>NW_027131390.1:73680000-78805000 GCF_026122565.2 Emydura macquarii macquarii
CATCTTGCAGGTCACTTGTGTCCTTTTGGGTGCTTGCTATCCCTCTGACTTCTGTGTCACAGGTACATTTGATTAGTTAAATTTACTCCAAACAAATACCTGACAAAAACACTCAGACTTTATTTTGTGTTTCTCAGCTCTTCATGTCCTGTGCAGAAGCATAGAAGGAAGCTCTGCTTATGGAGTACTGCATGCCCAATTATAACTTTCTGACCTGGTGGCACCTTCTTTGCTTTGACTATGCATGCTGCTTCATCGATGGCAGCAGCTCAGCAGAGCACCTGGAAGTGGTCAACAGACCAGTATGAGAACCATGTAGCTAGGATACAAACCATTTTTATTGTTTTTCTAGCAGTAAAGTCTTAGATTACCATCCTTGGTATTTATCACCTGAGGACATTTTAGAGGTGGGAATAAAAAGCCTAAGAACTAAAAGAAAATGGTGTTTTATCCATTTTGTTCTAATGAGTTGCTAGTGTTTACAGACACATCAGAAATGTGCCATTAACATCATGTAATGAAATTTCATGATATTGATCTAATCTTATTTACGTACCATCGGTTCAGTGGAGAGGAAATTATAGTTATCTATGTACATAAAATCCAGTCCTACTCAGATCAAGAAATCATTACAAGAATCAAACTCTTAATTTGAGATAATGGTACTGTTTTATTTTAGCCAAAATACATAGTATTTTTAATTTGGGCTTTTATACAGGCTTAATTTTAAAGTAATAACCTATTTTTCTCCTGTCTTTTCCATTTACAGAGTGCTGGGAAATACAGACGGCAAGGCAGAAATTACATAGTTGAGGATGGAGATATTATCTTCTTTAAATTTAATACACCTCAACAGTCCAAGAAGAAATGAATATTAGATGTTGCTCATTGTTCACAATTAAACTGTGCTACTTCAAAAAGCATAAGAATTTTTATTTAGACAGAATATCTAAAAACAGAAAGCATACAGTGTATACTTAGGGAACAATCCCCCTCCCCAAATTAAATTACTTGTTTGTTTTGAATTAAAATATGGCACCCTCAGTGAACATACAAGTTCACTAAATGTGAACAGCTTTGCATTTCAAATGATTAAGATCCTACTCCAAATTGTAGAAGCTTTTCAGGAACCATATTACTCTCATGATACTTCATTAATCTCCATCATGTATGCCAAGCCTGACACGTTTGACAGTGAGGACAATGTGGCTTGCTCCTTTTTGAATCTACAGATAATGCATGTTTTACAGTACTCCAGATGTCTACACTCAATAAAACATTTGACAAAACCAGCCTCTGTGTGTTTGGGGATGTCTGTATTGACTGACTGTGGTGTGCTGAATGCGATACGGCACCTGGTGGATGCTGATTACAGAATTTAAAGACGTGTATGATACAGTAACCAGCAGCGTGGGGCAGCTGCAATTGTATCTTAAAAGTGAGTCTTTCATGGGAATCAGAAGATTAGGATGCCCATGATTTGTCTCAAAGTCAATGAATTTGTAGATGGACATTCATTGAAAGATGATAATAAAAAGGATATTGCATAAGTGATTTTGACCAGAGAGAGCAAAGTATATATAGGAAAATCATATTATCTTTGAGGCTGGAGCTTTTTTGTTAAAATCATTCTGAAATGACTATTTAATTCCTGCCTTGAAATTATTAAATCGTGGAGGCTAGTCGGTGCCTGATGTAAGATGATGTCCTCTGTTCAAGGTTTTGGGCCAATGGAGGGGTATGTAGATAATCTTGAAAAAAGAGGTTGTGCTGTTCTGTCAGACAGTTCCACTGACATGGGCTGCAACTGCTGCTATTTGCTGACCCCTTTAGCCATAAACAAGCAGATTTCTCTCATTATTGTGGAAGAATAAGTTAAAATGGGGATACAGCTAAAAATAATTCACTTCAACACTGAAAATCACTCTTACAGTGCATTCAATTCATTTAAGATCTCTTGTTTGTTTTCTAAAATGCACCCTAACTCATTCCAATTCCAGATGTGACGGGCTCCAGTGGGCAGTGTTAGGGAAGAGAATAATTCCCAGGGTTCATAGGTGTAGCAAGGCTCCAGCCTTCTTGTGCTCAATTTATTTTCTTAACTTTGAAAGGCAACTCAATCTAGGCAAGCTTCTCTGTTTGTAAGACACTGGGAGAACTGGTAATATTACAGTGCTGGGCTGTTCCTATAATACGCCTTTGAGCCACGTTATTCTTGGAGGAGGACAAAGATCAAAGTCAGTGACACAAGGTTGTTTATTGTCAAACAGTTGGCATCACTCCCTGACCTGCAATTGGCATTGGGGAAACTAGGGAATGCAGCTGACCTTTGTTTTTAAAAAGCTTTATTTTTGTCAGTGAGAGAGAGGTGAGAATGAATGGTTTGAAGTAGGGAGGGGAAGCCTAGGACTTTTTATTAATCCAAAAAATTATCTTGGCATCTCAAGTGCACTATTCTCACGACCATAATTTTGATGACATCCATGTAATTGAAAGAAATTAGGACCCCAATTCTGTGCTGGAAGTAGAATCTGTAAAGAGGAAAGAAACTAAATCAATCTGATTCTCTTGGAAAGTCAGGCATGGTAGTGACATTGGGGGGCAAAGGATCATGCTGGGATTTAGCCACAATAAAAAGTGAGAGTATGTGGAGGATGAGGGATCCAGCCAGTGTCATAGGAAAGCCACTGTCTGTCTTCAGTATAGAGACATCCATCCCTAATTTGTAGCCTACTCAGGAACTCTTTTCTGCAGTCCAAACTGTGAAATCCAGGTTGAGGCCTGCAGAATAAATTCGGGTCCTGTCTTGCCTGTAAAGTTTCTATGCGTGTCACCCTATTTACCTTTGGACTACACTGCTCTAGTAATGTTCTCATGTCCCTTAATCACTTCATATAAATGAAGAAATAATGCTAGAAACTAGAAATGCAGAATTAGGGGACTTCTTTATATTGCAAATTAATTGCTTCCTAACTTGACAGTAATTTTGTTAGATATACATATTACAGCATTTCTGGTACCATCCCAAATTTTAAATTTTATATCAGAAACTGGCCTCAGCTGGACCGATTAACTGGACTGAGAAATAAGTCTCATCTCTCTTTGAATAATTTGTCTGGTCAACCTAATCGTTTTAATAGATCTTTTCAATAGTGTTATTTAAAACAACATAATCTAACAATTTTGCCTGTGATCAATACTCTCTAACCTCCAATGCTGCATGACAGATATCACAATAAGTATTTGGGCAAAGAAAGTTCTCATTTTCTCCTGAGAAAACTAAGAGTTTGCAGGGCTCTAAAATGTAAACTCCTAAAATCTAACTTAAAAAAAAAACCGGGGGTGGGGGTAGATACAGGGGAGAGAGCTTAAAAGACTGTTCTTGTTATACCTGTACAATCTGATACACAAATTTGACTCAAACCACACAATCTGGCTGGCAAGAAACTTTACACAAGCCAAACCAAACACCTGTGATTACCCACCTGCACAGTTGCTTCAAACCCCATGTATAACCATGGCACACAAACCTGTATAAATGCTTTGAAGTCCATACAGACCTGCACCCTCACTAGTGCAGGTGCCCCACCCAAACTGGCAACTGCAGTGGTTAGAATAGAAGGCGGGGGGGGGGGGAGTTCTTGCTACACTAGCTAGATGAGGAGCTACTGAGGGGGCACTTGTTCCCCCAACCGAGGGAAAAGAAGGAAGCTTTCCCTTTACAGCTGGCAGAAGAGGTGGAGTTGTGCTCCCTTTTACCCTTTACTTCAACCCCTAAGTGACTGCAAAGGTGACATCCTTTGATGGGTAAAGCACAACACAAGAAAACCACTGACAACATGAACATTGCCACCTGCCACCAATAACCAAAAAAATAGGGGATAGAGCCTGGGATTTTTGTCAGTGTAGGCAGAGCAGAAAGAAGCCTGGCATTGCCTTTTAAGGACAGCACTATCTCTGAGTGATCTGCAGGCTCCGGCATGATCCTTCCTGTCTGAGGCATTCCAAAAAGGGGACGTTTCAAAGCTTGATAAAGCCTAAACACATCCCTAAAACGTAAGGCTTCACACTATTGACTACATGAATTCATTAAAATCTGAAGTCTAGAAGGCCAGATTCCAGTATCTGGTGAGCCTTGATGCAGCACCTGGATTGTCAGGGTACCCATCCAGGAGCAACACATCTTGAAGAACAGCAGTTACTGGTAAGTAACCCGGTTTTTCTGCTCCCATGATCCTGCAGCTGACCACAAGTCAAATCAGCCCCCAGGGAATGTTTCACCAGTCAGGGTTCACCAAACTGCAGTGCTTTGGCCACACTCCTCCAAGGCTGTCTGCCTAGGAGTGAGGGGGAATAGGTGGTAAAGAGCCAGGTAGGGTGGCTTTATGCCACTTGAGGGTTCCCATAATGTTGGGAAATCCCCTCTGACTCTTCAGATAAGCTTTCAAGTTCCCAAGAGCAACACAAAAAGGACAGAGATGGGGGGGCCAGGATCTGGTCCAGAGTGTATAGCAAAATGTAAAGTGGTTGTTTCCACAGTACATTCGCTCAAATGAAACAGAGACAGTTGTTGAAAATGTGAAACTAGGAAACACTGTGACCAAAAAAACAAGAGTCAAATTCAGGTGCATCTGAGCTCCTCTTGAAAAGTCTAAATGTTTGCTTTGGAAAATAGTTGTAACAGCACCTAGGGTTCAGATTACCTCTAGCCGTTTACGTTTAGCCATTCAGCATCCATATGGGCCAGACTATTTTACTTGGGATGCAGGGTTTCCGAATTTTTGTAGCTGTAGAATGTAAATTTCGTATTCACTCTCTCTAAATTCTGCTGCCTCAGGCAGCCACCCAATTCAGCTTTCCTCAAAGGTCACTCTGAAAGCACCTGTGTAAAGTGCATAATATTTTTATTTGCTGTAATTTTTTTGCACGTTTTATTAAACATTTCACTTTCTTATATTTGCTTAATTTCATCTTTATTTGCTCTTTCACTGTGTCTGTTTTATGATCCCTTGCTGTTCCAGCATTACATTTCCTCAATTCTATACAGCTTATCTGGGGCCCTGCCTGCTACAATTTCCCATCCCCAGCTCTCCTCACCACAAGTACACAGGGTGAGTTCTTCCCAGACAGTAAATCTAGTTAATCAATGAGTTTATATAGCAGGGAGTCTGGGTTGAAAGTAGCAGTGCAAAAGCCTTTTCGTTCCTTACATACCTCTCCTCTCATACTACATAGAATTCTTGTCACAAGGACTAAACTGGTGCTGGGATGGTTTAACGGAGCTCCTTTCAGAACTATATTAACGCTGCTCATGATTGTCCAGCTGTCGGCTATGGGCAAAAGCCACGCCTGCTGGAAGCTGAGAGTCTCCTGTAAAGTGCTCCCCAGCCTGCTGGCTCAGGCAGCAAGAGCCTCCAGTTTGGAACTCAGCCTGGTGGGTTGCATGGTAGCCTGTGCCACTAGCTTCCACCCACCAAGCTAGCAAATGACTTCAGCTTCAAATTGTAGTAGTGCTTTGCCAGTGTAGCGTGTGGTTAGGTTCTTAGGCCTGCTGGCTTTCTTCTTTTTTAAAATGTCTGCAGGATTTTATGGGTCCTATAGGTAGAAGTCAGCCATGATGATATATTGCCTCTTTATCAGATGTGGTTAAATAGTGAGCGTTATGTGAGCTATAAAATCCTGTTGTAAAACAAACATAAGTAACTACCTAAGTACACTTTGTAAAATTTAAAAACAACCATATTCTCTCTTCTCCCCCTCCTGTGATGACCCCCTCTTCCTCCCCCCACACACTAGATTAAGTAAGATCATCTTTTAGAATATTGGTACTTGTTTAAAACTAAATTGTCCATTTTCATTTTGACTCTTTGGAAAATACTAATTACATATGTTTGATTACGCTAATTCTGTCATTTCACTTCAATTAAGCTAGAAAATCCACTGGATGCTTTGGAAAAAAAGTCAAAGTGGTGGCATTCATCACTGTATTCTAAGGGATTGAGATGCTGATGTTGTTTTATCTTTTAAAGTTTTAATGTAAACTGTTTCAAAGCTGTTTTAGAAGTAGTTGTTACTAGGCTTCTATCTACAGATAGGGTCCATTTCTGATCTTTGAGAGCAGGTACATATTGCTGCATAGTGTGTATTGTAAAATTGGTTAAACATGCAGACCTGCTCTCATAAAGAGATGAGTCAATATGCGTCTGCATGTCAGAGATCAGAATAGCTACCTACATTTACAGAATCCTGTGGCTTTTTATTTGCAATATGCAAAATGTTTGATTCTGTGCTCAGTGCACAAGCACTTTATAAACCACATAGCAAAATCTGCTACTGCTATTGCAAGTGCATGGGAAGTAGCAAATTAGCCACAAAATAGATGTCTCCCTGTATGAGAATGCAACTGAGCCTAAAGATTTAGGATGGATGAACAGAAGAACGTCTAGTCCTGGCCCTTTAAAATTCCACCCATCCTGTTGAAAGGGAGTGCCTTTATTACAGGAACTCTGTTATTCAGTGCAATTCCACCTGCAGGGCAGGAAATCAGCACAACAAAAGGAATTTTAAAGAGTCAAGGCTGTATATAACTGAATCTGAGCAATCAGGGGTATATAGTATGGGTGAGGATTGTTTCGGTGAGTAGTACTCATGCAAGAATCACAATGCTGTTTTGACTACATTTTGGTGAATGAAGTTTTCCTAAAAAAGTGGGACAGTTAGCACTAACTGGAATCAGGTGTAGTGTGGGTAGCTGCTAGGTGCTGCTCATTGCTGACTTGCAACAGCTCCACTGGTCCAGCCTTGAGCAGAGACTGACAACTACTGCAGATTGTGATGTGATTTTGGAACACACTCCATCCAGCTCAGACCACCCAAACGTTTTCAGTTGTGACCCAAGTCTAATTTGAGCCCAGGCTTGAATCTGGTGAGTTAAATCACTTAACCTCAAAACCTTTAGGTAACTGGCCGGCTCCCAAGTGGCTGAAACCTGGGGACTAACTTTCCAGGATTTGGTGAGGCCATAGAGGGGGCAACTTGCAGAGAAGGGGAGAGGGTCTGATAGCTGAGAAGGGAGACTGAGTCAAACTCCTTCAGCCCAGAAGCCAAGAGAAATGGGCCTATAGCAGGGGTAATGGTGTTGCTTTCCAAAGCTCAGAGTGAGACTGTTTCCTGAGACGAGTGAGTGGGAGCTGCTTCAGACAGCCAGAGTTTAATTTATCACAAATGTTTAATAATGAATGTTGTTAATTGATTATAAATCAGTTTGGTTTTATGATTCATATGGAGGGACTTGATCCATTTAAAGAGACTCCCTAGAAGTGTTAGGTGATGAAGCAGCCGATCAGCACCTCAAAGGATCCTAGAACATTGTTCTGCCTGCGCTACACACACAAAGTATTAAAGCATGGATGCCCTTCACCATGCTAGACCAACAGGTTAGCACCTGTAGTGTAATAAGAGTGCATCAGAGCACTGGGGGAATCCATTGCACTAATGGGCTGATGAAGAGGCAACCACAGGCACAATTTCAGCCCAAAGCCGCCACTTATACTGGACCCAATTTCTTACCTTCCAGTTATTCCTTACTGGACTTCTTGTTTTCTAGCAAAAAGAAAAACTCTTGCAACATGTAAAACCAGCAAGATAAGAGAGCTGTAAATGTGTTTAACACATGCTTTGATGTTTTCTGTGCTCTGTTACTGAAGGGACACAATACCCAAAACAGGCAGTAAAGGAAACTGCATTTGCTCTCCTTTAAAAACTCCAGGAGAAAACTACTAGCTATAAGAGTTACATTTCCCTAACACAGCAATTATGTGCAAACTATCCAGCTTTGGTTATAAATTCTACTTAAGTTTCAAAGCACAGTATTATTGGAGGTAGCAATAGTAACATCAAACAGCCTTGATAAGATCAACAAATTACTAAGTATAATTGTTTCTGCTGGGGTGTGTACAAGGAGATAAATAGCTCATAAATTAAAACCCAGTGCCTGAGGGCGAGTCATTCATGGACTCATAGCTGTCCTTATATTCTCAAGCAAAAATAATTTTCTCTTCAATAATTATACAGTTTTTGCTATTAGAATGGCAATCATAAGCACACAGGTCTGGAAAATTAAGGGGAAAGCGCAATGTCTGCCTACAGTAGTCCAACTTCAATAAAAAAAAGGTCTCATTTGTCTCTTGTCTTCACAGGAATATTTTAATTGAGGCTCAAGTCTTGAAACTGGATTTTAAATCGTATAGGAGAGCAACAACATGCAGCCCCAACGCTCTCAGACTCTGCTGGAACCACAGGGGGCTCAACACTTTGTACAGTCTTTCCCTAGGACAATTAAATCTTCAGGTATGGCTTCTCTCATGAGTCCAAGGGAGCCTCTCTAAGCAGGGATTTCCTAGGGACAAAGGATACTGATTCAATCTTCTGTTGTTCACGATGTTCTTTTCTCCCCCATTGCAATGAGAGAGCATCTTAAGCCACCATTTTGGTGTCCGTGTGTTTCCTAATGCTGTGCCAGCCATTTATGATGATTACCAAAATGCCTGTTTAAATGTTTCTCTGCAATACTGAGTCAGAGATGATCAAGTTAAGAAATGAAATTACCATTGTTGGACAAGTAATGGAAATCACATTTATTATCTGACTGTGGTCACCCAGTGTAAAGCTGCAGACATGATGAGAGAATTTGATGCATTCCAGAGTCCTTCCATTGATTGCTGTTTCTGCCTGTTAGGTCTGGAATAATATTCCCCCATGTTTCTAGATTTCTGGGTTGCTGGAAAAGAGGGACATTCTTTCAGTGTCGGAAGGAAAACTTGACGGTGATAATTAAAAGTAAAGGTGAACTGTCCCCTGTGGCATGTGCTGCCTAAACGGATGGTTGCGAGGGACACTGGGTAGTGAAGCATGCTGAGAGATTCGAATGGCTAAAACCAATGCTGTCATCTGAGCAAGGGAGCTGCAGACAAAGGAGTTTAAAAAAATATTCCTAAAGAATCAGCTATTGCATGAATACCTTTTCCCAAATGCCCAAGAAGAGGAGGCGGTTTTGGTCATCACAAACTCGGATGACATATCAATAAAATGTTTAACTTACAGATTGGTTTACCCCAGAGAAATGCCTAAGCCACAAGATCAGGTACAGCTCCAAATTTCTCCCAAGTTCTGGGTCTTTGTTTCTGGGGTTTGGTCCATCCCTAGTTGAGACAATCAGTACTGCAGGAAACTAGGAGAAAAAGTTTCCCCCTCTTTATCCCTCCAAAAACAATTCATCTCCACTCTTGTCTGCAAGTGGGAAGGAAAGAAAAGATGTGTGCCTTCCCCAGTCCCAAGGCCTCAAATGCTTCCTGGTGTCCAAAAATCAAATTTCTTCCCACCCCTATCCAACTGTGATGAAAGGGATCACCAAGATCTCTACAATGCCATTTCAGTGAACAAAGGAAAGGAGATCTCCTGTATCTTCTGAATGCCAAAGTCTGTCTATTCATTCTGTTGATGCTTCCTAATTCGTAAGAGAGACGGAATGCCTTGATGGAATACACACAAGGCTTCAGTCTTTACTGGATTGATACCTGTGCATCAGCAAACATGGCTTTCCCCCACAGAATACACTTGGAGCTGGAGGTGATACTTTTGCTATCTCTTGTCGATCTAGTGCAATAAAAATAGAATATAGCCTCACCAGCACAACCATCCGGAGGAGCTATCGGACAGACACATCATTTGGGTGGTTAGCCCTTCACCCTACTGCTGCAGCTATGCTCTCTTTTTAGCACACTAGCCCGATGATAGCATAAGCCTGTCTCCTCTAGCTGGGAATCACCCCTCCAGCTCCAAGTGTAGACAGAAGCATAGAGTACCAGGAACAGGAGTTCTTCTTTGACTGCTTGCTCATGTCAATTCCATTTGAGGTGTGTGCATGCCCACATGCACGCCCACTGGAATTTTTTTTCCCTTAGCAGTACCCCTGGGGCCGGCTTTGGAGCCTCTGGAGCCCTGCACTCATGCGCTGGCATATGAGGCGCCACCAGCCCTGTGTTCCCTCAGTTCCTTCTTCCCACCCGTGATTGTTACTGGAACCCCTTCTCTCTTGCTGTTGCAAGTGCTCAGAATTTTCTTAGTTATTATAGAATAGTTTTCTTCCCCTTTGTTTTTCTGTAATATAGTTAGTAGTTAAGTTCCAATAGTCCCATTAGGGACATTTGTCCGGGAGTGAGGCATGCCTAATTCCGCAGGCTTCAAACCCTGTTCTACATGTCCTTCCCACTTAATGACCCACATGATAGCTATTTAAAGTGCCTGTGGGAAACTCACAGGAAGGACAAGTGCAAAATTTGCAAGAGCTTTTTGGCCAAGAACGAAGAACGATAGAGATCGCCATCTGAAAGCCCTGCTCATGGAGGCGGCACTGAGATCGGCCTTGGAACCTCCCTGTTCCGACTCAGGGCCAAGCACATCAGCTTCGGTGCAGAGCACACCACCGGCACCGGGTCCCTCTCGAGCCACTCCTCGTCTCCATCACTGAAGAAGTGCCAGAAGAAGCATTGTGCGGATATAGGACCTTCCCCTGCACCTAGAAGAACAAGAAAGTAGGGCTGGGTGTAGGACCCTCATTGGGCCAGCCGCCTGCATCAGGATGGCAAGAACTAGCTTCTCCACCCAGGCCAATGGAGGGAGTCAGCCCCCCACTCCAGGGAGTGGAAGGGGGCTCCTCCAGTTAGTGGTGCTGTTGATGCCAAAGGTGTTTCAAACAGCCAAAGAACTGATGGCCCTGCCACTGCCTCCCAACCAGGCATCCCCCGGCACTGGAGCCTGGGAGAGTGTGGTTATCAAAGGGGAAACCCACAATGGGGGCCTCCGCAGTGGATGCATCACTCCCCTGAATCCCAGTGCTGTTCCATATCACCTCGGCCCTGGTCATCAGCATGGAGGAGGTCGCCACCTTCACAGCACCAGTCCCTGAAGACATACTTTCGGTCCCTTGTGCCAAGACGTTCACTTCCACTTCCTACGTGGGCCCAAATTACATCGGACTGCTGGGTACTCTCAACATCATTTCAACTGGCTACACCCTTCAGTTTTCCTCCCCCTCCCACACATCCTAATCTAGTAAGGACCACCTGTTGATGCCTGAGCCTAATGGTCAATGAACAAAAATTGATAATATCGCCAGTTCAGCGAATAGAGTTTATTGGAGTGGTCCTTGACTCCACCCAAGCCGGAGCTATCCTCCTGAAGTCTTGATTCCGAGCCATATTGGACTTCATCAGAAAAGTCCAAGCTTTTCCCCTCACAATGACCCATATTTGCCTCAGGTAACTGGGACATATGGCAGCCTCCACATATGTGGTATGCCATGGGTGCCTAAAGCTCAGGCCTCTACAGTTGTAGCTGGCCTTGGTGTATACTCCAAGCAGACACAGCTTGGACCGTGTGGTTACAGTACCTCTGCACGTCTTGTCATCCCTGAACTGATGGTCAACCCACAATCAGTAACGCAGGGCATGTCCTTTGAAGGGATGGTCCCTTTGGTGGCCCTGGTGTCCAACACCTCAGTCTTCGGATGGGGTGCACAGATCAACAACAATCTCAGTACCCAAGGGATCTGGTCACAGGGAAGACCGTAACCTTTATATAAACATCAGGGAGCTCAAGCAATACATCTAGCTTGCCAAGTGTTCCTCCCCTATGTGGCAGGCAGAGTAATCCAGATTCTAATGGACAATACCACTGCGATGTTCCACATCAACAGACAGGGCAGAGCCCACTCTTTGGCCCTGTATTAAGAGGCTCTGCACTTGTGGAACTTTGCTGTGCTAAACAATACCTATATCATGGCTTCTCATCTCCCGGGGACCAGGAATGCCCTAGCGGACCTTTTCAGCAGGTCCTTCTTACCTCGCCACGAGTAGTCTCTCCATCCAGATATATTTGGCATGATCTTCCGAAGGTGGGGGTCTCCTCAAATGGACCTCTTCACATCCAAGCTGAACAAGTGCTGTCAGTTCTGCTCGATCCATGGGTTCAACGAGGGTTCACTGCACAATGCCTTCCTCCTCTTGTGGACAGGAACCTCATGTACACCTCCCCGCCATAACCACTGATCCACAAAGACCTGTTAAAGATCAAGCAAGACAAGATGAAGTTGATCCTGATAGCTCCCATGTGGCCACGCCAGCATTGATTCAGCACATTGCTGGAGATGTCAACTCCCCCCACCCCCCGCTGGAACTACCACATTGGCCCAACCTCCTTTCCCAGAACCATGGCCAACTCCTACACCTGAACCTAGCATCCTTCACCTGACAGCGTGGAGGCTGAATGGCTGAACGCGGATAAGCAGGCATGCTTGTCCTGGGTCCAGCAAGTCCTGTTGGGCAGTGGAAAGCCCTCCACCAGAGTGACATATTTGGCCAAATAGAAAAGGTTCTCCTGCTCGGTGTCAAGCCAGGGAATCTCACCTCTTCAGGCCTCAGTTCAATTTCTACTAGGTTACTTGTTGCATCGTAAGCTTCAAGGCTAGCTATCTCATTGCTGAAGGTTCATCTGGCAGCCATCTCGGCTTTTCTTCCCTCGATCCAAGGGAAAACAGTCATTTCTCATTCCATGAGAGTCAGATTCCTTAAAGGCCTGGAGAGACTTTACCCTCGAGTTTGGGATCCATTACCCCTCCGGGATCTGAATCTAGTTTTATCAAGGCTCACGGGCCCACCCTTTGAGCCTTTAGCTACCTGCCTCTCTCCTGGAAGGTACCAGTCTTATTAACAATCACCTCAGCATGAAGGGTCTCTGAGATTAGAATGCTCCCTTCAGAGCCACCATATACAGTGTTTTATAAGGACAAGGTCCAGCTGCGGCCCCACTCTAGCTTCTTACCCAAGGTGGTGTCTCAGTTTCACAATAACCAGGATGTATTCCTCCCAGTGTTCTTTCCAAAACCGCATAGATCTAATGAGGAGCCTGCCCTTGATGTTAGATGGGCCTTGGCCTTCTACATAGAAAGAATAAAACCCTTCTGCAAGTCCATACAGCTAAAAGGATGAAAGGCCTGTTGGTTTCCTCCCAAAGGGTCTCCTTGTGAATAACTTCCTGCATCAGATTCTGTTATGAGCAGGCAAACATATCTCTGCCGGAGATAGTCAGCACCCACTCCTCTAGAGCACAAGCCTCTTTAGCAGCCTTCGTAGCACAAGTACCGATCCAAGACATCTGTAAAGCTGATACTTGGTCCTCGGTGCTTACCTTTGCATCCCATTACACCATCATACAGCAGGCTTAGGACGATGCCAGCTTCGGCAGAGCAGTGTTGCACATGGCGCATCCATGAACACCGAGCCCATCTCCAGGGATACTGCTTTTGAGTCACCTAGAATGGAATTGAGATGAGCAAGCAGTCGAAGAAGAAAAGACCTTTCATAACAGTTATTCTTCGAGGTGTGTTGCTCATGTCCATTCCATGACCAGCCCTCCGGCCCTGCCATCGGAGTTGACGGCAAGAAGGAACTGAGGGAACACAGGGCTGATGTCACCTCATATACTGGTGCATGAGCTCACCCAAAGTCAGCCCTACGGGTATTGCAAAGGAAAAAAAATTCCAATAGCTGTGCACATGGGTGCGCACACCTAGAATGGAATGGACATGGGCAACACAGCTCGAAGAACAACAGTTACGAAAAGTCAGTAACTATCTTTTTTTGTGGCTAGAGAGGTGGTTTTAAAAACTGAAAGTTCTTTCTTATTCCTGTTTAGGGTTGCCATCTGTCCAGGTTTTCCTAGGATCATCCCTTTTTTGAGGTTGCTGTTCTTGGAAATTCGTAAGGGTGCTCAGTACAGACTGCCAGCTGTCTAGTTTTATCAACTCAGGATCATCCCAGATATTCCAGTTTTTTGTACCTCAGAGGTGGCCTCATTTCCCTGTATGAGATGAGATCCTAACGGATCTCCCTACCAATATCTTTATTGCTTCTGTCTGTGATTCACACATCAGTTTGTTTGTTTAGCTACTGCAACGTACTGCTGGAACCCAGAGCTGTAAGCCACTGTTACCTCTCTGCCTCAGCAAGAGAGCTTTGCTGGTGATTTGACTGTGTCATCTCCCTGACACACCAGTCTGTCTTCCTCACCTGCAAACTCCTCAAGGCTCTACTAGTGCAGATGTTGCCCAGCAGGTTTCAGTCAGTGAACTCTAGCCCCGATCTCCTTAGAGATGTTTCTCTGCAATGCGCAGCCCCTTTGACTATACATTCACAGAAGATATTAAGTTTGCTACTTTTTTTAAGAGTCAGTACACTACCCCAGTTACGTTAATAAGCCGTAAACACACCCATCCCTTCAAACACAGCACTCTCATGGCTTGTAGCAAAAATAAAACAAGTTTATTAACCAAAGTTCATAGGTTAAGTGATACCAAGTAGAAGGAGTAAGATAGAAATGGTTACAAACCAAAGTAAAAATATGCTTTTGAATGGCTAAGACCTAACTCAACAAGCTACAGCCTTTGTTCAAGGTAGCTTCCTCACCAACCTTCCTTTCCCATCAATAGCTGGCTAGCTCTTAGGCAGGATCCCCTCAGACACTGGCAGTAAAATCTCCTCAGATGGATAAACCAAAGTCTTTCTGTGTGTCCTTATATCTCAAAGTCTGCCTTTGTTTCAAGGGTCAAATTGATCCTCTAGGGTTCTGTCTTCTGTCTCCTCCCAGAGGGGCCAACTCCATCTTGAATAAGGTGTCCTCTGATGTGTTCCAATGTGATGCAATTTTACCATGTAAATGTTCTTTTCCTGCAACCTCCAACACAAATGAATAGCCCACTGAGTTTCACCACACCTAGTTTGAAGTGTTGGCCTCTTTCCTATGTCTTGAGAAAACCTGTTAATCAGCTGCCCCTGACATGCCTGGTTTGAACACCTTTTAGTCACAGACTTGAAAGCATAAAATCAGTGAGTATCCATAATTCCTCCCACTGTGAAATGCACGTGACAATGCTATGACATTGTTAACCGTGTGTTGTGAGTTTTCAAATGATACCTCCCAAGGTGCGTTTTGTACAAATATTGCAGTAGTGTGTGAACACAGGAGTGCCTAGGGTCCCAGCGACTTATATGGCTTCTATCACCATACTACTGAGCATCTCACAAAAATCAATTACGCTTATACAACACCCTTGTGAGGTAGGAGAGTGTTATCCTCAGTTTGCAGATGTGGGAACTACGAAAGAAAGTGATTTGCCCAAGCTCAGCCAGAGCCTGTGACAGAGCTGGGATTTGGGCTCTGATCTCCTGAGTTCCAGGCCAGAGTTTTAAGCACATGACTATCCTTCCTCACTGAACCGCATGAGCTGACATATTTAACACATTCATTCCAGCCTGATGTATCTGAGAAGCAGAAACATCATGGGGGGTAAAATCCTGTTTTTAAACCAACTTCATGTAATTTACTGCTCTTGTACCCTAATGCCGATCTCCTCTCCCTTACCTCCTTGATTTTGAAGGCCCTAGATCAGGGTTTTCTTGCCAATCCTAGCAGTGCTATAGTGGTGCAGTCACTTCAGCTGCTGTACAAAGAAGTTACAAGGCAGAGACAATCCTGTTGTTAAATGTAGACTTATGGAGACTGTTTCTGTGGCAAATTCTCTGTACTGGACAGGTTCAAGTCTAAAAACAGCTTATTGATTTGAGGTAGGTGTCTGACAAGCTGTGAGGTCAGCCCTGGCTTCTCCAGCAGACGCCACTCTGGGAATAGAAGAAAAATATTTAATTTATATTTATTGTTTAAAACAAAAAAGCTACAAGTATGCTCTTTTATTCCCAAATCAAACTGCTTTAACAACTGGAGCATTTAGCACGTGGGGGTTGTCATTGTTTTCAATGATGTGCCTGTCTGAAAGGAGAGCACTGATGCTTAGGCTGAATGGAGATTGGTGCTGCTGATATTTGTGCTTTTAAAAACATTTTCTATACTACTTTAAGAGAAAACTGTAAAATGGCAATAATGACATATTATTACAAGTAAATTACACTGTGGAATAGCTTTTAATACTGTAGTTGAAACCTAGAATTTGAAATAAGATGGAAATATTCATTTGTACACGGCTTTTGTTCTTATCAGAAACAATTTAGATTAAGAATGAGATTTTCTTATGCCTGCACATATAGTCAAGCTAATGTTCAGTCACCTGGTTCTAATGCAGTCTGTCAAGCTCATCTGTCATATATTGCCACAATACCCCTCAGGCGAGCCACAGCACACCACAAGAGTGGCATAAAACATTACTATTCTGCAGAGAATGGAGATATTAAAACAAAACACAAAAAAACCTATTGCTAATAAAGAGCTTGTGTTTAAAAAGACCTCTCATGTTCAGGCCTTGGAACACTTGTGACTGGTACAAATGGGGCAGGGTAATAGCTCTTTCTTTTCAATTTGAGTTTGATGATAAAAATAGATCCATAACACAGCATGTTAAATATACTCTGTTCTCCCATTTAATGAAGAAAATATAATATATAGGAATTCTATATTAATAAGCCCAAACCAGAGGCAGGCTAATTAGTAATGGTTCTTATAGGTAGCTAGAGTGGGACCGGGACTTGCACTCTCTCTCACAAAAATTGTCCCTGTTCTTGACCAGCTTTTTGTTTGCTAACAATCTTCCTTTCATTTTTATGGCAAAAATCAAAGAAACTCTAGAAAGGTCACTGCTTAAGGGTTAATTCTTGCACCTATAAAGTTCACAAGAGAAATCTCTCAGGGCTGACTGCCCATAACTGCATTTGGGTCATCCTTCTTGGTCGCCTAACTGTCGGCATCGAAGCGTAGCAGATGTAGATTTTCAGCCTTTGGAATGTTCTTGGTTTAACATTTTCCCTCTGAATAAGCTACTTCCTGGTGCTGTCTGATGCAAAATTTTGAATTGTGGAATGTATCGACCCTTAGAATTTTAAGTGTTCACTTAAGCTCAGGCATAAACTTTTATCAACCTGGGTACATACAGGCAGGGTCCCAATGTACTTATATGGCAACAAGCACTATATTCCAAAACAGCAACTCTTAAATTCTGTTCCATCTTGCTGAAATACACTTGTTTCTCAGCAAGAACATGGTGTGGCCATCTTACCAGTTAAAACATCCATCCAAGGCACGAAAGAAAAAAGTAATTTAATACCCAGATTGTTAAAGCGAAGGTGCTCAGTATCTCATTGACCATTTTGTATCATAACTCACTTGAAAGAAAAACTGCTACCACCAGCTCAACTTCAACAGCTCCAAAGATGAGATCCCAAAAAACTGAGTATTCAACCAGCCCCCATTCCAACATGTCTCCTATGCCCTCCACAGCTTTTTAACTTTCAAAACTCAGAAGACTGAAAGGCTTAGATGATCCAGTATCTTGACTTTGGCAGAAGAAACAAGCCCACTAGCATCTTAATATTCATGAAAATCAGACCAGGTATCATCCTAAAGAGCTAACAGCTCAGTGGAGTATAATGAGAGAGCTACGATAATGTCAGGAAAACCAACTTCACGGGATGCTGCAATCTCATAAATGAGAGACCCAAGTTATCAACTCCAGTAATGGGCCAACAGATCACGGATTGTTGTGGGACTCACTGTGATGGACTGTAACACCTACTTCACTGCAGTGATGACACTCATCTCTCTCTTATCCCCTAGAATTATAGCTATCTTTAAATCCATTTAAATCATGGACCATGAGAGGTATTTGTGACTGATGATGTGCTTCTCATATCTTCTCTACTAAATAGGTTTGAGCATTACACTAGCCATCAAAAATGCCCACAGGATCTGGGAAGATGAAAGAGAAGACCAGATCATTAAAGAACTTTTGCAATAGTCTGCTGATCCATGTTCAGTGCCAGAAGTAGGTCCCTAAGAAACAAAAAAATATAAAATAAAATTCACTCCACAAGCCTGTGTTCAACATTACCAGACTGTGAAAAATATGTATAGCAAAAGACTTTTAACGAAAAGTTAGTCTGCAGTCTGTTAGGGCTTCATCTAGGCCAGTGAATCTGGGCATCTAACAGCAGCAACCCTGGTGATTCTGTGTTCATATCTCCAAAGTCCTACACCACTGAGGGGGGATATGAAATGAGGACTTCACATGACAAATTAGGTCTCTAGGTGTCAACAGCTAAAATGGGTATTAGCTACAGAAGCAGAGTGAAGTTATATTTAAATATGTTTGTTTAAATAACAAAATTTGGGTAGAGTATAACATACATGAAAGCAGTTCATTCGTAGAAGGGAAATGTGGTAAATGGTTGGGAGTAAGAGTACTGTAATCTCATCTGTAGCTGTTGGGTGGCAGCATATAGGTATCTTGACAAGTGGTGTCTAACCGTGGGGCAATGTGTCGCCAGGGTAACTGTAGGTGGTACTGCTACTTACTGTATCAGTCTGTATCTAGCAGAGCTGAAGGTATCCTGTAGGACCTGACTGGCAACTGTCTGTAATAAGGCAATAAATCCTGAACAAGCTAATTGATGCTGCCTCACAGTTACAGTCATGGTCCCAGACCATGTTACTACAGGATCATGTAAATTTCCTACAGGAAAATTACACTCCTTGGTGATCCTTACAGTGGTTCTGTAAAGTGCTTTAAGCTCCTCCTGCATGAAGGATGCTGCAGTGTACCTGTGTAAGGCATTCTTATTAAGCAAATGTTTGTTTATTGACATAAAAACCCCTTTAAAAGGTTGGGTGTGTGTTATGCAATTTAAGCTTGAAACACTTGCCCCAAAATTGTTAGCTCTATTTTTAAAAAGTAGAATAATCCTCTTTGTAAAACTATCACACGTTAATTTTGCGGGGCTAGCTACATTTTAAAAGCATTTGTGCTTGCATTTTAGCTATCATCCGGATCAGACCTTTTCTTTAAAACTGAATAAAACAGGTTCCTAATTCTTTTATAGCTCCTCTTAACCTGAGAACTCACTTTAAAGATATTCTGAATTCATCCTCACGGCACCCCAGTGGGGCAAGAGAACCATTACAGCCAGCAGCCTCAAAACTGGATAGATAGTTACACACCTACATCTAAATTCAGGCACCTCGAGAAGTGGCCTGACTTTTCAGACACACTAAGTAACCATTGCTTTTATGGAAGTCAAGAGAGTGGCAATTGCTGAGCATTGCTGAAAATCAAAGTGCTTTTAAGTGTCTAACTTTAAGCACCGAGAGTTGGAAAATGTTGTCCGACATTTCTATTTGTTGCACTATGTTAATATAATAAATAGAGATGACATGCTAATAGCAAACCATTCTCTCACACCATTAACTGCCCTCTGAACATAAACAGTGGCATCTGAAAAGCTATTCTGCGTCATGAGGTGTAAGTGTCCATATCCATTCATCATTAGTAGGAAAAAAATGTTACCATGCAAGTGTGTTTTGAAATGTCTCCCATGAGACAAGGAAATATAAGTGCCGCTTGACAAAGTTGCATCATTTTAATAATGAGAGAGTCTGCAAAGATAAGCACCAATGATACTGAAAAACAAGTGATAGGGTGGCATAAGTCTGTCATGCTAATAGAAGGGCATTAACTCATCAGGTCTAACAAAACTAATTCAGGCCTTGATCCTGCAAAAACTTGCTATGTACTAACCTTCTAATCCCCTGATTAATCCCACTGAAAGTAATGAAACTACTCATGTGCTCAAAGTTAAGCATGTGCCTACATCTTTATAAAAAAGAATACATCATTATAAGCACTGACTTGTAAATGAATTCTGGATCAAGCTAAAATACCATTATAACTGTCAAAAAGAGAACTGCAGAGTTTTTCTTGGTAAGAAATTAGAGTAGATTTATGTATCTTGTTTTATGTATGTATTTATTTATTTATGTATCTTAAGATTACATAAGATTTATGTATTTTACATATTATGTATCTTACATAAGATTATTGTACATACATAAATCTTGTGTAGATACATATCTTACCTAGTTATTTCTCAACAAATCTCCACATTATGTATATCAGTGCTCACTGTCTACTAGTAAGATCAGTGGATATGCCACACTGTAGTGAAAAACTAAAAGTTTTATTAAATTCATAATAGATTTTGCATATTGCCAGCAAGATATGATTAGGTTTCTGGATATTTTTCACAGGCCAAGTTTATCATGTTCATCATGTCTTTTTGCTTCCATGTCTGGCTAAATTCAGGGACATACTTCTGAAAAGGTCTAACTGCAACATACTGATGAGCAAGACAGCACTGGTCTATTTTGTACACATCCTCTTTTCCCGGGGTCTATGGTTCAAAGTCTCTGAAGGAGAGGTTCTTGCCCTCACACACTGGCTTGTGCTTTTGGTCATGCTATGCACAAAGCTGGGGACATTCTGTTTCATAAAGAAGAAAATAGACACGTTGATGGCTTTGTAAATGCATGTTTGCTCTTATTTCTGAGGTATTTCTACACTGCCATCTAGGTTTCTGTGCAATCTCGGTTTCTATAGAGGGCTTAATGGGAAATAGAAATCATTTGGTTCTGATGGTTAAGACTTTAAAAAAAAAAAAAAAAAAAAAAAAAAAAAAAAAAAGGCCGTATGTTGATAAAAATAGTAAGTAACCTAGACTACTTCATCACAGTTTCATCTTTAAGTTCATGCAAGTTTAGGGAGCTGTAAGTGACTAAAAGGATGAGTGGCTTAAGATTCACTGAGTGATACTGCAAATACAACTACTGAAATACCAAAGGAGTAAAGAATACATAGACCTTTGCTCACTACATCAAAAAAATGAAAAAGTTGGAAAGGGCGGGGATTCCTGTGTTATATTTTTCAAGTCCTACTCTAAAAGGGGTAACCAGCCTATTAGTATAGGTGCCAGGAAACTTGCTTTTGTGATATTTTACCAAGCATACCTACATTCACTGGACCATAGAAAGATCAATCCTGTCTGAAAACCACCCATTACCTAAGACACCTAATTTATATTAAGCTCACTAAAAGGCACTGTCTGGCCCCCAACCTTCACTTCCAATGATAAAGAGGATGTTTTACACCATATGTGACACTTAATCAAAACCGATATTCTTTAACAAACCCTTAACCTTTAGCACACAGGAGTCACATGAGGCCAAGGGACAAGACACAGATCCAGCTCAGGGTGGCATATCCTTTGATTAAGATGATACAGATTTCCCATTTTTACAAGGGTTACGAATTCTGGATATATCCCTTTTTGATTTGTCAGCATTAAATTTCTGTAGAGGTTCAAGCCAAAGAGAGACCACAACTAGTTCTATCTTCAACTGTGTATTAGGAGGTAATTTCTCAAAATCCTCTACAGTAATGATCTTCAGATCTTCTGATCTTTCTGTAAGCAAGTTTTTCTGGGAACCTGGATTTAAACTATGGCACAAACCTTGCTTGCATCTGGGTCCTTTCTTAAGGAGAAGTATCTAAATACACTTATTCTACAAGCCCTGGAACAGACCTTTTTTCTTTCCTCAGGTCTTTTTCAAAGAGACAAATCTTCAAGTGAGTTCTTTCACCCTCCCTTGGATTTCTGGGGCAGGAGGTTTTACTTATCAAGTATACAGTACTTTAGACAAGCATAGCAAACTTCAGGGGGTTAGACAATTTTCACTATCTGCAGTATATTGGAATTCTCTTCAGTACAGTCCACTTTACTTCAGTGTGGTATTTTTTACATTTGTAGATAACTCATTTATTCTAGGTTTTGTAGATATCCAATTTGGGGAGGTGATAGCTTCAGATCTTCCCTGGTGTAGGGAAAAGTTTTCTCTTGTGTGCATCAAAGATATTAACTCTTAGATCATCCTTAGACATATCTGTAAAGCTCTTTGAGATCTACAATGAGAAATGCCATGTAAGTCCTAAGTACTAATAATCATCACTACTCTCGGAAGAAAAACAAAATTTATGCTTTTTTTTGGCATCTTTATGATGTGTATAAAGAAAGGCCTGAAAGGTGTGGTGGTTTTTTTGTTTTGTTTACATTTTGCATGTTTTAAACCATAGAAATGTAGGCCTTGTCTACTCGGTCAGACTCTATGGAAATATGACATCAGAGATGCCAAAGAAGTGAACCTCATTAATTGTGATTTTTGTTCAGACTGTTCAAAAAAATTATCTTTGTTTGCAAACACCTATGTCACCAATACACTTAGGACAAAAGGCACTCCCAGTACACACCTGAGTCATCCAAGAAGTCCCGTAGCAAATTAGGAAAGACAAGATTTAACATGTCAACGTATACTAAGGAAAAAATACTAGCAGTTAACAACGTATTTAAAATATTTCAGCTTTTCTTTATATATAATAAAGAACAAAAAAGGAAGAAAAGCCATTTTTTTTCCCTTTTCAGTGAGGAGTGAGAGAACTTCAACGGTAAACTGAGGCCTGTAATCATGTTAAATTATAAGGGAAAATTCTGCTTAGTGAATGCAAAGCTGACAAGCAAAAAATCTGGAGGGCTGGTTCTAGTTTGACATATCACATACATAAAAAAATCAATCTTTTATTCTCCAGCCTCCTCCTAGTTTTTAAAACTTCAGTACTAAGCAGAAATTTAAAGAATTTTCTTTAAAGTATTCACAAGATGGACAAGAATTCCTGCTGTTTACCCCCAGCTACCCACCTAATTAAAATTCTTAACCAGAGAATTAATCAAACACTGAAATCCTAAATTTAGCAAAAATCTCAAGATTTCATCAGCGTTTTCTGCTGGAAACAATCTTTCACTTAACGTTTCACAGAGATGAAGCTTAAGGAACTATGTTACTTCCTGAATCAAAAACATCAAAGTTTGTTTTAACTAAATACGTCCTTTGTTTTTTGTTTCTCTTTACTCCAGATTGAATCTATATTGTATTTTTTTCTGGGAGTTGAATTTTCTGCACTGCAAAGTACTTCAACACTCATACATTAATAGTCAATAAATCAAAGTAATCAGCCCCTTTGCAATACATGGAGGGGGAGCAGTACTGTGCAGGTTTTTACTGGTCTTGAAGCCACCTTTGATAACGTGTGCTGGTGTTTTACATGACACGAAGAAGAGGGACAGCTTCCTGTATCATTGTCTAATAACTAATAAATTGACTATTTTATTTTCTCGCAATGCAGTAATATTTGAAAAGGGCTCTAACCTCAGAGTCTTCCATTTTGAGTGTTTAACAGCATATTTTAACTGCAAATGCTTTTATGAACATTTTTTTCCTTTAGGATTCTGTGGGAAAGAAAAATGCACATAATGAAGAGGTTAGTAGAGGAAGTAGAACTTGGGCCCAATCTAGTCCAGATTTCATCTGAAACACAGCTAAGTTGTAAGTGGGACGCTTGTTGCAAAGCACAAGGGAAGCCCAAGTGCATCCAAGAAGGGCTGCTCTCCACAGCATCAAAAAGCAGCATAGTACCTTAGTATGGTTACAGAATGTTAACAAGGAGATCTTTGTGTCACAGAAGGGATTTAGTCCAATATGTTGTAGAGAGCTAATTAAAATCAATGTTTTTTCCTACTGGGCTAGTCGGAATGATCTTTGCTGATAAGAAATGTCTGATGTTTGGGTTTTTTTTAAATGACATCCCCCACCTCAGTATCTACTTCAATATTATTTAAATTTAAAGAATTTTCTTTAAAGTATCAGTATAGTTCCTAGTAAACATCATCAACCCAAGAGCAAATATTCGTTTTAAATGGTTTTCTTTAGGATTCATTGTTCGTATTACTTTGGAAGCTGGATGTACATCTCCCTGGCATATGAAATACCAAACATTTCAATGGGGCTTTTCCCAGGGCTGGGAGAGAGAAGCCCAAGATTCTGATCCAAACACCCCACAAACTGTGGAGAAGCTGAGAGAGCCAAGATCCAATCAAAACTTTGCAGCTCAATCAGTCCTTTTAAATTAAAAACTACTTGAAAAGTTTATATTCTCAGGAATGGGCCACAAAGCCAATTTTGTCCCTAATTTATGCATTTGGTTTACTGTTCATTATGTCCTGGTGAATAAACACATTTATTCTCAAACTACATGTGTGGGTATTTAATGTGGCAGATTTAAAGCTTTCTGTAGCAGAACTTTGGCTCCACAGTTCACAGGAAAAACATGCCTCTAGGGGGCTGAAGGGCCGGATTAAAGTATTTACAGCTCTCTCAGGTTGACTTTACACGAGGGGCCAGTTAAAAGCTGCTGAGTCCCATGGCGAGGTGCCAGTTCTGTGTTTTATTTTAAACTGGAGACTTTTAAGGGACTGGTCAATGGTTTTTTAAGACCGAGATTTGACCCCCATCTTACAGTTGCTATAATGGGAAGATTCATTTGGGATTCATTATATAAAAATAAACAATCATACCCCAAACCAACCACTCTGTAGCTTTGTGCTCCCTCTACTGACTCAGCTGCAGCAGCTCAGTAAAACAGTATTCCCAGAGCTTTGCTAATATGTCAGTGTAGACCTTTAAGCACAACAGACATTGTAGGAGTTGAAGTTATTTTTGTTAAATATAAAACCACCAACTCAATTTCAGCTCCATTCAAACACAAGAAAAAAGGAAGCCTTATTCCCTTTCACCATTTTCAGACAGTGCCCCCATGCAATGGCAGATAGAAAATAAAGTAGATAACAATGTGTCTAGTCCTCTTTGGTGGCAAAGTCACTATAGATTGTACCGTCTTTAGTTGTGTTGATTTAACCTTCAATGAAAGGGAGAGCAGCTAAGATTCCCCAGCCATAAGTGAGAACAGCATTATTCACTCCTGTAACTTCATGCTCCTGCAAGTCTATGGTGAACTGTTGCAGATTGACAAATAGAAAGTGCCTACCACAGTTTTGAGTGCTGTGACTATAACAACAATCAATAGAAAACCCATACTTCTGTCAGGAACATTTCCAGCTCTGCCAGCCTTACTTAATATACAGCCTGGGGCCTAGAGCCTAGGCTACCCTGGCAAACCCAGGCACTCTAATTCACGTCTGTGGAACTGCAAGCTTCTGCAGGAACTTCCAGCATGGAGGATGATTTTCAGTGGTTAACATTCTGTTGGTCTAAGCACTCGTTTCAGCTCCGCCACTGCTAGCTCTGGCATTTCTACCACCATGTTGTTTAGACCAGCTCCGAGCAGACTAGCCTTAGTTGTAGCTTTAAAAAATGTTTGTTGATTTATTTTTGGCCTAAATCAATACCTGGGTAGCAAAAAGGTAGAATCGCTATTTGAATATAGGGCGTCTGTAGGAAAAGGCAATTGGAAGTAGTGTTCCTTTTCTCTGCACTTACCCTTCACATGAGGTGGAGCCTACGGCCTTTCCACTCTAATGAAGTATGTTTCAGAGTTGCTTTCGCTAGCCCACAGCCTGCAGGAATATACAAAATCTTAACGATGTTCGCTGATTTACAGACACAAAACCAGATAAATCATGATCTCAGACACTAGGGAATTCAAAAGTATGTCTTTTAATCTGCTCTAGCCATTGGAATCAAATTCAGAAAAAAAGGCATCTATTACTTTAGGCAACATTATGGGAGAGTATTGACATTTTCCGTGCTGAACCGTTGACAAATGTTAATAGCTAAAACTCAATTAAATATTAGCCTGGAAAGCAAACATGAGCTAAAGAGCTGCATGCTTTTTGGGAACTTTTTAAATGGCTAGTATGACATGCTTATTAAAAACTAGAACAATGTACAGTTAGATCTCAGCTGCCTATTTTCTGAAAAATAAATTGAATAAATGACCAGTTATTGCAACTGCAATTAGACTCCAGTGTAGGCTGCTGACATCTTTGAGAAATTTCAGTGATGAAAATATCAAATGTCATGAGTTGTCAGAGATTAACACAAAAATAAAACATGAAATTCTGTATGAACTTTAAATGTTTTTCACACCAATTTTAATTTTACAAATGAAAGCCAAAATCAATTTATGGACAGTCATTAACTCTTTACACCAGTACAACAAAACTTTATTCCTCTTCTCCGTCATGAGTGAAAAATGGTTAAAACAAAGCATACTAATGGCTCACAACATACTGAGTTGAAGGAAGAGAGAGAGTGGGTTAGCCGAGGGGTCAGATTTAAGATGAGTTTTATTTAACACTATCATTAATGATCTGCAAGATTGGGTAAAGAGCATATTAATTAAATTCACAGATAATACTAACTTATGAACACTAGTGAAAATAGAGAAATAATGCAAATGGACCAAGAGATATTGGAAAGATGAGCAGACAATATCAATGAAATTTAACCTGGAAAAATACAAGTGATGCCTGGCAAAAATAATCCAGAATGCAGATAATTAATAACAGATTGATACCTGGGCAGCATCAGTTCTGAAGAAGACCTAAAAGATGATAGCGGAGAACAAATTAGACATAAGTTTGTATGTATGATAGGGCCTTAATACATCACATTATGAAACAAGGAGGTTTTTGGGCAACTGTTTCTGGAACACTCCCTTCAGTTCAGTGTACTACATTACCAGAGAGATACTGACAAATTGAAGGAGTAAAGAGAAGAGCAAGAAAAATGATTAGGGGCAGGAATGAGTTATTTACAAGGAAAGATGAACACAGCTAAATATGCATAGCTTGACTAAGAAAGCCTGGCCCAGCTTTCTAAAGGTATTTAGGCATTGCTCCCCTCCGCATTGCAAGGCCTAAGTGATTTAGACAGCTAAGTCCCATTTTCAGAAGTGACTGAGGTACTTTGGCACCTAAGTCCCATGGGACTTAGCTGGTAAAAATACATCTACATTTTGAGCTAGAGACGTAATTCCTAGTTTTGGGGGACTTACCCACACTATCTCTAATTGTGCCAGCAAAATAGAAATGTAACCTAGCGTCTTGGATGGGTACTTTACTCAGGATGACCAACCCTTCCCACCATCACAGCTACACTCTATTTTTAGCATGCTAGCTTGATCAGCGCTCATGTGGGTCTCTCTCCAAGAGCAAGAATTTATACCGCCAGCTCAAAGTGTAAACATATCCTAAGTTACTTAGGCTTTGCAACGTTGAGCGGAGCAACACCGAAATACCTTTAACAATCTGGACCATGAGCCTACAACTATTTGAAAGGTTGAAGGAGGGAGATGATTCAGCCATGGATGTATCAAAAGGGTAGCAAGATGAGATTAGAAAGGAAAACATTTGACTGAATATCACAAACTTCCTGCCCCATGAAATGTGTTAGGCTGAAGAATGCCTTTCCCTAGACAAGAGAAGTAAGGCTCATAGCTTGGAATTTTTAAAATCATACTGCACAAAACTAGAAAATGTATAGAAGCAAATTAATGCTACATCTGCAGGAAGGCAGAGTGGCTGATCTAGTATGTCTTTTCCATCTCTAACTTCTGTGTGCTGCATAGTAAGCTGTAAAGTTACCTAGTCTATCTGATTTTGAAATGTTAAAGAATAATTAATATGCTAATAAATTAATGCAAATTATAGATGAGTAAATAAATATTGTGAGTTCCTTTCTATGGCTGCTGTAGACCTTTTCTCTCTAAATTTTGTCGATATTTATACCATTGGTGCAGTTTCACTGAAGGACGCAATGGTGAGAGCACTAGTACACACAAGGTGCTAGTGGGGGCTGCCATTTTACCCATTTGTATCATCTAACCTTGCACTAGGTAATAAATCTAGCCACCAATGACTTAGCTATGCTAGCACTCCCTCCAGCCTCATGGCTAGGCTGGAGCTACTGCTGGTGGCGGTGACGATGTGATGTTTAAATTTAGGCCTCATGTAGACATTGCCAAAGAGTAATTCTAGTTATGCGTTTAATTGGCCTAGATCATTCCCACCCACAGGAGGCAGTTCTGTGGGAGGAAAGCTCTGCAAGCATCCCCACATGGACATCTCTCATTGTCCCCTATGTGGGTGGGAGTTGGTTACCCGCTCCCACAGAAAAAGTTGCTGGGCCTGTTCCTAAATTTGAAGGATCCACAGGAGGCCAAGGCCTCTGCACTAGCTCTGGCCTCCACTGTTACCTGGTTGTAGGGCTGGTTCAGATGATGGGGAAAAGCTACATGATTAATAGAAGACAGCCTGGGGCTGTATTATCTTCTCCAAGGGACAACTGTGGGGCTGGATGATATGTATGTCCTCCAACCCTGCACACTCCCTGACTGGATCAGTAGCGAGGGCTCTGAGGGCTCTGGAAGAGATAGAAGACAGTGCCCAGCAGGTGGGTGTGAGGAAGGCCTCTCTCTATTCAGATTTCAATGGGATGATCCAGGGCATTGTATTCAAAGGATTGAGGAAAGCAATGTCTGTTATACACATATGGGTGGGGAGACCTAGTTAAGTACTCATGTTATTGAAAGGTAAAGGATATTGTACAGTACCAGTGGAAATCTCTGTGTTATGATTGGCTAATGGCCCTTAACCAGCTTCAGAGATGTACATACAATGTAGTTATTGAGACTGTAACTGTATACCAATGCAAAAACAACCCTCTTAAGCCAATCAGCATGCAGAGATTTGCATAACTGAGAAATAAGTATATAGTTATGGGTCAGTAATTGTATAATATCCCTGCATGCTGATTGGCTGAGGCAATACAATTTCAGTATAATTTAGAGTTATTAAATGGATTTAGAAAATCCTTAATAGTGGTTATTAAGCCATTGACTTATTTTGACGTGTTTAGTATATTAATCCATGTTTTTGTTTGTAGCAGCAACGAAGCTATTGTATAGAAAAAGGTGCTCCAAACTCTGTGGTAAGTAATGTTAATTACCAAGCCATGTGAGCTTTATAACCAATCACACCAAGAATGCTTAAGACCATTTTGTAATGCTTATTTTAAACCTAGACTAGAACATTAACAAAATGTGTTAGAATTAAGCAGGGTCAGGGTCATAGTAACAGAACCATTATGTGCAACTCCATCGGTGTCTATTTTCAGTTTGGCTGAACTACAAACAACCTGCCTCACCTAAGCATGCTTTCCTGCACCTACCCAGAAAGAAATGACGGACAGCCATTTTTAAAATGACAGTTGTGTTGAATAACCTCAGGTACAATATCTGCCATGTCCCCATGTCTACTGGTTCAGAAAGAATACAACCAAATGTATGTCACACCATAGAATTACTTTGCTAAATACTCAGATTGCATGCCTGGCAGTGTGTAGACAACTGCTTGAACTGGCATGAAGATGAATGGAACTGAACTCTTCTAACTGAGAACCCTGGCGGTTTTAAGGTGACTCCCTGAGGATTTTTTAAAAATTGGCCTTAAGCATTTTTTATTTTTCTGATGGATAAAGAGGACAAGGAAGGCTATTTAAAAACCGGGAGAAGATGGGGGTGTTTTCCCCTGCTTTTTTTTTTTTAGTCTTAGAAAGCTCAGGAGTATCAGCATTGGTGTTTCCTGCTTTTCTGTAGGGTCTGAGGATGAATATTGTTAGAACTGAGGCTTAGCTGAGGGAACAGCGTTGTTGAATCTTTAACAAAGATGTCTCTTTTCTTCAAAATGTCAGTTTAATATTGAATTTAAATAGATGCTAACAAGAAACAGAGGGTTTTACACAGTCAGACTAAAGATATCTTCCTTTCTCAACTGCTCAACTTTCTTTCCCTGGGCTCCTAGCATATCATTTCACTAGTTACCCAGCATCAAGAGTCTGTTGTTATACAGCATTAGACAAATGGAACTTGGTCCATGACTAGGGCTCCTAAGTGCTATACAAATAATAAATAGGAATAGTATCAATCCTTCTATGCTAGACAGGACACAGATTTCAAATGTAAAATACTAGAATCCTCCCACCTACTGCCACTATTTTTAAAAGAAAAATATCATGCCTCTCTTAAATATCATAAAGAGGCAAAAATTATCACAAGCTCAACTCTAGTTACTTTGTAGGTCACCTTTAAGTGTTGTCACGCTGCATCAGACCATTGGACTCTCCC
Source organism: Emydura macquarii macquarii (assembly GCF_026122565.2). Lineage (NCBI taxonomy): Eukaryota > Metazoa > Chordata > Testudines > Chelidae > Emydura > Emydura macquarii. The sequence continues at coordinate 73,709,924 of NW_027131390.1, forward strand.
CAGCAATGCACTTTGCCTGCCCGCCCTGCAGGACAACTTCCAAGCAGTTTGAATGCCCCCCTCTATTAATAGCATGTGTTTATTTCCCATCCTGTGTTAAGATCACTGCTTTTGAAAGAGCTCTTTCACTGTGAATGACTTGCTCCACTGACAGAGTTTAGTTGCAGCGCAAACTAAAAACAAACTCATAATCTAGAAACAGGTACAGAACTGACATGACGTTCAGTGTCTTGAGTAATGGCATTAAATGTTTGCTGGGGTTAACTGCATACTCTTGGGTGCCTCCCTAATCCTGGCCTGGGTAAAACCTGAACTAATATAAAAGCTACCTGTTAGTGGCTCTCCTGGAGAAAGGAATCCTGAAACAACGTAGGTTGCCTGGTGTGCTCATTTGCATGTTAGTAATAACCAGAATGCTCTTCCAGCTATTTCACAGCTCCAAGACCAAATCAAAAGGTTTGTTCCTGTTTGTGCGTTCTCAAACTCTTTTTTGTGCTTTAGCTAATAATATAAAATTAAATAGCAGTAGAGACAACACCAGCTACTTAGAAATCTCACTTAGATGTAATCAATCACATCTCAATACATCCTAATTACTTAGGTGAATGCCTTGCCCCACTGATTGCACTTTCACAAGAACAGCAATATTGTGTCAGCATTCCAGCACTGACTAGGCATTTGCATGGATCCAACATTTCTGGATTCTGTTATTTATCACATTCTACCAGGTCAGGTTCCTGTGATGCTTCAAGTAATCTCAGAAGGTCTTAAAGTGTCGTCCTGCTTGCTACAGGTGCCTGGTTCTAGGTGGGATTGGGTCTCTGTCACAGCATGAGCTGCTTGCACTATCCTGATCCCTTGTCAGGAGGGCTCATACTCAGTAGGCTCACTCACTTCTCTCTTCACAAATGGAGTCTTTAAGCTTTTATAAGCACAGCCTGTGAAAGTCTCTTTCTGTGTAGCAATTACTCACACAGTTGAGATGATCCTACTAATGCACTGAGTGGAACAGTGTCTCCCTCCTTTTTGACTGGGCTTTGATTCTGGTAATTTGTGCAGCTTCAAGATTCTCTGCAAACTCTTCATGAGGTTTCTATACAGGCATTTTTATTATGAAAACCATTATGTCTATATACATTTTCTGTAGAAATCTGCAAGATATATGTATTCCAGTAGCTTGTCCCGTTAGATTAGCCAGGTCTCTGTGTAAATTGGGACAAAGGGTCTGTTGATTTTATGTTGTGCAATGAAAGGAAACACTTCCTTATGTGGGGGTCCTATGGCTTTCTATACTGAGTTAGTACATGGGTAAGATGTTGGAGGCAGGAGGTGATATATTGGGAAGAAGCTTTATTTCTTAGTAGTTTCTTAGTTATCCAGAAAGCTTTTCCTTCCCTCACATTTTTATTGATGGTCATCAGTGTTTCAACATGAAGAGAGTAGTATTTCTTTTAATTCCAAATTGCTCTATAACAGGTTTATCAGCTTCACAGCAAAAAGACATGTTTTCCCATTAGGATCCCCTGTAAAATGGTCCCAACCTGTGACAGTGAGTTGTTCTCTTTCGCACATATGTAGCTAGTAAACAGTAGAAAGGGCAATGGGATAATTTTCTAGAATGAAAACAAAAGCACAAGTCCATCTCTCAATGCTTAGGAATGAAATATATTTCAGAAGAATGCAGTTTTATTTATATTTACCTCCAGACATCCTGGGGTCGTATTGATTCATTGATACAGAACAAAGAGAGGGCTAAAGAAATCCACACCTGCGTTTAGACAGAGTGAGTGGGTCCTGAGCAGAGAAATGGGGACCATGAAGAGAATGAAGGGAGAAGAAGTTCAAAGCTCTACAGGAATGGGTGAGTGAGGAAGGAAGCAATGTTGAGAAATGGAGGTACCTGTCATAAATATAATCACAGTGCATGTAATGCCACCATCCACAGTGGCCAATGTTAAACAAAATCAGCACTTGGTAACAACTACTACAGAGTGATCTCTAAGTGCACCTCTACATAGCAAATAAAAAACAAAACCAAAAAAACCCCTCAACCCTGTGGCAACAAGTCTCAGAGCCTGGGTCAAGTGACTCCGGCTTACAGAGCTGCAAATAACAGGAGTGTGGATGCTTGGGCCTGGGCTGGAGCCTGAGCTCTGAAACCTAGTACACATCTTGGAGTCTGGGTTCCAGCCTGAGCATCTACATTGCTATTTTTATCCCTGCAAGCTCAAGTCAGTTGACCCAGGCTCTGAGACTTGCTGCTGCAGATTTTTTTTTTTTTTTTTTTTTTGCTGTGTAGATGTATGCTGAGATACTGCAGCATTTTCCTACATATGTAAGGTTCCTTTATGGCCCCCATTAGCACAGTATCTGTGCACCTCACAGTCTTTACCATAGTTATCCTCACCACACCTCTGTGAGGTAGGGTAGGAAAGGTCTATTAGCCTGATTTGACAGGTAGAGAAGTGAGATGTTGAAAGACTAAGTGACTTGCCCAAGGTCACACAGGAAGTTTATAGCAAATTACAGAATTGAACTCTGGTCTCTTGAATTTCAGACTAGCATGCTAACCACTGTGCCACACTTCCTCTATACTTAGAACAGGAAATGACATCACTAATGCACAGACCACTGTGTGAAAACCTTTGAGAATTTTCTTAAATGGCAACCACTATATTTAGAACCCTGTGCAGATAAAAATTTATATCCGCATCCAATCTGCAATCCACAAAAACAGTCTGTGGCTATAGAGCGGATATCTGCAGATTTGCAGGGCTCTAACGATACTGGCTATATAAGTTCCAAACAATTTCCACATGTATTGTGATTCTGAAGACTCTCAGGCTCTAATCCCTCAGTTAGCTCTGTGAAGGTCGCATGGATCCAATTGCAGAATCAAAGACCAAACGTCAAATAGCTTGAAATAGCTGTTGAAGCTCAGTCCCATTAATATTGACCAGTACAGCCATTTGCCTGTTCAGAGTGGACGCTATGAATTTGGAACAAATGCAAATGAATAGGGGACTTCATTAGTGACATTAAAGGAGACAAATATATTTACCATTAATTATATCAATATGAATGTATAATCTTAATTAGGCACATATTTTTCATTTTAAATTATGAAAACTATAAATACAATATCACTCATGAGGCAAACATATGTGAACAGTATGATGTCCTATTATTTCTCCAGTAAAGAGAATTTTCATAACTCATTCATAGTCCATTGAATAAATGCTTAGACTCACTGCTGGCTGTTAATTATCCTCTACAAAGATCTGGTTATTGTGTTCAGTCTTAGTAAAGGAACAGTTGTTACTGTAGTGTACATAGAAAGAATGGTACCTGAGGGAGAAGAGAGGAAACATGCCTGTGCAGAATTTTAAAAAGGAGAGCTTTGTTGCACAGAAGGGATTCTTAGGTTAGGAGTTTGACATAACGTGCTTCAGAAAATTAAGGTTTTTTAAAATGTGTCTGTCTAGCCATATATTTATGGATGGCAAATCTCTGATTATGTGTGGTATCTCTCTGTATTATAGAGACATTGTTGACAAAAATCACACACTGTTGTTAAAAGGAACACCTAAAATTACTATAACTAAACAAAATTAGAGAAGAGAAACCCAGTCCTTTGTCTTTTCGGTTTGTTTCTCTGTGAGCATTTGACGGGTCTTTTGTTTTCCCTGTATATTTAGGTGGGCCCTTGTCCGACATTTGGATTAAGGCATGTATACACTCAACTCCTCATGACCCAATCATCTCACTGGGGCTCTGCACAGGTGCAGGGTATGTAGAGTTGACTACAGGACTGGGAACTTAGTCCTCAGTTAAGCTCTGATCCTGTCTGAGCAAATAGTTGCAGGATTGGGGGCCTTAGTTAAGACCTTCTTCTGCACTATTCCAACCCATGGACTTCAATAGGTTTACTCCCAGTATGTAAAATTAAACATCTATCTATCTTTCTATCTATCTTTGCAGGACTAGAGCTTTAATCAATGTGAATTTTAACACTGATTTCATTTGGTGTAAGAGCTGACCCTTACACCTCCATTCAGGAAAAAAATCCCTATTCTGTACAACATCCTGCTTAACTTTAAGCAAGTGTTTAATTTTTTAAGCAGGGACTTAAGTTTCATTGATGTCAAAAGGGACTTACGTTTACACACATGCTTAAGCATATATTATATGTTGTTCTGAATCATGGCCTTAGTTTTTCAAATAGCAACAGACTAAAGAAAATATTCTGAAAAACAGGAAAATGCAGTTGTAGGTGACAAAAAATTAGCAGGGAATTTATTATATCTACTATATGCAAAGAGATCACATTTCACTCTTTCATTTGACTAGCATAAAATCATTTTTATATTAAAAAATCTTTAAAAGACCTTGAGTCAAATATTTTAATATGAACAGCCACAAATAATACAAATATTATGTGCTCCACCGTAGTAGTATATTTGTACTGGGAAACTGGGGAATTTTCTCACTCTCCTGAAGTAGCTTTTCCCGTCTCTGAACTAAAGCTGAGCAAAATATTCAGAGCAAAATATTTTTTAAATTGAAATTAGCTTTATTTATTTTTGAGGTCACAAAATTGGAGCAGTTTTATTACATCTTTCAACAATTTGCATTAACATTTTTTTGCTGTTAGGATGACTGCAAAAATGGACCCCATTCACATTGATTTTTCTAATTTTAAGCTGGGTTGCTTGGTTATGACTGGTCTCAGGTCACATTGTATTTGTTTTGGTTCCCTGACTGGCTGAGCTTACCCTCTGTCAGGATTAATAGAAGCCATTTTGAATCATATTATCAGAGGAAGAGGATGCATTTGAGAGTTCTCTCTTATTAATTTAGTAATTAAAAAAAGCTGGTGGTGTCAATAGACTGATGCTTTGTATTGCTCCTAATTATAGTATGTGTATGTAAGGAGGGTCTGGTCTTCCCCACCACTAGAGGGGACCAATGGCCTGTCTGAGGTTCCATTAAAGGGCAGAGCAGATCACTAGTAGTCTTCTTCCACCAGAAGGCAATAGTGGGTATGAGTGATGGAAGGATGTCAGAGAATGGTCTGTTGCAGGACCTCTTGGATTAAAGGAAATAAATGAGGCAGCTGGGATCTGAAGCTTGTAGTTTTGGCCTATCTCTACATTGTCTGTATGTATATTTATTACTAAAATCCATGTTTTCCAATTATTTTTAAAGCTGAACTCCATTTTAGTAAGGAGAAAGGAGGGTGCCCTCCAGCTGTGATCCTACAAAACAGAACCAAAAACTTACTAGGAAAGCCTATGTATCCATTCTGTCTATTGACCCAAGCCAGGCAGCCTGTACATAAAACTTACTTCACTCTCATTTCTTATTGTATCACTATCTGCAGTTCATCTTTTCTTTGCATTGTTGTAAATAGCAGCACACTTGTTTATTATTAATACAACAGTGGAAAGTATGCCAGACACTTACCCATCTCAGACTCCTTGCACTTGTGCACCAAGGATAGCCACTTGACAAATTGATAAAGGGGGTCATTTTTAAGGATTATTTATTCTTGTCTAGGGGAAGAACTGCATTTTTTTCCCTGATAGCAGCACCAGCAGGATTCAGTGAGATTAGGACCCCTTTGTGCTGGGTGCTGTACTGACCAAGTTTAAGAGACAGTCTGTGCCATGAAGAACTTAAAGTGAAAGGTTTTGCCATCCCGCTTGAGTAAGAGAGGAGGAGAAAGTGAAATATGACTTAGTTCAGGGAAAAGAGTCTTTCTTCTTTGAGTGATTGCTCATGTCCATTCCACTATAGGTGAGTGCACGCCACCATGCATGGTTCCCAGAACTTTTTTCCCCTTAGCAGACCCCATAGGGCCGGCTCTGGTGCCCCCTGGAGTCCTGCGCACATGCCGCAGTATATGAGGCACTGCCGGCCCTACGCCACCTCAGTTCCTTCTTTCCGCCTGTGACGGTTGCTGGAACTAGCCTTGCTTTCTGCAAGTACTATTCCCTTTCTTGAACTCTTTGTTATTCGAAGTACTTTAGTTAGTTTTAAGTAGGTGCTAAGTAGTGTTAATTGTTGTTAAGCGTAGTTAGATAAGAAGTCCCTAAGGGACTTAGAGTGGCCGGGCCATACCCTGGTCGCCTGGATTTAAGCTGTGTGCCTCCTGTGGGAAGGCTTTCCCGCTCAGTGACCCCCACAATCAGTGCCTTAAGTGCCTGGGGGAAGAGCACAGGAGAGATAAATGCAAGATTTGCAGGGCTTTTAAACCATGAACTCAAAAGGACCGAGAGATCCGGTTAAAAGCCCTGTTCAGGGAGGCAGCGCTCTGCCCGGCGTTCGAGCCATCCTGCTCCCCCTTGGCACTGAGCATCTCCTCGGTGCAGAGTGCACCACCGGCACCGACCTCGACTCGGCACCGAGCAACATCCCTGGTGCCAAAGAAGAAGAAACAGCGCGTGGAGCATGGACACTCCCCTGTGTCGTTGGTACGAGCAGGGTCGAGTGCGGAGATACATTGGCCACAGCCCATCGAGTCTTCTCTGGTGCCTGCATCTCCGGTCAGGGAGCCTCCCCTGACTCCTGGGAGTGGGAGAGTGCCCCTGCAGATGCTGTCGACACCGGAGGCTTTTCGGGTGGCACGAGCCTTGTTGGCCTTGCCTACACCACCTCTGCTCCCCCTTCCACCGAGGGAGAAAGAGCCGGTGTCCCATGGCAAGCCTGCATTGGGTCCCCCCGAAGGGTGGTGGAGATCCCCGGTACGGGGAGGAAGATCTCCCACCAGACAGCCACCAAGGGTAGAGCGAGGATGCTCCCCCAGCAGTCGCTCCAGGTCGGCGTCGTCGAGCCGGCCTGCTTCGACTCAGGATTTGGAGTCTCCCTCTCAGCACCAGAGGCAGCGCAGGCCAAGAGGCGGCACCAGTCAAGGTCCACCAGGCGGTGCTCAGACACCTGCTCCAGATCCCCGGCATCGAGGAGTTCGCCTGCACTGAGAACTCGGTCGCCATCCAAAGACCCCGCACCACACAGTCCCCAACGCAGAATCCGGTCACCGTAGTCTGGCTTGGCACTGTGGAGTCCAGAGTGGCGCTGGTTTCGGTCACCAACGGTGCTCCGGTACCGAGAGCTCTTTGGAGCGCGCCTCCACTCGCCAGCACCGCTCGCGGTGATGGAGGCGGTCCTCATTGTCCTCCACATCGGAGGCGTCGAGAGGACGGTCCCCAGCATGCCACGGCACCTGGGACCGAGGCTGGGCACAGCACTGCTGGTCTAGTGGCTTGGGGTCCCACAGGGCGGACAGTCATTGGGACAGCCGACGCCCCCACAAGGCGTCGCAGCAGGTGGCGCAGTCAGCCCCAGTTTGGCCCCAGGGACAATGGCCACAACAATGCCTTACTGGGCCCCATGGGGCATCCAGATGGGACCGGGGCTCCAGTCCACCCTGTCAGCGGGAGTTCAGTCCATGCCCCCAGCACAGGAGACGGCCCGAAGACATCACTCCTTGGACAAGGAGTCGGACCCCATGGAGGGACCCTCTATGGATGTATCCCTTTGTCAGGTGGGAGAGCACCTGCAGGACGCGCCTCGGCAGTCCTCTTCCTCCTCCCCGGACGAGGCAGTCTCCTGAGACCACATGGCACCACTGGAGGATTTCAGGGTACATCAGGAGCTGCTCAAGAGGGTGGCCTCTAACTTGGGGCTGGAGGTGAAGGAGTTAGAGGGGGCTGATGATACCGTCTTCAATGTGCTGGCGGCAGCTGCCCCAGCAAGAGTGGCCCTACCTGTCCACGATAGGGTCCTCAAAATTGTTAAGGCCCTGTGGCAAACCCCTTCCTCAGTCGCCCCTACGTTGAAGGTGGCTGAGAGGAAGTATTATCTCCTGGCCGAAGGTTCGAGTATTTGTTCACTCACCTGGCCCCGGGAACCCTGGTGGTAGACGCAGCCAACCAGCGGGACAGGCAAAGTCAGCCTGGTTCCACTCCCAAGAACAAAGACAACAAAAAGCTGGACTTGTTTGGGAGAAAGATTTATTCCATGGCAGCGCTGCAGTTCAGGAGGGCCTGATGGTTGGCAATCCTGGAGAGAGACAATTTTAACTTTTGGGACTCCCTCAGGCAGTTTGCTGAGATCCTGCCCCAGGACCAGGCTGCAGACTTTACCGCCATCCTGGACGAAGGAATCACGGTGGTAGGGCAGCGCTCCAAACGTCCAGTGACGCTGCTGACTCCGCGGGTACAGCCATAGCCTCCGCCATTGCCATGAGAAGGTGCTCATGGCTGCAATTCTCGGGCCTGTCCCAGGAGGTGCAGCAATCGATTCAGGACCTCCCCTTTGATGGATTGGCTTTGTTCTCTGATCAGACCGATGTGAAGCTGCACAGTCTGAAGGACTCCAGGGCCACGCTTCACTCCTGGGCCTGTACATGCCCCAGGCTTCCAGGCGGCAGTCATGGCCACAGGCGCAGCAGAAATCAAGGCCTCCGCCTAGACCCTTTCAACCCCACAGAAACAGGGACAGAAATAGGGAGTTTAGGAGATGGAATCAGCCCCCCAGCCAGGGCCCCCCAGGGGGTCAGGCAATCGTAGGAGGCAGTTTTGATGGTGTGCCCGAGGGTGGCGCCTCTACTGCTCTCCTGGATCCGCCCCACCCCTTCCTAAACAGGTTAAGGCCCTTCTATCCTGAATGGGCAAAGATCACGTCAGACTGTTGGGTCCTTAGGATAGTCTCAGGGGGCTACGCCCTACAGTTTACTTCTACACCCCACAACAACCCTCCCACTACGTCCCTCTTCAGGGACCCTTCTCACGAGCAACTCCTCTTGCAGAAAGTAGACATCCTCCTCAACATAGGAGCGGTGGTTATGGTTCCTCAAGGCAGAAGGGGTTCTATTCAAGGTACTTCCTCATCCCCAAGCCGAAGGGGGGTCTGAGACCCATATTAGACCTGCGTCGTCTAAACAAATATGTCAAATGACTCAGGTTTCGCATGGTTTCCCTAGCTTCCATAATCCCTTCCCTGGATCCAGGAGACTGGTATGCCGTCCTCGACCTCAAGGACGCATACTTTCATGTGTCTATCCTCCCCAGCCACAGGCGCTTTCTTTGCTTCACGGTGGCTGGCTCCCACTACCAATTTATAGCCCTACCTTTTGGCCTATCTTTGGCTCCAAGGGTGTTTACCAAGTGCATGGCGGTAGTGGCTGTGCACCTGAGACGAAAAGCTGTGCAAATTTTTCCTTACCTGGACAATTGGCTGATCAGGGACAGGTCCAGGTTCCAGGTGCAGGAAAGTGTGACCCTCACTTGCTCCATGTGCAGCAGGCTGGGACTGCTCATAAACAAGCAGAAGTCCACACTAACTCCAGTGCAGCATATAGAATTCATTGGGGCCACCCTGAACACTTCCCAGGCCAGAGCCTTCCTGCCTCAGCCACGTTTCGAGGTGATGGCCTCTATCATCTCCCAGCTGCACCAATGCCCCACGACAACAGCGAGGCATTGCCTACAGTTGTTGGGCTACATGGCGGCCTGCACATACGTAGTGAGACTAGCTCGCCTGAGGCTCAGACCGCTTCAGGAGTGGTTGGCCTCGGTATATGTGCCGAGCAGACACCCACTGGATCGGATGGTCACAGTTCCCCCCACCCATCCTAGCCTCCCTAAACTGGTGGAGGTCTCCCAGGGCAGTGTTGAAGGGCGTTCCATTCAGGGAACTGGTCCCGTCGGTCACCCTAATCTCCGACGCCTCAGATGTGGGATGGGGAGCCCACACCAGTGCCAATCTGAGCAGGAGGACAGACACCTGCACATCAATGTGAAGCAGCTGAGGGCCATTCGCCTAGTGTGCCGGGTGCTCCTCCAATTCCTGACAGGCAGAATGGTGCAGGTGCTGACGGACAACACCACAGCTATGTTTTGTATAAACAGGCAGGGGGGAGCACACTCCTTGGCTCTCTGCGAGGAAGCTACCTGTCTGTGGGACTTTGCCGTGAGGCACGATTTCTACTTGACTGCCTCTCACCTCCTGGAGTGAAGAACGACGAGGTGGATCACCTCAGCAGGTCGTTTCTACCCCGCAACGACTGGTTGTTGCACCCGGAAGTAGTGACTACGATCTTCCAGAAGTGGGGTGTTCCCCAGCTGGACCTATTCACATTGGCCTGGAACACCAAGTGTCCAAGGTTCTGCTCACTCTGGGGTCGCGAGATTGGGTCGATTTCTGATGCGTTTCTCATCTACTGGACGGGGACCCTCATGTATGCGTTTCCACCCATTCCGCTCCTGCCCAAGGTCCTGCTGAAAATAAAGAGGGACAGGGCGGACGTTATACTCATCGCTCCGGCCTGGCCAAGACAGCATTGGTTCAGCATGCTGCTGGACCTTTCGAGTGCTCCGTCCCTGGAGCTCCTGAGGTGGTACGATCTTCTCTTCTAGGACCATGGTCACCTGTTGCACCCGAACCTGGACTCCCTGCACCTCATAGCCTGGAGGCTCTGTGGCTGATGGAGGGAGAGAAAGCCTGCTCAGTGCAGGTCCAGCAAGTCCTCCTGGGCAGCAGGAAACCTTCTACACAGGTCGTGTATCGGTCTAAGTGGAAACTGTTTACCTCTTGGGCGGAATCCTGGGGCATTCCGCCCAGCCTCTCGCCTATGCAGGTGATCCTGGAGTACCTGCTCCAGCTAAAGCTCCAGGGTCTGGCGCTGGCCTCATTGAGGGTTCACCTGGCGGCCATTTCGGCCTTCCATCAACAGCTAGAGGGGGACCGCTGTTCTCCCATCCCATGTCGGTCAGGTTCCTCAAGGGGGTAGAGAGGCTTTATCTGCAGGTCCATGACCTGGTGCCTCCCTGGAATCTCAACCTGGTCCTCTCAAGACTCATGGGGCCCCGCTTTGAACCCATGGCTTCATGCCCCCTGCTCATGCTTCCATGGAAGGTAGCCTTCCTGGTGGCCATTACCTCAGCTAGGAGGGTCTCTGAAATAAGGGCCTTGACCTCAGAGCCCCCTGATACAGTATTTTATAAGTATTTTATTTTATATTTTTCTCCCTGTGTTTTTTCCCAAACTGCACGGTTTGGAGGAGGAGAGGAGATGGCATTCGCTGGACATGAGACGAGCCCTGGCCCTCTACATTGAGCATACAAAACCATTTCGGAAATCGCCGCACGGTCGCCGCAGTGGCGGACTGGATGAAAGACTCACCTGTCTCCACTCAGCGCATCTCCTCATGGATTACATCATTCATCAAGTTCTGCTACGAGCAGGCGAGGGTGCCACTTCCGGGAACCATCACAGCGCACTCAACCAGAGCTCAAGCCTCGTCTACAGCTTTCCTGGAGAGAGTACCCCTGCAGGACATCTGCAAAGCCGCCACCTGGTCGTCGGTGCACACCTTCACGTCCCACTACGCCATCGTCCAGCAGGCGAGGAGGATGCAGGATTTGGCAGAGCAGTGTTGAGGGCAGCTCACCAGTAACTCCTACCCTCCGCCAAGGTATTGCTTGCTAGTCACCTATAATGGAATGGACATGAGCAATCCCTTGAAGAAGAAAACAAGGTTACTTGCCAGTAACTGATGTTCTTTGAGATGTGTCCATTCCACAACCCACCCCCCATTCCTGCTGCCAGAGTTGGCAGAAAGAAGGGACTGAGGGGATGTAGGGCCAGTGGTGCCTCATACACTGTGGCATGCACACTGGGCTCCAGGGGGCACCAGAGCCTGCCCTACAGCATCCGCTAAGGGGAACAAAGTTCCAGGAACTGTGCACGGAGGCGTGCACTCACCTATAGTGGAATGGACATGAGCAACACATCTCGAAGAACAGCAGTTACTGGTAAGTAACCTTGTTTTTCAGGGCCAGATTTTCTGACGCAGTGCAAGTACTTTCCATTTCAACAGGCCCATGGATGTCAGGCCAGTATAAGGGTGATACTCTGGTGAGATAGAGGCCTTTATGCCACTCCCCCTCGCTACTGTCTGCATGTCAGGGAGAAAAAAATGTGACTAGAGGAAAGAGAGCATGAGCCCACATGATACTTGACTGTGGTTTTGGCCTGTTGACTCTGTTTGTAGCTAAGGCAGAACAGTGCTCAGGCGTCTATAGGGCCATGTTGGGGACACGCCCGGAGGAGAGGCAACGCCAGGAGTGTGAGGGAGTGCAAAGATGAGATTTAAGAGTGCACATGGCCGCATGTACCTCCACCCCCCACAACGTGTGTTCTACATGGTGAAACCTCACCCCAGAATCTGGCCTGGTACATCTTGATCTTACCCAGCTTGGTGATGTACTCTTTTCCACTGAGTCTAACCACACAAGTGCTCTCCCATCCTTTCTTATAAAAAAGCAATGATCAGAAATATGAATATTAATTAACAAAATCAGCCCCCTAAATCAATTAAAAATCAACTCTCCTCCTCATTTCCCTTTGTCTCTGTGTCTTCCGTCCTGCAGCTTTCTTCTCCTTTGTCTGTGTTACCTTACAGGGACATCTTCCCTACAAGCCCAGACAAGCATTCTCTTTTCCTGCCTACCTCAGTAATATAATATATATCAAAATGAAAGAAAAGGCTTTTCAGTGTTAGGAGTGACAGCCATAAAAAACAGAATAAAGAAAGTTAGAAAAAAGAGAAGTAAAACTTCTGTAAATACCAGCCATAGCTGGGGAGGAGGAAGAAACACAGAACGGGAAAACAATGAAAGAACTTTGGAAAAGAATTTGATAAATAGGAAGATATAAAAAGCAACCAAATATTGTTCTGGCAGCTTTGTGATCTACTGAGATGGTTGTCTGATAAATCTCTGTGATCAGTCATCCCACGCAGGTCCAATTAAACACAACTCTTTTATTTATGGGACTGTGCTATCTCATTTTATTTAAACACAAGATACTTCCTCTTGTAGACTCTAGTTAGTAATCTAGCACAGCAGCTAAGAAAAATGTGCCACCAATATTAATTTATTCGGGACTTTACTTGATCTTTTAACAATATTTAGATCCAGTACTCAGACTGGGAGGAAAATCTCTATTGAAGCTCCACCAACCATCCCAAACTCTGCCCAGAGCCTCCAGAGCGTTTCTGCTAAAATTGGATAGTGAAATTGTGTTGATGTGTAAATTGTCAGCAGACCTTAGAGTTAATATCCCCTTGAGTAAAGAGGGGGGCATTTGACACTCTAAGGATATGTCTACATTTGAGCTGGGAGGTCTGATTTCCAGCTTGCATACACATACCGCGTTAGCTCTGCTGGAGCTAGTGTGTTAAAATAGCAATGTAGCCAGGATAGCATGGGCAGTGGCTTGGGCTAGTTGCTTGAGGGGGCTTGAGTACTCAGGGGGTCGGGGCAGATCCCTATCCTAGGAGGGGGTTTTTGTTTATATCTGGATAGACTCTGGAAGACAATGGTGTTAGTTCCAATTCAGAATCTCTCCATCACAGCTGTAGGGGCTAGAAACTTGTTCATTAATGAAAGTCTAAATGTTCTGGTGGAACAAACAGAGAAGTGCCAGCAAGGCATACCACCAAGCACAGGCTAAGTGCACTCCCTGCTTTTGCTCTCACCACATTATGGTTATAACTGTGCTAGCAACCATGCGTATTGCTATGTGCCCCTGGCAGGTGTGCAGGGCAAGGGCGGGGGTGCGTTTCTCTATGAACCCTTTTCTAACAGCATTGTAGAAACATGCAATAGACTACTAGGGATGGGGGGATGCATTACACAGTTCAGTTAGCCTGTTTTCCAGGCAGGGGAAAAAAATCCTTACATACACTGGCCAGGGAAACCCAGTTTGTGTTCAGAGAGAGACCACCTGTGATTATTAATTTCCTGTATTCTGGCTGTGTCTCAGACTGTACTAAGTACTTTCCAGATATAGAGGAAGATAGGGTCTTTTCCCATTGAATATACAATCTGTGGAACTGGACCTTAAGTATGGTCCAGCCAGGCATTGTGTAGCTCCTGCCCAGATACCCCTCACGCAGTGTAGGCTAAGCCAGCCATGTGGCCTAGGGTGAGGGAATAGTTTTGATTTTTCCCTGCACAGAAAGCTGGTTGGCAGATCTGATCTGGGCCAGATACTGCAGGTCTTCAGTGGATTCTTCCAGGCTCCCTGATAATTAGGTGGAACTATAATTTCTGACAGCTCCACCCATCCCAATGTACACCTGTTTGGAGGAAGTAGGAATGAAGCTGCTAAGTGGCTGCAGTAGCTGTGAGGCACAGATCAAGACCATCAGGATTGTGATGCACCTGTCTCAGGAATGGGATTGGGAAAGAACTAAGAGGCCACAGTGATTGTGACGCAGGGGGAAGCACTGGACATTTGCAGACCATGGGTATGGTACAGCAGAAGCAGCACAATTCTTCATACAGATCATCATATTCCCCACTGAGCTGAAACAGACTTTCGCCCCAGCCAGCATCCCCCTGGAGGAAGCAACCTGGGAAATGAGGATGAGTCACCTATTTCTAGTCATGTATGGGGGTGAGGGTGTCTGGTCCTTTCACCTCTCCTGAGGCAGCATAGAGAGGCTAGAAAGGTAATGGGGAGAACGGGGGAATAATTGTGGGGAGGGAATTTGAGATTTACAGGGTGACCAGATGTCCCAATTTTATAGGTACAGTCCTGATATTTGGGGCTTTTTCTTATAGGTGCCTATTACCCTCCCAGCCCCGTCCTGATTTTCACATTTGCTGTCTAGTCCCCCTATTTGAGAAGGAAGAGAGAGTGAAGGAACATGAGCTGAGCCGGAAGAGGAAATGAAGGTGATTGTGAGGGGAAGGATTTTAATAATTTATTTTCTTAAATAAAAGACTGAAGAAAAGCACCAGCCAAGCATGTAACCATGGAACAATGTGAAGGAAAGGAACAAAAAACAAGGGAAACTAACCCTTCGTTGTCAGCTGTGCCTGATATGTGTTGGGTGCAGCTGAAGGGGTGGGGCTTCAGGGCTCATTTGATTAGTTATGAGCCTAGGGACCAGTATGCCTGAAAGGGCAGAGTGAAAGCGGGCCACTCTTCCTGCTGTCCCAACACAATCTCTGTGCTGGGGGGTGAGCATTCCCCTTTCTTCTCTCTGTGATATTTTGACCTACTATTGTTCTCTAGTTCTAACAAATGTATGTTATTCTGCCAGGCATCTTAATCAGAGAACTAGGGGAAGAAATAGTTCATTGCCAAGTTTTGTGAGACGCTGCTGCATTCAATGTGTAATATGAGTGGGTCAAAGATGTAAAATGAAGATAAGTTAGATTTTTGGTTCATGCAGGGGCATGATACCTTTAGCTAGATTCAGTGTATTTACTTCTAGGGATTATAGTGTCAGTGTTTTTCATTTTAATTCATTAGCTTTCAAGTTATATGATCAGAGTGTCGGCAGAGGAACAATAGAATGTGTGCAAAATGCTGTTATAGAGAAGTTATGGATAGTTTGGTGTGTGAATGCATCTTGTATTTGTGTCTGAAAAATGTTTGCATAGTAATGCTTCAGGTGCTGTTTCTCATACAAGTATGGTCAGACCTTCAGTGCTCAGGCGGTAAAAAGAGTGATGGTTTGCTTCCCTTCCTATCCTTCACTTTTTTCTCTATTTGGCGGAGCAGCATAACCACCTCTCCTTGCAGATCTTCAATGTTCCCCTGAAAAAACACACACACAGCCCAAAACGCCAGTAGGTATTTGGTGGTATGTATGTATTGTTATGACTCCTTTTCTTTATCTTTACCTTTCTATTTCTAAAGAGCCCAACTGTCTCTATGAACAGGCGGCCATTTTGTTAGGCACAATTCATACAGCATGAAGGTTACTCACCTTGGGCAGTAACTGTGAGTCTTCGAGATGTATGTCCCTATAGGTGCCCCACTCTAGGTGTCTTTGAGTCTTTGTGCCTAATATTGGAGATTTTTGGTAGCAATGCCCATTTGGGCTGCACGTGTTCTCCCCATCTCATGCCGTGTTCAGTTGCTACATAGCGCTCTGTGGCCAAACTGCCCTCAGTTCTGTCTCAAGTGCCCTTGGTCTGAGACGGAGTCTTAGCAGAGGTCGTTCACAGAGATTTCTCTTAATAATTTCTTTTGTTAATAGTGACAGGGCTTCAGTTAGTGTTAAGTTTAGATTAGACTTACCTAGTTTTTTCCCACTAGGGACATAACATTCACGTTACATAGAAGACGCACGCTGTTTATGATGGTTGTTGAGGCATCCATGGACTGGGAGTCAACTTATTACTTCTGCCTCCAGCGAGAGGGATTCTTTCTTGTGATAGCTGGGTGTTAGCTCCCTGATGCTGCCACCCCTTTAGCCACTCAAGTACTTTCCTCTAGGGCTAACTAGGGCTAATATTAGACTAACTTTGCTTTGTATATTAACAATAGGTGCACCCAAGTCTCTTGACTCATTCCCCTGTGATATCTAGCTCCTGTCACTGGCTACTCACAGAAATCCCAAATCCTCTGCACCCAAAGGTGCAACGTACCCCAGGTTACCAGTTTTACTGCAAGCCACCTCTCCTGTAAAGCCCACAGCACTTGTGAGTACTTATGGAAAATCAAAAGGTTTATTTAAGAAAGAACAAAGATTTAACTAGAAATTAGAGAAAAAGTGATGGAAGCAAATGGTTATAACTCAAAACAAAATCATAAAATGCAAACCTGGCTCTATACATTTATCAAGTTATCTTTCCTCTCTAATAAAGCAGGCTTACCTCCCAAAGTTCAATCTGTCACAGAGCTAGCTGGTTTCCTAAGAACCAGGGTCCAAAAGTATCTGAAGGCCCCATGCTAGTCAAGGGGTTTCCTCAATGAATGGATCCAGAGTGCCTTTCCTTATACTCTGTTTTACTGAAAGTCTTTTTCTTTATTCCTAGCCAGGGCGATCTCCTGCCTGTTATCCTCCAAGATGTTTTAACAGTTTGCAATTGTCTTTCATGGTTTTCCATTGACTGTTCTGGGATGTGGCAAGGGTAGACAATAGAACCTTGCATTATCTCACTGGCTGACTAGGGAGGATTGACAACTCCCTCTTGCTTGTATTGGTCAGCACAGAGACACTGCACTCCTGGTGACCACGTCCTTAAAACACATTTTCAACATAAACACGATTCCTTAAAAATTACCTATGCACACATCTCACAATGACTGAATCTTGACAAGTTATGAACTTTCTGCAGATATATTACTCTTTATTGATGAATAGCCTGTAAGACACAGGTTTGGTGAAGTGAGTTTGTCAGAGCTGAGGTGAAAGTAGTTTGCAAAGGACAGGGGTTCCTTTGTCAATGAGTCAGTGTCACAGTACTCACTTATGTAGAATTTGCTCTTATACATTCTTGTTTCGTTGTTTACTTTTAGTTTACTTTCAGCCTGAATGACTCATCATAAATGGTTACTCTTTCTCTATGGTGAAAAACATAATCGTGAATATTGTTTTGTGTATATTTGAGAAATATTGAGATGGGCCGATTGAATCTCTTAGTAACTGGTTTTTAATATTTAAGTGAACAAGGATAAAATATGGACTGTACTATGCATGGGTGTATGCATTTTGTACATTATGGCAAATGGTATATTTTTTTTTTCAAAGATCTTTGTTTCCTATAAATGGAGAGCCTTAACATGAATGCACCACAGACTGGAAGCAGCAAAGTGAAACTGACTGGAATGGTGGATTCTGAAGCACTGTCAAGCCTGAGCACCAGTAGCAAAATTCTAAAGAGTTTCACTTTGCTGCTCTCCTGCCTGTACATAGAAACATATGAAAAAAACCAAAACAAAACAGGTGAAGACTGCACAGGAATAGGAGGAAGAGCTAGGCGAAAGGGAAACCACACAGAATGGAAGGAGGGAGCAGAGAGAATATAAGGGGAGAAAAATCCTAGGTCAGGAGGATAGAGAACACAAATGAATGTGATTGTGGGTGCCAGTTGCCTAAAGCCACTACTTTGAGCCTTCTGATGGTGTTATAGCTGTACTCCCAGTTCCTAATGGTGCACAGCTGGGACATAATCATTGAAATGAACATGAATCCCTGTGGCTGTTACGTCAAATGGGTGGGGGCAGAAGGGGAGTTTACTGTTTAAAATAGGAACAAAGGGAGTCTGGGACAGATGGGAAGAGAAGCAGTGAGACTGACAGGGACAAGCCAAAAGAGAAAATGGCTATTTTAAGCTCTCTGCTCCCTTGTCTCTTTCAGTGACAGTCCATCGGCCTCCGGCATGCTAAACTGACTGCCTAGTATAAAGACTAAAGTTGGAACTGTTGATTTCTTTTTATAATAGAAAATTATATTGAAGTGGCTTTTGGGGGAACAAACTGCTGCTAAAAAGGCAGCCTGGTTTCTAGGACACAGAAGGAGGGAAAAGGGATCTTAACAGTTCAGGGAATCTTTTAAGAGTAAGAATTTTACTTTTCTCCTACTCTTATCCTTTTCCTAGGAAATATTTTCATGGTGGAAGGACACATTGCATGAACACCCCAAACATTGTTTGCTTCATCTTAAATTAATATGCCATTCTCTAAGAGCACTAAGCTATGTCACAATGTGCAGCACAAGGCTACTGGTGCACTTCTTGGGTGAGTGAACTTGCCTAAGCCATGTGCCAATAACCTATTAAAACTCCTATTTTGGCTTGGTGGTGTAATGGGAGATAGAGACAAACCACACAGAAAGGAAATAGAAAGAGAGGCTGCTTTGTGACAGTGCAGAGTGTTTGGTGCTTAGGTGGGAGGAAAGACTGATGCTGTTTCCCTACAGTAGAGAGACAATGTTGAAACAAGGAGGTTCCATGACAGCAGTTGTGTGAGTAGTTCAATGGAGGACCAAATGCACCGGAAGTGATGGGGATTTTTAAATCTTTGTTACAAAATTACTGATTACACTTTAAGGTTTTACAGATAATTCCATCTAGTGTTCTTCCACTGATTTTATATGATCTAATCGTGTACCATATTTGACAATATATCTTGTGTATTTTTTCAGCCTTACCTTTTCCCACGGTTTTAGATACCTCATGTGGTGAAAGTAATATCTGTTGAAAGAATAAGTTCTATTTATGGTAATGACTCAAGGCAAGAACATGTCTGAAAGAAAAAGATTTTTCAAGCAGCATGCTGCTAGCTCAAAGATTCCTCAAAAAATTCTGTCGTGTGCTGCCTCTAAGACTGTTGCCCTCTTGCCAGCCTGAGCCATGATGGATCAATTCGGGAACTGCTTGAGACACTGCACGATATGCTTCAATGTACTCTTTCTTTTTTTGAAGAAAGATGCAGGAAAATGTCAGAGAATTAACAACTTAGATGGGCAGGTGGCTAAAACTGAAAACCATAAGGAGATGATTGAGAGAGCACTATCCCACAAGGAAACAATTACTAATACTGGAAAGGTGGGTATAAACAGTTTTTTTTAAAAGTACTGTGCAGCCCCCAAAAAGAGGAAAAACAAGGCCAAAATAATCTGCAGCCATTATCAGGGCAGCACCACCAATTATCAAAATAGTCCCAAAAGGCTACTATTTAAAACTCATGTATCACAGCATCTAGCCACTAAAGTGATAAGCACTCCATAAATACAGTACCATTAGGCCAAAAATAAAAAAATAGGGATGGCTGATGGAGGGATTTAGAGTGGATTTTGCAAACTTCATCAGCCCAGGACCCCTGATGTTCAGTCCATGTAGAATCTCAAAACTACTCTGGTATTGGTGGGCGTGGGCTTCTCAATCAACCTTTTCTTATAGCTCTTTTGCTGAGTAACCCAGAATGCAAATACATGAAATTGCTCTTTAGTTAGTTCAGGTTCTATCAATGGGAATCCTGTCAACTGACCAGGCCCTCTTCATTTTTTTTCCTTTGTAGAGAATGCAAAATGCATTTTATACTGCTGTCACAGTTGCATTATATGTCAAACAATGAAAGTGTGTTAATGTAGAAAATCTGCGATAAGAAAGAAAAATGTTTTACTCAAACTGTAAAGGGACGCAGGCAGGTTGAAATAGGCCCCATATTAAGGCTGTATTAAAAACAAGAATTTACCCACAAAAAGAAAATATTTGAGTGAAAGAACTTTAGTTAAAACCCCTCACTGATGATTCAACTAGTTTACTAAAGTGGTGTTTTTAGTGTTTACATGTGTATTCTCAATGACTTTGCAGGGAGTTAATTCTGAATTAATTCCATGCTTTACTGAATTTTATTTCTTTATTTGGTGTAGGTCCTTTAACCAGGGATGTAGCAGAAACTTTCCATGAAAGGGGAAACAGAGTATTAAGTTTACTTTGAAATGTATTTTATTAAACACAAATAGCAATGGAAGTACAACTCTTCTACTATATTGTTTGATGTAACTTCATGGATTAGGAAGGATGGTCTAGTGAATGAGTACTGGAGTGGCACTTGACAGATCTGGGTTCAATTCCTGGCTCTGTCACAAAACTTCCTGTGTCATCTTGGAAAAATCCCTTTAATCTTCCCTATGCCTCAATTTTCAATTGGTGAAATAGGGATAATACCCTCCTTCCACCATATGAGAGTTTTGAGGATAAAATCCATTAGGGTGTGAGATGCTCGGATACTACTATAGTAGAATATATATATATATATAGATATATATATATATATATATATACATACATATCTAGATAGGTCATTGCTTTGTTACTACAGCAGCATAATCTAAGATTTCAAACACTTCTAGGAGATCTAAAGTGTTGGTCTTGGTGCATAGTAATATGTTGTGAAAGTTGAGAATATTTCATCTTGCAAACTATAAACATGAAAACAATTTGTCTTCAAGCAGGTTTAGTTGCAACAGTGAAGAGGCCTAAATGTTTTTTCAGTTGTTGGAAATCCTCAGATTTGATTCTCCATACAATATATCTGAAACAATTTTATATAAAATTACAACAGGATATGTCAGACGCTCTACAAGTTTCATCACCTTTCCCTAGGAAACACTGGCCTAGATTCAGTATTGGGTGTTTACTGAAATGTCTTTTGTATTTCTTGATTATTTATACTGATGACCAAACTAAATTTGGAGAAATGGTGGTTGAATCAATGAGAAAATGGAAGAAATGAATAGGACTTAGTTCATTATCATGCTTGCTTCCAATTTTTTTGATGCATGATTGGCTGGTGTTAAATGAAATGCTACTGTCAGCTCCATCTTCCTGCCTTTGGGAAATAATCAATTAACATGTTTAATTCTTATTGATTTCTATTTGATCAGAGCAATATTTGGCTGAGTTCATTTTTCAGAAGTCAAATAGTACCATTAATTTTTTTGAAATGGTAAGTTACTTTCCCCAAAATCAACAAAAAGGCAGTTGACAAGATTTTGTGGGACATTTAGAAAACCAAGACATTGTTTTTCATCTGACTTCTTGAAAGCCACTTCTGAGTGCTGCTTTTTCATTTCTTGCAAATAAGTAATTAATCTCTTGACTTGTATGATGTTATCTAGCATTGCCTGGTCCACTATTTCACTATTGACAGCATTATAGCAGACTAGAGAATCATAAGCATTTAGACCCTAACTCAGGAGAGCACTTAACTATGTGTTTAACTTTTAAGTGCTTATCCCACTGCCTTAGTTCCTTGGAAGAAAGCAGTGCTTGAGAAAATGCATTATCCCCTCCTGCATAAAATTTACTTGCAGATTTAACTGACTTATTTTATTATGCATGTTTGTCTTTCTAGTAATAACACTAAAATGATTAATTTATCTGAGAATATAATGGCTCCAGTGATTAACCTTAGTGTCACTAAAAAAATGTAATACTGCTAATTATCTAAGGTTTTATGGTAGTATTTAACCTAAGATGGGATAAAATGAAAGTACATTTTTGAATAGGTAGATATGTAACTTAACAAGAGTGTTGACTATAATTTCTCATATCCTTAACTATTGAATGGCAGAGTAGAAAAAGAGACCTACTCTTCTAATTTATTTTAGACCTGTTTTTAAAAACGGAATGACAGCTGCAATATGCTGAAAAGGATGGATGTTTGTTTTCCCATAAAAGTACAAAATGTAGGTGGTTTATAAGACTGCAACTTAATGTCATTGCTTGGAGACATGGAGATTCCTGTTCATGCCAGATCATTATTATTCTCTCAGCAACAAAAGATTAAAGGAAAATAATAAAAAATTCATAAAAAGCATCTCAGATGAACTTCATACATGTATAACAGCAAGAATAGTAATAATGTCATACAGTCCTTAACCTCTGTTGCTGTCAAAAATGGTTACTTCTCTTTTTCTTATAATTAATCTTTTTCAGAAGACGGAGAAAATAGTGAGATTTGACTGCCAAATTCTTTTTCTTTTGTGCAGGGTAGGAAGGACTGTGAATCAGAGCAATGGGAGATATGGTGCTGACATCCAAGAGAGTATATGTGCATTGGTTTCGGGAGCACATAAGAGCAAGATTGCTGATCTTGAGAGCCAACTTTCCTTGCTACACAACATTAAGAAGAATAAAAAGTTCATGGATGATATTTTTAGAGAGGTGAGCATGCCAAGCAAACCAGAGTCTGAAGTGTACAGTGTAGAAGAGAGATGTAGATGAAAGATAAGTTACTGTGCATAGGAAAGGGAAAAGAAAGGCAGAGCCATCCAGAAGATACTGTGAATACTGAAGTGCAATAGTTAAGACAGTTCCTCAGTCCTTGATGGCAAACACTTGATGGTGAAGTAAGCCTGCTGAAATAAACTAAACAAAACCAGTCACCTCATCAAACATGCCCAACTCAAGAAGAGGAAAGAAATGGGTATAACAAAAAGCAAGCATTAAAGTAAGTGTTTGGGGACTGTGTACTTGGAAATCTTAGTTGTACAGCATGCAATCTTGATTGTGCATTTCTCACAGTTTGTCTTCTGCAATCCAAGGTAGAAGAACAGAGATCATTATAAAGGCACACACTCCTAACTGGAGCTGAAAAGCAGCTGTTAGTTCTGGTGTGTTGAAACCTCATGACAAAGAAGCAGGATAGTGCCTTTTATTTAGCTTTATACAAGCTGTAATAAAAGAGCAGCCATCCAGTGTTCTAGGAACCCTTGACAACTTTTAGAAAATGCACTAAAATAAACAGACCTGTCAGTTCCCAGAGAGCAACTCAAATACACAGTGATGTGCTATAACTGAAGTTAATCAAATGCTCCCATTCTTAAAGCCCACACTCCCACTTCCAAATGCCTATCTCCTCAAAGAGAGACCACCCCTTGGTAGCATTGGTACCAACTCTCTTAATCTTTGGAGCTGCTGTCCAACACAGGAGACTGCATCACTCACCGGTTTCAAAAGTGCATGACTACCAGATCTCTGTGGGGGAGTTGTCACTTCTGATAATGCAGCAGAGCACTGGTGCCAAGGGACACATGCTGCCCCCTGAAGATAAGAACATCTCTAAATTCTAGAACTTGGAAACATGGGAGGGGCCAGAGAAGCCTCCAAATAGCACCCTACGGGAGTACAGGTCCAGCATGGTAATGTTTTGAGTGATTTATCCCTGCCCATACCTTGCTATATCAATTCTGGGAGTCTCAGCTGCTCCTCTGTCATTTCCTAGGGCTGGGGATTGAAGAGGAGGTCATTGAGTGTATAATGACCTTATGGGGGACTTCTTGCTGGAGTCCAGGGCTGGAGAGGCTGGGCCCTCCACCCTTATGTAACAACTGCCGCATTCCAAGGGCCAAGTCGTTCCCAGGGAGATTGAGCTGTTCCTTTACTGCTACATCTTCCATGTGGGCAAACCACACTCTGCATGGAAAAAATCATAGGAAACTAAGAGTGGGCAGAGTTGTATATCCTTGCGTAGGAATCTCTCTTGCATGGAATGATGGGGTCCTTGGACATGAATAGCATGCCAGGTGACAAATGGGATTAGATGTTTAACTACAGTGATTCTTGCTAACATAAACAATATTAAATTAATTGCCAGACTTCAGAGCAAGAAAGAATTGCCTGCACTTCCTGGGACACAAGGACCTTGTAATTTCCCCTTCTTTCTCTAGGGCACGGGGCAGGAATAATCAGTTAGAATATGGTTAGAATATCCCAAACTTCTAATTTCCTGCAACTGTGCACGCTGTTGATAGAACTTTTGTCCTTCCTGTTATCTCGAGTTTCAGTTGACCAGGTACGAGAAAACAGGAATTATTTAAGAACAGGATCTCAAGAGTCCATCCAGCCTTCACCTATTCTTAGCATATTGTAGAAGAAGATCATGAAGGCTACTTTGAAAAAGTTGCTAATTTCAAGGGTAGATTTTCTTCTCCCTTTAAAAATAAACCAAACAACCTGCCATATTCTGAATCAGACAGCAGTAGACTAGAAATTTGACAAACACAAAGTTGTAGTGTGTGCACAAACAATAGAGCACTATCTTTTGGGGGGCGGGAGGAGGACAGATTAATAGGTGTAGTTTGACTTCTATATTTAGGGGGGCAGCTCCAGTCAGGCCAATGGGGCTGCGCATGGAGGAGCAAATTCCACACCTGCCTGAGACTTGCAGTGCCTGCACCTCCCTCCCCCCAACTATGCCCATGGATAGATTAAACCGTTCTAGGGAAACGTACACAATGTTAAGGTTCAAACTTTGTACATGGCACTTTATGCGCAGGATTCCCAATCTTAAGTGCAATTTATGCTATTGAAAATCTGACTTTAGTTCTGTGGAACACAGGATATATTGCAAATGTTCTTGCCAATGCTTAACTTTGAACACTCAAGTAGTTCCATTAACTTTGATGGGCTACTTGCATGAGTAGAGTTCAGTAGGTGCAAAAAATGTTTGTGGGATTTGGGTTCTGAGATGAAATCCTGTCCCCATTGAAGTCTGTGGAGTTCTGCCATAGAAATCAATTGGACCAGGATTTCACCCTCAATTTGTAATTAACTGACACCATAGTCCTAGGAAGAGTGTTGTGGTTTTCAAGGGGTTTTTTAAGTTTATGAAAACAAAGTAGCAATGATGCACTTCAATAATGTAGATAGTAACTAGCCCTCAAGAAAGAGAAATAAATTGAAAAATAATGAGTCCTGTGGCACCTACATTTGTTAGTCTTTAAGGTGTCACAGGACTCTCATTGTTTTGCTAAAAACAGACTAACACGGCTACCCCTCTGGAACTCGTCAACATTGAAAATATTTCTTGAAAATAATGCAGAATTGCTTTAACGCCTATTAATTTTTAGGAATAAAAAGGACAGAGGACAGGAAAGTATGGACATTTGAGAGTGATATTAAACTGGGAAGGCTGGCTAATAATGCTGGAATAGGATCAGTTTAAAAGGACCAAGAGTAAACTGGAGCATGGTCTGAGAAGTAACACGAGCAATGTGGTCAGTGGTGATCTGCAAAAGTGGTAGGGGAGAGGTTGTGTTTTTATTTTATTAAAAAAATACATCCAAGTGAAATTTTGTTGTTGCTGAAGTCCCGATGTGATATTTTCAGTCCTTAAGTGAAGAGTAGAAAGATGTATTTTTCTCATAGGTGTTTCTAAGTAAGAGATTTATTTTTATTACCACCCATTTAACTTCGACAAACCCTAGTGTTTAACACAGTCAACTAAACTTCCCAACCTCTGTCAGGTATTTCTTGGTATTTGTGATGATTGTAAACCTGGTTGTTACTATTTTGCAGGAAAAACATGGTAGATATAGGAATTACAAATGTCTTGTTTTTTTAAAAAAATCCTTAACTTCTCCCCCATCCCAACCTCCACAATCCTTTCAGCCTACTTTATAAATCATAAAGAAGCAAAAAGGGGCACAAAACCCATCCCTTTCCTTTTGCTGTTCACTTTAAAAAGAAAAGTAACGAAGAGAGTAGTAGTGAAAATGTCAAAAGGTATATTACATTAGGGCCCTAAACCTGCAAGCTGCTCCACATGAGTGTACCTCTGCACCTGTGCAGATCAGTTTGCAAGATCAGGGCCTAAAGGGTCACAAGCTCCAACGCATTGTTTAAGAAAAGGAACTGTAGCTGATACTGGATAGAAACTAAAACCCTCAGATCACTGTTCAGTAGCAGATAGGAAAATGCATAGAACAATGGAATTTATAAATGGCAGGGGGAAAACACCACATCCGAGGCAGCCATAAAAATGTCTGGTAAATTAACTCCTAGGGCACCATGAGCTACTTTCAGTATTAGTATTTGGGACGAGAAATAAGGTAAACCAATGATTCTACAAGAGACGTCAGTATGAGAATTAACTTTTATTCACATGACCAAAGAAAAAGCTCCAGTTGATTGATAACGTCAGGTTCTTATCTTTACCTCCATGACCTCTCTGTTTCAGCACCATACTGTGGATTTGGAAAGCAAGACTTTTAAAATGCAGATTGGCACAAGCCCTGGGTTTTTTTTGCCTTCCTCTGTAACATGGGGCATGGGTCACTTGCTGGTGGATTCTCTGTAGCTTGAAGTCTTTAAACCATGAACTGAGGACTTTGATAACTCAGTCATAGGTTAAGGGTCTATTACAGGAGTGGCCGGCTTCGGAGCCCCACGCACATGCCGCTGTATATGAGGTACTGCTGGCCCTAAACCACCCCTCAGTTTCTTCTTGCCGCCAACTCCAGCAGCAGGAATGGGGGTTGGGTTATGGAATGGATATGAGCAACACATCTCGAAGAACAACAGTTACAAGATAAGTAACCGTCCTTTCTTCTTCGAGTGCTGGCTCATGTCCATTCCATTGTAGGTGACTCACAAGCACTACCCTGGAGTTATGGATGAGCTACCCTGATATCGGATGCCTCAGGCTTAGGGTGGGTGGGCCCATATCTGCACCTCGGCACACAGGGGTCCAGAGAGAGGTGCTCTTTGAACGGCACACCCCTCAACCTGCCCAGGGTTCCGTCACCAGTCTAGTGTGGCCAGGATCTGGGCGGGGGACTGTGACCATCCGGTCCAGGGAGTGTTTGCTCGAGGCATAAACCGAGGTGAGCCATGACTAAAATGGTCTGAGTCTTAGCTGAGCCAACCTCACCATGTAAGTGCAGGCCGCCATGTACTGTGCCTGGCTGCTGTAGTCGGTCAGAGGTGCAGGCGAGTCATGATGGGGCAGGAAAGCTCTGGCTTGGGAAGGATCCAGGACCACTCTGAACTCTATCCGCTGCAATGGAGTTAATGTGGACTTCTGCTCGTTTATTAGCAGGCCCATGACCTAGGCCCTGGACCTAACTCTGATTAGCCAATCGTCCAGGTAGGGGAAAATGTGGACCCCCTCAGGTGTGCTGCCACTACCACCATATATTTTGTAAACACCCTTGGAGGCCAAGGAAAGTCCAAAGGGCAATGCTGCAAACTGGTAGTGGGAGGCAGCCACCAAGAAATGGAGGAAAAGCCTGTGGCTGGGGAAAATAGAAATGTGGAAGTATGTGTCCTTTAGGTTGAGGGTGGCACACCAGTCTCCAGGGAGGGGATGACAGAGGCAAGGGAGACCATGCGAAGTTTCAGCCTCTTGAGATATTTGTTGAGACGAAGCAGGTCTAGTATAGGCCTTAGACCTCCTTTTGCTTTGGGGATGAGTAAGTACCTCGAGTAAAACCTTCCCCCACATGTCCGGTGGAAACCCTTCTATGGCCCCCAGGCTGAGAAGGGTCTTTACCTCTTACATGAGGAGCTGGTCATGAAAGGGGTCCCTGAAGAGGGACTGGGAAAGAGGGTTGTTGGGAGGGATGGAAGCAAACTGGAGGGCACAGCCTGCTGAATCTATGCCAAGGATCCAGCAATTGGAAGTGACCTTGGCCAATTCGGACAGGAAGGGGGCTAGATGGTTCAGGGAGGGATCCAGGGAACAGGCTGGAACGCCACCCTCGGACGCACCTTCAAAGTGGTCTCCTTTGATTACCAGATCGCCTAGATGACCTTGCTGGGGGGATGGCATTTAGTTGACATGTCCTAGACCCCCTATTTCTGTCCCTCTGTCTGAGAGCATGAACCGCTGTGGCTGGTACCTCTGCTGTTGCTGGCCCTGAAGACGGAACTGGCGTCTAGAGGTCTGGGGTATATAAAGACTCAGGGAGTGGAGCGTGGTCCTCAAATCTTTCAGACCATGCAACTTCGCATCTGTCTGGTCCGAAAACAAGGCCGACTCATTGAAGGGGAGGTCCTGGATGGACTGTTGGATCTCCTGGGACAGACCCGAGGATTGCAGCCACGAGCACCTGCGCATACAGATTGCAGAGGCCATGGCTCTGCCTGCCAAGTCTCCTGCATCTGAAGACGCCTGCAGCGCTGCTCTGGCCACTATGATACCCTCTTCCAGATGATACCTCCACAATGATACCTCCTTTAGACAATACTAAAGTCCAGCGCTTAGTCCTGGGGCAAAGCATCCGCAAAGCGCTTTAGCGAGTCCCAGAGATTGAAGTTGTACCTACCCAAGAGAGCCTGCTGATTGGCAATTCAAAACTGCAGGCTTGCTGTCAAATAAACCTTTCTCCCGAACAGGTCCAATTTCTTGTTCTCTTTATTTTTTTATGTGGAACGGGGCTGTCCCTGCCTGTCCCACTGGTTGGCCGCATCCACCACCAGGGTACCGGGAGAGGGGTGGGTGAAAAGGTACTCAAATCCCTTGGCCGGGACAATTTTTCTCGGCCCCCTTAGAAGCTGGTCTGCCACAGGGCCTTCACTAGCTTCAACATCCCCTCATGCACAGGGAGGGCAACCTGGGCTGGGGCGGACGCTGCCAGGACATTAAAGAGACTGTATGACACATCTTTCAACTCCTCTGCCTCCAACCCCAAGTGGGAAGCCACACTCTTGAGACACTCTTGATGAGCCCAGAAATTATCCAGTGGCGCCAAGGGTCCCTGGGTGACCGCCTCGTCTGGGGAAAAGGAGGAGGACTGGAGGGGTGTGGTGGGTGGTGGCATCCCTTCCCGCTGACGAGGGGCCCCAACAGAGGTCCCTGCCTGGGGGGTCCGAATCATTGTCAGAGGCCGAACAATGTCCCTTCTCTGGCACTGGTGGTGTGGGTTGCACGTCCGACGACCTGAACGACTGCGGACCCAGCCGGACCGGAAACCTCCAGGGTCCCCAATACAGCCATTGGAGTGACCACTGCCCTGAAACCAGCCCGGGGCTGCTTGAGCCAAAGGGTGCTCCAATATCTTTTGCTGGAGGCGATGACTTGCTCAGTGGCCGTCCTCTTGAGAGGACACTGACTCACTGTGAGACGACCACGGCGGGGCTGCCTCGGAGGGTCCAGCTGTACGGTGCCACGTAGTGGGGGAGTGATGACCCGATCTGTGGGTGCTCCGGCGCTGTGGAGAATGGCCTCTCTGTGTCGTCAATCCTGATGATGACGAGACCTGGTGCCGGTACTGTGACCGGTGCAGACACGGGGAACCATGCTTCGACTGCGAACTAGAGCACCCAGAGTGGCACCTGGGCACCGATGGCTTTCAGCGCCACTTCCCTCTTGGTGCCGAGTCGGCTCCAGCAACCAGGGTCCGAGCCACACTAGTGTGGATGAACTCCTCAGTGTCAGGGAGCAGTGCTAACTTCCCTCTGGGGAGCAGCCCCTTGCAGGCGACTCAGACAGGCAATGCCTCCTGGGCCAAACTTTGTCTGATGCTGAGGATGATAACTGGCGCTGGGAGGGTGATCTCGCTCTGTGCCGCACTGATGCGACCTGGAGCAATTTCTGGGGGAGCGGCATCATGTCGACCCCTCCACCTGGGGCGACCAGGTTGTTGGAGATCTTCCTCCCTACTCCAGGGATCGCCTGAGACAACCAGGGGGTCCCAACGCAGGCTTCTTCTGCAACATCAGCCCCTTCTCCCTGGGTGGAGGCCAGGGTGGGGATGGCGTAGAAAAGACCAACAAGTGTCAACGGCACCGGCAGGTGCAGAGACATCCTCCCACTTCCAGGAGTTGGGGGTGACTCTCTGCTTGGAGACACAGGCTCCAGTGAGCAAGTCTCCCCTGCCTGGCTTCAGTGCGGCCCCATGCTCAACCCCGCCTTCTTGGACAGTGCAGGGGAGTGATCCCACGCTGTGTGCTGCTTTCTCCGCTTCTTCCTCGATGGAGAGGAAGAAGTCCATTGCTGAGGCGGGGCCGGTGCCAACAGCGTGCTCTGCACCGATGCCATGCTTGGTACCAAAGCAGAAAGTGTTGGTTCGGAGGTCGGTCTGAGTGCTGCCTCCATTAGTAAGGCTCTCAAGCGGATCTCTGTCTTTTTTGGGTCCGAGGTCTGAAAACCTTACAAATCTTGCATTTGTCCTTACGATGAGCTTCCCCCCAAGCACTTTAGGGGATTGCTCAGTGAGAAGGCCTTCCCACAATAGGCGCACGGTTTGAAGCCCGGTGACCGGGGCATGCCCCGCTCCCGGCAACGTCTCAGCCAGGACTATCCTAAGTGCCTAACTACCACTATTAACAACACCTAAGGTCTAAACTACCTAACTAAGACAAACAACAGATTAAGGAGAACAAGAAGGAATGAGCACTTGCGATGCAAGCCGAAACAGTTCCAGCAACTGTCACAGGCGGAAAGAAGGAACTGAGGGGACATAGGGCCAGCAGTGCCTCATATACAGCGGCATGTGAGCAGGGCTCCAGGGGGTGCCAAAGCCAGCCCTACGGGTACTGCTAAAGGGAAAAAAGTTCCGGTAACCGTGCACAAAGGCGCGCGCACACCTACAATTGAATGGACACGAGCAAGCACTCAAAGAACAAAAGGTTTGCCAGACTATGTAAAAGAATAAATAGAGATGCATTTTTCCAGTGGATAAGTCTCCACTATTTCTTTATTCCTATGCTGTTCTTGTGCAGAGGGGAGAAGGATCATCTGATGAACATTGTTGAAAATGGGAGCCACAATTATGGACCTTTTCCAGCAAACACTTTACTTGGTTCATTTGATTTACTTGGTTCATTTGCAGCAGTACACGTTGTGCCTGGGATTAGGTCCTATTAAGAATACAATCCATTGTGGAGGCTACAAATTAAAAAGGTATAGAGAAGGCAACATGGATAATAAGAGGCCCAGTGGTAAATAATTTCTAGGAAGTTAAAAAAATTAGATTTATTAAAGTGGAAATTACAAGGTAAAATGAATGAGCTGTGTAATATCGACTTCTGTGATCCAGGGCTGGCTCTAGACCAAATAGTGCCCCAGGCAAGGAGCATTTCGGCGCACACCCCCTCTGCCCCTTTGTTAAAGTTCTGAAGACCTTATATTTTATTTGTAATCCCATTTCATGATTTTGATGCATAATTTATTCCTGTCATATAAAATGACACGTTTGCATAATAGGATCTGTAAATCTGTATTTATTCATGCCATATATAAGCAAATAAAAAAATTACTTTCCTCTAAGCTTATAGAAACTTTTTAATTTTAAGAATAACTGAAATGTACAAACATCAAGAAATTGAATTGTGCACCAATATCAGCTGGACCAGTATTTAGTGTTACAGTACATGACAGGCTTAGAATGTTAACTGAAGCACAGAGTTAGAGGGATCCATGGACTGGCAAATGGCATTTTCAAGCTATAAAATAGCAAGTGATGTCCGTTTCTTGTCGGCCATTATTGATCGAAGTTACGTTTTAATGAGCCTGGGCTTTGAAACGCTGCACCCCACACTTGCCACTGTGACCAGCAACATGAGCGGAATCCTCAAAGTTATCCACACATTAGGAAAAGTGTCCTTCAGCTCTACATTCTGAATGAATTGGAGAACACAGAGTGGAGAGTGCTTCCTGTGTGGCAAAATGCGATGGATGTTGTCCAAGTCAACACAGAGGTCTTTATCATTGACATCCAAATATTCCCCATGTATCAGCATCCGGTGAAGGTCCATACAATTGTTCAAGAGTGTTTTCCTGTCCGCTGACAGTTTTCTAAAGTCATACAAAACGTCCAGGTCTCTTCATGGTGCTTCATTTGTTCAAGCCTTTCTTTGATGGACACTCAAACAGTGTCAACATGTGAGCTAAAAAACTCCCTATTTAATTTTTCTTCCAAGTTTCCCAGTGAATCAAGCTCATGGTATGTTATTCATTTGACTTTTGAGGGAAAGCCTCTCTGTAAATTATTATGTTGCAGATCTCATTGCCACTTCCTGGATGGTTCTGGCTATGTAAATGTGCTTGTCAAGATATTTAGAATTAGCTAGAGAACTTGTTCTTTTGTGACCCTGATTTTTCTGGTTTCCTTTTCTTCCATTGAAATTTGTTTGCTCCTGATGTGAAAATACTAATTATAGAAAATACTTAGAATTTTAGTAGTTTATTATTAATAGATTTTTTGCTCTTGCAATTTCTTTCCTTTCAGACCTTTTTCTAAAGACAATTGATGTTTCTTTGCAACTTTCATTTCTCAACTTACTCTCTTCTAACACTCATATATATCCTTTAATATGTCTAGTCCTTCTTTTTACCTGATTTTTTTATATACCTCTGCAGTGCTCCAGTAGTTTCACTTGCTCTACTAGAAAATGCTACTTCCACTCCTTAAATGGTCAGAAGAGAAGCTGAGGGAGCTCCACCCTGGGATTGAATATGATTGATAAGGGAATACTCCAATTACAGTTTGGATAGTTGATAATCTGGCATTTGGGCTGAAGACATGAGTGGATATGAAGACTGATAGAGTGAGAAAACAAAATAATGTGAAAGCAAGTATCTAATAAAAGAAGCAGAAAAATAAGCACTTTAGTAATGGAAGGGGGAAGAGTATAGAAAAGTAGTTTTAAGTTAGGTAATATAAAAAGTAGCTTACAACTAAGTTTGACTAGTACTAAGTCAAGCAGTTAAATAGAAAAACTGCATGAAGAAATATACAATTTTCATTATGAGCTGAAACAGTAACTTGCCTGGAATCAGCAGCCCCATTAACAAAATGGCAGCAAAGAGCCTGCCATCAATAACGCTTTTATCTAAGGATTTAGTTTGTGGACTTTTGTCAAAAAAAATTGGGCCTAATACTGTTTCCTGTGGCAAGACCCTAGCCACTTCTGTGCTGATCTTTCACTTGTACAGCATCTAGCACAATGAGGCCTCAATGAAGATCGGGGCCTCTGGGTACTATGATATTACACATATTAAATTACGGTCTAACCACTTTCTGACCAGTGTTATGAAGTAAGTTTTTTATCTAATGGAGTCCAATCCACATTCTATTAGGTAAACATATATGATGTAGTATTGGACTGAAAAGCTTTGTTGAAGTCCAAGTAAATTATGTATCTTGCATCACTCACTTGCTGTAATTCCTGCCTCAGGAGAAGTCGGACTTCCGCGTTAGGGAAGTTACTTGAAATGTTAATTGGAAATAGACTTTGAGGAATAATTTGGTTAGTTAAAGAAAGATTATGTGGATTCATAAGAGGGTGATTATTCCTATCTTCAAGTAGAAAAGAATTTCTTGATCAAGCAACACAGTAAATTTGCAGAAGATATGGTCATAACTTATTTTGGACTCAAGGAAATATTTTGATACAAACAACTAATTTACAAGCAGTGTGAACTCCTGTAGTTAACCAAACACTGTACTAACTTTGGCCCCCTGATCCTGCAACTGGATCTATGTGGGTGGACCTTGGATCAGGGCCAGGACACTAGATATCAAAACTAGAATGGAACACACTTTGGGATGGAAGGATTAGACCATCAGCATTGGGATCATGAATGAAAGCATACAATAAACTGATAATACAAATCTGGAGGGAGAAACAGTTAATATAAAGGAAGAATTAAATGACTTAAGTAAACAAGCAATATATGCAGATTTTGGATAACAATTCAATATCAAGAAATATAATAAAGGTATAAGTATAAGCTGAGGACAGGTAAAAGGAAACAAAAATATTCTAAACAGCTGAAATCGTGTAACAAGTCATAATTAGAACACAGTGTAAATTAGAGGTGACTTGTAAAGAGAGAAAAGTTGGTCTTGTTCCTTTCTTTTTGCTGCCTTATGATGTATAGAATATCTAAATAGGTATGGCACTTTCCCTTCCTTGACTTGTGTCTTAAATTAGAAATTCAACTCCTGTCTAGACTAAAAGAGCGTACACTCTCTATACTACAAAAAGTATAGTAGTTGACAGTGGGTATCAGCAACATGTGATGCCAAACTGTAGCTTTACAAATGCTGTCTATAAGTATAGACATATACAAACTTGTCAACTCCATGAGAATTTAGTTACATATGTCAGCATTAGTGTGAATTTTCTTCCCAGTTTCAACTCTCATTTCCAAGAATGCTGTGTTCATAAGCTATAAAAATGATATGCTCCAAATAACAGCTAACTATATCTTGGATGTATTCTTTAACTTCCCAATAACAGATTCAAGGATGAAATTCCAAAAGAAAAAGAAAAAACTAGAAATTCCAAAATGGAAAAGGGGTGCTTTTTCAGCACATAAAAAAAGTGAATTGTGAAAAACAGTTTGGGGAGTTTAACTGCTTATTGGTAAACACTTAGGATAAAACTATGAAAGGAATTCTCAGCATAATAACTGAGGACACTTAAGACTGGACATACACCTTGAAATGTACAGTAGGGAGCAATCTGCCATTTGCAGGGAAGATGGAGATGAAAAAAGAACAAGCTATTTACTATGATTAAACTGAAGTTTATCTCAGTAAGTTTTCCATGTTCTGAGTAGAAACTATCACAGATAGGGCAGGTCTACACTAGAAGTGCTACATTGGCACAGCTGCAACACTGTAGTGTGCTGAAGATGATGTATGTCGACAGGAGAGTGCTCTTCTGTAAGCGTAATTACTCAACCTCTGAGAGAGGCAGAAGCTATGTTCGCAGATGAGCATCTCCTGCTGACAAAGGGCCGGTGTGGATAGCACGTAGGTCGCTGTAACTTGCGTCGCTCAGGGGGGTGTCTTTTTCACACCCCTGAGTGACGCAAGTTAGATTGACTTAAGCGGTAGTGTAGATCTGTCCTAAGACCTCATGTAGGAAAGTTGGCTAAGATCTGCAAGAAAATGATGTTAGGCCAATTAAAAAAGAGCCGCACAGCCCAAGCCAGCTGACACAATCCATCCGTGGATGTTTATTGCAGTGTAGACATATCCGACGTCTCAAGATTCTGACTAGGTTTCTGGACTTGCTATTAGCCTCAATTTTTTCAGCGGTTCTCTCTGCATGACCAAGGGTAGAGGATCATGACCAACCTAAAGGTAGATTTAAGTCATTGCAGTGTATACCCTATATCTTCAGGGTAATTCTCTGTGGTTTACATTATATCAAAGCCTAGAACCAGAGAACAGTTTTGGGCCTCCTAGTATACCACTGTTATGTCAGTCTTCTAGTCTGGTGTTCCTTACAGGGAGTATTTGTATGTGGTGGGGAGCTGATCATTGAGATATCCACCTTCCATATCAAATGCCTACAACTTCTGATGTGTAATCAAGAGCTAAGCATTATTAATAATCATGTATATGATGTCAGCATGTACTTTACAGAGCAAAAATACATTCCCTGAATTTATAAGATTTTTAAAAAGAATAAGTTATGTTGTATTGCAGATGCCATATCAAGAATCCGATACATGAACAGTCTCAGGAGTTCCTCTTATGTAAGTAATGCTGACAAAGGATTTAGGCTTGTTCTATAACCCAGTGCTTCTACATACACTGCCTTGACTTAAAGGCCTTTAAGAACATCCAACGTTTTATTTAATCATGATTAACATATAACTTTCCATACAGGTATTAAATCTTATTCAGAAGGCATTGTTTTGAATGGGTTGTTGTATTTTACAGAAGCAATAGCCCAGCTAACCTCAAGTATCTCAGATGGACCTTTTTATACTTAGATCTGACGAGTCAACCAGAGGCAAGCAGAGGTTAGATTGTCAAGACAAGATGCACAATTTGTAGAGGCAAACTCAGGAATTAAGGTATACCTTGTTGTGCCTAAATCTGCTGTGAAATCTATCTTGCCCTTAAAATATGAAACTGAGCTGCTTTAGAGAATTAAAAACTAGGAGTAATCACGGGGGAGCGTGTCAGTATGCTTTTCAGAGAGGGATGAGCAAGAAGAGAAGCATTTATAACACAAGTGAGTTTCCCACCATAATGGAGTTTGAATGTTACAACAAAGAGGAACTGCAAGGAAAGGGCTTGTCAGTTGTCTGAGTAGGCCCAGCCGTTTTTAAACGGGTGCTACGACGTTAGGACTCTGTGCCCTGCCTATGAGATCCATCAGCCCCCGTGGCACCAAGGCCCCCGCTGCATTTCAACTGCCCTAGCTTCTTGGTGGGTTTTTTGTAAGGCGCTCCCTTCCACCGCCTCCTGGGAGCGGCTGTCACAAGCTGTGAGTGACACTGCGAACGAGGGAGATTTCAAACCCTGCTGCGGGAGAGCGGAAACGTCTGCCACAAAACGTTCACCCGCCTCAGGCCCGCAGGGAAAGCAGCCGACCGTAACCAGGGCTGCCAACTGCCCCCCCCCACCGAGCGCGCAGCCTTAGCCGAGGCAGCAGCTGGAGCTGCCTGTGCCTGCCCGGAGCGCGGGCTCGGAGCATCTGAGGCCGTTAGGGGCCCACCCGCCCCCAGGGAGCACTGGGCAGTCTCAGGGGACCGCTGCCCCTACAGCTATGCCGCTGAGCGGCCTCGGGGGCCCAGCGCTCCCCGGGGCTGGGGCAGGCGGCGGGCCCAGGCGCCCAGCCTCTCCGAGGAGCCCGCTCATTGTTCCTCACACAAACCCAAGCAAACAGGAAGCCACCTCGGCGTGGGGGCCCCCCCCCAGCGGGTGAGCGACAGGCCGGGCGGCCAGTGAGAGAGGCGGTGCTGGCGCGGCGCAGCCAATGGGAACCTGCGATTGGGGGTGGGCGGGAGTTCCGGGCTGGCAGGCGGGCGGGCGGTGGTGGTGTCGGCCGGGCCCCCTCTCCCGCTGCAAGCCCCACCTTTCGGCTTTCCCGCACCGTCAATCAAAATAGGAAAAAAAACCCGGAGTGGGCTCGGGCCGCCGCCGCCGCTTCAGCCCGTGAGCACAATAAGCATGTCCCTGGCGGCGGCCGCCTAGCCCCAGCCGGCGGGGCCTGTGTGCGAGCCAGCCAGCCTGCCTCCCGCCCAGCCAGCCGCTCGCACTCACACCATGACCGGTACGTACGCACAGAGCGAGCCGCCAGCGAGGCTCCCTGCCGCTCCTGGTCCGGCCCTGCGCTCCCCTCCGGCCCTGGCGCGTCTGCGTGCGAGCGAGGCGAGAGCGGCACTGAGAACAGCAGGAGGAGCAGGGGGAGGAGGGAGAAGAGGGGCAGGGGCAGCAGCGCGGGGAGGAGGAGGAGGAGGAGGAGGGCTCCGTGCGGGAGGGCGGGGGGAGCGCTGGGGTTAGGGGGTGATCTCTCCCGTCAGTGACTCTCCGCTCCCCCTCCCCGCTCGCCCGCAGCTCCCGAGAAGCCCGTGAAACAAGAGGAAATGGCTGCCTTAGACGTGGACAGCAGCAGCCACAGCGACTATCTCCAGCACGGCAACGGCGCCGCCTCGGCCTCCGCCGGGGCGGCCGCCCCGCAGGTAAGCGCAGGCCTGGCCCGGCCGGGGCCCCTTCCTCCCCCCTCCCCCGGGTGACACGTTAGGAGCGAGCGCGGGAGCCGGTGCCGCCGCTTCCTGTGCGCGAGTCTGAGGACTGGAGCCCGAGCCCCTGCCCCGCACTAACCGCCACCCACTTCTCTCTTTGAACCCGCCCACTGTGGGTAGGACACTCAGCCGTCACCGCTTGCTCTGCTGGCGGCCACCTGCAGCAAGATCGGCCCGCCGTCGCCGGAGGAGGATGAGGCCGCTGCCGCCGCTCACTCTGCCGGAGCGGTAAGTGCCCGCCCCGCCGCGCTCGCACGGCCTGCCGGGGGGAGAGACCGCGCAGCCCGCCCGCCCGGGGGGAGGGACGGGACACACGGCACTGCCCGCCCGGGGGAGGGACGATGGCAAGGCCGACCTGCCAAGCGAGGGGTCGCCAGGCTCCCCTGCCTCTCCAGGAGGAGCCAGGCTCCCAGGAGAGGCGGGAGGGTAAATACCCCGCCTCGCCTCTGAAAGCGGCGCGTTCTCCTGCTTTAAACTGGGGGGAGGCGGGAAATCCAACCCCCCGCCCCTGAGACCAGCACAATCCCGCTCTCTCCTCCCCAGAAAACGGAGAGATTCTCCCCTACACCTGAGCACAGCGCAACCCCCTCTCGAGCTGTCAGCCTGGAACCCTTCACCGAACAATACCACAAAATGAAGGCTGGCTGAAAGGGAGGAAGCAGTTTAAGACTAAAATGGCTGTGTAGAAATGATCAGAGCATTGGAAACTAGCTGCCTGTATCAACACTGCTCCTAGGTGCAGTTATCATGTACTCTAAATTATAGACCAAGTTTCTACTCTTATCTCATGTGCTGGCTGTTCTGAAAAGAGCCTTGATGACCTTGGAACCCCTAATGAGGAGCTGGGTCAGGTTGTAGACTAGGAAGACATCCCTACACCTTCTAACCATCTAAATAGCAAGATGCTTGGGGAGACTTTATAGTTTTTTAAATTTTTTTAATTGGTCAAATTACATTAGTGAATTGAGTATCTTTTGATTATTATTAAGTTTTCTGATTATTTGTTATTTATTGTAAGAAATATGTTTCAGAAGTTGTACATTCTATATTGACATAGACATCTATTACTATACGTAAGGAAAGTTACTCAGGACTGGTTTATCTAGTGGCATTGATTTAACATAAATATTAATTTGTTAAAATACATTTTCCCAGTCTTTAGGGAATAAGACACACTGGGGAATAAATGGGTTTGGCAGGCTTTTAAAAAACTTGGTATTAATGCATTGATACCATCAAGATTTTATTAAATTCTTTAAACATTAAAGAGTTAATTTTTAATACTTTGGTGTTTTTGTGTGTAAATTTCAGTAGCTAGTAAACATTATTTCCACTTTACACAAGGAAAAACTGAGTTACAGCAGTTGCCCAAGGTCACACAGTAGGTCAGTGGCAGAACTAGAAATGGATCAAAATTCTCCTGGTCCTGTGGTCTTTCCACTACCGCATGTGTGTCTCCATTTTAACAGCATATTTTAACTATAGATTATTTTGCAGCACAATATATTATACAAGACTTGATTTTTAATGGTTTTTAGGTTGTGAAATATCCTTAAAAATCTGATTAATAGTGTCAAATGTACACAGTGCTTTGCAACAGAACAGATGCCATGAAGATACATATTTGAACTATGATGGTGCTAATACAGCTTTTCTCCATGTGTACACTTTGACAAGGCTGTCACTTCTTTACCTCTTTGGAGCAGGCATTTTTGGGGGGTGAGGTAGGGGTGGTATTTGTACAGTGCTTAGCACAAACAGGGACTAGATTCCTGATTGGGGCCTTTAGGTGTACAACCACAGTACAGATAATACTGATAACTTATTCTTAATTATCAACATCCATTTTTAAGTCTTTAGCTATTTCCCTCTTATTTGCGTTTTTCATTTTTGTTTTTCTAATAGATAGCTTTCCTAGGCAAGATCCACCAACTTAAGAAGGACTTAAGACTTGATCTGAAACAAAAAAATCTGAATGTAGACACTTGCAATATTTTCCAAATTTGCAGACAGACCATTCCTGTGTATCTGTTTTTAGTCAATCTGGGGCAGAGTGAAAACTACCAGAATCTTGTCAGATTTTTCTTCAGGGATTCAGAATATTGTGGGCAGCAATGAAACTGATAAGAACCAGGGCAAGTTTGCTCTGCTGCTGTTTAGGAAAGATATGTTCAATAGCAGAAGCAAACATTGGAGTTGATTAAGATAACCTTTTAAAAACAGGCTATACATACTGAGGGATGGATGGAGTACCAGAAACGCACCCCTTGCAAAATGCTGAGATGTTTAGTGTAGAAGAGGTCTCACATGTCAATGGTGCCTTGGTTAGAATGCCAGAACCTTTCCCTTTCCCAGAAGTGCTGTGTGTATGGGGAGTGAGGGCTTGGTTTCTCACTTGGTTATTGCTTATAGAAGTGTTGGGGGTGGTGTCTTCCATGTTGGATTGTGGCTATGATTGGTGGGTATATGGTAAAATTTCTAAACCTTGTGAGTGGGTGGCAGAGGGCAATATTTGGCAATTACTCTTCCGCCTATATGCTCTAATATAAGTACAGCAGTGCTTTTGTCATCTTTTTGTTCAATATGTGTATATATGCCATGAAGAGAATTAGTAAGGAGAGATGGGCTGATAAAACTATTGACTATAGTGGGTAGGGGAAACTAGTGGATGAGATGGCTGAGATTATATGAGACCTCTGGCCTCCAGGGAGGCAGTGTAGTCATCTGATACCAAAGTTTTCAATTAGGAGCATTGGGGAAAGGGGTCTCATTCAATTTCTACTTCCTTTTAGATTACCATAAAGCAGCAGTGGCCATAGTTATTCCTCTTTTTGATGTGCATCTGGCCAGAAGGCTGTGATCATTTCAGTGTAAACTTTGCTACTGTCATTTATGTTGCCTTCACCTATAGATTGGATTTCTGCAATGCATTCTGTATGGGGCTACACCTTAAATCCATTCAAAAGCTGAAGCAAAGGTAGAATGAGTCAATTCACTTGTTAAGTGGAGTATTTGACATCAGTGCTTTGTGGTCTACCTGTTGGTTTCTGGATTGGGTTTATAGTGTTTGGTTTTGACATAGAAAGCCCTGAATGTTTTGTGACTCGGTTACCTGAGAATCTTTCTCCCCATGCCATACAGCTACAACTGTGGTTAGCTGAGACACTTGTATTGGAACCCCTTCCATATAAGAGCTGCCTGCAAGGTCTGTGAGAGCCTTTCAATTTTATTATTAAATGCACCTCTACCTGGTCCAAAACAGCCCAGATTGTTTTACCTTCCTGGCACACTGAAAAATTCCCTTTCTTGGGAATTTGAGGTGGGGAAACTTTGGTGTAGTCCCTGACCCTGTGAACACTTGTTTAACTTTAACTTTAAGCACCTGAGTAGTCCCAGTGAAGTCACCGGCACTATGTGGGTGCTTAAAGTTGAGCATGTGCTTAAGTGTTGGCAGGCGCATTATCTTGATTTAACAGTTTTTTGGTGAACAATAGTTTTACATTTTAATGGTCTGGTTTTTTGTTTTTTGTTTTTCCCCTACAATGGTTTTCATATTTTTTATTTGATGGCAAGAGTGCATAGAGCCCTGGATAGATTCTTTAGCTTTGCTTGTTTGGATTTAAATAAACATCTGTAGTGAGATTGGGGGGAGGAGGGAAGGTGAGGAGAAAGGAGAAACAAAGTTTGGGAGGAGGGAGAAGGAAAGAGAGGAAAGTGACAGTTGAACTTGGGAAGAGCTATAATAAGTCCTTGTCTCAACTAGACTCAACCAACTCAGTTTTATGCAAGGGTTACACTGGTTTAACTACATCTCCATTAGGGATTTGCACTGGTTTAACTACATAGATTTAAAATTGACTTGGTTGCACTGGTGCAGCTCTTGTAGCATAGATAGTGAACATAAGAATGGATATATTGGGTCAGACCAATAGTCCTTCTAGCCCATTATCTTGTTTTTCTGACAGTGGCCAATGCCGGGTGCCTCAGGGGGAATGAACAGAACAGGTAATCATCGAGTGATCCATCCCTTGTCATCCACTCCCAGCTTCTGGCAAACAGAAGTTAGGGACACTCAGAGCATGGTGTTGCATCCCTGCCCATCTTGGCTAATAGCCATTGATTGACCTATCCTTTATGAACTTACCTAGCTCTTTTTTTTTTAACCCTGTTGTAGTTTTGCCCTTTGCAACATCCCCTAGCAAAGAGAGCTACAGGTTGACTATGTGTTATATTGTAGTGGAGGGAAAGGAAGGCAGGAAAGGAAGGGCCAATAAATTGAATCTCTATTATATTTTAATTTTTTATTTTTTTGCACTATTTGGGTATCTCTATAGTTGGGACAATATTATTTGATAAACTATGTAAACTTAGCAAATATTGGTCAGTTGTTTATATTATCATTCGTAGTTGTAGTAGTAGATAGTAGTAAGGTATACTTCAAAAAAGTATCAGTAGAAAGTTGGCAATGGTAAAATAGTATTGTATGTGTTCTGTTAAATTACAGGGAAACATGCTTTTAGAGGGGCTTGGCAGCATGGGCTAGTATGTTTTTCAATTCCTTGTTATTTTTAGGCATTTCTATTACTCATCAAACATATCAGTGTGTCTTAAATTAACTCTCCTTGCTCCACTAGGT
This sequence comes from Emydura macquarii macquarii, assembly GCF_026122565.2. NCBI lineage: Eukaryota > Metazoa > Chordata > Testudines > Chelidae > Emydura > Emydura macquarii. The sequence continues at coordinate 73,752,105 of NW_027131390.1, forward strand.
AGAAGAGGATTAACATTCCCATTTTGCAGATGGGAAATCTGAGGCATAGAGATGATTTTCTCTCTTTGACCTTGCCTGCACTAGGAAAATCCATTAGTGGTGTGCTTTCCTTCCTGAAATGAGTGCATCCGCACTGCCCACTATGATTGTCATAAGGTTTGTCCCTGTGTCTGCATTAGAACCGTCTTACACTGATTTCCAGTAGGGAGGCTGTCATTTTTGTGCACCTCAAATGGTGAACAGATTTGCCAACTTAAAATCCCCCTTGTATCTTTCTGCCATATCCCTCCTTCCCAGCTGCTACCTCCTGTAAAATGTGTTGTTGGCCCTTTGCCCAACAATACCTCTTGAGCATGTCTGGAGGGGGATTTTTGGAAAGGCATGGATAATATGGGGAATTAAGGCAATATGGTGGGAGGCAGAGAGGGTACTCAGCTAGTGGAAATAAGAATGCTAGCTGACTGACAGATGTCAGATTTGACAGCGGTCAAAGGATGGGAACTGTCAGAGTTGACTGCACCACTTGTGGTTAGGAGTTGCATGTACTGCACTGATTCAAGTTATACTAGTTCTTACTTGTGCAAACTTTTGAAGTAAGTTTCTGATTTGTTGCTCCCCAGCAGTGTTTTTCAATATATTGAAGGGCTGGGAAAGTTGGTATGACTTTTGTAGTGTAGAACAAGGTCTTTGTTTTATGTTTCTCTGACAAAGTGGGGTGATAGTGTCTTCCTGAAAAATAGTGGACTCACTAATTTAAGGTTACTGTGGTTTAGGTTGATCCATAGAACTAGCCATCAGTGCTTTATGCCATCTGAAAATCTAGAATTCTAGCATATGAACACCATGAAATGTTAACTTCTAACTATGAGATGATATGTTTAAAATCATGTTGGAATTGAATTTGGGGAGGAGCACTGGTGGGGGAGAAAACCAAGATAGTAATTGAAATGAGAGGATTTTAAGGCTCCAAATTTTGTATTCTAACAAGAAATGTATGCTTTATATCGTATTAAAGGTGAAAGTTCCTCTTTTACAATGCTATAAATAATTAATTTCTCTTCTACATGGTATACAAGAAATCATCTTAAAATGCTCATTGGTTCCTTGTTCTAGTAGTGTTTTCATAGTGCTTGCTCAGAACTAAGTATAGAAGTCCTGGAGCTTCAACTACTAGTATAACTTTCATTCTCTTTCTTTTAAAGATGACCTGTCAAAGATTGTCATGTTGCTTCTTTTGATTTTTAAGATTGTTAGGTTTTTAAAAGATTTTCTGTTTGATTTTTATTAAATGCATAAATACCAAGACCATAAAGACAAGTCTTTTCTCATAGTATTGATGCATTAGTGGCGAAGTAAGAGATTTGTATGTGAGTTCTTAATACCTGAAATGAAGGACTAATGTTGAATCTTTTTACAAAAGATTCAAAGATTAGTACAAAAGAATTCTTCCATTAACCTAGCAGTGTCTACAGTGGGGAGTTAGGTTGATCTAACTATGTCACGCAGAAGGTAGCCCTCAGTGGAGACCAGGCCTTAGCTTAGATGGACTTGAATGTCTAGTGTTTAAAAAAAAAATAAAATAAAATAAACCTCCTAGCCTGCTTAATATCTCAAAGAAGCAAATAAGAGTACAGATCTGTCTTTTCTATCTCTACAGGTGACCTTTAAAGGAGATTGTCCACTTGAATTATATGTTCTTAAGCATATTCTATAAAATGGGGATTTCCGCTTTAAAAAAAATTAAATTTCAAACAATTCAAGATGGAATTTTTCCTTTAAAAATCTTAAACTTGATAGACTGCTCATTTGTTTCAGCGCATTTTATGCGGAAAAATGAGGATTAGGATGAGTTAAGTGACCTGCCTTGGTCATTGATATATAATTTTAAACATTTATGGGATCTTGATTGATTCTCTCTCTCTCGTCTTCCTACCCAGAGAGACAATTACATAACTACAGGGGAAAGAGCCAGTTAGGGGAAAAAGTGACTGCCTGAAGAGGCTGCAGTAGAAGACTGGCCTGGTTGGGGTGGGGTGCGGGAGGAGGTTGGATCAGAGAAACGGTCCCTCACTCAAGGAGAGAATACATAGCTTTAGTGAGTAATATTCCCCTGGGCAACTCCCACAAGACAGTGGTGGGAGTGGTTGGGAGATTTATAGGGTAGGGAGAGGAGGTTACCCACCAAGAAACTCAGAATAGTTAAGGGGATAAGGGTAAAACATGTCAACCTCTCCACCACACAGAACTGCCTAGATGGTTGGATCAGACTAGGAGGAGCATATGGTTCCTGTCTTCCCTCCTCCACTGGAAGCTGAGCAACCTTGGAATTAGGAGGGGAAACAGTGTTGGTTGGTGGCCTTGAGTGCTCAGCTTCTGCTGCCACTGCCTAGTTGAGATCCACAAGTGGCCCCATTGTACTAAGGCCCCCCGCATTGTGAAAGGGCCACTGATAGTGTAGAGCAGTGGTTCTCAACCTGTGGCCCAGTCAGCATACAGCTGCGGCCCATGTGACATCCTCAGGGCCATACAGGTAGTATTGGATATGGCCCACATAACACATTATGGACCACATATGGCCCATAATGGTAAATAGGTTTAGAACCACCGGTGTAGTGGGACTGCTTCTGGATAGAGCTACCAGCTTGGTACCATGATTGCTACCAGGTTCCACTGGATATCCTGAAATGCGCGCATGTGTGCACCCCTATTTTTGTAGCTTTATATGAGGGGGAGGGTGTTACTCCATCAACTCTCGCCCCACAAATGTTATTGGTCGCCTCTTGGGGGTAGAGGGTCCTCCTCCAAATTCTCCCCTCCCCCCACCTTTTGATTTAGGATTACTGCAGCCTCTTTTTTTAAAAACAAAATTAGTCACTTACTCAACAGAGCCTCATTCTTATAAGAAGGGATTTCATTAATGAGAACTTCGCGTCAGTGGTGAACACATTTCTGTAACAAACTTGCTGCAATTTCCAGTATATAAAATAAGTAATCAAAAGACAGAGCAGGCAGCAGTTGTAGCATGTCTTCCACCTGCAGTGCTGGAAACATTGATAACTCACAGGGGACACTTACCTTTTCAGGTGGGTTTACCATTTGGTTCTCCCTCCTCAGCCACTTTGTTGCTGCTGCTTTTGCTCTGTCTCATTTCTGTGCTTCATTTCACTTCCTGATGCTCAGCTTAGATCAGTACTCCCTAAACTTTTTGCTCTGCGCCCCCCCCCCACCCCCCTTGCACCAGGAGCCGGGGTGTGGTCAGGTTGGAGGCCAGGAGCAGGGTGAGGAGCGTGTCCGGGAGCAGGAGTGGGGCTGGGGGCTGAGCAGGGCTGGATGGTGTTCCCTCCCCGCTTCACATGTGGGGCTAGCCTGGGCCCTGCCACACCCCCCACATGTTCTTCTGTGCCTCCCGTCCCACAGTTTGGGTACCACTGACTTAGAGACTTTCACCAGCTTCCTATTAACTTCCCTCATGTCCTGTTCCCTCCTCCAGGGAGGTGGGTCCTGCTGCAGACACTGCACTTCTTCTCTTTCAACTAACATGGAACCTTTGGATGCTGACATTCTGCTCCTTTCCCCCTGAAAGGGCAACCCCAAAGCATTCTGCTTGCTGTCTGAGTAGCAGTTGATAAAGAACCATCACTCTCTGAACCCTGTTAAATACAGCTCTGGTGTCATTAAGACTTTGAACACAAACAGCAAGTTATTTAGGATTGAACCTTTGAAATTAGTAGTAGTCTTAATCTAAATTAGAATTGCTTTTTTTTAGGTCAATGGTAAGATTTATAATTATTAGCATAACTTAGTCCCTTCACTGCTTGGGAGCACAGTAGGAGCTGTTACCTTCAGAAGAGATGGCGAGGTACAGTTCCAAGAACTGCCGTACCAAGTCTGTGGCATATAAGAAAAGGGCAAAACAGAAAAGTTTATTGTGACAGGAATAGCAGAGGACCAGTTGAGGGTGGGGAAAGCTGTCAAACATCCGTCCCCATTATGGAAGCTCAGTCTGCCGCTCTGACATTAGCAAATTGGGGTAGCAGCCAGAAGAAGCTCCTTCAAAAGCTCACCTTTTTCTGCTCCTTGTTGTTCATGTAGTAATCTGTGGTAGAGCCAGCTGCAGGAGCAACACACTTGGCTAGCAGATGTTTCTTGCTAGCCCAATGGTTCTCAACACACAGATGTCTTCCAGGGAGTGTATCAACTCATTTAGATATTTGCCTAGTTTTACAACAGGCTATATAAAAAAGCACTAGCGAAGTCAGTACAAACTAAAATTTCATACGGACAATGATTTGTTTATACTGCTCTATATGTGATCCACTGAAATATAAGTATAATATTTATATTCCAGTGGATTTATTTTATAATTATACGTTAAAAATAAGAAAGTAATCAATTTTTCAGTAATAGTGTGCTATGATACTTTTGTATTTTTATGTCTGATTTTATAAGCAAGTAGTTTTTAAATGAGGTAAAACTTGGGGGTAAGCAAGACAATTAAGACTCCTGAAAGGGGTACAGTAGTACTAGCCAACCACACATCATATATGGCAGGGCTGCTTCAAAGCCACCTGCTTGGAGATCCTCATTTGCTCCCTGGCACAACCAGTAGACCTCATAAGTGGAGGTGGGAGCATTGAGAGCCAAAACACTTGAACAGAGGGAAGTGGGGAAAGATTCCCAGAGACTGTGGAAACATGGGGAGCTTCTTGTGTCAGGTTGATGTGTGTTCCCAGCATAAGGAAAAGACAAAAGCCACTGGACAAGGTGTGAGGAAAAGAGATGTTTGGGGCATGGCACGCCTATATTGCATAGGAGGTGGGTTTGGCTTGAGTTATTGCTGGAGGGAAGGGTTTCATGTATCAGTACGCTACTGCTTACTAAGCTAAGCCCTGTTTGTAATCTTGGCAAGTAGTGCTGTTATGTATACAACTTTCTTGTTGATTTATTTAGACCGCTAAGTTAGGTTTTGTTGCATCCTCAGTCATTTTTTTGTTCTGTGCTTCGCTCTTCCAACGAATAATAAAAGTGAATAATAGAATGATTGTTTTATAGTTAATACACAACAGGAGATCACTGTGCTTCTTTTATTACAGAGATATTTACCCACAACTTTTTTCATTTCTTCTATTGTTTAATGCACCTTTAGCTGGAATAGATACCTTATCTGCACCTACACCTACAGTCCTGTCTGATTTTAGAATAATCAGCTATATATTTTTCACAGCATTTCAGCACCCAAGGATTCACTTAATATGATGATACAAAATTATGGGCCTAACTTCATAACAGGAGAGTTGAGTGTGATATGGCTCTAAGGGGGAGAGTGGTGGTGCATTGCATTGCATTGCTTGGCAGAAATTCTTATGGTCTCTTAAGTCATGATGTTGAAAGACTGAAGGAGGTTAAATCTTATCCTTTTGGCAGAAAGGATTGTATCTAATGCAGGATAAACGGTAAAAGGTTAAAGCTGGGTGGGGGAGTCTGAGTATTGGATCTGCCTTTTTTCCTCCCTACTCCCTAAAGCTTAAAATTATAAAGAGGGTTTGCTTCTGGGAATAGTAGATACGCTTTTTCTTGGAAACTTCCAAGTAGTTCCTAGTATTTCTACTAAGGGCAAAAAGACAAGTTCAGTTTTTATGTAAAAAAAAATTATTGTCTAAAATTGACATTGCAAGGCAGTTCAGGTTAAAAAAAAAAAAAAAGTAAGTTTCATTATTGGGAAGGAGGCTTACAATAAATCGAATAAATTTTGTATAAAAAGCATTTATATTAAAAGATTAACATTGCGCTGTGGGGCTTGCATCCAAAGAGTCTGACATTACTGCTGGTATGAGATTCAGAAAGTGAAATTGACTAATGGAGATCAGAATAGTTTCATTATTCAAGTTGAGTAAGCTGCAAAACATCAGCAGTATAAATAGTGAAAAGTAAACTAGCATTTAAGTAATTACATTAATCTACTGTAGTGGTAATAGCACAGGTAAGGAGGAATTTAAGTATATGATATTTAAACTACGATATGTTTTAACTCAGGAATTCAAATGAATACACAAATATGTAAGCATTATGAATGTTAACCTGAATTCTTAATATTGCATTTTGAAAAAGCTCTATTTTGTTTCTAATGAAAGAGTAATGTATGTAGTCTTTTCATATGTGGGACTTGATTTTGATAATGTGATATCTTTAGGCATTACCTGTCCTACAAAGCTTCATATTTTGTAGTTCTGATTCAGCTATTGCTATTCATGTGGGTTACATTGCATGTATGTCAGTAGCATACCAACCTCTGGTAAAATATAGTATTGAATGTAATGAATGTTTGTCCTTGTATATATGATCTGTGTATCTCATTTTAAATGTTTTTCCTTTTTTGTTTTTGCTCAGACAGGGGATTTGGCTTCTGTACAATTAGCAGGAACTCCAAATAGATGGGAGGTTCTGTCTGCAGCTCCTACCACTATAAAGGATGAAGCTGGTAATATAGTACAGATTCCAGGTGCTGCCACAGTAACTTCAAGTGGACAGTATGTCCTTCCCATTCAGAGTTTGCAAAATCAGCAAATATTTTCTGTTGCATCAGGATCAGATTCATCAAATGGTACAGTGTCTAACGTACAATATCAAGTAATACCCCAGATCCAGACAGCAGATGGTCAGCAGGTTCAGCTTGGCTTTGCAACCTCTTCTGATAATGGTGGTATAAATCAAGAAACTGGGCAAATTCAGATCATTCCTGGCTCTAATCAAACCATAATTGCCTCTGGAACACCTTCAGCTAATATTCAGAATCTCTTATCACAGACTGGTCAAGTTCAAGTTCAGGGAGTTGCAATCGGTGGTTCTTCTTTTCCTGGCCAAGCACAAGTAGTTGCTAATGTCCCTCTTGGACTACCAGGAAATATTACTTTTGTACCCATCAATAGTGTTGATCTAGATTCTCTGGGACTCAGCAGTGGTTCTCAAACCATGACTGCAGGCATTAATGCAGATGGACATTTGATAAATACTGGACAGGCCATGGATAGTTCAGACGCTTCTGAAAGGACTGGTGAACAAGTTTCTCCTGAAATTACAGAAACTGCCACTGATAATGACTTGTTTGTGCCAACGTCCTCTTCATCACAACTGCCTGTTACCATAGACAGTACAAGTATATTGGAACAAAATGCAAACAGCTTGACCACAACTAGTGGGCAAGTACACAGTTCTGACCTTCAGGGAAATTACATTCAGACATCAGTCTCTGATGACACACAGGCCCAGAATATTCAGGTCTCCACAGCACAGCCTATTGTACAACACATACAACTTCAGGAGTCTCAGCAACCAACCAGTCAAGCCCAAATTGTACAAGGTATTGCGCAACAGACAATCCACGGTGTGCAAACAAGTCAAGGTATATCGCAACAGGCTCTACAAAATCTTCAGCTGCAGCTCAATCCTGGAACTTTTTTAATTCAGGCACAAACAGTGACTCCTTCTGGGCAGATCACTTGGCAGACATTTCAAGTACAAGGTGTCCAAAACTTGCAAAACCTGCAGATTCAGAATGCACCTGGACAACAGATAACTCTAACACCTGTGCAGACTCTTACTCTTGGTCAAGTTGCAGCAGGTGGGGCCTTGACTTCCACTCCAGTTAGTCTGAGCACTGCTCAGTTGCCAAATCTGCAGACAGTTACAGTAAACTCTATAGATTCTGCTGGTATTCAGCTGCACCCAGGAGAAAATGCTGACAGTCCTGCAGGTATTTATCTTACTCTAACTCTTTGGGGAAAATGGCTTGTTTTTGTTTTTACTGTATGTAGTTTGTTTGAACAGTGATAATCATAACTACATTTTCTTGCTGTGGATGCATAAAAAATTGTTAGTTGAACAAACTATGCTAGCATTTTAAACAGCTGATTCACAAGAAACAATTGTTGCAGAATGTAGTCAAATTCACTCTCTAAAATGTAAATTACTGTGACTTTTCAATTAGTCACAATGAAAGAGTCAACATTAACACCTTCTAAAATGGTGTGTCTGTGCCTCTAAGTTTTCTGAAGCAGAGGACCTCTCTTCTAAATTGAGGGGACTGGGACTCTGACCATTAGACTTACACAGCAGAAGTGCCATTACCATACCTTTCTCCTAGCATGGACCCTCATCCTATAATTGATCAAGTTTTATAGGAAAATCCAAGCGCTTCTGAGGATACCATCCCTACTTTTCTGAAAATGTTCATGGACTCCAAGGTGCCATGTATCACAGTTTGAGAACTTCTGCCATTATTGATCAGCCATTTTGTTAAACTTAACACCTACATGGTAACTATGTTTAAGAACAAGTGACTTCTACTTTCTGGTACAACTTATTTGCATAATGTTTATCATGTTAATACTTGTAGATATCAGAAGTTACAATGTGTTTGATATTTATCTCCGTAGGTAAGGTAAGAATTGTAATTATTTAAGAAAAGCATCTTTCCAGCATTGAATTAAAAATCCAAACGTGAAGACTGTAGTATATCTGAGCTCTGATTCAGCATGGGACTTAAGCACACATGCTTAACTTTTCAAGTTCAGGAGTAGGCCCATTGAAATCAATTGGACTTCTCACGGGCTTAAAGGTAAATGTGTGCTTAAGTACTGTGCTGAATCAGGGCCAAAGTGTCAAAGACTTGGTAATTTTGGGCTCAGATGGTTTTTATTATTGTGTATCCAGAAATTTTTTTTCCATTTGGAATCCAAAATTTCCTTTTAAAATAATAAGCTATAACACTTCTTTTTCTAGTTCTTTTCCCTGTCAAGATGGGCTTCTCAGATCCATGTTCTGTTGCACCATTAAATTATTAAGGAAAATTGTCTAGACCAACAATAACAAAGTAAAGTATAGCCCTCATCCATGATCTTGAGTTAATTTCAAAAAGCCTTTTTGGAACCATTTGGAAAATAGATTTTATATTACATAAATATTTAAATTTCTAACTGCTTTATTTCTGTAAAGTTTTAAATTTGGTACAGGGTCATGTAGTCTCTGCTGCTGCTTCTGGAATAGTTCTAGAAACATGATCCTGGGTGAGAGGGAAGAAATGAGAAGGGGGAATGCATTCGAAGACCAAAAGAGAAAAGTATGCACAAAAGGAGTGGAAAATGAAGATTGCCATAGTGGCAGTGTATGTTAGTTTGGCCCCTTGCTTTCTGGGCCATTGTAGGAAGGGAATAGTGTGCATCACAATTAACGTTTAAATGTCTACTGAATGGCTGCAGAGGGAAACCCATCAAGCCTTCCCTGACCGAGTGTTTCTGCTATGGCTAGGGAAGGGAGGTAAGTAAAGGGGGACAATGTGATCAAAGTTCACAGAAATAATAGATTACGGGAGAAGGAAATTGTATGTAAACCAGTGGATGAGCAAAATCTGATTATATTTGAGGTGGAGTGGAGATTACATTTGAGGTTTTTTGCTATTTTTCTGATAATGATAAATGATAAATGGATTAGCAGATTTTTGTTTAAATTCCTCCCCTCCTTCCTAAACTTTTTGGGAACTTAATCTGTCCCTCCGGCACATACCACACCATTCCTCCCCTTCCCCCCAAATCACAAATAAAAAAACTTAAATCCGTATTATTTGGGCATGTCTCTATAGAAACTTTCACCATATAGTCTCTTCAAACCGATAGAATCAGATTAAGTATTTTCCTTCATTATTTCAGGTTTCCCTCACACACATCTGATATTCTGTATTAAAATGGCTAAACACTGTCTCCATTCACTATGGTCTTCTACTGCTGTATTATGGTATTCCTTTCCTCTCTTTTTATTTATAATTCTCCGAAGCTTTTCCAATATCATAGATTTACCCCTATTTTAGAGGATATACACATAAAGCAGGTATAGGGAATAACCATTAGGATTGGGGGAGAAATTACACTTTTCTGGCCTGAAAAAGGGAGAAAAAAAGCTTAGTTTTTTCAATGAAAGAGGAATAGATGAGGAGAAAATAATAGAACAAGAGCAGGTAAATCAATAAGATGCATGTTAGAGGTTATCTTATTTAGGTCTGTTGGAAGGATCCCTATCCTCCACAAATGAGGAGGATTACAAAATTTTAAGGTGAGGTGAGGGGAAAAGTTTTCTTTGCATTTCTTTATTTTACTAGACAAACTGAAGCTCCTCCTTTCATAGAAGGCAAAATTAGGTTGTATTCTGCTTTCACGCCTTTCAGGTTTTCCTTTTGGCATTGCCGTAAAAATAAAAATTGCTTATGTTTAATCTCAGGCCAGAACTGATTGGTATGTGTGTAAAGTTTGAATAAGATCCTGTGAGCTGTTATATAGTTGTGAAGTATGTAGATCCTATTAGATTTTGGTCCCTTCAATCTTGATGTACTGTTAAGAGGTGCTCTTGTCTACCTTGGTTTCAAGGTAATTTGAAGAGGACATCTTTACTGCTGAGAGATTTAGTCAGCATCAGACAAAAATGCCTCATGAGTAAACAAAGCGGAGAATCAAAAGGAAAAACAGTGAGGTACTGCAAAATAAGTTGTCTAGTGAGAAATGGACAGTTTGTGTCTATCCTTGAAAAATAGGTTGTTCAATAAACAGTTACTGCTTTTGCTTCCAACAGTAACAGTATATACAATACCTTACATACATGCAAAATCTTTTGTTATACTGAACAATTCTGAAGGAAAGTCTTCATGTTAAATTAGTTAACATCCTGTTTTGGGATGTTTACAAAAGCTCATATTACCCTGTTATGCTTATGATTGTCCAGAAAGGGGAAAAGCAAGTATTAGACAGTCAAATCTGAAGCTACCTAGATCTGAGGCATGCAGAACAAAGTACAGCAAATTTCCAATATGTCAAATACTGTCAAAAAGGTATTTTGCTCATCTGTGTTTTGGGTTCAGTTCCTGATGATCTTACTAGAAATTAACCTTAAGGAAAGATCTATAGCAGCTTTCTCCCTTTACCTGCACTTACCAATGACACATTGCATTCCCACTGTAATGAAGAGGCTAGGTGCACACAACTTGGATTTGAAGATTACATTATTGCTTAGCTGTCCCAAAAAAGTATTCAGTTTCAGTCACATAATATAATTCCTCCTTATCAAAATGTAGACTTTAAGTTGTTTGCATTGCTTTTGGAGACACTTTAAACTTATGCTTTAAAAAACCCAACAGTGTATGTTAGCTCCTCTGAAGACTTCTAGATAATTGATGAGTTGCATATAATCTAATTTTAAAGGCTTCTCAAATGAGTTAGCAAACTTTTGAATCCCACTTTATGGTAATTACTCTCTTAAGCAAATACAACTTGACCAGTTCTGGTCAGGGTTTCTTCACTCTTCTGTATTCTGATGGTACTTTTGGTTCCCAAGAGTAATGTGAAGAAAACTGATAAGCCTGTTGGAATAGTAGTAGCTCTATCTAAGGGACTGTACATATCTGGGTTGATAATGCACATCTGTTAAATTCAGCGTATATTAAAAAACAAAACAAAACCAGAAGTATAATTCTATAAGCATTTTGCTGACTATTAAAATATAAAGGCCCAAAGGTTTCCCTCAGCTATAATTCCTAAATGATCTAAGGTAAAGCTTGTTTCATTTAAGATCTGTTGAAGAAGGAGCAAAATCCTGGTTCTCCTCTTAGTCCCAGTCCTTTTCCCCCAGCAATGTCTTCTTGTAGATGTATATACACAGTTGCTCAGAGAATTAGGTGCCTGCTGCTAGTGTAGCTCATCATCATTCATATCTGCTAATCGAGTCAAGCTGGTTAATAGAGAGCAGGGGTGGTGGTCTGTTCATGAAGGAGACTTATTCCCTATCCCCACCAGAGACTTATCACACTGACATAAATGTAGCATAATCTAGTCATTTTAAATTTGACTTAAAATGGGCCCCAAATAGTTTTCTGGGTAAATATTTGCCCAAATGATAAACTTTAATATCTTTCCAGGTGTCTTTCACCCTCACAATGACTACACCACATTATGAATATAAAACCTTTCTGGCATCTTGCTTGCATACACTGGCTGAAACAAATAGGAGGTTAAGGGCTAACATTTACTATATGAAATGTGGTTGTCAAAAAAACTAAAAATGTTAACATCTTGGTAATGATTAAAGAAGAGAATACATACATTAGTAACCCTTAGGCTAGATGTCACTGAACTATTTTTAGTATTTCTGGTGAAATGCTGTGAACCATAGTTTATAAAGGGATTGTCAGTATAATTTTTTTTACCTTGATTCATTTCAAAACAGCAATTTTCTGCTCCAGTGTTGATAGGTAGAAAAGTTTTATGGGTGTGCCTCAGACAAGCAACACCAAACATGCTTAGGCTTACCCTTTATCTATTCATCCCTTTCTGTTTATGCTCCTGCTTTCTGCCTGTTAAGTTTTACTTTCAGCTTTGCTGCTGCTGTTACTAAGAGTCACCTTGACAGATTAGATCTTGTGGATCAAACTCGACGTCACTGTTCTAGGTATCTCTGATGTGGGGAAGTTACCCAAGACTCTGTGGTGGTCTTGGGTAACTTCCCCACATCAGAGATACTTACAACAGTGACGTCGAGTTTGATCCACACCTTTCCAGTCGTTATTCCTTGTGCAAGCCTCCAGGTTGAATGTTAGTTTTGGTAGGACAGTTGTACAGTTACTTTTCAAGCAGGCCTCCATTCACTCACATTCGAGCACCAATAGCACTGCTTGATAGTCACCAAGAGTGGAATCTGTGTAGACAATCACTTGAAGATGAGAGAGTGGATACGTACCTCACAATAACTGGTTCTTTGAAGTGTGTTGTCCTTACAGACTCTATGATTTGCCCTTCACCCCTTCTCCTGTGGGATTCTTATGGGGAACAAACTGAGTGTGAAGGCATTTTATGCCTTCAGCTTTGGGGAGCAAGAGTACATTCATGGCACACATAGGGCGCAGTGGACACTATTATTCAAAATAATTTGATCTCGCATGCACTGGGCACATCTGCACCAAGAGAGGAATCTGCATGGACAACCCACCTCAAAGAATCACAGTTACTATATGGTAAGTATTCTTTGCCACATAATATGAATTGTGATACTGACTTAAGTACTATTAGGACTATTTTAAATGACCAACTGATAAAGCAATACACATGGTCCTTTAAAACAGGTATTTTGTGTCACGCTTTGCATGAATGGTTTTAGCTTCATCTTTGTTGATCTTGATGATTGACACAGTACTTTAATACTCATTATTTTAATTGTGAAATGAAAGACTTTACCTACCAAGACCTCAGTTTAGGCTTCTGGATTTCTATTCCGCATGCAACAGCTGATGATTTTAATAAGTTAGGGCTTGATTTAAAGCCAGTTAAAGACATTGGAAGACTTTCCATTAAGTTCGGTGGGTGATAGTTCAGGCCTGTGAGTATTGCGGGAATACCTTGGAATTCCTTCCATTGATTTAGGATGTAAGTGTTGTGTAGGAGAAATACAGAACCTTGAAAAGAGGTCTTGGTAGGAAAATCAAGGTGGAAATTACTTAAACCTGCTTTGTTTTAAAATGAATGTTAGAACCACCAGTCATTCTATACCAAAAGTTTTGGTCTTAAGAACTTTCCCAGTTTTGTCGCCTGAATTCCCCTGACAAATCTTCAGTGGAACTCTGAAAGAGATGAATGTTTAATGGGTGAAACGTAAAATTAAACATCAGTTAATGATAGTTGAAAAGTATACTATAAACTGAATTAATATATTGGGTAGGAATCTGTGCTGTGCTTCTAAAAGTCAAGTAAGGTGGTTTCCACCCTTGTGATGATGGGCTGTTCCAGAGGCCTGAGTTGCCCTTGGTGTAATTTAAGCAGCTCTAGAAGGCTTCCTAAGTTATGGCAGTATGTCACCAGCTGCCAATGGGCAGCAGTGCTGCCTGGAATCTGTGTTTCTATCTTCGAGTGATTGCTCATATCCATTCCCATTTAGGTGTGTGTGCGCTCTGTGCACAGTTTCTCGAAACTTTTTTGCCCTTAGCAGTCCCGGTAGGGTCGGCTCAGGCGCCCCCTGGAGTCCCGCGCCTATGCCGCGGTACATAGGGCACTGCCGACCCCACCAGCCCCCAGTTCCTTCTTTCCGCCCGTTGACGGTTGTTGGAACTTTGCTTCTTGCTTGCAAGTCGCAAACCCTTAGCTCTTTATTCGCTTAGTTGTTATAGTACAGTTATACATAGTTTAGAGAAAACTCTTAGGGGTTCTCTCTCTCTGTTGGACCATGCCTGGCTCAACAGGCTTCAAGCCATGCACTGAATGTGCCAAGCCGGTCCCTGTGAGTGACCCTCACTCACGCTGCCTCCGATGCCTCGGGGAGCAGCACCGCAGGGACAGATGTAAAATTTGTAAGGCCTTCAAGCCGCGGACCCAGAAGGAGAGAGAGGCGCGGCTGAAGGCGATATTGATGGAGTCCGCTCTGTGTCCGGACCCCGAGCCAATGCGGTCATCTGCGGCACCGAGCGTCTCCTCGGTGCAGAGCGCTCCGCCGGCACCGTCGTCATCCAAGGGGCCGGCACCAAAGCGCCGAAAGGAGACAACGCGCCGGGACTCCTCCGCACCGCCGACCCGGCACCGGGGGAGTCCGGAGATGCCCCAGCCACGTGCCGTAGAGGATTCTCCGGCACCGGCATCTCCACGCAAGGAGCCCTCCCCAACTCCCCGGAGTGGGGTAGAGCCCTTGCAGGGGCAGTCGACGCCGGAGGCGTTCGCCGCGGCACGCGCCATCATGGGCCTGCCCACGTTCCCCCCCCCCCCCCCTCGGCCGAGGTTGGGGCTTGCGTCTCGGGATAAGCCCGTGATGGGTGGACCCGGTGGGTGGAGACAGGAGTCGAAGTCTCCCCCCAGACGGCCGTGGAGGGTGGAGAGTGCGGGCTCCCCTCCCAGCTCCGGCACCGAGTCCAGCTCCTCATCGCCACAGGACCGTGGTCGATGGAGGAGCTCTCGGGGGACGACAACACCTTCATCCCTCGACAGCCCAGCTCGGCACCGCAGCACTTGGCACCGGTCCAGATCCCCGGCACCCAGTCCGGTGCAGATCCCGGAGCCTTCCACAGCGGCGCAGCCTGAATCGCCGTCTGTGGCAAAGCCAGCCGCACTGTCGCCGCCTACGGCACCATTACCTGCGGCACCGGTGTCATGGGCACCGCTACCCGCGGCACCGCTGTCATCGGCACCGCTACCCGCGGCACCGACGCCTTCGGCACCGTCTCACCGGGCACCAACGTGCAGTCCATCCCGCGCTCGATCTCGCTCCGCAGGTCGGCACCGATCCAGATCCCGGTCCCAATCTTCTCACCGGCATCGACGGCACCGATCCCGGTCACCTAAAGGGGGCAAGCGCCGTCGAAAGTCATCAAGAGGACGGAGACGCTCGGGCTCGAGCAGCTCCTCCTCCCGCCGGCACCACTCACGACGGCACCGCCTCCAGTTCCAGGAGCCGCTCACCAAAGACCAGGAGCAAGCGTCGGTCAAGCG
This sequence comes from Emydura macquarii macquarii, assembly GCF_026122565.2. Lineage (NCBI taxonomy): Eukaryota > Metazoa > Chordata > Testudines > Chelidae > Emydura > Emydura macquarii. The sequence continues at coordinate 73,767,605 of NW_027131390.1, forward strand.
GCTCTGGGTCCAGATCCCGGCACTGGGTGACCCACTCGGCACCGATGCCAGCTCCACAATGGCCCCAGGGACCTTGGCAGTGGCCCTATTGGGGCCCTTGGGGTACACAGGTGGGACAGGCAACGGTCTCCCTTAAATCATCTGGGGCACCACCGCCTCCACCTCCAGCGTCCCACAGAGAAAGGGATCATCCCTCGGACGAGGGATCTGATCCGGAGGAAGGGCCCTCCACAGGGCTCCTTCCCCAGTCCTCCTCCTCATCCCCCGATGACGTCACCTTCCGGGGTCGCAAGGGTCCATGGCAGGACTTTCGAGCACACCAGGACATGTTAAAGAGAGTCACTGGTAACCTGGGACTAGATCTCAGGGAGCTCTCTGAGGAGGAGGACCCCTTATTTGGAGCCTCGGGGATGGTAGGGCCATCCAGGGTAGCCCTCCCAATACATGAGAGGGTGCTCAAGGTGGCCAAGTCCCTTTGGCAGACTCCAGCCTCGGTCCCACCAACTGCCAAAGGTGCTGAGAAGAAGTACTCCGTCCCATTGGAGGGGGTGGAGTACTTATACACCCATCCGGCACCGTGCTCTCTGGTTGTTGAGGCTGTCAACCAGAGAGAGAGACAAGGGGGTCAGGCCAACACCCCAAAGAACAAGGACGCCAAAAAGCTGGACCTCTTCGGCCGCAAGGCCTACACAACAGCATCTCTGCAGCTGAGGATCACCAACCACCAGGCGCTCCTGGGGAGGTACAACCTCAACCTATGGTCCTCGCTGCAGAGGCTTGCTGAGGTCCTTCCACAGTCACTGTCCCAGGATAAGACTGTGGACTTTATGGCGGTCATAGAGGAGGGGACTGCAGTGGCGGGAGCAGCCCTGAGCTCCTCCAGCGATGCGGCGGACGCCGCCAGTCGGGCTATAGCATCGGCCATCGCCATGAGGAGGGCCTCGTGGCTTCAGTCCTCGGGACTGTCCCAAGAAGCCCAGCGTACCATCCAGGACCTCCCCTTCGATGGAGCTGGGCTTTTTGCGGACAGTACTGATGACAAGCTGCCCGCCCTCAAGGATTCGAGGGCCACGCTACGCTCCCTGGGGATCTACACCCCTCAGGCGGCAAGGCGGCAAGACCGCCCTCAGGGCCAGCGGCAGCCTCAACAGCCACCGAGGCAGCCCCCCAGACCAGCCCAACCCAGAAGGGGTTGGGAGAGTTTCAGAGGGCCCAACTGCCATAACCATTCGGGGTCTTCGGCGGGAACCCGTGGCTCGAACAAGGGCCAAAGTAATAAAAAGCCTTTTTGATGGTACGCAAGGGGGTGGTACTCTTACTTTCCCCCCTGCCTCGCGACCGACCCTTTGCCCACAGGTTACAGCCGTACTACGCACGTTGGCAAAGTATCACGTCGGACTGATGGGTCCTTGGTATAGTCCGCAGGGGATATGCACTACAACTCACGGCCTTCCCCCCGGACTCTCCTCCGGTCCAACCCTACGTCATGGATCCACTACAAGAGCAACTCCTCACTCAGGAGATTTGCTCCCTCCTCCAGCTGGGGGCAGTGGAGGAGGTTCCACCAGGGGAAAGGGGACAAGGGTTTTACTCCCGATACTTCCTGATCCCCAAGGCCAAAGGGGGCCTGAGGCCTATTCTGGACCTCCACCGTCTGAACAAGTTTATCAGACGTCAAAAATTCCGGATGGTCTCCCTGGCATCTATTATTCCTACCCTAGATCCAGGGGATTGGTATGCAGCCCTCGATCTCAAGGACGCATACTTTCACATATCTATCCTCCTAGAACACAGAAGGTTCCTAAGGTTTGTGGTAGCAGGGGCCCACTACCAATTTACAGCCCTGCCATTTGGCCTTTCGTCTGCCCCCAGAGTTTTCATGAAGTGTATGGCAGTAGTAGCAGCGCATCTGCGCCGCAGAGGTGTCCAGATTTTCCCCTACCTGGACGACTGGCTGATCCGGGGCAAGTCCAGAGCCCATGTCAGGAACAGCCTGGAACTCACGTGCACAGCTTGCACTGACCTGGGACTGCTCATCAACGAGCAGAAGTCCACTCTTACCCCGGTGCAGCGCATAGAGTTCATTGGGGCCACGCTAGACGCCACACAGGCCAGAGCCTTCCTTCCGAGACCTCACTTCGAGGCGATGGCAGCCTTGATAAACGACCTTCACAGGTCCCCCACGACGACAGTCAGGCGGTGCCTGCAGCTGTTGGGACACATGGCATCGTGCACGTACGTGGTGCGCTTCGCTCGCCTCAGACTCAGACCCCTTCAAAGGTGGCTAGCCTCCGTGTACGCCCCATCAGACATCCTCTCAACAGGATAGTCACCTTACCCACCCCACTACTGACTTTCCTACTCTGGTGGAAGGACCCGAGGGAAGTGTTGAAGGGAGTTCCCTTCAGGGAGATGGTCCCATCGGTAACCCTAATCACCGATGCCTTCGATGTGGGGTGGGGAGCGCACATTGCGGGCAACCTCAGTACCCAAGGGCGCTGGTCACCAAGCGAGATATCCCTGCACATCAACGTCAGGGAACTCAGGGCAGTCCGCCTTGCTTGCAAGGTTTTCCTCCGGTTCCTCCGGGGCAGGGTAGTGCAGCTCCTAACGGACAACACAGCAGCCATGTTCTACATGAACAGGCAGGGGGGAGCACACTCCTCGGCCCTGTGCCAGGAGGCTGTGTTGCTCTGGGAACTGGCGGTGAGACACAACTTCCACATAGCTGCCTCTCACCTCCCGGGGGTCAGGAACGACGAGGCGGACCGCCTCAGCAGGTCGTTCCTTCCCCGGCACGACTGGTCACTACACCAGGAGGTGGTAGATTCTATCTTCCACAGGTGGGGGTTCCCCATCTGGACCTCTTTGCATCAGCCTGGAACAGGAAATGCCCAAGGTTCTGCTCGCTCAGAGGGCGCGAACCAGGCTCCATTTCCGATGCGTTCCTGATAGAATGAACGGGGACCCTCATGTATGCCTTTCCCTCTGTCCCCTTGCTATCCAGAGTCCTCTTGAAAATCAAGAGAGACAGGGCAGACATCATACTGATCGCCCCAGCCTGGCCGAGACAGCATTGGTTCAGCATATTGCTGGACCTCTCCATAGCCACGCCCTTACCGCTTCCGAGGCGGCACGACCTACTCTCCCAGGACCAGGGTCGCCTGCTCCACCCGGACCTGGACTCCCTCCACCTGACAGCGTGGAGACTCTGTGGTTGACGGAGGGAGAGAGATCCTGCTCCATACAAGTGCAGCAGGTCTTACTTAACAGTAGGAAGCCTTCCACACAGTTGGTATACAGGGCCAAGTGGAAGCGTTTTACAAGCTGGGCTCAGTCCCGGGGCATCTTACCGAGATCCTCGCCAATTCAGGCAGTTTTGGAATACTTCCTTCACCTGAAATTACAGGGCTTAGCCCTGGCCTCTCTCAGGGTACACTTGGCTGCCATCTCGGCCTTTCATTAGCCGATGGAGGGCAGATCCATGTTTTCACACCCCATTGTCATCTAGGTTCCTCAAGGGTGTGGAGAGGCTATATCCCCAGGTCCGCGACCCGGTGCCTCCCTGGGATCTGAACTTGGTCCTCGCCATGTTGACAGGACCCCCCTTCGAGCCCTTGGCTACATGCCCGCTGCTCGTCCTCTCATGGAAGGTGTCCTTCCTGGTGGCTGTCACATCAGCCAGAAGGGTTTCTGAGATAAGGGCCTTAACCTCAGAACCTCCCTATACGGTTTTTTATAAAGATAAGGTCCGACTGAGGCCCCACCCGGCCTTCCTGCCGAAGGTGGTGTCCCAGTTTCATTATAACCAGGATATCTTCCTCCCTGTGTTTTTTCCTAAACCACATGCTTCGGAGGAGGAGCGGAGATGGCACTCCTTGGATGTCAGACGAGCCTTGGCCTTCTACCTCAAGAGGACCAAGTCCTTCCAGAAGTCAACGCAGCTGTTCGTGGCGGTGGCGGACCGGATGAAAGGCTCACCTGTCTCCACCCAGTGCATCTTCACCTGGATCACTGCCTGCATCAAGATCTGTTAGGAGCAGGCAAAGGTACTGCTTCCAGGGGCTGTAACGGCACACTCGACCAGGGCTCAGGCCTCGTCTGCGGCCTTCCTGGGAAGAGTGCCCTTGCAGGATATCTGCAGAGCAGCGACCTGGTCGACGGTGCATACCTTCACATCCCACTACGCCATCGTACAACAGGCGAGAGAGGATGCGGGGTTTGGCAGAGCCGTCCTGGCCAGGGCGGCGCAACGCTAACTCCTACCCACCTCCAGGTATGGCTATATAGTCACCTAAATGGGAATGGATATGAGCAATCACTCGAAGATAGAAAATAGGGTTACTTACCAGTAACTGTTGTTCTTCGAGATATGTTGCTCATATCCATTCCGCACCCACCCTCCGTCCCCACTGTCGGAGTCGGCAGAAAGAAGGGACTGGGGGCCGGTGGGGTCGGCAGTGCCCTATGTACCGCGGCATAGGCGCGGGACTCCAGGGGGCGCCTGAGCCGACCCTACCGGGACTGCTAAGGGCAAAAAAGTTCCAAGAAACTGTGCACGGAGCGCGCACACACCTAAATGGGAATGGATATGAGCAACACATCTTGAAGAACAACAGTTACTGGTAAGTAACCCTGTTTTCCACCAACTTCTGTTAGACTACTGACGCTGGTATTTGCTACAGGGTCTTTGGAAGACAGCCAGATTCATTAGATGGGGACAATGTTCCACCAGCCAGATCTGGGGCTTTTAGAGCTCCTTTATTTCATTGAGTGTTCAGCCTCAACTTCGGGTGGAGTTGAAACAAAATGATTGGTTTACCCAATAAGGATTCCTGCCTAACTTACAATAGGATGAATTCTGTTTGAACCTGATTATAGACTTTCCTATAATCAGCAATCAGCAAGTTGATGTAGTTTTCAGCAGGGATTCCTGAAAGATGATCCCTATTAAGTACTGACAGTATACCTGCCACTGTACAAGGCACACAAAGAGTTCCTGCTATGAAGAGTTTAGTCTGAGACACAGAAGACTGCTCCTCTTGGGAGACTTGGAGGAGGAAGTTAGTTTAGATTAGACCAAACAAAAACCACACCCAAGAAATCTGACTCTTGCCTAATATGATTCAGCAGAATTTCTTCCCATCCAAAAGTATAATCAAGGAAAGCTATGACGTTGAGAGTGGCTGTATTACACATAAGAGATGTGGAGGACATGGCTCCACGGCAGAAAAAGAGAGACTGAATCACAGGTCCCTAACATCCTATAGGAGGACAAGTTGGTGCCTTTTGTCTCCCTTATTTAAAAAAACAAAAAACAAAACATTCTCAGCCATTCCAAGGGACCCAGCTATATAGAATGAATTAATGGGAATTGCAAGTTGAGTGTCTGCACTCTTAAGACCTCTCTGTGACTTAACTGAGATACCCATGAGGAAGTTGACATAGATATACGGGGAGCCCACTGCAGAATATGCATGGTGTCTGAGAACCATAATTCTGCCTATCTGGTGAGAGACTTGTAAAGCTTAACTGAGTGGGTAGACAGGATGATTTTGGTATCCAGGGGAAGAGGCTGCATTTGTGTGAATATTTGTAATTACATAGCTCATCACATCCAGTCATGCTTACTGAAAGCATTTGTGGATGGTTGGATTGCATTAACTGTGTGGGGTTTTGCCCCCTCTGCCTACAGTAATGAGGAGTTCTTTGAGTGCTTGTTCATGTCCATTCCAGTATAGGTGTGTGCTTGCCCTGAGCACCACTGCCAGAAAATTTTCCCTCCACTGGCATCCATCTGATTGGCTCTGGTGCCACTGGAGTTGTGCACTCATTGTGCCGATGTAAAGTGTCCCGCCGCCCCTTCAGTTTCTTCTTACCACCTGTGATGGCTAGAATTGCCTCATCCTTGCATTCACAAGTACTCCTTCAGTAGACTTTCTAACTCTTGTTGTATATAGTTATCTTTGTTCTTAATAGTTAAGTTTCAATTGTTAGATAAATAGTTAGTTAGGTTAGTGAACCCAACTCAGCAGGGTTAAACCCTGCCCTGTACCAGGCCATGCCTCTGTCTCTGGGGTTTAAGCCTTGTGCATCTTGCCACAAACCTATGCCTGTGAGTGACCCCCATTCCAGCTGCCTTAAGTGCCTGGGGGAAGCTCACATATGGGAGCACTGTTAAGCTCTACAAAGACTTCAAGCCTCGCACCAAAAAGGATAGAGATCCTAGGCTCAGTTTTATTCTCATGGAGGCAACACTTCGGCCTCACTCGGGGCTGGGTCTGTCAGACTCGGTACTGAGTACTTCAGCCTCGGTAAGGAATGCCCCAGCTACTCTTCGGGAGACTCAGTGATGTTCCTCATCTTTGATACTGAGAAAAGACACTCTTTGTGCTTCTCAGGAGCCTTGACACTATCCGGCATCCCCAGTGCTGAAGAAAAATGCTCCAGTGAGGGAAGTTTGGCATCAGTCTAAGAAGCAGAAAAAGATCGATAACGGTCAATCCCCAACCCTGAAGTTAGTGGATCAGAGAGAGACTAGTAGAGTGTGACCCATGCCAGGACACTCTGCGTCTCCAGCAACACGTGCAATGCCATCAACACCAGCCCTGGAACAGGTGCCATTGAGTCCGTCACCGATGGACTTCCCACCACAGGAGAGCCACTGGAGCTCCACTGCCCTGGAGATACTGTCAATCCCAGAGGCATTTGTGGCAGCAAAAGATTTACTCTGTCCACTGGAACCACCTACCTAGTAGTACAGGAGTTGTAAGTGGTGGCACCGGTGGGAAGGACCTCCGCAGCATTGAGGCCTCAGGTGCCATCAAAGGGCCTCCTCCCTCCCGGCACTGATAACTGGCACTGCTCTATCCTGGTCTCAAGGAAGGGAGTCTTCAGAGACAGTCAGCACACTGTCACTCCAGTCAGCACTATCCTGCCATGGACCCAAGCTAGGTCATCCCATCTATGGTGTGGACACTAGGACAGTGGCAGATGCCAGCTCAGTGGCCTTTCTGGGCTTTCCCACCAATACCGGGGTTCCATTCCAGAAGGTCATGCTCCATGGTGTTGGAGTCCAGAGTGCCTCCACCACCCCACTTGGAGCAGGATCCAGGCTCTGGTGCTGATTATCAAGACTTGGCACCATGAGACACATCAGGGTGAAGAGCAGTGTCCTCTGCCTGTACAGGCATCCTCCTCCTCTCCAGATGAGGTGGTCATGGGAGTAGACATAGTGCCCTCCCAGGATGATTACAGGGCGCATCAAGAGTTCCTCAAGAGAGTGGCTCAAAACCTGGGGATCCTGGTAGAGGAGATCAGGGAGTCCTCCCATGCCCAGGTGGACATTGTAGTGGCAATGGGACCTTCAAGAGTGGCATTGCCCTTAAATGATGTTGTTATGGATGCCATCAAGGCTTTATGGCAGACCCATCAGCTGAAGGCATGCTGGGCAAAGAAAATGGAAAAGAAATACTTTGTCCCTGCTAAAGGGTACGAATTCCTTTATATGCACCCACCACTGGGCTCTTCGGTCAATGAACGGGAACGAGAGGGTCAGCAGGGACCAACCCCCAAGGCCAAGGATGCCAAAATATTAGACCTCTTTAGTAGAAAGGTCTATTCCACAGTGACCTCCAGTTCAGTATCTCAAATCAGCAAGTGCTCCTGAGCAGGTACAATTTAACTTAATTCCGTGTAAAAATTTAAGGAGCTGCTATCACAGGAGTCCAGATGAGAATTTGCAGCTCTTGTGGAGGAAGGCAAATCCATGGCAAAGGCATCCCTACAGGGTGGAGTCTATAGTTTAGTCCATGGCCTCAGTGGTGGCAGTGCAGAGAACCTCTTGGCTTCAATCCTCAGGCTTTCCCATGAGGTTTAACAGACATTGCAGGACCTTCTTTTCAAGGGTATGTCACTCTTTTCTGAGCAGATGGCCTCTAAGCTGCACAGCCTAAAGGACTAGTGGCCCACATTGAAGTCCTTAGGGCTGTATACACCAGCACCCTCACGAAAACGTAAATCTCAACCGGCCATTCATTTCTTTCCACCACTGATTTGGCAAGGGCTTTAGCAGAAAACCTCCACCCCAATACTCTACTGTGTCCATGTCTGCCTCTCCTTCCTCCCTCCCCCCTCACCTTCTGGCACTCTTTGGGGTCTAAGCAGGCCTTTTGATGGGACGCTCAAGGACAACGTACCAGGACAGAACTTGGATTCAATTTCCCCAGTTTTTGTGGGCCATTTATCCCATTTCTATTGGGTGTGGGCCTGTATTACTCCAGACTGCTAGGTGCTATTCACCATAGCACTTGGATACACCTTTCAATTGAGTTATCTCCCCTCCTTCACTCCCACAAGGTGCAGTCACTCCTAAGGGTAGAAACCAGAGTTAAGAGGTCGGGGGTTCTACTTCTGTTATTTCCTAATTTTGAAAGCCAACGGCAATCTCAGACTGATTCTAGAACTGCGAAAACTAAACTAGTTCATGAAGAGACTAAAGTTCCGCATGGTCTTCATGGTTTCCATCATCCGCCTCCCGGAATCCAAGGGACTGGTACACCACCCTCAATTTGAAGGACACTTACTTCCATATTTCAATCTTTCAGAGAGACAGAAGGCTCCTCGGGTTCATAGTGAACCAAGTGCACTACCAATTTGCAGTGTTCCCATTTGGCCTATCAGTTGCTTCTCAAGTGTTTACTAAGTGCATGGCGCAGGGGGTTTGGGTCTATTCTTACCTTGACGACTAGCTGATCAGAGATCTGACTAAGGCCCAAGTGAAGTCCAACATAAAGTTAATACAGTCAACCTTCCAGGAATTAGGTCTCCTAATAAGTGTGCAGAAGTCTGCTCTCTCCCTGGTTCAAAGGATAGAGATCATTGGGGTGATCCTTGACTCAGTCCAAGCCAGAGCCTTCCTCCCAGAAGCATGGTTCCAAATGATAGGGATGCTTAGAGCCTCAGAAATCCATCACCACAGCGAGAAACTGCTTGAAGCTCCTGGACCACGTGGGATCATGCACCTATGTGGTGGAGCATGTGAGACTTCAGCTTAGGCCTCTCCAGACATGGCTAGCCTCTGTATGCTCTCTGAGCCGACGCCACTTAGACGGAGTTATCACAGCTCCCCCATCAGTGGTCACCTCCCACATTGGTGGCTGTATCTGTTGGGGTGCATGCAGGGATTCCATTCTGAAGACCCCAACCATCAGGGTCTCATCATAGACGTTTCAGTGATGGGCTGGGCGCTCAATTGGGGTTTTCAGAACTCAGGGCCTCTGGTATCCAGAAGAGCTCTTGCTACACATCAACATCGGGGCGCTTGTGGCGGTCCGCCTGGCCTGCTAGGCATTCCAACCCCATGGGGCTGACAAGTACATGTCTGTTCTCATGTACAACACAGCAGTAATATTTTATATCAATAGGCAGGGAAGAGCCTGCTCCTTTCACTTGTGCCAGGAAGCATTTTGCCTGTGGGAATTCTGCATAGTTCACTCGATACACCTTGAAGCCTCCTAACTGCCGGAATCACAGAACAAACTAGCAGATCACCTCAGCAGATCCTTCTCCAACCATCATGAGTAGTGCATCTGTCCAGATATCATGAAAGCCATTTTCCAAAAGTAGGGTACTCCTTAGACAGGTCTGTTTGCGACAAACACAGAAAGTGTTTCCAGTTCTGCTTCTTCCTGGGTCTCTTGCAGACACTTTCCTCCTTACTTAGCTGGATCATCTCTTCTATGCATTTCCTCCCATTCTTCTCATATACAAGATCCTGCTGAGGATCATAAGGGACAAAGCATGAGTAATCCTGATAATCCTGGCCTGGGTCTGCCAGCACTGGTTCACCACGCTCCTAGACCTCATGGTAGAAACTCCAATCTGTCTACCTCGCATTCTAGTGGTCTCCCAGGACCATGGCTGCCTGCATCACCCAAACCTCAAGTCCCTTCACCTCATGACCTGGAATCTCCATGGCTGAACCTCACAAAGCTAACATGCTTGGGGCCGGTTCACGAGATATTTCTAGGAAGCAGAAAACTGTCTCACCTATGCATTCATTATAGACTACTTACTCCACCTGAAACAACAAGGACTATCTGTGTCATCTGTTTAGGGTTTATCTGGATGCTCTCTGAGTAGATAGCTGATCTGATCAGCTTAACAGTGAGGAGACTGGTTTGAGGAGCTAACTTGAACCCATGCTTTTATGAAAGCTTTGGTTATGAAACAGACTACTTTTAGACAGAATTACAAAAAATTAGTTAGTGAGCAGAATTTCACTTTCATATTTTTCTATACAGCTGGGCAGGTTTAACAGAGTTTGAAAACCACAAGTATCTTTTGAGATCGTCTCAATTGACAATCCTGCATGAAGCGGAGGCAGATAAACTGAAAATTAGTTGGAATGAAGAAGCTTTTTCTAAGTGAAACATTTATTTCCCCTTTTCTCAGTTCATCTGCCTTTTTCAGTCATTGGGAAACTCTCAGTTTTTCATTTAAAAAAAAAATAGTGCAAGAGAATACTGTTTTAATCCAGTTGAAGCAGAGCAGGAATGGAAATTTAAGAGAGACAGACCAAACTCTTTTGCTTTAATTTGGTCTACTTTGACTGATGCTTTTATCATGTGATATGAGAAGCAAATGGCCCAGTTGTACTACACTGATATATCAGAAACTAGAAAAATCCTTTCCATATTAGATTATCGAGTCATGGTAGCTGCAACACCAGAACCATGCTTAAGAACAGTTTTCAAACATGGCATTTACATCTGCTCAGTTTCACTCCATAACTCCTGGACCTAGGGTATTCCTTTCTTAAACTCAGTTTTCTGAACGACTCTCTTACTCTTTTGTCCATCAAATATTTGTAAATTCAGATTGCAAGCCTGTGTATTTTGCTACTGCAGAATTTAATTTTTGCTGCAGAATTGTACACAGAAGCTCAGCTTTCGTCTTGTCAAAAAACGAAAAGTCCATCAACAAGCAAACCCACGCCTGTATCTAACCCAATAGATGCCAAGGAAAACTTGAAAAGGTGAACAGAATGGAAGCAATTGCAGTGGGTCTTCGTGAACTTGCAGACAACCTGAAACCCTTAGCTTTTGAGTTTATGAACTGCCCATTTCATCTTAATAAACGTTAACTCTTAAACCTAATTTATTTATATATATATATATATGGCATATTGAAAACAAGGGGACAGTGTGAAATAGAATATAAACATAAAAACACAGGAGATGAGATTGCTGGCAGTACTGTTTCCTACTTAATAGAAACATTTATATAAAAAAATGTATCTGAACCTGCCACAGAATTTCCAACAGTTTACTGTAGAATGTAGGGGACCTTGCAACAGAATTTAGGTCCAGCTTGTCACAGAGTACAGGGGGCCTTGTCCATCAGTCATGCCTCAGCTAGAGCACTGTAGTTCAGTGGGACACTGAAAGGCAACTATGGAAATGCAATACCAACATTGTCTACATAATCTTCAGTGTGAAAGCTGTGGCATACTAAAAACATCTGTGAGGGCATTTTGAGTAGTTTTTATATGTCTGCCTGTTTTTCCCACACGGTTTCCCCTTGCTTTTCTTCCTAGTCCTTAAAGCACAATTACCTGAACAAAAAACTGAATGAGGATTATATTTTTAAATTGTAGCCTTTACCTGTGGCTCTCCTCAGAAGCATTTGAGAAGGAGAATGATGATCAGTTTGTGGGGCAGGGAGTTTTCTTTTGAAAACCCATCTGTTTTGCGTTGTAGAGTTTTAGAAAGATTTTTTTTTGTGGGGGGAAGGGGGAGCACAGTCCTATTTGTAAATTACACTCTTTATTTTATGCGCTCAGAACATAGGATGGTTTCATTCTTCAAAATATCTAAAGAAATGGTTATAATTTAGAAACAATAAAAAACGCAAAACAATCCTGAAATACTTGTTTTCACTTTAATTTCTAAGGGTTTTGTTTTAGCTGACTTGTATAAATTTAAACCCCAAAATGATATAGTAAATTATTGCAGGTTCATGGGAATTTTTATTTTTTTCTCTATGTCCTTAGCACTTTCAAAACTGCTCTTTTGGGGAGTCCTGCAAATAAAAAAAAATTGCAACACTTAAATATAGCTGTTAATTTAAAGAAACTAGAACTTTGCTGTGTTAAGTTTTATTTTAAAAAACCCGATAACTGAAAAGGTCTTTAAATGCAGAAAATTGTTATTCTGAATAAGTTCCCCCCTGTTCTCACTCACCTGCCGGTACTCAAGTTCAGGTTTATGTAGTTTTTTTCTTGCAAGTATGGAAATTACAAACTAAGCAGTATTAGGAATGTAGCTCCATTTTCTGATTTAGTTGTTCAGGGTGCTCTTCTGTGTTTCAGAAGCCCTGAATTTGTGTCTCAAGGGTTTATAAAACAAACACTGAATCTTTCAGTTTACCTTTAAAACGTGTAGTTTTAAAATTACAAATACATGCATTCAGAAAATTTATTTATTTTTCAATCATTTTAGATTACCTTTTACCATTCACCAAGCTTCTGAATAAGTTTACTGTTAACACTTTTTAGCTTTAGGCTTTGTCTGCATGGGAGAGATACATCAGTTTAACTTAAATCTGTTTTTAAACTGATATAGTTAAAGCTGTGCAAACCTCTGTAAGGACTCTACTCCCCGAGTCCCAACCAGAAGAAATGGTCTTGGGGGGCGCCCTTCTCTCCTAAGAACAGTTCTAACTTTAAGTTTTAGACATTGTGGTCTAGTTTTGGCTTGCTCTTTGAAATGTATAGTTAAATATACATTTTAAATACAGAATAGGCTACAATGTCAGTATATGTCAGTATGCATTAAAAACTGTTGTCTTTAGAGTGACATAGTGCTATTTGCAGTCAAGATTTGATCATTATGGTTTCCTTCTCTCTGTTTAATGGGCTATTCATGGATGTGTGTTTGTTCTTTTCCTTAGATATTAGGATTAAAGAAGAGGAGCCTGATCCAGAAGAGTGGCAGCTCAGTGGCGATTCAACACTGAATACCAATGATCTAACACATTTGAGAGTACAGGTGGTAGACGAGGAAGGGGACCAACCACATCAAGAAGGAAAAAGATTGCGACGAGTTGCTTGTACCTGTCCCAACTGTAAAGAAGGTGGTGGGAGGTATGCAGCTGTTTAGGGTCCATATAATACTTGTTATGTGGAAAACAAATAATGAGGGAAAAAAATAGGAGACTCAGTTATAAACTTCTTGACTGTAGCCATGGGAGATCTATAGGCACTGAGCTTATGCAATAAAACATCTTCAGCTCTTCTTTTATGTTTACAGGAGAAGGGTCAAATTCTAGCACTCTAGTGAGTCAAGTATTTCTCCATGCTCATTGAGTTATCCCATTGAAATTAATGGGACTACTTTGGGAATAAGGTACTACTCAACATCAGTAAGGGTGGCAGAACATACCCCTAAGTAATATGAAAGTGTGTTGTTTTCTATATATGCAGAGCTGAGATTGGCTGCCTACCAAATCTCAGTTTTCAAGGATTTGATTAAGTTTTGTGTTCATGTATTTCCTGATTGATTAAACAAAAGATTCCACAGCTTGGTCTCCTAAAGGGCAGGGAATGGTATGAAACCTTAGCCTGCATTTCTTTATACTTGTAATTTTTGTGGTTTTTAGAGAGCTGCTGTGTTTTGACATATTTTCAGTAAGGATCTTGTTATGGGCATAGGAAACTGGAGGAGGAGGGAAGAAATGAAGTTGCGTTTCTGAACTGGAAATATCTAGGATAGCATTATTGTATCTGAAACTATTATATATTGGAAAATAGCCTTTGTACTAGAATTTTCATGTTCATTTTGAGAACGTTATGTAGGCAAAGATTTAAAATGGGTGCCTACTTTATTTGAAAGTCTAATATAAACTTCTTGATTCTCTCTTGGGGACATATTGACAACCTAAGGTTCTATAAACCTGTTACTGTCTAAGGATTGTGAGAGGCTATCTAAATCTGGCTGCCCCTGTTGCTGCCATGTCTTCTCTGTTAGTTTGTCGATGTGCTTGCAAGGAAGATACCTAGAACAGACAACTATGTCTACTAAAACCAAAAGTATTTCCTAGCAAAATGATACAATACAACTTAATTATGGGCAGAGCTGTTAGCAGTGTTTATAGTTAAAGTAGCTTTACACTTTGCATTATAAAACCCTATTTTCAACTGCTTATAACTTTGCTGTACTCTTTACTCTGGGGGCTGAAGTTTTCCATCCCTGGTGTCTCCCTCAGGCTTTTTTTTTTTTTTTTTTTTTTAAATAGAAAGTGTTTTAGTATAAATTACAAGATAAAGAGATGGACTGTGGCATACCTTACTGAAAAGTGATGTAAAGACTAATTATACAGAACATATTAAACTATTTGGTTGTAAGATCAATAAGTAGTGTGGAAAGCATAAGCAAGGGATGAACATGTTTTCTGATTATATGAAATAAGGATAATGACTTGAGATGGCAAGATCATTCAGAGAATTCTTCCACCTACCATGACAATACTGGGGGAGGGAAAATACATAGAAAAGGCAGTGCTAGACACTCGGAGCGAACCAGTATGTAGGAGAAGAGAGAGACTGGAACAAGTACAACATAAGGGTTTTTCAAAACAGATGATCTTGAATTGGATCCTGAAATAAAGGTGGAATCCATTGAATTGAGGATTGGGGGATCCAGGGTCACATTAAAGGGTAGGGAGGGAATACATTAGGTCTATTTCTTAGAGACAGGCTACTCTGTGAGCTGGCTACTTTGATGGTGGATGGGTCAATATGGAACTGTTGCCAGCGGAATAAGTTAGTTACACTAGGGGTGACTGATTCTCAGCCATCTTCAGAACATGGGCGGTTTAAAATAATGTTTTTCTGAAGTTAGGTTTCTAAATCCCTTTGGAATCAGCTGAGTACTCAGCACTATTGAAAATTGGGCTGTTTATTTGGGTGACTTAATATGAATTTAGAAGCCTAACTTTAGATTGTTTTTTTTTAAATTTTGACCAGAAGAGATTCAGGAGACGATGGTGAGCTAAGGGTTTACACAGCAAAACTGCTCCATGGCAGTGAGTCTCAGAGCCCGGGTCAACTGACTTGGGTCTTGAGACTTCCTGCTGCGGGGCTAAAAATAGTAATGTAGATGATCAGGCTTAGGTTGGAGCCCAGGCTATGGAATCCTGTGCAGATGGTGGTGGGGTCCCTGAGCATGGACTCCAGCCTGAGCCCCAACATCTACACTGCTATTTTTAGTCCCTTGGTGTGAACCCAAGTCAGTTGCCCCGGACTCTTAGACTTGCTGCTGCCAGTCTTTTTTTACTGTGTAGATGTATCCTAGCAGTCAAAGTTGAAACTAAAGTTATGGACAAATGGAAGGGCTCAGTTGAGATTTAAAGTAGAAGAGAGAGATGTGTTTGAGATGTTCCTGTTGGCTGAAGAAGTACATTTCCTTTGGGATATTTAATTGAAAAATGAAGATGAAGTGAGAAGTGTTCTTGATCAAAACTGGTAGAGATAAACTGCCTTTATTGTTGTGAAGAAACCTTGAAAACGTGAACAAAGTAAAAAATTCAGATTTTTTTTCTTGAGTCAGCAGACAGCCTGAAATGATAACTTAGGTATAGATTGATCCACTCATCACAGTTGGCTTTGTCTGACAATTTAAATATCAACATCATTAACTGTTTCACTGCTGCTCATTTTAGCAGAAACATTCAACTAATTTCCTTATTTTTCAATCTGAAATTGATTCCATGCCTCTGTAAGGTGCCAAAAGCCCCATCTGTCCCCTTCCCAGCTGCCAAAACCTCCCGCTTCTCATTTGACAACTTCAACAGTGCAGTTGTTCTTTGCAAATACACAAGTATTTGCAATATTAAGATCCTGAAAATGTGGAGATTATACATTAAATGGACTTCCTGCTATCGATTTTGATATTGAGCTACTGTAATGATTGTATTTTTCAATTTCATATTTCTTTAAAAGCCTACATTTTGTCATTTAAATGAAGTTGCTGCTGAATTTTCACTCTACTGCACCAAAGTGCTGCTGAATCCAGGTCCAGCTTTCTGTGCAGTACACAAGGGCTTTCATTATATTTGGGGTTACTCTGAAAAACCTCTCAGATTAACCTACAAAAAATACCGTTTTTTAAATCATACAAAATACACATTGTTTCGTAAAAATAATTTAGATTTGCTGAATAATTTTAGTGTTTTTGGTATGTTTTTTTTTAAACAGAGGCTCTAATTTGGGAAAAAAGAAACAACACATCTGTCACATCCCAGGGTGTGGGAAAGTTTATGGGAAGACTTCACACTTGAGAGCTCATCTCCGCTGGCATTCTGGAGAGCGCCCATTTATTTGTACTTGGATGTTCTGTGGTAAAAGGTTCACTCGCAGTGATGAGTTACAGCGACACAGAAGAACACATACAGGTTATCAATCTTTGATTTTGGCAGATTTGATTGGAGGAATGTGAAGGATAAAATTTTCTTAAAATTGGCCAAATTTTAGTCTCTGATTACTCTCCCACTGACTTCATGAAAGTTGTGTATCTGAGAGCAAAATTTGGTTTGTGATCTGTCTCATTTGTAATAGTACTCTTATAAATAATATATGTTCTCCTCTGAATATTAAATACTAAATATTTAATTTTAAAATCTGTTTCTATTAAAAGCAATTTGTTTTCTGCAATATTTAATACATAATGAAGTGATAGGGGCTTCAGACCTTGAAAATCACACTATCATTTGAAAATTTTGTAGATACTGTTGTTACAAGTAACTCGTGGATTATAACAGAAAGCAATAAGAAAAAAATCTATTTTAAAATAGTTTATTTTATGCTTTTGACTGTACTTTCTGTACAATCAGTGGTACCTGCTAATCATGTGCATCAGTCTCAAGCCCCATTCTGGGGAAGCTCATTTGCACTCTGTTCTCCATAACCTGCAAGAGGGTTTTTATCAGTTACAGCAACAATGAAACTGAAGAGGCAACAAATGGGTTCAAGCATGTTAGATGATGCTAAAAAGATCTTTGTAATCTCACCAGGGAAACAGAAAAATGCCTTAAATTTTTTTAAATGTTTTTGGGGGAGATGTGGGAGGGAAGAACTTGTCATTTAAAAAAAAATTAGATTGACATTACTTTCTCATCAACATTATGGGTCATGGAATTCTTAATTCTTGGATCTCATATATTAAGCAAACTTTTTTCTGGTCTATGGATATATTGTACGTAAAGATAATTTCTCTTTTATCTTGTGTGACAGGGGAGAAGAAATTTGTCTGTCCAGAATGTTCAAAACGCTTTATGAGAAGCGACCACCTTGCCAAACACATTAAAACACATCAGAATAAAAAAGGTATTCACTCTAGCAGTACAGTGCTGGCATCAGTAGAAGCAACACCTGATGATACTTTGATTACTGCAGGAGGAACAACACTTATCCTTGCAAATATTCAGCAAGGTTCTGTTTCGGGAATAGGGACTGTTAATACATCTGGCACCAGCAATCAAGATATTCTTACCAACACTGAAATACCTTTACAGCTTGTCACAGTTTCTGGAAATGAGACAATGGAGTAAATATTACACAAGATACCTATTAATTGTGGTTATTTTTATACAGTAGTGAGAAGAATATTGTTCCTAAGTTCTTAGATATCTTTTTATTGATGTGCAAAAATTTTTGGATTGACAGTAACTTGGTTATACATGACACTGAAATGCCTTACTTTGTATGATATTCCATAGTATATTAAAATGGTAAAATTGCATGGGTTTTGTAGGTACTTTTGGAATCTAGAAGAGATGAAATTTTACCAAGTTATATTAAAAAAATAAATTTAACTATGGGAATGGTAGTCTAACCAAATGCATCAATCCTGTGTGGTTTAGTGTAAAAATGAGAACATGTTGGTATTTATCTATTGTAAGATAAAAAGAAGTTGATGGGTGAAAAGAAATCATGTTATGATAAAAGAAATTTTGTAATTTTCTTGATGACTGGAATTTTTATTATGCATAACTGACAAATCAAGTTTCCAAGCAAATGTTACATAGTGTAGGCTTTACTTAGCTCATCAGCTTGTCATTTTGAAGCTAATTATTTTAATTAGGTTAACTATGTACAATATTTTAAGCATTACTCTTGTAAGATTTTGAAAACTACATTTTAACATGGAACTCTAGGGATAGTCACCTTTTAAATCCTGTTGAAAAGCCATGTTTAAGATTTAATTTGCCAAAATGATGTCTTGTTAATATTCTTTCAATAACCAAGTTGGGCAATATAACCAATGTTAAAAAGTTTAAAATGTTTAAAAAAATGTATAGGTTGAGGCTTTTGGGTGGTAAGGCAAATGTTATAGTGAAATATATCCCTTTTCTTGAACATTGGAGGACCAAAAATTAGGTGTATTGCGTCTCAGCAGTGATTTTTATGAAATCTTGTTTCCAAAACCATCTGTCTGTCAGGGCCTTAACAGCCATCATGTAATTTACCAGTAAAAATATAACATATGCAAATATAACAGAAAATCACTTCCATAGTGACAATGCTCCCAACCATATGGATATTAGTCATAGTGAACTAGGGGTTTTACAAGGTTTTTTTTGTTTGTTGTTTAGCTTTTGGTTAGTCAATCTGCATTTAAATATCAACCATCTTTCCTTTTTTTGCTTCTTCCCTTAAATTGTATGTATCCAGTACATTTAACTGATAAACATATTTTTTTTATTATGCTGAATTTTCTTTTTATTTTTAATTACTTGTTTATATTTTCAATTATAGAAAAAATGTACAAAATAAAGTTACATAGCCAGTCTGTAAGTTCTATACCATTTTCCAAAAATGTACAACAATAATTACAGCAGTTCACCTATTTACAAACATTTGGAAATCTGTTCGTTATTCTTAAAACCACCTCAAATTTAAAGGCTACCTTATTGTACGTTTAAAGTGTATTATAACAGTGTGGTAGTTAATAAAACACTATTTTTTTTCTTTTGACTTGGTGTTTACTGCATTCCTTTGTGCTATATAACAAAGTGTGATTTGCTATCACATTTTTAATACTTTAATACTTCGTAATGAAAATAGTTGTATTTTTTTTCTGACCTTGCTTTGACATAGTTGATCCTTGAAATTCCTGTTGCACAAAGGAAGGGTCAGCAATGGAAACAAGATGTGACAATGGCCTTGATGTAGGGGGAAAGGAGTTGCAATAGAATAATGAGCTTGAAAGTTCTGGATAACAGGTAGGATGGTGTTTTCAGCTGTGCCAAGGAAGCAGAGTGCTCATAGGAAAAGAGCAGATTTTTAGCCATGTTTGAGTTGGTGGCAGGACATGCAGGAAGACTTGTCTCATTCAACAGTGCATGACTAGATAGGAGAGGTTGAGGTGCCAAGGTAGATTTGGGATTCTCATCTCAGAGATTCATAGAAGTGAGATGAATTCACCCGAAGGATAGTGTAGGAACGAGAGGAGAGGAGATGAAGAACAGAACAGTGATACCCACAGAGAGTGGGAGAAGTGAGGCAGATAGAGACACCGAAAAAGGCGGTGGAGAAGGTAATAGAGTATTGAGTCCAGGAAGCCAAGAGAGGGGATAGTGGTGTCAAATATAGCTGAAAAGTCAAGATGAGCATGAAGAATCCTTGAATTTGGCCAGGAATCAGTCTTTTTAAGGCAGCTTTGGTGGAGTAAAGTTGGTCAAAAGTCAAAGTGCTGTGAGTGACAGGAACAACCCAACTGCTTAATGGGGTCCTTCTTAAGAGAGTTCAGGAGCCAGCCCCTGTTTTTTCAGCAGAATGAATTGCAGCTCAACACTGAAAAGCGTTCTTTAAAATTACCTTTTGGGTTACTTTGTCTGTGACGTCAGATCTGTTTTAGTTTACAATTAAAAAGATGTTTTCTGTCAGGGCTGTAAAGTCAACTTGGAATCTACAGGGCGTGCTGGATTCTTTCTACCTTGCACTTCCACAGCAATAAAGGTTCTGCTGTTGGATCTTTATTATTATTAATAATTATTGATGATGCTTGAGTCAGAATAGAATCCAGTTCTCTCTCATTGGCTTTGTAGCAAAAATTTATTTTAATCATTGAACAGGTATGACTTATTGCCCACATAGAACAGATCTGCTGAGTAAGAAGGTGCCATATTTACATAACCATTTTTCAGAGTAGAATTGCACATTAAAATGTGACTTTCTAGTCTATAATTAGAACAAACATCTTCGAGGAACTACGGATGGAACCTACATGTCCATTCTGTGCTCCCAAAAGGCCCAGGAGTACTTTGGAACAAAAGCAGTATTGATCAGTGGTGATGTAGGTCATAGTAGATCTTTATAGAAGGTTCTTCAGTATGTTTGTTTGACAGCCAGACGGCCAAGTGCATGATACCAGAATTTTCAAAAGCTCAAATTTTTGAGTGGGCTGGGGAACTTTTATTACCAAATGATATTAATGATGTCATAGTTAGCACTATAATTTTGCTTTTACCATTGTTGTTAATGCTTCCTGATTGCACAAATCTGAAGAGGTATCTGTTCATTTATGTGTTCAGGATGGTGTGGTGGATCATGTTTCTGGCAGATGAAAGGAGGATTGTGAATCGGAAGACCTCTCAATGGCTCTTCAGTGACTTCCTGCTGTGTTTCACATAATGTAAAATGACAACTTCTATGAGCAGTAGTTTAAAGAGCTATGTGCAGCCAAGCTATTTTATCTGAGACTATAACTTAGATTCTTTAAAGATGCCATCTGTGCAGGATTCTCATTCTTGAACCCTGTGTCTCCACTGCAATTCATGCAGGAATCTCCCCTAGCTTGTAAGATTTTTGGTTCTGAGACATCCATAGTTCTTCCTTTTGAAGCATGCACTAACTATTAAATCCCCCAGAAAATTCTAGGGGTTTTTTTCAGACTGCAGTCAGCACAGGCACTTCCCACAGAAGCTGAGTTATGTAGCTTTGGTTCTAACTGTCTTAGTGCTAAAGGGGCTGGGTTTTACTTTCCAGTTTCTAATCAGTGTTCTAATTCACTGAACCTGGGAACCTGGCTTTTTTCAGAACATATTGTTTTATATTCTCTTCCGTTTCCTTTGCAGGTCCACTTGAAGCGTCATCACCATGGCCAAAGGTATGACCTGGGCTCCCAGCAGAAGCCCATTGGGAGACTGTGTTCATGTATCATTAATTGCAGGGCTGGATTAAAAGGTTCCATCAAAACTGTTGTTGATGGAAAACTGGGTTTTCAACTAAACAAGAATTTTTAGCTAAATGAATAATTTTTCAGTGAAAATTTCAATATTTCATTGAAAAACTGAAATATTTTGACCAACAAAATATTTTGATTCAAAATGGCGTTCCCATTCACCATGGACAGAGCTCTCTGGCTAGACTCCCATGATGCATCATGGCCAGAGACGACTCCTGGTGCATCCCTCTACTCACCAAGAGGGAAGAAATTAGTGCATCATAGGAAATGTTGTTTTGTCAGAGAGGCAGGCCCACAGAGGAGAAGGGGAGCATAAGGCATCAGAACTAAAACTCTTAAGAAGCATTACAGCATCAGTTAAAATTGAAATATTTTGTGTTTTGACCAAAACATTTAGCCAGGAAATCAAGATTTTCTTGCAAGAAGATTTATCCCTATTTTCTGACCAGGTCTAATTATTTGGAATCCTGGCAGAAAGTGCTGTTAACACGCCTGTGTCCACTGAAGTTTGGATCTCCAGATTCCTTAGATGCTATTTTGGGCGTCTGTCAGAAGGTACCGTGAGGATCCATATCATGGAATCCATTTGAGCTTGGGGACATCTGTGTCTTGTGGAGGGTTTTGGCATCTGGAAGCTTGACATCTCAAGAGGTATTTTGATGATTGATGTATCTGCACTATGAGGCTCTACACAGGTGGCTCTAAACTCTTATCAGCCTCAGCACCATAGTCAGTATCTGACTGAGTATTTGGAGTATTTTTGATGTCTTGGCACCCGACCACAGGGAGCATGAAGTCGTATAATACATAAGTCCTCTGGATATTTTGTTTACAACATGTCCATATTCTGGTAAAGTGGGACCATTTGCCTCTTACCCCAGAATGGAGGTAAAGACCCTCTGACCCTCAAGATGTGTTGCTGAGAATAGCGTAAGGATGCAGGATCAGGGAAGCATTGTGATGTTACCATGCATGCTGGGAGATGGGAAGGCAACAGGAAAAAGGTGCACAAAACCTTCCTTGTACTCAAAAGGGGCTTTTCTTCCACTGCAGTATGACTAGTGTGGAAGAACCCAGACTCAGGGGTTCTTACTTACATGTCCGTTGCCCAGCAGATAGTCCAAATTAACCAGACAGCAGTTTAGTAAAGTCAAAGTTTATTCTTTACATAAAGAAGGTGGTCCCTATATGCTAGGGGCGACCATAAACATTCATTTCTAAAAGCTTTTATAGCTTTACACAAACAAGTCTTTTTAAGTCACAGTTTCCATGGCAATACATACTAAAAAAACTGCTTATCTAGGAATATTTTGGCCCAGTATCTTTCAACTGTCCCTATCTAAGTTGCAAGGTCTTCCTCCGCATTCCATCCCTCCCGGCGCCTAGGCCCCTAACTATTTTATTACTTCTGAACATTCTAAGATTAAACAACTGCTAGAAAGGCACATTCCATCTCAGGCTTTTGCAGCCATTTCTATAGATCAGTTCTCATAAGAAACAGAGACTCCATCTTCTTTTCCCTCCACAGTCCCCCCTTTGTTTCTAATAGTTCTATTACTAGAAACACAATCATGATATATTTTTTCATTGCCCTTGCCAATATACCAATACTGTATTGATCTTTGCACCATCTGTCTCATAGGGGGTTTAAACCTTTTTTGCTGGAATAATGAACAGCAACATTGCATACAACAAAACATTAACATTAATATTATCATAAACATTATTATACCTACAAACAATTTTTTAAGCCAGGATAAGTCTGGTAACCAAGAAGTCAGAGCATTCCAGATGGATGACCATGAAATATCAATGCCAGACGGTGGCATTGGAGGGTCAGCGAACTAATGGAAAAATTTGCTGACATTCCAAATTTTGTGTATATCCATCTAAATTTGAGCTGATTTATTTTTATAAAAACAACAGGTTTGATTTAACATTACACAAACTTCTTTTTGTTGAGCTAATAATTGGTCTAGGGCTAACCTACTTTGAATACTTATTTGTGCTAGCGATTTAATTTCAGCCTGTAATTTTAAAATAGCATCTTCAGTTACATTGGCAAATATTTTAAATTTTGCTGAAAAATTTCTTAGTGCATACTTTAAATCACCCACTCCTTGCCAAGGCCAAAACATTTTCCATCCTCTCCAGAACGCTGAAGAGTGTTCAGTTAATGGGTTATAATGGTGAGCATGCAGGGTGGGCCTAAAACTTTTTTTAGGCCGGTGATTATACACAACCTCATGTAGAGGAACTGGATGCACACCTTCAGGCCAGAGAGATACTAGGGTACATCTTCCCCTCCACCTTGGTAGTAAAGTTTTTCCCACCCAATTTCCACATGCCCACCATACACCTTCTATTGGAGTAACTTCTCTGCAACTATTGGAATGGGCTTGGTATAGCACATGTAGCATGATGTTAGCCCATGCAAACCAGGTATTATTTGCATATTGATTGAGGGTAATAGCCTTTTGAATTTTTCAAACCTTTTTTTTTAAACTGGTAATTTTTATATAAATGTATATTTTCTAGCTTCATTTATCACTTGTGGGTTTTGTTACACTTAATTCCTTGGATGGCATCTAGCATACAATTATAAACTGTTTTCTCATTCAATTGAGTGGCATTTGAGCCTTGTTTTTGTATTAAAGTTTTACTGATTTTTTTTTTCCTTCCACTGTAGGTAGATGGACAATGTATTTGCATTTTGAATATTTTCCTACATTTTTTACTTTACAGGTAATGTTTAACCAGGGTTTGTTTGATTTTGTTACTGGTACAGGTTTGTATTCATTGCACACATATTGGTGCTGCTGTTTTTTTTTCCGGGAGAATTAAGTCTCTGGGATCAACCCTCATTCCCAACCGGTGTTCTTTTCCTATTACTGTTCCCATGGGATTAGTCCAGGCCAAACTTTCCCATTTATTAACTGGCACAGGAATTGGTATGAGGGGTATTCCTTTCCAATGATGGGTTGCCATAAAGGAGCACACCCAACAATCTTTGCCATCCCAAGATGCAGTTAAATTTTTTATCAACGTATAAAATGAATTAGCTTTAAAATCTGCATTGCCCATGTTTAAATTAATTAGAAACATCATAAAAAATAACATCCATCTAATTTTAAAACATTCTAAAATTAAACATCTGCTTAAAAAGGCACATTCCGTCTCAGGCTTTTGCAGCCATTTCTATAGATCAGTTCTCATAAGAAACAAAGACTCCATCTTCTTTTCCCTCCACACTAGGTGGTTTTCTCTGCCATCCCAGAATCAATCATCTTTAGATCCATATTGCCATCTCTACTTGTGAGTACTCCTCTTTACCCCTTTGTACTTTAAGATAGTTTCTGGCTCTTAGGACACTTGCCAAATATTGGACATCTCCCATGGAGGGAAATGGCAAGGTTATTTTTGTCTTGCCTCTTCAATTGGCAGTGTTCTCCCAAAGGGTGTGGGAGACTATTATATATAATCATATGAGACACTTCCTCAGCTGAATTTCCAGAAGAGGATGGAGGTCAGAAGATTCTTCCATTGTTCCAACGATATATAGATGACTGGGATTTTGTAGATGGGCTGCAGTTCAGAATAATCTCTAATTAGTAAGGAACTCTGAGACCGCCCTTAAAACTGGCTTGGCTGGAGAGCAGGTCTATACTTAAGAGATGAAAGAGACTTATGTGACTAAGCTTCAACACCCAGAGTGCTCATTTTCAATAAGTACAAGGCCTGTATGTCCATGTGCTTGGGCCTTGGCATTCCCAAATGTACTAATGATGTGAAATCCTGTCAGATTACAGGCTACTTGTGACTATCTCAGAGAAAAACAGGCTCTAGCCATTTCTGCTTGCCTAGCAGAGAGGGAGAGGAAACGTGATCACAAAGATAATGAAGTAATTGATGTAACACCCATATGGAAGATCTCTGATGTGGGGAATGAAGGTTCAGGCTTTCCTCTGGGAAGGGAAGCTAGAGAGAGTTCATCTGAGCAACAGTTATCAATCTTTTGCTCAGGGTATTTAAAATAGTGTTAGCAAGATATGCTTTTCCAGTGGCTGTAGGGAAGCTCTAATATGTTCTCCAACAAGTTCTTCTAGTAGCAACGGTGGCAGTTGGGAATAATAGAGCTAATTCCCAGCAGGTGTCTTCCTTCCTCCTCTCTTCCCCATTATTTTTTCTCCAACAGTACAATGGAGAGTGCAGCAGGGGCTAGATAAAGAGAAGGGAGGAGGGGGATGACCTGAATTGGTGCAGCACCATGGTCAGGGGAGGGATTGGCTCATGGCTCTGGCCCTTCAGAGAGCTGCTTTTTCCATTGAAAGTGTAGAGTGCTCTGAGAGCAGCCCATGTTCGTAGGCTGCCTTTTCAGTCCTCTTTGGGGATGAAAAAAAATTTGAGAAGCAGGAGGGGCCAACAGACTGTGACTCAGGAAACCTGGGTTCTGTTGCCTGCTCTGCCACTCACCTGCTGTGTGACTTTGGGCCAGTCACTTCACCTCTCTGTGCCCTTATTTTCCCTGCTATTCTTTGCCTGTCCTAGTCAATGTAATGTATAAGCTCTTTGGGGAAAGGGCTGTCTTACTCTGATTGTACTAGTACAATGAGGCCTGCTCTAGACATTACCACAAAACAAATATGTCACAATAGTAATAAAAGTGGCCTCAAAGAGTTTAAGCCAAAGCACAGCCTCATTGCAGAGCTCCATCCACATTTCAGGAGTAGCACCAGTGGCCCCAGTGGGAGAAAGCTAAGGCAGAGAGTGTGATGATCTGACCTTGTCAGGTCTGATGATCGTTTTCAGGTACGAGGACTCCATGTTTCTAAATCTAAACTGGGCCTTTATTAAGAGAACCATTTACAGAGATGCTGCCACTGCAACTAGCACTCAAGCGATGTGCAAACAGACTGACTTCTTGGTACCTCCTCCAGACTCTTCCCTTCTGCAACCTGTGCTTCTCCCTCCAAGTTCCATGCAGGTTGCTACACTGACCATCTCTGTAGCAGAGAGCCTATGATGAGGCTAAAGAATCTGGCCTTGGATAATCACTCAAAACTAAGACACCCTGCTCCATTCCATCTAGTAATTTTTGACAGGGTGGAGCTCTCAGGTATTGCTTTCCTGCAAGTGTTGTGACCTACTTTGTCTTCCACTAATTGCTGACATGGAGGTCTTTAATGGCAGATGGAGGGAGTTTATATGTTGACTAACACTATCCTCTTTCCATAAATCTTTCTACCTACTTTGAATAGAAGATTTTATCCTGTTCTTCTTCGCGTGCAGTGCCATTGTAGGTGTGTGCACGCCTCCATGCATGGTTACCAGAACTTTTTTCCCTAGGGCCAGCTCTGGCACCCCCTGGAGCCCTGTGCACATGCCCCGGTATATGAAGCGCTGTTAGCCCTATGCCCCCTCAGTTCCTTCTTTCCACCTGTGATGGTTGCTGGAACTGCTTCAACTTACAAATCGTAAGTGCTCAATCCCTTTTGTTCTCCCTTAATTGTTCATTGTTTGTTCTAGTTAGGTAGATTAGACTTTAAGTGTGGTAATAATGTTAGTTAGTCAGCTTAGGATAGTCCCAGCTGGGATTTAGCTGGGAGCGGGGTATGCCCCTGTCACCGGACTTCAAACCGTGTGCCTACTGCGGGAAGGCCTTCCTGCTGAGCGACCCCCATGATAGTTGCCTAAAGTGCCTGGGGGAAGCTCATCGTAAGGACAAGTGCAAGATTTGTAAGGCTTTCAGACTGCAGACTCGAAAGGACAGAGAAATCCATCAGAAAGCCTTACTGATGGAGGCGGCACTTAGACCGGCCTCCGAACCGACCTGGTTGGCCTCGGTACCAAGTGTGGCATTGGTGCAGAGCACATCATTGGCACTGGCCCCACCTGGGTTCCGGACATCTTTCTCGCGCTGAAGAAGAGGCAGCGTAAACAGCACACGGTGTGAGGATGCCCTCCCGCACACTGTCTAAGAAAGCAGGGTCAAGCACGGGGCACCAAGGCCAGACAGCGGAGACTTGCTCGCCACTGCTGGAGCCTAGGTCTCCGGTCAGAGAGCCACTCCCGACTCTGGGGAATGGGGAGGCATCTCTGCACCAGCTGGCACTGTCAATGCTGGAGGCATTTCAGGCGGCAAGTGCCTTGTTTGGCCTTGCCCATGCCTCCCTCCGCCCCAGCCTCCACCCAGAGAGAAGGAGCGGGTGTACCAGGGGAAGCCCGCTCAGTTGGAAGTTCGCTTAGGTGATCCCCGGAGCAGGGAGGAAGATCCCCACGAGCCCGGTTGCACCGGGGGGAAGGTTTGACACACCGCTCCCCCAGAGGTTGTTCCAGGTCGCGGTCACCAGAGCACGCCACATCGCAGGGCATGCAGCGATGTTGCCCTCCCAGCACCAGTCACGATCCCCAGCACCGGGTGACATTCACGCCAGGAGGCAGCACCTGTTGGGGTCGCCTGCACAAGGTCGCTCCCCTGAAGAAAGTCGGCACCGCTCCCTGGCACCTAGGAGTTTGCCCACACTGAGTTGGCGCAGAACCCAGTTGCTGGAAGCTGACTCGGCACCAAGAAGAAAGCAGTGCCGCAAGTCGTCAGTGGCCAGGCGACACTCTGGACGTTCCAGCTCTCAGTCAGAGCAAGACTCCCCACATTGGTTCCAGTCATGGCACTGGCACCAGGTGTCATCGTCTTCGCATTCAACAATGCCGAGGAGCCATTCTTCAGCGCACTGGAGCACCTGCAGATGGGGTCATTGCTCCCCCAATGCTCGGCACCTGACAATGGGAGCATCCAAGGCAGCCCCGCCATAGTCATCGTACAATGAGTTGGTGTCCTCTCGGGAGGGCAGCCACCAGGCAAGTAGGCACCACCAGCATAGGCTGCATAGGCATGTGCAGCACATTTCATTAGGGTGTGCACCCAGGGAATTTTCATCTTTATCAGGGTTCTCAATTCCATTCCACTGGTGGGCCACATTGGAATTACCTGCCGGCGGAATTCTTGTGGCATCCTAGTCTCTGCCGCAAAATCTCACAGCTCCTTTTTTGGCGGCAGCTCACTGTGTCCGCCGAGAAATCACGCGCCTTCCACTCTTTCGGCGGCGCAGTGAGATGGCGCCACGGGAACCATCAGAAAGGTACACAGGCCACATACAAAACGTTCGGACCCGGGGTAGCCTCAAGGGCAGTGGCCTCCCCAATGGCCATATTGGAGACCCTGGGGGTTCCCTGTTGGGCCAGGTCCACAGTCCTTCAAATCATTGGTGGTTCAGTCCTCCCTACAGGTGCTGGAGAAGGGTCACTGTTCGGCCTCTGATGATGAGTCGGACCCCAAGGAAGGGACTTCAGTGGGGGTTGCTCGTCAGTGGGAAGTGATGCCACCTCCTACTGCTCCATTCCAGTCGTCATCCTCTTCCCCGGATGAGGCGGACACCCAAGGTCACTTGGTGCCCCTGGACGATTTCAGGGCACATCAGGAGTTGCTGAAGAGGGTAGCTTCCAACTTGGGGTGGGAGGCGGAGGAGCTGAAGGAGGCATCGGACAGTGTCTTTAATGTCTTGGCAGTGGCTGCCACAGCTCAGGTTAGTTAAGGCCCTGTGGCAGACCCTCTTCTCAATGGCCCCAACCTCTAAAAGGACTGAGAAAAAATAAGGCCTGGCCAAGAGGTTCAAGTACTGCTTCACCCACCCCTCTCCTAGTACCCTGGTGGTGGATGCAGCCTACCAGCGGGATAGGCAAGGTCAGCCGAGATCCACCTCAAGAAACAAAGACAACAAGAAGTTGGACCTGTTCGGAAGAAAAATGTATTTAACAGCAAGCATGCAGTTTCAAATTGCTAACCAGTAGGCACTCCTGGGCAGGTACAACTTCAACCTTTGGGACTCGTTAAAGCGCTTTGGGGACATTCTGTTCCAGCACCAGGCACTGGACTTTAGCACCTTCCTGGAGGGGAGGGTGTCACGGTGGCCAGGGCAGCACTGCAGGCATCTTCAGATGCAGCAGGCAGGGCCCTGGCCTCTGCCATCTGCACACGCAGGTGCTCATGGCTGCAATTCTCGGGGCTGTCTCAGGAGGTCCAACCCATCCAGGACCTCCCCTTCGATGGTTCGGCCTTGTTCTCAGGCCAGACGGATGCAAAGTTGCATGGTCTGAAGGATTCGAGGGCCATGCTCCGCACCTTGGGTCTTTATACGCCCCAGACCTCTAGATGCCAGTTCTGTCCTCAGGGCCAGCAGCAGCAGAGGTACCAACCACAGAGGGTCATGCTTTATAGACAGAGGGACAGAAATAGGGGGTCTAGGAGGCGTGGACCAACACCAGGGACCTCTTCAGCCCCCCAGCAAGGATCGTGTAGGCGATTGGGCAGTCAGAGGAGAGGAGTTTTGATGGTGCGCTCTAGGGTGGCATACCAGTCTGTTCACCGGATCCTTCCCGTCCCTTCCTCAACCGCCTAGTTACCTTTCTGTCCGAATGGGCCAAGGTCACGTCAGATCGCTGGGTACTTGGCATAGTTTCGGCAGGCTACGCCCTCCAGTTTGTGACCGCCCCTCCCCACAATCCTCTCTACTCGTCCCCCTTCAGGGACCCCTCTCATGAGCAACTCCTTGTGCAGGAGGTCGAGGCCCTTCTCAGCCTCGGGACCATAGAAAGGATTCCACTGGACAGGAGGGGGAAAGTACTCAAGGTACTTTCTCATACCCAAAGTGAAAGGCGGCCTAAGACCCATACTAGATCTGCGTCGTCTTAATAAATATCTCAAGGGACTGAAATTTCACATGGTCTCGCTTGCCTCCATCATTCTGTCCCTGGACCCAGGAGACAGGTATGCCACCTTTGACCTAAAGGACGCATGCTTCCACATTTCTATCTGCCCCACTCACAGGTATTTCCTCCGTTTCATGGTAGCTGGTTCCTATTACCGGTTCACAGCACTCCCTTTTGGCCTTTCCTTGGCCCTGAGGGTATTCACAAAAGGTATGGCGGTGATGGCAGCACAGCTGATGCGCAAGGGGGTCCAAATATTCCCTACCTGGATGACTGGCTAATCAGGGGCAGGTCCAGGGCCCATATCCAGCACAGTGTAGATCTGATACACGCCGTCTGCTGCCGGCTAGGTCTGCTAACAAACAAGCAGAAGTCCACATTAGCTCCAGTGCAGCGGATAGAGTTTATCGGGGCGGTCCTGGACGCTTCCTAAGCCAGAGCTTTGCTACCCCTGCCTTGCTTCGAGGCGATGTCTGCGATCATCGCTCGCCTGCACCTCTGCCTGATGACAACAGCCAGGCACTGTCTGCAGCTGTTAGGTCACATGGCGGCCTGCACTTATGTGATGAGGCTGGCTCGGCTAAGGCTCAGACCACTTCAGTTGTGGTTGACCTCGGTTTATACCCCGAGCAGACATTCCCTGGACTGGATGGTTACAGTCCCCACTCCTGTCCTGGCCATACTACACTGGTGGCGGAGCCCCCAGGCAGGGTTGAGGGGTGAACTTTTCAAAGAGCTAGTCCCCTCAGTTACCTTGGTAACGGACACCTCAGACTTAGGGTGGGGGGCCCATATCAGCTCCAACCTCGGCACACAAGGGGTCTGGTCGAGGGAGGAGAGGGGCCATGCATATCAATGTGAAAGAATTATGGGAAATCTGACTAGTATGCAGGGTGTTCCTCCACCTTATTGTGGGCAAGGTGGTACAGGTAGTGACAGACAATGCAGCGGCCATGTATTATATCAACAAGCAGGGGGAAGCCTGCTCCTCAGCCCTCTGCAAAGAGACCATCCATCTGTGGGACCTGGCGGTGAGGCACGATTTTCACATAATAGGCTCTCACCTCCCAGGAGTGAGGAACAACGAGGCAGACCACCTCAGCAGGTTGTTCTTACCCTGCCATGACGAGTCGCTGTTTCTGAAGGTGGTCTCTATGATTTTCCAGTGGTGGGGCTATCCTGGGGTGGACCTGTTTGCATCAACATAGAACAAGAAATGTTCAGAGTTCTGTTCCCTCCGTGGTCTGGAGATCAGGTCGCTCTCTGACGCATTCCTGCTGCAGTGGTCGGGGAGCCTCATGTATGCGTTCCCACCCATTCCTCTCCTTCACAAAGTCCTGCTGAAAATCAAGAGGAATAAAATGGACATTAACTTAGTTGCACTATCCTGGCCGCGCCAGCACTGGTTCGGCATGTGCTGCTAGACCTATCGATCGCCCCCTCGTTGGAGCTTCCGAGATGGCACGATTTCCTGTCCCAGGATCGTGGTCACTTGCTGCACCCGGACCTGGATTCTCTTCACCTCACTGCATGGAGACTCTGTGGCAAAACACAGATGAGCGAATCTGTCTCAGCACAAGTCCAGCAGATTCTGCTGGGTAGCAGAAAACCTTTCACGCAGGATGTATATTGTGCTAAATGGAAGTGGTTTACCTGTTGGGCAGCATCCCAAGGGATTTTACCAGGGCTGTTGCCGATACAAGCAATCCTGGACTATTTTAACAACTAAAACTCCAGGGATTAGCTGTGGCCTCCCTAAAGGTCCACCTGGCAGCTATATTGGCGTTCCAGCAGCCTTTGGAAGAGAGATCAATTTTCTCCCACCCTATGACTATTGGGTTCCTGAAAGGGGTGGAGAGGCTCTACCCACAGGCTGTGACCGGTTGCCTCCCTGGGATCTGAACCTGGTTCTCTCGCAGCTCACAGGGCCCTTTACTGCTGCTTTCTTGAAAGGTGGCCTTCCTGGTGGCCATTACCTCAGCAAGGAGCGTCTCTGAGATTAGGGTGCTGATCTCAGAGCCTCCTTATACTGTATTTTATAAAGACAAGGTTCAATTGAGGCCGCACCTGGCTTTCCTGCCTAAGGTGGTTTCTCAATTTCATTATAACCAAGATGTTTTTCTCCCCCTGTTTTTCCCCAAACCGCATGGTTTGGAGGAGGAGAGGAGGTAGCACACGCTAGATGTCAGACGGTCCTTGGCATTCTACATTGAGCGCACAAGATCATTCCGGAGATCTACACATTCCGGAGATCTCTTCGTCACGGTGGCTTACCTGTTTCTGCCCAGCGCATCTCATCATGGATAACTTCCTGCATCAAGTTCTGCTATGAGCAAGCGAAGGTGCTGCTTCCAGGGATAGTTACGGCCCACTCAACCAGAGCTCAAGCTTCATCTACAGCCTTCCTAACGAGAGTGCCGGGAAAAGACATTTGCAGGGCTGCCACCTGGTCGTCTGTACACACCTTCATGTCCCACTTACGCCATTGTCCAGCAAGCATGAGACTGTGTGATATTTGAAAGAGCGGTACTGCAGGCAGCTCATCCATAACTCCAGCCCACCTCCAAGGTATTGCTTGTGAGTCATCTACAATGGAATGGACATGAACAAGCACTCGAAGAAGAAAAGACGGTTACTTACCAGTAACTGCTGTTCTTCGAGATATGTTGCTCATGTCCATTCCATGACTACTCCCGTCCCCGCTGCTGGAGTTGCGTCCAGAAGAGGGGGCGTAGGGCCGGCAGCGCCTCATATACTGCGGCATGTGCGCGGGGCTCCAGGAAGCGTTGGAGCTGGCCCTACGGGAGGTGCTAAATGGAAAAAAGTTCCAGTAACCGTGCAGGGAGGCGTGCACACACCTACAATGGAATGGACATGAGCAACACATCTCGAAGAACAGCAGTTACTGGTAAGTAACCGTCTTTTTCCAATTCTTTCACTGCAGAAGGATGAGAAAGGAAGATGAGAGAGAAGCCTTTGTGATGGTAAGAAATGTACCTGGAAAACCTCTCTTCCCAACAGCTCCGAGCAGGAAAGTAAGTACCTGCCCCCTTGCTGAACCTCTGTTCTCACTCCCAGATGCTCCATTTTTCCTTCCCTAAGCCTCTGCATTTGCTCATTCCTACTCCCTGGCTCCTTTTCTCAGACTCTTTGTCTCAGGGACTTTCATCCTCTCTTCTCCTTGTGTTGCAGCCCTTTTCACCTCTCTGCCCCTGGATTTCCTGCCACCTTCTCTTTGGGCTCCAATGGTGGGATGTACTTTTCAGCTTCAGCTTTCCTCTGCTAGTCTGATATTGTTGTCTCTAGCAGCATGAGCCAGCTCCCCAAACCACCTCCCAGCTGTAGGGAGCCACAAGCTCTGCAGCAACCTGTCCTCTTGGTCTGCTGCCAGCACTGCAGATTTCTGCATGCTTGTAGCAAGCTTCTGGTGTTGTTCCCTCCTACTGGCACTTCCCTGTCCTACTGCCACGGCCTCATCTCACTTGAGGAGCTCCTGTAGGGTCAGAGCTTATCAGGGATTACCTAAAGTGGTGACTGCTCTCTATCTCTGTGGACAACACTTCTGTTTGTGCTCTGTATGTTATGATGTATGTCAGTCGCCTGCACCAAAGCCTGCTATCCCGTCTGCAACGGTCATATTCAGTAGAGCTGGTTGGGAAATTTTGGGCTAAATGTTTTTTTCATCTGGAAAATGCTAATTTGTCAAAATCAAAAATGTGTTTGTGGGAAAGGGTCAATTTCCACAAATTTCCCATTTTGAAACAATTTTGAAATATTAAAGTTCCATTTTTCAGATCAAAGCAATTTTTCATAAAAAATTGGTTAATTTATTGTTAACGACAATTCAATATTTCAACATTATCAATTAAACATTTAGATTGGGTTGATGTGGTTTTTTTAGATTCTTTATGAAATTTTTTGAGTTCTCAAATTTTTGTACTGATTTGGAATGGGAAATATTTTGGAAATCTCAGAGATACTAGGGATGGGAAAACTTTCCCTCCCAACTCTAATACTCGAGAACATTTTAAAAATCAGATGCAGTATCTGCCCTGCTTTGGTTTATATATTTCTTGCTCCTTTCTGACTTGCTATTCTGAACATGGCTTCCTAAATTCTGGTTCTTTTGCTGCCACTTCAGTCTTTTAAACGTAGCTTTCTATTGTGGCTATCTGTCCATCATTTTCAGTCTAATCATACTCCTTGAGTCTGGTCTTCATGTTTTATTTAGCCAATTCCTTTAAATCTGCCTCAGATCTGAACTCTATCTCTTGCATGGCTTATGCATGTTATTGTTATTTGTTAAATAGCACCAAAAGGGTGGTAGATGCGTTACAAAATATTTAAAAGAAATGGTACCTACTTGAAGAATTTACATTTTAATTGAAGATATGACATGACAAATGGATACAAGAAAAGCCAAGGGAATGGAGAGAGTGAAATGAGGGAAAGTGTTACAGCTGGTTGTTTGATAACTTAAAGGGTAATTGGTGATTATAAATTGTGGTTTTGTTAATCTTTTTTATTTTTGTAGTTATAGGATGCTTACAACTAAGATTTAATTAATATTAAAAATATTTTTAATTGAGGGTAGGCATTTGTTGGATATTATTGTTTTTATTAACATAGCACTTATGGTCCCCAACAGTGATTAGGACCATGTTGTAATAATTGGGGCTACAAATTTACCTGAATTGTAAGATCACCTGTAAAAAGTATGTAAAAGTTCATAATATGCCACAATAACCTATAATAACAAACACTGATGGGAAAGGTATGAAAAGAAGATATAAGAAACAAATTTTTTTAAAGAAAAAGGCCTACTGATATAACTCAAACTATGTGAAAATCATGCTTGGTAAAAACAGAAGATGTGGAACCAGAAATAAATGAACCAAGATTGGTGTGGCAGATATTAAGCCTAACTGACAGTCAAAATAATGAAGGACTGAACTTTTCCCCTTTTTGGATTTCTTACAAAGAGATTTTGAAAATTTTTTTATTCTTCTAACCCACCTTGCATTGCAGCTTGTCTTGTCTCATCTCATCTTCCCTGACCCGTAAGATCGAAAGAAAAGACGAGACTGAAAGATTTTCATCCTGAGAGGAAGGCCACTAGGCCTTGCTCTTATTCAAAGAACTTTGTTTTTTACTTGAGTCTTGAAAACCGTCTCAGCATGACATCCAGTCCTCAGCCCGTCAGCGGGGATACTCAATTGCCAGTACTGCGAAGGCAGGTAAGGTCCTATCCTCTTCCCTTCTTTTTGTATTCCTTGTTCCCTCCCTTCCTCCAATCCTATCTCCTATTCTTTTGGCTTTTTATCAAACCCTGAAATGCACGGCATTACATCAGCAAGATGAGTTAACAACATTCCTGCCCTGTTCACGGAGAAAAGACCCAACCAGATGATGCCCCTGACCAGAATGTGAACCAGAGCCCAAACAACAGGTGCTGTGATCGAGTTGCCAGCCAAAGCATTCATGTGTGACTGACCAGCCCTGCAGGGTTCCAAAGACATCAACAAAAGTGTATTTTCCTCACCTTTTCTCTCCTGCCTTTCCTCCACCTTGCATCTATCTGTTAGAACAGGAGAAGTGAAAACCCTTACATATGAGTTCTGAAAATGAAATTAGCCCTTTCCTTTTCATCAAAGAAAGGTTGTTCTGAAGATAAGAGACTTTGATATTGTGCCTCCAAGAGAAGAGAAACTTTAAAGGTTTTAACTAGGGTTCTTTTGCATAATCACTCAGTTTCAGTATAAATGCTTGTTTTAATTTCTTGTTTTTTCTTGTTCGATCAGTAAACTTTCAACTTTAGAATGAATGCTTTTGACTGTTAGACTGGGAACTAAGTAAAATTGAAGTCGCTGTAGCATTAATATCCCTTTTAGGAAGTAGCAATCTCATATAGTATGGAATGAACCAGTGCTTGCAGTTTTTAATTAAACTGGGTTTTTTGGAGCGGGGAAGGTGTTAAATTACCCTACAGGCCTTCCACTTATGAACAGGCCTGCATTATAATGATGCTTCACATTTTCCTACAGAGTTCCTTTCCTAAAGATGACTAGTTCTATTAAATAACAATATCATTAGTAACAGCCTCATGGACATGGTTCATTTTCTGACTGTGTCCTATACATTCCAACCAGCAGTATCACTTTTATCCCATATGCCACAATGTGGTACCTCCATTTCTTGAACAATCCACTTGTCTACTTACACTGGATGTTTCCTATTCTGATGTTCAGCCCTGCCCCTACATTTTAGACCTGAAATTCAGTCTGAGTCACTCCAACATGCTGGAGTTAGTAGGCCGTTCTCCAGTCAGCTGGGGGATTTCTTGTCCGCTTTTAGTTGTTGCAGTGCCCGTACAAGAGGTCTAACATTTTTCATCCTCTAAAATGGCGAAGCTGGTTTGAAGGTTCATATATCATTGTCTATGGGGATAGTTATGATCAGTTATGCTTGGATATCAGATTCTTTCTTAAGATGCATTAATATGTGTTTGGTCTCTACCCAGTGAAAAATATATGGTAAATCCAATACAGTCTAATTGCTTTTGATACTTTAAAATAACAATGAAATGCCTGAGACATTGTGATTTAATAACTAACTACTGTGTTGCATACTAAATGTTTCCATATATTTTTATAAGAATTATTACTGTCGGTCACATGTCCTAAATACATAATTAACCAGTAGGATTAGCTCCAAAGGAGTCATTCAAGCCTTTCTGTAAATAATACACCTTTTAAAATTACATGAATACATATTTGTACAGAGTCATTTTAGTTGTGCTGCTACATTTCTTTTTAAAAGATTACTTAACTATTTGCCTGAGGGATCAAAATGGCTCTGTTTTCAGTCAAGGAATTAATGCCAATTTTATTCTTCAAAATACCCAATTATGTATTTACTCATCCTTGAGAGTCAGTACATGATACATGGTTTTTTTAGCCGTCCGGGAGTGTTAGAGCCGTCAAAGGAATGAATGACTGAAACGCAGTAGGGTTTGATTTTGGTCTGACTTTTTTTTTTCAATTTTTCCCACCTTCATTTTATTTTATATAGAGATGTAAATATAAATTGTATAAAACAAAATAAATGTTAATTATAGATGTAAAAAAAATAAACAGTCTGACTCTAGTCAGTGTGATGATGCTGAACTACAATCTCTCTTTCCTCATCCCGTTCCTGTTTTTCTGCATCATCCTCAATCAATCTCTCCCCTCTGGCATCTTGTCCTCTGCATTTAAGCACATTGTCTCACCAGTCCTTAAGAGCCTCTTGACCAATAATAAGGCTTTCTTTCTCCCACCCTTGTTTGTAAACTGCTTGGGGTGAGGATTTTGTAGACATTATAAAGGAGCTGCGGAGGACACAAACAACCTTGGACTAGTGGCTTGGACAGTGCACTAGGGTCAGGACATGTGGATTCTATTCTGGACCATGCCCTTGAATTGCTGTGTGACCTTAGACTAATCTCTGTGCTTCTCTGCCTCAGTTTCCCCATCTGTAAAGTGCAAATGATACTTACCTTCCTTTGAGATCTATGAACACATACACCGTGCCATATAAGAGCTAAGTACGAGTATTTCTTGGAGAGATTATTACTTTCACAGCTGTCTATTATATTCTATTTAGGCTCTTATACTGTGCTCAACCTTGAGGTATTGAAGTGCCTTTCTGGCTAACAGTGTATCCTTGTCTACTCTCTACTCTTTTCCCTCTTATTTCTTAACAGCAGGAGTTAAGGGAACAATGTCTGCCCCAGCTTGAGTTTCATGGGGTTCTTTGTTGGGTTTAAGATGACAGCACTGATCTAATTAGCCAGACAGTCCTTGTTGTACAAGCCTTCTGATAACTGCTTCACACACTGCCTGGATTTTCTTTTCAGCGTCAAGACTATCACTCAGTAAAGTTTGTGTCAGAAAATGTAATTTAATGTGGCTTTTAGTACTTAATAGTGCTCTATAGCTGGTATAATTGCCCTCTGGTAAGACACAACGCCTTCACCCCATACCCCAGTTTTCCTTTTGGCTGTGAGGATCTGACAACAATTACTGAAGCCTTGTCTACACTAGAAGGGGTTTGCAATACCGGTACAGCTATACCAGCAAACACTCCTAACAGAGTTGCAGCTTATGCTGGCAAAAGAGTTCTTTTGCTGGTATATATCATAGCAGTTCCCTGAAAAAAAATAAGCTACACCAACAAAAGCACTTTTTTGCTGGTATGACTGTCTATACCATGGCTTTTGTCAGTGTAAAATAATCACACTCCAAAACAATATTATTGTTCAGACGGTCTCTCCATGACACAAACGTAGGTGTCATTTGCAGTAATAATAATAAAAGAAAATTCAGTGCAACCGAAGGTGACTGCCTTTCTTAGATTGCCATTAGAGACAGGTGTCATGTTACTCGACTGCTCAGACCCAGGGAGCTCAGTTTACTGCTGTCAGTTCCTAGCAGCAGGTGACACCGGTGGCAGGGTGAGGGAGCTTGCACAGCAGCATCAGAACTGGAGTTGCTGCGGCGGAATATTGCCAGCCAACAATCCTCCCTGTGTCTTTCAATAAAACGCTTGCAGCCGCCCCTCCTCCAGATGCTGAAGATGAGTGTAGCCGCTGTGTATTGCATGGAAGTCGGGGTACCTGCTGCTTGGCTTGACCTGATAAGCAAGGAGCGTGGTGTCTTACTGCATCACCTGGATGTTCTCAGCTCCCATTGGCCACAGGTACTAGCTGCAACTATGCAGCATGTTGGGCTCAGCAGGACACGGTGGCCCAAATGCCTTTAAATCCTACCCTGGAGAAAACCAGTGCTCCCACCATCACTGTTAACTCAGGTGTGGCCAAAGATGAGTGCACAGATTATTTAAAGGAGCATGTCCTGAAGGCCCTCAGACTGAAGGTGGAGAAATGGAATTGCTTTATCTCGACTGAAGAAAACCAAAGGCTCCTCCTGGATAACAGCAAACATCAGCAGCTGATCGTTGTCACTGGAGCTGGAACAGCTACCAGTAGGTGATGGGCAGATCCCAATGCTGTGCAATTGGCATCTGAGGGTGAAATCCTGACCCTCTCGAAGTCAGTGGCAAAACTTTCATTGACTTCAAGGGAGGCAGAATTTCACACTGTGTGTTCACAGGCCAGGTAAGGGAAAATAGCAATAGGTTGTGTGTGCTTTTTGGCATCTGTTGGGGTCTTGTGGGCTGTTTGCATTAAGAGAAGAGATGGATGATGAATTCAGGTATTTCTTTGATGCAGTCCTATTTATTTATAAAGAATGTACAAAATTTATAAAGAATGTACAAAATCCTATCTCCTTGCACAAAGGAGCAATCAAACAGGAGTGTCCTTGCTCAGTATTCCAAGCCTCTCTTTCCAGCTAGCAGTCTGCCCAAAAAGCATGCGCTCTCAACTTTTTTCTCAGAATCTTGCTGCAAGACATTTTGTCTGGCTGTCTTGGGTTTTCTAGTGCCTCCTCTGTCTGCTTCCGCACATGTACACAACACACTTCCACCCAAACAATACCCTGCCCTCTGTGTTTGTATTCAGTCTGCAGTGGAAACCCTCCACCCACACAGCTCAGCTACTGACTGGCCTTGCAGGTGGCCTATGTTTTGGGTAGTGGTTCCTATTGTTTCAACAATCCAACAGAAGCTTAACTGCTTCTTACATGTATCTGGAATGAAGGTCAAGCTATTCCGTCTGCCGGCTTCAATGAGGTTTCACCCAGCCTACAACATAACAAAATAACACTACAGTTAAACTCACAAAAGGGGGTCCATTTTTGTAATCCCTGTTTTCACTCCCTCATGGCTTTTTAAAAAATATTCCCATGGGCTCAATCTTATGATGCTCTTTCGTCCAGATGTCATTTTTCTTTGTGGAAAATATGAAGGAAAGCGTTTAGTTAGTTAGTTAGTGAGAGAGAGAGAGAGAGAGAGAGAGAGAGAGAGAGAGAGAGAGAGAGAGAGAGTGTGTGTGTGTGTGTGTGTGTGTGTGTGTGTGTGTGTGTGTGTGTGTGTGTGTGTGTGTGTGTGTGTGTGTGTGTGTGTGTGTGTGTGTGTGTGTGTGTGTGTGTGTGTGTGTGTGTGTGTGCTTGTGTGCGGGTTCTCGTTACCATTCTTTGCCCCACAAACAATTACATTGCAATTACAATGACTAGCCACGGAGAGTGTTGAGGGATTTAAGAACATATGTCGAAAAGCTAAAAAGTAAAGATTATTTTTGTGCTGCAAGGATTGATAGCTGGAAAAGCATGCTTATTCCTCCTCACATATACAGAAAACCTTGATGAAAATCCCACATAAGTATCTTTAGTGCATATATAATAATTGGAATATATAACAATTCCATACACTAAAGCATAAACACACACACACACAATTAGGAAAAGTTCCCATTTTCTTATACTACATTTTCTCAAAAAGCAAGGTCTGATGTATTTTTATAAACAAGTTTTTGATGGGTTTAGTTCAGAGTGATGAAGCACAATTTTACTATATGGCAATAGTAACGGGACACTGTTTTACTACAAGAGTAATAAGGGGGAATGACCTTTATTTTGTGCCATTGATATTTTTTCTCTCAGAGACACTAGTTTTCACACAACTCTGACAAAGCTGGACTTTG
Organism: Emydura macquarii macquarii; assembly: GCF_026122565.2. Taxonomy (NCBI): domain Eukaryota; kingdom Metazoa; phylum Chordata; order Testudines; family Chelidae; genus Emydura; species Emydura macquarii. Next base: position 73,808,258 of record NW_027131390.1, read on the forward strand.
AAACTCAGCCTCCAATTCTGCAAAGTGTGGACTGCAAATTGTAGAATTGGCACGCTAGCATGGAAATAGTTCTTGAGGATTTTGACTAAGTTAAAAAAAAAAAAGGGGGGGGGGGTTAGAAATTAAAGTTATGAAAGTTGGCAAATTGTATATAGAGCCTGTGCAATGTAAAACATTACAGAATCAGAGTTAGCTGGTTTGTGCATGCATATATTTCTTTATAACAGTGCATAGGTTTCTGTATGTTAGAGACACCCTCAACTTAAAAATCATGCTTCTGATATTTTTTTTTTAAAACCAGCTATCAATATAAGAGACACTTGAGATAACTATAACTGAAAAAAGTCAAGGGCAAAATATTTCTATTTTTTTGTTTGTTTACTTTATGCACAGTCAATTAATTAGTTGAACTTTTGTTTTGTGTGGGTTTTTCACACAGCTACAGGAGCGTTACAGTTGTTTTACAAGCAGGCTCAGGGACAAGGGTAGTATCTGAAACTATTATTTCACAGAGGGGTTGTGAGGCTTTCTTAAGTATTTGTGAAAGTATTTTATTATTATTCTTTATTATTTGTATGATCATAGCAGCTGGGATCCCTAGTCGTAGACAAGGACCCCAGCATACTAGGCACTGTACTAACACAGAACAAGGAGAAAGGACCCTGCCCCAATGAGCTTATTATTGAAATAGACAAGACAGGCATGGGGTGAGACACCAGCAGAGTGAACAATGTAGCAAGAATCATGTTAGTTGCACAATTTTCTCTTTTTTTCCCCACTCTAGGTGGGTCTATAGAGGAGGGATTAAGCTAAAAGGGAAGGAAAAAGGAAGCGAGTGGGGACCCAGGGGAAGGGGAGAAGATCGTTCGAGGGGCAGGCGTGGAATGATATTGAGGTGAAGAGATTGTGAGGGAGGAGCAGGATTGGAGTGAACAGCCAATCAGCACAGGCAGAGAAAGTCCAGTCAAAACTAGGGAGAAAGTTCTCCAAGGACTAGTAGTATGCTTTGGCTGCTTCTGCCCCTACCAGCTGATGTCTCTGGCTGGCTCCTTTTTGAAGTTTTCTCCCAAGCCCATGTGGTGTGGGGAAGGAGAGGTGGCATGTCAGTCTTGATGCTTCCCAGAGCAGGAGTATGTGTGTGTATCTCAGTCACAGTTCTGGATCCAAGAAGTTGGGGGAGGGGATCCCATATTTCCGCTCCCCATTTCAACAGTCCTTGATTTGGCTGCTTCTGTCCCTGTTGGCTGGGTTCTCAGAGAGAAGCAAGTGTACATGTGCGAAGGATTGTTATTTATCACCATAGACTTCCATTTCTTGGAAAACTCAAGTTTTGTATACACTGAGGAAACTGAAGATGATGCAGATATCCCAGACTGGTTAGAAGAGGTCTTACTTCTTGAACAAATCACCATTATCATCAGCCAGAAACTGGCTTCTTTCATTCCTTTCATCTGACTTTTCTCCTCTTCCTCCTCCTGCTTGAGGGGAGGCTTCAGAAAGTTCATTTAAGGAGGTCTTAAACACTTGTTCTGTTACTTTTTTAAAAGAGGGGTGAAATCCTAGCCCTAATGAAGCTAATGTGAGTTTTGCCTTTGATTTCAATGGGGGCAGGATTTCATGCAAAACATTTTCTTCAGTGTTAATGTTTGAGACTGATCTTCTACTGAACTAGAAAGGCGCAGCCTCTCCTGATCCTAAAGCAGATCTGTCACTATCATGCTCCCATTTCTTTCTCCTCTTAGTATTTCATTTTTTCCCCTCTGTTCCCTTTTTGTCCCCCCTTCTCTTCCTCTTTCTTTTCTCCTTTCCTCCTCTCTCATTCTTCTCTTTTGCACCACTCGTTTCCTCTTGCCTCACCAGAATTACAAGATGCAAACTGTACTGTTTTAAGCCTTTCAGTGCATGTTTTAATTCCTAACGTGTGCAGGGAGTTTGTACAATAATTCACGGATTTATTGTAGAACTCCCTCAGCTCAGGCTGTTACAATAGTGCAAAAATTCATTGTAATGTGGAATAGTTGTTTATTCCTTTTAAAATGGATTTTGAATGCTGAAGCATCACAAGGTTAAGGTATTTTAGGCTTCTGATCTGATTGATGCCAGTGTAAAGCAGAAGTAACATCAGTGTGAGATCAGAATCTGGCCCAGGGGAAGTTCATGTCACACAATATTTAACTATGTGAAATATTAATTTCTTCAAATATTGTGAGCCATGGAGAAAGAAATCTGACTTTAGCGGTCTTTAAAATGTAGTGTTGGAAATGTGACAAAAAGAAATACTGGATAGAGCAATCCCATCCTCTGCAAAGAAAGTGACCAGCCCGGCACTTCAGCTAATAAGAATATTTCTAATAACTTAAAAGCGTATCTACAGTGAATGAAGAAATGTGTTCATATCTTGACGACAAATACTAGAGCAAGAACTGAGTAGAATCGGTGGAGGAATTCTTCTCTCAGTTGGAGGGTACAGTGACAGTACATCATAAACACAGAAATAAAACACAATATGGGCATAATGTCAACCAGACTCTTTGATGAAGGTGACCGTCTTAAAGGAAATAATTTTAGATTTGTAGGCTTCCCTGAAAAACTAAAGGCAGAAAAATTGGTTTATTTTGTGGTAATTATTATTATAAATATGGGGCAGCTTGCTCCATTGGAAGTAGGGAGACACTGAAAGAGTCTTTTGCCAAGAGTAAAAAAATTATGGAGAGAGGTTCAAATCCTCTACTGAACTCTACGTGAGGTAGCTCTGAGAGATGCTCAGGTGATTATTCATACTGAAAGGGAATATTGTGAGATGTAGTAAATTCCTGGAGAGAACTTTAATCCCTTATCTAGGGATCCCTATTTTTTCACTCAATCCCATCATCTCTACATCACATTTAATTATATTCTGACTTCCTCATCCTGGGTTTGGCTATGGTGGAAATAGATTAAATAGTTTGGTCAGTCCATCCATGCATCTGTTACGATGACTCTGTCAGACTGGGCTTTCGGTGAAGTTCAGAAAATGTTACGATATTGTCATATTAGCCTGTGAAAGAAGAGGCTGATCTACATGGAAAATGGAGATTTTAAAGAAAACAACATTGGTGAGATGCTTATAAACATATGATGAGAGAGAAACTTACCAGTTTTGTCTTTGGCACTGTAAGGAAAGGAGATGCTGATGGAAACAAAGTACGAGATGAAATTTAAAAAACAATTTGGCAAAGCAGCAGAGGAGCACAGATTCTAAAAGAACCCTCAAGCAGCACACTATCCTTAGAGCCCAATTAAATGTGAATCATTCAGGAAAGACAGAGCCCTCCTCAGGCCTAATGAAAATTTATATGAGGGGAAATTAAGCCCCCAGATTATTGGCATATAGATTTAGAATTCGAAGAGAAACAGGTTACCTTGGTTATTAGGGATACCATAAGTGATACTTGCATTTAAAACAAAATACTTTTGTAATGTATTTTTGAAGGCTTCTATGTCCAGCTGCATATACCCATAGATATCCTGTCTGAAAATGTGCAACATTATTCTCTTGTATATTAGATAGCAAATAGCTCCCATATTGGGAAACTAATGCATCGATCATTTATAAACTTGACAAAGATGAAGCAGAACATGACTCTTGTAGACCCAATTTTTGCTTAATATACTTTAAGTAAAAGGTCCTAGCTTGTAGACTAGAGTACCTGTTACTACAGATGGTAAACAGGGACCAGACAGTCTTTCTGTGGAGGTGACCAATGATCGACAACACTAAGATTCCTGGAGGTGATCCATTTGTTCCTAGCGAGAGGTTAGTCTAGTATGTAGCCCTCCTTAGGTGCAGAGAAGTTTTTGACTGTATCAAATGGGATTATCTGAAAAGGTATGGTAGGAGATGGGACTAAGAGCAAAAGTGAGGTGCTGGATAGATGCACTCTACAGAATGTGAATCGCAAGCCAACAGGGAGAGATCAGACCTGTTTATTTCCAAAGATAGAGCAGGCAGAAATTCTCCATTAGCCTCTCCTCTTCCCTCTTATTTCACTTAGAGTTAGGAGCAACATGGAAATACATAGCTCACATATGTTGAAAGGGGGTAAAAGTATCAAAAAGTACTTAAGTGATTTAGGAGCTTATGTCCCATTTGGAGCCTAAAGATTGGTTAGAGAGACCAAGTGATCTTTCCGTAGATCCAGTTATAACTTTACTGCCTCTGATTTTTCACAATTGGCCTTAAACCTTGATCTTGCAAAATTCTTTCTCTCCTGCATAACAAAGGGTCAGAAACCATTAATAAGACTGGCATATAGGGTAAAAAGGGCGTGTGTATACTGAGAAGTTAATGTGAGATAAGCTAAGGTGGGAATTTAAAGTGCAATAGCTATTCCACATTAACTCCCTATGTGGACACTCTTCTTCTGTACTGACAGTGCCTTTTCCCAGTTTAGTGTAGGCTACTTTGGACAAGACCTTATGCTCCTAAATCACTTTGATGCTTTTGAAAATGTTACCCTATATTCCATTCTTATTAATAACCAGATAACCACTTGTGCAAGATCTGAGGCATCTATGGAAATAGATTCTTCCTCCTTAAACAGCTATAATGTCATCAACTCCCCAAATGCTAGCCTATGCCTCTTATAATAAATAGCAGGAAAATAGAACAAGGGCCTGCCAGCTCCTTCAAGCACAATTCTCTAGGTTTTCAGGGTATCCCCCTTGCATGTCTCTGAAACCACAAACTTCCAGGAATGAGCTCAAGTGCTATTGTGTACAGAAGGTATCCTGGCTCACCTTCTCTGAGGTGCCTAGCGCTGTCTGTAACACATACTCATTCTACCATGCCTTGTGTTCTGGAAGTGCAAGCCTCTGAATTCTTTAGATGCACAAAAGGGGGGCCCAGGGCCTTCAGCATGCCATCCTCATTTACGGTGCATCCAGCAAGAGCATCAAGAATCTGACAATACGTTTCATTGAATGTTGTTTTACTGGCATGGAAATTTCAATGAGAAAATAGAGTCCCCCAAATGAATTCTGAAAAGAACTTTTTTTTTTAAAAAGTATCCCTTAAACTGTGAAGAGTTTAATGAGTGAAGAGTTTCATGCAGAAAAATAAAGAGGAAGCACTTCTAGTCTATGGTTAAAACCAGTGCCCCCCATCCTCTCCCATCACAAACATTTAAGTATAGACTATTCAGATAAAATATACACTGACTGCTATTTTAGCACTCTTGAAAATTGTACGTGATATGGGTTGGTAGGCCCTAAAGGTTTTCTACACTCACTGGGAGCTGATCCCCAGAGCAGAGGGTTTCCAATGGGCCCAGCTTGGGGAGAACTCAAAAGGAATTTTAAGACCCCATTTAAATAAAAACTGAGCTACAATTGGCCTAAAAATAAACACCCACATCATATCTCAGGCCCTGTTGATTTGTTTCCCCATAGTTAGGGAAAAGCCAGGCTTATGATCTGCATTCTGTGGCGCAAGTCCCCATCAGATTTGCTTGTCCCTATTTGCAGTACTTTTTATATCTTGTATAGGATTTTATATTTCAATTTTAGGTTTTTATCACCAGCCTACACTGCTGCTTGTTTCACAATTACAAAATTTCTAACTTTCTGATCTCAAAAGCGACTTCTGCATATTTTCAGGTAACTTGTCTTCTATCTGTATTGAAGTACATTCTTTTCCATGTTAAATATGTATAATTGATGCATATACACTTTGTTACATATATATGCTAATCATATTTTTTCCATGTTCCATGATTATCAAGACTGTTCTTAGAAGTAATATGAAAATAACTGAACTAAATTCTCAGCAGATTTTTTAAAAATAGATATCACTTTACACAAACAACATAAGCCTCAAAATTGGAATGAGGATGATTACTATTCGGTCTGCTGTTCTGTTTTAGTCATCCAATATCCCTCCTTCTTCCATTCCCTTCCCACTGACTTTAATGCGGGTTCAAGAAATGCAGAGGGGGTCCCAATATGTTTGATCCTCCTCTTACTGAAGTCATTGGCAAAGGGTTAGGTGCACAAATTCGTGCTGTGGAGTTTCTCTAATTGCTTGGGGTTGTCTTTCATTAAATAAAAAATAGATTGTTATAAAGAATGTTGAGTCAGCAATCTCTTGTAATGTCTATCTTCCCAAAATTAACTACATCTTAGCAAATGGATGTCATCACTTAGCAAATATTTTACTGACAATGAAACCTGACTCTTCACTTTTGTCAAGAACTTGAGATGGAAAAAAAAAATACTCTTCGTGGTAAAATACAGCAGCTAATGAATTTGTAAAATATCACAAAACAATCAGAACATAAAGAATAAAAACATTTCAACAACTCCATAATTTATGTGAATACCTAAATTAGTGGTTTTAATAAATGCATCAGCATGTTTCCTCTTGTTTTATACACAGTCATTACTGAGTTCTTATTTAATAGATATTTTTCATATGGAAAATATTGATTCCCTCCCCTCCCCACCCTGCTTCAGATTCTAATTTCATTATCTCATCTTTAATTCACTTAAATTTGTTGGCAGGTCCTGGTTACCATTCTTTCCAACCCAAACAATTCCAATGGTTGGCTAAGAATAGTGTTGGAGGATGTAAGGAAGCACGTTGAATGGCTGATAAGTAAAGTTTTTGTTCTGCAAGGACTTGTAGAAGGAAGAACTTACTTTTCCCTGCACACGTATACAGAAAACCATACAGAAAACCTTGATGCAACTGATGTGTTAAGTATCCTTTGTGTATGATAATTTGTAGCTTCACATAATAAAACAAGCATATGACAAGATTATACATGCAATATTCTCATTATACTTTTTTTTTAAAAAAAAAAGAAACCAAGGACACATTTTTAAAAAGAAACTCTAGTTCTTTTTCCTGGATTTAATTGCTTAATGGTGCACAATCCATGTTTCAATATGGCAGTGACAATGCTGCTGCTACTATTTCCATATAAAGAGATATTAGAATTATACTAACAAGGTATTTTTAATATGAAGTAGTAATAAGGGACTGATGATTTTTTTATGTTGGATAATGAATGCTAACCTCTTCCCGCAAAGATAAGTTTTAAATAGATGTTAACAAACTGTTTATGATCTAATTCTACTTTACAACTGGAATTAAAATACCTGGTGGTTATAAAATATTAAAACTCAGATCAGCCCGCATTATTTTTATCTTGTTCACCCCTCCAGACTTCCTTTGTGTGAGCTAGAGAAACAGGGCCCCAAATGAGGCTTAACTGTTGTTAGTTCTTTTTAACTTAACCATGTAGATGGTTCACCTCTTTTTCATGTGGCTGTATAATAGGGATACATTGCCTGTATGCATCTTGGATGGTGCAGGTGGGAGTGTGAGTGGCTTTAGGAAGCTCCGGGTCTGAGTTCTATATGGGGAAGTAAGGGTTAACCAGTCAGCCGAAACAGGTGCAGGGGGTTAGCCTTATAGGAAGTCAGCCTGGCGAGAGAGTGCAAACTAACAGCAGGTGTCTGGGAATGGCTAAGTAACTAAGTGGTGGGACTGGAAAACTGTGTTTCTCAGTGGGATGACTCTACTAACTGCAGCTTGTTTGTTTTCCTTTAAAATTGGGGGCCTAGGACTCTTTCCTATTGACTGTGGGTTCTGGATGAGGCCCCTCTATTTCTTTTAAGACTGCTTTGGTTTACTGGCTTGTTTAAGGGTTTCCCTTCTCCTTGCTCCAAAGAGGAAAAGGACTGTAGGGCTTCAAGCCCATTTGAAGACTTTAGTTCTCACTGTATCCTAAAGAAAGTAAGTGAAGCAGGGGCTTTGTTTTGCTGGGGAAGAGGAAACAGTCTCAGGAAGGCAAGCAAGGGTGGGATGGTCTTTCTTTCTCTTCATCACTGAAGGACTACCCTGGAATCAGGGTGGAAAGAAATTGATGCAATTAAAAAAAAAAAGTGAGTTATATTAAGTTGCATTTTTTAACTTAATTTAAGTTCAGGTTTATTTTAAAAAATAAACCTATTTAAAAAATTAAATTTGAAATGGAAAACCTATGTTAAGGCATAAACTTACCTATTAAAATAATTTAAATACAAAATAATATTAAGTTGTACAAGTCTGCTGCCAAGTTCTAAAGACAGTCAAATCACTAAACTGGTGGAAGCCACTGGTTAAGCACCTGGAAGCAGACCTCTTTGTTAAAGAGCTCAACCAGCATTTGATAGCAGTAGCCTCTTCTGTAGATGCTGTGCAGAGAGAATATTTTTTCCATTCTGTTTACTTATCTAGCTGGGTCAATGTCTAGTTCATTCAAAGATAAGAAACCAACTGGGAGTTAAAAAAGCAGCAAAGCTTGTTCTCCTCTTCCAATCTATGAATAAAAACTGTGTGTGAAAGGGTGAGATCTACTAGTCCTAAAATTTTGAAGAGCATAGTGACCGGAACTAATCAGTTCAATTTACTAAGTACAGATAATATTTCCTTTGTTTAATTCATCAGTTAGTTTTAAATGCAAAATACATTTAGATAAACTTTTCTCTTATGTACTCAATATTTTAAGGTAGCATTTTTATTAAATAAAATTATTTTGTGCATTTTAATTTAATTTGAATTTCCACATAAATAGAGCTTAAGGAAAAAAATCACAAGTAAAAAGTTCATCATTTATTAAATAAGAAATGCATCATTCACAATTTTTTAACAAAAATGTAAACAGTAAGAATCTGAATAAATGTAAATTAAGCTATATAATTGCTTGAGTAAGTGTATAGGTACAGAATGTCATCCTGTTCAGCAAAACAAAGCACTACATTTAGGGCTGGTGTACACAAATTTTTAATCTGCAGCAAGTGTACCTTGCACTAGCCTGCTGCAGACGAACTACTGATGTGGACCCTGACACGCATTAACAGTATGTTAATGCACTTTGGTTTAAAGGACTAGATCAAAACACATTAATGACTGTTAATGCATGTCAGTAGGGTTCACCTGGGTAGTTAGTCCACTGGAGGCTAGTGCTGGGATTCACCTCTCAGCTTGCCGTGAACTATTTGTTCATGTAGACAAGCCATGAGTGTAAATGCTATGTTTAGCTGCAAATCAACATGTTTTAATAGTTACCAACTAATGAGACTCAATCCTTCTTCAGGAAAATAACTTAAAACTACAAATGCAAATCATGATTATTTAAATCAAGGTTTCCTGCTTGCTGATTTAAATCAATCCACCCTTCCTGGAACAGCTACTGTTTATATGTATTTACATCTCTGTCAGAAATAGGCCAGAACCGAAGCCCTGGGTCCAAACACAGAAACATTGAACAGGAGTTTTGTTCTTTAAAATATGGATTCAAAGTTTGCTGCATGAGTTAAATGTTCCTTTTTGGGGGTGAGCTGTTGTTTTTGTAACTTGGCTTATTTAATATGTGAAATATTTTAGATTGGTTATATGTCTATTAGAGTGAGAATTCATGATATACTGTTAATACAAACAAATTTCTCAGTTTTATGAGAATGTAATTGGAGGAATGAAATCCAAACTCTGTTTATACAAATATTTAATAGAATATAATGTTTGTTATTTGTTTCCATTATGAATGATCAAAATCATTCATTTGTGTATTTGTTCCAGGACACTTTTCACTGAAACAATACCACTATATTCTATTGACACCATGGTATTCCAGTGGACTCATCAGATGTTTTAAGACCAGATTCAGCACAAATGATTTTGCAGGGAGAAACCCCTGGACCTTCTACAGAAAGAGTTTTGGCAAATCCAAAAAGAAAACCTACTTGATATGTATGACCAGGTAAAATATCACTTCAAAAGTCAAACCTGGATAGTGAACTTGCAGTTTGCTTTGAAACATTCATGACAGTAAAATAATAAACAATTACATGGATTAATTGGCTTGATTTTGAATGGGAAATGTGCCAAATTACAAACTTGATGAGAGTGATGTTTTTGATTAAAACTGAAATAAAAGTACTGTTAGCGCCTAGCTGCAGTAACTTTATTGTCCAGGATTATAAGGTTAGTACCATGAAGCTGCTTAATTTTGTTCGCCATGTGTGGCCAACTCACCAGTTCTACAACATTGGGCAACTGAACAATCTGGACTACAAAGTTTGTGTTTCATACAGTATGTTTCTCTGATCTTTTTATTTTTTATCCTCAAAGCACAGATGAAGATAATTGTCTGATGTAACCCCCAAGCTAAAATGATTGATTGCACAGTGGAAATTAGGTTGCCTGTTCCAAGGTGATATCTGAGCTAAGTTAGGACCCAATCCCACAAACATTTATGCACAGGCATGACTTTGCTTGTGTGTGTTTGCAGGAGCAAGCCTTCGTAAAGTAGGTCTCTGAAATGTTTTGCCTTAACAGTCTCCATTGCTCTGCACAAGATAATTGGTTTCAGTAGCACCTACCTACTCTCAGCTTGCTCTAGCTCTATCAGCAGACACCTGCTGCAGCTCTACCTGCCACACGTTATTTGGTTCTCTATACCCCATTACACTGCATAGACCAATGAGAAAAAGAGTGTTATTTATGTATCTGTTTATCTTTATTCTGTATCTCAGCTACAGTGTGCAGGACTGTATGATACACAGCAAGGTGACATACAGAGTATATCCTTGTATCTATCACTTTGCTCTGCTAAATATCTTTTAAGCTTTTTCCCATAGTTACAAAATCCAAAGGTCCATAAGATACTGATCCTAAAAAAGATCAAGAAGCAGCTGTTATCTCAGCTTCAAAACATTTATCTTAAAAGTTGAAGGTATGAGGCATTGGTTTTTATACATGCAAGCATACAAAGAAATTTAGATGACATATTAAGAGTCGGTAGGTTAATAAAATTTAGCATCAATACATTTCTCAATAACACAGTTGTCTGAATCAATTTAGAAAAAATGTTTTCATCTCTGTTATTCCTTTCTACATCTTTTAGCAGTTTCAGGGGCTCAGGATATTGACTTGTATCTTGATCCTTTAAAAGATTACATTGCCTTTTTTGAAGAATCAAACCGTCCAGACACTGCAAGTCTTCCTGATCCCCTTTTCCATACCATCTGTCTGGTCTGGACCCATTCCAAACACTACTACTTTCCTGACAGAACGGTTGTCTTGCTACAATCTTCTAATTGACAAGGTAAGGAAAATACACTTTATATTTCTGCTAACAAATCATATGTTTCTTTGATAGAGGATTTAAATACTGACGCGCCCACATAAATTTGAAGTTTATGGATCCCAAGTTGCGCACACACAATATCTAATCTCTCTCAGTTCATCAGCAATTCTAAATTGTGCTTTATCTCATTGAAAAGCTGACATTCATTGTTAAAAAAGTTTGTATTTTCTGTCAGTATGTTACTTATTACTTTGTTTATGATCTCAGTAACTTTATTATGGTATCTGTACTGTAAGAAAAAACAGATGTTTTGAAATCTGGTTGGCTGATTAAAGAAAATTCAAGTTCTAGATTATATACAGCATGGTAGAAGTGTTAATTAAATACAAAGATTAATGGCCATGATTTTAAAAAATGAAGAGTAATTTTGGGAGCCCAACTTGAAACACATTAAAGGTGTTTGACACTGAGAAATGGATAGAAACTGGGGCCCTGTACAGGTGTTTCAAGTTGGGCACCCAAAATCACTAGCTTTTGAAAATTTTAGCCAATATCTTGACTAGTTAGCAAGATGCCCTTATTTAAATTGTATAAAGCACCCTCAGTCAGATATCAATGGGAAATGCATGGAGAGGAAAGATAGCGCATACATCTAAGAGAATGGGTTGCACCATTAAAGTCTATGTAAAGAGACACTTAAACATGAAGTAAATCCATTATATTTTTATAAAAATATGAATTTCTCAAAAGATGTCTTATTTACATTCCTTCCTCTTATGCTGAAATTGCTTCCATGCCAGTAATTAAATAGTGCATTTTACAGTGAGCAACTATATAACATAGACACATCAGACACACACAGCTTCCTGTAAGAAGAGCGTGCTATGTTAATGTTCAAAACTACATAGATAGTCTAGAGTCAATGTTAGGATTTCGTGGGTCTGTAAGAGAGTAGTAGTATTCTAGGCTGCTTGATGTATTAGTAGAGCATTTTATCCATTGAATTTACAAAGATGGGTAAATATTAGGCAGGCAGGCAAGCATTATTATTGTACTGATGGCAAAACTAGGGCAGAGAGAGTTTGAGTGACTTGATCAAGGTCACCCAGTGAGCAGCCAGAGCTAGTGACATGACTAGAGTCCAGCTCTTTGGATTCCCATCGTGGGGCCATGTCATTGGATCCTGCTGCCTTGCCAGAGGCAATTACAAATTCCTACCCAGGGCTTTGAAATGACTAGCAAAGGGATGAGACTGAGATTGTCCCCAGAGAATCAGTCCCAGGTTTTATGATGAGTTCACTGTATGCTGGGACAGAACTTTGGGAGTTGAGTCAGTTCTGTGTGATTGCACGTATGAAGTGAAATTCACCGCTATGCCCTGGGCCAGTCACAAGGTCTTTGTACCATTTAAGTCTCGTGTAAGCCCTGTTTTGAGGACAGAAGGCCTGACTTTTTTTTACATTAAGGCCACTTGCCAGTGCACTGGCAGTGCAAAGATGCGTTAAAGTGGGTGGGAGTTACATGTGCACACACTTTCAGGCACCTTGCCCCTGCTCTGGCAGTGAAAAGGTGCCTGACTGTCTGCAAATGGAACTTTCACCTGTTTTATGGCAAGTGGTCTTTAGTGTAAATGGAAATCAGGTCCTTAAATATTACATAGGTGGTGCCAATGCCTTGGACTGGCCCTTTTGCACAGAGGTGAATTTTACCCAAAATGCAGATAGAATCAATAAAACTCACAAGCTAAATACTTTGCTACTGAGTCTCTGTGCCTTGATGAATAAAAGGACTCCCTGATGACATGGGATGTAGTGTTCATTTTCTGTTCTTGCACTTGAATTGCAGAAAGGCATATTTCCATCGTTAGTGTAAGTTTCCATTAGAAGACAAATCTGCTGGTAGTGGTGAATATGTGCAGTTTAAAAAGTATTTTAACGTTTTCTGAAGTTTACTCATTTTCTAATGGAACTGTGTTGATGATACAATATCCGCAAGATTATTTTTAAATGATTGGCATTCAGTGTAATGCCACTCTGATGGAATACTGTCTGGTTTCTATTTGATGGCATCATGATATTGATTTCCTGTGTTTTCTTAACTAAATAGACATTCAACACTTTACGGTACGGGGGATTGTGTTACAACCAGTGCTGACTACCAGATGATATTTGTTACTCTGAAAAGCTATTGGGGGGTGGAAGAATGTTGTTTATATGAACATGAATATATTCTCATGCAAATTCCACAAAAGGAAATTGGCAGAAGTAACAAGTATGAAAATGAGGAGGAGAGTCTGTTTTTACTCCTTATGTGCACACTGTCAGTGTGTGTCCCCAGGCTGTGGAGCAGCTTTGTTGCAGGGTAATATTTTGTTTTTTTTACTGTGAAACAGATGCATGTTGCCTGACCTGGTTCCCGGATACCAAGTCTAATACAGTACATATTATGTATGAAACAAAATAGGATCAATTCATCTCCAGGCTGCTGAACTGAATGGGAGATTTGCCATTGATCTCTGAGAGGCGAATCGGGCCCTGTATTTATAAGAGAATCTGTTTTATCTTGTTTTCATGAATGTGATCTAAAACACAGATCTCTGAAGTCTGTGTCCTGACAAATGGTTGCGAGGGAGTGGAATAGTGATTTTTTTTAATGTACTGTTTTACGCGGTAGTCAGTAGTGCTGTTATACAGTGCCTAACAGGCCAGAACTTCAGTCCTGATCCTTATTCTTCATAGGTTTGCAAATCACATGATTGCAAAAAATTGCTGACAGGTGAAATTTAGCTGAAATGGGTTTCAACCAAATAAGGTTTTGGGGTTTTTTTATTTTTTATTTTTGGAAAAGGGAGTCGAGAATTTTTTTGGAAGGAAAATATTGACCTAGTTAATTATGGACGTGTAACAAATGCAGACATTTACCCGTGTTAGATGCTTTTCCGGGGTCTTAAATGTAATGACATCTGACAAGTGATTAATCCATAACATGATCTACTTTCTGTTTTATTGCTATGGTAGTGCTTGGAGACCTTATCTGTACTGAGGCTTTGTTATCTGAGGCCTCAAAAAGATTCCTATTTATTTTTGGAAAAAGAAATCCACATGGGGAAGAAGTCTCTGTGCTGATGATTTTTATATGGATTTTTATTGCTAAAGGCTCTGGCCCTGGTCCCTGTGCACTGCCTCAGTCAGTGTGCTTGAGCAGTGGGGAGCAGTGTGTGGAACTAAATCTGTCCCCCAGGTTTGCATAGTGGACATACTACTCAACAACTATTATTACAGCCTCGGGATAGTAGTCCTCCTGAATCCATCCATCTGATGGGGAATTCAGCCTGGTCCCATTGTTCATTCCCACTCCCAAAACACCCCTTCATTGCAATGGTTGAAGCTCCTTGGAGCACCACTCTGCAGTACACAGGGTGTCCAGCATCCCCGTCCTCCTTCATTCCAAGTCCCTCCTCCTCAGTAGAATTTTATGCTACCTAGTCAGCTGTGTGCGTGCTTCTGAGGCAGGGATCTCCATTAGGAGCTCACTCATCCCCTGTAATACCTGAGTGTAGGCCAGCACTTTGGGCCTGATTGTGCAAACACACACGCACATACTTTAAGCATGTGAGTCCCCATTGAAACCAACGGGACTGCTCACCGTGCATAAAGTTCAACCCTTGGGTAAGTGTAGGATCAGGATTTTCTTTTTAAAATCAGCTGTGCTTATGCTTGGTTTGGGTTCCAAAGAGTTCTTCGAGGGAAATGCCTCGCACAGCTAGACCCGCCTCCACGTGCCTCTGAAAAGCAAAGGCAGCACAGCAAGTCAGTCATGCTACCCTTGTGCTGCTCAAGACATCAGTACAAATTTCACTTATGCAAGCAGACCCTCAAAAGGATAGAACAGGGCCATAATATTCTTCCATATGATACTTCCCCCCTCCCTTCCCTTGCCTTTTTTGTTCTTTAACTGTCATTGGTAAAATAACATTTTAAACCACAAATTTAAATGTGTAAACAACAGGAGGGGGCAGGCTTAAACTGACAAAAGGTAGGGAAATCAGACTCGCTGTAAGTCTGAAACTCTGTTTTTAACTCACTGTATGTGCCGGAAATGCAGCACATATGGCATGTAAATTTACCTGCTGTTAGTGATTCCTGATGTACCTTGGCACAATGGAGCAGGAGAAGGACAGAGATTCAGATTTTAACCCTTCTTTGTCTGGCATCGATTAGTTTTAAGCCAAACCCTCAAAGCTGGTTTTCATTTTACAATTGAAATACAGAAATCCTAATTGTTAATGTCAATGGCTGTCATTTTAATACAAATGTATTCCTGATCTGTAATGAATTACACTGATGTAAATGATTACTGTAGCATAAAGAAGAAATATACAGTGATGTGATTGTAATATTTCCTATATCAATCAAAATAAAATTTTGTTATGGTGACAAATGGCTATATAAAGCTCTTTGTTAAAATGCTTCTGATATAATAATGCTTTGCATTGATCCCTGTAACGGGCTGGCTAGCCTGTGGGCTGGAGAATCTGGGGCTAAGCCATCCCTGATTACAGGATGAGCCACACCTGGGATCAATCAGGTGATCCAGGGTAAAAAGAGCAGGCAGCTGCAATGAAGGAGGAAAGCAAAGAAGATTGTAGCTGTCTGTGGATAATGCAGGAAGGAAGGAGGTTCCTGCAGGGAGAAAGTTCTTCGGGCAGGGAGGCCTGGGGGAGACCCTGTCCAACCATGGAGAAAGACTACAAAGGCTGCACTGGAAAAGCCTGTGGAGAAGGACAAACTCCAGGCAGAAGTTACTGGGAAGCAGACAGGTAGACTCTCAGGAAGGAGGGGCTGAGCCCAGCTGACACTTGGATAAAGATTGTGAGAATTTGTGTTTTGATTTTCAAAGACTTTGTGGTGTTTTGGATTACTAAGTGGGGGAGAGTGAACTAGGATTGGGCCCTGGAGGGCCAGTGTGTACCCAGTGGACTAAATAAGGCTATATTCAGACTGACGGCGGCAAAATCGTACTCTGCGTAGTTTGCGTAACTCCCGATGACTGCCGCCGAATTGCGCGGTAAGTGTGAACCAGCCCTAAACGGGACCCCTTGTGAGGACTGTCTGAACCACTTGTGATCGGTGAGCTCTCAGAAGGCCCTGAAGAGGGGGGGAAAACAGAGGTCGGGTGCTGTAGGGCAGTAGTTTTCAACTTCTTTTCATTTGCAAACCCCTACAAATTTTCAAATGGAGGTGCAGACCGCTTTGGAAATCTTAGACATGGTCTGCGGACTCCCAGGTTGAAAACCACTGCTGTAGAACATCCTTTGGCCAGAAGTGGGGGAGCAGCTGCACTGTTACAATCACCTTTTTAAGTGAATGTCTCTGTGTGCTTTACAGACAATAATTAGTTAGGCTAAAACATTATAGCAATCTCACAGTGGAGTAAATTGAGGCACAGGGAAATTAAGTGATTTCCCCAATCTCACACAGCGAGTCAATGGGGGAGGTGGAGCCTCGAACAAACCACTACACGTTATTACCTCACAGCCGTTAAAACTTGGACACACTTCCAGTCATGGTGGTTTAGTTGTTTTTTGTTTTTAATATATTGCATGTACTTCTCGGACACAATATTAATGATCTTAGTTGTGCTTCAAGCTCTGAAGCATGAAGCAACATATTTTTGTTTAGTTATGCTATAATATAATCACAAACATACTAGACAGCCATCTAATTAACTGATGTTCTATCTGTTAAATACGTTGTTAAAAGTAAGATTTCAAAATATGGCTTTAGAAATAATTAAATGTTTTTTGTTGGAAACAGGAGCAAGAAACATGAAAGCCTGGGAAGATTTTCAAAAGGGATCTAGAAGAAGGAATAGAAAAATCACAGCAAACAATACATAGCTTCAGAAGCCGTGAAGATTTTCTTTATCAGGAGAAAACTGCTCAGGATCAAAAAAATGGAGAAGGTATAAAGCTATGGAACTTCCCTTTCAGCTGTTTATTCCTATGACAAAATCCTCGAAGAGTTGTTGCGCACTGAGGTAATGTCTTAATTCTAAAGACTAATTTATAAAATCTTATTTTAAAAAAAGTAAAATGGCAGTGAATGAGCAGCTCCGTACAGCCACAGTCACCTGAATTGTGATAACCAAGATTTTTAGAAATTGGGAGAGTTTTCACTGTAATTAACTGAAGCTGAAGAGATGTAAACTGTTTCTGATAATGGGCTATTTTAAGATAATTGAAACATGGATAATCAAATTTGTGCTGCAATGAGACTGGCTTCTAGCAATCGATTTTTAAGATTAGCTTCAGTTCATGTCATGTTGGTTTCAAAGGTGCTCTTAAGGGTTTAAAGACTAGACATCATTTCAGCAAAGCACTTAATCATGTGCTTATCTGTAAGCAGGTGAGTAGTCCCAAGTCAGTGTAGACTGTAAAACTATTGACTTCTGTGGGACTACTCACCTGCTTACAGTTAAGCACACGCTTAAGTGCTTTGGATTGGAGCCTGCGTGCTGGAAATGAACAAGTAGTTGAATGGTTCAGGATTATAAATGAGTGTTTTATATGCATTTAAAATGATTTAAAGAATTTCAAATTAAATTATCTATTGAAAAGATGTCTTTGGGAAATAAGAGCAGCTGCATGCAAATGTACATAGAAAACCGAGAGATGAGCCAAACCTTGAACCTCTGATCACAGGATTTCTAATTTTGGTGGGGATGTTGGATTAAAATTCTTTGATCTGAGTCCATCGTTAGTCCGTGATTCCATGTCAGATCCAAGACTGGATGGGGGGGACTAGTTTTCTGGTTTGGAGGTGGCAGTACTCTTCCTTAGACTATCTGATTTTGTGGGACTTCCACCAGATCTTGGCACCCCTGAATGAACTCTGAATGAATGAAACCTGAACCCTGGCTCCAGTACACCTCAAAGCTACATCCCAAATCCCAGTCTGAAACCAGTCTTTCGGAGTACTATCTCCTTAGTTTATCTTGAATGAAACCAGATAAACCAGAAGTTCACAAGCTTTGTGCTTCTATCAACCAAGCTCATTGCACATACCATTCCCTTCCCCCCCAAACACCCCACCTTCCCTGCAACCTCCTTGCATTTTTCCATTCCCCTCAGGCTGCCTTCTGCTCCTTCCCATCCTCCTCTATTGCGGTACTACCTGCAACCGCCCTCTCCCACCATGGCAGGGGCTTTGTGTGACACCCCCTTTCCCCATTTCCTTCTGTACCACATGGCAGGGGCTCTGTGTGCCCTCCTCCATTGTCCCCCATTCTTCCTCCCTATGCCAGGCATTCTGTGTGCCCTCCATTCATCCTCCCTGTCAGGAATGAGGACTTGCAGCTATGCCTGCCCAGTCTCTGGGTGGCCTATGAGCACAGCTGAGCCACAGCAGGGCTACCTGATAGACCATTCCAGCTGATTGGCCAAGAAAGTCAGTAAGCCTGCTCTTACGCCTGACAGCAACAACTGATCTCTGGCTGCTCAACGCACATGCCTGCAGCTGCGATCTCTCCTGTGCTTACCTTGCTCTGGCCCTGATCTAGCCTTGTTTCTGACCTACTCCCCTCCTCAGATCCTAACTCTGGCTTTGATCTTTGGCGCTGTTCCTAGCATCTGATTCCAAGTAGGTCTGACTGACCTAGTCCTGGTGTTTGACACGTCCCCCTCATACTAGGGTCCCCCATTTTCTCCCCCAGCCAGGGGCTCTGTGTGCCTCCTTTCCTCCATGCTCCCCACTTTCCTCCCCCTGTCATTGCTCAGAGAGGCCATGTCCACCTGTTGAGCTAGTATGCGGCAAGCCAGTGGGTGAATCAACAGTGCTCACGTACCATGTAGACTAGCCTTATTTCTTTTTTGTCCGGGAGGTAAGTTGTTCAGGGTGGCAGCATCTTTGAACTGTCTTGGGACCATGGGCAGAGTTGATGTGGCGGTGTGCGTGTGTTATGCTGGAAGGTATAATGGCTGTCATCAACTAGTTCTTTGGTCTATAGGCAATTACAGCAGTTGTTGAAGCTGCTGGGTCTACTAACCAAATGTGAATGGCTGTCTGGGCATCCCCCCCCACCAATCGGTATTTTGCCCTTCCAGTTTTCACCAAAATCAATAGGGTTCTGCACGTTGCTTCCTATAACATTTTCTGAAATTTTGGAATTGTTTGGCTGCATCATTCAAGTTATTGCATTACATACAAACAGAGAAATGCAATTGAGTGTAGGGCCTCACTTTGCTCAGCCAGTGAAAGATATTTAGTATACAATACCTTCAAGTCCATTTGCATATAATATTTCTATAACTGACTTTGCTTCTACATTAACATCTGACCGACTGAACACTGACACTTGTACTGTTATACAGTCCATAACATGCAAATCATAAAAAAGGCATTGCTTATAAGACATGGAGAAAAAACCCAGAAAAATGTTTGTATGCTGTGACAAGAACTAGTAAAAGTTGCTTCAGTGGAAGATGGCTATTCTGGAGAAAAGGCTGGACTGCCTGTTTTACAATTAATTTTTTGGGGTTTTGTCCCTTTTTTTTTATTTTTTGGGTGGATAGGGGCAACTGAAAATTGCAAAATTTTGGATAGTTAAGTCAAATTTTTGGTTGCTAAAAACAGAAACAAATTGCTCTTCACTGTAAACTGAAAAACTTGGAAGAAGAATTTTGATGATAACAAATAATTTTTCAGGTTCAGTGAAATTTTTTTTAAAACAAGGAGTGAAAAATAATTTCCCGACTACAATAGAACACCGGAGTTACAAACTGACCAGTCGACCACACACCTCATCTGGAATTGGAATTATGCAAGCAGGCAGCAGCAGAGACACACCCACAAAGAGAGACAATATGGTGAAGTACTGTGTTAAACGTAAACTACTAAAACATGAAGGCAAAGTTTAAAAAAAAAACCCAACAAATTTGACAAGGTAAGGAAACTGTTTATTTCATTTAAATTAAGATGGTTAAAAGCAGCATTTTTCTTCTGCATAGGAAAGTTTTAAAGCTGTATTAAGTCAATGTTCAGTTGTAAACTTTTGAAAGAACTGGAATATTTTGTTTAGAGTTATGAACATTTCCGAGTCACGAACAACCTCTATTCCCAAAGTGTTCATAACTCTGAGGTTCTACTGTAGTTGTAACACACATTTGACATGATAGCTATTATTGATATGTAAGAATTTAGCATTTGGTGCATATATAGCAGTACTTATGGCACTTAACTGCATGTACATAAGTCCATGGATCATATTGAAGGGTCGGTGGAGAGTTGTTATGGAACCTTTTGGGTGAAATCCCGGTTTCACTGAGGTTAGTAGGGGTTCTGCCATTAACTTCAATGAGGTGAAGATTTCACCCTTTGATTCCAAGATAAAACTTTAGCTTCAGTTATGAAACTGAGCAAATTATTCATAAATAATAAATGTGAAAATCCTGGCCTGACTCCCAGTATTTACTGTAAATACTGGAACTTGTATGGTAAGCTATAAGTCAACTCAGTGGTAGCAGAATTGGGCACTTTGGTGGGAAATGGGTGAAATTCTATGACCTGAGTTATACAGAAGGTTAGATGATTTAGTAGTCCCTTCTGGCTTTAAAATCTATTAATCTTGTTTTGGTAAAATCAGCTAGTGTATAGAAATAGAGAACCATTGATTCAAATCCTTTGTTTAAAAGCGTTCTTTACCTCACCCATTGACTTTCTCAAGTTAGAAAAAATAGAGATTGAGAAATCAGTGAAGAAATCAACGTATGAATAAAAAATATTATGCAAGCTTTGAGGGTCATGCAAGAAAATAAATACAACCCACTGGGTTACAACAGTATGATAAATGCACACATACAGTACTTCAAGATGGCATTGTAGTAATCTACCATTTTTAATTATAATAATACTTAACTAATTTATATACCCCTTTTCACTCTCAACTTGCTTTGCAAACATTAATTAAGGTTCTTTGAGGTAGGTAAAATCATTAAGAAAGATTAAGATTAATTAAGATTTCAGAAAATCTGAAACAGATGTTCTGATTTGTCCAAGACCAACAGAACAAGTCAGTCATTGCTACAGGTGGGATTAAAACTCAGGAGTTTGTAGCCTCCAGCCTGTGCTCAGAACACTGGGCCATGGCCTTCTCTATAGCAAACACTCTTTCATTTCTTAGGACTAATAATGCATTTAGGATTAACATCACTTCTTTACCTCACAAGGGTGTTGAGAATTAAGAGGGCCCCTCTAACTCTCAATAAACTTATATTGGCAAAACTTGCATTGACTTCAATGGGAGTCAGATCAGGGTTATTCACTAGTTTTTATAGAGCACTTGGGATCCTGTAAGGAAAGGCCCTATATAAGAGAGAATTGCTGCTGCTGTTAGTTGCCTATGGATAATCTCTGTGCATTCAGTTTTTCTTTAACCTCTTGATGCCAGGATTTAGATTTTCTCAGTTTGCAATCTGTTGTAATAGAAAATCAGCCTGGCCCGAGGGAGTTGAAATACTTTTCTCTTTGCATGTGTAAAATTTTCTGCTGCTTTTTTATACACCTGTGCAAAATTGTAAAAGGTTCAATACAATTTGCCATTGGCAATAGACGCTGTCAGTAATACAAGGAATATTGATGTGAATGAATAAACCGCTGTACATGAGCACTTTTAGATAGTTTATTATGTCTATTCTGACAAATTCAAGGGTGTGGGCTGGCAGATAAATACAAAGCCAAATAATTTGATCTCCTAGATGGCAGTATTTCATATCTCTTAATTAGAGAGATGAAAAGAGGGTCACATCTTACAACCTTCCCCTCTTCACCACTGAAGTAACTAAATTTGGGGAGTCTTATTTAGAGGGAAAGTAAAATGGCAAACTATTTGCTAAAAGCAGGATCCTCTCTTTGAGAGGAGACCAGTATAGATTTCTGGGCATTTTTCAACTTTCTCTAGCGTTGTACTAGTTGGCAACCCCCGTGGACACTAAAATTGACTAGGTGTGGCATTCATCTTGATGGCACTACAAGAATACAAATAGTAATAATAATGGCATGCAGGTGCAAGTTCCAGAAGTGCGGAAAAAGCGTAATACTTCTTCATTGTACCCAATGTAATATCAGCATGTCTGCTTTCTCCCCTCCCCCAACAGATCTTGTGAAAGCAGTTTATACCTCAAAGCAAGAGCCCTTAACCATAACCCTCTATTGTAAAAGAGTCCAAATTTTTCAGTATTGAGTGCCACATAGGCAAATTGCCAGCACTCCAAGAGGCACGCTGAATTTTCATATGTATTTGCATATTGCTTTTATCACATTTATGCACAGGAGCATATTATTTGTTTGTACTTAGGTATTTACTGAACGATGAAAGGAAATTAGTTTTTCACCAGCAACAAAAACCTGCAGCTGATTTCCAGCCCCCAGTTCTCTTCATTTCCATGGGGAGGTTTTTAGGATTCTGTGGGACGCAGTTAGCACTCAGACTGTGGTTTAGGCATCCCTAGATTACTGTAACAATACTAGTGCCCCTTTATGCTTGTATACTCTGTAAAATAATCCAAAATCAGTTTAGAAAGATGAATTTCTCTCTCTTGTACCAAGACCAGTTTGAACATACTCTAGTAAACAATTAGTGACACCACAGATGCCAGTGCACTTTAGTTTACTTTATTTTGCAGATTTTTATGTATGTAGCCTGTAACAACTCCTATGAAGCTGTCACAATCTGTTGTATCAAAACTTACTTACAGGCACTGTCGTTCAGGGATCATTGAAATGATAGATTGTTCTGGTCTTTCCTACTAATGTGTGCTTAGGGAGTCCTTAATTTACATGATACACTTATGCAATTTTTGGTGAAAAGTAGTTATTAATCCTGCACAGAAGACACATTTTCAATTTAGATAAGACTTGCTTTTTTAAACAAAATGTCTAAAAGGTAATTTATCCATCTCAGGGTGATAGCATGCAGTACAGAGTTCACCCTTAAAAACTTGCCAATTGTTTTAACACCTTAGATCATTCAATACCTTTTACCTCAGTATTTGCAGTATTGAAAGTACTTCATATGGTAGCTCCACAGTATAGTCCTATGAGTCAGGGGTGGCTGCCTGAGAAGCAGACCAGGACTGAATTGTGACAGAGTTGCACTTTAGTCCCTGCTTCCCCTCTCTCCCCCCCCCCCCCCATGTGCTAGTAAGCAGTGCCAGCTCCATGCCTAGTGCAGATTTCTGCCCTTTCTGCACCAGCTCAGCTAGCTGGCCCTGCCCATTTGTGTGTGGGAGGGAGTCCTGGCCCCTTGTTGGCTGCTCTCCTGTCCCAAACCCATGTAAGAGAGTAAGGGTGTCTTTATGAACCCCTTTGCATCCCTTTTTGGGCAGATAACACAGTTTATGATGAGTCCGTAGTAAGCATAAGAATACCCCAGGACAGTGCTGCTCCTATTGGACCAATCAATAAAGTTTTCAATTAACACCCTCTCCTACGATATATTGGTCACAACTAAGCAGTGCTGGTTATAGAGCCCAGTTCTGGGAGGCACTGAGGATCCTCTCCTACGATATATTGGTCACAACTAAGCAGTGCTGGTTATAGAGCCCAGTTCTGGGAGGCACTGAGGATCCTCTACATCCATTGAGGTCTATGACAGCTGCGGGTGATCAGCACCTTGGACGAGCAAGTTTTGGCCCGTAGTCGTGTTTTGTTTTTTTCCCCACTAAGTCGTTTGTAAAAAAGAAACTGGGGCCTGATTTTGCTAATCTTTTCTCACCTGAGTACTCCTTACTCATGCAGGTAGTTCTCTTGGCTTTAATGAGACTAGTTGTTGCATCAGTACTGGTGTGATGCCAGCACTGGTCAGGGCCTTGGGAGAGAAAACTATAGTAGCAAATGATCAGCCTGATCCAGCAAATGGTCATCTCTGTCTCATTGCCTTTTATGGGACTATTCATAGTGCAGCATATTTGCCTGAGTGATAATTGTAAGACCGGGCCATATAACTATATGTACAAAGATCTTTACTAATTTGATTAATAGATATAACATCTCCCACCGAAGTCCCAATGTCTTATCCTTATGTTAACAATGACCTGGTGTTTTAATTTTTCCAGAATTATTTTGTTTAAATTTTTGTTTTTAATTTAGGTTTTCTTTTTGTAACTTAATTAGGGCCAGGATGACATTTCCTTCTAAAACTGCACTTGAAATTCATGGTTAGACAGATCTTATATGCCAGCCTTTTTGCTAGACTTGGAGTGGATTTGCATCTTAGACTTCAAATCCCATTTAAGGTTGTTGGATTGGCAAATGGCCGGGGACCAATGAGAACACAGACAGACATCTGGAATTTTGGGCTAGCAGCTACAACTTATTTATCAGTGACTCAAACGGGATAACTCCTGGAAGTCAGGTTGTCCTGACAGCAGCAGGGGAGGAGGATAGGGGATGCTGCCCCAAACCATCCCTGCCCCTCCTCAGTAGAGGCTTACATCCAGAGCCTCTCAAATTCTTAAGGCATAACCAATCCACCTTAACATGGGCTCATGCAAGCCCACTTACTCTGGGGTCTTCCAAACTTGAAACCTGGTTAGGCTACAATCCAGAAAACATCATTGAACCCTGTCAACGTGCTTTGGAGTCAGAGAGATTCACATCTCCTCCTCCCCTTTGGTGACAGCGATGCCAGGGCAGCCTAATTTGCAAGTAAGTGCAAAGTCCTTACTCTCTCATCCTTTGCCCCATGAACCACCTGTTACTGGCCACCGCTGACAAAGGGAAAGTCTAAATCTCTATTGCCAGAATCCATCATTGTAGTCCTGTGATGTGATAAATGTGAAAGATGTCCAGGACCCACACCTAATCTTTTTCCTATAGACTGATCAAACCCATGTGTTAAGTCAGAACTATGAAGTCAAGCAGCTAAACAGACAGGACTTTGATAAATTAACCTATGGGACATGCTCGAAACTCATCTTGGGGGGGACCCTTTGGGAAGGTAGTGTAGTGAGAGAGGCAGGATGTACGTGAGGGTAGCTGCTGATTTTATTAGCTTAGCTAACAGTATTATATGGAGTGGTGGGTGTAGCTATGTTGATCCCAGGATATTAGAGACACAAGGTGGGTGAGGTAATATCTTTTATTGGACCAACTTCTGTTGGTAAGAGAGACAGCTTACACTATTGAGTTTATACAGGGTTCTTCTTTAGGTCTGATATTACCTCATAAACCTTGTGTCTCTAATAATATTATGGCAGCCTACAGCACATTTTGCATTGAATATTCTTTAGATTCATGTATGATTTTTTATATTTTGTTTGCATAAAAGCACCTAGAACTACAGAGGAGCTTCAAAGATGTATAGTAAATGGATGGTATCAGTCATTTTAGTGAATTTATTGAGCCTATCTTGCAGTCTTTATTTGCATAAGTAATAATTATTCACACAAACAGTCCTGTTTATTTCAATGGGATGATTTGCATGAGGAAGTGTTGTGTGAGTAAGAGTTGCAAAATTGCCTCCCATATTTGTCACTGGTGTAGACAACAACAGAGCATGCAGTAATTTGGTTATACTTTCAAGTTTGAGCTGAAATTAAAAAACTATTTTGTAGCTGTTGCTCTGAATAGAAAGTATTGACATTTGTAATCGAATTCTGAGATAGAACATCCGATATATCGTAATGCGGGAATTGCTCTCCGACTGTGAGAGAGACTCAGCGGAAGACTGACTTTGATCATCCTCAGGAACAATATTAAATCTTTCATTTCAATCTGTTTTTTAAGGTAAAATATTAATCTATTTTCTTTCTCAATGTTGAAATGACTAGACTGAGAAACATTTCAAATATTTGAAGTATGTGTGACATGATTAGTTTGTCTTTTAATTGTACTTTG
The DNA here is from genome assembly GCF_026122565.2 of Emydura macquarii macquarii. Taxonomy (NCBI): domain Eukaryota; kingdom Metazoa; phylum Chordata; order Testudines; family Chelidae; genus Emydura; species Emydura macquarii. Next base: position 73,834,266 of record NW_027131390.1, read on the forward strand.
ATCTAGCATAATATACGTCAGTGGGACTACTTGAGGAGAAAGGCCCGATTCCAGAAAACTGCTCCACGGGCATAGACTGCCAGTGAAGGCATCACCTGCATGGAGCAGTTTGCAGGTCTGAGAGAGAAAATACTACTCTGTGTGAGTTAGGGTGACAAATGATAGTAAATGTGCCGTCTGCCAATCTAATTTCTATGCCTACAGCTTTGGAAATGTTAAGGTTTTTTCCCTCTTTGTACATATGATGCTGAAATTTCTTCTTTGCACTTGGTTCACTTTCCGTTTTAGCATTCACATAATTTAATATAAAATTGGGGAAATCAATGATTTCAGAGGACACTCAATTTTCCAGTCTATAAGCTATTTGTTATGCATAAAAGCTCTCGGCACTTAAGATGGTAGAACATTCTCATGTCCTGTGAGACAAGAAAAATTGCAAAGCAGGAAAAGAATCTGAAAAATAGAAACAGACAAATGAACGAAGCATCCCCTAAAAGAAAACCAGAACTTATACTAGCAGTTTAAAAAACTTTCCACATCACAGCTGTATAGTAGCATTTAATGCAAGATAGCGTTGATATACATGTCGGTCAAGGGAAGTGCATTGTGCATGAAACTCGCTCCTATTTACTTCAAGGGACATTGATTTCCATTAGATCCTGTTTGAGTAAGGAGTGGGTGCAAATAGAAGGCTAGCTAATGTTGTTTGCACCCAGACCATATAAGGAATGGTTCATTGGCACCACACCCCAGGGGGAGCACACAGAGGCATTGGCCTCAAGAAGCACAATTCCTTCTTGAGTGCCTGTGTGCTCCACCCCCTGGCTCATGGAGAGCACCAGACTCTCTTCCATGGCCATGCAGCTTTCCAGGCCAGTATATAGAACATGAAACTATGGCTCTGCATAATCTTTGCTCCTCCCTACTCAATCGCATCCGGGTATGAAACAACAGGGCTGCAATTTTACTGCTAAATCCTTACTGTTTCCTATTTTCCCTGTGAAACTGCATAAGGGCTAGTCATAGTTTTGCCCAAAATGAGGCCCAAGGGCTTAAATTCAGCTGGAGCTATCCAGAGTACAACTCTGGTAAATATTTTTACCCCCCCCCCCTGGAGTTTTTATAGCTTGTTGGGGGAGGGGAGTGCAGGGGGGCTCTGGGAAATTGAGAATTTAAGCCCTCTGTGGACCTAAGTGTTTGACCTGCATTGAATATGGAATTTCACATTGGGAATATTCAGTAACCACCTGGCTTGACCTGAAAGACAAATGTGGAAATTAGCTAAATGCCATTGCTTTCAGTTCTAGTGGCTCTCACAAATCCGTAGTAAAAGGGTAGCTGTGTAGAATGAATGACAGGTACTAAAAATCACTAGGTTTGGAGACACTACCTGTGGGTGCAACCTAGGCTAATATGTAGCTTAAAACCACTACTAGGAGAAAGCAGATTGCTTAGCTGACTAAGTGCACCAATTGATTGTAGTTCTGATTGGGGAAAAAATTGAACAGCATTAAGATATAGAAACATGGGTGGAAAATTACGGAGATAATGTATGGCACTTTGCAGTAAAAATGGGAATTTTCTCTTGAATGAATTAAAGACAGAGTAAGATGATAGTCTTAGCTTCTTTACTGATTTCTGTTAGAGAGTTTAGAGAATTGAAATGGATATGTACAAATATTGTAATGATCTAGATTTACATATTTTTATAGCAAAGTCATACGTTGGTCAAGATATGTGCTCGGCGTCAGAAGGCACCACTGGATGTAAAGATAAAATCAAGGGCGGGAAATTACTAATTTTTCTTGATTAGTCATGAGACAGGAAACACAGGGCCCAAATGCCCTAGCTTACATGAAAATATCTTCTTCAGCCTTCTAGATATTGGAAGCCATAATGGTGTGAGATCATTAAAGAGAGAATTTAGCCTTGAAGAGATTCTAAACTCTGGTAGAAAGAAGGAACAAAAGATAAATAATAGCCATGAGCTGCTAAATTTTTAGAGTTGCCTGGGATTTAGCCACACAACTCCCATTAAAGTCAGTGGGAGTTATTAAAGTCGATGTGCCTTGATCTCATGCAAACTCTGAAAATTTAGAGGAAAATGACAATCCACGTAGTGGAAAATAACAAATATATAGTAGCAGACAAGATATGAGCAAAATGTCTACCAAAATGAAAAGGCTGATGGAAAAGAAAAGATGGATGGAAAAGAGATGGTTGAATACATTGTTATGTAAGATTGTGAGAGAGAATTCATAGGGTTTTGGAAAATACAATTTCATCAGAAGCCGAAGGAAAATGAAAAGGAAGACAGCAGGTGTAATTGCTGTGAGGAGCAGCTTCCTGCTGAGACAGGAGAGTTTTACCATCAACTCTATAAGAATACATCCAAGCAAATACAACAAACATAGAAAAAAATGTATCATAAAATCAAGAAGGTAGGACAAAAGGGCATATGCAGACATGCCTTATACACTGGAGAAGAGGCAGAGGAAAGATGAATAGGATGACAGTAGGAAAAGAGATGTGAGAAAACGACCTGTTCATGGATATTGTACAGTAGCAGAGGAAGAAGACAAGTACAGCATGCTTAGACTATACCAGGATAAAGAATATGGAAAACTATGTAATATATGTGCACAAAAAAGATGATGCTGGAGAACTAATCAGCATTTCTTCTGTAGTTTCACAATTTTTCACCAAAGAATCAAGAATTTGACTCATTAAAGTACTGCATTTTAACTAACAATGAGGCTTTTTTTTAATCTTACCAGGTCTATAAAGTAAATACAATATTGGAACACAGGGGCTTCTGTGATGACATTTTTTACAGAATCAAAGCATAGTGATGGTTATATTCAGTTAACTTCTAGCACATTTAAAAACGGGGACTGGGATTTTCAAAAGAGTCAAAGGGGATGATGTGCCTAAATCCCATTCATTTAAATGGGTGTTGGGTGCGTAACTCTCAAGATCCTTTGACAGTCTCAGCCTAGCTCCTCCCTACTCAGTGACACAAAGGCAGCTAAGGCATAAAGTATTAGACAAGATAATACCATCTCCTCAAAAGGCTACACATCTGGAAATTCCAGAAACTGAAGTGCAGTAAGAAATTAAATGGAAAGAAAAGATGACTGATAACTGTCCACAAACATGTAAAGAAATATTAGAAAGAGGACAAATCTTTGTTATAAAGAGGAGAATAAAGTTACAAATTCACTGCCAGTGTACACATGTGCAACTCCATTGAAGGAATGGAATTATGCCATTTTACACCTACATTTACACCTACATTTTACACCTACATTCTTAAACTGCAACAGAGGAGAGAAAAGATGAGAGAAAACATTGCCTAACTTTTTATCGTTGATGTAATACATTGCAGAATGAAGAAGTGGAAGTGCTATCATAGAGAACGTTCAAAGGTAGTTTAGATGTTCACTATTTAGTTTAGATTAGGAATAGTGAAACCAGTGCTGCCGGAATGCCAGTGTCTAGACTTAGAGGAGCTACCAGAGTTCTATTCCGACCCAATGAGTTTACTATTCTAGGACTCTGAAGAGACTTCAGAAGCAAGTAACAAAGATGTAACATGGTAAATGGAGAGTTGCTGAACCACAGACTAGTTCAATTATGCAGACCTATTAGATTACTTTTTGGCAACATACGCATTAACTTTGTTTTAGCCAGGCAAACAAGTTCTGTGGCACTCGAAAGCTTGTATCTTTCACCAACAGAAGCTGGTTCAATAAAATGTTATCTCTCACACCTTGTGTCTCACATTTTATGGAATAATTTAACCACCATGTTTGTCTGGCCTTACACCATAATGAGAAACTCCACAAGAAGTACTTCATACATAGCTAAAAGTTGGTGATTTATTACTGTGTTTATCACTGGCAGTTGTCCTAGGGGCCAGAGAGACCATTTATCAAGAAAATAGGAAATAATTCGCCATCACTTAGCGATGGCAAAATAATTGTTACATAATGGGCTACCTCTCCCAACTAATGAATACTAATGATTGCTAAGACTATGAGGCAAAAAAAAACTGCAAAAGACACAGAACGGTTTGCGAGAAGGACAAACAGCAGGGGACACAGGTAAAGGTTTTGAATAGATGCCAAAAACTAGTAGGCACAACAGAGATAAATAAAATACACAGTGAAGATGCAATATAATAAAATACTGTAATTTGGACTATCAGCAGGAAGATAGAGAGTCAAGAGTAGAAGAGCCCGAGTTAGCGTTTATGGGATATTTAACCATGAACAGCCAGAAGCTGAAGCAGCTGCTGGTAATACATATTCAGCTAAAACAAACATGTTAGTGTGGAAATGTCATAAAAATCACCCCATAAACTTTTTGGTTGCATTTGTTGAGTTTGTCCACAAGCCATCTGCAATTTATCTTTGTAAGACTGCATTTAGCTGGAGTGCTGTGCCCCACAATATCCCAGAAAAGAACTCTACTTGTTCCTTCATATTAAGGGATATTTTTTTACCTGTGTACATTTATAAATATATTGTATTGTCATAGGGCCGGTACAGAGGAAAAACAAACACAATGATCAAGAAGCACTCTGAATACCCCGGCAACATTTTGTGTAACTTGTCCTATTTATGGGCTGAGGTTTGCAAACTGTCTTGAGGAAGAAAGGTAGTTCTGCTCTCTAAACCCATCAAGATTTCTCATGATTTGTGTGGATCTCGGGGAAAGGCATGATGTATAGCTGCCCTGTGCCTTAATACATCTGCCCTGCTGGCCCGACTCTTCCTCTACTAGCACAATTTCTTTTGGAGCCATGCTGCTACTGCCTGCTGCCCCCATGTTTATGGAATAGCAGTCGGTGGGAGGTCCAGTTAATGTTAATGCAGCCTGAAGCAGCTTTAATTCCTGATCTCATATCCACTTGGATAGTCACAGGGCCAGCAAAAGATGCTGCTGCACACTGTTTTGCTCCACTATCCCACAACTGGCTGTAGAGACACTTGACCATAGGAACACAGGACTGCAAGGGATCTTCTATTCCAGTCTGTAGAGAGTAGATCTGGAATCTCCACCACAATAATGTAGTCCATGCAAATTAGAGATGGGCAAAATTTTACTGCTGTAGTCTGTCTTTCCCATTTCTCCCTTTCATGTAGAATTGCTCTCTGATGTGTGTCTGAGTATTTTGTCCAGTCTAGTTTTAAATGATTCAAGTGATGGGACTTTCACCAGTGCCACTAGGAGAGCCCCCATTGATAATCAGCTATAATTTTTTTTTTTTTTTTGCTCAATTTGTTCCCGTTACTCCTAGTTATGTACACTTTTAGTAAAGGTAAATATGTTTTCCATTATTTTTGTTTTAATATATTGGGTTTACAATATCTGACCATATTTAATTCCATTCCACAGTTAAACTCTCTTTTGAAAAACTCTGGATCATAGTATCTACAACCATTTATGAAACACATTAATCATGAGTGCAAAAAGGCAATGAATTCAGTTATGAAAACAGAATGCCCCACAAAATATATAAAAATAATCCCCAGTTTGCCTTTCAAAGTTAAATATCAAAAATACTTTTCAAAGCTAACTGCGCCTGTACACACATGCATGCGCGCGCACAGTATTCAGCAAAAAAATTAAGAAATTGTTTTTCATTTGTTTAACACAATCTTAATGTGTGACCTCCTTTCCCCAAGGGAGATTGCAATGGAGGTGGTGGTTCTTGTTTATGTTCCTTAATGAAGTCCATCTAGGTTTTGCAGATTTTTGGTACTCTTCTAGAAAGGTCTGTCACCAATTCCTGCCTTTGGCCAAACTTTGCTGCTGTTCTTTCAATATTTGAAGAGGCAATTACCTGCTGCAAACAAATCTTTGGCAATCAAAGAGAAAAAGTGGGTGCTCTTCTATGCTCTCAATTGTTATTGTATAAGCTCTGTGTGTATGTGTTTGTGGAATTTCTTTTCTTGGAGATGAGGCTTATATTTTTATCCTGGTTGGTGTTTTACAGAGGTATATGTCATTAATGATACTTACTACTTTAAAAAAAAAAAGTTACATGCTCTATAGTTTGATGTGCAGTCTTAGAAACTTCCTTCACAAACTGGAAACCAATTCTTTAGACTGGAGTGTTGGTAAGGGACTGCGCTCTTTGCAGTTACAGCAGAAATCCTCAGAGAGAGAGAGTTTTTTTCAAAATGAAGTTGTTTCTTACAACAGAGGTCCCAGTCCCTCTTGGTGGCCAGGCAGTGCTAAGTAGAGTTCTCTTCTCCCCAGACCACTCTGCAGTTCAGTTACATCCCCATTTGTGTTTGCTACCCCTTCCACTTTGATGTCATCTATAAATGTGTTCAGAGCTGAATTCATGTCAAGGAAACATCCCAATAAAGACCTAAAGCAGATAACCAGGGTTCAGAGATGTTGCCTTTTTTCTTGGGCTGGCCAAAATAGCTTCTGCAAGCCCAAGAAGAGCCTTGTACTGGCCTACAGCTAGCAGAGAGCCTCGCCGCTTCCCCACTGTGACAAAAAAGCAGCTCCATGAGCCAACTGAAGCGCTTCTGTGGAGCACAAGTTGAGAAGCATTAAGGGCCAAACCCTGGCTTTTAAGCCAATGGAAACTTTGTCCTCTTGTATTTTGGGCCCAAGCTTGTTCCCACTGAAGTCAATGGGGGGTTTTACACAGAATTCAGCAGGTGCAGATGTGGTGCTCTATTTGCAGGTTCCATGCAGCACTTGAGTTATGCCAAAACGCTCCAGAGCACTTCCAGCACTTCCTTTGGGAGCCAGAACAGTGTTCTGGTACTTCTGGTAATGGCAGGGCAAACCAATGATTAGCCCTTTTAAAAAAATCCTACATCCACCCACACTAACTCAAAATATTCTTCTTGTTGAAATCGTTACATTCCATCACTAATTTTTCTAGGACTTGAGCACTGGTTCTGTGATGGTAAAACTGGCAGCCCCTCACCATAACTGCTTCTGTTTGTTTGAGTTAAGAAATGGCTGTGATGCTCTTCCTGAAACCATGCCAGTGACTGCAGGCAATTTGAAATGGTCTCAGGAGTGTTACAAGAGAGGCTGCTGAAGCACAGAGCACATTTTAGGCACATCAATCATCTGTAAGTATTGCTGTAAAACATTGTACAATGGGGCTTAAAACACTTCATGTGCCTTTTAAAGTTATAGCCATACTGTGTACCTAGAAATGACATTGAAATGAAATCTCTACTGTCTCTCTAGATTCTGCAGGTGGAGGAAACAAATTTTGTTTTCCCAAAATATGAGAGAATGTTAGAATTGTTGGATATATATGGGGAAGAAATTCACACCTCCTGGGCACAAGATCTGAACCTTCTCTGTGTATCACAATTTAAGCAACCCATTCTCAAATGTGATGAGACCGGATTGCATGAAGTAAATTTTAATCAAAAGGCAATACAGTGGTAAATCTTACCTGTGTTGATTTAAAATTTATTTTAATTTTTTAAACAGCTATCATTTGTGTTCTAGCAAAAATTTATCTTGCGCTACAGAGCTTCCAACTGTGGATCAGACGTGAGGATTTTGACCATAGTGTATAAACAATAATATGTATTTCCACTAAAAATATGTTATGAGACACACATGTATTAAAACGCTTATCCCCCTGGATGCATTTGTGGATTATGTAGTTGAAAACTAGAGAAACGTATCGCTTTTCTTTTCAAAATGCTTATTATATATAAAACATGAGACTAGATTTAAATATAAATTACACTTAGAGCCAAGTCTTGCATTCCTTACTGTGGGAAAACTTCTGCTGAAGTCAGTGGGAATTTTGCTTAAACAAATCCTGCAGCATTTTACCCAGGCATCGTAATTTGAAACAGCTTCTTTCTTTGTGAGATACCAACAGCTATCTTTTGAATAACAAAACGTTCAGATCTTATATGTCTATTGCAGCTTTCTGCTGTCCTCTGGAAGATGAAACACCTTGAGATTTTGAAACATCCTGATGTAACAGAAGTTGCAATGCACTTATATTCCAAAAGAGAAACCCTTTACAAGGTAAATACAGAAAATTCTGTATGAGAAATGTATGTGAATATAAAGACATGGAAGAAAATTCACATAACTGTAATAATCTATTTGTCTTCAAGAACAGACTTCTCAAATCAGGAATTTCCAAAGTTGGGGGAGCAGATGCTTATGAGACTTGGTAATGGGTAATGAAGCCTTTCTCCATCACTAGTTAACTTTCATCATGTTGGCCTAGACCAAATGTGATCATTGAAAGGCTGGTTAGTGGTTTGTGTGAAATGAGTTGATGATTTTAGTCCACCTCCTAGATGACACACATTTGCATGACAATAGCCACTACTACAAAGAGTAGAAACTGGCAGCCTTCTTGGCAGCCTCTGCTGAGACCAAGAATACAATGTTTCTTAGTGATGGTCTACACTACAAACTTATGTTGATATAATTACGTTGCTCAGGTGTGTGGAAAATCCACACTCCTGAGCGACACAGTTTTACTGACGTAGCTCCCAGTGTAGACAGCACTATGTTGACAGGACGGCTTCTCCCGTTGACATAGCTACCACCTCTCAGGGAGTTGAAGTACCTACGCCAATGGGAGAAGCTCTCCTGGGGTGTAGGTAGCATCTTCTTTAAGCATTACAGCTGCTGCAGTGCTGGAAGTGTAGACAAGTCCTTAGAAACAGAACTTTTCTGATGATGGAAGTAGCTCCTCAGAGCCAGGTGGAGAGACATTGGACTTGTCTATCCACACAAGTATGCACCAGTGTAACTGAAGGTGTGATTTCTGCACTCATTTTGTTGAATTTGTTGAATTTTGTTGAATTTGTGTATGGACACTGTTACACTGGTTTAAACCTGGCATACATTGATTCAGGGACAAGATAAACTGATATAAGGCCAGTTTAAACCAATGTAGTGTCTGCACATTATGCTGAACTGGTTTAATTAAATTGGTGCAATATCACAACTTTAGTTAAACTGGTGCATATATGTGTGCAGACTATGCCATTGATGGAGCAATATGGGGAAACTTACCCTGCTTTTGCTTGGCTATACATGTGTTATGAATGAACAGAAGTCTTCAGTTTCCAAACTACTAGTCTAGCACTTTTTGCTAATGTTAAGGGTCAGATTCTTAGCCAGTGTAAATAAATGTATCTCCATTGATTTAACTGGAGCTACACTGATTTACACTGGCTAAGAATCTGGCCCTACATTATTTTAAAATACAAGTTGGAGACTATTTATGATTCTTGCCTATTCATATTTTAGAAGATAAAAAACATTACAGTATATTTAAACATGGCAAGCGAATCTACATTTTGGGCCTAGACTATTTTGTTAAGGGTCCTTTAAGTAGAGAACTATTTCAAAGAGTGAGGAACCCTAGTCAGAAACATTTCTGATTAATTTATAAAGAATATGATATTTTCTCCCTCAGTATATTGGAAAATTAAATTTAATTGCCAAGAAGAACAATAAGTTATGGAAGATCATTCTGCAAGTGGAAGTAGAGCATGCAGGATATGAATTGCTGCATGTTGTCCAACAACTGAAGCCTGACCTTTCAGAATGAAGAACTGTGGGATTCTATTGAGCAGACTAGTACAAAATGTGAGCAGTGAAATCCAGAAAACCAAGTGACTGCTGTACAGACTGAATGAAACCTCCTTTTCTCTAAGGAAAAAGTGTGGAAATAGTTCCCTGCTTTGTCTTGATGATAAAAAGAGAATCTCCAAACTGCATTGGATGGTCCAAGGGACAGGATCTATCAGTTGGACCAGGTGATAATATTTATAATTCCAGTGCACATTTGGTACTGGGAGTACTGACTATTAATATATAGGTTGAGATAATTGGGAAAGCCGGAATTCAGTAGTTTAGAAAACTCAAATGTTTTTAAATACACTTGGCTAATGCAAATCCAACTCTACAAGGAAATAGCTTTTAGCAATTTATTCCAGATGTGCTTGTAAAAGTTACAATGAAAAGATAATTATGTTGTAAATAGTGGGAAAGCTTTTCTTCATCAAAGTGAAAGTTGTTTTACTCCTGAAGTGATCAATTAGCAGGGATAAAGAATCCACATAGCGAAGAGCAATTCTGTTGCCCATTCTGTAAATTACCTGTTTCAGGACAAGCAGACCTTGCTTCAGGCAGATCCTCTTTCTGATGAATGGAAAGCCTACACTGAGTACATAGACCACATGATTTTAGATGGGTTGATCAAAGCTATCAAGTGTTCTCTCAAGTATCTGATTGAAAACACCAAGACATCATTTAAATCCAGTCCTTTATTTGAAGTGTAGCTTGACTATAATGGCAGAGAAACAACTTTAAAACCTTCTTTGGACCCAAATGTCAATGGCAATTTCTTTGATGTTGTGGAGGGACTAATCAGCATCATGTCCAGTACTCACTAAGGTCTGGAGCTGGTTGACCTATTTGTAGAGAATAATTTCTTTAGATTTAGCTTCTGCTTTTGTTTGCGAATTATCCTCCAGCAGTCTTGGTGATTACAAATGGGTTCATTACTTAGACTTGTGAGAAATGGTTTATGCAGTCATGTTTCAACCTGTGTGTGTCTTGAGAACTATTTGCTATTGGTATGAGTGTTTGCTGTCTGTGCTGTGTGATTGGTCGTGTAGATCACCTGATGTTGTTTCTTCTCCTTGCTACCCACAATCCTTATTAGCCTGAGTATTCACCATAGTTCCTCATTCTATAGAGAAATATATGCTTGTGTGAATGTTCAGACGGCAAATAAAAATGGTCTGCAATCAGATTAAATCCATTTTGTAGTTTTAATTTTAATGAACATTTGCAAATATTTTTTGTCCAACTCACCCCAACTGACAAGGGAAACAAGAGTCTTGATTTGGTCTCATTTCCTTTTTCCAAATTATATTTATGGCAGTTGCAAGCAACTGCCAAAATCAAATGCCAGACATATAGGCCACCGAGAAAGAACAGATAAAATGTAAGTGGGTTAGGGTTACCATTTATTTATGGCAGGGGTGGGCAGAAGCCCCCCCAATTTTCATAACAGCTGGGACTCGGTGACATTGCTTGTTCCTCTTGTCCTCCTCCCCTCACTGGCCTAGTCTTTGCTCAGCCAGTAAGAATGCAGAGCTGTGGCAGAGCCAATAGCAAGGCTGGGAGCCTCTGCAGCACCTTTTCAATTTTGATTGACACAAACTCACTCAGCTGGTGGGAGGAAGCAAGCTCTCAAGCTCTGTGCTGAGGTCTGAAGATGCTGCAGATTTCATCATGATCTGCCCCTCACTGTCACATGCTGACATATTAAAAAGGCAGGAGCAGGCACCTTGGGGCACTAGTAGACACATGGTTGCTCAGGTGCGGGAGGGGGCTGCTACCCCAAGCACATTCAGGGGATAATTAACCTCACAGATAGCCCAGCTTTGGAAGCTTCAGGCTGCAAGAGCAGCACTGAAGAATGACCACCTGGAATCTTTCCCTGCTGTGAAGAAATAAGCAAGGGCTGTAACACCACAAATGTTGTTTAAATTACACTTAAAACTTTCCCTTTTTTTTCCAATTCTAATTTTTTAGTGACTGGCAATACCCCAGTGTGGCCATTTATTCTGCCATTTAATCCCACTTGTCTGAGAATCTTTCCTTTGCCTACAATGTGCTTTGGGTCAGGTTACCAGGTAGGTCTATATAGGCTGTTACACACAAATGCTGTGAATGTCTTGATCTTACTAAATCTCCCCAGGGTTGCACTTTTCTAGAACCTTTTTCCAGAATACCTTTTGAGGAGTTGCTGGTCCTTTATATGTGCAGATACAAGCAACTGCTGCCTCAAACAGCCATTTTGTAGCTGTGTGTCTGCTGTGCTGTATGTCTTTCTCTTCCAACTGGTAAGTAATCTTAGCTCCTGTTGTGTTTACCCTTTAATATTTTGGGTGGGGCAGAGTTTCATAAAATTAAGTACCTCAGTGAATTTCATTGAAGTGATGTTTATTCTCTTAAATCGTTACAGCAACACACTTAGAAACCTCCTTCCAACTTAATCCTTTGTGTTTATCATAACTATTTGTATAAAACCTTCAGTGCACATAAACGTAAGCCAGTCTGAACAGTTTGTAAGATTTGGCTGCCAACATTTGTTCATTATCGAACCATGTTGCTAACATCCATCCTTTAATTACACACCAGATAGTGATTTTTTAAAAGTTTGATATCTCAGCTACTTTTGAGCCATTAATTTTATCCCCCCCTTCATTTGTTAATTAATGCATGTACTTTCTCTCTAATACTACTTTCCCCCTTGACAAACTTTTAAATGTTCATCTTAACCCTTGTTTAGCATCAGCTCATTTATGTAAATCGTTAAAGGTCAAGTTACAACACATAATCTGAAAATTTCTTTCATGATGGATTAGAAAGATCTCCAAAAATATGATGCCTCAGAATAATCTAGAAATCATGCAGCTACTGTGCTGGCCCTGTATATAATGGAAACCACTTCAAGCCAGAGGGTGCTGCACCCCCAGCACTCTTAGTTTCAGCACCTATTTCTCATTTTAAAAAAAAAAACAAAGTTATAAAACCATGGACTACAAAAAAGATTCCAAAACTTTTTTTAAAAGGCTATGAATCTGACTGAAAATAATTCTTAGAACAAGATTCCTGTGCAGTATTTGAAACCCAACATTGGAGCACTTACTAGGACACTGAAAATGAAATGAATTAAAAGTAGTAGAACTGATTTTTTTCATGGTCTACACTTAAAGTAAAGCACATAAGTAGTTACTAACTACACTAATTTTTTTAAATTCTTTCATTTGCACTGACTGAAATCAGTGTTGTCATTATTGTCCACCTAGTCAGATTTGGGATTGGGACTCTTTTGCTGTATTATCTCCTGATTGTTCTAAATTTACAAATAAACTTAAAATATGGCTTTAATTGGTGTTTGTTATATTTTTTCTTTGTATGGGAATTAGGTACAGTGCTCTTGTCAGCTAATTTTTAAGTTATTACTTGCAAAAAACCTAGAGTTTTCAGGTGCCTAAGTAGTCCCTGAATCATGGTTAAAGTTGCCGCCCCCCCACCCTCCCAAATCTGAAATGGTGCCAGTCATATAAAGTGTACAGAAGCAGTAACATTGTGAAATACATAGTGAAGGTTAAACAAAAAATATTTTAAAAGCAATTAAATCAAGCAAAGCTGATGGGGCTGCATAATATTTTAGGGACTTAACCTGTGGTTGCTGCTAAATTGGGCTGGGGATGTGCAAATGTGGAGTAACGCTCACCTATGCATTTCCTCATGCCTAGGCCATGTGAGTGTTGTGAGTAAATTAGAGGCTGTTTGCTCTGTTAGAGATGTACTGGTTCAGGAGGCTGGAATGGCAAAGGGGCTGGTGGAATTTAGGGAGGATCAGGCCACATCTCCTGTTCCGCCACAATAGCCCTTACGTTTGCTGAGGAGGGAGGGATCGGTGGCATAAGAGCTAATACACTGACTGTGCCACCAGAGGATCCCTCATTGTAGCCAGCTCCACAACTGGATTCCATTTGTAGAGCAGCAAAAGAAGCTGCACAGAACCCAAGTGCAGTATTTGTCCTTATTTCCTTTTCTGATATTTTGGGTGTTTGTTTATTTATTTATTTATATTATGGTAGCCGAAAATCTAAATAGATAAAACCAGTATTGCTTCTCCCCACATTCAGAAAATATGAGTCAATCCCCGAAAGTCATGAGAGTCATTTAAAAATCTTTGGATTATTGACAAAACCCCACATTAGGTTCTTTTTATTTGTTTTCTGGTTTCTGAGCCTTTAGGGTGCACTTGGCCACATTTTCAGGGGTTTCTCTGCCACCATGAAAGCTAGAAACTTTAAAAAAAAATAAGAGCTGAGATCCTCAGGCAATCTTCTGCTACCAGCAGCTGGGGCTTTAAGAAAACCAATACTTATAACGAGAGGCATTAAAATTGGGACAACTGGCAACACACAAGCAGAGTAAACAATGTGATGGGTTGCAAAAGGCACATCAGTTCCATCTGGTTTGAAGGGGTTTTGGAAGCAGTGGAGGCTATTGGTGGTTTTTAATTTGTTGAGGATGGGGTTTTGCTAGGAGGGGATTAGTTAACCAGAGAGACCAAGCAAAGGAAGGGAGGGCAGCTGGAGAGAGTCTGAGTGAAGAAAAAATGAAAGAGGGGGCAAAGAGGGGAAAGAATGCCCAGAGTGAAAAGAGTGGGAAATGCAGTCTGATGACATCACTAACAGAACCTGCGGAATAATCTGCTCTTTGCGATTGCTCCTGCTGGCTCAGACTCATAGGCTTGAGTTTCTCTGCTGCCTGGGCTGGCTGCCTCCTAGATTTTCTTCCTCCCGCCCAGGTGTCTGGAGCACTCTGCATAGGTCCTAGTGCCTCTGGAGATATGGACAACTTTACACAGCTCTGGGTTCTGGGAGCATTAGGGGGAGGACTAGCTGGCAGTATTTCTCCCTCCTCCCACCAGGTGCTGCAGTACCTGCTGTGGCTGCCTGAGTAGCGCTGAGATATTCCTTTGAGTTGGCAACAGATAACATGAGGAACCATGCTTGAATGTAGCCTTCAGGAGCCAGTCACAGGGAAGAGCCTACAGCATAGAGAGACTAAGCTTTATGGTGTCCATTATACCTGCCATTATCACTTCAGCCAAAAGAATCTCTCACCCAGATGTTGTCTCTTCAGTCATGGTGAGATGTGAGACACTTTTGCTGTCTGTCTGCAGGGATTTAAACCCTATACTTGGGCAACAGGGAATTTTTGGTGAGGGGACCCTGTCTCTGGAATTCAGTCTCTTGAGATCCAGCAGAAGCTGACTCTGGTGGCATTTAGGACTTGGTTAAAATAAGGCTTACTGTTTAGTAAGGCTTTTTTATGGTTTATATAGGTCAACAGATTGTGGATAATTTCTCAGTGGGTATGGGTAATAACAGTAGTATGTTTTGTGGTTAGTTGATGACAAATAGATACAAAAAAAATCAAATTAGTTAGTAAGAGCTCCAAGGTATTTACATGATGGATAAAATAGAAATGATTAAACCCCAAGCAATCATGTTCAGTTTATTGAAGCAGCAAACTGTCAACCTGATTGTTTTTGCTGGCAGCTGGCACGTCGGGTTATCCACTTGCCACTGGGCTAACTTCTTGCGTTCTTGCAGTGCCTTACGGTTTGGCTTCCAGCCCACCTCTTCTTAATTTAAATTAAATCACTGGCTTCACTCACTCTTCAATTTTATTTGCTGTTGAGCAAGATGTGGATCAGATGGATACCCTGGAAGAAATCATGAGCAGAGTGCAATCGGTCACTGTTAATGTTCAGGAGAATCAAAGCCACTTTAACAAATACTGCTACTTATGGATGGATGATAAATCTGAATTTATGAAGCGGTTCTTGTTCTATGGCAGTTTTCTTAATACCGAGGAGCTGGAATTGTATGCAGAATATGAGCTTCAGAAATGTTTGCCCAAGTTAGCACACTTTGAAGAACAAGTATTTTAGTTTTTGCAGTTTGTTGCATTTCTTTTTCTCATGCCTATAGAACAGCTGTGAAACCATTATATTATTTTGTAGATTCAATTAAAAATGAACAATGTTAATTATATTTTTTCTTTAAGATCAATATTTATGATTTACTGTACAAGGAAGTTAGTGACTTTGAAAATCAGAAGACTTTCAATGGCTGGTTCCAGGTTAATATTAAGACTTTTGAAATATCTTATTAAAAATGGAGTTGGATGTTTAAGGAATGTCTACTCACCCATGGAACTCAACAGGTAAGCTACTCTGAATTTTCTTCAGTGGTTTTGTTGGAAATATGATCCTTTGGCCAAAGAATGGAGAGGGAGACTGGACGCAAAAGCACAGGAGTGACCCCAGCTCTGTCGTAGACTCGGTATGTGACCTGAAGCAAGATACATAACTTCTATGTGCTAGAGTTTCCTCGTGTGTAAAATGTAGATAATGATATTTACCTAGTTCACAGAAATGTTGAGGCTTAATTCATCATTGTTATAAAGCTCTTTGAGATCTTCAGATGAAAGGTGCAATATAAGTGAAACCTTTCTTTCTTTCTTTCTTATTCTAATAGAGTTTTAACTTGCCTCAAGTAATAAGGATTTCTAATGCTTCTGCCACGTGCTTATTATGCATTTCTGGCTAAATTAATACTTAAGAGGCAAAGCCATGCTGGTGGAGGGGGGTTCACCACCTGAGCAGCAGTGGCTGGAGGCATGCTGGCTAGGCACAACAACAATAAATAATAATAAAGGCATAATGAATACTTTGAGTAACATAGAGAAAAGTAGTAAGAGGTGACCCAGGCTACACTTTTAAAAGGTGTAATTTACTTTCTCCCCAGCTCAATCATCCTTTACAGGAAATGGACCTTGGTGTCACACATCCCCTATCTAGACCCCGTTCTCGGTCATTTGCCACAGTTGGCAGTGCTAGGTGGACAAAGGGGCTAGCATCCCTTCTACACTGGAATATTTAGAGCCAGACCCTGTCACCTGAGTAGATGCACTGGGAGGAGGAGAAGAAAGGTGAGGCAGGGCCAGCTGGTACCACATCCTATCCATTCAGAGAGTTGCTGTTGTGCATGTGAAATGCAGTTCTCATTTTGTAAAAACTTAACACAATGCTTCTACATTTGATTTGATTGCATTTACTTGTTCATTAATATAATTGATGTGTGTGGCTTGCCTTAAGTTTTCACACGCTCCATGTTAATTAACTGTTGACACTTCCCCACATTATATATCATTAGTGTTACTGAGCTAGAGAAATTCATTCATGAAACTCAAAAAGGTTTAGCTAAAACAGTGAAAGGAGGAGACTACGCTGTTCTGATTGGAAACAATAGGGCATCTGATGGCTATCCAGGGTTGGCAATCCACATATAATATTTTCAAACCTTTAAAATCAACTGCTGAGCTGTTCAGAACCTATGGGTAGCAGCTACTGAAACAGCTATACAGAATCGGAGGTAAGGACTCCGTGTAACATACACAACACTTTTTTTCATGCTTATACAAAACTTTTGGCTATTTTCTATTGTTTTAGTCTAATTTTGAGAGAGATTAACATTGGATCTGTATTTTTAAAAATAAAATAATGGATCATGGGTCAAAATCTGCAGTTCTTTGTCACACTGTGGGCAAACCTCCCACTGATTTTCAAGGATTTGTGGGGTGGGGGCAGGGCTTCACCCTAGTGAGGACTTCTAGGATTTTGCTCTATGTTCTTAAAGTCATTTTAACAGTGAACTGCTTTTCCAATACAGTGTTCTCGGTGTACTCCAAGGAGAAAGTTAAAATGGAAAGGTCTGTGGGTGGGTAGGTTAACTACGAGAGGGAGGGAGAGAGAGAGAGGGGGGGGTGTACTTATTTAAGGGTGCTTTGCCTGTATTATTAACACCTTAAGTTACAGAAACCGAAAGGATTTTGAAAATGTAATGTATTTTCCACCATTTGTGTTTTGTTTCCCTTATGCAGTTCACTGTTCTGGGATAATTGAACTAGACTAGACGGTTCATGAATACATAGATTTAAAGGCTAGAAAGAGACCATTAGATCATCTAGTCTGACCTCTAGTATATCATAGGCCATAGACTTTCACCCCATTATCCCTATATTGAGCCCATTCATTTTCAAATTATAGCTCTCATGCAGTCAGACTGTGGTGTTGTGCTGGCATTTCCAGGAGATTTTTTACACTAAAAAGTGTTTGAAATGCTTTTTCGGAAAAGCTTCTGTAAAATTATGAAAAAATATTTCATTAACATTAGATTTTTGCACTCTCCCACACCCTAATATTGGCGTCTAAACTTCTGAACAGTTTCCCTTAATGTTGTATGCAGCAAAGCTGCATAATCTGAATTCTGTTGCTAAACAGAACTCTATAAACCTGTCCAGTGGCTATCTTCATCAGTATGCTATAGTAGTTTAATGTGTTATAGGACCAGATGCTAAATGGAGCACATATTTTAGGTGATAAGTTTCATCTGCATCAAGAAATGAGACAGGTCCTTACTCCCTGGCAAAGGCTATGCATATTATAGGTCCCTGAGTAAGGGAGAAGAGGTTCTGTGGGCCACTGCAGCTCTACAGGTTGGATGGGTGTGGGGTGAGTAGAGTCAAGACTCTATCCCCCTGCCACAATGCATCAGCAAGCATAGCTAAGCCTCACGAAAGGGGAAATAGGGAGCAAAGGGGGAACCAGGAGTCCCAATCTGATCAGCTCCTGCGTCAGCACAACTACATGGTGCCTCTTACACAGGGCAGATTGTAAAATGATGATCTTGGCCTGAGTGGCCATGCTGTGAATGGGGTGGGAGGAAGGAATTCTTTCCCCCGTGACTCCCTCAATCATTAAGGGCAGCGGAGCTACTTTCAAATAACTTCAGGCTACAGTACTGACACAGTAGCCCTGGTAACTGGAAAAGGGAAAGAGAAGTGTCCAGCTTTTTATGATTTTTGTCCCACGTTTTCTGATTAGCTCTAATAATTACTCCAAGTAATGTACAGATATTATTACATGTGACAATAGCGTACTCAGTATAAAGTCATATTGTACATGTGCTGAAAAGTTTTAAAGTTCAGTATCTTCATTGTTATGTTATGTCAAAATAGCAAAGGCAGTTATTTCAAACTGAGCGCACTTGTGGCATTTATGTGAAATCTTGAAGAATTTTTGAGTTGCACAAATGTAGAGAAGCACTTGAAAAACTAAATTTCCATTTTTGTGTTTATATTTAGGTTTCATTTAAACCTTGATAAATAGTGGAAATGTTTTAAAAAATATTCCAAGGCTCAGAAGTTAATTTCATCTCAAAGTTAAGTTTTATGAGTAAAACACACAGAACCCAATTTTCAAAGGGGTTTCAATTCTGCCTCAGTCTTTGCAAGGAGAAGTTTTCTGTGCATAACTGTTTGTACTATTGGATTAGGCCCTGATCTTGCAAAGACTAAGCTTTGCAAGGTCGGGGCATTACTTGTTTGTATATGCAAATTGAATAATTTGGTTCCTAATTATCTCATTTGCATGAACAAAAACCTCTTTGCACACGCAAATGCAGAAACCATGCACAAATGGTCTGGTTTTGTGTGTGCAAATGAAAGGCCACTCACTATTTGAAAAGATGGGCCATATTCTTTTATACAGGGGTTTGTTAAGAAAGTGGTGGTGGGCCAAAAGTTATATCCGTGTGAATGCCATGATTATAATATTAGATTGGGTGTTTTACAAGTTAGAATATTCTCTGTGAAACGGGAACTTTGCCTTCATCCTCATTTTTCAAAAGACCAAAGCTCTGTGTATGAAACAGAGAGGTTCTCCTCTCCCCCTTCCCCCCCATGCGCACAATTTTCAGGAAATTTATAGATCTGTGCTGGGTATGAAACTGAGGGACCTTTCAAACTGATTGCTTTACTTTTCAATTCTAATCTTTCAGGCAGTCTAAATGCTTGTTGGAAAACATGGTTTTACTATGGAAATGTGTTCTTTTAACGTGCAATTTATAGACAGATTTCTTTGTGTCCTTATTTATGGATGTATTGTCAATAGATTGCTTGTATTTATTAAACTTGTGGCTCAAATAAATGTCAAATCTTGCATCAAATAAGATTCAGAAGCCTGTTTTTCAGCAATAGGACTCTGGAGAGGCAATATGTTCTAGTTATAATAAAGAGCTGTGTTTACCAAGGTAGTATGGGGTTCAAGCCAAGGTTATTCTCAAAAGCTTTGGGCTACAAAAAAAAAAAAAAAGAAGCTATTTGCTTTTGTGTAGCTGCCTTTAACCTGCAGGGATTACCATATGTTATGAAACATCTCTCTTCCTTGGGTACATTTAAGTTTATCTATGTTCAGTATTATTTCAGCTGCATCTGTTTGCTGACACCTGTTGTCAGCAACAGGTATTTTCTGTAGATGAGGTTTAGGGATCTGTGGAACTCAGGCAAGTTATGTATCCTCTTTAGGCTATAAATAAAATGGGGAACAAGCAAATCCTTGCAGAAACACAGTTGAGTTTCTGAAAGCACTTACCATTTGGTGTAGTGTTTACTACCGGGAAATTCATGGGAAGTACAATTACATCCAATACCAAGTGGTTGTAGGTTTGAGCCCTAAATTATATAAACCAAATAAGTAAAAATCTATTAGTCTGTAAAACCAATCTGATCCATAGTGCATTGCATAGTTGGAGTGTTTGGTACTGTTGAAGTTTATTTTCAAAGTTAAAATACATAAACATGTTGTACCTTGAAAATCCAGAATATTGTAAATAAACTTTATTTTTTGCCGTAATTACCTTTTGGAAATTACCGTGAGCCCATGTTTGGTACTACATATGGAGGTGAAGAGTGAATGATCCAAAGTCAACTAGAAAAAAGAAATGGGGCAGGGGATTGTGTGTGTGTGTTTCTGTCAGGGGAGGGTTGTTTGAGGTACAAACTGCCAAACAATATCTATTTGTAATGTTGTTAGGAATTGCCTCAAAAGTGGAAGAACCTTGAAAAGATTGCCTTCCCTGTAAAGCATGAAGTGGCACCTCTGCAGTCCAATGAAGTGTCTGTTATCAGGAGAAAATGTGTACTTTTTTGAGGTGAGATCAGTTCTGTGCTTTGAACCGAATGATTTTTCGTTTTTTGTTCTGATAACAAGCTGGTGGTAAGCTTCACTGAACTGAGAAATTGTAAACTCTTAGAAAAAGCTGTCTAAAGATAACAATTCAATGTTTCTTGGTAATGTATTCTGGATGAATTTGATAATTTAAAGCCCACTTCACCAAAATGGGAGTGTCGCTTGCGTCCTCTTTATCTTCAATTATGTCTAATCTGTTTCTAATTCAAACGTGATGCTGCTGTTGTCAGATCAAATATAGATTTTAAATGTTTTATGCTTCTCCACTGGGAATGTTTTAAATGTATGCTGGCTGTCTGTCAGGGCTGTACAGGCTGAATCTAATAAAATTTTAGGTAAATTTAAAGGAAATAAAAGTGTACTTAAAAATGAAATGATTCATGGTTCATGAGATGGAACATATTTAATGAATGGCAGCTAAGGAAAAGTTATGGGATAGTCTCTATGGATCACCTACTTAACCTCTAAGGTGCCCTACTCCAATAAATATATTGTATCTTTCAGGTTAAACAGCATGAGTTTAGAAACAGATTTAAAAATGAAGTCTGATTTTAGTTTGATGCAATGGATGCTTACAAGCATATGGAGAAGATAAAAATATCTATTGTTTTTATAAGTTATGATACTTCCATCACTGTAAATAGTCTGGAAAACATAGTCGCAGCCTGCAGTCAGTGTGCAGCATACATCAACATTTATTGATGTACATAGCCCATTCTTTCAAGCATCCAAGTGCTTTACAGCATAACAATAAATAATATGACACAGAAATAGGCATATCATTTTAAAATAGATCTTTAAACGAAGGGATTCACCCAAGTATGTCTGACCAGGAAGGTCCATCCCCAAGTCCTGCGTGAGAAATATTGTCTTGATAAATATTGTCTTGAAGAAGATTCTCAAATCTTTTTCTGAACTTGACAGTCAGTAAATTAAGGTGATATGAGTTTCTTCCTCAAAGTATCATGGGCTGTAGATTTGGATCACTGAGAGGGGGAGTCTAGCTTCATTTTTTTTAAATGTTGCTGGTGAAGTATGTTCCTGATTTTTTAAAATAGATTTTTAATTGCAAGGCTGGTTGTGATATAAAGCTTAAAAGTTCATGTCTGTTACCATATCAGCGTCCCCCCCCCCCTCCAATTGGTTTGTTGCTCTACGGTTGCTTGAGAGTGTTGGTCTAAAATTGATTAATTTTTTTATTGTGATGGGGAGGGGAAGCATTTATTTAACACCCCCTTTCTAAGCCCCTGGGGCCAAATTCTGGTTCAGAGTAGGCAAAAAGCATGTTTTTGCCTATGATGGGACAGAGTGCCAGACTGTGACTGGCCCTTGCAGGGAAACTGGGAGTTGGGAGGGGTAATACCACTTATATATTCAGTGCAAGGGTCAGTCATCATTGCCATCTCTGTACGTGAGGGGAATAACTCTATCTGTAAAAGTAGCCCCTGGAATTGGTGGGTACTTACTTAGGTGCGTGACAGGATATAACACTTTGTGTCTGTGACTTATGTCATATGGCTGGGATCTGGAAATAAATATCAATCTCTTCCTGACACTCTTGAGCATTACACCTTTGTTAGACTCTCTGTACATCTCTAGAGGTGTGTCTCTTGCCAAAGGGCTGAGGAAGTGGTGAGTGCCTATCCCCTTCTCCCCTCCCCTCTCATGTTTGTGCAGAGCAGGCCCAGTACAGTGGGGAAGCCATCTACACTCTACTATTAGAGTTTCTCCCACTGGGAGGCACTGAGTATATTGGAAGAATGACTCCTTTTCCTGACGAAACACCAGAGTGTGGTCTGAGTTCTGATTCTCCTTTTTACTCTGGGATGAGGTGTAGGTCATTTTCTCATCCCCACCAGTTCATGTGTCTTCATGACATCTGCTCATGACATGGAAGGGTAGATAGATGGAGCGGAATTTTGAGCAAACCAATCTAGAATCTCTTAAAAAGTATATTCAAAGTTTTAGTCCATTGTTGGCAAGGTGTTCTAAAATTACATCTTTACAGACCCCTAAAGACATTGCTAAACTGGAGGTTGAGATGAAAAAGCTTCAGGAAACTTGCAGACCTTTTCTGGCATGCTTACTTCAAATATAAACAGCTGAAACAATGCCATGCTGATGTCCCCAACAGAACAGTAGAATGACATGGTGGTTTTTGTACAGGTAAGGCCTCATCTCTGCAGTTGTGTTCATAACGGGAAATATAGGTGCTAATCTTAATTCTTATTTCCTGCTTCACATAACAAAAGAAGAGAGAAAGCTTCATGATATGAGTTGTAGTTCCATTGAGTTGGAATTAAGGGCCCTTTAGACAATTTTCTTAAGAATTAAAAACAAGCTCATAAAAATTAATCCCACTCTATTTATATTTAATACCGTGTGACCACTGTATTTATTTTTAGCCTGTTTTTCTCATTTGAATAATGGTATATTTTTGAATGACAATGCTAAATTTATTTATGAACATGCAAGCAAAAATTATTAAAAACAGAGGAAAAAAGCTAAGAAAAAACAGATGCTGGGGAAACAAATCTATATGTTGTTTGATGATGATCTGTCTCTAATGATTGTATTATTTTCAAGTCTTTTTTTGTATATGACATTTAGAAAAACTGGAATTCTATACTTCAGTGATAAACATTTCAGGAAGGAATTAAAAGAAGTTTTTCTTTCCTTCTGTCTTTGCTTCACACGTGTGCATATCTGTACTGTGTATGAATATGTATGTACATAATAGTTAAATGAAGGAATTTATTGTTAATAAGGGGATTTGCCTTTAGGGCAAAGCTCTCACATACTCGTGTACAATTATCACCTTGTTTGGGCTTGCTATGGTGAGATGCAGGCAGAGCGGTGTGAGGAAATTTTTTGCAGAGACTGACTTCAGTTTCCAGCATCACTCCTTAACTTTCATGAACGCTCAAAGATTCTAACTCCTATGTCTACAATTTTTTAAAAACTGCTCCTGCCAGGACAGAAATAGTAATATAATGAGGGAGATTCAAGTTCTGTTTGTCACACTGTCTGGAGAGGCTCCGAGAGTGCAGGCCAACCTCAGGGCAGACTGTCCAGAAACAGAGCACAAACCCAAAACTGGCTGTGTTCTCTATAATTAGATTTCACCAACCCAGTAACAAGTGTGAACTCCTAAATCACTATAACAACCTTAACATGGAGTCACAGACAGTCCCCTTGGGCAAACCAATCTATCTTGCCACCCAGGCAAGATGGTCTCTGTGATAGATGGTTCCTTACACCACAAATCACAACAATATTCAGGTTACTACCAGTAAAGGAGCAGTCACCCCAGATTAACTGTACTTCAGGTCTCAAACCAAAGACAACGCTTGTATCCAATAATATAATAAACCATCCAAAGATTTATTAGTTGGGAAAAATAAATTAGTTATTTACAAGGTTAAAGCAGATAAACATACACACTCAAATAAGTTACAGCCTTACATTTCAAAAGACAGTGGAAACTTCTACAATAAGCAAACTCTGTATGTCCATTAGGACTAACCCAAGCTAAACATCTGGGGACCCCTTGCTTATGCTTAGAAATCTTCGCCCCTCAGACTTCAAGCAGCTTAGGATAACAATTTATCCTTAAGCATTTTTATTCCCTTTTCCCAGCATTCAAGTTGCGATGGGACGAAAGCTTGTGCATGTACCCTCTTCAGGGGCACAAGGGAAGCAATCAACAAATTTGTCCACAATGGCTTGTATGTCGTCTGTAGACCTATTTTTGTTGGGGAGGAGATAACACATTTTGTGGCAACCTAGTTTTTCACACATGAAAATGCTTCTCTCCTGACTGTGGGAGATTTACAGACTTAGCGAACGTTTTTATAGTTACAGAGCAAATATTTAAACATTACCTTACAACATGGGATACAGATGTTGTAAGTAGGATTAAAACATGCAGCATCCTACAAGCATTCCATACAGTCTAAACACATTCTTATAACTTTACTATCTATTTTAACAATGCTAACAGGCGGGTAAGCCAGACTGGTTTCCAGCTATGTATTTGTCAGTGTTCAGTCAGGCATGGGGCCTTGGCATGAGCTGGCACCAGGTCTGCCAGAATCACACTGTTCCTTTCTGCTCCTCTATCTATTCTTTCTGATAGGAGTGGGAATGCTGAATAAGAAAAAAGACTGCCTCACATAGAAGCAGCTACCAATCCAGTAGTCTGATTCTTCAGCCACAGGATACAACTAACTCCCTTTTTAATTCAGTGGGAATTACGACAATCCTGTGATTGGAGAATAGGGCCCAGATGACCATATAGTGTTGTGATAGTTGTCAGACAGAAAAGAGCCATAATGATGAGCTTCATTGAGCTGGTTTGGGTTACCCTGGCCCTAGCCCTCCAAAGGTTGGGCTCCATCTAGTCCTAGTTAGCTTTAAGATTAGTTGCAGCAAGGGGCTCTCCCCTAAACTATATCAGCCTTAACCATAGAAGAGCTGCTGCTTTGCTGTATGTCCCATGCAAGGGCCAGGAAAGTAACTCAAAGGAGTGCAGCGATATGCCTGGAGTGCACATTTCATTCAATGAGAGAGGTTAGAGCAGGTCATAGCCCTGCATCTGCCAGGGAAGCAAGCCTGTGGCATACGCTGCATCATCTGAAAGGACTATGCAACTTGTGCAATTCCTCTGTACAGAAGGGGGAGTGGCAGGAGTCCTACTCCTTCCTTGAACTCCCCGTGGAATGGTACACACCTATTCCAGGCTCTGCTGATCTAACCTGAAATAATGAAACAGTTTAGAGATGGATCCAAATCAGATCTTGGCTCTTTACACTCCCAGACTATGGGACAGTTCTATTTCAGATCTGAACTCTCTGGCTTGGGGCTCTTCCTGCTACAATCCACATTACAGCTTCTCTTCTTATCAATAAAGCTAGGTATGCACACCTGGCTGGATTCTGCAGAGATTAAAAACCTCTGCAATCCCACTAACTTCCAGGGCTAACTTTTTGAAGGGACTCTATGGCTGTGTCATTACTAAGTAAAACATCTGTTTTTAACTTGTTAGCTAAGTTGAGGTAAAATTCTAGTGGAAACAAGGCAGTTTGTGGTTTTCACATGTTAGCAGGTAGTGTTAAAGACTTAGTTTCCCCCATAGTCTTTAGCTCCACCTACTAACTCATGTGAAAACTACAATTTGCCTTGTCATTACTAGGATTTTGCCTTGAGATAGTTAACTCACATTAGCTAAGTTGAGTTAAGAACAAACCTTTTTCCTAGTTGTTGAGTCTAAATGTGCTTGCAGAGTTATTGAAAACTACCACTTTTATACTGATGATAGAATCTAACATCTGCTTGCACCCCATATGCACACACAACTAGGGTTTTGTGAATGTATAATTTAAATGTAAACTCATTTATATGCCCTAGTGATAATGAGCAAAATTTTGCCCATGCAAAGTTGTGCATGTGCAAATTCTACAACCTAAAATAAGTGGTTTTGTAAGTAAAATCCAAGAAATGAAATAACATAAATGAAACCTGAAGAAATTTTTTTCTATAATCTTTGACATAAAATAACATTTGTTGTTTCCATCATAAATAGTCTTTCAAGATGTAATGCTCTCTGACATCTTGATTCAGTGTCAAGCAAAATGATAGTTTTGCACTGTTTTCTACCTGGAGACAAACATGCATTTTGGCCTGTCTAATTTTTCCTCCTCTTTGGAACACCAGGTTTGCTGTTCTGGAGCAGATCATAGGTCCCACTTCAGTGTTCTGTGTCCAGCAATTAGGCCTACAGCTGGTGCTTCATAGAAAGACAAAAATAAAGGCACTTACCCACCTGCATAATATACCAAGAGTAAAATTGGTTTCATGAATGGGAAAAAAGCAAGAATGTATTCAAAGCCAGTTAAACTCCTGTTTCCCTAATCATTTTTTCCCTTTGTGTCTTGCCGTATTCAAATAGGTCTTAAAAACTAATTTCTGCAGAATTGCCTATGAAAATTAGTTTAATTAAAAGAAATCCTTTGGTCTACCAAGACATATGTATGCTTAAACAGAGTAACCATGTGTTCATAGTTCTGTAATCTGTTACCTTCTTTCCACTCCTCCTTACTGGCTTATGTTATAGCTTAATTTGTCTGTCATGTTTATCGGTTAGTTTGGAGAGCAAATCCTTCAGAGCAGGGACCCCTCTACTCAGTGTTTTCTGTGACGTACTAGTACTCTTCTGGGCACTATAAAATAATCCTAGAATAGAATGTTTGGCTACCATAATAGTTTTCCAGCAAAAGTTATAGAACATTTTGGCTGTAATCAAACTTTACATATTTGCATAGAAAATATTCCAAAATCAGTTAATTGAATAGGCCTAGTCTTCAGAATGTCCCCCATCTCCCATTATCTTTATGCATTACTGACCTCTATAGGCATTTTAGGGGAAACATATAGTGTGAAAAGGGATGAAGGTTGGTACAGAAAGTATTATTCCTTGTTCAGGCAAGCAATGTGTACCTGAATGTGCTCCATGTCTTGTGCCATTTTCAGCAGTGCGGTTAGGCTGTTCTTCATATGAGGATTTTGCTTTCTCCAGGATTATCTGCAGTTTGTGCCGCTTACTCATTATATCATTAAACCAAGGTGCATTGATAAATGGGGCACTTATGCTCTCCACTGGATCCGATAGGAGCAGGCTTCAGTATTGTTACAGTGCCACCAACTTAGTGACCCAATAAGACCACACAAAACATTGAGCTGCTGGATTTTTCCAAGTGGAGGATTTTCAAGTTGGAAACAATAGTTTTAATTGAACAAATTAGTCCATTAAGACATTACTATCACTAAGAATACTTACTCTTTTGAATGGCACTTTTCATCTATAGATCTCAAAACAGTTTACAAAGGAAGGTATCATTATCCCCATATTACAGATGGGGAGGCACAGAGGGAGGTGTCTTGCTCCAGGTCACCCAGTAGGCCAATGGGAAGGTTTGGGTGGAAATTATTAGACAGGGTTAGGTCTAGTGGATGTGTGATTAGCACTCTGTGTTGTCACATGAAAGAATCAAGTTTGATTCCTAGGTGTGTAGTCTCACTTTTTGAGTTGACAGGAACTGGGAATATTATGGAGGCATTGGAATAGCTAGTAAGTATGGAGGACTTGGCTATATAGCAGACTCTGGACATACTGTATACCAGGTGTATAAAGCAACATGAAACAATTAAGCTGGTGAACATTTTTTCTAAGGCAATATATTGTATGGCAAGTTAGCGATTTCAAGTGGATGAGTTAAAGTACTGTCCAAATACAAGATTTTAAAAACACTGATACAGATATCTTCTACGATTCTTAGGGTTGGAAGGGACCTCAGGAGGTCATCTAGTCCAACCCCCTGCTCAAAGCAGGACTAACCTCAGCTAAATCACCCCAGCCAGGGCTTTGTCAAGCTGCAGCTTAAAAACCTCTAAGGATGGAGATTCCACCACTTCCCTAGGTAACCCATTCCAGTGCTTCACCACCCTCCTAGGGAAAAACTTTTTCCTAATATCCAACCTAGACCTCCCCCACTGCAACTTGAGACCATTGCTCCTTGTTCTGTCATCTACTACCATTGAGAACAGCCTAGCTCCATCCTCTCTGGAACCCCCTTTCAGGTAGTTAAAGGCTGCTATCAAATCCCCCCTCATTCTTTTCTTTTGCAGACTAAACAAGTCTAGTTCCCTTAGCTTCTCCGCATAAGTCTTGTGCTCCAACCCCCTAATCATTTTTGTTGCCCTCCGCTGGACTCCCTCCAACTTGTCCACATCCTTTTTGTAGTGCGGGGCTCAAAATTGGACACACTACTCCAAATATGGCCTCACCAATGCCGAATAGAGGGGAATGATCACTTCCCTTGAACTGCTGGCAATGCTCCTGCTAATGCAGCCCAATATGCTATTAGCCTTCTTGGCAACCAGGGCACACTGCTGACTCATATCCAGCTTCTTATCTACTGTAACCCCCACGTCCTTTTCTGCAGAACTGCTGCCTAGCTCATCGGTCCCCAGTCTGAAGGATGAAGAAGGAACTTGAAAATATGCAGTTCAGGTTTTAGTCAAATATTGTGGACCTTTTGATTTTATTCTGAACTAGTCTAAGAAGCAATTATAGATGATTCTATCTGCGAGCTGTACAATATTATAAGTGAAGAGTTCAGACTTGGTTTAATTTACCTTGCAAAATAAGCACTACTAGTTCATTATTGTAACCTTGGTTCGGATGAAAATGCGGTAGTGGTGTCTGCATTAGTGGTATCTGCATGAATAAGCTGCAAAGACATTGAGAAGAAAAAGCCTCGTACAGTACTGTATGCTCTTATGGTGTCATACTGCCTACCTGATTTTGTGCCTTTTTGGTATTTGATAGTGAGTGATAACATTATTGCAGTGGTATTCACAGACATTGCTAGAGCTCAAGGCATGTCATTTTCTCCATTCTGAACCACTGTACATAGTACTGAATAGTGCCCTGGCTGTAATGTGTTGTGCAGGTTGTCAGGGAGAAAGAAAATTCTTTTGACCAATTTCTTGAAAACAAATGTCATCGTTTTGAAGCTAGAGAAGTTTAAAAACCAAATGCATGTTGTTATGGATTCAGACAGATAATGTTTCCTGCTGGGGCTGGGTTTCTTAGTGTCTTTTGTAGTAGTTAGGCTCTGTCTTGTTTTCCACCATGTCCTGTAGCTTGCATTCTTGTAGTCGGACTGATGAAGCTTTGAAACTCAGGCATGTCAGAGCAGAGCCGTGTAGATCCTGGTGTAGTGTACTGCTAAGTCACTGACGTGGTTCCCAACTTTGTGTTTATCCTGGGTTAGGAGAGACTGTAGCAGTGGCCCTGAGGAACTTCTTTTCCTCTGGCATTACACCTTCAGCAATCAAGCCCATACACAATCCCCTGGATATCCAGCAATGGACAAAACTGATTCCAGTTCCCATCAACACTGCTTCTTAATTAGGTAGCGTTGTGGTTGTTGAGTAACATTAAACGGTCCCTTTCCTGGTTCCCACCTCCTGATGGAAAAGCATTCTATAGGTGTAGGGAGCAAGAGATCCTCCTGACCTTTGGGGATGGGCAAACCAAACTGGTTTATGTAAATATAAGCTGATCTGAACCTCAACCCTTTCTCTAAACTGAGCCCAAGCCTTTTTAAAAGTCTTGGTTTTCAAAGACATTTTGATTGTTTTTTATAGCATTTACATATAATCATAACGCTATTGCAGTTCTGATAGCAAAAAGTCAGAATTGCAGCCTCAATATATCCAAGCTGTTAAAATTCATTGGTTTGGGTTTGTGTGGATTTGTACCACTTGAATTTTACTTCAAGTTTTGAATTCAAATACATTCTTAATTGTAAGCAAAATTCAGCCCAAACCTCTGACTTTCAGATAGAATCTCCAATGCAAACCACCAACTTACAGGTGGGTTTCATCCAAAACCAGAAATCTGTTAAGACTCACTTAAAACTTGGCCCAGGTTTGCCAGAAGAAAATATGGATCCAGACAGTAACCCTGGATTGGAACACACTGATTGGGTCCTGTTGGGAGGATGCAACAAGGTCACCTTCAGAAGATTTTTAGATTAACATCTGAACTTGTGCATTCTTATATGACCCAAAACGCTGAACATTTTGCTGCTTGCCCTTTATGAGCCATCATTAGGCCCGTGATGATTGTTGTTATAAAACCAAAAAATAGTAGAGCCCCCGCTGGCCTGGAAATTGACATAGCTCAGTGGAGCTGGTTTGCAGCAGAAGGGTACATGGCTCTTAATGTGCAAGTGCTAAGCTGTGATGTTGATAAAGAATGTTTCTGAAGAAACCATCATAGTCAATCATGTCAAGAATCCACACAAGGAGTGCTTAAGTAGGCCTTGATAAAATGGAGAGCATCAGCTCTAAGCCTGGAATCGTTATGGTCTATTGTGTTAATCATCTGCATTCTAAGAAATAAAAATTCCTATGCCATGACAAAACAGATACAGATTCAGAGCCATTATGGCCTATTATGTCAATAAAACATTTGTTTGAGTCCCTAAGTATTTATTTGCATTATCCTGTAGATTGCAGTGGACCCTGAGGAGCTGTTACACTTTCTTGTGTGGTTTGAATCTTAAAAAGTCCTTTTGGTACACATTGACAGGTAGAATTTCTATGGCATTGCCTGTCTACACAGGGGAAATTGACTGGCATGCGTATTCCAGAATAACAATTCCACTATGCCTAGCATAATTTAGCTATTCCAGAATAACTCCCCTGTGTGGATTTTATTCTGGAATAATTACCCACTTCCAAAGCAGAGTCATTATGCTGGAATAAAGTCACTTTATTTCTAAATAGCGTCCACACAGGGAGTTATTTCTGCTCTTCTATAGCTATAGAAGAACATTTATTCTGAAATAGCTATGATGGTCAATTTCACTGTGTAGACAAGCCCTTAGATGCTTCCAGCAAGAGCTTTCTTTTTTGTCTTAGTATTGTTAAATTAGAAAATCAATGAAAGTACCAAAACCCTACATTCAATTAGATTGTTTAATCTTAAACAAGGAAATCAGAGCTGAGAGAACATTCTTATATACCTCTATTTGTGGCTCCTCCACACTGAGTGATACAATAGTATCATATAGAATGTGCTGCAGCAAGTAGGCACAGTGTAGTGTGATAAGAATATTAACACTTGATCTTCAGCTATGTAGATGTGTCAAACTTTTACCTTATTTTTTTTTTAAAAAGCTTTAAGGCTATTGGGCCAAATTCAGCTTCAATATAAATGGGAATAACTTCTGTGACTGCCATGGACTTATGCTTGTTTACATCCATGTTGAATTTTGGTTCCTTCTTTTCTGAAATTTAGGCAGTGTTCTCTTTCGCTAACATACAGAATCAAGAATACAAATCCTCAGATTAAATTTCAGCACAATTAGATTTCAAATTTTTAAAACTGTTTGTTGCATTTGTTAATTATATGTATTTATCCATAAACCTGCTGATGAGTAGGAAACCCTGCTTTCATATTCTGCTACCAAAATCTCTGTTTATAGCCAGTTGTGTGTTGTGGTGCTGTTTGTTTGTTTTTATACTTTAGTTTTTACAAGAGTATTAAATACTGGATGAAAACTCCATGGAAACAAATACATGTTGAGCAAATGGAGAGGTACCTCAGAAGATTTGCAAAGGTGATCATTTCCTCAATTATTATATTGCGTTACTACTTGAAATAATCTCTCACATTCTGAGGGCCCTATATTGTGCCTGTAGCTAGCTGAACAGAGGTCCTTAAAATGGAGATTTTTGAAAACACTTTAGAAATTCAGGAGTATGAGTCCCACTGACTTTCCATGAGACTTGTGATTCTAAAACCTTTAGGTGCTTTTGAAAATCTCCTCTGACACCCATATTTTGCACAGATTGCCAGGAGAAGTACATGGCTAGTAAACAACACAGACATCATAAAAGACAAGCCCAAGATACACATGCTAGCACCACAAGATCAAAGCAGAGCAACCTTGCAAAATTCTGTATGCCAACTCCCTGGGGCACATTTGAGGCGGGAATAAAATATAATTAGTTTTTTCATTATACTGGTAACTGCAAATAAATAGAATGTGTCAGTGAAAGGCACCTAAAATTACAAGAGACTGTCTATTAGTTCTTAAGATTTCAGTAATTTTTATTTAGTTGATGTTTTCCTAGATATGATGCAGCTAACAAATGTAGTAATTAGTCGCCATAAATTAGAGCCAGAATAAGGGGCCAGAATAAAAGTGCTGAGCACTTATGAATATCTGCCCTTTATTTAGGTGTATAATTGGGAATTGGAGGCCTTTTGAAAATCTAAGCCCAATTGTGGGCACTGAGCTCTTGAAAATCTGTCCCAGATTTATTTTGAAAATTTGACCCATAGTGTATGAAGCCTTCAGAGTCTAATAATGTTCACATTTCTTATTTTCCTCTTTGTGATTATATTCTATGTAGGAAATGAAGACTCTTGATAAAGAACTCCAGACCTGGGATGTTTGGAAGGGTTTAGAATCAATTGTTCCTTAAGAGCTATGAATGAACTTCAGAACCCTGCAGTGAGGAAAAGGCACTGGCAACAATTTATGAATGCAACTGAGGTATATATTCTGGTATTGTAAACTGAAAGGAACATTGACTAAGCTAGAGACTTTTTAGGTATAAGTGTATCTGAGGTGCAAATATACCTGGTTTCTTCATCTTTCCTCGGTAAGGGATGTCATGAAAGAACACACCACATTAGGGGACCTGTTAGCTCTTCAGCTGCACAGAGTGGAAGAAGAAGTAAAAATATTGTGGATGAAGCAGTGAAAGAAATGACAATAGAGAACTTAGATGTACTCAGTGTGGCACAATAATTCATTTATGAAAAGGTAGATGACAAACCGAATCTCTCTGTTTCATAGGTTCTCATGGGGGTTAACCCGAGCTGGTGTGTCATGGACTTTTCGTATGAATAACATCATAGCACAGGCACTCCTTTGCTGAAATCTGATGAGAACATCGGAGAGACATTACAAGACAACCAGGTGATGGTTTGGTTTTGTATTATTGTCCAGGATTTTCAAGAATTATTGAATGTTATTTTTGAGATTGGATTGTCACCCTAGTATTACAGAGATTGGAGATAGTGAAGTGATGTTACTCTTGAATAATCAATTGTACACAAGGACATGATGTAAGTTTGAAACATCTTGCCCTATTTTGAAACAATATACAGTATCATATGCTAAATCAGTGGTTCTCAGCCAGGGGTACATGTACCCCTGGAGGTAAGTAGCGGTCTTCCAGGGGGTAAATCAACTCATCTAGATATGTGCCTACTTTTACAACAGTAGAAAAAGCACTAGCAAAGTCAGTACAAACTAAAATTTCATACAGACAGTGACATGTTAAGTACAATATTGATATTCCAATTGATTTATTTTATAATTATATGGTAGTAATGAGAAAGTAAGCCATTTTTCAGTAATAGTGTACTGTGACACTTGTCTTTTTATTTTTGATTTTGTAAGCAAGTAGTTTTAAAGTGAGGTGAAACTTGAGGGTACGCAAGACAAATCAGACTCCTGAAAGGGGTACAACAGTCTGGAAAGGTTGAGAGCCCCTGTGCTAAATCCAGTGTACTTAAACCATTTTGGTTTCACATAAGTAATATAGGATGTATCAACTGCCCATTGAATGCAACGGCAGTCTTTCCATTGATTTCAGTGGCTTTGGATCACGCCAATAATAAATAAAATATGCGTTCTGCTAGAATCTGGGTGTTCTCACATCCCCTTGATTTCACTGATATTCAGCACCTCACAGGAGAGGCTCAATGCTTCACGGGATCAAGCTCCAAGAATGGATGTTATTAATGTGTTTGTAATCAGCAAAGGGTTTCTTGAGACGATCTGGAACTGGATCAAAGCCTTTCAGTAACAGAGAAACTGCTTGATGCCTTTATACCCATTCACTATTTTTAGATCAGAATTTTTCTGAAAAAATTATATGAATGAAAAGAAACTTTGAGAATGCAAGTGACATAAGAATGGCCAGGCAGGGTCAGACTAATGGTCCATCTAGCTCAATATCCTGTCTTCCAACAGTGGCCAGTGTCAAATGCTTCAGATGGAATGAACAAAACAGGGCAGTTATCACATGTTCCATCCCCTGTCATCCAGTCCCAGCTTCTGACAGTCAGGGTTTAGGAACACCCACACAGTGGCTTTGTGTCCCTGACCATCTTGGCTAATATCCACTGATGGATTTATCCTCCATGAACTTAGCTAATTCTTTTTCAAACCCAGTTATGCTTTTGGCCTTCATAACATCACCTGGCAATGAGTTCCACAGGGTGACTGTGTGTTATGTGAAGAAATACTTCCTTATGTTAGATTTAAACCTTCTGCCTATTAGTTTCATGTGGTGTTTCTTGGTTCTTGTTTTATGTGAAGGGGTACATAACACTTCTATATTCAATTTTTCCACACCATTCATGATTTTATTGACCTCTATGATATCCCTCCATAGTCGTCTCATTTCTAAACTGAGCAGTTCCAGTCTTTTTAATTTCTCCTCATATGGAAGCTGTTCCATACCCCAATCATTTTTGTTGCCCTTTGTACTTTTTCCAATTCCAATATATCTTTTTTTGAGGTGGAGTGACTGAAACTCCATGCAGTATTCAAAACATGGACATACCATGAATTTATATAGTGGCATTGATTGCAATGTGAGTTGTCTAATCACTGTCCTATAGGCCTAGCATAGCTTCATTTGCTTGCTTGGCTATTCTGAGCCCTGTAGCATGACATCTTCCAGTTGGCAGAGATGAACAGGACTAATGAGTGACCTTGCAGATGTCTCAGTTTCTGCATACCACGGCACATAACAAGATAAAATACACAACAGGTATGCTTGCAGCTGTACATAGATAATGGTGATGGGAACAACAAGTTATCCTTGAACATCTGGGGGTACACTTTCATTGCCAAGGGGCATATTTTTACACAGCCTTTCCTATCGCCAGATGTTTTGATGACCCCAATTATGGTGAGGATGGAATGTGTTTAAGGATGAAAACCCAATGTAGGTAATTAGCATATATGATAATGAATAGAGAGGTAATTAGGTGAAAGCTGTTTATGGAAGGGTATAAGAAGTCACTATTTAGACAAAGGGGCGCACTCCATCAACACCTGACTCAGTGGAAGGTGCTGCCGGTTGGACCAGAGGCCACTGACTCCCTGGCGGGGCCCTTAAAGAAAGCCGTTCCTGTATACAGCCTTCTGAGTAACTGCTTAGTTCTCCAGGCTTAGTGAGTATGATATATTGTAGTTAATTTTAGGCTTTGTATTCACCTAGTATATCTATAGAAAACCTTGCACATTAAACCTTATTGATCTGCAAATTGGGTGTACCGTGTCTCACTGGTATTCACACTGATCACTAAGCATCCAGTATCAACAATGATATTTTCTGTCTTATTTTCTATCCCTTTTCTAATGGTTTCTAGCATTCGGTCAGCTTTTTTGACTGCTGCTGCACATTGAACAGATGTTTTCAGAGAACTAACCACAATGACTCCAAGATCTCTTTCTTGAGTGATAATAGCTAATTTAGACCCCATCATTTTGTATGTATAGTTGGGATTATTTTTTCCAGTGTGCATTACTTTGCATTTATCAACATTGTATTTCATTTTTCATTTTGTTCCCCGGTCACCCAGTTTTGTGAGATCTCTTTGTAACTCTTCGCAGTCTGCTTTGGACCTAACTATCTTGAGTAATTTAGTATCATCTGCAAACTTTGCCATCTCCCTGTTCACTCTCTTTTCCAGATCATTTATGAATATGGTGAACAGCACAGGTCTCAGTACAGATCCTTGGTGGACACCTGCTATTTACCTGTTTCTATTTACCTTTGTTTTCTATGTTTTAACCAGTTACTGATCCATGTGAGGGCCTTCCCTCTTACTCCATGGCTGTTTACTTTGCTTAAGAGCCTTTAGTGTGCGACCTAGTCAAAGGTTTTCTGAAAGTCCAGGTATACTATATCAACTGGGTCACCCTTGTACACATGTTTGTTGACCCCCTCAGAGAATTTCTAATAGATTGGTGAGGCATGATTTCCTTTTACAAAAGCCATGTCGACTCTTCCCCAAACATATTGTGTTTATTTGTGTATGATATTTTTGTTCTTTGCTATAACTTCATCAAATTTGCCTGCTTCTGAAGTTAGGCTTACCAGCCTGTAACTGCCAGGATCCCCTCTGGAGCCTTTAAAAATAATCTGAGTTACATTAGCTATCCAGTCATCTGGTACAAAGGCTGATTTAAGCAATAGGTAACATACCAGAGTTAGTAGTTCTGCAAATTCATATTGTGTTTTTTCAGAACTCTTGAGTGAATACCATCTGGCCTGGTTGACTTATTAGTGTTTAATTTATCAGTTAGTTCCAAAACCTCCTCAACTGACACCTCAATCTGGGACAGCTCCTCAGATTTGTCACCTTAAAAGAATGGCTCATGTATGGGAATCTCCTTCACATCCTCTGAAGTGAAGATGGATGCAAAAAAATAAATTTAACTTCTTTGCGATGGTCCGGCTTACTTAAATACTACTTTAGCACCTTGATCATCCAGTGACTCACGCATTGTTTGTCAGGCTTCCTGTTTCTGATGTACTTAAAAGTGGGTTTTTTTCAGTTTTAATGTCTTTTGCTAGTTGCTCTTCAAATTCTTTCTTGGCTTGTCTTATTACAATTTTACACTTAGCTTACAAGAGTTTATGCTCCTTCCTATTATCCTCAGTAGGATTTGACTTCCAATTTTTAAAGGATGCCTTTTTGCTTCTAACTGCCTCTTCTATTCTGCTGTTCAGCCATTTTGGCATTTTTGGTCCTCTTACTGTGTTTTTTTTAATTTGTGGTATACCTTTAGTTTGAGCCTCTATTATGATGTTTTTAAATAGTTTCCAGGCACCTTCAAGGCATTTCACTCTTGTGACTGTTCCTTTTAATTTCCGTTTAACTAGTTTCCTCATTTTTGTGTAGATCCCCTTTTTGAAGTTAAATGCTATTGTTGTGGATTTCCTTATTCTTTTCCCCCATACAAGGATGTTAAATTTAATTACATTATGGTTGCTATTACTGAGCGGTTCAGCTATATTCGCATCTTGGACCAGATACTGTGCTCCACTTAGGACTAAATCTAGAATTGTGTCTCCCCTTGTGAGTTCCAGGATGAGCTTCTCCAAGAAGCAGTCATTAATGGTGTCTATAAAGTTTATCTCAGCCCTGAGGTGACATCTATTTGGTCAATATGGGGATAGTTGAAATCCCTCATTATTATTGAGTTTTCTGTTTTTTTAGCTTTTCTTAATCTCCCTGACCATTTCACAGTCACTGTCGTTATCCTGGTCAGGTGGTCGGTAATATATTCCTACTGTTATACTCCATATATTAGTATGGAACTTCTAGCCATAGAGATGGTACAGTCTGAGTCATTTAAGATTTTTACTGGATCATCCTTCCTCTGAAAACAAGTGCTGAATTTGAAATCATAGGCATTTTGGCTCTAAATGTTACATCATCAAATCAAGGAACAGAATTAAAGCGTGGCACCTTTTTGCACAATCAAAATAATTTGAATGTCAAATATTGAATATTTGTCAAGGAACTTCTCTTGAAAAAGCACAGAGCAAGAGTTTTTGTAAGAAATTAATCAGTGAATAATTTCAAAGCATGTCAATCTACCTGAGAAAAATGTGATCAATTTGAATATTATTCACAAAATTTGTTCTGCAGGAAAAGATTGATTTTTGGCTGAATTTTCTGTCAGGGAAATCAAACATTTCTTTTTGGGTCAACATGAATCTCTGCATCTGCCTAAGCCACCACAGTGCCTAATGGGAGTTGTTGTTTCTTCTGCTCCCCATTCTCCCCCATGGGCCCGGCTTTAATATATCTCCCATGATGCACTGTGCTCTCTTCCTGTGGTTGAATGTTTGTGATACATTGCGCGAGTTCCAGCCACAGAGACATAACAGTGACTCATGGGAGATGTAGGCTAGCCAGTGAGCAAGGCCCGTGAGAAAGAGTGGGGGCATGAGAGACCTGAAACTACAACTCACATGAGGCACTGCAGCAGGTCAGGCAGATGTGAAGATTAATGTCAACCTGAAACTTCCTCTGCAGCCTGGGACGCAGGTCACTTGCAGGTTTAAGCTAGTGTAAATGGTGAATTCTTGGTATCTTGAAGTCTTTAAACCATGATTTGAGGACCTCACTAACTCAGCCAGAGGTTAAGGGTCTATTTCAGGAGTGGGTGGGTGAGATTCTGTGGCCTGCAATGTCCAGGAGGTCAGACTAGATAATTACGATGCCCCCTTCTGACCTTAAAGTCTAAGACTTTTCCGACATTAAATTTTTTTGGAACTTTTTGTTCTGCCAAAAATTTTATTGATTTATCTTTTTGGGTCCCCTTTCAGGATGAAATTAAATGAAATATTAGAATTCCTTGTGAGATGAAAATTCCATTTTTCAATCAATTCTACATTGAGGTATAAAAAGAGAACAAGAACTTGAAAGAACGAAGGTAGACCTGATCCTCTTCTTTCCCTGAGGAAACAATATTGTTTTCTTTGGGAAATGCTGGTCCTTCATTCCTGCTAACTTCCTTTCTTTCCTATTTTCCTTCCCTTCCCTCCCCCCAGTATTCTCAATTGTCTAATCTTCAGGCTCTGTTTAAGAGATTCCAAGGGGAAACCAAGCAAGGTCCTACCCTCATTTGCCTCCTGTGCTTTCATACCTGCCTCAGCAAGATCAATCACATTGAAATCTCTCAGGATTTTAGTTAAATATGTGCAGTTTAAAAAAAAAAAAAAAAAAGGAAAGGTTGAATTTTATATTTTTCCACAGTTTTTGTTTTTCACAGCAAATGGTTAATTTTTGTGTTTTCACTGAAATCCCTGCTGGCTGAGAAAATAATACAGCCTTATTTATTAGTAACTGTAGGTCAGTCAGCTACAGTGTCAGCTTTCCCATGCTGCTCAACTAGTGATTTTGACCTTGATATGAATGGATCACTCACTCAAGTGATGAGAGTTAATTTAGTCTTCATAATAGCCCAGAGTTCAACCTTTTCAGAGCAGAGATTGTTTCAGTGAGGCCAAATTATATGCAATCATTTAGTAATATGAACAGTGAACCACTGCTGTGTCTTTGGATACAGTCCACCGAAATAATTTTCTTAATAATAGTAGGGATTATAAGGATCTCAACTTGGTACTAGACATTGTAAAGTGTGAGAGTTGTATTCACATGTGAAGAAAGTGCTGAAGGAAAGCTAAATTGAAGAAATGTGGTTTTTGGTTAGTTCTGGAAGTAGTTAGTTCTGTGCTCATTCCTCTCCTGGTGGGATGGGGTGTCAAGGTGTAGGTCAAGCTCCTGTGAAAGTTCTGTGTCTCATATTCATGAGCCACTCTATAGCTTCATTGTAAATCAGAGGAATGTAGCTGCTTTTGGATATCATGGAGGAAGAAATAATCTCTCGGGTACCTACGGCTAATCCCACAGAGGTTTTGAATATCAGGACAGACGTAAATCTTTGGACTTGTAAGTCTACGGGAAGGTTTTACAGGGTAAGTAGCTATATTCCTAAACCTCAAGCCTGGAAGTCACAAATGGACAGTTATAGCCAGGACTGTGTCCAGTATGATGGGATGCGATCTTCTGGCCAGTGGGGCATTGTGTCTGTTTTGGCCACATGTCTTGCTTTTTGCTGGAAAATAGGTGTAAAAAAATATCCAGAAAAAGACAGATATTTAGAACATGATAAATAACACATCTAGCATGTTAAGGAAAACCAGCATTCTGCCTAAACGAAATGTTTTTTGAGGCATTTAGAAGAAACTGTGTGCAACAGTCCAGCAAGAAATCATGGAAGCTGTAGCAGCATATGAAGACAAGCCATGAAATCAGTGGGTGTTTGATTATCCTGCCTAAGTGGCTTTGAGGGACTGTCAGAACTGGTGGACTGCTGATGTTGGAATTGCTTTTGAGCTTCTTGAAGAGGGAGTTTGAAACTGCTCTGAAAGATTGCAGTCATAGACAGATGTGTGAAAGTGCTATGCAAGTGTAGAAGGTAAGATTTAGTACTAGTAGTAATTTAGCACCATCAACATAGTATCTGAAGGTTTTACAAGGTTTAGGTTGAAACTTTCAATGGTAGTAAGAGAGACACAAAACCATGCTCCCCTACCTGCAACTTTCTTAGGCAACAAGAAAAGCAGGATTAGGTCCTGGTCCTATAATGAGCCCTGTGTGGGTAGACCCTTGCACCTGCACAAACTCTCCTTGACTTCGGTGGGATTTTGCATGGGCGCAAGGGTCTGCCTTTGCAGACCTTGTTACAGGATTGGGGCCTCAGTACATTAGGAAGCCTGGGCCAAAGAGGTCTGTGTTTAATCATGTTTCCATAGAAAGCAAGTTTGAAAGATGGTATTACAGAACTTAAAAAGCTCTTCCCTCAGCCAACATAATGTTTGCAATGCCTCAATTTTTATATTTCATAGAAAATATATTGTATTAAGATCCCGACTTCCCAGTTTGTGCTTAGGTTTATACGTGCAGACAATAGGCCCAAATGCTGGGCTGCTCCCAAAGTATATTCTGTTGCGCTCAGGAGAGGGAGAGTGCAAAGGTGCCTTTTAGCCCCCTTATGATCTGATGATAGGCATCCTGCTGCTGATCTGATTCCTTGGAATAAATTAGAGCAGA
The DNA here is from genome assembly GCF_026122565.2 of Emydura macquarii macquarii. Classification (NCBI taxonomy): domain Eukaryota; kingdom Metazoa; phylum Chordata; order Testudines; family Chelidae; genus Emydura; species Emydura macquarii. The sequence goes on from NW_027131390.1 coordinate 73,875,248, forward strand.
TTGAAGACTACTCTAATCTATGCCATCTGCTGATAGCCCCCAGGGGTTACAAAAGCCAGCGATTTTTGGGGAATAGGGATGTCTGAGGCATGTCTTCTGTCCCCAGACCACATCCCTTACACCAGCAGCCAGGATGGGGAGTGGCACAGGAGGTGTGGTGGATCTACTCAACCCTAGGATTCTCTTATACAAGGTGAATCCTCCATGGCCAGATCAACCTGCTTTTCACCATTCCTCTGGCACAAAGCAGACTTAATGTCCTAGAGAATCAGAGCAAAACATGTAACTTTTTTATGGCGGCTGTGAAAAAAATAATTCATATTAATTTCCAAAATAGTAGTAATAATACTATACATGTGCTATGTGTTAGATGTTAAACACCTAATAACTTAATCACAGAGTACACTGATGATGTAGTAATTCAAATGAAACTGCAAACCAGCATTTATTCATTTTGAAATGAAGTAATGAAGTAATGCTCTAGCTTACAAAGTGTATTTTTGTTGCTAAGGAAGCAAATTAAAATGGTAAGAAAACAATATCATTATTAGTTGGCAAAAAAAAGTTATTTGCTTTGATTAAAAACACTAATAAATGTGTCTGGGTACCATAACTACACCATTTAGCACTTGTCATATAATAGGTTTTCTTTCCCCCCACAGCGTAATATCTCCATTGAAATATAATTATTTTGCAGATTGCTCATCTGAATGCCCTTACAAACATGCTGTTAGGGAACTCACCCCGGTGATCGTCAGAGCATCATGACAATGTGTACAATTGATATATGTGCTAGGGATGTTGTATCCAATCTTACAGCACAGAAGGTAATTTGTGTGGAGAAATTACCCTAATGCATTTTAAAAGCATAAAATACAAAATACTTCCATTTGTTGAAAAGGTACTCTGGGTGCTTATGTATGGCAATGACAGAATATTTTGATTCAATACATTTTTATCCTTTTTTTCCCTCCTTTGGTTAGATAATTATGTTTATCAGTTAAAAATTTCCATTTAAAATATATATAGATATTTTGTCCAAATATTTAAAGATCTCTGTTAAAAATGTACACTGTAATGTGACAGCAGGTTTCCCATTAATCTAGCTCCAATTACTGATCTGTTAGCATTAAAATGTACATTTATTAGATGGCTTGAAAGTTTAAAATGTATGGGAGATAATACAGCAGTTGGGTTTCTGTTTTCAGATTCTATTTCACTTTTGGCCAGTTTGGATCTTAGTGTTTTCCAGTTTCTGTTCTAAGAATAGTGCAAAAAAAAAAAAAAAAAAAAAAAAAAAGTGGGGGGAGGAGAGAAGAGGAAGATAGCTGTTGATTTGGGTCAGGATGAGAAGAAGATGGTTGCTGATCTAGGCCTGGGTTAAAGTCTATGGGAACAAGGAAGGACCACTGTACTAGTAAGAGATTTTTTTTTAAGTTAGCCATTTCTTGTGCTATTTTACTGGAGCAATAACAGTAGAATAAAACTGCAATAATAAGCCTTCGGTCCTGACATAAAATCAGCCAACCTAAAGAAAGCTGCAGTTTTTCAGAATGTATGATTAAGTTGGCTGAATTTTGTCCTGATCTAAGTGGGGTTGAACCTGTTGTAGGTGAGGGCAGAATTTGACCCAGTTTTTGCCTGCCTAGTATGGGTTAGAGCAAAAGGTGCCATGTGGTGGAAAGGCTTCATGGGGCTAAACATACTTTTTATGTGAAATGCTAAGCATGTGGTACAGCTGGACACTTGAGACAGGGGCATGGCACAGGAGGTGTGGTGGGTCTATGCAATTCCAACATTCCCTTATCCAAGATGAATCCTCCAGTGGCCAGATCAATCTCCTTTTCACCACAAAACTTCTCAGTGACATCTATTAAAAGCTATTATAGGGCTTTATCCTGCAAAGTGCTGAGCATTCTGGCCTGGAGTATTCAGCTGCTTGCAGAACTGAGCCCATATTCTCTACAGATGGACCCTTAGGTGGGATACCCCTTTTTAATAACTTCCACCAATGAAAGGTATTATGAGCTGGATACAAAGAGAATCCTCTCCTGTGAATGATACCAGGGGACTGTCAGAAAATGTTTAGCAGCATCCTCTTGGCAGAGCAGCCTGATTTGCTACATGGGCTGAATCTGGATAGTTGTATCCAAGAGGTTTGTGTAGGGGGAGGGAATGCAAAATGTCTAAATCTGCCACGACTTCTAAAGGTTTGCAAATGTAAACAAGCCCTTAGATCACTATATCTGAAAAATTAGATTTCAAATCACACTTGCTGGGCTATGTAATTGTCTCCTTTTTTTTTTTACCTGGGAGGTTTCCAATGGACAAGCATTCACCTGGCTATCACAACTATGGCACAGATGGGATGGGGACCAGGGAGACTGTTTTGTAAACATTTGTGATGCTCAGTTTCAGTATTCTTATGAATATCTTGGGAACATTACCCACCGTGTGATTACTCCTCTTACTGCTAGGCAAGGACAGTGTTTAAAGATCAGAACCAGGGAACTTTAACAAAGAGGTCAGTAGAACCTCACAAGCTATAGAGATTCTGACCTTGTGTATTCTGATTTAATAAAATATGCCCTATCAGACACTGAATATTGTTATACGTGGTTGCCAGTGACATTTGGACCACAGGCAGTACTAAATTTCTTTGAATTTATTAAATTGAATAGGAGTAATTTTAAAAAAATTAGTAAACAAAATCTGTTTTCTTCAAAATTTGCACGACTTCATCCTATTGTACTTCAACAACATGATGACCTGTTCTTTCTGTGTGACAGTCACCCATTGGCAGAGGACTCCTGCCAGGAACCTGTAGCATGGCACTCCCCTGGGACTGCTGGCCTGTCCCACTCCCACCAACACCATTACCACACCCACAACACCACCCCCCCCACACTCCTGGCAGAATACTGATTAAGTTCCAGAATTTTACCTGTCAATTGGAGAACATGGGGAGCAAAATATGGTGACATTTGTTAAATGATTAATCGAAAATGGTGTGCTTAGCCTTAATAATTGTGAGTTGGGTCACTGACATAAAAGTATGATTTTCTGAGAAACCTCAAACCTGTGACCCGGGTAAAGAGTGCAGGATGCTGCCCAAAGTAATGCTCAAGAGTGAAGAAACATTTTTACTGAAAAGAAAAGAACGGATAAAAGACCTTGGTAATTATTTTAGTGAGTCTGTAATGAAAGCTCTTTGTCCAGGACAATGGTCTTTTAGCCTTGTTAACTGGCATTCTGTAAAAATGTGTAAGACCGTTGCTGAACAAAATCCATTCGACTGAACATAATCACTTTGTTGTGGTGCGAGGCATAATAGCAGTTGCAGCGAAAATTTGCAGCAATTTTAAATATTCTTTTCACTGAAATTGTTTATCCACATTGCCAAAGCCTTTAAGGAAGTACTGCTGTTTTGCACATTGTCAGGAGCAGCTGTGTTGGTCTGCTGTGGTTGTCTACCCACTAACTAGGCAGATGGTAGACAGTAGCTGAGGTGTGTCTGCTTCATTCAGGACTAACTTTTCTGGCTTGCAGAAAGCACAGCTGCCACACTATTATGATGATGATGATGATGATCCTTATGTATTTCAGACATGGGAGGCCTTATATAGAGCCTTGTGCTTTGAAGGGGGGGTGATTAGGGTCTTTAGTGCACTGAATAAGCACTTACATAATCAAACTGCCGAGCTGTGGAATCCTGGTTAATTAGAATTTTGGATAGGGATCAGAGCAGGAAGTGTTCTGTAAGAACTGAGCAAGATTGATTACCACAGATAAAAGCATTTTAATGGTAATATATTGAACGATGTACAGTAAAGTCCACTACAACAAATATTAGATACAAATGAGTCTGCTAAAAGAATACATTTATTTTACCTCATTCTATAAATGTCCTTTATTTAGAGTGACTGGTAGTAAATGAAGACCTGGTACAGAAATTAGTGGAGGATTAAAACCACAGATTACCTCACGTAACTAAATTTGGGGGTTGGCAAAACTCAGTCATCCTGTACTTTGCAAAGACAAAACCAGAGCCAAGTCTGGCCATGCATTCATGGCCTATAGAGCATTCATAATACCCCAGTTTCCACTGCTCACTTGTGATAGATTCAGATTAAAATGGTTTCATTTTAATATAATCATTTTCCTCCTGCTCCTCCTGGCGTAGCATGGGAGAGCGGAGGACAGTTGAGCAGGCAGGGGTAATAAGTAGTGATTGGGGCCTGAGGAAGCAATGAGACACTGATGATATGCTTTAATTCCTATTGATCTGAGGTGTTCGTTCATTCTACCTCTAATCAAAACCATTTTCCTTGCTAAGAAACCATTTAATCACTCTAGGAGAAGGGACATGCTGTTGCCAAGAAATTAGAACCCAATTCAAGTCAATGGAAAGACTTGTTCTAACTTCAGTGGGTGTAGGGTTAGGCTGCTTGTGAATGAGTGCAATTGACCAATTTGTGCATTCAAGAGGTATATTTTTTTTAACTTTCTCTGAAAACTCTGTTGGGTACAAAATCATATAAAATTAATATTGGGTCTCCATCATATTAATATCTTAAGCCCTGAGAGTTAGCTTTTCAATTAACATTGGGCTATTGTTAAAAAATTAAATTAAAACTTCTGTGAAGTTTTTACTGATAAGTTCCACCAGTTTCAAATCAATTGGTGGATTCAGTTCAGTTCCTAGTGTGTATGTACTATCACAGAATGTCTGACACCATTAATTGTAGTCTAAATAAAGTCAAGTATTGAATGGACATGGAGTCTGACTTATCCTCTTAGTCTTAAACTAACCCTTCAGGTTAGTTTGAAGTACGTTGCTGCCCCAGGATAGGGTGGGGAATCTTGCACTGCTGGTGCCAATCCTATACCTTTTCTGGGCATGAAGGAGATGATTCCTGTCTCTTAAACTTGCTAAGAGAAAATGTTTTCCCCCAGCAATACAATATGTAAAGAAACAATACCCAACAATTCTTTCAGAAATGTTAGATCTCTCAGGACATTAACAAAAGCATCTTGGAATTGGTATAATAAAATACCATTTTCCTTCATAATTTGTAAGGAATTTCAGGTGACCTTGAATTAGGAAACAGAGGTGGGTGATTTTATTTCTTAAATGCCAGGCAACGTACTCAATGTACGAGACTATATAACCAATACTATCATTCTCCATATGTTGATTTGTAAAATATCAGAACAATAACTTACTTGTACATGATAGAAATAGCTGGTAAGAAAAGACAGGAAAGGCTGGTCACTTAGATTTCATCAAATGGGAAGAGAGAAAAAATGATCAATTATATCTTAGTAGAGCTCTGGGATCAATGGCCCGGAGGAGGGTGTACAAGAACAAACAAAGGAGGGTGCCTCATGGAACTGAAGGAAAAAAAGTAGAGCATTGTGATCAGGAAAGGACAAAAGAAATAGCTTGTTCTTCAGAAGCCGATGGAGGCAGACCTGCAAGCAAAGTACAAGGAGAGAAGGTTTACAGCAATAACAAGAAGTACAGCAGGGTTAGAGAATCATGTGGAGATGGTCACGGAAGAAAGCAAAAGTACTGTAGTGCAACGGGAAAAGGTTTTCTGGAAGCCACAGATATCAGGAAGCACACTAAAGACAATCAAAAAGGTGAAGGAGATGAAGATCAAGGGTGGAGTAGAGTACTAATGAGCTGGAAGAAGATTTAGAGCAAGCAGGAAGACCCACCTGAGTCAGCTAGCATGACAGATGAAAGAACACAGTGTGGTAAATAGAAGTGATTTCTTTAAGATGGTGAACAATATCAGGCTAGGAAGTGAAGAAATCTGCCTGAATTGAGACAAGAAAAAAGATGGGATGTAGCAAAGAAATGACATTGGAAAGTGAAGAAATTGGTGGAAGTTCCCACAAGGGCACCTATACTTGGAAAGAAAAAAAATTCCTGTTCTCCTCATTCTGGTGGACATGATGGTAGACATCACTCCATGGAAAATAAATAGGATGGTTTTGCAAATCTAGAGGGGGAAACAACAAGAATAGATGAAGTCATGGAAATACGTCTAGGCACAGATATATTTCAGAGGTGGTGAAATTGCTTTATAGGGCATCATGTTCATGTTGTCCTTGCAAAGCCATTTTGTTTTCACAATGCTAATTTCATTTTGATTTAATGATTGAGGTTGGATATAGAGATCAGATTAGACCCGCAACATTTTCATTTTGCAAGTTCCTTTGCATCTCGTACAACTCAGTACAGAGTGTTGGGTGCCACGTAGCTGATCCTGATGATTGCTTTTGATTTGTGACTGTTGAAAAGTACCTGAGCAGAAAGAAAAGTGTCAGCATGACTTAGTCTCTCAGTATCCCTGATCTGTTCACCGCAAGACTTGCACGATATAAGAAAGGTGAGCTACTGGTTGCCATCTAGTATGAGACAATCTGGAGAGTCTTCCACTTCCAATAAAGATGTAATGTAGTCAACAACAATATGAAGTTCCATATTTCCTGATTTAATGTTTTCTGATGTTCTAATCATCAATGTGTCTTACCTATTAGTTATTTCTCCAGATCATCTAACCTGTGGTACAGATATTTATTATCCTTAGGCAACTAGAGAAACATGATCCATCTCTCTTCTATCCTGGGTCCAACGCTTAAAGTTGATCAAATGAGGAAGGACCAGCTCTGCTGGCTGTTGTTGCAGGTCTCCACATCATGTGATACAGAAAGGCAGCTTCCAGTGATGACTGGATGTAGTGACAAGAAATGTTTCTGAAGGTGTCAGGTCTTAAAAAGGGCCCATAGCCATCTAAGCAAAAGTGTGTGTTGTGTGCCTGTGCACAGATCGATAGTCTGTGGAGCTGGGGAGGGGGACATCCATGGGGCTTCCCATCCCATTTTCTGTAAATACCATTTTTTAGATCTGACCTGGATAAGAAAATACTAGTGTGAAAGCAAATAAAAATGAGGGAGTCAAAGGATGTTCTCCCCAAATTTTCCTGCATTAAAATGATGTAAATACAAAGAGGTTTTATATAAAACCTCATGTAGTATTTATCAGTTTCCCACCAGAATGTACTTGAAGTGGGATTTTTCTTCTTCTCTCCCCCCTGGAGATGAGGTGGAAGTGCTGGAGAAGGGGACAGATTTTCTGTTGCAGGGCATGTGGTGGTTAGTGCACTCCCCGGTGGAACACTTCTTCCCAATCGGGTGATTCTCCACAGGTACCATTTTCTCCTTCTGATCTGACTTCAGATTATCTTGCCTAGCAGAGCTCTCACAAGACAGGGAGAGTAGGAGGAAGTGGAGGGGAACTATATTGGTCCACCCTCTTACTTACTGAAGTCACTGGTGGGTGTTCAGAGTTTGAAAAAAGACATCAACGCTGAGGGTCAGAGCCACAACTGTGTAGATGGGAATAAATAAGGTCATTGACTTCAGTGGAGCCACAGTGATTTATAGCAGTTGAGGATCATTCTCCAAATAGTTATTTTTGAGGGTATTTTTTCTGGCATCTATGACCATCTCAAAAGTCAAAATAGATCAAAAGACTTGCAAAAAAAAAAAAAAAAAATCACGTTAGTTTTAAAGTGGCCTGGAACTCTTTACTACTTCATCCTATCTCTTACTGAATACATACAGTTTGTGTTCACGCTGATGTGATGCAACAGCGGGGATGTGAAATATCTGCAATGTGAATACCCGCTTGTATGACAAAAATGCCCATGTTAGGGTGGAGCACCTTTATTGCCCAAGAAGTACTTCTGGAAATGACAGTTCAGCATAATGAAAGAGATATTAACCAGTGAGTGATTAATAGCTCAGTGTCTGTAGGTAGGTGCTGAGCACTCTTGCTTTAATCCAGCCAAAACACCGAAGTATGTGCTTATTTTTAGGCATCTGAGTAGTCCCATGGATTTAACAAAAAATAAAAATAAAATACCACACACGAGATACGCCAGACACACCCATGTATCATTTCACTGAGAAAATGGTCAATGTTGGTCTGTTGTCTCATGCCTGCTCTGCGAGTGGCTGGTGTGTTTTTGTTTGGGTTCAGTCTACCAGATAAGGTAGGACAGTTCTTCAGGAAGTCTTCATGTTCCCTGCTGTGTTAGTTTTATTTTTCTTGCACAAACTATTTTTCCTACTGAAGGGTGATTGTACTCAAAGGTGTAAGGCATTCACTGTTCCACACTTTTGTTTCGTCCTTCTTGGTGGCAGCCCTTGCTTTGATCATATTTTGGATGGGTGAAATTTACAGGCACTTTAGGAACCATTAACTACAAGGCTTTCCTGAGAACATATACAGTACCTGGAGTTTCTTCTTATTTTAGCTGCAGCAATATTTCCCAATTAATGATGATCTCTGCCATACTGTAGAAAAAATTCTAAAAAGATACTCTCTGAAACGTTGACTGAATTGTGAGTAATTACTGTCTCTGAAATCCAAGGGAGAATTAATTGCAGATCAATTCTTTCCATGCCTGTGATTGGGATACTGTTAATATTGTTTGTTTAGTGTTTTGCAGTAGTGTCCACAATATGAAATGATAAGGTACAGACAATATAAAATGATGTGGTATGGACAGAAAGGAGGAGAGTGGGATTCTACATACAAGTAAAGTGATCAGGGTGATGATGATCGACACACGACTTGTCAGTTCTGTTCCCCTCCCTCCTTACTTCCCAAAATAAGCAATATACAAAAGGTGGCAGAGAGGGTAACAATCAAAATATATAATAGTTTGTACATAATACCTGTCTATAATTTTATTGTTTCTTCCCTGATTTACACTAATGCAAGTTAAGAAAAGCTTATTCTACATACAAGAAGTCAGTGAACTTAGTGCTTATGAAATGTGCCAGAATGACAGCCCTAAACACTGAAAATGAGAAGCCAGGCTATAGCAATACACATCTCTCCAAGCCCCTGTCTTTTAAGGTGGGAGAGTGGTCCATACTCAATAACCATTAAAGGAATATAACTTCAAAATCACATTCTGGTCTAAAATTTTTGTACCTACTTTTGTTAAAAGTAACAGCTAAGAGATTAATATAAAATTTTTTTTTTTCAGTACTTTTACTCTGTGTATTTAATAACCTTTTATTCTGTTTAGTCATTTTCATTGTTTCCCTTAGATAGTCAATTATGACTTGATCCTGTAAATATTTATGCATATGAGTAACTTGAAGTCAAAGGGAGTAGGCATATGATAGAGCAACTCATGCAGATACATGTCTAGAATTTGATCTTTCATCTGTTTCTCTTAATTTTGATACAACAGCAGTGGAGGGGGAGAGACTTTGTTTTTTTTTGTTTTTTTGTTTTTGTTTTTGTTTTTTAAATAGAAAAAAATAAAATCACTCCTGGAATAAATTGTTTGGGTACCTCAGGGCCAGATATTGTAACAAGTGAGTGATAAACTTCAACTTTAACAAAATGTGGGTTTTATTAATCTTAAGGGGTAAAGGCACTGGTAACAAGATTTTTAACTTTTCACCAACTGGCCTCCTGTAGGAGTAGTGACAGAATTTTACCCATCTGACTAATGTTTGAAATCACTTCATGGTTACAGTCCAGTTCTTAGTGGGAAGCCACATGACAAACAGCATTACGGTTGGCCCTTTTCTTGACATTAACAGAGGCATCAAGGGCTTGATGGCAAACCACCAATTTGAAATAATCAATTAAAAAACTCCAGACGGTTTACTGTTTTTAGATGTTCCCTGAGATCACCTTTCACTGCTTACTTGTGCATGAATGCCAGCTCATTTTTCCATCAGAATGTGGTGATTTAACTTTCTGTAGTATTAAATTAAATAGAAATATAGTAATACTACCAGATGAACTATGAGTTCAGCTCCATTAGGGCTCTATTGGATGCATTTGCTGTAGGAAGAGGAAGTCAGAGACAGACCATAGTGAAGGGTGTTTGACAGTAAAGAGCAAGTAAAAGAACTTCTGCTTCTTGGTCTGGGGCTTCTAGAACAGCCTGCCACGCCCAGCCACCCAGGGATGTGCCAGCTGATGAGTCACAGGTTTGCAATGAGTCTAAAGGATACAGAGTGGTGCCCTATATAAACCAGAAAAATTCAGAGACCAAAGTGAGAGCTAAACTCATCATTGACCCTGACTAGAGGTGTTTCAGTTCTTTGATTTTAATATGAATTCAGATTGAATTAGTGGAGTGGATTGTTGTGAGAGAGGGAAAAGCGTGTTTTTGGATGTAGTTTTATCCTTGCTTGCTGATTTTCCTTCACATAATTAATTAATTCAGGAATATTCTGATTGATTAATTGTATACCCTTAATTTTTATAGCCACTGTTGCTGATTAGATTATATATGTTGTATTATTGTAAGCAAGAAGTTGTACTGGTTTGAATCTAATTCGTTGCTATAATAAGTGTCCTTTTTTCCTCGGTTTGATCTAAATCATTAGAGATGCCATATACATGACTGTAAACATTACCTTATTCTATTAATCATCTTGATTTAAACTAATACTTCAAAAATAGAATAAAATGATCCTCTTGTTAGCCTGTTGCATGTTCTTTTTTTTCCCAGAGACTATAAGAAATTGCCTCCTTTAATGCCTTGTGATAGGCATACTCGCTGATCCACTAAATAACATTGCAGTTGTGGCTTAACCCATAAGTGTGTGGTGATAGATAAAAATGTGGTTGAGTGTTTTGACAGTGAAATTCTTTTAGCACTCGGAATATGTAAGAAAGATTCTGAATGGAAGAGAAGCCCAAAGATTGTGCGCTAGCATGCCTTGTGTATCACACAATAGAGCTCCTCCTGTACACACTTACTGTCTTGATTGCTGTGTTGATACAGGCATCAGCTCATGATGTACCGAGGCAGCCAGAGATGTCAAAGAATGCAATTTTAGACTGTCTGTGTTAAAGTGCATGTACTCAGCAGAATGGGTTAACCCTTGTATGAAAGATGTAAGCTTGACACCTTGAAAAGGATGCCTGGAATATCGGGGTAGACAATACACTGACAGGCAAAAAGAAAAAAATCAGTTTGGACCTGTGCTTGGTCTTTCCATTTTTTAGTCAGATTTTGTCGTGTTGTTTGACTGATGCACAAGGGAAGGGTGCAAAGAACTCCCTATGAGCACTCCTGTGCCCCAGTGAGTATAATTGTCATTCCTGTTCTCCCTCGAGTGCAGGGAATCCTGATGTTGTGCAGAAGACACCCTGAAAGAGACAAAATGGAAGCAGCAGGACCATGGCCCTGACTGGATGCATGCGGACTTATGCTGCACACCCTGAAGGAATTTAGTGATGGGTGCACCCTGCATGCCTGCTGAGACGCTCTAGGGGATTTCTGTCTCCTGGAGGTGGAATTCCTCCCAAGTCACTCCATGGGGCAGAGCATTCCCAATGTGAGATTATGTTTTAAAAGGTACCGTTGATCCCTCTTTGTGCAAAAGATCAGAGGGCCTGAACTGTGCTAGCAGGTGATACATTACTGACCTATTAGCTCCTTACAGCTAATATACAATGTCCCATGGAACATATCTTCTTGTACCAATCTCAAAAGTATGGTGTGCTGTCAGGGACAGATTTAACCATCACTTTAGCACTTGTTGCATATAAATGTTCCTATTCAATTTAATGAAATAATTTGGACTAAAGAGTGACCCAAACCTACCTGTATTTAAAACGCTACTGTCTTCTATTTTAGTATTCTAGGGCCCGATCTCAACAGCTAGACTTTTTTTTTCTCCCCTCTCATTAATCAATTGCAAATGCTACAAAGATTTATGCCCAACTGGCGTGTGGGGTTGCTTTGATGAACACAGTCGCACTTCTGTGGAGGTGCTGTCTGAGGTACCTGTTCAGGTTCAAATCACCCAGGACACTAGTTGCTGCAAGAAAAAAAGGTGATAATTTGTCAGGTTTAATTGTGTGCCAATTTTATGGCACAACCAACTGTTTCTTAAGCTTAATGTTTTAGGTGAATCCTTTGAGCTGAAAAATACAAGGGGATCTTCATAACACTTAAACTGGGATATGCAGAAAGAGCAGAACTTCCATAAAACTTTTAAAGCTTTTTTTCAGTAAGTATAAAATCTAAGACTTTCTCTCTTTGCAAATTAATGGCTCAATACAGCCGTATTTAGGTAAAGCTCCTACCAACAGGAAAAACTCCCCCGATGGAACTAAAAAGATTGAGGAATTAGCATTAGATCAATTTAACAATAAGACCTTAACAGGAATCCTTATTTACGATAGTGCCCTTCTCCATCTGAAGATAGATTTTGGAAAACTATGCAGAAGCTAATGTCAGGGTTCTGAAGTTTCTTGAACTATAAAGACGGGAAGAAAATATTTTTAATTTCCAATTTTTAAAATTAATTCTAAGCTTGATCTCTCCTTTAGATATCTCAGATATTTAGATTGCCTAATAATTCTCCTGGAAAATCTATTCCAGTAGCACTTCCTTTCTTGTTTGTTCCTGGAGTGGAGAAACCTCATCTTGTAAAAGACCAAAATGATGCATTATATTTATAGCTCTCCAGACCTAGTCAAGTATGTCTATTTAACATGACAGAGAAAAATATTAAATTCTCATAGAATCAGATAAAAAAATCCTTAATAAAAGTTTCAGAGGATGTTTACTCCCAGAATTTCCCAATCCAGTTCGGTTTACACAGTGTTTGATTTCTCCCTCTTCATCTCTCGTATTATTATTCTACAGAAGTGTATACATTATTTTCGAAAATTGATTTGGTGTCAAATTGGTCTCTTGTGCTTTATAAAATTCTGACGTAGTTTGTAGCTTTTGTAATATAAGGCAAGAATATTTATATTGATCTACAAAGTTTGTGGTATTTTTGTTTTTTCTGCTTAATCCTGTCTTTTTTAACAACAATTTTTAGCTATATAATTTTTTTTTAAAGAGCTGAAATAATGTAGTAAAAAGATTGTTTTAAAACATCTATATTACAGTATCAGAGGGATAGCCGTGTTAAGTCTGTATACAGCAAAAACAAGGAGAGTCCTTTAGCACCTTAAAGACTAACAAATTTCTGTGGGCATAAGCTTTCATGGGCTGCAACCCACTTATGCCCACAGAAATTTGTTAGTCTTTAAGGTGCTACAGGACTCTCCTTGTTTTTTTTATATTATCAGTATAAAATTCTTGCTAATGAGGGTGGCTCAGGAGTGAAGCAATTGGTAGTAATTTTGATTGATTTATGACTTCAAAACAATGAAGCTAATTATGTCAGTATCAGCAATGTCGTTCGTAAACAATGATGACCTGTATAATCCCCTTTCACATGTTAATGCATTCTACCTCTCTGACAGACCTCATGCAATGGTGATTCCAGACTTCAAATTTATATGTGAAATAATGTTGGTGACAGAGGGATTTGTGGATGCCAGGATACTTGCCAGAAAACCTGTGAACTACTCTCCAAACGGGTGATGGAAGATAAGTCTGAACTTTCTGGTAATACTGTCTTTAAGGAAGGGTCTTGAAAAAGTTGGAAGATAGGGCATTACCAGTTAGAGGCGGACTATAGAGAAGTTTCCAAATACCCATTACCAGGAGTGAGTGAAGTACTCTTGGCATGGTACTTAAATACTAGCAGCAGTAGGAAAGCAAGCAGACAAGTCATTATTGTATACAATTATAAGAGCTCAAGTCTGGATTCTCTGTTTGCAGTGTGTGGAGAGAAGTCTGCTAAAAGACCTGTCCTTTGATGAAAGCATAGGATGGGTTGCATAATTACATAGGATTACCTGGTCTTCTCCCGTCCCTCCTCCCTACCATCCTCTCTTTCTCCATCTCTGTCTTAACCCTCTCTCCATCTTCAGAAATATGGTGTATTTAAATTGTGACCGTACTGACCGCTAACATAGTGCAGAGAGCCAGATATGTCTATCTCCATGCATGAGTGGGTCTTGCAGGCTTTGTGGTACTGTTATGCTAGAGAGTGGAGTAGCTGCAAAGAGAATCTGGTCAGTTTGACTGTGCCATACTGTAGCACAGGGTCCTGTCTGGCCCCATCGTTGTGGCCCTTCCTCGGGCCCGGGCTCGGAGGAAGGCCACTGCACCTTCCAAAAAGGGGAATGTTAGTCACTCCGTATGCGGTTCGTTCCAGGCCAGGCGGACGGCCAAGCAGTCTATCGCCCGGGCCCTTAGGCAGGGCAGGTGAGCAAGCAGTCTAGTGCCCTGGCCCGTGGCAGAGCGGGCGAGCAAGCAGTGTCCTCTGGTCAATATAGCAGGGTATGGTAATCACTCCCTGGGTGGTGAGGACAAGGGGAGAGGGGAGGGGGAACGCAGGCCCACCCGACTCCACTGTGTCCCAGCCCAGGGCCCTAGCAGTGGCAAAGGCATTGCCATTCAGTCAGCGGGGCTCCCGCCGCAACATGCCAATGGGGTCTTGCCCCTGTCTCAGCCACAGCTATGGCTGTCCCTGGGCCACTTCCTCCCCGTATCCCCAGGTACCTGTATCTGCCGGCTCCTCGGGGTCACTGGGGTACACAGCCCGCGGTAGGCTCACCAGTTCCTCTTCGTCCACCGACGGCAAGGCGGGGAGCTCTTCAGTGGAGGGCAGCTCCTCTAGGTCGCAGGGTTCCTGGGGTTCCTCAGCGGAGGGCAACTCCTCCAGGTCACAGGGCTCCGGGATCTCAGCGTCAGGCAGCTCCTCCAGGTCAGGACCGGCCTCGGAGGGTATCTCCCAGCCCTCAGGCTCAGGGGGCTCGGCCCATTCACTGGGGTCCAGAGGTCCTGTCCAGTCCTTGGGGCCTGGTGGCCTGGGCCAGTCTAGCGGGCCGTTCCCGGGGCCTATGCTCCGGGAGGCACTCGCTTGTGGCAGTGGCCTTGCTGGGTTCTGGCCTTTGCTGCAGCCGGCGGGATGGCACGTCTGCCTCCAGTGGCAGCCTGTCTCCACTGAGCTGCGGGCCCTGCTTTTTGTACTCCAAGCCCCGGCTGAGGCTCTGCCCCTCTGTTGCCGGATTGGTGGGCCGGTGGGACCTATCGCTAGCTGGCTCCCCAGTTGCCGGGCCAACTGGGCAGCCGGCCCTTTCACTGTCTGCTTTGGGCATTGTGGCCCTTTCTGGGGCCCAGTCTTGGAGGAAGGCCACTGCACCTTCCTACACATACAAAATTTTTCAGACCTCCATAGGACACAGTATTAAACTCCATCAGGCCATATTTGGTGCAGTGCTGATGGAGGATTCTTTGCCCAGAGATTAGGAGCCAAATTCAGACGTGTGTAATCAGATGCATCTCCTTTGAAGCACAGCTCCCAGTAACTTGCTCATCTCAGGTTTGAATTTGCCCCTCTGGCTGTAAGGCATCAGGAGTGTGATCTATTAATTATTTCCTGATTCCTGGCTTTGGACTGGCCTCTTGGGCTCGACTTCCTTTTTTTCCTCCCCAAAGTGTCCAACCCATCTTCTCCACCAAATCCAAGTAACAAATGAGTTGTTTCCTTGCTCAGTGGACTGTTAAGGTTTACAACGCAGAGTTTCTAATGCATGTAGAGTTGTCTAATGATTGGGTGAGAGCACCAAGTTGGACATGTTTAATCATAACAATGTTTATTCCCTTTAAACTGAGTACACCCCTTTCATAACAAATGCATGTAAATATTGAGATAAAAATAGCATTTGACAAGCTAGTCGGATATGTTTCATTTTATTAACACATTAGTCATTTTATCCTGCTCAGGGTAATATGTGAATACTACGTCCATGTGAAATTAGCATAATCTTTACAGTCAACACTTGTTCTCTTGGGTTTTTGATTACATTATTTTAATTAAGCAATAAGATATGACAGGTGCTGGATTTCAAGGTGGGTATAAAACTCCTCAATTGGTACTATAAAGCATGAGGCTGAAGGCTGTGAGTGACTTTAACCATTCAGAATGTGCATTAGTAATCACCTTGAAATGCACTGGCTGGAGTGCCCTCTGCTATTCTTAAATGGAATTTATATCTTGCATCATGAGAAACAGACGTGTGGATTTACTGGTGGTTGTAGTCATAAGCAGGACTTCAATGACAACCAGTCAGAAAGCTCCAGTTATGTTCTAAAGCCATTACATATTGCCCATAGATAGATTTGGCTATGACAGCACAGTGTAACTTTCAAATATATTCAGGTCACAACTCTCCAAAAAGGAAACTGATAGCTTCTGTCAGATCACATAATTAGGCTTGAAAGGATGAGAGTTTTTTATTGGCAAATATCAGTAAACTTCGATTTCACGGTACACAAACAAACTGATTAAAAATATATTTCCATCTATAATCATTGAAATGTACAGAGAGAATCTTTCTTACTTTGCCTATTGGAGAACTTTATTAGAGTTCATATATTTTGACGGGATATTGACCATTTGTGTTTTGATGATTATAAAGCTTTAACTTTTTGAATCTCACATCAACTGTCATGAAATGAGTGTCTGTCTCCCTGTCTATCTTCCTGTAATTTCATGCCATTGTGAAAATTTAAATTGATAGAAGTTGGGAAAAAATGCTTAAACCCCAAGATTTTGTGAAACTGTGAAAATTTAAATAATTAAAAATAAAGAAGCTTTAAAAATCTATATTATCTGTCAAAATAAGCAAGTTCCACTCATCTTTTAAACATTTCTTTTAGTGCATATAAAATAATCCCAAAGAGTTCATAATTGCATAGGATTAATTAAACTAGCAATAAGAACCCATACATTTGCTTAATCCTCTCTACCTTTTGTGTTCTGTAACCCTGGTGGCAGGTAATGTTTGGTGGGTGGGAAGCGAATTCTACCACTCTGGTACATAGGTTATCTTTGACAGCATCCCTCTTCCTCATTCCGGTGTAAGGATCTAATCTAGGACAGACAGGCAGTCCTCTCTGATGAACATAGAGACTTCAGGGATAACCGAGGGACCTGCTAGACTTGCCAGGTGTGGCAGGTCATATTCTTATGGCGTGTGGCTCACTGTTCCAAACCTCAGTAAATTTTTTTTTCGATTCTATTTAGGGAACAGGCAAAAAAAAAAAAAAAAAAAAAAAAGTTCAGTTTTATTGTTTTGCCCATCTTTAATTTAATCTCTTAGAGAAATCATCCAGATGGCTAGCTGAACAATTAGAACTTCCAGAATGAAACAATGAAAGCACGATTGTTAACCTGGAATTTCTTGTAAGTTCAATATACAGCTAAAACGTTAAGAGGTTGACTTGGCTGTTTATCAGGAAGTTGTGGTATCATAGTTTTTATAGTTTTCAATGACATTGAGCATGGTGAGCTGCATGCACCAGAGAAGGTCCTGAACTGGAACCTTTAAGGGGTAGGGAGAATGTCAGATTGATATCTGCAGATCCAAACCCAGACTGGATCCACAACTGGAAAGGAGTATTAACAGGATCCTGTTTTGATTTGACTCGGGATGATGGAAATCTCATGTGAACCAGTGATCTCATAAATTTTACACCATTTGAAGGCAAATATAGAGTGCAGTTTGCAAAATTTCAAGAACCACGAAACATAAACTGTAGTTTAAACCTAATCTGAATTTCCTCTGAACAATGCATCCTCAATCTCTTTCTCTCTCAGTGGTGTGTGTGAATGTGAATTGAATATCTGTACATGTCTAAAGGTAATATCACCACCTTGAAACAGACATGCATGCATTTTGTCTAACATGGGGTATTGAAGAGAACAATAAGACACAAAAGCATTGGCTTTTACACATCATTTTATCATTCACAAAATTAAGTAATTACATCCTGGGAAAAAATGCACTGGCATTGAGTATACAGTATCCAATCTATGTCACTACAGGTAGCAGCTTGAGTTTAACTAGCCATATGGGTTGTAATTGTCTAAGTATGATTAATTCATAATGTTTGTTAATTTTATGCCTCATATTATGATTTGTTATTATTACATTTAATAAAAGTGTCAGTCTTTTTGTGGGGTTTTGAGAGCCTTCAGGGATTTTAATCTTCCTAAAATAGTAACTAATGATGTCCTTATATTCCTGAGTCTCTTCAATGACTTCTTCCCATTGCTGGAAGGTCCATGGAAAAGGGATCTGAAGTTGGAACAGATGGTGCATCAGTCCATTGCAGAGCTCCGTTTGCAGCTCGAGGAAAACTTTATACTGAAGGTGGAAATAAAGGTTTTCTGCTTAGCTTATTGTAAATTCTAAATGGGTAATTGGCGGCTTTAGTGATTACTGTTGTTTGATGCTTGTAGGTTTCAACATCTGGCTAATGCCTTTGCTTGCTGCAGCAATAAGCAAAGGCAGTACAGTGCTTCCTGTTTCTTTGTTTTAAATAGATTATATGTTCTATTGATTTATGTAGTAGGAAAAGTAATTTTAGTTGATTTGCTCAGTAATAACATGGCACATTCTATAACATTATGGTACTATCCATTTCAGTTCTGGTCTTCCACCTTTAGTTATCTGCATTTGATTACATCTTAGCTTAAGTTTTAATTAATTTGTTAAGCTCTTTTTAGCTTCCATTAGACACAAATCCAAGTCACAAACACAAGTTAAATTTAGCAAAAGTGGCTTTTGTTCTCTGATAAGGTTCGAGAATAAATTAGTAGGGAGACTGACATAGCTGTTCTCAGAAAGACAAGCAGAAGACTGAGATCTTTCAAGTGACAGAATGTTAATTACACCTACCCTTGTTGCACCTGCCCTAGGTGTGGATGATATACTTATGTCACCAAGATGACTGGTCTATACTATTCTTTTATCATTGCAGCATAACTAGGGACAGTGTTAACACAAATCTCATTTGAAAAAGAACATTCTCATGCTTTCTTACTAGAAAATATTAAAATGATTTACTTGTCCCTATTTATGCTGTTTCTTTACTCTTTGCACGTCACTCTGACTAGAAATGAAAACAGATTGACAGGGTTCATTTCAGAATGTGGGTGCACTGTCATGCTCTGCTGACCCACTTACTCAGCTGCCTGGAATGTTGTCTTAGTGTGGGATTGCCAGAAGCACTATCAGCATTAGACATCTAAGCCCTCTTTCAGTGCTCCCTCCCTATGCAGCAAGGAACCGAAGCTCATGCTTAATGTTAGGCATGTGCTTATGCCCCCTGGCTTCAATGGAACTAAGCATGTACTAAATGCTATGCTGAATTGTGACCATATCATCTAATCTACGGTGCAGTAAGAAAAATATTTGAGCAGGATCCTTTCTTTTAAATGTCCCCTGTTTTTTGTCTTTGGTGACCAAGGTCTAGCAATTAAGCTTACACTGGCCAGTTTCATTTTAGACTGTAAATTCTTCAGGTCAAGGACTGCATCGAGCTACCTGACTGCAAAATGCCTATACTGTTTGTTTTACAAATAGTGGGGACAAGCCTTGAGGTCTGTACTTTTTTTTTTTTTATTTAATCAGGCGAACTCCCTCTTTGCCTGAGTAAGGACTATATAACTAAAGATGTCAGGATTTGGCACGTTAGTATGATATTTTATAGGCGGTATCCCTTTATTTCTCATGCGTTAGCATAATGATGTTTGGAGTGAAAGAAAAATGCATGAAGTACTTGTCTATTCATAGTGGGATTATAATGATTTTTTTTAACGAATGCTAAAGTTTGGGCCTAAAACAAGGTGACAGTTTCCCTTCAATTTATGGCACTCCATTATTTCAAAACTGTAACGTTAAACCTCTAGTTTAAACATGTATCTGTTTTATTTACAAGAAAATCCTGAAGAGAATGGGTATGGCAGGTACAGACATGAATTTACACACACAGAAAGCATTCCAAATAAATATATGAGAATAGAAATCTTCCTCAAACTATTGAATTAAATTTCTGTCTATCTTCTCCTCCTCCTAGATCACATTTGGAATGTGTTTCTAATTAACACTAAACGCAGGGTGTCCAATCTCTGGCCCCCACGGCTTTTAATTGGGGCCTAAAGGGTAACTGTGTGGAGAAGAAAATTTGTATTTGATTTCAATGGAGCTATGCTGATTAATACCATCTGGGGGTCTTTCAGGATAATGCACTCTTTGAGGAGTGGCGTGGGGTGGAATCCCTCTTGCTAAATACATCAAGCTTTTTTGGGTGGTGACAGCTGGATTGTAACTCTGTTTGGTCAAGCTTTGTATTGGATGGGTGGGTCTCTTCCCCTACCTTTCTCACCATCATTCTGTGTTTCTCCCTTAGAAGTACTTAAATTTACATCTGGTGCAGCAGGGCTTACCTTGACACACATGTCACTTTTCAGGGCAACTGCACCTTTATTTTCCCCCTCATGGTCCACTAAGAGCACCCAGTCTAAGCTCCTGACTCCTCAGCCATCACTCTCTGGGGCAGAGATGCATTCCCTTCTGACCAGTGTATTTCTAGGCTGCATGGTTCTCTGCCTACACTGGGAATTCCCCAGCAAGTAGACTGCCCAAGCAAGCCTGCTGTACATTCTCCTCAGAGGCTATAAACGCTAATTGCCCGTTGGTGCAAGTTACCACACAGCTCTTTCAAAGCAAGCACATTTATTGTTAAGATGAAAGCACTACAGAGAAAACATTAAACACAACAAAAGAGCCTACATGCATGATAATCCGCTTACCAGTGATCACCCCAACTCCAACAAGGGCTCTGGCTGGTGACCAGTCCTTCAAACCCCACCCAAGGGAGTGTTGTGTTTGCAAGTTCATAACCACCTTGGCTCGGAACAAGCACATCTTGAATTTGAGTCACTTCTGACTGACACCGAGCTCTGTGTATGCTTAAAAGCTTGTCTCTCACCACTTGAAGTTGGTCCAACAAAAGATATTACCTCACCCTCGTCAGTCACTTTGTACAATCTGGGCCTTTGATCTTGTCCTCAAGTAACAGATGATTAGCAGACAAATGACGAAAACTTCAAAAGACTGAGTTCTTGCATAACCGGAGGGTCTACGTTGCTTCAGATAGCCCTATGATGCTCATAATATTTCCCAGGGTTTACATTACTCAGGTCTCTCCCCAGAGACATTACATACAGTCCCTCAATAATACATACAAAATTTCATTTTTAATACAATGAGCTCCTAAAATACTTAATCTTAATTCAATCAGGTTTGTCCAGGACGTTACAGGAAACTGCCATATCTGTCATAGTATACTGTTTTCCTCTGCAGGCTCATAGGGAGAATAGTACAAAGAGTAGCAGTCAAAAGGGGAACTTCATATGCCCACCTGTCAATAAAATAAAAATGTCCTACCAATTCCATGATGTAATTCTGCCAAATTAGGCATCCCTTTGACATCTACCTATGTTGCTAGAGAAATCTCAGAATTACATCAAATATAAAACAATAAATAGTAGAGACTGTGTCCTAGGCAGTTGAATGAGTTATGTAGCCAGTGGCAAAACATGTCGTATCACTGCTCTATCTGTATCTGTGGTGTGGAATGATCACGTAAGATGATTATCATGCGGGTAGGCTCCTGTACTGGTTTTTAATGTTTTCTCTGTAGTGTTTTCACTTTAAGAATAAATGTGCTTGCTTTGAAAGAACTGTGTGGTAATTTATACCACTGATCAGTTAGTCCTAGATAGTCAACCCCACATGCGTCTTTCTCCCTTAACTTCACTATTCGATATCATGTGCTGACCAGAGTGTTGCTAACACTTCAGATGATTCCATATCAGATGCAGTGAATCCAGGGCAGTTGGCAAATTGGAATTAGTTGTCTGAGCAACTCAATGGGATGCAAAGTAACAAAAGGGAGAAGTGTCAGCAGTGGTGGGGGAGGGAAGCTGATGCTGGGAGTGAGAGCAGAACAGCAGCCAGTGCTACTGTGAGTGGCTAAATCAACAGAGCATCCATTTGTAATATAGCTGTAATACAGTTGTTAATAAACTGGACTGAAAGCAAGAACAGGGGCATGCGAAGGTTGGAATTGTCCTGGTATCTCACAAGCCAGCACCGCACTGCTAGGTGGGGGGAGAATAAAGATATAAATAATGTACAGTGTGATTAGGGCCTTATTAGGATTTTGACACATCTTGCCCTTTTGACTGCTTTTCTTTCCTCTTTCTGCATTTCATTCCCCTCCATTGCTTCTCAAATCTTTCTCCAATTTCTGATACATGAAAAGGTTATTGGGCTTGATCTTCCTGTAATGTACATCAGCTGTATGTCTCCAGAGCTCACTCATACCTGTACTGTACTGGGCTGTTCTGGAAATTTAGGAGTAATTTCTGATTGAAAAGGTTTTCTGAGTGACCCATCTTGTGTTTAATGGGTTTTCATTTGGCCTAGGAACAGACATCTTTGAAGAGCATCTGCAGTAAGAGATGTCTGTGGATCATTAATAAGTTCTGGTATGGCAGTTTCTATGTTCTTACAGTATGATTGCAGAGGAGATCTGTGTTCTGGCACAAATGTACATGGACACTCTGGGAACAAGTGTGGAAGTTATGCTTGACCTGGTCTCAGCAAGGGTCCCAAGGCCACCCAATATATGTGAGCATCTGTTAAACAATGTTGCTCACCATTTTTTGGCTGTGGAAGCGGGATCAGGAGTAAATAGCTTCATTTCTTTTGTTTCTCTCTCCCTTGGTCCCTGTCCATGGCATGACCTGCTGGTGGGAGATCCAAAGTAGTATAAATCTGGAACAACATGCCCAGCCACTGGAAAGCCCATGCCTGTATCACTGGGAAAGGCCTCATTTCCCTTATACTTCATAGGCAGGAGAATAGGGAGAATGCAAAGAAGAAACTGCTCCTGCCTGTGGGAGGAAAACAAGAACTCTCTTTCCTTCCTCACACCCAGCTAGTTAGCAAGGAAGCGCCTTCCTCTCACCCAGTTAGTTAGCAAGGAAAAAGATTCTGTCTGCTCTTGGCCTTTGCCTCCAGTAACTTGCAGGCCCACGTAAACCTACAAAGATATGACTCTGCCAAATGACGGGAAGGAGAGGGAGATTTGTTGTTTGGAAGTGCAGGGGGATGGGGAGGCTGAAGGATGGTGGTAAGGAGGAAGGAGAGAGACTGGGCCTGGGGGAAAAGACTGCTGGATGACTATGGTGGTGATTCTCACAGAGCAGAATTCTTTCATTGCTGACATAATGAAGGGATAATGTTTGAAATCTTGTCCCGATAGCATAATTCCAGTCAGCTCTACCTGTCTCCAGAAATAGTAAACTCTATGTAGTAATAGAGAAAAGAAGGGAAGGAAAGGAAAATGGATCTCCATGATGTGTTGTCTCTATGATTAATTTTCTCAGGTTGGCAGCCAGCACTTTTATTGTGGCATTACATGGAAGGAGGTTTATGGATAGGAGAGTATCCTAGTAGTGCTTGACTAAGTTGTAATGGCAGCAGAGTATACCCCTCTAGGATGGATAAGCTTAATGAAGCAAAGAAATCTTCAACTATGAGACTAGTATGCATGAGAGTGATTGTAGTTTCCTTTCTGAGACTGAGTGAGCTTTGTGGCAGATTAACACAGAGCTGAGATATGCTATGGAAATGACAAAGGTCTGTTGCTAACTTAGAATCATGAAATATCTATTGTATTCATTTCAGAAAAATGTACCTCATTTGTCAGGGCATATTTAAATAGAGCTTCCAAAAATAGTCACCAAGATGGCTTTCCTTCCCCATGTACACTGAAACTCTCAGATAGATACCTTAATAATATCATAAATTACCACCCTTGTAAGGTAATTTAGATACACAAATGAGGAAGGTCCATCGTAAAAAAAAGACGAGACATCCAAATGAAGTTATAGCATAAATTATTTACTATAGAGTCACTATAGAATCAACAGTGATTCTAAATTCAAGTTTGAAAATCAAATATGTTCAGGAAAACATTGAAACAATTTGGACCTTTCATTCTATTTTACTGTGGTCTAAGTGGATATTTGCTACACCTAAGTTAACTATAAATGTGTTCATCTAAGTGTATATATTTACTACACATAAATTAACTATAAATGTGTTCCACTATATTTTGAGACCACAGGATTTTGCTGTAAATACAGTTGTGATGTGTGTCTTACTTCAAAACCATAGCAAACTTCATTTCTATGTCTTTCATTCCTTAAATTTAGCACATGCCTGGATTCCTTTTTGGTAGTCATTGCAGTAAATCAAGAAAGATGTATGAAATGTGGATCCCTGAAAAATGCAGGGATATAATATAATAAGGGTTGTGCAGTTACTGCTGTGAGTTTTTCCATGTATGTTGCATACTGACTCTGAATTCGAGATGTCTACAGTTTGTGAGTTAATACCACCCGCATCTCGCCAGTTAAACATATCTGAAGTTTCCCATAAGTTGAGAATGTTCACCTGTTCTTGATGATCATTTCTCTAGAGTGGCTCACCAAGTTAGCTTTTGGGTGAGAGAATCCATACTTCCCTTCACATGCTAGATCCTACATCCATTGAAGAAAACATTCCGAAATAATTTTCTGAAATGGAGGGGGAAAATGAAATCTTGAATATTAGTTTGTTTCTTACAGTCCCCTCATCCCCCCAGTGATGCCTGTAAAATGTGTCAGGCAGTGTATCAAGTTTATCACTAATCTTCACTGTTCATTTTTAGGTCACACAGTTAGAAGAGCTGCTAGCTGTGAGGCACAACTTTGTAGTTGGGAATGGTGGAACAGGGCAAAATCAGGGAAAGTAAACTACACATTCAAGTACCCCTCAAAACCACCTGTTCTGCCTGTTAATTGAATGCTTGTAATGGAACTCTTTTGGTGAGACGTGTATTGCAAGTTCATTAGAACGCATGGACAATGTGAGGCCAAAATACAACATTCTATGCCATGAACCATGCTAGAGTTCACACACATGTTCAAATGAATGAAAGTGATGTATTACGCAAACGGGTCTTCTATGGATGAGCTTGTGGTCTCTAATGTTCCCGTATTGAAAGGTTCTCATTTTATTATTCACTTTTGACTGGATCCTCTTCAGTTTCTTTCTTTCTTTCCTTTCCTGTTGCTTTCCTTTCCTGTTGCTTTTACTGTGTTAGCTCACTGTAGGGTTCGTCTCATGCATTGCCATAGTTGCTTCTTAGGATCTGATGCAGCAAGGCAGCAGCACTTTCTTTTTCATTGAAATACCCATTTGTTATATGGAAAGTTTATGATAACCATAGTTTGCTCTTTTATATCACCTTCCACCCAAGGGTCTGAAAACACTTCATAGCTATTTGATTTTCTTGTTTTTAAGTAATCGAAACCAACAATAATTAAAATGAAAGCTGCATCCTATGACCCAGGCACTTTTATGCCGAAAAAGAAAAGGATGGACAAAATCATCAAAGACAAACTAACCCAGTTTAGCCCATGATGACATCTACAGATAATGCCTATGTGTCTAATTGTTCTATATAAATTCTATAAAATATTTGCAGAGAAGGAGGTTCATAAATGGGATCTCTGTAAATAGCTCTTTTCTGGCCCAACCCAGATGAAACCTAGGGACAGACCTACAACAACCTGGATGACCTTAGCAACATTGGAAAGACATGGCATGAATGGGAGGAGAAGACTGTTACTTCAAATATCTCAGTCCTCCATTAAGTAATTTAAGGGGATAATTAAGCCTCAAAACGTTCTTATAAGGTCAGAAAATATTTTCTCCAATTTACAGGTGGTAAACTGAGGCACAGAGATCTCAAATGAGTTGTTCACAGTCACACAAGTTGTCCATGGCAGAGATGGGAATAGAACCCAGGAGTCCTGCTTCAGGTTTGATGATCCAAGTAAATAAGGGTTTCTCTCTTGTTCCTTTTATTTACTCAGCTGAATCCTCCTAAACAAATGCTAGTGAAAGAGAAAAAATATTTTAAAATCTGCTTCATGTGTTGGATATGGACTCAGTCTTGCAATATTCATCTTTGGAGGCTATTGCTCCATTCAAGCTCTGCAGTTGCTGAGGTTACTCCCAAGTCAGAGAGAGGAAAAATGTAACTCTCTTGTGACTATATATTATACTAACGTGAAGCTGAGGCCATGCTGGAATGAGATCTACTCTAAAGCTGATGAACTTTTTGGATTTCTTTATCCATCAACAAGGGAGTGGGAAGATGGTATTGCCAAGAATATACTCAAATGAAGTTAGCTAAATTTAATATCTAAAAGCTTTACATTGATTATATGGTTATGGTTAATGGGAACTGAATTTCATTCTTTAATTGGAGGGCTTGTTTTCATCCACTGTGAGGGAACTTTCTGTCATAGCCCATGATGTCCCCAAATAGACTATGCTAGATGGGGATATTGACCCTATATGGATTGAGTCATGGAACGCGGTCATGGATGACCATAAAATTTGTGTGTATCAAATGACTAATAATCCTGTTCTGTGGAATGGAAATGTGTGTATCACAGTCTTTCAGAACACCTTTCCTTTAAATCAGTGTTACAGACTATACAATGGAAATGGCCTCACACAAGAATTCACTTCTGTATCTAATTCACATACTGGGGAGAAATTAGTGTGTGTGCGCGTGCGCGCGTGCGCGCGTGCGCAAATATATATATTTTGGTTATGGTGTACACCCAGTAAAAGTAGACTATAAGAGCCAAATTCTTCTCTTTCATGGTAGATCTCAAATGGGGTATTCTACTCTCTCTACATGCACGTTGGGTATTTTCTGTAAGGTACCTGTCACTTTAACAAAACTGAAATATAGAGTAAAACTGTGAAGGTTGTGGTTCAACCAGGGAAGAGGGTGGGGCAGAAAGCTGAATTGTTCGGCATTTTTTGTATAATCTTAACTGATTAAAATTTCACCTTTATTCACTACAGAGGCAGTCTTTCTTTATGATGGATACAACAGCAGGAGAGCAAACTGTTGGAATTGAGATACTTTGTGCAGATCTGAAAGGAGATTTTTGCCCTAATTTCGCACAATAGTAGAAACTTCCTTTAAATCACATTTTCCTAACCAGTGCCTAGAATAGCTCTTGTTGTTAGATTCTAAGGGTTCCATTGTGACTTTTAAGCCAGAGATCGCAGTAGGAAATGTGTAGAGATGCACTGCCCCCAAGGAGCTCCTAGAGGAATTGTTCCTGAGGACAAATGTGATCATAAAAGTTAAAAATGGAACAGACCCATAAAAGATCATCTAGTCCCTCCATCTGCCAATGCAGGATTGCTCCCTCCCTGTTACTACTAGTCCTTTATCCTTTCTAATTTTAAAAGTCTCAAGTGTGGCGGTTTCCAGCACTTCCCTTGGGAAACTTTACTCTTCTTTTCACTGTGGGAAAGCACACAGCAGCAACCACTAGTACACCTTTTAATATGGTGCCATATGCATCCCCTTTGGACTGGCTTCTACCTGCGAGCTGGTGCAGAAGGAGAGGTGAGGGGCATGGCTCTTCCCTGTCAAGATCTCTAGTCGCACTAGACTTTCCTGTCTTCCACATACAGTGGTATGGGGTGGTATTCAGACTGTTGTCAGCCATCATCTGGCCATTAAGGAGTGTCTCATTTTGTTAAGTGTACTAGCTGAAGTGTAATTAACCATCACCTAATTCTAAGCTATATAATTTAATTTGTTAGTTTAATTTGTGGTTGATTCAGAAAATGTCCTCATTTTCTGGATAGTGATTATTCTTCTGATCAGCTAAATTTTCTTGAATGTATTGGGGCATTTTTGCTTTCTATTTAAAGGCTGATGGAAATCCCCAACAGCATTATTGTTTCAGGGAATGATAATATTGCATTAATTTTTATTACTTTTGATATTTCAATCTTACAACAGACTTCAGAAAGCTTCAATTATCAATTTGTAAAACTGTTGTAATTAGTTGTAAAGCAGCCAGGGAATATTCACAATTTATTCAAATCTGTAGTGTCGACCCCAATCCTGCAAAGGTTAACTCACATGCTAAAGTTTAAGGATGACTCTATGGACCTTGCATAAAGAATGTCTGCAGATCTTTAATGATAAACTCAGAGTTTACAAGATCCATAGGATAAGCCAGTAGATCTAAAATGAGTTAGGATGTGCCTGTGGTCTTTAAAGCTTTTTATGCAGTGCCTGTGGAATTTGTAATTTCTATGGATGTAGGACTCCTCATACAAGAAATGCAAACAGGATTTGGCCACATAGTGAAAAGCATGGCGTTTGCAAGGTGTGCAAAAAAACCTGAAAAATTGAAGACTCCATAAGGATTAAACTACTACAGTAGGCATATTTACTAGTATTCTTTGAGGATCAGTGTATAAAGCAAGTTAAAAGTATTTAAACCAAGCAATTTTGGGTTATTAGTAGAAAAAATATAGTTTTAAAATAGTTGTTTTCATTTTTTGAAAATTGTTCTAATTTCTACAATGAAAAATATCTCATTTGATTACACTCAAACTTAAGAAAAAAAGGGATTTTACTCTAGCCTAGGATTGGCAGAGAAAATTTCAGACCAAAGAGAGTTCTGTTGTGTAAATGGGGAAAAAGGGAAGAAAAAAAATCAAGGTTGATAAAAGTGGAAAATATCTCTCACTAGTTAGTTTCCATGGACCCATGATATAAGGAAGAACTGAAAAGTCACTAAGAGACTTGTGATTCTTTTAATGTTTGTAGTACAGGATATCCATGATGGAAAGGTTTACCTGTTAAACTGACAAATCACTTCAGTTGTTTTTAGTGATGTAGCTATGTTTGTCCCAAGATATGAAAGAGACAAGGCAGGTGAGGTAATATCTTCTATTGGACCAACTTCTGTTGATGAAAGACACAAGCTTCTGAGCTACTCAGAACTCAAAATGACGCCAGAACAACAGATGCAAAACCTGCAGACATTTCCACTACTACGATGATCACACCTTTCAAGATTCCTGGGTCCTACACAACATCAGGTGTACCTTATCTAGAACATCATATGCCCCACTAACAACTATGTGTCTGAAACCAGGCAATCACTATACTCGAATGAGCTCTCACAGAAAAATAAGACAAAAACACCATGTCGCTCATGGGCACACATTTTTCACAAAGCGATCATTCTGTATCTGATCTTTCAATACTCATTCTCAAGGGAAGTCTGCACAACACCATCCAAAGGTGAACCTGGGAAATTAAATTCATAACTCTGCTAGACAGCAAAACCCATGAACTTAACAAGGATACTGGTTTTATGGCTCATTACAACAATTTGTATCACACAACACTGCCTGCTATCTTTAATTGCCCACTTCAAACCCTTTATGTATAACCCCCCTTATAATGTATAACACCTTTATGTATAACAATCCAATCCCCAATTGCTCACTTCATTTCAAGTGACTGCCTCCAATATATATTACCCTTTCTGCTAAACAATCCGTTCCAGCTTGTCACTCAGACACTCTTCTTCCTTCCTCCTAAAGGAGAACTCTAGGTAGCTTGAAACTCAAGCATCCATCAGCAGAGATTAGTCCAATAAAAAATATTACCTCACATACCTTGTCTCTTTTAAATCACTTCAGCGTTTCGCATGTAATATCATGTTAAATGGACAAGAAACTGGATATGAGTCAACAGTGTGCCCTTATTGCCAAGAAGGCTAACGACATATCGGGTTGCCTTAGTAGGAGCATTGCCAGCAGATCGAGGGAAGTGATGATTCCCCTCTATTCGGCATTGATGTGGCCACATTTGGAATATTGTGTCCAGTTTTGGGCCCCCCACTGCAGGAAGGATGTGGAAAAACTGGAGAGAGTCCAGCAGCGGGCAACAAAAATGATTAGGGGGCTGGAGCACATGACTTCTGAGGACAGGCTGAGGGAAGTAGGCTTGCTCACTGTTCAGTGAGGGGGGATTTGATAGCGGCCTTCAACTACCTGAAGGGGGGCTCCAAGGAGGATGGAGCTAGGCTGTTCTCAGTGGTGGTAGATGACAGAACAAGGAATAATGGTCTTTAGTTGCAGTGGAGATGTCTAGGTTGTATATTAGGAAAAGCTTTTTCACTAAGAGAGTGGTGAAGCACTGGAATGGGTTACCTATGGAGGTGGTGGAATCTCCATCCTTAGAGATCTTTAAGGCCTGGCTTGACAAAGCCCTGGCTGGGATGATTTAGTTGGCGTTGGTACTGCTTTGAGCAGGGGGTTGGACTAGATGACCTCCTGAAGGCCCTTCGAATGCTAATATTCTATGATTCTCTTCTTGTATCAGTTGTATTTGATGTAGTAAAGAAGTGCACTACATAAGCCTTATGTATACAGATACTAAATTCATTTTAAAACAGTCATGGAATTGTGACAGTGAATTCTTAGTGATTTTGTGTTTAGGTTTTAACTCAAGCAAATAATGAATGTATTTCATTAACAACATCAAAGCAACAAATGTTTGATATCACCTGTCTTCAGGCAGCAACTCCTGCCACAGTTTTCAGAGCTCGATCCACAGTATGAACAAACAGGACTTGGGCTGAAGTCCGTGAGTATGATTATCAGATTAATAATAGCTTCAGATTAGTCTATTAGCAAAAGATTATTTAATTATAGACTGACATATTTGCAAATTCAAAACAATGCACAAATTAAAGGCAGAAGGCCTAGGACCACATAGTCTTCAGTGAAGTTACTTCCAGATTTACCCCCCACTGAAATCACTCTGGATTTACAGCCGTGTAACTGAGACCAGAATCTGGTCCCGTGTGCTCTGATTCAAAAGGAATAGATTGTGTGTGGCTGCAGTGCACCAAGAAGAGCACTTACAAGATCATGCCTCTAAGAATGCGCAAAATCTCTCGTGCTGCTCCTGGCACATGGGTGGTGAAAAGAACAATCTCTCCATCCATTTGATTGTGTCTTCATCTTGTGTGACCCCAACTCTTCAAGCTGATACAGGAAGGAGGTGGTGCTATAGCATGATCCCTGTGTATGATCCCTCCCCAAACTTTGCACTGGTCAATGCGACTCCCCACTTCCCCCATTTGGGCGAATAGCTAATTGCCACAATTTGGGCCTGTGTGTATGGGATATTATAACATTCTGGGTTGCAGACCAGTGGGGAACTGTCACCCTTCCCCTGCAACCTGGGGTGCCTCTCAATGATTTGCTGCTGTAGCTTCCACCTGGGCTGCTCACGAACATCTTGCCAGCATGCAGGTCACGCTCTGAGTGTCTGTGTCTAGACACAGCCCTGGTCCAGCAACTCTGACCCCAGCAGCCTGTCAGCAAACACCAGCCACATTCTGGCTTCCAGCAGCTGTAGTTACTATTTGCAGGGTGAACGCAACACACTCCCAGTCTTGACTCCCTCCCGCCCCCCCAAAAAAAAAAAAAAAAAAAAAAACCAAAAAAAGTGTGTTCTGCACTGTCCAGCCCTGTCTTTGACAGTTCAGATATTTTAGGTCTGTTGCCTCTCTAAGGGGATCAATATACGACAGTCTGCTACCCTAGATGGAGTTACCCGCACAGTTCACAACATTGGATTCGTTTTGATTAAATAAACTTGCTTTATTCTTTAAATACAAGAAGGTAGATTTTAAGTGAGTACAAGTATAATAAATTAAAGTCAGAAATGGTTACAAGAGAAATAAAGATAAAACGCTTGTACTAAAACTTAACAAACTAGACATAGTTCAAGATGAAGTCCGTTACTATAGGTTTCCAATAATACAGCAGACCATATTCTCAGGCCAAGATCTGCTCCCAAAGTCCAACGGGGCAGTTTCTTTTGTTTTCTTAAGTGAAAAAGAGTGAGCGATGGATAGGGAGAGAGAACTTGGGGTGTTTTTCCTCCCTTGCTTTTGAAGTTCAGTCACCCTTTGAAATGCATTTTTCTGAGGGATACCCCTAGATTCCCACTGTGAGGTTGGAGTCATGCAGAGTCTCATGGTGAAAGAGGTTTCATGCTGGTGTTTGCTAAAATGCAGATCTGTTTATTCCTGCCCCCCCTTCCTTGCCAGAGAATGGCCACTTAATAGGTGATTGCCCATCACCTTTGGTGACATCTGCCTTGTCCTTTGTCTTTGAGAAACTGGTTTAGTTTGGTAAACACATTTCAGACCTAATTTCATTTTATATTTATAACTTTACATGTAATGTTGTTACACATGTTTCATAGTGATATTATTGACCGATGAGTTATTAGTTTTCAAATAATACCTCACAAGGCAAATTTTGTACAAAAAGTATTACAATGGTTTGTGTGGTGTGAATACAGGGGTGCATTCAGTCACAGGTATACACACACACATATACATATATGTATATATACTGTACATGGCATAGGCTTAAATTTATTCACCATAAGATATTTTGTGAGTATATTCTCTAATTAATACATGACTCTTGCTATTCTGTATCATTTAATTGTGTGAAACATTTTTGATTCATTGTCTATGAATTATAAATGCAGACACTTTAAAAGGAGTTGCATGGTTAAATTTTTTCACACTGAAGTGAATATTCAGCCCATAATGCCATCCTTCACTGTCCCTTTGCTTTAATGTACACTGTAGCCACATATTATTTACAGCTTTCTTTGATATTTATTAGATAGGCAGGATTATTTACCATAGCTGGGCATAGTTCACAGTCAGAGACCTCTTCATAGAGTTAGTTAACAAGAAGAGAATTATTTTTGTCACCATGTGATCTCTACTATAAGATAATATTAGAACTGGATTTCTGTTAGTAAGTGAAAATGAAATAAGAACTTTGAGGCAAGCTTACACCTGGAGCAGGGAGTGCAATTCCATTGACTTGCGCCTGATTACGCCAGGTCTGAATTTGGTCCACTTAGTTTTCTTTAAGTAAATAAAAGGAGAGCACATTTTAACTGTGATGGAAATACGCAGTCACAAACATTGCTTGACTCAAAGCTATACATTGATAGCAAAGGCAACAGAAAAGATTTAAGTCATACAATTGTTGCTGGTCGATGACATTGTCTAACAGCTTTATGTATTTTCTGCTTCTTTTTATGGGCCTCAGGAATCAATATTTTCTGTCATTCTCAGTGTGCGGCTTGGAACGTTTTTTTGGTTTTTTTGCAAAGCCAGAGAGACTCAGGTGTCAAAAGCAAGCTAACATAGGGGACTCCATTTTTATTTGAATTTGAAACTAGTTTTTGCAGCTGATAGGACGTGAAAATCATTTGTATCCTGTTGGTACCTTTGTTTAAGTTTGTAGTGGACTGGTTGCTGCTGGCAGTCTTCAGAGTCATCTGAAGGTAATAGACATTTAAAATTGTGTTAATCTCTTATTTAAGGATTCATTCCAGAAAATGCAGTTTACTGATGTGGTAGGAAAGTTGCTAATTCAGCAGGACTATGTAACTAATACTGCAACTACCAGAGCAGTGCTTAGATTAAAATCCTACAGAGTGCCTGCAATAGTCTAGGGGAGTGGTTCTCAGCTTTTAGGTGCAGCCCTCAAGGGGTTCACCAGCAGTTGTGTGGGAGAGGTAATCGCTGAAGCAGAAGCCACCTGGATTTTTCAGTAGAAAATGCTGATATAAAACAACTACCAACAGAGTGAAGCAGTGCATCAAATTGCATGCCCAATTCTGCATGTTGCTGAGCATCCTCAAATCCCATTGGGAAGTCAATGAGAGTGTGTTGCACATCATGGCATCAGGCCATAACTCACTAACAGTATATGAAGTTAAACATGTTAAACTGGAGGAGAGTAAATAAATCCTCTTGGCCAAGTTCTGCTTGAAAGCAGGGTTTCCAGCAACAGAAGTTATTCATGACATCAGTGTAAATTCTTGTTGTCTGATGTTATTTTTATTAATTTCATTGTTCCTTATAATTTTTTTAATGTTTTTATTTCTGTAGATATGTAACTAGTTGAATTGAGACTTGTGAGGCAGAGTCTGAAAGAGCAAAACTGACTTTCTTGTTTAACATGCATGTTCCTTATTGTTTGGAGCAAGTCTGGTGCAACTTAAAAACTATCACTACAATTCCTGAAAGCAGCATGGTCCAGGTAACAACAACAGAATCTCCACTTTTCTGCTTTTTATCAGATCTGATTTTTAAAAATAATATTTGAGTATTTCACACTTGGTGTGATGGAACCTCATTGCAATGAAGCAATGGTTTCATGTACAGCATTTTGTAGTTATTTCTTGTATCAAAAAGAAGAGGTCACCACTCTCCACCTGCACCAGTCATTGATGCTGGGCTGGTGTTGGAGGGAGTGCAATACATGTTTTGCCAAAGGCTATTGCTGCTGCGTTCATTGTCCCAGTGCTTGAGACAGTCTTCCTGCTTCAGGCACAATGACTTTGAGAGCTGATGACAATTCATGGCCTCTTCACCTCACTCTACCATGGACAGGTCTTAGAGCCACAAACTAACCTCTTCCTTCTCCAGTTAGAAGTATCACGGCACAAAGAGTGATCACTAACACAGCAGGTGCAGTTAAATATAGATTTCTAGCTATATGGTAACAAAATATCTTACGGAAAACAGAAAATGTGCTCCCAAGAAACTAAGTGTACTGTTCCATGGAACTCTTGGCATATTTCTGTCTTCAGTCATGCTAGTGAGTGGGGCATAGCGTACAGCATGTATGCAGTCAGGCATATGCCATGTAGAAATGCACATAAATTGCTATTTCTGGCTGATTGCCATGATAGATACATTTGCAACCTTCTCATCCTTTGTTGGGCATCTGCATTATGACTTACTTTCTCTTATCTACACAAGGATTTTAGAATGTGTATCATTTATTTTAGAGATGTGCACTACCCCTGATATTTGTATGTGAAGGCTTGATTTTTAGGCTTATTTGTATTATTTATTTAGTCTGAATTTGCGAGTTCTGTAATATGATCTTTAAAACATTATAAAATCCATTAAAATAATGCCAGAGAGCGATAGAGTAGTGTGCTGCTGTAACTAATGATAGACTAACCCTGGCATGTGGAAAAGGTCAATTTTCATTACAGCTAATGATGCAACATCAGTTACCTCTAAACTGAGCCTGGGATTTGGTGAACAGTTGTGTGTGCAGGCAGTGTGACATGGATAGTACACTAATGTGCCCCTGCCTAAAAGCATACTTAAGTCCATGTTCCTTCTTCCTTTCAACAACACCCTGGAGCTCAGTGATCATTTTTTTTAATGTTGCAATTTTTTTCTTGTCTAAATAAACCTTCTTCATCCCCCACCAGCTGTCCAACTCCAGTGCCCAGGCTGGCAAGTATGGAAGGCAATACTCCAGCATGCAATCTAAGACTTACCCAGGCTAATGTCCTGATGAGTACTCTCAATATCTTGGTAGATAGTCTGAGTGCTAAATAACAATAACTGTTTTACCTAAAACAGTTAGATAATCAGGTTTCATGTTTCTTTAATTGCATATCAAAATGCATGCAAATGCTCGCTTTCTCTCTCTCTCATGCACACACATAAACCCCCATGCACAAACCACTAAGTGAAACTGCAGCCAACAGTAAGTTAAAGTATGTTCCATCTTCTCCATCTCTTATTGAGTTTCTAGGGGAGTCTCTTGTTAGTCCTATCCATTTTTATTAGCAAATTCTGCCTCTTAGGGCTTTCCACCTGCCTTTGACTGGTCTCTCCTGTCACCCAGTATTAGTCAGATCTACTTTTGTCCAACAAGGCTGTCTCACCAATATTAATATAATACAGGGTACGTCTTCACTGACGGTGGCAAATTCGCTACCGTCAGATCAATCTATCTGGATCGATTGAGCGGTCAGTGAAGACCCGTTCAATCGATCCGGAAGTCAACTTGTTAAAACCACCCCCTCAAGTGGCGCACCACAGTGACGATGCCGCACACAATGGAAGTTAAGAAGTCGATGGGAATTATGCAAACTACTCTGCGTAGCTTGTGTAACTCCTGTCGACTGTCACCGAATTTTAAGGTAAGTGTAAACCAGGCCTCAAATTTGCTCATTTTTGCACTCCTATCCAATGTATGTTCGGGGACATGAATATCGCTCAAATAGCCAATGACACTTAGGCACCAAAACTGAATTATGACTCCCTCAATACCTGTGCTGAGTTTGTATAAGCACATATTCCTATAAATCTAAGGTTACCTAATTTAAAGCTCTACCTTTACTGCCATTTCCTCTCAGTCTCAGTGAAGAAGTGATTCTTGTCCTTAGCCCAAAGAAGACAGTTATTTTTTAAGAAATACGATGAAAATGTATTACAAACCCTATTTTTGGATTTGGGATTTATTAGATCAATTCTAAATGAAATAATTTGGTGTGTTCAACTTAATTACCAAACAGTAATCCACATTATAAACAGCATGATGTGGCTCAGTTTGGTGGATTCAGTCAAAAAGGGTGGAGCAGAAGTAGGTAGTTGAAAAGAAAAGCCTTTCTATCAGTGTGATGGTAGAGTTCATTCCTTATTTTCCAACACCAAACCTGGCTTATCCCTCTCCATCATTTCACCACCACTCCCACTCAACTGTGAGCTGCTTTTTCAGCACAGACTGTCCTTAAAGCATCATTTATCCAAAATAAAGCCAATAAAGCTTATACAAATCGTGATTAACACAAGCAGCCATGCCATCACACACTCATAGATTTTAAGGTAAGAAGGGACCATCATGATCATCTAGTCTGATCTTCTGCACATTGCAGGCCACAGAACCTCACCCACACACTCCTGAAATAGACCCTGATCTCTGGCTGACTTACTGAAGTCCTCAAATCATGGTTTAAAGACTTCACATTACATATTATTGTAGCTCATGTGGAATCCCCATCATTGGAGGTTTTTGAGAACAGGATGGACAAACACCTGTCAGGGATGGTCCTCTGCTCTGTGGGCTGGACTTGATGACTTATCAAGGTCTCTTTCAGTCCTACATTTCTATGATTTATATGTCTTTCCACCCCATATCCCTCTAATGTTCAACTGTCATCACTTGCCATGCTTAGGTTGTGAATTGTTTGGGAAGAGACTTTCCTTTGGAAAAGAGAAGTTTCTTCATTTTCCATGTAAGTCACATTTTAAAGAGTCAATATCCATTCAAAAAAAAGTAAACAGAGATAGAAAATATACTCCTTCATGAGCAAGAAATATAGCAGGTTGTCGCCTAGTATTGCTTCAGAGCAAGGGGATGCATATTAATGTCCTTATCCATGTTTAGTTTTTTTCTGTCTGTGAAATATCATAGTTTCTTTTCAGCCATCAGTTTCTTAATTAGAAATTTTAATGTAATTTATTCTGTACTATTACAGAATAATAGACCCCCCCCCCCAAGATAAAATATTGTTGTGCCAGCCTGTCCAGGTTCTCCAGAGTATTTTGCTAAGTCATTTGTTGCTTAACATGATGCCGTTTGCAGAACATAATGCGAACATTACCATTTTACATCACAAAAGTAATTAGAAAATAGCCCTAAGTCTATATTTATCAACCCTCCCCTTAGCAGGTGGGAGCAGAGGAGGGGAGTAGGCCTGGACATATTTCTGGAGCTAGAGTTATCCTGTCAACACGGGGAAGGATACTATAGGAGTGTCATGGGAATAGTCTAGAGAATGTTGTTCTTTTGGATGAGATCAGTGTGCCCTCCCTGTACTGCTGAGAGCAATCAGGACCACTAGTTGGCTAGGAAACCTAATCACACCCTCTAGCTGACAGATCACATGCCCTTGGGGTTGCAGTGCTCTGGGCTGGCATTTACTGCTTTCCAAAGAGTTGGACTCTGCTGAATGCCCTTTTCCTTGCCTAACACATCCCCACATCATAGGGCAGAATTTGGCTCTAAAATTGCACAACTTAAAGAAATGATGTCCTATGTGTCGAATATCCATCTGTACAAATGCTGGAATGTTTGGAGGCTCTGAACATTTATAACTACAGCACTCCTTTTTCAAATTAAAGTCCATTGTTCTGCTCTAGAATCCATGAGAACTCTTTACAGTATGCGAGTATACAGCATTTTAATGGGAAGGAAAAGAACCCAGTGATTTGTGATCTGGTGCTGCTGTTTGTCAGATGATTATCTGCTTCTGAGAAGCACAGTTCACATTCTGCCATCTCTTGTGAGGGCAGCAATGTTCCTCATGTTGCGCAATGACCCTTTTTGGGGGAGGGAAATTCTCAAAGAAAAAAATACAGATTATTAAATTCTCATTGAACTAAAAAAATCTGCTGGAGTCATAAGTGGCTTGCTGGCATAGTTCAGAAGCAAGGAAGCCTGCAGTTGGTCAGTTCTACCCCGATCAGTAATGATCATGGCAAACAATAGAAATTGCTATAGAGAGGGCTTCTGGAACATATGGATAATTAGACCAAAACCCCTATAAATTTTAAAAAAATGATTTCATGGACATTTTTATATGAAAGCACAGGTGCTACACTCTGTAGTGAGTTTCAGAGCAAGTCAGTGAGAGTTTTTTGTTTCTTTTTTAAATACTTTCTGGATCAATTCGCTCAGTTGTGATAAAGAATGGACAGAAATAAAAACAAACCTTTCTGAATAATATACTAGAGCTGTGCTCAAGCTGCAAAATTCAAATCTGGTACTGGCTTTTGAACACCACAAAGTTTTGTTGTGTTTTGAATCCAGTTTTGGATTCAGGCACATCTGACATGTACAGTAGAGTTACGCCCATTTAATGGTAAAAGTTTGTATTTTTCTTTTAAATGAAACTATTAATCCTAATTTTATTTTGAATTTTATAATAAAATACTACACGTTTACTCATATAGGTCCTGATCCAAAGCTCATTAAAGTCAATTGAAGTCCTCTATTGACTTCAATGAACTATGGCTCAGGCCCTAACCTAATCATTAGCATTTCCATATTATATTTCTGAAATGGCTATTGGGAGAAGAGTGGTCTGCTGGGTAGTGCAAGGACTAGGTGTCAGGATTCCTGAGTTTTATTCCCAACTTTCAGCCTCTGAGGTGCTTCCGCTTATCTATCTGTAAAGTAGTTAAAATGATCTTCCAGTGATGGTGTGAGATTTAATGTTTGTAAAGACCTCTGATGTCTCGATAAAAGGTGCTAGAGAACTGGAAATTATTTATATATATATTTATTTATTTATTTTACATTAATACTAATTTAAAAAAATCTGTGGACTTTAACAAAGCCTGTCTTGTTTGTTTGTTTGTTTTTTATTGACGATTTTGTGCTCTTTACTGGATTGCCTTCTGACACTAGAGAATATTCCCCTGGACTCTCCTTGTGAACTCTATGAAATATATTTTGCATTTACAAGCATGTAGGATTTCATTGGACTGTTCTTTCAGGATCAGGTAAATGACTGAACCCAAGGATACAATATTTCTGTAATTTCCCCATTTTTGAAAATCTTAAAGGTTCTTCATGTCACGTGCACATTTCATTACTGAACTGAAAACTACAGAGGCTCTGAAATAGTTCCAATCCTGTTACAAGGAACATATTATTTAAAAAATAAGTGCTGGAGACTGAATCTCTCATGTACATCTTAATAATAAAGTAAATGGTGTCCATTTGCTATGTTTAAGTTTCATTTAGCCAGCATTACAAAAATTATTACATCTACATTATACATTGACAAGTAACTTTAATTTGCTTGTGGCTGATAATAGATCCTTTCCCCCTCTCTATGGGCACAACATCCTAGACCCTTCAGTTCTCCCTACTGCACAGTGCCCTCTTTGCTGAGTGCCAGCTGTGATCACATGATTTGTGATGTTTAGACCTGAGAACTGGCCTGAACTGACCAACTCATTTCTCATGCTTTAGACCACCCAACAGCTTTCAGGTGCTAATAGCTTTTGGTCACTACTAACTCCTATTTTGGGGACATTTACTTCAGATTCCTGAGCAGGATTTTCAAATAACCAAAGGAGATATTACACCAATTTTGTTCAATGAATCTGAGGCCAGATTTTGAGAGTTTAGTAAGTGATATAAAACTTCGCAGTTTATGTACTAGGTATCAAGTCTTGTTCTTTGATTTAAGGAGCTCTCTTGTAACATGGGATACAATAATGAGTGAGGCTAAATTTAAACCAGCCATCCAGTCTCCCTTTGATTAGTTGGTCTAATTCTCATGAAACTCTGTGCTTTGGGGTTTTTGTTTGAAACTGGAAATGGCAAAATATGAAAAACACTATTGTCATGGGATTTCTACTAGAGTTGAAAGCAGGATTCAAAGGAGACTCCAAAATAATTTTTAAAAAGTCAGCCCTTATGAGTGTGCTAGACCAATTTTCAGACGAGTGGTTCAGATGAGTTTTGGGTAAGTATTGGGAAAGCACTCAGACTTCTGGATGTGGAAATGAGCCCAGAACTGCTTGCTGTGAAGAGGAGAAAAGACTAGCCATGTCTCTTGATATTTTTTGTCTTCCTCTGTTCTATTTTTCAGCTAATTGAGTATCTCATGGATTTTAGTGGGTGGTGAATTAAAAATGAGAACAATAAAATTTCCTTCTCAAGGGACAGTTTTTGATTACTTCATTGTCCCTGATACAAAAAAAGGTACTCCTGGGCTGAAAAAGTTCCAGACATTGAAATGGAACCAGAAGTCCCTCTCCAGATATGAACTAGTGTAATTAAGTAATAAGAGAAATAACATATATCTGGATAGTAGCTATATGATTCTGGGTGGCTTGCAAGGCAGAAAGTTGAAGTTCAAGTCACATTAATCACCAAAGTAGCTCTATAATCATTAGAAATATAGTGCGCATAGAGAGGTATTGCTATTATGAAACTGCATTTACAAGTGTATGGTGTGTTTAATGAATTGTGAATGACATCACAACCAGTCTGAATCTAACTTTCTAAAATCATATTAATACTTTTATATTATTATTATTATTATTATTTATTATTATATTATTATTATATTAATACTTTATATTCATGTGCCATTTTGGTGTAGAAGGATCCTATTGAGCTTTTGCTCAGTCAGAACTGAAATGCAGCTATCTCTGGGGTGGAAAGCAGCAGCCATTCTCCATGATTAAAGATAACTTCTCCATTTGATTTTAGAGGAGTAGGAAAGGAGGCAAAATATAGTTGTTCAAGTTAGAATTTGGACACAAGTAAAACTAATTTCCCATGTGAAAGATGGCACCTTTTCAACACATTGTACTGTCGCACTGTGCTGGAGCATTGGTTTAGCATCTTGGAGGGATGAGCGTAATTATCAAAAGCCATTTCTGCAGCTCCTAGGTTTTTCTGAGTGTCTTCCTTCTATGTACTTAATTGTCCTGACCCTCCTTAGTTTGATATCTGACAACCTCAGAGTTCTAGTTAGTATGGCATGAGATCAGAAGGCTAACACTAACACATGGAACAAATAATATGTGGTGCATAGACAACATAGATTAAGCTTTGAAATATACTTTTGTAGCACTTACTAGCTTTGTTCTAGTTTCATGAGCTAGGTTGTCCTTGGCCCTTATACGGATGTGCAAGAGGGGAGTGGAAGGGAAAATGTGCAGGAAGTCTTCCTAAGCACCCTTCTGTATAAGGGCCTGGCGCAATTGCAGTTCCAGTGTTTGGAAGATTACAGGGACCACTCTCTCCCTTCTCCACCACTCCTACCCTACTGGCTTACTTTGCCTATAAAAGGTGCGAGGAAAAGGCAAATCTATGGCACACGTGCTGGCATGGCTGTCAGACATTGTCCCACTTGCCATTTCCTCTCCCCCACCCTTTCTCCTCTCCAAGGACACAGCTCGGGGAACCCAGCCCACAACTGATGGCATGTGGGAGTTTGGGGGACTGTGATGGGTTGTCTATCCCTCACCGGTGAACAAAGGGGTAATAGGAGTCTGACATCTCAATTAGCCCACTTTGCTGCACCTGGAAAGTGCATCAAGCTTGATTTATTATTAGATCCAATTGGCAAGGAGCTGGGTCGACTTAATAAGAGAAGGTAGTGAAAGCTACAGGAAAAGTCCAACAGAAGGACCCAAGATAAAGAAACCCAGGAGAGAGGAGATAGGCAGTACCCTTTCTCTGGGAAGGTCTGAGGAAGGCAGACTGAAGAAGGGATGGAATTATTCCATGTGTGGAGAGAAAGAAGGAGCTGGGAGGACCTAGGGAGAAACTGGAAGAGAGGCTGTGTTAAGCACAGACTTCAAGGAAGCAGCACATGGGACTCAGAGGCAGGAAGTGGCCAAAGAAAATAGCAGCATGTTTGAAGGAGCCGACCTGCTTAATTCAGGACCAGAACCCGGAGCAGAGAGTGGGACAGTGTTCTCCTACCAGCCACAAGAAAAGAGTACAAGCCCAATGTAAGGGCTATTTAGGCTAAAGACTGATCCTAAACTTAGGCCAAGGGATAGTCCCAAAGGGGGCAGAAGGATCTTTTGTATTAAGACTTTTTTGACTTTTAGTTGTATTTTTGTTACCCTAGAAGGCATGGAATTAAAACATGGCCTGGCTGGAGAGCCAAGTTGCTAAAAGAGGAGTTGTTAGCAAGGGGTGCTAGACAAAGAGAGCCTGCTACACCATGCCCAGCCATGCAGGATTGTGCTAGCAGTGAGTCAACTCTTCCTCAGGAACCCGTTAGGTATATCTACACTGCCTTTTGGACAAAGCCAGAGCAAACCTCCCAGCCCAGGTCAACCTGCTTGGGCTAGTGGGGCTCATGTTAGCTTTCTAAAAATAGCTGTACAGACAGGACTTTGAAATTGTGGCTCAGACTGAAGCTTTGACTTTGAAGCCCTCCTTCTCCCGTCCTGCCCTGGCTGAAACCTCAAAGCTCTGTCTATACAGCTATTTTTAGAGCCCGAGTATGAGCCCTACAAGTCCAATTCTTTCAACCCATGCTGGAATGCTCACTCCAAAATGCTGTGCATACATCCCCCTTATAGCCTTAGAGATGATGGGGAGGGAGCTGTGCTTGTGAGTGGGAAAGCAGATGGTGCAGATTTGGGGAGCGGTTATTGCTTATTAAATTCTGGAGCCCGGGTTCTAGGACCCAGAATCTCAGTCAGAGCTTGGGTTGCAGCCTGAATGTCTACACTGCAACTAAACAGCACATTAGGCCAAGCTCTGAGCCAGAGTCAACTGGCAAGGGCCAGTTGTGGGTTTTTAATTGCAGTGTTAGCATACCCATTAAGTCACCACCACAGGGCCCAATCTTACAAACCCTTAGTTTAGTAATCTCCCCGCATATCAGGACTCCCTTTGGTTATTTTTACAAAAGATTACCTATGTGATTAAGTGTTGGCAGGATAGGGCCTAAAAAGTAAGTCAATACTTATATGTCACTTCTCAACAGCTGTTCAGAGATGAGGCTAGATCCTTTGGTGTCCTCAGCAATCCTGGGCTGAAACTGCTGCCAGGAGTTGGCTCCTTTCCAGTCTGCCTTTTGCAGTTTTGCAGCTCTTCCTACCTGCTCCTTTCCTCTAACCATATGTGCCTCTACGAGGAGTGGGGAAGGGAACACGCGGCAATCACTAGTAGGAGAAAGGCACTTGCTCTTCCCCATTCCTAACATA
The DNA here is from genome assembly GCF_026122565.2 of Emydura macquarii macquarii. Taxonomy (NCBI): domain Eukaryota; kingdom Metazoa; phylum Chordata; order Testudines; family Chelidae; genus Emydura; species Emydura macquarii. Next base: position 73,918,604 of record NW_027131390.1, read on the forward strand.
CCTAACAAGAAACAACCAGCTGCCTCGCCCATTGTCTATGCTCCTCCTCACAGCTCTGTGCTCTGCTCCTGCAATTCTTTGCCTCTAGTCACACTCCGTCCCCCACCCAACCAGTCAGTGGGTTGCAGTGGCCCCTAGGTCCAATCAGCAATATGACTGGGCCCTCCCTTTGCCTCCCCAAGCAGGATCTTTGAAGGGAAAAAATTCCAGTGCCCCACTGTCCTGAAAGCCAAAAGCTACAGGAAGTGTGGCTTGGAAGGCTGTAATGGTGACTTGCTAAGAGCTGGGCTACTGCCTGTCTGCTCTCTACTCCACTTCTGCTCCCCATCTCATCAACAGAGTGACCTCAGCCCCAGACACCCATCAGGAAATGAAGGAAAGGGCAGGAAAGAGAAAACAGAATCTAAAACTGAAGAATTTAACATCTGATTAGAAGGCCTTTAATCCAAATAGTCTTCCCAAATTCAGTGCATGTTGGGCGGCGAAAGATGGCTCTGTTTACTGTATAAATCGTACTTGCCTATATCAGCATTAATGTACCCTGGTAATTTTGGTCTCTTGTGCTGCTGCTTAGTAGTATTACAATAACTTGCAGGTTTGGGCAAGTTCTTCCTTTTTTCTCTCAAAGGATGCCTTCTTTCCCACTCTCATATTGCCCCCATGGATCTCGGTTTACTTAATGTTTCCTCATAGGAAAATTCACATGAATGATTCATGAGAAGGCTGACTTAAGCACCTCACTGCTGGACAATGTGTAAAGTCTGTCTTAGACATAGTGTGGACATGATGCCAGAGTGTGGCTCTCAGAGTTGCCAGAATGGTCATGTGTGAATGGTTTGCAGTAGCACTTGGGGAATATACAGTGGGCCTCAATCTGATCTTGCACTGGTGCAAATCAGAAGACTTCCTGTTGACGTTAACAAGCTTACATATAAGTAAAGTTGTTATAAGATAAGGATCAGGCCTTGTATATTTTCCTTTACACGTATTTAAGTTCTATTTTTAGTGTCTTTTTCAGGTCCTCCAGAAGCTCCCATTTCTCCTCACAGTTATCTTCTTTATCACCCTCAAAGGATGTATATCAAGATTGATGACCCTCCCTCTGACTCATGACTCTGTGTGGAACCTGGTGTTTGATGTAGATTAGGATCTCTCTTTTTCTCCTCCTTTCCAACCAAGGATTTAAGAAACTGAAATTTACAGTTGATAGAGAGCCTGTCTTAACCATATTTTAAACAAATTCAACCCTGGTGTAAGCAGGTATTCTCTGTAGACTGCGCCTCAAAGTAGTGGGAAGGCTTGTTTGCCCCCATGACCCTGTGTGCTATGCTGGTGAGTGCACAACTCCTGGTAGGGTCACCCATGCCAGATAATTCAATGGATAGAAGCCAGATTAAAGGCAGCCCACCAGCCCTCCTGGTATAGGGTTGGGAGTGGGCTAACGTCCTGCTCCTCTAACATAAAAATAAAAAAAAACCACAGAAGTCATTATGGAAACCTACACGATTGCTCAGTTCAGCAAACTCAGCCCAGCTCAACTCAACTAGACCTAGAAAAGAGATGTCATGAAGCGGCCAAACAAGGAAGATACTCCACTGATGAATTTGCTCTCTCCTAAATTCATAACCAAAACTGGTACGTGGAATGTGCAGACACTATATGAGCCTGGTAAAATGGTCCAAGTAACAAAATAAATGGACAGATATAAGCTAGATATAATAGGCCTACATGAAATGAGATGGGTAACATCAGCACAAATAAGTTGGTCAGCTGGACACATCCTGCTATATTCTGGCCTATTGAATTCCAGTGATATACACAGAGGTGGTGTGGGTTTGACAGAATCAAGAAGGGCAGCCAAAAGCCTGAGCAGAGTTCCAGAAAGTGTCCATTATTCAGTGTCATGCTATAACAAATCAAACTAACCAAGAGGATGACCGGCTACAGAACATAAGAGACAAGGTCCTGAAAAGAGAGGTCATCCTTGTAATTAGAGACAAGAATGCTGAAATAGGGAGCAAAACACTGGCAGGGAAATAACTATAGGGAAACAAGGCCTTGGTGAAATTGATGAAAATGGTGAAACATTTGATGATTTGTGTGGCATGAACAAGCTGGTCACTGGATGAACTATCTTCCCTCACTGTATTATTCATAAAATAACTTTGGAGGTCACCGGAACAGGGAACAAAACTGACCACATTTCAATTCCATGCAAATGGAGAAGAACTTTAGAAGATTTAAGTTGCAGGAATGGACCACACACTAATGGTAGCTAAATTGAGAATAAAAATTAAAAACAAAAACAAAAAAAAGAGAGAGAGAGAGATCTGAACAACAGAGATGCCCATGTTACAACATCACCAGGCTAAAACAGATGACAACACAACAAGAGTGTAGAACTGCACTAGCAAATAGGTACCAGGTGCTTGAAGATGAAGATCATGGAACAGTAGAAGGCTAATGGAAACAGGTAAAGGAAATTTTCACTAAAGCTTGTGGTGAAGTGCTGTGATTCAGGAAAAAACACACACAATAAATAGTTGTCTGAGGATACATGGCAGAAAATACAAAAAGACTCAAAATTAAATGGATACTAAATCAAGCAAGAACACAGACAAAATGTCTCCAGGAGGAATATGTTGTAAGAACAAAGAGGCCAAAAAGAAATGTTAGGGGAGAGGAATGGGATTTTTAGACAAAATGGAAACAGATGCACAGATCACTGCAGCACAAAGTAACGTAGACATCATTAGACAGTTGTCAGGACAAAAAACAAATACCAGCCAACCAGCTCAAGATCACGAGGGCAAGTTAACAACTAAGACATCAGAACAATTAAATATATGGAGGCATTGCTATAATCAACTACTGAATGGCAAGCCAGTGGTCAATCCCCCAGACACAGAGGAAGGAGAAGATGTGGACATTGAACTAGGACCGAACAGCAGAGTAGAAGTAGAAAGGGCAGTCAATTGGTTAAAAAGTAGAAAGGCACAAGGTCCGTATAACATTCCAAAGGTGGTTCTTAGGGCAGACTTGAAGAACACAGTAGACATTTTGATAAGCCGCTCACAAAAGATATGGGAAGAAGCAAAAATACCAAATGAGTGGGAAAATGGTCATGTAATGAAGACACCAAAGAAAGACATCAGTCAATGTAAAAACTGGAAGGGCAGTCAATTGCTGCCTATTTCAAGGAAGGTATTTACACATATTATTCTAGACAGAATAAAGAAAGCAGTAGATTAAAGGTTAGGACAAGAACAGGCAGAGTTCAGACAGGAGAAATCATGTATTGATCAAATAGTAACCCTACATATCATCATAGAATTGTAGAGCAAATGGCAGTCACCGCTTTATATGAATTTTATAGATTTCCAAAATGCCTTTGATACAATGGGTAGAACAATTTTATGGAAGTTTCTATGCCACTATGGACTCCCTTAGAAATTTGTGAGCATCATTCAGAGCTTCTATGAAAATATGACATGCCAAGTAATATATATAACAATGAACTGATTAAGCCATTCAGGTTTACTACAGGTGATTTTTGTCACCCATGATCTTTTTACTGGTGGTGAATTGGGTAAAGGGAGATCACAGAACAACTAAAGGGCATACAATGGACTTTCACACAAAAGTTAGAGGACTTGAATTTGCAGATGGTATCAGCTTGCTAGTCCATACCTGTAGAGACATGCCAGGCCTAATGCACAATTAATAGGGTTGAAAATCAACACAGAAATCTAAAGCCATGAGAATCAACACACAACAATAAATACCAATAACATTTTCTGGGACTGACATAGAAGATGTCTGTTGTTTTACATATCTTGGAAGCATTGTAAGCACAACAGGTGGAACAGACAAAGATATTAAAGCCAGAATAGTGAAAGCCAGACATGAATATTACTCTAAATCCAATTTGGAGAAACAAATATTCAAAGTTTAGTTTGAAAAACATGATTTCTAACACCCTTGTAAATTTGGTTGTACTACATGGCACTGATAGGACAAGAAATTACGGAACAAAAATGGAGATGGTTAGGACATAAATGGAGAAAAGACCTGAATAACATAAGACCAGGCATTGGACTGGAACGCCCCAGGGCAAGAGAGAATGAGGTAACCAAGGATAACGTGGAATAATAGAAGCAGAATTGAAAGCTACCAGAATGACAGTGGAAGAAGCTCAGACTGCAGCAAGAGACGAGCGAAGATGGAAAGCAGTTATGGAAGCCACATGTTCTGCATGGAATAGAGAGGTATGAAAATGGGAGAGAGAGAGAGAGAGAGAGAATGAACATAAGCAGGTACAATTCTAATGAAGTCAATAGAATTACACCAGGGCTGAATGTGAGCCCAAATGTTTATTTAGTCATTTTGATTTAGGAATCTTTTCATTATTTACTTGTCTTCAAGAATAATCTGTTTGGCATCCATCTGGAGGGATGTATTTTTGGGGGGGTTTTTTTGTTTTTTTTCTCTCTCATTCTAAAATTTGTCTAAAAGAAAACCCTCAAGGTTGACAAGGACTGGGGTTGACGGAACTATGGCTCTTTGAAGTCCCTGTTGTCCATTTAAATTTTAATGTTTCTATCATTTGTTCCTCAGTGTAAATTAACAGCCATGGCAGTGTGTTGGGTTTCTTTTCTGAAGTCAAGACTTTAAATTTAATTCAATAGCCTAGATTTACAGCTATTCTATATTTCACAAGGCAGAATCAATAATGTGACTGAAGTGAAGAAGATAAAAATTTATGGTATCTTGCAATTTAATGGTTGAAAAGATGCAATTGGAGAGATCATAAATTGTGAAGGAGTTTATGCTTCATTGCTCCTGATTCAGTGCTTGCTGTTAGAACTTGATTTGTGACTATTCACAAGGTGTGATTAATGGTGTGATCGATGCTTGCTTCAGTGCAGTAAAGCAGTTGTAATGCTCTTCATTAGAATAAATAAAATAAATTGACTGAAGCTTTATAAAAACTGTGTAACATTTAAAATCTAAAATGTCAATTTTTTTTCCTGTTACAATTTAGGTTTCTTCAGGCAGTTTCCACCTACATCACATCACTCATTGTCATTCTTTTTGGATATTATAGAAATCCATGTGGGTTCGGGTTAGCTTTATGCAGAGCTCACTGAAGAGGAAAAAAATAAAAAGAGTTGAATAGGACTGAGTGGCGCCTAGGATATCTGGTGGCTGTGTTTTTCCATCCTGCAAATGTACATTTATCCTCCTTTGATACGTGAAAGTTTAAAGGAATCAAGGCAGAAAATGACCCTTCCATACACAGCTTTACTAAAAACAATAAAAATTAATAGCTTTCATTGTTTTTAAATGGGGTGGATGTATGATCGGCATCGTAGCAGAGACAATGAGGATAAAGGGGAATATTTTGAATAGTATTTCTTTGGTGTGAGAATGTATATTGCATAAGCCAATGCTGTCTCACACTATGTTCTAAAACATGCAGGGGGATGTGAGAGAATTGGAACAGCCATTGAAGGCAGTGGGATGGAATGATTTTGATGTAGTCATTTGAAGAATGAGCTCCAGGAGATACAAACAAGGAATGGTGTTGAGAAGGCCCTAGGATGCCTTGTACATGTCAGTTAAGCCTCTCTCAATATATGGATAATTTTAAAGTTTTAAAATGTCTAAACCTAAACATCTAGTGTAAAACTCAGGGAGGGAGGGAAACGTGCTGTGACATTTAGGGAAAATTCTCGTGTGGCTCAAACTTCTCTATCTGTTTTAGTCCTATTTGTTTTTATCAGCCTTGTCGAGAGATTAATCTTGTAATTAGCAGGAGAGGCTCATGAGGTTTCCACAGTCCTCCCTTGTTCTGCCATGCATGCATTTACTGATTTGAATCTGCAAAAAAATGACAAATGTAGAGATGCCATTGTTGTAGCTACATAAAAAGTAGTGTTTCTTCTGTGGCATGCGTTAGTGAGTCTAGTTGTCATCCCTGGTACTCTTCTGCCTTTCTAGAATAGATGCTCCTCAGTCAAGCACTGCTGTTTCCCACACTCTGCTTCCTCCTTAAACCGTGCTAATTCTTAGTACAGTTTTATCATCTGATGATCTTCTGTTGGAAGGTGTTTACATTCTCTAGTTCTTGTTGATACTCTTTCAGTTGATCCTATAAGCTTTGAAGGTGACCGAGGGTTTCCTCTCAGCCTGTCTCAAGTGGGTGGGCTGTTCAACTGCCTCCCCAACTGAGGCAGGTTAGAATCTCCTTGCCAGCTCTGGACTCCCACTTGGGTCTGTGATTTTTTCTATGGAGCTAGTCTCTGAGCATAATCACCAGGCAGTGAAGTCCCATAATCTCTGAGCTGCGACCCACCGTTGTAGCCCCTGTGGGAATGGTTCAGCCAGAAAGAGGTGCTAGTACATCTCCAGAGTCCATCTTAGTTTATCCAAGATGGCAGGCTTCACCACGGCCTGCTTGTCACTGACTGCTCTGTAGGTTGCCTGAACCTCGCCTGTCAGAAATTATACCATGCAGGCTGCCCAAGTCGATTCTTCTCAGCTGCTGCACTGGTCACTCATTCAGAAGTACAGAGGAAGGCCTCCAGGTCATCCTCTTGCCCCAGTTTTACCAAGCCAGGGACTAGTCAGCCCAAACTACCCTCTCCAGTACCAGATTAATTCCCCAGAATCCCTTGGCCCAGCTGCTTCTGCAACCACTCTTGTTGCTGGAAGTAGGCCTCCTGCCATGTCTGTGGGCCTCTTGCTGCTTCTGCAGGCTCTCCATCAATTGCAGGAGGACAGCTTGGATCTGTTGTTGCCATCCCTACTGCCACTGTAGCACAACTGCTGCTGCTTTGTGTCTGTCAGCTGTTGCTGCTGTGCCATTACCAACAGGATTTATTACATGCTCCATCTTTACTGACCACCCAAACTGGGGAGGGGTGTCAGTCACTGCTCAGAGGCTTCAATATCTTGTGGATTCCAGGGCCTGATTGCCTACCCGCATTCTCTGCTATGTATAACAAACTGGCTTTCTTTCCTGCTCCCAGATGACCCATTGCTACACTCAGAGTCTCTTTCCAGGTAGTTTACTTCCCAGGGTAGAATCATAGAACCGTAGGACTGAGTCCGTCTAGTCCAGTCCCCTGCACTTCTGGGGACCTTCAGACAGCTGTTGATGGGAGAGATGCTGCCTTCCCTTCATTCCTGTCTTGAGGAGCTGCAAAGTAAAGGTCCTTCCTCTTTCTTGGCCTGCCCCCATGTGAGCTGTGCTGCTCCCTTTTACCTCCTCCTCCAGTGTGTGCATCTTTGTTGGGTGTGGCAGAGCCCAGTGTGTGGTTTGCATATCCCATCGGAAACAGGGTGACAAATAGTAAGAGACTCTCCTTAATAAATTCTTACCTTTTATTATCTTACCTTACCTTAAATTATCTTAGCCTTTTATTCTGCCACCCAACACAGTAGCCATGTGCCTTTCAAGTAAAATCAATAGCAATGGAGAAATGCCTTGTACAGTTGATAGTATGTCTGACACTTTTCCCTTTTGGGGGATAAGATCTGTGCTGAGGGGATGGAGGGGGGTGAAAGGGTTTTGGTTTTGATTTTTTTAAAACGATTTTATTAATTTCTTATCACCTACACAGACAGGAATTATACACACACTCTCTCTCTACTAATAGGACAGTATCTTTATATTGAAGAGAGAGATTTTCAACTGAAGGGTTTATTGCTATTTGTTCAAACACAGTATGTGGCAAGTCTCATCAAAATTGAAAGAACAGTCATCAGTTTCTCAGAGATCTGAAAATGTTTAAAGATTCAAAGAGGACCATAACTCTCATGTATTCTGTTTTTCCTTCCTTAGATTTTTTCTTCTGTACTGTCCTCCAGTCACCAGTGCACAAGCAAGTACATGTGGTATGTTTTCTGCTTTTCCCTGAGACTCTCACACATCATACATTCTCTTGTCATCTGAGGATCTCAAAGCCCACAAAGAAAGAGAATTTTCACTCTTCCCATTTTACAGATGGGGAAACTGAGTCATGGAGAGGCTTGCCCAATACCTTGCACCAAGTCAGCTGCAGAGCCTGGTTGTTCTGATTCCTAGTCCTGTACCCTGTTCATTGAGCTATGCTACCTCTCTTGTCAGTGGTGAATACCATTCCTCTTTCTCAGTGCTACTCCCTTACACATGGTTTTATTAGACATGTAAGTAGGGCTGGCCAGAAAACAAGAATTCCATTTTGTGAAACATGTCCAGGTGTTGACATTTTTCATTCCACGGTGGAAGAAAAAATGGAGGGGGAGGGACCTAGCCCAAAATAGCCAATTGTCTGGTTAGGTTACTCACCTGGATGTGGGAGGCCCAGGATCAAGTTCTTGCTTTTCCTGATTCAAGTCTCTATCTCTCTCACAATCTCTCCTGTTGAAGTTGTTCCACTTTAAATAAATGATGAAATATTAGTTGGGCCTGACAGATTGACTGACTGTATAGGCTGCTGGTTGGGGCACTTAACGAGGATGTAGAAGTCTCTGAATCAGGTTAGAGCAGGACTTGATCTGGGGTCTCTCATGTCCCAGGTGAGTCTTCTAACCCAACAGGCTTTGGCTATTCTGTGGAGTTTCTCTCTCTCTCTATATATATATATAGAGAGAGAGAAAATCGTAAGACTGGAATGGACCTCGAGAGGTCATCTAGTCCAGTCCCCTGCACTTATGGCAGGACCAAGCATTATCTAGACCATCCCTGACAGGTGTTTGTCCAACCTGCTCTTAAAAATATCCAGTGATGGAGATTCCACAACCTCCTTAGGCAATTTATTCCAGTGCTTAACAACCCTGACAGGAAGTTTTTCCTAATGTCCAATCTACACTGCTCTTACTGCAATTAAGGCTCTTGTCCTATCCTCAGAGGTTAAGGAGAACAAACTTTCTCTGTCCTCCTTGTAACAATCTTTTATGTACTTGAAAATTATCATCTTGTTCCCCCTCAGTCTTCTCTTCTCCAGACTAAACACATCCAGCTTTTTCAATCTTCCCTCAGAGGTCATGTTTTCTATACCTTTAATTATTTTTGATGTTGTTCTCTGGACTTTCTCCAATTTGTTCACATCTTTCCTGAAAAGTGGTACCCAGAACTGGACATAATACTCCAGCTGAGGCCTAATCAGCGCACAGTAGAGCAGAAGAATTACTTCTTGTGTCTTGCTTACAACTCTCCTGTTAACACCTCCCAGAACGATGTTTGCTTTTTTTGCAACAATTATACTGTTGACTCATATTTTCCATTCTGAACCTGAGAAACCTTCCCAATAGAGGTTGTGTCAAAACCAATATGTTTCTGCAACAACCTTGAGTTTTGATGAATTGGAATTTTCCAACCAAAAAAAATTTAGTTGAAAAAATCCCAATCTGTTCTATGTGCAAGGACAGTATTGGGTATGTCAATGATAACTAACAGAGAGAGAGTATGTTGAAGAACACCACTACGGAACCTTCTCCCGCTGCTTTTATGGTAGGCATAGCAGTTGAGAAGGGATACCATTTATTCTGCTGTGACTACTGTTGTAATCTTGAGGCGGGCTGGCAGGTTTACCGCCAGAGTCTATTTCTTTGTTTACCAAGAACAGAGAGCACGGTTTGTCAAGTGCAGGTGTGAATAGTCACTGGATTTTTTGCAGTTCCTGTTTGATAACCACAGCCCTCATGAAAAAGTCTGCTATTGCTATAATCCTGCTGTTACCTTCTGATGAAGTGCTTCTTCCCCATGTGAGCAAATTATTGTAGAAACATGTTTTGTTTTGTGGGGGGGGTTTCCAATAGAACATAACAGCAACAGAAAAGAAAACTTCACAACTCATTCCTCATTCCTTTAAAAACCTTCTTCCATGGCTGTGTTTTCAGTGATTGGCAATGTACAGTCCTCTCTGCCAGACCTTGAGTTACAGGTATTCCAGGGGACAACAGAGGCATTCACAAACACACACATCCATATATAGGCATTGGCATTCTGTAGCAGATCAACGGTGCTATTCTAGTCCTATTTTACATCATTGGTTCATTCACGTATATATAGAGAACACAACCAGTTTGAATAATAATGATGATATGAGGCCTTTTAAGAAGTGGAACCTCACCCCTTTCAGAAAAAAATGTAAATTCTTATTTCTTTGACTTAGCTTTCCTGTGCTCCCAAATCTCCCGATAATGAGGTAGAAGAACAGGAAGAAATAAACACAGAAAGCCCTCATATTTAACTCTTGACTAGCACTCAGATGCCCCAGTGGTGGGTGTAGTAAATACAAGAAAGATTAGATAAACTTAAAAGGAGGGAAATTGGAGAGAGTCCAGAAGAGCCTATTCCCAGAGATGTGGTTTTACAACTCCCAGTGTACTTCAATTGAATAAACATGCTATATGATTCAACCTAGCAACATTAGTATTATTGCTGAGGTCAAAAATGACTCATTGCTGGCCTTGGGAGCAATTCCTGCTGAGGTTGCTGAGACATGAAATATGTATAACACTCCAGATATTTGAAAAGGAAGTTCTTGGTGTTACATAACTATAATATCTGCTGTGGCCTGACTGAATTTCTCCATAGTGTGCAAAGAGTTAAAATAGCTCTGCCAAAAATGCCGGCGGGTTCCATTAGTTTAAGCATTGTATCCTCAATGAAAACTGAAGGCAGGCTCTAGTGTTTGGACAGTTTTGGCATTCAAGGATTATAGGAGGCAAGTGGAAAAAGTTCATACAAACAACCGCTTTGTGAAGGAATATTAGAGATGGCAAATTTCAGATTAACAGAAACACCAGATGGTCACAATAGTGAGCCATAACATAGAATCAGAATTTGGAGATGGAAAGAACTCACCCTACTAATTCACTATTGATCTCTACAGTATACTTCCTCGAGCTTTAGTTTTAAATGTCCCAAGGTGATGGGGTTTCTACTACTTGCACTGGGAAGAATTCTGCTGCCTAATATATCTCACTGCCAGGTACTTTTTCCTAATATTCAGTTTTCCCCCTTCTTAATTTAAACTCATTACTTCTAGTTTATATCCCCATTTACCCCACACAGAATTTTTTCTCCTTCCCGTGGTATCAACCTCTTTCAAACAGCTGTGGAATACTTTGATCATATCCCCTCGCAGTTGTTTCTTAGCCAGACTAGACACATTTCATCTGTTCTCATAAAAATCTCACTAATCTTTTGATCATTTTTGTTGCTTTTTCTCTGCACTCACATCAGTATATAATGTCTTTCTGGTAACATGGTGCCCAGAACTGAATGAAATAGTCCAAGAGGAGATAAACGAGAGATGGTCAGAGAGGTACTATTAGCTGCCTGCTCCATAGCATGATATATTTGAGTTGCACAGTCCCAAATCACATCAGTTAGACTGGTCATGCCTGTGATATCCACATATGACCTTTCACCAATATTCACTCTTCCCACCCAAATTCCTAATAATTTCTCCCTCCCTGACTCCATACACCCTCCTGCTCAATATCACTAAGTTAGCAATGAGTTATACAGTATGCGATGCACATATGACAAACTGTTTGAAAGAATATCTTCTCCTCCTTATTATTGCTTTCTGTCAGGTTCTCTGTGTCCATGTCTCGTATCTACCACTCTTCCTTCTACATCCCTCACAGTTCATTAGGAGGTTGCTCAATTTATTAGGAACCAATCATGCATTCAGACATTCTTCCATCTGAAGTGCACTTTTAAATGTTAGACTATACGCTAATCAAGTTGAACATGATAATGAGAGCACGTTCACATTGTCAAGGGAAATGACCCAGTGCACTCATAGTGAAGACATATTTGAACTACAATTTGTGCTTTTCATTGCAATATTGAACATTCCTGGGAACTCTGAGTGTGTTGTTTTGCAGCTGCCTTGCAAATGTGTGATGATCATTACACTGCTGGTAGGACACTGGCCGTTTCATTGTTGCTTTGCGATACATTTCTAGTTGCCATTATCTAGGGAGGATTCTATGGTGAATTGTAAGTTGGACTATAAATGTATCAATGCTGCGTGCGCACGCACACACACACACACACTTTACATGTTTACTAGTAGAAATGTCACACTGGTGAGCAGCACAGACCACATACAGAGGCTGGATACTATAGGCCTGCCCCCCTTGCAATCAGTAGGTGTTTTACCAATACCCTCATTGCAAACACGACTGGGGCCAATGGCTGTGCTGCAGGTGAAATGAAAAAGCCAAGGGGTGGGAAATGAAATATATGGTCAGAAATATTAGAGGTGTTGGGAAGATAGAGTAGGCTCATCAGAAGTTTCTCTTCTGCATGTTGAATGGGACATGTCCTGGGGCAATGATTTGACCAGAGAATCAGAGGGATCTCAGAGGCAGATGTTTCCAATTACAGATGAGAACCTAAAATTGCTCTGTTAGGTAAGAAAGTCCTGTCTAGGACTCTCATGTGAAATACTGGGCTTCTTAGGTGAGTAGTAGGCCTGATCCTGCTGCCCATGCTTGCTCAGGTGAGCAAAAGCAGCAGGATTGGGCTCCCCGGTATTTAATCTTGTGTTAGGAAGCTCAAACAGATAGGACTTCCACCATGAGTTCTATACTTTGGGGTAATTTATTACTGAACAGTTTTCACTTAGAACAATTCCAGGTGAACTTGAGACTGCATCTGATTGCCTTAAATTCTAGTTATCCCCTTACCAAGCTGTCCACCAGGGCTCTGAGTATGTCTAAACAATGTGTGGGAAGGGGTGAGTTAGCTCTCCTCCAACCTTCTGCTACACCTACTAAAAAATGTGGGTAGAAAACACCCTTCTTTTTTGGTAGGTCTCCCATATTTAATCTTAAAAGTTGCAATCACTTAAAAGTAGGCAACACTCCTGTAGTTTAAGGGCCTGTCATTGTCATTATCAGAAATTCCCCTTTATAATGTTAAATCCCTTGGTTGTTTAGAACTGCAGGAAGGTGAAATATGGTTTTAAGGCATTATTTGATTTTCATGGGTATTGTTTGATTTGATTAAGTTTTAAATTCTAGCATTGAACAAATAAACCAATAGTTCAAATCCACAGTTAGCATATAGTGTTGGATATTTAAAGGCAAATTCTGGCCTGACCTACGCAGGCACATGGCAAGATGGGAGGGAAGAGATGAGGGAAGAGGGCACCAGGAGAGAGTCTCTTCTGTTACCTGAAGTTCAGGTTATGTCTACACTGCATTGTAAACCCAGGTCTCCAGGACCTGGCTTGTCGACTTGGTGTTTCCAACACAGGTTGGAGAATCCAAACTGCTTTGTAAACCTGGGTTTACAGTTGCTGGATCTGGGCCTCACGGCCGTGCTAGTGTGTCCACACTGCACAGTGACAGGGCTTGGACCCGAGTTACACCAGGACTCTGGTTTTGACACCCTCTCCTTCCCCCTCTCCCCCCCAGCAGGGTTCTAGGACACAATTTTTCTCCCTCCTCCTTGTAACAACCTTTTATGTACTTAAAAGCTGCTATGTCCCCTCTCATCTTCTCTTCTCCAGGCTAAACAAACCCAGTTCTTTCAGTCTTGCCTGAGTGGGCAGCATGCAAGGCCCAGATGCTCTTGGCAATGTCCCCTCCAAGGAAAGTTAGCAGCATTCATAGTGACCAACTGTGATACTGTCAGGGGCACATGGCTGGATTGAAGAATAGTTTTATATAAGGGGCTATGCTGTTTGTACTTACCTGCATGCAGCCTCATTTCCATAGATCAGGAGAAACTGTAGGCTCAAGAAAAGCTAATGTCATTCAGTCTCTCTGCCTGCCAATAAAGGATTATTCCCAATAGTGATAGTAAATTTTCTAGTCTTTTTAGATTTAAATGTTCAAGCACTGGGGCTTCACCACTTTTCTTGGGAGACAGTTGCACAGTCATCTGACTGTCAAAATATTTCCCCTGATATTCCATTTAAATTTTCCCTCCCTTAATTCCTTCTCAGAACTGTTAGCTATCTCCTTTCTGTTTACATCTTTCAATATTTTAAACTATTATGTCCTCCTCTAAGTCACTGCTTAGCAAGCTTGACATATTTAGATTTTTTAAAAGGCTGAATATCACATACCATTACATTTTACCCAGTTTCCCCTGTATTGAGCCCAATAACTTGTATTTGGCATAAGCATGTCTTTCAGAAAGACATTTAGTCTTGATTTGAAGTCCCCAATAGATTCATAGATCATAAGGATCACAGTGATCATCTAGTCTGACCCATATAACCCCTGCCATAGGACTTCCTTGAATCAACTCTAATTGAACTACAGCATATCTTTTACAAAAACATCCAATTTACCGGTTCCCTTGGTAGTTTGTTCCAATGGTTAACCACCCTCACTGTTTAAAAAAATGTGCCTTATTTCTAATTTGAATTTGCCTAGCTTCAGCTTCCAACCATTGTTTCTTGTTATGCCTTTCTCTGCAAGATTAAAGAGTCCTTTAATACCTGGTACTTTCCCTCCACAAAGGTATTTATACATCATAATCATGTCAATTTCTCAGTCTTCTTTTGGATAAACTAAACAGACTGAGCTCTTTCAATCTCTGATTGGTAAGGTATTTTTTCCAGCCCTTGGATCACTTCTGTGGCTCAGAATATATTGGGGGGAAACAATCCCTTCCTGAGAACCTGCAGCATGGCTGGCTGAAACCCAGAAGTGTGAACTTTTAGGAACATAAGACATAAACCAGAAGTGAGCCCTGCCTCCTAGTCTTATCTAGAGACTTTTCAGAACTAGGATCCAGGCTCCCGACCCCCCATTCTGTAGGTATAGCCTGCGTTCTTTGTTCTTAGATTATATGACTTTGCCTTTGGCTATATTAAAACTCATTTTGTTTGAATGGGCCCATCTTACCAATGATTCTAGGTCACTCCACCAAATTTTGTGTCATCTGCAAATTTTAGCAGCAGAGATTTTATATTTACTTCCAGCTCATTGATAAAAATGTTGACTATAGGGTCATTTTGATTAAGAAATGTGCCTTCTGGGAGTTGTAGTTTGGTTGCCTCGTGTCCCTATTCTCCTCTATGGGCTCAACTGTACATCTCCCAGGACACACCCTGGCCAATGACTTCCATCATGGGAGCTGTAGTCCAACCAGGGATCCCAGACTATAGAAGAGAATGGGAGCACAAAGCACCTGAACGACAACTCCTGTGTGGCTCCATGGCAGCATTTCCAAATCACAATGTTCAGATCAGCTGAAATTTTTCTGTATTTGAGTTTCTGCTGAAAAATAAAAAATTTTCATGAAAAAACCTACTTTTCAACCAACTCTATCTTAGTCATTATTGCTGCTCTTCTCTGAACCTCTTCAGATTTGGTAATGATGAGGAGGCCAAAACTGAATGTAGTTTTCCATTGTGGTTGCACTAGAGCCCTTCGCAGGGATGCTTTTAATCCCGCTCCCATACTGCTCCTGCTATTATGGCAGCAGGTCCAGGCCCACTGCAGGGCTCTAGGTTGCAACATAATCATGCATAGTAGAGAGGGACTTTTACCTCCTTGCTCTGTGCTTCTCTTTGTTTATAGCTAAGATCCTATCTTTTTTTCTTTCCTGCCATTTGTAATACAAACTCAAGTGTTATTTGCTGATTGCTCTCTCCATCAGGGCTCTTCCAGTGTTCCTGCTTTCCGTTTTATCTCTCTTATTGAATGCATGGTTCAGCATTATGCCATTTTTTGCCCAGATATTGTAGCTTGCATTTTGATAAATGGATACTGTGACAGGGTCAGACCAGACAGCTACCGGAGAGTGCTAGAAGGCCGATATATCAGCCCTAGGATCAGTAGGTCCCTTTTCCCCTTGTAGCTGAGCAGGGGTTATTCCAGGTTAATTAATAGATCAGGTGCCAATCAAGGCCAGCCTAGGACTTGTTAAAAGCCTCCCCTCCATCCAGAGAGAGGGTGTGGCTGGAGTTGTGGGAGTGAGCTGTCAAGAGCCAGGAGGGTTTAGGAAAAGGAGCAGAATGCTGGCAGAAGAGAACCCTGCAGGTACAAGACTGTGGGAGGGAAATCCCTGCCCGAAGAGGGTGAAGGACCTTTCCCAGGCCAGGAAGCCTGAGGGAAAAGACCCTGCCAGATGGGAAAAATTGAACTGCACATTTGGTTTGGGTACTACCACGCCCAGAGGGATTGTCAGAAGCCAAGAGCCTCTCCTGGCAAGGAGGCCAGGAGGGGCACCTGTCCAAGCAGGGTACGGACAGTAAGTCAAGGGGCACAGGGAAGTAACCCTGGGAATCTAGCAGCTTTTCTGAAGCCTGGGACACAAGGCTGCTACTTGAAGGGTCCTTGGGTTTGTTGATTCTGGATACTTTGTGATCAGTGTGAATACCAGTGAGACACGGTATGCCTGATTTGCAGATCAATATGGTTTAATGTGCAAGGTTTTCTATACATATACCACTTAGATACAAAGCCTAAAATTAACTACAATATATCATACTCACTAAGCCTGGAGAGCTAAGCAGTTACTCAGAAGGCTGTATACAGGAATGGCTTTCTTCAGGGGCCCCGCCAGGGAGTCAGTGGATCCTCTGGTCCAACCGGCAGCACCTCCCGTGGAGTCAGGTGTTGATAGAGCGCCCCCCTTTGGCTAAGTGGTAACTACTTATACCCTTCCATAAACAACCTTTACCTAATTATTTCTTTCTCATTATCATATATGCTAATTACCTACATTGGGGTTTCCAACCTTAACTACATTTCATTTTCACCATAATAATTGGGGTCATCAAAACAATATCTGGTGATAGGAGGGGCATAGTAAAAGTATGCCCCTTGGCAATAAAACAGTGTATCCTAGACATTCAAGGATAACTTCTTGTTCCCATAACCATTATCTATGTGCAGCTGCAAGCAAACAGTATCTGTATTTGTCTTGTTATGGGCCGTGCTATGCAGAAACTGAGACATCTATACTGTTATTCAGTCTCTGCCAGCTGAAAGATGTCATGTTACAGGGGTCAGAATAGCCAAACAAGCAACTGAATGCTATGCTAAGCCTGTAGGACAGTGGTCAAGCAACTCAAATTGTACTGGGCCTCCAACAGGGTTGGAGGCCAGGGTCGAGGGTGGGGCCCAGTCCCCCAATGGAGGGGCGAGAGCCCCAGTGAAGAGGCAAGGACCTAGCAGAACCAGAGATGGGATTGGGAGTCAGCAGGGAGCAGGCATCTTTGAGAGGCTGAATTACCCTCACCCACCACTAGAGGGAAGTGCTGGACCCACAGAGGCAGAGGAAGAGCTTTGTCACAGTTCTTACTTTGGGATGCATGCTTTCCTATTCTCATCTCCTACTCAATGACTGTCATTAGCCCTCAAGTACCCGGCTTTCATCCACCTCCCCTATTGTTCTCTATGCACTTGTTTATCTATGTTTCCTATTTACTGTATCATTCTACCTTTGCATCTGACGAAGTGAGCTGAGTTTCACGAAAGCTTATGCCTACAAAAATTAAATTTCTTAGTCTTTAAAGTGCTACAGAACTCTTGTTGTTTTTGCTGTATACAGACTAACACAGCTACCCCTCTGGAAATGCTTTCCTATGTGAGTCATCCCTGTTTATCAGAAGGTTTCAATGCAATTTTCTCACCTTATTCTTTTACTGTGATGGGGTTTGCCCTCTATGGAAGAGGCATTGGGTTCAGCCCCCTAAATCCCTGGAATCCTCAATGCTTACCAGAAGCCATCCATGTGGAGACCACACCTACTGCTACTGCACTGTTACCTGGCCCTCAGCTCCCCTTGGCCCATTAATAGCATGGGTTTTGCAGGATCTGTGCTGCCAGGGGCTCCCTGATGACTGCTGCCCCTGAGAACACCCCTTGTGGGTGTAGATGCTTCACAACGCAAGGGGAAACCCAGGCAAGTTGCTGTTGACTCATTGAGTTGTAACCTGTATTGCTTTGCCCCCTTGGGTCTTATAAGGAGTGGGGAAGGAGTCAGCACAGAAATTGGCTAACCCCAACTTCACCCTGTAGATCTGGATCACTGTAGATGGGCCCTCTGAGGGGCCTTGAGGAATGGTGAGAGCCTGCTGTGGAGCTAAATCGCGGAGATTCTTCTCCTCTTCACTTGTGAGGGGAGGGAAGCATGGTACCCTTAATTTTCTGCCTATATTTATTATTTCTCTGACTTGTCTGAGATGTGCAGCTCCTCCCGTTTCTGCATAATCTGTGGGTGAGAGGGACATAAGGGTCCAGTGTTTCGCTCCAGAGGAGGCAGGGCATTTCTAATTCAATAGGAAAAGAATCTGCTTAAAGCCTTTGTCCCCATTCTGTTAATCCCAAAAACTCTAAGGAAGATTTGCCAGGAAAAAGCTCAGGTAATTTTGATAACTCCAGCCTTAGGCATGTCAATTCTGGTCCTCTGACTGATGCACCTGGCACCCAATCCACTTCTCTCACTTCCAGACCTACCGCAAACTATCTCACAGGGCTTGTTGTTACACCCATCCCCAGATTCTCTCCATTTGGCAGCCTGGAGATTAATTGATTGAATTCTGTGGCCAGAAGCTGTCCAGCAGCTGTACAAGATGTTTTGATTGCTACAGAACACAATGGCCTCTACCACATAGACACACAAAGGAAAGTTTCTTGTTGTGGACTACCCAGAATCATGTGCAACTTTGACTCTTCTGTTTTGAATATCTTGGACTACTTATTTTTATTGAAACATTTCAGTTCTCTCTGCTAGACACTATATCATCCACCTGTTAACAGTCATTCAGTTTTTCCTGTCCTACAGTTTCTACAGGGCTAATTTATGTGTTTCCATCAAGGAACCTTTCCATACCAGGGACTTAAATATTATACTCTCATCTTTGATGAACCCTTCTCGGAGGCCACGTCATTATGCTCTGTGCATCACCTTTTTAATAAAATGGCATTTTTAGTTACCCTTCCATCAGCTCATAAAGTGGGTGAAATTCAAGTTTTAATGGCTGGACTACCTCATACAGTGTTTTATCTTTCAAGAACAAAACCCTTCTGCAAATCATATTGGTTTTCATGGCTTTTCGTGATGCATCTAAAGGACAGGCCATTTGATATCTAAGTGAGTTATGGAATGCATTAGAATTTCCTACTTGTTAATAAATTGCCTATTCCCTGTCAAGTAAGCGATATTACACTTGGGTCCAAAGAGCATCTGTAGATTGTTGAAGAGGTGTCCCTATCCCTGGAGTTTAGTTATACCAGTTCAGATTCACCAGTCACTACTCCATTGTCACAGCTTCTAGATCAGATGCCCATTTTGGTAGAGCTGTTCTACAATCATTCAGACAGGGACTCCAATCACACCCCTCCTTGAGGGGTATCTACATGGAAAAGTGCTCACAACAAAAAGAAAAATTACTTACCTTCTAGTAACTGGAGGAGATGTGTTGTCTACATGGATTCCATGATTTGCCCTCCTTCCCCAATGATATTGAGCCCTTATCTGGATTTCTATGTTAGTTAAGGAACTGAGTGGCAGACGGGGTTGCTCTGCCTTTTAAGCCCGCACTGTGAGGGACATGAGGGTGCTGGCTAAAAGATTCTGGGATTGGGCAAACCAGGCACATGCCCTTGCAATGTGATCCTTTTGAGTCTTAGGGCTTGTCCACACTTACCTCCAAGATTCGGCAGCAGTCGACCGGAGTTACGCAAGCTACGCAAAAAACTTGCGTAACTCCCGTCGACTTCTCTGCTTCTGTTCTGCATGCCGTCTTCACTGCACTGCGCCAACGGGAACCACGTTCCCATCGACACAGCGCTATGCCACTTGAGAAGGTGGTCTTAATACGTTGATTTCTGGATCGAATGAGCAGGTCTTCACTGACCACTCAGTCGATCCAGAGAAATCAATCTGATGGTGGCGAATTTGCCGCCGTCAGTTAAGACGTAACCTTAGAAGAAGTCCAGCTGTTGTAAAGTCAATACTGTACTACTGCTTTTTTTTTCTGTTTTTCCACACTTGGTTTATATCCATCCCTTTTTCTTCCTTGTTTTACTTTATTCTGCTTTTTGTATTTTCTCACTTCTTTCCTCTTGCTGCTGTTATATATTACTAGAGAAGAACTCTGAATCTAAAAATCTCCACAGTTTGGGGAATGCTGGAAATCCAGATCAGAATTTAGCAATTAAAGCACATCTTTAAAGTTTTCTTGTCTCTGCTCTTTGTCTTTTTTTCACCACGTTTTTTTTTAATTGTTTAACTTTATAACAGCCTTTAAGATCTCTTCCCCAACACCTTTTATCTGCAGGGGGTTTTCAGTCTATTTTTCCACTTAAACATAGAACAAAGTGTTCCAGGTTCCCCACCCTTTTTTTCTTTGCCTTTTCTTGTAGTTAGCTCTCCTGCAGTTCCTTATTGGTAGGCCTGACAGCTCAGTTGAAGAAAAATGGCAGTACTGCAGAGCATGATAAGTGCAAAGGTTTGTGGCAAGGAAAATTGTGCTATAACATTACATTAGTCTCCTTGCTTGATGAATAGAATATACTGGTTGCTGGACAGGAGCTTTGTTCTGAGAGATCAGGCTGGCTCATGGCCTACATTTATATTGGTTGGGTTGTGATGAAGTATGGATTTTTAATACTTAATAAAATATTTGTTTGTTATGTGGGTTGTGTAAAATGTATGATGTCCTTACCAGAGTGGTATGATTAACAATTTTTTGGTTCAATGGCTAAACCTCGGGGGAAAAAGTCAGGTTGACCCAAAACTATTCTTTTTTGAATTTTTTGTTAAAACAATAAAGTCAAAAGAAGTTTGTTTCATTTTGTTTGTGAGGTTTTTTTATCTTTAGAAGTAAAATTGAAGCAAAATTCTGAATAACAAATCAAAATGTTTTGTTTAGAAAATTTAGATTTTTTTCCAGTCACAATTTGGCACAAATTCGCTAAATACTGCTTCAATCAACCAGTATATGCATTTTTGGCTAAATAAGTTTTGTCTGAAAAATTTCACTTAGCTCTAGTCCTTACTTATTAATTGCCTTGTTTTTTAAATTACATGAGTTTTGAAAATGATGTCATAGCTAAGAACATGGTTGCCTCTGAGCAGTTTTAATGGGTTTTTGTAATTTCCCAAAATTTGTTGGTTGTTTGGTTTGTTTTAAACATCTTTTAAGGTTCTCTTTTGTATAGTCATAGAAGACATAGCTTTTACCACCAGTAAGATCAGAGTTCTGTTCAAAACTCAGCCACAAACCTCCTATGAAGTGTAACCTTTGGCAAATCATTTAAGTCTGTGTTTCTGAGTTACCCTATCTGGACAATGCCCTGTAGGCCAGTGGAGAATTTTGGAGGGAAACATGGGAGGAGGAGTAATTTTATCAGATCCTGGAATTTCTTTTCACTTTAGAAAATAGTCAGTTGGGTGACTGATGATGAAAATATTTTGTCACCTTATTTTGGATGGGTTTGTTTTTGTTGTTTTTTTTGGCTCCTCAATCGGCTTTATTGACAGAGACGGAAACATGGTCCTTTTCGTTCAGTGGAAACATGGCAAATTTTAGGCCAAACCAATTTTCAAGTCAAAGTTATAAAGGGAAAATGCTTTGTACAATGGAAGATGATTGCAGCCTTAACCAAGAAGAGTCTACCATCTCTCTGTGTTAACATACTTCGTGCTTATATAACACCTTACACCCTAGGATTTCAAAGAAAAGACCTTAATTATAATTTGCAACATCCCTGTGAATTACCTAACTAGTAGTGTATCTATTTATGCTGGTTGATAAATTGAGACACAGAGAGATTAACTGACTAAGGACAGGTCTACACATAAAATGTTTCAGGGATGCCGCTGCGCTGGTGCAGCTGTGCCTCTATGTAATTAATCCACCTCATCAAGTGGCAGTAGCTATGTTGACAGGAGAAGCCCTCCCATATAGCACTGTCTACCTGTCTACATAGTTATACTGATTTAAGTTTATAGTATAGACCTGGCCTTACTCAAGAATACATTTGTATCTTAAAGACGGAACTAGAAAAGAACTCAGAAACCCTGCATCTCATTGCCATGTTTGACCACTAGACATGCTGTTTTATGCATAGGCAATGCTGTTTTAGCACACGAGACCTTGACACTCGTTACTTGTGTTAATATGATGCATATGCACAGCCAGACAATTGGAACACAACTGAAGCTGTGGGATTTATTCAATATGAAAAACACATCTTACACATCAAGAATACATATTTTTCTGGGTGCCTTCTCCAGTTCACAGGTTTGTATAAATAATGGTTCATTACAGTCTCTATATTTTATTTTTTATATGGAGCCTTGTAGAGAGAAATCTCTCTTCCCTGCCACTCACTAGGTTCTAATTTTATCTGCTATAGAAGCTGACTTCATACTTCATTTCTGCCAATGATATGGCTATTTTCTACAGTGTGAATGAAATACCTGGTGTGATAAATATTAAAGTATAGCTGCAATTTTATTTTCAAAAGAAATTGGTGCATTTTTTTGAGAATAAAAGTATTGCTACAGTATTTACTCAGTTTCCCAATTTTAATTCTGATCTTCTTGGATAGTATTTCATTCCAACTGGCTGGTGAGGCAATTCAACATCATTTCTCTTCATTTATAGCCATGTTATATTATTTCAACATAATCATACGGTAGTGGAATGAGTTATGTTTATAGCATGCCATTTATATTTGAAAATGTGCTTATAGATATTGCAGTAATTCTAATATTATATTTCACTATCTTTCCAGTGACAGGAAAATGCAGTGTCCTACCACATTGAGTTACAAATGCCATATAATGTAATCTTACTAGACTATCTATTTAACTTCTGATCTTTGCAGTGTTAAAAATCATTTGCTGTTGTTGCAAAATTAAGATTATGATAAATATAAATTCTGCTATATATTTCCACTTGTTTAATCTTGTATATTAATTCACTTTTCTGTCACTATATTGAAGTATTAGAGACAAACTATTGTGATTTACAGTAATGTTTAAAGTCTCTAAATTGCATAACATACATCTTTACTTTGTCTTTAACATACGTATGCCTTGATTTATACTGCTGAGACAGTTTTCCTGAGATTTTTTGTAGATTTACTTTTGGAGAAGGGGAAGCCAATTACGCTAATTGGAAATGCTGGGGTGGGAAAAGTAGTCCTTGTGTCTGATAAGGTTACCAGGCTATCAGAAGATTACATGGTGGCCAAAGTCCTTTTCAGTTACTACACAACATCTTTGAATGATGCACTGCATGCTGGGTACAATGGAACAGCTTGAGTGGGACAGATCTGTTCCATCCTTCTGCTGCTGTTGCAAATATGCAGCAAAACGACTAACAATATTTTCATGAAAAATGTGCCTCCTACAAATCAGATTGATAAACTTGAAATATTTCCCCTGACTCAGCTCATTTTCCATGTAGATAGGCTGTATATTCACCTAAAACCTATATGTCTATGGCAACAGATATATCCTTTTGTGCTTTGAGTCAGGGATTTCACATCCCCCCCATTTTTTTTGGCAGAAGTTTCATAGGGAAGTTAATTATGACAATATTTTTTGCTTTTTGCTTTTAATCTTTTATCCTAAGATCTCAAAGCATTTTATATAAACATGACAGGGCAGTCATGAAATCCTGCTCAGTCCTTACACAAACTACTGCCATGAGTGTGTGGGGTTTTTTTTGGTCTGAACAAGTATTAGGGTGGCCAAAGTAAACCACGCAACACCCTTGGGAATTGGGTGAATATTATCAGATCTAGTTACAGATAGGTGTAAATAAATTGCCCAAGGTCATAGTACAACAGTGGTATACTTCAGGTTAGCCTTTAGAATAGAACCCAGGAGGCCTGTGCTATAAGTTCTATATGATATTCCTTCTTGAAAGGGCTCTTATGAAACTGTGATACAGAAGAGAACAGAAATCCTTTTCAGTAATATAAGTGAGAATGTTGAAATTAACAGGCCAAACATATAAAGGTCTCTCCCCTGCAGGTGGATCAGGGAGCATGGCAATTTTGCAATGACTGGAGAGCAGAAGAGATGTCTGATATATCTGGGTACAGTCCAGACTAATGCACAGCTGTGTCACTTCTGCCCTGCAACCTTGGATGCCTTACAATGCCTTGCTGAAGTAGCTCCACCTGGGCCACTCACAAACGGCCTTCCAGCATGCAAGCCACACCCCGATCATCTGTGTGGAAGGCAGCCTGCCAGCCAGACTTGGGTTACACTCTGGCTCTCACCAGCCTTGGTTACACTGCAGTGACCCTAACACACCTTCAGTCTCAGATTTCCCCCCAGAAATGTACCTCCTGGACTGCCTGGCCCTCTCCTGGAGAGTACAAATTATATTAAGTCTATTATTCCTAAAGGGAATAATATGCCAGCTCATTATCATAAATAGTTATTCAGACACTTCTATGTAAACAAATACTGGATTAAATGAAACAACAAAACAAGTTTATTAACTACCAACAGATTTTTGAGTACAAGTAATGAGGCATAGAAGTCAGAAGTGGTTACAAGAAAAATAAAGATAAGACATTTACTAATATCTAACAAACTATATCAGATTCAAGCAAAGTTTCTCACTATATATTTTCAGCAACTTTCCTGACCAAACCCTGCAGGTCAGGACCCTTCCTCCAGAGTTCAATAAATGCTTCCTTTGTCACTTCAGGTGCAGTGAATGCGATGGGCAGGGGGAGAGAGAGGAAATCCTTGGGGTGTTTGTCCCTGCTTTTTATAGTTTCAGTCCCTCCACTTGAAAGCCATTTCCAGTAGGGCACTAGGAGATAAAGAGTCACTGTGGAAGGATATTCCCTGCTGTTTTTTTCTTGCTTGGTTGAGCTTTCTTTGTTTCCATCTCTGCCTGCCTGAAGACTCTGTTTACTGTTTAAATGCAAATTAAGCAGAACACATATTCCTTTGTTTAGGACAGACCTGTTTGCCAGCTTCTATTTGGGCAGGGCTGTGGGGTTTGGGACATGTGTTAATAGCATCATAAAGAGAAATCTTATAAGTTTACCTATAATGTTGCCCCACACATTATATTGGGATGATACTGACTAGTAAGTTAGTAGTTTTCAAATGATGCCTTACAAGACGTGACTTGTACAAAATTACTACAATAGTGTGTAGGGTGTGAACACAGGGGAACATTCTGTCACAAGATGGCATGGCACATATATATCAGCTCACATTCTGTGCACCCATAGTTCTGATTAACACCAAACACCAGGGGCTAATTGTTGTTGGCTCTTGTTCCTCTCCCCTGGAGCAGCCCTTGTTTTGGAGTGGCTGACAGCTGGGTTTTTCCCCTTATTTGAAGGTTATTTTAAATCTGCCAGTATAATTTGGTGAGAGGAGGCCAAATTTGGAGCCTGTCAACTTTGACGGTGTCCCTTAAAGGATTCGAAATGGTGCATAAGGGAGTTTTAACAAAGGAGGGTTTTCAGTTCTTTTAACACAGGGCTATATAATCTGACTTTCTTGAAGCAGCATTCAGTGTGAAGATCCGTCAATAGAAGTTTCAAACTGTGAATATACAATTGAACTTTATTATCCCTTTGTTATTTTGTAACTACATAGGTATGACGGACAGAAACTGATTTGAAAAGAAATCTACAACTGTCAGTATGTCACATGCCTGAATCCGACTGCTGGAAGTTTTCAGTAACTCAGCGTCTTCTGGTAGGTGCTATAAGAGCTGCATTTTGTTAAAATGTGTTTCCTTCCAGGAAGTAAATGTTTCTCATTTGAGCTATTTTAATTTGAGAGTGAGAGGCTTTAACTTTTTATTACACGCTTGCACATGTGGAGCTTGATCCTGCACTGCACAAGTGTGAAGTGACAAAATACAAGCACCAGATAAAAAGTGATGGGCAGGATGGGGAGCGCAGGGAAACCTGATCCTGCTTTAATGAAAGCAGCTTTCAAGTTGTCCCCGCCTAGTAGCAGAAATAAGGCCACAAAGATAAGTATTTGATTAGCGTGATGAGGATCACATTTGAGATATGTCAATGCTCAGCACAAGTGCCGTCCTTTTGACCCTGTAGTGAGTAAGAGAGAGATCTTCAAACTTACTTCTGCTTAGCATGGAGAACTGTCTGTCTGTCTGGCCTGCCTTTAGGGTTTTATTCTGCTTCCCAACACAGTAGTATCTGAACACCTTCCACATAAAACCAATGGCAATAGTGAAGTCCCTAGTAGACTTCATGAAGTCTGGCACTTTTCCTTTTTCAGGGTACAAACTCTCCTTGGGGCAAAGTTTTAGTTTTTAAGATTGTTAATTGGCTTTTGTTAGGGCTTTTGTTGTTTGTGGTTAGTTTCAGGATTGAGTGTTGGTTTGGTATGTTTTTTGTTGATGGGGGTGTATTGGGTCAAAGGGACTGTTAATGAGGTGATTATCTTTCCTATAGTAAAAAGGTCTTTTTCTATGTCTCATGGTTAACCTTGCACACAGGCATGGCTTCCACTTGCACTTGTGCTGGAGTGTAAATCTTGATACTCTCCATGCAGGGACTTGCATGTTCAAAATATTAAGACCTAATTTTCAAAGGAAGGTGCAGTGAGTGTGTTTGTAAAAATGTATGTGTAACAGGGTCTTACTTGAATTGGTGTCGGGTCCTGTTGCTGCCTCAATTTTCCCCTTTCTTTGAGGTTACAAGAATTTATCCAGATTCGTGGGCAAGTCAGATAACATCTTCTTGGGGTCTGGTTTATTAAAAGATCTGATGTCAACTTAAATCAAAATAAGTCTTTCCTTCACGCCTCATTTGTTCAGCCCCTGGCTGGGCTCAGCTGTTCTTTCTCAAAAAACCAACATCCTCCTGTCTGCTGTTTCTTCAACCCTCTTCCTCTTAAGGCATCTGCTCCTGCCTCTCATTGAAGATTGCTCCAGCCAGGATTCTGGGCCTACCCCAAATCCCTCTGTCTTTCTCCTTCTCACTAATTGAGCATGCTACCTTTTATAGGGAGTCCTGCCCTCCCCATGTTGCTATCAGGTTGGCTCACGTGACCCAACCGCCCACAGTCCCATACACAAATCCATCACATTGGGGGAGGGGTGGATAACAAAACACAGGTGGAGCAGAGTCCAACTCCCTAAAAGGGCCAGTCCACCCTATGACAGTGTATTTGTGTGTGCAAGCAGCTACGTGTGTCAGCAGATTTTGAAATTTCACATCTAACCATCCATTTGCATATGGTATTACTGAAATTACAAACACAAATTGCTATTTGCTGTGCATGTAGTTTGAATAATTGACATGCAGAAGGGGACACCGGTGCATAATTAATTAATTTGCACATGCAAATGGTTGTTTCCATACAGAGGTTTGTGGGCTGACCTACTACACTCCTTTTTGAAAATCTGATATTTAAAATGGGCTTATAGTCTACAAAGTGGCTCTAAAATAACACCATGGCACTCTATAGTTATTCTCTCTGTGATTGTTCTACTTTATGCTCTTCTCACTTACACTGGCTACTAACAGCCTCAGCGGTCTGTTGGGACAACTGTGGGATACTGGAGCATAGAGATTCCCTGGCTGCTCCCCATACCAGCTGTAGGAAGGGGACATGGGAATGGCTATATCAATTCTATACCATCTGAGGCTTTCCTTGCACCGGGAAGATCTTACAATAGACAGTTTTCAGGTTGTCTTCTGCCAACAGAGTGACATGAAGCAAACTTACTGAACTTAAGAGGTGAGTCCTTATTTTTGGTGGCAGGATTTATATCTTGGGCTCTGTTCTTACACTTCTCAATACCCAGCTGGATACTGTGAATTTTGCTTCATATGGTTTGCTATGTGATATTCCCCATCCTAGGCAGCAGTATCATCTCTATAGTCCTGATATGTGTTATACTTGGAGGTACATGGACTATTTTTGGGGGGAAGAGGGGTGGAGCAGGCCATCTATGTAGACTTACCCTCACAGCAGTTGTAAGGCTGACATGTTTTCTATTTCTCGTTAGCGCTTGTCAAGTTTTGTTTCGGAAATAGATAATCACTGAGAAATATCTACTCCCAAATCCTTTTCCTGATGCTCCTTGCTTTCACTAAGCAGAAGCAGCCAGAGTCCCAGAAATGTGTGTCCTAGTGTACTTTGAGATGCATCTGAAAAACCTTGCTAAAAATCATTGTAATTTTTCTGAACACTTTTGTGGCTATCATGGTCTTGTTTAAAAGAAAAAAAAAGACTATCATTATATTGATAAGAACCATTAGTGTATTTATAATAAAATAAATAATCAATTATCAATATAATGTCCTTCCTAAGAATTACAGCCACTCCTTCCTGACACTACACTGTTGTGCTAAGTTGTTATCTGCTGTCTTATGTCCTGGCTTTTGCAATTTTTGATGGCATTCAGTCCTCAGAATATCCCAACTCCGTGTGCATTCATTAAACAAACCTAGATTAGCAGGTATTTTGGAGCTAGAACTAGTGCAGTGCAAAAGACTGCACTGCCCTGAGGTCAGGCTCATTTGATAGGTTAAATACTAACTTGATAGTAATTACGATCTCCACAGAGTGAGACAGGGAGTGAATAAGATATTTAACACTGTGTGCTTTGGCTGCAAAAACCTTTTCAAATCCTGCTTTCATTCCCAAGGTTTTCAGTTTTATTAAGAATATACTGGTGATGTTTAAAGAAATAATTATCCTTTTCTCCACTCACTTTATTTTTCTTTTCGTTCAGAAACATTTCGCTGCATTTGCTGCCCACTTCCCAAGAATGGATGGTCTAGCTACCATCTCCAGCAGGATCATCCATTGCTATTTCTGGCATTGGGGCATCAGTTACAGTGCACTGAAATCAGTCAGCATACACCCACACAAGCTGCACTTTGTCTGCATCAGAAAACGGCTCAGAATTTTCTACTCACAGCTATTAGATTCCATTATGTTTTTAATTTAAGAGACATGACACACATATTCCAGGTAATACAGTTCCCTCTGCTATGTATAGGATCAGACCAATCACCCTTTTTCTCCACAATCCATTGTAAATGTTTATATGATTTATGTTACACTTGTTAAAGTCTTTAGTCAAACTGAGCTGGGGACTGCCCTCATATAAATACATACACATAACCCCCGTTAACACCAGGAGTTGATAATCTCCAAAATATTTTGCAATCAGATTCCCTTATGTTAACACACAAGCCATAGAGAATAGTTCAGCACCATGTGTCCCTGAACATCCCCATCAGCAGAAGGATATGTAGGATGCAGGAGCTTCATCTTGGGAGGTAAGGAGTGTATCCCCACCAGATAATGTAAGGAGTGAAAATGTACCAGTAGAATACACACCCTTGCACCTGATTAAAACAGGACTTCAACATTTATGCAGCCATAGAAGAGCGATTTTTTTAAATTGTAAGGCAACTCAGTGCTTGTTGATAATGGACATATCACTCATATGTCAGAAGTTTGTGATTAAAAGTCTAATAGAGGATTTTTACTATGTGTAGGTGTACGGAGTACACCAAACTTTTAGCAGCCATGAAAGCTATCATGATGAAAAGAGGTTCGCATTCCAGACCTCCTCTAAACTGAATTTAAGATGGTCATCCTAAAAGGATCTCTGACAAAGCCTGACATCTAAAGAATGTAGAAACTTCTGCTTTTGCGCTGCACTGAGGTTGCCAGCTTTTTAAAAAGAAAACCGAGCAAACCACAGCCCCCTCCCCTCATCGTGGGGTGCTGTACTCCTTCTGACCGCATATGCAGATTCGCTCTGCCAGTCCAACACCTTTCCTGCAGTTGCTCACTCCACCACTCTCTATCTCACTCTCTCAGGACTCAACTGCTCCTGCTCTGTGGCTTGGCCCTCCAGCCAGGTCACTGTAGTCCCCTTCTTGCAGGGCAACAAAGCCTCTGGGAAGCCACTGTCCCAGGCAGTCTTTCCTCTTCTTGCCCTTTAACGGCACCACTGTCCCGTGGCTGGTAGGGGAACCCAGGCCTGCCCTCTACACTGGCTTCCAGCCCAGGGATCTTACATCAAGCAGTCAAAGTCTGCGCAGTGCTGAACCTTACTGCTGGATCCCGGGGCTACTTTCTACGTTACTGTCTCTCACCCTGATAGTGACAGCAGTTTCTCTCGCTGCAGCCCCCTTCTGCTCCCAGTTCCTTGGCTTTATACTGGCCCTTCCTGTTCTGTCCAGCTGAGCCTCATCTCTAATTAATCCCTGCTCCCTGGATCCTCCTCCAGGTGCAACCTAGGGGGTTAATTGGCCCACTTAGCCACTTAACCCCTTCAGGCCTTGTGTGGGGTAGACACCCCATCACATCCTTATTATGTTGTGCTCCTACTTCCTGTCTTTGTAATCACTATACATGGCTATGTGCTGTGTGTGTCCTTTTTGAGTGTTCAGGGACAATATTACTCTGCACGTTTCTTCAGGGTGAATCTCAAGAGGGATGATCTTGCAAGGAACTGAGCATCTCCTAAGACTCCCATTGATGTTAGTGGGAGGTGAGGGCTCTCATGCTTTCTAAGAAGGATCTTGGAACCTTGCAAGACCTGGTTCAAGTGTAACAATGTCAGTTTGTGCCCAAAATTTTGAATGTTCAACCCAGTTATCCAGCTGTCTTGTGCCGACAATATTTCGCAGGAACTTTCAAAAGAGCGAGTTTTCTCCTGAGATTTCTGATAGTGCCTGTGCTTTGTTGGAAGCAGAAAGCACAAAGGAGCTTGAAAATATAAATTAATGACAGACTATATCAGAAAGTTCAGTGCTTGTTTGATTCTAAAAGTGGGAGAAAGGATTTGGAGGGATGGAAGAAGAACATTCTTATTTTAGTCTCAAGGTGATCTGCCCTCACTATATCTTACTCATTCTGGCTGGCTTTTGATAAACTCACCTACCACGATCGATGTAAGTGAGAACATATTTGGTAGTGTTAGGCTCATAAGAGGCTAGCAAGAATGTGAGACAGCAGTTGTGGGAATCTGCCAGAGTGCGAGGGAGCTTACAATTTGGGACACCTAAGCAGAGCGGACATAGCACATAGTGTTGTTGATAGTGTGACTTTTATTTACAGATACTTAGGCACTTAACTTCTATTGATTTCAAAGGGAGTAAATGCTTAAACACCGGTGAGGATCTGGCCCTTAGATCATTTCTGTAGTTTTCGGGGGCTATTTCACATTCATAAAGGCATGGTCCCTGACAGCTCCTTTTTCTGCATCTGTTTAGATGCAGGCAGTGCTGGATGTTCGATTTTAAGATCTCCTCGTACAACTGGATCAGAAGACCACCAAAGAAGGAAAAATTTTCCCAAGAAACTCCCCTGATGTCAAAAATGCCCAGGGAGGTTCCTAATCACTCCTCACACCAGGGGTAGAATTCTGGGCTTCAATAAGTGTCCCTGAATGAAGGAGTTCGGGAAGGTATGCTTACATGAACCGCCTACTTTGCACTCCATTTGCTGGACCTGCCAGGGTGACACGATGGTGTTAGCTGGCCAAAGTTAATGCCTTTTGCATTAACACTGTGTGTGACAGAATTTCAGCTGCTGAAGCCTAGAGATTAATGACCTCATAACTTTGGAGACAAGTAGACATGGTGGGTAAAATCATGACTCCACTGAAGTTAGTGGGAGTTTTGCCATTCACTTCAGTGGGTCATGATTCCATCCCTGTTATTGTTAACCAATGGTGATCAGTCAGGAAAAATGGAGGATTAGAGTAGGAAAGTGTTAGCCAATAAAAAGTACCCTAAGGTGCCTGGCAAACTGTACAGTGAATTGGAATCAAATTTAAGCGAGATAGTAGGGGACTAAAGACTCACTTATCTGTAACATCACTAGTAGCCCTGGAGCTGAAGTCCTTCAGGTGTATTAGTGGGTTAGTTAGGAATATGTGTCAGAGGTAATAAGGAGGTAGGCAGTGGTGGGGAGAGAAAGACGATCTAGAAAATGGAACCTTATGCAGACACAATGTGGTCCTGGCAAAACATAGTGAGACGGAGTTGAACAGGGGGGAGAGAAGCATGTCAGAGACAAATAAAATAGGAAACATTATCTCAACAAAAATTAAATCATAAATAATAGAGAACAGGAGAAAAAGGAATCACTGTTCTCGAAGCAACCACACAGTCTTATTATATAATTTCTGCTGCTCTGACAACAAGTCGGTAATTGCCTATTAAACACACACATTATGGAAGGCAAATATTCATGTTTTGGTAACCCAAAAATGTATCTAACTGAATGGAGCAGGTAATGGATGTACATGAGTGGAACTATACAAGCCTGCAAACCCCATCTGAAAATCTGATATATATGGACTTTCAAATCATTTGTATGTATCTGATTGCTTTAATCATATAACACCTGTCACACAGTTTATTTCTTTCCTTTTATAATAAACTTTCATTTTAGTTACTAAAGGATTGGCTGGCAGCGTGGTATTTTGGGTAAGATCCAAACTCATACTGATCTGGTACTGTGGCTGACTCTTTGGAGTCAGGAGAACTTTTTTGGGAAAGGGAATAGCGTTTTAATAACTTGTCCATTTACTGGACCTAGTGGCTGATTGGGAGCCTGAGACTGAAATGCAATAATGGGGCTGTGTAGCTTCTTGTTTTTAGCTTCTTCTGATCACCCACACTGGTTATCAAGCACTGTTTTGTGACTGGTTGGTGATTTACTTCAGTGTTAGCCACCAGTTTGGGAGATCTGCTCTCCTTTTGCAGCCTGTCCTGACCTTGGCATTTTCAGGTGATCTACGCTAGGCA
This sequence comes from Emydura macquarii macquarii, assembly GCF_026122565.2. NCBI lineage: Eukaryota > Metazoa > Chordata > Testudines > Chelidae > Emydura > Emydura macquarii. The sequence goes on from NW_027131390.1 coordinate 73,951,346, forward strand.
CAGACGAGTCACATTAGTCCCTCCAGGTTAGAGTTGTGGCTTGTTGGCAGGAATGACGGGGAAATGTAAATTGCCACTGCATGCTGTATCTGGTTTGTGGGTAGAGGATTTCAGCCTCCAAAGATGTCGATTCAGCAGCTTTCACCAGCACTAAAAATTCATTAAACATTAAACATTAAAATTAGGAGAAAAATGTGATAAAGGGTTAAAGTGCTGTGTGAATGCTTGTTTATATCTCTATATTGTTACCCTCAGGGTGTTGATGAGCACGTATTTATCCATAAGCCACTAATTTGCTGCCACTTTGCCCATGGTGTTGGAGAACCTTGTTACTTTCCAGTATCTGATTGGGAGAAGCTGACCAGAATTTTAACAGATTCATTAGAGCACTACAATGAGCTTCATGCTGCAGTGAATCTTGTTCTTTTTGAGGATGCCATACAGCACATGTAAGTTTCCTTACTTTCGGTTGGTATAATGTGTGCGCTAACAAAGATAATCACTGAAGTGCAAATTCATTTAAAGGTGACCTGCAAGGGTATTAAAAATAACCTCGCATATCTTTAGAGCTGTGTGCTGAGTGCTCCAAGTGACCAGGCATTTAGCACTGTTTTAATATAAAATGTAACTATTTTTACTTTTAAAGGTGTCAAGAAACTTAGACCCACTGTGAATTGTTGGCTTCTTCTCAGTGTGACCCCCCCCTCAAGCATGTTGCTGGTCATGTCAAATTCACCATAAAGTCCTGAGGCAGACTGCAGCTTGACCCATCATGATATTTTAAGACTCATTATTACAGCATTACATTGATTTCAAACATTTTACATTTCTGTGTGGGAATGAAATAAAGGCTATTTTAAAAAAATCTTAGAAACCTACACAGTACTCTAGGAAGGGGTCTTAATTAACTCCCCCGGGTTCATTCCAATCTGAAGTGGGATTCTATGGTGGATATGACATCTCCTGTTTAGTCCATGTCAGGAGGTCATTGACAACAGGAGCTATTGATCCAGCGTGTCTTTTTTGCAAGACCTAAAAAACAGGGGCTGGGTGGGAAGGGAACTAAATGAAGATTTACATTTAAAAAATACTAAATCCCCTTTGGGAGGATTTTCTGGAGCATCCATTGTATGTTTTGTAAGCTGATTGTTTATTGATAAAATTATTTTACAAGTCATTTTTAATACCGACTTAAGTTTTGTACCTAGGGAGTCAAATTTAGCTCTGGTTTAACTTCATTGTCTTCTGCTTTATTAGATTTTAATTCTTTGTTACATTTTTTTAGCCCAAAAGTGTGCCAAACACTCACTATCTGTGTAAATTATGATAACTCACATGTGTTAAGATTTGCGGGATCAGTTATTAAAGTTAACCGTTTACTGCTTTTGCATTCCATTCATCTTGAATAGTACAACTAAATCGGCCAGTTAGTTTTGCTTTGTATATAGTGTTTCACCTTTTGGTTTTCATACATTTGTATAATGCTGGTGTGTTTAAGTTCACAAAAGTATAGATGAAATTTAAATCCCCTATCCCCACACCCTGCCCAATAATTCCCCCCTTCATTGAAATATAATACAAAATAAGAAAATATTTCTGTTTGTTGGTATGTGGAACCCCTGCCCTTCCCCCCCATCCTCAAAGCCTAAAATGTGGGTCTGTACCCACTGGCACAGTAAAAAGGCCTCTCAAGATACTTATGAATTGTGGGCAGTATGTTCTATTTTAAGCAATGTCGTTAGATTCACCTTGACACAAATGTAGAAATACAAGTCAATGGTGGAGAATCTCCAAGGAATGTAAAAATCCTTCTTCCACTGGGATCCAGAGCAGAAAGCATATTAGCTCTTCATCTTGTTTGGATTTTTGTTAATCAAGAAAAATGTACTTAATTACTCTGACAGGAAGCAGTGCATGTAGAGGCTGAACTGAGCCTGAGGCCAGATGTCACGTAGTCTGAGACAGCATAAGTTTCTTGTGCTACTTCACTGCTAATAGAGTAGAACCTCATCAATTATGGTAGCTAAAAGAACTCTATATTTTACTCAAGTGGGAATGTAATTAAGCCATATGATAGAGGCTTATCTTTTTACTACAATACAGAGTTTGTTTTGTATTGACACTCTTAAATGATGTTTTTGTTCAACATTTTTCAACATGGAAATTACAGGAACAGGCAAATTGGGGAATATATAGACCCGGTCATATCTAGGTCACCAGTTTGAATTCATCCAGTGTCAACAGTGACCAAAAATCACTGCCATCTGCTGGCTGTATTTGAAGGTCATCTCAGTCCAGTTCCTAGTGGATAGGTGTCCACATCATACAGATTACCAGTGGCACTAATTGGCAAGCCCAGCAGAGAAGCCAGAGACTGACTAGGCATATATAGAGACAGGAGGCCTCTGAGGTATTCTTTCCAGGTCAGAGTTTAGGCACATGGTAGGGTTTTGTGATGATGTCTGCAGCGGTCCAGCCCATGGCTTCACACACCTATTCTGTGTATAAATTAAGGGATTGGGAGCTTTCACAGGTATTGTGTTTTTAAAAAATTGTAGGAATGACATCATTAGTAGAGATGGGCCCAAAACAAAAACCTCCGATCCAAGTCCCACCCCCAGATATTGGGAGGATGGAAATCACACTAACATTTTCTAACCCATAATCTTTGATCGATTACATGCTATGGAAATGTTTGCTATCAAGTAAAAATAAAAATATTGTAAATAATCTAATCTCATTTCCATAGGTGTCAGATCAGCTGCATTCCTGAGGCCCCGTATGGCAATGCTCTCTTCCTTGGAGATGGAGGTAGGGGCAAGCAAAGCTTGTGCTGCTTAACAGCCTATCCCAGCTCCTGGAAGTTTTCCAGATAGCTTTTCATAAAGGATATGCTATTCATGGTCGCCGGGTAAAAGTTTTAATTTCTTTTGACATACCGTTTTTATTCATAGAATTACCCACTTTCTGTCAGCCAACGGTGGGAGATTACTTGCCATTTATGGGCAATGAAGGACTCTAGTTAGTTTGTGTGTATATATGTCTGTGCACAGTGGTGGTAACTCAACACATGATTGTGGGTTTTGCTTCTTCCCATCACTACAGTAAAAGTTGTATGTTGTGACCCTAGATGTGCTCCCTATATTGACTGGTTTCCTCCCTTACCAGAGGAAACCACCAATAGCTTGTTAAGATGACTTTCTGTCTGCTTTGTGTGTGTGGTGTAAAGCAGCTGAAACAGGATATGTCACAATGTGTGTATTTTTTAAAATTGTTTTCTGTCTCCTTTCTTGTCTTTTATCTCACAGTCTCTGCTAAGGAATTACAAACCAAATATCATTTAATTCTGAGTTTAACTTTCAAACTCTGCGTTTGAGAGGATTAGAAATTAGGCAAGGTGAATTCACCCAGCCTTAGCATGAACTAATTCACTAAAGTGCACATAATATTTTAAGCTTAACTGTGGCCAGCTTTTATTTGTGACCTAACCATGGCAATTGTTCATGCTGGCCTGTAGCCATAACATCTTGACCAAGGGCCAAATGTATTAGCTGAAAGTCAGTGGACTTGTATTATAGAGTAATTTAGCCTCAAGAATATATATATTAATTAGTGGATAACTTTATTTCATATTTCTGTAGTTCACTGAAGGGATGGGACTTTACCCCATTGTGACTGACAGATTAAACTACAAAATGTATAACCTTTAGAAAATAAATGGTCAAAACTGTAATGTTGTTACTAATTTCCTAAATGCTTATTTCTATAAAAGGGTAGAAGAGCTCCAAGAAGCATCTAAGTAACTATGAATATATCCATAATTATAAAAGTAAAAATAAGTGTTTTTAAATTTATTATGTATAATAAAATATAAGTGATTAAAGAATATTATGTAATAGAGTTCAGCTATCAGAAACTCAAGCTACAGAAAAAGCTTTGTTAGTGTTCTCATCAGCAGAATCCTGGGATCAAGGAACTAAGAGGTGGGTGGTGGTCTTCTCTTTCAGTGTTTCATCCTGGGGGAGTTAATATTATTTTTTGTCTTTGATTTTCTGAGCAAGATTCCACTCTCAGATGCATGTCTAGTACTCCTACTGAGTCACATGCATCTGAGGGCAAGATGTGGTTTTAAGGTACAGAACAATGGCCAGTGTAGATGATTGGTGTTGGGCTTGAACTACAAAGTTCAGATCTGACCTTTTGCAGAGTTTGGGGCAGATGGTGTTGGTGGTTGGATCAGGCTTTTGACTCAGGCTTACCTGCAACTTACTTGGAGTTGCATCTTGACTACTAATGGTAAATACAATTTTTGCAAAACACCTGCTATCTGTGAGAACTGATAAAATGTGAAGTAATGTTAAAGTAGTGTTTTATGTAGATACTAAGCAGCTACGTATCTTTTATCTCAGGTGGACAGGGAGCTATGCAGGGCAATCCATCCATAGAGCCACTTTGCAGGGGACTGAAAGATACTTGCATACAAATACAATGAGCCAGCAGAAGGCTTGCATTAGCATTTGATAGTCAAAGTACTGCTGTGGTTTTTTAATCAATGTGTTCTGCGCTGGGTCTGCGCATGCCTTTGGTGTCCATGCTTCCCCATGTAAAAAACAAGGAGAAAATATGCCATGTGAATGATTTGTTCTGAGCTAATGTCTCTTTTTTTTAACTTGGATTCTCATGCCTGTGAAGATTTGTCATCTTCATGAATTTTTAAGTGCAGTTCCAGGGGTGGCTTAGATGAAGTGATCTTCATGGCAACAACACTTTTTTGTTAAGGGCTCTGTGGCATCTAAGCAATGTCTGGAAGACAAACTGATGACGTTTGCTCTGAAATTATGAGACGTATTGTCCCTAGGTATCACCAAACTGGTGGCACAGAAATAAATGTCCAGATGTTTAAACCCTGGCCAATAGCAATTCGTTCCTTGTTCTCTATATGCAATAAATAAAGTAATAAATAGAAATGTAGTTTTACTATAAATGACATTAACATTATTTACCAGCTGTAACTTATTGGTGGAACAAAATGTTCAACAGCTGCAAAATTACTAAAGAATGTGCCATGTTTATCTCTGTTGCAACTATACTAAATTTAGAGTAATACTAGGGGTTAACTAGGCCCCAGATATGATATGAGCCTATAGAATTACTGTAGCTTTGACGTTCCCTATGGTCTAGAAAATAAACAGATATGATCAATATGCCATGGAAGTCAGTGAGGCTCTGTGTGGATGCACCCACGTGGTTCTCAATGCTAGATCAGTGCCTGACTGAATGAACCAACTATACATTGTGTTCACCTGCTCTTAGCCTGGTCTAAACTGTGCGTCTCAGTTTAGAGTTGCATGACCTTTGAGGTTTCAGCAGATGCACAAATATTGTATCTCCGTTACTTATCTAGAAACAACAGTACAAAAATGTTCCTCTATCAATCCCAGAGATATGAGTCAGAGTTTTTCATGAATTGGTCCCTTTTCTGATTTATGGACTCCATAGCATCACAGTTTGCTTTTCACAAAACATCATATACTCAAATTGTATTTGTACTTTTATAATCTGGCTAAAATGTATCTTCCTGATATTGACAACGATTTAGTTCACCATCCAACTCCCCTCAACCCCCTTTCAAAAATGCTTGTTTCTCTGCTTGTCTCTTACTAGATAGAGTCGTCGTATCCCCTCTAGAATCCCAGCACTTTACTAGACAACTAAACAGCATACAGGAAAACATTTGTGATGGGAAGTAGGAAAATATTGTATGAGGAACAATTACCATGGGTTTATAGGGTCATCAGCAAGCTGATCTGAGAGCAAAATGATTGTTCACTTTGTTGGGTAGCCTTCCCCATCTTTCTTTGTGACAATGGCTAGATCTTCCAATTGTTAATTATGTACTGCCCTCTAGGGATTTGTGTTTTGCTTGTGGCAACCTGCTTGCAGGTCCTAAGGGATCCATTTATTACAGTCTGTATTTCTCATATGAAATGCTTGCTTCTCTTCTCTTCACCTTTTTTTGACCTTGTTAGTAACTTTGAATAGCTCCTGTTCCAGATATCATTATTTTTAAGTTGCTTTTTAACCTTTTCCAGGTTGTGGTGTTTTTGTTTGGTTTGTTTTGACTATTGGCACCTTGCTTGTCCTGTGGGTGTGTATTTTGTATTCAGTGGATTTTAAGTGTCCATGTATGCATGTATCTTTATAGGGAATGTGTGCATATATGAGTAAATATAGAATAAAACAGAACTCTTTCCCATTAATTTAATAAACAGATTTTTAATTTTTGATATTTCCTAGGGAGTGTTTTTCTTATTAATGTTTATATGTACTCAGATTGTGGAAGTGATCTATAGTATTTCCTGCTTCAGAGTGATGTTGCCACCCTTTTATTTTAAAGTCGGAGTGAAGAATGTCAACACTGTTTCTTCACACAATGCTCAAATACCCTATGAATGTTTTCTTGTTTTAACTAATGCATCTAGCATCAGGTAAAAAATAACAGTAATAACAATGAAAACTAGTTTCTGTTGCACTTAAGAAAGTATAGATAATAACTCAAATAATGCTAGTTAAGAAAACCACAGGAGAAATCTTTTCAGATTTAAAATAAAGTACATTGATAAATATGTTAATGATCAAATGATCAAAACAGTTCAGAAATAGAAGATCTTAAAATGAACAAAGGACAGCAGGTTTTGAATAGGCTTCATCAGTGGAGGGGAGAGGTCAGCTGTGGAGATTAGTTATAGGAGCTATTAAGTCACCTCTGTGACACCAATAGAACAGTTTAACATAATCATGTGCAATCAGTAAAAATGCTGTTTATTACAAAATGTTTTTCCCTTTTAATATTGTTATTTAAAATGGTGCAATGTAAGGTGTGCGCACACGCATTTCATGAGTACAGAGTGTCAGTATTAAAGATTTGTGATGCTTTCATGACATTTTTCAAAGTAAAAAATTGTGGGGAGATACCCTGCCAAACCTACTTCTACCTAAGTAGCTGAAGGCTTGCTTTTGTATTCATGAGGCTGGGTATCATAGACACTTATGAGCGATAAAATGTTTAATGAGCCCACATCAAGCATGGTAATCTGCAGTCTTGCATTGCACACCTGGGTTTGGGTGCATTTGGCCTTCTTAATAACTTGATACCTAACAAACCATCTCTTAGGAAGTGCATATTATAGAGTTCTAAGAATTAGAAAAAATGGGTGAGGGATTATCTAATAAAATACTTTAGCGTTGACTTACAATATGCAATACTTATCTTTTGATGTCAAGTATTTACACTACTGTGTCTCCCATATTGATACGAAGGGTGGTCTGAGGAGGAGGTATCTGAATCTGGATTGATTGTAGGCCAGAGTTTGGAATTAGGATTTCAGGCTGAACTAGGAGTAGGGTTGGTATTCAGGTTTGAGAACTCTGAAATCTCACCAGCTCTTTCCATAAGGCTTAGGCCCAAATTAGTATAAATCGCACAAGATCCACTTCCTCCAGCCCTGAGCTTTCCTTCACCTTGGGTGAAAAATTTGTGAGAATGGATTTCCATCATTCTGAGCCACATCCAGATTGGATTTGGTAATAGGGGTTTCAATGGGAATTAGATGCCTAACTTGCTCAGGTGCTTTTGAAAATCCCACTAGGCATCTATCTGCATCTTTACACACCTAAGACCTTTGTAAGTTTGGCCCAAAGTGTCTGTGTGTATGTGTGTGTGTATAGGTGTATGTGCGGGTCTATATGCATTGCCCAACAACTTTAATGCAAAGTAACTCTTGACAAACAGTGCCTCATTCCCCTCTAGAAATAAGTTTCAGCTAGTGCTGCCTTATAATAAACAGAACTGAGGAACAACTCAGTAAATGTGCCATTTTATGGGGTGTGTTGTGTATACTCATTTGTCAGCATGGACTCCAGCTGCACTTCCCTGCATTAGTCAATACCGCTGTCATTTGCATAGCGATTATTGGCAGCAGGTTGCCACAGCTCACACTATGACATGAAGAGTTGTGGATCTGCACCCAAAGGGATCACGGACCCCCTCGTTTCTGTGATGAGTTGTGTGGGTTTGCAACTTGAGGAGCACAATAGTCTATTCTTGCTGTGGGGATTTACAGCAGGCTGGTAGCAGACATGACAATGCTGGGGTAAGTGCAGATGTTGTTCCAGAGGGAATTCTTTGGACAAGGGGCATGGGGTGGTACCATCAGGCAATCTGGAGTGATAAGTGGATGGTAGGTGAAGTGGTCAAATAGAGGCTTGGTGTAGCCAGCTGGTGTTCGCTAAACCCACTTAAAGCTGCCTTTTCCATTACTGAGGACATGGTCTGACAGTTTTTTATTTTAACCATAAGCTGTGTCTCTGCAGGGCTCCATCTCTTTGGGAAGAAGAGAGCACTAAAATGTCACTCAAAAAGAGTAGAGTGGGTGTGTGTTGTAACTCTTTATTGCCTGACTTTGTGGGTTACGCATACATGCACTCAGCATTCTGGAAGGTTATGGTTTTGGGCAGTGAGTTTTCTTTGTCTTGAGGAAGTGGTGGTAGAGAGGTGGGTGTAAACTGAGAGCAGAAGGAGGCTTCCAGGGAACACCTCAATGCCACTCAGCTACCAGCTCTGCCCTCCTCCTGGTTCTTACATGCCCCCAGTAAGAGTTGGGGAGGAAGGAAAGTGGTAACCAACAGGCTGTGAGGCGCACACCTATCAGCTAGAGGCAGCATGGGGAAGTGAGGGGAGCCCCAGACACTATTCCCCTTTGGGCGCTATTGTAGTGGGAAGGGACACGCTGCACAACCCTCTATAGCATAAAAGGATTGTAGAGGTGTGAAGTGACCCATTCATCTCAGTTCATCTGGAAACCCCATGGAGATGAATTCAGCATGATACAGTAGCTCTGAGAGGTGTGAAATGACCCATTCACCTCAGTGGGTGTTCTCCTTCACCCTCTCCCAAAGTCTGTACCAGTCCCTGTTGTCAAATATCAGTTTTCAAGATAGGTTTGGTAGGCCCATAGATTTTAGAGCAATTTGAATATTAAGATCAGCTTCTTATTACGAGGTGCGACATTTGAGGAATGCCTGCATCAAGAGTATCCCTGCCCCTGTCAGGCATACCAATATTCAAGATAATCTCATTATGCACATGGATTTTAAAGCATTCTGAAAATTAAAAGCAGCTCATAATATGGGGACCATATATTGAACTCTTGATCAAATAACCCCAAATCCTATTGTAGCACAGCAATATTATGCTAGGGCAGTAGCAACATGACAGTTAAGATTATACCAGGATTTCCATTTTAACAGAAATGAAAACGATCTAGAACATTCTTTATCTTGGGGTTAAAATATTATTTCTAAGCGTTTATTTTAGTTTGTACGCTGCTTGAGTTCTTTTTTTTTTCCGATAGCTGTGGTGTGTCATGACTGTTATAAAAAGGGCCACGTGCCTAAGATTTTTCTACTGTCTGACATTTCCTTCAGACCCCCTTTTCACAGGAACTACAGCTCTTTAATGGGTAAAAGTGATAGGGTGATCACTTGGTCTGTATTGATTGGATGGAATTATTGTAGAAAGTAGAAATTTGTTTTCTGTATTTTATTTTTCATGTTTTGAAATAGTCAGTGGCACCTTACACCAGTCCTTAGAATAGAGCTCTGTCCTATGGGTGCATTTCTTAATACTCAGCAACCACTTTGAAATGGATGAAATTATGAATGAAAGTCACAGTTTCTTGATTTGCTTTGCTCACACACAATCCCATTGTTCAGGAAACAGGTGATCAGCATGGGGTATGATTACATTACCCTAATGCTCCTGCTTACTAGAGACTTTCATCTTCCCTTTATTTAATTAAAGTTGTTTTCCTTGACAATACTTTAAAAATAAAACCAGAATTTGCCTGGTTTGCCTTTAACCAGAGTTAGAGCACTTTGAAATATTGGCTCTTAAACCAGAAGCTTTGTTCTCAGATCAAATCTTCCAGAATGAACCCTGGTGGAATGCAGGAAGACATCTACCGATGGGCACAACACATTCTCAGAAAGCCGCTAAGGGCAGGTATGTACTTACAGTACATGAGTACCACTCAGATTCAGTGGCCACAGCATGTCACCATGAGTCACCCACTTATCCTGCTGTGAGGGTGCCTGCAATAACACTGTAATCATACAACAGAGCCCCAGTTCTGCTGTACATCCACAAATGACTTTTTCTGGTATGTCAGCTTGGTTTGAGTCACACTGTAGAGCCGACTTTTACCTGGAATAACTTCATAAGTATTTATTAATCAGTGGGTGCCAGACAATAGTTGAGATCACTCCCAGCTGGGTGATATCAGTTTGGGAGGATCAGAGTCATAGTTTGAGTCCCAGATGTGCGCAAAATAAAAAAAATAAAATTAAAAAAAAAAGCTGTAAGAACAATAAAATTCTGGTTTCATATTAGTTAGGGGGCCTGTATCTCTAAAATCCCTTAATCAAGCAACCTCAATTTCGGCTGACTAATCCTACCCTGGATCCCCAAGAGACACAGCAATTTTCAAGATAATCTGAGTCAACATATGGATTTTAGAGCATTTTGAAAAATGGGCTTTAAACAGTAAACCAGTCTCAATGTTAACTATACTGGTGCTACTGCTCCAATATAATATATACTGTGAGAATCTAACACCTACTCGCATATGACAATGACATTGAAGGAGATATGGATCCATACTTCCATCATCTAGACCATGGTCTGACATGTTTTATTTTCTTCCCAGGAATGAGTTTGTCAAACTATAAAGAGCCATATCAAAAAGGAAATGTATGGTAGTGTCTCTTTAAAATTTCAGTTATAAAAATAGAAAAGCTCAAGTTTATTCCTGCTTATTTTTTTCAGCTGGCTAGTGATTTATTAGACAGGATTAGAGTGCATTTGCTGTTTCTCACAGCTTTTGATGGCTAAACAGGGAAAAAACTAAGGCAACTAGAAAGAGTTAGAATTAAGTGGCAGTCCTACTGCACTGCATATTTTTTAAAAGGGTTCTGGGGCGCAATATATTAAAATTCTCTATAATTAATCCTTGTTTGCCAGGAAAATATTCAACCATGTCAGGAAATTATCTGTGAGGAATAAGCATTTTCCTTCCCCTGTCCCAATTTGTGTTTTGGTGGGAGGGGGAGGAAAAATGGCACAGATGCATTCAGCATTGTATAAAAAGTATGTACGGGCATTTCAGTCACTGATATTTCACTATGTTCTGATGCTAATGTAAGATATGTTGTGTTTGCATTTATAATTAAGATGAACAGATGGTGAAGACTTAGTTTAGAGTACTACTGTACATCCATTAAAATAATCTCTGCTGACAGTGATGCTTCACTATAACAGGAATTTAATTGCATATATATCACATACACATGAGAGAGAATTCTGTCTTTAGCCATTTGCTCCATTAGGACAGCAGTAAGAATTTACCAGAACAGGATTTGTGCTAGAGACTCCATAGAGTAACAGATGCAGCGCTGCAGACTGTACTGAATTGCATTAATTAATGAATACTCTAAGATGACTCAAAGAGAAAGCACTGAATTAAAATATGAGATTTCTTATTTTTTAAAAAACACATTTTTGGAGGGGGAGTGGAATCTGTGCCAGATGTGCCAGATTCTGATTCTATTTTTACCATGAAGTCACGCCACTGGCTTTACTTGAGTTACTTGACCTAATTCCAGTTCAGAAAGGTACCTAAGCACGTTCTTACCTTTAAGCATGTATGCTGTATCTCAGACTTCAATGGGACTGCTCATGTGGTTAAAGTTAGGTAGGGGCTTAAGTGCCTTACTGAACTGGGACCTTAAACTGCTGTAAGTGGGAGCAGAATCAAACCCTTGTCTGCGTGTTTGTTTTATATGGAAGCTACAAACATGGCATTTTGCAATTCATTATTCTTATTACTGGTTGCATTATAACATTTTGTACTTTTCAGTTGAGGATCTCGGGTTCACAAACATCAGTTAACAAACGGAGCCTCACAACAACTCTTTGAAGTGGGTACAATTTCTTAGCCTTTGCACAGATTGATAAATTGAGGCACAGAGATGCTAAGCAGTAGTTTACTCAACGTAATACAGCAAATCAGCTGTAGAAGCACTAATATATATAAAGCCCTATGGTTTTTTTTAACTATACCACATTCCGTTTTATGCGATTGCTGTTCTTTCGAAAGTAAAATCCATTGAGCTCAGATTTTGGGGGGAGGGGGGAATGGTCAGAAACCTCTGCCACCCCTGACTCTGGTTTACTGGAAGGAATGCTCTTTACACAGTCATTGTCATCTGTAAAACTAAATTATTATGGTAAAAACAGGAAGACTAAAATATCTCCATAAGCATTAATTGATCTAAATTGGTACTGTTTGCAATTTAAAGGAATATAAAGAGGGTGGGGAGAAAAAACAGGCTGGGAGCCAAAGGACCTAAAAAGGCAGCAAGTTTTAGAAAACATTCATTTGACTAATTTGCCCAACTTAATAAGGAAAGGATTGTTTTATTTTGAGATATAGAAATAATGATTGATTAGATGGGCATTATATTTACAATATGTGGGACGAGTAAAGGCTGTGAATGGATATAGAAAATATCTCACTGAGAGTGGAATAATCCATGAATCATGGGAGGCAGAGCACAAAATACCGACTCACCAACATACTGAGAAAGGGTTTAAATAATAACCAACCAAATCTTGGAATAGGTCCAAAGAAGCAGAGAACAAAAAAGGAACTACATGCAGAATAATGGCTTTAGATAGTGAGAGAGCTGCAGATGCCTTTGAATGGAGTATGAGATCTTTAATGATAATTACTTAAATTTAAGGTCAAGACACCTGTGTATTGCTGCGTGTGGGGAACTGATTGAAAAATCAGAAGTAGCACTGAATCTCTGTGATATAAGTTCTAAAACATTTTAGAAATTTTGATATTAAGTAGATCTCTTCATTATTATTTATTTGTATTACACCTAAAGATCCTGACTAAGATTGGGGCCCCATTGTGCAGCACTGAAATCCATGACAGTAAGATTGAGTTTTTTATCACTTAAAATAAAATATAAAATGAAAATCCACAAATCTCTATAGGGGTAAATGAATTACTGACCAAAAATTAAGACCATCTCATCTTAATTTACTTTGATCTCCCATTCGTATTAATCATGAAATAGTTGCACCTTAATAATTCAGATGAGTGCTATGTCTTTTCTAACAAATTAACTTTGTAGCTAATCAGGTAATAAAACCTCAGATTTGTTGCCAGGAGTGACACCCTAGATAAGAAGCAGCAGGGGTGGACTCTTGATTCCTAAACTGAGAGATTAAGCACGTAACAGTGATGATACAAACTGTCTCCTGTTACTAACGATGCTGCTTACATCATTGCAGTTAATTTCATATCCATCATAAAATCTAGTGCTGCATTCTGGGCACAGGAATGTGCTGATATAGCCAAAGCTTGAACTGTTGTATGCAACAGTCTGGTATAGTGGTCTATGCTCCTGTTGTACCATATCTAGCGAACACCTCATACCAGTGCATAATGGCAATGTTGATCTTTTGGTTCTTGCTTGGCTGCCTTGTTGTAATGGTAGGTTTGAGTTAGAAAGAGAGCACGAACAGCCCACTAAATTGTAGGCTACACAGAGAAGAGAATCCTGAAGGAGAGAGACCTTTCAAAGAAAAAAATCCCACATGCAGGAGCCTACCCTAAAACAAGGGCAGTGGAAGTGGATGCCAGTGTCTGCTACTAAACGTGTAGTGAGAGGGGAGCCAAAAGAGAGAAAGGGATGGGGGAAGCAGATTAGGAAATGAACATCAGGTAATGAAGAGCGTCTGTGGGGTTAAAGAAGATAATGAGGGGAACAAATATTTTGGGGAAAGATTTCAGGGAAGGGAAAATATTAGAAGTTGGAGAGGGAAGAGGAAACCAGAGAGTGAAGTACAACAGAGATATGGGGAAGGACATAAAGCTGATGGGAGAGGGGAATCTGGGGAAGGACAGAGGTAAAAGATACTCTGGAGAAGGGGAGCTGAGTAATTAGAGAGAGACAGAAAGAGAACACAAGAAGGAAGCAAAAGAGAAAATGGGATGAAAAAAGTAGAATGGAAGCAGAGACAGACATGGAAGAAAAGAAAAAGATAAAGAAATAAAGGGAGGAAAAGCTGAAAGAAACAACTTTGAAGTTAGATGATTTTGTGTGTATTTGGTCCTGTTAGAGCTGCTCAAAATGTTTTGACAGGAAATGTTTTTTGTTTTTTTTAAACCAAACCAAATCAAAATTGTGGATTTCCCCCCCCTTCCTCCCTCCCACTCCCCCTCCCCCTCCCACTTCCCCTCCCCCCCCTTTTTTTTACCACTGAATCAGTAGAATCATAGCTAAAGCTTTTGCTTTTATTTTCCACTTTTTACTTTTAAAAACTATTCCAACTTTGGAAAAGTTCGAGTGCTAAAAGGGAAAATTAATACACTGTATTATTGCCAGTCTGAAACTTTTCAAAAATTGAGGAAATTATGTCACATTTAAAAAGTGGTGGAGTTATAAGTAAAGCAGAAAAAAGGAAGAAAAATGGCATTGGGAGGAGGACAGAAAATTCTTAAACTGAAAAATCATAAAACAAAATGTTTGTTTTCAAACCATAAATTGAAATGAAAAATTAAGAACTTAAGAATAAAATGTTTCAATTACATTTTTTTGTGTTAGAAAATTTTCAGAGGAGATTTTTCCTTTTACCAGCTCACATATTTATTTTATTGTATTTCCAGGAAGAACAGAGGAAGTTCAAAGGCCAGTCAGTCCATTTTAAAGACGGCAATCTTTGGATCCATTGTGATCCTGGGGTGGGGGCCAATTATATCTGTGTGGGTATAGAGGGAGATGTTCTGTCCAGTTGTTGGCTGGAGGGCATAACCAAGCCTTTTGTGTTAGAATTTATGCTTTGGAGATAAAGATATCATGAAAGAATTGAATTAATTTTTGTCACCATTGTACATACTACCTCTCTTTTGTAATCTGTCTAGTTCATGGATCAGTGTTTGCATTGACATGTGAGGTAAATTGTGCTGGTGATAATCACTGAAGAGCGCAGTGGAGGTAGATATACTGGGAAAATGAGAGAGGTTCCCGTGGTGAAATTCTGGATAAAAGCAAGAAATTAACTGCTATCCAAGCCAAGTAAGTCGGAGTCAGCCTACCATCATTTTGATTGAAGTAGCAAAGAGACAGCAAAAGAGCCTGTTCTAGATGAGAGAAAGCACAAAGGTGGAAAGAAAGACGGGAAAAAAAAAAAGCTTTTAGTGAATCAAAAGCACCTACTAACTAAAAATAAATAAATAAAAAGGAAAGAGAGGAATCAAACTTTATTTCCTGTGAGTTTTACTGAGGTAAAAGAAAGCTTAGGAGATGCAAAGGAGAAGTACAGCTTGATTTATTTAAGAGAGGCAGAGAGAGTGAATAATGTAGTAGGAATAGTAAATGATCAATATAATAATTAGAACTTAGATAAAAGAATAGCTAAAGAAATGTACATTTAAAGTAATACAAAATCTTTCACATGCAATATGATTTGTAAAACAGGCTGTGTGGCTAGAGCAGGAAACTGAGAATCAGGAGTCCTGGATTTTATTTCTGCCACCAACTATATTGTTGTTAGTTATTTATATGACAGTAGCACCTATTGAAAACCAGACCCCATTGTGCTAGGTGCTGTACTAACATCTAGTGAGAAGCAGTCCCTACACCATAGAATTTGGTCTAAAAAGACAAGACAGAAAGGGGTGGAAGGGGAAATAGAGGCACAGAACTATTACATGACTTGCTCAAGGTCACACTGCAAGTCAGTGGAAAAACCAGGAATCAAGCACAGGTCTTCAGACTTCTAGGCCTGTGTCTTATCCATTAAATCATGCTGCCTTCTTAAGGGATTTATTGTATGTTTACACAACTGATGGGAGAGGTGTAATCCCAGCACAGGTAGACATACCTGCTAGGTCTGCTTGAGTTAGGGTCTGAAAATAGCAGTGGGGTTGCGGCAGGCTAGAAGACTAAATATAGTCCTGTCCTACCCAACCCATGCTGCTGCAGCCACACTCTTATTTTTAGGCACTTGCTCAAACAGAGCATAAAGACCCAGAGATTAAAAGATCTGCAGAGCTTGGGACAGCCGATATTTCCATAGTGCCACCAAGAGGCTATGCAGAGGCACAGCCAGTGAGCATTGTGGAGAGTAGGCACTGCAGGAAGTACCACCTACAAGATCCAGAGTGACAATACCCTGTGGCCCTCTGGTTGGCTAAGTGCCCCTACTTAACCACAGGGGTTGCCCCAGGAAGTTGTCTGGGCAACTACAGAAACTTTGGCCTCGCTGCAATGCCAGATTTTGCCTTGTCTCCCGATAGCTGATCTCTGACTCCAGTCTGACTTTGACCCTGACTCCTGCCTCTGGATTGTAACCTGATACTGCATCTGGTCTTTGAACCCAGCTTGACTCTGACCCTGACTCTTCTTTACAGGACCTGGCCTTGTAATTCCTCCAACTCCTCCTGGCAACTCCCGGCCCTGGTAGGCAGACCTCAGCCCAGCTGTGACTGCTAGGCCAGACTGCCTACACCCCAATCCCTTACACAGAGCTAGTGTATGTATGTCTACCTTCTAGCTGCTGTGTAGACATCCTTAGTGCATAACACTAGGCAAGTCACTTCAAGCCAAATTGAAAACCTTTTACTCCCACAAGCGAGCAACTATTTGTACAAGTAGTCTCATTAATTTCAGTGCTACTACTTGGGCAAGTAACTGCTCACCAGCAGCAGTAAGCGGTTCACCATTTAGCCCTTAATCTTTTTCTGTTTTAGATTCCCCATCTGAAAGAAGGTGATAACATTGATCTCACAGGGGTGTGGAAGCTTAAGTGATCATTTTTGTTAAACACTTTGGGATCTCTAAGTGAGCGGTGCTGAAAAAGCTACAAGAGGTGGAAAAGGCTATGAGTTCTATGTAATGACCTTATATTGCTAAGCAGAATGCTCGTGTTTGCAGGTGATATCCCTGACTTATACAGTGAAGACGAAGTGGATAGCATCATTTCTTCTGTAAGGATGGAATTACGAGTGGTTGGTCAGACAGATTTGAGAGAGAATGGCTGGCAATTTTTTATTGACAGAATTTTTTGACAGTTTAAGGAGAGGAAGGATAATAAATCGGAATGATAACTTTTTTTCTTTTCCAATTGACAAATAACTCCTCCAGGCTGAAGTATGGCAGAATGAATTCTCATAAACACAGTGTTTGTGGTAAATTATCTTTGTTAGTGAGGAAAAATCAATGTATTGATGAATTTTTTTATGTGAAGAATCTAGTTATAGGAGGCCTCTAAAAATCATCCTTTTAATCCTCCTAATACCCGCAAGACAAGAGTAAATTAGGATCACTGACTAGGATCACTGTTTATTGTTCTCTTTTTACTGAGGGATGAAGAAGTTTGACAGAAATGACATCATAATGTTGGTATTGATTTTAAGGAATACTTACAGCTATTTCTGCAGATTCAAATCCGTTAGAATGGGTTGGGTGCAATTACTGGACCAGACCCTGCCAACATGCACATGACTAACCTTACTATGTAAGTAATCACATTGACTTCATAGGACTATTTGCATGAGTGAAGTTACTGATGCATATAGGTGTTCGCAGCAGCATTCTGTGAAACGTTCAAATGAGAGAAAATGAAGCAGTTAGAGTTTAGCATCAACTTGAATTAGACTTTTAACACTGTGTATGAAAGGCTACTCTAAAGGTGATGGTGTTTTCCAGTTCTCTGACTATGCTTGAACCCACTGCTCTAACAATATTTGAAATGATCCATTCTCTTCCATCCTCAAGTCCTCTAGTGTTGTAACGTTATATTCCAAATGTAGTTATTATTGACACATGGTTAACATTCTTAAAAGCACTTGCCACAGTGTAAATCAGGAGTGAGTATTAAGTCACGGGAGTTATGCTGGTGTAAAAACAATGTAAATGAGAGGAAAATCAAGCCCACATAACTCTTTCAGCAGCCAGATTTATGTAGGAAATTAGAATCCTGGGGTCCGGATCCATGGGGTCTGGTCTATGCCCAGCCTATAACCGGTCTCTTGGGAATGACCCCTTTACTGTGTCAGCCACAAGGATATACACAGGTCCAGAGGAGACCTTTGGCCTCCAAGACTCCAATACCTAGGCCTTCAGGCACCAGTGAGCCCTCTCTCTCTCCGTGGTCCCTGCAGCGAATGCAACCAAGCCAGACTCCTGCAGGAGACTTGTACTGCATCCCCCTTCAGAGCGCAACGCCTGCAGTGGGTATTTGCAGTGACACGGGTAACCTTTTCAAACAAGGTAACCATTTAGTAGTCATGTGCATATAGCATCTGGAAGTTCTTAGGTTAGCCAAGGTGTGCTGGACTCCATCTCTGTTCCTCTGTCTCTTTGTCCTTCGCCAGTTCTTGGTGAGAGCCCTTAATCCCCTCCAAAGGGCAGCCTTATTCCAGACATCTGATATCCTATTTCCCTTTGTTCTCCAGCTCAGTTCACATGTTGTGCCTGCTGGGGTTTTCCCACTATTAGGCCTTGATTGTTCAGTCACTGAGGTCAGGGGGGGGTGGGGGGGGTGTCTTTCTGTCTTTCTGAATCCTCTGTTGATTTGGGTCGGTTTCAAGCAGTTCTTTAATGACCCAATCATTCCACCCAGACTGCTAGAGGTCTCTTTCACTCATACTCACAGCCATGCCTCTGGTACTGTTCCAGGAGCAGTGTACTCAGAGAGGAGCCGTGCAAAGTACAGAGGGAAACTGAGGCATGGATAGGATTCATAAGAATATGGCAGAAAATTCCCATTTCATCACATATGGTGAGAATAACTGTGTGATGGGATTTAGCAAAGTGCTCAGTGGAAATGCTAACCTGGGGGTATTTGTTTCAGTTCTCCCCCTTGGTGTTCAGTTATAAAGTAGTAATTTAACATATTGAATAACTCAAACCCTGCCAAAAGTTGGTTCAGATGCACTGTTTTGTTAGTGAAGATAAATATGACTGGACCAAGCTTGATGACTGAAATGGTGTCATTCATTTAAACGAATGGGATTCTTCATGAATTATTTTCCTTTAACGATATAAAATAAAATAAAGGGTGCAAAGAGTTAATGTTGCAGGCTTGTTTTAGGAATGTCTTGAAGTTTTCTAAATTCATTTCACATTTTAAATGTCAGTCTTTTGATTAACATTCTTTTTGATGATATTGTTTAATTACAAAAGGACATAAATTTAGCTTTTTTCATGTGGAGTTAAGCATAACAATCTTCTTTCTGACACCGCACAAGCAGAGATTTTCAGCCAGATTTTGGCCAGTCTTGGAGCATTTTTTTAAGTATTTCTGTTTTGTAATAGGTTGTCTTCCTTGCATATCCATTCTTCGATTTGTGACGTCATGGTATTGATAGGTCTTTCTTGAAATATCTGATACTGGCTCCACAGCACTGCACCCATACAGTAGAATACCCTATAATAATAGGCAGTGCAGGCTGTTATTTTTTCCCAATGATGTGCGGGCCTGAGTGGTAGTAAGTAGAAACTGCCCATATGGTTTTAGTTCAGGCACCAAACGGCACTGTATTCAGTACTGGATCAGAAATGGGGAAAAATGTTTCCTGAACCTAAATGGGAGCGCAATAGAGACAACACCCTTCTGTCCTCATGCCTCTGATTCTCTGAGTTCCTTTCATGCAGCTATTTATTCTCTTCCCAAGAAGTTGGCATGTTTGCTGCCTATTAATCATGTGTACTACAGATAAAACTCTATGCAATTGTTTGGCATTGTAAGTCACAATGTCACTTACGATCATGCTTTTTATATTTAGATTTGGTTCATCAATTGAAAGAAGCTGCAGATCCATTCTGTACTGCATAGGATCCTGATCCAACTCAACAAACTGCCTAGCTAATTCATTAAAATGATCATGCATAACAACCAAGGGTGGTATCATGACTTCCCTTTTCATTGTCTGTGGGTCATATCTGGATCTCCATGGGCCATATAACACATTGACTTGGTATTTACTGCAGTTTGTGAAACTGCCCTTCAGCTGTGCTATAGTTTGTATATTGTGTATAGAACATTGATTCCTTGGTTTCATGACTGTCACTTGATCTTGATTCCACTTCTTCCACAGATCTTGTATAACCTCTGTGTAGTGACCTTACCACCTCCTTTCAACCTTTCTCCAGAGAGGTGATCAATACCTGCTGCTTTGCCTTTATTCAGATGATGAATAGCTTCGGGAACGCTTTAATCTTTATTGGTCTTCTATCTGCCATCAAATTCTGCAAGCACTGACCTTCAGTTCTGAATTCTGCAGCTGGCATCCCAGAACATGCCAGTTTTGAAAGGGCTAAGGAACATCCTTTTCTTCATCTTTGTTTCGATTTTTAACATGGCAAAAATACAAAATTAAAAACAAATCATTTTTAAACTTGTGTTTTGGGCATTAAACAGCTACTTACAGGGGTTCTGAAACTCACATTATAGCTGACGGGAGGCCACTGGATCAAGCCCTAGTCTCTGCTTAACCCGGTTTTAAGGGTAATCTACAGCTTTTCAACAGGTTAGCTTCAGCAATAGCATGTGACTGAGAGCTCAAGCACTTAGAGGAGATGCTTTCATGGGAAAATAAGGAAATTACTGTCTGAAGCTTCCTTCTGGTCCCCTTAGAGTACGTCTACACTGCAGTTAGACACCCATGACTGACCTGTGCCTGCTGACCTGGGCTCACAAGGCTTGGGCTAAAGGGCAGTTTAATTACGGTGTAGGGTGCCCAGGCTCTAGGACCCAAATATCTACACTGCAATTAAACAGTCCCTCAGCCCAAGTCCCCCCTCCCCCCCAAGCCTGAGTCAGCTGGTATGGGCCAGCTGCAGGTTTTTAATTGCAATGTAAATATATCCTAAGTGAGTCTAGATGAGTGTCCCACTCCCATACAAGGTTAGAGATAGGAGTGTTCTTAGTGGGAATTTTTAATAATCCAAATGTGAGCTTCCAGATGTCCCCTTTCACTTTGAAGAGAAGATGAAAATGAAAAGCACATGCCACTTTGTTAGTCAGAGATTAATGTAATTCATATGAAACCGAAAGACACAGTTTACTTCCTAGTGGTTAAAGCTAGAGTCACAATTAGACAGGTCAACAGGCTGCAGCTATTTGCAACTGTAGGGGGGAGAAATATATAGTGGTTTTTATTTTGAGAGAGCGCAACGATGCTCCAGCGTGTGGTAAATCTGAATGCAAAAACATCCAGCCTTCAGCTGAGAGGTTGCTGGTTTCTTGAATGTTGGGTTGGTAATATGGAGGGAGCAGGGGTTTGTGATGGAGTCAGCAAGACTGAAAAAGGGTGGATGACTTTGACTAAGCACCAACACTTCTCCTCCACAGTTTCTGAGGATCACTTCTTTTAAAGCATCATCTTTAATTGTCATTCAAAATGTTTTCTGAGTTCAAATATATCTCATCCAAATTAATTTTCAGAGTTCTCCATTTATATTGCCCATCTCCATAATACACCATGTGTTTGTTGGTATCCAGCTGTGTACATGGTTGGGTGCAACATGGATTGGCTGGCATAGTAGAGTCATTTATGGCTGTATTAGTCTCAGATGGATAAAATTGCAGTAGTATCTTATTATGAAAAGCAAATACATTGCCTGGGCTTCCTGAATGCTATTATAAATGCTAATGCATCTTGCTAAAACTTCACGCACCAGTATCATTGTCACTAGGGCCTGCTTATTTTAATTGTCAGCTTAATTTGTTTCTAATGTGCTAACTTCTAAAATTCCAGTTTCTGATGGAGCACCCTTTAAATAGTATGTCCTGATATTTTTTCTATAGACTTTTAAAAGTTAAGGGTTGTTTTGGTCCTCCGTTAGTATTTATAAAAGTCTTGTTGGGGCAGGACTAACTAACTGACTGTTAAAAGGAAACAGAGAAACTGACTATTCATAAAGTTCTGACAAATTCACAAAGCAAACAAACTGAAAAACTATTTTTCCCCCAATATCTTCTTCAATTTTTTAGTGTTACTAAATAACTAAAGCAAGCGGTAAACTTTCAAAGAGAAGTTGTGATTTTATTTCAAGCTGCCACTGCCCCTTTGAAATGACAGTAAAGTATATGAAAAATAAAATATGACACTGTTTAATTCTTAAAGATTGTATTGTTCTCGCTCACTACCTGTATCTACTGAATGCACATATTGGGCCCTATTCATCCCTGGTATAACTGCACTGCAGTTAGTGGAATTACACCAAGACTGAATTTGCCAAATTAATTCTGGTTTGTCTCTGCGAGAACATTGTTTGTTACACAAAATCTAATAAAATCAAAGATGAAGAAAAGAATATATCAGGGTTGTTTTTACTGCTTTTCTTTTTGTTACTTTACAGCCTCCTCCTTTAAAATGCTGCTCTTTTAAATGGATATCTCTTTAAATCAATAGGATCTCTAGATGTACCTAGCATATTTGTTAGCAGGGAAGTGGTTAAAACTTGACATTCACCATGCTTAGCTTCCTTGAGTTGGTGAGCAACACTGGTGGAAGCAGAGGACAATTGCCAATCTACCCTAATAGAAAAAAATGATTTCCATGGTGTTGTGATGTAATAAAAGAAATACCCATCACATTGGGGTGAGCACTGAGGGTGCCATGTGGCAAAAAATGGAGTGGTGCATAAGACAATTTAAAAAAAAAAAAAAAAAAAAAGGAAACAAGGGGTGAGAATTAAAGAAAGGAAGGGGACATCAGAGGGCTTATCATAAGATCTGGGGACTTAAGATGGGAATCAGAAACCACCATGCAGTTAAGAGATCGAATAAACTACTTTTACAGAGAAGAGACTTGAATGTTTATTCCTGTGAGGGAGCTAGCAAAACCCGATGAGACCTAAGTTCCTTTAGGAATAAAGAGGTGAGTAAAATAGTCAAGGTTATACATGAATTAGGGAAGTGCCTTTAGTAAAATACTATCGAAGCAGTTGCACATGGTGTTTTGAATGCTCTCTACTGGTAATTCTGATTCTAGCAGATTATAATAAAACATTGAATCCTTTAATAAGAATACCCAGAATGCTTCAATGGGAAGTTGAGTGTCTGAGTTTGAAGAATGGAAACATAAAGCATGGGTATTGTTAGCAACAAACCATGAGACATCTCAGTCTTTTCTTATTCAGACCCCTCAATGACAAACCAATTACCTCTGTGTGTTGCTTCCATTTTTGAATACCAGAAATGAATAATTGAAATTGGAGAGCATGGCTATAGTGGGACTTTGGAGCTGGATGATTGTCCTATGACCCCCTCTTATTGAGGGTAGAATGGCTAGCTGTTTTGAGAACAGCACAGTTCATGGTGCATGCCTGTCAGAGAAGAATGTCTATGGGGTGTTTGAGATTCCTCCTCCCCTCTTGTGCAGAGGCGGGAGGATGGGGAGAGAACTGATGGATCTGGAGGAAGCCACTTTGAAGTTTTGCTGGGGCTGGGAGGAGGGAACTCCAAAAATCATTATGCCCTTGGTGCTGATACTGTTCCTAACATTTTTGCTTTCCAGGTTATTTTGTGCTTCTCCCCTGGGGGTTTTACACTGAGAGCAAGAGTAAGAAAATCTCTGGCGCTGGTGAACTGCACAGTCATTGACTGGTTTCATGCCTGGCCACTGGAGGCTCTGCAGCCTGTCAGCAGTGGTTTAATTGAGAAGGGTGGATCTACCTGATGTAAGTTCCAATTGGTTTGTTTCTCTGTTTGCAGGATTTTTTCTTAATGTTGTATTATTTCGAAGGATTTCAGACTAGCTATTCAATGTTATACTGTAAAAGAGAGTTAAACAAACACTGAATTGCAAACAGGCCCTGTTTTTACTAAATAGAAGGCAGCTCGGTGATACAAACCAACTTGTGGGGTGACATTTCCAAGTTTACAGGATTTTCTTTTAGATTCTTTCATTTTTTGTGTTTGTTTAGCCTTTCTGAAAAGTGCTAACCTGATAGCTCTGGAGGATGAAAGCTAACCCACAGATTATGTACAGCATGGAAAGTAGAGTGCAAGTTTCCACATGCTGCCCTATGGATGTGCAAAACAAGACAGTGTTGCTGACTCTTAAGACTTTATCTTGAGTTTCTCAATATTTAGTGTTTTTCTTAAAGCCTCAGACCCTAGAATCAAGAGACTATGAGAATCTCATACTTTTTCTTTTTAAAAAAATAAAAGTTTGTAGCCCTCATGATTGCAGAGAAAAGCTTGAAAACATGACTGGATGAACTCTATGGACTCAAAACAGATGGTAAATAAAAAGAAACCAACACACGATTTGTTTAAAAATATCTCATGGTTTCGGATGGGCTGACTCATGAATTTTGAATGCCTGGGATAGGCAATACTGCAACTCTGTCTGTGAGAATACACAGATGCTCTTCCCACACATTCCACCTCTGGGGATCCAGCTTCTACCCCAGAGATCTGGGAATCTAGCACTTTCCCCACTCCGAATCCCAAATCTTAGGGTCCACCCTCTTCCCTTGCAGTCCAAATTGTAGCTCAGAATCCATGCCATTCTGTGCACTGCCTCTACTCAGATTGCTAGTGAGTGTGCTGGTTATGATGATGGTTTCACAGGGGCACAAGGAACTGTAAAGTTTACAGTATTTGATATTTGACAATGATTATTTGTTTCAGTCCATTCTGTACCAGCTTCCCTCCAGAGAGGTCCAAAATGGAAAGAGACAATATTACAAATAGTTTTCTCCTCTCCCTTATAGCATTTTGCTCCCCATGATTCAAACCAGTAAAAAGGTACCTTATGATATTTTGCTTTTGTAAGTTCTGGCAGGTGCTTAGGATAGAGTTGTGACAAGGAATGCATCCCAGCCAGACACCCTCGATGTGATCTTAGGGACTGTGCCCTTTAAGGACTGAGCTTCACAGTTACCTAGACTCGGTCTGGGAAGCTCAACCCTTAAAGCACACAGTCCCCAATACACAGCACTAGTGGCCAAGAGGAAGATTAGAAGACCCACTAGGTTGTTTACATATTTTGTCAAGTGGGAAAGAGCTCCCGGAGCTTGAAAACCCTGATAAACTGAGCATCTGGCATTCTATGAAACCTGTTATGTGTATCTCAGGGGGCCAATGATGGGACAGTAGAATGGGCACCAGACTGGGCTGCGTATGCTCAGGAGTTCCCAATATAACACATCCACACCCATCCCATTGAAGCTGTGAGCCTGTCAGGCTTTCTGCTTCCCAAAATGGGGCCAGAAAGGGCAATGAAGCAAAGATTCAAGTCCTTTACCCCACAATGCCAGCATGTACACCACCCTTCCAGTATAAATAGTAGCGTAAGTGCTGCCTGAGGGGAGGGAGAGGGAGAGGGACAGACGGTGAGGAGAGCACTGCATAAATGGGAGAAGAGGAGACAGAGAATTCTGGGCCCTGGCCCCTACTGCCCAGTCCCCCTGTGATCCTCACCCCAACCAGTGAGGTGAACATTATATAACTTAATGCTTTGTGCTTAGGTGGCTGAGATGTAATAAAAGTAATATTGTGCTGTGAGTCAGTCCGAAATGAATATTTAAACCCAGAGGTCAAGTTTTTTGGAGCCAAAAGTTTGCATTCGTTATAAAATGATGAGCTGATTTTAAGGGAAAACTCACTTCAGTAAAAACAAAATTACACCCCCACCCCAGTTTTTATTGCACTTGAGGTGAAATTCCTCATTAAAAATAGCAAAATGACTCCCACAGTGGAACTCCTTTGGGGGGTAGGGGAGAGATTTAGCCATGGCTGGTTGTTGGCAGAAACCATACCTTTTTGTGTTCTTGCTGTAATTATTCTCGAAAGAAGAAACGGGTATTTCCACACAGCAAAACAGTGGCCACAAGCAAAGTGTGAGCCGCATAAACCCATGTGTTATCTGTAAAATATGGCTGAAGCAGACTGTATTGGAATCTTAAAAATATTAGACCACAAAATCATTGAAATGTCATACCTAAATTTACCATAATAAGTAGAAGCATTTGTTTTAAATCTAGACTGTGAAATGAGTAAGTAGCAGTTTTCTCCTTTTAATAAACAATCACTTTACTATCATAAGGAGAATTTTCTTATTCCATGTAATCCACATTTATCAATAGTGGTAACACTGTAAAAATAGAGCAATTATACTTAAATGACAGAGCTAAATATTGTGTCACTGGTATGAAAAAAATTGTATTGTTACTCATTTCTTCAAGAATTATTTGTTTCATAAAAGCTACCTTTCCAGGTTGTGGAACTCAGCAGGGCGTCCTTATCAACGAGCTACCATTTTCAGTAAAATTAGGTAATCATATACATACCTCATGCTTCATGTTTCTGTATTTAAAGAGTGACTGCATATATGTATACATTTTTACATATATTCCTGCACAAAAAAAGGTTGTTAGTTTAGAGTTAAGATTGGGAAACTGCCTATTATATCAACGAAAACCATAAAAAGCAAGAAAATAAGCAGTTAAGACATTCAACATCCCATCTACACTCATCCATTCTTCTCCCACTCAGCTATCTCTCTTCTACCACCCTGCACCCATATATCTCCACCTTCATCGTAACCAACCAACAGGCGTCCTTGAACCCTGGCCCTGTTTTTCGTAGGCAGAGCTGGTAGCATCATCTATTATTATGGTTGCCTGACACAACTTTTTATAAGATCTTGTTTTTAGTTGCTTTAACTTTGCCAAACTTTAACCATTTAGACTGAAATTTTACATGTTGGGTGTCTGCCTCAAGCTGAATCTTTTGAAAGATTTCAGCCAAGATGGTTCAGCCGTTTCTGAGAGCAAGACTAGGGAAAAGTACATTATTTCCTGTTTACTTTTTCTCTGAGGCAGTAGCACTCCTATGTTTTGGAGCACAGACTTCAAATTTGGCGGGGGGGGACGGGGGTGTCAGAGACATGCCTTTTGCCATTCCTGTAAAAATCCACCTGAATTTGGCAAGTTATAAGCCTTTGAAAAATCGCAGTTTGCACGTGCTCAACAGACTTGCTAGAGATTCAATGCCTAAATCCCCAAAGATTCTGTACGCACTGAGCATAATCCAGCTAGTGCTAGAAAGGGATGAACAGGATTTTCCCTGCAGTTGCAGTTTTAAGCTGCTCTTGGCTATGCTGGGTCCAAGTCTGGGCGTAGGAACTGAGAGCTGGGAGTCTGTCGTGCCTGTGCTCTCATTGTTCCCCCCCTTCTGGGCCCAAGCAGTGAGGAGAGGGAAGCTGCCTGAATCCAAGGCAGACAGGACAAGAACCAGAGCTGAGGAGGGACAGGGGAAATAGATGTGGACATGGAATCTGAGGAGGGGAGACTTGCACTGGAGCCTGGCAGGAGCGAGAAACTGGGAGTTGGGGAGGGACTAGGACTGGTTGAGCGAGGTGACTGGGGCTGGGAGACAGAAGAGAGAGGAGGATGGAACTGGTTGGGCAAGGAGACAAGGACTGGGAGCCAGGGAGGGAAATGAGGGTGGGAGACTGGGACTGGCTGAGCAAAGAAACTGGGAGCCAGTAAGGTTGGGGGAGGGGGGGGGAGGAAGAGACGAGGAGACAGATCTGATGAGGAACCACAATGTGGGGGGGAACTGGGACTGGCTGGGCAAAGAGACTGGGGCAAGAAAGTGGGGGATGACTGAGGTTGGAAGAGAAGCCATGGAGGGATACTGGAACTGAGAGCCAGGGGGGATTGGGAACATGGGTGTGTGAGTGACAGGAAGCAGAGGGGTGGGGGGGGGGGAGAGACAGATCTGATGAGGAACCAAGGGGACTTTGAACTGGGAGCAGAGGGGAAGACTAGGACTGAGCGTGGGGGGGCGGATGGGGAGGCTAGGATAGGCACTCCAGAGGAGAAGATTAGGACTGGCTGGACAAGGAGATTGGGTCTGTGATGGGAAGCCTGAAGAGTGGAGAATGCGACTGTGACAAGGGGCCAGGACGGGGGAGAGAGCACTAGGAGAGCTTGGAGGGGAAGGGGCAAAAGAGTCTGTCCACTGGAGCACACTCCTCTCAGGAACCTGGAATGAAGCCCCTGATTTCTGAGTGTCTCCATTCCTCCGTTGCTAGTGAATACCTGTGAAACACATTGGTGAAGTCTCTCATCCCCCTCTAGTGCTGATCCACATAGAAGATGACAACCTACTAGTGCTATCAGTTACTCAATTAGCTCATGTGGCGTAGTTCTCTTCATGGGTCTGAAGGTTCCAATCCTGTTGATGAACCATGTGAGAGTTAATATGATGCCACATGATGCTGAAATTTCTGGGTTTTGGGATTTTTTTTCAGTTTGCTTTTTAAAAAACCTAGGAATTTACACATACAAACCTATGCTAAAAGAGCATTATTGAGGTTGCAAAGCCAAGCACTCGAAAGTTAGGAAATTGCACAATTAATATTGCCTGTGCAACCTTAATTCAGCCCTCTTGGGCATATGAATTATGCTACAGTCTTTAATTACATGATCACGTATTAAGTTTCCTGCAGTATCCCTGCCTTATTCAGTGCACAGAATGGACAGGGCTTTGAGATAAATCAGGGTTGTTTAGTGAAGGGAGCTGTTATGTGTAGGACATCCCCCCACCGCCTCATTCGTTGCAAAAAGTTAGAAGGTGTGTACTGAATGAGGCAGGGAATTTCAGAAAGAGAAAAGAGATTCCTGTGGTTCAGGCAGTTGAATGCCACCTTGGAGAACTGGATTCTATCCCTGCCTCTGCCACAGAGTTCTGATGTGAATCTGGGCAAGTCACATGAAGCAAAATTTTCACAAGTGGCCACTGTGTCAATTTTTTATTCCAATGGAAATTTTCAAGTTTGTAGCTGAAAACCAAAAGATTTTTTGGCAAAAATATTTAGATGGAAAAAACAAAAATTTTCCCTGGGAAGCAGATACGTTTTGCAATAATTTTTGTTTAGACAAAAACCCAATTTCCCATTGAAAAAGCAGGTTAGATGGAAAAGTTTTGACCAGCCCTACTTGTGTATTCCTCATTTTCTGGGTACCATTCTTGAGACTTATGAGGTCTGATTTGCAGAAGTGCTGAGAACTCACAACTGCAACTGACATCAGTGGAAGCAGTGCACTGAATACACAAAGTGCTATAAAATGCTGAGCACTCAGAAAAACCAGGCTGTCGGCTTCTCAGATTGGACACTTAAAATTAGTTGATTCTTTTCACAGTTTTAACTTTAATCTCTGTGCCTCAGTTCGCCATGTGTTAAATGGGAATAATACCCCCTCACCTCACAGGGATATTGTGAAAATAAATTAATTAATAATTATAAAGAACTAAGTTACTAAAATCACAGCACCACAAAGAAGCCCATAAGGAAATTAATATTTCTGTATTCAATGTAGAGTTTTGGTGCTATGCAGTAAATTAACATAGAATAATAGAAAAGTAGATCTGGAAGGGATCTCAAAGTCAAGCTAAGTTGCCTGAATTGTGGCAGGACTAAGTCAACCTAGACCAACCCTGACAGGTGTTTGTCCAACCTGTTTTCAATATCCTCCAATAATGGGGATTTCACAACCTCCCTTGGAAACCTATTCCAGAGCTTAACTACCCTTATAGCTTTTTCTAACATCTAGCCTTGCTGCAGATTAAGCCCATTACTACTTCTCCTGCCTTCAGTGGACATAGAGAATAATTGATCACAGTCCTCTTTATAACAGCCCTTAATATATTTGAAGACTGTTACCAGGTCCCCCTCAGTATTTTTTTCTTCAAGACTAAGCATATCCAGTTTTTTTAACCTTTCCTCATAGGTCGGGTTTTCTAAACCTTGGATCATTTTTGTTGCTCTCCTCTGGCATCTCTCCAGTTTCTCCACATTTTTCCTAGAGTGCAGCACCCAAAATTGGACCCAGTACTAGCTGAGGCCTCACGAGTGCTGAGTAGAGCAGGAAAGTTAGATCCTTGTCTTACATACGATGCTACTATTAATAAACTTCCAAATGATATTAGCCTATTTTGCAACTGCAACATATTGTTGGCTCATATTCCATTTCTGATCCACTGTAACCCCTTAGATCTTTTTCAGCAGTCCTACCATGTAGCCAGTTATTCCCTATTTTGTAAATGTGTGTGTGATTTTTCCTCCGTAAGTGTATGAGGCCACACACATAATGAGGATAAAAAGATATATTGAATATTCAGAGAGCACTGTTCACACCGTGCACTGAGGCAGGGGCCCTATGGAAAAAATAGTCTGTGATCATGTAATTTGACTGTTTCATAATACACGTGCACAGGGGGTGGGGAGGGAGGCTGAATTAAGGTTGCAGGGGCAACCTTAAGTGTAGCATTTCCTATTGTTTGAGCATTTGCCTGTGCAATCTTAACATCCTTTAATGCGTTTTTTATGTAATATATATAAATATTCCTAGATGTGTGTGTATAATAGGACTATGTAAGTATCTTAAATAGTTAAAGAAAGATTTGAGTCATAATTTGCATCTGGATTTTGAGCATACAGAAGTTCAAGAATGGTGAGGTCTGTGTTTCTGGTTCAGCCATTATAGATCAGGGAAACTACAAAGTTTTGAGGCTCATGTGTGGTGTTTTTCCTGCTTTCTGAGACAGCCTGGCACATGCTCTTAGTATTTAGCCTCCAAAAGTGTTGCTTAATTAGCACTATCAGCATCTTGCCACTTGTACCACTAATGGAATAGTGCTACTAGTGGCTACATTTCACTGCCCCTACTGGAATGGTTTAGTAACTGAAAACAGAGTGACACGCACACACTATACAAACTCCACAAGGTGAAATGACTCTGTTACTGTGAATGGCAGTCTGACAGAAAGGACAGAAAATTTCTAACCTACTACAGTACATTCCAAAGATGTGCAGATTCAGGAGATCACAAGGTAGCATTGTTTCTGCAGGAATGAAAAATACTTTTGCCAAGCTATGCAAAATGCCAGGAAGGGGTGGGGAAAAGAACAAAACAAAACGAAAAAGGTTATTTGGTCTTTAAAATGGCTTACAGGGGGTTTAAAAACAAAAAGCAAGCAACCAAAAAGTTTCCCAAGCAAAAATATGAAAGTTTAATAATCTATTTTTTGTTTTTCTGCTTTAATATTCATATATTAGCCTACTTGGGCTACCTCCCATTTAGAAACATTGGCATATATGAATAGGGACTTGTTTATGGAAAGATGAAGGTTTGTCCTGTTTTTGGCACTCCAAAAGATGATAATCTAGGAACTGAAAGAAAACTTGCCATTTATTTTTTGCTTGCTTTACCCATGGACATTTGTTCAAAGTACTCATCATGTGCCTCACCTTCAAATTAAGCTGTGCAGAGGTCTCTGGTCACAAAACAAATGATTAATATTTCCAAAGTTATAGCCCTTGTAAATTACCAGGCTAAAGTACTAAGTGGTATGGAGGATGGACTTCAGTGTGGTTAAATGCCATGCTAATAAATGGCCACTGCATCACCCACAGGTTCTCTCTCTTGAGTTCTCAGGCAGCTGATTAGTTCCTTGTTTGAACAAATGTCAAACTACTTTGATGGGTTTTTCCTATTATTTTAAAAAAAATGCTGTGGTAAACTGAGGAAGAATCAAGAAACTTCTTAGATAGCCCCTGACTGCATTTAAATTATGTTTGTGATGTGTGTTGGTTGGCAGTGCGCAGTGAAGCATGAACTACATTTAAAATTGATGACTCTCTGGTATTAAAATATTTGTTATGTTAATGTCCAAAGATCCCAGTTGGAACTGGGGCCCCATTTTGCTTGGTGCTGTACAAACATAGAAAAGAGACAGCCCTTGTCCTGAAGGGACTCTCTAATCACTTTTTTTTAGTATGGGTGTGATTCCAAAAATAAAGATTTTTGCAAATGAGCTGTCAGACAGAATTTGTGAGGCTGACTTACATGCTTACAGTTGACTTGTCACTTATCACAGAACTGTGCCTTGGATTTCAAAAACTGGAGCTGAACTTTGCAATTGTACAGGTGTCAGTAATCCCCTGCTTGACAGCCATGGAGAAAAAGATGGCAATTGTTTTGTGGGGGTGGACAGGGTGGCTGCCAGACTTGCATGGCAAAACTGGAGGTATTGAGTTGTTGCTCTGAACACCAGGAGGTCATTGATCAATGTTCGGTCACCGGGTTGATGGTGTTAGTCATGATTTCTCATTTAACAGAGTGGGCCTCGTGAAGGCTGCTGTCTTCCACCCTTGTAAAAGACCTGACACAGAAGATCCCCACTTCGATCTCCCACAACGCTCATGAACAACCCTAAACCACATCCACACAAACCATGATAGACGCAGTTACCTGCTGCACAAATGGAAAATTAAAGACTCTCCAGTGTGCGACTGTGGTCACCCCAAACAGACCATGGAACCTATAACAACTCAATGCCCAATTCACAAATAGAAAGAAGACATCACAGCAATACGCTCTGCTACTCCAGATGCAATTGTCTGGCTTAACCATCTGAATGTAAAATGATAGTTGTTACTTTACATTTACATCTGCCATATGAAGAATAAGACTGGAGGTATTGACCTGGGAAGTAGTCATACTGTTCAAAGGCACACATTGTGTATGCAGGAAAAGACATTTCAAGTCCATAAAAATGTTTTCATTTATTTTTTTTTTAACTAAACTTTTAAAGTTGGGTTCTCGAAGAATAATAGTAATATACTGTATGCGTGTGTGCTTCTTAGAATGAGACCTTTATTATGTTTGTCCCCAGGCAATATTTCACAGTGGTGGGGTATTGGACAAGAGTTGCTTTTGAGGCATCCCCTGGATATGTGGGAGCTTAGAGTGCCATGACTGCAGAGGGTGGGAAAACTCCACTGCACGAAGAGCCCCACGTTCCAGGAATGCAGCTGTAAATCACAGGTTGCAGGAGAAGTTAGAGGTTAAATTCCCTGCTTTAAAGTGATTGAGTAGCAAATAAGTGGGGAACCTTGGAAAGCAGGAAGGAGAAATTGTGGGTCAGAGGAAAGAGACAAATACAATGGGAAGAGATGGCAACCCACTTATTCATTCAATCTGGAAATGAGAAATAGTCCCTGCTCTGGGCTGCAGTTTGCTTACAGCTGGTTTGGCAACTGGAAATATCACTCCACCTTTGTGGAGAGGAAGAACACCACAAACGCCGTGATTTGGGCCATGTCGTTTCCCTGATTTGCATGAGGGAAAATATTTGGATTGGATGTGGTTATCTGGGAGGGGCTGGTTGGGGGGGTTGTGCTAGAGGGAACCCCATTACGTTTTGACCACTTTATTACATAGATCTGAGTGGGACCCTATGTACCTGAAAGGAGTGCTGTTTAGCTGAGTTTCAAACACGATGTTTATCCACACAAATTGGTGGGCAGTGTCATAATGTGAGTGATTCAGTCAGCAGTGCTGTTATGGTCTCAGCCACTAGCAGGGAAGAATGACTCTCTCTCTATGAGAGGCAGTTGTAGGTAGTGCTTGCATAATAACACAACATTCTTTAGCTGCCAGAAGTGCCCAAACCAGCACAGGTTTCTTTATTTTCACTCGATAGGTACTCTTCTCTCCCTACCTTTCCAGCTCCCCACCAGAACTTCAGGATCAGCTGCTGCTAAACCTATCAGATTATTTTTTTAGTGCTTTCTTGTCCCCTTTCTGTCCCTCAGATTTGAAATCCCAGACGCATCATGTTAACTCTCCAGTGCCGCCTTTGTTTCTCAGAATAACTTGTCTCTCTGGTTCTGCGCCACTGCTCTAGCATCCCACACAATTATTCACCCAGCCATAGTATTCCCATGATCACCTCTATAGTTCATGCACCCATCTCCCCTCTATGCCAACTTATCATCTTATGCTTCATCAGCACTTCAGTGACCAGGACTTTAAAAACAAAAATAGTTTAAAATCCATGCAGGATATGGCTGCCTGCTGTGCTTACTGTCACAATTCAGTGCTATCATTTGAAATACTACAAGAATTTCCTCTTTTGTACAAAACTAGTTTTAATCAGAAAGGTTTTCTATTGTAGCAAAGTTCAGTTTTCTCCCTTTCCCAGCCCCTCAGTACTTAGAATTCCTGATCTTTAATCCTGCTTTACATTGATTTTGTACATTCAAGTTGTTAGTTTTATAAATTTTGCCTGTGATGACATCTCCTGTTACTCTGCTTCTTTGCCTTTTATAACAGTATTGCTTTTAGAGCTCCTG
The DNA here is from genome assembly GCF_026122565.2 of Emydura macquarii macquarii. Classification (NCBI taxonomy): domain Eukaryota; kingdom Metazoa; phylum Chordata; order Testudines; family Chelidae; genus Emydura; species Emydura macquarii. The sequence continues at coordinate 73,985,650 of NW_027131390.1, forward strand.
TGACCTTCCCTACTGCACTTCTTGGTCTCTGTACTTCTCCCTGCAACTAAATCATCAAATAACTGTTCATTTCTGGGGGGGGTTAAATTGCAGTTGTGAAACTAAAATACCCTAAACACATTTGCTCCTGTTTTTCTGGGGTTTATTTATCATATTTCTCAGAAAACAGAACTTTCCAAAAATAAATATAAAGCAGAACACTTCATATATGATATGAATGACTTCTTTTTGTCAAAATCTTGTGATATCAGTCAAATCTATTAAGCACAGCTCAGTAACACACTGAATAAGACTGCACATATCTCATAGTTCTAATGACATTAGAAGCAAATTGTGGTTACCATTACATTGGAAATTTTTTGTGTGTGTTTATACAGTGTTCCCTTTCTGTTTCCTTGTACTGCATGGTGGCTTTCATTATAATAAAAGCTAGATTTAAGGTTTCAGTGTTGTTTATACAACAGGATACTGTTCCAGAACACCTTTTTTTTTTTTTTTTTTTAAACAGCTCAAAAGTGAGTTGGATGGGTCTGTTCATGACAGAAGAGTAACCAGGGGGCAAAGTCTTCCCTTCCCAGGTGAACTGTAAATTAGAAATGTGAATTAAAATATTTTATATAGTGTTTGTACAGCAGCAAGTGGGGAAGATATCCTCTAATTTATACCAGGAGAAGCACTGTCTAGTGGCTAAAGAACAGAATCGGGAGAGCCAAGTTCCATTACCGACTCTGTTGTTTACTCAGTGTTGGCCTGATCCTGTGCCCGTTGAAGTCAATGGCAAAAATCCCTTTGAATGCAGTGGGATCAAGACGTGTGAATTTGTGCAAGTAATGTATACCTCTCTGTTCCTTAGTTTTCCCCATCTGTGAAATGGGGATAATATATACCTCTAAGGGCTCTTGAGACTTAATTCATTAGTGTCTGTAAAATGATTTGAGATCATTAGCTGGAAAGCACCATAGAAGTGTCAAGATTATTATTAGTAGTAATAATAGTATTAACTCTGAACTGGAAGATATTTTATGTAGCTACATCAGTAGTTGCTTAGCGACATCCCCAGCTCTTTGAAATCTTATACTACTGGCCAGGAATTTGTGTTGGCCAGGAGTACTTGACTGGTGCGTCTCTTGCCTAATAGGATAGTCTAGCTGTATTATCGAAATAGTTAGTTATTTATACTATTGAAATTACATTAGAAATCATTGCTATCATGCCCAGCAAAATCTCAAAACTTGCCCATTGGAACAGCAGATTGATTTAGGGTGTGAAAGAGGCATGAGGAGAGGGAAATAGTGAGTAGGAAAGGAGAGAAAGGTAGGAGGAGGAGGGAGGGGAGGCGAACCTGAAAGAAGAGACAGGAATTAGGAGGAGGATGGGAAGGGAATGAGAGAGGTTTATTTTTTCTAGTTAAAATAAAAGTTGGATTCATGTGTTTATGGGGAAAAAGCAACTTAGAAATACAAGGCTATGATGCCATCTTGGGGCTTCTGGTGACATCTCAATCCATTTGAGCTCTGCTCTTGTGGTTATGATGTCAAGAGAAACCCCTTGCTGCCACTGAAGTTCACAGTGGTCTCTCATTGATTCTGTATTATTTCAATAGTAGAACAATAACGGCTTTCTTTTCACAGCGAAAATCACCCCCACTGTGACCAAAATGTACATACTTCCTGAATATAATATCTCTGTCTATTTTAACCAAACCTGTGAGATACCACTTTGTATTAAAATCACACACATTCTTCTTTAGATTCTACTATGCAAGAATGTCTGTCGGATATACTGAACAAATTCTTTATTAGGCCAGGAGATGTAGACTATCCTGTCCAGATATCTCATTGTAGTTATTCTTCTATACTCATTAATACAACAAAAAGTGGCTGTTGATCCTTCTAGGTTTTGTAGGCATTTTGTTTTACAACATTTTATAGACAGGATGATTAAACAGGAATAAAACCTATTCTCTAACTGACTGACAGGATTGGAGAGAGAATAACAGCGTTTAAGTGCAGATGTACATGGAATATATTCAACGTCAAATTATGGGCCCAGCCCTGCAACCTGCTGAGTGCCCCATTGGAGGTACAGAGTAAGCTCAATACCTGCTGAAGTCGATGAGAGTTAACAGTGCCCATTACCTCCCAGAAGGCACATAGCACCTTTGCAGGACTGGGCCCTAACCAGTGAAGGCCAGAAGAAAATGATGACCTCGTATTAACTATACTATACATAAGCATGATCCACTGCAACTTCACATGTCAAAGGTGTGGTGTAAATTCAGTGGTAATGATGGCAGGATAAAACATCATCCATTTCCTTGAGGAAATTGAAACATTATATCAAGTACTAATATATATATATGAGAGAGAGAGAGTGTGTGTGTACACAAAAGTTGAGAACTAATGAAGCAGTTTAAAAATAAACTATATCTTTTCAGCAAAATTAGAGTTTAGTCTTTAAATAGTAAGATATAGCAAAATATTTTATAAAGGGGATTTATAAAATAGTAACTGAGATTTAATTTATTTCTGATTAGAGTAAATCATTTTGTGACTATTATGATTTAGCCCTCCTTGGAAATAGGGTTAATTCAATGTATGTCCCTATTAACTTGACGACATATAATTTGCCTTCACTTTGCCTTGATACTTACAACCCAAAACTTCTTGCACAGAATTTGAGTTTTGGATGTGCAAGCACTGCAGAATATCACCATGAACTCTTGTCAAAGCCATTGGAAGCTGTGGGTCAGTATTTTGCAGCATTGAGCCCTAAGCAGGTGTTCATTTTGACTCAGACATCTGATAACCAGGAAAAAACAAATATGTTTGCAGAATTTAAAATCATTCTGGATTTTTGTTTTCAATTTTTTTATTGTTATTTGAACTTACCAATCAAAACTTCACTGAAACTGTCAAGAGTTAGACTACAATACACTTGACCTGGAGTAAAGTATCAGGAGTTTTTAAACATTTAACTTATAGTGTATATTAGTATGAAACTAAGTTGAGCAGAACCCATTAATGTCACAGTGATCGGTTACCAATGGAAATAAATAATTCATGATGAAGGGAATTAGTCTAATTAGCAGGCAGTTTGAGTCCTTTGATAAAACCCAGCTCTAATTCCGTGAAGGGCAGGAAGTGCTGTCATCAGTCAGCCCTGAAAAGATTAGCATCTATTATGAATGAGGTTAGACACCCTAGTGAAGTCATGTGTGTCCTGGAGACAAACTTAATATGTTCCAGGATGGGACACAGTTTGTCTCACCAACACATCATGATTCCTACTGGGCTATTGTATGTAATAACAAGCAAAGATCAGTGCTCCTTCCTATCATTCTCCCCCTGTCCATCATTCTGACAACTGTGCAAATACATTTTCCATGCAAAGCAGGGAATGTCCCCTGAATTCTTGTAAAATGGCACAAAATGTCAAAGAAAATGTGTTACCTTTTTCAGCAACTAAAAACAAACCAACCAATCGACCAGAATATCAGTGAGGAACTGGAGGATTTCAAAGTACTGCTGGCTACTATGTCAGGTGAAGTGTGATATATATTGTTTGAGTGTATGCAAATGCCATTTGAAAAACTATTATTATTTGTCACAAGATATATACTATATCTCTACATACTCATGATATTGAAGTTTTAAGATCAGTTGCTATACCATGAGTTTATATAGTTATACAGATAACTAGCAATAAGGGCTTAGAAAATTGATTATCTAAAATACCAAAAGTAAAGCCTAATGAAAGAAGGAGTATGTATTTTTGTATCAAGCAATGGCTTAGACCTTTGAGTTTTTTGTTTAGAAATTTTAACTGAACTGGCTTATCCAAGGAGGCTGGCTGAAAGCTGTGCAAGCCTCACATTTTTTGTAGCCTACATGCTGACGCAACATCAGCTGTGTTTCCATTTTTACTTTTGAGCCTTTTGAAATTATATGTTTCCGTTTTGCAATTTGATGCAATAATGAAGAAACTCTACATTTGTACGTTATTGTATTGCCTGTTTTTATTGTAGGAAATTAATTGCTCCTTTTATTTATGTTATTAGGGTGGGGGAGAAAACAATTTTGCAGTGTTTTATCATTTGCTGTAATAATTAACATACTACTAATGCAATGGAAGCCTTAGAAACGGGGCGTATTATGTTCAGATGTCTGAACAGCACTTAATATGCTGACACTTGTGACTGAGGAATGCTGGTATTCAAAAGTGCATTGAAAAAGGTAACAATAAGTTACTAATAATATCCATGATGATCTTAAGTTGATTTATAATATAGAAACCAAGTGGAAAAGAATAAGCGTAGTCAACACAAGAAGTGATTTTCATAGAAAACAGAACAATATAGTGCTCCAGAATTGTAACTCAGCTGTCCAAATACTAAGTAACAATGGAGCACTGATATCACATAGAGTGTCAGATTCAAGTGCTGCAGTAACTTCAAGTAGATGCCTAAATTAGAGTTTGAAAAATAATGAACTTTCCCTTAGTGTTTCTTACAGGGAGTTGTGCACTTAAAAAAGGAAGAAATTGAAGGTAAAGTGGCCCTGATTCGTGCCCAAAACAGTCCCTTTGGAGTGACGCAGTACTGTAAATCAGTGCAGAATATGGCTAATAGATATGAAATACTTACACATGTGTTTGGTTTGACTCTACCTTCTATTATTCGGAGTGCCTCAGCACCTCTCTTGGAAATGATACAATTCACCAGCAAAGAAGCATGTCAGATAGTAGGTGGGATTGAGCCATTAATTCCATTAGAACATGTTTCTTATTACATGTGTACACACTAAACTATGCCCCATATTTTGTTGTTTATGTAGCTTTGTTGCTGTGCATGGTACTTACAGAGAAGGAAGAAAATAAAGTCCCTGCTCTGAAGAGCTTGCAGTCTTCTGATATGTTTACACTACAAAAAAAGGTGTGTTCTTAACACGGGTTAAAATAGTGAAGACACAGCAACTCTGTTTTTAACTCGAGTTATTAGCTCAAGTTCAATCCCAGCCTCCCTTCTAGGCTTTACCTTGCGATGTGACTCATGCCATGGCTCCATCATCCTTAACCCTTGTGAACTGCTCCAGACCCCAGCAATATAACAATGCGGTATTGGAGTGAAGAACACAACATCTACATTCATGTCTAAATTTGAATCACTTCTTATGAACCCTGTTGCTCATCTTATGAAGGAGAGTCTAAGGGTCTTGGGTGAATCAGTTCTTATTAACTATTAATCATTGAGTCCTAATTGTCTAGTCTTGCTGCATGTTTTCCATGGGGCTACTTGTCGTGCATATCAGTGTGAGTAATATCTTTCATAAACTTAAGACTAGTTATATCTTCTCTTAAACAACAAAGCAAATCCTAAAACTGTCTCAAGCAAATATATGACATGTTCCTGAAATGGCCGCCCCCATTCATGTATTTGAGTCATAGTATTTACAAATGCTATTCATCATATTTACGCGGAATAACGGTGTTGACTAGTGTCCCAGCTAGAGTTGGAGAGAGGGAGGGAACTGGGTTTTTTTTGGTTCACTGGCAATTTAAAAAAACCCAGAAAAATAAATCTTTTTGGGTCAACCTAAAAATTATTATTATTATTTTTTTTAATTTTCAGCAAATTGGGAAGTTGACAAAAAATTGTTTCAGATGAATTGAGCATTTTGTTCCACCCAAAGTGAAATATTTCATTTGGATTTTATTAAACAGCTTTAAATTCTTTTGATTAAAATTGAAGGGGGGGGGGGGGACCTAGAGTTCAGGCTCCAGCCTAAGCCTGAATGTCTACAATGCAATAAAACAGCCCTGCAGCCCGAGCTCTGTGAGCCTGAGTCAGCTGGCATGGGCCAGCTGCGGGTGTCTAATTACAGTGTAGACACCCCCATAGCAATGTTGGACTTCATTGTTCCTTTTACTTCAAGTTTTCTTGTTTCTGTTCCCCTTGTCACTCAGAATATCTTTTTGATATGGCCGTGAAGTCTCTCTTCCCAGGTGCCATTCCTATATCCATCATCTGTTACATTGATGCAGTTTCATTGTTTTGCCTGTTTCAGATGCCACTGTAGCAGGAGGCTTTCCCTGAAAATGTGTTAAAGATTAGAATTGGGCATATACTGAGATATTTGTTGTTTTAACATTGCTTCGGAATATGCTTAGGGGTTTTACAGAATCACATGTAGAAAATGCCTGCTTCAAGGAATTAGCTATCCAATTTTAGAAGGGGTGACAAAGAGTAGTGGGGAAAGGTAAGAGACAGGTTACAATAATATCATGCATTGACCCAGTTTTGGCATATGCATATACTGAGGTTCTGTAGCAAACCATTAAGTTTTTAGTTGTATTTCTTATGGATAATACAGCAGAAATAAATTAAGGGACTGAGGTAAGTGGTTTGATGAACTCTGAGATAGGAAGGTGTTCCCAGCCTCAGAGCAGTGTTGCAAAAGACATGCAGAGAGGAGTGAGAGAGACAAGAAGGAAAGGTCATCAAGGGTGTCATCAGTGAAGGAGGGAAGAGCCATGCAGTAGGAAATGAAGTCAAAGGTGTGTGCTGGGGAAGTAGTTTGAACTGGATGTGCAGGGCAGTGAGGAGGCACTGGAGGGATTCAAAGGTGCAAACTCTTGATAGGGAAACAATGTCTAGTAGTACGTATCTACTTCCTACAAACCGTGCTTAAACGTAACTTTTTGTATGAACAACGGACCCTCTTACCCGACTGCTTGTATTTTAAACCATCAAACCATTACCCTCCATCTGGGATACCACAGATTATGCTTTCATTGTACTCCCCGACTTCCAACCAAACTCTGTACCCGCTGATAGTCTGTACATTATGCCTGGATGTCCAGGAACTCTTTTGTTTAAACTCTGTCCCTGATCATTTTTTTAAACATTATCTTTAATAAAAAATTTGAATAGTTTCAGCACTAGGAGGTGAAGAGCACCAACTGCTACCGTAGTTCTAACCAGTGGTCAGTATCTGCAGGACGAACAAGAACTGTAGGTGTCCATATTCTGCCCTGTCTGGTAGTGGGAAAGCATCTCTCACCACTAGGTTTTCAGGTGAAACACGCTGATCAGTGTTCTGCCCATTCCATATGCCTGAATTCCGAGAACGTATTTCCCATCTGCTGGGCACAATGGGACGCACTGAATAAGTGGGTCAAATGAATGTGGAATTAGGAGGAGCCAATGCACCGTCCTCCCTGCAGTAGGGTGGGACACAACACACTTGCTTCACTATCTACAACACATCTGCGTAAGGAGTCACCTGGGCTATCAGAATGGGGAGTGAGCCTGGAGAACGGATGTGACAGCCCTGATTTAGATGACAGTGAAGGGCTCTGAAAGCAACCTGGACTGAGAGGAATTGCATTTGGAGAAGTGATATTTGATAACTTTGTCCTCATCCTCTGTTTTAATATGCTTGAGGGAGCCAGTGCTGAAAACAGTCCTCAGCAGAATCCTGCTTCATGTCCATTGCCAGTCCATCTCCGTCTGAATGAGAGTCATGTGCATTCCTCACTCGGCACTGGACACAACCACACCCTTTTCATGGTGAGCGGTCTCAATCACAAGATGGCTCCCTTGAAACTCAGGGCCAAATGCTACCCACAGATGCATGAGCAGTGTTCCCAGTCAATGCAAAATCCCTGTGCACCAGGACAGAACAAGGCCCATGAAGACTTTTTGTGAGCTGAATCTATTCCTTATTCTGATATGCAACACAGATGGCAGCATCTTGACCCAGCTGTGGTGGTTGTCTCTGACTGAGTAATTACAGTTACAACGTGACCGTCTCTTGTAATACAATCTGTGTGAATGCAAATTGTGTTTTAGTAATGCACCAAAAATTGGAAGCTTCTTTTAACAGTGTATCTTAGTATCTTCTGTTCCATAATTAAACTAGATTCTTTCTCCTGGACAGGTTCTCTCAGCAGCACTATCTTTTGAGTAATACACCTTCAGACTAGTGCCTTGCTCTGATGTATTACAATGATAGACTGAGGTGTTCATGTAATACATCACCACAGTCAGCTGTTGCTGGACCCCAAGGATTGAGAGACTGAGCCAGCTGATTTTCTGATGTATTCGTAATGCATCACCAGAGTGTGGTAACCAATGATGTATTACTCCAGAGTGACACCAGCCAGAAAAGAAAGGGTCTAAGGTGCAGGTTTTATATAATGAGGCAGCCAAGTACTTTACAGGACTGTAAACTCCTGGCACAAAGTGCTAGTAATAAATCAGGTTCACATGGTATTGCATTAGCATTTTTACTAAGAAGGTATGCATAGCCGTACTGTTATTAGCATTCTGATTTTGAATGTCTGTTTTTTGTGTTGCTACATCTCTGCAAAATCAAAGACATCCCTTAAAAGCACTTTTATTTTCTCTTTCATTAAGGGTAAACTGTGCAAAATGCAAACAGTCCAGTGTAAGAGGTGGTGCAGAGCTACACTGCAGCTAGGTAATTCCAGGAGGCAGATTGCTCCCCATCTTGACCTATTGTTACATCCCTTCACTGCGTGTAACATGCCTCCTTTGGTGCATTGGGCCTTTTCTGCAGTTGTGGCCACACCTCTCTCCCCTGTCCATTTGGGGTGGATTGTGCTCCTGAAGTCTCAGAATGGGTGCAGTTCCTGTGCTACTCCAGAAAAGCACTAAAGTTGTGACTGACCCTTATGCAGGCTGCACAGGTGGGGAGGAAGGATGCTTATATCATCTCACCCCCCCTGCATATGCAAACACACACAAAAGCCAACCACAGACTGGCTCTTAATTTTTAGCATCATCTTGAAAGAGAGAGATTAAATCAATTAGTGATGCTAAACATTGCTTGCAAAACATCACCTTGATTAGAGCCTAAAATAGGGGATTTTTTTGTATTATTACAAAGTAGTCTTTTCTGTGTATTTTGCTTCTCAGCCACATTGTTGAGTTTGCACATACAAGTGTTAATGAAGTAAGTGTCACGTATGAGAAGAATGAAAAACATTATAACTATGTAGCTCCTAAGAACTTTCTGGAACTAATCAAACTCTACCAGAATCTACTTGGGAAGAAGAGAAAAGAGTTGGTTCAAAAAATGGAAAGACTGGAAAATGGTTTACAGAAACTGCAGACAACAGCTTCACAGGTAGTAGTTCTTTCAGATATTTGCCTTATTTGTTATATATAATAATAAAGCTCTGTATGAAAAAATGGCATTATACAGTTGGTGAGCAAACAGCAGCAGTGAGCAAATAGGTCCTTGCCCTGAAAACCTTGAGTCTACCCACAGAGGAGTAGTATTGGAAACAAAACCTGAACATTTTAAACAGCAACGAACATACTGTGCATTTCTGCACTTTATTCTAAAACTAATAAGCAACAGTATCTTAATGTATGAATGATAAATTCATGATAGCATTTAGATGTGCATGCATTTAGAAGCTCAGGCAACTGAGTAGTTAGACATCTAAATGCTGGGATTTGTGCCTCCAAGATACTGAGCATCTTCAAGTCCCGCTTTCATATTGCAGGAGACCCTTGGCACTTCATAAGGATGAGTCCTTTGGAATTGCATCCGCAGTTTTGTGCCTGAGGTTGGTTGTGGATGCAAAAGTACAGTTGCAAACTTTCACAAACATTTGCCCATTATAAAATCCTGAGAATTTCCAGTGCTTTGTTTTATAGGCAACCTAATTTTTCTCCCATTATATGATTGCCAGTTTAATTTAACTGAAACACTTAGCGCAGTCTTTTCTTTTTTTTAACCTTTTTACTGTTCATTTCAACATTCTGATAAGAGAATATAGGTCAAAAGATCGCATTTCAGGAGTTATGCTTACAAGGAACAGCTGAAGAGTGTCATTTGTACATTCCCTCTGTGATACCTTTGTGTCACAGCTCAATAATGGTCATTAATATCTCCTTGAATGAGGCTTCATGGAAATGGTAGTTGTGAACATGCAATCAGATCATTTATGGACTAACAAGTGTTGCCCTATGCCAGCAGTTGATTGACACTCAGCATTTTGCATAAAATTCACCTTATCTGCTAATATTAGACACTGCACTTTGTCACTTTTCATTTAATTTTGGCACACAAAGTACATCTCAGCTCTACTGTGTGTGCGAATCAAAAAACGCCTACCTAGATCTCTATGAAGTTGGATGACAAGCTATATATAAGATTAAAATACAAATAACTGTTAAAGATTATTTCTTAAGCAATGATAGTGATATTACATTATTTCAGTAGATAATAAATTAGTTCCATATAAAGCAGTTTATTGTCATAAGAAAACTAGATTACCATTAAATAGGGGTCTAATTCTGCAGTCCATACACAGGAAACTCTGACATTGATTTTAATGTACTAACTGAATGTTAATGAGAGTTTTGCCTACATATGGACCACAGGATTGGATCCTATATTTGTAGGCTGCTGCTGCTATTGCTGTTTGTTTAAAAATATGTATTTTAAGTAAGAGATTTCAGGAGCACAAAGTGCAGATAAGCACCCAACTGACTAACTTTCAATGGTAGTTAGAGTTTGTGCTGTTGAAAATCTCTTATGGACATAAAAATGAATATTTTATAAAGCAACAGGCAAAAATAATCAGGGAGGGAAGGCAAATGGTGAGTTCCTTTTAAAATTTTAAAGAAGAGACTCCCAAAGTGGAGCATTTTGTACCCTGACCTTTCCCTCAATTGCAGATATTTGGGCTGCAATCTCGTCCTGTAGTAACAAAAGCTGTTCAGATTGATCCACATGGCTCCAGAGCTTGGTCCACACCCCTTCTGCCATTGCATCAGTTTCTCTGCCTCTGGTGGTGCAAACAGTGCAGTGGTTCAGAGCTCCCTCCTTAACCATTGCAACCCTAGCTTTTAAAGATGATTTTGGGGCAGCAACAAGTAAAATCTGTGTCCCCCTTAATTTCTATTCTCTGAAAGGCATCCATGGTAGGGGAGATAAGATTTGAACAGGAGTCTCCTACCTCTCAGGCAAGTGCTCCAACCTCTGAGTTGTGGGATATTCTGAGGTCAGTATCCTTGAGTCTCTCCTTTTGAAGCTGTTCCATTGTGGGTAAATAATTAGAGTCATTGGAGCAGGGGAACTGGACCTGGGGTCTCCTACCTCGGTGCCCAACTACCAGGCTATAGAATCATTCTCTCGAGATTGCCCAGTGAGTCTTTAAGTCTTTATCCACAGTGGAACAGCTTAAACAGGGGAGGCTGAGGGAGCCCCACATCAGAACATCCCATATCCCAGTGGTTAGAGCATGCACCTGGGCTGTGGGACACTAGGGTCAATTTTCCCCCTCTCCCTGAAGGGGAGAAAGGATTCGAACAGGGTTCTCCCACATCTCAGGAAGGTGCTCTAATCACTGGGATAAAAGTTGGGCACCGCCAGCACCACCAGCCAGATTCTGAATGCCTCTGAGCACGGCTACCAGGTCAGGTCCTATGGGTGAGATAGGTGCTCCTCTGCCCATCTTCCCCTGGTTCATAGATCGCTCTGGGGCTTCAGTGGGAGATAGGTGCCTGGATGCCTAGATGAGGCATGCAGTGCGCATGCCCAGAGGCAGAAACTTAGGCACCTAGGAAACTTTTAGAGCAAAAATTTAGACGCTTATAGGTTATATGGCAGTCAAGTGGATGTCAATGGAGTCTAAAAATGGGCCTGAGGTACCCGAGTCTAGGGTTTAGGCGCCTGAGTACCTTTGTGGATCTGGGCCTAAATACTTAGCTACACACACACAAAAGTAAATTGAGACAAAACAATTAAATCATGAGATAGAATTAAACTTGGCACTTGTGTGTTCTGTATAATTTTGTTTCTTCATCCCTTCCACAACCTATCTATTTTGTGGGGTTTTATGCCATGCCTATCACCATGGTATCTTGTTCTTCTTCCTTTTTTCATTAGATAGCAGTTTTTTCAAAACCAGAGCAGCAATATTGTAAAGTTCTTTAGACATTTTGAAAACTGTTGTGAACATTTCATTTTAGGAAAATAGTTGACACTACAAGAGTAACATTAATATGCAAATCAACAGACTGTAAAATTCATTTTGGTACCTCCAGGGCAGTTTTTTTTATAAATACAGAAACATAATTATGCATCCTCTAGAGAACTAAAAATAATTATACAAATTTACAACAAAGCCCAAAGCAGTCTCTCCTTTTAGCAGTCTGTTTTTAATATAATTTAAATCTTGTTAAAACTTAATTACCAGTTCTCTCTCTTGTAATAATTTAGGTGGAAGATCTGATGTCTAAACTTGCTGTTCAAGTGATAGAACTTTGTCTGAGAAATGATGACACTGAGGCGCCATTGTCAAAATAGGACAACAGACAGAAATAGTGAGGAAAAAGCCACCCTGGATGATGAGGAGTAGAGGGTATAAATACACCTAATAAAAACAAGACTCAGCTGATCTCTCAGATAATCACATGTAAAATATCCGTGCAAATACATATACAGAGCCTGATTAACTCCAGCTAGCAAAATCCAGACTGTGGGTCCCAGTTGGGGAACGTCCAAATTGAGGGTGAGCTGGGGATCCCAGCGGCTCAAGGTACTTTCAAAGCCTGTGCTGCCAAGAAGCTAAAAACTAGCCAGTGCAGCTCCAAAAGTGGGTAGCGCTAACCAGGATATGCCATAGTTAGGGCACTGAAAGGACATGCTGACTCAGTGCGTTTCTTGCAGAACCCCTGTTGGTGGGATTCCTACAGAGCACTGGCCATGTTTTAAAGCTGCCTTCCCCAAGGACAATGTCTGCCGCCTCTCTCAATGGTGAATCATCCTGGGCTGTTGCTGCCCATCTGATGCTTGTGGGTGCAATTACAACCCACCTTTTTATAGGGGGAGAGGAGGAATCAATCTCACTGACTTGTTTTTAACTTGAGTGTCCCTCAAGTGAAAAGTCCCTGCTAACAAATTCTAAACTAGTCTGAGAATGGCAAAACACTTTTACCTTGTTATTTCACTAGGGTTAATTCCTTACCTAAAGCTTTTACCTGTAACAGTCACAGGTAAACCCAGACTGGAGTTTTATATGTCCATCAGAAAGATTCTAGCAAGACCTTTTGCCCCTACAGCTCTGTCTTTATAGCAACAGTTAAACGATGAAGCAGGATTGATTCCCTAGTCCTAAGGGGTTGAGCCTTTCCTCCTTGTTGTCCTGTCTTGCCCAGAGCAGATGGGGACTCTGAGAAGCATATTGTCTCCTTCTCATGTTCCCTCACTGATGTGGTTTCCAGGAACATGAAGATCATTGCTTCAGGTCAGGATTGACATCATTCCCATGCCATCTGCGTGTGGCAGCAAATGTTTAGGAACAAGTATTATTTGTTCTACTTCTATTCTTTGAACTTTAACTCATTTGTGATTGTCTTTACATCCAAGTGAAAGCAACTTTGCATGGATTTAATTCAGCGTCTTTTGTATGACTATCCACAAAGAAGCATGCACATTCAAACTTCCAGCAATTGGACAATTGGCACTGGGCATAAATTCAAGTGACTTGGCATGGCGTCTGGTGGGGGACCAGTTCTGATTAATGCTATCAAGCTATTTGTCTTCCATTCAATTGCTATGCCAGACACTTGTTGGGATTGTTGATGCTGGCGACAGCCATCATCACAGCCCTTAGCTATCTTTTCATATGATGTATCTGCAGGGTGTTGATGGAAATGAAAGATGTGAAATATTAGGGAATTCAGTATTTTACATATTTCATATACCTGCCTTGTTCCGTTATCTAAAAGCTGTTTGTTTGCAATACAGATTCATAGACTCACTCATAGACTTTAAGGCCATCATGTTAATCTAATCTGACCTCATATTTGCATATGATTCATCATATTTGCTTCTGGCATGCCTTATGCACCCCATCTCTTGCTTACATGCTGTCCTGGAAAATTTTCAGATGCCAGCATGATGCTGTTTTTTAATTAAGCAGATCATTCGTACAGCTTGTATCTTTCATGGTATCCTTTAGACAGTGGAGAGATAAACATGCCAAATATAATCAACTTAGTTAATTGATAAAACCTAGACATTGAAATTAAGGGATAAATTCTGCCCTCATTTGCACCTGTGTACACCAAGTCATGGATTTCATGGGCTAAAACTGGCCATAAATATGTCTGTTTCCAGTCATTGTTTACCCTGTAGCAACATCAAGGTGTGGTGTGGAAATGGCTGTGCGATGTTTTCCAGATTGCTGCAATTCAAGCAGAAGTGACAAAACAGCAGCAAGGTTCTGAAGATGACCTTGCTAAAGCCTACACTGCTTTTACTGCAGCAAATGTTGCCTTACGTGCTCTAAACAGGATAATCATTCTGCTTTGTGCCTCTAAACAGGAGTGAATAAAATCTTTTCAATTGCTTCGTAGTTCTGGAGGTGTCATTGATACAATTAATATTTGTAACCTTCATGTGTTGTTTTAGTTAAATTTGACTGAGCTGAGAACTTTTGCTGTTCTGGTTCTTTGGTCTCCCAGTGGCAAAATTCCAAAGGATCATAGCTGGAAGAGTGCAAAGGTGTACATGCATAAGGTAACAGAAGGTGTTGTGTTAGAACGTTTCAGAAGTATTATGTATTGGAGCGATCCAAGAAAATAAGTCTTTATTGCTGGGTGCTGGCTTACTAGTGATATTTGCAGCAAATGGCAAAGATCACAGAAAAGGCAGGTGTTCGTCTAATGAATTCAGGCATAATTACAGACACCTTTACTATTTTATTTCTTAAAAATGATAGGACATATTTGAAGGTTTCCCAAGAATATACTTGTTAAATGTCAGTACAGTATTTAGTAAACTTAGACTCCAAGATGTAAATTGCAAGTCCAGATTCTACAGTGATAAGTGCCGTAGAAAAGTCTTCATTCTCCAGAAGTACCTAAAAAAAATTCAGTCTAATGTGTACTTTTAATGTAGTGCTGTGACAGCTCTAACTAAGGCTGTCATTTTCAGACTAGTTCAGACTGGACTAGTTCTGGCGTCTGCACCCTTGTAACTTTAGAATATTTTAACCTTGCTTGCTGTTAAATACTGTCAACAAATAAAGCCAGAAGGGGAGGTGCTGGGATTATCAACCCAACATTGTGCTCTATGTTTTCAACTTGATTTGGATGCCTGTAATTCCATAAGTAATGCACATGTGTCAGGAGGAAAATAACCCTCCCTCACTCTGTTTGGGATTAGGAAGTATAAGTTCTCATCATTTTGGTGACACCCCGAAAACAGGAGGTTGAGGGCAGCTTGTGGTATGCCCATTCACCATGTCTCATTTCCTTTATGCCAGATTGCCTCTCCAGCTTCCACTGTCACACATCCTGTCAATGTGTCTGCGAGTCTAGTGAAATCAGATACAGTGAGTGCAAAACAGTTGCTGCTGGTGAAGAATTAATTTCATACTGTATGAGAAAGGCAGCCATAGATATTGAATAAAGGAAACGATGAATTTCGTATAGTTAGTAGTGTCAAGCCTCAAAGGCTTGGTCTCAGCATTGCATCCTAAAGCTTTATGGCCCAGCCAGGCACCAGCACAGCACTAAAGTGGATGTCTTGTCTCATGGGACAGTATGGATGGACTGACTACTGCTTATGGGCCCAATTCTTAGTCAATCTGCAGGAGTTTTGATTAAATAGAGGCTGTAGGGAAAGGCTCAAATTCTTTAAAACTGCTTGTTAGAAACACCTATTTGTATAGAAGTTGTCCCAGTGAAGCTTTGTTTACAGAACTTTGGGAGGAAGAGAGATTTTTCATTGATGATCATATTTTTAAAATATGTGTACTAAGTTTTATATATGTTAGAGAAATAATTTTGTTTGCACCTTACGCTCATAAAAAGTATGGGACAAACATTTCTGAAAGCTCTTATGGGAGGCACAAAGGTGTATAGGTAAAAGGGCAACACCTTTTGGATACTAGGAAATTTCATATTGAATTTTCATAAACCGTGTGGCAGCTCCATTCCTACCAATGAGTTAAGCTTTAATGTTGGCTGAGAGCAGGGCTAGATGACGCAGTGGATGCCTATGAATGGATGAAAAAGGTGTGATTATGAAGGATGTTGTGATAGTCCCGTGTCGCAGACTGGCATAGTGCATAAAGATTGTGTGTGCCAACTTCTATTCTGTACCTTATTTTCCAATTGTGCCATACCTCTTTCATACTAATTCTGTGAAGCTGAAATTTTCCATACTTGATCAAAAGGTGAATGTTTCTGAAGAGTCTGAGCAAAATCAGTTCAGTTGTTTTGGCAATAGGGATATATGCACCCCTGTGAGAGAGAAAATACTCTTTCCTTTGTGCTGTAATCAGAAATGTTGTGGGTAGTTAGAAAGTAAAAATATCAGACTTGGCTTGGATTAATTTTATGGACTTCTAAACTACTAAGCAATTGTGAAAAAAATTGTTCAGTACTTTTGAGATGAAGAATGTTACATTGGGAAGTTTCACACCCTGCAGAGCAGAATTTTGCTGTTTGTTTTTATTCATCTCAAAAGCTAAAGTCTCTTAGACCACTGTTGACACTGGAGCACATTAGGTCTGAGTCTTCTGAAATTTGGGTGTGGGACAGCTCCAGCTCAGGTATCAGCCTCCTTGATGTCACCCTCCATGTCCCCCAAACTATTACCAAAATCCTCCAATACAAAGGAACTAAGAGAAAATGGCTGGTAGTTAGACAAAGCTACACTGTGCTGGAATGAAAAGGTAAAATTATTAGCCTATTTGTCTAACCATTTAGTCATAAAATTGCTGAAAGCCCTGACTATATGTGGACTTCTCAGGTGCATCTCTTATAACCATCCCTCAACAGCTGCTGAATAGGTTTTTCTTTCTGAAGCATGTCTCAGAGTCCAATCCTGCACAAAGTTCTCAGTGGGACTGGAGGGCATTCAGCCCCATGCAGGGTAAAGCCCTAAATAAGACTACCATACCATTAGTCTACTGTATATTCAGAGTTTAAGTCTAGCCAGAATTGTTCATTATTAATCTTTGTGCGTCCAGCTCTCCCACTTTGGTTATTCATCTTACTACTAGGAAGATCCAGTTTGTTTTGCTACAAAGTCATTTATCAACTGGGAGAATAAACTTAGTCATATTGTTAAATAAAATTCAGTTAATGATTGACCATTAGGTCATTTAGATTAAGCATTTATAAATTACATTTTTGCAGAGTAATGAACTTTAAATATTTAGTTACCTTGGTTTCTTACTTATTCATTATAAAACAATAACAAACATCAGTGAATAAAAGGAAAATAAATTATTTAAAGTTTGAAGTAGGGTTCACGTTAGTGAATCAGTCATTGCCCAGATTAAATAATGATTTTCTATAAAGATGAAATATATTCCTGTATTCTGGAACAGCTAGAATACCTTTATGATCACAGACATTTAAAACTGTGATTATGAAACGCATTATTGAGAGACTGTATTTGCATAGCTTGCATGTAGAATGAAAGCTTTGTGTTATTTTTCTTTGAGGCTGTTGTTAGCAAATTGCTAGATTACCCAAAAGACTTGTTGAGATCAAAGAACAGGCCTGCACAAAAAGGTCACGTCTAATACCCAAGATACTTAGTAATGTGAGTTTTAAAAAGCAGCACTACCCATCTGCAGATAGTAATAGGAGCCATGGGAAAACGCTATCCTACAGTCCTCCTGAACACTAACCTCCCATTGACTTCAATGGGAATTCGTCATGCGGAGTGACAGCAGGACTAGGCACTATGGACCATGTGTTGCCAGCCATACTCATTTAAACTCCCATTAATTTCAGAGAGAGGTTTTGTATTTTAATTTTTTTCATAATGATTTTTCCCATAAACATGCAAAAATACAAAGCCTGGAAAACATACAAAAATTAGTTTGGCTCTCTGTGGGATTTTTGTTTTTATTTTCTCTTTATTAATTTCTTTGTTGTTTCTCACTAGTTTGATGTCTCAAGATAAATTTGCCATGTACAATGTTTGTGGATTATGCTAGATCTGTTTGATAACATGGAAAAGGAAGAGGAAGTTTGTTTGCCGTAGACCTGGATATTCATGTCACAATTAACCTGAGTAAAAAGAACGTTGAGAATGAAGAAGAACAGCAGTGCTTTATTTGTAATGAGAGGGGCTGAGGCTCAAGCAATTTTTTCATTTTCATAACTGACGAAGCAAGCCCAGAGGTGTCAGGTCTATGAACTGCCAAACCTAGAGGTGCCAGGGCTCAGCTCTGGCAAGCCATGGCACAAATAAAGCACTGAAGAACAGGCTTCTACAAGTAAGAAATCTTTATCTAAGTTAACATTCAAAATGATTAATAGAAGTAGATTCAAGCTGTTTGACATCAGTCTCTAGTATGTGGATATAGCTGGAGGTGTGTGAAATAGGGTTTCCACTAAGTGCCCTTGTGTAGTTATTTAAGTGTTGGTAATTTGTATCTGGTTGCTTAGCTCTCATAGCTGAACTGTGAATATGACCCTATCCCCAGACCCATCTAGGTATTGGCTGCAAATGAGAAAATACAGTTGCAAACTGACCCAGATATACTGGGCTGTTTTGTGACTGCTTTGTGACAGGTGCTAAAAGCTTCCTGTACTACATGATTAATATGTTTTCAGAGTTTTTTCTCTTTGTTTTCTAGATAGATGATTTCCTCCAAAATCTTATAAAATTTTATAAGAACACACCCGTGAAGTCACTGACAAGACTATAAAAAAGATTATTTTAGTGACCCAGAGTTCAGCCCAGAAATTGTGCGTACAAAATCTGCCAGACTCTGTGCTTGGATTATTAATATCATTAGATTCCATGAATTAGGAATTAAACTAGTATTAATCTGTTCAGTTTAGAGTTTAAAAATTTCCCTTCTTTCAGCTCTACTCTTCTGAAAATGCAAAGAATTCACTTCTTGCTGATGATAATTGTAAAGTATATGAGAAAATATGTTTTTTAAAATGTCATAGATAATCTGTAAATCTAGATTCATGCATAGTGGTAGCTTTATCATCTTCCTTTATTTGGAGGGATTGGACCTTGTAAGTGTAGTCCAGCAAATAGGTCACTGGGACCTACGAGGCCTGGATGCTATTCCTGCACACTGCCAGTGGCCTGCTGGGTAACCTTGGGCCAGTCACTTCACCTGTCTGTGGTGCGGACTCCCCATTGCTAAAATGAGGATAATGCAACTTACCTTCTTTCAGATCTGTGGAGGAGAATCAATAAAATCTTTTTCCTTAAGTACATGAAATAACAGAGAAAAAAAATCAAAGTAAAGCTGTCATAATTGCGTTAGTGCACTTCTGACATTTAGAAATCTAAAATTATAAAGACTACCACATGATTTTTGGAAGTGTTTCCTTTGATCAATAAATTGTCACTCAGAATGCAAAGAAAAACTTGTGCTAATCTGATGTTGAGGGAATAGCGTTTGTATTAATAGAAAATACATAGTTTACTATTGTTCTATTTGACTGCAATAGCTAATGAAGCAATGATACTATATTAAGGTGGCTGGCTTGCTTGTCTTGCAATATGATAATACTTAGCACTTTAAAAAAGTTTAAATAGTAAGCTAATTCGTTTTTCAACTATCCAACATCCGTCTAAGATAGTATTGCCCCCATTTAAGAGATGGGGGAAACTAAGGTGAATTGATTTGTCCAAGATCCCGCAGTGAGTCGTATCAGACCCAGAACTCAGGAGTTCCTAGCGTTTCGTTCTGCACTCTGGCTGCTAGACTATATGAATTCCCCTCTTCTAGCCTTTTGTAATTGTAGTATAAACTGTTTAGAGGGTAAAATTCCCAACCTTATCATGCACAAAGCCAAAGTAAACAATTTTGATGCTGGGAAGACAGCAAGGATTGGGGGAGATGCAGGACACGGTTCTCCACTCACTTTCCTTAGTGTTCCATTGGCCTGGTCATCCTCTTGTAGATCTCCTCATGGATCTTCCCATTCCTGATCAAAGTGGAGGGATTAGCTGTCTCTGTGTGACTGTCCCTTACCATCCTCCAGACTCTACAGAAGGCACTCCATGGCCCCAGAGACTCCACTGGAGGCGGGGGCAAACATTGGGTGGACCAGGGGCAGGAACTGGGCCAGGGTTGAAATTAAAGTATAGGAAATGACTGTTTAACTGTTTTTAAAATGCCCTTACGCTGTTTGAACAACCTGCAGTAAATTATATTTCCTACTAGGCATCCTAATCAGACGAGTGGCTAGACCAACTCCCGATTAGCAATGTTTAAATAATTTTTATGCTTACTCTGTGTACGGACTTTGTTTGGCTTTGGTACTGCCTCTGCCGGTTTGGTGAGATGCTAATTGTTGCTATTAGCGATTTCACTAAATAGCATGTTTAAATGTGCCAATTGAAAGTTCAGTGGATAACATTTCAAACTTTTTAATAAGTAATCACCGGTTTTATCACTGTAGGTTAGGGGATTTATGTATCTAAATGCGATCAGCATTAATGAAAGTTACTCTGTGTGCCTTAGTCTTCATCCACTGAGAAGAGAGGAACCCTTTGCTTCAGTTGTACTTACACTGCAATGTGGAATTCCAGTGTTATGCCATAATGCACTGGACAACGAGGAGTACAAGTTTATTTCCTGTAGGAATGTACAATGCATAGGGCAGTGATTCCCAAGCTGTAGGACACAGGAGACCGCTCCGGCAGGGTAATAGTGATTCCAGCTGTGTGTGTCTGCCAAGATCACGCTGTGTGCAGCATAGGTTGTGGAAAAACAAAGGGAGGCTCTGAGCTCCAGTGGCTTCCTTCTCCCCATCTTGTCTCTGGCCTGCATGAGACTGGGGCAGGAGGGTAGCTATAGCAGCTGGAATAGCATGCATGGATTGGAGGAGAGGAGCACTTGGTGTGGAGAAACTGCCAGACTCCTGCTCTCATGGCAGAAGTTCTCCATGGAGAGCAGACAGTAGCTGATGGCTCCTTTTAAGCAGCCCGCCTGCCTTCTTTTCATATTTGCTTCGAGCAGCCATCCACTCATGGTGCCTGTTCCATTCCCAATGGAGCACAGAGGTACCAGAGAGACACCCAACCATCCTGCCTCCCCCTCTTCCTCAACTTATTGCATGCATGGATCCTTCTAGTATGTGGGGGTTGGGAAAGAGAAGGGAAGCCACTTGCGAATATGTCCCATTTGGTTAGTATAGGCCCAGGTTTGAAACCCATCCCAGGAAAACATCTGTCCCAGTCAATGACCCAGGACTATGTGACAGCCTGCCTTTTCCACTACTCCTTGCCAGCTACTTCTCTCAGTTGTAGCAGTTGGCTTCCAGCTCTGACCCCCTCTAGAACTGGTGGGGGAGGGATGATGGGAGAACTGGGAGCTACATCTGTGCAATAGAGAGGTGCCAGCAGATGACAAAGAGGAAACCACTGAAAGCAGAGAGTCAAGAGATAAGCCTGTATTCTCTGTGGGCAGAAAAAGGTCGGTCACTGGCTAGATAGGTCAAGCCAAGCGTGTGTGGGTGTGGAGTTATGAGGAACTGAGAATGGAAAGACTCCCAATGACTTAAGTGGGCATTGAATCACAGTAGGCCTGATCAAACTTCTATTAAAATCAATGGAAGGGCTCTCAGAGGGAACACTGCTGGAGAACCTGGTTTTGTTCTTGGTTTTCTTATAAGTGATGTTTGAGCCTCTTTGCTTTTGTTTGGCATTGCATAGGGTCCTGGAAGTGACCTTTCTCATCCAGCTCCTTAGAGATTGTTTCCTATATCTCTTTATTTCTGTGTTTTCTCTATCTTTACCTCTCCCCAGGGATCCAGACCTTTTGCACAGCTCCACAGAGCTGCACGAGTTGTGGTACAGTGCAGCAATAACAATGTATAATATATATTACTCCAGTAGTGTGCAGCAACGAATGGACCCATCTTGGTTTTGTGCCAGCATTCCAGCATTTAAATGAGGAGACAGTCTCTCATCAGGGTGACCCTGGAGCAGTGCAGGGCACACAGGTAAACAGAGAGGCCAGTCCTGGCATAGTGTAAAACAGTGTGTGATGCCATTTGGAGGACTGCGAAAGCTAATGCAAGGTAGAGCTGTGCCCACGCAAACATTAGTCTGCACTAACACAATACGCAATGAATTCAACCACATGCAGAGTGGATTATAGAATATATATTAACTGACTCGTTATCACACTTTAAGAATTGCATTGTACGGATGTAAGCCATTTTAATTTATACAAACTAAAGTTAGTTTGAAATAAACCCAGGGTGTAGACAAGACCTCACTGACTTCAGTGGGAACTGGATCTTGCCCAATATGAGGCATGTCTGAATGTGCCAACCCTGTCATGTGAGAGAGAATCAATAGGTATTTTATACTGAGCCCAAGTCCCACCCTTTCTATTCAGAGATTATCATCACACTCTAATTAAACTGCCTGAATCTCTCCTTCAGTGTACTCTGTACAAGCTATCTAATAGTCTGGATTATAAATATTTGGGACAATAATATGAGATTATCTCAATATAAATTAAAATAAGATTGTAATGTTCATCATATCCATTTTGTTTGATATATGCATAAAAGAAAATTTGCTCTTGGGTGTGTACAGTGTTTATGATTAAATGCTTTATTCATACTCGTATGTCAATCTATTAGTGTGCTGTTAATTCAAATGTTACTATGATGAATTTTATCAGCATCAGCACATTTATCACAGGTAGATGTGAAACTTAGACAAAGGTATACGTTCTCATTAATGATGAGCAGCCTATTCATCTTACTAGAGTGTAATTAATGTTAGTTACAACACTTAATTTTTCACTGTTTGTCATGATGCATATTTAGCATTTCTTCTGTCCTTTATCAATCTGCTCTCCTACCATGTGGCACTTCAAAAAGATGTATGTATTTAACCTGATTTGGTGCCTTGTGTGGTTTGTTTTTGGTTTTTTTAACAATATTTTTTAAATGGGCTTTTTTTTCTGACTGTGTTGTATGCAGCACGGTTCATGAAAACCTAGATTTTGTAGCATTACTTGCCACAAGATTCTTGGTTCTGGATCTGTACACTTTTAGTATTATTAATATAATAACCAGTTAGATAAAGCACACAACAAAGTTGTTGATGATCTCTTGCTGCCATATTTGCAGAGCTTGTATGAGGGTTTAATGTTCCTAATTGTTCTCTTGGGGTTTTTTAATGACATTTTACTTTGTTATTAGTAGACAAATAAATGCATTCATAATATAGTTCTGTAAACAAAATGAGTATTTGAAAATAACTTGTTAAGGCAGGTATGCATTCCTACAACCTGGTATGTACTGTTGAGCATTTCTTTGTAAGGTCAGATAGTCAGCTGTCATATGGCCAAATTGTGGCCCAGCTAGCATGGTGACTTAGGGGTGAAAGGAGGGGCAAGGCTATGGTGACAGCAAAGGGGAAGGGAAATAAAGCTGTACTGGCCATGTGTCCCTCTTGCACAGGGAAGTGGAAGGGGGAAAGGATTGGCTAGCACCTTGGCTCCACTCTCCAATTAGCACAGCTGTACAGGCATGCTGGGAATACTACACTGCACCGCACTGCACTGGGAATAGTACATTGCACTGCACAAGGAAGAGACCTGCTGCAGTTTCCTCTGTTCCTCTGCTGCTTCAGGGAGAATCTCCTTCCTGGGTTGGCCCTGGGGCAGCGCAATAGTGCTGTTTCTTTGAACAAAATTCCTTATTTTTACTATACTTTCCTGTGCAAATGATTGAAAGATCTTAGTTAAATGCTTAGTACTATGAACAAGCACAGAATTATATTTGGTATTGGTTTTATTATAAAATATAAAGAGCCACATTTAGCCCTCAGTTACACCTGTGCAACTGCATGGAGGCCCGTGATGTCACGTGAGCGTAAATGAGAGTATTATTAGAATATATAAAATAGGTTAGGGATGATGCTGCACTTCTGAGGTAGACAAAACTCCCACTAAAGTCAATAAGTGCAGGAGTGGGTACTAAGGGCTGAGTCATGCAAGATGATGAGTGTCCCCAATTCCCATTGAACCAACTTAATGGCAGCTGAGGACCTTCAGCATTTTGCAACACTGAGCCCTTAATCATTGCTTCTAAGGATCAATCCTTCATTCTTTGGACATCCAAAAGACCCATTAACTTTGACTGGAAGAAGATTGTGTGAATTCTTGGTGACATGCCTGGAGGCTATAGGAACCAAATGCTTTGAGTCAAGGGTTCTGAATATATTTGTGGTTGCTTTTCTTTTTTTCCCCCCAAACTTAAAGGGACCTGTCTCTAGGAAATAAGAGATTAATTCCAATTCATTATTCCTTATTAGCAATCTTAACATCTCAATCTCTTGGTGTGATCAAGACTATATGTGCCAACCACCTATGCTCTTCATAAAGAATGACTTATTTCACTTTTAAAATGCTGAAACTGTTCTGCTGTGTAGCTGTATTGTGAAGTGGATCTAAACTCCAGTCCTTGCCTCAACCCAATGCAGACCTTGCCATTGCAGCAGAAAAACTCAGTTATTTGCAAGGAACTTGAAGTGTAGGTTATCCTATTGTCTGAATTATGTTCTTTTGTTTGTTTGTTTGTTTTTCCCCCCTTATGGGTGAAGTGTGCAGCAACCAAATTTGGAGACTTAACATCTATTTCAGACTTGAAAATGACATTTGACCTTGACCATAAATTGATCTAATTGTAGACCACCTAATTATTATTTGATTGGTTCTCTACACTAACCAGTTAAAGTTAAACTAGTAGTTAGGTATATTATGCAGTGCAATAAATGTTACACTATTAAAACCACCTTTTCCACATTACCAGTCTTTACCCCATAGCATAATGTGCTTAAATCAATGTGAACAAATATTACAAAACATTAAATTTCTGTGACTACAATAAAAGTGTTTAGATGGTTACCTGTTCTGTTCATTCCCTGTGAAGCACCTGCCATGGGCCACTGTCGGAAGACAGGATACTGGGCTAGATAGACCATTGGTCTGACCAAGTATGGCCATTCTTATATTCTTATTCAATAAACAATCATTTTTCTTGCTTTAACTTTTCCTAAAAATTAAAACTCCAGATAATTAATACCACCACCTACACCCCCAAAACAAACAAACTCACCCACCCCCCAAGAAATACCCATTCATGTTAATGTGATCTGGCTCCTAGGTGACATTAAATTCATAGAATTGCTTAAGCAACAGTATTACACAATAACAAACTTGAGTTTGTGTCTATTTGGACTGTGTGACAGGGTCAGACCTGACAGCTATAGGAGGGTCAAAACCTTTATTCCATCCCTGGAGGGAAGTGCAAAAAACCAACCTCCCTGTAGCCACCAGGGCGAGGTGCTGACCCGACCCCACCCCACCCCAGGGGAAGGCTCCCTCCTCAGCCAGTGCTCCACGTCGACCTCCGGCCCCGTCACAGATTCTTCATCCACTCTAGGCTGGGCCTCTCCTTGTCACGGGGGTGGGAGGGGATGTCGGGCATGTTCCCGTCGTCTCACACAGGCACTGGGTAGATGTAGGGTGTCGCTCGGTTGATCATGCCAGAGTACTTGGTGTAAGGGCTGACCAGTGGCTGGAAGGCATATATATTAGCCCCAGGCTCAACAAAGCCATGTTCTCTGGGTAATTCAACTAGGGTTACTCCAGGTCAATTAGGTCACCTGAAGCCAATTAAGGAGCTGGCCACAGCAGTTAAAAGCCTCCATTTCAGGCAGACAGAGGCAGCTAAAAAAGAGTTGGGAGAAGGAGTGGCGCGGTGTGGCTACAGACCTTGGTGCTATTGCTGCCACAGTACCCAGGTACGAGAGTTAGGGAGAAGCCTGTCCGGGCGGGGCTGAGGGTCTTAGGCCTGGAGTCCTGAAGAAGGACCCCACTACTCAGGTAACTGAGCAAAGGAGTTGAGGTGGGGGAATCTCACCCGAACAGGGAATGATCACAGAGACAGAGAGACTCAAGGCAAGGAAGACGGAAAAACCCTCCTCCCCGGTTCCAGGAAGCAGATCGCAAGCAGGGGGCCACAGACAGGCAACCCAGAGAAGGTAGTAGTTCTCATGGACTAAGCAATTTGAAGCTACGCCTCGCAGGGTCCCTGGGTTGGTGCCCGGGGTAGAGGGCCGGACCAGGCTCCCACCCACCCAGCCACGCCACCGGCATACCCAAAGAAAGCGCAGGACTCTCAGAAGCAGAATAGGCCTCCCTTGCCACAACGGATAAAGAATATTTAAGTACAAAGTTGCCTTTAACCTCTGTGCCATTTCTAAGTTACAAAGCTAGTTCTAAAAACAAGCTGTAAACACAACAGTAGGTGAACATTTCACTGCATTTTGATTTGATCATTTAACTTCAAAAAGGAATTTTTAAAAAAACACCTGTGAACAACAAACATTTGAACTCAAAATGATCCAGTGAAGGTTTGAGTGGGGGTGGGGTGCTTTTTAAAACTCCGGAAAATGATATCTCAGTAAGGAGATTGATTGATTTATTTATTTATTTATTTATTTTTCTAGAATTTGTTCAACAATCCTCTGAAAATGAACCTGATCGTATAATCCCTTGGTAAGGCAAGTAAGCAGTCTTTACTCTCATAAGTGTTCCTGTTTATTTCATTGGATTCATGAGTAAGGGTTGCAGGATTTGATCCAATATGCTTTCCACAATAATGAATTTGGCTCCCAATTTTGCAGTGAGATATATGTGTAGAGTTCCCACTAATATTGATCCTATTAGATCCAAAAGGATGTGGTTATCTTTCCTGTTGTGTATTTATTTCCCTATCTTGTTTTTATATTCTTAAAATTGTGATGAAGAACTCCCATTGATGATCTGTATTGGAATTTTTTCCTACTGCAGTATTGAATGTCATTCTGATATCTGAATTAACCCCTGTCATTTGGCTGTTTTCCAGGGCCTGATGAAGAGTACACACTTTGGGATGGGGCTCTCTCTTCCTATGTACTTTATTATTATTTATTATGTTTATTATGGCAGTGCCAAGGGGCCAGTTAAGTATGGCTCCATTGTACTAGGCACTATATAGATATAGCATATAAGACAGCCCCTGCCCTGAAGAGCTCGCAATCTAAACTGATAAGACAGACGAAGAGTAAGAGAAAGGAATATAATGTATAAGCAGAGCGATTTGTCTCTTTACAGCACCTAGCACAATTGGCCCTCAGCTTGGTTAGGGACTCTAGGTGCTAATTTAATACAAAGAATTAATAATTCTCCAAAGCTTGTGGCCTGTTTTTATTCTGGACTGACAGCATTAGCACTTCTGTGTCTTTCATTGTTTTATAAAGTTCAAGAACAGTGACAATGGAATATTTTTAGAGTGATACTTTCAAAGAAGTTAAATAATGAAATGTACAATATATTTCAATTTGATCATTTTGATGTACCATTTGCAATGGAAATGAGTATATAACGTATTCCTGTGTACAGGTAAGGAAAACGACAAACACTAGCAATCTATGTTCAATTCATTTATAATATTCAGTAAATAAAAATGCTCCTTTCCATGATGAATTCTGTTTTTGTTTTAGGGGCAAAACACACACAAAATTAAAACAAAGAATAATTAATTAATAGATTAAAATATGCTTAATAGCCTTCTATCTATAGGTGTAATGAGGTTTTGGCTGAAAGTGCAAATCCTAAAGCTAAATTTCTTTCTGGATTTTGTCATAAGGTACTGAAAAGTAAGGAACTCCATAGTGATTTTCTTTAGGAATTCATAAATCTGATGTTCTCTTTACTATAAAATACTGCTCTTATATTTTCGTATATCAGACTGAGAGATATGAAATCAATGTATGAAATCATATAAACTTGTAGATATTCAAATATTCCTGTGTACATGTATATCTGTGATGCACAACCCACAGCATGTTTACATGTCACTCAGTTTCTGCACAATTTAATCTGCCATTTAAAAAGTTCCTATCTCTTATGCCTGTGAAATACCCTACCAAATATAAAGCAATGCAGGTTTGTGTTTATTAAATTTGTAGACACACAGCCTGAAACAATGTCTTTAAGATAGATGGGATAGACCGGAAACCTAAGGATCACAGTTGAAACCAAATGTCAACTCTCTCATCGTAGAGCATGGGTTTTCAAACTGGAGGGAGAGGGAGGCATGATGAGGTTATCATGAGGGTACAGGGACGTGACTCGTTAAGAATGTTTTCTTCTTTCTTCCAATTATTATTGATAGAATAAGAATTCCTCCCCACCCAGTCTCCTGCTCCAGCTTCTGCCATGGAAGAGCAAGGAGGAGGGAGGCATGAGGAGAGAAGGGGCGTGACCTTTCTCTGTTCAGGAGGTGGGGGGGACATTCCAGCTCACTCGCCTGTTCAGAGGCTGATGTGCATGTGCCCCCGGCAAAGTAGTTCCTGCCTGCCTGCACAGGCTCTTGCTCATGCGTGCTGGGGGTCGCCGCAAAGTTAGAGGAACTTGAGGCCTGTCAGTGATTCTGGAGGTCCATGGAGCAGAGGTGCAAGGAGAGGGTGCAGCTTGGTTTTCTGTGTCCTGCTGGGGCTGCCAGCCCAGAGCATGTCCTGAGCCATGGGAGGAATGGGATAACCTAATCAGGACAGGATCCTAGCCCCCCAGCACCCATGGAAATACAGTTTCTGAGGAAGAGGGGGGCATGCATGGGACATGAATCTCCAAAGGGGGGCACAGCAAATAAAACTTAGGGCACTTCTCTTGGGGAGCAGCTGAGCGGAAACATCCAGCTAAAGTACTCATCCATAGAGATGCATGTGGCAACAGTTAAGGATGGAAAAGACATATTGGGTCTGTGGCATGCAGCCTGCAATTTCTGGCCTCTGTGTATGTCTGGAAGGGTGGAATAGTGCTAAGTGTGGACGGAGGGAGAAGAATAAACATTTATGTACTAGATAGGCCGAGCCAAATCCAGGAGCTTCAGCAACAGCCTTCTCGGAAGCGTGTGAAAGGCTTATTTTCCAGTTAACTTTACAAGGCTTGTCACCACCCTCTGCAAGGCTTGCTGAAGATTCTGTTGTCTACAAGCCTGAGGATGCTCCTTTATTCACAGTGGCTGACAGCGTTATATATAGATACCTAAAAATATTGAACTTGGGTGTGGAGTGGCTGTAAACAACTGCTAGAAAGAGGAGGAGAGCGGAGGTTTTTTTTCTCACGCGGCTGCCAAGAGAGAAAAGTCCATTATTTGCAGTTGATAGGGGAGTGGATGGGAGAACACTGAGGAGAGACACCTTTGTTTGCAGCTGCCTGGGACCGGAAGGAGGGCTTTGTCTTTAGCTGTTTAATGGGGAGAGCAAGGGGAAGCTTTTCCTTCAAGCTCCAGGGCTGCTTCAGTGGAGTGACCTTTTTCCATTTTTCAGATACCCAACAAATACTCAAGAAATACGATTGTGATAGTTACCCTTCAGTGTGCTGCTGCATGGATCAAGAAGCCTCAGAGATTTTAAAGAGATAAGCACATTGTTTTTAGCTGCACTCATAAAAGCAGAAGCCAAAGTTCAGCAAGAATTGATTGGCTTACAGGCTCCATCCAGTCCACAAAGATTTGTGCAGGAAACTTACTGAATGTCTAGAAATATATACTGAGTGACAGAACACTGCTTTTTATGTAAGCATTTCTGGAAATACTTTGTGAACAGATATTTTCTGTTATGATCCTGAATAAATCAAATCACATCAATCAACTTTAAGATTCAAACCAGCACTCCAGAATTTATGAGGACCCTCAAAGATAGAGCTGTACACACCAGCAATTTTGTTTCGTAGTAGTAGTAGTACCCGTCTTTTCACTTGGACTCCTCCTCCTGCCACACTCAAAATATATTTTATCCGTGTTTTTAAAAATGTTTTGTGAATAAAAATTACACGTATAGCACTCTACATGTAGAAAACTACTGTAGTCATTGACCTTTAATAACAATGTTGTGCCTATTTCTATTACTAGTTTAGTAGAGTATGTTTAACTAGTTTATCTCCCAGTCTGATTTAAATATTATTCCTTAGTATCAGGGAAGGGGCATGGTAGATTTTTAATTTTGATTGTTTGTAAGAGGGGTTCTTAATGCTGTCTCATTATGAAAGGGAATAAATGCCCACCTAGGATATTTCAGATCACAGAAAGAAATATGCCTTGTAAGAGCAAAGTTAGTGCTTCACCTTACTTTTTAAAATGATTATTTCACACAGCCCCCCCCCCTTTTTTTTTTTTGGGTCTCTCTTTCAAGTAAAAGATTTATTTATTGATCACTATACACATTTGTGTCCTGGTTCTACATAGCATGCAGCATTGGAATCCTGGCTTTATTGGAACTTACAAAGTAAATATCCAATACATAATTCTTGCTCCTAATTTGGACAATAATTTTGAGGTACAGTAAATGACTTTGTGCAAATCCTGGACAGAGCACATAGCCAGAGTAAATAGACTATGCACTGGCGGTGGGAGAAAGAGAGCAAAGTCTTCTATCCATCCCATAATATGGAGCAGCAGCAGAGCTCCTCCTCCAGGCTGCATAGTCCCCACAGCTGCTATGTTCTTTTTTATGGTTTGGGTGTTTGGCCCGTGAATCCACTGGCCCTGCTTCCAAGGAAATCCTTATCTGACATGCAGAGTCTATGGATATCCTGCAGGCTCCCCAGATCCTGCCCCTCCTCTCTCTTCCCCCATCCCGCATACACAGCGAAACTGCTCTGAATTTGTCTGTGTTCAAGGCATTCCATTCCCACGTAGGATAGGGAGGTAGGATTGGCCCCATAGCAGTTAGGTTTATGCTAATTTTGTAGCACTGTATATTACTGTCTTGGTGTTTGTTGGAGTTGGCTGATATGCAGCACAAGTCCCAGATAGGTACAGAGAATGAGGCAATGACCGACAGCAACAACACAAGGGATTCCTATCACAGTCACTCAGAATTATACAACACAACACAAATAGATCTTTTGCATAATGACTAAAAAACTACTAATAATGGCCATCTTCAGTATCGTAGCAACAGCCAAATCCTTCAAAAGAGCAAGTTTTTCATTGATAAAGCATTCCATTTAAACACTGAAATTTGGCATAATGTGGAGTATGAAATAAGTTTTGAAAGGAAGCTGATGATTAAGAAGAAATGCAGTGGGCATTTAATAAATGGAGGAACCGCAAGATAATTAACTGGCATGCATAAAGATTCATGCTTTATACCAAAATTTTAATTTTGCACATAAATGTGCCTGATGTAGGCAGCATTTAATCACCTAGCTGACAGGAGTAACTACTTTCATTTAACCTTGACTGAAGATCATGAATTCTAACAGGTTTAATTGGATACATCATTTAACAGAATGAACAGAGCAAATTTTTCTCAATTCATAGGTTCTGATTGACATGCACCAGCAATAAGGCGTTGCACAATTAAAGCTGATCTGTATTCCTGGCCTGGGCAGCAATTGCCATAGTGATGTGACACTGTTTGATCACTGTGGCACTGAAACTATACTGAATTTCCCCTTGTTTTGAAAAGGGCAATGCTCTAAAAAGGCAGAGGGGGGGGGGGGAGATTTTGGCACTTAATTTTTTTATATTAAATCACATTGATATGCACAAACTGTAAGGGAAGGGACTTGTCTTATTATCAGTAACTCAGGGGAAAGAAGAAAAAATGGTACCTGCTTTTATCCATTTAGTACATTATTTACAGAAAGTAAAAAATGTGGGTCATCAAATGAAAGGTAACACATCAGGGGCCCTAACTGTCTTGGACTTTTAATTGAATAGGAAGTAGTGCTGCATGGCTTTCTAAATTCACATGCAGTTTGTTCTTCTCTCCTTACTAGAATTCACAGGCAACTTACCAGGTGTGTGGGGACACGGGAAGGGGTAGAAAAAGAGGGAAGGCGGAAAGTGGTACCTAAAAGGAGTAGAAAAAGAGGGAAGTGGTACTTAAAAGGTGGTAGAAAAGGAGGGAAGGGGGAAAGTGGTACCTACAAGCGAGTTCCATACATTTTCTTTCATGTAATATTTCATATGATGAAATCTTGAGAAAATTGCTTAGGTAAGTTAATACTGCCCCCAGGCAACTTCCAGTTCCCCAAACAGCTCTTATTCATCAGCTCACCAGCGGTTCACTGTCTCTGGCAACAGTCCACAGGTCATATATTTAACCTACATGAACTGGAACTATTTCTTTTGTGGATTAATCACAAACAGGGTTTTCTTCTATATCTCCGCACTGTCTGACTATTTTTTTCTTCAGACAGCTGCCTTTTATTTTTAAAAAAAATTTCCAAAATTACGTTGGTCTCACACTGAGCCTCCGACCAAAGTTCCAGTTATTCCTTGGGGCATGCTGCTCCTGCTTCTAACCCTGGAATGTCCACAGCTATCAAACTTTAATATCATGAGTTTAGAGGTCTCTAAAATTCAATTAGTCATAATATATTTCTGCTGTTGAGGGATCTACTGTTTGGCTCATTGTACTCAGTGGGTAGAGGGAAGCAACATTATACCAGTAAAAAAACTTCCAGTGCTTGCTAATATTTTTTAAAAGTTTGTTAAATGTAGAGCATAAACAGCTCGACCCCTCCAGCAGCACAGAGGGGATTTAATGCTGCCAACAGTTTCCTTGGGAAAGTCCTAGCTGGTTTGGGACTATTGTCTTGGCCTCCCCAGTATAGGAGGTGAAGCCAGAGGTCACTGGGTCAGATCCTGCTAAGTATTTAGGCACTTAACCCTTATTGATTTTAATGGGAATTAGGTGCCTAAACACCTAAGAGGATCTGGGCTAATATGCCTTGGCAATCATTCCTGACAGAGCGGCTCTCTAAGCTTGAGGCTACTCCAACATGTGCCTCACCCAGGGGACAGGAAGGTAGCGGAAAACCATCTTCCTCCCCAGCCTTTTTACTCCAAGTGCTGCTGTGATGTACGTGGGGAATCTTTCCCCAGACATGATGGTGTGGTACAGTATAAAGGTTATATTGTCCCTTATTTGAAATATATTTACTGCTCCTTGTTAGGGATCTTTGTGTTGTGTAACTCATTTGGTCAGTCCAAACTCAAGCCAATAAAATTCCTCTACCATATCTCAGCAACATGTGTTCTGTATTATATACATTACCCTCCTATAATGCCGCAGGGATTTCAATGGAACCATTAATGAATGAAGCTTTACAACACCCTGGTGAGGTAGCTAAGTATTATTAGGATCGTCTTTTTGCAGATGGGCGAACCAGGGTACAGGGAGGTTTTGATTTTGCCTATGGGATACAGAGCAAGTCAGTGGCGCAACTGGGGTGGAAACACAGATCTCCTCAATCACCTGATTTAATCATTAAATATAAAGGATAAAATTCTGCTTAAAGTTATGTCTAGGACATCGCCCTGACTTTGATAGGGTTGTATGAGTGTAAATGTTAGCAGAATTTGGCTCACAGTAGATTTTTGTCTTCCTGTACATTTGGCAGTCTGGACTGTTCCAGTATTTTTAGGGTTTAAATCCCAGATCCCAGCTAATGGGAGTATGCACATGCTCCAAATTTCACCTGTTTATGTGCTTCACTAGATCTGGGGCCTTACAGTACAATTTAAAAGTGCCTTTTTGGCTTTCAAAATTCTTTACACATTTATTAATGTCACATCAACCAGCTCACTAGCCAATTCATTCTGCGCTTCTCCTCTTGGAGTCATTTGTGGTCCTTCGCTGTGACTTTCCTGAGTTGGAAGTCACTTTTCAACTAGTCCACATGCTGAACTGCCTCCCACGCCTTCCTCTTGGGAACAATTGAGGCTCTGATCCAATGGGACTACTCATGCTTAAAGTTAAGGGCGTGTTTAAATGCTTTGCTGGCTCAGGGCCTAAGCTGCTTCCTCATTCCAAATCTTAGGTTGAATGTTCAAAAGCACCTAAGTGACTTAGAAGCCACTTTTTAAAAGTGATTTGGGGGTCTTACAAGCCTAAATCCAATTGACAATTTATGGGATTTAGGATCCTAAATCATTAAGGCCATGCCTTCACTATAAACTTGGAGTGATGCAAGGTATGTCGACAGACAGCAACTGAAGTTTGTATATAGCTCGGGCACGTGCATCTGGCATCAATGCAGTGCGTGGTCCCCAGAAGTGCAACGTGTGGAACACCATGGTTAGGTATCCCAGTGTGTCATGCACTGCCATCTGACACAATGTCTTTTGGGAACTATTCACAATGTGTTGTGGGGTAGAAATGCGTTGCCCAGGAATCGCAGGGCGCTAGGGGTCAAATTCCCACTATGCAATTTTCTTCATTCCATAAACCATTCATATTCTATATTTTTGGCACCTTTTTTTTAATCCCATACATCTGTGTAGCATTTTTTAGTGTCCACCATCTCTGATAGAAGCATGGAGTCCACAGAGCTCTGCACTCTTTTCATGAACAGTGCAAATAGAACACACAATTTTCCTGATTTGCAGACACTCAGTACCGCAACAATGAGACTATGATGCTTTCCTCAAGGACTATTTATGGCGGTAGTAGTGAAAAACAACTGAAGGTTGTCGGTAGCGTTCACAGAGCAGCTGCAGAAGTTGCTGTGCTGCTTCTGGGCCCAGGAAATTAGCACTGACTGATGGGATTGCATGATAATGCAGGTTTGGGAGGGCAAGTAGTGGCTGCAGTACTTTTGGATGCAAAAAGCAACATTCTTGGTTCTGTGTGCTAAGCAAACCCCACCCCTCCAGTGCAGGGATTCCACATCAGAGTTGCACTGATAGTGGAGGCGTGGCAATTGCTGTCTACTCACTTGCAATGCCACATTACTACGGGTCAATGAGAAATCATTTTGGAGTTGGAAACTCCATGTGTGGGGGGCATTGACGTGCAAATATGTACGGCCATTAATCAATTCCTGCTACTTAGAAATGTGACTCAAGGCAATGTGCAGGACGTAGTCAATGGATTTGCCGCAATGGGGTTCTCAAATTGTGGTGGAGTGCTAGATGGCACACACGTCTCTCTCTTTTGGCACCAGCCCACCTTGCCATCTTCATATACATCAACAGAAAAGGCTACTTGCACCAGGGGTGCTTCACTGATATCAATGCAGGCTGGTCAGGGACAGCGCATGCCATTCGCATCTTTAAAATCATAGGACTGTTCAGAAAGCTGCAAGCAGGGACTTTCTTTTCTGACAGTGGATCGGTGCTACTGAAATGCCATAGTGATTCTGAGGGCCCCAGCCTACCCTTTGCTCTCCTGGCTCATAAAGCCATATGCTGGCCCCCTTGACAGCACCAAGGAAGGGTTCCACTACCAGCTCAGCAGTGCAGAATGACTGTGGCACGAGCTTTTGGTGGATTGAAGGGATGTTGGTAGTGTTTATTCACTAGGTTGGATCTCAGTGAGAGAAATACCCAAGTGATTATAACTGCCTAGTGTGTCCTGCATAATATCTGTGAGGCAAAGGGGGGAAAGCTGCTGCCAGGCTAGAAGTGGAGCTGCCATCTGCTGACTTTGAACACCCAGACACAAAGGCTGTTACAAGCGCTCAGTATGAAGCTATCCAGTTGAGGATGGTGCTGAAAGAGCACTCTGAGAGTGAGCCACTGTAGTGTGCTGTGCTGGACTGAACTCTGAGCCTGGAGCTTTCGATGCTGTTAGGAACTATGTGATGCTAAATGTACATTTTATAAATTATGCCTGTTTTTTCCTGCAGCTATGAATTAAGTGGTGCTTGCTGTACATTTACAAGTACTGTGTGCTTTGAGTACAGCTATGCATTCTGCAACATGTTTTGTGAACAAATAAAGATAATTTTATTATTCAAAAATAGAAATGTATTAAGTGGCCAAAACGGTGCAGAAACTCAATGTACAGAAAACAAGAGGCAATACAATACAAGCTTTTAACATAAATTAGCAGCATGGTTTTGTGCTGGTTGAAAAATTTCACCTCTAGTGGCACTATATGAATGCCCTCTGGTGTTCCTCTTAATCATGGCCCCAACATAAACCAACAAAATAGAACCAGACTCCTATTCCATTATTCCTAGCTGGAGTATTCTGGTGACTGGCCTGCTTTGAATACTCTAGTTCTTCCTAGGTGAATGCTGTGGACCCCCCAGGACACTCAGTTCAGCCCATGAAAGGAGCTTTAAATTTGGAAAGGCAGCAAACCTTTCTGTCCATTTCAGTGCACAAATGTCAGTGGTTCTCACAGGTCGGTGTATGTGAAGCTGTGGTTTTCCTTGCTGTCTCCCAGAATGAAGTCATAGGAGTAAGGATACAGCCTGTGATGCCATATAGTACCTGGTTGTAGGCAACGTTTACCATGGAGTTCCCCAAGGACTGCAAAGGATGGGGAGTCTGGGATTGTTGGACCTGTAGAGCAACCAGGCTGTGCAGCATTTAGGTTTGGTCACTGAGAAGACCATTAAGTCCTGGTGTATCTCGCTTTCCTGCAGGGCCTGACTCCTGTCCTCTCTTTCCTTCTCCAGGCTGCCTGCCATGTCGGACCACCAATCCCTCTGCTCATGGTCCGATGCAGCACCCGCTTGCAAGTTCTTGCTGAACATGTCCTCCCTAATTCTCTTTTCTAAGGCTGTGGCCCCTCCAGCCCACAATGGTAGCTGCTGCTACCAAAAGCGGACAAATGAATCACTGGATTTACAGTCACAATGGAAAGGGAAAATATAAGTTTCAAAACTCCCTTCACTTATCCCCACAAAACCTTTCAATAAGACATGCTTATTGCCACTTCAGCTTTGGAACGTACTAACACAGCATGGCTCTTCTGCTCTGGCCATGGTGAATATGGCCTGCCAGGGATGTGGTGGCAGGGGGGAGGGAATTTTGGTTGCAAGAAACCATACACTTTTGGGTCCTATTCCATGAGTACCAGCACAGGGAAATGACCCTGAATACTGGCCCTATTTTCCACAGGCAGTGGTGGTTTTATCTCACTTCTGATGGTAACGAAGGCGCAGAAAACAGCTGCTCCTGGTGTCCTGAAGTTATCTGGGCCTGTATGCCACTAGCTTGGTTACTGCCAGCCAAACTCATTGCAGAGTGGCATGGGAAAGTGTCCTACTATGTAGAAAGAAATAAGGCAGCCATGAGCCATTCCTAGAAACTTTCCAGAGGGGACTGCAGAGACTCTCCATGAAAGTTTCATCTCAGAGGCTACAAAGGATAACCCTGTGTACATAAACAAACTGCTCTCCATCTGCTCCCTCCACTTCCCTATCAGCCCAACAGGGAGTTAAAAGCAAATACTGACCCTACCGCTGATTGTTGTACCATGCTACCTCTTCTCCTATGAGTAAAACAAGGTGAAGTTGATATGTGTGTCTTGTTAACTTGGGGATGGGCTGGGTGCCGTCTTTACATTTAAATATTGTAAGGAAAAATGCAGGCCATACTTACCTGAGGTCCCTTCTCCTTCTTCAGGCTCATCCGTATCATCAAGCTGGTGATACTGGCTAGACTGGTGGAATCTTGAAAGGCATGTCTACATCGTCTGTGGCAGCAAGCCTCGGGGCCTGCACCGACAGACTTGGGTTAGCAGGGCTCATGTTAGTGCTCTAAAATAGCTATGTAGACAACTCTTGGAAGTTGTGGTGTGGGCGCTGAATCCCAGGTGCCCAACCCAAGGCTTCAGAGCCCAAGCTCCAGCCTGAGTCACAACTTCAAAGTGTTGTCTGCACAGCTCAGCACCGGGGCTATTGCTGTGCTTCCTGGCCTAATGGTATGCCTGCTGCCGTTCTTTCACTTTCACACAGCACTGCTGCTGCTCCCTGTCTTACCCCTTTGCCTGCATTCCCCATGCAGTCTGTTCCCCATGTTTCTATGGCTGGTCTGTAGCTGTG
Organism: Emydura macquarii macquarii; assembly: GCF_026122565.2. NCBI lineage: Eukaryota > Metazoa > Chordata > Testudines > Chelidae > Emydura > Emydura macquarii. The sequence goes on from NW_027131390.1 coordinate 74,023,510, forward strand.
CTTGCACAACCTCTTCTCCCCACAGGCCCAGGCAATCCAATACTGCCTGTTTACTCCAGGCAGGAGTGCGCCTAGTACATGGAGTTGACATGGGTGGTTGGGCGGTTGCACACAAGGGAGAGCTGCTACGTGTGCTCGCCGATCAGGAAAAGGCATTTCAAAAATATGTAGAGAGTTTTAAAGGGAGGGAAACGGTTTCCAGTCATGTGACTCATGGTCAGTAGAGTTGACAAGTGTGACCAGAGCAGTCACTGTTGCAGGAAATGGCGCATGGTAGAACAGCTGCTGGAGGACTGGTAGGGTCAACACAAGTCACGCAGTGTCTTCACTAACACTACGTCAACTTCAGTCAGTCAACCGTGGCTCCGTGCTGTTGGGGAGGTGATTTTAGTGTGTCACCATAGCAGGGCATTTTTGTCAGCCAAAGACAAATTTGAGCATAGACACATGCACACACAGGGTGACGCCAGGTGACTTATGTTGGCCTAACTTTGTAGTGCAGACCAGACCGTTTAGCAAATTTTTACCCCCTCATCATTAAACCTTTCTGTTCTCTTCAGCTTCAGAATGGCGCTCTCTGCAGAATATATTTGATGCCTCCTATAAAGTATGCACTCGTATAAGAAATAAAGCTCGCTAAATTTCAGATACCTTTCTGAAAAAAAGTTTCATTCTTCTTTCCCTCATAAGAGATCAAATCTGTGGGGGGAGAGAGGGTTTAATGCTGTTTTGAACAAATAGCAAAAATTACAGGGACTGTCACATTTTTTTTCCTACTGCTTTCCAACGGCACCGTTTGATTGTGTGACTAGGGAAAGGATGCTAAGAGCAGTCATGTTTACATCTCTCTCACAGTGTATAATTTAACTTTCAGCAATATAAAATAAGACAGCAGAAATATTTTTACTTGTTCTTACAATGTCCAAAGTTGTTTCTTACTGTTTTTATTTGAAGGAACTAGACACAAACCTGGCTGCCTTAACCACTGCCTTTGAGAGAGCTACAGCTGAGAAAATCTGCTGCCAGGAAGAAGTGAATAGAACTAACAAGACTATTGAGCTGGCCAACAGATTAGTGAAAGGTCTGGAGGTGAGGTCCTACAGGGCAGGCTAATGAAGCAGCCTACAAAAAGCATTTCTTTGTTATACACTACTGATCTGGCAATAACAGAGGCACTTAGCAAAGAACCTGATGAGCTGAAAAAATTATGTCATTATCATTCATTTTTTTCATAATAGAAGCATGTTTTTGACCTTTACATTTTCTTATATTTTGCCTCACTGTGGTATATATTAACTGTAAGATTACCTAGTAACTAACGTATCCAAGAACATTAAAAGAAGGGATCTAGTCAATCTTAGGGATTGACAATGAAGATGATTTAATAAGATGCAATGGCTTTATTTGCAACAATTAAACAATGCTAATTTACTGCCCTCACTTGGGGGGTACATACAGAATAATACAGTTTGGGCTACTTAGTTAAATAAGATGATAATTCTCTAATTAGCTCTCTGAGATGTGCAGTGGATATTACATGAGAGAGACTAAATAACGGCAAAACCATGAATTATCAAAAATCCATATTGTCTGTTGATCCAAGTTGGCTCAGGGGAATCCATATTCACGGATGGATTTTTCATTTATCTATTGATTTTTACCTCACCTATACTTTTTTTTTATTATTATTTTACTCTATATTAAAATTCATTTTGGAATCTCTTTCTATAGTTTACTGGCATTATAGGTATTGTGCAATTCTAGTCAGTAATTTGAAGCTGCTTTGGAGAATCAAATATGTGGACAACAAAAATAAAAGATTTATTTGTTATTAAGTAAAATTATATTGCTCAATGTCTCTGGGAGAACTTAAAATAAAAAACAGCATTTAAAGTTATTTGCAGAAACAATAGAAAGGATTGATCGACTGAAGGAGCGAATGGGGGTGCAAAAGGCCCATTGTTCCTGTTTAGAGAAGCACAATCAAATAATTTAAAATGTTAACCTCCCAACTGAAAGTGTAGTATTTTTAGTGAGAAACTAATGCCTCTAAAATTAAACCACATACATAGTACAGAACAACAAAGGGTCTAATACTGCAGACCTTTTAAAATTATTGCAATAAGCAGTGATTCTGGAGCATCAGATAATATTTTCTTCCACCTAGCATATCATATTGTTTGGTTCCACCATAACCCCCTGCTGTGGTTAACAAGCACTAGAATATCAACAGAGAGAGGAAAAGGGGGATGTATAATGAAAAAGAATCTAAAGGAGGAGACCGAGATGAAAGGAAAGAAAAGTGAGTCAGTCACTAGATGAAGACAACAGTAAGGTGAATTTTGGTGGCAAGCCCTTCACCAGGCACCTTGCAAAGCAACAGTTCAGCGAAGAGACTGGATATCATAAGAGACTGGTGATGGGATACTATCACCTCTATGGAATTGTGTCAAATTTAACTCAGGTCAGCAATGACCCAAAGCTGTTACCATTGGATGGCTGTTGGGTAACCTATACGAAGTGAATCCAGCCCTAGTGAACAAGAGGATTTCTTTTCATTTTAATTTTTGCTGAGAAAATATTATTTCTTTAGTTTTATGCCAAAGCCATTGCTGCAGTGATAGTTGCACGTTGCTCTGGCAAATACTAGAAAGGTAATCTTTCCCAGAATTCCCTCTGATGAAGTGCTATATAAGTGCTACATAAGTAGATCTTTCTATTGCATTAATATATATATATTGATTTTTTAAACTAAAAGGAATTTCATCCTGAAAATCATTACTATACTAACAAATAACCAGTGCTTGTGTTTTCTCGTCTAATTCCTAGGGGAAAGTACTGAATGAACAGGCTTGGAAGCTGAAGTTCTCTTGCCACAGGAAAAGGAACAAGGGCTCAATCGTGCACCAGTTGAAGTCAAAGGCAAATCTCCTATTAACTTTACTGGATGAAAGATCAAGCCCTGAAACAGGCAGTGGCAGTGTAAGTTTCCCCTGCCATTCCACCAGTGTCCCTGAGCCCTGACACAAAAGATCATCTCTAGGCCCTGTGCGGTTAGTTCCATCTGTGTCCATTCAATCTTTGGCCTCTGATTGGTGCCAATAATGCTGTGGTCATCTGCCTGCTAATCATGGAACTGAGACCACCAACTTATTTCATATAAATCACCCAGCAGCCATTTTCAGCAACAATTCCACCACTCATACCCTGAATTGGATTTGCATAAGTCATCTGGATATCAGAGATATTACCAATCCCCATAGCCAGCCAGACCCATGATGAAGCTTTAACCCTTCCATAGAAATTCCTGAAACTATGCAGCCTCGCTGTACCTTTGCTGTTGACTGGATCTTGTCACCCCACTGCCAAAAAACAACCCGCAGTAGATCCACATAACTTTGAACACACTATACGTGGTACACAATAACTGTTTGGGCGATATGCAAACTCCAAACTCTTTGACTTATTGCTAACAAGTGTGAGTGACCCCACATGATACCAGAGCAATAACAACTACCTTTCTGCAGTTTATTTGTAAACAATTAATTAACATATGATCTTTAATCCTTGTATTGTAGGCAGAAGATGTGAGATGGGCTCAGTCCGTCCCTTAGGATTGTGAAGAAGAGAAAACTGTGTGGAGATGTGCTCCTATGTGCTGCTTTTATTTCGTATGCCGGTTCATTTGCAGAGCAGTGGCGTATCACGGAGTGGGGGACATGCCACTGGGCGCTGGCCAGCTGGGCCCTCCTCAGAAGAGCTACCTCCTGCTGTCACAGGCGGCCAGGTGCTGCTGGGCCTTAACATCCTGCCAGCAGCCGAGGGCACCCACTGTTGTGGGAGCAAGTGTCCTCCCAACCCTCCTGCCCCCACGCTGGGTGCAAGTAGGGAACCTCAGGGATCAGGCCAGGAAGTGAAAGGCAGGGCTCCGGGGCACAGCCCATCACGCCCCGCCCCCTTCTCCCCTCCCCCCTGCCGCTGGGTGGCATCTGCCACTGCCACTCCTGCTCCCCACCATACTCGCTGCCGCCAATGGGGGTGGGAGGCGGAAAATGTAAGGGTATAGGAAGGTACATTTGGCAATAATAAATCAACAAAGCGCAAACTCCTGAACAAGAGCAAATTATGCCACTGGCTAGAGCTTGCTGCTGTTTGAAACATTCACTAGCTGATAAGGACTAGACATGCAGACTAACCACAGACTATGGGGAAATGGTGTGCAACCCAGAGCAATTGCCAGGCCCAAGCAGCATTCTGCTTAGTGCCGTGGAGAGAAGCTTCCCGGCTTCTTGCCTGAGGGTTAATACTGTATTCTCTCCCCTCCATTGTGCACCAGTAGAGCAAGATGTAGTGTTTAGTTATAGCATTGCTTGTGTAGTGAATGCTATAGTTAAGGTTGCATTGTGACTTCCATTTTAACCTGCTGTTGTTTCATGTTCATAACTTTCCTTCAGATGAAAATTTCCTTTACATCTGAAATTTTTCATGCTTCGTTTCAGTTGAAATGTGATTTTTTTTTTTTTTTTTTGCAAGCCTGTTTAAAATCCATTCATTGGTATTGAATTATGCAAGTATGGGGGGGAAACGTATTTTTTCTACTGTAAAAAGTCTTTTTTGCACATTCATAATTCACAAAAAGCTGAATGTTACAAGCTGAAACTTTCCAGGTGGCTAGTTTTGACTGAAGGCCAGTCTCCAAGCTAATTACAAAGCAGAGAAAGAAAGAGAGACATTTAAAAAAAAAAAAAAAACCAGCATAAAGGGTTTTATATGATTAACTAATTTGTTTGAGGTGTTTCTATTCTGAATCACTTAGAGTAAGTTTTAAGTAACAATCTTATTGAAGTCATTATAAAATATTGTAATTACATAATACCAGTGTTTTGTGCTGCAATTTCACTGTGGCGTTCCATCCTTTGTCTATGACAATGTGGAAGCTAACAGTGAAAGCTGTATAGTAATTAGTGTTTTGTGAATTATGTGCTTTGGCCAGCGAGAGGGCTAGGTGCAGCTCAGGAGGCGAGGGGTGTGCAAAGTTGGCTTGAGGCTGCTTTTACCCTCTCCTGAGCCTGGTGCTGTCTGGATGCCAGGCTGGCCTCTGGGAGCTGTTCTAAATTATTATGTGGGCTCCCAAGAACATCCAGGGACCATCCTAGCAACAAAGGGATTTTCAGTGCATAAAGAAAACGTGTCTCCACTTCCCTTTGCAACAATGGGAGGACTAGTGGGCGCCAAAGGAAAAGAGGAACCCTCTAGGGCAGGGATAGACAATAGGTGGACCACGGGCCAAATTCGGACCACCAGATGCCTTTGAACAGACTGTGAAAACTTTTTATTTACTGATTATTATCAATAGTGTTATTATTTTCTCTGGAGGCTGGACCTTGACTAGACCTTGACCAAGAAATTTGGACCTTAACAAACAATAATTGATTACCCCTGCTCTATGGGCTGGGTAAGCCTGTGTTAGAGCAACTTTGTGCTAATACAGAGCAAAATTTGGGCCCAAATCTCCCCCCCGCCCTTTTTTTTTTTTAACATGGAAATAAAATACACGCATTTACATTAATGTAATATTAAGGCCATACTTTTAAACATGCTACTGTCAGGAAATACAAAAAAGTGAAGGTAACTTGTACACGTTGCATGTGTAGAGCTGAATTCTGCTCTCAGTTATATCACCCTAAGTCTGAAGTAACTTATTTGAAGACAAAGGATTTCTTATAGCTATGAGATAGTGTAGCTGAGAGTGGAAATTGGCCCATCAGGTACTGATTATACTGCCGAAGGTTTAATATACAATGAACCTACTTCTGCCCTCGTGCATGTATAACCCAAATTACTTCAATTAATGTCGCAGACAGTCCAATTGTTTTCCATATGTGCAGCACTGGAGAGTTAAATATGATCATTTTAATTTGTGTATTCCCTGTCTTTTGAGTGTTTAAAATTTAATCCAGTTCTTACATTCATGTGTTGATTAGTAAAAAGTTAAGCAGCATACTGCATTTTTTCCTGTTGATGCAGCTTGTTCTTTACATGCATTACAAATATGGGTGGAAAGATATTGTAACACACAAGCCATTGAAACTAGGAATTTAAAAGTTAACTTTTATTATTTTAGGTCCCCATTCCAATGATGGAAGGTCTTGAACCAATCTCCATGCAGGTGGGTGATGCAACAATTGCTAAATGGAACAATGAAGACCTTGCCTAGCGATACATGTCACTATTCTTACAAACTGTGAACATTGGCCTCTATTGATTGATCCCAGCTCCAGGGGGATCAAATGGATAAAAAGCAGACATGGCTCAGATTTGAAAGTCATCCATTTGAGTCAGGCAGAGCTAGTTGGCAGCTACCAGTATTAGTAGGAATAGAAACATTTATTTGTTGAGATATTGAAGAGATGTGGGGGCTAATTTTATCCTGAACTGCTGATATTGTGTAAGATGTTTTCTTTATATCCCATGAAGCATTAAAAACTCTACTAAACTGTTTTCTTCCTTTAAGCTTATCAAAGTATCCAGTGAAATAATGAACAGCGTGCACTGCTAGTATCTTCAGCATTGTATCCATGTCTCTCCCCAAACCCTGTGGATTTTTCCAGGTATGTTGATATTATAGGTCAGATGCTGGAGATCCTGTTTTGATAGAGAACTCAGGGGAAACCATTGATCCTGTACTTGATCCACTGCTTGGAAGGCATATGCTAGAGAAAGGAAGGTAATGCTGTTTATGACCTATCTGTTTCAGATACCATTTATGTCATCAGCCATCTCTCCACTTACGTTTATATATATTTAATGTATCTTTTCATCAAAGTTCTCCTCTGGCATCTGTGGGATGGGTATGCTACGATCTGGGTACTGCATCCCTGAACTGTTGGGCCCAGCTGCATCTTCTTCCAGCTGCTCAACCCTTCCCTGTGTGGCTTTTCACTTGTGCACACTTGACAGGGGCAAACTAACGTTTGTGCCTGGTTCTGTGTGCACAATCCTGGCTGTACTACCTGGGGACCTTGTGAGACCCACATGGGTCGTGTTACTCAGCACACCAATATGGACTCTTCCTTACTTCCCTGCTGTAGCACAGGAAGGGTTATGCCTCGGTGATGCCACGCAGGGATCAAGAATAGGCAACATTTAACAGTGCTCTTGTCTCCTCTCCCCAAGAGGAGGAGTGGCTGGAATGGATCCTTCTCCCTGCACTTTATTAACTTGATTTCTTTATTTCACTAGTTTGACCTTGAGAGCTGTATCCCCCTCAATTCAAGTCGTATATCCTCCTCTCTGAGATAGTGCTTTAAATAGAGGAAGGGGTAATATGAGTGGGTCCTCAGCTATTCGTTCCCCCTTTTATCTTGTGACATTTCCCCCTCCTTCCCATTATAATCCTGAACTCTTTCCTTCCCTCTAGTTTAGATGCATCTACACCCCTTTGTGCAACTACCAGGGATTCTTCCTTCCATCCCATGGCCCTGCCAGAAACTGAGAATATCCCATCTCTCATGGTCATGGTGTCTACCACCCAAGATTGTGTCTGACTAGAGGGATCATGCATCCCAGTTTGTTACATTACCCAGCTTGTCTAATCTCTTTTAAACACTTAACGCTGGGAAGGTTGCCATATGCAGCTCCTACCTACAATTTAGACACGAGAGAAATCTGTGAATGGAATAGCGCAGAATTCCTTCAGGTCCCTTTCTCTACTCTTCAATCATACTAGAAGAAAGAAGTAAGCCACAGGAATAAATTCCTGACACTTGAAGCTTAGTTCTAATTACAGCAGCTGTGAAGATCTCTAATCAAAGAGGTTAAATTGAGGAACAAAATTGAATCATCACAATCCCTACATTCCTGTACTAATCCTTTTACCATTTTTCTCTTGATATCTTAATTTCCCCCACCTAACTTTAAATCTTGCTTCTAACTGCCTATTGAGAGCATCCTTACTCAGTCATGACACCCCCCTAGTGCAACTACATGCAGACAACTCCTTATGCTGACACTGACTACTGATCCACTAATGTGACCCGTCTATGCCTAGGGTAGCCACCTGAAAATGCCAAGGTCAGGGCAGGCTGTAAAAGGAGGGCAGATTCTTCCAACACTTGTGGATGACACTGAAGTCAGACTTCCCAACCAGCCACAAACAGTGCTTCTGATTCCCCACACTGGTTATCAAGAAGCCAAAATAAAAATATACACAGTCCCCTTCACTGCATTTCAGTCTCTGGCTCCCAGTCAGTCCCTAGGTCCAGTAAAGAGACCAGTTATTTAAAACTCTATGCTCTTTACCAAAAAGGTTTCTCCTGACCCCAAAGGGTCAGCCACAGTACCAGATCAATATAAGTTTAGATCTTACCCAAAATACCATGCTGCCAGCCAATCCTTTAGTAACTAAAACTAAAGGTTTATTATAAAAAGAAAGAAACAAATTATAAGAGAAGTGTTAAAGGATTAAATCAATCAGATACATACAAATGATTTGAAAGTCCATATATATCAGGTTTCTAGTAGAATTTGTGGAGTTTGCAGGCTTGTATAGTCCCTCTCGTGTACATCCAGTACCTGGATGGGTCTCAGTCCTTTGTTTCACAGCTTCAGTTCAGTTCAGTTGTAGATGAGTTGATCCAGAGGTAGGCTGGAGACTAAAGATAGACTAAAGACAAAATGGATGTCATGCAGCTGCCTTTTATGTCCTTTGGTCTTTGCCATGCTGCTTGTGGAATTTTACAGGAACAAAATGGAATCCAGAGTCACATGAGCAAGTCCTGGTGACTCATCAGGTATATCCCTGGCTTCTCCCCCTGGGCCCCCATACCTGTGAATTTCTTAATGGGCCATTAAGCAGGCTAGTGCTGCAGCCATCCTGTCTGGGGTATTGCCCACACACAGCACAATTTGAAATACAGATATATCAACCATATCCATATCTTCCATTACACACATGAACATAAACATTATCATTTTACTTAGCATATTCTAGCCTTTCTAACGGTACCTGACACGGCATAACTCATATGAATTATTATGATTTTGACAAACTGATGTTAAATAATATAATAAATGCCCCCTCCCCCGAATCTAGCCAGCGTGACACCCCCAACGCGAGATTGGTATAGAAGGGAGTAATCAGAGCTCCGGAATACACCTCAAGGGCCCCCCCTAATCCAGCCAGCGTGACAGTGTGCACCAGCTCAGAGTGGAAAGGCAGCTTTAATTCTCACTCCCTTGGGAGACATTTGATTCAACAAGAGATTTCCTGGCATGCTGAAACTCACAAAGTTACTGCTACTAATTATATTTTGGTTGCAATTCTGAATTTGAATTAATTTTGAAACGCACACTTTCTGTTACAATAAGCTCTACAAGTCTCTCTCTCTCTGACTTGTTGACTAGCTGAGCCAGGCATCCCTTTCACTTTTCAGTCAAACTACTTTCTCTCACTCACATTTTATTTGTTCAGAAGAAGTACACTCATTTCCTATTGCTCTGTTCCTTTTTCCCCCCTTGAGGGTATATAAGACAGAAGGAATGTAAGTTTCACTGTAAATTCTGGCAGATCCTCCACACAAATCCCCCTACAAACCAGAAATCCTGGCCCAGAACACTTTAATCAATTTCCCTGTTACTCAAGTTTGTTTAGAAGATCAGTTGTTGGCACGTGTTGTCAATTTGGAAAGACCAGATTTAGATCCCTTCAAGGTGTGCGTGTGTGTGTGTGTTTACTGTAACATTTGTGATGTTAGTTATTGCTCTTTAGACTGACTCCTCCAGTTGCTGGAGGGACCAGCACACCAAGCTTTTTCACTTTCATCAATAGATATACTAATGTATATAGCCCAGCAGGCATGCAGGTGAACTTTTGTTCATTGTGCTCAGTGGTCATATTTTAATCTCCCATACACTAGTGTCAATCTGAAGTAACTCTACAAATATTCATGGAGTTACTCGGGATTTACACCTGTATGACTGAATAAGAGAAGATTTTGTCCCATTGTGTTATCAGGCATCATGAGTTACATCATAGTATGACTATCATATGTAGCTCTTGTGTCTGTATTGAATCAGTGTAATGTTTTTATGTGTGCTAGATAGATGGACCTGAACCAAAATCATGGACCTAAATATTCCCACATTTTAGTGGGATTCAAAATCCAAATGTGGACTCATCTTTGAATTCAGAAATGCCTCTGTCTTTCAAATTCTCCATAGCAAAACCCCAGGCTCAAATGCCCCTGGCCCTGGGAGTGTCTGAAATGAAGAAAAAGGGTTAGCCTCTTCTGTTGGTGAAACCAGGCTGTGGGCTCTCTAGGCTGTCCACTGGATATGGGGGATGAGCATCACAGCAAGCCACCTGCAGCTCGTACTCCTCTGTGGGAAGGGGCAGGAGCTGGCTGGCTCAGCAATCTGGTTGGGGCTTGGCTGGAAGAGGGTGTGGCTAAACAAGCTGGAAGATGCATTGTCTCCTCATTGGGTACATCTATGCTGCAAAAACAAAGACCCACGGCAATGAGTCTCAGAGCCCAAGTCAACTTACTTGGTCTCGCACTATGGGGTGAAAAATAGCAGCATAGACATGTGGGCTTGGGCTGGAGCCAGGGCTCTGAAACTTGGTGAGGGGGGTGGATCTCAGAGCCCTGGCTCCAGCCCAAGTACTAATGTCTACTCTGCTATTTTTAGCACCATAGTGTGAGCTCGAGTCAGTTGACCTGGGCTCTAAGGCTCGCTGACACATGTCTTTTTTTGTTTTGTTGTGTTTTTGTTTGCAGTGTAGATATTGTGAAGGGTGCATTTTTCAAAAGTGCCTAAGTATTTAATTTAGGAGCATAACATGGATTTGCAAAAGGATTTTGGGTTCTAGGCATTTAGGAGATTGTTCTATGGACTTTAAATAAGCCTTAAATCCTAAGTGTCCAAGTCATTTTTGAAAATGGGACTTTGAAAATGCTAAGTGACTTGGGCACTTTTGAAAATGTTACCCTAACGCTTCCCTCCCCATGAGGTGGACTTACAGCAAGTCTGAATTTTGCTAATTGAGCATTGCAGTAGCAACACTATAGTTCTGTTTGAGATGGCTATGTCCTTTATAAGCTCATCTTTCAGCCATTGGAAATGTCGTTTTGGACTGAAATATCTTATGCTTGGTCTCATCAAAAAGAGTTTTTAGAGGGTGGAATAAATGCACATTTTATACTTGTAAAAATTCTGGCATCGATTTTTTTCAATCTAGGGTAACTGAAAATAACTGTGTTAATACTTTGGAGTTGGCATGTACATAATCCTCACTGAGAAAGCTGCACTTTGATAACTGTGGTGAAAAAAAGCTAAGACCTAAAGGGGAAAGAGATAAAGCAATGTAACTTGACAAATGAACTCATTGGAAGGATCATGTGGACTGGGCCCTGAAGAATGCCAAAGCAGAACCTATGAGCAGAGCCCACATAATTCCTTCCCCAGCAGCTTCTCCTCAGCCTCTCTACAAGTGTGGGACTCTACTAGTTTGGGGGTTGGAGGTATCAGTAATTGCAAGGGATATGGGAAGCTGCCTATAGATAGCATATTCCTTTCAGAACCCCACAGATTTTCTTACAGCTAAGTGCTGAGAAATTAATGCTCCTGGCCGATGGTTTGTACTCACTGCAAAAGTGCAACTGGAGACCAGGGACCAATGTCAGTGAGGTCACTGAGCTACTTCTGCAGCTATTGTTGGGGCAGGCATGCCACATGGATTCCCTCAGATTGATAAACATTTGGGGTCATGATTCTCTGCAAATCATCAAGGGTGTGTACACTTAGGCCACTCCCCTGGCCATGTCTGCTCAGCTACTACCCCTCTGAGCCCAGGGGATAATGCCTCAGGTTTTCCGTGGCTTTGAAGCTATTAATGTTGTGTATGAGTTTTTCCCTGTTGCACATGTTTATGCCTGAAAGAGAATTACATGACTGGTGTGTGGTGTACACTGAAATAATTGTAAGATATGCTCAGACATAAATCTGGATGTTCAACTCACAGTTATTAGGGTGGACTCTATAGCCAATAATTAGCAAATTTTTCTGGTTTAAGTCTGCTTAATAATATTCAGGAAAAAGGTCACAATTTATACCTTTTCTTCTTTCTGATGTTAATCCAAAACTTAATTACTAAAAGCAAGGCTTATAATGAAGGCTTAGGAGGTCAGTGTATTTGAAGAAGAGAGATGCATATTTCCTATATTAGCATGGTTTGATTTATAGATGTGCAAACTCACCATCTTCATTTCAATCTGAACTCACAAAGCAGCAAAATTATTTTAAAATTGAGTTGAAAATGCTTGAGGATAAATTACTGACACGCCTTTTGGCTGCCAAAAGTAATTTCCTTGGGGATACACTACTGGTTGAGAAGCTGGAAACAACAAAACACACAGCAGCAGAAATAGAAATAAAAGTAAACTATGAAAAGAATCAGATCAGCAACAATAATGATCATTTTGATAAAATGAAAATGGCTCTTTTTGATCAAAACCAGATGTTTTTCTTTCATAATTATACTTATTGCATAACCTCTCTTTTTCAACATATTAATCTGTGAGGATCTCAGTGTTTCAGAGATTCTCTTTAATAGCTCTTTTTCCACGAGTAACAACCTCAGTTATGTATATAAGCGAAACTGCATGTGTATGTAGTGTAGTAGAATCTCTCTCTAATTTGTGCACTGATCATTATAAAATGTTTTAATCACAATGAAATCCTTTAATAAATTCAAAATAAAAAACTGCAAGAAGAGAATTAGATTGATGTTTTACATTTCATATGTGACTGTTAACTGAAAATTAGCTTTTCTTAGACACTTATCTCTTTTCAGAGTATCTTATGAGCCAAACACTTGCTGATATTTTTCTATGTTGTTTGGTTTAGAATTATGTTGAGATTGCACTGTATTGAATTGTTGGTTGTTTGCTCGGTCATAAAACCAAAGGGCCAGGTTTTGAAAGGTATTTAGGCACTGATGTAGATAGGCCTGTAGTGGGTTTTTCAAAAAGCACCTAGGCACTAACTACCAAGGGCTCAAGGAGAATATATAAAACACAGAAGGGAACAGTGCAAGAATTACTCCAGTGAAATGCAGGCAGTCAGATTCGATCACTTGAGTTGTTTCCTCTGGATCTAAGCAGTCAGAACTGACTGTAAAAACATATGTCCAATATGGAAAATCCTTTTACTGGATGCATAATGTACCACATGCAAATTGAGGAACTCAAGAAGCTAACTTGAATGTGATAAATGCAATACACATTTTGGAGCTCTATATTAATTTCTGCTATGCTGGTGTACATTTTTGCATCTCTTGTGCAAACAGTGCTAAGCATACAAACCAAGAAGCTAATATTAGAAATCATTGCATTTTAATGTCATGGTTCATATGCAGTTTAGAGAGAAATATTATATTCATAAGTATAAAAAGTCATGTGATACCAGTAATAAATATGTAGCACTTACATCTCTTTTTCATCTTCAAAATGCTTTACAAACTAACTAATTCATCCTCAATTCATCCCTGTTAGGTAGGAAAATACACAGTTCATCCCTGTTTTACAGATAGGGAAAATGAAGTGGTGATGAAGTGACATGACCAAAAAATCTGAAGATGTCAGCATTCAAACCAGATCAGAACACAGAGACCCAATTACCCCATCCCTTCCCCAACTCTGAATAGATTAAACAAATACAGAATATCTCAGACCATTAATCATGTGATAGCATATTGTCTCTTTAAGAGGAAGGCTCTTACTTCTGAAGGGCTTCCTTAGGTAGAGAGGATTCATAAGTGCCGTGAAGCTCTATAGAGCTGCAGAGGGGTAGCTGTGTTAGTCTGCATACAGCAAAACCAACGAAAGTCCTGTAGCACTTTAAAGACTAACAAATTTCTGTGGCATAAGCTTTCATGGGCTGCAACCCACTTCATCAGATGTAGCTGTGAACCCTGCGGGGCTACTCTTCCACCAGGCTTGCCTGAGCCCTGAAGTCAGAGTGAAGGATGCGAGAATGGGGATGGAGCTGATTACCGCGTGTGTATGCATCCTGCCTGAACTCTCCTCAGGAGACTGCAAGTAAGATGTCTCCAAGAAACCCAGTAAATAGTGAATCTGCACATTAGCTGCAGGCTTGTATTTGTCTTAGTGTAGTGTCCTCATTACACAGCCCCTAGATAACTTTAGTATAAATCAGTCCCCTATAAAAATCCTCAGTTTGATAAAACTCTACATTCCAAAGGAAACAACCTATATTGATAAAACAGCAGCAGACAGCAAACATTCAATTAAAATCCTCTTGCAAAAGAAGGCATCAAATAAACTGAAGTCTCAGAACTCTTTTGAAAGAGTTTGTTGTGACAGACTGGAGTTTAAAAGAACCTTTTAGAACACTTCCCTTTAAAAATGGTTGAGTGTGAATCCTAAGGAGGAGGGTTTAGCTGGGACTTATGAACAAACCAGGGAAGGGGTTGTTGAGAGCTCCACAAAAAATTCACATTTGAGGAACCTGATTGTCCATTGCCATGGATCTTGTGCCGTCATTTACATCAGTGCAAAGTTGGAATGGTAGCATTTTTACCACTCACTTTGCACTTGTGTAAATGATGGCACAAGGTGCAGGGGAATAGAAACTCGGGCCCTTGTTGCCTAGTGTCTGCAGACTACCAGTGCATCTTGCCAAATGTGATCAGCTCTGCCAGGAATGAGTTTAGCTGTTTCAGATAGACATTGACCTTTTCCTCCTGTCATACTTTTGATAGCTTCATGCCTCTCCAGAAGAGATACAATTGCAGAGTGGCTATTAATGCAAAAAGGGCCAGATCCTGAAATCCTTAGTCATTTTTTGCCATGACATTACTCAGACTACTAAGGATTGTGTAAAAAAAAGATACAAGACTTGAGGATTTGTCCTATTATGAACAATTTGACAGTATTCTTCAGTTAAAATTATGTACAAGGAACAAGAGGAGGCGGTGGGCAAAGCTATTATAAAATAGATTTATGTTGCTTTCATAACTAAACTGCTCTCTGTATAAAGCTACATTCTAATGGGTGTGATTCTGCATGAATGTCATGTTCCTGCAGATGTTCTAGCATGTTACAAGCAGCTGCATTTGCCATGGGCATATACAGTAGATGTATACTTTCTGTGTCTTCTCTCTATTCTCAGTTCACAAAAACCATTGAGGGAAAGTAATCACTGATTTCTTTTCTTTTCTTTTAAAATGTTTGAGCAGTGAGAAACAAATGGGTTGAAATTAAATATTTGGGACCCAGTCCTGCAATGTCTGCACTCAAAACTGCATGGCCTTACTGGGAGTGCAGCATGTAAAATAATTTTAGGATATGGAGCTTTGAATTTCTAATTTTCTGAAATGATTTTAAAGGTAACTGAAGCTGGGGAAAGAAGTTCATATTGTTATTAATTTTGTGGCCTCCTCAGGGGCCTGATCCTTCAAAGGATGTGCGTCTCCTGCTAGGCCTGAGTGCTTTCAGCTCTCATTAACTGTAATGAGAGTTGAGAGTACGTCACATCTTGAACCTTGCCAAACCTAAGGCTCTCAGAACCTTGCAGAAACAGACCAAAAAGTTGATGCTGCCTCCATAATTTTCAAACCTTCTGGGTTTCCTCAAGACATGCATCTCTATGCTGCTTACTGAGTCAGATCTATCTTGTTCAGGACAGGTCCCGTTCTTCATGCACAGTTTCTGTATCTCCGGTATATTGCAGGTTTTGGAAGCAAAAGTCAACAAAGCAAAGATCAATGAGGCTCATGAGTATTATCGGCCAGAAGTGGCAAGAGCTTCCCTGCTGTCTTTCCTCATGGATGAGCTGAATAAAATCAATCCAATATATCAGTTCTCGCTCAAGGTTACTATTCAGGAAGAGATCAATATGTTTGTGTGCTGCTGTTTTAATCTAGTGTTACCATTGGCTTACACCCTTGTCTCCCTTCTGTCATAGGCTTTTCATGGTGTGTTTCACAAAGCAGTGCAGCAGGCAGAACCCTCTGCTAGTGGGAGGGAGAGGGTAAACAACCAGATTGACTGTGTGACATACTCCACTTTTATTTACAGCAGTCGTGGTTGATTTGAAAGAGACAAGCTTACCTTCACAGTTAGCTTTCAGTTCACCAGTTAGCTTTCCAGGTGCAGTATGTGTGTTAGTGAGACACCTTTCTATGTTTGGGGAGGGGTGGGAGAGATTGAACTGGTTTGTACATTTCAGCTAGGACCCCGTACTGGTGCTTGAGCTGCTTATGCTGAAGGCTGGTTCTGCTGAGCTGCTGGAGAGTTGGTCTTTGGTCCATCTATGTTACTCTGAGTCTGAGATGCTCCCTGGGGACTGTGTGTGCTATTTCCACAGTACTCCCAGCTGCTTTCTTAGGGCACCAAAACAATATCATAAAAGTCATCATCCCTGGAAAGTTATCCCAGTGAAGAGGGTTGATTTTTCCCATTAATCATCCTGGGAGCAAAATATGGGCGCTGGATTCATTTTTAAAATGATATAGTTTGCCCCCCAAGGCTGGCATGGCTTTCACACACACAACCCAGTGGGGGAAGGCACGGAAGAGTATTGTGTAATGTTCTCTGATTTGGTATAAAGTGCTTTCCTCTCCTGTCCCTCCTCCCTCTCCCCCCGCATGCTTGGAAATTTCTCTGAGTATGTCTTTGCCTCTTAACCCAGACATTGCAGTCCTGGGTTCAGGGATGGAGTTGTATGATGGGCACAGGCCTTAGCTACAAGTTCATTTTAGAAAAAATAAATGGGGACAGAAGAGAAGGGCCCAGGATCTATTGGGATGTGAGTTGCCGGGTCCTGGAGGAAGATGGTCATTTTGGGAGAGGGGTTGGTTTGGCTTGGCTTGTTGAATATGTGTTGTGGTGAAGGAGGAAGCTAAACCCAATGTGGAGAAGGGGAAAGAGGCCATGCAAGCTGATATTCAGACACTGCTAGTATTTTTAAGTTTGGAGGTTTGAATAACACCTGTACCAGATCCAAATAGTAGTTCTTGAGCTGTATCTTATCCCCAACTCCTTTCAGGTCACCTACAGTCACCTTTAAGTTTATCACAGTGGGAGATATATTATGGGCTTGATCCAGCAAGGTGCTGTGCACCCTCTGCTCTCTTTGTGGGTGCTCAGCACTAAGCAATGGGGAGCTCTGTTTGGTTGGTTTTTTTTTACTTTCTAACTGACCTGCAAAAAAAGAACATGCATTCCTGACTCATGTAAAAATACAGCATGTTTTGCCTAAAAATTAACTGGAGCAGAATAACATTTCATTGTCAGAAATGCTAACCATTAGAACAAATCTAGCATTAAATCAAAGGTATCTCCTGGGAGTTCCCGTGGATCATTTGATTGAATTAAGCTCCTAAAATATGGTTCCAAAATGTCATCAGGGTATAGGATATAAAGGACAAGAAAAGGGCAATGAAATTACTGAAAATTTGGAAAAATGAAATGTTGACTCATGTATTTTGACATAATGTAGAAATCAGGAGGTTTGCCAGACAGATCAGCTTCTGACTCTGCTTATGCAATATTTGATTTGCACAGCTGTATTGTAGATTGCCCATCACTCTGTGCACTAGCAGCTGGGCTTCGGGTAAGCAGCCCTAAGGACATATAGGGAATCCTCTCCCCATACCCCTCAGCAGCAGCAGAGCTGCTCTGCCGTGTCTATTGCAACCTCAAGGTTTCGGTAGCCTTTGCTTTAATTAACTCTTTCCTTATGCCCGTAGTTTCACCTGTACATAACCTTGGATCCACTGGCCTTCCACAAGTCCTGCATCAAAACCCAGCCAGTAGCCTGTATAGGGAGTTTCCCTGCAGCTGAACTGCATAACACTGCTGGGCTGATGCCTTCCCCTCTACCTCCATCTTTGTAAATAGCCTCTGATTCTTGTGATAAATTAATAGCTAAACAAATTAGCTAATCTGAAGCACAAGCATAGCTTCCTGGGGTCCCCATGCAATGATGCAGCTTGCTTCTCAGCCATTTTCCTGGCTGTATTCCACTGTTTTAACATGGTGCCAGTTACTTCACAGTGTGGGAGGGCTGCCCATACATCTCCTGTGCTCCAAGGTCTGCCCTACTCCCTGCTCCACTGCCATCTTACAGTGGGAACAGAGTAGTGGTGTGACAAAGTGGAAAGGCTCTGGACATACAAAAGCTGCTTTAATTAAAGAAGTGGCCAGGAGGAAGAAGAAAGGAAGAGAAGGGTGAGACAAGAGGATGGACTGAAAGAGAAGAAATAGGAGATGGACAGATAATTTAAACGTGAGAGTAATTAACCACTGGAACAATTCGCCAAGGTTTGTGGTGGATTCTCTCTCACTATTTTAAAATCAAGATGCGAAGTTCCTTCCAAAAGATCTCCGCTAGGAATTATTTTGGGGAAGATCTATGGTCTGTGCTATACAGGAGGTCAGACTAGCTTGTCCCTACTGACCTAGGTATCTAGGACTCAGGAATGGAGAGTAAGAGTGCAGAGAAATGCAGAAAATGAGAGAAGAGACTAGGACAAAGATCAGACCATTAAGAAATTTAGTATTAATGTGCCATTCTACTTTGGAAAGTCATTAAGTCAAATTGGCACCATCTGTTCCAGCAGAGCTGCTCCATGATATCCAGTCATGTCTCCTTCTCTGGGTGACAAAATGCATATTTGTTTCTTTTCTTTTTAGCGCTACTTCATGACGACCACAAACTGGGCTCAACTGAATCATTAATTAAGTTCCAAATGTAGAGTCCCTTGCTTTCAATGAGATGGCATCAGATGTAACTGAGGGCAGGACTTGGCCTACCAAATCATTAGCACTGATAAGAAGGAAAAAACCCTGCTTGACTTTTAGATCCCAAGAGGAGTTTGCTGGGCTGGCAGTTAGGCAAAAGATGTTTTTTACCGATAAACTGCACACATTTGAGCTCAAGTCATGGACTGAGATACACTAAACATGGAACCCTGTGAACACTTTTGTACAGAGCTGATTTTTGGAGCCATATCTTAATGCCGACACCCCTAGCCTCAAAGTATACAGATTTTTTGCAGCCTTGCAAGGTGACATTGCATCATAGACTCATAGAGTTGGAAGGGACCTCAGGAGGTCATCTAGTCCAACCCCCTGCTCAGAGCAGGACTAACCTCAGCTAAATCATCCCAGCCAGGGCTTTGTCAAGCTGCAGCTTAAAAACCTCTAAGGATGGAGATTCCACCACCTCCCTAGGTAACCCATTCCAGTGCTTCACCACCCTCCTCGTGAAAAACTTTTTCCTAATGTCCAACCTAGATCTCCCCTACTTCAACTTGAGACCGTTGCTCCTTGTTCTGTCATCTGCCAAAACTGAGAACAGCCTAGCTCCATCCTCCCTGGAACCCCCTTTCAGGTAGTTAAAGGCTGCTATCAAATCTACCCTCATTCTTCTCTTCTGCA
Organism: Emydura macquarii macquarii; assembly: GCF_026122565.2. Classification (NCBI taxonomy): domain Eukaryota; kingdom Metazoa; phylum Chordata; order Testudines; family Chelidae; genus Emydura; species Emydura macquarii. The sequence goes on from NW_027131390.1 coordinate 74,042,976, forward strand.
GACTGAACAAGCCTAGTTCCCTCAGCCTCTCCTCATAAGTCTTGTGCTCCAGCCCCCTAATCATTTTTGTTGCCCTCCGCTGGACTCTCTCCAACTTGTCCACATCCCAAAACTGGACACAATACTCCAAATGCAGCCTCACCAATGCCAAATAGAGGAGAATAATCACTTCCCGCGATCTGCTGGCAATGCTCCTATTAGTGCAACCCAATATGCTATTAGCCTTTTTGACAACCAGGGCACACTGCTGACTCATATCCAGCTTCTTATCCACTGTTACCCCCAGGTCCTTTTCTGCAGAACTGCTGCCTAGCTCGTCGGTCCCCAGTCTGTAGCTGTGCATGGGATTCTTCTGTCCTAAGTGCAGGACTCCGCATTTGTCCTTGTTGAACCTCATCAGATTTCTTTTGGCCCAATCCTCCAGTTTGTTTAGGTCCTTCTGTATCCTATCCCTACCTTCCAGGTATCTACCACTCCCCCCAGCTTAGTGTCATCTGCAAACTTGCTGAGGGTGCAATCTACCCCATCCTCCAGATCATTGATGAAGATGTTGAACAAAACCAGCCCCAGGACCGACCCCTGGGGCACTCCGCTTGTGACTGGCTGCCAGCTAGACATGGACCATTGATCACTACTCGTTGAGCCCTATGCTCTAGCCAGTTCTCTATCCATTTTATAGTCCATTCATCCAACCCATACTTCTTTAACTTGCTGATAAGAATACTGTGAGAGACCGTATCAAAAGCTTTGCTAAAGTCAAAATATATCACGTCCACCGCTTTCCCCACATCCATAGAGCCAGTCACCTCTTCATAGAAAGCAATCAGGTTGGTCACTTTTCCTTGGTGAATCCATGTTGACTGTTCCTGATCACCTTCCTCTCTTCCAAGTGTCTTAAAATGGATTCCTTGAGGACCTGCTCCATGATTTTTTCCAGGGATTGAGGTGAGGCTGACTGGTCTGTAGTTCCCTGGATCCTCTTTCCTCCCTTTCTTGAAGATGGGCACTATATTTACTTTTTTCCAGTCATCAGGGACCTCCCCCAATTGCCACGAGCTTTCAAAGATAATAGCCAATGGCTCTGAAATCGCATCAGCCAACTCCCTCAGCACCCTCGGGTGCATTGCAGCTGGCCCCAGGGACTTGTGTATGTCCAATCTTTCTAAATAGTGTTGGACCTGTTCCTTCAGCACTGCGGGATGTTCACTTCCTTCCCATTCTGTGCCGCCCAGTGCAGTAGTCTGGGAGCTGACCTTGTCTGTGAAGACAGAGGCAAAAAAGGAATTGAGTACCTCAACTTTCTCCACATCCTCTGTCACTAGGTTGCTTCCCCCATTCTGTAAGGGGCCCACACTTTCCCTAATCTTCCTCTTGTTGGTAACATACCTGTAGAAACCCTTCTTGTTCCCCTTCACATCCCTTGCTAGCTGCAACTCCAATTGTGCTTTGGCCTTCCTGATTTCATTCCTGCATGTTCGAGGAGCATTTTTATAATCCTCCCTAGTCATCTGACCAAGTTTCCACTTTTTGTAAGCTTCTTTTTTGTGTTTAAGTTCACCAAAGGCTTCTTTGTTAAGCCAAGCTGGACACCTACCATATTTGCTATTCTTTCTGCACATCGGGATGGTTTGTTCCTGTGAAACACTGTTGCTTGGTAATGATGTTTTCTAATGTAGCATCTTGATAGCATAGCACCAAGTAATATTGCTTGCTATATGAATGCAAACTAGAGCACACAAAACTATAAATTAAACATCCCTCCCCTCATTTGGGGCTCCTAAAGCTTTCTGACCCCAGAGCTCCGTATTTCCTTACTCCAGCCATGTTCTGTGCCTTTGAATAAATGGTCCTCTACCAGAGCGATGAATAATTCTAGGCAATGACAGTACTTGTCTGTCTCCATTTTGTCACTAAATCTTCGGAGGTACAGAAAAAACATTGGCTGGGAGAGACTACTAATGCTGATGAGTGCTTTAGACTGCTTGATAATCTTTTTTTTCTGTTAGCTATTACTGAATGGAAATCAAATATATGCATGTTAGGGCTACGAACAGATGGCATCTCTCTTATGTGAGGAAGAAATGGGGGTGAGGGGGCAGTGAAGTTGGAAAAAAAGCCCTCCCTGATTTACCAGGATCCATTGTGTTGCCCTCCTGTTACAGTTGACTGAGACAGTTGATGTCAGAAGTTAGACAGAGAGACAGACGATAACCTTAAATCCTTAAGTGCATTTTACCAGGTTTCTGAAAAAAACAAAACAAAACCTGACTGAGGGAGTTGGGAAATGTCAGTGATGCACTACACAAAGAGCTCAATACATTTGTTGATCTTCCTCCCCACCCCCCTTCTCTCCTCTAAAAAGGATTTAGTTGTAGTCATCGTAATGCTGTGGGTGCTTTCTTAAAAATAATTTAGATGCTATTGTCTGGCTGCCACGTGGAACATGTAGCTGTTTCAGTGAGCCCCGGCTGAAGTTGAGGAAAAGAGGGATTTATTGAAATGCCTCAAAAATCCATCAGAATGTCAGTATATTACTTGCCAGCTGAACTGCCTCTTATTCCTGGCTATACAGCTCCTTGCTTTATTTTTTAGAAATATTTTTGTCTTCTCTGAAATAGTCTCTTTTCTTTCTTAATCCCCCTCCCCCCCATTTTGCAAATGGCATCTGTAGAGTTTGATTTGAGGGTTATGAGATGAGGGGAGCGGTGTTTTGAACTGACTAATTTGCAGGCAAGAAATAAAGCCCTTGTAAGGAGGTCCCAGGGGTGTCTTCCCCATGAACACCCTTTGAAGCTACATGTAATCTGGTGCATTTCAAAGACAAAACATTTCCCATTCTCAAGTATCTACATGAGCCAGGATTGGTTTACCAGTTTCTGGAGAATAATGATCTCCACCAGGGGCAGGGATGCTCCTTCCCTTCTTTCTCCCTCCAAAAAAATTTCCTGTTCTGTTTGAAAGGAGCACTTGCAGTCAGTGGTTTATTTGTCACATTTTTTGCTGCTCTGATGGCAGGTAACTCAGTGGTGGCTACTAACATTTAGCTGAAATGCTTCCCGAGTAAATTCCAAATGTTGGCAACTGACATGTCCTTCCACCAGACAGTAAATACTGTAGTGGTTTTGTGTTTACTTTTGATTTCTATAAAGCAGTCGCCAAAAGCTGTCAATGTGCTAACCTTAGATAGTTCTGATTCAGCTTTGATTACCATCTAAAAATTTGATTGCTTATCCAAACCTCTCAGTTCTGGAAATTCAATATGACATTCCAGTGCTATTTGGTTCCGCCTGAGCCAGGAAATACCATAAAAATAACTAGACAATATTTGCACAGGTTTGTTTGTTTTTAAACAATGTTTGTGGTCTTCCTTGCATGCCTACCCAGGTTCCTGGGTACATACTACACCTTAATTGCACTCCATGCAGAGCTAGTGAGAAAATCCAGTAGGCTGTTTTAGCAGTGGTCAGTATTAATTCTGAAGTAAGAAGTCAAGTTCACAAGCATCGATTTCCTTATTCATAAGTAAAAGCTGCAAGACAAAACATTTACATAAGTAACCAAACAGTTTTCCGCATAATTCCTACAACTATTTTCATTTGTAGGAGCTTAGGACCCCATTCATGACCTTTGTTTTTGGGGAGAAAAAAGTGGTGGAATCAGAATGTCCAAAATTTTTCACAGGAATGGAAAACGAAAAGTTCCCTTCAGAAGCTGATTATGATGTGAGCCATGAGAACAGCTCAGATGACCTATGGAGTTAGGTTGGATTACTAACCTTTACACTTTGAGGGACAGATTTTTCCCCCAAAGTGAGCCTTAAGTGTTTTGTACTTGAATTTCTACCAAATATGAGTCATGATAAAATACTATGTAGTATAGATGTTTTTTCTATAGATTTTTAAATGTTGGTTTCCCTGAAGCTTTATCATTTGCAACTCTGAATTTATAGGAACTTTGTTGAAGAGAAATTTGAAACCAAATATGTACAGAGGTATAAAACTGAGTTTGCAAAATAGTTTTTTAAAAAAGCAGTCTTGCTTCCCCCAATATTTTTCATTTTATCTCCTGGAGTTGACTCATTAGGTAAGTCCAGGTCAAACATGTCTGTTAAGGTTGCACAAAAGGGAATGTTTACAAGTAACATACTTTCTACTGAAATGGAGTGGAACTCATACTCATGCACATAAATACTAAAAGAATTCATGTAATTAATGCTATTACAGTTAATACCTCCAGAGAAAAAAATAAGGAATCTCCATTATTGTTGAGTACAGTTACATGTTAATGTATGAAATATATTACATTTGGAAAACATACATATGACAATTGTAGTGCTTGACTCAGCATACAATGCAATTGTTTGTTGCTCTCTTGTGAAAAAATAAAGGGCCAGCTTCTGTTTTGGTTAGACAAGTATAAGTCAATAGTTTTGCCTGGGTGTAACTGAGGATAATTTCACCCAGTAACTTTGGTAAGAGACAAATGTGTTAATCTCAGCTCATCTTTCCTTATGCCAAGACCACCTTCCACACAGCCAATTTCAGTGTAATGACTTCTAGTTAACTCTTGTACTGTGTGTACATAGATAGGATGTGCAGCTGTTTAGCAGTTGTTTAGCAGTTCATGTTGTTTTAGTCAGAAGTAATTTTTATACATTACCTTACCAACAAGTGCATTTTTGTGGTATAATTGCATTTATATGTGTAGGTAGTGAGTTCTTCAGTGGGAATTAGTTGGTTGTTCTCCTTTTGGGTTGCCTCATACTGTATCTGCAATTTTATAGCGTAAGAAGCACAAAGGAATAAAACATATTACCCAGCTGATATAAAGAAATTATATTTTGAAGGGTTTTTTTTGTTTTGTTTTCAGTTTAGTGACTTATATGATATGTATCATTTAAATTCTCTGTGTACAGTATGTGATTCTTTGAGCAATTTTAATTCTTTGGGTTGAAGTGATATGATATATTGTTCTGTTTAGAGAACAAGCTTGAATTTACCATTGATGCCGGAAAACTTCACAATGTACCTCTGGGTCAAGGACAGGAAGCTGTAGCAGAAATAGCTGTGGTAAAAGCATCAAAAGAAGGCCACTAGGTTATACTTCAAGTAAGTCAAAGCTCTTCATTACAACAGTGCTGCATTGCAGTGTAAAAACGGAAGCTTTTCAAAATAATGTATGTCTAGGTAAAACAGTGCTAAATAATGATTACAAACTTCCTTTGTCTCTTCCAAAAGAGAAGCTTATAACTCCATATCAAGGTGTGTGTATTAATGGGTCATTGAATATCACATAAAATGTGAACTGCATCTGCCTTGTGTGGTAGGGAGTTGACTAAAGTATTTTACCAAACACATGCTATCTGATTTATTCATTTATTATCCATTAAAAAAATCATTCAATAAATAAATGTGTGGCAAAAAGAATTGTTACTCTGTATAATCCGATGAATAGATACAAATGGGGAATACTGCTGTCATTATGCAGTATATTGTGCTAAACAGATGCACATGATTTTTTCAAATGTTGTGCTATATCGAACTGTTTCCTTATGCGTTGGATTTGCTTGTATCAATAAAATGTTTCATATTTCAAATCAATAGCTCACTGGGAAGCCTATTTCTGTCTCCTACCTCCCCACCCCCTTGCCCAGAATATTCATCTTGTAGCAAAGTGGCTTGACACATTAGAGGAATTACTGGAGAAACACAGTGAAGGAAGTCACCCAGACTATCAGGCTTTTATGAGTGCTGAACCTGCCCCTTCTCCTAAAGAACATGTCATTCCACAGGGGATTCTGGAAAACTCTATTAAAATAACCAATGAGCCACCCACTGGAATGCTGGCTAATCTTCATGCTGCACTGAATAATTTTGACCAGGCAAGTAAAACATCACAAGAGTTACAAAATACAAAAATTGGATTATTAAATTTATCATTTTAAAGCCATTTAAAATTGAAAAATCACTAACAGCTACTGCAGGCTATGAGATAATAGAACAGAATAAACTTCATTTCATAAAGATCCATTCACAAAATTGTCTTATAATGGTGTAAATGTACATCAAACAATAAATTAGATCCTCTCATTCTGCAGCATGAAATATGTCTTCTGGTTAAATATATGCCTGTGTGCATGGGAAACAGAGTTTACAGACATTACAGATAATTACTGTAGTGTAGAAATGAGAAATTATTTTGTTCTAGTTTCATTTAGTGTTTTAATTCAGATGCAAGAACATGAATTTTTGTGCCCCGTGCCATTAGAATATCTTGTACATTTACTGTGTATGGGGCTAGATCCTCATCTGGTGTCAATCAGTGAACCTTATTGATTTCAATGGGGCTATGCCAATTTATACCAGCTAAGGATCCAGTCCTAAGTGTTTTGATCATATGTAATATGAAACATAACTTGGAAAGATCATCAGATTTTTCTCTCAACTTGTTACCATTTTATAGAATGTGTTCTTAATTAAAATACTTTTATTGATATTTAAAAGACACACAAACACTGATACAGTTAATAAGTGTAAGTGACGTTGAACAGACACAGTCGCAGAAATCAATTAGCTCTTTAACTTGAATAGTCACATTAAAGGGGGACCATTAACTTTAATTTTTGGAGAAATTGCCTAATTCCAAACATCTATTTTCTGGAATTTCACATTTTAAATAGTAAGGTCTGAAAATCATCTTTAAATCCCTTTAGAAATTGCAAAGGCTTTTTTTGTTCCTCTCTTGATGTTTATGGGAGTCTCTTAGCAAGGAATAAAACAGGTAGCTGACTGTACAGGGGAAACAATGACACAGAAAGTGCTGACAAATGCACAAAGTAAACAAGCTGCAAAAAATAGCGGAGATACTTTTGTCACTAACTCCTGTCAGTTTTAGTAATCTGCAGTGTTACTGATAATTGTAGGAGGTACAAAATCTTCACACAGAAATGTGCTTTTCAAATTGATGATGTCTCCCGAATAAGTGAAATCTCTCTGATCTTTCAGAACATTCTTGATCATGTAGCTGATAATGGGAATTCAAGACTATTCTGTTTTTCACTTTGCTACTATCATGCCTGTGTGACTGAGTGGCAGAAATTTGGACCTCAGAGCTGGAACAGAAAGTACCTATTTAACAATGGGGACCTCACAATTTCTGTCCATGTTCTCTACAACAACCTGAAAGCTAATTCTCAAGTATTTTTGCATTTCCTTAAACTCATTTAGGTAAGCATGTGCCATCCATGAATACATTGATAAATGTGCCGTACCTAATCCTGTTGTTTCCTACATGTGCAACACTGGGTTTTTATTTTTAATACAAATTTTAAAGATGATTAACACATTCTATGAAGGATGACTTTGTGCGACTCTCTTGTGTGACAAGTAGACTGGTGGAAATTTTCTGCCCCATCAACTGTTGTTCTGAACCTGACTGGCAAAAAGAATGAATCTTTCTTCACTGAGGGTAGCAATCCTGATACACCAGCTAGCCTCTGCTGTTTGGCTGCATAATTATTTCATTTCCTTTCAAATCAAACCCTGCACTTTAAAAATACTTTTCTTGTTCTAGGTACCCTGGGAAGATCTCCATTACTTGTTTGGCAAAATTATGTCTGGTGGTCATATTACAGATGACTGGGATAGAAGACTTTGTTGCACATACTTGGAAGAGTATGTACAACCCAATCAGGTAAATAAAAGCTTCAGCAACCACGAAAGTGTTTCCAGAGTTAGAGCTCCCCCTGCTGGAAGTTGATACATTTTTATATGTAATCAACATTTTTGAGGAATATAATTTTTCTTAAACTTGAGTTATTTGTGGTAAATGCACTGCCAGATCATGACGTGTTATTTCACCTTCTAATTCACCTGGCACTTCCATCCATTTTTACATTGTCAGTGAAAATTATATCATTTTATAACACTATTTACCTTGAATCGTTTCATTTTGCAATACAACAGAATTCTCTCCCCTATATTTAAAAAAAAAACACCTTACATTATTTTATAGTAAGGGTCCAAAAGGCTAACGCTTACAATAGTGATTCTGAAATGTTTTGGATTGCTGATTACTATTTTTTGAAGGATTCTGCCTAGATGCTTGTAAATTAGTTACTATCAGTGAATAAATCTCCATAGGGTAGAATAGGATAAATACCCTTAAAAGACTGTGGGTGTGGCTGCTTAGCCCCAAACCATTTATGTTAATAAAAACTGGATTCAAGCAGTCTTTTTCTTCAAGCAGGCTTGTGGGACTTCTGATACTTCCTGAATCCAATTAAGACAGAACTACCCTGCAAAGAGTTCATTCTCCAGATAGTTTCAACTTCCTGCTTTCAGTCTTGGCTGGGACTCAGGAATTAAAGGAACACCTGAATATATAAGATAATTTGTGAAGGAAGTTATCTGAATGGTTAGGAACGGCACAAAAGATTCCGTTCATCTTTTTTATAAAAATGATTGCATCATTAATTGCCAAAGTCAAACTTGTTTACCCTACCCTACATATAATCCAGTTTGTGTAGTCAATTCTATGTTATGTGGCCTGTAATCATCCTGCTTTGGGTTCTTCCCTTTCAAATACTCAGCTGTCAAAGTAAAAATGGATTACTAGTAAATATCAGCTTTTAATAACTTTGTACTTTTTAAACATCAAAAACTGTATGGTTAAGTTCATTAGATATAGGTAACTTGATTGTACAACACCTCTAGATATGCTGAAATTTTAGAGACATTATTCACACACTAGAATAATGTGATATCAAAATGCATTGTTAAAATATTTCAGGTCAGTAGGTATATAACCTTCTCTCTTATATTCATGAGCAACTGACATAGGAATCTGGGAACTGCCAGACTGGATCAGAGTCATAGTCCATCTAACCCACTGTCCAGTATCCTATAGTGGCCAGAACCAGATGCTTCAGAGGAAGGTACAACAAATCTCAAATTAGACTCTCTCATTGTGGGATAACCTGTCTCCCATTAAGGTCTCACCCTAATCCATACTGATTAGATATGGTTTAAGCTCTGAAGCATGAGGTTTTATCTGAGTGAAGTTAGTGGGACTGGAGAAAAGGCAGAACATCCGTAGTGGAGACTCCCCAATGGTTATCCAGCCTTGCATCCATCCAACCACGGGCACAAAGCTCTATGGCTCCATGGAAAGTGGATTTTGGAGTTAAGCAACATTTTTTTCTCTACCTAGACAGCCTCAGGTATGTTTTCTCCTACCCATGTAAGGATCCTGGGTTCAATTTAAGGATTTAGCTATTTTAATTTTTCCTCATAAATCTATCTGTCCAATCCCCTGATTGTTTTTGTTTATGGTGTCTGATCTCCCTTCAGACAGCCAACATTTCTGCTAATACGATAGCAAGTGTGGTTGCACCAAAGCTGCATAGAGAGGGTTACAATATTTACGGAACTCCCTCAAGTTCTAAAATCACGTTAGGAGTCAACGGCAGAAAAAGCCCGTTTCCTTCATGCTATACAAGGGAGTTCATTTGTGCACAATTATTATAATTATTATTGTTCAGATGGACCCAGATTCTGCACTAAAGTTAATGGAAGTTGTGGGATACAGAATCAGGATCATTATGACAGTAGTCGATAATAGCTAATGGTTGTAAAATCCAGTGGTTCCCAACCCTTCTTTTTGGGAAGATGGATGAACACTAACCTCCTGCTGTGATTCCCCCACCCCACCCCATGAAACAGTACATTTGCCACGATACCTAGTCCTTTTATGTCTATTTTTTCTCTCTCTCCTTTGGCAAGCCGCCTGTACCAAGTGGGCATACAATGCTACCAGATCAGAATGGTAGTGTTTTACACACACACTGCACATATGTAGATGGCTACGCAAAGTGGGAGGCAATGGAGAATCAGGCCCCAGATGTATATACAGCTGCAGGATGATGCAGCAGCCCATGGCCTCTAGCTTCTCTTCCTTTCCCTTGTCCCATGTGCCATTCTGCTCAGCTGTGAGAACACACTCCCAGAGCCTGCTGTGCACATTCCCTACCCACCCTGAGCAGTAGGTAACCTGCTACTGAGTGTGGGAGAATGAACAGGGGGAACAAAAGAACAAAAGCAGACAAGGATTAAAAGAAAGGCAAGTGAAGGATGCAGTGAACAGAAACAAGAATTTTAAAAAGAGAGCAGAATATAGAGGGGCTGCAGGGAGGAAAGCTGTAACTCCTTTCAAGGAGCTACCCATATTTGCAGTTGGGGTTGCTGTGAATCTGGGGTCATTCCACTTTCTCTGGCCCTACTAGTGTGGTGCATTTGCCCTCAAAGAAACAGTGGGAAACACTGTTCTAAACAGATCTGATGAGACGTTGTAAAAACTTGAGCCATGGCAGGAGGCATAGCTGGAATAATTGTTCATTTCTTCAGTAGAGTGTCATTTCTGAAGATGAACTTTTTTTTTTTTTTTTTTGCAGTTTCTCTAGAGGAAGCCTTGCATCATGGCACTGCACATTGCTAACATGTCCCTCATTATAAGGGAGGCTCCTGATTTTATATTCAAATGTATTGCCATCCCACACAAACCTGTGGTTATTTTACTTTCATTATTGAAGATTACTTGCATCACAAATGCTGAATCATAAAACTGAAGTTAGAGAAAATGATATTTATCTTTCAGAAATGAGCCCCACATTATTTTAAAGATTCTGCACTACTGCTATTATTGTTATCACCATCATCACCATCATTATGTATCTTGGCAGGTTGAAAGGTATCACAAAACTGTAAGATTGCAGTAGTAATTTAGCATCCCACAGTAATACTTCAAAAGCATCAAATAGCATTTTGAATTTTAGTCAGTACAAATGTAAATAAATAAATGTACTCCCACGTGTCTGTTGTTTTAAATGTCTAGTGATCCTAAAATATTTGTGTAGCAATTTTGAAACATAGCAGAATTATAGCTTATGAATAGATTAGATTGAATTAAACAATTTTGTCATTCTGTTATGAAGGACAAAAACCTGGCTCTCAGCAAATCATTTGAAAAGAAATTATGATGATGATACCACAGCTCCATTTTATTTTATGGAGTGTATTGATTGTCAAATAGACAATACATGTATTTTGGTAATAATTTGAAGAATAAACCCTGCCTCTTTATTTTGCAATCCTTATACTATTACTCACTTTCATTTCACTAAAGAATGGCATTTTTTTTCAGAGATACTACTATAAATTTCTTTATTTAATAAATTGGTAAAAGGAATAATAATGTTACACCTGAGAGCAGCACTTTGTAATTTGGAAGAAATAGCATTTTTCTTTTAAAATATTTCTATCCCTTTAGCTTTAAATTAAAATTATCTGTGTGTTATTTGCTAACAGGAGAATAACCTGATTTTCTGCAAATTCATGTCGTTTTTGTCTTTTGAACATCAGTATGTGTGTGTGATATAAAGAAAGTAATTTAAAAATGGAACAAATTGGGTTAATTTTTCATGGACATAAGCTGTTACAGAAGTCGTGTCATTCTCAGCAATGACTCTGTAACAGAATCATTTGATTTATAACTAGGCAGGTTCCTTTTTCTGTTTAGCAAGGATTGTTGCTTGTGGTTTGGTGTTTTTGACAGTTTGACAGGAAGCTAGGTCTTGCTCCTGGATCTGTGGTCCTGGATTATCAAAGTTACCATAAGTACACTGATGAAATGTTCTCTCCTGAAAGCCCCATCCACTGTGTATTGCCTCCCCCCCCCCCAATGCAGAGATTGAATTCCTGATGGTGACTTCAGACAAACTGTTCCATACACTGTTGAAACTGCTATCCAAGGATTTGATTACTGAGGAAGGAGCCTCTCAGACTGTGGAAGAAAAGGTTAGTAAAAACAGATTTCAAATTCTTCACAAAATGGTATAACACTTGTTTGTTTTTTCTGCCGGCTCTTTGGTTTCACCAGTAAAAGCTATTTTGTATGGCTTTATAAAAAGCTTTGATTTGAAATTTGTAATGTGGGGAAATGATCTACAGTCTAAGTGATACATAAAAGAAATCTGAATACATTAAACACTGTTTTGAATCATACGGCAATCCTTTTTGAGTCTTATTATACTTTATTAGGACTCAGCTATTTAGAATCCTTTGTCAAGCTGCAGTATTCCATTTTTCCATGAATTGTACCCCAGAACTTGCCATCCTGTAGGAAAAACCCATGAAGTGTTCTTGCATGGTTTCCTCCAAACTGATCCAGAGAAGGGAAAGTAGTGTTTGTTTCCCTTTCCTCTCCACTCCCAAAGAAAAAGCCCTCAAATACTGTGGAGGATTCAGAGGAGGCCAGGCATATCTGTGTAGACGTACCTTCATACAAGCTCTGGGAGTGCCTGATTCTCTCAAATATTCCAGCTCTTCCTGTCAGTAGCCTCCCCTGATACTCCTGCCCTCTTTTAAGGGAGTTACCTCAGCAGGGGGGAGCTGGAAGAACTCCTGAGCAGATTTCTGGTCAGGTTTGTTTTCTTCTGTCCTACATTTCAATTCCTAGACTCACCAAGAATTTTTTGAATCCAGAGACACAGTGGGAGATGGTGCTACAGATGCAGCTGCAATTCTCCACCCCACACGCAAACACAACTGTGTAAACAGGGCAGATCACACAAGGGGTACAATCTAGTACGACAATATGGAGTGGTTAGGAAAATGGTGACCTGAGGAAGTGTTCTCTGAAGCTCGAATGTTTGTCTCTTCCACCAACAGAATCTGGTCCAATAACAGATTTTGCCTCACCTACCATGTCTTTCTCATATCCTGGGACCAACATGGTTTCAACAATATTGCAAGAAGCAAAGTAGTAGTCAATTGTCAGATATTCAAGCTGTGGCTTTCTTCTTTCCATTCATATGATCTTGCCAATCAATGTCAGCATACGCATTAAGAGGTCTTATATTCCAAAGGGTTTGGTGGGGAGTTTCCCCAGGTAGTTAACATTAAGATGTTGGCCCCAGTCCTGCTAAGAATTACCCATGTACTTAGCATTATGCACTGAAATTAATCCCACCAGAATCAGTGGAACTCCTCAGGCTATGTCTACACTATCACTTTTGTTGGTCAAGGTTGTGAAAAAACACACCCCAACTGACCTAAATTTCACTGTACAATTTTGTGTGGGCACATAAGGAAACTGTTTGGAAATTTGACTCTTAGGATATGCAGGTTATACATATGTATTTCTCCTAAAAAATGTAATTTGAATTAATTTAAGAAATGCAGAGAAATTGGAAACTACATTGTTTTTCTGACCATTTCCCTTTTTTTTTTTTTTTTTTTTTGGGGGGGGGGGGAGGGAGGAGGAGGGTTTTAATAAATGGCTCACTCCAGTTCCAAGAGCCAAGATATTCTTTACAGTTCATGATTTAGCTACCTTATGTGTTTTTATTGGGGTGGGGGGGAAGCTCTCTATCATTTATCATGTCATCTTATCACAGTCTCTTTGTGAGACGCAAATAGCACACTAATGTTTTCTTTTGTTAGGGTGAGTTGGCAATCTCCTCAGAGATAGAGCAACTACAGACAGCTCTTAAAAAAAAAAATCTTCCTGACACTTGGATGAGACTGGCTTATCCATCAACATACAGTCTAGCTCTGTGGTAAGTTGCATGCCAACAGTCAATCAGAATGGATGGTGCTTCTTATCCATCAGAGAAACAGAATATGAACGATAGGATTTTTTTTCTGGCAAATATCCTGCCTCTGCGTGTATTTCAGAATAGCTTTTTGTAGCCTGATATTAACAGTATTGTGAAAAGCAAAAAGATTTCACATTTACCTTGCTCCAGTTGGAGACATTGGAAGCTTTCTGTAATGTTCTAGTTCTCACTTTTCTTTCTTTCTTTTTTCAAATCAAGCTGTGAGTGCTTTTCAAAGTGGCTGGGCAGAGAGCTGTAACATATAGTAGCTATCACTCGAAAGACTAAGGTCTTTGGACTCAGGTCTTTTGTTAGGGTCATGATTCATAATGTTAACCGATAACAAATACCTGGCCGGGTATGTGTAGGGGAAAGGGGTCAGATTCCAGTGGTAACCGTTGTACAGCACTTTGTATTAAAAGCAAAGACACCTGAAGGAAATGTTTCGGAGCAGGCTGACAGTGCTGCTGCTGTGATGGGTAGCATTAATGGGCCTCATTTCCAGAAATCTCTCTCTTAGTCTAGCATCCGTCTGTGGTGGGTGTCTTATTGCACAAAAGTCGAGAGAAGAAGAAAAAAGTTCAGTGATGATCAGTTGTTGTTTGTTTATAAAAACATCTGGTTAAAACACCCCTACGCACTGTCTGAAGGGGAGAATGAAGCTTCCACTGCCACCAGCTAGTAGAAACATTAGAAACCACCCAAGGAGTTTTGGGTGCTGTCATCCTGCACTGATAACAGCCTAAGGGGGTCTGGTCTCCACCAGTTTGCACTCTGCCCGCTCTGGAGAGCCACCCAACGGATAGCAGGCCTCTGCTAGCCCACTACTGGAACTGCTAGGCATAGCACGAGAGAGATGCCAAAAAGCAAAACAAGTCCAAACCAGATGAGATCTTTTGAGGCCACTTCAGGCCCCTGGAAGAAGAAAAGAGAAGGGAAATCATGAAGTACCAGAGGTGGATTTTGGAATAGATAATGGATAATATTGTCATGGAATTAAAAGGGGTTTTAGCTTCCCTTGACGGAAAACTGAAGCACCATATAGATACTGTGGAGCCTCTGATAGATAACTGTCCTGAAGGCAGTAAGCGTTGTCATGGGGAAATAAAGCAGTAATGGAAAATTACAAGCTGTTCTCAAGAAGGACAACACAGCTGCTCCTTTTTTAAAAAAATGTGTGGGAAAGTCAAGCTAGACCCAATATTCATGTTGGGAGAGGAGGGTGCACTGATTGTTTAAAAGATAGCTGACCGAAGTATTAGGATTCAACATGAAGAATTATCCTTTAGGTGCAAAGTGCAGTGAAATCACTGAAAAGCAGAATGCAGTGCAAGGGGAACTTTGAGCCACACACCTGGCCTTCATGACAACTTTCTCTGCCAGAGCATGGCAGTGGGGGGCTGAGGATGGCCCGTAGGATATGCTTGGGTGTGTCTAGTGGGATGGTAAAATGCGCTGATCCGTTGGTCACAGAGCCCACATGTGTGAAGGAGACCAATAGCCCATTGTCAGAGTCTGTAAATAAAACCTGACTGTTGCATGTGAAAATCCCTTTTTGTAATAATTTTTTTTATTGGTATCAATGGAAGATGTCCTCTCTCTGGCACTCTCAGGCATACACATTGCAAAGGAAGATGATGCCTCGCTCATTCTGACTTTAAAATCTGTCTCTCCTGTATTCCTGCCTGACATGTCACCAGCTGAGACACCAGATAAAAACCTTTGCTTTTTTTAAAACAGATGCTGTTTCAAAGTGGGGTGAAGTAGAGTAAGGAGGTGAAGGGGAAAATCTGAATAAATGCGCAATCTGAGTTCATGGGCACAGCACATGTGTTCATAGCAACAGCAAAGATGAGTGATTAAATTAAGGCGATAAATGTCAGACCACCTAATAAATGTATCATCTATATGATCTCTCAGGATCTTTTTATACCTATCTGAAACTAATGCAAATTCTGTCAAATGCTTTCTTACAAGAGCTAGTCTTGCAGCCCATGGCTACTACTTCATTCTGCCATATAAAAGGCCTGGATTCATTCTCTTGCCCCTGCACCAGCAGTCACTTACCTGTGACACAGACGGCATGTCTGCCCCTTGCATGAAAGGTGTGTCTTGCATTTCCTAACAGTGATCTATTATGAAGCACCATTGAATGACTCCCAAAAGAAGAGACCTCTGACAGATGGATGGTTGAGACTTAGATGATGTTAAGTGGGGTAAAAGGAAGAAATGTCCTGATGTTTTGATTCTCAGGCTATAGCGATTCAGAGAAATCTATGAGATCCATCTGAAAAAAAGCTGATCTCACATGTCTTCCCCCACTGCTTCCGCTTCCAACAAATGCAGCAAAATTTCACAAAGGATGCTGCAAAATACAGAAAACTGCACCTTGAAAAATGTCTCAGCGTTATACAAGATAAGCCGATACAGCCATAGGAAACTATCCCATGAATGCTCAGAATTTCTGCACTGTCTCCCTCACAGAGTGAAAAACAACATGCTTAAAGGGAAAAGGCCTTTTAAATATTTTTTATAGTGAATAATAGAATCAGCAGCTGATTTGAAAGCATCAGCAGGTATTATCCTTCTGAGAAGGAATCTCAAAAGGGAGGAATGGGAATCCAAGTAAAAAAGCACGGAATACTACAAGAACGGGAGGATGGGGGTGGAGGTGGTCTAATAGTGATAACCGTGGAGCAGTCCAAGATGAAATGTACATTGCATTCAGGAAGATGCCTGTCAGTCAAGTGGAAGGGTGACATTACAACAACCTCAGTTACACAGAACACCTGAGGCAGATATTTTTTTTCCTGTGAAGCCAGCCAAAAAGGGATTGAATGGGTTGCAAGGAAAATCTCATTGTAACAAGAAAATGAAACCTGGGCAAACCAGCAACACGCTGTGCATGCTCCCACCCATAGCCTTCATAGCAAATGCACAGGGAATGGGACATTTTACTCCTAAAATAAATATATATATATAAGTGGAGTGGGCTGATAATGAAGTGCTACTTGCTGGAAGCCTCTAGGACAAAATGCATGGTGATCTGTTGGAGTATGTTGGTCAGACAGCAGGTTGTGGAAAAATTGTGTAACATGCATTGATTTGGAATTCAGTGAAAGTGCCCCATGGAGTGGAACCGAGAGCTGGAAAGGCACCTAAAAGAATTTCAGATCAAAGAAGGGGTTTCTGCAGGCTTTAGTACACACTACACCGAAGTGAGGCTGAAAGTGTGGCTCTATGATACAGCTAGAAACAGACACAAAAAATTAACTTTTTTTTAGATGTCCCTACAAATACACAGTTTTCTGCTCCCGCAGCTGTCTTCTCAGACACAGTTAATTAACAAATACAACTGCAGATCTATACTGAAATCAAAAAGATACTTTGATACGAGAACTTAATGTGAGGACAGCGCTGTTAAATTGAGACGGATTTGTTGTTCAGCTGCATTCAAAACAAGAAAAAACAAACCCATAAATGTGTGCCAGGGCAAAAGTACCACTGTCTTGGCAAGAAAAAGACATATTTTGAAGCTTCTGAGTTGGCATTAAACTAATGAGGAAGATAATGAACTATGGGGCTCTGAGAAAAAAATGCTCACTTTTGTGTTACAGCATCTGATGCTGTCTGGAATATCAGTGACAATTTATAATATTATTGATATCAATATTGCACAATTGCAATAATTCATACAAGATATGCCATGTGAGGTATCACTGGAAAAATTATGATTTACTAAATATGATAAGCTCATCTATATGTGTGTATCGTCGTTGTAGTGTAAGCTATGAATATGTGTAATATTTTTGTATCTAAAACTTATGCTAAGTTATTGGGTGACACCCCCCAACACATTAGCCTCAGCACTGACCAGCCTGATTGAGGGCCAATCAAGGCCTGTCAACTGTACAATGAGCCCAGAAAGAGATGCCCAGGGCTATGCCTATGAGTCATCAAGACTTGTAGGAACACAGGCCTATTGGGGCGGGGGCGGGGGGAGGGGAAGGACGGGGACTGCAAGTGCTTTACTTTTCCCTGCCCATGTACTGAGAGTTTGTGTTTGAAACAAGCCACATCATCCCACATGGCAGACCAGAGACTATAAAATGCAGCTGGCACCATCTCCATTTTATCTTCATTCCTGCTTCCAACCTCTGGATCAATTCATCTACAACTGAAGCTGTGAAACAAAGGACTCAGACCCATGCAAGTACTGGATGTACACCAGAGGAACTGTACAAGCCTGCAAACTCCAATACTGCTAATAATTTGATATATATGGACTTTGAAGTCAGTTGTATGTATTTGATTGCTTTGATCATTTAACATCTCTCATCTTGTTTGTTTCTTTATTTTTATAATAAACCTAGTTTTAGTTACTAAAGGATTGGCTGGCAGCATGGTATTTTGGGTAAGAGCCAAACTCTCATGTGTCTGGTAATGTGGCTGACCCTTTGGGGATCAGGAGAACTTTTTGTAACGGGAATAGTGTTTTGAATAACATCTCTTTATGGGACCTAGTTGCTGATTAGGAGCCAGAGACTGAAATGCAATAAAAGGAGCTGTGTAACTTCTTGTTTTAGCTCCTTGAAAACCAGCATGGGGAATCAGGAGCACTGTTTGTGACTAGTTGGCAAATATAACTTCAGTGTTAGCCACCAGTTCTGGGAGAATCTGCTCTCCTTTAACAGCCTGCCCTAACCTTGGCATTGTCAGGTGGGCGTCCCTAAGCACAGACGGGTCACACCTCATACCAGAACAAAATGTTTTGCTAGTGAAATAACTATGGGTTATAACTTAAGAAATAATAACAGAACGCAGAACTGGCTCATCTTGAATGAAATCCTCCAACTTTAAGTGCAATCATAAGAAATATATAATCAATAATAAACCAATTACACCATCAGTTGCCTGGATTCACAATGCATAGGAGGATGAAGAACAAATCCAGGCTTTTCCCAAAAAACTGCCTTCCCACTATATGCAGAGCAGGTATGTTACAGGCACTGATAACACATATAAAATGGGTTACAAGAGCCAATTATTAAAATAATAATAAATTAAATATATTGTAAAGCTCCTATAAATCACAACAATGAGAAATAACAATGGGGTTCATAGTGAAATGCATCTGGAAACCTCATATCCACAAATTTAAAACCTTAAAGCTGAACTGTGCCGCCATACGCTGAAAAGCAGGGCAAGCCTGAAGGGCAAACTACGGCCTCTGAGCGCACATGTACAGTGTTGAAATCCATTGTGTGCTTTTCAAATGTCTGTCGCTAGAAATGGGAAAAGCCTATTTAGATAATCAAACCCAACTCCATATCACTGCAGTATGGTGGGGTGGGGGAGGGTGGTGGTGGTGAATATTCGTATTGTAGTAGCACTTAAAGGTCTCAATCAGGCCAGGCCCCATTGTGGTCAGTGCTGTACAAACATACAGAAAATGGCAGCCCCCTGAGATTTTACAAGCTAAAAGACAAGGCATAAGAGAGAAACCAGTAGGTCAGCGTGAAGACGGGGAAAGAGCTTAATAAAAAATAGGATGCGTGCAATTCTTAGTCTGGAGCAGTAATCACAACTCATTACCTGCCTAGCCATTAACAATTTGCACTTTACTGTATTCATTAAAGAGGGAGTGAGTTATGAGGATGGACTCATGAGCCCTTGTGAAGGATAAGGTAGTGAGTGTCTTTATGAATCTTGACTGGAACTTTTCCTACTCATGAAGGGTGAGAGAAAGTGCTTGTTAGAGAAGCAGAGACTTAGGCGATCTCGGCTGCCATCACTGGTGGAATCTTGGATTCCCAGGTTTAGTATTTTTAAATCTTTCATGTGATGTGTTTTCCAATTATTCCCTTTGGAGACTGTTTCATAGACCTGACCTGTAGTGAATGTTGCCTAACACTCAACCCAGATTGACCCAGTCTTAATTTCATCTCAACCTTTCTAGTTAAATGCCCAGAATCACAATTAACAAGTCCGTGCCCTTCGTCAAATACTTGCAAATGGTGATCAAATCCTATCCCCTCAGCATAATCAGTTAGCCAAACTACAGCCATGCATTGCCTTTTAATCATCCCCCAAAGTCAATCAAGTAGCACCTGTGGTCACATCGCTATTTTAAAAAAACAGATATGAAGCTGTTTACAGTTGCAGGCTGTTCACGCCTTACTGGATCGTATCTAAAATGGGAGGTGCAAGGGGTGTGTGCGCGTGCGTGCGTGCATTGCACCTGAGTGCTTTTCAGGTGCCATGGTGCATAACCTTATGGTTCCATGGTGCTCCTAAATACTTTTAAAATTTACAGCAGTCTATGAAATCCCAGAGATTCAACTATTTTTGTTAAGAATTATAGGCCAACTCATTAGCGACTGCATTAATGGTACGCTAAAATTCTTAGACACAGAGCATATACTCTGTTGAATGGTATTGGCTCTGAAAAAGCTGTGTCACATGTAGAAGGAATGCTGCTAATGTACAATACTTTATGCTCCAATGAAAATGACTAATATCAAAGATAAATGAAAAGATATGTATGGCTGAGACAAGTGGAATAAAATGTATTTTAACTAAATCAGTTTTCAGGAATGCTAGGTACAGGTTAATCTTTTATAAATATGTTCACAGAATATATCAGACACCTGCCCGCCTACACAAAATGAATGCGGCACATACCCTGAAGAGTTTCAGAGGCAGGATAAATGAGGGAACTCTTCTGTATTTGATCTGGTTCTGCTCTGTAATTCAGAGCTAGTGGAGATGGGTGGTGAATTTCTCATTGATCCCAAAAGAACCAATACTGTTGAATCCTGTGAGGTGTAAGCTTTGTAGAGAATTGGTGGCTATGCGTGGAGGACATTATAGCTTTAGGAGTCTGTCCGCTCAGGAATCCATTTAAATTGCATTCACAAGAGTTATGCCAGGGGTTGGCAACCTTTGGGAAGGGACATGCTAGGTCTCTCCCCCCCTCCCACCCAGCCCCTTTCTCACGTGGTGTGGGCCCAGCTCCCTGATTTACTGTGTGTTGGGGGGTGGTGGTGTTTGTGGGCCTGTTTCCTGTTCTCCTCCTCCTTCCCCCCCCCCCGGCTGCAGGGGGGTATGGGGGGGGGGAGGCTGCCTGGCCCCTGTGCCTCTTGGGTCCTCACAGTCCCTACCCAGCACAGGAAGCCAACACGCTGAGGGGCCGGCCAGTTTAGCGCGCTCCCATCCCCAAGCAAGGCTGCATGATGGCCACTCCCCCACTTCCAGCCCCAGCCCAGCAGTGCCCTGCTGGCCGGAGCCACGCCGCTCCTGGCACAAAGCAGGGCTGCACGGCAGCTGCTCACCCTGGCTGCTTTGCGCTGGCTCCAGACAGGGCACCACTGGGCCAACGTGGGAGAGGGCGGGGCCAGAAGGGGGTAGCGGCCGTCATGCAGTACTGCTTGGGGCTGGGAGCAGCACGGCGTGCCACTCAAAATCATTGCATGTGCCACTTTTGGCATGCATGCCACAGGTTGCCGACCCCTGAGTTACACACATCCAGAGGAGACAATAATAAAAAGACATGTCTATCGCTCAGCATTTATACCATTTTCATGGCCATGTCTCCACCCAATTGTCAAAGGATTGCTGTCCAGCTGATTAAATGGAATTGGACACTAATAGCTTGTGACTATTGAAGCAATGATATAATTAAGCACACATGATACGTATAGTTATGAGGAAATACAGTTAAGAGCATAGACCTGGGTTTCAGGCATTTTAGATCGGAAGTAGCATGGTTAAAGCATAGGCTTGGGAGTGAGACATTAGGAGTTCTTTGCCCAACTCTTCTGATTTTTAAGTGACTTAGGCCATGTCTCAACTTCTCTGAGCCTCAGGTTCCTAATAATGCAGGACTACCTCACAACGGGGTTGGGTGTTTTAGTTCATGAAAACTTTTAAAACACTATGAGGGCCTCAGCTGAAAGGCACCACAGAAGTGCAATGTTTTGTTATACACTTGTAAGTCTTTTTTATAAAAGCACAGTCATGGCATAAATATGGATCACGGCTGAAGCTCAGCTCTCTGCAGCGGCTATAAGGATTACTCCTGAACCAGTGGGGAGGAGCGGGAAAGGTTTTTAGAGGGTGCTGTCTCCATATTACTCCCACTTCATGCCTACCTCAGGCAGCAGGAAGAAGCTGGGACCATTGACCTCTGACTCCTCCATGAACAGCAGAGCCAGCCTAATATAATGTCATTCCAACAACTATTCAGTGAGCAACGAATGACCAAGTTACTACAGGGCCTCTTGTTTATTATCAAGGCACCAACTGCCTTTGGTAAGTAAAAGCAATACCATAAATACTATGGCCACTCAAACACTGCATCCTGGTATATGGTAAGTGTTTCATGAGGTCTAAATTAGCTGTTACCAGCCAAGAGAGAGTTCTTGGAGTCATTGTGCATAGTTCTCTTAAAACATCCACTCAATATGCACTTGCAGTCAAAAAAACCTAGCAGAATGTTGGGAATCATTAGGAAAGGGCTAGACAGTAAGTAAGAAAGAAAATATCACATTGCCTCTTTATAAATCCATGGTATGCCCATATCTTGAATACTGCGTGCTGATCTAGTAGCCCCATCTCAAAAAAGATATATTGGAAGTGGAAAAGGTACAGAAAAGGGCAACAAAAATGATTAGGGATATGGAAAAGCTTCCACAGAAGGAGAGATTAATAAGATTAGGACTTTTTGGCTTGGAAAGCAGACGACTAAGGGGTGATATGCTAGATGACTATAAAATTGTGACTGGTGTGGAAAAAGAAAATAAGGAAGTTTTATTTACTCCTTCTCATAACACCAGAACTAGAGGTCACCCAATGAAATTACTAGGCAGCAGGTTTAAAATGAACAAAAGGAAGTATTTCTTGACGTAACGCACAGTCACCCTGTGGATCTCCTTGCCAGAGAATGTTGTAAAGGCCAAGACTATAACAGGGTTCAAAAAATAACTAGACAAGCTCATGGAGGGCATGTCCATCAATGGATATTAGCCAGGCTAGGCAGGGATTGCTGTTTGCCAGAAGCTGGGAATGGGCAATGGGATGGATCACTTGATGAGTACCTTTTCTGTTCATTCCCTCTGAAGCACCTGGCATTGGCCACTGTCGGAAAACAGGATACTGGATTAAAGGAATCATTGGTCTGACCCAGTATGCCTGGTCTAATGCTGTGTGTGTATGTGAGTGCAAGATGTAACCCGGACGATATCTGATCATTTAAAAAAATAAAATGCAACATCTAAATGATGTTTTGGCCGTACTGGTCACTGATAATAAACAAGATGCCCTGATTTTAAAAGGCACATTTAAGGCTGCCTCAGCTTGAATCATAATTTGCATGGTTGGGAAAAGGACAGCTGTCAGATAACACCTGATATTATGGAGCAATGCTCTAGTTTATGTACTAACTTGACAGCAATTCAACACCAGACCACCACCAAATACATGCAAAAAGCTCACTGGGCTATGAATGGGCAGGAGTTGCCAGTGTATCAAAGATGGACCAAGATGCCATGATGGGCATGGGATCTAGGGTAATGTCTGAGTTAATGTTATTCTTCTAGCTAGTTTTTGTTTTAATGGATAAGCCTTTCGGGCTAGCTACCATGCTGCACTAGTCAGACTATCACAGCTTGAATGAGTCCCTCTTTAGTTATTGTAGGCTCTTTTTCCCACCTCTGCTTTAAGAACACATGGATGCATCATTTCAGTTATTGTTTCCATGTGGTACTTAACATCCACTCTGAGCAGCGTCTGATTTAACCATACATATGTCTGGGTTAAAGGGAAAACTGAAAAGAGCTTCTTTAGACTGGCACCTTAATGGCGTCAAATAAGTAAAACTAGGTACCTCTCACATATGTCTGATCCAGCCCTTTGGTAAATGTATTCTGGCCATACTAACTTATCCTCTTAAGAAGGACTATCATGTTGAACCAGATGGCCTTTAACTAACCCCCCCCCCATTTTTTTGGGGGGGGGTCATATTCTGCTCCTTCAGTGTCTACATTTTCCTACATTTCACACAGCAAAATGGAGACCTTTAAAGGCTTATTTATATGACAAAACCCTACCACTAACTATTATTGATGGATTAGTTTAATGTAATTTAATTATACTAATAATATACAGCAACACTTTTACTACTTATTGGATTGTTGAGACTTGTGATGTCCTCTTGAAAGCATCACCATTGCTGTTTAACTTTTATGCTTCAGTACTAAGCTACTTAGCTGCCATTTAAATAACATCATAAGCTGTAGAAGTAGAACCTTGGGGCAATGTGCTCCATTTCAGCACAGCTGATATGAGGTAGTGTAAGAACTCACAAAGTTAAACAAACATCCTCTTTATATCGTAAGACAATAGACAGGCAGCTTAATTTGAAAGCCTGTGACTCTCGGAACAGCTGTGAAGTCCCAAGACTTAACGGTTTTTAAAAAAACATGGAACATCACACCTGGTTTACATCTCTTGTATTTACCTGAGGGCTGTTACTGTGCATGCATTTGAATTTACACTTTATGCTTCTGAAGTGCCTTCCATCTGCACATCTCAAAATGCTTCAGCAAATAATACTTTACGCCACAACAGCCCGGAAAGACGATTGAAAAATTCTGTCCCCCCGCCCCCTGAATCCGCACCCTAGCACCAGAAAGCAGGCCCAATCTTTGTTCTGATTTTGGGCTTAGGACCACCCCACGGGATGCACGATTCAGATGCCTTTGCCTCCAAAACTGTGCAGATGGCAGAGTCCAGGCCTGTCTTTAGGGCATAGGTTTTTCATGGGATTTTTAAAAAGAATTTTAACTATTTTTTACTCTATTTCTTCATTAGCTACATGGTTTTCACCTTGAAATTACTACATTCAAAAAAAGGTTTCATGGCTGTTTGAGGAAGATTAAAGGGCGGCAGTCCCGTCTCTCTCCCCCCGCCCCCCTCCCAACGCACAGAAAGGTCAGACAGAGGCCATGCCTACACAGGCAAAAAAAGATGTGCTTTTCAGTTGTTAGGCTAACTCAATTGAAGCTCTCCTCCCATACATCCATGTAGATGCAGTTTAACACCTCGAAGGCCTTGCGTTACTACAAAAAAAAGGTGTGTTGTTAATTCAAGTTAACTCACACAAGATAAAATCCTAGTGAAGAAAAGGCAGCTTGTAGACATCACACGAGTTAGCAGATTGAGATAAGAGGCTTTTAAGTAAACCTTCTAACTTGTGTGAAAACTATATACTGCCTTGTCTGTGCAAAGATTTAGCCTTGAGTTAGTTAACTTAGAAAAGCATCCTTTTCTTTAGTGAAGACAAGCCCTTAGATTGTTGTTGGCCAAAACAACCCAAGGCTTTGTCTAGACTATGATTTAAATTTTAGAGTTTTGTCTCTACCAGGCTAAAACCTGACCTACTAAAATCAAGCTATAGGTATTTAAATACATCCAGATTGGTGTTGAGGTTAAGTTAAGATAGGTGCTTTTTTCAGTTGAGCTTTTTCCCTATGCAGAAGAAGGCATGGGGGTGAGCCTCAACTCAACCTGTGTAGCAGTTGCTTAGGGCATGTCTACGTTATGGACACCACAGCAGCGGCACTGCAGCTATGCCACTACAGCATGTACTGTAAAAGTGTCCTACACTGACAGAAGGGTTTTCTTCAGTTGATGTAGTTAACGCATTACCCAGCATGGCAATAGCTAGCTCAAGGGAAGACTTCTTCTGTCAACCTAACCACATCTACACCGGGAGTGAGGCTGGATTAACTACAGCATTTGGCTGTCACTTTTTCACAGCCCGGACTGAAGTAGATTGTGTGATTTAGTTTAAGTATAGACCAGGGCTTAGGGCATGTCTACACTACAAAATTGTCACCCTAATTTGCGTTGACATATAGCCACCACAATAATTAAATAACTTTGTCATGTCCACACTATGCTGCTTTTGGTGATGGTGTCCTCACTAGCAGCACTTACACTAATGCGGTGAGCAGCGTGCCATGGGTAGCTATTCCCTTGATCCACACAAGTTACAAGCACTACATTTTCACTTCCCCTTGGGATTCATAGAGCATAACAACAGTCCCAGTTGTGGTGAGTATGGCCTGGGGGGTGATGTGGGGCAATAAGGAAGAGAGCACATGGGCATCAGTGTATGCGGCTAGGGCAATTGACCTGAATACTGGCACTGTTTTCACAGGTGGTGATATCTCACTCCTGAGGGTAATGGAGGCTGAAAGGGAACAGCGCCTGCACGTGTCTGGCTGCTAGCTTGTGTACTGCAATGGTGCCTGCAGAAGTAATTGCTGACTGGTATGGGAAAGTGTGCTACCACGGTGGAAGAAATAAGGCAGCTCTCCCCAGAAACCTTCAGCAGAGGACTGCAGATTACCTCCATTAAAATGTCTTCGAGCTCTCTATGGAAGATTCATGGGACATCCCGGTGCACATAAACTGTTCTACAGGGCCCCCTTCACCTAGCGGTACCAGGGAATGAGAAGCAGAGACCAACTCTACCTCTATTTCACTACCCCTTCTAGCCTGATTAAAAACAGTAAATGGACAGCTGTGTTCCTGCAATAGCAAAGCAAACTGCGTACTTACCAGAGGTTCCTTCCCCTGCATCAGGCTCGCTGGCGCTGCATGGTAGAGAGTGGCTCAACTGCTCCAGCATCAGTAAGAGGTCCTGGCTCACGACACCACTGGATTCCCCCAGTCACTTGGCCTCCATACTCCGTCTCCTCCTCACTGTGCACTGTGGGGCCTGTGCCTCCAGCTCCTCCGAGGTATCCACAGGGCTCTTGGCAGTGGTGGTGGGGGCTCCCCCAAAGAGGGTATGCAGCTCCTTGTAGAACCAGCTTCATTCCAGAGCAGCTGCCTCCCGCGCCTTCTGGTACACCTGCTGCAGCGCCTTGATTTTAGCATGCCACTGCTGCGTGTCCCTCTTGTGCACCTTCTCGTGCATGTCACTTGTAATCAGCCCGTAGGTATCAAAATTACTATGGCTGGTGCGAAGCTGTGACTGCACAGTCACCGCTCTCCATATACTCAGCAGAGCCAATGGTTCAGGTGTGCTCCATGCAGGACAGCATGTGGTGTGTAAAGCGAGCATGGTCAGCTGAGAAAATGCTATGTGAACTATTTACGCTGAGCAAACAGAAAAGGCAATTTCAAAAATTCCCAGGCCTTTAAATGGGGGAGGGTCACATATCCGTGTACCTTCAGGTAGCTGAGTTCAAACTGCTGACCAAAGTGGGCATGATGGGCATTGTGGGACACCTCCTTCTGGCTAATTAGTGTGATGTACCCAAGCGAGGTGTCTACACAGATGCTGCATTGCTCTATGTTGCAAAAAGCCCACGCCGCTCATCAAGGTGGTCTTATTTTTTTCAGCATAGCAAGGGCGTTATATCGGTAGGAGGAGTATTTCAGTGTGTACACCTCCACAAAAGTTGACTTTTGTCCACAAAATGGTGTAGTGTAAACAAGACCTTAGTCTTTACTAGAGGTTTAGAAGTTGTTAATTAGATCAAGCTGGATAATGGCACCTAACTGCCATTTGTCTTTGCAAAATCTCCCCCACACAGTCTAACACCACACCTTTAAAGCCTACTGTAGCCAAAGGCAATTAGGTGTTAAATGTGTGCATCTGGCTGTTAAGTGCAAATTTCAATAACTAAGCTCTGGTCTACACTTAAAATTTTGATCAAACTAGCTAAATTGCTCAGGAGTGTGAAAAATCCATACCCCTGACCATCAATAAACTGACCTAACCCCTGGTGTGGAAGCAGATAGGTCAATGGATGAAATCTTCTGTCAGTTTAGCTACCGCCGCTGATGGAGGTGGATCACCTACATTAATAGGAAAAACCCCCCTGCCATCAATGTAAGCAGCATCTATATATACCACAGGTGCTACCTTGTATAGCACAGCTTCTGCAATGCAGCTTAGTCTCTGTAGTGTATACATACCCTCAGTTTAGATAACTGCTGCCCAAACTTTTTTGCCCTTATAGACACAGCCAAAGGGAAGACAGAAAAGGGAAGAGAAAAGCAGTGTTCCCATGTTATAAGTAAGGAACCAGAGACAGCGAGAGTTTGACCTACCCAAGAGCAAAAAGATAGTGTGACTGAGCTAGGAATAGACCACAGGGCTCCTGTATCTAAAGCTGTATCATTGTCAAAAAATTATTTTATTTTATTTTATTTTATTTTTACAGTGAGATAGCTATTGTGCATTAGCAATCTCACTGTAACACAGTAGTGGAGACAAGGCTGTATAGTTTTCACCATGAGGTAGCTAGTTGAAGTCACTCCAAGGTGGGATGGTATGCTGCTGGCTTCTAATGCATATTTTTTAAAAAACCACTACCGTTTTTGGCAGTGAAGACAGACCTATTC
Organism: Emydura macquarii macquarii; assembly: GCF_026122565.2. NCBI lineage: Eukaryota > Metazoa > Chordata > Testudines > Chelidae > Emydura > Emydura macquarii. The sequence goes on from NW_027131390.1 coordinate 74,071,054, forward strand.
TCCCACTTGTTTCTTAACCACCAAACAATTCTTCCACCCATACACTGAACAGCTATTCAAATTCATTTGCTCATCCAAAGTATTCTAAATACCTCATTTTTATTTTATACTATTTTAAATTTAAGCCTAAAAGCATTTAAAGGGTTACCTCTTCTAGTATGATCTTATGCAGCATGTGCTCTTTTGTCAGTATATGTATGACTTATTTATGTTTTCTATAAGAATTAAAATGTAAATGCTGGAAATGAGCACCCAGCCCAGACAACTAGGGTTGAGGAACAGAATAAAAAGACTCAGGCAACAATACCCCTACTCCAGAATATGGGCCAAAGGCATGACCAAAGCCACTGCTTCACAGACAGCTTTTTGAGCAAGCAAATCTGAACAGCTCCAAATCTGCTGGCTCCAGCAACTCCAGCAGCAACATCCAGCCCTCCAAGTGCAGTTACCTGTGCTGTGAGCCAACTGCTACCCCCACCTTTCATCCATAATGAATCAGTTTGCAAAAATATTCGTCCACTTATCATAATCAAAAAACAAGAAGTCATTCCTGGTTCGAGATGTCCAGGTGCGGATCAGTTCACCTCAGTTGTTGAATACGTGGGCACCTGCTCAGTAGCTGATTTTGTCAATGGTGTTAAAATTAACCATCCCACAAAACTCTAAAAATAATTAACTATTGGGGACAGAAGCCATCTCCACTACTGATTAGCAATGGGACTGCATGCCTTACCCTGCTCATGTTTGAACAGCACATAGCAAAAAACACTCATTCTGGGAGAAAAAGGTCAGTATAATATCACGACCCCTTGGGTCATTTAGACTGTCCATTAAGTACATTAATTATGCTCCTGCCATTAATATTATTATTCCAGATAATGTTATTGCAAATGCATCTTTGATCAGAAATGAACATAGAGCTTTAATGCCTGTTTAAAGTGACCCTTTTATGAGATTTCTCCCCTCTTTATTGTGCCACTAAGGTATTGTGTGATCTTCTGCTGTGAGCTCGATTCCTGGGCTCAGGATCTCTCCCTCCCTAGCATTGTCTGGATATCAAGCTTTTTCAACCCCCAGTCCTTTCTCACAGGTAGGAAGCACATCACAGCTCATTAGTAATTTACTGCTACAGTAATTTTTATAATTACTGCCAGGAGGCCTCATTAAATTTGATCTAATGAATAAATATTGTATTTTTCAACGTGATTACCAGAACAGCTTAAGCTGAGTGCCATAAACAATTATTTTCCTCAATACGCAGTATGTCAGTGACTATTGATTTTTATTTTGTAAAGCATTTACTGTATTCATATCAATGGCTATTGAGTAACAGCTAGACCTCTAAAGTGTCAATTGTCAAGGAAAAAAATGGGTAAAACAGAAATTGGAGTATCTGCTGCAAAAAGTAAAATACTGCTCATTAGCAAAGATAAAGGGATCTTAGCTGTGTATATTGGTGTCAGTGTTTTCCGGTTTGCACTCACTCTGTTCTAGCCCCTGGAAAAGCAGTTTGGTTTAGCCTATTTTTATTTTATTTTGTAAATCAGTGGTACCAAATAATGTGGGACCAACAATGAAGGTAGAAGAGTAGAAGACTGTGGACAAATAATATTGTTGTACGTTTACGTAGCTTTTAAATGTAATCAATTTAATTAAACCTTCTGCCTTGCTTACAGATTTTAGAAGTACAGAAATACAAAGTACACCCTAGCACATATCCAGGTTATAAAGTAATATCCTCTACTCCATTTCCCATCATCATTCAGCAATCCCTTTACAAGCCAATTTGTAACCTATAAAATCCATTAGTTTTTAAGACAAGGCTCATGGTAAGGGCATGTTAGTATATATATCAAAGCACTTCAGCATTAGGATTTAACTTAAAATCAGTTTTCTTCTATAACTGAGAAAGAAGTTATTTTCCTAATGCAATTATCTTATTGCCTCATGCAGTCTATGTTATTTGCATGAGTATTTCATACAGCAAAAAAAAAAAAACAAAAAAAAAAACCCCAAAACATTTAAAATAAGAAAATACAATGTTAAATCCACAGATATTAGCAGGGTGACTGAGTGCAGCTGACATAGCTAAAAGTACTTTTTTCTGTTGTTTTTTTTTTTAATGGACAATTTCAAATTGATAGCATCCCTTTCATCCACCCATTGGGACAAAGTCAAAGTTAAGTCTAAGTAAATGCGAGGGAATTTAAAATGATGTCTCTTGATATTTTCTACATGTCCCCTTACTGTCAATGTTACATTAAATTAGATTTGATCTTTGTGGACCACGTGCTGATTTAACTTACACCAACTTTAACTCCATTGACTGCAGTGGAGTTACTGATTTCTAAGTCAGAATTGTGCCGCAGCCTTACTTACCAGCATGTAACTAAGACCCTCCCCCTTAGAGATCACCTCGGAATTTGGCTCTGTCTAAATATTGCAGCTCATTTGTTGCTACTTTTCTGAAGATACCAAAAAGCCCCAATTGCAGGCAGGAGCTTAGGCTGCACTCACCTACCTAAAAGTGTTACCTTTATTTGCACCGAGGAAAAGGTTGAACTTAGATAATACCGTATGTTAGCTAAGCCTGACCAAAACTCAACCACTTTTTCTAGTCAACATTTTTCCTCACAGTTATAGTTCAAAACCAGACTGTTAACACTGCCTTTTAGGAGATGCAAAGTGTTACATAAACTTGCATGTTGTAGAAGTCTAGGAGATGAGTAAGACACAGAATACCCATCAGTCAATGTGTTACAATTCAAAAATCTTGGTTTAGCTGTAATGCCGAGTCTAGCCCATAAAAATGAATGGCTTTTGGATTAATTGTACTGAACAGTGGATTAAGCTACATCAACATAAAACCCATTTCTGTTGACAGGAGCAAGTGTCTATGCTACAGCAGCACATCTGCAGCACCATAACTGTGTCACTAAAGTCTAAATGTGCCCTCAGGAACTCTGTGGCAGATCAGGTATATAGACTGTGCCCACAATTTTTTTATGGGCCTAATCATCAGAAAGACCCTGAGTTTGTAGGGGCAGTTTTGTACCCACAAGGACACTCTCAAAAAAAAATTAGAGGTTGCTTACTTACCAGACTAAGTTATGGTTGTAGCAGGAGTCTTGGTCCCTCACAACTAAACTGTTCAATTGTTATAATTTCAGCATTATGAATAATCATCATGTCCAAGAAAATTAGGTTAAAAAATAAACAAAAAAGCCTTCACCAGATTAAGCATTCCCAGCAGTAAAAAGCAGGAATGAGCAGTAAGATGGCAGGGGTGAATGAAAACCCTTCATAGTCCCAAGCAGACAAAGAAAAAAAAAACTCTTTTGTTCCCCCTTTTCCCCCCAAATTCTCTAGTGTGAACATTTCCCTTTAAGAGAGTTCAAGAAGAAAATTTGACTGACTATTTTGAGAGTATTTTTTCTTGATGATTCACTGTTAGCACTGGTAGTCACACTATAGTCAAAGGCAATTTAAAAAAATAGGCTAGAGCAATAGGAAATGTAATTTTTCCCATTGCTAAATTTGGTTAATAAGCTTTAAGGAAGGAGAAGCAAGCGAGACGGCAATCAGCGCACTTAAAAATTCATTCTGGTTTAGAGAGTTTCTCTATGCTTAACTGGAGACTAGTACTAGAATAATCTAGTTAACATTGGAATGAATTTTTTTTAAGTGCCTGCTGTAAGGTCAAATGCTGCTCATTACTTAGGACTAGAGCCACAAAAGTTGCAATGCTGAGTTTTGGAGTGCCCAATGAATATTTATACTAAGTGGAAAAGTTTCAACAGGAAACTAATTAAGCAGGACCTACCTGCAGTACCTTAGTAATATTGGCACTTAACTGGGATATGGAAGATCTGGGTTCAAGCCCCCTCACCAAATCAGTCAGAGCAGGATTTGACTTTGGGTCTTCCCCATACATCCCCCAAGTGCCCAAATCACACGGCTGGGTGATACATCTCCCTTCTGGCTGTCTTTCGTGACAGGTAGGCATTCTCAGACCACACCTTGGAGACCAGCCTCCCCCACAAGCTAGATAGGCAGCAGGAACACCTAATTGGAGAATCCTGTGTCAGTCTCTGGGGCTTTGGCTTCGGTGAGGACCTTATTAGCTGTGGGGTACTGTCAGTGCTTAGGTGACTTTAGGCATGCTGCTGGTGGGGATTTAAACTCAGGCAGCAGCTAAGTAATTTTGAGTAGGTCAGTGGCACCTAAATACATTGTGGAGCTGGCCCTTAGTAACTAAATAGAACAGAAGATACTCAGTTTCTGTTTGTATGTTCACTTCAGCATCACTTTCAAAAACAAATGCAACATTTTAAACTTTGAAGTGATTAAGAATCAATATAGGTTGGTTTTTTTTTTTTTTCAATTAAAATATTTACAGGCATTCCCAGGGACATTCAAGGGGGACATGTTGCTGAAGCTCCTCTGAAAGCACCAACACCAGTGAGTCCTGTTATTTTGTGAGCACTATCCCCAATGGCAGGTGCCAAGAAACACGTATGAATGCCCAGTTTATACAACAAACTAAGGCTCCACTTATCCGCAGACATTTTATTTGAAAACTAAGGAGAGGCCCACAAACTGTTGTGTGAGAGAAGAAAATGAGTTTGCTTGGCACAGACTTGTGTTAATTAAAGCCTTTTAATATACATGCTGCAATGAGTGAGTGTGGAAAGATGTCACTTTTAAAGTGATTAACAGGGCACATCTATCCGGAGCACTAGCGCACAGCAAGCTGAGGGGTAAATCTGGAGCACAGTACTGTGCTTTGCTCTCACAGGCTGTGTGGACATTGGTACTGCACAGAGTAATTTCTATAGTATGCTTTGCTCTACTGTGGGTTAAAGCACAGTATGGAACTTTTAGTGTGCAGTAGCACATTAGACCTGAAGACCTCTGTGCAAGCTCGAAAACGTGTCTTTCTCACCAACAGAAGTAGGTCCAATAGAAGATATTACCTCACCCACCTTGTCTCTCATTGTGATTACAGTTATTCCCATTCCCCTGCCTGCTTTCTAGACTGGGTCCAGTTTCACTCCGGGGGAGGAACAGGGGGGGGGGGGGGGGGGGGGTGAGAGGAGGGAAGGAAACACTATACTAACAAGCAGTGCATGTTCAGCTCTGTTACAGCACTATGTTTATTTCCCCACAAACTTGTTTGCTGGATACGTACTGTACAAATGAAATACTACTTAAAATTAAAGCTGTCCAGCAATTGATATACAAGTAAAAATAATACAGTATTTTTCATACAACCTAAAATATCACCTTCTACTACAATAAACAAAGCCAAATCTTGTATTGGCTTAAGGATCGGAGTTTTACATTTATGCAACTTGCAGCTTTATACACAAATCATGAGGGAAGCTGCATCTTTGGGGGCAAAAATTAAACAATGTCACTACATGTATAATTACAAAGAATTCTCTAATCAGATGGCTCTCACACCAATAACTACATATATCTTATAGAAAGTGCAGGCATTTCTATTTCAAGAATGAGTTGTTGGTCATGTATTTAGTATTCACACTAGCACTTTCTCACTATTGACCTTGTACTGATGCAGCTTCACCCCTGGCAACAATAGTGGAAACACTAATATAAACAAAGTGCAGTCATTTTCCATCCATTTTTCTTTAATTCTTCAGTAAGCTTTGGCATGAACAAAAACAACAAAAGCAAGCAAGCACAAGACAACCTGAGTCAGACTGAATGCTGGCAAAAAAGAGGCAGAAATTCTTGGCAAAGCTTTTATTATCAAAATAAAATTTTGTACATAAGTACTTCAGAGATCAGAGGATCCAGTTACAGCGCTTATTCACATGACATGCTTTAAGGCAGTCATTAAGGCATACATTCCTTTCAGAAAGACTTATGCAGGCCCCACCGTAGCTTACTATAGTTCCTTGCTGCAGTATGAGATGCTGAATTGTAGTCACAACCTCAATCTTCCATTTCTAGATCACGTTTCAGACTGCAAAATACAAGGAGGAATCAGTTTTAGTGTCAAGAAAAGCAGATTGATCCATTAAAGGATTTGATTTTTCTTCCATTTAGATACAGTTTGAAAGCTATGGGAATAAGTATTAACTGAATTTCACTGCCAGCAGAATAAGTACTTAGTGTTTACACTGTACACCACTTTACACATTAGTAAATAGACACAATCAATTCCCATGAGAGCCTTCTGAGATCATCTCAGTTTCACAGATGACAAGTCTGAGGCTAAGAGATTTACCCAAGACTTCAAAGCAAGTCAGTGGAAAAGCCAGGATTTCTCAATTCCTGGCTTTCAGACCCTTGCCTAACCCACAAAACTGGACCAGGCTGAAAAAATGGCATTTACCTGTTTAAGTAAGCATGAACATTGTTATAGCCATGATACTTCGCCAAATAAACCAGCACACCAGTAGCACACCGACCATCCCGCTGTCTGCAGAAGCTACAATTGCAGATTCCACGACAAGGTGGGCAGCGCCAGTTCTAAAGAAAAATAAGACATCTTTTAAAGAAACTGAAATCTCAGAGATGCATTCAGGTACTACTCCTGCTAACATGTCCTCACCAACCACTTCCCTCTCTGGCACTGACTCAAAACAGTTCCATGCTGGCACAAAAGCTGTCAAGAAATGCCAACAAACGCTAGTGTTTGTGACTAAAGAGTAAGTTCTCCAATGTGTTAGGCATCTTCTGTACCTTCAATGGAGCCATAAGGAGCACCCCAGTTTTCCCCTCTCCCTTCCAGGCCTGACATAGTGACAACTCTCTCTCTGTTCAAGGCAGCTGGCGGAACTCCTGCTCCATAACTTGCTATAGGATGTGAAGCAGCATTCCTCTCCCTACAACACAGACACTAAAGCCAGAGAAAGGAGAAACTACTTTGTTTTGATATTTCAATAGCTTGAATACAAGTTCAAGAATATGCTTTGGTGGCTGCACTACTTCCATAATTGATAATTATTACCATAGTAGCTATAGGAAATGTGTGGTACCATGAGGTAGGAATGGCATGGGGAACTTTAGTGGCACTGACATTCACAAAACCCCTGCTCAGGGACAAGACTTTTGCAATCTCTGCTGGAGCTATGATGCTGTATATAAATGTTCACTGAAGCAGAGGAACTTGGTCCTGGGTCTCCCAACTCCCAGATAAGCACCCTAACCATTAGGCTATACAATCAGTCTGTCTCTAGCCCAATGACCATGTCGTTACTTACAGATGGTAGAGCAGATCCACAAGGAGAAAATGAGAGGGTTCCAACCAGAATATTCAACAGTCCAGTAGTTAGGGCACTCACCTGACAGCCGGGAGACCCAAGTTCAAGTCCCTGCTCCAACAGACAGAGTGGAGATTGGAATCTGGGTCTCCCACACTCTGGATGAGTGGCTCCTCATTTGGCACGCTGGCATTTGTGAATCCCATTCTTAGACATGTGATTCTCCCCATGCATTGTATAGAGAGCCTGGGCGCTAACTCAGGATTGTGAATTCCACAAAGCAGCAGGATACGCAAGAGCTCAAGTCTGCACTGTGAACCCCTACCCATAATGCTCTGTCATGTAGTTAAAGGCAAAAGTGCACGTTACACTATTAAAAGGCATTAAAACACAGGTTGCCCAGCATCCTATCTCCAGTGTTAACTACGATGCATCTCTTCAAGAGCAGAGCTCCCACTATACTAAGGAGGGTGAACCCCATGCCCACATTAAATTATCTTACTGGATCCAGCAATGCAGTCCTGACATCTTCCCCATATCGATTGCGAAGACAAGGTCCACAGAACTGACCTCGCACACCTACACAGTCTGGGTTACGACAGTTTGTCTTTGTGTCTATGGTTTTTTGGCGACACTGATGACAAGTGGATCCCTACAACACAAACAGGAGTTCAGGAGACAAGAAAGCCAAGACTGGTAGTTTAGTTAACAAGACAGAACATTGAACAACCAACCCACCCCTTGGCAGTATGGTTTGGCCCTTTGCATTAGTACTTCTTCCAAGTGGTTTTCTGTGCATCACGACAGGGAGTTGCCAAAGCAAAAGTTTACTTGAATTTGAATAAACTGCAGAACGGTAGGCAATGTTAGAATAGACAAGTACATTTCAATGTTTGAAAAACAATGGTTAATCTTCAGTTCCTCAGTTGTGGGCAAGTACTCTGTCAGATGAGACGACAGATGAAGTGACTTGTCAAAGGCCACCCAGCAAGAAAAGAGGTAGAGGGCTTTCAACTCCTGAGTTCTTACCATCTGAAAACTGGCACACCCTTTCTCTGAGAAGCATGGCCTCATTCAAGACTTGACATTCTTATGGACAATGCAAGAGAGGGTGCAACAGAAGAGAAAGCTAGCCTAACATACACAATCTGCATTAATGATGTGTAATATACTTACCATTACTTGGTTATATACTTTATCTCGGGCAGTTTCACAGATATTATCCAACTCTTCCTCTGTTATTTCTTCCACTGGACGCACTATGTGAGGCAGAGCCATAGCACCAGGGCGACTTCTCCTGGGAGTTCGCATTTCTTGCTGGAGAGCGAGGAAGAACCAAAATCTAAGTTTCATTTTGTCGTCATAACATTACTGCCAACAGAAATCCCACACAAACAAGGGCAGAGAATTTCAAATCCGTCTAAGGGATTTAGATGTGTATTTTCTACTAGAATTAGCAAACAAATATTAAGTTAATGGGATGCTTTGAAAACCACAATCCAGGTCTCCAGCTTTAGTGCTAGAAATGCAACCAAAAAAAATTAAATGCTATTTGATTTTTTTTAGTTCCTGATGCAGTGGAGAAAGTGACAATACCTCCAATGTGACGATAAAAATAAAGTAAAAAGATACTTGTGCAACGTGCTCCACTTTTTCCCAACTCCCCCATTAGCCTGCATGGACTAGAATGCTATTAGCTAGCTGTGCATGAGCTTTTAGTTCCACCAAAGAGACCATGAACCAGGCTTAAGCTGCACTTATTTGAATGACCAATACTGAATTATATTATTAAAGTGTCCCCAATTAATGTTCTACTGTAAAAGACCAACACATTAAACCTACCTCTGAGTATTCATCAGATGTCTTTCTTCTCCTCCTTACTAAGCTGTACCTGTCATCCTCCTCCTCCTCTTGTGAAGGAGTAGGTGGCCCATCAATCAGGGACCTGGATCTTGTGTGAGGCCGAGAAATACGGTCAGGGTTCCTCCTTAAAGCATTTTGGGGAAACGAGCTTCGTGGAGCTCGCTTTGGTCGCTGGAAGAAAAAAAATGAGTTAAACAAAGCACTTTGTCCCTGAAAGCAAACAAAAACAAAATAACTTCGTAGTAGGGGAAACTGAGTATGGTTACTACATTACAGGTAAATTCACCTTTGCAGTTCAACAAACTGAAGAAACATACAAAGCCCTAAGGAGCAGTCAGTGCCCCTATAAAGGTAGAAGGCAGCTATTTACTTGTGTAAACATAGGAGACTCTCAAAGAACTCTCATCTGTTTTATGGAAAAGCATATATTTTCAGGATTCCAAGTATCTGAATAATTAAATAAGTAGCACTCTAATAGTACTTTTCAATGTGTTTTACATAGAAGGGCACGTTATCTTTATCCCGTTTTACAGATACGGAGCTGAGGTACAGCAAATCAGTCATTGGCAACGCTAACAGTAGAATCCAGGGACTCTTGACTCCCAATCCTGTGACCCATCCTCTGGGACATGCTGCCTCCTTAAGTAAACTGACGTTGCAGCTCTAAAACATATAGATGGGCCCAAACCAGCATCTGGATTCAAGCACCTTCAAACTGTAGATGACATTCAGAGCTGACCTTTGAAGCTTGAGGGCCCCACTCCCACCTTTCTCCATTCTTTGTGTAAATACGCATTTAGAAAGGGGTTTTGTTTTGTTTTATGGCTTTAATTTGCCTTTGATATTGACACTTGCAGGTGCCTATAACTGGATATGTTATTCAGTTTCTATAGAACGGCAAATCAAAAGGGAATTGCACAACTTGAATGATTGTTTTAACAAGTAATAAAATTCTGAACTGGACTTTGATTTACTTGGTCTATTAAGCTTTTATTTGAAAGGATCTTTTGTTTTTTTTAAATCAAAAGTAGATTCATCCAGATGATTGAACTATAAGGCAAACAGAAATTAATTTCTACTTACTGGGCTGGTAGTTGACAGTGATCTTCCTCTAGTGAAAATACCAGGCACATTTTTTAGTTCAGCCATTAGTTTTGCAAGCTACAGGGGGAAAAAATGTAGGATCTTTAAAAAGAGTTTATGTGCTATTACATACTATGAGATTAGGACAATTGCCTAAAAGTCCTTATAGGAAATGCAGTCATAATCTTCAAATTTTACTTTTATATCTTATTTTTATGTCCTGGTATCTGAAAGTGGATTGAAAATGATGCTTAGGTTTAATAGGCTGGCAAGCCTAAACACAGAATAAGGCTTCAAAATACAGAGATATCTGCTGAAGAACCTATTTCAGTATGTTGATTTTCACGTGCCAGTGAATGTGCAGTATCAAGGCTCTAAACTCCTGTTAATACATTCACATAACTCCCATTAATGTTAATTTATATGGGAGAAGAGAACTGCAGAGAGATTAGAAGTCAAGGAGAAAAATTAATTGAAGAACTTTCCTGCATACATACCATTGCCTTGTTTTCCTTTATGTTTAAAGCTCTTTTCTCTAAGAATTTGGGGCCCTTTTCTTCAGAATCAGAGTCTGAATCCAGAGCAGATGGCTGTATTTCAGGGGGTGATGCTGCTTCGCTCTTTCCTCTTTTAGACCTTCGGGTTGGAAACTTCATAGCCACTTTCAGAGGAACAGAGTGTCTCTCCCGTCTCGAGTGTCTCTCCCATCTTGTATATTGTAACTTGTCCTTAGCTTGCAAATCATTTTCCTTAGAGCCTGACTCCAATTTCTATTAAAAACCAGTATTATAGTTTATGAATCACACTGAATTGCTGTATAGTTTAGTTTGACAAGCACGTTTATTTAAAAGAAGAACACCAACCTGAAATCTAGGTTTTTTGGGGTTTTTTTTAAATGTTTTGGGCACTACTAGCCATGAAACCCTCCACAAGTTTTGTGATTTTACAGAGCTCAAATACACAGAAAAGATAGAGATTAGTTTCACTCGTAAATCTAGTAGTAAAAATATTTCAAAGAAAAATGTAGTTTGAGACGGTACGCTTTAAGGGCCCAATCCTGCAAATTATTTAACATGGGTGTACAAGTCCCCTACCATGACTCTTAGTGCAGGGTCAGGCCTGAGTTTGTAAACTACAAAGAATTCATTGGATACCAAACCAAGATCACTAGCAAATTGTAACTTACTCCCAGGACTAGCCAGTGAGACAATTACAGTCCCAACTCAAATAGCCATTGAGAAAATTATGGTCCCAAATAAAATATTTTATAATCTTAGTACTCTGATGCTGTTCACAACTGTAATGAGAATTTGCTAATGATGCCAATGAGTTATTCTATTTTTTGTTTGCTTAATTATCCACTTGGTGACATGTCTTATCTTACTTTAACCAACATAAAATTGCTTCTGTCTAGGACTAACCTGTGTAAGATGACCTGCTGTGAAGCATTAATACTTCTTTTTCTACCTGTCAGGGCTGAAACTGACAATCCCTTTCTCTATAATTTTATATTAAGGTTGGTATGTGGTTCTTGCTTACCCATTTTCATGCTGTTATTGCACGTCCCTGCCCTTTTCTTGAGTATATATGCCTGCTTTGTCACTGTGTTAGTTCTCTGTACTGCTCTTTATTCATTATTTAACTTAGATGTGTACTCTTTCCAAAAGAAGAGCACCTACTCTTTTCTCTGGACATCCTTAGACATTATACTGCAATAACCCATGTTACATACAATATGAATATACTGCCCTCTGCAATGCTCAATATTTACTCTTGGGCACTTTTTTAAAGCAATTAGCTCTGTGATATTTTGCAGTTGATTAAAGGTAGAAAGGGGAAATTCTACCATCTACTGCTACTTCTACATCGCTTACGAAGTGTAGAATTTCCTGTACTGTTTCCTGTTATGCTGCAAAAGTGTCATGAAGACCTATATCATGTCATGCTAGCTCACTGATTCCAGCAAAAGCTGGCCATCTTGTCCAAAGAGTTTTAAAAGAAATACAAAATGCTTATGAACAGAGTACATCCAATAAGCAATGTTTCAATCTGTATTAGTTAAATTTTAAATCTGGAAAAACAGTATTCTTATAAAATGCACAAATATCGCTTGCAAGATTTTAAAAAAATATATCAAGCAAAAGCTTGGACCTAGTTTATTTTAAGCTAACTTTTAATCAGTCAATTCTGAGCTTTTGTTTTACTAAAACAGGAATTACATTTGTTTCTGGCAACATTTGAATTTTGTATCTTGCGGCAGATTTAGCTTTCTCCACATTAGGCATTCACATGTTCTTATACACTTAGAGAAGCTATTTTAAAATTAAGGAAAATATTCTCGCAAACGTCTTAAACGCTGTAACATTTCAGTATTTACTTAAACTGTAAAACTAGAGAGTTAATTTGCATATCTCACCAATACATCTTCAATCTCACTTTCTGAAAAACCACAGAATGAATCATCATCAGAGGCCTCATAAAAAATTTTAGCCAGTTCTTCTGTGATATCTGACCTAATCTTGGATTTCTGTATAAAGAATAAAGACACTTTATTTAAAAAAAAAAAAAAAAAAAAAGAACCAATTTTTCACAAACAGCAGACAGCAAATCACATTTGTAAACGCACTCAGCTTTTGTAACAAAGAAAACAAAATGGTTCAGGGATTTACAAATGGTTTCAGAGCTGTTATGGCAAATCATCAGGCATGTTAGTTTAAGCGACATTTCAAAGAATAGAATAAATAGCTAATCTGCCTCCAACAATTACTACCTAGAAGCACAAGCAAAAAGTGAAATGAAATTATAGTGCATACTATAGATTCATACTACCGTATAGAAATGTAAGCAAAGAAAGCAGTTTTAAATCACACAAGAAACATTTGGGACATTTTCAATACAGCTCATTCAGTTGTTTATTCATGTACCGTACTTACTGTGTTTGCAAAATTATCAGAACCAAAACTGTCACAACTATCATCAGATGATGAGGTTTCCATGGGAATCAATTTCATATTTCGGAATGCTATGAAATTCTTCTTTCCCGAAAGGTCTCCTTGCTGCAATGGGAGGATGACAATACCATTAAAATGTGAGATTTACTATAGTACACTAGCTTTTAAAAGTATGCTTACAAAGCTTAATGTTTATGCAATACACATATCTATTCAGTACACCATCGCATTAAAAAGAGACTAATAGAGCTCTAAAATTAAAATTGAGTAGAGTTTCTGCTCTAATGCATTTCTAGTCACTAACATAAGTAAGTTATCCTTAAGTATTATAAAAGTTTCTTCTTCTAATGACAAATAAGTTTAAGTGAAAAATCCCATCAAGTCACATCCCTTCTCAAAGTCCTTCAAGTTTTACTTTGTTATGTGGAATCTTCGAATATGACTAGCATCTAGAAATTGCCATTTTAGTTTGTATTTTAATTTTTTGAAACCAAATACTAATCAACTGTTTTAAATCATAAACAGAAAAAGAACACCAGAACAGCTGTTTTAGGAACAAGAGCTAATTATTTCATGAAGTACCATTATTAGGTTGTAATGTCTTATCTTTTGATGGCCTTTAAGTTTATCATTTTCCTGGGAATCTCACATATCCTCAGCAACCTGGTTTAAGGTTTTGAGTTGTGGATGGAGACCCAGGTTTGCACCCACATTTACACACTGCAATAACTGTTGGGTCTTGTAACATGACCAGTGATTGATAGTACTTTCAGCTTGGAATGAGCCACATTATGGTTACTAGCAATTCACAGGCCAACTTCCCTGAGCCAAAATATTTAATAAATCTGTTTAAAATTTAGCAAAACAGAGAGGTTTAAAACATTAAAGATATGTGCTGTGTCTGCAAATGTTGGGTGTTGCATACACTTGTCTGAGCCAACAGAAGGTAATCTAATTTCTAACAGAACTGTAGAAACTATTGCCAGCCCTCATTTTTGAGTCTGAAGTTTGCACCAACATGTAGACCAGTCTCTCTCTTTCCTCAGAATTACACACAGCTATTTGCTTCCACCCAGATCATACCTATTACCTTTTCTATCCCTGCCAACGGAGAGTGTAAGGCTATGTGCATGCTACAGCCACACAGCTATGGCATGGCAGCTGTAGCACTGTGAACAATTGGTACAGTGATGCAAGAGGTTTTTCCATCCCTGTAATTATCCCCCCCCCCCACCACCAAAAAGCAGGTAGTTAGGCCAATGGAATAATTCTTCTGTCAATCTAGCAGTATTTACACTGAGGTTTAGGTCACCTTAACTACATCTCTCTCACCCCTAAGGGACTTAACTAGTCAACCTAAACCTTAGGTCTAAATCAGCCAAAGACTGCTTCCCTTTATTAATCATTTTCCAATGCTGTATGCCTTTGCCCCAATTAGACACTTTGCACTGACTCTATTCTCTGCCAGTTGAGATAAAGATAGCTTAGCAAAGAAAAAGCAAAGTGGGTATCAGTGTCAACTCAATATGGAGCCAGATGTGGAACTTTTATAAAACCACAAGGGCAAGACTTCTTTTTTTTTTTTTTTAAGAACAGCATTCCAATGGAAACTTACATTGCAAACAGCCCAGACCCTGCACTGGATAGAGCAAGACAGCCTGAAAAGTCTTTTTGACAGCACAATAATCACAATTCCTTCCCCATTATTAACATACTATTGTTTGAAGGGACTTGAGTTTCAAGTGTCTCCCTAAATTGTGCACACTTTGCAGACACATCGGTTAGGTTCTGTTTATTCCACAAGAAGGAACCCCGCTGAGCATCAACCAGGCCACTCCAACATGGTAGCACAGCCAGGCGATGTGAATCTGACCATCTTCACTGTAAATCCTTCTGTTTTAATCATCTCAGAGTAGTGAGAGTTTGTCTGGATTTGGGAAGTTTGCACCTGTGTAACTACTGCAATGTGGTTAATTACACGGTGACAAAGCCACAAGTGGTACACGCTGCACCAAGATGCAGAGCAAGACCAGTGAAGCTACACCAGGCCAAAATAATCCAGTAGAGGTGGAGAGACTGAGTTTCTAAAGAACAGTTTTTAACCTGGCAGTATTTCTGCCCAACACATTGGAGAACTGGGGACAAAGAGATCCCCCTCCAGACAGCGATCACCAGGATTTTAGCTCAGAAAGTTCTCCTCCTCCCAGACACTGGAAGTAGACACGTCCCACTCCAGTTCCAACCGGGAGACTGCAAGCCACCGTTGTTTTGATGGGGGGAAAGTGCAAGGCCCTTGTTTGGATTTAGCAAACTGAGGGACCCCAGGCTGCAACCCCTGATGGGCAGGAATCTCCACGGGCCAGAGGAGATGCACTCAGGCAGGGCGAGCAGGGGCACAAGAGGGGAGCAGAGCCTGTGGGCAGGCGAGCCTGGAGGCAAACCCTAGCCGGGCAGCACAGAGCGGGGAGCAGACGTGGGGCCGCAGGAATCAGGATCAGCGCGGTGGCCGGGACACGCGGCGGCGGAGCTGCCATGTCCCTGCGGCTGCCCCTCGTGCAATCCGGGGGCAGGGCAGTGCCACGTCGTCCCACCTAGGCAATCGATGCGATTAACCCCGCGGCCTGGCGGGGGGCCGGGACGCGCTGTCTGGGCTAACCTCGAGTTAGGCAGTGTCCAGGCGGGCCGGCCAAGGGTGCAGACAGACACAGCTGCGGCAGACAAGCTGCTCGGAGCAGCCCCCGCCTGCAGAGCAGGAAAGCCCGAGCCGGCGGGAGCAGGCTAGAAGCAACGGAGGTTTCGCGGCGTGTTCCCACAGGACGGGGGGTGGGAGGGTGTAGCTGGGCCGCCGCCGCCAGAAGACAGGCAGCCAGACCAGCCAACACTTCAGCGAAAGCTCCGTCACTGGCCACCTCACCCAGCCAGACCCCGACCACCGCTCCCCGCCGGCGTCTGCAGCCCACCCGCTCAGCCTCCCTCCTCCGGAGCGCCTTTCCTCCAGCGGCTGTAACCCACGGCACCCCTGCCCCACTCAGCCTCCTTCCTTCCCCCCGCGCCCGCGGTCAGCGCCGGGCGCCCGTCGGCCACTCACGTGCACGCGGAAGGGATTCATCCTGGCAGCTGTAGGGCGCGCGCGGTGCGTGTAACGGCTGGAGTGGTCAGGTCGTAGCCCGGGGTGGAACCGTGCAGCGCGCGCTGGACTGCGGGTGGGAGAGACAGACGGAGGGGAGCTGCTGCGCGCCAAACCAACTCGGGCGTCTCAGGGGGGCGGAGACTGGGTGGGGGGAGCGCAACTATTTTCCCGCGTTGGAGCCCGAGTCCTGGAAGGTACAGGCAACACCCCTCTAGGGTGAGACCCCTTAGTGCTCCCCCGTGCAACAGCCAGCATGCCCCCGGTGCAGAGACCGGCCCAGGGCTCCGGGGAGCAGCAAAGAGGGGAATTGAAAGCGTCGTCTTGTTTTTTTCCTTCCTGCAGCTGAGTTTGTGGTACTGTAAGGGCCTAATTCTGTGGCGCGAAATGCTCCCTGTAGCAAAGCGGCAGTATTTGCATATGGGGAGGGGGAGGGAGAGGGCAGAGCCGTCTATGGGGTTTAGCCCCTTCTAGGCGTGGGGTATCCTCTGGATGCCTCGTACTTAGTCCCCGGGAGAAGATGATGCACAGGGGGCAGGACTGGATCCTGCTCCTACGCTGTAGGGAGTTTAATCAGTCCAAACAGGGTGTTAGGGCAGGAATCACACAAAACAGTGTAGGCGCGTTTCCTGAGCTGGCCAGTTCATGCATGAATAGCAGAGAGAGGGTTAAAAAAAACAAAACACGTCGGTCCATGGCTCTTTAGCACACAGCGAACCTGAAAGTTTATGCCTCATGCAGCATGAGTAGTTAAGAGTTTGCTCCAGGCATCTTTAGCACAGAAATCAGGAGGAGAGGCTTGTCTTACCACGTGTCTCTTTCGGACAGAATGAGAAGTTAGGTTAAAGTGAATTTAAAATAGTCTCACAAATAAATGTTTGATTATAAAAAAAGGTGGGGGGAATGGGTAATAGGAATATTTTCCATAAGCCACAACACATTTTGGAACAATTGTAAATGTTTTAAGAAAAGACTTTATGGGCTCTTAACAGGCAGCAGGTTTTAAAGGAACAAAAGGAAGTATTTCTTCACACAATGCACAGTCAACCTGTGGAACTCTTTGCCAGAGTGGAGGCCAAGACTATAACGGGGTTCAAAAGAGAACTAGATAAGTTCATGGAGGTTAGGTCCATGGATGGATATTAGCCAGAATGGGCAGGAATACAAAACCATACTCTGAAGTGTCCCTAGCCTATGTTTGCCAGAAGCTGGGAATGGCCGACCGGATGGAGTACTTTATGATTACCTGTTCTGTTCATTCCCTCTGAAGCACCTAGCACTGGCCACTGTCATAAGACAGGCTACTGAGCTAGATGAACTATGGCCATTCTTATGTTCTTATAGGCACTGAAAATCCTTCATACAATTTGATATAGAGAAAGAGGTCTGTTTCACAGCGTTCTGGGTCCTGTTGGATTTGAAGTTTGTGTTTCTGGGCTGGTGCTGTTATTTGGGGTCTTCTTCCAGCAGATATGCTGCACTTTCAGTGGATCATACAAGCTTCAATGAAAAAATGCACTTTGTTTTTAAAAATGCAGTGAAGAATGATCAAGAAATACTTTTTTAAAAAACATTTTTTTACCACAGTGAATAATGCATTATTTGAAGTTCAACCAAGAGTGCAATTAAACACTTGCAGTGTAGCCTGAGAATGAGGTCACAAATCTGTTCAACTGCAAATTGCAATCTGCATCTCTTTGCAGGAAGAGATTGATATAGGACATTTTATTTGTGCAAAGGGATTTTAAATAGGACATATTTTTGTTGAAATCAAAACAGTTTAGAGAGAAACAGAGAGAAAGAGGATTATTTGTTATTAGATGGTTTAATGTAATACCACATTAAATCAAATAGAACACATAAAGAGTGCAAAGTTACTGTAACTTCCACTGTTCGGCAGCTGTAATGAGGGGAGTAGGAAATGTTAAGAAGCTGTATATACCTAATAGCTTAAGATTCAGATATTCCCCAGTGGAAAATTCATATCCCTTCTGTTTTCTGTAATAGTTCATTTACAATCACCAACCTAATGTACACTGGTTTGGGAATGGATTGTAATAGAGCAACTGTAGTTAAAATTGGCATTTCCATGAAAAAGTCCTAAATATTTACTCAAGGCTGAAAATTCCCATTTACATCAGTAATGCAGAATTGGGCCCTGCTGCACGTGTATGGCACACACACAAACGTGATACTGTGTAATGTGAACCAAGAATGAGCTGTAAGCCAAACACCTTAAATAGGCAATTACACAATAGAATACAACAGCACTAAAACCAGTTTTTATACTTTTTGGTCATGATTCCTTTTGAGCATGCTGCAGTCTGTCAAGTAAAAGAATCTCCATTTTAAATAAGCCCTTAATTACATACTTACCTGCATCACTGGCTTCACAGACTGCACACAAAAGCAGATGAACTGAAAACAGTCCTCTAGAGACCAGACTGCACTTGATTTTCCTAAATCCGCATTAGCTGAGGGTTGCCACCCAGACAGTTCTCAACCAACACGGTGAGGTTTGTTTGTTGGTTTAAACTTCCAGAAAAACTACAACATACAAATTTATATACAGGGAAAAAATATTAAAGAAAATCTTTGCACCAATAACAGAGCTTACTAACATCCAGAATCGTGAAGATCATCAGTTGCCATTAGAAAAATGACATATGTATAAGGCAATTTTACTGCTTCATATCAAATACTGTTAAGGAATAATGTCTGGCTGGTTCCATAGGTAAGACTGCTGCTAATTTTTTGTTTCATGGTGAATTTTGTCTCTCTCTAACATTAATTTAAGAAGTCAGATTGGCTTGAAAATTAGTATGCCAAATCAAGGGCTTGGATAGATTTATGGGGAAATTTTGCAGCTGTTTGATTACAGGGTTTTTGAATTTTTTAAAAACATTGAAAAAAAAAAGTGGACCTGTTTTCAAAGTTACATAAAAATTTAAACACTTTTTTGTGCAGAGATTTGGAAAACCAGGGTCGAGGAGGAGAGAAGCTTTTATCATTGGACTCCCCGCCTTGAGATCCAGGGCATAATATCAAAATAAGATCTAAAATTTAAAATATACGTAGTTACTAATAGCTTGGTTTTGGAACTACAGAGTAGAGGCAATCAGTGAATGGATTGCAGGCCTAGTGCACAGCCTCAGACCCAAGTTAATCATGATAATGAGTACAGAGAATTGGGAACCATGATGGAAACCAAGAAGGGTGGCGGCTCACTGCCACAATCTTAGTTTGGAACACAGATTTCCAGAGTCTTCCCAAGCTCAATGCAGACACCTGAATTTAGCATGAAACTGGACAGAGAGCCCCCAAGTTCTAGGAAACAGCACAGCAAAGTAAACTACCATGCATTCTGTGGACTGCAGTCACCCACAGTAGATGGGGACATACTGGAGCCAATTCTCTGTTTGGCATCAGTTCCTTTATGAACCTCTAGCAGCATATAGAGGCAGAAACAGGACCCACAGGAAATAAAAGGGCTCTCATACCACAGCAGCTCCATGTTGGCCTTACTTCCATCTCGCAGGGAAAGAAGCAGGGTGTAAGAGAAAGGGGTCACACCAGGGGCAGGGCATGGGGAGAGGATGTGGCCAGAAAGTACATTCCTTTAGCTGTTCTCTGCCACGTGAGACCACCTTAACTGATGCTTGGACCCATATCAGCATCTTGAATTGCTCAAGAATACAAGAAATGCTAAAAGCTGGTATAGAACGCTTCGGCCTTCCGCAGCACCCCCTTGTTCATGTGCAAAGCACAAGGATAGACTAACTGACACTCAAGGCAAGTATCTCAAGGAATGAGAAGTGTGGCAGGACAGGGACAAGTTGAAGTCCATTTTTATACTGAACGCTAGATATATTCAGGTGCTCTGCATTAGTAAAAATCACTATTTTTTTCATGAGTAACCCTATTTTTGGTCACTGACACTTAGTTTCTATCCTGAAACATCAGTGGTAATCTCTGTGGAGAAGGCTCAGTTTGCTGCTGCTGCCCTTATTTTATACATGTAATAAAAGTTGATTTGCTCATCCACAAGCTTGTGAGAATGTGTGTGGAATGCACAAGTCAGATTCAGTGATGCTTTTTACACATTGACAATAATAAGATCAGCAGAATTTCTACGAGTTCACAACATACAGTGAATATGGGAACAAAGAGGTTTACTCATCCTCACAAAGTCTCCATTCTCAGTCTACAAGGTTTTTCTTTGGAAGCATCTTATCCTTGCCTTCTAGCCTCTACCAAATCTACTTCAAACAGCGTGAAAGGATGGTCCTGGATTGATAGGCAAAAAGCCTGTGTTTTTCAATGGTGTTAACTCAACTGAGTTAATTTAACATAACTAGAAAGCCATCTTAACATTTGTTAAGACGCAGGTAACACGTCTGAAGCCATGTAAGCAAGCCATATTGCAGTCTGTGGTGAGCCCTATGCTACAACACACCTATTTAACATGGTTTGGGGCATGTTAGCCTGCATCTCAGTGAGTGTTGAAGGCTTTTGAATCATGTTAAACTAACTTGATTGAGCTAACACAAATGAGAAAACCACCCTTTTTGCTATCAATCCAGGGCCAAATTTTCTAGTCTGGAACATATAACCCTCCTCTGCTTCTAACCTCTCATGAATGCACCTTCCTCCCCCTCTCCCCCAAAGCTGATTCCTTTGACTCCTAAGCAAATAGGCAGACCCGATCCACAAACAAACTCGGGCTGGGGTTGTAGTGAAGCTTGTCAAGTGTTTTCAGGGATGGAAGCAACATTTTCAGATCTCCATGTTTCTTTAAATGATTTTTTTTTAATTTTTATGTATATGAAGATAGCATTTGAGGAATCTGGTAAGAGAGATGAGCTGGCTTACACTGAAATTATCAAAGGACATATCAAGGATAGTTATCTCAAAAGAAGTAGTGCTCCAAACAGTTATCAGCTACTGCTTTTTTCTACTGCAGTGGCCGTTGTAGCATGAACCCTACTAAAAGTTGTATTCGATCATATTGTTTCATCTTGCTGCAGCTGCTTGTTTTTCAAGTATTTACTTGTTAGAACACAGCTGAAGTACATCCAACATTGGTGGTATGGTTGAAACAACTAAGTTATTATCTTGGCAGCACATTTTGCATTAGTCTATAAGAATCAAAGATGTTTCCATATTAGTAGCTTCAAACATATGGCCTTAACAACAATAGCGCCATTCTCAGAAACAATAAATCCAACCTTTAGTCCCTGTGAGGCCTGCCAGGAGGAGATCGGTCCCCTAAATTACTCCACAGACTTCAGCTGTCTGGATTTTTACAAAGCTCTTCAGACACAGTTGTGCAGTTTCCTGAGAGCTTACCAGACACAGAGGTGGTACAGAGAATGCTAACCAGCAGACGATAGTAGGAAGCTAGTTCCTGGCTCTGCTACAAACTTTCTGTGTGATCCTGGACAAGTCACTTAATTTCTGTGTGCCTCAGTTCCCTGTCTGTAAAATTAGGGCTAATATGTCCCTCCCTGATGGGGGTGTTGTGAGGCTAAATTCATTAATGTTTGTGAGACATTTCATTACTGCAGTGATGGGAGCCATATTCATAGATAGATACAAACGAATCAATGGAAGTGATGAGTTTAGGATTCTCAAACTCACTGTGGTGTTTACCTGTTGCACAGAGAAATCTGCTAAATACATTGGATTCTAAGAAAAGAATAAGATTGCAAATGCTAATTGCCATAATTAATAATTATTTTAAGAGCTGTCCAATCACTTCTTTCTCTCAGTAAATTATAGTGTATTATTACAAGTCTTATTAGTGCACTGAAATGAGTGAGGAAATATTTCACATTCAGTAATCAAACACTGATTTACATGTAACTTGATAACCTATGACACACTCCCCTCCCTCCCTCCTCCCACGCTCTGTGCATGTGTAATTCTGCCTTCTAGTGGACTGATGTCAGATCGACTATGGCGTGTGTGCGTTCATGTCACCTTCCAATAGTTATTACTGCTGCACAAAAGTAGTACTAACCTCAATAAACTGTGTATGATCATATACCCCTTTAGTGGCTGTAACCTATGGAGGACATTAGTCCTAATGAAACAGGTGCACAACTGTTTCACAGGGTTGCATCATAATATTTTAGAACTCTACAGTTTTTCTGGAAGATTATTTTTGTGGGTTTTCTAAATCTGTAAAAAGTATTTGATTTTGCAGTAAAAATAAACACAAATTTACAGGAAACAGTGAATGTATAAAATAAAACAAATGTTGATATAAACATTTTCTAGAGTTTTTTATTAGCTAATGGCAAAAGCTAAGATAGCTAACATTTACTATAGCAGCTCAGCAAAGCACCACACAACAAGCAATGTGATTAGTATCTCTCATGTGTGGTTTATTTCCGTCTCTCACTGACTTCTTCTCCCCAAGGGAAAAACTGCATGTGCATTTTTAAATTTTAATTTAAAAAATATTTCTGTGTGCTTTGTTATGTGTTATTTATTAATAAAGGCAAGATGGAAATATACTGTGCACTTAAAACTGAAGGTGGGAAGACCTGATCCTATACGTTCAGGATATGAACTGGAGATTTTGCAAGTCCATAACGGGGAGTAGAGGAGAAAGAGGACCGAAAGAATGAATACAACCCAGATGGATAAAGCATACTGGGTTGTACTGGTTGACCTGTGAGACAAGGTGAGTGAGCTAATATATTTTATTGGACAAGCTTTCGAGCTACACAGAGCTCTTCTTCAGGTCTGAGAAAGGTAGTCAGAGTGTCACAGCTAAATACAAGATCGTCAGGCTACCACTAGATCAGCTGACGTGGATAGGTTTATTGCAAGTCTTAATATTTTTTCGAAGTACTGTATGCACCATAACAGGCCAATCAGAACATGAGGTGATTATGATGCATGATATGTATGTGTAACGATAACACGCATTTAAGTATCCTGAATCCATAACATAACACCAAATTCATAGCAAAAAGCCTGATCAAAAACATCCATTACGAATGTCCAGTAGTCACCTTTCAAACCTCAGAATTTCAGCACTTACTGTCCCAGAATTTGTATTTTGCTTTACACATTTTTTTTCAAAACACCAAAATAGATTAGACCAAATCACCTACAAAACTCCCTACACACCTGTAGTAACACAACACAAGGACAAATCAGAATAAAGACAATAAAACGCGCAAAAAAATGCTTAAGGACTAAAATCAACTTGGTGCAAATATTCACAGCTGAATGCTAATGCACAGAGACTATTGTAAGGAATCTGTGGCCACCTAGGACTTTGGAGGTTGCATTATGTGTGATCCCAAGGTCATTCAAAATTTAATGGCAACTGTGATTTGTTTTCCTGCTCCAAAATTACAGGCCTCTCCCATTTGAGCTAAGGGAAACTCTCCTTTAGTTGTCAACTGTAAAGGGGCTACGTAGACCCAAAGGAGACAGCATTGATACACATGCAGTATTTCAAATTACAGTATTTCAAATGGAAATGTCCATGAACTTTACTAGCTAAGGCTTAGCGGGCCTGGTACTACCACCTTAATGATGCCATCAGCTAAATTAAGGTTGTTTCACTTTGGAATTTAAGACTTTAATGGCTTCCATGTGAGTGTTAATTTGCATTAGATTACTGCTTCCACCAGCAGCTAGCAAAGTGTCCTCCTAAGGGTGTGCTCAGCCAATGCTGGTGGCTCAGCCAGTGGTCTGGTGATGTGATGTTTGTAACTTGACATCCTGCTGAGGATTTGTGACGGATGGAGTTTCTGTAAAATAGAACTCGCCCTTCTTAGCTTTCTCATGCTCTTTCAGTAAACCTCATTGAAATAAATCTCTTATACTTAATAAAGTCAGTTATTTTTCTAAAACATCTTTGGGTTCTTGAATACTTTTACTCCAAAGACAAAAAGGACAGAAGATAAAGGTCCTGTGGTGCCCAGAGTGCTCTGATCCCTCTGTTATGACAAGCTCTCCCACTACCCCATCCCAGCTCTCAGAACCTATAGTTTTTCATACAGTGTAAGCAAGTGGGCACATTCATTACTGAAGAGACTACTGATGCAATTGACTTTCCTCAAGTTATTTTTAAAGGCAGAAAATAGTTTGATCTCAGATAAATCCACACAGCTTACTTTTACATATAAAATCAGTAACGTTGGTAGTTAAACATTGTCACTGTTATAAAGATATCAGAAACCTGTTCTATAGTATACAGCTGTCTGGAGAGAGACTTGTAGGGTATGTGTTATATCAGCAGACTTTGTAGGTATAATTAACTACTAGAGGAAACTGTTTTGTAGACAGGATGCCAGTGTTTTACCACCATGTTTCAGCATGTCATAGGCTGCAATTGACTTTTAGCATTGTTTCCGTCCTTTATGAGTATAACATTGGTCTCAAACTGGTTTTGTTTACACATGGATAAATATAATCTTGACAGACCTTTATTAGTGTTATTGCCGTAATGACTTCTCCTACATAACCTCTAACTTTTCGCAGCAAACTGACTCAAACTGTTAAGCTTTGGCAGTTCATTAAGGAAGAGAATTATGCAAAACCAGTGCTATTGTGGCCACATACATATAAAATAATTCTGTCAGATGTAATTTTCGATGGTAGCATTGTTATTTTGATCCATTTTAGTGATGCAAAATGTCAAGAGGTCTCTCGGTTTGGGGTTTTTCCACAATTACAAAAGTGGCAGCCTGTCTTTTCTGGTCTAAAGTAATAATAATAATAATTAGGTCAAAGTGCATTCACTAGCACAATCAAAAAAATTCAAATGTGTATCTTTGAAGCCTGTCCCAATATCCTTGGGAGCAAGTTTATAGAATGTATTGGTCTTAAAAGGCTTACGGTTTGATCCTCAGCAGCATCAACTGAGTTAGTGAGCAGAATTGCTGTAAGTGGTGCAACACACAGAGGTCATTGTTTTGAGTGATTGCTCACAGGAGGAAGGGGAGGAACAAAGAGTGTTCGAGCAACTTCACCTCATTAAATCAGCTCAGCAAGTTGCTGGATAATGGTCAGTGTATGGGGGTTTTGATGTGTGCCCATGTAGGGTAGCGTGGCTGTTAGTGGTTGTCAAATATGACCGATTGTTCAGAAATATTTAGTGGGAGCGCGTTAGGCAGAGAGAAATTAGAACCATGATTTTTTTTCTTTAAAAAGTAAGCCATTTAACATTCAAACCCACTGAATATGAATGAATCCAACTGGTGAGGATGCACTAGTTTATCAGAAACCCCTAAACCCCATTGTGGATAATAATGTTTAGTCAAATTGGCAGCCTGCAACCATCTGTAGGCAGATTGTTCTATAGGAATTGGATTTATGTAATGCTTTCCTGAATATGTTGAGTCAGAAATGAGACCGTTGTATATATAAATCTGTTATTTTAATGACTTCCTAACAGAGATCCTCTGAGACAACAGCAATTAGTGTTGGGAAGGGAAGGAAATGATATAGTTAGGCTGTTATGCTCTCTCTAATTGTCTAGTGGTGTTATATTTTATGGTACAGTAAGGTTAAATCTGATTTCAGCCTCTGGTTGTAAATCTGTTAGCTAGTAACACAGCTTCCACCCCAATTATATATCTCTACTGACACTCCTGAAAAGAAGCCATTTTGCCAAGTTGGCTCAGGAAGCTGTGTAGCTGCTTTCCATGCTTACAAGCAATACAACCATGGAATGCTTCTTCTCCCATCTCTGTTATATTCACATCCCAGACTGAAGCAATAGAAGAGAACATTCTATTGATATGTATTAGCTAATTTCTGCAAGAAATCTAAGTTATTGTAAATATGCAATTTTTCCCCTCCCAGCTGACCCCAAAATATTTTATTTACTAGTCATTTTGCAATATTTCACCTGATTTTAGCAATTAAAAAACCCCTGAAAAACACCATCCATATGCATATGACATAAAAGATGGTTATTCACCAGTAACTGCTGTTCTTCAGGATGTGTTGCTCATGTCCATTCCATTATAGGTGTGCGTACATCTCCGTGCATGGTTACCAGAACTTTTTTCCCCTTAGCAGATCATGTAGGACTGGCTCTGGCGCCCCCTGGAGCGCCGTGCACATGCTGCAGTATATGAGGCACTGCCGACCCTACGCCACCCTCAGTCCCTTCTTTCTGCCAACTCCAGCAGCAGGGATGGGGGGTGGGTTATGGAATGGACATGAGCAACACATCTCGAAGAACAGCAGTTACTGGTAAGTAACCATCTTTTCTTCTTCGAGTGCTTGCTCATGTCCATTCCATTATAGGTGACTCACAAGTAATACCTTGGAGGTAGGCCAGAGTTACAGATGAGCTGCCTGCAACACCGCTCAGCAGAAGCCCGTGTCTTCCCACGCCTGCTGGACAATGGCGTAGTGGGATGTGAAGGTATGTGCTGACGACCAGATGGCGGCTCTGCAGATGTCCTGCATGGGCACTCTCGCTAGGAAGGCTGTAGACGAGGCTTGAGCTCTGGTTGAGTGAGCTGTGATGGTTTCCAGAAGTGGCACCTTCGCCTGCTCGTAGCAGAACTTGATGCAGGAAGCCATCCATGAGGAAATGTGCTGGGCGGAGACAGATGAGCTTTTCATTCGGTCAGCCACCGAATTGATCTCCGGAATGGTCTCATGCGCTCAATGTAGAAAGCCAGGGCCCATCTTACATCTAGCGAGTACCATCTTCCTTCTTCCTCCGAACTGTGTGGTTTGGGAAAAAATACGGGGAGAAAAATATTTTGGTTATAATGAAATTGGGAAACCATTTTGGGCAAGAAGGCCGGGTGAAGCCTCAACTGAACCTTATCTTTATAGAACACAGAATAAGGAGGCTCCGAGGTCAGCGCCCTAGTCTCAGAGATCCTCCTTGCTGAGGTAATAGCCACCAGGAAGGCCACCTTTCAAGAAAGCAGGAGCAGAGGACATGAAGCCATGGATTCAAAGAGGGGCCCCGTGAGTCATGAGAGGACTAGGTTGCGATACCAGGGAGGCACTGTGTCATGGACATGCAGATAGAGTCTCTCCACCCCTTTCAGGAACCTAATCAACATCAGGTGGGAGAAAAGTAACCTCCCCTCTAGCGGCTGATGGAAGGCCGATATAGCCACTAGGTGGACCTTCAGAGAGGCCACAGCCAGTCCCTGGAGCTTTAGCTGTAGCAAGTACTCCAGGATTGCCTGTATTAGCAAGAGAGTAGATGGGATACCCTGGGACTCTGCCCAGCAGGTAAACCGCTTTGACTTAGCCCAATACACAACCTGCATGGCAGGCTTCCTGCTATCCAGCAGGATTTGCTGGACTTGCGCTGCACAGGCTCGCTCATCCTCACTCAGCCACAAAGCCTCCACACTGTGAGGCGTAAGGAGTCCAGGTCTGGGTGCAGCAGGTGACCATGATGCTGGGACAGAAGATTATGCCATCTTGGAGGCTCCAGAGAAGGGGCGATCGAGAGGTCCAGCAGCATGCTGAACCAGTGCTGTCTTGGCCAAGCCAGAGCGATCAAGATAACGTCCGCCTTGTCCCTCTTGATCTTCAGCAGGAGTCTGTGCAGGAGGGGAATGGGCGGGAACGCGTACCTGAAGCTCCCCGACCACTGCGTGAGGAAGGCATCAGAGATCGACCCGGCCTCTTGACCACGGAGAAGAGAACTGTGAGCATTTCTTGTTTCATGCTGATGCGAACAGGTCCACCTGGGGAGAGCCCCACCTCTGGAAGATCATAGACACCACCTCTGGGTGTAGCGACCAATTGTGGTGGGGTAAGAACGACCTGCTGAGGCAGTCTGCCTCGTTGTTCATCACCCCCGGGAGGTGAGAGGCTATCGTGAAAATCATGCCTCATTGCAAAGTCCCACAGTCTGATAGCTTCCCTGCATAAGGCTGAAGAACAGGCTCCCCCCTGCCTGTTAATGTAGTACATGGCTGCTGTGTTATCTGTCAGCACATGTATCACCTTGCCCGCAATAAAGCGGAGGAACACTCTGCATGCCAGGCAAATGGCCCGCAGTTCTTTCACATTGATGTACAGGCATCTCTCTTCCCTTGCCCAGACCATTGTGTGCTGAAGTCGGCGCTGACATGGCCCCCCCCCCCCCAACACCATGTCCGAGGCATCCAATATCAGGGTAACTGAGAGGACTAGGTCTTCGAATGGAATACCCCTTAACATTGCCTGCGGGGTCCTCCACCAATCTAGGGAGGCTAGGACCTGTTGGGGCACTGTGACCACTCGATCCAGAAGGAGCCTGCTCGAAATGTACACCAAGGCCAGCTATGACTGAAGCAGCCTGAGCTTCAGGTGAACCAGCCTCACCACGTAGGTGCAGGCCGCCATGTGACCTGTCTGGCTGTTGTTGTAGGGCATTGGTGCAGATGAGCAATAATGGAGGATATCACCTCAAAGCACGGCTGGGGCAGGAAAGCTCTGACCTGGGAAGCATCCAGGATCCGCTGCAAGGGAGTAAACATGGACTTTTGCTCGTTTATCAGCAGGTCCAGCCGGCAGCAAGCGGCATATGTCAGACTCACACTGTTCTGAATTTGGGACCTGGACCTGTCGCTGATTAGCCAATTGTCCAGGTAGGGGAAAATTTGCATCCCCTTACGCCTCAGGTGCACAGCCACCACTGCCATGCATTTCATAAACACCCTTTGGGCCGAGGACAGGCCAAAGGACAAAGCTGTAAATTGGTAGTTGGAGCCGGCCACCAAGAAGTGAAGGAAGCGTGTGTGGCTAGGGAGAATAGAGATATGAAAATATGCGTCCTTGAGATCAAGGGCGTCATACCAGTCTCCTGGATCCAGGGATGGGATTATGGAAGCTAGGGAGACCATGCGAAACTTGAGTCTCTTGAGATATTTGTTGAAACGATTCAGGTCTAGTATGGGCTGTAGACCCCCTTTTGCTTTTGGGAATGAGGAAGTCATGTCCGGTGGCACCTTTTCCATTGCTCCCATGAGGAGGGTCTATACTTCTTGAATGAGGAGTTGCTTCTGAGAGGGATCCCTGAAGAGTGACAGAGAGGGAGGGTTGTTGGGAGGAGTAGACGTAAACCGGAAGGCATAGCCTGCCGAACTATGTCAAGGACCCAGCGGTCTGAGGTAATCTTGTCCCATTCGGATCAGAAGGAGGCTAGGTGGTTTAAAAAGGGGCAGGAGGGATCCAGGAAACAGGCTGGGACGCCGCCCTCGGGCGCACCATCAAAATGGCCTCCTGTGATTGCCCAACCACCTAGATGATCCTTGCTGTGGGGCTGAGGAGGAACTTGGGGGGCGGATGGAATCTCCTAGACCCCCTATTTCTGTCCCTCTGTTTATAGGGCATGAATGGCTGTGAACGTGGCTGATACCTCAGTTGTTGCTGGCCCTGGGGACATGACTAATGCTTACAGGTCTGTGGCGTGTAAAGGCTCAGGGAGCAGAACGTGGCCCTCGAGTCCTTCAGACCATGCAACTTTACATCTGTCTGGTCTGAGAACAAGGCCAACTCATCGAAGGGAAGGTCCTGGATGGACTCTTGGACCTTCTGGGACAGCCCCGATGATTGGAGCCACAACACCTGAGCATGCAAATGGTGGAGGCTATAGCCCTGCCCGCCAAATCAGCTGCATCCAAGGATGCCTGGAGCTCTGCTTTGGCCACCATGGTACCCTCTTCCACAATGGTATTAAAGTCCAGTGCCTGGTTGTAGGGCAGAGTGTCCGCGAAGCGTTTCAGCGAGTCCCAGAGGTTAAAATTATACCTGCCCAGGAGAGCCTGCTGATTGGCAATCCTAAACTATAAGCTTGCCATTGAATAAATCTTTCTCCCAAACAGGTCTAGCTTTTTATTGTCCTTGTTTTTCAGTGTAGACCCAGGCTGCCCTTGTCTATCCCTCTGGTTGGGAGCGTCCATCACCAGGGTCCCAGGGGAGGGGTGGGTGAACAGGTATTCAAACCCCTTGGCTGGAACATAATATTTTTTCTCGGCCCCTTTAGATGTCGAGGCTATGGATGAAGGGGTTTGCCACAAGGCCTTCCCTATCTTGAGAACCCCTTCATGGATGAGGAGGGCTACCTGAGCAGGGGCAGCTGCTGCTAGGATGTTAAATAAACTGTCTGACGCCTCTTTTAGCTCCTCCACCTCCAACCCCAAGTTGGAGGCCACCCTCTGGATCAGCTCCTGGTGCACCCTAAAATCATCCAGGGGTGCTGAGTGATCCTGGGAGACTGCTTCATCCAGAGAGGAGGAGGAGGAGGATTAGAGGGGCACAGCAGGAAGTGGCACCCCTCCCACCGACGAGAGGTCCCCACAGAGGTCCCTTCCTGTGGGTCCCAATCATCATCCGAGGGCGATTGGTGTCCCTTCTCCGGTACTGGTGGCATTGACTACACACCCGAGGACGTGATGGACTGTGGTCCCAGTACTACCGGAAAACCCCAGGGACCCCAATATGGCCATTGGGGAGGCCACTGCACCTGAGGCTGTCCAGAGGCTACCTGCAGCGGGGGCTCTGGCACCTTTTGCTCATGGTGACTCATCCAGTGACCACCCCCGTGGGAGGACACTGAGGCACCATCAGAAGACCATGGTGGATCTGTCTCGGAGGCTCCCGCTGTGTGGTACCAAACTGAGGGGAGCGGTGCCCTGATCCATGGGTGCTCCTTCACTCCAGAGAGCGTCCTCTCTATGTTGATGACCTTGACAACGACGAGGTCCGACATCAGTGCTGTGACCGGTGCTGGCGCGCAGAATCATGCTTCAACAAGCTGGATCGTCCAAAGCATTGTCTAGGTACTGAGGACTTGCTGCGCCACTTGCCTCTTGGTGCCGAGACAGACGCCGGTGCCCGGGTTTGGTGCCGCCTCGATGTGGGAGAACTCCTCGGTGCCGAGTCTGTCTCCGATGACTAGGTTCGGTGCCGCCTCAATGTGGGCGAACTCTTCATTGCCGGAGAGCGGGAACGGCGAGTTCCGTCTGGGGAATGGTGCCCTGCAGGCGACTCCAATCAGTGCCACCTCCTGGGGTGGACTTCTCCTGGTATCGGGGATCGTGAATGGCATTGGGAGGGCAACTTCGTTCCCTGCCTCAATGCAGGTTGCTCCAGTGACCTGGAACGACTTCTAGGGGAGCGGCACTGCTTCACCCTACGTGACCGGCCTGCTGGAGATCTTCCTCCCCACACCGGGGATCTCCTGAACCATTCAGAGGGTCTCAGCGCGGGCTTCCTCTGCCACACCGGCCCCGTCTTTCTCAGTGGAGCTTGGGACGGAGGCAGCGTGGGCACGGCTTTTGCCGCCTGAAAGGCCTCTGGTGTCGATGGCACTGGTAGGTGCAGAGGGGCTCCCCTCCCCAGGAGTCGGGGGTGGCTCCCTGGCTGGAGACGCTGGCTCCGGCGAGCAAGTCTCTGTGGTCTGACTCTGGTGCGGTTCAGTGCTTGACCCTGCCTGCTTAGACGGTGTGGGGGAGTGTCCGCGTTCCAAGCACTGCTTCCACCTCTTCTTCTGCACTGGAGATGCGGCGCAGTGCCAAGTCGGGGCCGATGCGAACAGAGCACTCTGCACCAATGCCACGCTTGGTACTGAGGTGGAGTGGGCTGGCTCGGAGGCCAGTTGAAGCGCTGCCTCCATAAGCAAGGCTTTCAGGTGGATTTCTTTGTCTTTCTGAGTTCAAGGTTTGAAAGCTTTGCAAATCTTGCACTTCTCCTTACGATGGCACTTCAGGCAGCTATCGTGAGGGTTACTTAGTGGGAAAGCCCACTCCTGGCAAAGTCACAGCCGGGACTACCCTAAGTGTCTAACTACCACTATTAACAATTACTTAACCTAACTACCTAATTAACACAAACAACAAAGTCCAAAACAAGGAGAATTAAGCACTTGTGATGCAAGCAAAGGCAGTTCCAGCAACTGTCACAGGCGGAAAGAAGGAACTGAGGGGCCATAGGGCTGACAGCGCCTCATATACTGCGGCATGTGCGCGGGGCTCCAGGGGGTGCTGGAGCTGGCCCTACGGGATCTGCTAAGGGGAAAAAAGTTACGGTAACTATGCATGGAGGTGTGCACACACCTATAATGGAATAGACATGAGCAAATACTCGAAGAAGAATATGGCATTGTTTCATCAATAGGTACTGTGCAGTCCCCTACCCACCACAAAGGGGTCTCCAAAGCAGCAGAAAGTAGTGTTGGGGCAAGTAAGGTTAGAGGCCTATGCAGATCCAATGACATCACTAAACCCCTGTGCCAGTGATGCAGAAGGGCTGTGACTAAAGGTCTATAGGCTGGAATCTTAGGAACCAACCTTCATTAAATGTATCAAGTAAAATAAGTTATATTTTCATTTGAATGCCTTTCTCTTACCATTATCTCAACTGGGTCAATTTCTGCTCATTTTATTGAAGGCTAAGACAAGCAGGACTCCCAAAACTAGGTGTGTGTTGCTGAAATCCATTTGGTGCCAGCATAACATTTAGTGTAGATATTTGTAATGGTGAGGGCTTTTATCACACACTGAAGCCTAGTCTACAGTACAAAGTTAGGTTGATGCAAGCCACCTGGTGTTGACCTAGCTGTGCATGTATCTACACTTAAATTGGTCTCCCAGCAATGTAAATTCTTCATTACGACAACATAGTCAAACCACCTCCCTGAGTGGCGCTGAGCCATGGTCACTGTATGGAGGTCAATGCAGCGTGAGTGTAGACACTGCATTACCTATATCAACTGCATTACCTATATACAAGACCTCCATCAGCAGTCCCACAATGTCTGAAACAGACTGCTCTGGCCACAGTTCTGAACTCCACTGCCCAGCTGTTACGGAGATTGGAAGCCTCCCTCACCCCTACTCCTTTTAAAACGCCATGAATTTCTGAAGTGCCTTTTTCTAACTATGCAGCTTGGCGAGCAAACCTAGCAACTCCCCATTGTTATGTGCCACTGTCCAGCTGACCATGCTGGATACTCCAGATGTTGGAGATATTGGATCTCCTGGTCCTGTGGGGAGAAGGGGCTGTGCAGGCACAGTTATGGACCAGAGGTAGAAATGCAGATATCTACAAGCAGATTGCACAGGGGATGCAAGAGAAGGGGTACCACAGGGATCAGCAGCAGTGCTGCATGAAAGCGAAGAACTTTAGCAGGCATATCAGAAGGCCAGGGAGGCCAACTATTGATCTGGTGCCAAGCTGCCGACCTGCCCCTTTTACAAAGAGCTACATTCCATATTTGATGGAAACCCCACCACCACCCCACACATCACCATGAATACCTGAGGATCCCATATCACAGGCCCTTGGCATGAGCAGCGAGGAGGAGGAAGAAAGAGGATGGGAGACACACGAGTGTGAAGGTCCAGCTATGCCACGAGCCAGGACCTGTTTGATATTCCACTGTAGTTCAGTCAGTCCCGGCAGTTGAGCATAGGCGAGCCCGATGCAGGGGAAGGAACCTTGGGTAAATGTGTAAATTTATTTCCCATTACAGTGATGGCCCCCCAGCTTAGGAGGACACAGCTAGCAACTTTTCATTAATGTACTTATCCTAGAAGCGGTACTGGTACAATAAAGAGAGTCGGCCTTATCCCCTGTTCATTCCCCTGTAGAATTAGACGGGGGTGGGGGAGGAGAGCCATGTGGAGCAGTTTGTTTATTTAAACAGGGATGTCCCCTGAATGTTCCTGTGAGATCTTGATGAAAAACTTTCATGGAGGTACTCTGCAATCCTCTCCTGAAGGTTTCTAGGGATGGCAGCCTTATTTTGTTCTCTGTGGTAGGACACACTTTCTCACACCAGTCAGCAATAACTTCAGCAGGCACCATGACAGTTAACAAGCTAGCAGCATATGGGCCCGGGCGGCTTCGGAACAGAAGCTGTGCTCTCTGCACCTCAGGAGTGAGATACCCTCTAAAATCACCACCACCTGTGGAAAACAGTGGCAGTATTCAGTCCCATTGCCCTATAATAATAGTTTCTTGCAGAAGTGTCAATAAGCATGCCCTGGTCAGAACTTTAGCACAGCAAAGGAAGGGAGTTCTGAATCTTAACTTTCACTTTCCTTTGTGACTCTACTGAGAATGGTACCTCTGAGTGTTTTATCTGTAGCTGCTGCCATTGCGGCCTTGAAGGGTTCCCCCGGCACACCTGCAAAATTCCTGAGTCAAAGAAGAAGGAGAAAGAAGAGGACTTGGGATGACCTGTTCAGCAAGATCCTGCAAACCAGTGCTGCATCGGACTGTGAGCAGCGGGCCCAGAGAATGAATACTGCAGACTGTGTGGAGAAGGAAAGAGCAGACAGGAGAAAGGCCCAGGAATTGCAACAGGAAGAGGAGAGGAAGATGCACCAGGACATAATGGGGCTTCTCTGATAGAAAACACAGATAGTGCAGACTCTTGTGGACCTACAGGTTCAACAATCCTGGGCTTTCCTCCCTTTGCAGTCCATGGAGAACTCCAGTATAGCATTTCCCTCAATATTCCTCATGGCATCAGAGACTGCATCCCTACCCCTACCATTCCACATTGGGGGACATTAAGGACAACCATAGCTTCACATACCTGTGAGAGCCACAGTTGATGTATGTATAGCTAAGACGGACATGAATGTTCCTTCTCCTGCTTTAAGCTTTGTTCCATAAATTTGCTAAGGTTTTAATCAACGAGAGTTCTGTGGCACTTTAAAGACTAACAAATTTAATTTTTGTAGGCATAAGCTTTCGTGAGACTCAACTCACTTCGTCAGATGCAGAGGTAGAATCATACAGTAAATAGGAAACATTGATATACAAGTGCATAGAGAACAACGGGGGAGGTGGATGAAAGCCGGGTACTTGAGGGCTGACAGTCATTGAGTAGGAGGTGAGAATGGGTGAGCAAAACAATTATCTCTTGTAATAAGAGAGCCATTCCAAATCTCTGTTTAAACCCAGTTTGAATGTGTCAAGTTTGCAGATCATTTCTAACTCAGCAGTTTTAATGTAATTGCTTTTAACTTGCACAGATATTTTTAAAGTGTATTCATTACTCAATAAAACTCTATTGTTTGGAAAACAATTCATCTTTCTTAGTTCCCAACATATGCTGCAGAATGCCTGGCAGCAGTGAAAGCACCCACTTAGTTGTTATTGTACACTGTGACACAACTCAAAGGATCAGTGACACACACAGTGTAATAATCATAAATGTACAGCAAGCACCAAAAATGAATAGGTGCATTGTCAGTGTTAGATTCACAGATGTGCACCATGCACCACACAATTCCTAACACACACCCCAAACTGCAGGGTCTGGTAGAGCACAGTACACCACAACGCATTACTATGGCCTGCTGTTAAAATGCTCTTTCCAAGCGGCCTTGAGCTGTATAGCTCCACATTGAGTTCTTCTGATAACCCTTGTTTCTGACTGTTCAAACTCAATAGACAGCCATTCCACTTCCACCCTGGCAGCAACTTCCCCCCCTTTGCTTCACAGATATTATTTAGGACACAGCAGGGAGCTATAACCATTGGGATATTTTTCTCACCGAGATCCAATCTTGCGGATAAACAACACCAGAGCCGCTTCAATTTACTAAAAGCACATTCAACTGTCATTCTGCACCTGCTGAGCCAGTAGTTGAATCTTTCCTTGGTGCTGTTGAGGTGGCTGGAGTACAGCTTCATGAGCCAAGGGAATACAGGGTAGGCTGGGCCTCCCACAATCATTATTAGCATTTCAACATCACCAATGGTAATCTGCTGGTAGAGAAAGAAAATTCCTGCTTGTATTTTTCTTAACAGTCCTGTGTTATTAAAGGTGCGAGTATCAGGCATCTTCCCTGACCAGCCAACACAGATGTCAGTGAAATGTCCCCAGTGATCCCCCAGTGCTTGCATAACCACAGAAAAATAGCCCTTTCTGTGCTGCCAAAATAGGGATGTGTGTGTGTGCTGTCTCTCGCGCCACCACAATTCAGGAGCCCCACTTTTGCAACTCCATCCATTATGTCTTGCATGATGCCGAGAGTCACAGTCGTGCATAGCAAGATATGAGTAATAGCCCTGAATGCTTGCATGATAACAGCACCCACAGTGGATTTTCCAACTCCAAAATGACTTCCTACTATCTGGTAGCAATCTGGTGTTACAAGTTACCCCACTGATTCCACTCACTTCCTCACTGTCAGTGCAGCTCTTGTTCTGGTGTTCTTGCGCTGGAGAGAGCTCAGCACAAAGATCCAGGAATGTGACCTCGTGCATCCAAAAGTGCTGCAGCCGCTGCTTGTCACCCAAACTTGCATTATGATGTGATCCTACCAGTCAATGCTTGTTTCTCAGGCCCAAAAGTGGTACTCCACCATCTGCAGCTGCTTCATAAACACTGGCAACAACCTTGAATTGGTTCTAGCTATGTCCCATAGTAATACGTCCCTCACAAAATCTTCATGTGCCCCATGGCTCTTCTTGCAACTCTGCAAATACGAGAGGATCGTGTGTCCTTTGCTTGCAATGTTCATGATAACAGTTCAGTGCTGAGTAGGCTCCATGCGTCTGTCGGAGATGGCAGTGACAAATCCCAGGCAGGTTTGTGGGATTTCAAAAATAGGCATGAAAACTATGGGATAGAGATAGCATTATGGGATGGCGAAAGTTGCATGCATACAAGTGATATTAAAACCTGTGGCGGCTACATGCCAGAGTAATACGCGTTGGCAAAAGTTTGTAGTGTAGACATGCCCTGAGCAAGGAAAACACCTTTTCACCCTCAAAGGTCTATGTGTAGGATTCAGATGTTTTCATGATGTTATGACATTTGAATAGATCACTATTGTCTAGGCACATTATATGGTCCCTCAGCATAGTATTTGATCATGACAATCATTTATGAATGTATCCTCAACAACTGAGGTAGGAAAGCACAATGATCTGCATTTTACAGATGGAGAACTGAGACAGAAAGATGAGGTTATTTACCCAACATCACACAGGAAGTCTGTGAACCCAGGTCTTCTGAGAAGCAGGCTGTGCCTTAATCAAAAGACCACCCTATCTCCCCTGAGGTCTGAGCATGGTAGCAGCAAGGGGTGAAATGGCCTTCATTGTGGCCTGGCCTACACTACAAAGTTAGGTTGACCTAAGTCAACTTGCGCTAACCTAGTTGTGCCTATATCTCCATCAAAATTTGTCTTCTGCCAACATAAGCATCTCGTTACAGCAACGCAATACCACCACTTCCCCACACGACTCAGAGCCATGAGCGACTTACTTACGTTTACACTCACATCTGTGTCACCTAACAGTCCTCCAGCCGCTGTCTCACAATGCCCCGGTCCCTGTGACAGTGGCCGCTCTGTTACAATTTTAAATTCTACTACCCAGGGGTCACAGTGACCAGAGTCCCTCTCCCTTTAAAACCTCTGTGTGTTTTTGAAATACCTTTTCCTGATTGCTCACCTTGGCAAGCACACCTACCAGCTCACCTTTGTCGTGTGCATCCACCATACCGGCTCCACACACATGGAGAGCTACTAGAAGCATTCCTGCCTGGAGCAGGCAAGAATTGTTGTATCTACTCTGCATGTGGGGAGAAGCAGCTGTGCAAGGACAGCTGTGGGACCGCTGTAGAAATACAGACATCTACGTGCAGATAGCAGAGGGGATGTAGGTAAAGGGGTATGACAGGGATCAGCCACAGTGCCACAGGAAAGCAAAATAACTTTGCCTGGGCTACAGGGAGGCTACAAGAAGGAGGGAGGGGCAACAAGAAATCTGGTGCTGGCCCACAGGCAGGCTGCTTTTATAACAAACTGCATGCTATACTTGGCAATGACACCACCAGCACCCCGCATTCTTCCGTGGCCACATCGTAGAAGCCTGATCACTCCTGCTGTGAACTTTGGGACAGGGAGAGGGAGAGCAGTGGCACCATGTGACGAAGCGGAAGCTGTTTGAAAATCTTCCAGAGTCAAGCCAGTCCCACCATGCAAGCAAATGTGAGCCTGCTGATGAAGGGGAAGGGAACTTGGGTAAGCATGTACATGGCTGATTCCTTATAATCATTGTTTCCTTTTAGCTCCCCAGTCCTTCTTCCCCATTTAAAAATGGCATCCATCCCATTTGCTAATTTTGAGAACAAAGGCATTGACTTTTGATTGCTTACTTTGTGGTATAATGGTAGAAAATGACATGTTGGAGAATACATTTTTTTAAGAAGTAGTATGGCAGTCTAATTACATAATCCACATCAGATCAGTGTCCTGAGCTCAGATAGAAGTAAAACAAACAGAGGCAGAATCAGCGTTGGTTTTTCAATTCTTTGGTTTAATGGGCTAGGCGAGGTGGGGGGAAGGGGCCATGTGAAGTGCTTTGTTTATCTGAATAGGGATGTCCTTTTGGTCCTCTTGAGCAATCTCAATGACTCTTTGATGGAGATATTCTGCAGTTCACTCCTCAACATTTCTAGGGATGGCAGTCTTGTTTCTTCCCTTGCGATAGGCGCCTTTCCCATCCCACATTGCCATGGGCTGGCATCACTGTAATAAACAGGCTAGCTGCTTATGGTTCTGGGTGACTTTGGGGTGCCAGTAACAGCTGGCATTCCAGGGGCTGGGCATGGGAGAGTGTAGTGAGGACAGTGAGGGGAGAAGATAAGTCTTTGCCCTTCCTGATTCACTTCAGCTGTGGATGGGCTGCCTTGGAAGAAATTGCTGGAGGACTCGACACTAAAATGTTCTACTAAATCCAGAATGTATTTTATGTTGAAAAAGGGGCTTTAAGGAACAGGATCCTCGGTAGCAGAGAAATTCAGAAGCGATGGCTTGTTCATAATAGCCTTATAATGATGCCCCACTAACCCCCAGACTCCCCTTTGTTCCATCAGTCCTACCCCCAATACCATCACTCTTCCCTTGCTCCCCCAGTCTTTTCCCCATTGCTCTCCTTCCCAGTCTCATCACCTCACTTCTCACCTCTCTGGAGTGTCAATGGCCTCTGGTGGGGAGCAGTAGCAAGGGCACCAGGCCTGCAGTGGCACAGAGTCAGGGTTAGGTGAGGACATGGGACTGGCCAGCCTCCAGGACCTGGAGGTGATGGGAAAACCAGGCCACTCCCTGCAGCTCAAGGAGGAATTTGCAATGGCCACTTCTGGTAACACCCATTCTCTGGCCTTGTCTCACTGCCCTGCCCCAGAGTGGAGCTTCTGAGTGGAAGGACAGCATTGTGACACATGACACTTCAAATAGGCAGAGATAGAACCAGCGGCCTCAACTCTGCCCTACAGGATGGCAGGATGCATGTGCAGTAGATGTAGATGAAGAGAGTAGACAGGAAAAAAGATCACATGCGCAATGGGTGCATTTCTGCAGGGCTCTGGCACTATAAAATTTAGCACTACACCACTGCTGAGATCTATTAAGGACATGCCCAGACCAAAGGATCTGAAGGGGGTGCAGTGATTTACAGGGATATTATCTGCATATGCGCAATGTGCCCAGCCATTTAATGGCATCATCATCAGCCAGGTGGAGAGCCGGTAGCCTGCCATGGAAATCAGTCAGTGGGCACTCGACAGTAATATGCGAAATAGTCTGCAGTTGACTGCAGCTGCATAGTGTGTCATTAGGAAAATCCCATTTAAAGCGATTGGCTCCACAGTTGCCCAGTCCTGTTCAAAAACGGTTCAGAGATGACCATAGGTGCTTTGGCAGATCAAAACCTGTGGACAGATGGTCGGGTCCTTGACGAGAGAGTGATTAACGACCATCGTTGTTGACCACTCGTTGCACCAAGCAGGTTCCACCATCATGTTCCGCGGTGGCATAAATGACCATAATGAGTGTTTAGAAGAAAGGTGAGCTAATGGGTGGTTGGAAAGGTCTGCATACAACAGCAGGTTGCTGTTCTCATGGTTCTTAACCAACAACGTGGCAGAGGCCTTCTCATAGCAAATATGGGATGGTGCTATGTTGTTAAGTATCGGTAGCCATGGCAACGAGGTAAACCAGTAAAGTCCCAGTAAGTATACGCATAACTTTGTTAAGCTCTACATCAACCAGCCTCATATGAAATGAACAACACCAGATTATAGGACTTCTCACCCCCATATTAAACCAGCCTTGGGTGAAACGCAGGGATTTCACTACTAAAATTAAGAAAATAATGCTCCACTGCTGGTAAAGCACCCCTGCCTGAGGAATGCCCCTAACAAGAGTTATAACACCAAGAATTATAAAGTAGAGATACCCAGGCGCTGAGAAGTTTAGGGAGCATACAGAAAGAGCCAGCAACTGGTAAAATAGAGAAGATAAGCTCTGACCAGCAAATTTATGCTGAACATCTGCACAAACAAAGAAGATCATAAATAAGTTACACTTTAGGCATAAGAAATAAAAATGGAAAAAAAAGACTTGAGCAGGGAGGAGAAAACATAGGTGCCAGTACATGACTGGTTAAATTTTGTTATCTAAGGATATTGAATCATGTGATAGGTCTACTAAAGTTAAAGGAGGTAGCTAGTTTTACCTATATAATGTAAATGAAAAACAATGCTCTTTGGGGAACCATCACTGGACAGCACTTCAACATCAAGCTGCCAGAACTCTTACTCTCTGCACGACTGTGGTGTGCAGAGGCATCACCGCAACCCTGGGCAAGTGAATCCTGATTGGCCATCGTGTGAAGTCCATCTGTATATTGGGAGTGGTGAACATAATCGATTTGCTTAGCATATGTATTCTGTGTATGTTGCTAATAAATAGCTGTTTAGAACACAGTTGTAAGGCTCTTTCACTGGGAAAAGATTCTGCAGACTCATAGAGCTCCGAGCCCCATGGTATGGGTGGGTACTTAAATTGACCAGGTTTTTCCCTGAGCCCTGTGGGCAAGGGTAGGTGCCTTACATCCTGAGCCATCGGTAGGGAAAGGCTGGAGGTACCTAAATTAACCAGGTCATGTCTTGAGCCCTCGGTAGGGTATAGGCAGGGTGCCCTACATTTTTGCGGGTAACAAGATGGGAGCACAGTACTCTGCTGTTGAATAGCAGGGGGCCAGGGCTGATGTTCTAAGTGTCTGAGCACTCGCACCCCAGGTTGAACCAGCCAATTTTCTGAGCAGGTTGTTCTGACTGCTGACCTTGACTGCTGTCTTCCTCAAGTGATTGTGGTACATTAATGACTTATCCAATGTCACACCAAGGTAAATGAGGTTTGGATCATGCTGCAAGTGCTGGCTGTCAAGAACACTTTCCAACGCCACTCAATAATTACTTCAGCAGGCACCATTGCAGCACACAGGCTAGCAACATACGGAAATGTTCTGCAGCTGGATGCTGGCAGGCACTGTTCCTTTTCAGTGTCTATTACCCTCAGGAGTGATATATCAGCTAAAGTCACCATTGCCTGTGGAAAGCAGTTCCAGTATTCAGTTCAACTGCCCTATTCGCATATACTCATCCCGTGAGCGCCCCCAACCCTTATTGCCCCAGTTGCTCCCCCATCCCCAGTCTGGGAATGCCGCTGTGCTCTATGAATCCCAAGCAGAAATGAGAATTATTGCTTGTAACTTGTGTGGATCAAGGGGAGTGAATACTCTCAACAATAGTCCCTCTGTCCATGGTTTTTTTTGTAGCTGCAAATGTGGACTTGAGGGTCTCTCCGTCCACATTGGTAGAAAGGACAAGGGAAGACATGTTCCAGGAGATCCTGCAAGCCTCTGGTGCTTTGGATACCAAGCAGAGGGCTTGGAGGATGATACCCGAAGACAGAATGGACAGGGATAGTGAGAACAGGAGAAATGGGCAGCAAGAGATTATAGTGTTTTCAGGGAGCAAACAGACATGTTGCAGTCTCTGATTGATCTTCAAGCTCAATAGATCCGTGCTCATCTCTCCCTGAAGCCCATAGAGAATTGCATTCCGGCACCTCCCTACACGTCTCTCACCCCCCCATGCCACATGGGGCCAGTGCAATACTCCTACCACCCGACCCTGGGGGAGTGTACAGACAATCACAGATGCACATACCTGTGAAAGACTCTGTCTGTGTATGCATTTGTGAAATGGAAATGACTGTTCTTTCTCCTTCAGCGGCTCTTTCCCCTGTATTTATAAAGTTTTGTTCAGTTTTAAATATGTCTGTTTGCGTGGGTTCGGACTAAAAGTCCATTTATGGAAGCTTAATTCATCTTTATTAGTTCACAAGATGTGCTGGCTGGGGCTGACATCATTGACAGATAATAGCAGTAGGTGCATATGCAATGTTATATTACCATGCACACAGCACTCATTACAAGGTTCATATCAGGGTGCAATAAAACATTGCCAGGCACAGCACATTTCAGCAACGCACATTACAGTGGCTTATTGTTAAAATGGTCCTTCAAAGTCTCCCGGAGCCATATAGCACTCTTTTGAGCTCTTCTTATAGCCCTGGTATCTGGCTGCTCAAAATCAGCAGACAGGCATTCCATCTCTGCCCTGCACTCCTGCAGAAACCTCTCCCTCTTTGCTTCACAGATATTATGAAGCTCACAGCAGGCAGCTATGACCCTAGGGATATTTTTTCACTGAGGTCTAATCTCATGAGTAGACAGCACCAGCAGCCTTTCAAATAGCCAAAGGCACATTCAACTGTCATTCTGCACCTGCTGAGCCTGTTGCTGAAGTGCTCTTTGCTGCTGTCAAGGTGGCCAGTGTACAGCTTCATGAGCCATGAGAGTAAGGGGTAGGGGGTCTCCTAAGGCATTTCAACATCCCCAATGGCAATCCTTTGTTCTGGAAAAAAAAGTCCCTGCTTGCAGCTTTCTGTACAGGCCAGTGTGTTAAAGATATGTATGTTCTTAAAGATCCCTGACCAGCCTGCGCTGAAATGACCTGGTGATCCACCAGCACTTGCAATACCATATAAAAGTAGCCCTTTCTATTGATGTACTCTTTGGCAAGGTGGTCTGGTGCCAAAATTAGGGAACCCTGTTGCTGCAAAA
Organism: Emydura macquarii macquarii; assembly: GCF_026122565.2. Classification (NCBI taxonomy): domain Eukaryota; kingdom Metazoa; phylum Chordata; order Testudines; family Chelidae; genus Emydura; species Emydura macquarii. The sequence continues at coordinate 74,114,259 of NW_027131390.1, forward strand.
CTATCCACTATTTCCCATACACTGTCCAGAGTCACAGTCCCATAGGATGCAATTAATGGCCAGGCACGCTTGCATCACAGCAACCCCCATGGTGGATTTTCCAACTCCAAAATGATTCCCGATTGATTGATAGCAATCTGGCATTGCAAGCTTCCACACAGTGATTGCCACTTGCTTCTCTACTGTGAGTTCAGCTCTCAATTTGGTGTCACTGCACTGGAGGGTTGGGGTGAGCTCTGCACTGAATTCCAGGAATGTGGCCCTCTGCATCCAAAAGTTTTGCAGTCATCCCATACCTGCATAATGGTGCAATCCTACCAGTCACTGCTTGTTTCTTGGGCCCAGAACCAGCAGTCTACCATGTGCAGCTGCTTCATGAATGCCAACAGCAACCATGAGTTGTTTCTTTCCATGGTGCACAGCAAGGCAGCCTGCAAGTAATCGTCATATTCCATCTTGCAGCTCTGAAAATATTGCAGGATCGTTGTGTTTGTAATGCTTATCACAATACTGAAGAGCAGTGCAGGATCCATGCTTCTCACAGAGATCATGGATGCATGGGTTTGCATAGCTTTAGAAAAGAGGCACAAAACATAATAGGATGCCCATGAAATGATGGGACTGCATCATGGGACGTTGAACCCATGTTCCCAGGCACCTCTGCATGACTCATTTGCCCCCAATGAGGCATTGCAAACCCTCAAAACATCTTGCGCTAGATGGTGGTGAGTTGCACAGTGGGATAGCTACCCATGATGCACTGCTCTCTGCATCAGTGTAAGCACTACTAGTGAGGATGTGCATGGCCAACACAAGGAGCATAGTGTGGACATGCAAAAGCGATTTAATTAGTGCGGTGGCTGTACATTGATGTAATTTAGGTCAATTTAATTTTGTAGTGTAGACATAGCCACAGATTAGTCAGAGAGTGTATCTATTGGCCAGGCATAAATGCCGCATTGGGAGCATGTATGGAACAGAGTGAGATGTATAAAAGTAAAAGTATAGTGATTGACAACAGAAGGGAACTCACAAAATCCCAGCCTGCCCCTGAAAAAACAGAACAGCTCTGTTCATTTTTAGTGCCAGGAACTACATGGTCACAGCAGATCACTACTCCTGTTTCAGGGAGGCGTACTGTCTGGAGGAAACTCAGACAAGCACTGTGATCTGGAAACTGAAGATACATTTTTCAAGGTATGAATTACCTGACACACTATGCTCTGACAATGAGTCATAGTACACAGCAACAGAATTCAAACAATTCAGTACCAAATGGGAATCTGAGCACAAGCTATCTTCCCTGTGTACCTATGAAGCAATGGGAAGGCAGAGTTGGCAGTACAGACACAAGAGACTGATGGCAATGGCGAAACAAAGAGAAAGCAATCAAAACTGAAGACGACTGTGGAGTAGCAACAGACAGACAGCGATGATGACAGAGAGATAGGGCACCAAGGCCAGGATTGGGAGAACAATGAAAGAGCTTCAGCTATCCTTGATGTAGGATAGTCATAAGATAAAGAGGTAGATGAGCAATGCAGAGGACCAAAAGGACACCACCAAACAGAATGAAGGCAGCAAGAATGGAAGCCACTCTTCCACCAACAGCAACAAAACAAACAAGAAGTGGGAGACTGGCTTCAAGACCAGCACACTTGAAGGACTGTGAGCTCCAACAGGCCATATCCTTGGGGTGAGCTATGTACTAGCAACCTCTGCCCCCTACAGGTCAGTAAACACTTGCACAGAAGGCACAACAACAAAAAATTGGTAAAAGGAAACCTGCATGGAAGTTGGAGGGAGGAGCCCAGGTACCGTGAGGGAAGAGTCTGGAGGAGGCATCAGGAATCCAGTCTGAATGCACATGGCTGGAATGCTAGCTGCAGTTGCCACATCTCTGTAAATAATTCTTTTAATAAAAACCCAGCTTAGTTTTAGAAACTGGGATCCTCTCTTGTTGTTCCCAGCATGTGTTATATACAACACTAGCAATTACAATTTTGACTCAGTCTTTCATCCTTCTGAGGCAGAAAAATTGAGCTCCATGCAGGTTACTTAGAAGAGGGGTCTTTTAAGGGAGATCTCAAATGCCAAGGTCCCTGACTTCTCTCTGTGGATATAAAGGGACATCTTATGGCTTCAGTGGGAGTTGGATCAGACCCTAAGGCTCACAATAGAATTGCGTTTATAAATATGGTTGTTGCTAGCAGGGTTCTAATCTGATTTCTCTAACTAGTGTAGACAGGGATTTCTTTATCCTGAAACAGATATAAAACCATACTATGAAATTGGAAGCATATTAAGAGTTCTTAGGGGAAAAATGTTGTCTAAGGAAGTTGCAAATTCAGATACACTAGTTCCAGTTCTAGCTTGGACAATTTTGTGGGCAAAGCTTAAAAATCCCATGTCACCTTTCAAAAGGAGTGGTTTCCTCTGATGTCCTTTGCCAAAATATTTCATTCTGTAATGTTGTGTACCATGCTGCGTGTCTCCTTCCACCTAGAGGTAGTTGCATTTCAATGACGGATTAAATGAATCCCAAACATCTTTTGTTTGTAAAACACTTGGGAATGAAAGGGGCTCTGTAAATTTACCATACCATTATCTATTATTATTAACACAAGGAATAAACAGATTGGGAGCAACACAGGCTAAAAAGCACACTACGGTCTTACTGAGCCTTTTTCACTTGGTTAGGGTTAGGCAAGACGATTTTAGTGGGTGAGTACAATGCATTTTGTGATTTTTAAAATACTATTTTAACACTTTAAACAGGATTTGAATCCAAACGTATTTTGAACTGATGGTTTTGAGTGTTTGTTACTAGTTTGCCACTTTGTAATTCATATTTTCCTTTACACTTGCCATCTGAATACAAGAGGATTTGTAACACCTCACTCTGACCTATCAAATACTTTTAGACATAGATTTTTGACAAGTTCTGCCCCTATTGCTTTAACAGCCATCATTACACAGGGAGAAGATTTCTAGTCAGTCACAATTACATGATTGTTTAGTTTTAATAAGAGTGATCAATACCATCAGATTTTCCTTTAAATGCTAATGAAAGCTTTAACACAGCAGATGTGGACACACACAGTACATTGCAGATTAAAATTAGGCACAGAATTAAATTGCTTACAAACAGCAGAGGAATTAGTTTGGACATCTTGACAATCAACCCCAACCAGCTGAAAGCTCTTGGATTACCACCATCAATACCACACCTCCTAGAATCTCTGTCAGGTCAGGCCTTATCCAAGGTTAGTATAATTACCGTAACCCATCTGTAAGATAAATACCTTCTTGCAAATTGTCACAAATTCTTTGTGGGATTAGAGAAGGCTCAGATCATGATGCTGGATGCAACCCTTTCCATTCCTGATCTTTGATTCTTCCTATCTTACCACTCAGGCCCAATTCTAGCAAATATTATCAGGTACAATTAACACAAGGTTTTACACAAAATCAATTCTGGTGAGACCAAGAAGTATTAGCTAGTGAATGCCAATTAAAATAAAGTACAATTTTTGTTCTGAGCGGCGAAGAATGTTCAGTGTTTGATTTTCCATGTACTCAAAGTAAGGCAGCAGCCACTTTATGCCATGCCCAGGTAAATAGTGGCGCAACAGCTTTGAACACTTCAAAACAAACATAAAACAACTTTATTATCACACAGCTATACATACAGCCTAATTCAGTTCTCGCTCAGTCTTGTTATTCTGTTCCATCTTTTGTCATGTATTATTTTTGTCAAAGGGAGAGATGGCTAAGTGATAAAGTTCTTGGGTTTTCTACAGTGAGGCCCTACCAATAGTGACTCTTTCTGCTGGTTTGGTTTTGAGTGAACATGTTCTGAACATAGGGAATAAAACCCCCAATTCAGTGTAACAAGTATATCTGCCCCTCAGCCTCCCAATTCCCTCCTTATCATCATTCAATCCAAAATGGTGGAGGCAGCTATGTTTTTGTGTCATTCTTGAAAGCTCTCCTTCGGGTATTGATATATCTAGAAATCAGTCCAATAAGCATTGTCTGACATGACACGGTGATGTAATTTCCCAGAACTACAGCTTTTGAGGACAGCAACTCCAGGAATGACAGGAATGCTGCTATTTTTAGCCCCAGAGCATGACCCCTGTGAACCCAAGTCAAGCTGGGGCGCAGACTCACGGCTGCGGGGTATTTTTTGGCAGTGTAGATGTACCTTAAAAAGTAGGGTTGTCGTCACTTACCTTATTTTGACTGGCAAAGAGTCAACATGTTGGGGAACAATGAAATACCAAGGCCCTAAAATTGAATAAAGTATCTTAAAATGCAACAGGAAAAATACTGACAATGCTTTTTAATAATACACAAGTATGATGCTAGACTTGGAGCAAAAAGTCCCCAGATAATCCATGTTTGGAAAAGATAAGAAAATGCGAACATTCAGGTCACATTGTTCTCTATAATGCCCCTATTCAAAAAATAAAGGTTAATGAACGATTTAGAATGATACATATGTACAGTATTAAATTATGATATTCAAAGCTGAAGAATTACTGAATGGTAAATATAAAGGTTACGTCTGGTTAGTTTTATGTTAAAGGTTTATGATTATGCATAGTGAATGAGTCTGGATAGGCCAAGATAGTACTTATACCAAGGCTTTGGCCTAGCCTTTGCTTTGAGATGACTGTGGTATTGCCAATTTCGCTCTTATGTAGGTGGGCTTAAGTAATGCTGACAGGATAAAGGCGATGTTATGTTCATGGAATGTATTGTATTGGAGGACATAGATAAGAGGAAGTTAACCAATATAATAAAATACACAAAACAGAATGCTAAAAAGTTCCTATACTGGGAGAAACAGGAGTAGGGTGACATGAGACATATAACATGAAAAAAGCATAAACAGCAAAAGTTATGTAAATTGAATCTTGCACATGTGTATTGTTTAGGTTATGAAAGTTACAATGCTTACCATTGATTAAAAGAAAGCTAATGAATATGTAATGTGGGAAGGTATAAGAAACCAAGTGAACAGGGTCCAAGTTGGAGAATACTGGACCAGAAACTGAGATGATGAAGAAGCTCCTGGTACCCCAGAACTCAGTAATTTGGGCCACTGCTTGTTCCATTTTATCTGTTTTTATTATCTGTCAATATACATGATCAGAAATTATAAATGGTAATTCAGTCTGAAAAATTTATAAATAAAGAAAAAAATTGATTAATCTTAAATTGGGTGGACTCGTGGATGAATTTCCAACCTTAAACATTACAGTTTCATTAAAATTGACTGTAGCTGCATTCCAGAAAGTCCTGCCAATTGTCCTACAGGACCCGCCACTGCTCTCAGTCATGTTGCAGCAAGGCTGGTATTTGCTGCTTCTTTCAACAAAAGTCATCACTAATTTACAGCTTTTCAGCTCAAGCTTGTGCCAGCATTGCTTTGGGCTCCTCCTGCCTTTTTTTTGTTTTGTTTTCTGGTGTGTGTGCGCGCGCGCGCGCAGAATCTTGGGAAATTTTAACTTTTTTTAATTGCATGCAATCTAACTTGACTGAAAAGGTCAACAAAAAACTTTCTGAAGAGAAGCGGTCTACAGCTGTGTCTTTCCTGTCTGTGGAGTTACACACCACATTAATCACAAAGTTTGCTGACCTTCTCTTTACTACCTAAAGACTGCAAGACAAAATAACATTTAAAATGCAATTTAAGAATGTCTGCTGCACAGGGATAAATATTATCACACACTTCAATAGGATTAGAGGTAGCTATTGGCAAGGTAATTTCTCTTTCTTTTCCTCCTAAGAAGAGCATAAAAACCTGTTACTTCTTTTCCCCTTCTGATCATGACAAATCCATGTGTCGCAGAGTGCTAACGTATGGTAACTGTGCCTTTAAATGAAGGGAGAAGGGGAAATTTCTCATCAATGGAGGGCAAACAGAGAGCAGAGGGAGGAAGCACAGGAGCAGACGGAGAGGAGTTGAGGGAGGGGAAGGGCTGCAGAGGGGTGGTTAGAGAACTGTACTGAGAGTTGTGAAGTAAGATAATGATCTCTTCCTGAACATCAGAGTAGAGTATTGGCATCCAGAGCCTAGACTGAGGTTGCTGGGTACCATAACAGCAGAACTTGGTAAGAACGAACAGAAGAACTTTTTGTTATGATACACAGTTATTTTACTTAGTTTGTACTGAACTATTAAGCCAATGTAATGAACTCCCAGCCAACTAAGGACATGAGCAGAGAAAGGGAGAAGAGAAAACCAGCCGCAATTCACCAACATTTGGAATGCAAACACGATGACCAGGAGCTGTCCCTGACAGATGTTCTTTGCGGGAGCTGTGACTAGTGGAATCCCTGTTCTGCTCTTTGTTTGAACATAAGAACAGGCATAGTGGGTGACAAATGGTCCATCTAGCCAAGTTTCCTGTCTTCCAGCAATGGGCAGTGACAGATGCTTCAGAAGGGGTGAGCGTGGCAATCATCTCTAGGTAGTGTCTCTAGACGGCATACACTAATGGTAGAAACATTTTTAACAACAGTTGATCTGATTTCATTGTATAAACCAAAAATTATATTAAATTAAAGGGAAAGAAATCTCTAAAAACTGCCAGCTGGTCCCCTCTTCAGAACGTCCTCCGGCTTCGCCAAATTCTCTTTGGTCTCTCTTTAGTTTGCTTGCCTGTACTCTGTCTTTGAGATTTCTTTGAATGCTCTATCTTTATCCATCCACCTTCATTAACTTTTGTCTCTTCATCATTTGCTTTAGGATTGCCTTCAGTTTTCAAAGGCATACCTGGTATGGACTTGGGTTGATGGGGACAGTGTATGTGCTTTTTGTGGTCATATGTCTTTGATGGGTTGAATGTTGACTGGGAAGTCCTGTATATTTTTCCAGAGTACCTAGGAGCTGCAGAAGCCGTTTGTGGGCTTTTTCCACTATGTCTTCCATTTATGGATGAGCTGGCAGAGCCACCAACATAACTGTTCCTGCTTTTGCCTGCAGATCTGTCCCTTTCTGAAGGACTATCAGAAGCTGCACTTGAGGTACTACTTCCCTTTGAATTAAGATGTAGAGACGATAGAGTTCTCATCAGTCCATATGGGGTTGGAGATGAACTTCTGGAATGATTTATCGGTGTAATCTGATAGCTAATAGGAATTCGTGTCCGTTTCACAGCAGCAGCATATGAGCCTTGGTTGTGAAGGTATGGTAAAAATTGTGCCATGCTATTGGGACTGTGGGGATGGGAATGCTGGTTTGAAGTGCTGGTTTCCATCTGACGCATTCTTAGAGTGTGCATCCACTCAACGTCTATACCTGAAATAGAAATGGAAACAAGAGTCATGTGGTTTGAATTGCCAAGAAACTGCATTTCTGCTCAATGAAGACCTGAGAGAAGGACTCAAAATATTTAGGGAGTAATTGCTGCTAAGATTGTAGCAAATCATAACATATCAGTCAAATTATTCCCCTCCCTCTCAACCTTCCAGAAATTAATCCCAGGTTTTATAGTATTCAAAATAACATTATTTAATGCATCAATTAACTGGTGCAGATAGTGTCGCCTGTGTGGATCAAGGAGGTTAGAAATGGAAAAGACCTATTAAACCATTCAGTCCATCTACCCAGCAAAGCGGGTTTGCTTCTTATAGGATGTTTTCTTGTGTTTTGTGTAGTCTAGTTTTATATATCCCCTCTGATCTGTCTTCCACTACTGCCCTTGGGAAATGATTCCACAACCTACATTGCAAAGACAAGCCTGAGAGCTGTAGAAGAAGCTTGAAACAAGGAAAGCCAACATCATATGACAAGCCAGCTCTCCACCTGGACCACTAGCAAATGTTCCATGGACTACAGTTATGGAACCAATAAATACTGGAAGTCACAAAAATGGACTATGTACAGGGAAGTAAACCTGTTCTTTCAGCAGGCTGTAGGAGAGCAAACCAGCCAGCTACTAGGCTAAGGTGTTTATAGAACTGTATAATCATCTGATACCCAGTACTGTTGATGCTTTGGCCCCCAAGCCACTCTCTGTACTTACACCAACCAAGACGATCACTGGGGTTCACACATAAATTACATCAAATGAAATGCATAGGCAGAAGTGATGCAAAACCTGATCTGAATTCATCCACCAACAGCACAAAGACTTCCTGCAGAACTACATCACTGCAGTGACAGAGCAGCACTCACCTTTCCACCTCCTAGCCCCAAAAAACTCCATGAATTTCTCCCCACCTTCTATTCCTTCGCAACCCAGCCATCAAATCACAGCGGGCAGAGCTGTTCCAAACAGGGAATTGGATAGTCAATCCATTTTGCATAATCCAAACACAAAGCATCAACCAGCATGAGCAGCCCTCATCCCATTTCACAGAAAAGACCAACCAAGTATGGGAAGAACTAACTGTGGCAGTAAACTTGAAACAAGTCCAGATAGCATTTACTGATGCACCATTCCTGATGGTTTGATCCCTTCACACATAATGACATAGCCGTAGCAGCCCTTAAAGAATATTCAAGGCACTACCTGCAAAACAGGTCCATTCCCCTGCTGCAGATCAAAAATCCCTGCTAAGTAAAATAATCAATGTGTTTCAGAGAAACAAACCTGCCAATTTTCCTGTTGTCCTCCAGATCCTTAGAAAGCTGGATGAGAAATTCTCTCCAACTATTGCCCCTTCTCTAATTTCATGTTTTCATCAAAATCATTGAAAGAGTAGTGACAACCAGGCTGCAGTAACATGTGATATCTTGCCAACATACTACATGCTTCACAATCTGGCTTCAGACCAGGGCACAGGACAAAGGGCTAGTAGCACTAAAAGACATGCTCCCCATCAGAATGATTAGAGAGCATATCTCAATGTTCATGCTTCTTGGCCTTTCTGCAACTTTGGACACAGTTGACCATAGGATGTTGCTGTCCCACTTATGTAACAAGATAGTGCAGAACTACAGTGGCTTCCAACATTGGTGATGGACAACTGCCCCTCACCCCCAAAGTCCCTCACTTTCAGGGACCCACAGAAAAACAGCCTGTCTCCCCTTCTGTTTAATATCCACCTGAGACTGCTTGAAAGGGGTGAAATGCCCAGGGCTGCCCTACCAAGGATATACCAGTGACACCCACCTGTAGATTTCACTTTCCACAAGCACAATCAATGAGACCACAAGGACACCCCAATACCTGAAAGAGATCACCACCTGGACAAAGAGCAGCTGTCTCAAATTCAACCCAAACAGGACTGAAGTCATGCTGGTCATAAGGAGTAAATATTTTGAACAAATAGCCAGGACATTGTCCTCACTATTCCATTGATAAATTACAGGGGAGAAATTGTCAAAGTGGTATGAAGGCTTGGGCTCCCGTTCAACTCTTCATTAAGCCTAAATGATCAAAGAGCATTCATGGTGAAAAATGCCTTCTATCTCCATCTGACTAGGAAGCTGCTCTTCATCCCTGGATGAGGATCTGGCTTCTATGATCCATGCATTCATCACCTCCAAACTGGATTATTGTAATTCCCTGCACCTGGGGTTGCTTCTGTTGCCAGCACAAGGCCTTGGTCCTGATTTTCAAAATCATCAACAGATGAGACCACATCTTCATCCAGAACCCGCCAAGATAGCTGTGCACCTGTGGGACAATGCACCTTACAAAGCCCAGGACAAAAGCATGTAAGAGATATTGTTGCCAGAAATATTGTTCTCAGTTGAGGGGGATACAGCTACGTAATGAGGTCAGACTAATTCTGAGTCTAACCACTTTTAGGGCATATTACAAGAAAACTTTTGTAAAAACCTTCCTGCCACATCCATATCAAAATATAAATAAATTAATACATGGAAAAATAAAATTAGAATGAAGTCAAATTAGATAAACAACAAAAAATACATAAAGATTCTCCAACATGATTATACATATATAATACAAGCAGATCTTTCTATAGCCAAGGAAGGGAGAAGAACAGAAGACTTCATGAGGTCTACTATTGACCTTGACATGTAGATCTAATTTATTTGGGAAGGGTTATATGTTGACGGGTGCTATAAAAAATGGCAGAGAGAGAGGACTTAATTTTAAGAAGTTCTTAGCACCCACAATTTGAGTTGAAGCCCTTCTGAAAATTAGGCCTGTTTTTATGAGATGCCATACTACATATATATATATATATATAATTATTATTTTATAGCTCTAAATTTTGCCTCTGAATTGTAAGGGCTGCCTGATCTGTTGGTTTATGGGTAGGGCATAGGGAGGCCATGGCTTTGGCTGCAAACTGCATAGGACCCACCCATGTAGACAGACAGGAAGAAGCTTAAGTAATTTTGTTCAAAATAGATTGAAATGGATTTGTCCTTAAAAATTGCTAATATCCCAAGAGGAGACCATAGCCCTGCCATTTGTAGGCTGCGTAAACTCAGCTGAAATGCAAATAGCTACATCAGAGAACCTCAGGTTCCTCCATCTTATTGTTCATTTTCTGAGGGAAAAATATCTCTTTCATGAATATTGTCTTTTACTAGAGATGTTACCACAGCATCTGCAATGGGAAATTTTCAGAGATCTGGTTTGCTGCATTGTCCTTCACACACAAACTAAATACCTTCTCTTGTTAGAGAGTTGATAGAAAATCTTTCCTATTTTGTAGGCTTGGTAAGGGGGGAAAAGTCTCCTAGTATTTTTTTTTCCTTCCTCGGGCTTTAGTTGAATCCCGAGGGATTTAAGTCACTTCAATTTTATGTCAAATATATCAAAGGGGAAAAGCTTTTCCTGTCAAGGGCTGATTTTGATGCCTCTATGTCAGACAACTCTGTCTGCACACAAAGATGAACCCTCCTGAAAAAGATGATGTGAATTGCTTTCTTGGTTTCTTAGCCTTCTCCTTGTAAGTTACAGTTTTAAAGAAATGTGCGTGGTATGAGCATTTGTGCTTTATAGGTACTGTGTATTATATTCAGTCTCCTATGTTCTTCTCACTAGCTTGTGGATGCAAAACATTGACCTCGTCGTACACCTAGGAATAGCAGCCTCAGGACTTTAATTTGTGACTCTGGTTGTTACTATTTTGTGGAAGCACACCTGCTTCCTTGCCCAATGTGGCAAGCAGCCATGTCATAACATCAGGGAAACCACCACTAACTGATCTCCTGAATGAGATGCTCTCTTTGATGCACCTGAAGTAGTACATTTACTGTTTTTAACTGCTGTTCTGTGTCGCTCTTTGCACAGGGGCTGTCAGCTCCCTAGTGGAGACCTCGCCATTTTTGTTGCAGCAAAGCTATTTCTATGTCTTGAAAATCTCTGTGGGGCTGGAGCAGGTCTTACCTCTCCCCATTGCTTCATTCAGGGTTAGAAATAATTATCTTGGTTTTGACACATTCTGTACACAGAATAAATATGTCACCCAGTGAGAGTATGTCTTCCCTGCAGTGTTAACTTGGGGTCTAACCCAACTGTTGTCTCTAAGCATTCTCCCATTAATACACCCCCCACCCAAAAAAAAAAATTTTTTTTGAATTTGGTGGTGCTTTAAACCAAGTTAGCTGGCCTGGCTGGGGCTTAAATTAGAGCTCAAGTACCACTTTCACTCAGGGTGGTGACCTGCCCACTTTGCAGTGAGGATGCAGGCTTAATCACTCGAGTGCTGATAGTCCCCCAGTGCCTTCCCACAATTCCCCCCATGCCCCGCAGGACAGACAAATTGTTCCGCAATTCACTGGGAATGCATCCTACAGCAGGTCACCTTACTGCAGCACAAAGAATCATGGGATATGTCTCCTCAATTGCTATCAACACACCCAGCTGAGTGCAGCACCAGTGAGGAAACCGCAACTCAAGTCTGGCTTCGCAAAGTGACTGCTCACACCTGGGCTAGATTGACCTGGGTGCTAGTCACTGAGTTAATTCTGCAATGAAGACAAACCCTTAGGTAATGTCTACACTGCAAGAAAACACCTGCAGCTGGCCTGTGTCAGCTGACTCGGACTGTGAGGCTATAAAACTGCAGTGTAGACAGGCAGCTTCAGAACTGCTCCAACCTCTCTGCATGGTGGGACAAATCTTATGGATCAGTAGGCATGATATGAAACAGCATATGTTTGTGCATAGTAGCAATCCATTATTTGTTATTACTCTCATATATTATTTGTATTGCAGTAGTACCCAGAGACCCTCATCAAGACCCTCATCAATGGACAGGCCACTGCACAGCCATATTAGAAGACAGTCTGTGCCCTGAAGAACTCACTGGCTTAATAGTGACAAGGTCTAAAGGGATGTAGAACAAAGGGAAGGGGAAGAGAGGGAGACAAGGATCTCAGTAGTGAGAAACAGGGCTGAATTATTAGCAAGGATATTTTATAGAATCAGCATAGTTTAACAACAAGGTGGGACACTATAATGATGCTCTAACAGGCCAAACTTTTCAGTCTGTTGCTATCTGCTGTCTGTCTAACAATAAAGTGCTATTAATATGAAACACATTAGCCCATAAATAGAACTGGTAATTTAAAAAAAAAAAAAAAAAAAATGGTTTTCTATATCTAAATATTGATGGGTTCCCTTTAGCGTGGGCGCAAGTTTGGTTATATGTATCTGTATAACAACATTAGTCCTGGAGGCAAATTTTCAGGCAAAATTCCACTGAAGTTACAGCAGGGCTGCCTTTGACAACCTGTGTCAACAATGCACTCAGCTACGAAAGAGGTCTTAACAGTGCAGCGATCTCAGTTTAAAGTCTGTTTAATTTAGCTCATTGAATAAACCTAGCCTCAGTAACCACGACAAACAGTGTTCCTAAAGATTCTGTAACTGTACAGGCTGGCCCAAGAGATCACGTTGAGATGTGCTGGAAGAATTTGTAATGTAAATTTTCATTCTTTCCCACAGCACAGCTGGCCTTTAGTCAAATCTGTCCAGGCTGGATTTACCCTCCAACGCAGTGTGAGTCACTCACTGAAGCTCTTCATGGCCCTGCATGCAGCTGAGCATCCATGGCTCTCATGAACACCCTGCCTCCTCTGCCAGACAGCTAGGCAGAGCAAGAGAATCCGTGTCACAACATTGCTCCTAACACACAGGCCTTCCTTACTGGCATTGCAGAAGCTGCCTCTGCCTCAGGATGCCCATGAAAAGAACAGAGGGAGGCAGAATGCAAAAGCTGACTGGAGTACTCCTGCCCCCTTGTGTGGTGCGGGGAGAGGAGGCCAAGATAACAGCCACTGAGAGCATTCCCTCCTAAGAGCCAGGAAGGGACGGGAGAAGACCCTCTTCCCCTACAGCTATTGGAAGGAAGAGATGCGGGGAGGCAGAGGGGCAGCAGGCTCATTTCTTTCTTCCTGGATAAGAGTCAGTTTGTCAGCATATGGAGACAGACAGATACATCTTCCTCACATATTGATCGAACCAACATTTGCCAGGCAGTATCAGGACGTGAGACTGCAGCTACTGTGCATTCCCTCTCTAAAGCCATTCAGTAATGCAGTGGCTATTCGTGGATTAAAGTTTGAAGCCCACCACTGAAACGATTCAGAATATGGGGTGTATTCTCTTTGGGGCGGGGGACCCTCAGCCCAGCATCCGGCCTGAGTAGCTGGACCGGGTGCTGAAAAGAGGCAGGGGGAAGACAAGGACAGTGACCTCCTCCAAGCCATTCAGTGAAGTTTACTGCAGCCCCACAACTGAAGCAGCTCTGGGCATCTGTAATCTGGTCCCATTGCAGGAATGGACTGAAGAATCCTTACAGTGATAGCCCCACTCCGCCACCCTGAGCATGGTGCTATGCAGGGAGTCCCTGTCAAGCTGACCTCTGCCATAGCTATGCCCCTCTCTGCACAGTCTCTGGACTCTACCTTCCTCCCTTGTGCGGTGAAAACATTCATGGCTCCATTATTTGGGGGACCCCATAGTCCTGGAAGCGATGGCTGGATTTGCCCATTGATGCATAGGTTTAACCTTGATTAATGTGCTTACAGAGAAGAGTAGGAGACCCAGGGTATATCTGCATGGTCTCTTAGTGCTCAGCAAGCTGGGGTGTAAATGTACAGCACTTTAGAGTGTTGCTGTCTCAAACAAGAGTCTGGCAAACAGGAGCATGCTAGAGCACTGTCGATTTACGCCCCTGCTGGCTGGGCACTGACAGGCTATGTAGACAAGCCTCCTATTTGGAAAGGCTTGCATGATGGGCTCAGACAGATGGCAAAATGTTATGCATGTGAGAAAGCAACATTCAGACAACTGAAGACTGGACAGATGGAAGGAAACATCTTCGGGAGTACTAATATGCTGTTTAGTAGGAAAAAAAGATTGATTACCATTTGCAACTAAAACATTAGCGGAGATGTTAAGATAAACTGCAAATAAAATATTGTAATGAACTCGTGTGTGTGTGTACATGCCTGCTCTCTACCTGATAGCTGAGCTGGTTTTTTTAGGCCCTTTACTAGTGAAATTCTCCTTTAACTCAGCTGGGAAGAGATTCTGTTTGAGCAGGAGAATCTGAGTTCTGTTTCTGCTGTCCCCATAAAGCTCCAAGTGGCATGATGCACAGCACAGCGATAATTTATTGCCATGAATTATTTACAATCTCAAAAATCTACCTCTTTTAGCAACATATATAGAATAATCCCCCTTTTACCAGATTGGGCCAATCAGCACACAACTACCTAACATTTCAAGCGTCTTTCTCTCTCACATCCCTCAAAGTTACACTGGCCTTCTCTAGCTTTGCTATGTTGCTCCTGCATACATCCCATCAGGACCTCACAGCTACCACAGATCCCTGCCAAAGCAGAGAGATGGACCCCTATTGCTGAAACAGAATTTTAGTTAATTTTTGCTATTCCTCCTTTAAAAGTTTTGCATGTTTCAGCAATAAACTTAATGCAGTTCAAACATATTGACTTACTTGAGCCGGACCTGCTTCTTGGCTTGCCCTCTGAGTTTGGGAGGGAGGTCTGTATCATGAGCTGTACTGATTTCACCTCATCCTGAGCTTTCAGTTTACTCCATTTAACTGCATGTAGGTGTCTGGTGGTTTTTGGAGCTCTAACATCACTCTGTTCAAGAAACAGAACAGATTACCATTTAGGACACAACAAAATAAACTGCCACACCAGTGAACTTCCTAACACTTCGATGTGTTATCATTTTGTATGCAGCATTTCTTTGGTAAAACCCTCTAGCCTGATCTCAGAGATCATTAAAATCCAGAGGATTTTGGATAGCAGTTTATGATTTTGCTAAAAATCTGATAATGAATTTCCCTTTCAGCTAATATCCTGTATGAGGGCAAGATTTAAATGCCTTGCTTTTTAACAAATATTTTACTAATAACTAAATCAAGTTGCACTTCAAGTAAATAGTCCTTTCTACTAAAAGAGAGAGGCACTAGGCAGGTATTGTTGCAGGGGTTCCCCTCATGGTAACTTGCCTAGAGTAGCAAGCTCTTTAATCCTGCAGTCAGTCTCTGTGACTCCTGTGAGCGACTACAGGCTAAAAGGAACCTGGGGTTATTCTTCCTGCCAGAGAAAACCAGTGTTCTTCACTTCTGAGGCAGGCAAGCCAAGTCCAGAATTTTCCTATCTCTCTATCACTGCTTGAATCCATGCCTCAGGACAGAGCTGGGATTTCAATTATTAGCCTCAGTGTGAAGCATGCCATTGGTCTTTATAAAACACTTTTTGTAAGTAACCAAACCTTTTTATACAAAGTCTCATTTCCATCACACTAAACAGTGCTAAATTGTCTCCAGATTTTATTTTATGTTTCTTCATTTCTCTTATCACCTTCTTCCTCCTCCTGTTGTTCCTCAGCTAATTAGCACTTCCCCGAAAAGGTAAGAAACATGATTTCTTCAACAAACACCAGCAACACTGACCATTGCTTAAATAAAAAGGACTTTTCTGACTTGAGGAAGGGAGCTGTCCCAGATAGGTGTCTGAACACACAGTCTCTGAAGACATAATTCAGTTTTTCATCCAAACTCGAGATTTTATAATTAATTACGCAGCTCTGGGACTCAATTACAGTATGCAGCAAAGTGCACTATTACCAGCCTTTAATGAACCATACCTGTAGGTTTTCAACTTGGATAAAGATTTGCCTTATTTTTTCTGCACTTACCTCATATGTAATAACACATTCTACATTCTGATCCTTTGCTATTCCCACAATCCACTTCTCCATTACAAATGGTGGCTGAAAAGGATAAACAGAATACTGTGTGGGTGGGTTATTATATGTCATTTGATTACTTTATTATTACACAAAAAGGTTTTTTTAAAAACGCATTCCGTACAGATTTTGTCCGTTGTCCTGTAGATAACACATCAATATTTTCTGTATGTATTAATGCGACACAAAGCAACACAGTTCAGAATTGTTTGCTTCCTTGTTTGTACACCACATTCATTATGGAAATTAGCAGTAGCATGCCTATGTGGAGAATAGTATTCTTAAGCTAACGTCTTTTACAGAGGGAACATAGAAAACCAGAACATTTTCTTTCTTTCTTTTTTAATTTCTTGGCAACAAAGAGGAAATTTTAAAAAACAACAAGACCATGTACTTGGATTCCTAAAAGTTAAAAGAGAATTGAAGTATGCTGAATGTTAAGCTTATTATATCTGACAATCTCCTTTTGATTAATTTTAATTCTGATAAAGTTTTAACAGAAAAAAACATGCAAAACCCTGAGAAATTAAATACAAAAAAAAAATGTGTCTCACAAGAGAAAATGCAAAAGCAAACAAACCTTAACACTAATTATAAAGGTTCCAGCATTCAGTAGCCACATTTAGTGTTAATTCCAATGGGGGAGTTCTATGTAATAAGTAACACCATATTTTGTTATTTTTATTTCCTATTATTTTTCCTATTGAGGGTTTGGATCCAGCTGTTGTTCCTATGACAAAACTACCAGTGAAGGCACAGAGTTTTACCTGGATAAGGAATGTACACAGTTAAAGCCATTCATGAGAGTTTTTCCATCAGGGCACATTAGAGCAGCATTCTAATTAGCAATCAAGATGTCTCATATTTTTTCATTTAGAAATTTATATTATTACCCACTGCCAAGGTATTAGGGTGGGTCCCATTAATAAAAACAATCAATTACAAATGAACTGCAAGCAGAATGCCCTGCCTATTAAAAAAAAAAAGTTTAATCTCCTAGATTAAAATCAGTCAAGAAACTGGCTGGCAAATATTTAGGGGCAAATTCTGAAGTCTGGTTAAACTCCCATTGATATGGAGTTGAAGATGCTCAATATTTCACTAACGGTGCTCAGTGTGGAATATACCCCACTACCCACTCCATCTCTTTGCCACATTTTCCCATTTTTGCAGTAAAACAACGTTGCATTTTATGATGCCAGTAAGGCTTAAGGAATTGTACTGAAGTTAATGGACAGGTTTTCTGCCTTTTCTGTGCACTGGCTGCTAACTATTGTTCTAATGACTTTGTGGAATCAAAGTTCCATACTTTGCATTGAGCTCTGGTCTTGGTTGTAAGAGTGGGTTTTAAGATCTTATCAGTGATCACATCTGAGAGCAGAGTTTCATAACAAAGTGAAAGTTTTTTTTTTTTATAAAAAACACATAGCATATGGAAGTTTCAGTAAGTGGAACATTTTCATAACTTGCACTTTTTCTTTCATTTAAAAGTGGTAAACAAATAAAGAAAAAATACCATGGAAGTAAAAGAAGAAAATTTAAATGATTCCTCTCATATTACTTTATCGTTGGCATGGCTTAATAGGGACTATTAACAAAACACTCCCATTAGGATACAAATCTGTAAAAAGAATGCATTTTATTTAAAAGCTGTCATGAGACCGAGCTTTAACAAGCACAAACATCTACTGCTGTGGTATTTAATGTCTTTGTTTGAGATCTATGAATTCATGAAAGCTTAAGGCTGTAAACAGAACCCTACCTTTGCCATTTTTAAAATCTCTACATCAGGTAGGTTAGTGTTGAATGTCACATCTTTTATGTAGGTTATTGCAATTTCATCCCCATCCATCTCCATATACATTTTCCATTTACAGTCCTAGTATTAAAAGAGAAATACACAATTTTAGAACAAGAAACAAAACAAGAAACAAAACCAGCAAAGCCCTAAATTTGTTAAAAACAGTCAAAGGTTTGGAATATATTCTTACTGGATTCTTTTCAGGATAAAAGTATCCAAAGTGAATGAACCTTTCCATTCTCTTGGTAGCATTCCTACTAGTTCACATTGAGAAACAGTTATCATTTTGATACCGTGTTTCAGTTTCTTAAATGGTAGAATTTTCTCTAAGAGGCTCAGGGAAGATAGTGTAAATATACATGCTCTAACTGGTAATACAGTTTCAGGAGCAGGCTTGGGAGGTTTCCATATGCAAGCTGAAACAGAACAACAGAGCAACAGTGAGAAGCTGAGTTTTCAGCTTTATTTCTGGTTAAGACCAGTGGGCCCAGACAATTGCTTCCCAAGAAGAAAAGTCTAAGAAATGACATTAAAAAAAATGCTTGAATAAAAGGGCAACAAGTTATTAGAGTCCAATTATATCAAGGTACGAAGCATCCTCCCGTGAGATACTGAGCACCCTCAAGTCCTGTTAATTTCAGCTAGAGTTCAAGAAGCTCAGGACTACATATAAAAATAATAATTATGGCCCTGAGCAAGCGAAGCACTTAAGCACATGCTTGGCTGTAAGCATCTGAGTAGTCCCACTGCTTGGATTGGGGCCGCCAGCCAGAAGCACTCAGCCCCTTGCCAAGGGCTTGATCCTGTGAGGAGCTGAGCACTTTGGCCCAATCCCGCACAGCTCTTCAACATATGCTGAAAGTTATGCCCACGATTGGCTTGGCCCTGTGGGTTTTAATTGAGAGGCAGTGTAATCTAATTCTGTGTCTTATTGATTGGTGGACAGAGCAGAGAGACTGGGAGTCAGGAGATCTGGGGCCACATTGAGTGCTGAGCATTTTGAAAAATTGGTCTGTTTAGTTAGGTGCTTACATGGATTATGAGCTCTGCTAAAATCTGGCCCCAGAGCTCCAATTGTGGCTGTGACACTGGATTGCCACATGGCAAGTCTTTGTGCCTCAATTTCTCCATAGGCACAAACTTAACCCTGTGTATTTCTGTGTAATACTTTGTATGGTCAAAAGACCATTGCAAAGCACGTAGAGATTACCACCATTTCACTTCCTACACTTTGCACTGCAGAATCTTGTTTCAGGATACCGATTACTGCATAAATCAGGATTTTGTGCTGGTTTGGTGAAGTCTCCCTCCAAACCAAATCTAACGAACATCAATCTGTTTTAATAAACAATGTAAATCAAACCACCACCTTCAAAGAAAAACTGTAACTATGGCATTAAACATAAGGCCTGACAGACACTGAGCACCTGCCGACTCCCAGTGACTTCAACTGCAAGGTATTGGTGCCTAGCAACCTCTCTGGATCAGGCCCACCGAAAGAAGCCCCTTTGACAGAGTAATAAATCATTTTGACCCAAACAGTTGTAGAGCAAGCTATACTAGGAGCAGTGCATGAACAAGGTCTTTTCTTCTTTAAAATGCAGTTTCATACAATGAGATATGAAATCTTACCCGTTAAAATTCTGTCAGACTTACAGTCCTCCTCAAAATTCTGTGTCTGTCACAGGCCACAGATGCCAAAAAAACCCCAAACCATGAGTTCAACCATTAAATCTGAGCTCTGTGTCCACTGGAAAGTGTGTGTGTGTGTGCGCGCGCGCACTTTGATTAAAAAGAGACCAGCCAGATTTGTGGACTGGACACTTGTTGGGGTAGCATCAGATCAGTTTACTAGTCAGCTACTTTCCTTAAGTATATACTAATCTTTAGGTTTAACCATATGATAAACAACAGTAGCTTTCTATAGTTCAAAGAAGCTTGAAACTAGAAGAGATTATTGCTCTCCTTTTCCCTATTAATATATAGGCTCTGATTCAGCAAAGAACATAAAGACATAATTATGTCCATCTCAGGTCATCAGAACAGCATTTAATTCAAATTATTTGATTAATTAGGACTAAAGCATGTGGTTAAGTTCTCTGTGAATCAGGACCATAAAGGTCTCTTGGGTCAAAGTGAATTTTTCTACCTGGATAAAGTGGGGGGAGGGGGGAGGGGGAAGTGGGAAGAGAGAGAGAAAGAGAGAGAAACTTATATTATGGAAGTGACTCATTAAAAAATATTCTGTTTATAAATATATTTATACAATGTCCTTCACAAAAGATTTCCCTTGGCACTTTACAATTCAAACACAAAAGCCTCATCAAATGTCTATCTTTTCAGTTTTGATTTAAATAAATATAACAAATTCAGCTTTTTTGGACTATGAAGAGGAAGCCAACTGCATAACTGAGGCACAAGCACTAAAACGTTCAGTGCGTCTCATTTCTGACTTAGATTTAGAGCAAACCAGTAAATCAGCAGTCTCTGAAAATGGCTGGAGGAATGTAAGAGAAAAGCAAATCATAAAAGTATTTCAAACTCACTATTCCTAAGATTCATAATAGTAAGCAAGGACAGTTTAAAATCAGGCCTTCTGTTTATTCTGGTGATCATATCCCTTTCCTTAAAAACAACAAATATTAATGTCAATAATGAAAAAATGAAAAGAAAACATAAAAGATCAGTCACGGGCTTTAAACAACAAAACACACCTCTTGCGATAGCAGGTACAAAAAACTGTCTCTGAGGAGAGATCTCATTCTGAAAGGAGGCATGAATTTAGGATATGTTCTTAAATTCAGTAGTTATAATTAAAAAAAAGTTTACGATTCAAGGAAAAATGGAAACAGCATCTTAGCAGGCAACTGGATATTGAAAAATGTAAGATGTAATGCAAGATGAAACAAATATGAAAAAAATGCTGGTCATGCTGGTATTAAAAGTAGTAGCATGTTGATGATTTAGGCCCCTGGTAGCTCCTTTACATTCTTAGCTATTATCTATCTCAGCTGCTGAAACCTGCTGTTTTAAAGACATAAGAGTTGAACATCTAGTGACAGCACCTGGGTTATTTATCATTATGTATAACCCGGCTACACTACATTTTATTATGCTGGATTTAAAGGAAGATAACACAAGTATGGTTAATTTGCTTCTCTTCTTTTTATATATAGTGTCATGACCTGCCACTGCTTTGTCCCATGAGATATTTTTAACCAAAAAGAAATCCACAAGAAACTCTCCCTAAAAATTCCATTAATAACCTCTTGTAGCATGTATAGGTTGCAGGGTCTGGAACTAAGAATGTTTTAATCTCTTCAGCAAAACAATGTCTCATAATGATGTACAGGACTATTGCTGTACTGATGAAGAATCATACATAATTCAGCACCTTTCACTTGGCACCACTGTGATATCCTCATTAGTAGTGGCTCACAGTGGCTGTCAGATGGTGTCCATGCGAATGCAGGCATTATATTGTCTTTGAGATGTGCAGCTGCTTCCATGACACTGCCAGTACATAAAAACATGACGCCAGTTTGTTTTATTTAGTGCTAAACCTTCCAGTTTGTAAAAACAAGGCTGACACAGAGCCTGACATGAGGCAGTGAAAATAATTAGCTCTCATTTTCTCAGCCTCCTATTTCCTTCTCCCTGCTGTGTTCTCTTTCCACTAAACCACCACATGTCAGTCGAAATGGGAGGCAATTAGTGGGCTCATTTCAGTCCCCACAACTGTGCTGAAAAGAAAGTATTTATGATGGCACAATGAACAGCTGAAAGATTAAATAACGTTTGCCTTTTGAAAAGAAAATGACTTCTAGCTAAATGGGCAATTTTTGATTATTCTCAAACAAGCTTAGAGTAGTTGGTTTTTAAAATACAAGAAAGGAAAATGAGTCATTTTTAGGTGAAAGAATCAAATAAAACTTGACATAGTAATGCAAATAACTGATGTTTTATTGCAAAATATGTAAATGTGTTATACCCTTAACAATGGCTCATGTCTCAGGTCAGGGCAGATTGTTGCCAACTAGACACCAGTACAGAGAAGGTTGCTGCATTGCATTTTTTTTTTGTTTCAGTTTTGTGGGGAGGGGAGGGAAAGGGCTTTAGAGAGAGGTGTTCTTAAAAAATAAAGAAACAATGCAAGCTAAACATACATTTATATAATTGGTTGTCTGCGTGACTTCTTGAAGGACCTGAACTTGCACTCTTCAATCAGGCAAAAGTCCTAGATCAATGGGAATTTTGCCTGAACGAGAAACACAATATTGGGTCCTCACTGTAGCTAAACATGCAAAAATATCTTTCACTTGATATTATCTTTCATTTAAATCCAGCATAATAAAATATAGTGTAGCAGGGTTCTACATAATGATAAATAACCCAGGTGCTGTCAGTAGATGTTCAGCTCTAATGTCTTGAAAACAGCAGGTTTCAGCAGCTGAGACAGATAGAGTTCTGAGACAGAAATGGTTCTGAGATTAGCTGCCATCTTGACAAAGGTCTGTCCTTACTAAGTGATTGCAAGCAAATAAGGATTTTTAAGGCCCAGATCATCATCATAAAAATAAATGGCTGATTCACTTGTTTGTGAATGTAATATTTTAAAGGTGAAAGTGTGAAAAAGTGTGTTCCATTTTCCAAGCACTGAATATACCTTCATGCCATTTAAAAAATCCCTTTACTTTTGTAGACAGTTCTCAGTTACCACTAGTGACAGACAGCTCCAAAAGTGGTGCAGGGGAGTAAGCCCAACATGCCCTCCCTTATTCAGAAAAGATGAAATCCACCCTCCAACGCTGAGGGCCTGTGCAAGGCTTTCTGTGCTATTTTCAATAAGCAATGGGGCTGTGTTGGGGCACAGGGTGGATTGTCTTTAGGTGAAGGAGCTGTTCAGAGATTTGCTATAGTCTTTTTTGTGTGCTTCTGTCCTAAGGGATTCTGTATATCAGCCCAGGCGAGACTAGTGTGTCAGGAGGTTTGGGGTAGGCTGAGGCAGTACCATTTCCTCAACAGTTGCAAATGTGGAGATGCAGTGGCTACTATTTCAGACTTCACTCTGGAGTACTGGCCCTGGAGTGAGGTTGTGTTGCAAGCCAACAAATTGTCTATGGATTGGGAACTTTGTCTGTCCCTGTAGTAGTGATCTCTGTACAAAGCCAACTTATTGGGGCTTTGACGGTATGAGAATGGGGACTGGAAGAGGGCAATTTCATCCAAATTGGGTGTACTGTAAAAATCCAGATATTAATATTAATAGAAAGGCAAGTGAGCAAGTTACTCAGTCAAAAAATTCCATGCTCATGCATATACCTCTTTACAGTTCAATAAAATGTGCATATAATCATATTAATTGAGCTAGAGATATAATTATTTTATTGCTCAAATAATTTTTTTCAGTTTTACAAAAAATATATTTATCTTTTCTCTGCTTTATTAGAATCTACACAAGTCTGCTATAATAAATGATAGAAGACAATGGTTCTGCTTGGCCTTCGATACATATTCTGGAATTTTTAAATGCTGAGAAATCTTTGGCACTAAAGATTATTAGATTACAAAATATTATGTGCAAGAGATTAAAGGTGTTCAAGGGTCTTGCAAAAGTGATTGTTGATCATGAAAAATACTCCAACAGAATTGAAATAGAGAGTGGTGTTAACATACCTGTGTAATGTGTGAGAGGTACAACTGAAAAACTGAAAAATGGGAACTTCTTAATTTTGGATATGAAATGAAAGGTAGCTCTAACTCTTTTTGCCATGATTTCAACTTGATGAGTTTCTCAAACAGCAAATTATATTGGTGTTGACAGATAAACACTCCTTACTACAGACAGAAACTATAAGAGAAAAGAGATACCAGCCTTCCTTTACTTTATAAGTCTCAAACAGGTGGAAAAGGATGGAGGAAGCAGTAGCTAGAAAAGGGTGACAAGCACTCATTAAATTGCATTCAGTTACAATGATAATGTGCCATTACATTTTACTATATGTTGTCCTGTATTGTCTGGCGCTGTACCAGCCTGTGTCTCTAGACTTATCCCAGTGGGACAGAGAACCAGGGACATTTGTTTGGAACAACTCTCTTATAGAGTGCTATGTCCACTTATGGCACTATATAAATAAATAATACAAAAAATAAACCTTCAGAACCCTCTATGTAGTCCTAGTATAGACCAGGGTGAAGATAAGCACTGGAATGGGTTACCTAGGGAAGCGGTGGAATCTCCATCCTTAGAGGTTTTTAAGGTACAGCTTAACAAAGTCCTGGCTGGGATGGTTGAGTTGGGGTTAGTCCTGCTTTGAGCAGAGGGTTGGACCAGATGACCTCCTGAGGTCTCCCCCAACCTTAATAATCTATGATTCTATGACCCAATATTTTTACAGATCGAGTTAAAAAATACACTTTAGTTTTGAAACCAGGCCAGTAAAGGCAATTCAGGCCATCCAAGCCTGGTTTACTCTATGGCTCTGACCAGTTTTAAAATGAATCAGACCTGTGCTAGTTGCAACTGGGTTTAAATGAATGTACTTAAAAAGTATTCCAGCATGGTTTTCTTGAACTGCAAAGCTATGGATTTTTTCAGAGAATCCTGCTAACCAAACCTTCTAGGAAGTCTATTGCAAAATTTTTCTTACCAAAATTCTTAAAACGTATCCCACAAAAAAATCCTGGCTCACATTTGTCAGAGAGGCTCTCTCTTGTGGAATGAGTCTATATGATATTGGTAGGGTGTGCTTGGTTCCAACCACATTTTATAACTGGTTTAGTTGAACCAGTTTTAAAACCAGTTAGAATTCAGAAGGAAGCTCCCACAGTGTAGACAAGCCCACTGTGGACAGGGTCTGTGCATTCCTGTTGTGACTGAAAGTCTGTACGGGGACACACTCATGAAATAAAGGCGAAATCCCAGAAAAAGAAGGCTTAGCATGTAGCACACCTCCACAGTGGAAATGAACCTTCTCATGTATGCACACACCAACTCATGATGCAAGCAAAACCAGTTGGAAAGTGAGAGAGAGAGAGAGAGAGAGAGAGAGAGAGAGAGAGAAATAAAACACAAAAAAAGAAAGTCTTCCACAGTTACATGACAGAGACCCACTAGGGGTTCAGTCATTGATATTTCATGAATCCCTAGCCAGGGGCAGCACATTGTTGTGCTAGTTCAGTTTCAACCTGAGAAACATACTCAGAGTCACATCTGCCTCCTGGATTACCCCTGTTTTGTGGGGGAAGTCCCCCTGTGCCAGGCATAAAGCTAGTGCAGTGTACTTCCCCTGACACTCCAAGGCCTTATTCCCCTTACTCCCTTGCATGGCTGCACAAGACAGGGCACCTAAAGAAAAGATGTGATATAGCACCACAAGTTAAGGGTGCCTGAGAGCACTGGGGAAGTACACACGTCACACTGCAATGGGAAATCCATCTTTATAACAGGAAAATACTTCAGCTAAAAGAAATCCAAAATACAGTGGAAAAAAAAAAGGAGGAAATCCTCACACAGCAAACCAAGAAGGTTTTGCCCATAAATGAGACAAATTGCATACTAGTCCAAGCCCCCACCAAGTGCAAAGCCAGACACTCTGTCTGCATGCAGTGCCAAGTACTGAAATTAAGAGACATCTCGGGCTTGTCTATAGGTGGGATAATGCGCTGTACAGACAGGGGATTTCTAAAAGCACATCAACATGTTGTGCATGAATTGGTCCATGTAGACCTTGTTGGTATGCTTTAACATAGCGTTGCTTGAAATAGTACTAGGTTAAAGCACACTAGGGGGACCTTCAGTGCACACCACCAAGTTCTACATGAGGGTCCCCAAGCTTTCAGCTGTGAGGGCCACATCACTCAGTCTTTCTCTTATGGTGGGCCGGAGCAGCTGGACCCACGTCATGTGAGAGAGGGGTAGGGGGAAGGGGCAGGGCTGGGAGGGGGGAGCGGGCTGGTCAAAATGTGTCAGCAGGCCGGATGCAGCCCGTAGGCCATAGTTTGAGGACCCCTGTTCTACATGGACAAATTAATGTGCAACACATTAGTGTGCTTTGGAAATCACACTCCCGTAGAGCGCATTACCCCACCATGTAAACGAGTCCCTTTGCCTAACATGCCCTGAAACCAAAGCAGTAAGGTAACACAAGATGAAAGTCACCAAATTAAGGATGGGCCCACAATGTAGATTTGCCATATA
Organism: Emydura macquarii macquarii; assembly: GCF_026122565.2. Lineage (NCBI taxonomy): Eukaryota > Metazoa > Chordata > Testudines > Chelidae > Emydura > Emydura macquarii. The sequence continues at coordinate 74,140,441 of NW_027131390.1, forward strand.
GAAAAAGAAAATTAAGTTCTCCTGTCACAAATCCTGACACTAATTGGCACTAAGAAATGCTTCATGCACTATTTTTACACAAATGATTAATTCTGGAAAGCCTTGAGTCAGATGCCCCAGCAAGCTGTGTAAAAAAAAAAGGAAAACACTGAGCAAACCTAGTTCTTGGGAAAAGACTATGTGATGGAAATGCTTCACTGGAATCAAATACAAGTTTGTTAACAGAGATCCTTGAAGGTACTATATCTGGAGCCAAGATTTCATTAGCAAAAAGTGTGCCCAGTACTTGCTTTTTGCAATTCCCAGCAGAATAGTTTTATTGTCTGAGATAAGCTTCATCCACCTCTCCTTCTATAGACTTGTGAATGAATATAGTCTAATAATCCTACATATTTTCCAAACTCTAGCTAGCTGCAGAAGAGGAAAACACCTTTCTGCTGAGTCAATGCAAGTTATATGCCCACTAATGCCAAGCATAAGTTACTTTTGAACCTTTTGTCATAACCCAGGGCCTCCATTGGGATCTTTTTACTTCCAATTCACAAAAACCTGTTGTCTCACATTCAGTATGATAAAGGATTTACATAAGAGATGCTCAATCACAAAACTGAAGTTAGAGAAAATGCTTATGAGGAAACACTTTAATTCAAATCTTTCTGTACCACTGTTTTTCTTGTACCCTTCATTTAGGCTTGATCCATCATTGATTCAGCATTGCATTTTGAAATTTGCTCAGCGCTTTTCTGAGTAGCAGGATTCACATTATAAATGGAAAATATTGCTGCAAATATTGGGCCGTTTGGATAGTGATTAAAGAAACAGAAATAAAAAGATATTATCCCAACAATATTCATTTACCTGTGCACTGTTTCCTGGTTTCAAGTGATAACCAAAAACAAGTTCAAGGTTCACTACTTTCTCCATGTTTTCTTCATTTCCACTTGCAGAATCCTATCACAGAAACACAGTGTAAGAAATGACTTCTATTATGAGTCTCTCTGAGTTGGTGACAAGGCTACATTTGACAGTAAGAGTTTAATACTTTTGCTTTTTGTATGTTACAAATCTGTTGGCTGGTGAGAGGGTACTGTAATCTTCTCAGTAATCCTACCCTTTCATATACACACCAGAACTCACATATTAGCTTGTGTTACACCATATACACTGGCAGCCCCTTACAGGGCAAGCTCCTGTGAGGTGTTGAGCAACGTCAGCTCCATGTGAAGCCGTTATTTCACTGAACAGTGTCATTGTGAGCAGCCGTCCACTGTAACTGGAATTACAGCTTGCAATCTGCAATGCAGTAAACAACTCTGGACTTTCCTTTGACTGTAGGATCGACTTCACTTTAAGTGGGTCCCACAGTATCATTGAACTGCAAATTATAACAGCTGTAAAAGCAAAACTAAATCCTTTGGGGTCTAGTACTCTAGCTGACAGAATTCCTTGGGTTTAATGTATGCAGTGTAGTTGTAGCCATGTTGGTCCCAGGATATTAGAGAAACAAAGTGGGTGAGGTAATAATATCTTTTATTGGACCAGCTTCTGTTCGTGAGAGACAATTTTTCTTACCACAATTCTGAGAGCTTGTCCCTTTCACCAACAGAAGCTGGACCAATAAAAGATATTACCTCACCCACCTTGGGTTTGATGGTAAGCCTTAAAAGTCAGGTGAGTCTTTGTAGACCCTAGAGGAGCTATAGACCAGGTGTATGTTTTTGGGTAGCCTACCTCTTGTTGCTGATACCAAAAGACCCAAAAGGTGTATGGTTAGCATGAAAGAGATTTAGAAAGAAAAAAATGGCTCCTATAATACATAAATATTTCCTCCTGTAAAACAACAAGGTAAGGAATGATGTGCTCATTATGGTCTGGATTGGGACTACTTTACTCACAACAAGGAGTAGTTACTCACATGAGTAATATATTGACTTCAGGGGGATTACTCATGGGAGTAACTGCTCGGCCATGCAAGTAATGGGATCACAATCTGGCCTTATGATATTACCATCATACAATAGCCTGCAAGGCACTTTTCTGTGGCATAAATGCTTTGAACCTCATTGAAAAGGGTCTATTGTGATATGACTTGTTCTGATATGAACACTCCTATTGCTAGTGTGACCTCAAAGATCTGCCACAGATCGTGACAATGTAGATGTGCACTCTATAGTAAGTCCCAGTAGCACATTTCTTGTGTCAAGACAGGCAGCACCCTTTAAATAAATAAAGACTTACCTTAATTAATGGCGGGAAATGAAACATGTTTAGGTAATCATGAGTTAACTTCTCAATAGCGGTCTGTAAAAAAACAAACCAACCCAAATCAGACAATAGTTGATCATAATCTAATAGTGTAAATGGAGGACTGAAAAATAGCACAGTGTGTGTGTGTATATATAAAAGTCATTCAGGGTGTGTAGTGTCCTCAGTAGACAATCAATGTACAGTTCTGTTCTGAAAAGGGACTGTAAAATAACACCTTCTTACTCAGCAGATCTGCCCCCTTGTGAGCATTCAGAGTCAGATCTGCTTAATTTAGCATATGTCTATACTGCAGCTGGGCATGTGCTTTTACTGAGGGGTAGGCAGACACATACTAGCTCTGCTCAAGCCAGCGTACTAAAAATAGCAATGTAGCCAGGGTTAGCATGGGCGGCAGCTACCCAGGGATCTAGGTGGGCTTCTAGTCAGATGGCTAGTCCGAGTTGCTGCCCATGCTACTCTGGGCTACGCTGAAAGTTTTAGCACACTAGCTCAAGCAGAACTAGCACGTCTGTTTTTATTCCTGTTAGCCTCGCTGACCCAACTCAGCAAGAACTGCATTTTCTATTCCATCTTGCGCATCCATTTATTTACCAAGTTTTAATAAATTTCACCGGAGCAGCCCCTGCTGAAGGCAACGGCACAGGTCATTAATGGAACTTGGAAACAATGGAGTACAACCCACAGAAATGAGATATTAATTTGGACTGTCATACCTTTCTTGTTGTGCTGATGCACAAGATAGAAATAACCTAGTTTGACTCTCAGATCTCAGGGTGAGTTTGCAGGGCTGGCCATCAGAAAAAAAAAAGTGTCTTCTACTAGTAAATAGAGCACATTGTATACAGAATCACTGAGACGTAAGGGAAGCCCATACGCCATTTTTAGTCGTTTTTCAGAGCAGAACCCCAGGTAAATAAGCCACATTTTTTAAGAATACATAAATATTATTACTACTACGTCTGCTGCTACTTTCAGGCCCAAGGTTTTGCTGGATTCAGTGTAACTGTTACATAATTAGAGCAATACAATCTTTTGTGGATGAAATAAAGCTCAAACAGCAGTGGAGCCCAAACCACTGCACCCAGCTAGCTTTTACAATTGTTTAAGAATAGAGGCTTTGGTACACAAAGCAGCTTTAAGTTAGAGATGATAGGTGAAACTCAAAAAATGCGGAGATTTCAATTCAACTGTGTTTTTGGTGCTTATCCAAATCTCTCTGATCAGGCTGGAAATCTTGTGAGAACAGGCTTGGTCATTGGGTTTTCTAAAGTTTCAGTTGGGTGGGAGATACTGTCAGAAGAGTCTTTTGCAATACTTCCTATTCCTGTCCCAGACAAAACCAGGATATGCGGATGAGCCTGGATAGTTTTCAGAGGAAAAAACATAAAAAAACCCAAGGCTAGTGATCTTTTTGGCATCTCCGACAGCGTTCAGGTTTGCGGTAGTGCCTATTGCAAGCATGTTCTGGGTATGACTCTTTTTTTCTAGCCTTAACTTTACATCTTGTCTTATGCTGGATAAAACTGATGATTTCTGTCAACATTTACACTATATCCTATTGCAATGATCAAGACGTGTTGTTAAGATACCTTTAAATGAATGATATGTCCTTTGGAAACAATTCCCATGTCCTTTAAATCTTCTTCTTCTATAAGAAGCAACCGTTTCCCAGTGATATGATTTTCCTTAAACAAGTTGGCATAAACACTCATCTCACCGGAAGCATCACCTTAAGATATGAAAGGTTATTCAGAAATCCATAGTGCTTTTCACAGGAAAAAAAAGTTGAATCTGTGAGCTTAAAATACATATATAAATGTATAGTTTACCTTTTCTAACAAGCTGCTGCATCCAAAAGTACTGTAAAAAATAAAAAACAAACAAAAAAACCCACAGTTTTGAAGGTCACACAATTAAAATGTATGGGGTTACAGCACTCAAAACATCTAAAAAATGTAATGCTCATAATTCAGTTTTAAACAAAAATTAAAAGTCTTTTTAGTTGTGGGACAAGGGACTCAAACTTCTCCAATATATTTACGTTTGGGGACTATCTTGCAAATTTGATATTTAAGATAAATTTCCTTCTGTTTTGCAGCCATTTTCTCAGTTTATTGCTTTTTCCCTGCTACTGCTCCGAGTGTAGATTTAGCAATTTGTTGTGTGACGAATGGGAGGAGCAGCTTGGACCATTACTACTACTGCATTGGTTTGCAGTTAGTCCTTCAGTAACCTTTAGTTAAATGATGGTGTTCTACATCATGTATGAAAAGGCTGCTAAAAGGGATATTAAAAACGTTATGATACAGTGACATGTTAGAGATAAACATTGAACATTTTTTACTTACTAGTTAACTTGAACTCAAGGCTGATAATCTCCCAAGTCAAATGCTTTAACAGTATGAGCATGTGACTATTTCACCAAGGCTGATGAAATCCTTGCTCTGTCAGGATAGGGTCATTTTAAAATCTTTTTGGAACAGGAATTTTAAAAATATACAGCGCTATAATCTTGTCCGCAGATTTCTCAAATCACTGCAATTTAGATTTCATTTACAATGATGTGCATCAGTTTTGTTTTTATAGCTGCATCAATGCAATGCGGACTGAATTAATATAAAACGCTTACCACATCTTCTTCGGTCCATGCACAAATATCAAAGGAAGGCAGCAACTGTGTGAGAAATGTGAATTGAAAAGAGTAATATTGCTCTTTTTGTCTGATCATTTATTCTCCCCCAATTTTACTTTGATGGCTGATTTTATTTGGCACCTCCTTTCTAGCGAAGACCATAGCCTCCTGGTTGTGAAGAGGACTTTCCCCATTAATCTCCCCATTAATCCTCATGGATTACTGCATAAAGTGCCACCAGAGTAGTGTTCCCCACATTCAAATATTAATCAAAATGATCACAGGGTGGCTTCAGTGGATTAGTCCCATCACCTTCAAGGGGCAAAACTACTCAGGAGATCACCAAGTAACAAAAGCAATCTTGGAATTTTGTCACCACCCACATCCCACACCCACATTGCTTTTACTGTGGTTTTTTTACTGTCACTTGACTCCAGCAGTGAAAGGTGTGTCTTGGTCTTTTTCAATATCACCTAGGAGGGAGATTTTCCATAGAGTGAACGAAGCAGTCACTGCATCGCAGGGAGAGCACGACTGACTTGGAACTGCACCTGCAGCTAGACTTTCTTATTGATTACTGTACAATAAGCCTGTTTGTCCCCTTCTTATCCTTCGGTTCCTACCTACACCTGCATGATCATTCCTCTCAGGAGTTATGGGTGGCACATAACCGGAAGGGGGCACTTCACAGCCAGCTGAGTGCCACAGCCCCATGTATGTTACACTCTGTTATATGAAAGATCAGGATTCACCTCTTGAAATATGAGGGGATCAAATGAGGACAGATGAAGAGACGGATGTGTCAGTGAAACACAGGAATGGTTGATGATGACACAGTGGAAGATCTCACTGAGATAGTAACCTCTAACCAGCTAAAGAACGGGTTAGTCTAAGCTTTATTATCTTCATTGGTTATCTTGTTAATTATATGTATCTGAATTGGCAGTCTCACCCAAACTCTTACCACCATACTCTGGCTGGAAATTTATAGAATTACTTAAGTACCAAACTGTAGCTCAGATTTCACTGGTCAATGCTCAGTCTTCGTGGTCTCTTTACATTGTGAGCCTGGCAAGCCGACAAGCACCCTATTGCCCAACCTCTTGGCAATTGCAGTTCCTCCTCTCCAGAATTCCTCCCTCACATGAGAGGCTTTGTGCCTGTGCATGGGCAGCGGCCCCATGTGTGCAAATCATTATCTATCAGTCTCCTCCTTTCCCTGACCTTGCAGACTCTGGAACAACAGGCCAAGTCGCCACCCACAATGATTTCTACCCAAACTTGTGACAAGTCCTTCTGCTCTTCCCATATGGATTCCTGTTGACTGTCCTACATTCTTGTATTCTGTGTCATGAACTATAGCTTCTGCTGTCCCTCCACCCTGTGAACACTGCAAGATGCACGAAAGAAGACAAAACCCTTCAGTGGCTTGGCCAATCTGCTTCCAGAGAAAATTCTTTCCGCCCCACAAACCATTTGTCAGACCAGCCCTGTTAATCCTTGTGAAGATCACTTGGCACTCCCCCACATCTGCCACAGCACCCACCCCTTCCTGCCATAACTCTTACAGGACAGAGTAACCAAGCCAACAATGCCTGAGCTAAGTGGTCACTAGGATGGGAAGAAGGCTTTGACTGACACATAAAAAGGCTAATTTCCCTTCTTCCCCTAACTTCCTCATGCATGGGCCAAGCTTCACATCCTACCAATTACAAGTCAAGAAAATCCAGAAAAGTCTTCCCTCATGACAATTAAACTGGGGTGGAGAGGGTGATGGGATGGATGGCGTCCACCTATCTCTGGAAACTAGGTGGGGTATCATATGGCAAACCATGATGACCTGGTGAAGTCAGGGACCACAATGTTTGCTATAATTAACAACATAATTGCCCTTAAATTCCAAATTGGCTTGAGTTTTTCTTTCCATTAGGAACTTTGGTATAATAGTTTGCTGTATTTAATTGTGCATTCTACCATTACACAAGTTCAATACTCCAGTCTTGATTACACACAGTGTCTTTCCAGATGATTCCCATTTTTAGGAAAGGAAAACTAGTGATGCGAAATGTTAAAAATATTTATAAACAAATAAATAAAAAGAAAAAAGGGGAAAATGCCACACCCTGCATAATATGAAAAAGATTGAAGCAGAAGGCAATGAGAAATCCCTTTAAACATCAGTATTTTACACAAGAACACAGAAGCATAAAAATTTACTGTCAAAATGTTTATTGCAAAATAGAAGTTTGAAACAAAGAAAAGCAAAGGAAAAAACTTCACATCAAAATAAAGTTTATGACACCAATTGAGAAAATTAAATACATTACAGGGTTTTTTTTAAACTGGAAAACCAAATCCATACTGTGAATAAAGCAAGACATCACATGTTAAATGTGGTAAAGAAAACAACTGACTACTGAAAGATCTTACCACAAGAGGGTGTAACATTGCATGTTCCATACAAATTAGCTAGTCAGTTTTACACCACAAGGGCTTTGGCACAGATTTTGCTCAGCATAGTATTTCAGTAGGGAGGGATGAAGTTTTTTTTAACACCGTGAAAATATTTTCTATTCAAATTTCATCTGCTCACACTTGGAGTATAAATAAAATCATTTCCTATTATTCAGTACACAACTTTTTCAAGAGTGCAAAAGCAAGAAATGCAGTGGATTACATCTGACTTTAAAAGTCAGCAGAATATTTTGCACACAATGTAAAATGTTTAATGTAGGTTGTTGGTACTACCTTTCTAAAATTTAATCTTCACACACCAGAAACCTCTATACAGACTTTATAGTGTGCACTAAGTTGAAGTCCGGGGGAAAAAAATGCATTTCTCTCCAGATTTCTACTGGTAGATTTTAAGGACTGTAAAAATTACTGCATGTCCTGTAAGCCTATTTTGCTACATGGAAGTTGGCGGAACAGAATGGATTTTCTATTGGCCTGCAATTAAATGTCTGTCAAGTTAGAGGTCTTATTAAAAACCTGTAAAAGCTGCCTGATTACAGAAACAGGAAATAGCTAACTAAAGATGGACAGTAACTTTGCTGGTTACTTATCTTTATTATGCGTGCTGTGGATTTACTGCTGCTGATAGCAATATTAATCATTCACGTATCAATATTTAATTAGAATAACTGCTTTAAGATCTATAATGAAATGAAATCAATAGCTATCGAACAAAAGACTTCAAATGAACGACAAGGCAAGAACACGATCGTGTTCCGAAGAGCTACTTCAGAACTCATGTTTCAAAAATCCCCTGCATCTAGGAGAGACTAAGTCCAAGTCAACAAATATGGCCAACTGATCAAGCAAATCCGAAACACTCCACAAACTATATAAGCTCTGAAACTAAGTCCTCAGATCTAAGCATTAGATCTCAAAGCAATTGCTACTCTAAAGCATTATTGCTATTACAGTCAGAAAAGAGACTACATTAAAATAGTCTTACTCAGAATATCTATTCCCTGCAACTTTTACAAGTCTGAAAGAATAAGAACAGAGATAGGAGTCAGGAAATCCTGAGTTCCAATCCTAGCTCTCTATGTGGCTTTGAGCAAATAAAAGGCTAAACTCTGAGTTCCTGAAGTCAGGAAATATGCCCCTCTGAAGTCAGTGTTAGCTTAAGTATAATGACTGAGTAAAAACTATAAATTCAGATTTGGCCTTTAATTTCTCTATATCAGCTTCCCCAGCTGTCAAACAGGGTAACAACACTTTACTTTATCTACCTCATAGGGCTGAAGGAGGGTTCATTACTTAACTTTTGGTTAATGCTTCCATCGTGTGATGTGTTATGTGTTAACTATTATTAGCAACTATTCTAGACACTTTAGTGATTAGAGCTACATAGATTAAAAAACAAGTTTAATCCTGCCTGCTTTGCAGAGCAAAATCAACTGTGGAAGATCAAAATGGTTTTTGTTCTGCCTCCATATCAACAGAACTGTCAACCAAAATCTTTCAAAATTAAAATATAGTGAGGATGTTACAAGTAGAAACAACATAGCTGGATAATCAAACACAATTTATTTTTGACTTGTAAATCGAACATGTTTGGTATAAAAGTCATCCAGGAGAATAAAATAATAGATCTCTACTACATTGTCATTTTTTAAGCCCAGCGCCTATCCTGAATATAATCATACTTTAAAGGAATCACAAAAGGAAAGTTTGGGAAAAGCCTTGAGCTTTGTAGAGCTTTCTTTTAACTACAATTCCAAGACCTTTTCCTACTTTGAACATGAAAGTAAATGTTTTGAGAGTTATTTCTTTATTTTTCAATATATCTTTATAGAGCTGGTTAAAAAATAGAGAAAATTCATGAAAATGTCCTTGTTTCTCATTGAAAGATTAATTTTTTTACCAGCTCTGATCTCTATGTAAAAGATGCCAAATTATGCCATTGTTACACTCAAATAACTTCTATCCACTTTAATGGAAGATATATGAACATATCTGTCCTCAACAAAAAAAGTTTATGTGACATAGTAGTGATGGAATATCTTATTAGGTGAAGATTTAAATCAAGAAGTGAACTTGCACATCTAATTAAAACCCACACGTGTGTGTATAAAGTGCTTTGAAACTGTTAGGTGCTAAAAAAGTGCAAAATATCAGTATCAGTGCTAAGAAGAGATATTTTTGTTTTTGCATTTCTAAACATACTGGGTTCAATTTTGATTTCAGTTGCAGCTGTGCAACTCTACATTAGAAATATGGTACAGTAGTTTAACATAGACACACATGTTAGATTACACAAATCCTTCAATTTTTCATGTGTGCAGTGTAGTGGTTATAAAAATAATGCCACTGCTGTAGCTGTTAGCAGGTGTAGAAAAAAACAACAATACAAATCTGCATTTGGAAGTAGCTTGTTTTTTTGCTATTTCCATTTAATTGGTTGCCCTTTTTCTATTCTCTGTCCCTCTCCACACCCTCAGTCACCTTGTCTAGTGCTTCTAAAATGCTCTTATCACTGATATTGTAGGAGTAAATTTCACTTGGGCTAGATATAGTAAATTCTTCCAATAAGTTATTGCACTGTTCAGTGTTGAAATTACAAGTTCTTACTAGCATGAAAAAATTGCCCCAGATATCACAAAGCTAACTTCAACTCAATGGATTTGAACCTGCTAGCAAAAGGGTGGAACCTGGCTCAAATTCTATACATTGTATACATTTTAAGGGCTCAGTCCTGCAAGGTGCTGAGCATCTTGAGCTCCAGTTGAACTGGAGTGTAGCTGAAAGCACTCAGTGCTTTGCAGGTGATGAGGACAGCAATGGGCCTTACACATCAAAGCTAGCTCCCTTTCACATCTCAAAGATTGCACTCATCACTCTAGAAAAACTCATTTTAAAACTTCTCAAGAGCTTTTTCTCTTGTTATTTTTAAGTAGTAGAATATAATGTTCCATACTCTTGGAGATCCAACTTCAGACCTGCTGTCATCTAATGATTTACTTTATATCTAAGGTATTTAGACAGCACCAATCACCATTTTTTATGAGAGAAACACCATCACCACAAGTCACTTAGGAGTTTAAGTATCCCCTTGAATCCAGCTAAACATGAAAGTAACACTTCTCTATAATAATTTTTGCACTTCTTCATTTGGCAAAGAATCCAGAGTAAATCCATCAAAATTAATGAGGTTTCCTGGATTTACACCAACGTAACAAAAATCCAGTGAGCTTGTAGACTACAACTGCTAATAGGTGCTGAGGTTTTATTGTAAGTGACTGTGCTAACGAGTGAATTTCACAAACTAAAGGGAAAGTGAGAAAAGAAAATTTATACAAATTATCTATTACCAGTGATTGTCTGTATTCAGTTGCTGATTCTTAAACTGTGTGTTTGAAAGGGCTTTATTTATCTCAACCCTGCTTATCCTTCTTTGTAATGTTTTTATGATATCACAGAAAATTGCTTTGAAAATGATTGAGACATCACAAATTTAGCAACACAACTTCACTGTAGCAGTCAGAAAGAATGGTTGCATAGGAAAAGCCCACATGGGAAGCACAAATATATTCATATGATCAACAATAAAACAAGTAAGGAAAACTATAAAAACACAAAGAAATGTAATGGATGCATGTTTAAGTAAAATAGGTTTTTAAGTTCCCCCACTGTTTTTAAATCTTAAACCTATTCAGCCACAGAAGTTTCTGTAATCAGACACCAAATGTTACAGCATAAAGGTGAGCTGCAGCTATGTTTGTGGGGTTTTTAAAAACCAAAATTTCAGCAAAGCAAAAATAGGTCAACGCAATCTAAACAACAATACATCTTTTTACATACAAATTCGACTGGCCTAGAAAAATGTAGTGTTATTGTTTCTTTTACAGGGTTTAAAACAGACCAAAATGACAGGATGCTTTTTCTGAAACTTTATTGTTTTGATTTGCTAGAAATCAATTTTAGACTTAATTAGATTTCTAATTTCATTCACTAGAATCATCTGTATCATCAAAATCAACATCATGTTCATCATCATCTGACCAGTCAAATTCCCTGAAACCCACAGCCATGTCGATTTTCTTTCCCTTTCTCATAGAGGTGGTTTTAGATGAATTCTTTTTGGCTTGCATGTTTATCTGCATTCCAGAATGCAGGACAGATCCTGCTTGGTTCAGAGAGAAGATATCCCCAAAGCCCTTCATCATCAAGGTCTGCAGACTTTGGTTCATGCCAGCTACCTCCCCGTTACTTGTTGATGTGATCTGACATGACATCTCTGCACTGTTTGACTCCTCTGTTTTAGTTTCAAAGTAAGACTCCTGAGACATTCTTGCAGCAATAGGTAAGAAAAGCTATTTAAAGGAGGAAAGGACAGAGTAAAAAAGGAAAGTTAGAACCAATTCCACTCAAGGAAAGAGACACCACTAGATTAGTTAGCAATAAACAGAAAGCAAAATGATTAGCGAATCAAAACATGGAGCTCAAGTAAGAATTCATTAAAACAGACTTGGCTTAAATTTTTAAAAAATGAGAAAGCAAAATCACCACCAAAAATGTGCAAAGGACCACAGGTAGCACAGCTTTCATGTTGAAAGAAGGTTCAACTTTTGAATCCCTCATTTTGTACAATACTAAATGTCTCTAACTCAGGTGGACTTTACCACAGGAATCTAGGTACAAGCAGAACCACATCTTAATTGAGTTGCTTAATTTTAGCTTTCAGAATTGAATAATAAATCAGTTTAGGGTTAAAGAACCCAGACAAGCCCCAAAGCCCGGTGCAGAGTGAAATGTTTTTATCTAGAATGGATGCCAGAAGATACCACAGAAATAACATATATGTACAGCTCTGGATAGACTGAATTAACTTTTTGTTCACCAAATTGAAAACACAATCAAAAGGAGGGCTAATCCTGCCACTGTTAAAATCACAGACCAAACTCTTACCAATTTCAATGGACGTAGTGGCAGGTCTTTAGTCTGGACTATTAATAAATTGCTTCTGTAAACCTTTGCAATTTATTTTGTGTTATTCATTGATATCAACATGTATTTGGTGTGTTTCTGTATACCCCTGTTATGCAAGGCACTGCTGATTTAATCTCCACCTACACATAATGGCATTTTCCTGACCTAATGTATTACTACCATTTTTCAACAGAATGAAAAATGTCCTCTGGCGCTAAATCATGATTAATGTCTCTTCAAGGAGGCCAGGCTAGTAACCTCTGTGACATACCTGCTCTCCACAGTGAGCAAGAGCTCTGGTGTTTGATTCATAATTAACCTACTAAAGGACAGCATGTTATGCAGTTTCTGTACTGCTGAAATGGCCTTTATTTCCAGAGCTGTTTTCCAAACTAAGTCTGTATTGCTTTCCAGACCTCTTGCTTAACCTAATCACAACTGCTTATTCTGTTTTCTAATCAGAATTTGTTACTGGGGAAATTATTACAATGGGGGGTAACACATGGAGAACCATTAAATCATTCTCCTTAAATCACAGAACTATATCTAGGAATGATATGATGCTTCCTACTTAAGTTTTCATTTTATATGCTGCAAGAAAAAAAAAATCAGACAAGTGATCTTCTATCATAAAATCTTCCTCAGCACAAGAGAAGCAAGGGCTCTTATTTGGCAGGGGGGAGGGAGGGAAGCAGTACTTAAAAAATATCCTGAGCATAGTTTAAGGATACCCAGTTTATACTATTTCCATGGCAGATAGCGATTTCGGCAGCAATATGGGGATTTTAGGCGTATCAGGGCCTCTTGAATACTCCTTATGCATGGGAGGAGTTCATCATAAAATCCACAACGCTACAACATTGTCCTCCTTTAAGTATTTCTCTAAAGGTCAGCTCTGTCATGATGGCTACAAAAATTTGACAATGGCTAGGCAGCTGATGTGCTGTGGCTGTTGCTCCCTGTAATCACCTCCCTGTTCCTTGTGTCCTCCCATGTACTTTTTGTATCCACCTGTTGTCTCTGGTCATATACAAAGACTAAAGCCCAGATTTTTAGAGGTGTTCAGGTGTTGCTGCAATCAGCATTGCAACGCCCAACTGATTTAAAATCTGAAGTCTCACTTTCACAAAGGATTTACGCACTTACGATTTTAAATCCCACTGGGTATGTCTACACTGCAATTGAAAACCTGCAGCTGGCCCATGCTGGCCGAGTCGGGCTGCAGGGCTGTTTAACTGCAGTGTAAATGGGCTCTAAGACTAAGGTGACCAGATAGCAAGTGTGAAAAATCGAGACGGGGGTGGGAGGTAATAGGCGGCTATATAAGAAAAAGCCCCGAATATCAGGACTGTCCCTATAAAATCGGGACATCTGGTCACCCGATCTAGGACCCTGGGAGGGTGCCTTAACTCAAGCTGCAGTTAAATAGCCCTGCAGTTAAAGAACAGTTAAACAGCCCCTTAGCCAGGCCCCATGAGCCCAAGTCAGTTCGCACAGGCCAGTCTGGGTTTTAATTGCAGTGTAGACATACCCATTGACAGTCAATGGAATTAGGCTCCTAAGTGCCTAAATCCCATTTGAAAATGAGACTGAGGCGTTGCAATGTTGAGTGCAGTAATGCCGAAATACCATTAAAAATCTGGGTCTCGGAGCTCTCTGGGGGAGTGTGACAGAGTGCAGGGAGTGAACAGGTGAGCCTGCACTCTGATCACTCAGATGCTAATTAGTTCCCCAGAGGAAGTTGATTGAGATAACTATCTAATCCAGCTGGCAGGCTGGGTGGGATAAAGTTTCAGTTAGCCCATCAGCCCATGTCTGGTAAAGAGGCACAGGAAGGAAGTGCTGAGCCCAGTCACAGGGGGGCCTCAGGAAAGGGAGGCCTCAGTTCCCCTCAGGTTCCGGGGAGAGGGCCAAAGAACCGCAGAGACTGTAAATCTCCTGTGGCATGGGATTGTTGTGTTAATGGCAGAGGGAACTAAAAATAAAAGGGCGTTGTGAATACACAACCACTGGAGTCCATGCAGTTTCTGTGGAGAACAGAAGGACGCCCTGTTACCGGAAGGGCTTTAGTTATGTTATATGAGTGTTATATGAGTGTGCAGTGCCTAGCACTAAAGAGCCCTGCTTCACAGCTGGGGTTTCCAGTTGCCACCACAACAGAAATTCACAATACCTTTTTTTAAAAATGGCCATATCTAAGCGCATTGCAATCTAGGTTAATACTGAATTTGGCTCACCCCTTCACCAGTCCCTCCCAGTTTCCTTCCTCTATCACTCCCAGCTCAGGAACCCACCCAGTCCCTTCTCTGTGCCATGTCCTCCTTCAGAAGGGCATCCTGTTTTGGAACCATTCTGTGCAGCAGACATGTTTTATTCTCCACGTCAGCCCCAGATTTCTTTGTGCAGCAGTCCTTTCCAAGAAACATGGTGGCCACAGAATATTACATTCAGAGGTGCCTGCTGCACAAGACAGAGCAGAGACCACGTTCATGCAGGTGTAGGGAGAAACTCTGCAGTCAAGAGAAGAACTGCTCAGGACTGGCCCCTTAAATGTAACAACCACCTATTCAGCCTATGCCTAATGCAGCTCGATTCCCAGAACAGTTTCTCTGAGTTCGTTCCTGTGCATTAACACATGCTTTTCATTAATCTCAAACACATCTTTTTGCTTCACCTACAGTAGATTACAGCCACACAGATAAAAATCCCACATTTCACTTGGTTGAGTTTTCTCTCTTCAAGCAAACTCCACGTAGCAGGTGGGCTTTCTTTCAGACAATCTTTTGGGTGCCCACACAATAACAGACTGAGGAAAAATGACAAAAGGTTGTGTGGCCTTATGCATGGGCCAGTGATCACACCCATTCAAAATCTTTGGAGCCCAGAGATCTTTGAGGAAAGAATCTCCAACCAATGCAACCTAGGCTCCTGTGCTGCTCTCTAGGGTGCCCCACTGGCAGCACAATTCATTCATGCTGCAAGGTAATATGTAAGTTTTGCTTTATAATTGTAAAAATGCCTGCTCTGAACTCGTATGCTTATATGTTGTCTGCTTTAACGTGTAAATAGCTCTCCCATTTCTTTTTCCTAGTTAATAAATCTTTAGTTTATTATAGGATTGGTTACCTGCATTGTCTATGGTGTGAGATCTAAAGTACAAATTGATCTGGGGTAAGTGAATCGTCTCTTGGAACTGGGAACGACCTGAATATTTTGTGATTTATGGTGCAAGTGACCATTTATCACTAAGTCCACCATGCCTGGGTGGTAAGATAGACTGGAATGCCCAAGGGGACTGTCTGTGACTCCATGGTAAGACTAGTATAGTGATCCAGGAGTTCACATGTATCCCACCAGTTTGGGGTGTCTGCCCTGCTTCTCAACAGTTTGCCATGAGGTCGTGAACAACTCTAGACAGCATGCCACCCTGCTCTTCTCTGGCAGTTCTACCTGCTCATATTACTGAAGAGAGGAGGAAGCTACTCTGATTCTGTCCCTTCCTGCCACCCAAAATCATGGAGTCTTGACCACATAATGATGAAGCTCCCCCGAGCACCGAAAAGTAGAGCACCTGTTGCAGAGACCTAGCTACCCCCAAGCTCTACATCATTTCAGTTTTATTTGCTCTCCTCTATGCCTCACAGATGAGGGACGCACTGAGACGGTTGTCTGCAAAGGTCACCACTTACAAAGAAAACGCCCAGCAGTGGTGTTTTCCATATGGATAGGAATAAAAGATTTCTTTTTAGTTGTAAATTAGCACTAAACAGAAGCTATTTTGCTATGAAGAAAGCAACCCTGATAGAACAAGGCAAATTTTTGTCTCTACGCAAAAATTTGAAAACAGAGATCTTCAGCAGTACAGTAGTTCGTTAAAGATCTCAGAAAAATAAAATTCTACATTTCACACTGTCCTCAATCATTTAAATGCAGTAAGAGAGTTGGGTTAATGTTATGCAGAATGAAAGTCCATGTTAAGCATAAGAGACCTTAGCACAATGAATTCTTCCTTCAGCAATGCCAACTACAAGCGAAAAGTGGATGTGATAAGCAAGGACGGCATAAAAAAGCCTTAGGGCCTTGCCCACAAAAAGATGAGCTCATTAAAGCTGTGTCTCATGCTGTGCACTGTGTAGGAGATGGCCCATCACTCAGTTACTGGAATTTTGCTGGTATTAAAGCAAGCACACAGATACCAACCGTTACATGTTCACAGCTGGAACATGTGCACAACTTCATTCATATAAATGCCAATAAGCTGTGCCTCAAAACTAAGTTGCAAGTAAACTGCGTTGGGTGGAATCAATATTCCTATGTAAGCAGGATTTGGGTATTAGAATGCTGAACCAACAGACTCGAAACTAATTGCATAAGGGAATGGTAACTACTGCAAATTCAAGTTGGTATTTGTTTTGACTAATACTGAAAATTCAAGCAGAAATAGTCTTGTAATTTTCTTAAGCAACTATCACAACTGTAATGCTAAGTTAACTCTGTTCCAATGCAAACACTCAGGGCCTGACCACACACTCCTCTAAGGGAACATTCCTTTCAGTTAATAAAATAATGTACATTTCCTTGTACAATGATGTTAATCAGTCCTACACATTAAATACTGAAGGCTCAAATCCCCACTCCAGATTTGTGGCCTTCTATACCATGTAAATACATCAATTCTGGCTGTGTGCCTCATAGAGCAAGTTATCAAATACTAAAACAGGTACATTTCTGAAGCCTTTTCCTGCAGAGAATAAAAGTTACTACTTTTAAGGCTCCAACCTGCTTTCATTAAAGTCAACAGCAAAGTTCTTATTGTCTAATGAGAGCAGGATTGTGCTTTTATTGAATATCCAGGTTTAATATACAAAACAAAAATCTTATGAAGTATCACAATAATAAATATGAAATACGGTGCACATTTTTGTTGTTGTATCACATTGTTGTCAAGATTAGTACTAATATGGACATAGAGAGAGTGCTGCTCTCTCATTTAAGACCATATATTTTTAAGCTGAGAAATGCAATTAAATCAATGGAAAACTCTTGTTTATTTACTGATGGCACAATACGGCCCATAGTTAAGTATCTTATGTATAATGCTTTGGGTGAATTTTAAAAAGAGTATTATTTGTATTGGTTAATACAACAGACCATAACAGCCCCACAGGACCAAATGGAGAAGATAGTAGAAATCTTTTATTGGAATTTCCCTAGATTTGCTCAGACAATGCTCCAAATGTTTTTTGCAGTCAGATGAAAGATTGAATTATTGTGTACTTACAGGAGTATTGGACTGTTCTGTTAACTTCTGCTCCCATACCCTCAAACGTCTCTCTCGTTCCTTTAGCTCCTGCTCCTTAAAGCTCAGATCACGTTCTAGTTTCTTCAGCCTTTCTAAGGTTGCCTCAATTTCACATCTGCAGAGAGACAATTTGTTAAGTCTTGTCTTTTTCTGACAGATATAGATTGGTCATAATTCCCACACACGAACATTAATTAAATGTGAAAAGCTGAAAAGTACAATACTAACTCAAGCAATACATTTAATTACCATCAAATGCAAAGCTTTTCAGAGCATTAAAAACAACTGGCAATGTTTATACTAAAGGGTAAACCAGAATGCCTTACTGTTTCAAAAAAAAAAAAAAAAAAAAAAAAGTAAAATTCAATCTTTTCTTTGAATATAATGAAATAGGTGCTATCAGTGAAGGTAAATCACTTAAGAAGTGATAATAGGGCAATCACTAACATTGCTATATGTATAGGCTAACAGCCCATTTGCTTGGGGTTTATAACTTGGCCATAAATATTATTTGGACTGAAGCTTGTTATACACAGTCTCAGTACAGGACTTTCACCACCCTAGTTTCTCAAAGTTAAAACATAACAAAAACTGAATCCCCACACCAACGCTTTTTGATCACACTACTTAAAATAATAGAATATTGTGAGTCTCATAGTTTGGATTCATATCCAAACTTTCCCAGTTGGGGTGCTTGGATACAAGGATTTGGTTTGGACCCCTCTACATCAAACCAGCTTTGATTTTAAAGGGCTGTTGGTTTTCTGAGGCCCAAATCATGATATACCTTGACACTGAAACTAAAAAGAAGGACTCATAAGGGTATGAATGAGTATAGGAGATGGGAAGTTAAGGAGGAGTAGGAAAGGAGTTTTCAACACAGTTCTTGTAAAGCTGCATCTGTGAAGGGTGAATTAGATGCAAGATTGTTCCCTTCAGCATATTTTCTAATGGCTTGTCCAATCTAGCATCAAAATATCTCTGGATTGAGCATCCATCAGTCCCCTTGGAAGATCATTCAACAATCTCTGTTTCATAACATGTACACTAGTCTGTATATAGTAGAGATGGGCCAAACAAATAATTCGTTGACTTTAGCCGGGGGTTTTCTTTGTGAATAATCAAGAACAGACTTTACTTTGTACTTATTTACTTATTATTTGAAGTTATTTAACAAATGCCTCATATGAACATAGTGTGGCCTGAGATTGCTTGCAAACTGTGTACCCTGATTGCTGCCTCAAGTGTCCAATATTCATGCTGTCTGACTGTTTGGTCACATGGCATTGTGTCTGCTCTCTAAACTTCCCACAGGGAGATTTCAAGATGGCCATACGAACACTTCAGTTGCAAACACTGCTGAAAAACTATTCACAAGGTTTCCCACCTCCACTTCTTTAAAGCCAATCATGCTGTTTTTACAGTTAATTTTGTGGTCAGAACAAATATCCATCACATTTATTTTCACTCGTGATCTTAAGTAAAATTTTATCTCAGGTATGAAGGGGTCATTGATGTACTTTGTGGTCAGATAAAAAGCCTGAGGTCATGGAACCTACAAACATAAAGGGGAACTCAACCTTTGTTTAAAAAAAAGAAAGAAAAAAGAAAAAAAAGTAACCTTGAAAATATGAACTAATGCAAACGGATTAGTAGGGTTGAAAGGGTTGTTATTAATTTTTTTCCTAAAGACCATAGGTGTTTCACAATCCTTTCACCCAAGACTGGCTTTTGATGTTCCAGCAAACAACATAACCGCTGGTCCCATGATTTCCAGGAAGACCTCATATCTTGTAGGCCTTGCACAAATTGCTACAGGCAGTTCTGCAGAGGAGAAGGGTTAATATATTTTTTGACTAAAATGTCTAGCCTTTTTAAAGGACTAAGTCTACTATATATTGTGTAATTTAAAATGCTGGAAAGTGACAAGAACAAGAAAAGTGATGACATTAGTATTCTAACTTATGTTATGTATCATATATGTTATATCTACTGTGTGTACAATAGGACAATTTGAGGAAACTTGTTAGCATTGCTTTTGTTGATTTGTGTCCCAATTTTCTTGCTACTTATATGTAGTTTTATACATTTTAAAATATGTAAATTATGGTTTTCTCTTAAATAAAATTCTGCAACAGGAAAGTTCTGGTAACAATAGCTTTCCATATGTCAAAAGCATACTGTGTACTATAATTATCTCTCTTCATTAGACAGAAACGTCTCTTATAATAAAAGGTCAGTCTGCAAAAACAGCTGCATTCTGAAAAATAATTCCACTGTATATAACAAAACAGTGTAATTAAAGAGAAAGCTACCGTACATTGCCCAGTTAATGAGTCTGTTACTTCATAAATATAGCAGTTTGAAACATACATTATAAGACGTGTATCTGTAGTTCTGCAGTTTGATCCTGCTTGCTTGATTTTGTTGAACCATCTCATCCTACAGTCTCAGAGAATGTGTCTTATTATAAATGACACAGACAAAAATCGTGACTGGTATGTAATTTTTTTAGATTTGCATTTTCACTGATAGATCAAAATAAGCATTAATACTATCACATTTAAATCATGAGAATAGAGGCTTTCCAAAAAAGGGAAAGAATGTGGCTCGCATACATGAAAAATGCATATTAAATACGATCTCTATTTAACTATGAACATTTACATTACTTTTCAACCATAATAAGAGTTACCTGCAGAAAGAAGTATTAAATATGCTCTTCAAGATACGTTTTATAAGACTCTTAACCAGAAACAAGGACCTCCATTTGTAAAAATATCAGATATGAGGGAATAGGAAGTTATGGATTATGTTTAGACAATGATAAAAACAGATGTATTAGATCAAAGGTTTTTGATTTTTACCAACAGACATCACAGGAAACTTGCAAACAAAAACATATTAAAGATGGGACAAATTGTCATCTACTCATCTTTACTCTGTCTGCTCTGTACAAAATCAACTCTCCAGTTCTCTGTTTCCTGCCAGTCAGAGCCACAGTAAGTCCAAAAAATGAGTCTATGTATTCTATGGTATCATATAGCCCTTCTTGGGGTGCAATTTACTGCTGATCATCATACAAAACAGAAGAGTGCTCTGCCCCTTTAAGAGTGAAACAAACGCAAACCAACTTTCCTCAGCAATGACTGGCTTCAGCCAAATCCCAAAG
Organism: Emydura macquarii macquarii; assembly: GCF_026122565.2. NCBI lineage: Eukaryota > Metazoa > Chordata > Testudines > Chelidae > Emydura > Emydura macquarii. Next base: position 74,161,255 of record NW_027131390.1, read on the forward strand.
GTAAGTAATAGAGCATGGCTCACCTCCTCCGGGTTTCTGCAAGAAAAGAGCCACATTTCTGTTCTTCCCTCAGCTCCAACCTTCTCTCTGACTTCTGCAGCCAGTCATCATCCAAACTAACTCTTGACAGCACTTCTGTTCTTACCTACAGCTGGCCCAATGTGCTACTTTACAAATTCCTAGGGCATGTCTACACAGGGACACTCAGGAAAGTTAATTCATCTTAACTAAATGGGTAAATTTAAAGAGCCTGAGGCTTGGTCTACACTAGGAACTTGGGTCAGTATAACTGCGTCACTCAGGGGTGTGGATTCATGAGCGACGTAGTTATACCAACCTAACTCCCGGTGTTGACAGGAGGCCTTCTCCTGTCGACATAGCTACTGTCTCTCGGGGAGGCGGATTAACTATGCCAACATGAGAAGGCCTCCATCAGCATTGGTAGCATCTTCACTAAGTGCTACAGCGGTGCTAGTGCAGCGGTATCGCTTCAGCCCTGTAACTGTAGACAAGTCCTTAGTTAAAGTGCAATAAAGCCCCTTGCGGCTGCTCTCATTCAGAATTACAGTTCGCTTTAGCTTAATACCCTGGGGCCACTTTACTTCTGAATGAGAGAGTCCACACAGGAATTTAATGCGCTTTCATTAAGGCTCTTTACATTTGTACACTTTTAGTTAATTCTCATTAACTTCCCTGAGGGTCCCCACGAAAACTTGCCCCTAGACTCAGGGCAGGCAATTGTGGCCCTTATTCTAATCAGAGGCAGGATTAACCCTTGGTTAACCTTTTTCATCTCAAGTGTTGAAAGTCTCTCCATACACCACACTAAGCTCTTTCTGTCTAACTGTGTCACATTTATCTGACTCTACTTAACTCAGAAATTATCTTTGCTGCCAAGTGATTTGTTCTTGTTCATGGATAATTCTTTTTTCCTCTCAGGCTTCCCTTATCTATAAATTTATCAATTCTTCTGAAAAATTCTAAAATTCATGTTTACCTTGACACTGTACCTCTGCTGAAATCCTTTTCCATGGCTATCACAATACTTTTCACTTACAGTGCTTTACGTTTACAGAACATCAACCAGTATTCACAATGCAACAGTTTCTGTGCACCAAAATGAAATATTTTTAGAACAGCTAAGCCATGTGGAGAAGATTCCTAATAAAGAAATAAACTTACCAAAAAATAAAAGCTTAATTTTACTGAATGTCATTTCAACATTTCTACTTTGCTGAAAAGACCAGATTTAAGTGGACATTTGTTTGGTTACTTCAAGAATCTGAGTACTTGTCCATATTCCTTACCAGATTCACTGGAGAAAATTTGATTTGGTTAACTTCTTATATGGAGCTTAACACTCAATAATACAAAAGGCAGCTACCCAGATTATAAAAAAGTAGCAATTACCAATATAGTAGCAGGGTTGATCTCTCCAAAGTTTAAAGAGATAGTGGCCAAAAGTCTGGAGACTGCCTATGGTCATGTAATAAACCCTCACTATGAGACTTATTCTTCCAACATTTTTTGCATTCTGACTGCTACCAAAAATGCAACATAGATAATACACCAGCTCAGAAATCTGCAAGAATTATGGTGTCCAGCAAACAATCTATATGCCAAAAGAATTGGTTGGATCCCTAGTTGGGAGACAATCATATTCAAAATATATACCAAGCCTGATGGAGGGAGGAGAGACAGGAGAAAAGGAAACAGATGTATTGATTTCTTATAAAAATGATGTCACAAATAGAAGCCATTCAACAACTCTGCAGTTTAAACAAACATGGAAGAATTAAACATAAGAACAACAGATTCCTTCAGCTGGTAAAGACAACCTAGCTGAATATTCAACAAAAATAATATTTTTAGATTTTTGAAGATCAACACATTAAAAATTTGTTGTGTACCAGGCACTTCAATATCAAATTGCAGATTTTCTAGTATACATGTAGTTTACATTTTATATCAGCAGATGGCGCAAAATGTTAGTGTACTGTACTCAGAACTGAAACTCAGTTACCAGATTCTCTGCTGAGTCAGTGGAGGAATAATGTCAGGTCTAAAACATGCTATTTATACTCTCATCATGTGACCTGGCTCAAACATCCCATCTTGTGCTCACTTTTTCCACACACACAATAAAATTCTCTAGTTATCAATTCCCCTTTGAAATTCACCAACAAAGTTTGGGATTGTTTTGTTTAAACCTCATGTCTATAATCTCTTCTTATTCTTCCTCTCTACACTCCAGTTTTCTCTAATGTTTTTCTTTGCTTGTTTTCAGAGCTGCAGGCACAGAATATTTGAGTATTTGTGCTCCCAGTTTACTTGGAGAGCAGCCAAAGCTTCTTAATATAGACTGCAGGAAGATCATCTGGTAACAATCCTCCGCAGATCTGCTTTCAATATTCTTGTCCAAACACTAAGAAATATCATGAAGCACCAAACTTTCACACTAAGAAAGAAGCTCTCTCTCATGTTATTCTTTGCACACACATAAAAAAATTGAAAATTGGATCAAAAAAGTGTTCCAAATAATTGAAAGGGCTCTCCACCTGGTCTCCATTTGTAAGCCTACAACTGTGTTCAGGGCATATAATTTGTTCATGCTATTTTTGTGCATTATCACAGATAATAGGGTTGGCAGAAGTGTTATCATGTGGATGCACAATTGATAACATACAGAAATGTGCACCAAGTGGTTGCACGTGCAAACATTCAGATCCCTAAAAAGCCTAAAAAGGCTTGTTTTGAAAATTTAGCCTTTTATGTCCCTTCCCTGTGTAACATGTAATTTGCACACTTTTACACACAAATATGTACAAACGTAGTAATATATAGCTTGAATCACAAACATCTTCACGTTAGAGACTGAATACACATACCTTATTTTAATATTTGGATGGCAAAACTCATATACATTTGTGATATCTAAAAAGTATAATATTAATACAGTGCTTGGCTTAAGCATAACTCCCATAACTCTTGTTCCACAACATTCTCGGAAGTCTTGAAAAAACAAGATCAAATATGTTCCAAAAATATCTACAGAAAAAGTAATTTGTATTAAGAAAGAGTTACTCTTTCTTAATACAAGTAACACTTAGTAACACTTTCTCAGCACTTAACCCTCTGGAAAGAGTCTTAATTTGCCCACATAATTTCACATGAACACCATACCATCTCATTTTGGAAGCAAAGAAACATACCTCCATTCTGCCTTGTTATGCAGGAATGAGTTACACTGGTCTGGAAGGTTGCTGTCATTGGACATGGATTCCAGAATTGAAATGATCTGCTTAAAAGATGGCCTTTTCTGAAGACAAAATAACAATAATAATCAGGGCTTTGTTGTCATATCTGACTATGTTAAAACATTAATAGGATTTCTCCTACTGCAGCTTCAAGTACAAGACTGCAAACAGCACACAGACTGGGATTCTGCCTACATAATTATCAGGTGTTTAACTCCTGGAAAATTATTCTAAACCCACATATTTAAACTGTTTACTTTCCACTGGAAAAGTCAGTATAGAAACTTGTGGAATGCACAGTTATGGGGTCCCAACCCGGTTGGATCCTCTAGATGCTACCACAATGCAAATAAATAATAATAATAATAATAAGGGATTTTAATGCTAAGAACGAATGTTTTTTGGTGCAAAGGAGGAAAATCCTACCTAATAATCCTAAATCTGGGAGAATGGCTCCTTCAAGGGATTGGTAATGCCTTTCATTACACGGCCTTGCCACTGTCAGTCACAGATAGTAACCCAATGTCATTAAGAGCTGAACCAGCCATTTGGTAGTCGGAGTGTGAGGCCTCAGTTCAATTCCTACTGGACAAGGGTCCACATCACAAAAATCGCATCTCCACAACTGGCATCCTTGTAATAGTACTCCTGGCAGAGGCCAAAGACTGAACAGATATCAAGACAATTGTGGTGATCCCTCCACTTCAGAGTTGGACACGTTGGCAAAGCAATGGGGGGAAAGCTCACAGTACCCCTATGTGTGCTGTTCATGTTCTGTGTACAACTAGAGGTTGTCATTCTAACCCTCTCTATGAAAACTAAATTCACTCATCATACAGCACAGTCATAACTTCTCTGCATTTTCTACTTTCTACAGTCACAAAGGAAGCTATAGAATAAGATAATTTTTGAAAACTGAAAAAGGCACGGTTAAATATGTTTCTTGAAAGAGCAGCGACTCCATTAGTCTGTTTGACAGACCCCAGGCAGGGTGGAGACAAAAGGTTGAAACAAAATGTAGATACATAATAAAGGGATGATGCACATTCTCTCTGCATCTCATCTGTAATTACACCATTTCTTCTACAATTACAGATGCAGCAATTAAAACGTGCATTTTAATTTGGGTGCACAAAAACAATTAGGAACAATGCTGAGGTGTCTCTCCCAGGAAGATCCAAGTGATTTCTACATTATAAAAGAGAGACAATTTCTTTATTTCAAATGTCAAACAGCATAAAAAAGTGTCAAATGTATAACAAAAAAAGAGACAAGCTCTCTTATACAGTAGTGCTGCACTATTCAATGCTAACTGGAGGCTTTTTTTGTCTGTCATTTTTTGGTCCATCTACACGATTTTCAGGCAAACGGTGCAGCAAGCAGATCTTCTCTGTGACACACAGCTTTTGCCCAGCCACTGCTGTATCTGTGCATTTGGGCACCTATTCCAGAGAGTTACCCACACTGTAACCTGAACAGTTGCATAACATGGTTGCAGGTGCATACTTGGCAGTACTTTATTTGTACCTGTTGCTCTAATTCTATAAATAGCTTCTAGTCTAGAATCCTAGCAGTTTGTTAAAATGGTTCTCTCCCGACAGTATAATCCCCATATGCATTATGGAGGTCGGGGACTAGACTATCACACAATTCCACAGTGATGATTCTATGGGTAAAGCTTGGCAGGAGATTCCTGTGCACCCACTGCTGGACAGGCTTTGTGCTTTGAGTCCCAGAAGAGTACAATCATTTCTACTCTTGGGTGGTGCTGCTTCAGGAGGCCAGGAGCTTATTTTTCAATTTAAGTTTTATTCTTTTCATTTATTTAGTTGATGCTGACCCAATTCCAATGGGATGCACAAGGTCAGAGCTGCAGCCACCTGCTCTTTTTTGGGTTTATGAGTAGCAATGCATGGTAAATGCATTTCCATAATGGCTATGGCTTTCCCCCTAAAGTTTCATCTCTGTTTGTCCGAAATGTGGGATATGCAACTGGGACAGCTCGCAGACATGTTGCAAACCTCAGACCTCATTAATGTATTTATGCAGCACTATTAACCCCTATACAATCACTTAGCAGGAGTATAGTGTGTGTCCTTGCTAAATTAGTTCTATTTTCCGTTTTTCAGGAGCAGATGAAGAGAGAACAGCTCCTTGTTACATAATCAATAAAATATTGAAATTAATGCAAGTTTCATTTCCAGAATGTTTGTTCATGTTCTGCTTGGTATGTTTTTCTGGGGGTACAGGGGAAGTATTGGGCAGGGCTGAGACCAGCCAACTACTTCTTACACTGCTCTCAGACCTGCCTAGAACAGTGGCAGGGAAGATAACGGTTGAGAGAGAACAGAGCTGTCACTGAAGGGCAGGTCAGAGCACAGAGTGATTGAGTGAGTTGTATTAAGCAATATAGTCTTAATACAGTGCCTGTGGTTCATGCACACACCACCACCAAATTGGCAAGCAGTGAACCATGACAGCCAGAGGAGTTATCGGAACTTCGTTCCAAGTCTACATTCACAACAGTACTGGCAATGCTAATGCATGTGTACACCAACTATTTTACAGGCATTGTAGGTGCCTGAATCAGCCTTGGCAACAGCTTTTTACTTGAGGATAGATGGGATTTTGTCTAGAGCTGAAAGCAGGCAACAGGTCTACACTAATTTTTTTTTTAAAGGGGAAAGGTACCTTTTCATTTAATAAAAACACCATAAGTATGGATTGGCTAAGATTTGGAAAAGTGATTAGTGACTTGGGATGCCCCGCTCGAGATAAATTCTTTTCAGTGGATGGGAGCTCAGCACTTTCTAAAAATGAGGCTCCTTAAAGAGGTCTCAAGTTGGACACCGAAAATCACTGGTCACTTTTGAAAATCTTGGCCCTTATATCTCGATGCCTCATGGAAAACCTTTATAAAAAAACTCCAGTTACAAAGACTTCTGGCTAATATTTTCATTGCTTCCCTTCACTCAATGTTTATTATTTGGTTAGTTTGTATAAAACAGCACCTTTGATTCTATTACTCTAACTGTTCCTACTGCCTCCCCTAGTTCCCAAGCCTCAGATTGTAATCATATTACTAATACTTTATGATGTCACATACAGATCAGGTGGGGGATAAGCTGTAGGAATGTATGAAACTGTAAGAAATACAAGATCCTGTTTTAAGATAAACATCTCTAGTAAATAAAGAGATCAATCGTGAGAAATTTTGTTTAAGCAACCAACTAATATCCTAGAAAAATAGGTTGTCTAGTAGAGATGGGGACACTTGAAAGTGGTTGTCTAATTGCCTACTGGAGGTGCTCTTTAATAATCATTACTTAGCACATAAACAGTCTTTTTCATGTCAAAAGCACTTTGCTAAAGTTACTTTAACTTACCGAGTTTACCATATAAAATAAAGTTCCTCTATGCATGCTTTATTCATAGTGATTTAAAAGCAATCAGATAGATAATTTTCTTCAAATACAAAGAAATTCTATAAAATGGAAAGCAAACCCTAAAAACTGACAGACTAATCACAGGTGACGGAGACATTGCATATTGCAGGAGTATAGGATTACAGCAGTCTATAACAAGGATTGCATTATATACTCCCGTTGACGAGATTATTTTAACAACAAGCAAAGTGGTCACCAACATTTCCAAAGAACTCTTTATAACTAGGGGCCAGACCATCACTCTTAGGGCCCTATGCAGAGAGTTCCACCATGTGCAGCACTCTCCTCTTTTACAAAAGAAGGGGTCAATTGCCTTCCCAGCACCGTCACTGGAGATCTGTGGCTAAGAAAACGGTCATTATGCTCCAGCAATTTGCAGAAAAGGCAGCATGAGGCTGATTAACTTTTTCTTAAAGCTGTCTATGAACTAAGGGCCTCATTTCATGGGGAAACTGGAGGGGGCTAGGGAGTCTGCAGTAAAGAGGTACAACATCTCCATTTGGAAGGCACCATGCTCTTGGTGCATCTCAAGGATTTTGAGGGTTTGAGGGACAGAACCCTCCATTCATTCAGTGAGAGAACATGCCTTGCCCTCCACAGAACAATCTGGGGAAATACTCTACAAGGAAAGTTTTGCTCTCCTGTCTCCTTCTCAAGGTTCTTTCCAAGAAACAAGGCAATCTATCTTTAAAGTAGGTAATTCATCCAGGAACAAATCCCAATCCCATTGAAGCAGTGACAAAACTCCCACGGACTTCAATGGGGCCAGAATTCTGTCCCTGCCAAACTGAGTAAAGCAATATCATTTTCTTTCCTTAACTATCTTCACAGGAGAACAAAGCGGAGGCTATTATGAACTGGTTTCCAGCTATACCCACAAGTCTCTTTCCAATTAATTTGCTGTACAACAAAACAGGGCAGTGGACTGAACTTAAATGGACATCTCCCATCATCTATATGAGCCTTTACTTAGTAAATACTCCCTTTAATTACTCCCTTAGTTACCCCTGGTGGGCCAGTCAAACAGGTGCACGTTTACCAGCCTGATATAACATCTCTTCTTGAAGTTGTCTTTTATTCTATTTTCATGTTAGGGCTTGGTTTTGCCATCCTTCTCCACATTGTGCAGGAGGTTACATTGCAAGTGCTCCTAATATGCTTAGTGTGTCAGAATCAGGCCTTTCACTGTGATATTATATGTGCAACTGCTTTGGGACATCTGTGAAGAAATCATTTTATGAAGAAAATTAATTTTATAGGTAAGAAATAAACTATTTTTCATTAAGTTACAGAAAAAATGTATACGTTCTTCCCTCCTACCCTATGCACAGCTGTCTCATTCAGTAACCCAATGGTGACTTCCCTAAACAGGTCTGGCTGTAGAAGGCAAGAGAGGCACCTAGCCACACCAAAAAGCTCTAACTAGCAGGTCTAGCAGGGAACCCGTGACTCAGTTTGTGGCAGAAGAAACAGCCCTGCTATGCCCTACGAAATAAGATTCACAAACTAATATGATGAAGATGAAAAGAAAATACATATAACGTAAACACAATGAATGAAATTACCTTTGAATCAGCTTCCCAACACTGATGCATCAGTTCTGCAAAGCTTCTGGGACAGCTGCTTGGAATGGTTAATCTCTGCAATGGAGAGAGGATTCACCAGGTAAACGAAAGCGAAGAGCATTTTATTTTTCTTAATGGTTTAGTCATAACACTTTCTGCAAGATGTTTGATGTTTCAAGTAAAAAGATTAGGCAATTTTTCAAACTAACCATTAACAGAATAAAGGCCAATATGATAAAACTCCATAATTGAGACTGAATGTACAAAATCCAAAAGGCAACATCTTTGACAGGTACAGTTAATAGACCCATAAGGGATGAGTGGAGCAAATATACAAACAGCACAGGTCAAAAAACTAACAAGAGCCAAACAGGTAAAATGAGGCAAGGCCAAGCGAAGTCTGACAAATTAATATTAAATGTTTGGATCCAATTAACTGTGTAACTGGGCGTCCATAGATGTATCTCAATACAAATGTAATACGGGAGAAAACTCCTTTCTCCCACATAAAGTAATCCAGCAATATGATACTAAAATCACTGTTGATATCACAGAGAAATGGCTGAAATACACATTGCATTGACTGAGGGGGTGATGAAGTTTACAAAAAAAAAATGAGAGAGAGTGATACGAGAACCTCACTCCACAAGATACATTTCAGGAAGCTGTGGTCGGAATGATTAATTGTGATATCAGTAGCTCAAAAAGAGAGCTCAAGGATCAAAGAGAACTTGCATATTACAAGTATTTTCAGGTGAATGAAGAAGGCTAATATCAAAACAATGAGCTGCAGGTTGCAACCAGGACTGCTGCAACAGGGACCCAGTTCTAAACCAGTTGGTTTCCTTTCCAGGGAGTGTTAAACAATTATAAAGATACCTAAGACAGGCTATCCTAGAGGCAACTTTTAATTCGCAAACTTTTTCTCCAGTCTGAAAAGGCCCAAACACAAATCTCAACTACATTTGATTAAATGAGTATCTTTACCACCTTACAACTATAAGGAGATACTTCTGGGCTCTCAGGAATGCAGTTAACTGGCTTCAGATGTTTGATACCAACTAAAATAGATACATAAATACAGAACAGAATGGTTTTTCAATGGCTGATTCAGAAGGACCCAGAAATCTGAGAAGCCAAGATGGAAAAATGATTCTGTAGTGCTATAAACAGGACAGAGGCATACAAATATGATCTAAACCAAGATATTATAGTCGCAACCAAACCAACTTGCTACCCCAGGCACTTTGACTGCTCTAATCCTGCCACTTCACAAATAAAGCAGAGCAGGTTGTATCAAATTATACTGTTATATTACTGCAATGTGCCCTGCAAAGCCATACCAGCCACAGCATGCCAAAATAGGAGCACACCAAATTTGGCTGCACAAGCATTTAAATAAGACAAAAACTAGAAACATGAGATACACTATAAAGGCATTACTGGAGTATAATTATTAAAATAATGCATTACATGAAGGTGAAAAACTTTCTGCACAAGAAATACCCTGAAATTCCTATAGTGCATGAACAAATTGCACTGCCATTTGATACTTGATCAAGTCATTTGCCTAAAAATATGTCTGGTAGTCTTGCTATGGCATCTGTCTGTAACCCTCACTGTTCCAGTAGATGGAAAATAAGTTACTAGGAGACATGTAATCATCAATTACATCTGTCTTACGTATGCAGATTGTTTTTTTATAGGTAGCAGACTTCAAAGCTATTATACTATAATAAAGACTAGTACTAATTTCTCAGTACTAATTTATCATTAGCTAATGCAAATCATAATCTGAGAATTCATATTGAGAATGGAGTGCGTTTAGAGTAAAATAAAAAATATTCGAGCAGGGTGAAATTCACCTTTGTGTAGCATACCCAAACAAGGCCCATGCGTCACTGAAGTCCCACTTAACCTCTTGGGAACACGCTTTACACCAGGATGATCTTTACCCTCAGTGAGTATGCCTGAGACCCAGTTCTGCACTGACTTTTATAGGAATTTTAGGGAGAGAAGAAAGCAGGATTGGATCAACAGTGTATTTAATTCTGCTCTGAATCGCACTATGCAACCCCATTGACATCAATAAGGTTTGCACGGGTTTATTTGAGAGCAGAATATGCCCCTTTATATTTATTTACTTGCTGTGAGACATCTAAACATATTCAATTTGTCTTCTGCTAGAGAAGTGAGGAATAGGAGAGCAAGTGAACATTTTGCAGGACAGTTATTTTATAGGATTGTGTTGGGCATAGTCAATAGATTTTGATCAGATTAAAAAAAAAAATCTGTGTGAGTTAAACTTTGTCAGTGTCAATCCATTCATTGCACCACTTAGGAAGGAAGATTGCATAACAGGCACCACCATCCTGTTGCAACTACCATCTAGTACTCAGAAGTTCATGAAGGACACTTGTTTTTCTTAAGCTTCTTCTGGCTGTAATAAGGCAGCATGGCATGTCCATATTTTGCTTATGCTATATTTTAACAGCTCCTTGCTTTGAAAAACCATGAGGAAACATATCTGTACTCTTTGATATCTTTCAGCCTAAGATCAATTCTCTTCACCTCATTTTAAATGGTCTGGTATTGTATGGTAGATCTTGCATAAAACTGTGTGTTTGGTATGCACAGGAATGCCATATGCAAACTTGCTGGTCTTTCTCTCCAAAATAACTTGGCATTAGCTGTATGAGGCTTTTCCCATAATGGGAGAAGGAATCCCATTATGACTCCTGTTCTGAAAATAGTATTGTGTAGAAGGCTGAGTTCATAAGGCTTCTCTCTATTAATGAAGCATTTCCAACTAATCTGGACATCTCATATACTTGGACAGGGAATGGAACCAATCCAATCCCCAAACAGAATTAAAAAAAAAAAATACAAAGTTGTCTCCTTAATTTCTCTCTCCCTCTGCTATTTAATATTTAACCCTGTTTTATTTAAGTGTAAAGTATTTTGGGAAACAGTTTGTACAGAAGAATATAAAACTGCATTGTATAGATACTGGGTTGTATTATAATGTTATCCAAACTTCCACTGTGTCTAGATAGTAGAGATTTTCACTTAACTGAGATTTCCATGCTTGTCTGTGTGTGGTACAGTCCCAACTTTAAATGTTTTTTAAATGTAGTTACTGTCTTTTGATCTCAAAGAACCATGCGTTCAGACATACGGTCACATGTCCAACTAACTGAAAGCCTCAATTTGTGGGAAGAAGAAAAGCGAAGCTGGGGACGCTGTACAAACGGTGTTTACACCACTGAAGTTCTTTTGAAATGGAAAGACTCTGCATGAGGAAGCTTGCAGCTATGCCACAGCCTTGCCAATACCAGTGAGAAGCTCATCTTCAATGTAGTGTTGAACGTAGGTGGCAAAACTGTAATTTCGCTCTTTTTTTTTAAACTATTTTTTCTTCTTTTATTTTTGAAATTCTCATCTAAGCGGCAGTTTCTTGTACTATAGTGACTCCTGCTGGGAGAGTTAAGTTGAAGTAGCTGAAGGTCTCTTACAGATATATCAACTCCCGGCCAGTAAAAAGATGTCCTAAACGCAGGAGATGGAGTTAAACTGTTCCCCTACCTTGGACGCAATGGCTTCTTTCATCACTAAGAACAAACCCCTAGGTTTTACAATTGAGACTGAGAAACTAGTACAGTACTTGTACAATTTTTGATCTACAGCATCACGACGTGAAGCTGCAACAATTAGATGTAAAGGGTCCATTCATGAGGAATAACATCACTTTGACCCTTTGTGTTAGCTCCTACTGCTAATCTTTCCATACGCGTGAACTTACTTTCAATTTGAAGAAGATGAAAAAGTCTTTTGCAAAACCCCAATACTGTTTTCTGATCTATGTACCTGAATGTAGAAACGTAGTCTTACCTCGTTTTTTTCCACTACAAGCCAAGCTACTTGTAATCCTTCCAAGCCTTTAAAGGGGACCTCCCTTGTTAGCATCTCCCAGAGAACCTGGAACAGAAAAAAAGAAAAGAATTTTTATTTCTGTACTTTGTATTTTAAATACATTATTAAACCCTGATACAGCACTATCTCAATCCAATTATCAGGCAACCAGATCCCATTTGCAGGAATTTGGAGAAATGTTTGTATGCAAGATCCTCTTACTAAATTAATTTTACTATTTCTGTTTTTTCCTCTAAAGCAAAACCTAGATAAAAAACTGGAATATGTGGAGCCCAGTGACTGCAATTTTGTGAAACCCATGTGAAAGATTCTCTTCTTTCTTTATGCCATAAAATGGTGGTTCAGACTTGCATGATAGTGAACTCCTTCTCCCCTACCCCAACTAGACAAACCTTTTCATTTTAAAATATTTCTATACAAGTACAAATGGCGGTACTTAGCAATCAGTATCTGAACCAATAAGTTTTTAGCTTCTGAGATATGCCTGAACAAACCACACATCCCAAAATAGACTTTGTAAGTAATATAACAATTGTTGCTGCCTACAAGTTTGTGATTATATTAAACTAAGTGGTATAGCAGATATCAGAAATTAATATTTTATCTTTATTATCCCTACAACCATACTTTATCTTCAGACATAGGAAGATTGTTTCCATCTGTGTACACATGTAATATTTTTACAAATATTGCACCAACTCATTAAATCAAATGGTAGCTGAGAATAGCAACTACTTTGTAAAAATGAGATCGTCACCAAAAGATAAGCTCAGCTTCTTTTTCTACTGTAGAGATATAATTCTGGAGTTTAACAAGTTAAAAATCACTCTGTCTCTATTCATACATATATCTATTACACTGGATCCCATATATGAATCTCTTGATAGAGATATTTTATATATATAAAAACTTTTTCTTCGGTTCAAGACACACCAAAGAAGGGGCCAACATTTATTGACCACCTGGCCAAAAGTTCCAAGCACCTTGCATAAGTCTTGATATCCGTGCTATTTGGGCTAGTACTCAAGCTTATTCAAGCCACATCATTTTCAATTAATTATGGACAACTTTGAAGATAATTAGCAGGAAAATGCAAGAATATCGGCAGACAAGCAGAAAAATCAAGTGAACAGGGCATTCTATCAACAGAGGTGTTGAATAATTTTGTTTGGGTCAGCACCTGATTACTAAAAATAAAGGTGTCTTAGAAGACGACTCTTTACTAAACATTTTCAAGGGAACAGGGATAGTATTCATACAGGCACCCAAACCCATTGTATGGCTCAATTCATTCCCTTTAGAACTCAATTTGTTATTCCAGTTACCACACATATGCTGGTAAGGCTGAAGAAAAGCAGGGAATTTAACAGAAAAAAAAATAACTAATTTAGTATTCCCATGAAACTCAGACACCACAATAAGTAGTCAGCATAAAACAAAAGCCACCAAAATGTGTAGTTGAGCAGACTTGCAGAACTACCTCATCTGTACAACTGTAGTACTATAGGACACTACAAAACCCCAAAGGAAATCTCACTCAAGATCACACATCAAATGTATAACAATGGTTAGAATAGTAAAATATTATCTAAAACTCTTCAGGTGAACAATATTAAATATTGAAATATATAGGTGCTACACATCAACAACCTGTAGCTGGAAAATAAGACAATTTTGCTTTTCTCATTCAGTAGGTTATGGTTGTATGTTTCCATTCATGCACATTTCCACAGAACATTTTGCACTGAATTCCTTATGATGCCATCTTTAGTTTTATTTCCATTGTCTGTAGAGCTCACTGGTTTCCACCTGACAGTATTAGCACCAAATACTCCAAACTACACTTTGTAACTCAGAGGAGAGCATGGAATCTGAGAAGAGTAGGAAGAATTCCCCTTTAGTACTCTATTATTCATTAATAGCAATGGAAAGCCAAACGATGAGGAACTTGAGTCCCATAAATCTTTCTGTTTATTCTAAATGATTTACTTAGAACAATGCTTTGACAGTGATGCCAATTTCATATTCAAGTCAACAATCTAGATAAAGATTTTCCCATCAAGCTGGAGTTCCATAGTAACATTTTCATTGCCTTGTTTTTGTAAGAGTTTCAACACAGTCTTATGAATTGGCTGTACTGAAATGTCAGCTAAAGTGCTGCAGAGGGAAGTAATCTTCTAACTATAGACATAGTCTGGGAGAACTATATACCAAAAGGATTTAAAGCAGAGGTTTGCAAATTGTGGTTCCTAGAGAACTCAGTCTCCTTCTTGTGTACACACAGAGAAAAAGTGAACATATGGGGAAGCGGACATGAAATGAAGAGCAAGGGAGTGATTGTCTTTTTCAAAAAGTTTCAAATACTTTCCCAACATCATTTAGTTGCTAAAAATTTCCACTGTTATTCCAAGTTCAGCTCCCCTGGTGACAGTTGCGCTGGGAACACTAGTACACACAGGGCTCCAGGCAGTTGCCAGCGTCTTAAGCACTGTATTGTCTATACTTGCTCAGAGCAGGTCTTCAAAACAGCGATTAAAGTATTGATGGCCCTTGGTGCCTTGCTACCACTCTGGCTTTGCAATGGTGGTAGCAGCAATGGGATTTTTTTGTTAGAGGGTACTCTAAAGCTAAGGCCCAAGGCAGCTTCCATGTTGGCTCTAGCACAGGTCAACCTCAAAGCTGTCATGTATTTTCTCCTCTTTTCTTTTGTGAAGGGTTTTCTACACGTGGAGTTGTCTCTGATTAACTACCCTTGATGAAAAAATTTTGTGGACGCTCTTATTCCAGAATAAGAGTGCATTGTTCATGTTTAGCTTTAAGCTTATTCTGGAATAAGAGTGTGTACATAAGGAGTTGATCAGTAATGTTAATCAGGAATAACTGTGTGTGTAGACAAGCCCTTAGAAGAGACCACTACACCAGTAGTAGCTTGGTCTGGAATGTGGTCAATGGAAGACCAAATAAATTAGGATATCTGCTTTAATGCACACTCCCTGTAAAAATTTGTTTTCATTGAGAGGTCTTCAGCATAGCGATCCTAAATTTAATTGCTGGAATATTGCTTTTACAGAGGGTGAAATTAAAAAAAAAAAGAGATTTTTAAGGTCGAATGGGGCCTTCTCAGATCCTCCTTCCTTAGCCTCTTTAATCTCTGCTGAAGATTTTGGAATGATCTGTTCTTCAATCTGATGAGAGCTGTAGATGTTGGCATCCAAAGATACTTAATACTAGCCATGAGTTAGCTGGATGAGATCACACAAAAATGATTTAAGGTGGTTTTGAAGTGGTTACTAGAATGTTATTTTATATTAAATATATAATTTTAACATGATGTTTAATAAAAATATAACATAAAATAAAATATATGTAAGGATCAAACTGTTTTGCAACTTCTATGGTTGAAACCGTGCTTACATGGTCTACACACCTCCTGTTACCAGGTAAATGAACCTGCACTTCAACTATTTAAAGAGTGGTCACATTCGTCTGTGTTATTTGCTTGTTACCACTTCATTGTGTGACTGAAAGAAAACAGCATAAAGCCCACATGAGAACGAAATTGGTGAAAAACTCTTAAGTGCCAGAAAAGCAGCACAGGGAAAGTCTCAGTTTAGTAATTTTAGAAAAGCAAATCATTTTTCATTCTTTCTTCAAATTTTGGGTGAAAACAACAGGCATTTTTCACTGCTAGAAAAGTGAACACTGATAGTTTTGCACAGCATTTCTGTTGACCCAGATTCATAATCAGAGTTAGCAGAAATGCAGCAGAAGAGGCGAGGGTGTTGCACTGCTAGAGGTATCGCCCTTTGTGGCATGAGGTTAGTCCAGCAACCCCCTGCTATCCGAGTAGAAGTTAAAGATCCCATCATTCTTTTTTTGAGAGAGTAAGGGATAACCCCAGTGTGATGGCCAACATTCCCTCTATAAATAAAATAATTTCTCATATCCAGGGCAATGTTGAGCTATTGCCAAGAGCATAATGGCTGCTGCATTTAACTTCGCAGTCTCTACACAGCTAGTATTTAATTAATTGCTTTTATAACTGCTAAAATACCTCAACTATGAAAGACACTGCATAAAATCCCTATAATTAAATACATATACAATATACTACTAATGGAATTCTGCTGAGGTAGGATAAAATAACGGATGTTCTAAGTGTATTTCTTTACAATTTCAAAATAGCTTCAGCTGTTTTAGAGTGAACATCATCACTCCACAAGCATTTTCATATCAGCTAGACAAGTGAAGAATTATAGTTTGTACAATACACAATGACATTATAAAGAAACATGATCTATGTGATTGAAAAATCTAGGTTGGTAGATTCTGATGCTTAGCATCTGTTGTTTAGAGTATGGATTTAGTTTAGAAACGGAGTCATTGGGTGGTTCAGAGAAAATCCAAGACCTATGTTTGTGTCTGGATAAATCTGCTGGAATATTTGATTTTATTTATTAGCCCACCTTATGAAATAATTTACTAAAATCTCAATGGGAAAATATGGAGGCCATTTAGCCTATCAAGAAGAGCAGGACAAATTACTCTAAACACTGGAATGCAATATCTGAGAGATCCTTTCTAATTCAGTATGATCCATTTGCAAATAGGAATGTTCATCTCAGCAGAGGAAAGACTCAGGCCTAAGTGGTGACAGAAATGATTTGTCATTTGATGGGAAGAGGCTCTCTTACATAATAAACAACATTTACAGCCCCAGACTGCTTTATAGAAGAAAAGGAAAAAAACCGAAAAGAAAAAATGTTAAGGAAGGCCACAGATTCTGCAAACAGAATACAGGTTCCTAGCATCTCACTAGTTTACATTTGAAAAGGATCCTGCTCTTTGTTATCAGCACTTCAGCTGCATGTCAGCTGAAGAAAAGCAGATTTGTCTGTCTAGCACAAAGGCCACTGGCAAGAGTTACACTTTGAAAGTGGTCTGTTCAAAATTTGTTTTTATAGATAAAATCATTGTAAGAACAAGAAATCTACTCTTTCCAAGATTTTTATTCTTAGCCTTTAAGCATATACAATACTAGTCTAAAAGTTTAATTTAGGAGAATTCCAACTTTCAAAGATATACTAGAACAAATTCTTTGCTGGCTTAGTTCCATTACGTCAGTAATTCCCAGCACAGACTCGGGCCCACACTTTTGCAAGAGTCTGATTCACTAGAGCATTACTCCAGTTTTACACCTGAGTATCTACACTGAAAATCAACAGTGCTAGATGGTTGGAAAACTGGAATAACATAAAGGTGAATCAGGTCTTAGGTGTTTGTGATGGAGTGTCCACCCCACACAGGACTGGAAGGGGTTAAAGTGGCCAGGTGGGCCCATTAACTCCACAGGCTGCACCTGGAGGAAAAGCCAGGGAGCTGACTGCAAGCAGGTTCAGCTGTTACAGGAATAGGCAGGGCCTATAAAGCCAGGAAGCTGGCAACAGATAGGGGCAGCTGCTGGGAAAGGGCAGTCATTCCCTGGGAAGAGGGGAGGAGGATTTGGAGTTGGTACATCCAGAACAAGTGGTAGGAAGCAGTCTAGGGAAGGAGCAGTGAGGGCTGGGAGAGGAAAGCCCAGACCTGCTGGGTTGAGGGTCCCTGAACTGGAACCCAGAGTAGAGTGTGGGCCTGGGTTCCCCTACCCACTACCAAGGATGTTGCTGGTGGGGCAGTGAATAGGAAGACTGCCTGGATCACTGTGGTAATGACAGGGAATTGAACGACTGTACCTCAGAAGGGGGAATGCTGAGTGACCTAGCTAGAGGGCTAAGTCACAAAGAGGATGCTGCAGTTCCTGGGATGAGAGAGGCACTGCAGACCTGGGAGAGAGACAGTGTGATGGCGTGCAACCACAGAAAAGGGTGTCAACCTCAAGAGCTAATTCCCAGAGTGACCAGGAGGAGATGCCAGACAAACAGTGAGTGGTGCACCCCGTGACAGTGTTTAAAAACTCTAAAATATTGGAGTGATCCACATGAGAGCATATTAACTTCCAAAATACTTAATGATAAAACAGCCATATGGATTACATATTCTTATGCACACTGAAGCATCTCTATAAGACAACAAGGCATAGGCCCATGTAGCTCTGAACACAGACCCAAAACCATTTTGTGGGCAGGTTATTGCATTAAAATATTTCACTAATAGTGAACTGACTAGCATATGGCTATACTATAAATTCTCTGAGTTTTACCTATAATCACAGATTTAACGAATGATCTTTGCTGTTTATACACAAAGAAAATAAACTTTAACTTGACCAACTAACTGCTCCTAGGATTTGTGTAATACCTGATATAATAATATATTAAACAATTCCTTACATTCTCTCACTAGAATTTTATTTGCAGTTGATTCACACCAACCAAGCTGTAACAGTTCTTTTGAACTAGAAGACCATGTTTGGAATGTCTTTTTTGTCTTTTTGAATTTGGAACTGAAATGTTTCCTTTCATTGGGAAATATTTGATTGTTTTCAATAACAGCTTACATTAACATTTACATTTGCTAGTTTATGTCCTAGTACTGTATATGTCTTAGCTCAATTAAGTCAGACTATAGTTTTGGATCTGCCAGCATAGCTTTTTTTCCTACAAACCTTCAAACTTTTGTTTGCAACACACATTACATAGTCTGTCATGTAATTTTCCACTATAAATAGTTATATTTATTTATATATAAATATTTAACAAATATTTACTATATATAAATATTTAACAAAAAGCAAAATTCATCTTCCATTAGGTCTTTAGTTTAATGATGTATGGCTAGGGGTGTTGGTTTAAAACACTGACTAAGAAAAACTGGTAAAAATATGTCAAGAAGGATTTGTTAATTCCTGCCATGTCCCCTCCTTTAACACACAAACAACCCAACTCTCTGCTGTACGGTCTGTCAGCTTCAACTGTGGAGCAATGCAGGTTTGATTGCAAGGACACAGAGTAGGAGCAGAGTGAAAGAATTCCTGTTACTGTAGTCCCAAACTTGACTACACAACATTTAGTTGCTTACAAATAGGTTTATTTTGCCGCTTTAAATAAGTGGCAGAACCCACAAGACTTTTATCAACCTTTCTATACAGTGCCTCTCAACTGCTCTCAGAGGTAATCAGCTGATTGTAGCAGGCTGTTACAGCAATCTGAGTAGAGGAATGGCATAACACCACTTTTCTTAAAGCAACTCAATGTCACACAAATGTATGGAAATACTCTAATCAGTCTTCCCTGGGATAAACTTACTAAAATATAACCTGTTTTTCCTGATAGACTAATAGCCATTCCTTTGCAAACACAACACAGCTACAAACTAGAAACTGTTTACTGGCCCCTGCCTGCCACCTGACATACGTAAATTATTTCAAATACAGTTTGAATTTCACAGACTCTGCTGCATAGCTAATCAAATACTTAATCAAAGACATTGCTCATACTATCAGTTTTCAGCTTGTAATTAAAATACAAAAATTAAAATATAAAATATATGGGTTTTTTTTTTTAATGAAATATGTGAACTTTCTCTATTGTCCTTATTTAGGAACATTGTTTTCCCATTTTACATTCTGCTAACTCAGTTATGCCAGTGCCTCATTAATACAGAGAAAGAAATGAAAGCAACTCACCACACCATACGAATACGTGTCACAGGTTTCAGACACTGGAAGACTCTGGATAACTTCTGGAGCCATCCAGGGGAAGGTACCCACTAAGGACATGTGTGTCGTATGGGAGTGAAACCTTGAGGCACCAAAATCACAGATCTGGCCAAAATAAATAAATAATAAAATGCTAAGTTCTTATTCACTGGACTTCAAAGATATCCAGCAAAACAGCAGCAAAACCTTCCAAATAATTAAAATATTCCTACCTTTAATACTCCATCAGCAGCTATAACAACTGGAAATCAAGAAACAAAATGTAAGTGAATTACAGTACAAAGAATAATGTATCTTGTTATTAACAACTTAATGGCAAACCAGTTGACCATTTATAAAGAGAAATTATCCTATACTGGCACACACTTGGCTTCTCTTGGCTTCTTGAGAGGTGTTTGAAGAACACTTGTCAAATACCTGAAAGTCTATGAATAAACGCTGTAACTGCATTAGAAAAAAATTCACAAAAGAAGTCTATTAGTAGTTAGCAAATTAAACTTTCAATTATTTATAAAGACACAGGCTACAATTAATCCACTTAGTTATAATTCAACCCTCCCTCAAACACCTTGCACAGTTGTAATTGTGGGCATAATTTCACCCACTGTATGTATCCATTTATTGACATTAGCTGCAAATAAGTAGGAGAAAATTCAGTGCGATGTTTGAGCTATATTTCAATTTCATAGTGATATTTTTCAGCAGATACTCTTTCAAAAAGCACCTTTACCCTAAATTTTACAGAGCATTAGCAGATATAGTGGAACCCGCTTCTAGACAATGCAGTTAGAGGCAAATTCCACTTAAAGTGAAAGTGGAGTGAAAGTCCAGAATTGTTTCAATGGACTTTCAATCCTCTTACACTGAAGCATCACTCTGCTTAGAGTGATTCATTTAATTCAAACCGTAATCTGACAAAGATGTTTACAAAATTGAACTCATCCCTTCCTGTATAATGTATAACCTCTGACACCCCTGCCCCAAAAGATTTCCTCCACATATCTAGTTAATAATATTTTTATTTGACTTATTTTAGAAATACCAGGAATGTAAAGTCCTGTCATTACTGGCTTTGTTGAAAGGCCTCTTGGGAAAGATCTCATATTCAGTATAAGCTCTAACACCTTAACTGAAGGGGCAGGGGTGTTAGCAGTTAAACAAAGGTTCAGTATCCTCCAAGTTAATTAGCTATTGAAAAGTTGAATAGTTGCAAACAAAAACAGAAAAATAAAGGAGTTTGACTAAAATAATCTCTACTCTTCTCAATGACACATAACTCAGCCTTCACTCTCTTGCCTCCTTTGGCATAATTATTTCACTAGTTCTCTAGTCACCAGAGATAAAATCAGGGCAGACAAGACTAATTGAATGGCTCATGTAAAATATAAGCAGGGGGAAAAAGATATTTTTGGATTTATTTTTTAATAAAAAATATCTTCCAGGGCTTCTTTATCAAGAAGCACAAAAGGGTGTAATCCCAGTATTTTTCCGTTGTCTATCACTTCAAGTGAGTTCCATTGTACCAATCCCTCTTGGAATGCACCAGTTACCACATAGTAGACAGGTGTTAAGTATTCCACCACCTCCCACTTCTCCTCTGGCTGGAGAGGGAAGAAAAGGAGAAGTTGCCATTACCTGTACCTTTTGGGAGATGGGGAAAATAGGAATCCTAGTCCCAGGTTTTGTTGCAGCTCTTCCCATGTAGAGCAAAAGAGATAAAACAACACCTTGCTGCACACCAATAAGGGTTTGTCTCCCCGACAAGAACAGCCATACACCACTAGCATGGTTTTCTGTCACAGCTTGGGGCATCTGTGGTCTAACTTTTATTTTTTATTTTTGGATCATGTGGATAAGAAAAAACAGTCCCTATAACTGCATCAGAGAACAGCAGTATGACCTTGTCTACACTAGCATTTTTCTTTAAATTCCCCACTATTTCTCCACCAGTGCCCCTCCACTTTGTATTTTAAAAGAAATTTGATATTTTGAAGAATACAGATACATCCATGGAGCAAAGCAAGAGCCTACATTTTAGAAATCCAGAGGTTTTCAACACTTATTTTAGTTTTATCTTCAAATTAGGATTTGATGAAGATTAATTCTAATGGCAATAGTAATAAATCAGTGAATACGGATACTAAAACGTATTTATTAAAAGGTGGACGTTTTGGGTCAGTTTTGAGTTAACCAAATTGTGGGAAGCATTCAGCACACAGAGGTTTCAATTTTTGTTGTAGTTGTTTAAAGGCTCTTTCTACTTTCCATGAAACTTTGTCAGCTGCACCCAGATTTCTCAATAGGCCTCCAAATGTAGTATTCTGTGTCATAATGTCTCATGCAGCCTTACTCTAGGACTTCCCAAAATGGCGCATATTTAGTAAACTTTCATGGAAGCTAAATAACATTTTCAGACAGGTAAATTGAAACCTATGCTCTGAATGCCTTTTACCCCCTGGTTAGTGGGGGGGTATTCAGCACAAAAATATAGGTTTACCTCAAAAACTTGTGAGCCTTTGCTCATCCTTAAACAATCCTTTCTAATTCAGAAGGTAGAGGGAGAGTTTAACTATAAAATTCAAACAACAAATACTGAAAGAAATGTCCATTTTTTCCCCCCACAAGAGTTCTCAAGGGTAACAATGATCCCTCCCAGAGATTCATTTTAAAAATAATGGCATTCATGATTGATCCAAGTTTATAAAAGAAAATAAATATTTTCTTAAAAAGATATTTAAGAATGAAACTACATCCAGCTACTTCTCCATTATTACATTCTTATACAGCACTTGGTGAATCAGAAAAATTTGTAAGCCACTTACTAGTAGTAAATATTTCAATTAGTCACTTTTCAGCATGTTTCATAACTGGACTTGAACTAACCAAGTAGAACAGAGTCATTCAAACCCTACAGCCAGTTTACATTCTTCAGAAGCATTAACATCTGCAAAAGTTCAATCAATGCTGAAAGAACTCCAAAACTGGGCCCGATTCTCAAGTCCATTCTGGCTGCTTTGCATTATTCATAGCCGCTCTCCACCATCTCTTACTGGGTCTCAGCACACCACACATTTCCAGGAAAAAGGGAAAGTACCATGGCAAACCTTGGCTGCTGGAACAGACCTGGGACCATGGGCGAAGGATCATTTAAAGCAGCACTACAGTCTGCTCTGAATTATGCCAGGGACTGGAATGATGTCCAGATAGCCCCAGGATTCAGGGGAAAGAACCCAAATATGTCTTAATATTGCCTTTTCTCTGCCTTAACTGCATATCTCAGCTATAGCTGATTTAGCCCTGTATCTCTTGAAGGCTAAAGTTAAGGTTTAACCATCATGTTAACTGAAAGCAGAAATATAGAACCACTTAAGTGCAAGGATACGTTACCATTTCTAGACTTCAGATCTCTGTGAATTACTTTGATTGGAGCCTCCATATGCAAATAGTGCATTCCTATAGAAAAATGAGGTAAAGTTTTAAAAGTAAGCTGGTTTAGCAAGTCCACTGCTTGTCAATGCTTGTGTTTTTTAGTTCATGATAATCTAGAGTACAATAAAAGAGGAATGCTGCTTGCCTAGTGATTGCATGTAGAGAGCATTGAGGCTTGGATTGCAGGGAGACAGTGTGTTTTATCTACCAGAAATAGGATCTGGGTTTCAGCAGCCAGCAAGGCATTCTGCATCCTGCTCTTGTGTTTGCACAGAGTTAATCACAATGACAAGCTTTATCTGCTGTGCCTTCTTCCAGTGGTTGGCAGATATAAAATATAACCTCTAGCCTTCATTATTCAGATGAAATTATTTAGAGAGTAACTTGGGTGTGTTGAGACAAAACTCCAAAAAGGCTTGCGGTTACACACATTTTGAAAAATAGTAAAAAAAAACAAAACCCCAATGGTTTAGCCATTTAGGCCTTGGGGCACTGAAATCCTCCAACACAGACTCTTGAAGAGCCTTAAAGACTTCTATGGGACACCACATGTGCACCGGGATCCACACTGGCCAATCTGGATACAGGCTCAGCATTAGCTATTCTATGAATGTGTATTCAAAAATAAAAGGGACTAAACACTCTTAGCTAACACTTTGACAGTTTTTTTTTTTTTTTTTAATTACTTGGTAGATTTTGAAGTGTAGTTTCCAAGTTAATAACAAATTTACAGTAAGTCATTTTAATTTGTAAATATAGCTAGAAGTGTAAATATGTTAACATTTTTATGTGCAGTACAATAAATACAGAATAGCATCCACCTGTCTTAAGTTACTTGGATCATTTCTAATTAAACTGTTTCACTGACTAGTCTAAGGGCTTGTCTAGGCGGGGACACTAGGAAATGTTAAATTACTAAATCAATTAAAGGTGTGAAGCTAGAGCACATTATTAAAGTGCATAAAACCTCTGTCAGTCTCTCTCATTTAGAAGTAAAGTGGTTTCAGCTTGCTTTAGCTAAGGGCTTGTTCTACATGGGAAGGTATTCCAGAATAGCTATTCCTGACTAACTGCCTTTATAAATGGATTAAGCTAATTTTGAATAAGGTACTTTTATTAGAAAATGTCCACACAAGAATGTAATCTGGAATAGCTTTATTCCACTTAAAATTCACACCCTACCTTAAACCACAATTAACTTCTCAGTGTAGGGAAGTTTAGTCATATTTAAGCTAAAATGAATGAAAGCCACTTTATTTCATCTTAACTTTCCCAACTGTCCCTCCACACACAAGCCCCCAGTCTAGATATTGACACATCTATGTGATGTATTTCTATACACAGTAGCCTGTGAAAAATATTCTGCTGGGATTTAGAGCCAAAACACAAGTAGAAGTGGTAAATGGGAAGGAGCCCTTCCCTTCCACTTTCAGCATCTCCTATGAGGAGAAAATATTGAAGGGCAATAAACTGTCATCCTTTCATTCTAAGCAAAGAAACAAAAATATGTGCATTTTTTTAAGTGTGACTTGAACGCTGTTCAACAGTGGTTGGAAGGAGTAGCAGTTGCGTAGGCAGGGCCCAAGCATAATTTTTTCGGGCCCAGTACAAACTTATAATATGGGCTCCCTGCCACACACATCACAATCTGTGATCCCATACATACAATCTCATGAGCCCTGAAAATTTTTTTCTTCATGCTAATGGAGGTTGCAGCCTGGGCTGGATCCCCCAGGGCCTCCAGGCCCCAGTAAAGAACAGTAGACCCATGTGGGGGTCCTGTGCACAGGGTTATTGTTGAAAATCAGCCTCTCTTACCTTTAGCTATATCAGTTGCCCAGGTCATGATATGATCCATATCCATCTCTTCACTTCTGTTGCTATTAATGTAATCATACAATGAGCCAACAGAAGCATATTCTATTAAAAAAGATACATAACATGTTTCAAAACATTGCTTCTAAATCAAAAGCTGGGTGATTTACCAACAACTGAAACTATTTCCAGACAAATGGTTATAAAGCTCTGCAAGAAGACTGTGTGTTGAATAGTTAACAGCAGGCTGTATTCTGCACGGGTGTTAAAGAGCATTATTTTGTTCTAAATTATCCTCAGACAGGCAAGTAGTGCACTTTAACATTGACAGTTGAAAGGCTCGGCATAAACAGAGTTCAGATAAGCCAGATCAGCAGCTTGTTAAGTATTTGGGGACAGGTACATTGGGATGTTTTAAAAAAAAAAAAAAAAAGTTTGTTTATAATCACAGTTCTGCTCAGAAAAGCAACTACATAAAAATGTCACCTTTTGTATTTAGGAGATCTGTTCCACTTATGTATTCAGAATTACATCTACTGATTTCAGGGACTAAAATAATTTTTTACTGCTTTTTTTCTGTTCTTATCCCTGCAGAGACAACACAGCTAAGAAAGCAAGGTGGATTCTGTTCTTTCTTGTTCATTGTCAACAGAATTATTTAGTCAAAGTACTTCGTTCTAAACAATTACATCTGTGCAAACCCACTAACAGCAATGTGGTTGCACAGGTGTACCTAAGGGTATGTCTACACCACAGTCAGAGGTGTGTGTCTGCTACACTAGCTGGCTTTGAACTAGCTAGTCCAGGTACCAACTGCAAGAAAGCCGTGGCAACATGGGCTAGCTGCCTGACTAGAAGCCCACCAGAGAGCCTGGGTACAGTCTCCGGCAGCTAGCCCATGCTGCAGTTGGTACCTGAGCTAGCTAGATCAAAGTTTGCTCAGGCATGACTACACATGCTGCAACTACACCTCCAACTGCAGTGAAGACAGATCCTAAGAAGCTAGTTTGGCCCGCAAGCTCTTCATTGTTGGTGATGGTGTATGTGATGGAGAGAATCCACTCTGACTTTCAGAGACCAGGTTGAGTTTGCAGGACTGATAGCTAGAAAAATCATTCTATTTACTTGTAAACTGAACACAGTTGATTCTGAAGTCACAAACACAAACTTGGAACTCCACAGAGCCATTTGACAGTAATTTTTCAGTATTTTAAATCATAAAGCTGTTCTACAGAAGAACACAGGATTTGCCATTCTTGATCAGACTACTGGTTCATCAAATGGACTCAGGCGATGTCTAATACTTAGTGCTTCAGAGGAAGATGGACACTCCTCATCATTGTATTATTGTGCAACACTGCACATGACAGAGAGCAAAACATTCCATCACAAAGTAGAGGATAAACTACTTTAATTACTGTCTAAAAATATTTGAGTCAAGTATTGGAACATGACCTTAAATTAGTTTTTTGGGGGGGAGAAAAAACAGGAGAGCCAAATGGATCAATTTACATTAGAAATAATAGGGATAAATATAAATGGAAACTTTTGTTAATAAAAAAATAGGTTAAGAAAAAACCTGGTCTAAATGTTAAAGATCTGGGGCCAAATTTCCACTTTTTTCAGGACAGGCTTGGTGTGAGACACGTGGGGACGGGTGCAGCTGTCAGGAACAAGCTATGCCTCCCTAATTTTCCTGGTGCAGTTGTGCCTGGTCTGCCCACTGGCACATGTTGGAGCAGCTTTAGGGGCTGCTGTAACTTATGCCAACTGGTTATGGTCTCTATCAGATTATATGCTGTAGTGAATTAAACAGATACTGCACCTCACCCCCTTCTGGCCTCTATGTCAGGGTGTACAGGGGGCAGATGATATAGGATCCAGCTATACCACTTTACATCAGCTGAGGGCTTCCCTTTATTCCAAGGAAATCATCAGCTGGTCACTTAGAGCCAGATTCCACACGTTACACCACCTGACTAGTGCAAAGTGGACAAAACAGGAGGGGTGGAACTTCAGTATTTAATCACAACTCCTAGGTCATGTCTACATTACAAAGTTCAGTCGATACAAGTTATGTTGGCATACAGTCACTGAAGTCTGTATATCGCTCAGGTGTATGCATGCTTGGCTTCTTGTGTCAGCACTGCCTACACTCACCAGGACTGCTTGTGTCGATACAATGTGCGGTGCACTGGGTAGGTATCCCAGCGTGCCCCACATTGTTGTCCGCCACACGGCCTTTTGGGACCTTTTTGCAGTGCTTTGTGGGATAGTAGCAAAGCGCCCAGGGATTTCTGGGTGTTGGGAGTCAAGTTCTTAACAGGCTGCTCTCTATATCCCATAATACTTTCCACAGCCAATAATTTTAGCACTGTTTTCCAAAACTCCCATGGTCCCACGCAGCACTTTTTGGTCTCCACCATCATGCTGAGAGAAGCATGGAGCCTGCAGAGTTCAGCACAGTTCTCATATGCATTGTTAATACATACAGGAATCATCACTGTCCAGTATTTGCACAGCATAAGGAAGTACCGCTACCATTCAGATTGAGATGAGAACAATGTGGAGATGTTTGAGCATAATAACTGGATCCTAATGGGCACAGCAAAAAAAATTCCAGGTTGGTGCTAGTGTTCTTGGAGAGGCTCCAAAGGGTGGATCACTGCTTGTGGGCCTGAGAAACAAGACCCAACTGTTGAGAATGCATCATCATCATGCAAATTTAGCATGATGACAAGTGGCTGCAGAACTTTTTGATGCGAAAGGCCACATTCCTGGATCTGCGTGCTGAGTTCGCCCTTCAGCACAGGGAGACTAAAATGAGAGCTGCACTGACCGTGGAGAAAAGAGTGGCACTTGCACTCTGGAAGCTTGCAACATTGAATTGTTATTGGTCAGTGGGAAATCCTTTTGGAGCTAGAAAATCCACAGTTGGGGCCATAGTGATGGAAGAGTGTAGAGCCATTAAATGTCTCCTGCTATATCAAAGCAGGACTCTCGGCAACATGCAGGACATCACAGATGGATTTGCAGCAATTAGTTTCCCAAACTACAATGGCAGATAGCAGACATATTGCACCAGCCCAACTTGCTAGAGTACACAACAGAAAGGGCTACTTCTCCCTGGTCATGAAAGTGCTCATGATCACCAGGGACATTTCACAGATAAAGTGGGCTGGTCAGGGAACACAGAATTATTCAGAGAGCTGCAAGCAGGGACATTCTTCCCCAACTGGCAGCTTACTGTTGGCAATATTGAAATGCCAATAGTGACATTGCCTAACACTTTCTCTCCTGGCTCATGAAGCTGTATGCCAGCCACCTCAACAGCACCAAGAAACAATTCAACTACTGGCTCATCACTGTTGGAATGGGCTTTGGGTGGATTGAAGCAACGTTGGCATTGTTTGCCACTAGATTAGTATAGACCAGGCTGGAGATCCAGAGACTTTTGTCGACAAAACTATCCTGGTGTACACACTGCAATGACCATTTTGTCAACAAAATAAAACCACCTCGACAAGAGGCGTAGAGCTTTCTGAGACAATGTTTTAACAACAAAGCAGCAGTGTAGACACAATGTTTTTGTCACAGTAAACGGTCTTTGGAAATGCCAATCCTGACCACTCTGGACATCCATTTGCACTCTGCTGCTCTGCAGCCACCTAACCTTTCCCCTGGAAAGTCACAGGAAGTTTTGAAATTGATATTCCACTTCCTGCTTGGTTGGCATGGAGAGCTTGCATCTCATCTTCCCTGCTGACCAGGGAGGCTCCATGCAGCAAACAATCTCCTGCTTGGAGCACACCGGAACTGCTGGACCTGATCAGCATTTGGGGGAGTGTCTGCCATGCAGTCCCAGCTCCGCTCTAGCTGAAGGAACTTTGATACCTACAGCCAGATTTCTTGTGCCATGGTGGAGAAGGCTTATGAGTGGGAAACACTGCAGTGCCAAGCTAAAAATCAAGGAGCTGCAGCAGACCTACCACAAGGTCAGGGAGGCAAACCATCACTTTGGTGCAGAGCCAATAAGCTGCCGCTTCTACAAAGAGCTGCAATCCATCCTCAACAGTGACCTCACCTCCACCCCCAAGATGCCCATAGACACCTCCGTGGCCCCGGGGTCACCGGATACTGGACTGAACCTGGACAAAGAGGTCATCGACAAGGAAGTGGAGCTGAGGATGACCCAGAGCTGGGGAATAGTTCAGTTGCTGAGGTTGGGAGTCAGGAGCTGTTCTTGACCTCAAAGACTGCAGCCAGCCCCAGCCCTTCAGCTCAGGCACTCAGGATGCAGGAGAGGGGAGCTCTGGTAAGTGTTTGGAAGCTGATGCTGCTTGTGTACTGGAGGCATGGGGGTCATTAGGTTGCCTAAAACATACAGCCACTTGAAGGGATAGAAATGCATAGGAGTAGCTGTGTTTGCATATGCTTTCCTGCTCCTTTGCGCATCTAGCCAGTACAGCTGAGGAGCACATTCATGCACGCTGAGATTTTGCGGGTATCCTCCGGTGTGACCTCTAGGAAACCTTTTTGGAGGTACTCCCTGATTCTCTGCCTCAGATTCCTGGGCCGAGCGCTGTGTTTCTGGCCCCCTTGTAGCTCACTTTCTCATGCCAATTGCAATCACTTGAGCAGGGACCAAAGCAGCGCACAGTCGTATGACATAGGGATCCAGTTTGAAGCAGCCTGCGTGGAGGAGATGCATCCTACTATCCTTGCTGACTCTAAGGAGTGAGAGATCTGCTTCTATGGCCCCTGCCAGTGGAGAAGGGTCACACAATTTGAAATTTGTTTGCCCTGTGTACCTGCATTTATGCCCCAAGTGAGCACCCATCCAGAACCTAGACCTACTTGAATAGTCTGCCCTACCCACCCCAACTCACCATTCTCAGGCTGATCAAAGAGCTGTACTCTGTGCAGGGGGACAGTGAGAATGAGGCATGTTTCACAGAGATTCGTGTGTACTGTTAGGGCACTCACAATAATGGTTTTGTTCATTGTTTTTTGTTTTTACACAGATGTGACCTTCGCAGCCAAGGCACCTACGCCAGCAGACTGCCTACAAGTGATAAGGAAACAACCCTGGAGAAGCAAGGAGGAGATGTTCCAGGAACGCCTCCTGTCCTCTGAGGCATCCAAAAGAGAGAAAAGGGCATGGAAACAATTGATTGTCAGAATCTCAGAAGATGGACAGACAGGAATGGAAGGAAAACCAATAGAGAATTTTAGCTGTCCATGAGGGCATGATCAAGGCCATGGAGGAGCAGACAGAGCTTCTAAAGACAACAATATCATTGCAGACACAATTCATGCAAGCTCACCCCCCACCCCCACCCCCCTTCAGCTGCAACAGAACTTCTTTCCCTGCATTCCACCAACTCCCCCAACACATTCCTACCAAAGTCATGGGCCATCTCGCTACCCCCTTCATTTTACCCCCTCAGACAGCTATGAGAATGACAGCTGGACTTACACGCAGTTGTCATAGCTGGCACTGCCACCCAATACTTTCTCTCCTCTAGGATTTGTCTGTGTTGTGTGATGTTTTGTGTTTAATAATAAAAGTAGGCTCTCAAAACAAGAAGCACTCTTTATTTATGTGTTGAACATGATATGTGCACCTATCACCGACACATATGTACAGCTGTATAGCGATCATAGAATGTCACAGCAGAGTTTCAAAAAACACCTGATGGGTTCTCATTGTCAAAATAGACCCTCACTGCCTCCTTTATGTATATAGCCCCTTATTGTGTCCCTCTCCTAATCCCGGCAACTGGCTGCTCATATTCAGATGCAAGGCAATCCACCTCTGTGGTCCACCTAGGGCCAAACTTCTTGCCCGTAGCTTCACAAATTATGGAGCACACAGTAGGCGGCTTTAACCACAGGAATATTGTCCTCATTTAAGTCCAGCCTACCAGAAAGGCATCTCCAGCGCACCTTTAACCTGCCAAACACACATTCAATAGTCATTTTGCCCCTGCTCAGCCTGTTATTGAAGCGTTCCTTGCTGCTGTCCAGGTTGCCTGTGAAAGACTTCATGAGCCATGGCATTAGTGGGTAGGCTGGGTCTCCCAGGATCACTATGGGCATCTCAACATTCCCTATTGTAATCTTCCAGTCTGGAAAAAAAAGTCCCTGCTTGTGGCTTCCGGTACAGGCTGGTGTTCCTGAAGATAAGAGCATCATGCACCTTTCCTGACCAACCTGCGTTGATGTCAGTGAAATGCCCATGGTGATCCACAAGCGCCTGCAGTACCATAAAGAAGTAACCTTTTCTATTGATGTACTCCATCGCAAGATGATCCAGTGCCAAAATGGGATGTGTATGCCATCTATTGCCCCGCCATAGTTAGGGAACCCCATTGCTGCGAATCCATACACTATTTCCTGCACATTGCCCAGAGTCACAGTCCTTCACAGCAGAATGCGATTAATAGCCCTGCACATTTGCAATAACACAGCTCCAACAGCGCACTTGCTGACACCAAACTGATTAGCGACTACCTGATTAGCGACTAGTGGAGTTGCCAGCTTCCACACAGTGATTGCCATGCACTTCTCCACCGAGAGAGTAGCTCTCATTCTGGTGTCTTTGTGTTGCAGGGCAGGCGCCAGGTCCGCACAGAGTTCCAGGAAGGTGGCTTTGCGCATTCAAAAGTTCTGTAGCCACTGCTCGGCATCCCAGATTTGCAGAAGGATGCGATCTCACACTCAGTGCTTGTCTCACGCGTCCAGAAGTGGCAGTTCACCATGTGCAGATGCTCCGTGAATGACAACAGTAATGCAGTGCTGTTTGTCTGCATGTCACTCAGCAGATCAGACTCCTCAGATTCCTATTCCAATACGGAGCTCAAGATGTACTGCACAACCAGCTGTGATGTGTTCAGAATGCTGAAAGCAACCGTGGAGAGCAATGCGGGATCCATCCTTTCAGGTAGAGATGACAGGCGTGCCGTAAATGGCGAGGAGCCATTGAAAAAATAGCACGAGTCACTGTTAGCAACACAATGAATGATGGCCTGGAAACGCAATGCACGATAGGATATTGAGCCAGCACCCATGCTGCTCCGCGCTCCTCTCCCCCATCCCAGAATTCCTAGTGACAGAAGCTGCCGAGTTGCACGGTGGGATAGCCACCCATGATGCACTGCTCTCACTGTCGATACTTCAGCACCAAGCGTGGATGTGTTTTTGTAACAAAATGAGTGCTGTGTGAACGGGCACGAGCTCTGTAATTATAGCACTTTTTTAACACCAAAAAAACTACCGTCGACAAAACTTTCTAGTGTAGACAAGGCCTCAGAAAGAAAACCACTCCAGTGGTTATAGCTGCATATTGTGACCTACATAATATCTGTGAGACGAAGGAGGAAAAGCTGCCACCAGTGCAGAGGGTCACGGTTGAGTGGCTGTCTGCTGACTCTGAACAGTGAGACACAAGGGCTATTAAAAGAGCCAACTATGGAGCTGTGCAGTTGAGAAAGGCTTTAAAGGAGTATTTCAAGAGTTAGCCACTTTGCAGGTCTCTGTTGCTTTCATGAAATATTGTCTGTCTTGTGTAATTATTATTATATATTGGGTTGGTCTAAATCTGACGCTATGAATTCTGTAATGCTTGCTGTACATTGGGTTTTTGCCTCCCATTATGTATTCTGCAATGCTTGGTGTCAGGGATTTCTACATGTCACATGTAGGGGGTGTACATCCCCCCTCAATTTCCCCATCACTCCCCCAATGGTCAACTAGTTACATGCAGTATTGCCAATTTAGTCGGGTGGAAATCTGAATAGAAATTAAAACATTAATACACACTTTAAAAGCATGTACTGTGTTTGATCAAATACTTGTAACTGAAACAGCATAAAAGGTTTGAAAAGTATGAACAAAGACTAGCTTCCTCAGACAACTGATGTTTTTCATGACAATGTCAGCACATTTGTTTCAGCAATGTTGGCCAACCTCATAATTTCACATTATGATTTTTAAGCAAGGTGTGAATGAACTGCACTCACTACATGGAGGGTTTGGATGCCAGATCCCACTGGAGAGCAAGAGAGGGAGGATGGGGGACAGGTGTTTTGCTTGGTGGTGTGGGCTCTGCCTAAGAGTCACAGGCACTATTTGACCTGCCACTCTCTCCTGTTAAAAGATAGAGCTGATTAGACTCTATAGAGAGTCTTTTGTTTTTTTAAATGGCCACTAGAGCTAAAATCACTGATAATCAAGTCTAAGTGCTTAGACTGTTGTGGGACAGTGTTTCTGTAGAAGAGACTGCCCAGCCTGCACAAACAATAAGGTTCTCCCACTAGAGCTGAAATCACTGATAACTGGGTGCAACCTCAATAGACTGACCCGCAGAGGTCACAGTGGCAGGTGGAAGCAGAAGGTGACGGCACAGGGCCATCAGCAACGGAGTGGTGGAGTGAACGATGGCACAACAAACAAGAGCATCCAGAGCAAGCGGCCTATTGCACGACGAGCAGCTGGAGGAATGAGTAAGGTGCCTTCTCCCTCTCAGCCCCTAGCGTGGGAGGTGAACTCACATGAAAGCAACTCTGAACTCTGGGTCTCCACTGATCAAGGACAACTACTATGAGTGGGATGTAGTGATGGTAGAAGGAAGGTGCATGTTAAAGGAACATTGTTTGTTGGACTATGTTTTAGTGACTTTGCTCCAGAATGCTAGATTTGTGACTGGGACACTTATATAAATATACATTTCCCAGTAGGCCAAAATTTTTAAAATGCATTATTTGCCAAGGTTGTTATCTCACGTCATTGCTATCTCAGGAGCTCGTTATTGTGAGAAGTTTCTGCCCTAAACATTTTTATTATTATATTATAATTAATTTTTACATAATAATAGACATTCTGGGTCAGACCAGTGGTCCATTTCCAGTATCCTGTCTTCCATCAGTGGCCAATGCTACATGCTTCAGAAGGAATGACCAGAACAGGCAATCATCAAGTGATCCATACCCTATCATCCACTCCCAGCCTTTGGCAAACAGAGGCTAGAGACACTCAAAGCGTGGTGCTGCATCCCCACCAATCCTGGCTATTAGCCATTGATGGACATATCCTCCATGAATGTTTATAGTTATTTTTTTAACCTTGTTATAGTTTTGACCTTCACAACATCTGGCAAAAAATTCCACAGGTTAACTGTGTGTTGTGTGAAGAAGTATTTCCTTTTGTTTGTTTTAAACCTACTGCCTATTAATTTCATTGAGTGACCCCTAATTTTTGTGTTATGTGAAAGTGTAAATAACATTTCCTTATTCAATTTCTCCACACCATTCATGATTTTATAGACCTCTATGATATACCCTCTTAGTCGTCTCTTTTCCAAGCTGAAAAGTCCCAGTCTTTTTAATCTCTCCTCAAATAAAATCTGTTCCATACTCGTAATCATTTTAGTTGCTCTTCTCTGTACCTTTGCCAATTCCATTATATCTTTTCTGAGATGGGGCTACCAGAATTGCACAGAGTATTCAAGATGTAGGTGTACCATGGATTTATATAGTAAAAGTGGAGGAGCTTAGTTTGCCAGACCAATCAGCAAAGCCAGTGCTGACAGCCTAAGCGAAAAGACTTCAAAACAACAAGCCTCTGGACAGTATTCATGCAAAAAGCCTTATAAGTCAGTCACTGTCAAAGCCATTTTTGAAGTACTTAACGAGGCTGTTAAGAATGCTGGAGACACAACAGTTAATGCGAACAAACATGGCTGTTGCATCATACTTTCTATTGAGATACCACACACTACAAACTGGAGGCCAATGTTAAATGCACTGTCACTTGTTAATTCTGAAGTTGGATACTGGTTCCGAACAAGATGGGCAAATGCTCCCTATCTTTTTGCAAGAAACTCAACTGATTGGTTAGAAGCATGCAGTGAAACAGAGAAAGACTCAGCAGTTGAAAAAGTGAAGAAAGAAAGATCTTGGAGTCGTGGATAGTTCTCTGAAAACATCCTCAATGTACAGCGGCTGTCAAAAAAACTAACAGAACATTGTGAATCATTAGAAAAGGGATAGAAAATATCGTATTGCCTCTTTATAAATACATGGTATGCCCATATTTTGAATACTGCGTGCAGATTTGGTTGCCCCATCTCAAAAAAGATATATTAGAATTGGAAAAGGTACAGAAAAGGGCAACTAAAATTATTAGGGATATGGAAAAGCTTCCATATGAGGAGAGATTAAAAAGACTAATTTCAATTCCTGGGGAAAACACTGACCTAATAAAGATACTTTGACTTTACAAAAACAGAACTTGATTGTGTGTAAAAGAGCAGTTAACCAAAGTAAAGTGCAAACAAAGTCATACAAGCCTAATTTTTTTACCAGCATTGCGAAGAGGGTGAAACAGTTTACAAACCCAAGTGAAAATGCAAGTAAATTATAAACATTTATGTCCAATTATGTAAATAATAGTTCAGTATAATCCATTGTGGCTACTAGTTTTCTCAGGTCAGTATATGTGTAGTTATGGCTATCCTTGTTATCCCCTGGTGTGGAGTGGTAGGCGTAAGAATGTACACTGTGGTGCCATGTGGTATGTTGTGGGATAGCGGGGGCCATGACCATGCAGTTCTCCAAGCACTGCAAAGACTGCTGGGTCTGGGATCTCTGATCCTGTAGATCAGCTATGCTCTGCAACATTTGTGTTCGTTGTCTGAGCTAATCCATTATGTCCTGGTGCGTTTCCTGATGCACCTCTTGGTTCTTTTGCCTCTCCTGCAGCAACTGCTCTCTCTCTGTCTTTCACCTGGTTCACATTCTGAAGGGCCCTCCAAGCCCTTTCATCATGGTCCAATGCAACTGTGGCTGGGAGGATGGATCTTGCATAACCTATACTCCCTAATCATCTTCCTTCTCCTCCTGATCAGTGGGTGTGGAGGGGGTACCCCCTCAAGGCCACCGTGCCAGAAGCTGCTGATAAAATCACACAGATACACCATTAGCTTTATAGTCACAATAGAAAGGAAAAGATAAGTTTCAAAACTCCCTTCTATTATTCCCATAAGTACCTTTAATAAGAGATGCTTTACTGGCACTTGGGCTTTGGCGTGCCTCCTTACGGCACCACTCTCCATCTCAAACAATGGTGAGTATGGATGGGTTGGTGGTGTGTGTTCTCTTGCATGTTGCTATGAAGTTCAGTGCTGCACCCCCTCCACCCTCTCTGGTACAGGTATAGGGAAATGGCAGGGAACATACTGGCATTAGTTTAATAGCAAAAGGGGAGGGTAAAAAGAGGAAATAAAAGAGCACTCTCTTAGCACAAAAGCAGAATGTTAAGAACAATATTAATCAAGCATTCGAAGGACATGAAGAGAAGGAATTCTTGAACTGCCTTTGCACCAATGCTAAGAGCCTGGGTAACAAAAAAGAGGAATTGGAATTGCTCATTTATGAGCATAAATTCAATCTAGCTGCTCTTTCTGAAACCTGATGGGCTGACCCGCACAACTGGAATGTTAAAATCAATAGCGATAACCTATTTAGGAAGGACTGAATGGGCAAAAGGAGAGTGGGAATGGCACTCTATGTCCAAAATGGCATTACCTCTTTCTGAGTCACTGATAACTTGAAAGAAAATTATCTTGAATGCTTGCGAATCAATGTCCTAACAGACAAAACACAAGATGGTGTATTGGTTGGTGTCTGCTACAGATCACCAAATCACAGGAGGGACCAGGATGACTACCTCCTTACACACCTAGCTGCAATTTGTAGGAAAAACAGCTGCATCATCATAGGGGACTTCAATCTGAGTGACATATGCCGGATGTCTCACGCTGCTAGTACTAGTTAGAATTTCTAAACATTACAGCTCACAATTTCCTAATTCAATGTGTTGCAGCCAACGCAGAGGAAC
The DNA here is from genome assembly GCF_026122565.2 of Emydura macquarii macquarii. NCBI lineage: Eukaryota > Metazoa > Chordata > Testudines > Chelidae > Emydura > Emydura macquarii. Next base: position 74,198,258 of record NW_027131390.1, read on the forward strand.
TTTTTATGAGGCTTTGTCCTAACAGATAAAGAGGAACTGATCACAGAACTAAAAATGAATGATAGGAGTACAGTTGGCAGCCAATGGCGAACGGTCAAACATAAAAAAGGTCTCACACTGCAACTGAATATTGACAAAATGTACAAGTGCTTATACACAAATGCTAGAAGTCTAAATACTAAGAAGGGTGAACTACAGTAGTTGGCATTAAATGAGGCTATTGATACAATAGGCATCACAGAAACTTGGTGGAATGAGTGGAATCAATGGGACATGATAATACCAGGGTACAAAATATATAGGAATGACAGAGTAAATCATGGTGGTAGGGGAGAAGCACTATATAGGAAATAAAGCATAGAGCCACATAAAGTTGAAATCTTAAATGAATCAAACGGTATCACAGAATCTCTGTGGATAGAAATTCCATGCTTGAACTATAAGAATATAGCAGTAGGAATATATTATTGACCAGGACAGTGATTGTGAAATGCTCAGAGTGATTAGAGAGGCTACAAAGGCAAAAGATGTAATAATAATGGGGGATTTCAACTATCGCCATATTGACTGGGTACATGTCACCTCAGGGAGGGATGCAGAGATAAAATTTCTAGACATATTAAATGACTGCTTCTTGGACCAACTTGTCCTAGAACTCACAAGGGGAGAGGCAAATCTTGATTTAGTCATAAGTGGAATGCAGGATCTGATCCAAGAGGTGAATATAGATGAACCCGCTCCATAACAGCAACCAAAATGAAAATTAATTTAACATCCTTATAGGGGGAAAATGCCAAAGAAACCCACCACAATGGCATTTCACTTCAAAAATGGGAACTACACAAAATGAGGAAGCTAGTTAAATGGAAATTAAAGGGAACAGTCACAGTGGTGCAAAGCCTGCAGACTGTATGGAGACTATCTAAAAACACCATAATAGAGGCTCAAACTAAATGTATACCATAAATAAAAAACACAGTAAGAACACTAAAAAAATTCCACCGCAGCTAAACAACAGAATAAAAGAGGCAGTAAGAGGCAAAAAGGCATCCTTTAAAAATTGGAAGTCAAAATCTTAGTGAGGAAAAGAGAAAAGTAACAAATTCTGGCAAGATAAGCATAAAAGCATAATAAAGCAGGTCAAGAAAGAATTTGAAGAGCAACTAGCTAAGGACAGAAAACTAACAGCCAAAAAAAAAAAAAAATTAAATACCTCAGAAGTAGGAAGACTGCCAAAGAATCAGTGGGGCCACTGGATATTGAGGTGGTAAAGAAGCAGTCAAGGAATACAAGGCTGTTGTGGAGAAACTAAATGTATTTTTTGCATTAGCATTCACTGCACAGGATGTGGGAGAGATCCCCACACCTGAGCTATTCTTTTTAGGTGACAAATCTGAGGAGCTGTCCTAGATTGAGATGTCAATAAAGGAGGTTTTGAACAAATTGATAAATTAAATAGTAATAAGTTACCAGGACCAGGTGCTATTCACTCAAGAGTTTGGAAACAACTCAAATATGACATTGGAGAACTACTAACTCTGGTATGTAATCTATTGCTTAACTCAGCCTCTGTACATGACTGGAGGGTAATGCCTATTTTTAAAAAAGGCTCCAGAGGCAATCCTGGCAATTTCAGCCAGGAAGCCTAACTTCAGTACCAGGCAAGTTGGTTGAAACTATGTAAAGAACAGAATTATCAGATGCATAGATAAACATGACTGTTGGGGATAAGTCAACATGGTGTTTGTAAAGGGAAATCATGCCTCACCAATCTGTTAGAATTATTTGAGGGATATAGTATATTTGGATTTTCAGAAAGCCTTTGACAAGATGCCTCACCAAAGGCTCCTAAGCAAACTACGCAGTCATGGGGTAAGGAAGAAGGTCCTCTCATGGATCGTAACTAGTTAAAAAATAGGAAACAAATGGTAGAAATAAATAGCCATTTTTCACAATGGAGAGAAGTAAATAGCTGGGTCCCTCAAAGATCTGTACTGGGAACTGCGCTATTCAACATATTCATAAATGATCTGGAAAAAGGGGCGAACTGAAAGATGGCAAAATTTGCAGATATAAAGTTACTCAAGATAGTTAAGTTCAAAGCTAACCAAGAAGAGTTACAAAAAGATCTCTCTAAACTGGGTGACTGAATTTTATCTGCCATTTCGTTGCCCAATGTTGATATGTGCAAAGTATTGCATATTGGGGAAAAAAATCCTATCTATACATACAAAATGATGAGGTCTAAATTAGCAGTTATCACTCAAGAACGATCTTGGAGGCATTGTGGATACTTCTTTGAAAACATCTGCTCAATGTGCAGCAGTAATCAAAAAAGCTAACAGAATGTTAAGACTCATTTGGAAAGGGATAGATGATAAGACAGAAAATATAATGCCATTATATAAATCCATGGTAAACCCACACCTTGAATACTGCATGCAGTTCTGATTGCCTCATCTCAACAAAGATATATTGGAATTGGAAAAAGTGCAGAGAAGGGCAATAAAAACGATTAGGCGGATGGAATAGCTTCTATATTAGGAAAGCTTGAAAAACCTGGGATTGTTTATTTTAGAAAAGAGATGATTAAGTGGGGATATAATAGAGGTCTATAAAATCATGAATGGTATGGAGAAGTGAATAGGGCAATGTTATTTACCTCTTCACATAAACACAAGAACTAGGGGTCACCCAATGAAATTAACAGGCAGCAGATTTAAAATAAACAATAATAATAACACACAATGAACCTGTGGAACTCATTGTCATGGAATGTTGTGCAGGCCAAAAGTATAACTAGGTTAAAAAAAGGATAGGTCCATCAATTGCTATTATCCAAGATGGTCAGGGAAGCAACCCCATGCTCTGGGTGTCCCTAAATCTCCAATTGCCAGAAGTTGGACGTGGACAACAGGGGATGGATCACTAAAAGTTGACCTGTTCTGTTCATTCCCTCTGAAGCATCTGGCACTGGCCACTGTCAGAAACAGGAAACTGGGTTGGATGGACCATTGGTCTGACCCAATATGGCCATTCGTATGTTCTTAGATTATGACTTGATCGCATTTATAATGTGCATGCAGAATAAAGTGCAGAACAGTACTATATATATTTGGTGCTTTAATAAAGCCAATTTAACAAAGCTAAAAACAACTATGAGCCAAATCAGCTGGGAGGAAGAATTTAATAAAAAAAGGTGAATGATAATTGAGAATAATTTAAGAAACCTTACTAGAGGCCCAAAAAGCCACAATTCCACAACTAAGGAAGGCTGTGCTGATTAAAAAAACAACCTGTTTTAGAAGGGAAGTGAAGGCAGCTATACAAAATAATAATATATAACAAATGGAAAAAAGGGGAAATTGATAGTTATGAATATAAATCAGAAGTAAGCAATTGTATGAAATTGATACGGGAAACAAAGGGACACAATGAGAAATCTATGGACAGCAGAGTTAAACACAACAAAAGGAGTTTTTTAAATATATTAGGAACAAAAAGAATTCTGACAATGGTATAGGTTCATTACTAGATGAAAATGGCAGAATTATCAATAATAATGCAGAAAAGGCAGAAGTGCCAATAACTATTTCTGTTCTGTATTTGGGGAAAAAGCAGATCATATAATCTCATCATCTGGTGATAACACTCTTTTCATTCCATTAGCATCTCTGGAGTACATCAAACAGAAGTTACTAAAGTTAGATATTTTTAAATCAGCAGCAAGTCTAGAAAACTTGCATCCAGGAGTTTTAAAAGAGCTGGCTGAGGAAATCACTGCATCATAAAAGTTGATTTTCAGTAAATCTTGGAGCACTGGGGAAGTTCCAAAAGACTGGAATAAAGTTAATGTGCCAATTTTTAAAAAGGGTAACCGGGAAGATCCTAGTAATTATAGGCCTCTAAGCCTGATATGGATCCCAAGTATTATAATGGAATGCTGATAAAGAACTCAGTTAATAATGAACTAAAGGAGGGTAATGTAATTAATGCAAATCAACATGAGTTTATGGAAAATAGATCTTGTCAAACTAACTTGATATCTTTTTTTGATGGGAATACAAGTTTGGTTGATAAAGGTAATAGGGTTGACATAATTTACTAAGCTGTCTGTAAGGCATTTGACTTGGTATTGCATGACATTTTGATTAAAACACTAGAACGATATAAAATTAACATAGCACACATTAAATGGATTAAAAACTGACTAATGGATAAGTCTCAAAATGTAATTGTAAATGGGGAATCATTATAAAACTGGTGTGTTTCCAGCAGGGATTGGTTCTTGGCCCTACATTACTTAACTTTTTTATCAATGACCAGGAAGAAAACATAAAATCATCACTGGTAAGGTTTGCAAATGACACAAAAAGTGGGATGTGGTAAATAATGAAGAGTATAGGTCTCTGATTCAAAGCAATCTGGATTGCTTGGCAAACTGGGTGCAAGCAAACAGTATGTGCTTAATATGGCTAAATATAAAGGCATATGTCTAGGAACAAAGAATGTAGGCTATGTGTACGTGATGGGGGACTCTATCCTGGGAATCAGTGCCTCTGAAAAAGATCTGGGGATGGTGGTGGATAATCAGCTGAAGATGAGCTCCCATTGTGACGCTGTGGCCAAAAGAGCTAATATGATCATTGCATGCATAAATAGAGGAATCTCAAGTAGAAGTAGAGAAGTTATTTTACCATTATATTTGATATTGGTGTGACTGCTGCTGGAACCCTGTGTCAAGTTCTGCTGCCCATAATTCAAGGAAAAGGTCAGACTAGATAATCACAATGGTCTCTTCAGGCCTGGGAATCTATGAATTTTCATACATACGGTGATTTTGGCTGGTATCTCACTCCTGAGGGTCACAAAGATACAGAGAACCCTGCTGCAGCTGGCATCCCAAGGCTGCCCAGGTGTGCATGCTGCCAGCCTGTTTAATGCAATGGTGCAAGCTGAATTCACCACAGTGTGGCATGGGAAAGTTTTCTATCTCAGGTGAAAAAACAAGGGTACCATCCCTAGATATCTTTGGGAGAGGATTGCAGAATACCTCCATGAGAGTTTCATCAAGATTTCTTCCCAAGAGGATAGAAGAGACATCCTATTCTGATAAACAAAGTACTCTGAATGACCCATCATCTAAACCAACAAGCCAAAGAATTGACAAGTGAATGTGTCGCCAACTCTCTCTCTGTTAGTTCTACCTCTACCCAAGTACAGACCATTATTATGATGTGGCCTGTGTAACTGAAATATCATACAATCCTTCTTAGAATGTATTCCCTAATGTTATACCAGTAAAGCAAAAAAAAGTCAATACCGTCATCTTAACTGGTGGATGCGCCTAGTGCCATTTTAAAATGGGGAACAAAGACAGAAGGGAAGCTGGGAGGGAGATGAGGTTTTAGAGAAAAGAAAAGTAAAAAAAAAAAATTGAAAGAATAATGCATGTACACACTTACACAAGCTCCGTTCCTCTTCCTCGGTGGGCTCATCAGTGCTTGTCTGGCTGGACTGGCTAGACTCCTGCAGAGTTTCAAACAGTTCCTGGCTCACGGCATGTTTTTGAGTCTCACGCCGTGTTTCCCCTCTCCTCCTCTTCCATGCCATTCATGGCAGTAGCCTCTATCTTGGACTCCTTCAAGGTATCCACAGCTGTCTGTGGAATAGCGGTGGGGTCTCTGCCAAGTATGGCCTGGAGTTCGTTGTAAAAGTGGCAGGTCTGTGGGGCAGCACCAGATTTCTTGTTGCTCTCCATCACTTTGCGATATGTCTGGTATAGTTCCTTCACTTTCACGTGGCACTGCTGCTGATCCCTGTCATGCCCCTTTCCCAGCATCCCCCATGCAAACTTCTCATAGATATCTATGTTTATACGGGTAGTCCACAGCTGTGCTTGCACAGCCTCGTCTCCCCACAGGCCCAAGAGATCTAATATTTCCACATCTAATAGCTCTCTGCGTCCGTGAAATCTGCATGGTCAGTTGGATGCACACAACAAAAGCAAGCTGATAGGTGTGCCTTCCAAGATGGGCAATCAGCAAAAAGACATTTCAAAATAATGTGGGAGTTTTAAAGGGAGAAGGACTTTTTGTTCAAAGGTAACAGTAATGGTAGGACCTATTCTAAGACACTGGATGCCAGCATAGCCCTTGCTGTAGGTAGGAAGGCTGGGAGCTATATTCCCTGAAGACTGGTAGTGCCTGTGACAGAATGCTAAGAGCCTAGAGCTGACTCAGCCCTCTGGTCACTGAAGTACTAGCTATTTCCCCCAGAGTGGGTTTAACAGTGGAGATGGCTGCTCAATAGCTTATTCAGGCCAGAGGTTGATGAGCTAATGACAGCACTCAACCCATCTGTTGGGAACAGTTAAAGGACAGAAGGGAAGTGAAAGGGGAAGACTGTCCAGGGCCAGAGGATACAGGATCTCAGAATAGTGAGGTCTTGCCTCTCCTTCCCCACAGTGGACCAATGGGGATGTTTATTTCCAATTGTATGTTGCTGCACAAGGCTGGTGAAGTGGTGGAAAGGACCCTGGACATAACATACTGGTGCTCATAAACTGAGATGCATCCAAACTGTTTATGGTGATCCAAAAGAATGGAGAAGGGAACCTGTTACAATTCCCCTAACAAAATACAATAAAGTAACCAAGCAGATTAATGGCATGTAGACATATCCCCAGTGGCTGTTACAGATGGACTGATCACCAGTCCAGACAAAAATATAGAGGAAAGAAAAAACACTCTAATTTCCTTTTTGTAATAAAAAGAGGGTTTATAATTTGAGCTATGTAGCAAATGTAGTTAGGCTGCTATTTTTTCTCTCTTTATATTTTGGGACTATCTCAATCAGAAATTAAGTGCATTCAGTATATTAGGAATATTTTTCTACAAAGAAAGCACCATACAAATAAACATACAATTTCCCCTGATTATTGTTTTGAATTAATTTAACAATTAATAAAAGATATCTTTTTAAGTGACTTCTAAACATTATACAGTGCAGCTGAAGTTCTGTCAAATGCATTTATCATTCTACTAGATAAATATTATTTTTTACCTACTACTCATTCATTTTGTTTCTGAAATACAACATCATGCATCTGGCAACCTACTATTATAAGAAGTAGACTAATCTTAGAAAACAAATTACACATATCAATGGTACAGGAGAACATTAGAGTCTTAGGGCTTGTCTACACAGTGCTTTAGTCTACACCAGTGGGGGAGGGTAAATTGTAGTCCACTTTAGCATGTTGTGCACTAACTGATCCCTCTGGACCCTCCTGGCACACACTAAAAGCTCCTTTGCATGTGTAAATGTAGTCCAGTTTCAAACAGAACTGTGTTCATGTGCTCTAGGGAACTTTTAGTGAGTCCCAGGAGGGTAAGCATGGGCCGGCTATTGTGTGACACCCAAGTGCCGAATAAAATTTACAGCCTCTGGTGCAAACTAAAACATTGTGTAGATAAGCCCTTAGTGGTATATAACCTGATTTATTATCAGTAATGGATTAATCAACTATCCTAAACCCAACAGCCTTTTACACCACAATAACATTGACTGAAAACTAGTAGATTCTGCTCTTAAAGGAACGCTACTTGGCCCCAATACTCCAGTGTACAAGAGCTGCTTTGCATTGCTCTGGCAGCACAGAGAAGCCCTAAAGCTGGTGTACCTAGTCAAAGGATTCTTCAGTAGCATAGAGGAGTCCTCAAGTGGCATGGAGCTAACATAGCAGAGCTCTTATGCTACCTCCTCCCTGGTTGCTGACATAAGGGGCATGGCTGTGATATCCTTGCACTCAGCTGATCACTAGAAGGCACTGGCAGTCGGCATAGATTAGAACAGCCTTTAGGATACTCTAATTTGTGATGAGGATTGGCTGTTCCCCTCCTCTCTGCACTCCCAGAGTTCATTGTTGAATGTTGCACTTCAGTGTGATAACACAGATGGTCCTGGCCACACTCCCTTCTCCAGCTTCCCAGCAGATAATTAGTTACAAAGCTGTGTGAAAACAGTTAGAATTTATAAACTGAATGCCACCCAGTAAACTAGGTTAATGGGCCCACAAACTGTAGTCATAAAAAATTAAATGCTGTCCCTTGGCTATTGAAGACATGGCAGGCAGTGGGGGGGCAATTGCTGGAGATGCTGCTAGCAGAAAGGAAATTACTGGGTAAGAATTTCCCCATTCTGCAGCCCAGTATCTCCTACAACAGTGGTCCCAAATTTTTCCAGTAATGGAATCTGTCCGCGCCCTCCCCCCTCCATTACTGCACAGTTGGCTCAGCAGAGGCGCTTGGCTGAAGGCAGAGCTGGAGGCTGAACTGGGAATGGGGGAGGAGGTGGGGCTAGAAGCGGAGCTGGCTTGGGGGGCGGAGAGGGAATGAGGGCAGAACTGGGCTGGAGGCGGAGCAGGGGACAGAGTGGAGCTGAGGCTGGAGCTGGGCTAGGGGCGGAGCAGAGCTGGGTCATGATCCATCCCTGCCCCCTCTGGGGGCTCGCCCTGGCCCCGCAGCACGCCCCTCCCCCCGAACGTTCCTCCATGCCTCTCTAGGGGGCACGCCCCACAGTTTGGGGATCACTGTTCCACACTGAGATGTCTGGAAAGTAGTGAGCAGTGGAAATAAGTAGGGAGGGACAAAGAAACAGAGTGAAATAGGGAAGTCTCCCTTTGAAAGTAAATGGCAAGTTAGGTATCAATCACCACATACTTCACCTTCCGGCATAGAAGACCTCTGCAGAGGACAGAAAATACACCTTTAGAGTGTCTAATAAAGGTTTTGAAAGAGTACAATGTTGCTGCCATGCAAATTTCCTCAGCTGAAGCACAAGCTGTTTCTGCCCATGATGTCAACATAGAACTTGTAGCGTGTGCCTTGGTTCCCCAGGAACAGGTTCACCTGATGCCTTGTGTGAACCTTGTTATAGTCTTGGCCTTCACAACATCCCCTGGCAAGGAGCTCCACAGGTTGATGTGTGTTGGGTGAAGAAATATTTCCTATTGTTTATTTTAAATCTGCTGCCTATTAATTTAATTGGGTGACCCCTCGTTTTTGTGTTAAGAGAAGGACTAAACAACAGTTCCTTATTTACTTTCTCCCCACCAGTCATGATTTTATAGACCTCTATCATATCCCCCCCTTAGCCATCTCTTTTCCAAGCTAGTCTTATTAATCTCTCCTCATATGGCAACACAGCACACTATGTGGTTCCTGCACAGACAGAGCTACTAACTCAGAGACTAATCTGGGATGCATGACCTCTACAAAGAAGCAGGTGTTGATGGATAGGCATAATGGCATGACTGATGTAAGCATTTCAAAGGGAAGGTGGTTAGGTTTTTCAGCACCAACAATAGGTCTCACTTAGGAAAGACTGACCTGACCACAGTTCCAGCCAGTTTGACTGCTCTGAAAAATCTGGAAAATTGAGTATTCTAATGCATAAGATCTTTGGGATCTTTAGTTAAGACACTACTTATGGCTGACACCTGACATGCTATTCCTTGTCCACACTGACCTGAATAGAATCCAAAATAGCTGGAATTCCCAGGTGTTTGTATTTCTGTTGTTTGTTTGACATCATGAACTAAACTGTGACCAGAAGGAGAAACCCATTAGCATTGAATACTGTCCTCCAGAAGATCAAGTCCTGTTCACTTTGGTGGACAGTCCAAATGTGATCAATGCTTCTTTCTCAGTTGCTGGCTGTTGGAGACAGCTTGGGTCTGGAGGAAGGGTGGGGCCTTGGTAAAGAATGTCCATTCTGAATAACATATGCACTGAGAATTCCAATGCCATGTCTCCCAGATCTGAAAACCACCGTTCCCTCAGCCAGTGTGAAGTTATATTTGTAACTGTTGCTTTCTTTTGTCTTATTCTCCCCTGAAAAGTGGTGGGAATATGTAAGAGAGGCCCTTCAACCATCTGTATGCATGAGGATCCATTCCCAGTGACATGGAATCTGTTTCTCCCGTGAAGTATCTAGGCCGTTTCCTGTTCCTGCACCTGGCAAACAGATCAACTGCTGGAATGCTGAATTTCTGAGCAAACAAGTTAAAAATCTTCTGATTCAGCCCCCTTTTGAATGGTTGACTGTATGTCTGTTGAGCCAGTCTGCGTATTGGCTTAGTTCTCCTTCTACATTTATTATTCTTATGGAAGCCAGATTTTTCTCTGCCCATTCGCTTATTTCCGTTGCTTCTCAGTGAAGGATTTAGCTTCAGTTTCCCTTGGATTACTGAGATACTGAGGTGATGTTGTCCAGCTGCACTAAATTGTGGTCACCCTTTAGATGGAACCTTCAGAGGATGAGTTACACCAGTCTGACCTCCAAGATGTTGATACGCTTGTTCTTGTCTGTGGAGTTCCATGTACCCTACACTATTCTATATCCCAGATACGCTCTCCATCCCACAAGCCTGGCCTCTGTTGAGAGTACCGGAGGGTCTAGAAGGTAGAAGGGGAGAACGCCATTCATGTTCCCTGGGATTGTTCACCATCTGAGGGATGCCTATGCCTGGCTTGGAAACAGCACCTGAGCTTGAAAACGTTCCAGTGAGTGGTTCAGCACTTGCCTATGGCATTATTCCTATACATGAAATCAGGCGGCCTAGTAGCTGGAGACACTGGTCTATGGATGGGTTTGGGTTCCTTATAAACAGAGATATCAGGTTCTGGATCTGCTGAAATCTGACCAGTTAGGAGGGATAGATCCTGGCCATAAAAATTTCTATATCCACTCCCAGATGGGTTCTCTTTGGAGAAGGGATCAGAGAGCTTTTTTTGGCGTTTGTCACAAAGCTATGTGCTTCAAGCAGCTTCAGTATCTGGACTGTGGCAATATATGCTCCTTCTCTGGTCAGAGCTCTGATCAAAATTTTATCCTAGAAGGGATAAAGGTGAGTGCTGAAACCTGACCTGGCTATGACCATCAGCATCTTGGTAAAGATTCTGGGGGCTGACAAAAGGCTGAAGGGCAGTGTTTTGTATCGGTAGTGGGACATACCATACACAAAACTCAGTAGACAGCTGTGACATGGATGAATAGTCCACTGAGGCAAGGAAATCCCCTTGGGACAGCAATGCTACCACTGATGTTAGGGTCTCCATCCTGAATCTCATTTTCTTCATCCATTTGTTGAGTTGTGTGAGGTCCAGAATGGTTTTGACCCCTCCCCCCTCATACATTTCTAGATGATGAAGAATATTGAGTATCGTAAAACTCTTTCTTCTGAGGCTACCAATTATATTGCTCCTATGTCCAGAGATGTGAGATCTTGTTCAGCACCAGTTTGTGTTTGATAGAGATACTTGACATGGGCAATTGGATGAAGACAGGATGAGATGGTATCCTTAATTTGAGGGAATAACAGAAACTCACTACTTCTTTTGCCCACTTGACCATGGTTGATTAAAACCATTCTTCTGTGAAGTGGGATATTCTGCAACCTAAATTCAAATCAAACTGGAGGCACCAGGCTTTCACGTCAAGGAGAGCTCTTAAAGGTGCTACCAACACCTAGGGTTTTTCTACCTGATGCACAGTTCTAGGATTTTCCTTTGCCATACCACTATCTTTCCTTTAGTGCTTTTTGTGATGAGGATGGATGAAAGGAGCATTTCTGCCTCCTGTTGGGTTTGTAGTCTATTCTCAAGGTGCTGTAGGGAGGTGGGGGTGTACAGGTCTGTTTCAGTTTAGATGCATTGTGTGCCATGATCTTATCCAATTTCTCTCCAAATAACCCGTGAATTTGGATGAACACAGGATTTGTTTGGAGTGGGCGTCTGCAGTCTAGGAGTGTAGTTGGATATGGTGCCATTCCATGGCCCTGGCTGAGAACCTCATCGCATCCATTGAGCCATCTGTGGCAAAGGCTGTAGCTAGGGATGGGGTTTTTTTTGAGGGTAGACCTGAAGTCACTGGTTCTTGTCATCCAGTGCAGGACATTGTGGCTTTTGCAAAGCAGGTAGACGCCAGGAATACTCAGAAGGCAGAAGAAGCCTCAAAATCCCTCTGAGGGTGCCTCCATCTTCCTGTCAGCTATGTTTTTGGGAAAGATACCCGCTCTGAATGGGATTATCCTACCTTTTGCTAATGATGCCACCACAGCATCTACCTTTGTATTTCTGCAAAGGCATTTTGGCTGTTCCTTCTCATAGTATCTAAGTGCATGCCTGTTTATGCGCTTTTCCTTGCCAGACTGTTCCCATTCTTCTCCAATCACATCCTCAAAGGAAGGGTTCAGCGGGATTGCTGTTTCAGGCTGGGATTTGACTGGCAGGTATTTATCTTTTCATCTAGTATCTGCTCTGGTTGGATCTGTATGGTAGATGCCATTATTTTACACATGGTATCAAATTTGACAGAGGAAAAACCCTTCATTGCTTTTTCCCCCTGGTTTGCTAGATCTTGAACTAGAGAGCTCTCTCCCTTCTCAGTAGAGGAAGTAGTATCTGAATCAGAGAACAAATATCTCTTAGACTCTTCATATTTTATTTTTTCTTCCTTTTTTGTGCTTCTTCGATCTTTTTGCCTGTTTTTCAGGAGTTCCTGCCTGGCTGTGGCTAGGGTACATCTCTTGTGTCACTTTTTATCAAGAGCCTTTAGCCCAATAGATGTGTCTCTCTCTGTGACCCCCCCTTCTGGATCCCAGTCCCTCTGCTTGTGGGATGGAGTCCCATCATGAGATTTCCCTGAGTCATGCAGGGAGAAAGGAGAGCTGCTGCTTTGCCCAGGGAGTTGTGGACCCTCTACAGCATCTGGGGTTGCAAGTCCCTTAAGGGGTTTTTCCTTCTGGCCCAGGTCTTTTGTGGGATTTACCCCCTGGGGTGGCACAAGTGTCCTCCTCATCCTTAGATTCTCTCCCTGAAGTGATCAGAAGCTCCCGATCAGGCTTTGCTGCATTGGAGTCACAGCTCCTCAGCAGAACCAGTGTCCTGAGATGCCAATCTGACTCTGAGCTCCATGCCGTGGGAGTGCAAGGGTCAGCTGCCTGCGAACAGGCAGAGCATAAGTCAGCCTCTGAAGAGCCTGTACATGCTGCCTGATATATGGAACACCACATAGATTTAGTCTGCTGTTTTGGGGAAAACTCTCCCATTGCCTGAGTAGGGGGCAGAGGAGTCCTGGATGGGAGGCACTGCAGCAGTGGATCTGCGTGGCTGACCTGCCAATTACCTGATCCAGGAGAAGAGGAAGAAGGACTGTAAGTTGCTCACTATTGCCCCCAAAATGCATTGAAATAGAACAGGCAAAGGAAATGGTCAGGAATAAAGCAAACTGCCACTAGCAGCTGCCAAGGAAGCAAAAATTGTATGGGCAAACTGGAGAAGGGGGCGTGGCCAGCTCAGGCTGCACCACAATGTGGCACCAGCTCCAGAACTGCAGAGAGGAAAACAGCTCAGACATCTCAGAACTGTGGGAGATGCTGATCTGCAGAAATACACGTGAATAACTCACTTAATGGGCAAGAAAGAGGTGAATACCCAGCTGAGTACATTTATTAAAATATCCTTGTAGTTAAAACACTGTCAAGCAATTCAGTTCATAGCTTGTAAAAATAATTGTTTTGGTTCTTTTAGAAGAGGCAGTTTTTGTCATCATTTCCATACTTGCTTTCAAAATGTCAAACCTATTAAAAATTCAGTGGTAACTAAAACTGGCTACATATTATATTATCTTGCTGGGGATACAGTAAGCCAACAAAATACAGACCCATGCAGGAAGCCTTCTGTGATAATAGATCAGAAAAAAATTGACTCCTTTTGAGGCTTACAATGCTATCGTACACGGTCTATGACAGGAAAATTTATGATGAATTCAAACTGAGTACAGACCATGATATTTATTTATGCAAAGTGATGAGAGAATAAGATAGATATCTCCATTTGAGAAGTGCCTAGTCCTAGAGTATGTCTACACTATGGCGACTGTACTCACATAGCTACAGTGCCATAGCTATGCTGGCATAACCTCACAGAGTAGATGCAGCCTACACTAATGGAAGGGGCTTTCCTATTAGTGTAAGAATATCACCTCCCCAAACGATAGCAGCTAATTTGATGGAAGCATTCTTCCTTCAACTTAGCTGTGTCTACATTGGGGGTTGGGTCAACACAGCGATGGCATTCAGGGGGATGGATTTTTTCACACGCCTGATTGATGTAGCTGTATGTCAACCTAAATTTTAAGTGTAGATCAGGCCCAAGTTGAGAAACCCCCCAAGCCTGCAACTGACTCAATGTGGATGCAGGCTGCCACAAGTGCACTCAGATAGAATTTCAGTAATGTCATTAACACATTTAATCATGGGTGGAAATAGAAACACCATTCCCAATTATATTGATATAATTAGTTTATTTAAGGTTTTATGCTATACACTTACAACTGCAAAACAAAAGCATACAGTTCACAGTTTGAGCTAGTACCTAACAACGTTAGACCTTCTACTATAAAGAAAAGTCAAAGGAAGAGTCCTCACCTGTAACTATGCCATAGTTAGGAGGTTCAATAATGGCTCCATAGAACTGAATGATGTTTTTGTGACTGAGCACACTGAGTATTTCTGCCTGTTCAAAAATCAAAAGAAAAAGTTAGACAATTAAAGTGTAATTACTGCAATAATATATATTAGCCTTCATGTACCAACCGCACATATCATATTCAGAAAAATAATGTCCACTTGGGGTATTCTCTTTAGAAAACCTATCTATCTGTTTCAAAACACGGTGTAAGTTTGGGAGATGCAGAGTTCTTAGCACTTCTGAAAATCGGGCCACTTCTTTAAATGCCTAAATAAGGATTTAGGAGACTAGCTTTTTTGAAAATCTTGATCAAAAAGGACTTTGGGGTTTTTTATTTTTGGTTTATTTTGGCTTTTTGCAATGGAGTGTGTTCAATTTTTTAGCCTCTCAACATTTGCATCTCTGTAATATATTCAAATATTAATAACATTTCTTTTAAAAATATGCAATGATTTTAAAAAGCCCATGTTTTGTACACACACTCTAGAAATGGAGGTTTATAGTATGCAAACACAGACATACATACACCATTATATATTATCCCTTACAAAAATGCCTTCCTTGAAATATTACATTAACCTCAATCATAAGCACTGGAAGGAAAAGTCATCGTGAGTAAAGCACAAATACATTAAAAAAAAAATAAGGGACATCATCAGAAGCAAGCTCCCAAAAAACCAGGACACACCAACTCAAAGCAGCCCCAAATCTGCCAGAACAACAGATGCAAAATCTGCAGACATATCTCCACTGCTAGTGATCACATCCCCTACCAGCACACCATTCATGATCCATGAGTCCTCAACACACCTATCACAACATGTGGTGTACCTCATCCAGTGCACTAAATGCCACAACAACTGTGAAGGTGAAACAAGGCAACTGCTACATACACAAATTAACTCACTCAGAAAAACGATAAAAGACAAAACCACCATATCACCCACGGTGAACACTTTTCACAAAACAATCACTACATATTGAATCTCTCAGTCCTCATCCTCAAAGGAAACCTGCACAACACTTTCAAAAAATGAGCCTGGGAGCCTAAATTCATAATTTTGCTGGACACTAAAAATCATTATCTTAATAAAGACACTGAATTATGGCTTATTGCAACAAACCCACTGACTCCCCTTTTTTGTTCTATGAAAGCAAAGGTGTTAACGGGCCACTTCACCTTGAATGGTCCCTTAGACAATCAGTCTGTGGACCCACGCTAGTCCCTGAGATCTCCCTGACACAGTTTAGCAAGGCATCAAACAGGTCCCTGGTACCAAAAAGGTTGAGAAATACTGCCTTGGAATATGCGTTAACTACTTATCTTAAACAGTTTGTTCCACCTTGTATTAGCTGTGACACCCTGAGTACCTTTCCCATACCTGAAGAACAACTCTGTGTAGCTCTAAAGCTTATTTTTCTCACTAACAGAAGTTGGTCCAATAAAAGATATTACCTCACCCACCTTGTCTCTCTACAATGAAAAAAGGCAGTTTGTCAACCCCAAAAAACTACGCAAGGCTTGGACCTAAAAAAGTTCAAGTGATTCCATACGAACATTACCAATCACCACCATTTATTTCAGCGGGTTATGTGGTTGTGGGGGGCTGGAGCGGTGGCACTGGAGAATATACACAGTGAATTGTTCCCCTATCCTCCCTCTGAGAATGCTGCCTCAGATCAAATTTGGAAATAAATACTGATCCTCATTAGACCATCAGGCCAGCCAGCAGAAAACGAACTTTGCTGTTAATAAATCAGTTAATTGCACAGCATGAGGCATCTTCACTCTTATGCAAAATTACAGGGTTAGAAATGTTTAGCTACTCCAGCAATCTGATTAGCAGAACATCCCTAAGTGTTTTCTAATATTTATTAATGTATTGTGCAACAGAGTTTGATTATTTACATTCCTGTAAATAAATGTTTGCTGTGCTTATAATGGAAATCTTCAGAATCATTTAGAAGAATTTAAAGCAGACTTGACAATGATTTAGTCCCAAAGTCTTACAGCATTTTAAGGGCTTTGAACTCCAACATATTCCTGGGAGAGTTTAAATCTTAGCTGTTCCCATGATGTTCTACACTGGAAGAATGGCCATTCGGGATAACAGTGTTAATGTTTCATTAAAATGATTCTATTTACTGATTGCCAAGACTAAAAGAAGCTCAAAATGATAAAGATTTTGGGTTAAATGCTGAAAGAATGTTTGGCCCTTCAAAACATAAAAAACACATTCCCAAGGACACAATATTAAGGAGCTTAATATCTAAAATTACAATACAAATACAAAGTACTAGGAGACTAGGATCATAAAATTGTGTAGCGTTCAGAACTAGGTGTTTGCTTGCTTTAATGTATCACTTCTTTGTTTGATGAAATACTGAATCAAAATAAACGATCAATATTTTTGCACTTTTGTATCTAAATATTAACAAAAATAGCCCCACCACTGTAGTCAATGCTAGAGCTCCCATAGATTTTGATGGAAGCAGAACTGACCCATACTGGCTATTATTTTAATGAATTTGCTATTACTAAACTGAATATGATGCTTAATAAGCTATTTATATTTCCTGCTCATTCTCAAATGTGGGTAAGTTAGTTCTCTGAGGACTATATTAATGCAATATTCCAAGTCTTAGAATTTACATTCTATGGTCATGAGGTTCCCCCATTTCCAACCCTCTACAATATGCAGTAAATTAAGAGATTTTTAAAAGTAGTCTGGATTTTTAAAAACTCTTAAAAATAACCACATAATAACGACAGGCAGTTGCTAAACTGTTTGATCACTAACATGAAAATCAAACAACGAATATAAACCCCTCTATTTTTTTATACCTGGCAGGAAACCATTTAGTGTTTTGTATATTTTCTCATAAAGTTTTATAAGGAAGGGGTCAATAGTTTTCATGCCCCAGAGACCCCCAAAAGAAACTGAAAAGCTGTTATTCAGCAGAAGCCAATTATTGTCCAATTAAGGACATGTTTGTTAAACCCATTAAATCTTCTTTCATATTAGCGAAGTAGGATGAAAAACACATGATGCACAGTGTAGTCAAAAGATTTGACGTGTCAGGAACATTCAATGAGAACTTTTAACAGTAAATAAAGCAGTTATCTGCTCTGAAGAGGACTGTGCTCTCTCCAAATACACATCTCATGGATGACTTCAAACAGCAATTGCATTATGAAAGTCCTGCTTGTATATTGACTTAAAACTGGAAGGAGGTTGGTTTGGTTTATATTCCATTTAGGGGATTACTTGTCCCAATTTAACTTCCACAGTCCATCTGAAAGAAGTAAAATTTTTAAGACAATGAAATTATCTAGTTTCTAATATAAGAGATTCACATATTCAATATTATGCTGGCACTGATTCACAAGCCACACCAAGAAAATAAAAGATAAATTGCACTATTGAATTGATATTGTTAGTACTTTTGTAAAAAAAAATTAATCTTACTCTCTTGAGTACTCTTACAGAGACATATTAAAAAAAAGTCATTTTTTAAAAAGTTAACGTTAAAACTGTTTCAGTAGTGTTCAGTTTTCACGCAAAAACAGTATTATATTTTTGTTATTGAAATTCTACACCTTTTAAAAAAAAGCCCTAATGGCTACAATGTGTAGAAATGAAAAATTATTTGATCCAGCCATGTCCCATTGCAGTATAATGGAAGATTATATATTATTACCCTGCCTGTTTTATACACACTGCCCCAACACACTTTTTTTCTTTTGCAACAGAGATATGTTTTTGGTCACTTAATCTTGCAATTCACACACAATGGGAGACCCAAGAAACCATGCAGAACCCCAATTAATTCCCAACATTGCACACATTATATGCAAAGGCCAAAATAACCCAGGGGGGATCAACTGCAGAATCAGGGCCTTTGTTTTCATTATATTGTGGGCAACAATTTCCTGCAATCAGGGAAGGAGAAGTTGCTGACAAAAGCTGCCGAACCTAGGATAAAGCTGAGTAAGGAAGGGCACTTTACGCATAAAATTATCATTACAACAGGGTCAAAAAAAGTTTGAAAACTATCTTCTCAGTTACAAATTCACTGCATTCTGCTAAAACATGGCACAGGCATAGGGGAAGAACACCTCATTTTTCCATGGATTTCAATAAGAAACCCACTGAATCCCAGACAAATCCCATAGGAGTATTACATTGTTCAGTGTACAGCATGGAACCATATCAAAATTTTATCTTAGCACACATGACAGACTGAAATCTGCCAGGTTTTTGTTATGGTTACTGATTTTCTGTTTGTTTGCAACAGCAAAATCATTTAAAAGCTACAGATACTGTGTATTCGTAAGGAAACAGATATAAGGTTTCAGAAATTAGTCACGTTTTGTGAACTTTATTTGAAATTACAAACTTTAGTATCTGGGAGCAGTTAAAAATTAAAGCTGTCTCACACTACGCAGCAACACTGGATAATTGTGGGAGGGGCAGATTAGTGCTCTAAGCATCAGGTTTGAAATATCCAGACTCCTAGAAAACAGTATTTTTACCCAATAGGGTCACTCTGGTTTTCTGTTAGATTTAGGGTGATCTTCCCTTTTATTCTACATCATTCTGCAAGTGAACTTCTTATGAATATCTGAGAAGATGTTAACCCATATCTTGAATTCTCCAGAAGAACAGAGAAGTAAAATGCCAAAAATTTCTGCCTATTCTCCAAAAGCAGGTGAAATGGGGGCTGACCTGCATCTGGATAGTGCTGTACTGGAGCAAATGCAAGAATGTCTGAGGAGATCATTTTAGAGATCAAAATCACTACAAATTTTATGTGAACCACCTCGCTAGGGACAACAGCATAAATACAACAGGCAGAACACCCCTCTTCCCAGAAGACTCTCTTCAAGCACCCCAGCACTTGGGAGCAAGACAAAAGAATCATTTAAAGACTGTCTGAAAAAAATAAAAAGTGGAGACCTAGGGGTTCAGACTCAGTGCAACAACCGCATCCCAGAGGGGGTGGGCAGGGAAAGCCCACTAAATATTTCCTGAGGATGCTACCAGACTTATTGCAGCTGCCTACAGATAAGAGTGTTGGATACTTCACACTTTTTTAGAAGTTTCATATCCTGTTTCAATTAAGATAAAAATGCCTGGACAACTGCAGAGTTCCCAATCTGCTAGAGAAGCAGAGAACTTTCTTGGAGATACTCAACTAGATCAATTAGCACAGACTGTCCAACAGAGGTAACTGCAGCTACTGAAAAACAGACTGTGCTCCACTTTTCCAATGAGGTTATCATCTTTCTGCTAAGTATTTTTTCAAACTCAGTTATGAAAACTGTAATTTTCTCTAGGCAAAAGCTGTCAAGCTCTTAATGAGCCCTCACTTTAAGCCCATCTTAGCGTAATGAACCCAATCTACTGCAACTAATGGCAGGGATAGTTCTTTATGGGGAATCCACTATTTGGATCCCTAATGATTGGTATAATTCCAGAAAATCATCTTTCACAGGACTGGTTGAGCTCACTCACACTAAAATAATACATTGCAAGATGCATTGTCTCCATTTTACATTAGAACAGCAACCATTGGGGAATTGATTATTCTTTTACTTTCTAACTGGGCTATCAAAGTTTCTGCAGAAGCTTCTCTTCCAAACACGCCAGTGAGTGCTCTGCCCTAGAGTGCAAGAACAGAGTAATGAATGACAGAGTAACCTAAAGAATGTCTATTTCAAAGAAGGGCAAAATGTCATTGGAAAAATTCCCCAGCACCAAAGCTATGGTAGTGACTAGCTCACATATTAAAGGAGGGAATGGAGCTGCAAATTATGGGATCTTTTACAGAGTGTAACCCCATTCATGTTTTGGGTCTTTCCCCTCCTAGATGGAAAAAGCCTTTGTAATGCCATACCTGTTAAGGCAAAAAGTACAGAAAACTGGAGATTCAAGGCAACTGTTGCTTTGGCCCTCCTTCTACGACCGCTGGCCTCCTGGAACATAGGAATCCAGTCTATTACATCACTCTGCCCTGCTAGGGTGATCAGATAGCAAATGTGAAAAATCAGGACAGGAGGTGGGGTGGGGTGTAATAGGTGCCTATACAAGACAAAGCCCAGAATATCGGGATTGTCCCTATAAAATGGAGACATCTGGTCACCCTATGTCTTGCACACAGCTCTTCTCCAACAATAGAGACCGTCTTCAAACCTATTGCTTCACAGACAAAAATGGATGGCTAGAATGACAGGCTACACTGTGCCCCTCTAGCCATACCTGTACAGTTGAGAGCAGTGCTCTAAGCTAGGTCTCTACAGCTGGAGTCCTCTACAAAGCCCTTGAAAAGTCCTGTATAAATGACAGCAAGAACTCAAAAAGTTTCAGGACATACGGTTTTTATCTCAGTTTCTGAACAGTTAATACTTTTCTTCATTTAAGGTTGAACATTTTATTTTACGTAGAAACATGGCTGATAAATGCTAAGCCTACTGGGTAGAGATGTTCAAAAAATGACTGAAAAAATGTTGAAACTGTTTCCCATTTTTCATAATTTTAATGGTAATTGTATCAACTTTTTAAAATGATCTTGAAAATTATTTCAATTAATATCGATAAAACGTTTCTATTAAAATATCGATTAGTGTCAGGAAATTTCATAAAAAGTGAAAACTGATAATTTGTCATGCAGTTAAGTTTTCAAAAAAACCCACCCAAAATACCATTTTTGGATGAAGAATCTTTGTGCAAAAAATTTGACCAGCTCTACTACTACATTGTGCGCGTGACATCTATATTCAATTTTTCTTCTAATTTTCCTACTTCTGTGCTGAATTCTCTATACAGAATCCCTCTCCGTTTATAGATCTCTCTCTTTCTATCCATCTACTTTCTGACAACAGAGACATATTAATGATTATTTGGAAATGTTATTTAATATTTCACTGCTTGACTTGTTTGTATCCTTCCTCATCTTAATTACCCTAAAATTCTTTTAAAAGGTTCAATTTTTTAAAATTATGTTGATTAAAAAAACCCCAAAACTCTAAATCAAAACAAGAATCCAAGACAGCTGCCACAAATAAAAGTGTGCAAAAAAGATAGTAATTTAAAAAGCAGTATCTTCAGATCTGCTAGGAAATGGAAACTTAGAAATGCCCATGGTATTGTGTTGCTAATTCAGGGAATGATCCTGGCCCCAGTGAAGTTAATGGCAAAGCACTAATTGTCTTTAACAATAGTGGACTGTTAAGAAGCAGTGGACATATATTACTCCCTTACCACCACCAAACTTCCTTAAAATGATTTCAAAGACGTGCATGAGTGGTGGGTGGAAGATAGCTAGATATCAAAATATTTACTGTGGTTGTGTATTTGAAACACTGTACAGTTCATAACTACAGCATATTTTGGGCTGAATACATTAAGAAACTCGAAACATTATTACAACCATATGAAACCATGTTTACATGTATTTTTGTATTTGTAAATACTGACAATTCCACCAAGCCACACCTTCAATTTTCACCTTCTCTCTCTTTCAACTTTTATTAGAAAATAAACCCAAACAAATGTCAGACATAGAAATGTGAGATGGAACCATGCACACATCTAATAGGAAATTAGAAGAAGTTATGTACGCAATCAAAATCTACGTTAGAATACTGAGAGAATCATAGAACTTTGCATTTTGAGATTAAAAATAGCATTTTTTTCCCACCACTCCCCATCTCTTTTTGTACCATCTTTACAGATGATCTGTGTATCTTTGATAGATGAAGAAAGAAAGGAGGCTGGAACATTGTATGGCACTTAGGAACCTCCAAATCAGTGACCCATTGTGCTAGACACTGTACAGACAAAAACACACACCGGACAGGATACAGCAACAGGCAGCTGCTAATGAAAATCACATTCTCAATCTAACTGCTGCATAAAGTATTTTGAAGTCTAGGTGGTTGACAACTTGGTGAATCAGGTTGTCTGTCTTCTGGTACAGTCAGATATTTCTCAGGATCTCTCAAACAAAAGGCTGTCAGGTCACTGCTCAAGAAGCCATCTCAGCAGACAGTCTCTAATGTCCCTTTTTGGAAGGAACCTTATTGATCGGTTGTGACAATACAAATCTGACAATACCTGTAGTGCTTGGATTTTGTTGATTGATTTCAGTCTGATTTCTTCCATACCCAGGTCTAAAAGAAAGTGCTGATCATTTTGGTTAAAGACCTCAATTTGATAATGGACTAAAGTCAAAGGCCTGGTTCTGGGCCCTCCTCCGGCTGCTTTGTGCTGTTCTGATGGCCCAAAGTGACCCCCCTAAAATCTAATGTTGGTTTTAGCTACTACAGCTGCTTGAAAAATGGGAACAAATCATCATTTATTTTGCCAAAATTTTAAAATTTCAATTAAATTGAAATTGAAAATTTCAGCCAGCACAATTAGGTGCCTAATTTAAGTTATCCACATTTATAAATTTTGGTCTTGATGTTGCTTTAGATTCCACTTTGTTGAGAAAGTTTGCGTTCTATCATTCCCCACTATCAAAAAGTTCATCATTTTTGACAGGCAATTTTGAGGCACACAGATGTTAACATTACAAAATCCTCCTTCTCCTTCCCTCCCTCTTCCCCCACCCCCACTCACAAAGTGATTGTTTTAGTTAAGAAAAATGTACCTTTTTTATTGTGCATGTACAAAAAGAAAATGTAAGATTGATAGCAGTCATCTGAAAGGACTCCTTTTGTTCAAAGGTCTTATTGAATTCAGATTTTGGATAGTTTGTAGTAAATGGCATAGCTAGAATTATACTGAAGTTGTAGAGTTCAGAGACTAATTCTTCAGAATACACATTTTAACAAAAGTGTTCTTAAAAAGACAGAAATGTAACCATTCTTCTTTTATTGCAGACAGGGCTGGATTTTAACTGTAAAACTATGTATAAGTCCAATCAAGGTGAAAAATCCTCACCTGAAGGCTCACAATCAAAGGACCCCTCTCCATCCTTTCTCAATTTTTCTATTGCCACAGTTCTCTTAAAAGGATGTCTTGATAGAGAACCTGAAGAGTGAAAAATTTAAAACGGTGCGACTGAAATGCACCCATCAAAATTGGGATTGTGGTCTAAACTTAACCAGCTCAAACCTAGCAATATGAATGTATGCACACTTCTGCCTAACAAAATTTGAATCAAACACTTTGCATCTGATTCTCCATGTGAGCTTTTATGCAAACTTCTAAAGTGCAAGGAATCCTGGGGTGGCAGAGCTATTCTGAGAGCTTTCACATAGTTCATGTAATTAGGGAAACCACTTCCTTTGATTGTAAGTGTTCAAAACAGCTGAATTTCTTCTATCAAAGGAACTCTGTGATTTGGGTCATCTCTTTTACTTTCTCTTTCATCTTTCTCAAGATGAGAGGTGAGACTGTAGAGCACATTATTTAGAAAAAAAAGATTCCACTTTTTGTTTTAGGGATTGAACTTGGACTATTCAAAAGGTTGTCATTTGGGAATCTATCTTTCTTTCCCTCCCTCTGTTTCCTTCTTTTCTGCTAAGGCTTTTCTGTGGCTCTAGTGAACATAGTCCAAAATGCCAATTTAAGGAGAAGAGAAAACTAGAATATGGTACATAAAGAAAAAGATTGTAGTTTTTCTTTGTACTGTTTTGGCTGAATATGTAATTATAAGAAGCTGTATCTGCAAGATCTTGGCCTCTATCGTATTCTCTTCTTTTATCGTTCTAAACACTGACCAAGCAAAAAAGAAAAATGTAGACATTTTTAAAAAGGTAAAGAAAACTGCTAGCCTATCTTTGAAGATGTCTATGGGTTTCTTTCTTTCCCCAAAAGTGAAGTCAGGTCACTATCTGAAGGCAAAAGAACATGCTGCTGGAGCTAACAATCAATGCCAATGCTGTTTCAGTATCAAATGTCAATTAACCTGATCTACCTAACTACAAGTTAGGTGGACATTAAATGCCAGGTTCCCTGCAACAATGACCACCCTGATCACATTTTTAAATTCCACCACCTAGGGCTCAGAGACAGAAGAACCCACCTCATAAACAAACTTTTAAAATCCCCCAAATATTTTTTTAAAATACTTTTCTTGATTGCACAACTTGTCGAGCACACCTAGCTGCTCACTTCTGTTGTATGCAACTGACCAACCGACCATGCCAGCTCCACACACACCGAGGTAATACATGCTACTGCCATGAATAGACAGGAAGCATTGGATCTCCTGGGCCTCTGGAGAGAAAAGGCTATGCAAGCACAGCTACAGACCAGCCATAGAAACGTGGACAACTGTAAGCAGATTGCATGCGGGATGCAGACAAAGGGGTACAATAGGGATCCATAGCAGTGCCACCTGAAAGTGAAGGAATTTCACCAGGGATGCCCCAATGCCAGAGAACACGACAACAGATCTGGTGCTGAGCTGCACACCTGCCGCTTTTATGATGAGCTGCATGGCAGACACCCCACCAGAACCTCACAGACCACCATGGATACCTGGGTGAACAGCAAGGAGGAAGAGGAGTGGGGAGACGTGGCAGGAGACTCCAGCCATGCTGTGAGTCAGGACCTGTTTGAGACTACCAAAGTCTAGCCAGTCCCACCAGGAAAGCATGGATGAGCTTAAAGAAGGGGAAAGGACCGCATGTAAGTGTGGCATGCAATTTTTCTTACAATGGCTCAATTTAAAGATGGCCCCCAGTCCAAATTAACAAGATAGGGCTCGTACACCGCTAGCCTGTTTACTGCAGCTGAACTCATCGCAGAGCGGCATGGGAAAGTGTTCTACGATGCTGGAAAAAATAAGGCAGCCATCCCTAGAAACCTTTGGAAGAGGACTGCAAAGTACCTCCATGAAAGTTACATTGAGATCTCTCAAGAGGATAAAAGGAACATCCCTATTCATATAAAGGAAGTGCTCCCATATATCCCTCCCCTGCCTAATCGATCAGGGGAATAAAAGCAGATAGCAACTCTGCTTCCCTTTGTTGTACTGCTGCTTCTTTTCATATGACTAAAACAACAAAGAGTTGATACCTTTGTCTTGTTAATTTGGGGACGGGCGGGGGCCATCTTTAAATTTACCTATTGTAAGGAAAAATGCAGACCACACTTATCTGTGGCCTTTCCCCTGCTTCAGGCTCATCCTAGCTGCAAATTCAGAAGAATCATGTATTCTGTATTTGCAATATCCATGTGAAAGAGCTCTGTGGTATCCATGCTTCCGTCAGAGATAGCAGAGGCCAAGAAGTGTTGTGAAGGTTTGTGGGATTTTTTTTTTTTTTAAAGCATGAAAATTATGAGATATGGATGGCACTATAGGATGGAGAAAATCACATGCTGGGAACTTGACCCTTGAGTCCCAGAGATCCCTAGGCAAGTCATTACTATCCTACAAAGGCACTGCACCAGAAGGCGGCACATCACACACGGGGATAGCTACCTGTGATGCATTGCATTTTACATTGACAGAAGAACTCCTCATAAGCAAACAGTCATATATCTACACATCTAGCAATATACTAACTTCTGCAGCTATTCACCAACATAATTTGCATCAACCAAAGTCTGTGGTGTAGACATGGCCTTATTCTGAAAGAATTTCTCCAGCCAAGCACCTATTAGGGCTCATGTCAGGAAAGTCTTGGAAAAAAACAATGAACTGGCTCTATTTCTATATTTCCACAAACTAATCCAAAAAACAAAAACAAAACCCCAAAACAGCACAAGATTTTATTGTGCAATTTAAAAAATTATTACGTAACATTGGTATGTTTACTTACTCATGGAAGAACTGATTCATGTGGTTCCCAGTTACTGAAAATCATAGAATTCTAGATATTATTAGTAAAAAGCAATTTTTTGAGACTGTTACAGATGAAAGACACATTACCTAGGGCATATCATCAATGTCCAAGTGGATCAAGTTATAGCCAAGAAAGAAAAGACAGAATAACTTAGGTGTTCTGAGGAAAAGGCCATGGTAAAAATGTTGGTATAAATACCTAAATAGATAGAGAGGGGGAAAGGAGTAGAAGCCAGTGGAATTCTGGACACAATACTCGACCTCAGGGCTTTTACAAATGTCCGTACAGGATATTATCAACAGAACATATAACAGGTAGCATGACACGTTTTAGATTTTTACCTGTCTGTCATTAAGCATTTATACCGTACTCATCACCATAGCATACTCATAACTCATCATTTGCATGCAAATGCCTTATAAAGAGATTATTATAAGCATAGCACATAGCCCCTTACTTGGTCTAGGTGATTAAAGGGGACACTCCATGTAAAACAAACAGAAAAATCACGTTTGTCTGATATGGTGTAAGGGTGGAATGATTTAAATCAAAGCAATTTAAATCACAGATTTTAATCAAGATTTAAATCAACAAGCAGGAAACAATTTAAATCATCAATTTTAATGTTTTGCAGTTGTACTTTTTAGTTATGCTCATAAAGAAAGGTTGATTCTCATTGGTTGATAACCAATAAAACGTTGATTTGCAACTAAATATAGCTTTTATGCTAAATTTGGTGCTTCTTTTTCCTAACCAGGAGGATACATTACATCTATACACATTTAAGAAATTATATAGCTTAATTTACATTTATTCAGATATTTCATTTTTACATGTTTATTATGTTAGAAAATGGTGAAGATGCATTTCTTATTTAGCAGATAATTTTTTCTTGTGATTTTTGTCAAGCTCTATTTCAATGGAAATGCAAATTAAATTAAAAATGTATAAAAAAGCATTTTAATGTTTTTGTTTTATTTTATTAAATACACCTACCTTAAATATGCAGGATAAATAAGGAAAAAATGATCAAGAAGTTTATTAAACCATGTTTTGCATTTAAAACTAACTGATTTATTAAATAAGGAAGGTATCTGTAGTTAGTGAATTGAGATGATTATTTCTGGTCACTATGATCTTCAAGATTTTGGAATTAGTAGATCCCATCCTCTCACATTTAGTTTTTATTCAGAGATTTCAAGAGGAAAACACATGTTCCTTCTTTTTCAACTCACAGTTGGTTTCTCAACTTGGAATGAACTAGTCATTGATCTGAACTAGCTGAATGGACTGAAATGAAGAGAATAATCTCTCTGCACCTGCAGAAGAGACTACTGCTATCAAAAGCTTGTTTATTTCTTCGGTAAACTCTGGTTGCAGGTGCTTAGCCAGTGACTTCCAGAAGTTCAGTGTGGTTTCATTGTTTTTTTAAACTTGGCAAACATGTGCTGCTTATTTTATTTAAATTATTTTAATAGATTATTATAAATTTAGGCCTTAACATAGGTTGACAATTTCAAATTTGATTTCAAATAGGTTTATTTTTATAAATAAACCTGTTTTTAATTTAAATTTAAATAAAAAGTCTGATTTGATTTTTCTTTTCTTTTTTTTAAATCATTGATTTTTATATTCCCTGTACAGTTTTAACTACTGTGGTCTCAAATAACATTTAAGATTACTAGGGTTGAAAGAGACTCGAGAAAAAATATTTCCTACTTCCTTCTCAAGTTGACAGCACCTTTGGACACAATCATTTAGCGTGTTTCCCTACAGCTAGTTTCTCTTGTTTGTGTGGGTATTTCTCAGGACAACATGGGAGAGAAAAAAAACAGATAAGAATTAGAAGAATGTGCTTGCAAAAAACACAGAGTGGCAAGAAGATTTTAATAGGTGTAGTCTCTGTAATGATTTTTAAACTACTTTTTTTAATGACTGGTTTTCATGTCAATACCATCTCTACTAGTAGGACTTGAAAAATATACTTGTGATGATTCTCAGCCTTTCTTGGGTGAGTGACAACTTGTGTAGAATCTAAGCTTTCATTTTAAAGAAGTTGTGTTCCTTCTTGTATGCTTGCAAAGTTAACTTTCCCAATGTGAACTGAATGCAAATCAATTCAACACTCTCGTCCTAAGTATGCAGACAACTTCACTGACTTTGTTGCTGCTACTACTTATAGATTTTGTTTTCACTGATGCTACGGGGAACCCCAATTTTTAAAAAATAGAATATTATATGCTGGTATATAAGCATAAAATGTTAGCTCTGTCTTACTCTCAACAAACTAGACTACCATGGTGATTTTTTTTTTTTATTTTGTTTAAATTTTATTTTTGCATTATAAAAATCATATTGGTTTTTCCACATGGAAAACACTAAGAGCTCAATCATCCCGGTCTTGAGTGGATGTACAAGATGGAAGGGAAAGAAAAGAGGGTGCAAGGCCCTTTCCTTCTTTCAGTCTATGCAGGGGGCAAGCACAAACCCAGTGGGTTAGCACTAACCCAGGTCAGCACTGCCATGGGCACTAGCCTTCCTACATGTGCTGGGATGGACATATGGCCCAGTGACCACTTCTCCATATCAGCTAGCAGAGCTGACAGGCGATGGGGTGGTGTAATCAGGATAGCACAGATAACGGTTATCCAAAAGTACATTTTAAAAAAATGTTGGTCTTCAATGTGATTTTTTTTCAAAATAGCAAATTATACAAATAGGGTTGCCACTATAGACAAATGAGTAATGCAACCTTGCCTCCAAATTTAAAATAATCTCTGAACCTGCATAAAACGAGAAGGAAAAGGAAGATGTATACTTTTCCTAATGCCAAAAGCTTCAACAGCATACAGGACACCAAAGACCAAAACCACCTCCCAAACCTTACTGATGCAAAAAGTCCCAACTGTTAGCTGTCAAACCCTCAGCCTTCCTATCAAATCTTCTGAAATTCACTCACTGTAAATACAAAAATTTGCTTTACAAAAATTTTTAAATTGAGGCAGCATATATTAAATTTACTTTCAAAAGAATGAATAGACAGAATATCCCAGTGCTTGGACTGGACATAGTGAGCAGTGGGAGGATAGAAAAGGGAGAGAGGATCAGCAGGGCCACATATGCATCTACGGCTCCAGCTGTATAATTTAGATTCACTATGTCACATAAAGCTTTGCGTATAACCTATTACATGTAGTAGAAATACTTTAGGTAAGAGGCATGACATTAATATGTACCTCAATGTGGACATTATTTTAGAAATTACCAACAACATATGGCTATACCATATTCATAACCAGACCAGTCATGTGAGAAAATACAGGCAATTTTGTGTCTGGGCTGGGGTACATTTTCATCACAGTATGGGGAGGCTGGCACAAGGGATTAGCAGATACAGTTAAAAAACAAACATACATAATACACAATGAAAAAAGAAAGCCTATTTTTTCCAGCATTCTGAGGAGGTCACACCATCTCTGCTAGACATCTATAGTGTTTTGGCATCATATTGTTTGTGACAATGATAACACTGAAGACTTAAGTAGCATTTGTGCTGATGCATCATTTAAGACTATCTTCTGTCCACAGTCCCAGGGAAAATGACACACACAAACCCAGAAATCCTACAGGATTTAAGCCCTCCATAAAAATCTCCTGTATTAAAAACAGTGTAAGAGCAACTTCAGCAGCACACGCGGCCAAAGATTCTAATTACAAGTCTCTCCCCTGGCCACAACTATTCATTTTAGAAAGTTTGAAGTGGACAGTGTAGTAGCCAGAGTTCCCTGCCCAACGCATGCCACCCGTCAGTGGCTGAGGTGGAAGAAGAATAGCAGACTACAGCACTCTCCTCAGAGCCAAGTTAAGTGTCTTAAATTATTTTATTTTTTGGAAAAAGACAAAGTGAAGCAGAAGGTAAGCAAGGCTGGTTGTAGACACCCTTTCTATAATCGAGCAGGTTACTAAGAAGATGGCCTGTTTCCCCCTCTTAAATGTAACAGAAGAATTAAAATGAGATTCTCAGAAGTTTTAGTAGAAGAAACATTCTATTAAAAAGTCTTATTTGCAGATACTGAGATGAAAGGAAAAAATAGTTCCCATAATGACCAAATTAAATGATAAAATGACATTAAAATCACCCTTCATCCCTACACCTTCCAGAAAGGACATCCATTCTAGACTGGCACCAAGTGTTTTTAATATCTATAAACTGCAAGCAAAAAAAGAGCACCTCTATTTTTAGTCCTGTCTGAGTTACCTATCAATTTCAGTTTGTTTATTCTTTTTACTCTGTTGCTTTTCTCATGTTGCTCACAAAAGTCATTTGCAGTTCCTACTTTGTGACCCAGATTTAGCATTACCACATACTCTTTTTTAAGATTGCAAACATTTGTGAGCAGCCTAGTGACATGCATGTGATTGAATTGAACTCATCTAGCCTGGAAGTTATATATATGGGCAGCCTTTACAGGAGAGATCCACTCTGGAGGTGTATCACAAAATGAAAATGCACACAGACATTTTTACCATGTAACAAGTCTACTTGTATAAAGCAATTTAAAAAACAACAACGTAAGCTTCTTGCATATATATTTCATACAGTAAAATCTGATAATATTAAACTAATCTAAATTGGAAAAACTGAGTAGTGAGTAGCCAGATTCGGACAACAGCATCAGTAAAAACATGTTTCGACACCTGATGCTCAAGAAAACTAAAACACATTATCCAGGCATGACTGACAGAATAAAACACAGATAATTAGTAGCACTCTCAAAAATAACATTTTTTATTCACAAATAGTAAGGCTGGTGAACCACTGATTCTCCAGAAATATTTTTTTCAGTAACAGTTTGGTTTAATTTGCTTTCCTTTTAGCCACTATTCCCAATCTTCACCTTCACAGTTTACAGTACAGCTAGTACAGATCACCATCAGCACCTATGATGGATAGATACTATAATGGTTGTGTTTTCTTACTGCTGGCATGATACATAAAACTGAATTATCCTTTGTGTGTGTAAGTATTCCTGCTATAAAATCTAATGTATATACTTGCTAGAAATGGAGAAAACAAACTAGACGTATTGCTATTGTCCATCAACAGTGTGAGGATAGTTTGCAAGGTTTCAGAGTACTGCTAAAGAACAGTGATTTTAAAATTAAATCAAAGCATGTTTCAGGCAAAATTCCATCAAGAAAAATCTGAGCTGTGCAGCAACAGTTGCACATAAGAGCTAGTTTAAACTCTCTAACTTGCACAGGTTCTTTATTTTATTTGCTAGTTTACTAGTTGGCAAAAATAGGATTTCAAATTAAGTTTTTCCAACACTGTTATATCTGTAATCATCACAGTCTGCTAAAAAGATATTTATGGAAATGAGCTGCAGCATCCCAGCAACCTTAAACTATAAAAACATATTTCTGATTATAAGCATGGTTTCTGAGAACAGTTACTCAAAACCCCCAGGGCCTCTGTGACCTGTGATGAATAATGACTGAACTGCATGGTTCTACAACACAAGAGAGGGGGTTTTGTTAGCAGATGCTGCTCAGTCAAAATGTAAAGAGGCGGCATCTAAAACAATGGGTGAATTTGAACATTTCCATCAGGTGGAAATCTGTGCTGGTTATTGAGTTAGGGATGACGTGACTGAGGATTAGCAGCAGTTTGCAGGATGAGGCCCTTAGGGGCCTAATACAACTCTGACTGACTTGAATTAAATTCAGATCAGTGTCCTAGACCTTGCTTAATTCATTTTGACCGTGCACAAAAACAACAGGCATGCATCAGGCAGACTAGCAACATTCCTATAGTATAGGAAAGAATTGTACTTTTCCTGAATAATTTTAACCATTGTACTACTCATCTGAATCATGAAATACTAGTTTATGTAAGGTAACTCATAGAACAGGTCCCTATTTATAACCAGTCATCACCAGTATTCTGGATTAAATAGTAGAGTTGCAAATTAATTTCATTTCTGCTGCTATTTTATAATCATTTGAGATGCAGTCTACATAATTAACCAAAGTCTTGCACTGAGTTTCAGTTTTGGTATTCAAATCGAGGCCTTGTAGAATATTTCTTCTTCTCAGTATAACTATTTATCTATGCTCATTCACACACACAAACACACACACCCTCCATATGCAATCTATTTTATTATCAGTCTATAAGAAGTTGGTGTCTTACAGAGCTCTCCCCATTTTCCACAATTATTTAATGATGTCTTATAATGAAATTCTATGAGCTAACATTGAACAATGACTATTAAAATGTTTATAAGCTTATCTAAATACGTATTTGATTAAGATACGTTGGTATACATTTGGATAGGCATTATCTTAAGATATGTACTAGAGTTTATCCCACTTGACCACGCCATTCTTTTTTTTTTTTTTTTTAAATCAAGAAAACCAGATATAGAAACTGTAACTTTACTACATGACTTTATTTATGTATTTATTTGGTTTATTTTTTTTTTTTTAAATTCAAAGTAACTCAAGAGAAAGATACTGGCTTCAACCACCGGAGTCACAGTTAGCAGTAATTGTGTCATCACTGCAAAGTGAGCCTGAAAGCGGAACCTGGTCCCTACCCTGAACCCTAATGTGTACCTCTAGCCAGACCAGCTAGCCTGGATTGAATTCAGCACTGAACTTGGGTGAGGTTTTAGCGTGTGGACATGAGGGGAGTTAGGGGTAACACCCAAGTAAGAGCTGAGGCTAACTGTGAAGACATACCCATGGGGGTATAGGAGCCAAGGCTGCTTCCTCAATCATAGGCCAGAAAGTTAAGAGGGCAAAAGAGGAAAGTACAAATGTTTCCTATTACTATATGGCCTATTACTCTTTGGCCAACAGTATTGAATGGGACTGACTAGCCCACAGGATGCATCTTGTTCGCCTCCTCCAGAGGGTCACTGTAGAAAGGGAGCTCTGAGAGGGGGAAGATGGAGCAGGGCAGTAAAAGCAGGGCAGAATCCTGTATTACAGACATACTCAGCAGAAGCAATTCAGCATTTGACCCTAACAACCACCATTCATGTGGCTTAAATAACCAAACAAACAAACAAACAAGAAATCCCAAGAAGGTCTTCCTCGATCAGCAACTGAGTGGAAAACATTCAGCTAGAAACAAATCACTATAAATTATAACAAAAAACCCCAGAAGTGAATTCTTACCTCTTTTTCTATTTTGAGCAGCTTCTTCACAGCCACCTCCTTGTCCTGAGATATCCATCGGGCTCGATAAACACTCCCAAAACTCCCTCCGCCACAGCTTTCAAAGAACTGCAAGTCATCAAATTTAATTTGCACAAATGAAGCACTCAGAGACGACATCTCATAATGACAAAATATACCACAACAAAATCTGTAAGAAGAAAAAGTCTAATTAATACATCTGTTCCATAGAATTATTCCACTCGTAACCATGCTTTAGATATCACAAAGCAAGAACCGATTGCGATAAACATGTTTCAGCAAAAACCATTGAGCAGATCAAAAGGAAAATAAAGTTAGGAAACTCACATTCCAATAGCCTATTCAAATGTTTTACAGAATTTGTCCAGACTCTGAGAAGCAGCTGTTTGCAAAGAAATAGTTAGAAATTCTCCTTGGATTTACTGACGTTTTCTGCACACACTGGATTAGTGCTGCAAAAGGCTAGTTTGTCAACAGGTCCCCTAACATGAAGCACACTGACAAATGGGAAACGCACTTTCAACTGGAGCTTGCATAGGACTTCTGGAATCTGGAGCATGCAATCTCTCTATGCTATGATCACTTCACATAAAATATACATAGCCTAAGCAACTGAACATTTTGGCAAGAGTGCAACTGTAAGCCTGCAGCCCATGTACTCTCTATACGCTGAGAAAGGTAGAAGTACTTGTCACAAAGACATGGAAAAAACTGGCCAAAATAAAAGTCTCATCCCAAAGTAACTTAGTTATGCTTGCATGTTATAACAAAGCGTAAGTGGAAAATAATTTATCTCAGTTACAATATGTGAAATCCTGTGCTTACTGCCAAGAATGGATTTTACAGTTTTAAGAGATCATACCATGTTTGTTGTCAGAGGAACAGAACGTCCTTCCAGTAGATTATAAAGTGATAAATCCTGTGGCTGTAGCAGATTTTTAAAAATATTATCACCTAAATGAGTGGGTGATCACTCACAGCAATCACATTTGTGGATTAATTTTGAATCTTTTTTTATAGTGGTGTAAGATAAAAATGTTTTAATCCTCAGTGGCGCTGCAGAGTATGTGGGATCCTACAGGAGTTCTTGCAAGGTTTGTTTCTTCTACAAGATGATTTGTCAGAGGCTTGTCTACACACAAATTTGCACCAGTTTAAATAAACTGGTTTAGTTAAACTAGGGCAAACCCCTGTGTGGAAAATTGTATTTCAATTTAAGAGTGGTTTATTTTGGTTTAGCTTAAACTAGTTCCTAACCAATTGAAGCTAAACCAAAATAAGTGAGTCCATGCAACCTCTGTCCCAATTAAAATTACACCATGAGTTAAACCAGCGCAACTCTTTGTTTAGAGAAGCCCTTACATTTTCTACAGTATTCATCAACATGGCATCTAAGCACTGTGTACCGTCTGAGGCCTGGACTATCGTCTGGTTACATGTCTGAACAACGCTTAGCACAAAAGGGACCAGATCACTGATTGGGTTTCCTAGGTTCTGATGTATACTAATAATGATAATAGTTTTTTCCCCAAGATTTCAATGCAGCTGTGCTATGGATTTTAGATTACAGCTGACTGAAATCCAGTTTCAGTCACTATTTGGTTATTGCGGGTCTCCAGCTCTGAAGCAACAACTGATTCTCTAAACATTGCCTAGGCCTACCTGCGGTGTCCTCTCAGTTTTCTCGGTAACTTTTAAACATCTTTACTATCCACTGACAAAATCCTATAAGGCTAAAAGTGCTGGTTGACTATTTAGTCCATGATGATGCAAGTTAAAAAAAAAATGCCTTCCAATAAAAGTATTATGTTGTAAGAGGCAAATTTCGGACATAGGATTTATGGAAAAACATAGTTTGTCTCCCAGACCATCTGAAAGGGAATACGGATTCCTTTTCTTACCAAACCCTCTGAGCTGAAGTGCACTATTGTTAGTGAGTTGTGCTTAATCTTATTTATGTGGCAAGGTCTATTCCCCTGATCTATGTCTTCTTCTGCCATACTCTGTTGCCCATGCAACTGTTTATCCTGTTGTTTTAAGCTTCCCTAAGCAGGCCAAGTGTCGATTGTTGTTATTGCATTTACTTTAATCTTATGTAGGTTCACATACTATGAAAATGTGCTGTATATAGATAACATTTTAAAATGAAAACTGTTGGAAACAGAGATTGGTCAACCTTCTCAACATTCCAGCTTCTTTTTGGATAAACTCAATCTTATCTTCCTGCTTCTTTGCTATTAGCCCCTATTCCCTTGTGTCCAGAAACAAGAGCCCATTTGTGCTCTTCACTTCAATAGTTTTCACAGGTAATTATTACTGTTTATGCAGTATTACAGGTGCACATGGTGCTTTACAGACAATTGAAAAGGCAAGCCCCCTACCCTGAGGATCTTACATCATAAGACCACAATCCTGCAAACACTGATGCACCTACTTAACTTCACTCATGTGAGGAGTCTCACTATGGACAATGGAATTATTCATAACAGTAGAGTTGCATGCATAAGTGTATACAGGATTTGACCATAAATTAGAGAGAGAATCATAAACAGGTGATGACAGATGATTGAGCTGGAGATGGGAGAAGGAACAGAAACAAAGGGAAAGGGAAAATGCCTGTGGGGAGAACAGGTAGCTTATTTCCTGTATTTACCATTTGCATTAAATAGTTGTCAGAGCTACCTAATTGTTTTAAATTACTGTAGATCTCATAATCTATACACACAGAATAAATGATTCATCTGGCTTCTCAAAGATTTAATAGCACACTGCAAGATATCATGCTATTAAGATTTTGTTACTTAGACAAAATATACCTCTCATCATTTACCAGTACACTACAAAGTATTAAAAAACTGAACTACACTTTTCATATAAATGAAGAAAGTGCACTTTGTGATGTTGCTTTTTTTTCTTTGTTCACTCACTCACTAATTCCCAAAATTCACAATGGGTCTCCCCCATCAATTACTAAAAAGCAATTTTATGTCTCCCTAACTTTACTCCTTTCCAGTGCAAACAGTTTGTCTACTACTGTCTACGAGCCTTGAGGCATCTGAGTCACTGGCATACTATATCATTAATATATTTTAAAGATGACTCGCTAGTTCATACTGCATTCTTCAAAATATATTTTCCAATGAACTCATGAGAGATTTATGCAGGTAACTGCTATTAATACAGGTAACTATAATTAATGCCACCACAAGTTATGCACAGTCGCCCTCTTCTGGATGAGAGACTAGACCTATTTGAATGTTATTTCGTGTCTATAGATAGAAGACAACTAATCCCCAACTGGAAAGATTAATCACTTTGTTTTGTGGGAGAAAACAATTGTTTGTGTGTATCTGTTACTACTGTATGAAAGTATTACACATGTAGTTAATTATCATGTCATTGTGTTTTAAGAGAAATTTTACAATTGTGTGGCAAATCTGGTCTTATACAGTGGGTCAAAATAAAATTCTGATAGTTCATTAGGCCCCAGACTGAGTTTTTAATACTTCTGCTCCAAAACAAGTGTTTCACTCTTCCAGTCTTGAGCACTGCATTTTCAGATCTTTTTAGACGAGACAGAGTATCTTTCATTGTAATCATTTTCTGGTTTTCTTCTTTCAAAGAGAACTACCACAATATCCTGAAACTTTGTACACCCTGTGATCTTATCAGTTTTACAGAAACACAATCCAGAGCTTCCACCTGTTATAGCAGTGGGGAAGATAATGTTGATTGGCTTTGTTGTCTACGAAACGAAGCTGTGGCAGCTCAGTAATACTGTGAATGATGAGTATTTGAAGCAATGGTTCAGTCATTATCTCTCTCAGGTATATCTAAAGTAACTATCACCTTATGAAAATAAAGAATTTTCCTTTCTTGAACTTCAATTTTGATTTCTATCAGTTAATGTGCACTGGAAGTCATACAATGAAAGAATGAAGCCATCTTCTCCTCTGAGAGATTTTTTTCTCTCCTTACAATAATTTCTGCAGCGATCTTAGAAATTGTTGACTTTTGCAAGAGGATCTAAGAAACATTCTGTTGTATTTTAGATTTCTATTTGAATTCACTGACTAGCAGTCTGTTATTCTATGTCACTTTGGATCCAAATTGTTCAGCAACAGCATGCTCAGCTCAATACAGTAATAAATTCTCAGCATGCTCAGCCCCATCTGATAGATAGCCATTAATGTCCACATCTAACTATAAGCCTCATTCACTTTTAAGTGGGAATAACCTACCTACAAAAGAGAAACCTCTGCACTTGAAACTCAGAATTTCCTCCAAATTCTTCCATTGGGAATGGAGGCAAAAAGGGTTGTTTGCTCTCACCCCTCCTCCTTTAACATATGGATCTTGTGGGATCCATGGAAGACAGATGCTCTTTGCCTTCAGATGCCAGATGCTCTTTGCCTTCACTCTGTTTTCGATCCTCACTAGCTCCTGAGAAGCGACACCTTTCTGGGGGTTTTCCCTGGAACTTCTGTAACGGATGAGGAAGTCCCGCAGCACTGAGTGGGAAGCAGTGCAAATTAATCCTGCCTCAAGTTGTGCTGTGTTTTGTTGTTAGAATATGAAACCTGATGAAACTCACCCACTTTCCCTTTCCTCTGCAACTCTGAAAAAGGGCTTGCATGTGGTGGATGGGAAAATGCTTCTGAGGCAGAACTCCCTGCTTCAGTAGGTGCATAAGGGAGCAGAGTCCTAATATTTTATCAGTTATTACTCATATTGTAGATCGAGTTGCCACTGATGGCTTTACATGTGAGAGAGACACAAAAAAAGGAACAGGTTTAACACAACTTGCGCAATATATTTGTGTCCCAATACCTGTGTTTGGTTTGTGTGTGTTTATAAAACAGAGTATTGAATCTGTCCTGTTGCAGGCATCCCAGGAGCTATTTTAATATTCAGTTGTTTGGATTACTTTTAGCAATCCCATTACAAATTATCAAAGGGAACTATTAAATTATTCACTCCCCTCACCTCCATTTATGATTTTGTAACACGGTCAAAGTAGTTTCCAGTACTTCTTTGGGGTCACACATTGCCAACATATTGCCAATAAAGTAGGACTACATTTGTACTAGCTTAAAATACACAGTAGCATGTGCCAAATTTCCTTATTTGGCAAAACAGTTCTTTGGCTTTCAAGATCCTTGACCATCCATTTTTAGACCCAGATCCTCAAGCGTTTGTATTCTAATACCGTCTCTAGTCCTAGAAGAGTTCAAATATATTCCCTTCAATAGCAAAATTTAAAAATTAAAATAGAACAAGGAGTTGTCCATTGCTTTGTCTAACTAACTGGAAAAGGGGCAAGGAACCACTGCGGTAATCTATTAAATTGGCTATAACATAAAGAAATAAAAAACGCAGAAGAAACTTTTTGTATATAAAACAGAGCCATCATCATCCCATTGTTCATTATAAAATTAAAGGATAAGATGTAAATTCCATGCACTCTTCCAAAATAAACATTTTGCTAATCTTCCACTAATTCTGACAATAAGACAAAATCAACACTGCTACATTTCCTAACCTACCAAACTTCCTAAATCAGATTAATCAACTGATATAAAGCTAAGATTTAAAAGTAGGCTCTGCATACCTTCATCACATGATTAATTACTGTTCTGCCATGCAGTGTGTCTGAAAACTAAGGAATTATAAAACTTCTGTAACTTTTATTTCTAATTTTGTCTGAATAGCTGAAGTTCACTATCTGTTAGTTTTAAAGAATGATAGCATGACTTTGTTTAAATGATTCAGAACTATTCTATTTTTTATCTCTATTGGCATTGTATATGGAGATTAAAGAGTCTGTTTCATTTTAAATAGATAATATATACTTAGAGATACTAAGTCACTTGCACCATTTTAGTTACAACTTTACATTATTATTTGTTATTTCCCAACAATGTATTCACCAATGTACACAACACAGTTAAGGAGTTTACAATACAATGCTTTGATTCTTCAATCAGATTTGTGGAGCCATGGACCTCCACACAGGCACCAGCATATCTGATTCCAGGATCAAGGTCGGGGTCTTGATTTGTTTAGCTTAATTAGTCTCAAGAACCCTGATCCTACTCCCACTAAATTCAATCATGCAGGACTGGGCTTTAAAGATATTTCCAAATCACCACCATCTGTCCCAATTAATCCAGTATTTTCAAATTAGTTCTGCTTTCTGAATTCAAAAATTAAATATCCATTGCATATTGATGGTTAACCACTGAACCTCTAAGAGAATCATGCTGGATGGAGGGTTCATGAAAGAAATATAAAAATAAAGTCATATTTAAGGCAGGAAGCAGTGTAGATGTAGAAATATCACAACACAGAAACAAAATGGCAGGAAGAATATTGCTTTGCTGTGAAAGAATGGGGAAAGGTCAAGTGCAAGTGTTTGAATTGAGGGAATGCATGCACAAAATGCAAGGAAAAGGCAGTGTGTGGTTAATGTATTTAGTATAATGTGTATGTAAGATGAATTCACTTGAAATCTGATTGAGAGAAAAAAGGGCTCTCTCTTTGTTAAATGTTAACTGTTCACATCCAGTAGCAAAATATAATCAGAAATAAATGTTATTCTCTTTACAGGTGAATTTCTTATTCTGAGTTGTTTGTTATATCACTGTATGCTAGCACTCTCTCTAGCATTCAAGAAACATTAATGTGAGTACATAGTTCCCCAGAACTGAATTAAACTGTATGTGATCCTGCCAAAAGCAAAGTTCAGAGAAATTGGCCTGCTCTGAACGCTGAGCCCAGGACTCCTGCTCCAAGGAGGAAAAGATCAGGTCACACACTGGCGCACTAAACTTATCTCCCAGGACTGTCCAAGTTGTTATGGCTTAGAGCTGGGACGTGTGAGAGCACGAAGAGGGGAGAGCAAATGACATCCTCGTGCTGAGCCCTGATTTCAGTGCCCCCGCATCTCTCCAGACCTCAGTGGAGCTGCACAGATGTACGGAGCCAAGACCAGCTGAGCAGAGGCCCCACCGGCAGGAGGCGGCAATCGTATGAAAGTTCACTGAGTGAAGCCGCCACACCAGGCTTGCGGAGGAAGCGTCGCTCTTGCCTCCCTTGCCCTGCCTGCCAGCGCTGAAAGTTACAGGGGAAGGGGGCTGGAGTTCGGTGTCTGGCAGGAGGAGGGGCTAGAGCCA
This sequence comes from Emydura macquarii macquarii, assembly GCF_026122565.2. Taxonomy (NCBI): domain Eukaryota; kingdom Metazoa; phylum Chordata; order Testudines; family Chelidae; genus Emydura; species Emydura macquarii. The sequence continues at coordinate 74,238,985 of NW_027131390.1, forward strand.
CCAGCCCCGCAGAGCAGCGCTCTCCCAGGGAAGGGTGGGCTCGGGACAAGCCGCCACCCCAGGGGCAGGAGCAGCTGGACCCCCAAGCCCGGCTGGCCCAGCAGAGCCGCACGCAGCTCGACACCGTGCGGGGCAGGGAGCTGGGCTCCTGCGGGGGCGGCTGTGCCCGGAGGCCCGCCGGGCGCCGTCCCGGGCGGCCCCGGACCCAGTGGGAGCTGACGCGGGCCGGGACTCCCCGCCAGCAAGGAGCCGCGCCGCTCTCCTCTCCTCTCCCCTCCCTACCTTCCCCCCGGGTGCCCGTGCGCAGCCGGCCGCGAACAACTCGCCTGGGCGCTCGCGGGGAGGCAGGAACCGGCGTGACCGCACCGCGTCTGCTGGGTGTCTCCCACGCTTCCGGTTCGTGTCCAGGAGGCCGCCACACACCCCGCCTCCCTCCCGGTAGCCAGCCAGCGCCACCCCGCGCGGCAGCGAGCCCCGGAGCCGGCCTGTGGGTGGGCACCTCGCCTGCGACACCGCCCCCCCGGCAAGGCCACAGAGCCTGGAGTAAAGTCACCCCCGCCGCCCCCGACGTGAGAGACACGAACTGTGGGGCAGAGCCAAAAAGGGGGTGGGGGGACAGAGTGAGGAGAGCCCTCAAGTGCCCACCAAGACAAGCAGCTCTCACCGCTGACAAGTCTCAGGCTTGAGCCTTGTTTGCCAGGTGATTATTTTCCAGTATTCAGATAGAGCTGAGGGAAACAGGAAGGAGCCCACACTCTGGCAAGTAACGCGTCAAAGTAAATCAAGGCCGGCTGGGCTCAGGAAGAAGATCAGAAGCCATGTGCTGAAGAGGCAAAAACTAGCAGTGACTTTTGTAAGTCCATCAGAAGTAGGAAGCCTGGAGCTGGACAACAAAAGTGCTAAAGTAGCACTGGAGGAAGAGAAGCCCCTTGCATCAGTCTTCTCTAAAGGAGATACCCACATCAGAGCTATTTTTGGGCCACAAATATGAAGTGTTGTCCCCAATCGATGTGTCAATAGAAGAGGTTTTAGAACAAATTGAGAAGCCAAACAATAAGAAGGCACCAGGTCACCCACCCGTTCTGAAGGAACTCAAATATGAAATTGCAAAATTACTAACCGTAGTGTGTAACCTGTCACTGAAATCAGCATCTGTACCAGATGACTATAAGGTAGCTAATGTAATGCTGATTTTTTTTTAAAGGAATCCAGCAGAGATCCTGGCAATTACAGGCCAATGAGCCTAACTTCAGTGCGGGGAAAATTGGTAGAAATTATAGTAAAGAACAGAATTATCAGACACCCAGATAAACACAATTTGTTGGGTAAGAGTCAACATGGCTTTTGAAAAGCAAAATTGTGCCTCACCAATCTTATCAAAAATGTTTGATGGCATCAACAAGCATGTGGATAATAATGATCCAGTTGCTATACTGTACTTGAATTTTCAGAAAGCTTTTGATAAGATCCCTCACCAAAAGGCTCTTAAAGAAACTAAGGAGCCATGGGACAAGAAAGAAGGCCCTTTCATGGATCAGTAACGGGTTGAAAGATAGGAAACAAAGGGTAGGAATAAATCATTTTTACAATGGAGAAAAGTGAAGAGTGGGGTCCCCCAAGGATCTGTAGTGGGACCTATGCTATTCAAGATAGTTCTTAATAATCTGGAAAAATGGGTGAACAGTGAAGCGGCAAAGTTTGCAGATTATACAAAATTCTTCAAGATCGTTAAGTATAAAGCAGACTGAGAAGAGTTACGGGAATCTCACAAAACTGGGTAACTGGGCAATAAAATAGCAAATGAAATTCAGTGTTGATAAATGCAAACTATGGAAAACATAATCCCAACTATACATATATCATGATGGGTTCTAAATTAGCTGTTACCACTCAATAAAGAGATCTTGGAGTCACCATGGATAGTTCACTGCAAAATTTCACTCATTGTACAGCTGCAGTCAAAAACACTAAAAATGTTAGAAAAGGGATAGAAAATAAGACAGAAAATATAATGCCACTGTCTAAACCTATAGTGCATCCACATGTTAAATATTGTGTCCAGTTTTGGTTATCCCATCTCAAAATCAAGATAGTGGAACTGGATAAAGTTCAGAAATGATGATCAAGGGTATTAAATGGCTTCCATCTGAGGAGAAACTAAAAAGTTTAGGGTTGTTCATCTTCAAAATGAGACAACTAAGGAAGGATCTGATAGAGGTCTATAAATCGTGAATGGTGTGGAAAAAGTTAATAGAAAAATGTTTACATTCCTTTTCCTATAATAGAAAAACCAGGGGTCACACAATGAAATTAATACGCAGCAGGTCTAATATGAAAAGAGGAAGTACTTTTTAACACAATGCACAACTAACCTGTGGAACTCATTGCCATGGGATGTTGTGATGGCCAAAATTATAACTGGATTCAAAAAAGAACTGGATAATAGGAGGATAGGTGAAGCAATGACTATTAGCCAAGATGGTCAGGAATGCCACCCCATCTTGGGGCGACTCTAAACCACTGGCTACCAGAATCCAGGAGTAGAAGTCAGGTGGATCACTCTATAATTGCAGTATTCTGTACAATCTCCCTGAAATTCTGGTAGGGACCACTGTCAGAGACAAGATACTGGGCAGGATGGACCATGGTCTGACCCAGTATGGCAGATTTTATGTTCCTATACAGTCAATCACACCTATTATCCATCCCTTTGGCCAGGACATTTTATCTCATTGATACAAATGTTAATTAAGAAAAAACTGAGCTGAAAACACTTAAGGCTGTGAATGAAGATCATGGTCCTATCATTCAATTTTATAAATTATTATTCATATTATCAATTTTCACTTTCTGTACAACAGCTGCACATATTAAAAAACCTAACACTGTGAGACTGAATACTAACGAAAAGTTATAGGTAAAATTGGTTACAGCTTAACGTTGCATTCAGTCTCCTCATTTCCCCTCTACACAAAGCACAGAAATGAACATACAAATTCTGTGAGCTGTATGCAGGTGCTGTTTGGCTCAGAAAAACAGCTTTTTTCAATTAACAATAAATGGATAAATGGAAAACTTTATTGCAAATTGATAGTAAGCTGTCACATTTCTAAGGAGGTGACACAAGCAAGTTTGAAGCAAAGAAAATTGTTTCCACTCAGGCAATTGCATTAAGTGGGTGTGTCTGTACCAGAGGGAAAGAGGGCATGGACATTGAAGCACAGGACTAGAATTCAGGAGTTCTGCATTCCAGTGCTTAGTTAGCCACAGACTTCCTTCGTAACCTTGGGTGAGTCATGAAAGGCCTAATCCAAAATCATTTTCAGAGATGCTGAGCACTCACAGATCCCTTTAAAGTTATTGTGAAATGAGAATGCTCACCACCTCTGAAAATCAGTTAATGGGAGAATAATATTTTGAAGAGATGTTGTAATGCTAAATGCATTAAAGTTTGCGAGGCATTCAGATAGATCAGTATGGGACAGCCAAATTGGGACTAAAACAAGGGCCAGTCAAAAGGTATCATCCTACTGATTGTATGACCCCACAAATACACCATATTGTGTTTGCTTCAAATTCTGTGACAATTAAGGAAGCTGAAACATTAACTCAACTGTTTCTGTTTATTTTTTCCCCTTTTACCTCTTCACACTCATTAGAGCTGTTACAGAAAGCTATAGTTAAGATTACAACTCATATCATAGTATAGGTTTTAAGTAATGTACATTTTTCTCAGTATTATTCATGAGAATAATATGCATAAATATATAAAACATCATATTTGAAATAACTAGATTCTCTGGAACCACAGTTGTAAAGCCCAGAATGAAACTTGTGAGAACTGGAGATAAAGCATGCTCAGTTGAGAAAATCTGCCTGTGGAACAATCTTCCAGAGGAGATCAGGTGCATCCAGTCTGACCATCTTGACAAGACACTGCAAAACTTTCCTTTTTGTGAAAGCCTTTCCACCATGAGTGACACAGTATGAATACCCCCTTTTGTTCCCAGCCCCCTCCCAACCCACAACCCCAAACAAATAAACAAACCCTATCCCAATGAGAGTTTTGTCCCTGAAAAGTTCTGAAGGGTATATCTACACTGCAATGTAAATCTGGGCTCAGACTCTGGCTTGAGCCCAAATCCAATTTTCATTTGCATACAATTCTGTCTGACTCAGGCACGGGCTCCAGGACTTTGCAGGGTTGATGGGTTCAAGACCAGGTCCCACTAGGATTCAGATCCAAACTCCATCATTCTGCAGTGTGGATGCAGCTTGGGGCTGAGCACCCCGGATTCCAGCCCTGAGAGTCCACCAATGCTATCCCACAATCCCATGGGTCAGTGTTCTTTATCATCTCTATCCCAAGAGTAGTAATCAACGCCCAGGAAATGGAAGTCTCCCTCCTTGTTCACATATAGCAGTTCAACATTTAACCCTTCCATTTTATTCTACTTAATGAGCTGCAAACACAGTGGACCTTCCCCTGCATTTGCAATGGCCACCAACTGGAAGAAGTCCTTTGCCAAGCTCACTACTTCCTGGGAGCACAGCAGATTTTGGTGAATCTTTGGTGAAAAGCAAGCAAAAAGTTAGGTTTTAATAGGAGTTCCAGGAATAACCACATGTACCAGGAGATAGGAAAGAAGCTGGCAGCACTTGGGATTCACCAGACTGGTGAGCAGTGCAGGGAGCAGATAAAGCTGGTTGAGATCAACTACCGAAAAGCCAGGTATGAAAACCACACCTCTGGGAATTCACCATTATCCTGCCTCTTTTATAAGAAGTTTGACTGGATGCTGCACAGAGCCAACAGTGTTTCACCATGGCCTGGCTAGCCAGGATGGTGACCTTCTGCCCTTGAATCCAGTATAGGACTGGAGGAGAGCCAGCAGGTGTCAGATCAGGCTAATCAACCTTCTGGTGCTGGAACCAATCCTCGAGGAGGCTTTGCTACTGAAGCAGCTGCAGGACATCCTGGACCCTTACTCAGAGGAGCTTTTTTGATATCCTGCCCAAGGAGCAGCCTGCCATAGAAGTGACAGCAGTAATGGAAGAGACAGAACTTTTTTATTAGAAACTTGCACATTCTTGCTAAGATGTGCCAGGATATTAAAAATAGACCTTCATATTGCCTTTCCTGTTAGTACACCACTCCATGTTAACACAACAGTGTAACGAGCTGCCCGTAAACAGTGAGAGGAAGGTTGAAATGTAGTCCATTTACAAAAGTAGTCCATTTAAGCTAAATGTAGTCCATATAGTCCATGGATGACAAAATTATTTATCTGAAATACAATTGGGGGGTTGTAAACTGTCCAGAAATGTGCTGGGGATGGTATGGCTGTTGAGATATTTACGAGTCTGTATTTCTATGTGTCTTTGCATGCCAACATAAAAGGCTGCTTTGGAAGCCTCGGGGAGGCAGTAATCCATGCAGATGCTAACACAGCATCCTGTTGATTACCCCCATGAATTTTGCCCTAATCCCAGGTGCTGATAATTACAAACTTTTCCTGTAGCAGGAACTCCAGATAAATAGTCACATTTCAGGGAAGGGTGTATTTTCCAGGACCATCTTCATAGCTGACCAGCCTACTCCACTTGTATCTGTGCTTTTCAGTCATCATGTGTGCTGTTCAGTCACTCTCTGGCAAAAGTTTGAATACTTTGGTGGCATACCTGGCTGGCTTGCCACCAGAAGTTTGGAATAAAATCTCTCTTTGCCATTCAGGAACCACAAGAACTATCATGCCCTCCAAAATATGGAGTGTTTGGAATGATAGAGAAGGCTTACGTTGTATTCCGTGGTCATCTCCCTTCCCTCATAGCCCATGATGGTCTGCAATTTTTTTTAAAAACTGGTTTTTAACTTATCATTCTCTGTGCACTCTTTTCGCTATGATTAACTCATTAATGTCCATGTAGCTTCTAGGATCTGAAGTGTTTCTCTCATAATATATTGAAGTTCAGTTTGAGAAATTATCATTTTTTTGTCCTTCCACAAGTACTCATGCACGGAACCATTTGTGAATCACTGAGACAATAATGCTCTGGTTTATGTCTGCTTGTAGGAATCTCTACCTCTGCTGGCTGTTGTACCTTGTCAGCTATCACGGACTCCAGCACACTGGGTCTTTACTGTCACAGGCCAGTCCAAGAGGAAGTGTTTCTGTGATGACTTTACGATTGACATTCTGGACAGGGCCATGAAGGAGATGCAATACCAGAGAGAAGGATGCACAGCAAATGGAAAGGCAAGTGCAGAGCAAACAGAAAGGCCCCAGCAGGCTGAGTTGAGGACAGAATTGCAGTATGGGCGCTGACACTTGCATCACAGTTCCTGGAACAAGAACATCAATTCAGAGAGGAAGACAGAGTACAGCAGAAAGAGCTGTCTGAGTGGCTGTGTTTGCTAAAGGCTGCAAGCGTGCAGGCTCTTGCTGCCCCTGCATCAAAGCTGCATCCCCTCCGTGGTACGATACACTGCATACCAGGAACAATTTGGACAATTCCATGGTTAGGATACCCATGCTACTGAGACTTAACAGCAACTGGACAGGACAAATATACCCCCAGTAGAAAACCACCCACATGACAAACCCCTCCCCTCACATACTCCTGTGAAGACCTCCTCCCTCTTGCAGTCCATCACCTCCCTGCAGGCCTCCTCATCCATGCAAAAGTGGCAAGTGCATACTAAATACACAAGAAAGGGAAAGGAGAACATGCCAGGAGACATGCAAAATTATTGGATTTTTTGATGGCACTGTTTGCACTGTTCTATGTTTGGTTTATGCACTTTGTTTTATTACTGGTTATGGCATTGGTTTATTACACGGTGTTCTAATGGCAGCTGGCCTGCCTAGCAATGCTTTAACATTCTTAATTTTGTAATACAAATAAAGGCTTTTATTTTATTAAGAAAGTTTATTGCCATCACGACATTGCATCTTATAATGTGTATTTTGAATGATAAAGATAAACACAAACTAATTGTATCCAAATACAATTTCTCAATACATTTATGTATACCAATCAATACAGTAAATGCACGGTTCCACACCCACATTACATTAACAGTCATGTCATCCAAAATAAAAATTCATGACAATCAATACCCCCAATCATTGTGTACAATGACAATACCCACGCCCCATTTCACCACATGTGCCACTACCTCATTTACTATTAGCATTGCTGTGCAGAAACATTAATTCTCTCGGCTCATGCAAGTCCACAGTGTGGGTGCACAGCGCATCCCTGATTTCTTTTGCCCAGGTGCATTTTGCTCCAGCTTGGCCCAGTGCACTTTATGGCTGAGTGTACCAGTTCAGCACTCCATTGCCGTCGTAGCTCCATTCAGGGGCAAATGGGTCATCTTTGGCATCACAAGGATTGTGAAGAGCACAGCAAGCCACAATAATGTAGCAAGCGTGGATGATACTGGAATCCAAACCAGTCTGTAGCCAACACCAGTAGGATTTCAATCAGCCAAACATACAGATTCAGCCTCCATTCTATTAAGACTTCTTTTGCCAGACCTTCTGAGATCACGATATGGTTTCATAATCCAAGCCAAAAGGGGTTACATGGGGTCCCTGTCAGGGGTTGGATGCTTCATACACCATTTAGTGTATTTTGACTTATTATTTAGTATGTTAGCTTTCCTGGGAATGTAACAGTAGCCACTGGAGTCGTGACCTTGAGATAAGATTGGCACAGATTCTACATAAATTACATTAGAAAGATTAACTCTTTTTAGTGAGCTACTTGCTTTAAATTTTTGTTTGTTTTATGCACAACAGTTCAGTAGTGCTCTAATAATACTTTATAAATCACAGTTTTTTCACCATGGATTTACAGATGAGTTGTCAATAGAAAAAGGAACACAATTCATTACTTGCTGGCCCAGTACAGCAATTCTCTTTGATTTATCTGTTCAGGTACATCAGTCAACTGGTCCCTTGAAATATGTGTTAACTAGCCTAAACAATCTGTTCCACCTTGTATTGAGCTGTGACATTCAGTACATTTCCCAGACCTGAAGAATAGCTCTGTGTAAACTCACAAGCTTGTCTCTCTCACTAACAGAAGTTGGTTCAATAAAAGATATTAAGAACATAACATAAGAATGGCCATACTGGGTCAGACAGTTCCCACTTCCAACAGTGGTCAATGGGGAATGAATAGAACAGGTAATCATCAAGTGAGCCAACCCCTGTTGCCCATTCCCAGCTTCTGGCAAACAGAGGCTAGGGACACTTTAGAGCTTGATTTTGCATTCCTGCCCATCCTAGCTAATAGCCATTGATGGACCTATCCTCTGTGAACTTATCTAGTCCTTTTTTTAATCCTGTTGTAGTCTTGGCCTTCACAACATCCTCTGGCAAAGCATTCCTCAGGTTGACGGTGCATTGTGTGAAGAAAAATTTCCTTTTGTTTGCTTTAAACCTGCTGCCTATTAAGTTCATTGGGTGACCCCTAGTTCTTGTGTTATGTGAAGGAGTAAATAACACTTCCTTATTTACTTTCTCCACACCAGTCATGATTTAATAGACTTCTATCATATCCCCCCTTAGTCATCTCTTTCCGAAGATGAAAAGTCCCAGTCTTAATAATCTCTCCTCATATGGAAGCTTTTCCATACCCCTAATAATTTTTGTTGCCCTTTTCTGTACCTTTTCCAATTCCAATATATCTTTTTTGAGATGGGGCGACCAGATCTGAATGCAGTATTCAAGATGTGGATGTACCGTGCATGTATAAAGAGGCAATGTGATATTTTTTGTCGTATTAGTTATCCCTCTCCTAATGATTCCCAACATTCTGTTAGCTTTTCTGACTGCCGCTGCACATTGAGTGAATGTTTTCAGAGACCTCTCCGCAGTGACTCCAAGATCTCTTTCTTGGGTGGTAACAGCTAAAATGTAGACCTCATCATTTTATATGTATAGTTTGGTTCATTTAAGGTTTTTCTTTCATTTGACTCTATGCTTTCTTTCACAAAAAGTGCCACTCCCCCACCAGTACGATCTATTCCGTCCTTCGATATATTTTGTATCCTGGTATTACTGGGTCCCATTGATTATCCTTATTCCACCAAGTTTCTGTGATGCCTATTATATCAATATCCTCATTAAATACAAGGCACTCAAGTTCACCCATCTTAGTGTTTGGCCTTCTAGCATTGGTAAACAAGCACTTTTAAAAATGATTACTTTTTAGCTGTTTGCCATTATGTGATGTAATTGCATGGGACTCTTTTTCATTTGTCTGTTTCTGATCAGATCCTACCTGTATTTTATCATCTTCCATCCTCTCCTCCTTATTAGAATAGTGAGAATCTCCATTACTAGATCCACCCCTCAGGGATGTCTCTGTCCAAACCTCATGCAACTCCGTACCTGTCGGTTTTCCTGCAGCCCTTAGTTTAAAAACTGCTCTACGACCCTTTTAATTTTACATGCCAGCAATTCCGTTCCATTTTGGTCCTTGTCGCTCTAATATCCTGAGACTGACCCAGCTACAACAATGCTGCATACAACCCTTTACCATGTATTTTGAAATAGGTGAGCAGAAAACAGTACAAATGGCAAAGAACCAAATTTTTTTCAAAAAGTGCCCTGCATATCCATATTTAGCATTGTTAGAATATATCATAATCCACCTCACAATGAATTTATTAGGACCACCCATTCAGAAATTAGTGGGCAGAAAACATAGTGCCCGCACCTAGCCAGCGTCTAGAGCCAAAGACAATTAATTAACCCTGAATAGTTACAGGAGAGCTATATGTCAGAAATTAGAACAGACAAAACACTAAGACAGGAATGACAGCTTCCCCCCTTTACAAGTGTGAGAGAATGTTAGGTTTTGATCAGAACGTGGCCCCAATCTTCCAAGATAACAGGACCTGAGAGTCAGTCCTTCAGGAGTGGCAGACAACAAAAGAAAACCAAGGAGGACACGGGCTCTATTTCTCAAGGACATCCAGAATGCTACTGAGAGTGCTCCTATGCAGACAGAAGTCATGTTCATATTCACCAATCAATAACCATGAAAAACACCAGAAGCAGCAAATGCAGGTGGCAGATTCATCTTAGTGGCTGAACAACCTTCTGCAGAAGGAATTGTTTTAAAACTAAGAAGTGGTGGTGTACTGAGGAAACCATGAGAGGCAGAAAGATTGTGGTTAGGGCCGTAAGTAAAAAAGAAGCAGATTATTGTCTGTCAGGTTGCTCGTGTGTCTACCATCACCTTTATCCTTGACATCTCCATGTATATTTTGTTAGTTGACTATATTGGTTTGATTGTTGGTGGTATGTTTTGTTTGCATTCTATTTTCGGTTTTTTAACAGGATAGCTATAATGCTAGTCACTGACCCCCTGCCATGTAAAAGGGGATAGCTTTTTGTAATTATGACCCATGTGGATCGCGGCCAGGAAGTTAAGGTCAGTGTCTTACAGGCATCCTTGTGTGTCAGACATTTATTACTTGGGTTTTCAAGAAAAATGTCCCAATTTGTGTCAGTGATAATTAAGGTTAAGATTTTGTCACAGTCATATTTAGTAAAATTCACGGACAGGTCGTGGGTAATAAACAAAAATTCACAGAAGCCGGTGATCTGTCCATGACTTTTACTTAAAATAATGGGGGGGAGGGCGTGGGGGGGGAATGACTGAAGCCCGAGACCTATGTGGGGGGACAGAGGGGAATGGATGCGACCCTGACCCCTGCTGCAAGGGAGGGAAGGGGAACCTCCAGCATCTGCCACCACAGCGGCTGATAGCTCTTGGGCCCCTGCGATCCACCCTGGCTGAGAACTTGGGTGATGCAGTGCTCTGGGGTCCCTGCCACCTGTGGCAGTTCAGAGCGCTGGGGCCCTTGCAACCCATGGTGGCTGAAAGCACCAGGGCCAGCCGCTCAGAGCTCTGGGATCCCCACTGCCCATGGCATCTCAGAGCATCAGGGTCCCTAGCACCTGTGGTGGCTCAGCAGTGTGGGATTGGCCATTTGACGATCTGGGGCCTCCGCTGGCTGACAGCTCCAACCCCACTGCCCCAGGTACGGGGCTGAAGCTGAAGGGAAAATGTCACATAGGTCTCTGAAAGTCACGGAGTCCGTGACCTCCATTAATGTATTTCTTATGCATTTTTGTTCTGTTTTCTGAGTTTGTTTAACATCCATAAGTGAAATTGGAATGCAGAACCTATGAACAAACAAATGGCTCTTTCTGAGCTGTCTCCTGACAGTCTCATGGGTAAATACAACCGCTCGCATTATCAAGCTGACCACAGTATTTTGCAATGCTAAGAAACAGGAAACAAGATTTTACACAAAGGCAAATATACTGTAATCACTCATGCTGCGGGAATACGGCTTGAGCTGCTGTACGCATCTGCCAGGAAACTAAAGAGACCTTCCTCTGCAGGAGATACCTGCACTCTGGGCTGGGAAGATGGTAACTCCCGTGCTGATGCAGATTGGTGGGGAGTGGGAGCAGCTGCCATCTCCCCTTTTCACACAAGTGGTTAGGCAGAAGCAGTCTGGGGCAGAGAGAGTACAGATGAGTCAGTGCTGAGGGTAAAATAAGCTGGGCTGGTGTAGGACTGATACAGCTAACTTCCACCCTGGAGCAGGGAGGAAAGTTGGGACCAAATTGTGACGTGCTGAATCACAAGCCAGGCCTTTGGATGTTCCTGGCCACTCATAAGTGTGTGCTGCCCCCATACTCGGCGCTCTTGGTAGGCTAACTCCCACAATATAGTCCTAAGGAATAAGGGCTTGATCCTGCTTCCTTTGAAATCAATAGGAGTTTTGCCATTGATGTCAATGAGCACAGGATCAGGCCCTAAATTCTGAAAACGTTTTGTGCGTGGCTTATATTAACTCAACAGACCAAAGTCTGCCCTTGGATCAGAATGCGGCCCAGCGAGAGGAGCTTGTCTAAACAAGTCTGATAGTGTTTGACATTTGATGTCACTTGTGTTATCATAATGTTTTATGTCACTAATATAAGGTTTATTGCACTGCCGACCTTTGTGAGACAAAACACGTTTTAATAGATTCTTATCTCACTTTTACTTGGTTTTAACCTATCCTCATCTCAGATATAGAGCACTACTGGGTGTTTATGCTCAAGATGAAGATTGGCTGTTATAGAAGTTTCTGACAGTATTTTAATAACTTTTAAATCTGGTCATTATTTTCTTTGATTGCTAATACATTGACCTTTGGTGACAGCTGCTGCTTGTGACCGCTAAGCTTTAATGCAGAATATAGTAAAGAACATAATGATTATTTGAAAAAGCAGGGTGTCATGCATTTCACATTAACAGTGAAAGAAAACCTATTCAAGGCAGAGGTTCACTTTGCCATATCACACTCTATGCTGCTTTTCTTATTATCAGTACAAAAAATGAAATGAGAATAGCACATCTTTTAATTTTCTTCCACTATTACCTCTTGATTTGCATTCAGGTCTCCCAGAAGGAATACTGCTGCATTCAGAAGAAGTCTATTTAAGCTGCATGGTGTTTAGAAATTGCTGAAAGAGGTTAAGGTGCTGTATATTATGCAGTTGACCTTGCTAAGAAGCTATGTTAACAATTTAGTCTTCTAATTTTCTGCAGTTACATTTTGTTAAAATATTTCTTTTTCATTTCATTTCTTAAAGCAAAACTCATTATCTTTCTATGTACTCCTGCAGGTTAAACCTTTTGATTTCTTTCTAACTTATTTTGTACAATTTCTAAATTGTATTAAAAGTTCTTGTACTTTTACAGGGTTGTTTGGCCCCGTCTTTCTGAGTAGAGGGAATTTTTTTTTTTGTCTCTCTCTCTCTCTTTATGCTTCATCTGTGTGCTTCACTGACTGCATCTTCTTAGTAGCAGAAAACTGCAATAATCTAGGGTTCACATTCAAATCCATTGTAGTATTTTATCTATAACTATAATTTTTTTTAATAAAACGAGAGTCCTGTAGCACCTTAAAGATTAACAAATTTCTGTGGGCATAAGCTTTTGTGGGCTGCAACCCACTTCGTCAGATTCATGATATTGTACGATTAGCTACCAGCATTGTCTTTGGTCTGAGATCTAAGGTACAAACTGATCTGGGGTAAGTGACTGGTCCCTTGGGACTGGGAACTACCTGAATATTTTGTGATTTTTTTGGTGTAAGTGACCATTTATCACTAAGTCCAGCTTGCCTGGGTGGCAAGATATACTGAACATCTCACCAGTTTGGGGTGTCCACCCTGCTTGTTCACAGCCTGCCCTGAGGTTGGCGCTCACGGTCATGAACCACTCCAGACAGCATGGCAATGACCACAGAGTCAGGTTGCTGCAGTAACATAGTCAAAGTAGCATAGTCACAGGAATTGCTCCTTAGGCCTATTCAGGCTTTCCCAGATTTTCCAGTCATCCTTTTCACCACTCCATGAGACACTCAGATGCTACATAGCAAGTAAAAGCACCAAACACTCTTTTGGTCTGGCTTCCCCTGCAAACACCATGAATGGAGTCAGAGAACCCTAATACCTCCTCAGTGTTTTTCCAAGGCCAGACTGGCATTCCGCCTATTGAATTTCACTCTATGTAATTTATACTGCGATTAGCACCATCATGTCTCAGCTACTTGAGACGAGTTAGACCCTCAGAAAACACTACTTATAATTTATATAGCACCTTCCAATGGTGGATTTCAAAATGCTCCATACCACTTTAATTGAGACATGCAATCTGCATTCATGTGTTACCATGGAGATGCCATATGGAGCTCTGTTCATGTTCCACTGGAACAGAGCTACATCATAAGGACGATCCTAGAAACATTAAAAAGAAGGAAAAAAGCAGAGATTTTAAGAATAACGGGGTAAAATGAGGAAAAACCATATTGAGCAAAAAGGAAGTAGCCTAGATACAGAGCAAAACCCAGGCTGAGTCATCAGCATTTACACAAGGAGTAAATGCATCCAGTCACTAGAATGAAACCTTGGACAAAAGGTTGAAGAAAATGATGAACTGACAGAAATCTTACAACTTGAAGTTAAGGAGGAACTCTGGTGCATGCTTTGCATGTGGGAATGTGTGTGTGTGTGTATATATATATATATATATATATATATATATAGCTTTCACTTGGGAAAAAAAGAAACCATTTTTTGAATGTTTGTCTTTACTATATTACTGGCTGATTTTTTTAGATCATTTTAAGTGTTTAGCAAGATGACAGTAAGTTAAAATAGCTTCTAGGTGAAAGGTTAGCATGCTAATAATTGTACAATTCTGTAGAGAATTTCTTAGCTATGTAAATGCCTAACTTTCTGTATTCTGGGAGAGAGAAGATAGTTACTGGTATATCATCTCAGTACTTTCCTGGTGATCTCCTCAGTTTCTGTAGCATTTCAGCTTTGACTAAAAGAATTAAGTTTCTAGCATTTATGGGTGCAAAGATATCAGTATATGATTGGAAGGTTACCAAGTTACTATACCAAGTCTTTAAAAAAAAAAAAAGAGGTGTAGAATGTCCCCATGTATGCTGTGACGCTGGCAGACTAGGGCCAGCTCATGCCAAGGCCCCTAGGCCTCAGTGAACACTGACAAATGCATAGCTAGAAACTAGTCTGGCTTACCTGTGTATTAGGTAAAATATGTGTTAGATTTATAGAGATGTTTAGTGTTTGGACTTTATGAAAGGGTTGTGAGTTGCTGCATGCATTCATCTCACTTATAATATCTGTATCCATTGTTATAAGATAATATTTAAGTGTTTGCTATGAAGCTGGAAACCCACACAGTCAGGAGAGAAGCATTACCAAGTGTGAAATAGTAGTTTACCTTAAGAAGTGTCATCTCCTACCCACGAAGGCCTATAGACACCAGATAAACCATTGTGGAACATCAGTTGACAAAAGACTTTGTTAATTGTTTTACCCACACCCGTAAAGAGGGGACATGCACAAATGCTCATCACATCACCAGTACTTAATTTATAATGAAAGAGGTGCCGGGGCTCAAGCAATTTTTTTATATTCATAATTGATGCAGCAAGCCCAGAGGTGTGGGAGCTCAGCCTTGGCACAAATTAAGCACTGCCCTTCCCAGCTTGAACTCTGGGAGAAGGGAATAAAAAACCATGTCAAGAAGAAAATGTTATCACTATGCTGTTTGGAATTCAAAGAGGGCAATATTTCCAACCATAATCAAGGGATCCCCAAGCTGCTTAGCTTGAGTTAGTTCTAATGGACACACAGAGCTTGCACATTACAGCAGCTGCTATTAATTTTTGGAACCTAAGACTGTAACTCATTCATGTGTGTGCATGTTTACCTGCTTTATCCTGGTAAATAAACTCGTCACAAAAGCAGTCTTGCTTGAGTGGCAAGATAGACCAGAGTGCCCCAGGGGGCTGTCTGTGACACCATGTTAAGGTTGTTATAGTGCTTGAGGAGTTCATACTTGATACTTAGTTGCTGAAATCTAATTATGGAACACACAACCGACTTGGGGTATGTGCCCTGAGGTTGGCACCCACATTCATGAGCCACTGCAGACAGCTTGACATATGCCAATGTGTCTTAGCTCTGAAAACTAATGATGATGATAGTCACAACTTTTAATTTATAGTTGATAAATGTATCACAAACATCCAGTTACTCTGAGATTGTGGAAGTGGCGTGAGTGGAATAGAGAAGAATATCACTGTGTCAAACATCTGCATTATTTTGCACCCTTCTTTTGGTCATCCACTAATGCCTGCACAGCACAGCAGTTGTGCAGCTGCCTCCAGGGATTATTCATCCTCCCATAAGTGATCCCAGTGAGAGAAGGTGCACAGACAATCATGCAGGTAAACACATTCCCCACATGCTAAAACACATTCCCCACTCCTGTTACCCCTAGCTTGTTGCTCTGATGGCAGATGATCTACACAATGTAAACTCCACACAGAGTGGGAGTCAAGAGCAGATGGAAAAATTGTTGTCACTCACTTGGTTGCTTCCCTGGCCTTGTCTTCACTGAGGGGAAAAATGTGTTCGAATTTGAAATAGCTAATTCAAGGTAAACTTCTAATGAAGAGAAGGCAGTTTGTAGTTTTCACATTAGCTAGCAGGTCAAGTTAAAGAATTAACTAACATGTTAAGAACACACACCTTTTTCCCCAGTGAAGACAAGGCCATTTACATTGCAAGGATTTGGCTTGGGATATTTTAACAATTTTCCCCTTTCTATAATAAAAAAGATCTTGTATCTTGATTATTTCTGGAATCTTTGAAATTTATAAGGTTTCTAGCATCACACTGATTGAGAAGGGGAGCCCCTCTGGAACTGGAACTGCAAATTAACTAAAATGAGCCACATTCTTCACTCTTTCAAAGTATTCAACTCAATTCAAAGATGGTGATGGGGTTATGGGTTTACATGAGGACAGAATTGACAATTGTGTGTCGAAATGGGAGGACACCACTTCAGTTCAAAACCTAGCAAAGTTCAACTGAAGTTCACTACACCAGCCTGCTGATAACATTTGTATTTGGGCAGGAATGGAGATTGAAGTGCATACAACAGATGGTAAGGACAGTGAATGAATCTTTTTAAGCAATTACATTTAATTAAGATACTACATATTATTTACAGGAAACATACATTACACAATTCCTACACATAAAGTGCAGACTAAGTATAAAGACAGAAAAAACTACTTCAATTACATGCTAAATAAAATAAATAAAAAGCAATTATTTTGGCACAATAGCTATAACATAAACAAATAAATATTCTAGAACAAGATGAATTAACTTTTGTATTTACAGCCTAATTGAAAGTGCAAAACAATTGCTGAAATTTGAGATATTTGTCAATGTTTAAGCCCAGAAAATATGTTTTAATCATCCACAACTAATTGCAGCTGATATTTAAAGTTTTAATGTCCAGGAAAATATTGTCTTTGTGCATTTTGTGCTCTTTTTGAACCAGTCTTTTGCTACCTTTATGCTATTGATTTTATGAAGCTCATTGCTTCAAACTGAAATTTTGTAAAATCCTGGTTGGTAGTTTAAGAAAACCCCAAAAGAAATAAAATTACAAATATTAATCTATTTATCATTCAAAATATGGTAGGTCGGACCTGCCAGGGTTACTCAAATGGCCAGAGTGCTTTACAGTTGTATGCAAATGTGGTTAAGATCTGAAATTGTTATTTATACCTGTATTCTTTAATAGGTAAACAGTTTTTTTCAATAGCTCCCTGAATACCAAACCCTGGAAATATACCATTGGACCTATATTAGGCCCAAATTCTGCCATTGGTTTCTTACATACATCTCCCACTGAAGTTAATGTGAATTGAACATGCAAAACTGATGGCAGATTTTGGCCCCAAACTAGATAATAAATCATAAAATATTGTATTTTTAATTAGAGAAAAGAAACACTGCTACATTCCTTAGAAACGTTAGGAGTTTTTGGTGCACATTTCACCAGCTATTCTGGTTATTTTATCTCTTGGTTTTTATTTTCACTAGGTACAGAAATTTTTACTACACCTTAAAATGAATTAACAGTACTCAACATGTGCACCCTCACAGTTACAGTGTATAAACTCTTCATTAGTCAAACTTCTCTGACAGCTGGTACATTGTGCATTACCTAAGATCTTAGAATATATTTTTGCTTATTTTTGTAGTGGCAGTGCAGTAGCAGAATAAGTGGAGTTCTTAATAGATGACCTTGACTGGGAAAAAATAATTTCTTGTCATCACTTTAAATGTTTATGCTCGACGTGGTTCTAGTCGGTGGGACATCTGTGATAAAGTTCTCTGGTTGTCAATCACATGTAATTGTCGTACATAGCTCCGTACATCCTGATGGTTCTTATTAGTTAGAGCTGCGTCAGGACCTGATGAAACAGAAATGATGTAGGATTGATACACTTGGTCAAACAATATCCCGAGTAGAATATAGAACTCTTCTTTTCAGAAATCTACCATAGGAAAACACCAGATGCTGATGCAGTAAAAATAAAATGTTTAAAAATCTATCTTCCATTATTCTCCTCCATTAGAATCCACCCTCCCAAGTGTATTTTATATTCTTGTTATTTTTCCCACATAGTAACTCTACTTCCTGGCATCCTTGTTTACATCCTCTCAAATGGATGAAATTTTACCTCTCTCTTAATAGTCAAATAGGAATAATTACACAGCTAGATTTTATAGCTTAACAGTTTAGTAATATCTACTGTTGACCTAGGAGAGCAAACACTGGCCCCAAACTGTAAAATTGCTTTAGGTCTCCTTTAGTGAAACAATGTAGTCTCTAATTCATTATTATTTAACATTTGTAATGCAGTAGTACTTAGTGGCCAAGTGACTTCAGACCCACTGTGCTAGGTGCTGTACAAACACATAAGAAGTGACAAAGTGCTTACAATGTAAAAGCTTTCTGGGCCACAGTATTCAAGGTATTTTGGCTCCTGAAGATGGAAATAGGCACTCAGTGGATTTGCAGAAGTGCCTAACACGTAACTCTGATTTGTTTCAGCAGGAATTAGGTGCCCAGATGCTTTTGAAAATCCTGCTAACTGCTTATTTGCATTGTTAGGTGCCTAAATATCTTGAACAATCTGGCAGTTTGGACTCTAGGAGGGGCTAGAAACCAAGTACATACCCAGGCTCCAGACGGGCATGTACTTGGCTGGCTAGCTCTTGCTGAAGCCTGTGCCACCACATCTACATTACTACTGTTATTCACATTAGTTAGATTAAGGCTAGCACAGGTACGCCTACCTATATTAGAACTACACCTTCACTTGTAGTGTAGACAAACCCTTAAGCGGTGCCTAAGCTACAACCTGATGAGCTAACACAATTGTAAAGGTGTTAAACTGTGTCTACATGAGGCATAAGCGGTGTTTTAAATCAAGTTAGTTACCCAGACATGCTTTAAATGACCACACACGGTGGAAGGCAGTGGAGAATCAAATCTTTTGAGTTAAATGTAATCACTTTTTTTACTTAGTTTATACAATACAATGTAATTGCATTGTACACATTCCCGCAATATTTATTATTAAGTCATTGCTCTATATTGTTCCTTGGATTGCTAACTTCAGAGCTGAGCAACTGTTGCTTTACAGAAGTCTGCACTAGGTGCTTTACAAACTTGCACTCTTCTTTTAGAAAAGAAGATGCTGCAGAATCTGTACTGTGTGTTCAAACTAAGGGGTTTACTTTATTCTCAATGTATGTGCATATGTCCAAGTACTTTAACTGAAGAAATGTGTGTGTATTTAAATTTAGAAGATAATGAGAATATATTTTAATTTCTAAGTCACTCATATCTGAAGGTCTCAAGAGTGCCTAATAAATCAAAGTTAAAAAAGAAATATGTCCCAGAAAAAACTAAATGCTCGCTGGAACAAAGGAAAAGTTTAGTCAACATGAGATTCTGGAGCTAGGATTTGAATGTAGAGCTAGGATGCAAAAGATCTATCCCATTACAAGTATTGCTGTTTACACCATTTATTATGCTTTCTGGGAAGAAGAATGGGAGGCTGCTGTGTTTTTTTGTTTTTGTTTTTTTTAAATCAGATTGAGTGATGCTCCTTAGCAAAGTGAAGTTGTTCAAACTTCTGTCATTGTGCAAACAAAGTATGGTGAAAATATCGAAACAATAGTCTCAAAATACATTACCCAGCATGTCCCTATCATCCACAACAAGCTCATTCTTAACATTCCAATTAACAGTGATAATTCTGACAATGCACATATTGCAATACACTTACTGAAAGACTGGCTTCGGCAGAATTTCACTGTCCTCACGGTGTTGGCGATCATACGCTGAAAAAGAAAATGTATTTTGAGTGTCCTCCTTGGTGGAGGGTGCAAACAGAAAACAAATATTGTATTTCACCATCATTCAAACTAAGCACCTAGTTATTCAAAGGTCTGAAGTCATTAACAAAGCCAATAAAAACATATTCAAATGATGATAAAGATTCAGAATTTTAACCTTTGTCCTGGCATTTAGGATCTGATTCTCATTTACATGAGCCTCAAAGTGGGCATAAATGTGATTTACACATATTATGTGAGGCCCCTTTACATTTCCTAAGTGGGGTAAAAGGGGCCTTAGTATAGGTGAGAATCAGTCCCTTTAATGTTTAACCTTACTTTCATCTTCACATGAAAAAAGGGTTCTCTCAAATCCTCTGCACATGAATATTCAAATTAAATTTAAGGTCACTAGTTCCTAATAGCAAGGACATTCTAGAACACATTCCATTAAATTACTTAATACTTTTAAGATATTTCAAATTGTATTAAGAGTTTGAATTAAAATGCCACTCTGCTGTGAAAAGTGACTGTAAAAATGGCATTGTGGGAATCCATGTTTATTGATTTCCTGAGGAAGCATGCTCACTTTATAATTAAAAAGCTGATGGGTGAAAACCTATCCCTACTGAAGTCAATAAGAGTTTTGCCAATGACTTCAGTGGGGCCAGAATTTCACCCATGATTTTTCTAACTACCAGCCTTGCAGATTCAACTTGGATTTTCTTTTTCTGTAAGAAGACAAAATACACCTTCAGCTACAACTGGCCTGCACTGTTGTTTCTAATTCGACCGGTAGTGGAAATTTATTTTGTTGATGATTCACAGGAAGCAACAGAATCCAACTCAGTCCCTCCTAGATGTCTTTGCTCTACAGTGGAAATAAGAGTAAAATGTAGTAAAACATGGGGAGTAAATCTGATGAGGGAGAAGTGCCATTTTACAGTAATGTTTCAGAGTAGAATTGCAGTTGACTAAACAAAAAGCAAGGAGGTTGAAACTTAATTCTACAACCCCAAATTTAACTCATTGGCTCAATTGTCACCTGATAGGTAATATTCTCCTGGCTGAGCACAGTATCAATTAAATGACAACTTCAGGAGTAAATCTGAATTTCCTTAGTTGGGGAGTTTGATTTAGGCATCAAAGTTTGTGATTTAATTTACTTATCTAAATTAAGAAAAAGAAGTGGAGAAAAAAGTCTCAAAGGACAAAATTGGTATTGCTACAAGGAATCTGAAGTTTGTTCACATGTGTTCTAACACTGGAAATTACTTTTAAGAGTATCAAGAAAATGATAACCCATACAGTGGAATAGCGTATTTCCAATTAGTGAACAGTGAGAGAATTTGTCTGGTTAAATTTAGATGCCCCACAAAAAAAATTCACAGATTAAGCTTCCATGTGAAAATAAAATAAATAACACAACAACTCAGAGGAAAATGGTAAGCACTACTACAGAACAGGCTTGTAACTGAAATTTTTCATACACATGAATGGAATAATCTTAGACATTTTAATGCATCCTGTAAAGCATACCTAGATTGGTATGACTGTTGATAAACATTAGAAATCTAATACCTACACAATATGTAAATAGCCTGTGATAATGCTGAAGAGGTGCCTGAGTGCAGATCACAACTTTGCCAGAGTTTTGGGGCATAAGGACCCAGGATTACTTTCTTCTTTTGATCATTTCTAGCTAAATAGATAAGAAGCCCTCAAGTAAAAGTAATTACTACATTACCTTTTTTCTTTTAACACTTCTCCAAATCATTATTATTACTTGTCTAGTAATACAGGCGTGCATGATGTTCACCTTTACAAGTTTACAATCTAAGGTTCCAATCCTGCAAATTTTCTTGCATGTTCTTAACATTAAGCATATGAATACTCCCACCGAGTTCACTAGGACAACTCAGATGCTTAATGACAAAGACATATTTAAGCGCTCTGCTGGATTGACTGAGCGTAGAGCACCTGAGTATAGATCTAGCCTGGAAGTCTAACCTAATCAAACTGTAAAAAACTTGAGTATGCTCCGAAAACAGATGTGTTTCATACTTCTATGGAAGCCATGTAATTTTGTCCCACACACATAATAATGATGTTGCTATTTTGAATCATACTATTTCAGGAAATACCCCCTTAAAATAAGTTCTTCCAGGAGAGGTAGCATCGTGTTGAACAAGGCTGGCTGACTGATGCGTTGATGCAGTTTCCAGAATTACTAGTTTTAGGAAAGGCACTTCTTAAAGTCCTGTCTTTCAAGATGATGGTTAAAGTTGCTTGGATATTGGCTGGGTGTTTCTTGCAGCCTTATCTTTCTATACTTATAAATCCGTAGTGTCTCAGGCCTCTCAATTCACAAAAATTTGAACTGAGCCATAAAGTTTGAATCTAGACCCAGATCCAAACTTCTCCAAAGTTTGATTAGTTTTGGATCCAACTTTATGGTTGAGAATCTTATGGTATGAGACAAACTTCTCTCAAACTTTTTCACCCTGTGTATTTTCTTTATTTCAGGGATGCTGTATACATTGCAGTAACCTTTGGGATCAGGACAAGTCTATTGTGTGCAGTTCAGAGAAACGGATGAAATCAGAAGTATCGGTTTCCAAAAGTTTTAACTCTAAGTTTCTCGCTTTCTGGACTATCCAAAGTTAGGAAAATGGAAGAGACAATATGCACATTTAGCCTCTTGCTGGAATAGGAGTACCTTCCCTCGCTGAATTGTCTGAAGGATTCCATTTTAAGAAGTGGTGTTGCACAGCTCTAAAGATAGTCTCATCCAATCCTTTTCATTCAGAAGGATGCAGGCAGTGAAGCAACACCAAGGATTTTGGAAGTGGGAGTTAATACAGAATAATGTGGAGGATGTGCATGCAGGAAAGCAATTCTTCCAGCAGACTGTGTTGCTTCAACCCAGTGCGATGCCCCTGGAAGCCCACTGTGCATCCTACAAAGAGCCCCATTCACATGGCTCTTTGTATGTCCTGTACACTCTACAAGTATTGACAGACAAGGTGTGAGATGGACATATCATTGGCTCATAAAGAAAAAAACAGATTTCTTTTACCAGTGTCTTGCAAATGAGCTGGATTCTCTTCTTTTGATCCATTAATACCAGAATTTTACTACATGTAGGTGAAGGGTTCTATTACTGCGCAAACATTAACATAGAAGTTCAATTGTTAGCACCCTTAAACTCTTATTCAGCTCAGGATTGCCTCAGGGTAATATCTGCAAAAATTAGCCTCTGTTTACTCACTATGCTAAGAAAGGCCATTATTGAAAAGCCATATAAACCTAAATATGGAGCCATCTGAAATACAACCAACCACGTAACACAATAGCAACTATCAGCATGCTATATAGACACAACAATACTGTTTCAAGTTTTATGCTGCCTAGAATAGTGGCAGCAGGCCAGCACATTATCTGCTAATCCATTCCTAGCCTAGGCTTCTAAATGTTATAAATATTTATATATGCCATAGAAAACTACTAGGAGCTTTAGTCACACACTTTTTGCATAATCTTTATGTTCCAAAAATGGAAGAATGTTTGCCCTTTTTTTGCATAAGGATCAGAATGTAAAATCCCTTTTGTTCATAACCACAAAACCTGAAAACCAATATGCACAAATTCTCTAATCCTCATTTCACACCTCAAGGGTGAAGAGACTCAGTAAAAGAAGAATCAGTGACCAGCTTTGTGGCTTGATAGCACTGTCTTGTGGTGCCAGGGGAAGGAGGGCCCTAGGTTCCAGAGCCACCTTGCACTTCTATTCCCTCTGCAGGTGCCTCTTTTGTGACATACTGGGAAGCACAATGTGCAGAGGCTGCCAAAGTAAATGAATCTTTGTTCACACTTCTAGATGATTTAAGGAATAGCGTTTACAGAAACTCCAAAGGAAGTGCATCCCCTCCCTTCCCTTATGAAGACATGATGCTGCGTCGACAGCTATATGGACTCGGATTATAGAGGGAGTGGGAGGAAAGGGTAAATAATGGGAAAAGATAAAGACCATGTTTGAATTAATTTTGGGGACATATATGTAGTGTGGAATATAGCATCTCCACATGGAGAGCCAGCCCCTGGAGCCTCTCTCAGACCAACAGTTCTAGAAAAGGGCCTGCCTTAACATATCCCATCTATTTTAAAAAAAAACTGTGAAATTGTTTTAAAATTTACAGGTACAAAAGCAGTACAGCTTGTATGTAATATACTGTTATGCACTGGCTTTATAGGTTGCACATTGCCCTCTAGTGGGTAGCCCACTAGGAGTATACAGGAACTACTGCTATGGGACTTCTCCTTCGCCTCAAACACTAGAGACCTGTTTTTGGAGCCGAGAGACAAACATTTGTGAGGTGCCAAACTGCTCCATCTGTTATCTACTACAATCAACTTCACCACTGCTTTACCTTTCTGCAGCTCCCAAATTGTATGTTCTCAACCTGCAACGGCAGCTGTTTTACAACTTTGCAAGTTTAACAATTCTAATTCCCTCCTGATGATTATAGCTTTGTCTTCACTGCCCCCTCCCCCCCACCAAAAAGGTGCATTTTTATAGCATGATAGCTAATGCATGTTATGTAAAAATCCTAGCAGAGACAATGCACAGGCAGTTTCTCCTGTGATGTAGCTTGACCAAATCTGGGTGGGGAGCATAGTATTGACCTCATCTAGCCACACTGCAGTAAAAACTGCCTGCTTCTTTTCTCCACTAGGATTTTTACAGCAAGATAGCGAACCCATGGTAGTTATTGCACTGTAAAAATAGACCTTAATAGACAAAGCCTATAATGCACTAGTAATGCTACTGGTATGCTAGTAATTCAAACATCTAATTACTGACAAAATATTGATCATGCCCCCATAAACCTGACTGCCAGCTCCTGCTATCTGCTGCCCCCTCATAACTTCCCACACTAGGATACAGGGGTGCAGAGAGCAGGCTATGATTCAATACCTTCAACTTTTGTGAAAATAATGTATGAAAGAGTTCCCACAAGTTTGAAAAATCATCAGTTTTAAAAAAATACATTTGAAACATTAAACAAAGATGAGAGCAATTAAGAAAGTGGTGTTGATTGGACAGATGCCATTCATTCCCGTAAGAGATCATTCCAGTTTGAATGGCCAATTACAAGCAAAGTTGTCTGTAGCCTATCAGCTGTTGGGATCCAAACTCTTTGGTGAGAATCCAGACATAAGGCCAAACGCTTCTTTCTCTCAGTTACACCACTGTAGTTACGCCAGAAGCAGAGGAACACTCCTTTTTGGAATTAAACAAGAATTTCAATGGGGATCATCAAGAGATTTTTATTTGTAAGCAGAACAAAATGTAAATTCTCATAATCAGGATGGATCAAAAGAAACTAATTCCCAAAGGATGAAGAAATTCAGGGCAGATAAATAATTGCCTATCCACCAGAAGCAACTAGAGGTAACTATATCTACTAGCACCATCAGTCTGTGGAATAAATAGCTAGAAATGACAAATTGCTACACATGACTCCTGGAGAAAATCTGCCACTGCCTGGTTTCTGGTTCCTATCTAAAACTACATGAAAGCAGAATATCGACAATGGTGTTATTCAGAATTTATACCAGTGTAAACAAGAGCAGAACTTAGCCAGTAGTATGTGACTGTATGGTCGTCTTCACTAAGGAAAAAGATACTTTTTAGCATGTGTTAGCTAATGTGGTAACTAATGCATGATCAGGCAGTTCCAGTTGTAACAGGAGTTAAAAGATTGAGGTAAACTGTAAGCTCCTTCTATGTATTTATCTTGACCTGCTAACACATGTAAAAACTACAAACTGCCTTGTCCACGTTAGTTAGCACATGCTAAAAACACCCAACACCTTTTTTTCTACTGTGGATATTCCCTGCTCATGAGGTGCCTTTTATAGCTGTGCACTAATCTGTTCTCTCTCCCTTCTATTAAAAATCTTCCTCCTTCCTTTCCTTTCCTCTCTCTCTCCCTCCTCTTCTTGTCTTTCTTCCTGTGTTCTCTCTACCCCATGCTTTCTCCATACCTGCCTAATCTCTCCTTCTTTCCCCCTCAAGATCTTACTTCTTTCACTGTGAGTAGTTAAACATGCGCTAGCTCTGCTTGAGCAAGTGCACTAAAAATAGCAGGGTAGCCAGGGCTAGCTGCCTGAGTACAAACCCACCTGGGCCTCCTGAAATACGTACGTGGGCAGCTAGCCTAGCTGCCGCCTTGCTACTCCGTCTACATTGCTACTTTTAGTTCATTAGCTCAAGCAGAACTAGCACGTGTCCGTCTATCCACACTGGGAAGCACGTTCCCAGCTTAGTGTAGACATACCCAAAGAAAGAGAGCATTTGGGTGCAGTGCGGGCTGAAGAGGAGGCTTGGAACTGTGAACATACAAACTGTTTCCTGTTGGATTCGTACTGCGTTCAGGGGAACAGGACTGCATCAAAGAAATGTGTGACTCCATCATTTATTTCCCCTCCTATTGGAAACAACCCACACGACTCGAGATGTTGGGGAACTGCCGGGGTCACTGTATTCCTGTGTAAATCTACATCTAAAATCTTCCCCCACTGATACTAAAACTAGGTTGTGAAGATACACATTTGAAAAATTCTTTCTTATGGCTGGACAATTCCTACAATTCCCCCATGTGCTCGGAGGACAGACAAGCTCTCCCATGATTCACTGGGAAAGAATCATTGAGTGGCTCAGCTTACTGCAGCACAAAGAACCATGGGATATGCCCCTCTAGAAGTCCTAGCAGCACACACGGCAAAGCACAGCACAAGTGAGGACACTGTAACTTGGATAGTGTCTTGCAGTGTGGCTGCTTACACTGGGGCTAGGCTTGATCTCCTAAGTTAGCTCTGCAGTGAAGACATGCCCTTAGTAACCAGGATGGAGCAAGAAGAGGTCTCTTAGCTGAGATTTCTGCAAAAGGAAATTGCCTGCATGTAGCTGTTGCCACTTCTGTACAAGGTAAGCAGGACTTGTGTACATTTGTAAATACATAAATAACACTGGAATATAATCACCGATTTCCCTTCCAATAGGAAGGAGAGCTACCAAGTCTGGAAATCTGCTACCGCTCCTCAAAGGAGCAACAATGTAACTCAGTTTCAGAAGAAAATGAAGATCATGTACCTATTTTGTACCTAGAAGCCTTTCATATAAAACCATCAGTTCTCTTCTGCACCACTGTAAATCTCATCGTACAACCACAGCTGAGAACATACGGTACGTACCATTTTTTCAAAGTTTACTAGATTGTCAATGAATGTCTTGTTCCCCTCATGAGTAAACGTCATGTCTGCATAGAAATAAAAGCAATAGTCTCATAACTAATTGAATCTTACAAAACAGCACAGCTCTGTATCTCTAGCTCTTGAATCACAACAATCATAACATTTAATGATTAAAAAAACCACTCCTTTTATTAGAGTGAAACTTTGAAAGATTTCTCATTGAGGCTAGTGCAATTGGAGTCTGATGTTCAGATATACTAAAAACTCCTTACTCTGTTTCCATGTCATGATTTTTTTTAATGAAAAAGAGGACTGCCCCTTCCACTGAAATTGAACTTTACTTTCTCTTACTGCCTTTCACTCTTTAAATATTTGACAACTAGCTTTCACATGAATAAGACTGGTAGATTTTCTATCTTACCTTTTATAAGTAAGGGCATGAAGGGAATTATAGGAGGGTCCAGTTTAGCTACAGTAAGCCTGTAGGCCCTATGGTTTCTTGATGGATCCTTTAAAAAAAAAAAAAGAGATCAGACAATTATTAACACTGACCAAGAAGCAGATACTGTATAGCTTCATTTAAAAGCCATGGTGTTTATTAAATGTAATTTCTTTCTCTTGTGGCTTTAACAAGTGCAGCTTCCAAACAAGGGCTACTTTTATTAAATTGAACAGTTTTCATATCAAATGGCAAGGTATAAATAAGTGTGGTTACAAAACAGCTTATTTGTACAGGAACGACACATTTTTCCTCCCTCTAATGGATTTGCAAACATCAGCATGAAAAAAATCCAGGTTAGAAAATATAATTTCCCATATGTACAATGGGAAAACATGTTATAAAGCTTTTTAGAGTTTCCCAGATTGACTTTAAGTGGTACATAAGTTCTGTCAGAGTAGGTTCCTAAGAGTATAATTTATTAGTCATACATGCTTGTTTTAGCAGCACTAAAATGGGATCATAAACTTCTTAAATTCAAACAAGAACATATAAAATGTTCTAAATTGAGGAATTCAAATCAATTACTCAGAAACTGAATTAGTACAGATTGTGCACATAATAAAGGATCTATTGCCAGTCACCATTAAGCTTTCAAATTCTGCATAGATCTTCTTGAACTTGCTTGGAAGTTTCTATTAATAAAACAAAAAACAGAAAACTGTTAAATTCAATCTGCATCAAGTATAATCATTTTATTTTATATGTTTCTTGTAAACATCCCTAAATCAGGAAAAACTGTTCTTTTTGGAACAATGTGGTAATCTAAAATACAGCATGTCTCCTAGCAACCAGATTATAAATAGAGATGGGACTGAGCCACAAAACCTAGATCCTGATTTGGATCCAAAACTGAGGTTACCCAGTTTGGGATGTTCAGATTCAGACCTTGGATTGGCCCACTACAGTGACATGTTGTAGCCCAGCAATTCACATTCATATCTGGATCCAAAGTGCAAACGAAAGTTTAATTCAGTGTTCAAGTTCAGGCCCACCCTTAATGACAGCCTGTTTGAATCAAAGCAATTTACAAAAATACCTTGGGCAGTGTTATTTCAGCTGGATCATGCACATAAATGAATTAATCATTCACATAAAATTCCTTTGGAATATTCACAAGTCAATCAAACCACAGCTGGGCATTTCAAGAAGCTACTATTAATGCCAACGTATCATCAACTTTACACAAATTCTTGATTTGCCTGGCATCCAAGGGTCAGTGTTCATTTGTTTGGGTTTAAGTTAATTAATAACTTTTCAGATCACAGTAGATACTGAAAATGAACTGTTGTCAGCTAAGCTCACAGTGAATAAGGGATATAGTGGAACATCATTAAATATTTGCTTTCTATCTCACATTATACTAGATATGTTGAGCCAATTTACTGGAAATGGATACTGGTATATGAATAAGACAGCTTCAGAGACTACAGTAACTTTTATATATCAAATTAAAACATGTCAGTTTTCTAATTTCCATTACAAATTTGAATATCTTTTCTGATCAAATCATGATACAACATTTAGTGGGCATCACAAAAAATAAAGAAATACTTCTTTAAAGTCAATTCTACAGTAAAGTATTTTCTATATTTAACAGGCATATTATAGCAAGATAGAGTACCACACCAAGGGTCTCATTTTTAACGATGTGCAGGAACAATTGTGTGTTTATTTTCCATATGCATACAAATTAGGTATTTGTGAATGAAGTGGTCACATGCACCTGCAAATATCTGATTTGTGTGTGCGACTGACATAACTGCATATGAACATTAGTAAAAATCAAGTCCTAAATATTTATTTTAAATTATGTTAAATCCCTATATCTATTGTAAATTCTAGCTTGTTGTACACAGTAAATACAATATTTTCCACCTCCTGCCTCCTTAGAACCCCTGCCCAATTTTAAACCCCCAATAAAGGGCCAGTTATTTAGAAATTAGCCCTGAAATCTATGCCTTCAGTGTTAATTGTGAGAAGGTTCATGCTGATATTTAGAAAAATCAGTGAAGGCTTCTGTTGGTGCAAATTGCAGGTGTACATTTAGATTTCAAGTTGAGCTCTTTTTGTAAATTGCTGCCTTCTGATGGTACCCTGAATCCCCATTTTCAGGCCAGATTTTAGAAAACTGTTAAATGCAATAGGTTGTATTTTGGTTTCAATTACATCAGTAACATATCACTGACTTCAGGCAACCTGGTCAAACATTTTTCTATTTTTCATGAAAAATACACACAAAAATCCCAAAAATTTGAAACACTGTCTGTTTTCAACCAGCATATACAGCAGGTCAACATTTTGCTAGAAATTTAAATTTTGATGAAAATGTTTTGCTAAAAAATTTCATGAAAAACCTTTCAGAATTTTTGGAGCAGAGCTACTCTGGGGTAAAGGAGAATTTGGCCTGTGAAATGTAATTTCACCTTGCTTCCCCCAATGATTTTGCCTCCCTCTTCACCTCCTTTTTAAAAAACAAAACCACAGCAACTCAGCATTGTGCTACACAGATGCTCATTAACAGTGTGGGATGTCTCCAAACTTTTAGCCTAGTAACCTCTCCTCTTAGGAGCTGAATTACTGTCTTGAAGAATGTCATGCCTCCTTATCAATCCTAATTCCGGAAGTAACATGGACGGATGAATGTTGTTTCTTACTAAAAGCAGAAATCAAAAGTAAACGGTCTCGGAACTGGATTTTAGATATCACTTACCTCCCATGTTAGCATAAGGCGGCTCACAGCAACATTACTCAGTCCCATGATAATAGCGAAAAAGGAATTAAGATTTTTGTATTCCTTACAGCTGAAATACAAGAGGTCCAGACTTAATGTTATGCATATATCAGGGGAGAAGTAAAACTGAGGTTCTGAAGAGAGCAGAATAGAACCCTCTGGTTTGAGTTTGATTCCGTTCTGGCAAATCTTACAAGTGGGCTTGGGACACACCATTTTGCAACACCCCCAATTTTTGTTTGAACCTCAAACTTAAAGCATAATAATCATAACAAGTTTGGGAAACCCAGGAGAATTGTATCTGTACTGATGAAATTCACCTTGAAGCTTCTCTCCCCTCACTCCTCAAACGGCCTCCAGTTTCCCTCTTAACCTGATGCCATCTTTAGGGTGGAGGATCCATGGCCTTTTAACCTCCCACTGCCAGCAGTGCTATGAGGCATCGCTTGACACCAGACTAAGTTAAGGCCCAAAGAATGCTAAAAACACCGGGAGAAGCATGGTTTACACTATCACTACTGCAGAAGATGGTGGGCTGGCAGGATGTCTACACCCCAGAAGAGTCTTACTCCAGATTCAAGGGGCACTGAGTTTACTAGATGCCCAGAGATGGCTGTGTTTCAGTGATCCCTATATATGCAATCAATTTATGCAGTTTCTTGAACTCTTTGGGATCTTTCAATTATATAAGTGCTAGTTGCCATCTTCATCATTATAAAGACCCTTTACAACATATCCATCGCTTAAGATCCCACATACTAGGTGTGCTAAATCTGCCCGAACCTCCAATACAAGGGTGTTCAGAAAAGACTGAAGAATGTAACTGCATGTTACAGAGCATCTTGTATGCCGTATCTTTGCAAATAATTTGCTATGTTTGTTAATATAATTGGCCAAAGTAGAAATCTTTAGGCCTATGCTTCTTTTGCTATTTGATTGGCAAATGTTGGGTGGTAGGATATTAAGGAAACTATAAAAGGAAGATATTCAAACTGTGACTCTCAAATATAGTTCTCTGCTTCAGCACTAACTACAGAAGTTCAATCTTGAATATTTTATCCTATCTCAGACAACTCATCTTGTATGGCTAGTCTTCATCTTCAGCTGAGCATGGCCAAGAAGAGCTCATAGTCTCTTCTCCCAAAACTATCTCTACGCTCTGTAACAGTGAACATTGTCACCATAACCCCATGTCACCCATGTCTGTAACCTTGAGGATTAACTTGGCTCTGTTTTCCCTCACATCCAAGCCATCACCAAATCTTGTTGCTTTTCCACCATGACATTTAAAAAAACACACCCTTTCCTTTTTTTTCCTGATGGTCAAATCGCTTGTCTACAACCTAATAATCTAGTGACTACTGCAACCTCTTCTCCACCTCTCGGGTCTTCTTGTTAACAACTTTACTACCCTCCAACCCTTCCAATGCTGCTGCCAAAATAATTTTCTTGACATGCTGCTTTGAGGATGTTATCCTTTTTTCTCTTCCCTTCTCAATAGCTCCCTGTTGTGCTGGGTACCAAAACCAGACTTCTTGCCTTTAAGTCTCTATATCAAACAGCTTTTGCTTACAGCCCTGACCTCTAGGGTATGTCTTCACTGCAAAGTTAACCAAGGTGATTGTCCCCAGGTCTGAGAACCCAGGTTAGCCTAGGCTGGGTGTGAGCAGTGAGCCAAACATCCTAATCTTCTCCAACCTCATCACATGTCAGGAGCCAGACACACCAATCCTCTCCAGCCTCAGTAACTAAGGTATGTCTTCACTGCAGAGCCAGCTCTGGTGATCAGCACCCAGCTTAGCTTATCCCAGGTGTGAGCAGTCACACTGCAAATGCCTTCCCAAGTTATGGGGGCATATCCCATGGCTCTTTGTGCTGCACTACACTGAGATACTATATTTCTTTCTCAGTGACTTGTGGGAGAAGTTGTCTGTCCTTCTGGGCACAGGTGTCAGGAATGAGAGCCTGCCCTGGTGTCAGGCAGCCAAGCCACAGCAGAACCACCTGATTGGTTAAGGCAGGCAGGTGGATTGCTCTTAATTTCAGCAGCTGCAGATGTTCAGTGGCTGCTTGGATTCCCTGCCTTCCTGTGCTCACCTCACCCCAAACCGTGCTCCTATGCTGCTCCAGCCTAGACTCTGCCCTACCCTGCCCCACCTCGCCCCAGTTTTGCTTGTGCCTTGGAACCATCCCAGCTCCTGCCTTCCCTGACTCCAGGCAACCAGGCTCTGGCCTTCGGCTCTGATTTCTGGCTCCAACTTTGTTTCAACACTTGGCTCTGGCATTTGGACTCGGACTTCAGGTCTGACTTTTGGCTCTAATCCCTGGCTCTGACTCTTTGACCTTGGGCTCTGGCAGTCGGACTCTGACCACTAGGCCTGATTGCTTACAACCTGGTGTCTTGACGTGGGGGGGAATTTCGGAAGGTATAGGAGGACTACTGGTGCTCAAGTGATTTAACTTGTATCCTCACTGCAAAGTAATCAGGGTTACCAGCCCACATGAGAGCAGCACCTGGGCTCTAACTCGAGGTAGCCCAGGTTTAAACCATCTGGTGGTTTAGGTGAGAGGATTTCTGTGGGGACAGGAGGGAGGCTAGGAGCAACACCCAAGTAACAGTCTGGGCTAACTCTTCACTGTAGACATACACATAGTGTTCTTTCTGCTTTTACCAATTATTATACATCCTTCATTTCCTTAAAACCTTATTAATGGAATGTCCCCACCCCATCTATTCATCAAACCCCTACATCTCCTCATTCACATTTCTCCTAAATACTCGCTATTAGTATCTTGCCTAGAAGAAATGAAGTGCAGGAAAACAAAAACAAGCAAAATTAACGGAATCATCAAGATGTGCAATTGTTTTACCGCACAGCTGCATGATCTTATTGTTACTCTGATCCTCTTGCTAGTCCTGTAACCCGGCACCCCCGTTTCACCAACTCTTGTATCATGTCACATTTACACTGTGAACCCTTTGGAGCAGGGTAACATGTCTTTACTTGTTCTGAGAGACACCAAGCATAAATCTGGGTTCTGTAAAAATAATAAATATAATACTAGTGTTCAAGTATAATATCCAGGCTTATTTAAGTAAGCTGCAATTTGTAACTTACACCTATCCTTTGTCTGAAATAAGGAATGTTTCTATATGACTAAATACCCTTTTCCAAAGCAGTTCAGCCACCCTATTAAGACCAGTATGGATGGATGATCTTTTAGTAAAGCTCTAAATTAAACAGTTCAGTGTGCACAAGTGATTCAATAATGGAACTAAACCCCCTAATTCATAAAATACAGTTTTTGTTCAAATGGATAAATATAACTTAAAAGAGATGATGCATAATTTTACTAAGAACATAATTTGTGTGTGTTCTGACAGTAAGATGTAAAGTGACAGGGGTGGGATTTTCCAAAGCATTTAAATAAATTAGGACTCCAAATCCCCATAATCCCACAAAACTGATTGCATTAAGAAGATCGTCTGGTAGGTACTTGCACGTGGGTACACACACTTTAAAAAACATAGTGACATTGATTTTCAATGGGAATTTGACATTCTCACCTGGATGTTTTTTGCGGGTGTGCATGTGGAAAGAGCTTTTTAATGATTGTGTGTGAATTAGTGTGTATTGAGATGAGAGACAGGATCCATAGAAAAGTGAGTGAGTATCTTTTGTGTATATACATAAAGTGTGTGTGTGTATATACATAAAGTGTGTGTGTGTGTATACACTACATAGTGTGTGTGTATACATACACACACAGTTTGTGTAGTGTATGTACATAAATCGTGTGTGATGTGTACGTAAAGACAATATACGGAAAGACTGTGTGTGTATGTGTGCGCGCACACACGCGCGCACGCACACGCATGTAGCTGTGTGGAAGCACTGAGACATCACAGGAGATATAGTTAGTTTCTTCCTTTATTTCAAAGATTCAGAGCTTGATTCTGCCTTGGACGGGGGAAGTTGTGGACCTGGTGAGCTGAGCACTTTTACACAGCAAGTAATCACCATGAAGTAAGCCGAAAGTACACCACGCTCAGAACAATGAGCCCACATCTGCGACGTCCCCTATGGGCATGAGCACCAACAAGAGGGCATCTTGGGGCAGAGACAGCATGCCTATAGGAAAGGTATGGACCCCTCCGTCACAGCATGGGAACAAGGTGCTCAGCAGCCATTATCTCTGAATATCTGTAATCCAGGAAGGCTGCAGAGCCACACCACTAGCTACCCAGGGAGATTAACAGTGCTGTACTGAACTGAGTGCCCTCCCTAATGAGTCTAATGCACCTTCCTCTGCTCCCAGGCAGGATTCTACTCCCATTCGGTTACTGGTTATTGGCTCTTCACGTGCAAATTTAGATAGGGATTTTACTTCAAAGCTTGGGCCCACCTTTTTTAACCCTGTCCCTTGGCTCTTTTTGTTCTAACCCTTGGGCACGCTATATTTCTTTTACTATGTTCTATAGCACCCGTTACCATGGCAGCAATTTATATGGTAAGAAAGAGCTCGACAATTCTTAAAGTTCTTTTGCAGCAACTGAAAATAAATCTGCCGGCTCATTTTTTATTTAAGAAATCTTGTGTTTCAGAACTCCCTGCCTTTAGGAGACACAGATGTCTCAGTAGAGCAGGTCACTTTTAGCCATTTATTTTTAGAGTTGTAGTAAGACCAGAAACATGGAAGTAAACAGGCCATCAAGCTGATCTAAGTAGCAATATATGATTGATAATAGCAGTATATGATTGATATTTTCTGTTTTTTCTTATTAAGGGGAAGTTGAACCATTCTTTTGAAGATGCTTGATTTTAAATGTTTATGAAATTTACCTTCATATCTTAATTTACTTGCAGTTATGCATTTTCCCATTTCATGTTACCAATTTGAGAAATAAACCTTATTCATTTGTGTGTATGTATGCTACTGCCCTCTACTGGACAGAATATATCATACCTGCTTTCTGGTTTACGACTTCCCCTAAGAGAATGAGATAATGGAATGGCTGTTTTAGGTCCTGGGTAGAAGCATATGTTTTAAGAGGCTGCAGGAGTAAGTTCTATTTACCTTGCTGACTATGAGTCTGATCCTGTGAGGTACTGAGTGCATCTTACAAAATATTGGGTGCCTTCAACTTCCACTGCCTTTAGTGAACGTTGAGAGCGCTCAGCAATTTCCAGAAGGGACTCAGCACCTTGCAATATCAGGTCCTCTCTGCAGCAGAGTTGGTGATGCTAGTGCTTGTGGACGGTTTGCATGTGGGCATGGGTTTGGGACGTGAAAAATTATGATTTTTGGAGGTGGAATTCACAGTTCATTTTATGGTAATCCTTTCCTCCCCCATTCACTCATGCCATGACATTTTTTAAAATGGAGGATTTGTATTATAAAATGCAAAAATGTTTTGTCGTGTTTTAATTGTAAATTACTTATTTGTATTATAATTAAGGGATCAATTTGGTCACAGAGGTCATGAATTCCGTGACTTTCTGAGACCTCCATGACTTCTGGGGAAGGGCTGGAGCAGCTGTCAGCCCCGGGATTGCCACCACCGAACAGCTGATTGGCCGGCCAGTCCCGAGGCAGCAGGCTGGAGCAGCTGCAAGCCCCGGTAGCTCTGTTTTCCACCCTCCCTCAGGGTATTTTTACAAAAAGTCAGGGACAGGTGCGGCTCCTTTGAATTTTTGTTTATTGCCTGCAACCTATCCCTGACTTTTACTAAAAATACCTGTGACAGAATCATAACCTTAATTATAATTATACCCAGAGGCCCCAGTCAGGATCAGGGTCCCATCATCCAAGACATTGTACAAAAACATAGAAAGACAGTTTCTGCCCTGAAGAGCTCAGAATTTAACCTGATACAATAAACAACAGGTAGGTGTAACAAACAATAGCAAGGATTAGGAGGAGGGAAAAAGAGGGTAACAGTGCTTGGAATTCTGGTTACACAGGCTAATTGTGTCCCTGCTCCCTTTGAAGTCAATACTGAATTAAATGATGAGGAATCAAGCCCCAAATGCACAAACTGAAAATTCCAAGTCATTTTAAACAATGAGATATTAACAAGAGATCAGCAATCTCTACTGGCCAGCTACCTAGCCAAAATAAAGTCAAATTGCTTGAAAATTAGCTTACATTTTTGGTCCTCCCCCCTTTTTTTTGAGCCAATTGTCTATTTTTGCTCACAAACTATCTATTATCACTGAGCCACACTTTTTTGGGGGTCAAAACTAGGATAATTTGCCATTTTTCAGTAAAATGTACAAATGCTTCATTTTTGTAATGAGTCATGCAAAACGTATTACTCAGCTGGAGTATTACAGAATGTTTATAATAAGCTTTAATTGTGAAGGACTGTTGTTTCTCCATGTGTCCTGCTGCTATCCATCTCTAAGCTTGGTAGCTGGAAAGAAAAAGGACAAGCATAATGTTTTGGGTGTCTGAAAAAAATACTACAAACAGAGTGAAGCTAACGTGAGCCTCTTTACACTTTCACCCTGCTCCTCTGCTGCTCCACTTTCACTCTTGGTAGAACTCTGGGCTGTTGCAGAAGCCTGGATGCACTTCGAACCCAGAGGACTTGTAAGGACTTGCTCCTGCATGTAATGTAAGTGGGCTGGTCCCACTGAACTCAATGAATTACTCATATGGGTGGTTGCAGGCTTAGGTCCTACGAGTGCAGGGAGCAAGGGCAAAGAGAGGAGATGAACAGGAAAGGGGAAGATGAATAGTATCAGGGAACAATCCTACATTAGCAGGGGATGAGCAAGATTAATTAGGGTTTTTCTACTCTAAATTTGATTCTCTTTAAAAAGGACAAATGACAAGTACATTAAAAACTTGGCATGTATTGCAATCTCTTTCTGTACATATTAGTGTATACTCACTGGGCTGCTATCTTAATGAATTTCTTTAACAGCTGAACACGCTTGCTGAGTTGGGAGCAAAGACAAATCTCTGTGACCACCCAGAACTGGATTTCATTAAATCTTCTCAAAAACAAGTCCAAATTTGCTGTGGTCTTTTTAAAATTGTGCCTTCCAAATGTGTGGTAAATCAGCTCCAGCTAGGAGAGAAAAAACAGGGTTGGTTTTTAGACATCTCTTTTGTGGGGAGAAGTCACTATTAGGTTTCTAAATTATTCAAGCCTAAAACTTGCAGTGCAGTAAATGTGTGCATGATACAGCTGACAAAGATTCAGCTCGCATTGCAAGTTCAGTAGAAAACCACTAAGGCACATTAAAATAATAAATATAGTCTATGTAGTAGTAATTTAATACCTTCAGTGAGACATATCAAAGTAATTGAATATACAGTGCACTATTAGGAGATGTTTCATTTATGCATTTTATATTTTTGCTATCGCTGTTATAGTATTTAATAGTTTCAAGGCTTGCAACTGTTAAGTTTCTGCAAGTTAAACTCAGAGAAAATCCTGCAAACAGTATCAGAATCTACAATGTATAATAATAAATACTACAATGTTTAATAATAAATACGAACATGCTATTTTGATTCTCCATACCTCATGCACACAGTTGAAGAGCTCCCAGTCATAAATTGTCATCTGGTACGCTAAGTCTTTGGAGCTCATGAGTTCAAAAGTTCCTACAGTTCCAGTCGATGGGCCTTCTTGTTCAGGCAATGGTGTCTGTGAATAAGAATGATGATACAAGAATATTTCAAAATGCTAAATTGCACCATCAGTGTCAGTCCTCTGCAGAACTCCTGATTTTTTCCAATGTCACCAATTTCTGAATGGGTTTCAAATAATATAGCTGGAGTCTGCTTTCAATGATAGGTAACAATAAAGACTCTATTATCAATTCCCATTTCTACATACACAAGGATCTGGACCACAACACACAAGCCAAATGTTTTTGCAATTAACAGATTTTAAGGATGTGAATTATTTCCTTTATTATAATTCAGAAAGCTGTAACAATTACAAGGTCATCTTATAAGTGTACCTCATACTTCTTTTTCCTCTCAGTATACTTTGCATAGATTCCAGTCCCCAGATTGCATAACTCCCAGTTATATTATGGGAGTTTTATGTGTGCACAGAATACATTCCTTTGGGTTATTAAAGTATTAATTTTTAAATGGATGTTCACATCATTTAATAAAAAATGTAAGCTGCAGTTTTGCACACAAATAATTCTTAAACCAAATAGATTTAAAATGTGGGCTGGGATGATTCCATGTTTGGAGACATCTACAGTATATATTAGGGCCAAACAGTCTGAACCATCCATGCAAAAATTATTGAATTGCCAACAAATATATCTGTGGCTAATCCACATGCACCTAGTAAACACATCCTGGGACCTGTTAAATAATGGCTTCATGTGAACCCACATTTTAAATTGCTTTTGCTTCCAGGAGAGGGCAGTGTAGTTCATTTACAATTTCCTCTTCAAATTCCTCCATACTGTCTTTACTTTTTAATAAGCAATGATCTATTGCAGATGGTGATAGATGTGCTGTCAAATGAACAAGCCGCATCCTGAGTCCAACCTGAATCAGGTCTTCAAGATCAGGCCCCATATTTCAACAGACTATATATCCGAACAAAAAAGTTAAGTCTACTACATTAATCTGCTTTTACAAAAGTATATTATGGCCGCAAAATTTAAAAAATAAATAGGTCTCTTTGGATTAACAAACCAGCAGGCCCCTATCTCAGTAATACATGAATATATAGTAGGTTTATTTCTGACAGAGTTACTACTTTTTTTCTCTAGGGCAAACATGCATCACAAACAACATAATGAGACAAACATGTCAAACTGATCCAAAATAATTTGCAATGAACTACTGGCATTACGACCCTACAAGCCTAGCTTTGCATTTTTAACTTCAGAAAAGAGTGACTTTTGCACAAAGTGAAATAGATTGTTGTTCCTATTCAGAGACTATCACTCTGTTACCAAAACAAGCAGCTGGCCCTAAATATATTTTCCAATGCTGGAGAAGAAACATTTAGACTTAGACACACAAGGTATTTACAAGTTCATCCATTCCATAATAACCCCCTTATTTTCACAAGGGGCTTGCCTAGCAAAATGTTAACAAATTCAGACTAGAAAGTACATTCTTAAATGGAAAAAGGTGTTTAATTTTATAGAATTCTGCTAGTTGTTAATATCATTCTTCAGAATACCGCAGGAATAGTCACTGCATGGATTTATTTTATGGAGAGCTGAGAAGCAACTATGA
The DNA here is from genome assembly GCF_026122565.2 of Emydura macquarii macquarii. Taxonomy (NCBI): domain Eukaryota; kingdom Metazoa; phylum Chordata; order Testudines; family Chelidae; genus Emydura; species Emydura macquarii. The sequence continues at coordinate 74,278,556 of NW_027131390.1, forward strand.
GATGCTCAATGCCCTCTATTCCTCCTGAAGCCAACAGGAGCTGAGAACAGTCAGTACATCACCTAGTCTCATCTAAGTGGTACAATAAAGTATATTTGACATAATCAGTCCATGCTAAATAGAGAGAGCGAAGATGGAAAAGGCATCCAAGGACTGAAAATTTACAACTAAGTTTCTAAATCTAAAGCAGAAGCAAAACTCAGATTTTTCAATATCTATAAAAGAAGGCATACATACTAAGTAGCTTGTTAAAAGCATATAGGAGGCTTGGAGTAATAGAGTTCATGCTGACATGACTTGGCAATGACAGTTGTTTTCAATGAAGTAAAAGGAACAAAAAGTACAGTTAAAATCAAGCTCTATAAAAGCAGGGCCCACGGACATTGTTTGAGTCACTGCTTGAACAGTAAGCACTTATGAACAATTTTATTTAAGAAAAACCAGACTTTCTACTTAGAATATTTTATGTGATACACGTTAGAATCAGCTGTGATTTTGACAGGGTATTTGGGGTGAGGGGAACAGGGAGAAATGGTTTTAAAGAATTTACTGCATGAATCAAGTCTGTATAATATTTTAATTGATAATATCTAGCTCCCCTTATACATCCGTGAATGGGGACGGGGAGCAGGGGGGAGAGAATTCTATAATCAGATCCTCACCACAAATCTGGGTTATAATATTTTGCTCTTCCTATATGCTCAAATTCCAAAATTGCAGCTATGTGGATAAGGGAGAACAAGTTTTGCCCTAGGTTAGGAAATGATACTACTACCTCCCCCCGCTCACCCCCTTTTTTTTTTTTTTTTTTTTTTTTGATAAGGGCACTCCTCCCACAGCACTATGACAAAATTTTAGCTTTGACTACCTCAGATGACTTTAGCAAAAACACTCAAAAGGTAGAATGGGCCAAGAAACTTTTGAGCTATTAGTGTTCAGTGTATCCGGAAATATATAAGCTCGAAAGAAGCTCTCCGATTTGCAATGCCTTCCTGAGAACAGTATACATACATACCAGGGAATCAAACTGGTCTCGTGGGCAAGCGAACAGACGTCCATTAACACTGAGAGTCGTAAATGCTGAAACATCATTAGGTTTGAGTACAACCTTTTCTGTAAAAAAATGAAAGCATCTGATTGCCTATTAAATGCATGTGGAATTAACAACAGCAGTGAGCTAACAACAATAACAAATTAGTAGATATGTGCATTACTTGAATGTGTATAATGAATGCCCATCAGGGGTGTTCAACCTTTTTGTGTGAAGGGCCACACTGCAATTTTTTTCTCACTCAGGGGGCCGGTGAGCTGCAGGGGACTGGAGGGGAGGGGCTGCTCCTCTACTCGGCTGGCTGGGTTTTGTGGGTGAGGCTGCTGCTGCAGCCTGGCGGCCGGATAGCCTTTGGTGGGCCGGATTGAGGCCCGCAGGCCATGGGTTGGACAACCCTGGTGGGTGACTATCAGAACCCACTGACTGAAGAAAAGTGGCATCAATATATAAAAGTGCAAATCTCAAGTGAAACTCCCATGGAGCTGGGGAATGCAACCCCAACCCCCAACTGAAAGCAAGAGTTAGGGAACCTGCATAGCAACCTTTAGACACTACCATTGCACCAAAACCCCAACAATAATTAAGGACTCAGTTCACCCTTTTCTGAACAGATTAGAACTAGCTGTTCTTCCAAAACTGACTTGTAAGTCAATAAGTCAATGCCTAAGGAAGTGGTGAAATGCAACTGTATTCAGCGCTCATCATGGCAGTCCTAAAAGAAGGGTGAAAATCATAAGTTAAGGAAGAGCTTATGAACTAACTTGTGAATCACTCTCTCCAACTGTATGCTAAGCAGGCTGCCTGCCACCCACTTCTGAAACAAAAAAAATGCTGCAACTGCAAAAAAATGGGGTAGGATTTGCCCTTAAGAAAGAACTTTCATACTAGTTGAACATGTATTAACATTTATTGGAATAGCCTTTACCAAACCAGTATTGGTTTTGTGCTTCATTTTAAATGAGAAGCATTAAAGATCATGCAAAAACCATACCTCCTCCTGAACTCATCTTTACTATGATTAAGCCTTCTCCAGATCCTAGTTTATCTGCTACTCCGCTGATCACTTCCTTAACAGAGGCAACCACTGGGACGCGGATAGTAGTGTAGGTGTGGTCTATACAGTATACCTTAAACAGAACTAAAGACAAAAGCATGCATTGTGAATATTGTGCAGTTTACAGAATGCAGTTTACTTTGCAAATGACTTGCTTTACTTCAATAACCCATTGCTCACAGATATAACAAACAATAACAGCAGGTCACTACAACTTTGCTTGGTACTGTAGCTTCACAACTGCAAATTGTTCTAAAGTTTGACTAATTTCAATGACTGATTTGCAGGAACTTCTAGCAAATTATAAGGTACCAAAAATTCCAATATTACTATATTACTCATAAAAGTCAGTATCACTTGGTGTTTCCTTATGTTTCAGGCCACTAGATAGTCAAATAAATATTTAATAAGTGATTTTCTTTTCAAGAGTTAAGAAAAATTGGCTATGAACTCTCTACATACAATATAAACCAGATTTGATAAGAGATCCGTGATCACAATCAAAGCTCAATTTAAGATGTGTTGCATCTGTTGTAGTCCCTTTTTAATATTCAAATGTTATTGAGAAACCAAGCACATTACAGAAAATGAGGGGAAATGCCCTAACAACAAATATACAACTGATCCCATTAAATTATAGAAAATACGAAGCCATATTGCTGCACAGTGACTGAGATGATATTACATCAGCCTGTAAAGACCATGATGTAAGTAGCATGAATTCAAGCCAAAACAGAAAGCAAGCAAAGAACTCCTTTAGTCCAACTGCCAAACAGTTTATGGGGTATTATAATTATATGTTAGCCTTTTATGTTCATTTTGCTGCCTGCCCTATGAATGAGAAACATGCAGCTTTGGAATCAATTGCTATATGACCCTATAGCATGTGATGAGTGTCTCCAGGGAAGCAATATCTGCATGGTCTTATGGCTGCTGGCGGTGACTGGGTGGTGTTTAGTGGCCTGTGATATATAGGAGGTCAGACTAGATGATTTGTTAGTCCCTTCTGGCTTTAAACTCTGTGTCTATGTAAATTCAAAGGAGAGACACCCAGATTATGGCTCTCTGAATATGTGATGTACATGCATGGGGGGATGCCTGTAGGATTCTATGGATGTATTTCATAGGATGAACATTTGTACAGACTGATTCACATGTGATATACATTCATCAGCATAAAGCCTGTGGTTATACAATGACCTGGTTGTTCCCACTCACAGATCCCCATATGGAGGGTCATTTCCATGCATGAATCTTTTCCCATCCATACAGAAGAGGAGAGTGATCAGCTACTTTCATGGAACTGTGGAGTGGATCACCACTAATCTCACTCCACAGATGTGGCTCTGTGCGGGGGGAGATGGCAGGAACTGGGCTGGGGACAGCCAAAGAATACAGACACTGTCCTCCTTCCAGTCTGGTGGAGATTCATAGAATGAGATAATATGGCAAAATGAGATAATTTTAGCAATACTACTTTATTGGAGCCATAATTCCAGGGAAGGGGGGGAGAAGGGCAGATGAGGAGTTCACAGAAGCCAGGGCCAATGGGTTTTTGTAGTTGTTGGGGTTTTTTAAACACAAAACCAATGAATTTAACCAAAATATGATGTTTGCTTTATCAGCAGGACAGACTTGAGGTGCCGGCTCTACTAAAATACTATCATTTCGTACAGAGTATCCTCCATACCAAGCATCACAAAACACTTTGCAATGAGAGGTGGAACAAAAAGATAACAAAGAGTTGGGTATAGCGACATACTACAGAAAATGACATACAAATGTAAAGGAGAACAAAAGGAACAAGGAAGGAGGCAAGTAAAAGCAAGAGAGATTAAAGTACATATCCTAGCAAGCTAGTAAAAGAGAGGGGGAAATGGAAGGACACAGCAATGGGAAAAGGAAAAGCAAGTAGAATTTAATGTTGATTATCAGATAAAGTGGAGAAAAATTTCAAGATGAGTTTTGAGAAAGAGAAAATAATGGAGGCCCTGATCCAGATCCCACTGAAGTCAGTGCAAATCTGTCCACTGATTTCAGTGGGCTTTAGTGTAAAGCTTCAGATGATTCTGAAGGACAGCGTGGACTCCTGACACAGAATACCAGAAATCAGAGATGGAAAATATCTATGAGGTAATCAGATCTTTCCATATGCCAGTGCAAAATTGCTCCTCATTTTCTAGTACTTTATCCATTGCTAGGGTATTGAGCTGGATATTATCTCTCAAATGTTAAAGATTTGGAGATGAATTAAATTATACAAGATATGCTGTACATTTGCTGTTTAAATCTACTGCAACTCATCTTTGGAAATAATTCTTGCTCTGGCTCACTTTATGCTGCCAGCTTTCTCAGAATTCAGACTAGCATACTAACAGTCAGAGTAAAACACAGAATGTCACCACAGATGTGCATCTGTAAGCCTTAAAGGTTAAGTTCTTTAGAAATGTCTACCTCCTATATTGTCCAGGTCTTAAAACATTGCATGATATGTGTAGCTGTGTAATTTGCAAATTTGCACTTTCTGTGAATTAAGCTGAGATTTGTGATCTACAGAGAGCTAGAAATTTTCACGAGTGGCACCCTTGTTTAGGATGGGCAATAAATTAAAACAGATCAACACCAGTTCCCCAATATACTAAGGTTTTAATTGTGTATAAGGGACAGAAACCTTAATAACTCAGGACACTATTAGGGCCCTTTCTGGTGATGATGGTGTGTGTAATGGGGAAAGTGAATGAGTGGGTGTCAGCACAGATATATGGGAGGGTGAAAAGTAGTAATGTTAAGGGCTGACTGCATTGACATTGTGTTGTTGGGGTGCAGGGAACAGAGAGAGACAGATATACAGTGATGCTGTGCATTATTTTCTTCAGAGAGCACAGATCAATGCACTGAAAAAGATGCCCAGGGACCGTGCTGTTTGCCTGATGTTATTACTATCCCTGCCTCAGTTACCTGCTCACTTGCTTGAAATGCTGTCCCTATCTCAGGCTGGAGAAACTGGTAAGAAAGAAAATTGTATCGGTTACAGCACTATTTAAAACGTGTCTTGAGCTAATTGAAAACATTATTCAAAACCAGAGAAAGGGTGAAGGATGATAATGGGGGGAAATAGTGAGGTGGGAGTGAGTGGGTGGAAAGACAGAATGGGATCCCCACTTTTCAATTTGGGGGGCACCTGTTAATCCTGATCCCACCAAAGTTCGAGGAGCCTAGTATCTTATTGCGATTTTTCATACTGCAAAGGGATAGGCAGGTGGTATTTAATCAAGGATGTGCAGATCCAAAAGAGAGCAAAAGGAGAGGGAACTAGCTCCTAAGACCAAGCTAATGTAGTTTAGAAGTGAAAAAGTCAGAAACCCAGAGGCTAGGCTGCAGTAGGGCAGCCATGGGCTATTGTCTGAGGACAAAGTGCCCTAAAGCCAGCTTAACCAGCTTCCAGAGGACAGGGACCTTCAGACAGGTATAGCGCTGCCTTGCAGGCTCCTACACATACAATCATGAGACCAGTGCCTGAAGCACGGCTGAGGAAAGGCGACATGACCAAGGTGTTCCTAAGATCTTCTGATCTTTAGCTGCTGCAATGGCACTTAAGGCCATAAACCAGCTGGTGCAACTTGGGACAGTCTGTTAATTCTTCTAAATTGCACCAAGGGGCTATCCTGGTGCAGATACATCAGAGGATGGGGAGATGCAAGGTGATTTAAGAACACCTTTATATCCACTCTTCCTGAGCAGTGCTGCAGTGTAGAGTCTGTGCCAAAGGTGCGAATTAGTGTTGTTCCTGGGCTGCTTTCACCTACATAAGTAGAGCACTTATGCTGGATGTGCAAGAGGAACCGCTCCATCATTTAGCAGTCCCACTCTTTACAGTCATTCTTACCTCTGTTATTATAACGTCCACACTTCACAATTCTGTCTCACTCACACCATTCATGGAATATTAAACAAAACTGAGCTACAACAATTATCTGATGACATTTTTATTCCAGTTTTTATTTTTTAAGAAGTCATTTTTGTATTTTGAAATTTTCTTACGTCATTCCTTCGCCCATTCTCTAAATAAGTGGCTTGGGCAGTGCTGAAAACAACACCACACAAAGTGCAAACTAGCTTAGACTGAGCATGTATAGTAGAGGAGCCATAGGAAAAAAATGAAGGGTCATATGCTCAACTGGGGTAAATTGGGGTAGCTCTGTTGACTTCAGCAGGGAGGGAACACTGACAAATGAGATCAGATTGTTGATCCTTTAAGTACATGATGCTGGCTCCTGAAGTGTCCATTCCTACTTCACAGATAGGCAACTCCCTTCTGTCAATAATGGACCTAGATAACTGGGCAGTGCTGGGCATGGGCTGGGGGAATTTCTTCCTGCTCTCTGTGGCAATCAGCAACTGCGCCATGAGATTTGATTACTCTTATCTTAGCGTTCATCATTATAAAGATCATTACTCATAAATGCATGGATTGTAAGACCAGAAGGGACCATTATGATCATATAGACTGATCTCCTATATGAGACAAGCTACAGAATTTCAGCTGGTAATTCCTGCAGCAAACCCAGTCAATTGAGGATGGGCAAGAGCATGTTTTTTAATTCAGTCTTGATTAAAAGACTCAAGTGATGGAGAATTGACCATAGCCTTTGGTAACCTGTGTTAATGGGTAGTTACCCACACTGCTGAAAACTTGTATCTCATTTCTAGTTTGAATTTTGCAGACTTCAAATTCCAGCAATTGGATCTTGCTATGCTTTTGTCTGATAGATTAAATAGTCCTCTAATATCTCTGCTCCCTGTGTAGGCACTAATAGACCATCATCAAATCACTTCTTAAACGTCTTCTATAAATTAAATAGATTGATCTCAAAGTTTCTCACTGTAAGGCATGATTTTCAGACCACAGGTCCTTCTTGTAGCTCTTCTCTGAACCCTCTCCAACTTTTCAACATCCATTCTAAAGTGTGGACCAGAACTAAGTACAACATTCCAATAGTGGTCTCACCAATGTCATATACAGATATAACTGCATTTCCTTAATATTCCCCACTTTGTACAGCTAAGGATCCCGGTAGCCCTTTTTGCCCTGGCTTCACACTGGGAGCTCATGTTCACTTGCTTATCAACAATGATATCCTTTTCAGATCACTATTTTCCAGGGTACAGTCTCCCATTCTATAGATACATTCTTTGATCCTAGATGTACCACCTTATTGTTCATACATTCATCCAGAGCTGTCCCTTGATTGTCAGAACAAGGCTGGGTTCAAAGATAAGGCAGCTTTTATTGTGAAAATAAATTTTAACACCCTTTTCAATGCCGACTAACACTTGGAAAAAGGTGCCAGGATTTATGGGATATTTAAAATATCTTTGGTTACAATGGATAAATCACAGAGCCAGATCTCCAATCTGCCTCCACACAGAGGAGCTTCTCCAGCTCAAAATAAAAAGAAAGTCTGAAAACTGAGTAGAGTTGAAAAGTCATAGTTTGACTGTAAATTTGATCTTGAACTCTGCAGGGGAGGCAAATAAGAGACAAAATGGCTAGTGCGAGCAAATTGAGGTTTCTATTTAATAGGCCTTCCTGTCTTAGAACAGAGATTCAGAGCCTGACTCTCCATTCCATTTACACACGTTTTATGACAATGTAACTCCAATGAAATCAACAGAGTTATGCCAGTGTATAATCAGTGGGAAACAGGGACCCCCAATATCATGTGTGTTCCAGATTACTCGTTGCATATGTACTACACACCGACACATTGCTAGGGCTGTTTTTAAACTGCTTTATTTTTAAATTATTTTAAAGGAGTGTATTTTTAAGTATTTTTCCTCTGAGGAAGTTCTATTAAAATTAGTGACTAAAAGGACCATTTTAGGTGAGGAAAGGCAAACAGGTTTTTAGTCTCAGATTTGTAAATTGTGGATAGTTATATTTATTTTGATCTCTGCCCCAGGAGTGACAAATTTACTATAAATATCAGGAAACAGAGTGCTGCAAACCCCTGTATGCATGTACTTACTTTCATCACTCCCCCTGATCGGCTGGCGTTTTTGTGCTCTGTCATCTGTTGTGTTAAACTGCTGCAAAAGAACTTTGTGCTGCCAAAAACAAACAAAAAAAGCTATCATCATAAATGCAAGAAGAAATATGGAGTAGATCTAATCAGACATAGTGTATCAAAGATGCAGGAAAGAAAGTAACAGAAAGGAATTTGCATCTTAATGTTTGAAAATATTTCAATATGTATTGTTTTAATAAATTATATGTTACTGAAGAGGAAAGTCTTAAAACAAATCTTTTGTTTTAGAAGATTGCCAGATAAAGTCCATTTACCTTCTTTTGTGGCGCTTTAGCTTCTTCTGAGCTATAGAATGCAGAAAAAGCATATCATTAAATATATTTTGGAAGATATTACCTACAGTATAATTTAGACATTGACCACTCTCCAAACTATAGTATCTAGGCATCCATACATGTTTTATACTAAGGAAAGAAAGGAAGATTATCATAGTCTAACTTAGGATTGGGCAAATATTGCAAAGATTGTACACAAACATTGATTGGCACATTTTTTCATAGTTTCATAGAATTTAAGGCCAGATGGAACCATTAGATCATCTAGTCTGACCTCTTTGCTTTAGTGGAATTTCTTTTGTATTTTTCCTACGAATGTTTGAGTGAATTTGGTGTTCACAAGAATGTTCATAGAGAGAAAAAGTGTCACATGTTTGTCTGAACATGCATGCATAGAAGCATTTGTTCTAGAATTGTTGGAGCAACCATCTTGAAAGCTCTCCATGGACTTGGGAATCATTTTCCAGACAGCTCTAAGATAGACATTTTCCACTGCGTAAAATGAACCAAAAAAGTGAAGACCTTACATTTGTTTTACTGTCTTCTCTAGCTCTGGGAGTTGCTCTCTTAGTGCTGTAATAATTCTTGTATCATCTGATACAGATACATAAAATTCCTGTAAATGATACAGAATAGTCTTTCAACAACAAACCAATAGATGAGTTGTACATAAAAGAATAAAGGATTAGTGAGTTTACATATGCTAGTTTACTGATGACTAAGAGTGAGATCCAGTTTAGTGAACACGGGAACAATACTCAACACTCAAATTCTAAACCAAATCCTGTATCCCTTCTGTTTGTGTAACTCCAGCTGATTTAAATTAAAAATACACATACAGGAAGGAAGCATGTTGGTAAAAACGTAAGACAGATGTGCTTTTCTAGTTCAGTATGTAATCATGGCCTTGTCAAACCATATTCTACATTTTTAGAAGACCATGGAGAAATATTATGGAATTCATTATTTTTTCACAAATAATTTGGTAACATAGGTAATTTTACACCTAATACAATGAAACCCTCTTTCAGTTAAGTCATTTTATCTTCAAGTAGCAATTAAAGTCTTAATTGTTGTTATTACTTATATGACACCCAAGTGTACTGTGCACTACAGAGCAAACACAAAGGCATGGTACCTGCCCCCAAAGAGTTTACAATCTGCATTACAATTGATGTTGTTCTGGGTCAAATGCAGTAGCGGGGCTGTGTGCACGCGAGATTCTCAGGGACCTTGGGGACAAGCATTCCAGGCTATAGAAGCCACTTTGGCTGCAGGACAATTGGGGATGGAGTGGTCTTTGGCTTCACATAGTGACAGATCCTCTAGCTCATGGGTGGCCAAATTTACTGACCCTCCGAAACCCTCCCCCTCCTCTGGGCAGAATCCTCTAGCCCCACAACCTTACCACAGGGCAGAAGCTCCAAGCTCCTCACACCCGTCTGGTAGGTGGAGAATGGGGGAGGGGGTATAGAAGGCTCCCCGAGCTGCACTTTACAGTTGTAAAAGAGCCGCATGCGGCTCACAAGCCACAGTTTGGCCCCCCCTGCTCTAGCCCCTCCCTGGCACATCCCAACCAGATTAAAAAAAACCCATCTCCATGCCAGGATTAGGAAGACTTTTGTGGCATGCAGAGAGTTCATCCTCCCTCCGCAAAATCCTGCCTCCCACCACTGCACAGCAGAACTGCAAAAGTTTTGCTGTTGTCAGAGCCCTCTCCACCATGGCATACAGTATCTTACACACAGCAAGGATTTGTTCCTGCAGGCTCTGTAACTGTTGTACATTAAAATAAAAAGCAATCATGTGTAAACTGAGAAAGGAAACACAAACAGAACTTTGCACATTAAAGGGATTCATGGCATCTGCATATTTGTTAACAGAATTCTAAAGGCTGTGAAATGGTTTTATGCAAATCCTCTTTGGTAGCTGCTCTTCGGTATAATGAATAGGAATCGCACTGTACCTCCAGAAAGGCCACTGCTGCTTCATCCTCTTGTAATAGATCTCCATACAAAGCAGCCCATTGTAGAACCAGTCGGATGACTCGCCTTTTATTATTAAGGGCATAATCCATTTTCTCCTGCTCTGAATCTTGGGAAGGCTGGGCATGGTAAGTGCCAAGGTGTCAAGGAAAATATTCATTGAGTTAAAATATCCAATACAGTAAGAACTGAGGAAGCTACTCTTTTCAGGAGCCTTGAAACACAGCTTTCCAGCAGGAATTTCTCAGTGAGGTCAGAAGGTACAGATTTACATATCTTTTTTGTTTCTTACCATACTGTAAAGGTATAATGAAGCCTCTCAGTAATACTGTTCATGAAAAAACAGAGGGCACTTTCTAAAGAATGAATCAAGAGTCACAATCAGACTGCTTTGTCACAGCCTTATAATGGAGCAAGAGAGAGGACACTTTAGAGCCAGGGAAAAGATGGTTAATCATTTTCATCTAAAGAGAACATTCTGTCCTGTTCTTCTGGTAGAATAAGACGGAATCATGGAAATAGAAGAATAAAAAGTTTCTCTTTTTGGTTACAAATTATTTCAGCCTCTCTCTGAGAGAGTTTTTACCACCTGTTTACATGCAGTAAACCTTTGGTATTATTACTCTTATTTCTAATTTTATATTACATTATTCCCAGCAATCCCAGCTGAGTCGGTTCCCATTGTGCTAGATGCTATACATACATCTGTTGAGAGACTGTCCTTTCCCTGAGGAGTTTACAGTCAAAACAAAGGATAGAAGAAAGGAAATATCCCCATTTTATAGATGAGGAACTGAAGCATAGAGGGATTAACTGATTTGGCTATGGTCACTCAGGAAGCCTCAACTCTGTCACATGACTCAGCCGCGTATCATATCCTGTGCACTGCACTTTGTGACATGCATTTAGGAACATAAACAGTAAAATATAAAGCTACATATTTAACAAAGGGTGGCTTTTCTTTTTTAAATGTTTAATTACAAAAAGATGGAAATCACAGCAAAAAATTAGTATTTTGTTTAAAGGGAAAAAAATGTAGAAAAAAGATAAAGACATAAATAAACAGCATCAAAAGCACAGTTCCTGCATGCACGTCTTGTGAGTACCACAAAGAACAACACACCTCTGAAGCACTCACTCCTTTATCTACAACTGTAATTTAAAGAGCACTAAGCTTGTGTTTAAAAGAGCTGCACTGATGCCTCTGTTAAGTTAGTGGGGAGCAAGCTATAAAGCTGGCTTCTGGACCCTCTCCCCAATCAGAGGGAAGAAAGTTCAGGAGATTTACTTATTTTATTTACAAGATTCTATTTTAATAACATTAAGCTAAGTGCACCTTCGGGGTACCTCTACTGAAATCAGTAGATATCCATTGGGGCAAATTGGGCCTATTGAGACTAGGTTTAGGAAAACATTTTCTTTAAAATATTGTACTGAGTCATATCATGCAGGTTTAGGTAAAAAACTGCAAATTTCAAGTCCAATATGGGTGGGTGGGTGGATTTATAGATAGATAGATAGAAGGCATGTCCATGGCATTTGTAAACAGAAAAAGTTCCCTTTTGGGGTTGGAAGTTTGGGACAGGGGAAGTTTTATTTCAATTTGCAGAAGGAAAATAAAAGGCAGTGAAGAGATGTCTGCATATTCTCACAGAACATTATTGGTTCAGTCTGCCTCAGAAACGCTATAAAGCAAAACAAAATTCACACATAATAAATACAGAGAAGCTTACTTGTCCATAACTTACAGGAGAGACCATCAATACAGCTTGCCTTCTTCCTAGTCTATTACCTATGGGAAAGGCAGGGTTTATATAGCCTCCTTATATCTCAGCAGGCCTTCCCCCGTGCTCGCACTACCACCCTGCTCTTGGGATTATATTTCCAAGACTGTGATGGTCTCTTGGTTCTGACAGATGGACAGGCTGGACACACCAAGAACCAATTTGATCTCTCACCACTGCAGGGAGAAGGAAGTTCCAGCCCCCCCCCGGTTATACGAATCCACCCTGGGTCCTAAAGCCAGAGGCATCAGCACAGTCTTCTTTATACAACCCACATTGCTTCCCAAGACTTCTTCCTCGCCCTCAGTGACTTCATTTCCTGTCCCAAGCATCCTTTACTTGAAAACCTGAAATGGGGTCGTACTGGCTTCATACATTTTAAAGCACCTGTATGCCCCATCATGGGCTTATGCCAACATTCATTCTGGTCTGTTCCTGCTCCCATTGAACGGAACGGATTTCATCGCTGTCCACAGTGGGAGCAGGATCAGACCCTTCATGGACTTGACTCTCATTGATTGAGGTTAACAGTATAAATTCGGGGGTGGGGGAGGGAGGACGACGACGACAAGACACGACACACTTGCTCCCAATAAATGGATGTTTGTGCGTGAATTAGGGAGAAAATGATTGTGGTGGTAACTTTGACTTGCCTTCCTTGGAAGAATTTTTGGCCCTGGCCTCTCTCACCATATAATAGCTCTGATATGAATCCGGACATAGTGAACTTTCAGAATTAATTTATTTCCATTGTTTCAGTCAAATCAAGGATGGGTTCATTCAGGACACAGCTTCAGGAGCTTACCCGAAAGACTTCAAACTCCTCATTAGAAATCAGAATCATCTGTAAGATCTATGTCAATCTTTTCATTTTAAAATTACACCGTGATTTCTTGTTTTTCCCACAGTAAAGCAAAGCATTAATTGGAAAAAAAGGTGGACTTATGAATACATACTTTTCTAATATCCCTCTGACCAAAAATACCCCACACAGATTAGGCACTTCACTAGGATTAACGGGACAGTTATTTGACTGCTAAGCTTCTGAGTGTGACTAGAGATCTGCATTCTAATTTAGTTTAGAAAGGGTTTAACATGACTAGGGAAACATGTCAGCCTATTTATGAGAGTGCATAAGCCCAAGCATCATAGGAAGTAAATAATAGTTTGCAGGCTATGCTCTCTAACATTTTAGGCAGCAAGTTTAACATTCCACGGAGTCATTTTCATCATGTAGTTTCTACCTTTCAAACACTGTTATTATTTCATATATTTTTACGTACTTATTAACTGACACCACAGGCACCAGTAATTTTTACTGCTCATTTGCTTATTTTTAATTCGGCTAATAATGGCTCCTTTATTAATGTTATCATGGTGAAAGTTAGTGAAAACCTCTTAACTCTACATGTTGCAAATGCATTACAGTTTGCAATCAGAAATAAAATATTACATATTTTCACAATAAGTAATCATCAGATATGCAGTTAATTGTGAAACATGAATCAACACCAACATGGTTAGAGCTCGGCACTTATATTCTAATTCTGTTGGCATAAGTTATCTTTGCTAGAAAGCAGAAGCAAGTTTTGAAGTCTGTTCTTTTATCTATGCAATTAAAAATTAACTACACTAATAACTAGTAATTGTGTAAAGCCAATGTGCATCACTGTGATGGAGTATAAATTCTTGTTGGTCTGATGGTAAATGAAGTTAACAAAACATACAATGTATTTTCTATAATTGCCCAATGTAAGTATAAAGGTCTAATGGCTAAACTGTTGTTGTGTTTACATGAGACATTTTTGATCAGATGATTACAGCTACTTTCCACTTTTCATTAGAGGTTCAGGATCAGGTGAAATAAAAAACAGCCCCTTCCAGGCATGAGTTCACGGCAATTCATCTGTTAAGTGTGCACTGAAGAGTAAACTCAAAACAATCTGCTGGAAACTGTGCCACTAAGTTTTTAAACAAATCCTGACTTTGGGATATCTGGACCTGAACGTTTGTGGCTTGAGCCCATTTCCTAGATACCTATATAACGTTTGTCAGTTTTGCTTGTGTATGAATACATATATTTTGGTACACACATACAAAGACACATGCACAAGGGTGTGAAAATGAAACTGACTAGTGTTATTGTTCCGCTCTATAGCTTGTAGCAGGGCGGCCTAAGTAACATTGCTATTTTCCATGCTGCGGCTCCTCTTTCGCTTTTGAAAATACTGCAGGATAAGCCGTGAGGTATTTGTGATGCTCACAATGATAGTGCAGAGCTGAGCGGGTTCCACATCTCTCCGGCAACGGCGTGCGCACAGCATAGAAAAACGGCACAAAAAAGCGTTTGCAGTTTGTTTGGGACAAGAAGGGAGGGAGAGGGAGCACGTTGCATCATGGGACGACAACAAGCTTCCCAAAAGCCTCTGTGGCTAATTGTACTGTGGGATAGCTACACATGGTGCAGTGCTTTCAATGTCGACCCAAGCATGGCGAATGGGGATGCAAGAGCCCGACACAAGGAGCGTGGTGTGATCACACTCCTGCAACTTCTAAAATTCAGCGGGTGTTTTATCTACTTTAATCTACAAATATAGGAAGGTCATTTGATGCTAAACTAATTACTAATGGAAGAAGTCATTTAAGCATAGAATATTTACATTAATGAGGAATTAATTAATACATTATTGACAGTGCACAAGCAAATCCTCACCCAACACAGGAAGACAAGAAAATTCCAAAAACTTTCATGTAAAAATCAACAACTTCAGAGAATGACTTTCACAGAGTTATTTAATTTTGAAAGACTGTTTTGAGAACTAAAAACTCTTATATGAAGAATAGGAGTCTGGACTTTTTGAAAACAGAATTTCATTTCCTGTCAAACTCTAATAAAAGTTTTAAAAAACTCACAAAATGGACAAAGTTAAAAGAAAGATTAAAAATTAAATTTAAAAGTTATCTGGATTTTTTCTTCCACAAGAAGAACAAAGGCAATTAAAGAAACATTGCATATTCATTAAACAGACTGCATATTCAGGAGCTAAAATTGTCATTTAAAAGCCAACCCCAAAGGCACGGAACCAATGAAAGTGGCAGCAACCAACTTGATTCTCAACTACCCTGTAGTAATCTGAATTGTTAATAACTGAGTCATTTGGAAAACTGAAATAAAGTGAAAAAACCAGACCAGAATTACAGGAGAAATGTCCACACTTGTCACAGAGGAGATGCAGAGAACAAACACTCATGAAAATTGTTTCTGCTCTTTCCTGCTTCATTGTTTAGCATCATAAAATTTAACTGAAAAAGCAATGCTTTAGCAAGAACTTCTGGCACCTTCTGAAAATAGAGTCAGATAAACTCATCTCCTTGAAATTCATCATCTGAGAATAAAACCATTATAACAAAGTGATTGCCATTAAAACAATCAAAATTAATTTACACTTAACATACAACAGGGCTGGAGATGCCAGAGCTATTTCCTACTCTGTATGTAGAGAAAACTGGCATTACAGATACCACTGTGTGGTAACATGGGAAATGCTGACAATTTTAATGATCGCTCACCTATTCATCTTCCCTGGGGATGCTTTTGTTCTTATGTTTTAATTACTCTTCTTTCATTTTGCACAAAAATGGAACTGTTGGCTGAAGCAGCTACTGACCTTCATCTACTCCAGGAGCCTGAAGGGTTCAGCTATTGTGCCAGAAGGAATTGTTTTAACTAAGAGGAACCCAATGTCACTTAGTGAAATTCAGCGTGCATGGTAAGAAATCTCTAGAAGAAAAGATGGAGTTTTCAGGCTCCAGAATTTTATTTCACCATAGTGTCAGTATGTACCACCTGCTGGCAGCTTAACCCCCAAAAAAACACTAAGTTATCGGTAGGCTTGGCAAAAAAAAAATTTTTTTTATATAATTTGACAGATAATATCAATGTTTATTTTAAGCATTTTTTTTTTTATCAATTTAACTTTTCCCATTTAAGAAAAACTATGGGTTTTAAGCATTAATTTTTTGGGGATTTATTTAAATTGTCATAGTCACAAGAAATTATGGTGTGTGTGTCAGGAAATGGTGGGTAGGGGTCAGGCAATAATTATTTAATGACTGTAGATGTTGAGATTAAAAAAGTTAAAACTTTATAGCCATCAAAACACAAATGATCAAAATCACATATCAAAACCTAGAAAGTATATATCAAACTCTTCAGTTCTTAAGCAGCATTTTTCTTGCTCTGCCTGTGTGTAAATTTTTATTATTATCGATGGAAATATTTCTTGCCAGTCTGTGTGCATACTGTGAAATCAACATTATCAACATTTACCAACACAAATCTAACCCTTCTGAGCCTAGTTATGGGTAATCTGTCATTCATACTTTGGAAACTTGGCCATAAAAGCAAGGCTCCATTAAATTTTACTGGTCTTTGGAGAGCCAGGAATTTTTAAGAATGCATCTGTCTCTTTTCTGACAGGATAGTTTTAAAACTGCCATTACAAAAGGATATTGTGCCATCAAGACCGGACAAAGCTGACTATTTGGCATAAAAACACAGTGCATCATAACAAAATCATTTAAAACAGAATCTGTGAAAAGAAAAACACATAAAGCAGAAAGTTAAGCTCTTGCAAACAACTCAGGGTTCACAACAATACTTCTTTAATTGAAAGATCTCATTAACTTCCTGAAGACTGTGAAGAGGTCAGTTTGACTCGGTTTTATATTTTTGAGGTATAGTATTAAACCTGAGGACAGGAAATCTATGTATTTAGCATGAAATATTAATTTGTTTGCCTTGTCTGAATGGATTCTGCTGTGGTTATGCATCTAGATTTGACAGGCACCTTTCTTTAGTAGATGTACTCAGTCTGCATCAAAGGAATCCTTGCCGTGACATACTGCACTAAGGCTCTGATTCAGAAAGGGACGTAAGCATGTGCCTTACTTTAAGCGCACATTTATGTCCATTTGACTTCAATGGGCTTATACTAGATACCTCAGAAGAAGTCATTCCACACATCACAATACTCCTGTATAACAGTGAAATATTTGGGCATAATTCTCATATACACTAAGATCTTCAATGTAATGAAAACCAGGCACTCTGTATCTCAGTACCTAGGAAGCATCTGTCAATACGATGTGTCAGCATAACAATACCAAATAGTATACTATGATGGGGAAAGATGGAAAGAATTCCTTGCTGACTCCAGCAGACAATCAGCAAAAGACCAGAAATAGGTAGATTGATAGTCATAGATCTAATTTATATTTTGATTCAAATCAATTCACAATTATTACATTTATATTAAACACAGAGAATTTAGATTTATAATGAAATTAATAATTCAAATATAACATTTTTAGGTTGGAAAGAAATGCTCTTTGGCAACTCAAGAGCTTTCTCTGCCCTCCAAATGAGCTATTAGTGGGATTGCACTGTGTAAATGAGGGCATATTTTACCCCTGGTACTTGTGATGGTGTATGAGCAGGACTGATCTGGATTGGCTTTCAGAGCCCAGCGTAAGTCTGAGAGTTGGCCGTTTGTTTTAACTGTAAACAAAGCAAATTTTATATGGAATCAGTAAAACACAATAAACCCTGTACCCCAGGATGCCATTTTTATAGAGCAACTTTTTAGAGTATAACAACAATTTAAGACCCTGTAATGGAGAGATATCAAGGAAAATATGGTGCGACAATTGTGCCATCCACATTGTATCGTTGCTTCCACTATAATTCAGTATTTGGAAATGTCTTTCAGCTCAAAGTATATAAAGCCCTATGGGCTTCAGCCAGAGTATTTTTTCTTTGTATACTACGCAAAACAAACTGGTTTAACTGTTTTTAATTTAAAGGAATGCATAAATGAGAAATTAGCAGTTTCAGAAGTTTGTGCCCATACCACTTAAGAATGGCTTTGTTTGTGAAATGTGGTATTTTGCAGGCCATCAGGATATTCTTGCCATTGGATATTTTGGATAAGAAATGTTTTGAAACAATTTAAAAGTTTAAGACTATTTAGAAAGTTAAGGGGTAGGGATGGTAAACTTGCCATCAGATGTTTGAAGACATGAAGTCCCTATGTCCTGCTTCTGCTCCTAGATAACTGGGCAACTGTATAGCAAGCTTATTTTTTTTTACAAAAGCAGTTATAACAGAGAGGCTAAAAGACATCATGCAATCTTTCAACACTGATTATATCAATACCAATCTATGGATTATTTAAGAAGGCCTTTACACTCATGCTTCCTAGCCAACTGTAATATCAAAAACATGTTTACTAAAGTGGTGTCTTAGTTGATATGATGAGAGGAAGGTGATCAGGAGCAGTCAACATGGATTCACCAAGGGAAAGTCATGCCTGACCAACCTGATTTCTTTCTATGAAGAGGTGACTGGCTCTGTGGATGTGGGGAAAGCGGTGGACATGATATACCTTGACTGTAGCAAAGCTTTTGATACAGTCTCTCACAGTATTCTTATCAGCAAGTTAAAGAAGTATGGGTTGGATGAATGGACTATAAAATGGATAGAGAACTGGCTAGAACATAGGGCTCAACAAGTAGTGATCAGTGGCTCCATGTCTATCTGGCAGCCGGTCACAAGCTGAATGCCCCAGGGGTTGGTCCTGGGGCCGGTTTTGTTCAACATCTTCATTAATGATCTGAAGGATGGGGTAGATTGCACCCTCAGCAAGTTTGCAGATGACACTAAGCTAAGGGGAGTGGTAGATACCCTGGAAGGTAGGTATAGGATACAGAAGGACCTAAACAAACTGGAGGATTAGGCCAAAAGAAATCTGATTAGGTTCAACAAAGACAAGTGCAGAGTCCTGCACTTAGGATGGAAGAATCCCATGCACAGCTATAGACTGGGGGCCGACGAGCTAGGCAGCAGTTCTGCAGAAAAGGACCTGGGGGTAACAGTGGATAAGAAGCTGGATATGAGTCAACAGTGTGCCCTGGTTGCCAAGAAGGCTAACAACATATTGGGCTGCATTAGTAGGAGCATTGCCAGCAGATCACGGGAAGTGATTATTCCCCTCTATTCAGCATTGGTGAGACTACATTTGGAGTATTGTGTCCAGTTTTGGGCCCCCCACTACAAAAAGGATGTGGACGAGTTGGAGAGAGTCCAACAGAGGGCAACAAAAATGATTAGGGGGCTGGAGCACAAGATTTATGAGGAGAGGCTGAGGGAACTGGGCTTGTTTAGTCTGCAGAAGAGAAGAATGAGGGGGGGATTTGATAGCAGCCTTTAACTACCTGAAAGGGGGTGCCAGGGAGGATGGAGCTAGGCTGTTCTCAGAGTGGCAGGAGACAGAACAAGGAGCAACGGTCTCAAGTTGCAGTGGGGGAGATCTAGGTGGGACATTAGGAAAAACTTTTTCACTAGGAGGGTGGTGAAGCACTGGAATGGGTTACCTAGGGAGGTGGTGGAATCTCCATCTTTAGAGGTTTTTAAGCTGAGGCTTGACAAAGCCCTGGCAGGGATGATATAGTTGAGGTTAGTCCTGCTTTGAGCAGGGGGTTGGACTAGATGACCTCCTGAGGTCCCTTCCAACTCTATGATTCTAACATAATATAAAAGTCTACAATTTACAATTACTATTATGAGAAATTCTTTTTTTTTTTTTTTTTTTTTAATGAAAAGACCTACAAGGACTAAATTAGCAGATACACATATTTTTCAGTCTAATGTCTCTGCTGGTGTAAATTGCTGCAGCTTCATAGGCTTCAACAAAGCTGCAGCAATTTATACAGCAGAGGATTTGGCCCTTGATGTGCTGAATTCCTTCTGTTTGAATAGAAGTACATTGGAAAAGTATAATAAATAAATTTAAAATGATGCATGGTTAGTGCATAGTATTATGAGGCACGCATCGTGACAAGTACATTACCTGGTGGTAATGTAACCGGGTTATTACATGTCACCCTTTACCATCATAGCTGTGACCAATGAATGTAATGACCTGTGTTATAGCATGGTGAGAGATTTTGCTGTTTTGCTATCAGTAGATGCTCCAAATTCTAAATACAATGGGGCAAGTTAAAGATGGTGGATTATCACCTTAAATTTTGAATTTTCTCGATTTTTTAAATTTGTATCTGAATATTGATATGATTCATTTCTTCAAATAATTAAAGGCTGCATTCCAAAGCATGACTTTTTCATTTGTATCTGAAGAGCTTATCTTATTTATGAATAAAAAAAAGCTTTTGTCACATAATTCTACCTGTCACTTCATTTAAAGTTGATTCAAGGCGCATAGTTTCTAGAAGGTGCTCTAAAATTTTCTCTGGTGTTCCTGACATCACAGTATACCTGTGAAAGAGAAAAGAAGCAGTTAATTTTTTAATGGCAAAAATGAAAACATCAGCTGAAGAAATGATTAGGTCAGAGAGAATCTAAGACTTCTGAGCACAGGAATAGAAGTCAAGAACTCCACGGGAGTTCAAATACCTGCTCTGACATGGACTCTCTGGGTGGCCCAGGGAAAAATCACTCAAACACTTTGTTTCAGGTTCCTCATCTGTAAAATGCAAACAATACAACTTACCTTCCTACCATGAGAACTCAGATGATAAAGGACTCCATTCTCCACTGCAATGCTCCAGTTTTACACCATTAATTTCAATGAAGTTGCACTGGTGTAAAAGCGGAGCAGAGAAATGGTGAATCTGACTTTTCCAAAGAAAACTGTCAGTACTAAATATCATTAAGGACAAAAATCTCAGCAACAACAAAATTTCTTAAAATGTAGGCTTTTGCTGGATTTAAACAAACTTTGAATAAATCTTTGGCAGAGATGGGCCACTACTATTTACTACTACTAATGGTCAGAAGGAGAATAATGAAAATGAATGTCTGCCTATAATACTACATGTCTGAACTGGGGAAAGGACGTGGCGGCCAATAGTAACGTACAATGGTGTAACTTCAAAACTTGCAAATTGCCTTAGGTAACTGCAGTAAATAAGTATTTGCACCTACTTAACTTCAGTATTTTTCTAACAGGAAATCTAGAGAGGTATAAGAGAATGCTGCAGATAGTAAGGTTATCATACCTATTACAGGGAACATTGACAAGATTTATGTACCACCTCTATAGCCGAGGAGCAGGGCCCAAGGATTATTTTCCCGGGCCCAGTACAAACTTGTAACACGGCCACACACACAGATACCATA
Source organism: Emydura macquarii macquarii (assembly GCF_026122565.2). NCBI lineage: Eukaryota > Metazoa > Chordata > Testudines > Chelidae > Emydura > Emydura macquarii. Next base: position 74,299,993 of record NW_027131390.1, read on the forward strand.
ATCCCTCATCCCATACATACGGTCTCATGAGCCATGAAAAATGTTTACCTCGTGGTAATGGGGGTTGCAGCCTGGGCCAGGCCCCGGTAAAAGTGTACCCTTTCCCCTCACCACCCCCCATGTGGAGGCCCTGCCAAGAATATTACAGATTAACTGATTAACTATCCACTATCCTTCCTTCCTTGTGAATAGGATTTCTTTTTATTTTCCATTTTGTTCTTTCAACCTTTGCATCATTTTTCCACGTTGAAGTGAAAAAGTAGGAAACTTAAAAAAACCCAAAACCCTGAAGCCCTGGAAGAAGTGCAGGTGTTCTGCTCCTGCTGAGAAATAAGCAGTGACGCCGAGCTCCTGCAAGCTGCACCTCACTTTGAGCACTGACCATCACAGTTCTTTAACCTGCCAGCCCCTTTGGAAGAACTGCATTGATGTCCCAAGAACACAAACACTTGTTAAGCCAGACCACATCCTTGTAGAGATACTAGCCAAGTATGTAGGTGAGTGAGGCAGAGAGAACCCAGTTTGCTGCACTTTGAATCTGAAAGTGAAAATGAAGCAGTGACTGTAGAATGTAGCAATGCTCTGTGAGGTGCCAGGCAATAACACTGCATGTGTGTGATCACCCACGAAGAGAGAAGTTAGGCTTGGAAGACAAACTTCAGAGTTAGCTTTTCGAAGCAAGCCTGTCATTCTTTGAAACTGTGGCTCAGTGAGCTGCAGCAGAGGAGAGGCTAAGGAGGGACCCAAACCACAGTTCACAGGGCATCCGCTCCCAAAATGGAGCCTTTCTTAAGATTAAGAGAAGAGGAAAAAATGGTTCTTGATGGGATGACTCAGGGAACTAACAATACATTACAGAGTGTTTCACCTCTATATAATTTGGTAGGGATCAAAAGTCTGAAGTTAGTTTAGTGTCTCATATAAAGTCAAGTGCTGGTCTTATTTTACTTGCAAGTGAAAAAGTACCCACATCAAAATTGACACCTTTATTCACAGTCTTAGCAGAGAAGCCAAGATTGGAATTGACCTGAAAAATGAACCAACCTCCCAGCCAGAGAGGTGAGCCCTTCGGCTCAGGCCTGAGCAATACTGCTGGGGCAATAAGGGGGGAAGGTTGCAAAGCCTCTGCTTTGTATTTTCTGTGGATAAACAGAATGGTTTGGCCAATACTTTCAAAGGTGAGAATTTACAGTTAAGCTCCTAAATTAGGCATCTAAATTATTAAATAAGTGGCCTGATTTTCAGAAGTGCTGAGCACTCAGTAATTCACAAAGACTCCACATTTTGGAAATCAAACCACTTATTTAGGACTTTGAAACCTAACGTTAGCCACTCGCTCCATTTACTACTCATAGCAGAAACTAGAGATGTCACATTCACAAGTAGTAATTCAGTTTAAAAGATTTAAAATAAAAATACTTTATCAAACATACTGTTAGAATAAGATGCACTTTGAAAAAAATTATTTGTGAACATTGAAATTTTTAAGCCATTTTGCTTTTGCTCTGCTCCTGTCCCTTTTGTGTTTGCTTTCTGTGAATGTTCCCTGGCAGGAATGTTCACAGAAACAATACATTTAAGCACATTTATTTGTGGAAAGCAAACTTTGAACTTTCATTGAAAGTATTCATCCTGGAAGCTTCATTCTGATAATTACCCTCAGCTAACCGGGGAGCAGAAACATGCCACCACTTATCTGTCCAATGAAAACTGCTCAAATTTTGAATGGTTAAACATCGGATACTAGAAGTAATGCTCATAGCAAAGAGTTTGCAAGAAATCCAGTGTTTGAAATACGTTTACATAAAACATTAATTGAAGAGTTTTTGAAATGTGCAAAATTATCTGGTCATAATCAAGTCACAAAGAGCAAAATGGGCTAAAATCTAGAGGCCCAAATTCTCTAGAGGTGTAAATTAATGCAGTTCCACTGACTACAACTGAGTTTCACACCACTAGAGAATTTGGTCCTAAAACTAAACTGTTTGCTGAGAGGGAACGCCTGATCTAATAATTTAGTCAGAGGGTGTGCTGACAGATTACATAGCAGATGAAAAATTTGTGTAAAAATATAAGGAATGTTTTATTTAAATCCTTATAGATATCTAAGTATAAATACTGTGACAGATGGGCAATAATCAAACATCAGAGGAAAATTGTACTCAAAATTGGGCTAGCACTAACCTTATGTCTTACTTTAAATAATAAAAAACTCAGAATAAAAGGAAATGAGTTCCTTATCTGGGTAAAAGTGAGGAGCAGGAAAAAAGGCTCCAATACTTCTCAACGCCTAATATTGCCAACCACATTGGATATATGATGGCAAAGGGCACATCCATTATTGTCCAAGGAATCTGCACAACGTCTCTGTGAAATGACGATTCTTTTGAGGGGAAAAAGAATCACTGCCACCTCCTGCTGTATTTTGCTTTTTTTTGTGTGTGTCTCCTTGTTATGAGTGTGTGTTAGATGACTGGTGCACATACGAGTGAACAGAACTGGGTCAAATTTTTCAGACAAATAGTTTGTTTGCTGAAAAATGCAGTTTCAATCAACCTGAAATTATTTGTCAATTTGACAAGAATTCACCAGATAGTTTCATCCAAAAAAACTTGTGGGCTGGAATTCACAAGGGGAGTTAGGCACAAAATGGCTTGAGACGAAGGGTGGCAGTGCCTCTCTTATCATCTTTAGCTCAGTACTTAAGGCACTTACCTGGAAGACAAGTAACCCAGGTTCAATACCCCCCTCTGCCTGATGCAAAACAGATTTCTCCTCTTGAAGCTGTTTCATTATATAGAAATAATTGAACATTCATTGAAGCAGGGACATGGACATCACAGGTAGGTGCCTTACCCACTGGGCTATAGAGTCACTCTCACACGCTTTCTCTGGCCCAATGACTAGCCAAGTATTTTATACAAAGTGGAACAGCCTCAATAGAAGAGAATGAGAACACCTCCGCCCCCTGTCCAAATACCCCATAGTCCAGTGGTTAGGACACTCTCCTGCAATGTGGGAGATCAAATCCCTGACCCATATAAGGTAGAGAGAAGGGAACTGAGGCAGGTCTCCCACATCTCAAGAGTGTGCCCTAGCCACAGGGCTAAAGGTTAAAACTTAAAAGAGAAGCACCAGCTTTTCTGGCCATTTTGTGCACATCACACTTTATTTCCTTTGCTTTTTTTTTTGAAAATACCCGGAAATTAAATGTTTCATTCAACCAGAAACAAAACTTTTATCGACTTTTTCAATTTGCCATTTTTTTTTTTCAAAATTTTTAGTTTCAGTTCAACCCAAGTTGAAATCATTTTTCAATTTTTCAGAACTGCCAATCACGCGGAGGTCTATGTGTGAATACATATGTGTGCAAAATATACATGCAAATGTGTGCGCATGAGGTCATTACTTCTGCATTGGGGAATTTAAACTATTTGAACAATGTAGCCAATAATCCAACCCAATTGTATTTCAATGTATTTCACATTTTCAAGTGCAGAAAAACAATATGTTTCACAGCCTCTATCTTCAGGATCTTTTCCAGCAGTTCCATCCATTTCCAGTGATGATAACTTGACTCCCCTGGACTCCCTTGCTTCATTTTAGAACTGTGCTTCCTGCCTCTAGGTAAGAAGGCAGGGAAAAATGGTGAATATTATAGAAAAAAATGCAAGCCTATTCAGGGAGTTACAGTAAGTAACTTTCCTGTCTGAATTTTCCACACTGTGTAGAAACTGAACCTAGCAAATTTTTATTAGCATCCTGAATCTGAAATCCAAAAGGAAACATCTGTACTTATTAATAAAACAATGTACTTTCCCCATGTCTTTTACACAATTGCTCTGCTTAATGGGGTTTCATCAATTCCCATGTGCAATCTATTTAAAAGCCATTCATGAGATGAATATTTACCGTAAGAGCTTTAGAGAATTATTGTGTAAAGTTGTAGACCTAGTGCACTGCTGGAAATTGATATATTATGCACTACAGGGCATGTGATTAGCTGATGGTAAAAAATCCAAAAAACCCTTACATACACTGCATTCTTCTACAGAAAGGGAGAATATGCTATTGTTTAGATAATAATACCGTATGAAAAGGTTAATCACAGTCTGACATTTGCACTATTGAATGAAAACATACTTGTGCTGAGGCTGTGAGTTTCCTTGATTAGAAGCTCTGTTTCCTGCTGGGATCTTCTCCAATACCAAGACATCTTGGTCATGTTCTTTGAGTCTTACTGTATTTGCTTCAACATCCTGCAAGACGAGTTATTTTTAATACAGTTACTGCACCTGACTTGGCAACTTAATTACTTTTAAAAAGTGAATGACTTTCAAATAACTTAACCAAAGGCTGAGGAGCCAAGCCTCTGTGGCTGGTCCTTCCCATAATGGTTTCCCTCCCTTCACCCTTGCTCCCTGCTAGCAGACTGAAGAGAAACTGCAACTAGACACCCCTAGTGGGCACAGGGAGAATCATGGGGAAGTCTGGAGCAGCAGCCTCCATGCAGCCATGGGTATGGGATGGGAAGAAAGTAAATTGCCAGAACCAATCCTTTTCCCCACCTTTAAAATGTAGAGTCATTTCAACCCCTGCCCTTCTATGATCATTATTATCCATAATCAGGCATTTGTTGGCCATTCGTTTTTAAATACTGTTCTTTTGGAAGGATGCTTAGAAGAATTATGAATCCTTGCCCAGTAAAGTGTTAGAGCTACTCAAGAGTCTAGATTGGAAACAATTATATATAAGTAAAACAAAGCCAGAGCCCAACTTGTGCACATTTAAAAAAACAAACAAAAATCAGCCTGGCACCCAGGTTTCAGCACATCAGTGCAGTCTTTGAAAACTTGCTGACATCAGATAGGAAGAGCTACACACAGCTCGAATGGAGTCTCAGACCCTGTCTACACTTACCTCCGGGATTCGGTGGCAGTCGACGGGAGTTACGCAAGCTACGCAAAAAACTTGTGTAACTCCCGTTGACTTCTCTGCTCCCCTTCTGCACGCCGTCTTCACTGCACTGCGCCGATGGGAACACTGTTCCCATTGATGCAGTGCTACGCCACTTGCGAAGGTGGTCTTAGTACGTCAATTTCTGGATCGACTGAGCGGGTCTTCTCTGACCACTCCGTCAATCCAGAGAAATCAATCTGACGGCGGCAACTTTGCTGCCGTCAATGTAACCGTAGCCTCCAAAACCAACAAGGTCTCAGTATCTAAAGCATCTCACCTTCGATTAGTCCAGGTGCCACTCAGCAGCAGCAAGCAATATTTCAAGTATAGCGCTGTCTGAGCTGATTTTGTCACCATCCAATATCCATGTAAACATTCCAATATAAGGTGATTATGTTAGGGTGACCAGACAGCAAGTGCAAAAAATCAGGACAGGGGGTGGGGAGTAATAGGCGCCTATATAAGACAAAGCTCCAAATATCAAGACCGTCCCTATAAAATCAGGACATCTGGTCATCCTAGATAATGTGTCTGGCCTTGTGTATTATGGGAAGTTCCCAACCAAATCACAATCAGATCATCCTGGTCCATGTTCAAGTTATAAACCCCACAACTAGGCTTTTATTCTAACATTAATAACCACAAAAAATGGGTCAGTACATCTTTCCAGATCCTTTGATCAGGAATCAATGTATTTATCTATAATTTATTTAATGTACTACTTGCTTTTTTGTTTGATTTCTCTAGGATGTTACCTCTCTCTTCTTTAATTACAAGTTTTTTCAAACGGTGCTTTGGGTTGATTTGTATTTACTGATACTAATGACACAGGTTCTGAAAATGTTTGCAAGGTTAGAGAGCAGGCCATTGCAGATGGCAAAAATCAGAGGACTTGAGTTATTGTCATGTCATACCCAACACTTACCCTAAGTATTCTGTTAAAGTCCTCCTTGTCCACTCTCAAGAAGTGGCAGTTATCTTCTCGTAAAACAATGGACGCTGCTCTTGGAGCATCATTCACTAGTGCTAACTTGCCAAAATCATCTCCTTCATGTAGGGTACATACCACACCCTATAAACAGCAAAACATTTACACACAGAAATCATCATTATAGTTCATTCCATTGAAACGCCATGTGCAAACATCAGACTTCAAAATCCGATATTATAACAAATGTATTTGGCAGGAAATCAACAGCTAAAATAATGACTAGGAAACAATACTTGATAGCTGCTTATTACTATTACTAGAGAAAGACAAGAATATAAAAGAATTGGCTTGTTCTCTGAAATTAAATTCAGAGCGAAGGATTCTTCTGGCCTTGCTGACGACAGCAAGCTGTTGATTTAAAAAAAAGAGACCATGAAAAATACAGATCAGGTTTGCTGAAGAACAGATTTGGAGTGAAATTCTCCTCTCCAGCAGTGTCAGTCTCTGTTACCTATTTAGCACATATGCCCAGGATGGATATTCTGATCTAATGATAGGAGAATCTAAATGGAATGGAGGTACAAATGTTCATCTTCTAGTTTAGGCAGAGGAGGCTGATCATTCCTCGTATAGCAAGGAGGTCCTCACAGGAGGTGGGAACACCACTCAGCAGACTGGGGTGGCAGAGGATTTGATTATTAGAAATATTAATAGCTAAATATGTGGTGAATTTGAGAACTGTTCAGTGACTTACCAGCTATATAGGTGACAGAGCTCACAAGACATCTAGATATGATTCTAGTGAGCTCTGGAAAGTTGCTTGGTCATTTTATCTAGCGACACTAATGACACAGAGCCAGATCTTCTGCTGGTGTAAATCAGCATAACTCCACTGACTTCAGAGTTATGCTGATTTACATTAGCTGAAAATCTGGCCCACAAGGGTGGAGTGAGAGATGATTTAGAAGCTAAATTTGGATGAATGTAGAAAAGGCTTAATACTAGGGTGTTTATGGCAGCTGTCACTGAAATGCTTAGAGCTCCCATGCAAGTCTAGGAATAAATTCAGCATCTCAGTGCTTGGACGAGAAAATGATGTTGGGGGAGATTTTCAAAGGCACAAAATGTTGTTAAGTGCACAACTACCATTAAAAGTCAAAAGGAGTTGAGAGCTCCCAAGTTTGCCTTTGAAAATCTCCCTCATAAAGAGGAAATTCATTAGGCACTGGGACACTTTTTGGGCTTCACCTTAACTAAAATGAGAACAGAGTGCTGGCTCAAAAATGGACAAGGTTTAGGTGGGTTACTTAAAGTAGGAACTGAAGGAAAATTGACAGGTGCAGAGGAGCATTTGGATCAGATAAAGACATCTGCTAAGGCAGTGAGTAATACAAATATAAATGAATATGGTGGTAAAGGCCTGGACAAAAACTCCAGATGAAATGGAGGAGTGTCAGCTCACCAGGACTGAACAGTATTCATCCAAGAGTTCTGAAGCACATAAGAACAGAGGGGCTCAGCTGTTCATAAAAATATGCAATCTCTCATCAAAATCAGCCATTATGCCAGAGAATTGGAAGGTAGCACAGTTCTGTAATTTAGTTTTTTAAAATGGGCTGATCCTGAGAATTACGACCAGTAATTCTTTCTTCAGTGTCAGATGAATGCAGATCTGCCAAGTTTCCTGTTTTCCACTGTACAATTTTTTGTAACTTTCTACAGAAAAACTTGAGTTGTGTACTAATTTTTCTGAGGCAAGGCTTAGCCCTGGTCCACACTTACCTGGAGATTCGGCAGCAGTCGACAGAGTTACGCAAACTATGCAGAGTAGCTTGCGTAACTCACATCGAATGCTGTGCTTCCCTTCTGCGCGGTGTCTTCACTGAGCTGTACCGACAGGAACAGCATTCCCACTGATGCAGCGCTACGCTACTTGAGGGGGTGGTTTTACTCAGTCGACTTCCTGATCGATTGAGCAGGTTTACACTGACCACTCAATCGATCCAGAAAGATCGATCTGGTGATGGCGATTTTGCTGCCATCAGTATAGACATGCCCTTAGAGTTCGGTGCAGAGAATTTTATATGGAATCAGTAGTTTGTGTGCGTGAAGAACTAACAGGTCCTCCTCCTCACAATTCTGTCAGATTAAAGAGCCATCTACTATCAGAAATCTCTTCCCCATGAAGATAATTGTAGACTGTAATTAAGTCTCCTCTTAACCTTCTCTTGCATAAATTAAATAGACAGAGCTTCTTAAGTGTCTGACTAGAAGGTATGTTTCCAAGATCTGAAATCATTCTTGAAACTCTTTTCTGAACCTGTTCCAATTTTTCAACATTTTTTTTTTTTAAGTATTCCAGTAATAATCTTACTAATGTAATATACAAAGATACCAATTCTCTTACTTGATATCCCTTGTTTATGTGTCCAAGGATAGTGTCCTTCTTCTTAGTCATCTCATTACACTGGGATCTCACGTTCAGATGCTTATCTACCATTATGCAAAAATCCTTTTCAGTGTCACTGCAATCCAGGATACTGTCTCCAGCTTGTAAGTGTGATCTAAATTCTTTGGTTCTAGATATATGACCTTGTATTTGGCATATTATTCAAATGAGCCCACCCTACCAGGCGATCCAGATTTGTCTGTATAACTGACCTGTCCCCATCATTATTTACTGCACCACTAATTTTTGTGCCATCTGCAAATTTTACCAGAAATTATCTTATTTTTCAATCATTGATAAAGATATTGAACAGCACTGGGCCAAGAATAGACCATTGTGGGACTTCACTAGAAATGCCTCTATAGGATGATGATTCCCTGTTTATGATTATTATTTTATCAATTTTTCGGTCAGCCAATTGGTCAGTTAGCCAATTTTTAATCCATTTAATATGAACTATATTGATTTAATATAGTGCTAATTTCTTCATCAAATGTCATGCGGGACTAAATCAAATGTCCTGCAGAAATGTAAGTGTTGCTGTAGCCATGTTGATCATGTGAGAGAGCCATATGAGAGAGATAAGGTGGGTGAGGTAATATCTTTTATTGGACCAACTTCTGTTGGTGAGAAAGACAAGTTTGTGAGCTCTACAGAGCTCTTCTGGGAATTATTTCACCTTATCCCACCTTGTCTCTTGTAGAAATTTAAGATATTTTATCAGTGACATTTATCCATTAAACTTGTAATCCCAAGAAATGCAATTAAGTTTCCGTATATTCCATAAAAACCTGTTGATTGGCATTAGTTATGGTATCATCCTTTAATTCTTTACTGATTGCATCCCATATCTGCCTTTTTTCATTATTTTGACCAGGATCGATGTCAGTTTAACCAACCAATAGTTACCCGGGTCATCCCATTTACCCTTAATAAGAGAGAAATAAGAGAGGCATGACAGTGGTATAGAAAATAATGAATGGCATAGAAAGGTAAAAATCAGTTACTCTTATATATCCTCTCTCACAAGAATGAAGGAGAATTCAATAATATCAAAAGGCAACATATTTAAAACTGAGAAAAGAAAATGGTCTTTTTACACAGTTTATAATTAACCTCTGGAACACTTTGCCACAGTGTATCATTGAGGCTAAAAAGATCACTAGGCTTCAAAAAGGATTTGACATTTATAAGGTTAAGGAGAGAATACACAGTTACATTAGACAGGATAAAAAAATTCTTAGAAGGGATATAAACCCTCATGCTTGGGACATAAGTCAACTACTAACTGTCAGGGATTAGGAAGTAACTTCCTTTATGAGAAGGTTATTTCCTATCTGACCACTATAGGGTTTCTTGCACCTTCTTCCAAAGTCTCTGGTACAAAAGCAGAATATGTAGTAGATATCTTCACTCCTTTAGGAACATTTTTGCCTTAAATCAGAAGGAAAATTAAGGGCTCAGTCCTCTAACCTTTACTTGTGAGAGTCATCCTTACTCACATGAATAGTCCTATTAAAGTCACTGAATAAGAGTACCCTTGTGGGGGAGAGTTGAGGAATGTATATCAATCTATGTCAATTTATTCAAAAAGTACAATGAATGAATATATGTTTTATTTAAAATGGAAACATACTCAAAGGCACCATTTTTAATGGTTTATTAATGGAAATTTTTAGAATACTCTACAGAGAGGTAACATATTAATTATACTGAAAACATCTATCTAGCTTCTTCAAAATTAGTTACATCTGCCTAAATAATTAGACATGAAATGGCGTGAAAGGAAATACAGAATTATATCTCCATGTTATGGTAAAAGCTATGTAAGATGAAAAATACTTTTCATATTTAGAGTTCCTGTATACTAATTATGATACTTTGTGAAGAGATGATAACATATAAGCTAACATATGATGGTTCATATGTGATCATGCTTACAAATGGTAATACTTGTGAATGAATGGCCAATTAGAGGTAAGTGGAAAACCACTAGCCAATGGGCAGAGAGCATGACGGTGAAGTTAAATTGATAGTACAGCATATGTTGTTGGATATGTTCATGGAGAATAAGAACAGCAAGCAGAACAAAAGGAGAAAGTTAGGGTGAACCTCAGGCTGCAAAAGGAAAAATTAAGAAAGATTTTAGCCTTCCCAGTAACCAGAGATTTAATGATATTTTCAGGATAAAAATTAGATAGTCTTCACAAAGCTAGAATCTCTTTAGACAGATGAAGTAGAGGGAACCAAAGGCTTTGGCCTTTAGAACGGAGTGAAAGCAGCCTGGAAGGTATAAAAGAGGTGATCCAATAATTGAAGGCTAGTAGTTGGAATCAGTGGAATGTCAGACTATCACTGCCAGAATCATTTGGCAGCAGTTCTGAGACTAAGCCATGGAATCATTTCCCAGTGAAGCAATGGGCCCATATAGTAGACCAAAGCAACAAACTAGAAGGAAGCAGTTGGACTTACATCCAATAGGATCATTCCCCAAAGGACTGTGGTAACCATGGTGTGGCCACAGGGCTTAGCTAAGGCTCAGAAAGTCAAAGGGACTTGGCTACGTCTACACTACGAGCTAGGTGTGACTCCCCAGCTTATGTGCACATACTTGCGCTAGCTTGATGAGAGCTAGCAAGAATATAAGAGCAGCATAGCCACAGTAGCACAGCTACCAGCAGCAGAGGTACGGCTAGCTGTACCGAGCACAAACCTGCCCGAATCAATGGGTACGTACTAAGCACAGCAAAAGCCGTGCCTCCCCTGTCACTACTCATGCTGCCACAGTTATACTGCTAGCTTTCGATGAGAGCTAGTGCAAGAATGAGCAGGAGAATCACACCACAGCTCATAGTGTAGACTTAGCCTACATGTGAATTTGGGCATTATTGTTTTGATTGTGTTTAAAGTAGCTACATAGGGGTTATAATTCTACAATTTTGGGTAATTTAGTAGCTGGCTATCAGTGAATGAGAACAAAGCTATCCTAAGACAATGTCAGCATTATGATGTGACAGTACTATTGTAATTAAAGTGGGAACTACTGTTAAGTGCTAAATGTGTTTGTATGATCTATCTAGCTAAGGAGTCACTAAGTATCTTGGAGAGGCTATGCTATGACATAATGCCTTATTGTTTGTTTGTTTTAAACCTCTTTGTACTACAAGTGTGGATGTAACTGCACTGAGTTATATTCAGGTGGTCTATAGTCTTGAAATTGTACATATATGTACAAATTATAGACCTGAAATTATACATCAATCACTTAAAAGCATAATAAATACAATTTCTTGGAATAATTTCTTGATTAAAAACTGAAAACAATATTCACCTTGTTACCCCAAACAACAAAATCTTGCCATAAGTCAAACTGTGTTTCATTAAAGTTTATTCTTACCGTTCCACTAATAAAAAGAATATTAAAAAGTCTTCAAAAAATACCTTGCCATAAATGACTACATTTATCGATCCCTTTAGGATAATGTACCAAGAAGTTCCTTCTTCTCCCTGATTGAATACTACAAAAAAGAGAAAATAGTATATGGTGAGACTATAGTTGCCTTTTTTAGTATAAGTGGGCTAGATTTTTCCCTCCGTTACACCAGTATAAATCTAGAATAACGCTTCTGAAGTCTTTGTAGTGGATCTTACCGTCTTGAAAAAGGTCACATTTTGATTTAAAAGCAACTTTCTTTTGATTTAAGAAAAAATAAATGTTCATATTTTTATAACATTTGTATTAAACCATCTTTTTTTCTATAAAAATACTAGAAGAAGTTGTAATTTGCCATTGCTCTATTGATGTGTCTATTAACTTTATGTTATCAGTTGCTAACTGATACATAGACTGGGATCTTAAAGGGTGCTCAGTGATCTAATCCTAGTCCTCAAAGTGCTGAGAACCTGACATTAATTTTATAGTGTTTGAATATCATGAGAATACCATTTTCATTAGAGTATGATAAAATTAAAATCTATTTGAATTAGAGATGAGTCCAAACCAAAACCCCAAATACAAACACCCCCAAACACTAGTGGGTACAGAAGTCCAAATAGCTATTCAGAAACATTTTGCAACTGGGAAAATGCAGTTAATAATGGATCAAACCAATGACTAATAGACCGGTTCTGAACAGCCAGCTTTGGAGTATTCAAAGTACGTATCCAAGTTTTTCATAGTAATTTAAATATTTGTCTAATACCACACATGAAAAAAAACCAACATATGGTAAGATTCCATTTACTTACAGACAGTTCCTGCTTTGGGATGTGACTCAAAGATTAGAACACCTGCTAATTCTCGCTTTACCTTAAAATAAAAAGAGGAGAATTACAGTTTTTCTGTGTATTGCATTTTTGGTGTTAAATGTGTAAAAACAATATGCCAATGGGCATCATTCTGCTCCCATTGACTAACTGGGAGCAGGGTCAGGATCACATGTTTTAAGTTACATATGGATTTGGGGCCAGACTGTAGCTTTAAGTCATTGTTCACAAAGGAGGGAGGTGAGAAGGGCTATGCAGAAACAGGAATACCCAGAAGAATTCTAGCTGACTCAGCCAAAAGTCCACTTCCAGATCTAGAAGTGGCACCAGCAACGCACCTAGAAGTGGCACTGGCAACACAAAGTTCCTTTGCTCAGTGTACCAGACATCGGTAGCTTCTTGGCATGGGATGAAACAAGTCCTGGGACCCTCAATCTCCACCCTTTGTGCACCCACAAAAGGCCAATCACAACTCAGCCATTTTCTGGCAATGGCAATTTTTTGGCAACGCAATGGCAATGTTAAAAAATTATATATATATAAAATCGAAACACTTACTGTGGTAGAAAGATGAGATAAAGCCTTAATGTGAAGAAGTTCTTCATATATAATTTCTAGATCATCTACAGTTCTCTGGCCAGGTCTACAAATAAAAGACAAAAATAACAAAATTAAAAACCCCAAAATCCTCAGGAGCACTGTTTGCAGAATGAGCTCAATGGGTCAGTTATGGAGCTTGGCATTTCTTAACTATAAACATAAATTCACCCTGAATAAGCTTTATACCATAATAAACCCTAATATAACTATTTAAAGTGTTTCTTGTTGAAAACAAAATATAACTAACAAGGAAAGAAGGATATTGTATATGCTGTACATTTGAAAGTCACTCTTCAACTTTGTGGCTAATTAGACATAGAAGAGCACCTTAAAACCGTTCTGTGATTGTACACTTGGGGAAAAAAAAGGAATAAAAGGAATTTATTTGGCTGGTTTTGCTCCACTTATGTATTCATTTTCCATTAATATTCCAGTAAACTAATTTCTAGCAGGTATGTTCATGGAATCAGTGAATTTTAAAGTGAATTTTGAATGTGTGTATGTGAGTATTTACACCAGAAACCAGGTTCTAAGTGTTATGCTCTTCCAGTCAGGAAACAGAAACATCATGTGACCTGTGTGTCCAATCAAAAGCAACCCACACAACTTGAATTGTGAATATTGAAACTCACAATAAGCTTCTCATAAAGACTCTATTGACCATGAATTATTCAACAAATGACTTGAACAGGGAATAAATTCAAGGAACTTGTAAATTGCTTACAGACAACCTGTGAACAAACAAATAGAAGAATGACTTTGCTGAATCAATCATTTTCTGCAAATTTTCAGCTCTAAAAATTATACAAAACAATATTTATTAACGAGCGTAATGAGCTTTTTCAAGGAGGTGAAAATTTTGCAAAAGCATTTGTACTAATCATAAGTGTGAAACAATAAATTTTAATGAAAACATCCTAAAATACAGTGGAAGACTAATATCATTTTTGAAAAAAGTGTTTTTAACCATTTAAAAAAAAAACCCCAGGATTCGATGGATGGAGACAGATGATCCGAAGGAGTGAGTTCTATACCCTAACATCCTCCACATCAAAAGTTCGGTTAGATTTTGGCATATCTGTTAACAGGATATCAAAAGTATGTTTATAGCAATGAAAAGATTCCCCAGTGGAATTAGTTCACAACCAAATTCTTTAGTTTTGTATATTAATAAGAGTCTCTTTTATTACTACTTCTACTAGGCTCTAATTTAGTCAATTTATGCAGGAAGCTTCTATTAATGGAAAGCATAGATCAGTGACAGAACAATCCCCCTAGAGGGTAATGGCAAAAGAGGGTCTTCACACTGATTGGGTTGATATATTTATTTTGAATTTCTGGAAAGTGCATGTAATTGGGATAATTTTTGAGTCATTAACAAATAAAACTGAAGTGCTCAAGACTGATCTATGCTAGAGAGGTTGCCTTTGAGGAGCTCAGCACCTGAAGGATATATTAATTGACTATGATTAAGGGCTATAGGAACCTTTGAATAAATTTCAGCCTCCTTTCCCATCACAAGAACTTCTTGATTTTAAATGTGCAGCACAACCTTATTTTGCACAGGACCAAATTCCTCTGTGATGTAACTCCACTGAGGCCAATGGAGTTACACCGCAGACAAATATGGCACAAAAACTGTTTCACAAAACACTTCAGTGCACTAAATAATTCCAGACAATATATAGTATAAATCACAGAAAGCAATACTACAAATATATTTCATGGAAAAAATTATTCAATCATAGGGCCAACATCAGAGGGAGGGAGCAATCAAAAGGTATAAGCAGGAGAGGAAAGAAAGGTTTTAAGATTAGGTTTGAAAAATGGATGCAGGTAAACAGATACAGAAAAAGTCTGGTCTACATGGCAGGCGCTGTGGAGGAGATGTTTTCCACACCAGTAATGAAAACAATTTAGGGCAGGGTCCTTAACTCTAGCTTTCTGCTATGTATGACATCCAAAGTGTTAACAATACAGTTGAATCTTTGGACAGCCCTTTAAGATATGTAACAATGGTACTTTTTGAAAGAAACTTTTCCAAAAAATATTCAATGCATCAGGAGATGCCAGTATCTAGAGGGTCAGGAGAGTCACATTAAAAATGAATATACTGCTCTGTAAGTTCTCTGTCTAATCACCTATTGGACCAACAGACTATATCAATCATTTACAAGAGAGAGGAGGAGAGATTTGTTGCAGCACCTAGCAATCTTTTCACTCTGGAGCTCCAGTATTTCATCTTCTCCTAAAAAAGGAGCTGGTTGGAAACTTCTGTTGGATAAAGGTAGGAGTGAAGAGATCATACAAAATATAAGAGAAATCGACCTCTCTCGTCTGCCACACAAGCTAAATTTTTCATTTGTTCTACATTTACCAATGGCATGTACTTATCAGTACACAGATGAAAGGCCACCGTAGCATAAAGGTAGCCTGGATGGAATTATGCTGTTCTAACACAGAAGAGAATAAATTGTATAGGGAAAAACAGAAATTGATTTGGTGCTGCTGGGCCTTCTAGTAACTCATAAAATGTTAACTCTCCAGTTGCTGTTACAATTGGTCAAAATTCTGCTCTAAAGGGTGAAGTCCCCACTGGCTTCGCTAGGGATGCACCAGTATAAGTCAGAGTATAACTCAGACCTGTGTATTGTATTCAGTAAAACAAGCTCTTTATCCTCAGCTAGTACACAGTGTCTTTCACTATGTATTCTTCTGCCATAATAAGACAACATAAAGTAAGACTTTAACAGGTAAAATCGATATATTCCTTAAGTAAGCAATAGTATTAATCACATTTGATGTTTACAAAGCAGCCTATATGGATAAATGGGAAAAAATAGACAGTACAACAATTTAAAAAAATCTCTTCCATTAGACAGGCTAAAATTCAAAATATGACAGGATAATGTCCAATTGCATGAGATCTCTTCTTTGAAACAGATATATTCTTCTGTCGATCTGTTCATTTGTCTCCCTTTAGCATTACTGCGAACACCACACATGACATGGGGAGGAGTGGAAATCTATAGTGGACATACCCAGTCTTTATTTCTGCTTCTCCAGATGTCACATGGAGAGATATTAGGCATCACTGCTTCAGTTAAACCTGTGTGGTGCCCCACTGATATAGATTTGTAGGATCCTGCTGTGTAAAGACCTAGTTTCTGCAGGGGACACATTCTAGCAGCAATGCCTAGTTATATACAGGATAATAAATGGGGATAGATGGAGAACCAGACTACACATTAATGGATGGGAGACCTCAGGTGATATTAAGTGATCAATAAATACTGTTCACTGTTTGGGAAATTTATCAAGGTCAGAGACACTAGGCTTCTCTTACTTGAATGTGAACAAAAATTGAGAATTTACTCAACCATCAAGAAACCACATATGTGCTTGCATGATCACTTACTATTTTTATTACAACTTCTGATCCCAAACTTTGAGATGATAAAAACTAGGGGGACTAGCTGAGGGCCAATAGAACTTTATTTTACACATACAAACATATAAACACATTACAGTGGCAGCTAAACTGAACGTAGATTTCACAAAGGTTCATATCCTTTCCCTAAAGATTCTAAAAGTCATGTCTTTCTGTGCTATGCTCACAGTGAAAGCAGGACAATAAGCTAGTTTTAGCTGTCATTAATGTATATGTGGGTGTGTCTTTGTTCTCACACCCTGTTGTGGAAGAAGGCCATCTTAGGCTACGTCTACACTACAGACCTTACAGCAGCACAGCTGTACTGCTGTAGCTGTGCTGCTGTAAAGTCCCCTGTATAGCTGCTCTATGCTGACGGGACAGCGCTCACCCACCGGCATCGTTAAACCACCCCCAAAGAGCAGAGGCAACTATGTTGGTGGGAAAGCGTCTCCTGCTAACGTAGCGCTGTCCACACCAGCGCTTTTGTTGGTGAAACGGGTGTGGTTTTTTCACACTCCTGACCGACAAAAGTTTTATCGACAAAAGTGCTAGTGCAGACAAAGCCTTAATCTGTCTTGTTGATTCAGGGCTCCTGGGCAATTTCCTTAAATTCCATTTATCATATATTTATCTTGTATTATCATGTAAACTCAGTAAGATGAAATACGGAAAAACATTCTGAATTTTCTCTCTTAATGCTAATTTCATAGAAGTTAATGGTGAAAAATCCCATTGTTTTATATAGAACCAGATTATGGCCTTTAAAGACAAATTCACTATAGTTGTGCCCATTTACAAGCTGAATTTGGCATTAGAATTAATTTTTTTCAGGGAAAGAGAACACATTTTACTTGGTTTTTTTTATAGAACATTCATGATGCTATATAAGTGGCTGTTAGCAATAACAACATTTATTTTGCTACATATTATGTCCTGTTCTATTTTCCTTGTACAGTATGCTTTTATTTTCCTTTCTATAAAATGATACTTTTAAAAATATGGTGGGTGTGTATGAGCCAAGGTAAAGTCCCAGGGACACAAAAAGTTGGTTAGTATATACTCAGAAGAAATCTGCAGCCAAGATTTATTGTTTTAAGAGTCATGCTGCTAACATATTGCAAATGAGAGTATAAGACTATACAAAAGAGGCTATGTATTACAGTATCTCCTCCTAGGTTAAATACTGTGCCTAATGCACATTTTCCCCCTTATAGACAGACTTCTGTCATTACAGTGTTTGGCTTTATACTATATCATCATGTTTAATTAGGTCCTACTATCATTCATGCTACAGCCATATTAAACACAATCTAAAAAATAAAAAATCATTTTCAGGATGTCATTCTCATTCTGAAGGATTGAAGAGCATGCAAGTTAGAGCTGTGTTAGACCTAAAATATTTTCCCAAGAACCTACTACAGGTCTTCACCTGTGATAGCAGGCATTGTGAGAATTAGGGAGCTATGTTTGTAGCTTCACAAAAAGCTAATTTCACATTCACAATGTATGTATGTTTTTTTCAAATACCAATAGCAACAAGAGCCTGTCAAAAATTTCCCTGAAGCTCTATTCTGTTTTTTAAACTATAGAACATTCTTTCATAGTTTGACAGTTAAAATGCTGCAGTTAATGTAATAAACAGAGAATTTTTTAAGTCAGCTGTCAAAACAAGTGACACTTTTTACTGGCGAGTTTCAGATTTTGAACAATAGAAAGTACCTTTCAAAGCAACAGCTTCATTATACAATCAAATTCTCAAAGTAATCTTCTCATCAAAGAATACTGTCTTATTTGTTTCATGGCAATTATCTGAGTTTTGCAAGCTCCCAGAAATAGTGACTATTATAAAAGCAGCTGTGTTGGTTTGAAAATTGGGGGTCCTGCTCAGGTTGATGTGGAGCTAATGTCCCTGAAGCCCCAACACATCCTTGAACTCCTGGCAGCTGTGGTAGTGTCTAGTCAAAACTGCTAGGCCTTTGAGAATCCACTGAGGTTTCAACAAAGGCATTGATACATCTCACCACAGGCAGGATGCCCAACTTCCAGTAATATAACGTATGAAAAGTGAGGCTGATAACCGTCATTAATATGGTGCCATATGCTATGAACTTACTTTCCCAAGCAGAGGGCAAAAAAAAAAAAATGTCAACAAAGCCTGGGCAGTAGGATGCAGAAGACAGTACAGCCGCTACGGAAATGTTCTCTCTGTTCCCCACATTTCATGGAAAATCCTCTAAGGATATTCCATGAGGATCCAGGCTGTGGAGATAAGGAGATGACATATGGGTGGGGAACATACACTATTCCCAGCATCATTCCCTCCTCTCAACTCTCCGGAATCTTCTCGGTATTAACCTATATTGTTTGTTGTTCATATTGTGTTAAAAATGAGATAACTGCTTCACATACATATAGTAAGACAGGTCCCTGTGCAAAGAGCTTACAATCTAAACAGACAACACAGAGACAAGGGAGGAGGGAAGGAGGAGGGAAGGGATGCAGAATGGAAATAGAACAAGAGGAGTCTTTTGTCAAACAGTTCTATTGCATTCAAACTATTTTTAGTAGGAAAACATTCATGTTACATTAGGAGCCCAACCCTGTTCCCACAAATACAAAAGGAATTTTGCCAATGACCTTAAAGGAAGCAGGATCAGTCCCTGTGTGCATATCTTTCTGGAACTGGTCTTTATGAATACACAAGTTCCTTTGAAAGAATTAGTTATTCTCAGTACATTTAAATGCCAGGGAAACCTGTATTAAGCAGCCACCAAATTCATGTGCCTAATAAAGGGGTGAATAAACTTTGTACTGGAAGCTTTGCAGTCACTATAAAGTGAGCATTTAAGATGCAGGTTTCATTGTACCTGGAGTATATTACTAAAAAGATTGATTGAGCCAATGTTTTCGTGATAGTAGTTTAACTTGGTGGATATAAAGGGATTAGTTTCCATCTGAAAAATATAGACCACTTTATGTGACCCAGATTCAGAATTTAAAAATATATATATATATTGATTTTAACACAATAAAAAGCATATCAATAATGGAAAGTTTAAAATTTTGCTAGTAAACACAATGAGCGAAATTCATCCCTGACATAACTCTACTGAAGACAGCGGAGGTCTACTATGGATGAATTTGGCCTAACTGAACCAAGCAAGTGGCCTTGCTACTGAACATTACAGGTAGAAGCTATCTGCTCTGTTGCTGTCTTAACAGTCCATTCATTTTTAATGGTTGAGAGCTAGCTGAGTGGCATGCCAGCTCTGAAAGTGTTAAATGTAGTAGTACTCTGAAATTGCATATGCTCTTACTTCTGTGAAGAATGGCAGCAGAAATAAAAGTTCAGCATACAGCACTAGGCATAGAGGTGAGCACAGTGACTATTCACAGACCTTGCTGCTCATCTTGAGCACACAGCCCAGCTTATAAAACAGTGATAAGGGCTGAAACTGGGTGGATGTTACAAGACACTTTTAAAATCTGTATAGTTTCAATGGACTGACACGGAAATGGAGTAATCAGCCAAAAGAAAACCTATCAATATGCCATAGCTCCCTCACAGTTTCCCTTGTTATATGGAAAAAAAGGCTTGCAGCATATAAAGTTTTTTTTTTTTTTTTTTTTTTTTTTTTTTTTTTTTTTTTTTAAAGAGGCCAGAGGCATGAGCCACAAAAATTGGATATAGATTTGGGTCAAAATTTTGACCCCACTGCATTGCAAAGTTCAGGGGTACTGAGACAGATCTATAATATTAACCTATTAATCAGCTTACGGTTTTCTGAGAATCATCCTCATATGGGCATCTGGTCCAATCTGAGACAGCAGAAGCATAGTATCCTGCAGTTCCTCGTCGCATTCCTTCTTTTCTTCCTCAGTTGGCATTGGGGCATCTTCATGCTCATCATCCAAAAATCGATAAAACAAGTATTTGTCTTGGAAATGGTGTTCTTGATCCACTGAAAGCAACATCATTGACATCAGGTATCAATATTAATCTCTCCTATTCAAAATGAATCTTCACAGAAATGGCATATTATGTGGTGTGTGGCAGAGACATGATAGTTTAACAAGCAAGAGAAAATAGTGAAATACTAAACGAGTGAATTACCCTTGTTCTTCCTGATATCTGTAAAACTCCAGACCTAGGAACTTTTCCTTAATTTTGCACTGCAAATGCTTTCTAAAAGGTTTCTATACTTGTGACTTTCTCACACAATTTTTTTTTAAAGCAGTTCATTCAAGTGAAAGTGTCCACACTGGATCAATAAATGTACTAACAATAAAAAATGGTTGCTTACCTGTAGTAATTGTTGTTCTTCGAGATGCATTGCTCATGTTCATTCCATTCTAGGTGTGCGTGCACCAACATGCATGGTTACCGGAACTTTTTTCCCTTTAGCAGTACCCATAAGGTTGGCTCTGGCACCGTCTGGCGTTGTGCGCCCATGCTGCAGTATAAGAGGGGCAGCCGGCCCTACACTCTCTCAGTTCCTTCTTGCTGTCAACTCCAATGACGAGGACAGAGGGCAGGTCATGGAATAAACATGAGCAACACACCTCAAAGAACAACAGTTACTACAGGTAAGCAACTGTTTTTTCTTCTTCGAGTGCTTGTTCATGTCAATTCCATTCTAGGTGACTCACCAGCAGTGCCATCGGAGGTGGGCTTGGAGTTCATGGATGCGCTGTTTGCAGAACTGCTCTGCCAAAGCTGGTGTCGCCTCGAGCTTGCTGCACTATCGTATAGTGGGACGTAAAGGTGTGCACCGATGATGAGGTAGCCACTTTACATATATCCTGTACCGGAACTAGTGCCAGAAAAGCTGATGATGAGGCTTGAGCTTATGTGGAATGAGCTCTGATAGACTGAGCGATACTCCTGCCCATTTGTAGCACAGTCCGATACAGGTCAATATCCATGTGGAGATCCTCTGCAAGGAAACCGGAGAAGCTTTCATTCTGTCCGCTTGGGCGACAAAGAGCTGGGAAGTCCTGCAAAAAGGCTTAGTCCTTTCGATATAGAAGGACTAACATCCAGGGTGAGCCATCTATGCTCCTTGGTCAAATTGTGCGGCTTAGGGTAAAATACTGGCAGGAGAATATCCTGGTTAATGTGAAATTGGGAAACAACTTTAGGCAGGAACACTGGGTGTGGCTGTAGTTGGACCTTTTCTTTGTAGAAGACGGTATGTGGTGGCTCTGAGGTCAAGGTCCGCAACTCAGAAACTCTGCATGCTGAGGTGATAGCCCCTAAAAAAGCTACCTTCCACGACAGGAGCACCAGAGAGCAGGTTGCTAAAGGTTCAAAGGGGGCCCCCATCAGTTGTGCCAACACTAGATTTAGATCTTGGGGGGGGGGGGAGGAGGAGGGTCCCGTACTTGGGGGAAGAGCGTCTCCAAACCTTTAAGAAACCTGCCTGTCATAGAATCATAGAATATTAGAGTTGGAAGGGACCTCAGGAGGTCATCTAGTCCAACCCCCTGCTCAAAGCAGGACTAACCTCAGCTATATCATCCCAACCAGGGCTTTGTCAAGCCTCAGCTTAAAAACCTCTAAGGATGGAGATTCCACCACCTCCCTAGGTAACCTATTCCAGTGCTTCACCACCCTCCTAGTAAAAAACTTTTTCCTAATGTCCAACCTAGACCTCCCGCCCTGCAACTTGAGACCGTTGCTCCTTGTTCTGTCATCTGCCACCACCGAGAACAGCCTAGCCCCATCCTCCCTGGAACCCCCTTTCAGGTAGTTAAAGGCCGCTATCAAATCCCCCCTCACTCTTCTCTTTTGCAGACTAAACAAGCCCAGTGCCCTCAGCCTCTCCTCATAAGTCCTGTGCTCCAGCCCCCTAATCATTTTTGTTGCCCTCCGCTGCACTCTCTCCAACTTGTCCACATCCTTTTTGTAGTGGGGGGCCCAAAACTGGACACAATATTCTAAATGCGGCCTCACCAATGCCGAATAGAGGGGAATAATCACTTCCCGTGACCTGCTGGCAATGCCCCTCCTAATGCAGCCCAATATGCCATTAGCCTTCTTGACAACCAGGGCACACTGCTGACTCATATCCAGCTTTTTATCCACCGTTACCCCCAGGTCCCTTTCTGCAGAGCTGCTGCCCAGTTCGTTGGTCCCCAGTCTATAGCTGTGCATGGGATTCTTCCTTCCTAAGTGGAGGACTCTGCACTTATCTTTGTTGAACCTCATTAGATTTCTTTTGGCCCAATCCTCCAGTTTGTTTAGGTCACTCTGTATCCTATCCCTACCTTGCAGGGTATCTACCACTCCCCCCAGCTTAGTGTCGTCCGCAAACTTGCTAAGGGTGCAATCTACCCCATCCTCCAGATCATTAATAAAGATGTTGAACAAAACCGGCCCCAGGACCGACCCCTCATGTAATGGGAGAAGATCGATCTCCCCTGAACCAAAGGGTGAAATGCTGAGATAGCTGCAAGATGGACTCTTATAGATGAAATTGTTAAACCCTGATGTTTAAGAGACAGCAGATAATCCAGGACTGTCTGTATTAAGGTTTGCCTTAGGTGAAGTCCATGCTCGTGAGCCCACAGGGAGAATCTGTGCCACTTTGCCGAGTAGGACACTCTAGTCAAGGGTTTCCTGCTACCTCTTAAAACCTCTTGGACCTGTGAGACGCATTCTCGCTCGTCCTCGTTCAGCCAGACAGCCTTCATGCTGTTAAGTTCAGAGAGGTCAGGTCTGGGTGTAGCAGTCTGCCCTTGTCCTGTGACACTAAATCTGGCCGATTCGGGAGCTGAAGCAG
The DNA here is from genome assembly GCF_026122565.2 of Emydura macquarii macquarii. Taxonomy (NCBI): domain Eukaryota; kingdom Metazoa; phylum Chordata; order Testudines; family Chelidae; genus Emydura; species Emydura macquarii. The sequence continues at coordinate 74,323,416 of NW_027131390.1, forward strand.
GGGGGCGATCGAGAGCTCCAGAAGGGTGGAGAACCAAAGCTGCCTTGGCCACAGAGGTGCTATGAGGACAACATTTGCTTTGTCCTTTTTGATTTTCAACAGGACTCTGTGGATCAATGGAGTTGGCAGGAACATGTACATGAGAGGCCCTGTCCAAGACAGAAGAAAGGTGTCCGACAACGATCTTCTGTTGTACCCCTTCATGGAGCAAAACCGTTCACATTTCCTGTTTATGCTGGATGCGAAGAGGTCCATTTGGGGAGTCCCCAACCTCCAGAAAAGAGAACTTACCACCTGAGGGTGAAGCAACCACTCGTGCTGAGGTGAGAAGTCTCTGCTGAGTTTGTCTACAACTGTGGTCCTCACCCCTGGCAGGTGAGCAGCTGTGAGGTGGAACTTGTTGCAAATGGCCAAGTCCCACAGGCGAGTTGCCTCCTGACAAAATTTTGATTTTGCCAGTTGATATAAGCATCACAATGGTGTTGTCTGTCAGGACCTGAACCACCTCGCCCTTTATATATGGAAGAAATGCCCAGCACGCTAACCTTATCACTTTGAGTCCTTTGACATTTATTTGAAGCTTGTAATCCTCTCGGGACCAGTTCCCTTGAGTGCTGAGCTCTCTACTGATATGAGCTCCCCAGGCCTGGTCCGAGGCATCGGACACAAAGGTTATTGAGGGACTCAGGCCCCCAAGGGCATCCCCTGCATAACATATTGAAGGTTGGTCCATCAGTTCAGGGAAGATAATGTCTTGGAGGGGATTGCTCAGAACTCAGTGAAGACCATGCCTGCTTGGGGAATAAACTGATGCTAACCATGACTGCAGGGGCCTGAGTCATAGCTGTACTACATCATAGCCGTACTACATAAGTGCATGCTATATGTCCTAGCAGCTGGAGGCACACTCTATCTGTTATGAGGGGTGACACTTGGATGTCTCTGATAAGGGTCAGCATAGAGCGGAACGGAGATTGTGGTAGGAATGCCATGGCCCGTGTGGAGTCCAGTAGTGCCCCTGTACACTCTATCCGTTGGACCCGTGACAATGTTGATTTTTGTTCATTTAATCAACAGGCCTAATCAGCGGCACATGCTGATGACCAGTTCCAACACGTGTTGTACCTGGGAACGGGACCTGCCTCTGATCAGCCAACCATCCAGGTAAGGGAAAATTTGAATCCCTTTACATCTCAAATACACGGTCACCACCACTATGCATTTTGTAAAGACCCTTGGGGCTGAAAAGAGGCCAAAGGGGTGCGCTGTGACCTGGTAATAGCCCTGGCCCACGACAAACCTGAAGAACGTCCTGTGCGCAGGGAAGATCGAGATATGGAAATAGGCATCCCTCAGGTCGAAGGCAGCATACCAATCTCCGGGATCCAGGGAGGGGATAATGGAGGCTAGGGAGACAATATGGAACTTCAATTTCTTTAGGTATTTGTTGAGAAGTCACAGGTCAACTATAGGCCTCAGCCCGCCCTTTGCCTTGGGAATGAGAAAATAGTGTGAATACAAGCCTTTCCCCCGAAAGCCTGCAGGAACTTTCTCCACCGCCCCTGAAGCTAGCAGAGCGTGCACTTCCTGGAAAAGGAGATACTCGTGAGAGGGGTCACTGAAGAGGGACGGGGAAGGGAGGTGGTTGGGTGCAGTTGAGGAAATTGAAGGGTATATCTTCTGCAATGATGCTGAGGACCCAACAGTCTGATGTTATGCAGTGCCATCCTTGGGAAAAATGGACAAGACAGTTTAGGAAAGGTCTGGAATATGGATCCTGGAAGGAGACTGCTATGCTGTCCTTGGACGTGGCATCAAATCTGCTTCCTGTGGCCACTGGCGTGGCATGAAGACCCGTGTTGTGAGGTCGAGGGGGTTAGAGGCTGATGACGATGATTAAACCCTCTATCCTCGTCCCTCCTTCTGTAGGAGGAGGATCGCGCCGGCCCTTGGAACCGAGGCTGCTGTGGGGGAGGCCGAAATTGCCTTCTTGACGACTGAGGGGGGTAAAGGCCTAAGGATCACAAGGTGGCCCTTGGGTCTTTCAAGCCACACAGTTTCGCATCCATCTGGTCTGAGAAGAGGCCAGTTCCATCGAAGGGCAGGTCCTGGATGGAGTTTTTCACTTCTTGTGACAGCCTCGAGGACTGCAGCCACAATGACCTGTGCATAGATATGGCAGAGGCCATTGATCTCGCCACCGAATCTGCCACATCCAGGGATGCCTGAAGGGCTGCCCTTGCCACTGCCTTACCCTGATCCAGAATGGTGGTGAAATCCTGGGCATGTTTCTGAGGGAGGAGCTCTGTGAACTTGAACAATGAGTTCCAAATATTAAAGTTGTATCTCCCCAGGAGAGCCGTAGGTTGGCTATCCGGAATTGTAGGCTTGCAGTAGAATAAACCTTACAGCTGAATAAGTCTTACCATTTTGCCTTCTTATTTTTTGGGATGGAATTTGGTTGTCCCTATCTGTCCCTCTCATTGGCTGCAGCCACTACGAGGGATCCTGGAGGATGGGTAAAGAGGTATTCAAACCCCTTCGCGGGTACGTAATACTTCTTTTCAGCCCTTTTCAATGTTGGGGGCAACGATGATGGGGTTTGCCACAGGGCCTTCACCACCTTTAATACCCCATCATGAATAGGCAGCGCAGCCCAGGCCGCCGCCAACACGTCAAACAGGGTGTCCGAGGTATCCTGGAGCTCCTCAATCTCCATGCCCGGTTGGAGGCCATTCTCCTCAGGAGGTCTTGGTGCGCCCTGAAACCTTCCAAGGGTGCCAATGGTTCTGCCACCACCGCCTCATCTGGGGAGGATGAGGATGAAGGCAAGACCAACGGTGGATGGCGTGGGTCTTTCCCTTGGATCTGGCCTGAGGTAGAAGCATGAGGCTCTGAGTCACTTTCGGATTTCGAGTCCTGCGACCCCTCACTGGTCGGTGGAACCCCGGACTGTTTCGCTGAGGAGCAAAATGAACAAGGCCCCAGTTCCATGGGGAACCCCTACAGGTTCCAATAAGCTGGCCATTCCAATGAGCTGGCCATTGCCCTTGGGGCCAGGCAGGTGCTGAAAGCACTTCCCTTCCTTTGTGATCTCTACAGCTGAATCAGTGCTGGTTTGGCTCAGGGCTACACACCCTCCCAGATGCTGGGGAATGGGAGTATGATCCTGATGACCAAGGCGGAACTGCTGAGTTTTCCAACTGACCTCTCCCCGGTGCCAGGGAGCGATTGTGCAGGGAAGGAGACTGGCGCCTGGAACTCGCCAGTCATTGCTGATTCAAGGAATGCCTTTCTGGAGACCGGTGCGGAGATCGGGATCAACCCCGGGAATCCCCCAACTAGTGCTGAGATGCTGGTGACCGGTATCAGAGGTAGAGGAATGGCAGTGCCAGGAGCCTGACCGGTACCTGTCTGATCTTTGCGCTGAAGAGGGAGATCTTGATTGGGACTTCGAACAGTGATGCCAGGGATGCAGGGATCTCCTCTGTGCCAGTGACTGCGGTACCAAGGACCTCGGCGAACCCCGTGGGGCTGGTGAGCAACGCGGCCACTGTGGCAGGCCCATTTCTAGCTTTCCTCTAGAGGCCGGTACCTTACCTTTGTCCAGTACAGAGGACACCAGTGTCAGAGGCACAGGCAAGGCCGTAAGGTCCCTTGCCACCTGAAATGCCTTGGGTGTTGACAGCATGGCTAGGTGAACCGAGCTCCTCACATGGGCCGGAGTCTGTGGCGGATCCCTCGGCGGGGAACTGGCCACTTATGGCCCTGGTGAGGGTAACTGGCCCAACACAGATCCTGCACCCTGAGTTCCTTTCTTGTTCCTCTTGGGCGCCGGTGAGTGGCCCCTCTCGACCTGGTTCTTTTTCTTGAGCCCCGTCTCTGGGGATGCTGAGCAGTGCTGGGAAGGTGCCGGTGGTGTGCTCTGAACCGAAGCTGTTGTACTCGGTGCTGCAGCAGTTCGTGAGGGCTCCAAGGCTGGTCTCAACGCTGCCTCCATGAGTAGCTCCTTCAGGTGAATATCCCGGTCTTTTCTTGTCCTGGGCTTGAACTCATTACAAATGGCACAGTTGTCCTTTCTGTGCACTTCCCCCAGACACTTAAGGCAGCTGTCATGGGAGTCACTCAGGGGAAATGGCTTGCTACAGGCCACACGGTGTGAACCGCAGGGATTGAGGCATATCCTAATCATGGGCAAGTGCCCTTAACTAACTAACTACACTAAAACTATTTACACTAATCATCTAAGATTAACTACTCTAAACTTATTAACAGAACAAAGAAGAGAGTAACAGCTTATCTCCAACACAATGCCTTGCAGACGCAAGTGAGAAGGGAGTTCCAGCAACTGTCACTGGCGGAAAGAAGGAACTGAGAGGGCATAGGGCCAGCTGCCCCTCTTATACTGCGGCATGATCGCACGACATGAGAGGGTGCCGGAGCCAGCCCTACAGGTACTGCTAAAGGCACGCGCACACCTAGAATGTAATCGATATGAGCAAGCACTCGAAGAAGAACTATCTTTAAACAAAGCTGTTCCAAGCAAGACCCTCTGATATGATTTCCTTACCTCGTCAGCGTGGACAAGGACTAAAGGTAATATATTGCGAAGTATCTAAACTCCTTCTAAAATACTCTAACAACGACAAGATATCCCCTGATGCTACTGTGTATAAAGCAGGGCCAAATTCATTGACAAAGACTCTAGTGGAAGGCCTTTGAGAGCAGAATGTCTGCCAAGATAAGATTACAGCAGGGCAAAACATCCACCCAAAATCTCCCCAGGCAATTCCACCCCAAATGTGGGAAATGCTGATTTAACAGGGGGCGCAGCCAAGGTGGCTAGGTGGTGTGCTGATCCAATGCAAACACTGCAGGTTCAGTAGAGCCCTTGTCAGACGTTAGAGCTGTCATCCCCCTCAGGGAAGGGCAGTGGAGAAAACACTATGCCCTCCCACAGGGATGAATCCTCTCTGGGGTGCAAGGGGCAGAGGTGGTAGATGGAAGTGCAGTTTGGAAGTTCAGTGATTGACTGGCATATGCGACTGCTATTATGAGCTCAATTACACACACGAAACCTCAGACACTGAACCTGTACTAAAAGAGTTTGTGACGCTAAAGATGGGGACGGGGATAACCTATCAATGGTATATATAAAATAACCTATCAATATATAAAACCTATCAAAATATAAAATAACCTATCAATAGTATATATAAAAGCTGAGAAAAAAACCTGAGATACACCCAAACCAAAATCTCAGATCTGAACAATGGGATGTTTGAGATCCAGATCTGAATTTTATAACCTGGTCCTTATAGCAGGCCAACACAAAACCATGGATCTAAACACCCGGAAACATCTGGATCCAGGTCCAAATGTTCTAGCTCAGGCCCCCCTCTATTCAAAATCCATTACTTTAAAGTCATTGTGCCAGCATATCTCATGTGGGTTTTTTTTTCAATTGGTATACAAAGCTTGCTATATAATCACACTATCAATGAACCGTGAACACACACTAATAAACATAATTAGAATTGCTGCCGCCGTTAGATTGCAATTTCATTTACTTTATATCATTCTCCTGAGTTACAAAGATATATTGGTGGAACGCTGCAGTCAATACTGCTGCATTTGTGCTGATGAATTAGGACGCACTTTGCTGTGTTCCTAATGGGCTCACAATCCCTTCTCTTTTCATGAAGGAGACCCATAAAGACTTTGATAGGAGGCATTTCCCACATTTTAGCTGGCATCTGATGAAGTTTATCTTACCATGGTTAAGAACACCTTCCTCTAGCAATACTTGCCACATGCCAACAGCCTGTGTTCGTGAATGAACGCAAGGACTTTGTTGCATCATCCAGTCCACCAGTTCTGTTCCTACACAGCATTGCCTGAGGGTCAAAAAATCATTTTAAAACAGGTCAGTAAAAGGAGCACCTGCCAAGAGTAGCAGTATCAACAAACTGCATCAGATGGACTAGTCAGACCCCATTAAAAAAAATAAAACACACTGAAGCATTCACTATCATTTGTTTGAAAAACCTGTCAAAAAGAAGAAATCCCAGCAGCATGACCAAAGCTAGAAAAGCCCATAAATAACCACGTAGAAAACAGGGATGTGTCTGGTCCATCTGGACAAGCCTCACTGTTCTACAATTCATGTACAGCTTCTAGATATGAAGGTGACTGGGGATACTGAAATCTTTGTATTCAGGTAAGAAAGTGACTTGTTTTTGAAAACTTGCTGTAGGTGTAAATCCCAGTTCAATCACAAGAAAAAAGAATCTCTCTCATCCTAGAGAACTGGCCATGTGACGTAAATAGCAGACAGTTTGACACAGTCCTATAGCACTGGCACTCTTTATTCAAGAGACTGAAGAATGGAACAGCAGGTGTTCGTTGCTTAAGATAAATTTGCAGAATTGAATGGAAGAGTTTCCACAGCACCGGCCTGAATGTACTATGTATGCTGCTAGGGTATTACTCCTGTTCTCCTATAAGTATTCTAAAATAAGGAACAATAATCTTAGAAACTCCTATTGCAACAACCATTCAGATAAAAACAAGTGTTCCAAACATCTCACCGGTTTATAATACATCAAATTAATGTCTAAGTCAATTTTAGACTGAAATCTAATGGAAAAATCAATGCCTCTCTCTGAAAAGTAGATCAGTAACACACTGATTAACTATCAAGAGTGGAAGTACTTAGAGACTGTAAACCAGTTTCTGTATTCTCAGAATCATGTATTAATCATTTGGATTAAATGTTAAATAGTAAAGCTACTCAGTGTTTCTTAATTCAGCAAGACAATAGGATGAAAAATCATTTATAGTCCTGAACTTTTAATGCCTATCTTGCTAATGTCACAAATGTCCAATTTCAGCAAGACAGTGCTGCCACCAAAAGGAAGATCAGAAAGACTGACTGTAAACTGAAAAATTTAATTTCAAAGAGAACTGAGAATGTATATGCTGTGAGAAGTGCATTTCACTATGTGAACTTTCAGAACTCCACATTGAGCAATATGGTGCAGCTCTCTTTGGGATGAATATAGCAGCATAGTGTTTTAATAAGATTTCCATTCATTATTTAGTGATACACCAAAATACTTGGATCTATATTTTTAACCTGATGGGTAAAATATTCCAACTAACTATAATATTAACTTTTATGGGGGTTTTATATGTATGCTCCTTTCACATTCATGGACTCAATTTCCAGTCAAATTACCTAGAAAGGATTTACCAAGCACATTAAACACTGCGTAACACCCAGATACAAATAGCATCACAGAATAATTTCAGGCCTTTTGACAGCTGCAAGCATGATATCATCATGCAATCAGCTCACACACACCTGTAAGTCTTCAGATGATATTTACGATCTCTTATCATATGAGGTGCTCGGGAGAGAATTGCATTGCGTAAAATCTTTCCAGCTCTGAGGATCTTTTCTGATGGCACCTTGGTGAAGATGAATAATAAAGGGAACAAAATTAACAGATGTTAAACATTTTTTTAATATTTGACACTTGCTAAAAGACAAAATACAATCCAAACCCATATAAGATAAAAGCCCCTCCCCGCACAAATGTTTGATTTTGAAAAGCACTGTAATATACTGAGGACTGTGGGTCTAAGACCCTGTCTATACTTACCTCCGAGATTTGGCGGCAATCGACGGGAGTTATGTAAGCTACGCAAAAAACTTGCGTAACTCCCGTTGACTTCTCTGCTCTTCTGCGTGCCGTCTTCACTGCACTGCGCCAACGGGAACCGCGTTCCCGTCGACACAGCGCTACACCACTTGTAAAGGTGGTCTTAGTACGTCGATTTCTGGATCGACTGAGCAGGTCTTCACTGACCGCTCAGTCGATCCAGAAAAATCAATCTGACAGCGGCAACTTTGCCGCCGTCAATGTAGCCATAGCCTAAGATACTCAAAGGTCTAAAGCAAAGCATCAACACTGTATTAGCTGAATATCATGTCCCCATATTGGAAAAATTACTACCATCAGTTATTTCAGTTTGCACAGCAGCCTAGCTCCCAAGTACATCTATGTCCCCATTACCTGTGTAATAGTTTTAGCAGGACGGAGTGGGATGTGAGGTTCAATGAGAGGTGTCTGAAAAATAAAATTTAAATGAAACAAATAATAAAAAAAAAATGTTTAAAAGAAAAAAATTAATCATGAGCTTAAAATGATTAATGTACTAAAACTAAAAGGATGAACAACATAAGGAACAATGCTTAGGGCCAAGCTCTGCCCATTCATGTGTGTGGAAGATTCCTAGTGAAGTATGCAAACCATATACAGGCACCCAAAAAAACTTGGCCCTTACTGTTTAGTGCTTTAAAACAAATTACACGAAACGTGAAGATGTATAAACAGTTATTTAGTATCCACATCATAACAGATCAAAAGCCAAGCCACAGGGTAGTTAGGCACAAACTCTAACTACTGGGATGGTTCTAGGTTTAGGTGCTGGGTCCCTAAGAGGGTGTAAAATTGTCTCCGGGAGGTTCCAGCTACACATAACTACCTCTGCCACTCAGCCTTCAGCACTGGTTATGAAGAAATAAACAAAGGGGGCTTCTGAGTTTCAAGGGCTATCTCAGAAGAGTGGGTGCATAACTGGTTGGAAAATCATTCCCAGAGAGTAACCATCAGTGGTTCACAGTGAAGCTGGAAGGCATATTGAATGGGGTCCTGCAGGGATCCGCCTTGGGTCCGGTTCTGTTCAATATCTTCATCAGTGATTTAGATAATGGCATAGAGTGTACACTTCTAAAGTTTGCAGACTATACCAGGCTGGGAGGGGTTACAAGTGCATTGGAGGATAGGATTAAAATTCAAAATGAACTGGACAAACTGGAGAAATTGTCTGAAGTAAACAGGATGAAATTCAATAAGGACAAATGCAAAGTACTCCACTGAGGAAGGAACAATCAACTGCACACATACAAAATGGGAAATGACTGCGTAGGAAGGAGTACTGCAAAAAGGGATCTGGGGGTCATGGTGGATCACAAACTAAATATCAGTCAACAGTGTAACACTGTTGCAAAAAAGGCAAACATCCTTCTGAGATGTATTAGCAGGAGTGTCGTAAGCAAGACACAAGAAGTGATTCTTCTGCTCTACTCCACAGTGATATTGCCTCAGCTGGTGTATTGTGTGCAGTTCTGGGCATCACAGTTCAGGAAAGATGTGGACAAACTGGAGAAGGTCCAGAGGAGAGCAACAAAAATGATGAAAGTTCTAGGAAACATGGCCTATGAGAGAAGATTGGAAGAACTGGGTTTGTTTAGCCTGGAGCAGAGAAGACAGAGGGGACATGGTAACAGTTTTCAAGTACATAAAAAGTTGTTACAAGGAGGAGGGAGAAAAATTGTTCTTCTTAACCTCTGAGGATAGAATAAGAAGCAATGGGCTTAAAATGCAGCAAGGGAGGTTTAGGTTGGACATTAGGAAAAACTTCCTAACTGGCAGGGTGGTTAAGCACTGGAATAAATTGCCTAGAGAGGTTGTGGAATCTCCATCATTAGAGGATTTTAAGAGCAGGTTAGACAAACACCTGTCAGGGATGGTCTATACTTAGTCCTGCTTTGAGTGCAGAGGACTGGACTAGAAGACCTCTCAAAGTCCCTTCCAGTACTATAATTCTATGATTCTTCTCTCAGCTCCTTTCTCTGATTAACCGATATGAGACAGGATGAGAAAATGATGTACTCCCACAGGAGGGGCTTTGCCGTTCAGGGAGCAGAGAGTGTCCAGCAGATCTTATTTTAGCTGACCAACAAGCTTCTCTGCTCTACAGAAACATACAAATATGTCACATGTATAAACAGATTCATATGGTAAAAAGTGAGGTAGAAGCGAGAAGAGAAGTTGGCAAGGTAATAAGAGAAGAGAAAAGAGGAGAGCAAAATCCTGAAATAGAAAGAGGAAAGTGGGGAGAAAGAGAGAGAGAAGTGGAGGAGAGAAATGGAAGAAAGCCCTGAAGAGAATGAGAGAGAAAGGAGAAGAAGAGATAAGAATAAAAAATGGGAAGCAAACCTCAGAAAAACACAGACACAAAATTGGGAATGCAGCCAGGACAGAAAACGATGGGAGATGAAGAGAAAGATGAGGAAAAAAGTAAGTGAGACCCAGTAAACCCCTCCAAGTGGCAGGAAAATCCTTCGCTCTGTAAAGACAAGTAGTTAAATGACTCAAGCTGAATACATTCCTAGTATCAATCATCTGAAGTCATATGAGGGATGAATTTGGGGGGTTTAAGGGCTGGGTTGTACCACAAGGACATGGTTCACGGAAGGAACAACGTGCTGCTGATCCAGGGAGACAATTCCATTCCTGCTCCCCACTTGCTCCACAAAAGCTAATACTTTGCTGCTGGCCTGTACCATCACCAAATTTTTAATCTCCTTCCTCTCATACCAGCTCAGCTCCTTTGGCCAGCAGACCGAGGCAAAGAGAGATAAAGACCTACCTGCCCTATGTGCAGGCTCTCCTACAAGTCAGGTGGGTGACAGGAAGCACTAGGAGGTCCAGGAAAGACTGTGGGAAAGGCCTAAAGGAAGGTCCAGGGAATGTAGCAAGCAGTCTCAGTTGCTGGATCTTCTCTACTTTCTACAGAGTGCCTGGCCTTGGAGCCAGAGTAGAGAGAGGGTCTGATTTCCACTACAATGTTAGTAAAAAAAGGTGGTGTGGAACCCCCTTATATGAGGGGTAGAAGGGCTATTGAGCCTGAAGTAAGGCTGTAGACCCAGTGCAAGGTTGATGGATGTCTGTTTTGTTCTTTTAGATGTCTGTTTTTTAACACCAGATGGGATAGACTCTTCCATAGGGCTAACATCTCAGTGATCCAATAGTGCTGCGAACTGAAGGACCACCAAGGGAGACAGCAAGTCAACCAGAATGGGGAAATGGAGGTAAGCGCACGACGAGAAGCTAAGAGAGGTAAGGTGATCTAGTCTCAAAAGCCCACTAACAAAATACTACTTATGTCACTTCCAAAGGTGGAAAACATTGCAAATTCAACTTCCTTAATTATGGTTATATCTGACGACAAGCCTTTGCAAAGGTAGATTAATAAAATGAAACTGGGTTTGTATATTTTTCTCCCATTAATAAGACAATAACATTTCCAAAAGAGTTGGGTTAAGTTATACACATCTTCTTCTTTTAAAAAATAAATCCATCCAAAATAAATTCTGTGAATTTTTCCCCTTATTTTCTGCACAATGTATTTTTGGAGTAGGATCAAAGGCATATTTGATATGGCCTATTTTTTGTTTTGGTGAGAGAAACCAGTAAATAAAGAAATAAATACATGCATACATATATAAAGCAGTTTTTGTTTTAAACTAACCAGATTATTTTTTTCAGATTTTTCAGTTCAGCCACTGAACTGAAAAATCAACTATTAGCTCAGCTCTATTTATGAATGAATAAAAATTGTGGATCCTCAGCAATACAATGCAGAATCAAATAAAGGAATGAGAGAGGAATCATAACTTCTATCCTCAAATGTCAAGGTAGGGAACATGCACTCCAGTTAGGAGAAAATAAAATCCATGGAATCATTTCCACCTTTGACAAGGAATTGGAGTTAAGCATGACATTTGAGATTACCAGCAAGAAAAGAACAAAACCATAGAAGAACCACCTCATGTATGTCTGCTAGTGTCCACAAGTGAGTCAGCAACACCTCATGATCAACAAATGATAGATCTAACAACATCAGCACTGACACCTGATCTTTATCACCACCATGGTCTCCCCCCAAAATATTGGACCCTGCCAAATTTCAAAACTTCATAATAGAAAATTTCCAAAGAGTCCAAAGAATAGAAGAATTAGTGAGGAACTACAACCAGTCTTTGAATACAGCTATACACATTCTAGCATCCAACCAATGCACACACAGATCACCATGGTTCTCAGAAAAGGACCAGTAATTGAAAAAGCAGGAAGGAAGAAAACTTGAGCACTAGTGACAGAAAACCATCTGGTACAACCTCAGACACAAATCATTGCTACAAACTGACGGCTCTGCTACTGAGACAGCAAAATTACACCTCACAGAAATCTTCTGGACCATAAATCACTTCTCATTGTTCAGCATGTTTGTAACCGAAACACCGCAATGACACCCAGAAGGAATAACTAACTATAAACAAAGCAAAAATGAAAATGACTAATTAAAATTGTAAGGATTAGGAATCTGCCATTAACTTGCTGTGTGATCTTAGGCAACTCATGGAACATCTCTTTGCTTCAGTTTCTCCTGCTGTAGAAGAGGCATAATGATACATATCTATCTTCGCAAAGTGCTTGAGAACTATGGTTTAAAAAAAGCTTCTAAGGATAATTATCATTACTTCAAAATCTATTTTTATTGTTGAATCTTAGCAAAATGGTAAAAGTACACAGCATAAATGTTACAAAGTTAATTTAGAGTTTAAACATTGTTTAAAATTTAAGTTTATTAATAGCACAGGTAGGGATATCTGTCCCTTTAAATACTTGAAGTGCAATCAGTGCAGCAAACTTATATTAGAATGTTAAATTAGATATGCATTATTTAGCATTTTGCAGTGTCTCTTTGACAAACCATAACTGTCGTTTTTAACACGATGATTCAGCCATTACCAAAAATGATACTTCACTGCAAATGTCAAAGGGAAAAAAGAATATTGAATATGACCAGTGTACAAAAAACTCGAGACCATAGCTAATGATGTCTTATTTTCCTGTCCTTTTTCTACTTCCCTGCTACAGTGAAACAGCTGCAATAACTACACTCAATGCATTGAATAAAATGTCTCAAAATGCTAACTTCTTCAGAATATCTGGTGCATTCACAGTGGAGGTATGACTATAGTTGTCATGGACAATCTCAGCTAGGAGATGTGATTGGTTTGTCTGCCACAGCATTTGTTTTTAACTTAAGGAAGAATAATTAAACTTTTTTTCACTGTATCTCACTAAAATTCCTGTGTTTTCTTGATCTCTGCAACATTATTATTAATGGTAGATTGGTTTACCTGACACCATTTACATTTCCAAAAGCAACATATGGTACTGAAGATGAAAAATCAGAGTCATAAATAAGGATAAAAGAGGTTTGTTTTTTTTATAAAGAACCATTTCCCAAACATGCTTTGGTTCATAACAAATTTCAAAATATTACCCTGGACAAACTAAAATAAAGCTATTGTTTAACCAGCTAGTGGAAGATTCTTCTTGGGTTCTCAGGACACCCACTACCTATAAACCTCCACCTCCACAAATCACCTCTGTAAGAGGAGTATCTGGGGGGAAGTGGGCCTGGATGAAGCACCCTCATACCCTGGCAATGCCCCAGATGCCAGAACTGCCTCTTGAACCTTAGGCGGGTGGATATAAATTTGAGCAGTCTCATGGTCTGATGCCTGGCTGCACCCAGGACTGACGAGAGGCGGAGTCAAGGGGTGAAATTCTGGACCTATTGAAATCAATGGCAAAACTGCCATTGACTTTACTGGGGCCATGATTGCAATTAAGGTGATGTAAGGACACTTTGTTTCCCAGGCTCTCCCACAATCTTGGCAAGCAAAAACTTCTCCATCTGTAAAATGGGGATAATGATACTCGCCCACCTTTGTCAAGTGTTTTGAGATCTCAGGATGAAAAACACTATTAATTAATCATTGGTGTCAATGATTTCAGTGGGCCAGGATTTCACCTAAGTCTACAGTGACTTTTGCCAAAAAAAAGAAAATTTAATCAAAGTGAGACAGATCCCCTGGGTTTTAAAAGGCAGCAATTGTAACACTGTCTGCTCTCTGCAGAGTAAGTTTTTCATTTAGCAGGCAGGGCAATGCTGGTGTCAGGAGTGAAACTTATATCTCCTTGTGCTATCTTTGGTGAATCCAGGCTCCCCCAGGTTTAGAACAATGATTTTGCTCAGCTTTCATTTGCCAAGTTGTGTGAAATGAAGATAGATAGGTGCATTATACCACCTGAATGTTTCTTCTGCCTCAGATTCCAGCTGTCCTATGTACTCTCATTCCTCTCCTCTGTCAAAGGTAAACTTTACCTTTTTCCTGCAAATATATTCTTTTAAAATAAAACAATCTTTTAAAAAATGAAGCTGAAAAGGAATCTGACTCTCATGATCACTGGTCAAGCCTCATAATACACCTTTTTATGTACAGTAGTTCCAATGATTCTTTACAATAATGTATTGTTTTCCACAGATGTGATAAGAGTTCCCTATACATGAAAATTGTTCTTTGCCTGGAATATTAAACAAAGGAAATAAATCCTATATCAATCACTAGAGAGGACCCCATATTCGGATGAAAAGCTACATATTTCAATGCAATATCTTCTTTCAGCCAGGCATGACTTTTCCGAACAGTACTTTTTTCCTGTTACAATGGCCTGAAAACAAATACTAGGCATGTGGTAAACAGCCACAAAATGAATTCATTATTCTCCTTCAGATCCCTTCTTAAAACTCTCCTTTTCCATGACGCCTATAAAAAACTTGGCAATGGTTAGGTTGCTGGAATGCCAAGACCACTGCCTACTATGTGGACCAATACTGTCTCATTATTTCCTTGTACTCTCCTGTCCGTCTGTATCCCTTAGTTGTCTCTGGCCTTATATTTATATCATCAACTCTTTCAGGCAGGAACTGTCTTGTTGTTCTTTTCTGGTACAACATGTAGCACAGTGAGGTCCTCATGCAAGACTAAGGCTCAGAGGTGCTACTGTAACAAACAAACAGTAAGAAGAAGAAGAAAGCTCTGATTGTCAGAGCTTAGGTAAACTGTAAAGACCTTTCTTTGAATGATCAGATTTGACAGAGAGATAGGAGAGTTAGCCAAAAAAAGACAGCTACCATGGATCTTCCGTACAAATTCTCTCCAGCATCATCATGTATTTCTGCAATGGCTATGTGTACATTAACCGGGGGGGGGGGGGAATCTAATAATACATATTAGTAGAAAAACATCAGATATGACTGATAGGGAGAAATCTTGCTTGTTATAAAACCTCATCACAATTGTGTGGTCAAGAATTTAGTGCTATTGTAAATAAACAATACTAAATAAAACATACTGAACTGGATTAAGTATCTTATCCTCAAAGCAAGTAC
Organism: Emydura macquarii macquarii; assembly: GCF_026122565.2. NCBI lineage: Eukaryota > Metazoa > Chordata > Testudines > Chelidae > Emydura > Emydura macquarii. The sequence goes on from NW_027131390.1 coordinate 74,338,581, forward strand.
TGTGAAGACAAGTGTGATTAGCATGAAATTGAATTTATAATGATATGTATAAAATTAGTAAATGCTGTGATGTCCTATATTTAATAAGTTCGCCAATCAATGTATTGACTTTATGCCAGTAAAGATATTTGAAATTAAATTATTAGAAATGGATGTGTATTAAAATGTATAGTTTGCCTTACTGGTTACAGGAATACCAATAACACTGGAATAATCACTGAGTTTAACTGCATCTGTTTAAGAGGTGGTATTTATTGTGAGACGGACACACAAGAGCTGGAGGTACATGAGGGCAAACAGTAAAAATACTGAATGTATTTCACTTGGTTTTGAACACAAGTATCTATTGTTCAGAATTTCAGTTCAAGTTACCTCTTACCTAGTGAGTGACTGGCACAACTCTGAATACACAGTAATCTGTTTCCATTTTTAAACTGAACTCTTTTTTGATAAATGAGGAAAATTTGGCTCCAAAAATGTGCTCAACGCAAGAACTTCTAATCCAGCAGCAATACAGACAGATCAATAACAGTATAATATCTGACCTTTTTCACTCACTATTATTCCATTAAATCTCACTACAACCTTAGCAAGTTTCTGAAGAATGTGGCTTTGTCTTACCTCTCCCAAAACCTAAAAAAAACTTTATAAATTTTGTCCGTCTGGCTTTCAAGAATTTCACAAAAACAACGAGAGTCCTATAGCACTTTAAAGACTAACAAATTTAATTTCTGCAGGCATAAGCTTTCGTGGGCTGTAACCCACTTTGTCAGATGTAAGGAAAGCCCATGAAAGCTTATGCCTGCAGAATTTAAATTTGTTAGTCTTTAAAGTGCTACAGGACTCTCATTGTTTTTGCTGTATACAGACTAACATGGCTACCCCTCTGAAGAATTTCACAGCATCACATCTGTTCTTATTCGATAGTTAATAAAATATAATCCTTGTCTCTCCTGATCCTGCTTAATCTCAGTGTTAACTTTAGTGTCATTGTTGACTGTGTTGTTCCATGCGACTGGAATTCTGTTCATTCTCCCTCTGAGACATTTTCTCCCTCTTTGAATCTAACCTTAACCTTTCTTAGTTTATGATTCTTTTTTAAGAGAATAATGTTGTGGTAATGTACATGAAGGATGCTAGATAAAACATACTGGATTGGATTAAGCGTCTTATCCTCAGAGCAAATACTGAAGACAAACAGTTAATGTCTTGTTGTCCCAGATGTGAAGTTTAAATTAGTGCAATCTAAAACAGCTTAAGTGAAAATATTGAATGCAGATGAAATATTTGCAACTAACTCATAAATCTAAAAATCATAATTCTTGCAACACTGCACTAGACAATCCCTCTAATTACAATGCATACTTGAGAGACTATCATGAAGTAGCATGATGCCTCATCCAAAAGGAGTCTCTGGTGCAGCAGACTCCAATATTACTATGGAAAAGAATGAGTATATATTGCCACGGATTCACAGACTTTCTAAGCAGTAATACATGTTGTTATCTGCCCCAGAGAGCTTGCATTCTAAAATAGATGAGCCAAATACACACACACACACACACACACACACACACACACACACACACACACACACACACACACACACAGAGCAGTTCAAGGACTGAGTTTTATAAAATGAATGGTGCTGAGAAACTAACAAACAGATTCCTTTTTAATATCGATATTGCTGATATTTAGAGATTCTAGCACAGTAGCCTCCTGGTCCTCCCCTGCAATTTGCATGCATATATTTGGAGCATGAGGCTGTCCTTATACTGTGCTAGACTGCTGGAGAGCTGTTGCTGAAACTTTCAAGTAAAAGATGAGTTAGAAACCCTATTTCTAGGGCAGGCTTTTATGATCTGGCCTACAATCAAGTTTTTGTGACATTCTCCCACCTTTGCTGTAGTATCAATACAGCTCTGCTGGTATCAGCAGTGGTTAGTGCAGATAATTAACCAATTTATTTTTTACCAGCATGTCATCTAGACCTGCTCTGAACAGGATTAGACAACACAAAGGTAAAAACATCTTTTCCCAGATCTACATGAGTACTACACCAACAATGGGAAAAAAATTCACAAAAACCTGAATCAAGACACAGCCAAAGAGACTGTGTGACATTATCAAGGGTACAGTCTGGACTGATGGACAGCTGTGTCCCCTCAATTCTCCAGCCTGGGGTGCCTTCTACTCTGCTTCATTGTGAAAGCAACCGCTCCTGGTCTCCTCACACATAGCCTCCAGTACGTAAATCATTCCCTGCTATACTGTATGAGTGTTATAGCTAGTCACTCATGGATTACACTGCAGGGCAACAACAGCAAACTCCCAGTCCCAGACTTCCCCCCAGAAACGTGCATCTTGTATTGCCCAGCACCCTCCTGGATAATACAAACTCATATAAAGTCTGTCACTTATTAACACAAAATGATATGCACAAATCTTTTTATTCCAGATGGAGTTTCCCCAAACACTTCAAGCCGAACACATTGGTTTAGATAAAACAACAAAACAAATCTATTAACTACAGAAAGATAGATTTTAAGTGACTACAAGTAATGAGGCATACAAGGCAGAATTGGTTACAAGGAAATAAAAGGTAAAATGCAACTAACACCTAACTTAACAAGTTAAGTGAATACAAGGGAAAGGTCTCTCTGACCACATGTTCCAGCAATTTTACGGGCTGAACCTCTTTCATTTCGGATCTCTTCCCCAGTCCAGTGCTGCTTCCTTTGTTCTTCAGGGTTGATGAACTCTTATAACCCTGTCTCCTGTGCAAGAATCATCTTCAGCTGACATTCAGGAGACAGAAAAATCTGTGAGACCAGGAACCTTAAACTGTTTTTTTTTTTTTTTGTCAAAATGTAGATTTTTCCCCCCACACCATCTCTCCTGCCAAAGAGTGGCCATTTAATCAGGTGATGGTCCATTTGATCTCGTTGACACCTGGCTGAGGCGTCGGCTAGTCTTTTGTCTCTGGACAACTTGTTTGTGACTGTCCTCCAGAACATGTTGGAACATGTCCCAATATTATTACACAGTGGAATCTTATATCTTTACTTACAATGTTGCCACACATATTTTACCAGGACAATAATGATCAGCAAATCAGTTTTCAGATGATACTTTACACAGTATGCTTTATACAAAATTTAACATAGTCTTGTAAAAGGGGTGAACACAGGGATACAGACTGTCACAGACTGATATTATGCTGTTTAACCTGCTATTTAGCAGCAACTTGCAATGGTTTTGTCCTCTGGTTGCTGGAGGCTTGACAAAAGGATTTTCTGTTCCTAAAAATCCTCCTTTAGTTGAAGTGTACTTTTAGATCCAAGAGTTGCTTCAAATCCCAACATGAATATGGTGATGGTGAATTTACTGTAGTTTTATCTGATTAAAGGGGACAGATTTAATGGTGGTTTGTACTCCCATAAATTTGCTATGATATAAAGAGCCGAGGGGCTTTCAGAAGCTGCTACACAGAAAAACACATCAGAAGACAGAAGTGATGAAAAAGGCATTCTTCTTACTCTTTCTCAGATTTACACCTGATTCATTAGCAGCTTCAAAGAGTGAGGAATGATTAAACACTATTTTGTGGTTTGCAGTGGTTTAGTCAAAGTTCAGTTTTGTTCTCTCTCCTTTAAGCTACTCCATCCTCTTTTCCTTCCCCGTTACAATTTAAGGTAATGGTACATCCTTATTTAGGGCTTGATTCGCCAGGGGGGCCAAGTGCCTCCTACAGAGCTGTACCATTGCTTTAAACTATTAAAAAAAAGACCTGTTTTTGTGAGATGAAAACGTATATTACAGTAACCCCAAGTTAGTACTGTACTGTTATACAATAACTGGTGTTGGGAACATGACTTCTTCCTTTATCGCTTTTGTTCTGGAATCAAATGCATTCCTTTCACTTCTGTATTTGCAAACTCATGTACATATGTGAATTTATATTTTCTCACTAACAGATATCTTCAATTTAATCTTCAATTCACTAATGATGAAGCCCCAACACAGACATCAAACACATTATGGCTCTCATGTCAAACTTTCCTCCTGACAGAAACTTACAAAAAGAATAAATAAAGAAATCATAAATCTTTAAAAACATGAATAGCACTTTACCATCACTAGAAATAATAGGCTAAAACTACAACAGCTGTGTCAGACATCTGACACTTTTGATTCAGAATTTTTCTCATAGGTAGCAGTGAAAATATTCTTGAGGGTGGGGGCAGGGTTGAGCCTGTCCCCACATATTCCACAGAGGCAGCTCTTGTTCTGGAGGACTTCCCGTGCTGGCCCATTGACACTCACTGTTCACAGATTTCGAGGAGCTCTCCAAGGCATCACTTGACGTGCGTGTCCGCACGCAAGCGGGGCCCACCCCCTGCAATGCCCTGCCCCTTTTCTGGCCCTTGCCCCCCTGGATGTGGGGCCTCAATCTCCCCCCTCCCCACTCATCACCTCAGGATCTCATCCCCTTCCTCCGGGACTCCCTTTCTCCCCCCACCACTTCACCTCAGGATCCCCACCTTCTCCCAGGACTCTCTCCAGTCCCAGTGAACCTTCCCAGGAAGTGCTGCTCAGGAGTCAGTGCCACCTGCCAGGAATCCAATGCACAGGTGGGGACCTCACCCCACTATGCCTTTCTCCCTTCCTGACCCTAGTGTCGCTGGATGGGAGGCTTCACCTGCCAAGATGGGATGTGTGTGGGTTGTAGTGTGGCTCAGAAAATAGATTTGGGAAGGCCCCTTCTACCCTAACCGTCGACTACCTAGGATTGTTTTAAATGAATGTCACAGATAGAACAAAAACGACATTATTTCTGAGTTTGTACAGGAAAATAGGGTCCTGGTTCTTGACTAGGTCTCACCGGCACTATGGTAATACAAATAAAGAAAATAATAATAATATCACTTCACAGTCTCCTGCCCCCACATACTTAATTATTAGTCCATCAAATGATAAAGGACATACAGATGAAGAAGGGTCTCAACAGTTTCTACGTCAGTGTAATGATTATTCACTGGCTCAGGACTACATTAATTTTATGGAATATAAATTCCAGAATGTAAGTACATTACTTGTAAGACAGCTAGTCAAAATGGTCTGCTGGAGATGAAATGATTGACTATAAGAAATCTGATTTTAAGATCCTGGATTCATTTTTCTGTCAAACTTGAGATTATAATTACAACATTCAAGAAACTCATTTTTCTGTTTCAAATATAAGTGTGAAATATGTTACTTGTGTACACCTGACACGTCTGAAGACTGGACCCTTGAGAAGGACGACCCTTTTTCTCACTGTAATCACCTGCTCTCTTTTCCTGCCTTTCAACTGTAAGAGCTAAATTGAGCACATGTGCATGTCTTTATGGGTTGTGATGTGTAACAGGGTGGCTTACCCTGTGGGGTTGGAGAGTTTACGTCTAAGCCAACCCTAATTATGGAGTGAGGCCCACCTGAAGGGAATTAGGAAATTTCCTATAAAGAGCAAGAGGTGACTGCAGTGAAAGGGAAAGGGGAAGGGCAGGGAGCTACAGCTATGTGACGTGACAGGACACTTCAGGGAGAAAAAGGGCTTCTGCAGGAAAAAGATACCAGAGAGGCTGGAGGCTAAAACTCCATGAGCAGCAGGCTCCTGGTGAGTTGGAAACCCTGATTGTGTTTAGGACTGGACATCAGAGCCTCATGAGGAAGAGCTGAAAGGACTGGCTAGGAGATCAGATCCGGCTGGAAGAAGAGCCCAATGGGGGAAGAAAACGTCAGAGCTATGTATGGACTTTTTCTTTGTGAAATGAACTTTCAGTTTGGGGCTTTGGGTTGTTCTAAACTGGTTCTGGTATCAAACTAGCCCCAAGTAGGGGTACTGTTAACCAGAGAAAGCCTCTGTGAGTTCTTCAAGGGCCCTGAAGAGAGGAAAAACAAAGGTAGATTGTCCTGGTGAGGAGGGGCCACTCGGTAAGCAGCAGTCTGTTATGTGATGGAATTACATGGTGAAGTATCAAGAGTCACCAAATGTGATTCTGTTTTACATCTTATCAGATTCTGCCCTCACCAGCCCTGACAGGTAATGGGAGCATGTCATGTTTTCCAAAACAGACTCAAATGGGAGTGATGGTAAACTATTTGTGTATTCAAGGAACTCATCACAATAAGCGGTATTTCACAAAGTCATATTTACCTTACTGTGGGCAAGGAATTTTTAAAAATGTTAGGCCATAACCCTAGCACATGCACAACCAGAGGAAAGGGGACAGAAAAAAAAGAATGCCAATACATCCCTGTTCCCTTTTCTCCACATAACCCCCGTTACCTGTACAACTGCAGATCGGTAGAATGAGCTGCAAAGTGCCAAGTTGATTGGTGTTGAGTATTCTCTATCTGAATTGTACTCAGTATTGCAAATCCCAAAAGTTCAAAATCATGAGATTTTTTTTAAAAAAAACAAAAACAAAAAAAGACTTAAATGATTGGGTTTCTTTTCCCCCTGCCATCTAATTTTTGAACTCCTTCTGCCCACTCCCAATGCACCCTGGACATTTACAGCAGTGTTGCCAGCTCTCACAGATTTATAGCTGCAGGAGTTCTCACTAATGGACTCAGATGAGACCAGGGCTCCATTGTGATACACTGTACATACAGAGAGTAAGAGGTAGTCCCTTCCCCAAAGAACCTACAATCTAGCGTTAAGCATGGTGGTGAGTTTGGGGTATGGGCGCTGGAAAAGGGATGCTCCAAACTCATCTAGTGTAAGAATCACCCCCCCCCCCTTTTTTTTTTTTTTTTTAATTCCTGCTGGGCTGGATTCAGATTGGTAACTTAGATTATTGAGAGAAAAAACTCTGTTGCTCACTAGTAGGGACTTGAGGCATCCAGTCCCCCTGCCTGTCTATATCCATCTGTTGTTCTTAAACTCAGATTGCAAGCTCTTTGTGGCAGGGACCATCTTTTTGTTCTGTGTTTGTACAGTGCCTAGCACAATGGGGCCCTGGTCCTTGACTTGGGCTTCTCGGAATTAGGATAATGCAAATAAGTAGCAATAAAGTACTGATGTAACACCTTTGAAAATGCAGCATGCTTCTTGGAAAGATAAGTTCATTAAATCAAGTTCTGACCGTTTTTGACGCTTACACAGTGTCTTCCACACTCTGAACACACAAGCTCTCAGACTCACTCTGTCAGCAACACCCATTTTAAAAGGACTGCTCCGATTAACCAAACCCAAACAATAAAAATGCAACAGTAAAACAAAATGTTAACACAATGTCAAAAATAGACTGTATTGCAATATGAAATTAGTCCTGCAATTACTGTAGGAGTATTACATTAACTTCTATATAAATATGTGCATTTCTTTTCACTGCTATATAGCAGGGTCTGACTTCTCAACCACAGACCTCTTCCACTTCATTTTACAGGAATAATTAGAAGGTGGCATGCATTTATCCTCTTCGTGGACAGCCTGTATAGGGAGCTGCAGCACACACCCCCTACTCAGCTATCTGTGAGACAGCAGAGATCAGTATTGATGGTTCTCTCCCTGACTCTGCGAGCAGATATAGGTCTAGGGATTACAGACAGCACAGCCAAATCTAACAGTGGGTCATCTGGGGCGGGACTGAAACCAGAACTCCTGAATGTAAAAGCATGACTTGCTACTATTGAGCTAAAGAGTCAGATCACTCAGAGGTGATTCATGCTATTTGTGGTCTAGCTGCTGAAGGGTCACACTGCATTAGTGTGAATTACAGAAGCACCAAATGTGAGATACTCCTTTTAGAAACCTGCATAGCAAAATGTAAGAGTTGGCTCTGTTATATTAATATCTGGTTTCTATTCTCAGCTCTGCCTGAAATGAACTCTGTTCTCTCAGCTAGGGTATGACACTTTAGCTCATACTGAAAGACACAAATATTAACACCTGGCATTAAAACTCATGGAGTTTAGTTCACCATCCACTAGGCTATGAGAAGGAGAGGAGCAAAGGGAAGTCTCTCTCTCTCCCTCCTCCCATAACTCTGGGATGGCTGGAACGTTTTGCATCATTACAAAAACTACCTGCAGCCAGGACCAAAATCATATTATTCATGATAAATTCACAAGCTGACAATGTTGTATACTCCCAACAAACCTACAGAGGTTCCCCCAAAAAGTTAATACTGGCAAGTCATTACTAATGCAGGCATTTCTCCCTCTTCAGAGAGGAAATCCTCAGCAACGGCAGAGTTAGCAGGTTGGGCCCTGCCAGGGGGGCTCCAAAGGAGCTGTGCTATCAGGGAGCCAGAGGGAGGGCAGAGGCATAGGGCCTCCACACAGATGACCCATCCTTCCAATGGATCCCCATAGAACTTGCGATGGGTGTGGGGTTCAAGGGTTACACCACTCCTTGTTCATGCGAGTGGGAGTGGAGGGGATAAATTCTGCCAGCAGATCCCCAAGGGAATGAAAGAAGGGAAACAATCAGATAGCCATTCAGTTTCCCGTTCTCTACATGGGTTTTTCCTGCATAGAGGACAATCTGGACCTATAATCCTGTATTACAAATGCAAAGGAAGGTTTATTTATCTTAAATCACATAATTAAAAAGACACGGCCAAATGTTACTCTTATTTAAACCAGTGTGCTTCCAGAGTAACTCCACTGATTTCATGCCAGGGATGAATTTGTCCCATTGTATCTGAGAAGAGCAATTGCGTGCAATCCTATCTATCTAGGTCAGTGATTCCCAAACCAGGGGAGCACTTGCTGGTGATCCCAGGGTGTTGCCTCTTCTCCTTATTTCCCGCAGACAAGGGGGGAGGGAAACAGTTGAGAGGGGAAAGATAAAATGAAAAGCAAAATACGATAGTATGATTACTTTTCTTCCAAAAGGACAATACCCGTGTAGCACTAAAGACGGATAAAAATATATCTATACTTTCCCAGGTTACTTTTTCATGTGTGAACAACTAGCTGCCCCAGGGATGTTTCAAAATTGTGAATGGGAGGTGAGGCGGTCACAAGACCATCTCTCTTTTTGTGGCCCACACTATAAAAAGCTTGGCAACCAGTTTTAGGTGCTTATATTACATCTCGCTGTGGTAGCCGAAGGCATAGACAAAATAAGACAAGTAGTTCATCTCCCCATCTCTCATCAGTCTCACTCTTGCTGTGGATAGCGCCATTGTTCCTGTGGAGTACAGCCTTGGGAGAAAGTCCTGATTGTAGAAGGAGAAGTGATCTTTCAGATTCCAACTCATGGGAAGATTTTGAAGGTCAGGACTATGACCTTGAACTAGATTGGGTATTTGATGAGGAGACAATTTAATGACTATTAACATCCATGTTGGTTAGCTGACATGCTGTTGCATTCTGGGCCAGCCTGTGTTTTTTCAAAGCTTGCATTCATTCCTGGGTATAGTATTAATTAAGTAACAACCAATAATTAATCCTGCAAGTGTCAACAGGATGGAATACCACAGTCAGCTCGGTGTCGGTCACATTAGAGCTCAGTCTCCTGATTAGCTTGCAAAGAGAAGTTGTTCATGGCAGCCATTACTATTGAGGTCTGCAGGATGAGTGAGGAGTGCAGAAGGACCCCATCACCACACTTTTCTGATGATGGGTCAGTTGAATTGGATGACCAGTGATGAAAGGGTGCTATATAGTTCTTAGAAGCACCTCTCTTTTCCCACCATGATCATGTTTTTCTTGCCTGGGTTCATTTTCAGCCAGCTGCTTTTCATTCACACGCTGATTTCACGTATGTTTTGGGACAAGTGGCTTCAACATCTGACGTTAAGGAAATGTAGAACTGTGTGTCATCTGCATATTGCTGACATTTGAGTCTCCCCTAGTGACTCTCTAATAATTTAGCTTATGTAAGACATGTTTATGTAAAACTGCAGCCTTTCTAACTATTTCGTTTATGTAAAGAGAGATCTGGCGACATATAAAGACCTGCACGTTTTTCAAGATTAAGTTTATTACTAATGTATAAAAATGCATTTGTCACAGATGCCTTCACATCTCACACCCTAGTATTTATTCTCTCTCCCACCATATGCTGCCATCAGTCTGACTCACTGACAGTTACTATACTCACTCACACCATCTTTAGAACAGCCACATTGCTATGGGGAATCTGATAATTATTGAACCCAAAGCATTTCTGCATAGTGCAAAAAGAAGAACGTAGACATCTAAGCAAATTTTATTTTCATACATTTGATAATGGATGCCAAAGTATTATAGCAGGCACTAGAAACAACTATTATAGTTAGGGTCGCACAAAAATACTATTTAGAAATCATTATGTAAAGTGCTATGCAACAGTTTTTAAATAGAAAACACATAACTGTTATCTTTGCTATTCTATGTTAACAGCTGTGGCGAGGTAGGCCTGTTTGGCTCTGTGAGTCTGTGCTCCCCTCGGCTATGCCGATGGTGGGAGAGGGAGGGGCCAGCCCCACCCTCTACCCTGGGCTCCAACCCAGGGCCCCTGCGAGGAGTAGCCTCAAACAGCTTAATCCATGGGCTACTACCTTCCCTGGGTTGCTTGTCCGTGGCCCCCGTTTGTAATCCTCCTTCAGGCTTTTGGGGCCGGCGTTCCCCGGCCTTGCCTGGATGGGCTTCTCCTTAACTCCCGTGGCTGGGTGCTTTCGCAACACCCACACTAGCTCCAAGCCTTGTGGCAGCTCTGCTCCGCTGCACTCCTCCACTAGCTCCACACCATGTAGCAGCTGTACTCTGCTCTGCTCCACTCAACTACCTCTCATCTGCCCCTGCCTGCCTGAAACAGACTTTTCCCTGCTGTGGCAAGCTCCTTAATTGGCTTCAGGTGACCCAATTAACCTGGAGTAACCTTGGCTGTGTTACCCAGGGAACAGGGATTTGGTAAGCCTTGGGCTAATATATATGCCTTCAGAGGCATGCCTTTCCCTCGGCGCAGCGCTAGTGGGACGTGGGGAATGTGCACACCCAGCTCTTCTGCCACGACTACACTCGGGGGGCCAGCCAGCGGAGGGATGCGGAGATAGAGCAGCTGGAGCGGGAGGTTTTAGCAGTGGAGAGGCGTCTGGCCGCCAACCCTGAGGACCCGTCCCTCTGCGGAGCATGCCAGGAGAAGCGGGAGGAGCTCCGGGCCCTCAAAGACCTTCGGGCAAAAAAAAAAAAAAAAAAGGCACCCTGCTATAGCCGTCAGAGCTGGCCCTGTCACACAGTGTATAGGATTTTGGCACACAGCCCAAGAGAGGTTAGGACTTATAACAATGCATACACAGTGCAAGACGCTTACACAAACCATGTAAGCGAAGAACATGAACACGCACTAGGGAACTTTTAGTATGCTCCAGCAGGATCTACACAGGCCAGTCAGCACACACCACATTGGTGCACTTTAGAATTAACACCCCTCTAGAGCGCATTGCCACTCCAGGTAGACAAAATCATAGAAAATCAATTCAATCCAAACTACAACACACAAATCTCATTCAAATGCCACACTTTCCAAAAAACTCTCTATCATCGCCTCTACCACACTTCATATACTCTTTTACTATAAACCCGGTATTTCACAGTAGTGTCAAAATTCTCCATAAGTATTCTCTAGGATTTGTTAACCTGTTTGATATGTTAAAAGGTAAGCTTTCTCCTCAGGAATTTGGGAATGGTAATTTGAGATACAGTGTGGAGTTATTGTGCCTACCACTACTATGGTTATTATGGTTATTTGCATGATTATTATTGGTATGCCATATAGGCTATTCAATATTGTATTCTGGTGAATTTTAAAGATAGCTTTGTAAACAGTACATTTTACTTATTTTAAAGGGGCTATAGCTACCAATAAGTGCTTAAAATTGAAATAAATTAATATTAATTTGGCAGCTTATTTAGAAAATACTATCACTTAAATGACTAATACTCAGATTACACTTTTTCTTTCTACCAAAAGATCTTTTAGATATTTTTATTAAATATATCTAGGGCTGACAAAACACCAAATACTGCTTTCCCACACTACTCCAATTATTTGAATGGACCAAATTTTGCACAGTTACACCAATTTAGAGCCTTGATCCAGCAAGGCACTTAAGCACATGGCTAGCTTTAAGCACTTGAGAAGTCATATGGGACTATAGCCAAAAAACCAGAAATGCTATAATTTATTAAAGACAGACAATAATTTTAAATTGTATTATATCAAATAAATCAAGGAGCAAACAAAAAGAACTTCGAAGTATGAGCATATTTTGTAAAGGTCTTATTAAGAAAAATGTCCTCAAATGAAAGAATTTTTGCTAAAATTACACACTGCAGGATTTGAACTCATTATCTTTGAAAGAAAAAGCAGACATTTTAGCCATTCTGCTATTTAGACATTACTTAATGTTACAGGTATTTAAAGGTATTACTTTGACCACCAGAGGGAGCTATGATGTTATTTTAATACAGCAGAACTAGAAAGCAAATATATATATGGGAATATATTAAAAATAGAACATAACAGCTAGTGAGTTCAAACAAAAAATACTCCCTAGCTCATGTCAAGAGCTACAGAACATGTACGCAAAAAGTCATGTTAATTACACCTAATTTATTGTGTATATAGATTCATCAGCAAAAGCAGTGACAAGAAGAAAAACGAAGAATAAGAACTTTCCTACTTTTGGGGTATACATTTTTCCATAAATAAGGCACATATTAAATTATTTTTTCTATGTAATGTTAGCGGGATTAGGCTGTACCAAAACAAAAACAATGTGTCAATGTTATTGTCTAAGGTTAGAATTTATATTTTTAAGGGGTCCCATGGAAAAAATAACATGTGATCATATAATTAAAGACTGTAACATAATGCATACAAACAAGAGGGTCCAATTAAAGTTGCATAGGCAGTCTTAATTCTGACATTTACTAACTTTTAAGGGCTTGACGTTAATGTTCTTTTAACATAGTTTTTTAGGTTTAATTTCCTAATTCAAAAATAAATGCCTCCCCCACCCAGATATTCCAGCATTTGAAACCATATTGATCGCCAGCATAGGACATCAGCAGCGTTGAGATCTTTAGGTCCGAAGCATCGATTTCTACAACATGAACTAACAGAGTAAATGGTAGCAGTTGCAGGCTGCAACTAGAGGAGGATGAGACACATGCTTTGCCAGAGGGTTTCACAGCTATTTGCTGACAGGAAAAGAATGCAAAGACTAAGGACTTCTGGGTTCATTTCCAGGTTCTGCTGGAGAGTGGTTTAGAGACTTATGCCCGTTGCCTGGGTCTTTCTCTGCTCCTATCCACTTCTGCCATCCTGCCTTCTTCCCCCTACTCTCTTGGTCCTGCAACTCCCTCTTCCCCTGTCTCCATAACCCCCTGGGAATAATCAGCCAGCTTCTTCCTTCTCCTTCTCACTGCCTGGATCACAGCAGGGGATGCAATGAGAGCATAGAAGAGACAGTCTTCCTCCTCTCAGTTCCAGTGTCTGGCTCAGAAGCTTCTACCAGCTGAGAGAAACAACTGAAGGGAAAGGCTTGTTCAGTTCCTGCAGCCCTGAGCTGGCACATGTTGAGTCACTGTGTGTACATGGTGCATGTGCAGAATGAAGCATGCCCAATGCAGATGGGATCTTTGGAGAATTTAGCTGTCAAGCTGTAACAAATCTCTCTATCAAGGATGTGCCAACTGATATTTTTCAGAGGCTTATAACTTTGGTAAATTGTTAGGTGGATGAAAAAAGGCACATTCCTGATGCCAGGACGACCCTCACTGCTTTTCAAGTCCCTGCTCTAAAGCATGGAGGTACTAGAGTATCTCCAGGAAAAGACTAAAAAAATGTTAACATGGACAAACAACATATTTTTCCCAAACCTCATTCTCAGAATGGCCAAACCAATTTAGATGAAACTTTAAGCCTCAGGCAGACAACCTGGCCTGGAAAATTTCAACTCAAAAAGTTAAAGATTAGAAAAATTATAAGCAACTAAAAACAGGGTCCCATGAAGGAAAGTGTCAGGCAACCTTAAATACAGGCATGGCTCACAACTCCACCTGTAATATATGTGCATGTACATACCATTTAATCTATAAATACACACACAATCAGGACTCTACTGTGTTAATATTCTTCAGTAACTTTTCTAAAATGTATCTGAGATGATCACTGATTCTGTCATTTAGCTTGGAAGGTCAAGCTAAACTACTAGACCTAGGGTTTATCTAGATCTTGTTCTATAAGAATTTTCAAAACTATTTCAAGAGACGCTATCATACAATTATTAATCTTAACTAACCCAACAGAAAAAATTTGTTCTTTTCTCTAATGTAAGACAGCCTAGAATTGATTGTTTCCATTCCCCAAAATGTAACCGATGACATTAACACAATCATTTCATATTTTGTTTCAATTATTTTATGCTCAGTTTAATTGTGACTTTGTATTAAATGATGTGCACTAAAGTAACCCCAAATGCAAATGAATTCCTGTTTGGTACCAGAAAATCACTTTGCAGCTTTCTTCAGATAGAAACACATTTTTGATGGATTTTAATTGAACCAGGAATACCAAACACTTCCATATGGTGGTAAACTTGCAAGGCATACATTAGAAGAAAAATCTTAAGTTACTCATCAAAAAAGAAATAGGTGACAAGAGAAAAAAATTAAGCTATGAACATACAGCTCAAATAATTAGATGGTGAATATGGAAAATCATCTATTCTAGGGCTATTAAAAGAATTAACAAACTGAATAAGAGATGAATATATTTCATACTTAAAGAGCAGAATACATTCTATTAATTTGAAGCAAACTTATGAGCCATGTGAAAAGATTTGTGAATTATTTACATGAAAAATTAAAACAAGCAAGTTCTATGAAAATAATAAAAACAAAATATTCAGAAATATATCAGTATAATCAGAGTTATAGAAATTCACTAACCTAGTAGCTGTTCAAGTGGCTCTGCATTACCCAAAGATTCACCTACACAGGGGACACCTACACCTTCACACCCCAGATCAGTGCAAAGCTATCCCCAACACAGCTGAGAATTTAGACCTGCAGGCAAATCTTCCTGCTCAATCAAATCTTTAATTGATACCAAGCTTTGAGAATGGTACGAGTTGCACAGGTACTATGGTTCTTGATATAGTTCATAAATGCATATATAAATACATTTGACATGCAGTAAACTAAACATTTGTGTATTTACTTTTTTACTTAAGGTAAATAAAAGGAAGCATGGCCTTATGGCAAAAGCATACAACTATGAGTCATGAGCTATTATATTCTATATAGGTTCTTAAACCACACTCATCACCTTAGTATCTGAGCACCTTTCAGTAGTGCACTAAGCAATGTGACTAACATGTCTCATGTTTGTTCTCTCATCATCTCCCAGGAAGAGAATTGTATGTCCAGTAGAGTGTTTTGTTTTGGAATGTTTCTAAATATATACATGTGTTGCTATATGTTTGTCAGAAAAGTCAAGATCAAAGAAAGGCTCCTTGCACTCAGAGAAGAAGGTGATATAATTTGTGATGGTCCTTGGTTCCTTGACCTTGCACAGATGAGCTTAACCTTTATTGTAGAAAGTTACATTGTGCCAGAGAAATAAAAATGTTGACCATATTCTTCATCCAAGAGCTGTGGTTGATATTTTAGATAATCTGGACCCAGGCCATTGAGCTTGATTTGACATTCTATGGGAAGCCAGTGTAGTGTGTGGAGGACTGGTTTGATGTGTTCACAGTAGTCTGTATTGCTGAGGAGAGTAGCTGCCGCATTCTTGGCCAATTGGAATTTCCTAAGTGCTTGAGGTGGGGTATACAAACCCCACATTGAGCAAGAGAGGGTTAAGGAGCTGCTCTGAGCTCAGCTAGCCCCAGCCTGCCACACCTGCAAGAGATACACAGACTGGAGGAGGAATTAAACAGAACAGCTTATTTGGGGGCAGGCCAGGGAAGAGAGCAGACCTGCAACTCACAGTTCCTGAGAGAAGAGCTGAGGAAAGGCAGCATCTCTCCCGAAAACTGCCTGAGGGAAGGGAGGACCTGTTGCAGATACACCCTGGGGGTAGGCATTCCCCCTGTCTCTCATATGGACTCTGTTTGAATTAATTTCCCTTGTTTTGTTTATGGACTACCCCAGCAGGGGAGAGATTGGGAACTGACCTAGCAGAGAGCAAAACCACCAGACACCACGAGGGGTGCCAAGCAGTGAGCTGACCTCCTGCACATCTCCTCGCCACAGACAGCAAACTATAGACAATCATGGGGTGGTAGGAAGAGACCCAGGGAAGGCAGCCATAAAGCTTCCCGTTTGTCAGACCTTCGATAGTCCTCATAGGACCCTATGCCGGATCCCAGAGAAGTGTGAGGGTCTGGGCTCCCCATCCAAACCCCACCTCCTCATTTTGAAGGGCCTAAGCCCAGACCACTAGGCAATGCTCCCCACAGCGAAGGCCATCACGGTGCTGAAGACTTCATGCTCAGGTATATTGTATTGCTATAGACCAGCCAAGAGGTGACATAGGCATGCATAACTGAGACCAGAATGTGATGGTGTCTCCTAGCCAACCATAGATGATAGAACGCATTAGTAAGAGATGCCGCTATGTGACACCTTAGCATCAGTAAGGAATCCATGAGCATGCCTAAGTTGTGGAATGAACTGACCAATTGTGGATGTGTACTTTCAACCAAAGGCCAACTGCACCATGGCTGCAAACCTTCCAAATGCTTTCCTTTGCCTACCAGCATCATCTGTGTCTTGCTTGGGTTCAGTTTCAGCAGCTGATCTCATCCATGAGCTCATCTCATCCAAGCACTGGGCAGTCTTGGTGGTAGTGGTATGTCCATATGTGGTGAATATAGGTAGATATGTGTGACATCTGCATATTGCTGGCATAGGACAGGAGAGAGAATCGATCCTTGTGGGCTCTACTACTTCATGTCGACATTGCTACTGACTTCCTGTGTTGTCTCAAGCACATCACTTAGCCTCTCTGTGCCTGGGTTTCCTCATTTGTAGTATGGAGATGATCATGCCTCAGAGAGGTGTTGTAACAATTAATAAATGTTTTCAGAAAGCTTTTAGAATGGAAGGTGCTATCAAAATGCGTAGGATTACTATTATTAAATTCATGGAAGTGTTTATTTTCATGCAGGATAAGGCTGGGTCAGGAAATGTTATGTAGTTAGTGAATAAAAGAGTGGAGAAAGGAACTGCGTATACGGTAGTAGCTGTATGCTTAATAAAGGCTAAAAGGCATGATTAAGAAAGGTCACTATCTCTGAGGAAGTGGGACAGGCAGACAGGGAGAAGTGGAAGTGAATAAGTAAGAACAAATGGTTCACTTTTACAATCAGTTATATTCACATTAATGGAATGGGATAAAGCATTCTTTTGCTTATCTGCTGTCAAGAGATGTTTTCAATGTCAATTTAAATTCCTTTATCTTTTTAAAGACATAAAATGCATCATTTTAAACTACTACACCTAGAAAGAAAAATATCCAAGCAACGCTATATATCACTGGAATTCTCCCACCCATGCCACAGAGACCCCCGGAGGAACAGGCGTGAACTGTAAGGACACTGATACTACTGTTATTTCTTCCTGCTATTGTGGTTATTTTAAACCCAGACAGCATTTCTCATAAATTATCATCTGTGTATTCCAATTGGTTAGTATGAAGGCAGAGAAGACTTTCTGAAAGGGAATTGGGATTAAAGCTATTCTGTGCAGATAAGGTAAAATTCAGCCCTGTGCAAAGGCACAGTACAAAGCTATGCATCATGTAAAGACCCCCTTAAGCCCTTGAAATAGGTCTGAATTGGGACTATAACGGTGCACTGGCTTGCACCAGCCTTCTGCACAGGGATGCATTTCACACACACACACACCCACACACTCTCATCCCAGTGACTTTCTTATACAGATGAGCCCCAGATGCGAAGTTCCGATCCAGGCACAAGCTTTTGCCAAGTTCAACAATAGCTGAGTATTTTTGAGACAACATTGACTTTTTTTATGTGCTGATCCTGGACCAGCAATGAGAGGGAGAAAAATTCAGCCACTGCTCTTTGATCCTGAAAAAACTAAAGCTCACTTGTAGCCTGGGATTATCCACGTGCATAAAGCTACACATCTGTTTTAAGCCTTTGCAGTCTGGGACCTTCCATCCCTCCCCTTCTTACTGTTTTCCCAATTTAATGCCATTTTTATTCTTTTTTATTTTCAAAGTAGTGAAAAATGATGCGTGATTTACCTTATTACAGTTTTTAGATACTGGACAAAGAGCATTGCTAGACATATTCTCCTTGTCAGGCATCCCTAAAAGAAAACAGGGAATACATCAATACAGCATATTGTACATTCTCTAAATATTAAAGCATCCATTCATGAAAGTAATACACAATTAGGAGAGTCTTAGCAGTTCGATTACATGTGCATTTACCTGTGAGGTTTAGTAGTTGGAGTAAGTTTGATCCACATTATTCAGAAATCAAAAATGTACTTCCTATCTGTGTATGAAATCTATGAAGGTGAAACTCCCATTAAGAACAATCCTACATGTATCAGCAGGTTAAGCAGACCTCCTACAATTTTAAGATTTAGAGACTGTTTATGGGCATTTGGGTGGGCACACATGAAACTCAGATATTTTATGCCCAGGGATTACAGTGTTTTAATATTTATAAACAAAAATAGCACTGTCCATGACAACCTATTTTATTTTAAAACATATTATGTAATATAACATTGGTATGTGTTTCTTTAGAGAAATTTTCTGTGTTCAGATGTCACATGAATACCATGGAATGAAGCAATGAGCACTGCAGGTGCAACAAATATACCACATGTATATAAACATACTGGTCAACATTTGCAGATATGAGCAACTAAAGTTAGACATCCTACATCCGTATTTAGGCATCTAAATAAAAGTCCCTGATTTTCAGAAGTGCTGAGCATCTACAGCTCCCAAAGACTTCATTTTGATATAGATGCTTAAGTATTGATTTCAGTACCTAGATAGGCACAGTAGTTTGAAAGTTTTGCCCTCAGCACTTAGCACAAAAACTGAATGCAGTTCTCAAATTGAATGGTGTGTAGTAGGTAGTTATGCCATACTATCCCCCCACTACTCAGTGCCATCAGCTGAAAAAAAAGGGGTAGGTAAATGAAGAAGTTGGGACACATACACACACACACACAAAGCAATAGTTATGGTGGACACTGACTGACACACACCACTTCCTATCTACACTAAGAAAGATCATGTATCACAATTCTTAAAGAGAACAAAACTCCAATATCTAAAGAGGAGGGATTTTTTAAACTAATTTCCAATTTTTTTTTGTTTTGTTTTACTTACTGTCATTGTTAGAGCCAGTTTCCATAACACCATAAGGAGGAGCCAGAAGTCCTGACATATACTGGCGATATTTCTGAAAGACAGAGATAAATTCACTAAGATACAGATATACATTCCATTAGTTGGGTGATGTGATGTTTGCATTCATGAGGTCTGCTCTCTTGTGCTTCACGTGCACTTGAACTGTGTATTAATGGGCCAGTAAGATATGCCCTTTCATATCTTAATGCTATAATAAACGTTTTATCATTTAAAACACTGCTTGCTCCTTAGATCTGCATTCATTGCACTGTCTTTATCAAAAGTCATAATGCATTTCCACTCACCTCCCTCCGAACCTACCCAGAATGTATGATTTTGGGCTCCAGCATAAGTTGATATAGTACACAGAAATGTGATATATGAACATTGATGCACCTTTTTGTAAGGCTTGCTTGAAATTAAACCACACTTAACAAGCTGTTTTATCTTAGAGGGAGGAAGGCAGGCCACTAAGTAAGAACATAAGAATGGCTATACTGGGCCAGACGAATGGTCCATCTAATCCAATATCCTGTCTTCTAACCATGGCCAGCGCCAGAACATTCAGTGGGAGTGAACAGAACAGGGCACTATATTGAGTGATCCACCCTTGTCATCCAGTCCCAGCTTCTAGCAGTCAGATATTTAGGAACTCCCAGAGCATAGGGTTGTGTCCCTGACTGTCTTGGCTGATAGCCAATGATGGACCTATGCTCCATGAACTTATCTAATTCTTTTTTGAACTCTGTTATACTTTTGGCCTGCACAACATCCCCTGGCAACAAGTTCCACAGGTTGACTGTGTGTTGTATGAAGAATTAATATAGTGTACATCAGTAAGAATTTTTGTACTTCATATTATTATCTTGCCTGCAGTTTCTGGACTAGACAGTTTAAAATATAGGTTCTAACAAATTGTAAATTCAAGGTGACAATTCCGAACTATTTAGTCCATCACATTAAATAAACAGAGATTTCCAAAACCACAAAAGCATTATACACACACAGTAATACACTTTTTCAACGTTTAAATGGTAGCAACAGCCTAAACTTTGGATTTACGAAAATAACGTCCATTACATCACTATAAACTATATAATCGTAACTGGTGTACAGTAATTGATATTGTTCTTCACTGAATACTAGTACAGTGCAGACATGATCAATAACACTCAAAGTTTATGTAACTTGCTGTCTAGAATTTAAATAACTCCCCACTAACCTGGGAAATAATACTATGAGAACAATTGTCCTATTTAATATAAAAACATATGGGGAATACATACAGGTAGTTTTGTTTTTAATCATCTAGTGCCTCACGCTTAAGGGTAACTTTTGGAATTTGCAGACAACAAGCTTGTACCCAAGGGAATACTAATACTAGGGTAGGGTGTATCTTGTAGCCTGGCTATGCACTGAGTTAAATTTGAACAAATAACTAGTTTAAATGCACATATGTATACTTAGTTGAAACCTAACAATTGAACCACAAAACTTCCCTCATAATACAATTTTAATTAAAAAGGCTTATCCTCTGCCCTGTGGGACAGGCTTGATGTATTCACTTTAAATATGTTGTCTGCTGGATTTTAATGGATGCCTGAATTACTTTTTCAAAAAAAATTCTGTGTGGAATTGGATATAAAAATGCCATTAATTCTGGCACTAAAGAGTGACTGCCTCATATTCTAAATGGTAACAAAAGCTACAAAATGTACATTAATCTTAATAATCCAACTCTATTTTTAGACAAATCATTACACACTAAAAGCTTAGTAATATATTATTTAAACCTCACCCATAATCCACCTGCAAACTATTAGGAGCAAAATGATTGCAACCATAACTAAGCATATTCTATTCCTGGGGCTTTAGCCCTTACAAAATAAACTCTACTAAATTCTCCACTTTTCCACACTGTATATCTCTTCTGCATACCACATTCAGCTCGTCCTGTGCAGGGAACTTCCATTGACACCACTAAGAGACCTACCGAGTGGAGCAGAGGTGAGAATTTTGTCCTTAGTTTTTAAAAATGTGCATTTCTCACCATTACACCAAGTTCCTTGTCAAGTACAGCATTGTAGTTTGTTCTCTGGCGAATTCTTCAATATGCTTCCTGACTTACGCTGCTTATGAAAAGAAACAGGTAATATACATCATTTCCAAAAATGATGAGACTAACTGAATGAAAAATGAGCCAGCCACGTACACACAGACACTAATGCTGTCAGCACGGATTGAACCCAGAGCCTTCAGCACCAAAAATGCAAGTTCCTATGCTTCTGTTAAGGAGACCTCCGCATGCTATGGGATGTAACTAGTCTGTATAATTGCTAGGGTCAGCCACAAAGGGAGACATAATCATACAGAACCAAGATCACCGTGAGCTGATATTTTAGGGTTGCTGGAATCCCATATGACTTTCTGTGTTATAGAAACCTGCCATTATTTAAAACACAAACAAACAACCCCAGTTCTAAACACCGCCATACTTCAGAGATGGTCCCTCTAAGCAGTATAACAGGCAGAGATAGGTCTCATATTTCATGCTTAGCTCTAATATAATTTGATGAATTATTTGGGTTCACAATTCTTAAACTTTGGAACATCATTTACTACTCCCCTGTTTATTTGCAGATAAAGCCACATGCAGCCCAGTGTTACACTAGAAGAAGCCAGTGCAAACAAGGCACAATGCCTGAAAGGCAGATAGTCTGTTTTATGCCACTAGAAGACCCTGCATGCCACTGGGGTGAGCCTACTCAGGGGACCAGTACAGTTCAGCCAATGGACATTGCTGGCCAGCAAGGCAGTAAAGCCAATGTTATTGGGGAGGCACAGATTCACTGCATCCCCTTAGCACACACGGCTCTAAACACTTCAATAGAAACTAAAGCTGCCCCATCCACCTCAGTAGAAAACTCGAGAGAAGGCAGGTGTCAGTATGACCACATGCTTTTCTTGTGAGAATAACCCTCCCACTTGGAGTGCAGGCTGCCACAAGGAGGCATGGATGAAGATGGCTCAATGTAACTAAAAGGAGCCATCTCAAACAAATTAATGCCAGAGGACATTCACTTGCAGAGGTTAGATTATCCCATGCTAAGGAAGTGTGTGCACTAAGGACAGGCTGCATAAAGAGTCACAACATGAGGCTGATGGAGTACGAAGTATTGGAGTCAAGTACAAAGCTGAGATAATGAGGAAAATACAATATTCAATGCAAGCTTGTTACTGCAGTGTCTGTAAATAAAAAGAAAATGTGATAAACAAAAGTGTTCTGTTTGGGAACATTTGCAATGATCCTGCAGATTAAAAGAATCAAATATTTAGAAAAGATTTTTTAGAACGCATTCCCCTTTGTGGTATGAACCCGAAGAAAAAGTATCTTACAAAAGGCAACAATAGCTTTCAAGTCATCAGCAGCCTGCTTATTTCTAGGAGTCTTAAAAATCTATAAATCCAAGCTACAGACAGTGACCTATTCATCGTGTCTTCATTATGCTTTCTATAGCTACCAATTTACAAATTCCATGATGCAACAGTTTAAAGATTAGACCCTCCCTGCATCTTCTGTGCAAATTCAGGACTCTGTAGATTACCATCAGTAATAAAGACACTACTTTTTCTTGCAGTTTTTAACCAGAGCACTTCCATAGTGTCCACGCAGTTGAGAAAAATCAAACCTGACACTTTTATCTCCTAAAGCACAGGCGAGTTTTAAAGTGCAAACATTAGGGGAAAAATAAGGAGGACAACATATTATTCAGAATTGAGGGGGGGAGGGTGATGCTAGTGATTTTTCACATGCCTCCGGTTTTTAAAGATACACACAATCATTTTCTTCAGAGCATCCCACACACATTGTTAGTTGGATCGTGTTCAGTGTTACTTGACTGGCTGCTCTCAAATTATGTTTTCATTATAACTAGACTTCCTTCCACAACATTAACATAATTTGGCAAAGACTCTTACATAACAGCTTGTAAAAGGAGGTTTGTTTATTTTTAGTTCCAATGAGAACTCTTTACAAGCCCATTCAATGCTATTAGGAAGGACTATGATTGTGAACTGTTTGGGGATGCCTGGAGGATAAAAATGTACTAAATTAGCACCCATTCCCTTCTCTTTTCTATTGCAAACCTCTGAAGTCAGAGAATGGAAAGGACACATGGTAGCAAAAGTTACCTATTTGATACATACACTATAAATTAAATCATATGATATACGACGATATGTCTAACTATAAGATCCTATGTTTCCCTCCATTGCTTTATAATATGTAAAGGGGAGCAGAACCACAAAAATCCTGTGAATAGGGGTCATGCTGATGACAAATTTTGCTGCACGTAGCTGCCTTTTTCCCTTCCACAAGAGTTATGAAGAAGCTCAGCTCCAATCAACGACAGGCAATACATCATACGGGAAGGAATGGAATTGGGGAACAGTCACTCTAAATGGCATGTTTCTCATTCCAGTATGAGCCACACATTATGTACCAAAACAGGAACCATTACTGCTGCTTAGATTGACCAAGGGGGGGCATATAGAGTTCCGATATTGGATAGAAGCTGATAGCTACCGAATTGGTGATGCAAGGCCCTGACAAAATCATGGAGGGAGAACTGCTCTGTCTGCCTGGCTGAGGAGCTGTGGAGTTTAGACAAGATATCCCATTAATCCAGTGGTGGGCAAAATATGGCCTATCTAACATTTCTGTCCAGCCCGCCACACAGGGGCGAAAGCAGGCCCACCCAATCCGTTGCTTCTGCACCGATGCTCTACTTAAGCTACCCTGGAGCATCAGGCAGCTTTTGGCCAGCACTCAGAAGCAGGGAGCTTAGGAAGCAACCGACTGAGAATCACTAAGCTGTCCAACGCTCCAGTTGCCAAGGTAACTGGAGTAGCGGGCAGCTTAGTTTCTCAGCTGGTCGCTTACCGAACTTCCTGCTTCTGGTCACGTGACCAGAAGCCAGAAATGGCCCAGGCCGGCGATGACTTACCAAAATTCGTGGAGTGGCCCCTCTGTGAAAATTATTGCCCACCCCTGCATTAACCCCAAACCTCCAAGGACCTTCCAGGCCCTTTCTGCCCCATTTGCTTCTCTGCTGGCCAGTTCTGAAGAGGAGAGGATATAGCAGAGAAGCGACTGTTCAAAAGTGGCTCTAGTATTAGTTTGTTTCCCTGAAAGTGAGTGAGAGAGAGAGAGAGAGAGAGAATGTGTCGAACAGAGTCCATAGGTTCAGAAACAAAAGATCAAATCCTCAACTAAGTATCTTTCTTAGTCTATGAAATCGTCTCCAGATTTAGAGAACACCCATTGGTTTATACCAGTCAGTTATATTCAGTCTCAGCACCAGTGAGCATCAGGAGCTGGTTACAACTCCTTAACCCTGTTGGTCAATCTATGCCAGTGCAGCCCGTCAGCCCCGACTGGAGCACCCTAGCAATTGGTCTCAGCAGAGTGGAGCTCTAGGCTGGAGGTTGGTGGAACAGCTGGTCGCAGGAACTGGCTCTGCCAGGTTTATGTCATTGGGAGATCCCCTCCATCGGAAGAATTCTCTGTTGCTACTTACACGCAGAATCTGGCCCCTGAATAGCACAAAATGGCCTGATCACATTCAAGAATCTGGCCTGAGTTGCCTATTTTCTTAATATAATACATATCTGATCAGCAGTGATGCCCTCAAAAACAGGTTTTTCTGAGCTTTGATCATACTGATCATACCATTCTAGGCATGTAAAACAAATGACTCAGGCTTATTTGGTACATTGCTACTTCCCATGTTCATACAGAACCTGAATTCTCTCCAAAACTATGCTGAACAATGGGGAAATAGCCAAATGAGATGCATTAAGTCCCTCTTCTTACTACAACACCAAGCACAGATGATTCTTTTAAAAAGCAGACTTTTAATGTACAACTAGTATTCTCTGTGTTCCAAAGGTCACTCTTCACTGGACTAGCTGCAGACCTAAGTCTTGGATAGATGGCCTATCATTTCTGCACATTCTAGGATAACATTGCCTAATGTTCCTGCATAGCTTTACCATAAATCTGCTGATGAATGCATTTTCTCATTTTCTATACAGTGCATGTCTCCAAAGAAAAACATTCACATTTGTACAATATTATGTTCTGAGACTTGCAGAAAATGCACTGGCATCATTCCAATTTAAGATATTGCTTGCTCACTATACTAGGTTAATTAGTAAGTGTAAGTGCAAGCTCAAACAGAAACCTGCCCCCCAGCCCCACACACACACTGCAAGTTAATGCCACAAAGAGGACCTGCTCAGAGGCTATTTGTTATTGGAGAGTAAATCCTGGACTGAGGTTGCAGTAACACCATCATTACTACTACTGCCATAATTGAATCAGATGTTAACCCAATCCAAATTAGAGTGGTGATAGCCAACTGAAAAAAATATTCTGATAAAGGCAAACTTGCAGGAAGTGTAGCAACTCTGGTTCCTCAGAATCCATGCTTCCTCAGCATCAAAACTTCATCTACTGAATAAGCAATTTAGAGCTTATTTATAAATTGTTCTGTAGAGTAAAATTGACTCCAAAATAAAATTGTTCACACCACATGTTCCATGCTCCCTTAACATGGGGCTTCAAGGTGGTTGCAAAGGGACTAACACAGGCATGTAAGTAATACCGAGAAATGCATAGGGATTCTTGTGTGGATTTCACACTCAAATTTGCTTTTGAAAAATTTCTGTTTGAATTTAATTTTTCCCAAATTTCCAAATAGGAGGATTAAGCTGTTGCATTACATCATTTATAGAAATATATTAAACAGGATGCATCATAGCAGAAATCCAATTGGCTGATGAAAATGCCATCTCCTGGTAGTATCCATGTGGCTTATAGTCAAGAGAACCGAATGAAAATAGTTTGAACTTTGTTCACAAATACAAAACAGCCACTGGATGGTAATAAAAAAAAGATAGAATAATGTGAAATCACCACACTGCACACCACTGTATTCAAATGTTTAGTCACAAGTTATGGAGCGCATACATTGTACTAAGGGATATTCAGAAGTATTTTTATCTTAATACAAAAGGAAACTGTGCATAAACTACGTACGTACAAGATTTGTGTTGAATAGTGTTTTAAAATGTACTATATATTCCTAAATACTAGCATTTCTACCATTACTCTTGGGGGAATTCTATACCACTGCGCAAGTGCAGAATTCATGTCCTCTGCAGATTTCTTTGCTTCCCCGGAGAAAAAAGACTTTCTGATGGGGAAGCCAAGGGAAGCCACAAGAGCAGTCATGCGCCCCTCCCCAGCAGCATGGGCGTGTCATTTTGGGCACCTGGAGCAACCGGAGGAGAGGTAAATCGCTGGGCTGGGGATGCCCTGGATGGTGACTTCTATCCTGCGCCAGGTGCAGCTGCTATTCCTGGCTTGGTTGTGGGCAGGGGAAGACAGAGCTTCTTCCCCTGCAAAGATCTGTCTGGGCCAGCTCAGACCCACCCCCAGAAACCTCCCTTGGCTGCAGGAAACTCTGCATCCCCATACAGTGACCCCTCCCCCATTTCCCACCCCCATTGTTCTTCAGCTGCAGGGAGGGGGTCACTGTGTGGGAAACTGCCCCCCCATCCACCCAACTACCCATGCATCCGGACATTTCCCCCCGTACCCAGAGCCCCTTGCAGAGCCTCACCCCCCCACCCAGAGTTGCTCCCACTGAGCCCCTGCACTCAAACCCCCACCCTACCTCGCCTCACCTCCTGCATCCAAAGGCCCCCTGCACCCACACACTCCCATTGAGCCCCACCCCCCTGCATCCAGAACACCCCCCACTGAGCACCCAAACCCCCACTCCCTGCACTCAGACTGCCCCACACAAAACCCTGTCACTCCATACCTGGATCCCCCAACACTAAGCCCCTCCACACTAGCATCCTGCTGAGCTGAGCCTGCCTGCTCATACCTGGTGCACCTGGCATAGAGGGGCAGGGTCCTGGGATGTTCCTGGGGCAGGCCTGGCCCTTGCATTGTGTCAGGGTCGGGTGCAGCCTCACCACCAAGTCTGTGTCTTGTAGGGGGAGAGGTGAGGGCTGCAAGGTGATCTCCCACTTCCATGCAGCCAGTGGCTTGTGTTCCCCACTGCCATGCTGGAGCCTCCACATTTATTTATTGACAAACTTTGCAGAATTTTAAAATATTGTGCACAGAATATTTTTGGTGAAGAATTTTTAATTTTTTGGCACAGAATTCCCTCAGAAGTATACCATGCAGCCAATCTAATGAAATTCAAGTATTTTCTAAAATAAATACAAAAATTCAAAAGGAAAATGGAGAATAAATTAAATAAGAATAATAAGGAAACAAGTAAAGATTAAACATATTTTTCCTGAAGTGCAGAAAGAGAATGAATAAAAAGTTATACTAAAATGTTTTATTAGATCGGTACAAAGTAGATATTTCTGTATTCAAATGTTCTCAAAATATACAACGCTAATCACAAAACCTCAGTGCCAAAAGTCAGTTGACTTCTGATCCCAGAATTAACCCAGTACATATTGTGTATATATATATATATACACACACACACACGTACATATATATGTACAATGTTTGTCTAACACATTTTTCCTTGTTTATTTATCACTTTCCAAAACGTTTTCAGCTTGGTTCTGATCAAATTTGCTTTAGATTTTATTCCACTACTTTGTCTTGGAGGCACATTTTTTCTGCCACATTCATGCTTAAATCAATTTATTGTGCTTGAAAAACTGTGTGCACGCAGAATTTGGCTGTTCACAAAATCTCCCTGGATTTAAGTCAAGAAGGAAAATGTGTCCAGCTCATTGAAATCATGCCAAATAAGAGATGTGGCTAAAAGATACAAAATCTAAGATGAGTGCACTGTAAAAAATCAGCTCCCAGGAAATTAGTTCAGGAGCAATGATTAAACAAATTACTAAGCTCTATTCTGCTCCATCTAATTTAAATACAGAAATGACATCATACAGCTCTCTGGTTCAAAACTCAGAATGTTTAATTCGGTTTCCTAGAGGAATCCACTCAGTAAATGCATTTGAGGGGCACTGTGCATACTCAAAATGAAGACAGAAAAATATATAAAGGAAAACAAATGATCCATCTGCAGCATGTATTTTTTCTCCACACATCTGAAATTATGGCATAAATCACTTACTTATAGTAAATAAGTTACAACTAAGCATCTTTAAAGTGCAGTTCAAGTAGAAAGTACCTATGAAAATAACATTATGTGATTCCATATTTATTCTCTCTCAATGATCTCCATACCGAATTTGTTCAGTAAGACAAGTCAGATGATGATTTCTCTAAGTGCCCTGGCTGCAAACTTAACCCAGTATCTGAAAAATCAAGCTGTGTTCTTTCTGCCTCTTCTATTATCACTTGTAGTAAAGATTCTGCAAATCACAACGTAGCTGGAAATGTTCCGAATGATGCATGCAGCTGAACAGTATCTATCTCCCCTTCAAGCTGTTCTTTAGTGCTAACAATTGTAAACCTATGTTTTTAATGGTGAAGTCACAGATATGACTTGAAAACACACAGAGAGTAGGACTATTGAGTTGGAAAGTGCTGTTTTAACATAATTCTTTTTCTGACAATGACCATCCTTTCAGTTCCATGCACAGCATTTACTTAGCAGAACACCTTAGATCTTGCCAAATCTGACAACATTGCCAAGGTCCTATTTGCACAGGGGGGAGCTATTCTGGAACTATTTCCTCAGTTTATTGGAGATAAAAGGGTATCTTTAGACATTAGGCAGGTGCAACTCCTTTCTCCACACGTATAACTTTAATGATGAGAGTACTAACAAAGTGCTCTTACGGGTCAGTTTGATGTGGGTGTTCCAGGAATAAAGGCAGTGTGTAAGAAGTTGCAAGGACTCTTTTCAAAAGCTAACAAATGGGTGGATGAGGTCATGGGCACTCCCAGAAAATTTTCACATGGTATACACCATCAAACCCTGTGAAGCCATCTCTGCTGCAGGGGCTGGCACCAGTGCCTTGCCCCCTGAGGCTGTGCCAGGCTTGGCTCCCCTTCTCCAGCCTGGCCTGCCCAGGTGCAGTGTCACTCCCCATCCCTGAGAGGGGACACAGGCTGCTGGAGGTGGGGCGAGGTTGGGTAGGCCTCCAAGGGGAGGGGGGGGGGGGAAGGTAGCCCTGATATAGAAGCTGGCTCGATGTCAGTGGCAAGGAGGAGCAGCATTAGCTGCTTCACTGCTCACTCAGGTGTGCCCCCACCAGCCCTCCATCATTACAGGCAGTGGGGCCAAAATTGAGTGAGTGGTATTGCCATCTTGTACACGGCCGTCGCAGTGCCACTCAGGTTTGCCAGCCCTTCCAAACATGAGCAGTGCTGCTGCCCTCATGCACCAAATTGCAACACCACTCACTTAGCTTTGGCCCTACCAACCCGTCACAATGGAGGGCCAGCAGGGCCAAACCTGAATGAGCAGTGGGACAGCCAGCGCTGCTCCTCCTTGCCACTGCCAATGGTACACACCAATATAACATGCACATGGCTGCAGGTGCCATGAAATGAGGCTGGCATTTGTCAGGTCCTTACAAACATCTATGGGCTGCCTTCTACGCTCTGTCTAACACACGGAGCCCCTCTCTGAACTGATACACCTGTCCTTTCCTGGGGCAGATCCTCAGCTGGTGTAATTTGTCAATTTACATCAAGTTAGAATCTGCCCCTCTGTTTACTCCTTCTCTATCTCTCTCTCCTGCTGAGAGACCTAGCAGAAATCAGCCAATAAATTATGGATAAGATGAAGGACAGCTGGGAACATAGCTGGTACTTTATCGATTCACAATTTTAAATATCACAAATGTGTATTTTCATATACAATTTTATATCTATTTGATCATATGTCTCCTCTACAATCATGTCACTTTCAACGTTAGATTTAGATCAAGGACTGTGTTCGTGCATACGTATACAGTAGCTAGCACAATGAAGCTCTAAACCCGCCTGGTGCTCTTGGGAACTATGGTAATATAAATATTAACTATAACAACAACATATTTTCCATAACAATTGTTGGGTAAATCCTGCTCTATAATAATGTCCATGATCTTCTGTATCCATCAATGTAGGAACCGAGTATAGGATCCAGTTCACATCCCAGTTATGTAACATTGTCTAAGGTAGACTAAGACTAAGTAGCCTGAATATGTCCTTGTGCTGGCTCCCCAAATGTGTATTGGTATCAGCAATTGGAGAAATAAAAGACAACAGATGTTTTGCCATCTACGTGAGCATACTGAGTTGAGTTATGCCAATTTTTGGAAAAATAACCACAGGTTTATTACATGACTATCTAAAATAAGACCACCACAGTGCAGTACAGAGACCTATAACTTCATCCAAACTTAACAATCATCATGCCCAAGGTACATTACGTAACCTGTATCTCATTTGTGACTCTGACTCCGCCCCAGCCCTTGGCAAGTAACTTAATACCTCTGCCTCTGTTTGCCTCACATGTATAAAAGAGGGTGGGAAAACACTCATTTACATACCTGACAGGAGCATTTTGTTTGGAAAGTGTTTTGAAAGCATTGCAAGTATTATTATTGTAATGTGCCCAATTTGTTTCTCATCTCCACAGATGCATAGCAAGTAAAAGGTATATTGGAGAGGTGCATAACATTCTCTCAACCGAAATGTTGTTCCACAAAGACAATGTTCTCTTCCAAATGTGTTAGGACACATATATGTGTACTTGAATATTATGAAAAGGAGGGTTTGAACAAAAGTGGGATATTAGGAACAAGTTATTTATATAAAGTATCCAGTGAAAGACGTGCTGAAATGGAAGGTGCTACTCTTATAGGATGAAATCCTGCAGGGTCAGCACAAAGTCTATACAGCACTTAAATCCTTAAAATAGGACTTCAGTGGGACTTAAATGGTGCATAGGTCTCATGAGGGCTCTAGAGATCAATAGAGTGAGCTCGTGTGTAATTTTGGTGTTCGTATTTTCATGTTCATATTTACAACTCCCAAACAGGGAAACATTCTTCTACAAGCTTGTTTTCATGTGGAAGAAAACTGTGGGTTAAACCCTAGTCTCTTTGAAATCAATGGCAAATCCCAGGATGAGTTCCACAGGGCAAAGCTTTGAATAGGGCAAGGCCTGGCCTTGAGCCTTTACCGCTCATAAAACCATCTGCCATCTGAAGCCCTTCTACCATTAAATCAGTTCTGTTGATAGATAATCCCACAAAGAGAAGACAGTTTCTGTAATGATTATATCTAACAAAAATGAGTTGATTTGGTAAGTGCAAGTAAGCAAATATAAATACGAGGTTTTCCACCTAATTCAGCTCCCTGAATTATCTTTTCTTGAACGATTTTTTTTTAAATTACTTTAATTATAACATGAGTAGCTTTAATAGCAGTTTTTACATACTGTATCTCTCAGAGCTGTGTAAGACCATACATAACATGCAATACAAAATGAAAGCAAAAAACCCCCAAAACACCCAAGTACAAACTATACAATTACTGTACATTGCAATGTATGGATTATGTGTGCATGCCTTGATCTGCCCAGTGCAAGGAGAACAGTGTGTTGTGACACTGACAAACAACTCAAAAAATCTGATAAATATTATTTAAGAGGATCTTGAAATGCTTGGGCTCAACATGAAAAACATGCAGTCACCGTGATAGCACCATTGACGTTAGCTTGCAAACTCATGTGGCTCAGAACCAATTGCCCTCAAAATATTTATTACATAGGTTGTAGGGTAATTAGTGTCACTCAGAGTGTTTCCACAATAGTGCTCAAAAGTTGCAACCATGTTTCAACTATTTTCTTCCATGGTTAAGCCCTAGCATGGTTGTACTATCTGCATTCATAGTCAGAAGCCTTGTTACAGTCATGCCAATAAACCACGCTTGAAACCTACTATGTCTGAAGCACAGTTTCTTCTAATGTGTTTGTTGGTAACAAAGCCCTGCCTTTATGAGGCCTCAAGGCTTCAAAATCTAGAGATGTAAATCAATAAATAGATGCTAAGTATTATTATTATGCACTACAAAGCTACCAACATTAACAATGGTGGTTAAATCTGATTGCAACTCAACTGTGTTGTAACATGTGAACAGGGCCAAATTATGTTATAACCTACAAAGTAAATGCCAACCATACTGATTTGGTTGGGGCAGTCCCAAGTTTTTGACCTCTGTCCCAAGTCCACCCTGGCAACTTCCTCAGCCTGAGAACATTTAATTTATACTGTAGCTATTCAGTCCAGCTACTAAAGCTGTTGAACTCACCACTGCTGCGCAGCTTGAAACTGCATGACTAGATGCAAGCTCTCAGCACTACTTTAAGTGTTTCATTCTCTGCAGGCAGCTTCACTTGTTTCTCACTATCCCCAATAGCATTTTCAGCCCCTACCATGAAAGGGTGCAATGAAAGAAAAGAGGTCTCGGAGACTGGGAAGAAGGAGGGAGATCCTACTGAGGCAAGATTTGGAACAAAAGAGAAGGAAAGAGGTAAAGAAAAGAAGTGGAAACACTTCAGGGAGAGAGGTGAAAAATGTATGTCTTTTACCAGAGAAGGGAGATTAGCAGAAACACATCAAATCAGCTAGGGGCCCTGCCATGCAGACCTAATTTGCCTGGAAGGAATTCACATGCTGTTGTGATGGATGCTATGGAAAGCCCTAAGATAGACAGAAAGGAAGGGAGTTCCCCAGAAGAAAACACCACAGTTGGCTGAAGGAGAGAAAAAGTGAAACACCATAGAGAGTGAATGGAATTCTGGGAACATGGAAAGAGAAAGAGGGAAAAGGGTGAGATGGCCCACAAATATGCCAAATGGAGGGGGCCTGCTATCTGCCCCAATGGTGCTACTGCAGAAAGGATGCTTACTGGTTCCCCTCACTCACACGATGGGGTGGAGAAAAGAGGTAATAAGCAAGCAGACAAGTAGAGGGAATCAAGGCCTGTTAAGACTGGTTATGTGTGAGATGGCATTGAGGCTGGGGGAGAGGGTGGGAGGGGTCCATAGGTCTGATAAACATCCATATAATAAGATACTGTTCAAAACATTTGAAAGTTCTCCCATCACTGGCATATTTACAATGTACTGCATATGATTTTACAATGTGTCATCATGACAAAACATGAAGTCCTAAAGCAAAGTCATAATGCAACATATGGGGCAGAGAATAAAGGGCTTAGAGGATTTTTTTGGAAACATGGTAGGAGTTCAGATCTTCAAAGAGAAATCTGAAAAATAAGGTATCAGTTTTGAGGGTCCAAGAAGATACTCACATTAAAAATAAATTTCACCAGAATGCTTTTGACCTTTTGATAATAATTTGTCCTATTTTTACGGGATGGATCAAACACAGTTGAGACATATTTTAACAATCACTTTGACCAGTTTTTGTAGGGTAGTTTGTCAGAGAGCATCAAACCATGCCAGGTACAACACTGATTGAAAGCATTTGGCTAGTATAGCTATAATTGACAAAAGATTTTTGAATATGAATGTAACAAGGGTTGGTATTCCAGCGTGGGCAGGAATTCTGAGTTAAGTAGTACTGTGTTCTTTCTTTTAATGGGTGTTTCCTTCCACAGTGCATTATAAAAATCACAAAATGATCATTTTCTTTTCTTGTAATCAGCCTTCGTTCTCACTATGATCTGTCATGGTTAAGAACAGACTGGCATTTGGTGATAAGCAGATAGTCACAGTAATGAGGAGGCACTGTAGATTTTTTAAGAGAAAAAACAGCAAAAGGAAAAGAAATTAAAACAGAATCCAAATGTGGCATAAAAAAAATATAACAAGAGAAATAGGGGGGAAATGGGCACACATAACAAGATAGTTCAGGGTAGAGAAGAACCTCATTTGATTTTGATTTGTAAAACATGCCCTAACCCCTTCTCAGGGTGCCTGAACACCTGAACTATGCTGAACTATACCTATATATACACCTGTACTACTATACCTATATATATATATATGGAACTATACTGAACCCCTTCTCAGGGTGCCTGAACACCTGAACTATGCTGAACTATACCTATATATTGTGGCTGATGGCCGGCTTCCCTCAGTGGGTCTCGCACCTTCCTGCTTGTAATGGGCCAGGAAGTTGCCCGTCACCCCGTCTTCCCGAGGGGAGGGGGTAGGGACCCGGGCCCACCCGCTCCTCCGGGTCCCAGCCCAGGGGCCCTATGAACCACAGCGGTATACTGCTGGCTCACTACTGTTTGAGCTGCAGCCTCTTCCCCTGGGCTACTTTCCCCCCCTCAGTCCTTCTGGTCTCTCAGGCCCTATGTTCTTGCTGCCCCTTGCTGGGCTCAGTACCTCCTTTCGGGGTTCCTCCGCTCTCCCACACTCTGCTACTTTGGTCTGCTCCTTCCCTTTGCTTTGCTTTGCTTTGCCTCGCCCCGCCCCGCCCCGCCCCGCCCCGCCCAACACCTCTGCTCCTTCCAACTTGTGCACTGTGTGTTTGGGGCAGAGCCCTTTTATGGAGCACCTGGCTGATCACTAATCAGCCTCAGCTGCTCCTAATTGCCCCCAGTGGCTCTGAGTTAGTCAGCAGGGAACAAAGCCCGGAGCACTCTGGGGCTCACATATCTCCCATCCAGCACTCTTCTACTGCCTTCTGCCTTCACCATATCACAATATGTATACTGAACCCATTCTCAGGGTGCCTGAACACCTTCTCAGGGTGGCTATACTGAACTGAATAAGAATGTTTCGTTGTTGCTTCTTTTCTCAAGGAACAAGAGGAAAAGAATGCGACATAAAACCAATCCTTCCCCCCATCAGAAGCATCTGAAAGCCACAAATAGAATCAGAGAGGGCCATAGGGCTGTGCTCTGCATAAAGAATAAAAGGCCCCATCTCAAATAAGATATATTGGACCTGGAAAAGGTGCAGAGAAGGGCAACAAAAATTATTAGGGGCATGGAGCAGCTTCCATATGAGGAGAGATTAAAAAGACGAACTGTTCAGCTTGGAAAACAGACAACTAAGGCGGGATATGATAGAGGTCTATAAAATCATGACTGGTGTGGAGAAAGTGAATAAGGAAGTGTTATTTACCCCTTCACATAACACAAGAACAAGGGGTCACCCAATGAAATGATAGGCAACAGGTTTAAAACAAACAAAAGGAAGTACTTCTTCACACAATGCACAGTTAACCTGTGGAACCTCTTTGCCATGGGATGTTGTGAAGGCCAAAACTATAACACCATTCAAAAAAGAGTTAGCTAAGTTCATGGAGGATGGGTCCATCAATGGCTATTAGCCAGAATGGGCAGGGATGAAACACCAGGCTCTGACTGTTTCTAGCCTCTTTTTGCCACATGGATGGATCACATGATAATTGCCCATTTTGTTCATTCCCTCTGAACTTTGTTGACTAGTCACTCAAGTCAAAAAGGGGTAACAATATTTATATATAGAGTGTGTATCCAATGCTGCCGTTTCCTACTTTACTGTGTACACAGAAAGGAAAGCAAGTTAGTTTTTGGAAGCAGGGGTTGAAAAAAATAGTAGTATAGTACAGAATTCGTTTCATATTGTTTCAATACGATTAACAAACCAATATGAATATGATACTTACGATATATATTGCTTGTTTCTACTTTCAAAAGTGCATTATAAACATGAACTAATTCATCCTCAGAAAACCTATTTGAGGTAGGTACAATAAGTAATATGAGGTTCTGATTTTGCAGTAATATATTAGGAGAGAAAATATTTTTCATTTATTTTCCTGTTAATTTCTCCTGAATCAGTTACTGATAATATCCATTAAGCCTACACTGGTAGGAACTTATATGGCCCTCATCACCATAGTATCTGAACAAATATTAATCATCATTTATGTTATGATCATGCCCACAATATGCTGAGTGCTTTCTAGACATTCAAGAAGAGGAATTTCTCCCCTGAGGAACTCAGAGGCAAGAAGACAGAGGTTAGGGGAAGAGAAATAATAAGTAGAGATTTTTTTAAATACAAGTTAATTAGATTTATTGCAGGCAATGTGTTAGAACTGAGTCTTCAAAAGGAACTTAATGAATTTATTCACACAAAATGCTCAGGTGGTAGGTATTAGAATCCCACTACAGATGAGGAACTGAAACAGAGAAAAATCAGGAGTGAATTTTTTTAAAGTTGTCATTGATTTGGGGCACCTTAAATATTGATTACCCTATTTGAAAAGGCTGAGGCTTAATTTTTCAGATGAACTGAGCATCTGAAGCTCCCACTGACATCTGCTGAAGCTGTGGATGCTCAGCATATTTGAAAAATAGGTCCCTGGTGCATCAAGTTGGGCGCCCAGAATCAGAGGCCACTTTCTAAAACATTGGTCCAGTTTTTCAGAAGTATTTAGGTCCTGATCTCAGTGGGAACTAGGTGCCTAGTTGCTTTTGAAAATCCCATTAGGCACCTATCTGCATCTTTAGCTGCCTAAATACCTTTGAAAATCTGCCCCATTGACCTTAGTGACTTGCCAAAAGTCACACAGTAGTACAGCCAGGAATAAAACCCTGATCTCTTGAGCCCCAGTTCAGTTTCTTAATCACAAGACCTGTATTTAATGTTGAAGACACACAGTATAGTCTAGAGGAATACTTATGAGCTTCAGTTCAGGAAATTTTGAGTTCTAATCTTTCCTTGGGTACAGACTCAGTGTCTGACCTTGGATAGATTACTTCACCTCTTTGCCTCAATGAGCTTTTACTCCAGACATCAGAACCACCACTATCCACCACCAAATGCGAGTATGAACTGTTCGCTTAGATTTGGAAAAAAGAGTTTTTAAATTACAAGGACACTAATGATACTTGCATTTTCTGTCTCCAACATCAATGGTGTTTACCTACCTTAATTAGCACGTCTCTTATTTTAAAACCTGAATCTATATCTTAAAAACTACAGATGGGCCTCAACCAAAATGTTAAATCCAAACTCTCCTGAGCTGTGAGCAAGTGATATGCACACAAACTTCATCAGAGGCACCTCTTTGTATAATGGTCTCCACTACAGCCTCCTACCCAAATATAACCATACTTTGGAGAAGTTTGAATCCAGAGCTGAATTGGCCATTAGAAATTGTTCTGATTGTCTTAAGAATTCTGTGATGCCCAAACTATAATATAATTCCCAGATTTTTGCTACCAGCAGATTCTCTTGTTACAGTGCACTCTTTGTGTTGCACACATTCAGACTAATTATTGTTCTAGCAAATAAAGTCATTTTCAGAAAGCTACGCCTTTCAAGAAAAAAACCAACAGAACAATAAACACAACATAAAATAATTACTGATAAAATCTGCAGATGACACAAAAATTGGGGAGTGGTAAATAATGAAGAGGACAGGTCACTAATTCAGAACAATCTATATTGCTTGATATACTGGGCACAAGCAAACAATATGCATTTTAATACAATTAAATGTAAATTTATACATCTGGGAAACAATTAATATAGGCCATACTTACAGGATGGGGTACTCTATCCTGGGAGGCAGTGACTCCGAAAAAGATTTGGGGTGTCATGGTGGATAATCAGCTGAACATGAGCTCCAAGCGTGATACTGTGGCCAAAAGAGCTAATGCGATCCTAGCATGCATAAACAGGGGAATCTCATGTAGGTGTAGAGAGGTTATTTTACCTCTATATTTGACACTGGTCTGAGCACTGCTGGAATACTGGGTCCAGTTTCAGTGCCCACAATTCAAGAAGGATGTGGATAAATTGGAGAGGATTCACAAAAGAGCCAGAAGAGCTGGTGGCTCGGTGCTCTAGGGCCCCCACGCCAGCTGACAGCTCCAGCCTCGCTGCCCCAGAGCTGAAGCAGATGTCTTGGAGGTCTCTGGAAGTCATGGAATCGGTGACTTCTGTGACCTCTCTGACATAATCTTATCCTTAATGACAAATAAATTGAGCTCCTTGAGTCTAATTTAACAAAGAGAATGTTAAGAGGTGAGTAGCACAATTTTAAAGTTACAATGTTTATAGTAAAAATTGCCAATGTAATGAAAGTAAGGCAAGAACTTTTCTCATTTAATGCATTTGAAAGGGTTTTTATTTTTGGTGGGGGTTTTTTTAAGAGCACATTCAATGGTAATCATCATTTACCTGTCTGATCAGAGAACCCCACTGTAAAATGTCATTTAATTATAATACAGTCTCTCCAACTTTGTAACATTTTGCAACAATAACTCATTGGATTTCATGACAAACATTGATAGCTTTTAGGTATGATTTTCACTGTTTTCTATCTGATCTTATAAACAAGTTAATTTGTCCAACACCTTAAAATCTTATCAATAAAAGCAAATTCCATTATGTATAGGTATATTGGACCAGATCCCTAGCTGGTGTAAATTGGCATAGCTTTATTGATGTCAGTGGACCTATATTGATTTACACCAATTGAGGATCTGGCCCAATGAAGCTAAGTAATTAGTCATTTGAGTGGGAAGGAGCACTGTCTAAGGATTAGAACAGAGGACTGTGCATCTGGACTTCTGCATGCTAGTCCCAGATATGCCACTGACTCAGCATGATCCTGTGGAAAACATATCTGCACTTGTCCAAAAGCAAAATAGATATATTAATACAGACCTACTTCAAATGAGTGGTGTGATGAGCAGGGTGAAATCCTGGCTTCACTGAAGTCACTAGGAGTTTTTGTCACTGATTTCAGGGGCGTGAGGAATTCACCCTCTGAGTTAGATGAAAGACACTTCATAAAAGTGTCAGGTATGACTTTCATCTGTACTAACTCTTCAGCAATTTAGGTAATCATGGCAGGTTCCAAAACCAGGCAGTTATCAGTCTGTGAAACAAGTATTAAAAACACTTCTGACTCTGGTTCAGATGAGGAGCTTATATAGCAACTTGGCCTAGGGGCAGAATACAATGATTTAGCATCATCAATAGAAGAGCAAAGCTTAATGAATTTGGTCGGTATTAAGAACCTGATGTGATAAAAAATGCAAAAATACAGTGAATTGGGAGGTCTACTGATTTATGAAAGACCACACTGTCTGACCAGAGCACCAGTGACATCAACTTTAGATATGCCTCTTCATTTAAATGAACAGAAACAAGTAGTCAGGTAGGGAAAGGATGTAGAAAAAAAGGTGGTGGTTTAGAGTATTGCATCCTGAACAGAAACCTGTTAATGGGGGCAAGGATAAAAAAAGTTCTCTTAAGAAAAACAGAATTACTAATAGGTACTAGACAGTGTCCAAAGGTTCCATTTCAACAAAGCAGTGAGCAATGAAGAGCAGGTGGAAATTAACTATAATGCACAATCCCACATAAAATCACCAATATAATAGTCTGTTTCTCTGCGTTTCCATTGGACAGAAACTAAGGGCCTGATATATCAATGTGTTCATCCCATTTTACACCAATGTAAACATCTTTCGATTTCTTTTGGAGCCACACTGGCATACAACTCAAGTAACACAGAGATTAGTCAAGCCACTAATACATCAAGCTAATTAGACAAATTGAACCTTTAATTGGGAAAAAGAGATTTCCTTCATCTGGAGTCCATACTGGGAGCAGAAAGATGCGGTGATGGCCAGATAGACTGTTTCAAGCTACCAAACAAAAGGTGGGGGGGAATGTTAGAAACAAGACATTGGACTGGATTGTGTAGCCTTTGTTGGAGCAACAGATCTTGTGAAAATAAATTGAAGGCCTTTTCCTAACCTTGCACAGAACCGTGTTTTATTAAAGAACCTAACTAGGGACCTGAGTGAATAAAAGATAATAGAAAGGCTACAACATACATACATATATCTCTGTTTGTCTATCAGAGCTATGTGATCAGTTCCTGATGCACTTATGACTGAGAAAAAGCTTGGGTAGTAGAGTGAAAAGTAGCTTCTCTGAGTTCTATGACATATTCTATGAGTTTTTGTAAGAGATGGAAGGCTTTGCTTCAGAACAAAGCTATACTCTGTTTGCAGGGAGAAAGCTGTAGAGTACAGTGATCTTATGAGAAGATCACAGGCTATTGCATTATCACACATGCAACCAATATTTAATTTAGAGGGAGATGAATTCTCAGTGAGGATGTTCATTCCGCTTCTTTAGGCATTCATAAATGCTTACCATGTAGCATTGCAACATGGTAAAGCTATCATCAAAAGCCTGACCTGCTCGCATTTGGTCAGTGCTAATGCACATAGAGCAAAGACATCACTGTCACCTTGCTACGGATTGTTAGCTGTGGTCCTCTCAAAACCTTTAGACCACAAGAGTATCCGTCAGAGAGCCTCAACACTAACACATCCTTAGTTTTCAATTTCTCAATGTTACTTGCTACTTTTTGCTCAACTCCATGTGTTTGATGAGCACCATCAGGACTCTTTTTTCATGACAGACAAGGAAGAGTGCTGGATGCAACTCATGCAGGGAGCTGGCATTAGGAATCTTGGATTCTAGCTTCAGCATTTGTATATAATCATTACCACTGGGAATCAGCTGTTTATTTAGTATAATTATTTTTATGTGCCTACCCCCATGATATCTGGTTGCATGACATACACTAAAAATAAATAATACTCTGGACCAAACACATTCCAGTGTAATCCCATTGATTTAAGTGGTTTTATACGAAAATGAATATGGCTGATTAAAATAACCTCCCCAAAATAGTGAATAGAAACCTTTCCTGAACACACCATAAAAAAAACTTCCCTAGTGATGACCTACAACAAAGCAAACATTGGACCAAAGCACTTGTCTGTCTACGGATCATCACCTAGGAAATTTTGTTGAGGGTGCTGGCTGGCTTAGTATTTGTAAAATATTCCAACTTCTTTTGGATGAAGAGTGCTACAGAAGTGCTAAGCAAAATGCTATTATAATGATACTGGATTTCTTAGGGGACAGATGTATAGTAAAATACATAATTGGAGTGATATCCTTTTAAATATACATCATTAGCACTCCAGTGAGATACACATCAGTGTCAGTGAATGTATGTACAAAGAGCTATTCATCTGAGTCTCATATAATACAAAAATGCATGAATATATCTAAGATGATTATACATTCAGTGCATTCACTGTAATGTCAGCACATCATTTGAGACTTAGTATTCGTTGTCACATTCAGGAATGTTTGCCTTCTTGACTGCTCCTATCTCCCACACTTCATCTGCCTTCCTAAACTCAGCACTTCTAGAAAACTTGTCCAAACAGGTTTTAAAAGTAAGAGTCTCTTCTCCTGCAGGATAAGCAAGAAGACATTATATAATTTCCTGCTTTACCTACAACATCTGGTATGGTAGTGAGAACCACTGCAAATTCCATCAGAAGCAGCAGATAAAATAGCTGAATATCCTTCTCTATGAAAAGGGCTCTGTAGTACTGACTATAAAAACCTATTAAATATTAAATAAAAGGTTAGCAGATTTCCTAGCAGAATATAATACTGTATGCAGGATTGCTGTACAGATATAGAGTGCTGAGTGATGGGGTCTTCTAAAAAACACTGATGAACCTCAATCTGCTTCTCTCTGCATTAAATGCAAACTGTCAAGGGAAATCTGGCAGAAGTCTATGCTTCCTAATCCAAATATATTGAACAACAACATACACAAAAATTTGCAACAAATAACCTTTCACAAGTACCTGGCAAACAAGAAAAATAGGGTAGAATTTCCAGACTGCTGTAGGAACCTAAGCCGTATTTTCAAAAGTGACTCAGCTACTCAAGGGTCTAAGTCTCATCGAACATTAATGCATCTCTTATGTGCCTAAATCACTTTTGAAAATGAGGCTCAGGTTCTCGAGTCACTTAGGGACAGATTTTCAAAAGTGCTTAAAGATGCAGATAGGTGCCTAGTGGGATTTTCAAAAACCCCTAAGCACCTAACTTCCAGGTGTTTCTGAAAATCCCACTAGACATCTATCTGCATCTTTATGTGCCTGAATACCTTTCAAAATCTGGCTCTTAGGCACTTTTTGAAATACTACCCCAAATGAATCTGGAACTTCACAGTGTGCCTGGGCAGGTCCATGGAGGAATGAGGTTACTCTGTTGGTACTGATGTGTAGTTAAGTGCAGTATAGCTATATTCGGGACCTAGAAGATAATTCAGTCTTTTATTCACAGGGAAGTTTAATGAAAGATATATGCTGGAGGGTGTGACGGATGCCAAAGAATTCAGTATTGACCTA
Organism: Emydura macquarii macquarii; assembly: GCF_026122565.2. Taxonomy (NCBI): domain Eukaryota; kingdom Metazoa; phylum Chordata; order Testudines; family Chelidae; genus Emydura; species Emydura macquarii. Next base: position 74,381,228 of record NW_027131390.1, read on the forward strand.
ACTTTGTTCCCATTGAAGTCAATAGTAAAAACTTCCACTGATTTCAATGGGAGAAGAGTTAGCCTGAAGCTGAGAGCTTTTGAAAATCCCACTGCTAACCTGGAGCATTAGGAAGAGCTGTTCATTGTGACTGCCATCTGAAAGACCCACACTCTGGGAATTATGAGTACAGATAATGGCAAGGAAGCTGACTTTAACAGCAAAAATAGGCAGTGAGACACAGGAGCTATTGAGGGCAGGGAAACTACCTTCAGCATGACCGGGAGACCTGTCCCCATTACTGGGGCAGCTGTTGGAAAGTCAGAGAAACCCAGTTTGACTGGGGAAAATCAAAATTCAGAAAACTTCTGCACAGAAAGCAGTACGCTGACCAGGAACATGAAGGAGACCTTAGGAGAAGTTGCTGCAAGTGACAGTTCTATTACAGTTGAAATAAATTTTTGTTCAGCTTCTTAGGCCAACATTTCTGGGCCTTTATATTCCTCCCATCCCCACACCCACACCACTTGTTCAGAATACAAAATCTGTAGTACCCATATCTGTTGTATGGGAATTTAAATTAATCTAGTAACACTCTATAGTGTATTTTATTCCTAATATAGTTTCATTATTTGTTGGGGTGTGCACTTTTTTTTAAGTTATACAAAATTAAGAAAGGGTACACTTTATACACAATGCTAGATACACCCAATGATGCACAAAAACTGTTGATGCTATTCTATACTGGACATTATATCACACATCCTTCTGCCATCCAAGGGTCCTGGGTAAAACCCTGGAGATTTCCGAGAGAACCAAAAACTACTGTAGAACTGTGCAAGTCTTCAAAAATGAAACCCAACCGTCCTGGTTTGGGATTTTGTTATCAACCTTAAAGTCAGCCAAAGTCTGCTGAAAAAGGCTTGCTCAGATTCACAATGACCACGCTGAGGTGAGTTTTGGACAAATTTTGAAGAGTTGCTAGAAAACCCATTCCTGGATGTTCAATGTCACTCTAAGAGAAGGTCACAGGTTGTAAATTGTGAGATCATCAAAAGTGGATTGCTAGGATCAGGGAGTACTAGGGGATTGACTGCTCCTAGAATAAATATTTGTACTTTTCATAATGCAGTGTTAACTAGAGATTGTCATCACAGCAGCACTGAATAACATTATTTAAGTTTGCAATAGAAAGTTCTGTACCATGAATAATAATATCACCTAAATGAATGTTAAAAAAATACCTTTCCCCCCAATCACAGAGTGGGATCTTCTTCAGCAACATTTCCAAACTCTAGCCTTCCTCTCAGGTATAGCTTAAAGAAAGACAAACCTCACTTACTCTTCAAGAAAGCACACATTAAGAACTAAAGCGGCTACAGGATGCCATAACCCTTGCAATCACCTGCCCTCCCCTCAAAGTTTCTTACTTTCCCTCAGCATATAATTTCTAAATTTAGGCTGCAATCTATTTACAGCAGAGAATTTGACCAAATTCTGTGATGAAGTGCAACACTGTAAGTGGGGCTAGCAATCTTAACTGGTGTAATTTACATGCAGAAGGACCACTGGAAGGTATAAATGATACCAGCTTGACTCCATTGCAATGCCCTTACACATTATCTCTGAATTTGGCCCATCTATGGTTCTTCATAAATAATAAATAGAAGTAACACAGAATACAAAATAAAAACAGAGTACCTGGTAATAGAATTCATGTTAGCACTCATATTACAATTACAAGTGTCTTTTACAATTTATATCTAACAATAATCCCATACAAATTCTTTCACTGCAAAAAATCCCATTGTGAAATTTTAAAAGCTCTCCATTATTCAGTTCTTGGAGCGCAGGCTTCTTCTGCAGTACATGTAACATTTTTGAATCTCTCACTGAACATTCATATCATTCAATTAAACAATCTGATTACTAGCATCCAGGAAGGGAAAAGGTATTTCCAGCGCCACAACATGGAGTATGTGATTATTGATTAACTAATATAATAACTGGATGATTGGGAGGTCTTTCCTTCTATAAAAAGAGAGACCCTTCTACCACTGAAATAAAATCTAAGGAAATAGTTGACTCTCCTGTCCTCTTTGAATTCTCATGCAACATCTAATTTTCACCCATTTGTACACACATGGACATACAGACTTAAGTCATCCATTTTCAATTGTCTCACAGAGCACGTAGGTTCCTCAGACTGCAGCTGGCACTACCATTCCATTGCCTCCTCACGAGTGTCTAGGTACAGTATGTTGCCTCCTTTCTTCTCAGAGACTGAATATGTCACTTCCAAGAAGTCCTCAAGTTCTGGATCAAGAGCACCTAGGAACTGACAGTTGTCCTTTAGTTTAAAGTCTTCTATTTCATAGTAGTCTACATCGCTCTATATCAAGTCAATGGCAGTAATATATTCAGAAAACAAAATATTTCAAAAGGACACATTCAAGGCTGGCAAATCCAGCACTGATCCTCTGCCACACACACAATTCTGGAACCCTTACTCCTGAGAGTAATCTCTCTTATGTGAACAATTATAAAATTGGACCCATTCACACAAGAAAAGGGACATATTCTCCTCTCGATTCACATATTGTACATAAATATCAAACCATTAATGCTATTGGCAGTTACAAAAAAAGGAGAGGTGAATAGATTCCAGTTATACTTCTGTTTCTAGCGTGTCCCAACAGCTAAATTCCACACCATCAGCCCTGAAGAGTTAAAGTCCCAGTTGCACAGTAAGACAACAAACCTAGCCATCATTTCTCTTGCCTGCTCTATCTTAGTGCTTTCTGTAGAGCAAATCACTGTATCTAAGCACTGCTCTATCCTTGTGAGTCAAAGAATTGAAATGGACAAGAACTTAGGTCTCTGGGCTCTTTCAAGATCAGATTTCCATCAGTTTCAGGACACAGGGGCTCACAAAGAAAGGCGCAGGAAGGCAGAGCAGAGGAATGGTGTGACAACTGCATGCTCATATTGTATGTATATTCATGACTAAAATCTCCACAAGCCCAGCATCCTGCTTTTGATGTTGGCCTGAGTTTTTCCCATTACTGGAAAGAAATTTTAAAACCAATATTTCATGGGCATCTTCAATTTATTTTCCTCTAACTTGCATCTGGGACTTGTTAATCTCAACATTATCTCTATAAATCAATAAAGATAATAATGAATTTATTTATTAATCAAATGAGTACCCATTCCCCTTCCACCAACCCATCAAAACAGCCTCAACACAATACACGAGTTAAAAACTAGACCATCCACAAATTCAAGTCGTTTATAAAGAGACAGACACAGGGTACCAATTTTAATGCTGCTGTCATTTTTAATTAAACACCGACCCTTGGACTTCTTCAAGGAAGATATCATCATTTTGACAAGCCCATTCTTTAAAAGAAAAAACCAAACTTGGCTTGATTTAACAGTTAACATCTTAAAAAAATAAATAGCAAGCAAATAATGGATTAAATAGTTTCTTAAACAAAGAAGATTCAGCAAGACTCAAAATGTACAAACAGTGCTTGGGAAGTGAAATAAGGGGGTAAAGGCGGGACATGCATTAACTTTTTAAAGTTTGCCATTGTCAAATTTAGGGACAGTTAGCATGTGTGACAGCGCAGGTCATCCGCCGGCGCAGACACCTTCAGACTAGGGGTTGCAAAAGCTCAATGTCTCCTTGCACCAGAAGTTCCATGAGGAAATGTGACTTGTTCTAATTTTGGAATCTGGAAAAAAGACAGACATCAGGAAGGAAGTTTAAAAAAATATATATTTGGAAAAAAAAATCCTTTCAAAGAAAGAGGAAACTCAAGTCAGATACATTTAGAATAATAATAAAACAACAATCATATTTAAGTAAATGTCATGCTGCTTTAGGAACAATATAAGGTCCACTAGTTCCATGGAACACAGAGAACACAAAATGATCGGTCATATGCATCCTTTGGTTGGTCTAAAGCAGTTGTTCCCAGTCACTCTTATATGTACTGGTGCCTCAGAGTCGCTTTTGTGTTTGATACTCTAAACTCTACCTCTATCATAATGATGGGCCTCTGAGCTGGGCTCCAGCACACCCTACTGTCCACCTTTCCTTCAATTGGGCATACCGCCACCTGTAGTACAATTCAAGAGACTAAAGCTTGGAGAAGCTCTCCCTCCAGGGAAAGCCAAAGCAGGCAAAAGTTAATGGGATGCAGCAAATTTACATCTGACATCAATCTGGTAAAGAAAAGGAATAAGGAAGTGGAAGAAGGAAAAATAATCTGGAATACTAGAATAAATTATTGAATTTCTGTCTCCCACATAAATGATGATGTATATTGATGCTAGCACCACCAAGCAGAATCTTCCATTGATTTCAGTGGGAGCAGTTAGGCCAATGCTTAGTGCTTCTGAAAGTCTCACCCCATATGCAATTGTTGAACATAAACATCCAGAGGAGAAGGAATCATTGTTCTGTCACCTAATAATACCGCATTTCATGACACCTAGAATCAGGCATAAAAGGAAGATAGAGTACACTGGAGCAGAGCTCTGCCAGGTAATAAAAATCAATGTAGCCCTCTGGGGATGGATCCCCAATCTTGGCTGGGCGTCTCTAGTACTACTGTGAAACAACAATAATAATATAAGAGTTTAATTATGAAGTCCCATACAAGAGAGGGAGCGAGAATATTTAAGAAGACAAACTAGTATTTACAGTTTATAATATGCTGAGGAAAAATAAGACAAGAATTTTCTAAAACAAGACTTGTATGGAGCCTAACTGCATCAAAAATAATTTTCCATAGCTGTGGACCACCTTACTGGGTCTATGCTTCTCTCCCTATGCCTAAACAAAAACTACTACTACTGTCAATTGGAGTTATGTTTACAAAGGAGAATATACAAATTCACTTCTCTCTTTCACCCTCCCAAGAATTTTTCAATATTAGAGAAGGGGGTGCTCCTGTGAAAATATTTTCTGAGGTGTGAGGTTTTAGTTTGTTTGACTGATACCAAGATCAGTCTACCCAAGAATTGTCTTCTGTCACTGTAGGCCCTAAACATTTGTCTGTGGATTTGTTCTTAAACTTGCAGCCTAGGATCCTATGCTATGATCCACTTAGAACTTGTAAACTAAACATGGTCCAGAGGAGTCAACAATGAATGCTCAGAGCATGGTAGGAAGTGTTATTTATGGATAAGGAGAGCGCCCCAGGGTGCAAGATGGAAGAATCCCATGCACTTCTACAGACTGGGGACTGTTTGGCTACGCAGCAGCTCTGCAGAAAAGGACATGGAAGGGGAGGGGGGTGTTACGGTGGACAAGAAGCTGAATATAAAAGTCAGCTCTGTGTCCTTAGTGGCAAGAAGACTAATGGCATATTGGGCTGCATTACTAGGAGCACTGCCAGCAGTTCGAGGGAAGTGATTATTCCCCTCTGTTTGGCATTGTTGAGGCCTCATTTGGAGTATTGTGTCCAGTTTTGGGCCCCCCCACTATAGAAAGGAAGTGGACAAATTGGAGAGAAACCAGCAGAAGGCAACGAAAATGATTAGGGGACTGGAGCACATGACTTTAACTACCTAAAAGGGGGTGCCAGGGAAGACGGAGCTAGGCTGTTCTCAGTGGTAGTAGATGACAGAACTAGAAGCAATGGTCTCAAGTTGCAGTGGGGGAGGTCTTGGTTGGATATTAGGACAAAAACTTTTTCCCTAGGAGGGTGGTGAAGCACTGAATGGGTTACCTAGGGAGGTGGTGGAATCTCCATCCTTAGAGGTTTTTAAGGCCCAGCTTGACAAAGCCCTGGCTGGGACGATTTAGTTGGGGTTGCTCCTGCTTTAAGCAGGGGGTTGGACTAGATGACCTGAGGTCCCTTCCAACCCTAATATTCTATGATAACATCCTTCCTTATGAATCTGTACTGAAACCACCTCATCATGGTTTTAGGAGTTGCTGTAGTGTTGGAGGTGACTTTTTCAGTTGAAATGTATGATTTATGATCTGAGCACCACTGGTAATTATAGGTACTATGGCTATCCCCACACCTACCTCCTTTTTGTCTTTTTAGAACACAGTAGTTTACCAGGTCCTAGACAAATTCAAACTTGGCTAATTCTGCTATAGTTTCAGCTGAATAAAGTATTCTTCACTTCCTGACCTAAATTGTTATGTAATATATTACTGTGTGCTCCTAAACAGTGGCCATATCTCATTTCAGAGGTTTCATTTTGGTGGTGGATAACAAAAATCCAAGGTATAATAGCAACAATAGTTAGCACTTTCTGAATTTTCAGTGTGCTGTACAAACATCAGCTAGAAAGTCAGTCACTCATCCCACCACTACTCAGCAGGGATGTCAGTGTTATAGCCCTAAATATGTACAGTGCTTTGGGATCCTTTACAATGAAAGGTGTTTTATAGAGATAATATTATTAACCATCTCCTGGAGAAATGTTAGAATACAATTTAAGCCAGTTAGTCTATAAGCTTTCTTTTCTGCAGTTGCAGTTTGAAAGCTAACCCCTGAGCTGGCTAACTGTCAAGCGTGTTCCAGTGGTCTGTGGGGTGAGAATCGAGATGGTGCCTCTTTCTCTATCTCCCACTGTTATATTTGCCCTGAGATATGTTATCATGTGCACTATGGCTTCATGAAAGTACTGTGATGGGGGAAGTCTTTGGCTTCAAATATTATTTAATAATTAGGCAAATCTGCTATTGCTATTCATGTTTGGATATGAATGTGTGTTATTCAAAATGTCAGGTTCATTTTAGTTTTGATTAAATTAATTTGGTTGAAACTGCACACATCATAAGTATCTTTCACGCCAAATATACAGCAGGTGAACCATAGGTCCAATTTTCCCTGGATATTGATTTGAAAATATTTATCTTAATGATCTTTATAGGCTACCAACATCAAATTGCTTTTCTTCACAGGAGTCACTACAACAGACATCTTTCAGATGGGTTAGAATGTTTTGCAAGGTTTGTGGTTAAAGCCGAGAATGGAATAGAACACTAAGAGGGCCATTCAAGCCTTCTGAATGACTAACATACATGGCATTACCTCTCCAGAACTAAACTGAGCATATCAACTGAAAATATATCAGACACTAGGGTGATGAGAATTTAGAAATGTGTGTAATCATCATAAGAACAATATCACCAATCAAAATCCATAAATCTATTATTTTTCCCATGTTTCCATCATATAATAGCAACAATGACCTCAGCCTAGGGCATTACATAGGGCTTAATGACTGGCTACAATTAAGGGCCCTTGGCTGTGCCTCAAGCTATCAACTCCTCCCAGCCACTAATTAATCCAAGGAGATGCCCATGTCTCCTTTGAATCATTATTATTTAATTTTTAAAAAGCCCAACTTTCTGCACATATTTATTTATTTATTTATGTGAATAAAAATCCACTGAGTTGGAAACAGAATATTTGTGTAGAAAACAGTAGTGATATCCTAAAGGAGTATGTTCAATGGGAAACCAATGCCCCGATACTGGCACGGAAAGCAGGTCTGTACTTTTGTGCACTCCCTCTGTGTGGAAAACTGTATTTCATTGATAACTAGATGGTTCACCCTAACTCAGTCATATAGTTTCAAAATATTTTGAAATACCACCACTGAAGTTATCCTGATGCCTATGAAATCTGTTGACTGCTTGAGGCTTTTGAAAGTGGTCATATTTACCTCAATGCTTCACATGAAAGAAAATATTTATCGTAGCACAATAACTGTGTTATTATTTGCAAGATCTGGGCCTTAATTTGAAAAAAATATATGTATCAACTGTTTTGATCCTTGGCGTAATCTTTTCTCATTTTGCTTTCAATTATTAATTACATTAATATTTAATTTATACAAAGAGGAACAGTGGGGAAACGCAGGTTCCAGTCCCTTTTCCAATAAATATTTAAGTATTCAGTTAGCCAAAATATATGGACAATATTAGTTTTGGATTGAACCAAAACTGATTTCCCCCCACCCATTTTTTTCAGAACTGTCAGTTATTTTCACAGCCCTACACTCCAACTATAATGCATATTGCTAATTTTCACCAGACTTCTTTGGAATAGCATCTGCACTACAAACTTTTGTCAATGAAATTTTTATAAAATATTGGCTGTTATCCAGATCTGACTCTTCTGAAATTGCAAAAGACCCTTCTGATCCTGCCCCCTGGATATTCCTTTCCCCAGGAAACCACTACTCTGAAGAATAATCCATTTGACTAACATGCAGTCTGGAATGATGCCATTCACTCTGCAGTAATTCTCGATACAGCCAGCAACAACTAAAACTGAAAAGAGACCTATCTGAGTACTGGGCAACGCATACTATTCCCCCAGAAAGCTGAACTCCATGCTTATATTCAAAAACTCATTATGACAGCACACTCTCTACATGGAATAAAGAATTCAGCAATTTAAAATTGTTCTTTCATAATGTATAAAGAAGTGCACTCAGTCTTATTAGAGCAGTGGTAAGTGTGTATACAACTCCAGATTGTTTGCCAAGTTAAAAACATACTCAGCCAAATTCTGCACTCAGATATGCACATACTATTTATTATTTGTATCATCACAGTACCCGGCCATGAATCAGGACCTCTCTGTCCTAGGGCACTGTCCAAAACACAGAACAAAAAGACTGTCCCAGCATCAAAGAGCTTACAATCAAAGCACAACTTCCACTGAAGACCATGGGAGTTGTGCATACATATCTGCCTAAATGAAGGCAGAATTTGGCCTCCTATAGCTGAATATATCAAACCGTTACTCAGTTATATTTGAAAAATCTAACCCATGATTGACAGCACCTTCTCATTGGTAGTTTCATAAATTAAAGGGCATACTTAAGGTTTTTTCTATTGATCATAACAATGAATTGTATATGCATAATGCACCAAAGAACAGTAACCATCATAAAATAAATATATACTACTAAATGTTAAAGACATAGGTCTGCACTGAAGTATCATTCCAGTGTAAAATGAAGTTGGTCATTCTTCTTCTGCTTATCATGGCCTGGGGAAGTCATGTATTTGTGTGCAATTATCAATTTTCCCTAGATGGCACTGTCTGCAGGTGGTTGCTGCTGCTGCTGCTGTTGGGATGGGATGGGATGTTAGGATGGCTAACTGCCTTCTCATCAGAAACAGATAAATGCTCAAGTGACAGAGTTTCCAATTTACTAGATGTTTAAAGAGCGAGCAGAGCAAAATGAGAAATGTAGCCTCTGATGATAAAAGAGCCAACTTTAGCTTAGAAGTAAGGTTGCCCCCCAGCATTTCTCAAATCCCGCTGTGGGATAAAAAAATTCAGGTGCTTGAAACATTTGAATGTTTCCTTTCTTGATGATTAGAGATTTTATGACCAAAAAAATATGACTAAAAGAAAGAGCCTCAGTATTTCAAACAGTTCCCAGATTTCTACTCTATCACTCACTGTTCAGCATGGTTACATTAATGCTTCAGTAGCCCAGTACTGGTAATACAGAGTTTTCGTTCTCCTTCCCTCCGGTACTGCTGAGGTACTATCACCCAAGTATCTAGGCACCAAACAAGAAATGCAAGAGAACTGTCCGTTAAAGCTCTGTTCATTATTCCCTGAATTTTGCCATTGTTACTGAGAAATGATATTTCCCCTTTTCTTCTTCAAGCCCCGCCCTCTCTCTGTGTCTAACTCCTCCTCCCTCCATTGTTGTATATCCAGAGAGAATGATGCCAGACTATTAATCAGCCCTTGCTATTGGCAGAGGGGGGTTGTTTGGAGATCAGATAAAACCCTCAACCTTGGGTTTTTACGGTGAAGGACCCACCAAGAACACGCCACTCCCTTCTCCTGAGTGATTCACCTAGGATCAGTATAACCAAAAAAAAAAAGAAAAAAAACCCACATACAAATGCATGTAAACTGAGCACTAGTAATCTGGTGGTTTGGCTGGGATTGCAAATAAAGAATTTTTGATTCACAGCACCCATGGTCCTCCATCGAGAATTCAAGTGGGCCATTATTCAAAGTCAGTAGCCTGTGTCACATTGCCTTCTCTCACAGCAGCATAAAGCTCTGATACATATTGCATGTTCCACATTCCAAGTCAATATTGATGCCCAGCACAGACACTCATGGTGAACTCTGCAATCAGCGTTCTCTTCTTTCCACATTAGGTTTCCCTCTCTCCTCCTTTAGTTATTTATCTGGATTTTTGCTTCTCTTCTATAATGGCATACCAATCTACTGGGCAGGGTCCAATCAACAATCTTTTAAAATGCACTAACAAACCAACCAACCAACCCACCCACCAATTACCCCAAATTAATTCAACAACCAACTGACAACATATATATAACAAAACTGAGTTAACTTCATCACAGAATCCCCACTTGAGTCCCACAGCATCACTATCCAGCCCTACCCAACATCCATTTCCGGTGTAGATGGTCTTGCCACATGCCCTGAAGATTAACAGACTTGAGATTATGTCACAGACCAATAAGGGAAGCTGACAATGGCGAGGCAGACGGTGAGTCGAGGCCCCTGCTTAATGAACAATAATTTACTTGCTATATTGCTGCTTTATCCTACTTCCTTCCTGCCCCACCTGCTGCATCTTGTCAGAATCTAGACTGTGAGCTCTTTGGGTCAGGGACTGTCTCTATTTTCTGCATATCCGTACATTGCCTAGCACAATGCCTACATCCTCCTCCTTGGCTGGTGCCCAAAGACACTACTGCTGCATCAATATATAACAATAATAAATTATAGTCATTATGGTCTGAATTCTGCCTTGCTCTTTTGTATGTGCATGGAGTAGAGGAGAGAAAAGAAGGAGTAAGAAGAGTTCCCCAACACCTTGTACGTGTAAGGGCTGAAAAGTATTGCAGGCCCTGGCTCTCCTGAGAGCAGGGACTGCTCCCCAACTAGTCCATCAGGCCCACTACCCAAAAGGGGCATGTAAAGAGAGAAGATAGATAAAACGATGCTTCTGCACTGCTGCCACCCCCCCTTGCTGGCTAGCAGAGCTGGTTAGCTGCATGATGGGAATGTGTTGCACCCCAAGCAAAGTGGCATTGCAAATGTTCCATTTATGCACCAGGGAGTGCCAAGAGGTATTTTTCACCTGAGGCAGAGCTGCTCTGCACATGCCCCAATGCCAGGGCCCCTCAAGGGCCTAAATGGTACAGATTTTCTTGGATTCAATTTTAAAGCAAATTGGTTGATTTTTTTATAGACAGAAACGAATAAGAAGTGCTAGGTAACCAAAAGACGCTCCACAAATTATAGTCTGAACTCTGATTGTTGTTGTACATTTTTCACTACGAATCACAGGATATATATATAGATAGCTCCCAAAATAAATTGGTGTGGGACAAGTGCTCCTTTAAGATTCTGGGTCCTCTTGATTCCACTATAGTCAATGGTAGCATTTCCATTAAGCTCAGTGGGAGCAGGAATGTTCTGTAGACAGTTTGGATGAATAGCACAGACATAAGCAAATTTCATATACAAAAGCTAGCATCAATGAGTCACCAGTTGCTCTGAAACGGCACAAAACATCCCTTACTGTTTTTTTATACACAGTACACAAAATTATATTTAGAGACCATTCAAGTATTGACTAAAACAGAAAACGGAAATAAAAGCCATGTGCGAGTCTAGTGAAATTGTCACTGTTTACAGTCATACACTCAGCATAATAAATAAATAGATGGGCCAGAGTTCAATTCTGATGGAAGAGGATGCAGGGCCCCCACATGCGGGGGGGAGGGGTATACTTTACCTGTGGCAGGAGACCCTGGCGGGACCCAGCCCAGGCTGCAACCCCCATGGGTATGTGTGTGGGAGTGGGCCATGTTACAAGTATGTACTAGGCCCGAAAAAATTATGCTTGGGCCCTGAGAGGATGTACCTCTCATTGACTAATGGGAATGAACACACTTATTCCAAGGTCAAATCTGGCCCACAGATAGGCACCTGATTAAAGAAAAACAGAAAGAGAGAGAGAGACTCCAGTCTCTTGGGTGAGAAAATAAAATCCCTGAAATCTGGAGGGGAAACCAAAGAAAGGGAAGCAATCTAATACCAGCTTTATCAATGCTCAGCGCAGTATATTGTTAATTAGTGGCTCTAACTGAAGTCCACTTATTTTATGAAACTTTGTAGAAAACCCACACTGGCAAACATTTGTTTTAAAATCTCATTGTGAAAGCAGCTGTATTCCATTTTGGAGAATGCAGCATTGCTGACCTATTAAAAAAATAATAATCCTGGCAGAAATCTAAACACTTTGTGGCTGATTACAAAACTAAAAAAGACAAGATAAAGCTTTTAATTGTTGTGTTACATTTTAAAAGTTAGCATAATCTCCCAAAATTCAAGTGAATGCAGGTCACAGAGAGTAGGGTTGCTTATCTGACTAACAGAAGCCCAGCTCCCATCAATATGAATCAGGATTGATTATACTACTTTGAAGTCTGCAAAAGGGGAATATTGCAGTGTTTTCTGACTCTCCTCTAGAAGCAGTGCTGTATATTCACATACTGTACACAGATATTATAGGTACAAACAAGTCTCTTCGAAACAAAGTCAGGTTTCCAAAAACATTGTGAAGTTCTCTTTCCTATCCCTACCTCTGGACTGAAGGGAGGATGTTACTACAACCTCCATGATTCAGCATGCCTCACATAGCCACAACTCCCTTAGAAACAAAGGGGAATTTTGGGTGAGCGTGGTATGCATGACTGAGTACTGAGACTCCAAAATCTACAACCTCTCGAGTCTGTGTTAGTTATGATACTGTGAGGAGATGAGTGCTCTAGGTACAAAAGTAAATAAAAATCAAGTAAAACTGTAAAATCAGAAGCCCTACCAGTAACGTTAGTTTCCTAGAGTCATTTGTGCACACAGAATCCAGAGACAGTCTGAGGTACATCACATGAGACATGAACACTACATTCAGCATGTTTGCTCAATGAATCTAACCATTTACAAATAGGATTTGTCGACATTTGAGCTGGGAGATGAGATCCCCAGCTCATGAAGACATACTGGTGCTAGTTTTGTTCGAGTTAGCACCTAAAAACAGCAGACTGCACATGGCAGCCCAAGCGGTGGCTCAGGCTAGCTGTCTGAGTACTTAGCCAGAAGATTGGGCAAGACTATACAGGGGGCACCTAGCCCAAGCTGCCAACCGTGCCATCACAGATACACTGCTATTTTTAGGAGGTACCTTGAGCAGAGCTAGTGCAGCACATCTACTCAAACTGGGAATCACACCTTCCAGCTCAAATGTAGACATACCCATAGAGGCCCAAATCATACCATCTGGCTGTATTCGACGTAAGAGGAGAACAAAGATGACTTTATGGTTAGTGACCTTTATGCTCCCTGATCCAAAGGCTGAACAGTGAAATGGTCTGTTCCCACCTTATAGTCAGAGCTGCAATGGGGCTTTTCCAGGGATCAGCCAGGCATAGGAGCAGGGATCCCATCTGTGCCTCTTGCTCCAGGAGCCAGGAAAGGATGGCATGGGAACCTGCTACATGTAAGTCATCTAGGGCTCTATGCCATCCAGGGATTCCTCTAGGCACAGGAATTCATCAGACAGTGGTTAAGCCAGTTTTACAACTGGCTCTGTGCCCTGGAGTAGCACAAAACAGCCCAAGTAGAAGTCAGGATCTGCCTACTAGTATGCTACAGCTGTGTTATGCACACATATGTGCACACACTTTATATGATACTTTAATTTTCAGCAACATTCCAAACCACAAAGTAAGGTAGCTACTAAAATAAAATGGGCAGATATCACAAATGCAGATTTTGTAAACAAACTCTATTTTGAAAATTGCACATCACAGAATCAAAAATTGTCTCTTTTTTTGTGGCTGGATCTTGGGGACTTGAAACTTTTGACTGGTCACTCCAGTGTTGTGGCTGATCTTTTGTTCACCCTTTTAGGTAATCCATGGCTTAATTCTGTAGCTGCTAGGGGAACGGATGCCTCAGGAAATCGATGGAATAACTCAGGGTATTGATAAAGGGATAATACTGATGCAGATGAAAAATTAATACTAACTGTGGCCTATGTGAAATGTGTCCTTCTCAGTCCATTCCCAGCATATGCACATTACTAAAACGCCATCACTATTGGCATTAGCTGGCACTGTTCTTGGCAGTGTCAGTAGAAGGCCAAATTGGCCATGTTGTGATTCTGAGTAACAGCATGGTCCCTTGTTTGCTTCTGAGGAAGACTACCAGCTTCCTACAGCCGGTCAGAAAATGTTTGTTTCCCCACACATTTTTTTTTTCGACTTTCGGTAAAAAGTTTATCAAAATATTTTCATTCAGAAAAACCATCATTGTGCCTTCTTGCTCCTATTCTCTTCTATAGGCCAGGCTACCTGGCCAAACTGATATGATGCTCTAATTTCAGTTTTCATGTGTTCAGTTCCTCAACAACAACAAATTTTGAAGAACGCAGATACTGGTCAAAAAAAAAATTTTTTTAAATTAATCTAATTTTCCATTCAAGAACAGAAAATTTTCAACCCGCCCTAGGTATGGCCATTACATGATAAAACCACACTCTCACCCATTATTATATTTTTTATGTTATGCCACAGATTTACACAGCAGTTCACAGAAGAAATAAAAATAGAGGACTGCCCCATAGAATTTACAATTTAATACCTCATAAGAGACATCAGAATGTGTGTGAAGAGGGATTTTGGCAACTGTTGATCGCCTTCCCTCACCACCACCACCACCACGCGCCACACGCACACTTTTTAAAGTCAAATTCTGAACTTGATGCATATTTCATTCGGCATTTGCCCCAGTTGGCCATTACTCGGCTGGGAAGGAGAACAAGCTACCACTGCACGTCACTTCCCCTTTGTCCATTCAAATTTTAATAATTATGTTGAAAATATCAAAAGCAGCATCTTCCCTTTGCTTAATGCTTAGCCCAAAGTAAACACTACAAAGTTCAAGACAGCAAAAATGGGAGGCCAAAATGCAGTTGCCGAATTTGCAGTTGATTCACAATCATCCATAATATTTTCAATTGCTTCAGTGAGAAGCCAATTTTAGAAAACATACTTTAGGCTATCTCTGTTTCTAAGCTCCCTTTGTTCATTATATTTGGCAACACTCATATCATTATAGAATAAAAGGATACTAGTGTATTTTTAGATAACTCCAGGCTTACTTTATCAACAGTTCCAAAGATTAGGAAGCATAAGCCTGCAGAATCAAAGGTATAGTTTTCATTATAGCTGGGTGAAGGTTTGTTGTTGATTTTTTTTTTTTTACACTAAATAATAGAAACAGTAGCCCAATTTTATATTAAAAAGAGACATGCACCCATTTAAAAAGAATTCCCTTTCACAGAAGCCCAAAAAAGCCAAAAGAGCTCCCCCACACTTCTGCTTTTTCACACTCCATACATTAGCTTTCCTGAACCGCTACTCTACCCTAAAAAAGCATTACAATAAACCATTCAAACTTTTTTTTAAATACATTTCCAAATTTCCCCCACTTTTGGGGTGCACAGTAAAATCATTTGTGGACTTTCCCTGATCTTTCTCTGAAATTGAAAGGGAAACTCTTGAGTTTATATTTCTGTACCTTCTGTATGTACAGTTCTTACTTCTATCTTTGAACTAAAGCACCATCTCAACATCTGAACAGTAAAATTCATTCTCCTCTTTTCACTTGTCTATGCATTATTTATGCATGCTGCTCTGAATCCCAGCATTAGGATTTTCCTTGGAGCAACAAACAACAACAGCTTTATAGTCTGGTACAGCAGAAAATACGGGATATCCAGGATAGTTTCACCAATTGTTTGCTATGTTCATTCTCAACAATTAAGTATGATAATCCAATTTGGTGAAAAATAAACTGAAATCAGATCTGCTGCAAAAACTTTTTAAATGTAATTTTCAGGCTAGCAATCAATGCTTATTCAGTTTTCATGTCATCTCTGTCTTCTCTCTTTGCAGATGCTCAAGTGATGTTAAATTAAACAATTGCATAAAATTTAAAAACTGTAGGAAAATTACCATCCACATTTAATTCTTGAATACAAAAAGATCCTTAGAAAACATCCTTCATAATTTTTTCTAACAGCAAAAATAAAACAATACAAACACTCTCTCAGTAAAAGTAGAATACATTTGAGGCATTCTACTTGCATCGTAAGTCATTTTAAAATATAAGATTACAAAGGTGAAAATTCTTAAAATAGATTCTTAAAATATTCTTAATATATATTAAAAGACTGAGCTGCTAATGAAAAATGTCTAAGTAACGTCTAGGTAAGCTGTGTATTGAAATAGACAGCGACACTAAAGCATGTATCATTTACAGACATGCACAATACCTACTTAGTACTATACTTTACACCATGACATTCACCCTAAATTTGTGTAAACTGAAAATATAGGCTTGTAAATCACAGGCTCAAACCTGTAATTACAACACAAAGAGACAAAAAAAATTAAGAAATCTTAAACTTACAATGATGGGTTATCATAAATCCAGCACAGCAAGTAGCCCTAAGGGTATATTTTAGTTTTTTTATCCATGCTCTGTTCTTTTCTATGATGTGACTATTCAGGCACATGGTCAAGTTGCAATCAGCTTCTCTCTTAGTGATGTATGAGAGCTGTGCTGATTTATCTAGTCTTTCTTCAGCAGATTAGCACTAATGTTTCTGCTTCTGCATCCTACCTTTCTTTAGCAGTAGGCTCTGTGTTATCATTGGCAATCCAAATTAAAGAGCCAGTAAATGTAGCCCAGATTTTTTTTTCCTGTGAAACAACTGCTAGGCAATTAGCAAGAATACCACTGTTTAATCTATTGAATATCCTTTTCAATATCCCTGCTGAGAATGGTAGTCAGACACAGAAGGGTGGGTCCACCAATAAGACCGCTGTAGTCCAAAGGTCTTTTTATGGTTTATTCTATTGAAAGGAATATACTCTTGTGCAGATGGCATCAAACAACAGACAGCTGTAGTACACAAATTCTTCAGCTAGCAACATGGGATTTTCACTATTTGTAACACAACAATATGTACATATACTGTGAAATCTTGTTTATCCACAGGAAATGGCCAACATGAAATTAATTAAGATAAACACGTTTTTTTTAAATTCCAAGGAAGCTGGGGAGACATGAACTCATGTGAATAAGGAAGATTTCACTACATTACAATGTATATACTTGTTATGAACTCTTTTCCTCTTTGGTTTCTAATTGATATTTTTACAATTTGCCCCTCATTTTTTCTCATATTGTCCCGTAGATTAGGAATATTTTACACTGTGGAACTGATAAAATCAGCACACTGTTATAAAATGTTGTAAGAACAAACTAAATGAACCTTAGTAACATGGTTTCAACTTTCCAGTAAACAAGTAGTATTTTAGCAGTAAAACACATTTTTAATTCAGTTTTCAGTTCAAGCTACCATGTGACACAATAGCTTACATTTTCATAAGGACTTTTAAAAACATTTAGGAAAAAGCAAATGCCCGAGAACATTTATTCATGGAAATTTTGAACATCCTGATAGTTTGCTCATATCACTGCTCTTCATAACTGGTTTCTCCTCTTGAGTACAAAAAAGATTAGTATTCCTCTCTGCCCTTAAAAAACAAACATAATTCTTGAATATTATTAAATAAGCATCCTATCCATGTCACTTAAACACTATGAATGTTTGAGTAGCAGACAAGATTCTTGGAGTCCTGATCTCCAATTATTACTGGCATTTACTTTAAATGTAAGTTACATGGAGCATTCTAGGCTAAGCATGAAATCACCAAAAAAAGGATTCACCATTCATTTAATGTTTATTTACTATTTTATAAGAAGCCTTGAAACAAAACATAAAAAGCTGCTATTTTAGGTCAATTGTACCTATGAATTCATTTAAATAATAGCAATTAAAAATGCAGCACCTTTCATCTCGAAGTGCTCTACAGCTTTTATATATACACAAGAATTTCTTCACCCACCAATGAAGTGCAGCCAGTACACGGATGGACACAGCACTGGTTCAAAAGCACACAGCAACACTACAGAGCACTTTAGGACAGGAGATAAAGTAGAATACTATATCCAATTGAAATGGCTGGGGGAATACTAAGTAGGCACAATGTAGCTACCCAAATTGGAATTTGTCTGGACAGCTAGATAACACTTTTACTCTTGCAAAAAGGTATGGTAGAATCTTTAATGGCCACAAATAAATAGGCCTTCCCTCTTTGAAAGATGGTACCTTTCAGCTGCAAAGAGCACTCAGACTCAATGGGGCACTGGTTTAATATTAATTCAGAACAATCACCGATACCACTCCCTTCAGATTTCATTGGAGGTTCTTTCATACAAGTTTTGTGCAACACTAAAAACAGAGTGCATTTTCTAATGCCTTGCATTAGAAACTGCATTAAGTCCATAGCGTATCCATAGCTACCTACCTACACACAAACAGAACACCCGCAGACCCTTTGGAATGAAAGTGTTATACAAATAATGCATCTTTACATATCAGAAGTGTGGTCCTTTAGGGTACATCTATTCTATAGTTGGAAAGTGTGATTCCCAGCTCAGGTAGACGTCCTAGTGTGTTAAAAATAGCAGAGTAGCCACAGAGACGTGAGCAGTAGCTTGAGCTAGCTACCCAGGTACAACTGTGTCCAGCTAATCCAAGCCATGGCTCATGCTGCCATGGCCACACTGCTATTTATAGCATGACAGTTGAGCAGAGCTACTGCATTCAACTTACCAGAGCTGGAAATTGCACCTTTCAGCTGCAGTATAGTCATAGACTTAGAAAATTGGATTGACGGAACTCAGGGATGTGAAAAATCCAATCCCCTAAGCAATGTAGTTAAACTGACCTAAATCCCCATGTATATAGCACTAGGTCCTAGCTATCACCTCTTGGGGAGATGGACTACCTATGCCAACCAGAGAATCCCTCCTATCAAGGTAGATAGTGTCTACACAAAAGTGCTACAGCACTGCAGTTGTTCCACTGTAGCATTTCAAGTGTAGACAAACCCGTAGGTTTTATCTAAATTAGACTTTCTCGTCCTCTTGTAATGAGTTAATCTGAATTAATTGGCAAGCAATTAACTAACACCTTTGTAAATACTAATCTAGATAGTTCTGGAATAAAAATTTGTGAAAGGTCTAGATTAGCATTTACAAAGGTGTTAATCTGAATTAATTGACACTCAGTTAATTCAATTACTACAGGACCACAAACTCTAATTTAGACTAAGCTTTTGGGCATGTCTACACTAGAAATGTATGCTGGTATTGCAATGTTGGGGTGGGGTGTATACACTTATACACCTTACTGTAGATGCAATTACACTGGTATAAAAATGCTTTTGCCGGCATAGGTCACTGAACCATTATGCATTACACCAGCAAAAGCACTTCTTTGCTAGTATAAACTGTAACTACACTAGAAGGTTTTGGTTCTATAGCTATATCAGCAAAATTTTCTAATGTAGACTAGGCCTTAAATAGTCAGGTACAGCACCTGAGGAAGTTTACATGGTTTACTACACCTCCAGCCAATCTCTGACCAAATAATGATACCTCTCAGGTTAATTCTTTTTTTAAGCTTAAAAATTAATTTAGCGTTCTCAATTTATACTGGTTTTACAGCCTTGGAGTTTACGAATTCTACCCATCCACAATACTAGCACAGCACAGAAAACTATTGTGCAAGCTTTCTGATATGGTCCTATCTATGTGTCCCAAACAGGCCTGGAAAAATCACCACTTTTGATGTGAAGGTAATTAAGTAATTGATGTGAAAGTAATTAAGGACCCATTAGGTCCTTGGTTTAATACTGCCAACAAGAGTGTCAATTACTGATCATTATGATAGCAGTTTTGGTGATGTGGACATTCATTAGAAACTGGACTGAAACCACAACCTAATTTCATATAGGCCTTTTCTTCATTTGGAAAAAAGTTGTGTTAACCAACGCATGCTGAAATTGTAGTGTAGATATGGCAAGTTTTAACATATTTTAGCTGGTCAAGGTAAATCCTATGCTTCCCATTAGGGTTTATCTCAAGCTAACATGCATTAAAGCTACAGCTGTTTTGTCTACATTAGGATTTCAACACGTTAAATATACACCTTTTTTAGTACTATAGACATTGCCATAATGTAGATCATAGACTAGGTATCAGATAACAACGACTGAGTCAATCTGTTGAAGGGGTGCAGTTTCCAAACATGTCCCCCTTGTGGCCTGGTGTACCACTGCAATCACCTGCTTCAGTTTCCGTTCAGGTTTCTGGAAATAATCCACTCACACCTAAAGTCTTTAAAATAATATTCACCCTCACTTGGGGTTTAATTTATTAAACATATTCCAGCTCCCAAAAAAGAGACCTCTTTTCACTCAACCTTAGGTTCAGGATTGCCACAATCATCCTTTGTTGTGGCAAAGTCCTCCTCTCAGCAAGCTCTCCATGGCAGAGTGTGGAGTCTCCTTTTGAGACACCACTCCCTCTCTGCTCATCATTTGACAACACTCTTGACCCTTCTCAGGTGGATCTAATTACCCCAAACACCTGTCTGAGTCAGCTGGGAGGAGGGGAGCCTTGCTCAGTCCACTCTACAAGGCTCCTGGTCCCGGGCCTTTAAAGGAACAATGGGTCTTCCTATGCCTTCCCCTTCCCAGACACTAACTATTTCCCAAGACAATCTTCCTCTCACTCAGTATCCATTCTGGTTATTCTTTTAGCCTTCCCCAGACACCTGGAATGGGGTAAGTGGCCTCTCAAACAACCTCCTTTGGCCTTAAAAGTCCCAGTATCCTATTACATAATCCAACATGCATTAGAGCTGATTGACTACAGTTAAAAAAATTTGTATCACATTTCCAGTCCTTTGAGACATCCAGTTTGCTTAATTCCTAATTATTTATTAAAAATGACTTTTGAAGGCTTTAATCTTTTAGTGAAACATTGGTTTGGAAAAAGAAATTTCATTCCCCACATGTTCAGCAAGGAGCAAAAAGAAAGACCATTGCATCACCATTTGCCACAGAAAGAATAATCTGTCCTTTCTAAGCCCCAGTGATTTGATTAAGTATTACACATAAGCTATGCAAATGAATATAGTACTAATGCTTCAAACATGTATACGGATTATATATATGTCTACAGGAAATTATTCAAGGCAATTGAGAGTGTAAAAATCAAACAAATTATCATCTATAATTGAATACATGCAAGTAAGCTTTAATTAAACATGACTTCTCTACTGAAAAGGAAAACATTAAAGCCTTACCACAGAAGAAGTTGGCCAACTGCGAAAACAAGCAAACTTGGCTGCATGAAAAATTTTAAAAAACAAAAACAAAATAAATCCCACTTTTCAATTGATTTCCAACTTACTCTCAATTCACAAAATCAAATTCCTAAGACACAACCGTCCTTATAAAAAGGTGACAGGCTTATTACTAAGATCAAATATTAGATTTATACAGACAGGCAGAAAGAGTTTTGGGATAACAGGACAAATGAAATGATTCTTCCGGGCACCTTCATCGTATTTCAAAACTGCAAGGAATCTTCAGGCCATAATCAGATTCCTGCCACAAAAACGGAACCCAGCTATGTTTGCTGGGTCCACAGCATGGGGGCCAACATTTAAACAAAGTTTATCCAAATGATAACTTGCCACATAGGATTGGAGATTGTGATCTATTTAAGGGCTGTGTATTTGCACACAGTGAATTTTAACACGTATATAGCATTTGCAAAATTAATCCATCATCATAACCCCCTAGTAGGCAGAGAAATATTATCAACCTCACTGAGAAGAAAGTAATGGGGGAGAGGTTAATTGACTTGATTCAGGACACATCAGGAGATCACATCAGAGCCAGGAATCATATTAGATGACCTTCCTCCTTGTGTCCAGGGGTCACGATAACCGCTTAGTGGAAGAGCCAGCTAAACTGCAAGCACCTGTTCGGGAGGTGTGAGGAAGTTTACAATGAGCCTCTCACGATCAATGACAGCCCAGGCAGGGCTACCAAACAAACAGACATGAATTAGTCTAAGCTCCCCAAAAAATCAAGGGATTATAATCAGTGATTGTACTGGTCCCAAAGGACAGCCTCAAGCCCTTCCTACACTAGAAGGAATTATAAGTATGGCTATACCAGCAAATCCTTCGTGGAGATGCAGAGTGCTTTTGCAGGTATAGATTATACAAGTTCCCTGAACAAAATAAAATATACTGGCAAAAGGACCTCCCACCCCGGAATACCCACATTTACACTAGGTCT
The DNA here is from genome assembly GCF_026122565.2 of Emydura macquarii macquarii. Lineage (NCBI taxonomy): Eukaryota > Metazoa > Chordata > Testudines > Chelidae > Emydura > Emydura macquarii. The sequence goes on from NW_027131390.1 coordinate 74,403,567, forward strand.
ATGTTGAGTTTGGTGTAATTTTTTTCCATACTCCTAACCACCACAGCTATGCCAGCAAAACTTTTAAGAGTAGTCCAGACCTAGGTGACTATAGGAAGACTATGAATAATCAGTGATGTTTAAGGGAAATCATTTAGTAACAACATTTCAACTCCAGTGATCAGTTTACATTTTCCAGACTTTCTTTGCCAGGAAACTGGCAAGAACATTTTTCTAAATGAAAGATGAGATTAGCTTTGAAATGTTAACTCCCTAAAAATCAAAGGAGGTGGGCAACTGCAGATTTTATGGGTCACAAAGATGTCTCTGTATGGGCGAAGGATGAAATGTGACCATAACAGGAAGATAGTATGTTGTCACATGGACCATGTAAGTCATTTTGTGCCAAAACAGTGAAATACTTAGAACTACTGAAATAAGATGCAATATTAGCTAATTTCATTGTGCTATCACTCTTGGCTTTACGCTTTTGAGCAGCTAACATCTAGTCTGAAAAATATTTGTTAGAACAATAGAAGTATAAACGAAGCTAAAATCCCTGCTTTTCTCAAAATTGTCTTTTTTTTTTTTTTTTTTTTTTTTTTTTAGCAGCAGCTTTGGAAAACCTCTTTTTTTTTATTTTACCTCTTATGTCATAATAGGTTGCATAAATCCATGTTGAAGATTAAAGACAGGATATAATGTGATAGGATGGTTGCAATTTGTCAGGATGCATTACAACGTAAAATATCACATAACTTAACAATGCGTTTCCCCTAAACTTTCCCTTAAAGAATCTGTGACAGACTGAACCTGATGCATCATTAAATTTATATTTAATAAACTAAGGGAGGCGAGTTCATCTTTAAAATCCTCCACCCAGTCAAATAAAACTATCTTCCTCCATGGAAAGTGAGCATAGCCCACCAGCAACCACTCTGATGGACACATACTCTATGAAAAGTTGTCTCTGAGATAGGATGTTAAGCGTATGAAAGTTAGTTACTAAAGGTCACTTCATCCTTAATGGGCCACCTTTTAGCTCTCGTTTAGACAAAGCCTCAGAGAAAGCAGTGAGTCCAAAGCCCCATAGTGGGTGTAGGGAACTGGGATAAACTGCCCAAGAGCTTATCTACATGGTCTGCTAGTGCACAACACACCTGGGTATAAATCTACAGCATTCTAGCCTGCCTCATGCTAGCTGGCCATATTGACCCTGATACCACACATTAAAAGTTCCATAGCATGCTATGATGTCCTGCTGTGAAAGGAGACATGTTTGGGCCTGCAGGCTAACCCAAAAAGAGATCTCTGGGCACAGCAAAAGGAGGTTGAGCGGTCTGTCACTCTGGCCTGGGAGCTGAATGCCAGGAACAGCTCCATACAAATAGGACCACATTTTTCCCATATCTAAAGTTCTTGTCTAGTTTATGAGAAGCATGGGGCAGGCCCGCTTCCTCCTGCCTCTGCTCAAGCTCACATATGGCTCAGAGACCTTTTTTGCTGGTAAAATGCCTCATGGAGTTTATTTATAATAATAGCTTCCACTACCCTTCCACACTCCATAGCCTCACCCCTGCAGTCCTAGGGGGCCCTCAGTTCCGAAGGGAAGAGCAATCGCTTGCTCTCTCTCTCTCTCACCCCCCCCCCCTTCTGCATCTTTCCTTTCTTACTTCCCTCTTGTACCTTTTGTATCATCAAGCTAATGGTCTAATTAGCCTCTTAGCTCTCCTCAACCCATCAGTTAGGCACAACTCTTCTTAAGGAGGTTTGCTCTGGAATAATTAGAGTTGCAGTGACCAGAGTGCTGGCTCAGCTGCTGTTGCCCAGCACTCTGTCACAAAGCATAAATCTAGATTTGTTTCTTTATTTTACTTCATTTTCAATCTTGTTTTAATAAAACTAGTTTTTACCAAGAGATTTAATGTTGTGGGGGCAATTCTCATTCAGTCCCTCTGAGAGGAAAAAAGCATCCTGCAACTTCTAAGGAGATATGCTAAAGGGGTAAAAGTTTCTGGAACCTAAACCCTCACTTTAGTCTCACGCTCAATGAGACCTGGGCTAAGGTGTTCTCTTCAAGGGAGGCGCATTGCAAAAGACTACGGCAGGCTGTAACAGGGGCCTGGCTCCACCCCTATCGTTTTCCCACCAGAAACCACATGGACTCCACCAGTTGTGCCCTCTGTGAAAATTTCTATTTCCCTCCACCATCAATATCACCACAGTCCCCCGTGCTCCCCTATTTACAATCTTTGCCAAGCTTTAGGCCCTCTCAGCAGGACCTGAGGAGGGACAGAGGTCTCACTACTTTCACTACATGACTAAACTCAACTAGTCCTGTTTCACCCTCTGTCCCCTTGTACTTCCTTCCTGGGCCTCTTTTATCAGCCCTTGGCTGATGGGACCAAGTGAGTTTTTATCCCACCCAGTCCACCAACCTGATCAGATCATTACCCCAATCAGCTTCTCCTGGTCCACTAATTATCACCAAAGTGAGAAGACTCAGACTCGAAGGTCAGAAGGGACCATTATGATCATCTAATCTGACCTCCTATTACAGGCTCACCTAGCCACTCCCTGCACTCGGTCACCCAGGCACACAGTAGGGGAGATACCATGAGACCACGGTGGAGACAAGAGCTTGTGGTGGTTTTTGGTAACAGCCTTACTGAAAATGGCCCAAGCGAGCATTCAATGTATCCATGACCCGGGACCACCTCACCTCTACCAGTCGTAAGGGACCCCACCCTCCCCTAAGAAGCTGTGTATCAAGCATAGGATATTGCTATATAATCAAGCTTAAGAATTGCTAAAGATCCATGGCATCAGGTCTCCAATTCTCCCCTATTCTGACCCTGTCCTCTTGTTCGCTGTCCCAGTCTGAGTAAACCCCTCGATTTTGCCATTCCTGTCAGACCGATGTTAGGAAAAAAAATGAAGAGGTTTCCTTGCCTATGGGGCTTATTTGTGTTGCTTTTAGGGAAGCAAAGCAATTGGGAGGAAGTGGAACAGCTAGCACTGGGAGACCCTCAGGCTAAGACACAGAGAATGGACATGTTTGTTTCAGCAACGTCAGTAACAGAGACAGATGAGTGTAACATTCATAATTGAGCTTCCGGGGAGAAAGTTCCCATTTATGAGTTCAAAATTCGCTGTGTTAATGAACAATCCTGTTTAATAAACTTTCACTTGAATATTTACAGAAATCAAACACAAAAGGGAATGGAATGTAAGGTTTTTGTAGGGAACGAATGTTCTTGAAAATAATTTCAGGTATTCAGTCAAATCCACTGTGTATGCATTGAAAGCCATAGCTTCTCCAATGTACAGGCTGCAATTGTTCTATTTCTGCTTATATTCCTGACCTTTAGTTGCTTCTTATTTGCAACAGCCAAGACAAATTTTCAATAGGAGAACAAAATCTGGCACTGAAGCAAAAAAAGGGAAACTATGAAGGTGAACTTAGGGTCATGACAAATGAAAAAGGGGCATAGTGGAAATTAATCATTCCCTCCTCTTCACCCATCCCTGTAACAAGGGAACAAAGAACACCCAATTGATGAATTTGGCTCTGGGACTGTTGGAGGTAATGCAGCGATAGGGTAAAATGGGGAGGGGGTGAAAAGACCAGTGGGGCTGCTTTATATTATGCACCTCTGTCAACAGCTATTTTCTATGCACTCCCCTCCACCCCATGCATGAAGTTACACTCACTTTTGCACATCCTTCCAAATGACAAATCAATGCAAATTTCCCACTTACATCCATTTTCTAACAACTTACAGCCACCAAGTAATTTACACCACCAATGATGGCACTAAAAGATTTGTCTGAGAGACTTCTATGGGAATGACACCAGCTCTCTTCAGGCTATATTTGATCCAAGATACACTTAATATAAAAATAAACAAGAAAGTATTTAAGTTATCTAATGGGTGAATATTTATGGATATCATTGCATTTAGATTAAAGCGCCTCCATATTGCCTTGATGTTAATTAATTCATAAGGCAGTTTAAAAGAATCTTACCAGACAAACTTGGAGGGGAGGATCTTTTTTTAAAAAAGAAAGAATCACCAAATTAGTGGATTAAGTGAATGCAGTAGATATAATATATTTGCATTTCACAAAGGTATTTGATACTAAATGTTATGAAATCTCATTTGAAAAATTAACTGAAAATGATTTGGAAAGACCACTGTCATGTGGATTAAAAACTAGCTAAATGAACAAACAGAAAATGTGATTAAACATTGCAACATATAGATAGGGAGGGTGAGAAAGGGGGTGTCTAACAGGGTACCACATGGATTGGTTTTAGATCCTGTCTTATTCAACATTCTTTAATAATTTACCAAAGAGAGTAAACAGCATGTTAGTTAATGAAATATACAGAGGATACTAAATTGGAAGGAGTTGTGAACACCTGTCAGGGCAGGAAAATAAAACAAAGGTACCTAGGGAGGTCAAAAACTTTAGCAGAAAATAACAAATTTGGAAAAATGCATTTTTCTGGAGAAAATCTGAAAGAGATACTCAGTGGGAGGAAGAAACCTTGGAAGCAGTAATGTTGAAAAAAAAAAAAAAAAAAAAACCCTAAAGCATGCCAGTCACCATTAAAATTTCTACATTTGCTACAGATACCACATAGTTACCATAGCTATAGCCTTTCTGAGTACAAGGGGCAAATACTATAAACACTAATGAATGGTAACAGTTGGCAAATGACGACTCTTTAGTAGTGACCACTGCAGAGGTGATAGTAGACAGCAAACTAGACATGCGTTGCAGATATGGCTGCAAATAGGCCAATGCAATTTTGGGCTGTATACAAAGAGTCATCATGTCACAGAGTAGGGAAGTAACAATCACTCTCTTTGTGGCTCTGGTATGACCACATCTGGAATGCTATGTTAATTTCTAGGCACCATATTAACAGAAAGACGGCGACAAATAGAAGTGAGTTCAGGGTACATCAACAAAAATTATCCAGATCTGGAGGAACGGGCTTTTCAGGAAAATTAAGGAACATCTGTAAAATTTGGTGAGAAATGACAAAATGGAGAGGATAATAGCATACAAATATTTGAATGCTGTAAATAATGACAACAGAAAGGAACCATAAGGTGATATAAATAAGCAGAATAGGATGAAATTTTAAAAGAAAATTTAGGCTGAAATCAGAATAAATTTCTTAATGTGAAATGCAATTGACTGCGGTATATTCTCCCAAGTGCAGCTCCCAGCACCTATGATATTTAAAATTAGACTAGACAAAAATACTAGAAAGTACACTATATAAGAAACAATCCCCCTCTGGTAGGGAGATGGAGAACATGATCTAATAGACCTTTTTCATTTCCATTTCTCTCTTCTGTGCTATGATCCTCTTTGGTCTGAAATAATTAAAAGTCTGATTCAACAAAAATTTATTCTAATTCTAAAAGAAGGGATGATTCCAAATCAAGTCCTGAAGGCTGAGAGGGAAGAAACATGCCATTTTATTTAACCAATTCAAGGGCTCTCTTTCCGCATGTTGTTTTCTTCTGTATTTAGCCCTGCATAAACAAATGGCTACGTTCATTGAAGGTTCCCCCCGCCCCCGCAGACCTTTCTAAACTATCAGGTATTGATTGCTACTGGAGATAGGACACAGGATTAGATAAAGTCTTGGAATGATATGGTATAGCAAACACTATGGACCAAATTCTACCCTCTGTTACATCACCAGTCACTATGAAATCAATGGGATTGCATGGATGTAAGTGAAGACAGAATGTAACCCTATGCTTCTATTGGAAGTACAGTTTTTAGGATGATGTAATTTGCTAGAAACCAGCCAGCTCAGACCAAAGAGCCTCGGAATACATAATCTTCGCTGCTGCTCCTTAACTTGCCACTCAGAGGAACTGACAATACAAAAATTCTGCTCCACTTCTCCTGATTGAGTAGTCTGTGATTAATGCCAAGTGCAAAAGAAGAGCACTGATGTGGCAGTAAAAATGACGAGACACAGGTCCACGATGCAGGAGATTCAAGTCCTTGTAACCCAGCAGAATCTTTACAATCAAACTAGAAGTTAAGATAACCAGCATTTCCTTCTGAATGATATACAGAACTTCCATATATATTTCCATTTATTTTCCTCATGCTGAGCAGTCTTGATTTGGGGGAGTGTCACATACTTAGTTTCCTATTACAGCAAATCATTCTTATACAAAAAAAGCTATTCAAATGTGATCACTTAAATGGAATATATTTAATATAAAGACAGTATCCATGACTACTTTATCAGTTTTCAAAACAGGATTGCTTTTTCTTTTTACAGTAAAAGCTTTTTTATTTTAGACTATGATTTAAACTACATTTGTGCAATGTGGCAATAACTTTCCATCAGTATTCTGTGGCCTCACGCATCCTTTTAATAAATTAAACACTGCAGAACTTAAATCAAAATACCTGAATTTTGCAAGATTGTGTGTTCATTTTATTCATCTTAGCTAAATCTGGACATTTATCACCTCATTATAGAGATCATTTAAGTAATGGAATTTTGGCTACATTTTTAAGCAAAAAACAAAAAAGCACTATGCAATCATTCTAGCTAGAAGGTTTTATACAAAACAATATAGATACTAAAATGGATAAATGAAACCTCATTATGATATGAAATCCATTTTTCAGAGTTGCAATCAATCTTTCACAACAGAAATTCATAACTAGAACCCTGCAAAAACATGGGACAAATTCTGCCTTTGGATACATGAGCAGCAACCATTGGGCTAAACCCACCACTGACGGAAGCAAACATAATTCCACTTGATCCATTGGCCTCAACCAGAAGCTGTTCATATGAAACTGAGAGCAGAATTTAAGAACTTAAATTTTGGTATAAAAGCCCCATGCTATGTAGTGATGCTGGCTGGGCCTCTGCTCCTTAATGCAGACCTAGCTCTAGTGGTTACAAAGCTCAATGGACATCAGCCTAATCCCCACAGTAAAATCGCTATTTTCCAAGTAAACTATGGGTAAAAGTTAGTCCATCAAAAACTTTCCAAAATAAACTCAGCAGAGTGATCTCTTTCATTTCTTATGATTGGGGAAAAAAGGAAAGCTTTTCTGTACCTGCAGAAAACTAGAAGATTTCCTGGATTAAAGCAAGGGAATTCTCTGACTTCTGCATTGAAAGTGAAATGCCAAGAAGTGAGATCATATAAAAATTACAAAAACATGTAACAGGCTATTTACAGCAGCTGAGAATCTGGTTTATATAGATATTGCTTTCTTAAAAGGCTCCACTGACCTCTAAACATGTGTTTCCCTTACATAAAGAGCTACAGTCATAACTAACACTTTAAGGGCCAGATTAAGTCCCAATATAACTGAGATCAACGTTATGCCAAATATGAATTTGGCCCTTAAAATGTTAATGGAATTTTATGCACACCATGGATGCTGAAAGAAAGATGTAAATTTTTATCCAGACAACAGAGAGAATCTTTATGCAAGATATTTTTTTTACTCTAAAACAAGGTAGAAATGTACCACACAGGTTGGATGCAGAGAAGAATAGTCAACATATATATAGCAACACATGTGTATATAGTACTTGGTGGATATATGCAATCACTGCTCCAGAGACAATTGACAATGTAAGCATCTAACCTTGAGTGATGTTGAGCCTGTCACTCCTACTGACTTCAAATGGGCACAAACTGGGCAACAGGAGCACTTTCCCTGGGGAACAGTTTCTGTTGGTCTACTGTCCACTGCACAATACACCAGTCAGCACAGCTCCCAGTATTACAAGTAGCAGATCACTTTCCCCATGGAACCATATGGGCTCTGGTCTGCTCCAGGGCAGCACATCTATGCACTACATCATACTCAAGACAGATTATCTCACAATCCTGTCCAATGACATTGCCCAATTAGTGAACTCCAGCAACACAGTAGACGGAGCACTGGACTGGGCTTCAAGAGAAGAGGTTCTATTCCCGGTGTGGCCACTGGCCTGCTAAGCAATCCTGGGAAAGTCACTTCCACTCTCTGTGCCTCAGTCTCCCCATGTGTAAAAACAGGAATATTGATATTGACCTCCTTTGTAAAGTGCTTTGAGATCTATTGATTAAAAGTGCTATATAAAAAGTAGGTGTTATTGTTATATATGGCATCTGGGTCAACAAGTACAAATCATGTAACATTATGATTGCTCTGCTAGATGCCTGAGAGATTTCCAACATATCCTGCAGGTCTCAATTGTACAGAAATTAGATATGATTTGAGAACACAAAGTTGTCAACTATTCAGTCAAAATACAAATACTTAAGGCCTGACTGGTACCATCTGTCGCTTCCTGAGGTTTTATTATATTATTCATCAGAAAGGCACAGAGGCAGGAAACCCTTCATTCTGTTGAGGAAAAACAAAGAACTCTATGCCTCAGTGTAAGGTATTTATTTATTTATTAAAATCATTCTTCATGAGACAACTCCCAGTACAAAATGAATATAATCACCTCTGAGAGAAATATCCTGCTAAGAGTTTCAATGTGAGTTTCTACCATCATCTCAATATATAATCTTTTAAACAATCATAGCACAGGCACTAACTACTCTGAAAAAATAACACACTGATATACATCTGAAATATATTTTAGAACTGGGTCATATTAATGTAAAGAAAGTGGAACTGTTATTCATTCAGATTGCCAACATTTACTGGTAAACTTTAGTGTTATTTATAGAACAGAATTTGATTTTATATCATCGCTTTTGTGCCATACTTGAAGTAGCCCTAAGCACTTTGCACAGTGCACAGTAATACAGCAACTCAAAGGTAAATGCTCCAGACACCCTATGCTCAGAAATAGCGTAAAATGTGATTCTACTCTGAAAAGGCACTCTGTAAAATGGTGTGCTCTAAATAATCATATCTGCTGCTTCTGTGTATTCACAGTCATATCTGCTTACTTAAGTGACTAAGCTTTTGCTACTTTGTGCTCCCACAGCCAACCCAGCTAAGAGAGAGCAAGGGATTGTCTAAACTGGGGGGGCAGTGTGAATCCTGGGAAAATGAAGGGACTTGCTCAGCCCTCGGGACTGTACTGCCCTGCATCCATTTACTGGCTCCGAGGAACATTTCCAGCAGCCAGGGCTTGCCAGAGAGCTCAGGGCATGCTCCTGCACCACTGAAGTCAATGAGAATTATGGCATTGACTTCAGCACGATCAGAGCTGCAAGGGCAGTGTAGAGCTTGGCAAGATAAAAATGACAAAAACAAAATTAAAAATGAGACTCATACATCTGGGGAGGAGAAGTGAACCAGTAAAAATGGTTATGTCCAGGAAATGCAGGCGGAAAGGACACAGGCCTTTGAGCGCGCACACACGCACGAAGGAAGGAAGGAAGGGTACTGACAGATAGAAAGAGAACAAGAAAGAGAGCCTATACGGAGCAGTAGTCCTTCTTTAGTTGTATTGAGAGTTTATAGCATTACTTCCAGAGATAATTAAACAAAAAAGCATAGGTCAGCCAAAAGAGTTCCCCAAAACTAAATTATTTAAGAAAAATACAATTCTTGGCAGTGTCATAAGAGTATTTAGTTTCTTTATGCATATGAATGTGTACAGCGTAGAAAAATAAGTGACTGGTTCTGGGGGCAACAGAAGCAAGATAGCCAAAGGCTAAGAGTTCATTTTTACTTGAGGACAATGTCCATTGTTTATTATTTCCCAATGCTCTAAGAGATTGAGTCTACAGTGTGAAATCACTTGACAAATGAGTGGCACCTTCTGATACTGGTGCTCTAGCTTTTGCTGGTGGGATGAAGAGCTGGAGCTGTTTTTCATCCTGCAAATTCTAACAGCTGGCTCCAGGCTTTGCAAAGCTACATATCACATGTCCAATGAGGACTATTTCCTTTTATGCTTATGTATTGCCTTCTGTGAGTCAGAAAGAGAGCAAGAACAAGCTATATCATCATTTAACATGCATATATTATATATTGTTACACTTAACATACATATTATATTAATCATACATGTGTGCACACAGTACATACAGATGAAATACAAATGGTTACATAGAATAGCAAAGGTATATATATTAAAGGAAGACTGTACACCAGGCTAATCCCAGACCCAATAAATCATATAAAAATGGATTTTGCCTACTTCTCAACAAAATATTGTTAGCAGAACGCTGTAGTGGAGACTCATCATGTGAACTTTATTGTTTTTAAACATATTAAAATATTATATGAAAGATTAACTCATTTAAATTAGATTACACAACCCAATAGTAATAATTATAGTTATGTAATGTTATGTTACCTAAATTAGTTGATCTAGAGTTTATATTTTATATTTAATATTATGTATCTATTTAAACTGTATGTGGAAAAGGCATAATTAGGTTGACTGATGTATTTGATAAAGGAATATCAATATATTTTTCAATGATAAAACAAAGCATATGATATTCCACTTGGTTATTTCTGCCAATTTGCGTTACTCAAATAATCTTGTTTGTGTTACTAATATTGTAATAATATTGTGTTACTCAAATAATATTGTTTCCCCAAACTTAATACAGTTTGGGGAAATAATTGAATGAGTCTCGGCTATATTTGGAAAGTGGCGTGATTAATACTCCAAAATGATATTTTTGATTGGTAGTCACAAGGGATATTTTCAAAGGTCAACAAGGAGCTGGAATGCTAAATTAAATCCAGATTACTCAGGGGAAGACTGAAGGTTTATATATAAGTGGTCTGAATTTATATCAATAAATACTAAATGTAGCATGGCAATTTTAAACTCCGATTACATAATCACCCTGAAACAAATGAGTATGATATATAACTCTGGTTCAAACCAAGGTAATGAATGTCCAGAGCTTGGGGATTTTATCTATGTAGTTTGGAAATGTATAAAGACAGTAATGTTTTGGTTAGAAGTTATCCCATATAAATGAGATTTTCTGGATGGGTTTGGTTTATTTAATCCCAATATTTGCATTTTAAATAATATAGAAGTTGTTACATGAAGCAGACCTCAAAGAAAATATATGGGAGTAATATTATGAGTACTGTACATAAATGAGACCTTGGATAACAGAATCTGAATCTTAAATACCAGAATGGATTGAGAATATAAATTCATGTATCCGGAGAGACCATATAATCAATTTAGCATCATAAAAAGACAAAAATATATTAGATATTTACATGGATAACACTCAAGTCATGGCATAAGCAACCACTAACAGCCAGTAATTCAGAAGAAACGTCCTTTTCAGCAGGTTATTCCATAATTCCCCAGTACAGAATATAAGAGGGCATGGTGGACTTTAAAGCAAGGTACAAAACCAGCAGGTCCCTGTTCTTAGTTCAGGGGAATTCTGGGACTTGTAGTTCCAAGGGCTAATGGGAGTTAAAGGCACAGCAAGGAATGTTAAAAAATTTGCTTCTTTTATCCCATGGCTTGCCTTCCCAGCATTTCTTGCTTGTGCTTCTATCTCCCATCAGCCCTGGAACCTGCAAGTCTCAGAATTTCCTTCTTGTTTCGGTTGAACCAGAGACAGAGTAGTGTAAGGTATAAGGCCTTTCTTACACAAGGATTCTTGAACCTTTTTCTGAAGCATCTTGTACTTGGCATGATTGGAGACAGAATACTAGAATATGGCCCACTGCATGGATCCTTTATAGCAATTATCTTCCTAGGACATTTAAGAAGAGATTTGCTTTTAATTTTGATACAATTTCATTTAAAAGCATTGCATTGCTCTGGTACATATGGCATTTGTATGATTTGTAAGGCTTTAATTTGATTTACCTGAGCATATCTATTACTTTTAATGTATACATATGCCTATACCTCTCTGGCTTACATGGAGCCCCTGAACAACTGGCCCTCAAATCTACTTGAGTGGTCCCAGCCCAACCCTCTCATTTCCTGTCACCTAGGTAAAAGTGTGGAAGCAAACAAAGAAGCGGTGAAAGCTCTAGACTAGAGAATATAAATTAATTAATAGATTATGAGATGGCCAAACTGCAAATCATAAAAGGAAGCAAGAAGTGATAATCTGGCATAAAATCCTGGCCGAACTGAAGTAAATATAACTCCTCCCATTGGTCAGGATTTCAGCCATGGTAGGGGAGAAACCAGCTTCCCGGGAAGGGCAAAGGGTCTCTTGCTTGAACCTAGAAGGGGAGAACTTCTATTTTAAAACTTGGAATACATTCTGAGGAAAGGAAAGGCTTTTAACATGTAAATGTATAATATATTTTTGTCTTTTTATGATGTCTAAATTGATAAGATGGTCTGTTATACCCTAGGCAGGCAAAGAACCTTTTTTTTTTTTTTTTTTTTTTTTTTTTTTTTTAAAGGACCATTTCTTATACCACACACCTAGATTAGATTTAAATAGTTTGTTTACTCAAGCCTCTGGAAAGGGAAAACGGACAATAATTAGGTTTTGTAAGGTATGTTTTATATGTTATTACCAAAAATTTATAAAAACATTTAAAAAAAACTAAGCTACACTTATCAGAAGAGTAAACAGAGTACAATCTGATGTACTATCATTGCTTTTCTGTTTGCTTGCTTGCTCATTAATCTGCAAAAAGATCTTCCACTGTTTATTATCAAGGATCTGTACATTATTAATTTTTTTTAAACTGCCACCTCTGAAGCTGATGGATTAAAAATGTAAATGTTAAAACATGTATATTGATCTAATAAATTATATTATTTCTCTTTTCCATGATAAGCATAAACACCAAGCAAGCAAATAGATATAGTATGCTCTCGAAAGCAATGCCTTTACAGGACACACTTTAATGCCCAGCACTGTAGAGTTATATAAAACAGCAATAGATCTCATTACTAAAAGGAAACCTCTAACTAAGCGATGAATGTATTTTACTTGAGAACCTGGGAGGAACTGAACTGCCTCTGGGGTGGCTAACAGATTAATCTTTTGTGTGAGATGAAAAAGAAAGATTCATTTGAAAAGAAACCAAAAACTGAGATGGCAACATTGACTGAGAGATTAGAAAGTGTCAATGCCCAAAATAACCTCATCCACATATAAGATGAGGCTGAGTAGAACGGATAAACTGCATCAAATCAAAAAGTCCAGAAGTGTAAGCACAGCTTTTGCAGTTGATTACTTTGGTATCCATTCTAAGGCGATGAAAGCCGTTACCAACTACAAATCCAGCTGGAACCAAAGTTTCAGTCACTTTAACACACATTCTGGACAAAATGAATTAAATTTTAATGCAGCGATTTTTCTTGTTTACACATGGTGCTGTATTGTTTGTCACAGAAGCAAACATCTGATAAGAAAAGTGTATGTTTGGCAACAAAGACAGAGAGAGACTATCTTTGTGACTCTTGCAAATCTTGCTTCAGTTGACAGAAAATAATGAATGATGATGATGAAATTATTGATGAAATGATGAAAATAATGAATGAAAGTCCACAACTCTATGCTTCTCAAAATGGGAGTTGTGTTTTTCAGAATACGTTAAATGGAGGAACAACATACAACAGCAGAGATGCCATATTTAAAAATACAAGTTGCTCAGGGCCAAAGTGCTTTTAGTATTAATTTTTAAAAAAAACAGCAAGCTCATTGAGTAAAATGCAACTTTAGCACTACAAATTCCAAGAGAAATAGCAACCTCAAAACATTTGCAGAAATTATCCTTTTAATTGCTTAAGGAGATTCCCAAGATTCTGTGTCTGTCACCTTAAACCAAGAATAACTAAAGTGAAATGGAAACTCTGCTTTGAAACAGAAATAGATCAAAGCGCCTAAGGAACTGTTAGGGTGCAGCAACCAGGCCCACACAGTGCATGGCAAGCTAGGTGGGGTAATTTTACACCCTAGTTTGCCACAAACTAAATGTTTATGTAGACAAGTCCTTAGTGGATTTAAAGCCAGTTGGCCCTTTGTTCTTTCGCATAAATTGTATCTGCATGGCAATATTGGATATCGTACATAAGGACACAGCATATCAATTGAAACAGAGTAGATCACCATTGATTATGAACTTACTTGAACATAATCCCACTAGCTGAAAACTAAAACATCATAGTAAATACTGTAAGCATCTACAAAATCAGTTCAGAATGCTCACCAGTCTTACCCTGAGTGTGCCAGGTTACAACCCCTTTGCCAGCTCCTCCTGAACCTTCTCCTTCGGTTCTGACTGCAATTTCCCCCCACACCTCCTAATTTATACACGCCCCATCCACGGCCCCACGAAGTTGCGAGACCGCCTCATTAATCTCCCCATGGCGGTGGCCATTTATGACAGCAGGAGGAAGATGCGGGATGAGGAGGTGCTCCACAAGTGTAGGGCCTATTTCTGTTCCTCCCTTGGCTCACACATCTGGGCAGAGTTCCTCTGGCCCATATCTGCTGGCTCCCTAGACACCTCTGAGGAACACTGGGCGCTATCCAGGGTTCACTGCTCAGTGTCCCCTTCTGAATCCCTGATTCTGAACCTTTAACCTCACTCCTGTCCCTATTTTTCATTTGTTGTCCACCATATTTATTTGAGCCCTGCGGTTAGTAGTTCCTCCCCTTAGGCTAGGGGGAGGGGCCCTTCAGGTGTGGGCGGTCTTCCGGAACTCAATAGGTACTAATTCCCCGCACTCTGTCATAAGTACAAAGTCAAATGCCTTACAGAAGTCTAAGCATATTAGATTAGCAACGTCAGCTCCAACAGAAAAATTCACCTGGATGACTGCAATGGAAATTCTAGACAGTTGGTGATTTCTTTTCTAAGACATTTAACAACAATTACCAGTAAGGTCCTCACAGAAGAAGGCAGACTTATAACGGGTGTTATAGAATATACAGCAGTTTTGTTACAAGAAGCGATGAATACATCCAAATGAAACTATCAAAGTACGCAGAATATAATTTGCCCACTCTTTCAAAAGTCCCATGTGATCTTTCATGACCACAGTGGCCAATGCTTCAGCTTTACATCTTTATATGTCTGAAAAGCAATATAATGCACCACTGGTTTGCTACAGTCTCAGAAGGACAAAAACTGAGACACTCCAAACCACTTCTGGAAAGCACCTTAGAGATTTTCCCTGGAGGTCTCAAGAATTGACCAGACCTGACCTTAGTTCGTTAATGAGATCTGATGAGATGACAGGTTGATGACTGGAAATAATTAAACATTAACAGATGAGTTTAAAGCCAGAAATAGTGTCAGAGAATAGTGAACCACTTTTCAGGTGAAACAGCTATAAATATATTCACAGCAGTACATGCAACAGGTCTCCATAAAGTTCTCTGAATGCAAACAAAACTATGTCTGATATCTGTAACATACTTCCCGTCAGACATAAAGGAAATGTCCCAACCTCAGAAATAGATGCCTATTTTTCCCCTGACATTATCAAGGATTTTATCAAAGAAAGGTTCCATCTTATGTCTACTCCCTCACTAAAAGTGCCTTAACTTATTTCAAAGCAGTTGAGGAGGACTGAGGAATAAATATTGCTAGACTCTAATACTTAAGCAAAGCCCTTCACTGTGATACACTCTGAATCACTGGTTTTCAACCTTTTGTTCATTTGCAGACACCTAAAAATTTTCAAATGGATGTGCAGATCCCTTTCGAAATCTTCGGCAGTCTGCGGACCTCCAGGAGCTGACCACAAGTTGAAAACCACTGTTCTAAACCCATTATTGCCTGCCTCAGAGCCACAAAAGCTGGGCAAGTATTCAGCATTCCACCTCCCACCAGCACAGCTCCATTACTGCTGTGTTCTTAGACAACTGCCGCTTCTTCTAGTGTAGTCTTCAGTTCATCGACTGGGCTAGAATTTCATTTCATATTCATTTACCTCTGCATCACCAGACAGAGCATCATTTATTAAAATTAAGAACTTAAGTTTGAAAATAAAACTGTATACTAAAGAACACAGAGTAAAAGCATATTGCAAAATAATCAAATCCAGTATAATAGCTCCACTTTGGGACAGGTTCTGCTCTCAGTCATACGTGTGTAAATCTGGTATAATTTCACCGTCTTCATGGGAGTAACTCTGAATTTACAACATTGTAACTAAGAGGAAAATCTGACACAAATTTAAGTTAAATAAGTATTTTGGGGCCTCTCTCTGTTCACGTTGGTGAAACACGTAAAAGAGTAACATACAAGACATGAAAGTGAGATGTTGTTTAAGAAGCTTTTCCCACTTTCTGCCAATTCTGTGTTTACTGTCATATTAGTAATTAGCATGTTCCCTGACTTTTTGAATGTTACTCCAGCAACCACCTTCTGTCTGCCAACCATCACTACATTTCTCGGCATCTCTCACACTAGCTCTGTTTCTTTGCACTAATATCTGATGGTCAAATGTGCATTTCCAAACTGCATAGGACACTAGGTTTCACAAGCTTGTACTTCTCCTTATTTTTCTTTTCCTGTAATGTGTGTTATCTACATTATTACATGGACGAATTCTTCTGCAGTCTGATGAAATGAGTATTTGACAGGCTGCTGGATGCTATGCTCAAAAGGCAAGCTACTATAACCTGATCCCCTGTCCATTTCTCAAATACACCCATAGGAAAGAGATAAATTATTCAGATAGAGTTTCAGCAGTCAATGAAGAGGATGCCATTAATTGGTTACATATAGCTGAGTATTCCATGCACACATATTTTACACTTCTGTGGGTCTCTAAACACTTCATGTGGTTTAAAATAGTGATCATCCCATAAAGCTAAATATTCTTCACTTTATTAATTATATGGTTTTATATCTGTACTGTACTTGCCTAGTGGAAATCAGTAAATTATAGCAAAGATTTCTGCAATTGATTACTGAGCAATAAACTGACAAAATATTATACCATAAATCAACCAAATAATGTAGGTTTATGGATTTGAATCTGATTTTTTTCTTGTATTTTTATTTCAATATTTCATTTCTTATATCTCGTTTACTCTGCCTCTCAAATGAATTGTAAAACATATCAGGCAGGTAATACTCAGTGGTGAAAAGGTGAATTAAAGTGCTGACACTGACTCGAGATTCCCAATATTCCTTACACAAGAAACAGTATTCTGAGAAAGGGTCTACTACAGAGAAAAAAAGAAGGTTCTTATGTACCAAGAGTGTGTGTTCTTCACTTATCAAAAGGAAATCGAAATCCTACCTCTCAGAAATATTGTCTAGTGTACTTAAAACACTTAAATGCAATTTAATAATGACAGTACTGTTTAGATAAATAACTCATTTTCTATGTTTAAGAAGCATGATCAAATGGAAAATATAAATGAATGAAAATTCTTGCACATCCAGAACTATTAGCCTGTTAAGCTCCATACAGAATTCCCACTGACATAAAATTGGTGCCTACATACTAAGATGAAGACTGCATTAGAAATGTCAGACAGACATCATGTATGTGTGCACTGAGGGCAAAGTAATTGCCTTTAATCTGATTATTTGAGAACCTAACCAACCTTTTCAAAAGGTTCACATCTAATACTATGCAACATTCAAGTCATTACACAGTTCAATATTTGTATTTCTTAAATAAATTTTCACCGCATCTAACTTGTAAATTCCTGTGTTTTCACAGAGGATCTATTTTGACCAGCTCATTAAATGGTAACATTAGCACTTTCTCTTGGAAAGCATTTTTTTCAGAAGCTCTGATTTCAATGCAGTGAGGTCCGCTGGAATACCATCGGACGGGCATCAGCAGGACACAAGTTACACTATTATTTATCAGGCTGAAATGTGTGCAATGCTGCTGACAGTGAATAAAAAGAATAAAAGTATTCATTCTGACCTTGTAGAGGCCAGCTCTCTCTCTGTCTCCCAAGTTACTGCATACCAAGTAAAGATCTGCTCTTCATTTAGTCATGATCAAATCTCTCCCATGGCATATATGTTAATGTATGTTATTCCACAGAAGAGGAAACTAGTTGCTTTTACATTACCCAAGAAGCTTGAGCAATTCATCCTCCTAGGAAGGACTTCTAAAAATAAGTCACCTCCCAGCAGATACATTTCCTTCCTGTCTGAGTTTGAGTCAGTTTGTAACTGCATGAAAGGGCAAAGCTTGAGGATAGATAGAGCAGTGAGATACACTGCACAAAAAAAATGTAGTTCTTTCCCTGTCTGTTTAAAAGAATCAGAACTTTGGGGGTGCAGCAAGCCAGAGACCCAATAGGATGTGCATGACCAGAGCTCCTGGTGTAGCCTCTGCTTTTTTATGTTTATTTTTGGGTATGTTTTTCTTGGTCCTTTGCAGTATTCAGGGCTAGGAAGTAGCTCTGTACTAACTTAATAGTGCCATATGAAAAAAGTAAGCTCTTTTGGAGATAGGGAATGTCTTTTAGTATATGTTCATAAAGCCCCATGTAAGTCTATCGTGACTAATCAGTTCTCGCATGAAGAATGTTTTTTACTGTGTTAACACTCCTTGAAAACTAAGTCCAGAGATAAGTCAGTGCACAAAAGCATGATACTGGTGATTCTGGTCTCCTCCTAGTGCAGAGGTCCCCAAACTGTGCAGCATGTCCCCCTCCCCCCCCCCAGGGACATGGGGGAACCATCATGGGACGCGGCAGGGCTTGGGCCAGCCCCCATGGGCGCAGAGAGGAAACGCCACTCAGCCCTGTTCTGCCCCCATCTCTGCTCCAGCCCTGCCCCCTGGCAGCAACCCCAGCCACAGCTCCCGGCTGCAGCCCCGGGCCCCGTTCCTGGCTGTGCCCCATGCCCATACCCCACACTCAGCCCCACGTCCTGCTCCGGGCCGGTCCTGGCTCCCAGCTGCAGCTCAGGTCCCATTCCTAGTTCTGCCCCAGGTTCCCCCGCTGCAACTCCAGACCCTACCCCAGTCCCAGCTCCTGGCCCTGCTCCCAACCCCCAATCACAGCTTTAGCCCTGCTCCTGGCCCCAGTTCCCGATTGAGGCTCCTGGGGGAGGAGAGGGGTGAAGAGGCCTGGACCAGGAAAGGGGAGGCATAACCCCAAAAGTTTGGGAATCACTGTCCTAGAGCTTCTTTGTCAAGCAATAAATGTTCAGCCCGCTGTAGAAATCTCTGGCTAAATTCTATCTTCTCCAATCTGCCGCAGCAGCTGTTGGTGTAAAACTAGAAGTCTCTGAGGATAAGCACACTCTGAGGCTGAGCAGATGTTCATGAACAGGGTGCTGCTTAAACAGAGGTAGTCAGAGAAAAGACTAGACCTTTTTCACTGGTAATGGCTGTCATCAGGACAAGATCATCTGTTTTGACTATTCCCTGAGTATTACAAATGGAGGTCATAAAAGATCCTCTCTGTATTTAAAGGGCAGAAAGAATATTTGAGAAAAATAAGATATTCTCTCTCGAGGAACACAAGCTGCCTTCCATCCTGCACATATCTGGTAGAACTACTGTATTTCCACATATACAAAGTCTATAAAACTCAGGGAGGAAAACAAGAAAAAAAAATCTATACAGAAGTAACAATCTATTATTTTTCAGGTAGGGAGGGTCACATATTTTCACTGAAGTCCTACAGTATTTAAAATAAGAGTCACAGGTTCTATATTAAGCCAAATACACCTGAATTATGTTATCAGGTTGTATGTGTTCTGATATATGAAGCAATAAAGATTAATAATATTGTTTTTTACAACTTTATTATACAGGCATATAACCAATTTACAATTTGATTTAAACAATATACAAAGAAAACTGTATGAAAATAGTTCCGATTCAAAATTGGCACCATAGCCTTACTTTAAAATTCTTCCTGAATTTGTTAAGGAAATTAAACGAACAGCTATATGACATACCTTCTCCCATCCCACCCCTGCAATTCATTTTTAGAATTCACACAGAAAATCCAATGAAAAAGTATTAATGGGAGATTTAGCATTCTTTTCTGAACCTTAAATTGCATGATTCTGATGTCAATGAAAAGTGCTTTTTCATGTTTTGCTTCCAAATTTGACTGGTCATCTTTAGGTTCCAATGTTAACAAGTCATTGAGATGAATGGGGCAGTCTACAGGTCTCAGAGCTAATATTTCAGACTGGTTGCAGACTTGGGAAGTCAACATTGCATCAGTTTATATTTGGTTCATTTTTCAGGATTATACCATGAAAGCAGTGGGGGGGGGAGGGGGGAATTGAAAATTTCAGTTCTGGAGCACTTTTCTGGATCTCATGTTAAATGCCTCAATCACAGTACCTCAGATATGTGTAAATATGCTGATATAATAATAAATAATGTGCTAAACTAATCTTCCCCTCAACTAGAAGAAACTTTCCTGGGAAATATATTTATAGCAATCATATACAGAATTTCTTTTTATTTTAATTTTTATAGTTAATCAGAAGTAAACAAACTTGCATCAAAACAAATAAACAAACCTTGCCAACACTGGCCAATGAAACTGGGCTAGAATGCTACAAGCAGCAACCATTGTTTAAACATAAATATTACAACTTTAGGCCGCAATCTGATACACGCAGGCCCCTAAACTTGTTTAGATTCCAAGTAAATCAACAGGGCTCTACATGGACCCAGAGGTTCATCCATATGGATTAGATTGCATAGAGTGGACTAGATCTAAATGATGCCTTCCAATTGCCAATAATATTTTTTAAATCTTGCAAAAATTCAGACATGAATGATTAAAATCTGCCAAGTAAACATGTGGACACACAAATGACATTTGTTCGGCAGGGACACACAACTAATTAAAAGTAGAAAACAGATTCAAGAACCCTCAACCATACATTCACTAAAGAGGGAAGTTTTGGGGTTGGAAGGCTTTGTAAGTATTCACTATGCCAGATAATACAATTAATTTTTAAATGATCTTTAGTCAGTTGCCAACTCTAAAACTCTCCCATTTGGTTATAAAAACAGGGAGGAATGAGGAACAATATACAAGTGCAATTTGATCAAGATCTGCTATGTGATTCGACTAGCAGGTGTCAAATGTAAGTCTGACAAACTAGAAAATGGAGGGAACAAATAAATGTGTTAATCTGAGTTAGTTTCATTTTTCCAAATAAAAGGAAAGAAGTAAACAACAGCTAAAGTGAAATTTAAAAGAAATATCAGAAAGTTATTTCTTGTTGGAGACTAATGCATTTATGGAATAACCAATTAAGCAAAGTTGGCAAGACAAAAAAACAGGATGGTCTTTGAAGAAATATTTATAAGGATATGTAATCTTGCAGAAAATGAAGTACCAAAAAGGGACAAAGGGATTTCACTCATTCTTCAAAATAATTTTTTTAAACAATTATATTCCTCTGCTAAAACTGAATATGTTAAGACTCAACTATAATGTGATTATACACATACATTTCACTTTTCTTTAACTACATTAATTGTTGAGTAAGTTTTTTAGCTTTACCTCCCAAAGTGCTTTGAAATCCTTCTGCTCAATTCGAAGAAGCTCACTATATTCCCTGGTAACAATAGTAGCATGACGAGCAGTGTTATCCAGAATTGACTCTCCAAAAGCGGTTCCTATTCCCAAGGTACATATTGTCACAGCATCCTTTGAATCAAAAATAAAAGAGGACATGTATTAAATACCTGGCTTTTTAAGGGGTCTGCAGTTTCATATCACCTATCTGCTGATTATGCTATACCTTATGTTCCTAATCAATTTTCTAGTGATAAGCATTTTAACATGGGGGGGGGGGGGACCTGGGTTATTCTAGGGTCACAGGAAGCCTCGATTTGAGAATGTGGTTAGAACTTCTGTTTTCCTTGCACACTAGCTGGATCAGACCTGCCTTGCTGTACAGTAAAGAGCACAGGAGTCGTCACCACCTTTGGAGGAAAGTCATGACCTCTGGTCAGGTATTCCTTTAGGTAGCTGTGATGATGAGCTCCTTTAAAAATGACAGGGGTGATCAAAAGGTAACTA
Organism: Emydura macquarii macquarii; assembly: GCF_026122565.2. Taxonomy (NCBI): domain Eukaryota; kingdom Metazoa; phylum Chordata; order Testudines; family Chelidae; genus Emydura; species Emydura macquarii. The sequence goes on from NW_027131390.1 coordinate 74,425,487, forward strand.
GGAGAGAAAAGGGAATTCTTGTATATAAGCTTCTGCCCTATATAGGTGGCTCTGAGCAGAAGGGATATTTGACTGCAGCTTTTATCTCAACAAAGGCATCTTTCAATAATAATGGATTTATATCCTCTTGTATATATAATATATTGGTTTATCTTTCAAAGTCTGATGGCAGTGCACTCTGCAAGCCAAATCAATTCTTTGCCTTTCGACTTAGACTGCCAGTAAATCTGCCAATGGTTTAGTCCATTAGAAATTGGACTAAAACTGCAAACTCATTTTACACAGATCAGGCATTTTAAGGTAACTCCTAAATCCAGAACAATTTGGAATGAACACAGAACAACAACTATGGTCCCCATCCTGCAGTGAAACCCACTTCAGTGGGTGGGATTCCACATGAGCACAGGGACCCACTCAGATGGGTTGCATTGTTGGGTCAGGGCCTTAGAACTGAAAAGATCCATAGTCCAATCCCCTCTTTCGCCATTGAGTGCCCCGAGACAGTTCTGAAAGAAATGACACATTCCTGCAGCCAAACAAAAGCAGAGTACTAGAAATGAAGACCCTAAAATCAACAAGGTACTTCAAAACACATCTAGATTTCAGCATGTGAGTAGCGCTAACTGAGTTGATGAGACTGTTCACATGCTTAAAGTTGGGCGCATGCTAGTATCTTGCTGAACTTGGGCCTTAATTATTGACTTATTTCTGAGTAATTTAATTTTTATTTTATTTTTTAAACAATAAGAGCATTAAAGAATATTGGATACGATTTGCATAGTGAATTTGACAGCAATAGAAGAGTCTGATTAAAAATGCATATACTGTAGTTAACTAGGGAAGTGTACAAAAAAACAGAAAACATAAGCTCATTTTACTTAGTATAACATTAGTAAGGTGGTTTGATTTCATTTGAAAAAATTAGGATTCTTGAAATGGCTACAAAAATAAAATCAGTTATTTCTAGCAATGTACCTACTATTTGCCCCTGGCAGATAAACCTGGGGAGATGCATGAGCATATTTCAACATCATTCTCTATGCTTAAAATTGCATTGTTTTCCTTTCATGCATCTAATATGTGAAAATAGGCAAATGTTATTAAGACCAAGTTAGTAGCTCTGTAATCGCATTACAAAGACAAATGTCCATAATAGTTCAGTTCCCTGAACCATAGCAAATTGCTTTTGCACAGATATTTCCATATAAAATGATGTTCAGAAAAATAAAATAGGAACGGTGTTGGAAAAGAATTAAGGATCTATCGGTAATAAATTTTCCAAGAAGGCAACTGTGACAAGTCTCAGTTTGGGGAAGAGGGGAGGGAAAGGTGTAGGAGAGAGCACATAGGACTCTATAGCTAGCTGTTACACAGCAATCCCATTATACCTAGAGGCAAGGTTGCTCCCTAGACAAAGCTTTGTATGATGGTCTTTAGAAGTGATGTCCTGTAAGTATCCAATCATTATCAAACAATGAACTCAAATGAGCGTTCAAAGAAATGCCTTTATTGTCTGTACTGATTTTGTTCTCAAGGCCTTTGATAAGCTTAGCTTTATTTATCACAAGGGACCTAATAAATTCACAGTCCATTTTGATCAATTTCATTGCCAGGGGGGTTTAAAATTAATAAATTTCTCATTTTCAGATGTTTATAACTGAAATTTCACAGTGCTGTAACCCTGGTGGCCCCAACCCAAAAAGCGGTCTGGGTGGGGAGGGGGTCGCAAGATTAGGAACATAATAATGGTCATATTGGGTCAGACCAATGGACCATCTAGTCCAGTATCCTGTCTTATGACAGTGGCCAATGCCAGGTGCTTCAGAGGGAATGAACAGAACAGGTAATCATCAAGTGATCCATCCCATTGCCCATTCCCAGCTTCTGGCAAACAGCAATCCTTGCCCTCTGACTAACAGCCATTGATGAACCTATCCTCCATGAACTAATCTAGATTTTTTTTTAAACACTGTTATGGTCTTGGCCTTCATAACATCCTCTGGCAAGGAGTTCCACAGGTTGATTATGCATTGCGTGAAGAAATATTTCTTTTTGTTCGTTTTAAACCTCCTGTCTATTAATTTTATTTTGAGACCCCTAGTTCTTGTATTGTAAAAACGAGTAAATAACACTTCCTTATTTACTTTCTTCACACCATCATGATTTTATAAACCTCTATCATATCTCCCCCTTAGTCCTCTCTTTTCCAAGCTGGAAAGTCCCAAACTTTATAATCTTTCCTTATACAGAAGCTTTTCCATACCCCTAATCATTTTTGTTGTCCTTCTCTATATCTTTTTCAATTCCAATATATCTTTTTTCAGATGGGGCAACCGGATCTGCATGCAGTATTCAAGATGTGGGCGTACCATGGATTTATAAAGAGGTAATATGATATTTTCTGTCTTGTTATCTATCCCTTTCCTAATGATTCCTAACATTCTGTTAGCTTTTTTGACTGCCTGCTGCACATTGAGTGAATGTTTTCAGAGAACTATCCACAATGACTCCAAGATCTCTTTCTTGAATGGTAACAGCTAATTTAGACCCCTTCATTTTATATGTATAGTTGGGATTATGTTTTCCAATGTACAACACTGAATTTCATCTGCCATTTTGTTGCCCAGTCACACAGTTTTGTAAGATCCCATTGTAACTCTTCACAGTCTGCTTTAGACTTAACTATCTTGAGTAGTTTCATATCATTGCAAATTTAACCCTATTTAACTCTTTTTCCAGATCATTTATGAATATGTTGATCAGTAATAGTCCTAGTACAGACCCCTGGGGGACACCACTATTTACCTCTCTCCATTCTGAAAACTGACTATTTATTCCTACCCTTTGTTTGCTATCTTTTAACCAGGTACTGATCCAGCAGAGGACCTTCCCTCTTATACCATGACAGCTTACTTTGCTTAAGAGCCGTTGGTGAGGGACCTTGTCAAAAGCTTGCTGAAAATCTAAGTACACTATATCCACTGGATCACCCTTGTCCACATACCTGTTGACCCCCCTCAAAGAATTCTTGTAGATTGGTGAGGCATGGTTTCCCTTTACAAAAACCATGTTGACTCCTCTCCAAAAACTCATGTTCATCTATGTTTGTGATAATTTTGTTCTTTACTATAGTTTCAATCCACTTGCCTGGTCCTGAAGTTAGGTTTACTGGCCTGTAATTGCCAGGATCACCTCTGGACCGTTTTTTAAAAATTGGCATCACATTAGTTATCCTCCAGTCATCCGAGTTATTAGTTCTGCAATTTCACATTTGAGTTCCTTCAGAACTTTTGGGTGAATATCATCAGGTCCTGGTGACTTATTACTGTTTAATTTATCAGTTGGTTCCAAAACCATCTCTTAATGACACCTCAGTCTGGGACAGATCCTCAGATCTGTCACCTAAAAAAGAATGGATCAGGTTTGGGAATCTCCCTCACATCCTCAGCTGTGAAGACCAATGCAAAGAATTAATTTAGTTTCTCCACAATAGCCTTATGTTCCTTGAGTGCTCTTTTAGCATTTCGATCGTCCTGTGGCCCCACTGGTTGTTTAGCAGGCTACCTGCTTCTGATGTACTTAAAACATTTTTTGCGGGGGGAAGGGTGTCATGGGATTGCCACCCTTAATTCTTTACTGCTTCTAGGAGGGGCACTGCCTTGAAAGCTGGGCAGCCAGAGAGGAAGGCTCCTGGCTGGGTGCCCAGCTCTAAAGTGTGTGCCAGCAGCAGTGCAGAAGTGAGAGTCGCAGGGTAAGAGGGAGGGGGGGGGGGGTTACCATATGTCCGGTTTTCCCAGCAGTCTGCTGCACGAGTAGCATGAATTTGATAGGGCCCTATTTATTAAATTCGGTAAGTGGCCTCTGTTTTGTCCTGACTGCAGAAATAAATTCAGGGCATAGAGGAAATAGAAACTTTCCAATTAGACAGAAATGAGCAACATTTACATCTATTACTCTCCTTCTACCCCTCAAAAATAGAAACTCTCCATATTTGGGAAGGGGGGAGAGGGGGGGCTGGAAAAGAAAAGACTTGTTAAAAACAGAATTGATGAAAGATAGAAAGGGTATTTGTTAAGGAGCCACTTTCTAAAGAGACCTTTTGATGAGGTAGCTGTTCAACCTAAAAAATAAATTAACACCATAAGTTTTTAGGTCAAAGAGCAGGAGGGATCATGTGTTCATAAAAGAAAAGTCCAGGATTCTGTCAAATGAAAGTTCTTTCAGCTTTTTTCCAGCCATCATTTCTCTACATGGGATGTGGTTTCTCTCAGCCAGTTAGGAGCAAGTCTATCTTGCTTCTTCAAGGCTTCAGAGTCCCATTTTTTTTCTACCCTCAGTTTCTCTCTCCCCCATCCCCTGGGAATGCTTCCTATTAGGCCTGTTAACATTACACTCAAGGATCTCCAGCTGTTCATGTAGACTATCTTGAGGATTGCTGGCAGTTAGAAGCTCAGGCTGCTGTTCCCCTCTGAAATCCCAGAAGCAGCAGGAGGTTCTAGCTGCCAAGCATCATCCAAGGTTCACACAGTTATTTAAAAAGCAGCAGCATTAAGGACTTGGAAAGATAGGTTTGTTCCCATTGCTGTATGTTCTCTGCACACACTGTGAAATCAGAAAGAGTTCAGGTCACAGACTGTGTATTTAGGTTCACTGCATTTCAGTGGCAGTTTTAAGATTCATGTGATGAAACAGATGCTGTCTCAAAAATCTTTAGTTATAAGAGAGCAGTAATAACATCCTATAGAACTGATCAGAATCACAAGTTTAAATTTTCCCACACCAGACATCCTCAATGTATACCCTTCCCCTTCTTCTGAAACATTCTATTTTCAAACATAGTGGATCATAGTGTGTGCAAAGGAAAAGGGAATTAAGATCCCTAAGATCCAAATTATGCCACCCTCAGTTATATGGAGTACTGCCTTACTCACAGAGTAATCCCATAGAAGGAGAGAGAATAAGAAAGAGAAAAAGAATTTTGCGGGGACAGAAGGCTTTTGTTTTTTTGTTTTTTAATTAGAAACTTAAGTTTAATCAGTATTTTGAAACTTTGATGTAAAGGTGATTTGGCTGTTTCAGTTAAAAAAATTGGATCATTTTCCCACCTCTTGCACCTTCATCCCACATCTATCTCCTGTGGATGCTATGCATCATTTTGACAAATGTACAAATATATATTTTAAAAGGTGATGTGCTACGAACACGTGGCTTACTGATTATTTCAGGTAGTTGTTTACCTCAAGCCAAGCTTCCCTTATATGTCAGAGAAAGTAAAGGATATAAATGAAACAGAAGAACTAGTATTAGGAAGAAACTTTCCTGTAGTGCCATCCACATAAGAATACATTTAAACTGCTAAGAAAATAAACTCTTACTGAGCTACTGGTCATTGTGAAAAACGGTTAGGGAAATACTCTTTATATGAGGAAAGGTAATTTGCTGTGGGAGATAATCATATGCTTGTTAGATGCACTACTTCTCTTCTAGTTTCCAATTACAGTATTTACATACCACACCAACTGGGTTACTTACATACTTCACATACGATTCAGGAAAAGGTATGTCACATGTTCACAATCATATATTCCAGTGAAAGATGGTTTGAGAACATAATTTTTCTACGAAATATCAAAACTAGGCAAAGGTCTCATATACTTTGCTCAAGTGCGACAAGCATGGCTTATGCAGAAGTCTAACAGTCCTAAAATTCTGGTAATGCACAGAGCAACAAATGTCTAAAAATAACATGAAAATTCACATTTAACAGAAATTGCATGAATGTTTTCTTGTAGTTCCAAATAGGCTGTTATCACTTAACATATAAAAACAGTGTTACATTTATGCTGGAGCAAGTAGCACTGAGCTGGTTCTCCTCTTTGCATCCTTTCCCTGCCCCCCACTTCATCAAATTACGTTTAAACTTCTTGTCTGAACCTTCAGAGATCCTTATAACTCTACCTATCCCTACATATCAAACCTAGTATCTGATCACCCCTTCTCTTCACCATCGATGCCAACTCTGATGCCCCATTCGTCCATTTTCCCAAGAGCAACTCTGTTCGTGTTTCCTTGTAGTCCTTTATAAAATTTAAAAATATATTATAGAAATGTAGCGCTAGAAAGGACCTGGAGAAATCAAGTCCAGCCCCCAGTACTGAGGCAGGAAGAAGTAAACCTAAACCATCCCTGACAGATGTGTTTAACCTGTTCTTAAAACCTCTAGTGATGGGGATTCCACAACCTTCCCTTGAAGTCCATTCTGGAACTTAACTACCCTTATAGTCAGTTTTTCCTGTTATCTAATCTGAATTTTCCTTGCTTCAGATTAAATCCATTACTTTTTGTCCTACCTTCAGTGGACACGGAGAACTGTTGATCCCTGTCCTCTTTATAAAAGCCCTTAACATATTTAAAGACTATTATCAGGTTCCCCCTCTGACAGTCTTAGACTTAAGAGTTCAGACTAATCTTACCCAGTTTTTTTAACCTTTCCTCATGGGTTAGATTTTCTGAACTTTTTATCATTTTTGTTTATCTCCTCTGCACTTTTTTACTTTGTCCACATCTTTCCTAAAGTGTGGCACCCAGAACTGTACCTCCAGCTGAGGTCTCACTAATGCCGGACAGGACAATTACCTCCCTTGTCTTACATACAACCCAGAATGTTATTAGCCATTTTCGCAATACACCACATTGTGACTCATATTCAATTTGTGATCCACTATAAACCCGCAATCCTTTTCAGTAGTAATACTACCCTAGCCAATTATTCCCCATTTTGTAGTTGTGCATTTGATTTGTCCTTCCTAAGTGCTTTGCTCTTTTTTTTAATTGAATTTCAATTTGTTGATTTCAAATCTATTCTCCAATTTCTCAAAGTCATTTTGAATTCTAATCCTATTCTCCAAGTCCTTCTCCAAACTTTATGTCATCTGCAAACTTTATATGCAAACTCTCCACTCCATTATCCAAGTCATTAATGAATATATTGAATGGTACTGGATCCAGGACTGACCGCTATGGAACCCCACTAGATATACCCTCCCAGTTTGACAGAGAACCATTAAGTACTACTTTTTGAGTACAGTCTTTCAACCTCTTGTGCACCCACCATATCGTAATTTCATCTAGACCACAATTCCCTTGTTTGCTTCTGAGACAGTCATGTGGTCAAAGGCCTTACTACAGTCAAGACATGTTACATCTATGGCTTCCCCCTATTCACTAGGCAGCAACCTGGTCAGAGAAGGAAATAAGGTTGGTTGGGCATGATTGGTTCTTGACAAAGCCATACTGGCTATTCCTTGTAACCCTATTCTCCTCTAGGTGCTTATGATGGATATGCCTTCCCTACTTTGGTCTGCCAAGCACCAACCCATTGTCATTTAAATCCCACCTGTAAACTCACTTCTGTGATGCATACGATAAGCAATTGAGTTATTTTCACTATTTTTAACTTGATCCATGTTATCTACATACATTCTTTAACATTCCACCAAAATGCATACTGGCACAGATACTAGCACTAGTATCTATGGCCCCAGTCCTACATCATGATTCATGCCAGTGGACTGCTACAGTATCAGGGCTTATGTGACTGTTCTGTGGATACCTTAGCTCTTCCCTGCCCCATTTCCTCCAATGTATCTTGTCCAAATTTAAATTTTAAGCATTTGTGGGAAGAGATACAGGGTCCAATTCTGTATCCATTGAAGTCAATGACAAAGCTCAATGGTGCAGGATCAGGCAGGCCTAGTGTCTTTTTGTCTTCTGTAATAAGTTTAGCACACTTTGTGGCAATATAAACAAAATAATAATGATCTAAACTGCTGCTCAAAGGCCTTCTCTCATCAAAAACTTACTTACTGATTCATTTTGAGGCATTACAGTTGTGACATTTGACAAACTGCCTATTTTCAAAGGGGAGATCACAAATTTATTGTAAGTGGAGGTTTCTTGTGTGTTTCTATAGCACCCAGCTAAATGGGGCCTTAGTTATAATGGGAACCTTTGGTGCTACCATGGTTAAAAATAATATTGTGTAGGAAACACTGACAGAAAAAAAAATATACCCAGAATTCATTTACAACAGTGAGTAAGGACTTTATTCTACCAAACTCAAAAAAGGGCAAGAAGGCAGTTTATCCAGAGGAGTCTTCACTGAGTTCCATGCACAAATCTAACCCATAAAAGAAGGGAATAAATGAATCTGGTCAGGGCAAGAAAATCCACTGAACGTTCTTCTGTGCCTTCCAGTGTGATACTTTTATCACTAAAATGGAGACCATGTCTTCTTCTGTTTCTGACACATTGCTGAACACAGAGTCGGTGCTTAAACAATTTGTATGCCCACACCCCACTCAAAATTTTCTGAACGTGTAATTCTGTCACCTTTCAGCATTGTAGTTGTCTTGCCCCACTTCAATGGCAAGTGAAATTAGTGCAAAGGTAGGAAGCAGCTAGCATCTCTCTCTGTTTCAGAGGGACAAAATTACTGTTAATTGAAATCTGTAGTGGTCAAAACTCAAAAAATGGACAGATTAGTTTAAAAATCTCATCCAGCTATTTAGTCATTTTGGTATGAAATATTTCAGGTTCCCTCAGAAGCTAATTTCTCTTGTTTCTTATGTATTCTAACACTGCCCTCTTGTGATATACTATAGATTTGAACATATTAAGATAGCCTAATATTATCCCAAACCAGGTGAAACAAAAAGTTTTACCTGTCAAATCCTAAATTTGCGTTTCCCTGTTACAGTTAGTGATTTCTCTAACATCTAAATGAATGTGGGAAATATCTTGTTTTAATAAAATAGAAAAGGATCAGGAATTTCAACACCACTGTGCAGTTGCAGTCCCATCTTGCTGGTGGTGGTTAACATCATCGACACCTACTAAAGACGAAACACAGAGCCTGCTCAAGTGTTAACTAATAGAAGAGGAATTGATTATCCCATTTTAAATCAAAATTGTTGATTTGTCTCGTTCAAGTCTATAGCGTTATCTTTTTTCAGTGAGATTACAAGTTTGACTGATAAAGGGAATAGTGTTGATGTAGTGTACTTAGATTCTCAAATTTGATTTGGTACCCCACAACAGTTTGATTAAAAAACTAGAAAAAGGTAACGTTAACCTGGCACATATTAAACAATTAAAAGCTTGCTAACTGAGATGTCTCAAAAGTAATTGTAAACAAGGAATCATCATCAAATGGATGTTTTTCTGAAGGGTCCCACAGGGATTGATTCTTGGCCCCATGTTATTTAACAATTTTATTAATGTCCTGAAAAAACATAAATCACCACTGATGAAGTTTGTAGACGACACAAAAATTAGTAAGCTTAGTAAATTAGGTGCAAGCAAATATTTTAATGCAGCTAAATGTAAATGTATACATCTAGGAACAAAGAATGTAGGCTGGGGGATTTTATCATGGGAAGCAGTGACTCTGAAAAAGATTTGGGAGTCCTGCTGGATAATTAGCTGAACAGGAACTCCCAGTGCAACATTGTGGCCGAAATGGCTGATGTGATCCTTGGATGCATAAACGGGAATATTTATCTCTAAAGGTAAGATTGAGCCAGAACATTCAGATTCCACATTTCAAGAGTGTCTGTATCTACAATTCTGGTTCAGATCCATCTTTCAATATTTTACTGTGAGGATAAGAAATTTTGTCCTCATCACTGGAGTAATCCCATCTTTTGGGAAACATAAATTGATCTTGCGTACCTGGGCATCCACTAGAGGTGCACAGAAAGTGGACTAGTATGAGCCCATTATCATTCTACATTAGGAGAATAGCACTGCCAACCGAGCCATACAGTAACTTGCTCAAATTAGGCTAATTATTCTCCATCTCAGTATATACTCAGTACAGTTAAGTTACTAAAAATAGTGAAACAACAAAAGCTGTTTTATTTGTCATTTTTATATTCAATATGGAAATGATAGAGGTCTACCTATTCCCATCCACTGCAGTTGTGACTAGGATCTTTGATTTCAAAAAGCCTAACTTTAAAAAATTAAGGGAATTAGTTAGGGAAGTGGACTGAACTGAAGAACTCATGGATCTAAAGGCAGAGGAGGCTTGGAATTAGTTCCCGCAACTTTGGCTTGAAGTATCTGAAGACGGCATCCCAAGAAAGGGGAAAAAACTCACAGGCAAGAGTTGTAGACCAAGCTGGATGAGCAAGCATCTCAGACAAGTGATTAAGAAAAAGCAAAAAGCCTACAAGGAGTGGAAGATGGGAGGGATCAGCAAGGAAAGCTCTCTCTTGGAGGTCAGGACATGTAGAGACAAAATGAGAAATACCAAAAGTCAAGTAGAGTTTGACCTTGCAAAGTGAATTAAAACCAACAGTAAAAAAGTTATATAGCCATATAAACAGGAAGAAAACAAAGAAAGAAGTGGGACTGCTAAACACTGAGGATGGGGTGGAGGTTAAGGATAATCTAGGCATGGCCAATATCTGAACAAATACTTGGCCTCCGTCTTTAATGAGGCTAACGAAGAGCTTAGGGATAGTGGCAGGGGGGCTAGTGGGATGGAGAATATGGGAGTAGAAATTACCACATCCAAGGTAGAAGCAAAACTCAAACTACTTAATGGGACTAAATTGGGGGGCCCAGATAATCTCATCCAAGGATATTAAAGGAACTGGCATGTGAAATTACAAGCCAATTAGCAAGAATTGTTAATGAATCTCTAAACTCAGGGGTTGTACCGTATGATTGTAGAATTGCTAACATAGTTCCTATTTTTAAGAAAGGGAAAAAAAGTGATCAGAGGAATTACAGGCCTGTTAGTTTGACCTCAGTAATATGCAAGGTGTTCGAAAAAATTTTGAAAGAGAAAATAATTAAGGACATCAAGGTTAATGGTAACTGGGATAAAATGCAACATGACTTTACAAAAGGTAGATTGTGCCAAACCAATCTGATCTCCTTTTTTGAGAAGATAACAGATTTTTTAGACAATGGGAATGCAGTGGATCTAATTTACCTAGATTTGAGTAAGGCATTTGATATGGTTCCACATGGGGAATTATTAGTTAAATTGGAAAAGATGGGGATTAATATGAAAATTGGCAGATGGATAAGGAACTGGTTAAAGGGGAGACTACAACAAGTCATACTGAAAGGTGAACTGTCAGGCTGGAGAGAGGTTACTAGTTGAGTTCCTCAGGGACTGGTCTTGGAACCAATCTTATTTAATCTTTTTATTACTGACCTTGGCACAAAAAGTGGGAATGTGCTAATAAAGTTTGCAGATGACACAAAGTTGGGAGTATTGCTAATACAGAGAAAGACCAGGATATCATGCAACAAGATCTGGATGACCTTGTAAACTGAAGTAATAGAAATAGGATGAAATTTAATAATGGAAAGTGCAAGGTCATGCACTTAGGGTGTAATAACAAGAACTTCTGCTATAAACTGGGGATGCATCAGTTGGAAGTGACAGAGGAAGAGAAGGACCTGAATGTATTAGTTGATCACAGGATGACTATGAGTCACCAATGTGATGTGACCATGAAAAAAGCTAATGCGGTCTTAGGATGCATCAGGCGAGGTATTTCCAGTAGAGATAGGGAGGTGTTAGTACCATTATACAAGGCATTGGTCAGACCTCATCTGGAATACTGTGTGCAGTTCTCGTCTCCCATGTTTAAGAAAAATGAATTCAAACTAGAACAGGTGCAGAGAAGGGCTACTAGGATGATCTGAGGAATGGAAAACCTGCCTTATGAGAGGAGACTCAAAGAGCTTGGCTTTTTTAGCCTAACCTAAAGAAGGCTGAGGGGAGATCTGATTGCTCTCTATAAATACATCAGAAGGACAAATGCCAGGGAAGGAGAGGAGTTATTTAAGTTCAGCATCAATGTGGACACAAGAACAAATGGATATAAACTGGACATCAGGAAGTTTAGACTTGAAATTACACAGAGGTTTCTAACCATCAGGGAAGTGAAGTTCTGGAACAGCCTTCCAAGGGTAGCAGTGGGGGCAAGAAACCTAGCTGGCTTCTAGACTGAATTTGATAGATTTATGGAAGGAATGGTATGATGGGACAGCCTAATTTGGCAATTGACTGATCTTTGACTACTAGAGGTAAATATGCCCAATGGCCTATGATGGGATGTTAGATTTGGGGGGGGGGGGAGGAGGAGGGGTTCTGAGTTACTACAGAGAATTCTTTTCTGGGTGTCTGGCTGGTGAGTCTTGCCTACATGCTCAGGGTTTAGCTGATCACCATATTTGGAGTCGTGAAGGAATTTTCCCCCAGGGACAGATTAGCAGAGGCCCTGGGGGAGGAGGGGGTGTTTGCCTTCCTCTGCAGCATGGGTTACTTGCTGGTGGATTCTCTGTACCCTGAAGTCTTTAAATCATTATTTGAGGACTTCAAAAACTAAGTCTTTGATTAGCGGTCTATTACAGGAGTGGGTGGGTGAAGCTCTGTGGCCTGCGTTGCACAGGAGGTCAGACTAGATGATCATATTGGTCCCTTCTGACCTTAGAGTCTATGAGTCGGGATATACTCGCTAGATTTCACATTTGACCCAGTGCTCCAAAAGAAGGTGATCTCCAAGGATCCTGTCAACATGCAATGTGGGGGAAACCCTTCACAATCTCAGTTTTTATAATCAGTTGAATTCTGGGCACAGTAGGAAGAATCATCATAGTTAAAGTATCAATTTACATATTGACGTTCAAGTGACTGTCAAACTGTTCGGTGACTTTTTTTCCTTGAATCCCAGCTACCGTAGGCTTGTTTACACTAAGATTTTTACACTAGTATAACTACACTGATGTAGCTACATTGGTGCAAACTTCTAGACTACATGACACACAGCTGCAGAAAGTGATCTGAACTGGTTTCAGATGGATAGAGCCCTGTGCAGATACAAAATCTGTATCTGCAGACATGGTCCACAGATATCAGTAGATTTGCAGGGCTCTACAGATGGATTTCAAATTGGGGGAAGCCACACAGGTACAAGATAGTTGTTACTCTGGTGTGGTGTGTCAATATCAGCGTAGCCACATAAGAGCAAAATAAATCCAAAAAACAAACAGTATAGATAAGCTCCATATGTGGCTTTTTCCTGGATCTCCTCAGACAGAGAATTCAATGTGTTGATTATACTTTGGGAGAAAAGGTCCCCTTTAAAGATTTAATATAAACTTTAGATTTTGCAATTTCCAGAAACACCAAGTTATTGAGAATTTACTAAGTTTACCTAGTGTTTTACTTCTCCTCCTCCCTCCATGACTTGCACATATTTTTATTTCTTGGTGCCTGGCCTCGCACACCAGCAACCCTAACACTTTGATGTTATTACAATAGCTTTCTCATCTTACAGGAAGGCTGCAGTGTACTATTAGTGTCAGAGACCAGACACATAGGTGATCATGTCTAGCATTTGGAACTGGAGTCAGGACCAGTGGTTGGCACTTGAGTTGGTAGCCAGGAATTGGAGCCTGTCAGAACCAGAGTCAGAGATCCTGAACCAAGAATCAAAGCCAAAGTCAGAACTCTGGAATGAGAGCTGAAGATCAGGACCAGATACCCTGGAGCAAAGTAAAGCAGGGGCAAAAGTAGGGCCAAGATAGGAACAGAGCTGGATCCAAGACAGGACAACGGCTGAGACAAGCCTAAATCAAGGCTGGAATCAAGCAGACAAGGAAACTTTCACAGCCATGGGCAAATGCTTTGGGCAGCCAGCAAACTGCAGCTGGGTTTAAGAGCTAGCCTGCTGACTCTTCCAATCAACCAGGTGGTGTAGCCAATCAGGAAGCCAGCTACAGGCCAGCTGTGCTCATTAGGGTGCGACTCTGCAGGCCTTGCTTCCTGACAGGATCAACAGACAGCAATGGCTTCAGTTTAAACCTTTAAAGTCGAGGACCAAATTAAAATTTTTCCATGGAATTCAATTCAGAAAGTTAGACCTGGGGCTGCACTTCATGCAAACCCACCATATGAGAGACTGTGGGGATTCTTATTTTATATTCTGATTCAGAACCCTTTTCAGATTATTAAATTTCAGTTTCCTTAAATCAAGAATATGGTTTGCCTCCAATAAGGGCAAAGAGAGACCAAAAAAAAAAAAAAACTTAGAAGAAAACATGGATAACTCTAACATGCTTATGATGGACAGTAGAACCAAGGACAGAAGAGCCAATGTAGACCATTGTCATCCACCACTTCATGTAGTTCATAATATTTTTTTGTACAACACAACTGGGTTGTTTTAAAGAACAGTTGTATTTTTACCTGGTGGTTGCTCGTATCAGAAACTTTAACATCCAGTGATCCAGCCAAAACAGCATACCAATTTGTTCCAATATCACCCTGACGAAATACTGGAAAGATGAAATATTGTAAATAAAAACTGTTACTGTAAGCATATCTAACAACTAACAATGCTGACAAACTTTATTTTCATGTTACTGTATTATTGCACTGACTGCTAGCACTACAGGATTTGCCATACCAGATCAGATTATTTATCTATCTGTTAACTTACCTAATGAAACTGCAGCATACCAGCTTTAGGATATCCAGACATAAAATATTAGTACAAGTGGAAGTAGATAGCAATGTTTCAGCCCACCTTTCTTGTCCGCTCTCCCTTTTTCTGCTATCCTAGATAATAAATATTAATAGAAAGATTTTTCTGAACTTGGTTTACCATGGTGCCTGTGAAATTTGAAATATTTATTGACTTCCCATCAGTCAGACTTGATATTAAAATTCTTTTCATAAAAAAGGTTAATAAATGATTAACAGATGTTTTAATGAATGGTTAATCAATTTTTGTAGATAGTTACACAGTCCAACAAATCAGTAGGTTGCTTATATCCATGGCTTATAATCATTTAACATATCTGTAATATGCTTATAACATCTATTAATTATTTGCTAACCCTTTCTTAACCATTCTTAAATGGAACTTTAATACAAAATGAGATCCATGTCTTTGGTTTCTTTTCTCTTTTATTTTTCCTGATGGGAGCCAGAAAATAGTAGTATCATTAACAAAGATATTTAGAAAATACCCTTGTGAAGTGATTATCTCCCTGTATTTCTCCTCTCGTTGGATAGTCCCAATGACACTGTTTCAGAAAAGACTGTTATTGTAAATAAATATTTTATTCTTGTGGATTCATCTTGTGCTTTTATAAAGCTTATGCTGAGAATCAACTTTATGTCATGCTATTTTATATTAGAGTAAAATATAGGGGATATATGTACTATATTGATGTGTGCATTAGAGTAGGTATAGATAAATTAGTTGGATGTATACCAAAAACAAATCAATTTTATGGCTGGAAAAAGACCAAGCAAAGGCACACAAGCCTGCAAAATCAATAGGTCAATGTTTGTGTCGATAATTTCTGTAGCACACATCACCATTTTTATGTTAATACCTACTTTAAATTGTGTTCATGCAGTTTACACATTATACAGCTGATATGTATTTCTCGGCAAATAATTTTAGACAAATATCTTTATCGTTTTTACTGCTTGCTGTCTGTATTTTTGCAGCATCTCTTCTGTTCTAAAAGTCTGCACAAGCTAGCCTTGCATTGGCAACTTGCTGCAACATGGAGGACTTTGTATTAACAAGGGTGACTGCGTGTCACATACTAATACCTAGCTGTTATGCAGTGCCTTTCATCCTTACATGTCAAAGCACTTTCCAAAGGAGGTAAGCATTATTATCCCCAATTACAGACAGGGTAACAGACACTGGAAGGAGAAAAGACTTGTTCAAAGACACCCAGCCAATCAATGACAGAGTCCTGGTACAGTGTTCTATCCACTAGGAAACACTGCCTCCACGGACTTATGATAGAACTGCATTTGTATGTTAGTGTAGGAATTTAGTCAACTCCATCCCAGCAATTTTTTATTTCTTCAACAGGATTCTCCATATATACACTGTTGCCTTATCTGTCCCTAGAAGGGAATCCTAGTCTAAACCTTGACTCACTCTAAGTGAAATATATTATCATGAAAGAACAACTTACATGTGATTCCCTTTTCCAGATTTTCATAGTATCCACAGAGACATATCTGCTGAAGAAGGTTTGGATGAAATTTCTCAAAAGCTTTCACTTCTTTCAGTCGGGTGAATATAATGTCTACATCTTCACTGGAACGTTCCAATGGTCTGCATGAAAAGAAAAGGAGAATGGCTCATGAGGGCTTTATCAAAATAAGAGTTAATTCCCACTCACATACACAAAAACTAAGATTAGTAGCTTTTTAAAAATTAACATTTGTGACCCCATTAAATGTAGGTTGTAGGTGCATGCAACAACTCTACAGACATTCCAAATAAGGAACATCAGACATACAGAACGGCTTGCGCATAATGGAAGTTTTCTATATCACTTTAAGGAACACTAGTGAGCATGCTCAGTAACTATTATACGCATCCCACTCTTTTAGATTATACTAGGCACTTCTACCTGAGTCCCCTACTCCGTTTTCTGCATACATGTAGAAACACAAATGGATTCCAACAAATCCATTCCTCAGCTACACTGCTTCTCTCCTTTCCTTTGCATTAGAAAAATAAAACGCTGTTGTATAAAAGCATGTAAGTTATGCAAGCTGGATATGAACCACATCATTAAAAGAAAGGAGAGTGCACCTCTCTCTAAACAGATACAGCAGAAATTTAAAAAGTGTCTTACAACTAGGGGTGAAAATAATTGGAGTGCAAGACTTCCATATGAAGAGAGACTAAAAATATGGGAATATTTAAAGGGGGAACAAATAAGAGGGAATTGACAGAAGTATACAAATATGTGGTGTATTGAAAACTGTAAAAAATTACAAACTTGGCCCTGCTTCCAGGCTACAGGGCTCTGTAGGGAAGCATGTGAGCTGAGTCTTTAGCAGACAGTCTACAAAGAGCCAGCCTATAGCAAGTAGTGTTATGCCCTAAAATACTTTTTCCGGAATGTTATATTTTTATCTAACTTCTCTGTTTGTATACCATGAATATTATAGTATACACAAAGTAAATCAGGTACTCCTATTTTCCCTCTTACAATATAAGACAAAGAATCAGTCCATGAAACTAAAGGACAACAAATTTAAAACTGATAAAAGAAAACAGTTTTTTAACACATTAGCACAAGATGGCATTGAGCCCAAGAGTTTAATAGGTTCAAAAAAAAAAAAAAAAAAACAATTAGACATATACATAGCTAATGTGAAAATCCAGTTACTTTAGCTAGAGCATTTTAAAAGGTAGTTATAAAAAAGTCTATAACTAGGGAATAAGCTTACCACTAATTCAAGGTATTAGGAAGAATCTTTCATAATTGTCCAAATCAAAGTTTCTTCCATTTTCTTCTGGAACAACAGAAACTGGCCATTGTTAGAGTGGGATACTGCAATAGATGGACCATTGGTCTGATACAGTATGGACATTTTAATGTTTCTATGAGATTCTTGGAAATTCAGGTGCTGAAATTATTTTTGTACAAAGGGCTCAGGGAAATTTGGATCATTTCATTGAATCTATTAATTTCCACAACTGAGTTAAATTAACTGACCAAAATGCTAATTTTGCTAATTATATTAATTTCTTTTAAATATATGGAAATGGCATGACTAAAAAGGGACAAAGTTTAGCTTAATTTTTATATATATTTTTCTCTTTTTCTCCCCCAATGTAATGTCTGCAATCAAAGTGCTCTTCCTGCAAAGAGATTTCTGTTGATGCGTTTTTCATCATTCAACACAGGCATCAGTGTTTGCCCCAATGAAGAATCCCCATATCCCTCTTACTGTTGTCTCACTGTTCCTCGATTTTTTATCAAACTGTGCCTGGGAGGGATTAAATCCTCTCTCCTCATTTACACTCCAATTTATCTTTATTAACAACAGATGAGAGTAAGAATTCTGTGGCATATACAGTTGCTTATACATCACAGTTCTATCCTCTTACCTTCTTCAAATCACAGGGCTGGTTCACACTGACGGCGTGATTCAGCAGCAGTCGACGGGAGTTACGCAAACTACACAGAATAGTTTGTGTAACTGACGTCGACTGCTCAGGTTCCCTTCTGCATGCTGTTCACACTGTGCTGAGCCGAAGGGGACTCAGCGCTACGCTACTTGAGGGGGTGGACTTACTCAGTCGACTTCCTGATCGATTGAGCAGTCAGTGAGACCTGCTCAATCGATCCTGAAAGATCAATTGACGGCAGTGATTTTGCCGCCATCAGTGTAAACATAGCCACAGTCAATTACAGTTGTTCCCTTTTGAATTCTTTCAAGCAAGATTTTCATCCTCCCTTTTTTTTTTTTAATTTTTGCACTTGCTGCCAGTTATTAATAAGTATTAATTCTCTTACCAAAATGCTTTTATGAAGATTAGGAAGTACAACTTGAAAACAATTAAAATCCATTTATACTAGATCCCTAGCTACACTATGTTAGCACTTGCAACACGAACTCACTTATTTCATGTACCCCAACATTAACAGTAAAGGTTGACAAAGAAAAGGGAAGATGATGGTAATAATTCTCAGCACAGCACACTTTTTCCATAGAAGCCCAAAACTCTTCATGTCAAAATCATTTTTTCAATTTTTAGAATAAAATGTGCCATTTTGCCTCCAGTAGTTTGCTTCTTTCCCGGTCTCCTTCAGAGGCCAGCAACCACAATGGAAATGCTGGTAGGTTACACAAGCACAAAAGAATACACACAATCAAAGCAAATGTGCTTAAAAAGTCAAATTAGTGTTTCATTATATTTTGAAGCATTCACCTAATTCTACTTACAAACCAGAGGATGGTATCAGGAGGTTGGGTGCTGGGAAAAAAGGTATTCAAAATATTTAAGGCCTTGATCCTGCAATTTGCTAGATGCAAATTCACTGTTGCATCTGTGCAGAGTCCCACTGAGTTGCAATGGGCTCCATAGGGAGCCAGCAGATTGTTCTCATGCAACAAATAGCCTTAGTGTTTTGTTGTTGTTTGATATCGAGGGACAGGATGCAAGCAAGCAGGGTTGGCAGGCGATCTAGGGTTTGTTTTTTTAATTGCCCACCATTGTTATCTGCGCACTTTTCATGAAAAGTAAGAAAACCAAGAAACATCTCTTTCTTCCAGCCTTGCCAACAGGATCAAGCTTAATGGCTTTGTTGGATTTTTTTAAGACAAAGTGGGAGAATGCTCACTGTTGAAGAGGGTTGCCGCAAGCTGAAGAGATAGGTTTTACTTTGGCTCAGACTGCAACAAGTGTGTAGGGAGACACGAAGGGGTTACTTTGATTGTGTCTGACAGTGAGTGCCATAGCCTGGGACCAATTCCAGTGAAAGTTCTCTCCTCTGACAAAGCCAGTCTTCTCCTGTTGCTTCACAAGGTCATACGGTCATCACAGGAGGAGAGAAGCTCTCCAAGGTGGCAATGGCCAATACCATCTTATATTCTTTTTGATAAGACAAATAGACTGAGCTCTGTAAGTCTCTCAAGGCATTTCCTTCAGCCTCGGACCATTTTTGTAGCTCTTTTCTACACCTTCTCCAGTTTTTCAAAATCCTTTTTAAAATGCAGACACCAGAACTGTATGCAAAATTCCAGTATCAGTGTCACCAATGCTGTAGAGAGAGGTAAAGTCACCTCTCTGCTCCTACTCACTACTCCCATTTATGCATCCAAGGATCACATTAGCCCTTTTTGACACAGTTACGCATGGGGATCTCATGATGAGTTGCTTATTCTCCATGCCCCTACAATCCTTTTCAGAGTCACTGTGTTCCAGAATACAGTCCCTAGTCTTTAAGTACAATCTGTATCCACTGTTCCTAGATGTATCACTTTGGAAGTGAGGGTTCTCCCTTAACTACACCCTCTCCTGTAACCACACCCAAATGTCTGTACAGTGCCCATTGTGCAGAGGGGCTTCTGCAGCACTGAGGCAAGAGGAAGCATGCCAGTGCTAGCACGCTTTTCTTTTTTCATGGCCGTTCCACCACAGTTTTAGTAATTCTCCATTTGCACCTGCAGAATGCAAATGTAGCCCTCAGTCCTTCCTCAGGCACGGAGTTTTGCCTGCATAAAGACTGCAGAATTCAGTTCAATAACAATGATAATTTTACGTAAGCTAATTTTTGTTAAGCATTTATAAACTGTAATAGCAGCACTAGTTTTTGAAGGAAGAACGGTTTGACTTAGAGAACTATAATAGAGATAGTGAAGTGCCATATTTTCAATTACTTCTTTCTTAAAACATCTGTGAAACTCAAATTTGATCACAGCTGGCCGCTTATGTCTTAACAAAATCATCATAATCAAATTAATATTAACAACCTATTTATGACAAAGTGTTTTCTATTCTTTAAGTACAAGCTGCCTAGCAAAGAACAATGTCAATACAGTATAAAATAAATTAGCTTCTTTTCTCATGGCAACTCTCTTATTAAGGGGTTGAAGACTTGGTTTTAATAAATAAAGCAGGGTTATAGCTAACATTAAAACAAGTACTATCGTTAAACTACCTTTAGAAAGTTAATAATTGATCCTGTAATTAGAAAAGAAACAACTAATGGCAGATTGAATCCAATCATGTTTAGCTCTATGCTTCAAGTGCATATTCATATTAAGCTATTCATATTAAGCGAAAAAGGAATATTAATAATTTAGTTGTGTTTTGTAATACTGATATTCTTCCATTGCTGAAGTGAAAATATTCCCCCTACTGTTGAAGCCGTAGTGTTGTGAAGTAGGGTGACCAGATGTCCCGATTTTATATGAACAGTCCCAATATTTGGGGGGGTTTCTTATATAGGCACCTATTACCCCAGCCTGATTTTTCACATTTGCTATCTAGTCACTCTGTTGTAAACTGATGAGAGTAGTACTGTTGTTAGAAGACAAAAAAAAAATTTCAGCAAAGGTTAAGAAGTAAATTGACACTGGATGCTTTCCAAAAGATGCATTATAGCTCAAACAAAAGTTATGGGCTTTGATGCTAAGTGAGGGTCTGCGGCCTGTGTGATGCAGGAGGCCAGAATAGATGATCCTAATGATCCCTTCTATGCCATCAAGTACCACATTCTCTCCAATCTCTCTGCCCTCTCCATCAATCCCAGTTCCGTCATGAAGGTAAAATTAAAATGGTATTTAGGCAACAATATAAAAATAGACTTGCTCTAATGAGATATGTGCTCCATCTTCCTAAATTTTTATACCATGCTCGTCACCGTGATATCTAGGTTTCATTATGGTTACGTTTCCCCCATTTTGTATCTATGCTGTTTATTTCCTCTATCAGGATGTCAGTCCTCACATTTAATCAATACTCCTCACAGTCCCTGCATTCCAATCTGTTCATGTCACTTTGCATTTAGCTCTTTTGCTGCTCTTCCTCGATATGCTTTGGGAATTGTTTTGGGGAAGGTCTATGGCCTGTGTTATACTAAACTAGATGATCACAGTGGTCCCTTCTGGCCTTGAAATCTAGGAACACTGTATATTTGATTGTCTGAATTTATACCAAAAAAACACATCACAGAAGAAACATAGCATCCATACAACACACAGAATAAGGTTTCCAGAATTTTGTTTGACAAAAGTAATGCTAAACAGTCCTGTACTGGGCTAAAATGATCAGATAGTGGTTGAAGCATCTGTCTTCAAGTGGTTATGCTGTGAGAGAAAGAAGGCCTATGGACCATCTGGCAATGCACTGCTGACCATCAGTGGTCTATAAACCATTGCTTTAAGGAGTTTAATGGAGTGAAATGAGAGTAGGAAAAACAATGTAAACACTATGATGAGAATACCACAGGCCCCCAGAAAAGAGCAATGAAGTGGAGTATTATAAATATATACAGTGCAATAACTGCAGTAGTGAAGCACAGCATGTTCTGTATACTGTCCCATTCCACCATTGCAAGACATACAATAGAAACACTTCACTTGACAGACTCTAGCAATGCTTTACTTCTGTTAGGGCATCCTAACTTCAACTGTGGTCATAGAGCAAAATAGTATAAAAGGTGTAGGTAACAGTGTTTAGAGATAGCCAAGCATTTTTTCAGGTGGCAAAGTCCACAAAGGAGAACTTGTGATCATTATTAGACAACATTTCTTGTCACAACCTATTTCAAGCATGATAAAACATCATAGCCAGAAAAAGCAAAAGACTGGTTCTTCACATAATATTTTTAAGTAACAGTCTAGTTGTGTAGCATCAATGTGCACACTGGTGATATCAGATATTATATTTTGCGCATAATATTTTCAGCCAATTTCTGGCATGCCTCATGGAAGAGAATGAAACAGCCAGCAAGAGAGCATGTATAAATGTGTAGAAGTAGTTATGATTCAGACCAGTGAGGTTATCTCCTGACATTAAAAACTTAATTAAATTTGAATATTGATCCTTTCCAATACATGTTGTTCTAACTTCCAAACCATTAGTTCTGATTCTACACTAAGTTACACACTGATATGTACCACAGTATTTTGACAAAATATTTCACTTAAAAATAAAGTTTAATCCATTTGCAAATTCAGATGCTGCTTTCACTTCCAGAAATTTGACTGAAGCTATACAAGGCATTTCTGCAATTTGTATCTAACAATGAAATTTAAAACCTTAATCATTTTAGTAGTTTTCCTATTACTATTGTCCAATTCTTCATACTGCCCAATTCTTTGTTCAAGACAAAGCAAATAAACCTTGAGCCTTAGTGTGCTATTTTAACAATAATAGTATAGTGGCTTCTAGGATTATTTCCAATTTTGCAAATATCCACGATACAATGGAAGTTCAAAGCTGTTGCCCCACTCAGAAAAAAAATGGGAAAATAAAATTTAAGTTATAAAAATGAAGAAATGTTGAAGTTTATCTTCGTTGCTAGCTTAACAATACAGTTTTCTATCTATCAACTGAAGCATTTTGGGGGGGGAAAGGGGGGGTGCAGCTGTACCAATTTTTCACATGTCCCTCACAGTATGCAGCAAACTTCCCAGTAAGGAACTTTACAGCTGTGAAGCAGGACATCATGGATGGGAAAAAAACTTCTCTGAATAGCCCAGAAGCCACAAATGGGCAGAGCGCTGAATAGTGTCAGCCTCAATAGAAAAGTAAGAGAGAACTGTACGCAGGAGCAAAAAAAATACTAAAATCAGGCTACTAGTCTACAGCTCATACAATAATACATCACTGTGGGGTGCATCTCAGTTTAAGATTTGGGTTTGGTTCTTTGCTCCTGGGCCTGGAGGGGCTGAAAAAGAAAAGTGTCTAGTTCTATTCTGTAACTACTCCTCTGAGTCAGCTCAGGAACAGTGTTACGGGAAAATGAGCAAAATTGCATCAGGGCTGCCTGGATGCTCTTCTTTCATGACACTAGATCCTAAAGATGGGGGCAAAGGGATTAAATCTGGAAATGGGCTGTCAGAGGACTATCCCTGATCCAGGCATACGATTTTTCATTTTTTCCAATATGGACATTATTGTAAATAAACAAAAAAAAACAGGGTCATAAAACCATGGAAAATCAGAGTAGGAAATCATGCATTAAATTGTCAGCATTTAGTGTTTTCCCATCAGTCCAATATACTCTCTCTTTCCTTACTTTTCCACTGAACACTTTAATCATTATTTATTTATATTAAATTACTAATTTGCCTCTTCAGAACAATGGCACCAAGTATATCAGACAGTAACATTTTCATATCCTCCATCCTCTTATTCCTCTCTCCCTCCATTTCTTGCCTGGTTAGATTGCATACCACTTCACAGCAGCACACACAAGTGACAGACAGCATCATTACTAATGACATAACCCTGATCAATTATGTCTCTCTCTCTCCTGTAAAGGACATTTTTTCCTTGATGTATTTTATCATCAGGATCTCAGGTAACATACCTGACATTTCTCCTTGCAATGAAGTTTATATAACAGACATTAGAAAAAGCCCTCTAGAAGCATAACTTAAGGAACATATTTTGTATCTTCAAAAGCAGCTATTCAAGTTCAAGGTTAAAACAAACACACAAAAAAGGAAAGTTGATACTCCTACTCAGCTGCACATAATATGGGAGAGTATTTCCCTTAGTGTACAGCATGCACTACATTTTATAAAACAGATTTGAACATTCTGGCTGCGTTATTCTTATTTGTAGGTTACTCAGTGCTGTACAAGACATAGAAATCAGAGTCCTTACCTTTAAGAGTCTACAACATTAGCCACAGAAAGATGACATAACAGGGTCCTTCACAAATACAACTAGTCTTTCTATGGGTTAAAATTGCAACAGTTATTTCCAACAATATAAACAGAATGAATGAGCTGACAAGCATAACAAACCACTACTGCTGAAAACTCTGCTCATTTTATTGGTATGTTAAGGTATATTTTGTTTTGAAGCAGCTACAAAAAACAGCAGGGGTAGCTATTTCCACCAGATGCTGCTCTCTGTGCCCTAGGCACCCACTTCCACCATCTTGTAGAGGGGTAGAGAAAAAGAAGGTGAAAGCAGCAGAATCTCAGCACCAGTAGGATGCTCTCTGTCCCCTACACATCATGTGGGAGTTGGAGAACAATGGACTGCCTTTCTCTTTCAGCCAGTTATGGGGCTCACTGACTGGCTGCTAATTCTTTTCTTTGGCTCTCTGATATATAAATGCTCTGAGAGAGGGAGGTATACGAGGACAGAATGAAAGAAGGGACTTGAAACAT
The DNA here is from genome assembly GCF_026122565.2 of Emydura macquarii macquarii. Taxonomy (NCBI): domain Eukaryota; kingdom Metazoa; phylum Chordata; order Testudines; family Chelidae; genus Emydura; species Emydura macquarii. The sequence goes on from NW_027131390.1 coordinate 74,450,214, forward strand.
GATGTCATGTTAAGAGTTGGTGTTAACTTTAATGGAATGGAGGACACACAACCCCTCCAGGAGGTGCACAGCACCTAAAGAGGCAGTACTACCTATCCCAAGCATTAAAAAAAAATTATGATGTTTGCCATCCTACAATCAAATATTTTTAAAACAACAAAGTTGGGGGAGGGGGATTTGCATTCAATTTCAGAGTCTTTAGGGTTCATGTTTTCAAGCTTTTTTCCCCCTCCATCACCAGGTAAGAAAAATACACCTTAAGATTATCATCCATCACGACTCCAGGTGCTGTGGCTTTGAGAAACACCAAATATCACAAGACTTGTAATAAACTCAAGAGAATTGGAAACACCAGTAAGCTCAGTTGTTTAGATGTAAGCGTCTCAGAGCAGGGACTGTGTCTTACTGAAAAAAGACTTTTCCATGTATGCTGTTTTGTTTACTTATATTTTGCATTTGCCTCAATGGGATAAGTAAAGCAAGACTGGTCTGTTTATAGCCACTTTCACTTGATGTATCAGGACTGATATGTTTGGATTTGCAATACTGCATTGGACTAGCACAGTAAAACATAATATTTTTATCAAACGTTAGATTTTGCAAACCTTAAAAACCACTATATTTTAAGCTCAAATTACTTGGCAGTATCCCTTAAAAACAATTGGCATGGAAACACTGTATACATTCAGGCAATTTGTTCAACAAAGTGTTTTCTCCAATGCAAAGGTCAGCTTTAAAGCTGTAACAATTGTGGCATTGCCAGAGAAAAACATATTTGTTAAGTAATGACATTCACAGAGATTCATCTTCAGGTAGAAATTCATTATTTGTATAGTACAACAGTTACAGAAAAATAGTGTCAAGCACAGAAAAATAAATATTTTTTCATAATAAAATTACGTTTAAGAGAAATATTTCATATTATAGAAGACGACTAAAATTACACGGAAACTTATCTGTTTCATTTGTGAATATATCCTTTCCACATCATGCACACCATAGAACTAAAATACAGACCAAATCTCATTGAATTAAACACATGAGCTTGCATAAATATGAACGAGAGTTCACAAAGAGTTACCATTCCTTCTGATCAGAGTGGATCTAGATAATATTACATCAACTGGCACCATTTGTTTTATATTGAAGGGCTTTAATGGGAAGACTAGTTGAAATAAACATTGGTTGAAATGCACAACAGACCAATATGATTTAGTGACAAAAATACTTCGATATAAACTCTGACCATGATAAACCATGAACACAGCTTTATCCTCATTACACTCTCACCCCATATATAGTCTATCTTAATGATGCAGTTAAATAAATATTTTAAATTTACAAAAACTATGAGAACTTCTGGAAGATTACATTGCTATATATATAAATTTTAACAGCTTTTGAATTCAAAGATCATCTACTGACGCCATTAAAATCAATGTGCATTAACGCTAATGAAAAATTAGTAGGAATACTAAGAGTTGCTTTTATGCAAAATACAGTTAGCAAAATGATAACAGAAAAGGGAATAACATGAATTGTAATGTACAGTAGGTATCAAGATACAAAAACAAAAAGGAGAAAATTAAATCTTGCATTTTGTATCAGTCCTAAATAACATTCTCATAAGCAAATTAGGGAAATGTGGTTTAGATAAAATTACTATAAAATGGGTGCATAACAGGTTGAAAGACAATACTCAAAGAGTAGTTATGAATAGTTTGCTGTCAAACTGGGAGGACATATCTAATGGAGTCCTGCAAGGGTCTTGCCTGGTCCAGTACTATTCAATATTTTCATTAATGATTTGGATAATGGATTAGAGAGTATGCTTATAAAATTTGCGGACGACACTGAGCTGGGAAGGGTTGCAAACACATTGGAGGACAGAGTTAGAATTCAAAATGACCTTAATAAATTGAAGAACTGGTCTGAAATCAATAAGATGAAATGAAAAAAAAGGAAAAATGAAATGCACAAATACAAAATGGGGGATAACTGGCTAGATGACAGTACTGCTGAAAAGGATGTTAAGGTCGTAGTGGATCACAAACTGAATATGAGAATGTGATGCAGTTGCAAAAAAAGCTAATATTCTGGGGTTTATTAACAAGAATGTCATATGTAAGACACAGGAGGTAGGTGTCCCATTCTACCGGTGAGGCCTCAGCTGGAGTGCTGTGTCAATTCTGGACACCACAGTACTTGTGGGGGGCTTAATCTGAAGCAAGGGAGATAAAAGCTTACTAACTACCAGGATAGTTAAGTACTGAAATAAGTTACCAAGGGAGGTTGTGGAATCCACATTATTGGAGATTATTAAGAACAGGTTGGACAGGTTGAACAGGATGGTCTAGGTTTACTTGGTCCTGCCTCACTGAAGGGAGAGGGACTTGAAAACTTCGAGCCCTTTCAACCCTACATTTTTGCAGTGGCATACCAAGAGGGAGTATGACGGGGGGAAGGAGGGGTGCTGGGCCAACCCTTCACAACATGCAGGAGATGAGAGCCGCCCCTCAGAGTCTCCTGTGCCCCCTTCCCCCTGAGCAATATGAAGGGCCAACCTGGCATCCCCCTTTTCCCCCCAGGCCAGGGGGGGTGAGGCCACTCCATCGAAGTCAGCACCAGGCTGTGGTGTTGGAGCAGGGGAGGCAGGCACCAGGCAGCGGGTAAGTGCGGAGAAGCTGGGCTCTATCACCACAATGAGCGCCAGAAAGCCCCCCAAGCAGGAGAAGGTAAGCAGCATATCGTCTCCCCTCCGGCAAGTACAGACACCCCTCCACCCAGGGCAACTGGGGTTGGTGCCATCTGGTGGGAGCCAGGGACCCCTCCTGCCCTGCATGGGGAGGAGAGGCATGTGAGGCCGGGAGGCAACCGTGCAAATACAGGCTTGGCTCCCCAGCACCGGAGACCCACAGTATGCCACTGCATTTTTGTGATACACTCATCTAATGTCAGCATATCAGTATAACTCCACAGAAGTTAATGCACTACACTGCCACTGGTGTGAGGAAATTGAGAATCAGGACCAGTATTTTTAAATGAATAGTTTGACATTTATCAAGTAATATAAATGTAATCATTTATAAAGTAGAAATTTCAAGTCTGACTAAACCTGAAAGCCTGAATTTTATTTCAATGTATGAAGAATAAACATGGGGGAAATGGTAGTTTCTAGGAATTATACATTTTAGGTATACAGCAAAAACGAGAGTCCTGTAGCACTTTAAAGACTAAAATTTAATTTCTGCAGGCATAAGCTTTTGCCTGCAGAAGTTAAATTTGTTACGTTTTAGGTAGATTTTCAGTTTATACCTACCATTATGTATGTTTCTTATTGGCAGCTGGGTTGGTACTTTATTTTGTCCATTGTTTATTAGAATCATTTAGCAATAGGTGTTTGGCAGTTGAACAGTTTAGGTTAAAGCCACTTTTTGAAGTAACTGTTTGAGAAGTGCACTTTCTATAGCGAGTGGATGTGGCATGTGCCAGAGAGACTTAGGTTCTCTTCCTGTCTCTGCCCCTGACTTGCTGTGTGACCTTGAAAAACAGTTAACCTTTCTACAGAATCCTCACTATTGGAGGTTTTTACGAACAAGTTGTACAAACACCTGTCAAGGGGGGTCTAGATATACTTGGTCTTGCTCAGTATGGGGGGGAAAAGACTAGATTACCTCTTGAGATCCCTTCCAGCCCTACATTCCTGCGACTACAAAAATAATGTTATCTAGGATACCGAAAAATATAAATATCATTAATGATCACTTTGTTTTCAAGGACAGAATTCTCAATTCTGCCAAGTCCCCTTAAGTAGAGTTGGCTGAAGCTTTTTCAATTAACATTTTTGTTGAAAAATATGGTTTCATTAAAACTGAAATTTGTCACAAGTTTTTTCTTCATTTTTGATTAAAGTATCTGAGATTTTATTGAAAACACAAAAACAAAAGGTTTAATTTTTCATATTTTTGACAGTCCAAAAAATACTTAATGGGAATAAAGTTCATTTTCCAACAATCTCTACCCTTTACATTGCTCTGACATTGCTAACATGTCTGCCAGGGCAGCATAAAACAACTTTTATTATAAAAGACAATCAGGCCCTAGGGATCAAGAACAAAGGGAAAGAGGAGAGCAATAGTACGAGATATAACATAAAACTGGTATGTGGATTTCTGCTTAGAACACAGGGCTTCAATGGTCCAATCCTAACAGTATGCCAGAAACAACACAGACAAACTGCAGATGCATCCAGTGCAGGGAGATTTCCAGATGTATTCAGAAAAAACCTGATGTTGGAGGAGAGGAACCACACATTAAGGCCTCAAATAGACATGCCCTTGTTGGGATGTGTATTTGCTAGTGCACGCCTGTGCGCCATTAAAAGATCCATCAGGCACATTAATGCTTGTGCACTCACTTTGCCTACACAGGTGTGTAAAGAAAGGAAGGTAGAAAGGAAGACAAGTGCAGAATTAATTGTAATCCTGCATGGGCAAAAATGGAAGCTGAGGCAAGTCCTAACACTCTGATTACAGAAAACAAACCTGCTCAAGTTTACTTGAAGTACTTTGCCACTCCTGCCTTTGGTATGGGTATTTTCAAGCAGAAAGCACCTTATAAAATGCAAAAACATATAGTATGCCTATATTAATATTAATTATTGTAGTTGTAAAATGGCTTTATTCAGGAGACAGTTCAGGAAAAGTTGCTTTTATCTATCACTGTCAGAAGACTGCACTGTTAAATGTGAAACTATAAAACACTGGGTGAAACGTGATGTTGCTTCCATGGAATTATTATAAATCTAAAACTGGACTAGAGGCTTAAAAATACATAGAAAGCATGGAGCGCGTCCTTATAGTCTTATAAAATATATTTTTTAAAAGAAATAAAATACTTTTGTGATAACATGCTTGTTATATGTATACTATTGCTTAAGCACAAGCCAATCAAGTTGTTACTTCCTTGAGGCAATGATACATTGCCCAGGATGGCAATCTGAGTGAGAGAGTGCTTCTTTCTATCACCATGTATTCCCCTTTCAAAATCCCAGTTCTCCACTTTAGTTTGTCTGCACAATCACTATCAGCGCTACTCCTGTTTGCATTTATCACTAAGTGCATAAAGAGCTAGCTAGGTCCCAAACATATGTACAATGAGTCAGATGGGAAATCCTGAATCAAATTTTTGGCCTGATCCTACAGTCCAGTCTTAGTTCAACTCTCACTGAAATGAATGAAACTTTGTCTGATTAAGGACTGCAAGATTGTTGCTCCACATACAGTATTTTATTCTTATTATTTTTTATTCTTTATTCTTGTCTTAATAGTGGAGACCTAAAGTCTATCAGGGTGACAAAGATATAAAAAGTAATTATGGACAGTCTGTCCTCAAAACACCCATTCATATTTAAATAATTCATAATCAGCTTCACCAAGATAATAACATTTTTGACACACCAGGATAGCAAAGTTACATGCTTTGCTCTGTGATCTACTCCTGCAGTCAAACATACCAATCAACTAAGGCACTGCAGGTTATATCGAACACACAAGAAAGCACAGCATTATAATGATAGAGCTGAAATCTTTGGGTTATCTAATTGTTGTGAGCATGAGATATCATTTTTTTTAAAAGTCGATGTCTGAATCAAATTAAAACCCTCAGAGGAATAAAAAACTGCACTCTGGTTTTGTGAAATAATAGAATTCTGTAAAAGATGCTCAGCCTGCTCTGAGCACATACTGTATATTCATTTAAAATTAAAGGGTTGAAAAAAAATCTCCCTTACTGACACATGTTGGCGTAAAAGAAATCATGAGGACTGCTCATAGCCATTAAACCCATCTGAACGGATTTAGCAACCCTTTACTGAGATGTATGCAGATAAGACATATGGAAAAATGCTAAGAGACTGAGCTTGTTTCTGCTCCCACAGAAGTCAATGGCAAAACTCCCACTGACTTCGATGAGAGCAGGATCTGGATCCTTAAAATAAATTATTTCAGTACCCTTGATAGAACAAGAATGTGGGTTCACCTGTTCTTGGCAATCTGTTCTGTCCAGGAACAATGAAAGTCTCAAACAACAAGATTTTGTGACTTTTTTTTGTTTCTCTGACTATCTTGTTTTCCCTGTGCTTTGTTCTTATGACATGAATATATAATGTCTTATGTATCTTGTTCTTAAGTGCTTATGTTTGGCCTCTGTGGTCATCAAAGAGACTGTGCAGTTAAAACATCAGTGATCCTAGCCCACACTGCCCTCCGAAGTATAACATATGTCTCATAAAACACTTTGGAAGTTATTTATTAGTTATAAATATGCTCTCATTTTAGATTTGTATTAGTTCTAGTTTGCCACATACCTCAAGGAGGAACATGGAGATCTTACAGACACATTATTTTGTTTATGTTTTGCTACCACTATTTAAAGTTCCGTTCTCTTTTTTTCTTTTTAAATTGGGCTTGATAAACCAGATTACATTCCGTTTTAATTACCCTGGCTCCTTCTGTTACTGATTTGTCCTGTAGAGTGACAGAATTGTTGCAATATTAATAAATGAGGTTTGCTTAATGTATGCTACATATTTTGTATTTTATGTTTTTTAATTAAAAGTCTAACAAACATTTAATAAGAACAACTGTTTTTCTAAAATGAATGGATACACTGATGGGCTAGGGGATGGGTCCAGCACTTACAAAATCCACCCTTAAAATTAGGAAATATCTTAAAATAAAAGAAACAGCATTATAAAACAAGTTTAAAAAAATACACAGAAATTGCATAATCCAATGACTTAATCACAGAACACCTACAGAACAAAAGAAATACAATATGAAAAAATACATGTAAAAATATATAACATTATAATATAATATCTTATAGCACTTCTCCTCTGTAGTTCTCAATGTACTTCACTAAAATAGTTTGGTTGTTTTATTCTTAGTTACAGATGTGGAACTGACAAATAGAAATGATACCCATTTTTCAAAGTCACACAGCAACTCGGTGGCAGAGACAGGAAAAAAAATCCACATTTCTCAATCTCCAGACTTGTGCTAGATGTACTAGATAACACTGCCTCTATAGAACGTGAAGTAATTGTTTGAGAAATACACTAACTGGTTTTAACCTAAACTGTTCAACTGCCAAACACCTCACTAAATTATTCTAAACAAGCAACAGGGACAAAAACAATGTACCACCCCAGCTGCCAATAAGAAACACACATAATGGCAGATATAAACTGAAAATCTACTACCTAAAATGTGTATTTCCTAGAAAACTATCCCTACCCAAGTTTATTTTTCACACATTGAAATAAAATTCAGCCACTCAGGTTTAATCAAACATGAAATTTGTACTTCATAAATGATTACATTTAAATTACTTGACAAACATCAGATTATTCATTTAAAAATACTGGCTCTGATTCACAACTTCCTCACACCAGTGGCAGTGTAGTGCATTAACTTCAATGGAGTTACACTGGTCTAATGTCAGCATATCAGTATATCACAGAAAGGTAGGGCTGAAAGGGGCCTCGAGAAGTTTTCAAGTCCAGCTCCTTGCAGTGAAGCAGGACCAAGTAAACCTAGGCCATCCCAACAGGTTTTTGTCTAAACTAGTCTTAAAAACCTCCAACGATGGAGATTTCACAAACATCTTTGATAGCCTATTTCAATACTTAACTATCCTGATAGTTAAGTAAAGTTTTTCCTAATATCTAACCTAAATCTCCCTTGCTGCAGATTAAGCCCATTACTACTACTTGTCCTACAGTCAGTGGGCATAGAAAACAATTGATTAGTTCTCTTTATAACAGTCCTAAATGTATCTAAAGACTATAAAGGAAGCCTGAAGGGGAACCTGATTATAAAGTCTCTGCATACCCAGGGTTTTTTTTAACCTTTCCTCATAGGTCAGGTTTTTTAAACCTTTTACCATTTTGTTGCTCTCCCTCTAGATTCTCTCCAATTTGTCCACATCCTTCCTAAAGCATGGTCACAATATATCAGCTGAGGCCTCACCAGTGTGGACAATTACCTTCAGTGTCTTACATAAGACACTTCTATTAATACACCCCAGAACGAAACTCACTTTTTTCCGCAACTGCATTAAATTGTTGACTCATTCAACTTGTGATCCACTACAACTCACAGATCCTTTCTAGCAATACTAACCCTAGCCAGTTATTCACCACTTGTGCATTTGATTTATCCTCGTTAAGTGAAGTATTCTGCAATTATCTTTATTGAATTACATCTTGTTAGTTTCAGAACAATTCTCCAATTTGTCAAGGTTGTTTTGAATTCTAATCCTGGCTTCCAAAGTACTAGCAACTCCTCCCACGTTGGTGTCACCACAGGTTTTATAAGCATACTCTGCCCTTCATTATCCAAGTCATTAATGAAAATATTGACTAGTTCCAGATCCAGGATTGAACCTTGTGGCACCCCACTTGATATGTCATCCGAGTTTCACAGAGAATCATTCGTAACTACTTCCTGAGTGTGGTCTTTCAACCAGTTGTGCACCCATCTTATAGTAGACCACATTTCCCTTGTTTTCTTATGAGAATGTCATTTAGGAGTGTCAAAAGCCTTACTAAAAATCAAGACCACATCAGCTGCTTCTCCCCTATCCACTAGGCCAGTAACTCTCAAAAAAGGAAATTAGGTTTGTTTGGCACAATTTATTCTTGACAAATCCATTCTGGCTATTCCTTATAACCCGGTCATCCTCTAGGTATTTATAATTTGATTGTTTCATAATTTGTTCCAGTATCTTTCTGACTTTCCAAGTTAGGCTGACTGGTCTATAATTCCCTTTTTAAAGGCAGATGCTATGTTTGCCCTTCCCCAGTCTTCTGGGACGTCACCCATCCTCTAGGAATTCTCAAAGATAATTGCTAACGGTTCCTAATTCTGTTAGTTCCTTAAGTAGCCTAGGATGAGTTTCATCAGGCCCTGACAATTTGAATACATCTAACCTATCTAAATATTATTTAACAGGTTCTTTCCCTATTTTGGCTTGCATTCCTTTCTCTTATTGTTAATATCAGAGTAGAGAATCAGGCAAACCAAAACATAGCCCAGAATGACTCCTACTGCCAAAAGCATTCAATAATCTACTGTATTTTTAAAGTACCGTGCATTCTCTTTGATATCTTAAAAGTGTGCAGTGTAATCCAATCAATTAAGTGTGAAGATAATATAGTAAGAAATGCATAATGTCCCACACTGACCATATAACTAGACATCACACTTCTGCTGATAGTATAGGACTTACGCTTTTCCCCCACCTATGCCTAGTATGAAACAAGTGGGTTTTTTTAAAACAACTATTTCTTTACTATCTGCATTTTATTGTATTACCTTTTAGTCTGTGGTAACAAGCAATAATTACTAACACTGTGTAATGTTTACTACTAGACCTACAATCTGATCCAACAGAAAATTATCCTGTCAGTGTTTTGGAAACAATTACAGTCCAAGATGTCCTCTTTAAAGAGACTGCAGAGCAAACCTGTAGTTATACAAGTCTCTACAAGCAGAGGGTCCTTCATCATGTGTGTCTAGGGTGGTGAGGATCTTTTCCTTTTTTCAGCCTGGTGGATGGGGTAGTTGGGGGGGGGGGTCTCCTTTTCTTCCCCCACATGAACCATGGAAGGGAGATCTGCAGGGAGAGGAGGAGGATCTTGATGGGGTTCCTTCATGCAAACCCACATCTAGAAGTGAAACTGGGCCTGTGAACCAAATGGGTGGGTTTCACCTTCCCTACACATTCAAAAGGTAAGTAGTTGGGGTGGCCTTTTAGTACTATTACAGCCTTTATTAACAGAAAGCTTCACAAGGTTTGTGCTGTAATCCCAATAGGCTATGCATGGACTGGAGATATTAACTGAGAATCCCTGATGTTTAGGATCAGAGCTAGAAAAGACCTAGATCATTCAGTCCAAGCCCCTATCAATGCAGGATTTAACCTCTCCCATGTAGTTTTAGCATCACGTGCATGCCCCATTACTTTTTTTTTTTTTTTTTAGAATATGCCTGCTGGACCTATGGTTGTGTAGGGCTTACTGATTCCTCTGCCTCCTGAACCTAAATGCAATTTGTGCAAAGCCAGCAAGAGCCCTCAACCAACCATGGGGAGAGGGGCAGCTTCTTTGATACATTTCATTTCCTTCACCTCCACGTGCAATCAATATTGCCTAGGTAGCCGCGAGCAGCCCACGCTAACGAGACCCGTTGGGCTTTTACAATGGCAATAAAGCCCGCTGTCTCCTGCTGGCGCACACACTCCCATGGACATTTTCAGCCTTCCCCCCGAGCGGCCCCACTGCTCCCCCCAGGCACGTTGCTTCTAAGCCGGGTTTTTCCGGGGGGGGGCTGCGGGGCCAGCGCCCCCTCCTCCCCCATCCCTGCTGCAGCCGCTCCCGGCCGGGAAGATGCTGGTACCTTTTATCCAGGCAAGCGATCCACTCGCTGGAGGAGGAAGAATGGGAAGCGTGAGCAGCGACCATGTTTGCCAGGCCCCCTGCGTGCCAGGCGGCGGCGGACGCTCTGCCTCTGCCCCCTCCCCGACCGTCCCCTGCCTCCTCCTGCGGCTGCTGCTTCTCCTCCCCGCGCCGAGCAATGGGCTCTCCCAGCCCCAGGCTGCCTCCGTGTGGGCAGCCGGGGAGGCAGAGCCACCTGGCCCTGCGGCAATCGCTGTCCACCTCCGCCCCCGCGCGGCTCAGGTGCTGCGGGCTCGGAGCGCGGCAGGCCCTGGGGCACTCCCTGGCAGCAGGGCTGAGCGGGCTGGGAGCCAGCAGCGGGGGAAGGGCACCGCGGGGGGGCACCTTGCGTGAGGAAAGCTCAGGGGAAAAGGGACCGAGCCACCCTGTAGCTCTGACAGCAGCGTCATATGGCCAGACGCCGCAGGCAGGGCTGCGTGGGGCCGGAGCCAGGCCAACCCCAGCCAGCTGCCTTCTGTGAGCAGCGGCTCCCTCCTCAGCCCGCTGCACAAGCGCCCCTTCCCCACCGTCTCACTGATTCCAGCCGCCCCACCCTTCTCAGAAGAGCCCCTCATCTCACAAGTCGTCCCATCCCTGCCCCCCACTCAGGGAGAAGTGAGGCAATTGACCTGGGCCGGTCCTCCAGCTAGAGACCCCAAGGCTGGGAGAGGTTCCAGGCCATACCTCAGAGCAGGGGTTCTCACCCAGGGGTACAAGTACCCTTGGGGGTATGCAGGTCTGCCGGGGGTACATCAGCTCATCTAGATATTTGCCCAGTTTCACAGCAGGCTACATAAAAAGCTCTAGTGAAGGCAGTACAAACTAAAATTTCATACTGACAACGACCTGTTTATAGTGCTCTATATAACATACACTGAAATATTAATACAATATTGATATTCCAGTTGATTTTATAATTATATGGTAAAAATGAGAAAGTAAGCAATTTTTCAGTAAGTGTGCTGACACTTTTGTACTATGATGTCTGATTTTGTAAGCAAGTAGTTTAAGTGAGGGAAAAGTTGGGATACACAAGACGAATCAGACTCCTGAAAAGGGTACAGTAGTTGGGAAAGGTTGAGAACCACTTCCTCAGAGGGAGAAAAACCAGACAGCCCAGCTAGGATGCCCTACACCTGAATGCTACAACTGTGGTGTTTTCACTTAAAAGATTTTCTAGCGCCCCCTCCCCCTCCCCCCAATTCATCATATGGCAGCTATTGCTTGAGCCAGAAACTCCATATTGTTCCTTGTCTTTGCCTGGTGCTTTTGACTAATTTTGGAGGAAAGAGGTGAATTACTTAACTTTAAAAAGAAGTTCATGCATCGGTTAGTCTCTACAGAGTCCTAAACCTGCATGCTGTCTTTTTTTGCTAGTCCACACTAACTAGATGGATTGCCTACTGGGAGAAAACCTGACTGTCAGCCCAGGTTTGGGAAAGTTTTCTGTACATGGAATGAGGCTGGCAAACGGATTAAAAAGTTAGCACTTAGCCAGACAAGAGGTGGATTTGGGACAGTGTGAACGTTATTCACATGGTTTTGCTGTATGCGTCTGATGCTGCAGAGGGGGGTGTGTGTGTGTGTGTGTGTGTGTAAGTGTGTGTAAGTATATGGCACAAAGTAGATGAACTGGACAAGGAGTAGAGGGGAACAAGGTCTTCCAAGTTTTTCATAGTTCTATGTGTTACATTTTATGAAAGTTATTTAATTAGCTAGATTGTATGTTTGCATTTAATTTGCAAATAACCACAAACTTCAGTTTATGGTCAACACACCATGGTCCAACTACAGTGAGAGCAGAACTGAGTTGCACAAAATTGGGCAGTTGTGGCTGCAGTTTCTGGGGCTACAGTGTAGATGGGTGGGTAATGGAGAATGCTAGGATGTTAGGGGGAGCAAGGTGCTACACATTGTCTGGGAGTGCTGGGTTAGGTAGATGATGGGTATCTGCGGGGGGAGCTGAGTGAAGGTACCTAAGGGAAAACTGGATGGATGAAGGTGTCTGGTGGATGGACCCTCACTGAATAGGTAGCGGTATTGTGAAGAAGAGGAAAATGGTGTGGGTTGTCTGAGGTGGTAGCTGCAACAGACTAGGGCCATTATTTAAAAAACTGGGAAGACAAATCCCATCATATGCAAAGCATAAGGGCTTCCTTCATGTCTCAAACAGATTTTAAGCTCGGGACCTTAAGATTCCCAGCACATGTTGCTACCACTTCAGCTACAAGAGGAACTGTTCGTCTTGTATGGTTAAGGCTCACTACAGAGTTATCCTGGGGTCCACTTGGGTATTGCCCCTAACCTGGCTACCACCTACACACAAAATCATCTGATCCTAGGTTGGTGGTGCTTTAAACACAAGCTAGCTGGGTATATAGGCTACCACTCAAGCTTTGCTTTCACTCTATCTGGTAACCCATCCACTTTGTAGTGTGGACACAAGCTAAAATCATTCAGGTGCCAATGCCTTCACACCTGGGCCATGTTTTCTTCCCCTCTACCTAGTCTCAACTTCTGCATGAAAAGTCATCTACCAATTTATACACACTAGTTTAGTCTTTAAACACCACATTTACCAGCTACATTGCTGCTGTACTTCGGGAGCACTTGAACAGAGAAGCTGCCTAGGAAATTATCCTCCCAGTGTGCTGTTAGCAGGCCAGATGCTGACACCAAGGTTCTGGTGGCTCTCTGGTAGGTCAATAAGACCCTACATTTGGGGAGATGTACCCATAATCTGCATTTCTACAACATCATCTCCAAGAAGCTGGCATAAGAGGGGATTCACCACATGGGACCTCAGTGCAGAGAGGAAAATCAAAGCCCTCAAGACTACATAGTAAAAGACTGAAGACTATAGCTCCCTGTCTACCACCTCAGCAAGAATGTATGCATTCTATGAAAAGTTGGACTGTGCGCTTAGCCCTGCCCTAAAACATGGATCCTTTTTTCATGCTGGATCTATTTTGGACCCCAGATGGAGTAAATATTCGGTCTGGGGCAGAGGGACTAAAGGAGGCAGAGACCATCACTAGCAAATTATTTCTGGCCTGTCCCACACACATCCAACTCACAAAAGCCAGTTTGTTTTTATATATAAATAAAAATAAAATTGGCTTTTGTGAGATTGGGGATCTGTATACATAAATATAACGTAAAGCCTTTGCCATTGTTTTGGTTAGGAGAATCTGGGAAACAGCAGTTCTTTTGGTGTGATGCGGGAAGATAAAGGAGAGGAGCTTTTCATTTTTTTCCCCCTGCAGACAGAAAAGTAATGGTGTTGCATTGCATTTCAGAGCCTTCTCCCCCAGGATGTTACTGACTGTCAGCAAAAGGGCCCGATACCTCTGAGGGAAAAGGAGGACCAGGACAACCTGCTCCAGGATATGCAGAGGGACTTTGCCAGAAGATCACAGCTCTGGGAAGTGCAGAAGGAGGTACTGGAACAGGACATACAGAAGCAGCTTCAGCTGAGAGGATGTAGGAGAGGGATGAGAAGATGGTTCCCCATGACCATTCCATGAGGGAGCAGGATCAATAACTGCAGCAGGAAGATTAGTCAACAGTTACTTATTCTTGTACACCTTGGGGAGTGGTTTAGACAATGGCACCAGTACAGTTTGGGAAGCCCATTCATTCAAAGGCTACCATTATTTTAGAGACAGCAGTAATTGCCTTGCAAACCTCCATCACCACAGCACAGACAGTTGTCAGCTGAAATACAGGATGTCCTGCAAAATCTGGTACACCTGAGAGCTTTGTGCTTGTGATAGGTCTGTGAGAGCTGTGATTCATTAAAGCAAAGCTAGAGCTCTTAAGTGAGCAGCTGCAAGTTTCTCCTGCCTAGGTGGAAAATGGATAGCTAAGTGCTTCATCAATAGGGCAACCAGATTTTATAAGGACAGTCCTGATATCCAGAGCTTTTTCTTATATAAAGTGGCTATTACCCATCACCCCCTGTCCCAATTTTTCCACACTTGCTATCTGGTAACCCTATTCATCAATATGAGGTCTGCAGGTAGCACATATCGCCTCACTACTTTTCTACAAATGCACACCTGCTGGTAAAGGAGAGGACCCAAAGCAGTGTTTGAGACTTACTACCATTTGTTGCTGAGGATTATGCCTATGCTCAAATTTACTTGCAGCGACACACATTTTCTACTAGAGCTTTTGCAAGGTTACATTCAGGAAAATGGGAAGGATTATACTTATTAAAATGGCTGCTGCTGCTGATGTGTTTCCTTAGGAACAGATTAAGCCTTTTAATCTGTTGTGAAATTTCCTAATTGTCATGGATTTTGTTTCTCTCCCTAGTATGGGAGGGGAATAAGATTTACTATAATCAGATTCGAGAGATTTGAGTCTCTAGCCAAAAAGTTGGGACATCAGCTGCTTCTAAAGGAGCCTGCTGCTGGGAAATAAAAGTTTGCTAATCTGAGTATCAAAAATTAAATGTCTTTTTAACCTGCTGCAATTTACAGTGAAAATACAGTGCCACTTAAGAGCCTTCAACAGAGTAGACCAGAAATCAAGTTTTCAGCCTGCAAGTTTTCCACTCACAACAAGCCCTCAGAGCCCCCAAAAGGGAAGATTCCCGTTGTTTGTTACATGGATGTAATGCTGAATGTCTGCAGACATCCACCATTCTTTGCTATAGCTCTGTTTGTAAAGAGCATTATCTGATTTTTTCAAAACAGCTAGCTATTTATTCACCTTTGACTACCTCAGACATGGCCTTAAGGGATCTTGCTCAAATGTTCCAGAAAAAAAAAATCTTTTTTTCCACAGACCAGACAAAGAATTTACTCTAAAAAGGTGAATTCATGACTTGGGTCTTGTCACTGAGATAGCCACCACTACACCCGAGCTCCAAACAAACAGGCACTGCCATGCCCAATCTCAGTCAAGGAGATTTATTCTTTTGTGACAAAGGTTAAACAACCAATCAAAATGCAGCCATAAGTCAGTACCTGGCCCGTAGGCTTCAGGGCCACCCCTCCCAGGTGTCTCTGATGCTCCAGCTCCCAGCAGCTTCCTAACCTCAGCAGCTAGCTCTGCTTCCCTAATAGGAGCAGCAGCCACAGGTGGCTTCCCTGGGTCCCCTCTTGCTCCAGCAACTCACCACTCCACTCCCCTGTGGCCTTTAATGCCCAGGGCTCAGTATGTCTTAGTTCTCCCTGCCCAGGAGTCAGCTACCTACTAGCAGCCCTTTATGGACCCAAGTGTAGCCCAGGTCTCTAATTAGCTGGATTAGATTCACCGGCTTGAGGCTATGGGCACTGTGCTCAGTCTATCCAGAGACCAGCTATCCTGTGACAGAGCCTGAAAAACAGATGTATTAAAGTGTATTTATAGGGTGTCCATTACCACAGTAACAGTGCAAAGGAAGTTATTATGGAAATGTATTTGCAACATTAATTATAGCAGTCACTACCAAACAACTGTTAAAATATTGTGATAAAACTGATCACAGCCAGGCTTGTCATGCTTTGTAGTGCAGTTTTAGATGCTATCAGTGTCATGCTCCACCAATGAAAATAAATATAACTACTGCCATGATAAATAATTAATGAAGCCAGAGCCTATAATGTGTCAGTTGGCATTGCACTGGTTAGCAGACTAAAGCAGTCTCATTTCATGGCAAACTGATTAAAAAATCCAAGGGCTCAATCCTCAACTCTAGCTCTGTGTTCAACACAGGACAGAAGAAACAACAAAGGTGGCTGTGAGCTATCGTTATGCTCCCTTGCTTCCTATGTTCTGCCTCAGGGCTATTCTAACTTAAGCCAGCTACACTGACTTCTAAAGTGCCACTGTAGGAGCTGGAGATCACCAGAGCACAGCAGGACTCTGGCCATGACTCCTTCACCCTGACACACCCCAGAGCATACACTGGGGACTGAGAGATAGGGTCAGGTAAGGCTGGCTCCACCATGTATAAAGAATGAAGCGAAGTAATTAGTGTAGGCCAGGATCTGGCTCACAGACTCCAGCTCAAACAATGAGTCATACTAACACATCACTCATAGATGCATAGACTCAGACTTTAACGTCAGAAAGGATATCATGATCATCCAGTCTGACCTCCTGCACATTGCAGGCCACAGGCTCTCACCTACCCACTCCTGTAATAGACCCCTGACCTCTGGCTGAGTTACTAAAGTCCTCAAATCATGATTTAAAGACTTCAAGTTACAGAGAATCTACCATTTACACTAGATTAAATCAGCAAGTGACCCATATCCCATGCTGCAGGGAAAGGCAAAAAAAAAACCCCAGGGTCTTTGCCAATCTGACCAGGGGTAAAATTCCTTCCTAATTTACTAAACTGGTCAGTTTCAGTTCCCATGCAGCACATGGTCCTGTTGTGTATGCAACATGGCAGGAGGATGCATTTTAGAGTGTGGTTAAACTTTTCCAAATACTTGAAAAAAATTAAGAATGAATCTGATATGTTCAAAATTATGAGGCAAGTTTAGCACCAACCCATGCCGGCTTCAGCATGGCTAAGGTTCCAACCTAAAACTTTAGAAGCCCAACTGTCTCATCTGTGGCACATGTAACTACCTTTGACTTCAAAGGGATAAACAGGACCCAGCATGATAAAGACAGAAGCAGGAATAGGAGCGCCATAGGGATTTGCATGCTGCAATGGATACAGAACATCTGATGATGTGTGATATACAACAGCAAAATTGATATATATGAATAATCCTGTCATATAAAGCTTATAAGCAACATCTTGGTTTGGTCCTTATACACCACTGCCTCATCCCAGGATTATTCTCAAACACCAATAGTTTACAGGAAGATTATCAGCCTTATCAAAGACAAAATCGATTATTTGTATAGCATATCAATAAGAAAAAATACAGGAGCCTGCTGATTGCCCCATTACCAATTAGTCATAAATGTAAAAGTTACATGGGGAAGGATGGCGTAGTGATCTCTCATTAGATATTTAATTTAAACCAGAATTGTGATATCCTGGCCCTAGTGATATCATTGGGCATTTTGGTATAGACTTCAATGCATCCTGGAATGTTCCTGAAACTGGAGGACCTAAACAGAGTTGTACTATGACTGTAATTTTATATACGCCCAGCTTGCTGTACAGCTTTCCTGAGCTGAGGAGAACTTCTTGTTCATTTAGGTCTTATGCTATTTAGCATTCTGAGGTAGTTTTAACTGTCCTAATTTGATGTTGCCCTTCCTAATGAAAATGAATTAAAAACTTTAGGGATTTTGCTCATACAATAGTTGGAGTGGCCAATTGCAATAGAAGGCTATGTTTAGCTAATATTTCTTATTACCAAAATCACCTCCCAGATTCTAGCATCTAATTAAAATCAAGTTTGTGATGTCATTCCTCATTAAAAAAAATCTGTTGTCAGAACCACCTTTTGCATTAAACCTTGGGAGAAGGTTTAGCAGGATATTTCACAGACATTCTTTCCAAAAATTTTGGATGCCCAATATAAAAGCCTTTTTATAAAGTATCATTTTGAACAGACGTTTACTTGATTTCTACATATGAACTAAGCCCATAGCATGGGCTTAAAAGGACTTGGAGAAATCGTATGAAGATAAGAAGTGACCTTCCACTAGTAATGTTGATATTCACACATGGACAACATAGGGGAATGCATGAGTTTTAGTGTTTGTATTTCAAGTTCTGTTTTGTTTGAATTTTTTTTTAAACTCCTCAAAACAGCCTTATAAAATGGGAGAAAAACCCAAATGGGTTTTGGCCTTCTCAAGCTATTTCAGTTCCTGGATGATGGAACTATGATAAAAGAGGCTAGATGTCCTATTATTTTGGCCCCTTTCAAATGGAGAAGAAAAAAGAGCCCCATAAAAACAAAAAAATTAAAATTATAAAATACTTAGGTTCATGATTAACAATACGTAGTTACATACCTTATGGGGTGTTATGAAAATTAAACAGCTGGAGAACAGTGCTTTGAAGATGTAAGGCACTACATAAATATGACTGTTTTGTTATTAGGAGCTACACAAATATTAACACATTTGGGTTTATTTAGGTTCAAGCCGAACTTCAAATGCACAGCCCTATGTAACAGATGTAAAATGACAGGAAAACCATTTACAACATTAAATATTTAAAGTATTAAGAGCACTGAATTTGTATTGTTATCCACTTTTATCTCTCAGTCATCATGGGCTAAAAATCAGTATTTGTAACTACACTCAGCTATTATGAAAATCAGTCTTGAAACTAAGAATAATGGGAATATGATATCATCATTTAGCTTTGGATACATGGCTAAAGTCTCTTCGTTATTCATTGATGGTACCAGTTCCTATAAAGGAAGAAAATGCTCCCTGCTGCACTGAAATAATCAGCAATCTAATCCACTTTGGATTGGGGGCAGGTTTCTACTTTTTAAATGAAGCAGAAGATTAAAGTAGAAAATGTTTATGTGAAGATTTTGTTACACAATTATATGCTCATTTTTCAATCACACTCCTAATTTTTTATTCTACTATTATGTTTTGCATAAAATGACTCCTAATTATTTTCAGATCTCCATGGCTTAGAAAATATAAAATGAACACACAAAGAAGTATGATAATTAGATCCAGGATTAGCTAGGTTGTACTTTAATAACTTTTAAACAGAAAGTAAGTTATGTAAAGACAAACTCCAGGAATTGTCTATTCTAGCTACAATAGTCATGAAATCTTTAACAGTAAACATGTGCATAAAATAGAATACAACCAGTCAATTTTTGTTTACCCTTCTTTTTTATGTAAAGCTTGCAGAATAAACAGAAAAATTCTCACTGAAGCATATGGCCCAAATTCACAGCTGCAGCTAAGGACAGTAAAGGGCAACTCATGGGTAGAGGAGTGCAGGAGAGGGTACCAGGGAGGCTTTAGTCATCTTTGTGCACCCCTGAGCAGAACTCAGCAGTATGTTGGTCACTTCTCCAGGCAGAATTTAGAGCTGCCCTGAATGCTGTCTGACTCAAACATTTATCTTTACAAACTAGCCCCTATAACAGAAATCCATTTAATCACAAACATTTGGTTATTTCTCTGTCTCTAATGCAATAGCTTTACAAAAAATGCTATGACCAACTGTGCAGACTATGGAAATTTAAATGTGCCCAGTGCTGAGAAAAGAAGATGATGTTTAAAAGTGCTTATTTTTTCTTAGCTAGTATGTAAAAATGCTCTCCTAGAGTTATGAAATTTCCTGGAAAAAGTTTCTCCCTAACGTATGTTATGCATAGAACAAATCATTCAGTCAGATGAAAGGTTAAGGATAGGGTGGGTGTCACAATAAGGATTACAATACAGCGTCCCTTAGCAGAACATTGACTAAGGAGACACTACCATGCTTCCATAACTTTATGT
The DNA here is from genome assembly GCF_026122565.2 of Emydura macquarii macquarii. Classification (NCBI taxonomy): domain Eukaryota; kingdom Metazoa; phylum Chordata; order Testudines; family Chelidae; genus Emydura; species Emydura macquarii. The sequence continues at coordinate 74,470,105 of NW_027131390.1, forward strand.
TTGCAGTGTTTTTACTGTGTTGGTCCCAGGATATCAGAGAGACAAGTTAGGTGAAATATCTTTTATTGGACCAACTTCTGTTGGTGGAAGGGACAGCTTTTTGTGCTGCACTGAGTTCTTCTTCTGGTCTGGGGAAGAAAATCAGAGTGTCTGAGGGCTTATCTGCTCTAGAAATGCTATAGCACTACACTGCCTACCTCCAACGGTTCTTAGGTTGGCATAGGGAATCCACCTCCCTGAGAGGCAGTAGGTATGTTGATGGAAGAAAACTGTCTACTCAGAGAATTAGGTGAATAATGTAGTTGGGTAGACCTAACTTTTTAGTGTATACTAGAACTGAACAAGTTGGGACAGATTGTTAAGCATAATTCATTTAAATTGAAGTGGCCAATTGAGGGTTAGATTATTTTGCATAAGGAATTTACACTTGCTGTAGGCAACCATTTAAAATGAAGTAGGCAATTAAGGGCTGGTCTACACTGAAAACTTTCATCAGCATAGCTACATCTCAGGTGTGTGAAAATGCATCTGACGAAGTGGGTTGCAGCCCATGAAAGCTTATGCCCGCAGAAATGTGTTAGTCTTTAAAGTGTTACAGGACTCTCGTTGTTTTTGCTGTATACCATAAGAGTTAGCAGGCAGTGAAGTGAGTTAAAATTGTTGTAGTGAGCCATAAAACTAGTATCCCTTACTGAGCAAAGCAGACTTTGAAAAGTCACAAAGGGATCTCACGTAACTGGGTGATTGGGCAACAAAATGGCAAATGAAATTTAATGTTTATAAATGCAAAGTAATGCACATTGGAAAACATAATCCCAACTATACATACAAAATGATGGGGTCTAAATTGACTTTTACCACTCTAGAAGATCTCAGAGTCATTGTGGATAGTTCTCTGAAAAATCCGCTCAATGTGCAGTGGCAGTCAAAAAACCGAACAGAATGTTAGGAACCATTAGGAAAGGGATAGATAACAGGACAGAAAATATCAATGCCTCTGTACAAATCCATGGTACGCCCAAATCTTGAATACTGCATGCAGATCCGGTTGTCCCATATCAAAAAAGATATATTGGAATTGGAAAAAATACAGAGAATGGCAACAAAAATGATTAGCAGTATATACAGAAGCTGTTCCAAGGAGAGATTAAAAAATAGTGGGACTGTTTAGCTTGGAAAAGAGATGACTAAGGGGGGATAAAATAGGGATCTATAAAATCTTGACTGGTGTGGAGAAAGTGAGTAAGGAAATGTTATTTACTCCTTCACATAAACACAAGAACTAGGGGTCACCCAATGAAATTAATAGGCAGCAGGCTTAAAACAATCCAAAGGAAGTACTTCTTTACACAACTCACAGTCAACCTGTGGAACCATTTGCCAGGTGATGTTGTGAAGGCTAAAACTATAAAAGGGTTCAAAAAAGAACTAGGTAAGTTCATGGCTATTAGCCAGGATGGGCAGGGATGCAACATCATGCTCTGCCAGAAACTGGGAATGAACGACAGGGGATGGATCACTTGATTGCCTGTTCTGTTCATTCCCTCTGAAGCATGTGGCATTGGCCACTGTTGGAAGACAAGATACTTGGCTAGATGGACCATTGGTCTGACTCAGTATGGCCATTCTTATGTTCTTAACCAGATATGGAAATGATTATCACAGACACCTGCAGGGGACGGATCAGCAATAAGAGAACTGGAAAAAGTAGAAACCAAAGAAGTGGACAGATAATTTGTGACCAAGAGAGCTAAGAGACATTTAACTCAACAAAAAGTATCATAACATTTTCTTATGTATTCAGCAAGTCAGCTAAAGAAGAACCTGTCCCTGGAGGAATGGAACAGAAAGCTGCAGGGAATATACCTGATGTGTGTTCTTACAGTATGCAATAAGCAGCATTCAAGAGAGGTTTTTCAGCCATACTAGGAATGCTGACAATCATCACTGGTGACTCCATATTAAGAAAAGTGGACAGAGAATCCAGGAAGGGACAGAAGTACAATAGGATGGTGTGCTATCTCCCTGGAGTGATGATATGAGTTGTGAAGGCCAAAACATAACAGGATTACACAGGATTGTGAAGCTGTCTGGCAAGTCTCCATTGGTGGTGATACACATTGGAACCAATGACAGAGCATCACATGTTATACACAGATAATAGAAGATCTCAGGCATCTTGGAATGGAGCAGAAGAAAAGGAAAGTTCAAGTTGTCTTGTAGATCCTACATGTCCAGTGAGTAAGGCTAAGATTTTGTCATGGTTATTTTTAGTAAAAGTTAGGGACAGGTCACAGGCTTCCATGAATTTTTGTGTATTGCCTGTGACCTGTCTATGACTTTTACAAAAAACGATGGGGGGTGGGTCTGAGGGCATTACTGAAGCCCAAGGGGGATGAAAACTCTAGCCCCACTACTTGAGGGGAGGGTCCAGCAGTTACCATCAGCCCAGTCCCTCCAGTGCTAGGGCTCCAAGTCCCCCTTGGTGGCTTGGGGCTCCAGGGTCCACCACTGCCCAAAGCCTCCAGCTGCACGGTCTGCCAGCAGAGGCTGGAGGCTGCGGGGCCACCCACCACAGCTAAAGGCTGTGGGGTTCTCTGCCGCCCGTGGCGGGTGGGCTGCAGGGTCCCTCCGCAGCGGTTGGGAGCTGCAGGCCCACCTCGGTAGCTGAGAGCTGCCCCACCCTCACCCCACCGAGAGCTCTGGGACTCTCGCCACCTATAACAGCTGAGGGCTCAGGTTCCTGCAGCCCCCAGAAGCTGACAGCCTCAGTCCTGCTCTCCCAGGGCACGGGGCAGAAGCTGAAGAGGATAATTTCATGGACATCTCTGGAAGTCACGGAATCCGTGACTTCTGCGACCTCCGCGACAGACTCACAGCCTTACCAATGACTAAGGGAAGGAACAAAATACTGGAGGTGAATTTTTGGCTGCACCATTGGTCTGAGACTGAAGGTTTTGGTTTTGTGGAACATTGGTCCACATTCCAGTGGGAGAAGGGACTGTACAAATGGATGGATGGCATGTCACAGGTAGAGGGCTGACTTTCTTGGCTGGAGACTAGCTGGAGCAACTAGGATGACATTAAACTACCAGTGCAAGGTGAGGTTGCTAAATATGGTACAAAAGTCAAACTCAAGATATCATGAGGAAATTGAACTGATATGGCAAAAAACAAAAGAAAATAATTTTTCAACTGCTTTCTGGCTAACAGGTAAGAGGAATTAGAAATTCCCATTCCTGCAGCACAGGTTACTTGCTGATTTTAATTTGTGTAAGTGATGGATTCTCTGGATCATCAAGATTTGAGGACTTCAGTAACTCAACCAGAGGTTAAGGGCCTATTGCAGGCCCATAGGAGGGTGAGGTTCTGTGACCTGCGGTGTGCAGGAGGTCAGACTAGATGATCATTTTGGCCTTAAAGTCTATGAGAAAATGTGATTGGCATTACAGAAACCTGCATGGATAATTCACATGATTTGTTATAACCTGTTTAGGAAGAATAGAATGGGTAAAAGAAGTGTCAGGGGAGGAGGGGGTTGCACTCTAAATTAAAAACAGCATTACCTGTTTTAGAGTTATTGATCATTCAGAACCACAGGATCCTTGAATGCATGTGGATCAATGTGCTAATTAATAAAGCCCAAGACGGGGTCTGTTACAGGCCACTAAATAAAACCTGAGAAAAGGATGAGTCACTCCTTACAGACAGATGCTTAATGTGTTGACAGAAATGGTGCTGTTATGAGGGAATTCAATTTGGGAAATGTGCTGGAAGTCTCATGGAGCCACTAATAAAACATCATTCTAGTTATTAGAAATTATAGATAACTTTCTAACACGTAAGGTATTGTGTCTAGCATGCAGTAACTCTATTTTGGGCCTCATTATGACAGATAAAGATGAATTTATCACTGGACTGGATGTTGGTGGTAGCCTAAGGGACCAGTGATGAGGTCCTGATTACATTCAATATAGGCAAATAGAGGCAATGGCGTACTGTGGGTCTCTGGCGCCCAGGGGCCAATATTTACATTTGCACCCCATCGGCGTAAGTGCCCCATGCGGGGGTCTACAGGCCCTTTTCCCGCTCTCCCCCACTCCTTCCCGCCCCGCTGTGGATGCAGCAGGAGGGTGCAGCAGGAAGTGGGAGTGGAGGAGAGCGGGAGTCAGGCCCGCAGACCTCTACCCCTGCCAGGCCCTGCCACCAGTGGGGGAAGTGCAAATGTAAGTATTAAGGGGCCACCTGGCAGCAGGGAGCAGGAGGGGGGCATGACAGGCTCTGCCCTAGAGTCCTGCCTTTGGCTGCTTGGCCCCTGCATAGCCAAATCCCCACGACTCCCTCCTTGTGCCCAGAGCAGGGTGGAAGGGCCAGGTCTTTGTCAGCGGGGGGCGGCTTCTCCAAGAAGGGCCCATCCGGCACCCCCCAGCCATGATCTCTCCCTTGGTACGCCACTGAACAGAGGACAGTTCCAACCAGTAATACACACACACACACACACACACACACACACACGGTTATATAAGAGGGATAATCTCTCAAAGCTGAGGAAAATTATGAGTGAAATTGAGGGGGGAAATTTAGACAGAAAAATGTGAATGAAAATTGGGAGTTCTTTAAGAGGAGCTTTTTTGATAGACAAAGAGCTGTGCTTCCAGAATCACGAAAAGTGACCTGAAACTTATTTTGTCATATACTGTGTATCAAAACTCAGCTTCTTATTTAATTAATAAATAACTAGTCATTTAAATTTGTCATATTGAATCACATTAATTTGATTAATTTTCTAGAAATTTAGTCTTACACTGGTATATTCTTAAAATAATTTTGGCCTTTGGGAACTACAAATAAGGAACTGGAATAGGGAACTAACTCCAGCCTCTTGCTAGACATTTTATTTCCCTGAGAGCCTGCAGGGGGCACCAACATATCTTTAAAAACAAAGTAGTGAAACTTGGTAAATAAAACTAGAGAAACACAGATGTTTACATCTGATAAAAATACGCTTTACACACTAGACAAAAATAATTTTACATTAGTATTTACAGGCTTCTTTTTATAGTCTTAAACAGTCTTCACAATAAAACACTTACAAGCTTGTGCGTGCAAATCATTTATGTTATGGTCAAACTAAATAACTAAGGAGTTATAGCACATACTAGCACAGACAATCCTGAGGAAATGTGTTCTAGCTGAAAAGAACGAAGGTGAGCTGCTGGATAAATACTAAGAAATGGCCATAGCTGAGGGACTGGTTCTGGCTGGCACAGACAGATGGCATTTATTGGTAGCAAATAGACTGTAGAGTGCTGTTGTGCAACACTAGGCGCCATGTAGTAAAACTTACCCTTCAGGTGCTACCTGCTTGTAAAAGCAATGAGAGGAGTCTGAATTAATTAAAAACATGTTAGGTGATAAGACACCACAAAAGAAATGATGCAATAAATGCCTATTTTGCTGCACAGGGATTGTCACACAGAATTCCCATTATTAGTGCTAGAGGAAGTTCTGAGTAAATCTACAAGCTTCAAGATACACAATATAGCGTATAAACAACCTCTTCAGAAACCTTCATTTATTTTCAGTTGTCTCTTATTTTCCTGATGTGAGAGTCTCTGTTTCAAGTTCTCTCTTATCCCCTGAAATTAACAAGATTCATCTTAACAATAGTTTTTAAATTGTCTAAAAATGTCTGTCTTTCCAATGGATTCTTTCATAGTTTAAAGAAGGAAGACTGGGACAAAGTGGACTAAGAAGACTTGAGAAAGCTAGGGGAGAAAGCAAGAGAGGGGCAGGCAAAAAGAGGATGAAAGGGAGCACTAAACTGGAAAAAAATGGCTGGATTAGACTGCAGAAATTAATTGATTCCTAATATGTACAGTATCAGAATTTCTCAAGGACAAGCTAGAGGTGACTAATTTAACAAAGTATCATACTGATCAAGAAAAAAAAGCATTATTTTCTTGGCAAAAACAGTTATTGTTATGCTGTCTGAAGTGGCTCACGACCATGAATGTTTACCTCAGGGCAGACTGTCAAAAACAGGGTAGATACCCGAAACTGGTGGTGTCTTCTGTAATTAGATTTCACCAAGACAGTAACAAATGTGAACTCCTGGATCACAATACCAATCTTACCATGGAGTCACAGACAGTCCCTTTAGACTCTCCAGTCTATCTTGCTACCCAGACAAACTGGACTTAATGATAAATGGTCACTTACACACACAAAAAAAACCCAATCACACCATATTCAGATTGCTTCCAGTCCCAAGAGACCAGTCACTTACCCCAAATCAACTGGTACTCTAGATCCAACACCAAAGACAACACCTGTAGCCAATCCTGTAATAAACTATCTAAAGGTTTATTAACTAGCAAAAAGGAATGAGGTTATTTGCAGGTTAAAGCAAGCAAACATATATACCATGATTTACCATCTAAATCCTAAGAGTGATGGAGTTGGGGTGATCTGTCTATTCCAAGTATCTTTCAGGATAGAATCAGAAGGCAGTACCCAGGGGATCTCTGGCTTCAGTTTAGAGTCTCTGGCCTTTTAAAGTTCAAACAGCCAAAAAGATGCAGTTTATTATTGACAGGGATTTTTATTCATTTTCCCCAGAGTTCAAGATGATGGGACAAGTTCATGTGCATGTCTCTTCTCCATGGGGGATGGGGTGGAACAATCAACAAAGTCTTTTGTCCTCTGATGTTCCACAATAGTTTGTCTGGGGTTTTGGGTCTTCTTTTGTTGGACAGGCGATAACACCTCCTGTGGCAAACTCCTGGCTGTGGGGTTTTACAGTTTCAGAGCAAATATTTAAATATTATCTTATAACATGGGATGCAGATATTACAAGTGCGGCAACATACAAGCATTTCATAGAGAATCTAAACAGTAAATACCTACTTTGAGAAAAACTAACATACAAGTGACCTGGTCTGGTCTTCAGCTACAAGGTTGTCAGTTTTTGTAGTTAATGCCTGCAGCTTGAGCATGAGCTGGCATCTGGCCTGCCAGCATTACAGTTATTTCTTAGACATTCACTCAACCTTGTGCCATAGAAACAAAAGTTTGGCTCTCAGAAGTAGTAGCCAGAGATTGTATTGTGCAAATCTCTTCTGATGCAGTTTTGACTTTTCAGATATTTGGTACTTGAAAGTGTTCCTGAAAGGTAATTAGAAATCCTATGGAGAAGGATTATTGTATCATTTTCAACTTTCTGCACTAGCATTGTCCTGTCCTAACATAGCCCAAACACAATATGTTTTTTGCTATTCCTGATTTTTATAATTTTGATATTAGCAGTCTTATTGAATTGGAAATTTATATTTGAAAGTGGAGAAAGGGAGAAGTTTTTTCTGAACCCCTAAGAGCAACTGAGATGACTTAACAACTGAGATGATCCACTTAAACTGAAAAGAAGTTTTAAAAAGATTGTCCACAAATAAAGGAGGGAATATTCAACTCCCAATGGGAAAGGCAAAATTCAGGGACATCATGCTATATATCCTGCTTCCAACAAGGTATGCCTAAATTAAGGTCATTTTAGATTAATTATTCTTGGAAAGCCTGATATGATTACATTATTTTTGGAGCACTCCAGAGAAAGTAGGGAGAAGAGGAAATGGTGGGAATTGAAGGCATAAATAGGGAACCCCATACAATCAACTTTCACTCTCCAAGATTCCAGCTCCTATGACTGCTTCAGATATTACATGCTGGTAGCACAGTTTCTTCCTAAGACCCTGTTTTCAGTTGCTTATAACTTTGTCAAATTTTAACCATTCAGGTTAAAATTTTCCATGTCTGGTGTCTGCCTCAGGCTGAATTTTGTTGGAAAATTTCAAGCAAAAGAATTTGGTTGTTTCTATGAATGAGGCAAGGGAAAAGTAAAATATGTTTTGCCCTTTAAAAATAGTTGGGCAGCCTTTTACTTGAACAGCTCTCACACCCTCATGCTTTGGACAGGGAATGGAAATTTGGCAGGAGGGTAGCCTGTGTGTCTGGGATTTATCTTTCGCTGGTCCTGTGAAAATCTGCCCAAATTTGGCCAAGTTATAAAGTTGTTTTTTGTTTTGTTTTGTTTTGTTTTTTGGGGGGAGGGGGGTGACTCACAATTCACACATGCTTACGAGAGACGTCTTAGAGTTTAGCAGCTAAAATCTCTAAGTTTCTCTCCTCACTGAGCATGCTCCAGCCTTTCACAGTTTCTAGTGCTGACCAGACTGCACATGAAGTTTCCTTGTAATGACTGCTCACAGCTGCTTAGGGCTGGGGTGGGGTCAGACACTGGAACTGAGAGCAAGGAATCTGTCTCTTCTGTGCTCTCAATGACACCGTCCACTAGCAACAAGACAATATGGAAGAGAAAGCCTCCTGACACAAATGCAGAGGGAGCAAAAGCCAGGCCAGGGAGAAGGGAAAGGACTAGATGGGGACAAGGACTCTCTTGAGACTATGACTGAGGGGGTAAGAGAAGGAAGGGAAGACTGGGATTAGATTTGGGGGGGGAGGGAGTAGGTTTGATTGGGCAAGGAGACTGTGAGCCAGAGATGGGAGACTGGGAATGAGAGACATAGACGGAAGGGGGAGGGGCACTGGCAGCCTGTTGTGGGGAGAAAAGATGGGGAGTTTGGAGAGGGAGAGACTGGCTGCACAATGAGACTAGGAGCAAGAACCAGTAAGGTTGGGAGAAAACAGGAGTGTTGGGGAAGGAAACATATCTGACAAAGAGCTTGGGTGTTGGGGGAGAACTGGAAATGGCTGGGCAAAGACAAAATTCCTGAATCTCACCATTCCTCTGCTGTTAGCAAATAGCTGTGAAACCCACTGGAAGTGTGTCCGGTCCTCCTCTAGTGATGGTTCACATACACTACAGGATAAGAACCTACTACTGCTATCCACACCCCTGAGAGACATAGCTATGCTGATCTAACCCCCAATGTAATCAGCACTAGGTCAATGAAATAATTCTTCTGGTGACCTAGTTACCACCTCTCAGGGAGATGGATAAACTACATTGACCAAAGAAACCCTCCCATCGCTCTAGTGAATATCTATACTAAAGCACTATGGCAGCACAGCTGAAGCACTGCAGCTATGCCACTGTAGCATTTTAAGTATAGACATAGCCTTTACATTTCAGTCACAGGCATATTTGAAAATTTTCTCAGGCTGATCTGAAACAACCAGCTTAATTCACAGTTAATCCCTCTGTTTAGTAAATCATTTAATTGTAAAAGTGAAGTATGTTTTGATAAGAGATGTTTATGTTTCCAAAACATTGAAGTTTTTTGCTTGATAAAAATAAATTTTATATTCTGTTATGTGTGTCTATTTAATTCTAGTTACCATCCTAATGCATCTTGACACAGATCAGGAGCAAAAAGTTAATTATCTAGTATAGAATTTAATAGTCATTATTTTCTAACATACTAAAAATATTAAGCTATATAATTGTTTAAATATATATATCATTAGTGTATCCTCCTGCATAGCAAAAAGATGTATCAAATCCTGTGTAAAGGCTCTATTTAGTTTTAAATCAACATGTTTTAGTGGTTATATCAACCAATGAAATTGTTCCTTTCTTTAGCAGATAACTAAAGTACAAATGAAAAAGTTGATTAAAATCAAGGCTTTTTCCACTTGGTGATTTAAATCATTATTTGTATCATGGATTTAAATCACCTTGATTTAAAATCAATGCTCTCTGCTAACAACTCTGAAAAATCAGGCCCTAGATTTGTCAAATTGGGCATGCAAAATTAATGTATAATTAATAAATAAAATGAATAAATTTAACTAATCTCTTCGGGCTTCAACTCCCTATCAGTAAAATTTGTGCCACCCCCTCATCTCCTGGGGCGTAGTGAAAATAAATGTGTTAACGTTTGTGAAGCACTTAGATATCACAGTGAGACACACCATAGAGAAGTTATGTCAATCAGAAGGACGTCAATAATTCTGTCTTCAGAGGTGGCTTTGAATTGTGTACAGTAAATAAGGCCTGGGACCACACACTGAACCGTGAGGAGATAAAATATTGAATAGCTGCTCATTCAGTGACCGCTTTCCATTCTGTGCATTGAATGAAGCAGGGGTCCAATGGAAAATATAGTATCTGATCATGTAATTAAAGACTATATCATAATGCATATGCACAAAGAAGCCAAATTAAAGTAACCTTAAAACTGAACATTTAAGTGTCTGACTATGAAACCTGAATACCGTTCTTTTAATATAATTTTATAAGTAGTAATATATGACTTAGAGGACCTTTCAAAGAGAAAATGCCAGAAATACATATATATGCTTTCCTTTGTAACACAGATTCTTGTAACATTAGCAGTCCATTAGCTAGCTTTACCAGAATGCAGATTCTAAATCTATTTTTTGTAATTTTTTTTACCTCTGTTTGAGCCTTTTAAAAATAGTAAAATAAGTGCTACTGAATGAATTTATTGTTACAAAGTGCATTTCCCTCTATCACCCTAGTCCCTTGAGTCCTTGGGAAGATTCATCCTGAAGGAGAGGAGGTATTGGTTGAGATACTGCTGTTGCCCTCTCAGGGTTTGTGTATACTGCAATTAGAGACTCCTTGGCTATGCCAAGCTATTTGCATAGCTTCAACCTGGTATTAAGGGTCAGATCCTAGTCCTGCAAGTCAATGAGGCTTTTGCCATTGACTCCAATTGGAGCACATTAATGAAACTAAATGTGGAGCTTTAGTAGGGCTGAATTGATGCAGATGGGCCTTGTGTAGGCCCTCAACACATGGGGAGTTTCACCCAACACAAATAATATTAATTACAATCCTTAAAGTTTTCAAGAAAAGGATATGGAGCTTTCTGCAATCCTGAACACAGGCTGCTGGAAAAAATACAACTCTCTCTCCCGTCTCTCCTTCGCCACCCCCTCCCCAGTACAAAAATCACCAGCATGGAGTTCACCAGCTTCGGGGGAAATGATAATTGAATGTAAATACTACAATTACATGGATCTTTCACACTTGCAAGATTTAAAATGCAAATTCAGATTAAGTGACACTGTGGTCTAATTTATTCTTCGTTTTCAATTATTTCAGATGCACAGTTTATAAAAATGATACTCATTTTTCTGCAGGAGAAGATTTTATTCCATAATAGACACAGCCATTATAAGACAATATACTAAAGGGATTTGACACCAATAATATGTTTCTGTGCTTAATTTGTCTTAATTTGTTGTGCAAGAAGCTTACCAGATTTGTATCTGTTCTCCTAATGCTTTCCCTAAATCTTTTTGTGCTACTTTTGAGTCTAGAAATTTAAATCTTGTCTTTTTGTTTTTATACATTTTTTGATTATTCTAGTTCGTTTTAAGGGGAACTACTCTTCCATCTCCTTGCACAAAATTCCTGCTTTTTTGCACTGCAATTGAAAAAGAGCTTTTTATATTTCTCATATGTTCAAGTGAAAGAGGGACTGAATGTGAATTAGTTTTGAGGGAAAAATAGCCAACTGACCTTACATTCCTGGTGCTGCTTTGTAGAAAGATCAGTATATTATTTTTCTCAATTAAATTTTTAGCTATTTGATATTTCAATGAAATAAATAGAACTCCATTATTCATTTGAACCATCCTATGCCATTGCAAACTGAGCACTTCCCACATTAGCCCACCAAATTACCATAAAAATTTTCTAGTGAGCTACAGGGTCACCTCTGAACACATGCCATGTTCCATTCTTTTATTCCCTATTCTGTGAATGTAATTAAATTCTGCCTCCTGCATGGGTAGATAGAGAAATAGATATTTAAAAGGTGAACTGCACAACCTTTTATAAAACAAAAATAAAAAGACTGTTTAAAATCCTTAATCAGTGACAGAATGAGTGTGTTGAAATGTGAGCGGTGAAAGTTACACAAATGCACGTTAGAACAAAATATTTGAATATCATTCCCTCCACTTATTAAGTCAGGCTTTTGCATTTCTGCTGCAAAATAGCAAGTGATAGACTGGCAAAATTAGATTTTGACTATCCATTACTAGGGCCCTACCAAATTCATAGTCCATTTTCATAAATTTCACATCATAGCATTTTAAATATCTTGAATTTCCCAGTTTCAGATATTTAAATATGAAATGTCGCAGTGTTGTAACAAAGATGAATATGTATTTTAAATGGCAAAATATAAACATGTAAAGCTCTCAAGACTCAGCATTTCTCAAACGGGGGGTCCCAATCCAAACGGGCTACTCTGGGGGGAGGGGTTGCGGAATTGCCACCCTGACTTTTGCGTTGTCTTCTGAGCTGGGCGCCTAGCCAGAAGCCACTGCTCTCTGGCCATCCAGCTCTGAAGGCAACACAGAAGTAAAGGTGGCAATTCCGCAACCCCTCTCACAATAGCCTTGCGACCCCCTTTTAGGTCAGGACACCCCGTTTGAGAAACGGTGCACTTTTGTATATTTTTACAGGGTAAAAGTACACCAAAAACTAGATTTCACAGGGGAGACCAGATTTCATGATCCGTGATGCATTCTTCATGGCTGTGAATTTGGTAGGGCCCCATCCATTACTATAAAAGTGAAACTAAAAACTGCTTTTGTTGTGGATGAAACAGTGCTGTGGGCCCTGAAGCCAATGAACCATGCTTCTCTTGAGATAATAGATATGTCTGGCTAACATCCAATGGGATTAAATGGGACCAGCTAACCACAAGGAAACGACCATGATTAGAAGAAAAAAAAAGATGCTTTTAAAAATAAATCCACAACGCTGCAAACAGTGTGGAACTGTTTGCATGATCAGAGCCTAAATGAGAGGAAAATGTCCAAAATATTTTGGTTAAAATAAAAGATTGTATACTTGGTGAAATCAGTAAGAACTATGTTTCATCTACTATGGGACAAAAATTCACTTAATTTATAGTTAAAAGCCCTCATCCTGCAAAGATTTAAACATGTGTTTAGCTTTCAGGAGAGATGAGCAGTGTCACAGAAATCAATGGGACCACTCATGTTCCCAAACATTTACATAAGTCTTTGCAGAACTGGGGCATCAGTTACAAACTCTTTTATGAAAAGCTCATCTTCCTATTCTCATAGCCTAACCACAATCTCTTATTGACTAAGATGGTCAATTCTCAGATTGAGCAATGAAAGAAAAATTAAGCTCTCTTTAGCTAAACTGAGCAAAATGATGGAGTGAAATGTTATTAATTGTCCACCTAACATGGTGAAATGTAAACAGGCTCATTAATAACTTTCATTTTAAAACTGCCAAAATATTTGGGACAGTCATGTTTGGGAGCAACACATTGATTCACGGCTGCAAATATCAGTGAGATTACTTTCTTTGCTCCCTTCAAGGTAGAGGTGAGCATGTGGCTGCTGCAGTACCTCCAGTACTGGTTTGAGATTAATTTAGCTTCACTGAGACAAGTTTACTGTATTTATCAAAGGCTGTACTTTATTTATCAAAGGCTGTTTACTGTATTTATCATTTCTACTACAGCCATCACAATAACACATAGCATCAAATACAGAATTAAAGATTACACACTAGTTTGTCTATAAAAGACCCTACTTTTCACCGATCATTGATTTAGCTGCTGTAACGTAAGAGGTGTTTGTTTTATTTCTCTTCCATCATCATTACAAGGTGTTGGGTTGTTCTTTAGCCTTCGTTATCAAGTAAAGTATTGTGCAAAAAATTGGGACTTGCATCCTATTCTGTAATGTGTTAGTCTTGAGACCCTTCTGCTCTCCTGTGGGAAGGAGTTCCCCAACTGATTAGGAGGCTGGAGCATACAACTCATGAGGGGAGGCTGAGGGAACTAGGCTTGTTTAGTCTGCAGAAGAGAAGAGTGAGGGGGGATTTAACAGCAGCCTTTAACTACTTGAAAGGGGGTTCCAGGGAGGATGGAACTAGCTGTTCTCAGTGGTAGTAGATGACAGAACTAGGAGCAATGGTCTCAGACTGCAGTGGGGGCATTCCAGGTTGGATATTAGGAAAAAGCTTTTTCACTAGGAGGGTGGTGAAGCACTGGAAGGGGTTATCTAGGGGGGTGGTGAAATCTCCATCCCTATTAGTTTTTAAGGCCCGGCTTGATAAAGCCCTGGCTGGGATCATTTAGTTGGGGTTGGTCCTGCTTTGAGCAGGGGGTTGGACTAGATGACGTCCTGTGGTCCCTTCCAACCCTAATCTTCTATGATTCTTCTATGATTAACTGGTGGTTCTCCACTAAGAATATTCTGACCCCAGCTCCGAAAAATTTTACTTTGGCCTCCATCAACATCCCTGCTGAGCACAGTTGTTTCTGTGGGATATGAGTAGATATGCAGTTTCCAAGACAGCATTACCCTAACTCATTAAGGGCTTTAAATTTAGGACTATGTCTTTGAAATTGATCTGAAAACTAAAGGAGAGCCAGTAGAATGCTTGGGATATCTGTGTCATGTGTTCTCAAAGGTCTCTCTTGCCCAGAGGATGGACCATTGCACAAAGAGTTTCTATGTGACATAACCTTCCCTGTGAGCCCCAGAAGAGGGGATGATATAGCTTTAAACTCTTTAAAGAGTAATTGTTATTCTGGGACAAGTGGGCCATTACCCTGATCTGTGTACCACCTTGTTAGATCTGAATATCAATATTCTTTTTTAAATATCCTTTTAATTTTTCTAGAGAATTAAATGCTGGTGAAAGGGGCTGGATTGACATCCTTTAAGATTGAAATCCTCTATTTATCCACAATATAAATATGGCATAGGCAGCAAGAACGCAGGTTTTCCCACACTGTAATGCCAAGATGCCTCAACATTGAGCAACAGAGACCACCTTATAGGGAGGTCATCTCCGTCTTTGGTCTTAGGCCTCTCCACTAACTATGACCCATAAGAGCACCACTCAATGCCATTAGTGATGCTGGTTTGTATCGTCCATAGTGTTTGTATATGTAAGGCAGAGACTGGGGGATACCCAGACTAACCCCCTGCCTGGGTATTCCCCGAAGTTAAAAAACTGAGAATTTAGCTTCTTTCTCCCAAGGGAATACAATAGCAAGAAAACATGGTCAAAACTGCACTTTTCAGGTATACTACATCTACTATGAAATGTGTATATTAGGAGAGGATCTATTCCTTGTGATCCTTTTATATGCTTACATAAAACAAGATCTGCCTCTCCACATGTGTACTTTCATCTCCTGATCATATAGATTTAAGCTCTTCAGACTATTATAGCTGTGACTCACCATACCTTTCATTGGTTACCTGCTCTTTTCTGTACCTTCCCTCAGATTTGATGCACTCATGGTTACGTGAATTGCCCAGGGTGAGGATTCATCATGGCCTTGTAGAATATAATAAAATAAAAGGTTCCCAAACTGTGGTCTGCAGAGCACTTGCATGTGGTCCCCAGCACTGACTGGTCACATGATGATGTATCCTGCACCTTACTTCCACTGGTAAACTGCATTAAAATAAAGCTAAAATAAATTAAAAAATACATTAAATGAATACCTAATATTGCTTTCTCATGTAAACAATTGCTGCAGGTGCCACAAGAATATTATGGGATTACTAATGTGAAAGGACAGTTTCTGTTTTAAAATGCAGTCAACATTCTGAGAAATTTTGAGAACACCCAGTGCAATTCATTTTGTCTCATTCACAGATTCATTTTGGTGAAGCCTTTTTTTGCTACAGCTGAAGAACACATTCTCAGGTTATGGTACAGCTGGTGTGAATCACTATGTCCCTTTAACTGGCAATACATCCCAATTTTTTATCTAGCAGAGTATGCTTTAGGTTGCCTGACTGATTTTTAAATCCAGAACACATCACTTAAGCTTCACACTTATTTATCTTGTTTTCATGAGATTAACGCTTCTCAGTAAATTTTAAAATAAATCCAACTTTCTTTCTTATTGTTTCATCTGTTTTTGCAGTAGAGGGGTCTCGAGTATCTGAGCAAAACTGCAAACCTCATCCTGTGAGAACTTGACCGTGGTAAAAGGAGCAGGAACTCTCATTCCAAACTGTTTATGGAATCTGGCTAGTCCAAGCAGGGGCCATAAGGTTTCACTTTTCCCTTCAATTCCAAGCATGATAACATAAGAACAGCAATACTGGATCAGAGCAATGGTCCATCTAGCCCAGTATCCTGTCTTCTGACAGTGGCCAGTGCCAGGTGCTTCAGAGGGAATGAACAGAACAGGTAATCATCAAGTGAGCCATCCCATTGCCCATTAGTGATCCTAATGCTTCCTAAATGTTAGTCATGCATCGTCCTTGTGAATGCTGCCCTTACCCATGTCACTGAAAGGACAAGTAGATAAACTACTACTGGTAAACTGGGGGGCTAAGTGGTGGCGGAAGGGTAGTGAAAGCAGTCACCATATCCTGAGACTAACAGTGCCACCTGATCTTTGCTAGTCAGAGGAACAAAGTACTGGGGTTTGCACTTGAACATGGTTTCACATGCGGCAGGCCACTGTAACAACAGCAGAGAAAATGGGGCCAGCCAAGGAATTCTCCTTTCAATTAACGAAATACACAGGATTTTTCAGTAATGACACTGTCTTTTGCAATGCAGTTCTTCATTTTCAATTGTGAATGTACAATGTGCATGCATTGGACAGTACTTCATTTTATAAGATTACGTGTTTACAGTTCTGAGGAGCAGAAGCTGAAATATTTCAGTGAAGCCTGTTGCCAACTAAACAAACTGTATCCAAGCAACATGAAAACATCACTTTGGTTATTCATGACTTGGAAATGTCTGCATTTTTAACTGAAGTGTCTAGCAGAGTACAGCAGGCCAAATAAATCTAATCTACAGTATGTTACACATCAAATTAAAAAAAGAGCCAATTTGAAATCAGTCCATTGCAGCCACAAAAGATAGTACAACTAAATGAAACTAATAAAAATCAGTAAAACTAATAAGATCTCAGGGTGGATCCAGATGTTATACTTTCATAGCCAAAAATAGCTTCACAAGACTACGTGAAAGTCAATCAGGGGTAAATAAAAGACAGATTTCACAGTGAAAAAAAAATTATTTTGATAAATTGAAGGTGATTAGCCAGAGGCCAGGTATGACAGGTTCATGTGCAATGTCTCAATGTTGCTATTTCACTACTCTAGGCTCCAACATGCACTGCTGCCTGTCTCTCACTCAGGCCTGGTCTACACTGGTGACGTAGGTCGACGTAAAGTCACTTACGTTGATTTCCAAACACCTGCGTCTACACTGGCACTGCAGTTAAGTCGACTTAATAAAACCACCACTGCAAGTGGCATAGCGCCTAATTTGAAATTATTGCTTCGATTTAGCATCACTGTACACAGAACTTCACTTAAATCGACATTATTGGCCTCCGGGAGGTATCCCACAATGCCCTGTTGTGACCGCTCTGGACATTCACATTGTGCTGTACCGTGGTCACGCTACCAGGAAATGGCCTCTCCCCTCAAGCCCTGGGAAAATTTGAATTTTCATTTCCTGTGCAGCCAGCGTGAAGAGAGCTTTGTCACTGAACTCCTCATGGCTACTGCAAAGCCCAAATGCGCTCCAGCATGGAGTCGACCAGAGGTCTTAGATCTCATTGGTCTGTGGGGCGAGGAGTCCGTCCTGGCTCAGCTCAGAGCCAGCAAAAGGAATCTGGACATTTATGGGAAGATATCCCAGGGCATGCTGGAGAAGAGTGACAAGAGGGACAGGCAGCAGTGCCGCCTGAAGATCAAGGAGCTGCGTCAGTGTATCAGAAAGCAAGGCAAGCTAACAGCTGTTCTGGCTCCTCGCCCAAAACATGCCGCTTCTACGATGAGGTGCATGCAATACTCAGTAGCGATCCCACCACGGTGCCACCCTGCAGCATCGATACCTCCGCTAGGTCACAATCCATGGACAATGATGAGGACTCCGTGGATGAGGAGGAGGAGGCGGCTGAGGAGAGCAGGGTGCAGGAGAGTGGGGTGTCTATTCTCCCAGAAAGTCAGGACCTATTCCTGACCCCAGGGCAGTCTAGCAACACACAGGACAGCAATAATGATCCCAGGGAAGGCACATCTGGTGAGGTTTTTTTCTTCTTAGCAGTTCTGTCCTTTTACATTGTGTGGGGGGAGGAAGGGGATTTCAGACATTTATCAAACTTTACTGGGGTGTTAGCCACGGAACAGATTATTTATGTGATGAGATATGCTCCAATAATCATCAGTTGATATCTCATGGAAACTTCCATGTAGGTATTCTGTTATCCTTCTCAAAAGGTTCCTGGGGAGGGCTGCATTGTTCCTCCCTCCACGGTAGGATACTTTGCCGCACCACACTGCAATCAAGGGACCAGGAATCATGGCGAAACACAGCATAGCAACATAAGGGCCAGGCTGGTACCCCGCTGCGTGCAGCAAATCTTCCCTTTCCTTGTGCGCTACCCTCAGGAGACTGATATCGCTCATGGTCACCTAGGGGAGATGGCGCATGTTTAAAATGCCCAAGCTATGCAGCAGAAGCCCTGTATCTTTGTATTCCCCATTGCAGTGTCCTACCAAGTCACTTTGATTACTTTTATTTGGTTTAAGCATATACCAGCATATATCAGCATACAGCTGGCCAGCAAGCAACCACACTACCCCTTGAGACTGTGAATGAACACTTCCCCCCTTCACCCATGACTTGAACGTTCATAAATAAAAGTTTGCATCATTTCAACACGTTTCTTTATTGAATCATATCTTGTCCTGGAGGGATTTGGAGGTACAGATATCGATTGGGGGGGGGATGATGTTTAGCAAAGGCAAACAACATACAGGAACAGAAATCAGTCCTGCATCTCATTTCAGGACCTGGTTTTCAAAGCTTCCCTAATGCAAAGCGCTCCGCGGTTATCTCTCAGCGTACTGCTGGCATCTGGCTGCTCATGATTGGTAGCCAGTCTTTCTGCCTCCACAGCCCAACCCTGGGGGAACTTCTCACCCTTTGCTTCACACACATTATGAAGAACACAGCACGCAGATATCACCAAAGGGAGGTTCTTTTCACTCATGTCCAGCCTAGTGAGGAGGCTCCTCCATCTGCCCTTTAATTGCCCAAAGGAACTTTCTACAACCATTCTGCAAGTGCTTAACCTGTTATTAAAACACTCCTTGTTGCTGTCAAGATGCCCAGTGTACAGCTTCATTAGCCAAGGGAGCAAGAGGTAAGCAGGATCCCCCAGGATCACTATTGGCATTTCCACACCCCCAACATGAATTTTTTGGTCAGGGAAAAAAGTGCCCACCTGCATATTAGAGAACAGCTCCGAATCACTAAATATGCACGCGTCATGAACCTTCCCAGACCACCCCACATAGATGTCGGTGAAACGACCCCGGTAATCCACAAGCTCCTGCAGGACCATGGAAAAGTACCCCTTGCGGTTTATGTACTCGGTTGCTAGGTGAGCAGGCGCTAAGATAGGGATGTGCATCCCATCAATGCCCCCCCCACAGTTTGGGAACCCCATCGTGGCAAACCCCTCCACTATGTCCTGCACACTTCCCAAAGTCACTATCCTTTGTAGCAGAAGTCTATTGATGGAACTACATACTTGAATCACAGCGGTGCCTAGTGTAGATTTACCGACTCCAAATTGATTCCCAACTGAGCGGTAACAGTCAGGAGTTGCCAGCTTCCACAGAGCGATAGCAACTCTCTTCTCCACCGTCAGAGCTTGTCTCAAGCGAGTATTCACATGCTTCAGGGATGGGGCCAGCTCCAAGCACAGTTCTAGAAAAGTTGCCTTTCGCATATGAAAGTTTTGCAACCACTGGTCATCATCCCACAGCTGCATAACAATGCAGTCCCACCAGTCTGTGCTTGTTTCCCACGACCAGAACTGGTGCTCCATGGACTGCAGATGATGCGTTACAGTCTACAGCAAATCAGGAATTCTTCTGCTCAATGGCTTGTAGCAGGGCAGCCTTAGTGGCATCGCTGTTGCCTGTGCTTCGGCTTCTTGAGCTACTTCAAAAATACTTGATGATAAGCCACGATGTTTTTGTGACGCTCACAATAATAGTGCAGAGTTGAGCTGGCTCCATGTCTCCGCAGCAATGGCGAGTGCACGGCATAAAAAAACGGCATGAAAAAAGGTTTCCTGTTTGTTTGGGGGGGGAAGAAGGAAGGAGGAAGCAGCGTTGCATCATGGGATGATGAAACTCGTCCCAACAGCCATCGCAGCTAGCTGCACTGTGGGATAGCAACCCACAGTGCACTGCTTTGAAAGTCGAAATAAGCGTGGTGAGTGTGGACGCACGAGACCTGCTCAAACAGCGTAGTGTATACATACTGCAGCGACTTCTAAAAATCGACAGGTGAAAGTCGACTTTAAGTAAGTCGACTTCACTCGGCAGTGTAGACATGACCTTAAGTCACCACTTAGGATCATCCAGAATTTCTCTCGTGTTTCCTTTGGTGGTGGCCAGAATTTGACTCACCACCCTCTGCCTATGTTCCAATAGTGATGCCTGCAATGGGTGGGACCATACATTCCCGAGCATGCTGCCATGTGTCTCTCCCCACACACACACACCTCCTTATGGACAGCTGCACTACAGCCACAGAATGCAGGATACCATTGGTCCAACTACCAATAGTGCAGTTTTGGCCTGGATATCTGCTTTGACTTTAGGTGAGTATGCCATGCACAGTGACTGTTCTGTAGCTCCTGCAGCTTCTGCTCACAGCTGTGGAGTTCAGACCATGAGGAGTGGGGTCTGTTTAAGGTCTGGTGGATAGGGAAGGAATACAGCAAAGCCACCCTCCATTAGTTTGGGGTTCTTTAATGGCATTTTGTATTGCATGACAGACAGTGGGCCATTTTTTTTCTTCTTGAAGGTATGAAGTAATACTCAATAGATTACACAAGTCAGAGATGTAGTGAGTTCTTGAGAAGCTTTTTCCACACCTTTAGACTACAAAAGGATGTATATGACCTATAATACTGTATTGTATTCAGTGTTGTAGCTGTGTCAGTCTCAGGATATTAGAGAGACAAGGGGGGTAGTGATGTACTAACTTTTATTGGATCAGCTTCTGTTGGTGAGAGAAACAAGCTTTTGAGCTTACACAAAGCTCCTCTTCAGGTCTCAGAGCTCAGAAGAAGAGCTCTGTGTAAGCTCAAAATCTTGTCTCTCACCAACAGAGCTGGTCTAATACAAGTTAGTACATCACTCACCTGGTCTCTCCAATAATAATGTATTTATACTAGCCTTCTTTGGAGCAAAGTGCTAATTATATGGAATTCTTTATGCCAAAAGAATAACTTAATAGCTGAAATGCTATATAGCAGCCTATTGATCATAAGGTATATTCCCTAAAGGCAGTGCAGAGTACACGTGAAAGAACATCAGAGATACTGTAATGTAAATGTTACAGGGTTACAACTTTTTATTTTAATAATAGCATAAATGTAAGCACACACGAAGGCATCTGAGAAGCAAGCAAGGATTCTGTTCTACTTTGCACTATAGCTAGTTTTAATGTGGCTAAATGGAAATGTATACATCTAGGAACAAACAAACAAACAAACAAATATATATATATATATATATATAGGCCATGCTTACAAGATGAAGTATTCTATCCTGGGAAGCAGTGACCCTGAAAAAGACTTGGGGTTTGAGATGAATGCTTTAAGAGCTCATGTTTAGCTGAGTAACACTGTGGCCAAAAGGGCTAATGTGATCCTTTGACTCATGAACAAGGGACTCTCAAATAGGAGTAGAGAAGTTATTTTACCTGTGTAGTTGAGGCTGGTGCAATCACTGCTGGAATACTGTGTCCCATTCTGATATCCATAATTCAAGGAGGATATTAATAAATTGGAGAGGGTTCAGAGAAGAGCCACAAGAGTGATTTAAGGGTTAGAAAACATGCCTTTTAGTGATAGACTCAAAGAGCTCAATCTATTTAGCTTAACAAGAGGAGGTTAAGGGAGGACTTGAGAAGTACTTAAATGGGGAACAAGTATTTTATAACAGGCTCTTCAGTGCAGTAGAGAAAGGTATAACGCAATCCAATGGCTGGAAGTTGAAGCTAAGACAAATTCAGACCGGAAATAAAAATTCACATCTTAACAGTGAGAGTCATTAACCATTGGAACAACTTACTAAGGGTATGATAGATTCTTCAGACAATTTTTAAATCAAGACTGGATTTTCTTCTAAAAGATATGCTCTATGAATTATTTTGGGGAAGTTCTGTGGCCTGTGTTATACAGGAGGATGCAGACTAAATGATCACAAATGGCCTTGGAACCTATGTGGAAGAAGTCTGGCATTCTTCTTACTCTAAATGAATAATAAATAATTTACTACAATACATGAGGTTAGATATTTTGCAGCTTTTTCAAACGGAAGCTTAAGAATTCCATTCCAACCCCAATTTTAAATGTACATGTGTGCCTATGTGAATGTATTTCTTTAGCTTCCAGCAGCGTACTAGATACGTTACAAAACAAATACAAGATGTGGTCTGTCTCAGTCTCTTATGTATGAAGAACACAGTATATTATCCTTCTACAGAATTAAGTTCAAAATTTACAAGTAAATCAATTAATTAATAGAGCTGGAGGAAGTTTTCCAATTTTTTATTTTCCTATGAGTTTTTTTGGTCAATTTCAATTTCAACAAAAAATGAGATTTTTTTTTTGGAAAAATGTTAGATAAAAAAATGCATCCAAATTTTGACCAACCAAAGAGCTAACTGTAAAATGAGTAAACACTTTTCATAAGAGATCACTCTATATCTGACCTCTCAGTCCTCATCCTCAAAGGAAACCTGCAAAACAGTATCAAAAGATGAGCCTGGGAGCTTAAATTCTTAACTTTGCAAGACACTAAAAATCATGGACTGAATAGAGACACTGGATTTATGGCTTATTACAACAATCTATAACCCGTTAACCCCCCAGACTTTTTTTTTTTTTCTCCTTTCCCCTCTATGACTGGAGAAATGTTAACAGGCCACTTCACCTTGAATGGTCCCTTGAAATATGTGTTAGCTACTTATGCTAAACAATCTGTT
This sequence comes from Emydura macquarii macquarii, assembly GCF_026122565.2. Classification (NCBI taxonomy): domain Eukaryota; kingdom Metazoa; phylum Chordata; order Testudines; family Chelidae; genus Emydura; species Emydura macquarii. The sequence continues at coordinate 74,493,164 of NW_027131390.1, forward strand.
GCAGTTTGTATTTATCTGTGACTCTGAGTATAATTCCCAGACGAAAAGAAGAGTTCTGTGTAAGTTTCAAAGCTGGTCTCTCACCCCAACTGAAGTTGGTCCAATAAAAGATTTTATCTCACCCACCTTCTCTCTCTAATATTCTGAGCCAACACAGCTATAGCACCACTGCATAGAACATTTTTTGCCGTTTGTTCTTCATAACTGAAAGTTTCTTAAGAAGAAGAATGGTCTTTGTCAGAAAATTCCAAAAAGAACCACCCTCTTTCAAAATGACTGCCACTGCCATTGTACTCAATGGATTGAGGTAACAGTCTACCTTTTTGAAAAATGGCCACTGCCATTTACTGCTCTTTACAGTGCTCTTCTCTACCTTCTGACAGCGTAATGGGCCAACATTTTCCCTGAGTATAGCCTATGGCTGCTGTCCTATTGAGAAGAGTGTTCGATGGTGGCTATTTTGAAAGTTGATATCTTAAGGGAGAACAGCCAGTGGCCTTGTCTATGCAGAGTAGGAGTGGACAGCCATTTTGAAAGTGGGCAATTCTACTTGAATTTCTCTGAAGGAGATTTTATGCATCAGCCTCTGCTGATAAACTTTCAGTCATGAAAAAAAATAAAGGAAATTGCCATTATTCCTAAATATTTTATAAAAAAACCTATTGCACCAGATCTACTTACCGTAAGGGAGGAACTGGATTGCATGTTTGCAGGTGAACGTGGTGGGTAATAAAGATGGGAAAACTGAATGTGTCTGTGAAGGATATTATTTAAAACGTGTGTTGCATTATTTTTTAGATTTAAAAAAAGAATTAAAGTTGCAATAGAGCCCCAGAGCTTGAATTACTTTGCAGCAGACGTCCTTTTTCCCCTCTTGTCATTTCCTATTCCTAGTTTATTCTTATATATCAGTGCAGTAGTTCCCCAAAATCCTTGTAGTAAAACCATTCTCTAATTCCCACAATAAAACATATAAACAGTTCAGCAGTTTTCCATTTCCCTCTCCAGGGAAATCACTTCCGGGTCCTCACCCAAGAGTCCACCAGCACTTTGTTTTCAGTTCCTTTTCCCCATGGCTCCAATCTCCTGGTCTCCACTTGAGAGTGACCCGCCTCATAACTCTTTACAACAGCACCCTACTCGGCTCTTCCTCAACAAAACTCACCACAGTGTTCCACTCCCCAGGTCTCTCTGTCTTTGAGGCATATCCCTGTTCTTTAGGTCTGTGAAACCTCGAAAGCTTGTCTCTCTCACCAACAGAAGTTGGTCCAATAAAAGATGTTACCTCGCACACCTTGTCTCGCTAGCATTCTGGGACCAACACGGCTACAACACTGACTACATCTAAGGAATATACTCAACTTAGTTTTAAATCCACAATAACAATTTTAAACCAATAATAGACTTTATAATATTTTAAAAAGAAAAAATGGATTTGTACTCTTATTTATTCTGAACTATGGATTAAATACTATTTTTAGTTTTAAGAGAGTGCATAATAGAAAAATGTAATAAAGAGCTCATATCTGGTTATACATGGAAAAAATGTAGATCCACAAGCAAAAGGCATCAATTCAAGAATTTTGAAAAATATCAAGTTAAAAAGTTAGAGTTCAAAGGGTTTTTTTAAAACTTAGATTTATTTGCAGTTCAACAAAAACCTCTAGTGTCACCTTCCTCTTGTTTAAAATAAAGGGTACTGAGAAGGGCTGAGCTGATAGCACAGGTATGAACCACCCACTGAAATCAGTGAGAATACACTTCATAGAACTGGGCCCCATATAACTTCCTCATTTGTGCTATTCATTTTATGGCTCTGTAATCTACAACATTATTTCTCTTTTCTAATATGATGGAATGCAACAAAGTATTATTGCTTATCTAAACAATGTACGTTTTACATGCAGGTGAAATTTATATCTCAAAGAAAATGGTACACTTTGTTCTGTATATTAATGTTAAAGCTCTAGATGCCAAGTCGGAACATTTAATGTATAATTTGAAACATTGGATAAATTGTTCTGAGATTTACAAAAAAAGGCAGCTGGAATCTTTGGGCAATTTATATGCAGTGCTACTCACATTCAGTAATGTATTAAGTTAAAATAGTATTTTATATAAATGCACATTTTAAAAATAAACAGTATCTGAGTTTCAAAATAACATTTGTCCTGGGAAAGATCAATATCTAGTGTGTAATAGAGACAAACAGTATACATCTGAGCACACTAACAAAAGAAATAGCAAGATGGGCTTTACAGTTTCCTTGACAAAGCAATCCCTAAATGGACAAATTCTGTTCTCACTCACATCCAAATGTATTTGATCGGCTTCAATTGGGCTCTAGTGTGTGAATAAGAGCAGCATTTGGCCCAAACTTCGTTCTTGTCAGATTAAGGCTGCTTTATCTCTTTGTAAGTAGATCAGAAACAACAACTGAAGCTGAGTTAATTAAATTATAAATTTGTGATTAATATCTATAGATATCTCAGAGGCTATGTTAATTAATAGTAATAGTTTGGACACCCAAAGGATTTCAGCTATGTATGCATTTAACAAATTCTACTATGCCAGCCTTCTTTAAAAGGGAGAGATAGGTGTAAGACTATCTATTACAGCACCAGTTGTGCAAGTATAATTAATCTCTTGAGCATCTCTGGTGCTTTCCCAGGAGCCATTTGGGGTAGGTGCCATGAAAAGCTTCAGCAAGACAGTAAGGTGTTCAGTAAACATTTATAGGGCTATACACGTATCACTGTTCTGGACTCAGAGAATAAAGAGTTAAGATTGTATTAGCTTTTTCATCATAAATTCCTACATTCAAAGATTAATAGAGCTGAAAAAACATGGACCATAGAGTCAAGAAAGGACCTTCAACTACAAAATCACCAATCTCACAAGCATAGGTAAAAATCGGTCTAAGATAATGGAAAGTTTCATACATTCATAGATTTTAAGACCACAAGGTCTTTATACTAATCTATGCTGACTTCCTGCTTTGCTCAGGCCATCCAGAATTTCATGCAGTAATTTTTGAGTCAACTCCATAACTTTTGGTTGAGCTACAGCATCTCTTTTACAAAGACTCCCAATCTTGATTTAAAGAATTCAAGTGATGGAGAATCCACCATATCCACTGATAAATTGTTCCAATGGTTAATTATCCACACTGTTAAAAATATTTCCATCTGAATATATCTAGTTTCACTTCCAGCTATTGGATGTTGTTATGTGTCAGTCTGCTAGATTAAAGAGCCTTCTGCTATCAGAAATCTTCTCCCCATGGAGGTTCTTATAGACTGCAATCAGTCACCTCTTACCCTTCTCTTTAATAAGCTAGTTTTCATTTCAATGAAAAAGAAAAGTATGTTGCACTAGTAAAAAACAGTTCCAGGGAAGGCAGGCAAACCTGCCAACTGGTTCTGAGGAAAGACAGGGATATGTTCGGTTTTGTATATGATGCAACATGCCAACATGGAAGCCTAACATCCAAAAAGCAGAAGAAATATGATGTGGAGTATGCATTTGCTGGATCTCTTGCAGCTGCACAGAATGGAATGACTTCTCAGACAACATACCGTTTTAAAGAATCCAATTTTAAGACATGCCCATTGACCTCAATGGAAGCTCTGGATGCTCAGCACTTCTGAAAATGAGGGTCTTTGGCACACTTTACCCCTCCCTGGATGCCTCCCATTAGCACAGAAAGGATAGCAGATTGCATTTAGCAGTGTGGATATGCTTCACTATTCAATAGTTAAAAAATTGGAAAAAATCTTTAACATTAAGACGTGACACCTTGTGCATAATTCCCATCTCAGAGGGTGCTTTACAGAGATTTCTAAAACATGTATTGTAGATTTTGGTCTATTAAAAATATTAAATGAAAACCTTCATTTAAACAATGTTAAAGTGTGGCATAAACTGGCAAGAGGGAAGAAATTCTTAGGTGAGGTTGAAACAGTATTCCTAATCTTTTCATGTCTCAAGCTTCAGACTTTGACTTTGTCCTCTGCCAAAAAAATTATGTTTTTACTGCAAGATAATTAACACACATTATTTATCCTGCTACAAAATGCTAGTGGAGACAAGACACTATAGTTTTTACTATGAAATCACTAGGCAATATCAACTCTACACCCTGACCTGGGGTTGACCTTGCCTAGCCTACCTCAAGATAAAAACTGTCTGCACCTTATCTCCACTAGGATTTTAAAGTGTGTTAGTTATCATATGGTAAAACAAAAACAAAACACAAACCGCTTTTGCAATGAAGACATAGCATTTGAGAGGACTCATTGAAACGCTTTGGGATCAGTGTTTAAACTTGCTGCCAACCAGTCCTCAGCTCAAGCCATTGGGCCTAATTATTGCAGAGGTCTGAGAGCAGCGTGTGGAATTATGGACTACACACGGTGGGTTCAATGCCAGTAAGGAACAGGGTGAGTCATGGAGAGACATCAACCTCTCTTCATGACTTGATCACATTTATAATGTGCAAGCAGAATAAAGCCCACACCAGTTATATATATATATATATATATATGTGTGTGTGTGTGTGTATATACACTTAGTGCTTTAATAGGGCCAATTTCACAACACTGAAAACAATTATGAGCCAGATCAGACGGGAGGAAGAATTTAATCAGAAAAATGTGAACGATAATTAGTTCCAGAGGGGTAGCCGTGTTAGTCTGTATACAGCAAAATCAACGAGAGTCCTGTAGCACCTTAAAGACTAACAAATTTCTGCAGGCATAGGCTTTCGTGGGCTGCTACCCACTTCATGTAGCCCACGAAAGCGTATGCTTGCAGAAATGTGTTAGTCTTTAAGGTGCTACAGGACTCATTTTTTTTTAATGATAATTAGGAGTCATTTAAGAACACCTTACTAGATTCCCAAAAAGCCACAATCCCACAACTGAGGAAGAAGACTGTGCTGGTTAAAACAATCAACCTAGTTTAGAGGGGAAGTGACAGCAGCTGTAATAAATTAAAATAATATATAACAAATGGAAGAAAGGGGAAGCTGATAGTAATGAGTATCAATTTTCTACAATTCCTAACTCTGATTTTTAAGGGCAGCCAAGTGACACCAGGAGAAATCTATGCCTAGCAGAGTTAAAGACAATAAAAAGGAGTTGTTAAAATATATAAGGGGAAAAAAAGAATCCTGACAATGGTACTGGTCCAATCCTAGATGGAAATGATAGAATTATCAATAATAATGGAGAAAAAGCAAAGGTGTTCAATAAATATTTCTGTTCTGTATTTGGGGAAAAACAGATGATGTAGTCTCATCATATAGTCAGGATAACACTTTCCATTCCACTTATATCTCTGGAGGAATAACAGAAGCTATTAAAGCTAGACATTTTTAAATAAGCAAGTCCAGGTAACTCGTATCCAAGAGTTTTAAAAGAGCTGGCTAAGGAGGTAGGTGGACTGTTAGTGTTGATTTTCAATAAGTCTTGGAGCACTGGGGAAGTTGCAGAAGACTGGAAGAAAGCTAAAATTGTGTCAATTTTTTAAAAGGATAAACAAGATGACCCTGGTAATTATAGGTTTGTCAGCCAGACATCGATCCCAAGCAAGATAATGCAGCAGCTGATATGGGACTCAATTAATAATTAATTACATTATCCTTTTTTAATTCATGCAAATCAACATGGTTTTATGGAAAATAGATCCCGTCAAACTAACTTGTAATCTCATTAAAAAGATATTAAATTTTGTTTATAAAGGTAATAGAGTTGACATAATATACTTAGACTTCCATAGTGCATTTGATCTGGAGCCACAGGACATTTCTGGCTGAAAAATTAGAAAGATATATAATTACCATGGCACACATTAATGGATTTAAAACTGGCTAACTGATAGGTCTCAAAATGTAACTGTAAATGGGGAAGCATCGTCGAGTGGGTTTGTTTCCAGTGGGGTCCTGCAGAGATTTTGGCCCTACACTATTTAACATATTTATCAAAGACCTGGAAGAAAACATAAAATCATCACTGACAGTGTATAGATGCCATAAAAATTGGGGGAGTGGTAAACAATGAAGAGGGCAGGTCACTAATTCAGAGTGATCTAGTTAGCTTGGTAAACTGGGCTCAAGATAATACATGTTTTAATACAGCTAAAATTAAATGTATACATCTGGGAATAATGAACATAGGCCATTCCTTCAGAATGGGGAACTCTATCCTGGGAAGCAGTGATGCTGAAAAAGATTTGGAGCGTATTTGTGTCACTAATCAGCTGGACATGCACTTCCAGTTTGATGCTGTGGCCAAAAAAGCTAATGCAATCCTGAGATGCATAAATAAGGGAATATCAAGTAGGGGTAGAGAGGTTCTTTTTACTTCTATATTTGGCACTGACATGATTGCTCTTGGAATACTGTGTCCATTTCTGGTGCCAATAATTCAAGAAGGATGTTGAAAAATTGGAGAGGGTCCAGAGAAGAGCCCTGAGAATGATTAAAGGATTAGAAAACATGCCTTACAGTTATATAATCAAGGAACTCAGTCTATTTAGTACAATGAACAGAAGGTTAAGGAGGGACTTGATTACGGTTAAGGATACATTTGTTCACAAAGGTTACAGATTCCATGACTTTTCAAGACCTCCATGACTTCTGGGGCAGGGCTGGAGCAGCTGCTAGACCCGGGCCACCACTCAGCAACTGGCCAGCACTGGGCAATCACCCAACAGTTAACCAGCAGCCAGCCCTGGGCTACCACCCAACAGTTGACCAGCAGATTGGTCAGCCTCCCTGGAGCTGGAGCAGCAGCAGTCAGCCCCTGCCGCAGGAGCAGCGGTGGGGCTGGAGCAGCTGCAAACCCCTGCAGCTTGGTTTGTCCCCTTTCCCCCAGAGTAAGAGTCAGGGACAGGTTGCGGGCTTCCATGAATTTTGGTTTATTGCCCATGACCTGTCCCTGACTTTTACTAAAAATACCCATGACAGAATCTTAACCTTAGTTATGGTCTATAAATACCCACAAGGGAACAAATATTTAATAATAGGCTCTTTAATCTAAAAAGAAAAAGGCATAGCAATCTAATTGCTGGAAGTTGAAGCTAGGCCAATTCAGACTGGAATAAGGCATAATTTTTTAATGGTGAGTAATTAGCCACTGGAACAATTTACCAAAGGTTGTGGTGGATTCTCTCTCACTGGCAGTTTTTAAATCAAAACTGGATGTTTGTCTAAAAGAGATGCTCTAGGAATTATTTTGGGGAAGTCTCTGGTCTGTGGTATATAGCAGGTCAGACTAGATATTCACAATCATCCCTTTTGGCCTTAGAATCTATTAATCTAAATCTTAGCTCCATCTTACCATAGATTTTGTCTAGGTATATAATACAAAGAGCTTGGGATATGTTGCACATAGCCATTGCTAAGGTAGGCAGGGGAGGTGTTAACTGCATATTACAGCAGGGATATCTAGAAGAAGCAATGGGCAGGGGAAAATGTTCTTTCAGCCCAGCAATGAAACAGGCTCATGGAGGCAGCATGTACTACGAAACTGACTGTCTTCTTGTTAGCTGGAAACTGCTCCCCTCAAATCTTTTGAAATTAGTTTTTGTTTGTGAATATACAGTAATGTTTTTCATAATCCTCAAAACAAATAACCAGTTATGGTCCTGATCCGGCAAACACTTAAGCAAGTGAACACATCTACACCCGTGTTTAAGTGTTTGCAGGCACAGGGCCTAAATACACTACATAGAAGGATCATCTCATTTCACACTCTTTCTAAACTACCAAAATGCAGCCACTTCTCGAGAGAGGTAATTAGCCAGGATGAATAGTAACTGAAGGGACTTTTGTTCCTTGATTGACTTTAAGGACAAATATATTATTTAGGTTTTGACATTACACTCTTATAAATATATTTTAGTGATTCAAAATGATATTGGAATGGTTCAAAAAGATCCTGGACTGACTGAAGTCAATGAAAGTTTTGCCATTGATTTCAATGGGGCCTGAATGACAGCCATGTAGATTTTGATTTGGATACCCAGCCACTAGAGTTTAGGCCTCCAATTCATTTCATATACAGTAGATCAGAAGGCAGTGAATTTTAAATCACTAATAACTACAAGTGGCTGAATAATACATTTTTCTATTTACCAATAATTGTTTGTTAGAAATTGCCAAAATTCACAGAAAATACTATTCACAATGAATTATTCAACCAGCACTACTGTTGACCCAGCAGCAACTGTCCCATATCCCATCACCAATCACTTGAGACATTTAGTCCCTTATTTATATCTTCTCCTTAAAATTCCTTGAACATAAGTGTTCATTTAACACAAGTGTAAATAAATATCGGGCATAAATCGTTGTTAATCGTCTTTTTAAAAAATCCTCTATATACATAGTTTTCAAACAGATCTCTGGGATTTGGCTTGCAGAGACATTATGTTACTCTCCAGGCTACTGAAATTCTTATCACCTAGATTACAGTACACAGCTGGGGAGATATTTTACTATGAAAGAATCCAGTGCTATAGAATTACAATAACCATTTAGTTTCTCAGTTATATTTGTCTTTTATTTCACTAATATCATTACAACCAAGATAATCTAAAGTACGTGCCCAGATTAACTACTGCAAGTAGTTCCAGGCAGTGAACCAGAAACTCAATTATCTAGGGTCAGTACAATTGTTCCATGAAATCTGGCTAGTAGGGTACCTGAATGGATTACTAGGAGCCTTTCTGAAACCAATGGAATTACTCCAGTTCCACAGCAATGTAATAAGATCAGAATCAGGTCCACACGCTTTCCCTCAGCTTTCCAGTAACTTGGCACTAGTCTCTTTAGTCTCTTTTCTTAAGCCTTTTACACACTTAAGTGTTTTATTTGAAAGTCACACAAAGTTAAAAAACACAGCCCCTTCACAAGTAGTAAAATTTTATAGTAAATAATATCATAGATCTGTTGAAAAAACAGCATCAGAGACAAGATATTTCCCTCAAGAGATAGTTAGTAACAATTTTCATTCATCACCCATCTGTGCTGGATTTGGATCAGTAACTATGTGATTGCTGGTTTGTGGCCTACATGAAATAAATGGATGGTCTCAATCCATTTCCTAATGGAGACTTACCCATTTCTAAAACCAAACAATAAAGAAATTCTCAAAAAACAAAACAAAACATGCTTATTGTAAGTCTCAGCAGAAAAAGCTAAAAAAAAATAGGTGTGGAAATTAAACTATTTGTGATCCTTTCAAAACAGGAACCTAAGAATTGTCATATCTGATCAAAACAGTGGCCTATCTAGTCCAATACCAGACACTTCAAAGGAAGAGGCAAGGAACCCTTGTAAAGGACAATGATGGAGTCACCGGTGCATGGGGGTTGTTTCTTCCTAGCCCCATCAGTTAGAATAAAAAATGGGGCATAAATCCTATCTTAGGTAATTATATGGATAATGAGAACATCCACAAATATATACTCCATTTTTTATTCATGCTAAGCTTTTGGCCTCAATGATATCTTGTGGCAATGAATTCTATGGGTTAATTATGCACTATGTCTAAAAAAGATTTCCTTTATCTGTTTTAAATGTGGTGCCTTTCAGTTTCACTTGCTCCCCTTATTCTTGTATTGTGAGAAAAAGCAATTAGGAGCAACTCATTTTCTTTCTCTCGCTATTTATTTATTTATTTTGTATGTGTCTATCATGTCTTTTCAGACCCTCTGTCAATTAGAGTACCAATCTTTTCACACAGATGTCTAATAGATTTTGACTGTGTATCTGAACCCGTTCTATTTGTGCTTTATCTTTTTTGAGATAAGATGACCAGAACTGAACATAATATTATAGATGAGGGTGCATCATTTCTTTGTTTTACAGCATTATAACATTTCCAGTAATATTTTCTGTCCCAGTGGTTTTCATACAACTGCCCACCCTGACTGACTGGTATTTTCCCTGAACGGCTATAGTTAATTTAGAACCCATTAGTGTATATTAGTAATTCAAATTATTCTTTCCAAGGTACATTACTTTGCATTTGTCAACACTGAATTTTACCTGTCATCATGCTGTCTATTCACATAGCATTAGGGCCCTCTGAAATGCCCCTAAGTCTCCTCTAGAACTGACTAGCCTACGTTTTTTTGTCATCTGCAAGTGTTGCCACCTCGGTGTTTAGCCCCTTTTTCCAAATTACTGATAAATATATTAAACTACATTCGTTAAGCTGCAGAATTTCAGGGCCCCTCCTCCCACTGTTAACCAATGGCCATGGTGAAAATTGACCATTTAACTTACATTGTTTTCTGTCTTTGACTCAGGGTTGGGTCATGTTGGCAGGGCAACGTAGAGAAGCTTGATCTACCACTGAATCTGTTAGTCTTAATCCACATCACTATTTTGCAGTTTTCATTTAAGGGTAGTTCGTTGAGCAATCACCATCTTTTAGGTAAATCAGAAAGGTCCTTGGTAGTGTCAGAAGTAGGTGATAGATAAAGAACCAACTATGATTATTGTGCTAAGAAAGGACCCTGAACACTAACCAAAACCGGACAATTTTATAGTATTAAAAGACACAAGAAGGCTTATTTTATATTTTAATATAGAAAAAGCAGAGTGGCCAAACCAGGAGACCTAACTGTTTTAGTTAAGTAACTGACAATGTATGAGAGCATATGTTTCACATACTGCAGTAATTATAACACCATTAATTAATATATTAATTTCAATAGTTTTTTCTTTGTTTTAAACTATGCTTATTGGAAGGCTAGTAATGTTACTAGTATGGGCGTGACGATGCTGGATGTGTTAAGCCTTTGAGAGTGCATAAATTACACATTCCCAGAAGCCCGAGGATTGGTCTTAGTCAGAGGCACGTGCAGCTAATAAAATTGCTATGCCTTCTCTCCAGCCAGGCTACCTATTACGTGCAAATTGCACCAGTTACTGGCCTTGTTTGGACTAGGATGAAAGGTGTTTTTAAAGTCATGTTAGCTGAGCCCATTTGAAACACCACTGAAAACCTAGTGTAGACACAGTTTAACATCTTTAAACCCAAGTTAGTCAGTCAGAGTCAACCCTCGTGGATTAGCTTTTTGGTACATCCTGCCACTTTAGGTAGCACAGGCCTCTTTTATCACTGTGTTACTTCAGCTTTATACCAATCTAATAAACTAATATCCTCTTCTTAAATACTGTGCCTATTGTGATGTTTCGAGAACCACCAAAACCACAAAGAAGTTCTGTCACCACTGGGGTGACTAGATAGCAAGTGTGAAAAATTGGGACGGGGGTTAGGGGTAATAGGCGTCGATATAAGAAAAAGCCCTGAATATCGGGACTGTCCCTGTAAAATTGGGATATCTGATCCCCCTAGTCACCACCAGCCCTATAGCCTTGGGAGCTTTTATGCTTAGCAGCTATGGTTCAGATCTCTGACACCAGTAATGTCCAGCCCACAAGCATAAACTCTCATCCTGGTTCTCACCAGCTTAGTTACTCTTTGCAGAGTGACACCAACAGCCCTTTCAGTCCTGAGTCTCCCCAAACATGTCCTCCTTGAGTTCTTAATTACCAGAGACTCAGACTGTTCCTCTCTGGATCATCACCCCTGAAATCCTGAAACCAGCCCCCCGTTATCAGTTCACTCGGTTATACACACTTCTCAGAGACCATTTTGGGATAAAAGTAAACAAAAAGTTTACTTAATAGAAAAATCACAGATTCAAAGATGAAACAGTAAGGGGAAAGCAAACATAGACAAGTTACACAGAAAATAAACTTAAAGATGCAGCCTCAGGCTTTACACTTTCATGTTAGCTAAAAATCTGTTTTCTAATAAGAGTTATCTATTGCCTTGAAACCGTTTCCCAGCATACCCCCTACCTATCAGACAAGGGACCCATCATTTTGACAGCCTCCTGCCTTGAGACTGTTCCCCAAGTTCTGGATGTTCTTCTGTTCAAACCCCTTCCATTTTGAAAGGGTTTGCAGGTTTTTTCACCCTTCAGTCACAATAGATATTCAAAGTGGGGAAAATTTCCTCTTTTCTTAGTGTGAATAAGCCATCGCCTGCGTGATGTAAGTTATACCGATCTATGTGCTGGTGTGGACAGAGCTGTGTTGGTGGGAGAGTATTGGTGCAGCTGTGATACTGTAAGCCCTGTAGTATAGCCATAGCCTTTGTTTTCAAAAACTGGGGTTTTCTTTTCAGTTTCAAACTGTTCCTTTTTGCTTTGATGGTTCCTCATTGTTTTTTCCTGGGAAGGAAAATGGTGAGGTGCTTGAAGCTAGTGGTTAAAGTGCTTGAAGCTAGCTCCTGTGGTTCGGGAAGTAGCCTCTCCCTGCCTGATTGCTTCACTGTCCTGTTGTGAGGGGATACTGAAGTTGCACCACAGTTACAATTACCACGTTCTACATATTTATGCACATACATACATAACCATAACCTGTCCACATATTTCATAATATCTATTAAACTCAGTGCAATACAAGCTTCATAAAATATCTTTATATCGATATACTCTTACAGTGAAATAACAGTGTGTAATCAGTTGGTTTAACTGCTTATTTTGGGGGGTTTAAATCTCCTGTTCTCCCCTTGGGTGTCTGGATCCTGATTTTGAAACCTATATTTAATAGTGATTAGATATTTTGATGGTTACAACATTTCTGGTTGTACTCAGAAGATAAAATTCACCCCTGTATAGAGGGATTTGCATCACTTACGCCTGAAAGCATGCAATAGGTAAAGTGAAACTAAGAAATATTTGATATTCCCAAACCATTTTTTTTTAAAGTGCCTTCTTTACTACAGTATGTTGAAGTAATGGTGAAATCACTTCCATACTTTTCTCTGATAAAAGAGGTGTGATACCTATTTTATTATGTGTTGTAATTATCAACCAGATCCCATTCTGAGCAATGGGAGTTCTATGCAGAGAGCTTACAGAAGTTTGCCATGTGTTCTTGAAAGCTCTTCATCAACACATCTATTTCTCAATGAGAAACTGATACTCTAGAATTTAGAATAAATAATCCACAGAAAATTTAGACTCCTTTAAATGCCGTGAAAAGGAACATATAAAAAATTGTCAGCATAATAAAATTATCTGAGATTTTTCATGATACCCAGAAATGCCTTAAACAAAACAAGCACTTGCACAGAAAAGTGCAATGCTTTCCAGCACAATAACATACTTAGTCTATGTAAGTAACAAGAATAGAAATGCATTTCAGTGGAAACTGGCATCTGGAAAGAGATGATTTTATAAATCTTGTAAGTGAGTTTAAGTCACAGCATGTCAGGGCTTGTTAGGCTAATATGACTGTGTATTCTAATCGTACTTATGTTACATCCTGTTACTGCCAGTTACTACTTGAGCAGCTTTATGTGCAGAATAACTTTTACAGCTACAATGACTCAGATATATCCGAAGATACCAAAGGAAGAAGACGCTATGTCTTGATATGTGTCTTAAATACAAATAACTTAAAAACCAATATGCAGTATATTTACAAAAAGGAATTTAAATGAAATGCAGTTCTCTTAAACCAGAGACATTTTCGATAAAGCTGACTACTTAATAATTCAGTGGATTTGACAAAAAATGTGTTTGTTTTTATTTAATGTCTCTTCTTTTTGGTAAAATGTTTGTTAATACTGAAAACACATAAACCCATATACAACAAGTATTTACTTACAATAAACATTCGACCCGCCACTAATCTGGTGTAGTTTATGATTCCTCACATATTAATATAAGCACAATGTCACACAAGTGTAATCCACCAGTAGCCAATAGTTTCTTAATGCTGACCAAATGCCCACAGACGTGAAAATTCTTTCACATGCACGAAAGGAAACTCTTATACACCTGGGTAAACTATGTGGACTGCTGAATTAGTTGATTTTATAAATGTGTGATGGGCTGCCATTTTTGGAGAATAATTCTCTGGGCAGTTAGTGCCACTATTAAGAATATACATTTTTACTTAAAAAAAATTAAAATTGATCATCCTAGTTGAGTTTTCCTAAATAGTAAATTATACAGACTAACAATTCTTGGTTATGTCTATATGAAGAACTAAATTATGTGTATAGATGACCGGCATCCAAATATCATTTACGGGCAGTTTACACTTTCACAGAAAGTACTGTGCTTTTTTCTTCTTTTCCAATATAGGCTTCACCTCCGGTGATGTTTTGATATTGTGGTGATAGATGCTTTGGAAACGCCTTATAAAGCAGAAACACTTACTTTTTTTTTTTTTTTTTTGCAGTCCAGTATCCAGACAGCAGAATTGCTTGTATTCCTCACTTTCTAAAAGCCACAGCTGATCTAGCAAAGTTGATCCCAATTCAAGCCTACTTGTTGTCAACCATATCTGCACCAGTCTATGAATTCCAGGCAATATATAGCTTGTGTGTGATTTTATTTCTGTCTTTAGTAAGTCTTTGTATAAAATCCATGGCACTACTTTAAGACCTTTATTTCCAAGTGGTCTGAAAAGACCTGGCTCAACTAGTAGGTTTAGAGCATGAAAGACGTATGATCTGAATAACGACCTTTCTCAGCTGGAACTCTTTTTTTTTTTTTTTTTTTTTAAACTTTGGCCTAGTAATGTAACAATAATGCTCCACTGTGAAGATCCATAACATAATCACATAACATAGATATAAGTTCTTGATAATAACTAAACCTCTATAAACAAGGTAAGGCTACAAACTTTCCACCCAAAAACTAATTAATATCACCTCTGTCTTGGTTATGGTATTTGAGGGTTCTTCACAAGAATTCAGTATAGTGATAATGGGATAGTTTGCCCTGCCTCAGGATGACAGTGGGAATTAGTAGGAAGCATGGTTTTCTTTTGTTCTGTTGCCTGTAGGGAACTTTCTCAGTCATAGGATCACTCCCTTTTAGTTGTGTGTTTTGTTTTTTTTAATTGAAAAAGATTAAAAGTGAACTCTCTGTGCAACAAAGTATGTAAAAGGAAAAGGGGTGGGAGTAGCACTTAAGAATAACAGGAGGAGTAGAGAAATACCAAGAAAGGCTGTAGTCACAAACTGTAGAAGAGTGCTGGGGGAGGGGACCATCAACTAGTTCTCAGCATATCTACTCTATGAAACAATTTCCAGGAGAGAAGGTTAAGTGATATTACTAGTCTTTTTTTTTTTTTTTTTTTTTTTTTTGAGTACTCAGAGAACTTCCTATCTCATTAGCCACCATTAACTACAAGTACAAAAATATTACAGTGGGGATTTTAATGGGTTTTACTTTTACAAAAATTTAAGAAATGCTACACATTACATATTATACAAGCACCTAAGCAATGCAAGTGGTGTAATATGTTTAAATACAAGAAAACTTTTACTCTTATGGAAGCATCTAAGCCACATGACCTTGCATCTAGCCTTTTTTGGAAAGAAGGATGAACTGGCTTGGTTTTGCCAGTCTGCTAGCTGCATTTAAAAGAAAGTCAAGAAAAGGAAGGAGACCGAATAGACACCATGAAAACTAAGAAGATAAGAAAAGTTGAAGTTCTGAAAAGAACCCTTTCAGTGAGCGTGCTAATAAAGACGGTCCATCTCTTCATTACCATGCTACTCATCCACCTCTGTTACACTGCACAAAAGGGGAAAAAAGCGGTCTTTATAGTTGTACATGATTATATTTTCCTTTTGTATTGAGTTCAAAGTCTTTTTTTAAAAAGCAAGAGTAGATTGCTCACAATGTAATGGGCCATTCCCAGGAAACGAAAAAATGGCCTTAACGTTTTATATTAATACAATAGGTTATGTATAAAACAGTTTTAAAAAAGTTAATGCATATTAGCTTAGAACAGCCATATTTTAATACTGTGCAACTGAAAGTTCCAGTAGAGCAGATGAATGGAACTACAGAAGAAAAAACCGCAATGACAAAGGGATAAAGGTTTAACTAAAAGGACTTGAATCTATCTTTCAGGTATCTCTTTACCTTCCATCAGGAAACGAGTTATTAGGAGTAATGAAATCAGGGATAGAAAATACAAAAACTTTTTAGATCCTTCTGTGCAAGGCGGCAACACTGGCCTTTACTTCTTCACTTTGTAATAATTCCTTTGAGTTGTGGTTCTAAAAAAGCTGTGAAACATCTTCCTGTTATTTCTTTTTCATCTTTCCAAACAGTGGCCAGTAATAACCCCTCTCCTATTCTTTCCTTGCTTTTTTGAAACATATATTGACTGTAATGACTATAAATTATTCAGTCAATGAGTCGGATTTATAAAAGTGTTAGAGCTCCTCTGTGCTGCTGCCAGGTGCCTATGAGAAGGTTTGGTGTGTGGGAGCAAGGACACACGGATTCATTTTAACTATATGTCTTTTCTCACTCCAGCTCATTGCAACCTGAATGATATTTAAATATTGAAAGTGTTGTTAGTTAACTAGGTTTTGGTCCTCTCAGTGCTTCACTTTGTAACTGATGGGTTGCTCTCTTTCACCAAAACCAATAAGCAGCAGACTCTAGTGCCTCTCTCCATAACTTCTCTCCTGTTGTGACAGCCTCTTGTTAGGTAGACCTCCATATCCAGAACTTTTTTATTCCAAGTATGGAATCTCTAATGAATTATTTTATAATATGAATATTTAATTGAGTAACTAGAGCATAGCTATGACTGTTACTAGCCAAACCATTCAGACTGATCTAAAAGTTGATCTGAATCCAGAAATAACAGAGGTTTCCAGGATGGATTGTAACAGACAGATGTACTTCACAATGCAGGAAACCAAAAATAGGTAAACACTGCGATGTCTGCAACTTCAATACCATTGCAATGCCTGTTACCTAGGAATGAAAAGAATACCACACAAAAGTTTCAGTAGTTCCAACATGCAGCAGCCCATCTTCTGATTGGAACAAGTTGGCGCATAGATATGATATATTCTCTTCATATTCCACATTCAATTCAATCCAATTGAACATCTAATTCAATACTAGAGCAATGTCAAGGTCTTATTTTTAATCTGCCAAGCATTAGGACTGGACTACCACAAGAATGGCCTCTCTGTGTAGAATACCTACTGCAGAATTCTCTGATTCATAGCAAAGCTATGACTGATGGAGCCTTGGATGAAACACATGAGTGTTGGAGAAAGAATTTTGTCAGTAAAAGGTTCCTGGTTGTTGAACTTCCTGCTTCCAAAGATTAGCATAAATCAAGTCTCACTTTTTTAAAACAGAGCAGGACATGCTTTTTTGCACAGGCCTTCCACTAATAACAGAGGTTCCAAAAAAATTAAACAAATACACATCAGCTTAGTCCTTCCTTTCCTCCAAAGAATCCAGAAAAATGCAAACTAAACAAGAAAGGAGAAATGTAGGCAGTCTGTTATCAAAGAACAACTAACAATCTCTTTTGTTGCCTAATTCCTTGCTGATGGGTCATTAGAATTATCTAGATGGAGAATATATAAAATTTGTTACCAATTACACCTGACTAGCAGTTCCTTACAGAAAAAACTCAGATACACACCCCCTGGTCATGTAGGGAGATACAGCATTTTATATGGTGTTGATGACCTTGAGCCCCCTGTGGTACAAGACGTACATTGTTATACATAAAGGGCATCATTAGATGCTTCAGGAAGTCAGGTAGAGAAGACCATCACCATCCAAACTACAGTAGCTTGGTAACTGAGACTTCTTGCTCAGCCCATAGAATGGGACTTTTAATCCGTTATTGGTACAGAAAGCCCACAGCTATACAGTCTGTCTCAAGATATTTATTTGGTGCACTTCATATAAGTGACTTTGGAAGCTTTCTGCTATGTCAATTGTTCTCAGATGAAATTCTATTTGATTTTGGGCATGGTGTCAGGTCAAATTTTAAAGATTATTATTTGTATTGCAGTAGTTCCTAGTGGCCTCAGTCAGGAACTGGGAATCCATTCTGCTAAGCACAGTACACACATGGAAAGACAGCCACAGACCCAAAGAGCTTACAATTTAAGATCTGCATTTGTCTACGGTAGAGCTGGGTGAATAGTGGCAAAAATGTATGAACATATTAGCAAATTCCAAACTGCAATAAGACCTGACCTTTCCCCCCACTATTCTGAGTACATTCATGAATCAGTTTTTGTTCACACAAGAGTTATGTTTTGGGAGGAGTCTTTTATGCATGCAAATGAAGGTATTTGTGTGCAAATGCGCATATTCACATGCAAATGAGTGCATTTATACCAAAAGTGCTTGTCCACTGCCACAGAAACATTGGCTTTTTGTTGTTTGAGAGCAAGGGTATTCAGAGAGAGGGAGCAAATAGGAGAATGAGAAATTCAGTGATTTCTAAACAGTTGAATGATCAGTCAGCAACCATGATCAGGAGGAGAGGAGAGAAGGAGTAAGAGAAAAGTGGAGAGAACCCTTACAGGGGTATAAAGAAATCCATGGAACTACTTTGTCCGGATGGAAAAATCAGATGAGGAGGTGGGTGGGATAGAAAGGCTACCATTTCCCTTATCCTCTGAGCTGAAGTAATGGCAAACAGGAATAAGGTATTAAAAAGGGGTAATCTAAGTGAAATCTGTGACTGCTAGCAGCAAATATCTCCAATGGCTGCTGATGGGACACTGGATGGAGAGGGCTCTGAATTACTACAGAGAATTCTTTTCTAGGTGTCTGGCTGGTGGGTCTTGCCCACGTGCTCAGGGTCTAACTGATCACCATAATTGGGGTCTGGAAGGAATTTCCCCCTGGGTCAGATTGACAGAGACCCTGGGGGTTCACCTTCCTCTGTAGTGTGCGACACAGGTCTCACACAGGTTTAAACCAGTGTAAATAGTGAATTCTCTGTAACTGAAGTCTTTAAATCATGATTTGAGGACTTCAATAACTCAGCCGGGGGTTAGGTGTTTGTTACAGGAGTGTGGGGTGAGGTTCTGTGGCCTGCAGTGTGCCTACACTAGATGATCATGATGGTCCCTTCCGGTCTTAAAGCCCATGAGTCTAAGACTTAGGACTTCCCTGGTTTCTTTATGCACCTTCTCTCATCTAACAGCTAAACCTAACTAAATGGTCAAATCCTATCTGAATTCATTGAATCTTACTTCATAGAGATCTTAAAGCTAACACCTGAATCAGGATATTAGAGACAAGTCCTCTTCCCAGAGGAACTCTTGAAACACCAAAAAGGGAGGCTCTCTCAGTCACATCCTCCCTTCCTTACAGAAATAACCAAATTTAGCTCACCAGCAACTCCAGTTGCCTGAAGTTCTATTCTTCCTAGACTGTGACAGATTTCCCATGCCCATTACTTCCTATGCTAGCTTTAATGTTCTTTGCTGCCCCTTCACGCTAGCCAGGTTTTTTAAGGATAAAGTTTAAGTATAGAGATGATGTTAGAGCAGTGGGAGTGTAAGATCTTTGGCACATGGTTTAAGTGTGTATACCTCAGAAGAAGTAGAACCATCTAGTTTAGTACTTATTTTTTTCCTCATTAGACCTTGTGTAGCAGAGGAACTACAGGCAATATATATCCTCAAAATCTGTGCCAAGAATGAGAAAAATGCATCCACCAGTGCCACATCAGGATCAGCACATCTGACTATTGAGGTACATGGACAGCAGGTGGTTGTCCACTGAAGCAAATAGATTTGTGTATACCTAGGGCTGGATATAGATGCAGTTCAATAAAATATGGTTTCTCTGGTAGGTGGTTGGCTTATACAGCATGTCTTTGAGGAGTATTTCTACTGCTAACAGTAGCAAAGAGCTTTGGGACCAGTCAGCCCCCATTAGAGGTTATAGCCGGCCACACCAGGTATGCACACAGTTACCATTTGTTTGATATTCCCTGAAGCTGAGCATCCTGCCAAGGGAATAAAAAAGTAACATATCTCAACACAGTCATAGCAATGTCTCCAGGCTATACTAGCATTGCCAGATATGTCACAACTTCTCTCATGGCAAATCTTGGGTGCCTCTCACGGAGTTGTTTGACTTGCTCCAGGTCCCTCTGGAAGCATGTGGTTCCCAATTCCCAAGCCAGTGCCTTGCCCACAAGACCATCCTTCCTCCCATGGCACCCTTAGCACACATTCGGTAAGCCCAAATTAAATGCTTCCATCCTTACACCTCACCTTCTTTGACCATCAGTCAAGATGTCCATCTTTACTCATGCTATGCTCTCCTAAATCTCATCCCTGCTGACTGTCCCTCTGCCTCCCCCTATCCCTCACACTCCCAGAAGTCCTCTGCAGTTCTGAGCCTCTTCTTACTTAGCCCCTGGATTCTCTGCCCGTTTACATTGGTGCTTAGTAAGAGTGGCTGCTAGACTCTCTCTGACTCTTGAATAATTGGCTGCTTTCCCACCTGTGATCTGCTGCTCAGGGGGCTGCTATGAGCGTTAGTGGTGGCAACAGACAGATGATTTTTAGGGTGCGTGGTACTGCTCCTTGTCATGCAGATAAATTTGGCAGCTCTCTCTAACTCCTATGATCCTAGGGCATATAAATAGGGAATTAATGAGTAGGAAAGCTGCATTACTTCTGTATATGGCAGTGATGAGACCTATACCGAAATACTGGATTCAGTTCTGGTGTGAACTGAAAAGAGTGATTTTGAAAAATTGGAGAGGCTGTGGAAAAGCCACAAAAATGCTTCAGGGGCTAGAAAAAATGTTTTACCATGAGAGACTTAAAGAGCTTGAGCTCTGTAGCTTATCAAAAAGAAAACTAAGAGGTGATTTTATTACAGTGTATAAGTACCTTCACAGGGAGAAAACACTGGCTACTAAAGAGCTCTTTAATTTAACAGAGAAAGGCATAACAGTCAATGTCATGAAGCTGAAAAAGGGCACCTTATAAAGAAATAAGGCACCTTTTAAAAAAAAAAAATAGAAAATATACTGAGCGTAATTAGCCACTGGCACAAATTACTACGGAACATGGTGGATTCTCCATTTTTTAAAGTCTTTGAATCGAGATTGGATGACTTTCTGGATGATATGCTCAGTCAAACACCAGTTTTTGGGCTCAATATAGGAGTAACTGCATGAAATTCTATGGCCTGTGATATACACAAAGTCAGACTAGATGATTTAATGATCCTTTCTGGCTTTAAAGTCTATTAATCAGTTCAAGGAAGAGGAGAGATAATGGGCCACTGGTTCATGGCTTTGAACCCATCTTTGAAATTTATTTATTTATTTATTTATTTTTAAAAAGATCATGAAAAAGTATTTTGCCAGCTCTAACAAGGAGGCAAGCCATACAGGGACTGAGCATACACTGAGGCACTGCATTAAATTCCAGTGGAAGTTGAAGTCACCCCACAGGTTCATACTGAGTGTCTCCAGGAGAAAACTAGGGGGTTAATGAAGGAAGGTGTGCTGAAGTACTAGTGGGAGATCTGAATACCTCAGGAGGGGAAGGAAATACCAGATTGAAAAAATAAGGACTCTATCTTCAACGTTCACCCAAACTTGAAAGCTGACCAGAACCAAAAGTGGCAAGATACTGCCAGAAAGACTTTTTTTCATAGTCTTTCTGGCTGTGACCTGAAGTGTATATGCCAGATATCTCATGAGAAAGCCTGTTCATCTGTGAGTGCTAGCCAAATTTTGTAAACTGTGGAAAAAAACATCTTAACATGTGTGAGTTTAACTGACCAAAATCTAAATTCTGAACCTTGTAAGAGTCTTCTGTCACTAAGTATCTTTGAAACAAAAGTATATGTGCATTTCTGCCTTAAAGATTTGCTAATACACACACTTTTAAACTTATTTTTAAATTGTAATAAATTTAAGGTAGATACTGTCCCTTACTGTAGCTGGCAAGGAATTCCACAATTATAATGCACTAAATTTATAATGACTAAACTCCTTTGCTAGCACAGTTCCAAATTGCTTCTTTGGGACAAGACAAGAAGTCAGTAGACTTACAGTGTAAGTATATTCTGTTACACTGGGAGACGTATGGTATTTTTGGATTTTCTCACATTGTACCATCTTTCCGAGCACTATTTCAGATTATACTGTAGGGGTCAGCAACAGCTGTGCAGTCACTAAAATAGCTGATAACATTTGCAGTGAATGACATGAAAATAAACAGTAAACAATCTAAAAAGATACTAGAGAACTGAGCTGATAATAAATCTTTTGCAAGAAGCTTGGCCAGCTGCCTACATTTTTTTAAAAATATTCCTAATAAGAACACATGTGGTTACATTTATAAACCAGCTGTAATCTCTGTGATGTACTTAGTACAATAACCTATGTGATGGAAGCCTGAACTGAAACGACAGTGTCTACATCATACAAGAACTGCGCAGAGAAGATCTAGTATGTATAGAGATTGTAATGGTGTCACTAGCAAGATACACAAGAATAAAATGTGCAGAATAACTCCACATTTTATTATTTGTTAACAGAGCCAGGAAGAAAATTATTTTCACAAATATTTGAAATTTTTTCCTATTATGAATTGAGACAAATTATCCAAATTTTAAAATTATTAACCAAAAAATTGTATTAATTATTATTAGTTTTGGGTCCATTTAAACATTTCGTTTTGACTGACTTTTTTTTTTATAACCTTTTCAGTCTAATTATCTTAAATTTCAAAACAACTTATTATTTTGAACAATTTTGAAACTCTTCAACATTTTCTTAAGGTGGGAAATTTATCAAACCCTGTTTCACAAACTGTTTCAGTTTCAATTAATCAATATTTTTCAACAAAAAAACAACTAGTCAAAATATTCCTTGCCATCTCTATTAAGAGCAAACAATTTGCTTGGTATTTTACAAGACATAAGAATTAAGACCATCCCTGCCTCAAATTCTCTATTAAAAAAAGATATGATGCACTTGGGAAACCCAGAGACAGTGGTTTGCTAGTAGATACTGGGTGAGGGGGGGGGGGAATAGTTTCTATTATCATTTATATGCCACCAACACCCACACTAAAAGTCACTGTCCACATGTATGAAATGATGTAGTCACTGCCTGAAAGAGCTTACAAACGGGAGACATTTTTATGAGGGGTGGTGAACTGGAATGGAGTGGCTCAGAAATATATCAGTTTTCCTCTCAAAAACTGCACACCAGACCAAAAATCTTCACATTCTCTCTTTTGTCTCTTTGTTAGCATGTGTGTGTAGATACATATATTTCAGTTTTTTTATTATTGCTCAGAATGATTAAGATAGGAACATAACATAAAAATGGCCATACTGGGCCAACCAATGGTCCATCCAATGCCAGATTCTTCAAAGGGAATGAATAGAACAGGGCAATTATCAAGTGAGCCATCCCCTGTCATTCAGACCCAGCATTGGGCTGTCAGAGGCTTTGAGACACCCAGAGTATGGGGTTGCATCTCTGACCATCTTGGCTAATAGTCATTGATGGACCTACTCTCATGAACTTATTTAACTCTTTTTTTGATCCTCATTATAGTTTTGGCCTTCACAACATTCCCTGTCAACGAGTTCCACAGGTTGACTGTGTGTTGTGTAAAGAAATACTTCCTTTTGTTCGTTTTAAACCTTCTGCCTATTAATTTCATTGGCTGATGCCTGGTTCTTGTGTTATGTGAAGGAGTAAATAACACTTCCTTATTCATTTTCTCCACACCAATCATGATTTTATAGACCTCTGTTGTATGCCCCTTTAGTAGTCTCTTTTCCAAGCTAAACAGTCCCAGTCTTTTTAATCTCTCCTTTATGGAAGCTGTTCTATATCTTTAATGATTTTTGTTGCCTTTCTCTATACCTTTTCCAATTCTAATCTATCTTTTTTGAGAATGGATGACCAGAGTTGCATGCAGTATTCAAGGGTGGGCGTACCCTGGCTTTATATAGCAGCATTTTCATATTTACAGTAGAGTTATGAACAACAGAGTTACTAACTGACCAGTCAACCACACATCTCATTTGGAACCAGAAGTACACAATCAGAGACAAAAACAAAAAAAAGCAAATACAGTACAGTATTGTGTTAAACATAAACTACTAAAAATTTAGGGAAAGCAGCATTTTTCTTCTGTGTAATACAATTTCAAAGCTGTATTAAGTCAATGTTCAGTTGTAAACTTTTGAAAGAACAACCATAACAGTTTGTTCAGAGTTACGAACATTTCGGAGTTACAAACAACCTCCATTCCCGAGCTGTTTGTAACTAAGGTTCTACTGCATTGTTTTATCTATCCCTTTCCTAATCATTCATAACATTTTAGTTTTTTTGGCTCCCACTGCAAATTGAGTGGATGTTTTCAGAGAACTATCCACAATGACTCCAAGATCTCTTTCTTAAGTGGTAACAGCTAATTTTGACCCATCATTTGGTATCTACAGTTGGGTTTATGTTTTCCCACTATGCTTTACTTTGCATTTATCAACACTGAATTTCATCTGCAATTTTTTCAGTCAGTCATCCAGTTTTGTGAGATCCCTTTAACTCTTTGCAGTCAGCTTTGAGTAATTTTATATCATCTTCACACTTTGCCACATCACTATTTGCTCCTTTTTTTCCAGATCATTATGATACATTGAACAGCACTGGGCACAGTTCAGTTCCCTGGAGGACATGGCTATTTACCTCTCTTCATTCTGAAAACTGACCATTTATTCCTAGCCTTTGTTTCCTGTCTTAACCAGATACTGATCCTTGAGATAACCTTGCCTCTTATCCCAGGACTGTTTAGTTTGCTTAAGAACCTTTGGTGAGACTGTGTCAAAAGCTTTCTGAAAGCCCAAGTACACTATATCCACTGTATCTCTTGACTACGTTTGTTGATGCACTCAGAGAATTTTAATAGATTGGTGAGGTATGATTTCCCTTTACAAAGACAGTGTAGACTCTTCCCCAACAAATCACATTCATCTATGTGTCTGATAATTCTGTTCTTTACTATAGTTTCTACCGATTTGCCCGATGCTGAAGTTAGGCTTACTGGCCTGTAATTGCCAGGAATGTCTCTGGAGCCTTTTAAAAAATTGGCATGACATTAGCTCTCCTCCAGTCATCTGGTACAGAAGCTGATTTAAGGTTACATACCACAGTTAGCTGTTCTGCAATTTCATAGTGGAGTTCTTCCAGAATTCTTGGATGAGTACCTTCTGGTCTCCTGGTAACTTCTTATTGTTTTATTTATCCCAAAACCTGCTCTGATACTTCAATCTTGGACAGGTCCTCAGAGTTGACACCTAAAAAAAATGGCTCAGGTGTGGGAATCTTCCTCATGTCCTCTGAAATGAAGACCAGTGTAAAGAATTCATTTCACTTCTTTGCAATGGCCTTGTCTTTATGTGCTCCTTTAGCACCTTGATCATCCAGTGACCCCACTGATCATTTGCAGGCTTCCTGCTTCTGATGTACTTAAAAAAATCTGCAGTTAGTTTTTGAGTTTGTTGCTAATTGCTCTTCAAATTCTTTTTTGGCCTGCCTAATCATACTTTTACACTTGACTTGCCAAAGTTTATGCTCCTTTCTATTTTCCTCAATAGGATTTTATTTCCAGTTTTTAAATCATGCCTTTTTGCCTCTAACCACCTCTTTTATTCTGATGTTTAACCATGGTAGCATATTTTGGTCCTCTTACTATTTTTTTTATTTGGAATAAACATTTCATTTGAGCCTCTATTATGGTGGGGTTTTTTTTTAACGTTTCCACTCAGCTTTCAAGTATTTCACTCTTCTGACTGATCCTTTTAATGGTCATTTAATTAGCTTCCTCATTTTTGTGTAGTTCCCCTTTCTGAAGTTAAATGTTACTGTGGCGGCTTCTTCAGTATCCCTCTCCCCCCAACACACACACACACACACACACACACGGATGTTAAATTTAATTATACTGTGGTCACTTTTACTGAGTGATTCAGCTATATTAACCTCTTAGACCAGCTTCTGTGCTTCACCTAGGATTAAAATCAAGAATTGCCTCTCCCCTTGTGGGTTCCAGGACTAGCTGCTCCAAGAAGGTAAAGGTTTCTAGAAAAACACTTCCTCTGCATCCCATCCTGAGGTGACATGTACCCAGTCAGCATAGGGATAGTTGAAATCCCCCATTATTATTAATTAATTATTATTATTATTATTGAGTTTTCTATTTTTATAGCCTCTAATCTCCCTGAGCATTTCAATCACCATCATCAGGTGGTCATTAGTATAGTCCTACTGCTACACTTTTATTATTCAAGCATGAAATTTCTATCCATAGAGATTCTATGATACCGATTGATTCAGTTAATATTTTTACTATGTTTGACTCTATGCTTACTTTAACATATAGTGAGACTCTCCAATAAGCATGACTACTCTGTCATTCTTATATATTTTGTACCCTGGTATTATTGTGTCCAATTAATAGTCATCATTCCACCAAATTTCTGTGATGCCTATCATATCAATAGCTTCATTTAATACCAGGCACTCAAGTTCACCTATCTTAATATTTGGACTTCTAACATTTTTGTCCATGCATTTATAAAATTTGTCACTTTCTAATAGTCTGCCTGATAATGGACTGATAGTGGGATACAGTATACCTTTTATTTCTAGGTCACTAGTTCAAATCCAGACCAGGAAGTCAGTGACTGAAGTGGTAACTATCTTTAGGCCGTGCTGAATATAATAAATATGCTGATTTCAGTCCACTTCCATAGCATAACCCAGACAGACCCAACTCCTATCCACCATAATTATATCACATATGGACAGGATCAACCTAAGAATTTTGGAAAGGGTCAATTTTGGAAAGTTGTCCTTGAGACAACCTCAATTTTATATATACAGAAGGAGCATGTTGTCAGGCCTCTTGCTGTAGAAGTGGAACAAAGCTGTGTATGCTTTTTTGCAGGCCGGGGAGGGTGGGAGCGGGTGTTCCTGTTCCCTTTAAAGATTCAAATGTTTAGTATATTCTGCAGTAGGGCTGAGAGCAGAACATTTAATGAGTGTGGTTGATCCACCCCTCCCTCTCAGATCCCAGTTTGACATTTTATTAAACCATGCAGTTATTAACATAATCCCACATTAGAGCCTGAGGAATCTAACACTGAGTGTATGCTCAGTTCAAATGTGCCTGCAAGGAGATTACTAAATCCTACAGCTGTGAGAAAATTCTCACATCCCGAAGTCAAAGCACTGAATTTCTGGCTTTTCCTCAGTTTTCACTTTTGAGCCAAATAGTTTAACCCAAATTGCTAGAGTAAAAAGAAACCACCACCTCTTAAAATTGCTTTTTGCATTTTCTAAACCTCTAAACCACTGAATAAACTAGACATGAACTGGGCTTTATAGGATTCCTACACACAGGCCCAAAAAAATATCTCTCCCCTCCTCACCCCCCACTTCTTCCAGCCAAAACAAGAGATATAAGAAGGAGGAGTGTGCCTGCCTCTCACATTGCCTTCCTGCCATACTTCAGGGGAGCCTAACTGTTTTTTTTAATAGATCCTATGTCTAAGTGGTTTGTCCCAGAGCATCCATCTAGCTAACAGCAATGTACTGGGACAGAGCACAAGTACATCGTACTGCATTTCTTTTGAGAATTCTTTCCCCTCATGGAGCGCTGGTTCACTTACAAGTAAAACAAGTTACATTTAAACTGCTCTAGACAAACAAATTGAGCCTAAGACAAATTGTACTGATCTTGCAATTATACAACAATGCTACATACTCCATGGTAATGAGCCAACTCTCACATCACCCATTATGATTACAGTTCCAAAAATATAGGCCTCTAAATGGTGAGCTAAAGGAGCAACTCCAGTCCAACATTATATGCTTGAGTAAGTCTGAAGTTTCCCTATCTAGTAGACACACACACATATGGTGGAGAATTTGGTGGAAAAAATGGGCAAGTCTGTTGTCAACCCAGGAGACAAAACAAACCCCATAACAGTAGCAGACCAGGGATTCCCAGGGTCATTAATAACCAGAAGGTAACAAAGCGATTCCCCTTAGAGATGAAAGGCCCAATTAAATTCTTGGTTGACTGGCAGGGTTTTTTGTTTTGTACTGTAACTTATAGGTCTGGTACATGTCACACCTTTCTGCAAGTAGGACTGGGTTGCCTTTGTGTGGCCAACATTTTCTATTGATTATGTATAATTTTCTTATTTTTGCTAATGTTTTATACCCACATGAAGACAGCACAGTTCCATATAAGCTTCTTTTCATGTTTCTATTTCTCTCTTCTTCCTCCCAGGCAAGGATGAAACAACACTATTCAGCCACTCCATTTCAGGAGTTCATTCAGGTTCTGAACTCTGTCAGAACTTGTATAAGTGACTTGCAGGTTGAAAGACAGCAGGAAAGAGGTGGATTATTCAGGACTACAAGTGAAGGAGTAACTCATTACTTTGATCGGGGGCCCATCTGTACAGGGAAGCACTAAATTAAATGGCAAAACTAAGTTACAACCTTTCTACAGAAATGATATATGTTTTACAGAATGAATTTCAATTCCAAGTGGGTTTTATAAATGTCTATAGGTATACTTAGATAGTTTGATGGTTCATGACCTACACTACTAATAAAAAGTGACATATAATAGTAAAATATCTAAGCATTGAGTCATAAAGCCTATTTCAATAGGATTTGTTAGTGATTTTTCTTTTGTGATTTAATGTACTACACATATTTTATGCTAAATTTACCTTTCCCCCATGAGGCTCATAAACCAGAGTGTAGGCTAAAGGATTATATTAAACTATGCTGTCACAGATAAATGAAAGGGAATGTAAATTAGATACACATATCTGTCACCAAAAATTTATATACTCCTGTTGAAGACCTTTCCTACCTTACCCACAGCCACCATTTGTTCTAAAAAATCCCCAAAAGATTGTTGATCTGATTTATAGGCCACACAGATTCAGCTTAAACCAGGCTTCAGAAGCTTTTATTTTCCCATGACATTGGTACGGATCACAGTAACTCAGACTGAAGAAAATTCACATAGCATGAATGTCGTCAATAAGAGCTTTTAATACTTGATGCTTTATTTTTAGGGTGCTGTCACTTAAGGCTTTCTGTAACAGATTTGCTATTGAATGATGTGATGGGGGTGGTGTTCAGTGAACTCATGAAGCACATTTATTGGCATTCACAAAGTTAGGTGTCTTCCACAGGTCTCTGTCTTTCAGGCTCTCTCTTTAGGAAGGTATGAAGCATAAAGTAGATTCCACGCTTCTCCAAACTGATGTCCAAAATATGTTGAACTTGTGAATCATGCAGGTGCAAATTGATGAAAGGCTGCAGATCCTCAGTGGGTGAGGAAGATTAAGCTTGAATTTCTGATTAATAATTCATGGGGGGGAGGGTTAAATTACTCATTTAATCCAAATCCAATGTCCATTGAAATATATGGAAACGTTCCCATTGACTTCAATAAGAGTTGCATCTGGCCAACTGTAGGGAGAGCTGTTTGTTCTTTTTTATATTGTCATTGAACATTAAATACCTTCCATTTAAAAAAAATAACTGGTATCGTCCAAAACCTAAAGATGTGTTTGGTTTCATGGGCATAGTTACAGACATGCGTCTTTAATAGCTCATATTAAACAGGCAACTGCATGCACAAATAGTAATTTGAGTACTAAGTTATATATGTATGCCTGTATGGAACTTGCCATATTGTCAGTATTGCACACGGTTTTGTGCAAGAAGGCCAGGCAATCTGCCTTTTGAAAATTTGGCATGGGTATCATTCTTAAAAGGATGGGAAGGGTGGATGAATGATCAAAGTCAGGAGATGGCATAAGTCACATGGACCTGAGTACGTAAAAATCAGCTTTTGTTACCAGATTTACTAGATTGTCCAGAACACTGAAGACACTGATTCTACAAGAAGCAATTATCTGACTTTATCACTGAGCCAAATGCTACCAGTTAAGCCAAAGCCAGAGCCGACAAACCTGGCCAAACCAGTAAGAGATTTGCCTGCTAAGACAAGCTTAGAATTCACCCACTACAGAACTTACAACCAGGAATCCCACAAATCTCCTGTGTCCCCTTGACAGAAGTGCTGCTGCCAAATGTCTCTCCCAGTTTATTGAGCAGATTCTAGGACAGTTGGTCAATTAAAAAACTTGGATCCTGATGCTGAGCTCCAAATTTGCTCATCTGATTGGGCTGGTATACATTTCTCTGAGAGAAGGAAAATCTTCCATAAGCTTTGATTGGCCTAAAATCAGAAACATCTGACTGAGTCATGAATAGCTTAGCTTGTTGTTTGAGATCAACAATCAAAAACCAACATATGAGCTGATTTGCTCCTTTACACAGGTATCACACCAGTCACATACAATTATTGCATGTACTGATATACACAAAAATTAAATTGAATTGCTAATTCAGCCAAGGCCTGCATCTTATTTTGGGCTCCCATGGAAATATCCAAAATCCTAAAACATTACAAAAAAGCAGAACTTAAACATACAGAGATACCCTACATTCCAGTCTTCCTTCAAATCATGTTTCATTAGTCCTCTTAACAGCATTCAAATACATTATAAAGACTGGAAAACTATGAAATCTCTCTTGATGCTGCAAAATATGAACACAAAATGAACACTAGTCTTTTCTGCCAGATTTTACTCTGTTGGATACAACTAATATTTGATTTTTAGCATTTTGTGGAGCAGTGCTTAACAGCTTTGTGGTATGGATTTATCAGAAAAGGACATTCCCTTGTCAAATAAAGCTTTCCTTCCTCCATCTACATATTCAAAGGGCTACTTCATACCTAACTAAAGGGTCTACCATTTCACAGCTATCTTTTTGGCCCCCACTCAAAATGTCAATCCTAGCCTATGCCAATTCTCCAAACCACCACCTCCAAGTTCCTGCTGGTACTGTTCCTCATCTCCCACATGCCCACACCCTTGTGGCTCTGCCCACTCTGATAAAGCCTTGGTGAATTCACACATCACAACTCCCAGTCTTGGCATCCCTTTGCCAATTTATGCAGGCAGACTGGAAAAAGATCATCATCCTAATCAGCTATTTCCCTGGGTGAATGATGTGCCCATGGATAGTAGCTACAGGTCCTGTACAGGAATTGGAGGCTTTAGGGGAGGAAGAAATAGGCAGAGAGATTAATGTGCAAGTGGCTTCAAAGGAACAGCCATCTGTTTTCCCCATTCCCTGGCAGCAGCAGGAGCTCCCTGCAGATTTGGCAGGTTTCCCTAACCCTGCTGAGCCTTTGCTGTCCCCACCAGCACCCCCGATGCTCCTCCCCACCCGCTCAGGCCAATTAGAACCTGACATCCTGCAGTTGTCTGCATAGCCTCTATACTCGTGGGCACCCCAAGGTCTGCCACTTCAAACAGCAACGTTTAACTACGGTGTTTAAGGACGATAGTGGCTGAACTTGGATACAACACAGCCAATCAGGTCCAAATCATATTATAACTAGGATAAAAACCAAAACCTCTAACCTAGGCAAAATTTTAATCTGGCCAGAGCATATTTTAAACCCAGCAATAACATGGATTGATTTATCTTGCCCACAATGTCAGGTAAAGTTACATTATAACTTTTCCCCTTTGCCTACTACTATGTTAATATTGTACTTAAGGGGTGTTGTTTTCCCTGGGTAGAAAACTATCAAACAAGCAGAGCAGGATTATAAAAATGCAATAAATAGATGTCCTGGGCTCCATTTCACTGTACATTTGCTTAGATTTCAATATATTTCAATCCATAAAAATTAAATGAAATATTTCCTCAGTGTTTAAATTTAAATGTTAATTTTTTTTAAATTTTTTTTTTGCATCATGGTTTGCTGAAATCTGTAAATTTTAGTGAAGGGAACAATAAGAAAAAGAATGTGGCAGAAAATCTTAAGAACATAGGTTAGCCATATTAAAAATAACCCATAACCACAATCCCCTGTTAGGACTGCTGCACTGTTAGTACGGTTCTTCAAGGCTATTTCTGTTTTCAGTTGCCACAGTTTTAATATAACTTACAATCACTTCCTGGAGACTTAGTGATCCGGATTTTACAAAGCGTTATGTGCTTTAGGGAAAAACTAAAATGCTGTATACAATAATCTGCTGTGAAAGAGCAAGAGCAGCTGGTGCAGCTTACATAAAGTGGCAGATAGTCCAATACAACAGAATATAAATGTATTCACAATAAAAGCAACCATTGGCGTAGGATAGGCATCAGAATGTGTTTCTGTTTGGACCATAAATAATATACAGTAGCATACCAACAGACCATTTTCCAGACAAAAGCAACAATATGTAACTTCTGTAAATCCCAGGTGACATTTTTAGTTTGTTTATTATAAGGATACTTAGTGCTCACAAAATTCCAGGAGAAACCTAAGCAAGCCCCAAGGCAATTTTTAAGATTATGTAACACTTTATTTATATAATTGTTTTCATTCCATCAAAGCAGACCTTGTTAAGGAGAAGTGACCTGGCATGCAAGAAAAATTAACAGGCTGCTCCTGACCATATATTGGAAATATGCTACCAGTGTGCACTACTTTCTGATGGGGAATTTACACAAACTCTTTGGGGCAGAGGCTATCATTTACTAAAGGCTTATAATTTACGTTGTGGTGGTGCCCAGAGGTTTAGACCAGGTTCGATCTCATTGTCCTAGATGTACAAACATACAGTAAATGACAGTGCCTGACCTAGAGTTGATAACAATGACTAATGCAAAAGGGACGTGACCTATTTGAGGCTTCTGTAGCAACTGCAACATAGATGAAAAATAAATGGGCTGCCTTGAATATGTATCCAGTGCTGCTCCTTTGGAGGTTAATGGGAGTTATGCCATTGACACCAATGAAAATGGGTTGAAGCCATTTAATTTCTATATCAGAGAAGGAAGTTTGAATCCCATGCAACCAAGGTACCCTGTCATGAGAGCTCAGAAAGCCCTTTCCTGAAGGATGTGTTTACAACACTCTAGCTTTGCTTTTCCTTTTTTAAATGAATACTGAATACTTCTGAATACTTCAGAATTGATTCTGTGAGATGCTGAGCTCCCTTAACTCCTACTGTGGTCAATGGGAGTGGAGGGCCTTCAGCTTGTTGCAGGACTATTTTCATTATTTTACAGACTCAGCCCTTAAAAAGGATGTGTTGCTGTTAGAAGTGTGAGCTAAAACCATAAACCTGTGACTTCATTCCATCCTTCCTTATGCAACAGAGAATACCTTATTTGCTAGGGTCTCAGATCTCTGCATGATTCTGTAGAACAAATATGGGGTAAGGAAAGGAGAGGATCAGCCTTAACTGTAGTTTGCTGATTTTGATCCGTTTATTCCCCCCACCCAAAGAAAATCTGTATAAGTCATTAAAGTAACATTTTCATTTGTATGTTAATTCACAAAGAATTGCTCAAATATCTGGAAGTCCATGGATTAGTTTATATTTCATGGACTACTTTTAATTAGGGCTTGGAAACAGCTTGGTACTCTCCAGTATGCCATTCCATGACTTCTCTGAAGCTACTGTCATGTTCTCCAAAAATCTCAGCTTTCAGTTAAAAAGAAAGCCAGTCTCTGACTGTTATGGTTACAAAGAAATCCTAAAACATGGAGACTGAGTGTATCCAATGGAGATATGAGCCTGGAACTATAGAGCTGAGAGGTGGGAACTACCCCATTCATCTCAATGACGAGTTAATTCAGATGCCCAGTGATAATTTACATGTCACAGATCTGCAGTTTACCAGGAGTAATGTCATCTCATTTTGCTGCCACAAGGGGTGACATTTGGGAAATATTGCCATTTGTATTTCACCCCAATCCTCCCCACTTAAAAAGGGAGCCTAGCCCAAGAAGCTCATCAGAGCCTAGAGCATATTAACTCAAGCCCCACCAACAGGGAAATCAAGCAGCAAAATGATAATACTTTGAATATATGCATAATCTACTGTTAGTCATACTAATTTTGGTGATTCTTAGGGGCAGATCTTGTGTCTGTGCCGGTTTGAAGTACCATCCCTATCTTCTCTGACCCCTGCATTTAATATACTCAATGATAGCAGAGGCTAGAAGCCGGGATTCTACAAGAGTGATTTGGCTCCAAACTGAAGTATGACAGGGTCTCCGAAAATTGTTTTAGTTTAAGAAAAAACACTTCAATCCCTAGGAAAAATAGTAATTATTGCTGTGTAAGACTAATATTGCTATAGGGTTAGCTTGTGTAATAGGATATGCTGGCTCTTTAAGAATGAGCATGGAAGTCTGCTAGGCCATTCCACACACACACACACACACACACACACACACACACACACACACACACACACACACACCCTTTTTGGGGGGGCACGCAAATACAAACCCAGAAAACAACCACAGAGGGGAAGTGGTCTCAGGGGAAAATTTGTGGTTTGGGAAGAACTCAAACTCATTCTAGCGCCCAGGCCCAGAACCTTGACACGTGCATAGGGCAAGACTCACTTCTCTCTTATCCAACCAGAAGGAATCATATTGTCCGAGAGCTGCTAGGATTTGTAGACTTTACCACTGAGGTAGGATAAAAAAAACCACCTCTTTCTTCAGACCAAGAACAGCTTGTAGCCAGTTAGGGCTGATGGTGTTCTCTCCCAGAGACTGGGAGAACTCTGCTTGGTTGTTTATGTTTAACTTGCTGCTCTCTGGGAAGAATCCCTGGGAAAAGGTCTTATATTGAGGAGGTGGGGGCGTGGTTTGGAATTTATTATAAGACTGTTTTTGTTTGGCTTTAACAGCCAGATCTCAAAGGAGAGTCTGCAATGGACATTTCAAATTGTGCCTTTTCTGGACTCTGCTGTACAATTGTATTTGAGCTTTGCCACCAGACCACCCCATAGAGTTGGTTTCTCCAGAGGAAGAAATTCACCCCAGGGATAGATCATTATTGTTAATTTTTAAAGAATCCAGTGGATGTGGTATTCAGTGAGCATCAGCCTGCTACACCTGTATATAGGTACATCTGGAAAATAACTAGAGATTAGTAAACTTAGCCATTATAAAATTAATGAATTTAAAAATAAGCGTGTGCATATATGGGTGAACTCACTATTCTGGCACCTCCTGCTGGCCGTTCTAACAATTAGCTCTGCTTACCAGTGCACTCCCTGCTGGTGGAGCCTCACCACTGTCACTTCTTCAGGACCCACATCACTCCCAGGACTGTAGCATCCTCTTCAGTGACACAGCCCTTCAGCTGTGCCACACTATGTGCCCCCACCTTGCAGGGGATCTAGTCTGCTATGTAGCCACTTGCCTCAGTAGCTACTGCAGCCAATTGTTCAGTCTCTTCCCCTTGGGCAAGAGGAATAGGGGGACCCAGACTCATCCACTACTCCTGGTCCCAGCCCAGGGACCCTGTAGAAGGTAGCCACTCACTGCATCCCTTCCAATTCCTCTATACCTTTCCCTGGGCCACTTCCCTGTGACCCAAGCACCCTCATTTCAGGGCCTCAGACTACCAGTCTTTATTTTTAGCTCCCCCAGTCCCTGCCTACAGCACTGTTCTGTCCAGGGAGTTAGCCATCCTCAGCCTGCAAGGCAGGCAGGCAGTCACTCCCTCTGCTCTGCCCTACAGCTCTTCTTATATGGGCCTGCCTGAGCCTGATTGGCTGCTTCTCACAGCTCCCTTCGTATTGGCTGCTTTTCATGCAGCTGCTCCAGGGCTCTATTAACCCCTTAGCAGCCAGTGTGGGGCAAATGCCCTATCACACAGACCCTTATTTGAACTGATAAGGAATGAAGCAAATGCCCATTTTCGTAAAGTTTAAGGCTTAGACTGTGTTTTAGAGACATAGGCCTTTGTTAGTGGCATGGGGCGGAGTTGGGAATTGAAGAGCTGCTCTGCAGGAATTCTGGCAATTTAGCAAAAATTCCTTCCGGGGCATAGGGAGCATATTCTGCAGTAGCAATCCCACCACTAATTAAGCAGGTGCAGCATACTTTCCTTACTGGCTACTAGAGTTGGCCAGGTCTGTTGCTGAGAGAGTGGGGGCTGGACATCCATATCCACACCGTTAGCTAAGTTTGCAGCGTATCACTCTGTCTTTTTGAGGTCACAGCCCCACCACCATTCTGCTCTGTTTGGGCACCAATCCCCAGCCACACTGACTCCTGAGCAGGGGCACAGGGACTAGAGGAAATGCTGGTTGTGCCTTCTCATCCTGAGAAAAGGATGCCAGCTGTGCTGGTGGTTTGTGCAGTAAGACACCTGCCCACTAGAAACTGCAGCAATACAACCAAAACATGACACATTAGGCCACTACACAGCTGACAGCAATGGCTTTTGACCATGTAAGAAGGCGCTGTGGCCTTCCCCAGAGTCTGGACCCGAGGAAGGGCTGCAGCGACCGGGGTGGACTGAAACAGGCCCAGCAGACAAGTCTGCCAGGCAACAGAGAGGCCAGGCCGTGATAGGACCACCCAGCCAGCCCAATCAGCAACAGTGGGGTGGAGCTCCTACAGGAAGGGGCAGTATAAAAGACAGGCCCCAGCGCTCAGTCTGGAGGAGACTGCTGCTGGAGGCAGAGGGGCTGCCCTGCTGGCTAAGGCCTAGGCTGGACCTGCTCCAACCCCAGGGATGCTTGCCTACCAGAGCAGAGACCCTGACCATTCCCTGATCCTGCCTCAGGGCCTGGGGACTGGGTAAAGCCCATGGGTAGCTGGACCAGGCCATGGTGACTGGACTGAGCAACCGGATCCCTAGGACTGGACTGAGACCCCTAAGCAACCTGAATGGGAGATGGGGAGTTGTCTCATGCTGAGCCCCCAGAGATGGGACAGGACCTGGATGAGCTGCCTGATGCCAAGCCATCCCCAGATCCCTGTGACCTGGAGGAGTGCTCCTTGCCAAGGAGCTCCCTGCCCTACCACCTGTGGATGAGAGGGACTGGCAGGCCTACTGTGGACTGTGTATCATAGCAACCCTGAGGATCCTGATAAGTACCTGGGGATACAGGGAGGAAGTGGCCCAGGGACAGCCATAGACAGTGGCTGAGTGTGGGGCAAGGATCCTGTTGGTGTGTTGTGGTGGGAGCCCCACCAACTAGGCCCTGGGCTGGGACGCAGTGGAGATGGGAGGGCCTGCGTTCCCCTCCCCCCTTCCCTAACCCCCTGGGAGAGCTGCCTCCTCCCTACCACTCCAGGGAGCGGACCCACTGCTCGCCTGCTCCGCCTGAGGGCCGGACTACGACTCATACGGAGACGCTATTCCCCATTTAGGAAGGTGCTGTGGCCTTCCCTGGGATCTGGACCCAAGGAAGGGCTGCAGCGACCGGGCCGGATCAGATGGCCCTCCAACAGACCACCTGGCCAGATACAAGCCAATGCGCTGGAACTGAAATATGTCATAACCCATTTCTGATTCCCTGAGCCATCCAATACTGAGTGCATCGATGTTTTAAAGATGGTCATTTTAGACCTGTTAAATTCTCATTCAGAGCCAAGATCTCCTTGCCCTGAGGGAACTGTATTTCTTGGGCATCAGGGTTAATGTTTCACTTCAGAGGAATTCTTGTTGGCTAGAGCTAAACTATGCAAACAGGCTTGTGTCATTGTTTTCAAGAGTGAAAGGTTTTCAAACCTTGATTTCAAACTTAGCTGAATAAATGTTTGTTCTTTAGTTAAAATGCACTCCCAGTTTCCATGTAATTTTCCTACTATTTAAATAAATTTTTAATGTAATTACTTTTACAATGATTTCAAAATTATTTACAGTAACACCCATTTATCTCACTTTTTAAAATATGATGCTGGATACCACAAAGTTTATGGTTTGTGAACTCACAATAAAATACAAAGTCACTTGTGTTAAAAATCCTCTGGTGGGCCATCTAATCTCCCCTCCCTCCATTGGGGCCAGGCTGCTTTTGTTTTGCCTGATCCAATGCCAAAAATGATCTGATCTAGCCTTGGTTATCTTCAGTGATCACAACTGTACAGCCTCCTTTGAACTG
Organism: Emydura macquarii macquarii; assembly: GCF_026122565.2. Classification (NCBI taxonomy): domain Eukaryota; kingdom Metazoa; phylum Chordata; order Testudines; family Chelidae; genus Emydura; species Emydura macquarii. Next base: position 74,531,097 of record NW_027131390.1, read on the forward strand.
TTTCTTTGTATAGTAAACTTACCTTGTACTAGCTAACCTAAATTTTCCCTGCTGCAGCTTAAATCCACTAGTGCATTTATTATCATGTCTCTATTGAGTGATATACAAGAAACATTAACCCTTGCCAAATGCCTTCTACACTGCAACATTATGTATGTCAAGTTTTCTAATCTCAGATCCACCTGTCACTCAATATATCTTTAGTTTCTCCCTGTCAGATTTTACACTAAGATCCTTGGGGAAGGGACTGTCTTTGTTCACATCTTATAGAGGGCACAATAAGTTGTGGGCCCTTGGCAAATAATTTGTCACCTCACTATTATAGTGGTACACTTTACCTTTATCTTGCTGGATATTACTGTAAAGTAATGCAGTAGAACTTTGGTAACTGCAGTAATGATATAGAGACCCAAAGCAAATTACTGATTCTCAAGATTCAGTAAGTGAACAGGCATAATACAAAGAATAAGGGTAATTAATCCCAGTGTACTTTATTTATTGACTTTGAGATTTGTTTGGTTTTCATTATCTGTAATATGTTGTATACTGTAGTGCAGTCAATTTTATAAAATGAGGTGTCATTGTGGGAACCACAGCAGTGAACTATAAAACTTAAATGAGAGATGTGTGCACTACCTATTCTGTGTGCAGATTAGCAAGATTATTCTGTCCCTTTCTGGTTGGATGAGTATCATTTTTGGATTGATAATTTCATGTACAAAATCTTTCCAATTCATAGCACAGGCCACTTGCCATGAGAAAGGATAGCTAAGGGACCTCCAAGAATTGTTCCAACCAAGCTCATCATCAGCTCTGCAGGAAAATTAGAACAAAGTATCATTCAGAGCATTCAAATAAAGCTTAGTTACACATGCAAATACCTTAAATATATAATACTACTACTTTACACTTGTATCACCATTTACCTGGAGACATCAGAGCACTTTATGAAAATTCGTTTTGCTTCACAACACTACTGTGAGGTCAGAAAGTCTTTGTTTCAGTTTGTCTTTCCAACAAACACACAAAGTCAGTGATGAAGCTAGGAACGGAACAGAACAAAGATTTCCTGAACCTTAAGACTTGTTCATTAAGACAATTAGTTTTTATTGAAAATGCAATTGCAATCAGATATGACCATTCCTTTATTACCCACTCTGGTAGTTCTGCTTTCCTATTTAAAGTACAAACAATTAATATAATTAGAGAATTAGTTTTGCTGGCTGTGCATTTGCATTTCCATGGTCTCCTTAAGAAACTTAGCCTTTCAATCTATTATTTCCCCATCAGATTCACGAAGTTCCTGCAAGCAACAATCATTTCAGATTATGATTTTGCTATTTCTTTAAATAAATGCTGATTCAGCTACACATGCAGCAGCTTGAAATGTCCTCAGAGAAAGTAGAGAAGCAAAAAGCTGTCCAACCCACAAAAAATCTTGCTAGACAGGCCTGCAAACCCAAACTTGCACTTTTAACCTACAGAAGCAGAGCCCTGAGGAATTGAGAAGCAGCTGCCTATCACTATCATTCCTTTCTTAGGGTACGTCTACATGTAAAATGCTGCAGCTGTGCCACTATAGCACTTCAGTGTAGATACTCACTATAGTGCCAGGAGGGGTTCTAATGAAAGATCTTGGAATCGTGTATTCTCTGAAAACATCCACTCAATGTACACCAGTAGTCAAAAAGATAATGTTAGGAACCATTAGAAAAGGGATAGATAAAACAGAAAATTTCACAATGCCACTATATAAAATCCATGGTACACCCACACCTTTGAATACTGCATGCAGTTCTGATCACCCCATCTAAAAGAGATATACTGAGTTTGAAATGGTACAGAGCAGGGCAACAAAAATAATTAAGGGTATTGAACAGCTTCCATATGAGGAGAGATTAAAGAGTGGGACTTTTCAGCTTGGAAAAGAGATGACTAAGAGGGGTTTATGACAGGGGCTTATAAAATCATGACTAGTGTGTGAAAAGGTTAGTGTTATTTACGCCTTCATATAAACACAAGAGCTATAGGTCACCCAATGACGTTAATAGGAAGCAGGCTTAAAACAAACTAAGGAAAGTATTTTTTCATGCAATACACAGCCAACCTGTAGAAGTTATTTCCAGGGGATGTTGTGAAGACCAAAACTATGGTGGGGTTCAAAAAAGAACTAGATAAGTTCATATAGGATAGTTCCATCAATGGCCATTAGCCAAGATGGTCAGGAATATGCAACCTCATGTTCTGGGCATCCATAGCTTCTGATTACTAGAAATCTGGAGTGGACAACAGGGGATAGATCACATAAGTGCCTGTTCTGTTCATTCGTTCTGAAGCACATTTCATTGGCCATTGTCAGAAGACAGGATACTGGGCTAGATGGACCATTGGTCTGACTCAGTATGGCCATTCTTATGTTCTTAACCCACCTCCCCATGGAAATTTCATTTCAAATTTCATGGAAATACATTGGTGTTAATTATGCCTCTGACATTTAGTTTGTCTCCTAGAAAAGCCTCCTGTAATGCCACTTATCCAGATCTATACCACGTATAGAGAGACAGGAGGCAAACACCAAAAGGGCGAAAGACCACCAAAAAAATCATGTTTCACACTCCAACCCCCATTACAAATTTGTAATTCTTTAAAAGTTATTTTAATTGAAAGACTGCAAGGACGAACAAGGCTGTATCAATACAGCTGTTAAGGGACATGACTTCCAGAATAAGGGAAGAATAATCGCCTTAAAATTTGGAAAGATACCTTTCCACCTTTTTGTTTTAAAAGAAGTTGTTTTTTCTACTCCTGAAGCAGGCGTTAGGCTACTCTTTGAATCCCTTGGAATGGGACTAGAAGATAAATGGAATTATCGTGAAAGTCTGGTACATACAGTACATTATCGCCCTATGACAGAGTGCAGGGCAACAGCAGCCGCTGGGCAACAGCACCTGCCGGGCCAGCACTCTGGTGACTGCAACTCTAATTATTCTAGAGTAGACCGCATTAACCAGAGCTGTGCCTAACTGATGGATGGGGACAGGCTGTATCATGTGCCTTAGTTCTCCTCAAAGGCACAGAAAGGAAGTAAGAAGGAGGAAGCTTGCTTAAGGAGCAGAGAGCCTCCTAGGACAGTATATGTAAGGCTGAATGGTGTGTAAGGGTGATGGAAACAAACATTGTAAATAAACTTTGTGGAGTGTTTTACCAGCAGAAGATCTGAGCCATTGCAGGTTTAAAAAGCAGCAGAAGAGAACCTGCCCTGCCACACCCTCAGAAAAAAAAATCACAGTGTAGTTATTCCAATTTAGTGATAAACCACCTACCAAAGCTGACTCACAGCTTGGGACAAAGGTCACAAGGATATGGCTCCACATTTCCAGCTCACTAGTGCTAGCTTTGTTCCTGCCAGTTATGAGAACAAATAACTTGTGAGTCATCCTACATTTCTTCAGCCAAAACCATACCACTGACACCGTGGCAGGCAGTAACAGGCTGCAGCTTTTGTGAGGAACCTTTGGCTGTATTAATCCAATTCCTGCCAGTACATGATTGTAAGACTGGAATATGAAAGTTAGAAGAAACTGAAAGTACACATTAATTTGGGAGTTTAAGTAGTTTATATTAAAGGAAAAGACTTTTAAAGCCAAGCAAGAAAACAAGAACAGGTATTTAAAAGCTCAAGCTAGAATTTTCCTAGTACATTAAAGAATTAAACATGGATCTGAGGCAAAACCCTGGATTTGAATAATTCAGAATTTTTTGAAAGTTTGAATTTAGATCCAACTTTTTGTGGCTCAGACCCATCTCTAGTAAGATAAGAAGCTTGTAATTATGTATTGAGATTTGTTACTGGATTGTAAACTTTGTTTTGAGATGGAAGTATGCACACATGGTCCCAGTTCTAGAGAAAATTTATTCTACATGTTTTCAACCTAAAGAATAGAGTCTAAAAAAGGGATATCCTAAGGAGAGAAGTATCTGTATCTTGTCTAAAACATTCTGCTAGCAATTAGGACATAATGTGAACGTATCACTTAATATATTTTATAAATTTAATACCTGCAAGACACCAGAGTGTAACTGTCTATCACTATAGGTGCATGATAAAAAATAAATCCTTAAGCAAAGCAGTTAATTACATAACTGATGCAATATAGATCCATAATACTAATCCATGTCAACATGTACGTATTTTACAATTGATATAAAGCACCCAAGTTGACCACTATGTGCTTATACATAAATAGAAGACTAAAACACGGCTAGAATGATACAATGTTGAGTCAAGACAACTCAAGTGCTTACCAAACTACAAAGCAAAAAATTCAAATGCACCTTGCAAGCCACCCTCAGCAATCACTGCAGGCAACAGCCTGAGTGAATAAACAGGCCTTGGTCTGTACTCCAAAATTCCACACAGTCTCTGGTAGAGCAATGGAGGAGGTGAATTCTGGGGTTGAGGTACCTCCACAGAAAACACCCTGTCACAACATACACATTTTTCTGATCTGGGAACTCAGGGCATAATTGCTGCTTCCGGCTATTTCTCAGAACATGAGAAATAGGTGACATCTCTAAGGCCATGTCTACACTAGCAAGCTTACAGCAGCACAGCTGTGTTCACATACAATGTATTTGCTTTGCACATGCAAAACTAACCACACAAGCAATAAAGAATTAGGCATGCAAAAAAATAGCCCCCTTTCTGTTTAACTTTATAAACAAACCTGGAATTGTCTTTTTTGTTTTTAAGTGATAAAATGCAAGCTATGGGAATTGTAAGAAGGACCATAACACTAGAGAGACAGGAAAAGACTAACTGAGCACAGATACCAAATTCTCACCTGGGCTTATCCTCAAGAACATGTGGTGACACTTCTTTGCAGATTTCTAGTTGCCTAAAGCAAAATTTTCACAGGTAGTCTCTTATTGTGTTCCTGGGTACCCCACTTGACCCAGTTGGGTGCCCAGCTAAAGACAGATTAACAGAAGTGCTGAGGACTCACGACTGCTGTTGAAGTCAACTGGAGCTGTTCTTGAACATATATAGTGCTATAAAAATGCCAATTGCTTGGAAAAAATCAGGCCAATTTTGGCATTAATCTCTTTGTACCTCCATTCCCCATCTGTAAAATAGGGATAACAACATCACCTAATCCCACAGGATTGTTGCAAAAAAAATTTGTTTTAATTAATTAATATATGTGAATGGTGACAAATGCCATCAGAAAGCCATCAGGAAATAAATAATTTGGTATTCAATGCAGAGTCTAGTTGGCCTGCATTTAATAAGGAATAAGAAACTTGAATAGCTACCCAAACAGAGAACACCATCCATCCTGTACACTCAGTGAAGCAGGGATCCTGTGGAAAAAATAGCACATGATCATGTAATTAAAGACTGTCACAATGCATATGCATAAGGGGACTGGGCAACCTTAATTCTCACCTTTTATAACTTTTGAATACTTGACTTAGCAACATCAATGTTCCTTATAACTGATATTTTTAATATAATATTTTCCCCCTACTACAAAGTTATTTGGCCTTTATACTCTGATTGCTGTCTTGAAACAGCCAATTACTCAATTACACTTGGATGGCCAATTAACTTCTATGTGCAGAGTGTGGATTGGACATATGAAGTGCACCTGGAACAACAGAAAATTTCAAATGACCAAATGCATTACTAAATGGATGTAGATACAGAGGCTGAGCAAAAACAAATTTAAAAAACACTCCAGAGGGCTAAAGAACAATTATACAAAACAGCCAGGTATATAGTTTCAGATATGGGTTGAGAAAAAGCCACAGCAGAGAGTTAAAAATTAAAATTATGTTTAGTTAGTGCAGGTGTTTTACTAGCAGAAAATTATCTATAAACTTCAGAGGGGAACCATTTCTAAATTACAAGAGAAAAGGGTATGTATGGAAGGAAAAGATACCAAAGGGAAAACCTTGATTCCATTTAGGTCAATGAGAGTTCTGCTGTTCCCTTCAGTGGGGCCATGACTTTACTTAAAATATCTGAGCTAGGTGATGACATGAAACAAACAAAAATGAATTTGTGTTATATTTCCCATATACTGGGTATGTTCTTTAAACCCTTCAATAATGGTTAAAAATTCTGAAAAAGCAAAACTGAAACTTTAATACAGAGATGATTTTAAAACACAATATTAGTGATCTTAGGGACTTGTGTGTTTGGGCAGAAGAATATTTTCCTAAGCTATTATAAGGAACTGCTATATAGCAGGGATACCCAAGAGTTCTAATAGTCTTCAGAAAGGGCCTGGCTTGCTTCCATCTCTAAACAAGGCCCAGGATGGTTCAAGAGATAAGAAAGAACATAAGAAAATAAGAACGGTCATATTGGGTCAAACCAAAGGTCCATCTAGCCCAGTATCCTGTCTTCCGATAGTGGCCAATGCCAGGTACTTCAGAGGTAATGAACAGAGCAGGTAATCATTAAGTGATCCATCCCCGTCGTGTCGCCCATTCCCAGCTTCTGGCAAACACAAGCTAGAGACACTTCAGAGCCTGGGGTTGCATTCCTGCCCATCGTGACTAATAGCCATTGATGGACCTATCCTCCATAAACTTAACTAGTTCTTTTTGGAACCCCTATTAAGTCTTGGCCTTCACAGCATCCTCTGGCAAAGAGTTCAACAGGTTGACGGTGCATTGTATGAAGAAATACTTCCTTTTGTTTGTTTTTAAACCTGCTGCCTTTCACTGGGTGACCCCTAGAATTCTTTTATTATGAGGAGGAGTAAATAACACTTCCTTATTTACTTTCTCCACACCGGTCATGATTTTATAGACATCTATCATATTCCCCCCCTTAGTTGTCTCTGTTCCAAGCTGAAAAGTCCCAGTTTTATTAATCTCTCCTCATACGGAAGCTTTTCCGTTCCCCTAATAGTTTGTTGTCTTTTTCTGTACCTTTTCCAATTCTAACATATGATCAGCCATTTTGAAAAAGGTTTTGTTCCTATTTGGAATGAAAATTAAAGATTTTTAAATTTCCCACGAAAGGTAAATTCTGGGGAAAAAATGGTTTCAGAAAAAATTTAAAATATTTTTTTTGATTTTTCCAAAAAGAAATTGAGCAGCTAGCTGCTGCTGGCTCTGGGGGACTTTTCAGGTTGCCCTCTCATCCGTTCCAACTCCAGGGAGCTCCCTCAACTGTTCCCAGGGAGTTGGTAAGTGCAGAGGCAACTGAGAGACTCCCCCATTGTAGAGCAGGGCCACCTGGAAACCCACCTCTCTCAAGCCAGGGTTTTCAAGGCTTACAGGTTCCCTGCTGTGGAGCCAGGAACCTAAACACTGAGAGCCCCTGCTAGAGCCAGGGCTCCCAGGGTTTCCAGGCTCCTGACTCTGCTTCAGGGAGCCTGTAAGCCCTGGGTCTCTGGCCCTAAGTCAGTCCCCAGGGTGGGGCTTTTCTGGAGCTGCAGATCCTGGAAACCTATAGGTTGCCAGCAGCCCACCAGATAAGCTGGCAAGAACCCAGGAAGTTCATCAAAACAACCTTTTCCTTGAAACAATTGGGGAATGACAAACAAAAAAAGGTTTCATAAGAAAATTCCCTACCAGCTCTACCTTATAGGTGTCATCAGCAGGGTTAGAACCTTAGATCTGCAGCACAGACGTCTGCCACACAAGCTAACACAGGAACTGGTAGCAGCATATTCTCTATGTGGACCAGGCACTTGAAGGAGGTGGACAACCACACTTCACCACTGGGTTTCACAGCTATTTGTTAGACAGCAGAAGAATATTGGGACTCAGGAATCCTAGATTCTATTCCAGGTTCCAGAAAGGAGTGTTTTCTAGTAGATACAGACCCTTATGCTCCTATTCCCTTAAGCCTCAGCCCCACCCCCTATCTCCAGCCTGTCCCCTGCTGCCCTTGTTTATCCCCTATGTGAGAGTGGGACAATTAGCATTGTCCACTCTCCCAAATGTATTAGATAAGGTGAGTCTGGCACCAACTACAGGAGCTCTCACTTCCATATCTGCCCATCCCCTTCACAGTAATTAATTCTGAGCCCCAACTTCCAAATCAATTTTGTCCCCTCAGTCTCTTCATCAGTTCTGCCCCCAAGTTCTTTGTCTGCTAGATTGAAAAACCCATTATCATTTTTTTGTTCATTATGATGGTATTTATAGACTGTGATCAATTTACCCAACCCCCACAATTAGCAACCTTATCCTCATTAAGCTAAACAGATTGAGGTCCTTGAGTCTATCACATAAGGCATGTTTTCAAATCCCTTAATCATTCTCATAGCTCTTATCTGAATCCTCTCCAATTTATCAACATCCTTCCTGAAATGTGGACACCAGAACTGGACACAGAATTCCAGTAGTGGTTGCACCAGTGCCAAAACCAGAGATAATATAACCTTCTTACTCCTACTTGAGATTCCCCTGTTTGTACATTCAAGCCTTTTGGCCACAGCATTGCATGTTCAGCTGATTATCCAGCATGATCCCAAGCCTTGTTCAGAATCACTGCTTCCCAGGATTGAGTCCCTTTGCTATTAGCACTGACTCTTCTGTTAACCCATTTAACTGTGTATAGCAATGCACTGACTGTCATGCTGGCTAGACTGGGGAGGGGGGGATTTATTATGTTGTTTAACATCAATATGTCAAAATCATAGTAATTCATGTGAGATATGTCATGTCAGGTACTATTGGAAAGGCTATAATGGGCTAAGTAAGATGATGATGTTTATGTTCATGTGTTATATGTGTAATGGAAGTTATGGATATGTTTGATATATCAAAAACAACGAGAGTTCTGTGGCACTTTAAAGACTAACAAATTTAATTTTTGTAGGCATAAGTATTTCAAATTGTGCTGTGTCTGGGCGACACCCCAGACAGTATGCCTGCAGGACTAGCCTGCTTAATGGCCCATTAAGAAATTCACAGATACAAGTCCAGGGGGAGAAGCCAGGGATATACCTAATGAGTCACCAGTCACTGAACCTGTGAAACAAAGGACTGAGAGCCATCCAGGTACTGGATGTATACCAGAGGGACTATACAAGCCTGCAAACTCCACACTTCTACTAGAAACCTGATATATATGGACTTTCAAATCATTTGTATGTATCTGATTGCTTTAATCCTTTAACATTTCTCTTATAGTTTCTTTCTTTCTTTTTATAATAAACCTTTAGTTTTATTTACTAAAGGATTGTCTGGCAGCGTGGTATTTTGGGTAAGATCTAAACTTATATTGATCTGGTACTGTGGCTGACCCTTTGAGGTCTGGAGAAACCTTTTTGGTAAAAAGCATAGAGTTTTAAATAACTGGTCTCTTTACTGGATCTAGTGGCCGATTGGGAGCCAGAGACTGAAATGCAGTAAAGGGGGCTGTGTATATTTTTATTTTGGCTTCTTGATAACCAGTGTGGGGAATCAGAAGCACCGTTTGTGGCTGGTTGGGAAGTCTGACTTCAGTGTCACCCACCAGTGTTGGGAGAATCTGCTCTCCTTTTACAGCCTGTCCTGACCTTGGCATTTTCAGGTGGCTACCCTAGGCACGGACGGATCACACTGACATGCTTGAACCCATATGTCCAAGAGTGTTGCCAAAATGAACTACTTGTGAATTGTAGGTCATTATCTGGTGTTAACTCATCTAGTGAACAAACTGTGATTTACAATTGATATTCAATGTGTTATGCCAATGCTCAGATATGTAACTTGTAGTCCACTGATAAGAGGTAATCTTTCCTGTTTAATTCAAATAGATGTGCACTAACCTTGAATCAAGTGCAATCAAAAATCTCATGTGATTTAAATTGTTCTTTTGCATTCTCTTTCTTACATTTATTGCAGATTTCACCCTTCAAACCTTATCTGCAATGGCAGCATGTATGCCTGGCAAGAACAGGATATCTCAAGCTTTGAGGATTATACTTAGCCTGTCTGAACTATGTGGTATTATGACATGATATCCTTTGTGCAGAATCCTATCATATGCATAAGATTAATCTGCATAACCTTTATCAGTATATATACTTTTATCCTAGAGCATGTCTCGCCTTCTTCTATTGGCCACCCAACTAAAATTACTCTATCAAGTTCTTGTAATGTTGGGCCATTTTGTGTTTCTCATTTGAACTTCTCCAATTTTGTTTCGGAAATGGTTAGTACTTGAGTCATTTTAACTCAAGCTAGTACTTGAGTCGTATTTAATTCAAACTCCTCTACATGTAGCTGCTTGCTTTCCTGAAAACTAGTCCATGATCAAAAGTTTTCTTTTGCCTCTCCACTAGTGAAAGTTCACAGTTAAATTAATGCTTGCATCTTGATTTTTCCTTATTTGACTGCTTTGGTTATTTCCCCCCTATTTTTTCATCCTTTTTATGTTCTTCATAAAATGAAATTAAGTTACCAAGCCTTTGTTGATGTAACATTGAAGTACCAACTGGAAAGCGAATATCAAGAAACATACTCACAAAAGTCAAGATTCTCCAATTAAAGTTATCTCAGATTTATAGTTGCACATAGTCAGCATCTTATATTCCTGCTTTCCTTATAAATATGTAGCTTCATAATGTAAATGAGCGCTTATGATGTTGGATGTATACATTATAAAATATGCAAACAATGTAATGTTGTCAAGTCAGATTTATTTTGAGCTTTAAATTTTACCCTTCCTACCCTCTGAATGATTCATCTGGTAACTTTCAGGTTGTATGAATCAAAATAAATGTTATGCTAATCCGAGCTTTTGTATGTAACATTTAATTTTATTCTTGTTCCAATATTTTGTGTTTTTTCCTGGCATAAAAGGGGAATGCCCCAAGAAATCATAGTCACCTTTAAATCCAAGCCAAGACGCTAGAAGAAAAGAAGGGTTTGCATAACTGTATTTTTATTTTGTCAGATTCTCTTCTCCATCCCTAAATTCTATGAAGGATATTGAAAAATGTTCTTAACTATGATGATTCCTGAACTTTCCATATGGAAAATGACATGAAAGCTTAAAGGATTCAATAGAAGAGAGATTAAATATGGGGAAAGTATAACTGGAAACTAAGAACTGCCTAAAAAGGTGCCCGTTCTATTTTATTTTGTGTGTGTGTAGTAGTGACATACAAGAAAATTAGTGAAAATAATCACATAGCCAGAAAACCAGTGGGTATTTTGGTTAGTTTCTGCTACAGCTAAGGAAACCACAAAGCCACAGAAATCTCCAGTCAACTCAACCAGTTACTACATTTGTTCATCAGGAAATTGACCTAGATTACCTTCAGAGTATCATTGCTCTTTAAAACAGGCCTTTCATAGTCAATGTAATATTTGGATATAAAATAAAACAAACTATACAAGTGCCTATTTGGTGTATGCTTTGAGAAAATTGACAAAGGTCATGTTTTGGGACTTTTCTCATCTAAAAGTAAAGCATTACATGAATCATGTTGTTTTATTTGGCTTTTATTTGCCATTGGTATTTCATGGTAATTCATCTCTTCAATCTTTCCATATAGAAAAAAATGGCTTTTAGTTACTGCAGACCAGCTCACTACATATTTTGTGTCAGGCTAGCAGGAAAAAAGAGGATCACCAGATGTGACAGAATACACCCCTGTATTCACATCCCCACACACTATTGTAATAATGTTTATACAAAGTATGCTTGTGATATATCATTTGAAAACTCATAATTTGCTGGTCAGTATTATCCTGATAAAATATGTGTGACAACATTGTATGTGAAGTTATAAGATTCCTCTGTATGGATTATTAACACACATTCTAAACACCACAGCCCTGTCCAAATAGAAGTTGGCAAACAAGTCTGTCCTAAGCAAAGGAATGTCTGCTCTGCTTAATTTGCATTTACACAGTAAACAGAGTCATCAGGAAGGGAAAACAAAGGAAGTTCAAACAGATGAAGAAAATCAGCAAGTAATAGCCTTCCACATAGACTCTTTGGTGACTGGTTCTCAACTGGAAATGAGTTCCAGAGGGGTAGCCATGTTAATCTGTTTTTAACAAAACAGCATGAGTTTTGTGGCACCTTAAAGACTAACAAATTTATTTGGGCATAAACTTTTGTGGGCAGAAACCCACTTTGTCAGATGCATGAAGTGGAAACTTCAGTTTGGTAGATATATATACACATGCAAGGATGGGTGAGTTACATCACAGTGAGGAGAGCAAGTGTTAATGAGGTTAATACAATCAGGGTGGTCATTCACAACAATTGATGAGAAGGTGTAAATGTCAAAAGAGGAAACATTATTTTTTGTAGTGGACTAGCCACTCCCATTCTCTATTCATACCTAGTCTGATAGTATCAAGTTTGCATGTGAGTTTCCAGCTCTGCAGCTGGAATTTGTTTTTAAAGTTTTTTTGTTGAAGTATGGCAACTTTCAAAACTTTTCAAGACCAATGAAGTGGGTTTTTGCCCACGAAATGTATTTATGCCCAAATAAATTTGTTAGTCTTTAAGGTACCACAGAACTCTTGCTGTTCAACTGGAAATGTTTTTCAAGAGGTGGACTGAAACTATAAAAAGGAGGGACAAACATCCCAACAGCCTCCCTCCTCCCCATTGCATTCATTGCACCTGAAGAGACAAAAGAAGCATTCACTGGACTATGGGGGAGAGGTTCTGACCAGGGAGTTTGGTCAGTAATCTGCTGAAGTATGTGCTGAGAAACTTTGCTTGAATCTAATATATTTGTTAAGTTAGGCATTAATAAGTGTTTTATCTTTATTTTTCTTATAACCATTTCTGACTTTTATGCCTCATTACTTGTACTCTTTGGAGTTAGTAAACTTGTTTTACTGTTTTATCTAATCTGTATTTTATCTAAGTGTGTTTAAACTGAAATGTTTGAATAACTATTTGAGATAATAAATTGGCATATTATTCCCTTTAAGGAATAACAGACTTAAAATATGTGTACTATCCACAAAAGGGCTGGGCAGTACAGGACATATATTTCTGGGGGGAAATCTGAGACTGGTCACCCCGCTGTATAATCAAGGCAGGTGAGAGCCAGAGTGTAGCCCAGGTGTGGCTGGCAGGCTGCAGTTACACACAGACTCTTTGCTTGTGGCTTGCATGCTGGAAGGCTGTTTGTGAGTGACCTAGGTGGGAGCTACTTCAGCAAAGCATTGTAAGGCACCCAAGGTTGCAGGGTAGGGGTGACAGCCCCCCACTTGTCTGGACTGTACCCTGGTATGTCACACCAGGGTATTTTAAATATTTAATTTGTATCTACATATATATAATCTAGGTCACAGGCTGAACAGAGCAATACAAAGAGGGGAGAAATTCTTCTTTCATTCTTCCAAGATATGGTAAGAGTGACGGGGCAGTGGAGTGTGGTAGCAACTGAAAGGAGGATTCTTGAAGCATTGTGCATGTGCCAGGCACAATGACTATTGGCCTGGAGACAATGCTCTTTGCTGCTCCTGTAAGGAGCAGTGTGATCTCCTGCCAGTGTTTATTGCTGGATAAGAGCATGCCCACAAGAGACATGGCCATGCCCCAAGCCAGCTGACTGTATTCCCTTGGCACTGTGAAATGGTACTGAGTGCAATGGCCAGGCTCCCAGACTAGCACTCAAGGGATTATCATTCTAGGTGCATGTCCTGGCCTGTTTCTGCCTGGGTAAGCTGGTGAGGAAGAGATACTCTGAGCCTTCTTATCAACTTTCACAGCCTTCATAGTGCACCTGTGCTAGGCAGGAGAGAACTTTGCCCATAATCTGTGCAATCAATTTACAGGAGATCCATTAGCTTTGACATAGGGCCATGTCTATATCATTAGAGAAATATACTGTAAAGGTGAAGCTAGCACAGATAAGTCTATAGCAGTGTAAACATTCGGGCTCGGGCTGGAGCCCAGGCTCTGAAACCTGACAAGGGGGGAGGGTTTCAGAGCTCGGACTCCAACCCAAATGTCCACACTGCAATTTTGAGCCCCCTAGCTCAAGCCCCATGAGCCTGAGTCCATTAACCCAGGCTCTGATACTTGGTGTCATAGGTTTTTGATTGTTGTGTAGACATACCCTGTGATTACAAAGTCATCCCTAACCCATTAGAGAATTCCCTCTATCCTGGGAACAGCTATGCTGGTGCTAGGGTAATTTTGGAGCTGTGTAAAGCAGCAGCAGCAGCATAGCCCAGTATCTAGGAGCATAACTTCATTTTTGTTAGTGTGATTCTGAAAAAAAAATTGAACTTGGCATGTATGATTAGGTCTTACTAAAAATGGAAAGCTGGATGTGACATTTTCCAGGCAGATTGTGGTAAAGCAGCTGGTCATCATGACTAGATAAATACTTCTGATTTTAACTAGAAATTCAATAACCGGGTTCTAAAGCCGGTTAGAAACAACCTAGAATCACCTCAGTGTTTGAAATCTGTAATTATAATAAAATAAACTATGGTAGTTAGTATTGTTTCTACCCAAAAAGTAAAAATTATTTAGAAGTTATGTCATAGGTAAACATTTAAACATAAGAACATGACTCTGTTGACAAAAGAGCAGTTAGGAACTGTAATTTCTTTTTCCCCATATTCAGCTTCTGCAGATACATCAAGCAGAACAAATACACCATGATGTTCTGAGTAAGTTAAGTGTAATGTATGAACTTGTTTTGGCTAGAAGATGAAGAAACATCATGGAAATCAGAGGGGGAAAGTGCTATTTTATGAAGTGGTTATTTCCTTAGACAGCCACATTATACTTTGGATAGTGAAGTCAATTTTAAAAAATTATTTTCTTTTATGTTGTCCAGGCAATGGGTTATGTTCTCCAGTGGCTTACACAGAGGCACAAGTGTTTGACCAGGTGCATATTAGCCTGGAACAGGACCCGTTGATGTAAATTTTGTAGCCTTTCAAGAGGCCTTTGACAAGGTCCCAGAGATGAGTAAACTGAAGAAACTAAGTTGTTATGGAGTGAGAAGTTGTTACGGGGTCCGCTGCTGTAGTGCTTTAGTGAAGACGCTATGCCGATGGAAGAGCTCCTCCCATCAACATAGTTAATCTACCTGCAGAAGAAGCAGTGACTATGTCTACAAGAGAAGCTCTCCTGTTAACACAGTGCTGTCTACATGAGGGTGTTAGGTCAGTATAATTACCTCACTCGGGATGTGTGGATTTTTCACACCCCTGAACGACATAGTTATACTAATATAGGTCTGTAGTTTAGACCTGGCCTAAGAGAAAGAAAACAAAGTGTAGGAATAAATGGTCACTTTTCTTCAGGGCAAAAGATTAATATCAGTACAGGGGCCAAAAAGTTTTGTACTAGGACCACAGTTGCTCATTAAATTATTTATTGTTGAGCTAGAAAAGGGGATAAGGAAAGTTTACAGAAAACACAAAGTGATTAAGGTTAGTCAAGTCCATGGAAGATTGAAGAATTTCAGAGAGACTTGACTAAGTTATGGTGACTGGATAACATGATGGCAAATGAAACTCAATGTTCATAAATGTAAAGTAACACATATTAAAAAGGAGAAGATTAAATTGAACTGCTACTGAATACAGATTGCAATTGTTAAATGTATAGCATCAACTGAGAAAACTGATCATCATTGTGGGCATCTGTATAAAGACCTTTATTAACATGCAACTATGGTCACAAAAGCAAAATGTTAGGATATACAATGAACGGGATGGAGAATAATACAGAAAATATTAGAAAAAAATCCATCGTTTACCCTAATCTGGAATACTGTGTGGAGTACTGGTTACCCCATCTCATAAAGGATATTGCAGAATTCGAGAAGGCTCAGTTAAGCTTGAGAAAAATGAAGGGCATAGAACAGCTCTCATGTGAAGAAAGAGAAAGATGACTGGGATTGTTTACCTTAGAAATAGGAGAGAGAAGATGGGACATGATAAAAGTAGGCAAAATAATGGCATGAGAAGGTAGAGCAGGGGCTTCTGTTCTCCCTGTCTCATAACACAAGAACAAGGGACCTAAAATGAAATTAAAAGGCAGCACATTAAAACTAATAAAAGTAAACATTTTTTCATACAATTCATAATTAGGCTGTGGAACTCATTGCCACGTGATGTTGCTGAAGCAAGGAATTTAGCAAGACTCAAAGAGAATGGATGTTTATGCAGATAAGAATTCCAGAGTTATAACAGTTAATGCTTTAAAAAAAATAGCTATGGTCTTTGGGACCTCATATTTCAGGCATAAACCAATCTCTAATTACTAGGGGTTGCAATGAAACTTTCATAGGGGGAAGATTATCTCACAACTGTGTGCTTTGGGGTTTCCTTGACCTTTCTCAAAGATTCACAGATTCCAAGGCCAGAAGGGACTACTGTGATCATCTAACCTGACCTCCTGTATAACACAGGCCATAGACCTTCCCCAAAATGTTTCCTAAAGCATATATTTTACAAAACCTTCTCTGAAGTACATGATGTTGTTCACCAGTGGAGACAGGATATTGAACTAGATGGACTACAAGCATCATCCAATATGGTAATTCTTGTGTTCCTAAATTCCTGCATCAAAGGTAGCTAAGCGGATTTATATTATTGGGATTCATCTGAGCTAGTTCCAAAGCTGTGTGATTACGCATAGATAGGACAGTCAGAGGATTGAATGTGTAAAGAAGAAAAGGAATGTGAAGTATGTATTGAGGTGGGGAATGGATAATGATCAGCAGTTACTACTGTTCTAAATGTGATGCCATCACTAACCAGGACCTAAAACAGTGATCAGAGCTGCATTGATATTTAATGACATTTTAAAACTTGCACTGTCATTTTTTTTTAGGAACCTTCATGTCAAATAATAAAAATTTTGGTGCCACTGCAAAAGCCATTGCTTCATTCTCTATTGTGTGCAGTGATGTCCTTAAACAAAAAGTGGACATGAATTGTGTTATTATTGGCCTAATCTTGTAGCCAGTGAGACTAGCAGAAAATTTTTAATTTATGTCATGGGTGCAGGATTTGGCAAAGTTAGAAGTCTCAATATTGTGACTTCTTTAAGGCAAAGGTAAGTGTTGGTATGAAGCACTGGCAATCCACAGAATCACTGTGACCTATTTTAAAAATCTACTAGTAGTTAGCTGTTTGGCTGGCTGAGACTCCTGGGGAAAAAGATGATTCCTGTGTAAATAGACCATCTAGCCCATCATACTCTGCTCTTAGTCTGTTTCCTCTAGCTTCAACCAACTGACAAGAAGTATTTTATGTAGTCTTCTGTCACTCAGCACTAAAGATTTTATAAAAACATAATTAAGGAATTGTTCTTAGAAAACAAACATTTAAGTCATGTTATTAAAACTGTGCATATTAAATGTTAATGTTTTTGTAGTTCTTTCTCAGATTCCTTACAGAAGCATTCAAATACAGTTTTTGTTGACAAAATAATGTCTTTCAAAGAAGAAAAGAAAATGTTGGGACACTGACTAGCAAATAATCCTTTCAAACTAAATATGAATTATAATCAAGTTTTATGTGATGAGGAATTAAAAAAGGAAAAGATAATTGCTCTTCCCTTCTATAAGCAATTTTTAAAAATGAGAAAGCACAATGGGGTTACATTTTTCTGTGATTAGAAACTCTGAGTGCATTTTACCACAAATTGATAGTTTCTACCTCTTAAAGCATAATTTTGGTATTCTGCTAAATACTGTTACACTGGTGACATCAGTGACTGAGTTTTTAACCATTAAATCTTTAAATACTGTAAATATAGGAAAATTTAAAGTAAAACTGAAAAATGAGTTAGGAAAAACATTAATACTATTAAAGCCTCTAAGAATACTTAAAGCGTAATTGTTAAAACTTTGACCTTTAGAAAATTGAAATTAGGTTTCCTTCCAAGGATTTTACTCTCAAATTACTAAGGGCTTATGCAGCATTTGAATGGACTAAAAATAAGCCATTTTAATATTATGCAGATATAGATGTTATTTTTAAAGAAATGTTAATGCAGAATTGTGTGACTTACTAAGCACTCACTCTATAAGAATAACTTTGGCAGTTTTTGTTAGAATTTCTGGAACTATATAAGAAGAGGAGGTTATTAAAAAGAAACCTCAAACAGACATTTATTTTGCTAAAATGTGGTGCTTGTGAGATGGATCCAGGATCACTTAGTGGAAAGCTTCCTAGACTTTGGGGGTTGGAGACCCACAATGTTTGTTTGTGGCAGATTTGGGTCTGACCTCTCCTCTGCCCATATCACCCTGGAATTGTTGTCTCACCTCTTTTTGTCTATTCTTTCTCCCCCCCTTTAGTCTGTTCTCTTTTGTATCTTTTTCTGAGTTTGTGGGGTTTCCTTTCCATTTTTATTCTGTTATTTCTCCCAGTTTTCTCTGTCATTTTTTGACTTCTCTGCCTGTCTGTGAAGGACTCAGGTTTCAGTCGGTCTCTCAAAATGTAGTCTCCCCTCTCTCTCCCATCTTACTTCTCATGCCACTCATTCTCTGCCAGTCTGTCCTCCTACGTTGTCCCCCTCTTCTGGTCTTATGGGAACCAATTAAAGACAGAAGCAAAAGAAGTGCAGCCTTTGTACCTCAGACTTTCTTTTTACTGTCATTGCCTTTGCCTGAGTAATGCTGGTGGTTTGGTGTAGCTAGAACAGCCTCCCTATCCACAACGTGATCTTGTATCCCCTTAGGGGGATTCACCACATTGTTCGGAACCATAACTGGATAGAGCTGGGTGATGTGCAAGCATCTTCTCATAGATCTGGCAGTGCCTCATTAGTCCAACAAGCAATATGCCTGTTTAGTTGAGTCCTGGTCCTTTTGAAGAAAACATTGCTAATTGTTTCCAGAATTCATTATTGAATTAATTACTTAATTAGATTCAAGTTCCAATACCAACTTCAATTCAAATACCAACTGTATTAAAGTTCTATTTTTCTCGTGTTGTATTAGTATGGTGCTGATGTAGCTATTCACATGCAGTTTAACACTTCTTTCATGGGCTGCAATGGAATATGTCAAGAAAACTTTTCTCATTTCCCATACTTATATGCTGAGCCTTGCTTTGAACCAGGCACTTAGGAACTGTTGTGACCTCAGTTACACTGAACTCAATTGAGTTACTCTAGCTTTACCCCAATATAAGATCAGAATGGAACTTTTTATACTTTCATCTGGATAGCTGGGTGGGGGGGTTTCTATGTCATTTTCTTTTAATTGTGAACTAGTTGTCAGATTATTGGATGCCATTGTCCTTAACATTTTTCAGTAGTGCAAAATTATTGGCTATATGACATGCAAATATAAACCTATTGTATAATTAACAAGTTAGCACTGAAGTCAGCATAGTGTTGAATGTGAATAGCGGAAAAATATATCAATGAAGTTGTCATCACATGGTCCCACAGATAACCTTAGACATGACCCAATGCCTATCCTGTTACTAAAAATAAAACCACTGCTATAGTGCCAGATCAGTGGTGAAATCACATACCTATGTTAATGTGCTTGTATTTGCAAATAGGTATTCAAACTTAAGTCAGATCTGATAGGATTGGACAAGCATACTTTTGTTCTCTAGTAGCTGAGTTTGAATACCTTGAAGTTGTTAGTAAATAATGCCTTCTTTTGGTTTGAAACTTCTTTTGGTTTGAAAGACAAAAAAGCATCTAGCAATATTGAATTATTTTCATTTCTTTTTAATATAAAACAATAGCTCCAGAATCTTTAGCCTCTGTGAGAAATTTAGTATGACCAAGTGCTTTGGTCAGTGGAAAAGAATGCCTTTTCCTCCCCTGTACTGGATATTATGCATCTGTGCTTGACTTTGCAACATTTTAAACCTTAACTTTGTATTTCATAATCTTTTTATGGCTTAATTTATTGATGAGAGCAACATTAACATTGAATGAACTTTATTTTGTGAATTTCCTTAGTTTTTTAATAGCAAATATAAACATTTTTTTATATATATATATATATATATATATATATATATATATATATATATATATATATATATATATATTATGCAAGTATTATTTTTGTGAAATTCCTTCATGTGCTGAGCAGCATATTGAAAGTAATTACATTATACTGTATTCAGGCCAATGGTTTTTTAATCCAACATTAGTTTTACTGAAACTTCTAAATGCCATATTTTAACATTTTATTTGCAGTGTTGCAGTTGTGTTGGTCTCATGATCCAAGACAAAGTGGATTAGGTAATATCCATTGGACAAAAGTTGGTCCTATAAAAGATATTGCCTCACCACGTTTATCATTTTTTTAAAAAAAATATAACAGAAAACTGAGGAGGGATTCATCTCTATAATTTCCCACTTTTTTTAAAAAAGTACATAATCAAAATCATAAGCCCAAGTTTGTAAGAAGCAAATAAATATACATGAAAAGGAGCTAGAATTTTGTATCTTATTTTCACGTAACCCTTTTTGAGGAAAGTAACAAACAATTGAAAAGAACCAGTGTCACTTACCACAGTACAAACCAAAAGGAGAACAGCAGGAACTTATCCAAACCCAGTCTGCCTTCATTACAGGCCCTTCTTTGGAAGTCTGAGGGAAATCCCTTAACAAAGGCAGCTGTTGCCATGACAACCAGGGCACCAGTGACTCTCCCTAAATCTGCAAATGAACTGGAGGCACAGAGTGATAAGTGGTTGATTATCTTTGATATGTTACTCTTCAGGTAGCATCAGGGGGTGGCTGATGTGCACTATGTGAGGAAAAAACACAGGCTTTTCCAGTGTTCTGGTTTTCCTGAAATTCCTTTTAAAAAACAAAATACATACAAACACAAAATAGACATTGGAGATCATTCCATATACATATTAGTGGCTGAAATTTGGTTCAAATTCCCTATAGCATGTTTACCAAAAAAAAAGTGAGACTGAGGTACAGACCCTGTGAAACAGAAAATTCAGATGCAACCTTAACTATGGTATTACTACTATGAGACCATAACATTGGTAGCTGCAGCAACAGGCATAGCTATGTCTTACTTCATAGGGATGGAAGACCATAGCCATGCTCACAAATGTAGGTGAGGTGCTGCAATTATGAATTGCAAACAAGCAGTAGACTAGAAAAAAAGAATAAAATAAGGTAAAAACTAAAACATTCCCTGATGGATAGTCATAAAAAGCAAAAATCCTTGCTAGGGCTGGTCAAAACTTTTCCATCAAAACTTTTTTGATGGAAAAATCAGGTTTTCTACTAAGCAAAAAATTTTACTCAGCCCTCTTTGAAAAATTGAGGGTTTTTTGAAAACCTAAGATCTGAAAACCAAAATGTTTTCAGTTTTTGGCTGAAAACTTCTGTTTTTGTTTGCTCTGCAAAAAGTTCAAATTTTCCTTAGGAAGGGATAGGGGAGAAGAGAAGCTTTTGGGCTACACTGAGATGAAGAGCTGTGTGGATCTTCAAAACTTGTCTCTTTCACCAATAGAAGTTGGTCCAATAAAAGCTATTACCTCACCCACCTTGTCTCTCTACATTTACATTGTCTTTTATAAGACACAATCTTACAAGTTGTAATTTATTTTTAAATATAGAAGGTTAAATGCAGCATTGTTAACCCAAGACAACATATCTCTCAATCTCCTGATCAGCCTATATATTATCACCATATATAGCATGTCAGGTGTTTTTGTACCAATTTTAGTTAGTTTTGAGTCACATTACATTGACATAAAGAATAGGTGACTTTTTTACTATTAATTTTGTCACTTTTCATATGAATGGGCAGACTGCGTGTGTGTGAGAGAGAGAGGGGAGGGGGAAAATACCTGATGGTGTGGTGTAATATATAGGCATGAGTTTGTAATTTTCTCATTACCCACAAGTGGCAAGACCACAAATGAATTATACAGATAATCCAGAATGACTGCTGATAAAACCTTTATACCATACTGCACCAAAGTTTGAATTGCAGGGTGGGGTATAAAGATATGCAGAGTTAACGCATCTCTCTCAAATTCCCATCTTGTGTTTTAGAGTCTAAGCTTTCATTTAAAAAAAAAAAAATGGATCAGATTGTCAACTGATGTAAATAGGTGTATCTCCATAATTTCAGAGGAAATACACTAATTTACATCATCTGAGAATCTGACCCTTTGTCTTTAGCCTTTACTGTTGTGAAGAAAGCCTTCTAAACATGAATTGAGTATAACTGATGCAGTGATTTCTGCCTGAGTTTGCAGACCCCGAAACCGAGTCCAAGGTGCTCAGTGGGGCACTTCAAGGAGACCACCTAATCGGTCAGATTAAACCCCAGAGGGAACCTAACCCACGGTGAATGGAATTGTAAGTGGATAAAGCTTAGATTGTAGGCAGAATTCCTTTTTTTTTTAAATTAAACTCCTGAACAATATCATATGTATTTTGTATTTATCATATATGTTCCAGAAAGTCTATTTTAGGAACATTTTAAGAACATTTTTATTGGACTATTTCTTTTATTCTCTAAAGCCAGGTGGATGAATTTGAGTGTGCAGAGCTCTGAGAAAAATTAAAACTAATAAATGTAAAATACTTCACAAATAAGCTAAAATAGTTTTAATTCAAGAAAAACTGACTCATCTAAAGAGTAGTGTCTCAGGTCCTTTCAGGACTGAAAGTAAATGCTGAATTCCATTGGAAAAAAGAGGAACCTCCACTTCTCAAAAGGATTAAAGCCCCTATGGGTGAGTGTGGTGGGGCACAATCACTCTGAGATTGCCTCCTTGCAGCCGGGAATAATGATACTGGTATCCTCAGCTCCAGCACCTCCTGCTGGCTGACTGTCTCTGGCTCCAGGTCTTTCTGTGGCTCAGCCCTCCAGCCAAGTCATAAAGTTCAAATCTCTTTTAGGGTGCCATGAACAAGTCCAAACATATCTGAATAATTTTTCCTCCCTTTGGGCTACTGAAATCTTCTCTTTCTACTTACAAAACAAATATCAGGTGTTTCCCTGTAGTGCTTCCCCCATTATCATCCTGTTAACCCCTAGCTCTGTGCTTCTGTCTGCCAGAGAGACCTGTCTCCTTTAACTGGGCTTCTTCAGTCCACTTATAAGGACTAGCTCCACCCCCTCTGGCCAGGGGAAGATTAGCTGCTCACCCTCCAGCTGTGGAACATGACTAGTGGGGGGCTTTCCCTAGCCTTGTGGGTGACGGGGTTAAGCCCCATGACAGTGAGGTACTGGACTTTTAAAACTGAAATATTTTTATGTCTAGAAAAGCTGTTCTGAAACAGGACTGTATATTGCCCAACCTCGACCTCAGGCAGGGGTAATTTGGGGTAAGAAAATCCACATTTTGGAATTCCGGAGGAAGAGAT
This sequence comes from Emydura macquarii macquarii, assembly GCF_026122565.2. Lineage (NCBI taxonomy): Eukaryota > Metazoa > Chordata > Testudines > Chelidae > Emydura > Emydura macquarii. Next base: position 74,554,393 of record NW_027131390.1, read on the forward strand.
TTCTCTGGCAAGTTGTTTTTTAAAATGGCAGCTTCTCAAGTTAGGAATGTTAGTGCAAGTCCTGGAAAGATGATTTAGAGGAAAGGTTATAGGCATGTGATCAGTTATTGTGCCTTATCACGTGGATGTCACCTCCATATACATGGAGTTTGTGAAAATATACATATACACCCATATAATAAACACATTAGGGCTGCATTGTGCCTTTGGCAAGCACGCTTTCTTCTAAGTCTTGAGAGGTTTTGCTGTACTGTTTGCTACACACCATCCCATTAAAAAAGCATGTGACCTACTTTGAGGTTTCATTTCCATGTTTACAATAAATGGCTATAATCAACTTTTCTGTAACAAACTGCAGTTGCTATGATAGTTTTAGATTATAACTTTCCAGGTTCAGCTACACTGTACTCTATTATTAGAGGCCTAACCGCCACTGTAGAGAAATTCTATAGTGACAGTGAAGCTGTCTTTCCCCCCAGTATGATTCAGCCTATCCATATTTGATAATCACCCACACATACTATCTGCATCATAACATCTGGGGGTTGCATTCTGAATGTATTAAAGTCATTCCTGGACTAGAAGGAGAATTTTAGATTATATCGGGAATAAAATGTAGATGGCTTTTTGATGCTGGCGAAGAGAAATCAAGTAAATAAGTGTTGAAAAAAAATAGTGGGTTTATGGGACTTATCTAAAGCCTGTTATAGTCAGTGGGGAGTTTTTATTGACTAAGTGCACTGATATCAGTGCCCTGCTAATCTACTTGTGTAGAAAGTGTTCATGAGAAACATTAAAAACTATAAAGAAAAAAGTAAGGAAGTAGCAGATGCTGGACCAAAATCTTCTGAGCATAGTATTTAAATTAGATTATATAAATACATTTAGTTCTCCAGTCTGTTTTATGCTAGTGGCACACAGTTGAATAATTGTTTGTTTATTTTTTTCTCCATTTGATTTTGGAGTTGTGGGAGGAAGGTATTCAATGATCAAATTATCACCCTCGTATACTCTGAGTACATTTTTTTCCCCAGAACTGTTTTCTTGTTTATAGGATGGTATTCTCTATAGTTTGATCCTGAAAAGCATCTTCAGGGCTTTAGTGGCAATGTTTAAAACTCTCTCCTGCTCGTGTTTTGAATCTTCACCCAGGTTCCTGGTGCAAACATTACTATCATTTGTCTTGTTCTTGAAGTTGTCCAATTTGGGGATGAGATAGTAATTCCAAATCCAGGGGTCATTGTCTTATTTTCAGCAACAAGGTAACTATGTTTCAGTGGTGCATGAACTGATTCCTGTCTATGTAAAGGTTGTACAGTGCTTTAAGATACTAGGTAATGTAAAAAACATGTTATATCTAGGCCCTGATCCTGCAACTGATAGCATATGGCAAGACTGCTGTACCTGTGAGGGGTATCACTGACTTCAATGGGACTCTGCCCAGGCACAGCTGTTCTTGCTCACACTATCGTTTGCAGGAGTGTGACTCTAGATTGTAAGCTCTTCAGGGTAGAGATAATGTTTTTCTGTAGGTTTGTACACTTCTCTGTATAATGAACTCATCCTAATAGTATCTAGAAGCTACTGTAGTACAAATGAACAATAATCAGTGAAACTGGACAGAAGATGAAAAAACAAAAGGAATTTCCACAGAGGGCAGAAATAGACAGTAAGAGACAGACCACTCAGTTTCTGAAGTGACCATTTTGGTTTTAAGAGGGAATTTTAATACCAGCCAGGCACAATGGTCATTTCAATGTAATACAAAATGGACTCCAGAAGACACATTAGCTACCAGAACAGTTTATACGAAGACAACTTGTAGCCTGCTAGAAAACTAATCAAATTAAAGTAGTTTCCTTTCTATTGCATTCATTACTTATCTTTTATTTTAGTTCCACCCTTGGTTTTTTGTTTTGATTGACACAGCTTCCAGTTATTGTGATCCAGAGATATATTTAGGAATCGCCAATTCATAGTAGCACCTGACTTTATTTTATTCTTCTGTCATGTCTCTATTGCTAATGTTAATTATAAATTCTAAACCAACATCCTTCCAACCAACCCTGAATCTGTCTTTCTGGATCATTAGAATCTTAAAATCTTGCCTTTTTAACATTGATTTTTAGTTCGTCCAAAAAGCAATTTACCTACATCGTATTTTTTCCTATTCTTTGTCTAACTACTACTTCTGTATCAAAAATAAGCACTTAGAATACTTTTGGTTATGTTTTCAAACCACAATGGTTTAATTTTATACTACAAACCTAAACTATAGTCAGTCTCTCTCTAGCTAGGATTGTACAAACCAAACCATTGAAAAAATATTCCCAACAATAGTAATCAAAATTTACATATAAAAGAAAAATGCTGCTTGAGAACTTATAAAGCTTTAACTTTTTTAATCTCAACCTCTCATTAAATAATTGTCTGATCCCACCCATAATTTCCTGCAAATGTGAAAATGTAAATTGATAAAAACCAAAAGATGCTTAAAATAAATAGATATGTCAAAATTATAAAAATATCAAAGTTTAATTCTGCCAAGCCTGTATATAGCTATGGTTTTCAAAAACAATTATTTTGGGTGGACAGATAAAAGGACTGATTTTCAGAGGATGAGCACTTATCACTTGGATGAGGTATGCATTCATAAGTGTATGTGTATATGCAATATATGCCTGAGTATGTGTCTGTATATATTTATATATGGAAATATTAAGCTTTTAATTTAAAAATACTATACACACATGTATGACATTTTAAAAATGAGAAACTTTACATTGTGTGTTTGAGCATGTATATATGCACACATATATGCACTTGCACATTCATATGAATGTGCATCTCATCCAAGAAATATAACCATACAGGTCATCTAAAGTAAACCATGTACCATATCATTCAACAAATGCTCAAATTAGCAATCCTCAAATGAAAACAAACCAAATGGAAAAAGTAGATAATTGTTTTTTAAAACTCACTCAATTTGTTGTACAATGCAGCTACCCATAGTCTCTCTATGTACGGTGTAAAACTATATTAGTTAATTCTGTAAATGTTATCTATTATTTAACTATAATTATTTTATTAAATATAAAAAGGATTTGGTGATGCTCTGGTACGAAAGATATGATATGAAACAGAATGTATTATTATAAGAAAGACTTAAGTCATATGGCCTGTTATTCATTATTGCAGATTAGCCATTAACTTTATTACTCTGCTACTTCTTTTGTTATAAATGATTACAATGTTCATGTTTAAAGAGTAACAAAATATATTGTGACACTGGTGTAAATGTAAAGTTTTCATTTTTAAAATACTAATGTAAAAATTAAAAAATACCACTACAAAAATACCACTTTCAGATCTTATTAATACTACTTCATTCCATTTTTTAAATTGCATAAATTAAGACTGATGTTTCAGTCCACGTTTTTAACTTTAGATGCAAATTTTCTGGCTTTTTTTGTGTGTGCTGAGTCAGACCCACAACACTTCTTATATCTCCAGAAAAAGTGCAGTAATTATTTCAGTAATCATTTTTGTCTTATTATTAGCTATAGCATGGATAGCAAATTGTCTATGGTCTGCTATAACCAATTAATTTTACACTTCAACCAAAGAAAGACCCAATCCTTTGAGAAATTTATCTCAGAAATTAGGTTTAAGCAGGGACTGGTTGAGATCAGAGAATGGTATTGGCTAACATGGTCTTTCACCTCTAAGTCAAAGTTTCTCATCTTACCTCTTGGCTTCTAGCCTTCTGACCCTGGGACCTCACTTCTTGCCCCAGCCTCTCTGGCCCCTGCTCACCTCCTGGAGGATCTTGAGTGCTACTCTTCAGCTAACTCCTCAGATATTCCTGCAGGTATATCTGTGCCTCCCACTGTCATCACTGGTTCTCCAGGATCTGCCTCATTAGGGCCTGGACCCACCCCCCCTTGGTTGTTCATCAGCCCCCTTCAGTGGGAGTGGCAACTCCAAAGTCCAGCCTGGGAAGGTACACCTGCCTTCCACCAAAAAGGCCTCTACACAGGGCATCACCATTGTCTCTTTGCCTCAAGTGTCTTTTCTACAGCCCTTTCTCACTCCCCTTGTATCAGGAGCAGCTGTCAAACAGACTGAGTCTCTTTCACAGTCCCCTTGCCTTAGGGATGACCAAATGCCCACATTCTCCTCTGATTGACAGAGTTCACTCACCTGGGCAGCGCCTCCTGCTGGCCTTCTCAGGAATTGGCTCTCTCAGCCAGCACACCCTCTCCTGGTGCCTCTTTCACTCTCATCTCCGCTTGCAGACCCACCTCAGCCCAGGAACTGCAGCATCCTTTTCATGTCACCATCCATGTTTTCCCCATTCCATGTGTGGTTAGATAGCTAAATCCAATCCTACCACTTCGCCAGTGCTGAGTGCAGGGGACCCATATCTGTCCATTACTCTAGGTCCCAGCCCAGGGACCCTGTGGATAGAAGCCTCTTGCTACACTTCTTTAACTTTTGTCTTTACTGCTTCAGTTCCTTGGGCTAATTCCCCACAGCCCCAGCACCTTCTTCACCCTCTTCTCAGGGCCTTGGGCCACATGGTCCCAGCAGCCAGCCAAGAGCTTCCTCTGACTTCCCCAGTCCCTGCTAGCAAATGCCTGTCCAAGATACCCTCTAGTCTCTCAGGAAGACAGTCCTCACTCTCTGAACACCCAGCCTCACCTCACCTCTGCTCTGTCCTGCAGCTCCCTTTTATGTAAGCCTGCTGAGCCCTGATTGGCTGCCCTGAGCAGCCTCCCTCTATTTAGCTGCTTCCTTTACAGACTCCCTAGACTGCTTTTAACCCTACCACAGCACTGAATGAATGAATGAATGCTCACCAGAGCTCAAATGTATGAGTGCTGTCTCTCACCCTCTCATTACCTCTTTCACTTACTCTACCTTTTTCCTCATTTCAACAACCTCTTCATTCTTTCCTTCCTGCTCCTTCCTATCACTTAATGACTCACTTTCCCACTTCAGTCATTCCATTCCCCACATTAAGGGTATGTTTTCACTGACGGCAGCAAATTTGCCGCTGTCAGATCAATTTATCCGGATCGATTTAGCAGAAGTGAAGACCCATTCAATTGATCCGGAAGACGATTGAATAAAACCACCTCCAAAAAAAGTGTAGTTAGTGTTGTGTCAACAGGTATGCATTTGCCGTCAGCGCAGCATAGAGGAGACAGTGCGCAAAAGAGGATTTAGGACATTGATGTAGGTTATGCAAGCTACTCTATGTAGCTTACGTAACTCCTATTGACTGCCACCGAATTTCCCGGTAAGTATAGACCAGACCTTTGTATTGTCTCTTCTCCACACTTATTGTCTCCTTTTGCTTTCTCTCCCCTCTTCCGTTTTTCTCCCCTCTTCCCCCACATGTTCTCCCTTGCTTTCACTGTGTATATGTGAAAGACTCAGAGAGAGAGAAATAGAGAAAAAGACAGAGGTACAGAAAGACCCAGAAAGACAGACTGAAAGACCAACTGAGAAAGAAAAACAAAAAGAGAGCGAGTAAGGCAGGAAGAAGGAGGGGTACAGATAGACAGAGAGGCTGTCATAGCTGAAGCTCCCCACTCAACCGGGGTGACAGCCAGGTTCACAGCATAGGAGCTAACCAGCCGTTCTTGTTAATTTCATGCTGCTAGCCTCAGAGAGAGGGGCTCATAACTGAAGCTGTAAAATTGACAAGAAAGAGTGCTGTGAAATTGTGGTTCACAGCTGAGACTGTCACCCGGGTGGAGGACAGGGGCTCCAGCTGTAAGCCCAATGCCCAGCTGACTGCTGGTGGAGATGCCCAGCTGTGAGCCTGGTGCTGGGCTCAATTTCATAGTAGGGAGCCTACCAGCCTTTCTTGTCAATGTCATGGCTTCCGCTGAGAGTCCCTGCTGCAGAGGAGCTTTGAAATTAACAAGAATGATAGCCAACAGTGGATCTAAGTAATGCCCTGTCTACACGGACACTGCGTCACCCTAACTACACTGACATAAGCGCTACGCTTCTCATGGAGGTGGAGTTATAATGTCGGTGTTGTAGGGCACCTACATTGGTGGACACAAGGCAGTAGTGTAGACACTGACATAATTAGGTTGGCATAAGCTTCCTTAGGTCGACGTAACTCTGTAGTGTAGACCAGGCCTATATTAGCCTAATTTCTGAAAAAATTTCCCCTAGCATTAGCCTCAGTGCAACTCCAAGGCTATGACTACACTACCGCCTACGTCAGCGAAACTTATGTCATGGTAGGGTGTGAATATTTCAGCCCTGGTGCAACATAAATTACACTGATTTAAGTGTTCATATGCACACTGCTATGTCAGCAGGAGAGCTTCTTTCACTGACATAGCTTATGCTGCTCGTGGGGGTGATTTTTTTATGCCAGACGCACTGCAATGGTGCAGCAGTATCAGTACAATTGTACCAGTGTAGCGCTGTACATATAGACATACCCCAAGTGTTAGCAACAGAGGGAATGCTAAGTGTAGACAAGAAAGACTCCAGATGGGTACCAGCATTTTAACCTATACCTGCTCAGAACAGGTCTAGTCATTTTTTGTTTTAAGCCTCTGCTTGGCCCATCCAGCATCACTTACTCATTTACCTGTGAAAAATGCCTGTAAGGTTTTGTTACAGTTAAGTGACTAAATATGATTGCCATCACAAATTAATGATTTGCAGCTCCTCACTCTCCCTTAAAGTAGAGAGACTTGATTGTAAGGGCTGGTCTACACACAGTTTGCGTACCAATGTACCTAAACTGATTTATTTAAATCCATGTACAAACTGTGTGCAGACAAGGCCTAAGTTAGGCTACCCTTTGTAATTTCTTTTCTTGCAGCAGCTCTGAATGTGTTCTACTTGGCCATGTCCAGACCATGACCCTTTTCCCTGAAGAGATGCCCTTCTCAGTCTCTCCACCAGACGCTTGCACCACGCCCAGTGCACATCCTCTTATGCTTGTCTTCACTAAATGACACATCTATTCAGCTGCTATACAACATTTTGCCTTTCTCATCAATGGTGAAGATGTTGTCCATGAAAATGTCAGCTTTGAGTTTAGACCAAAACCTGTATAGAAACCAGTTCCATCTTACTTTGCAAAGGAGTGATATAATGTCATTAGCTTAGAAAAAAAATTAGAATTTATCATTTAAAATTATAACAATCTTTTAAAATAGTAAGTTGTTTTTGCTTAGTTACTTCTAAAACAAAGACAGAAAACATAAAATTATCCACCAAGCATAGGAGAAATAGTGATAATATCTTCATAATTCAAATCAGTACTCAAATTATACTGTCATTATTATTGAAATGCTTTCAGAACATTCAGATTAGTCCCAGTGATAGAAAAATATTTGTTTAAAAATACAGCTTTTAAAATCTATAGAAATACGCATGATATGCTAAATTTTATTTAATTAAGCCCTTCTACATTTACTGTTTCACAAAAGTACAATGTATACATCAATTCTATTTAAAGTTAAATCATTGATGTAATTTTAGCACTAAATGGAAGATTAACTACAAATTAGCTACAGTGTGCTTCAAATCACATGATAAAATGTGGACAAAGTAGGTGATTTAAAAAGTAAAAGTTCAGAGAATAAAACTTTACAATAGATGCAGGAGCCATGATGCTGTTCAACGGGCATGCAAGCTTCCTTAGCTCAGCTGATCACTGGCTTTAACAATGCACTTTTATACTCAGTGTTGATTTTTCCTTTTTTCTGTGAGGCATTTATTCCATCTCTACTGCATACTGCCCAGTCAATTATTGGGATCACAAAGCAATGATGAGGAAGAGGAGAAGGACCTTTTAAAATCCTATCTCTACCAAAAGAATTGCTGACTCCACTTGCTTTCTTGCTTGCTTGCTTGCTTTCTTAACACACTACAATGCTCCTCCCACTAACTTAACTCTCCTGCTACACTGACAACAAAAAGCCACATCAACAACAGGCATAGAGCTTTTTGTGATAGTTAGATTGACAGTGTCAGTGTAGATGCAGCACTTGTTTATGTCACTGTACATGGCCTCCAGGAGTTGTCCCACAATGCCCATTCTGACAGCTCTGGACAGCAGTTTGAACTCCACTGCCCTGCAGCCAGGTACACAGGCCTCTCAGTTCTCTCACCCTCAAAGGAAACTTGCACAACACTTTCAAAAGATGAGCCTGGGAACTTAAATTCATAATTTTGCTAGACATTAAAGATCATGGACTGAATAGAGACACTGGAATCATTTATGGCTTATTCAACAATCTATAATCCATTAACAAACCTCTACCCACAACCAAACTGCCTTCCTTCTCCCCCCCATAATTTCCTGACTGAAGGGGTGTAATGACTGAAGGGATGTTAACAGGCCACTTCATTTTGCAGGGTTCCTTGAAATATGGGTTAACTACTTATGCTAAATAGTCTGTTGCATCTGGTATTTAGCTATGACACTCTATATTTCCCAGATCTGAAGAAGAGCTCTGTATAAGCTCAAAAGCTTGTCCCTTTCACCAACAGAGGTTGGTCCAGTAAAAGATATTATCTACCTTGTCTCTCTAATATCCTGCTGATACAGATGCATTCAGAGAAGCAGTTGAAGTAGTTTCCCTAAAGGTTGGAATTGGAAATCCACTTTGAATGCTATCTTCTTCTACACAGTTTGCTGTCCTTGTTGAGAGAGCTACATTTTAATACCATTATATGTGAAATTTCAATGTGTTTCAGAACATATGTGGAAGAGGGGCTAGTTTGGCTTATTCATTGATTATGTGAGAGAGAGAATGTTGGAACCAAAAGGTTCTCTGGCAGTTGGGAATGAGAGTTTTGTGATTAGTTAGCAGGAGGCACGAGTGTCTCGCCTCTTAGCATCTGTTTTAATAGTAATATACAGCAAACGTGCCAATAAAGCCTTTTCCTATTTACATACGATTCTTACCAAGCCTGCCTCTGGAAAGAGAGATTACAAAACAGACTTCCCTGCTTACTTAAAGGACTACATCACTATTTGGCTCCACATCACACTCTATAAGGTCTCAAAGTCACCACATCACTTGTCACCATAAATTGTAAAATGATTTGTAAAAATGTTTAATTAAAAATAGCTTTTCTTAGTCTAGTGCTAGAGGCAGCCACATGGTGAAAACCTGTATCATTTTTTGACATTGGTAATGTGTAAAAACAATGGAGGAGATTGTGAACTAATTTCCACTTTGCTATATTATTGGAAGGAAAACTTTGATGTTTAACGTCTATTTAAATATTAAATAAATATTGTTTAAATATTAGTGTTATTTTTTACAGTTGCTAAACTATTACTAAGACAAATTAGAAACTGCTTTATAGTTTTAGGACTAAATCTTAGGTATTCTGAGCATTGTAATTCCCACTAAAGTGATCCCCAAACTTTTCCTCTCACGCTTCACCTTACCAGTAATAGAATGTGTCCACACCCTGTGGGCCTGGAGCAAAGTTACGGCCAGGCTGGGGTCCGTGGCGGAGTCCAGGAGTGGAGCTGCGGCCTGGAACAGGGGTCAGGGCCAAGAGCAGGGGCTGGTAGTTGAGAGCGGGGACTGGCAGCCAAGCCGTAGCTGGGAGCAGGGCCAAGCTGGGGGGCCGGGACTGGAGCCAGGACCGAAGCTGTGGCCGGGAGTGGGGCTGGGCAGAGCTGGGGGCAGATCGGGGCTGGGTGGTTCTCCATTTCTGTCTCCTCATGGAGGCTGGCCTGGGTCCTGCTGTGCCCCTCCGGATGTTCCTCCATGCCCCCATAGGGGGGCCGTCCCACAGTTTGGGGACCAGTGCACTAAAGCCAATGGGAAGTCAGCTGAGAAGTACTCATCTTTAGAGCTGGAAAATTATGATTCAATGAAATCAAAATGTCTTGCAGGAACTATAATATAATAAATATAATATAATATATAATTAATATAATTATTGATAAGGTTGAAATGAATGTTTTGATTTCTCAAAATTAACTTTTGGAATTCCTATTCCATGGGAATTTTGCATTTTTGTTCCAATTCAGAACAAAACAAAAAAAAAAAAAAAAAAAAAAAAAAAAAAAGAATTGGAATTTCCCACAGAACAAGAATTCTGAGAGTTCTGACCAGCTCTATCAATCTTTCACTATTGTCTCAGTTACCAAGTGCTCTTTGATTCTTTAAAGGCTCTTCTGGCTCCTTAGTCATGCTTTCATATGTGTCATATGTGAATGGTTATTCCAGGAAGCAGACAATAGGCCAGATTCTCCCTTTAATTACATCCAGGCAACCAGGCTGAAGTCACTGGTGTTGTCTGGGTATACTTGAAAAGAGAATTTGATCCATGCAATATTATTTATGCAGAATGTCAGTTTCTATTGTCTAAGGTAGCAGCCCCTCAGAGGCTGCTGCTCCTCCTACACTGTGATCCACAATATAAATAACCTGTCCTGCACAGAAGAGCAAAGGGGTGACATGCTCATTTACTTCCTTGTGCAGATATAGCACGCCTTGATCTTGCCCAGAGAGTGGAGAAAACTGTTAGCATATTTCACTCTAAGGAAATCAGCAACAGGTATACACTGACCAGCCATGTATAATACAATATTATTCCAAACACAAAACAGCCTGTTTTTTGGTTTCTATGCTCTCAGTTAACTGTGTGCATAATGTTGCTACAAGCATTTTCCTACTAACCCTCCCACTCCATTCCTTCCACTCTCTCTCACTCCATTCCTTCCACTCTCCTCTAAACTGGCTTGATCCAACTCTATTGAAGTTATAGGGTGAAGTGAATGGGGCTTCGTGATCATGATATTTACTTTTTCTGATTTTTGGTGTTTACAGTTTTGCCAGCCCTGCCTATTCAAAAGTGGTAGGATTTAAAAAAAAAAAAAAAAAAAGCATTTATTTTTCTTTGCCATCTGATTTTTTAACCTTTAGGGTTGCGTGTTCAATATTTCCCCTGCAACCAGGTCTAGAAATCTTTTATTTTTTAAATGATAGTTAAGATTCTCACATAATCACTTGACTTTGGGTGACTTTAAGAAAAACCCCAAACATCAGGAGTTGACAGCACTGTGTTGATTTCTAGGCAAACTGACTCTTTTTAGGTAAAACATTATTATTGGTGTTTAAAAGTGTTTTTCTTGATCCTGCAAGGAGACTCCTGCATCTACAGGGAGCAGCTTGCAGGACTGCACTTGGAGCTGTTGTGTTTCACATGTAAACATTTGGGGCACGCCATCCCTTCCTGCTCTGCAAAAGAGTTATTACAGTGCAGAAATACCGAAATATTTGGAGGAAGGAGAGGAGCGGGAAGTTTTATTTTAAAATTTTGCTTTTTTGAAATTGTTTTTACTTCTGCTCAGGAAAGAAATTATGGGGCAAATCCTGAGACAGCTGATCACTTGCAGCTCCACGGGGCCGCTGAAGAGAAACTGACGCTCAACACCTCTCAGAAGCTGGCCCATTGGCTTCAGCGGAAATTGGATCTGCCGCCTGCTGGCTTTCAGGAGCGGGCCCAATATCTGCTACTATGGGAGGGGAAACCACAGAGCAGAGGGAATGATCCCATACTGTAGAGCTGAGGGCGACGCCGAAGGCTCATCTCAGCTGGCAGCAGCTGCAGTGCCGGTCCCGGAAGCACAGGGATCTACACATGAGCGCTCTGCTACCCCTCCCCAGATGGTATCATCCCAAGCCCTTATCCCACTATGGTATATCCCAGCGGAGGAGGAGCTCCCCCCCCCCCAAAAAAAAAAAAAAAAAAAGGAGCGGAATAGGCTCGTGCTCGTCGCTCTCGTCTTTGTGTGAGAGCGCGGGGGCGCGACACACAGGGAAGGAGGGGCGCTGGGAGGGCGCGCCGCCGCCGCCGGCCGGGGCCGCAGACAGAGTGAGCCGGACGGGGGTGATGCAGCCAGTGAGTTGGGCGGGCGGGGCCGGGCGGCAGTTTGGGGGTGGGGAAAGGACTGGAGAAGACGAGAGCTCTGGCTGCAGCGGGGTAACGATAACGATGGCGCTGTGCGTGCGGCCGCTGGGAGAGCGGAGGGGAGGGAGCCGGGCACCCCCGTCCCCAGCTGGGCTGGAAAGTTTGGGGTGAGGTGCTGAGAAGCAGGGGCCGGCTGTAATGTCGGCTCTGTGGGGAGCCCGGCTCCCGCCCCACGAGTCCCGGCGGCTCCTGGGGCTCCCAGCCCGGCAGGAGGCGGTTCCTCCTCGGGGGACTCGCTCTCCTGGGACGCTCCAACTTGGGGCCGAAACTTGTGGTTTTCCCCTTCCGGGCTGCGTGGGCCGGGCCGGGCCGGGCCGGGAGGGGGAAGGCGAGCGGGCGGCCGGGCCGGGCCCCAGGGCGCCGTAGGAGCGAGTTCGGGAGTGCTGCGGCCCCGGGGACACCACGCCGCGGGGCCGGCGGACAGGAGGGGCCAGGCTGGCCGCTGCTCCCGAGTGGAGCCGGCGCGGGGTGGGTTAGCCAGCGTGTCCCCCGGCAGGGGTGGGTGGGACGCGCCCCGGCGTGGTTGGGCTTTGGCCGCCCCTCAGGACATGGTGTGACCCGTGGGAGGCGAGTCCGTGCCCGGTCCTGAGGGCGTGGAGGGGATGGGCCGTGGTACGCCTGATGGTGAGGTGTGCGTGCATTGGAGGAGGGACGGGGAGGCATAGGAGAAACGGGCCGTGGCCCATGGCACTCCCGAGGGCGAGGCGCACATGAGTGTGTGTGGCTGAGTGGGGGCCCCTGCTGTGGTACCCCCGGAGGGCATGGTGATAGTGACACACTCACTGGGTGTTAATCTGGGGTTTCACTTCAGATTGTTCACGGACAGGCATTTAGAGAACTTGGATCTCCTTTTTTCTTGCAGGGAATGGGGATACAATGGGCTTAGCTTTTTGCCCTTTCTTAGGGTGGAAAATTCCCTTTGAGGCTCTGGGGAGGCTGACAAGTTTCAGAGGCATGTCCACACTGATGAGGTCTCAAGTAAATTAAATTATTCTTTCTTTACAGATGTTTTTCTGGATACAGTGATCAGCAGTGGATTTAATATCCTATATATCCAGATATGTCTTGATCTCTCTCCCATAACTCATTTCAATGTGAGCCTGGAAGAATAACCCAGCTAGAGGCTGCTTTTCAAGTGTTACACTCTCCAGGCTGCAGTAAGATCATATCTAGGCAGTGTGGGGGTGGCATTGGCTGTTGGTGCCGTGGGCTTTCCTCTCTATTCCTTGCCCAGAGTGAAGGATTTCTTTTTCTGACAATGATGAAAACTGAAGGCAAAGGAGAAAGGACTTTGAGAAGTGCTTCTCCACATAGAAATGCCTATACATCTGATTTCCATGCCATCAAATGCTCCTTTGATGGGGTAAACATCCCTGAAAATGCTTCCAACAAAGTGGGCCCCCAGCAGAAGCCAAACACCTCCAGTGGAGTGGGGAATGACCCACACAGCCGAGGGAGAGCTGCCACCTATGGCAACAGAGTACACAAGATCAAAAACATGTTCATGCAGATGGGGGGCTCCTCTTCCACACCACTGTGTGAGAGCAGCTCCCCCACTGAGGCCAAGCTCATCAACAAGGCAGTACCAGCTGATCTTGTACCTTCTCCCAGCAGCCCATCTTTCTGCAGTGTCCAAAAAAATAACCACCTTAATACCAACCCCTGCTGCATCCCCCTGGACTCACTGCCTGTGTCTCCTGCTGCTGACAAAATCATCCGTAGCAATGATGAGGGAGATCTGGATAAAGCTGCCTTGGCAGAAAAATTTTCTGAGACCAGGAAACTTTTCGAGAGGAACATAAAGCAGCGGAGCCCGGTGGACAGATATTCTCCCAGCAAATGTGAAAGAGGTGAAGATAAGACAAGACATGGTTCAGCCTCTCCTGACTGCAACAGTTTGGTGGATCATTTTAATTTCAATATAGATGTGATCCCTCATGTGGCCCTGGAAAGAACTGAAAGTCAAGGCAATGATGAGCACAGGCAGAAACATCCCAGCAGTGGCCCAAGATCTTCCTCCTTGAATGCCGGACCAATTTCTAGGCGGCTAGAAAGTTTTCTGGGTGACAGTGACACTGAAGAATCCAAAGAAATTTTCAAAAGTGAGGTCACCCCAAGTCAAGACTATGTGCTCCCTTGTAGCAGGGAGCCACCTGCTGCTATTCAAGGATGCACAGAGGAGATTCCATGTTCCAAAGAGCCTGCTTGTCTTGGTAGCAGCAGCAGGGGTGAGCTGAACCAGACACCTGAAGAAATGCATAAAAGGGAGCAAGTGGCTTCTGGGAGGGGCCAGCAGTATGTGAACAACACATCTGGGAAGGAGGCCAAGTGGTTAGCGGACAGTGCCCCCCCACAGGTCTTGCAGGTAGAGATGGTTCGGGCTGAGCTGGTTGTGGTGCAAAAAGAAACCTCAGAAAATAAAGAAGATATCTTGAAGAAAGATAGTGTCTTTCACGGGGAACACCCACTTGGGCACCAAACTGGAGAAGAGGAAGGGAACAATGTGTTTGGAGAACTGGAAGAGGTTACAGCATGCAGTGAGCCAAATCAGAAAGACAAAAGAGAGCTGGTGTCTCCAAAGGAGGTTCTTATCACACAGGTTCTGAACAATTTAGACCATGAGGGGGACACTGAAGAGGAGGAGGAGCATGTGGTGGAAAATCAGAGAGAGAAGTTGACAACTGCATTTTCTGTCAGTGCCTTTGGAATAGAGAATGCAGGTTTTGATGATGACAGGGATACAGAGTCTGAAAACCAGGGCCCTGAATGTAGAGAAACATTAGAGGAGGATGAGGAGTATACCTATGACAGTGATTATGAGGAGTTTCCTGGGCTGTCTGAAGAGGAAGATCCTGAGCCTGACAGAAAAGTCAAGTTTTCAACAGCACCTATCAAGGTAAAGTATGCTTTAATGATGATTTTCTTTGTTTCTAAATATATTCTTAACTATGCAGGAAATCCATTTTGATTATGCTCCTTTCAGAACTTTAAATATGGTGTTTATATTTCTTATTTTATTAGTTCAAATTGCAAAATATAGCAATATTGAATAGAGTTGTATACAAGAATGACCATCTCGAACAGTTCATTGCAAAATTCTTCGGGGTTTCAAATCCCTATCCACCTGTGGTCATCTAGCAAACCTGAGTTATTCCATCTGCACTTTAAATGCAAGTGGTGGTGGTGATCATTCAGCATAGTTTTCTCTAATAGACGATACTATTCAAGGGATAACGATTAGATCTATGTTATAGTCTTGATTATTACCTGGTTAGGGCTTGCTTTCCCTCCTTTTGAACTGAGGAACCTTAAAAGGGTCCAGTCTATGCTGTATTTTCTATAATGGAGGACTGCCGTAGTTTCCAACATGGCTAAAACATAGTTGTGTGCTTTCAACCTGTTAGACAAAACTGTTCGAAGCATGTTCCCAGACCAATGCTACAGCAATAGATGTTTGCAGTGCTGTAGCATGGTTCAGGTATAGAGTTAGTACTTGGCTTGATCCTATTTAAACTCTGGAACCAAACTGTGTTGTCTGTTTGTGAAGGAAAATTATTTTTTTTATTCGTGATTTGTGACAAGCTGTATTTGGATGGAAATTGGGATTCAGTTAAAATGTGCAAAAACAGCATTTAAAACACTGCACCCTTGTTGTCAAAGATAAAAACCCACTCTGGGCTACTGCTGTTATCTTTTGGAATCCTCATTTTCGCTAGGATTGCAGCAGGAATCAAACCTGTGAGCTCCTGAAAAGACATACATACCCTGCCTCCAAAGTCCTTTAAGGGCTGCCCCTTTGCTACTACCACTTCATCACCAGAATCTGTTTCCACCTCTTTGTTGTCTGGACTGAATTTTAACCAACTTGTATCTATTACTTAAATAAAACTACCTTAAATGTGCTGGATACATAAGTAATACATTAATCAAAACCTGTTTTGCATTTAAAGATGATTAAACAAAGGAAGTATTATTTAAAGTTAGTGAATTGAACTGATTGTTACACTCCATGACTATGAGAGGCCAGAAGAGACTTCTAGATCATCTAATCTGACCTCCAGTGTAGTATAGGCCACCACCACCCAGCACCCATTCACTAAACCCAACAACCAAAATTAGATCAAGGAACATCTAATGTTTTCTGAGGGATAACTTGAGTGAGTTTGAGTTTCTTGTGTGGCCTTTAATTAACACCACCAAGTGAAAAAAACTAATCTCAGTTTAGATAATTGATTTTAGAATTAATTTACAGTTCTTATGTGAAAGGTGCATTTTTAAATGTAAAAGATAAATAAAATATTAATCGTTAAGTTATAGAATTCGTAGGTGGTATACTCAAATGTTTTTTGTATCTTATTGCTTTCTTAAAGTTCTTGAAGTTTCTATATCTAGGAACAGAGTGAAAAGTGAACAAAATACAGGATTAAGTATTCAAAGTAGTCTTTTCTTAAAAATATTTAGATTAACTTTCTTGAACTGTATGAGTAGTTGTGAATTAATATAGAATATACTTTACCACCTAACCTCTGTTAAATTAAAGGCATCTAGATTGTTTTCCAGCATGGGATGTATTCAGAAATATAAGATAAACTACAATTAAATGTTTAATTGTTTATAAGGGGCTTTTTTATTTTAGACGTTTCCATACCTGCCTTTTTAAAATCCTGTTTTGGTTCTAACCATAACTGAAGACCTTCTCTTCCAGTGAGATCTTAACTCAGCGGGCTGGAAAGAAATACTTTAATCTGACACTTGCTGTGTCAATACTTCCGCATTTGAAGTTGAGAGATTTCATTTTCTGGCAGTGGAATGTCCATTCTTCTCACAAATGCTTTGACTTGTGTCCTCTTAGTATTCCCTCATATGATTGCTTTTGGGCAACCTTAGACTTGATCCTGGGACCTGTCTGTATACTATACACTGCATCCTTTATTCGTGTCAGAACTATATAGAATCCCTCCTAACTTTTTATTTTAAGAAAGTGTTAAAACAAATAATAAAGTTAAGAACAGGTGTTTAATGTTCCAGATTATGTTCAGAGAGTCCTCTAAAGTTGATTAAGGGATTTGCTGAAGCGGGTACAATGGGATTTATTTAGAATGGGGATACATACAGTTGCTTGACCAGGAGTAGAATACAAAGTAAGAAATACTAAGGTCAGCATGCCCAAGGCTGTGTCTAATCTTAGGAAATTGGTCATTTTCAAAATGGATATAATTAGTTAGCAAATAATTTCCAGGGTTTTGGTAAAGCCACTAAGCAATATACAGGGGCGGAGGACTGGAGTTGCTGAGTGAATGGACTATGTGAGAAACCTTATGTGCAGTTAGTCTCTGCTTTACCTTCTACTCGCTACTACCATGAACCTTTTCTTCCAATCATACTCCTTGGTATGAGCAGTCTCTTCCTGCTGCTTTGTCTTCCTCAGCCTCGGAAGCAGCCGTGGATGTGATAGTATGTGTTTTCATCAGATGCCTGGGGCTTTTGGCACAAAGCTGAGCCCAGAGTTGGTCTATGCGACAGTGGCTGCTGACAGTAGGTGGGATGAGAGCTTACTGCCTCGTCTGGCAAAGGGTGTATATCCATTGAAACAGCCATTGAGGAGGCATAACATAGTGCGGGAAAAGCCGATTTTAAATAGTAGTATCAAGAATTGGGTTAGCATGGAGTATGGTTCACATAATTGGGAGAAGAGGTGGCACAGATGTTCTGAGCAGTCCTACGAGTGCTCTTGTTCTCAGTGTTTCGGTGGTAACTAAGGATTAATGATAAAGGTTTTACAAACAGAAAATAACTTTAGTGTAAATTATGAAAGCAGCGATGTCGGAAAGGAGAATTGTCTTGTTTGGCAGGAGGCAGAAATTATTTACCTAGATCAGTGGTTCTCAACACTGGGGGTATGCAGAGGTCTTCCAAGGAGCACATCAGCTTATCTAGCTATTTGCCTACTTTTACAACAGGCTACATAAAAAGCACCAGCAAAGTCAGTACAAACTAAAATTTCTTAGACAATGACTTGTTTATACTGCTTTATATACTATACACTGAAATGTAAGTACCATATTTATATTCCAATTGATTTATTTTATAATTATATGGTAAAAATGAGAAAGTAAGCAATTTTTCAGTAATAGTGTGCTGTGACACTCTTGTATTTTTACATCTGATTTTGTAAGCAAGTAGTTTTTAAGTGAAGTGAAACTTGGGTTATGCAAGACAAATCAGACTTATGAAAGTAGTCTGGAAAGGTTGAGAACCACTGACCTAGACTATGATGCTGCTTTAATTAGGAGGCGAGACTAAAAAAAGTAGTAGCTATATGTCATAGGGAACAAACTTTTTGATAGTATACTAATAAAAGTATAGGTATTATGTTGGATTATGGTGGATTTCAGGGCCCCTCGGACTAGTATAAAATTTTCTTCAGAGTAGGGAAGACAAGAAAATAAGGCGATGTTGAAACTCTCCATGTAATCTGTAACTAATTCCAATTAGCTGAGAATCCTTGTAAAGTTTCTTAACCTTATTTATCAGCAATGTTGTATTTATGATTACTGTCACAAGTAGGTCTATCTTTAAATTATAATAGTGTATTCGATTAGAGTCCAGAGCTCCCCCAATCAATCAATATACAGCACCCCTGTGCAAGGTGCTGTGCAAATACATAATAAGCAATGGTCTCAGAAGAGTTTACAATCTAACAAAATAGTGTTGTTATAAAAGCCAACAGTAAGTTTTTCAGTATAGCTTTGTGTACCATTAAGATTGTATTTTTTCATTATTCTTTATATCAGTAGACTGTTAAGGCTAGAAAGGACTATTAGATCATCTCATCTGATCTCCTGTATATCGCAGGCCATTGAGCCCAAAACTTACGTTTGACTAAAGATTATCTTCCAGAAAGGCATCCAGTCTAGCTCTAACAATTTTGAGAGGGAGAATTCGCCACTTCCCTTGGTAGTTTGTTCCAATGGTTAATCACTCTCATTGTTTAAAAAAAAAAAAAAAAAAAAAGCCTTATTTCTAATTTGAATTCCTTTGGCTTTAGCTTCCAGCCATTGGTGGGTTTTAAGCCATTCTCTGTTATATTAAAGAGTTCTTAGGTACCTTGTATTTTCTCCCCTTTAAGGTACCACTTATACTCTGTAATCAAGTGACTCATCAGTTTCTTTTTGTTCTTTTGCTCTTTCATTCTTAATATATAAATTAAATAGATTGAGCTCTTTTTAAGTCTCTCACTGTGAGGGATTTTTTTTTCTAGCCCTTGATTCACTTTTGTTGCTCTTTTGCACTCTCTCCAATTTTTCAACATCCTTTTTGAGATCTGGACAACAGAACTGGAAGCGACATTGCAGTATTGGGTTTCAAGAATGCCATATACAAAGGTTAAAATCTCCTTTGTGGTCTTACTCGCTACTTCCCCATTTGTACATTCAAGCATCGGAGTAGCCCTTTCTGGCACAGCACTGCATTGGCAATTCATATTGAGTTGGTTGATCACTATGACCCCTAGACTCTTTTCAGTCATTGTTTTTCTAGGAGACTGTTCACTTTTTGTAGGTAAGGCCTACATTCCATGTTCCTAGATGTATAGCTTTGCATTTGGCTGAATTAAAACACAATTTGTTTAAACAGACCTGGTTTACCAATTTTGGCAAGAGCCATTCAGCAGCAGTGACTTCTGCCGCAGCCAGAGGCTTGTCGTCCTCTTTGTGCTCCTGGCTTGGCTCTGCCTTGCTAAGACTGCAGCCTTCCCCACACTTTGGGCCTGCAAGGATTGAGTGGCACAAGCCCCACAGCTATGCATGGAGCCCTCTGCAGCTCCGCTGTCATGGCCTCACTCACCAGCCAGAAGTGTGGGAGCCGTCCCCAGGCAGGAGCTGTTTCAGCAGTGGGGTGGCCTCCCCTGCTGCCAGTGGCTTGTCCTCTCCTTTGCAGCCCTAGCCTTAGATCTCTGCTCCACTTGGCCAGGACCACAGTCTCCCCCTCACCTTGTGCCTGGGTATCTTGAGCCCTTCAGTTGTGCAGCATGCCCTCGCAGCCCAGCCATCAGGGCTGGGAACCCCTGGCATCTCGTGTCGGTGCTGCCTTAACCCCAATCCTATCTCACCTAATTTCTTGCAGTTGTAAAAGTTAAAATTGTTAAAAATAGAAAACCGATTTAAAAAAATTGATATTAATTGTCAAAATCGGGGAGGGAGGAGGAAATTCTGCCAAGCCTAAGTGTAGGTTAACTTTGTCAGCTTTGGAAGTCATCATCTAGAAAGCATAGCACCAAACTCTTAATTCCCAATTGTGGTGCTGCTTGTTTATCACAGACACAAATTTCCAGAGTCCACATTGGCATTGTCAAACCATGTAAAAGAATTAACCAGATAAAACTGGTATTTCACGTCAGTGTAGAAACAAAGAGAATATACTATCTTATACCTTGTTTTTTTCCTTTCAGCATAAAACTATACATTTAAACATGAGCATTTTCGTTCACTGTGAATAAATTCATTGTCAATATAGTATTCATTCCTTCTCTTTTCTGGTCAGCCATCTTAGTGCTGGTTATTCATTAGTGTTTATTATTATCACTTTATTTTTAACAAACATTCAGCGGCAGTGATTACTAAATATAGTAATGTATGTAACATGGTATTTCCTTTTTCTGGGAGACAGTTTGAATCTCTTGCGAAATCAAACTGCATCTCTTTGTAGCCCAAAGTGATTGGCAGATTATGTTCTATTTTTTTATAGCTGTCTTTATAAAGGCTCTATAATAGCATTCCCTATTTATCTAAGAGGAGAGAAAAGTGTGCCTCAGTGACTTCTCGTGCATATTTGTTCCATATCCAAGTAAAAAGATGTTAAAGTATTTGGCTTGACACTTCTAAAATATTATCCTGGTATATGTGATTTGACAACGAAGTCCTACAGCAGCATTATTATTGCTCAAATAAGTTGAGTGGTTGTGTAGAAAATGAAATATTTAGGTTACCATCTTAATTTACAGATTGGTTTTCTTTTTGATATTTCTGTTTGAGTCAAAACTGCACTAAAATAAGATCTCTAATCTTTTTAAGGTTTTCAGTACTTACTCAAATGAAGATTATGATAGACGTAACGAAGAGGTTGACCCTGTGGCAGCATCAGCAGAGTATGAATTAGAGAAGAGGGTGGAAAAAATGGAAGTGTTTCCTGTGGAAATTGAAAAAGGTGCAAGTCAAATAATTGCTTGTGAAAGTGATTTCGCTTATACAGGCTGAAGTCATTTTAAAATAGATTTCTATCACATTTAGCCCTTGATCCTACAAAGACTTGCTGACATGCTTTGCTTTACACCAGAATAGTTTCACTGAATTCGGTACTTACGTAAATTATTGTAGCTCAGTTAGAGTCCAATTTACACCAGCCTGAGGATTTGGCCCATAATGCATAAAGTACATAAGTCTTTGTAAAATGGAATCATTAATAGCTCAAATCCCTAAAATTTTAGAATTCAATCCAAAGTGATCAGATACTACGGTGAGGGGACCTAGATAGAATAGATATTCAGTAACATTAACCTCTTTCCACACCACACCCAGACTTTTATAATGGGAGATGTAGATGCTTTTGCTGTTCTGAATCATTTTAATTAAGTATAATTTTGTATTAGTCTGTTGGGTTGTAATCTTACTGGGAACAGCCAGTCTGAGCTATTTTTATGTTGCAAATATTACTAAGGGGGGAGAGACAGCAAGCCAGTGAGCATGTTAAATGAAGACCAGGAATAGCACACACGCGTTATCATTGGTGACTATAATAATTTATGAAAATTGCTGTTTAAAATGTATTGTGGCTAATGTTAGAATTTTTGTGTTCCATAGGTGACAGTGGCCTAGGCATTAGTATTATTGGAATGGGTGTTGGTGCAGATCAGGGACTGGAAAAACTGGGAATTTTTGTAAAAACAATAACTGAAGGTGGAGCTGCTGAAAGAGATGGACGGTGAGTTTTCATTCGAATTGCTTGTATTATTTTGCCAAGTTCCAGAGATTTTGTAAAAATGATTTATAGTCAAGAATTCTTCAGTAAAATATATATAATGTAATGTAATAATGCTCTTCTTTTGGATGTACAGGATATGACTTATAGAATGCAAAAACCTGTGAGTGTTACACTCTCAAAATATTATGACATTTAATCAGATAATTTACTGCAATTTTAATTGAATTTAAATTCTCAAATCTTATTAAAAATTATTCAGATTCCAAAGTACAGGAGGACATAATACAATACAGTATATTTTAATAAAGGACGTCTCCGTAGCTTTCAGGTTGCTATCATTTTGGTATTCAGCTAAGCATGAAAAAGCTTTAGTAGACATAACAAATTAAATATAAAAACTCTCTAAATATGTTATATCTATTAGCTGGTGTAAATCAGCATGATTTTTTTGACTTCAGTGGCGTGAGACTGATTTATGCTTGCTGCAAATCACACCCCTTATCTTCCATTTTATGCACAATTACTTTAAGAAAAAGCAGAAAAATAAATCATTTCAGGCATAGGCCAGTCACTGATTATCTGGATTAGGAAGAACCTTCCCTTAAAGTGAGATTGTTCAATACTTATCCATAACAGGGTTTCTTGCACCTTCCTTTTTAAGCATCTGTTACAGGCTGCTGATAGAGCACAGTAGACTAGATAGACCATTGGTTCAATCCAGTTTATTAATTTCTATGTGTAATGTTGTGAAAGTTAATATTTAATTAACTTCATTTTGGACTCTCCCCCCAGACCCCCCAATCCTGTGATTTAACATGTGAAGGTATCAGTAAAAGTACCTATGAAGTCTACTCCAAAGTAAACAAAACTAAATCTAGAGTTTTCTGTTGCCCAAGATAGTGGTAAGTTTTAAGGAAGGGCATTTGCAAGGTATTTCTTCACCTGTGCTGCTTATTTTACTGGCAGTGTCTGTGAAAAAGGAGACCATTTTTTCACCTCTGGTTTACCCATCCCAGCATGGTGACACCTTCCTACTAATGTGTTAATCTAGAAGCCTGTTATATGGTACCTCCTGAAAAGAATATAATTTAATAATCTTGTGATATAGTTGTCTTCAGTGGTGGGAACATTTTATTTATCAGTTCATGTGAAGATACGATTGTTTCAAATTTTTCTCTCCTGTTTTTTTTTTTAGTAACTATATATCTCAGATCCCCAAACCGTTATTACCTTTACACGGCACAAGTTAGGTTTGCCTACAGCATCAATGGTAACACTATATCTGCATATACCACACATTCCCACAAGAATAATTCTGACAACCCAAAATGCCCGTAAGAATGTAAATTGTTGAAAATATCAAGACAAATATAATATAAATTAAAACAGATTAACTTCTTAGGAGTCAAGGGACAGGAGACGGCTTTTTTTTTTTTTTTTAAAGCGGTTAACCTTCTGGGGCTCAACAAATTGTTAAATTAAATACTACAGAATTTCAAGGAATATTTATCACATAGAATTAATAATTCACTCTACATTGTACAAATAATTTGTTAAACCAAAATCTGTCAGATTTATTGCTAAATATTTAATGATTTGTCTTGCAGAATCCAAGTAAATGATCAGATTGTTGAGGTTGATGGTATAAGTCTAGTAGGAGTAACTCAGCTTTTTGCAGCCACTGTGCTAAAAAACACCAAAGGCAGTGTGAGGTATGTGTTCTTTATGTGTGTGTGTGTGTGTGTGTGTGTGTGTATAATAATTAAAAATACTCTGGAATAAATTATTCATTAACAGAGAGGAAGGGAAAGAAACAGCAAATTGTGTAAAATGTTTTTATATAAATGTATCGTAAGTGGTCCCCAAGGACAGCAGTGTAACCGGCTATCATATATTGAACATAAGCTTGTCCTGTACTACCCTTTAATTTGTTTTGGTTTTTTCCTAATAGGTTTCTAATTGGAAGAGAGAAACCTGGGACTCAGAGTGAAGTAGCTCGTCTTATCAGTGAGACATTAGAGCAAGAGAGATGCCTGTATGAGCAGCACTATGCCCATGATGATACAGAACAGGTATAACTACCAGTATAATAGCTATATTGTATATAAACTAATTCCATATTTTTAACCACGACTTTCAGATATTTTACAGAAAATGAACTAAATGTTTTTGAACTAGACACCCAGGGGATAAAGGTGAAAAGGTGCAACTTCGTTAAAACTGGTGATAGTAACATATAAACTTCGCAATATCACTCCATATAATAATGCCACTTAATATCACTTACTGCCACTCCCACCAGGCCTTAGGCTAGTATCCTATCTGAGCACAACAGTCTTCTGGGAGAAAACTTCAAGGGAACCTGAAGAGAAGAAGCTAATTTTAAAAAACAACTGTCATTTGGGATGGCTGTTTCTTACTCTTTCTGTTTGGGGAATTTTTATGTGAAATGTTTGTAGATTACCATAACAGTACATAATAAGTATAAATTGTTCAGCCAACAAGGGAAAGAGGACAATTGCTAGTCAAAAGGAGTGATGTAATGTATGATTTTGGATTATTTGAAGGTTGTATGTTTAAAAAAACCAGATTTTTGCCATTAAAGAGGGGTCTGTGCTTTACTTCAGTAATGTTTTTATATCTTGTTAGGATGATGATTATGATGATGATGATGATGGTGAAGAAAATGCTTTTGAATCACATTTACATGGAAAGTCTGTGGAAGTATTTTATCTTCCTGAAAATGAAAATGAAGATATGAATTTACCACTGGATATGGATTCAGCACAGTTTCTCCTTAAATTTAAAGAGGTACTATAACATTACTTAAGTTCCTTATAAGTCTTATATGTTTATGCTCTAGAGCATCTGGGTCTTCTAAAACTGGTATTAATCTCCTTTGTGCCCTGTCTCATCGTATTCTATTTTTCCTCTGACAAATAAGGCCTATTATAAATGATCTTTCAAATTTGGGGATTTTGATGTACATAAAATTCAAAATAAGTGTTTCAGAAACTTAAAAAAAAGCTGCCAGAGCATTAGATTAAAGGACATTGACTGTCAGAAATTATAGGGTTTGTTTATGCTGTCTTCCCAGTACACCATGGTCCCAGCTCTAGCTGATCAAAGTGAAAATAAATCCCATCAAAATAAATGTATCAACTTTTTTAATTAACTCAAACTAATACTTATTTTTACATATTCCAGACATAGGAGTAACCATCTTCTTTGGCTTGATTTTTCTGCCTACCCCATCAGTGTAGTGTGAGAGTTCCTGAAAGAGTATATCAGGCAAATGTAGGAGTATTATTCCTATATCCTCAATTTTTGTTTAATGTTTCTGAAATGTAGGCCTTGCAAATAATCCGATCAACCCGCTGTTTTGTAAACAAGTATGAGTGAAGTGGATTTTTGCAGACTGCTTTTTGGGAAAAACATGCTCTGCATAAGAGCTCTTCCACCCCATGGTGGCTGCAGTGGATGCTTCTCCCTCAAATTCTTTCTAATGAGGATTGGACTTCTAGAGGCTTTGTGAAGCTGATTTTTCTGGGTAGTACTGAGGGAGTTTGGATTCCAGATCACTGGAGACCACTTCTAATTTTATAGGTTGGGGGAAGCATGGTGAGAAACTGACAGATCATTATGGGATCTCCATGCATAAATACCTTATACACTTGGGGATATGATGGAAACTGACTCTATATGGAAATCCATTCTCTATTAATAATTAATTAAATATAAATCAAGTGATCAGACTCATTATTTCACTTGTTTCAACATACTTTTGGTATTCTGTGCCTCCAAGACATTTGTGTCTTCTAAGTCACATATCTAAGGTGAGATTTAAGAGCTTGTGGTTGTCTGCAACAAATTTGCTATTGCCCTTGTGTGTGCATACTTAATAGCAGATTTCTTAAGACATTGTAATTGCCTGTGTACTTGATTTAAATGAAGCCTTTATGTAACCCCTGTAATTTACTGAAGTATCTTGATACCGAAGTCTTGCTCCTTAAACATACGGTTTAATATAAAAATACTTCATGATGATATTCTTCACGAACGTGAAGTAAAAAGACCCAGCACTACTGAATTTTCACTTCACTGTATTTACTACTTCCCTAGTACTAAAATTCACTGTTTTTGGCATGTTCAGTTCATTTCAAATATGATTTTAATTTGCTTGCTTTCTTAAAAATATTTCCCATAAATTATTTTGTGAATTTTTCAAATACAGATGGTCATGATTTGACTTTTATAGCAAATATGGATATCATAAGACCTATAATCTTTTTCTTCTTAAATTGAGAGATTAATTTTGGAAAAACATATAAAGTATAAGAGTCTGGTTCTCTTTTCTTTATGCTGGTGAAAATTATGGGTAACTTTTATTGAGCAAGTTAATGGATTTACACTAGTGTAAAACTGGCTTAAGTGAGAGGAGAATCAGGGCCTAAATATTTAGTAATAATCTTAAAAAATAATCTTTCAAATGTCTTTGTATATTTTTTGTCAACTATTACATTTCATTCTAGCTACAATTAAAGCATGCAGTAACAACGGCTGAAGTTAATCAACTAAAAGAGAGAGTAAGTTATTTTTTTTAAAGTTTTGCAATGTTTAAGGTTCACATTGTTCATGATAAGCTTCATGTTTAGAGGAGAAAAAGTTGGAATCAAAATGAAGGTCAGTAGATGTCTGTTTTAGGACTAGGGCACCATGTGCTTTGAGGCACACTAGACACAAATTTCTAAACCTGAATTCTGTGACAGATTGAAGAAATGCTGTAGCAGGATAAAATGCTTGAATAATATTGTTTAAAGTAGACTTTACTGAATTGAATAGATTGGATTAATTGGATATAAACTTGCCTCAGTTTAGTATTGGTGTGCCATAAAAATTCGATGCTTTTGTGTAGAAATTAGAGAGTAGTGGATATATTTGCTACTTTGGGACAGTGGTCATTTCTAGGAAGGAGGTTTTGGGATGATATAGGAAGGGATATGGGTGGAGATTCCCCTCCAAACAACCCCCCTTCCACACACCCCCTCTCCCCCCGCCCGAAATACACAAGCGCTTCTTGGGTGAGCTGACACACCATATAACTTCTCTTGGGCTGAGGGTTAGCTTAGCATCTTACTGTTTCTGATTGCTGTGGGAAAGGGATAATTTTTGTCTCCTCCCTTCCATGTTGTCAAGTGAGGTGGGGACAGAAAGCTATGAGCAGAAATATTTGCCTTAGGGTGGGGAGAAAGGACAACTACTTTTCTCTACCTCATTCTGCTCCATGAGGCAGGTTACAATCAGTTCTGGTGAATTTTGGTCATTTACTGCTGTCACTAGAACAGCCAGTTAGTGGTGAGAAGAGCATTTATCAGCATCCTATGCATGTGACAATGGGGTATGCTGCATTCTTTCAGCCTCAGCACAGAAAGCTACACAACTGGACCACAGCCATGTGTGCAGATACACTACTAAGTACACAGATATTTGGAACTATAGAAAGTTTCTTTATTAACTTGCTAAATTCACATTCCAACATGACAGAAAGGAAATCAGGAGGAGAATTTTAGGTACTACTGGATGAAAGGTGGTATACGTATTCAAGGTCTTGCTTTAAATACTGCTAAAATTGATTTAGTAAGTTAGCAGCTATTATCCACTTGTGCTTGTTTTAAGCAGCTGTTTCGATTTTTAACTTTTAGCATAAGATATAGTTCTTAAGTGTTGTTCTGAATGTTTTCCTTTTAAGTTAAAAACTACTGAAGCTGAAAAAGTGGAATGGGAGTCAAGTAAATCCCAGCTTCAGCAAACTTTAGAAGACAACAAAGAGAAAATTAAGAAGTTGGAGATCTATTGGTTAGAGGCACAAAGTTTATGCAAGACAGTAAATGAGCATCTTAAAGAAACCCAGGAACAGTATGATGCCCTGGAGAAGAAATACAACAAGGCCAAGAAATTACTTAAAGATTATCAACAGAAGTAAGTACACAAAAATGAAATAATTTCATGACCAGATTATAAATTGTGGTCTTTTTCTTGGTTTCATGTGCCCTATATTATAGGCAGAGTTGGTAGCAACACCTATAATTAAGGTTGTCTGGTACTTTCCATTATGAGATCCTGTTTTCAGTTGCTTTTGATTCTTCCAGACTTTAACCATTCACAGAGAATTTTTCCTTGCCACTGGTATGCCAAAGGCTGATTTGGGGGTAGGGGGATTTCAATATGGTTTCAGAATGGTTCAACTGTTTGAGAACAAGAGTAAGAAAAAACACATTGTCAAAACAATGTTAACAATTTTTATAGCTGTTTAGTTGTGTGACATACCAAGGTACAAATCTGACTGAGTAGCCGCATCACTCCTGCCCTCTAACATGGGGTGCACTTTACAATGCTTTCCTGCTGTAGCCTCCAGTCTGGATTGCTCACAAATAGCCTCCCGTATGCAAATCGCTCCCAGCTATGTCTGTGTGTGCTGCAGCCAAGCAGCCACACCTTGGCTCTTACCAGCCTTGGTTATACTGCAGGATGGCCCCATCACGCCCCAAGTTTTAGATTTTTCCTTCAGATATATATGTCCTGTATTGTCCAGCCCTCTCCTGTACAAGAAGTTTATATAAAGTCGGCTATTTGTTTAATAGAAATAATATGTACACAACTTGCCTCCCCGATGGAGTTTCCCCAGACACTTCAGTTTAAACACACTGGATTAGATAAAATAATATTAGGACAATACTGACCAGCAAATTATGAGTTTTCAAATGATACTTTACAAGGCCAATCTTTATACAAAGATTGTTACAGTAGTGTGTAGGTGTGGGCATCCTGTCACAAGTTGAGAAGGTGTAGACCCTCCATGTTTTGGAAGACGGACTAGAAATTAGTGTGAAGGTTTTCTCAGGGTCAGAAAGATGCCTCTTGTTGGCCTGTGAAAATCCATCCAAATTTGGCCAATTTACAAGTCTCTGAAAATTGCTGTTAACACATACTCTATACAGATTTGTTTGTGTGCTGGAAGCAAAATTTTCTAAGCATTCTGTGTGCACTGAGTATGCTCCAGCCCCGGGCTGCAGTGGCTGATCAAGACTCTCCTTCAGTTATTATCCCTGGCTGCTGTGGTGCCGGCCATTGGATCTGAGAGTAGGGAGTCTGACTCTCTCTCTTGTTCTTGCAGTGTTCTCCCTGCTGGTGTCCCAGCAGTGTGGAGGAGGAAACAGTAACAGCCTGATTCAAAGGCAGAAGGGAAATAAGCAGGAAGGGGAGAGGAATCATATTGTGAGTGGGGGATGGGTTGGGCTGGATGCTAGCAATGGGGCACAGAGAAAAGCTGGGGCGATAAGAATTGGGGACACAGGAGCAGGGTAGAAAGCGAACTTATTGCCAGGGATGTCTAATCAATAGAGACACTCCTTATAGAAGCCAGGATTCCTGAGTCCAAGCATTCATTTGCTGTCTAGCAAATAGTTGTGAGACTTTTACAGGCAAAGTGTGTGTCGTTCCCCACTGATGGGTGGTCCACATGGAGGATAACCACTTACCACTGCTACCAATTACTATGTTAGTTCAAATGGTAGAAGTCTGTTGTGTGGCTCTGAAAGTTTCAATCTGTGTATTTGTATTATTGTAGTCATGGACTAGGACTCCATCATGCTGGGGGGTACAAACACAAAACAAAAAGACAGTTCCTGCCCCAAAGAGTTTATATTGATCCATGTGGGGATAAATGTACTCCTACTGGATGGAATTTATTTTTTCAATTCACTTTTTTAAAAACTTTAATTGGATGCAAAATCCTAAATTAAAAGAATGTTAAATTTTATCAAGTCAAATACTCAAAAGTTAAGAAATACCAGAGGGCTCTCTGAATAACCTTAATTCAGCCCTTTGTGCATATGCATTTTGATAGTGTTTAACTGCATGTTCCATAGTTTCCCTCAGTACTCCTCATTCAGTGCATAGAATGGATAAGGCACGTGGATTCAATCAGGGGTCTAAATTGAAAGAGGTTGTTTATAGGACCTCTTTCTCATTTTTTGCAAAAATTGGAAGATGTGTAGTGAATGAGGCAGAGGCCTTCAGGAAGAGAGAGGAGGGTCTCGGTTAAGGCAGTTGAATACTATGTGAAGATTGAATTCCCTCTCTGTCTCTGTAACAGTGTTTTCTATGTGTTGCTGGAGAAGTCACTTAAACCATAATGTTCAACAGCTGGCCACTAACTATGTGCTCCTTGTTTTCTGGGTGCCTATCTTGAGACACTTGGAGCCTAATTTGTAGAAGTGCTGAGCACTCAACTCCAACTGCCCTCAATTGGAGCTGTGCTTTGAACATATGAAGGGCTATGACATGTTAAATACTCAGAAAAATCAGGCCCTAGCTATTACTAATTGAGTACCCAAAATTATAGTACATACTTTTAACAATTTTTGTCTTTAACCTGTGCCTCAGTCCCATCTGTTAAATATGAATAATAGTTCCTACTTACCTCTCAAAATGGTGTGAAAATAAATTGTGAAGCATTCAGATACTATGGTGATAATTACCATAAAAAATCCATGAGGACATAAATGAATAAATAAATAAATTCAGTGCTGACTGTGTATCACGCGGTGCTCACTGAGTCAGGATGGTATGTGGAAAAAGTCTGTGGCTATACATTAAATAAGAAGGATAAAAAGAAATATGTAGTGAGCACCATCCGTGTATTGAATGAGGCAGAGGTCCTGTTGTTGGGGGTTGGAGAAGGGGTAGTATGTGATCATATAATAAAAGATTGCGTCATGCTACATAGGCACATGGAATCAATTAAGACTGCAGGGACAAACTTATTTCTGACGCTTCCTAACTTTTGAGTGATTAACATTGCAACCTTAACATTTTTTAATGTAATTTTGGTAGGTAGTTAGGATATAGATATGTAAAGGTTGAAATATTTGAATACAGACCATTCACCCTATCGTGTTGAGAGAACGGCCTTTAGCAGACTTCCAGAATTGTATTTGTTTTGTTCCTGAATTTTTTTTAAGATAATGAAAGTGAAAGTCTGTCTCACTCAGTCAGTAGCAGAGGGAGTTAGGACACAGGGTGGGAAGAAATCCAGAGTTGCTGATTGACTGGTAACACTTAGGGCAAGTCTACACCATAAACTTACATTGGCGCAGTTTCACCAATGCAGCGCTTCTGGTGAAGTTACTCAGAGCCGATGGGAGAGAGCTCTCTTGTCCGCTTAATAACTCTGCTCTCCCACCGATGTAGTGCTGTCTATACAAAGTGTTAAGGTTGGTATAACTACGTTGTTCAGGAGTGTGGATTTTTCACAGCCTGGTGACATAGCTATATTGAATTAAGTGTGTAGTGTAGTGTAGTGCTGGCCTCAGTGTATGGCTGTACTGGCAGCTGGGAGGTGTAATTCCCAGCTCAAGTAGCTGTACGCATGCCAGCTGTGATCAAGCTAGTGTACTAAAACAGCACAGGCTAGCAGCCTGAGTACAGTCCTGTGTGAGACTCTTAGTATGTACTCAGGCAGCTAGCCCAAGCTGCTGCTTATGCTGCCGTGGCTACACTGCTGTTTTTAGCATACGAGGTCAATCAGAGCTAGTGTGTACATCCTACCCGATCTGGGAATTAGACATCCCAGCTACAAGGTGAATGTACCTTTACTTTGCAGCCTGATGAAGTATAGACTGAAGAATTGGTGCCAGTGGTTATGCAACAAGAGGATGTAACAGTTCATCTGGTGGGATGGGGGAAATAAAGGGGTAGTATGCTGAAGTGCAGAAAGGGTTGGCTTTGTGATAACAAAGAGCACCTGAACACAAAAACTTGACTTCTTTTGCATGTAGTGGTGGTTGAAGAGGTTAAATATTTTTTTCCTCACCCTTGTTGCATGTGTTACTTTTTCTGTTTTTTCCCACTTTCTTTTTAACTGTGATGTTTCTAGAACAGAAACTTTGTTGCATGGCGCTGACCATAACGTGGCCATACTCCCTGTTTGATGTCCCTAGGTGCGAAATAAAAATGAATAATGGGACATTTATTAATCAATTAAGTATTTATTACAGAACTTTCCCGAGTGAGTTATTCTGATGCTGAAAACATGAGCATTCTCCTTGACTGTATGTTTCCTGATAATGGTTGTATATAGTTAAACCTTTATCTTCCTTTCCATAATCCTCTCAACAGAATATTGGTACAGAATCTGGTATTTTCTTTAAGAATATATTTGGTATCTAAATATCAGCCAGAGCTGCTTAAGAGACTGTGAATAGTCTGCTCTTATTCAGATACGGCAATGGTAATTAACTTCTTTTTTCCTTCCAGGGTAGACTACTGTAATTTGAGTGATCCCTAAAGTCCACTTAGAAGTGTCTGATAGTACAAAACACTTGTGTATGTTTTGGGTAGTCGCTGTGAGCACGTAATGCCTTTATACCAGTTTCTGCACTTGCTGCTTCTCTGAGTGCAGTTTGTGATACTTACCTCTGCTACGCACATCTAGAATTACCGCCTTTTACGTTGTGCCTTTTCACACAATTTAAGAATCTCTTGAAAGGTCCCTCTCCTGTTTTATGAAGTTTATTTGCTCTGGAGCTCAAACATAAACAAGAATATGTCTGCTTACATTCTGGTTCACTACTCTTTACTGTATTGTGCACACTGTTACCTCTCTCTGGCTGTACCTGGACCCCATCCCATGTTGTTTAAATGCTCTGCAACTATTATTTTCAGTCAGATTCTTCATTAGTTGCTTGCTTTTCTCCAGCACAGTGATATTGCTACATTTTATTTCACTGTATGGTGTTTCATCTCCCCTCTGGGTCAATTTTCTTTTATCCTTCTCATTTTCTTTAGTAGGCAATTACAGAATAATGTTTGTTGTTGCTTAAACTGCAGGCTATTACAAACTCACTCAAATAGGCGTAAAAAGGAAGTTGACAGGGTATTGGTTTATAGCTATGGAGCTCTATCACAACCTATGGAATGAATATTGAATACTTTGGCAGCAGCACCATCTTAACTATGTAAAAAAAAAGATAGAGCAGTTCCAATAGTTTGGGTTCTGTATTCACACAACATCTTATACGCATACATATTTACACTACTTGTATTTTTTTTTTTACAGGTAAAATAGCCAAATGGAATTTTCTAAAGAATCTTAAGCGAGGGGAAAGTGTCCCTCACCTTATATGGCATTTTAAGCTTTAGCCCAGAGTAAACTTTATAGTTATAACCCCTGTTTTTCCTTGTATTTGTAGTGCACGTATTTGAGGGGACAAAGTTACTGAAAGTTGTGTATTGGCCATTTGCAGTGTTTAAATGATGTTGTAACGAGGATAATTAGTTTAATTCAATAAATAACCAATTTTAATGTTTCCTTATCAACTGAAAACCTTCTAATGTTGCAGTATAATTGTATCTTTCCCCTGCTAGAGAAATAGAATTTATGAAAAAGGAAGAGGATCATATAAGGGATCTTGAAGAGAGAGATCAGAAACATGCAGAACAGCTGAAAATATTGCAGAAAGAGGTTAGGCAATATGCTATTTTAATACAGTTTTCACATTCTTGGGAAGTGGTATCTAACTTTTGAATTTTAACATTTGCAGATTTCAGAGCTTCAGAACAAATTAAAAATATATCAGAAAATGCCTCATATGTTTGGTGGTAGCATTTTGCTGGATGTTGCCTCTCAATGTCCAGAAAAACGAAATGAATGTTCAGAGATTAAAGAAGAAAATGCAAAAGAAATAGAGTCATCAGCAGTGGAAAAATTAGGTTCTTCAGACACTGGTAAGTTGAGCAGTAATAAAAAGATAAAAATCTATGCTAGTAAAACTCTCTAAATTATTGACTGTAACCAAATAAAGTACAGGTGGGTGTGTAGTGGAAGAGAGCTTTGTTTGTGTGTTTGAAAAAGAAAAAAAGAGAGAGTTAAGACCCTCTTCTTAGTCTTCACTGTAGTACAGAAAATGAATTGTAGCTATACTGGATTTTGGGGATGGTGTGGGAAGTGTTAGGCATAAAGTTGACTGTGGTCCTTTTTAATGGAGGGTTATACATATATTAATGAAAAGAAGTGTGTAGATTGGATATTGTAATGTATTTTCTTAAGTACCCTGGAAAAGAGATTAAGGTTATTTTTAAACGAGCCTTATGAGTTCTACTTTGAACAGCTGGTTGATATTTTCTTAATATACTACAAAGGGACTATTTACATGATGGGATTTGTATGATCAGGATTTTATCAGAATGCAATACAAACACAAAGGCAAAAGAGTAATTTTTTGGCAACACCTTACTACAACCTTAGAAAGTGTATTTGCTTTCTTTAGTGTCTTGGGTCGTCATTGCAGAGAAAATGGTTTCTTGAATAGGGGTAACTTAATTTATCTTGTGCCGTCATAGAGAATACAGTTTCTAGGTCATAAAACCACTAACTCTGAATGGAGTAATTTTTTTCCCTTTCAACATGAAGATCTTATGAGCTTAGTAAATAACTTCACCCAATCCACTCACATATTGAGATCTGACAGGCTCTTCAAAAACCCTTAAAATAAGAGAAGTTTCTAATGCTATTATCCCATTTTCTGAACATCTGTTTGGTGATCAGAAGACTTATCCAATTTTCCTAAGAATCTTTCCAAAGAAGCATCTTTTTTTTATTTATAGCTTTGCACATGTCTTTTCTTGGAAAGCATTGTTACAATCACAGTCTATGAACTGCAGGGGAATCTGCATCTGTTTCCTTGGTTACCTGAGAATAGCTGAATCTAAATGACTAAACAAATTCATGCCTTAAAAGTTTTACAGGATAAAAATTTGTCAGCCATAGGTCCATATGGCTGTTTCATCTGTCTAAGGCCTTGTCTACACTAGAAAGTTTTTTGTCGACTCAAGTTACAGTGGTGATCAAAAAGTGCTGTAATTACAATGCTTGTGCCTGTCCACACAGCACTCATTGTGTCACTGAAGCATGTCCACAGCTGATGCTCTAGCATCAACAGTGAGAGCAGTGCACTGTGTGCAGCTATTCCACTGTGCAGCTTATCACCTTGTGCCACTAGGAGTTGTGGGAAGGAGAGAATCGCAGTGCATTATGGGTGCAGGCTCAACTTCCCATAATGCAGTGATTTCTGTCCTGTCATTCCATGGGTTTCAGACTGCATTTTGCAGCATTTTTCAATGGCCCCAGTTTCCTGAGTGCCCTCCATCTCTATCTGAAAGGATAGATCCTGCACTGCTCTCCACTTTTGTTGACAGTGAACACGTCCGTGACTGGTCATGCAATATATCATGAGCTCCCAATTGGAACTCGACTCCAAGGCACCTGACCTGCTGTGTGCCATGCAATCAAACAACGCCGGATTACTGTTTGCATTCATTGGGCACCACCATTTCTGGGCGCATGAAACAAGCACTGAGTTGTGGGATTGCATCGTATTGCAGATCTGGGATGACAA
The DNA here is from genome assembly GCF_026122565.2 of Emydura macquarii macquarii. Taxonomy (NCBI): domain Eukaryota; kingdom Metazoa; phylum Chordata; order Testudines; family Chelidae; genus Emydura; species Emydura macquarii. The sequence goes on from NW_027131390.1 coordinate 74,589,822, forward strand.
GCAGTGGCCGCAGAATTTTTTAATGTGCAAAGCCATCTTCATGGAACCCTGTGCAGAGCTCACCTCTGCCCTGCGGCACAAGGATACCAGAATGAGAACTGCCCTCTCTGTGGAGAACCGTGTGGCGATCACCATGTAGAAGCTGACAACTCCAGACTGCTACCGATCTGTTGCTAATTAGTTTGAAGTTGGGAAGTCCACTGTTGGAGCTGTGTTATCGGAGGTGTGCAGGACCATTAATAGTATCCTCTATAAAGGACAGTGAGTGTTGGAAATGTGCATAAAATAGTGGATGACTTTGTAGCGATGGAATTCCTTAATGGTGGCGGGGTGATAGATGGCACGCATATCTCAATTTTGGCCCTGGATCATCTTGTGATGGAGTACATCAATAGAAAGGGGTACTTCTCTATGGTACTGCAGGCACTTGTGGATCACCATGAGCATTTCACTGACATCGACATGAGTGAGTCAGGTAAGGTGCATGATGCATGCATCTTCAAGAACATTGGCCTGTATAGAAAGCTGGAAGCAGGGACTTCCTTTCCAGACCAAAAGATTCCAGTGGGAGATGTCGAGATGCCCATAGTGAACTTGGGAGACCCAGCCTACCCCTTACTGCCATGGCTCATGAAGGCAACCTGGATAGCAGCAAGGAGTGCTTTAATAAGAGATTGAGCAGGTGCCGAATGACTGTTGAATGTACGTTTGGCAGATTAAAAGCTTGCTGGTGATGCCTTTATGGCAGGTTAGACCGAAATGAGGAAAATATTCCCATGGTTATAGCTGTCTGCTGTGCGCTCCGTAATATTTGTGAAGCTAAGGATGAAAAGATTCCCCCTGGGTGGAGCATAGAGGCAAATCGCCTTGCAACTGAATATGAGCAACCAGATGTGAGGGCTGTTAGAGGGGCACAACCGGGGGGCATTTGAATCAGGGAGGCCTTGAGGAACTATTTTGACAATGAGCACCAATAAGGTGTCTTTGTAAACAGTATTGTGCCTTTTGGACTGCTATCCAGTTTGCAGTGTGTATCAGTATGGGGTGCAACCACTGTGTGTAAGAGTCAAAGATTGCTTATTGTTTAGAGTATGTCTTTATTATTTAACAATTATTCACAACACACACGAAAAGCTGGGCTGGAAGGGAGAAAGCAGTGATGGGTAGCATGAGGTATGACAACTGGGTGTAAGTCCAGCTATTGTTCTGGAAGCTGTCTGAAGGGGTGGAGTGAACAGGGTACTGAGATGGGCCGGAAGTTGGTTAGGAATGTGTGTGTGCAGTTTGGGGAGGGCATGGAAAGCAGTTCTGTATTGGCTGCAAGGTGGGACGAGCATGCAAGAATTCAGTCTGCAATGTTATGAGTGACTTTAGCAGCGCCGTTTGCTCCTCCATGGCTTTTATCATGCGCTTGTGATCTGCTATCACTCACTCCTGGTTCTCCTGCCTGTCACTTTTCTGATTTTTGGACACAGTGTGTCTCCATGCCCTTTTTTCTCTTTTTCTGCCTCCAACGACTGGAGGAGTTTTTGGAATTTCTCTGTGGTGGTTTTCTTATCAGCTGCGTGTGTGAGTGTGAGTGTGAGAGAGAGAGAGAAGGTTCCCCTCAAGGGCACATCTGTAGAAGCATAATAAACAATGAACAGAAGCATGATTGTGAGTGCAATAACAGCATTGATGCATTACTGTAAAATACACTTCTTTCTCACTGTCCCCTGGCAAGCCCACATCTCGACAATCAACCAGGGCAGGGTGAGTTGTGTCTGGGAGGAGGGGGCACTCAAGCTGGGGAAAAGGTTCTCAGTGGTTGTTCGGGGTATTGATACTGGTAGATAGGGACAAAATTTCAAATTCTGCCACCATTTTCCACAGATGGGGGCCATAGAAGCCAATATCTCACTTCTGAAAGTAAGCAGGGATGCTAGGGTGCATGTAAGCAGCTTCAAACTGGATCCTTATGCTGCTTGCCTGTGTGCCACTTTGGTCCCTGCACAGTTGATTGCTGATTGATGCAGGAAAGTTTCCTACAATGGGGGAAGAAACAAAGCAGCTCTGCTGAGGAATCTTTGGCAGAGGATTGGCAAGTACCTCCAGGAAAGTTTACTAGAGATCTCTGGAGGATTCCTGTGAAATCTCGGTGTGCATTAACACGCTTTTCTGCTGCACTGCTTAGCTGCACAGGGGAATGGGAAGCACATGGAAACACAGCTACTCTTGTGCATTTCTATCCCTTCAACCAGCTGTATAATGCAACACAGCAAAGGACAGCTATATCTCATGTAACCGAGCAGCATCAGCTCAAAAAAATTACTTATCCAAGATCCCCTCTCCTGCATCTTGCAATCCAGAGCTGGAGGGCTGGGACTGGTTCAACCTCTTTGGCTTCAAGAAGAGGTCCTGGCCCCCCCATGTCAGCAAACGACTGTGTCCCCTGCTCCATGTGGTCCTCCAACTTGGCCTCCTCATCCATGACTTCTTTGTCAGGGTTGAGTCCGGTCGCCATTGCTCCTGGGCAAGCAGAGGTATCCACAGGTCTGTTGGTGGTGGAGGTGGGGTCACCGCTGAGGATGGCTTCCAGCTCCTTATGGAAACAGCAGGTTTTTGATTCTGCACCAGAGCGATGTTTTGACTCCCTAGCAGTTTGGTACCTCTGCCACAGCTCCTCGATTTTTGCACGGCATTGCAGTGTATGCCGTTCATAGCCCTTCTCTGCCATTAAATGAGAAATTTGACCCTATGTATCAAAGTTCCTTCGGCTGGAGTGGCGCTGGGACTGCATTGCTTCCTTTCCCCCAAATGCCAGTCAGATCCAAATGCTGTGGTGAGCTCCTAGTGGGAGAATGTTTGGTGCATGGAGCCGCCATGGTTGGCTGGGAAGATGAGACGTGAGCTTTCCACGCAGGCCAAACAGGAAGTAGCATTAAAAAATTCCTGAGACTTAAAGGGGTGGGGTAGATGGCAGCAGAGTTCAAACTGATGGCTAGAGCAGTCACGATGGGCATTGTGGGACACTTCCTGGATGTCTTTTTACTGCGACGTAATCAAGCGTGGTGTCTACACTGATGGTTTGTTGCTAAAAATTTGGTGCAAAAAGCTCTATGCTTCTCATCAAGACAGTTTTATTTTGTTGCAAAATCAGGGGAGTTGGGTCAGTGGGGGGTGGGAAGGATTGCAGTGTGTACACCGCCTCTGTTTTGGTGCAAAAAGCTGACTTTGGTTGACAAAAGTCTCAAGTGCAGACCAGGCCTAACTTAAAGTATATTCATTTGCGTATATTAATAGAAAACATTGCCAGACTTTTTTTTCCTAGGTTCAGTTTTATTTACTAGAATCTCTTATTTGTCCCTATTTAGTTAAGGTGATTATTTTGTGTTCCACTACCTATGTGTTTGATTAACCATGTCTCCTCACTTTGGCTGCAACAGAAATGAGCAGGAGAGAGAATGCTAACCCTGGAGAGAGACTGTGTACAATATTCCGTTCTGGTTTCTCCTTTGCTTTTGTCTAGCATCAGGCTATCCAGAACTTAGCAGTTCACTTTCAATACCTCTGGAAAGTTGTCTAAAACGCCCATCAAGTTATTGGGATGAACTTTGATTTTGGTCAGCTTTATTTATGAAGATATGCAAATTTGGTCTTGATTGACTATTTAATGGTTTGTTAGGAACTGCAGTAGATTCCTTTCACGTTAGCTGCTGGGGCCAATTTAGAGAGTGGACAATGTGGAACTGAACAAATACCAAGGTATTAAAGGAAAAGGTGGAAATAGAATTCTGTGGGAAGGTGCTCCTTTTTAATACTCAAAGGCATGGGTTCTCAAGATGGGAGTTGCAAATAGATATCAAGTGGTCACAACCATCCTGCCCCTCCCATAGTACTAAATAGGAAGGGGATCCTGGCTATATGGAAAAGGTTGAGAACTATTGCCCTAAGTTTATGATGATTCGGTGTCTAATAGGCTAGTGAATTGTTAGGGTAGACTAGTGAGACTTAAAGATAACATAAGACATCCTGTAAAAAGTTGTTCTATGGGATTGGGATTTGCAAGGCTTACTGTACCAGTTTCAGAAGCCTGGTGTAGTTTGGAGTTGTTATGGGAGGAATAGAGGAAAAATATTTGTAGCGAACTGCAAATCTGAAACAAATAATGGCTTCTATGCTCAGCATAGGATGGGAAGATGCCTGCTATTGCAGGCAACCCCATCATATTATCCCATTCACAAATTTAACAAACTCCATCTCAGTGCTGCTTAGGTTGTTTCCTCCTCTTCTCCTTATGCAAGGCTGTCTGAGAGCTTCACTCCTCTGATGTTTAAAACATTCTTCTAATTTCCAGTCTAAATTTATTCATAGTCAGTTTATGCCCATTTGTTCTTGTGCCAACATTATCCTTTATCTCTCTCCCTCACTGGTGTTTATCTTCCTGATGTATTTATAGAGAGCAATCATATCTGCTCTCAGCCTTTGTTTTACTATGCTAAGCAAGTCAAAGTCTTTTAATCCCTTCTCCTAAAATAAATTCTCCTGATCATCACAGTAGTCCTTCTCTATACCTGGTTCAGTTTGAATTAATCTTTCTTGACCATGGGTGACCAGAACTTTACACTGTATTCCCGATAAGTCTTGCTAATAATGGCTTGTACAATGGCATTTAATACTTCCTAATCTCTACTAGAAATACCTCTTCTGATATATCCATATTTTATAGGAATTTTGAGTTGCCATCTATATGATTCTAAAAAATTAAGGGGCAGAATTTCTATGGACACTCGTGTAGACCCTTAGCTTACAGCCTTCTAAGTTCCTGGATGGTCTCCTCTGCGAAGAAATGCAAGCCCCGTAAAAAAGAATTTAGGTATTGAAATGAACAGGTGAAATGTACAATTTTTAACATGTTGTGATCTATCAATGCATATAGCATCTGGAAGTTACCAACTTTTGTCGTGTGTGTCTAATACCTTCTCATCTGTCAAGCAGATAGCAACTAATCTAGAGCTAAGAGTTTTTTGTGCCTAGTCAGTTCCTCCCCATGCCCCCCAATCTGTGAAAGGCTGGTAGTCGTCTATGACTTATTCTCTTTCTGAAGCAGCTCAGTCTTGAGAGGTGGTCCTTGTGTTTTCTTAAGACCCTATACTTCAGAGCTCCTATGAAGCACAAGAAGATTTAAGACCCTTAAAATAAGCACGGGAAGAGATGCCGAAAAAGCCCATCCTGTTCAACTCCTGCAATGAGTCTTTACTGCTCAGTGTATTCATTTTCTCCCCCAAACTTCTTCTATAGTTCTGTTGTACCTAGGATGAGCATAAGGAGGAAGAGGAAAATGACTGACTCTGAATTGGGTGCCCCTGCCTACTCTAGCAGCCTCCAGGACTTAGAGAGCAGAAGAAGAACCCAGACATTAAAGAGGAGGACACCAGCTCAGAGGAGTCCCAACCAGGATCATCTTGGAGGTTGAGACATCCCAGGCCCCTCCTCACTCATCTGCTTGTGAGACTTCACTTAAGGGCCATTGCTTAGGTTGATTTTAGATTATTCATCTCTTCATCCTTTGGGACATCCTTTCCCATCTTTTCCAAAGAAGATGTCCAAAGACATTTAATCCCCTGATTGATTGTTTCCAGGGACCTGTATGATGCTTCTCAATGGGAAAATCTCTCTCTTGTTCCAACTCCATGAGGACTTCTTGAAGAAGAGAGAACTGGGCCAGATGCTAATTTTCCTTTCCCTGCTCTGTGCTACTCCTCCCTTTCATTCCCTGGAAAATCCTAATGGGGTTTCTCCCAAGGAATAGGCTATGTTTCCTACCTTAAGACACTTAGGGGATGTCTAGGGGAGCAAAAATCAACCTTTGATGATGATGGACTACCATTTTTTTGGTGGGAGGGTTTCACAAATCATTTACTGACAGTGTAATTGTGACGTTGGCCTCTAGGGATGAGATTGATCAAGAAAAGAACGGGTCAGGCAAACTCCCAAATGCTGGTGGCTATTTCTAAAAATTAGATTTACTAAGCCAGCAACAAACAGCTTCTAATAATCTTACAGATTGTCCAGAAGCCAAAAAACACAATTCCCTTAAAGCCATCCAGTCCTCTGGCTTCCACCCAGACAGCCGAGTCAAGTATGATGGAGATTACTAAAAGTCTTTGTCCATCATATTTAAAAAATTTCTACCAATCCCAAAGGATTGGGCACATTACCAACCAGGTCAATTAATATTTCAGATCTTACCCAAATACTCACTTATAGCCAATACTTATTAAATAAACTAATATTTATTTTAAAAAAAGAGAGAATATTGGTTAAAAGATCATTATACATACAGATAAGAATAAAGTCCATAGGTCAGTTTCTTAGTAGAGATGATAAACTGAGTTGCAAAAGTTCTTTCGGGATCAGTTTTACATGTTATAATCCAAATAGTCCATGTACAGAGTCCGTTCAAATTCTCCTATGAGAATTAGCAGGGTAAATCCAGACTTGGTGCTGGGACCTTAGACTTGTGACCCAAACCTCTCCTGTCAAAGGTTTAAGCAGTCGTAAGAAAAACAGGATCTGGTCTAAAGCTTTGTTTATAGTCCTCTAGTAGGCTATGGCAACCACTTGATGGCAGACATCACAGGAGGCATTTCTTGGAACAAGAATAGGTAATTATTTGTGACTTTGAAGTAATCTCTCTCTTTCCTAGCCACACATCGATAATTAGCTACATTAGCATAAGGTAATCACCTATTAACAGATATTTATTGCTCAGACTTCAAAGAGAAGTAAAACAATGGCATTCTTACATTCAAGATCCATCTTAATGTTAATATCTTCTTTTGATCCTTGAACTAATAGAATACAGACAGAACAAGCAGTTTATCAATATATATGTAAACATAGACAAATAATTAGTAGTTATTCCAAACTTCTAACAATATACACTTGCATTTCAAACACTTGGTTCTTCTAACATGGCTTGGCTACCTATCTACAAGGAGTGGATGTAATTACCATTTCAATACTTTTTTTAACATAACCCAAAATCAACCTTTGAGGACATTTCAGCTTGCTAGGCTTAACCTTTCGTGGCCCAGTGTCACAGTAATACTCGATTCTTAAAACTGTTGAGATTGGTTCTTCTGAACTCAGATTCCTCCCTGTTTTTGTCCAAAAGCTGTGAGAAAATCTACAAATCAAATTCAGGTTTTCATGATCTCTTGCTTTCTGTCAGGTGTCAGGCCTGTCACGCAAAGTGGCTCTTTGGGAAAGTTGGAGGAGGCTAACTTGAAATTCTCAGCTGAGGTGTGGAAGGGTGGGAGTGAGGAAATATGCCTTCCCTGTAGCAGGAAAAGGGACTCAAAGAGCCTACTTTCAGAGTGTCTGCCACGCGTCTGACTGGTGGATATGGGGACACGCCCTTCATATATAATGGTATTGTCATAATGGTAAACAATTAGCAGGTGAGAGAAATTTTTGTTTTTACTTTTGAAGATGCATTCTGAAAGTAACAGCAAATACCTGACTTTTGCTAAGCACTAATTGTTGGAGAACTTTCCTTGCGCAACTTTTGTAAGTGTTGTGTGTTTGTTGCAGATTTTGATGCTTTTGTGGGGGATACTCCAAGATTAGATACCAGTGCCCACAAAGCAAAAGCTCAGCTTGCTCTGAAAGTAAAACGTCAACCACCTTCTCGATCAAAGCTAAAAGAATCTCTTGGAACTGGACAGCAGAATTTAAATCTACAGGTACCGGTATCTATGTATAATCAGTACAATGTTTTCATTTATATTCACTATTTTAAATACAGTAAAACCTGCCAAGAGCAATCACATGGGAGTTAGCAAAAGTGGTTGCTTGTTGGAGATGATCTCTTTTCAAAGTTCTGCATGCTAGAGAGTGGTAGAGTTCTGTGGCCTCTGCAAGTGACAGGTAATCTCATCAGAGGTGGTCTCTAAGGCAGGTTTCACTCTACTGTCCAATATTAAGTTCTGTTTTGTGACCTCCAACTAGAATCAGTAAATCCACTAAAGAATTATTTATCATTAAGCTAGAAATGTATAAACTGTTCAATACATTTAATTTTATGACGTTTCTTAAATCAAATCAGATCAGCTGAAACTTATAAGATCTTATTTTGTATTTAATATTTTCAGTAATCCTATAAAGTAGGTAAGTGTGGAAAAAAGTGTAAAAATAATTTTAATAAATTGCAGCACACCAAGAATCTTGGACATACTGTATTTAGACAGTGTAAAAGTATCACAGATTTTCATGCTAGGTTGGGTGAACAATTCCATCAGTTCACCCTCTAGACGTAACTTTAAAAACTATCTTTGTGAAAAGCAACTGTTAACATAAATCTAAGTGATAAATTTAAACAAGTAGTTTGATAATTTTTCTATTTGAAATATGTTTATTTACTAATCTTTAGTTCTGTCTGTAGCATGTTATATCTTCAGAACTTGGTTTAAAATAAAATCCATCTCCACTTTGCGAAGATTACTTGACTCCACAGGAAAGAGGGTGTTATAGTATTCTGGTATGCTTTGGAGAATATCTAGCTTAAAATCATTTTGTTGTCTAGCCTTGCATTACCAACAGTAAAATTTAATGGTAGCTAGACTTTCTCAATTTCTATTCCTTATTTTATGTCCTTTATTGCCTGCATGGATCACTGCTCTTGATAATTGTATGAACTTGGAACTTCATCTCCATTGGGGCAGCATGCACAGCTTTATACTTTCATAATTCTCCACAGCTCTAGCCAATAAATATTTTTACCATTGTGTTAGGCCTGGTCTACACTGCTACTGGCAGTCAACTAGAGATATGCAAGCTATATAGTGTAGCTTGTTTATCTCCTGTCGGAGTACTTACATTGCCGTACTGCGGTGTCTTCATGGCGCTATGTCGATGGGTGATGCCCTTCTGTCGACGCAGCCTTACTCCTTTTGGGGAAGTGGATTATTGGCATTGACCGGAGATCCCATCTGGGGTCAATTGAGCGGGTTTCCACGACCTGCTGCATTGATCACCACAGAGCCGGCAGTGTAGACATACCCTTAGACAGCAGCAGGGCATCTTTATCTGAAGCCACCAGAAACAGGTTCTCCATTCCTAGGTTAACACCCACTAACCCCAAAACCAACAGAACTCCAAAGCTCAAAGACCATTCTTTGGACCTATTAGGCAGCAATAATCCGAGTAGCACATGGACCAAACCCACTAGCAGACATTGCATGTTATTCCCCCTGGCTACATATTTTGCTGTCCATGTGTTTCAAGCCAGTTTTACTTTCCTCTTCTGGAAAAGGAGTTCCCTAAGGATCATTGTTTATCTTTGTTATGGCTCATAATACATCCTTTTAAAAAATTACTTAAATTACTTGCCTTTCCTTGTCAGTTCCTGTTTAAATTGGTGGGATTTTTTTGTGGGGTTAACTAAACAGTGAGCATTGGTTCCATGTTTTCATGAAATGCTTGGCAGTCGTCTACCACATAGGCTGGGAGTGCTTGTGGTCATCTGCCTGGACAAACTGGTCCATCAAGGATACAGCTCTGTATTGTGGCATATTAATGTGGTCCTGGTAGCTGATGACAGCTCCTTTTGAACCGCTCTGTTCTGTGACCTTACATTTCTTATGTGGAAGGTCATTATCCTGGTGGTAGTGACTTAAGCTTGCAAAAGGTGAGCTTTAGGTCATAGTTACTACTGTCCCTTATACCAAGTTTCACAAAGGAGAAGGTTGTGTTATGGATCATTCCTATTTTTTTCTTGAGGATGTTGGCGTTCCACCTTAATGTCCTGTCAACATTTCTTGTATGCTGGCATGTGTATTTTGGTGAAGCTCTTCTCCACCTTGTGGATGTCAAAAAGACCATGGGATTCTAAATGAAGCAGATGACAGATTGCAGAAGGGGCTTCTTGACTGGGGAAACTGAGGGGGAGAATAGAAAGGAATGAAGCTGGAGTCGTGAGTAGAACGTTCTTGCTAAGCCTTGAAGGTCAGGTCAAAAACATGAACTGGATGCAGATGATGAGGGGAAGCCAATTACAGAATTTCAGAAATGTGTGACATGGCAGGAGATAAGTGATTTTAGTAGAATTATTTTAGTTGTACCCAAGAGGAGCCTAGGAAGATGATTCAATTAATGCAGTCTCCATTCTCAAGAGATGACCAAGGCATATATGAGAATTTCACTGGTTCAGATGAAGAGGAAATTTTGGATTTTGAAGACACAGAAAGAGGAGAGTATTAAAAATTAGCTCTAGATAATAACTGCAAGTGAACAATAAAATCAGATTTTTATTATTGATGACTCTGTGTACTGTGATAGTATAATTGTCTGTCTGTATGCAGGCCCCTTATCCCAGTATAACATACGGTACCTCTGTTACGTGCTCAGATCATAAAAGCTGGAGGAATATGGTCAGTCTCTTTTTATTAAAATTAAAATGTCATGTTACTGTAAAGGTAGTTTATAAGATCTCTCCTTATGCACTGAGGAAAAATAAACTCCTACATCTTTAACAGAAAACAGTTGACGTAATATCTTTGGCATAGGAATTCTTGAGGTTAATTCTTTTTTAATGTTGTATTTTTTAAAACATAAATGTTACGACTGTACAATTGCATGCTATATTTACCGTAACGCCTTTTTTATTTTTAAATATCTTTACAGGATGAGGATACAGAGGATACTATTCACAATACAGAATTTGGTACCGCATATCAAGTCAAGTCTTTAGAAGTAACAGAAAAGCTAACTTTATCCCAGTTGAATGATGTAGATCAAATGATTGAAAAGCCTGAACAAATGGAAAGCACGGAGAGTCTGTTAGAGTCAAGTCCTTCTGTTTCCACTCACTCTTCTCCTTTACACAAACCAAACAATGAAAACAACACGAGTAGTACTCACTCTCCTCCTAGTGATGATGTAATTCCCAGTTCTCCTCAAGGATATTCTAAGAATGTCAGACACAGCGAATCAAAAGGGAAAGGAAGAGAGGCCAAAGGTAAGTCATAAAGGTTTTTGGAAGGCCTTTGGGTCAAAATATGTTTGTTCTAGGTTGAAATTACTGTTGAACCATAGTTATTGTATCCTCCGCCTAGAAAAGGGGAAGGTACTTATTCTAATGTAAAATGTATTCTTAGGATAAAATTAATTCTATGCTATGAGACTAATTAAAAATTTTAGCAATGTAGAATTATTGGACTCCAATGCGATATTCAGGATACCTAGTCCATACTGTAGCAAGGTTAGGAAAGTTTTACAAAATGGAGATGTTGTGGGTTATATTCTTTTGGAACAGGGTTTAGAATACAGATGACTGAATAGTGGCAGCCTCTGTGCAGAGGGGGACAGTACTTCTTAAAGTCCATATATGTCACTGGAATGTTGGCACTTCAGCAGCAATGTATCTTGTACCTGAAGCTGTGCTGGAGGTGTGTTTCCCTGCTTTGATACATCTGGCAACAACTAAGTGGCTAAAAGGGTCTTCTTATTCAATGTCCCTTTGAAATAAACCATTCAAGAGGCATTTTTAATTAGTTTGCAGTGAATCCAAGATGACTATTTTGCACAGGTGTGATTAGCTTAGTGAAGCAAACTATCATTCCAGCATCCAGAAGTTAAGTATTAAACACTTCATTTGATGTTTTGATAAATAACTCCTGCCTTGTTCTTATTTAAAAAACAGCTGACCATATTTTGTAATTAATAAGACGCTTAGTAGAAGGAAAAATGTGTTTAATGGAATAGAATAAAGTGCTTAAAAATAGTACAGAAAAGAAAATGCTGATAACAGTAATTACACAAGCAATATTTCAGCCTCTAGCATTCAGAACCTGATGCTTGCTAACAAAAGACACAAACTAGATTCCTCCCTAACTGATATATAAGATGCTGAAAATTTCTGAAATAAATTAAAATGGTACTCTGATTGCAGTTCAGTCAGGCTTTGAGTCCACATCATGAGTGTGATATTAGATGATAATATCTCAGCTTTAGAAACCTAGCATACAACTCTGTTTACTGTTTGCTTTTTTCATGCCTGCTGTCTAAAATGTCATCACTTATTCCTTGAATTAATGCCTGATGATACCGATGAGCCTCTTGTGGAACTAACATGGATCCTGATCTCTATGTCAGGGCACTAAGGCAGCAGTGTTGTTGGTGTTAGACATATCAGGGAGTGGCATGAAGGACATGGAGGGAGTCAGGCAAAGGCCTCACAATGCCAAGAAAAGCCTCCTAATCTAGATTAATGGGCAAGTAGAATTTTCATGCCATCTTTATAGAGACTGGAATTTCTTATTCAACATATATGTACAATAAGTATCCTGCTATATTACTGTGTAATATTCTGCATCTAAAGTGGAAAATGAAGATTTTGTTTAATACTTAAAATTGAAAAAAGAGTGCTCTGCAAATATTAACTGAACCCTCACAGCACTATTGGGTTGATATATCTCCATTTTTCAGAAGGAGAAACTGAGGTGGGATTTGTCTTGCCACGGTCTTAGAGAGAGTCTGTATCAAAGTCGGGTTTCTAGCACAAAATCCTGTGTTCAGTCTACTTGTCTCTCCCTCGTAAACATTTTCAAGTATATATATCCAAACATTGGATTGCCTTAAATTTATCATAGTATTTCAAGTTTAAAAATAACAGAATAGCTTAACCAAGGTACCTTAATAGACTTCTCATGCTAAAAGATCCAAAACCACTTTAGAAACCATGTACATATAGCACTGTTGAAACATATTAAACTCCCTACTAGGGTGGGCAGTTGCAGTCAGACAGCTGGCCATACATCAAGCTGTATATTAATGAAGTGGGGAAGGGGGACGTTTTGACTAAGACTACTGGATAAAACCCTTTTATTCTTCTGTTAAGTATCATATGTTCTTTAATGTCTATATAGAGAGTAGAAAGAAGCTTAAATTTTAAGGTCTCATTTGAAAGATCTCTCTACATTAAACACCACATTTCAATTTATCTATTTCCAAAGGGAGAGAGTCTAAATTAATTTTGCTAAGATTCAAAGTTATAATTTCAGGGATTCTAAGACACTGTCTCCATATAAGTAATAAAGGAACCATGTCAGTTGTACAGGTATGTAGAAGATAACCTGTGGGTAATGCAGTAATACATTTCAAGCATATTTATCCGTAACAGATTCATAGATTCTCAGGCCAGAAGGGACCACTGTGATCATCTAGTCTGATCTCCTGTCTACTAAAGGCCGCAGAACTTCCCTGAAATAACTCCTGTTTGACTTAGAGTACACATTTTAGAAAAACTTACCATCTGTACACATACTATAAGTTTAGCACACCATTTCCTTGGACCATGACCTTAGATTTATTCATTTAGCTGATATCAATTAACTCCTGCAAAGTTTCATCAATAGTATGACCTTTTCCAGAGATAATCTAAATGTTCAAGTAAAATAGCAGGTTGTTAACATTCTGGTGAGTTCCTATATTAGGACTTCCATATTTTAGGATGCAAAGAATGGGAGAAGGCTGAACAGATTGTAATCATACTGCTCACTAATAATCATAATTAGAGAGAAGTCTATGGCTTTTTTCTCAGAGTAATTGAAAAAGGAGCCAGATTAAATAATATTTTGTATGGCAAGCATTTCCTTTACCAGTCAACAAGCTGTGTTAAAGCAGATAATGATTGGATAGTTTTCTTGCATAGCTTGAACAATATCATTTGTATACCCTCAGCCAATAGCAGCTGTTTTGTAATCTACTGATTCATCATGTCTCTGGAGTGCTAGCGCTGAAATGATCTGTATACTTGATGGTACAAGAATTGTCTTCTCATACCATATACATTACGTGCAGGTGATTTTGTTTTCTTCTGCACTGGACCATAAGCAGGTATTGTCACCGAGTACAGAAATTTCTTGTGGTGACCTCAGGAAGTGTTGCAAGTGCTTGTTTTAAAACTGGTGGAGTTGCAGAACTGAACGCCATACATCAAAGATAATAGATTACTAATACTGGAAGTTTATTCTCTGTGGATGAAATGACATTAATGGTATTTTGATGGGTTGGGTTCTAAGTATCTAATGAATTTAATGGCTACAGACTATATTTAATGGTGGGGGAACAATCATTTCTACTTTCTCCCATCCCATCCATACAGCTTGTATTAATGGGTCTGTTTATTTTTTGAACAATTGCACTGCTTTTTCACATTTTGGAAAATGTTACCTTTCTTTTTAAAGTTCTCTTGGAGAAATGAATGTCTGTTTTAAAGCTTTTTTTGTTGCAAAATAACCTGGTTTAAAGTGTTAAGAGTTTTAGCAAGAGGCTATTGAGGAAACTAAGTTATGAGATGAGAGGTAAAGTTCTGTCATTGATTGGAAACTGTTGAAGGAAAAGGCTAGAAAACAAGAGAGAGGAATAAATACTTAGTATTTAACATGGTATTGGATTCCTAGTATGGTGTACCTAGGAGATATTTAATATATTATCTGGAAGATGATGAACAATGATGTGGCAAAATTTGCCAGTAACATTTTTCTAAACTATTCAGACTAATTTAAGATTAAAAAAACGCTAGGCAACTGCATAACGTGGAAGTAGGTGAAATTCAAAGTGGTTAAGTTCATTATGTGCCTAGAATGGAAAAATTTCCTTATCTGCTAAAATAAAGGAAATTAGCAATCTCTCCAGTAATCCTAGGTGATAGTATTTTTACCTTCCTGTATATACAGATCTTGGGGCACTAACATTTTCAGGGTGATATTGGTTTTGTCTGCCTGCCAGAAGCTATTCCAAATCTTTAAAACATTACTTAATAAAAACATTTTCTATTTGAATACATTTATTAAAAAATAAGTCATTTTATGCACTGCCATGAAAGCTTAATATTTTAACGAGCAACATTTATATTTTGCTTTCCCCACTGAGTGGGCCAAATTGGTGGAGCGATTCCTATGATAAGGGAAATTAGCAGATAAGTAATTTTTTCCATTCTTGATCATCTTTCCATTATAGTTTCTCATATTCATTGCTTAGTACCATGTTGTTGGTTTTGTTTTGTTTTGTTTTTTTTGATGGGCTAGATTAGCACAAAATGAAAGCAGGGTACAGTGTCTTGGGAAATATGGAATGGAATATTCATTTTTATAGTTTAGCCAGAAGCTGTTCTAAGAGCTACTTTGCCTCATGAAAACATGGTACAGTTCTTCCATGGAGAATGAAGTGATTTCAGACATCCATCTAGCGGATGTAATTACCAATAAGAAACACATTTAATTGTTAAAATAAATGGATCCAATAAATTGAGAGATTCAAAGAAGTAAACCTAAGGGTTTACAATACTATAGGGAAATCCCAAGTGGAAAAGATGGGCTGATGCAGAGGCTTTGCCAATTTAACTGCTCTTAAATTTGATAAAATGGGGATTGGTAAACCAAAGAGAAGTGTCAATCTGAGTTGAAAACACTTCCTAGGCTGAAAAGCTGGACTAAAGTGAGTTGTACAGGACTGTGCATAGACCATTCTGAAGAAACTGCAAAATTGCTGAAATTTTCAGTTTCTTGGAATCAATGCTTCTGTCTTTGTTCCAGTTTTAAAAAACGTAATTCTGGTTCAGTTCCTTGCATATTGGACTCTCTCTCCGCCTCCCTTCATTGCCCCCCTGCCCGGAGTATCAATTTGGATAATCAGCTATCTCTAAGAATTTGCTCTCTGCTTCCAAGACAACTGAATAGAGCGTCTGAACTGGGGTTATGTATTGGATACAGAAAAGGCCTCATCTAGCAGTACCAAGGTCCAATAAATCTGGTGATCTTGGTCAATGAGGAGCCATTAGGATTGCCATTGCTGCTTTTTTGTTTTTTGTTTTTGTTTTTTTTTAAAGTGATCTTGTGCAACATTTGGAAAAGGATGTGAACAGTGAGGTAGCAAAATTTGCAGGTGATACAGTTACTTAGGTTAATCAAGACGAGAGGAACACTGAGGAATTTCAGCGGCCTGACAATGCTATCTGAGGCTACGGCTACACTGACGGCAGCAAAATTGCCAACGTCCGATTGATTTCTCTGGATCGACTGAGCAGTCAATGCAGACCCGCTCAGTCAATCCAGAAATCAACATACTAAGACCACCTTTGCAAGTGGCGTAGCGCTGCATCGATGGGAATGTGGTTCCCATTGGTGCAGTGAAGACGGTGCCCAGAAGTCGATGGGAGTTACGCAAGTTTTTTGCGTAGTTTGCGTAACTCCCGTCAACTGCCGCCGAATCCCGGAGGTAAGTGTAGACAGGGTCTGAATGGAGAGCATGATGGCAAATGAAATTCACTGCTGACAAATGCAAGGTAACAAACACTGGAAAAAATAATTAGAACTATTCCTACGCCTCAGTGGATTCTAAATTTAGCTGTAACCACTCACGAGAAATATCTGTGTCATTGTGAACAGCCAGGCTCAATAAAATCTCTGCTCAATGATTAAAAAAAAGCAAACAATTTTAGGATACTTGAAGAATTGAATAGACTCTTATACTGAAAATATTAAATGCCATTATAAGTGAGTTGTGAAATCTCACTGGAATACTGTGTTCAGTTCTGGTCATTACATATCAGAAAAGATATTGCAGAAATAAAAAGGGCTCAGAGAAAGAAGACAAATCATTATGGCCATGGAAAGACTTCTATATTAGGAGACACTGGGGTTCTTTATTTTAGAGAAGACCAAATAAGAGAGGACGTGCTAAAACTTTGCAAAGCCATTAATAGTATAGGGAAAACAAATAAAGCACTCCTATGCACCTATTTCATGATACAAGAACAAAGGTCAGTCAATTAAATTGAAAGGCAGCAACTTTGAGATTGAGAAAAGGAAATATCTTTTTTTTTATTAAATGAAGTACTTTGTGTTCTGGAAACATAAGAGAAAAATTTATCAAAACATGTTTTTGCATTTTAAACTGATCAAACAAAGGAATTATTATCTGTACTTAGTGAATTGAGCTGATTATATCTGGTCATTGTGTCCTTCAAGATTTTAGAAGTAGTAGGTCTTGTCTTCTCACACCTAGTTTTTATTCATCAATTGGAAGAGGCCTGGTTTGTCAGCTCCTAATTGGTTTCTTAACTTTAATGAACTAGTCATTGAACTGAATTAGTTGAATAAACTGACAAGAAGAAAATATTCTCTGTGCACCCGCGGAAAAGACTACTATCAAAAGCTGGTTTAGCACTTCAGCAAACTCTGTTTCCAGATGCTTAGCCAGTGACTTCCATCAGTTCAGTGGGTTGACTTTCATTAAAAGTTGGCAGCAAATATGTACTACTTAATATTATTTTTTGTATTTAATTTAAATAATTTTAATAGATTATCAATTTCAAATTTAATTTAAAATGTTGATGTTAAAAAAGTAACCCTGTATTTAATTTTAAAAAAGATTTTTTAATTATTGATAAATTGTATCTATCCTACTATAAAAAGCAATATTTTACATTCAGGCAACATTCACCCAACAAAATACGCATCTCCTTTCTATTAGTTCACTAATGACATTAAATCACACCCCCATACCAATGCTTTTGCTAGCATGATCACTTTCAATCAAAAATATTTTCTAAACAACTTTATTATGCTGTTTGCTGCTTTTAATACCTAGTATAACATATTCTCTGTGTGTGTATTAGCTTAGGTGTTTGGCAGATGACGTGAGTTGGGAGTTTATATTTAGGGAGAAGAATAAGCCATTCTGAAGCCATTTTCTCTTTACACCCCTTTAAAGTAAAATTTGGGCAAAACAAATTTAAGATGACAGAGTTGATCATTTAGAGGCACTAAAACATGCTATTTATTTAAAAAAAAAAAAAAAAGTTATTGACAAATGGCAGTATAGCAGAACCAGAATGAAGAGAAAACCGAAGGAATATCTTATGTCAATATATCTATATGCTAATTTGGTAAATTAGTATGTAAAATCTCTCCTTTCTTTATGGTTAACCCAAAGGGTTAATATTTGCCCAACAATATGCGTGCTTACAGTATTGTGCAGTTTAGATAATCATAAAGACCTGATTAAAAATATCTAAGATGAGAATAGCTTGAGAAAAAGGAATACAGACTGAAGGAATGAGGAGGAATCCTTAATTTTGGATTTTCCTTAAGCTTCTGTTAATAATATTTTTGATGGAATACCTTGCAAATTGTATTTTTTTAAAGACATACTTATGTCAAAATAAGGTGTCAGGAATTTAAGGATTTTACATCAGGTAAAACAATACTATAAGATGCAGCTGCATTTTTTTTTTTTTAAATGGGAAGTTGAAGGATATATCCCCTTCATGCAGTTAGCACTAGTTTTCCACTTCTGTGGATGTGTGTTAATAAGAACTTATGCTTTGAATTTCTTTTCAATTTTTTGTTGTTGGAAAGGACATGCATCTTATACACTCAAAGCTTACACATAGCTGTAATAAGTGGTTAAGTTTACAGAACGTTTGTTTTTCTTTTTTCACATAGATGACAAGAGAAATGAAGACAAGACAGCAGAAGCAAATGAAGGTACATCATCAGGAAAGGCCAAAAGAAGATTTCCAGATTTTGGGTAAGAGACTTCTGTTTTGTGTTGGTATAAGATGCTTTAATTGTTACTTATGCTAGGTTTCCATATTCTCTAAACAGAAAAATACTGTGAAACATACTCTTTCTCCCCTCTGGCCCAAAGTCCCTTTTCCAAATTCCTTTAGCTAGCATTCTACTACTAATATCCACTTGGCCTCTGCCCACTTTAATTCCCATGCTTGGCATGGTAGAATTACCAAACAGTGTGTAAATACATACATAAAGTTTGTGGAACAGCATATTTATAATATAATGGTGTTTATGTGTGTTGTGGAGGTGCCAGCATAACGCATAGTTAAGTTTTGTACTTAAAACAGGGACTGATCCTCTTTGTTTCATAAGAAAAATAGAACATATCCTTCCCAAAATTACAGCATTTCCTGAGCATAGAATTAATTTTCTGAGAATTTAAAGCAAAACTATTGATTTCACTAAAATTAAATTTAAAATGAGTCTATTAAGATATTTAACTCATGATTCTAAACACTTTTTTCTCCTGAATGATTTCAGTATCTAAATAATGTTTGAATTTTTTTTTTTAGGATTAATGGTCACTTTTTACCACTGATCTTCATAAGTTAAAGTTTACCCTTAAGCAGAAGCTGGTTTGTCAGAGAATTCCAGAAAGAATTGCCCTCTTTCAAAACAGCTGCCATTTTATTGTTTGCAGTGATGTTGTAGCAGTGTAACTGAAGAAGAGCTTTGTGTAGTTTGAAAGCTTTTCTCTTTCACCAACAGAAGTTGGTCCATTAGAAGATATTACCTCACCCACTTGTCTCTAATCTCTTATTATTAATGGAACATAAGCCACAGACTGCCTTTAGCAAATATGGCCATTGCCTCCATTTACCTTTTTATTACCCCTATGAGTTGGGGGGTAGAAAATATTTAAAAAAAAATAAATTTAATCTAAGATGAGACTAAAAACACTAAAATGCCTTGACCATAAAATTATTGCATGGCAACACTACAGGGCAGAGTTATGCTTGCTTGATTGTTCTAATTGTGTATTTCCATACCTTACCGATTTCAGATTTCTTCCCAGTTAAGGTTTAACTGAAACGTTCTTGGGTTTATAATGTTTGTTTTGGGATAATTTGTCATGCCTGGGCTGTATTTTATTCTAAACTACTAATATGTATTTAAAAGCTTTACTCCATCTTAATGTAGCTTTTTTTTCTGGAAATGAGTGCGTGTGTGTGTATATACACATTTTTACTATGGAATTTTAACCTTTCTGCTGGGGCCAGGAGATCAGTATTTTCTGTTTTCCTGCTGGGTACTGCCTGTTATGCAGATGCCTATTTTGCCCCAGTTTTCTTCACATGGTTGGAATTAGATTATAATACATGCTCGCTACTTTTCCATGGAGGCAGGCAGTAGGGGATCAGTGAATCAGATCTGCTGTCCAATTTAAGGCTGGGAAGAGGGAATGGGGGTGAATCAAAAGTATAGATTAAGGAATTGACTTGCTGGGAGGAAGCTGCAAGCTGAGGCTTGGAGTGCTGGGGAGAACAGCTGACAAAGAGAGCTATAAGCTTCCCCCTTTCCCTGGTATTTTGGAGGGCAAGACGCTCATAAGCCAAGCCACCTATCCAACATAGCAGGAACCTGAGGCTAGAGCCAGATTGACTGGAGAGCACAGCCAAAACAAAACAAAACGAAAAGCAACCATCCTTGAAAGTAATCAACACATTTTATATCAAGTGGTATTTTAAAGTTTGGATCACTAATATATATGGAAATAGAGTAAATGTTGTTGTGGAACGTAGGGGTTACTGTCATGGAATTTGGTGCCATTGTGAAATGGAGTACACAGATCCTGATTCCAACACTTCCCCTCCTCCCCATGACTAGTTTTCTCTGTGCTGGCCCTCCTGTGCCCCCAGTGGTGAAGGTATCTGTATTTGTGTTTTTGTCCATGAGATAGTAAGCTGCTTGGGGCTGGAACCTTCTATCTGTTTCTTTAGCACATAGTTTCTCAACCTGTGGTATGCGTACCCCAAGGGGTACGCGAGACACAGGTAGGGGTATGTGGCAAAAAACCCAGTGAAGGGAGGCGAGCAGCAGCCGCCGCTGACTTCTGAGGAAGCCAGGTGGCAGCTGCCTGCTTCCCGCCCGGTCCCAGCTCGGAGGCAGGCGGCCCACACAGTGTGATTTGCCCCAAGCCCGCACTCCCTAGGGCAGCCATGGGGAGCACTGCTATCAACTCTGGTGGACCACTTGTGCCTGCTCATACCTCACAAGTTCCCACCTGTGTGAGGAGAACACCACGTGACCCCGCCATCAGGCCATAGTGATTGGCTGGCGTTGACCTATGCTCCTAGATGGAGGAAGGGGTGGAGGAAGGCGGGGAGAAACAGCAGGGGGTTTTGTGATCTGCCATAGCCACACAGCATTATAGAATTCAGAACTCTCCTGCTTTACGAGAAATGCAGTCGTCCAGCGGTAAAGGGGGGAAAGATTGTATTTCTCAGAGTGGAAAATTGAGTGTTGGGATACTTCTTAAAAGGGGGTACTTGATACCTAAAAGGTTGAGAAACACTGCTTTAGCATATACACTCCTGTAGATGATTCATTACATCATTTTCTTCATTCTTGCATAGCTTCTTCTGTATTTAGTCATTCACTTTTTAATTGCATGAAAGATATTAGGTAAAATTGGGCTGTACTGTATATAATATTTTAAATGACTTATGAATGTCTTATGAATTAAATTTGTATTCATGCATAATATATTTAACTCCTTCTGATACGCATGCGAGAGAGAAAATGAATTAAACTGTAGTAATTATATAAATAAAACTCAGCATTTTTCTTCACTTCAGAGGTTTACGGAAATCTGGTGGTAAAGGCAAGAAACAAGAGAAGGAAAATCTGAGGGGCTCTCTGGATAGCCGGTATTTTTATAAATATATATTGAATTCTTAAAAATAATTAACCATCATTACTGTGTATTCTTAAGGCTTAAGTACATTTCAGTGTAAGAGCAATTAAATATTGCATAAATCAGTATTTTGATGGGAAGATGGACTTCCACGCTTATGAAATAAGAAAAATAATTTTACATATTAGTTACTCATATTATGAAACAAATTCCATTCTGCTTGTAAGCAAAAATTATATTGTAATGTAGCAAGGAAAGCCACGTTTGGAGTAACTCTCAGTAGTCTCAGGATACTGGTTTGAAAGTGTTAAGCCATTTTGAATAACATTTTTAAAGCTCTTAAATATGTGCCATACAATAACTCAGCAATTATTTTATATTAACCTTCTAAGAGGCATATATTTTGATTAATATGCCATTTAGACCATCATTAAAGACGTACAGCAGGTTACTGCAGCACAATTATCATTCCATTTATTTATTTCAGAGGCTCCCGAGAGTTATTGGAAGACTCTGGCAACAATCAATCTGCATCAGATTCAGATTCCCCTGTTCCTACTTGCATACCTTTCTCTTGGTTTGGGGACAGTCACAAAGAGCCTCAGGTTTCCAGTAGCAGCCTAACCTTTGCTCAGAGTGGACAAGCCACTCTATTTGAACAGGGTTCAGAGAAAAACAGAAGCAAGGTAACGTACAGAAATAAGCAATATTTTGAACATTTGAGTTTGATATGATATTACTCATTCAGGGTCTAAGTTCTAAATATTTAGGATCTTGAAAACTAATACTTAATCTAAGTATCTGCAGATGGTAAGAGAAATGATTACAAGATTCTGTAAGTAATTGAGAGCCAACATTTGAGTTTGTATAAAATAAGAAAGTGGTGAGGAGTATCCTCCAAATTCTAAACGCCTTACTCTATATTTGCCAAGGAATTAAATAGGTCCTGTTCAGAAACAGTTTATTTTGTCTTGTGTTCCTTCAGCTGATTGTGCAGAAGTTAACGATTCTTTAAACTGTGCATATTTTTGATGGCCACATAATTTATGCTTGTGCAGAAGAAAGGAAGCAAAATAAAACGGTACCTGTTGACTTCAGCATTCATAAAGGGCTGGGGTTGCAGAGCAAAGGAAACAATATATGCCAGAAAGAAAAATAAAATTAATTTTACTTAAACTTCCAAGTACAGAAAGTAAAATTTGACCATGGATAATTTTATTTCAAGTGTGCAAGTCTCTTTTGAAAATGGAAGTTAAGCTCCGAAGTCACTTAGGCCCTTTAGAAAAATTCACCCAATATCTTTTAAATATGTTAAATTGGGGTTCTCAACCTAGGGTCACAAACAGGTGTTGGGAGTTGTGACTACCCAGCCCTTTCCACATTGCTAAATGGGAGGCTGGAGGAGCAATGCTGTTTTAAATCGTTGACAGTGCTATTTTAGAAAGTTATAACTGAGTAATTCTAGTAATGATCTAGTGAGTTAAAAAAAAGCTTTTTGTACAGTGTGTAAAAAGTGACACTATATAATTCAAATTACTACCATCAAGTTTCTGTCTTGACAGCCTAAACTATTTGTGGAAAGGTGTTGTTGGCTTAGCAGAGGTGTTGAGGAGCAGTAACTGGAATTTAATAGAAATCCAGAAAATGTCCCAGTCAGTAGTTTTCTCTTTTCATTTATATCTATATTTAAAGTCTGAAGTAAATGTAATTTCTTTAAAACATTGGTGGTTGTCTGTACACATTTAAAAACAGATACACAAATAATACTAATCACTAAATTCCATTTTTAACTTAGATATTTATCTATTATCTCTATTCCTGGATTCCCTTTGGATTTTGCTGACAATATAGTGCTGGTTTTCCTTGTGTCTAGTTGCTAATTGCATGAAAATAGAGTTAAAATACTTTAAAAACTGTTCTGATGTTTTTCCTGTAAGGAATTGCAGTAGTCACAGGACTGTTGAGTGGTTGCATAATTATAAATGGGAGGGAAAGTGATCTGTGAGTTTGTAAATAGAATGGAAAGTGTTTTATTGCAAGATGTCTGTCTCTCTTTCTCCTCCCTCATGTAATGATCTGGTCCTTGCCATGAAAAGTTTGAGAATCCCTAAAATGGAACAAGTTGGCCTTTTAGTTTAAAGAATGTGCAGTATTTTTTTTTGGTCTGTGCAGCATTTTTTTGTTTGTGGAACTTTGTGGAACTTTGTTTGTGTATTTACTTATTCTTCTCCCACCATCTATTGTTTCTGTCTAGTAGCAGCCATAGTATCTCCCTTCTTCTCTCCTCCCTTCCCCCCACCCCACGATGCTTCTCCAAATGAGCCAGGGTTTTGGGGATCACCAGGTCCCCTGTTAGAGTAGTGTGGTATCCTGGTGAATGTTAGATTATTTTTAATGTATATTTTATAAGGATTTACAATTGATATCTCATTATGATAAATGATAGAATGTGCCTAAAGTTTTTGGGTATCGATAAGTGTCCAGCAGTTCATCATTTCATGAACCACTGGAGACATGATAAACCCTGCAGTCCTCTCTTCATGTAACCCTCCCTTGTATCCCTAAGTGATAGTTTTATTGATGGGTAGCAGAAGGCCCAGAGCTATGATGTACCAACACATTCCCCATTTACAGCATGCTCAGGTAGAGGATGATGAGCCTGTTCTCACCTGTATTGACAACCTTCATTTTCTGTTATCTCTGGAGAGCTCTCATTTCTTCCCTTCCAGACCCCAACTGATTCTCCTCCACCTTTTCATCCCATTCATTATCATTTTGAACATTCCAGTAGATTGTGTCCCACTGCCAACTGATTCCACCTCCCATGCCCTTCTCTCACCTCAGTCATGGTGGTTGCTCTTGGCTCTTTTCTTGGCCTCAGATAGTTTTCCCTGCCTTAGGGACACAGCAGTCTTTAGGCCTTGTCTACACTTAAAAAATTAGTCAATCTAATATAGGTCGACTTATAGCCACCACTGTAATTATAGCCCTCCTTGGGTTGGTGGAGTGTGTCCTCACCAGAAGCACTTCCACCAACCTAAGGGGCAGTGTGGGGAGCTGAGAACCCCATCTCTCAGCTCCCTGCCATGAGCCCACAGGCTTCAGGGCTTCCTGAGGGCTACCCTCCCACTCCTTGTTCTCAACTGGGAGCTAGGGGGAAGCCGCCGGGGACTTCTCCCCTCTCCTTTCCCTGCCAGGGGCTTCTGCTTTCTCCACTCTCCTCCGGAACGGACAACCATATCAATTTCACGGCTCAGCTGTGTAATTTTTAAGGCTTCCCCAGTGGGGAGCAGGTGGAGGAGCACTTGGACTTCTGGCCCTGGCTCCCAGCGGGGAGCGGAAACCAGCCGCCCCAGATTGCAGCAGCCTGGACTAGGGCTTTCTTGTCAATTTCACCGTTCCAGCCCCACAGCTGATGTAAGGGGACATAGTGTCTATATTGACACTGTGTCACCATAATTATGCTGACAAAAGCCTTACAGCTCTAGTCAAGGTGGTTTTATTTTGTCAAAAAAACAAAGCAGTTTTGTCAGCGGGGGGTTGATTGGAGTGTGTGCACCACCTCTGTTTTGTTGGCCAAAGTCAGCTTTGGTTGACAAAACTCCTTAGTGTAGACCAGGCCTTAGCTAGCCACCTAGTGGTGGAAGCTGACACCAATTCTTTAATAGTCACCTGTGTACTGACTGGCCCTAAATCCACACTCAGTGGAATACTAGGTATTATAACTGTCTCACCAAGGTCAGGGGTGTTAGCCTTGCAACAGTTTTGTGGTCTCTTCTTCTGGCTTAGTGGAGACATAGCAACTACCGACTCAGGCAGTTAGTACTCAAATTGTATTAATGGAATGACAAATAATAAGGTGTTGGACAAATAAACCTAATTTTAGAAGAAAATGAAATTAGGATGGAGATGTAGCTGAGTTGAGTATCCAGTAATGCACGTTGTCATTTAAGTAACACAAAAAAGGGATAAATATCCCTTTACACCTTTTTCCAGGGGAATATTGTTGAAATTGAGATTGGTTGTGTAATATTGTAGGTAATAATTTTACAGCCACTGTGGATAAGTCATGAAAATATATTGTTTAAAAGAAATAGTGGAAAGTAGAAACTCTGAAAATATGGTAAGAATTATTTTTGATTATTCTCTTGTGTGAGAATCTATAATGTAGCATTTAATCTTTTGATAATGTATATAACTACTCTCACGTTAAGAGTTTTGTTTCAC
This sequence comes from Emydura macquarii macquarii, assembly GCF_026122565.2. Lineage (NCBI taxonomy): Eukaryota > Metazoa > Chordata > Testudines > Chelidae > Emydura > Emydura macquarii. The sequence goes on from NW_027131390.1 coordinate 74,615,532, forward strand.
TAATCTAAAGAATTACAATTTACCGTGTAACAGTAATCTTTCTAAATTGAAGAGAAGTTCGTGTTCGTGAAAGGTGACAACATTGGAGACTTAAATACTTTATTCTCAGACGTAGCAAGAGCAGAGTAGTACAGACTTCCCCACACTGTCCTACCAACATGCGACAACTGTCTGTGCAGGTGTTTGCCCTTTGAGATTACTCAGTGTTATTCTTCCTATTACTACTTCATTTGCAGTCCTTTTCTATGGTGTTGCCCATGGTGTGCACATATACCATTCACATATATAAGTTTTTTAGACCATCGTTCATTTGTATAGTTTTTGCTGTAAGTTATATATTTTTGCACTGTCTCTTAAGCTTCTGACCAGGGACAAAAATATTCCATGCTAATTACCAAACAATATTGAATTGTTATGAAAAACATTGTAGTGCCATATATTTACATATTATCATTTTATTAATTCCTTAATTCTTATGGAACAAATGTGAAATGAGATCATTTACCACTCGAGAGCTTTTGCAAAAGTACTGCATTTATGCAGAGTGGATAGCTCTCCTAATGAGGTGTAAATGTCTGGTCACATTTATTGTTTACTTAGAATTTTCCTCCTCTTTCCTGTGAACATATTGATATTCACGTTAATAATTTGCAGGTAGTCAAGTGTTAAAATGTATGGAATCAAGTCTTTATACAGAACCCAGCACAGAGGAACCTTGATCTGTTTGGGGCCACTGGATTCAACTATAATTCAATGAATAATAATAATGTATTAATTAACTACTACACACAGTATAATCTGAAATGACTTACTTTTCAAACTAAATTCAGAACATACTTTTTATCAGTTTAACCACTAGTGTCTGGGCTGTTGTGTTTTTTAAAATAACACTTGAGTGAAAGCAGTGTATATCAAAAGGCTTTTTACAGAACACTTCACTCTCTCAGTGGAATGTGTACATCAGAATTACAAAGACTCTTCCATCAATGGTCTGCACCACTCTACTAATTCTTAATTGATGAGACAATGGATAGCATTTCTGCACTCGCTCACAAATTTTGAACAGGAAGTTACCTCTAAATTAAGTGACAAGAAGCAGCTACAACTAGTGGAGAGGGAAACCTTATTCAATCTGTTTTCTTTCTGATACCCTGGTGTCACTCTTATCTCTCGCTCTATTAATAGTTTGATAAAATGTGGCCCTTCCTTGGAACTCCATTTAATTTTGCTAGGAAGGTAAGGAAGATACTACTGAGGATGATGTTGCTGTCTTGGAGAGAGAAACTCCCAAATAGTCTCTTCCTCTACTGTTCGGAATTGCTTTGTGACTTGGTAAAAGGAGGTTGTTGTAATCAGATTGGTGGTGGACATATAGTAGAATCACAGATATGATTTTATGTATCTGGAGGTTAAACTTAAAAATTCCATAGAGTCAGGTATGGAAATATATGCAGTAAAGTACCCGAACAACTTTAACTCAATCCAATTACAGCATAAGAAAAAGAAATGAAGAAAAATGTTTTTACAAATCAGTTCAGTTTAGTGTGGGACTTAACACATTAGTATACATTAATTATAACTGTGTGGCTATTGCATGGCATCCTTACAAATGAGAGTTGACTGAGGAGAGGCTTTGAAAACAAAGGAGTCTTAATTGGATAAATAACACAATGGAGGACCAGTGGTGAGACTAAAAAAAGAGTGACTTAGTCAAAGCAATGTATAAAACCTGTGTCCTCGACAAAAGCATTTTCCACTGACCGGAGAGAGATGTCAAGACCAAAGAGATGGAGGTTGCAGTAGTCAGAATAGAAGAGATGCTGTTAAATATATACAGTAATATATTATGGAGTCCATTTGCTGCCCTCCATGAGCTCATCTGCAGTGGACTAACATGTATGTATCTGAGAGCAAAATTTAGTCCTGCATGTGCAACACTTTATTTAGCTTTTGTAGTCAAAAGCCCTTTTAAAGTGTAAGACTAACTTCATTTGTTCATATGCCTCAGTGAATTCTATTTTAGCATGATAAAAACAGAAGAAGATTGTGATTAGGGGTTTAGAACCTGTTCTTTTATCAACTTACTTGTTTGGAATGCTGAGTCTATCATATGAAAATGTAGTTTTATGTGTTCAGACTTACTCTGAAGTGTTTGTCAGCGACAACATCTGTTTTTTGTGAGGCTTTTAGTTTTATCTTAACTTTACAGCTAAGGTGACTGAATCAAAAGAAGAGGTCAGGTGATTTGTCCAAGGTGTCAGTTAGTGGTTATAGCTAAATTTGAACCCAGGATGCTCTGGTTCTCAGCTCATTGCCAAGACTTATAGATCGGGCCCTACGAATTTCATGGCTGTGAAAAACGCATCACGGACCATGATATTGGCCCTTCCTTTAAAGGCAGCACAGAAATGAGGGTGGCAATCCTGTCACCCCCCTACAACAGGTTTGTGACCCCTCCTCCCCCCAAACAGCCCCACTTTGGGTTGGGACCTCCATGGTTTACAACAATGAAATTTGAGATGAAAACATCTAAAATCATGAATTTGACCAAAATTCAAATCCTATGGCTGTGAAATTGACTAGAATGGACCATGAATTTGGTAGGGTCCTACCTATAGATGAAAATGCTTTCCTGACTAAGCACATACTAAATGAGATAACTGATTTAAGTAAGTTAAATATTTAAGAAGGTAAAGATTAATCCTTTACTAAATATAAAAATATATGCTTTACATTAGTTGATTTTAACCTGAAATTTACTTGAGTAACAATATATAGTCAGAAATATTGAATAATATAGTAGGTGTAGTTACCTATGGCAGGTACTTAAGAATATGTTGACCAAAATTTACTATTTTGGAGATAATTAGAAGAATGTGTTAATTTATATGTAGATTATCCAGTGGAGTGGCTGCTGTAAATGTTACCACATTAAGACAAACAAAGCATTTGTTGTGAAGATTCCTAAAAAATTATTTATCTTGCATTCTAAAATATAATGTTCATTTCAGCTTAGTACAAAAAGGGACCCTACTGGGTATAACCATCCTGGCTGAAATTGATTATAAATAGAAGACTTGTTACATCTTCTCTTAATGGAGTCAATTTCTTAAAAAATACCAGAATAATGCAGGTATAGCTTCTCTGTAAGTTCCTCCTGCTAATACTATACAATTATGTAGTTCTTTGCATCCCAATGAACTTTACAGACCTAACTATACATTGATCACTTTATCCACTGCAGAAAATGCAGCCACCTTAGTGATGAAATGAGGATGCTATTTAAATACGTAGCAATACCATACAACAGTTTAAGACAAGAGAATTAAAATTTCAGGGGAATTTAAGTATAGTTACAAGAGTAGAAATTTCTTCAAGTCATTGAGTTATTGTTGTGGTAGGGAAACCTTCATGACCACAAGTGGTTAAGGTTTCAGTTTTGTCTCATCCAAAAGACTGCATCTTCAATGTCCCATAATACCATACTGTGACATTGGTTTCATACAAATTCAGAGGAAATAATTCCACCAACTGAATTTTCAACCACTTCCTGCATGATCTAGATGTACCTTTGAAATATCCTTTCCAAGTACTGATCTGGCTCAACTCTACTTAACTTTAAGATGACTGACTTGCTCCATAAAGTGGTATTCCTGCCAAAATGATTTCAGTACTGCTATAATAGCTGTTAATTTGGAAATTCAGCAAAAACATGTCAGACTCCTGATATACTGAATGTATTTCATACATGGTAGATCTAAAAATTATAGATAACTCATGTTTAATTTCTTTTTACAAAGTCTCAAGGGTACTAGAATGTCTCCTTGTGATCTACTATTCCAAGGGTTCAGTTAATAAAACATTATTTTCACTTGTTTGCAGAGTAGAATTGTCATAGATGATTCATACCATAGCAGGCCAAGTTGTGATCTGTCAGGGTTAGTGACAGAACCAAATCTGTCAGGGCGTTCACACACTTTAACCTTCTCTTCAAATGAGGTGAGTTTCAAAGTGTGTATATGTCTTGTTGATGTTACCATTTGTACTATAGACTGTCTATTAATATAACAGACTGTTTTATATGAAACAAGATAGCTATCATAGTATCTTAATATTCTTTATCATAACCTTAACACTGAAATAGTTACTTACCTCCTTACAATCTGAGTCCTTAGTTGTTTTAGCTCTTGCTTCACAATTTATAATCAAATATAATTTTGATTGGTAGTAATGCTGTACAGTAAAGAACAATTCTGAATTTCAAAGATACGAAACACCAGAAATTTGAGTGGGTGAATGAAATTTGCAGCATTTTTCAACTTGCTTCACATTAGTGCATGTTTAAATTTCTTTTTCATGTATATGATACCAAACTATTTAGATATATTTAATCTATAAAAAGCATTTTGTGAGGTACATATAAATATTTAAAAGTCAGAGTTCTTTCTTCTGGCAAAATTCTAACCTCCTTTGCCTTCATCTGAGATCTTAGTCTCTTTATGCTTTTAAAAAAGTGTTATCTGTTTAAAGGAATTAGTCATTCATTATATTTTATAGAACAAACAGTAAAAGACACAGAAGTAATTGCAAAAACTATACTTCAGTCATCTTTCAGATGTGAGCTATAGGGACTTCAAACATAATCACTATCAGTTTAGCTGGCTTGAAGAAAATTTTTAACAGCACGTCATGAATGATCTGATGCATTAAATAATTTACTTAAACCAAATCTTGGTAAAGTGCATAAAATATATAAATATTTATATATATATTTATTATCTAAAAAGACAAACTTTTATGCATGATGCTATAAGTTTGTGTCTATCAGCACAAAAATTAGAGGATGTCTAAAAATATGTCTAATTGGTCACAAGTTTCAGGACTGCAATAATTTTTTATATTTTTTTCATGGGGAGTGGTCAGATTTCTAATCAAAACCAAAGGGTATCTTAGTAAATACCATTGGAAAGCACAACGCTCTTTTGAGGTTAGTGGATGGAATTCATGCTGCTAAAAATTTAAAGCAATATAGATTTGTTTAAAATCTTTTCAAAGCCTATTTTTTTCTTGAGTATTTGATTGTTTCAAATGCAGTTTTCAGCTAATTCTCAGTTTTAGACTTCCAACAGAATTTGTCTGTATACACACAGTGTTTGTAAAATTGTAACTAAGACTAAGTTGTTATAAACTAGATTGTAGTATAGTAAATTTAAATGTTTCATGGTACCATTATTGTTTCTTGTTTGCATGATATTTGCATGGGTTTTTGTCAACAAGAGAACGTTATCTTTAAATGGCACAGGTTTTTTTTAGCAGTTATCTTAAATAGCCTTGTCCTATCCCAAGAAAATTTGTACTTGGAAATACTGACCTTGTTTTTTTGTGAGCGAAGATAGTTTTTTCAATGAGAGATTATTTTACTTGGAACTCTCCAACTTCAGAAAAATTGGTAGTTGGTGAGAGACTTTTCAGCTGGCAGTCTGTTGTATCCGTCATAAACTATGGTATGACTTGCAAAATAATTGTTTTTAAAAAGGTGTTGCTCAACAGCTGCGTATGCATGATAGAAAGATTAAAATTGTTCCTGAATTATGACTTTACATGGTAAAAAGTAAGCAGAGTTTGTTTCCACTCGCTATTATTACTTCTGGTATGAGTGAGGGTCAGATTAAGTCAATGGCCAATTTTGGTCATTCTTAAAGATTAATTTGGGACATTTAAGGCCTCAGACTTAGCACCTTCTTCACAGGTAGAAGTCTCACCATGCTCAAGTAGTTTCATATGTAATCACCAGGAGTGAAATTAGCCATAAGGCATCCCCCGCCTTCAAAAGAATAAACTTCTACTTCAAAAAGCTGCCACAAGAGAAGAAAAAGAGGAAGAGGGAAGCACCAGTACACATCCCTTCCATGCCCTTAAAAAGTCTGGAACAGGCTGTCGATGAAATACTTCCTTAAGGTGTGTGACTAAGGAGTAGAACCTATGACTCCTCCCTCTATGGCAGTTGGGGGTAGGGTAGAATACAAGAATACTCTCTCAGTACTCTTCCAGCTCCTCAAGTGGCTTGCTAGTGAACTGGTTGCCACCTGGCCTGTAGGTGCTTCCTTCTTGGGACCTTTTGCTGCTGGTAGAGGCAGGAACATCTGCGTCCCACTCTCCCCTTACAGATGCAGTGTGTGCGGCCTTTGTCCTCAGTTACTCCCAAGATTGCCCAGATACTTGGAGGTGGGGAAAGTTGTCCTCCCTTTTCTTCACTCTCCACAACTCTCTCGGATCCTGTTCTTTGAATTAGCAGCCATCTTTTTCTACAAGTAGGAGCTGCTTTCCTCATTCCTGTTGATGTACAAACAGCCAGAGACAGCACTTCTGCCTATGAAAAGGTCAGTTAGGGATCCTTAAATGTTAAAAATGAACATCCCGGTAGTTTTTTCTTTTTTTAAAAAAAAATGGGCATTTGCTCACCCTGACACCTTCTCTTTTTGCTGTTCCTCAATTTTCATAAAAAGAACAGTCCAACCATGCTTTAAGCCATTTCTCTCAGTGAAGGTAGAGGAAAACAGGTTCTGTCATCTAGTGACTGGTTAGGGAACAATCAGCTGAGGCACTTGCTTATTATTTGTGAGCCCTGTTAGATTTAAAAAAAAAAAAAAAGTGATGCAGCACTTGAAAGGGAAAAATTATTTACTTGAAACTACATCTTTTTAAAATTGCTTTGCTTTCACTGAACAGAATCAGGCAGTATACTGTATGTAGAGGTCAGAGATTGTCATAGCAACAGCAGGTCAAATTGGGGAGATTGTTGGAATTTTATTAAGATTGAATTACTCATGTTGGTACTAACATGGTCAGTGTCTTTGGTCAGTGTCCATGTGTGGCATGCGTCCCACGTGCCTTTGATTGGAGATTTTCATTAGCAGTGTTCATTCAGCCTATTCATGGGCTGTTGATATCCTCGTGCCCCAGAACAAGGCTATAACAGCCTGTGCAAGTGAATTGCCCTCCGTTCCTTCTGAGCTGCCTTAGCCTGAGACAGAGCGTAGTGTATCCACGTTGGGCATGCCTCAGCTACTTGATTACTTCAGTCTAGCTTAGTTTATTTTACTTTTTGTTAGTGAGTTTATTAGTTTGTAGTTAGTTCAACTGGTTATTTAAAAGATTTGTTTTATTTCCTCCTGAGAGATCCTCCCTGAAAGGGGTATGCCCAGTTCATCAGGGTTTAAATGCTGCCTTATGTAGAAATCATCCTGGTCAACAACAGACACTCTTAAGTGCGTTCACTGCCTAGGGAAGTTGCATATTGCATGGAAATTCTGTTTAGTCTTCAAATCCAGGCCCTGAAAGAACCAGGAAATCAAGGTGTGACTGTTAATGGTAGAGCGGTCATTTTGCTCCACTTCGGAGCCAGGTCAGAAGAAACCCCGGTCCTCCAGTACATCTGTCTCTGGGGTATTTAGCGCCCCTTTGAGCTCAGTGCAACACTTCCTCAGAAAAGGGGAAGCCTAGAGACTTCTTCTAAAGGTCCCAAAAAGAGGATCTCTAACTCTACTATTAAGTATTGTACCTCAGAAAGGCCTCCTGCTCTTAGCAGATCAACAGCTTCTTCAACCTCAAGGCTCATTACTACAGAGGCGAAGGGTTTCTCCAGTAAAGGTGAGGGAGAAAATCACATACCTCTAAGAGTAAACATGTCTCTCTAAGAAGGCCCTGATGCTGCTTAGCAGAAATGGCCAGAACAAACACAGAAGACCAGTACCATCAGACTTAACCCCTCTCCCAGTACCCTTGTTGTGGGTTCTTTAGTACTGTGTAAGACTAAGCCTCCATCTACGTCAGCGCTTTCTGTAAAGCGCTTGAAACCCCCAGTACCATCCTGCAGGGACAAGCATACCATTCCTTTGGTACCACAACTCCACTTGGTAATGCAATTCTGCTCAGTACTGCAAGAGTTTAGGTACCCAAAAGACTTATCGGTGACTGCTGAACCTGGGTTTCCATCAGTACTAAGAACCACTCAGTCATGGATCCTTATACCTCTCTTCTACCACTTGATTCACCTCTCTTTTCAGTCGGCACTCCCCCATTAGATGAGGAAGAGAATGATGAAGATTTCCCTCCTCCCTTCAGTATCACTGATCTCTGTCCAAGGTTCTCCTATATACCCACATAAGAATTTCTTTCTCAAGAGACAGAGAGGATTTCTGAGGAGCTCATGATTCTTGGTGAGAACACCCCTGGATGCCCACCCCACCACATATGCCAACAGTTCTCCAAGACCCCAACCCTTTCCTATTGAGATGATGGGAGAGATTCAAGCTGCTTCTTCCCTGTCACCACTCAACAAGAGGAAATGTTTGAGGATCAGGTGGTAAGGGCAGATGAAGAAGCTACCCCACAGACTACCATCTTGTTCTTATCACCCAAAGAGGCGATAATGCTTCCTCCTCCTATGACCAGTGATTTTCAGCAATTTCAAGAGCTCATTAAACAGGTGACAGACTCCCTACAAATACCTCTTGAGATCAAAGAATACAACAGAAGCTGTTGGATATTGTTCACTCTGCAACACCATGGAGCGTTGCCCTTCCCATCAGTAAGGCTCTGTGGGAACCTGTGAAAACCATTTGGCAAACCCCAGCCTCAGTAACAGCTATATGTAAGAGAGGTGATAAAGTATTATGTTTCCACTGAGGACTCTTAAGTTTCTATTTTCCCACCTTCCACCAAACTTTGGTTGTTGAAACCAGTGAACAAACAGTACAAGTTCACCCGATATGACTGTGCCTGGAAACTTAGTGTATCAGAGAATCTGGGACTGTTTAACTGCAATACATCCTCTTAAGTACCGATGTTCTGGAACAGCAACAACACGATTGTAATACAGGAACCTTAGATTAAAGACACAAAATATAAATCTAATAAGTGAGCTTTAACTCCAGATTTCAGATATTTTATACAACTTTAAATAGATTTGGATAATACTTTACTTTACCTTTGGCAACACATCTATTCTTGTTTTCTTGCTGCTATTGGGCAGACCACAACAAGACTCTCTATTAACCTCTTCACACTGTGGTCAAACTTGAAGGGTTGAAAGTATGAATTAAGACTTGTGCTAGCAAGATACTAGCAGCTGCTAGTACTGCATGGAGATTAAAATGATAATTTTCTGTGGGGGCTGAAAAACACTGTTGCTTTTGACCTATAAAGGACTTGCAATGAGTAGTATAACAAGCACTGTTCTCTGTGCTGATGATCCTTCCCGCTAGGTGAAATCATTCAAGAGCGTCCTGGAAAATAGATTTTAAGTAGATCTGTTCATACTCTACAAAAACTGTGTTCACAAAACTTAGAATTCCAAATAGCTGTTTGGTTCAAACATGTTTGTACTCGTTCTTCGTTACTCACAATCAAATACAAAAATGCTTTTGTTTGAATAATACATTCAATTTACAGATCTTAAAGTGTAAATTGTCAGATAATTTTAGTTGCATAATGCCACTGCAACCAGAGTTTTAATTCCATGAACCTGAGATGCAGTTAGAATAAAGTTTTTTAGAGTCTCTTTGGTGCCACAGACATCTGGAGCTCCTGTCTTACTAATACATATTTTGCATAACTGCATCAGATTAAGGAATCCTGAATTTAGGTACCCAGAAGTATATTGTTTTCAAAACTGGTGTTTAAAAAAAAAAAAAAAGTTGTTTCTCTTTCAATCCATTAGCAGTTTGTACAGTGGACTTTCTCTATTTACTTCAGGAATCTACTGCCTGACCGCTTAGGTAGAAGACTCCACTCTGTTTCTATCCAAATACAGGCATTTACATGTAGTACTTCAGACTACCTTTGAAGATTTTGTTTGGTCACTGAGCTATTCGGTGACAGTTGTGAGATCTCTCTTGTATACAACAACTGGGATGGAGGCAGGCACAAAAGACTTCATTGTTTCCAGGAAAAGCAAGAGATGGGGTTCTCAAACTTTGACATAGTGAGCCTCCCCTAAGCTAAGGAAAAAACAGTTGTGCCTCCCCATAGGTTACTATGACCCTGTCTACACTTACCTCTGAGATTCAGCGGCAGTCGATGGGAGTTACGCAAGCTACGCAAAAACTTGCCTAACTCCTGTCGACTTCTCGGCTCCTCTTCTGCGTGCTGTCTTCCCTGCACTGTGCCGACAGGAACCACGTTCCCGTCAATGCTGCGCTATGCCACTTGTGAAGGTGGTTTTAGTACGTTGATTTCTGGATCGACTGAGCGGGTCTTCACTGACTGCTCACTCGATCCAGAGAAATCGATCTGATGGCGGCGACTTTGCCGCTGTCAGTGTAGCCATAGCCTAAGAGAACACAAACTATTGAACATTCTATATGTTGCAAGAATGCAAGTGGTAGTTGAAGGGCTGTGATCAATATGAAAAATACAACCAATATACAGTACGGGGGAGGCGTCCTCCCTTTTATTACTTAGTAATGGGAAAGACCCTTCTCTAAATGTTTCCCTGTCCATGCTCGTGTACACCCTCCTCACGGGACTCTCAGCAGTTTTTTCATCTGGGCACTGTCCCTGCCCTGCTTCTTCTCCACCTGGACACTGGTTTTGCCCAGCTCCCTCCCCTAGGCCTTGATTCCTGCTCTGCTTATTCACTGGAATGGGCTCAATCCCTTCCATTGACCTCTTCTCCTCTCCTCATACTTCCGCTACCCCCCATGGTGTCCCTGTCCCTTGACCTGCTCTCTTTCCAGTAGGCTATTCTTGTCTCCACTCTTACCCCATATAAGCAGTGTAGGGAGGAGAATGCAGTTGGCTGGAGAGGAGGGAGGCACATTCTCATGAGTCCCTGCCCTTCAGCCCCACACTTAAATTGACCTTTGTCTCCCCTTCCCCAGAGCGGAAAATGAAAAGAGCAGGCGGCTGCTGCTGCTCCACCTCCTCACATGGGCCAGAGCATTCAGGTTTTACACAGGCAGGGAACAGCCTCTTTACAGGAGCCAGTAAGCCCTGCAGCCTTGGGGGCAGCTAGAACCGCAGTCCAATCCTAGCAGCTAGGCTACCAATTGGCATCTAGCAGCAGTTGTAGCTCAGCCAGAAATCCTGAACTGTCAGAAGGGATGGGGGGGCAGGGAGTGTAAATGGTGCTTGCCAGGGTGGTATGTCTGTAGATGTACAGGTTCAGTGGAATACTACAAGTCCTGGTGCTTCTCAGATAACCTCGTGGCCAGTCTGTGAAACTAAAGATAAAATATTGGTGTGGCACGATGAGATAGGGGAATAAACAAGTCTTCTGACTTAGGAGAAATATGGCAAATTTAGTAATAACCATAGTTATTTATGTTGAACATATATTATTTACTGAGAACTGGAAATTTTAAAAATCATGGTTTGGTCACAAGGGAAGGTGAGTTGGGTGTCTCAGGTGTTCGTGCACTCTCCCAAATTGCCCCATCATATGACTCAATTGTCACTTGTTTCTTTTTAGGCACAGTACAGGAGGAGCAGCATTGTTACATGTCAGGATTGTGCTACATTAACTGATTGAGGAAGCTTGCACTTGGGTACATTAAAGCCTGGGTTTTAAGTCAGTGTTTCAGACTTTCATGAGAAATAAACTTCACAGACGGAACTAAAATGCTTTGTAAATTTTCTTCTTACCTACACTTGTAATGAATGTTTTAGTCTTGGTTACTGTAGTGCTTTTATAGGTCTTAGATTTAAAAAATGTAACTGACTACAAGTTCTGAAGCCCCGTAAAACCTTAAACAAATGTTAAGTTTTGTAGAAGGAAAAATAGAATTTTAAAAACTTTTAAAATCCAGTTATTTCAATTTAGATCAAAATAAAAATTTTCAATACATTTAACTTTCAAGTTCAGAACTCTGTGTAAATTGATTTTGCATGATAGAATTGCTAGAATTATATTGAAAATAAATACTTTGTTACCCAAACTCAGTTGGTAACTGAAATTTGATGTATAGTTAAGTAGGAAAAATATTTCATTTTAAACTACTCACTGTAACTTTCTTGATTGGTTAGGCACTAGATGATGATTATGCAGCAACAGGAAAACAAAATCAGTGGCACAATAGACCAATTTCTGAGTGGACAACACAACAAGTATGCCATTGGTTGATGGGGATGAACATGGAGCAATATATTGCAGAGTTCACTGCCAAGAATATAGATGGACAGCAATTAATGCTTCTTGACAGTGATAAGTTGAAGGTAAGTACATGTCCCTGTGTGTATTTGTAAATAATGTTCAGAGTTTATTTTGACTGCCAGTTCATATATACTACTTTTAAATATTACTTATCGTTTTCCTATTCAGGCATTGCTGAATGTTCTTATTTTAGAGTCACAGTTACTGCTGTGATCTTTGTATGGTAGAATATAGGATCAGTTAGTGAATGACATCATCTTAAATGTGAAGCATATCAAACCAACATGAAAAGGATGCGATAACAGAATGAAAGAGAAAACTAAACAGTTCTTCCTCGGTGGCAATATGTTGAAACGCAAAGTGTCTAATGCCCAAAAAGGGATTTGTATATTTATCTCAAAGGTGGTAGCAAAATAGGTCCCAACTAACTCAAACACATAGCACAGTAGGCTCCAGTTCAGAAATTTGACTTTCATCCAGATCCATGGCCCTCAGATGGAAATTCAACCCCCTTTCCCTAAGACCATACTACTTTCTAATTTGGCCATTATTGAACAGCCTACTTTGATTCTCTTTTTTTTAAATAGAAGCCTTTCCTTGCATGTTTTTTTGGTACATAGCTGGGTTTTTAAAAAACCCGAGAGAGACAACCAGCTGCAGCCTTGAGGTGGTCATTTTGCCTCTTACATTTGCATACTGTATGTCCATTCCAGCTCTTCTTTGTTCATTCATGCTATTAGACTACTTTTTGGATTGGCAAGGTGTTCTGCTAAAAGGAAGTTTTCTCTGACAAAGTTCAGTAAAGTGTGAAACCAAAATCTATTGACTAATAAAATATTAGGGTTAGAATATCTTTTTATGAAGAAAAAATGTAGTTCTATGCACCTTTAACTTTGCCATTTTAAATACATCTGCTTCTTGGAATGGATTTACAACTCTAAATTTCCTGTAACTTAATATAGAAATGTTTCCTTGGACAATAGGGAAAATGACATTCAGTAACTTAACAGATAAATGTACCTATGTTTTTGGGAAGGGTGGCATGATGGTGCTTGAAGCAGTCAATTTCACTGTATTCTTCTAGGAGTTCCCCAGATATAAAATAACATTGTCATCTGTGAACTGAAATCAGATGTTGCCATCTGCTGATCAAAAATTGAAATGCACTCCACTCTTAAATGTTACTGTCCACATTAATACGGAAGTGTCATTAAGGAAGATGAAATGTATAAACACTTGCAGGTTAAAATTATGGAAGATATTTTCAGTCTTACAACACCTACCTTTAATATTGTATTAGTTTTCATTGCCTTAAAAAGTACCTTGTAAAGTCCAGCTTTACTCAAAATTTAAGTTATAAACATGCTTTTGCAAACATAAGACTAATAGAAATGCTTCCATAAATTTATTTAAAATTCTAATGAAAATTTTTAAAAGGGGACTGCAGTGCTTGTTTACATTGAGTGCTGTGCTAAAGCACGAGAACCTGGAAGTGAAATTAAAAAGGAAGTCTATAGAGAAGTGTAACTGTCTAGTAGTCTCTTTTCACTGTCCTACCTGAGAGAAATGCAAAAAGTAAACAAGCAAGGTAGTGTTTCAAGACAGTTAATTTACTTCTCAGATTCCATTATAGTTGTCTATTGTGTTTATTTAAGTAACGCAGTTAAAGAAACCTATTTTTAAAAAAAACTTAAGCTGACAGGATCCCTTTTTATATTATCCTTAATATTGGATTAATACATGGCATGAGGGGCCCAACCAACTGTTGTTCAAAACTCTGTATTGTTATCACAAGTCTGCCGTATCTTATATGTTGACAGCTCAATTGTCAGTGAGGCAAGTGATTTATTCAGAATTACTTTGAAAAATGTAAATGTGTGAGGTCATGTAGGGCCTGATCCAATACTCATTGAAATCAATAGGAGTCTGGCCATTGATTTCATTGAGCACTGGTTTTAGACCTTCTTTATTTTGATTTCATCCTTTTGATTTATAAAGCAAACTTCAATTAAAAGACCTTATCCTATGTGCTGGGAATGCTTACAACTGAGCTAGACAATCCCATGTTAATATTCAGTATAACAAGTAGGGTCCTTTTCCATCACAAACAAATGGCTCCTAATAAGTAAATAACATTCCCTTCCTAAATGCCTGGGTAGCCCTTACAATATTAGCTGGAGGTCAACAGATCCAAGGCGATGGCAAACCAATGGGAAAAATGTGACACCAGCATGACAGGCAGTATCAGATCATCAGTTCCCAGTTACTTTAAGGCTTTAAACGTGAAAACGAACACCTTGATTTCCACCTGCTGACCGTGATTTGCAGATATTATGGTGAAGACAAATAACTATGAAGAAGCTACCATTCTTAACTTTTAAACTATTTGCATTTGCATTTTAGGCTTTCTAATATTTCATAGTTTAAAAATTGAATGCCAACTCTACATTTGTAATTTTAATAAAATATTGCATACATATGCTCAAATCACTCCTGTCCTTGCTTTTCCTAACTTACCTGCAAGGGAAATTCTCGAGCTTCTGTTATAACAGCTGACATTACATGAAGAATCAGATTTTTTTTTTTTTTTTTTAAATCCAGTTTATTCTGATGCACATTTTGCACTCCTGCCCTACTAAGAAGCTTTTATTTAATGAAGAACATCAAAGGAGGAGAACGATAAAGGGAATTTTCTATGCAAATCAGCAAAATTCACCATAGGCAGCATGGTAGAAGTAGGTTTTTAAGAGGGATTTAAAATGGATGAGTTCATGAAGGTCAAATCACACATATGGAGTTCATGAAAGAAGACCTGGGTGTGAATGTTAGTCTGACAAACAGGCAGATGAGAGTGGGGTAAATTGTTAGAGCAAAGGTTTATGGGAGTGTGACACAGTTTGATAAGGGAGGGAGGGATTTACATAGAGGCTTGAAAAAAGTGACCAGCTTAAATTTGATGCAATAGTAGATAAGGAACCAATGGAGGGATTCAGAAAAGAGCGTGAAAAGTGATCAAATTGACTGACTGGAAAAGAAGATGATGTTAACAGCTACATTTTGTATGGATTGGTGTGGAAGAATGTGTGTGAGGTCAGAGAGGAGAATATAGCTGTTGTAGAGCCACTGTATAATCGGGAATTGAGTGAGTCACTTGACTGAGGGAATGGAAAGATTAAGACAGATCTTGGAAATTTTTGAAGTGGAAGTAGCAGCAGCATGTAGAAATGACCTTGAGTAGCTTTGTTTCATTCAGGTCATTGAACCTCCAAAAACTGTATGTGACTTAAGACACTTGATTCCTGAAAGTTTTTTCATAGGTAGAATTTTTCTCAAGCTACTAAATTCCACAGCTGATTTATCTAAGTTCAGCAGCATTCTTGGTAAAAGGAAGTGGGGAATTAGGAATACAGTAACAGCAGTTAGTGTATATAAAGTGCAGCTGCATGAAGGAAGCCAGCAGAAGATTGATTTAAAAGTTTAATTTGATTTTATTATATCATTTATTAGAAAGTATGATCTTCTTTAGATTTACTCTCTTTATCTGAGCTAGAAAGAATTACAATTTCTTGCAGCTTCCGTAATACTTTCTTGAAACCAGTGTTGATGTGTCTTTCTGTTAAAAACAGAGTAACTAAATCCAGTTTCTCTTAAAGGCCCTGGGGGTTTCCAGCCAAAATGACCGATCTACAATAAAAAAGAAAATTAAGGATATTAAAAAAACACAAGAAAAACTGGAAAAACAGAAAGAAAAAGTTCAAAAGAAGGAGAGAGAAGTTCGCAAGAGTGGCAAAGTGGTAGCCACTGTAGAATCAAGCTGCTAAAATGGCTGAATTTTATTTTAGCACAGACTTACTTCAACTTAAAGAAGTGCAACAAAATTGTATATTATTGTACAATTGGGGAGGGAAAATGCAACAGTTTAACATGGTAGGTTATCTACTTTAATTTCTGTAGTCCCTCCCCATTACATGTTCCATTAAAATGAAATAATGGTTTCAGTATTTTTATATCTAGTTGACTCTGCCTGTACTAATAGATAATAATTTAACTTTCTGCCTTAAGTACTGTGTGCGCTTCTATGACTGATATGTAAAAACACCATACTCCCTAAAATATCCATTGAAACTTCTGTGTTTGTGGAAAGTGGGATGTGACATTAGAGGTGGGAGGGGAAGTATTCATTCAAATATTAGTCAACTCTTGCAGTTGACTTAAACTATAAATATTGGGTTGAATATGGTATAGGGACAATAGAAAATCCTGCCATTAAATTCAATGTGACACTGTTTATCTGTTGCCACTAATATTGTATAGTGAAAAAATTAAGTTTAAGAAAACAGTAATGTCAAATTTATTTAAAAAAAAACAAAGCATGTATTTCAAATTTAATTGTTTTCTTCAAACTCTTGTTTTCCCAGTGGTCCATTTTTTTAATTTTACTGTAGTAATATGCTGATTTTGAATTTCATATGTTGCAACTTTCTGAGAATAGTAAGTAGTTTCCACAAACTACTTATGCTAAGCATAACACTAAATTCTCTCTGTAAGATACACTATGGGGTGCTGGAATAGGGTGTAAACATAAAATCATTTTTATACATATTTTTCCTAAATAATATAGTTTTATAGTTTTATGCTATGAATAAGATCCATTTGCAATGAATATTTCTCTTTTCTACTCACTACAAGATTTTTTGGGACCAAATTTATATATTTGCTAATTTTAAATATTACTGTTTTTCCATACTCAAAATACCAAGATGAAAATTGTAGGAAAAATGTATCAATAAAGCACTGGGTTTCTGCATTGTATTTAATTGTTGAATTGTAGACTGTAGACTTTCTTTTTAAAGGAGGATTTGATTCCTGGAATAGTTTAGAACATGATGTGATATGTGTTCTTGTGTGATTGCCTAATAGCTTGTAAAAATAGTACAAAAGCACTTCCTTAATTAGATTTTGTTTCAGAAAAATAATGGAATAAAAATGTTAATTCCATCGTGGAGTGGAATAGAAAATGACAAGATCTTGGAATTCTGATTCTGAATTTAAGTATTTCAATTATGTGGACCAAGTTCTCCTTTAAAAATATGAATTAATGTTTTTCATTTTTAATTAAATGATTTCACGTCTGACACTTCTCAAGTGTTTGAAATATGGAAAATTACCTCTTCTGAATTCCAGAGAAAGTACTGTGTGGAAATGCACATGCATACTAATTTCCAAATAAATTTTTAAAAAGGCCATATTTCTATTAAATGTCTTCTCTATTTTCAATTCTAAGTTTTAATGAAGAAAAGAAGCTTTTTGGTTTGCTTACTTTTAAACTCACTAATTTTCTTAGAATTAAAATTAATGATTCCTGGCATCTAGTCGATTAATTGACCAGAGGAGTTTGTTATTGGCAAAAAAGGAGAATTTTTGGCTGCTGGGACAGGAGGAGGCTTGGTCAGAATTCTAGGGTGGTGCAAAACCTGCAATACCAGGTACTGTTTCCCTCTCACCCCCTGGCCTCCTCCCCCTTCCGTAGGGGTGGAATGAGTGATGGGGCTGATTGATGGAATGGAGTTTGTTGATGTAGTGTGCTAGAGTTTTTCCTTCTGTCAGCTTCATGGTATCTGAAAGTTGGGGCCATTGAGCTGAGCGCTGTATCTGTGAGGATACCTGAATAGTAGTTTCAAAAGCCTGTCTCTGAAGTGCTCTGGCAGTTGAACAGGGGCAGATAGGTACAGCTAAGGTGACTGGTTGTGCTGCATGAATGACTCTGAAAAAGTACCTCTCACCTGGGCAGAAAAGGATCAACTACCACAGCCCATGGCACCTGAGGGTTATATGGCTCCTTATAACTTTCTCAGTCCCAACCACCCACGGAATAAGTCAACTGAATGCTTGTTTTTGTTTTTTTTATAAATTGCATTAATGGACACATTTATTGCTTCAATATGAAAAAAAATCACATTGCAGCTTCATTTTATCACACATAAGCCCAAAATTCTAAATACAAATTTAGGGTTGAATCCCAGCATTTCAAAAGAGTATAACTTGAGTATAACATTTCACTATCACATCTGCAACCAATTCATTTTCTTTTCATACTTAACAGCCAACTAGCAGTAAGAGATTTTTTCAGTACAGTAATGAATATTTTATATGTATCTCAATCTTTTGAACCAGCTACTGTAGTGAAGTAACTCAAACATCACAGCAAGTCAACCCTCATGACTAGGATTAAATACTGCACACACTGAAATTTACTAAACAGTTAATTTCCATCACAGAAATATCTAAATTGGAAGCTGTCTTGTTCTGATTATCAAAATTTATGCTAATCCATAGATAGCAAAGATACAAACCAAGGTTTCTACTTCCGGAACTCTACAAGAATTTTCATGTGTTCTTTGGACGGATTTTCATTACAGGCAGACTATCCGTTAGAAAGATTTGCTATATTTGTTCTTACACATTACTAAAATCAGTTAAATTGAATTCTTAAGTGGAAGTATGATTAAATATTTCAAAATTGTATACGATTTGTTCTGAAAAGTTCTAACACGTTAAACATAAGCTTTGGAACATATATTTCATTTTAAAAACACATGCTGTTTTAGCATTAGGTTGTCAAGAGTGACAGATGCAAACATTTAGTAAACACTCCTCATTTGTATAAATTTTGACCCCATTCTGCAAGCCCTTTCCTGTGTGGATCCAGTTTCAGGAATGGGGCATTAATTTGATCAGGAAATAGTCGTACAGTGTATTCTTTTGTGTACTTGTACACAATGGTGATGTGGCACACAAACAGAACTTGCCTTCACAATACCCGTGATGTAGGGAAGCATTATCCTTAATCTACAGCTGAGGAATTCACCTGAAGTCATCCCTCACAAAATAGGACTACAGCATAGTTACTGTTCCAGCTTCTTCCCTTAGCTATTCAATAACAAGAAATCCAAGGTTGTGATCAGGCAGACCTGTGTAGGTATTACCATCTTCTGCTTTATTTTGACCTGGTAGACTGCTAAAAGAGAGTTCATGCTTTCTGAGAGGGCTCATGCACTACTACTAAAAGTCTGTACAGATTCACTGATCTCAGTCAAAGTAAAACAATACATGGATTTTCTATTGGAGCGTCTATGTTTAAATTCAAACATTTCTAATTTTGCTCAACTTATTCAGATTTGTAAAGCGCTTTTGAGCTCCTTAGCTAAAAGCTGGTTGAGAAGTGTGAAAGGGTTACATAATGGATTTTATAAATCTATTAATGTGTTGAATAACAAATGTTTCATTCATCAACGTTTAGATCATTTGAGAATTTCATCTAATGCTCAATGAAGTGGTGTCGCTGGCTAGCTATTTCAATAATGCTTCCATTAGGAGAGTTTTGAAGTTGTGTGAGCTGTGCTATTCAAACCAGCTGTGAAATAAATTGTACAGGATAAAATCTGAAATTACTGCTCCCTAGATCTACCTGTAGAAATACATAGCCACAGGAAATAAAAAGTGGAACAAATTAAGGGTGTATTTCTTAACTGAATTAAAACAAAGTATGCACAGTTTAATTCCCCAAGGTAGTATTGGAAAACTGTTATAGACTTCAACTTCCTATTATTCCTCACTAAACACATATCCAAAAAGTATTTAACCATGGTTGGTGTAACCCAGCAAATCAGTCCTTTTGCAAACAGACAATAAAAGTACATTTACTTTTTTCTGAACTGTTAGGCAACTATATACTGCGGAATGTGGTCATGTCTTTTGGTTCGCTGCTCGGCACACACCAGTCGTCTGCTTCATGGTTTTCCTTATAATGTTTCCAAGCTGATTTGTTATACACAGGGAGCCTTTCAATTGATTCAGTTGATAAAGCCTGTAAAGAGAGCAGAAGCTATAGCAGAGTATATTTTGCTGAAGCAAATGTTAAACATTTTTATTAAAATTAAGGTGGTAAACTATACCTTTATGTAGATAACTGCATCTGTACCATAACCTTCTAAGGAATACAGTTTCAGATCTCCTTGGAAGTACTGTGCGTACAGACGTGATATAGGCAAACCATAACCAAACCCAGCCTGATGGAGGGAGGGAGGATGTGAGGGGGGAAGAGAAAAGCACATGAGTTAACTGCATAATCTGCAAAAGATAGATTTGTCAACATACCAGACCAATATCTGCACTTAGATTTAGAGGAAATCCAGCTAGGGTTAGTGTAGTGCTGGATACATGTTAGCAGTTGAGAAAAGTAATCATCATATTACATCAGAGAGATGGTGAGAAGTCCAAATCTTAAGTATTACTCTCCTCCTCCATACCTCAAATTTCCTTCCTTTCCTACCCATTTACCCAAAAACTTTCCTCGTTCTTTGTTGAGGGGGAGAGGAGTGCAGAGCCTGGAAACCACAAGGAGCAAACCCTCCCTCTGAGAGCTGCTATACAATGCGCTATTACTTGCAGCTATCCTAAGGCAAGAGCACTAGAGCAAGTATTCTGTCTTGTTACAGAACATTGGATGACTCTCTCTATTTCCATGGAGCCACTTGTCTGGCTGTTGCTGATCTTGAGAAGGCAGATACTTAAGTCAGAGAGAGATGTTATACAATTGCCAATAAGAGGGCAAGTAGTCCAAGAGACAATCTCCTTAAATTTGCTTGTGGTCTAAATTATGTCCTAAATCATTAACAATTAAACCCTGGGCAAAAGTTAAAAATATAATAATGCCTTTAACTTACTCACTAGTTAATTTGTGCAATATCTCTGGAACCAAATAATTTGAATTAGAAGTACTTTCACTCTCTATTTTGATGGTTTTAAATTGGATATAGAAAGTTATTAATAAAATAGGCCAATATTTTGAATGACATAGGGGAAAAAGGACTTCTAGGCAGAGTAATGTGATGGTAACATCTAGCAGTAGTTATTGACCATTATATATTTTAAACATCTATTGAAGCCAGTAGGACTTTGCAAGGACCATAGGAGTAAACTCTTTATCAGTACTACCACGTGCTATGTACTTTGTCGGGATAATACGACTGAGCTGTTATTTCACTCAAAATGACAAGCATGGACTTGATCCAAAAGAAGAGGCAGTTTTAAAAGCAGAAGTTCCAATTCCTAAATTAATTTCCTTTTTTGCTCAGCTTCAATGACCAGAGTTCAGAGTCCTATACTCCTCCAGAAACATATAGCGGTAACTCCTACAACAGTTCAAGAAATGTCATTCCTTGTTCTTTCCTCCTTCAACGCTTGAAGGAAAAGTAGAATTATTTTTTCAGAAAAGCATTTTAATTAACCTTTAACACCAGACCTGTTAAACTATATTTACTTATCTGCAAAGCAAGTAGTAGTGCAAAGATACAGTTAACTGCTGCCTTCCCAATTACCAAACATATACAGAGGATAAAGTAGAAAAGGCTTAGAGACCAGGGGTGTTGCTCGTGATGTCTCAACACGGGGACGTGGTGCAGTTGAATACATATAGTTGAACAGTCCATCAATTTTCCTCATAGGAACGCCACCACCACGATCACTTATCTACAACATGAATGAACACACTGTTAACTTTAGGTTCCT
This sequence comes from Emydura macquarii macquarii, assembly GCF_026122565.2. Taxonomy (NCBI): domain Eukaryota; kingdom Metazoa; phylum Chordata; order Testudines; family Chelidae; genus Emydura; species Emydura macquarii. Next base: position 74,637,256 of record NW_027131390.1, read on the forward strand.
GTATATAAAAGAGAACAGAAACACAAAGCTGATTTTCATAAAGAATAAAGTCCAAAGGAAGTCTGAAGACTATATAGTCTCCAGTTGTCATTAAATCTTGGGATCAGACTTTATAAAGAAAACCATCAGCTAGTCTGGTAAATCACAACAAATCACACACACACCCCTGCTGAGGTTAATTACATGTCCCAAACTGCTGTCACAAAAAGCATTATCCACTTTTACACATAGTTCCTTAGGCCGTGTCTACACGCTGGCAGCAGTGGGCCTCCCAAGGTTGGCAGACTCAGGCTCACACCACTGCACTAAAAATAGCTGTGTAGATGGCAATTTGAAGTTACAGATTAGGCTGGAGCTCAGGCTCTGAAGCCCACCTCTTTCCCTATGCTTCAGGGCCTGAGCCATCTACACAGATAATTTTAGCATAGTGGTACAAGCCCAACTCTGTCCCCATGGGTTGGGAGGCTCACTGCTGTGAATATATACCCTTAGAAGCCCTACAACCCATTTACATGTTTTGCACTGCTTTTTCTTACCCAACCCTCATTCATTTTCCATTTCTAATCTTCATTTGGAGGAAGTTAGGTTCAGTAAAAGTCAGCAATGGCCATATCAATTGAATCCTATGGATGCAAAGTTCTCAGTGCTTTAGCTGGCATTTTAGGAACAAAGATGCTACAGAACAGCGCAATGATTAGAACTTAGGTACTACTAGTGCAAATTTGAATATTTGTTTCTATTAATGTGAAGATAAATTCTAAGGAAAACCTATATACTGCAACCAACCTTGGAAGTCCAACACTAACCACATAAGAAATGCTACCCTGAAAAGAAATATTTTTGCAAGGCCTACTTTAGGCATGCTTAACCTGAACTGGACTTATAATGCTCACAATACTTATTTTATTCCACGCTTCTCCTGCACCTCACTCAAATAGTTATTTCCACCTATAAGTCACCTGCACTAGACAAACTGTACAAAGCTGGCTATCTTTCATTCGTAAAATGGCAGTTTACCCTTCAACAGAAGCATAGTTCATTTACATTATAGCCATGTAACAGAATAAATATGTTGAAAGGGTAAGGTGATGCCACAATCTCCCATTCACATGAGAGCTGAGACATCTTTATGATGTTCCCATTCATCATTGACCCAAGGCCTGAAATCCCACAGTGGTCTTATTCCTTACACAATACATTATCAGCATTGGTACAAACTACCAGTATCAGATCACCCATTAGTAATAAAATATTCCCTCCCAGGTTCTGAATTCACTATTTCCCATCTAAGTAATTAAGTATCTAACAAAGCAGTTACCTTCACAGTTAAATCCTCATTGCCCAATGTGACATGTACTTGAACTGGAGGGTAAACACATCGATCAGTATAGTGTTCCATGGTGGCTCTCATTGCGTTCTGAGAAATATTTCAAATTGAAGTACAATAAGTTGTTTTAATCAAATCATAGACTTTATTGTAACTTTAACTTGTGCAGTTAACATGTCAACTTAGGAAAACAGTTATGTGCGCCCAGTTGTAGATTTATTTCCATTTTTGCTTCTTCATACTGTATAAAGATATAATAAAAATATTTCTTCAAAAAACATTTTCTGCTTGCTTTTTACCACAGAAATACCAAGAACAGGAAGTCTGGTTTTCCCTGGCTTTGCTAGATATTTACTGAGGGACATTTAGAGATGTATATCATGAGCTCACCTTATTTTAAGGGGAGAGGAGCTGAATTCTTACAGAAACATCCTCTCTCCAAGGATTAATTAAGCCAGTGGAGTTAAATACCAGCAACTGTTAATGAAAAACAAAGTTTTACACAGTCTGACTACCTCTCAGTTATTCACCTACCAGTCTTGTGTAATGTCATAATTTCACTGTTTCTCCAGTCTGAGTCAATTAGAAAAAAAATTAGTAGTCTACAGGCATATGACAAAATGTAGCTTTAGTGCTGAACTGCTCCAATACTTTGACTAAATTACAGCATGCATGGATTCTCTGTGCATTAGAAAAGATTCTGAAGAGATGTGGCCTAAGTCCCAGTATTGCTGTATGAATGGTTAAGATAAAGGACACATTTTCAAAGCCTCTGATTTTACACACAGTCATTTATGTGTACAAATGATAAGATTTAGACATCTACCTACCTGACTGGGTGCAGTCAGGAACTTAGATGTCTGCATGTTGCAATTGCAGGTACAAATTTGCAAGTTATTTAAAAACTGGTTCAATATGTCAACTTACCACATTTCAGTACACAAATATGTCATGAAGACTGTAATACTACTGCACAAACCTTGAAAAGTTCAAAAACCATATGGTAGAGATGGGATGGTACATACACTACTTGCATGGGTTGTCCTGATGATTTTGCTGGAAAAGAAAGAAACCCAATCAATTGGACAACATATTGGAAGCCCACTATTAGTTTTGGCAATATCCAAGTAGCACAAATAACAAATAGTCTGGTTTTGTTTTGGTTGTTTTCACTGATGAAACACAATTCAGGGAAATGAAAAGAGACTTTGAATAGAAATAATGAAAACAGTTGTTACTATCATGTTTGTCAAAACTCATTCAAAATCTATATTCTTTCAGAAATGTGAAAAGTTTGTTTTAATTTATTTGTAGAAATTAATTTTTCTGCTAAAAAACCTATTTCTGTTAATATTATTGCATTTTATTATATAACACATCTGAACAATAACTGCAATACAATGTGTTCTTGGATGAATTAATCTCTTTAAAGATCTGCTGATGTAGCCAGAAACCTTTGACAAATGTTCTTTTGCTAGATAATTCTGCTTTTTTTAAATTTCCAAATCTCTCCCTTTGTTTTCACTTTTTAAAATAAATAAACAAAAATTACTAGGGATATTTTCCTGTACTGATTTTTCCTCTTTTTGATTACCAATCCAAGATCAGTGCTTGGAAAAGTTTACTGGCCCTAAAACATTTCCATCAGTTCACCAACCTATTTAACTTTGCAATAATCTTTCCCATGCAGTTTTAGCAGCCAGTACTTCATGAGCTACTACAGTCAGAAATTAGTGCTGTTTACCCTAGCAGGTCAAAAACAGTGGATCTTAAAATATGCCAGGCCTGTACTGGTCCCTCACTCAGGCTAGTAGTTATTTTACCTTGGATTCAAATGGGGCTTCAGTTTAACCCATGCAAGTGGTGGGTGAAGAATGCACAGCTGGCCCAGGATCAGGGACGTGCAAAGGTGGCTTTGAACTACCTTTGTGCTTCAATCATTGGACACCGAGTCAGGCCCTCAGTTTAAGCAGCATTAGCTGCTATGGCCCCATAGTGCTTTTATAGTATCTAAGCATTCCTGAGGTGCAGAGAATCCCTGGCCACAACTTTACACCAGCCATAGGGTGAAGTCTAGAAGCTCTTCTTCATAAGGCTCCCCCTACCCTGAGGTGATCATCCTGTGGCTGGCTATGTCAGCTCTAGGTCCAGGCTGCATTTCCAGAATGACAAAGAGCAGCCTTAACACACGGGAGAAATCTGAGCTAGCAAGTGTTGGACATAGAACATCAAACCTGTTCTTGAGGCTTATTCATCATCTAAAGTCCTAATCCTATGTTTGTGATATCATGATTAGTTGTTGTAGAGATTGGATTGTCAAAAACAAGACTGTGGGACACTGAATGAGTGCAGAGCTCTACAACTACAGGGAATATGAAGAAGTTGAGATGTTATTTGAAAATATTTGTAGTAATAAAATATGAAAGGGGAATAAAGGAGAAAAGGTAATAAATTAATTGTTTTTAAAAAGATGGTCTTAAAAAAATTGTTACACTTTGCAGTGTCAATTATTATTGTAGTTACATTGCAATTACAGTGTAATTAAACTATGGTCATGCTTTATGAATTTAATGCCTGTAATTAACACTAATTCATAAAACCAGCTGACTCCATTAAAGCATAATTACAAGGTAGTAGGAACTAGCATAATTAATGTACCTAAAATGTAAAAATATATGTTCTAAGTATGAAACTAAGGTAGTAACAATAAATAATTCAATCACATAATAAACTAACAATTCCAGTTATATCAGTCAGTGATAATGAGTTATCAAAAAACATGAAGGCGTGAGAGCAGCAGAATAAAGATAATGAACTTCAAAAAAGCAGATTTTTAACAAACTCGGAGAACTGGTAGGTAAGGTCCCATAAGAAGAAAATTTGAGGGAAAAAGGAGTTCAGGAGAGCTGGCAGTTTCTCAAGATGACGACATTAAAGGCACAATTGCAAACTATCCCGATACGAAGAAAAGATAGGAAGAATAGTAAGACACTGCTCCATCAGGAGCTTTTAAGTCACCTGAAAATCAAAAAAAGAATCCTATAAAAAGTGGAAATATGGACAAATTGCTAAGGAAGAGTACAAAAAAATAGCATAAGCATGTAGGAACAAAATCAGAAAGGCTAAGGCACAAAATGCATTACACCTAGCAAGGGACATGAAAGACAATAAGAGGAGGTTCTTTAAATAACTTAAAAGCGAGAGAAAGATGAAAGAAAGTGTAGGTCCTCCGCTTAGCAGGGAAGGAGAGCTAAAAACTGACGACATCAAGAAGGCTGTGGTGTTTAATGCCTAGTTTGCTTCAGTCTTTGGAAAAAAGGTTAATGGCAATCAGATACTCAACACAATTAATATTAACAAGGGGGAAAGAGTGCAAGCCAAAATAGGGAAAGAACTTGTATAAATATTAATTAAGTTGACTGGGCCTGATGAAATTCACTGGAGGTACTTAAACTAATTGAAGTAATCTTGGAACCATTAGCAATTATCTTTGAGAACTCCTGCAGGACCATTGAGGTCCCAGAAGACCAGAAAAGGGCAAACATGGCCGCTATCTTTAAAAAGAGGACCCAGGGAATTACTGCTCTATCAGCTTAACTTCAATACCTGAAAGATACTGGAGCAAATTATTAAACAATCTATTTGTAAACATCTGGAGAATAACAGTGTTATAAGGAATAGCTAGCACAGCTTTGTCAAATCATGCCAAACAAACCTAATTTCCTTCTTTGACAGGGTTACTGGCCTAGCAGTAGAAGTAGTATATCTGGATTTTGATTTTAGTAAGGCTTTTGACACAGCCCTACATGACATTCTCATAAGCAAACTAGGGAAATGTGGTCTAGATGAAATTAGCATAAAGTGGATGCATACTGGCTGAAACACTATACTCTAAGAGTAGTTTTCAATGGTTTGCTGTCAAAACTAGGAGGGTGTATCTAGTGGGGTCCCACAGAGGTCAGTCCTGGGTCCGGTACTAATCAGTATTTTCATTAATGACTTAGACAAAGGAGTGGAGAATATATTTATAAAATCTAAAGATGACACCAAGCTGGGAGAGATTGCAGGCACTTTGAAGGCCAGGATTAGAATTCAAAACAATCTTGACAAATTGGAGAATTGGTCTGAATTTACCAAAGTGAAATTCAATAAAGACAAGTGCAAAATACTTGAGAGGGAGAAATCAAATGTTCAGCTACAAAATGAGGAATAATTAGCCAGGTGGTACTATTGCTGAAAAGAATCCAAGGGTATAATAGATCAAAACTTGAATATGAGTCAACAATGTGATGCAGTTCAGCTGTGAAACAGGCTAATATTCTGGAGTGTATTAACAGGTGTTGTATGTAAGAAATGGGAGGTAATTGTCGCACTCTATTCAGCACTGGTGATGCCGCAGCTAAAGTATGGTATCCAGTTCTGGGTGCCACCCATTAAGAAAGATGTGGACAAATTGGAGAGAGGCCAGAGGAGAGCAACAAAAATGATAAAAGGTTTAGAAAACCTCTAAGGAAAGGTTAAAAAAACTGGGCATGTTTAGTCTTCAGAAGAGAAGACTGAAGGGGCACCTGATAATAGTGTTCAAATATGTTAAGGGCTGTTAAAAAGAGGACAGTGATCAACTGTTCTCTATATCCACTGAAGGTAGGACAAGAATGGGCTTAATCTGCCGTAAGGGGGATTTAGGTTAGATATTAGGAAAATCTTTTCTAACTATAAGAGTACTTAAGCTCTGGAAAAGGCCTCCAAGGAAAGTTGTGGAATCCCCATCACTGGGAATTTTTATGACTAGGTTAGACAAACACCTTTCAGGGATGGTCTAGGTTTACTTGGTCCTGTCACAGCACAGGGGACTGGATTTGATTACTTTTCCAGGTCCCCTCTATCCCTACATTTCTATGATTCTATAATCAAACTGTAACTACACTATAAACTACAGTGTGATTCATCATACTTTACAATATAATCAAAATTTCTAAGAGGCTTCTGCAGCAATTAACATGCTTTTTTTCTACAAGTATTTCCAACACTCAGGCTCAGAGTACGGAGGAGAACGTGTTTTACCTTGACACGGAATGATAAGCTTACCAAAGTCAGAACAAAACTGGTAAGTACAAATAATATATAATTAAGGTCTAACTTTTAGCCCAACCTTAATCAGGCTTTCCTTTGTGTGCCCTCAATTTTGCAAGCATAAATAATTAGGGGTGCATTTTTGCTCATGCAATTATTTGTAGATGGAATTTAGATCACTCTAAATTCTTGTTAGCAGATCTGCCTGAATTTATTTTTAATAACTTCAAAAACATTGTTGTTTGGATCAATACGTCTTGGATGAGCTGGCGTAACTGTAATATACGCATACACATGCATGTATATATACACAGTAGAACCTCAATTTTACAAACACCAATCTTACAGATGACCAGTTATATGAACCATTTTTCCCAATGGGGGAAAAAAAATCATGTCACGATGTTGATAAAGAACAACTCAACATTCCTACGCATTCCAATGCAGTCACTGCATTTGAAATTGCTTTGCAAGTGTTTGAAGGACAAAAAAAATGTGATCCAGTATACCACATTGCAATTTATCCTCTGGACCCACTGTAATTTTGACATGAATTTCATGAATTTTCTGATTTTATGAACATCTCAATCCCCAATTAGTTTTTAAAATAAGAATTATGCTGCATGTGTGTATGCATGCTTGTTGTCAAATTTTCAAAAGCTGTTTTGTCACAATTGGTGGTGCAAATACTTGTTTACATGGCCTAAATTGCTTACGTGGCCACATCTAAGTTATCAAGTGGTTGATAGCTAAATGAAAGACAGAAATTGGAATACAGCTTTAATCCTGGTTGAATCTATGAGTTGTACAGATAATAAAAGGAGATAGGAGGGAAAAATAAGAAAGAGCCATAGAGCGGATGGGTGTGTGAGAAAGCTATAAACTTACTGTAAAGACTGAAATGTGGGGAGAGATACAAAAGATCTTGGGGCGGAGGGCAAGACTGGACTGCTAAAGCTGTTAGAATAGTGGTTTTCAACATTGTTCATTTGCAGACCCCTCAAATTTAAAATGGAAGTGTGGACCCCTTTGGAAATCTTAGGCATAGTCCACGGACCTCCAGAGGTCCACAGACTGCAGGTTGAAAGCCACTGTTCTGTGGTAATGACAACCTTTTCGCAAACTCCTTAGACGTAGTCTGCGGACCCCCATGGGTCCACAGACCACAGGCTGAAAATTACTGTGACCAACAGTTCTAAAACTAACAGAATACCTTCTGCTCAGACTGATCCTCCTCATTTAAAAGAGGATCTCCAGTTCCCACACACACTTACCATTCAACTCTTCAAGCACAAGTTCTGGAGAGCTCATGTAATACAAATCACAAAGTCTCCTAGCATTTTCATAGCCATCTGCAGGAAATCAAAGCAGAAAAATATAAATACAAAAAATACATTTCCCTCCTTTTTTTCAGATGTTTGCTGAAAAGAACATCAACTAAAAACCAAAAACATTCTGCACTCTTATTGTGGATATTTCACATTTTCTCACAAAAGCTGAAATATTGGTAGAACTGTAACCATATTAAATTTGAACTGGAGCTTTCTGCTCCACATAAGGATGAATTTAGTACAATATAAGAACCTGATTTATATTAGTTCTGGCTATAGATGTTAATGTACCTTTTCAAAATTCTTGTTCAGTTGAATTTACCTTTAATAACTTCAACAACATTGCAGCTAGGATCAATGCTTCCAATGTGTTTTGGATGAGCTGGATTAACCTTAATTTTCCCACCAAATAGCAAAGCTGTCAACAAAGAAAATAACATTTAATAGGCAATGTGATTTCACAATTTTTACGGTTTTCATGTCTTCAGTGTTACAGAATGGAATAGTATAAACATAGTTTATAATTTTTGGCTGTGGCATTCTTAAAGAAAAATGGTTCATCTGCTTTTCTGATAACCAAAAATGATTTATAGGTATACACCGGTGTTTCCAAATGGTTTAAAAAAGATGCTATAAGTAGCACATTTAAGTAAATAACCAACACTTAAGAATAAATGTAAGATATACCAACACATTCCATTCATGATTTTCCTCACTTTAACAGTAGTACTTACAGTGCTGATTAAGGAGCATTCTGATTGAAATGCGACTCATGTAGAAACGGTCTAAAAAATACTGCACATTCTGACAGGTCACTGGATCAACACCAAAGCTTTCCTTGTACTCAATCACACCCTGAGCCATAGTAGGAATTACATCATTGTGTCGATTCCGGATTGTTATCACAGTATCTGTAAATCTAACATTAATGCATTGTCAATTTTTCACTTTCAAGTGAATTAAACACTCATTCAATTCCTGTCAGCAAAGGAAAGTGAAGCCCACTATTTACTGATACAGCACAAAACCACCTTAGCAGAAAAAGGTAAGTCATGCTTGATCCTCATTTTAACTGAAATTACCATTAAGGGTGCCATTTGTTACAGGGGTTTTTGTAGGTAGATATTTTTCAGTAAGAACTGGAGATCAACAATGCTTGCAGAGATCACCACGTGGCTGTCAGATGGCAACTACCTTCATACGCTGGAGACACAAACTGAACTAAAAGTAAAATTTACGTTGCATGTGCCATTACCTAAACCATACCATTCTACTCGCTCTCAATTTCTACAGTTTCACAGAGTTTCTGGGACCAGAATTCTACGTTTGGCAAATCAAATAAACAAAAGGAAACATTCATTTTTCTTGATTTAGTGAAAAATGGTGAGTCATTTAGCCATTACTAAAAGGTCAGTGCCCTTAGGGTATGTCTACACAGCAACGAGACATCCATGCATCTCAGGCTCATTGGGCTCAGGCTGCAGAGCAGTTTCACTGCTATGCAGACTTCAGGGCTTGGGCTGGAGCCCAGGATCTAGGACCCTGCGAGGTGGGAGGGCTTCGGAGCCCGAGCCTGGAAGTATTCACAGCAGAGAAACAGCCCCACAGCCCGAGCCCTACCAGCCCAAGCAGCTGGCACAGGCCAGATGCAGCTGTCTAGTTGCTGTGTAGACATAACCTTAGAGTGCTTTCTTAATGTGAACCTTCATATTGCCAGTGTTTATAAAAATACATATTTAAAAGTATATTAAAATATACCTACCTATGAATAACTTCTGAATCTTCTGCACTTTTGTCCTTAAAATCAAGGATTTCCTGAAGACTCTGGACATACCTAAAACATAAATCCTGTATGCTAGTTTTTTGTCATGATATTTCATACAGATCTTCTATTTTGTGAAGACATTAACTATTTTCTTTTAACATTTCTTAACTTGTAATCAGGAACAATAGCATAGACCCACAACAGTCATGTTATAGCTATGGTTTAAAAGGCATTTTCCTTACCAGCCCCTATTTTCAGGCGCTTTCAAAATAATATCTTTAATGCTGAAAATGCCTTGGCTTGTTCTCCTGCCAAAAGCTTTTTGTAAAGTTTGTTAAAATTTTTAATAATTCAAATGGATAAACTAAATATTAAAACTCAGTAAAATAATTTTAAAATGTTTTTTCACACTTGAAAAAGTTAGTCATATTTTTCTTGAGCTTACCAGGTGATTGATAGGTTTTGAGGCTAGGGATCAGGTGATAATCAAGACGTCACTTGACCCTCAGATCAGCAATGGAACTTTCCATAAGAGGGAGTGTGCTCAGCTACAGAAGGAGAGACTTCCAGAGAACAGGAAGGCTAGTGTCAGAGAGCTAAGATTACAGCATGCATGGGAAAGGACTTTTTGTAACAGCCAGAAAGAAAGATTTGGCTGGAGCTATTTGCCATGAGGGGATGGGGCTTAATGGAAAGAGTCTTTAGGAAACACTAGGCTGCAAGACCTAGATTTGGGAAGGACCCACCTATTACACCTAGCCAAGGGCTGAAAGAACTATGAGTTGAGGAAAGACTGGTTTTGATTTAAGTTGACATTGAACTGTGATGTTGTTTTAATAAACCAGAAACTACAAAGGGATTTGCTACATGAGAGCTTATGGGGGGGGGGGAGGGGGGGGGGGGAGGAGGAAGAGGGGGAATCCTAACCAGGGAAACAGAGCAGTGGGTGAGCCCAAGCCAAACCAAGTAAGTCCCTGCCACACTTACATATTTTTTTTAAAGTATGGTTAATGCTGTGATTTATTTTAAGTAATGTATAGGAGAAAATGAGCTAATCCTTTAAAGTTCTTAATCAGTACTTAATGTGACAGTAAAACTGCCTAAATAGTTATATATTAAATCCAAAAAACAAGGTGCAAATAACAACCCTGAAAATGGAAAGATTTTCAGTACTGGCCCATGTATTTAATTTCACTGCTAGTGCATGATTGTTCAGTATAGTAATGGTAACTATCTATAAAATGTCTTGCAATACCACTACTAATAAGGACATCAATGTCAGATTGGGCCAACATTTATATTTGTTAATATCAGATTTTACAAAACATAAATCCAACATTTCCATGACTTATCCAATATAAATAGATACATTTTGCAGATCATTGAAGGCTCCAAAATCTTAGAAGGGAGTGGAAGGCGTAGAAAGTACAGGTGATTTTTAGATCCTTTCTGTCCCATGGGTGAGAGAGGAGAGCCAACAGAAGATATTGCAGGTAAGTGTGGTAAAAAAGAGTGGTGTAAAACAGAGGTTTTGTGGAATATTGGATCCCCTTCTGTGGAGAAAGGAAGATGTAAGGCTTGGACTGCCTGCATCTCAGAAGAAAGGGAACCAATCTTCGGGGTGGAACAGACTAGCTCGAGTAGTTGGGAGGATGCATTGGGTAAACACACTGCAGATAAATGAGACTGAAGATCTCACTCGTAAAGAATCAAGGGACATAAGACAAACAAATTTACTCTCCCATATACCAGTGCTACACGGCTCGGAATCAAGAAGAACTAGAAATGCTCATTTACTATCAGAAATCTGACATTGGTGTTACTGAAACCTGATAGGGTGAGTCACATAACTGGAATGTTAAAATCACCAGATACACTGTTTAGGAAAAAAAGTAGGCAGAAGGGGAGGCAGGTAGGACTCCAAATCAATATTGACAATTCATAAGAACAGGATCTGGAATAATTATGAATTAATATTCTAACTGATAAATTAGAAGATGGAGTTACTAGGCGGGAATCCATTATAGATCCCCAAATCAACTGAGGGAATAGAACCATCTACCTATAATGTAAAGAAAAATTGTATTATGATGGGGAATTTCAATATTGGGGACATCAATCAGAGGTCTCATGTTGCCACTAGTATAAAATCCTTGGATGATCATTTTAATTATAATTAAATTATAATTGACAACTTTCTAACAAGTATTGCAAACAATTTGGGGTAATTCTATATTGGACCTCATTCTGATGGATACAGATAAATTGACAGCTGCCTTGATTCAAATGATCATGACCAAATTCCATTTATGTGCAAACAGAATAGTCCCAACCAATAGTACATATGCTTGATGCTTTAAAAGGGCCAATCTCCCAAAGTTACACAATTGCAAGCAAAATGAGTGAGAGGAAAACTTAAACCTAAAAATATGAATGTTAATTGTGAGTTGTTTAAGAATGCTTCTAGATGCCCCAAAAATACAATTCCACAATCAAAGGCATTTTAGGTTTAAACCATCCTGGTTAAGAGAAGAAATGAAAGCGGCAATTAAAAATAATGTAACAAATAGGATGGTGATAGCCATCAATATAAATTGGCAGTTAGGAAACTGAATCCCTTATAAAAAAAATTAAAGGACTGTGGCATAATCAATGCCACTCAGCATTGTTTTATGGAAAACAGGTCTTTTCAAACTTTAGCTTACAAAGTTATAATCTCATCCAAAAATGATAAAGGTAACTGACATACTATACTGGGGTGGCCAACCCACGGCTCAGGAGCCGCATGCAGCTCTTTGCTTATACAAATGCGGCTCGCGAGCCGCAAGCTGCTCTTTGCATGCGGCTCTTTGGTCTTTGTGGCTCTTTAAGACTGTCAGTTAAATTGACCAGCTGCTGCCGAAACTGAGGAATGAGCTTGAGGCAGAGGGTAAGAGAAGTGAAATTGACCAGAGACCTGTGGCTCTTTGGATATCTACATCTATATTTTGACTCTTCGTCTCTGACTGGTTGGCCACCCCTGTACTATATACTTATACTTCTATAAGACATTTGTTTAAATCCTATATGACATTCTTATGAAATAACTGTACTATATAAAATCAATGTAGTCCATATTAAATGGATTATAAACTGGTTAACAAACCACAAAATAACAAAGGGTATGTCTTAATTGCCGCTCGATGCAGTGGCATTGATTGAGCGGGTCTGTGTAGACCCATTCAGTCGATCGGCGAGCACTCTCCGGTCGACTCCATTAATCCACCTCCCCGAAAGGAGTAAGGCAGCGTTGACGAGAGGGTATCTCCTGTTGACGCAGCGCCATGAAGACACCACGCTACGTGAACATAAGTATGTTGACAGGAGATACGCAAGCTATGTTATGTAGCTTGCGTATCTCCCATCAACCGCCACTGCCAGTGTAGACCAAGCCTAAGTAAGATATCGTCATCCAGTAGAGGTGTTTCTAGTGTTATACCGCTGGGATCTGTTCTTGGCTCAAAGGTACTAAATATTTTTCTGGATTATTAATGAAGAAATCATGGCTGGTAAAATTTGCAGACGACACATTGGTCCAAAAAAAAAAAAATGGAGGGGGTAGATCACTTAGACAGATATACAGGTCTGGATTGGTTGGTAATGCAAGCTCATTTGAACAACATGCATTTTAATGCATACAAATGCAAAGTTGTATCTCAGAACAAAGAATGTAGCTCACACTTACAAAAGGGGAACTGTATCCTGGAATGCAGGGACAGTGAAAAGGAATTTGGGATAATGGCAGATAATCAATTGAACATAAAATCTTAATGCAATGTCTACACTGCCTCACAATTTGGACTACAAGGCTGTGAATGGCGGTGTGCACCAAAATGCTGCTCTGAACTCCTCTTGTGGACACTGCAAGTACAAACTAAAAGGTTCCTAGTTCACATTAACAGGAACCTTTTAGTTCACACCAGCAGCATCAAGGAGGGGGAGTCAGACAGCAGCACTTTGGTGCACACTGCTATTCATACCCTCATAGTCCAAACTACAGGGGAGTGTAGACAAGCCCTTAGTGTGATGCTGTAGCTAAGAGAGCTAATGCAATCTATGGAGGTATAAACAGGAACATCAAGCAGGAGTGAAGAGGTGATACTTCTCTATGCATTATTAGTGAAACTATTACTGCACCACTTCTGGTATCAACACTTCAAAAAGAGATGCTGAAAAATTAGAAAAGCTTTAGAAAAGAGCTAAAAGAATTACTTGAGGTCTGGAAAACATGCCTCTAGTCAGACTTAAGAAGCTTAATCTATTTAGTTTCCAAAAGAAGATTAAGAGTTGACATGATCAGCCTATAATTACCTAAATGAAGAGATTTCTAATGGTTGAAATCTATTAGAAAAGGCATAATAGCCAATGGCTGAAAGCTGAATCTAGACAAATTCAGACAAGAAATAAGGTGCAAATTTAACAGTCAGGACAATTAATCATTGGAATAAATTATCTAGGATATGATGAATTCTCCATCACTTGAAATCTTTAAATCAAGACTAGATACATTTCTAAAAGATATGCTCTAATAAAACAAAAATTAAGTGTTTGATGTGGAAACTAATGGGCAAGATTCTGTGTGTTATGGAAGTCAGACTAGATAAGTCCCTTCTGGTCTTAACTTATGAAACATCTTAAACATAAACAAATGCCCTTGCAGTGTGTCTTCAGCCTAAATATTGCAACAGTGGGCTAGTGAATTAGAAGGATAAGTGGAATTGACTGAACATGAAGTACAAACAGAAGTGAAACTGACTAGTCTATTTTTTCTTGAAAGAAAAGCAAGGAGTAAAAACATGGTGATTAGCTAGAAGTAAAATACTCAACATTCTCTCAATATATTAATATAGACCAGGATGTTTTAAAAATATAATTTTTGATAGGAACAATAACTTTCAGAAGAAATTGTTTAATGCTACCATGTAACAAACAAGTATGTGAAGAGTTTCTTATGCAGTCACTTACTTTCTTTATGCCATTTAGTATACTTGCACAAAAATAAGTTTTAAAAGTAAAATAACAAATACAAGAGAGTGCTTACCAGCTCTGCACCAGCTGAACTGAAGGTGTTTTTAGCAGGTTGTCTGGAAGCAGACTTATTTCTTTCATTATGTTTGCCAATCTTACGGGCAACTCTTGTCGCAAAAACATAAACGAAGTCTTTTCACAAGCATTTTCAGATCCTAAAACCAAAATATATATGGAAAAATAAGAATAAAGTTAACATCTGTGGAATGTCTTTATACACCTATAGATCACTATTTTCCTGCACATTTTTTGTGATCTGGCTCTGAGGTTAAATTAGACCAGGTTTGAACACAGGGATAACATGGATGTGACGCTTTGTAAAACGCCATTATTTTATCATAAAGCAAAAATTGACAGATGCTAGTTCATTTGTCACTGTGGAACAATTGTTTTAAAAGATGTTTTTCACTGTGAATTAAATAAGTCAGTCGCTTACAAAGAATATGGAGGCAGGGGGAGCAGAGGGGAATGTCACATGCAACCATAAAGCTCCAGCAACGTGGATCAACAGGATCTGAACCGTGTACCTTCACATCCCCAACACACGGCTCTATCATTCATATAAGATTATCTTTTTTTGTTGTTTTGCCTCAGCAGAGGAGGATGGACTAGATGATCCTTTTAGGGTTGAGATGTGACACTGTCAGCAATAAGGGCTTTAAAGTGTCCAGAAACGAAGGGTGATAAACTCCAGGTAAGTCCAGAACTCATTATCTCCTATCTTTCTAGCTCTGTGCATCTTTTCCTAAGCTAAACGGTATTTGTATAGGTCACATTTTTTCCAACATCTGTGGCACAATGCCTGACTTGGCATGTGGTGGAACAGAGAGCCTGATTCAGCTCAAATGTAGAATATTCCACAAAACTGGAGAGTGACATAGAGCTCTACACTGACCAATTCCTTTTCAGACTATAGCTTAAAAACACCCAACCACAATTTAGAGGTACTGTTTAAACAGCTCTGTCAAGGGATCCTTCCATGAAAAACATGTACTGTCAAATTTTGTTTAGGCATAAAAACTTGGTCTGGGATGAGGACATAGCAAAATATTAGTCAATGGAAATTTTCTTGAATCATCTCACATATTTCATAGGTGACACTACAGGATACAGTTGTTAGAAATTCTTCACTCCCACTCTACAGGCGGTCCTTTAAAAAGATGGTTGAAGTACCAAGGTAATACAAACATGGGGCAGCTTAAGTTCACAGCACCCATCCTGTACTTATGTGGCTAAATAAAACTTTTAAACTAGTATCAGAAAAACTCTAGAAAATGTACAATAGGGAGCAATCCTGCACTGGTAGGGGCATAGACTTGGATCATCAAATCAAACTTTTCCAGATCTAACATTTTTTATTCCAGGACTTCAGTCTCCTGGACTTTCAACTGGTCTATCAGAAGAATCAAACTCTTTTTTTTTTTTTTAAATCTATTAATCTTTTACTTACAAGAATACTGAAAAAAGGAACTTCACTTTGCTCATGGTGCAGGGTAACAATACTTTTAGTTCACATCCCTGATATTTTTTAATTAATTTTGAGAACAATTTAATCTATAGGATGGACTAGTTACTTTAACTTAAAATGAGTTCCTTCTCATGCTTAGCAAGTTTATCACAAGAGAGATTACTATATTTTCACTAACCCAAGGCAGCATGCAGATGAACAATAATGGCTCCTAAAGTGACAGTGCTTTATCAGTATAACAATCCATCAACTACATGTTCTTCAAACAAGCCTCAGCACACTAATACTCTGATTCTGCAATACACTGCATGTGGGTACACCACAGGGAACCCTGACTGTGATTGCAACGGGGCATCAAGCGAGTGCATATGTGCACCTCTGAAAAGTGAATTGCTGGATAAAGTCCTAAGCCATAATGGCTCCCCATTAAATAGATCTATTCTCCCACAATGTACACCTCCCAAGACAGTGAAATCATCAGCATTAAGATTTAAAAGACACGTGTCTGTATCTTATACAAGTGAATTGCTGGATAAAGTCCTAAGCCATAATGGCTCCCCATTAAATAGATCTATTCTCCCACAATGTACACCTCCCAAGACAATGAAATCATCAGCATTAAGATTTAAAAGACACGTGTCTGTATCTTATACAAGAGACCAAAACCCCAATCCTGCAAAACTTATGCATGTGCTTAATTTTATGCATTGACATCAACCTTTAATATCACACTGACATATTATTTTTATAGGACTTCTTCAAGTTGGACGGTGCACAGGGAATGAGGCAGGGATTCACAGTGAGTGAGACAAAGGTTCTGTAAATCAGTGTAATATCTGGGTCCAAATTTTGCCATTACTGTGTCATAAATTTGGAGGACAATATGAGTATGTCTATTAATTGAACAGTGAGGATGCAAAAATCGAACAGCTGCCTCATATCCTGTGCAGTCTAAGCTGTGCATGGAATGGACAGGAATGCTACAGAGAAACAATATTGTGATTATGTAATAAAAGATTAACATGACACCTAACAACAGGACACAGAGTTAAAGTTATTTGTAGTACCTTAACTATGATATCAGGATAAATCAGTGATTTAAAAAAAAAATTTTTTTTTATTTAAATTAATTACAGATTTATATTTTTAAAATTAACCTATTTAAAATTAAACGTGAAATGATAGTAAGTTTAGGATTTAACATATGTGGTGATAATCTATTAAAATTGCTTAAATTAAGTAGAAATAACTAGTAGATATTTGCTGCTGAAGTTTTAAAGAAAGTCAACATTGACCTGATGGAAGCCATTGGCTAAGCCCCAGGAACCACAGTTTGTTGAAGTGCTAAATCAGCTTTTGTCAGTATTAGCCTCTTCTGCAGGTGCAGAGAGAATATTTTCTTCATTTCAGTTTATTCAACTAGTTCAGTTCAATGACTAGTTAAATTCGAAGTTAAGAAACCAATTTGAGTTCAAAAAGAAGAAAAACTTGTTTTCTTTTTCAAATCTATGTATAAAAACTAGATATAAGAGGATGAGATTTACTAGTTCTAAAATCTTGAAAGACACGGTGACAAGAAAATTGATTCAATTCACTAACTATGGGTAATTCTTCATTTGTTTAATAAATCAGTTAGTTTTAAAAGCAATACATGTTTTACTAAACATTTATCTTATGTATCCAGCATATTTCAAGTAGTTTTATCTAAGTAATAATAAACATTTTTAAATGCTGGTTTTGTAGATTTTGAATTGCATTTGAATTGCCATCCAAATTGAGCTTGACATAAATCACAAAGAAAAAAATAAACATTTAATAAGTAAAAAAATGTAAAATAATGAAGTACCTGAATAAATGTATGTTAAGCTGTACAGTTGCTTATATATGTGTATAGATATAGTACATTCACTTTGTTAGCAAAAAGAAATACCACATTTAGAGTAAAGGCTTTATTTAGTTGCAAATCAACATGTTTTAATGGCTACTAAAATGTGATTCAGTATCTCTTTAGGACAACAACTAAAAAGGACAAGTACAAAACAAGATTAAAATTATTTAAATCAAGGCTTCCTGCTTGCTAATTTAAATCATGATTAAAATCAGTTAAATTGCTTTGATTTAAATCAATTCATCCTGTATGACATCATATGACTTTGGGACCTTTATGTTCTTTTAACGTAGATTCGATACGAAATGTTGAAGTTTTGTCTCCATATGAATTGTCCAACTTTATAAAAAGAAAACTTTAGAAATATCTGGACTGAAAATATCATCCTACTGTAATGCATTGGGAATGTCTAATCATGTACTATTGCCAGACTCCTGCATCTGTGCACAAATACATATTGACTACAATTTTTAGTCTCAGCCACTGGTTTTCTAGCTTTTGAGAATCTGTCAAAAGTTGATATATTTCAAATACTTTTTCAGGTTATCTGTGACCTTATGTCTAAACACTGACATCCATAAATTACTGTTTTGCTGTGGGAAATATTTTGTCTTGAAATAGGCAGACACTTTTAAAAACAAAGATAAATCCCAAACTACTGTAACTGTGAATAGCACTACAATCCTTTTTCAAACATAGTGTACTTAGTTGTTACTGTGTAACGCTGTTGATAATTTAATTAATTTTTTTATTTTAATTTTTTATAATTTAGAATAGACGTTTTAATTTATAAAGGATACACTATTTTGTCTTTACATAACATATTGTAATATGAATAATGATGTAAAAAATGTTGAATGGATAAAGGGACCTATAACTTTCAATAGCTAAGGGATATCTTCTTTAACTAAAATAGTAGGGGCCGGTATTTTTTAAACTTAATGGACCGGGGTGTTAATAGACCCAGTTCCCCACGTATGTGTACACATAATTTATCAAAGTGACAAAACTACAACCACTGGATCCACTGCATTGTGACTCTCTATACCTAGGCTTTGATAAGATGTCTAACTTCTGCCTCTAAGATGGTTTTGTATGTGGCACTTCCTTCTCTAGGGATAGACTGCAATTCTGATTTTAAAAACACTGGGATATTTTGCTTTGCACCAGCTGCATCATGGCCACCCGTTTCTTCACTAGTGCACAACTTCGGCCACAGACTACAGCTGCCTGCAACCTGTCTCCTGACGAAGCGCCAAGCTCCAGCAGCGGCCTTCTATTGAATCTCCTTGCCTGGCAAGAAAACTCCCTCGGATTGGCTGCCTGCCCCACCAGCGTGATTCCTGGGGGGAGAGCAGCCAATCAGGCCTCCTGGTCTGGAGGAGGCGGCCAGGAGCCATGGGACCGTCGAGGTGACGCGCCATTATGGGAGCCCAACGATTGCCATGAGGCACAGACAGGGAGGTGGTGAGCAAGAGAAGCCCAGTAGCAACTCGGGGTTCTCTCTCCTGTGACCCAGGGGCCCAGCCCGCTCCGCTCTCTCCGTCTCGGCAGCAGCAGGCCCGGGAAGGGGTGGAGGGTGCAGAGCCCCTGCTGCCCCCGCCCGCCCCCTGAAGGCGGCACGGGGAAGCCGGCGCCGAAGAACCACAGACGCCGCCAGAGGAGCCCAGGTGAGGGGGGAGCAGAGCGGCGATGCTAATCGATGGGGGCGGGGAGGAGGAGCTGGGCGCTCCCTGCTCTAGTCCGGCAGCCAGCGCGGCCGAACAACGCACTCGGGGCCGCAGCGGTTGGAGGCGGGTCGGGAGCGTTACAACGGGGTGGCGGGCGGCTCCTCCGCTCACGTGGCGTTCGTGCCGCGGGACCGCCTCCTGTAGCCGGCCGGGCCCGGCGGCGCCCGCCTCCTGCTGAGCTGGGCCGGGCTGGTCAGCGCGGCCCGCGCAGGGCGGGTGGGCTGAGTGCGGCCCGGCGCCCCGCACTCACCGAAGTCCAGGAACTGCTTCATGGAGAGGGGCGACGGGGAGAAGCGGCAGTAGAAATCCACCTGCTGCGGGAGGCCGGCCGGGGAGGCGCCTCTCAGTAGGGCCCGCAGCAGCCTCATGGCGGCCCCGAGGGGGGAGGGGACACGCAGCTGCTTTCAGCCCGGCCCGGCCGCCATTCCCGCCCGTGCAGGGACTGGGACTGGGAGCTCCGGCTCCTTCCCGGGCAGCGGCGGCCTCCTGCGGGACGCGTCCTTCGGAAGAGCTGGCGGGCGCCGCCTCCTCGAGTTCCTCCCTGCTCGGCTCAGGCAGTGCCTCCGCCTGTGGCGGAAAGGGGCGGGGGCAGCGCAGAGGATGGTAGCGGAGCCTCCGAGCCCTGGACACACCCCTTAAGGGGCTGCTGGCGTGCGGGCTGACAGTCCACTGCGCCCGGCGGCAGCGGGCTGGAGCCTTGGGTTCGGCCCCGAATCCGGCCCGGCGGCCACCCAACGAGCCCTAGTGGGGAAGGCCGGCCTCGCGCTTAGCCGTGGACCCCCGCTGAACAAGCCTCATCTGGGCTGGAGTGGAGAACTTGTCCGCCTCTCCCTCCCCAGAGCCTCCGCTTGCGCGCTGAGAGGCGCTCGGTTTTCTAAGCAGTGGGTAGTTTTACTTGCTTGGGACAGTCTGGTGACTTGGGTTGATAAATTTGTCCGTAGTCAAGCAAGGCCTGGGCCGTGGAGACTGACATCCTCGTGTCTCCCCCCTGCCGGATAAGAGATCAGGCATGCTGGGAGAGCACTGCGTGTAGCAAGCAAGTTTGCCCTGCCACTGCCCTGTGATACCAGGAGTTTTTGACTGGGCTGGCCAGAGACCTCTTTCTCCAGCCCTAAATCCATTAAAAATGTACACCAAAGCAAATAAGTTCATTGACTAACTTGCATAAAATGGCTTGTGACAGTGATCTAGTGCCTGTTTTCCTGTTCAAAAGTGGTGACCATACCCAGCCCCACATATAGGATGGTATGGGTGGGTGTAAAGACAGACTACTGGCTCAAAAAAGCTTGTGCTGTTTAGCTTGTGCTGCTTTTGCATATTTATGATGCATAATGAAGGCCTGGAAAGTTTATTAAAAAGTCTTTTTTTTTTTTTTTTTGCTTCAGTATTAGATCTAACATTCTTGGTCTTTCTCTTCTTCCTTGGCTTTGTTGAAAGGTCCAGCGTGAGAGAAATGGATGTTTATTGTGAATGTCTAATGCCTTAATTGAAGGGGTGAGGGTTGACTCTTACAAACACTAACTTCTTTGACTAATTAATATTTTGAATAAGGGAAAACAGAAGTTAGCAAAAATACACAGTCTAAGGGTTTGAAATACTGGCTTTATTGAAATCAATGGCAAAATTCCTGTTGACTTCAATGGAGCCAGGATTGCACCCGAGTATTAAGTGGCTAAAAATCAGTTCCTTTCTTAATAAATAAAGGAAAGTTGCAGTAGTTGTTGCTGTAATGTCATAATTTATACTCACTTTCTTGTCACTGGCATGTCTTCCAGTCTCAAATGACAATCTTAAAACAAATATTTTTCTGTACACCTTTGCCCAGAAATGTTTGTGTAACCAAGTAGTAGCAGTCGAAAAGATACTGCCTCAGTGTACAGCATTGGTGAGACCACTACTGGATGTCCAGTTTTGGTGTCCACACTTCAAAAAGGCTGTTGCAACACTGGAAAGTATTCAGAGATGAGCCTAAAGAATGATTTGAGGACTGAAAAAATGGCCTTATAATGGGGATCTTAAAATGTTCAATATGTTTAGTTTATCAAACAGAAAGTTGAGGTGCTTTTATCATAGTTTATAAGTACTTACATGTGTAGAAATTACAGACAGTAGAGGACTCTTGTTCTACCAGTAAAGGGAATATCAATAGCCAGAGGCTAGCGAACAGGGGCAGCTAATGGGAATTTTGCTAGGGAGATCGCCAAGTAAAGGAGGAGTAACTATGTAGTCCTGGGGGTGAGTTTGTTGTCTGTAATGTGTGTGGTTTGTGGTATGCTTGCTGCTTGACTGAAGTGTATCATGTGGTCTGTTTGGGGGATGGTATGCTGATCCTAGTGGCCTGCTAGGCAAGGCTGAGAGCTTATTAACAAAACTTTGATCCTCAAGTTATCATCCATCAACCTTTAACCAGGGGGTGGGATTACCCAGGGAGAACCAGGGTTTAAAAAGCCTGCTCCTAAGCAACCAGGGGAGCTAGGGAACAGAGGCAGCTAACAAGGAAGTTTTGCCAGAGAGTTTAGAGGGGGAAGTGGGGTAGATACACTTCACTAACATTCAGTAAACTAAAATAGTAACTCCCCGCCTGATAAAACAAAATAAAAAAGGAGTAAAAAGAGAATGCAGGCAGGAGTCCACCAACAGAGTGGGGGCTAACCAGTTATTGCACTGAATGCAGCATGTATGATTACCTATGGGTGGATGGTGTATGTGTGCATTTGGTGAAAGGAGCTCCTGGCCCTCAGAGAGCAGGGTGGCTGAACTGGAGGAGCTAAGGGAGACAGAGAGGTACATAGATGAGACTTTCCAGGACACATACCTACCATGGTATGACAGCCACTGTACTGTTGAGAAGGATGAAAGTCTCAGGAAAGAAGAGCATCAAACTGGAGTGGAGGGAAATGTTTGATTAATGATCTGGAGGATGAGGTGGATTGCACCCTCAGCAAGTTTGCAACTGACACTAAGCTGGGGGGAGTGGTAGATACACTGGAGGGTAGGGAAAAGATACAGAGTGACCTAGACCAGTGTTTCTCAACCTTTTAAGTAGCAGCTACCCCCTAACTTCTGAAAATTTTAAGAAGTACCCCAACACTCAATTTTCCACTCTGAGAAATACAATCTTTTTCCCATTTAGCACTGGACGACTGTGTTACTCGTAAAGGAGGAAAGTTCTGAGTTCTGCAGTGCTGTGTGGCTGTGACAAATGACAAACCCCCTGCTGTTTCTCCCCTCTTTCCTCGTCCCCTTCCTCCATATAGGAGCAAAGGTCAACACCAGCCAATCACTATGGCCTGATGACAGGGTCATGTGGTGTTCTCCTTACACACAGGTGGGAATTTGTGAGGTATGAGCAGGCAGTAGCAGCCCACCAGAGTGGATAACAGCACTCCCCATGGCTGTCTCAAGGGGGGTGTGGGCCTGGGGCAAATCACACTGTGTGGGCCTCTCTTAACATTTTTATACTGGTAAAATCTGGTGCTGTCATAGCTGTCAATTTTGCTGCACAACTAGAGCAGTGAAATTGACAAATAAGCCTGTGGATAGAGCCCAGCTCCAGGACTGGACAAGCTGCTGGGCTCTCTGCCTGGCTTTCTGGGCACCAGGCTTTGAGCCTGGGAGGGGAGCTGCCACCTGGGCAAGTTGCAGGCAGCTGCTGCCTGGCTGCCAGCTCAGGACCTGGGCGACTGCCACCTGCTCCAAGCTGGGGTGGAGGAGGCTTCCAGTAGGCTGGAACCTGGGGATGTGGGCAGGTGGCAGGCAGCTGTTGCCTGTCTTCAAGCCAGGGTGCGGGAGGCTGTCCCTTGGTTCAGAGCTGGGGGGCGGGTGGCAGCCACCCAGCTGCGAGCCCAGCTTGCAGGGTGCTGGAGGCTCCCTTTGGGCTGGGAGCTGGGACCGGGCAGGATGCGAGTGGCTGCCGCCTGGCTTCCTCAGAAGTCGGAGGCTGCTGTCCGCTTCCCTTCACTGGGTTTTTCACCACGTACCCCTGCCTGTGTCTCGCGTACCCCCAGGGGTATGTGTACCACAGGTTGAGAAACTATGACTTAGACAATGTGGAGGATTGGGCCAAAAAAATCTGATGATTCAACAAGGACACTTGCAGAATCCTGCACTTAGGACGGAAGAATCCCATGCACTGCTAAAGATGGGGACTAACTGGCTAGGCAGCAGTGCTGCAGAAAAAGACCTGTGGGTTACAGTGGGCAAGAAGCTGGATATGAGTCAACTGTGTGCCCTTATTGCCAAGAAGGCTAATGGCATGTTGGGCTGCATTAGTAGAAGCATTGCCAGCAGATTGAGGGGAATGATTTTTTCCCCTCTGTGCAGCACTGGTGAGGTCACACTTGGAATATTGTGTCCAGTTTTGGGTCCGCCACTGCGGAAAGGAGGTGGACAAATTGGAGAGAGTCCAGCGGAGGGCAACAAAAATGATTAGGGGGCTGGAGCACATGATTTATGAGGAAAAAACTTTTTCACTAGGAGGGTGAAACACTGGAGTGGGTTACCTAGGGAGATGGTGGAATCTCCATCCTTAGAGGTTTTTAACGTGTGGCTTGACAAAGCTCTGGCTGGGCTGATTTAGTTGGGGTTGGTCCTGCTTTGAGCAGGGGGTTGGACCAGATGACCTCCTGAGGTCCCTTCCAACTCTATCTTCTATGAAGCAGCCCACCACAGTAGCATTTAATTTCAGAAAGGGACCTACACAAAAATGAAGATGTTAGTTAAGAAGAAATTAAAAGGTACAGTGCCAAAAGTGAAATCCCTACAAGCTGCGTCGAAACTTTTTAAAGACACCATAATAGAGGCTCAATTTAAATTTATACCCCAAATTAAGAAACAGTAAGAGGACCAAAAAAGTGCCACAATGGCTAAACAACAAAAATTAAAAAAAAAAAAAGAGGCAAAAAGGCATCCTTTAAAAAGTGGAAGTTAAAGCCTATTGAGGAAAATAAAAAGGAATATAAACTCTGGCAAGGGAAATGTAAAAATGTAATTAGAAAATCCAAAAAAGAATCTGAAGAACAGCTAGTCAAAGACTCAAAAAATAACAGCAAAAAGAATTTTAAGTACATCAGAAGCAGGAAGTCAGCTAAACAACTAGTGGGGTCACTGGATGATCAAAGTGTTAAAGGAGCACTCAAGGAAGATAAAGCTATTGTGGAGAAACTAAATGAATTCTGTGGTATTTAACCTATCATTTAAATCACTTTCTGTACCAGATGACTGGATTATAGCTACTGTGATGTCAATTTTTTTAAAAAGGCTCCAAAGGCGATCCAGGCAATTACAAGCCATTAAGCCTAACTTCAGGACCAGGCAAATTGGTTGAAACTGTAGTAAAGAACAGAATTATCAGACACATAGATGAATACATTATGTTGGAAGTCAACATGATTTTTATAAAGGGAAATCATGCCTCATCAATCTACTAGAATTCTTTAGAGGGGGTCAACAAGCATGTGGACAAAGGTGAGGCAGTGGGTATAGTGTACTTAGATTTTTCAGAAATCCTTTAATAAGTTCCATCACCAAAGGCTCTTAAGCAAAGTAATGGGTCGTGGGATGAGAGGGAAGGTCCTTTCCTGAATCAGTAACAGGTTAAAACATAGGAAACAAAGCATAGGAATAAATGGTCAGCTCTCAGAGTGGAGAGAGGAAAATAGTGGTGTGCTCCATTATTGTTCAATGTATTCATAAAAATGATTTGGAAAAAGGGGTAAACAGTGAGGTGGCAAAATTTGTAGATGATACAAAACTGCTCAAGATAGTTAAGTACAAAGCAGTTTGTGAAGAGTTCCAAAAGGATCTCTCAAAAGTGGGTAACCGGACAACAAAATGGCAGATGAAATTCAATGATGAGAAATGCATAGTAATGCACATTGGAAAACAAAATCCCAACTATACATATAAAATGATGGGGTCTAAATTAGTGGTAACCATTCAAGAAAGAGATCTTGGAGTCATTGTGGATAATTCTCTGAAAACATCCACTCAGTGTGCAGCTGCAGTCAAAAAAAGCTAACAGAATGTTGGGAATCATTAGGAAATAAATCCATGGTATGCCCACATCTTGAATACTGCATGCAGATCTGGTCTCCCCATCTCAGAAAAGATGTATTGGAATTGGAAAATGAGAAAAGGGCAACTAAAATTATTAGGGATAAGGAAAAGCTTCCATATGAGGAGAGATTAATAAGACTGGGATTTTCAGCTTGTAATAAAGACAACTAAGGGGGGATATGATAGAGGTCTATAAAATCATGATTAGTTTGGTTAAAGTAAAAAAGGAACACAACACACAAAGTAGGGGTCACCAAGTGAAATTAATTGGCAGCAGGTTTAAAACAAAATGAAGCATTTCTTCACACAACCGAGTCAACCTTTTGAACTCCTTGCCAGAGGATGTTGTGAAGGCCAAGACTATAACAGGGTTTTTTTAAAAAAAGAACTAGATACGTTCATGGAGGACAGGTCCATCAATGGCTATTAGCCAGGATAGTCAGGGATTGCCGTTTGCCAGAGGCTGGGAATGGCTGATGGGGTGGATCACTTGATGATTGCCTGTTCTGTTCATTCCCACTGAAGCACCTGGCATTGGCCACTATTGGAAGACAAATACTGGGCTAGCTGGACCATTGGGCTGACCCAGTATGGCTGGTTCTTATGTATGTTCTCAGAAGTTGAAGCTTACATTGAAACTAGAAATATTCTGCAAACTTAACAGGGTAATTAACCATTACAGCAATTTATCAAGGCATGCGATTGAGTCTCTGTCATTTGATGAAATCTTTAAATCAAGATTGGATGTCAGAGACATGTTCTATTTCAACCACAAGTCACTGGGCTTGATGCTGTAATTGAGTGAAACATTTTTGCCCTGTGTTTATACAAGAGGGCAGAATAGACCATCATAACGTTCCCTTCTGGTCTTAAAGTCTATGTAATACCAAAAAAGAAACTTTCCCCTGTGTCTTAAGATATCAGTCCTTAATCTAGCACAAAACAATACATTTAATATTAATTTATTAAACAATGTAGCATAGCTATTATAGACTCCTAAACTTTAAGACCAGGAGGGATCACCATGATCCCTAGCCTGACCTGCACATTGCAGGCTGTCGTAGGAAATAAATACTCCTCCTAAATAAATACTTGAGTGCGTAGTTCTTTGAGGCAGTTTATTACGAGCAGCTCGGAGAAGTGTCGGTCACCCAAAGGCTCCCGAGGACTTCTGCCTTACAGACTCACATCACTAAGTTTTATACAGTATTCAGACAAAGAGAGCAAAGAAAAAGATGATGTATTGTAGTATATTTCCATTAGCTCAACCTTTTTTACATTAAGATATACTAAGAAATTCCTCCATATTGCTAATTGGACAGGGCCCCTGATTCCCATAACAATTATCTTTTGAAGCTAGCTAGCAATGTCCTGTTATCTACTGATAGCTGCAAAAACCTGCAACATCTGCAATATGTATCTGTTTCAAGGCTGAGAAAGCTACTAAAAATCCAAGATGGAATCTTTAGCATAGGAGATGGAGTCTTAAAAGCTTAATATAAAATAGAATATATAACTAGGTATAAAAGTAGAATACAAAAAATAAAGTATATAAAACTGTTCCTTCCACAAGGCCACAGAACATCACTCACCTACTCCTGTAGTAGGCCTATAACCTCTGGCTGAGCTACTGAAGTCTTCAAATCATGATGTAAAGACTTCAAGGTACAGAGAACCCACCATTTACACTAGTTCAAAGCTACACGTGAACCCATGCTCCATGCTGCAGAGGATGGCAGAGCCCATGGGGTTTTTTCACCTATCTTACCTGGGGGAAAATTGTTTTGCAACCCCAGATATGGTGATCAGTCAGACCCAGAGCATGTGGGCAAGACCTAGCAGCCAGACAACTGGGAAAGAATTCTTTGTAGTAACTCAGAGCCTTCTCCATCTAGTGTCCCATCACTAACTGTTGGAGATATTGAGAACTTCTTTTCCTGTTAGGTGTCAACAAAAAGGGATTTAAGATGGTACTTTTCCTCACATTCTTCTTTTACTACCTTAAAAGCTGAAAAGATATCAGCTGTAACTTGAGGTGACAAGGAATTTAAAGGAAAGGAGAGAACAAGGCCCTTTAGTTGGTGGTGTGGGAAGCTGTGGCTTATGCAAAGTTTACCCCCAGTTTCTAAGATGCAGATTGATGAGAAAAGTATTTATTCTTTCAGATACGAGTTGGAAGTGCCACTCTGCCTAATTTGTGTAGGAAATACCTGGTACCCAGAGCTGACAGCTAACTCTGGGGCACGCTCTTGACCCAACACTAACCCTGAACTACCATTTGGCCCTAAGCCCTCCTAGCCCCTGGCTAATCAGCCCTAACACCAACTGTGGCACTGTACCACCAACTAGTCCCTATTCCTAACCCTGGCCCAGGCCCACAAATTGGCCCCATCACTATTGCTAGCCTAGTGGGATGGAAAAATAACCGTAGTCTTGGGGCACCAATCATTGTACAGGATAATCTTTCAGCTGCAGCCCTAAACTCTAGCTTGGGGACTGCTCCCAAATGTAGTATGTTCTTGGAGCCAGCAACAGGCCATAACATTAAACCTCACCAAAAGCAACTAATAATCCACGGAGATTAGTATCAATGGTTTTAGACATGGGACTGGTTGGTGGTGATGGTGTTTATAGACTGCATGTTATCTGTAGTTCGGGTTAGGGTTAAACATAAACGAAGACCACTGATAGTCAGATGATCATACCAGTCTAGGATTAGGGATTTAGACAAATTATGTTCTTTGTAGACGGTAGCATTGGGGTCAGTAGAAGGCCTCTGGTTAGGATTATGGTTGTTCCCAGTGGAGGCTGCTGGCTAGAATTACAGAGGGAAAAGGTTAGTAGCACCAAGTAATGGATCATATTGAGTTAAAATTGTAACTATCACCTAGAGTTAGGGCAAGAAAGACTGTTGGAGTTCCAAGGCTATACTCCTGGTATGGAGGGGGGGGAGTCATTGGTGGTCCCAGATAAGTGTTCAGTGCTCAAGTATGAGACGAGAGAATGCTAAGACTGTTTGTTTGTTTCATGTATCAAGTGCTGGATGATAATCTGATAGGACTTCATACTTGTAAAACTAAACTTGCTGTTTATTAACTATTTCCAGGGATGCTGCAACTCCAGCTAGCATTCTAGTCATGTGCATGGAGATTGGCTTCATGGTGCCTCCCTCAAATCCTCCCCTTCTGCAACCTATATTCCTCTACAAGTTCCATGTAGGTTGCTACAGTTTCCTTAACAACTTCTGTTTGGTCTTTTGTGCAAATGTTTGATTTGCTGGGGCCAGAGATTACTAGTGCATAGTCCACTTTAGGGACATGGCATTTACCACCATCTTACTGCAGCCTGTTAGTCCTACAAGTGTGCTGGTCTTCAAACCAGACTCCCACTTCTTGTTTTGTTGTTGCTGTTGGCAGGGGACTTGCTTTCACCCTGTTACTGTGTCTGTTCTATTGAGACATGTCTTGTTGGTCCTCTGTGTTGCTCATATACCTAGTTTCTTCTGTCTCCTGTGCATCAGGCTAGCTGATGTCAGAGGCTTTTTCTGTGTCTTTCTGGTCCTGCTGGCCTTTGCCAGACAGTCTGGTTGTGCCAGCAATCTGCCGCTACTGCGCAGTTGTCTTCAATTTCATCTCCATTGTGTAGCTACCTTAAAAGACTTGTGTCCCATTGCAACCTAGACTGTTGCCTTTTGCCATTGCTTTGTGTTACTGTTTGATAGTTAGACCAAGACATGCTCACCTGTGTGTAATGGTCTCATGTCCTTGACTCCTTGTTTGTAGCAGGTTTGACAGTCTCTTTAACTGCTTCTGTCTCTTGTCTGTTATTCCTCCTTTGGGCTGGAGTAGGTAAGGCTTTCATTTAACAATATCCTTGATTCCCTTTAACTATAGGACTTTTTTTAAGGAAAAAACCTATGCTCGACAGTGTCTTAGATGGTATTAAACATGGTATTAACTGCCCTTGGGAAAGGGAGGGGAGTTCAAAGAGAAAAAGTTAGTTGAGATGAGCTGGAGTAGTTGTTGTTGTTGTTGTTGTTTAAAGTCCGATTCCATTTCCTAGAAGACAAGACAAAGTCACACGCAAGGAAAGAAAAATAAAGCTTTTTTCTTTTGGTGCTTACTAGCAGCCTTACTGCTAGAGCAGTGGTTCTCAACCAGTGTTCCAGTCAGCACACAGCTGTGGCCCATGTGACATTCTCATGGCCATACAGGTAGTAAGCGACCCACATAACACATAATGGGCTGCATATGCGGCCCATAATGGTAAGTAGGTTGAGGACCACTGTTCTAGAGGAACACAAGCCCAGCACACTAAGACTTGGCGAACTTATACCAGCATCAGGCTATCGAGGGCATTGCTTTCAGTGGCCTTTCTGGTCACAGCTGTACAGCAGTGTATGCAGTCTTGGTTGGCTAAGACGGACCCTTATTAAACAGAAAAGGGATAGGAAAGTTAAGAAATCAGGTGGAGAAAGAAAAATACACAGAAAGGAAGGGGTAACAGGAGGAATCAAAGTCTTGCATGCCAGGTGATGTTCAGGATTCAGCCAGGGCTTATGGTGATACCATCTGGGTCCCTCTGGCCCAGTCTGGACAGGACATCTCTCAGTAGCAAGATGACAAAGGCCCAATGGTGTCATGATGCATTATGTGGTCCCAAGCAACAGTGGGGGTGGCAGTCATGATGGTGAAGCTCACTCTTTTCTATTTGCCCATTTCCCAGCCAGTCTGCTTGATTCTCCCACTGAAATCTGTCTGTCTTTTTGTTGGTGTGGTGGTGTTGGGTGTTTTGTTTTGTTTTTTAAGAACTACAAAAGCAAGGTATGGGTGGACTATGCTGTCCCCTCATTATTTTGTCCACCATTTAGGCTTAATTTCAGACACACCTGATTCACTGAGTTCCAGTTCACACTTCTCTTGTTTTCTGGATGGGGTCTTAAGACAATCTTTTTGTTTGGACTAATTCAATCTGTCTAACTTTTCTGACTTGTATAAGCAATTTTATGTAACAAGTAGAGTTGGTCAGCTTAGAATACCGGCCTGAGCATAACAAATAGCTTGTGACTTTACTACCAACTCTGCCTTCCCATTTGCTTTTTGGGTACATAGGGAAAGACTTCTTATGATCAAATTCCCATTTGGTGCTGAATTATTTGAATTATGTTGCAGTGTACTGAGCACAAATTGTCAGAACAGAATATTTCAGGTGTTTCATGCCTTGTGAAATGTGCCTTCTGATCACAGTTCTTGTCTGAGTTTCTTCCAGATAGTCCACCACCAGTAATTTGAGGAGTAATATACTGTAACCATGTAGTTCCTGTCAGTAAAAGTGTACAGGTCTGTGTAACAGACTTAGGGTACGTACACACTGACGGCTGCAAATTCGCCACCATCAGATTGATCTATCCGGATCGATTGAGCAACAGTGAAGACCCACTTGATCGATCTGGAAGTTGATTCAATTAAACCACCTCCTCAAAAGGCTCTGTGCAGTGGAGATGGCATGCTAAAGGGAAGTTAGGAAGTTGACGGGAGTTACACAAATTACTCTGCATTGCTTGCATAACTCCCGTTGACTGCTGCCAAATTTCCTAGTAAGTGTGTACTAAGCCTTACAGTAGCTGTAATGTGCTGAACAAATTTATGGAATTAAGTTAATCCATATTCAATTAGGATTAATATCCTTGGGGTACATTGTTTTACAAATCCAACTGTTTATGTAGTGTTGTGGCATTGTATGTACCTTCTCTAGTAGGGAGGAGGATGCTAATGAATTTCCTTCATTTTCAGCCTTTGAAGCAACTCTCCCAGAGAGATACGCATGTGCTAGTTCAAAGTGGATTTTCCAGAGACCAGCCAATCCCTTATCCTCACCTCATAGCTCTGGAGTCTCAATAACTTGTTGTAGTTGCTTGGGTGTATACAACAGTGATTTAATCATGCTTCTTTCTAGTGGCTTGTGATCAGATTGCATGTCCACCTTTTGCCCAAAGGTGAAGTGATGGAATTAATTCCAAAGAGCATAGCTAGTTGCTTCTTTTGTACCTGAGCCATATCCATTTTCTATGTGTGCCAACACTCTACTTGTAAATGTTATGGGCATCTGGCTTTGCATCAGTGTTGCTCCTAGGCCTCTCTCTGAGGCATCACATTGTAGTTCTAGCTACTCCACAGGTCTGTAGTGTTTTTAGGTCTGATGCTTTGCTTATGGTTTTCTGTTTTCAAATGTCTGTTCTTGGGTCTGGCTGTTCCCATGCTGGATCATTGCTTGTTAACTGTCTAAAGGGTTCACAGCTTCTGTTAGGGAGCACAGAATCTGGAAAGATAGTTGGCTATCCCTATTAACTGCTGGACTCTTTTCACATCCTTTAATGTGGGCATTTCCTTAATGGCTCTCAGTGTCTCAGGATCTGGCTAGAGTCCATCAGAAGTCAATGGATCTCTCATGTAGGCAGTCTCAGTTCTCTTCAGTCTGTCTGCATTCAGCCTGATAATCTGCTTCTGGAACTTGGTTAGGAGTTGTCACAGCCTGGTATCATTGTCCTGAATTGTCTCCTCTTTGACATCTTCTCCTACAGTAAGAACATCATCAGATAGTCTTAATGCCTGGGTATCTCTAGTCCCTGGCTCAGTTTATACTGAAGCACCTCTGGAGCCCAGCCACTGCCCATTTGCACACAGTGGTACCGGCTAAAAGGTGTGGCAGAGGTTGTCCAGTGACTGAATGATTCATCTAGCTCAATATGCCAAAACCTGTTCTTGTTTATTCTTTGTGATATCACATTTTTCCCCTGGATAAATGAGGTAGTATGTCCTCAATCATTGGTAATGGCTAGCGTCTTTTTTTCAATGCTCTGAGTGGTTCTGGATTATTACAGAGCCTCAGTTTACGTGCCATTTCTCACCATTGCTAGGATGCTGAACTCTGTGCTAGTTAAAACAAGTGTAACAATGCCTCTTCTTTTCAGGCTTGCCAGTCCCTTCTTCAGTGGCTCCTTCAAGGCCAATGGAACTCTGTGTTTCGGTAGTCCCAGAGGCTACATGTGAGGAGGATGTATGTAACTGCAGCTTGCTAAAGAAATATGTCCTTATATTCTATTTAGAATGCTGGACATGGTCATGGTTACTAATATCCTTCCTCTTTCATATTGAGGATACTCAGATGTACAGTGGTCATATCCATGGCTTGCACCTTAGCAGTGAGTGGTAAACCTTGGAGTTTACAGTAGATGACTACAGGAGAACATCTATTTCATGGGATACTCATCGACAGCCTACATTTGTGCACTAGCCTCGATGTTTTTATTGTACATTGCAATTACTTGGTCCCATTTCTCCAGTCTAATATTGTTTCATGTCAATGTTGCTGAGAATTACATTACAGCTGGCTCCATAATCTAGCTGGAATCAAATTGGTCATTGATCTAACAGTATAGTTGTAAACATGGCGGCCTTCTGAAGAGTGTATATATTTGGAGTCTTTGGATATGATAAAGTCATACTGTAGATATCCTCCTTTTCGTTGGAAATCTGAGTCCTCAATCACTGCATGTACAGTGGCTTTGTAATTCTGGGATAGTTGCAGCATTGGGACATAAAGTGGTTTCTGTTTTCTTTGCTTTCTGCAGCTTTTTTTAGTAGTCTTAGCAATTCCAACTGCTTTTAACTTTACCTTTTGATGGTTGTGGTATCATGATATGATGTGGGTAAATCACACATACTCACTGCTGATAAAATGGAGTCCATTGTCTGGCACTATTCAGCAGGTATGGTGTCCCAAACTATAATGTTTCATTGTTTTGTCTGTAGTGGTCATTGTGTCAGGTCTGACAGTTCACTTAGTTCTCAAAAGTCTAAATAGTATTCTGTAATGATGAGGTAGTGAGGAATAAGGGAAATTTCTGTATTGTGTTTATTAACAGATGTGTAACTTGGTTTCCCCATTCACTGTATTGCTACTTACTGGGATTTAAGGGGTTAATTTCTTTCCTGGCACTGGATAGGAGTCACATACAGTAAGTAAGTTTGGGTTGGTGTGAATGAACTATTGAGAACTGTCAACAGATGAATGGAGTTATCTTGAAGATAAACCAGAAGACCAAAGTTCTGAACATTAACTTTCAGTGACTGCTAGCCAGCCAGGGGAGTGGGCAGAACATGTGAAAACAGCATGACTGCAATTTGATGCAAAGCCCAGATGGGGGAGCAGACTGAGTTAAGTAGGTAGCTAGCTGCCCAGTGCAGTCAGAGAGATGGTGTCCTGGATGGTTTGGGCCAGAGAGGCAGGTAATACTGCCAGCATGGACACATGCATAAATTTATTATGGATCCACAAGGGCGCATTTTGCCTCTGACCCTTAAACAGTTTACCAGGAATAATGAAAATATATAATCTATTGAGGAGCAGTACATTGTCCCTTTATGCTGCTTGGTTTGCATTTCTCCACATGTATTCTAGATAAAGGCTTCTGTTCCAGAAAAGCGCTAATGTATTCTTGAGAGAGTTTCTGTTCTCAGTAATCCTGGCTACTATGATTTTATTGCCTGTATATATTACTTACCACTGCGCAATGCAGAATTTGCGCAGAATTAAATGTTCTGTGCAGAATTTCCCTTTCCCCCCACGGAAATAGGCTGCAGAGCTGCGGGCTGCTGGACCCAGCAAAGACCAGCTTGCAAATAGAAGACACTGCCAGGGGAGGGGGATGGACCTGGAGGGTTCCTGCCATGCCCTAAAGGAAGGAGGCTGTGTGCAGAAAACTCCACACAAGCCTGAGACCCAGCATTAGGCTGTTTTTCCCCCTGGATCTCTGGGAGGGTAAGGGGTACAAGTGTCTGGGCTGCAGGAGAGCCGCAGCTGAGCTCTGGAGGTAGGGGGTGCGGGTGTCTGGGCTGGGGGGGGGCTCTGAGGAGAGGTAGGCGGTATGGGTGTCTGGGCCAGGGGGGTGGCCTGCAGCTGGACAGTGAAGTGGACTGAGTGTGTCTGGGCTTGGAGTGCACCTGGTGAGTAGGAGATGCAGATGTCTTGCCCCCCTGGCTGGGCTCTGGGGTGGAAGGGCAGAGAAACAGGAACTGGGTGATCTTTCACTCTACTCCTGGGGGAATTTTTGTGTGTGTCTGTATTGTTAAAGACATAGTTGCTGACAGATCTTTTGAAATAAATAACCAAAATAATTGAAACTGATGTGATTATATAGTGCTGTTTTGACAAATAAAATACACAGAATTTTAAAATATTGTGCACAGAATTCTTAATTTTTTGGAGCAGAATTCCCCCAGAAGTAATTCCCCCAGAAGTAATGGTATTTTGTACACCCATCTGAATAGTTCCAATATTCTTGAGAGGCAGGTGGAGCTTCTCCCCTGGTGTCTGCCCATCCTGACAGAAGGATGGATGTGGGCACTTATAAATTTTTGTCCTCTATGGTTTCAGATTCTAAGGCCAGGAAGTTGTTCTCTGATTCTTTCCAGCCTGTGACTTGAAACTAGCACATAACTGTCTGGGTTGCTGCTTTCTGTATCTTTGTGTTTTCTGTGTCAGGTTGAGGATTTCATATTCTTGTTCCATTGCCATATTTTCAGGCTGAAGGGCTGCTCTGCATAAGAAGTCATTTCCATACATATCAGTCCCTTTTTTGTAGTGTACATGTAAGTTGTAGTATTGCAGTTTCAGCGTTTTGGGGCACTAAACTGGCTTTCAAAAAATGCTTTCTAGTGCTTTATGGTCAACTTTCTACTCAAATGGTTTCCCATCCCAGATTTTGTGCTGGTTGAATTGTTTTATTTGTTCCCAAGTGCAACAGGCCAGGAAGACATCCCAGTCCTTTTAAAAATATCACAGTAATCTTTTAGCAGGTTGGGAGCCACAGTGAATTGTCTGTTTTTCTTGTGTCTATTGTATGAGTCATTTGTTCCAGGTTTAGCATCACTAGGTTAATGAATTCACTTGTTCAGCTGAAAGTAGTGTTTTCTGTATTACTTGAAATTTCAGCCTGTCTTTTTTTCCTTGGTATTCAACTTGTAACTTACATTTTTGCTGTTTTGCACTACTCTCTCTCATCCTCTTTAGTCATTGTTTGCTTCCTCAATATGGTGGATTTTTTCCTTTTGGATTTCTTGTCTGCAAGCTTTAATATGACTTCTCTTGCCCAGGTTATTGCTTATGATGCCATACATGGGGCATTTTCCATTGTTTCTCTACTGTACCCACAGGTCTTCCTTTGCATTTTGTCTCCTCTGCTTTGTGCATTTGGTCTTGCATGAATTTTTTTCTTTGTTACATGGTGACATATGTCTTAAATTCACTAGTATTGCCACTATGTATAGCTTTTGGTAGAGTTAGTGTGGACTCTACAAGCATTCTCATTTGAGCTCCTGCCTCTTTCATCCCTCTTGCTAATCTATCACAAATTAGTTAATCTGGTTGCTGGTCATGACAGGTGTCCACCCGCAGGGCCCAAGCATAATTTTTTCAGGCCCAGTACAAACTTGTAACATGGGCCCCATCCCATACACATACCACAATCCCTCATCCCATACATACAACCTCATGAGCCATGAAAATTTTTTCCCTTATGGTAATGGGGGTTGCACCCTGGGCCAAGTCCCCCCATCCCCCGCATGTGGATGCCCTGTCCACCAGGAAGTGATAGTTGACACTGTCTCCGTGAGGACAGCTGTAGCAGCCTGGCACCTTTTCCCCAATATGGTCCTACATCTTCAGCATGGTCATGTCCTTGCCAAAAATGATTCTCTTGTGAGACTCAGGCATGCTGAGGAAGGCAGATGCCTGCTGGTAGAGTCATACTCATTCTAGATCTGTATCAGGGCATATATGTTGACAGGATTGAGATGTGTCTCCCTCCACATGGACCCAAAGGTGCAGCAGGCAACCTGGCATCTCACCCTGGCAGCAGATGTTATGTAGTACAATTAAATGTGTTTTTATTTTGTAAGGTTTTATAAATACTTCTGGGTGTAGGCCCTGTTTGTTTTAAAGGAAAATAACTATCTAGTTAGTGATATTAGTCTAACTACGGTGCATTGTAATTTCTGTGCTGTAATGGTTTATATTTGGAGTATTACTCATAAAAAGGAATTTGAAACTGTTTGTGTATGTGCATAATTGCTGTATGGTAAAGACTGGTACTGGATTCCTAAGAAGAGAAAATGAAACCTATTGTTTCCACTTTTAGTATTGATTGTTCCTATAGAAAATCCAGCTGTAGTCTCTTGCAAGGATAAGAATTCATGGTCTGTGCAAACACCTTAAGTCAATTTACTACAGAATTCCTCTATTTATCTCCCCTCTATGTAGGTTACATGGGGGAGGAGATGATAAAAGGTGCACAGCTATTGCTCTTAAAAAAAAAAAAAATCTAGCAAAGAGATGGTTGGGAGCAAAGCAACCTGCTCCAGTTGTGACAGCTTGTGCAAGGCGGCAAGGACTAACCACTCCTGGAAACTGCTGTGAGGAGAGGACAGCCCATGTGCCTCAGAACAGTGAGTAATAAACTGGGCTACAGAAAGTTTAAAGTACAACTATCTTGTGTATACAAGGCCAAAGTATCAGACTACTTGTATAGGTGAGGCCAGCAGAATTTGCCCCTTTATGCCTAAATGTAGCATGTAAATCTTTCCCATTAGGGTTATGCATTTTATATATAACCCAGTGGTTTTTATGTAGACAAGTAAATTAAATGGGTCATGTATAGCTTCTGTTTCTCCCTTTAATGCATGCTGAAAATTACATGTAGAGCAGGCTGGCATTAGTTATAAGACACTTTGAGCTGTGAATTCCTAAGCACCACTTCCAGAAACTCAGTTGCTAATACTTATTTATTTTAAGTTACCTCATTCAACAATTCACTCTGATAAAAATAAACTTGTACTGTAAGAAATATCAGTAATGTCAAGGCATTACAAATTTTCATTTAAAAATTTTTATTTCACACTTTTATACAAATATCCACAGGTAACTTCTAATCATGGAATGATTTAGCATTACTAGTTGTGTGTAAGAGAGGACAGTATACCAGTGACATGACTTGAGATCTTTTCAATAGTCCTAAATTTAACACTACCAAGGTATGTTTGTTGTTCTGCTCTTTTTATAATAGGAGGGTGCCACATCCATAACCATATGCTTTGTTCTAACAAGAACTGCAACAGTCTCAAAATGTCCACTTCTCAGCAACTAATCAGTCCAGTTTCTTGGGGTTTTTAGCCAGTCAGCAAAGGAGCTGGGATTTTAAACACTACTGTAGCTCTTATTTAGGGATGCAGATTGAAAATAAAGACCCCACTGCAATAAACAGCTATGTACACACAACTGTTTGCAGGATGGGGGCCACAGAATGTAATTTTGGAAGTGTATGGTGGGAGGAAGGAGGAAAATTACACTTAAGACCGGTCAAGAAAATAATGCAGCTTCTAAAATAACATTTTTAAAGAAACAAAGCCTCAAAAAGCCTGAATGAAAAAATAAAACCCACCAACACAATTGTACCCAGTCTTGCTTGGTTCAGTCACCCCAACAATCCCCCTTAGAACAATGGACTACTGGGGGAAGGTAAAGCAAACAGCTTGTAAAGAAAGCATTAATAAGGTTGATTTGTTTTGGGTTTTGTTTTGTTTTTTTGGAGGGGGGCATAATTCTCCCTATTCAAAAAAATTTATGCACACTATCTTTTCATATGGAATAAAATCTTTACTTCATATTTAAATAGTACCAATATTTTAACATGTAGGCTAAAAAACCCAATAAACTCTTTAAATAGCTCTCTATCAGTTATGCTACAACAATTAGGTTACTGAACAGCACAACATTGTGGCACTATTCTTACAATTAACATTTAGATATATTCAGAACATCATTCAGTAGTCTCAAAAGGGATCAGTACAGATCCATAGTTTAATGACAGATAGGAGCTTATGTTTTCTTTCAAGTGCTATATAATATTACAGTAGTAGACACCTTTTTCTAAATATGAAATCCTTATGGAGCTGGAAAATTGTTTCCAGGAGCACCTGTCACTTTTTATTTTAAATATAAAATTATATAGAAAAACATACATTGGCTGTACAAAAGAAAATTGTGGTTCTCAATGCACAAATGATGTTACAGGAATTTGATAATTAGTCATAGCAATGTAGGGCTGCAAGGCGCCTTGAAGTCATCAAGTCCAGCCCTCTGTGCTGAGACAGGACCAAGTAAGACCATGCCTGGCAGGTGTTTGTCCAACCTGCTCTTAAAATCCCACACTGAGGTGGATTCTACAGCCTCATTTAGAAACCTATTCCAGAGCTTAACTATCCCTTATAATTAGGTTTTCCCCCCTAATATCTAACCTCAATATTCCTTGCTGTGATTAAGCCCATTGCTCTTGGTCCTGCTTTCAGAGGACAGAGAACAATTAATCACGGTCTCTTTACAACAGCCTTTAACATATTTGAAGTTATCAGTCCATACCCGCTTCCCCCCCCAATCTTTTTTTCAGGACTAAACATATGCCCAGTTCTTTTAACTCTTTCTTATAGGTCAGGTTTTCTAAATCTTGTATCATTTTTGTTGCTCACCTCTGGACTCTCTCTAATTTGTCCACATCTTTCCTAAATTCTTCTGCACAAACAGAAATAAGGAAACATGCCCCCACAAACTACTGGAATGAATGTTTACATTTCAGTGATGTGTCCGTGATTGAAATTGAAATTTAAAAAAAGCATTGGTACTCTTAAACTATTTTTAAATGCAGTGAAAGCTTCATGTCTAACTGGACTTTCATATCCTATTTAAGAACATCCATAGCAGTTTTAAGGTTCACTTATGTCTTTGACCTAATAATTAGTCAGAGACAAAAGGTTGATGATAAAAAAAAATAAATACAAGAATGACTAAAATATATACAAAAACATACAACTAATATTCAAGCCTTTTTTTTTAAACCTGTGTATATTTGGTATGAGCAAGGTTCACCCAAACTGACATTAGAAATATAGCAACATGACCTATTGCACATTTAATTTAAGACACTTTAGGTTAAGCCCTAACTACCACATGCAGAGTCTTATGACAAGAATAGCACATTCACACACACTCTACTTGAATAAAGTGTGTCAAGGCTACAGTGTGTTTATAATAGATCATATATTTTGATGGAAGTTTGGAGAACATAGCTGGGACCAGATCCTGCATTCCTTGCACACCCACTGAGTTCAGGAATGCAGGAAAGGACCTTTTGTGGCATCATTACACTAATGTGCATATTTCATAGAACACTCAGTTCAATGCACCATTTTATAAATGCAAATTAGTCAGAGGCAATCTGGAAGTTTAAATAATCCAGATAAATTAATCTTAAATTTAGCTGTGCAAATAAAAGCCTCAATATAAGTAAAAATATATACAATCAAAAATATAGGTCCATATTGGATGTAGGTCTGAGTCATCAGTATTCCATTAATGAAGACATATTAAAATCTGGCTGTTGGAGGTAAGGGGGAAAAGGTTTTCCCTAGGAGTAACTTTCATTTTCATTCCAGTTTGTAATCCATTGTTTTTTCTCATTTTCTTTATATTTCCCATCTTTGATCTGTCGCTCCTCTTTCCGAATTCTTACAGCATGGTATTGGGGGACACTGTCATCGTACCTGGAGCGCTGGAAGAACCCACACTGGGAAAGGGAACAGTTTAGGATTAAATTGCAGTCCACGTACTGTAAGCAGAAAGGTCTAAAATTCTTCCCTGGCATTAGTACAAAAGAAATGACTTCTCTCAAGAAAAAAGTGCCAGGGAAGGTAAATGAAAAGTTTAAAAAATAAAAAAAAGGAAGCCAAAAAGTAAGTATAAATTACAGCTTTAGCAGCAGATGTGAAAGCAAGCTGCGCAATCCAACATTTCAGAAGTGTAAAACAGATTCCTTCTATTTATTTTGTATGGCTAACTTTAGATGTATTGTAAATATTTTACAAGAAATACATCTTATTATTGAGCTAATAACGTCACTTTTGCAGCGTTGTACATTAATTCCTATTGACTTCAGTAGGACTACCTGTGAGTATGGGTATGTCTATGCTATGGTACTTGCAGCTGTGCTGCCACCGCACTGTAGATAGTCACTTCCTACAGCAATAGAAGGGTTTTTTCCATCGTAGTTAATCCACTCTCTGAGCAGCAGTAGGTAGCTAGGTCAATGGAAGAATTACATCACATGGAAAAAATTTTCACAGAGTGGAGCAACATAATCCAGTTCCCATTGAAGTCAATTGAAAAACTCCCCCTAGCTTCAGTAGGCGTTAAGCTAAGACTTACAAAACAATATTATGAATATAGTAGTTTAACTACAACTATCTTGCAATTCAATATCAAGTGAGTCTTGTTTATTTTAAGCCAATATTTGATAAACTGATTATAAGTACAATTTATTTTGTTCATGCTCCTATAGACAAACTGAAGAGTCAAGGGATGCATTGCATTTGATTAGCTTGCCATGATATTCCAAGTCTCTAATGGAGATCTATTTTGATTAGTAAAAAGGGTGCAAGATTGCAGGGTCAAAGTCAGAGTGGCAGGTGTTCTCCATTAAAAATTGACTGAGGAAAGC
The DNA here is from genome assembly GCF_026122565.2 of Emydura macquarii macquarii. Lineage (NCBI taxonomy): Eukaryota > Metazoa > Chordata > Testudines > Chelidae > Emydura > Emydura macquarii. The sequence goes on from NW_027131390.1 coordinate 74,678,566, forward strand.
TCTGATGGTACAGTTCACAATTGAGGCTTTGGTCTTGCAAAGTTATATATATATGCATACTTAACTTTGCACAGTGAGTAGTCTCACTGGAGGTCAAGGTTAAGCTTATGAAAATGGCTTTGCAGAATCAGGACCTTAGAGATAAAGTGATATGCAAACAGAGTAGAGAGTTTACTATAAAAGTGTTCTGAGCAGAATACTTAAATTGAGTTGTCAAATACAAAGTTGTAAGACATAGTGCTCTTAATTATGAAATACTGAGAAAACAATATTAACTTTAATGGTGATAAATGGTAGGAGAAAAAGTTGAAAACAAAATTCAAGGCTATAGTTTTTCAAAGTCTGGGGCTGGTCAGAGATTTAGTTCAAGCTCATCTCTATTTCATCTACCCTTTCATTGTGCACACTATTGACAGATTTTAGTTAGATCCCAAAGCATCATCAATTAAGATAAGAACAATATATACCCACATTTATTATTTCCAATTCTGAGCAAAATTTGCTATAAGCATAAATCATCTGGCAGCTTTCAGGAGGGAAAAAAAGCACATGCTCAGATCACAGAAAGGTATGTTAGAATTTTTTTTTTAAGTTACCAAAAATGTTAAAGCTTTATCAATTTCCACAGCAATTAAAAATAAGGAAATGCCTTTTCATCATGAGTAGCACAAGGCTTTTTAGCATGCATAAGAGGTTAATAAAGCAATTTATGTAACTTCCAAATATAGGGAACACTAGGATAAAACCAAGTAAACTTCATTTTACATCTTAAAACCCTGAAGTGTGAAGATTTAAAAATACTTGTCTATCATTGTATATACTAAGTTATTACTTCAGTGTGTAAAACTCCACTGTAGAGGTTAGGATTTTTCATTGAAACATACAGACAAAAAACCATCTTAAATATGTAAAAGCCTGTGTGTCTTCTCATGCACTGAAAAAGGTGAAGAATATAAACAGAGTAAGCAAGCAGATATTGATATTTTAAAAACCAGCAGTTAATGGAACATATGCAGCAAGCTTCCCATAGTTAGCCACCACAACCCTGGCATGTCCCACAGCTAGAAATTAAAAAATACTGATCAATTACCAATTACAGAAGTAGATCAATACTATGCATCTGAAGTAAGCCTCTCTTTATCAGATGGCTGAGTATGGATCTCAGCCTTGTGATATGTGGCATCATAATGATTTTTCTTACTTCTCTTGAAGAAACCACACTACAAGGAAGCAAGGTATTTAGTCAATTTTATGGATTGGTATATTAAAGAAAAAAGTGAGAGCCTATTAAACCGTTTCAAAGTCAATTTAGAAGACAACCACATGGACATTAATTCTTACCATCCCATCCCTTTCACAACAGCATCAACGGTGAATACAGGAGAGGGTGGCAAAAGGAATTTCAAAACACTTCTCAGGCTATCATATCCCTTTATGCAGAACAAAAAATCTAGGCTAGAAAGGATGTTACACTAGGTTGTAGATTAAGACTAATGCACCAGGATCCTAGGGCACACATTGATGTCCACACCATGCAGAGTCACAAATTGTAGCCAATTGTTTAGAGAGCATTTTAAAATTCTTTACTAAAACAAGGTATTGCAAAATATACAGATTAAGTGTTATTTCCCTGTAAAAGTGAACACGAGTACTACAAAGCACCAGGACATTGTTTGAGAACCAGGAGTTTATGGATTGGCTCACAATGAAGAATACTACAATAAAGGTCTGGTCTACATTGCCAGCAGCAGTCAACAGGAAATACGCAAGCTATGTAGAGTAGATTGCATATCTCCCATCAACTTACTAACTTTTACTTACCACAGCATCTCCACTGGGCCCATGGGAAATGCCCTCCAGTCAACGCAGCCTTAGTCTTCTTGCAGGGGTGGATTTATGGCATCGACAGGAGGGCACTTCTGGGATTGACTGAGCGGGTCTCCACTGCCCGCTCAATCAATCTGACCATGCTGCCGGGGTATAAACATACCCTAACAGAAGGACTACTACCATTTTCACAGGTGTAAGACACCCTTGCAATGCTCAAATGGTAGAAACACAAATGAGTTACTTTAAGTCCCTTAAGCAAAGTGGAAATTTACTGCTCTGAGCCCAAAAGTGTCATTTGCTTTGAGATGGCTACTTATTTTCTTCAGGACTCTCCTGTCCTTCACAGAACGGCTGAAAACTGTTGCTTTTACCAAAAAAAAATTTAAGTAAATCATTTTTGCTTTTGTGGTGATGTAGATAGATGTTATATTTCATTTTAATAGAGAAAAGTCTAGGTTTAGTAAGCAGTTCTTAGTCTCCTTTCACTATTAGATGATATAGATCTGTATCTGTCTTATATTGAAAGGAGAATAACAACTGCTTAATACAAACCACACGCATCTGTATGGGCCATGTTTGTCTGATCTCATAATTCATCAGCAGTCAAAGTAACTTCAGGTGAGTTGTTAAAAATCTTAATCAGAAGCAATATTTTTTGACAGTTACATGTTCTGTTACTTTGAAACAGTGGCTGTGTGCCCACTGGAAGAAAGCATAACTGGACAATCAAAAGGGAATTGAAGGGCACCTTACAAGCTCTGATCAAGAGGACACTTTATGGTCAGCAGGGAGGAGAAGCTATTTTTCAAGTGAAGTTCCTCAGGGTCTCTTCTGAAGACATAGTGTAAGTGTTGGAGCACCAGATAGTACCAAGAACTGATGGGATTTTTCTAATCCAGGAATTTGCTTCCTCGGCAACAATGACTAGCTATGAATTTTTGCGGTGTGGGTGGGAGTCAAGTATAAGAGGATTGTCCTCTTCCAGTTAAAACTCTGATTCCTGCCATACCACTGGTTTCCCCTGGCAATGGTGGCTCTGTAAGGAAGCAGAACTCTTAGGGATCTGCAACTGACACACTAAGTGCAAGAAGCAAACAGGCAAAGAATGAAAGAATCCGGTGACGGCCAAATGGATATGATTTTGACTTTACGAACAAAGCTTTAATCTGAATAGCTCATATTAACTCAAAGGGAAAAAGTAGGATTTAAGATAATGTAGCACTTACAGCTGAAAAATGTGGACTGATTGCATTATTAGCTTATCTCAGCACATTGTACATAAAGTAACAATGCATTCTGTCTGGGGTATTAATAAGTATCTAGGATCTGTTTCATAAGTCTCAAGTTACAAGAATATGTCCAAATATTGTTTTATCAGAACAAGAAGCTTTGCTGTTTCAAGTACTGTAGATAGTTCTAATTTGTAATAGTCAAAAATGTAGGTATTTCAATGAACCGGTCAATTTTTGAAGTGTTTTGAACTGTAAAAGCCCCAACCAGATCTGGCTAATCCTCATACCAAATCAAATTAAATAACTAGTTATTTTATAATATAAAATTAACATATCCCCAAAATTAGATATTGTACACCAACTTTTACAAATCCTAAATAGAAACATTTCCAAGAGTTTTTCAAAAATTCCAATAAAACTGTTTAACAAAATTCCCCTGCAGTGTTTTTCAGCCCAAATGTTGCAATTTCACTGATCATCGTCCAAGATGAGAAATAACAAAAACAAAGTAAACTTTTTAATTACTTCATTTTTGCTCATAGCATCTAATGAAACTTGTTTAAAGTAACCATTAAATAGAAGTGTCCCTCTAGCAATCTCATTTTGAAAAAGCATTTTTGAAGTTGCTTAATTACAGATCAACATATGAAATAAGAGTGATTTGTAAAACAACTCACCTTCCACAGTAAAAACACCAACAGCGCAAGCATCAGCATTCCAGCAAGAATAGCCACCAAGATGATCCACCAAGGCACTCCTGTATGGAGTGCTACAGTCTTTGCAGGAAAGACAGTAAGTCGCACCTAAGGGAGGGAAACATTTTAAGTAAAGGTGAAGAAAAGTTTAACAAGTTCCTAGTTCTAATCCAGAATTTACTTCTGCAGCAGTTCCTTAGGCCTTCTGAATAATGGAAGGTAGGCCCTAGTCTGAAGAGGACATCATCTCTCCCACAAATCCTCTATGCCTACTTGAAGCAGAACTTTACCACCCAGTTTTCATGAGCAGCATCTGACTGGGCCTGGCTTTTGAGAGATGGTATCCCAGTGTGGCAACAGACTAATTGAAGCTCAAAAGCATGCAGGGCTTATAGCACAGAAGTACTCTTCCCTAGTTGAAAGCTCCATACCAAAAGACAGCCAGGGGAGAATGAGAAAAGTCTGTGGGGAAGAACTGGGTTAAACTAAACATTCATTAGAACCTCTCCAACACTAGTTAAGAAAATAAACTTGCCTAACTCAAGACAGGGACAGTCTTTTGATTATGTGTTTGTCACACAACACAATGGGGCTCTGATTCTGTCTGTTGAGTGGGAAGTCATCTCCTAGATCTTCAACAATTCTTCTTTGGAGGAAAAAAAAGTATCTACTCCAGAGGCTTGACCTGGCATTGTCCTAGCCCATCTCCCCCACACTGCACAGCATATAACTGGATTTTAAGTGGGTGATCAGTTCAGCAGCCAAGAGAATTTGAAATACGGCAGAGTGCTGATATGCATATTCTCTCCGTAGTGGGCACCCCTGTATCTTGCAGCCACAAAGCTCTGTGAGTGTTTGGTGCACTAGAAAAAAAATCTTTGCTCCTGACAAGTCAGCCTCTTGCAGAGCCAGGACCCCTGGCATTCCACAGCTTAGGGGACAGCATATTGGTGACCAAATCTAGCTAAAAATAACTACAAATTGAAGTGTTTACTCTCATATCATATAGAATGCTTCTCACTAAGGTAAAGATCTGTGAAGCCAAAGGTGGCGATAGTGTATAAAGTGAACATTCTAGCCCAGAAGCATCTGTGTGATACATTATACCTTAGGGAATTCTGCACGCAATATTTTAAAATTCAGCATATTTTACTAAAATAAATATAATCAATTAGACAACAAAAAAATTGGGGGCAAGGAGTGTGACATTTCCTGCAGCTGGGGGAGGTTCCTGGGGGTGGCTTTGACCTGGCCCCAGCACTGACAGCAGCCCATGCAATGGAAGAGGAAGGGCCAGGCCAGGCCTAGCAGCTAGAGCCCAGCACAGGGTAGGAGCCACTTGGCGCTGTGCCTGGAGCTGGAGAGGGGCATTCAGATAGTGGGCGAGGGGGACAGAATCTCACACACACACACATCCAACCCCAACCATTTCCCCCCCCCCCCCAAGATGGTGATTTACATCTCCCCCAATACACCCAGTCAGAACTGCTGCCTGGGAGGGGAGTGTGAATCAATTATTCTGCAGGGAAAGAGCAAAATCTGTGGGAGACATTAATTCTACACTTGCATCATGGTCAAAATTCCATCAGGAGTAAATACACGTACACAGGAAACGCCACATCTATAACTGTATGTGTTAAGAAATTTTGAAAACTCACTTGAGCAACTTCATTTGTGAGCTTGATGTTTTCAGCCGCAGCAGGAACATTGATTGTAGCCCTAACAAGAATGTCTAGGTAGTTTAGCTTAGAATATTCCTGTTTCAAAATATAATGTGTATACATTAGAAGAGAAAAGACAGGAGAGTGCACAAATGCTTCAAGAATAACATGTAATAGAACGTACTTCTAGGAAAGTACTGTTCCACAATCTTGAACGCAGTACAACCACTGCCTTGCTGTCCAAGCCTTGCAAGGGACATTTTATGTTCACACACCGTGCATTCACGTTACAGTCCTGTAATTAAAAATAAATAAATATACATATATGCGCACACACCAGAAATCACATTTTACAGAAGAATATTTGCAGTTACAAGACAGGAGTTAAAATAGTTGTAGCAAAGGAGCAGGAGGATGTGTGTTCAGTAAATTTAAAGGTAATAGTCCTTTTAGAAGGCCCAATCCTTGGCTTGCTGAAATCAATGGCAAAATTTACACTATCCATCCTAATATTTGTTAAAATGTAGGTGTCAGTCTGTGCACCATTTCTTTAGTTTGTTCTTATTAGTTATCCCGCTTCCTTTTAAAGTCCATTTCTGAAAGCCAAATGCTTAGATACATTGCTAATTAAATCTAATGATGTATTCAGTTGTTCTTTTACAGTTGTCTGGAAATTATTCCAATATACTGATGAGCTTTAGAAGAGAATAATATTAGAAAACAAGTTATAAAAGTAGACTAGCAGAAACCCCATAAACAGAACACTCATACAATGACATGCCTTCCTTCACCCTGCTACACCTAGAAAGGTTCTGTAGGAGTAAAGGAAAGGGAAAGAGATCAAAAAGTAATTGTTGTTTTGATATAGAAATACTTACCAGGGTCTTATATTTTCTTTCTGAATTTAAAGACATTTTTTTGCCATCATTAGTCTGCTTCTCTGCAACTTCACGTTTGCTCCTTGAACTATGGGACTCCTTTAAAACAAAGAATTACATATTGTGAAACAAACTAAATGAATGGATTGATTACAAAATAGAACAGAAATGTGCAACAGACTGTTTGAATATTGGGCATTTAAATATTTAGCTTCTTGGGGTGTTAAAAGGCAATCCAAGTACTAAAGGGTAGAATTACTAGCCATTTAAATAATCAGCTATAAGAAGTCAGTCTTATTTCGTGTCTTACAGTTCCCATAATATAATCCCTTGTTTTTGAGGGTTTATATACGGTAAACATAACTCAGGTAAAAAAATACATTTTCCTTGTTGGATATAAACAGAGCTTAAGCAGATAAACAATTTCAAGAAGGTGGCCTAGGAATAAATACAAATCTGAAGTTATTTGGCCCAAATATAAAATACTCAATCCTCCACTGATTGGTGGCATCACAAGGCTATTTCCTAAGCCTGACCCTCCAAGTAAAAATATGGAGGTGAAAGAACACAGTGACAGTAGGGCTAGTGCAGGTGTCACACCAGACATGTATGTGCCTGCCACATGACCACTAGGATTCCAGACCTGAGTGCTGCTGCCAGGGACAGTAGTTCTAAATGCCTACTTATGCTACTAGCACCGAATGCTGGTATCCCAAAAGTGATCTAAACAAAAGTGAAGAGTAGTGGGGCCAGTGTTTCGCTTGCATTCAGCTTCAAAACCATTTTATTTTTTAACATGCCAACAACAGAGTATGTATGTGCTACTTATTCCTACTATACATGAGGAAGAAGCTATTCTAAAGCTGGTCTAACAAAAGATATTACCTCACCCACCTTGTCTCTAATATCCCAGGACCAGCACACTACAAAAACTCTGCATATATTCTAAAGTCAGCAGGTAAGTCCTGTTAAATTTGTTTACTGAGTATGTTCAATAAAAAAGTGTCTCACACTCCATTAGTTCACCAATATAGCAAGGCCTGGTAAGATGGCTTATAGGAGATGGGGGAGCATGTGCATGCTCCCAGACTTACTAAATAGGTTTCAATGGGAAACTTGCAACTTCTTACAAAACATGTAGAGAGTTCACATTGTTTATAGAAGCAAATTAATTTAATATTTGTTTGGCAAATCAGGTCATGTATTTAAAAAAGAAAGATGCACAATCTGTCCCTTGGAAAGATTCTGCTCTTGGTTATACCCATTACACATGTAATCTCTTTAAAATGACCAGGATTGCGAGGATATCTATGAGGACAGAATTTGGCATGCACACTTAGAAGTACATTGCAAGTACAAAACAAAGCATGCATTATGCATTCCACTAAACTGAGATGGTGAAGAGATTATTTAGATACCTAGCTTTAAAAGTCCTTTTAGCTGTGGTTTATATCCCCTTTATAAAAAAAAAAAAAAAAAAGATGGGCTTCATCCTGCAATTTCCATGTGGAACTCCCACAGACTTCAATGCAAGCGGGTGCGTGAAGGGCTCACAGGATCTGGTAATGTATTTATTATTGTTACCCTTTGTTGTTGGGGTAAATAATGCCAATTTCAGTCAAATTATTTGAGCACATTAACGTAAAAGCAGACAGTAAGCTTGTTCTTGTTCACCCATTGTTGAAAGCGCTTTTAAAAGCAAACACTGGGTTAAGTGAAGTCTATTAACAAATGATAGAACAAAGAAAAAACATTTTCTAGCTAAAGAAATCCCTTATACTGGTGTGGGTGTGTTTGTTTGTTTTTTGTCTGAAAATTACTATAACAAACAGAATAAAGGAAAAATTCTCTGGCTTTTTTCCATTTTGTACATTTATAACTTTAAGAACGTGACTATCTCACTGATGTCAAACCCTCCATTCCCCACTCTTCCTTCTCCATTTTCTTCTCTGTACACTTTGAAGTTAAAAGAAGCCCAGACCCTTCTCTACTGCTGCTGTGAACACTGCATCTGAGGTGGGAGGGTGAGTGGCTGTTTCTCTTTAAAGCCTGATCCTGACTTCTACAGCCTGGCCACAAGACACAGAGTTTGAGGAGCAGATGGGTAGTTCAGTTGAAGCTTGCTATTGGAGAGGGTATAAAGATGGTGGAGACTAGAGGAGGGCAGGCTGATAGAGTCTAGCAGTTTTAAAAACTGTTCCCTTCCTGCAGATTCCAGCTATCTTTTTGTGGCCCTCTTAGAAAATCTAACTTGGGTACCAGCCCTATATCTCCTCTGAAGGCAAGAAGAGTTTTGCCAGAGGGACTACAGACTTGGCCCTTTAATTTTCAGCAGAAGGTGAGACAGATGATGAAACTAGCTGCTGGCAAAAGATCAACTGAGTTAATGAGGAACAGGGATTTAAAAAAGGGGGTTCAAGCAATCTAAGCAGGCTTAAAAAAATAACATTTATAAAATGGTGTAAATAGTTACCATGTTTTCCTTATTCCTTCACCATGAACTATTTTTCCATCATGGAAGGGGACACTGCATTATTAAACTACAAATCGGGTTTTAAAGTGGCTTTGCTTTTAAATGTAGCAATGAAGGAGCCATAGTTGAATAGATAGGGCATGCTGTGTATTAGCATAAGATACTGATGCGCTTCTTGAGTCGCTGAAAATACATAGCTCATTCTGAGGCAGGCACCAGTAGCCTGCTCACACATTCCTCTTGTGCTTTAAGGTTATGTGAACTTGCTTATAAACAGGTGAAAGTACACTAACTTACCGTAAGTCGCAAAGAGTTTATTTCATTTTGAGGTTCACAAGGGATTTTCCCCAATTCTTTGGAGTCTACTTTCATCAAATAAAGCAGCCATTTGCCATTGCTGATTTCTTTTGGCCACTGGATGTCCAAGGAAGCTGTGCCAAATGTTTTAAGTGGTCTACCCAAGTTAGTTACCTGTTACGAAAATAAAATCCACATATTCGCTTATAAACTAGAGTTTACAGCTACAGATCCACATGACACCTGTTGAAGAAGGGTTTTTCTAATATTAAGAAAAATCACAGGACAGCACAAGATACCATACAGTTGGGATTTTCCAAACAACTTTTGATTGGAAATAAAAGGTAGCAAACCTTCCAAATTATAGAAATTATCACAGTATAATGTTCTGGATGATCTAGCATGCAATTTTGTACAACAAAATCAGGAGAAACTAGATTGTCAGAAGTTATATTTAAAAGTCTGCTGCTAGAAGTAAAACTGGAGCAGTTGCAAGAGATACTGAGTCTGAAGTCTGAACAGAACATGAAGGTGATAAAGTAAGTGTATATAAAGACTTTGGCTGACCTGGCTGGTAGCAACCATATTTAGTGTTAAAATGTGTTCCAGTGCAGGCATACTTGAAATGTCTGTCCCTGGGCTAGTAGTGTCTGAATCTGTTCTTCTGAAGGACAGCAACAGGAGCTAGAACCTTCTAGTAGTAGCAAAAAATGTGCTCAGTTATAGACAAACAGGAAGATTACAACTACAAGGGAATAGCAGGTGCCACAAAATTACATCTCTGGCCATCTTGCTCCAGCAGTATGGTAGTTGTGGGTTTTTTTTAAAAAAATCAGGATAACAATGCTGTAACATCTTATAGCCTTGTTACTAAGCCACAGAAATTACGAACTACACCAAGTATTCTGAGGGTATTCTGAATTACTGAGGGTATGTCTTCACTGCCACAGCTGCAGGGATCGATGCAACAGCATCAACTGAGCAGGTCTGTGTAGACCCATTCAGTCAATTAGAGAGTGGCTCTCCAGTCGACTCAATTAGTCCACCTCCCCCAAACGGAGTAAGGCTGCGTCAACAGGAGACACCCTGAAGATGCCACGGTACGTCAACGGGAGATACGCAAGCTATGTTATGTAGCTTGTGTATCTCCCATCAATTGCCACCGGAAGCGTAGACAGCCCTGAATGAGATATATTTAAAGAGAGCTGCAGAAGGAAGTCTTCAGGATCCCAAGGCAGGGACATAAATGATAAAGAGAATGAATCTAGATGCTTCTGAACTAGAGCCATGCTCCTTTCTCTTCCTCTAAAAGCCTTCTCTCCAACCCTCTGACAGAGACCATGAATGCACAAACTAACAACTTCTTCATGTGTGCACTGGGTGTGTGAGGAGAGGGAGCCAGGATTACAGCTACAAAACACACCACAGCCAGTGAGGATGTCTTTTGGAAAATGGGGAACATGGTGGTGGTTTTGATGCAAGAGCAGCCAGTGTTGAGAAAAAAAGGGAATAGGCTACACTGAGCAAATGTGGAGCATAAGTGTGTGTGGATGGAGGGAAATACATGAGGCAATCATTTACATTGCAAACACTGGGGCACTAAGGAACCACAGACCATTTGAGAAACATGGATATGAGATCTTTGTCTTAGTAATTAAAAGGCACAAGGCCAAGAGAGTGAGCTCATAGGGCCATATTTTCAAAAAAAGCTGTGCAACACAGCTTCTGTTTTAGATGTTCAGCTTTATGTGCACCAACTTTCTGAACACTAACACTGGGCATGCCATTGATGGGTTTTGTGTATGTGAATTTTATTATCTGTATGCATGGATGTTGGGTAGGCACAGGATACAAAGTGACCTAGACAAACTGGAGGATTGAGCCCAAAAAAATCTGATGAGATTCAGACAAGGACAAGTGCAGAGTCCTGCACTTAGGATGGAAGAATTCCATGAACTGCTATGGACTGAGGACTGTCAGGCTAGGCAGCAGTTCGGCAGGAAAGGACCTGGGGGGTTACAGCAGACAAGATGCTGGATATGAGTCAACAGTGTGCCCTTGTTGCCAACAAGGCTAATGCCATATTGGGCTGCATTAGTAGGAGCATTGCCAGCAGATCGAGGGATGTGATTATTCCCCTCTATGCGGCATTGGTGAGGCCACATTTGGAGTACTGTATCCAGTTTTGGGCCCACCACTACAGAAAGGATGTAGATAAATTGGAGAGAGTCCAGAGGAGGGCAACAAAAATGATTATGGGGCTGGAGCAGATGACTTATGAGGAGAGGCTGAGGGAACTAGGCTTGTTTAGTCTGCGGAAGAATGAGGGGGGATTTGATAGCAGCCTTTAACTACCTGAAAGGAAGTGCCAGGTAGGATGGACCTAGGCTGTTCTCAGTGGTAGTAGATGACAGAACTAGGAGCAATGGTCTCAAGTTGCAGTGGGGGAGGTCTAGGTTGGATATTAGGAAAAACTTTTTCACTAGGAGGGTGGTGAAGCACTGGAATGGGTTACCTAGGGAGGTAGTGGAATCTAGAGGTTTTTAAGGTACGACTTGACAAAGCCCTGGCCGGACTGATTTAGCTGGGGTTGGTCTTGCTTTGAGCAGGGGGTTGGACTAGATGACCTTCTGAGGTCCCTTCCAACCCTAATAGTCTCTGATTCTATGTTTATGCAAGAAAATTGCAGGTATACGTAATTGCACACAAATAAAGGGAGGCCACTTTTTAGACACATGGCCCTGAATTTTCAAGGGAGGAAGCCCCAGTCTTGATGGACCAGTCAGGTTGTGTATTGTGTAAGTGAGGAGGTGGTGGTAATGGGGATGATTCGCATGGTTGGGCAGCCAACTTCAAATTAGACAGATTTTAAAATAGTCACAAATTTCAGAAACAAGCAATCACAATTTCTTAATAATCTAAATCAACTCACTCTGAATTCATATTCTATTATGTTTCCAACCTCATCTTCAGATTTCATAGCACTCTCTCCAATGACATTACCTCCAAAGTACACCTGGGAAGGCTTAGCAACTCTGTTCAGTTTTTAAAAAAAACATATTAGTACGGGTTGCAGCAAAGGGTTCATTCTCACATTAATGTGTTATGCTAACTATAAACACTTACCCAGTGAGTGACAAAAGCAATTCAATAACCACTTTAGCTGTAGCAGTAATTGGAGCCAAATTAACTTGATTGCTTGTTCTATAATGAAAAGGAAATGGCAGTGTTTTAACAGTTTTCACATAACAATAAAATTGCCTTTACAAAACAAATAGAAGCTATTCCTTAATGTTTATAAATATATGGGAAATCACCCACAGAAAAGGTAAAAACAACAAAAGAACTTACGTTTCCAACTTCAGATTAATATCCAAGGCAGTTGTGTCAACATTAACTTTAGTTGTACTTAAAATCAGATAAAAGGTTACCTAAACAAGAAAAAAATCCACACACTATGATGTTAATATATTTTTGCAAACACAAACTTTGTTTTATGTGGCAAAAAAATACATCAAAGAATTCTGAAATGCTGAAAACAGGGACAAGCCCCAAACCAAACCCCAAGGCATGAACACCTTTAACTTAAGGAAAATTCAGGTCTGGTCCAGAATCTAACTTTACATCTTAGGCCCATCTCTGGTTTAAAAAAGAAAAAAAAAGAAAAGCCACTTACATTGGAATTTCTCTTGAAAGGATTTCCAAGTTCACACTCTGCTTGAGAACCATTTTGATTGGCACCACAAGTCAGTTGTTTTTCCTGAATTAAGATATGCAGAAGTCAAAACACTGTAAATATTTAAATATATGTAGCATATCTTTGTTCTTATTTTTTGGAATACTTACAGGATAAGCCCTCAGCTCTCTGAAAGCTGAGTAAGTCAAGCTATCTGGAAAAGTTGCAATTAGTTTAGCTTCATGGGCATCTTCACCATCTTTTTGGGGACTTTTTGCCTCTGATGGATTATTTGTCACCGTTATTTCTAGTGCAATATCCTTCTGATCTTTGAGGACGAGCTCTGGAACGTTGTTCTTACTGTGGAAACAAAATACAACAAATCTCACGTATTAAGGGGAAAAACAGGTCCCTTCCAAATGTGCAGCCAACTGCAGTAATTTTTGCTAATGTATAAATTAAGTCTTACATTGGTAAATCAACAAATCTGTCTTCATTTCCTTCTCTGGTACAGAATCTATACTGAAGTTTTAGGTTGCTATTACATATATTGTCTTGTCCACATCCTTCTTTTAAGAACTGCACCTATATAAATGCCAAAAGTCAGTTTAGCTTAGGACATATGACAATACAAAAAACCAGGTTAAAAAAAAAAACCCGAGTTGCTGACATATGCTGCAATTAGTTTAGATCCATAGACACTTGATAACCCCTTTCTTGTGTAGACAAGGCCATAGTCTGACTTCACCTTTTCAGCTGTAGGGAAATGGGGATACTAACACTTTTCTGGAAATGTATCTTGTTACTGCTAAGTGAAATCATTATGTCATGTGGAAAGATGAAAACTCTGGCAGTTTGGAGCCCAGTCTTTCAAAGTGATATGTCCCTCTCCTGCTCATTACCTTCATGGGAGTTGAGCGTGAAGTGCTCGGCATCTTGCAGGTCACTGCAGTGCTCAAGAAACTGAGAAACTAGCACTGGCTAAAACAGTGCAGGGAGGTGCTTCTCTCAGGGGAGGTCTATGCTTAAAGCTGGGGTGCAGTTCCCAACTCAAAGTGACACAACCACACTAACTCTGATCAAGTTAGCATGCTAAAAATAGAATGAAGCTGTAGTAATGCAAGTGGCAGGAGGGGCTGGCCATCCTAAGTATATGCCTAGTATCTCAGATGGGTACGTCCTTGGGGCAGCAAGCCCCTTTTGGCCCTTGCACCACTGTGGCTGCACTCTATTTTTAGTGTCCTAGCTCAAATCGGAGCTAGCACAGGTATGTCTCCTCGAGCTGAGGATTACACCCCTGGTTCAAAGTGTACCGATACCCCAAGTTCTAGAGGCAATCCTTCCAAACATTAATTGCATAGTGCTCTTGTGATGTGGGACCACATTTGCAAGGATGAGACAACTCAACTAATTTTCACTTGTGACCAAAGGTAAATTTCAACCGGAGTGTCCTGGGGTGCAAAGCTAGTGTGTTAACCAGCTGTGCCACCTTCACTTCTGCTTCAGGAGGAAGCAGGAGCACATTTTAAATTTCTGCTGCCACAAGTGTTAATCGCCCATATAATCCAGCATCTGAGGTTATAATTTGTGTGTCATGTGCCTCCTCACTTATCTCTCTTTGGTCATAGCTTAGCTCTTTACAGCCTTTAATTCAGTGACTTCTGATACAAGTGTTTGTGTGCCATGCATGCACATACACAGTCGCCTGCATGTTCCCGACTTGGAGTTGACTGTTAAAGAATTAAAGAACTGGAACCAATTACCTATACCAATAACCCAACCTCTTCACTCTTCTGTCATACGCACTAGTGAAATGTGGTTGTCTTAGCAATCCACTTTGCATCATCTTCCAAAGATTTATTCTAGAAGAGACTTACTTCTGAGTTCACTGTTTCCGGTTCGTTTGAATTTAGAATTGGAACAAGATCTGGAAGTGATCTTCCTTGTCTTCTCCTAGATGGTAAACCAGATTCTGAGCCGTTGATTTTAACACCAACCGATACAGGAATGGGACGTAGTTTATCTTTGATATTTTCCTATTAAAACATTTGAAATAGCTTCTTTAGTATACAGTGTAAAAAATCCCACTGGATTAGGTAAGTGAGCAATATACACTGTATTTCATTTAGAGTGCAAGCAAGATTTTTTGCTATGTTTCTCAAGGGAAAATGTTGAAAGTATTCATTATATGTATTGACTTAAAGAACATTAACATAACAAATTTGCTGGTACAGGAGCATCTGAAACTCAGGGCTCATTGGTTTACTAATGACCTCTCTCACATGTAATGATCACTAGAAATAACATCTGGGAACACAGAGGTAGCATCAAATCTCTAATAACCATCCACTAGAAGAGGAAGCAGTGGACATACTTTCCCTCCTCCTGTAGAGCAGTGGTTTTCAACCTTTTTTCATTTGCAGATCCCTAAAAAATTTCAAATGAAGGTGCGGACCCCTTTGGAAATCTTAGACACAGTCTACGGACCCCCAGGGGGCTGCAGACCACAGGTTGAAAACCACTTCTGTAGAGGATTCATTCAATTGTGGGAGGAAAAGTGAAACAGCTCGCAACAGTGACACCTCCAAAGCTGCTGCTTGGTAACAGCCTAGGCATGGAATGTAAAGACTATTTTCCTGCCCCTCACATTCAGCCCCACTGTAGAGTCCTCCAGAAAAATAAATGTATAACAGGGATAAAGCCCTCCATAACAATTTTTTTTCTATCCAATAACCAGCAATGCATTAAATGCCCAAGGCTATTGCTCTTGTGTACAAGTCTTCCATGAGGGCCCTAAATTTTTGAATTTACTCCCTCTTCTTTGTTCTGAAGGCTGTGGATCAGGGCACACTACAAGGCTCGTATCTTTTATTCAGGCTTTTGAGGAGGGAAGAGATGGCATTTGTGAAAGAGGCAGGGTCAGTTTGAGCTTGATATTTTTTTTCTTTTGGTTGGGTTTTTTCCCCTCATTTTGAAGCAAGAAAGTGGTGCTTGTTTTATCTTGTATGTCATACTTTTAGATATGTCAAAAGGTACCTGGTGCCCAGGATAATTTTTCTATTGGATATATATCAAAAATAAAATAAAAAGCTCTCCCAACACTTTACCTGCAATACAAGAGAGGTTTTCACACATTCTTTTCTATTCTGTCCTCCTAAAGTTATACTTCCAGTCAACTGATCAGACAGATGCTTAGAAAACTGAACTCGAGATGGCAGGCCTAACCGCCTCCTGTCATTTTCTGCTTCAAAAGTATAGTTAAGTTCTAAATGAAGAAGAAAAAGAAAACACAGAACTGCAATTAGGAAATATAACAACACTAAAAATGCTAATATTAGCCAGGAACACTACTCAGTCTGTGGTTCTGGGCTTATTAATTACACTCCTTTGTTTGCAAAGCCCTCTGAAGCGTGACCTCAATTATCTGCCTGTTTTGTCCTTTTCTCCTTTGGCAGCCAGCTTCTCTATCCCTGCACGTGTGTCCAAATAGGCTAAAAGGCCTTTTTTAAGAAAAGTTTCCTGTTCAGTGTGCTAACATCCCTGATGTCCACACTGCTGAGACAATAGGAACGGTAATTATACTGCACAACCAGCAGAGGCAGGGCTGGAACACAAAATATTGTGGAGGCCCCACATAAACTTTCTGTTTTTCCCTGATGTGCCACACAAGCACCTGACTGGATGAGACAACAGCATTTGCTGTTAGGTTTTGATATAATGACTATCACTATCTAAGCACTGAATACAAGCATGCTGACCAGTAGTGCCCTTCTAGCCACGTCTGGTCTTAGACAGAGAACCCCATGATATTGATAGGTATAAGTCCTGCTCGGTTTTTATCCACCCTGGATTCACAGAGCTGGATTAATATTACAGGGCCTGGCCAAGCAGCAGATATGCTAGGCTCTAATCTTGTAAACACTTATGCACAGGTATAGATCCACTGAAGTCAACACGATGTCTCATGAGCATAAAGTTACTCGTATGTTCGCAGGATCTGGGCTGAAGTCAGCACTAGAGTGCTATACTCAACCAGTTCCTTGGGAATTGGGCTGCTTGTCCCTAATAACACAGAGATTGGGGAGGAGGGAGGAGGAGAAATTTTTAAATAAAATAGCTCTCACATTTAAGATTTTCCCCCCAAAAAACAAATGAACCCCATATCTTCCCATGGTACAACAAAAGTAGTATGTTGGCCACTTAAGAAAAATGGAAAACATCTGAAACTGGTCTTTTAAACTTTTATAAATTTAAGTCACAGGCCTCCAAACCCTTACACACATGAGTAATCCTTACTTCAATTTCTGCTTCCATGAAACCTTTCATGTGAGGAACACCTGTAAGGAGTTGTAAGCCTTTGTAGGAAAAGTCCTTCAACCAAAGGCAAATACTACTTGTCAAATGAGTTTTTAAACTCTATATTTTATGGAGCGACATTATGACCTGATGTGTGAATAGGCTTTACAGTTCCTATGGGACTGTTTGTTGGCACACACTACATGGCTTTGAACCAGTCAAAATCTAGCTTTCACCCAAGCAATTTAGTAACATAACTTAATTTCACTTCTACAGAATCCTACATTTCTCTTAACTGAGGCTATAGCTATCAAGTGACAGCTAGTTACAGCACGTACTGAATTACATTTTAGATCCGACAGACACAGTGTGAGAGTGTTACTGCAATTTACACATCGGCCTCTGCAGTTAATTTTTACTGACCACGGCTCTGTTCTCCCATACCATTAAACAGCTTTAAAAAGTAAGCAAACAAAGCAAAAGGCCTCATGACAAGTAGATAAAAAGCATTCATAACTACTTACTTATTCTTGGATTGAAGTCAGGGGGGTTAGCAGTATATTCAAAACATGCTTCAACATCCATGCTGTAAAGTGTCAAGAATTTAAAATTAATGTTAAGAAGCCAAGACCCAACAGATTTAAAATTTGAATATTTCATTAAACAAGTACAGTCACCTGTCTGTTATACTGGCTTTTATAATATGATTCATATTATATGAATGATCAGAACTGGCATTTTGCTTCTCAGTGAATGGTAAATTACAAAGCCAGAAGAAAAAGTGCTGGTCTCTTTCAATCTTTCAGATATTTAAAAAAAAAAAAAAAAAAAAAGACTTCAAGAAGTTTTTTAAATAAGTAAATTGTTTTTCTCCATTTAAATAAATAAATAATCAATCTTGACTTTCCTACATTTGCTGGAGTATCTCCTGGAGAACTAAATGGATGATGATACTACAAGAGACTGAAACTTGAGCAAGTGAGTGGGTAGGAAATATTTAGTGTGACTGTTTTTAACACGAATGGGTTTGATTCTTTATTGGCTGCACCCCATGCAGTCATTTACATCAGTGCTGAGTGGATATAAAACATATTTTATTTATTTCAAGTTTGCTGATGTGCCTTTATTATTGAAGGCTCCTTCTACTTGGTCAGTTTTAGCTATTAAATATCTGGAGTAGATGATTGGTTCTTGTGACTGTTACTATTTGTAGAGTATCTTACAGAAAGTTAGTGCATGAGGAAATAATAGCATCAAATTATATTTATCAAGGTCCGTTTTTCTATAAAACTAGATACGTTTCTGATTATGGGAAGGTATTCCCAGTTCCAGCTTTTCTAATTTAAAATCCCATGTGATACTTCACTGAGGATGTAACTCACAAGTTACCACCACCATTGCACTCCATGCCTTCTACTGTCTTACAGTGGTCATGCAGTCTCAATATTTTATTAAGAGTAAATATAGAAGAATCAAATCTTTCTTTGTATTACTCAGATTGAAAGGGTCTGTAATCTTTTCTTCTAATACTTTGCATTTTTAGTTTGTTACAAAACGTCCATGTTCATCAACGTTTATTTATTTATTTATTTATGGTCTTTACACTTCCATTTAGTGCCAGTGATTAAAAGCCATCCCGGGGTCTCTAAAATATGCATGTATGTTGAATTAAACAGACAGTGATAGTTACATGGGACACTGGGGACCAATACATACATACATGACCCACCAACCACTTCATTCTTGCACTGAAGTTGTATTAAAAACTTTTTAAAATATAAGTTTCTAAGGAAGAATATCATCAAATTTTATTATTGCCCAACATGATATCATCTTGAAGAAAATCTACTACTCCTATTTACCCAATTCGGATCTTGTTAAAGATATCTGCCACACAACTAATATATTCTTCCAGTCAGGATAAAGCTTTAACAGTAACATGCTCTAAATTCTAAAAGTTTCAGGACGGAGAATAAATGCACATAGATGACAGCTAATGAAACTCATTCTCCTGTTCTTACATTTCAGAAGAAAAGCCAGTTAATGGACAAGAAGATCAGAATATGTTTCACATCTATCAACTGCACTGCATATGCCCCCCTTCAGCCTTGTGGATCAGCATGCCCATCATATGATACATAAACTTTGAAAATATAAAGCATTCAATATGCCAAAACTCACAACAAAATAAATATCCTACCAGATTCCACTGGGTTCAATACAGGTCTTTCTGGTCAGGTCAATTTTGTCAGGAAATATCTTGATGGTTTTCTGAATGCTTATAACAGGCCTAGATCTTTTTTTTTTTTTTTTTTTTTTGGGGGGGGGGGGGGGGGGGGAGTGATGGGGCGGGGGGGAAAGGGGGAAAAGAAACAATTTACAATTAGTAAAATAAATTGTGTGTTACTCTGAGTTTAACAGAGGCAGCAGCCTCTTATATTTGCACTGATTTGCTGTAAAGATTCCCTACATCAAGATACAATTCAAAGAAATGCAGGTTTTGAGTTTCAAAAAGGTTAGAAATAAAAGTTACAGCATTTTGAAGAGAGACAAGGTGGGGGGGGCTAATATCTTTTATTGAACCAACTTCTGTTGGTGAGAGAGACAAGCTTTGGAGCTTACACAGAGCTCTTCAGGATTTTGTAGAGAAGCTAAACAACCCTGAAAAGCCACAAAGGTCAAGTGACTTGTATTCATTTTTTTTTAAAGCCACTATGTAAATACAATGTTATGGTTGTCATTTTACATGCACAGAAGGTGAGAAAATACAAAGTGATGGCTTGCCCAACAATTGTAAGTCAGCCCGCGTGTGTGTATATACAGTAGGTAGCAGAAATCATTTAGATTCACTGCTATGTAAAACAGATTTATTTTATTTTATTTTATTTTTTAAACTTGAGATGAGTGCATTTCTTTTTAAAAATAGGATTGTTCACAGAAATGAAAAGAATGGCTACCCTGCTTCCACTGACTCACCCCTTTTACATCACATCAGCTTCAAGCTTCGTGTTCTTGCCGCCTGTTTACATAGGTTCTTGGACTGGCCTCATCAGCATAGTATTGAGAGCTTTCTAGAAGTGCATGTGTGACATGTCTAATGTCCATTATGTATGGTTTGCTCTCTCATCCTCTCCCCAGGGGGAGAATTATATGCACAGTGGAGTGTTTTATTTTTTAAGGCTTTTGGTATTTTTCGCGGGGTTTTAATTATATGCACTTGCTATGTGTTTATATTAGAGAAGGCACAGTCGAAGATGGGATGGTCCTTAGGTCCTGTGGAAGTTTGTTCCAGTCTCAGACTGACCCCCCAAGAAAGCTCTGTCCCCTGAACAGACAAGCTTTACCTTTATGGTAGAAAGCTCCATTGTGCCTGAGGAACAAAGCTGTCAAACACAATCTTCACCCCAGGGTGTTAGGTGATCTTTTAGATATCTTGGGCCCTGGCCATGAGTGCCTTGAAGATAAGGCCTGAGACCTCAGACTTGACTCAGACCTCAAAGCCCTGCCTATATCCCCTCAGCCCCTCCTTCTCACCCCTCACAGCAGAAATGCAGAGATTCCTTAGTGTTAAGGTCTTCCTTGGTCACAGTGGGCATGCACACAGGCAGGATTTGCCCAGTATCTACTATAATTACCCCACCCTGAATGCATCATTCTGAGAGTTCATAATCCACAGTTCTCTTCAACACTGCTATGTTTTCTTGAGAAACACATAAAAGCTAAACATCAGGGATGTTAGGTTATCTTTCCCACCAGTTTTGTAGAAGGGTATGTCTACACTGCACACTGAACCCAGGTCTGCAGGACTCAGGATTGTGGATTCGGTGTTTTCAAGCTTTCACACTGTAAACCTGGGTTTACAGTTACTGGACCCAAGTTTCACAGCCATGCTATTGTATCCATACTGCTCTACACCAACCTTCTCACCCAGGTGTGTGTCTTGAGAAGCATCCACACTGCAAAATGACAGGGCTTAAGACTTCAGTCCAGCAAAACTTGGGATATGAACCACCTGTCTAACAGGAGTCAGGCCCTGAGTGCTTGCTGATCCCAGTCAAATGGATTTCTGTATGGATGGGAAAGGTGGTTTGGGCTCAAACCTGAGCTTAGTGTATAGAATAGACACACCCAAAGAGACCAGACTGATCTATGTGTATTCTTCCCCAGCACAATTTCCAATCTCTGGAGGGGAAAAAAGCATTACAAACCTAAAACAAAAACCATTAATCTCTTCCAAACAGTTTGTTAGAAAACCAATCTAGATTTAGAGTTAGTTAAAATACTGTATACAGTACGCACCTGTAAACAGACACAGAATCTGAAAGTGACCCAACAGCAATGTCAGGGTAGGAGTTTCTATCCAGATCCATATTTCCAGTAATAGAATAACCAAAAAATGGAACACGGAATTTTTTGCCATCAAGAATCTAAAAACAAACAGATTGTTGGGAATAAGACATTTAAGTAATTGCATTGTTTTATACTCCAAACATCTAAGAAATTTGGAGAAGTGGGGCATACAAATTCACATTCCTTTGCTGTTCCATTCTGTCTATTTGTGCATAGGGTTTCCACCATTTGCGGAATCCAGCATGAGAAGAACGTAACTGGCCAGTGAATATAATATGCTCACTTGCACTCTTTTTGATCCTGTGTTCTCAGTCATGGAAAAAGCAGCAGATGTCTTGCACTTTTTCAAAGAGCCATGCCTCTGAAGAAGTGCTCCTTTCAGGTAGGACTTTCTTCCTTTCCCCACCTTAGGTCTGGCAGATGCAAAGAAAGTTTGAATTTGGCCCTTGAATGTTATAGGCCAGATTGGCACAAAGTGTGCACTGCAATGTGGCCACTCTGTCAAGTGCAAAGGGACCCTAAAGCCACTGTAACCAGCCACAGGAGGATCATACCAGTGTAGTGGGATCATCTGGTAGCTTAGAGCCGGAAAGATGTCCATCTTAGAGTTTTATGCTGCTACCATCACTGCAGCATCTGAGCAGATTGATATTTCCTCTACCATCACGTCTCCCTGATGCCAGCATAGAGGATATGGCTGGGCTTCCCTGTGCCCTGGTGACTGCTGTGTGCCACACTGGCTCCCTGGGAATCCTCAGGCTCCTTTAACTTGTGTCAAGATGCCAGCCTGGCATACAATCAGTCCAGGATTGGGGGAAAGCAGAAAAAGGAGCTAAAAGCCACTTCTGCACAGATACCTTCACTGTAGCCAACGAGCTGGGCCTGCAGAAGGTGCACAGAGCAATGCCTATTGTGAAGGTTGCCCAGCACAACATACTTCTGTGGAACAAAACTTCTTATGCTTATAATACTGTGGAAGTATGAGCACAGGTGGTAACGGGTGCTTAACTACCTGTACTGGCTTTGTATTTATTCCATTCTTGGATCCGTGATATATGAACACTTTGCCAAAATCATCATATGGTGCTCCCACTGCAACATCTGTTGAAAAGAAATTAGGAGATTGAGATAAATGCTATCCTGAAAATGGCTACATTGATGATAAAATACAATGCTCTCAATCTAATTTTAGAAAAAAATGTATGGACATTCATATTTCAAGGTCTATTTTCTTACCTGGGAATCCATCCTGATTAATATCTCCAATATTTTCAACTGCAATACCAAACATAGAGTCAGTCGTTCCATTGAGGCGAATTGGCTTTACTCCTTCCCATTTGCCTTCTTGGTTAATGTAGATGTACACAGCACCCCCAATTTCTCCATCTCTGTCAAAATATTGGGGGGCTCCAACAACAATATCTTGCCAACTGAAAATGAAACAAAGTACAGCAATTTTAAAAGAATTGTGAAAAATAAGTGAAAATTCCTGGCAAGTTATATATTACAGACTCAATATAATGTAAGTAAACTGGTCAGACAAAGAGGTAGCTGCTGAGCAAAAGTCATTAGGAAGCACTCTAAATTGGTTCAATAGTAAAAGATTAAACTGGCAATTTTTATTAAAGGATCAAATGAAGTTTGTGGCTTTCCCTCCTTTTCTGTGCTGTATAAAGAAGGTCCAAGAGGATTTTTGCTTAGTGAGATTTTTTTCTTGCCCTTTTTTTTCTTCTTCTTTTAAAAAACGTTACCCATTCAAGTTTTATTCATCTTTTCATCTAACTGGATTGCCCCAACAATGAGTAGAAAAGAAGTCAAACTATTCAATAGTCATACCCCTTCTAATAAATTCCAAGACAGTACCCAGTGTCCTTCTCTGAAATCCTCAGCATATACTCCAGCCAAACCAAGGAAGACCAAGGCTTAATATGCTTGATATTTCTAATGTAAAAACAAACACACCTGAAAGCCTTCCCTATACATCCTAAAGTGTGTGTCTTTGGGGGATGGGGGGAGGAGGGGCGGACAACCCCATTCCTCTGTTTTCTTCCATATTCCCCCAAGTCATCTTTAGGTATATTGTACATACCATGCACTGCAGCAATGCAAAACTAGGATTTAATAGCAAGAGCGTAACAAGAGCCTTACCCATCATTGTTGAGATCCACAACTGCAACATCATAGCCAAAAGAAGAGGCCAGACCTTCTCCTTCAAATATATGCACAAGTGAAAGTGCTCTCTGAATTTGGGAATCTTTTTTCAGAAGAACAACAGCTCCACTGTGGTTGGCTCTTGGTGCACCAGATACAAAAGTTGTCTCACTTTGGGAAATGATACCTTTACCAGAGTCCAAAGAGAAACCTAGAGCAAAAGAAAACAAAACCAATAGCTAGAGTTTTTTATTGTTAGATCTGAAAAGTACATACATGCACTATATTAAAGTGGTGCCTAGTAGAGCTACTGCAACCAAGTTTAGCAAATATATCCAATATAAGCTTTCAATTTCACTGGATTTTTAAATCTGCTGTAACAATAAACAGCTTAAAGATAAAACAGTACACAAGTGTGAATACAGAATGGTATGATACATATATCTCAATAACTAGAAAGAAAAGACCCAAAGTGAAAGTTTTTAATATTACTGACATATTTCTATATCTCCGCCATAACCATGTGTAGTGTCTGTAAAAGTATCATATTTCATTGACCAACCATCTGTACATTTTACAGACATTTTACACATAGTTATGGTGGATATTTTTTTTAAAATCTTAACGTAAAACCAATTTAAGAAATCTAACCACTTTAATACAGCTTAAGTACTTAGCCTCTAACAGAGAATGAACACCACTTACGAATTTTATTCAAATGTTATTTTCTGTTATAAACATGCAAAACATACTGTACAAGCACAGTATTTTATGTTAATGTTATACAGTATTTGAGAATCTGCTGTATACAGCCGTGGTGAAATCAGCAGTAATATGCTAATGATATCTATAAAGGACATTTTAAAAAGAATGCTGTCCTAAATATTCCGTTTAAATTCTAAAGTTAATACCTTAGATTGATTATTTTACATATTTTAAACATGATTACTGCATACATATATTGGGATAGGGCATGAATTTGTACTATAAATCCCAGTATCAAAAGCCATAAATATTCTGAGGAAAAATCTAGATTAGAAGAGAAGTAAAATCAAGCCCCCCTCATCATCTTTTCCTGGAATCCTTCACCACTGCCGTTCCAATTCTCAATTACAAAAATAAGACAGAGTTTCAGATAAGCTTTGTAAGAAGGCTACAGGATATTTTGAGAGCTACATTACAGATCAAGTCCTCTCCAAAGCCCCTTACTTTAAAAGTTATCCTTCATCTGAATCCCTGCTGTTACATGCTTTTACTTGAATGCATTTGAAATGGGAGGGAAATAAATAAAGATGGCAAAGACTGGATATATATATTCACAAAAAAAAAAAAATATGACCAAGACCATGTATACTGTCACCTCAGGTAACAAACCTAGGTAGCTATTCATCATCACACCAGTGGATTTGTCCACCCTTACATTGGGAGGCAAAGTTTTGTATACAAACTGATCAGGATCAGTATCGGACACACTTGTCAAAAACAGAAGACCTGTGGACATATACGGGGGGGAAGACATCAAAGAAGAAAAATATAGTAGTTAAGCAGTAAAAATAACTGCAGTATCACGTATAACCTGGGGCACAGCAATTCCAATCACTGCCAAGCTAGCACCGCAGTACTCACCAATGAAAGAAGAAGTTAATTTAATTCCAAAGACATGTCAAATCAAGCAAAGGAACTTTTTAGAGTGACAAAGCTTCAGGAATATAAATATAACATTAGATTTGTTATGAAGATTTAATGCTGATGGCACAGGAAGACAAAAATGCTATTGTCACACTTATTGCAGTCTTATGTTCACAACGGTATGAAAGCTCCATAACATTCCTATCCTAGCATCCCCGCCTCAATGCAAATGGATCATTTAGGTCCCTAGAAATGCTATCAATTCATCTCTCTATCATCACCATTTATGATCCCCTGCACCTACGAATTCTTGATCTGATTCCGGTTTAACTGCAATTGATGTTCTATTTAACAAGTCTCACTTTCACTTCTTCACTCTAAGATGGCTCTCTCCTTGGCAATGCTTTCTCCCCTACATGATGCTAAGAATTAATCTCTCTCTCTTTCCATCACCTGCACTTATCTTCTGGCTCTATTTTATTAGCTCATGCTTAAAACCTGTTGCAAACACAAAGCGTACTGGTGTAGAAGTATCGCACAAATCAGCATTTAGAGCAGAAAGGTGCTCCTTTCTCTTCACACTTCAGTTTTTCAAAGATCTCATTCAGCCTTTATTGTTAGTCAACTTATCTTTCTGGTTTGTAATAGCACTTCTCATTTGGCCTAAAGACATTTTTTCTTCTTCATTGTTTGCATTAAATGGGAGAGTTTTCTTTTGCTCTTCATCGTGAAAATCACACACATTTTTATCAGTGTCAATCCACGCTAATGATTAAAGCTTTTAAAAACATACCTGTAAGTACTTGAATTATTTAGGACAGCCATTGGCTGTGCAAAGAAGCCTTAGGAGTTAAGGGACTGGTAGTCGGGTGCAAAGTTTATGTTCCCAGGACACACACAATGCAGACTTAAAAATCATTCTCAGAAACTCAGATTTTACTACAGCTCCCAGTTCTACATACTGGGGGCCATGTGACCTAGGACTATGATCCACAGACAATACTTAGTGTTAGAGAGTGATTATAATCACACCATGAGAAGTTGCAGGTCCTCATCAAAGCTCTTAAATGTCTCATTACATTAGTAGCTCTTATAGGTACCTCAACGGAGTATTATCTTATACTTCAAACTAGCCCGTAAATGTAGAGGAGGATGTGAATGACCAAATATGGGTTGCATTTTGCAAGGGCGTAAATGAATTACTATCTGCTCGTACTTTATGTTATTGCACACATTTGGACAGCGAGTGTTCAAGAAATCTGAATGGTTTTACCATCTGTGCTTAATCCTACCTAAATAACTGTTAGCTGGCACAGGAACTAGACTCTCATCTCGGCGGCTCTCATCACCAACTTCATAAGGCCCATCATCAAAGATACCCATTTCATAAAATGTTTGATTCTTTTGCTCTGCACGAACCACCCCTGAAGGAATGAAATGGGAAAATAAAAATGGATGAATGACAAGAGAGGAAAATAATAGATATATGGTTCCTGACTGACATTAGCAACATTGTCCTTGGGATTGTTTGAATTGGGAGGAAGACTAGCTCACAGCCTGAAGTTATGTTTTAAAGTCTCATGGTAATCTATGCATACAGGTGTCATGATGCAGCAACTTTATGATGCCATGAAATGATCTGGAAAACATGGTATGCGTTATTAAAACTGTCAACAAAACATGGAATAAACTGATTACCCCTCTTCACTCAGCGTATCATTTCACTCTTTTAACAAAGGCATTACAGAGAAGGCATCTAGAGCCCCAAGATTTCAAAATACTGATAATGATTTTACTATAAAATTACCACTAAATGCAGAGAATAATGTAAATTAAATAACATCCTTTTTAAAGGAAAAAGAGCTATGTCTCAAACGTCTACCTAATCAAAATGGGTGCTTCTCTTTAGGCAGGCATATTTAACAATTTGGCAAGTACAGACATGTTTTTCCATGATATGAAAGAATACTCATTCAACTGATGTACTGCCACAGCAGTTCTCTGCAATTAAGATAAAACTATCTCTGAACTCAATATGCTCTTTCAGCTTGGTCAAATTTTCTTGACAGAAACAACTATTTGGAAGATTAAGTTTTCTCAAAAGTATACCTTGTGCCAGAGCTGAACTCAAAGATTTTTGCATGGTTCATGTGCCAGACACAGGTGTATGAAGGAACAATGTATAACGGGGGTCAAAGATCAGACAAACATTGTAAAGAAGGGGGAAGGAAGTATTTTACAGCTATTAGTGTAATGAAGTGCAAAGAGAAATCACTTAAAAAAAAAAAAAAACACACCAGCATGGCATTTGAAAATTTCTCAACATGAATCAAAGGATAGAAAAAACAAGTAGATAAATTTGTGAGTTTTGAACATTTGCTAGATGATATGCACCAGCTGCCATGGTCTTTAATTTCTACTCAGGCAGAACACCTGTTAAAGTCAATGGAGTTTTACTGGATAAAACAAGGATTTTGCCCTTGAATGTTTAAATATTTGCTCTGTCTGCAATCATATTCCCATGATCCTGCAGTACTGAATATGTGATATATTATGTTTGTAAAACTCAGTACACTGAGTTTTAAAAACCTGCAGCAGCGAGTCTCAGTGATGGACTACAGACATGGATTAGCTAAAAACAACAGTGCAGACATTTTGGCTTGGGCTGAATCTTGGACTCTGAAACTCACCCACCTCCATAGGCTTTGGAGCCCTACTCTGCTGTTTTTAGCACCATAGCACGAGCCCCTCCTGCCTGCATCTGAAAACCTAGGCTCTGAGATTTGCAGCTGCAGGTTTAACACACATTGGACATGTACCCCGTTTCCACCGAAAAGACAACTGATGTCACAAACACAGAAGAATGAGCACATTGCAGGATCAATTAGGATAAAAGTCTTAGTGCAGACATTTGTTTGAATAATTGCTCAAATGCAGAAAAATGAGATGTTGGCCAAACAACACTAAAAAATATACACAATTTAAAATTTGCTCGGTGTGCAAGTTACTCTTTGAAACAAGGAAGAAAATTAAGACTAGTGAGATGGGAATTTCCTACAACAGTGTGTGTTAACTCATGTAATCCATTCATGAGCTATTCCAATTTTTTCTTTAAAAAATCTTTCCTTACAAGTTTTTAATGTGACATTTTTTTAGAATAATTTTATCAAATGTTCATGGATCTAAGAATTTGGCATTTACAAAAACAGAGTAAATGCTGAAAAATCTAGGAGTGGGGAGGAGAGAGGGTCATACCTTTCCAGTTATAAGTTCCTGGTGCACCAAATACAACATAATGATAGTCTCTAGTAAAAGTAGCAGCTACACCTTGCTGACATGAACCAAATTTTTCATGGCCTCTCAGTCGGCCATCACAAAAATTCCATTCTCCACCATCCATATCATCCTTAATACTGAGATCCTGACTCAGCACATAGCATCTTCCAATGATATCACGAGTTTCCTGAATTGTGTTTACATATTGCCTTTTCTCATAGCGATGTGCGCATGTCTGCAAGAAAAACAAAGATACAGTAGATAAGCAAAATTTTTTACGCCTTCTGTATTTTTTCCTGCAAGTTATCATTAAAGTCAAATAACGAGAAGGTCATTCTCTATAAGCCACATGCTCTCCTAGCAGCAATAAGCACATAAACCAGGTACTTATGTCTGGAAGAACTGTGACAACAGAGACTCAGAAGTTGAGTCACATCCTCTTGTAATGTCTGCATGCTGGACAGAAAAAAATACCATCACCACCAAATAGGCTGCGTTAACCCATGTAAAGTTACTGGAAATCCTGTAGATCACTGCACTAATATGCACACTGGTGTGGTTGGAGAGAGCTTGCTTGTCTCAGAAACGGCAGCATGGTTTGTGCAGAAGCTAAACTGTCACTGGTTCCCTACTGAGGACAAGGTGAATTTGCCCTTTCCTTCATGCAAGTTAATACTGCCTCCAGCAGCATTACTAACTAACAATTTTGGAGATAAGGGAGAAATGAGGTAGGTGAGGTCATATATATTATTGGACCAACTTCTGTTAGTGAATGGGACAAACTTTTGAGCTCCACAAAGCTCCTCTTCTGAAGAAGTTGGTCCAGTAAAAGATATTACCTCACCCATCTTGTGTCTCTAATATCATGGAACCAACATGACTACAACAGCACTGCAAACAATTTTGAAGGTAGTGAGGTTAGAAGGGGTAGTTTTGCATGAGCATAGTGACATGGGGGGGAAGATTCTTCGCCATGCCCTCATTTCTGACCTGTAGTTGATGCACGGTGCTACCATAAGAAGTGTCTTTAGCAACAAGAGCTTTAAGCTACAAAGATCTATGCATCATTCTCCATCTACACCATGTAAAATAAGGGTATATGACCTCAGCATCTTTAACATTAAGTTGAATTACAAAAATGATTTCACTCCACAACTCTGGAGAAAACAATCATCAGATCAACTGTTAGAGGCTATCAATTCCTTTGTAATTATCCTTCACCCCTGGTGAACCTCAGACTTAGGCTTGTATTTACTAATACTGACAATAAGTCCAAGAAAACCATCCCGATGTGCAGAAAGAATAGCAAATATGGTAGGCGTCCAGCTTGGCTTAATAAAGATGTCCTTGGCGAATTTAAACGCAAAAAAGAAGCTTACAAGAAGTGGAAGCTTGGTCAGATGACTAGGCAGGATTATAAAAACACTGCTTGAACGTGCAGGAATGAAATCAGGAAGGCCAAAGCACAATTGGAGTTGCAGCTAGCAAGGGACGTGAAGGGGAACAAGAAGGGGTTTACAGGCATGTAGCCAAGAAGAGGAAGATTAGGGAAAGTGTGGGCCCCTTAGAGAATGAGGGAGGCAACCTAGTGACGGAGGATGTGGAGAAAGCTGAGGTACTCAATGCCTTTTTTGCTTCTGTCTTCACAGACAAGATCAGCTCCCAGTCTACTGTACTGGGTGGCACAGAATGGGAAGGAGGTGAACATCCCGCAGTGCTGAAGAAACAGGTCCAAGACTATTTAGAAGGATTAGACATACACAAGTCCATGGGGCCAGATGCAATGCACCCGAGGGTGCTGAGGGAGTTGGCTGAGATGATTTCAGAGCCATTGGCTATTATCTTTGAAAGTTCGTGGCAACAGGGGGAGGCCCCTGAGGACTGGAAAAAAGCAAATATATCTTCAAAAAAGGAAGGAAAGAGGATCCAGGGAACTACAGACCGGTCAGCCTCACTTCAATCCCTGGAAAAATCATGGAGCAGGTCCTTAAGGAATCCATTTTAAGGCACTTGGAAGAGAGGAAGGTGATCAGGAACAGTCAACACGGATTCACCAAGGGAAAGTCATGCCTGACCAACCTGATTGCTTTCTATGATGAGGTGACTGGCTCTGTGGATGTAGGGAAGGCGGTGGATGTGATATACCTTGACTTTAGCAAAGCTTTTGATACCGTCTCTCACAGTATTCTTATCAGCAAGTTAAAGAAGTATGGGTTGGATGAATGGACTATAAAATGGATAGAGAACTGGCTAGAGCATAGGGCTCAACGAGTAGTGATCAATGGCTTCATGTTTAGCTGCCATGTCTAGCTGGCAAGCAGAGTTCCCCAGGGGTCGGTCCTGAGGCCAGTTTTGTTCAACATCTTTATTAATGATCTGGAGGATGGGGTAGATTGCACCCTCAGCAAGTTTGCGGAGGACACTAAGCTGGGGGGAGTGGTAGATACCCTGGAAGGTAGGGATAGGATACAGAAGGACCTAAACAAACTGGAGGATTGGGCCAAAAGAAATCTAATGAGGTTCAACAAAGAAAAGTGCAGAGTCCTCCACTTAGGAAGGAAGAATCCCATGCAGAGCTATAGACTGGGGACCGACGAGCTAGGCAGCAGCTCTGCAGAAAAGGACCTGGGGGTAACAGTGGATAAAAAGCTGGATATGAGACAGCAGTGTGCCCTGGTTGTCAAGAAGGCTAATAGCATATTGGGCTGCATTAGGAGGGGCATTGCCAGCAGGTCACAGGAAGTGATTATTCCCCTCTATTCGGCATTGGTGAGGCCGCATTTAGAATATTGTGTCCAGTTTTGGGCCCCCTCACTACA
Organism: Emydura macquarii macquarii; assembly: GCF_026122565.2. Lineage (NCBI taxonomy): Eukaryota > Metazoa > Chordata > Testudines > Chelidae > Emydura > Emydura macquarii. Next base: position 74,709,829 of record NW_027131390.1, read on the forward strand.
AAAAGGATGTGGACAAGTTGGAGAGAGTCCAGCGGAGGGCAACAAAAATGATTAGGGGGCTGGAGCACAGGACTTATGAGGAGAGGCTGAGGGAACTGGGCTTGTTTAGTCTGCAAAAGAGAAGAATGAGGGGGGATTTGATAGCGGCCTTTAACTACCTGAAAGGGGGTTCCAGGGAGGATGGGGCTAGGCTGTTCTCGGTGGTGGCAGACGACAGAACAAGGAGCAACGGTCTCAAGTTGCAGGGCGGGAGGTCTAGGTTGGACATTAGGAAAAAGTTTTTCACTGGGAGGGTGGTGAAGCACTGGAATGGGTTACCTAGAGAGGTGGTGGAATCTCCATCTTTAGAGGTTTTTAAGCTGAGGCTTGACAAAGCCCTGGCTGGGATGATATAGCTGAGGTTAGTCCTGCTTTGAGCAGGGGGTTGGACTAGATGACCTCCTGAGGTCCCTTCCAACTCTAATATTCTATGATTCTATGAAAATGTCACATTTCTCTTCAACTCACATAAGAGAATTTGAAGGATAAAATTCTCATAGGTTAAAAAAGTTTAAAAAATTGAAAACTACTTTATGCTTCCATTTTAAAAACACACTTTAGTAACACTGGCCACAGAGATGAGAAAAGGAGCTTTACTAGTATCTACTGTCCACTGTAAGTTACTGGGAGCATGAAATCAAAATCCGAAATTCAGATAATTAGAAAAACATTAAAAAAAAACAACTGCTGTCCTCTGAGTTGTCATGAGGGAAAAAACTCCTCCAGCGAAGAACTTAATTCCGTATGTTTAGGAAACAACAATTTAACAGAAACAAAATCTACAAAGAATTCTTCATAGGTACAGAAATGAAGGCAACTTTAAACATGAAGTATAAGCCTAAACAAACACTGATAAATATTCAAGTCCTATAGACTTACCACCACCTTTCCTCCTGGCCCCTGACTTCGGACAGTAACACCCATCCACTGGTCTTCTTTACTCTCCTTTGTGGGATCAGCTGCATTATCACAACACAATTTTACACACTATGGTTAACTCGTGCCAGAACATTTTGTGCTTCAATTATAAACATACAATTTTAACTCAATATTAACAACTACGTACAGTATCTGAAACAGCCTTTAGATGGCATTGTCTATACACTTTACCCATAGAACAAAACCTTAACTGGTTAGGAGAATTAGTTACATCAATGAAAGGATTTTGTTGTGTTTTTAAAAAATTAAGATGTAACTTACACGTACTGAAAAGCATGATCATAAGCTAAACATCTGGACTCAAAGTAATCAATATTGCTTTAGTGATTAATCTAAGACTTGTTTTCTTTCCAAAAACAAATAAGAAAAGCTGGAAATACATTTAAAGAAGCTAAGTTTCCCTTGTGATTACTGGTTTTAAGAAAAAGAGAAATGCTATATTCAGTGGGAAAGATTGTTGAGGCCTAAATCTGACAAGCAAAAACAGGTAATTGCTTCTGTCCAAAAAAAAAAAAAAAAAAACATGGAAGAGCCTACCTTTCTCATCAAATTGGACACGTGTGCAAGGCGTCTCTGGGGATGTAATGTCACAGCTATACAACCCTCCAGTTCTATTAGCTTGCTGGGTTGGAAAGGCTTTCTCCCGAGGTGCTCCAACCAGCAATCTGTAGAGACAGAAAAAGAGCAAACCACATATATTTTGAGGGACTCGAGTAGCTTGAGAGAAGCAACAAGAATAGAATCAGGGGATGCTATTTTGATCATATGCCAGAAGAGATCTGAATTGTAAACTATTGAAGGAAGATGGGAAAGTTAAACCATGGCAATTTTTTTTTTAAGTAGATCATTTTAAAAAGTGTCTCTCTCAAAGCATGGTTCTTCTGTGTAACAATGGCATTTGAGGTTCTCCAATTATAAAACAATGATTCCATATAAAATATGCTCATTTTAGAAATATTTTCCCCCTAATTGTCATCCAAGCAAATTCAGCCTGGGATCTGAGAATCAAGTTGGATTCTTTCTGACTTGTTAATTTTCAACAATAGCAAAGGTGGTGACCTTGAAAAATCCCGAATATTTAAAATCCTAGAGCTGGGAGAAAAATCAGAATTTACATCCAATGGGAAATTCTATTACAGTACTTGAGAATATGTTTTCATCCCAAATCAGGATGAAAAGTTGAAATAAATTTTTTTTCTCAGAATGGAGTTTCAGAAATGTCAAAATGAAACATTTTGAAGCAAATTTTTTGAACTAAACATTTTTATGTTCTGGAATCGAAAACTTAATTTTGGCTCAATTCAACATTCATCTGCATCCTCCTGACCTTCTGTGATACATAAGAATGACCAAACTGGGTCAGACCAATGGTCTATCTAGCCCAGTATCCCGTCTTCCAACAGTGGCCAATGCCAGGTGCTTCAGAAGGAATGAACAGAACAGATACTATGTGGGAGTTGTAGTTCAAGTGTCTTGTGACCTCATTCTCCTCTATGGGCTGAACCCCCTGGCCAGACTACGTTTCCCATAAATTACTTTGCTCATATGATTCAACATATTGGTTCAACAAGAGGAAAGGCCATTGTACATCATGGAAGATATAGTCCCAGCCAGGGAGCCCAGCCCATAGAAGAGAATGGGGGCATGTGGCATCCAAACTTTCTAGAATGTGGCCCCCATTCTCTTCTATGGGCTGGGCTCCCTGGCTGGGACTATATCTTCCATGATGTACAATGGCCTTTCCTCTTGTTGAACCAATATGTTGAATCATATGAGCAAAGTAATTTATGGGAAATGTAGTCAAATTTCTAGACAGCTACTGTTTGTGCTTCAAGACTGTTACTGTCACATGCTCATGAACCAAGAAAAATATTGAATCATTTTAATTAAAATAAATTATTGCTGAATGGTGTTGTAAATCTTAAATCTTATCAGATGCACAAGACAGCTAAACAATTGTGCATGTTATGAACAGAGTCTAGTAAAACAGGTTTGGATTAGATTGACACCATGGTACATTCTACAATGCATTTTCAAATAGTGCCCAAAAAGGTATTAAAACGTGATGAAGCTAATCTTTGCTGCAGCACTACAGGTCTGTCCTGTAGCACAGCAGAGTGGGCTAAAAGATAGAGTTTCAGGCATTGCAGCACAGGTCATTATAAAGAGGCTGGAAACTATTAACTTTACTTTTTAATTTCTTTTATTCCTAATAATGTTCAATTATTTGGTGCAATAAAACAAGAAAAACTTCTTGTAAAAAATTCAAGTCAAGCATCCCAATGCATGAACAGTGCACTCTACTCACCCTGCATACCATTCTTAAAGGTTAATTTTAAATAGCAGGAGTCTATAATAGAAACTGTCATACTACCTTCATAAAGCAAAGCTCAATCTCTGATTAATGATGAGATATGCACAAAGCTAGTGATGCCTGGGCCTTATGCGCCAGGGTGAATTTCACCCTGACTGAAGCAGTCCAAATGAATCAGATTGTATGTTGCCTGGACGAGTTCTGATGGATGCACAAGAGCATCATTACAGATTGATCATCTCTTTTTACATTTGAGTAGTCACTAGACTGTTACTTATTCTACTTTTTTTAATAAAAGGAACTTTAACAAAAAATAAAAATGTATTAGGTTGAAAAACATCATGGTTTCTGCAGCTGCATGCATTCTGGAGTCTATTTTAGCTCTTTCACTGATGATCAAAACCCCTTCCTCCAAAGGAACCAGAACAAAAGAGGATTTTAAAAAATAGCAGTGATGTTTACATTGGCAGGAGAAACAATTAAAATTAAGAACAAAATGCTTAATATGAAAATGAAGACTGACAATGGAGTGAGTGAGGATGATTTGCCTATTTATAGCAAGCGCTCCCTTAATGCATAATGGCTATGACCAAAACTTGCAAACATGAGTATCTAAAGTCAGGCTTGTAGAGCCGTACTTAGACACCTATTCTGATTTTCAAAGTTGTTGAGCCAGCAGGAGCAACAGGTGGGTGCTCAACAGAGACTCAAAGGTTCAGGTTTTGTAACTGATTTTTCTACTTTATGTGCAGCTTAATATATTACCATTTAGGTCATAAAATGTAAACCATAAAATATAGAAGATATATAGCAAATTAGCATTGCTGTCAGACCCTTAACTTTTTACGATTTCAGTTGTGCAGACTTAGGCTGATTTCCGGCAATGAACCTCAAAGGGACCATGCATGCAAATAAGTTCACTACTCCACATGGATAGTGTGTTGCAGAATGAGACTCAATGTTGCATTAGTCTACATTTATTTGGTTTAAGAGTCCATTATACAAGTGAAATTGCAAGGTAATTAAATGAATAATAGTAGTCTTATTATGTCACCCTTGGCAAAAATTCAGTTAAGGAGCATTCTGCCATGGGACATAGTTTGCTTTATGCTAAATAAAGCTGAACTGTTATCTCCTAGCTGAAAATAAGGCTACTATTCTCCCTTAACTCTAATTATAACACAATAATTAAGAATTTGAGTTTTCCAAATTAAAACTAGTTGAGGAAATTATTACTTCTGTGCTAGTGACCAGCTAGTGCCACCTCCATAGCTCCACTTCCATTGCCTGGGATGGCTCTGCAGCAGCCCTGCCTCACTTTCCCCTCTCCGAAGAGCACCGTAAACCCTCCACACCAGATATTCCAAGATATTATGAAGTCCAATTAATTAAGTTCTGCCAACAAGGGGGCATAAAACAAATGGAATTCAAACCAAGAAGATTCTCCACCCCAATCTCAAGTTGGACCCAACCTCTCCTTCCTATGGGCCTGTCCTGCTCTCCCAGGAGTAACTACCAGGACTTCTTGCTTGAAGTTTGGCCTTCCCACTTTCACTCTACAGACCGCTATGGAGGAGAGCGATCCTCTTCCAAATCCTTTTTCTCCCACACTCCCACTACTTTGTTCTCAAAGAGTTTAATTATATTGACCTGCAAAAAAAGCGGTCTGCCTTCTCCACAGGCCTTCTTCCTTTGGCTCTCCAGAGGCCTCTATTTTATCTAACCCAGGCTTGATTGGACTACATAACCCCACACTCCCCCCATCCAAGGTCACCAGACCATCTTAATTTTCCCTACCTGCACCACAGAGTGACTGTGTTACAGGTGGGGCTGAGACCCTGTGACAGTGCCATAAGTAGAAGCAATAATTCAACTACTTTTCTGAGCCGGGTGCCTTTGGTCAAGACTATGGTAAATCCCTGCTCCAAGTTCAAATGCTGATCATCTGACTTACAATATAAGGATTTGCTCCATCACGATCCTAACCTAGTGTCCGAACCCAAACAGAACATACATGTTCTAAGTCTATGGTATTGGAGGAGCAAGATTTTATCTCCAGGTCTCATGAAAGAACACCAATTTAACTAAACACTGCTAATGAGGTATAATTTTACCTCAAGTGAAAGAGACCTATTTTTTGGTACTTAGATCCCAAAATTCAATCCCTGACAACCACTGTGGTGTATGTGCTTGAGTGCTTTAACACTATAGTTAAAAAGTACTTTACCAAGTAATACAACACTAATAATCATTCTATACAGACAATTATGAAGACAAAACATATTTGTGTTTCCAAAACGTTTATTGGGCACTATTCTACCCCCGTGAAGACAACAGCAAAATTCCTATTGATTTCAGCTAGAACCCAAGGGATATTTTTAAACACACACATGCACTATTTATACTTTTCAAATAAGTGAGAAGGGGTGGGAATTGGCCATGCAGACATTGTTAGGTGGATCTGATATGTCTAAATTTGCCAACTGTGGCTGACCGTTGTTCAGACTTCTTTCAGTGAATTTCAAACAGATAAAAGGAAGCAATCTAGTTTAATCAAATCTAATCCAACGAGGCGCTTAAAAAATTTGTAAACAGCTATCGCAATACCAACCAAATCAAACAAACCAGCAATAGATTTCCAGTTTAACAGTCAGCATGAAATATTTACCAGAAGACATCATTTAAATTCCTTTCTGCTTTCATCAATAACACTTGAGAAATTTAACAAGTGGCTGTGATGGAACTGTATTATATGCTTGCAGAATCCTTCATAACTAAATGAAAACTGTGGTAACACAAATAGAAGTGGGAGTAGTGGCAATTCAAAACGATCTCAGTTTTCCCTCCCTCTTTTACTCATGTAAACACCTCCATGAAATGAAAATCAAAGAGATTATTTTAAAAGTTTATTTTTTCATAACCCTCACTAGTTTATCACTTGACCAAACTTTACAGAATGCCTGCTAGTGAATTTATTTATCCTGTTCATGTCCCAATACTTTCCAAGAGACAATATAATTTTGTCTCCATATTTCTATAAGAAAAATAATTCCAGTGACTCATTACATCATCTTTAAACCAAACACTAAACTGGGAGAAACAAACTGAAAACATCCAATTAACATACTGCAAAGAAAATGCTGTTCAGACATCCTATATTTGCCATGCTCTCTTTTAAAGTAACAGGATTATGTTAATGATGCCAGCCTCATAACCATTATGCAGACTGGAGGATGCATTAAAGAAAGTGCTTCCTGGGTAACAAATCATTACCTGTATCCACAACAGGCTGAATAAAGTAGTCATGGGCGTAAGCAATTTTACTTTGTTACCTTCAGCCACCACAAAATGTCCAATTTAATGTTACTATTGGAGGGAACAAGGCTGCCCTGCAGCTATTGTGCTGTCCTTTTCAAAAAATTGCAACCTAAGCCCAGGAACATGAAATTCAGAAAATGGTGAAGCTAAGTGCTGCAGTGGCTCAACTTTCACTCTACAGACCACTACGGAGGACAGCGATCCTGTTCTGAATCCTTTTCCTCCCACACTCCTGCTGCTTAGTTCTCAAAGAGTTTAATTATATTGATCAGAAAGAAGAGCTCTGAGGATGACTGGTAAATTACACACCATAGTTTGATCGTATTTGTATCATCACCCCAGTAGTTCCTTTTGTTTGCCACACTCACTGCGTTTTGTATCAGATTACATTTTAAAGCTTTTCTGGACAGAAACAATTTCTACCAGAACGCAATAGGGCCCTGAACCTGACTGAGGCATCTGGAGACCCTTCAGCAGGAGACTAAGCCTTTGTCCCCCTAAGTTTGTTTGGATGCTAATGCTGCCAACTAAAGAATCTAGTCCTTGAGCTCCAGCAATAGAAGCTCATGCTTTTAGCAGTGACAGTCCCAAATTCAGACCTTTCTCTCAGCACAAGCAGGGGCAATTACACTCTTGCAACACTTGTAAATAATTTTATAATGAAGACATTTATGAACCATTTGACTTAGAAGATGGCAACGGCCCATAAGCACAAAGAGGTCACAGGAAGAAAGTCAAACGGGAACATGCTGTGTACAGTCAGAGCAGATGGAGCCAAAAGTTAATGAGAGCTTTGTATTGACCTCAGTAGGAACAGGATTGGCCCTATGCATGTAGAGGCACTGTTCCAACCGTTTCTGAAACAAATCTTAATGGCATCTCCAAGTGAGCATTGTCCCCATAAATGCCTTGACAGGATTTTGGCTTTTTTTTAAAAAACAAAGATAGACAGTGCAACCCACTCAACATTACTAAAACAGGCTGGTCAATACAACAGAGTTGTATTGAATGTTGATGTCACAAATACCATGTCTGCTTTATGATTGGCTTCAACTCTCAGAGGTGATGAAAACAATACACTGAACAAATACCTAATGGGGTCTGTTCTTCCCTCTATATTTGCATAATTCCTGTTAATGTGCACAGGAGTTATGGCATATCATCAAGAGATCGACCCTTCTCCCCTCAACGCACAAGATCTCCTGAAAATCCAACAGGTGATTATGTTAGCACAGAACCTTTTTTACTCTTTCTACAAGGATAAACACCATTTACAATTTGTACCAACGGGTATGTTTAGGTCATTTATTGATATGTGAAGTCCTGTGTTGAGTGCAAGGGACTGGACTAGAACACCCCTCGAGGTCCCTTCCAGTCCTATAATTCTGTGACTCCATAGGTATGTTTTCAAATTATCAATGTAAAGCTGCTGTCCAGATACATCATTAATCTGTTTTCTAAAGCCCTGGTGTCTAGAGGATTATGGTTTTCATGTTACTACTACAGCTCTCTCTCTCGAGAGAGAGCAAATCGTGTCATGGGGAATGGGAAAAGAAATGGACAGCACCCGAAGGAACCGAGCAAGTAACTACGAAGCAAAACCAGGGAAGGCAGACTATCGTCTGTTTTGTTGTATAGGACGTGTCAACCCCAATGGTTCTGTGCCCAAATAAAGTGATCTGAAAAACAAATGCTTTGCCTTCACATTCATTCAAGGAGCCTATTTCATACAGATTTTAAGGATCTTTTGTAGATCTCTCCTGTTACCCAAAAACCTCTCAGTGCCAAATGGCAAGGGGGTTACAAGAATATCCTGATTCTGGTTCACCAAAGAATGTCACATGAATGTCAGGTCTTAGATGAAAGACAGAGTTACACTGGTCGCTAGTGTAGTTCTGAAATTTATGTACAGATGAGTTATATATGTATATTGAAGATATGTTCTTAACATTCCGTATCACTGAAGAGGTGGGGAAACAGGTTTCCTGTCAGACAAAGGATGTTTATTCACCTGTCTGTCTGTCGGCATGTAAATTCAGCATTGTGAGCTAACACAACAGAAACACACTTACATATGAAGTCAGTAGAGCATTATGAAGTCATCAGGGAAGAGCACGCAGCAGAGGAAGAGAACCTTATCTTGAGATACACTTCAAAAGTTTGCTGGACACCACAGGGGAATGTTTCAAAGGGTTTCAGGGACTGCACCTTAACATGCATGGCAAAATAAGGGCTGGCATAGCCCAGAAGAGAGTGCTCGGTGATGGTATCAGGGAGCTGACACTCAGTTAAGCACCAGCAGGTCTCCCTCATGCAAAAGGCAGGGGGGTAACAAGGTGACCCTCAGTCCTGGGTATCCATATAACTATCACATCTACAACAACAGTTTTGATTGCCATCCATTAGGTTAAACACTAATTATTTCATACTCAAAGAGCAGGGATCCGACAGATATAGTATTTTGGCACAAACTATTTTTCTAGCAAACTACAAAGATCCCAAGTTCCTTTTAAAATGCATTTTTCCATTTTCTACATGCAGTTCTATCTGCCTGACTTTGGAGCAGGATAGCCATAATTCAAGGAAGACTATCAGGGAAAAAAGAGAGGAGGTGTTGCATTTTACATCAAAAAATCTATACACTAGTACCAGAAGGAGATGAGACACAGACCGATTGAAAATCTCTGGGTAAAGATAAAAGGGGGAGAAAAGGGGTGCCATCGTGGTACGGGTCTATTAGAGACTACCAAATCAGGAAGAGGAGGTCGATGAGGCATTTCTAGAACAGAAACATTCAAACACAAAAATTGGTAGTAATGGGAGACTAACTACCCAGACATCTGTTAGAAAAGTAATACGGCAAAACAGAAAAATGTCAAATAACTTCTTGGAATGTGTAGGGATCAACTTTTTTTTTCCAGAAAGAGGAGGAAGTAACCCAGGGAACAGCCATTTTAGAATTAATTCTCACCAACAGGGAGGAATTGATTGTATATCTGAAGGCAGAAGACAATTTGGGTAAAAGTGATCAAGAAATGATAGGTTTTATGATTCTAAGCAACAAAAGCAATGAGTACAGCAGAATAACGACAATGGAAATAAAAAAAGCGGACTTTAACAAACTCAAAGAACTGATAGGTAAGAAAATCTAAGGGGAAATGGAGTTCAGGAGAGCTGGCAGATGATATTAAAGGCATAACTGCAAACTATTCCAATTCAAAAGAAAGAAGAATAGACAGAAGAGGCCAATATGGCTCCATCAGGACCTCTTTAGTAACCTGAAAATCAAAAAGGAATCCTGCAAAAAGTGGAAACAGACAAATTGCTAAGGAGGAGTACAAAAAGATACCACAAGCAAGTAGGGATAAAATCAGATAGAGTCTATCTGACTCGACACAAAATTACTTACACCTAGCGGGAAGGAGAACTAATAACTGATGACATCAAGAAAGGTTAGGTGTTTCATGCCTATTTTTGTTCAGTCTTTATTAAAAAGTTAAATTGCGACCAGATACTTCACACAATTAATATTAACAACAGGCAGGAAGAAACACAAGCCAAAATAAGAAAAGAACAGGTTAAAGAATATTTAGATATTCAAGCCAGTAGGGTCTGATGAAATTCACCCTAGGGTACTTAAGGAACTAGCTGAAGCAACCTCTGTACTGTTAGCAATTATCTTTGAGAACTCCTGGAGAATGAGTGAGGTTCCAGAGGACTGGAGAAGGGCAAACATAGTACCTATCTTTAAAAAGGGAAACAAAGAGAGAATTAGAGACCAATCAGCCTAGCTTTGATATCTGGAAATATACTGCAACAAATTTTTGAACTATCAGTTTGTAAGCACCTAGGGAATAATAAGGTGAAAGAATAGCCAGCATGGATTTGTCAAGAACATACCATTCTAAACCAACCTAATTTCGTTCTTTGACAGGGTTACTAGCCTAGCAGATGGGAAGAAGCAATAGACATGATATATCTTGATTTTAGTAAGGCTTTTAACACAGTGCTACATAACATTTTCATAAGCAAACTAGGGAAATGCAGTCTAGATTAAATTACTATAAGGTGGGTGCACAACTGGGTGAAAAACTGTACTCCAGAGTAGTTATAAAGGGTTTGCTGTCAAACTGGAAAGGCATATCTAGTGGGATCTCACGGGGTCAGTCCTGGGTCTGGTACTATTCAATATTTTCATTAATAACTTGGATAATGGAGTGGACAGTATGCTTATAAAATTTGCGGACAACACCAAGTTGGGAGGGATGCAAGCAATTTGGAGGCCAAGATTAGAATTAAAAATAATGCTGGCAAATTGGAAAATCAGTCTAAAAATCAACAAGATGAAAGTCAGTAAAGACAAGTGCAAATTACTATATTTAGAAAGAAAAAATCTAATTCTTAACTAAAGAATGGGGAATAACTGGCTAGGTGGTAGTACTGTTGAAAAGGATTTGGGGGTTAAAAGTGGATCACAAATTGAATCTGAGTCAACTATGTGATGCAGTTGCAAAAAAGGCTAAAATTCTGGAGTATATTGACTGATGAGGCCTCGGCTGGAGTATTGTGTCCAATTCTGGGTGCCACGCTTTAGGAAAGATGGGGATAAAGTGAAGAGAGTCCAGAGGACAGCAACTAAAGTGATAAAAGGTTTAGAAAACCTGACCTCTGAGAAAAAGTTAAAGCAACTGGGCATGTTTAGTCTTGAGAAAAGAAGACTGAGGGAGCACCTGATAACAGGTTATAAAGAGAAGTGAGACCAATTGTTCTCCAGTTCCACTGAAAGTAGGACAAGAAGTAATGCAGCAAGCTGCAGCAAGGGAGATTTAGGTTAGATATTAGGAAAAGATTTCTAACTATGGGGTAGTTAAGATCTGGAATATGTTACCAAAGGAGGTTGTAGAATCCCCATAATTGGAGATTTTTAAGAACACGAACACACACCAGCACAGGGGACTGGACTTGTTAAAATGTTTAATAGCAGTATAGACTGTAGTTCAAAAGGAGTTGCATGCTTATTCAGAACACCTAAACAGCCTTCTTTGATTTAATTCTATGCACACATACACAGTAGGGTGATCAATGACATGAGTCCAATTTCAGGACAGCATGATCTCATTTGCCGAATATTGTGGGACATGGCAAAATTAAAATAAATCAATCTTTTTAATGTAGCCAAGAGCACTAATTTCACCCCATAGCAAAATAGCCCATTTCAGGAAGCTGGAGACAGTTAAAACAACATTTAACTACATTCTGCATTCAGTAGCTAGCTATCGATATAGCTGGCTTGCTAGCAAGGTAAACAACCCTTCCCTGTGCCCCCACTCCTTCCACCCGAGGCCCTTTCCCTCTTGCCCTACTGCCTTTCCCACCCGCACCAGCCAGCCAGTCCCGAGCCCCCTCAAGGCCCCCCGAGTCCGATGCAGAACAGAGCAGCCCAGCCGGGAAGCCCCCCACATCTCCATATTTTGCAGGAAATTGTGTAGTTGTTGCGGGACGCAGGACGAGGGATCCAATTGTGGGACTGTCCTACGATTTGTTGGACAGTTGGTCACCCTAATGCAGAGTAATATACAGGAGATAAATTGAGATTCATGAGATATTCATAAAAAGATATATGTCTCCCTCATTCTCCACATGTGGACTGGATGGGAAAAACTGCCATGCTGTACTACATTTTACTGTGAGTAGGAATGGACAAACTGCATAGAGTTCAAGTTTTGCAAGGTCTCAAAATAACTTACTTGTTTGCAAAACTAACTGAAGACTGAGAGCTTACGCCTCCAAAGTTAAGACCATTTCCTTACACACACACCAGCCACACAGTTTTCTCTGCTTTTTTCATTTCAGTCTTAGAACTTGAGACAAACACTGCAGCTCAATTACAACTTTTGAGACTCTTATATTCTTGCAGGCAAAATGAATTGACCCATTCCTAGTTATTTGAACTCAGCTGGATCTCAGCTGACAATAGCCAATGTTTCCTTGCTACATGTGGGGAAAAAATATGTGAAAAGAAAAAAACCTGATTGCTAATCAATGTTCTGAGCTCAGACCACATAATCAACAAATATCTCAGTCTCACCAAGTACGATTTGTGCAGATGAAAATGTAACTTGGGTTTATGCAGTTACCCCCTATGCTCAGAATCCATCTAATATTACTCTCTGGTATGTATGAAAAAATATTTTTGGCAGCTTCAAACGGTACATTATGTCACCTTCACTTAGGACCTGGTTCCCATAGATGGAGATTGAGGCTCACATCCAATTGAATATGGAGACATTTATAAGGGGAAGACCCATGAGCAGTTTTAATCATATTCCACTGGAGAAAGCAAGGACCAGAGATGCAGCCAGCAGGTTTAACCATTACAAAACTTTAGCAATATAGATGGTAGAACAGGGAAATAAAGTTATTACAAAGGTCCTTTATCAAGAATGGCTGTGAAAACATGAACCAAGAAAGCCTCAGACACACATCAATAATGGACTTGCTATCAGCAATACTTGGTTGTCTAATTTGGGTGTTCTCAAAATAAACATGCATTTCCTTTTGAACTTAAACCTGTGCTTGTGCTGCTATGCAAACATCTTTTACTTTCAAGCACACCGCTTTGCTAGTGTGATGAGACATTCGGAAGCTGCTTTTGGTTTTGTTTGGCTGTGCATTTGCAAGATGCATCTTGTGGACCTAATTTTCAGAGATACTGAGCACCCAAAACTCCAACTGAAGCCTATGAGATACAGAAGCTCAGCCTCTCAGATAAAAATCAGGCCCCAACTCTTCATCAGCAGGTCAGCTATTACCCATTTTCGCACTCAACTCCCACTCACTGTAGAACGTTTTTTAGATGTGACTCAGCAGATGAAATTATAGAAAGGTAGTTCATACTTCCTCTGTCTTGGTATATCATGGCATCTCAAAGATTTCTCATCTTCTTGAAAGAAGAATGTAAGAGCACAAGAAGTAGACAAGCATAGCTTAGACAGGACATTGGAACAATTTTTATAGTGGGGGGTGCTGAAAGCCATTGAAGAGAACTCTAGAACCTGTATATGATGGAAACTACTTTACACCCCAAGCATCTCCAGTTCCAGAACTCCGAGTTTAAAGGTTGCTGAGCAGCTTATTACAGACTGTAAAATACAGACTGCAGGTTCTATACAATATACTAAAACGGGGCTTCTACGGCCTTCCATTTTTTCACGGTGTGTACTGCAACTGGAAAGAGGGAGCATATCTCATTCTTGATCCTGGGCACCTTCACCCTTTCTATTCAAAATCATAATATCCCTACAGAAATTCAGCAATTACTTACATGGAAAAGTAATATTAGGAAAATGTATTTTAGCTGTAATTTAGCAGTTGGAAACAAGGAAGAGAGCCAACACCATGTACAGAGCTAGCCCTACATGGACCATACCAGCAAGTGCTATGCGAACCACAATCTGAGAACCACTGCTTTAAGGTTTTTTAAATTCCTGAGCCTCGTACAAGCATAGTCTCTTTTCATGTATTTTACTGAAGAATACTTCTGAGTTGCTTATTAAAATAAAATGGCACATAAAAATGGGACTTTTTTTTTGTGCAAAGCACGAATACCTGTACGCCCTAAGAAGTTCTGGGTACATATTGCTCTCATTTCTTAGATACAAGTGGATATTAATCTTATCGCAGGTACCACACACACTATGTTAAAGGTGCAGAAGAGCACAACACACAAATTAAGATACCTGAGGCTCAATTATTTTTAACTGTTCATAACCTTTTTAGGGGTGATAAAGGTTAAATAGAACAGTTATTTAAAAGTGACAAATATGATCCACTAAGATAACACTTTAAACACATTTTAGTTTTTTCTAGGCTGGATTCTTGTGTGGCTATTTACTGTACAGGAGTTTGCTTCTGTATTTCTGGAACTAATTACAATTATTTCATTTCTCAGAAATAAATATATGCATTCCTCATGAATCTCCCATATCATTTTGTACAACTTGTTTCTTTCAAAATGTCTAAGTATATTTGCATCTTAATACCCCAAGTCTTAGCAAGCACACTACAATAAGATGGTAGCTTTATCCAAAATATATTTCAGTGAAAAAGTTATCCAGTCTATCCATTTGGTGTGAATCATTTTTGCTTGCTTGTTTTTAAAGTCCACTCACCTACTAGCCTGCTTTCTTTCCTTTGACCTAGTTTTATTCCCTTCCATCTCACTTCCCAAACCACTTTGTTTCTACCAGTCCTGGGATAGAGATGTTTTGTCCAGTTCCAACTTGATTTTGAAATGTAAAACAGTGCCACAGAATAGATTTTAACAATAGGTATTCTGCAGTGGATCTGGCTATTTATATGAGCAATTTGCCAGCTAACAATCTTGCAAAGGAATGACAGTCACATTTGGAGTGGAGCATTGACTAGTTTAACAAAAGAAAATTGTATTGGCACACACTGTGGCTGGTGAAAGATTTACTTCTATAAAAGCACCACGCATCTAATCAATATACTGATTTGGGAACTGTTCTGTTTTATTTTGCGAGATGGAGAAACCAGACAGCAATAAATTAGATCTGGAAACTACTCTGCTCTGTAATTAGCTTTACAAGGAATACCATTTGTGGGAAGTCAGCCTGCCCTGTTTCTGAATGACAAGTTATCTGCCTTATTTAAAAATCAAGGTTAGTTGTATTTTTAAAACATATGCATTGCATGGCAGCAAATTTTAATCTGTTCAGTTATTTCTATGACAAAAACATTGTGCACATCTCTTAATCTCTCTTTGCCACATTTTCCCCATCTCTAAAATGGGGATAACACCCACCATTATAAGATGCTTTCAGATCTTCAGATGAAAGATGCTATGCCAGTCCAAAAAGTGTTTTGTTTTGTTTTTGGTTTTTTTTAAGACCATTTATTACCAAACTAGACTTCTAACAAACTTTAGATAATAAAATA
Source organism: Emydura macquarii macquarii (assembly GCF_026122565.2). NCBI lineage: Eukaryota > Metazoa > Chordata > Testudines > Chelidae > Emydura > Emydura macquarii. The sequence goes on from NW_027131390.1 coordinate 74,725,400, forward strand.
TTTTGTATATAATATATTTTTCCCCACTTTGATAACCCCCTTAACCCCATTTACAATGGCCCCAATCTATTACAAATTCAGTCTATCAAATGAGCCGGTTGCAGAGATATCCAACCATCTTTATCTGAAGCTTCTACTGCAGCCGCTACTTAAAACTTAAGACTGTTTGTCATCATACCTCCCATGCAAGGAAAGGGACTTTTTTCTGTCTGGGCGTCATGATTGGAAGAAAGAGGTGAATTAGACCTTGTCCACATACAAAAACTAAATCACTTTAATTATACCAGGATACCCTCACTAGGGTGGATGCAGATATATATATGAATAATGGCGTACATAGCTTATTCCTGTAGTGAAGGGGGAAAAGCTGTATTGATATAAAACCACCTTAATATCAATCAATATAACTCCATCTACACTAGTGGTTGCACCTATTTATTTCGGTACAAAAAAAAAAAAAAAAATCACTCCTGCTAACCACAATAGTTAAATTTGTATAAAAGTTGAGAATGGAAAAGGGCTTTAACTCTTCCTAACACCTCTGACATACAATTGCAACCACCTGGAAGTTCTCTCAATCTCCAAGATTACTGCTGCAAACCAGCCACTTTGTTTCACCACCACCCATCTGCATCTTTACCCCCAATATACTATTATTCTCTCTGCAGAGAGCAGCCTGAAAACACTTTGTGTCTCTGAAGTTCATAGCTTCCTGCTCAGCATACCTATGAAAGAAGAACTGAAATCCTGAGAGGAGAATTTCTCCAAATACAGAAAGGGAGTTTTCAGACTCCAGTATCTAGAGTACTCTACCATGCCAATACTCTTTCAAATGCTCCTATTACAGAGGGGTTTCTAAATCTAAATAGCATATTTGTCCCAAATCCTGCTCCTCTGAAGCAACATAGCACACAGCATTGTGGGCCCTGTTTTATGCATGATACGTGCTACAGAAGGCACTTTCTTGACACCCCTTCATCTTGGCATACATGCTTTAAATATGCTCTCTCTTTCTTTCTACCCTTCTTCAGCTGACTGGGTCACAGTTTCACTCTAAAAAGCAGTGTAAATTTTCTTGTGCCAGTCAATAGCCAGTCAATGAAATTAATGCTGCAATTGGTGCTTGTGAAGCTGTTTGCCAGGTGTCTGATTCTACACAAAGCCTCAATTCTTAGCTCCAAGTGTCATATCTGTACAGACTGGAATTAGAGCAAAATACGAACAGCAAGTATGCCACAGCCAACATCACCCCTTTGGTTTCAGTTTTCATTTGAACAATGAGGGCTGGGGGGACAGAATCTTCTTCAGTTCTTCCCTCCTCAGACTTTTGCTGGTAAGTCATGCTCTTCAGATAAACTTTACCCCATCCCATTGATATCTAGGATTCTCACTCTGGAGGGTACCAAATGTTTTACTTGCTATTAAAATGGATATGTTAAGTATTATGACCCCTTTGGACAAAAGAATAATTCATCAACAGCTTCACTGAAGGTACCAGGTTTATAATTTAAGTAGGCAGCATGACTGTGTGTGCGTCTGACTACATGGCAGAGGTCTGCCCATCTGTCTGTGCACGTCTACATCACCCTCATATGGAAAAAAAGGAGCAGAACAGCTGTGTTATTGTTCAGCCCTTTCTTTTTCCAATCACTTTTATGCATAGTTCATGGACTGGATTTAAGGTCAATGATTTTTATAACTCACTACCTTTGCTCAAGAATAGAATGAACATTCGACAAAAAATTATTTTTCTTTTGTCCTCAACCTGTACATTCAAATATTAATTTAATTGAACAAGGACAACTGCCTTTCCCCTCTTTCTCCAATTCACGGTCTCACCTTCTTTGCACTGACTATGTACAATTTTTGTTCTGTTTGCACTGGCCTACCCTCACCTTCAGTCTGGGAGTAGGCAAGGTTAATTTTTATATCTGATTCCTTTCCTGTTCCTGAAATGTTTTTAATACTCTGATCACATCAGAATTGACTGAGCTATCCGTATATGATGTTCAAAAATGTAAAGCGTCATAATAGTTAAAATACAAATTGTCAACATACAGTGTCAAAATATACAAATTAAATATTCTTAAATCAAACTAATTAGTTCTCAAGCAGTATTTTTTTTTTAACTTTGCTTATCTGTAAATTTCAATTACCACTGATGGAAAATGTTTGTGTTTGTTTTTATGCATACGGTGAAATCAACATTTATCGACATTTACCAATAAAAACCTAATCCTTCCAAGCCTAGTTATATTATAAAGAAGTTCATATTTTCTGCATACAGTAACATCTCAGCTTGCAGAACACTATCAGTGTTCCAAATACAAAACCTAATGAGAGACTACTACAGCTTCCAAGGATTTCTTGTAGAGCTTTTAGACTTTTAAAATCAGAAAGATAGAGGATATCAATGCATACTGCTTCTTAGCTCATCATCTCTGCCATCTGTATAAATCCTCTTTTCAGAGAGTGAAGTCAAGATTCAGCACACACATAAGCTACTGAAACTCCATCAAAGAAAATGAAAAGGTATGTGCTCACATTAGAACTGTATTTGGCCCTTAGCCTCAACATACTTGAAGATGAGACTCCATTAAACTGATCAGAACGATTGGCTGTGTGCATCTTCCAATAGTGAAAAACAAACAAAAAAACCCCAAAACAGCTACACAACATTTAATTGCAGTTGCTGGTCTAACTTGTTTTTTGGAAGTTGGAGTCTGAATTTGAAGCTATTACCAGTATGCACAGTGGGCCAAATACTGCAGTTCTTCCTCAGGCAAAACTCCCCTGAAATCAAGGAAACAAAGCAATGAACTGTTCTTTTGTTTGCTCCTAATATTTAACAATGCTGCTTTAACAGACACTGTGCATCTAGCATAGTTTTGACAAAGAATCCTAAACATCTACAGGCTACAGTAAAATTATCCAAAAAGCCTGGGTGTCACCAGCAATGTTCTGGGGGAGTGGGAGACTACAGGGTTAAAGAAGTTTGTCAACCAGTTCTCTTGCTTAGTTAGAGTGCATACAATTTGAGGCCTTGCCTACACTTAAAGTTTTGCTGCTTTAACTTTACTCACACAGTTAAAGCAACAAAATACCTCTAGTGTTGATGCAATTATACCAGCATAAGAGTGCTCATACCTGCACATCTTATTCCAATTCAGCAAAGCAAAATAAGCTATCAATGTATATGCTGATAAACTGCATTACACTAGGGTTTTTACCAGCATAACTATATATCAGCAAAAAAAATTAAATAAAATAAATCACACCCCTTAACAACACAGTTATACTGGTAAAACTTTTTGAGCGTAGACCAGGCCTGAGAAATGGACTGTAGGAATTGGTCCATTATGAATAACTTCACTGAGATCATGAATGGGTTGCTTATTCCAAGATTCCAATTTTACATTGTTTAAACACTTTTCACTGTAAAATGACAAGTTATACAATTCATAGGAGGTGCATGTGTTTGCAAAATTACACTGTTGCAGTCTCATGCCCCTCAGCCTTTTGACATAATTTATCTCCCTTTTGCCATGAGACTTTCAAGATGCTCTAGGCTTCAGTAGCTCTCTCAAGTGGACAAAAGTTGCATCAGTGAGATTAAGTCATTTTTAAAACTAAAAATTAAACTTTTTAAGTTAACTAACTAGAGGTATGATTCTAAGCCAGTTTGATAATACCAGTGCAAAGCCCTGTGTGAACACTATTTTTGGTTTAATAGTTGCTTGTTTTGATTTAGATTGAACCAGTTCCTGGCTAATTTAAACTAAACTGTAGTAAGTTTGATGTAAACCAAGATAAGAGAGTAAACACAGCCTTTTGTACCAGCTTAACTATATCACTAAAAAAAAAAAAAAAAAGTCACATCTTTGTACAACCTGTGCAGCTTTCTAGATGAGCCCAGGGACCCTATTTGCTCCCAGTTTTCCTCCTCTCTGACCATTCTTTCAACATCTCCTTTGGTGGGTGGTCCTCCACCTGTCACTCCCCTCCATTTCAACGTCCTTCAGAATTCTGTTCTTGGACTCCAAAATCTCTCCTCCTCCGTCTGCTCTAATAGGAATGGGAGTCAACAGTGATCCCTATCGCCTAGTAATCTCTTGGAACCGATGTCAAGTGTCTGGGCCAGGTAATAGAAATTCTGGTAAAAGACTGCTTTCTATGTTCTGCACACTTACATCATGTAGTTCTATGTCTTCAACTGTCTCTCTGCCATAGATGAGCCACAGCCAACTCAAACTCAAAGGGAAAAAAACCTGAGCTCTTTTTCTTTCATTGAAAAACCTCCCTTTCTCCTCCAATGGTGAAAATTCCATAATTCTCCCTGCCACTTAGGCTAACAAACCAAATCGTTTCCAATTTCCTCTTTCTCCCATTACACTGATATCAGTGATCTGATCATTTTTCCTACTGTACCATCTCCATCATCTGTCCTTTCTTCTCCACTGCTAACACCAAAACCCCTGCCCAGGCCCTAATGATCTCACATCTCAACTACAGCACCTTCTTCCTCCTCTCCAGCTCACTGACACTCTCACCTTGCTCCCTCTAATCTGTCCAGAAGAATGCAGCTACAAACTGACCTACTGTCATACATAAAGATGGAAAAGAACCATCTAGATTAGATTACCCAAGCATAGGGTGTAGAGAGAGAACAGGTATATGTCTACACTGCAAACACTACAGCAACACAGTTGCAGCTACACTGTTATAGCATAGACACTACAGTGACAGAAGGGGTTTTCCATCACTGTAGTAAATCCATCGCCTCTAGAGGCAGTAGCGAGATCAATGGAAGAATTCTTCCGTCAACCTAGCAGTGTCTGCATTGAGACATAGGTCAGCTTAACTGTCTCTCTCAGGGGTGTGAATTTTTCAGTTTTATGTATAGACCAGGCCTAGGAGAGGGCAGAAGGACAAAATCCCAAAGGACTAGACCAAAGGGACCACCCACTATAGCAGTGGTTCCCAAACTTTTCTCTGCCATGGCACACCTTGATACCTATTATTATTTTGAGGCACCCCACCAGAGAGTCTCCAAATGAACTCATGAATATTCATGAGCCAATTCAGAACCCTTTGAGTAGTTTTTCAAAAAATTCCATGGCCCACCTGCTCAGATCTGATGGCACACCACTAACGACACTGGAAGAACAGTCAGGGCAGTAGAAGAATCAAGAGATCACAAAGTCTAATCTAAAGGTAAAATTTTCTAAAGCATCGACATGACAAATCGTAAATCACATTTCAAAAGTGATCTAGGCCAGGGGTTCTCAACCGGTGGTACGCGTACCACCAGTGGTACGTGGAAGACGGCTCCGTGGTACGCGAGGCAAAACCTCGCCGCCGATTCCGCCGCTGAATTGCCCCCCCGCCGCCGCCGAAAAAGCTCACCGCCGCAGAATCCCCCCCCTTGCCGCCGCCGAAAAAGCTCGCTGCCGCTGAATGGTCCCCCCCTCCAGCCAAATCCCCCCTTACCACCGGCGAAAAAGACTACTGCCGCCGAAAATGGTCAAACGGCGGCAAGGCTTCGGCGGAGGGTATTGATCCCTCCACGGAACTCGACCTATTCACCGAGTCCCACTCTGGCCAGGTACAGTCAGGTGAAGCGGTACTTGACCTGACTGTACCTGACCCGAGTGGTACTCGGGGAAAAAAAGGTTGAGAACCGCTGATCTAGGCAGTAAGAGCCAGATTAACAAATTAATCTGTGTGTCTAAAGACTGGAATCTGGTCTACACTTAAATCTTAGGCTAACACAGTTACAACACTCGCTGTGAAAAAATCCCTGGACCTACCTACTATTACCTACTATCACTTAGGGAGACAGTATAGACTGCTTCTACATTATGGGATTACAGTGGCACAGCTGCTGTAGTGCCCATGGTGGAGAGTTAGGTTCCTAACTTCCATTAATTCTAGAGATCTGGACTTTGCTCTCCATCCAAACAGACTTTCATGTAGGTCTGCAACATCTTAACTACTGCAGTCTCCTCCTTTCTGGCCTTGACAAAATGTTATCCCTTTAAATTTATTCAAAATACTAATTTCATTGGTACTACTCATATAAGTAAAGTTACATACAGGCTTAAATGCTCATAGGAATGGTGGTCTAATTCACAACATTCAGACTGTCAGTCTTTTAATCAGTGTGATCTGCAAAACACTAAATCAAAAGCAACTCTAAGGCAGTCAAATAGGAATTGTGAAATATTATTGTATCTACAAATATCATGACATAAAAATATTTATCATTGTAAAACAACAAGAATTTATATGTAATTAACATTTGAATCTAGGAATGTTATCCATTGCATCCAGTGTATGAGGAAAAGGATGATTAAAAGCAAATGCTGTGTTTTATTAAAGGCAACTACGGTTATCCCTTTATCTCAGTTATACTTCTTCAGACTTCTCCAGTGCTCATCCTACTGATGATTTTAACAATTCTGACTCTGACTCAAGCACTGCCAGTAGGGAAATGACAATCATTTATCTTAAAAATCTCATCAGATAAGGAACGGGGGTGGAGAGAGAAGGGAGGAAGAGATTAAGGAAATGTAACAGAGATAACTGTGGTTGTCTTTAATGAAATTTGCTTTTATCACCCTTTTCATCTTTCACAGGCTGAAATGGGTAATATATTCCTAGATTCAAATGATGAAGCCTGAGGCTTCTTGATTTGCTGCTCGTTTTGTTTGGTTTTTTGGTGGGGTTGTGGGGTTTTTTTTTTGTTTGGTTTGGTTTTTTTTTTTTGGTACTAAAGATCCGATTACCTGGCATGAGACAATTGTACCCAGTTTTGATTTTATAGAGACTTTTGGTTTAGAATGAGGGCCCATGCCAGAAGAGGACACAGCTGTCACTTCAGATTAAGTTTCAATGTAAACTGTGTTTATGCATTTTGGCTACTTGTTTAACAGCGTTCACATTTAAACAGCCACAGCTTTGAAGATAGCATCCAATCAAGATCAATGGGTGAAATAAATACTCCTATTGTTCCTGTTGCTTCAGTCTATCTGGACTGTTGACTCAATGAGGCAGCTGTGTATAAAAAAATCTTTGCAAAAGAGCTGGAAAACACACTGAAAAGGAGAATTACAGCTGGGGATTCACAGGTATTCCACCACTACTGCCCTCATCATGGCCTTGTTCTCAACTGTGACAGTGAAAAGAGTCATTTTTACCAACAAATGGGCTGAGTTTCTATCAACTTCTCTCCAACTGGTTGGCCTGCCTCCCTGGAATACCAGGACAATAGAATCAGCTTGTCCTGCCTATAACCAGGTGCTATGTCTGGTATAGCTTCCACTAGAGTCAGTACCCAGTGGGCGTTCCAAACAGGAATGATGAAAATGAGAGCCATTAGAATGTATAGGTTAGTCTGCAAACATAAGATCCAGTCTGGAAGTCCTCATTTAGAATTTCTCAGTTTTTGCTACCACAGAACCTCCATCAGTTTCAATTAGATTTTTGTCTAAGTAAGGGCTGAGTAAAAACAGGTTCAGATTTTGAAGTCAGTTACACGAGATCAATGGGTTACATCAGTTAGCTACACTGATGTAAGGGACATGAGAAATTGGACCTGGGTAAGGAGTTCAGGATTTGACCCATAAACAAGACACTTCCTGCCCCGAGTTTAAAAAATTTAAAACTTCTGGAAGGCATCATCATTGTCTTGTAAGAGGTTCTATCTATCCTAATCTGGTCTCCATTACCATTCTGTGTGAGCACCACATAATCTTTAGCCTAGTTATCCTCAAAACAGCCCTTTGAGGTAGGTAAGTACTATAATCCCCATTTTATGGAAGTGATTTGCCCAAGGTCACACAAGAAATTTCTGGCTGAGCAGGGAACTGAACCTAGGCTTCCTGAGGCCCAGGCTAGTACTCTAACCAATGGACAATCCTTTTTAATCCACTAAGGAAGAAGGGGTCAAAATGTCTTTAGATACCCCATGTACCTAGCTGCCTCTGAACACAGCCCCCATAGTTTGGTTTGTTCTCTTTTAGAATTTTCTTTTTTCTTTTTCATGAAAGTTTGGATTCAGAAAGCCCTGTCAAAATTGGAAGAATCTATGGATTTTCTTCATCCTCAGATTTGGTTTTCCTTTGGGTACTGAAAAGGCAATTTCATGCTAATAATCTTTAAGACGTTTCAGTCAAATTTCACAGACAAGAGAGTATTGTAACTGCCCTCCTGCAGATTACTAGTGACCCATGAATGACTGCAGATTGGCTCTGTGTCCCTGCCCATCCTGATACACTTAATAGCAGCACTTGACAGTATCATGGGGTTCTAATAAACTTAAGATAATCCTTTTATTGAGAAAGAGTAAAATGAGACAAGCTTTCATAAATCATATGAATAAGCTGTCATATAGGCCATGATATGTGATTCTAAAAGGTGATTTATTGCATTTAGATTTTCATTCTAAGTAGCCTATGTCCTCAGTAACCATGGAATTCTAATAACTGGATTTAAACCCATGCAACCTCCCTGAAATCAATGAAACTGCATAGGGTGAAAGTCACAGCAGAATGTAGCCCTGGAAGTTTTAAGTAAGATTATCAGGTAGCTTTCTTGTTGACTTCACTTCTTCTCTCACGTACTGTGGATTCTCTTTGGATTCTGTTCTCATTTCTTTTTGGATTAAAATAAAATATTAGTCTTAGTCTTTCATAACAAATTCTCACATAATATGGTGTCATCCACAGTAAAGTCTGTGCGTGTGTTCAGATTTAGAGAGATAAGGTAGGTGAGGTAATATTTTTAATTGGACCAACTTCACACAGGACCAATTTATCCTGCATTCAGTTACTCCCATGGGCCATCTTGAAGTCATATAAAGGAACATTTTATTTTCCATGAAGACAATTACGCTGGCAACACCTAATTTATTTGGCCAGCCCTTCCTGAACAATCTCGCATCTATAGTGTGAAACAGGTCCAGTCTTGAACACCAGTGATTCTCTTGCAGAAAAACACACACATCATTGCTTAGATTGCATTTGGTCAAGTCATCATGTAAGACAAATAGAACCTAGGAAGATTATTTTTAACTCAAAAATTCCATTCACATTTTATTAGAAACAGCCTACATCATCTCAGGAGAATGGCTAAATTAATTCCTACATCAGCAGAGAGATAAGAAAAAGCATGGATCAGCATCTTGTGATTATGCAGCAAGAATACAGGTCATCAGTACAGCTATAACATGGGGTGATCTGCACAAATGAGAGCAGATTTAAAAATGTAGTCAAATACTAATATAAAACTAAACGTTTATTAATATGCCTTCAGTTTCTTCATTTGCTTTAGTCTGTTTTTTCCTAATAGGAGGCCACTTGCTTTCCTGAGGACTTGATTCTGATGCCACGGCTGCTGGGTTGGCCTAAAAACCCTAACGTCCTTAGGGGAAAGGTCCTTTTGTTGTCATGCTGCCCTTCGGAATTCTTTGTTAGCAGTGGACCAAGAATGCAAGGTCAGTATTTTCGACCAGGCTCACAAATCTCTCTGCAGTATTGCTGTTCCCCGGGAAAAACCTATTTACTTTTAAATCATTCTGCCATGAAAAAATAGTGAGGTTTTCAACCAGACGTTGATGACAGAGCTCTCCCTGGCTGCTGCAGGAGTGCACACACGTACCGAGCTTCGGGCTCGCCCCTGGCTCTTGAGCAATCAAGTTTAGCTCAGACATTTTGATTTAAACCAACGCGAACACACAGTCGGTCCCGCCTGCAAGCAGCAAGGCTGCCCCTGTTCTGAAAAGCATCCGCCGCTCTCATCCACACAACTTTTGCTAACAGGTGGTTGTTGCTCCCTTTTAAAAAGAAAGTCTCTTGTTCCTCCCCTGCAGCAGCCAGTGTAAGTCCGCTGCACCCACAGCGCCGCACGCACCTTGGAGAAGCCGTAACACACACACACACGCACACACACCATGGGCAGTCCCTACCCAGACCGGCCCGCAACAACTGCGCCGCCAGCTACCAAAAACCCGACCCCGCCTGCTTCCGGGAGGCGGCTGCAGGAGCCGAGCCCCGAGCCCCGCAGCATTTTGTAGGAACCGCGGGCTTGGTTCGGGCCGAGGCAGCTGCCAGGCAACACGCCGGAAATCGAGCGCAGCCTCGGGGCGGGCGGGCCCCGCTGGCACCTGCAGGGCTCGCCCGTGCAACACGCGCGCACAACCCTCCGCCGCCCCGGGCTGGGTGAAACCTGCCCGGCCGCGCCCCCGGGACCCCAGACCAGGAAGATCGATGCGTCCCCAGCCCGCCCGCACGCGGGGTGGGGACCCCCCTTCCAGGCGGCCGGGGCTGGGCGCAAGAGACTGGAGTGGCCAGGCAGCGGGCCAGGGCTCTGCAGCCTGGCGGGGCCGCAGATGCCGGCTGCTTTCCTCCTGCTTGTCCAGCAACCTGCCCGGGCGGGGCGGGGGGCCGCGCGCCTGCCGCCTGGCTCCCGCGGGAAAGTTTCGGAACTTGCGGAGGGCAAGTTCCCTGCCGCGGGGCCAGCGGAGGGATGGGGGGGGGGGAAGCACTTACAGCCTCTTCTCCTGCGGCTCCAGCTGCCGGTGCATGGCCAGGGAGAAGCCGAACAGGCTGCCCGGCTCCCCGCGCCGCAGGATCACGTTGTCGGTGTCCAGGTTGAAGGCGGAGGCGAGCCAGGGGAGGAGGGACAGGTAGAGAAGCGTCTGCCGGGGGGCCATCGGCTCGCACGGCTCCGGCCGGGGACCAAGAGGGGAGCGGGAACCTGCTGCTGCTCTGTGCCCCTCCCCGAGTGCGCCCGGCGCTCCGCAGCCGCTGCTCCCCTCGCCGCCTGCCACACGCTGAATGAGCCCGTTGTTCTCCTGAGACTCCCAGCCTGGGCTTTGCACTAAGTGACGAAGAGAGCCGAGCCCCGCCTCCCCCAGCCATGCCGGGTCCCGGCCCTGCAGCCTTCAGCCTCTCGCAGCCCTGCCCTGCCCTGCCTCCGCCTCTCCCAACCCCGCGGCTGCCCTGCCCCTCTCCCAGCGCTTCTCCCACCCCTCAACAGCCCCACAACGCTCTCCCAGCCCAGGAAAGCGCCACTATAAGCAACCTCTGCAACCGTCCAGAGCTTGGAACCGATCCCAGTCCTGCATGCTGCCCTCGGCCTCTCCCCACCAGCCTTTCCCAGGCTCCAGCCAACCCGCACAAGTCCCCCAATCCTTCAGCAGGGTCTTGTTGTACCATTCCCTAGGTCAGGTGCTGCAATCAAGGGTCACCTATAAGGAAGCTGTAGCTGGCTACTTATTCCCAGTTCCTTGGTCAAAGATTCTAAAATGGAAATTGAGTAAATTGGCTTTCAACATAAATTAAGTGACAATAACTCCCAGGTTACCCCAGTCCTGTGTATCTGTGTCCACCAGGTGTATGGGAAAACAGAATTAGAGTAGGGCTATCACACAGAGCAACACACTGCACAGAAATAAAGCTTTGTGTCAGAGTGATCCGCCCCAGGCTGCTCAGAACCCCTCTGACAGATGCAGACATATGAGCTGGGGTGACCCAAGAGACATTTTGTCATTAACATCTAGTCAAACCCCTGTTACTTATTCAAATTAAGAGTCCTTGAATAAAGAGCTGGGCATAAGTAACCAACTTTAGGCTCATCCTCTACAGATATGGGAAAGACCAACATAAAGCAGCCCAAGCACATTGATTTCATTCTCTTCTGGTGGCTTCTTGGTCCCCTAAGCCTCAAAATGATAGAAGATGCCACAGGCTGAACTCCACCAAGGACACTCCCAACAGCACCAAGCGCTAAATGACCCAAGTGGAAGATGACAGGCTGGGAAAAAAAACAATATGCTTCACCACAGAAAAGTAAACCATAAAATACTGAAAATTGATTTACTAATTTAACTACTAATGGAACATGTACCAGCTATAACAAGAAATGTCCAATAGTAAATACATCCCAAGGTCATGAGACAGTGATATGTTCTGAGACATTCTCAAAAACCACTGCATCTACTGAAGATGAAGAACCAGTTCTGGACAGCAATGTCTGGAACTTCCGCTGTTTCTAGTGTTCCCTGTACATACTCCCCAAAAGACAAACTCAAGTAAAAACCACCATCAATGCTTACCTGTATTGGTTCTTTTAGTCCCTCTTACAAAGCACACCGAGAAAACATTCTGCATGCATATACACAAGTCTTCTCTAAACTGTCTTCAGGGCACTGTAGCTTCAAACCTCCATAATCTCTGAAGACATCTGAGATTATTCTATTCCTAATCTATAATTGTCAAAAAATAGTCTGCATATGAAGCATCCCATGTCATTTTATCTCATGTACTCACCCAGAACTCTGCAGGAATGTTTTGCTAATGTATATAACATACCGGAATGGTAAACAGTGTCAGTGGTGATTTTTAGTTTGTTTGCAGTTGACTTTTGTTACTGCATCCTGCATTCATTTTCTTTTCCTAAAGTAAAGTTTTAAAAACCCTGTAAAAATAGACAATGGCATGACACAGTTGAGTCTGCTTGAAATGCCCTTCAGACAGATTTTTAAAGATACGTTTCAGCAAGGTCCTGATAATACACTTACATATTTTTATGGTAATTGATATTGCAAATAATTTTTAAAAAAGAGAGAAAATAAATCCATCTGTTGCTGTTCTGAAGCCACACACAAATGTGCTTCTGTAGCCTGGAAACCATAATGCAGTGTTCAGTCACATCACAATCACTCCGATGGCATAGACTTCTGTTGACACAAACACTAGACTGATTTTACAGGGGGAGAGGACTGGGCTCATAAAGGAGCAAGCTTATTACAATACATAAATTTGATGGTAATTAGCAATACTTGAAAACAAAATAAGCATTAAGCCCTTTCAAAATAATTTGGAGGTTATATCAAAGTGAAAGGAGTTTTCCCTGCAATAACATCCAGCCTACATACTCTAGTACTTTGAAAAAGTAGTAATAGTTCTGAATAACTCTGGCAGGGAGAGGAATCATTCAAATAATCATATACTATATCCAGAAAATAGTTTGGACAACACTGCCATGTTACATTTATTGGATCCCCTTGCCAATGCTGTCTAGGCATTTTTTACTTGTTCACTGTTAGCAATATCAGTGGTGAGATGAAAAATGATTTCACAGTTTCTTATTACCAAAACTAACTAATAAAGAACATTTAAAAAGTTAGTTACATTAAAACCTCTCACAGGATTGAGATTGTTTATAAGGTGGAGCAGAGATGCGCTCAAAACTTTTAGTGTTACATTGGGATAGTCTCTTAGACAGGTAAGACAGGGTGAGTGAGGTAATATTTTTTACTGGACCAACTTCTGGGTGTGAGAGAGACAAGCTTTTGCGCTACAGGTGATCTATTATACAAATTTCACTTTATTGAAGGAAAAAAAGCAAGTTTGAAAACATCAGTTTCCTTCTTTTTTTCAAAGTAGCCCATGATATTGCAGAGATTAGCCCATCTGCAGAAAGATGTTTTGGGACATCTAACAACTGACACATACTTTCATACTTCTTATTTTGTCCCATCCCAGTGTAAAGGATGATGAAAATTCGGTATGACAGCCAATCATCATTGACATTCTCATAACGCATAATAATGTACATACTAATGCAATGTTTCTGAAAGAAGCAATAGCCACGGCTACCTGTCTCAGCCAGCTCAAAGCCATGTGCCCTTTCTCTAACACATGCTCTGCCATAGCTGAGTTTTCAGCTGCCTGTTTATTAATGGCATGTTGGTATTCTGCCAAATGGGCTGCAAGACATTGGCCGGCTGTGCATGCATACGGAGGAAGCATCAGTGCCAGAAATGCTCTCTTCAATGTATCAACTGTTTATTTAATTATAAGAACTAATTTTTCATTTTTAGAAAAGAAAGCAGGGAACCGGAGCCAGATAAAACACTTTAGTCTACCTTCTAGAGAAACTCGAAAGAGTGATGCCTTGCGTTATCGATCCTTTATCTTTCAGATTAACAAAAAAATCTTACATTTACTTGGCATAAAAAGTAGTTTATCATTTACTAATCTATGTAGACACATACCAGTGCATTTTTCATGCTGCATATTAAAAAGTCTTGAAAAGCAAAAATATGTAGACATGTCCCCTTTTCTTCCTTAAATTAAATTCATTGTGCTTATTAATTGTATTTAATTTCAGATGAAAAATTGACCCAGGCCTACAGTATTAAAACTAGTTATCTAAAGGTTCTCTAAATTCTTAACTGAATCAAACTTTGTGGATTCAGAATTTATACATGGAATCAGCCCTTTGGAATGATTTCTTTAATGCAATGCCTTTACAAATTTTAGAATTGCTGGCTTTCCCAGAAGACCTAGTTGAATATAGCTGATGCCTCTGGAGAGCTATAGCAATGAGCTGAAGAGACTATTACAGACTTTTGTACATTAGGACATTTTTGTTAGAATTTCCACTACTGCTATCTTCGGTTCTGCTCCACTGGTGTTAGCACTAGTGAGCACAACAGTAAACAAGATGCCTGCAGCTGCTGGCATTTTAAGAAAAATGTTGTGCTTAGAGCACAGTAAGATGTCACAGTGATTAAAATGCTAGTGGCTCCCTGGAGGCCTGTCTACACTAGCGCTCCCACTGTTATCGCTCCACCTAATGTAGACCCCTGGCCCAGATCTACACAGGGATTTGGGCATTGCAATCACAGGGACACATTGCAATCCACAAAGCCTGCGTTAGGTGTGTAGGCTCCCAATACAATGAATCGGGAGACATGGGCACCTTACAATGAGACTACAAAAGCCAACATGCTAGGTAGGGAGCTACCTAAAACATCCAATGGGAGATGCCATGAAAAGGGTGTGTCCAAAGCCTGCCCTGCTCCCAGAGATAGGCCTCTAAGTAAGTCCAGGCTGCATGCAGACATCTAGTTCTGCTCAGTGATCCACAAACAGGAACCCATCACCTGGAGTCAGGAAGCTTAGGTGCCTAAGTAGTTTCTTGGGGGAATGAATTAGCTGTTTGCCTCTCTCCATGCAAAATTGGACAGAGGAGGAGGAAGAGGTGGTGGCAGTGCTGCCAGTGCCTAGTTTATAATCTTTAGCTCATGGTTAAAGTGCTCATCCGGAATGTGGAAGATCTAGTTTCAATTCCTGTCTCTGCCAGAAGGGGAGAAAGGTTTTCCAACTGCCGGTTGGAGCAGGGAAAGGGGGCTGGTTGAAAAGCTTCCTGATACTTGAAACACTAGGCACAGGACTATTCCTGAGGAAAAACTTCAAGCTGCCTCACCTGCTTTAAATTGCAAAATGCATAGATAGCAGTGACTCCCAAAAGTTCTTTTTTAGCAGCCCGGGATCACCAATCACAAGAGTGCATTGGCCACACTCCCTTCCCCTTGGCCATGCCTCCTATGCCTGGGTACTCAAGTGGGCTGGCTTAGAGCCTGTTATGCCAGCTCTATCCCACTGGAGGATTTTTCTATCCAAGGGGATCTCCAGGTGACCAATGCAAAGCAGACATAATAAAGCTGATGAATTGGCCTCATAGTATATATGTGACTTTTAGAATGACTTTTACAATAATAATTTAATACATTACCACAAATATTTTTATATAAAAATTTGGGAGTAACCACAGGGCCCTATCATTTCCAACTGAAGTCAGGAGAAAGAATCCCATCAACTTCAAAGGAAGTTGGATCAGGCTCATAGCAGACAAGGCTCTACTGCAAAGTTGACTTTTGCTAGAAACAATCTGTGAAGGAGGGTGGACAAAGCTTTTACCTTAAGTCTTGGACTGCCTTTGGCCCCAGCATAGTTTGGAATAATCTCAGGCCAGGACCATGAACAGGGCCCAGTAAATGTCCATGTTTAGTAAACAAAAACTAAAACAATACTGAAGAATTAAGATATTTGCTATTTTAATCTCCTTACAAGACAAAAAAGACTTTATATAAAGGCCTTGAAAACAACAGGATCTAGATTACCAGGCCCTTGCTGGTAGTCCCTGCTCCTGGTCATTGGCTTGTAGCCATGTCAATTCTCCTGGTAACTTCTTCTCTACTTTACTTCACCAGTGCAGACCACCAGACTATACTGTACCCACAATCACACTGTTGAGACTTGATTTCTATGACTGATTCCGCTTTCCCCTATCCCCACCCACTAACACAGGATTCCTGTTTGTTAGATTGTTAGACAACTCTCCCCAGACTCTTTTTTCACATTATAATTTACATTTTACTCTTTTTGTACATGAAAACTCTCAAAATTATAGCTGCAATTGACTGCAGGTGCAAATCCTACAGTTTAGACAGTTAAGGATGTTATTAATATCCATTTGGCCCTGAAAGGCCCCAAGGAGAGAGGGGCTGTCAGCAGCTGCCTGAGCCCAGTGCACATTAGAGCTTGAAGGAGCAGTGGGCATCTTACACCAGTGGAAGACTAAGCATAGAAGACTCTGCCCCTATGTCAGGTGGGGGCAAGGGTGGCTGACCCAGGAGGCGATTGTGCTGTCTCTTCCAGCTTTATACCAGCTGAGAGTTCCCCTACACCTGAAGAATTCTCCATTGACCATCTCAGACCTCTCTAACTTTGCGATTATATCTACACAAATTAAAAATTAAATGACAGCTGCTGCTCTTTAAGTATCTAGCCCAGTCTCTTTGTTTTGAAATTAATTCCTAAAACTCAACTTTTCTATTTGGTACTGGATTTTTCCTTCTTTTTAGCAATAAACTAAATAGCAGTTCCAGATTGATAGATGCCCAAATCTTTAACATTTAGTCCCCCTTTTCTTTTTAAGCATATACAATAATTCATGCATATGAATACCAGATTGGTATTCCTTTACAAAGGAAAAACATACTCTACTTTTGTAGGTAATGATTCAGAAACTGACAGTCACAATATTTCTGATCTGAAATCTTCAACTGCTGAATTATGTTTCAGTCATAGTTTTAGAAGATAACCTAGATGAAGCAAAAAATTTATGTCCAGAATTCCAGTTCACAGACTTTAGATTCACACTGCTCTCAATGTTCTGTATCAGCTCCTTCCTCCCCCTCCCCCAAATAGCTGTCTACTTTTATCTTTTACAAGAAGAGATCATTTTCCACCCAAGCTCTGAGGTAAATTCCTTCAAGCAGTTTTAGAATGATCAGTTTGAACTGTCTGGAGAGCAAACATCTTAGTAAATAATCCTAGGGCAGTTAATTCTTTTCTGATGAGTTAGGAGAGGTCAGAGAAATGGTGGTGACAAATGGGAACATACAAGGTATTAAAGGGTTTATAAAGTATCAAATACCAGCCTCCTGGAGTGTATTGGATACATTTAAAAGGAGGCAAAAATAGGCTTCAGAGATATTCATAATATAATTGTAAGAGGCCATACTACACTTCACCAGCCCTAAAAAAAAGGAGAAGAAAAATCTCAGCTAGAGAAACAAAGGTTCAAAAGAACCTGAGATTCCCACCTGACAACAGAGTTCAATGCTGACATGCGATAGCTGTACACACCACAGTTGCACACAGTGGGTGAAATCTTGGCTCTACTGAAATCAATGGAAAAACTCCCACTGATTTCAGCAAAGCCAAGATTTCACAGTGTTTGTTTGTGCCTCTGAGCGCACAATCCAATCACCCAAGGGCAGCATCTTTTGGTTCTTCAGGTATTGCTTCATTAGTAACAGATGCTTAGGTATATCCTAAAGAGACCATTAATTGAGTTAATCTTATGAGGAGCTATAAAGTGGCTTGAGATGTTCATCATGAGTAAAATTTGTGGCCATGTAGTCAGAGTATATACATTAGAGCAGATTCTGCTGTGCATGGGACTCACCAGAAATCCATGGGCAGCAGCAGGCGCTCAGTGCCGGATCTGTCCAACCCTGCTGTAGGTTGTTCAGAGGCAGGGCCTAGAGATCATCAAGATTTAGTGGACTCATGCATATAAAAAGCAAGCAAGCAAAAAAAGAATCCTTAAAATAATACCTTTGGGTTTTTTTCATATCCCCAAAAACAAAAACCCACAACCAAAAAAAAAACCCCACAACAAAGCACAACCCTTTTTTTTTTCCCATTTCCTCATAAAGGATTGATGTGAAATGTAAAGACTTAATGGTGATTACATTTGATGACCTTTGTGAAGACAGCATTGGGAACATTTCAGTAGTTAAGTTGAAACACTCAATAAAACTTACGCTATCTTTGTTCTCTTCCTTCTCACTGAAGGATGGGAGGTACAAAAAAGACTGATTAACCAATGTAGCTCCTCTGAGCTGGAACAGCTAAGGGAGTGAATCAGCACAGGAACGCTAAGTACTCTGAAAGAGGAGAGTTTGGAAAACCTCATCTTTTTGAGTCTGTAACTACAGTAGAACCTCAGAGTTACAAACATTATGGGAATGGAGGTTGTTCATAACTCTGAAACATTCGTAACTCTGAACAAAACATTATGGTTGTTCTTTCAAAAGTTTACGACAGAACATTGACTTACGGTAATACAGTTTTGAAACTTTGCAGAAAAAAAATGCTGCTTTTAATCATCTTAATTTAAATGAAACAAGAACGGAAACAGTTTCCTTATCTTGTCAAATCTTTTATTAAACTTTCCCTTTATTCTTTTTAGTAGTTTATGTTTAAGAACACCATACTGTACTTGCCGGGGGTTTTTTGTTTTGGTCTCTGCTGCTGCCTAATTGCATACTTCTGCTCCAAATGAGGTATGTGATTGGCTTGTCAGTTCATAACTCTGGTGTTCATAACTCTGAGGTTCTACTGTATAGCCTAACGGCTATATTCAGCCCTGTTATAAAGTAGTGCAACTCTACTGACTTCAGAGACATTACAACTAATTACACTAGGGCTGAATTTGGCCTTAGGTGTTCAAGTTCTTTCAGACTGGGAATATTTTGAGCTTCAAGATGTCGACAACTATCTAGGTTCCCTTTTTGAAATCCAGTTTTATCAACTTCTTTTCACGGTCTCTTTAGTATGCCTTGTGGCAACAGATATGAATTGGATACCTTTTATCTATAGGATTGTTGTAAAAAAAATACCCTGCATACTTTCTGTCACTATTGCTCTGATTTTATTTATTTATTGAAAACAATGGAGACTTGGCTTGGGGCTTTTTTGGGAAGTGTAATTAAGGGGCTTTTTTAAAAACTCTTGGGCTTTCACTTACACAGATTTTTTGTGCATTTCCTCCTCTTCCTGCTCTCATTGTTTTGTTGGCAGCAAACACCTCAGCATTAAACATCAAAGAATATGGGGGAGGTAGGCACAACTAACCTAACAACCATATATGGGCTTTGAGCATTTATTATGCACCTCTTTGACATTTACCCATAGTTGTGTAAGAACAACAGCTGTCTCTTTTGCCACATTCCAGTATTAAAAATAAAACAATGCCCCCTGTATATTATTCTGCAATACACCAATTGTATTAGAGGCCTCATGAAGTACTTTCTACATTCTCAAGAGATTCACAGTTATCATGGAAATGGAGGGAGGGATCTTGAGCTATCTGGGTATACCAGAACCACAGTGTATACTAGACCATAAGCTCCAAGAAGTGGCAGAACAGTGGGAAGACCTACTGAGTTCTTTTGCACCAGAGTGGGAGAATGGGGTGCCTGATTGCTCCCCAAGGAGGGATGGAGCAGACTGCTCCTTCTACCCCTTAAAACAGTGGTTCTCAACCATGGTACCCATGGGTGTACGCAGAGGTCTTCCAGGGGGTACATCAACTCATCTAGATATTTGCCTAGTTTTACAACAGGCTACATAAAAAGCACTAGTGAAGTCAGTACAAACTAAAATTTCATGGAGACAATAACGTGTTTATATTGCTCTATATACTATACACTGCAGTGTAAGTACGATATTTATATTCCAATAGATTTATTTTATAATTATATGGTAAAATGAAAAAGTAAGCAATTTTTCAATAATAGTGTGCTGTTGACACACTTGTATTTTTACATCTGATTTTGTAAGCAAGTAGTTTTTAAGTGAAGTGAAACTTGGGGTATGCAAGACTAAGCAGACTTCTAAAAGGGTCATAGCAGTCTGGAAAGGTTGAGAGCCACTTCCCCTAGGCACTAAACTGGACACAGGAAGAGAGCACACTGATGAGCCTCCACCCAAGAACACAACACAGCAAAGTAGCAGCGGGCTGGAGCCCACTGAAGGAGGAAAACTTGCATGGAAGGTCACAGGGCCTGGTGGGACCAGTACAGGCTTCTGATAAATCTGATTAGTTTGGGATAACGATCTGAACTTTGTTATTTTTTTCTAAATTGAATCTTTTGATGTTCATTATGACTAATTATATGTTAGAACCTTGATACTTCAGGCATGCACCAGCCAAACCACGTTAGTAATTGGTTCATCTGGAACTGTTTCAAACAAGTTTAAGCTTGGCTTTCAGACTCGTTTCCCAGCCCAGTATAGACAAGACCAGAAAAGGCAGCCAAGATCTACAAGAGCTAGTCTGAAAAAGCAGTATTTAATCTTAGGAGTCTCCAAACTGCTAAAAGTTGTAGTACTTCAGATAGAACAAGAAGAAAACAAACAAAGCTTTCTAGCAAATGTTTTCCTTATTATTCTTTTCCTTTTAGATGGACGATGATTTTTTTGGAGAGAGAATTAGACAAATAGCTACCAGATGCTATACAATTGTAATTTTCACCTCCTTCAAATGACTATTTACAAAGCACATTACTTCTGAACAACATCTAGCAATAGGTTTGTCTTCATTGGATAGCCCTACACTGCAGATAGTTTAAACTGCAGATTCTAGTTGGCCAAATCCTGAAATCCTTTCACTGATTGTACTCAAATTCCCATAAAATCAATACAAGCTTTAGCTGAGCAAAGACTGCAAAAAACATTAAGCCCTAAGTAAGTCCTCAGGATTCAGCCTATTGTTTATTCACATAAATCAAACAGTTGGAACATCTAACTACTTTGTAAGTGTAAATAGCATTGTGTGTATATACAAACATTACATGTGAAAATGGGGCACCCAGGTGCCATTATAAGGGTGAACTGAGGTCCCTTTGAAAATTTCACTCATTTTGTGACTTAAAGTAGCCAAGAAAAATAGATATAGGACAGCGGGAGTGTGGAGTAAAATAATTATTAATTGCACACTATATAAACCTGAAAGAAAATTTTTCTGTTGACATTCCAGGGTTAGAAAGTATTGCTAGCAACAAGGTATTTTTCCTAGAGCAAAACCACCACCATAAATGGGACCCTTAAATATAAAAGGAATGCTGATTGCAAAATCAGGAAACATTGCATTGTTTGACAGTGATTACAAGTTTTCATGATGTATCATCAAATTAATCTTTCAGTGATTCAAACCTTCACTAAAAACTACATTTTTAAACCTATCAAAACTTTAAACATACAAGTAATCAGTTAGATTCACTTCAGGGTCTATGCTAGTTTACACAGTTTTTACCCTAGAAGACATCCCACCTGGTAGAGGTTCCCAGTGGTGGAAAGGCTGGAGCGGGACAAGATTGCTGCAGTGCAAAAAGGCCACAAACGCTTTCCTACTAGCAAGGCCATCAAGGGGCACTGTTGCCAGAAGGTATGCAACTCTGGCTGGCAAACTGCATGGCTGAGGAATAGGATGAGTCAGCACTGCCCTTCCCCCCACCTCAGTGACTCATGCCAGTGGACCCCCAACAGAAATTAAAGCAGTCCTCCCCTTCCCCAGCCAAGAGAGCTCAGCAGCAGAAACACCATCTGCTTTCACTGGGGTGAATCTTCACCAATGGGAATTGGTCAGGTGTAAATTGCCTCCCTGCATCAGCTATGTCAGTTGTTCATAACTGAGCCCCACTGTATACATTTAAGAATTAACTGGCATGCAACCATTAGCACAGGTGTAATAATATTTATGTCTTAATAAGTGCATTCAGTTTATTTATATTTTTAATTAAAAAAAAGATGTTTATAGACCAGTTTAAAAGTACTCCACTTAAGGGTTGTGTACACAAACTCAATTAGATTTAGTTAAAGTGGTGCAAAACCCTATGTGGAGAGTCTTGTTTTGGTTGAAGAATGATTTGGCTTAAACCTTTCTCTAATCAACTGAAATAAACCTAAAAAAAACCCAACAAGAGTTCTGTAGCACTTTAAAGACAAACAAATTTAATTCAGCAGGCATAAAGCTTTCGTGAGCTTCAGCTCACTTCCTCAGATGCAATTGGTAGAAATAAACCTGATTTAAATCAAAATAAAGGTGCCCACACAATTTTTCCATTGGTTTAACTACAGTGGTTTAATATTGCATCATTAGATAAACTCAGTGAAGACAAGCTCTTAGATAAAGACACATTCCTTGACCTGGTGTTCTCAAAATTGAAGCAAAACATCACAAACAAAGAAGTCACTGAATTTAGTGCTTCTGAAGTTGTGGATGTTCATGTAACTCCAACCATGCAACATAAAGCCGGGTTAGGGGTTCTCTAAGTAAATGTGTATAGTTGGCCTTCCTCACAGTGGACCCCTGTACTTTGAAAATATTAAAATACTTAATATAAGTCCACACAACATTTATGAAAACATTAACGTAGTGTCCTACCTAAGGAAAATGTATATTTGATTACATTTTTATGATGTGATGCATTAACACAACATGAAGATATTTTAATGTTTATTTTGGGAAGATATGAACATCTATTGTAATTAAACCCAGAACTTCTGTTTATGGCTCTGAACCTGCTAAGACTCACTCATGCTGTGAATTGTTCCACTGATTTCAAAAGTTAAGCACATACATAAGTCTTTTAGGGTCAGGGCATAAGTTTAGCTCCTGAGGCTTCAGGAACTAAACTTATGTTGTACAGAAGCATTGGCTTTTTTTGCCTTTTCACTTCATATACCTATCTATTTTACACAATAAAATAATCTTCAGAAACTTTCATGTTCTTATCCAAGGAATTTTTAAAATGTTACAACAGTTTGCTAGCCAAGGAGGAACGTTGAAGTGCATTAATTCTTAAATAACCTCTAAACATTTAGAACCAGCAAAAGGGAAAGGTCACTGGGAACTCTAGGAAAGTATGGACACATGAAAAATCCGTCTATGAGGGCACTGTTCCCCTTCAGTTCCAGTTTCGCTCTGTGAAAAGATTCATTGCATTATGCTGCCATGAGCAGACAAGCTTATTGAGTGAACTGTAAATCTAATCAGTTTGGCAAAAGGGTTTCATGGGAGCAGTGTAAACAATAGGGATAGTTGTTTTGGCTTAACTGACTTCAAGTGATTCACTGTTGTCCATTTGTCCAGAACAGCTGAAGATGTAAAAACCAGACAATTAATTACTGTACTGAAGTGAAGTTCTAACAAGAAAAGAAAAAAACAAGCATGCAGTGCAGAGGTTTCAAATGCTACAATTATATACAGGATTTAAGACATTACTTATTATGTGGGGCTTTTTTGTTTGTTTTTGTTTTGTTTTGTTTTTTTAACAGTTTTTCCATATTTCTGTAGTTTTAGTAGCAAATTCTAGATCCAGTGAAGGCAATGGCAAAATTCCTATTGATTTCCATGGGATCTGGCCGTCAAGAGTTTTGGAAACTATTCTGATCATGATATTCACTGGTAAAACAGATAAGCCACAAATATCTTTCTAAATTCCTATACAGTGTGGAGTCCTGAAATACTGCTCATTTTCAGAGGAAGATTTGTTCAATCAGTAACTCCAGACTGGCCCTTGCAGGAGGGTCTATTGTTCTTCATGTTCTAAAAATCAGATGGAATAATCTTAGGGTGTTCACATTTACAACAGCACATGTTTATTTTATAAATGTCTACTTCCGTTTGATAAGATGAAAACACATTGGAAACTTATGGCGTTCAAATAGAAATATGAAAGTAGTCAATTCTTTTTTTACCACTTAAGTCACTTGTACAGTTTCCAGAAGTAAAATTAAGTGACTCCTGTAACACCAAGAGAAAGATACCAATTTCCCATTGGTCACTGGCATCCTGTAGTAGTACAGTATTGTTTTATTAATTTAAAATATTTTGTTATCCTTTGGAGACTTGAATTTAAATTCTGGTCTATTTGCAAGTGAAAGTGAGTTTGGTTGCTTGTTTCAGCCTACCTCCAGTCTGTCCACATTACAAAACCACTTCTGTGTCTGGCATGAATTTAAATAGTGGTGTGGGGTGAGAGGAGATAGTAGAGGTTATGTCTGAAACAAGCTGATATAAAAACATTCATTACTTGTCAGACATTTATGACTTTAGAATAATGTAAAAACTGGATTCACCAGCATCTTTTGTCACAATTAAAACTGACCCTGCTCAGCTGGCATTGTCAATGTTCTCTGGAAGTTACAGGATATTGAGAAATTGGACCTACTCCTACATTTCTAACTCAGGCAAACGGGAATTTTGCTTGAGTAAGAAAATGCATGACCAGGCCAGCTAACATATGCAGGAAAAAAGGTAAAATATTCTAAAAATAGCTTCTAAAACTGCTAGTACAGCTTTGTATACCCACATTTTTATGGTAAAATTTTTCAGGAGGGGGGTATTTTGAGACAAAGGGATGAACTCTGATTTCTGAGGCTACGGCTACACTGACGGCGGCAAAGTCACCACTATCAGATCGATTTCTCTGGATCAATTGAGCGGTCAGTGAAGACCCGTTCAGTCGATCCAGAAATCGACGTACTAAGACCACCTTCACAAGTGGCATAGCGCTGCATCGATGGGAACACAGTTCCCGTCGGCGCAGTGCAGTGAAGACAGCA
Source organism: Emydura macquarii macquarii (assembly GCF_026122565.2). NCBI lineage: Eukaryota > Metazoa > Chordata > Testudines > Chelidae > Emydura > Emydura macquarii. Next base: position 74,750,179 of record NW_027131390.1, read on the forward strand.
TGCAGAAGAGGAGCAGAGAAGTCGACGGGAGTTACGCAAGTTTTTTGCGTAGCTTGCGTAACTCCCATTGACTGCCACCGAATCTCGGAGGTAAGTGCAGACAGGGTCTGAATGAAAATTGGATAGTTAGATCAATAATGATCTGGTCTTCAGGAACAAGTACAGTTTGTGTACTAAATGTTATACACAACAAGCTTCAGTGTGAAAAATATGCTCCAAAAAACGTGTCCAAATTTCAGAGACTGGGTTTAGGTGCCTTTGAAAATTTGTCCTCGGAAGTCTTCATTTGCGGTTATGTCCTAATCCTTCTATAATAAAATAATGTGTGTGTCTTTGATTATTTGTAAAAGTATTGTAAGTACTTGTGGCCCTAATCCTAAACTCAAGAGCACACATGCATATCACAAGATCCCGTAATTATCTGTGCATTTGAAGGGCACTCAGCTCCTATTTACTCACCTGCTTAGCCAGGATATTCTGACACCCTAAAACATGCATTAGGACAATTATACATATCTACCTCATCTGTAATATGATTGACCAAATGGGGTGTGATCTGGCTAAAAGTTTTAGCCCTATACAGTCTATGCCCTCTTTATTCATATCCAATGGCAACAATTTCAATGCAATTTATTCCATTGCAGCAGAATCCATGAGCAATTTAGAGGAGTAGGATGAACAAGGAGTTAGACCTCCTGAATCTTCATTTGGGCTGTGGCTTTTATGATACCAATTCACAGGACACGACCTCAAAATAATTGCCTTCCAGGACTCATATGCATTGCTTCCTTTGTTCCTCTATTTACACATTGGACAATTAGTATCAGTTTTAAAACACAAAGGGCCCACTGCTGTAAACTGCTGAGAACCCCCTGTGTGGGGCTGAATTTTTGCAATCTGACAATATAAGTGATACACTGACAAATATGGCCCTGCCTAATTCATATTTGCTCTTTCCAGTAAAAGCATATCTCTTCTATTTGCTGTGGATCAATCCTTTACATTAACAAAACAAAAATGTAGCAATTTTTTAAAGTAATAATTCTTTCCAATGACCGTATCTTTCATCCTACCACAAAGTACTCCCCAACAAAAATGAATCACTTCTCACTACACACCTGCAAGTTAAGAATATTGCCCTATCTCCATTTTGCAGTTGAGAAAACTGAGGCATAATGAAGTTAAGTGGCGACCCCAATATCACAAAGGAAATCTATAGCAGGGCCTGGAATAGGACCAGATCTCCTGACTGCCAAATTTGCCTTGTTATCAGTATTCTTTTGAAAAAAACTCTGAACATTCTTAATAATTCATAATGAAAGTATCAGAAAATATTCTTTATAATAATTTGCAAAAATAAAACTTATTTCAATGAGTAGCATGGCACACTAAAATATCCTGAAGATATTAATAGCTGTAAATCTTTAACTTCAAAGGCACCCTGATTCAGAAAAAGAATGGAGTGTCAAGTTTCTGAGAATTATTGGGGCATCATGAACCATTACATTTCAGTTCTCTTATCCATTTTGGTTAGACCTAAGATTATATCTAGTTGTATCTTTCACTTTTTAAAATTTTATTGTACCTATTTTATTGTACCTATTTTATAGTATCTTTGTTAACTAAGATTGTAGAACGCTGTACATATGTCTATTGTAGCTAATAGTTTTATGCTGTCTTTCAAGTTCTAAGTGTATACTGACATCAAATGAGACCAATTGTGCAAGATTTTAAACTGCACTCAGTCTATACAGTCTGTCATAAATGCAGGAGTTTATTTTCAGTAGTTAGAAATGTTAGTCAGATCCCAGGGCTAATATCATTCATTGGGAAATAAGTTAAAAGGGCTGACTACTCTAGATCCATTGGGAAGGAGACTTTGGTGAAACAGGCATGTAAGCAATTGACCAAACAGTCTGTGATTTATTTTTGGATTGTTTTTCCCCTGTTGTGTTAACACCACAAGAACTGATAACCAACTGGCACAAGAGAGGCCCTATTATGGGACCGTTGATCAAATAAATCTATACCAAGTCACACTGCCAAGGTAGAAATTGAGTATAAGTGTTATTTTCTATTTTAGTTGTGTGATTGGATTCTGAAAACCTAAATGGCTGTACTGACCAATTTGTAATTTATGTAGCCAAATCATAGTCCAACACCATTTTTTGCCTTCGTATATCACCTATACCAGGGTGGACAAACTTACTGACCCTCCGAGCCGCATAGAACAATCTTGAGAAGTTTGAGAGCCGGGGCACGCCTACTGGGCCTCAGGGCTTCAGCCCTGCAGCAGTGTGGTGGGGCTCATGGCTTCTGCCCTGTGGGGTGTGCCTGCCAGGGCCAGCCCCACTCCCAAGCCCTGGCAGACGTTTCCCACAGGGAAGAAGATCCAAGACCCCCTCCCAGCAGGGCTGAGGCCCCAAGCCATGGCAGATGCCTCCTGTGGGGCAGAATCCCCGAGATCCCCCCTCCCCACAGGGCAGAAGCCCCTACCCCTACCCCCACCCTACCATGAGCCTCAGTAGGCATGCCCCATGTGGCTGAAGCCCTGAGACCCCCCCCCACTAGACAGAAACCTCTAGCCCCCACCACCCCACCACAGGGCAAAAGGGCAGGGTTCCCCACACCAGTCTGGTAGGCAGAGAATGGGGATGGGAGCATAACGGGCTCTGCGAGCCGCACTTTAACAGTAAAAGAGCCGCATGTGGCTTGCAAGCCATGGTTTGGCCACCCCTGTCCTATACCATTAGTTGCTATTAAGAATATTTTATAAACTCTATAAAACTAAATTCAATTGTCCAATCCTTTTCTTAAGTTAAACAATCAAAATTAAAATAACCTTAAGAAAGGTGGTATGCAATAATCAATTAAGCAGTTGCTTAATTAAGGTTTGTTCTATACCCTATTTTTCTTACATTATTTTACATCTTTTTCTTTTGGAGAAGTAATTGAGAGCTCAGATCTTGTTTCTAAATTATTTTGTATTCATAAGTGCTTAATTGAGTAAGGGTGGTTTGGGCTTTGTTTGTTTTAATTTCCCCATCTTCCCCACAACACTGGTGACCGTAATTACTATGGGCAATCTTCCTTTCAGAGAGATTTAGGGTTAGAATAACTGGGGTGCTTTAGGTTGACATTAAAAGTGGGCCAGAACTATATAATTCAGATCTGGAGTACAAGATCTGGGTCTGAGCAAAATTTAGATATGCTGTCCAGGTTCAAATTCAAACTTCTCCAAAATTCAGAAGTATTTGTATCTATGGTTTAAATTCAAGCTCATTTCTAATTAGGGGTGAGATACCTGAGCACAGCTGTGTGTGAAAGTTGGCGCTGCATTTGCTTACATTCTGTAGAATTCATCTGAGTTGGTGCACTTTACTATCCTCATTTTCAAGAGCAATAAATCCACTTCAAACATACAATTCAAAAAAACTGAGCACATTTTCAATGATGCATTTAACAAGCAGAGATGGATAGCTGGGGTCAGATGAACCAAAAATCCCCCTTCTACATCCAAAATAATAAACCTTTATGCCCCGGGGACATCTGTTGGCATATGTCATTTGCACTAACCAAATCAGAGCCTCATAGTTCCTCGTTGCTCTCTGTTTCTCTCCCCTCGAGCCATGTCGTGCCATAATAAGACTTGAGGAGTTGAGGCAGCACCAGGAACCCAGAGGCCATGGCTACATTCAGGAAATTTACAAAATTATTCCCATGGGTAACTTTTTGGGGTAAGTTTCCCCAGTGTAGACAAGGCAAGCAAGTATCTCTTCCTCCTTTGGGTCCCCTGCTGATAGCAACTGGCCAGCTGTCAGCAATCAGCTGTGGGCAGTGCTTCCTACTGCTCCCTATTGCATCAAGGCACCCTTGAATGTGAGAATCTAGATCCCAAGAATCCTGCTTTATTTCTCTAATCCATTCCTGGTGACGGGATCAGTAAAATGGACTAATTTTTTAAGCATGCCAATTCTCTAACTCCCTTATAGTTTTACTTGAATAGCTCAGTTCTGCCTTGTTTTTATTTCCCATTTTACCTCCCAAAGACTTTCTTTGTGGCTGACCCAGTACTTTCCCTTTACAATATTCTGCACTATGGTACTATAGATACACTGGGCCAAACCCTGACACACGCTGAGCACATACATCTCACAACTAGTTCTTTAACACGGTAGTGGAAAATTTGGCTAAACATGGACTCTAGAAGATGTGTTTATTTAATTGGGATTTTTCCCTGCTGAAAGTTGACTGCAGAGAAAGAGAAGTGAAGAGACATATAGTGATCCAAAATAAAGCACCAAGATAATACAGTTGACTAGAACAACATTGCCCTTAAACTAGTAGAGAAAAACTTAAAATAGAAATTAGTGGGGAAGCTATTTTTTAGAAGATATCATTTCAAAAGAAAGTAGAGGACCTACAAACAGGTCTTAGATCTGCTCCCTGCCTTGTCACCACTGTTCTTTTGGCCCAGTGAAGGTGCTCCCTACATTAATATCATATATATATTTTTATGTATGTGGTTAAAAGTGTTTGTAATCAAGTAGATTTTGTAATGCATGGTTACCATTTCTGGAATTTGAACAAAATAAAAACACAGATACTATTAAGAGGTTGACTTGGCACAAATGTGTCCTTTAAAAGGTAACAAATACAGGTTATGAACCAGAGTTGTTAATTCTTGTGTGGAAAATTCTTGTATGTTCAAAATTATAAAACAAATGTTTAAAAATGCTTATTCTTAGTGCTGCTAATTTCTCTCATACAAAATCTAATCTTGTTTAGATTTTGTCATAGTAGCTTTTGTCATAATGTACATCAGCAGAAAAAAATTTGTAAGTAATTTTCTGGAAAGGCACACATATCTCTCATGTTAAAGGAAGTTCATATCATGAATGCAGCAAGTCACCACCGAAATATTCGTGTGCTGTGTCTCCACATGACACAACTGCAGAAACATAACCTCAGGTGTTGTTTATCTGATGTGTTTCTATGACTCTAAAATATTTGGGAGCTCTGCATATATCACATTCATGTACTGGATAAATGACTTCAGTACCATAATTAAGCAATAATCCCTGCTAAATCAACTATTAGCACTAGATAAGAAATAGGCTTTTCAGTACCAGTCAGACTATTAACTTGCACTTAGTTATCTAGAGCTCTGTTTCCTATGAGCAAAAGGAAGCATAAATGGTATCGAACCATTTAAGTCTCGATATTTTACTATTTATTCAATTTTTGTAAGTTCTAAGCCATAATATCCAACAGCAGGAGGTAAATACCTACTTTATCAGATGGGAAGTGGGTGGACTTGCCGGTGTGGTCCAATCTGCATGCATCTTATGTATTTTTCCCACTGCACATTTGACTTTTTAATCTTTCTTGTGGTAGTAAATACTCTATGCAGATTGAAGTTAACTGTTTTTGGGAGGGGAAAGTAACTTCATTTGGAAATATATAGTTTCATAGATTTGGTTATTAAAGGATAAAAAAATATTGGTGTTTGCAAATAATAAAAATGTGTCTTTTTTCATACCAAAGCAGACAGGAAGCTCCTGTGCTCCTACGGAAAGGTAAGAACAATGGGCTGGGCCAGAGGGAAAACAGGTTTCTTTTATGTTCTCCTCTTTTATAATGATTGTTGTAAATATTATGTCCTTTCCTGAAAATTATGCAGTTCTAGCACTGTTTCTGCAAACTTAAAACTACCCTATCCTTTCTAAAACCTTTACCAATTGGTGTAAGTGTATGTCCATAAGGGAGACTAGGTGGGTGAGGTAATATTTTTATTGGACCAACTTCTGTTGGTGAGAGAGACAAGCTTTTGAGCTTACACAGAGCTCTTTTTCAGGTCTGGGAAAATTAAAGAAGAGCTCTGTGTAAGCTCAAAAGCTTGTCTCTCTCACCAACAGAAGTTGGTCCAATAAAAGATATTACCTCACCCACCTTGTCTCTCTGATATCCTGGGACCGACACAGTCACAACATCACAGCATATGTCAACAGTCAAACCAAGTATGATATGGGATGAAACTAATATTCCATGCATTGTCCCTTTCAGTTACAATACTGAAGTTATTGGATAACGGGGAAGTGAGATGTGCTGAAGCAGTGAAAAATTAACGTATAAGGAAGTGATCAAATTTTGATGCTTTGAAAAATAGAGCATAGCTTATGTGATTACATTTGTTACCTGAGGAAGCAAAAGAGATTTTCTACTACCTTGTACCTTATGTAGTCCCATACTCCTGTGCAAATTGGGTATAAAATTCTGCCAAACCTGGCTACACAAGGTGCAAGGCAGCAGAGAATCAGGCTCAGAGATTTCACTAACCTGAGATGAATCTGCCTTTGTTTGTTTTTCTTTCATTTACATTTTGAAACGCAACATGCAAATTGAAACACATTGGCTAGATTTTGTGCTATCCCTCTTCCTGTGATACACTCTATACATTGACCTCAGCGGGGTAAGTAAAGGCAAAATTTATCCCACAACTGCAGGGAGGCTAGAGAAAGGCTTCCCTACCATCATCCCAGTTACAACAAAACACTCTATAAAAGCCCAGATGACTAACAGCAGGTGGTTAGTGAGTAAAAAGCCATTTGTTGTATGCTATGATGGTCTGGTAGGAAATCAATTTCAAAGATGCATTACAGGCCAAACCCCTTAAATGCTGGTGAAGCGCTTGTTGTTTATGGTACATTGTTTCATTTTTAGTTTAACTGACAATAAATTGTTAATACTTCTACACTATACAGTGACTTCTTAATTAAAACCCCGTGTCATGCTGTCTGCCATGGCTCACGACCGTGAGTGCCAACCTTAGGGTAGACTGTCCAGAAATAGGGCACAATCCTCAAATTAGATTTTAGCAACGAAATAACACAAGTTAACTCCTAAAACACTGTAACAGTCTTAACATGCAGTCACAGACAGTCTCCTTGGGCACGCCAGTCTATTTTACCACCCCAGCCAAGCCTGCCTCTGTGATAAATGGTCCCTTATACCAAAAATCACAACAATATTCAGGTTGCTCCCAGTACCAATCACTTACCCCAGGTCAATTGTACCCTAGATCTCTCAATACTTGTAGCCAATCCTGTAATTAACTAACTAAAGATTTATTAACTTGAGAAAGGAAATGGAAGTTATTTACAAGGTTAAGGCAGGTAACATACACACAAATGAGTTATAGCCTTAAATTCCAAAAAATAATAGAAACTTCTATATTAAGCAAACTTTATATGTCCTTTAGGGCTAACCCAGGCTAACTGCTGGGGACGCCTTGCTTATGCTTAGAAATCATTGCCCCCCCACCTCATATTTCAAGCAGCATAGGGATACCAAGTTTTCCAAAAAAGGCATTTTTATTCCCTTCCCCAGCATTTGAGCTGTTGTGGGACACGAGTTTGTCCACGTACCCTCTTCAGGAGTGTGGGGAAGCAGTCAACAAAGTCTTTTGTCCACAATGGCTTGGCTGATGTCTGTAGACCTTGTTTTGTTGGGGAGAAGATAATATCTCTTATGGTAAACTAGCATTTTACACTTGGTAATGCTTCTCCCCAGACTGTGGGGAATTTACAGTCTTAGCAAACATTTTTTTTGTTACAGAACAAACATTTAAACATTACCTTATACCATGGGATACAGATGTTGTAAGTAGGATTAATACATGCAGCATCCTACAAGCATTCTATGAAATCTAAACAAACATATTCTTATAACTCTAAATCTCCAATTTAATAATACTAGCACACAGATCAGCCAGACTGGTTTCCAGTTATCCATTTGTCAGTGTTCAGTGGGGCATAGGGGCCCTGGCATGAGCTGGCACCTGGTCTGCCAGCTTCACATCGTGATTCTTAGATTCACCAGTCTGCCTTCACTAATTTGACTCCACTGATTCCTGACTGGTTGCTCTGTCTCTACTAGATTCTGGATTTGAGCAGGAGAAGCCTGACATTTTTGTGGTATTCATCATTGATTTTGCTCTGAAAATGGGGACTGAATAGCTGCCCTTCTTTATCACTGAGAGTCCATAGATTAATTTTAAAGGTTTTCTTTCATCTACATAACAATATAAGTTCAGAGAGCTTTTTTAAAACTATTATCTTTAATTGGAAGTCAATGTTGGAAAGTCATACAAATTTTACAATAGATATCTGTTATAAATAATAGACACTGGGGGTTTGACATTTTCCTTTTTTCTCCCAATATGTGGCAACTATACTTAAATGCTGATTTACTGATTACTTTGTAAAGCAAGCAAACAAATATTCATGTTAAAAATTCATGTAACATCTTGTTCTTGCTCGACTATTCATAGCTAGAAATGAAAGAAAGATAAAAACAAAATAAAACAAAAAGACCCATGTCACTACATAAAGCCCAAGGGACTAAATCAATATTTTCAACTATCATAAAACTAAACAAAAAAATGAGACACTATTTTGATTGCTACAAATTAGTGCTGAATTAAGTGTTTATCTGGGTAAAATAAGAGTTCAGATTTTGCAGAGATAGGTGAAGTAGGAGTAAAGTCTTTTGTTTCAACTTGAAAAGTATTTAGAAGTTTTGAGAGATTCTTTATAAAATACTACATTGTCTGTATCTGCTATACTTTAATGCCCCTGTCCTACAGTTTATGCCTGGAATCTGCCCACACATAATGAATTGCATGGTCGAGACCTAAGTTTGTTTTCATTCCTATTTTTGTTTTTAATATAATTTCCTAACTGCAAATCTACCAGAAAGTATTTAGTATTAAGAGAAGATTTGTTTTACAGCTATCCCTCAAGAGGTAAGACATCAAATGACTGAATTTTAGTCTGAAGGATTCCATTCCATTTTTTGGTTGAGCTTCTAATAAAGCCATCATTCTCCATTCCAATCCTTCTTTGAGCCCAACATAAAAATGTTATTAGTTAAATCATGCAGCTCCGCATTTAGGCAAGCCCGAAAAGGTTTTTCTACATGCAAACTTGCACTGAAACAACACCAGGTGTGAATTCAAACTAATTTAGCTATTTTGGTTCGAGTTTGTATATGGACATTCTCGTTTTTCAATAAAAGTGGCTAAAGTCAACTGTTTGGTAAATTATAGATTAAAAAATTGGTTGGAGTAAGTCACCATCTCCATTTTAGGTGCAAATACTTCAGTGATACAATGGGAAGTACATTCATCCACATGGATGTTAGAGCTGAAGGAGCTCGGAGTGGAACTCTCAGGAGACGAGGTAAGAATGTTCTTGGCAATGGGAAATTGGCAGTCAAACTTCTTATTGCCAAAGATAGAAGTCTGTGATTCACTTGTTTTGTGGTTACAAGCAATAGCTTTGTGCTCAAGCCTTTGTTCAGGAAAGGAGACAACAACATATCCAGAAACATTTTCCCTTCATGATGTTATCCTGCAAAATGAACCATAAAAATAGAGGAAGGAAGCATAGAGGAAGGAAGAGAGGAAACGTATATATTTCCCCCACCACCACCACCATAAAGCAACTGATTCTTCTTTGATTTGTATTAGGTGCCTAGGTACTACAGAGATGGACACATTAGAAATGTCTGTATAATTTGGCACCCACAAGCGATGTTCTGTCTGAGAGAACCACTTACTTTTTTTCCCCCTCCTTGTACAGGTGCTGCTACCTGACTACTCAGGTATATTTGGGTGCTAGCTCCAAGCATTTGGGTGGGTTAGGTCATTCTAAATTTTAGCCCGTCTCTAGAAATTACAACTTTTATATTTTTTAATCCTTTGATATTTTGAGCAAAAGCATGAAACCAAAGACCCAATTTCAGCATGATGCTATAGCTCTAATTCTACGATAACCACACCTCTGTTCACTGAAACTAACTCTCAGGCACTGTAACAAATCTTGAATTTCCCATGAAGAGAGTGAATTGACTATCATGATGTGTATTTCATTTCTCAGACATATTATTTAATCCATGCAAGGGATTAAAAGAAAGATTTGTTTCATTCTTATTATTATTATGAGGTCACTCCCATCTGTTTTGTAGAACAGAGGCAGGTTTTCAATGAAAATGTGTGGAAAATGTGCACTGCTCTGTGCTGGATATGAAATTTCAGTGATCTAATTTTAAAAGGAACTCACTAAATAGCCATGATACACAGTGAATGGCAAACCTGAAGGAAATGTCACTGAAGTGCAATTTAAAAAGGAGAGCACTAGAGTTTACTTTGAAAAGAAAGCCATTATGGTACAATTTTCAATCCAATTCCCCTGGAATTTCAGTGCCATTGGAAGGAGCAGTTGCTATGCTACAGTATTGTTTGAGAACATAACTATTCTATGATAGAAAAATAAGGGGAAGTAAATTGAGATTATTTATTGAGGGGCTGTCAATGCACTCAGCAATCAGTAATACATACATAATAATACATTCATCTCCCACACATCCATCTGCGCTGCAGTGATGGCCTGAAGACAGTCCCAGAGAACACTGTAACACCTGCACTGCAGGCACCTTTTCTGCCTTCCACCTCTTGCTCCAACAGGTGGATCTGAGCAAGGAAGGAGTGCAGTAGTATGTAGAGGTGGTAGTTTGGGAGACCGGGGGGGGGGGGGATCTACACAGTGGCCCCAAACATGCCCCCCAGCACAAGCTAACCCTGCTTCCCAGACAGCTCCTTCTAGTCTATCTGAAGACCCCACCCCAGAATCACCCAGCACTCACCTACAAAACTTTGTGCAGCTCCATGTCCTACTCCTGCCACTGCTTGGGGTAAGGTGTATGGGCAAAATCAGTGCCTCGCTACCAGCCATGAAAAACAGCACATGTGGAGCTGCACAAAACTTAGCATCTATGTAAAAGTTTTATGTTAGCCCTACTCCCACCCCCTGGCACAGGCAATGAATTGGTGGCATGTCCAGATTGCAATGCCCTATGTAAGGGTGAGGTAGTTATGGTGAGGGCCGGGTTCGGAAAACCGGGAGTCCCTTCTGGTTCATGTCCAATGTTCTTAAATTCTCATGCTTCAGAGTTTCAGCTAGCCACCAGCAGGGGTCAGGAAGGGATTTCCCCCCCCCCCACCCACACACACACACCCAAAAATGTGTTCTATGGTGGGTTGAGGTATTTTTGTTTTGTTTTTACTCCTTCCTCTGAAACATCAGAGATGGCCATGGTTGGAGATGGGACATTGGATGGGGAGGGATAATGCTCTTAGGTGACACCGAGCATTCTGTCTCTCAGGTCCTTGCTCACATGCTCAGTGTCTAACTCATCACCATATATGGGGCTGGGAAGGAATTTTCCCCCAGGTCAGATTGGAAGTGGCCTTAGGGGGGGGGGTTCACTCTCTTCTACAAAGTGTGGGTGCAGGTCGTTTGCCAGGATTATCTGGGTATATTTCACTTAATTCCCTGCTGTTGCAGGGGTCTCGATTATTGGTGCACCTCAGGCCTGGTCTACACTACAGGTAGGTTGATGTAAGCTGCCTTGCATCGACCTAGTTGTGGAAGTGCCTTCACTTAAATCTGGCTCCTGCCAACGTAAGTGCCTCTCTACGCTGATTTAATACCACCACCTCCCATGCAGCACAGAGGCAGGGTGGATGTAATTAAGTTGGTGAAGTGTCAGCATAGACACGACACTGTTTACGTCGACAGTTACTGGCTTTCAGGAGCCGTCTCACTATGCCCTACCCTGACAATACAATTGATACAAGCACTCCTAGCGAGGACACACACTGCCAACACAAGGAGCTGAGAGTGCGCGCACACAAGCAATTTAATAACTGCAGTGGCTGTGTGTCAAAGTAAATTAGGTCAACATAATTTTATAGTGTAGACACGGTCCCTCCTATTCTCTGCTTGTGGCACATAATAGTTGAATCTTCTGAGAGCTGTAATACTTCGTTCTAATTTTGGTTGTTGGGTTTAGGGAGCAGGTACTGAGTGGTATTGATGCAGTGTGATACACAGCAGGTCAGGCTAGATCAGTGGTCCCCTCATTTTTTGGTCCGCGCTCCCCTTACCTGGTCTGTGTCCCCCCAGGAACCAGGAGCAGAAGTCCAGGCCAGGAGAAGGGCTGCAGCTGGGGGTTGGGGCCAGGAGCATGGCCAGGGCCAGGGCAGCGGCCTAGGATAGGGCAGAAGCCGGGCCCAGGAACAGAGCCCGGGCCAGGACCCAGGGCCAGGGCAGGAACGGGGCCGGTGGCCAGGAGCGCAGACAGAGGCCGGGGCCAGCCGATGCCAGAAGCATGGCTGGGAGCAGGACTGCGGCTGGGATCGGGACCAGGAGCTGGGGGTCAAGGCCGGGCCGAGCTGGGGGCTGAGCATGGCTGGGTGGATGCTCCTTCCCTGCCCCGTGTGGGGGCTGGTCCAGGTCCTGCTGTGCCTCCCCTGAACATTCTTCAGCAACCCCCATTCCTCCTCAAGGGGGCGAGTACCTCACAGGTTTGGGATCACTTGACTAGATGATCTGGTGTTCCCTTCTGGCCTTAAATTCTGTTAATTTATTCTCTGTTTCCCAGAGCTCATAGAAGGGGCAGGAGAGCAGAGAGTAAGTTAGACAGCAGCTTGAGGGGCTACTAACTTACACTGGGCCAGGCAAGGCTGTAAACATCCTCACTATATGTGGAGTATAAACGTAACTTAAAGCTACCATTTGTCAACTTCCCCTCTCCCTATTCCTGACCCAAATTCAGGAACAGAGTAACTGAGAACTGGCCCGATGCCTTTGGAATTCCTCCCACAACTTGTTGAGGACCAGCTGGAAATCCTTCCTCATGACAAAACAGGGACCCAGCCTTTTCTAAAGGAAGAAACCAACAACCCCACTACCAATCAGTTATGCAAATACTTGGAATCTGTGGGGAAATCCATTGGAATTTATTGTTAAGGGGAGGTGTCTTACAGCTGTCAGGGTAACAGGTGGCAAAGACAAATAGGAAGTTTCTGTCTAATACTGAGATAACTGTACTTCTGAGGGAAGGAACTGACTATTAATAAATATACAGATGAATCTGAACTCTCTCACCTAAGTTTTTTTAAAAGCCCAAACTGAGCCCTTTAATTTCTCTTCGCCAGCTGCTAAAGCCCTGACTACACAACAAGAACAGCCATGCTAGTGTACAGTTCTTTATCACAATTAGGGGCCTCCGTGTCATGCTTTTACTGCTCCTGTGATTGGGAAACATGCTTCCATAATTACGTTAGAGAATTGTATTCTAACCTATATAGTCTTAGGACTTGTCTAAATAAAATAAATGTTCATTTTTTAAGACACATCACACCACCTATCTACCAAACATGGTTAAGTTGTGCTCACACCGTAGCTTTTTCCACACCGCAGCATTGTGTTAACCATATTGGTGCATGGACACCTACCATGTTCACACTTTCCTTGCATCCTTTCCAGCCCCCTAACCTGCAAAAAATATCCACAAATTTGGACCTCCCTGGCATAAAGTCTTACTAAAGTTAATGAAATTCTTTGTCTGGCTAAGTCAAGAGTCCATGTGTACAGATCCCTCCTTCAGGATTAGGGGCTAAGGCCTCAGTCCTGCACCTGTGCAGAGCCCCACTGAAATCAACAAAGCTCTGCACTGGCAGAGCAGTTTGTCTATGGTACTCCACACACAATGAATTGCAGGATCAAGTCCTATAAACTTAACAAATAGTAATACAATACATTGCAGTTTGTCATCAATACATCTCAGAGAACTTCACAAAGGAGGTCAGTATCAGTGTCCCCATTTGACAGACAGGGAAACTAAGGCACAGAAAATAACTTGCCCAAGGTCACTCAACAGGCAGGGACAGGAATAGAACCAGGGCCTCCCAAGTCCAATCAGTATTTTATCCACTCAGCTACCCTGCCTTAATGCTTACCATAAACTTGTAGTTAGTGTAAGAGTCCATTTATATAAACAATTAGATGGTTGTGTGTGGTTTTAAGAAACTAAAACATAATATAGTATGGAGGAGACAAGATAATATTCAGCTTGCAAGGATTTTTTTTTTAATGGTTTTATTTGGTCTTTGATGGGGGAGTTAAGTGGACTACTTCAAACCACACAAGCTTCACACTAGACATACTAAACATATGGTAAACACACGGGCCTTGGTCTCCCTGTAAGCAAAAGTCACCTAAGATCATAAAGATTAAAAGCAAGAAGATCAACTATTCCTAATGCTTTTATTAGATCAAAAAAGAAACATGTTATTTAAGGAACTGGGGGGCATTCACTTTCTCTGAAGCATAAACTTAGTTATAAATTGCCCTTTAAAAACTCAGTAAATTATTTTTATTATTTTAGCAGGTTTATTAAGGCGTTTTAGTGATATAAGAGCTGTAAGTGGTATATACGATATTTTATTTATTAGCAGTAATGAAGTTTATAAACTTATCTCCACTATTGTATCCTACTACTATTAGATAAATTGTTTCAAAACCAACTAAAGAGAAGCAGTAGTGGTGTTTATTGTAGTTTATATAAGATAAACATTATAAAAAAACCTATTAAGGGAAGAGTGGTTGGTTTTTATAATTGTTTCATTGTTGTTTATGTAAGGATTTTTTTCAAGTACCCAAAAAGGACAGAGAGGAAGCAGTTGTTTCCTGAGTACAAAATTTGCTTTATCATTCACCCGAAATATTCCATTAAATAGTTGGTAACTTTTTTTTGTTTTCTTTTTCTATAAAAATATTAAAGGAATAAAAGTCTGCCTTTGAACTGGACTGTTCCTGTACAATCTTTTGAATCTGATAGATCCATGATCAACAGGCAGGACTGTAGTAGATAGCACAAGTGGAGGCATGTTTTGCATTTCCAAATTCTTTTGAAATACTTTTGAATTGTGAATAATCTTTTACAAACCTCATGTGGAAGAAGACTCTGATGGGCAAACTTTTGATAAAGAGCAGGAATGGTTTCTCTAAACAATGGCTTAGGCCACATCTGAGACATAGGTAGTAGAAACTAGGTGGCAATTGATGGCTGGTTTAGTGGTGGCGCTCAACCACAGAAAAGCATTCTAAAGGCAGGAGGTTAGTTATGTTTCTTCTGAGAAATCACTTCTCTTCGAGGCGGAAATAGGAGCAGATTTAGGGTATCTCTACACTTCAAATTGGAAGGTGTAAAATCCAGCTCAAGGAGACATATCCCCACTGGCTCTGATCAAACTAGCACTCTTCCTCCCACTTTTCTCTCCCCAATCACCCTATTTCAAAATGTCAGACAAATGGAGAACAAAAAAAGAAAGATGAGGATAAATTGGAGAGAGCCCAGAGGAGAGCAACATAAATGATAAAAGGTTTAGAAAGCCTGACCCCTGCGTATGTTTAGTCTTGAGAAAAGACAACGGAGTGTGGGGGACCTGATAACAGACTTCAAATGTTAGAGGCTGTTATAAAGAGGACAGTGATCAATTGTTCTCCATGATCACTGAAGGTAGGACATAATGGGCTTAATCTGCAGCAAGGACTATTTGAGTTAGGTATTAGGAAAAACTTTCTAACTATATAGGTCGTTAAGCTGTGGGATAGGCTTCCAAGGGAGGTTCCATCACTGGAGGTTTTTAAGCACAGGTTGGACAAACACCTGTCAGGGATGGTCTAGCTTTATTTGGTCCTGCCTCAGCACAGCAGGCTGAACTTGATGACTTATTGAGGTCCCTTCCTGCCCTTTATTTCATTTCTATGATTCGATGATTCTATACCCCAGCCAAAACTAAAAGGCAAGTTACCGTGAACAATACTGAAAGGCACTCACTACCACCCAAAGCATCTACAAGTTAAGATACCCTTCCACTCGTGCAGAAGCCAGCTTATAACTGATCTGATTTTGGTCCATTCCTGGAGAGTAATAAAATAGATTTTTTTCATTCAGTAAAAATTCCAGACAGCTGCTGAGATTCCTCCCTCTGCTGTCATTGTAACTTCATCTCAGTCCAGTCACTTGGCAGTTCATCTATCACAAGACTCAGAAAGATTTCCTTGGTATCAAATGGAAGGGCTCATCCCTGTTGCCTGGAATAACTGGTCTGTCTTCCATTCTGATATCTGAAGCACTACAACTTTTTATAAGGTTGGAGCAGCCAGAGAAGGGTGCAACCCAATCACCATTGCTGCTATGTCATCCAGTAATTGCCCCCTCCCAATCCTGCCTCAAAATGCTTTGGATTGTTGGAAGGTAAAATTAACTCACCATTTCTTCTCCAGGGATAACTCCTTTAGAAAAGGCTGCAGGAGGAAGACGTTTGACTGCAGAATGAGTCAGAAAAGGGAACAGCATACTTTTGAGGTAAAAATGGTTACTTTTTACTTGTGGCTGTATAGATAAGGAATAAAGCTATATGAATTCAATGGTCCATATCAAGTTTTTCTCCCCTGTCTCTCAGGAAAAATTACAACACTCAAATTTGTCTAGCGATGGCCTAGCAAGTAGGCCACTCGGTCTCAGTGACAAGATTGTGAACTGGAAGGCAAAGCGACAGAGAAGCAGGGATGATTTGATAATGGTATATAAGAAGTGCTCCAGGCAATCAGAAAAGCACACAGAGTTGGAGAAGTGAGGGAAGGAGGTAGAGAAATGAAGACTGGAGGACAAGGAAATTGAGGAGAAGTGATATGCAGATTTAGGCACCTAAATTCCTTTGAAAATCTGGTCTAACACACATATGCAGTCACAAAGGACAATATTGCCCTGTGTTATTTTAAAAGCCAAAGCGTCTTCTAGATCAAAATCAAATCAGAATTTGAAGACTACTTTCTCACCACAAATGAAGTTTGAAACCAGAAATTCAAATCTCGGTACCAAACGAACCTGGTAATTTATATACAAGTTAGTTTTGAAAAATACTTCTCCACTGCTTGTAGAGTACTTTTCTTTTAGTTTTAGGAAGCTGTTTTCTAAGGCACATATTTATAGAAAGATGCACTCATTACAATAGTCTGTTTTCCAGTTCTCAGGCCTTTAGAATTGCTGTAAGCCAACTGCTGAAATTCTCTGGGTTGCATTGCCAAAAATGTAGGTGGAGCTGGAGTTGCCCAAAAAGAAGGGCCTGATTCATTAAACTTTTAGGCATGGATTGTGCTCCAAAAATGTGGAGTTTATGAGCATAAAATGAACTCATGTAGAAACACTTCCCGCTAGTTATCTCCAAGTACATTGCAACAACAAAGACATAGAAAGGAGCCCAAACCACAGCCCTGAATTCTGTAGAAGTCTGGATCCAAACTGTAGCTCAGGCCCATAACTGCAGTGTAAGCATTCTTGAAACACTGGAATAGAAGCTGGTTATACACATTTCCATGTCATTACTTCAACGTAATATGGCTGCGGAGTGGACAAACAGGTGAAAGAAAATCTCTACCTCTTCCTTCTGAACCAGTATCCATCTCTGGAACTATGGGCGGCGTGTATAATAGGTCAGGGGAGGCTAAGCCTCCATTGGCACAGCCGCTGACACTGGGGCCATGGTGGCCCCATCTCTTCCTGTCTCTGCTCCCCCCTTTCCCGAGGCCCCCACACCATGGGTGGTGGGTAATGGAGGCTGGGGGGCTGCAGCAGGGCTCAGAGCTCCTCTGGCCAGCCAGGGCTTGGGGCTGCTCTGAGTGCCAGCAAGCTGGCCGGGGCTTGGGGCTGCACCAGCAGGCCAGGAGGGAAAGGTTGGAGTTGGAGCAAGACCTCAGATGGAAAGGGTGGGTGGGGGCCTAGCTTCCCCAATGGGGGGGCGCACATGCCACCCATGTCTGGAACCAATCTGATTTCAATACTTTTGATGCACTGAAATTCTCCACCATTGCCCTGTTCTCACCAAGCATTCCACCTCCCTTCACCACCACCCACACACCCACCCAACCATGTATATTTATGATCATGAACAGTGCCTGATCAACACAGATAGAGGCAAATGATAGATGGCAAGCTTTCCTGGAGGGAAGGACCAGTAGATGGATACCCTTCTCCCACACCTTCACCTTCTAGCTTTTTCTAGGGACAGACGAAAGGTCTGCTCCCATTTCCTTCTGTTTGAGGGTGTGTCAGTCTCAAATGGTAGGACTGCTTTCCTCACAAATCCCTCTCGATGAATTCAAGTACCATACACATACATGTAAAATTGCTAATAGACCTGAGTCTGATTCAAACTTCCATATCCTAAGGCCTGCTCCATATGGGAAAGTTGCACCAATATAGACACACAAACACACACCCCAATGAAAGAGTGGCTTTTTTCAGTTTAGCTTAAACCCCTTCCAAGTGGCATAAACTAAACCAGCCCCCTTAAGACAGAATAAAAGTGTGCACGCATGGGGTTACACAAGGATAATTATATCTACAGTATTTAAAGCTGCAGCCTAGATTATACCAAAAAAGCTTTCCTGTGTCAACAAGGGCTGGGAGCCCAGATAAATGAAAATAAGATATTTTTCCATAGCCTTCAGGGCCATACAATTGTTTGTTTAAATTTCTAAAATTTAAAACAATAAACAGCAACAATCATTGAAACATTAGTCACAATCACAAAGCAAGGTGGTTGGTTCATTCAGTCAATAATGTATACTTTAGATCTGGACTAAAGCAACACTTTAGGCAGTAAGTAGATAACTTCTGTGCCTTCATGTGGATGTAAGAATATCACCTGCAAATAAAAAGATGCCAAACCCACAGTTTGACGATATGGGAAATTTGAAGCCGTGTTCTGGTTAGTCTCCTTATCAAGAAAGTCCTGAGCCACGAAGTTCACATTTGAACTTCTACAAAGTTTATTGGGGTTGGATCTGTCATTAAGGCACAAACCATCTCTAACCTCTAAAGACAAAAAGCAAAAATCTATGAGTCACTTGTATGATTAAATCCAATACCATTTGATTTACTAGTACCAACAACAAATTTTGCTTTCTTTTTTACCACATTCTACATTTAAAAAAAAAAAAAAATGAGAGAGAGTTGGATCCTCTGTAAGCATAGTGTGTATTACCTGGTATATGTTACACAGCTTAACAGGTACTTACAAATAACAATAATTTCTAATAATGCCCAAAAATTGTTTTACAATGAAATAACCAAAAATGGCATATGTCTGCAAAGGTCCAATAAGCAAATATTTAGTACTTAGCATTCATAATCAAGTGCCTATCCAGCATTCATCTCCTTCAACGGCTATACTAATTAACTTGCTAGATGTAAGTGTGACCAACAAACTGTCTATAGGGACTGCTGCAGAGAAGCTCAATCCTAAAATTTGTAATTTCACATTTAGAAAGACCAGGAGATTACAATAATTCTGAATTGATATGCAGAGCTCTAGAAACATTTTGAACATGTGGATCATTGTCTTTAAATGTAAAAGATCAGGATTTCTTTAAAATGCACATTGTACAAATTCACTGGGTGTGTCACTTTTACAGTGAAGAGAAGTTTGCTGAAATGAGGCTGGGCCATGAAATAGGCAGCTGATTAAATGGAAAGCAAGGAGCTTTGGGCAAAATGACCTTTAGAGTGGCAGGCAAGCAATAATCAAAATTTAGACGGAGATTTATAGCAAACTATTCTGGATCCGAGATATCACTTTCTATTTAAAGTTCATGATCAGCTCTTCCAAATATTCTGTGGTATTATCAAGCCAGCCAGCCCAAAGCAATAGTGGAATGGGGCACTAACTCAACCAAACACTGGGTCTTTATTTAACATTGCCAACTCTCGAGATTTTGTCATGACTCTCATAATTATTGTTTTCCTTAAAACCCCAGATCCTGGAGTCAAGGGGATATGTGATGATTTCAGCCTTCATTCTCAAAGAAAAAGTAAGTTTCTAGCCCTCGTGGCTTTGGAGAAAGCTTCAAAATGTGACCCAATGACCCTAAAGGCTTAAAAAGCAGAAGGTAAATATAAAGAACACCAAATCTATTATTTGTATATAATCACATAATTTTAAAACCAATCTCATGATTTTTGGTGAACCTCACATGATTTTTGGTGAACCTCACATGATTTTTGAACATCTTGAGGTTGGCAATACTGTAATTGAATGTGAAAACTGCAGCAGTGTAAAAATCAATAGGCTACCATGGATTAATACAAAATCACTCCCTCCAAAAATGTACACACATCTCACAAAACTGGGTGACTGGGCAACAAAATGGCAGATGAAATTCAATGTTGATAAATGCAAAGTAACGCACATTGGAAACATAATCCCAACTATACATACAAAATGATGGAATCTAAATTAGCTGTTACCACTCAAGAAAGACAGTTCTCTGAAAACATCTGCTCAGTGTGCAGTGGTAGTCAAAAAAGCTAACAGCATGCTAGGAACTATTAGGATTGGGATAGATAATAAAACAGAAAATATAACGTCCTGAAATAAATCCATGGTATGCCCACATCTTAAATACTACATACAGTTCTGGTCATCCCACCTGAAAAAGGTATATTAGAATTGGAAAAGGTACAGAGAAGAGCAACAAAAATTATTACGGGTATGGAACAACTTCTGTAGGAGGAGAGATTAAAAAGACTTGGACTATTCATCTTAGAAAGGAGACAACTAAAAAAGGATTTGATAGAGATCTATAAAATCATGAATGGTGTGGAGAAAGTGAATAAGGAAGTGTTATTTACCCCTTCACATAACACAAGAACCAGAGGTCGCTCAATGAAATTAACAGGCAGCAGGTTTTGGAAGTACTTCTTCATATAACACACAGTCCTCCTGCAAAACCCATTGCCAAGTGATGTTATGAAGGCCAAAAGAATAACTGGGTTCAAAAAAAAATTAGATAAGTTCATGGAGACCAGGTTCATCAATGGCTATTAGCCAACATGGTCAGGGATGCAACAACCATGCTCTGGATGTCCCTAAGCCTCTGACTGCCAGAGCTGGGCCTGGACAATAGGGGATGGATCACTCCATAATTGCCCTGTTCTGTTCATTCCCTCTGACATATCTAGCATTGGCTACTGTTGGAAGATACGATACTGGGCTAGATGGTTCTCTGGTCTGACCCAGTTTGGCTGTTCTTATGTTCTTATAAATATACAACTCATTTCTGTTTAGCAAGCTTGAGATTTTGAGAGATTTATTTACTTGAATAATCACTATCATGACAAATGTTTTAAAGTGCATCCTATGGGTTGGGTTGAATATAAAATACATTGAGCTTCTACACTGAGGAACCTAGATGTATTTATTCTTTAATTGAATCTAACCATATAAAGCGGTCTTGTTAAATAGATTAGAAATCTGATGTATTGGGCCCCTGTGTGGTTTGTCTTTAATATTTGTGAGTTCAATTACTGTTTTTGAAAAGCAAGGAATTACTCATTGCAACCCTAATGCTATATTTATTCAGGATTTAGGCCTATTTTAAGATTAGACCGGTCTTAATTGCACCAAATGATAAACATAATCTTGGAGTCAGGCTATTGAAATTCATGATTATATATCTGTCTACTATTTGCATGTAGCAAAGCTGTGAAGAAGAAAGAGAATATTCACATACTTGTAATATTTAAACTGTGAAAAAACAGCCTCTTGCTACTGAGTGAATTAAACCAGAGGACTTCTATGGAATTTACAAGACATTTTTATCCATATGGTTCCAATAATATATTTGTTTTCTGATGGAGAAAGTTGTACAAACTGTACTACAAAACAAGATATATCATATGGAGACAAAACCTCCCAGCTACTACTTTATACATAATTTACGGAGAGAAAATCCATTCACTTACACGTAAGCAATTTTTATGTTATTTCCTCAACTTAACTTTTCTCCATACCAGCCCTTTCTTTTTAAAATGTGCTGCTTTTCTTAAAGTTTCCTTCTACTCAGCAAGAATTATTAAAAATTGAACACAATCTTACCACTTTTATTACATCTCATTTGATGTTTATATTACCACCATTTCCATATTCATGTTATAAATGTCAAGAGTAATCTGCATCTATAACAGCTCCCAACAAAATCTTTTACCTTTCTTCATGTAACTGTATGTTAAACACACACATATACAGATATATTATACTTGTACATTGTGGCTTAATATATTTTCTTCATTAACTGAACAGTTGATAGGCAGATTCTTAAGATTCTAAGTCTTATTGCTTTTAGGGGCCTGTTATGCAGCACATTGAAGTTATTGCACCAAGCATAAATTCCATTCTTGATCTTGCTCACGGTGAAACACACATCAGAGAAGTACAACACATTCTATTTTGATTTTTAAGTTAAACACTTTGTATATTAATTAATTTGTCTGATTAATTTTGTATTACTTTAGCAATTAATCAAGAGTGATTAAATAATAGCAATAGCTGCTCTGAGGAAAAAATGTGTAACTCTTAAAAAAAAGTTTGATTTTTGTCAATCAGTAAAATAACCCGCATTGCATTTGTCATCGTAGCTGCTGGAACTAGGGATGTTGGGGGTGCTGCTGCAGCCCTGGCTCGAAGTAGTAACAACCCAAATACATGGTTTCTGACTTCAGCACCCCCACTATATAAAAATTGTTCCAGCTGTTTGTCATGACAGATCAAATCAATAAGCTGTCCAGCGTGAGAGTTACTAAGGGTTGACCTCTATCCTTGTGCACACAAATTCTCAATAATTGTAATCAGAGATAAAGGCAGCAGATTATTACTGTTTGTTAATGATTTTCAGCAGCACACACAATGGGTGCTTTCCTAACACAAAAAGTCAAAGTCCCTGCCCCAGAGCATACAATCCCTAAATTAAGGTGTAAAAATGCTCTTATCCTTATAGTGGATCATCACTTTGTACAACAGATTAACAAAGTCTTCTCCCTCTCCTCAAAACAGAACAGGAAGAACTGGAGTAGCTGCTCCTGCATTCTTTGCTCACTCAAAATTCCCATAACAAGTCAATGAAAGTAAGGTATGCAGAATCAGGTCCTAAATGTGATAGAATACATAGCAACATACTGACTAGCACTAGATCACTGGAAAAAAACCAACCCATGATCTTCCAAATTAGAATGGTCTATATTCTGGAAAGATTCTTTTCATTTTTATGATCAACTCTGTAATGTATTAGCATCTGAATATTGAAATTCATACAAGAAATAAACATATGCTTATCCATTTAGTTTTTATATCACACCCATCACCATGGCACCTGAGTGCCAGAAAAGTCTTTAGCTGTGCAATTCAAATGAAATCTTGAGTTTAACTAAATCAAATCAAAAAGGATATTTTAAGAAAATGTTTTATAATGAAAATCTGTAATTGTTTCAGCTATTCTTTGCTGAAAAAAATGTGGCAAGATTTAAACTGGATTTTAGATGTATATTTCTACCTAACACTGAAAGGACAGTGTTATGAAGTCCAGACACTTGATTACAGGCTGTTGTTATCAAGGGAGAACCATTCTAAGAATGTAGAAGCTAAAAGATGTTTTGTTTTTCTCAAAAACAGATATATGGTTTGAAATTCTAGGTCACCACACACAGGTAAGGTTGAAAAAACTCACCTCTGGAGTTAAATGCTATCTGGAAAATAAATCCTTATCACAGGTTGTTTCTGTAAAGTATTTCACAAATCACTTTTTAATCACAGTATTTCCTGGATATTTCATAATTGCTGTATTTATAATGAAAATTAATTCAGTTATGTATATAGCTCAGTTTATGAAACCTCTGACAGAATGAAAGAGGTATTTGGCAAGTCCTAACTAGTGCCTTGTTCTCTGATCTTTCAGGTACTGTTGACTTTAAAAAGTATTAAACAATGGAGAAATCTGGCAGAAAAATAAAATCTCATTGGAAACAAAAAGATCCTTCTCCTGAAAAGTGGGGGGAGGAGGGGCTAAAGGGCGGGAATCGGGTGGAAAACATCCTATTTACTACTGCAATAAAGTCAGTTTGTAGCAAACCTTGGACATGGTATTAACTTAACTTCCAAATAAATTCCTAATTAATTTTAGCTTTTACTGCTTCTGCTTCTGCTGAAATCTGATACTATGGAGACATAGGAGTAAAATCATATTGTAGCAGAGAAATAAATTCTTAGCTAGGAGTGAAAAAATGTTCTGTTGGGAGGTAGGGTGAAAAGGTGTGGGGGTTTTTTTTCTACTTGGCTAAATCTTCTCGACATGTTTCCCATTACTGTAGTTCTCATTATTCACCTCCACATGGCCAGATTTTCAAGAGCTCAGCACCCAGCAGTTCCCATCGCTTGGGGCAGAGCTCTTCTGAAAGTTCATCCTCCCATGCCGTAAACGTACACATGCTGCAGCACAATAGGCAGGATGTGCCAAGTAGAGAAAGAGGTCACAGCTTGAGCATCGAAAAGCACAAGCAGGTACAATGCAGATACCAAAAAGATAAACGTGTGTATGTGGCCATTGTAGTTATTAAGCTTCACAAATGGAGTGGACTTTTTAGGTGAAATCTGGAGGAGTAGGAGGCTCAGTATGAGAAGGTAAGGAATAGAATAAATTGCTAATGACCTTCGCTGCTTTTCACTGCTTAGCTGAGATCGCTACTGATGTCTCAGAGCAGAGGAAAAAGCTTGAGCAAAACAGTAGCCAGCAAGATGTAGAAAAGTCTCAGCTATTCCCACGGCTACACTTAAAAAGCACTTCAGTGTAGACACTAAGTACAGTGACATTGCTGTAGTTAATCCATCTCCCCAAGAAACAGTAGCTTCTGTCAACCTAGCAATGTCTATACCCAGGGTTAGGGTGATTTAGCTACTTTCGGGGGGGGGGTGGTTCACATCCCGAAGGACATAGCTGGGTCTACTTATCTTTGTAGTGCAGACATGGCCTACAGTGCAAAAACTATTGCCTTAGGAATCATGTTACGACATACTAGTCTACCAGCCAAACCATTTTTTAAAATATGTTACTGTTTTATAAAAGCCAGGACCTACCATGCTGCGGCTCTATGTACTAAAATTACATATGCCTGTGTTAAACCAACCCTTTATTCCTGGCTCTAAAAGAATCGGTATTATATCTAAACAACGAGTTAAATGCAAATATTCAGTAGAAGAGGGATGAAAAGAGTAAAGAATATTCCCTGAAACCCACTTGTGTTTGGAAACCTGGGGTTGGATAGGACACATATATCTACACAGCAAGCAGCAGCCCACGGCACCAGGTCTCAGAGCCCAGGCTGACAGACTCAGGCTTGCACTTTGGCCCACCCCCGCTACCTAGGCTTCAGAGCCTGAGCTATAGTCCAAGCTGCAACATCTACACAGTGATTTTAGCACGGTAGCACAAGCCCAAGTCTGTTAACCCGGGCTCTGAGATTCACTGCTGCAGGTTGTGTGGACATACCCTGAGAGATTAAGGTGCTACCTGATGACCCCCTCTACAGTTTTAGGACATCTTTTGGATGCTGATCCTGGAAGAATTCTCCTGGAAGGTGGTACTTTTTGGAATGATAATATAATGCTGCTATTTGGGATAGAGACGAATCCTGGTAAAAATCTAGTTTCAAATTAGTAGTCCCAAATCAGGGCTTCTAGAATTTTATCTTTTATTGGGACTATGTAAACCATGCTCAAACATGTTCAAGTGATGCTAGACTGCTAGTCTTTACTTCAGTCAATAAAACATGTTGGTACAGATAGGCATGTGTGGTGTACCATTTGTTGACATTAATATAATTGGCTGTCTCTGCTCAAGACAGATTCAGGACTGGAATATTAGGAGTGTTACAGACACAAACTAAGATGCATTGGAAGAGCTGAACGGGGAGAAAAATTGTGCATTACCTTCCTGTGCTGTATGAACTTCTATCCACTGTTATTTGTGTCCCATACTTGCCATTTGAGCATGAGATTACTCTTTTAAAAATGAGTCCTCTTTATTCACATGCGAAGCATCCAGAGTTTAGCGTGAAAATTCTTGGCAAGATACGACTAAAAAAATAAAGATGACAGAAACTTCCTTTTATGCTATTGCTTCCCACTGAGATACAGTTCAGCTACAGAAGACTTAAATTAAAAATTACATGGAAATTATGTATTAACAATAATTGACTGAGTTTGCAGAGGCCTTTCACTCAACTCACTGACATTTCTGTGTATGTCTGTAACATGATTACTTTTCAGCCCTGCATTAAATCAATTCCAAAATTTCAGAGAATGTTGTAAGCATCAGTGACTAGAACTCTATTGACTTGGGGGGAAATCAGAAAACAAAAGGGGGAAGTGGGGTGTCCTGGAACCTCTGCCATCTGATTAACACAGCAACAGCTTCAAGTACCTCTGCAAGCGACTACAGAGGAAACAAATGGTTGATGGCACCCATTGATGCCTTCCAGCATAACAATACCCCATCTTATCTCTGCTTATCCTCCCAATAGAGTTTAACAGGTTGACAACCCGACACTCTGAATGTCTTATCTCCCAGACAAAGGATAGTGGTGGGCAGGGAATGGGGACATACACACAGCCTCTGGCATGGGGAGGGAGAATGGGAGACCCTGCTATAGGTCAGGGAGCACACACAGCACCTACCATGGGAAAGAAGGTAGGAATGGCAGGCAAATACACCGTCATGGGGAGAAAGGGAAAGTACACAGACCCTGGAACAGGGGGAGACCGAGGGATCCTGTTTGGAGGAAGAGGAGAATGGAGCTTCAGGGGAATGGGGGTGCACACAGACCCCCTTCCATGGAGGAATAAGGGGGAATGGAGGACATGGGAGGCAAATGGAAATAGGGATGTACACAGAGCTTCTGGAATAGGCAGGGAATAGGGGAGCCTGGTAAGTGTGGGAGGAGGAGAATACGAAGGGCACATACAAGAGTGTATGGAAGGAAGTTTGGGGTGTGCTGAAGGGAGTCCCCAAAACAGAGGAGAATGGGAGAGGTACAAGGAGCCCATGGCATGTGCAGTAAACTCAGATTACTCAAACTACAAAGTGTGCAACCTCCTACCACATATAACCATATATTATAATCCTCAGGGGCAGCAGGGGCTTTCAAGGAGCCAGGCCCCAGCAGCCTAGCATTTAGAGGGAGTCAAGAGATTACAAAGGCTGGGCCCTAGCTGATATAGGGATCGGAGAGAGTAGGGTCCCCAGAACAGTGCTCTAAAGAAACACAGATTCTAGCATGTCTCCTGAAATAAAAAGCCCCCATAGCATCTTTGAACAGCAACAAAACAAATTATTAAAAGATTGTAAGAAGGAAACTGACTGAAGAAGTTTGACTAAACAGAAATAATGAAAACAGATTGAAAAAAGATAGTTTGAAAGCAAGCAAATGGTCAACTCAATGGCCTCTCGTCTGTCCTGCAATCTCCAATATATCATATTGTATATCCATTGATTTACCATAGATCCATCGCATTCTATCTGAGGAACAACACAGACTGCCTGCCATGGGTGGTGGAACCATTTTTATCGTGTGGGTACTGATGATGGAAACCATGTATTTGGTGTTTGTAATTACAGCTTCAAGACAGGGGAAGCGATAGCACCCAGAGCACTCCTAGCTCCAGCACCACTGCTGCCTGTCTGTCAGTCTGTGCTCTAGACCCTGCTTGTGATTGGCCCTAGATTCTGGCTTCTGACCCTGGTTTGTTCTCACCTTCACTCTTCAATTGTTGTCTGTAATCTGGTACCCAACCCTGTTCTCCTGGTAACCTGGCCCTGCCTGTCTCCTGATGCTAGATTCTCAGTTCAACTTCTGGCCAGTCTCAGACTCTGACCTCTTGGTACCTGACTCCCAACTCCTGCTTCAGTCTCTAGATCTGACCACCCTTACCCTGGTCATGACAACAGGACAGAAATAAAGTGGGCAGGGTTACATGAGAAAAGCTTCTCTTCTCACTAATTTGATTCTGACCAGTGCTATCAGCTCCTTTATCTCAAAAGATAAATGCAGTGCTGCCACTTAATTTGATCACTGATCCTTGCTTTGTTCAATCAACATCACTGCAATCAAAACCATTTGTATCTATTTTTATTCCATTTGTTCTGTTTTGTTCACTGCGAGAACTAACTAATTTGATCAAGAACTGATTGGAAACTTCCATGGTAACTGAAATTTATTCATAAACGTGAAAAAGTAGACCCTATTTCATTTCTGTTTGATCAACGGTATACTGATGCATGAATACAGTGATGGTAAGGTAAGGTAAAGAAGGGCTGGCTTTGAAAGAAGATGGCAAACTTTCTGCACAATTCTGAAAGAAGATAAACAAATCCATGGGAGGTAGCAAAGTGCTACGCAGTGACATAGTCTTCATTATGACTATCATGCACTAGCCAACCAAAACCTCAAATGTAAACAACAACAAAGTATTTGTATAGAGTAAATTAGAATTTTTATTTATAATTTTTCAGATGTCAGAGGCCTCTCTCTTTGTTTAGGTCAAAGTCAGTAACCTACATTCTAAACCAAATAATTAAGAATGGATCTGATATTCATTCATCAATTTTAAGATCAGAAGGGACCACTATGATCATCTAGTCTGACCTCCTGCATAACACAGGCCACATAACTTCTCCAAAATAATTCCTGTTTGAACTAGAGTGTCTTTTAGAAAAATACTGAGTTATTATTAAAAAATAAACAAATAAACAAAAGATACCTCTCCTTTAAGAGAAACACTTACTTTTTTCATATTTATATCTCAAAATAGCTCAAATGATTTTTTAAAACTTTCAGAACAAGTTTTCATTTGTATTATCAACAAGGATAAGAAATTTGTCCATTTTTCCCTTTGAAGATTGTAAAGGGCCTGAATATAGGGATTTCAGATTGAATGATTTTTTCAGTCCATGTTTATGGTGGTTGTTGTAAAGTCAATTCTTGTGGCAAAGAAAGCAAGAAGAAATCTACAGCTCTGATTTCTCAGGATCTTCAAGAGCTACTTAGTTTTCTTAACTTTTTTATGAGCTAAATTTAACTGTGGGTCTAATACTGTTTCCATTGAAGCCAATGGCCAAACCTGCATACTGGTATCAATGGGAGAAGATGTGGGCTCCATATTAGTCTTATATTTTATATTTCCCTCTTTTTGAAGTTTTAAAAATAAATGTTTGAGCTGATCTAAATTAGAAAGTTAGGTCAACCCAGCTACATTGCTCGGGGGCGTGAATAATTCACACCCCGAGACACACAGGTGAGCCAACCTAAGACCCAGTGTAGACAGCATTAGGTTGATGGAAGAATTCTTCCATCGATATAGCCACTGCCTCTCAGAGAGGTAGATTTACTACAGTGATGGAAAAACCCCTTCTGGCACTGTAGTAACTGTCCATGCTACAACAGCGCAGCTGTAGCACGGCAGCTGTGCCACTGCAGCCTTTCTATATAGCATTCTTAAAGCACTCAAATTGTCCCACTGCGACTATTTTTTTTAAATGGGGGAGTGAGGACTGAGAAGGAGGCGTATTCAAGTTGCTCAAATATATCATTAAAAAAATAATCAAATGTGAATTTATGATCTGCTCCTGTTTGCACGGGCTTTGGTGAGAGAAAGCATGCTGGATCAAGTCAGTCAGTGGGAGTCCTTCCATTTACTTCACTGGCATTGGATCAGACCCTAATGCTCAAGGAGGACAAGTGTCTTGGGGTTTTAAAGAAAATTGTTTTAGAAATTCTGAAAATGAGGTAACTTTTTTCTGGTAACTTTTGACAAGTTCACAAATGAAGCATGAGCACACAGTATCTAGAGAGCTCTGGACAATGAAGTTAACATTAATGGTCTTTGCAATATGCACTGATCCATTTATAAAATACTGAAATGACAGTGATGCAGCTGAGTGAGGCTAGCTTTATCCCATTACACAGGATGGTTATGACTGTTGTTTTTTTGGGAATACTGGGGAGAGGTAAGACAGGCTAGAAGGGATTAGTGGGGCTGGAATCAGTGTCGATCTGCTGCTACTCAGCACCACTAGCTTTTACCATGCTGAAGAGAGTGATCTGCAGGAGATAATGCAGTCCTGAGTAGAACCTGAAGAGCAGCTCCACAACTGCCTGCAACATAAGGAAGGTTCTTTCAGTTCTCTTCCCCCAGCAAATTTCTCCAGTCCTGTTGTTTGGGCTGAGTGCCATGAGCAAGACGTTCCCCATAGTGTCTTGTATCTGATTTTTTACTTTAAAAACAATTTATTTGTGCATTTTTAAATATAAAAATCAACGGTCAATATTTTCAAAAATGGCTTTTGATTTGGAAATATCTTGGGCTTGATTTTCAGAAGCATTGGGCTTCTACAATTTGAGGCCCAGAAGAGTTGTAGGTGCTCAGAACTCCTGAAAAGCAGGCACAAGAATTGACAAGCTAGAGGCCCAAAAACTGAGGCATCCAGAAATCAGTCTTGAAAGTGTTGACCCAGTGCATGTATTTGAATTTTCTAATAAACACAGAGCATAACCCTTCTAGCAGTGGGGAGAATAGCTAGTACATATCAGATTCACTGGTCCAAACCAGCTAATTTCTTCAACACTGTCTCACCTCTTTAAAATTAATACATAAATAAATAAATACATAAATAAATCTGTGTGTTGGGGACACAGTAGTTCCCACGGAGCCATGCCTTGCAGCACAGAGTGATTCAGGCCTCCTGTACTCCAGTTTGTTTTGCTGCATCGAGGATTCTCCATGCTTCAGTTAATACAAAATTATGATTGGGAATTTAGCCTCACAAAAATCAGTGAATTCAAAATGATGCTTCCCAGAGCTCCTATCTCAGCCACACAACACTTATCCCATTCAATAGTACATACATTAATACCGGAGACTACATGCACACAAGGAGGATTGGTTAGAATGGCCATGAGAATTTCCTGACTTATGCATCTGAATTCAACAATGCTGCGTTCATTTAGGGGTAGTTTGCACTGAACATATACATATAAAACTGTCTATATATAAGCTGTATAGAAACATTTCAACTTCTTTTATATCATATAAACAAACCACCATGGCCAGATCCTTAGGTTGTGTAAACGGGCATAGCAACTCTCACATCAATAGGACTACATCAGTGTACACCAGCTAAGGCTGTATCCAGTCACATCTATGCTAAGAAGCATTCCTTCATGTTTTTGACATAAGGAAAAGCTTGTTTCTTTCTGCTGACCTGCAAGTTCTTTTATGTAGCTGGCTAGAGGAGCTCAATAAAACCTGCCTAGCAAGCCAGCTACGGCTTTTTTGTTTGGTCGATTTCTAAACTAGGAAAAAAGTTATCCAAGTTTGCCAGTACTGGAAAACAAGAGTGACCTACATTTAAAAGTAAATTAAGATCTCTAATGTGAGGGGACAATTAGGGCAGGGAAAAAAAGGCTTGGTTTGATTATTGTAGAAGGTTTTCTTTCTAATGAATCCTCCACCAATACTCTGTGAAAAGCAGTTTGAGAGCAATATGAGTGTGCTGCAGCAGTGGCACAGCTGGGAATATTTGGCTTGCAAGTGAAATATTTGGCTTGCAACTGTTTGCTTTTAGACTCATGGTGCTAATGAAATAACACATTATTCAGCAGCTACTCCCAGAAATGCCCTTTTGCTGAAACAATGCTCATCTAACTGTTTTCTCAAACCCTTCTCTCCTGCATCTCCCCATCCTTTCTCAGTTCACAAGGACTCTATTTGAAATGCTACATAAAAGAGTTAGTTGTTTCAACTTCTCCTTTACCCTATTTTCAGCAGAGCCGTAAATTTTCTCTTTAAACTCAGCTTGACAAACTTGACCCAGGAGCTATTTCTTTCCTTCTCTTTTTCAAAATTAAAAACAAACAAACAAACAAAAAGAAATAAAAAAAATCTGTTTAACATTTGTTAAAGTCATAGCAGATAAAAAACAGAAGCCAGTTTCAGAAGCTGCTTTTGTATTTCCTGTAAGTTAAAACCTCTGAAATGTAGAAACTAGTTGTAGGCTTGGCAGAATTTGGTTTTCTTTTTTTTACATATAGATATATAATTTTGACAGATCATGTTTATTTTTAAGCATTATTTTAGATTTTTATTTACAGTATACAGCTGTTTATTCAAAATCCTATTTTCTGAACCTCTGCATTATCTGAACCCCTTCCTTGTCCCTCAGCATGAGCTATATACCCTCTGCAACACGTATCTCATGCTGGGGGACAAGGAAGGGGTTTGGGTAATAAAGCAGAAATCTCCAGCCAGGACCGTGAAGAGGAGGAGTTGTTGTCCTCGGCCACTGGGGAGGCCAGTCTGCTGCTGAACAGGTCCTGTGGGAGCTCTAGGAGTTCTGTAGCCCTGCTGCCATTGGTATGAATGAGCAGGACTATGACAGCAGAGCTGCAGAGGGGACCCTGTGCTGCCGCAGGGCTGGTGATACCTGATCCTTGCAGGTACAAGGTGTAGAAGAGAGGCTGTGGTCCTGGCAGGGCAGAGCAGAGAACCCAACCAGGACTTCAAAAAGGAAAGGGAAGACAAACCTCTGGCTGTGGGGTATGCCACCCCACAGGTGAATGGCTGTACTTAAATGTTCACATTTGCACAAAATTATGGAGTTTTGGCATTCTAGATTTTTACTGATTTTAAATTTCCACAGTTGTGGGAAATTAGGGGGAGAGTCAGACAATTACTTTATGACATTAGGTGTGGATTTCAAAAAGTTAAAAGCTTTATAATCATTAAAATACAAATTGTCAACATCACAAATATAAAAGGTAAATGACATTACATCAAACTAAG
This sequence comes from Emydura macquarii macquarii, assembly GCF_026122565.2. NCBI lineage: Eukaryota > Metazoa > Chordata > Testudines > Chelidae > Emydura > Emydura macquarii. Next base: position 74,782,820 of record NW_027131390.1, read on the forward strand.
TTCTCAAGCAGCATTTTTCTTACTTTACTTTTATAAATTTTCATTATTAACAATGAAAATACTTTTTCATCTATTTGTTTGTATGGTGAAATGGACATTTACTGACATTTACAAATGAAAAACTAATCCTTTCAAGCCTAGATATTTGTATAATATAAACACTGGCTGGAGAAGCACAGAGGAAGCAGTGATGATGGAACACAGGAAAAGGAGGCTGAACCTCTGGGTTCTAGTCCCAATTTTGCCGCTGTCTCATTTTGTAATCTTGGGAAAATAATTTAATCTACATCTCAGTTTACCCATCTGAAAAATAAGGATAATACATACTTAAACTCAGTAGGGTATTTCCAGGCTTAAAATTTGAAGTGTACTTTGAAAATATTGGCACAAAATGAAAAGTATTATTATTCAAAAATAGAGATTAGAGTCAAGGGGGATACAGTATGAAGCAAAATAAAAACTTGATCAAACTATTTTGTTTAGGACAATGGCTTCTATACATGCATAGCAACATTTTCAAAAGAAATTGCATGGTTTTAGACCACATGTGCAGTGACCATGTTGACAATGAGCCATTACAGCTCTTTCAGTGCCAACAGTCTTTGTAATAAAAGCATTTGTTTTTGTAATAGACTATAATGGCTCTGCAGGAGCCATCAGAATTTCTTATATTAAAAATCCATGTACTAGGAAAAGAAGTGAGTGCCCAAAGACTATTTGGTATTTTAGAGCCACTACAGTCTACTTTGTTAATAATAATACATGTATAAACATTTGGGTCTTGTGACTTGGCTTAATATTACAATTATGTTAATCATTTCTAAGCAGCTTTTTAGCATGGTACGTCAAGGGCACCTCCACAAATGACAATATAAAGTGGTCAGGGATATTAAGATGACAGAAGTATGTGTGTCAATGTCCCTGTTCTGATTACTTTTAATCATTAATGTATTTTTGTGAAGTATATGCTGGAATTCTTTGGAGTAGTGGTGTTTATTGATAGTTAATCAATGTGAAGTCAGGTATTTCAGGTTCAGCTTGATTCAGAAACAGGAGAAATCCTGCAAGGGGCACTGGATAACTTTGATGTATTGTAACAGGTGATGGAGACTTTCACCATTAGGTCAGCAGTTCAAGTTCTGCACATGATACTAGTAGCAGGCATCTGAAAAGTATTCACTGGTCAGCATGAAGTGAGTTGAAAGCAGGTCTCACTTCTGGTCCACATACAAAGGTGTTTGTATGACAGAAACTCCCACAGTTAGCATGTCTTTTTTTGACTGTGAGTTCTTCAGGACAGGGAATGTGTCTCCCTATATGTGTCTTTATAATACCTAGCACATGTTTGACATTTCAGTAAATCAGACAACAAAACAACAACACACCCTTTCTTAGGTACGTACAACACAATTTATCCTAAATCCCAAGAGCCTAACTGGATCATGAATATCTTTAATCTGGCAGAGGATTGTGTTTATGAATAATTCCAACAATCCTACTTCCAGCCATAGAAAGCCTCTTTATGAGAAAGAAAGGTCAGCTCCTATCTTATAAAATTATTTGGGCTTCAAAGACACTTTCTGTATCCTGAAAGTTACCCTGCAAGCATAAAAATAAATAAATTAATTAATTAAATAAAATAAATAAAGCACCTCTGATAATGAAGAACAAAGTTCTTGAAGCAAGTGATATCTATCTTCCGAAAATAAATAGGGAGTTACCGGTCAGTGTTGCAGGTCATGGACATTTTGTAAAAAGTGTACAAAAATGTTATTTCACATTTAATTCTAGCAGAAGCAAAAGAGTTTCCTGACATGCTGGTACAAATATTTTGAAGTAAATGAGGCATGGCTTTACAACATGCTTGATGGCTTCAAACTCAATTTAACCTATTACTATAATGTGGACATGTGCCTTGAAAGTTAGTTTTCAGGCTGGCACCATGAAGCAGAGCACCCTACAAGAAAGGGGAGGGGAGGGAAGAGAGAGAGTGTATGTAAATATGTGTTTAAATATGATCAGTGTACATGGTGCTTTACAGATAAAGACAAAGTTCCAGACAGATGGGGTATCCAAGGCACAGAATGCCAAAGGCCAACATTGTCAAACATGGGTGCCTCAAGTGAGGCACCTAAAAAAGGCCCTGCTTTTCACAGGTTGTGAATACCTGCATCTTCTACTGAGCTAATAGAAGCTGAGGATGCTCAACATTTCTCAAAGGACTTGGGCTCTTGCAGGACTGGGCCTAAAGTCTTCTGTGCAAAAAACAATAGGACCATCCTTCCTGTCATGGCAAGTGCCAAATATTTTTATTGGGATACTCCTTCCTGTTCTATATGCATTGGCACGTGCTACTGGCAATAATTTATGGCTTACATAGCACAGCTTTCATTTTTTGATGGGAGGGAAATATACTGTTGGGGGGAGCAGAACTCCCATCATGCCTCCATTTTCCATTACTCGGGGAGGCAGATCATGCAGCCACAACAGTCCCTTCCACAGAAGAAGTCTACAGTCAAAAACTAATCTGTTCCTTTTAAAGAACCAAAACAAAATAAATAAATAAAAGTGTGTGTGTGGGGGGGAGGGGGGAGGAGGGAGGGAGGAGGGAAAGAATCCTAGTCCTATTGAAATCAGTGGAAGATTTCCCCATGATTTAAGGGGGGATAGGATTTGGGCCCAAATTACTAGTGATGTCTTGTAAAAATAATGAACCCAATTCGCATTTGCAGTAAGACCACTTTACACCATTCTGGGACTACAAAAGGGACTTAAAGTGAGTATAAGATACATTTCCACTTTCTTGAAACCCCTTTACACTGCCAGAATGGTGGCGTGTAAATGAGAGCCTGGCCCAATAAGTGCATTTTTTCCATATTTATAGGTATTTTAAAAAATCCTAAAATCTACTTAGATCCTACATTAGACGACCTTGGCTGCATATTTTTAAGAACCAAGCATCAACTTCTTTGAAAGTCAACAACTGCCTTCTTTTTCAGCTGGCTAAACATGATTTTCCTTTCTCACACTTGTTATCGACATGCTGGCTCAAAGATAACAAACAGACTTGGAACATCGGCAGCTCATTGAAATGAAAGTGTTCATTGTGGATTACAAACTAAATTCACACCACGTAAACAGAGAGCAGACAGATTGGCTGAGAAGCCATTCATACTGCCAAGTGCATGTCAGTATACTGGCAGCATAGCAGCTGCTGTGCATTTTGTTTTGTTATATACAAACTTAAAGAATTTTCTGAGATGACTATACCTCAGACATTCTACATCTGTTTTACAGCAGCCAACTTATTTGATACAATGCCCTCCCATCACCCTCAAACACAAAATCTATGTCACAGAGATAGAGAACCACCTTGCAAAATGGCACTTATGAGAAAAACAGGGTAAATAACTGAAATTTGGCTTAAGAGATGGACCAGAACTGAAACCTTGTATCCAAATAGTCTCAATTTTTGGGACAGTTTGGATCCACATCTGAGACTTATGGAAGTTCTCACTCAACTCAATGCTTTAATGGATATTTTACATTAATGCCTATTCCAGAAAAACAGAGTAAAAATTGTATCCTCAGTATTGATGTTACCCTCAAAAGTTTGGAGATTTGTCGAAAGCCCTTCCCCAAAATTCTGGTTCCTACTTGTTTGGTCTCAAGATTCCATTGAAATTAAAGGTAACTGAACTTGGAGTCTCAAGAGGCTGAGTTCAAGTTTTAGGCAAAGATTTGGGTCACTTTTTATTTTCCCTGAGCTGGTTCACCCACCCCTGTTCTTTGGTCAAGATGTTAAAATTAGGCTGAGCAGCTGCCATTAGTGCTTGGAGAAAGCTAGTTCATTCCACAGCTGTGTAATGAGCTAACAAAATGTCTTACCTCATAGTACTTGTCTTAGAGCACTACTGAATTTCAGCTTTAAATAGGCATTTGGCCTAAATGTAGATGATATTTAGCTTCACACAAATACTTCTGATTCCCTACTTCAAGCTGAATAGTTACTAATAGCCTGTTGTTAAAAAGCCACGGAAGAAACAGTATACTCTGCTTTGTGAGGTTATGACTAAGTATTGCAGTGCTGTTTGTGACAAATGTAAACTCCTTTGCATGCTGTAGCTTATTAAAATATGTGAGGCTTGATTCACCACTCTGTTATACCAATCTGTGCCACTGTAATTCCATTTTTACTGTATAATTTATTGCCATCCCTACCATTTAGCTTAGTTTCCATCTTCAGTAAAATAAAATTTCTAGATGTCTTATGTTCTTTTGGACAAAAATATACCCTTGACTTCGTGAATGGGATTATCAGTAGGTTGACATCCGTAGAACTCAGATCTGGATAGAAAATATTTTAAGATTCCTGTCCACAATGAGCTCAGGGCCTGATAAACCACCAGCAACATTTTAAATTGTGTCCTTTAGTTTGTGGGGGCTTTTCTTTGTTGTTGTCTGTTTTTTAAATAACTGGTGTAGAGCTGTCAGGATCACTGCTGAGTTCTGCACAAGATGAATCTTGCTAATCAGTTTCATTGACAGTTGAGTAGGCTGAACAATGAGTCATCTAGTCAGCAAGAGAGAAAACTAAAGCATGGACAAAGCTCTCATGAGACAAGGATGACCTGGTGTGAAATCTAGCCATGTTTTTCTAGTGGCAATGACAGCTCTTAATCTGCTGATCACAGTGTTCACAAACACCTTTGATAGAAAACACTTCTATTTACAAGAAGAGATTTTACAGGAAAAATACACTTATTCTCTTATTTAAATAAAACTCCTTAGCTTTCAGCAAAGCGCAAGAGTGATAGTTAAATGTGTCTAAATAAAAAAGTGAGGAAGAGTAATTGGGACTTTGCAACATCACATCATAACTAATTATTGCAAATGGCTTAAATGTTTTTGTTCATCTCCTCGCTCTTCCCTCTTTCCACATCACAATAGTATTAAGCTGTATTCTGTTCAGTCTGAAAATTAGACATTTTTAATGCAAAACAAGGATTTGTTCTTGAAACTATTGCTTATTTTCTTGTAGTTATAGTGTATCTTATTTTAAATACATACTAAATGTCTTTGAAACATTCCTCCTTCTTCTAGCATTTGCAGTGCTAGAAGTCAAGCCACCTGATAGCAGGTTTACTAGCAGAATGAAGGCCATAAGGCAACCATGAAGTCTGGTTAGTTGACACTCTTCGACAACATGCGTCATTGACCATGTTGACAAAGTGGGTTGTCACACAGACCCCATGTGTAGAGGCTGGCTGAGCATATTCCTTGACCAGTTCGGAACCTGTTCAGCAGAGACCGAAGGTGACATGGCAGGTCAAATCTAGACGGTCAAGTAGTTGGATCAGCTCCGATGAAACCATTCTAAACATCTTTAGTGGACTACTCATCACACCATAGGGTTGCTGCTGACAGATTCCAGTTTGGCAGTTGAGACCACAATGGATGCCTTGATGTAAGTCATGCTCTGAGGGGACAGAAAATGTCTGTGTACAGTGGGTGACCTGGATTGGCATGTAGCTTTTCCACCAGTCTGGCTACAGAGTCTGCGATGAATGTGTGGCAGAGCTATGTTGCTCAGAACTGGTAGCCATGTACATTACTAAAGCCATATCATGTACACCCAGGCACACTTCCATAATAGAGTGCTATGTAGCATTTTCTACATGATTCACTTTGTCCTCCCAGTAGTACAAAGCAATCTCAAAAGACAGAAATCATCCAGCACTCTTATTCTTAGAGTTATAACTCCTAATTTAAGAGACAGGGCATAAGAACAGCACTAAGACCCCAAATCAACAAACACACATTTGATTAAATTTGTACATGCAATCTTAGTGTGATTATTCTGCAGGATTGCCAGCTCTTGATATTTTATCATCAATCTCATGATATTTGGTACTTTTCTTGAAAACCCAGGTCCTGGAGGCATGATATTACATGAGCATCTCAGCTTTGATTTAAGAGAGTTTCAAGACCTTGCAGTTGTGGAGTAAAGCCTGAAAATGTGAACTAAGTACACCCTGCAGGTTAAGAAACCAGAAGGCACATAAAGAGAACCCAAAATGGATCTTTTTAATTTTATGATTTTCAAGCCAAACTCATGAATTTGGGGGTCTGATTCATGATTTTTGAATGCTTAGGATTGGCAATATGCCATGTGCATGAAATCAAACACATGCATTAGACTTTGCAAGAATGGTGCCTTAGATACTTTCGTGATTGGCATGGTGTAAATACCTAACCTAGGTAAACATTAAAAATTACATGCTTTAAAGACAGAATCTCACTTATATAACCATGAAAAGTTATAAAATATTATTTAGTGTCACTTTGATCAGCGTATAGAAAAACATACATTTGCCAAGTTTACGCATCACCAAAAAATTAAGTGATTTTAGCCTCTCTTTTCATTTCCCCATGTTTGCTGAGAAGCACCACTTGGGTACATTCATTATCTATAAATGGGCAAAAGCAGGACATAGAATGTATTTTCAAAAGTTCAGAGTTGCTCCTTATCTGAGAAACATAGTATATATCACAAGGCAGCAAAGAGGTTAAGTACATCTTATCTGTAGGAAGAGCTATGAAACAGGATCAATAGTTAACAAGAATAAAACTGCAAAGGCAACAGCTGTTCCAAACAGAATCCCTTGGGTATACTAATTACTTTAAGAATGTATTATGGGAACAAGTTAAGACAGACAACTACTATCCTTGAGTGACATAAATAATAGATTGATTGTATCTTGATCCAACACAGTAGTTTTCATGATTGACATAAATCATTGTTAGGTGCCAGTCTATCAAGCCCCAAAATGACAATTAAAATACTACTGGGAAAACCTGTTAATTAGACTTGTCTTAGGTAATCTGGTCAAGAGCATCCTATGCCTTTAGAGGAACAATGTACATTTTAGCTGAGCAAAGTCTGAAAAGTGTTTTGCAGACAAATAGAGCTTGATCTTTATTTAACGGTTACGCAATGCAGCTCCTTTTATTATTTAATTAAATCCTCATCCAACCCACATTCATATAAACAGACTAAAATGATGTGATTTTGCTGCAAGGCAAGGAGGTGGAATGGAAAGGCAATCTATTCATTTAATTTTTCAAATAAGGCTGGTACTCATGAATGAAGCAATGACTTTACCATAGAAAGTCTTTGCCATTAAACAAGGACTTACTGTAGAATCTGAAATCCAGACTGGTTTTAACAAAATGTCTCTTTGATTTGAAAAACTGATCTGGTACCATGGTGAGGCTTAGTATTTCTAGAGATACATTTGGCTCTTGTTTCGATTTGCGGTCACTGGGCCTCAGGTATTTGAGGATGGACTTCCTTGAGTCAACCAGGGCACTTCCACCAGGTATCCTTAGGCAGCAGCCAAGAGATCTGATCTCATCTGCCTGGGTATTCTTTGAGTTCTCTCTTACCCCTTTTATTTCTGACCTACCTTTCTCCATTACAAATATCCCTATTCTTCCACCCTCCCGAGCAGAGATGTGCACTCATTTCAGTTGTGATGCTTTTCTGCAGACAGCAGAGCTACACAGCTGCCTTTGAAGGATAACACTGTACAGCCAACTGGTGTATTTCCCCTAAGAGTCAGAGGGGTTAGCTTTGGGGTCATAGCCAAATTCCAACTTGAATAACTGCGTTTTTCCTCAATTCCCCTTTCACTTCAATTTCATACATCATCATTCACTTCTTATCTTAAAACTGTTTGAGCTAACGCAGGGGAGTATGACAGGGATGGGAGAACCTGGTTGGGGAAACACAAGGTGTATAAGATCTGTAATTCTGTAAACCACTCTGTTTTCTAAAAGCACAACAAAACCTAATATATAATAATTTGTACATCAAGTCAGATCCTCAGTTTGTACCCAGATGCAGCTATGTTTGGCAATGGGCACATGCACAGCAGACTGAGACGAGGAATCCCTCCTTCACCCTCCAACTGAAGAGCAGATGCACAGAGGCTGCTTCAGTCAAATGGCTGAGTTTACACTCTGTGGGCCACTCTGGGATAGATGTAACCTCTCTATTCAATGGATGCACTGTACTAAACTGCTGAGGGAGAACCAACTACTTGCAGTGGCACCTTCCACCCAGCCCCACAACTCTAATTCCAACCCAGTATGAAGGGGAGGCCTGGAAAGGGAGCCCTGGAGAGCGAGCCTGCCCTGTACTCACATCAGAGCAGCAACTCCTATGTTGGCAGGCTGGGCGTAGCTCCCCAACTGCCATGACCTGGCTAACAGGGCAGCATCACCACTCAGGTTTGGCCATGAGGTCACAATACCTGGAGCAGTGAGCCAGGTCCAGCTACATGGACAGGAGCCGCTGCTGCAGGATGAGCGTGAAGCAGGCTGGGAGAAGTGTATGTTTGCCTGATTTTGCATCCTTGATTTCATTATTTCTGTGGGTGCAATTGAACCCAGAAACCCATGCTAAAGCCACTGCTGGGCAGCTCCCCTTGATATCCCACCCCATTCCCATGAAGGCATGAGCTCCCAAGAATCTGCATAGCTGTGAGTCCTTGGATGTGGGAGGGTGTATGCCTTCTCCACAAGTTCTCCTTCCTGCTGCGTCATAGAGCCACACTAATTCTACTGCTAGGATGAACTCTGCTGCCACGGAACAGGTGCCAGGACTTTGCTTCAGTTTGATTTGGGTATAAAAGGAAAAATAAAAACCATTTACTATCCAAAATATTGTTCAACTACTGGGACAGTAGGAAATAATGCAGAGACTGATGTGCATTTTGAAATCTCTAACAAACATGTTTTCATTAACTATGCAAAACCTAATGAACACACACAGGAAATAGCCAGGCGCTGCAGTAACAGGAAATGAACCACAGTCTTAACTAAAAAGTGCTGGCTGGGAAGCAAGCCATTGTCAGAGCTTGGAGAGTTTAAAATCCCTCTGCTGCTACTGACTAGCTGGAGCAAGTTGGCATGCTGGCTAGATGGGGAATGGCCTGTTTATTTCAAGGGAAGCAGCCCAGAGAACTATTAAAGCTGTGCACCACCCACAGAACATGATCATTCAGTTGAAGGTTACTAGTAGTAAAGTGCTCAGCTGTGTTTGATGCCAATGAAGATTTATTAATATTTTAAAAAGCTAAGTCTAGATTGGTCTGTTTTAACTGATGAGTTTGCTCATCTTCGAGTATTTATTGAATGTGTTACACCCAATGTAAATTGTGCAATATCTGTATCTCTATTTTCTTTTCTCTTGTAGTCCCCTCAACATACTTCTTTTTGACTTGCTTTACTGTGAGGGAAGATTTGAAAATAAACTTGAAAATGGGGTGGTAGCTCGCGTTCAAGCACAGTCTTTGAAATAGTGCTGAACATGATTTGGTGCTGTCTGCAATTGCAGTTGGACTGTTTTTAGCGCACACTGTTTCAGCTGCGCACATTGTTGGCACCCATTGTCCGTGATGGATAAGATCCTGTCTACTCTAGGGACATTTTCTCAAACAAACCATCTCATCTTTGCTAATGTAGGTTCAGTTCCACTGGTTTTAGCAATACTGGGAGCCCCAAGCGCTATTATGTCGATTAGACCTGCTGTGAGCTGGACTACATGACAAGGTGTTAAAACTGCCAGCAGCCTGCCCATAACAGGACTTCCAGTGTTGCTAAACCCTGTGGAACTGAACTATTTCCCTAATGTAGACAGGGCTATAGTGTTGACAATATTCATAATGATGTGGACACATTAGATATAGCCTATGGGAGATTAATAAAAATTATACATGAAGCAAGGTTATAAACCTAGGTATGCTTAGTCTTGAGAAAAGAAGACTGAGGGAGGATTGATAACAGTCTTCAAATATATTAAGGGCTGTTATAAATAGGATGATGCTCCATTGTCTTCCATGTCCACTGAAAGTAGAACAAGAAGTAATGGGATTAATCTGCAGCAAGGGAGATTTAGATTAGGTTAGGAAAATTTAAGAGATTTAGGTTAGGTTTGGAAAAACTTTCTAGCTATAAAAAAACCAGGAAAAACTTTCTAACTATAAGGATAATTAAGTACTGGAATAGGTTACCAAGAAAGGTTGGGGAATTCCCATTTTTGGAGATTATTAGAAACAGGTTAGACTAACATTGACCAAGGATGGTGTAGGTTTACTTGACCATGCTACAATGCAGGACGATGGACTAGATGACTTCTTAAGGTCCTTTCAGCTGTACATTTCTATGATTCGATGATAAGTCCAACAAATCCCAGAACTCCTCTCAAAGAAGTGTTAGTAAAATAATATTTAAAAAAAAAACAAAAACACCCACACACCATCGAACTAACCAGACAGTTGCTCAACATCACTGCTCATTTACTTTTTATTGTGTGCCATCCTAGATCTATATATTTCCCACTTAGACTGTAAACACTTCATGGCAGAGGAGGTTCTTGTCTTTAGTTTTAGTGAAACTGTATATAAATAAAAGTAATGCACAGTGAGGTTTAGCATGCATTGGAGATGAGAAGCTGGCCCCAGGTATCACAGTGAATAGTTCTTCATAACACCACTGATATTTCTATATAGGAACCACTCAGTGGAAGCTTGTAAGCTCTGAGAGTGTCAATCGGTGCTTAATTTGTGCCAGGGCTTCCCTGGACCACTGAGCCTCTAGACTTGGCAGTTCATAGCCCCAGCAAGGGTGCCGGAACAACTTGTATAGTGGGGGTGCTGAGAGTCATTGAACGAAACTGTAATTCCTGTATATAATGGAAACCACTTCAAGCCAGGGGGAGAGGCAGCACCCCCCACATCCTTAGTTTCAGCACATATGAGCACCAGCACCTCTGGGCTTGCTGCATCAGTTATGAAATAAAAAAATTGCTTGAGCCCTGGCATCAAACTCTGTGAGCCCCGGCACCTCCTTCATTACAAATTAAGCACTGGTGTCAATAGAAGCTGAAAGAATGAATGAGAGAGAAATTCCCTTCAGGACTGCTCAATGCAACTAACTGGGCATCAACCAGTAGATAGTACATTGCATGTACTTTACAGCAGGAATATACTTCATCATTCAGAGATCATGCTAGGTACGACAGCTGGCCCATGGAAGTTACTATGTAGACTATTAGAAAACCTGGGAAATTCAAAATCAGGTCTTATTTCATGTGATCCCCACAAAATATAAAATATTAAAACCATGTATAGGAATTGTATGCAGAAAGCTCACTATATAAATGACAATTACAATATTAAGATTAATAGAATTTTCGGAGATAATTCAAGTAATCCAATTGCTATTATACAGGGAATTAATTTTCTAGACACACACAACTGAAACTGCCTCAACTGCTAAACAAAACTCCATTCATTTATGGGTTTCCTTTATTTTCAGTTTTACAATAGTAATCTTAGTGCTCCTAAAGTCATCAACACCTAACTTGTCAGTCATTAGCCTCCAGGAAGTGTCCTGTGCCTCCACTGTTATTGCTTAAATAAATACATAATGTTATAACAGTATGTACTGGCTTCAATCTACCCAAGGGGCATAAAAAATAGAGAGTGAGTTTCATAATTTGTGGCTAAGGCCTTTCGTTGATTTACACCACCATGGAATAACAAGTCCCCACTGCAAACTCTCTTTGTAAATAGCTCTATCTTATAAAAGGAAAGAAAATTCTATGATTAAGCCAACAAGATGTGAATCAGAACTATTGAGAGTATGATATCCTTCTGAGAAGCAATATATCTCATTTAAAACAACCCATGTAGAATGACTAATCCTAATCACAGACCATGTTCTAACATCAGTTTTCAAATAGTCTCTAGTGAAAACAAGTAAGACATTCTGCCTTAAAAAATACCAGGATTCAATGATTCCAAGACCAGAACAGACCATTGTGATCAGCTAGTCTAACTTCCTGTATAACACAGGCCAGAGAGCATTCCCAAAATAATTCCTCAAGCTTATCTTTTAGAAAAACATCCAATATTGATTTTTAAAATAGTGACCGAGAATCCACCACAACCCTTGGTAAATTGTTCCAACGGATAATTACTGTCCCTGTTAGAAATGTACGCCTTATTTCCCAAGGATGGAACAATATTTTCTCAGTTTTTTCACATTTTACTCATCCTTATCCCTTACAGATACAACTACAGAAAATAGTGGTCCAAAGTGTGGAAGGGAATTACAACTAGTTCCTTTCAGTGGCAAATACTATGCAAATTAAAAAAAAATCATCTATTATTTCTTGACTGTACTGCTGGAGTCCCACTCAGTTAAGACTTTCTAGGCTGAATCATGGCAAAGTAAGAATGAGCAACTATACTTTTCCCATATATTAATGAAACTAGTTTTTTATTAACTATTTTTAAAGAATAATGAAAACTGAACAAGGAGAGAAAAGAAATGAGCCACAGACAGCACATGATTGCTCTGTTTACTTTTTGTGGTAATTCAGATAGAAATGCTGCCCTAGGATAAACATATGCCGCTCTCATTAACTTCAATGGGAGTTGTGAGTGTGTACCTGATGACAGAATTTGTCTCTAAGATTTAAATAGGGGGTTATTAGTATAGTCATATTATGAGATCATTTCTGAAATATACAGCTAGAATAAAGACTATGAAACACTGGAAGTAAAGTTGGCTCTCTGTTTCGGCCTTATAGCATAAGTCTGTCAAACGACACACATTACTTTTGTTAAAGGTCTTAGTTTCCATGTCACAGAATTAAGAAGTTTCAACATAAGGCTGTGTTCAATGAGTGGCATGCACAGGGCAGAGGCAATTGCACCTGTATAAAAATTCTGCCAATGTCATACCAGTTGATAGAGTTTCCCTTTTCAGTGGTAGCACTCAAAGGGCAATGCAACCAGCACTGTATTGAAAAAAGTGTAATTCTGCAAGATGCTGGGCTTTGAGAACTCTCATTGGGCCAAATTCACATTTACACCTGTGTAAATCTGGACTAACTCTACCAAAGTAATTGAGTTACTCTGTTTGTGCTGGTACAACGGAGAGCAGAATTCAATGCAATGACTTCAGTAGGAGTTGAGTGCACACACAACCTTGCAGGATTTGAGCCTTATAGCAGCGGCATGGTATTCTGAAACCTTGCACAGGAACAACATGCACAGTAATTTCTAATCTAACATCAGCTCAATTTAATGGTCTATGCCAAAGTATTACAGGATTTTTATAGCATTTTATACCTGCCTTTTCTTGTGGAAAGGTAAAGTCCTTATTGTGTAAGTACAAACAAAACAGAATCTTTTAAAAAGCAACATATTGAGTATTTCTCACACCCTGGCACTAAATAAAGGCATTTACTTTTATTAAAGATGCTAACTTCCATGTCACAGAATTATGAACCCTTCAAATGCAAAAAATATACAGGGCATAACCACAGGAATGGCATAGGAAAAAGGCAATTGCCTTCCATAGAAAAACACAGCATATAGATACTATCCCCAGGGGAAATCTCAGTCAACAGTGGCATCTTTCTAGGAGCAGCACATGCTGAATGTGATGTTTTTCGCTCTCTCCAACATTGCAATACAAAGTAGTAACTTTGAAGTAAATGTAATGGATAATTGTAATACACCAAAACACAGTAAGCTGCATCACATTTAAATCTTTAAGGGCCTTAACTAGAGAGCATTGAATGGATCAGGCCCTAAGCCAAATTCTCACTGGCTGAGGAGTGTGTTAATGCAACTCACCCAAAAGGGCAAGTCTTCTGGCAGCCCAGGTCCACTAGTAAAGCAATTTATATTCTGCCATAAACATCACTGCAACAGTGTCAGAGTCACTTATCTGGAAATTGATAGGGTACTTTAGATGTTCTTTGTAGAACCAATATAAATTTTGCAGCTGGATCCCAGTAGCCAACACATTTTTATAATTCCTCCATCTCTGATGATCTGAGTAATACGGATGGGGCACAATCATCATGTCTAATGATCAAACAAGCGAGTTGATTTTATAGGGATGTGTCTGATTTGTCTAAGATAGGTAAACACTGGCATTCTAGAAAACACAACTGGATTCAGATACATTTCCTTTCCATGCCAGTGAAGGTTCTTACTCAAAAACAAATCTATTTATCACTTCCTAACGCTGCTGCTGGGCAGGGCATCCTGCTACAGGGTGGAGCATCAGATTGTTCAAGGAAAACACTGGCCTTCATCCAACGGAAATTTCATATTTTATGGAGCCTGCTGCTATTCTGCAGTGAGTCATAAGCTTCAGCAGTGCTAGGTACGATATGTGTGAATAGAAGAAATGCGCCTTCTCATCCAAAAAGAAATAGCTATTTATAAGAGCTCAAATAGACGGCTCCTGTCTCTGTATTTTCCTGTGACGTGCCCTGAGTTATATATATTTTCTATTGAAATACCAAGTTTATTAAATGTTTTGACATTCCTAATATGATCACTTTTTTGTTGTTAAACATAGTATATGTTTAGTGTATTTAAACTTTATTGTTGAAACCATATGTTAAAAATTGTAGTATCTGAGCTTTGATGTAGATAATTAATTTTATTCCTGACCCTCCAGCCAGAAAGATTCCTTTAGTGGTCTTTGCAGCTCTCTCATCTCATCTATCTTCCCCTCCTTGCTTCCCCCTCTCTTGTTATAAGATCTCCATCCTTCTTTCTTCCTGTCACTTCCACCTGACCCCCCTTGCAGAAAATCTATTCCGACTTCCATTTTATGGTCTATCAGCTACTTGCTTTCTCTTAGCCCAACCTTGCCCTCCCCAGGCTGTCAAACTTGCCTTTAGGATGCACACCTGCAAACCTTTTCTGCACCCCGCAGTCAGATACACTCCCCCATTTCCAAGCTTATGCTCCTTCTGAACTTTTGTCACATATTCCAAGAATCCATTTTGACCTTTCAGTTTCCCACTCCGTGAAACTCTTCATTCTCAGACCCTAGCTTCAAAACCAATATCCTAACTCCATTTCCATTGCTGCTTCTCCTTTGCTCACTCTCCCCAACCTGTAGGCTATGGAACAGCTGCCTCCTTTCATCCTTGTGTCAATTCCAGGCTTTATCCCCCACGTCCCAATTTTTCCCTCTCTTTTCAAGTGGCCATTATGCCCTCCCACTTTGCTTCCTCTCCTCTTTTAACTATAACTTAAAGTCCTGGCTTTCCCCTTCCTTTTTCCTCAATCCCTGTCCCTGATCAATACTGGTGACTAGTTTAAACCAGTGACCACTTCAGTCTCTGGCTACTTCCAAAATTCAGGAGATGCACAACCTCTTTGCCTCACCCCCTTCCTAAGTTGAAAGGTTTGTCTTGTTATTACAGAGCGGCAGCAACACAATGTGATTTATGTCAACACAAATAGCCAATGTGGAGAGTTCACAAACAACTTTTTGCCAAAATTTGTTCACATGAAGTTGTAACCAATAGGTAGAGCATGGCAAACAATCCAGATTCACTTCAAACAATTCTAATATTTCATCACTTAGAACAGTGGTTCTCAACCTTTCCAGACTACTGTACCTCTTTCAGGAGTCTGATTTGTCTTGCATACATACCCCAAGTTTCACCTCATTTAAAAACTACTTGCTACAAACCCAGACATAAAAATATAAAAGTGTCACAGCACATTATTACTGAAAAATTGCTTACTTTCTCATTTTGTCTGTATGAAATTTTAGTTTGTACTGACTTTACTAGAGCATTTTATGTAGCCTGTTGTAAAACTAGGAAAATATCTAGATGAGTTGATGTAACACCTGGAAGACCTCTGTGTACCTGCAGGGGTACACATACCTGTGATTGAGAACCACTGACTTAGAACACAACCCTCTTCCCACGCACCAAAGATGTCATCTTTTCCTTCAAACCCCTGGTAAAGACCCTTCTTTCCTTAGCCTTCCATTCCTGAATTCTTCAGATATTTTACAAAAGCACATATAAAAGGGCTTTGAACACCGAAAAGGCAGAATATTCATAGAAAATGTGCATTTTTTATAGTGACTGTCACTATCATACAAAAGATACAAAATAAAACTGTATTGTACCATTCTACATTCTACAGAAAATAATGATGTTCAGGAATGTGTTTGACAGCAAACAGCATTTCTTTTTACCTGATTTCCTTTGGTTTTGTAGAGCTCCTCATCAAAAGCAGAAAGTAATGTAGCTAGTAAGAGAAATCAGGGGGGAAATTAGGATGGTGTTATACTGATCAGAATGTTGAAGAAACTAGCATGCATAGTGGTAAATGTAATCATGTAGTGTCACCTGCACTTATCAAGTACATTAGTACTAGAGCTGGGATTGACTCAGGACTTGTCTACATCAATCTAATAAGTGTCTACGCTAAAATGTAGCTCCCACTGGTGTAACTTGCCCACTACACCAACTTAACTCCACCTCTGTGGGAGGCATAGCACTTCGGTCAATGTAATTAGGTCAGTGTAGACACTACATTACTTACATTGACTGTTTCTACCTTTCAGAAGTCGTCCCACAATGCCCCAGTTAAATCAGTGCAAACACTCCTAGTGAGGATGTACACCATCAACACAAGGAACATAGTGCGGACATGGAAAAGTGATTTAATTACTGTGGTTTAATTTACTACGTCAACCTAGCTTAGGTCAATCTGTCCTTAGGGCAAATCTACACTACAAATTTACATCAGCACAGCTGCACCACTGTAGCACATCTGGTGAAGACACTAAGTTGATGGAAGAGAGTTCTCCCATCAGCTTAATAACTCCAACTTTGTGAAAGGTGGTTGCTATGTTGGCAGCAGAAGCTCTCTCACCATTTCAGTGCTGTCCACACAGGGGATTAAAGTTGGTATAACTAGGTCACTCAGGGATGTGAATTTTTCACACCCTTGAGTGATGTAGTTAAACTGAAGTATGTAGTGTAGACCAAGCCTCAGTTTCACCATCTGTAAAATGGAGGTAACTTAATTAACACAGGAATGCTGTAGTAATTAATGTCTGTCCAGCACTTCTGCAGAGCACTAAGTGACCAGCATTATTATTACTATTGTTTGCTGAAGTTAGTTACATGTAAAGGTCATTCTGTATTATAATAAACTTCACTGGCAAAAGCATAAAATAATAGCACAAAATAAGTCAATATATATGTAAGGAAACCCACATTACACCTTTAAAATTCAGGAAGAGCAGGGGGCTAATTTAGACAGTTTTTACTGTATTACATTTCGTTTCCTCTCCTTACAGGACGTAGGCCTGTTCTCATTCTTAGAGTTATGTTTTAAATATATTGCAGTTAGCATCAGAATTTGGCCACTTTAACTAGAGGTAACAAAGTTTTTAAAATATTCAGAGTAAAAGATTAAATTAAAAAGGTCAGTGATGAGGAGCTTAAACATATATAGCCTGCTTCATCCTAACGGATTCAAAAGAGTGATGTAATTGGTTATACAGGAATTCCTAGCCAATTGACTCATAACTGTGGATCCACTAGCCATTCTCCTGGTCCACCCCATTGCTTTCCTCCCTCCTGCTTATTCAGAGAGCTTACTCAGTACACAACTCTCACCTGCATCACAGAAGATGTCTGTCTAAAGCAGCTGCTCTGCCATTGTTCCCAGTCTCAATATAGAGGGCTTCTGTTCATGGAGAGCCTTGCAGTGGAACTCTCTACAATAAGGATAAAGCAAAGCTCATACATGCAGGAGACAGAATTTTCTTGGGGGCTGGTCCAAGACTGTGGAATGAACTCCCACAAGATCTAAGGATCATCAAACACCTCACCATCTTCAGCTCCACATGTGCAAGGTGCTTTTCTTTGACTTTGCCTTCTCTCACATAAATACGTAGCAACAGGAATATTTAAATTTAAAAAAAAAAAAAAAAACACAGAAAACTATCAAAACAAGACATTCCTCTCCACACAATTTTCCCCCTAAGGAGAAGATGAGAGACCAAACAACACATGACAGATGTTAGTGACATCCTTTACTGCTCTACTGAAAGGCACTCAGATACTTTGGTGATGAGTGTGGTCTAAAAACCATAGAATATAGTTATATAAAACTGAGTATTCTACTCTATTCTAAATCCAGTCCCTTTTGTCCAAATCAACTTTCTCTGACCTGCTAATTTTCCAGAAGCCCAGGCTAGATGGAGAAAACAGGGAATGGGAAGCACAGACTAATTTGTTGTATTAAAAACTGCAGGTACATGTTCTCATGGTTTATAAATTTCATGCTTGACCACTTTTATAATCCCAACTAATCTTTATAATTAAGTGCCATTGAAGATGCCATTTATTATTTAATCAATTTTCTTCTAATGCAGAGAGATAGATGGACCCAATGCTGTTTCCACTGCAGTTAACAGAAGTTTTCAACTGGCTTAACTGTGACCTGTTTAGGGCCCTTTATAAAAATTTTACATCGGGGTTTGGAGGGGGGGGCGGGGGGGAGGAGGAGATCTGCAGATAACCCTTTTCCACCAAAAATGTGTATGTCTTCTGAGTTTCTTCTTTTGTTTTTTGCTTACATGTGTGTCAGTTTAGTGAAACTAAAAGTAGAAATGATATTAATATACATATTAATAATAAACTCAATTATATGACTGAAATGTATACTCACCTAATCCTCTGTTGCAATCCAACAGGTTGAAAATCTGCCCAACAGTAAAGTGAAGGTTAAGGAAAATCCATGCTTGCAGATTTCTGTTGACTTTGGTAATTATTTACCAAGTCTGATAGCTGTAAGTAAATAATTCTTGTGCAAAGCTTCTAGGATCAAAGGCTTGCCCTAGAATTGGGATAGAGAATGATACAGCTGACTGACCTTACAGTATTGTGGTTTCATTTCTGTGGCTCTTTTTTCAGGCTTTTTTCCTGAATTGTATGAATATTTCATGACTAACTGTGCATACCAGAGCAGACAAAGAGCTAATAGATTGGTAATTTGACCTGCTATTTATTGGATGTGCCCCAAACATGGAGTGAAAAGGACTCTGATTTTCTATTGAATAATCATGGAAAGCAATATGTTTGGCTCTGGAAACTTTATCTCTACTCTAACCTAGCTAATTACTGCTGGGTGAAGAGGCAAAGGATATGATAAGAATTCACAGTTGGAAAGGGAAGAAATTTAGCAAGTGATATAGTTAGACAAAGATAAAAAGCCATATATCATAAACACGTACATTTAACCCAGAAGTTATTTGTAAAAAAGAAAAACATTACCTAAAATCTTTGCTTATGTTATTAAGTGCTAAGCCTCATTATTGGTAAAAAAGTGACTAAATACATAGGAAATGGTTTTTTTCTTGAAGTGGACAACATCTAAACTTTTGTAACAGAAGAGGAGTTATTTAAACACACAAAATTGTTTTCTGGACTATACATGTGGGCAACTTTGAACTGACGTGATTTCCAAGAGACTGCTTTAGAAGCAGTTTTTTCCGTATCAAAAGAGCATGGTAGAAGGGTATTTGCTGATGGGAAATGCAGTTTTAAGACAAGAGCAGAAATGGTCTCACTTGACTAACTGGGCACAAAAGGAGTCTTCACATTCATCCCCCTCTTCTCTCCCTCAGAACAAAAAACACTAAGGTTGAACAAGTGAAGGAGACAGGCACATGGGGTACAAATGTTAAATGTGAGCCCATTTTAGTTTGTTAAGTAAACACATATAAAGTATAGAAACACCGTAACAAATACAAGGGAAAGTTAACTGAGTCACTCACTAATAAAGAACCTGTATATTGCATTAAGAGGTGCAGTGGCTGACTGATTAGGGTGCATCACTACAATCCTGAAGATTTGGGTTTGAGTCTTGCTTGATCTCATGCTGCAAGGCCACCTCTTTTTCAGCCACCTGCAAAATGGGTACCTGATCCATCAGGTGTGGGCGGTCAGACGTGATGCTGGCTACATCATTTCCTTGTGTACCATTGGCTCGGAAATTGACAGATTATAATCACGTCAGCTAAATGAACCATTGGCTTGGGGGAACTTCGATATTGCATTAATCAGCCAGCCCCCAGGTGTACATCTTCACTCACAAGCTCAACACATTTGTGACTAACAAGACAGAGAGGCTGGAAAATGCAGAGCTAAAAAAACCTGACTGTGATTTCTGCAATAGTGCAGAGCTTAAAGACTTACTTGGGCATTAGCATGTGTTCTAAGGTTGACTCAGGCCATGTTTGGCTTTTGTCTGTCCAGATTCTGCTTATTGATAGTTTTAAGCTCTGACTCATGATACCTGCACCCCTGACTATCAGTCATTTGTCAGCTATGTAGCTGGGCTTCTATACTCTGTAGTTTTATTTTTTGACAAGAGAGCAGTACAGACCAAAATCCTAGATTTAAACTTCCCTGAACTTTGGCAGTGGAATGGGGATTGAAATATAGCTCCAGTTCTGAATTTGGCACCTCTCACCACTTTGACAAAGCTCACAGAGTTAGGTTCTCAGGCAACATGAAAAATCTCATTTGCCTTCCTCACAGAACCTCTGTACATCCTCAGCACAAAAAGATCATTACACATCATACTATACACTAATCAAAGTGATGCCTTTCCTTGGCTTTTTCCAAGGTAAACTTGATCCCCTTTCCCTAGTGTAGACAGAAATGTGGGTACAGAAGAGCAGAGTCTTAAAAGGCGAAGTTTGGTGAAGGGTCTGAAGCACAACTGAATTCACTTCATTGTGTCCAAGTTTCTCTCCTGCCACTGTATCTATCTTGGGATTCCCTTCACACACAGAACACCTGGGATCTCTGCTCTTCTGCTAGATGTACTTCCAATATTCTGTGCAGCAGAAGTCCATTCATTACTTTGCAATTTTTTCCTGGAATAAATGTGGTCTCAGGAACTGCTTTAAGCATAGGTTGGAAAGATGACTTCCTAGGCCCTGCCATTTGGAGGTGAGCGAGTTAGGACTCAGTTAGGATATTCACCCCAAGAGGAAAGCTCCTTGTAAGACCCTGCTCTCCCGTACCTGCATCTCTGTCTACACTGGGGAAAGGGGGTCAAGTTTATCTAATTTTGACCTAGTCCCTAGTGTAGACACAAGATAACACATTCTACCTCAGTGTTGCTGGTCATTAAGCTGTGCCTGCATTAGGGGGAAAGTCCACATTAGCTACAACATATTAGCTAACTTTAAATCACTTTCTCAGTGTAGGCAAACCCTGGCATAATGGGCTGCAGGAGGAAGCCAACTGGCCAAAAGAAGTTATCTGTCTCAGAATATGTAAGAGGAAGAAAACTAGAGAGGCAGATGCAGTTACCAGAGAGGTGGGGATTGCTCTGGGAATCACCAGCATGGTCTTGTGGACAGGCTGCTGGGCTGGGGAGTCAGGAGACCAGCTTCTATTCTTGGCTTTCCACCTGACTTGTTATGTGAACTTGGGTAAGTCATTTCATTTCTCTGTGCCTCAGTTTTCCCATCTGCAAAACTACAATGATGATACTTGCACTCTTTTATAATGCACTTTTATGTTTTTCACTTCATCATTCCTTCAGAGAAGGGAGGGCCAAGGAAACAGTCAGAGGGACCCACTTTGCTGACTCATGCAATGGAAGAGGTGCAACACAAAATTTCTTCATCTAGGGCATCAGAACACCAACTAATTTTATGTGATCTAGTTATGATAGCACAAGACTGTCAGAACTCATAGATTATATTTCCAGTTCAACCACTGACTTCCCCTCCGACCTTGAACAAATCACTAACCCTCTTTGTGACTCAGGTGATCCATGCGTAAAATGAGATGTTGAGAGGATTAGATAACATCTCTAAAGCACTTTGGAGGTTCTCAGACGAAATGTGGTATATAAATCCAAATAATAATAATCATAGCTAATAATAATAAAACAGAGCCCCTTTCCATAACTATCAATGCAATAAGTGCAACCTCCTACAGAGTAAAGGGAAACTTTCTCTTTGTATTGTGTGAGAGCAAAGGTCACTCTCCCTCCTTAATAATTAGACTCATCAGTAAAAACCATTATTAAAATAAAATTTTACTCAGAAGTCACACAGAGTTTTTTCCGGGGCAGGATGGGATGATGCCACACATAGGGTCACATTTCGCTAAAAGTATCTAGTATGTGAACCCAAAAATCTTTAAGAATAAAACCATACTATGGTCGTTTGTTTATCTTTTATGGCCTTCCATACACTGGTGCAGAACCTGGAGGAGCCAAAGGGCCACCCCACCATTTTTAGAAGTGGGAGAGCCACGCCCATCACATTTTAACATAGGTATAGTTGGGGGGTAGGGGGCACTGCCCTCCCTCCCCAAACTGCAAGCCTCGGGAATGCATGGAACAGTGCCGGAAGGGGCTGTGCTTTGTGATGGGGGAGCTGATCATGATGCTGCAGGTATTAGATGGTGGCTGATGGGAAAGGCAAAAGGAGGACAGGCTGTGCGACTGGTTCCCGGCAAGCTATATGCAGCCACTAGAGGTAGGAGACTGGCTGCACCAAGTGCCTGGGGGCACCGCTGCACAGGGAGAGATTGCAGGGGGCTAGGACCATGAAGGAGTGCAGGGTTAGGGGAGAAGGGGGTGCAGGAATCCACTTTGGCCTTGGCCCCCCCGCATTTCTACAAAGATTCCAGCGCCCTTGATTCCATGCCAATAGCACTGGACTTCTAAGAGCCTCCCTTGTGTCAGATGTTCTGTAGACATCTGCCTGCTTGTCTTGTTGGAACTCCTTGACATTAGTTCTAAATCAAGCAACAGTTAAAAGGCAGCAGCTCACACAATTGGACTATCCAGAGGAACCTCTGAATAAATTACGAGTTTTCTCTTAGCCCTGATCTATAGTACAAACTTACATTGGTATAATTACATCACCCCTGAGCAACGTCGTTATACCAACCTAAACCTGGATTAGAGAGCGCTATGTCAACGGTAGAGTTTCTCCCACTGACATAGCTACCATCTCTCAGGGAGGTGATGGAGTATCTACATCAACAGGAGATGTGCTCTTATCCGCATAAAGAGCATCTTCACTAAGTGCTACAGTGCCACTGCTGCAGCACTATCTGTGTAGACAAGCCCTTAGCCTCAGGGTTGGGGTTTTTTTTTCTGTTTGTTTGTTTTGGTTTGGTTTTTTTAAAAGGCTCACTTCAGAGATTTAACCCTTGGCACTTTACACTTCCAGCCAACATATATTGTGCTCATCCTGCTCTGCTCTCAGCTGTTATGTATATGAATATCTCTTTCAGATAGATTCATTTTAGCTCTACTCATGGAAATTACTTTCCCAACAGAAAAACTCAGGGCACAGCTCTCCTCAAAAACACAGAGATAAAAGATATTCAGCTTCATAGAGAACAAAAGTGACAGGTTCACGGAGTAGCCCTTACCAACTCAGACATTTCTGCTTTTTTCATGGCTATAAATAATGAAGTGAAACCAAAACACAGTCAAATCTGATATAGTGAAACTGCACCATATAGCAAGTCAGAATGAAGGTCCCACTCAATACACTGCAACATGCAAACAGTTACTTGAGTCACAGTGAATCAGATCACTGATTAAGAAGAGTAAAGTTGAGTAGATAAAAAAATTACTTCATTAAAAAGGAACCTACTTCAGATTCTAACGGTGATAACTATAATACTAACATTGTAACATCACAACAAACAACACTCACACAACAAGAAATCAAATGCTCCCATAGTACTTTTCCTCTCAAAGTCAAAGTGCTTTAAAAAGTGGACAACTACAGTTATCCCCATTTTTCCAGATGGGTAAACTGAGGTGCAGAGATATGAATTGATTTGCTGAAGGTCACACAGGGAATTAGTGGCAGAGCTAGCAGACTTGATGCTGTTCCGGAGTACCCAGTCCTGTGTACTCTGCATTGGATCTCCCACACACACAATGTATTCAAATTAAAGTTTATGACCATGTTTTATTTTCATAGTTTCAAAAGTGTTCAAAGAGACCATTCAGATAGAAGAGTCAGATTCAGACATCAGGTGCACAGGACACCTCTTCAGAAGCTCTGAAATTGAATGAAGTATATGCCTGAAGAGTAGAGGATTTTTTAAAAGATATGCAGTATGCAATCCGTGTATCTGAGATCAGGCTCTGGACTTTGGTGTTGTGCTGCTAGGCAAGAGATCAAGGTTCAGGGGTAATTCCTAAATACCTTCCATGAGCAACTGAAACTACACAGGTCACATACAGCACTAATAAGCTTCCCTCTTCTGGACACTCACCAGGCTGCTGTGTTTGGGTCCCAGTACACTAGACCCCTGTGCTCTTAAGCTTCCTTTGATCTGAGTAGGCTACAGTACTGTCTCTCCCCTTGGCTTCTCTCTGGCACACCTCCTGAGCATAGACTATGTCTGATACTGCTTTCATGGAAAGGGGACAAGGCCCAGCTGCTGCAGTACTGGTCCTGGCCTGGGCTATTACCCCTTCTGCCCCGACTCCCCAGTAACTTAAGCACACCTTTTCCCAGAGCTTCAAGTTTATGTATACTCTGTTTACAGTTTAATTCTTCAGGGACACGTGATAGTGAAGCAAACAGACACACCGGCTTTGTAAGAGTTCTAAAAATCAGTCACTTTTTATGTTAGCAAGAAACAAGGAACACATAGATTAGAAACAATAATAAACACACTTGTATGCATTTTCTTGCCTCAGTTTCCCCACCACTCGAGCACTCTTTGGGCAGAGGTCAGAGTCCTCCAAGGAGTACAAGATCCTTTCTCTCTCCCTGCTCTCCAGCACATGGCTTCTTCTCTGGAACACAGAGAAGCCACTGGTCTCTTCTCTCTTTCTCTCTCAAACAGTCAGTGACAGATGCTTACTTTTTAGGTCTGGTCTACACTGGCAATGGAGATGGACGTAATGCCGCTTACGTTGACCCCCTAAAGTATGCATCTCCACTGGCACGTAAGTTCCGTTGATTTAAAATAAGATAAAAGTCAACCTAATAAAACCACCTCTGCAAGTAGCGTAGCGCTGAATTCGAATTCCATGGGTCAAATTTGCGCCACTGTAGGCAGAGCGCAATGTAAAAATCGATGCCATTGGCCACCGGGAGGTATCCCATAATGCCCCGTTGTGACTGCTCTGGACATGCACACTCTGCTGTAACGTTGCCACATAAACAGGAAATAGCTCCTCCCCTCAAGCCCTGGAAAATTTTGAATTTTTGGTTTGCACAGCATGCAGAGCTTTTGTAGCTGAATTGCTCACGGCAACTGCATGGCCCAAACACACTCCAACTTGGAGTCGACCAGAGGTCTTGGATCTCATCGGTCTGCGGGGTGAAGAGTCTGTTCTAGCTCAGCTCTGAGCCAGCAAAAGAAATTTAGATATCTACAAGAAGATATCTCACGGCATGTTGGAGAAGGAGCACAACAAGGATGCACAGCAGTGCCGCATTAAGATCAAAGAACTGAGACAAGCTCATCAGAAAACTAGGGAAGCTAACAGCTGTGCTGGCTTCTCCTCCAAAATATGCCACTTTTACGAGGAGCTGCATGCATTTCTTGGTGGTGACTCCACCACTGTGCCACCATGCAGCATCGATATCTCAGCAGAATCCCAGTCCAGGACGAATGTGGAGGATTCTGTGGACGAGGAGGATGAGGATGAGGATGAGGAGAGCAGGGTATCCGTTCTCCCTGACAGCCAGGACCTGTTCGTTATCCCAGAGCAGTCCAGCCACACGCAAGACAGCAGGACTGAGTGAGATGCAGGGGAAGGCACATCTGGTGAGTGTGTGTGGCAAAAACAAGCTTACTTACCAGTAACTGATGTTCTTCGAGATGTGTTGCTCATGTCCATTCCACTATAGGTGTGTGCACGCCTCAGTGCATGGCTACCGGAACTTTTTTCCCCTTAGCAGATCCCGTAGGGCTGGCTCCGGCACCCCCTGGAGTCCCACACACATGCTCCCTGGAGTCCCACACACACACGGTATATGAGGCACTGCCGACCCGACGCCCCCTCAGTCCCTTCTTTCTGCCAACTCCGGTGGCGGGGAGAGGAAGTGGGTTGTGGAATGGACATGAGCAACACATGTTGAAGAACATCAGTTACTGGTAAGTAACCTTGTTTTCTTCTTCGAGTGCTTGCTCATGTCCACTCCACTATTGGTGACTAACAAGCAGTACTTTGGAGGTGGGCCGCAGTTAGCGGTGAGCTGCCTGCAGAACAGCTCTGCTGAAGCACACTACTTCCCGCACCTCGGACAGAGGTGTGGTGGGACGTGAAGGTATGTACTGCCAGCTGCTTTGCAGTTGCCCTGATCTAGCACTTCTGCTGGGAAGACTGTAGATTGAGCTTGAGCTCTGTTAGGTGAACTGTGGCATCCAGAAGCGGCACCTTCATCTGCCCATGGCCGAATGCGATGCAGGAAGTTATTCGCAAGGAAAGTGCACCCAGCAGAGACCAGTGAAACTTTCATCCGGTCGGATGCTGCAAGGAAGAGCTGCATTGCTCTCCAGAACAGCCTCGTACATCTGATGTAGAAGCCAGGGCCCCACTCACGTTTTAGCGAGTGCCGCCTTCTCCTCTCGTCCGAACCGTGTGGTTCGCGGAAGCCTGGGGAGAATATAGAATTGGACACAATGAGGCTGGGCAACCACCTTGAAGGCCCAATGTGGTCTCAACTGAACCTTATCTTATAGACTACAGTATGAGGGAGGAGCTCTGAAGTCGGAGCCCTGATCCTGGGGACCTTCCTTGCTGAGGTAAATACCCCCAGGAGGGTCACCTTCCCAGAAGGCCGGAGTAGAGGGCATGACACCATAGGTTCGGGGGGGAAGAGAGGGTGGGCCAGGAAGGAGCAGGTCGAGATCCCACGGAGACACTGGGTCACGGACCTATGGATAGAGCCTCCCACCCCCTTCAGGGACCGAACAGACATCCGATGGGAGGACCACAATCCCCCTTCCAGAAACTGATGGAATATGGCTGCTATGTGGGCCTTCAGGGAGGCCACAGTCAGTCCCTGGAGCTTTAGCTGTGGCATTTCCTGGATCGCCTATACTGGGGGGAGGCCGGGCAGAATACCCCAGGACTCCTCCCGGCAGGCAACAGCCACTTCCACTTAACCCGGTATACGACCTGCGTGGAGGGCTTCCTGCTACCCAGCGGGACTCAGTGGACTTGTTCTGAGCACCTCGCTCGTCGCCTCTTGGTCACTGCTCCATCACTCCCTGAGGTATCGAGGGCCCAGGTCTAGGCACCGCAGGTGACCATGATCCTGGGAACTGGGATCACTCTAATTCGAGGGCTCCCGAGGCAGGCAATTGAGAAATCCAACAGTATGCTGAACCCATGCTGGCGTGGCCAACCCGAAACAATCGAGATGGCATCTGTTTAGCCCCACCTCGTTTGTGGCAGGGCTTCATGCAGGAGGGTAAAGGCAGGAAGGTGAATATGAAGGTCTCTGACCGCTACAGACGAATGGCGTTGGCGATCATCCCCGCCCCTTGACCACGGAGAGAGCAGCACTGTGGACACCTCGTGCTGCAGTCAGATACAGACAGATTCCCCTTGGGGAGAAACCCCCCTCCGGACGGCCGTAGACGCCCTTAGTGGGCACAGCAACCCCTTGACGCGGTCCGCCTCGTCGTTCCTCACCCCCGGGAGGTGATCGCCGCCAGGTCCTAAGGGCTGATAGGTTCCCTTCATAAGGCTGACGAATGGGCTCTGCCCGTCTGTCGATGTGGTACATGGTCGCTGCACTGTCTGTCAGCACCTGTACCGCCCTGCCCTGGATAAAGCGTGGGGACATTCCGCAAGCCCTGTGAGCGTTTCGCTGGTCTTCACCTCATGCAGCAGTATGCTCCGAGAATCCTCTGTGGATATCTCAAGGAAACTTTCATGTAGGTAATCTGTTAACCTTTGCAGAAGGTTTCTGGGGAGGGCAGCCTTATTTCTTCCGCCACAGTAGGAGACTTTTCCCTGCCACTCTGCTATTAAATAAGCAGGCATCATTGCGGAACACAGCTTAGCAGCTTAAGGGCCGGGTCTGTATCCTGATGCTTGCAGCAAATCTCCACTTTCTGCCTGTGTCACCCTCAGGAGACTGATATCACACATGGTCACCTAGGGAAGATGGCGCAAGTTTAAAGTACCCAACCAATACAGTCTCTCCCTTTTATTCCTCTGCTGTGGATGGGGTCCCTGGGCACCTCCCCAAGACTATTCCTAGTCCTAGTACTGTTGCAATGGGCATTATGAGTCAGGACACTGGTTGACCTATGTTTTCTGCCGCTACAATTCACCTGCAGTGTCCACTAATCTGTTCTGCCCACCTCCTCCCAAACCGGTCTTTGGCATGTTACAGGGGAGCCCAGTGATCCCTCTCATTGCTCGTGTGGATTGTGGGTTTTAGTGCTAATGAAGCCTCTCTATAACAGATGCAAGGGCCCTTTGCTTACCATGTCTGTAACGCCAGTCCGACCCGTTCGATATGTACAGATGATTAGTATGCGGGGTCTGGTTAGCTTTGTGAACATGAAGGGGAATACTTTTTACATTGTAACATTTCCTTTACTACTTTGGGTCAGCTAACAATGGCAACTTTGTGCTTTGCTTATCTTGCAGTAGACACCTCAGTCTTCAGCCCCTCTTGCTGAACTCCAGCTGAAAGACTTTCCCAGATTAGGAAGCGGAAAAAAAACAACGTGGGATGACATAATAAACACCTCCGCGGCTGCTGACACAGAGCTCAGAGCCTGGAGGATGTCCTTGTCTGAAAAACTAGACACAGACATGGAACATAGAAGATCTGCACAGGAGCATGATACACAACAGGAGATGTTGAGTTTTATGAGGGATCAGTCCAACAAGCTGAGGTGTGTGGTAGAGCTCCAGGAAGAGCAGCGGCAGGACAGACTCCCTCTTGCAGCCTCTCTAAAACGCTCAACCGCCTACCACTTTCTTATTAGCCCACACCCCCAAGCGCTCTAGGAAGAGACTGAGCAGGGTGCAGTACGTGGTGCACTCCACACTGGTGGAGACAAGCAGAAGGACACGATGGCCCCTTTAAGAACTACATGCAACCCCAGTTGCTTGCACAGTGACACTTTACAATGTTAACTTATCCTCCTTTCCCCGCATTAAAACAGGTCACAAATAAAACTTTGTAGCATTAAAAAACATCTGCCACCAATCCCTGGAATTTTAGTCCAAGATGGAAGTAAAAGGACTAAGGAAAGACAAAGACCAGCCTTAAAATCAAAACGGAGTGTGCAGCTTGATACATACAGAGAGCTCATATTCTCAAACAGAATTAAAAAATTGTACACAGATTCCCAAATTGTTACATCATACAAGGCCAAAATGGGTTTAAGTTAATTCTCGAGAACTTCATTATCACAGAGTTAAGGTTATCCAGTGGTGCCTCGTGACCATCCAGAATGTGGTGAGTGTCTACATTTCTGAGAGTGAAACAATGCTACCTGCACCTTTGCAATAAAGTTATGTTCACCTTGGGGAACTGCAGCCTCAGCATTCAATGGAAAAACCTCCAGTGCCAATGAAAGAACCATAAAGCCACATATATGAGCAACACATTCTCTCTCTGTCCCTTTTAAGAAAGGGCAGAATCCTTATTAAAAACTTTACTAGAAGAGTATAATCAAATCCTTTTGGTAATTACCTTAACATTCAAAATGCCTGTTTGCCCAAGAATGGTACAATCCTGAGTTAGGTGTATGTAATGAAATCGTTAAGGTTAGCATATTAGTACCTACAGCAAAACAGAAGCTCACATCTTTGCAGTTATATGTAAATCTTTGCATGAGGATGAAGCAATCATACTGTAAATAGTGATGCTGAAAAAGACAGGCAACTCATTAGCTCTCTGAGCACAGTGCACTGCAGTTCATGATTATCCAATACATTTCAACATAGCCAGTGCAAAGGGGCGGGGAAAACTACACTCACTGGGGCTGCATTGCAGGGAAATATTAATGATAATAAGATGACATGAGAAACTGAGTATTGTTCCCAAATGAATTCTGTAGTTGACATGTGCTTTTAAATGGAAATTAAAAAAAAAAAGAAAAAAGGCGGAATTGCTGAAGTACAGGATCACTACCCATTTATGACATACAAATCGATCAGATAGGCCTCCAGCCTTATCTAAGACCATACCCAAACAAAGTATATCTCAAGATGAGAAAGTGCGTTTGTCATAATGATAAGCATTTAGCATGCTAATGTCATACTGTAAATATGGGGTTTAATAAAAGAGTGGTATTGAGAAAATATTCAAAGTAATTAGCATAGTAGTTCATAAAGCATTTTTCAAGAAGAGTCTTGTACCAATTTCAGAACAAAAACAATTGTCAATTTCATTATGGGCCAAATTTTGCTCAGAGGTGCAATGCCTCTGGAATAAATGGCATTACATCATGAATCAATACGTCCCTATGTATACACTTCATTTTCCAATGCTAATCTGTTGTACATTACCTCACTCGTAAGAAGTAACAGGAATCTTGTCTCTGTCTACTCATTCTGCCACCTCCTACTGTGCCACAAAGACTTTTAGAAATAATCAAGCTACAGTTGTGTATTTATTTATTAAAACAAATAGCTTTAAATATTTACTGAAGGGCTTAAGTGCTTTAATTCTTAGCTGTACAAGTGTGTTTGTTTTTTAAGAGAGAATGGTCAACGGTTAAGTACTGTGACTGCAACAAAAACAAAAACAAAAACAAAAACAGACCACTTTACAAGAGATCGTAAAGAAGGGGATGTGATATCGCTGAGAAAGGGTCAGTAGTTTAGTTTGAAACTAGGAACAATTTTTCCACAAAACATTGCACAAAAATTTCCACCAACTCATCTTGTGGTTTGGTTTGAGTTTTCAAAATGTCATTTTCCATGATTTTTCAGAGACTATTCTCCCCAGTATTTCACAGATCAGCTTGTGAAATTCACTTTCAAAGTGAAAAATGTTGTGATTCTGTGGTTGGCCTCCTATTTTGCACTACACTACCAGAGCATCTATCTTTGGAAATGTTGGCTTGCAGAGAGAAATGGAAAAAATAAACTACTGCAATAAAAGTTATACAGGGATTTATAATGCATGGTGTACACACAGACATCCACCAGGTCAAGCAGGGAGAGACTCAGGGCTGGTCTACACTGGCAACTTAGGTCGACTTAAAGTCACTTATGTCGACCTACTTACACCCGCGTCTACACTGGCACCATTGTTAATTCGAATTAAGGTGCCTGGAAAATCGACTTAATAGGACCACCTCTGCAAATGGCGTAGCGCCTAAATCTAATTTGTTAAATCGATTTAGTGGCAGTGTAGACACGATGTCACTTAAATCAAATGTATTGACCTCTGGAATGTATCCCACAATGCCCTGTTTTGACCACTCTGGACAGTCGCGCTGTGCTGCTCAGTGGTCACGCTACCAGCAAAAGTCCCCTCCCCTCAAGCCCTGGGAAGATTTGAATTTTCATTTCCTGTGCTGCCAGCGTGGAGAGAGCTTTGTCACTGTTCTCTGCATGGCTACTGCAAAGCCCAAATGCGCTTCAGCATGGAGTCGACCAGAGGTCTTAGGTCTCATCGGGCTGTGGGGCGAGGAGTCTGTTCTGGCTCAGCTCAGAGCCAGCAAAAGGAATCTCGATATTCATGGGAAGATATCCCAGGGCATGCTGGAGAAGGGACACAAGAGGGACAAGCAGCAGCGCCGCCTGAAGATCAAGGAGCTGCGCCAATCGTATCAGAAAACCAGGGAAGCTAACAGTCGTCTGGCTCCTCACCCAAAACATGCCGCTTCTATGATGAGGTGCATGCAATTCTCGGTGGCGGTCCCACCACGGTGCCGCCCTGCAGCATCGATACCTCCGCTAGGTCACAGTCTATGGACAATGATGAGGACTCCATGGACGAGGAGGAGGAGGAGGAAGAGGCTGAGGACAGCAGGATGTAGGAGAGCGGGGTATCCATTCTCCCTGAAAGTCAGGACCTATTCCTGACCCCAGAGCAGTCCAGCAGCACACAGGACAGCATTAATGATCCTGTGGAAGGCACATCTGGTGAGTTTTTTTTCCTTCTTAGCAGTTCTGTCCTTTCACATTGGGTGGGGCAGGGCATGAAGGGGATTTCAGGCATTTCGGTGACTGTACTGGGGGGTTACCCAGGGAACAGTTGATTTATGTGATGAGAAATGCTACGTTTATCATCAGTTGATATCTCACGGAAACTTTCATATATGTAATCTGTTATCTTTTGCAAAACTTTTCAGGGGAGGGCTGCCTTGTTCCTCCCTCCACGGTAGGATACTTCGCTGCAATCAAGAGAGTCTGCATCATGGCAGAACACTGCTGGTACCCCAAATCTTTGTTTTAAGCATAGACTCCCCGCACCTCACCCCCGCCTCCACACACACACACTCTCCACAGTTCCTCTCTGTAAGGGTTTAAAATACCATCAGAGACTCCCCCACCACCACCACCACGCTGTCCTCAGATCCTCTCTGTAAGGGCACAGCCAGCAGACCCTTCTGGGACATCAGGAATGGAATGAGGCTCTGTGTTTGCCCTGTGCACTGCATGGGGATTATTGTCTGCATTGTATCAGGGGATCACTGTCTACATTGTTACAGTCGTATCATTTTCTTCACTATGCTAACGGTGGCTACCTTGTTATTTTTCTTTCATTCTGTAGACACCTTGGCTTTGGACCCACCCTCAAGAAATGCTGCTGAAAGACTGTCTCAGATTAGAAAGAGGGAAAAAAAAACCAAGAGATGACATGTTGGGTGAACTCATGAACGCCTCAGCTGCCACAGAGACAGAGCAAAGAGCGTGGAGGCTGACCTTGTCCCAGAATATAGACATGGACAGAGAGAGTCACCAAGAAATGATGGAGCATGATCGCAGTACCACGCAGGAAATGCTGCGAATCAGGCGGGACCAGGCAGACGTGCTCCAGCGGCTTGTAGAGATTCAGGAGGAGCGGAGGCAGGACAGAGTCCTGCTGCAGCCCCTCCATAATGCTCCTCAACCGAGGGCTTTGCCGCCCTCCCCCTCACCCAGTGAAGGCGAGCAGAAAGCAGTGGTGGCCACACTGATAGCTGGCCAGCAAGCTACCACCCTACCCCCTGAGACAATGAATGAACACACCCCGCCTTCCCCCATGACTTGAATGTTCAGAAATAAAGTTTTGCATCATTTCAACACGTTTCTTTATTAAATCATATCTTGTTCAGGAGGGATTTGGTGGGCACAGATATCGATGGGGGGGAGGGGTGTTTCACCAAAGGCAAACAACATACAGGAACATACAGTCCTGCATCTCATTGCAGAACCTGATTTTTAAAGCTTCCTTAATGCAAAACACTCCACGGTTAGCTCTCAGTGTAGTGCTGGCATCTGGCTGCTCATAATTGGCGGCCAGTCTTTCTGCCTCCACAGCCCAACCCTGAGGGAACCTCTCACCCTTCGTTTCACACACATTATGAAGAACACAGCAAGCAGATATCACAAAAGGGAGATTCTTTTCACTCATGTCCTGCCTAGTGAGAAGACTCCTCCATCTGCCCTTTAAACGCCCAAAGGCACATTCTACAACCATTCTGCAAGTGCATAGCCTGTTATTAAAACACTCCTTGTTGCTGTCAAGGTGCCCAGTGTACGGCTTCATTAGCCAAGGGAGCAAGAGGTAAGCAGGATCCCCCAGGATCACTTTGGCATTTCCACACCCCCGATGTGAATTTTTTGTTCAGAGAAGAAAGTGCCCACCTGCATATTAGAGAACAGCTCCGAATTATGAAATACACGAGTGTCATGCACCTTCCCAGACCACCCTACATAGATGTCAGTGAAACGACTCCTGTGATCCACAAGCCCCTGCAGGACCATGGAAAAGTACCCCTTGTGGTTTATGTAGTCGGTTGCTAAGTGGGCAGGCGCTAAGATAGGGATGTGCATCCCATCAATGGCCCCCCTGCAGTTTGGGAACCCCATCGTGGCAAACCCTTCCACTATGTCCTGCACATTTCCCAAAGTCACTATCCTTCATAGAAGTAGTCTATTGATGGCACTGCACACTTGATTCACGGTAGTGCCCACTGTAGATTTACCGACTCTGAATTGATTCCCAACCGAGCAGTAACAGTCAGGGGTTGCCAGCTTCCACAGAGCGATGGCGACTCTCTTCTTCATCGTCATAGCTTGTCTCAAGCGAGTATTCACGCACTTCAGGGATGGTGACAGCTCTGAGCACAGTTCGAGGAAAGTTGCCTTTTGCATACGAAAGTTTTGCAGCCACTGATCATCATCCCACAGCTGCATAACAGTGCAGTCCCACCAGTCTGTGCTTGTTTCCCACGACCAGAACTGGTGCTCCACGGACTGCAGATGATGCGTTACAGTCTGCAGCAAATCAGGAATTCTTCTGCTCAATGGCTTGTAGCAGGTCAGCCTCGGTGGCATTGGTGTTGTCTGTGCTTCGGCTTCTTGCTCTATTTCTAAAATAATCGATGGTAAGCTGAGATGTAGTTGTCACGCTCACAATAATAGTGCAGAGTTGAGCTGGCTCCATGTCTCTGCAGCAATGGCGAGCGCGAGGAGTAAAAAAACAGTGTGAAAATACTTTTCCTGTTTGTTTGGGGGGAGGGAGGAGAAAGGGGGGGAAGCAGCATTGCATCATGGGACAATGACACTCGTCCCAACAGCCACCGTGGCTAGTTAACTGTGGGATAACTACCCACATTGCACTGCTTTGCAA
Organism: Emydura macquarii macquarii; assembly: GCF_026122565.2. Classification (NCBI taxonomy): domain Eukaryota; kingdom Metazoa; phylum Chordata; order Testudines; family Chelidae; genus Emydura; species Emydura macquarii. The sequence goes on from NW_027131390.1 coordinate 74,817,533, forward strand.
TTCAAATTAAGGCTGGTCAGTGTAAATGCAGGAGACCTGCACAACCAGTGTAGTGTATACACGCTGCTGCGACTTCTAAAACTCGGCTGCTGAAAGTCAACTTAAAGTAAGTCGACTTCCCTTGGCAGTGTAGACATAGCCTCAGCCCTGTTCCACCTCCAAAGGTGGCATGAAGAGTTGTACCGAACTTGCTCCTATACACTGAAGTGATGTATAACTTTAGAGTGAATTCTGGTCAAAGTAAGAGAAAGAGAAGCAAGTAAGAGGCATCGGCCTGGAGCTAATCCCCAGGCAACCAGCCGGAGGTGTTTATTTTTATATTATTTCATGCATATACCACTGACATGAAATATAAAAATACAACAAACAAAACAAAATCATTTCTAAACAAATTTCAGAACTTTTTGAAACAGCATTTTTCTAGATCAAGTTTTTTTCAAAATGAAGCCTATTAACCCTCCCCAAATGGATTCTTTTTTTTTTCAAAATCAGCAAAATTTCACAGTATTTTGGTTTCAATTAAACTGCCTTTTCTCATGGAAAATCGGCCAAAAATTTTCCAAACAATTCAAGTTATTATTGTTAGCTCTTTATACTGTGCCAGTAGATAAGCAGTGGTTTTTAATCACTAAACCTCCAGTATTTCCACAGCCTTACTGGTTCTCAGGGTCTTTGCACAACGGCTACATGAAGAATGATGTATATATGTAAATGCAAATCCCTGTATTAATATAGGCAAGGGAAAAGAACCTCAAATAAGCCGCACCTTAGGCAAACAATGTGTAACAGCGTGCTATATACTTTCCTCGCAATAGCCAAACCAATTCAGTTCCCTGTAAGATATGCTGCAAGAATAGGGACATTTGCACAGAATTTTCAGTTCTTGAAATTTTCTGATTTTTCAACAAAAAAGAAAAACTTGAACGTTTTTAGGGTTTTTTTCCCTCCCTTGATCCTCTGTCTCTTTTTCCTCTCCTTTTCTCTTCTCTCCACTTTGCCATGGGAAAAGCTGGGCAAAGCAACCAAAGGGGAAAGAAAGAAAAACCCCAAACAGGATTTGAAAACTGAATATTTCTTCTTTTGTCATCATTGGTAGAAAATAAAGGATTTTTTCTACCAAAGAAATTTTTAAAAACCCAACATTTTTCCAAACTTACTTTTAAAAACAGTTCTTCACAGTAGCTACTGCTACACACACATTCTCCTTCTCCTTGATCCTCTGCCACCAGGATGTTATTTCCTTTTCCTAGGCACTCTGGGTAACAGGCTAGAAGGCGTTTGAGTTTTTGCCATTGCCAAAGTGACCTGTGACCCATTCTTTTCTCACCAACTCATTATACAACAGCCAAAAGCACATCTTATCTGTCTTGCAAAGGCACTTATCTGGGTAAATTTTCAAGAGAGAGACTCTTCAGGGAACGGAAAGTATGAAATAAGTTTTATCAGTCAGTATGTTACTGTGTGTTTTATAAGGACACATTGAAATGGCTGGTGTACTTTTAAACTAAAGTATTAGTATGATAAAGAGGAGTTTGTTGAAGTGCACAGGTTGAATTTGTTAACTGAATATCCTTCTTTCCCAGACTACTACACAGATATAAAATGTAACATAGATTGTTAGCTACGGAGCTTTCAGAATGGGAGGGTTTAGTGATTTGCAGATTCATGGGCTACAGCTGAGGGAATAATTGATTTTTGAGTTTGGTGGCTGAAACAAAAATTTGGGAAAAAAAATCAGCTTGCTTTAAACCAAAACTGGTTTTTTTCAATCAATAAAATACACAGAAAAAATATAGGTTGAATTGACATTCGGTTTTGAAAATGTCAAATTAACATTTCCAAATGACTGAGTCAAATGTCAAAAGTGTCTTGAGATTTTTCAAAAATGAGCTATTTCACAGCATTTCCAAAGTTTATGTTTTCAGTTGTTTTTTTGTTTCGGGGTGTGTGTGTGTTATTTTAGCTGAACCTATTTGCCAAATTCAACCCACCTGCACTAACTGTTTTGGTGATCTGAAAAATGCATTTTCAGCAATTTGCTATTTGACAAAAAAAAAAAAAAAGCGTCCAGCTCTAGCACTGGGGTGCTTGGTGGAGGAGTTGTAGAGGAGGTGGCTCAGTGCTCTTGTTAAGGGTGTTACAGGTGGGTTGGGCATCTGAAAATGGGGGTTGGAATGCTTGTTCAGGAGGAGCTTTATGGGAAGCTTTAGCAGCTTGATGAGGTTCTGAACTCATGTTGGGGGTGGTGCTGGCAGGGCAGGGTTCAGCAGCTGCAAGGTTCAGGACACAAATTGTTGAGATGAGGGAGGATTTGCCAGCTGGAGTCAAGAAATGGAAGAAGTATTTAGTGCAAATTTAGCACTTGTCAATGGTACGGAAGTAGTCAACATTCTCTTCTTGCTTATGCTACTTTAATTTGTCTAACTTCAGAGGTTGCTCCTGTTTTACATGGACAGAAAATCAGGCCCCTTGCACCTGTACCTTAAAATACTGGAAGAACTTGAACAGCTTGTCTACCCTATTGAAACTGCCACAATGAATGTTCTATACCAATGCAAACCAATCAGGCAGCTTACTCCACCTGGGTAGTTCAGATGTCACTCATCATTCAAGCTAGTCAAAACGTTCCAAGCAAAAGCAGAGGGGATTTTTTGGTCAAAATGGCTTTTTTAAAAAACATTAGACAAGGTAGGTGAGATAATATCTTTTATTGGACCAACATCTTTTGGGGAGAGAGACTAACTTTCAAGCCACACAGAGCTCTTCTTCACGTCTGGGAAAGATACTCCTAGCCTCACAACAAAATGCAAGGTGGAACAGATTGTTTAGCATAAGTAGTAGTACATATTGTGAGGGACCGTTTAAGGTAGAGTGGCCCATTAACATCTCCATAGGACAAAAAAAGGGAAGGGGGACTAGTGGATTACAGATTGTTATAATAAAGCCATAAATCCAGTGTCTGAAACAGAGCTCTGTGTGACTCAAAAGCTTGTTTCTCTCACCAACAGAAGTTGGTCCAATAAAAGATATTTTTTCTAATATCCTGGAACCAACACAGCTACAACTACACCGCATACAACAATATAAAATTGACTACAAAAAACTACTGACATTGTCAAAACTTTTCATTTTCATGAGAAGTGTCATTACTTTTCCCCCAATTTTCAAAATTTATCAAAAACAAAATAAAATTGCATGAAAATTAAAATTTAAAAACGAAACTACTGAAAAACCAATCAAAATAAAAAATAATTTGTGTGCAAAAACTTGGTTCATTTTTTCACCGGCTATACTCATCATCCACCAAATAACAGATTCCAACTTGATTGGATTATTACAAACCAAGATATATATACTGGCCAGGACAAAAAGGCACTGATCCTTTCCACTCTTCTCTCCCTGCACACACCTGGTTCACATCCTTTGAACCAAATTCTGGGATTTTACTGTCAGCCTCCAGGACTCTGAAACTCCATGGGCTTGATTCTTTACTGCCTTGCACCTTGTCATTTATCCCAGTGCAGCGTGAGTTATGCTACCAATGCCTGGCACAGCCAGGTTTTGCAAGCAGGGGGTGATGGGTCATTGATGACGGACTAGAGAACAAGTCCATCCCACACGCACCTGGCAGCGACAGCTCCTGTCCCATGGAGCTGAGCCTACCTCTCCACTCCAGGCGTGACCTGGCAGCCAAGGTCACAGCACAGTTCAGATACTTGCGAGTGGCGCTGACATGTCACACGTGCGCAATGTTACAACGCCCAGAGTGAAGAGCCAGGCCCAGTCCTGCGAGACAGGAGCCACCACTGTCAGGTGGTAGCAGGATGAGGTCACTCTCCAGCCCTTCTTGAAAAGGTGGCTTCCTCTATCCCTCTTATTAGCTCTGCCACTGCTAACAGCTCCAAACAGTAGAGCTTCATACCCACTTTGCATAGTGTAAAAAAACAAAACTAAACCCTACACCTGGTGCAAGGCAGTGCAGAATCAGGTCTAATATCCTCAATAATTGTTCTTAAACCAAAAGTCTCATCCATTAAAGCAGACATTCCTTTAATAGGTCCCTAGAAATACATCATGAAAAATAAGGATTTTTTTCCAAGTAGCACCACTTATAATAAGATGACCGGATGGCCGTGGCTCAACCAGTCTAGTGTGGTGCATTAAGTTATCATCCATTACACATGTCACAGTCATTCAGAATTTACCCCCACACATCACATATGCTATTCTGATCATACAGGAGAAGCTGATGGCCCTTTCACCGCAAATATGATTCACAAAACACATTTCTAAACTAGCCCTAGCCCATCCCTGTGGCATTTAGATTACCCAGTGAAATCTCATTGCAGAATTTTATTACTTTGCCCTTGTAACCATAGTTTTGATTTTAAATTTGCTTTCCATTTTGTATCTCATAGAGAGATGGGAATTATTCATTTCCTCCAACCTTCCTCTATCAACTGAGCATCATGAGAATCTTATATACATGCTTCTATTTCTGCTTTGTGTGAAGGGTCTGATGTGTGAGATGTGAGCATTCCAAATTCTGTTGTGCTATTCCCACTCAAAACAGACATTTGCAATTGAACATTAGAGAAAGAGAAAAATCAGTGTCAGACACATGGCACAGGTACTTGCATTGAAACAAAAAGAAAATGAATGTCTCACAGTATATGGACTGATGATAGGTTTGCCATGATTGTTTTTTCCCCTTGGGAGATTACGTCTCTCAGGAGGTGACATCCACTTAAGAGACAATGAACCACTATTTATATAAATGTCTGTCAAAGACACTCTCTAAACAATTGCAAATATTGACTGACATGCAGCAGATTAATTTGACTTCACCATTGTTGGGATAAAATGTAGACAGCTGTTGTGCAGCAGCACATCTTTTACATCTATATTATGGTACATTACAATATGAATTCAGAACACAGGGAATTTCTGAGAACAATAAAAGAAATGCTTGCTTCCCAAATTGAGCCAGATATGCCTCTCTAATAATGCAGGCACTAATGTTTTTCCTTTATGCTTGAGATTATCAATGCAAACAATCCTCCACAACGCTAACAAAGGTTCCCTGGTTTCTCTCCACAGCAAGCAGCTACAGCCAGTAAGCACAATGGATCTGAAACACAGATGTGTGCTCTGCTACCATCTTGCAACCACTGAAGTGCAGGCAAACATCAGGGGCTATTAGGCCAAAAGCATTTTCCTGTGTTGCAAAAGCTACCTGAATGTGCTTTTCTGTTTTTATTAACATTGCAAGTCCTTGAATTCTATGGCAAAGCAACTATTATAGCAGTCTATAATTTAAGCAAATTAAGGAAAGGAAATGTGTAAAGTTCAAGTCAACTCAAACAGAAGAAAACAATGTTGAGGAGAGAATACTGCCTTCTGCTACAAAATGTCCCTGAGCAAAAGATCCATAGGTCCCTGTGCCACCCCAGAGTTACTTCAGGATTGTCTCTATGGAACCTTGTCCTTGTCACACTGCAGTAACTTCAAGTTTACTTGCCTTGTTGCAAAGCATCACATAACTAGCACTTCTAGTGCCTACCGACAATGCATGCTCCACACCTTGGAAAATCTGTCTAAAAGTGCTTTTCTGTATTCAAAGCCCTTATGAGGTAGGTAGGTAAGCAGTGCTAGAAAATGGGGAAACTGAAGCAGAAGTTTAATAGACTGTTTTCAGAGGTGCTGAGTGCACACAGATCCACTGATTTCAATCTGTGGGACCTCAACACCTCTGAAACTCAGGCCATAAGTGACTTGGTCTAAGACCAGAGATCGAATTGAAGTCAGAGCCAGGAATAGAACACAGAAGTTTCTGGCCCCTACTTAGCCACACCTTTTCTTGAGATAGTATTGTTTTATTAATTTTAGAATTATGCTTCTTATTGGCATCACAGCCATATTCCCATCTGGGATCTAAAGGAAGCGCTTGTGTATGCTGGTGTTAAATAGGAGAATGTACCAGCTGGAAACTGATCATAAAAATCTTTTTTTTGTATTGCAATCTACTACATCCCTGGAACTTGATTTTAAATACGTTTCAGATATATAAATCCTTGTTTTACTCCCTCCACCACCCCTTCCCCTGCTGAAGCGTTTGAAAGAAGAGAGACCATTGTGAAGCAGGATAATTAGGGGGTTTATACTGTATTTGTTGCAAGGACTGGGCACAAAGGCAATACTAATAAGACAAGCTGCCTGAAGCTTTGTTGACCGTGGGAAGTGGCGTTACCAAGGTAATCCCTTTTAACTGTTCACCAAAACTGCTGGGGGAGTGCTGTACTGGGAGAGATATGCAAGCCAAAGTGTATTTCCGGAAAAATATAACATGAGTATTCACAGACTGTTGGTAGGATTTCCATGTTTTGTCTTAAATATATATTTCTAGCTTGCTATAAGCTGGAAAACTTAGCTCATTGTGAACTTTTAACACCTTTTCCTATCACATCCTGAATCTTGCAGTTGATTTAAAAATCAGATGAGGCTAAAGGAAAGCAAATTGAGAAAAATTAAGACTCTCAGTAAATTGGGTAAAGAGCCAGATTGGGTCTGGCCTAGCCATAAATGTACAAGGGTGAGGTGGTAAGAAGCTGCATTCTCCTCACTCTGAGGATAAGCACATTTGCAATCTCTGCACTTTCTTGAAGAAACTGCTTGCAGCCCCTAGGGTGCAATTACTATTGTTTGTTTTATAATAGTGTAACCCACTGTTCAGTGTCTGTCCTGCAGTCCTCTATACCCAGTCCACAGACGCAGGGCCCCCACATGGGAGGGAAAAAAATGGGTACACTTTACCAAGGCCTGGAGGCCCTGAGGGGCCCGGCCCAGGATGCAGCCCCCACTACCATGAGGAAAAATGTTTTCATGGCTCATGAGATTGTATGTATGGAATGAGAGATTGTGGTATGTGTGTGGGACGGGGCCCATATTACAAGTTTGTACAGGGCCCCAAAAATTATGCTTGGGCCCTGCGCAGAGGATGAGTCTGTTACAGCCCCCAGCTACAGCATTTAGTTCTTGAGTGCAAGTGTAGCAGCTCATGCTATAAACTTTGGAGGTCCATACTTAAGTCTCTGGTCATGACCAAGATGGCAGTTGTTACAGTAGCACCTCAGACTGGGGCCTTATTGTGCTAGGCACTGTACAGACAAGTAAAGAAGAGTTCCTGCCCCACACAGCTTGATTTCAGATAGGATGCAACAGCTAGACAAAACAGACACAGGAGGTGAGGGTTCAAGGGGGAGGCAGGACTGCTGGAATAATTTGTATAGTGAGGGTGCTGAGAACCATTGAACCAAACTGAAAACCCTCTATATGATGGAAACCACTTCAAGCCAGGGTGTGCGGCAGCAGTCCGAGTTCCAGAACCTATGGGGAGAAGTGACAACACAAAAAGAAATTAGCAGAAAAACAGAAGTCTCCTCAAAGGGGAAGGAAGGAAGAAAGCCTGTAGGAACCATGACCTTACTTCTTTCACACCAGTCAGCCCCAGACAGGAGAGCACAGCACAGCTCCTCCCCCTCTTCCAAGGAGCTCACAGGTATGTTGTCTCTGAATATTATGGGACAGCTTCTCTGGGGTCACAAAGCAGCCTCAGAAGCAGCTTAATTGGACAGTGTAGTATTTTCCCTGCTTAAGGGATCATCCTGCTATTTGCAGCTGGCATAGTGCACCGCCCTTCACTCCCCCAGCTCGACATAGGGGATGTGTCCAGGGGAAAGGCTGCATGGCCCAGCGGCCCTGAGACTGCACTAACTTTTTGCCAGGATCAGTTCTATGGCCCGATGGCCCCAGGTTCAGGGAACTACAAAGATAGCTTAAAAGCCACATTTGGTACCATAGAGCACAGCTTGTCCAGAGCAGATGGTCTGACCCAAGTATCCTACAGTTCTGACACTGTAGTATTTGTGTTTGCCGTAGGTTCATTTTTTTTGGTTCCTTATAGCTTAACATGGCTGTTTCCTCAGTGTGGACAAGGCCTTGCAGGATAGCGCATAGCTGTCAAACTCAGGCTTTGTCTTCACTACTAAATAAGGTGGGTTTTTTACCTTAGGGTAATTAACACTTTTTTTTACCTCAGTTAGCTCATATAACAGTGCAGACCACTCACTTTCATTATACTGTGAGGTAAAGGAAGAGAGGCTAACCCTACACCCTCCCCGCCCACCATGATTGATTTTTGCCTACTTTACCTCACTGTAAAATGAAAGTGCCTGGTCTTGTGTCTTTACTTCCGAATTGCGTTAGTTACCAAGAAGTAAAAAACTGGGCCTCCATTTAAACACTGCTTAGCTCTTTCCATTTCAGGTGGCCATGCCATGTTATAAAATAGTCTGGCTAACCAGTGTGTATTAAACTCCTTAACAAAAACTGTCTGAGCTCCCATTTGCATAAGATCTTAGGATGAAAAGTTCACCAGAAGGTGAAAAGGCCTGTCTTTATTTTCTACATACACAGTCTGCAGCTTTTTGCCTTCTACAAGAAGTGCCTTCTACACTGCTCTCGGCATGAGAGATTACTGACATTATGCTAGTTTTCTTCCAAGTAAGCTACTTCTGCACTCAGACCACATAAAATGACAGAGACCTTCCACAACATTTTCCCCAACTCCAACACCCTAACCTCCAACTCTTAATCAACCCTTTTCACCATTAGGAAATGCCTGGGAATACAGCATTTGCAGTATTTCCTGAAGGTCACCAAATCTGGGCTCTAGTGAAATGGGAAGAAAGTTTTAGAGATAAGGACCCCTCATTGAGGACAACTGCTGCCCATCCATAACCTTCCCCTCTTAATTTTAATCAGGAAAAGACGGCTACTTCAGGACCTCAGCTGCTGCATAGGTATGCCTACTTGTCAATAAAACACCTGTGCTAGCTCGTGTCAACTGATTTAGTCTCCTGGATCTCAGGATGCAGGGCTATAAAACTGCAGTGTAGATGTTTGGGCTTTGGTCTCAGAGCTTGGGACCTAGCCATATGATGGGGGGATAGGCCCCAAGCCTGAACCTGAATGTCTACACTGCAATTTTATAGCTCTACAGCTCAAGCCTCACAAGCTGGAGTCAGCTAACATGGGCCAGCCATAGGTGTTTTATTGCAGTGCAGACATATAGGATTACCTCTGAACATTTAGGGTATTATCAGCATGTCTTTCACCTCAGTTCTTCACCTACTATTTTCATTACATTCTACGGATTCCGGTCATATCAAATCTTAAAGAGCTTTAAAGCTGTATTTTATATGGAACTCAATTCCAAAACTGCTTGTAGCTTGCTGACATGGGTACTGAATACATTTCTTGTTCAGCACTCAAGCCCCAGGCCTACTAGATTCCAATGCATAGCATGGAAAAGCAAGTAAGATTGTAAGCAGTCTTCATTCTTTACTGACGTCCTTGAAGAATGCTAACCCTTTAACCTTAGAACATCATTTCTCATGGGACTGATTAAATGAACAGTCTGTTTTGGTCAATGGCAATTAAAGCTACAGACTCCAAGTTAACCTTGGTGGAGTGCATTTAATCTCATACATTATGTCAATGAAATGCTTGGGTGTCATTCCATTAAGTTGGTCTCAAATTACATTATCTTGTAAGATAAAATAGTACCAATATATTGTCCATATTGTAAATTATCCCTTTATACTTTGTAATACCTAACTGGGATTTATTTTTTCCTGGGTCAAGAAATGTTGAAAAAATACTAACACTCAGTTTGCAAAATATCTTTTAAAACAGGGGTCTAGGCTTTGAATTTCCTGCCATTTTATATCTTTTGTGTGTGTAGCCAGCTCTTCCTCATGGTGTTACTGTGTTTGAATTATTATTAAGCCAAGTTTCTCTAAGGCTCAGCAATGCTAATCTTTCTACTGTGTAGGGTAAACCTTGTCTCTTCCCAATTTTTATGTCATTTTACCTCATTATCAATGAATTAAGTATGTCAATCAATATGATTCAAAAGACGATAATTTAGTTTAATATACCCAGAGGAAAGACTAAGACTTTGGCCCTGATTCTTATCTCATATCAGTGATACCTCAGAGACTGCTATGCCATTGCTCCTAAATTCCACCAGTGTAAGGTCTGATTTAGGCCCATGATTTTTAAAACCATTGCATGTGACAGCTATTGAAGTACTGATTCTGGTTTGACACCACAAATATCAGGTCCTTAGTATTTAATTAACATAATCCTAAAAAGTCAGAGCATGCTTTAAATATGTCACTGCAGATCAGATATATTAGACCCTGCCCAATGGTTATATATTTTAATGCCTTATCTTTTATAACATCTTTTTTCTTTTTCACACTGGTGAACAGAATGGGAATATAGACTTTGTACAAGGTTTCAGGTCAAATGGGAATTAAGGCCCTACTTTGAGCTCTTTCAGAAAATGTATTCTGCTAGGAACTATTTGGCTCCAACACACCTTTCCAACTTAGTCCTGGCTGTGCCAGGGTCAGTTGGTTGCAAAGAGGGAGGGCATCACTTGCTCCCTGAAGAGCCTGCAAAAGCTGACTTGCATACAGAGCACTTCTTCAATGTAGCCCTGCTCTGCTAGAGGTGTTGCAGCAGTGTGGTTCCAGGTGGTTATAACCACTTCCTTGCCAGTTTCCCTGATCCTGGGAAGGAGGAGAAGAGGATATTAAAAGGTGCTCAGCTATTGCCCTAAAAATGTTTTAAAATAAAAGTTAACAAATAAATGGCTGGGAGCAAAGCAAACTGCCACTGACTGCTGTTGTGGAGGTCGCAGCTCCCAGAGGCGCACAAAGGGGCCTGGCTGAGCACCAAGCGATGCTGCAAGCCGAACCATTTCTGGAAATTGCAGCAAGGTAGGGACAGCCCATGCACCACAGAACTGTAGAAGATGCTGGGCTGCAGACTCGTGTATACAAGACCATTATATCAGGCTGCTTGCATGGATGAGGCCAGAAGGATTTGGCCATTTACTTCTAAACATAACATGTTTCCCATTATGGCTGTGAATTTCATATCTAATCCAATTCTTTAAGTGAACAAATAAAAAATTAAATGGATCATCATGTATAGTTACAATTTTTCCCTTTGTTAATTCATGCTGAAAATTGCATAAAGAGCAGGCTGATTTCAGTTACAACACACAAGTGAGCTGTGAAATCTAAGTGGCACTTACAGAAACTCACAGTGCTAATATTTATGTATTTTGTTACATAATTCAAGAATTCACCCTATGGTAAAACAAACTTGTCCTATAAGAAGAATATCAATACTATCAATTTTCATTTTCATTATTTTCATTTAAAAATATTTCACAGTTCTAATCATGGAATGATTTAGCATTACTAATTACATGTGCATGAGAGGAGTATACCAGTGACATGACTTGAGATGACATTTTCAACTGTCATAAATTTGACACAGCAAAGACATTCACTTGTTTTATTTTTTCCGCTCTTTTTAATAAGAGGGTGCTTCATACATAATCATGTGCCTTGTTTTAACAAGGATTGCAACAGTCTCAAAATTCCAGCTTCTCAGAAATTGATGAGCCCAGTTTCTTGGGGTATAGAGCCACTCAGCAAATGAGCTGGGGTTTTAAACACTGCTGTAGTTCTAATTTAGGGAGACAGACTGAAAATAAAGGCCCCAATGCCGCAAACAGCTATGTACATACAAGGGTTTGCAGGATAGGGACCACAGAATGCAGCCACAAAATTCTGTGGGTTTTGCAGTAGAATTGCTTTTGCTAGAGACAAAACTGCCCCTTGCAGAGCCAGGAACCATGGGTTTGCATAGCTTATTGGGCTGAAAAAGCAACATGTTGGTGATCAATTCTAGCTAACAATGACAAGCGTGTATAACCTGAAGTATTCATTGTCATATCATATAGAACCCCTCTCACTAAGGAAGAGAAAGACCTACAGAACCAAAGGTGGGGATAGAAGCTTTTGGATAAAAATGCTCACTTTATGCAGTAGGAATAGTGCTTCTGTTTTGGGGGGATTATTTTTAGCAATTTTGGGGTTTTACATAGCTGCCAAAAGTTGGATTTCCAGGGCTTCCTCTTTGTATATACCTTAATGAGCAATATATATTACAATAATATACTGTAATGAGTAATCTCTTTATAATGTTCCCTACTGTGCTTTAATATAGTACTTTTTCCTAGGTAAATCTAAATAGATGTTTTCAACTTCTGTTTTACAGCTGTTTGGAAATCAATATACTGACCAGATTTAGAAAAGGATATTAGAGAACAAGTTATAAAAGTAAACTAGCAGAAACCCTGCAAGGAGACTACAAGGACAACAACATGCCTTCCTTTACTCTGCTAAACCTAGAAAGGAAGGGAAAGAGACCAAAGAGTAATTGTTGTTTGGTTATGGAAATGCTTACCAGGGTCTTATATTTTCTTTCTGAAAATAATTTTTTTTTTTTTTTTTTTTTTTTTGCCATCATCAGTCTGCTTCTCTGCAACTTCACGTTTCCTCCTTGAGCTCTGGAACTCCTATAAAACAAAGAATTATATTGAGAAACAAACTATATGAAATGGATTGATTACTAAGCACAACAGAAATGTGCAGCAGATTATTCGAATATTGGGCATTTAAATATTTAGCTTCTTGGAAGTGTTAAAAAGCAATCCAAGTACTAAAGAATAGAGATATTGGCTATTTAAATAATCAAATCTAAAAAGTCAGACTTGTTTAGTGTCTATTTCAGTTCCCCTAACATAACCCCCCGTTTTCAAGGGTTTATGTACTGTAAACATAACTTAGGTAAAACAAGTTTTCTGTGTTGGACTTAAACACAGTGCTGCAGCAGGTAAACTATTTCAAGAAGCAGGCTTTGGAATAAATACAGACAAATCTCAAGCTATGTGGCCCCAATATAAAACTTTCATTCCTCCACTAATTGGTGGCAACACAAAGGTATTTCCTAAACCTGACCTTTCAAGTAAACAGATGGAGGTGAAAGAACACAGTGACAGTAAGGCTAGTGCTGAGGTGTCACTAGGGATGTGTATGTGTCTGCCACATGACCACCGTGACTCCACAGCTGAGCATTGCTGCCATGAACAGCATTTCTAAGCATACTTACTGATTGTGCTACTAGCAATGAATGCTGCTATCACAGCCATTACTAAGATCTAAACTATACCTTAAAAAAAACTATGTAAAAAAAGATGGTGGTGAGTGGTTTGCATGCATTCAACATCAAAGCCAATTCATTTTCTCACATATTGTTTGCATGTTTACCCAGAGTTACTAACCCTACTATACTTATAAGGGGGGGAAAAAAACTATTCTAAAGTCAGCAGACACACTCCTGTTAAACTTGTTTGCCAAGTACATCCAATAAAAGTTCAAACACTATACTAGTTGACCAATAAAACAAGCTGGTATATAGGAGATTGAGTGTGTGCATGAGTGTGCATGCACATGCTCATGCAGTTACTAATTCAGTTTCAATGGCAAATTTGCAAGTTCTTACAAAAGACAGAGTTCACATTGTTGTTTAATAGACGCATATGAGACAGACATGGCGATTTCCTGCAATATCTTTGGGAGATCTCACTGTATTAAGTTTATATATAATTATGGGCCAGATATAGTATGTAATTCCATGGGAGGAGTAGAGGCAGGGACAACAGCTCATCTGGGAACTAGGAACGGTGGGGGGTGATCAGATAAATTCATTCAGGTTGTAACTCCTCCAGCAAAGTACCACCACCTCACATATATTCTGGATTGTCTAGAGACCAAACAGACAAAGAAAGGACTTATAGATAAATAGTCTGAGTTTAAACTGACCCAGGGCCTTCTTTGTGATCCAGCAAATAGACAGGACCTTCTGCCCAAGGGGGACACCAATTCTTAATGGGAAGGATTGGAAGGACTTTGACCTACTAAAGCCCCCATAAGACTGATGAATGACCTCTAGTATTGGCATGCCAGGTTCTTTTATTGTTTTTACTGTTTGCTCTGTAATGCTTTCACCTTAAGAAAAATGTGTTTGCTGTGACAAAGTCAGACCAGACAGCTGTCAGAGAGTGGTATTATTTGAGTGCCAGGGCGCCCGCCCAATGCTAAAGGCCTCTCCCGCAGCCTAAGGGGAGGAGCCACCGGACCCAGGACTCAACTGAGTTCGTGGGACAACAAATGAAAAAACAGGAAGGAGTGTGAGGGTCAAAGGGTCAAACAGAGGGAACCGGAAGGGGACACCGAGAAGAGAACCCCGGACAGCACCCACTGCTCCTGGAAGGTGTCAAGGGAGCCAGCGGAGAAGGCAGGTATATCAGCCCAAGAATGGTAAAGGGCCTTTTCCCTATAAGCTGAAAAGAGGTTACCTCAGGTCAGCTAGGGACACCCAAGTCCAATTAAGGACTTCCTATGACCTTTAAAAAACTCTTTTGGTGTGAGAGGGAGAAGAGAAGCTGCTGCAGGGAGAAAAAGCTTCTCCTGGGTGGAAGGCTGCTCTCCTCCCTATAGGGAAAGCAACCAAGCTAACTGCCTGTTGGAGAAGGACTGGCACCCAGAAGCCAGCATAACAAGGGAACACTTCAGAGAGGAGGCAGAAAGAGGTGTGTTCCCTTCTTTGTGTTATGAATTTGTTTCTTTGGTTTGCCTGAAGAGTACTTCTTGGGCCTACTTTGAGGCCCACCTTGTAAAACAGTGAAAAATAAAACCCAAGTGAGGAACAGAAACACTCCATGTGGGACTGATTTACTCCGGGGCCCTCCACTACCAAAGGGGGAAACGCTGAGGCCAGCAAGGTGAAGGAGGTGCCTTACCACATTTATGATAAAGAGCTGAGTGGTAACTCATAACCACTTGTAATTCATAGTCTTCAAAGAGAAAGCAAAGCTCCTGTTTAGACAGACTGGGTTGCTGGGGATATCACAGTTTAGGCAGGGAAGAGTGCAACCTGGAAAAACCCATCAGAAGGGAGAGAGATGCAGGCCTTGTTGTATTAACTGAGAAGGAATAAATGGCCAATGGTGTTAACATAACCCAGTCACTGTCTACCATTAAACAGTGTTAAAGTCCACAGTTTAGTATACAGAGACCTCAGCCTACTTAATACCATGGCAAACACCATTAAAAATCCTTTAAACCTTTTATTAGAAGATAAATAAAATATAATTAGGCATTTGAAATGTAAAGTATTAAGTAAGGCTTTCATTTTAACACCATCCCTTGCTCCCTTTTGTTTTAGTTGGGGAAAGTTTTTTAGAAGGAAAATCTTCCTTTGCTGACAGTTTCTTAGATGGTATCAAAAATGGGAATAACTGTCTTTTGGGGAAAAGAGAAGTTAGTTGAGATGGGCTGGAGCAGTTGCCCGATCCTACTTCATCCCAGGTAGTGTTGGGGATTCAGCCAGAGTCGGTAGAGATGGTGATGTCATCTGGGTCCCTCTCTCTTTGGCCCATGCTGGAGACATCTCTCAGGATTAGGAAAAAGAACATCCTGGGTCCCAGGAGACGGTGGGGATAGCAGACATGATGGTGAGTAGTTAATTTTTCACCCCAAAGCTTGAAGGGCCGCAAAAGAGAACAGTGAGTAGAATAGCCTATCCCCTCATTATTAGGCCTGGTTTCCAACACACCAGTTTTGGCTCACTGGGTTCTGGTTCCATACCCACCTTGTTTACCAGGCATGATCTTAACACAGTCCTTGAGTTATATAAGGAGGCCTTTTTGTTTGGACTAATTCAGTCTGTCTCCCTTTCGTACCTTTTCCCATCAACATTTGTTGTTATAGGTTATTGCGGTATCTTATGAACTTTCACCTACTTTTTACAACTGAGCTCAAAATATTTTTGTAGGCCCAACTGTAGGCCCTGTTGTCAGTCTCTACCTTTCTGAGGAGCTGTAAGCCTAGATTGGTTTCCCTGGGGGAACCACAAAGGGATAATACATGTGCAGTTGCCCTGAACTGTGACAGCATCTACATTTTAATATTTCTTTGGCAAACAAAGTCATGCATTTAAAAAAAAAGACACACATACTCCTCTCTTTGGGACAAATGCTGTTCACACCCTCAGTCAGACTGCCAGGATATCAATGAGGACAGAATTTGGTTTACATATTTTAGAAATACATTACATAAACAAAACAAAGTATAATGAATCCCATTATATAGGATTATATTATTATAAATATTATATATAATATTATATTATTATAAAGCTTATTTAGATGCCTATCTTTTAAAGTCTTTCAAGTTGTGCCTTTTTTTTTTTTTTTAAATACAGGCTTAATCCTGACATTTTCTGCACATGGAACTCCATGACTTTGACAGGAGCATGTGTGTGAAGGGCTCGCAGGAAGGACCTGGTCATTTGTTTATTATTATCTACCGTTTGGTCTTTAGGTAGGTCATACAAACTTCAGTAAAATTATTTGAGTGTGGGCACATAAAAGCAGACGTTGTTCTCTTTCACTTATTCTACTGAAATAATCCACAAAGCTCTTTTTTTAAAAACCTTAGGTTAAGTAAAATCTATTAATAAATTATAAAATAAAGAAAAGCTTTCAAGATAATAAATCCCATTAAATTAAGTGTGATGTGTTTTGTCTGGCTTTTTTCCATTTTGTACTTTTGACAGCACATAGGCCCTTATTCATCGAAGTAATTAAGCACATGCTTGACTTTAAGAATGTGAGTGGTCAAAGCATCCATTCCTCACTTCTTCTTTTGCATTTTCTCTGTACACTTTGAAGTTAAAAAAAGCCCAGTCCCCTCTCAACTGCTACTGAACATTGCATCTGAGCTGGGATCTTAAGTGGCTGTTTCTCTTTACAGTGCTGATCCTGGCTCTCTTCACTGGCTTCTTCAGCCTGGCCACAACACTCAAGTTTAAGGAGCGTTTACGGAGTTTAAGGAGCAGGTGGGCAGTTCTTCAGTTGAAACTTGCTATTGCTATATCTGCTCTGAAGGCGAGGGAAATTTTAGCAGAGAAGCTACAGACATGGGCCCTTGAGCTTTTTAGTAGAAGGTGAGATAGAAATGAAACTGGCTTCTGACAGAAGGTTAACTGAGTTCATGAGGAACAGGAAAAAGGGTCCAAGCAATCTACTGAGGCTATAAAAATGTTTTTAAAAGGGTATAAATAATTGCCCTGTTTTCTTTATCCTTTCACCATGAACTATTTTTCCATCACGGAAGGGGTCACTGCATTATTCAAATACAAATTAGATTTTAAAGTGGTTTTGCTTTAAATGTAAAATGAAGGCGCCATAGTCTAATAGCTATGGTAGGATGTGTATTAGCATAGGATACTGATGCACTTCTCAAGTCACTGAAGATACAAAGCTCATTCCGAGACAGGCACTAAGGTGTGCTTTAATGTTACTTTAACTTGCTTATAAACAGGTGAAAGTACACTAACAACCTTAAGTTGCTAAAAGTTTACTTCGTTTTGAAGTTCACAAGGGATTTTCCCCAACTCTCATCAAATAAAGCAGCCATTTGCCATTGCTGATTTCTTTTGGCCATTGGATGTCCAAGAAAGCTGTGCCAAATGTTTGAAGTGGTCTACCCAAGTTAATTACATATTGGAAAAAAACCCCTGCAAATTCTATTATAAACTAGAATTTACAGCTACAGATCCACACTGACACCTGTTGAAGAAGGATTTTTCTCGTATTAAGAAAAATCATAGGAAAGCACAAATTCTGAAGATACCATACATCTGGGATTTGCCAAATAACTTTAGATTTGGAAATAAAAGATAGCAAAACTTTTGAATTATAGACAGTGTGCCCATCGTAGAAGTGTGCCAGAAAATCTAGATACAATTTTGTACATCAAAATCAGGAGAGACTTCATTTTTAGACGTTTGTTTAAAAGTCTGCTGCTAAGAGTAATGCTAGAGCAGTTCCAAGATTTACTTGTTCTGTTCAGACCTCACAGACTATGAAGGTGATGAAATAAGTATAAATAAACACTCTGGCTGGCCTCAAACATATTTAGAGTTAAAACGTATTCCAGTTCAGTCCTGAGCCACTGGTGTCTAAAAATGTAAGCGAGATCTGTTCTCTTGGGGACAGCAAGAGGAGCCAGAACCTTCTAGTAGTAGCAAAAATGTCATAGATAAACAGGAGGATTACAACTACAAGGGAATACCTGGTGCCACAGAATTACCTCTCTGACCCTCTTGCTCCAGCAGTAGGGTAGTTGGGGTTTTTGTTGTTGCTGTTTTTTAAAGTCAGGAGAACAATGCTGCAATCCTGTTGTCACTGAGCCACAGGTACTACAAACTACACCTAGTATTCTAAATCACTGCGTTACTGCATCAGGTATATGTAATGAGAGCTGCAGAAGGAAGTCTACAGTAGCCCAAGGCAGGAACATGAATGATCTAGGACCATGCTTCTGAACTTGAGACATGCTCCTTTCCCTTTCCTGGATCCCTGAAACTCTTCTCTCCAACTCTGACAGAGACCATGAATGCACAAATTAACAACGTCCTAATATTTGCAAAGGGGCATGGAGATGGGGAGCCACGAATCCAGCTGCAAAACGTACCACAGCCAGTCAGGCTATGTTGGAAAGGGAGAATAAGGGAGTGGTTCTGGTGTAACAGCAGCCAGTTTTGAGAAAAAAGGGAATAGGCTTCATTGAGTAAGTGTGTGTGGATGAAGGGCAGAGGGATACAGTGGACAACCATTTACTTTGCAAACATTTGAGCATTCAGGAACCTGCGGACCATTTGAGATGCATGCATATGAGATCCTTGTCTTAGTAAATTAAAAGGCACAAGGCCAAGAGAGTGAGCGGTCATATTTTCAAAAAAGGCTGCAACACAGCTTCTGTTTGTGCACGCTCAGCTTTATGTGCACAAACGTCTGTGCAGATACTTTCTGAGCACAAACACCTGAACATACCATTGATGGGTTTTGTGTATGTACATTTTGTTACATGTGTGCAGGGATGTTTATGCAGGTAACATGGAGGTGCGGGTGATTGTACACAAACAAATGGAAGCTGCTTTTCGGAAGTATTATTCTGAATTTTCAAGACTGGAGAAAGCCCCAATCTTGATGGACCAGTCAGGATATGTGTTGGGGAAGTGAGGAGCTGGTGGTAATGGTGATGATTCTGATGCTAGGGCAGCCCACTTCAAAATCAGCCAGTTTTTAAACCATACACATAAATTTCAGAAAAAAGCAATAACTGTGTCTTAATAATCTCACTCGGAATTTGCATTCTATTACGTTTCCAACATCATCTTCAGATTTCATAGCACCCTCACCAATGACATTACCTGCAAAGTACACCTGGTTTAGCAACGCTCTTAAATTTTTAAAAAACATCACATTTTAGTACGGGTTGCAGCAGAGGGTTCATTCTCACATTGATGTGTTATGCTAACTATAAACACTTACCCAGTGAGTGACAAAAGCAATTCAATAACCACTTTAGCTGTAGCAGTAATTGGAGCCAAATTAACTTGATTGCTTGATCTATAATGAAAAGGAAACAGCAGTGTTTATTTTAAATTTTTACAGTTTTCACATTACAATAAAATTGCATTTACAAAACAAATTGAAGCCATTCCTTAATGTTTACAAGTATATGGGAAAACAACAAGAAAAGGTAAACAAAGAAAAAAACCTTATGTTTCCAACTTCAGATTAACATCCAAATGACTTGTGGCAACATTAACTTTAGTTGTATTTAAAAATCAGATAAAAGGCTACCTATACAAAAAATTCATACAGGAAGATACTAAATTAATATATTTTTGCAAACACAAACTTTGTTTTATATGAAAAAATACATCACAGAATTCAGAAATGTTAAAAACAGAGATGAGCCCCAAACCAAACCCCAAGACATGAACACCCTTTAACTTAGGGAAAGTTCAGGTCTAGGTCCAGAATCTAACTTTACAGCTTGGGCCCACCTAGTTAAAAAATAACCACCACTTATGTTGGAATTTCTCTTGAAAGGATTTCCAAAATTCATTCTCTGCTTCAGAACATTTTGACTGGCACCACAAGTCAATTGTTTTTCCTCAATTAAAGATACGCAGAAGTCAAAACACAGTAAATATAATATATGTAGCATACCTTTGTCCTAGTTTTCGGGAATACTTATAGGATAAGCCCTCAGCTCTCTGAAAGCTGAATAACTCAAGCTATCTGCAAAAGTTTCAGTTTGTTTAGCTTCATAGGTATCTTCACCATCTTTTGGGGAAATTTTTTGCATCTGATGGATTATTTGTCACCATTATTTCTAGAGCACTATCCTTTTCATCTTTGAGAATAAGCACTGGAACATTGTTCTCACTATGGAAACAGAATATAACGAGTCTCATACATTAGAAAAAAACATGATCGTTACAAACATCCACCCATGTGCAATAATTTAAGTCTTACATTGGCAAATAAATCAATCTGTCTTCATTTCCTTCTCTGGTACAGAATCTGCATTGAAGTTTTAGGTTGCTATTACATACGTTGTCTTCTCCATATCCTTCTTTTAAGGACTGCACCTAAACTGACTTTTGGTTTTTATATATTTTAGGACATCCAACTAGGATATTAAAATCTAGGTTAAAAAAAACAAACATGGTTTTTGACATGTGCTGCAGTTAGTTCAGATCCATAGATGCTTCATAACTCTTTTTTTTTTTTTTTTTTAGACAAGACCTTAGTCTGACTTCACCTTTCCAACTGTAGGGACATGAGGATACTATCGCTTTGCTGGAAATTTATTTTGTTACTGCTATGTAAAATCATCATGTCGTGTGGAAAGACAAAAACTGGGGCAATTTGGGACCCAACCTTTCAAAGCGATAAGTGCCTTCTGCAAGAGGCAAAGCTTCCCCAATTCTCATTTACTCTAATGAGAGTTGAGGATACTTGGCATCTCATGAGGTGCTTGGCCTCTTGCAGGGTCATTGGTGCTTAAGAAACTAGCATTGGCTAAAGCAGTGCAGGGAGGTAAGGGTATGCCTACACCTCAAGCAAGGGTGTCGTTCCCAGCTCAGGAGACACACCCATGCTAATTGTCATCGACCCAGCACACTAAAAACAGAGTGTTGCTGCAGTGGTGCAAGTGGCAGGAGGGGCGAGCTGCCCTGAATACATTCCTGTCCGAAACACTAGGCACCTACTTAGGGTAGCTAGCCCCACCCGCCACTGGCACCGCTGAGACTATGCTCTATTTTTAGTGTGCTAGCTCGATGAGAGCTACCACACATCTCGTCTCATCAAGATGAGGATTACACCCCTGGCTCAAAGTGCACACACCCCCCAAATTCCAGAGGCAAACCTTCCTGGGCACCCTGCAAACATTCATTGCATAGTACTCTTGTGACATGGGACACCCATTCACAAGGATGATACAACTCAACTCATCTTCATTTGTGACCAAAGGAAAATTTCAATCTGAGTCTCCTGGGTTACCAAGTTAGTTAGTGTATTAACAAGCTGGCCATTATCCTGGCTTTTATTGTACGATTCACATGTATATAAATGATCAAAATTGGCATTTTGCTTCTCACTGAATGGTAAGTTACAAAGTCAGAAGAAAATGTTTTGGTCTCTCTTATACTTTAAGATTTTTTTTAAAAAGCAAGAAATTTTTACAAAATTAAGTGGTTTCTCCCCTGAAAAAATGTTTATTGTATCTTGACTTTCCTATATTTCCTGGAAGATCTTTTGCAGAACTAATAGGATTATGATGCTACAAGAGACTGAAACCTGAGCAACTGAGTGGGTAGGAAATGTTCAGTCTAACAGATCAATTGGCCTGATTCTCTGTTGCCCTGCACCTTATCTAATCATTTACACCAGTGCTGAGTAGATGTAAAATGTAACTATTCTGAGCATTTTACGCATACTGTGAATTCACTTTGCAGGGGTGTTACTGATTACACACAGTGCAGGGACAACAGACATTGGGCCCAATGCCTTTATAGGTGAACTAACAGGTTCAAGAGGTTGGATACAAAAGGAATAATTGAGAAATATTTTTTCTGGTCTAAGTTAAAACTGTTCAGGTTCTTATAATGTTGTGGTATTTGAGCACTTTAAGTGACATCACTAACAACTGTCGTGTGAGTCTCTTTTTTTGTCTCCCCTCAAAGGAGAGAATTAGTGAAATAAATTGTATTATTCTCATTGACTTTAACAGAAGCAGTAGCTCTTATACTTGAACTGATTTGCTGGGAAGATTCCCTACATCACACTGCAATTCAAAGAAATGCAAGGTTTGATTTTCAGTATGGTTAGAAACAAAACATATAGCATTTTATAGAGAATATGAAGAAGCCTGAAAAACTACAAAGGTCAAGTGACTATACTGTTGTTTGTATTAAATTTTTTTTAAAACCCATTATGTTAATCCAATATTATGGTGGTCATTTTACATGCAAAAAGTCAGGAAGTTCAAAGTGATGGTTCCCACAGCAGTTGTAATTCAGCCCTCGTGTGTCTACATTAGGTAGCAGAAGTCATTTAGATTCATGTACATGTCAACTTTAATGTGCAGTGTGGATGGCTGAGTTTTGGTTGCTGTGACAAACATAACTTTTTCACTTCCTGACTTTCATACATGGACGATTGCTGTCACAATGCTGCATAAACAGATGTATTTTATTTTATTTTTTAAACATGAGAGGAGTGCATTTTTTTCATTTTAAAAATAGGACTGTTCACACAAATAAAGAGAATGGCTATTCCTGCTCCCACTGAAGTGACTGTGAATTTTGCCATTAAGTGTAGCAGAACAGGGCCACTAGGTTCATTTTTGAATATTTAGAAGCTGAATGCAGCTGTGTTTATTTCACTGGAATTCTTTCACTGACTCACCCCCTTTACACCACACCAGCTTCAAGTTTTGCCTTCTATTTTACATAGGTTCTTGGACTGTCCTCATCAGCATAGTATTGAGAGACATTCAGTATTATGTGACATGATTAATGGCCATCACGTATGGGTTGCTCTCTCCTCTCCCTAGGAGGAGAACTGTGTGCGCAGTGGAGTGTTTTGTTTTTGTAGGTTTTTTGGTATTTGTATGGGTTTTTTTTAAATTATATGCACCTTACTATGTGTTTATATTAGAGAATGTACACTCAAAGATGGGATGGTCCTTGGGTGCTGTGGGAGTTTGTTCCAGTCTCAAACTAGCCCCAAGAAAGCTCTGTCCCCTGAACAGACAACTTTCAAACATAGTATTCACCCTGGAGCATTAGGTGATCTTTTAGGTAACCTGAACCATGGTCATGAGTGCCTTGAAGATAAGGACTGAGATCACAGACTTTACTCAGACCTCAAAGCCCTGACTATGTGCCCCCCTTCCTACTTATATTAGTGGTTCCATATGATGACAGGAAATACATTAAATGGCAAAATTAGATCTCCCTGCTGCCAAATCCTGTCCCCAGTGTAAATGCCTGAGTAACCAGGCTATAGGTTTAGGAGGTCCACAAGGGGTCAGATTACTCATCCCCAGGCTGTTCTATGGCCACTAATGCAACCTGAGGGCTGCAGTACACTCCACACCTACTGCACCCCCATGTGCAAGTGAGTGTGGGGTTAGGGGAAGATTATTATTATTTGTATTATGGCACATCAGCATGGGTGTCCCACATTATGCTCAGCACTATATAGAGTAAACGATGGTCCTTGCCCCAGTCAAGAGATGGAAGGCAGATCTGGATTTGTGGATCCACAGACACTGTCATTCACACAAAATCTTGCATACCGGTGTGAAGGGATCCCCATGAAGCACAGCTCACAGGGTTAAGAGTCCCCTACATGGGCTTTCGAATTCAGCCCCTCCCTCTCACCCCTCACACAGCAGAAATGCAGAGATTCCTCAGTGTTAAGGCCTTCCTTGGTCACTACGGGGATATTCATATGCAGGATTATCATTTGCCCAATATCTACCATAATTATCCCATCTTGCATGAACCATTCAGAGAATCCATAATCTACAGTTCTCATAAACTTTGCAGTGTTTTATCGAGAAACACATAGCAATAGAGGTAAAAATTAAACATATGGGATGTTAGGTTATCTTTCAGCCGATTTTGTAGATCAGATCAGACTGATCTGTGTGTATTCTTCCCCCGCACAGTTTCCAACCTCTAGAGGGGGAAAATGCATTACAAACCTAAAACAAATCATTCATCTTTTTAAAGCTGTTAGAAAAACCAATCTAGATTTAGCATTAATTAAAATACTACATATAGTATTATAACACACCCATAAACAGACACAATCTGAAAGTGATCCAAACAGCAATATCAGGGTAGGAGTTTCGATCAAGATCCATATTTCTAGTAATAGAATAATCAAAAAAAGGAACTCGGATTTTTTTGCCATCAAGAATCTAAAAACCAAATTGTTGGGAATAAGACATTCAATATTTATAAGTAAGTATCATTGTTTTATACTCAAAAAAAATTATAGGAAATAGTACTGCTGAATTCAGATAAATGACTTTCACCTCACAGAGAAGGAGAAGTCAATCTTAACATTTCACTTTACAAAAGCAAGTTGCACTAGATATTCCGGATTTATAGATTTAAGGGTTTATTGATACAAATATAGAAAAACTAGTTTCAGATTCCTCTAAGCTTCTAAATACTTCAAAGTCAATACCTATTTAAAAAGAAATAAGATACTAAAAAGTTAGTATTTATGAGGAGCTATCATCATACATGTTTTATTTTGTAGTCCTGAAGAGAATGGAAGATTGTAACATTTTCTGGAATTGGCTGATCTTTGGAGAAATGGGGCACACAAATCCACATGTTCCTTTGCTCCCCTCTGTCAATTAATGGTACTGAAAAGCTACAAGATTTTTTTCAGCAGGAGGACTCCATACTAAATCAAGTATTCCTGATCTTGCTGGCCAACAGTACACCCTTTGTAAGGCTACAAAGAGTTTTTCCATACCCACAACTCTGGTAGGAATGGGAGGAGAGAAAACAGATAAGCAGTCTTGAAATTCCATTATAACCTATTGGTGGAATATTACATGCCTGCTGTGTGTAGGATTTCCACCATTTGGGGAATCCAGCATGAGGAAAATATAATTGGCCAATAACACGCTCATTTCATAAAGACCACTCTTCCTTTTTGATCCCGTCTTCTCAGTTATGGAAAAAGCAGCAGAGGTCTTGCACTTTTCCAAAGGGTCGTGCCTCTGAAGAAGTGCTACTTTCAGGTAGAACTTTCTTCATTTCCCCACCTTAGGTCTGGGAGATGCAAAGAAAGCTTGAATTTGGCCCTTGAATGTTATAGGCCAGATTGGCACAAAGTGTGCACTGCAATGTGGCCACTCTGTCAAGTGCAAACGGACCCTAAAACCACTGTAACGAGCCCCAGGAGGATCGTACCAGTGTAGTGGGATCATCTGGTAGCTTAGAGCCGGCAAGATGTCCATCTTACGGTTTTATGCTGCTACCATCACGTCTCCCTGATCCCAGCCCAGAGGATATGGCTGGGCTTCCCTGTGCCCTGATGACTGCTGTATGCCACACTGGCTCCCTGGGAATCTTCAGGCTCCTTTAACTTGTGTCGAGCTACCAGCCTGGCATACAGTCAGTCCAGGATTGGAGGAAAGCAGAAAAAGGAGCTAAAAGCCACTTCTGCACAGACACTTTCTCAAGCTTTGCTACAGCCAAAGGTCTGGGCCTGCAGAAGGTGCACAGAGCAATACCTATTGTGGAGGTTGCCCAGAATAACATACTTTTGTGGAACAAAACTTCTTACGCTTGAAGTACTCTGCAAGGCTGAGCTTAGGTGGTAACGGGTGTTTAACTACCTGTGCTGGCTTTGTATTTATTCCGTTCTTGCATCCATGATATATGAACATCTTGTCAAAAATCATCATATGGTGCCCCCACTGCAACATCTGTTGAAAAGAAATTAGGAGATTTAGACAAACGTTATCCTGAGAATGGCTACAATCATGATAAAATAAGATGTTCTGAAAATTGTTTTAGAAAAATGTATTGACATTCATATTTCCAGGTCTATTTTCTCACCTGGGAATCCATCTTGATTAATATCATCAATATTTTCAATTGCAACATCAAACATAGAATCAGTGGTTCCATGAGGTGAATTGGCTTTACCCCTTCCCATTTGCTTGTTCGTTAATGTAGATGTACATAGCACCCTCAATTTCTCCATCTCTGACGAAATATTGTGGACCTCCAATAACATCTTATCAACTTAAAATGAAACAAAGTACAACAATTTTAAAAGAATTGGGAAAAATAAGTGAACGTAAATGGCAATTTAAAGACTAAAAGCTCAATATAATGTAAGTAAACTGGTCAGACAAAGAGGTGGCTGATGAGCAAAGGTCACTATGAAGCACTCTAAATTGGTTCAGTTATAAAAGATAGTCTGTTGACTTTTATTAAATGAACAAATTGAGTTTGTGGCTTTTCCCTGTTCTTTGCAATGTATAAAGAAGGCCCAAGAGGATTTTTGTCTTTTTGTGTTTTAAACATTACCCATTCAAATCTTATTAATCTTTTTATCTAACTGGATAAAGAGGAGTAGAAAAGAAGTCTAAAACTATTCAGTACCCAAGCCCCTTCAAGCAAATGCTGAGAAAGCACATAGTGCACTTCTCCAAGACCTTCAGTGTATCCTCCAGTAAAACCAGAGAAGCCCAGATTTAATATTCCTAATATTTCTAATGTAAAAACCAAGCACAAAAAGCAAATGTGCATGTCTTCTTTATAGCTCAGACAACTAAAAAAGACAATAACTCCATTCCTCCCCTCCAGGTGATTGGTCAATGAAATCTAATAGTACACGGGTATGTGTTGTGTGTATTTACAGGCATACACAAACACAAAGATCAGAAGTTGGACCAATAAAAGATGTTACCTCACTCACTTTGTCTCATTACATTAGTAGCTCTTGCAGGTACCTTACATTTCAAACTGGTCTGTAAGTATAAAAGGAGGATGTGAATGACCAAATATGGATTGCATTTCACAGGATCCACAAATGAATTACCTGATGCAGTAAGATAAAATATAAGCAGAAGATTTGGATAGCAAGTGTTCAAAAAGTCTGAAGAGTTTTACCATCTGTGCTTAATCCTACCTAAATAACTGTTAGCTGGAATAAGAACTGGAACCTCATCACCAACTTCATAAAGCTCAAAGATACCCATGTCAAAATATGATTGATTTTTTTACTCTGCATAAACTATCCCTGAAGGAATGAAACGGTAAAATACGAATGGATGAATGATAAGGGAGGAAAATAATAGATGAATAGTTCCTGACTGATATCAGCAATATTTTATTGCCATTGTGTGAATTGGGAGGAAGAATAGCAGCACACAGTGTGCAATTATTTTTAAGAGCCAATTAATTTGTAAATTTCTAGTTGTGACATCTTCATAAGCAAACTAGGGAAATGTGGTCTAGATGAAATTACTAAAAGGTGTGTGCACAGCTGGTTAAAAGATCAAGGAGTAGTCCATCAATGTTTTGCTGTTAAACTGTGAGGATGTATCTAGTGGGGCCTCACGTGGGCAGTCCTATTCAATATTTTCATTGATTATTTAGATAATGGAATGGAGAATATGCTTATAAAATTTGTGGACAACACCAAGCAAGGAGGGTTTGCAAGCACTTTAGAGGACAGGATTAGAATGGAGAATGACCCTGACAAATTGGAGAACTGGTCTGAAATCATCAAGATTACGTTTTATAAAGACAAGTGCAAAGTACTATACTTAAGAAGGAAGAATCAAATGCACAACTATAAAATGGGGAAAAACTGATGAGGCAGTAGTACTGCTAAAACGTATCTGGGGATCATAATGATCACAAATTGAATAAGAGCTAACAGTGTGATGCAGTTGTGAAAAAAACAAATACCCCAGGTGTATTAACAGGAATGTTGTATGTAAGACACAGGAGGAAACTGAACTGCTTTTATTTGGCATTGGTTAAGCCTCAACTGGAGAACAGTGTCCAATTCTGGGCACCAAACTTTAAGAAAGATATGGACAAACTGGAGAGAGTCCATAGGCAAGCAATAAAATGATTGTAAGTGGGCGGCATGGCCCAGCTGGGGCATCGCGACCCTTCCTTGGTCCTGAGCTCCGAGGAAGGCCACAGTGCCTCTTCTAAGGGAAATTAGCAGTCTGTTAGGAGTCTAGCGCCCCGGCCCTTAGGCAGGGCAGGTGAGAGGGCAGTGGTGCTGCTTTTAGTAGCAGTAAGGGAGAGCACATTCTCCAGGGGTGGCTAGGGAAGGGGGACGCAGGTCCACCCGTCTCCACTGCGTCCCAGCCTAGGGCCCTAGCAGTGGCAACGGCGTTTGCCACTGAGTCGGCAGGACTCCCACCGCAACACACCGACGGGGGTCTTGCCCCTGACTCAGCCACTGTCTATGGCTGTTCTTGGGCCACTTCCTCCCCCTGGTCTCCCGGTACCTGTGCCCATGTATCTCCCTCCGGGT
The DNA here is from genome assembly GCF_026122565.2 of Emydura macquarii macquarii. Classification (NCBI taxonomy): domain Eukaryota; kingdom Metazoa; phylum Chordata; order Testudines; family Chelidae; genus Emydura; species Emydura macquarii. Next base: position 74,845,995 of record NW_027131390.1, read on the forward strand.
CGCTGGGGAAGGTGGCAAGCAGGCATCCAGTGAGTCCCTCACCATTGACCGGCGGCAGGTCCGGAAACGTCAAGGGTCATCTGCAAGCAGGGGTTCCTCCAGGTCAGGGCCGGCCTCAGGGGGTTCCTCCGGTTGGCTAGGGGCTGTCCATGCAGGTGGGCCCTCCATGCCAGGCAGCTCCTCCAGGTCAGGGCTGGCCTCAGAGGGCTTCTCCCATCCAGCGGGCAGGGGTAGTTCTTCCCCGCCACTAGCGTCCGGCGGCCCTCTCCAGTCCTCTGGTCTCGGCACCCCTACCCAGTCAACCGGGTCAAGCAGCCCGCTCCAGTCACTCGGGCCTGGCAGGTCCGGCCAGGTTTGGGGCCTATGGTTGGCGGGGCGTCTATGCCACACCACCGCGGGGCCTGGGTCAGGCCCAGTCTGCAGCCCCGGGGAAGACACATCTGCCTCCAGCGGCAGCTTCCTCCCAACTGAGCTGCTGGGCCTGTCTTTTATACTTCCTGCCCTGGGCCTGGCTCCACCCCTCTGCTTCCGGGTGGCTGGGCCTGCAGGGCCTGGTTCTGTCCAGCGGGGGCAGAGCGATCCTTCCTTGGGCCCAGGCTCCGAGAAAGGCCACAGCACCTTGCTACAATGATAAAAAGCTTTAGAAAACCTGACCTATGAGGACAGGTCAGAAAAAGCTGGGCATGTTTACTCTTGAGAAAAGAAGACTGAGAAGGAACATGATAGCAGTCTTCAAATATGTTATAGGCTATTTAAAGAAGGCGGTGATCAATTGTTCTCCATGTCTACTGAAAGTAGGATAAGAAGTAATGTGCTTAATCTGCAGCAACAGAGATTTAGGTTAGATATTAGAGAAAACTTTCCAACTATATGGGTAGTTAAGTTCTGGAATAGGTTACCAAGAGAGGTTGTGGAAGATTTTAAGAACAAGTCGAACAAATATTTGTCAGGCATGGTCTAGGTTTACTTGGTCCTGCTTCAGCACAAGGGGCTGGACTTAACTTCTCAAGGCCTTTTCCAGCCATACATTTTTATGATGCTATGAAAAATCTCATGCATCTTTGTGCATCTGGGAGTCCTGATGCAGCAACTTTCTACTGTTATAAAAGTGATCTGGAAAATATGGTAACCATTAATAAAATTGTCAACAAAATATTGAACAAACTGGTCATGAACCCTCTTCATTCTGCATACCAATTTGCTATTTTAATGAAGGCCTTACAAAACAAGATCCACAAGATTTCAAAATACTGATGGTAAAATCAATATCCAATTACTACTAAATGCAGCCAACAATATTATCAGGTAACTTTTTTTTTAAAAAAAATGGAAAAAGCTAGATTGCAAACCTCTACTCAATAAAAATGGGTGCTTTCCTTTTGACAGACATATTTAACAATATACCAAGTACAAACATGTCCATGATATGAAAGAATACTCATAAAGCTGATGTACTGCCATAGCAGCTCTCTGCAATTAAGGTAAAGCTATCTCTGAACTCAATATGCTCTTTCAGCTTGGTCAAATTTTCTTGACAGAAACAGATATTTGGAAGATTAAGTTTTCACAAAAGTATACCTTGTGCCAGAGCTTAACTCAAAGATTTTGCATGGTTCATGTGCCAGACACAGGTGTATGAAGGAACAATTTACAACAGAGGTCAAAGATCAGACAATCTAAAGGAGGGGGAGGGAAGTATTTTGCAGCTGTTGGTGTAATGAAGTGCAAAGAGGAAAATCACTTTAAAAAAGGAGAGGGAGAAAGAGACAGGCCTAGCATTTGAAAATTTCACAGCATAAACCAATACAAATCTATCCACTTGTTTTTCTAAGTTTTGCAACATTTGGTAGACGGTGTGTGCCAGTTGCTGTAGCCCTTAGTTTTTACTCAGACAGAACATTCACTAAAGCCAATGGAGTTTTATTGGAGTAAAAATGTAAGGATCTGACCTTAAATATTTAAAAATTTTCCTGTCTAATCATCTTCCCATGATCCTGCCATACTATATTTGTGATATATTGGTTTCTACAGCAGAGGACTGATGTCACAAACACAGAACAACAAGCACATTGCAGGATCAACTAGGACAAAGGGCTTAGTGCAGACATTCATGTTTGAATAATTGCTCAAATGCAGAAAAACAAGATGATGGACAAATAACTCAAAAAATTATTATACACTATTTAAAATTTGCTCAGCATGAAAGTACACCCCTTGAAACACTCATTGAAACCTGTGGTAAAATTAAAACCAATGAGGTAGGAATTTTCTACATGACTGTGTGTTAACTTGTTTAATCCATCCATGAGCTATTTCTGTTTTTAAAGCCTTTCCTTACAAGTTTTTAATTTGACCTTTTTTTTCCCCTTTTTTTTTTTTTTTTTTTTTAAATGAGGAACTTTAGCATGGGTATGGACCTAAAATTTAGCATTTATGAGAACACTATAAAAGCTTCTTGGATTGGTGCTGATCAGATTTTTTCTGAAAATCTGAACTTTTTTCATACAGGAGAAAGTAACACTGGTGAAAAACCTATTTGGGGAACAGGGGAAAGGGCCGGATCTTTCCAATAATAAGTGCCTGATGTACCACATACAATGGAACATAAGCCTCTCATAAAATTAGCAGCTACACATTGCTGACATGAACTAACTTTCTCACAGCCTTTCAGTGAGCCATCACAAAAACTCCATTCACCATACATATCTACCTTACTGAGATCCTGACTCACGACATAGCACCTCCGATGATACCAGGAGTTTCCTGAATTGCATTTACATATTGCCTTTTCTCATAGCAATGTGCACATCTGCAAGAAAAACAAAGATACAGAAGCTAAACAAAATATTTTATGCCTTCTATATGTGATGCTGTAAATTAAAGTCAAATAATGAGAAGGCCATTGCAATGACTGGGGTATGGGCAGTCAAACCGAGTGGTCAGACCCAAAGGTCAGAGCCAAAGATAGTGTCAGATGCTAAGCCAAAGGCTATAGCCAGAGACAAAGTCCATGGTATGGCAAAGGAGCAGGGACCTGGAGAAAGGCAGGAAAGCAGGAACTGGGTCTAGACAGGGTCTGGGATAAGGAGGACAGGAACCAGGAGTCAAGTAAGCAGCCAGCCAGGGATTCCTCTAGTTGCTCAGACAACTTCCTGTACTACTTCCTGGTTTATATAGCGCTCCTCAGACAATCAGTTGGGGATGCTGGATGTTTCCCCCCATCAAGAGCTTCAGGAACAGGTCCCTCTGCAAGCCAGCACTTTGCTGGTTCCTTTCTTTGGGTGTTCAGGAGCTGCTGGGTGGCAATTTGTGGCCTGAGCACTACCTGGGGACTCCTGGGCCCAGGTTCAAGGCCCATGATCCCTCAGAACCACTCTCTATAAGCCACATGCTCCCCTAGTCACAATAAGCACACAAACCAGGTACTTGTGTCTGAAAGAACTGTGACAACAGAGATTCAGAAATTGAGTCACATCTTGTAATGTCTGCATGCCGGACAGAAAGAAAAGACACTACCATAGGCTGCGCTAAACCATGTAAAGTTATTGGAAACTCTGCAGATCACCACTCTAATATTCAAACATGTTGGGGGAGTGGTGTGTGTTTGCTCCTCCTAGAGATGGCAGCAGGAGGTGTGCAGAAGCCAGGCTGCCACTGGTTTCCTGCTGATGACAAGGTGAACTTGTCCCTTCCTGCCATGCACATTAATACGGCCTCCAGCAGCATTAACCAATGAACAGTTTTGGAGATAAAGAGGTTGGAAGAGATAGTTTTGCAAGAGCATATCAACATGAGGGGAGGTTCCTCGCCATGCCATGCCCCCACTTCTGACATGTAGCTACTGTAAGGAGCATATTTAGTAATGAGAGCATTATTAAGCTACAAAGATTTATGGCATCATTCTGTGCTAACTTATGGAAGTTTCTTCTCTCCACACCATGTAGAATAAGGATATGGCCTCATATCATCATTATCATTTTAACAAAGAGTTGAATTACAAAGTGATTTCGCTCCAGAATCCTCGAGTGAAAACAGACATCTGATCAACTGTTAGGGGCCATCAACTCCTTCACAATTATTACTCACCGCTGGTGAGCCTCAGATTGAAGCTTGTGTTTACTAATACTGACAGCAAGTCCAATAAAATGTGACATTTCTCCCCAACTCATAAGAATTTGAAGGAACAAAAATTCTCAGAGATTAAAAAAAAAGTTTAAAAATTGAAAACTACTTTATGCTTCCACTTTAAAAAACACCCTTAAGTAACACTTTCTGCAGAGATGGAAAAAAGAGCTTTACTAGTATTTATTGTCTATCCTAGATTGCTGGGATCACGAAATCAAATCAATTCAAAACTCAGATAATCAGAAAAATGTTTAAAAACTCTGTTGTCATGATGGAAAATTCTTCAGATATCTGCAATGTCTCACTCCCCTAGGAGAATACTTAATTCCTTATGGTTAGGAAACAACAATCTAATAGCAACAACAACAAAAAAGAGTTCTGTAAAGGTATAAAATGCAGACAACTTTAAAACATGCAGCTTAAGCTTAACCAAATACTGATAAAATATTCAAGTCCTATAGATTTACTGCCACCTGTCCTCCTGGCACCTGACTTTGGACAGTTACACCCATCCACTGGTCTTCTTTACTCTCCTTTGTGGGATCAGCTGCAGATCATCACAAGAGTTTTACAAATTATGGTTAACTCTTGTCACAACATTTTGTGCTTTAATTATAAACATATAATTTTAACTCAGTCTTCATTAACAACTCTATACAGTACCTGAACATGTTTCAGTGGCACTATCCATACACTTTGCCAGTACAAAGTCTTAATTGGTTATGAGGATTAGTTTCATCAATGGGGATTGGGGTTTTGTTTTAATTAAGATGTAACTGAGACCATTTACTTATTGAAGAACATATTCATAGTGAAAATACACACACACACACACACACACACACACACACACACACACAAAGCTGTAAATACATTTTAAGAAGAAACGTCCGTTATGATCACTGGTTTTAAGAAAAAGAGAGATGCTATATTCAGTGGGAAAGACCATTGAGGCCTACATCTGAAAAGCAAAATAAGGCAATTCCTTTAGTCCAGAGAAAAATATGGAAGAGTCTACCTTTCTCATCAAATATGACAGGTGTGCAGGTATCTCTAGGGATGTAATTTCACTGCTATACACCTCTCCAGTTCTGCTGGCTTACTGGGATGGAAAGGCTTTTTCCTGAGGTGCTCCCACTAGCAATCTGTTGAGAGAGAAATAGCAAACTATGTATCTGAGGGACTTGCAGTACAACTTGAGACAAGAAAGGCAACAAAAGTACAATCAGGGGATTCTATTTTGATCATATGTCAGAAGAGATCTGATTTGCAAACTATTGAAGGAGGAGAAAGGAAAGCTACACCAAGGCAATTTTTCTACTTTTTGGAAGTAGATCATTTTGAAAATGTCTCTCAAAGCATAGTTCTTCTGTGAAAATTGACTGTAACAATAGCACTGTGAGGTTCTGCAATTATCAGCTAATGATTCCATAACAAATGTGCTCAGTTTGCATTTTTCCCCCTTGTAATTGTCAGCCAAACAACTCAGCCTAGGATCTGTGAATCAAGTGGGATTCTTTCTGGTTCATTCATCTTCACCAGTAATAGAAAAGGGTGACCCTGAAGAACCCTGAAAATTTAAAAACCTAGAGCTGGTAGAAAAATCAAAATTTACATCCAATGGAAAATTCTATTACACTATTTGGAAATTTATATTCATCCCAAATGAAAATGAAAAGCTGAAATTGAAGAGTTTTTCACAGAATGGAGAGTTTCAAAAAATTTTATTTAAAATGTTTCATTTAGACATTTCTGATCAAAGCGAAACATTTCAACATTCTGTAATCAAAATACTTAATTTTGATTTAATTCAATATTAATCAGTATCCGCATGAGCTGTGGTAGTACAACGTGGGAGTGATAGTTCAAGTGCCTCGTGGCCCCAGCTCCCCTATGGACTACATATCCCAAAAGTTACTTCGGTCATGCAATTCCCATGATACACCATGTCAGTTCAATAAGTGTGGAGACCATGGTGCATCATGGAAGATGTAGTCTAGCCAGAGAACACAGCCTATAGAAGAGAATGCAGGCATGTGGCACTTGAACTAGAACACGCATGAGGCACCAAGCAGCTCAAGTAGACACATTTTAAGGACAGACTGACCCATAACAAAATGTATCCGTTGGTTCAGACTCAGATGTTTCTATTTGGTTCAATCTGAAAAAAAAATTTCATTTAGATTTTCCCAATGGAAAAAGAAAATCACCAAATTTCAATTTTTCAAAAACCACATTTTCTGTTGAAAAAACATTTCAACTGAAATTTCCCCACCAACTCTATTAAAAACCCGTCAGGCCTTCTTTACATATCACACAGACATGAAAAACAGAGCACATCTTTATTTTCTTTTCCAGGTCACCTTTTTAAAAATCCAATATCTAAATACTAAAAAGGATCTGTGTTGTGTGGTTGCAATAGGATAGTACCCAAAAGTCTAAACAGTCTACAGATGGTTTTTGCCCTGTCAGCTACTATTCAACCTTCAAGACTATTACTGTACCAGGTTCACAAACCAAGAAAACTCTGGAATCACTTTACATAAATGATTGCTGATTAGTGCTGTCAGTCTTATCAGATGCATAAGGGAATAAAACAATTGTACACATTATGAACAAACTCTAGTGAAACAGGTTTGGATTAGAGCAATACAATGGTACATTCTAGAATGTATTTCCAAGTAGTGCCCAAAAAGGTATTAAACTATGATGGAACTAATCTATGCTGCAGCACTATAGGTCTGCCCTGTAGAGCACAGCAGAGTGGGCTAAAAGATACAGCTCCAGGCACTACAGCACAGGTCATTATAAAGAGGTGGGAAACTATTAACTTTATTTTTTAATTTCTTTCATTCCTAATAAGGTTTGATGAATCTTTGGTTCAATAAACCAAGCAAAATTTTGTATTAAACATTCAAATCAAGCATCCCAATGCATGAACAATGCACTCTACTCACCCTGCATACCGTTCCTAAAGGTTCATTTTAAATAGCAGGAGTCTATAATAGAAACTACTTGTACTACCTACATAAAGTAAAACTCAATCTCTGGTTAATGATGAGATATCCACAAAGCTAGTGAAGAATGGGTCTTAGGCACCACAGTGAATTTCATCCTGACTGAGTCAGTCCAAACAAATCAGATTGTATATTGCCTGGAAGAGTGTTGATGGATGCCTGAGAGCATCATTACAGATTGATTATCTCTTTTTACATTTGAGTAGTCACTGGACTGTTACTTATTCTATTTTTTTTTTTTTTTTTAATAAAAAGGAGCTTTAACAAAAAATAAATGTGGTCTTATGTTGCAAAATATAATTGTTTCTGCAGCTGCATGCTTTCTTGAGTCTATTTTAGCTCTTTTGGTGGTGAACAAAACACTTTCCTCCCAGGGAACCAGAATAAAAGAGGATTGTGGTTGGGGGTTTTTTGTTTGTTTGTTTTGTTTTTAATTATTTATATTGGCAGAGAAAACATTGTTCCCAAAGCGTGTTTAACATGAAAATGGACAGTAATAGAATGAGCTCTTAATTTCCTCTGATGATGGTGTTGATATGTTTACTTTTTGCAAGCTCTCCTTAATGCATAATGGCTATGGCCAAAACTTTTCAAACACAAGTGTCTAAAGTTAGGCTCCTAGATCCATTCTAAGACACGTAAATATAAATAGCTTGATTTTCAGAATTATTGAGTCAATGGAAGCTACTGGAGGTGCTCACCTCAGAGTCTCAAAGATTCAGCTTCTACTTTTTTCTACTTTATGTGCAGATTAATGTATTACTGTTTATGTCATAAAATATAAAAAAAAGAGGTACAATGTGACCAAATTAGATTTGGTGTCAGAATGTTTTTATCATTTCAGATGAGCGGATTTAGGGCTGTTTTCTTAATTCCTTAATTTCCTTAAGAAAAGGGGGGAAAAAAGTGTTTGATGTACACCTTTCAAATAAGCCAGAAGAGGGGGAGGGAATTAGCCATCCAAACATTGCAAAGCGAACTCAGTATGTCTAAACTTGCCAGTTGTTGCTGACAGTGCTTAATTTGTGCCAGGGCTTGCCCCAACACCTTTAGTCTTGGCATTTCATAGTTCTGGCACCTTTGGGCATGCTGCATCAGTTATGAATGTAAAAAAATTGCTTGAGCCCCGGCACCGAATTGCTTGAGCACCAGCATCTCTTTCATTACAAATTGAACACTGGTTGCTGACCAATGTTCCCTGAAAAGAGTCTGATGAACTTGTAACTTATCCAGCTGTAGGGCCTTTTCCAGCTTCTCCCACAGCTGGCCCCTTTCAGCTCCCACATGAGCCCTTGGATTCAGCAGGCCAGCCTTCTCCTGCTGGTGTCTACTCTGCTGTGCGGGAGGAGGCAGCCTTTATACAAGTCACCTTCTCCCAGCTCATCCCCATTTGGTAGGGTGATAGGGAAGCCTTGCAGGGGCAGTAGAACTGGGGAGAGGGAAGCAATGGAAACTTTGGGGGTCTGCTATATCTTTCTGGTCTCCCCCATTGTTTTCTGCCCCCACATTGCTCACAGAGAGGAGAACAGCACCTAGCCATGTTTTCCGCCCCAGTGCACATGTGCAGGGGGATGGAGCCAGAGAGGGACCCAGAAGAGGGGCTTGAGCAGCCACCATGGCACATCAGATCAGCCCAGCTGCCAGGGAGCAAATAGGAATAGCTCCGCTCTCCCTGCCTTTCAGCCACTGGTAGGTCCCAGCAGAGACACTTCGACGGGGAAGGGCAGAAGCACATGCACCAGCTGCCAGGGTGGGGTGGGAGACAGGGCACTGGCACCTGGGAAGAAGGCTGTTAGCACACAGGTGCCAGCTGCCAAGAAACGGCAGTGGGAGCTCCCAAGATGCCCCTTCTCTGCCTAAAGGCAGCTGCTTCCATCCCGATGAGCCTCAGCAGCTCCCGTTATTCCACCTCCTGCCCCTCCATGCCACCATTCACAGTGAACTTCCAAGCCCCACCCATTCCACAAGGCTCCTGGCCCCAGGCCCTTAAAGACACAGTGAGGGGGTTTGTTCCTCAGCATCATTATTCCTGTTCTCTGGACACCCTCCCATATATAATTGGACCTTTCAAAATCTTAGAGGCCCATGCCATGTGACAGGGTAGGCTGGTCACTAGGCAGCACTACCCGTGAGGGGCAGGCCACCTCATCTAGACAGTTACTTTTTTCTGATGAGCTAGCAGAAGTCAGAGAAATGGTGGTGACACATAGGAACATGTGAAATATTAAAGAGGCTATAAAGTATTAAACACCAGCCTTTTGGAGCGTATTGGATACAATTAAAAGGAGGCAAAAATAGGCTTCAGAGATATGTATATATAATTGTAAGAGGTCTCACTACACTCCCCCTGCCTTAGACATCATGGAATGACTAAGAGGAAAACAAAGTAGAGGAAGAAAAATTCAAAAGTAGCTTTGAACATATGAGATTCCCCCGACGACAGAGTTCAATGCTGACATGCAATAGCTGTACACCAGTTCCAGACAGGGGGTGAAATCTTGTCTCCCCTGAAGTCAATGGAAAAACTCTCATTGATTTCAGCAAAGCCAAGATTTCACAAAGTGTTTGTTTGTGCCTCCGAGTGCACAATCCAATCACCCAAGGGCAGCATCTTTTAGTTCTTCAGGTATTGCTTCACTAGTAACGGATATTTAGGTAGATCTTATGAGGAACTATAAAGGGGCTTGAGATGTTCATGAGTAAAATTAGTGGCCATTGTTGTCAGGGTACAAATTTCAGAGCAGATTCTGACAGGCGCTGTGCACTGGACTCACCAGAAATACACGGCCAACAGCAAAAGCTCAGTGCTAGAGTTGTCCAACCTTGTTGTAGGTTGTTCAGAGGCAAAGCCTAGAGATCATCAAAACGCAGGGGACTTGTCTATAAAAACAAGCACAAATAATTCTTTTAAAATACCTTTTGGCCTTCTTCACATACTAAAGAGGAGCAACAAAGAGCACAACCCTATTTTCCCCCTTTCTTCAAAGGATTGATGTAAAATATAAAGGTTTACTGGTGATTACCTTTGATGAGTTTTGTGAAGATGGAGTTGGGAACATTTCAGTAGTTAAGTTAAAACGCTCAAAACTTACACTATGCTTGTTCTCTTCCTTCTCACTGAAGGATGGGAGGTGCAAAAAGATTGACTTTTGGGATGCAGCTCCTCTGCGATGGAACAGGTGAGTGAATTAGAACATACTCAGTCATGCTGGTAAATGGAGCCTCAAGCTTTTTGCTCCAGACAAAAGCTTTCTTTCTCTATGAAAGCAAAACACCTTCCTGCTTGCTGCTGATTACAGGAGCGCTAAACGCTCTGTCCTATGGCACAGTGATGTGCCAATGAAGGAAACTTTGGAAGACAACTTTCTTAGGAACTATAAAGGCCTAAATTCAGCCCTAACTTCAGTAAAGTTACAGCTAATTACACTACAGCTGAATCTGGCCTTAAGTGTTCAGTTCTTTCAGACTGGGAACAAGGTGTTGATAAATATCTAGGTTCCTTTTTTAAAATCCAGTTCATCAGCCACTATTCACTGTGGTTTTGGTTGGGAAGCTATGAACTTTGTAGTTATAAATGAAGCAGTGAAGTAGCTGAAGAGGAAATGGGAAATGGATCTGGAAAAAGGGGGAAGTCATCAATCATTTCCAAAGAGCTTTAAAAAAAAAAAAAAAAGTGGATACCAAGAAAATGTTGATGAAAACTTTTCAACTTTGAAGTCCCAAAATAGCAAGTTTAAACAAGTTCAGATTTACCCACCAGATCTAAACTGGCTCAGATTCTGTTCCCCAAAAGACTCTCGTGATATAATAGGGTCTTTTTTAAAAAGTCTGTCCTGTTAAGAGAAATATACACTTATCTTTCTGGAGAGTGTGGTGCAGTTCTTCATGCATGTTACATCTCACTAATTGAGAGGGCCAGAGTCTACTATGCTAAGTAATCCACTGAAATCATAACAATCCCATCATTTCTTGTTGCCACATCTAGCTCTTGGTGTTGTAAGGTTTAACTTCATTTTAAAAGCTAGGATTACCTTAGTAATTAATTCCACAACTACTTTACAATCTATTTTTCATTCCAAAAATGTATTTTTACTTATAAGTATACATTACTGCGTTTTAATTCTACTTTGCATTTTAGGCCTTCCACGTGAGGATCTCAGGGCATTTTACACACATTAATTGATTAAGCTTCACAATATCCCTATGAGGTGGGTATGATCATCTCTGTTTTACAGGAAAGTGAAGTAAGTGACTTCCAAGGTCAGTGGCAGAGCCAGGAATGAATCCATTTCAATCCTAGTTTATGCTTGTACCAGTTGTTTTCAAGACGAACTTTGCAGAGAAAGAGGTAAAAACATCCTTATTTGTGTTAAATGAATTCTTCTTCACAATGCTCCGTTGACAAGGCTTAGCAGTACCACAAATCCAGTTCATCATGTGCTTTACACATCCAAACAACCATACCCTGCTGATCCAAAAGTGTGGCAGGACAGGTAGGCCATGAGAGGGCCAACAAACCTTATATATATTTGCAAATGTAGCCACTTTAAATCTAACAACCCATTGAGATACTGGTGAAGGAGAGAGAATTCAGGACCTTAGTACTTGCTGTGCTCAGAGCTTGAATGGGGTTGGTTTTAGCTCTCTATGCTGCCATCTGTTGAATGCCTGTTTCTGCTCCACTTGATTCATTACTCACTCAGTGATTATTATTACAGCAGCTGTGATGCCTGTGCAGCTACCAAGCCACTCCGCCTCCCCCCCCCCCAAAAGAGCTATTATTGCATTAAGCCATTAGAATGACTATTCTATACATTTTAAAGGGATACATTATCTATAGAATGTTGCAACCTGACTGTTAGAAACATATCAGCTGTTAGGCTCGGAATCCTGATGGGCAAAGCAAGGTACAGTGTCTCTTATGCAGCTGACATACTTTAAACATGAAAAAGGACATTTTATACTAAAATGCATTGCACTGGGTTTTGAGGGTGTGGGGGTTGGGATGGGAGAGGGAGAAAGAGTGAATTATTGCTGTGTATCTTGTAATACTTTCAATTGACGAATTAGGATAATCTTTAGAAAGACAAGGTGGGAAAAGTAATATGTTTTATTGGATCTACTTCCGTTGGTGAAAGAGAGGTCTTCTTCAGATTCTGTAGCTGGAAAGCTTTTCTCTTTCACCAACAGAAGATGGTCCAATAGAAGTTATTATCTCACCCACTGTCTCTCTCTAGTATCCTGGAACCAATGTGCCTGCAACACTGCAAACAACATGACAATCTTTAGTAGATAACGCCTTTGCTTTATAATTAGAAACCATCCAGGACCACTGCCCTCTTTACATAGGAGGTTATTTGTGTCTTATCAAGTCCAATAAGAAAGTTATCAGGGGGAAACAATTCATTTAGTGTGTTTGAGTGGCTGATTTCAGACTTCAATAGTATCACCAAGTAGCTGGAATGCAAGAGATGAGCTAATGATTCTCTTTGGCACTCATAAGAAATCATGGTACCCTGGCTTTTAGGGAATCTCTACACTGCATACTCCTTATGGCAGCATGTAGAGTACCTACACCTACATCGCATGCCCTCCTCGCACAGGTATAAATAGCAGTATAGACGGTGAGACATCGCTTAGGTGAGTAAAGATACACTATAACCTTAGGTATGTACCCTACACAGCTCTCTATGCACCCACGCAGTGCTTCCCCCATCTACATTGCTATTTTTAGCAGTAGAGTGTTCCACTGCCTCCCCACTGCCAGAGCCTTTCCCAGCTGCAGGGAAAGGCTCTAGCAGCAGGGAAAGTCTCTGGCAGGGGGCGGGCAGACCTTTCCCCACCAGTAGGGAGCTGCTGGAGCCTTTCCCCACTGCCTTTCCCCTGGCAGAGCCTTTTCCTGCTGTGTGTAGCTATATACTGCAGTGTGGACCACAGCCTGTCTCTCACTGCAGCATATAGCTACATATATCCCACGTGCCGCCACCAGTTAGGCATACCCTTAGTTGCAAAGTGAAGATTTTGTTAAGGACTCTGAACCAATATCCATAGGCGTGACTTCTAAAACGGTCTTTCATGTAAACCCTATAAGGCTAGATCTTCTAGCCATTAAGGCAGTTCTGTGCCACTCCAGCAGTGCAAAGCTGCACTAAAGTTGACTTACCTGGATAGCAGAAATTCCTATTGTATGAACAATCCCTAGCTGGGACACCTGGCAAAGGGAGCATGGCCAGGGTGTCCCTAGTACCCAGTGATCCTAAGATGGTGGAACAACTTAAGGCTCCATTAGTAGCCAGGGTAAATTAGAGCATCCCTGAAGCTTGAAGCCAACATTCCAGGACCCCCAAAGCTCCTCAGCCAAGATACAGTCTCTCACACCAGGGGAAGCCTCAGCTGCTAGAGCACTGCAAAGGGACTGTCGATCTGCCCCAATGGTGTAGCTTACATCACTTTTACAGAATTTACTGAGAAAGTAGGAACTTATTTTCCTAATGAGGAAAATAGAAAGGAGCATAAACTCTGGCAAGTCAAGTGTAAAAGTATAATTAGGCAGGCCAAAAAAGAATTTGAAGAGCAACTAGCAAAAGACACAAAACCCAACAGCAAAAAAGATTTAAGTACATCAGAAGCAGAAAGCCTGTGAAACAAACAGTGGGGCCAATAGACAATCAAGGTACTAAAAGAGCACTCAAGGAAAATGAAGCCATTGCAGAGAAACAAAATGAATTCTTTGCATTGGTCTTCACTGCAGCGGATGTGAGGAAGACTCCCGCACCTGAGCCATTCTTGTTAAATGACAAATCTGAGGAACTATTCCAACTTGAGATGTCAATAGAGAAGGTTTTAAAACAAATTGATAACAAAAACAGGAATAAGTCACCAGGACCAGATGTTCATCACATAGGAGTTCTGAAGGAACTCAAATATGGAATTGCAGAACCGACTGTGGTATGTAACCTATCACTTAAATCACTCTGTGCCAGATGATGGGATGATAGCTAATGTAACACTGATTTTTTAAAACGGCTCCAGAGGTGATCCTGGAAATTGCAGTTGGTAAGTCTAACTTCAATAATAGGCAAATTGGTTGAAATTATAGTAAAGAACAGAATTATCAAACACAGAGATGAATACATTATGTTGCAGAAGAGTCAACATGGCTTTTGTAAAGGGAAATCATGCATCATCAGTCTATTAGAATTCTCTGAGAGCATCAACAGACATATGGACAAGGGTGATCCAGTGGATATAGTGTACTTGGACTTTCAGAAAATCTTTGACAAAGTCCCTCACCAAAGGTTCTTAAGCAAAGTAAGCTGTCATGAGATAAGAGGAAAGATCCTCTATGGATCAGTAACTGGTTGAAAGACAGGACACAAAGGATAAGGTTAAATGGTCAGTTTTCACAGTGGAGAGAAGTAAATACAGGGGTCCCTCAAGGATTTATACTGGGACCAGTGCTGTTCAACATATTCATAAATGATCTGGAAAAAGGGTAAACAGTGAGATGACAAAATTTGCATATGATACAAAATTACTCAAGGCAGTTAAGTCCAAAGCAGATCATGAAGCATTACAAAGAGATTTCACAAAACTGGGTGACACGGCAACCAAATGGCAGGTCAATGTTGATAAAACGCAAAGTAATACATATTGGAAAACATAATCCCAAGTGTACATACAAAATGATAGGGTCTAAATTAGTTGTTACCACTCAAGAAAGATCTTGGAGTCATTATGGATAGTTCTCTGAAAACACCTGCTCAATGTACAGCAGCAGGGGAAAAAACTAACATTAGGAACCATTAGGAAAGGGAGAGATAAGAAAAAAACATCATAGAGCCAGTATATAAATCCATGGTACACCCACACCTCAAATATTGCATGCAGTTCTGGACACCCCATCTCAAAAAAGGTATATTAGAATTGGAAAAGGTACAAAAAAGGACAACAAAAATTATTAGGGATAGAAAACAGTTTCCACAGGAGGAGATAAAAGGATAGACTGTTCATCTAAGAAAAGAAACAACTAAGGAAGGATTTGAGGTCTATAAAATCTTGAATGGTGTGGAGAAAATGAATAAGGAAGTGTTATTTACCCCTTCACATAACACAAGAACCAGGGGTCACTCAATGAAATTAACAGGGGGCAGGTTTAAAACAAACATAAGTTGTATGAAGAAGTGCTTCCTTACGGTCCTCCTGTGGAACTTGTTGTCAGGGGATGTTGTGCAGGCCAAAAGTATAAATGGGTTCAAAAAAGAATTTGATAGACATATCCTCCATGAACTGATCTATGGCTATTAGCCAATATAGTCAGGTATGCAACCCTATGCCTCTGCTTGCTGGAAGCTATGACTGGATGACAGGGGATGGATCCATGTTTTGTTCATTCCCTCTGAAGCAGCCACTGTTGGAAGACAAGATTCTGGACTAGATGGAATATCAGTCTGACCCAGTATGGCCCTTATGTTAACTTCTGCCTTTAGGCAGAGGCTTTCATGGAAATCAAACCCACTTACCGCAGGATGTATTTGGCTGAATTTTATTCTCTAGGTCAAAGTTTGTCCTCGTTTACAGGCAGACAGTCACAATGTGTCTTTTCCTGTGGACTTGAAGGCGGGCACACTGTATTGCTAACAAAGGTGCAATTGCCAAGTTTTTCCTAAATTCATAACAATTTTACAGATTGCCTACTAGCACAGTTTTAAAAGCTATGAATCTAATAAAAGCTTTGGAGTTCAATGTTAGTAATGCAGAGTGCTTATATCTGGGCGCCCAAGGACTAGACTCCCAAATGGAAAAATGGCCAACAATTAAAAGGACACCTACAGACTCCACACAGTATGCAGAGGGCTTCTATTGCCTCCATGTCTAATACCCGGCCTTGAAGATATGCATTGCTGTTAGGAGATTCCCTTAATGCAGTAGCATGCACTTATCACAGAGTACCTCCAAACTGGACATTCATGAAGAAAGATAATGCAGTGAAATGGCAAAAGGTAAAACTTTTAAAATGTTAACTTTTATTGTAATAATGGAATACCAAAAATGAGAATAATATTACAGTAAGACAACTGGAAGTAGCTCCTCAGCAAGTGTAAGTCAGCTCTTTCCACCAACTGAGGGTCTTGACCTTGATATTCAGTAATTCCAAGTTGCTATTATATTACCTAGAGTTTTCCACGTAAACAACATAATACTACAACTTGTATCTCAGTGTACTTGTATTGTTTTAAATATCAAACAGTAATTCTCTGAATATTCCATATTTTATTAATTTTTAAAACAGATAATTCTTTCAGGATAACTATTTAATAGTCAAAGCCTTAACATTAAAAAACATCCATTAAGATGAAAGGAACTATGTAAATGGAGAAAACTTCACTGCTGAGACTATCAGCAGTGAATTAATTCCTGAGGTTCAAAGAAGGCATCTGCGTCCTGTCCCTGAAAGACCTCTGATTCTGAGATGTCCAGCTTACCCTCATCTCTACAGAGTCTTCTTTTATGAGTTCCCCAGAGGAACCCCTGAAGACATTGTTTAGTTAGGCTCAGAGAATTCACAGGGAAAGAACAACTCACACTTTGGACTCTGCTTTGTACCAAACTCTGGCACCTTGAACTTCAGTATAGTATCTCTTTGTCAGGCTGTATGTTTATCAAAAATGCCATGCTTGCTGTTAACACTTTGGATTCCTGTGATCATTCCTCATGACTGCATCTTCCAGTCACTGCTCAGTTGTCAGTACTTGCTCCAAAGAAAAGCAGAGCACTTAGAACTGTTAAGGTCACATTCTGAGCCCTTAGGCACTGTGGGGAATGGCCTGCTGGTGACAGAAGAGGTGTTGATTGATATTTGTATTTGCTTTATAAAGTGTTGCATTTCCCACTTTTTGTCCCTTCACCAGGATATTTTCAAGTTCTTAGCCCTCTTTGTTGTTTCAAGAAAAGCTTGAAAATGTGAGCAGAGTTTCTAACCAAAGCAGCAATACCTGGCTGAGTCTGTGAACAGTCTGCAAAAATAGCTTTGAGAGGTGTGAACTGCTGCATACATATCAATGGAGTGTTATCTCCAAAACTCACTGCGCTAAGGGGTCCTTTTGACACCACCCCAACAGAAAATATTAGGCATACCTGCACTACAAAGTTAAGTCAAGTCAACATCCAGCCACCACAGTCATTGAGTCAGTCAGGTGTGCACACCACACTCATTGTGTCCGTGGAATGCATCCTCACTAGCAGTGATTGCATCAGTGCCGAGAGCAGTGCACCACGGATAGCCATTCCACGGGTGCAACTAGCCAGAGGGGTTTTTGGGAAGGGCTTGCAATGCCTCATGGGACCAAAATATTGTCACAAGGGGGAAGGGGGTGACCAGATGGCAGGGATGCCAGTGAAAATCAGGGATGGGGGGATAATAGGGTCCTATGTAAGACAAAGCCCCTAACATTGGGCCTTCTGGTCACCATAAGTGGAGCTCAGCTGCACTTGTAAATGATAGCTAAAAATGCAATGGAGAATTTAGCTATCCCAAATCAGGAAGGTGGGGCAATGGTGCGTGCTGTCATTTTTGAGTGTTCCCGATTAACAGTTTCTGTAGAAACTGGCATACATTGGGAACAAATGAAGTAGAACCTGGAACTCTGCTAGGCTGGAGCTGTGACCTGACATCTTTCTAGCAATAGTACAGTCTCTGAGTTGGCACCATTTTGTTTAGTGACCCAGCAAATAGGAGTTGCAGAAAGTAATTGCTCATCTTTAGTAAGAAACGCCACAGTGCAAGTGAACTAGAACTAGAATTGCTGAGTTTGTTTATAACTTCCTCTTGCACTCAGGACTGAACACGTTTATTATACTCAGGGTTTAAGAGCTATCTTCCTGTACTGTGTAAGCATTTTGAATGTTGTCCTCAAAAATGTCAGTCAGGAAATAGGTGAATCAAGATCCTTTGTGATACATATCTGACACACACACACACCCCAGTGAGTCACACTTCCAGGCTAAATAGTTACTATTCTGCCAAAGGAATGTACTTTGGGCATGGTATGCCTTGCAAGCACATGTTCCTGAACAGATTCGTATGCTCCTCCCAGTGCTTACTAATACTGTAAAACTGCATCTCTGTTGCCCCACCTTAATGCATGCTAGCGTTTCAGAAAACCGGTATCTTATGTTTGGCTACATTTCTTGTGCTGGTGGCTGTTCTCAGACTGTCACTGCAGAGCCTCACGGGGTATTTCTAGACAGCCCTCAGCAGCGACCCTCCCAGTGCAGGTCAAGAGACTTGGGCTAGTGGCACTTGCACTAGCACTAACAATAGCTACACAGACAATGCTTTGAAACTGAAGTTCAGGCTCCCTAGGAGGGGAGGGGGGCTTCAGAGCTTTAAATGTGAGAAGCAGTTGGCCTTAGGCTTAACCTTTCCGATGGGAGTCCCCAAAGTCTTTCTTGAACATGGGTTCTGTTTTCTGGGGTTAGGTGACACAGTTCAACAGGTGGTTGTGCTCTTTCAGAGAAACCACCAAGCACCAGCAGGGTACTTCTCAAGCTGCTAGGCTTCCTCATCTATTATAAAAGGTACATTCAAGTCTTTTCCCAAATAAAGCCCTTGTATGATTTGGTGACTGTTCCAGGAGAATCTGAGATACATCATCATCAAAAGTGGACTCCAAAAAGGAAGAAAACCAAAGGGCAAGAGAAGGGGTCTGGGCAGATACTCTCCAAACAGTCAGTTACCTGGACTGACCAGCATCAAAGAGTGTGAAACCAGCTGATTGACTGCCTGGTACAGCCACTTATGATATCCTGTCCTGATTTTAACTTACCCTTTATCCTTCATGAAGATGCTTCCAATAAGGAACTATGTACAGCCTGTTTTATTCTTGACATCACCTACAGAGAATCAGTTAAGTTACCACTGCTTTGGGTCCTGAAAACCTGGGTAACACTTTTACTGCCAATTCTTTGGCAATAGAAGACTTTTCCATAGGCATTAACTCCACCATAAAGCCTACTCCAGGAGAAGACAGTTTGGCTGCTCAGAAGGAAGATCTAATGATTGCTAAAATTCTTCATAAGTCTTTGCATACAAACTGAATAACCAAGAGAACACAAGAGGATGTGGCAAGATCACTGACCTGATGCGCATACGATATCAGTTGCAGTTGGATACAGATAGAATACTTTATCGAAAAAACAAAATTTTGAAATCAACTGGTATTACCTGAAAAATACAAAAAGACAGATATATCAAAAACTACCTGAAGATATGGGACATTTTGGAGAAGGAGCAAATAATCAGTCTCGCATTTTATTGATCACAGATGAAGAGGGACATCAATCATTATGTCACTAGAGTCTGTACACACGTCAAGCAAAGGAAACCTCACCAGCTATCAGAGTTCCACTAACTGTTACAGCAGAACCGTTCGAGCTTGTATCAATAGACAGAAGCAAAGGAAGCTATGACTACGTCTTAGTCATAATGATTCACTTCACTAGGTTTGTCCAAGGCTACCCTACCACCAATAAGTCAGGAAAGACTGTGGCAGACCTGATTTTCAATGACTGTTTTAAAATTTGGATTCCAAAAAGGATTCTTCATGACCAAGGAGCAGAGTTAGAAATTTTTTTCAAAAAGTTACTGCACTATTGTAAAATTGAAATATCTTCCTCAACCCCACTTCATCCACAGGACAACAGGTAAGTAGAAAAGCTGAACTGAACACTGCTGGCTATGTTTAGAGCCATGCCAGAAGAACAAAAGTCAAATTGGAAGGACTCCTTTAATATGATAATTTATTCCCATAACAGTACATGAAAGGAGGCTGCAGGGCTTTCACCCTTTAATGAAAAAGAACCAGGTTTGCTCATTGACATTGCATTTGATCTACCTATAAAACTCTGAATTTGAACCTGGGAGGCATAAAGGTTCTGATGCAAAATGGAAACAGCAGATGAAAGAAACTTATGAACAGACAACAAAATGTCCTCAAAAATCTGCTGCTCATGGAAAGAATTACAACAGTCAGAACGTGCATGGTGCTGCCCCCTTGTTAGGTGACAGAGGGCCTGTCTGGAATCTTTCCAAGAGAAGGGACCAGATAAATTAAAATGATAATGGGAAGATAAAATCCATGTAGTACTTGAAAGAGAAGGGGATAAACCAGTCTTTGAAGAAAAGCAGAATATGGAAAAGTATGTGTTGGAGTTCTTCGCCTCAGTTTTTTACTTCTTTGTGACTTCTTACCCTTGGATATTCAGACAATAGAACAAGGCAAAACTACTACAAGAGATCAGAATAAAGACAGGTATTTTGACTCCAGTAATCCTGATAGCGAAAGTGACAATGAACTACATTATGTGATGGTACACAGTGGCATGCACAAGGGGGGGCAAGTCCGGGCACATCACCCTCCAATAATCATCGGGGGCACAGAACTCCTCTGGCCCTGGGCTGCGGCGGCAAGGGGAGAGCAAACTCCTTCCGGCCTGAGGCTGCAGCGAGGGCTCAGAACGTGCCCCTCCAAAAGAGGTCAAATTTAATTTCCTGCACACCCTTCTGATGGTACCAAATACTGTTGATGGCCAGAGATTCTGAATCCACAGACAAACATTTTATCCACATCTGAGAAATGAGGATATTTATCCTGTAAATTTGGAAATAGCAGATCAGACTAATGTGACATTCACATCACGACATTCATACATTCATGATAGACATGAATGCCAAAATGTGATAATGGAAACTGAAACCAATAGTGCACAAGAGGATAGATCACTGGAACAATTCACTGGCACACAAGGTCATTCAGCTAAAGAGGAGAGCCCCAAAGACATGGACATATGAACATAGAGGGATACTGCACTGCACTGGTAAATGCACCATGAGGTTGCCTTCATGTTTGTCACATGTCCTACCAAATACCTATTTCTATATTATTCTCCATTCTATTTAAGATTGATGTAATATTTGTAAGTGACGTGATATTGACATATGGTATGGATATTATTCTACATGATGTGTTTTATAGTTCTACATAGTTTGACATGTTAATTTAGTTGATGTTTTCTAAATAGTTTGCCATATGCCCAGTGACTTGGAGTTACATGGTTATGCCATTGATCATGTAGGAACTGTTATTTCATAAAAATCAGA
Organism: Emydura macquarii macquarii; assembly: GCF_026122565.2. Classification (NCBI taxonomy): domain Eukaryota; kingdom Metazoa; phylum Chordata; order Testudines; family Chelidae; genus Emydura; species Emydura macquarii. The sequence continues at coordinate 74,867,298 of NW_027131390.1, forward strand.
ATATCTCTGGGAATTTAAGCTGCTCAGAATTGGCTATTCTGTTGGGTAGAGTGGAACTACAATTGCAGCAAAAGCTTTCTGACTGATATGAAATAAACTGAAGAGGTGTACAAGTTACCATCATCAATACCAGAGCTTGTGAAAGTGAAGAAACTTAACTGAGAACGACAGTTATGAGTTGTGGAATTCACGGACAGTCAGCTAACAAGCCAAATGAATGGACTGTACGTTATACTTTAATAGAAATGTCAGGACAACATTAGATTTACAAGGGGAAAGTGTAGTACTCATAAGTGAATGGCAGGGTTAGATTTACTTGTGCTCTGTCCCTTTAAGGACTGAAGGTCCACTAAAGAGATACGTCTTGGTCACAGCAACAGAGCTGTGCATGCTCGGAAAGGACTTAAGCTTTTATTTCCATCCTTTAAGGTTTGGGTGGCTGAAGTGTGTCCTGCTGAAACCTCAATGTAGTGTTTGTTTGCTAACAACGTTTTAAACATCCTTCATACTCCTATTCACCCAGACTAAAGTAGATTATACTTCAGTTTCATCTGATTTACTATGGGATTCCTTGCAAAACTGTATGTCCACATAAGCATATCTCACTGTAAAGTGCTACAATGAGATCTCTCTGGAGGAGTCCAAGTCCAATGTTCATCCCATATGTAATTAGTAATTACACTTTTCAATTACTGTATATAATGTTTTTTCATCCCAAAAGGTTGCAAAGTGCTTTAGATGGGCTTGAACAGGAATTGCAATCCTGCTGTACTTGGAATCAGAACCATAGCTGAATATTTCCTAAATCCAAACTATGTAACTCTTATCTCTTTCTACAAGCATTGATTAATCTTTACCCCCCATGGAGAAAAGCATTAGAGGAGTAAATTGAGGTAGAGAGGGGGATTGACTTGCCTAAGGCAAGAATCAGAAAAAAAAAACCACTGAAATCTTGACTCAGTTGCTACCCTTACCATTTGATTAGAATTTGAAAAAGGGTGGAAAACATAATTGAAGTAGATGCTTACAGTTCCTGGGATCTGATAAAATATCTCTTACTGGAGACTTTTTCTAATAACTTACTTTTCCACTGCAAGACACATACTAACAGTAAACCTCAGTTTTAGAAATAAAACGTAGAATATTAGTACAAAACAACAATACCAGAAAAAAAAAAAAAAAGGAGGTTTGAAATTCAATGCCCTCATATCCATTGATTTGGAATAACTGGAATCTTATGGGAGATATCTCCTTATATAGAATTCCGAGGAGCCAGGGCACAGATTGCCAGCAACTAAAGCATTCTAAAATCCAGTGTACTGCAGGTTAATGATTAAAAAGTGGGCACCATCTCACAGGAATAGTTCACATTAGACTGGGACAGAGACAGTCACCCTTGGCAATAACAAGCTCAGTGAACAAAGTGCCTTTTACTCAGCATCAGTTTAACCTAAGGAGGCAAAATTTTCCTTTCCACAATCATTTAATGCTCTCCAGAAAGTAAATATTTGCAGAATTAGAAATAAAAAATGAAAAGTTAAAATAAATACATATAAATACAATGGAGTATTTAATTAACCATTAGATGTTTATGCCACTTACACACCAGTGGGAGGACACTGCAGCATTAAAACACATTTTTGAAAACCCACTTAGAGAAGTGTTCTTATATTCCAGCTTCTGCTTTTTCATAACTACATTATTTCCTGCTGAACCATGAAATAGGGTAATCAGACATCCTACATTGCAAAGCCTTCTCCTAGAATATGATCATCACCAGATTCTCTTTTGGAACACAACAGAAGTACAAGGTTTTTACTTAATCCCACAACAGAAACAGCTCTGTTATTTGAGCCTCACTATACCCAATAAAGTATTATTGATATTCCACCGTCACTCCACCACATATAAAGATGGAGTGATGGTAACAGAAAGATGTCCCTATCAGAGAGTGTGTGGGGTAAGAGGGAGGAATTCTGCAATGTTCTGACATGTTATAAATAAAGTTGCTCTGTATTCAATGCTAATATACTAGTAAGAGAATACATACCTATTGAAATAGGTTTTCAATATGTTAACTCATCTTTCCATTTTCTATAGTTAGGGAGCACTGAAAAGTTAGATAAGGTGTCAGGAATTCAGTACATGATTGAATGGATTGAAAATATATAAAGCCAGATTTTGAAACATTTATACTGAGTAATACTATTGACTGGTCCATTGTGGTATTAGCAGTTCATATTCAGTTTGACCAAATACTCTGGCTGACAACAGGAAGACTAAGCAGGAGAAACGGGATGCACAAGAATCCCAGGACCCTGAAAAGACACTAATCAAAACCCAAAAATTAGTTTTTGGCATAGTGAGACATTGGAAGGTGAGGGTTTGTGTGCAGGTATTTGTTGTTTTTGCCTAGATCTGTAAGTCCTGTGCTTTGTCTATGAGTGAAGTGTGTGTGGTTTAGAAGTTCCTTTACAGAGCCTGCGTGTTCCCTTGTTTTAAATATCACAAGATCCCTTAAACAGTAAATTTTACAATGAAACACTAGGGAGGGTGTGCTTAAGCTATTGGGGAGAGTTGGAGACTCAGCACCAGTCTTGAGGAAGTTGGACCACAGGGTTCTTTGTGCTAAGAAAGGGCTAGGGCAGGTCATCTATGTCCCGGGAGTGTGACAGAGGCCAGATTAAGAGATAGTGTCTGGACACCACTCAGTAGGTTTAAAAGGCACACAGCATCTGAAGGCTGGATACAATACAGCTGCTTGTCACTGACCAGACCACTCAGCCAGGGCTATAACAAACATCATCTCTTTGCATTGATACTATGCATTTGAGGGCATTGTTCTCACCTCACCTGGATCCATTTTAGTGGTCTGGCTTCACAAGTGTTTATTCTCCATTTACTTGAGTCTCCTCTCCCACTGGTGTAGTGTGGGTTTATACACACTTTGGTTTACGTTTCATCATCTGTGTGCACTTGTAGAAGGTTACTTCTTTAATTACTCTCTTGGCGATCTTTGGAAATAGGCAGCTTTCTCCTGAATTTTTCACTGCTTTAAACAGCTTCATATTTAATTCTGAAAGGATTTTCTAATTCTCCACAGAAGCATCTAGTTAAACAAAGGACATAAGTGACTGACATAGAATTAGTGCACGCAGCACACTTTTTCATATTGCACACAGTGCAATATCCAATAGGACAGATCCTCAGCTCGGGTCAGTTATCACAGTTCCATTGGCACTGATGGAGCTATGAGAATTTTCACAAACTGATGATCTGCCCCACTATACTGTAGCCCTGGATACCCCAACCTAGTACGGGAAGAGGTAAGATTCAGTGACGGAAGGAAGGAAGGCTGTCCGGGGCATTTTATTTCTCTATCTCCAACCATCTGCTATTTTTCAATTTTATCTCCACTATCACTAGACAATGCCAATTTAGGACCCCAGTTCTGAACTAACTTAAACCACTCTGAGTCAGGAGTTATTCACTGAAGTCAGTGGCAGTACAATGGTGTAAAACTTGTGAGAGCAGAATCCAGCCTTTGGTGTGCAGCATATTCAGAAGGGAACATCTGGCAACCGAACTATGCTCATCTCTCCCAGCTGTGACTCTTAGGCATCTCCGATGGAAGTCAAAGGCAGCATATTGCCAGTTTTGAGACTTCGCTCTCCTTCAAGCCTGTAGAGTTTTAACTTGTATACTGGGAAGAGGAAAGCTGATTTTAAATGGCAGAAGAATCCACCATCACTTTGAAATCCTCTCATGCTATAAAATACCAACATTAATTAATTTAGCTTGAACACATCCTGGGAGGGAGACAAGCATTATCTCGCTTTTACAGATGGCATGCAAATACCTATGAGGATCTTAGACACCATGGGCCAACAATACTAACGTTAAAGTGGCTTACTGAAAGCCACATAGCAACTCAATGATAGAGCCAAGAATAAAGCCCAGGCCTCCTGTGTCTTAGCCATGGGGCCATCCTCTCTCTCAAATATGCTGGGTGGTTTTCAGCTTTCCAGCTCTGATCTAGTGCTCTTAATCCTGTACACTCTGGATCATTGACATTATAGCAGTGATCACTGAACAGTAACATTTAACAGAAGCTACCAGTTAATGTGCAGAATTACTCTGGGACAGAGAGATTTGCACCTTGATTACTGTGTGGTTTTGTCATAATAGGCTCTTACAAGAAAAAGTGTCAACTCATTCTTCTCACAAAGCCTTCCCTTGCAAAGTTAGATTATCACTCTTAGAATTAACTTCTAAGTTTTCACTTACTCTTTTCACAGTTTCACTTATGCAGACCTTTCCCTGGTGTCTCAGGCTGACCTTCTTCTACTCTGCCTGAATGTGCCCTTCCAGTGGGTTTGCAAATCCCATATCAGCAAGACATACATTGAGAAATACTCTCAGTGTGAACATAAAAGATTTTGCTGCCACTGGATTGAAAAAACACCATCATATTGTGGATTGGGATCTCAACCACTTCCAAACTAAATGCTGCACCAACAAACAGCCAATGGTTTTACCTGCCCCAATCATAGCCTTACTGTTCAGTTTATTTTCCCCCAACTCACATGAAACACTATTCTTCCAGCAGAGCAGGAATATCCCTGGGTTGTCATCAACACCACTCCTTACCTAGATGGAGGAGTCACTGCTGAACAAGGCAAGGCAGTGCCTACCCTTTTTCTCCTCAGGGACCAAGCACACAATGCCTCCACAGCCTTAACCACACAATGGTTAAACCTACCCTAAATCAGCAAATGAATAGCATGGTAAACTGCCATATCTACTACAGTGGGCCCTGCACTTTTCCCTCTTGTGGTGGGTCAGGGCGCCACCTGTTAACCCTGTTTCTGAGCGCTGGCACTCTTGTAGTGTCCAGTGAGGGAGAGGAAGGGGAAAGGATCCAAGCCCACCATCTACTCTGGGTCCCAGCCCAGGGGCCCTATGAATAGCAGCTATGCGCTGCTGACAGCACTTGTGGCTGCAATTCTTTCCCCTGGGCTACTTCCCCTTCTGCAGTTCCCTACCCTCTCTCTTCCTAGGTAGGGTCTTTCCTGCCTCGGGTAGTCTCTCAGTCTCGTTCCCCTTTTTCACCAGGGCCCTTTTTCCTCAGGCCTCTGTACCTCTGAGCCAGAGTTTTGGGAGGAAAGCCTCCCTCCCAGTGTTCCCTTTTACCTGGTTCTCTGGTCCTTCCATCAATCACAGTGCTCCTCCAACACTACTACCACCAGCTCTCCTTACTCCTATGCCCTGCCTGGCTGGAGCAGGGCCTTAATTGACTCCAGGTGTTCTAATAAACCTGTAGTAACCTCCTCTAAGTCCAAGGGAACAAGGATTTGATCATTCTGGGGCTTATATTCCTCTTTTCTATTACTCTCCTGCTGCCCTCTTACCCTGCTGTATATACCCCACAATAGATAGCTCAGGGCACTGGTAATGGAATAATGAGCATTCTGCCTCTGGGTCATTGGTTTTAATCCAGGTTGGTAGATTGTAACTGAAAGCCTTTATAAGAGGCAGCACTTTGATGGCCTATGTATATTACACAAGCTGGTGCATGCAGGCATCAACCTCACAAGACACAAGCGGCATCCTACTTGTCACTCAGCAGAAAGGCCAGAGGCTGAATAATCAGTGAGGCCAAAAAGTGTTCTCACCGCTACAGAAGCTAGTCTCCAGAGCAAGGGAACACTGGTAGAGAGAGTGTGCAAGTATATACTGCTGCTGTCCACATTGAACCTACTCTGGATAAATAGAAGATTCAACTGCCCAATCCCTTCAATCCAGCACCTTTCACAGCACTAAATTAAGTTTAAGAAGGGGAGCAAGAATTGTTTTTTTTACAAAAAATCATTAATAGCAGCGTGGAAACAAGAAGTGAAGAAACATAGGGAAAGTATAGTCCAAATGGCTAAGAAACAAGAAGGTATTAGATGGTTCCTTCTATAATAGTGCTAGTGTATGTCTGTCTCTTTCCTTCCTCTGATTTCCTCTCCCCCCACTTCTGATGGAATCAGATACAAAAAAACGGTTTGTAGACAGTGCTGTTTGTTCGTCGCATGTGCGTGATCTCTATGGAAAACAGCAGTGTCCATACTTACATGATGACAGATGCCCTCATTAAATCAAACCCTAAGTCTATTATTTGTATTATGATAGTACCTAGAGATCCCAATTGAGATTGTACTACGCCCTAAAGAACTTACAGTCTAATAGGACAGTCAAATATAGGAGAAGGAAAGTATTATCCATATTTTATATAGGGGGAAACTCGGGCACAGAGAATAAGCTATTTGTCTAAAGTCACATTAAGCCACCATCCAAGTCAATGGCAAGAATTGTTGACCGTCTCCCCAACTCTCATCCTAGTGCCTTAACTACAAATCTATTCTTCCTTTCCGGTCACGTCCAGCAATACTTCACACTACTCACTGCAGCTGAAGTATAATGTAGCTTACACTATTATGTAAGTGTGGTAAATACCATGCTGTATCTCTGCCAGTGATATCTCCATTACGTACTATGCCTTTTAGCATTAATTCGTAACAGTTCTCATAAATACTTAAAAAAACCACTAAAGAGAAAAGGTGTTTAACATGTGTTAGATTAGAGGATTTTCAGTTAAGATTCAGAATCTCCTCGTATTTGGGAATACAAATAAAAGGTAACATTGAAGGTCAGAACAAGATTATGCTTGAAAATCAAAGTGTCTGATATTAACAAGTATGAACATGGAGATCAGAATACATGATACATTCAGCTAGATACAAAACTAGTGATCTTATCTGGATTCAATCCAAGAGTTAGTTGTCTGGTTAATTTAGCCTCCTTTCCAATCCACTCTCTCTCTCCCCTCCACCATGTACCTGGGAAGTTACTTTCTCCTGCCCTTGGACAAAAACTGTTCTCTGATTAAGGGTAGGGAGGGCTGGGACATGAAATCCAGCTCCACCTGCCTGCATATCTAGCGCTATGTTTCTGTATTTGTTTCCACAGACTTGAGATGAAGTCATTTCCTTCTAGCCCTACACCTCGCTTTATTAGTGGACAGTATATTCATTCTTTTAATGATTAACTGAATAGAGTAGTAACTGTCTCAGCTAAATGCTGTGAAGCGAGTTGCCATTATACAGCCCTTACATTAAGCTGTGCAAGCCAAGGGTTCCTTATAACTCAAGTATTTACTGATTAAAAATACAGATACAGACAGTCCATTTTCCAGAACCAGCCTTAATCAGTCTAGCTGCTCAATCAATCTTACAGTGAAGGGACAGGTATATGTTGATTGAGACATACCTAAGAAGAGTTCTGAGGAAAGTAATCTGCTTATGTACAGAATAGCATTAAGGTGCCCGCAAAATCTTATCACTTAGATGGAAGATTGCCAGCATGATTTCTAAACATGGCCTTCAGTGCACTGAGAAATCAAGAAGCCTTCCAAAATAAAATGAAAACAGCAGAGAGACTTTAAAGTGTGTCCTCCAATAACATTTTGATAGTAAAAAAGTTAATCACACAGAGCAACTCAGTTTTGGAAATCTACTGAAACAACACCCAAAGTTTATTTAATGGACAACATCATGCTCAGCCCTTATTCTGCGTTTGTACAGCCCTTGCATAATGAGGCCACAGTCTATGGCTGAGGCTCCTAGGTGCAATGGTAATACAAATTAATATCTGGAAAAGACAGATGTAGCCTCGCCGCTGGGAGTTTATGATTCCAAGATGATACAGGCAAAAAAGTAATCTCCAAATACACAGAAGAAGCCTAGCTAGCAGGATTACAAAATTCATCTGCCAGTCAGGTAGGCCAAATCTCATGGACTGGGTACCAAATGAGAGCTTAAGTGTCTAGTGCATGGACACAGCAATAGAGTATTCATCTCCCACTTTTAGTTGCATCCTCCTATATTACTGACCTCACAGCCCTCTTTTCCCAGTACCATGCCACAGTAGTGAAACTGTAGGTTCAACAACAATTTTGTAGATTACAAACAAAAAACAAAAAAAACCAAACAACCTTCTTATATTTTGGATTTGAAGTTTTTCAATTCAGCAAGGGTTCATTTGCTTTAACAAAATTGTAAGAGGTGTGTTTTCCTCTCAGTTACACTTCTGAAGTCCACTGAAGCAAAGTAGCACAAGCATAACTGTGTAATTTGGCCCAGTATCTAGACCTTACAGGTAGTTTAGAATCAACTAAATGAATTGCTGCTGAAGTTTGAACTGGTGTTGATATTGTGTGTCTTCCCTACTAACAGGGAAAGGAAACAGGGAAAAAAATTAGACATGTCTTACTTACACCTAAAGTTATACACCTCAGGCCACCTATTCACATAGCTGCCTCACCCTGTTTATTGGACACACCTAAATGATTTTGTAATTCTGAGTACATCCACAGTGTGTGAAAATGCTGTACTTAGGGGCACTTGGTGGATGAGAAAAAGTCGAGCAGGAATATTGAAAATAAATAGTCATATTTAATCTGTTTAATATGATTTGACTGCCTTCAGGTGAAATTTATAAAAACCCTCTCAATATACTCGGTTCCAGTTCAGCCCCAGGCATTATAGCAGGCTTCTAACTGGCCTAGTCATGCAAAGGGCCCAGCACTGCCCGAAGAGAGTTAGATGCCTTCAACATCCACTGAGTTCCAACGACAGCAGCTGTAGGATCCAGCACCTCTCAGGATTGAGCCCAGCTAGCACAAAACAAAAGTGCAGCTCTCATTTCACAGGAGTGTTTGACAAAAGAAAGGGTGTGAACTTGGACCTACCATTCTTTAGCACAAGAGACAGCAATAAATTACACAAGCTCTTCAGCCAGATCAGGGAACCAACTAAAGCAGCTTATCCAAACCCCACTCACTGATGAAATTCTGGACGACTTGCATAATGTCATTGGGGAGCCCAGGGGGGAGCACTGCAGCCATGACCAACCTGACTACCTCCTCCATGCACAAACAACAGTTTGGCTCAGACTCTCAGATAACATGGGCAGTTTAAAGAGTGATTCACATTCCACAGTCCAAAGTCTGATTAAAGGTCTGCAAGACAGTCAGCTGTGGCACACAGGAGAGAGCCCTGCAGCATGCTAAGTGAGCAGAACAGGAAGAGAAACAGCAACTCCAGCACCTAAGGAGGGGGGAGCACATCATTGCCCTTCCACACTATGAGGAAAGGCAGCACTTGTCTTACACTTCACTTTGAAAATAGCAAACTGGAGTGCAAGATATTTATTTCTTCTCCCTCTTCCCTCACCTTCTTTTATAATCTGAGTTTCCCCTCTAATAGCTCCATGTATCCACCTCAATTGCCACCTCCTCACCCACGCAGCAGATTTGCTGTACTCAAACTAAAAATGTAGAGGCACAGGCCTATTTTCTTCTGGAAAGGAAGGGGCTATCAGCCCCTCCCTTACGGGAACACCAGCCCCCTTCCCACCTCTGCCTGTTGCCATGGCAACCTACCACCAGCATTGCAGTCAGACCCACACTAGGTGATACAAAAGTTATTTCTGCAATGATTTTACACATTCAGCTATAATTGGACTCACCCAGAGTTCCACTGGATCTGTGGACCCTCTGGATCACTGCTGCTGTGGTGTATTGAAAAACTTGACAAAAACTGTCCCATAAAGGTGAATGGGCCAGATTCTGATCTCCTTCACATCCATGCAAGTCTGGAATAATTGAATGGAAGCCAATTCTATATTCCACACCTAAACCTGAAGTAACAAACACTGCAGCCAGAGAATACATATAAATTCCCCAGTCATATATAGACATTTCAGCCAGACAAGAGGTATTCAATAAAGCTATGAGTTCTTTACTTTATCAAGAAGTCTTAATGTATTAATACCAGACTGTAGACAATATTGTGTTATTTAAATTACAGTTTTTATTTAGCCACTTTAGACTTAAAATGGCTAGTTTCATTCTTTGAATAGTACAGAGATTAGATTAGAGGATATAAAATGAAATATTTATTGCTCCCTGTCAAAAGGACTGGCCCTGTCCCATTAAAGTCAATGGAAGGGTAGCCATTGATTCTGCTCCCATTGAAATAAGCAACAAGTTAGCAGGTTCTACTGCTAGATTATCTGAGGCTACTCTGAACAGGGGGCCTGCAAGTCTTTCCACAGTGTTCCAGACATTCCCTGGTAAACACTGCCTGCCTACTGAAAGTGTGTGATTGAAGGTCTATGCTGGAGCCCAGCCATATCACCACACTCCACTTTATACAATAAGAGCGCTGCCCACATCATTGCCCAGTGGGGTACTTTTTGGCAATGAAGTCTCAAAGCACACAAGGGTTTTCCTTTCACTCTTTATTTTGTTGAAAAGGTAGAATTTTTTCAGAATTTGTCTAGAGAGCTGCTTTTTATGAGGTGCTTCTTTTTATGCTTCTATGCACAAAGAGCTAGCCCATACTGGTGTATTTTCATTATAAGTTTAGTTTCATATTTTGGTTAACTAGTTGCTTCTAGATCAGTCTCAATTTTCTGCAAATCTATTTCAATAGTCAGTGAATACTTATAAATCATTTTCAGGCTATGAGCCCTTCATATACAGTTTGCTTTGATTATTCTTTAGTTGCGGTCATTTGTGCGGTCAGACAAATCACATGATACTGTTCTGCATCCTGGTTTGGTGACAATTTTTTTTAATCCAAATACAGTGAACAGATTAATGTTCTTTATACAAGATTTCAGGTGACTTATCATGGGGAGGGCTAGAATCATGAGGCATTTGGAAAGGATTAGCAAGTTCCAACTAGCCAGCAGCTGTATGAGTATGTGCAAATACAACCCTACAAACCATAGCAAGTCAAACTAGGCACTAAAGTGAGTTGCTAATGTTTGTGAATATTTGTATTAACCATTCAAACAGTTCTATTTGTGCTTGGAGTAAAAGGGAGCTACAACATCCAGTTTTGTAGTCACTAACTTAGAGAATGTGCACTTTACTCGCATTCCCCATTTATGAATATGCTTGAAGGAAGAGACTGCCCATATTAATGTCAGCAACTAAAAACTGCTACAACGTTTACTTAAACTATGGAACTGTAGCAAGTGCTGTCAGTAAGGTACTTGTATTAGATAAGCCATATTTTAGATGTATGTCCAAACTTCCTCAAAAGAATCCTTTCAGCTTCAGGTTCCTCGATCAGTCTCACTAGATATGGGGAGAGGGAGTCAGGAATGGAGTAAGGTTAACTGGGCATAACTTTTGGTAGAATAGAGCCTGAGAGTTCCATGTCGTATGTGGAAATGGCTGATTTGTCAGTCTATTACAGCCCTGGCTGAGTTCCCCTTGTGGACATTCACCAGCCTGTTGTAATAGACCCAAATCACAGCTCCCTCAAATGCTTAGGCTTGCTAGGTCTGAGCACAGTGTAGGCACACTCTTGGGGTGCAGACCCTGGGAACCCTCACTAAGAATGGTACTCTGCAATCCACTTGCTTAGGCCCTGAAACCGTTGCTACTCTCCCAAGCCTCCTAGCAACTCACATTCTCTCCAGAGTTCCACTGGATCTGTGGACCCTCTGGATCACTGTTGCTGTGGTGTATTGTAATTTTTACAGTTTTTCAAGTTGTCACTCTAAATTTTAGGAGTTTTCCTGCTCGTGCCTGCACAATAAGGGGCTCTGTAGGGAAGCATGAGATCTGGGCCTAGTAGCAGTCAGGCTGCAGACAGCCAGTCTGGAGTAAAACAGAGTGATTTGTGCCTCTCTGTTTTCGGGAGCAGCCTGTTTTGTCTAGTTTTGTGTGTGTTTGTGTTTTGGTTCTTGTGTGTTAGCATTCTGACTTTTAAGAAATAAAGCAGTGTTATGCTGCAACCTTCCACCAAGAACATTTTATGGTTTTATTAACCTCTGTGTTTATGCTATGAACATAAGAGTTTCACCCTCCTCAGAGACTATATGTTAAAGCAGGGGATACACAGACTTTGCAAAGGAGTTTCTAAAACAGCCATATTTTGCTCATTATGAAAGCACAAGGGATATAAAGATCTATAGTAAAACAAACCTGCATGCAAACCCCCTCCATCTCATATCCTCAGCATTCCCATAGCCCTTACATGGCCCCAGGACCCTCCTCATCAGTTGGCCTCTTGTTCTGGTCTCTTCTCAAAGTAGCTGGTGAGAGAGCCTCCCTGTTATAAAAAGTTTCAGTCACCTCTAGCAAGTAACCCTCACAGCAGCGTCAAGTTCCTTGTCAGATGAGCTGTTGCTTGGTTGCAGCCCACCTACAGTCTAGACCAAGAAAACTGGTTACCAGGGCTGCAGCCAGTTCACTGTTCTGGGGTGCTTCCATTTGAGTGGAAGACCATCCAGGCTGACAACTCTTGATTACATTCCATTGTTAGCCTTCTGCTAGAAACCAGGATTTCTCCTGACTCTTCAACTCAAGATAGAGGCAGCAGAGCCAAAGTAAAGATTTAGTACGGTCTTACAATCAAAATGTCATTCACAAAACAGAATGGAGTTTTCAAATTAATAGACACACAGACCAATCTGTCACACCCATTTAGGTCCCTATTGTCATGACCAGCCAATTCCTGCACTGCTGTCATAGTAGAACATCACAGTTATGAAATGGAACAGCACTGGAGCCTTTTCCTCCATGCTCAGTTAAATCTTTTGCATTCTGCATTTGATTTTTAATATTTGACAAAGTGTTATGGAGTCCTTTAATATTTCACAAAGTGTTATGTTTGCATTGTCCTCTTAGACCCTTTCATACTCAAAGGGTATACTCAAACAGAAGGTTTTGGAAATCTACAAGCTGTACTACTGACTTGTAAGAGTTAAACTGTATATTCTATCTCAGATATTTATAATCTACCGACCAAATTGGTATCTAGGCAGCCTGGTGCCCATATCTTGCATAAAGGTAGCGGGAGGAAGAGGGTCCTGTAATTAAAGTAAGAGACCTGGACTATTTCCCACTCTATCTGTGGTATTTGTATAACCCTATTACCATAGTATCTGGACCCCGCAAAGTCAATCTCACAGCACTCCTGAGGTAGATATCCTAATTTTACAGACACAGGAAATATAGCAAGACACAGAATTGAACATGGCGGGGGGTGTCAAATTTCAGGCTAGTACCATAATCACTGGATCATCCCATCTTGCCACAATTTGAGCAAGTCACTTACCCTGTGCCTTTTCTCATCTGTAAGTTAGAATGAGACTAAATTTACCTACTTTACGAGACTGTTGGGAAACGTAGTTCATTAATGTCTGTAAAGCTGTTTCAGTTCCTATGATAGAAGGTGCTAGAGAAAAAAAAATTCTTCCCTTTTCTAATGAGAATGATCTTGCTTGATCTTGGACTGCAGAGCACCACAGAATATTTCAGATGGCTTGTGCTATGTGAAATAAGATTGATCGAGCAGACAATTATGATAGGCAATTAGAGTTACAGACACTTAAAAGTTAGCAGTGTTCTTAGTTATGGATGTAACTAAGTCCTGCAGTCTGTAACCAACCTGGAAAGCATGCCCAGGAGACAGAGTTTAAGGCCATTGCCTCACATTCATTTTTAGGATCTTCCACAATTTACTGAGTTGTATTGTAAGAGATGGGTCCCTTCAAAACTACTTTGTGATCAGATTTTATTTTAGCTCACTAGTTGAAGCATTTCATAATATCAGTGCTGTCATTTGTAATGTGCCACAGTGACAAGATGGACGGAATCTAATGTGCTAAAGAAAGAAACAGAAGGAAGGCTACATTTTAGTTCTATTTCAAGCATCAGGCAAAGTAGTCTTCCTCTCTTGCACATGCCACAATCAATTTTTTCCTAAAATATCTAATGCAAGTCAGGGAAATTTTTATTCACATTTCTTTAATGGACTTTAGGTAAAAGGCACCTTGAAGTAAGAGCTCAATCTGTTTAGCTGTTCAAAAAGAGAGAACCTGATTATGGTGTACAAGAACATTCAGCGGGAGGAACTACACATGATCTGAGTTCTTTAATCTGGCACTAAGAAAGGCATGGCAAGAACAAATGGCTGTCGGCAGAAGCCACGCAAATTCAAACTGGAAATAAAGCACTCTTTACTATTTAAATCAGTGAGGGAGATTAAGCTTTGGAACAAACTACCAGGCACAGTTGGGTGGGAAACAGCCTGCCCATGGCAAAGAAAATTTTTGTGACTTCAGAGAGGTTCTCTCATTCTGAGTTGGACAAAACCAAGACCTTTTGAAATTTTCTGTAAAGGTGGGGGGGGAGGGGGAAAGATGACGTAGACCAAGCCCAGAACAGCCAATAACCCAATGGTTAGGGCACTGACCTGGGATGTAGGATACAGGTTTGAGTCCCTCCCTACTCCACATCAGATACAGCAGGGATTTTCAGGGACTCCCACATCTGAGGAGAGTTCTCTCATCAACCTATTGGTGGCTCTGGGATGAATGGGTCTCTCTCCCTCTCTCGTTTTACCCAGAAATTGGGTCCTGGGCCTGAGAAGCCTTTCCCAGTGATAGTTTTGCCAAAATTGACCCTTTCCCACAAAAAAGTTTTGATTTTTACAAATTGCCATTTTTCCAACCAAAAAAAAGTGTTTTGTCAAAGTTTGCAACCCGTTCTACTAACAAGGGAAATGGTCAATTTGCCCATCTCTTGGAGTCTTCAGATCAACACTGGATCACTTTTAAAGGGACGCTTTAGTCAAACACAAATATTAGGCTCCATACAGGGTTAACACAAAGGCCTATATATTATAAGAGGTCAAATCAGATACTGTGGTCCCTTCTGACCTTGAACGCTATAAATCCAAGAAAAAAAGGGTCAGATGGGAGGCAAAGTCTCAGACTCAGACTATAAGGTCAGAAGGGACCATTATGATCATCTAGTCTGACTTCCTGCACAACGCAGGTCACAGAACTTCATCCACCCACTCCTGTAATAGACCCCTAACCTAAGGCTGAGTTATTGAAGTCCTCAAATAATGATTTAAAGACTTCAAGGTACAGAGAATCCACCAGCAAGTGACTTATGCCCCATGCTACAGAGGAAGGCTAAAACCCCTAGGGCCCATGCCAATCTGCCCTGGGGGAAAATTCCTTCCTGACCCCAAATATGGCGATCAGCTAAACCCTGAGCATGTGGGCAAGACTGACCAGCCAGACACCCAGAAAGAATTCTCTGTAGTAACTCGGAACCCCACCCCATCTAACATCCCTTCACAGGCCATTGGGTACATTTACCACTAGTAATCTAAGATCAGTCAATTGCCGAATTAGGCTGTCCCATCATATCATCCCCTCCATAAACTTATCAAGCTCAATCTTGAAGCCAGCTAGGTTTCTTGCCCCCACTGCTCCCCCTTGGAAGGCTGTTCCAGAACTTCAGTCCCCTGATGGTTAGAAACCTTCGTCTAATTTCAAGTCAAAACTTCCTGATGGCCAGTTTATATCCATTTGTTCTTGTGTCCACATTGGTGCTGAACTTAAATTTGTCCCTCTGATGTATTTATAGAAAGCAATCATATCTCCCCTCAGCCTTCTTTTGGTTAGGCTAAACAAGCCAAGCTCTTTGAGTCTCCTCTCATAAGGCAGGTTTTCCATTCCTCGGATCATCCTAGTAGCCCTTCTCTGCACCTGTTCCAGTTTGAATTCATCTTTCTTAAACATGGCCTCTGCCCAAGTAAGTGAGCTGCATACAGGAGAGTTCTGCTGGAACTGAAGCAGGGCAAGGAAAGGATTTCACCCAAGTCAGTGGAGCAAGTAGATATACATGATGACTGTTACTGAATTGAATTGGCTGCAGTAGCTCCTCTAACAGAGGCTCTCCACATTTCACAGGTGGGTTGGCTAATGGAGCTTTACGAACTTCAAGATTTGACTCCCCAGTTACAGCTTTGTTTTACAAGTAGAAATATTAAAGGCACTATCTGGAGTCCATCTCCCGTAAGCACAGGCTTTGGTATTTGAGGCAAGCCAGAGCTTGCTAATGATGAAGCCTAAAGGACAAGAATAAGTTTGAATGAACTTGCACAAGAGGCAGCCTGAATGTGCTGTCAAACTCCAGAAGTACTGTAAATGCAGACAGTACTCTTGTGACTCAGTGCTTTTAGCTACTGGTCATTCTTGGCTGGAATGTCCTTTTTGCAATATGCAAGGGCTCTGTCCAAAATTAATGTGAGGAGGGTCTCTACAAACCACTTCCGGTTACCCTTATCCCACACTTTCAAAGCTCCATACAGCCCAAGGAATGAGGAGAGTAAATGCTTCATTTAACAAGAGACGCTACAATCTATGGAATTGCACTGCTACTGGGGATTGACAAATAGTAACATCCAATCAATCTACTGTTACTCTGCTTTGGAAAGAGTGAGGGAGCTTCAGTTTATGGCTGTTAGCAGCTGAGGCTATTGTAACTGTTGCTCTAGATCTTGAAGCTGAGTAAAGAACTTGTATAATTGGGGCAAGTCTAAAAGTTTTGCCTCTTCTGCTAATTGCCAATTGCTGTTGCATCAGATTATAGGGTAGATTTTGTGGTCCGCCAGAGCTGTGATTGCCTGAGTTGATTCCCTCTAGCCCTGCACTAATCTGACACTGGGGACAGGAGGTACCCGAGATTAGCCAATGCATCTTAGATCAGTTCTGAGACTGCTCTGAAATGTGCCCGACTCCCTGTGGCCCAAGGGGCTATCCTGGCAACTAGGATTTACTGCAGAGAGATGTGACAGGCATGACCACAAGGCATGGGCCTAGCAGAGATAGTGTGCTTACTAGGCGGGCTCTGTGCCACCCAGTGACTCCTGCTACACTAGAGGGATTCCCCAGAGGCTGGTTAAGCCAACACTATTTCTCCTTTGCCCAACAGAATAGCACAAAGGTGCCCTCAATGGACTGTGGATCTCACTCCATGCATCAGTGTGCCAAGTGTCACTGGCTTACAGTCACTTGAAACCAGAAGACAAGATACCATTGAAGACAACATATACAACTCTCCCATTAGGATGGCATTTTCAATGATTTGTCAGCTATGGATTAGATTGGGAGAGCACAAACATTTGCTAAGAGTATAATGACTTATTGATAGAACTATCCAACTAGGAAAAGTCTTCCATAAGAAATACTTGAGTCAAAAGACAGACATTGAGATGGTGAGTATAAGATACCACTATTTCTGGGAAAGTGGTTCTTCCAAACTAGCCACTTCCTCACCCCCCTTCCCCCACTCTTGTGCAGGAGCAAACCATTTCATTTTCTGGTAGCAGCACTGTTGGGAGTTATAATAAGGTCCTCAGTCTTAATCCACAAGGAGATAAAAGCACAGGTGGCAGATTATCCGCCCTATCTGAAGCCCTGCAAATTAGAGACCTCTTATTTCAGACTCTACTCATAAAACAAAGGATGTTTTGATCGGGTGGGAGTGGGGGAAGCAATACACATTTTGTTGTGCAGATTATATTTGCAACATCAGCTTCTCCTTTGTCTTCTATCCTGCAACCACATGTGGGAGGGTTAGCACAAAGGCCTCATTCTAAATCGTACAGATTTGGCCTTGTGTTGGAGAAAAAAACGGAATCCTAGCATCCCAGAGATTTAAAAAGTTGAAGCCAGAAAGCAATGGCCTAATAGGCAGAAGTCTAAAGGCCAACTAAATCCCCAGAATCTGTAGGAGATCTCTAGAGACATTTGAATTCCATTTTGGTATTATCATTTCCCCTTAACTTTCCCTCCGGCTTCCCCAATTGTACTTTCTCCTTCCTTCTTAGTATCAGGTCAACCCTATCACATCTTCTCTTTTTTTTCCCCTGTAGCTGTATAATCCTAATTCCCACCATTATTGCTGCCCACCAACTGTTAGGTAGCAACTCACAGAGGGAAAAGTACAGTGAAGGACAGTGGAAACAATGGACATGTTACTGTACAGCACCTCAGTGACTTTCTGAACTCAACAACCCCGAATACCAGTTGTCAGATTTGATATACCAGCAGCACAGATGAGCTAGTAGAGATAGCCATTCTTTGAAGATTAACTGTAAAACAAAACCAAAAGAGAAGAGTGTCGTTTATGGTTACAAAAAAGCCATTTTAAGCTTTCCCTCCCATTTTCTTCCCCCATTCTCTCACCCCATCTTTCTCACATGCACACACTGCTTTGCCTATTTTTAGGCTACAGAGGAAATCAGGTTCCCTTGCTTTTTTGTCCACACAGCCTTCACTCTGCACCCGTTATCCATCCATCACACAGCTTAAAGATGCTAATGGCCAGTAATAATTAGAATTTGTGTGTTGGATGATTAACTTATCTCAGTTCTCAGTGATTCTGGTTGTTCTCAGGGGGGCACGACCAAATTTTTGTGACCTCAGCAGTACCTTTCCATAATGCTGTAGCTCTTTTTGCAAAGTGCAACCTTAACTATGACTTTCCAGACTAACATCTAAAATTATGTGAAGACACCGTGATCTCTAAGGGTATGTCTACACTGCAAAAGAACACCTACAGGTGGCCCATGTCAGCTGGCTCAGGTGGAGGGGCTAATATTTGCAGTGTCAATACTCAGGCTCTGACTGGCATTTGGGCCCCTCATGGTCCAAGAGCCTGAGCTCCAGCCCAAGCCCAGAGGTCTACACTGCAATTTCATAGCCCTGTGAGTTTGAGTCAGCTGACACAGGCCAGCTGTGTGTGTTTTATTGTAGTGTAGACATGCTTTAGAGGTTTTATAGCTGATGTGATAAATTTGTTCAGTGCTAACTTGGAGTCAAAGCAGTGTTTTTGCATGGAAATATGGACACATTCAATAAGCACTGGGAGCTCCAATTAGATGTGAATGCCAGTTGGCGTTCACTAGAAGAAAGTAAAACCAAACCAAACCCAAATAATGTGTATTAAAAATAATGGAAGAACCACTTCCCACTGCGAAGGGGAGACCTTTTATGTTTAATATGTTTGCCAAAAGAGGGAAGTAACTGTGCCTCTCACTCAAGTTATAATAAAGTTGACTGTTTACAGGTCTGAGTCTGAGGTATGTGTGTGCTGAGCTGTTTAAAGAGTTCGTCAGGAGCACCTATGAGGTAGAAAAGGTAGTTGACTAACAGACTTCAAGGAATTTGGTGGATGTAACCCCAAGGCTAAGAGCAAGCTTAGAGAATCTTTGCATCCTGTGATGATTAGTGCTTAGTTGACATTGGCACTAAATACAGTCAATATTTGTGAAGGTCACCTCTCCCAGCTGCTACCTCTAAGCAAGGCCATACCAAAGCTTAGCAATGAAGAAGCAAACAGCTCAGCTCTCCAGTAATACACACACAACGTGAAGAGTCAGCCTCTTTGATGACTCAGCCAGTACTTAGCACTTCATCTATGACAAGCTGTGTATAAGCTTGTTGCACAATGGGGTAGCCTGTTATTTCTATGAGTCCTTCCATCTCAGAAGTGTTACACACCCACGAAGCAGTGTTGTGGAAAGCATGCTGGCAGCAATACAAAGATTTCTCTGAAGTGAAAGCCAAAGTCTTTTTATGAGCTGGGTGGCAGGGCTGCCAAGTGATGAAGTTTTGTTATTTCTATCATTACTCCAGCGGTTCTCAAACTGGGGGTCAGGCCCCCCTAAAGGGGCACAAGATGGATCGTGGGGGGGTGCCATGAGCAGAGTTTGGGGGCTCATGGGGGCAATGCTCCCCAAACTTATGATGAGGGAGCTGTCTCCCCCTGCTGGGTGAGGGGTGCTGTGCTGAGAGTGGGGTCAGGCGGCGGTGGGCACCCCAGCGCCTTACACAGGCAGCCCCAGGCAGCTGTTGAAAGTGGGGGAACCTTAAGAGGGGAACGGAGGCGGGGGGGAGGCTGCTGCAGGCAGCGGGTCCGGCACTGTTGGCAGAGCGGGTGACAGAGCCAGTCCTGCTCCATTCGCTGCAGGGCTGCTTCCATCTCCAGTCGGCGCACTGCTCCCAGCAGCCGACGCCCACCTCCCGTAGCAGCAGCAGCCCCCCACTGTTGCCGCTGTGCAGTCTCCTAGAGGCGGTGGCTGCGTCCACGCTGCTGCCCGAGGATAATCCTGACAATGAGGTGCAATTCCCCGCCACTGCCACCGCCATTTTCTCTGGCAAGTCATATCGAGCTCTGGAGCTGCAAGGAAGCTGCTGCTACCCTTTGCCCCTCCCAAATTAAGCAGTCAAACTCCACCTGTAATATGTAGGCCCTGTTTTTCTGAAAGTGGGGGGAAGTTCGGGGGAAGCAGGGGTGCAATTGTTACACAAAAGTCCACGGGGGGTGCCATTTACAAAGTTTGAGAACCCCTGCATTACTTAATACTGTATTTAGTGCCCCAAGTTTTGAATATTAGTAGAAAATGTAGGTCTACGAAAGTGTTTGAATGAAGCAATCTATACATTAATTCCATAGAGTAGTTTGGGGGAGAATTCCACCAAAATGCAATTCACAGCTCAATAAAGTGTTCTAGTTTAGAGATATAGAGTAAGTGGAGTAGTTGGCACCCACATGAGTTTAGACCATTTTTAGACAGAAAACAGAAGACTATGGGGTCTTTGTCCTGGAATACCCATGCAGAGCTATGTAAAACAGCCCTGGAAATTAGTGCTCTTGACCCACTTTTGCTGATAATTTGTTTGCATCACAAGAAGATCTGATCTGCCTAAGATGTGAAATTGGCAAAGCCCACACAAAAAAGCAGAATACCTCACACAATGGAGTAGATTTTACACAGAACTACCACCATGTAGGGTGGGCAGAGAGAAGGCCAAGGAAGACATTAGCAATTATTGCCAGGCAAAGATTCTCATCTCCTTCCCTGCAACTGGTTAGCATCCCATTCCAGGATAAGAGAAATCATGGCAGGCTTCTCTACACTTTTGGCCTGCATATGTTCACAGTGTGCAGTACTGAAATGTGTATTGCACCTAGTTTTACATGCAGAGCAGACTATCTTGCCATGCTCTGGAAATTAGGGCCAATACAAATAGATGTGTGTCACCATGACATACCCAACCTAGGTAAACCCTACTCTAGTTTACTTTTGTTTTAAACTCTTGTAGGATATGGTGGACCTAGGAATGCTGAAGCATTGATCTACATGCCATATTCAGGACAGTCTTTTACAACCTCAGTATCTCAGAAGTACTGGGCCTGAACTCTGGGAACAACCAGGGTCTGAGCCCTGGCAAAGGTGGTCACTACCACACACCTCTGCAACGATGCAGAAGTACTAATCCAGTAAAGCTCCTATTTTGTTTAACTGTTTTTGGTAACATATATAAAGCTATAGTGCAACCAAGTGGACACATTTAGAAAATACATATACATTCATCAGACCACAGTAACAGTAGGCAAGAGGCATTGCAGGCTCCAGTACTCTAAAGCAGGGGTTCCCAAACGTTTTTCCCCAATGCCCACCTGTGCAGCTGCAATAGGCACTGCGGCCCACTATTAACATGCATCTGTCAGGGAGAGGGGCACTGTGGGACATGCACAGCGCCTCGCCTCAGGAGGGACCAGGGCCAGTAAGAGGACAAAGGAACCAGGTGGTGCCACAGACAGCTCCTGCCAACACCCTCTGCCTCAGCAGCCCACTGCGTTCCTTGAGCGTGTCAACTGGCAGCCCAACCCCAGTCACCCACCCAACAACCTGCACGCCTCGCAGGGAACCACAGGGCTGATAGTGCACGGGGCCCAGCAGCCACAGATTAGGGAGTGCGGTGGCTCAGAGTGAGAACAGCCTCCTCCATCCACCCTGGGAGCTGCCACCTCTCCGGGCCAGCTCCTTGTTACCTTTCACCCGCCACCCAGTGGGTCCACTTCACCCTCTGCCGCCCACTGGGAGTGTTGGGCTCCTCCAGCCCTGGGCAAAGGCCATCAGTGGCCACCACTCCACCAATGTACACAGTTGGGGAGGGCAATGCCCCCCTGAACTCTGCCCATGGCCGACCACCCAGGACTGTGTCATAGCCCACAGTTTTGGAACCTCTGCTCTAGAGGATATAGAGCCATGCACTGTGTGTATTTGGAAAAAAAAAACCCTGCTTCCAGGGGGAAACATTGTTTTTCACTTGTAAAAACAATGTGTTAATGTAAGTCTACTGTATTTAGTGTTATTTTTTGGTGAAAATTAGCACATTTGGGCTACAGATGAAGTTACACACACATACACACCCCGTCCTTGGGTGGGGGGGGGGGGAGGGGGATGTTTAGTAACTGGAGGCAAACTAAAGTAAGCCACATGTGAGTTGTAGCACATGCTCAAAAATCTCTGAAGTTCACGGTACTGTATAGTTCACTTGATTTGTGAACGATGAGGACCTGGAGGTAATCTCCTTTGTAAGCTTTACAGGAAAATTGGACTTTTCAGGTACATCTAATGTGCGCTGAGAAAAACAACTGTGACAATTGAAAGTTCTTCATTAAGATTGTTGAATTCTGAACACTACCTCGAACCGTGACGATTTGCGATAGCATTCAGCTAAAGGCATTAAGGATGCAGGAGTATCACCACAGTTATTGCAGAAGAGAATTTGCACCCAGCTCTGTGTATACACTTATCTCTTTGCCACCCTTGTTCCCACTCCTCCCCAGAGAGAGTGGCACTGCACAAGCTTCCAGAACTGGTCACCAAACTGCCTGTGCAAGTCCCACATCTGTGCACATGAATGGATATCCATCCACGTGAAAGGATACTCATCATAGTTACCTATCCTGTACATAAACAAGGAATCTGAGCACACAATTTAAATCAGTTTTGAAAGTCGGTACTGTGTTTAAGTGCTTTCCCAACCATCTCCTCAAATACTGTAGTGATTTAATCTCATCTTTTTCCTCTATTACAAATTTGTTTCTAGGACCTCCCACAGTCTGTTAGAGGGTTACTAGGCAGAAAGGTGACAAGGATCCTGCCCCCCCCCAAAAGCTTCCAACCTGAAAGCACATCTTTGAATCTCCAAGCACTTTACACACATTAATTAACCTTCAAAAGAAAATATCCTCTCCCCCCACAAAAAATATCTGCTGATCAATAAACTGGGGCATGCAAAAGGATTATAGCCTAAATTTCCACAAGTGACCAATGATTTTGCATGCATCAATATTTGAGAGACAACTTGGGTCTAGGTGACAGAGGTGAGAGTGTCCACTGCTGTAATGAACATCAGTTGTAGTTATGACTTTTCAGCAACTCAGAAAAAAAAATCAGACCTAAATTGTCTCAAACTGGCCACCCAAGAAGAGTGGCCACTTTTGAAAGTTTTGGTGTAAATAAATTACCCAAGCTCTCCTACAAGTCTGCATCACAGCTGAATTAAAGGCTCTTAGCTCCAAGCTCTTGGTCTAACCCCATAGAGCTTTAAAAACAAACAAACAAAACAAAGTTTACAAAACATTCATGAGTAGGATACCCTTAATTCCTCCTTGATGCTACCAGGCAATAATATTGATAGAATTCACTGTCTGAGGGAGACTATGTATCACTGACTGACTGCTTGATAACGGACTTGAAACATGGGACTTATGTTAAGGATAGCATGTCAGATCTGTCAGTCTAGACACTGTCAAGTCTAGCAGGAGAATGACTGAGATGAGGCAAGAAAACTGCTCGTTGTCAAATACATCACCTGAAACAGGAAGTTACAATTTGTTTGACCCCAATGAT
Source organism: Emydura macquarii macquarii (assembly GCF_026122565.2). NCBI lineage: Eukaryota > Metazoa > Chordata > Testudines > Chelidae > Emydura > Emydura macquarii. The sequence continues at coordinate 74,890,940 of NW_027131390.1, forward strand.
ATGCTTAAATAACTGCTAGTTTGTGTGACAGATATACAGGACAGACACATTGACTTCCATTCCTTCTTTTAAAAAAAAAAAAAAAAAAAAAAAACACACAATAGCTTATTTTTTTACCTTTGCTATCCATTCAAGATGGATTTGCTTGAGGAGGACAATGCTGGTAATAAACACAGTGAAGTTAGGCACTCTTAAAGAGTCATTATTTACAAACATGATTATTGTAGAGCTTAGGCTAAATACAGTGCTAAGGAGTCTGAACTAGGTAATTCAAGCCAGAAATTAGAGCAGCCTCAGGCCTGATCTACACTACAAAGTTAGATTAGAGTAAGTTGCCTTACATCAACCTATTTGTCCGTGTATCTACACTCAAATTTGTCTCTGGCCAATATAAGCACCCATTATAGCAATGCTGTAAAACCACCTCCCTGAATGGCATGGAGCCATGATCAATCTACTGAGGTCAACACAGTGCAAGACACTAACTTGTGTCCACCCTTACAGTCCTCCAACCAGCTGTCCCACAGTGCCCCACTCCCTGCGACAGTGGCAGCTCTGGTCACAGGGTTGTAAACTCCACAGCTCGGGGTTCAGGGTGACCAGAAACCACACAACACGTTAAGAAGCCATGTGTATTTTTTAAATACTTCTGCCTGATTGCTCGCCTTGGCAAGCACCTAGCACCTCTCTTGTTGCATGCAACTTCCCAGCTGACCATGCCAGCTCCATGCAGCAAATGTATTGATCTCTGAGCCTGTGAGAAGAAGAGGTTGTACAGGCACAGCTATGGACCAGCTGTGCTAAGACTGACATGTAGAAATAAACTGCAAAGGGATAGGACAGCAATGTGAACAGCGATGAGGAAGAGAAGGAAGGGGAGCTGCATCCGGGTGCCCAAGCCATTCTGTGAGCCAGGTCCGGTTTGAGATTCCACCAGTCTAGCCAGTTTGACAGCCAAGCACAGAGGAGCCCGATGAAGGGGAAGGGACCTTTGGCAAATGTGTGTGCATGTATTTTGGCTTACAATATTTAAATTTAAGGACGGCATCCAGCCCATCCCCATTTTAACATGACACAGGTATTGATTTTTCATTGTTTTACTCCTACGAGAAGAGGCAGCAGTAAAACAAATAGAGGTAGAGTTGGCATCAGCTTTTCATTCTCCTGTTGGGTTAGGCAATGGGGGGGTATACAGACCACTCTGTTTATGTGAATAGGGATGTCCCTTTTATTCTCCTGAGACCTTGATGAAACTTTCATGGAGATTGGCAAACAATTGTTTGCCAAAGGTTTCTAGGGAGGACTGCCTTATTTCTTCCTCCATGATAGGACGCTATCCCATGCCACTCCACAATGAGTTCAGCTGGCACCACTGCAAAAAACAGGCGAGTGGCAAATGGGCATGGGCAGCTTTGCGACACAGCAGCAGCTATGCTTTCTGTACCTTTTCTAACCTCAGGAGTGAGATATTAGCTACAGCTACCACTGCTAATAGAAAAAACACTGCCAATATTCAGTGCCATTGCCCTATACTTGAACCCATCAAACAGGGACTGAAGTTTTATTGCTTTATCCAAGTGAAAGTCCTTCCCTACTCACCATGGCTGGGACTGGAGACCAAGTGCCAGGCAGATGTGTTCCAAAGCTGAAGGGTCAATAAGTATGTCTTACTAAAAGTGTTTATGGGAATAAGGGAAGGGAGTTTTTAATCTTTTCTTTCCATTGTGACTGGAAATCCAATTATACTTCTGTTTATTAGCAGCTACTATCTTTGTGGCCTTGACCGATGTCCCCTCCACACCCACATAACACTTGACCCTGAGGGGGAAGAAGCAGGGGGGAAAGAAAAAAAGGACTAGGAAGGAAATGTTCAGTGAGATCATGCAAGCAACTGCTGAAACAGTAGTTGAATCTTTTCTTGGTGCAATCAGTTTGGCCAGTGTGCAGTTTCATGAGTCAGGGTAGCAAGGGGTAGGGTGGGTTCTCCAAAATCACTAGTGGATTTCAATATCAACAATGGCAGTCCACCAGTCAGGAAAGAACATCCCTATTTGCAGTCCTGTGTTCTTAAAGATGCGAGTGTCGTGCACCTTCCCTGACTAGCACACATTGATATCAGTGAAACATTCCTTTTGATCCACCAACACTTGCATAACCATAGAAAACTAGCCCTTTCTCTTGATGTACCCTGTGGCAAAGTGGGCTGGTGCCAAAATAGGGATAGGCACGCCATCTATTGCCCCAGTGCAGTTTGGGCACCCCACTGCATCATATCCACCCTCTATGTCCTGCACGTTGTCGAGAGTAGCAGGAGACAATTAATGGCCCTACATAACAATTGCATGACAATGGCCCCCACTTTCCAATTCCAAAATGAGTTTTCACTGACTGTTCGCAATCTGGAGTTGCAAAGCTTTCAGAGGGCAATCACAACTTGCTTTTCCATTGTTAGTGCAGCTCTCTTTCTACTGTCCTAGCATTGGAGAGCTGGGGTGAGCTCAGCAAGCAAATCCAGAAATTTGGCCTTCCTCATCCAAAACTTCCACAACCACTGCTCATCATCCCAAACCTGCATTAAAATCCCAGCAGTTGGTACTCATTTCTCAGGCCCAGAAGTGACACTCCACAATCTGCAACTGCTCTGTTAATGCCAACAACAACACTGAATTGTTTTCACTATGTCCCTCAGTAAACTATCCCCCAAAAAATCATCATGTCCCTCATTGTTCCAATACTTCCTGCGGGTCTGCAAATATAGAAGTATCTTGCAAACTGTATTTGCAATGTTTCTGAGAATAGCTCTGCTGGCTCCATACTTCTGTCAAATATAGCAGAGACAGGATTACCAAACAGATTTGTGGGGTGGTTTTTTTTTTTTTTTTGTTTGTTTGTTTTTTTAAAGATTTTTTTTTTTTAATAGGATGGAGACAGCTGCATGCTGGGAACTTGTCCCCTACCTGCTGGAGATCCCTGGGCAAGTCATTTCTATTCCATAACTCGTTGCCAATGTTTTCCAAAAGGCGTTATGCTGGACAGCAGCATATGGCACACTGGGATACCTACCCATGGTACATGCACTTTGCTTTCACACAGGCACTCTTGGTGAGTTCACTACTGTCGCAAGCAGCCAAGTATGCACGTGCCCATGCTATATACAAACTTCAACGGCTGTATGCCAACATAACTTGCATTGACCAGCGTTTGTAGTGTAGACATGGCCTCATTCTCAACCTACAGACAGTTGTCCTTAGAAGTTAATAGATAAGCATCCAGTCCTAATAAGTTATATCCAGCCCTCCCTAAAATGCTAATGGCAAGTCAAGGAGAACAGAACCCCAGAAACATTTAAACAATCTGATCTGGCACAGTCTGGTCTGGTGTGTCACAAAGATGATATTCAATAAATGCAATGTAAGATTAGTTAGTATGCAGCATTTCACAGCTCTTATTTGTATGTTATATCTAAGCTGAGATTTGACATATATAGGATCAGGGTCAGATTTCCAATTAGGCACAGTAGGCCCATGCCTAGGGGTGCCAGTGTTCTAGGAGCATCTGAACAGTGGCAGAATACCGGCCGGGCGAGTCCACCCTCCCAGTCCTAGTACTGGGCAAACACATTATGCTCCATAGTCCTCCCCTTTGCATATCCAGGTAGGGACAACCACAGTCTGGCCCATAATGTATGGTTTATAAATAACTTTGGGATCCTTTCTTTGTTTAGATGGCACATTCTCTAAGAAACCTAATAAGAAGGGCTAACAAGAGAAGGTACATGCAGCATAAAGAAACCTGAGTTCCATATCTGACCTGCTGAAGGAACTGGGTGGTTAAAGCAGAAGATTAAGTCAGGAAACCTGGGTTTTCTTCTCAGCTCTGCCTTACCTTCGTTGGTCCATCTGGCCTAGTCTGTGTTAGAAGAGGTTTACCACTATACAAGTTCAAGTTCTGCTCTAATTTACTCCAGTGAAATACCAGAGTAAAGCTATTAGAATCAGTGGAGCCACCTTAAACTTTCAGCAGTATAAGAGGAGCAGAAGTTTAGCTAGCATAACACAAGCCAACCAACTATAACACCCCTGGTCAAGTCCAAGGGAAACTTATGATTTTAAATTGATTATTTCCAGTTTATGACTAGACAAAGTACAATTGGTAGCTCAATGAATGACTAATCTTAGTAAAAACCTCAGACCTTGTCTACTCTGTCTTATACGGTTCACTGAACTTCCTTATACAGGAGAGCTTTGGTTGGTTGGCTGGCTCAGTTTTTTCTTCCTTCTTCCTTTATCAGCTACTGAACTTAATCCCCAAAATAGGCGTAGCTGGCTACCTTCTCAGTAGTAAAGGTATATCATGTGCAGTTCATTACAGTACACAACAAAGTAAATATCAACCCTTAAGTCATGGGGGGAGGGGTGTCAGATATTTAACTGTGAAGCTTTGTACTACTGGATAAATGCCCTGTCTGATACATTAGTGTGGAACAGTGGTGACATCCAGTGGCCAGTTACATTATTTACACTTATTTAGTAGTTTGAGGATTGTTCAGATCCAAATTCATTTCATAAGGTTATGAGCCCTAAATGCAATGGGTTTGCTCAGCTGATCTCCCACAAAGCCTTCTACATATCCCTTTGTTAAAAGTCACTCAGCACCACTTTATACACCTCACACTTCTGTTAACTTTTCCTTTTTTATTCTCTTTCAGATGGAATCCATGTATTCTAGAAGGCCCACATAAAGAAACTGGCCTTCTATTATGACAGTGTTCAACTGTGACAGGCATGCATCCAAGACTAGAGGGACAGTGTTATACATCTAAACAAATCAAAGCAAAATAGTCTCTTTAGAAAACCCCTATCCTCAGCTGTAGGCACCTTTGCGAACATTAAAAATGCAAACAAATTAAAAATAAAGCCAGAAAGTACTTCCATCCACAAGCCCAAAATAACTAGCCACAGTAAAACTCTAGCCCAACAATACTTCCCCCTCTGAAAACATCAGCCACTTTCATGCCCTTCCCCCCAAAAGGCTATTTTGGGCCAAGTTTGGAAAAGTTCCAAAGTGGGGAGAATCCCATGACAGCAGCTCCCTCTGTTTTCATACCCAGGGGTCTGACTCCAGCTCAAGCACCTCCCCTGATACTAGCTGTGGCTGTATGGTACAGGGAGAAGGTGGTCTCTCAAACAGAGTTTACAAGCCAGTTACAATGCTATAAGTCAAGAGCTATCTTACAATTAGAGCTGGTTGAAAAATGTCAAAACACTTTAATGAAAAAATGTTGATTTTTTTGTGATGTGCATCAAAATTCTGAAAATTCTGGAAAAGCTGTATTTAAAATACACCTGGAAACCAACTGGCTGCCAGTGTAGGTCCTGGAGCACTGATGTCCTATGTCCCCAACAAGAGGCATTGCTTAACAGGCTGCTGGCTGCATTCTGCTTCAATTTCTCAGCTGATTTGAGGCATAGCGCCACGTGGACAGTAATGCAATAGCCTATCTTGTCAAAGTGCATGGGAACAGTCTAATCTCCTCAAATAATGGTTTCTTGAGAAAAGACTGCATAACCATTTCTTGAAGAAAAGCCAACAACCCATTCTTCCTTTAGAGGGGTTCATGGTCTCCACTAGCAACGGACCGAATTTCTTCACCAGCCAGGAAGGACAATGATCCAAAGGACAAAATATGGGATAAAAAACTCCCAACACTTCAGTGAGTATTACCAGCCTAAACTCAACCAGGCAGATCAAGACGACATAGTATTTGTCCTCTCCGAATATCATTCTGTGTCCATGGATACAGATAATCTGCTCTGTTTTATCTACAAAACAATCAGAAATGTCATCACAACAGGAGGAACTCATATCAACTACCAACTCGAGGCAGCTAAGATTAACCAAGCTGTTCACCACTAAAAACAAATCCACTGATTGAGATTTCGTGGATGTTAAGGCAGAAGCAGAGAACCTCTTTGGCATGCACCCAGCAATGACATAAGAACTCCAAAGCCATTATGGTATAAATGATCAGCTTCAGCCTGAGACTATCAGTCATCACCACCACCACTCTAGCCATTTCCCTCATGCTTCATCCAGCACAGGTCATCTGTAAATCAAAGTGTAATAAACCCAAGTGGCTTGTGAGGGCAATACCAGGAAAGAAGGCACTTAAGGACCACCCTTTCAATTACTCAGAATAAAAATTTATTAGAGCATCCCTATCAAACCCTTGAAAGAGTGGTCTGTCACAGGAAGAATACCTTCTCCACGTTCTGTTACCCTTTGAGAGAACTCCAGCAAAACAGATTCCTGGCCCTGACTGGGGGGTGTGCCCCAGCCTCAAAACACAGAAGATAATGGTGGGTGCATGTGATTGCCTAGTTTACAAGTGACTAATCTCCAACTGCAGCCCAAACACGGGATCAAGAGCGTGACCTGCTATGTGAGTTAAATCAAAAACCACCCAAAGTAGTCCATGTTTTTCACGATGGCCATAAAATCCTGACCTATTTCTAAAGATCTGTCATCCACACGTTAAAATCATTGAATACTACCAGTATCTCTAATGTCACCACATAGGTAATATTATTAGCTCATGCAGGGCAATTGCAGTACAGTGAGGCAATAAGTATGTGAAACTAGTCCCATCTTGACCCAGTCTTGGGACTCACATACAAGGTAAACAGTATCTGATCTAGTTTTGGAGTAGGAGGTTTCCAGCATTTGAGGTTCACAGCCACACAGCTCCTCAGCAATATCCCTTAGCTTCATGCTGCACTGACTAACCAGTTCTGACATGGACAGCAGGGGAGGATTCTGCAAGGCAGAGCAACAAATCCCCCAACTCATCACCTTTACAAGAAAGCATACAACTTCAACATACATCTGCCAGGACGACCACCACGAATAATTTTTTCCAGTTTGGGGTTCTTGCTAATAACCAGGTTGTGACAGAGTGTGAGTAGCCTACAGCTGACTCTCCATTCTGTGCACTTGAGAAGTGTCCCCACATGGAGCAAACTGACAAGGTAATAGTTAAGTACTAAGTGATTAACTAATTAACTGGGTGATTTAGCTCCTCAGTTGGCAACAGTTAAAAGAGAGGCAGGAAAAGCTGGCAGGAAGGCCCAGAGAAGTCCAAGTACAGAGCTTCCCCCACCCCAAATATGCCTTGGGGAACACACACTTACAGAACATCATAACTAAGCACAGAGTGTTGAACTTCTCATTGGTGTGTGTGAGGACTGTTTACTTAACAGGGAATCCAGGATGAGGAAACCTCACCCTGTGGCCATGGTTTTGTCAACCTGTTTTTACTCACAGACTAACTTCACCTGGGAGAGCAGTGGTGGCTGACCACCACCCTGCCCAACTCTGCACCTTCCCTGCAGTATCTCCACCGTATAGTTCTATGGAAAGATAAAACCAAAACAATACTGAGAAAAGACAAAATGCAAATAAACTTACTTACTTCATTATGTGCCTCCCACCTCATCTCTCTGCTCTTTTTTTTCCTTTTCCAGGAGTGTAGGATTCTATACTTAATTAGTTCAAAATCTTCACTCATAGCATCCAGCCCCAATTAGTCTAATGTGATTGCTCCTGTTTTCTTGTGCATTTGCTACTCCTTAGTTTGACAGTGCCTCTGGTCTGGCTACTCAACTAAAATCAAAGACTAAATGTAATAATATACAGGATGTGGGCTTGATTGCCAGAAGCTGCCCAGGGAGATTTGGCCAGCCCTCAGGGCAAGAGAGAATGGTTCCCCTTACAACAGTCTTCCTTTGCTTTCCCTTTATAGGACCCCTCATTAAGAATAAAGTGAGACTGCTAGTAATGAATCAGGCTCCCCTAGAATCCAGCTGTCTCCTCTCAGTTCTCCTGAAGTGAGAGAGAAAAACTCCTGGATTCTAGTTTCCCCTGGTGAATTCCTGTCACACAGTCTAAATCAGTGTCACTTTCTGTTATTAGAGAGACTGAAATAGGAGGAAATTATGACCATGAGGGCCCCCTTTCTCTACTGACCATGATTTAGTTGAACAAAAAGCCTCTGGAAAGCCTAACAAAGACTCAGACTGCCAGGAAGCATCACTGTCTTAAGCCTGATAGAGACTCCACCACTGTGGGAGAAGAAATTGCAGGGAGCTCCTAAACATGCCCTGTTTATCACCAATGATACTTGGACCACAGCTGAGAACCACTGTTCTAGCATTTTCTTGTCTCTTGTTCAGAGGACAGACCAGCTTCTCTTTCTGGTTACACCAGTGATTAAATCCCAGAACATACTGATGTTAGACGTCCACCCCATGCAGCAAGCAGTGCAGCTTTGAGAGTCATTGCACAATATGAATTTCCCCAACACAGTGCCTGGAAACAAATTAAAGAAACACCTGTGTTAAATAACACCAGACTAATCCACTATTAAAATTCACAGATTGTCTTCCAGCAGAGGTTTTCATTGTTTATAGGTGCTGAACTGCCACAGAATCTTCAGTAAAGGAGATAATCTGAGGCCAAGGTGGCTTAATAAACAACTCCAGAAGGATTTTGCAGAGCCCATGTCTCAGACAGAGCTTGCATAAGCTGTTTACAACAAGGGCCAAAGAATGAAAATTCTGGGATAGCCAGTCAAGGGAGCAATTCCCTCAGAACAGTTTTGTGACTTTTAGAATACAGCAATCTGGTACACAGATGGATGAGACAATAAACAGTTTTTAGAGAGGGAAATGATAGCAATGGATTCTGAAACTAAACACAGCAGGCAGGAAGATTCTGGATGGATGTTAAAAAAAAACTAGCCCAGGCTCATGCTATTTTTTAAAGCTGAAATTCTTAAGCCCCCACAGAAGGAAGTGTAACTGTTATCATTATTCTAAAATGTAATGCCAGATCTCCTGGTTATAATGCAAGCATTAACCATCCTCAGGACTTAATTTGGCACATCACCCACTTGTTACACGCCTGTTAGGAAGGCAGAGGCCTAAGATTTATCAAACGCCATTACACATCCACTGGAAACTGTTTGCTACAATCCTGGAAAAAGAGGACTAGATCATCTGATGGGACATTATTATAGAAATTATTGCTGCTTCTATAAGGAAGCTTATAGCTGTGTGTGAGCACATGTACCATTACCAGCACATTCCAAATTCTTGCAAATCACTGACACCCCATGAAAAACTTTGAAAAATATTCCATTTAAAAAGAATTCCACCTATACATCATCTATAGTCTATATGTTCCATCCTCCTTTCTTTATTACTCAGGCATTTGATTAAACTATGATTTCTGTTTTTCAAGAGTTCATCACCTACTTATTTTTCACATAGAAGCATAATCCTTTGTGACAACACAGTTACTTCCACAAAAACCAACTGTGATGTCTCAAACAGAGAATTAGAACTTCACATGGAGAACAGCATGAGATATTTATTCTTACTCTACGTCTCTTAATATTAAAAAATTGGAGGAAAACAGTGACTCAGGGGATAGGTAATTGGCTACTGAGTCTTTCACCTCTGGATCAACTTTGGTCCAGGCTGTTAGCAATCACACATCCCTGCTATCCAGTGGTAATCTTATGGGAAATGAGTTGGTCCATTTGCTAAGCCTGTTCCACTCAATGGAAGTTGGATCAGACCTCTAATGAACAAAATAATGCATTCCAATGGACATTCTCAGTAGAGAGGCCAAAGACTGACTGGGTATTAAAAGTAAACTACTCTCTCAGCCCTAGATCTAGTTGAGCCAGAGCTCAGTAGGACAGCTTGCACTGCTGGTGCCTGTGTTAAACATATTCTGTACACAAAGGAATCCAGTCTCCAATGCTATCTTTTAGGGATCTTTTAATAACACTAAATTCAAAAAGGAAATAAAGGAAATATAACATATACTGTGCAAGAAGAAATGTTTTTAATAATTTATGTGAGTCATCTGCAACTTGACTGTTCAAAAATTGATGAACACTGAAAGGCTTAAATGATCAGCCCCAGATATGATTTTTAGTGGGAGCTGGATGCTTCTTGGGAATGTGTACTGTTAATTTGATAAACAAAATGTGTCCAGACCATTCTTACTAACCAGCTCTAACTGGGTATGTGGATGTTTCTAAATAAACAAATTAACAAAAAGCAGTTCAATTTTCTTGTAGCCTTTGGCACTGAATGAGTCACAATGCATATATGAATCTCACAGCTAAAACCTTTGACAGTGCAGCTTTCAGTGATCAAAAGTAATGTGTTTCTCTCCCATTTGTGACTGCCTGATTAAAGCCTCTAAATATTTTGAGTCATTCACAGTGCTCCTTCTGACCAAACTACTAAGTCACAAACAACTGATCTATTTCCAAACCATTTCAACACCTCTGTCATTGCTGAGACCCTAAACAATGGATACTAACTAATCACTGATATTTCCTCTCCTCCTTTAAATCTCTCTTCAAAATCCCCATTTTCCACAGTATCCTATGTTTTGCTAAACTTCTCAACCAACCAAATAAAACAATAAGAGGAAGAAAGTAGAACTAGTATGATTAATTTCATGTCAAAAAGGCAACTGCATAAGCATAGGCTATGACATGACATCAGTTTTTAAGTAGAGCCCCTCACTGGTTTCAGTAAGAATTCTGCTTAAAACTGATGGTACAAAACCACATTAATTTCAGTGGAGAGTTCTGATTGAAAAATCTATAGTAATATGAGGATCCTCCTTAAGTGTATTCCTCCCTCCTTTCTTCCCCTTGCCTGATGTCATCTCTCCCTGCAATCATATCTTGCTAGCCTTTACTTAGGGCTTGGTCATGCAAGGCCTTATTTCTAGGACTAGTCCACTAAAGTCAATACAATTACTCACATGAGTAAGGATACTTCAGCAGAGTAAGAATCTGCATGATGATCTCAAGGGCCAATCCTGCAAAGGTACACAAGTCACTTTACTGATGTGAATGGTCTCATTGATTGAGTTCAATGAGATTACTCATTTGAGTAAAATCACTCACATATATAAGTAATTGCAGGATTGGACCTAAGACTTTAAGCCTCTTGGGCAACCACCATGTGCCTTTTCCTCCAAATTCTTGTGCATGTGCAGAGTTCTATTGACTTAAGTAAGACTACTCTCATAAGTAAGGATGCGCACCATGCACATGCAAGGAACTGTACAAAATATTAACTACTTATAATATATTACCTTATAAAAATATTTCATATTTTCAGACAACTGAAGGCTGCCATATAAAGACACAGAAAGTGTGATTTAAAAAAAAAAAACTCAGCCCATTCAGAAAGGAGTAATAAAAGGTATAATTTTTTTCTCTGTAGCTCACCTTTAATAAGTATTTAAGTGCTTAAAATATGGTTTGTGATCAAATTGTAAAGAGCACCATTTTGATTACACTGATCACTGCTTTTAGTCTCTGAATATTTTCTCCTCTTTTGTACTGTTCAATGGCTGTTTTCAACTACTGGTCTCAAGCCAACAATGAAGGGAATATTACTGTCAAGATCTAAGAATTATGCAGTTGGGATATATTGGAAATCAGAATCAGCAAACTGTGATTTTTATAAAATTTAACAGTTTTTCCAAGGAACAATAATAGATCAATTTCTTCTCTATTCTTTTCTGAATTTGTATTGATATTTAGTGTTCCAACTATATGCTGAATAAACAGGTTTCTGAATCGCCCTGCTAGTCTCCTGAGGAGCTGTGGATTTAACAAGATGCACCAAATAAATGTTATGTCTCTTGTGGATTTGACTATATTGATTATTTTAGAGCATATTTAATTAATAAACTTGTTGTTGGCTAATATTATTCCATCTGAGGATTTCAAACTGTTTTACAAACATAAATTGAGTAAGCTTACCAACATCTCTGTGAAAGGAAGTATCATTATGCCCATTTTACAGATGAGGAAACTGAGGCAGGTTTGTCTTAGCCCCAAGCACTTCTCGTCATTGTTTTCACTTCTTACCTCTCTGTATCCTTCCCTGCTGTGAAAAACGCATCATCAAGGTCCTGAAAGCACATGCATGCAACGTCCAGACTAGGTCCCGCCTGCCTTCAACTAGTAGGGCTTGTCACTGCAAAGGCTGCACCCCTGACAAACACAGCCGTGTTCAGGGGCAGACAGAGACCAGCTCAAAGCTGCCAGCTCTGCCCTGAAAGGAAACAAACGCTCAGCAGCCAAAGCCGTCTGCTGGGACAAACAGAAGCTTCCAGACTCCTTGTTCAACGCAAACACACCTGGCGAATGGCTGGGACAGTGAGGGTTCTGCAGCCTGGGAAGCCTTATGCTGGGGCACAAAGGAGCCCCCGCAGGCACAGCCAGGACTGCCTGGCTCAGCAGCAGCAGCATCCAAGGGGGGGAGGAGGGGAGAGACGCTGAGGGAAGCGCTCGGCGCCCGCCTGCCCCTCGGCCTCCAGGTGACGCGGGGAGCAGCAGGCTGCAGCTACACACACACACACACTCCGTCCCTCGACAGCTGCTTTGCCGCCTGGTGGTTTCGCCCCCTCGCCGGAGGGCCCCCGTGCAGAGTGGGGAGCGGCGGGCGGGAAGCCTGGGAGAGGGGGCGACGCTGCAGCCCTGCTCCGCTGAGCCACGGAGAGACCGAGGCGCCCCGGCCGGTGCCGCGCGCTTCCCTTGGCGCCTCTCCCGCTCCTGTCCCACGGCGGCTGCGCCCAGCGGCGGTCAGCTGGTGGCCTGGGCTCCCCCGCCCGGTCCTGCCCTGCCGGGCGTGACTCACCGCCTCGCACCCCAGGGGCCCGGGACTGAGAGAGCTGCAGGGGGGCGGCTCTTGCCCCTCCCCCCATTGGTGGGGTGGGCTGCGCTGGCCACGTGGCGAGCCCCCCACAGCTCCGCCTCCCTGGCGCAGAGGGGCCACCCTTGCCCCAACTTTCCTTCCGCGTGAGGGGGGGGGCATTCCTGGGTCCTCCCCGACCGCCGGGGGGCTAAGCCCAGTGCCCACCGCCCAGGCGAGCGCCCGGCTGCTGCTACTGGGAGGATGGAGCGGTGGCTGGGGCTGGAGGGAGCGTGGGCGGGGCGAGGGGCAGAGCGGGAGTTTCTGCAGCCGGGGAGGCTGAGCCTCCCCCGGCCTGTTACACCCGCCGCCTGCGCCAGGAGCCCGAAGACACTAGACTTAAACTCCAACCCGGGGGCTCTCGAAAAGTCCGTTTGTCCCCCGCCCCGCCCCGCCCTCCACCGCAGAGCGCCGCCCTGGCTGTAGTTTGCAGAGGAGGGAGAGGCGCGGTCACCGAGCGGCTGCTCCAGGTGCTGCCGGATCCGGCAGGGGGGCGAAGCGGCGCTCGAGGTCCCGACCCTCTGGGCGCTGAGCGCGGAGTTTAGAAGGGGGCGCGGGTAGCTGTTGCTGGAGTGATGCCCAGTTTGGCTCAGTCTGACCCGCTTCGTGCCCAGTTGACTGCCCGGCGCAGCCAGGGAGGTGGAGAGCAAAAGACAAAGGGATGCGGGTTGTTTCGCTCCGCAGTTGAGTGGCCTGGCCTGTAACAAGTGCAATGGCTGGAGGGGAAACAAGATTGATCTGTGGCAAAGGAACCGCTCAAAGGGCCCGATACTGATCTCACTGATACCACTGTCCCTCCGATGTGGTTACTCCGAGTTTACACCAATGGCAATGCAAGCAAAATGTGGCCAAGGGTGGTGAAAACCAGGGGAACATGGATCCTGGAGCGTCCTAGTAGGGCAGGGACCCTGGAGACCATAAGTCCCTTGCACAGGAAGATCCCTGAGCAAAACAGAAAGTTAAACCGTTGGTTAGAAATGTAAAGAAATGTGTTACTTTTATAAATCTCCCCTACATCTAAAGATGGGTACAAATGAAGTTAATGCCTTGGGGAGGAGGAAACACCATGAAATGCACGTACAAAAATCCAGCCCCTACATAACATTGTCGAGGTCTCAGTGACAATGCCGATGGGGTCTGCAGGTTTGTGTATTTGCCATTGTTTCCCTCAGTACTCTGTATTTAAAGGTCAAAACATCATTACTGCAAACAAAGGATCATAAACCCAGCCTGAAATAGCAAGGAGAATAAACAGAAGTATCAAGACAAATTCCCTTTTACCTGCTTACCCGCTGACACACAGAGACACACACACTCTCTCCTCTGGTACATCTATCTGACCTAGTGTATAAAGGGAACGGATCTGATCTTCGAAGAGCTGAGGGAGGAGGAAAGAAGATTTTAGAGGAACTGAATAGACTGCTCAGTGTAACCCCTCGCCTCTGAACTTCTTGATCCAGCCTTAACTTGCTGACTAGCTTAAAATTTCTGCAAAGAAAACAATTAACGGGGTTGTTCCATTTTTGCATGATTTAAAATCAATTAACGGATAAGTTTCACCCACGAAGTATCTGCGTTTCTTCTCAGCTTGTCTTAAATAGAGGGCATTAGCAGTGAAAAAGCGTATGTTTAAAAATGAAACGAACGCTTATTTGACTTCCAGAGACAATCACTTCTACTCCCTCTACCACAAACATCTGATCTATGGTTACATTTGTGTTTAACAAAGTCGGATCGATACAGAGATTAATTCGCATTTATAAATTCCTCCAGGAAACAATTTTCTGATAACTAGCATTGTATCGATCTACACATATTTTTGCTATTAATAAAGTCAGAAGGGAAAATAAAATATTTCAGATATATCATTTTGCTCGTGCTTTCACAACTATTTTCAGTGAAGCTCTATAGCTGTCCAGAACCGGAGGACTAACTGAGATCTCCCCATGAAGTCGTGACAGTCGAAATTAAATATAAAAGAGGGGAAAGTGCGATTAAAAAACTCACTCTAAAGTAAAAACAGAAATACATTGTATCCTTGAGAGGGTGCAATTGGCTTATATTTTATGGGGTCAGTATGCACTTTTTGGGGTCACATTGTCAGGAAGTAAGTAATATTCTCACTTTGCTCACAATGTCTGGAATTTGTATTGAGATGGTTAGGGGGGAAAGTAAAACTTCCTAGAAAGTTGGTGGTTATCTGGTCTTTTCTTTGTTCCTCTCCTAAAAGTCAACAGTATGGTGTCTTAGTGCTGAATGCTCACATTTTCATTGCATATGCTATTAAACAGAAGACAAGACCGCCTTGTTTTCCGTTACACTGTTGTTGTAACAAGTTGGTTCAGCGACACAATTATGTCTTTCTTCAGAGGAACTTCAGGCAGTGAGTGCAAGCCCATTTTTGTGGCTTTTAATTACTACTTTGAAAATTGTTCTTTTGGGTACTTGAAGAGACTGGCGCCTAAGTGCGATTAGACTATGTCTAGCTACCCTACCTGAAGGCAGAGACAGTTTTTCCCGCTAGGTGGCGGTACAAGGCAATATCATAAATTTAATTTGAGTATCCACACAAGGTGTTTTCTTTCAACACAGTCTGTACTGCCCTAATAACACGTTAAGAAAGAAAAAAAAAAAGTTATCCTGGGTCCGCAACAAAATATGGACATGCAATTCATTTAATAACGGTGCCGTATAACTGTTTAATGGGAAGTGTCCTACAAAGAATTTAGAATGAGACCTGGCTGTTAATGACATGAATTATGAAGGTCAGTTCCGTTAATAAAATATTTGGTATCGTTAGTTTTTCAGTTTTATAATCCGACCTAATAACGGTTACAATGTGCACATAAATTATAAATTATTACGGTAACCAGGGATGTTCCCGAATGGGTATAGTAATAAATATAATAATTTGTACGTTATATAGAGTATTTCATTCAAGACTCTCAAAGCACTTTATGTAATCCTAATATTCGTTAACTGAGATTCAGGGCTACACCACTGCGAGGTGCAGATTATTTTATAGGGCTAGGTCCATGCAGATGTTAAAAATGAATAACGTTTGACACCTATATAGCAGTTTTTCATTCACAGATCTCAAAAGACGATACAAAGAGGGATGAGGGTCCTTATCCCCATTTTATAGATGGAGAAATCGAGACAGAGAGAAGTTGAGTGACGTGTCCAGGGTCACAAAGTGTCTCGTTGGTAACTCTAGGAATAGAACCCAAGTCTCCCATTCTTGTGCCATCTTTTCACTGAACTACATCTAACCATTTAGATTCTTAAACTGGACCCAACACCTTATATCTGAGGGACAAGTTATGTGTGCGGACTGTATAATATTCTGGCTGTGTATCATCATTCCAGTAACAGCACCTTCCTAACCTCAGCTCTCATGAAGAGGACGTGTTTAAGCAGAAAACCAGAACAAATGAGAATTTGCGGAGGCTCCGGCTCTTTCTCTCTTCTGTGGTGACTATGTCAACAAATGTACCTAGGACTTGACCACGGACATAATCCGAGCTGACTAAAGTAGACTCTGACTAGGCTAAACTAACAGCTGATTAAACTAGAATCTCGCTGGGCTCGGATCTGGCCGTGGATCTGACGGGGCTAAGATCTGACTGCTCCATCTTCCCCCTAGTTTGTCGTATATATACATACTGCTGCAGTGTGAATAAATTGGCAACACTCTGTTTTGTGTAACCCCCCTGGAGGCTGGTTCTTTTTTGTGTTTGTTCTCCCCCCACTCTCACCCCCACCCCCGCACACACCCCTCCTTTTCAGCACGTGTCACATGTGAGGCGCCTCCTGCGTCCTGGGGTTCTATGGAACCCGAGGGGAAACAATATGACTGCGCACTTGATTGGCTGTTGCTAGGTGACGTCGCCTGCCCTCACGTGACTGGTGTTAAATGCCCGCCTGGCAGCTCCCACCGCGGCAGACAATCGTAAAGCTGCTGGGGAGGGGAGCCAACTGAGCTGCCGCCGCCGTCCGGTGTCTGGGAGAGTGTGTGACTGGGTTATGATGGTGACTCCTCCAGCGACAGAGTGGGACCTCCAGTGATCTCCTCTTCGGGGCTTCCAGCAGCAGCGTCTCTGCTCTCCCTGGACTTGTGCTGATTGCTGAGGGGCTGAGGCGCCTTTCCCCCTCACCCCCTGCTGCTGCGGCTGCCTGCCCCCCCTCTACACTTGGGGAGGGAGGATCAGGATGACTGGAGTCTTTGACAGTTTAGTCTCAGATATGCATTCAAACCAGATTACCTCCAACAGTTACCACCAGCATCACCAGCACAGCAGCCTGCACAAGTCCCAGGAATCCCCCACCTTACCCGTGTCCACAGCCACCGACAGCAGCTACTACACCAACCAACAGCAGCAGCACGGAGCCGGTGGAGGAGGAGGCAGCGGGTCGCCCTATGCACAGATGGGTTCTTACCAGTATCACGCCAGCGGCATCAATACGGTTCCCTACTCCGCCAAAGCCGGCTACGACCTGGGTTACACTGCCACTTACAGCTCCTATGGACCCTATGGAACCAGAGCTTCCCCGGCTAACAATGAGTCTGGTAGGGCTAAGCCTCTGGGGAAAGTAGTTTGGGGTCAGATGCTCAGCTGGTGTCAAACAGAGCAGCTCCATTGCCTTAGACAGAGTTTGGCCTGTTTACACCAGACGAGGGGTTGGTCCATTATTTTTAGAAGTGCCCTTCCTTTTCCCCCCTCCCCCTCTCATTTTTAAGGCGATCAAGCGGCTCTGACTGCGGGTCAGTTGTTTGGCAGGGAATGGGGGCAAGTGATTAGCAAGGGATGGAATGGCCAAGTTTCTCCCGGTAACTCACGCAGTGATTGCAAATAGCCCGGAATGGGCTGCATGGGGAGCAGCGTCTTGCAAATCAGCTGCCTTGTGTTGATTCCAGGCTAACTTTTCTCTACACATGCGCTGGTGAGTGATGATGGTGGTGATTGTTGTTGTTATTATAGCAGAGAAAGAGGAATGCGAGCCTGAGGTCAGGATAGTAAACGGGAAGCCAAAGAAAGTGCGGAAACCCAGGACGATCTATTCCAGCTTCCAGCTGGCCGCTCTGCAGAGGCGTTTCCAGAAGACCCAGTACCTGGCACTACCCGAGCGAGCTGAGCTGGCGGCATCTCTAGGCCTCACCCAGACGCAGGTAAGATGTTCCGGTACTTTTGATGCTTAGAGTGAAAGTCCTGGTCCTGTTGCATTCAGTGGCAGTTTTTGCCATTGACTTCAAGAGGGGCAGAATGTTGCCCTTTCTGCCTCGCACCCTGCGGTCTGGGCCTGGCACGCGCCCAGAGACTGCGCCTTGCAGCGCTGGTTCAGCGGGGCAGGTGGCACAGTCCCTGCTGTGTCTCACCCTTCCGGCCCTGATTGTTTTTCCTGCCCGCCGTTACACACCCAGTAACCGAGAGCCCTGTTCGCAGGTCCCTCGTTTACGCTCCCCGGATGATTAAACTCCAGTGACCCAGTGGGCCGTGTCCCTGACTCCATTCCGTGTCCGTGAGAGGGAGGCGCTGGGATTAACAAAATTCTCATTAGAGAAATGGCATCTGCTCTCCGGTATCAGAAGGGGTTGAAACTGATGATTGGCCCTTCTTGTGTCCTTAGCGCTCGGTTCCCTTCCCCACGCACCGTCCCCCCATGCTCTGCCTGCTCCGCTGAGGATCTTGGAGCAAGCCCTCTGGTCACAAATCTGCTTTGCCATTACTCCTGCCTGCCAGCCCCCGCCAGCCCCCCCACACACACACCCAGCACCTCCCCACCCCAGCCCGGCCATCTGCAGCCTCTCCCGCTCACTGCTGCGTCGCCTCACGCCTGTCTGTCTGTCTGTCCTTCCTTCTCCCTTTGGAAAGGTGAAGATTTGGTTCCAGAACCGCCGATCCAAGTTCAAGAAGATGTGGAAAAGCGGCGAGCTCCCCTCGGAGCAGCATCCGGGAGGCAGCGCCTCGCCCCCCTGCGCTTCGCCCCCGCCCTCGGCCCCGGCCTGGGACTTTGCTCCACACCAGCGCATGAGCAGCGGAGGAAGCTCGGAATCCAGCCCCAGCGGCGGAGCGGCCGCTTTCCTCGGTAACTACTCCTGGTACCACCAGGCGTCTAACGCCGCCTCCCCGATCCTGCAGCAAGCGCAGCACCATCACCATCACCACAGCGCGGCTCTCAGTGCAGGGACGATTTTCTAACCCGGCAGAGACTGAGCGAACAAGCCCCAACGAGCAGAGATCCAAGGGGCTCAAACCCAACACACCCGAGCGGACTGAAGTACAGACACTGGTGCTTTGGTGAAGAATTTCTTCGGCATTCAACACCTCCCTCTCCCTCTGGCATATCAAACAGGCGAATAACGCTTCCCTGCAGCCTTTGATTTGTGCTGAGCCGGGTTCGCTTCCCTCTGTGTCTCTGTTCCAACCCGATCGTGTGTTCCTCGCTGAGGTTTATTCCCCCCCCTCCAGTATAGTTCCAGCAAGTAGATAGAACTCCCCATTTCCCCTCCCCTCCTATTTTTCATCAAATCACCAGTGGATAACTTTTGTTAATTTTATTTTTTAAAAGTTTATAGGTGCCTTTGCGGATGACCTCATTTTGATGTTGACAAAAGAGAAATAATTTTTATATGTAGATTACAAAAAAAAAAAAAAAATTAAAAACCTCCCGAGTTTAAATTATCTTTTTTAAATGGGTGCAGGACTATGGTTCCCGAGGAAATGTTTGTAAATAAAGCTGTCTGTGCAGATTTTTTCCCCCCGGTTTCTTTGTACAAAAAAAGTTTCCATTAGCTCAGCCTGTATTTCATTTTTGGTTTTGTGAACCAAGTGTGGAAACTGCCAGATCTCTGTGCAGGCGCCGCACATTCCTTATTATTTTCACTCTTTGGTAAGTCTTTGCTGTCAAAATAAGCTACTGATTTCTCCCTCGCAGTCGTTGTTTAAACCTTAAAACAAAAAAGGGTATCGTTGGTTATTTATTATGGACACAAAATACTCTGAATGTTGCTTTACAATCAGAAGAGACTATTTAAATAAATTATTGTTTTCACTGTACTGGGGCTGTATTTCCTTCGGGATCCGGACTCCCGCAGATCAGACACACCTGTTTACACTAGCGCCCCCCACGCCACCCCCAAGCATGAAGCCGCCTCTCTGCAAACTTACTGGGCACGCCGCGTCTTACCGCCCAGCCTTGGAGGAGGGAGGGTCTGTATGTTTGTTACGTGGCTTTCTTTGCCCCTCGTTACAATTGTTGCATTGAGTAATGGACCGTCCCCGCTCCCCTCCCCCTTCCCTTCTCCTCCACAATAAAATCTCGCCCCTGCCAGCAGCCATGAATCACTCAGCAAACCCGGCCAGACTCGGCCCCTCCCCCCAGCGCGCTGGCGCCACAGACATTTAGCCCGGGACTGTCTCCTGCCGACTTACAGCTCCTCCGGCCGGGCCCCAGAGTGACACACGAGGCGACACTGGTAACCGATTCCAGCGCTGACCGGTCACCGCCGGGCGCTGCTTCCCCAGCCCCGAGAACCTTTTTGAATGCGTTCATTCAGCGCCTGCTTCCAAAAGCGGTGCCCCGCCGGGCGGGCGCTGTGGCTGTCCCTTGTGGTGTGTGCCTCAGTGCCGCTGGGATCTGGCAACGTTACCCTGCGAGTGCTAGAACCCGTGCAATGAAACCTCCTCTGCCTGTCCCGTGTCACCTGACTCGTGACCCCCATTCAAAGCAGGCCCAAAGCTGAATCCGGCTCCCCAGCCAAGCCGGAGCCGGATCGAGCCCTAGATCGGCCTCTGCCAATCAGGCGCAGTCAGTGCAAAAACCTGGCTTGGGGGTTGATTATATTTCAGAGGGTAACACATTATTTACCAGCCTTCCCTAGTTTGGTTACTGATACACCAAAGATTGAAAAAAACAAGCCAATGAAGTAGGCTTTAATTAACTTTGCTCAATTGCACCCGTGTTCATCTGGAGCAATTTCTCCTGAAATCCACCGAATTATTCCAGTTTTAACCCGATCTAACTGACACCCCAGTTTGGCCCTAACTTGTCACCACCACCACTGTTTACTTTCAACCTCTGGACAGAGACCAGGAGTTGGTGTCACTTGACTTTGCTGTTCCAGATGCTGCCATGTTTGGGCTGGGAACACCCCAGGAGGCTGTTTCTAGCCCAAGAAGCACCCTTTTCATTGCATGAAAAAGATGGAACCGCTTCTAGGGCCATGAGCCTCTGCAAATGCTTTCATTTGGAGGTCCTAGCCCACCTGCCAAAGTGCCCGGAAGCCGGTCCCCACACTCACTCAAACAGGAGGCAGGGGTGGCCCTGCTAACACCTGGCACCTCCAGGGCTACTCTTTGGAGCAGGGGCCATTGGGGAGGAGATGGGCTCGGTAAAATCGTGCTAGTATCTGCTGTCGCTCCCAAAGGGCTGTCACATGAAGGAGCCCTCTAGCAGCTTGGGAAGCGATGTCCCCAAACGGAGCTGTCTAGAAGCAGGCTTGGGTCCAAACCCAAGGCAGCCGCCCTCCTTATCTATTGAGCCTCTGTAGTTCTTGCTGTGGAGCCTTCAGCCCGAAATGGTGCCGGGGACAGAGGAGGGACCTGGCTGGCGCTGCTGTCTGAGGCCTGCTGCAGACAAGATGATTAAGAGGCCCAAACCGCAGCGCCTGGGGCAGGGAATGTTGGAATCACGCAACAGGCCTTGGCATGAGAGGGGGCGGGCGGGACAGGCGCTGGGGTGGGCTGGCTTGGCCCGGAGACACGGCGGAGTCTCAGAGCCTGGCAGGGCAGATTGCTCCAGGGAGCCACGAAGGCGCTCACCCCGGATGAGACGGAGACAAGGAAGGAGAGAGGGGAAAGCAGGAGAGAGTCAGCAGAATGAGAGAGAAGCGGAGGAGGGAGGCGAAAAAGAAAGGGGGAGACACGAGGAGCCAGAGATCGAAGAGAGGGGGGTGGGGAAAGGAGAAAAAGATGGGAGCGGATGGGGAGAAAGAAAGAAAGAAAGAAAGAAAAAGAAAGAAAGATGGAGAAGGGGAGAGAAAAAGGGAGCGGGAGAGTGACTGAATGGGAAACGGGGGGGTTGGGGAGTAAGGAAGCGAGAGTCTCCACAGCCGCCCCAGGCAAAGGTCTTGGAAACATTTCTCACAAGTTGCAGATCTCTACAAGACACAGGGCCCTGTGATCCGGCCCCTCGCAGACATCCCCTCCCCCGGTGATGAACGGGCCTTCCAAATGTGCTGATGACAAATGGAAATGGGAAACAGTCAACTCCCCTGCATTCAGCGGGAAACAAACCGACTTTATCAAACACATACATCTTAATTGTAATCCCTTTCGATCTGCACCAGGACAGTGTCAGGGGAGAGCCAGGCTTTGGCAGGTGCTGGGAAGGGCCATTCAGCTACGTACGAACTCCTGCCTTAGCCTGGGCCGCAGGAGTTTCCAAACTTCCAGACAATAAATAGTATTTGTTGCCGGGGCATAAATTTCATGTTTTGCTTGGAAGCAAATCACTGAAATAAAACCAGGCTGGCGTGGATCTCAGCGGGCGCTTTGGGGGCGAAGGAAGAATGTCAAAGATAAACAAATGTCCTAGAAATGAAGGGCATTGACCCTTCTTGGCTTCTTTGCAGCTCAGCAAGAAGGACACAAAATAAATAAATAACTTTTCAGGGTGATCAACGGAGACAGAAACGTGGGTTAGATCTGAAGGCTGCCTCGCTCCACGCAATCTGTAGGGTAACTCGTAGAAACCGGGAATATCCCTTTGCGGGTAGCCATTTCCGAGGCTCTTTAGTGAGGTTTTGAAGGGACACTTGAGCCGTGTTTATACAGGCATAGAGGAGCCCTTTTACACTCGGCTTTTGCTGCCTGATGCCTGCTTTGAAATGCGCCGTGTGTGCAGGACGCGAGGCGGCCCGCTCGTTTAAAAGCAGTGCCATCTTTTGTGTTTTCATAAATAAAGGCCGTCTCTCTTTCCACGGCCTTGTTTCGGCGGCGGTCAGAAGATACACTAACGAGAGGGGCTCTCTCCGCAAGGTGAAAAGTTCGCAACGCGTTTCCCTGCTCGCGAATCACGGCTCCAAAATGCGACAGGAACTTTGGAGCGGATTCATGCTTGAGAACGACGGAGTCGTTTTCGAGGCTGGTGTGTTGTCGGGATGAAGTTCTTCCAGCAGACCAGTCAGGGACCGTCCCCGCCGCACCGCGGAACCTCGCAGGTCTCCTCGTTCGCAGCAGCGAGCTCTAATAAGGTCTATGGAGATAGAGATGAAGATTGTCCCAGTTTATTGGGTTCAAGCGCCCGCCACGATTGTGACACTGGCTAACAGCAGGATGTGCGGAGGTAACAGGGTTCCGTTGCCTCAAGAAGCGGGACCTTCTGCATAATAGGGATGTACTTTGTCAGTGATTGCTACATTACAAGATGCTACATTACGCCCTGGGGCTGTCAAAAATATATATCCATGTAAGCGCCCCCACTGAGAACCTGAGAAATGAGAAAACTAGAAGATCGCGCTGGGAAGACACACACAGACTGGCTGACTTGTCCTGAAAAATCCTTTGTGTTCATGTCATTTCCATGTAATACAGATGCCATCTGGACTGGCCGCTCCTGGGCATTTCCCGGTGCCTCATCTTTCAAGTCCTTGCTCTGAGTTCCCAAACCAGTCCCCCTCTTATTTACTTGGGTGCTGTTTAGTTCGCATTGTGCTTGCTTTTACACGGTCACTCTAAACGCATATAACATTCATTAGAAGGAAGGCGAAAACGCGGGATGTAAACTGACATATTTTACATTCAGGCACGTTTTTTATGATTGTTTTCCCATCCTCGTTCCTTATCCAGTAGGATCCCGACAAGCTAGGTGTGAAACAGATGCCCCCAGAACAACAAACCCTTTTCAGGCTGTGTCAGACCTACATTTATTTGAAGCTTTGCAGCGTCAATCTAGAGAGCTTCACATGCCCAGAGGAAATGCTCCGCTTTAGAGCCACGGAGCATTGATGGGCATATCACGTTTGCAGGTAGCATAAAAGGGGCTGAGGTGGGGTGGGAGCTGATCTTGGAACGTGCGACCGCTGGGGCGGTTTCAAGGTTAGTCTCCAAAAGTTGTGCTGTGAAGGGGAAAGTGGGGCTGGAGATTTCAGTTCTCTCCCCCACTCCCCTCTCCAGCCAGACCCTACGCCTTTAGCTGCAAGCGTGTTCAGATTTGCCGGAACAGCTCCTGTGACTTGCTGCTGGAGGGCTCCTCCCTCCCGCTGCTCTCGCTTGTTCTGTGGGGTGGAGGAATTGCTGCCGCCCTATGGCTCCAGCAGTGGGGCAGAGCTGTGCAACATGCTCGGATCTCCCTGCTGCATTGGCCCCATCCCCGGGTGTGGAGGGGGATGGGGAGCCGAGCCAGAGAGAAAGAAGAAGGGTGGGAGGGGATCTGGTGTAATTAACCTCCCCTGCTCAGTTACCAGATTGAGTCCAGGGGGATTCAGCCCAGAATCCAACCTGAGCCAGGGGAATCATCTCGCTGTCATATTTGCAGGGGGAGGCTGATGAAATTTTGCCATGGCAAATTTTAGGCAATTTACTCACATGCCCCTATTAAAAGAAAAAGCACGAGAAATCGAATTAAAGCAGGTCTGGCAAGGGAGTTAGTTACGTGAGGCATGAATGTCTCCCCTAAAGCTGTAGCAATCATGTGGCATTAGACACTTCCGGAATCCTATAGCCAACTTGAAAAATCCCAGACCCCCTTTTTCCCTAATTTTTGCTCTGATCTGTAATTTTATCCACATTTGCACTAGTTTGAGCATTCTGGCTCTCCCATCTGAAAGCCTGCAATTACTATATAATTCTTCGCAATTTCACATGTCCTAATATGGACTGTAATTTTTGCGCAAGACAATTTCCTGCTATTTCAAGCATCAACATTGTCAAAGTTGTATGTACATAATAAATGGGAATATCAATGCATAGTTTTTAGCATAACATCTTGACTCCTCGATAATTATATCCGTTCGGAGCCTACGCAGAATTAGCCTGAATTGCATGGTAACTGCTGCTGCTTTAAAATTTTTAAAAATTACTCATAATTTTCCCAAAGATTACCAAGATCTCGAGTGCACAATGTCATCAGCGTAATGAAGAGTAAACATTTATGCTAATAATCTGCAATTTTTTTCATCAGCTATAAAGACAGAGGCTATATAGCAGAAAATTTCAGTCATATTCTGCAAGAGCGGAGCTGCAAAAAGGCTCCAGCTCTCAGAGGCATCTTCATCTCTGGGGGATCTCAATCCACATTTGCACTCTCGGGATATTATTATTGTGCTTGGCTTCTTTTTTTTCTCTCTCTCTCTCTCTCTCTCCTCTCTCTCTCCCTCTCTTTCTCCTGTAACTTTCATAGCAAAATGCCGCCTTCCATCCTTTGATTTGTTGTAAAGCACAGAATTGTGTCCAGATTAACTGAAATTGAGACTGAAGGTAAGGGTGGCAACACAGTTTCATTTTTCTGAAGGGTGGATGAATGCGCCGTGTCGATAAATTCCCCAGCTCGGGGAGCAGGGGGGTGGGGGAGTGATTATATATGCACCAACTAATTCTTCCATCAAAACTTCTTGTCAGTTGTGTCAAGATTATTAAAAGGGGGAGGAAAAAAAAAACCTTGATGCTGGATCCCTAAAGATTCATAGTGCAAATGGCTGAGGTGGGGTGGGGGGGATGTCGAGGAATCTAGACGTTGTTGTTGCTCACCCTTCATGGGGTCTGTGGTGGATGTGTATAGAAGAATATACTGTGTTTGTGGCGCTGGTGGCTTTCAGTGTTTGCTTTAGAATAACTCATCAATAGTAAAACTACAGCCAAATGTGCAGCGGTGTGATGATCACAGGCTGCTGACCTGTGCGATCAAATGCGATTTTTCCTCCCCTCTGTTTTAATAAACAGGATGGGATGCAGAGTTGGGAATGTGTTAGGCGAGGGGAACCCTAACGCACAGAAGAGGAACGTGGTTTTATTGATTACCATTTCTTCTTCTAGTTGGTGCTGAGCTGAACGTTTTCTTCTTTGATTTTTTGTGTGCGTTAATGTAGTGTGTATTTTCTGGTTTGGGTGATTTTTTGCAACGTTAATATTATTTACGGATTATTAAATATTGGGGGGAACGGGGGACCTGAGGACAAATAAAACTTTCTGTGTTGTGAAACTTGGGAGGAATCTGCAGGCACGGTAGAGGACTGTGGAAGGATGTTTGATCTGGACAAAATGCGGATTTATTTTTAATACGTCTAGGCGAAGACAGCAAATATAACATGGTTTGGACTCTGATTTTTAAAACATTTCTAGATTCAGAGGCTGTGCTCTGCAATTAGATTGACATATGTTCAACAACCCCAGCCATTCAGAGGGTTCTAGAAGACACGCCAGAGGATTTTTTTTTCTTTTTTCTTTTTTTGGTAGACGATATTAAAGAGATATCTCTTGTTTGGCAATTTTGCTAAGTCTGTCTTCATTACTTCGACATTGTGCATTTGCTAATTTGGAAGCCCCTTCCTATTGACAGTCCTGCTCCATACACCTGCAAGCAATTTGCAGAGCTCCAATATAGGAGAATTGCAGAGATGGCAGCTCGCACCTATTTTTTTCCCCTTCCCTTTTCTCAATGCACAGCAAATTTGGCTTTCAGTGCGTTATCTCTTTTGTTAATGCAAAAAGATTCCCTGGGCGAAAAAATTGCTCATAATTACCAGAGAGATGGGGAAACTGCATTAGAATAAATAAACCTGAAATTACTGTAATTATGTTGTGTTTGATGGGCTCGGCTTGTAATCAAGAAGAGAATACAGTGAAATGATGCTGACCCTCTTGGGTTTGCAGCTGTACGCACACTTTGGGGTCTTTTTTTGCAGAAAAGAGTCATTTTGATCATCATTAAGCGGTGTGTAGCCTATTTCAGAAGTGTTTGAAAATGAGGGCCACATTTTTTTTTTCCAACAAGAAAAAAAAAATGTCCCAAAATTGCATTTTGCCATTTACAGACCCATCCGTACGGTTGTGTTTGCGGAGTGACAATTGTTAAAGGTATAATATTCGAAATCAGTATTTAATCATTGTAATGAGGTATTGTTTCAATATAAGCACCTTTGGATTATTCATAGTTTAATTAATATCCTCATTATGAAAATCTTCGAATCAGATATTTGATGAACTACTTGTCAGCAACAAAGCAGAATTAATTAGGCCTGTATTGAGATTAACATTTTCAAATGTACAATTATAATAGACTCTAACTCAAGACCGCCTCGTTGAGAGAAAACTAATAATTTCTCTATTTGAATTGTTAGCAAGACGTTATTGAATTAGTAGAAGCTAATATCTCTTAAAGGGTTCCAATATGCTTGACCACACCGTTTCTGTCCGGTCAAAGGCATTTGGTCTCTGTCTGAGGAGTGTGAGATTTGCATTATTCTCTGTAAATAATGTAGCCACTGAGTCACACAAGTATTGTTCAGATAAATGCTGTTAGATGTTTAGTGCCCACATTTTAGCCTGTAACATTGCAGGAAATACAGAGTACTGTATTTCTCCAGGCAGAATCTTTCGTTCCTTGTGAACTCAACATGCAGCGGATCTCCCTTATCTCTTCCCTTTAGTCTCCTTACTCCTATCTTGGGTTTACCAGTAACCGAAGCCGGTGCCTTATCTTTTGAAAGTACTTTAGACATGACCACATCATTTGATCACTCATCACCAAGAATTGCAAAATGGGTGCGTGTCACAACAAAAATCGATACAATTTATCATTACCTTTCTCCACACAACCTCCCTGGAGCCCCCCTCCCCAGTATGGAAACTGCATGTAGATCCATTCATTGCAATCGGAATAAAAAACAGATGCAGCGGCTTTCCCAGGTCAAATCTACCATGTGACAATTCTGCTCTGATTTCTAAAGCTTTGACCAAAATTACAGCTGTGGTCATCTGATCTTTGCAAAGCCACTTTAAGGAGTTGGCATGTCTGAGCCCAAACCTCGGTTTTAATAATTCTTTGAATTATTAGATTAGCTGGGTCAGGAAATTAAATTTTGCAAAAACTAGCTACTGTGAGATACAGGACCATGTATCGGGCTCGAGCTTCTTTTCCACCACAGCTCCATTGAGCTGCATTTGAGAAAACACTCTCCTATTTTATATCTGTTTGATAGACTTACGGCTTGCAAATTTCCTGCAGTGATTGTTTTGCTTAAGGTTGCGGGTTTTGAGGGCAAACGGTATCCTTCAGAGAGCCCTCATGATTGCTGCCGGTTTGTTCAGAAACATGCTCTTTCATTTCCTGGCCTGACCAAGTGAGTTTTCAGGGACAGCAAATCTCCACCGGCCCACACAAGCTGCGTGTCAGAACTGCTCAGATCCAACATGGGGAGGAAGGGAAAAACTCCTCTGCATAATAATCATTTGCCAAATCCTTATACCGGATTCCCCCCCCCCTCTCCCCCAGCCATGTGCCCCCGCCCCAGAGAAACAGGAAAGATGGCAATGCTCATTGCAGCTCCAATAACACGGGGAGACATTTTCCACGCCTGTCGTGCATTTCCCGCGGATTAAACTTTGCTCGGGTTCTTTAAAGCTAGGCCGATGCCCCGTTCTAGCACCAAGGCCACCCGAAAACATGGCACCGGGTTGAACAAACCACCCAGCCCCCGCGGCCACTCACACAGCGGGCTGCGGGGAATATTTTCCTTCTCCCCCCCCGCCCCTTGTAGCCGGAACGCGGAGGCTCCCACGCCAGTCCCCAGCTTGGCCCTGAGGAGAGGCAGCCGCTTTCCGAGCTGGAACTCTCTGGACCAGCTGATTTCCTGAGGCTTCCAGCCTCGCCTTACAACGGGTCGGTCCAGAGAAGGCGAAAGCCAAGCCCCGGGCCTTGGCAGGCGGGCTGGCTTGGGGCGCCGTTCGCCCTCCGCCAGGCGCTCAGGTGTTCACGCGCGGTGTAGAAACACGTTGTGCGGTTAGCGAGCATTTGAGGGAGCACTTTAGACGCCTTTTAAAGCCCAGAGGAGGCTGCCACTCAAGGCCCTCGCTCATACCCCAGCATCCAGGCCAGGCCCCTTTGAACTTGTCACCTTTTTTTTTTTTTGAACCTGAGCTCCACTTTACCTTTCTTCTCTCCAAACCCCAGCCTTTTCCTGCAGCACCTGCTGCTGCTTCTCCTCAGTCACTTAAAACACACCGTGCAGCCGAGGGGGGAAAGATTGCGTCCAATCCACGCAGAGAGGCAGAAAGGGGAAGCCGGCGGCATCTCCGTTTGCAAGGAACAGGACAAAGAGTGCATGAAATCAGTCGGAGGGACAATGGAGGGCGAGGGGGACAGAAATGGCAGAGGCGCTTCGGCCGCAGGAGTGGGACGAAGCCTGTAGCCAAAGCTGAAGTTAGTAACATTTCCCACTGAGCCCTCGGGTGGTATTATCCCCTCCCCCCAAAAAACATAAAATAAATGAATAAATAATAAATAATAATAATAAATAGAACAACCAGTGACTGCTGGCGAGTTGCACTGAAGCGAAGATAAAACCCAGAGGAAGTCTGCGCCCTGCGAGTTCTCTGTATCGCCTCCCACAGCCAGGATCGTTCTGAAATCGAAAGGCAGGATATTCTGACTAGTGCCTGCGTGAATTGCCCCTTGGGAGGCGGGATTTCATTAGCGTGTGTGTGTGTGTGTATGTGTATAAATATATATGTATGCATATACAAGAACTATCTCTGGAACACACCGAGCGCCTTATTTAGATGCCAATAGAGATCTGTCAATAAGATCTCTTGATTTATTCGCCGGGTTCAAATCTCTCTCTCTCTCTGGAAAGTTTCCCACGTGGATTGATCGCCACCACGCTCAACTTTGTAGAAGAGGCCGCAGGTCCCTTGGCCAAAGCCTAATTCCCAGGCTTGCAAGCGGCTTAAAGTGTCCCCTGGCTGAGGAAAGAGCGTGAAACCTCAGCTGATAGTGCGTGTCCAGGTTCCTTCAGCTCGGACGGCAGCTTTCCCATGCCCAGGGCTCCTTAGTCTGTTACACGCGCAGCACGTGGGAAAGACGCAGGCGATAAACATCACGCATGCAGCGGCTCTTTTTCCAAACCATAATTTTACTGTCTCAAAGAAACTTTATAACTTATGTACAAAGATTTTTCTGTTTTTCCCCAGATACAAAGCAATAAGTTAACATTCTCAATATAAAACTAAACTTTGACATATAGAACACTAAACACAACTGATCTCAGTTTATCACATCTTCCGAACTTCACAAGTCAAATGTCAAGATCTCAGGTCACAAAGCATCATGTTTTACAGCCACACAAAACGGAACGGAAAAAAGGCTAAATTTGTGCAACATGTTTACAGAACAATAATCATAATAATTAAGAATAAAATATGTACAGCGATCAGATCCTGCACTTCAGTAGCGCATGTTGACTTCAGATTGGCATTCTGTGGTAAAGCCTCTTGAGAATTCGTTTAAAGCTGAATTGTGTAATTTTCGAGCCAATTGGCATCTCTTCTTCCCTGCCATCTCTCTCCAATTGCTGAGTATAGGGAACTCTTTTCTTCCTTTTCCTCGCCTTTACAGTAAGTAAAGCGCTCCACAGCTGCTGCGATTCCACGTTCATATTAAATAATGTGTATTTATTTTCTTGGTTAAATAACACTACAGATGTGAAAAATTGCAAACCACTCGGAACAAACCTCTCCACACCAGCAAAGTATAAAAGTTAGTGTAAAAGTTAAAAATCACATCCTTCTTTTTGCTGATTTTTTTTTGTTTTGTTTAAAGTAAACTGTGCATTGAAACAGTGTCCTTTGCAAATCAGATAGTCCATGTGTTTTTAGCACTCTTATAGTGGTAATTTAAGTCAATAAATTAAATCCCCAGCTCTCCCTTTAACAACAACAATAAAAATGTACACAGATGAATCTTGAAGGGTACAGGAAAATGCAAAGAAAAAGATCTGGCTATAGTACAGGTTGTTTTCGCATTGCTGTTAAAGAGGAGTGGGGTAGTAAATAAATGACCTACATTTCATCAGGCTAGACACAGACAGACAGACAGACAGGACAGAGGAGAGGAGAGCTTTTTTGCTCTACAAACATATTTTTCTGATTGTCCCACAAAGCTGAGGGTCGGATTTTCTCTCTGTTCCCAGGCTGTTCTCCGGATGATCTAATGGCTGCTCTGTCAGCTGTCAGCAGTTGGGAACCAGCC
This sequence comes from Emydura macquarii macquarii, assembly GCF_026122565.2. NCBI lineage: Eukaryota > Metazoa > Chordata > Testudines > Chelidae > Emydura > Emydura macquarii. Next base: position 74,921,983 of record NW_027131390.1, read on the forward strand.
CCGCATCACATCTGTGCTTGTCTGCACTACACTAGAGTGCAGTGTTAACGGCTCTATGGGCAAGAGACCTCTTTCCTGATTGTTTGTTCTCTTTATTTTTCCCCTCTCTTTTTTCCCCCTCTTTTTATTTATTGGACTTATTTATTTTTCTGGACCGATAGTGCCTGAAACGGGGAGACTGGTTTGTAATCACATCAGCTGAGGTTGCTGCATAGCTTCTTGGTGGGCTGAAGGGTACCATGATGTGTAGCTGGGGATGTAAGAGCCCGGGGTCCCCGTAGAGGCCTTACCCGATGACGAGGTGGTGTTCCACACCGGGGGGACTGGAGGCGAACTGGCCGAGAGGGCCCTGCCATTCGCCAGAGCGCTGCTTTCCAAAGCTGCCCCTCCCTGCTTCATTAGCTTCTTGAATTTAGATCGCTTGTTCTGGAACCAGATCTTCACCTGGAATAACATAAAGACGTTACTGAACAGGAAGAAGGGCAGAGGGAGACGGGACTGTGCATAGGGCTTTGTCTAAAAATCTGGGGACAATGTGCTCAGCACAGAGACATGCCAGCGCCTCTATGGCAGCCTAAAGGCAAATTCTTAGCTAGCTGTGACTCCTAATCTCGACACGGGAAGTTTGACAGCTCCAAACAAACGCCTAATACCTGGCCAAAGGACTGACATACACTGGCATGGGACAGCCGGGATCAGTCTTTGCCCTGGTGAACCTCATGGTGTTTTACTGTCCAAGCAAAGGTTTAGGGACCAGCCGTACCCGTTTCCCCCGTTCGCCTCCCAGGACATAGGGGCAGGTGGGCAGCCCCGTACATTCGAGTTGCGGTTTAAAGACGGAATTGGAAAAGGGATGCAATCAATCAATAGCCCCTTTTGCAATGCACTCGCATCTCTCCGCGGCCCCTCAGCTCGGTCTCCTCGGGGCGAGCAGCTGGTTCTAGGCACGCTAGTTTCGGGGCTTTCCTTTCGCCTTCCTTTGCTGGCGGTGCAGCTGCAGACCCCGGGTCTGTCGGGTGCGATCTTTCCTCCCGGAGCAGACAACGCTGCGTGATTGTTGTTGTTCCAAAAGAGCCTAGAAACTTAACACCGGGAGCGAGCCAAGCGCCCGGGCGCCCGCGGGCCCAGAGCGCCTGGGAAAACCTACCCTGAGCTGTGGGAAAGTTCAGGTTTCCCACGTCAAAAAGTGCCGCGCGGCTCAATTTTAAAACGCTGTGGCGAGGCATGGACGGTTAAGCCCCAAATACAACCAGACGGGAGGCTGGCGATAAGGAGGAGGAGGAGGGCGAGGCTGGCACGTTTGGTGTGTGTGGACGGCTCAGAGAGTTATTAGCCAGGCACTTGAAAGCTGCCGAGCGAGCGAGCGAGCGAGCCGGGCTCTATTGTTCCAGCTGTCCGGCCACGCGTGGCCCCCAAGCCCGGGCACAGGCGTCTCCCAACCCGGCCTAGGACTGTGCAGTGCAGGGCCCCTTGGCGGGAAAGAGGGAGAGGAAACAGCAAGGCGGCGAGAAGGGCTGTGTGGAGGGGAGGACGGAGCGGTTGCTGCTCTACCTGTGTCTGGGTGAGTCCCAGAGAGGCGGCGAGCTCGGCTCTCTCGGGCAGAGCCAAGTACTGCGTTTGCTGGAACCTCCTGTTCAGAGCCTGCAGCTGCAAACTGGAATAAATAGTCCGAGGCTTGCGGATTTTTTTCCCTTTCCCATTAAAGCGAACTTCCCCTCCTTCCACCACCGTGCTCTTCTCCGCTTCGACCCCTACGAGCACAAACGACGCACAGTAAATAGCAGTAACAACAAACAAGGAGGATGAGAAGAAAGGGAAGAGAAGTGAAGCTCGAGTCGAGCTAACAAAGGCTCCAGGCGATGATGGCAGTCCAGGCTCCTTCCCAGAGAAAGTTTGCTATTTTTACAGGCTGCAGTTTAGGTTTAATTACCCTTAATTGCATACATTGTTTATAGCGCTACGCAATAAATAATTACGAAGACTAATACGTGCACATCTGGGTTGATTTTTTTCCAGCCGGGCATTGTGTGCTCTGTGTACTGATCCGCTCTGAGCCTCAGCCTTTTCTGACTAATTCTTTTTATTTCATTTTTATAGATATATTTTGATACAAGCAACCTCCCTCCCGCCTTCCCTTCCCCTCCCCCACTCCTCCCCCTCCCCAAAGCCGAGTGCACCTACCTGTCTCCTCTAACCGGGTCTGAGTCAGGCTGGAGCTGTTGGGGTAGGATTGCACTGAACTGATGTAGGGGTTAGACGAGTGGCTGCTGACCGAGTTGACATAGGGGTAGCCCAGCGGTCTGGAGAAGGACGAAGCTGTGCTGTAGGAGCTGTCAGGCTGAGAGTGGCCAGCTGAGTGTAAACAGTGCATGGAATAGTGTCCGTGGGACATGGGAGAAGGAGACATTTGCTGGCTGGGTGGCCCAAACTCCATAAAGACAGCCTTCCCTGAGACAGGGCTATTAAGACTCTCTGGCATGGTAGTCATGGTCATTTCTTGTCGCTTGGTCTGTGTGTGTGTTCTCTCTTCAGCGTGCCTTTTTGGGGTCTGTTGTGTTTCTCAGGACAGGAAAGGACCCAATTTAAGCGGAACAGGGCTTTGCACTTTCCATTCATAAGAAAATGGAGTTTGTCTCTTTGAAAAGTCTAAGCATGATGCTGTAGATCTACACAAACTCGCCTAAAAGCTTTGACTCAGCCAAGCCTATGAATATTCATGAGCTGGCGGAGCTGATTGGTCCGTCGTCTTGCATAATCGCTTTGGATTGGTCAAAGGCGCTCGGGGCTCGCCTGGACCCTAGTGAGTGAGACGAGCCGGACTTGGTGAGCGGAGCGTCCCCCGCGTGCGATCATCTGGGCTAGACAACGCCGGAGAGCACAATAGAGGCGGCGGAGAGAGAGACCGGGGGCAGGCGGCCCAAAGTTACTGCAGGGCAGGCGAGGAGCCCCGGGGCCTGCTTGCCAGCCAGGGGGCTTCACGTCCTCCTGGGAGAGCCCTGGGCAGCCCTCCTAGAGCCCACTCCCGAGCCCAGGCTCTCCCTCCCTCCCACCCGCCGTGATTCGCTGCGTCCATAACATATTAGTAAACAGGAGCGCCGGAGCGCCGCGTCTGCTTTAGAGGCAGGGAAACGGCTTAGGAAGGAAGCAGCAAGGCGATGCAGGAACGTGGGAGACACAGCAACTCCCCAAAGACTTCTCCCTGCTTCCGTGGCACGAGGCACTGTGGGTTGCTAACACGCCAACCTCAGCTGCTTTGCTCCTCAGTTAGGACAGTCCCGGTCCTTCCTGAAACATACTGCGGGATGATCGTGTCCCCCTCTGGGAAAGGGGGCCCTGCGTGTCTCCTCCCAGCCAGACTAGATCCAAGGGATCTAGTTAAAGGCCTCTGGCTCCCTACCGCTTTCTGCTTCAGCATAAAGGAGTACCTAGAGAAAATGGTGCGGGCAGAACCGCCGTTAGTATAATGCTGGTTCTGTCTTTGTTTTAGCACGTAGTTTTTGTGTATATATGTGCATGTATACACACATATCCATAGATACAAGGCATGCGTCTTTGCGTGCGTGTGTGTGGATATATACACATATACACACATATCTGCATGCATTGTGTACACCCACACAAATAGATCACTAACAGCTGACACACGGATTGATACCATCTCATCAAGCATCGTTCAGTTTTCGCTATCAGCTGAGAGGGACCTTGTCAATTTTTTCATTCCTAAAGTATCTAAATTGGGCATTAAAACCCCACCTGAGACGAAAACTTCCGTGTAGGTGCTTGGTGACAAGGTGGGACTTTGGAGACCTGCACAGCAAGCCTACGATAAATCCCCAATGACTTTGCCAGATAATTAGAAAGTGTTGATAATTATTTCTTTCATAATTTAGTGGTGTGTGACGGTAACAGAAAAATGATCTTGTGAAAGTTCACACGTGCAGATGTATTAGTTACTGATTCATTTGATTAAATGCTAGTCTCAAGTGCTCTGATCCACAGCTGAAGGCGGCCCCATTAGCATAACACTGATGTTTAATTTTCATACGCATAATTAGCCATATATTTAACACTAATAGCAACATGCAGCCTTCCAGCATTAAACAGCCTGGGATTTGATCTGGCCTGAGCTGAACTTTCTCGGTTACACCTAGATTGTCTGGGGTGCGCAGTTATCACAGAACCAAATCTATGTAATCAAGCACATTTTGGCAAAGGGAGAACACCAATAAAAATGAACATTCAAAACAAACCACATTGCTGATGTCGTTACCGATATTAGCGGAGGCTTCTCTTCTCTGAGCTCCTGCAGCTGCTGCTCACGGTAGTTCTTGTTCAGCGATGGGGCAGAGATATGGCAGGAAGCGTGGCTGGGACTCAGCTAATCCCCAAAACACAATCAGATACCTTTGCCAGCGTTTAAAAGATGTGTAAACTCTTCAGGCAGTGGCGATGTTTGAAGCAACCAGCTAATGACTGTGCAAGCTGACAAGTCTGAGCCTCTCTGCTCTTTTTGCCTTAGTGGTTCTGTCGGTTTTAATTGCCCATTTCCTAGCGCCTGTTTTACATCCTTTTTGGTTGCGAGGCGTAAAGTTCATGTTCAGAAAGTAGCTGCGGATTGGTGCGGGAAGAAGGGGCAATGGTCTATCCCCACATGGACTCCTCTGGCAATCAGCTCTCTCCCCCGTGCTCATCCTTTCAGCCCTGGCTATGTAAGTGACCACTCGAGGCGGGTTTGTGTTCTGGGACAGAGAGGGGATTGTGACCGTGATCAGAGATCTAGGAGAGGTGTGATTAATCAGCGATCATTAAGTAATGTCTATAGCCAAACTGAAGGGAACTGGCTAGCCAGACTGAGTAATTTATTCCAGGCAGCTGCAAATATGCCAACTATTAAGCAACGAAAACAGGCAGTTGAGGATGTTCCTTGTTAGATAAATGCGGTGCAGGAGTGTATTCACATCTGGAATATAGGATGGCTGGACTCCACTCTGTGTACATGGGCGTCAGATTCTTATCTCGGTTACGCTGGTGGACATTCAGAGCAGCTCAATTGACTTCACTATTGTTATTCCGGATTCACAGTGCCGTAAGAGATCTTAATCCGTCCCCATTCTCTTAAACTTGCTCTACATAAATGAGCTCAGAATGTTTACACTAGGGCTTTGATTACTGCATGTCCCACAAGAAATAAAAGCGCCGGCTGAAAACGTTTAGCTTTTTCTCCTCTCTACGTGCTGGGTTTTGTGTAATAATAGACACACACACACAGTGTTTGAGCGTGTCTAAATCTTTTCTGAGTCAAAAAGATTATGATTCTCAATCAATACTGTGCTCGGTTTTATATCCTTAATTTAGAAGTATGAGACACAAAAGCCCACTGTAATTGTACATAACACCTGTTCCTAGATAGCCTGTCTATTCACTTGCGTGGTGGTGGACACAGAGTAGAGATATTTTCTTCCATGCACAGAATGGAAATGTGTTTGGAAAGTCACTGGGGAGTAGCGGGACAGCCCCAGCTAAAGTTGTGCCGGGGTGTGATTGGATCCGGAGTCACCGTGAAGCCCGTCCGCAAGCTGGAAAAAGTTTGGTGCTAGCAAATCAATGGGGAAAAAATAATTAAAATCCTTATAAGCCTCCTTCATAATGTCTGCCTGGAAACATAGCCTGCGTGCAGTATTTTAAAAACGAGTTGGTTTCCCATGCAGCCGAAGCGTTGTTACTTTAGTAGTCACCTTTATAATTAGGATTAGAAATGTGTACCCTAACTACCACCACCTCAGTATAATTGCTACCCAAACAGCTTGTTACCACAGCAGTTGGTAAAATCCTGCAGTCCTAATAAATTTAGACTTGGGAAAACCTCAGGGTAAACAGAGACTAAAACAAGAGGCTGGACTAATTGCTAGCAATCCGATTACACTCTGAGGGGAGAAAATCACTCTGTGGTTCAGCATTTTGTAACATGGAAACGGTCTAAATGTCTCTGTATATTGCATTGTCCGCGCAGATCACCCACCGCGCTAGGCAGAACGGTGCTTCTCATCTTGATCACTGGACATTTCTGTAAATCGCTACTTGTGTTTTGCCTATCGCTTTCGAAGAGCTGGTCTGTGAGGCTGAAATATTACCATTCTCGATGACAGGCCAATACAAGTGACTGGTTTCATATTAGCAACTAAACTGTTGGTAAAGAATAAGAAATTAGATGAACTGGTCGAGGATTAAGGTAAAGGACACACACAACGGGGGAGGTGGTAGGATATTTTATCGTTCCCCCTTCCTACTTTAACAGCTCAGGCCGATGTAACAGCCCTTACGCACCCACAACTCAGTGGGAATTTGTAGTGCTATATTCTTTGTATTTCATTACTAAATTGTCGTTACTTTGGGTAGAGACTGAATCTTACAACGTGGCAAAATATCAAACCGTTTTAACAAAGACGAGCATTGGTAGCCCAGCATTCGTTTTCAGGAAACAACATATATTTACCAAGTACACTGTGTGATGGTTTTATTTAGCAAGTACACTGGATATTTGTACCAAGTACACGGTACGATGGGTTCTAAATCTGCCTGGGATCAAGGACTATTTAACTTCTGTGGATTCGTAAAATGGTTTGATACATCATTTGTTTTACAGCTTTTAAGGGCCAGCTACCTTCCAAATTAATCTAAAAAACGAATATGCAGTGCCTAAAATGTCACTTTGCGTAACCAAAAAACAAAACAAAAAAAGTCCTTTTGGAAGGCCCCTGAGTAAGGATTGTGCTTCGCCAAAACTGTTGTAAGAAACGAAGGGAGTTCCAGGACAAACAAACAGCAGCAGAGTACATCTAGTGGAAATTGGTTGATCCCCCCCCCATCAGTCAATACACTCTAACAGAGATTCCAACATGCAGGAGCAGACGGCAGTTTGCAAAGGGAAGGCAAGTGCCGATCCCGAAGAGTAAGTTATCAGTAACTACGATTGGTTTTACCGTTGGTGGTGTGGCAGTTCTGTCACTTGTCTCTCTCTGACATTGCAGTGCAGGGGCTGGTGGTCGGCAGGAGCAGCAGCAGCACCCAGTGTGTTTAAATACCTAATTCAAAACACTCACACATTCGGGCAGGGTGATTAGGAGCCACCTAATGGCAGATCAAAACCTTAATCTTCAGGACAGGTCCGCACTAAGATTTTAGCAATTCGTCTTGAGGTTGTGCAGCTGGATTCATGATGAATTATTATTATTATTATCATCATTATTCATGGGATCAGAACAGTTGCAGTTCTTACTAAAAGTCCAAACTCTCCCCCCAAAACACCTGACGGGAGCTGGGGTCATCTCTCTAGGATTCTAGGTCGCACAGCCACTTCCTCAGTTTTGCTAAACGTTCATAAATGCGGAATGGGTTTCTCATAATTACAGCTGAGATCTTTAGACAATAGGAAATTGGCAAGCTGGTTAATTCTAAAATCAGGGCGATTGTCGATTTCACAAGGGAAAGCCGCGGAATCTCGTTTTCACCACTTTTTCTTGTGTGCAAAAAAAAAAAAAAAATTTAACTGAACCAAGGGGGCAAAGAGCAGCTGGGAAGGACTGTAGGAGGAACACGATCTCTGTTTTAGATAGCACGAACGCCACATTTAGGAAATTAAGCATTTGAATTTATTTATTTATTTATTTTTCCTACTAGTACAGATCACGCGCTTGGGAAATAGCAGTGTGCTAATCACAGCCAAGGAGAATTGTTACATAGCTCTCCACAGTTCAGATATAATAGGAAACTACCATTTTCCTCTGCCTTCTCAATTGCGTTTAGTAAGTATCATCCGATATGTGCTTGTCCAGTGTAAGCATCTGGAAGCACGAGTAATAGCTCTGTGTATCTTCCCCCTTTCCCCCCATCCTTCATAATTAAGAACCCAAACTCTTCTTGCTTTTAGAGTGTGCGTGTGCACGATAGCTTGAATGTTTACAAACCCCAGCTGATTTTTATTGAATACTTGTATCAGGCAATAAATCTGCAGTATATGTCACTCACAATTATGCCCTAAAAACTGTCCATCCCGTTTCCTCTAGCGAGCTACAGCGCCTATTCCCAGTAAAAGTTACAGAAATCTTATCTTGGTAAAGCTGATAGAAATTTTAAGAGCACGCTAAGTCGATCCACTTCTTGATCCAGCCTTAAGATTCTTCCTCCACTTTAGTAAGGATTTCTGCTCCTCCTGATGTAATTACAATGGTATGTTCAAACTGGGCTGACCTGAAATATACATTTAGCAATTATTAGGGGGCAAAGGTGGCTAGCCATGCATATGAACCTCTTCCATTTCTTCCGGCTGTCAGCGATCAATTCCACAGTTAAATATATATATATATATAAAGTAAATTCAGGCACCTTTTATCGTCTACAGAAACTGCAGTCCATTTATCCTCTAGGATCTTAAATTCAGGGGATCCTTCCATTATTATTGGCTCTGTAATAGGAAAATAATGTTTTCTAAACTGGCCGCAACACAGCGTTGTCTACTTCTTAAAAGAAAGGGTTCCAAAGGTTTTTAAATTGTATTGCTACACTAGCATAAGAACTAAAGAGGAAGAGGAAGAGGAAACTCTGAGGTATGAAGTTACGCATTTATTTTTTTCGTGAAAGACTAAAGAAGGGCATTTTAATCAAGCTTTAATTAAGACCCCGTGGATAATAACCAAAGCACCAACCGCTCTTATAAACAGCAGATAGTTTTAAAATATTTGAATTTTTAAAACAGGCTTAAAATGTTCATTAAATCAGCAAAACAACAATTTTCTTATTTCCCTCTAATTGCTGCGCCATTTAGGCACACACTGAGAAAGAGGGTTTTTTTTTTCTTAAGCTTTCTATGATTGGTATTTAGCACATTCAACCTTCCAGGGAAAGGATTCTGACTGGTTAGCTAGGATGTAATACATCAAAAACCATACAACAGCTCCTGTCATGAAGCAAATGACATAATAGTCACCAGATAGCTTGGTGTTAAAAACATTGCTTTGCTAACAGAATTAGATTGTACTATTTCTGCAAAGGCAGCTCCAAAATGTGCTGGGTAAGTCTCTACTCTATCAAATATAGATCACAACTGTTATTTTATAATATTTTTTGAGGATTTTCCTCCCCCACATCTTATCACTTGGCAACTATTTCCATTAATTATTTCACAAATGAAAATTTAAAGGATGTTTTCAATCTGCTTCCCCTGGGGTTAGCCTGACCGAAATCCCAAAATCTGAAGCATAGCCAGTCAAAGAAAGAAAAGGTAAGGATGTGTTTTTAAAAAAGAGAGAAAGAAAAACATATATAAGTTACTAACCTATTGTAAACGCCATTCCTTCTTCCATTAACAAATCACTGACATGGTCTACAAAAGAAAACAAAAATGTTTTTATGGGGGGTGGGTTTTTTGTTTGGTTTTTTTTTTTAAGTAAATGTAACCAGCATTTGCTTTTTAAAATCCTTTTTTTTTTTTTTTTTTTGGCCCGCAGGTACAATGCAAGGCAATTCCCTTTAAGCATCCGAGGAAAGCGTTTAAAGTAATCTTCCCAAACTCAAAGCAAAGCAAACCAGATATAAGATCTGCAAGATCACTCTACTATGCATAGATGAAACTAGCCTGAGTTCCAGTTCACTTCCAAGGGAGTGACAGAATTTATCAATTGAATCAGTGCAGTGATTTTTTAATGTTTGTTTTACAATAAACTTTGTCAGTTTCGTTGAGCTTATAGCTATCCGGGAAGTGAAGAAAACTAATACAATAGGGATGTATTCATATTGGTCTTTAGTTTTGCTGGCTTTAAACAAGTTATCTGTCGTCCCTGAACAACAAAATCGACTCTAAAAGGGAAAGCCTGCAGAGAAAGTTGCATTTGGTCAAACAGAAAAGTTCAGCCGATTCTCACTCTTTGAATGGAGGCTTTTTGTTGCAGAACAAAACCAAGACATTAACAACTACGTTGTGCATAGGATAGAGCGTCATCTAGGTGGTGTTTCAAAGGTCTTTGCTTCAGAAGAAAGCATTGCACGGGCCCTGCTTCCCACTTTCCCGTCTCTTGTGTCTTGGTTATTATTGACAAACTCTTAGATGTCTTCTAAAAATGCCCTGCAAGTAATACTTGATGGGGCTCCTGCTAAGAGAGCCTCTGCTGCAAAGAGGGGAACATTGCCAAGGAACGCCCGGCAGAGGGGGAAATAAGGGGAAGTGGTTTCAGTGTCAGAGCGAGACTGAACTTCTGAGCTTCTGCTGGCTGGGATCCTCCAGCAACTGGGCCGGGAGGATTCAAGTGGCCTTCGAAATAGTTTGCAAAGTACATTTTAAGACCCTGCAAACTCTATAGGTCTTCGTCCTGTCCGGTCTCAGCCTCCTGCAGCATCTCTTGTCATCAGGTGTTGTCAGTGGCTAGCAGTAGTGTTGTAAGGCTGGCAGGAGGAGGACGGTGTGGAGCGAACAGCAAATACCCGCTCGGCCAACGCTGAGCAGTCGGTGCAGATCACCGCTAACCCACATACCCAGCCCCTGGGAAGCACAGAGTCCGGGCCCGATTCTGCTCCCGGTGAAGTCCAGGGCAGAACCATTGTCTATTGATTTCCGCGGGAGCAGGAACCTGCCCGGCCCTGTTCTGCCTGGTGGTGGGTGGGCCTTGCAGCCTAGACCTCGGCGAAGAGGTACGCGCCGCTGCATCAGCTGTCAGCGCTGGTAGGATGTAATGAAGCTTAACAGCAACAGTCAGCGGTTTGCAAAGGGGGCAGAGGAAGGCAAAGCGAAAACAGTCATCGAGCCTGCTGGGATATTGATGCAGCGGGGTTTTGTTTTTATTAATTTTAACTTTTCTCCCAGACAAGTAATCCCAGTGCCTGCAAATCACACCAGCCTCGGAACCCGGCAGCGATCTTGTCACATAACTAATAAGCGGGGTGTGTATGTGTGTGTGTGGGGGGGGACCCCTGTATTCACTGTCTGAGGAGTGCTGGATTGCAATAACCCATGGGAGAGGGGATCGCTCTTGGCAGCTCGGTTGCGTTTTATTAAAATACTTCGGTTAGAGTCACGCATAGCTTTCACAAGGGACCTTCTTACCATGATGCCAAACTTCAGGGGGTCCATGGAAGTAAGATCCTATTCCATGCCCAACAAAGTAGGGGCAGACTCGGAAATCATTCTGACGTGTGATGCGGCTTTAAGGGACAGCAAAATAAAAATAATAAAAACATGAGGGAGAGAGAAACAAAGGCCATTTCAAAAAGAGAGGAGACCCTCCCACTGCCCGCGTTTCAGAAGGTAACACTCACAAATGTATTCGCCGCAAGCTTTAGCAGTTACATTATGATAATTCCAGGCACTTTCACAATACATATTTGTAACGCAGTGTGGTTGGTGATAATCTCTGTGAGGTATATCACAATGACACATTAACACCATCAATTGACGCTCCCAGCATTGTTTCTACTGGGTCAGAGCCCAGGTTAGAAAGGCTAGTGTATGTAAGCTCCACCCACAAACCAAAACCCCGCCCACAATCGCAAAGAAGCTGGACGCCTCTGAAATTATCAATAGTGGAACGATAACCATGGTGCCAATGCACTTGTCATCGTTAGGCTTCAGATTTCTTATTCCAAAACAATGGAATCTGGCAGCTCAGGATTGGTTCCATTCCTCTCTGTGGACTCTGAGTGCTTCATCAGTTTATATTCCAGAGTGTTGTCTCCGCAAACAAATGTGCTAGAAACTTATTTTTTGTAAATAAAACTTAAATAATACATAAATTGATGCAGGTCTACCACATAAGTGAGAATCCAGCATCCCCTCAAGCAGAAGTCTGAACCCTCCAGCAGATCTGGAAAATGCACATTGAGGCATTTGTCTGGAATCTACACAAAGAGATTTACAAATATTTTTGCAAACACAGATTTTTGCAGAGATAAAAGAAAAAGAGTAGATCACATCTGGGGACTACCAGTCCTGTATGTGGCCTTTTAAAAAAAGTTACAAGTCTAACAAATCCATGTAATGCCAATTAAATTTAGTCCACTTATTTCTAACATGTCTATAATCACAATATCTAGGCACCAGAATATCATTAAGAAACAGGGCCAGATCTCTCAGCTCCTCTGGTTTATGCTTATTTCTTCTGTAGGCTTGTACCTGGTGGTTGGCTTTCAGAAAATGCACTGCTGGGCTAATCTGCAGTCACTGTTATCTGCTTAGGGAAGGAAGGCCTGTGCAAATTTTTACATTGCATCCAAAAGATGGGGAACTTGAGATGAGCCTACTCTCTGGAGGCATGCAGTTCTATAGCTAAGAGCCCTTCCTCAAGAATGCCCTACCCCAATACTACACAAGAGTTTCATTCTAGGGCTATAGACTTCCCCCTGCTCCCAGCTGTTTACAGAAAGAGAGGGTCTCTCAGGTAACTGTGCTGTCAAAGCTTTAAAGATTAGAATCAGATCATCAAGGAGAGCCTTTACAATCACTAGCCTGAGATATTGGAAAAGTCAAATTCCTAGAAGTATTAGCATTACCTTAGACCTGCAAATATGTCTTTATTTTATTAATTTGAGATGGACCAGGATGGAAGCTGTGTTCATCCTTATCCCTTCCAGCCAATTTCTAAAACCAAAGAGGAGTACTGTAAAGGATAAAAGATTAGTTACACTTAAAAGATTTCACCTAAAAGACCAAAAAGCTTCATTTGTTTGTTTCAAATCCAATGGACCTGGTTGTTTCTGTCAGTATGAAATGTAAGTACTTAAACACACTGCTAAATGCTTTCCTACAGAAGCTGGGGTACTCACACCTTTGTGCATCACAGGTCAAGAATTTACTGTGACTACAACTGAAGGAAGTGTTGTAATGCTGCTGTAAAACAAGTGTAACGGTGGAGAATCAAGTCAATGGTGGTTAATCAGATCCAAAATGGACGTTTGAACACGTTCCATATGTTAGTTAGGACCTGCCTTCCAAGCTAAGAAATATGTTTGATAGTACTTCATTTGATTTTGAAGGGAAACAAGGTTCTCAGTTTAAGATATTTCCAACTTCTTTAAGGGTCTCCTAATTATTGGCAGAAAGAGCTAGGAATGGTACAAGATTTTGGACTCGTTGTGCTGGGGTTTTTATCCCAGGAAGTACACAATTTAAATAAAATAATGTAAGTTACAGATGGAAAAGCCCTATTAAGATGAATCTCAGATATGACGAAAGTAAAGGCCAAAGAGGAAGCAATGGATGCAGAGAGGAATTAGAAAGTTGCAGTTTACTCCCTAACATAAAAATGTGAACTGGCGAGAGTTAGAGAAAATCAGAACTAGTGCAACGCAAGCAATGCTTCATGTAAGGATGAAATGTTCTTAAACAATTACCCAGGAGGGGAAGGGGTGAAAGACCATTCATGCAATATTTGGCAAGCTTTTGTTCCACCTCTATTTTTCTTAAGGTATATTGGCCAATGCAAGAGCAATCCCATTCACTATTCAGTTTTGCCTACATCCCTCTTACACTATCCCAGGAGGTTGAGAGACCACAGGGCCATTTTTTTCAGGCTACAACTTTGCTGTAGGATTTTTTTTCAAAACTCTTCTATCATAGCAATACATAGCCTTCTTCTATCTAGGAGCGATGTCCTCTGAGTACCAAAATTAATTATCCTCATCTTGGCATGGAAAGCTCCAATGTGCACCACTCAGCTAGCCACTGAGGTGAGACTAATGTTCAACACTAAGAATGTAGAAGCAACAGCAGTTGCTTTGATGCATCAAAAGCAGGAGCCATGACCATCATTATAAGACAAGATTGAGACAGTTTTCCTTCTTCAGACAATGAAAGTAGTAGTTCTTGTGCCTGGCATTAATTCTGCCTCCTCCTTGCTCAAGAGCATGAAAACAACTCTATTAGCATCTGTACTTATGCTATTACAGTCTGGTCAAAATAGGGGATCTTTGTGCTCATATGTATTTGATATCTGCGCTGAAGTACTCAGCTGACCTTCCCTCTTCACCCATAAACCAGTGCAGAGTGTGGACGTTCTTTACACAAAATGTAATGTATTCTATGAACCTGCATTGTTATGCAGAACTTCTGAGGATAAAAATGCTGTAGGTATAAAACTAAGCCACTTTTGACCTGTTTTTAATATTTGCACTTACATATGGTAGCACCTCACATCTGATAATTTTAAAAGACCACAAACATTAACACCTATGAGGGGAGCTCTTCTGGGTCCTGTGTACTTCAGTTCTGCATTCATGGAGTTAAGGTCTTGCTAAGAAACTGTACTCCAAAATCCCTGCATTAATTTTTTCAAAAATTGCTTTTAGTCCTGATAGTTGCAGAGATAACATTGTAAATATGAATTGACTAAATGGATGCAGTGATGTCTGCCTGAGTCAGCAGTGAGCTTGAAACAGAGCTCAGAGAGGTGCCCAACTCAGTCAGGACCCTGGGAGCTCTGGGATGCTGAGGCTGTGGAATTTGGGAATCTTCCCCAAGATGCCATGGAACTCAGCATTTGCTGCAGCCAGGCACTCAATGTTTTGCTTTCTGGCTCCCTGTCCTGCCAGGATTTACCTGCACTAGCTTCATTCTCTTTTCAGCTTTCCCCAGAAGAGGGGGAATCAATCTGTTAATCAGACTACAGTGCATGCTCCCAGTACTGTTCCATGGTACAGACAGGCAACAGAAGATTAAGGAGCCAGAGGGGAAGTCCAGCTTGAAGTCAGGGACAGGAGATAGCTAAACATATAGACTGGTGAGCCAGGCTGCCTGAAGTATATCGCTGGATCTGAGGCCTTGGTTGCCAAGGAGATGAGCTGCTGAAGCCGACTACAAACTCTCCCTTCCTTTGGGGCATGTATGGGGAAAAAGGTCCTGAATCTGGCCAACAGGATACCGTGACAGGAATTGAGGACTGGGGATCAGAGCCAGGTTGCCTGGAAAGCACAGAGAAAAACCTTGTTCTTCAAAATAATCACTGTTGAAAATAACCATTGACAAGTTTTACCTCAATTAATATTTTTCAACTATGAACCATAGTTGTGTTAGGGAGTGGGGAGGACAGGAGAGACAACACAATAATGTAATGTTGCAGCAGACTTTAAACTGGTGGTTGCCATGGAATGTTATCCTAGTGTGCTGCACAGTACACAGGGCCTTGGATGTTATACCTGTTTTACAGATGGCAAAGGGAGGTTAAATATCGAAAGCAAAGTCATACAGCCAGTCAGCAGCAGAACTAAGGAATGTTCACTTTGGGCCAGATCTTCCCTTTAAACTCATACATAGCATTCATCTGAACTCAGATACCACCCTTCTTATAAGTGGAGAAAGGGGAAAATGGAACATCAGCCACCTTCATAGCATCATCTTCCTATACTCACCAGACCTATGGACAGCCCTCTGTGAATGGAAGAATCCATACAGAAGGATGGGACAGTAGGCAGATATATGTCATTCCTCAACAAACCCTACAGGTAAGCCGCAGAAAAGCTAAATGCAATTAGTGTTGGATAACATCTTCTACAATGCTATCCCTTGATGCTGTGGACACTCCCTCAAAAGGTCTTCTAGGCAGAGAGGTGGCTGGTGTAAGCCCTGGAGACCTCTTACCAGGAAGCTGCAGAGCAGGTCAGAGGCTCCAGTGCCAATGTGGTGGCACAGATCCCTCATACAGCTGGTCCTATGCCTCTAGCAGATCTCTTAAGGTCCTGGGGGAATCACAAGGGATCTGAGCTCCAAAGGGCAACTCACTGTTCTGGGTTGGCTGCATAGCTGTCTTGTATCGGGGTTGGAGTGTACTGCATCCCACCCCTTGCTAAAATGGGGAGAACTTTGCAGTTTCTTTCACTGTCTCTTGAAGGTTTTTCCACAGGAGGACCAATCTGGCTCAATGTTCTAAGCAGTCACCAAAGAAACACAACTGAAACAAATCCCATTGTAAGCGTTTATAGTGGTGCGCTCTAGCTGCTTTATTCCACGCTCTGGTGACACAAAGCAGCTATTAACTAGCCAGTTAAGACAGGTTAAGGCTGCTTCATACAGGGGTTAAAGCCACTGGTGAATCTGGCCCCCTAACTGTAGATTCCAGTTTCCTTAAAAAATTAAAACTTCACTGAAATGATGTTAAAGAGCAACAACAACAAAAAAGATTAAAATTATTCAATAGAACTGACCCAGACTGATGAGGGAGGAAAACTGCTCTGGAAATAGGGACAGGAATATCAAATATATGAAAATAATTCTTGCTTAGGAAGCAGTATGAAAGCACAAATACACCTTAGAATTAAAAAATAATCCCTTTTTTTTTACAATGTTGTTTGTAAAATATGGTCATTGAATGACACATTACTATATTTGGTACATTCTTAAAGAGTTTAAATCATTTTTGCTCAAGAGGAAAATATTTATTTTGAACACTACCATATTACCTCATTTGGTAAATTACAAAATCCCACTGCAGGCTTTTAAAGGTATTTTTCTCTTAAGTAGTAATCTTAGACTGAGGGAATGCACAAGTTCAGGGATTCCCTTTAATGACAACAAATGTTGAAGTATAATTAGTAATATTTTTGAAAGCCAACAATTGTTTTTTGAAAGAAAGGTACATTTTGGTTTCAAACTGGAACACAAATTACTGTATTTTTCTTACAATAGTGTTGAACTTTTATTTGAGGTTCTCTGTTTCTGAAAAGCAGACATGATGGATTGAAATAAAAGATAATTTATTGCAATGCTTACTTTCAAGTGTAGAGAGAAGCAGTGTAATTGTAATTTACAGTAGCTGTCAAGGAAAATCTATCACAGATGACATTAAAATGACTTATTTTGCCTGAGCCACTTATTGTTTAAATGTGCATAATCTGATAGAAACAGATTTTTTTAAATCTGCTTTATATTGTTCTAAATTAATATCAAAACATATACTTACGAGTTAAACATTTTAAAACCATTTATTAATACTTTCATCACTGCATTCTTTCCCCTATGACTTTGAAACTGGTTTTATTTAACTATACCACATTTACATTGTTTGGATATATGTATGTTCACAACACTTTCACATATCTAAACTCACTATATAACAACTATGCTGCATACATGTATAAAAACTATAATTCAAACTACATTTAGTCATATCTTAAGAAATGTGTCACAAAGGGTATAAGAAAATAGAACATGAGGGCCCAATCTGGTTCCCACTGAAGACAATGGGACCTTTCCCATCAATTTAAATGGAAGCTTAGCAAAGGATTAGCAATTTTCTAGGTATAGGAAATTGATCCATTCATGTAACGTTTTTATTTGTAAGTTTCAACTGATGACACTGAAGGGCTACTATCTACTACATGCTCAATTTAAAACACAGCATTTCTGAGCCACTGTAACAAAGAAAATACTAAAGTATGCAGATCCATTCTGAGGATGTAATTACACTCACATCCATCCCAAATAATCATATGTTCTGCTTATTTCTGGTATGTAAGAAATGTTATAGAAATCTGCTTTATAGCAAAAGTTGGGATGAAGGGTGTCTAGACACACTTCCATTTTGATGGGTCTGAACACTTACAGCTTACAGGTGTTTGCTTACAGGTATTTGTATTCTATTTTTCTACAGAACTAAGATTTTTGCTGCATTTGTAAATGTAAAATGACAAATATACAGAAATATGATGCTTCAGTACCTCAAGACATTCCTTCATCAGAGTTAGTTCTACAGTAGTTTTAAACAAAAGAGCACATTAAAATAGTCTGAACAATAAAACCTTAAAACAAGTTCATGATCTGTTATTTTGTATGCAGTTCTGAACAAGCACTAGTTCTGATTTATTTGCTTTTCAATGGAGCCTTTGCATACATATTTACACTCTGTGAGAAAACTGACCTCTGCATCAACATAGAGAAAAATCCAATGTCACTTTCAATTCCGCTCCTCTTTTTTTTTTTTTTTTTTTTTTTTAAATCTAGCTAGAATTAATGTAGTGAATCTGTAATGAAATGCATTATCTTGCATGGAGATTTATCAGATTTTCCAACTGAATGCCATGCATTGCTAGCTCTAGCTGGAGTTCACCTGCATGTTGGTGTGGCGTGTGGCTCTTTTTTGTGAAGAGTTAAGTTGAACACAAAAAAAGGGAACAAAGGTCAGCACCCAGCCGCCACTTGAATGTGAGATTTTTCTTTTTATTCCCCTTGATGTATACTAGGCTCTGTGTTATTAGTCTTAATGATGGAAAATTGTAGTGTTGATACAAATCTTTTTTTCAAAGTAGTAGGCGGGAGCTCCATTTGTTAGTAAGTTTTTTTGTGACTAAAAGCCACGGACAGTACATTTATGTAGCAGTAAAAGGCCTAGATGCTCTTTCCATAGCAGAGCTAATTATTCCTACTGTGACCTTACTGATCTACCCTGTTCCTAGTACATCTCATCTGCACGCCTGTTCCTCTGTGTAGATGGTGTCAGAGAATATGAAAAACCCTATAATGAAACCATTTTCATGATGGAGAAAGGCTACTGGAGTTGCACTTGCTACAAAGAGGCTCAATTATATGAGTAATTGTGATAATTTTCTACATTCATAGCCTTCAATGGGGAAAAAAGAATGAGAGCCACAAAGGAAAATTACTTTAACAAGAAAGTACAGAGAGTAAAAATGGAAGAAGAGACAAAAAGGGGGAAAAAATAACCAGAAAAAAAAAAGTTTAAAAAATAGATCTGGAGGGAGGAATAGCAAGACAGTGAGAACAACAGAAATGCTCAAAAAGCCTATGTGCAGCTGTGTTGCACAATTAAATTGAATTTTTTTCTGCAGTTGATGAATGTGACTACTGCAAATGTGCCTCTGTAGTTAGCTATCATTTGTTGTTCCGTGACAGGAAAAGGATAATTACCTCTCAGAGAGAATCAAAGGCTGACATGCCCTTTAGACACAGCCATGAATGCAGAGCTCGATAGAATGCTTGAATAAGAATCTAGTGTTCTGTGCCCCCTTCTACTCAAGAATAAATTTTGTTAAAATGCAAGAGCACCACCAGTAAATCTGTTGAACCCTAGGTGTTCAAAAATATGAGGTGCCTCTATCGACTCATCCCATTTGCAAAAATAAAACTACATTTTGAATTCACTTCTATTATATTCATGGACAGTAAGATAGTGAGATATGCATTAAATTTCTTTTCCCAGTAGGGGTCTGATTCAACATTTCCTATGAAAGAACAGAAAGACACTATCCTTTTTCCCCAGGCTAGTTAGCCTATAATTTAAAACTGTCAAAAACACAATTTTGTACAAAGTCTTCAATAAAAGCTTCTCATATATAACCCAAAGAGGTTTCACTAAAGTTTGATTCAGACTCTGTTACAATATTTTTAAAGCTATAAATACATCTAACTGATATTTTGCTGCTCTCTTCCCCCCCTTAAAAGTATTTGAAGATTTATAATGAAAAAAAGCATCTTTTCAAAGTGACTAAGCCTTGCAGCTTTTAAGTAATCAGAATTCATGCAATAGTTTGTCATTGCCATTAATATTCACAAAAGTACCAGTGAGGTATTTCTTAAGAAAATGTATATGGTGTGTCTATTTAAAAAAATATTTATAAAAAAAAATCTAAGAAATAGATACATTCAGGAAATAAAGGTATATTGTAATTCAAATCAACAAGAAGAAGAGCAAAGATTACATTTATAAAAGAGAACAAATGAAAAATTCAAGTGGTTGCTTGTTCCTTTATGACATTTGTATGCACTCTGCTTTGAAAGGCAAGAATTTCCTGAGCTAAATATTTTTGTACTTTTTAAACAAAGCAACTTGTTGATGTTGACTAATTCCTTTATAACATGATTTGCTTTACAACAAAAACAATGTTGGTTTTTAATATTCTTCAAGTGATTCTATTAAAGATGTGGTGTTTCAGATAAAAATATTTTAAAAATGGGAGATGGAAAAAACTACAAGTCACACCTGTTAATCTAAAACCACAGCAGTCTGATAAATATCTTTGACTCTTTTTACAGGTATCTTTGCTGACCCCCGTGTAATTCACTTTTAAAAATCTTTCTTATCCAAGGAACAACATTATAGCCTGGCAGTTCACATACTGATATCAGACTGAAATGATGGTTCTGAATCATAACACATGTCATCAGCTTTATACCAAACCATCAATAACCTTTGTCCCACTTGCCAGCCCTCCCTTTACTTGTCAGCATAAGGCTTACCTGATTGTGTTTCCAATTACAGAGAAGGGAGCCCCTGGTCTGCAAGCTGCAATTGCTTCATCTCTACATTTCCTGGCAACCTCCACTAACTTTTGACCAGCTTTATCCACATTGCCCACCAAAAATGTTTCAGAAGTGTCACCATGGTAGCCATTGTAATATACCTAAACACATGAAGAAATGTAAAGACATTTTCTTGTTTTACATTCAGAAACAGAACTCCTTGTTAGTTAAATCCATCATTTATAGGAATCAGCTATCTATTTTAACAGACTGGCTTCTTTTAGGTAGCCGTCAAGCTCAATTGCAAAAATAAGGTACAGGAAATAAAAGATTAGAAATTAGACCAAAAATGCTACTTTGTGGTACAATTGTAATGATAAATTATATGTAAAACCCTTCAGTCTTAAGGCTAGGCCTGAAAATTTAAAATACTGGAAATGCAAAAATTGAAGGTTCTAGTAGCCATGAAATTAATTTCATCAACAGGAAGTTGGAGTGACAGGCTTTTATGTCAAAGAAGTGAAAGAGGTGGGAGAGTCTTAGGAGGATGAAATCTACTTTCCAAAACAGGACCAGGGTGCAGGGGTGCAGCACAGCCCTCCCCAGAGACACACCACCCCCCTATGGGCTGGAACAGTAGCTGCTCCTCCATGCCACCTGCCTATACAGTGAGTGTTGGTGCCACTGTTTTAGCATGCATGTAATTCCCATAGCTCCTCTGCCTTCATTGCCTTCCTACACACTGGCTTAGGCAGTACACAGGCCATATTCATGGCATACAGGGAGTACTGAGGCTGTCCCAATGCTGGGTTTTAGTGGCTGGGAAGGGGTTATATTGGCTCCTCGCACCACGGTTAATATCACCCCAAGCTGGATTTTAAAATATACATTTAACATCCTGATTAGAAATCCAAACGATTACAAATGTGCAATGTGTGTAAACAAACATAACTCTGAAAACCTTAGATCAAATTCATTGTTAGTATAACCAGATACAGTTCTACTGATGTGCACATTTCACTTAATTACTTTTTAAATTCCTGTTTTAAACTGTAAAATTGCAATGGCATAGGTTTTTGCATTTAATTTCCATGGTTTAATTTTAAAAAAGTAAAAGCGTAGCCTTGGCACTATGAAGGTGCATACAACAAAAATGCAGCATTTTGTTAGATACACAAAACCCCTACCTTTGTGACTATGCAATTATGCAACTGTTTTTCAGCAGCTATGTAGATTTTGAACTACAGCATCCTATAGATTTCTCTACAAACACAGGAAAACCCTGCTCTTTCACTATGAAGTCTTGCAATGTGGCATTAAAAATATTTTTGCAGCACCATTATTACTTCAGGCAATAATGTAACTAAAAGACTAATAAATTTTTTTCCTGTACATGTGTAAAGAACAATTTTAATTGCATATAACTTTGGTGTTATAAAATATCTTTTCCCCAAACTTAGTAGGCAACTACTCTTCAGAGACTAATACACTTTAAGCACTGAAGTTCTGCTACTTGTGAGCTATTTGTGAAAGAAGACTTGTAATTCTTTCTTTAACAGCAAGTATTCTTTACCCACTCCCAAACTCAAAAAATGGCTAATGATATTTTTCTCACATTTTCCTGAAAAAAAGAAAAAAAAATCATACTCAAGTTGAGACTTAAAACATTTTTTAGATATACTTATGAGTGAGTGAGAACTGGGCTATAATGAAAGTTGAATTTCAACTAAAAGGCCCGATCCTGGTCTCACTGGCTCCAATGAGAGTGGAGTTAAGCCCTTAGTTATACACCTTTTTTCTGCCAGTTAAGAACATCACTGCAGCTTTTTATTATGATATAATGCATATCAGACAGTTCTTAATTAGACCAGATCATTTTTACTAGAACTCTCAATCTATCAAAATCAAGCTGTAAATAAAAGATCTGACTGCTACCATGTTGGAAAAATGAGCACAGTTTTAAAAGAACACAAGAGGTTGATCCAAAAAGCTCTGCATGACTTTGATAAGAACCGCATGCACTGAGAACTTGGAGGACTGGCACCCAGATTAAGGAAGCAGGACTCATTTTATACTATAAAAACAATGCCTTAAATACAATTAGGGTTTACTACAACCCACTTATCACAATTGTATATTTTTGACATTAATAAATTACAACATCAGAAAGTAAGATAGTTCCATAACAGTCAGAGCTAGAACCAAGATGTAGCACATGATCCTTGATAACGGATGATTGAGAGCTGTAGTATGTTGGTGAAGCACAATGTTTTTGTTTCTATAATTCTTTTGAAATTTTTGAAGCAACACAATTTAAGTCAATAAAATGCCTTTATATTTCATCTATGAAATTTCACAAGCCCACTTGTGTAAAATACATTTAATTTTTTATTCCCAGACAATTTGCACTCACTGTGAAGTATTTACATTTGATAGCTGGCAGATTATTATTTAATCATTTTATAGATCCTGTACACATCCATAAACAAATTATTGTAGAAGGTCTACTGTAACTGTACTGTTATGTCCATAATAATTGTTTCCATCTGTGAAATGTCCCAGTTTTTCTCATTACAAATAAACTAAAACGTCAATTATAAACAGCACAAAGCAATATTTTTTCTTCACACATTTTAGAAATGAACAATTACCAAACACGTTTATTTTCAGATAAACACCCCAACCCCCAAAGATAGATAATCGAAGATTCATGAGAACCATTCCCACAATTGTCATATTCTTGGACAGTTGGAAGATATATTTTGTTTTATGAGGTTAAACAGAAGAAAAACAGAGTGCATTTTTAAAAATACCCCTCTTATTTAACCAAATGTTGTTTGAAAAGAATGGAGAAAGCAAAAATGTTTAGAACATTCCCTGTGGAAAATACCTGTAAACATGAATGTTTGAATTTTTTGTTTTTTAAATCCAAGAAGTCAATGTTATCTGTAGGGGCAATTAAAAAAAAAAAAAAAAAAAGGTAAAATTAACTTTAAACCAGATATGATTTAAAGAAAGCAGAGGCCAGATTCTCTCAGGTGTTGTAAACTGACATAGTTCCACTGAAGATCAGTGAAGCCATGCCAATTCAAATCAGTCAAGGATTAGGGCCAAAAATATATCTGAAGAATACAGATCATTCTGTGTAAATCAGATAGAATAAATACCTGCAGTTAGAAAGTGTAGAGTAGGATGGAATACAGTAAAACAAATAAAAAACCACAGCACAGGATCACAAGTTACTGGTATAATGGGGCAAAAGTTCAAAGTGGCTAAATGTAATGTAACGAGCTATCTAAAAAGCTTTAAATACAAGGTCAGAGTTATGGCACATTAATGCTGCTCCCACTTATGCCACAGGCGGGGGGCTGGAACAATTTTTATGGTGGGGGTACTGAGAGCCACTGAACCAAAACTGTAAACCCTGCATATGATGGAAACCACTTCAAGCTAGGGGATGCGGTAGCACCCCCAGTACCGGTACCTATGGCCAGTGGTGAATTTGGCCCGTTGTAAGCAATATCAACTTATCAGTACAGATAAGTGTATCAGGAGATTCTTTAATGGTTAAAAAAAGTTTCCCTTGTGAGATGATATTCTATTGCATTTATTATTGCAAACTAATGTTCAGAATTTAAGAATACATTTGTGTATACACTGGAAATAAATTGCCAAAGCTTTGGGGAAAATGAACACATTTACTGAAGGGAGACAAAAATAAGAACCATAAAGCATGATTAATCCCCATTTGAATACATGAAAATACCAAAAAACATCACAATTAAGTTTTCAGTTTCCATATTTTCTTGTTCTAATGCTAATTTGGTCAGTCTTTATTTAAATGGTGTAAATGACCACAATGTGAAAATGTTATGTCAATGGCTATATCACACTATCTGTTTGTGAGTAAAGGGTTCAAGGCTCTTATACCAGAAATGGAACACAACACTACCTTCAGGGATTTTAATAAATGTAGGGAACACTGCTAGCAAAAGAGTTGCTGTCCAAATAGACTGACATACACAGGCCAATGTAGCCTCTAATGACAGAGTAAGATAATGACAGGCCCCACTCAAAATCAGCAGGAAGAGGAAGATCAATCTTGGCAGAGTGAAGGAAAAATGCTGGCTTTCTTCATGTTAGCTCATCTCATACATATCTGTCTTCAGCTGCTGCCCAGTACTGTGGTGCTCTGCATTAACTACACAGTGGATCAATAACAATTACACCTTCTCAAAAACATGACACATAGCAGGATTGGGTTGACATTTCACTTAGGCCAACATTGATCTCAGTGCATCTGATTCCAGCCCTAAATTCAAGTCAGGCCTGGGTCTAGTTGGAATAAACACAGAGTTAAAAACAAAAAAGGAAACCAGCTGCTTGTGCCTTGGCTTAGAAATAAACAGCACATCCATCTGTGCATTCCACATTTTCAATCTATTGCTCTTCCTGTTGCTACTAGCAATTGTAAAGTTGATCAAAGACTATTTTTTATATGAATTACTCACTGTGACATCAATGTTGATAATATCTCCATCCTGAAGAGGTCGACTGAAACACAAACAGACAAAAAAAAATAATGGTGACAGACAGTTCTCAACAAAGGGAATATAAGAACAAAAACCTAATGACACACACACTCAAAATCTGGGGGGTGAAGGTGGGGAGATATTTTTTGGTGGAAGACGATGGAGACAAATAGAATAACCTTTTCTAATCTTCAGCTCTTGCTACTTAAAAAACAAGCGCACCCAAATATAATGTAATGACAAACAACAGAGAAATCATCATCAGGGTCTGAAAATCTACCGCCATACTTACTCTTACCTAATCTTACTAGTTTACAGTGATCTTATTTTACTTTGTGAGCAGCCTAGTATATTGCTAATAATAAAAATTTACATAAATTCAAATGTCTTCAGTTCCTTAAACTATGTGCATTTTGCAGAAAAATTAGAAGCATTTGCTGTATTGTATTTTTTCAGACTCTAAATTCTGGAGGCATCACACCACAATTTATGAGTGTCATGACAAACATTCAATTATGTGTTTATTATTATTACACACGCTCCCAAAGTGCCCATCACCACAGTATCATAGCATGTTATGCAGCTGCAATAGGTTTATAGGTGTTTTTCAGTTAAACTGAAACATGTTTAATATTAACCTGTAAGTTATGAACATTAGCATAACATTTTTTGTTTTCAGTGGTAAAATGTGTGTTATTAAGGGAATACCTGTCAGGAATACCATGGCACACCACGTTGTTCACAGAGGTACAAACAGATTTGGGAAAACCTCCATAGCCTAGAGGTGAAGGATAGGCATCTTGTCCGATTATTTCATGATGAACAATGTCATCTATTTGTTTAGTTGTCATGCCAACCTAAAATATTAAATAAAAATTATGTTGAAAAATATTGAAGACATTTTCTCTTGTTCACTGAATGTGGTCACAGTCACACACTTCAGTGAAATCTAGGATGATACAAATCAAATGCTTTGATACAAAACATTAAACTGTTTGATACTTTATAGAAACATTATGCTGTATTTAGGGAGAAATCAAGCACGCAGTAAAGGGAGCACTTAAAGGCTTCCAGAACACTGAAAATACTGTCTACTTTCTTTCTTTATCTACATTTGTTTTTTCAAGGCCACTATTTCCTACTGGCATCTCTTTTCAGAAGTGTCTGCTTTTCTTAACTTCCTTCCTCTCTCTTCCATCCCCCTTATATAATTAAAAATAGCTTCCATTTGTACTTACAAGTACTGTATTTAATGCTCTCAACCTTTTAAAATATTTGCAGGTATTTGTAGATAAACCTTTAATTCTTATGACTTGCAAATAAGGGTATGGTCCTATAGATGTCAATTATTTTTTCCTTCCAATTATTTTTGAAACCATTTAATTCATTTATACATAATTTAATATTTGGGTTCATACCTGGGAGCTGTTTGTATTACAGTGGGCACAGCAGTGAATATAGTCGTGAAATCTGCATTAGACTTTCCATTCTAACACCCTCAATTCAGCTACCTGCAATTTTCAGAAATGCTCATTTTTGACTGAAATTTTCTATACTCAATCCCTTTCTGAAAGTGAATTTTTTTGCAAGATTAACAGAAATGATTTAGCCATTTGTGACTTGTGAAAAAATGCCATAAACTCTATACACTTTAAATATTATTGCAGGCTTTCTTTCAATCAGCTCAAGCTCTGAAATGGTTCAAGATGAAAGTTGAAATTTGGTAAAGAAACCTCCCTCATTGGAAAGAAGGACCTTTGAGTGTTCCTATGAAAATTAGTTTTAATTTGAATGAGTTTTAAGCTTTTGAAAATCACACTTCGCACACATGCACTATAGTGGCTACAATTTTTGGATACTTTTTAGTATCATTTGGAATAAAGATAGGCTGCAGTGCAAGTGTTCATGTGGCTTTCCCAGCTGTGTAGTGAAAGATTTAATGATCACGCGTAGTGAATGAGGCAGTGCACATAGCATGCAAGGAATAAAACAAGGGCTGTTGTGTCCCCTTTACTTTATTCATGATGAAATGGTGGTTGGTCAGATGAAAACTACTGCCCTCGGCAGGGCTTAGGGATGCTGTGTTGCTGCCCTATTCCACAGCAACTGTTCCAACCTACATGCTGGAATAGTAGTCACAAGCCCTGCACACAGATAGTATTGGGTACTGTAGCCACAGGATCTGTACAAACACAGACCCAGAGCTCCCACCCTGTGTTACCTGCATAGGCCTTCTGTACGAGCTGGTGCCCTGCTCTTTTCTGTGGTGCACAAAAAGTGCATGGCACCTGTGTATGGCCCTTCAGTGGACAGTTCTGCGTAGCCTATGTGTGGGGCTTACATGTTCCAAAGAGCCTTTGGCCAACACTTCACACTGGGGACCATTTTGTTTTCATTGAAAATACTGTATGGTGGGCAGGGGCAGCATCCTCTTGTGGACCTCTTCTGCTACATGGGCATTCAGCCTCAACTCTGCCCCCTATGTGTATGCATTACAAGAGTGGTTCTCAAACTGGGGTACGTATACCCCTAGGGGTATGTGAGAAAAATCCTGAAATGGTGGACAGCACAATTTATTTAGTAAGATTTAGCAATCTAATCATTTAATCTCCTTTCAATTAAAACTGCAGCCACGCTGATGTACATTTCTTGCTGTGCAACTCATACAGAGGTTTTCAAACTGTGGGGTGTGCTGCCCTATGGGGGTGCAGAAGAATATCGGGGGGGAAGGGGTTGGGCAGCAAAGCCAGGTGGCTCTGCATGGTGTGGTCTGGGGAGGGAACGCCACCTCCATATCCTGACTCACCTCAGCGGGCCACCCAGCCTGTCTGTGTTGGGCCACAACCAAAAATTATAACTCAAAGAGGGGCTCAGCTCAGAATGTTTCAAAACTGTTTTAAAACTGCTGCATTAATTTTAATTTTAATGACAAAAATTTTAAAATTGAAAGCACTGACCTAAGAGTAGTGTTCATATAAATATTTAAAGTTAATAAAGATATTCAGGAACATTACAACAATGAAATTAATGAGAGTAGAAATAATGAAAAAAATGGTACACATGGACTTAAGGTTGCAGAAAAAATGTTATATTATACACTGTCGTCACAAAAATAGTATGTGATCATGTAATTAAAAACTGTAATTATAATGCTTATGCATGAGGGGGCAGAGTTCAGGGTATAACTTTGTCATTTCCTGACTTTTAAGTGCTTAACTGTGCAACATTCATTTTTTCTCAGTGTCTTTTTTGATACAAAATATATTTTACCTCCACATCCTCTTTATAGCACCACACTCATATTCACTAACTATAGAATATATTTCACCCAATCTTGTACATTATTCATTAAAAGAAAGGGCAAATTACCAAAGCATTTTCCATCTCCAAAGACTTTAAGAAGGTTCCCCTTTATTATATGGGAGGCATCCCAAAAAGTATTCTATAGAAAACATTATTGAAAACCAAGAGGTTTTCTTATTAGTGCACTCTGGTAAGGTGCCTGAAATCATGCAGCTGCACTCTACCATGGTTCTTTAGTTTGTGATGTGTCTGATCAGTTGGACGGATAATAAGATGCAGCAGAATGGAAGGAATAGCCCAATCCTTCAGATTTATGGAAATGTAGAGTTGGAAAGCAGAAAGTGTGAATCACAGCATTTGCTGTGTCACAAATCATATAGAATCCCATTGACCTTATGAAAAACCCATGTAACTTGGTAGGTCAGAATGCAAACCCAAAAGGATTACACTCCAAACACTGAGTAATTGTAATCACATCCCACACAGATCTAAATTATAAAAGAAATTAAACAGGCATGTCATATAGTGAAAAAACATAAAAAAGTGAATAACCCTCCTGTATTCAGTATGTAAGTTAATAGTAAATTAGATGTATATTAAAGAAAAGTAAAAATAATATAAAAAAAATAAAGCACAGAAAGCATCCAAGTTGTTACAGGACTTCATGTGACTGTTACCTTTAAACTCTTTCCAGCTAGAAGTAGAATGTGACGGGCCAGTTGACAAGCCTGACGAAGCCCTTGAATCTGATCTTCATTCTTAATTTCTATGTAGTCTCCCCAGTCTGGTACAACGCCTGTCGTCACATAGTCTGGCTTCTTTATGTACTTGGAGAAGAAGGATTGGAAATGAAGATCAGAAAACTGAGCATGACAATGGGATCATTTTCTCAGATAGTGCCTCCTGCTTCATGGCAGTTTGCCCTTTCTGTCACAGTGCTGACCTTCCTAAGCCATCAGGGCAAGCCCTCAAGGCTGCCTCAGTATTTCTTCCACTGCCCTTTTGAACTTAACATTGCCTGTTACTATTGACTTAGATAGTGTGTTAACCTTACAGTATTGAAATCCAAGATATTGCAGTAGTCTTTCAGTACAAATAGAAGTGGGCTTTAAAAATATCAGAGGAAGAATTAAAAGCTCATTATTTTCTTTTTAAACAAAGGTACATTTTATATAGAAGTCAACTAAACACACTCTCACCGAATGGATATATGTATAGTAATGTGGGCAAGTCCTAAGCTTCTTACTCAATTTCTTACTCAGACAAAATTCCCATTAACTTCAGTGGGAGTTTAGCCAGATTAAGAACCTCAGTATTTCTAGCTGTCAGCCTCATTCATGCATGAAGTGTAGTTGTAGCTGTGTCAATCCCAGGATATTAGAGAGACAAGGTGAATTTGGACATGGTTATACAGTATTATAAAAAGAAAAGTGTATGTGCAACATAATAAATATGAATGAAGTGAGAGAGAGAAGGCAGGTGAAGAAATATCTTTTATTGGACCAACTTCTGCTGCATCTCTCACCAACAGAAGTTGGTCTAACAAAGGATATTACCTTACCCACTTTGTCTCTCTAACCTCATTCATAGCTATTACACTGCACATACATTTTTCTTTTTATAATACTGTATAACCATGTCCAAATTCATTGTCTTCAAGGAAAATACATTTTTATTTCATGAAAAGTTCTCAGGCCTCATGCATGTAAAATCCTATTTCTGATTTTTTAAAAACATTATCATTCTAAGGTAAATATACAGTAATAAAAACAATAATATCTTACACATATATACAAGTATATTTCATCCTCCTAAGGATTCCAGGATATTTGCAAGCTATACATAATTATCACTTCACCCATCACAAAGGGCCTGGTCCTGCACCATTCAAGTCATTGCAAGAATTTTACAATTGACTTCAGTGGAAACAGAATCAAGCCCAAAATGCACACAGGATTAAATGGACATAGGACCAAGGCTGTAGGTTAGTTACACAGCAGCTGTTTAAACAGCACAGAGCAAGATTACACAACCTTTTGGTGTAGAAAGTGAAGAAGAATAGCGTATCCAATTAACTCTATAGGGGGACTCTAAGTAAGTAGACTAGAGTTACCCAAACTGATGTTTGGCCATCCCATGCTTACAGGAAGTAACATAGCATCTTTAATGACCCCCCAAGCCATCAAGACTTTAGGTTTACATCTCATTCAAACAACAGCACCCCCAGCAGCATAGTATCCACTCACAGCATACTAGGACATTAAGTTATTTCTAAATTAGAGGAAAAAATCCCACCTGCTGAATTACCAGCTCCATACCCTACAGCACTCTGAGTTTTCCCTTGAAGAACACTCATCCAATAACTGCCTAGACCTGACCCTGTTTAGCTTGTGAGATATGATGAGATAGCAGCCCAAGATGGTATAGGTGCAGACATTTATGTCTACCTTTTCTCACCATTTCTCCTTTCTGACAAAAATCTGTAAAATTCTTATGCCGTTTTTAATATAAATATTATTTCTGGGATATTGTGTAGAAAAAAATGCCCTTGTCCCCCAAATATATATATTCTTGTAATAAGTTTCCCTCGTTATTTAGATATTTCCTAAATTATTCATATATCCTACTTAAACTGTAATTCTGTAAGCAGATGAAAAATGAACTGATTAGACAACATGAGCATTATAATCTGTGAAGATTAGTTTTAAACATGACAGGTTATTTCTTTCTATTCATCCTGAAAGAAACATGTAAAGATACAAAATGTTTGAAAGTGCTACAGTTTTTCAAATCTTGGAAAAATATGTGTCTTGA
The DNA here is from genome assembly GCF_026122565.2 of Emydura macquarii macquarii. Classification (NCBI taxonomy): domain Eukaryota; kingdom Metazoa; phylum Chordata; order Testudines; family Chelidae; genus Emydura; species Emydura macquarii. The sequence goes on from NW_027131390.1 coordinate 74,952,862, forward strand.
TCCCATATTCATTGTGTAGCCAAAGCTTCCATAATGTCTCAGTTTTAAGAAATCTATATTAAGCATCCTTAATTTATTCCCTCCATATCACTCTTTTTTAATCTGACTATAGGATAATATAAATATTTTATATTTTGTGTTAGAAATGTACTTTCTAGTAAAAATAAAAGAGGAATCTATACACATCAGTAAAAATACTATCCAAAATTATTTTCATTAAATAAAATGTATTAAACAGTCAGACTATATACACTGTAATTAAAGCAGGAAAAGGGAAATGGCAATAGCACACCTGTTAGAATAGCTCTGAGTAAAGTCATAATGGATTCAAAGGAGATAAAAAATATATTTTCCAAAAAACAATGTTTAGTCAATGACAGCAAAGGTTAGTTCATAAGTTACATAGGAGGGTAGCTGGCTGACATTTTGATGCATGCTTTCATCTAAACCTGAAATCACCAAATCACCAAAACTGCAGGAGGATGTAAATGTTTGAGACTTAATGTGTTAGAAATTTACATTGAAAGGGCAACTTTTTTGTGATCAGATGAACATGTGCAACTCCTGTTGACTTCTTCTGGAACTGCCTGCCTATATCAGAGATGCTGCTAGCCCATTGTGGGCCTAAGCAGGAATATTTTTCCTTCCCACTTATTCCCTTCACCCACCCCCTTAAAATACTAATTACATTATTTTCACAAACCAAAAAATATACCAGAACAGCACATACTAATACACTTGTTTAAAAGTCCATGTTAAATAAGAAGAATGGTATTGTGGGGGTAAAACTAAATCATGGCCACCCCTTCAGCTGCTTGGGATTCTAAGCAATTGCTTAGTATACCTACTGCCACACCGCCCATCTCCAAAAGGAGAATTTGGATTTTAAAGTGTTAAATGTTCTAAGGTGAGCAGTTATAGAAACAAACATAATATGTGAAGAACCCCCACGTTTAAACTCCCTAATGAGTATTTACACCACTCTGTTTAGCGTGACAGGGGGCTGAAAACTTCTCAGAGCACTATTCCTATTTCAAATCCCAAATCAAGTAACAAGGCCATGATTCAAACTCCCAATTGTCAGAGGATGAATGTACTTGATCACTCGTGCAGTCAATCTTTATATTGACTGAAAAAAGAATCAGATAGTAGAAATTACAGTACCTCAGGAACTGGGTAAGCTATAGAAACTGTAGCTGGCCAAACTATACTATAAGCAGCAGTTCTTTGTCTCTGGAAAAAGAAATATCTTCTTTGCTGAATGCTCAACTGCTTGTGTAAGTAGATATGATTGACTGGTGAAGAGAAAACTCCACAGCAGTGAGTCACACAACCTGTGAATAGAAATGTTTTTTTAAAATGGTTAAAGAAGTCCTTTCATTACAACCACATTACTAAGTGGTGACTATACCAAAGGAAAAGCCCTGGATAAAAAAAGATAAACAGATTGTATACAATAGCAAGTTCCAATTCACTAAGTTAATTATGATTTTTCTAACACAACATATTTATTGCCTATCTATAGCTTTATATAAATCTTGCATAATGAAAAAAAGTGTGTTAACATTTAGAAGCACTGAGAACAAAACACATATCAAAGCCTTATCTAGTAAAATACTAGATCTATTTTGGTCCGATGCATGAGAAAGTTGTGTAAATCCCCAGAGCATCAAGAGTAGAACTGACCCTATAATTGGGTCCTGTACTCAGTGACTTGTATTGCTAGTCTGGACATGAGGTTCCAATGCTTAGGGCAACAGTAAAACAAGGAACAGTATCTAGAAGTCAGGAGAGAGAAAAGGATGTAGAGAGGATAATTCATACCATTTTTCCATTTGTGTTTTGGTTGAATTGCTCATGTGTTCTGCTATGGCCCAGTGGATGACACTCTGGATCACTTGCATCGTGAACAAAGAGTGAGATTACGTTTTTTTGTTTTGTTTTACTTCCTGTTTTTCAGAGGAATAAGCTGGGCAGAAACATTTTTAGTCTTGGTTCAGGACAACAGAAGGGATTAAAACCCATCACTGAGTTGCAAAATTATTTAAATAATTTTTCCATCTAAATAACATGGAAACGTTGGCTAACATACCCCTTTTGTTGTAATAGATTGGTATAAATTAACATAAGTTGCTTCAGAAACATATTGGTAAGCAGGCACATAATGTGTCAAAAAGGGGGTAAATAATGTACCAGACAAGGAGGACCCAACACAAAAAACAATATAACTTTCATAAGGATTGTGTCGGCATCCTAGTTAATCAATAAGCTGTTTCAGTGTACTTTACCATTAAACATTCAATAACGCGTACAAGTATTTTGTTGGGAAGCATTATGGAGTAAATTTTTCATAGTAGATTAATTGATCTTGAAACGTGTCATATATAAAAGAATACACTAACACTAAGGTGGCAAATAACCAACACACACAATGACTCCTCAACAAAGGGGCCGAGGATTTTTTGTTTTGTTTCTTAAACCTGAGCTAACTTATTCTAGGTAGATTCAGAGAAATTAGCTATGGAGAAGGACTCTGGCCTCTTAAATCATCTAATGCAACTCTTTTTCAATGCACCACTTTTCCTTATAGTACATTTCCTATTGTCTTGTACAATCTAGTTTTAAATGTCCCTATTAAAATTATTTATTTTTCTTAGAACACACCCATTTCTTCCATATCAGGGATGCGTGCCATTTTGTTCTACCTCCCCTCCGAATGCACTTATTGTGGCCAGTACATGGAAATTTCATTCTACATTTACGTTTGGCTTCTTAGATAGACTTTTTACAGTGTTCCAGGGTATATATGAAGTACAAGAGTAGTAGGATACCCTTTCAGGGGCCCAAAAGTATAAAACAAATGGAATTATTGAATTAGCTCTGCCACAGAAAGGCTATTAATGATCTTTTCACATTTTGACAAGTGACAAGGTTAATAAAAATTGTTCATATCTTTATAGTACCCTGAGGGGGTGCAGAGGCCGTGCCATTACTAACAGGCTTCTAACTTCCTGTTTAGATCTCCCACAGGTGTACAGGGTGAAGTAATGAAGTAGGGCTGGGGGTCTGAAGATTCAATTTAGGTTCTCAGAGGAAAGCTAGGGAACTCTGTAAAAGTAGTTCCACAGTAGTTAGAGCATAGAGCGGCCACTAAGGAGGCAGAGCTTCACAGTTTTTAGAGGGCTGGGCTGTATCCCTAGCTGGGCTCATTCTATTTGCTTTTTTGTTTATGTAAAATCCTCAGCTTCTTTTATCATCTGCTATGGAAGAATGATACCTAGGAGAAAAAATTTGCTGGTTTTTTTTTTTTTTAAATTGCTGTTGACATGTACAGTTCATCCCCAAAGAGCCAAAAACTTAACTCAATGGCCCAACTTGCGTAAGTTTCCAGTGGCATTAAGTGCAGAGGCAGCAACTTTTAAGTCATCAGAAGTAGTAGTAATGAGTTGACTCATGTGATCAGGTCACCTTAAGATACACTCTATAAAGAGCTAATGAAGTTTCTTGCTCCTAGCACAAGTAGACACTTTTCAGTGCAGTTTTATACAGGCATAATAAAGAGGAACCCTTTTCCAATGCATTTAAAATGTATTCATTGATGGGTCAGCGAGAGTCCACCCAGATATCAGGATTTGAATGTGTATTTCAGATGCTCTCCTTCATGAATGGCATGCTGCCAATGCACCTGTCCTGCTACATAAAAGTTTAATTGGGGAAAAAAGGATGCAAGTGCACTTGTCAATTATTTGACAATAGAACTCTAAATGTTACAAATGCATGCTCTGAAATACATTAAATCAATTTATATTCATTGGTGCATTCCTATCAACTACCCCAAAATCAAAGGAATACCTTTTTATTTCGAGTTAAATTTTTACCTCTGTCCCATAAAAGACATACTATACGTGTTGTCAGAAGATAACAGGATAATAAGGTACTGTACTGTGTTGTTATTCCCCTAACTATTCATTACAAACCAGAAAAAAAAAAGTACTTGCACAGGTGAAATGCATAAACCAATTGAATGCCATTTGAGCATCACAAGAACTCTAACATAAATTGGTAAGAAATACAAACATAGGATAATGAAACCTTTATTAAAGGAGTAAAAATCAGTATCAGAAAAAATTTTCTCCTAAGGTTAAAAAATAATAGAATGGTATTACAAAAATAACACACTGTATTTATTTAGGGGAGAAAATATCTAGTTACTGTCACTTCCCAAAGAACGGATTTTTAATGTCTCTACAACTACTCAATTTTTAAGCTTCCCTATTCACAGCTAATTTGATACACCAACATCATCAATCACTAGACACAAGAACAACTGGCTGTGTTCCATAACTCTTGTCCGCAGACTCCCTAAGCCGCTGACACACATGGAGGCTGCTGTCTGTCAGAGTTCTGTTTACTTCTGTTATTCTACAGTTCACAGTGCATTTCCCTTGTTAAGCTGTTTTTGGGACATAAGTGTGTATATTAATTCTTAAAAGATATAATTTTATAAATGTATTGTTTATGATATTTCCAATGGGAATTATAAACATCAGGGAGATCTGAGTGAGAAAGCAGTAGCCTTGAAATACACAGATCATCATAGCAAAGGTGTAATGTTGACCATTTACAGAGTTTCTTTTTTCCCCTAAACAGTGAATCTGTGTTATTTTCCATGAATAAACAGAATAATTTTACTATCAGCAGCAATAATGAGAATTATTACAAGCATTACGAAAAAAATTACACCAGCACATAGTTTGTGCTGAGCACAGAAAATTATAGACAACTGCTTCCTTGACTCCACGGTGAATCACACTGTGCAGCCTATATGTGTGTATGTCTTTTGAAGCTGTTGGATCCCTCAGCACATCTTCCATGCTTTAATTTGTATTAATAATATAAATATGCACTGTGAGCTATTGCAATTTACCATATGAAATTATCTTTCATTGAAACTACATTTGATTTTCTTTTAACTGATTCAGCCAGAAAGGTTGAATACAGAAATCAAGTATGATGATGGGAGGGAAGCATTTTAAGTGACTAATTTTGCAGCACAATGTGCCCCATATTTATTAGCCTTTTACTCCAGGTCTATTTTAATTGTTATCTGTTCATGCATGCTACACTATATAATGAAATGCTCCCATCTCACCCACTGAGTAGTGAGGTTTTTTTATATGTATCTCTATTAATGACCCTTAATTAAGCTGATTTTAGTAATTTAAATGTAATTTTTCTTCTGGTCAACAAGTATTTTTAAGAGAGAGGTTGGGAATGAACTGTCAAATGGCTGCTTTTAAAATGTTCCTTATTTAATAGGAGAAAGAAAAAATGGTGTATGTTTCAATGTGTGTGGTCGGTCAACACTAAAACTAGAAGTCTACCTTATTCAACAGTTTTGAGTGCCAATACTCTCACATCATTAAGCTTTTTAATACTTGTTTAGCCAAGGTTTTAATATACCAATTAAGAAGCAGAAAAATTACTACAGCATAAGCTTCAGTCTGGTTCTACTGTACAGTAACTAAAAATGTATCTTTAAAAAGATACAGACAATATAAACATATAATGATCAATAGACTACAGAAGTATACCAGTAAAAATATTTATGGGATATCAGAATTAACACCCAATTGATTTAACACATATAGGCAATTCATTCTTGGTGAACTGAGTCTTGCATAACATAAAATAATTAGCAATTACCAATATTCAAACCAGTGTTTTGCTAGCTTATTTTCAACTATTGTGCATTAGTTCATCTGAATCCAAAAGGGAGTTTGGTGGTTTGCATGAAATATTCACATGAGGTGGGGGAGGGATGGCAAGTAAGAAATTAGCATTTTACATTTTTTATTTGCTCTACCAGATAATTCTAATCCTGGCACATAATTTTGTTTCTTCTGCCAGTTTTGATTTTTAAAAGAAAGGAACGATGTTTGAAGTGGCCGATTTAATAAGCACTATGGCTAAACAGCAGATGGACTTCAACCAGCATAACTAGAGTAAGAGTACACAATTTTTTATTGTTAATTACAAAATGTTTAGATACAAATTTTCAATGTTCCCATCTAAAATACTGGATTTGTGTTCCACCAGATCTTTAGTAGCACAGGTTATTGTAACGAAAATTTATTCAACATAACACTGATTTTGTAATGCCATGTGTTACAGAGGTGCACACGTGCTTTAAAAATAAAATGTGAAAGATTAAAGGTTCTTTCCAACTATATGTAACCTGTACAACAGAAGAGCAGCTCACATTTCACAAGAAATAACCTGTGCATTTGCTGAAGAAAAGAACAACACAGAAGAATGCCTCAGGCAGAAGTTGAAACTGACTGGGCAAAGTAGAAGAACAAGAGCCCTTGAAACTAAACAAAAGCAAATTCATTCTGTTGACAGATGTTGATTACATCAAAGCAATGAAGTACTTTCTTTCCCCCAACAAATACCTCCGCATTATCAGTACACGAGGGATACAACATATCTTAATCAACATAATCTTACATGTAATTTTTAAATTCAATAGAAGTATATTGTAATGAGGTCTTAACTATAGGCTTCTGTAAACAACAGTATATTCACATGGTCACGTCTCCATACCCATGCTGGTAACGCCATCATCAGTGCCTTACTGCTAGGGGTTAACTGCTCTGGCAGCCAAATAAAATACAGAGAGAGAGCCGTATAATTATGAAGACAGTCAAAGGGCAGGCTCTATTTTGAAATCTATTTGCACAGACAAGGTCTTCCAATTTGGCTTACAGGAAACTAGCTGGTAAAGGAGGTCTCCTTTTCTCCAGATGCTTTCCACACTTCTTTCCCACATCAAGAAATCATGGATATGGACACCATACACCACAGTTTCCTGGATTACAGACCTATATGTCATTACAGGAAGAAGATCAAATCCATATAACTAGCTTGTGAGAAATATTTTAATCTAATTGACAATATTCAAAAAAAGCAAAGCATATAAAAAGACTACTGAAAATGTTAATCTAGCAGCATTCTACACAAGACTTAGCCACAGTTAAGTCTTAGTTCAATAAGGTGTTGAAAAGGAGAAAAGAAAAAAAAAGCACAATAAAAATGTCTGTGTTTTAAATAACATGCCTGGGGAAACATAACATTCATCAGCATAGATATGCCTTTGGTTACAATTAACAATACATTAGTACAAATCTCTACATTTATGTGTTTATGACTGTGCAAAATATTGGCAAAAGCCCCAGGGTTCTTAAATACATAATGTTAAAACAGAATTTATTTCTATTAATTATTGAAATGAAATAGAAATTGATGACAGAAACTGGTTATTTAATACTGTAGCTAGCAGTCTTCCTGTCCCGTTACTCCGACCCCTGGAGGTTGTCCTGTTTCCATCAAAGTCAATGGCAAAACTCCCACTGACTTCAGTGGTGCAGGATCAAGTCCCAATCCTGGCATCACTGGCAACATCTCAAAGGCATGAAGCAAGTTGGATATTCTCTTCAGGGCCCAATACTATTTCCAATAAATTCAAAGTTTTGCCAGTGGCTTCACTGGAAGCAGGAGTGGGTCCCTTGTTTGTAGCATGCTAACAAAAATAAGAGTTTGGGATAATATTTGAATTTGTAAATAATTACATTAAAATCCACTTAGCATTTTCACAAGTATTGACACTGCTTATTATTTCTTTATATATCTTACATATTCATATTAAGATAGTTCAATACCATCTTTTCTGAGATAACACAGTTCTTGTCATTCTTCACTGAGCCCAGACCTAAAGCCAATAAAATAGATATTTTAGAAGTAGGTAAACTGGGAAACCATAAAATATCAGAACCTCTTCCACATACAGGAAGGATGACAGCCTGAGGGTACTCCAGCCCAATAATAACAACATTCAAGTACTAGTGCCTGGACTAGTGCCCAGGTCATGACAAGCCATGACCCTTCCCCATAGCTCTTTCAGGAAGCTGGCGCTGTGCCACACTTTATCAATAGCAATTAATAGTGTGTTACAAGTAAAGAAAGAGAGAAAAACATCTAATTTTACATCTTAAAAACCAATAGCAATATGACAAAAATCCCCAGTTCTTCAATTGATAATTCCCTGAGCAGTTGTTTAAAAAAAACAAAACAAAACAAAACAAAACAAAAACCCCACACACCAAAAAGCCAGTAAGATAAGTTAAATTTACTGCTTCACTGAGAAAATTCTGTTATAGGCAGAGCATATCGCCACTGCACACTAGGGTTTAGGATATACAAAACCAATATCTGAGTATAACTGTGTGAGTATTACAATCCAGGCTCCTTCATTCATTCATACCCCAAAGGAATTTCATTGTTCATTAAAGTGTGACTAGATTCCATATGCTTCTATTTTTAAAAGCAGGATTCTTAGCATGTCTGCAACACACAGACAGGCAGCTTCTTTGAGAATGAAATATTTTATCTTTCCTGTTGGGATAACTGGGTTTATTAAGACTGTACATTCTAATGAGGTTCTAAGAAAACAACGGATGTAATCTTACATCTGAATATTATTTCTACTAGTTTTTCTATCTCCAATCCAACAACGTAGACAGAAAACAAAAGTCAAGTGTTGTTTAGAGCACTAACAGCAGCAAAACGAAAAAAGTCACATCCAAAAACCTGGACAGAGCAATATTAAGAGTTTCACACACAGTTGATTCCAAAGAAATATAGGCCCCAAATCAGCACATGACATCTGGCAAATTTCAACTTTTCTAACTAGCAAAAGAACCATTCCTATTAACTTACTACATTTCTGTTAAGATGAAGAAAATAAATGCATTCATCTTAAAATGCACAAATTAAAACTAGAAACATTTTTCCTCAAGCTTGCACATTGAAATACATCTTAAGAATGATTTCTATTATAAGTATTTCATAACTAAAGAGTTTAGTCCAGCTTGAAAGAACAGTTGATATATTAACTACTTTGATTTTCTCAGAGAAATTATCATTGTTTGGATTAAGTATTTAAGTTTAAATAAAACATCATACAAAAAAACAGAGGTTGGTTCTGATAAAAATAATAAACAATTTAAACAATCACCTCCCTACACGCGATATAGAATATTGTTAATATGCACAAAGCCACAGCTATAACATTTATTGAACCCTACTGTTACAAATAATTTCAGATATTATATGGAACACAACTGTTTTTCAAATAACATGTTTATGTCCTATATACACTGCATTACTATTCTGATATACCATTAAATGTTAGTGTTAAAAAATAAATCTTGCTATAAATTCCTTGTTTCAACTTGAACTGGACAAATCTACATCCATATAGTCACAAAAATGCTTTACACATCATTTCTTTCATTGTACAAAACCATGAGAAAGATTGATAAAATAAGAGCATAGCTTTGCATAGACATTTTGTGGACTATCATGATAACTATATGGATTTTTTTTTTATGTAGACTCTCTAAGCTGCAGCAGTGAGAGTTGGTAGTTAATAACCTTTTCCCCAAATAAAAGATACCACCCACTACAGTAATTTGTCATCATATTAATATAGTTCCACATTTCTGCAGTTGAATCTCTAAGGAGTTAAAACAAAAGGATTCTTGAATCACAAGCCAGTGTTATCTCAACAATGAAGATAAGTATAAATGATGTTAGCAATTTCTACTGATAGAAATCTTTCAATAAAATACTTATAATTTTACTCTTGTTTGAAAATAATGACACCTAATCTAACCGTAAGTGTTTCCTGCTCTATGTCAAGTTTTGTTAATTATCTGTATTATCTTGTTTCATAAGAAGTGGCTCCAAGCATCTAAAAACACAATTTATACATTATAGGGGTTAGCCTCCCATTGAGAGACTTTACAAATGTAAGTTATATGCATCCATCCCTCAGCACATCTGTGATGGAGAACAGCGTTTTAGGGTATCTGTCATCTACTACTAAAATAATATTAATTTCACTATCTTTTAAACTATGAATTTGTTCTGCGCTCCTTACCCAGGCAAAGCTTCCACTAGAGTCAATGATAGTTTTGCCTGAGTAAAGATTGCAAAATTGAGCCATTACACTCTACAACCTATTCTTCCTAATATATGAGCAAATGTAATATTTTGTTTTTATGAAATTATGCTGGTGAGGGTTGGAGAGACAAACTCTTATTTTGTTACAGAAAGATACACTATACCAAAGATGTTCCAATCAAGAACTTACTATTATTTTTATGCCTACTACTCATTAAAATGCACTATTATTTCACTGCATTACTAGGACGTTTATTCATAAATGTGACATTTGATTCCCTGAGTGAATCTGAATGACAGGATTACATATCCTGTTTAGAAGAGTGTAATAAATATTGTTTGTTGTTGTTGTTTTTTTTAAATAGAAGATTTCACCTTACCTTCTTGCTTAAAATATACACAGATCTCCTTAGCATAAAAGTGCCTGTTTATCAAACACTGATACAGGAAGAAGTTGTTTACGTTTTCAGCACAACCAACATACATCATTTATGACAAAAAATATAAAAGCACTCCATAAGAAATGCTCAATCACTGTCAATCAGACACACTAAAATATACATAAACCAAAGTAAACGGTGTGAACTGTATTAGATTCAAACTGAACACAGAATTACTAATATAACAAACAAAAAAACAAATAATTATAAGTGACTCATAGACCTATTTGCACATCTCACAAAACTGTTGAAAAGGTGGGTAACCATAGAAACCTGACAGCCTAAATTCAATATTTTAAAATGTGTATTTATTTTAAAATGCAGGAAATGATGTCCCTATCTAATGACATTAATATTTTTCAAAAGCCCCAATTCTTATCTTTGTTTCCTAACTATTGTTCAAAATGATTTTTCAACACAATTACTAATAATTTACCATTTACATTTAATTTTATTCAAGTAAAGAACCAATTTAGTATCATTGTGCTATAAAACACATCAATATATTTTTAGTCCTGCAAATTAATATTTCTAACTTCCTTCTTTAATGTTTGAAAGTAAATAATAAAATGATACATAACAAATACTCTGATTTTAGTGCTTTATTATAAATTGTGTTTTGACATGTATACTTTTCTAAACTGAACACTTGCAAAAAAGACTACGCAAATTAACTGTTATAGCTGAAATGCTAATAGCCTTTTCAATGTATAGTTCTTTCTCACTGACAATTACAATTTGCATGGCTTAATATTTAATACTATGATTAGTACTAATGTCCTATATTTTACTTCATAATTTAAATGAGTAAAATATTATTTTGTAGTTCACTGGTTCCTATATTTAAGATGTAATGTTCAGTGTGTATTTCATTATGCAGATGAGCAATAGATGTTGTCTGACATGATTTAAATGGGTCAACAGTATTTTCCTATTCACATTAATCATTCAGACAGCTAGAAGAAAAATGCTTTGAAAACTAAACTAGAAAATCTGTTTTACCACTGACACCTACCACTAGTTGGTTTACTAACAGTACATATGTGCCGTCTGAGAACAGGGCTGCAGAAATAAGACATTAGAGGTCTGACACTGCTGTTCTTGCTCAGGAAAAACTGCCATTGAAGTTAATGGGACAAATTCACTCTTGGCATAAGTGCATGCAACTCCACTGAGTTCAAAGGAGTTGTGCCCATTTGTGTCAGAAGTGAATTTGGCACAAAGGATGTTTTGCGTGAATACAGACTGCAGAAAAACTCCCATTGAAGTAAATGGGAGCAGGATCAGGCCATTTATTATCAATTGTTCACAGAGTGCATGAAGACCACAGGCTCTATTCTCAAACTATGTAACCATCATCTAAGGCCAATTTTGATATATGGCAAATTGCAAGGAAAATTGTAATTTATAAATAATGTAGTATTGCTGTGCAAAGGGAAGATTTTCCACTAAGTGCTAGGGGAAGTGCATAAGTACAAAACAAGGTGGAAATTGATGGGGAAGGAAGGATTAGTTTCATCTGTCCAGTGAATGAAGAATTTACAACATTTAAAAAAATTGAGAGAACAAGCCAGCTTTCCTGGCACACAAACAGTGCTTACATGGCGGAAAGTGCACACAGAGCCAAAGACAGCATATTTGGTCTCATTACTTTCTAACAGCATTGCCTGAAAATCCCACCTGTTAAAAGACGACGATCCTGCTGATATAAAATGAGTTTTACTGACACTCTGTTGCAGGTGGTGCTTTACTCCACCTGCATATAAATGAAAGGGGAGACCAAGATCTAGTGTGTAGGCTGAGCTGTCCTTATGGAGGAACCGTAGAAGCCACCACACATGGGAAGGCGGCTTGGGCTGCATTATATATTTTTTCAAGTTCCCTAAGTGAATAAAGCCAAACCTTACGATGGAGGTAAATTTTGATTCATTGTAACTACTATGGACTGTGTTTTTAGCAGCATGGGGCAAGCCAACCTACTCACACTAGGGTTATAATTTATACAAGTGTTAAGCTGTTCTTATACATTTTCATTCATATTAGACACAAAGAACTTTTATTCTTGGGGGTTGCATGGTGAGACTGGTGTTAGTTTTCATTTTCTAGTCAGTATTTTTAGTGCATATTTTATGGCCATGGATCTGATGTTACATGTGTCTAACTGGTGGATCACCCCTTCTTAAAGGCAATCGAAGCACAGGTGTCCAGGGTGATATTTTTTAAGATCTATTAGTAATCTTTGCTACTATTGACAAGGTGATGTTGAGTCATCTGTGGACCCCAGCTAGGATACATCAAAGTGTTTCAGTTCTTCCCTATCAACTGGTAGGTAATTGTTCATCTGCTCAAAGGACTCTCTTCTCAAGGGGTTTGTGCTATGATCTTATCGTCTTCAAATATATGAAGTAACTGGGTGAGCTGTTAAAGTTTGTGCTGCAATGCCATCAATATGCAGGTGACATACAGCTCTACGTTTCCCCCCTCCCCACAAAATGCGGGGTAATGCAGTCTCTTTGCTTTCCCAATGCCTGGTAGATGGTGGGGGGCTTGAATGAGAGTAAGTTAGTTAAGGTTCAATCCAGATGAGATGAATGTGTTGTTTGGTAGGCAGGGGGAACCAAACAGAAAAAGAGAGGCAGGGATGGCATCTTTCCTGTTGATGCAGATGCTTTATGCATTTGGATAGCAATCTGTGGGTGTTTATGAATCTCCTATTGCTGCTAGAGTCTCAAGTGGCATTGGTAGTAGTCTGGTGCTTATTTAAACACAAAGGATCTCAACATAACCATTAATGTCTATGTGATCAAACTAGATTACTGCAATAAATTCTACTTGTTCTACATATGAAGCCACTTGGAGGCTTCGATTATTGCTGAGTGTGACTCTGCTTGCTAAATGGTGTTAATGATAAGAATCACAACACATCTGTTCTCCAGAAGCTGTACTGGTTTTCTATTCACTATTCTAGGTGCAATACAAGGTTCTTGGCTTGTATGGTTTGGACCGTGGCAACAAATGAACTACTGCAGTGCTTTCATTAACCATCTCTAATTTTCCAGTGCATTGAACTACATGCGGTGGTGTATTATCTAGTTTCCTCTCTTAGCCTGTACAACCCCTAAAGGCCAGAGTCAGTTCTCTGATAACTCCATTTCCCATGTAGCATCGTTGCCCAAGTGCAGGTGTTTTGCCATTGCCTGTCCATGTCCAGCAGGAGTGTTCCACCGGCCACAGGAGTGTCCATAGCCACCAGGAGCGTACCACAGGCACACCATTTTATTATGATGACCATAGAAATGAGGGGAGCTTGGTAAGTGTGGAATATTTTCCTGTTCAGATTAATGAGGCATTACTATAATGAAGAAAGTCCATGATATGTAGGTACAGCTTGATGCCATCATCAGCAGTGATTTGGTGGTTTATCTCTAGGGTAAAATTATATAATATGCCAAAACAGTAGCCATCCAAATAGTGGCCTTGGGTGTTTAGTCATGACCATCACCTTCTTGGAGTTTTTCCTTGTGTTGGTAGCATTAACAAAGAGGATCGACAGTACTTCACTGGTGTGACAACCTAACTGGAGTACATATAACCAACTGCCACTCTAGGGGTTAGCCTTGGGCACAGGCCAACCAGAGCTCGTGTGTCTAGTATACACATGAACATTTATGGCTGATGCATATTATTCATGGGGTTAACAGCAGCACTGCCAGTACTTTTCAGGTGAACAAATTTCAAGCCTTGATGCCAGGAGTCAGCAGAGGGCCTTCCGTGGTGCCATAGTTCATCTGGGCCCATTGGGAGTGAAAGATAGCTGACTAATCAAAATATCTTTTGTTCTAAAAACTTATGAGTCACTGTATGAGACTCTTAAATTTTGTACTGTTGAAACCAAGTTATAAGCTTGCTCATGAATAACTGTTTGCCCAGTCCAGTTGTGCTGGTAGACGAGGACTCCCCAATCCAAAACGTTGACTCTTCTAGCAGACACTTTTCTTTCTACAGACTTGACAGATTCACAATACCCACATAGGGATTTTCTATTAGATAGGACACTTCAAAGTTGGGTAAGAGCCATATGTTTAAGTAGGACTCATTCTAGCCCTTCCTCATCCAAAAACATGGAAGCAGATGCTCTTATAAGACAGAACAGGCCACCTACCACTCCGAGACACCTTCACCTTTCCTGGAGGCCTTTTATGCAACAGTGGTCTCAAACTCTAGCCATAGTGCACCTGACTGGGCCATCAGTGATCACCACCACACAGGTGCTATCATCCTCCCCATCTGATCTTCCAAAACAGACCAAACAGGGATGGGATCCCAGACTGCTCTGTAGGTCGGGTACTGTGCCACCATAAAGCCACCAGGGTCTCACTTTCTCTTAGCTGAGCGGGATCTGGGCCAGTCTTTCCAATCGATGCAGCAAGCTTCTAAGGAGGAATTAATCAGATGCTGTTCTGAAGAAAATGATAGTTTTTCATTAGCCTCCCAACTAAAGAATATGGCACACATTCATTGATAAACACAGCTGCCTCTACTGCAATGCTGGGCACTAGTTCATAAGAAATTGAGGATATACCACACACACTTTTTGTTATAGGCTTCTGGGTTCTAAGTCTCCTCATATGTGGATTTGTTCAGCATTGACCACTAGAGACACAGACAGTGTGAACAGACACCTGAGATTGCAGATGGGCCTCAGCGCTGCATGTATCTGGTTCAACTGACAGCATTAGGGTGTGCATTAGGATCAACATTCACAATGGAGGAAATATGGGCAGCCACAGGTCTTAAATCAAATCATTTGGAGTAAATGAAAGTTGTGGCTCTTTAGAACTAGAGGTGGGACTGATGTAATCAAGTCTCCTCCCACATGATATTTTTGCATATGAATAAGTTGAATATGTGGACAACACTTGCAGATGTTAATTGTGAGATAACATTTTGTAGCCAGTTGAGTTTTCATTTGAGTGCATATGGAAAGGGCATATATTTTACATCCACAAGTAATAAGGTATATTATTCATCTATGCATGTGTGGATAACATGAGAACATAAGATCAACAAGGAATTATTCACTATAACCCTGCCCTTCTGTGATGGAATATACCCCTATATGCACATCCTACGTATTATTGTAATAATCCATGTACAAAATTTGCCTTGTAAGGTACCATTCGAAAACTAATATCTCACTGGTCAATAATATCATGGTGAAATATATATAGCAACATTATATGTAAAGTTATAAACATAAGCTGAAATCATAACTTAAGTGTGTTTACCAGATAAGTAACCCATTTCTCAAAGACAATGGACAAGCTGATGCCCCAGCCAGGTGTCATCAAAGCTGATGGGCTATTACCTATCAAAAGTGGCCATTCTTTGGCAAGGAAGTAGGGCACGAACAAACAGATCTGCATCTGAGCAAGCCTCCCCCCACCAGACTCCATGTCTCCTTGTTCTCAGCTGGAAAGAACTTTACCTAGAGGGTCACTCTCAGGAAGATGATTTTCAAAGGGTGATTGAACTGTAAAAGTGAGGGGCAAGAACCCGCCCACAAAGTTCTCTCTCCCTATCTCTTGAACCTTAGAAGACAAGAGAATCCTTCTCTTTAACTTTGGCAGGGACCTGACCTGAAAATTTGTCAGTAATGCTGTCAGAAAACATGGTAAGAATTTTACCTTGCACCAAGTGTTTTATCTTTATTCTTCTTGTAACCATTTTTTATTTTAATGCCTTAATACTTGTACTCAAAATCTCTCTCTCTGTAATTAAATAAACTTCTCTTTGTTCTTTAATCAAAATTAATCCAGTGTTGTGAACTGTGTAGATCTCTCCCTTTAAGGTGGCAAGTTGTTGTATATTGTTCCCTTACAGGGACAACAGATCTTTGTTATCTGAATTGTCAAGGAGACAGCTGGACAGTGCAGTACAGAATACACATTTTTTAAAGGAAAATCTGGAGTTGGGGGTCAGTTGGGATCAACCAGCATGTGGTAACCATGGCTGGTGGAAGCCAGAGACTGTGGCTCGTGTTTGCTGACAGGATGCTGGAGCCAGAATTGCTAGACTGTGGCTACACACAGACACACAGGGAGGGACCTGCATGTTATTTGTGAGGAGTCCAGGTTGGGAGCCACAATGGCGAAGCATTGTGAGGCAGCCAAGACTTCAGGGCAGGGGTTACACCCCCCCTCACTGATCTGGACCCTGGAATCTCACACCTTCCAACACTGTTCAGATCATATGCAAGTCCAATATATAAAATACTACACACATTTTTGTATCAGGAGAAAGGGTTGTGGTATTAAACATTATCAGATGCGCTATATCTGGCCAGATATTTTTAGCGAATGGGCTGCATTTATAAAGACACTGGGAGTGATTATATCTTTTGTGGATATCTGTGGTTGGTGAGAAGTTTTTGATTACCCACCAGGAATGGAGGAGAATCACAGCTGTGTTTGCTGACAGTGTGGAGGGAAACAGATTGTCCTAACCCCATTTCCACACTAGGGTATTGTTTTTGGAATGGGAGACCATATAGAAGTGGGGAACCAAGCAAGGTCACAGGCACAGGTTCAAGGCTTGTCCTATTAGAGACCTTAATGCTTGACACAAGAGCTGTAGCAGAGGACCACTATTCATACTACTTGAGTTAGCAATTTACAGTGATTGGTTGTTTACTTTGCAGTGATCTTAATTGTGATAGCAAGACTAAGAACAGTTTAGAACCTTCCTTTAGGCTTTATTAAAGTTGTCCTTTTGTATATACTTTAATAAAGTTATGCCCCCAGGTCTTGAAACTCACATCTACCAGTTTTTTAATGGTGATAGTAGATGCAACAGCAATATTACTAACATTTATTTAAACTGAAAAAAATCACTTGAAGTCCTACATTAAACACTTATGCAATTATCTGAATAGGTTTCATCATGTCCTTGCACCTATTTAAACAGCATAAAACAAAAATGAATGGAGAGCTACAGACTACGGCTTATGGAGAGCTAGTATTCTTGGTCTCACAACTTTCCACAGTTGGAGGACCAAACAGATTTTTTGTAACATTTATGCCCACCAAAATTTTTGGAACTAGACATCTGCTATCTGGAAGTCATTTCTTGAAAGACTTTTCCCTGGCATTTTCGATTAACTCTCTGTGTAAGGAGTGTGGCAATCCAAAGTACAAAGGATGCTATACAAAAATTAATTGTACTGGTAAAGCCCATACTTGAATCCTGAAGGTTGGCAAGTCTCCAAACTCCCTTAAAGACACCACAATAATAAAAAAAAATCAGTTAACTCAGTAAATTATCATGTTTACATATACATTTTAGTTGTGAGCAGTGTGAAGTTAACACATCTAAACCACTGCAAAGAAGAGGCAAGAAGGAGCAATGAGAGTGATCTGCATATATTGTGGAGGCCTGGTAGAGAATACAGTTATTCTCAGATTCCCATGATAAATCTTACTTTCTACCCACCTCTAACTTTGTAACTGGAGCAACTGATGTTTGTACATTGTTATTGTAGAATCGTGGGTTGGGTTCTGTTGTGCAATGAGTTTCAAATGCCAGACTATCAAAAGTTGCCTGGGTTTTACAGGCTGTAACCATTCAAAATAATGGCAGTGGTCATAAAACTTCAGCCCACATTTTCTCAGCAGAACAACTGTTTCAGAACTCCAAATTTCACACATTTACACCTCAATCCTACAATGTGATGGATGCTACTGGACCCTCCCATGTATATGAAGTCCCATCAACTTCAGTGCGGCTCCACGGGGTGCAAGTGTCTGCCTATGTACATTTCATTGCAGGATTGGGACCTTATACACTTCTGTAGACACACATGCACAAGATATACTTCTCACAGATGAGGCACTTTGGGGGAAAAACCCACAACAACTATGGAGTGAATCTTGGGTCTTGATTGTCCCTGTTGAAACTTATCACCAGAGAGGGCTTGAAAACTGTCAATATACCCTCATATGCCATACTGGCACATTGCTGACTCTACCCATCTTTGAGACATAGGAACTGCCACACCCACTGATGATTTAAATACCACTATTATTAACTATTTAATTCCTCATGTAAGAAAGGAGTGGGTGGGACCATAGGTCTGGACAATTTACTGTGAGTAACATCTCATTTTAGTGCCGAAAGTGGAAGGCATTTGCAAGATACAACCACTTCCAATCCCCAAATCAAGAAAGAGCCAAGCAGAGCCTATGGCCATATTGAAGCTTCAGTGAAGCAGACCCAAGTGACAACATGATCAGATTGGGAGCATCTGCACAATCCACTGTGAACAGCATCTCATTTTTATGACTCACATGGGCAAAGCTTGGGAGAGTATCATCACTTTTTTCCACCCCATCCCCAATTTGAACTCTGCCCATCAGCAAATTTAGAACTGAACAGCAGGAATAAGGCCAGGGAAATATAGCCATGTTAGCATTTGTCACCATTATATTTCTCAATGCAGTGGCATTTTCATTGGATTTTACACTTTTAAACACTAAGCAATGCAAATTTTCCACTATTTACACAAGCACACTTACACTCTTCAGTTTAGGTACCACATATGCAATGAATTCCATTAGAGAAAGATTGATATGCCATAAATATTATCAACAAATTATTGTTTGCAGTTGAATTGTAGCTGTGTTGGTCCCAGGATAATAAAGAGACAAGGTGGGTGAGATAATATCTTTTACTGGACCAACCTCTGTTGGTGAAAGAGACAGACTTTCAAGTTTACACAGAGCTCTTCTTCAGGGAAATTGGACCTAAGCCAACTTGTCTCTCTAATCAACTTAAATACTCCAGAATGTTTTGTGGTAGTCCTGTCTGGATCATAGTGTCTTGAAATAACATTTTAATACCACTTTTTAAAAAATGTGACCAATTTAAATACA
This sequence comes from Emydura macquarii macquarii, assembly GCF_026122565.2. Lineage (NCBI taxonomy): Eukaryota > Metazoa > Chordata > Testudines > Chelidae > Emydura > Emydura macquarii. The sequence continues at coordinate 74,972,258 of NW_027131390.1, forward strand.
AAGAAAATATATAAGGATATTTAATGTGGAAATTTAAGATTCTTTTAAGTAATATTTGAAGTGAAAGGTTTTTCATCTTATAAATCAAGAAGCAGTGAACAATACTATTTCCAAAACATTCCAAAAGATCTTGTCAATCTGTATGTTGCAGGATTAGTTTGCCACAAGATTGGAAAACAACAAAAGAAGAATACCAGTTTGGAAAGAGACAGAGAACGGCTATAAATACAGAATTTATTGGGAATTTATCATCTGCCAAAACAAGCAAAGAAAATTTCCATTTTTCTCTTTTTCCATGTGTTGCAGGGCAAGCTTCTCTGTCCCCATTTGGGGCAGGCTGGGGTTGCTATAGTCCCACAGCTGTGTGCCCCAACCTCCTTAACCTCAGAGGGTGCAGCTTAAAGGCCAAAGTCAGTGTGGTTGTTCTCTCTCTCAGAACTGTATGGCCTAATGGCCAGAGTCAATATGGATGCCACTTCCCTCAGGGTGGTGTGGCCCAATGGCCAGGCAATATGTTGGCCCTGGTGTGCAAGGTAAAAAGGCCTAGTGGCCAGAGTCAGTGGGATGGGCCTGGCTCGCAGGGCAGCAAGGCCTAGTGGCCAGAGTCAGTGGGATGGGCCTGGCTTGCAGGGCAGCAAGGCCTAGTGGCCAGAGTCAGTGGGATGGGCCTGGCTCGCAGGGCAGCAAGGCCTAAGGCCCGGAGTAAATAAAGCAGTTTTTTTGGTCAGGGCAGCGTGACCTAATGGATGGAGTCAATAAAGTCACCCACTTCTGTGGGATAATGTGGCCTATTGGCACATTGGGAAAGAGAGGTGCCACCTAGGGGTGTGGCACCCAAGGGAGGGGAACTTGGGCCCTCCCAGTTCCTTCAAGCCTCAGCCCAAGGCAGTGGCAGTGGCAGTGGCAGTGGCACTTACCACTAAGTCAGCTGGGATCCTCCGAAAACACACTGACCAGTTCCCCGATTCCCCCAGTATAGCAGCATTTAAGTCCCCTGGGTTAATTCCTACCCTGTCTTCTATGGTGAAGATTCACGATTCCCTGGGGCCCCCAAGGTCCTCAATGGGTGCAGCTCCTGGCTGGCACTCGGTCCTTCAGACATCCTGGAATCCATCTGGGGCTCTGCATGCATTAACGCTGGGTTCAGAGCCTGTCGCAGCTCCCTGGAGAGAGCCAGCAGTCTGCGTCCTCCCCTTCAGCAGCCAGTCTTGACTGAGCTGCTTGGCTCCTTCTTGCATACAGTCTCCAGCTGGAGCATGCCCTGTAGGATTGAGGGGGCATGGCCTCCTCGGCCCATGGGGTAGAGTTAACCCTTGAAGAACCAGTGCGGGGCAAGTGTGTCCCATCACACCATGTAAAATATTTATAGTGATTTTTTTCACATCTTAAATCACATGTTTAATAAGCAGTACTATCAAAAAAAATTTTAATTTTCTCACATGCCTAGACTCTATTTTATTAATTTTATGTCTACACATCTCCCAAGAAACACTACTACTACTACAAAAACTACAAAACAATGAAGCTTCATTAAGTAACGGTTAAGATTGGTAAGTGTTACTCCAAAGATGGTTACTCTTGCACATAGTTCATCTAAAACCAACATTAAAAACTGGAAACAACTAAGTTAAACAAACAATTTTGACACTGCTTAATACATACTAGTAACACAGCCACAGACTGAAATTTTTTGTTTGTGTAAAAATCCGAAGAACCTTAACTCTGTTCGGCAGAGATGCTGCCTTCCATTCCACCCACCCCCACTCCTGAAAAAAAAACTTATGCAAGTGCACAACTTTGCTCAGAAGTACCATTATTGAAGTCAGTGGTACTACTCACATGAGTAAATGTAAACATGTTTTTACAGAATTGGAGCATTTGTTTCGTTGAGTTTCTTTATACTTATATTCTGATCCTGTAAAGACACACTTATACAAACAAGAATTTGCAAGATGAGGTCCCTAAACTGAGGAGTTTACAATTTAAATTGGACAGACCATACAGGGCAGATACATAAAAGTGATTGAGGACCAGAAGGTCCAGTCTCAAAGTGGTGCAGTGTTGCTTTTGGTTTGAAGTTTTTTGTATGGTTTGCTTCATGGATGGATTACTATCGGCAGGATTTCCAAAAGAACTGGGTCTCAAGGGGGGATTCTAACGAACCAAAGGTGGTCCTTAAGGCTTTGGACAGGATGCATCAAGGAAGAAGACAGAAAAGCAAGAATGGAAGAAGGATAAAAGGGAGGTTTGGGTGGGGCAAACAGTATGAGACAGAAGGAGGGAGGTAATATGGAAGGTGACAAGACGACAGTGAACAGATGCGCCACATCTCCTGGACCCAGAACTGTGCTGGGGAGACTCCCTACACACACATTCTAGAGGCATTAGGATCCAAGTGGTGCTCCCACCCCCACATGACTTTAGGGGAAAGGGGCAGAGAGGACCAAGCCAGACTCCATCAACAGGAACAGGTCCCCGCTTTGGCTGCTTTCTTTTTCACATTTGGACATTCCAGTCAAAACTGTAGAAACTTCTCTGACTTTCTCTGCTGTGTGCTGATTGGCTGCTTCCTCCAATCCTCCCTCATCATCTCTTCACCTTGGCTCCCCTCCATATATTTGTCCCTCTTGCCCTCTTTTCCCTCCGTTTTCTTTCCATTTAGCTGATCCCCTCTTAAGTCTGCCCATCCCACCAAACAAATTGTGGCGCTAACAGGACAGTTACCACTATCACATTGTTGACTCTGCTGCTGCGTTCTACCCCTTCCTCCACATTGTGTCTGTCTTGTCTGGTTAGACTGCAAGCTCTCTGGGGAAGGGATGGTTTGCTACTGTGTTTGTACAGGGCCTGACACAATGGGGCCTTGAGCTTGGTTGGCTTTTAGGCACTGCCATAATGATAAACATGGAAGGTGAGGAGAGAGCCGGTGAACAGATATGATAAAAGTGACGAGAGGAAGAGGATTTTAGTAGCAGCTTTTTAGATGGACTGAAGATGAGCTGGGCCATCAGGATTGGAAAAATTATAGTAGTTAAAACAAGGGATGGCCAAAGCATGGACAAGGCTTTTGGCAGAAAGGAAGGAGATGAAACATTTGAAAGTGGTTAGAAAGGAAAAAACGAGAGAGAAGGGAACTGAATGAAAATAGATCCCTGTCATAGGATGATCTAACTTTTACCATTTTGAAAAAGAGTTCCTATTGTTCAATTTTAAAAACTTATGAAGTTCAGATTTTTTAAGCCAAAGAGGAGAGACAGTGAAGGAAAGGGAGGATTGGAGGAAGCATCCAATCAGATATGGACTAAATTTCATGTTAAAAACTCCTGGACACAAAATATGAAACAGAACTTTTGTAAATGACAAGAGAAAAATTAGACTTTGATTTCATACAGTGCCTTTCATACTTGGGGTGTTACAAATTGCTTTAAATATTGTGCAGGCAAACAGCGATTATGCACTCAAGAAGAACTCACACAATATTACTACTTAGCATTTTTATAGCACTTTTCATCTTCAAAGTACTTTACAAACAACTAATTAACCTTCACAGTACATTGGTGAAATAGGTAATCATCTCCATTTGTAGGTGGAGAAACAGACAGAGATTAAGTGAACTGTCCAATGCCACGCACTGTCAGAGTCAGGATCAGAATCCAAGGATTTTCAGCTTCTAGCCCTGTGCTCAGATCTAGCCTTTCACACATACACATCAGTGGAAAGGAAAATCTGTCCTATTGAGAAGAGGATGCTGGGCAGGATAACAAGATATCCCTTAATTTCTGAAAAGAAGTAGGGTAGTTCAATAGACAAGGTGCTGGAAAAGAACTTGGGAGAGCTGGTTTCTACTTCAAGCTCTGCCCCTGAACTGCTATGTGCCTGCGGTCATATTAGTTCTTCTTTCTGTGCCTCCATTTTCCTTGCCATGCTTTGTCTGCCTGTTTATACAGAATATAAGATCTTCAGGGCAGGAACTATATGTTTTTATAGTGTTTAGTGCTATAGGGTCCCAATCTAAGAGGAACCTCTAGGGACTACAACAGTACAAGTAATATAACAACTTCAGTTTAATAGCTCAAAACTCTCATAATTATCAACAATTTTGAGATGAACATGGCTCTACCTTTATTTAGCAGCCATAACAACTCTCCGTTATTGTTTACCTCCAAAGGATATTTTTTAAAATGGGATTATATCTTCTTTCATTTCTTTGTGGTTATCCAAAAGTCTTGTTTTTAACTTCAGAAATATTAAGAATATCATGACAGATCCGCTTGAAGGGGTGGGGAGGTGGGTGTTAAAATTTTCTCCAAAACGTTTGTTAGTCATTGGCAGTGGGCTTGATTCATAAACGGAACATCCCAGCCATGCATGGCTGTAATACACTGGAAGGACTTGGGGTGAGATTTCGCTTTTATGACATAATAATGTCCTCTTAAGTTTGGACTCTAATGTATATGTTATGATTTTATTTTATATGTAACTCTTTGTTTGCAATATTTCTGCTTTGGATAATTTCAATTCTTTTTCTTTGTTAAGTAAACTTAGATTTGTTTATAGTGAAAACAAATATAAGTGCTGTGCATTTACGTTAAGCCAAGCTGTGGTCCAAGGTATCAGAGGCTGGACATTGCAGGGAGAGTCTCAAAGGACTCAGGGGTTGTTGTGTGCCTACCACTAACCTGCAGACAGACAGACAGATACAGAGAGAGAGACTGACTGGCCATTGGAGTGCTTGTGTTGCCAGTAGTTGGTGGAGTCAGGAAGCTGGCCCATAGTGGGCACAGACAAGGGTTCTTCACACTAAAGAAAAGTGGTAGTAAGGTGCCTCTCAAAACCTGGGCATCCCCAGGAAGTGTCACACGCAGAAATAGTAATGCGTGTGTTGTGAATGGCTGCCTAGCTCACCTGGACAGAACAGCTGATGGAGGGGAAAAGAGGCCACTTCATATGGCACTCTAAAACTTAAAATTAAAAAAAAAAAACAACGCCAGCAAGGAGACAGAGCCCTAAACAACAGGAAAAGGCAGCTGCTGAGCATGCAAACAGTTGTGAAACATCTCTAAAACAAAAGTGGCTTTTATTTTGTTTTAAAGGAGTATGGACCTGAGGTGGTAATTATGGCTAATTTTTAAACAAAATCTTATGGCTTCTGCCTCTGTCATACCAAATCCATATTTTTCTTATATATGTATGACAAACTGGCAGCCCCAGATGAAAATGAAGGCATGTAGAAGCAAACTAAAAATAAATCAAACAGGAAATGCAATTAAGTTAATTATACTGAATGCTAACACCCCGCAATCATAAAAACAAGTTTTAAAATATTTTCTAATGAAAGATCCACCAAGATAAAATTAAGCAGCTAATAATAATAATAATATATTTATATAATGTCTAAATAGTATACCATTCTAAAGAGAATATAAACTACACTAGATAAATAAAACATGTAAGAACAAAATGAATGTAGTTGTGTCTACCTGTTAAATTCTGTTAGTATAAGCAACAGTAGCAATGTTATCAGAGTTCAGCAGGATAACACTATAGTTACAAGCAACATTTTTTTTTATTTATTATCTTGTTTAATAACTTGTCACTTTTTTGTAAGCAGTAATCAAGAGATGTTAAAGTAACTTCTTTCACTAAATGAACTATTAACTGTTTAGGATTTATTCTATTTTTTCAAAAATCCTTTTTTCCTTAATTACCAAAAAAACCAAAAAGAGGTTTCACTAGTGGTCATGAACACTAGCCCATGGGTATAACACGATACCATGTAACAGCAGCAAATAAAATAATAAAAGCAAGAGTCAAAGCTTGAAGAGTTTTCTTTCAGCTCCCTTGGGAATTCTGGTACTATAGGTCTTGGATTCCTTAACAGAGGGGATCATGTTCATCAGTTACAACAGTTCACCTGGGCCTAGGTCCAGGTAGACTGCTTGATGAAATATAGGCGCCACCAGGTAACAGTAGTGGTCAGGGATCCTGCCAGACATGTGTAACTAAAATCTAAAAAATGAAATTAAAACACTACTTTAGCCAGTTTCTTTCTACATCATGCCATAACTGTAAAACAAAGACTGTACACAACATAGACAACTCCTTGTATACTTTCAGTAACTTTCTCATGTATGTAATAAAACATTTGGGTCAGATGCACAAGTTAGCCACAAACTCTTCATTTTAATTGCAAAAGCCTACAACTACCAAAAAAATTTAAAACCTAGAGATCTCACCATCCAGTAGTGGCATGAGAAAACAAATAAGCAATGGAATCTACTCTTTACAATATTTTAAAACAATTTCTAAATGCTATGAAAATGTGTTCATTTGAATTTTTTTGTACTTCAGTAGACAAACTGACAATTGTGAAAATTACCTGCAGCTATTGGTTCTAGAAACAGTTTTAATATAAACAAACATCCTCTGTAGTTGCAGACCATGTGAAATAACATTGGTTGTTTTTAAAAGGGTATCTAGTTTGTGTTGGAACAGCAAAATTGTAACTTTTAAACACTACTCATGCTGAAAACTGTGAGCTTTTGTTTTCATTTGCTCTTGGTTCAAATAGTCTAAAACCATAACCTCAAATCCAAATCTTTTGAATTTTACACAGTGAAGGAAGAAAATTTAATTCTCATATCTAAAACCTAGGATCTAAAATTAGAAGGAAACTTTTTTCTGTTCTACTTCCGCTGTGGCCAGATTTTACACAGAATGTGTGGCAACAGCATTGCAATTCCACCATTTAAAGATAAAAACTTCACAGACTTCACCCTTATCAAATCCAAATCAGAATGCTGGTCTTCTTGTTTGTTTTTTGCCTCTATCAGCCTTAAGAGTGCACATGAAGAACTTCGAATTTTGTTCGAATTAACCAGTTTTCCAGAGCTACACAATGTATATGATGTAGTTATTACAACTCTGCTGGCACACATATTGTGGTATTTTTGCCTATGTCTGTTACAAGTAACTTCAGAACTAAGGAATGAAATTCAGTATAAAGGCTAGAGTCAAATGAAAATACTATCAAAATGCAGAAAGCTGGTCTCTGTTTGACGGGGCAGACTCATCGTACTTTAAACTCATCTTACTTTTGTTTAAAGGTCAGCAAAAACAGTTTTTTGTTCATTTAAATATGGCACAGTAATGCTGGAAACACAAACATCATTGTACTAGGTTAGAAGAATGAAAAAAATGAAACTGAGTGATCTAGTTTCAAATCGAGTGAGGGATGTAGTAAAAATGGGCAAAAAACGAATTTTGAGGAGTTCAGATCTTGATCTGAACAAGTTGGGCCAATCTCTATCAGAAAGTAAAACAACAAATGGTGAAGAGTATATTAGACTTTTATTTTTTCAATTTTAATGATGTAAAATGTAAGCACTGGTAAGGGATTTTCTTTTAAAATATAATTTGAAGAAATTATAGTTTGTAGCTGCTTTATTTTCCCACCTAATTTTAGCTAACAGGAGGAATAATACATTTTCAAAAGAGTAGTTCGAGTGAGCAAGTTTCCATGCCTTTTTGGTATATATAGATATGGACATCCTGAAGAAATCAACCTGTTTTCCAGCTGCCTAACTATTATTAGATGTGACCATAACTAACCATTTCATATATGCTGTATCTTTTAGTATTACATACTGTAGCTCCACAGTGTATGGTAGCTTAAGTAAAGTAAACAATTTTTTTTCTTTTCGGGCATATAGGAATCTGATCTATGCATACTACCACTGCAAGATAATTTAGATGAAGAAAATGTTAAGGTTAAGACAAGTATGTGATGAACATACTAGAGTTCATAGGAATATTCTGTTACAGTGTCATTAGAGGCAAGCCTTGAAGTCAAACCATTAACTCTCAGCTGGAGGAGGAGGAACATTGTAAAGGAAAAAAAAGCATAGGGGCTAGTGTCATTTTTTCCCTTCTTTATAGGGTATACAGAAGGCCTGGTTTTTATTATTTTAATTACATTAACTCTGCCCCTCTCCCACTTTTTTTTTTCCATTAGGAATTCTAACCTCCTCCATCTTGGAAGTCTCTACAGTGACTGGAGAACTAGAGAAATGACACGAATCAAGAAAGTGACAGTTCAGTAACTGAGAGTGGCAGACATTTTTAATCAGGCTGTTTAAGAACTCTTTTTTTTTGTTTATTCAGGAGTTTTCACCATCTATTTAACATCAATGACTAATTTAAGGGAAGAGTAGTTTTGTGGTTAAGACATTGGTGTAGGACTCTGGAGACTGACTGTGCCACAGACTTCTTGTATGACCAACAAGAAGTTATGTTAGACCCTTTATGCCTCAATTCCTTGTCAGAAAAATGGGGATAATTCCTTTTTCCTCACTCTGTCTTGTTTATTTTAGCCTATGAGTAAGGCTATGATTTAGTCACAGGTATTCTTTAGTAACAGTCATGGATAGGTCACAGGCAATAAACAAAAATTCATGCCCATGACCTGTCCATGACTTAACCGCTATCCAACGGCTTCAGGAGCCACTCAAGGGCTGCTACTCCAGCCACTGTTCAGGCCACTCCCAGGACCACTACTACTCCAGCACTCCCTGGGGCCATCCCCAGAACCACTTCTCAGGTAGTCCCCAAGGCCAGCTATGTCAGCCACCACTGGAGCAGCCACACTGGATGCTGAGGTTAGCCGCACTGGCTGCTGCAGCTGTGGAAGTCACGGAGCTCACAGAAAGTCATGGAATTTGTGATTTCCACACCCTCCATGAAAGACTCGCAGCCTTATCTATGAACTCTTTGGGGCAGGTGGGCACTGTACTGTATATATGTTGTCTGCAGTGTTGTTGTAGCCATACTGGTCCCAGGATGAGGACAAAGAGGTCAATGTGGAGTGACTGTTTTGTGAAAAGTGTTCACCCATGGGTGAGATGGCGTTTTTGTCTTTTATCAGTTTTCTGTGAGTTCATTCGAGAACATAGTGATTGTCTTGTTTCACCCACATAGTTGTTATTGGGGCATTTAGTGCACTGGATGAGATAAACCACGTTGGGACAGGTATGGGTAACCCATGGATCTTGAAAGGTGTGTTATGGGGGGTATTGATCATTGCAGCGGTGTAGAAGGTCCCTGTGGTGGGTTCATGGGGAATGAGTTTGTAGAGTTTCTCTTGGAGTTGTTTGGGGAAAGATCTGATGATATCCTTAAATTCTTGGTAACCCCTGCTTGTTCAGAGTGGCACTTTGTCCCCCTCTAGTGGTGGCTAGACCAGCTTTGATGAACCTGCTACAGCCTTGGCTAAGACAGACGTGTCTTCTAGTGCATACAGTAGAGGCTCATGCATTTCGCTCCAGAGGTCCCAGGTTTGATTATTGCTGCCAACACCCATGTGGGGTCAGGGTAACAAGTGGTGGGTCCATACAGGGATCAAACCTGGGACCTCTGAAGCTAAATGCATGAGCTTCTACTGCCTGTTAGCCAGGGCTGAAGCAGGTTCATCAATCTATAACTGGCCTAGCCACCACTCCAGGGAGACTAAAGTGCCATTCCAAGCAAGCAGGGTTTACATGTCCCCTCCTGGGCAGGAAAGAGCATCCCTGAGCTTCAGAGACTAACCAGTTTATTTGCCTGAAATTCCCGTACAGGCCACCACTTGTAATGCTGACCCACACAGTGGCGTCAACAGTGGAGATCTAACCTGGGACCTCTGGAGCTAAATGTATGAGCCCCTACTGCAGGACTAGTCAGTTATTTTTTGTCAAGGTCCAAATTTCTTGGTCAAGGGAAGTCAAGAGCCAGACCCCAGAGGAAATAATTAAAAAAACACCCCATCAATAATAAGTAAATACAAAGATTTGGGGTCTGTCCTAAACTGTCTGGTGGTCCAAATTTGGCCCACAGTCCACCTATTTACTACCCTGCTCTACTGCCTGAGCTAAAAGACATCTCTCTTAGCCAAGGCCATAGCAGACTAATCAATCTCTAGTTGGCCTACCCACCACTAGAGGGGGACAAAGTGCCACTCAGAGTAAGCAGGGGTTACACATGGGTGAATCGTTGTATGGGATCTTCGAGTTCTTTATAGTAAGTGGTGTAAGAGAGTTGTCAGTGGGCCTTGTTGACAGTCATCCCAGTTGTCATTGTGGATGTTACCTCCCTACACACCAACCTCCCTCACCAGGACGGTGTTTGTTGCTGCCTGCCTCAAATATCTATAAGACAATGGATAATATTCAGATATCCACCCCCCAAATACATCGCTAACCTCATCCATTTCATCCTCACTGATAAAAATTTTACATTCAGCAACAAACACTTTGTCCAAACCATGAGAACAGCCATGGGTACTAGGATGGGTCCTCAGTATGCCAACCTCTTCTTTGGCCACCTTAAAGAAGAATTTCTTGACAAATGCACCATGAACCAATGATATACCTTAGGAACATCAATGATATTTTCATCCTCTGGAAGAGACAACCTATACCTCAACACAGATTTCCACCACAACTTCCAATCACCACCTCTCCATTATACTCTCTCCAGAACACTCCCACACCATCATCAACTTCCTGGACACCATGATCAGCTTCAACAATGGAACCCTACAGACAACTATATAAAAAAAACATGCATCACCATACTTACGTTCACAAATCCAGTAACCACTCCAAACGCACTATGAAATCTAATCTACAGTCAGGTTCTCAGATGCCACAGAATATGTTCCAAGGAAAAAGAACATGATACATGCCTTAATACTCTTAAAACCACGTTCATCAAACAAGGACACTCAAATACCCCAAAAGAACCGGTTTCAATACAGGAAAAAAAAAACCGACAGCACATCCCCAGGCAGTAACCTTCCACCTCACACTGGAATCCACATGGGGGTATTATTAAACAACTATAACTGATGCTCAATGGGAATCACATCCTTAAATCTTTCTTGAACCCTCTCTTCTGGCCTTCAAACAAACCCCCCAGCCTTGCCATGCTCCCCACTGACCAGGACACATCCTTGTCCTCCAAGGAAACCTACACAAAACACCTTCAAAAGATGAGCCTGGGAACTTACATTCATAACTTTGTTAGACACTAAAAACCATGGACTCAATAAAGACACTGGATTTATGGCTCATTACAACAACAGCTGTAACCCACTAACTCTCCTTGTCCTAGGACTGCAGAGGTGTTAACTTCCCACTTCACCTTGAATGGTCTCTTGCAACATGTGTTAACTCCTTGTGTTTAACAATCTGTTCCACCTTTATTTAACTGTGACAGTCTGGAGTACCAGTACATTTCCCAGACCTGAAGAAGAGCTCTGTGCAAGCCATAGTTTCTCAACCTGTTGAACCTCTGGGGGTACGCAAGACACAGGCAGGGGGTACACAGTGAAAAACCCAGTGAAGGGAGACAAATGGCAGCTGCCAACTTCTGGGGAAGCCAGGTGGCAGCTGCCTGCTTCCCGCTCGGTCCCAGCTGGGAGGCAGGCAGCCCAGTGTGATCTGCCCCAAGCCCGCAGCCCCCCATAGATGGCCCTGGGGAACACTGCTATCATCTCTGGTGGGCCGCTTGTGCCTGCTCATACCTCACAAGTTCCCACCTGTGTGAGGAGAACACCACGTGATCCCGCCATCAGGCCATAGTGATTGGCTGGTGTTGACCTTTGCTCCTATATGGAGGAAGGGGAGGAAGGAGGGGAGAAACATCAGGGGGTTTTGTGATCTGCCACAGACACACAGCACTGCAGAACTCAGAACTCTCCTGCTTTACGAGAAATACAGTTGTCCAGTGGTAAAGGGGAAAAGGTTGCATTTCTCAGAGTGGAAAATTGAGTGTTGGGGTACTTCTTAAAATTTTCAGAAATTAGGGAGTACTTGCTACCTAAAAGGTTGAGAAACACTGGTGTAAGCTTGAAAACATGTATCTTTCCCCAACAGAAGCTGGTCCAATAAAAGATATTACTACCACCACCACCCCCGCTCCCCCCACACACACAGCATCTAGCACCATGATTTTGGTAAGAGTATCTAGGTGCTACTATAAACACAAAATAAAAAATTTGGGATCCAGGATGTCTTTGTTAAAGATACAGCACTCTCACCCTTCCTATTAAATTGTTAAATCTCACAACTGATATGCTCTAAGTCCTCTGGTTACTTCCAGGAAATGCAGGGAAGACCAAGCTCGCACTCCTGGTATTTTAAGATAAAGAACAAGTAGAAAAAAAGGAGTACGAGACTTCATTTGCAGTTGGAGGTGGATCTCGTGAACAGGTTTGCTTATGCCAGAGATGAGAGTATAATATTTTAATGGAAGCTGGAGAGTGGAAGAGGGAGGAGAAACAGAGAGCCACTTTGCAGGTAGATCAAACCCCTGAAAACAATACAGTAATGGATATAATTTTTTTCCTATTCGGAAGAAATAAAAAAGTAAAATCACACAATGATCAATAAAATGAGAGATGAAGGGAAGAGGTATTTAGTGAAATGAGGCATAAAGTCAAGAGTGAAGAAAGCACTGGGGAATCCAATCAAACACAATGAAGGTACAAATCTTTCAGTGTAGTTGTAATGTTAATTCCCTAATTAGTCAGAATGAATTTTAGGTTCTGTACAGTGTTATACCTGAGAAGGCACTCAAGCATGTCAGAGATTAGTGGGGTCCTGTTTATCACATGGCTGCTCTGGAGTTAAAAGAGAAAATGAGACGATGCAGTGGGGTTGTAGAAAAAAAAGGAATGGTTAAAGTAGCTTAAACTCCATATTCCCAAAATAAGAAGTGGGTAAATGTAATTTATCTGCATTTATCCTCAACTACGCTACTGCAAAACTGATTCTGATAGGGGACCTCTCCCCTGCCAGTTGGATGATTCTGAAAAGGCCTTGGGTGGATATTACACGGTGCGGTAAGTTGATCTTGTCTGGTTTTGAGTGTGTTTTTGGAAAAAAGGAAAGCCTTGAAGAAAGGGATGTGAAGAGACTTGTAACTGGGACTTTATTTTTTTGTCCCCAGCTGGTGAGCCTGCACAATGCCTTCAAAAGAAAGTGCTACAGTCAGGGTAGATAGAAAAATCAGATTTTTTAAATTTAAATTGAATACATTTTTCTTTTAAAAGTAAATCTAGTTTCAAATGTAATTGGAAACTATGACAATATATATTAAGGCATAAACACAGTATGACCTATTAAAATAAAAAAAATATTCAAGCAGTACATGTATGCTTCTGAAGTTTTAAAGAAAATCAAACCACTGAACTGTTGGAAGTTACTGGCGAAGCACCTGAAACCAGTGTTGGTTGAAGTGCTAAGTAAGCTTTTGACAGCAGTAGCCTCTTCTGCAGGTTGAGAGAGAGTATTTTCTTCATTTCAATTATTCAGCTAGTTCAGTTCAATGACTAGATCATTCAGTGTTGAGAAACCAATTGGGAGATGATAAAGTAGAAAAGCTTGTTTTCCTCTCCGAATCTATGAATAAAAACAAGGTGTGAAAGGGTGAGATCTGCTAGATCTAAAATCTTGAAGAACACGGTGACTAAGAACAATCAGTTCCATTCACTAACTACAGAAAACATAAGAATGGCCAAACTGGTCAGACCAATGGTCCATCTAGCCCAGTATCCTGTCTTCTAACAGTGGCCATGTCAGGTGCTTCAGAGGGAATTAATAGAACAGGTAATCATTAAGTGATCCATCCCATCGCCCATTCCCAGCCTCTAGCAAACAGCAATCCCTGCCTATCCTGGCTAACAGCCATTGATGGACCTATCCTCCATGAACTTATCTAGTTCTTTTTTGAACCCCATTATAGTCTTGGCCTTCACAACATCCTCTGGCAAGGAGTTCCACAGGTTGACCACGTGTTATGTGAAGAAATACTCCCTTTTGTTGTTTTAAACCTGCTACCTATTAATTTCATTTGGTGACCCCTACTTTTTATGTTATGAAAAGGAATAAATAACACTTCCTTATTTACTTTCTTCACACCAGTCATGATTTTATAAGCCTCTATCATATCCCCCATTAGTCATCTCTTTTCCAATCTGAAAAGTCCCAAAAGCTTTTCCATATCCCTACTCATTTTAGTTGCCCTTTTATGTACCTTTTTCAATTCCAATATATCTTTTTTGAGATGGGGAGATGCCAGAACTGCACATGGTATTCAAGATGTGGGCATACCATGGAGGCAATATGATATTTTCTGTCTTATTATCTATCCCTTTCCTAATGATTCCCAACATTCTGTTAGCTTTTTTGACTGCTGCTGCACATTGAATGGATGTTTTCAGAGAACTATCCACGACTCCAATATCTCTTTCGTGAGTGGTAACAACTAACTTAGACCCTATTACTATATATGTATAGTTAGGATTGTTTTCCAATGTGCATTACTGTGCATTTATCTACACTGAATTTCATCTGCCATTTTGTTGCCCACTCATCCAGCTCAATAAATCAGCTAATTTTAAATTCCAAATGTGTTTTGACAAACTTATTTTTTTCCTTATGTAACCAGCACCAATTTGAATTCTTGGTTTTATGCATTTTTAATTTAATTTGAATTTCCATCCAAATGTAGCTTGACACAAAATCAAAAGTGAAAATTTAATCATCTTGAAAATAAGAAATGTGTTATTCACCATTTTCTAACATCATAAAACGTAAAAATTGAGTATTTGACTAAATGTATATTAAGTTATATAATTGCTTAAATAAATCTGTATTGATATATCGTATCATCCCAGTTAGCAAAATAAGCACCAAATTCAGTGTAAAGGCTATGTTTAGTTGCAAATTCACATGTTTTAATGGTTACCAACCAATGAGAATCAACCTTTCTTTCTGAAAATAAATAAAAAGTAAAAATGCAACACAAGATTAGAATTGATTATTTAAATCAAGGTTTCCTGCTTGCTGATTTAAATTATAATTGATGATTTAAGTTACTTTGATTGAAATCAATTGACTCTGGCTAGAGTTCAACACCAGATACTAGAAATATTTTCAAATGCTGGCCATCAGGTTTATGACATTTTAAGTGGCAAACCATGTTTTGGCTCAAGGAAAAGTGCTATATAAAACTTTATATATACCGCCTCTGAAGGCTCTGTCATAAATGGCATCACCATGCATTTCAGACAACTTCATTTGCACCCTTGTCCACTAGCCAACCAGAGATGACCCGTACCTGCTGATGGGGGGGAGGGTGGGAGAGGGGAGCGGCACAATTTAAAGATTCAGCCACCCCCAGAACAGCTTGAGTCACACCACACCGCAAGCAGGTTCCCCCCTTACCCTCAGTCTCCCTTCCTGGAAAGCAGCAGCCCTTCTCTGCAGTTCTGAGCTGTTGCTCCTGCCTTTCCCCATGGGACACAGCTCGCAGGCTCCAGCAGCTGCTGTGCAGTGAGGGGGTCCAGCTGTACCATGTGACCAAGCGGGGGCAGCAATCTCTGACAGAAATATGGGGAGCACATGACCCTGTATGCCCCGCCCTACCTCTCTCCCCCCCCCCCACACACATCACCTCTCAGTCCATCCTCCATGGGATTTAATTTCTGAGCAGCTTCAAACAGTTGGCATTTTATTTAAGATCAGTCTGCCAGAAAGATTCCTTCTCCTCAGAAGTGTGTAATTTCTTCTTAAAATTACTATAGGCTTGCGCACAGGACAGGCAATATTCAGTCCAGGGCCAGTCAGGATTATTAACCCCCCTGATTCAAACTTGGGCCAAACACAAGAGCTATGAGGGCCAAACATAAGAGTTTCATGCCCCTAGAAAGAGGAGATTTTGACAGACTGACAATATTCTGTAATGTCCTGAATAAACTGTGGAATTAAGATAAAGTTTACTGAATTAAGTTAAACCTTAATGAATTACGGCTGATGCCTTTGGGGTACACTGTATTAAAAATGCAATTGTATGTGTGTTATTGTGGAATTATATGTATTTCCATAGGAAGGATAATAGAACAGCAGGGGTGATTAGACAAATTAACTCAGATTGTAACATCTCCAGAGAAACTACCTCCCTGGAAAGACGTGCATATATTAGATCAAACTAGATTTTTCCAGGGACCAATGGACAAAGAAAAGAGTTTTTGGACAAATAGCCTGGTTTTAAACTGGTTCAGGATGTTCCTCTTGATCTGGCAAACAGCCGGGATCTCTGATCCACAGAAGGCCCCAATCCTTTGGAAAGGGTTGGAAGAACTGGGCCTAATGAGACCTCAGAAAACTGGGTGATTGTCATGAGCTGAAGCTGTAATGAACTTGTAACCACAAGGAATCCCCTTGGGTGGAAAGTTGAAGGACTGCTCCTGTCAGCATCAATGTTATAGTGATGTTTGTTAGCATGCATGAAGGTTTTTTGTTTGTTCTCAATATGTTTATTTTTAAGGTAAAAAGCATTACAGAGAAAAGTACACTTGCATTGGAAGTGCTGTGTGGCAACTTATAACTGTAGCAATTACACCTGTTAACTATCTCTGAAGAGAAAGCAAGCAGGTGTCCTCTCAGGCAACCAGTCTGACAGAGATTACCAGCTGTGACAGATTACCAGCTTTCCACTGCTTCTAGTCAATTCCTGGGCTATAGGACTTTAAAGTCATGACATTTTTAGGTATAAAAAATATTTTAGGATTTTTTAACAGCAGTTATCAACATGTATTAATTATTTTTTTTCTCTCCAGAAGAGATTTATATCATTTGACTCATGGTATTAAGAGCCTTATTTTCCAAAATAGTAGAATTCCAATAAATATCTGAAAAACTCTCCAACATTTGTACAATATTTTTTATTTCATAGATATTCAATAAGCACTTAGATACTATGGTGATGGGTGCTACAAACAATACATTTTGTCACATAAAGAGTTATTGCTGTACTTATTTGGGATGATTGCATAATAATCCTAAACTCATGCAGGCACTTAACTAGCTAAGTGCACAAGCAAATATAAGTCTGTGCATGCACACTGGGTGACTGCATACATATTTTAGGGGCATATAAATGCATGTATGTAGCTGTATGTACCTAACTTTGAAAGCCTGGCTCATAATTTGCAGCAACTGGATTATTGTAGAGCATTCATTCTTTGTTACAGAAAGAGAAACAACATATGACACCAGTATGAGCATTAATGGTAGTCCAAGATAAGGAGTCAGGGACCCATTTTATAAGCGGAATCTTATTATAAATGGTTATTTTCCTGCAAGTCAAGGTTCTGGTCCTTTGTATAGAATAAATCATGAGTAAGCAAGTAAAACATGATTATAGTTCTCATTTGTTTTTGGACTTATGCTTCATTTCTAACATTTCAAGAAGCAGAATTATTTTGAAGATTCAGATCCATTTACAACAGGATGGGGAATTTCTGCTTTATAATGATTTATATTCCTATCATAGTAAATGATTTTGCACATGACAACTGCTGTCTCTTAGAATTTTTAAGGTTGCATTTGCCATTTGGTAAACAGATAAGTGCATTTTCTTGATTTTTTTGTTAGCAATGGAATATCACTGATACAATTATTTGGAATACTTGAAAACAGTCAGTGTGTAAGTAGGTCATTCATAAGACAATGTATAAATACATAACTTTAATGCTCAGCATGCCATTTTATGTTTCAATATTTTAGCTATTACTTAATTTTCCTTTTCAAAATGGCAAATACAATTAGATTTCATCTTCATTGGCTGTAAAACTCTCATTAAATAGGATTCACACATAGCAAAAGTGAGATTAGCACAATTGTAAGGCTAGTCTCAAAGAGTTTTTTTAAGTGTACATCTAATGCAGTTTTGCCCCCACCTGCATTTGTGCAGGCCATTCATACTATTGTAAACTAGTTCTTACTTGCACAGAGGTTTGGATCATGTTTTAAAAGTTCTAAAATGTAATTCTGCAGCCAGTAAAGTAGGGGCTATTTGAATCAATTTCTTGTCACTTTTACTTTTAGAATATAAAAGAGCTTTTTATCTTTCCACAAGCACGTTTATCACAATAATTCAACTTTTTTAATGTTGAAAAAAATCCACAATTTTTTAAAGTTAAAAAAAAGTATGCTCCCCGATCAACTTCCTTTGATATCTGGTGGAAAGTATTTACTTAGCATTCAAATTCCCAATACCCAGAATTTTCCTATATGCTTATTTTCCCAGTTTCTAGAAACAGTTCCACCACAGTGAACACTCCTTTTTCGTAATTTATCAAAACATTTAAAAATCCATGAAAAGATATCAGTAAGGCACAGCTGACAAAAACAAGGTAATTTACATTCAATTTAGGTGGAATGGATTCCCTTGGTTCAACAGGGATCTTTTAATATATGCAAAGTAAATTAAACTGGGCTGTCCACTTTAAGGAAAATCAGCCCTAAATGAACTCTTTTGGTGGTTTTGCTTTATAACCTTCTGATAAAACAGAACTGAGAAGGAAACTGGATAAGGTAAGGTCCCAAGAGGAGTTCTGATATCTTAACAAAATAAAAATAAATAATCTGAGACAATAAAATGAACAACAAAGACAAGTTTGCACTCACAGGGAAAAAGAAAGTGCCAGAGCAAGATGGCTGCAGTGGTCCCAGCTGCAAAAGCAGAATTGGTGAAACAAGCACTCAAAGCAAGACACACTAGACTAGAAGCCCTGGAAAACCTTACCAAGTTTAGAAGTTTCTGAATTTTAGAGAAAGGTGATAGTGTGAAGCCCTCTAAGCTGTTAGACTAAAACCCAATTCATTTGAGACTCATGACAGAAAATTATTCTTTATACACAAAGTAAGCAATACTACTGCATATTTCAGAGAAAAGAATGGATGCACCTAACAGAGGGAGGATCCAACAGCTACCAGGAATAAAAAAATAACTAAAAGAGTTTGAACCTGAAAGACAAACTGTGGATTTTTGTGGACTTGTGTTCAGCAATACAAGCCAAGTAAAATTTCCTTACTGATACAAACCTTCATCACTGAAGAAACTGACAATTCTGCCCTTTGAAGTTCAGAATCATCTATAAAGACTTTTATATTTTCAAACTCCAAGCCTGCTTCAAAACTGTTAGATAGACTCAGTATGAAAAGTATGGCAGAAGATCAGGGCTCCTGATGCATGAGAAAAGAGAGATTGAACTTTTGCTATGTATTAACTTTAACCTTATGCTTTAGTCGGAAGCATACAAAGTTTGGCTTAATGTCACAATTAATGGTTTTAATATTTTCAGTTTATGTTCAGTTATTGTAGCAGATTATTTAACAGACATTTCAAGAACATGTAAGTACTTTTCCTTCAAGAAAGACCATTATTTCTCTCTCCTTCCAGATTTAGAGACCAATTATTACTCAAGCAAGTACTTCTGCTGATTTTGATGGGACTGTTATTTTACAAACCTCAAAAGCATGCTATGTGCAAGACAGCTTCCAGTCTTATTTCATGTGACAATAAAACAAAGCAGGGAGGGGTTGACAGAGAGAAACAACAGAAATCACAGCAATAAGATTATACAGTTACTCTGCAAAGGTGAGTGCATAGCATGGCTGTACAATTTTTTTAGAATAGTTTTAAATCAATATGCTACTTAAATAAAAATAAAATGTCTTGGCCAACTCACTTCTTGCAGGCTATATGGCAGAAGGAGTGCTTTTAGCAGGGATTTGAACAAGGGGAGAGTGTTGACCTGGCAAATAAGTTTGGGGAGCATATTCAATACATAGGTGGCAATGTGGAAAAAGGTATGATGCAGTGAAGACTAATCACATAACAGTTTGCAAGATTGGACCCTTATTAAAGAATTAACAGGTAGTTGGGAGGCATACACACACTTCTGTCAAAATATTGTATTTATTGTGATACAAACAACAGCTAAAATTATAACTGAATGGTTAGAGCAAAATAATTATCCTGTTTGTTTATATTATGAATTCAGTAGTACTTTGGGCCCGATATGATTTTAAGACTGTATCCTCTAATGCTGCTTAAATGTGGTTTAAAAAGCACAGACAGTACTTAATATGAAGGCTGCCATTTTACACTAGGGCTCTCAAAGTTGCTAATTCTGGCAGAACTGATACAGTGCTAGCAAAAAAGAACTTTTTAAAAGTTATCCTGGGTCCTTCTGTGGGAATGGGTTTGATTGTGTGACAGTGACTCATCTGTGGGCAGCTCTGTCAGGAATGGTGAGTTTGTCATGTCTGTGTAATACAGTTTCTCTCACAAGAAGGGGTTATTTTAGGTCACAGTCTCTCCCTGGAGGGAGGGACAAAAAGAGTAACTGTCCCTCCCCTTGAAAATGTTTTGGAAGAGGGATATCTTCCTGTGTGTTTTACACTTTATTTAGAATGTATAGTTGGGATTTTACTCTGTGCATGTGTGCATCTATAAAAAGCCTTGTCTAGTGTGGAAATTCAGAAATAAAATTTCTATCTGTCAGCTAACAGTGTTAGCATAACAGTGGAAAGTGTACACAAGTTTCCGATGGCTAGACCAATTGTTACCATTTTCAGTTAGACTTGTTTTTGGCATTTTTAATTACAATGGCGGTAAAAAACAGATCCAGCCACTGAAGCCTTGTCTACACTAGATCTCTCAATGATGTTAAACTTAGTAAGAATGGTTTCCCTACATTTCTACAGCACAGACAGTCTCTCCATCTAAGGAAAGGGGATAGGGAAGAAGTTGTGAGTTACACTACATGTTCTTGGGAAAGAAAAATGACAGTATTTGTTACTGTCTGACTGCCAAGGATCAGTGATTTTGGTGTGTGTGTGTGACGCCTTCTTCCCATAGTGCAAACCGAAACTAGCAGTAGTGGGTATTAACATCCCTCGAGCAAAGGAGCGGGGAAAGAAGCGCATTTTGCTGTACAGGTTTGTGACAGGGTCTCTCGGGGAGGGGTGGGGGCTGCCGTGTGTGTTTCGCGGGGCGGGGGGAGAAGGGAAGAGAAGAATTTTGCTGAGTGGTTCTTATAGTGAGGCTGCCGCCTGCGGGGGAAGACAGTTTGTTTTACAGTGAAACATTCACCCCCCACACACCCATTCACGAGCCGCCCTCAGGCAGGCCGGGCACAGAGCGAGAAGCTCGCTCACTCACTCACCTCCGCACACCAGCTTGTAGACCACTCTGGTCGCCGCCATCTTGAACAGATGGGCTGAGGGGGTCACGTGGGCGCGGGCCGCCGCGGCTCTAGGTCCGGGCTGACGGGAGCCTCCCTTTAGCCCGGCGGGAGGGGCGAGCAGCGCAGCGCGCTCCCGCCACCCTCTGGCCAGGCGGGCCGCGGGTACATCGGCTCCTGCCGCCGGCGCTGGGTTCTGCCGCCTCAGCCCGGCCCCGCCGGTCTCGCGCCGAGCCGCTGCGGCTTTGCCTCGCTCTCAGCCGGCCCCGCGGCAACGGGAGCGCGGGCGGGGTGCCTGGACGAGGTTCTTTTTAGACGGGAAAGTTGCGGGGAGGAGAGCGAAGGTCCAGGGGGACCCAGCCAGCCTGGGGCTCCCCGTCCTGCCGAGGGCCGCCGTCAGGTGTCATCCAGCGCTGGCCTCGCCCCGTTTTCGGCCGCTCCTAGTGGCATCCCAGCGCCTCTCGCTCCTGGAGAGGTGGGGCAGCTCTCACCGCGCGGAGGTGGAACGAGCAGCCGTGGCACCTGCCCGACCTTCTCAGCGCTCCAGAAAGTGCTTTGCAGACCCTGCTTTGCGAACTTCTCCTCTCATCTGAATTGCCAGTCCTCGGTTGCCTGCAGAGTAGCTAGCTTGGCCTGTTGGGAGCATTGGTGGTAGCCTCGTCTCAAACGGATATTGATTGAAAAGGACTGCTGCGTTTCTCTTCTGTGCTGTAATGTAAATCCTATTCAGGTTTTGCTTCTAACAAAGTTAGCTTGATTAGGGACTCTGCTCTAAAATGTATGAAGTAGTCCCACTTACTTGAGTATTTACCACCACCCTCCCCCTCCCCCCATTGCTTTGAATAGTTGTGATGGGAAGTAAAAATACCAAAACTAAAACCAGGTTCTCGTTATTATCAGTAAAAGGCAATGTGGCAGAGTGATTCCTAAAATGAAATTACAATCCACAGGAGAGTTGTGGCCATACCACACTCTGTAGTACTAGAAATGATGATGCCCTTTCAGAATTTTCTGTTTCTCAGTTGATTGGATCAAGTAAAAATGCTATGGAACAAACCCTGGCTATGAAGCAGTCACGAGGGGGGAAGTCTTCACTGGAGCCACAGTTGTATTTACTGCATAAAATTTGCTTAATCCATGCAGAATCATGAAGGAGATGCCAAAAAATAAAATAAGTTAGTTGTATTCTAGTGCAGCTCCTTACTTCATCTATAGGCATTTACTGCAACATAGCCAAACACCAGGCAATACAAATTAAACACCTAGAAGAACAAACAAGATACTTACTACAGAGGATGAACCCAATAGCTGTCAGGCAAACATATCAAGCACAAAGGGATCAAATACCTAACTAATAAGAGGAACAGGAAGCAATAGGGTAGCAGCTACAAAAGTAAAGGGAGGGAACCCACAATTCTGAAGTGAATTTTGCCAAGAGGGGAAAAAATCCAAAACCTTGCAGTATGTCTTGAAGTCAACAAGTGCATATACAGATTTTTAAAAAGTAGTTAACTAGAAATGAGTGCCAAGTCAGAGAAACACCATCAATGCTATCAACCTCCTACCCACTGATGGAAAAAACATATGAACTTTACATTGCACTCTGAAGGATTGACTACCTACTGAACTAGCAAGGGGGCAACTTCAAAAGTTGAGGGCCTTCCATTTGAAACACTGTGAAACCCATCCCCTAGATGGTCCTGATAGGGACTGTTAGCTAAAGTATATCAGTTGATCATATGCCTCATATGCAAACCCTGTAGTACTTTAAAGATCAGTAGTATACCTTGTTTTGCCTCTAGATATGGACAAGTAAGCCGATCCAATCCTTGCAGCAAGACCCACTAAGCAGATGAGCTGCTACATTCTTTATCAGTTATAGTCTGACTTGTCTTCAAGGGCAGCACTATATAATAATCCAATATGGAGGTGAAAGTGGCAGGATCTAAATCAAACAAATTCAGCTAAAAATAGATGAAAAATGGCACTTCTATCCATTGCTGCCTAGCGGGACTCAGTGAATTCCTTACTCATAGGGGCAGAATCCAACACTTCCATATGGCTACTCCTTCAGGCTTCAGCCAAACAGCATGATCTCTCTTTCACTGGATTGAGCCTCAGCCTGCTTGCTTTCACATGCTTCCTTCATCTTGGCAAGGCACTGGAAAACCAGACATCTCACCTTTGGTTCAATTAAAGAAATTTAGAGCTTCATGCAATCTGCACAATGGCCATCCAGCTCAAAGTATTTTACAGACATGTTGAAATGGGGTGTGGGGGAGTGCATGCCAGAACAACTACAGAACCTCACAATAAAGTCTATGAACAGGATTATATGGTGGGGTTGTCTGCAATAGCAGAGGACTGGACTCCATGACTCAGGTGGTCTCTTCCAGTCCTATGTCCTTATGCTCCTGTGTAATCCCTTGGAGGGGGGGGGAGGGCTGATGGGTAATTAGCTATCACTGTTCTCTGGACTTTCTCTAAAGGGTAGAAACAAACCAATTTCAAATGCAATTCTTTGCTTTCCTGCCAGGGGCCATAGATGACAACAAAATTTCATAGTGTTGTCAAGGGCTGCTGAATCAACTTGAACATCTGACTGTTGTCATTGCTAGCTGACCAATGACAGAGGTTAGTTTGATCTCCATGAGCCTGAAACCCAACTGACAGGGACCAAGGAAATCAAAGGATTCCAGATGTGCCAGAAATGTTGTGCCACCACCTTTGCAATTACCTTGCCAATAAAGGGTAAATTATAGAACTAAATACATCCAGTTATATACTAGTGCTGAGACTGAATTGTTTTGTTTTGTGTATGAGAAGCCAAGTGTGGATCAGAAGACTGGCATGGCCAGCTTCTTTTCTACTATCCTAAGGAACAAGTGAGCAACTGTTGCAATCTCTGGATCAGTTTCAAAGGAAGCCCAGTTAGGAGCTCATTATAGTAGTCTTAAGTTTGTGCTTAGATAAGGATTTGTGCTACACAGTAAGAAAGCATCTGTAACCTGCCAGATTTAAGTATAGTCAAAACTTTCATACTGATTCAGTGTACAGATAGAGTGGAAATCAGTGAGGACAGATCTAGTTGTAATCAGAAAGGAAGTACCCACTAAATCGAAGCACAGTAAACATAAGAATTTGCATCCTGCTGTGTCCAGATACTACTAGTAAACCCCACCCCCGCAAAACCTTGATTTTGCTACTCTGTTCTTAGATATGCCTTTATTCACAGCTCACTCAAAATCTTCCAAAACCTTTGAGATGATTAGGGTATCTGCTGTGGGAGGAGTATTTTCCCCAGGAATTGAAATTAGAGGGGGTGTTTGAATTTAAGGGGGAAAGAGTTGGAAAATGACTAAATTGGCAAAGTGGGTGGGGAATGGGGAAATTCAGGGGGGCGTAGGAAAGCATTTCATCTTGGTGCACATGTACGTTACCTACATTAACATCAAATGAAAGTCACATGCATGTGGCAAGGAGAGAATATACTTATGTGGGGACAAGTTTGGGTATCAGTATATAAAATGATTTTTCTCCTTCCTAATGGGCACTCGAAGTACTGATATCATTTTAAAATGATCATATTTGCAAAATGAACTGCAAAGAGTTTAACAGAAATTGTTTCTAAATGCATGATAAACCAAACATATAAAATAGACAAAGATTACAATAAATTTTTACACTACATTCAAAAACAGACAAACAAACAAAATCACTTCCCTGCAGCCCTTTCACTTACCTAACAGGTTCCATGAAATAAAATGAATCTTTCAACAGGGAACATGAAAATCTCAAAAGCATGCTTTATTTCAAAAGATAAGCAAAGGCTCAGTGGGAAAGGAGATGAGCATCTTAAAAAATAAATGATATTAAACATAGAGCATCTCCTTAATTATAATGCATTTAGAAACAAAAAGGCAGATGCTGATCCTTCCCTTCCCCTATTGAACTAGATTTCATTTATGTTCACTTTGATTTACTTAGAACAGCCCTAACTAGAGTACATTCTTCTTATTTGAGGCATGTTAACAGCATTACATTTTCTCTGATCGCTAAAGGAAGAAAAGCTGCAGCTGCTGCAGGAACAGACAGCACGCAGCACTGCTCTGCTGTCATCCAAAGCTTTCACAATGAACAAGACGGAGCACTGAGGCACATATGTGGTCAGAGCCCAAGGCTTCTGTATGCAGTCACCTGCCACAGTAATTCTTTTTAAAGGATCTTCCAGCTGAACTGAGTTTGTCTAAATCAACATTTTTCAATTAGCTTGCCATATTTTGGAAGGGGTGAAGGGAGGAATTTCCCTGCCCTTTTAGATCTGTTTCTCTGTACTGGAGATTTAAACATTTTAAACTGGGAACCTGGGAATTGTCATAATAGATCAGATCAATGATCCATCTAGTTATTGGGGCTAATGATCGGGCTGTAGAGAGACCTCATGGATGTTCATAGTTAGGCTCGGCAGAATTCAATTTTTTAATATAATTTTGATGGATAATATCATTGTTTAAGAATTTTTTCAAATGTTATTGATTTAAATTTTCACAGTTGCATGAAATTATGGCGGACTGTCAACATCACATCAAAATATACAAAATATATATGCTTAAATCAAGTTCTCAAGTAGCATTCTTACTTTGCCTATCTATAAATTTAGATATTCATTTTTTCATTGGTTTAGGTGTACATAGTGAAATCGATGTTTACCAGCATTTATCGATACAAATCAAATCCTTCCAATCCTGCTCATAGTCCAGTATCTTGTTTCTGACAACAGCCAGTACCAGATGCTTCAGAGAAAGGTGCAATGGACCCCATAATGGACAATTATTGAATGGGTGGATAGTTTGAGTAGAAATGGTTATTTATATTGGCTCTCCACTTTATTTTCCCCTTGCATTGTGAAAGGTTTGGATGGTGAAGAGAAAGCAGTATTCCTACTCCTTTAGCTTTTTCTCCTGAGAAATCAAACAAGTGTGATGAGGGATTGTGTCCTGTAAACAGAATGTGCATCTATTAGTATTAGTATTGCTTTGCATAGTTAGCCTTTCATTTTCGACCACTGTTCTAGATTTTTCGCTGCACAATTCAAATGAGAGCCAATTGTGGAGCTAAAAAATCCTGTGCAAACTAAACATTTGGATAAATGGAACTTAGGTATTGAAGTCTTTTTCCTTCCCAATCACTGCTCCAGTACTAGTGCTTGGAATAGCTTACATGTCCTGAAAACAGTTGTATTCATCTGTCACAGTGTTCCTAGCCAGTGATTTTATCATGCTACCTTTTTTGTCCCACTTAAAATCCAACATTTTCTTAGCAACCAGCGTCTTACCAATCAATATCATTAGAGAATGCTTTGCAGATTGAAAGCCTCGGTTCCAGACTTTCAGGTGGTCAGCTTACAGTCATGTTTTTCAGCACTAGCAGTTTTTGACACTGCTGAAATCAGATCAGAACTGATATAGAGAGAAAAGGTAGAAGGGTAAAATATACAACATAGGATTTAGCTAGCACTTTGCCTCCCCAGATCTCCAAGTATTTTTCAAAGAGGGGTAGGCATCATCATCTTTTCTCAGATGAAGCAACAGTCAAAAGATAAAGTGTCTTGCACACAAGTTAGGGGCAGAGTTAGGAATTGAATCCAGGTCTCCCTGTATTTAGCTGTGACACTGAGTACATTTGCCAGACCTGAAGCAGAGCGCTGTATAAGCTCAAAAGCTTGCCCCTCACCAACAGAAGTCGGTCCAATAAATGATATTACATCACCCACATTTTAGCTCTAATATGCTGGGATCAACATTGCTACAACACCGCTGCATACAACCTATGCTCAGTCCATTTTTAACGTTTGGTATTGTGTAACTATTCAGGATCGGAAACAAATGCTGTTTACCTTAGAAAGCTAAAATTCTGAACTTCACCTACTACTATACAGTTTTCTTTACTAGCCCTGGTAGATTTAGGTTCAAAACTGTCACTGGTCCCGTTCTTGCAATGCTTTTGGCACTGGTCCAAGAGCTTGCCAAGTCCCAAATCTCAAACCAATGTAATTTTCAGTCCCTGCAATGAACAAGAAAAGTTGCATCTACATTTTTGCATATATATACTTACAAAGACAAACATACTTGCTAATTACTTTTCTCCTGTTCTGAGTGCCCAACAAACCTTTGCTACAATGAGTTGCTCTCTGTTCCGTAGGCTAGAATGCAGATCAGAGCAAAAGCACATGTCCTCAAGCAGTTACTCAACTTCACTCTAAGAGAACAGCTGTTAAAAAGGTATACTCCCAAAGCAGACACAGTACTTAAACAATTCGGAGATGGATAAAAGATTAATTTGCGACTATCTTCAAATATAAAGTTATAGGAGACAGTTGCTGTCAGACACTCAGAATCAGAGAAAGCACTTTAAAAGATAAGAATCTAAATTTTTCCTTCTTCTAGTGTCCAACAATCCTATTATAAGATAAAGAGCAGGGAATAATCTCAGTGAGAGACAAAAAGGAACTGATAAAATTATCTGTATAATCCAGTGGGTCTCAACCTTTCCAGACTACTGTACCCCTTTCAGGAATCTGATTTGTCTTGCGTACCCCAAGTTTCACTTCACTTAAAAACTACTTGCTTACAAAATCAGACATAAAAGTACAAAAGACACAGCACACTATTACTGAAAAATTACTTCCTGTCTTGCTTTTACTATATAGTTATAAAATAAATCAATTGGAATATATTGTAGTTGCATTTCAGTATGATTGTTCAGGCTGTTTTTCACTTGTGAGCCTTGTCTGGAGTGTGAGCTCCACTGCCTGGGGTTGAAGCATGTAATTTAGCTTTGCAGGGCCTCCTGTAGCATGGGGCTCCATGCAATTTCCCTGCTTGCACCCCATAATGCCAGCCATGCACGTGCTAACCCCATAACCCATCCTGCGACACCCCTGGGGATCAAAACCCCCAGGTTCAGAAACACTGATCTAGATGAGTTGAATACCTCTCTCATTGAGAACCACTGGTATAAACAAAAAGAACTCTTACTGAGACATTACTGACTGTTGTACCCCTCTGCTGAACATTTCAGAGGGTGATAAGAGGTCAATCTTGTATTGCTTGGGCTGAAACCACATGCAGCAGCTTTGAGTATTTCTTCATAGGAGGAATATGGCTTCGGATGTAGAGCCTCAGCTACACAAGCCTCTATCCATATTACTACAGCGATTTATGTCTCATTTTCTACCTTGACATCAGACAGATTTCTTTCTTGGTTCCTGAAACTATTTCCTAGTGAACTTGGTTGGATTTCTTTTTAGATTTCACTCTTTGTAGTTTATCCAGATGTAGTTTCCTCATCGGAGATGTCAGTAGTAGATACCACTCGAGTTATAGCATAATCTTAAAGTGGAAGCGGAAGTGTTTTCTTCTTCTCTTAAAACTTAAGCTTTCCTTCCACAGATGAGCTACTAGAGTTACTGATCTAAAAAGGAGCATATTTTGAATTCCTCCTGTCCCTTCTTTTCATAGTTCAGGGGAAGATTAGGAACTACATGCTCTCCTCTTTTAAATAACTACTGCAGTACTGTTTCTAGTCTCCCTGCTGATGGTATTGCTCTCTTCAGAACAGCAAGTAGGAAAGAGGTTAAGAGAGCTGTGCTGCCCCTCATTTGCCTTTGTCATCATTCTGTGATTTAGTTGCTTATTGTGACTCAGGATAAAATGCTGATGCATTTATGCTGCCCATCCAAGCTAGACTCACTCAAAACCACCCTTCTCAGCTTGTGCTTTTTGTGTAGTTGGGTGTTCTGCATGCACCTACCATGAAGCCTTTTCTTTATGTCAAACAGAGCCAATTTAGTAGGATAATGAATTGGTGGCAACTGAGAGGAACATAGTTTGTTATAACTACTCTGCCAAGGTTGCATGCCCAGGAGGTCACATTTGGAGGGTCCTTGCTTCCTCTAAAGACTACAGGGATATAGGGTTGGAAATTTGGGAGTAGAAAGAAAGTTATCTGCCTGTAAACCAGTATAGCCAAAAGTTTCTGGAGGAAATTTCCTGAGATCCAGGCAGAATCAAGGAGAGGAAGGGAGGTTGAAAAGACAAACAAGTCCCCATTCAAAAAGCTCATGGGAATCAGTATTCTGTGGGGGCCAGGTTCCCTATTCCTGATGCCCATGGAACCCCTAGAGTAGCTAGTGCTGAATCTGCTGTTGGCCTGGGACACAGAGGTGCCCTTTTGTGGTGCTGTAGGGTTTGGCTAGCCCACTCCTTAAGCAATACCAGGTCCTCACAGACTTGCTGGATTGGTGGAAGGAGGGCAGAGCAGCTACATGAGATTTTAAGGATTCTTCCCACCAGCAGCAGTTTGCCTTCAATAGCAGAGGGGAAGGAGGTATGTGGGGAAAGAATGCTGGAACATTTCCTCAGATTCTGTTTGGTCTTCTTCAGCCTTGGATGGGTGGTGTAAGCTGTGACTCAGAGGAATCACATTCCTTAGTAGGAGGATTTTGCGCTTCCATTTACAAAAAAATATTTAAAAAAAAAAAAAAGAGAATTTGAATTAGAGTTAAACATAAAGCTTTGTGGTAACTGCTTATCTGGATTACCATGTCATTGCTGCAGAAGGCAGAAGTTTTTCAGTGCCTTCCTGGGCACCAGCCCTAGCAACTAACTGAAGGTCTCAGGCCTAGTCTTTCTCCAAGTCTGGTGAATGGGGAACAATTTATGGTAGGATGATCAGGCACTAGCAGTAGAATGAAATTATAGTAATGATTTTGGGAGGTGCTCTTCTCTCTCTCCTCCTGATCCTTTGAAGTTCTTGTGCTTAAGGACTATTTTGTCTTTAAGAAGCACTTATTTCCTGCTCCATTTTAGGCACTTTTGATGTCCTCCACTGTTGCAGGGGAAACTTGGAACTCTAAATTTAGCACTGCTCAGGTAAGCAAAGGAATTGGGTTTTTAAAATTTAAAAAATGCATTTGCCATAAAACTACCCATTTAATCTGAAAATTATAATCTGGTGGCTTTCCAAAAAGTTGTACAAACATTTGCAATGACTATTCCATATTTGTATTGTTTTGAACATATCTGCTCCATTTCAAGTAAAAATTGTTTTTTTAGGTGGCCACAAATAACTTGGAATCAAGCTGCATTCTCACCCATCACTACTGGAATAGGAGTGTGCAACCCAAATTCTGTTCTGGAAAACCTCTACAATACCACCAATGGCAGTGGTTTGGGACAGATGTAACAGAACAGAATTTGACCCAGCACTTGGAACTACATTAATAATTTTGAAGATGCGTGAGCCAAAATAAAATCCACCTCACTCCCCTATATCTGGTGTTCTCTCTGTTGCTAGCAGGCATAAAAAGTAGTAAAAACATTTACTGTAAATGAGCAAGTAGATGGGACTCAGAATTAATACAAGGAGCTGAAAAAAAAAAGCCCCTTACTCAATATTTTTTTAAAAGATAGCTGCTGGTCTGAGCAGAACTACATTTTAAACTGACTTGCTGTTACTGTAACTTTTTTATTTTGAGACGGGAGGGAGTTTGGCAACTTTTCACTTTCAAGTGTTCCACTCTTTTTTCATTTTATTTTACTCCTTTGCTTTGTCGTACTTGCTCAGATTCATAGGTTTCTTTACTGATAGCAATTGGCTTGCACTGCTATTTGCATAAGATGTTTTTAGTAAGTGATGAAATACATCAGAGAGCAGAAAACAGCACTCTGATGCTTCTACAACAAACCATCATACACAACTTTAGTTTCTTGACCAATGCTGTATAAACTGAAGTTCAACCACAGTATTTCAAGTGCAGCAAACTCTCCTTTAAATACTGGTTCAAGAAGAGGTTTAAAAATTCACTTGGTCTTCCAATAAAGTGACTAAGCAATTTGGTTGTAGCCAAAATGGATAAGAAATACATGGAGAATTTTTAGAAAGATAAAAATAACTTAAGAAATCTGTTAATGCTTATTCCATATATAATGAAAAGTTCCCATTAATATTTAATAATTCAGTGGAAAAACAGCAGCATCTTGGTTTGGTTTATCCTGGAAAATTTGATTAAATTTACTTAAATAGAAATTTGCTTTGCATTCAGAATCCTTCTAGTTTTCTATAGTATGCTTGTCATTGGAGTGTCAGTAATTGTTAACGTTTAACTCTGGTAAGGAGTGGGAGAAGAAATGTCCCAGTTCAACTTTTGTTGTTGTTGTTGCTAGTATCTAAGCTTGAGTGTAAACTTTTCCTTTCTCTCTCAGCATTTAAAAAATCCAAGATATGTAAGTATGAAAAGTTAATCCTATCAATGCAAATCTATGAGGATGGATGAAAAATCAATTGTTTTTAAAAATAAATATACATTTTTAATTTAAATTGGATTTTTAAAATTTAAATTAAATACAGGGTTTTTGTTCTTACAAATAAACTTATTTAAAATTAAATTTGAAATTGACAGTTTATGTTAAGGCCTAAAATTATATTAAAATAATTTAAATTAAATACAAAAAATAACATGATGCAGAACATGTTTGCCACTGAAGTTTTAAGAAAAGCCAAAGCACTGAGCTAGTGGAAGTCAATGGCTATAACACCTAGAACCAGACTTGGTTGAAGTGCTAAACCAACATTTGACAGCAGAAGCCTCTTCTGCAGGTACAGAGAGAATATTTTCTGCACTTTTGTTGATTCAACTAGTTCAGTACAAATACAAACAAGTTCATTCGAACTTAAGAAACTAGCAGAGTTGAAAAAGCAGGAAAACTTGTTTTCTTCTTTCAATCTGTGAATAAAAACTAGGTGTGAGTGGATGAGACTCACTAGTTCTAAAATCTTGAAGGACACGGTGACTGGAAACGATCAGTTCAATTCACTAAGTACTACCTACAGAGAATACTTCCTTTGTTTAGAAAAATCATTGTTAAATGCAAAATGTTATCAAACTTTTTGTATAAACTTTTCTTATGTATTCTGCACATTTAAGGTCATTTTACTTAATAAAAAAATTAAACTGCTGTTTTTGGGTATTTTTAATTGAATTTGAATTTCCATCCAAACAGAACTTGACACAAATCACAAGTAAAAAATTAATCTAGTAAATAAGAAATGTATCATTCATCACTTTCTAACATTAAAAAATGTAAAAATTAAGACTGAATAATTTAAGTTTAGCTACATGAATGCTTAAATAAATGTGTGTAAAGTGTATCCTGGTTAGCAAAAAGGAGCACCATTTTAAGTGTAAAGGCTGTACATAGTTGCAAATAACGTTTTAATGGTTACCAACTAATGAAAATCAATCTTTAAGAAAATAACTAAACACTACAAATGCAAAACGTGACTAAAATTCATTATTTAAATCATGATTAAAATCTGTAATTTAAATCACTTTGATTTCAACCAGTCCATGCTGAAATCTATGGAATAAATTGTTAGAGCAAGTCCCTAGAGCCTCTCTGTCAGTAGAACAAACAATTTCAATTTTAACTATACCATCACGTACATTACTGAGAGAAGGACTATTAAGATTGACACAGGGACCTGACTGACTACTACAGACAGGATTTTGAGAGGGAACAGTTATGCAAGAAAGGATGATTTACCCTATCAGACTTACATTTATTTCATTAACATGAGCTGTGTGGATAGTTGTAGTTGCTTCTGTGTACTTTGAATATTACAGCACCACAAGTGGTTTGTAAGTGAAGTACATAATCATAGTAAGTGGTGTGGGACTCATGGATCTGAAGGAGTGGCAAGTCATAAAGCAAAGTGAAGGATGATCTGGTACATCAATTCTTGTCAACCCTAGCATTAATTTAATTTGCAAGTTTTTGTTCTGGCAACTTCACCAAAAAGTCCAACTGTTAGAGCTAAGGAGTTAATGGCAAGTTTCTGAAAGCTGAGTTATAGGAGTTGGTTATGGGACTTCAAATAAATACCATCACAATAGAATGTGGAATATGATAATTAACATAAGCACGCTAAAATGAGAAGCTATGCCTCCAGAGGCTAAGCACACTAAAATAAGCCAATAGCTTAACCGTGAAGAGTTTTGGAACTATTACATAACACATAATATGTTACTGTTTATCAATGGTTTCAACAGGAATTACCTAGAGAGAGAATACCATGGATCTCAGTGTTTGGAACCAAATGTAAAGTCAACTTAGCATTCCATCAACAGCGCTTTTCTTACACACTATCAGTCGTCCTTCAACACAAACATACTAAAACTTTTATTCCTATAGGCAGGAGAGGAGGGGTTTTTTATATTGTTTAATTAGGATGTGCTCAGCTCCGATGAGGGCCATATAGCTGTGTATGGATGAGGCATGTCATGAACAGCAGAGGGCAGGAGAGTGAAATAGAATTTTGTAAAGATTTTCTAGCAGTTAACTCAAACTTTTGAAATAATTTGGTTTTATTTAAAAAAAAAACTTACCTCATGAACAACTGAACTATTAAAAAAGTCACTAACAATCTCAATACTCCAGGCTACGGTAGTCCAATCTGCTTCATCTCAAGCCTCAGTAAGCATCTGAACAAAACTGTACAGAAGACCCAAACACTTGCAGTATTAGTGCATCTTAGAATCTACATTCTTGTTTATTTCAGCAATAAGTGCCCCAAAACCTAAGTACAACCATCTTTAAACCTACAACACAAAAATAGAAAATATTCAAAATGCACAGAAAAGAACAAAAGAAAAGTCATCTTAAATGTGATTAAAACGTCACATGAGATCTTGCAATTAAGTAACGATTATGGATGTGATTCACAACACAATGTATAGAAATCTGCAAGTTTCCTGTACAGAAAGGTAGAATTCTCATGCTTGAGCAAGTCGTTCTAGGACTCTTCGGTAATCTGAAACAAGTTGCTGGAAGCTCTCTTCTAACTGTTCATGCTGCATGTTCAGATCTATCTGATTCAACTGGTTCGTCAACTCCTCTGGTCTCAGACATCTTCTCATCTTGGCAAGTTCTCTTTGCTTTTTCTAAGCAATTAAATAAACAGGTTTAAACACCTCATCACCTTTATTGGCAGTTATTAGTATTTTTAAAATTAAGTGAACAGCAGTATAGTCTCAAAAATTTACCATAAAAGTGTTTATTGATTAAATATATTCCTTTTATTAGTACACATTTCTTTCAGAAATGTCCCTACTTTTAAACAAGAGCAGTGGGAGGTTGGGTAAATTCTCCTGATATAAAACTTTTCCCCTTGAAAGCCTAAACAATAAGGTCAATAGTAAATTAAAAGAAAGTGATACTCAGATTTCTGTATTTTTTCCTGAAGCTAAGAGATTGGAAATGGTACTACTCATTTGTTCTTTATACAGGTGTGGTTGTGTGGCTTTTTGTGTGTTGTTGGTTTGGTTTTTAACAAAACCCATGTTATACTGACCTTAATTTTGGTAGCTGTCTGAATTGATAATATTTTATATATTACCATCTACCAGTGTTAACCAGGCCTATGTACTGTTCATAGAATATTAGGGTTGGAAGGGACCTCAGGAGGTCATCTAGTCCAATCCCAACCGAATCATCCCAACCAGGGCTTTGTCAAGCCAGGTCTTAAAGACCTCTAAGGATGGAGATTCCACCACCTCCCTAAGTAAGCCATTCCAGTGCTTCACCATCCTCCTAGTGAAAAACTTTTTCCTAATATCCATACTAGACCTCCCCCACTGCAACTTGAGACCATTGCTGTTGCTATGCTGCCAGACGGTTATATTTCCCACATAATCACCAATAACTAACTTTAACCACCCTTCCTTCACTATTTAGAAAACAATCCAAGAATAAGCAAGGAAAGCTTACTAGTTATACATGATGCAAAAAAAATCACATGCGAATGAATGATCAACAGTATTTGGGAACAGCAGACCCACGCATGCAAACACTAACAGAGGAGAATGATTAATGGAAACACATAATGGGTCACTTGTTGCACAATATAACAGACAGGAATGGCCCCCCAAAATGTTTCCTTACTAATTGGGTAAGCTCCTCCACCACCCAACTCTTACCCATCAGCACATCATACCTACCCTACTACCAACCTCCTTCTCCTCCAAACCTACTTGGAATTTAAAATATTGATTAAAGATAATATGGGACTAAGTACTTCCTCAATGCTGATGTCCACTTCCAGTTAGGAAAGTCAGGGAAATAAAGGAATTGCTATAGAGGAAGAGAGGAGGTGTCATGTAATCCAGTATCCTGTGGCCAAAGTGGTGTGCTTCAGAGCAAGTGGCAAACCCCCCACAAAATGGACCTAATTTTGCATTATTATAGCATAAATGCAGACAAAACAGAATTTCTGCCCCTAGTTGATAGTCAGCTTGTGCCCTAAACCATGGAAGTGTACCCACAGATTGAATGTCCTTTTGGTTTTTAAACTGCTGATGATATTCCTAGGAATGTCTCTCTATTCCTTTTATGAATATTAGTAAGCTAATGTCTCAGCGCTACCAAGAGGCAGTCTATTTCCACAGGTTAATTATTGTTTAAATTAAAAGGTAATTCTTTTTTCTCGAGTCGCCTCTTGTTCTTGTATTATAGGAAAAGAAGCACTCAGCTGGCTAACTCTAGATCACTTGCTGTTTTATACACATCTCCTTTCTTGTACTTTCCCCAACTTAATAGACAAATATTAAAGAGAAGGCATTCTTTAGGCTGACTGAAAAAGTAAATAGCCTGGAATGAAAATGAGCAATGGAAACTGTAGGCTGAATATCAGGAAAAATTAGAGGTCTGAAACAGTTTCCCAAAGAAAGTGGTGGAAGCCCACAACACCATTTTGGTCAGCTGAACTCAAACATAATACTAGTTTCAACTGATTTATAAAGTAGCAGCATGTTGTGTCAAAGACACCCTTTCTGAATGAGTGTGCAGTGTAGCAAGTCTTGGGATCTTATCCATATTGAGGGAGACAGTGTTCAGTATGTGGGATGTTAACATTCTAGTACTTGTGCCATTTGTCATTTATTTTTTGCAGTGGAATAGCACCATTATTCAGTTTTTTGTTCCTTATATTTCCTCTGAACTGCTACCAATACTTTCACCTGTGGGATGGGAATAATTTTATTTGCTAATGGAACAGTTTGCTAGTGCCACACATTTCTTGCTCTGGCCTCTCCCCGCAAAATACTCTTCAAGATGCTTTTCTGGTTTATTTTTAAGATGTACTTGCTCAGATGCACTGACAAATAAAGAGATAAATAGTCAGTGTGTGTCACGGTGAGAGTTCCTGCAACAGTTTGACTTTCCCACTGCAGTGTCACCAGAGAATTCTGATTTTCACTTATTCCCCCTTATACATTTTTTCCTGCAGCTTTTTCTGAATCCATTGTCAATTAATCTAAGATTTTTGCACACCCCTTTGCTCCTCCTATTTTGTGGGGCTAAAAAGGATTGAACCAGTATTCCTTGCCTTTCTACAGTATCTAATGGCCCACTACTGGGGTCATAGCAGTGTTCTTACACATTTTTCATAAAGGAACTAGCTACTGCAGTACACTGTTAGAATATTAATGAGTGCACATACCAGGATTCTACAGCTTGGTGTCCTTATGTCTAATATAAAAATACCAAGAAAAAAACCCCACTTATTGCTGTTCTTGCCTTTTCTTAAGTTCTAAATGCAAGTATATCAATCAGTGATTTTCTTCTAATCAAATGGGCATAGTTAAAAATCTAAAGGTTACCAGAAGTGAAAATGTTGAAAAGTCAGCTATTTAAATATTCATGTCTGCAGTTCAAGTTTGGTCAGTCTTCATAAGCCAATTTTTTTACATTAGTAGACAACAGCTCTTTAAGGGCTGAGAAGTCAGAAGAGATAGCTGTGCTATATAAAAATGTTTCATGTGAGAAAAACATGTTTTGTTGAAAGCAATTCATTCAGAATTGCGTTGCTTTAAAGAGATGTGCTCAGTGTCTTTATCTTCCCATTTGTGTGCATATGCACATCTCATTTCTGCTTCAGACAGGACCACTGCTTTGTCTCTCCACCTCACAGCACCACCACTGGTACTTCTACAACAATAGTATCTAGTTGAAAAGAAGGCACTCATGCATCACCAGCACTACAATCATCATCCTACATGCCTAGTACATTAGCAATGAATCACTCTTTGTGATGTCTATGTAATTATACCGTCTTTGGTAAAACAGAGAAGAGAAATTCTTAAGCAATTTTCATCCCAAAGCCAATCTCAAAGTTACCACATACTGCTTTTACATTCATTTCCCAGAAAGGAGAGAAAGCTAACAATATTTTGGATCACAGAGCCTTTCAAGTAGATTTGGGCTCCCATCTTATGAGAATTTTCAATATTTCAAAATACTTTTCCCATCCCAAATCAGGATGAAAAGTCAGAATCTTGAAAATTTCTGTGAACCAAAAATCAGGAAAAAAAATTCAGATTAGAACAGCTGAAAGGTTTCATTTTCATAATTTTGAAATGTTTTGTTTTGATTTAGAGCTTTACATTTTACTACATGGTAACAAATTTCTAAACAAAAAGTCATTTTGAATAGAAAAATGTTTCAAAAGTGCCAGAATAAGGTTTCAACATTTTTGAAATCTCCAAAAATAATTGAAATGGGAAATTCATTGAAACCATCTTTTGCCTGCAAACAGTTTAGATTTTGACAAATTGGCATTTTCTGATGAAGAACGTTTAGCTGAAAACTTCCAGAGCAGCTATACTTTCAAATAATTTTGTCTTTTTTTTCCCCCCAAGAAAGGAAGGAGGGAAAACCATTGCTCATTTCCATTCACCAGTATATACGTTAATGTTTTCTCAAAGTCTTGCTCTTAACACTATTCTTTGCAGTCTCAATGAAGTTGCTGTCAAAACAATTCAATCTCCCCCACATCTATATATCCAATTTCTTTTAGTTATTTATTTAGAACAGTGTCTCCCTATTGAATTTAAGCCTAATATTACTCATTCTTAAAACAGAATTAGTTTTTCAGAACAGCAGGAAGTGTTTAAAGTGTAGTTGTAATTTTAAATAATGACTTTGTAAAAGTGGCATCACGAGGTTCCATGTTAGTTGCAGTTATGTTAAGATAAAATTTACTCATGTTTTTTATTTCTTTATAAGCTGTCAAACCTGGGTTATTACAGTGAAGTTAAAGTCTTTCTTTCTCATTGTCACCTGTAAGAGTCCGCTAAGTGTCAATCTGCCAAATTCTGCCCTCACTTATACCTGTGAAACCAATTATCTTCAAATTCTGACTGGTTACATCTGTGCAATTCCACTATGTTCATTGTCGTTACACAGGTATAAGTGGAGGCACAATTTAGATGGCAACTTAATTTGTGTAATGCAACGTTTTTGTTCTTTACCTACAAGTTGGTAGTCTCCTACCAGTATATACGTAATCCAGCCGATAGTTGTTGTTACAAAAGCAATTCTCTAGAAGATTATAGACACCAATTTCCAGCCTATGCAGGCAAAAGGTACCTCAACACACTCCCAGCAGATGCCTCAAAACTTTAAGCAAAACATATCCACATCTAACAATAAGTGCCCAGCAACAATCAATAACAATAACATCATCAGGGAGAGAATAAAGGATTGGTGGACTGGATAGATGACCCATTTATAATGAAAAAAATTGTTCCATTCTTATATCATCATCAATTCAGCAGGCCCAATTGGAAATTAAACAATAAGGAAAACAATAAAGGAATAAGAAAAGGGCAATCTTACAGGACCCAGTAACATAAAGCAGCATCCAACAAGGTTAGGATATCAGTTTCGTAATGCTTAGTAAAAGCAGCAAAAACCACCAGATCAGAGCCATGAAAATCTTCTAAGTTGCTGTTTCTGAAGCTGTGCTCTCAAAGTGAAAGTTTTCCTGCTGATTGTGAGACTCAAACAATAGTAGAACAAACTCATCATGCTATACTGGTCTTGTTGCTTTGACGCTTTTCATGATCTCCATAAAAAATGAAAAGGCAATTCTATCTGAAAGATTTTTGTTCTGTCCAGATAGTACTTTTTAGGTTTCTTAACATCGAGAAGGTGACAGTGAAGTTCCAAAGGGTAACATGGATAGAGGAACATAAGCCTTTGTAAACCCAGCACCCTTGAGGGTGGGGGAGGAATGGGAACAGCCATGACCCTGCAAGACCTTGACAAAGGCCTTTTTTAAATAATATTTTTAGGGTTAATGCCAAAGGGGGCACACTAGGCTACAAGTGGAGAAGGAGTCAGTGGTAAATCTTAGTTTTAGAGTCTCATCCAGATTTCAAGATAATTCTCCCAGATCCCTTGAGTAGGTAAGAGTCCAGAAGGTTCAGCTTCTTGGAGTGAGATATTCTAATCTAAAGTGCAGAGTACTAGCCTAAAATTTGCATGGACTTCAATGAGAACAGTTAGGCCAATACAGAGGGCTTTGGAAAATACCACCCTTAGTCTCCAGGCTTAATGACAAGCACTCTGATTTGGGTGCCTGATCAGGCCTAAGTCAGGAGAACTCTGGTTACTAGACAGCTTTAAGAGATCTCTCCTTGACAAGGTGACCCAAGTCAGCTCAGTTTTCATGGCAACTCTGGCTAATAATGGTGGATGGGATGAAGGCACCGAACTGCCCACTTGAAGGAAAAGGTGTCCATCTTCCAAGCACATTTCTGTGAGTGCTGGGAGCAGAAACAAGAACCTCATTTTTGTAGAGTAAGTTCCATCTTGGGGACCCCAGAGGTGAATAAAAGTAGGAGTGTTAATCATGTTGGTTTAAACTCAGTTCCTTAACATTTGTTAAGACATCCCTGAACATAACTGTCTGCTTCCTATGATGGACTTTCAATCCAAGACATAATCCTGATCGCCTCTATACAAAGAGGAACTCCAAAGTGCCTCCACATCTGGCGACATCTGTTGCACAATCTGTAAGGATTTATGGATTCCAGGGAAAGAGTAAATTCCTTCAACACATACCAAATGAACACAAATTCCAGTCAATTGATGCTCCAATGACCATTTTCCAGGGAACACTTCACCCAGCACATTGGGGAGCCTAGGTGGGCACACCAGCTTCTGAAAACTTGTTGCTTTGGAGATCCTGATATGTCAGTTTCAAGAGTGGGTTCTCCCACTTGGAGCAAGTAGTTGGGATAAGTAAACCATCTGAGGAACAAACTATTTCTGTTGAAATGGGAGACAACAGCAGAAGTTATTTTCTTATTGGTCTCATAAAAATAGCATTGATTGATGAATCCTATTGTCACCAAGTATGATGGAAGAAAAACTGAAGAGATAAAGGGAAAATGCCTACCATAGAAGAGGCCTACTAATGAGCCTGAAGCAGAGAGAGTGGGCATCCACAATGAAGCTATACATGCAATGTACTAATACACTCCATGTCTATACATGCTGGGCTTCAAGAAACTTTTATACAGCTGCCACCATAACAGTAGTTGTGGGCTGTACCTCCTAGCAGTTGATAGACTGGGAACAATTCCATTGATGTGCAGAAAGGAACAGAATTCCAGCTCACTATTGTATGCTATGTGTTGGCTCTGCAAGGCGAATAAGAGTTAAATAAAAATTATTATTTTGCTCAAAGTAAGCAGATCTTACTTTGAATATTCCCCACTCAGCTGAGAAGGTACTATTTTTACATAGCAAGCTTCAATAGTCACACAATAAATCCTCTTTATTTTGCTGACACTCTACTTCCATGCTCTTTTAATATCTTAAATCAGTGGTTCTCAACCCGTGGCCCTATCAGCACACAACTGCAGCCCATGTGACATCCTCAGGGCCATAAAGGTAGTATTGGATGCGGCCCACAATGGTAAATAAGTTGAGAACCACTGTCCTAAATAGAACACTTTAAAAAAAGTTATAGCTGAGTCATCAGCCCACTCTATACAATCTCTTACGAAGAAAGTTTTCTTCCCCTTTTTGATTGCCCTACACGACTTCATAAGTAATCCACAGCCTTTTAAGTTCAAACAATTAGATTCTTCCATTCATTTTCATACTAAATCTTTTGTTTTTAAAAAGAATTGTTAAGAAAAAAAAAA
The DNA here is from genome assembly GCF_026122565.2 of Emydura macquarii macquarii. Classification (NCBI taxonomy): domain Eukaryota; kingdom Metazoa; phylum Chordata; order Testudines; family Chelidae; genus Emydura; species Emydura macquarii. The sequence goes on from NW_027131390.1 coordinate 75,013,390, forward strand.
AGAAAAATCTGTAATTATAGCACTTATACTCATCATAACATTCTCAACTTCAGCAGTCCCTTCAACTCGTGGACCACTAAGAACAGATGTAGTATCTTAAACTTCAGTATTTTTGGTCTCTTTGTTAACATGGACAATTCTAAAGGAGCGAAAATGTTACAGAATTTTTGGTTTTGATTTTCTGCACTCATTTCATTAATCTAAGAAAGAGCTGTATGATGGAATATGGCTATTATGAGAGAGATTGAGAGTTGGGGGTAGTTTGTAATATTCTGTTTTTATACAGCCCTGTTCAACTGAAAATCTCAGTGCTTTATAAATATCAGACCTTAACACCAATACGAGAAAGGTATGAAGAGTGTAAGTTGTATAATGATGTAAAGATGAGAAAATGTCTGACAATATGAAAAGCTGTTTAACAATGGGCTATATAATCTGGAAAAGGAGTTAAGTACAAGTGAGTTAGTTTAATTGCAATTGTTATGAGAAGTGACTTTTGGAAACAGCATGGATGGCATTTATTTATACCACCACAGAAGTAATGTGTTTGTCATTTCAAACTACACTTATGACTAAGATATGCAGCTAAACTTCAACTACTAATCAGTGAAAAATGGGTAAGTCATATTTCAAGAATGTGAAAACTAACTTAAAACAAAACTTATGTTAATACAGTACAGAAAGAGTGTATGATCTGGCAGAATGAACACAGGGTTGGGAGGTCTAATCCTGGCTCTTCCAATGACTCACTGTGTGGCCTTGGACACTGACTTTCTCAGTTTCCCTTTCTGTAAAATTGGGATATATATATATATATATATATATATATATATATATATATATAGATATATAGATACACACAGCATCATTTTTGTATTTCCTGAATTGTGCATCTATAATTTCTTTAGCCTGAAAACAATGAACAGTTTTTTAGTAGTACTGAGATTCAAACATTAAAAAAACTGAATTAGAAGATATAATTACCACATCATTGTGCACTTTTATATTTCTAAAATATAAAAATGGGAGGTCTTGAATAGTTTGTGGGGGAAGATGTGACAACTGCAGCCAAGATGTAGTGAAGGTGGAAGGCATGTCTCAAGCCAGAGAGTCTGCTGCATCTAGGCTCACGTGCAATGCTGCTTTGACAACTAATTTGCCCTTCTCCACGATAGCAATGAACTCCTGCTTTGCCTCATCTGGAAGCTTGTTTTTAAACCTCAAAATATTATCCAGCAGGCTAAATTGTATTGACTCAACAAATCCTATTGGTTTACGATCCTAAGCTGTAAACCTCCCATGGAATAAAGCTTCCTGCCAAACATGTCCAGCTTGGTTTTTTTTGCTTCTTTTCCTTTCAGAGTTGAGGCCCGGTGTCCCGGTCTCTCTTTTTCATTAGCAGCAGGGACTACCAGGGAGTCTGGAGGATGTTGATTATAGAAGTGCTCAAATCCCTGTGAAGGGACATAATATCTTCTCTCTACCATTTTAGTAGTGGGATGCAGGGAAGATGGGGTCTGCCATAAAATCTGGGCAGGTTCCAGAATAGCTTCATTAACAAGGAGAGCTACCCCTAAAAGGTCCCACAGAGGCAAAGAGGTCCATAAGCCTGTGTGACCTTTCCTGCACCTCTTGTGCAGCCACCCTCTTCAAGTCTTGATGAGCTCTGAAATAATCAGGAGGGGAAGAAGTAGATTCTACTTCATCAGGCGATGAGGAAGAAGAGGCTAAAGGTTGTTGAGGAGGTCCCTCCTTCAGCTCCTCCACAGAAGAGTCCTGAATGTGGTTTTCCCCTTGCCTGGGGGAGGGAAGATGGGTGACCATGCTGCAGATGCTCCTGGCATCTAGCTGATACAAGGGGGGAAAGGGAGCGAAGAGGCACAATGTGGAAGAAAGCCCCAAGGGGTCCAAAAGGAACATTGGTATGGAGGCAGGACACAGCTATGCGTAGGCCATCAGACCTTCATGTGTTAAGACTGTAGTCGGTACCACAGTGGGCAGGCACCCCACTGGGGCTTCTGGGCATGGTCAGGTTGAGAAATGTATGACCCAACATTGGTGTTTCATGAGCAGTCGGCTTCCTCTGACCATGGGGGAGCTGACCCAGTCAGTACCTGGAAGGCTGGCTCTGAGTCTGGAGATGGGAGTACCAGTGAAATCGTTGCTGGCTTCTCCCTAGATCCAACTCTACAGAGAGGTGCAGCAACTGTAGCAGTCACCAGTACCGAATGATGGTCTGGGGCTGAAGCTGGGACCATAGGAGTGTGCATTTCCAATCCTGGTACCAGGCAGGAGTCCTAAACAATGGGGAAAGTCAGCACCAACAGATTCAATGACTTTCAAGCTGCCTCAAAAGCCTCAGGGATAGATGGCACCAGAAAGGGATCCTGACTGTGGTACTGAAATGTGTGCCAACAATTCAGGTCTCAATGGAGTCAGCAATGCTTCCTGGCTTACAGAATGTATCTGGTGGTGCCTATTCTTTGGCACATATGTGAATCCTTGCCTCCACTCGGTGCCTTCGCTGTAGATTTTGAAGGCCTTGATACTAAGTCTTTGGGAGATTTACGTGGTCTCTTCTTAGGTAGTGATGATGAGGATCTGTCTCCAGACTCTAAGATCAGGAGGAGCACTCCTACCCAATTCAGACATTCTAGGTACCTGTTCCAATGGCGGGCAAAGAACAAACTCCATAAGAAGGTACTTGAGTCTGGCAGCCCTGTCCTTTTTTGATCAGGGCTTGAAACCTCTACAAATGTGACATTTGTCACTCGAATGGGCCTCTCCCACTCCCTTCAGGCAGCTGGGATGGCAGTCGCTCATTGGCACAGACTTTTACATGTGTGACAGGACTTGGAGCAGGAGAATGAAGTCCGGTACCGAGCCTGGTGCACAAACGGGAACCAGTGACCCAACTCTAGAAAAAACTACTCTGAATTTACTCAGATATCTAACTATGTACAAACACACTACATTAGACTAAAAATGAATAATGCAGGTACTATATAAACTAAAAGGGGGAAGACTTGCAAATACAAGGATCGAAGCTCCAACAACTGTCAGTGATGGTAGGAAGGAACTGGAGGTGGGGAGCAGTGCTGTCCTTAATACCTGTGTGCAGAGGCACAAGACTCCAGAGGGTGCTCATGCTGCCTCGAGGGGTAATGCGGAGGGAAAAAAATCTCTAACAACTATGTCTGTGGCGTGCACACACTCACAGTGGAACGGATATGTGCAATCACTCAAAGAAACGTATTATTCAAATAATGCAATAAAACAAAATGTTAGGTAAGAAATACCTGTGGAAATTTCAACTTTGTGGATCTCTCAGACTTTAGAGTATAAAGTAAAATGGGTTGTCTTATCTGCCTCACGTTCATCTACTATTCTAGCCATACAATTGCCTTTCCAGTAGGCTATACTTCACACATCTCATCTGCTTCCTCTCTCTTTCCTTTTCTCTCCTGCTGCTTGAAATTTAATTTCATTGACAACTTTACCTCTAGGCTTAGGTGAGCCACCTCCATCCAACCCAGGGGAGAGAGGGGAATCCGTAGTGGAGATATAGTGCGGGATCAGAAAGGAAGGTGTTTATCAAATCAAGGCATGAAGTCAGCTAAAATTCAAGTTCAACCAGGAGAGATGTTTTCAGCCTACATGGCAGAAGAGCAGCAGCCGGCTGTGAAATGGAATGTAAGCCCTGGGAAGACAGGGTGTAGCTAGTACAGTACAGAGTATGGAAGTGGAATAAGACTCAATCCCCTTCATTTTCTGCCCTAAAAAAGGCAGCTACCAGCTATTAATTAAGATGAGAAGATTCTGAAATTTAAAAGTGACATTTTCTTTTAAAGAAAACTTTTAATATACATTGATAAACCTTTTTAAACTTCTCTATCCCTGGTGGGAACATAATCATTCTGGAAATTGGTGCTGGTATTTCATTACGTTATGTTTTCTAATTCTAAACAAATGCATAAGATACTTTTAATCTTATACTTTAAAGTATATTATAGGGAAATCATGACTAAGGTGATTTGGACATTTTTGGGTCTCATAATCAAAAACCTACACTTCTCCTAGTTTTTGCAATATTCCCTCATGCTAAGAAAGCAAATGTCTGCAAGAAATTTTGACAACTTTTATAGTTATTTCCTCAAAAGCATATGTATAGGGGAAAAATGCGGGTCCCAGCCAACTTCATGATTCTGCTAAACTCATCCTCACAAACACACCAGTTTGGTTTTTTACCTGAGAAATTATCAGGAATGTTTTGGTGGGAGTATTTGCTAGAGGTCTCAAATATGTATTGTGAACATTCTCAACCATTAATTCTAAGGGTACAAAAGGGGGATAAAAATACTTCCTCTCTTCTGCCCATTGTCTTGTTTATTTAAATTGTAAGCTATATTAAAGGAAAGGACTCTCTCTTCCTAAGTGCATTTATGCACAATGGGGCCCCAAACTTGGATGGGACCTCTAGCTGACTATTGGAATACCAATAATAACAACTGCCTCCTGTCCTTGAAAATAAGGGGCCAGGAATCAAATACAGGATCTTTAGCATGGCAGTGTAAAAAGATACCACTAGGCAGTACAAAAATGCTCTGTATTTGTGTATAGATCATTTTCATGCCACATAACTGGCAATAAATGTAATTGGCATCAGCTGTATTTATAGAAATGAAAGCAAAAAACATGTTTAATTAGTCCTGGAGTAAGTGTTAAAAGGTACTTAAGTCATATACACCTTATATGGGCCAATCAATCTCTTTTTGATGTCCAACCTATAGCCTCTGGACTGTTCTGAATCACCCATGTCTGTTGCACGCAATCGGAGAATTTCATAAACCCGTCTTGTGTGTTGCTAATCAAAGAAAAAAAGAACAGTATGAATAATGATATTATAATTTGCAAGGTTATTGCTGAATGATTTAAGAAATTAAAAGATGTGGAAATGCTACATGTTCAATTATTTTGCTCAACATGTTACAAGTATCATGAGACATTCAAAGGGCATTGACAAAGACTTGATTTCCCTCCCTGCATCACTTCCTTATTTCTTTGGTCTTTTCTAACTAGTTTGGCAACCCACTCAGTCATCTATCAACATTCCTTCTAAAACAATTCTTCCATGCAACCTGTTGCCATTACATTTCTGTTGCATCTATATTATAGCTTTTGGGAACATGGTTCTAGAGGAGAATGCTCATTATTTCTAGAGACTGACAAAAACAATGAAGCATTATTTAGAATAATAGAGCGAATTTCTGGTTATGTTAATGGGTTTCATCTGATCATTTAATACTAGACTTATTAACTTAAGAAATGCCTTTACTTAGAATGAATAATTTAACAAAATTGTCTACACACTCGCTAAGTCTCACAAATCTACAATATAAAAAATATGTAACTTGATTGCAAATATTTTATTTCCAGAATTTAAAAAAAAAACGTATATTATGCCTTTATTGTATGTCTTTAAATAGAGATGAAGCCTTTGATATGCTTATTACTTCTACCTGTTTAGGTAAATTGACATTTAAATATTTATTAAATATTTATCCATTCAAATACAATGTCCCATAGACATGCAAGAGCTCTGCACATCTGCTCTTCCCTTAAACCACTATGTAGTTTTCATATGTAAAATATAGGTATCTATTTTATTTTTTTACTTAGGTCTCAATATATTCAAAGCTTTCATAAGAATCAGAGGTTCAAATAAGTCAGAATATCCAGAAAAAGTTAAGGGAAGAAGCTGAGCTCCTAAGCAACTCTGCAACTCCAGTCCTGCGAACTTTGAACGCTCCAGAAGGAGTTTACCTCAGTCCTGCTGCAGGTTAGGATCTGCCTTTTAGTAGTTTTTGCTACATTTTGCTGTTCTATTATATATTCAATTAAAACATGTTTTATTTGTATAAACACACGGTTTCTCCTAATCAAGTCCTATGCCAAAATAATACTAAGGCTACTGTACCAAAGCACTGTAGGAAAGAAAAATGTTTTTCTAAAGCCAAAAGTAAGCTAGGAAATGTTTTATTTCCAAATGCACTCTAAAAATATACTGCATGTAAATCAAGAGGTGCATGTTAGAAACTTTAAGAGCAGAGTAGCTATGCTTGTGAAATTTTTTCAACACTAAGCATGGGATTTGATTAAATTAGGCCTGAGTATGCCTGTACAGATTTTAAAATACCTTATTTATTTTCAGTTTTTGTTGAGCCTCTGTCACCATTTCTTGACTGAATCCTTGCATTAGTTTCTCTGAGGAAAAGCAAGGCAGATCTTGGCAGAGCTTCACTAGTACAAAATCCCTGAGTTTCACATAGTTTTCAGATGGATCTTCAGCTGCAAAGAATATAGAACCATACAGTAACTAAACATTCTGTAATCTATTCTTTCTTCACAAGATCTAATTATCTGATACTTTGGGAAACCTACTAAAAGTAAGGACAGACAACATCCTTAAAACACAGAAACAAAAGTATACATAACTGTACTTTATTATTCACCCATATTTTGGGTACTGCCATAATATAAACATACCTAAATAAGACAAGTTTAAAAAAGCAGCAGGCCAGAAATTTTGTTTTAAAAATGTATCTAAAAGATTAAGTATACAACATCCTTCCCCATTCAGCTATAGTCCAGCATAATCTCAGAAAAAGAAACTGAGAATTTAAGACTAATTTTATATCTAATCCTCCTTCTATCCCACAGCACCTGTATTGTATGAGTTAAATGGGTGATTTTCCTTATCAAATGTGTTGTAATATGTAGGGACTAAAAGGTGGATTAGGACCAAATATTAATCTCAGTTCTTCCTTGCTTAAAACTCAGTTGAATCTGTCTCCTAATGCCAGGAGTATGACAATTTTTTTGTGATTTAAAGTTGGTTCTTATAGTACAAATTGTAAGAACTGGATAACACAGAGTGAAAATAACCTCCAAAATATACCAATTATAAAATGTCAGCTATGGAAAAATAATCTCTTCTAATGTTATGACAGCATCTGAATATGTCTAGCTATTTAAAATTAATTTAGTGTTTGAAGAAGCATGCCTGACTGACCAACCTGAAAAAAGAAGCGTGGTGGGTAAGAATGAGACAGCAGCACTGTTAGCTTCTCCACACACTATCCTGCCTGCATACCTCAGCCCTGTACTGAAGGGCTTACCACTTGAGTTGAGAAGATAGTTAGGCCACAAACACTTTTTGCACAGATCAAACCATCATTAGATGTTAACTACTTTATTACCATTGTGGCCCTGTATGTACCAGTGACCTACAAGAAAACTTTTTTATTTCTATTTATTTTTAAGCCCCTTTCCTTGCTCTGGATATGCTTTTCCAAAAATTAAACACACTAAGAAATCTCTCACTAACATTATCAAAAATATACAAAAAGCTATCTCAACTTTTTAGATATTTATTAATCTACCTAATCATAACAAACAATCATAACAGCATTGGCTTTGTTTTCTCTATATGAAGAATAGGATACGATAGGATATTCAGGCATCTATAATGATATAGACAGATACACTTACTCCATTTCAATGAAGGATAGCAAAAGGAAAAACCTGCTGTGAGATTCTAATTTTAAAAATGACTCACTATTAGTGATATTTGATTTGGAATCTGATAGTCTATCATGATAGTCTACATGCTTCTCTGTAAGCAAAAGGAGTTAACTATTCAAATTACAGCTCTGGAGAGCCACTAGGAGTAGGAGGTGGGAAGGAAACTTAAAAAGACATGAATGAGCTACAATGCAAACCAGCATGAATTCATTTGTGCAGATTTCTTCCCACCTATGCACTACTCAGCAGGAAACGTTTACAAAACCATTGCAGGCAGCTTTTACTCCCTTACTAAACCTTCATAGACAGGTCTCTGACAAAAAGTTTATCTGAAAGGAACACTGGACTCCCCAAAGCATGTGAGCGCTTTTGATCTCTAACCTGTGGAATTCAATGCTACAGGCAGCCAGATTCACATAATTGGATTTTTAATACAGCTGATAAATGTCTGACCATTAACATTTGTAATTTAAGGATAATTAAGTGTCTTGCTTCAGGGCATGAACTGATCACATAAATGGGGTCAAGACAGATTTTTTCCATCACATATACAGTACTGCATAATTGGCTAGTTATTTTCTTGATGCAGAAAGGCAGAAGGCTTCTGATCATTACCAGTGAAAGTATATCAACTTGGTGGACTGATGGTCTACACTTGTATGGTGAGCATTATGAACCTATCCTGCAAGGAAGGCATGAGGATATGCATTAGGATTAATTTGTGATGAAAAGGAAAAACTGGGGATTGATTTTTAAAAGGAGAGTAAATGTGGAACTGGTGAAATAGAGCAAGGAAAAAAGAGGTGGGCAGTTCTTCTGTAAACGAGCACTGCTGAAGTAAGTTTCACTTACGGGGGTCAAAATTGCAACTTAGAACCAGGCTCTTGTGATTGAAGCTAAATTCACAAAATATGCCAAGTATCCATAAAATATACATGCAAACTGAAGACAAGTTAACTACTTCCAACTCAGTCCAGCCAAGCAACAATTTTATAAAACCCCATTATTTTATACTTCTCATGAGATTGAGGACCCTTACTTACCCACCTTATAACTTTAGATGCTATCTAACTGTCATAATTTCCTACCCATCTTATTCTTGTCCAGCCCAGCTTTCCCTAGCAGAAGCAATGAGAAACAAAGGAAAAGATGAATTTCTCTATGTATATCCTTTAAACTCTGTGTAGAAAACAGCATGCTTCCTAGCAGATTATTCCACAGAGCAATTTAAAATCTGGTTTGGAACAGTTTTACTGGGTAAAAAAACACATAACACACTGTGCACTGAGGGACAGACTGGTCTCCTGCATATTATATCCTGGTTCCTTCCCTCTCTTATGTAATGCTACATTGAATATATCTTGTCAACTGTTTCATTTGCCTTGCCATAAGCAGATTTACTGGATCATATGAAAGGTTTTCTTTTATAACTAGAAACTACAGCATTTTACATTAATGGGAAATTAGATATACATTTTACAATGTAAAATATTCCATGTTACATAACAGCAAAAGAGTTTATGATGTTTCAGTGAACTGTATTGAAGTTCAGAGACCAGATATCTTATATGTATTAGTTGATAATCCTAAGGCACTATATAGAAGAAAGCAAACGTCTTATTGTACTTAATGTTTTCCTTTGAATAATTTTTAAAAAAATATCACAATTAGATATTATTTGTACAGAGTTAGCACCTAGAGGGGAGTGTTATTCTACTTGTCATTGTTCTCACGGTTGTTTATCATACTATGGACTAATATGTGGGCTACAGGTACCGTACCTCTCCTGTGGTTTCATATGCCATTCCTTTCCATGTTATAAAACAGCACATACCTCATCTCTTTATATTTATTTTTTTTCCTTTCTTCCCCACCCTCCAATCCCTTAATATTTTTCAGGTATTCATGCACAGGTCACCTCTGACTTCATCTAGATCTTCAACCAGTCTACTACCCATGCTCCTGGCACACCAGACTGCTGTAGAGGTTTTCAGTGGCTGAAAGACTCTGGCCTTCACATTAACATGAATATTTTACCATCAGTATTATTTTTTGATTTGCTGTTTTGTTTAAAAGGAACAAGCTCATCAAGGAGTTTAAGAAAGCTCAATCTCTTGACAAACTCAGCTGTGTAGCTCACAAAAAATAGCTAATTAACTGGTAATCCTTTCATTCCAGGGATTGGATTTTCCTGGTGTGCTGTTCTCTGTAAATACAGGATTTAAAGAGTTACATTATATGCAATTCTTCTGTAAAATGGGGTACTATTAATCCTGAAGTAAACTGAAGCTAATCTTCAAAAGACCATTTAATTCTGACAGATGAATGCAAAAGTTAGACAAAATTTGGAGCATTTGCTGCCTGTTAGCCTGCAGCCTAATTCAATTCAAGTCTCTAATAAAATGAGTATTCGCATACCTGTTATATCAAGCACCGTTGGAGAAGACATATAGTATCTATGAACTGTTTCAAAAAGATGAGCACCATGGCCTTCTCCTTGGAATGGAGGCAATATCAGCATCTGACTAGAGACAGAAAGGAATGATTTTTTTAAAATTAAAAATGGACTTAATTAGGAAAGAGCACAATTTAAACATTTTAATATGCTGTGTTATGATCAACATTTTATTTAAGGATTAAAGTTCATTTATGGTGATTTTTGGGTATGCAACAGCTTTTTAAAAATTGCTAAGATATTCAAAACTGGTTTGAGATTCCACCCTGCTCCAGAGGGCAACAATGAAATAAATCAGTGCATAGCCAGCTAATAATAGGTTGGGGTTTTTTTAAACAAATCAACACCATTATAAACAAGTATTGGGAACTTCAGCAGTTCCCTCTTCTGAAATAAAAGGGAAGGCACGTGTTATGCTGCCAATTACCTTACACGTGGCCGGGTTTTGTCTGGGTACACATAGTAATTATAGACTGTCATGTAGCCTACGGTCGCAAAGAGAGTAGCTCCATCCTTATTATACTTCTCAAATCTGCAGATAAAACAGAAAGCCAAGCAGGTCAATTACAGTTGCGCTCCCATGCAGTGTCCATTTTCTTTTCCATTCTCCAACTGAATTTTCAGTGTCATCAAGCTACTCTGTGAGGGCCCAATGGGTACACCTGCTATGTTCTGAATGTACAATTCACTTAATTGGTGTGCAGCAACTTGGATAAATCAGGCCTCTTTACAGCACTTTAGTGCACTTGCCTATTATAAAGATGAATAGGTGGCAAGTAAAAGAAAACACAGGCAAAGCTCATTTTACTGTTTAAGCCTACATTCAGGGCTCTAACGGACAACAGCATTTAATTCAGCTCTATTCTCAAGGTCTCCTAAAGCATAATGGAGAAAAACTCAAGCCTGATAAACAATGGTTTTTCTTTCCTGGGAAAAATATCATTATACTGTCCCAATAATTGGCCAGCCACAATTAAAATGCAGGCTTTGTGGAGGTAATAAGTTCCACTGTTGCTTTAGAACTGTACTTACACTAGAAAGTAGTTCCATCTTTCATCATCCACGTCAATAAAGCTAGCAGTTTCAATAAACCACATCAAGAAGGTCTGAAGCCTTTCATGATATTCTCGAAAGCCTGGACATGTCATGTCAGCCTAGGGAAAAAGCCAGGAGAAGTCAGGTGAAACTCATCACTGAGGTAAAAGAGAAAGCCCACAGAACACTACTGAATACTCCTGTGGGAAAATATTTATAAGCAGAATACTCTGGTTAAATTAGACACACTGAAAAAAAGATATGGTAAAATAATGATGTTTATACATTGCAGTTACCACAGATTGCTAAAAATAGATCACTACAAAACCAAGCTGACTTTTTTTCATACCTGATATATCTGATATATTATGTCTTCTCCTGCTTCTTCATTATGAACTGAATATGTGTGAAGTAATGTTCCAAAGGGCTTAAAATTAACCTCCTTTTCCAACAAAGAGACAAAGTCATCTGTGCTTGTGCAAAATCCAGGAGGGATGATTTTTCTAATTTTGCTTTCCACATCATCTGCCTAGAAAATAAGAGAGTGAGAAAGAGACCAAAAAAATCAAAAGCTAACATTCCACACACAATATTATGAAAGCATAATTCTATTGGGAAAAGCAAATTCTTGTAAAAAGTACCCCGATACAAAAAGAAAAGTTGCTGAGGCTGCTCTGTAATTTCAGGAGGAGTGTTCAGTATCAGGGTGAAGGAGGATAATGTCTCTCATTGCTTAACAGTGATCCTCCTGGCTGATGAAGCAGCAGCATGAAAGGGCTCCAAATACAGTCTAGTCCAGTCACTGACTGACGGCAGTTATACTGTATGCCTAGAGGATAATGATATAAAATGGGGAAAGACTGGAAGTGTTGGAGGGATAGTCCTCAAAGCTGTTAACTTGTAAGGGATTTTTTTGATAGGCCAATTTCGAACGTCTACTCCATTAAGGGAGAAGATACTAAGTTTATGAACACCAGTGAAGATGGGGGATAAAAGGAGGCTGTGAACTGCGAGACACATAGGAATTCCTGCTTTCCCATTTGCCAGCATGTGATGCAATTGCTTCTCAAAGTAAGATGTTGGCTCTACTGTTCCTTAAGACTCTCTTCAGCTGGCAAATCTTTGAAACTGCACTGACTGTGGTGTGCTCTTCCATGAAACCAAGCAATGGCAACCAGCAAGAGGCTAGGTGAGTAACTGAGAAACTAAATGGCAGTCCTAGTCAGAGGGAGTGGCAGCGCACACACACACACGCACACATCCCTCCCCCCAAAGGGCCAACGACAATAAACATTATACACACACGCACACACACACACACACACAAAAGAGGAGAGCTTACTTCCTAGCCAAAATATTTTTTGAAAATTAAATTTGAGACAAAATGATATAATACAGAAATGTAACAGGACAATTTTCAACAACTTGGATTTGTAACCTCAAGATGGGGGAAGGAGAAAGACACGAGTCTTGAGAGCAAATTTAAATTCAGAGATTAAAATTACCCTTGTTAAATAACCACAGTCAATGTTAGAGACTATCAGCTGAGCAGACTTCATAATCCTTTTCAAACTCCAAAAAGACCACTTGATTGAATACATTTACTACTTCTCTTTAACCATGAATATTTGATGAAGTTTTACAATAACGTATTACTGCTTCTCACCAGGCAATAAAACTTAATGAATTGGTCTCAACTTAACAAAAACCTAACCCCTCAATACAACCCCTAAAAGCCTGACATTACATTCAACAAAATGAGCTTACGTTCTATTCAAACTTTCCTCTGGACAATGAACCCAGGTTTTTACTTAATGGAGTTTGCCGTGAGTTCAGCTGTAATGTTTGTATTGTATCTATTTCCACAAGGACTGACACAAGAACACTGTGTTAACTTACTAAGCAGCTCTTTCACACCGTTTACATGCATGATGGGTATTAGTTCTAAACCAAGACCCTTGCTACTTAGCATTCAAAACAGGGAAATTAAGATGCTTAGGACAAAATACACTACAAAAGGCTAATACAACATGCTACTAATTCCTGTCCTTTCAACCATAGTTCCCTAAGTAGAAGTAATGCACCTGCAAATGAATAGCACTTTATCATCATTCAGTTAGATTTTTAGGACAGAAAACCACGCATGGAGTTCAGCACAAACAAGTTTTATTTTCAATGGTTTGGTACTACCAACATTTATATTTAACTTGCTTTATATCTATAAAAAGAGCTATTAACCAGTTAAGATATAGCTCTACAATACTTTGCCTAAGAGCCTATTTTAAATACATACATCAGTCTTTGCATCCATTTCATTCTCAGGACAAAGGTGGTGCATTTACTAGAACCTTTTCTGTTCTCTATAAAGCAGTATTTGATAAATATTTTTTCTCTGGAACCATTAATTTAATTGAATAATGGATCAGGCAAAACAAAAATTAGGCATTTTTTTTTAAGATCAATGCAATGTAGTTACTAACAAAAGAACAATACAACAGAGTGCATGTGTGTATTAACATTAATAGTGTTAACATTTTTCTCAACCTATTTATCTAGCCATAAAATGGTAGTGTCATGCTTTGTGAACTATAAACTATATTAAAGTATTTATACTTGCACAAGCTGACAAAATTGCAGAAAACTGTAAATCAGTATTTACAATAAAATTTATTTTGTATTTCTGGAAAAAGTTGCACAAAATGTATTAAAGACCACAAAATGGAAATGTAATCATTCATTCAATGAATGCTTACAATACTCCTCACTGTATATATAGAAAATCTAGAAATAGGAGAGATTATGTTCAGTATGATCCATTAGTTTTGTTGATTCATTTTGCTCAACGTGTATGTCTGAGTTCCTTCCCCCATACTCCACAGAATATCAGCAGCAAACTTTCTCATGTGGCTAGGCTAGGAGTGGTGGTGAGGACACTGCAAAACTCTTTCCCCTACTGATACTAAGATGACACACCAAGCTGCTTGAATATGATCAGTACTTCCTATGGGAGCCCTCATTAGCTACTACCATAGGGAAAAAAGAGTTACTGAAAAGCTACAGCATAACAAATAAGATTTACAGTCATGGCTACAAAAGTTTTATTTTGTTTGCAGAAGACAGATAGGTAATTCTTTACAAAAAATTGTATTCCTCCCACTGCTTAGGAGTTCATGAGGTTACCTCTTACAGGGAAAATCCAGAATCCTCAATTTGGGTGGTGGAAATGCATAAAAGTCCTGATTTTCAACTATTTTATTTTGCTACATTTGAATATGAACTGCCTGAAAGTTCAGTAGTAATCACATCTGGGATTTTAGTTCAAGCACAAGTCTGCATATATATTTTACTAATTTTTGTATTTATTTATGACAGCATCCATATTCAAGAACTTCAATCATCATTTCCCCCTTGTCAGAGATTGACCTTTGCTTCCTTCAATTTCAGAGTAGTGGACAGCTCCCTGACAGGGCAGGGGACCCAAATCCTTCCATTTGACATTCCCTCTAGACTTCTAATGCCGATAAATGTATGCAACCACCAGAATGTATTATAATGTTTAAAAAAAAAAAAAAAAATCATTTGAAAAAATGTCTAGAAAAACTGAAAAAGTCCCAGAATTTTCTGTAAATTTTAATTTTCTTCCTGCCCTTACTTATGACTAAGCTTTTAGTAGGCTTTCTTCATGAAGATCAAGATAATTTAATAGAGGGGAAATAAAGTTCAAGCCTTTTAAAAAAAATAGTAAGGGAGTTACTGCAATTCCCACAAGAAATATTTTCCTACATGGTGCAGGAGGGCCATCATGGAGGCTTCCATGTGCTGCCATTCAGGAGACCTCGATCCAATTCCCAATCCAATATATATTATTCTTTGGTATAGGAGAGTATGGCTGTGTCTACTCCCGTGAACTGAAATTTTGGCAACTGAACCAATGGTGCAGCATGTGTATATTAGCTATGCTGTTCTGCTTTAAATTTTTCTTCATGTTCATGCTTTGAACAGTACTATACTGCTGCAGTTGCAAAGCCTTCTGGGTACTAATCCCATGGCTCCTGTTATAACTCCCTAATGAAGTTGTTTCAGGGAGATTCTGAAAGGTGTTTGAGGGGCTCAGAAGAATTATGGGAGAGAAAGTCAAATTCGCAAATTCTCAGGCCTGAACATTCAATTCTCACCCCTTGTTCAACAACAAAGAAGTCTGCTAGAGCTTTTGGAAAGGCAACTGCAAGGTGGTAGAGTATGGGATTGATTCATCTCTGTGTAGAAAGCAAGGCCTACAATTGACAGTTTTTTGCTTTAACTCTTCCCCTCCTCCCCAAGACACTGTCTCTGTACCATGCTTGAGAATAATGATTACTGTGTGGAGTGATGCTTTTAGTTCGGGATCATGACTACAGGCAGGTGGGACAGAGATGTTTTCAACACCTAGTATGAGCAGTTATGGCTGCCTAACTTCAGAAGAAGGAGACTTCTGTACTTCTATGGTAAGCTAGCACCAACACTGCAGCACCAGGCAAGGACAGAAATGGATGACTACCTCATGTTAATTGGCTACTCTGGACAGTTACGGTTAAGTTTGGCACCAGTTTGGGATTTCCAAGTCCACAGCAGGTACTACTATCATGGCAATACATAGCAAACCAAAAACATATGACCACTGGTACACTTGATAACAGAGATATGAACAATTAGAGAACTCTATTCCGGAACAAATGATGGTTATTCTGTGTTACTACCCCAGAAGTCCAGGAACACATCAGTCTTGATGACAGTGAAAGCCTCACTGGATCAACACGGCAGGCTCTTTCTTAGCTATTTACAAAGAGGGACCAAGCAAAATGCATGACGCAACTTTTCAACAGGTACTATACCAAAATATTTTATCTCAAATGTCATCTGTGCCCAGTGATTTTGGATGATCACTTATGTTGATTTAATCATCCATGGCAAAAATGATTTTCTGATGAATAATCAGTATCTTTCTAGGTTTGTTTAAACAAACGGTGCAAGTGCATGATAATAGTGGTCTCTGCTGCTTTTGGAAGAATGATATAAAGATGGCGATCTGTCAATCTCAAGGGCAGTCAGGATCCCCACATGGGGGAAAAAAAGGTACAGTTTACCGGGGCCCGGAGGGGCCCAGCTCAAGCTGCAACCCCCATTACGGGGTTAAAAGTTTGTACTGGACCTGAGAAAATTATGCTTGGGCCCTGATGACAGTTCAGCCGCCTAATATAGTAATAAAAAACTGCCTACTACATCTCGTATAATATACACAAAATCAAGGGCGAGGCATTCAACGAACAAGAGTTAGGCAATGAAACAACCTACACACAGCCACACAAAAAAGCTGTTGAACCTGGTGCTGCTACTTACATAAGTATCACCTGCAGTTTGTATGCTGCCACATAAGAAATGCCATGTGTACTCAATTTCAGTGTGATGGTGGGTAACTGGGAATGAATCAGTAAACTAAACCCTACTTTTATTAGGAGTCATACCAAATTGATGTTGCATTTGTCCTTGTGAATTAAAACTTGACCTTAATTAGTAACCCTATTCTCTTAATTTCCATGTGGATGTGGTTTATGGAGAAGTGCTTAGTTGTATTGATCGGCTGTTGCTAATACAAAGTTCCTTTATGTGGCCTGCACGCTGCTATTAAGTGGCTTTTTATAAAAAGGATTTATACTTTTGTTTAGATACATAATTACTAAAGCAGGAGATACATTTATTTGTATTAGTTTTGATGAAGGAGTATAAGGAGTGATCTGAGGTAGTGTTATTAAATAATGGCATGACAGATGTTAAAATTACACAGAAACTCTTTTCATACAATTTCTTTATTAAAAGCAAAAGAGGTCACAGGCCAGCTGTAATGGCAAAACAAGCTAACATTTACAGAATAAAGAGCAAAAGCTGTCTTAGAGGTTACTAAAATGCCTCATTTGGATTCCATGAAAAAAGGGTGGCATACCTAGGGAATGGCAGTGAGCAATCTGTAGAGCAGGAGGCAGTCCAATAAATAATACTGTTCCAATTTAAACAGTGGAAATGAGGGGCAAGGAAGGAAGAAAAGTAGTAGCGGTTTCTTCTAAACTCTCTTTGAAAAGTAAGCCCCACCTATAAGCTAAATTCTGGCCACTTGTGATGCCAAAATGAAGTGCGACTCATAGAAGAGTATACAGATGTTCAAAATATATCACATGTTCTACTGGGCTCCTCAGGCATGGCTCTCCCTTAATGGGATTTGGATACACCTATGGGCAGGGCAGATTAGGCATGTGCCTATGCCTTAGTGTCCTACCTTACAGAGTCAGGTGATGTCAGAGTCATCTTTCATGTATTTATTTATTTAAAGTTATGTTTCTAGCCCTGATGGTTGTTTTCAAGAGCTTTTTCACATAATCCAAATAACTATGGCAGAAATATCTGCTCACGTTTGCAGGCAGCATCCTACAGAGGAAAAGGGAGCAGCCACTATCACCAGGAAGTGATAGCCTGGCTCCATTCCCACAGTCAAAGCAGACCATGGCCTTCTGCTTGAGGGAGGGTCTGAATGCCTTGCTGGGCTCTGAAGGATTGACTCCCCCTGGATAAAGTTTGCCTGGCATTTTTGGCTACATGGATCAGATTGAGAGGGGAAGTAGTAGTCCCCTCTGAAGCATCATTTATTCATAGCATCAAAGTCAACTGTCACTCATAGTAGACTGTACAGACCTTAATAAAATCATCCTTCTCTCTCATGTGCTTTGATCAACACTAAAATAGTTAATGTTAAAAAATCTGTTGTTGGGCATCCGAATGAATACCCCATTGAGTTGACAGCTATTGTTTCAGGCTCTCTGCAAACATCACTGTATTATTTATACTCTATTCATGCATTTGGAATTTCTCTTCACAACCATAAAGGCTAGAGGTGCTTTTTTTTTTTTTTTTTTTTTTTTTTTTTTAAATGAAAGATGAAATTCTGGAGAACAAAATGGCAGTCTCAAAAAAAAAAAAGTGCCTCGTCACCAACTCAGCTCCATCTGGCCCAATTCAAGCCCTGACCCTTCTCTCTCAAAAGTGACCTTATTTGTTTGTCCTTAAGCCTATACATGCAATCATGTGTATTTGTGCACATTGAAGAATAAGTTTTCTTTCTTCCTTTTCCTGGACCTGTGATTTGTGAGCCTTTCCCTCTGGTAAGGATTCAGTCTATTTGCCCAGCACCTACTTTAGGATGTCCATGCTACTGAGGCAGCCACTGAAAATAAAGATAAGGGATAGATAGGCTAATGCTATGTTAACACACCAAGGAATACAATAAAAGTAACAATTATAGTTCTATTTTGAATTCCAGTGCTTTCTGCCAGCCATTTTGGAACAGAGATGGTAAAGACTTATTAAAATGGACATACCCTTTTAAGAATAAAGGTGATTAGTTATGATCATCTAGTGCAATAATAATGAGAATGAGAGGTGCCCATAATAGATTATTACTGCAGGCATATAGGACCCTCAAATATCTGAGCAGTGTCTCCCATCCAGAGGGAAACTGATAAGCTTGCAGTGAGTTATTCACACAGACAACAGAGGACCAGCTTCAGGTATGAAAAAGTTGCATGCTTCTGTGGGAATGGAGGGAGATATGCCTTGTTCCAAAATCGGATTGTTAGGCTGGAGGCCTTGCTTTGACAATTTTCCCCAGATACAAATCTCAAAGATTGGGGAAAATAGAGGGCTAAAATTAACTTACATCTCTGCTAGATTTAGAGAAATGTATAAGACAACAAGGAATAGACAGTATGATTATTTTATCTAGTCCCATGGCCTGTGTTATTGATGCATCATGTGGGCTTAGTCAGCTGCTCTGCATGTGGAACAAGATTGCCCTAGCCAAGAACAGCAGCCAAGGCAGTCAAAAGGAAAGATTTGCAAGGGTGAGAAACGCCACAGGAAGTAATGAGGAAGCCAAACCAGCAGGGCTACAAGGGACTTGGCCGCTCAGTGAAGGGGAATGGGGAGAAAGACTACTAGGGGAACCAGGAGATAGTTGGACACTTCTGTCCTCACATAACACGATTAAAAAAAATATTATTTTGCAAATTAATAGCAACATTCATAAGAACCTAGGGAAAAAACCTTAAAACCTCCAGAATCAATAAATCTCACAATTAAACAGACTACATACCTGCTACAGAGGATACCTAGTCTCCAGATTCCTTTTCTTGCTAACTGCTTCAACCAGTCTCCAGTTCCTGGGACCCCAGTGTATTTAGCGTTTCCTGGTCTGTCACCTCATCTCACTCGTCTATGTAGTTCACAGAGCAAGTGTTTTCTTTCACATCTTCCTTGTCCTTCATCAACTCACTGCACAGTGCCTCAATGATATCCAGAAGCCCGTTGGGCTTGGTAGAATCCTGAGAATTCAGCCCAGTTTGTCATTAAAAAGGTAATAAATATTTCCTCTGAGTCAGAGGGACTTACTCTGGGCCTTATTTTAGAGACTGAAGATCTTCCTATACCGTCCAACAGCACTGCTTGCTGCTCCAAAAGATGTATGCCCCCAATTAGGTATTTGGCCACCTAGCCATCCACTGAAGTACTGCATTTGAAACTGGCACTGGCTCTCCCCCTCTCTGCATTGTGATAGTACCTGGAGTTGTGCTAGGCAGCCTGTCGTACTAGGAAGTTTACAAAGCCAAGAAGATAGTCGCTGCTCCAAAGATTTTATAATCTAAGTAGATGCCTAACTGCCTGCACATTTACCTCAGCCCAGATGGCACCATATTCAGAGGAAGGCCTGCTCCAAGATAAATATAAATAAATGAAGTTTGTGTCTGAAAACCACCCACAAGTGAGCTCCACTGTGTGTGCAGTGCTATTTGTACAGGTAAATGGCTTCCAGTCAACTTGATCCATGTATAGTGGAATGCAGGATGCAGATCAGATAGTGTATCTAAATAGAGAGCGGTAGACTATGAGATGGTAGAAGAAGGAATATTTTTTCTATTAGGGCTATCATGCACATGTGTGGAGTGTTGCAGTCATGATAAGGTGAAAACAAGTTGTCTGCTTGAGAGAAATGTGGCAGATAAGGCCTCTGAGCGGGAAAGCGTGCGCTTTCAGAGTGGATAACAACACCTCTAGCTGATTAAAGACTGTTCCTTCAGGCTCTGAATGAGTCCTGATCAGTCTTCCTCAGACAAAAAGATGGTAGATACAACATGGAGACTTGCGAGGAAGTTGAGAGTTTTGAGTGAGCAAAAAAGTTGAAGGATCCCAGGGACTACAAAGGTGAACAAGGATTCTCCAACCAGAGGGAGGGAGGGAGGGAGAGAGAGAGAGAGAAGGAAGCTTTGTTAATCGGGATGCTCACGGAAGTTTGCTATGGTGTTATACACCTCACTCTCTATTTTGCCACATATCTGAAATTACACTATGATGAAAGGCTGAACACATAACTTTGTTATCTAGATAATGTTGATTTTGGAGACTAGCATTTCTCATCTCTTTTCAGTTCTAGAAAACTGACAAGATTACACAGCATAATTTAAGTCTCTTGATATGTTGCCCTAGTCTCAATAGCATTTTAATCATAGAGTAAATGATTGAACAAATATGCCTTTATTCAACTTTAGAGATGGAAGGGCAAATTCATCAAAAAATTAATCATTCCAACTTTTTTCTTTAAAAGAATTAAATGGGTCTTTTCTTGAACATATTTAAATGATCTTTGTCCACTTTTGAAATGAGGAACTTTAAATCCAGTTTGAGATCAATTCAACTTTTTCTTTCTTATAACTAAATAATAACCCAAACAATGATGCATTTTCTTAATGCATCAGAAACCACGAGCAAGAACTTATTCTTTTTCTAAACAACTAGGTAGACTTTTATTCAAATGTTTAATATCTAGTTCTACAAACATGAATAAAAACTACATATTCATATTCTATATCTATGGTATACACTTCAGCCAACTGAAGAGAAAAATATGACTATCAAAAGTTATGACTGTTCAGCTTCAGTTTTCACATCTGTATAATTCAGCTAAAATGCTTTATAGTTGGATGCAAAAACTGAGGGTAGGTCACAAAAAGGAAGTCAACCTGATAACGAATGATATGCAAGGTGATAAAATTAGTTTACTAAATTTAAATAATATAATCGGAAGTGAAAGATATTTTCCTATGAGTGTTTTATAAGCACAGGAAGTGTGTGTAGTAAAATATAAATACTGACAGTATCTCTTTAAAATAAGATGCAGAAAGCAATTGATACATAACTTGGATGGGAAACTGGGATAGCTGTATTTCTAAAACTAAATTCCATATCAGTTGCTTTCTGCATCTCCCATTTAAAAGGATATTGTTCAGTACTCCTAATTTTATTTACAAAAGCCTCTTTACCTTCTAATCAGATGCTTTTAAATTTGGAAAACTCAGCACCACTCTGTCTTCCAATTAACACGATATTTCAGCCTTACTTTAATTTTTGAACACTAGCTTCGACGTTAGCTCATCTCTGGAAACAGCATGCATTAGTTTGATTACTGCAGTCAGAAGATGCACAAGGGAACACCACACAGGTGGTTTCAAAGCTACAGTATGAAGGGAATATATTTTAAAAACTGACAGTCTAAATATGAAGTAGATAAATGTGGGGCCTAAACCTCTTGAGCAGGTCTCTTTAGCAATTTTAAATTTCTATGAAGATTAAAAAATCTATGAAGATTTGAAAGTGTAAGTTTGGCTCTGGCTTTACCTCCACACAGTCAAAGTTTTCATTAACTTTAGATGTATACTCGATCCGGAAAAGTGTTGACAGGTTACCAGCATTGTAGTACAAAAGAATCTTCAGACCCTTGTAACCAAAGGCAACTTCACTGGGGGAGAAAAAAATGAAGCAATCAGGAAACTTAGACTACTAAACAATAATCACAGTAGAGCTGTAATCTATATAAAGCTTTGAATTCATGTCCACTTTCCAAATTAAGTATACCAACCTAGTCTTATAGGAAAAGAGAAATAGAATTGTCACATACTACGTCAGAATATATACTGTATAAACAATGAAGATAAAATACTGTAAGTTATCATCAATATGCCACTCAAATTCCTTCATCTATCAACATGAAATTAAGAAATTAAGTGATTAATGACAAGTTCCACAAATTCTTTCTTAAAGGAATAAAGACATCTCAGAAAAAGACAAACCATACATGCATCCCCAATCTCAAAGGACAATGCATACCCACATAATACTTGGCCTCTATTTCAAAGGCCAAGAAGTTAGGATACATGATATAAATATGCATTCTATTCAATTTTACAAGATATTTTAAAAATAATTTTTTAAATCACTTGTAGTTTGACCTTTTAAACACAGATACTGAGGCAGATTGTATTTACTGGGATTCTTTTTTTCAGAATGTGTTTTTTATAGTCAGGTAGACTGCTGCAAATGATACTTGCATATTTAAAAAAAAAATAAAAAAATTATAGCAACCCTAAGTGGGTTCTCTTTTAGTTAATGGTTCTGATGAAACATTACTAGACTTAGGCTAGAACTGTAAGTAAATGCAGGGAAGTCTAATATTGAAAACAAACGGGTTACGTGAAATTGTGTGTGTGTCTGTCTGTCTGTCTGCCTGTCTTTTTGAGCCCTGACCCCCAGAATGCAAGGAGAAGTACCATGCACCTCCGAGGGCCCCCAGCATCCCCACAGAGAGGCCAGGCATCTAAGCTGCCATTCCCACAGGCAGGTTTTGCAGGACTGCAGCCAGGGAAAGTGCATCCTGGTGTTTCCTTTGCTGACTGCAGCCTCGCAAACCTGCCTTCTACTTATTAGCAATGACAGATAATGGCAACTTTTTGGTGGCAACCCAAGGATAGCTAATAAGGGGAAACTTCTGCATTTGAAAAAACACACTCTTAAATTTGTATATGTTAAAAGGACAGGGATGTGGATTTAAACTAAAACCAAATGTGTACAGATTTGATTTTAAAAACCCAGTGATTAAGAAACCAAAATGAAGTTACTTATAGATCACTGTTAGATATCTACATTAGTTTCGCAAACATTACTGTGAAAGTCACCTAATAGGAGTTGGAACTGTTCTATGAACAGAATTCCCTTTGAAGTAAATGGCAATTTTGATTGCAGAATCAGACCCAGCATTCTTCAATAATCTGACAACATTTCTACAAAAGAGTGACTACAGAAGACTACAGACCCAAACTGTGTCAGATGATCATTGAGGTATCTTTCTTACCACATGTTCATTAAAATATTTAAGTTATTTCTGTGTGATTTTACAAAATGAATTAAAAAAAAAAAAAAAAGTTTCCTATTTCCTAAAACAAGAACAAAAAATGACCATTTCCTTCTAATCCTATTAATTTCTCCTGACATTTGATTGGATAACTTACTCATCCCCAAACACTTGATGGCTGTACTCTGGATTAAATGTTGTGCTGTCATCTTCCAGATCTTCAGGAAAACGAACTAAAAAGGAAATGGGCATAATTTTACTATAAGCAACAAGCAACCCTGATTTGTCAGCACAAAGAAAAAAAAATTTTTTTTTTAAAGTTTTGTTTTAAAATACTGGAGATGCCACATCAGTTTAAAGCTCATTTTCTCATGATGGTTAGACACACCTTTACTCTCCCTTGTTAACAAGAAAAATTCTAACAGATGTGAGAATCATTAATTCTTGGTGATTCTGTTAATAATTTAACAATATCCACAGGCAGGCTGTAACACCATTAAAACTGGAAAGAACAAGCTAGTTTACACAACCATTTGTGTGTAGTATAGTATAGTATAGTAGATTTTTTTCATCTAGTGGCAGTTCTACAATGCCAGTATAGTAAACCTTGCTAATGCTAACAATTAACCAGGAGGCCTGTTACTCACTGAATTTTTTCCATCAATTAGCAAAGACAATAAAAAACCAAGGACAGTGTATTAAAATATGAATAATGCACATTTTGTATTAATTGTAGTTTAGTTGTATTTATGCTTCATATTCTACATGAGAAGAAAAGATCTTTGTAATGTGAATCCTCACTACATCTGCTTTTACATTTTTATTAAGAGGAACACAATTACAGTTTTGCATAGATAAGTTTTGCAGTTTTCCAAGGTTCTATTGTATGAAAGTACATACAATCAAAATTATGCCTCTAGGTTTTTACTGACAAAGTAAGTGACAAAGTTTTAATTTCATCAATTTATAGCATTATGCATTCAAAATAAGTAATCTTATTTAAAATATTTTTAGCTCTCTGTTCACTGTCCTGATGTTTAAGGAAGTGAGATCTCTAATGAGAAACTGATATTTTCAAACTGATGTATATAATCATTAATGGTAGAATGTCATTGTGGTCACGATATAAAATTACAAACTGAGACACTCATAGAAGCCAAATCCAAACTACTGATCTCTTTGCATATATAAGCATACATAGAGCATTGCTCCCCTGGTCTGAGCACTGACCAAGTATATTGTTAATTGCTGGTGGTTCTAACAATGGAACAATGAGTGGAGAGATACTGTTACGTGCTCTAATACTCCTATCACTTAATGACATGAAAACCAGAACACAAATGTAAGCAAAAACATTACACCAGTCCTGAGATTGTCTATTTTAACTGATTATACAGTAGAACCTCAGAGTTAAGAATACCAGAGTTATGAACTGACCAGTCAACCACAGCCTCATTTGGAACCAGAAGTACGCAATCAGGCAGCAACAGTGGGGGAAAAAAAAGCAAATGCAGTACAGCACTGTTAAATGTAAACTACTAAAAAAATAAAAGGAAAGCAACATTCTTCTTCTGCATAATAGTGTTTCAAAGCTGTTTTAAATAAAGGCTCATTTGTAAACTTTCAAAGAACCACCATAATGTTTTGTTCAGAGTTAGGAACATTTTAGAGTTACGAACAAACTCCATTCCCGAGGTGTTCATAACTGAGGATCTACTGTACTTTGTTTATCCCAACATCTCAATAAACTTGTTACTTATATTTATTTTTCAGCAATATAAAAATATTCACCACAGATGCATCTACACAAACTCTTACTAAACTCAATAGCAGATGTTTTATTCACATTGTGGAGTGATGGCAGTTAAACCTGCTTTGCCTTAATATGGGTAGTGAAATCTAGGGCTGAAGTAGAATTCTTCTGGAAAATTTTGAAAGATTAGGGTAAAGGGCTTCTGATTTTCAAAACCTCAAAAACAGGTGTGTCCTTTCAGAGTTCTAGAAGTCAACACATTTTGCATCAATTTGTAGTGCACAAGAAAAAAAGAAAAAAAAACACTTTAGTCTTCCAAACTCCTCCAGCTAAGATATAGTTCACAGGATCAACATTTAGTTTTATTAAGTGAAATATCAGAAGTTTTTTTTTTTTTTAAAAGACATATGCTGTTAATTGCCAGCTCTTGCTAGCTTAGTGTAACTTCTCGGGACCAAGCAGAGTCCCAAAGCTTCCTTTAAATAAAAAAAAATAAAAAAAAATCTAGTCCTCTTCCCTGCAGAGATAGAACTTTAAGTGTAATTTGATTCCAGGGACACAACTGAATGGGGGAAAAAAAAAATTCAGCAAAGAGTGACTACCACCTAGAGTAAGGGGATGATCTCAGATATGGGGAATGATGAGATAGGTCCCTGACCTCCCCCATAACAGCAGTCTATGGTCCCTCCCAACTATGTCCCCTATTTTACTGCCCCCTTTTTAGGCATTTAACAATAGCTTCCAGGATGGATGAACATGTAACAAGGCATAATGTGAAAAGCTAGCAACTGCAGAAATCATTCTAAAAATAAGTTTACATCCACATTGTGTTAAAATATACAATAAAACATCATCGAGATGCAACTGATGGAAAAAAACCAAGTTCTTGCCCCCATCCAATTCAGGATTCATGTGACTTCCATGGAAGTACTTATCCTACACTTCTAAAAAATCTGCTAGTATCTACTACACTTATTAAAAAAAAAAAAAAAAAAAGCCTCATTTAACTAAAAGTACAAAGTGTGCAGTGGTCAACATGCATTCCAATGGCAGTTTGTCTATGCCCTTAATTAGGGAAAGGCAGTTCAAGACATTAACTTGTATATCTGAATAGCATATTATGAATACATATGTACAGCATTTATCCATGTATGCAATGTTGCAGAGTTAAGCTTGTTACTGGAACCTTCATTTTTGCATTTCCTGTCTGCAGTCAAATATATAACTTTATAGCTGCTTTAATGCATCCTTCTGCATGTAACAGAATGAGCAAACTAAAGTGTAAACAAAGATGTTTTTACATAAGGAAGAAATGCAAACGAGGTGCTTCCAGATGTCAAATGTGGAAAAGAAGGTGGTCCTTGCACCCACAATAGCAAAATTGTATGTAGGGACAGAAAGACAACCATTGTTAGACTCAAAAAGCAGATACACAGAAGTCGGATGAGGCAAGCCCAGGGAGAGTTTTAATAAGACAAACCAATTTTGAAACATAGCATGAAATGAATGGGGAACCATAAAGGGTGATATATTCCTACTTCTTTGTACACAGATAGGAAAAACAAACTACATTTTGGAGAAGAAGGGAGAAGCTGCAAAGAAATGCAAAGAATAGAAGTGGTTGATCCTAAGGATCCTCTTCACTCCCAAATTGGAAGAGGAGAAAAAAAAACAGAAAAGGCAGGCTAGAAAATGAAGATATTAATTAATTTCAGTGGACTGTATTTGAGATTTTTTTAATACTAATGTAATAAGCTCATTAAATTGGTAGCTAAAACTCAAATACATCCCCATTATTTCTCTCCCTGTTCTTTTGAAAAGTGCAGGAGGAAATGAAAGATTCTGCCTGAAAGCACAAAAGTAAGTTAAATCACTGTAAAACATGACATTTTCAAGAAAGTGTATGTAATTAACACAATATTTTTGATCTGAGGAAAAATGGTTCTACAAATCCAATATTTAAGGCTTTAAACCATTTCAATTAGAACGACATTTTGGCTTACAAGCTTTTAAATTGATTTTATATTACTAATTCAATTTTAATAATTATAGAATAAGTCATCTTATTAAATGCTCATTTTCTCCAAAAGAAAGAGAATGATTTTTTTTTATTTATTGTTTAATTTTTCTACTTTAAAGTGAGCATTCTCTTTTCATTCCCACTAACATGTGGAGTATTATACATACTCTTGGTCCTGATAGCAATACTTTCCTACCCTGAAAAATCAAACTCTTGTTTGATACTAGCACTCTCTCTAGGTTCTGAAGATTGCTGCTGCTTCTTTTCCAAAAAGCCTCCTCTTAGCACCTTTTAACTATGCAATCCATGCCGTACCATACCAGAGGCACACTCACTGCCAGATGGAAAAATTTAAAGTTACAAAGATATGGTTTATTCTTCTCCTATCGCAAAACTTTTATTGACACTGATAAGCTTGTTTAAGTTAAATTATGTTGCATCCACATCTATCAGAGTTGTTCTGTTTTGCATTTTAGATGTTGTCACTTTAGGTAAAGTAACTATGGTTACCCACAATTCAGAAACCCAGAAGCCCAGAATTTCAGATATTTTCATTCAGATTTGCCTCTTCCTCCCGCCCCCCCCAAATGTTCTTATTAAAAACTCTTATACAATCCAGAAAGTCAGTGAAAATTAGAGAGACTATTTCTGGAGTATTTTCTTGCGGACCACCATCAGGATTTCACACTATCTTTCTCTCCTATCAAGACGTAGCAAGAATGCAAGAAGGATAGATTCCTTTTCTGGAAAGAGTTATTTAAAGAATTATTGGATAGTATCAAATTAATGCATAATTGAATATTTGATACTGTAAAACTGAACAGCTATTAGGTTGAGTAATAGTAATCCTTTAACTAAATCCACTGAGGTCAAAGGTACCCTCAAGAGATCTGAATACCACATTCTAGAAAGACATGCAAGGAAAGGAGAAGTAAAAGAACAGAACACTCCCCCAATATTAGCATGTACTGAATGCTACATAAAAATAAGAGAAGGGGCAATTTCAGCAAATCACTAATTTTAATACTGTACTGTCAGTTAGTAAAGTGCTGAAACCAACTAAAGGGTCATTCTTGCCCATTTTAGTGGGGCATTCAACACACGTTATGGGGAGGTGGACTCACTTTATTTGAATGTGCCCTTCAATGATCATTTTGCTCTCATTTACTTTATCTCCATTGAGTTCAGGGAACTACATACCATTAAACTGCACTTATATTTATGCTTCTTAGAGAGTATGATGAATAGAAGAAAATGAACAAACTTTTAGTGGACAAACATCAAATATCAAGCAATGGTTCTAAAATTCTTGGTAATATTTTGCATTTGATACTGCAGTAAAACTTGAAAATAAATTACCTAATTTCAATTGAATTGCTTCATTTGTATTACACTTGTACTCAGCCAACTTCTTCTCCATAGCACTGAGCCCTGGGGAATAAATAATGATTTGCATCAACATTTTAACTACATATTGCCACAATCTTAGGCAGTGG
The DNA here is from genome assembly GCF_026122565.2 of Emydura macquarii macquarii. Lineage (NCBI taxonomy): Eukaryota > Metazoa > Chordata > Testudines > Chelidae > Emydura > Emydura macquarii. The sequence continues at coordinate 75,041,995 of NW_027131390.1, forward strand.
TCCCCAAACTTTTTACACTGCACTCTCCCTTACCCCTGTCCGCACCCCCGCCCCAACTGGGCTGAGAGCAATGCCACTGTTGGAGCCGGGAGCAATGCCACTGTTGGAGCCGGGCTGCAGCTGGGGCCATGATCAAGGTTGGGGATAGAATCGGAACCATGGTCAGTGCCAAGGGCCTACGCTGGGGGCTGCAGCCAACCTGGGTGCAGGGCAGTGGCTGGGCCAGTAGTGCAGCTGGGGGCAGAGCTGGGGCTGGAAGCGGAGCAGAGCTGGGGCCAGAGAGGGGCTGGATGGCACTCCCTCTCCACCCCCTGTGGGGGCTGGCCTGGCATTGCTGCGCCCCCCTGAACAATCCTCTGCACTTGTATTAATTAGGCCTGGTCTATGCTTAACATTTAGGTTCATATAGCTATGTCACTTAGGGGCATGAAAATCCACACTAAGCGAGGTAGTTATGTGGACATATGCGCCTGCCAGCATCCACTGAAAACTGTGTCTGTTGGGCAAATTGTAGTTTATAGCTGTATGGCCTCCATTCTTTAGGTAAGTGCAAGAGCCTCAAACAGAGAATAGCTAAACCAACAGTTTTTAGGTACTTTGCTATAGTAAAAGTGATTTCAGATACTAATTTACACCACCTGTGTATACTTATTTAAATGCACATAATCATGAATAAAGAAATATCAGACTTGGTTTCATGGCATGATGTTGAATCAATGCTTTCCTGTAGGTTCCTTTGTATTTTTCTCAAGTTTCTGTTTCAGACTGAATTTGATGCATTTTATGAAATAGGAGTGGGGTAACCATGAAAAGAGTACTGAAGTGTTGACGTGGATCTAATTTTGTCTACATAGACCAGTAACTGCATAAACCAAAATCATTGAATACATTAAAATTTAGTTAATAACAATTATTTGAAACAAAAGACCAAAATGTGAAAAGTGTGCGTCCTGGGGAGAGAGAACTATGCCACTAAGGGGGACCTCGCATGGACTACTGATTACACCAAAGGCTTCAGAAATGTGTTTTAGCACTTGAGTTTTATTAAAGTGGGAAGCGGTCACTCAAAGAGATTTGAGGGTAGGGTGAGTTACTAGCTGAATATGAGCTTCCAGGACAATCCTGTGGTCAAAAGGGTTAATGTGACCCTTGAATGCATAAACTGGGAAATTCTGAATAGAAGTGAGAGGTTATTTTACTTCTGTATTTGGCACTTGTGCACCCACTGCTGGAATACTGCATCCAGTTCTGATGTCCACAAGTCAAGAAGGTTGATAAATTGGAGAGGTTTCAGAGAAGAGCCACAGGAATAATTAAAGAATTAGACAACATGCTTTATCATGAAAGACAATCTATTTAGCTAAACAAAAAGAAAATTGAGGGGGTGACTTGATTATAATCTGTAAATACCCACAAGGGGAACAATATTTCATGATAGGCTCTTAAATTATTTTAATAGATTATGCTACAACATTGAAGACTAGGTTGTCAATTTCAAATTTAATTTTAAAGTTTTTTTAATGTATTTACTGTAAATAACTAACTGATTTTTTTTTAAATTTCTTTTAAGTCACCATTTTCTCTACCCCATCTAACAGAGGGGGGGGACAAATCAACACACACTAATCTCAGTCAATAGGGTATGGACAAAAGATGCCCAATCCCACTGACGTGTGTTGCAAAAAAGTTGAGGACGGTAACAGGCAGAAGAGCAACTATTAGATGAAAGGATGAGAAGAGAGGTGGTTGTAGGTTAAACAGTTAACAAAAACAGTTTAAGAGTGATTAAAAAAGCTTTTCTTCTCCATGAATCAGGAGATTACTACCATGGCGCTTGTGATATCATAACCCTACTAGTTTTCCAGTTGTTCAAAGAGTCCTAAAATAGACCAGCCCTTATTTTCTAATGTAAATCACAAGCAGACACATTTGGAAAAAAGTGTCATGCACTTATGAAAGATTATGAAGAAAAAGGCACAAGTGCAATTCTTTTTCTTTTCCATGTCACCAACCTTGAACTGAGTAGTTTAGCTGATAGAATTTCAGAAAACTCTGCAGAAATTTCATAAAGCATTAAATAATGTGCAGCAAATAACTAATGTTTTGGGAGTTAACTTGTGATATCTAGCTACCTATGTATCTCACACATTTCTAGTGTGCCCATCCTTTGCACTTGACATTACCTAGGAAAATGGATTAAAACAATGTTTCTACAACAAATTATTTTTCAGCCAATGCTTTACAAAGTAGATTATTTTAAGTTTTCTAAGACTCATCTCATAAATCAGCTCAAATTTTGCTCAAAAGATTTTCCTCTGATTTCAGGCCATCTATTTTAAGTCTCAGATGATAACTTTTTTCCTCATTAAGTTAATGGGAAAAAGCATTTTCAACAGGATACTAGTTTTGCAGTTAAACTAGTTTCTAAGGGTCCATAACATTAGCATAAGCATGCCAGATGTCAAAGGAGAGTTGGTATTGAAGGAAAAATTCACTATTACCCTATACCCACCGACCATCTGTAAATTTTGTTATTGACTAAGAGGGTTGTTGTGTTTTGAAGGAGTGGGAAGACACCTGAATCTGGACAGAGCTGACAAGCCATTTGTAATGCATCTTTTCCTTAGCCACGGCTTATAGAGCACAGCCACTTAGATCCCATGTTCCCCGTGTTCTTCCCCAGAGGCGGGGTGCAGCCTCCCTGTAAAGTCTTATCGGCTCGTGACTGGTGTGAGAGTTGGAGGTTGAGAATCCACTAGGCTCTGCCAGCCGGTTCTCTGCTTCTGGGTGAGTGCGTCTCCTCCCGCCTCCCCACCATGAGGAGGCCCGGATCCCCTCGCAGCTGCCCAACCCAGCCAGGCCGGGTCGCAGCGAGGTGAAGAGACACGAGCGGGACGCAGGGAGCCAATTTCCGGGAGCCCCAGGCTCCGAGGGACCGGACAAGGGAAGTGACAGGAACCAGGCACCGCGCACAGCCAGGGGGCTGGCAGACAAGACGGCAGCGTCCTCCCGGCGGCTCTTCTCAGACAACGAAGCGGGGACAGAGCTGCCGATCCCCGCCTCCCCCGCGGGAAGCAGGAGGCCCCTCCACGGCCGCAAGCTGCAGCCCCGGGCAGGCCCCTGCACTCCCGGGCAGCAGGGCGAGCCGGGGTCCGTCCCTGCACCGCGCCCCGCTAAAGAGCCTCAGACCACAGCTCGCTTCCGCCGCCGCAACTTACCCGCCATTTGGGAGCAGGGGCAGGCAGCAGCCAAGTCACCCGGACACAGACCGAATCAACCCGCCCGCGCGCCCACACACCGGACGTGAGAGCATAGCCACGCGCTTCCGCTCGCCGGCCATTGCTAACAGCAAGCTACGGTCCGGGTGCCCAAAGAGGCGGGGGAGGGGAACAACGCTAACGATTGTGCGCATGCTCAGTATGCTTCAAAGTAATGGTAACGAACTCTCCCCAAATGTTGGGGGGCGCTGTGCTTTTATGGAGTCAGCGTCTCATTTGCATAACCCCGCCTCCCTCTAGCTTCTATCTGATTCAAGGCTCCTCCTCTTGCCGATTCCAATGCTTGAGTGACTCTCCCTCATCTGGCTGGGCCCAGGCCCCGATGGGACCTGCTGCTTAGTGCCTGTGGTTGGCCTGCTCCCAACACCGGGCTCTTTCGGTCCCTCTTGCTTCAGCCCCCTGCCCTCATCTGGAGCAGCTTCAGTTCTCTGTTAGGGACATGGATGTACAGGACTCAGCCCTATGCAGCTGGTGTTGGCTGGAGCTGCTGTAGCACAGAAAGGGTGTCCAGCTAGTTCTGCCTGTTTGTGCCTGTCTCTCCCTCAGGCTGTCTCCGCACTTACACTAACATCCTTGTGTGTTTTCTCTTTCCCTGCTGGGCCTTCTCCAAACATAGCTCTCTCAATTCCTACTCTCTCCACCCTATCCATGCCCTCCCATTTGGGACCTCTGACTTTTTGGTGCTGTTTTCCCCTTCCCTCTTTCTTCTGAACACCAGTCTCTGCTTCCAAAAACCTTCTACTCCTAACACTTTCAAAACCCTTCCACTAACACTACTCTTCTGGGCCCCTGATTACAAACATTCACTACCTTCCGTTCCCATATTTTGTTTTTTCATCCATTCCCAAATTCACTGGTTGTCAGTTTTAACTAACGTAGTAGATAGCACTAAAATGACACCATATGACAAGGACTGGAAATGACAGGATTTATTTGGATGTAAATTGTATTCTTCAGCGATCCTACAATTTAGGATCGCTATCAAGCTATCAGGACAAAATATAACCATACCAATTATTCCAAATTAAATGCCTTTATTGAACACCTCCTATCGGATCAGAAAGAGCAATTCCAGGCAATTATTGCTGAGGGTCAGCTCCTGGTGAGGACAGCATTCCAGATGTCTCTGGATGCTGTCAATACAGCTGATTGTTCCATCTCCATGGCAGTTGTCATGAGGAGAGCGCTTTCACTTCATCTCTCTGGCTTTCCTAAGAAGGTACAAGTCACTGTAGAGAACCCCCCATTTGAGGGATCTAAATTGTTCATGGAAAGAATGAACAAATCCCTCCACACGTTAAAAGATCCAATGGCCACATTATGTTCTCTGGTATTTACACTTCTGTCCAAAAAAGAAGACCCAGTAAATACCAGACAGCATAGAGATCCCAACCTAGTCACTTTCCTTTGCTTCAAAGACATTCTGAACCCCAAAGAAAGAGAGAGAGAATGCAAAAAACATAGATCGAGTGCCCCACAATCATCAACATCACAACCTTCTACATCTAAACAACAATTTTGAGGTTTTGGTCAAGACCCTGAATTACCACCCTCAATTTCATTTGCTGCAACAACTGAAACATATCCACAAGTTTGGTGAACGCCTTACCCCTTTTCATCAAACGTGGGAGTGCATAACCATGGTCAAATAGGTTCTAGATATTATCACCAAGGGATATTCAATCTACTTTACTTCCCCCACCACCCTCCTTCCCTCCTCGTCCCTCTTCAGGCACCTCTCATAGAAGGAAACAAACCACCTCCTAGAACTAGGCAGTATAGAACCAGTTTCCACCCAACACAGAGGGAAGGGTTTCTATTCTAAATACTTCCTGATACAGAAAAAAATGGCAGTTGGAGATTCATTCTACTTTTCAGGGCACTTAGCATATTCATAAAAGTACAATGTTTCAGGATGATTACCTTGGAAGCAATAGTCCCATTTTTGGCCCTGGTGGACTGGTTCTCGGTCCTTGAGCTACAAGACACTTACTTTCATATCACAATCCACCCATTCCATGGGAGGTTCCTAAGGTTCACTCTGGATCGAGATAATTTCCAATACAAAGTGCTCCCATTCAATCTATCATTGGCACCCAGGGTGTTTCTGAAAGTCCTTTCTGTGGTAGTAGCACACCTTTGCAAACAAGGCATCATGGTATATCCATATCTAGACAACTGCCTGCTCAAAGCACACTCCTTTATCGATGCCTTGAGAGACACACAAAAGACTATAGATCTATTCTTATCACTGGGACTACAACTAAATATCCAATAGTCTACTTTGCCTCCAGTGCAACAGCTGGAATTCATAGAAGCCTGTCTAGATGCATTGGAGGCCAAAGCCTTCCTTCCACTGCACAGGATCAACACTGTAGTTAGCTTAATCTTGACAGTTCACAGATCTCGGCCAGAATCCGTCTGCAACTACTGGCACAATGGCAGTGGGCATATCTGTCATAAAGCATGAGAGACTCCACATGCATTGTCTTCAAGGATGGCTCAGAACAGTATAAGTCCTAAAAAGATTAATTTAAACAAAGTTCTATCAATGCCCTTGACAGTCAAAAATTCATGTGACTGGTGGCCAGATCTTCCCAAACGACACCGGGATAAAAGAGAGGCAGCACTGCACACACTTGACATCAGGAAAGTGTTATCCTTCTATTTGGAATGGACAAAGTGTGACACTCTGTTCCTCAAAATAGCACCATCAAACCCCCCTATTCACCACTGTAATAGGGTTATGATATATTTTGTTCAGAGTATGCCTTGTAAGGTATCATTTGGAAAGTTATAATCTGTTGAGCATGATTATCCTGTTGAATTGAATGTATTACCATTTTATGTGGAGTTATGAAATTTTGCTATATGGTTGTTGTTGAAATATGTGATAAGTCTGGGAAGCAGCCATCTCTTCAGTGGCAACAAAGAAACACCTAGTAAAACAGATTTACATCAGGACTAGCTTGCTATATGTTGATGGCCCATTAAGGAGAATCCAGTCTCCCAATAGGCCCCTCTCAAAGCATGTAGAAAATGGAGGCCCAGTGTCTCAGCAGGGTTTGTAGAACATGTCTTCATGTTGGAGATAGTTTTTTTCCAGGTACATGGACTGAGGGTATACATTGGAGATTGTGACATAAGCTTCTGGCCCCTCTCCTCCCCCATCTCAACCTCTGGAAGATCATCTGGAAGTCAAAAACTTTGAACTGGGGAGATTGTTCCCAAGGAGGAAACTCAACTTGTATATTAAGAACTGTAAACTGCCTGTAACATCTCTTAGGGTGAGAATCTACTTGCTTCAAATTTTGCTTACTCTGTAGAATTTAGACTGAATTTATGTTTATATCTTATGTAACCAACTTTGATCTCTGTCTGCTACTAATACAAAAAATCTATCTTTTTGTAGTTAATAAATTTGTTTTATATTTTACCTAAAACAGTGTGTTTTTGATTGAAATGCGTGGGGCATCTCACCTCAGGTTTACAAAGGCTGTTGCACATCCATTACCCTTTGTCAGAGTGGCAAACTAATTAATGAGCTTGGGTTGTCCAAGGGAGTCTTGAGCAGTGTAAGATGGTATATTTCTGGGGTGCAAGGCTGGGGACTAGAGTGACTGACTGGTGCCTCTGTGTGTGTTCGTGAGTGTCTTGGAGAGCCTTCATGCAATTTAGCTAGGTGTGCGTCTCCAGAGCCTGATGGCTGAATGATCACTGCGCCTGGAGGGGTTGGCTGCTTGTCACAGGCAGTGGCATAGTATTGTGACATATAGGCCAGGCTGGAACATTAAGAGGGAACAGCAGTCCCACAGTTTTAGGTTGTGGCCCACGGATCCCCTCACAATAAGCCTTTCAGAAAACTCCAAGATTATTTCTCTCTATCACACACAGATCTAAGGGATTCCCAATATCTAAGCAGAGATTCTCTGTCTAGATGGGTAGTGGAACACATTAACTACTGCTATTGCATGCATGACCTACAACCCTCTTTGGGAGCCCAAATGCATTTTACAAGATCTCTGTCCACTTCCATAGTCTTCCTCGATAATGTTCCAATCACAGAATTCTGCAGAGCAGCAATTTGGGTATCTGTTCGTATATTTGCTGAACATTATGCAGTCATTCATGATTCAGCATCTGATGCAATATTGGTTTCACAGTATTATCAATACTGCACTCAGCTCCAAAGCCCCTCCCCTCCATCAGGAGCACTGCTACAGAATCACCTAAAGTGGAGCACCTATAGGGACACTACTCAGAGAAGAAGAGGATACTCACCTTGTGCAGTAACTGAGGTTCTTCAAGATGTGTGTCCCTATGGGTGCTCTACTACCTGTCCTGCTCTCCTCCGCTTTGGAGTTTATACATTCGCTCTGTGGTAGAGAAGGAACTGAGGGCAGTTTGCCCGCACAGTGCTACATCACAACGGAGCATAGCACACGATGGAGAGAGCACATCTGGGGGCCAAATGGACACTGCTACCAAAAATCTCCAATCTGAGGCACAGGGACGTGACGACATCCAGAATGGAGCACCCATTTGTTGAGTAATGGATATCTATCTTGAGCCATTACTTTTCCTTCTTGACTGTTCAACTAGATAGCCCTCTGTTGAACTATCCCAATATATTAATATAATAAACATCCCAATAATCAGGCCTACATATGGTATTGATAAATTACAGAGCAGCTCCAAATCTGTCACAGGGTATATTAGCACAACTGATGTGAGGGGGAAAAAAATGTAATGTCTAAATCATTTTAATCTAATCTAATCAGAGACTACAAAAACAATTATGCACTAATAACAATTGCATGGTATCTCTATAGGGAGTAGTTTGGGTGCCAGACCTGGGCATTTGGATTTCTTTTAAATTTATCAAATCAATCATCTATTCCTAATGGGATGGATTAGACAATATGGCCATTGTAGCAATCCACCCTGCCTGGCCCTCTGCTTTCCTCCCAGGTTCTGCTCCCCTGGTGTTCAGGACTCCACAAAAGACTCACCACTCCGCTGTGTTTGCCATCAGCCATGCTTGTTTATTTACAGTGCTCACAGTTAAATCCCCACTCCTGCCCCAGACATCCTAGGGGCTCCAAGGCTCAGGATTATGCTTCCCTCCAGGCCAGTTAGGAGCCTTACTAGCAACTTCCTCTCCCTCTGGTTTCCTGCCCTGGCCTATATATCCCCCTGTTCCAATTCACCTGATTACTCCTGGCTCTGACTCTGCCTAATCAGTCCTGCATCTGCTCCAGCCCCTTGGGCCAGGAGCAACAGAGACAACTGAGGGATTTATCATCTCTGCTTTGTCACACACCTCCCCCATTTAATGACCCGACCAGTTCACCCAACCCCTCCTTCTTTTTGGCCTAATTAAAGTTACCAGACATCTTGTTAAAAACCTTTGCAAAACCTTTGAGCCCATCCAAGTTCACATAATTGCTAACACTGGTGGCGGAAGTTTAAAAAAAATGTCTCTAGAGTAGACAGGGCTTTAGGTTGCTTGTGTAGGTATAAGATGACATTGCTCTTCAAAAAGCATATATATTGGTTGACTTTTGGCAAGATTACCTCTGCTGCCAGTAAGTAGGCAGAATGGTACGTGAACCACATATAGGCTGTGGGAATTTTTCATTGAGTTGTAGCCTAACAAAGTTCTACTCTACCATTCATAAAAGTAAATCTACTTTTCCAATTACCCTTATAGCACAGCACAAGACCTATGGCTGTAGCAAGCTGTTTATAAACCCCCAAACTCCTATGTATTGTTGTTGGAAATATTTGTGTCTATCTTAGCAGCAGTCTTATATATGTTTTGCAGAGATCTGGTTGGTCACTTTGAAATTACTGTGGCCAAATAAAATGTGTATTATTATCAAACACTTGCTTCCCAAAGACAGATTGTGAATGAGTTGTCCAAATACATTACCATTGTTCCCTCCTTGAGAATGATAGCCTGCATATTTCTTTCAAGTTTAAAGAGAGGTAGCATTGCCTAGTATTTAAAGCAAAGGACAGTTTGTAACCAGAAGCTTCCAATCACAGCTCCACTGATGACTTTGTGTCTCCATTTCCCCATCCATAAAATGGGGATAATTATACTTATTTATCTGCATTGCATGGATGTTGCTAGGATTTATTAATTTATGGGCTAAATATACCACTTGATGTAAACAGGTGTAATTACACTGGACTTCGGTGGAGTTGCTGCATCTGGTTATGTCAGTCACTAATTGGTGCAGCATTTTACAGATATGAAATGCTACTAAATGTAAGTACTAATTATTATTGCTGGAACTATATATGCAACATAACAACAATAATTAGAGATGGTAAAATATTTTGCGGGATGGGTGCACTTTTTGTCAAAAATTCAATTTTTTTTGCCAGATCTACTAATACTTTGATTTGTATACTGCCTTTAATAAGGATCTTCAAGCACTTTATAAACATCATTAAATAATTCATGCAATGACCCTGTGAGATGGGCACAGGGTCCCCACATGGGGGAAAAATGGTACACTTTACTGGGGCACAGAGGCCCTGCGGAGGCCCAGCCCAGGCCACAACCTGCATGGGTATGTGTGTGGGAGGGGGGCTGTGTTACAAGTTTGTACTGAGCCGGAAAAAATTATGCTTGGGCCCTGGATGAGCAATGTTATATCCATTTTATAGATAGAATACAGAGGGGTTAGTGACTTGCTAAATCAGTGGTAGAGCCAGGAATATGAGCCCCAGTCAGTCTTTTCTGCCTACCGACCTTGCTTCTCTGCATTGCATCTTGCTTAGGTGTAAATGACTGCACACGATGTAAGGCAATACAGAACCAGACCATGAGAGTTGCACATGGAAAGGCTGAGAACCACTGAGAGAGGCTGAGCCCCGGGAGGTGCGGACTGGGAGTCACACCAAGGTTTTGAAGTTGTGTACTGGTGGACAGGACCCGTCCCACACCCAAGATCTGTGTACAAAGGCAGGCACGTATGATGACCTCATCAAGTCCCCCCCCCTCCCCCTCCCACGGACTAGGTAAGGGTCCTGATCCTGACTCCTCACACAGCTCTGTCTGGCACTGGCCACACACAACGCCTGGCACCCTGAGCTTGGCACGCCTGAGACGTCAGTGACGGCCACTGGGGCTGCCGAACAAACGTGGACCCCCCACCCTTTAACAGTCACCTGGAGCCCAGCCTCAGTCACTCCGGCCACGCCACCCTCCTTCCATGGGGACCCCAGCTAATGCGGCCCCAGGGCTCAGGCGCCCTCACTCCCGCCGCCGGTCCCCAGCTCCACACCACGTCCGCCGCCGGTCCCGTCCCGGCAGGAGGGGCTCATTAGCATAGGGCCGGGTTGCGGCGGCGCGGCTGGCTGGTGGTAGCGCTGGGCGGGCCGCCGCCTCTTCTGTCTTCTCCTCCTCACCGCCCCGCGCTCAGCATGGCGGTCAAGGTGACTCTGCTCCTCCGTCGCTTGTTGCATACGGAGCCGGGTGGTGCCGCCGGTTCGGGGCCATGCGGGCAGCTGGGGAGCTGCTGACGGGGGGGCGGCGGGGCATGTGCGGCTGCTGCTTCTTTGCGGGCCTGATACCTGGCAGCGGCCCCCAGAAAGCAAAGGGTGTGGGGGGGAATAACCCTGGGAAAGGGGGCGATGGTGTGTGAGGGAGAGAGCGCTCCCGGGGGCAGGGGCGTGTAGTGCGGAGGGAGGGAGCAGCTCTGGGGAAAGGGGCCTGTGGTGGACGGGGGTGGGGAGCCGCTTGGGGGCGAGAGGCAATGGGGAGCATCTGTAGGGGGAAGAGGCCTGCGGGGAGATCAGCTTGGGGGGGGGGGGCGGGAAGAGCCCAGGAGGGCATTGGGGGATGGCAGTATAAGGGGAGGGAGGGTGAATAGAGCTGACCTTTGGGAAGGTGCGAGTTTTACAGCCCCCCTGGGGGGCTTGCAGACTAGTCCAGAGTTGGGGTGAGGGAGTTTGCAGAACAATGTATCTCGGTTGGAAAAATATTAATGGTTGTTGTTGTGCATGTTTGTTATTCAGTTGCACATAGTCAAGCCATAGCTGTTAAATGTGCTTGCTTAGGGAGATCCTAGCCCACAGATGTAGCCTGGATGCTGGCGTATGTGCTTGAACTTTCTAGTGTCCCAAAGTCTCCCCATTTATCTTTGTCTAAACTAGAGTATGGTCATGTTTTAACTCATGTTAGTTAACACAATTATAAATGCAAGTGGAGACACTTCACAAGCATTGGCGATTTACTGCAACTCCCTCTACTAAGGGCAATTTCTACAATTTGGGGTACTGGCGATACTGCTGCTCCAAACATTTGGGCTTGTTGCACTGTCTCCTTTATGTTTCCAGACAACAGTTACTGAGTTTGACAGCTGTCACTAACACCTGAGTTGTTTTAAAGTTGAGCAATAAAAACTTAGATTTGAATGTTTGGGTTTCTGTTTATCGGTTAGATAAGAGAGCTGAGGTATATTACCCTTATCAGCATAGATTGCATGAGGATTCCCTACACTATGTCAATAACCCAACTAGTAAAGCATTAACTTTCTTTTTTTGGCTTTATAGGTGCAAACAACCAAAAGAGCAGATCCTAATGAGCTACGGAACATATTTTTGCAGGTAAACTAATGTATTTGATTGACAATTATTTCTTTAACTCTTGACATGCCCTGTCCTTTTGGTATGTCAAAATATGGGACATACATTTTATGTCACACTTGCTAAGATCTTTAAAATTCACATTGTTTATATTGTATGTCCAAAGGCCCTTTTGGGTTTGAGTAGCATTAAGTTAAACTGCTACTGAAACAAGTTTTGGCTTAGTACTTTTCTTCCTTTAGATATTTTTTAAATAGTTACAACATTTCTTCTCTAGTGCAAAACCAAAACCAAACCCCAAACTTAAGCTGCATTAGTTTTTTAAGTGATACTTTTGAAGATTATAAAAAAGCTCTACCTTGAAAGTGGTTTTATACAATAGATCTTACCTTTAGGATTTTTATGATTCTCTTATAAAAATGTTTGACTATCGTAAAGAGTTGTAAAAAATCTCCAGGTCTTCAACTTGCTCTATGTGTGTATGTACCAGTCTGTTTACATTATGTCACTTGCTTAGTATAGGGTGTCCAAACTGATATGTTTATATTGAATTACAGGAAGCTTTTTTCTCCTCTCCTCTCTGATTTCCCTCAAGCCACCGTAAAGATAATTCTAAAAGGAAAACACAAAATTATGAAAGTAGACTTTGTAACAAGATTGACATGATCAAATGTGAGGCAGTGTCTTAAGTCCTTGATTATGTCCCTTAATATTTTAAGTTTCTTTCAGTATAAAGAGGATATTTCCCTTGCTTACAGTAGTTCTCAAGTAAAACACTTTAGATAGAATACAGGAAATGAAAGTAATTTTAAATTAAGGAATTCCACTGGAAATGATACTGTAATAAAACAAGTCATCTTTATGTCACCCTTGACATGTGACCTTTGAGCCTATATTATTGAGTTCCCAGATTTGATAAGCAGCCAAGAGACTCTTAATTATATCTAGCCCTCACAGTTTTTTCAGAGATGGTTAATTTGAATACACTAGTGGGTGTTAAAAATTGTTATATTCAAATGACAATTCAAAAAATGTTATATTCAAATGACTTTCTTTTTAACATGTGATATACCATGTAAAGAAATTTTTCCAGCATAAAATCATAAATTGGAGGTGTAGTGTTTAGTTTTAAAGAATAAAATAGTTAAATATTAATTTATTCATGTACAAGTAAGTATCAGATATCTAAAAGCTGCATTATTGGCTTGTAGACTTCTGGTAGTTAAACAGACCATCAAACAAACATTTCGCAAGTAATACACAAGACTTAAAACATGACTGGGCTGTTTTCTGATTTCTGATTGTATTTCATTTTTTTCATAATTTTACTCTATTCAACTGGAATTCTCCACATAATGAAGAGCATATATGATACTTGACTTCTTGTGTGTTTTGAAGTAGGAGTTTTTGTTGCTGGAATGAACTAAAATATTTGAAGCCCTTGGTTTAAGTCATATATGAAGAATTTTATTTCCTTACTGTGCTGCTAAATCTGTAAATTCTCCATAGGAAGTTAAATATTTTACTGGCAGGCAGACAGTTTATTTTTTAAAATGTCTTAATTCCACAAGTTCTACAACAGATATACAAACCACTTGTGGATTGTTTGTTTTGTGCACGTCAGAAATGAAGATTGTAATGGCTGCCATATTACTTTTCTTGATATCTCAGATTTGGAATAAAAAAGCTACAGGAGTTTAAACATTTTAAATTATGTTATTATTTAGAAGCTGTGATACATCAAATTAAGAAAAAATTATGGGCATAGGAAGAGATCTACTTAGGTTTCTTTTGGATAATTTGACAAATTACGCAAGTTTGAAATCCTGTTCATGCTATGTTAGTGGGTTATAAATAAACATAATTATAATTTTTTTTGTCACAAAAGAAACCCCCTAAACAAAAATGAGTAGAACCTTGTTGAGAAATATTGTTAGTGTTACAACAGGTTTCGCGGGTCAGCTATGTTGTTCTCTTTACTGAGGATGCAAGTGTGTTCCATGTTGTTCAGCTAAAGGGCATGCATTCCTGCCTAAATTTGGCTTCCCTTGAAAACAGACACAAGTGAAGATGAGGATCACGAAGAGGAATAGAGTTCATGTATTCACCTTGTGCTGTGGTACAGCGTGTCCTTATTCTTTCTGTTCACATGATGCATTCTACTAAATGATACCATCCAGTTCATAAAAATATTAGTGTGTATGCTGTGCGTATATTATCAGGATATCTGAATCTTATTAAGATTTCATTGTTTAAATTATTAGTGTTAGCAGAAAATCTTTTTATTTTTAGATTATTAAAGCATAAGGGAACAAAACAAAGGAGCTGTTAAAATGGAGAGCAGGAGGGACACAGATCTCTTTAGGACAGTGTTTATCTAATTTCCTAGTGAGCCTTTTTTTTTCCCCTAGAGAAGATGCAATCATGTGGGACGTATCGGGTTGAGTGATTCCCTGTCGGTTGAACCCAAAATGGATCTGAACCAACAAGAACGAAAAAGGAACAGCTACTTTTTTCTGTGTATTTAAAACATAGTACCTTTTTTCCATTAAACATCCATTTTCCTGAATCTATTGCACCTGATTTACTGATAATGATGAGAGGGATGCTTGTGAATTTTTCCTTCTATGAAGGATAAAGTTTGGGGGCAAGGGGAAATATTAATTTAGCCTGAAAAACAACGTGATGGCATCTAACTGTATATTAAAAAGACAGACTGTGCTTAGTTTATACGTGTTATGTTGTGGGGTAGAAAACAAGATGTTCAAATTAATCAAATGCTCAGTTTTGAATGATCCTTTTTATGTATTGTAAAAATTCCCTTTTGCAAGGAAATCGTTTGGAATTGAATAATCCATTTTTAATTTTAGTATAAAGTTTCATGTGTAATAAAGTAAACTTATTTTGATTTCAGGTGTAAATTAAATAGTTTCTGAACATAGCATAGATAAATATCTATCTAATCTATCTATCTACTCTATCAATCAAAGATTAGTCCAAACTTTTGTTTGTTTCATGCTAACAGATACTTGCCTTATAGGTTGTGTCACAGAAAGTTCACTTGAGGCTAGATGCTATGAATTTATAAATACATGCCAAAAGTGAAAGGCTTACTTACTTTGTCACTCCTTATTATGTTGGCTTTTTGCCAACATCTTTTCTAAATATCATGACCTTCTCATATGGAGCTGAGAATAATCTCTCAGTTAATAGTTCATTCATTTGTATCAAAAATAAATTCTAACAGTTTATTGTAAAATCATTCACAATTGAATACAAGTAGTATGATTAGTTTATTTCTAAAGAAATAAGGACAATTATGTTTACAGTATTATCTGCTTAATTGTTTACTGTCTTTCATGTGCTCTTAACTGTGTGCACCCTCTTATAACTGAGTTTTGTTGCTGTTGTGGATATTTTTGGTACCCTATATGTTCTGTGATCTTGCATATACAGTTTAGTGTGAAATGCACTCCTTACAGTAGAATCATACTCCATAATCTAATTTTTTTAATTATTTTAAAAACAATGTTTCTAGTCCATATGATTGCAAAGAGAACTGTAAGAAGATGTTGCAATGATGTTTGCCTGAGTTTGTAAGCATGCAGGAACCCTGAAACAATAGCTCTGATAAGTGTGAGCTACCCTGTTCATCTTAATGGAGTGTTAATTCTTAAATCTAAGACAATAGTTTATTATTTGTCACATGGTGACTCCCACAGACCCTAGCAAAATGGGCCCTTATTTTGATTAGCTTTTATACAAATACATAGAGAGATGCTGACCCAGAAACATTACAGTATAAGACAAAACACAAGTGGGTGTAACAAATTAATATGAGATGGTAGATGAGGGAAGTCTGATAGGGTTGGAATTTCTGGGGTTTTTTTTTTCAAAATTACAAGGAATAAATTTAAATGTTAGCTTTTAACCATGTCACTGCTGATAATTTTAGCAACAGTATCCATCTAATATTCTTATCTCATAATCCCAAACAACTACCACACTTTCTGTGGAGCCAAAGCCTTGCCTTTCTCTTTCTCAGATTTTGAAACTTCCAACTTTTCTGGTACAGTTATGGATGGTCTAGACAAAAATATATTCTCAGCACAATAAACTGGAACACTGAAAACTAAAAATGTGGACAATGGTTTTCAGTTAATTGAATGTAACAAAAATAAACACTAGGGTTACTGTACTTATTGCAATATTCACTTTATATTTAATATGACAAAACACTCAATTTTTAAAAAATAGAGCTACCCCATAATTTCTGGTATGCCAATCAGATGCAAGGGAGCCTTGCTGCAGAAATCAGATCCAGCGTATACCTGGGACCTAGAGTGTTTCTTTAAAATGGCATGTGAAACGATAGAGTATTATAACAATAGTCAAAAGTCTGACAACAATTTTATTATGAGCAAGTATAGTATCACTTTAATATCTGATGCTTTATGGGGAATTGGTAGGGTCTGCATCCCTTTGCAAGGCGGTGGGACTAGACCATCTAGGTATGTTCTGCCTCTGATTACTGTGATCCTAAAACCAGGCATTTCCTCTTCTTTCCACCCCTACCCCCCGAGCAGTTCTCGAATTATAAACATTAAAAGGATCATGTCAAGATTGTTAATGTGTCTTGACATTAAATGAAGTCTGGTCACTTGACTCAAGACGGTGTGCTGTATGGTGGAATCTATGGAGGTTCTTGTCTACTTCTAGCAAGTTACAAATATGGCCCTTAACACGAAGTTCAAACTCCACCCAATTATTTGTCTTATACTTATGGATTCCTGATCTTCATGTTAGTATTGGGGGTGAGGGCTGGTTATTGGTATTTTTGGTGGTGGCTGTGGTTTTGTTTTTTTTTGAAAAACCTTTTAGGGTTTTTTTTTTTTTTGCTTGTTCTTTAAATCAAACTGACTGACTTCTTGCTTATGAATCAAACTTTTACAAATTTAATGATACTTATTGCAATGATCTTTTATTAATAATCAGAATAAAGATGTAATGAAAAGACTGGTTACAAAGTGCTGTTCTGGAATTTGTGGGATCTTACGCACTTGCCTTTCTTAGAAGAAACACAATCATTGAGTAAATTTCTACATTGGCATTACCTATAATTGAATACTGAAATCTCATTTATTGAGTCTGCCCTGGCAGGCTGTTCCAGAAGAGCCTATGATTTTTGTAAATATTTCACAGCCTTGGATCTTGTGAAAATAGTGATTCTTCTATATTTAAATTTGTGTAAAGTAAGTTATGGTCATAGAAAAGAGAATCTGTGGTCAAATTCAGCTGGCTTGTGGTGGCTTGGTGGGCTGGTACTTTCAGAGGATACTCCAGAATATAAACTTTAATTTCAAAATAGCTAAATCCTTAGCCTTCAAATTATGAACAAGTGCAGTGATGTTTTTCTGAGTCTGAATGCAACCAGAAATACAGCTCAGAGGCGTAAATGCCCCAGCTCATCTCAGTAGATCAGTGGTTCCCAACTTGGGGGGGTGCAAAATATTCCAGGGGGTCTATGAGGCTTTAGTAATATTGAGGTCATTTAGCCTTCTGAGCTCCGCGCTGGGCACAGCAGCCTTGAGCTCTGTGCTGGCCGGAGTGGAGGAGCAGCCTCTCCCAAGGGAGCAGCAGCCCTGAGCTCCACTCCTGCTGGAGTGGAGGAGCAGACACCTCCACCATCCCCCCAGCCCCTGCACTGGCCAGGTGCCCAGCTGGAGAGGAGCAGCCCTGCACCGATGGGGGCCTGGAGCAGCCCCAGCCAACCCGCCAGAGCCTGCCTCCATTACCCTCAGTCCGTGAGGGATGGGAAGAGGTGGGGCCACATGGGGTGTGCGGTGGCAGTTGCGCCATGGAAGGCTTAGCTTCTTACTCGGGTAAGAGTAATTAGTATTATTATTATTATTATGTAATTTAGTATTATTATTATCATTATATGTGTTTATAGGGGTTATATGTGTTTATGGCCGGTGAGGGGGTGGAGTGGGGGGGCACGTGTTTTACCTAGTATTAACTAGTGGGGCTTTCACTCAAAAAGGCTGGGAACCACTGATGTTAACTCTGGAGCATAATGATGATAATTTAAGTGTCAATGCTGCTAATATTCATTGATGCAAGTATGCAAGAAAGTATGGCATCAGCTGACAAGTATCCCTACATACAGAATAGGAAGAGGGATATGAATATCTGCATAACCTACTGCAAATGACATCTTGTCTTGGCATCTCAAGCATGGACTTGGTTTGTGGGAAAGTAACACTACTTACTTACTTTAGATTAAAAACTAAAATTAATTCAACCTAATATTTTAAAATGTGGGAATCTAACTAAAATAGAAAAAATGGTTATTGGAGATTAATACATGTTGGAAATATAGAATTTAAGCACTACAGTGTTTTGTGTTTTAGGAGTGGTGAAATATACGGACAATGTTCGAGTAAACTTGACCTGAAATTAAGGTTTTGAAAAACCAATAATAATGTTTCCAGTCATCTCTCCTGTCAGTGTTGGTATTGCACATTGCACTAATGCACTAAAATCAGAAAATGAGACAAATTGATATGTATGTAGTGCAAGATATAAAGAATGCAAATTATTAAACAGCATAAAGAGTGAAATGGAAACTAACTTTTTCAATTTTAATAAACTGAGTATTTTTTACAACTAAGTTTTAACATGAGTTTCTATAGCTGAAACTATAGCTAATATCAGTTTTAAACCTAAACAGTGTCTCCAGACACATGTCCCTACCTCCCTATTCATAGGCACAAATTCTATAAAGGCTTGCCTTAAAAACCCTCTTATTGTGGACATTCCTCACTGCAAAGAGAAAACATTCCAGCCCTAGAAATCTATTATTTTGGGTGGATGTATCATACCAGTATGTAGGTTAATATAAGCTTTTGAGACTGTAAAAGGTAATGATAAATTCACTTGTGTGTGGCAGGCTTTTTTTGGAGGTGTGACTAAAGGTTGTTTATTTAAGTTAAGTATTTGTGATTTACCACTTTTATTTTCTACTGTGTGTATGAGAACCTTGGGTCAGAACTCAATATAGCACAATATGTGAGGTGTAGCTGACTTTCATGAAGTCTGTTTAAGGTTTTTCTGGTTTACCTCACATTTTATTGTACATATTTTAGACCTGTTTGTTTTTTTTTTAATTTACACTCGAAAATGTTGAGTATAACTTTTTTTTGGAAAAGGTAGCAAACTTGTTTTTTCATGCCCAAAACTTTGGTGCTTCCCTGGCTTTCCAGGCAGTTTCAGTTTTTCCACAAATTCATTCTCTGATATTGCTGTGGTTGAAGTTAGTGAGATTTTTAGATTTGAAATACTAAAATGTCTTGGTCACTGCACAGTTATGTCTTTTCATCTGCTATCAGTGAAACTTATTTTTTTGCAGTCAGTTAATATTATATTAAAAATTTTAAAACGGAGGCTTTTCAACTCTGGATTGAAGAACAAGGGAAAGAAGGATCTTTTAATTAATGGTATGACGTCCAAAGCCTTAGACAGTCATCTTTCTGTATAGTCTTACAAATAGATACATTTGTGCTAATGCATAAAAAGAAGCTGCAACACCCACACCTCACTCCCACTACCCAAAAAATGAAGCAACCCCTGGACAGAGTAGAAATGGAGTCCTTAGAAGTTGTTTTGAGTAATACTTTTCCTTACATGTTTCTTTCTAGAGACTGGGTTGTCTGTCTTTTTTGCAGGGTTGTAAATCCTCAACTTCAATATCTTCCAGAATTTTCAATTAGAAATGAAATCCAGAAATTATATAAACATTTGGATAGTCAAAGCTTTTAATTTTATAATATAATTTTCTAACTCTCCCTCTCCTCTCTCAGGTTATTGGAAACGTTGCCAATACATTAACCACATGATTTGATTATCTATAATATGCCAGTCATTTCAGAATACTTCATGTAAATCAAATTTACTAAAAATAACGTTTGAATCTCTGAATGTTTGGTTTGGAGAGGAATTTTGTGTATCGTCTTTGGACCACCTAAATGCACCATTGTTTTGCATTTTTTTTATTGTTTCATTACAACACATGGAGACATTTTGATCTAAAAAGATAAGATGTTTCATTTTTTTATTAAATAGCAGCTGTCTTTAATTATTTTAAAAATAAAATATTTCAGCTATTATGTTGTCATAGTATAAAATAATGTAAAAATGTGTAAGTGAAAAAGCCATAAAATAAAAATGAGAATTGGTATTTTGGAATTCTGAAACAAAGTTTCTGGAATTGAAATTTTTTTGAAATTTTGATTTGTGTGAAATTTCAAAAAGATTTGCTTTTTTTTTCTGATTTGAACTGAAAACAAAATTTGAAATCTAATAATTTCCCACAACCAGAGATTCAAAGTTTTGACCATAAGTTCATATATTTTGCTTCCAAAGCTTCTATAACACCACAGTAATGACTTTCTAGTGTACATTACCACCAGTTCACCTATTTTTACCAGTACACAGTTGAAAATGGTTAACAATTCTTCATTTCCTATGATATTATTGGGTTTCTAGGGTTAGATAGCTAAATTAGGGGTAATACAGTTTTTCCATCTATTAAGGTTTTGTGCCTAATCATTTTCATAATGACAATATTGAAAATGTAGCATGAAAATTATGGCCTTTTTATAACTTTAAATGAGAAGTTATATGGTTCTAATGGTTTGTCTGATACACAAATACACAAGCATTTAAGCAAATCTGTAATCTATTTTTTTGTTCAAGAATGTGGCAGGTATGTGAATCCATTATTTGTTCCACAGGGATAATCTGATTCGTTGTGTAAAATGACTAGCCTGCTGACGCTTTGACTGTTTTGAATAGAAGTCCTGAATCACAAAGCAATTATTATTCTATACAGTGTTTCATAATTTTAAAGTTGATATTTGAATAATTGTACCAATTCAATAAGCGCTAAATTAATCAGCATCTAAATTATATTATTTTGTTTTTTCTTTTACTCTAGTATGCCACTGTTGAGAAAGATGGAGAGCATTACATGACACCAAGAGATTTTGTGCAGCGATACCTAGGACTGTATACAGACCCAAATTATAATCCTAAAACAGTGCAACTATTGGCTGGAGTTGCAGATCAAACAAAGGATGGGTGAGAACTTTGCTTTCCATTAAAAGCCTATAATTGGCAAATGGTTTAGTATGTCTTCTGGTTACTTTATTGCCTACTAAACCAATATCTTAGTATTTGTGTTGCACTGTATGATCTTATTTGTTTACCTAAGTACTGAGATTTTTCTCAGGTACAGTACATAATTTTGTTTTAGGTTAGTGAGAATATAGAATATAACAAAGTGCAATTTTTAAGGTGCTGCAACTGAATTTTGGGGGGGGGGTAGGGGGGAGTTTAGTGGAAAAGTTAGGTTATTAATTTAGCATCTTAGCCATAGGCTGTTTTGCATGTCTGACAGAATGGCTACATTTGTGGTTAAAATGTATACATCCATTTTTCCATGATTGCCTTGGAGAAGTTCATTCTCAGTTTATTCAGGTCCATGATCAAAGATCGTAGAGTCTTTAGTATCCATAATAAAACACAGCTTGGAAAAATAGAAAAGATGTGATGTAATTTCTGTAGTGTATGGTCTTCATACCCACCACCCACATACAGATCAAACCACTGAGGATATGTCTACACTAGAAACGTAAGTCGACTTGTATTAGTTTGACTTACAGCCGACACAGTAAATTCATGTCCACACTTTCTTGGGTCAATGGTGTGCATCCTCACCAGGAGCACTTCCACCGAACTAAGGGGGGCAATGGAGGGACTGAAAGCCCGGGCTCTCAGTTCTGCTGGCAGCTCTCTGCTGCTCCCCATTCTCTGCAGGAAGTCGGGGGGAAGCTGCCTGGGGCTTCTTGGCCCCAGGGAGCAGGGTCCCTTTTCTCTTCCCTCGCCCCCAAGGGGGGAGCCGTGAAATTGACAAGGTTGTCCTGCTCCTGACAGGGAGCAGGCAGGGGTGGGGGGGACATCTGAAGGAGGGAAATTCTGACCCTGGCTCCCAGCCTGGAGTGGTGTCCAGAGCTGCCCAGCTCTCCAGGGGAGGTGTGAGGGGGAGGGGGCAGGGGGTAGTTGGCCTCTAGCTGCCCAGTATTCTTGTCAATTTCATGGCTCCTGCTGTGAAATTAACAAGACAGCCAAAAGCTGATATTACCCTAACTACACCAACATAAGCCTTACACCTCTGGAGGTGGAGTTGTTATGTCAGTGTAGTGGAGCACTTACGTTGGTGGGAGGAAGGCTGTAGTTTAGACACTGATGTAATTAGGTCAACATAAATTGCCTTGTGCCAACCTAACTGTGTAGTGTAGACCAGCCCTGAGAACCTCTTTAAAATGCTATTAGGCAAGATAGACACTATTCACTATAATGTAGGTAGTAAAGTGTTTGTCTAATCAAGATAAGGTTACACTGGACAAAGCTTTTTAATCATTGCTTATGGATAGTAGTCTTTGTTTATCAATTGCTTTCTGAAACTGTCTTCTAAGATGTATGTTACTTTTTAACCTGCTCTGCTCCAAAGCAGCCTGGACTGCTTGCTCTTCTCCTTTGCTTCATGTAGACTTCCAAGTTTGGCATTGCATTGTAGCAAGAAGCATGGATGTTGTCAAAGGGGAGCCAAGAGGTTAAGAAGTATCAGAGCATAGGTAATAAATACCATCAGAGAGGAATGGGCATTTGGTAGAGCAGAGATGGAAGGCTGCTATTCAAATAGAATACAATCTAGTTTTTATAGATACATTTCATTTATTTGAATGAATCTTATTTTCCTTGGTTCTGTATGTGTAAATCTGACCTTGGATGGTACTTAAATGTTTTTCTTTTCTTTTCTTTTCTTTTCTTTTCTTTTCTTTTCTTTTCTTTTCTTTTCTTTTAGTATTTTAGAATATTTTATTATAAGGAACCTGATCAAAAAGGGTTGCCATCTGCACTTCACAAATAAAATTATCATTCTATAAAATGCATATAATGTGTGATAAATAGAAAAGATAGAATGTATTATTTGTTATATAGTTACATGAGTATTTGTATAAATAAGGTTGCAACATTTCTCCTTGAACTCTTAGGAGGTATTTGATAACCCAAAGAAGTTACATTACTGTCTGTGACATATGGATGTAATGGAATGTATCACCAGCAATATGACTGAATATATGAATCTTTTGAACTCATGCATTATAATAGACTACTTGATGATCAGTACATATGCAAATCTGTTACATTTTGCTTTCTCCCAGAGCTGTTGGTCATCTTTTAGAAGTGTGTTTATTTGGAGAGTGGTTTTATAAAAGGTCTCCTGTCTAACCATTAACTAGTCTGCCACTAAAAACTAAGTTCTCAAGTTTAAAGTAACTCAGCAAGGATTAACAATCTTAGAAAAAATGGTCAAGGATAACCGAAGTTTATAACAGTTCTAGAAAAAGATTGAGTATTTGGGGACCAATTTGCGGTGCACCTTAGGAAGGTTTTTTTAAAAAAAATAGTTGTTCTGTCCTTTAATTTGATACACTTGTCATTTTTCTGGCATTGAACTCTTCAGCAGCAGTGCTTAGGCTTTCTTGGTAGATGGCTGTCTTTGAAACCTGCTTCACTTGAGTCTCTCTTACAATCCAGAACTGATTGGTATTCAGGGCACAATGTAAGTTGTATGTATTTGGTGTAGCTTCTTGTTTACTTTGTCCCACAGTTTGGCTACCAATTTATTTCTGGTGAATGTAACCTATTTGTGGGTGCTTATATAATTTGTTGTATTTATACACAGCACTAGTTGTGACAGCTACACACATACACACACACAGAGGAACAGGAACAGATACTGTCAGACTAAGTAATACTTTATTTCAAAAGTAGTCTTACTGACTTCAGTGTGACTCTCCGTGGTATTGCATTTGGAACAGAGGGCTGATTCAGTGCCAGTTGATGTGAGTGGGTTTTGGGTCAAGTCCTAAATGAATGTGCAATCCTTTCTTAAAGTTTCAGGCTCTAGACACCCTTTACTAAGTGGTGGATAGGGTGGCTATTTCCTGCTTCTCATAATGTATGTGCCATAGCTACCTATCCGATTATTCAATATCTGAAAGCAATTCAGGATCAGTGAGTAAGATGGCTTTAAAACTGATGTTTTACTACTTTCCTCTCTTTCTCCCTCCTCACTCCTGTTGCCTCCTTCAGAATCTCTTAGCAGTCATCCTAAAATCTGAAGTATGAATTCAGGTGCAACATCATATTGGACATAATAGACGCTTCCCTCTTTTCTGATCTGTTTATCTTCATTTAAAATTGTTTGTTTCTGGTTATTTTGCCCATCAGGAGGTAGTTTTTAAAAACTGATAGTGTGTTCTTTTTTGTATAGGTCCGAAAGCGGGCCAGATGCTTTACAGAACAAATAAAATATAGTCCCTGCTATGACTCTCTAACTTTAGACATGACACAAGGAGAGCTCAACAAGCAGTGATAGCAGAAAAAAAGGGGAAATAGTTATAAGGGTTACAAAAATATTGTTTACTTAGGTTCTCTGTGTGCACTTTTGGTTATAAGGTAGAAGAGGAAAAAGGGCAAAGAGAATAGTGAAAAAAGTTCTGGGGATGTCCCCAGATAAAGGAAAGATAAATAGTTTAGTGGTAGTGTTACTGGAGTTACAAACACTGGAGGCTCAGGCTGTGTAGAGCAGCAGTTAGATGGAGCCCTTAGCACTTCATTTAATTGAAGCTCCTGTTGCCTGCACTTTAATGAAGGAAGATCCCAGGGAAAGCCTGTATTTATTTATTTTGTTGTTCTTTTGACTGGGAGGTTGCCAGTCGATATCAGTCACCAGTTTGATGACATTAGTTGTGGTTTCACACTTAGCAGGGTGGACCACATGTAGGCCATCATCTTGTACCCTACGAGAAGTCTGTGCTGACAAGCAACTGCAAGCTCAGATTTATGGAGAGGCAGTTTGATGCAGCTCCAGGAAGCTTTTGGGGTTTTTTTAAATCCAGTTCCTATTGCCCCGGATCCCAGTGAAGGAGTTTCCATGGTAATTTCTCCCATCAGCTTCAGACTTCTGCCAAAATCTCTTGGTTTTATGAATTGTATAGCTTGTTGGTTAGGAAATGTATGTACACACTGCTTAATAATTCTATGATGTGTACTTCAGGAGTTACAGTGCTTGCAATTGTTTAAATGATTTTGTTTCTCGGGCTAAAATCTAATTTGCCTATCGTTAGTCTGAAATAAATTCTGTATTGTGCAAGAGTGGACAGTAGTCTATCCATAGAATGGATGTTGACTATTTTAATAACTGCATAGTTCTTTCTCCCCCTCTAATTTTTCTTGATTAAAATCTGATAAATAAAATCAGGGCCCTTAGATTCTAACTTTTCCAAAATCATAAACTTGTGGAAGAAACTAGTTTTGTAAATGGTTAGACTGGTGGTCTGTGATAGAAATGTCAAAGTTGAGATTTTTGTTCTGTGTTTAGTGGCCTATAACATGGATACCATATTTCTAGATTCTAGTTCAGTGGGAATATGGAAATTGAGGGAACTTGTTACAAGTATCAGTATTCTAGTTACTGTATGTTTAAGGGAGGTAGACTAGATGAATGGCTACTATGGCCTAATTCATTAAACTGTGTTTATAAAATAAGCATCTCTTCAACTGAGGTCTTCATACATGAACAGTCCTTGTGCAAAATAGCAGCTATGCTCAATTCACTGAGTTCGTCCTTTAGCACTGAGAGCACTGGATGGCTATATTTTGTAAACTGAGATCAATACATATTTTTTTTTTAGAATTCTTACCATGACAATCTGCAGAGACATTATGGCTGTTACGTTATTGCTGTAAATGCAGTTCATTTTTGTGGTTTAAACTTATTTTGGAGATTTCAATGAAATAAAAAAATCCCTAACTGATGTTAAACTAAAGTAGACAAAGAAATTAAGGATACAATGTGATTAAAATGGACTTTGTGCTATTTTTGTGCTGCAACAATTTTGCTAGACGCATGCTAATCTGAAATTCAGAACTACTGCAATTATACACCTATTGCTTGCTTAATTTGAAGAGTAGTTGTGTAATATTTCAGTGTTCTTGAGATAATTTCAAGGTGTGTTTATATTTTGCTTTTTGCCAGGAAAATCTCATTTTTATCTGCATGTTGGTGCAGATCCATCTTTTTCATTAGCAGCATGGCAGTGGCAACTGTCATAATTTCAGTTGAGCAAAAGTGCTTTATTATTTCATACTTTGTAAATTCAAGTAGCACAGCACTTGAAAAATAATTATGGAGCATTAAATGCTAGGTTTGTACTGAGAGTTGTACCCACAATCTGAATGCAATTGGAAACTGAGTCACAGGGGTTGTGACTTCCCTAAAGCAACACAGCACATTTGTTTTCATTTTAAACACAGAATCACATTTCTTGACACCTGTTCTTAATCACTAGATTGTGAAGCCTTCCAAATGATCAAATCAAAAACTTCATGCCCCTTGTGAATATCTTTTCAAGCCTTTAACTTCTGTTTTTCCTTTGTAGGTTGATCTCCTATCAAGAGTTTTTGGCATTTGAGTCAGTTTTGTGTACTCCAGATGCAATGTTCATTGTTGCTTTTCAGTTGTTTGACAAGAGTGGCAATGGAGAAGTGACATTTGGTAAGAATGCTTACAAAAAAAAACTTCCAGCAGATTAAGGTCAATAATATAGATAGCAAGAATGGCCAAGACTCCCTGGAAATCTAACGGGAAATGCATATTGTTCAACACATACTGTACTGATTTCCTAAAAGAATATCTATAGGTAAAATTAGTTTCCATTTTTCAGAGTGTTGGTTGGAACACAAGTGTAAGAAATCCAAAAATGTAATTATATTTTGTTGAATCATTGACTCTTGCACATTCCTAAAATAGGTGGTGCAAAACTTGCTTGTGCAGGACCATCCTGAAATAGTGACCTACACGTACTAATTACTTCATTCCTGAAGGGATTTTTATAAGAAATTCAGGATCTTCATGTGTCACCTTTGAAAAATCGTTACTACATTATTTAAAAAGATAATAGGGATTGCAGGTAGAAATGAATGTTATAATTCATGTTCCAGAAATCCCAATTTAATTTTCCTGTCAAATTTTCCAGTCAAATTTCTATCACTGATTAAGAACTGAAGTGGACAGGATTCTGTAGGTGAAAGATTATCACTTTATCATGTTACTGAATAGGTAAAAGTTTACTTATTGATAGATTTGATTTAATTTAATTTAATTTAATTTTAATGTTAATTTAATGTTTAAGTTAAAATGTATATTTAGATTAGAAAATATTTAATGCTGAGAATTTTAATAAATGGAATCCAAAAGAATAAAGCTTTCAATAAAGATAATGCAATTTTTGTTTGGATTTGTAGCCACTTACTGTCAGTACCAGCAATTTATGAAAATTTTTGCACCAATTTTTGGGGTGGAGTTGAAACTCAAAACATGCATGAGCCTTTTTCTGAAAAAAACAACAACATAGTACTGCTTGAATCATTACTCCTATAAAATGACATGATTAATTAACAGGGCAAAATATTAAACATTCAGGATCCACCACATCCTAAAGAGAAATAATATGTAAGAACTCTGTAGAAAGAAACAGTAAATAATACATGAACTAGCTAGTAGTGATACTGACCAAGCTATCTGTTAAATTAATTCTCACCAAAAAAAGTGTTGATACCCTGATTTCTCACTAACTTACATGGACACAGTTAAGTTGAAACAGTTGGTTCCAAAAACTGAGTTAAAAGTAATTTCAACACAAATATGTGTCCCTGTGTCCCTCTGCCAGTTTTGGTGGTTTTATCATCAGTTTCCTATTTTTAAATTGTTTTCTTCCTCTTCTGTGGCAGTATTAAAGGATCACAAAAATGGGAAACTGATTATACACAAAATGTTGTCAAATGCACAAAATAAACCGTAAAAATAGATATAAATATGTCCTCTTCCTTTCAGATATAATTGTGATTTTTCAGTTGATATTCCCTACAGCACTTGCCTGTTAAAAGGAAGTGTTATACTACTGCCCAGTTCTTTACTTTTACAAAATATACTATAGAGCAGTGATACTCAGTCTGTGACTGAAGAGCCACAAGTAGCTCTTTAATGTGTCTTCTGCGGTTCTTTGCAGTACATGATATTAAAACACTTTGATTTATTTTGTAACCAGTCAGGATGCTTTTACTATGTTATTAACCAGGGTGGACTGATTTAAATCAAGGCGGTTTTAAATAATTGATTTAAATCATGATTTATATCACCAAGAAAATCATTGATTTAAATCAAGTTTCCCACTGATACTACTTCACATATTTCTTAAACAATGGTGCAAATCTGATCCCTAAAACATGTTAATTTACAACTCAATACAGCATTTTACAACATCTAGGAGGGTATACTTTGTGTAATTTTTTAGATTATTATTTCCTAAATTAATAAAAATCTAGTTCATAATACTCATTACCTGTGTCAAGCTACAGATGCAGCAGCAGTACACTAGGAATGGTAAGAACTAAATCATACACACAAACACAATAGCACTTATATTTTATTAAACTAAATCTTAAATGTTACATAAATGTTTCACATTTGCAATTGCAGCAGTCTCCTGAATCGCCAGCTCATGACTGTCCTTACACTTTTTTTTTTAATTTTCAAATTTTATTAACTCTAACAGACAAGTCATCACAACATGAAATGTACGCTGTCCTTAAAACTTCTACAACTAGTTCCCATCTTCCCCACTCCCACTATCATTTTTATTCATAGACTGAAACAGAAATACGAGTTTTCTTGCTTTTTCAACTCCCAGTCGATTTCTTAGTTTTGAGTGAATAATACCAAACAATGAAAATATTTTCTTTGTGCCTGTAGAGGAAGCTACTGCTGTGAAAAGTTGGTTTAACAACTGAAGGAACTCTGTTTCAAGGTGCCTGGCTAATGATTTCCACCAATTCTGGGGAGTGACTTTGTTCAAAACATCATCAGTAAACATGTACTGTTTAAATGGTTCCGTTCCAGCCCTGAAATGTATTATGATTGGCATAACTGAGAAGTGATTTTGAGATGCCCATGCCATGGCAACAGCATCTTCTTCAGAAGTTAGGCATCTACCTTTATATCTGGGGTCGAGAATGTTCACAAGAAAATGAGGTGGAGTTAGTGCTTGATCCATTCACTTCTTTATTGCCTGCAGTTTAACTTTCTGGTGAGGTATTTCTTTCTTTAATGTCTCTTGAAGTGTCTTCCAAATTTCAACAGCATCAGCAATACAGGAACAATTTTCTGAAGTTTGTTTAAGGCTATGGATGTAGGCTTCAGTATATTGAGCATATCCTCTACTTTCCTCTTTAATCCAATGTTAGATATTTTGGATGAGATACTTCCATCTATTTTATCACGGTTTTCTTCACAAAATTTTATGAGAATAGGCCATTTCTTAATAAATTGTTTGAAACAATCAACCACAGAATTCCATTGAACATCTCGAGGGAGAATTAGTTTGGATCCTCGTGCTCTCTTCAGTGAAGCTGAAGTAAAATGGTTGTTACGGAAGTATTTTGCGACTTCAACAACTTTTTCTTTTATTCCTGAGAAGACGTACTTAAGTCTTTGGCTAAAAGATGCATTAAATGGGTACTGCAGCCATATGTAATTGAGAAGTATCCTTCCATTTCTTCTTCTAAGTATCTTCTCATCTTTGCCATGTTTGCAGCATTGAGTGAATAATACCAGACAATGAAAATATTCTCTCTGTGCCTTTAAGACAGTGTCTTAACTAACTCCTCTGCCTTGTTTGGCCCAGCTCCACCGCCACATAAGCACAGAACAACAATCCTATCCAGCCTGTGTCTTCTTTGCACGTGTAACTTTAGTCTACTCAGAAACTGAAAGCCCAGAACTTTCAAGAAGCAAGAGTTGGTAGTTAGATTGGACAGACTAGAGCCATTAATTCATATTTATGAAACTGAAAGTGTAGGTTTAGCATGTTTGTGATGAGATTTAATTGTAACTGTTATTTTTTAAATGAGAGAGTAATTTAGTATTTTATTGATGATTTAAAAAAAAAAAAAAAATTCGATTGAAATAAAATTAGATTTTTTTTTTAATTTATTTTTATCCACCCTGTTATTAACCAATTTTAGTTATCAACTTGCACTAAATTAACTTATTTGCTGTGAGAATTGTATATAAACTAAAGATTTCCCCTGTCATACTGTTTAAATATTAATAGTACTATAGAAAATGAAACTAAATTCACACTACTGTGGCTCTTTTGAGTTATGTTGATCACTAATTTGGCTTGTGAACCACTGAGGTCTGAGTATCACTGCTATAGTGCAATTACTAGTATATTTGATATTTATTGGTGTATTGTGAAATTATCATAAAGAATTAAAACGTGTTTTGTGGTGCAGTACCCTAACTTTCTTTTGTTGCTTACTTGGTAGTTTCCTTTGGCAATTTTCCTATTTGTAAAATGGGATACTTCACCTCCTCAGGATTATTGTGATTCTCTATAGTATGGGGAAAATATAAAGCACTGTATAATTTCATATGAAATACTCACATTTGCAAATCAGCAATTGGTCTCAAATCACTTTTATGAATTATGGAGCTGCTTCTGTATTGGTTTATTTCTCTGCTCTCCCCCCTCACCACATTTGTGTCAGACAGTAGATTGGCTTCCTGTGAGTGCAGGAACAATTTCAGTTATGTCAAATTAGGAAACTGTAAAGACTTCAGGAGAATCTGATATGATGATCATGGTGAAGTGTGATATTTCCATTTGAGCTCTGCTTCAAAGGATCTTATAAGATATTTACTCCTAGTGGGGGAAGAAAGAGGAAAGGCCAGTTTTCTTTGGTTTGTAATTTCTAATGTTAGCCAATCAAAAGTATGAATAAACAAAGCTGTTACCTATTGCTTGGTCTAAAATACACACATTTAATGGTGGCATATTGTATATATTAATCTGTATAGTGTACAAGGTTCTGTGTATGTGCACATCCCATGTGTATAAATATTTATAATATAGAGAATTATTAGAAATTGTACTGAAATGGAATAGACCTAGCCAATTAGAGTACAAGATTGGTAGACAGTTGCAGATCCTGAACTATAGTTACATTTTACCCACACAACAGGCACATTCCTTCACTCTGATTTTTTTTTCTCCCTCTTAGGCTTGACCTTGTATACACCCAGGACAAACATGACTATCTTAGAATCATAGAATCATAGAATATTAGAGTTGGAAGGGACCTCAGGAGGTCATCTAGTCCAACCCCCTGCTCAAAGTAGGACTAACCTCAGCTATATCATCCCAGCCAGGGCTTTGTCAAGCCTCAGCTTAAAAACCTCTAAAGATGGAGAATCCACCACCTCCCTAGGTAACCCATTCCAGTGCTTCACCACCCTCCTAGTGAAAAACTTTTTCCTAATGTCCAACCTAGACCTCCCCAACTGCAACTTGAGACCATTGCTCCTTGTTCTGTCATCTGCCACCACCAAGAACAGCCTAGCCCCATCCTCCCTGGAACCCCCTTTCAGGTAGTTAAAGGCTGCGATCAAATCCCCCCTCATTCTTCTCTTTTGCAGACTAAACAAGCCCAGTTTCCTTAGCCTCTCCTCATAAGTCCTGTGTTCCAGCCCCCTAATCATTTTTGTTGCCCTCCGCTGTATTCTCTCCAACTTGTCTACATCCTTTTTGTAGTGGGGGGCCCAAAACTGGACACAATACTCTAAATGCAGCCTTACCAATGCCGAATAGAGGGGAATAATCACTTCCCGTGACCTGCTGGCAATGCCCCTCCTAATGCAGCCCAATATGCTATTAGCCTTCTTGACAACCAGGGCACATTGCTGACTCATATCCAGCTTTTTATCCACTGTTACCCCCAGGTCCTTTTCTGCAGAGCTGCTGCCTAGCTCGTCGGTCCCCAGTCTATAGCTGTGCATGGGATCTTCCTTCCTAAGTGGAGGACTCTGCACTTTTCTTTGTTGAACCTCATTAGATTTCTTTTGGCCCAATCCTCCAGTTTGTTTAGGTCCTTCTGTATCCTATCCCTACCTTCCAGGGTATCTACCACTCCCCCCAGCTTAGTGTCATCCACAAATTTGCTGAGGGTGCAATCTACCCCATCTTCCAGATCATTAATGAAGATGTTGAACAAAACGGGCCCTAGGACCGACCCCTGGGGCACTCCGCTTGTGACCGATTGCCAGCTAGACATGGAGCCATTGATCACTACTCATTGAGCCCTATGCTCTAGCCAGTTCTCTATCCATTTTATAGTCCATTCATCCAACCCATACTTCTTTAACTTGCTGATAAGAATACTGTGAGAAACAGTATCAAAAGCTTTGCTAAAGTCAAGGTATATCACATCCACTGCCTTCCCTACATCCACAGAGCCAGTCACCTCATCATAGAAAGCAATCAGGTTGGTCAGGCATGACTTTCCCTTGGTGAATCCGTGTTGACTGTTCCTGATCACCTTCCTCTCTTCCAAGTGCCTTAAAATGGATTCCTTAAGGACCTGCTCCATCTTGCGTTCTTGCCATTCTTCTTGCCCTCATTCTGTCACTCTTCCACTCTTGCTAGCTCTTGATAAAATCTTTGTGTTCTACTCCCAATGAGTAACTTGTTTGTTAAATTATGTGTAAATCTTTTACACTGAAACACTTCACATCCCCAGAAAGGACAAGGGTAACAGCTTTATGTTTATAGGGAAACTTTGTCGGAACGACTGATCTCTTATCAATGGATAACGTGAGGTTATAAGTTACTGAGAATTGTCTAAAATCTTAAGTTTATTGAAATAAAAGAAAAAGGAGGAAAGTGGTTATTGGTCAATAATTGGTTGAACAAGTAACCTTATTTAAACCATTCATTCTTGGTTTCAATCTTGGTTTTAATAGAAAGAAAGCAATTGTTGAGAAAAGGATTTAGCATCATTTAATGCTAAATATGCTAAGGACTTGTAAAATCACAGTTCACCTTTAGAATACTTTCAAGTCAGGACTTCTCCTAGTCAGATAATTCTATGACCCTGGTTTTTTTACCTTCATTAGTGAAGTGGACAGTTAATTACTTAATTGATGATAAAGTTTCTTTATCTTGAAGGAAGTATTTAAAATAAAGGCATAACATGAATAACATAAAGCTGAGAGAACTTAGATTTTTTTCTATAAAATTTTAGTTGAAGTGAAATTGGGTAGTTTTTGTTTTTCACATTTGTCTTCTGAGATAACCCAGACAGCTGTGGCTTTGCATGATGCTAAATAGAGAATACCCCTCCTGGGGAGTAAAAGTGGCTGGAATCCATGATTGCCAAGACTGCCTAAAATTTCTTCAGAAGTATTCAAAATATTCAGAGGATTCTTCTTGAACAGTCAACTGGGTAAACTTTAAACTTAACAGGAGTGTACAAGTCCAAGCACTTTCTTCCAGTTGCACCTTCTCATACAGAGACTAGAAGGACAGTCATTCTCTGAAATCATGGAATGTTTCAGAGACCAATTTTTAGTTAAATACCTGAGCTAACTTAAAATCTTGTAGCTCTGAAGAGCAGAACAACACAGATAAAATAACCAAAATTTGATGCTGTTTTACAGTCTTACTGTTCATGATTCCCCTGTGTTCAGTTTTCAAATTCTTTTGGAGCCAGAATGCTGACTAATGCAAGGCATTTAAATATTGCTGCTCAAAGAAAAAAGAAAAGACTATCCCCTAACCTCTTACAAAAGCATTTACAAAAGCCCTGTCTATACTATTATTGATAAATGGGATTGTTAACCAATTTTTTTATTTAAACCAGTGAATTTACTCCAGCAAATGTAATAAATTATTTCTTGGGAAAGAGGGTTAAATCTTCCTTAAGAGCAAGAAGCAGTAGTAGAGATTTTGAGAGCATTGGAGGATAAGGGGCGAGGTAGAGTGGGTGAGAGGTAGTCGAGAACACTTCAGTATAACACTTTGCTTTCCCATTTTGCCAACCCCAAATACTCAGAAACCATGAGTCAGGCCCCAAAACTAACTCATGAGATTGGATAAAAATGCCAAAACTTTAAACACAACACAGCTTCCTGTTAAACTTAGTGTACATTTATTACCTAACCTAAGGGTGGTTTCTGTTTAACGTGGTATCTGAGGTACATCTAATAAATATGGGAACATGACTGGAGCATCAATGCATTTTTGTTATTTATGATAATCCCTATAGTTTTTGTGAAATTATAAATGGTTCCCTTCCTTTCTTTGGTCCTTCCACATGTTTTTCTGGTTTTTTTTCTATCCCATTATCTTTCTCCTCTCCAATCTAACAACTAGAACCACTCAATACAGTCTAACAGCGAGAGTTCTGTGACACCTTAAAGACTAACAAATTTATTTGGGCATAAGCTTTTGTGGGCAGAAACCCACTTTGTCGGAGTTAACTTAAAAAACAAACTCCAGTGCGAAACTGCAGAGCTGGAACTCATATGCAAACTTGCACTATCAGACTAGGTCTGAATAGAGACTAGGAATGGCTAGCACGCTACAAAAAATAATGTTCCCTCTTTTGACATTCACACCTTCTTATCAACTGTTGTGAACGGCCTCATCCACCCTCATCGTATTAATCTCGTTAACACTTGCCCTCCTCATTGTGATGTAACTCACCCATCCTTGCATGTGTGTATATATACCTACCAAACTGAAGTTTCCACTTCATGCATTGACAAAGTGGGTTTCTGACCACGAAAGCTTATGCCCAAATAAATTTGTTAAGTCTTTACAGTGCCACAGAACTCTCGCTGTTTTGCTAAAAACAGACTAACACAGCTACCTCTCTGGAACTCATCAGTTCTGTTATCCATAGGTGAGAGGTACCCATTTGGTTTTAATAGTAAATGGTTTAAAATTCATGGACAGTTCTTGAGCGTTCATCATAGTGTTAATTTGCAGAACAGGAGCTTAGCAGCAGAGGAAGCAGTGACTTTTGTTAATTTACACAAAAATGATTAATGAATTATCTTTGTACCTTGGCCACCACTAATAATGGTCCTGACCTTTTAAATAAGAATAGAAATATATTTCCATTAATTTTAGTTCCTTTTTATCCACCTCATGAATCATCCTTTTCCCATTCTCCCCCTCAATGAAAACAGGCGTACTACTGCACTTGTTACATTTGGTGTATGGTTATACGGCAGTGGGGAGGGAGCTTCCGGGAATGAGTAGACAGAGATATGCGCTAGCTCCGGCTGAGTGAGTATGCTAAAAATAGCAGTGTGGCTATGCAGCAAGGCAGCAGCTCATGCTGTTGCAGCCACACTGCTATTTTTAGCACACTAGCGCATGTCTGTCTACCTGAGCTGGGAAGCACTCTCCTAGTTGCTATGTAGACATACCCTTGGATTCCTGCCTATCTTACACCCTAATTCACCACCTGCACAACATTTCCAGGGTGCTTTTCAGACAGACTTTTGGGTTTTTTGTTGTTTGCAAATAACA
Organism: Emydura macquarii macquarii; assembly: GCF_026122565.2. Lineage (NCBI taxonomy): Eukaryota > Metazoa > Chordata > Testudines > Chelidae > Emydura > Emydura macquarii. Next base: position 75,077,450 of record NW_027131390.1, read on the forward strand.
ACAGGGTTTTGTTTTGTTTTTTATCCTGAGAGGGGAAGTATATGAAACTTGTTTTTTGCAGAAATAGCAAAAATTGATCATAGCAACACTTTAGAAATGCATTGCTTACATTAGTGTTCAGATTTTTAGTGATGGGGACCATAAAGGAACCTGGAGAGAAATAAAATCTCACTTAAAAATCCCCCACCACTGACATGTTTATGCTTACATAAAGCTTATTTGCAGAATGTATTTTACCTGTAACTTTAGTGTGACTTTTTGCTCCATGAGAGGTGATGGAACAAGCTCTGCTAGGCAAGCTGGCAGAGTGTAGAACTTCTATGAAACCTCCACTGTGATTTTTGGGTAGGCTGTATCCTGCATGAGCAAAATCACTTTGGAGATCTCATAAAACTATAAGCATTGCCTACATAAAGTGATAAATTTGTACTTATAATTAGCCTAAAGTTTCAGGTCTCCTGAAGTTTAGCTCCACAAACATATCTCGTGAGGTTAAGTTACAAGCTTTAATACTACCATGTCTTAAATTTTGGGAGAACTCAGAAAGAGAAGAGAGAACCAGGTTGCCAGCCAGAATCACTTAGAAAGCCCTTTAACTCTGTGTATGATCCAATATATCCAGAACTGTTGAGACGAAGTTGACAACCCCATCTCATGGACATCTTAGAGAATGACTCCCTTCTCCTTCTTCCAAGGTCTTCAATTTTTGATGAAATGTAATTCATTTTAAGTGTTTTTAAATTTAAGTATGAGCATTTTGTGTAAGATACATTGGAGTAGCTATCGCCCAAGGGCCAAGATGACCAACAGCCAATTTTGGCTCTGTGCTTACCTTAGTGTTAAATTGTTAGTGAGAGTTGCTGCCTTTCCTTTTTTTTAAATGTGCATGCAATAGCATAGTCTGAGTCCTGAAGCTTACATTCTGCTGAAAATATTTAAATGCCAAAAAATGTGATGCAGCATGAAATTTCCATTGTAGAATATGCAAAGCACTGTACTAACTTTTATTGTAGGCTAAATTGCTGTACCATTCAGCTTGATTAGCACTCTGCTCAATGGAAAGCCAAGATTAAAAGATAAGGGCTGTTGAAGATTGTCATGATTTAGATGCAATGTTAGAGCTACATGGGGCAATTTGTGTTGTTCCTGGCTGCAGCTGATATTTGTATTTGTCCACAATTAAAAAAAATAAAGTTCAGTACATAAAAGTAAAACAAATATATAAATAGAAATGTTTCAGCACTATAGATCAGATCAAAAGATTGAGTAGCAGTGTTCTGATTCTGCAGTAACATAGCCCGTCTCTCCCCTCCCCCCCTTTTTTTTAATTTTATTTTTTTTTGGAGGCTGGGATTAAGGTTGTGCTCAATTGCTGTATCTGTATTCTGCTTGGGTTCCTATGCCAAGCTCCTCATCTTTGTATCCACATGCCTGGAACTCTGCATTGGTATTTAGCCTCTTCCCCTGAAATTCAATGTTTTCTGAAAAAGGACCTTTTTTTTTTTTGGAGAAAATGTACTGAGCCTCACAAGTACTGACATTAGCCCTATTTTCAAAATATCTGAGTGATTGAACAAAATCTGTGTGCCTAGCCTTCAGATAAATGCTGTTCAGATACAGCTATAACTTGCTTTAAGTGTTCAGGTGGAAAATTTCTACGGCAGTCATGCAAACATTTTGTCTAACCACTTGCCTCTAATTTGGAGGTTGTGCACTGGCATGCTGGAGCTGTGGGTTTGTATGTGACTTTAGGATGATCTCTTCTGGGGTTGATGGTAGATTGGATGCATAGCAGGCCTGTGCTTTGGCCATACCATTTGTATGGCAGCCCCTATCCAGGCTGCATCATAGTGCTACATTGATACTCTCCTCCAAGGCCGATATCTGCCCAGCAAAAGGGAATTCCACCACAGAAAGGTTAGCAAAAAGTGGAAAGAGACATCAGTAAATAAGCAGCATGGATTGATGGGGACAATGAAAAACTATCAAATTGTAATAAAAGGGTGTTTTTTAACAATTTTGAGTTTAGTGAATTGCTGTCCGATCTCTTGCTCATCTGAATTGTTCTATCAGAGATACAAACCACTTGCAGTTTATCTTTGTGAAATTTGCTCATTTCTGTCTCGGAAAATAAAAGGAGTACGTGTATCTTAACATTAGCTATTTTTATCAGTTTCTGTTATTATAAATACTCTGTCATCTTAACCTTAAAAATATAAGTACCTGCACCTGCTGTGTGATAGAACAAATTAAAGAGAAAAATTAGAGCCTGGGACAGTGTGACAAATGTGCTGGTGGTCGTCACATCGCTTACAGTCACTAGAGTATGACCATATTTCTGAAACCTCCCTCACCACTGCACTGTTATTAGTTGTGCATGAATTTGGGATGATTGCAGTTCCCTTTCATGTCAGAAGGGAACTGACAAAACTAGATTAAATAAGAAACGAGTACTTGGTATAATGTGTCAAGACGGTAATACTGTCCAGAAAATAGCAATCCCATTCACTGTGAATTAGTCCCACGTTCTAATGCCTTTCCTATTATTTCTGAAGACTCTAATATGTTTTTGAGCATTATAGTCATTATAATTCAAACTGCTAATTGTTTCTATGAATTACTTCTGTAGTGTATCTTGAATGTTATGTAAAATGTCAATGTGGAACAAAACATAAGATATCAAAGTGGGTCCCTACCTCCAACTTCCTGAAAGAAATTCAATATATACTAATAATTATCAATCCTTTTTGATAGTCCTAAACAAATATAATGAAGGTTACTCTGAATTTTCAAAAGTAGATAACAAACCACATTGGGCCAGATTTTTTAAAGTATTTAGGCACCTAGCAGGATTTTTAAAAGTACCTACGTGCCGAACTTCCAAATCATAGGGAGTGATTTAGGCACTGGGATCTTTAGGCTCCTAAATACTTTTAAAATCTGGCCTGCTATCTATTGACAGCAAGTTATAAATCCGCATAGAAAACATTGAGAGGAGGAGATTCATTCTCAGAACTGTATATAGTCTCTGGGGGAAATTGGGGGAAGAGTTGTGCAGAGATTGAGGGCTGGTCCTGCAGTGCTTAATCTTATTAAAATCATTGAGCATTTTATCTGTATGGAGGCCTCTCTTTTGGAAAGAATGTGATTAATTCCATGTGATAAAATCAGTCCTCTTTACCTTTCATTTTTCCTTTTAAGTTGCAGACATTTGAAACAATAGTTGGACAACTGTGGATAAATATTTTTAATCTCCCAGTTTTTTCAGCACATTTTTCTAGACTTACATTTTTTCATGTTATTACAGTCCAAAGGAAACTCCGAATACTTACATAGCACTTCCATGAGAAGCTTTGAGTACTTTGCAAAGGCGAACATCATCACCCCCATTTTACAGATGGGGGAAACAGTCACAAGTTTTAGGATTTATCTACACTACAAACACAATTGGATCAGTAGACACACTTGCAGCACTAGTGTCCTCTGTCCCAGTTACAACATATTTCCATTTTGCTAGCACAGCAGCGGACAACCCTGACCTGCCTTTATTTGTAATGCATGAAGATCCTAAGTGACCTACTGGGAGTTCAGTGGTAGGTTGGGGAATAAATCCAGTCTCCTAGTATCTGGTTTCTAGCTATTTAATAGGAGGTTTGCTGCCTCCCATTAAATTAAGGCCTTTGAAAACAAGTGCCTCAAAATGTGTTTTGCCTCATTTTCTATTGTGCATAATTGTCAATTTTGTGGTTGTTTCCTTTCTTTACCTCCTGCACCTCAGTGATTTGATCATTTATGTTTATATCAACCTGGTTTTTATTATTTGACTGCTAAATTAGGACTAAATTTTAATAATATTACCCGGAATAGAAAATAGCAATCTCTCCTTTAAATTAAATATATAATCTATAATGTGAGGCAAATTATATATCCAAAAACCCAATCTTGTTCATTAGTTAATTGATCTAGGTCTCTGACCCCTTCCATAGATTTCCATGTCTCTTTCCCTCCCACAATGATTTCTCATACACTGAACCAATAAAGCCTTTAAAATCATAAAGTAGCATTGACTCCTGTAAAGAAGGCAACTATAGAACTGAAAGGCATATACTTTAAAGACATGAACAAGCCAACTGATCACTTAATGTAGAGAAGGCAACAGATTTCCTTCATAAAAAGCACATGATGGAAAAATGGAGTCCACATCAGAGAATTTCCTCTTAGAAGCAGAGTAGATAACTGTGCTCATGGAATCAGAGTCCTGTAATAACATACCTCTAATTAATAACTGATTAATGTAAACTCAAACAACGTTAAATAAGCTAGCTAAGATGTTAGCAGAAAAGAGAGGTGATCCTGACTTAAAGAAAATATTTTAGCATCTCTTTTAACTTAAGCTCTATGGTGGGCCTTAAATTGGTTGGTTATACATTAGTATAGTATAGTACAAGCAAATTTAGAATTGATTTAAAAGGTAGATATTTTGAGCTGAATTTTGAAAAATGTGTGCTAGTCTAATTTGCATGTGTCCGATTTGTGTGAACAAATGTCCAGTTGTGTCCAATTGGCCATTTGCACACACATACCAGACTTGTATGCACATAGTACACCATGTAAATTTTTCTGTATCAGGCTTTGTTACTAAGGATAATTATGCTATTGGGTTAGGCATTGGTTTGTTGTACAGTACACATAATAGAATTCCATATCTCAAAAAGTTCCCCCCCCCACTTCATTTAAAAGGTGACATCTTTAATTTCACTTATCTTAAAACATTTTCATAACTGAGACTAACTATCATGTTTTGTAGGGTTTGATTTCTGTGTCAGGGCCATATTTTATGACACTATCAGAAGCTTTTAATAAGGTGCTTTCTGCTGAGCTAATGATATGCTGTAGGTGGCATTTCTTATGCCTATCTTCAATAGACATATTCTGGCTAGAGTGAATGTAATAATCAAGTCTCAATCAAATCATACTTAGTATGACAAATATTGCATTAGACAGTGATGTAGGTATTCATGCTTTTGATAAAAGGCTTAATTTGACTTCTTGCAGAAACGGGGCACTACTATTGATTTTTGTATCCAAATACAAAGTAGCAGCTATTTATAGTGCACAAGAGAAATTGCTTCTTAATTAAAATTAAATGTGATATTATTAATTCCATAGTTTTAAATAGTAATATACAAAGTTAAGTATTAAATTCTGTAGCAAATGTGTTCTTACAGGTCTCTGAATATGCAATTTAGCAATTACTCAGAAGTGACCAGATTACAACACTTTCTAAATGGCCTTATAAAACTTTGCTTGTTTTCTACCAGGAACATTTAGGCAGAATTATTTTATCCTACAACTCATTTATTTTTTTTCCCCTCCCAAGAAAATGTCAAAGAAATTTTTGGACAGACCATTATTCATCATCATATCCCTTTTAATTGGGACTGTGAGTTTATTCGACTGCATTTTGGACATAACAGGAAAAAGCATCTTACCTACTCGGAGTTTACACAGTTTCTGCAGGTCAGTTATTTATTTTCTTTCAGTGCATAATTGGCCATCAGCTCTGTCAGTTGTGCCGCATTAATGCCATTATAAATTAGTTTTATTGCATGGTGGTGGAAGATTTGTTGTCCAGATGATCGACTAATCAGAACACAGCTAAACTATCATTACACCATACAGATTATATAATCAGAGCACATACAGTCCTTTGGAAATTGGTCCACCACCCTTTTGGAGGGCAGGATTAATTTTGTTTCTAAAACATCTCTTTATTGATGTGTGTCAAGTCAAACTGTGGGTGTCTGATCCTGCTCCCATTGGAGTTCAATGGCAAAACTGATTTCAATGGGAAAAGGATTGGGCCCTGAGTATGTCCACTGGCTGTTACTCCATAGCTTCCCTTGGAACTTTATTATGTAGCTTAATTTTTCATTTAGCTTTATAAAGTTTTTCCTATTATTTACCCTAGTTTGTCTCATGAGGCATAATACACACTACTACACATCAGGAGTTTAAGACCTTTGTGCCATTCACTCTTCAATAAGGCCAAAGTTACAGTAAGCAAGAAGTCTTCCTTTCATAAGGTTGCTGAAGAAGCCTGTAGGGAGAAGACTTTTAAAGTATTCACTCCCAGAACCATTATTCACATTAGAGGGGAAAAAGGAGTTGTCCGCTATAGAGAGTAAGGGAAAAGGAAAAAAGGGAAATGTGTACAGATGTGTGTTATAGAAGTGTAGGACTGGAAGGGACATCAAGAGGTCTTCTAGTTCAGTCCGCTGCACTCAAGTCCCCCTGCACTCACTTATCTAGACATCATCTAGACTCACTTATCTATCCATCCCTGACAGGTGTTTGTCCAACCAGCTCCTAAACATCTCCAATGACGGAGATTCTAGAACCTCCCTAGGCAATTTATTCCAGTGCTTAACTACCCTGACAGTTAGGAAGTTTTTCCTCATGTCCAACCTAAACCGCCCTTGCTGCAATTTAAGCCCATTGCTTCTGGTCCTATCCTCAGAGGTTAAAGAGAACAATTGTTCTCCCTCCTCCTTATGACAGTTTTCAAGTACATAAAATGTTATGTCCTGGCCTCAGTCTTCTTTTCTCCAGATTAAACAAACCCAATTTGGCTTTCATTTTGGAGTGGAGATTTTTGGGACAGCTCAGTTTGTTGGGTGTTGGTACTAAACTACGGTTGTGTTTTTATATAGAATATAACCTGCATGTGTTTAGGGAAGTGGATGAAGCCAGTGGGGGGAGTTCTATGCACAATGGGTGTACAGAATGATACTCCTAATGTAGTATTTCTAATTCTTATTCCAGGAGCTACAGTCAGAACATGCAAGACAAGCCTTTGCATTGAAAGACAAAAACAAAACTGGTATGATTACTGGACTGGACTTCAGTGACATCATGGCTACCATTCGTTCACATATGCTCAGTCCATTTGTGGAAGAAAATCTAGTTTCAGTAAGTGTAAAGAAAATAATGTCTTAAATATGAGTGCTATTCAAGTGAGAATTTGTAATTTAATGGCTATATGTCTAAATCCTTAACACCTTAACTTCCTCTCTATTAGCAATACTGACAAAGCAGTACCATCCATTGCTCATTTATGCAAAATAGTGTTTTTATAGAAATAATGATAAAGTACAAGATATTCTGCATTACTGAAAGCAAGAAAGCTGAGTATTTTGCATCTTTGTAAATGTTAGTGAGTTGAGTCACCACAGGCACACCACCTTATGGCTAGGCACATCATAGTAGGGTTTCCTCATCAGATGTGTTCTGCTGAGAGCCACTCTAGCCCTGTAGTGGTCTGCCTGTTCTCATGACATGGCCCTCCAGCCAGGTCACACACGGCTTCACCTCTTTTCAGGGTAAACAGAGTTTCATATGTCTGTTGCCCAGCGGCTTCACATTGGGTCTTCATCCCAACTGCAGTCTTATGTCTTTTCCAAGCCCTTATCTCCAGGGGCTTCCCCACCATCTTAGTCAGTTGGCGGGCAGGGGAACCCAGGCCCTCCCTCTACTCTAGGTTCCAGCCCAGGGACCTTGTAATAAACAGCTAAGGTCTTCCTGTTTGTACCCTCTGCTTCCTACTGTGGTTTGCTTCTAGGCCTTTCCACCAGCCCCTTCCTGGGTGCGTTCCTCCACAGATCCTAAAAGGAAAAAAAACATAGCTCTGGGGTACAAAGGACATGAACGAGTCCTTTGCCAGGCCTCTGTGTCCCTAGGGAGACTCAAGTCTTGCTTGTTGTTTGGTTATCTTCTGGCTGTAGCCACACCTTTCTTCAATCAGTTCTAGGATAGCTAGGCCTTCCTTCATGAGTCCCTTTCCTCTTTCCAGTCAGCTCCCTGCCAAGCATTTCCCCTTTTAAATCTCTCCAGGCTTGGCACTTCTTGCAAGTGAAGCAGGATGGGGCTACTTGCGCCCACAGGTTCCCATTAACCACTTCCCACTGCATATGGGGTTTGTACATTCTTGTCACAGTAAATAAATATTTGAGCTGAAATTTGTAGTGCAAACAGTATTATGACTCGTGACATGAAATATGGCCCAGATCCTGCCAATTCTTACTCAACTTTAATAGGACTATTCACGCGAGTAAGAATTTGCCCATCTTTTGGCTCACTGCTTCTAGTACCGAAGGCCCCAATCCAGCAAAGAAATTAAGCATGTGATTAACCTTAAGTACATGAGAAGTTCTATTGAAGTCAATGGGGACCACTTATACACTAAAGTGCTTTGCTGGATGGGGAAAGTCTCTTAGTTTGGAAAATTTATGTTAATTTCAACTTTGAAGATTAATTGTTAACACTGTTAGCTGTTGCTATTAATGATGTAAAGATTAACTAACTCCTTTATCTAAAATAAAATGTACACAAATTTCACTATTGGAAAAATATAGAACGTGCATTCTACAAAAAAGCTGAACTGTAATTCTACATTTGTTTCCTGATTATTTTTATTACCTTTTCTAGGCATCATCTTGCATCAAAAACCATAGTATCCTGGCTATGTAACAATGACTCAGTCACTGCTACTTGTAAAAAAACAGGATAAAACTACAACAATAGACGTATATCTTAATCTTTTCTTGTATGTTCAGGTGGATGTTAATTTACAGTAAAACTCTTTGGGTTATTAAGGAATTTAAGGCTATCAGCTGAACCCTGAACACATATCAGGGCCTGTATTTTATCTTTTTTTTTTTTTTTTAAAGGTAGCAGGTGGAACTATTTCACATCATGTCAGCTTCTCCTATTTCAATGCTTTTAATGCCCTGCTGAATAACATGGAACTTGTTAGAAAGATATACAGTATTATAGCAGGTACAAGGAAAGATATTGAAGTCACAAAAGGTAAAATAAATTTACTTCATTTTATTAATTTCCAGCTCTATAAAGTGTGTTATTTGATACTGTTTATGGGCTAAGACTAGTAAGAGATTGCTGTAGTGCAGAAATTTAGCACTACTGTGCAAATATTACAAGTTTAATTCTGAATGTGGTTCTCCTGCTCTGCTCCAGACTTCTCAGGCCAGCAGATGGTTCTAGCTGGCTTATTAAGGAAAAGGATTGTCAGGGTTCTGACAAGAACCTTGACTGGTTCTGGTATCCTGAGGATACTATTGCAATATGGACCTCCTTGTGATAGTGATGGGTGGTTACATAGAATGGAGAAAAGTCTGGGGAATATAGCAGCTATGCCAGAATGGGTATACTTTAACAACAATATCAAAAACTCTTATGTCCTGTTGGCTTTTCTTGTGTGATACTGAAGCAAGAGTTATTCAGTCTTAAGCTCTTTCCACACATTTTAACAGTTGGTAACTGTTTAGTGTAATGAATTGCTCTAAATATTTGTTTCCACACATACAAATAGGCTAATACTGTTAGCAAGCATGAAAGTTAACAATGATTCAGTCTTGCCAAAGGCCGGGATTGATTGGCTTTCTATAATCATTTCATAGCACAGCTATTTCCCATCTGTGGATGGGACCCGCTAATCTGCTGGTTTGGCTCGCCCCTTTTTCCTTCCAGTTCCCATGAAGTAAGACATGTAAGAGTGCATTGCCCAGCTGTCTGCTTTGTGTTCATATGCTCTGAGCACCCTCTGTCTTTGGAGGGTAAGATGGGACACCTATCCAAGTTCTCCAGTTTGCACTGATACATCACAACCTATTTTTGTAGATGTGAATGCACAACATGGCTCACGCATGATTATCTTGTGAAAAACTTTGTTTTATGGATACTGCTGAAGCATGTTTTCTGTAACTGATCAGAAGAGTGTCATGGATGTGTTACAAATTTTTTTTGTAGTGTGGATAGGCACTTATCCAAGCCTGGGGACAATGAGAGCTAGGAGAAGAAGGAACACTGAAATGATTGTGCTAGTTTTAACGCTGATTAGTTCATCCATAAATTATACCATTGTCTGCTTTTACAGTAGTTTAGTAACGAGCCCCAGATATTGGATCTGATCCTATGGACTTTGCTGATGTACGGATTGCTACAGATTTTAATGGGGACTACTTGCATAAATAAAAGAAATAAAAGTTGTAAGATCAGGTTTACTCTGTGATTGAAGCTGCTGTTCAGAAGTAGATATACTAATTTTGACTCATTTCATTCTATTTTAGATTTTGATCCTTATTAGTTTGCCCAGTGATAGATTTAGTTCTTAACATTTTAATTTTAAAGTTATCTATACACATTTAAAGTGAAAATGTGACAAATGATTCAGGATCAATTATCTTATTTTCCCCTTTCCTTTTAAATCCAGAGGAGTTTGCTCAGACTGCAATCAAATTCGGACAAGTCACACCACTGGAAATCGATATTCTCTACCAGCTTGCAGACTTATACAATGCTACAGGGTAATTTATAACCATCATAATCATTCATATTAGTCTTTCCACCCTCTTTATCTGTACTTTAAAACTGATTTGTTTTATGTATGTTTCATTTCTGATTATTTGATTACTGCTGACTGTGCTGGAGGGTGAGTGGTGTGTAAGTATATGTATAGCGCAGTGAGCAGTCATCAGATAATCAGTATATGGTGTAAAATAACAAAATACACTCCCGATTGCTAGTGTAAATTTGAAGTGTGGAAAGCCTTGGCTAGATTGTTACATATTATAGGGCATGTTGTGGCTGCTACATTTACAGAGCTCAGTCCCTATACTACCAGTAGGCAAGGGCCCAAACCTGGGTAATACTGAGTTCCCTTTATTCTCATTGAGGACAAAGAGAACAGAAGTGCTTATAATTCCCAGGATTGGATTTACTACAGTACTCTGCAAGGTGCTTAGGTATACCTGAAATATAACAAGTCGTATATAAACCCATAATTGCGTATGTTGGGGAAAAGCTGCTTGCTAGGGTTTGTTTATGATTTTGGCTAACTATGATTTATTTTCCTTGGCTTTCTCTAAAGGCGTTTAACTTTGGCAGATATTGAGAGAATGGCACCATTGGCTGAAGGTGCCTTACCTTACAATTTGGCAGAACTCCAGAGACAGGTAAATAGGAATGATATTGTGTCAATCTAAAAATGTTAAACTGAAGGGAATGTTTAGATGCTGACAATTTATAAAACTGAATATCTGCTTATGAAAATTAAAACTATTTGCCTTAAAAAGACTTTTACAAAACTCAAATCTATGCTTGTAGTTTAAAAAAAAAAAAAAAAAAGATAATCTGTTCCCAGAAAGAAATGAAATGCTACAGATTTCTTTGCTCCCTTTATCATAAAAAAATATGTTGGATCCCTCTGACACTAGTGATGTTCTTATTATCTAGGCACTAGATTTTTTGGAAAGTTCTTATTACATTTTTTATAATTGCACTGAAATTGATAGAATTTTTTAAAACATTACTTCCTGAAACAAACCTTTCAGTGAGTAGATGTTTATAGTTTCTAATCAAGATATTAGATCTACTCTGTACTAGAGAAAAATTTACAGTACCATTAAATCCTTTGAGGAACTGTCTATACACTTGGATTTTCCACTGTTAATAAATCAATTTAAACATATCCACTAATTCATGAAAATATCTGGAATTTTCTGTTAAAATCTATCCTTACATAAATACTAGTTTGGAAGTACAATTTGAGTTTTGTTTCTATTTTAGTACACTTCAGTATTAAGCTCCATAATAATGCTCTATCCTTAAGTTGTGAACATACTTGTATATACAGTATGTAAGGCTGATAAATTTGTTCTCTTTTCAGAGATTAGTTGGGGTAATCATCTTCCATGGTGATTGACTTGGATGGTTTGTCTAGAATGCTCATTGAATCTTGCTAATGTTATTTGATACTCATTAGCTCTTGTGGTTTACATAGCAACAGAAGAATCCTGTTTGTGTGGGGCTGATGAAAAATGTAGAATTGGTGGATGGAAAATATAGCTTCAGAATGTTAACTCTTTACTTCACCTGAGATCTTTCTTCACAGATTTGTGTAGTTTCCTTTTATGGAGGCTTTACATACTTTAGTGTAAAAATACCTACATCTAATCAAGGCTGTGTGTCCTGGGTGGCATATTACGCCCAAACCATGCAGTTAGGGATCCTTGAATTTACATTTGTTTCAAATTTGAAGGTTGTTTTCCACAACCATGAGAGCTAGACTTAGGGTGAGATATTCAAAAATGGTCAGCTTATATTTAGGCACTTATATGAAATGGGCTGACTTTCAATGGTGGTAGTTGGGTACTGAGTACTTTTGAAAAATATGGCCCTTATGTTTTTAAAAATGAAAGTCGAGATTCTGAGGACCTGTTTTCACTGCCCAACCCAGCTCCCAGGCACACACAAAAATCTGTATCCTGGGTTAAGTGATGTTTTAACTTGAGCTAGATGGCTTGTCTGGGGTATGGGTTGAAGTGAGGGCTGCTGATGCTCGAGCTAGTAATGCAGTGGGAACTCGGGGTATGTCTGCACTACAAACTTCTGCTGCCACAAGTTATGTCAGTGTAAAGCCGCCGCAGTTAGTATATCACTTGTGCACGTTCTTACTTGGTTCCTTGCATTGGCACTGTGTGTACCCACCACGAGTGCTTGTTTCAATGCATAGTGCAGTGCATCATGGGTAGATATCCCAGCATGCAATTCACCACCATCCAGTGCACTGTCTTTGGGAAGTTTTGGCAATGCATAGTGGGGCAGAAATAAGTTGTGCACAGTGACTGGGACTGCAAGGTCAGATTTCTATCCGGCACTTTCTCTACCCTGTAATGCCATCTCTATCCCATAATTTTTTCATGCCTGTTTTAAAAATCCCATGAACCCATGTGGGACTTGTCATTTTCCACCATCTCTGACAGAAGCATGGAGCTCTTCACTATAGTCATGAGCATTGCAAACGCAAGATGCATGATCCTTCAGTATTTGTAGAGTCGTAAGAAGAGCCATGAGGAACATGATGGTTTTCTTGAGGGCAGATTGCTGTGGGACATAATGAGAACTAGTTCAAGGTTGTTAGTGGCATTCATGGAGCAGCTGCTCCATGGTAGAGTGCTGCTTCTGGGCCTGAAAAATGAGCATTGACAGATGGGATCACATTGTAATGCGGGCTTGAGATGACTAGCAGTGGCTGCAGAACTTGGATGTGCAAGGATCCATTCCTGGATCTGTGTGCTGAGCTCACTCCAGCTCTCTCAGTGCTGGGACACCAAAATGAGAGCTTCAGTGACAGTGGAGAAACGAGTGGCAGTTGCAGTGTGGAAAGTTGTAACACCGGATTGCTATCAGTCAGAGGGAAATCATTTTGGAGTTGGAAAATCCATCATGGGGGCCGTTGATCATCTCCTGCTATGCAGGACTGTGACTTTCAGCAGTGGGAAGGACATCATAGATGGATTTGCAGCAGTGGGGTTCCTGAACTGCGGTGGAGCAAGAGATGTCATGCATATCCCCATTTTGGTTCCAGACCACCTTTTTGCAGAGTACATCAACAGAAGAGGCTATTTGATTATGGCTATGCAAGCTCTGCTGAATCATCAGGGACATTTCATTGACATCAGTTATATCAGGTCAGGGAAGGTGCATGACATTCACATCTTTAAGAACACAGGATTTTTCCGAAAGCTATAAGCAGGGACTTGCTTTCCTGGCGAGTAGATTACCATTGGCAATTTTGAAATGCTAATAGGGACCCTGGGAGACCCAGCCTTATGAAGCTCTGCTCTGTTTCTGTTCTTCTGCTCCTTTTTATATGGCTCTTCTGGTCCCTGATTGGCCACTCCAACAGCCCCTCTGATTGGCTGCTTCCCCTACAGCCACTCAAGGCCACCTGGAGGACTTCTCCTCTGCTCTTGTCTGGAATGGGATGAGACAGGGCCACAATGAGCAGAGGGCCTCCAGACCTAGTACACCAGCCACCTTGACAGCACCAGTAAGTGCTTCAGCTGCTGGCTCAGCAAGTGCAGAATAAGAGTTGAATGTGCTTTTGGTAGATTGAAGGGCCCCTGGCGTGGTTTACTCACAAAATTTGGATCTCAGTGAGATAAACATCCCGATGGGTATAGCTGCCTGCTGTGTGCTGCATAATATTTGGGAAGCAGAAAGGGAAAAGTTGCTGTCGGGGTGGAGGGCGGAGGTGGAACAGTTGTCTGCTGACTTTGAACAGCCAGACACAAGGGGTATAAGAAGAGCTCAGCATGGAGTTATAGAGCTCAGGGAGGCTTTGAAAGAGTACTTCAACAGCGAGTCACAGTAATGAGTTGTGGTGTGTTATGCTGTATCTGGACCTATAGTCTGGGTGCCTGTTAATTGTATGGTTATTGGTGCACATCTTATCAATATAATACTGACAATGCATCTTTTAATTTTATAGCACTTGCTGTACATTTCTTATTATTACACTGTGCGTGTCAGTGATCCTGAGCTGTCACCGTGTACAATAACTAATTGGGTGTGTAATGGGATTGACACCCACCTCTCATGAGCTCGTTCCCTCTGGTCAGGTGTGACACTCTGGCCATGTGTCTCTCACTGTCTGTAGGTGGAATAAAACAAACCCCTTCCAGGGTATATAGTCCTTTACGTTCCACCAAAGCTTCCTCCCTGGAGACACTGCCTTCCATAACAGTCCAACAGGGCCCATCATGGTACCCTCTGTTGGTGCATCCTTTTCAGCAGCCCTCCCTGGGCTCATCTTTAACCAGACCATCAGTGCTCATCATGGTATCTTTGCTTGTTCTGGCTAGGTTCTGGGCTCAATGCTTGGTCTGTTCCGCAGCCAGCCAGGAGCTCCTTTTAGCTCCCGCAGTCTTTGGCAGCCCTCCCTGGGCTCAGTCCTGCCCGCACTGAGCTGTCTGCAGTCCTGCTGCTCTTTCAGCCAGTCACAAGGAACCTGATCCTCCCTCTTCCCCTTCCTGTTCCCTTCCAGGCTGCAACTGACTGCTCTGCTTCTGTTCTTCTGCTCCTTTTTATATGGCTCTTCTGGTCCCTGATTGGCCACTCCAACAGCCCCTCTGATTGGCTGCTTCCCCTACAGCCACTCAAGGCCACCTGGAGGACTTCTCCTCTGCTCTTGTCTGGAATGGGATGAGACAGGGCCACAATGAGCAGAGGGCCTCCAGACCTAGTCCATCCGTCACAGGGTGCTTTCATTACCGCCAGGCATTCTGCAACATATGTTGGGAACTAATAAAGATTGTTTCCCAAACAATAGAGTTTTATTGAGTAATGAAAACACTTAAAAATTCTGTGCAAGTTAAAAGCAAGTACATTAAAACGTTAATAAATTTATGGAGCAAAAGAAGGAGGAACATCCATGTCCATTTTAGCTACACATACATCAACCATTGCCTTCACAGGTCAGTGTATATGAAGTTGTGGTTGCAGGATGCAGCCCCTGATGCCATGTGGAATGTTGAGGGAGGTGTAGAGAGATGCTATACTGGAGTTCTCCATGGATTGCAAAGGGAGGTGAGCCTGGGACTGTTGACCACTTATAGGTCCACAAGAGTCTGTAGCATCTGTGTTTTCTGCCAGAGAAGCTCCATTATATCCTAATGCATCTCTCTCGCCTCTTCCTGCTGGGACTCCTGGGCCTTTCCCCTGTCTGCTTTTTTCTTCTTCATACATCATCCTCCAGGCTCTCTGCTCACAGTCTGATGTAGCACTGGGTTGCAGGATCTCACTGAACGTGTCGTCCCGAGTCCTATTCTTTCTCTTCCTTCTCTGACTCAGGTGTTCCATCAGTATGGAGGGAGAACTCTTCAGGGCCACAATGACAGCAGCTACAGATAAAACACTCAGAGATACCATTGTCAGTAGAGTGACAATGGAAAGTGAAGGTTAAGATTCAGAATTTCCTTCCCTTCCTGTGCTAAATTTTTAAATGAGACATGCTAATCAACACTTCTGCTGAGAGTGCTTGTGCACAGTGCCACTTACAGCTCCAGCCTATGTCATGCCAGGGATTAGAGAAATGAGGAGAGAATTGCTTGGCTGTATGAAACTATGAGAACAGGGCAATGGCACTGAATACTGGCCTGTTTTTCATAGGCAGTGGTGATTTTAGCTGATATCTCCTTTCTGAGGATAATAAAGGCACAGAGAGCAGAGCTGCTGCTGTCCTGAAGCCGATTGGGCCTCTATGCTGCTAGCTTGTATATTGCAAAAATGCCTGATAAAGTTATCACCGACTTGCATGGGAAAGTGTCCAACTGTGGAGGAAGAAAGAAGGCTGCCATCCCTAGAAGTCTTTGGGAGAGGATTGCAGAATACCTCCATAAAAGTTTGTTTTCTCAGGAGGATTCAAGGGACATCCCTGTCTACATAAAGAAACTGCTCCACATAGCATCCTCTGCTTAGCTCTACAGGGGAGTGAAAAGCATATAATAACTCTACTGTTCTTTCTCTTACTGCTACCTCTGCTAGTAAAAGTGAATTAATGAAAAGTCGATAGCTGTGTCCTGCTAAGGTGAGGCGCCATCCAGGGCCCCTACATGGAGGCGGGGAAGGCTACACTCTACTGTGGCCCGGAAGCCCTTAGGGGTCCAGCCCAGGCTGCAACCCCCATTACCATGAGGAAAAAAATTGTCATGGCTCATGAGATTGTATGTATGGGATGAGGGATTGTGATATGTGTATGGGGGAGGCTGTGTTACAAGTTTGTACTGGGCCTGAAAAAATTATGCTTGGGCCCTGGTGCCATCACTGTAATGGAAAATAAATTTACAGTCTTACTCATGGTTCCTTCCCATACATTGGGCTTGACTGCCGGGACTGAATGGACTGCTGTGGAGTCTCAACCAGGGCTGGCTCACAGCATAGCTGGACCCCCCAGTCGCATGTCCCCATCCTTCTCCTCTTCCTCCTCCACCACCTCCTCAAGGCTTCTTTGAGGTATCCACAGTGAGATGCAGGTAGTGGGGTCTCTGCTAAATATGGCATGCAGCTCGTTGTAAAAGCAGCAGGTCTGCAGCTCGGCACTGGATCAATTCTTTGTTTCCCTGCCTTCTGGTATGCCTCCCACAGTTACTTTGCTTTCACTGAGCACAGCCACTGATCTATGTCATACCTATTCTCTTGAATCCCCTGTGCAATCTGCTCACAGGTGTACACGTTTCTGTGTCTGCTCTGTACTGTGCCTGCACAGCCTCTTCTCCTTACAAGCCCAGGAGATCCAATATCTCTTGTCTATTCCAGGCTGGAGCGCATCTAGAGTGTGTAAAAGGCATTCAAAAAATTCACATGATTTTAAAGGGGAACAGGGCTTCTGGTCTGTATGTCCCCTGGGCAGTGGAGTTCACAACTGTGACTAGAGCAGTCAGTGTCGGTCATTGTGGGGCAGCTGCTGGAGGACTGTTAGGGTCAACATAGATAATGCAGTGTCTACATTTCCGCTGCGTCAACCTCAGTACATCAACCATGGCTCAACATCGCTCAGGGTTGTGTTGTTACTATGTCGGTGTAATGCAGAGCTTACATCAATGGGAGATAAATTTAAGTGTAGACACATGCTTAAGTAGGTCAACACAAGGCGGCTTACATTGACCTAATTTTGTAGTGTAGACCAGGTCTCAGCTACTTTGTGCTGCTGTGCATCTCCAGTGTTTTTGCAGTTTTCAAGAAGGTACAGCTGAATCCAGTGTTACCCGGAACTCTTGCCTTCTGCCCAAAGGATGTCTCCACATCCTCTTTCCATGCTATGTAAAACAGAGAAAAAATGTAATAGTCAATTCTTTAGCTCCTTTATGTGCACAGACCACCCATGGTCTGTAATTCTGTTTTAAGTGCTCAGTGGATTACCATCATCTGTCTTTTCCATGTCCCTGCTTTCTGAAAATATGAAAGCTACTATATATCCTTTAGTCCAGAGGTTCTCAAACTGGGGGCACGCCTGCCTGAGGGGCATGGAATGAATGCAGGAAGGCGGAGCGTGAAAAACTTTAGGAGAGTGCTGGTAGTGGTGCTGCCTCCACAATTCAGTGGTGGGTGTATATGTCTGTGGTGTAAATGAGTACAGACACATAGAAGGGGGCATGGTCACAGAAGTTTAAAAACCACTGCTTTAGTCTACCTTTAGAATTTTTAAAGTGCCCGTCACCACATTGTCTATGGCCATGTCTACACTGACAAAAATGGGACCCTAATTCACTATCGTTGTGTAGTGGTGTAGTTCCACTGGTGATAGGAAAGGTGGAAGATGTACTGAGCAGAGTCTTCTACCATACAGTTTACGCCATTGTTACCATGTTTGGAACTATGAATTGGGGCATCCTATTTTTGCCATCCTGTAGAAAAGAGCCAAGAGCTGATGCTGAAAGTGAGAACTGAGAAAGATATATTACAAGGTTCTTCAACCAGCCAGGATGGATGTCACAAATGCATACAATGGTGTGTGTAGCTTTCTGCCAGATGAAAAAGAGATGATCTCAGAAATGTGTCCCAGTCACACTGTATTACTGAGCAGAGATTTCCTCTCCAGGATGCACAATTTGTTGTGAGTGTCTACCTAGTCTAGAGGCCATGTGGGTTACCATCTCCAAAAACACAAAGACCTTCCTGAAATCTCTAGAACTTTAAAAGTAATCAAGGACTTTATAAAGCCCCTTACTTGAACTTCTCAGCTCAGTTGGTTTAAAGTATGCATATTGGAAACTGAGATTTCTTTGAATGCACAAGAAAGACTATGAAAGTCCAAGGCTTGGATCAGTCACTAAGGAAATCTTAATCCTATTCAGCTGCTGTGGTCGAGAGGTTGTCCCATGGAGGGTATAATCTTGAGCAGAGTGATCTATGATGAAATGCGGTGCACAAACTATGGCTCATCATACACATTTTGGTTACCCTCTCTGAAGTGGATTTGACAATTCAGCAGAATTGTCCTTTGAACAGATGATCCTAAAGCTCAGTTTCCGGAGTGTTCTTCTCTGTTACTGCTTTATTAAATCCTTATGGGTAAATACATACCTGAGCTAATGAAATAGGAGTCTACAAAAGTTACTTACAGGTAATGCTTTTTTTGTAGATTCTGTGGCAATCCATTCCATCTTTCCTTGCCTTCAGTAATCTGTTTCTGTTCATCTGGACTGATAAAAAGGACTTTGAGAAATACTGTCAAGAACATGCATTGCATTTTATGGTGTCATATTTGATTTTCATTAGTGCCTTCATGGTATTTTCCAGCAGACAGAATGCTGTATTTTTTACTTGGTCAGAATTATTGTTGTAGCTCACCATTGTGGTAAAAGAAGTGTGGCAAAAAAAAGTTTTGCTCACCTAGGATTATTCTCTTTCGTCTTCTGACATATCATCATCATCCATTCAGAATCCTGTTGCAAAGATCATTTTCTTAACCTGTCACTTTGACTATAACCCCTGTCTTTGTGGCCCTCCAATGGCTCTTTTCATTAGTGTATCAAACATAAGCTGTTTGTATTCACTATCAAGGTCTAGAATCTTAGCTCTGATCAGCCCATGGTGCCAGCCTCCATTGCCCACTTACTGATTTTGCAGACAAGCACTTCTGTGCTTTCTCCCATGCTGCCTCTCATGCTTGGGAGGGGCTCCCCATAAATATCCTGAAAGCTACCTCATTATCCACTTTCAGAACCTCCTGGAAACTTTCCTTTGTCATGATGCCTACAATACACTTGAAAATGGTTAGGCTGCTGGTGTTCCGATATCACTGCCTATTATGATGTTACTGACCAGTAATGTCTCACTGTTTCCTTGTGAGTCTGTCTGTCTCTCTCTGTCTGTATCCTTCTATCTCTTTTCTTATACTTAGATTAAGGCTTTTTTAAAACCTAGCAGTTGAATATCAGTATACAGTGGTTAGATGACAGCTTCAGTAATTTTCTGTTTATAAATATGCATGATCTAAAAGCTATAGTATTAATTATACGTATTTACATCTGAACACAAGTGAACCACAAAGTATAGCAAATACTCATTTAATAGGACTTTTCTTTCACAAAGAATTTGAGCATTAACATTCGGTGACACATTCATTAGGATTTAAGTCTGAGTATAATGGTTTGGTTTTGATAAGACTCTGATGCTTACAAGGAAGAGACTATGGCTTTAAAAGGCTAAAGAGAAGCAAGTGTGCCGAAGGTAGAAGAAAACTGGTGCAGGGATAAAGAAACTAGTTCTTTTTAAAGTCTCTTGGGAGTTCATTGCTTTTATCTGTTTTTATTTACATAAATCGAGACACCTGTTTACTTTGGGATTTATTTAGGTGTTACTTTTTCAGTATGACCTTTTTGAGATTCATGGGGAAATTCTTCAGATTTATCTTTCTTTTCCGTTGCACCCATAGGGAAAATATATTCCTGATTTTAACTAAAGATAGATGTAATCTTATGGGTTTTTTTTTTTATCTATATGCACAGTTGATAAATATCTGATTTGACTTCAGAGAATTCTTCATTCTCCTCTGTTAGACTGCATTCTAGTGGGTCTATTTTCTGAAAGAAAATATCTTGGGAAAGGAAATTCTTGATGGCCATGTATATTGCAGAAAGCCTGTGTAAAAAAGTTTCATTATATTTTAAAAGACGTGAACTCATCTTAATCTCATAGTTGCCAATCCTATACAGTGCTGTATACTTCACGAGCAGCATGAAGCCCTACTAATTTCAGTGGAGTAGTTCAGCAGTATGCTACACTATGCAGGATCAAGGACCTACTGCACACATTCAGTGGACGTTTGTTAAGATTTTAGTAGAACCTAATGACATGAAACTGCACTTTCCCTCTGCTTGGCCTGATCAGGACCCAGCAGTAAGAAGGACTGCTGCTGGGACCATATGCATGAGGGAGCTTTTAAATGTCCCATTGAAATACACACAGTAAAATCCTCCAAAAATAAAAAAACAAATAAATCTGCCCAATCATAAGTGCAAAAGAATTGTGGATCCCAAAATTATATAAACTCTGCAATTTTTGCTGTATTCCTCCACACTTATATAATAAAACCAAGGAAAGCAAAATATACCAATATATTATAACTTCAGGTTTGTACCTGTGCAACATAATATCAATATCAATACCAACAGAGCTGCTTAAATGAATTTGCTGCAGTGCCTGCTGCATGGCAATGGATACTTCACTCCCCAGTGCTGCAGCAAGCTCAGTGCAACTTGTTTAAGCAACCTTAGTGATAGATCCTTTAAAATATACTCCTGTGGATATAGGAATTGTATTTTCAATAAAATGCCATATATCTTCTAATACATATTAATGTGTCCATGATGTGTGGTCTAAGAGCAAAAGTTTTCTGTAACCCCCTGAGGCCTCTGTAAGATCTAAGTGTACTTTCGGGATTGTTGGGGTCATCTGCCGCGGTGCAAATGGCTTTTTAAAAGTGGGTGCAGGGGGAGAGGAGAGCTCCTTATACACCTGTTGATCTTTTTCCTCCCTGCTTGTACAAGGACAAGGTAAGCCTGGAGGGATTTGAAGACTAATTTTGATTGTAAGGCCTTGAAGCAGGGTCTTGGCTTTTGTGTCTATACAGCACTGTGCATATCTCTGCAAAGTATAAATATCACACTTAATATGACAGACCAGATTCTTCCCTGACTTGAACAGTGAAATCCCAATAATTTCTATTTGATCTGAATGTACAGGATATAAATCACTTTCACATTTTTGGAGTGGGAGTAGAGACTGGGCTTGCTACCATCTTCCTTTCCTTCTATGTGCAATTCATCTTACATTCAATGAACAAACTCTCCTCTACCCCACTGATTTCTGTTTGGCCCAGTTTGCACACTTTACAGCAGTGTTTCTCAACCTTTTTAAGTAGCAAGAACCTCCTGACTTCTGAAAATTTTAATAAGTACCCCAACACTCAGTTTTCCACTCTGAGAAATACAATCTTTTTCCCCTTTACCGCTGGATGACTGTATTTCTCGTAAAGCAGGAGAGTTCTGAGTTCTGCAGTGCTGTGTGGCTGTGGCAGATCACAAAACCCCCTGCTGTTTCTCCCCTCCATCCTTCTCCCCTTCCTCCATATAGGAGCAAAGGTCAATGCCAGCCAATCACTATGCCCTGATGGTGGAGGTCACCTGGTGTTCTCCTCACACAGGCAGGAACTTGTGAGGTATGAGCGGGCACTAGCGGCCCACCAGAGTGGATAGCAGCACTCCCCATGGCTGTCCTTGGGGGGTGTGGGTTTGGGGCAAATCACACTGTGTGGGCCCCTCTTAACATTTTTATACTGGTAAAATCTGGGGCTGTCATAGTTGTCAATTTCATTGCTCAGCTATGAAATTGACAAGTAAACCTTTAGGTAAAGCCCAGCTTCAGGACTGGGCAAGCCGCTGGGCTCTCCGCCTGGCTTTCTGGGCACCAGGCTTTGAGCTGGGGAGGGGAGCTGCCACCTGGGCAGGTTGCAAGCAGCAGCCGCCTGGCTGCCAGCCCGTGAGGTGGGGCAACTGCCACGTGCTCCGAGCTGGGGCAGAGGAGGCTTCCGTGCAGGCTGGGACCCAGGCATGTGGGCAGGCGGCAGGCAGCTGCTGCCTGTCTTCAAACCAGGGCACGGGAGGCTGTCTCTTGGCTCAGAGCTGGGGCACGGGTGGCAGCCATCTAGCTGCAAGCCCAGCTTGTAGGGTACAGGAGGCTGCCACCAGACTCCCACCTGGGAGCTGGGATTGGGTGGGATGCGGGCAGCTGCCGCCCAAGCCAGCGGCTGCTGCCCGGTGTCCTAAAAAGCCAGCGGCTGCTGCCCAGCTTCCCAGGACTGGGGCGGCTGTCATCTACCTCCCAGCTAGGAGGTAGAACCAGGTGGGAAGCTGGCACCTGCCACCTGCCTCCCCCAGAAGCCAGTGGCTGCCGCCTGCATCCCAGCTGGGAGCTGGGACTGGGCAGGAGGCAAGTGGCTGCTGCCTGGCTTCCCCAGAAGTTGGCAGCTGCTGCCTGCCTCCCTTCACTGGGTTTTTCGCCACATACCCCCTGCCTGTGTCTCGCATACCCCTGGGGTACCATAGGTTGAGAAACTATGCTTTACAGAATGCCTCATCAGTGCAAGTTAGACTACGTTGCTGTTGGAACCTTTTTTCTGACTATTTTGTACCTGATGACTTGTTGACACCAAAATATGAGTCTCTGTAGACAGACATTTGTTTAAGTCTATCACTGAAAAATTCCAAGGCCACGTACTGCTTTGTTACTCTAGCTTATGTCAGTGAAATCTGAGGTTCATCACTATAGCTTAAAAGAAAAGTCAACCTTATATCTATAACTTACTTACCTCACAAGTGTGTTATGAGGACTAGATAACTTTTTCCTTGCATTTGAGGCTGTAAAGTGCTCTGTATGTGCTAAGTATGTCTCTCTAATGCATGTATGATAAAACATAGACTCTATTGATTATGATCTTGATCCTGTGAAGTGCTGAACTCTGTGTCTGAGGTAATGAATCCTCAAATGTTATTGAAGTCAATGGGAGTAGAGAGTGCTCACTGCTCAGCACCTCACAGGGTGGAGCCCTATAGATGGGAAAATCACAAAAATTAATGCATCTCTGCATGTACCTTCTTTTTCACATCAAGAAACCATTTTTCAAATTGTTTCTTTGGTCAGACAAGGAATATAGGAGATAGCACTACATGAGAGATTTATTTGAAAATATGCTGCTTCTGTTATGCCAAAGGAGGGTTATACAGTGTTTTTCCCCTTGAACTAAAGCTGCCATTCTGTCAAATTTGTTCTTTAATTTTACAAAAGCCAGTCCGTAGGCTGCTTTCAGTTTCTCACATTTTCCAAATTGTCTTTTTTCCCCCCGCCCCGCTCCCCCACAGCAATCTTATGGAGATGTGGGCAGGCCTATCTGGCTCCAAGCAGCTGAGTCTGCTTACAGGTTCACTTTGGGCTCAATTGCTGGAGGTGAGTGACATGTCTGTATACTGTTTTCAAGGCTGGACTAATGTAATATTATCTCACCAGACTAATGGAGATCATCTAAGGTGTGTAGTTCATTGTTTGAAAGGGTAAGAACTGGAGGGCTCTGTGGAGTGCTCTTTATTTTTACCTGTGATCAGAAAACTTGGCAGAACACTGCTGTGGCACCTCTGGCTCCAGACAGTCTTCAGGGCAAAACGTTGATAAAGACATAGGCCTTCTGGATACAGTATTGCACTGCATTGATGATAGTTGATGGGAGTGATATAAAAAACATAAGAACAAAATAAGGGAAGAAATTGAAGGGGGACAAAATGGAGGATTTTGTATGTCTGTCTACTTAATTATAAACAAACTTTTTTATTTTGTTAGCTTCTGTCAATTCTCCCCTTAAATATATCTTTTGAACATTTTAACATGCCTTTAAAAAAAAGATCCAAGATCTAATAGTGTCACAAGTTTTTGTCCTTCAGTTGAAGGCTTTGAGTTTGTTAATTGTGGTGAGTTTTTGCTTAAGACATATTGTATGTTAGGGGTGCAGTTCAGCCCATTCCACCCCTACACAGCCTGAGTAAATGACCATTGTACAGAGAACTACTCTGTGATTGGGAGGGCCAGAATCCATCACACAAGCTGCAGGGAGAGTGCACAGAACATGGGCTTCACAGCTACCCACCAGCCATGCAGTAGAACAGGTGATGTTACATTGTATACTGAGCCCTTCTGCAGTTCTTACAACCTTTGGCAAATTTTAGACAAGGAGAACAGATTATTTTACTTATTCACTTTTCTGTGATGCTCATCACTGTAATATCTGAGCACCTCACAAATATGAATATTTATTCTTACAACATCCTTGTGAGGTTGGGAAGTATCCTCTCCATTTTACAGATGGGGAACTGAGGCATAGGGATTACGCTCCTGATCCGGCAAAGACTGGCACATGCTTACTGTTACACAATGTGAGTAGTCTCATTAACTTCAGTTAGTACTATTCCCGGTGCATACAGCCTTCTTCTTATGTGGCATCTCTATTACTGGAGGATTGCAACCATAATAGCCTGTTCTGTACCATCTTCTGCTAATCTCTGTGTGGCTGAATAAGTCTTTTGATCCACCAAGAATGCCACATTGTCCACCCAAGATTTTCTTTTTCTGATTTGTGTTTTTCTGCCATCAACTTTCCTGTCCAGTGCTCATAAACGTGCATTACCCTCTGAACCTTGTGTTTTAGGTCCCTGCTGTAGAAAACTAGTACTTTTCATAACACTCAAGTGTCACATACACACCTGTGATTCTGTAGAAATAATATTTTTAATTTTTTGCTTATAGCTGTGGGTGCCACTGCTGTGTACCCCATCGACCTGGTGAAGACGCGCATGCAGAATCAGCGCTCCTCTGGTTCAGTTGTGGGAGAATTGATGTATAAAAATAGCTATGACTGTTTTAAAAAAGTTTTGCGTTATGAAGGTTTTTTTGGTCTTTACAGAGGTAAGTGAATAAATCACAGGTATCAAGTGATTTTCTTCATCAAATGCATCAGCAGTTAACTCTTTGTGCGAACACCAAAAAAAACTTGATAATCAGAAAAATGCTGCTTCTATTTCACATAGCTGAACTAAGTATTTATCTTCCCTTGATCAGTGTCATTATCACTTGCTTGGAAAAGTAGGATCTTTGTTTCTCTTTCTCCAGCTACCATAGGAGTACTTCTTAAGTTGGTTTTTTTCCTTGGGGTGGAGTCCCTCACCTCCTTGCTGCTCCCAGTCTGGGTCTTCTGCATTGTGGTGTGTTCCTGGAGGCATTGGCAATCTTCGAGTTTATTTAAGGGATAACCACTGAGCAGTTTTTACACTAGGGAATCCAGTTAAAACTAGACTGGTCTGACTGAAGAGGTTTTAATAATCTTATTATTTGTGGTAAGTAGTTCATTTGTAGTTAATGTCTTTCTGGGGGCTTGCAATGAAAGTGAACACAAAGGAAGGGATATATTAGGCATAATATGGCTTGCTAGTAGTTTATCTCTTACTGATAAATACATTTGCTTTCCAGTATTGCTAACTGTTTCACAAGAACAATTTTACCCCTTAATTCACAATTTAAAATTTCATCTGAAACCCCATCACTTTTCTTCCTTCTCTAGTGTACCGAGAGTACTCTTTTTTCCTTTTTTTAGTCAGATAGTTTTGCACTGGAGCTTCTGGGCTTGTCTGACTTTTGATTGTTGCTAACTGTTCCATTTTTGCCTCTCTTTGTAACCCTTGAAAAGCACTTTGAAATCAAAGATTCTCTATAAATGAATGGAATATAATGTTTTACATTTTAAAAGTTTTGCTTAAAATAAATAGTGGTCAAAATATTTTTAGGTCTGTTTTATAATTGTTCTTTTATTTAGATTGTATGGTCTTTTACAGTATTTTTTTTGTCCTTGAAAAACATAAATTTGAGGACACTTTGATACTAATGACTTTGGTTCATAGCACTAGATTGTTTCCACAACCATGCCAGACTATAATGCAAATTATATAGAAGCATAAAAACATTTGTATTGCATTCACAGAGGAGATGACCAATGTATCTGAAGGGGGATTCTTATTTGCATAAATTTGATAATTTAATTGTATTGAGACAACAGGACAATGCATATGTGATGTGTGTGTTTTTACTACATAAATTATATAGAAATAAAGTGATCATTTACAGAAATACTTTGTTTTTTATTAATATATGTCAAAAGGCTACTACATTCTGGCACTCAACTCCAGAATTAACTCTGAAATGTTTTCTAAACTCCCCTTGCTAGAACTCGCTGAACCTCAGGCTCTCTGAAATACAGATTTACAGATTGTATGTATGCATTGCATTTAACTGTACATAAAAGGCAGTGTGAGGTGTGTCTTGTGGTGTTTTGTTTAGTAGGTTGGGTTTTTTTGTTTTTTGTTTTAAACTGTGGGCAATGCAGAGCTGCTGGATTTTCTTTTCACAGTGGATCAAGGATTCAGACTTGGAGGGCAGTGTTTCTTTTTCTCATTGTCAACCTTTCTTTGTATTTAATATCTATCTTTCCTCAGCATAGTAAGCCTGTAAATCTCACAGAAAATACTGTGTTGGAAGAATACAAGATATTGCATATATTATTTGCTGATCTTTCTGTGTAGGTGTATGTTTTCTGTGAGTTGGCTTACAGGAAGGGACCATGTAAATTAAATGGTCTGAATGTGGTAGAGGATCTTTATGCCTTCTTTATTATTTAAAGAGAAAGCATAATATTTTCATAGATTTTTTTTCCCCTGCCTTACTCTTGCAAGACCATAGGAAACCTGTGGTTGTATTTTTTTTGCTGAAGTTGTCTGATGTCATGTTTAACTGGGCTGTTGTTCTGGCAGTTGAATGACAAAACTGTTGGCAGGTTAGCCTAATATTCTTTAAATCTACAGTGATATCAACAAAGGGACAAATCAGCACTTTATTAAAATTGTTTAACCTTTTATTTACTCAGATTTTGTAACATATACACACACACACACACACACACACACTATACTGACATGATTATGCAGAAGATTTAGCTTAAAATAATAGATACTGATCTAATCATGGATGTTAGGAAGTTAAGACTGCCATCTACTGATTTATTTTTTTAAATCAGTCTGCTCCTAGAAAGGTATATGAGCAGGTCATGCTTTTGTCAGTGATTCAGTCTGAGTGGCAGTAGTATATATGCAAGAATATTTGCAGGCTGTCTACAAGCAAAAAAAAAAAAAAAAAAGTCCCTCTCATTAGCCTCTTCAAAGCAGGTTTTAGGGGTCCATCAAAACACACACTTGACAGGATAGAAAATATTTATTAGTAGAACTTTTTGAAGTGCATACTACCATGTTTTACTGAAAGAATGGAAATCCTTTAAATCCGTAGATAAGCTGTAGCCTCTAGAATATTGAGCCCTGTTACTCAATATAGAAGTTAATTGTTAGTTTGTCATAGGCAGCTGCTGCATACCAAAATCCAGCGTCAAACAAAAAACATCTTTAATGGTTTAAAAGTTAAAGTACTGCATGTGCCACCTGATGGTGGTGCCTGTAGAAAAAATGAGTGAACTTGTATTGACTGTTACTTAAAACTAACTTTTTCCCTAATGCTGATTCTCTATATCCATTTTAACTATGTAAACAAGTATATAGAAAAAACCCATACATTTTAGAATAGAACATTGTCATTTGGGCAAAGGAAATGTATGTGCATGTGTTTTGTGTTTTGTTACATACGTCACATAAGTAATGGCAACGGTTGGCTGTGTGTAACAATCCTTTGATTAGTTGTAGACTAATGTCTTTTATTTCAAGAGACAAAGGTAGGTGAAGTAGTATCTTTTATTGAAGCAACTTTGGTTGGTGAAAGAGACAAGCTTTCAAGCTTACACATTGTATTTGTTTTATTTTGGGAATTTTGACAGGTTGTTGCCAAACTCACTTTAGTTATCAAATAGCCTGAGTATGTGTCTAATGTGAATAAATTAAACCAGCTATGGAATATCCTTCATCAGAAGTACAAGATAAACTTTGTAGAGGAGAGGTCCAAACTCAGTCTGTTTTCAGTGTACTGCAAGGATGGAAATGTTGGACAGCCTTTTGGATACTTCAGCATCATGCTCCCATAAAGTAATCATTCATCTGTATACTTCATGGAGAGTGATGTTGAGTAAGGAGGCCTAAAAATACTCAAGAAAATGCTGAATGATCCATTGCGTGAACAAATATTCCAAGCACCATCCACCATTTTTTTTACAGCCACTATTTCTGGTTTCACTTGATCATGGAAGGGGGATCCAATTATCCTTTATATTGCCAATTTCAACAGGAGACTTAAGATATTCAATTGCATAAGTATACATTCAGCAGCAAATGCTGCAGCCAGCTCTTACATGCAGAACTGGCATTGACTTCATAGGAAGTCCCATCTGTGATGAGGCAGCAGTGTTGGACTCTTCTAAAAGTAATATTTTCATTGATAGAAAAAAATGCTTCCTAATGATTTTCTCTATTTCTATAGGCTTGTTACCACAGCTTATAGGTGTTGCTCCAGAAAAGGCCATTAAGCTTACAGTAAGTTTTTTTTCTCTCTTTCTAAATTAATTTTGTCACTTACTAATTTTTTTCTGATTTGTAGTAATAAAAGAGAAGTCTGTTTTCTTAGAATTCCCATGTTTGTAAAAGCAGCTGGGCTTTGTTTCCTTTAAATGCATGAATGATGAAAACTTAGTAGTGTTCCATTAAGTGTGGTTACAAAAGTATGTAATGTGTGTTGATCAGAAAAAAATGTTCAAGTAGGAAACTGTTTGTAATATATCAATTGTATATCTTTATTAGGTTAATGATTTTGTCAGAGACAAATTCACTCAGAGAGATGGTTCCATTCCAATATTTGCAGAGGTCTTGGCTGGAGGTTGTGTAAGTATCAGTCCTGTGCTGTTCATATCTGTTGAAAAAAAAAAAAAAAAAAAAAGGAGAATTCCCACCCTTTCACTGCCTAGTCAGAATGACAGATAAAGAACAATGTATTCTCCATGGCAGCAGGCAATACCATCCTCTTCCACACAGAAACACAGGAAAAGTTACTAAAACTCTGTGGTTCTCCATGTGGAGTTCCCTAGGCATTATATGCTTGTTTCAGTGCCATGAGAAGAAAGGGAGACAGGGAATAGAGAGTCATAATTGTACAGTTCCCTAAGATCTATTTACACACCCTCTTCCAATCTCATGAACTGTGGGCAGCTGCGTGGAATGGCCTATCTGTATTGCTCCTTGTTTCCTTCCACCCTATCATAGGAGATTTCCTTGCATTGCTGACCCACCCAAAGCTGCATGTTACCTCTACCCCTCTGCATTGTTACCTTCAGCTGCAAAGATAAAGTGAATACTGCTGTCAGCAGCTTTGATGCTGAGTGAATCTTATACTCTAAAATCTTTCATGGAAGCATGCTTTGTGGACTTGGCTGCTTATATACTGCACCTTATCTTTGGCTGACTATATTTTCCAGCTAGCTCAGTCAGACTTCCAGGACATGGTGTTCATAGGAGGGGCTTCCACAGTCCCAAAGAGAGAGTGTTCTTCCTCCCTCTCCATATTTATAGGCACATTTGGATGGTATTTACACTTTGTGTGATGTGGTCATTGTCAATAGTCATTGAAAGGGATCATTGCTAACTTTCTTTGGTCCTGCCAGAAAAAGCCCTATAGAATGGGTTTTAAAAACTGACTTGGATAGCTGAGTTCCTGCTGAAAATCTCCAAAGGGAATTAAACCTACTTCTTAACTTTGTATCTTCTGTTTAATAACGATGACAACAACTCTTAATAGATTGTTTACATAAATGTAAGGAGATTGAATAACAGTATATTATTGTCTTTCAGATCACAGGTCTGAGGAAGTTGTTTGTTTAAATTCCTTTACACAAAATTGCAGAGTTACTTTACTCCAGCTTTTAACTACAAGCACCATGTAAATATAGTAAAAATACAAACTGAATTTACACTGGAAATGAAGACTATAATTTGGTAGTTCTTTAAGCAACCTATATTTGGTTTGCGTTTATAATGACAACAGAGTTTGGTGTTTGTAACTTGTCTAATTTCATTTGTGGGATTTCCCAACATTTGGTAACAGTATAGAATGTTTATGGCTGGCTAGGGATCATTTTGTAGTAGAGAACCCTAATAACTTCCAGCTGAATGACAGGCTGGAAAAAAGCCTCCTCAGCTTGGCACAAAACCTGGGGCAATAAGGTTGTTGACCTCTGTAAGATTTAAATTCAAAGAAGAAGCCCTGAAGGTAGACTACTTATAGTTCTCCCTGATTAGATTTGGCAGTATGGTACATACCTGAGTCTTCACCTGTCAGTGTACAAAGTTTACTTTCATGGAAATGTGGGAAAAGAGCTGTGATATATAGTTAGAAAAAATCAGCCACAAACACTAACCTTTTTCTTGAAGGCCCAATAGCACATACAGTATTTTCAGACCAGGTAATTCATTAGGTGTTTTTCTCTGCTGTGATGTGTTAAGTTAAAAATATTTGCAAAGTATTTGTAATTTCCATTTGGCTGTGAAATCTGATAATCAGATTTACTATGTGAAGGGGATGATGTGGCTCATTGTCAATAATCACTGAGAATACAGTAGAGGGATCCTTTTGTACCAAAATGTTTCATACACAATAAAACATCCATTAAAGGACATCCCTGTTTCTGATAAGTAACCCTATATCTGAAGAATATTTTTATCATATTTTAGTGAAATTGAAAATTTGAGAGAATGTTTGATTTTCATACAAGGGTTCAAAAATTCAGATGCTCCTCTGAAGTTGAGGACTCCCCACATTGCTGTCCAAACACAACACTCTCCTCCAACTGGCTGTCTTCTCAGTAATTATTTTCTTGGGGGGCAGGCCAGTGGCCTACTCCTCCTCTCTGGTGTATTATGATATGTCTAGTAGTCCTATTTCTCCCCTTTTGGCATTTTTAGGGGAAGATGGCATACCTGTTCTGCCCCTCCATTTATTTTTAGAAGGGGCTGACAGCAGGCCAGTTGCCCTCACTTCAGCTATTTCAGAGATTACATTCCCTTCCTTTAGCCCCTGTAGGTCACATGATAGTTTACAAATGGGTGGCTTCTGTGTCTGCACTGTTGAATACTAGTGTTGAATCCAGGATACACGCTGGCAACTCATTAAAACCTAAAATAGCAAACTGACAGGATTAGGTAGTTGAAACAATACCAGTTGATTGTCAGTGCCTCCCTTTACATATTCAGTACCTTTTCCATATGGATCCTCTTCCAAGCGAGGTAGGGCAGGAGAATTCATATAGGATATTCAGTAGTTGTGCTGGCTGTAAGTGGGACACTGTTGCAGATGCTTTATCCTGAACCTTAGTTTCCCACCCTCAGTGTGGGTCAGCTCCTGTGCATGTCATCTGCTTGGTGGTACAGAGTGAAGAAATTCTTCTCACTTCTGGTGTCTACATGTATGTCAGTTACTGCAGAGTATCATCAAATGTGTCCCTGTCCAGCAGTTATGGTCAGGGGTACAGGTCTGCCCTCATTACCTTGGCTCGGTGAGGGCCAGGTTATGGCAGGGTTTTCTCAGGACAAGGTTCTCTGCTGTGAACTCCCTTACTGAGGTCTGTCAAAGTCCCTCGTGGTCTGTCTTTAGGACACATTGCAAGTCCCATCTGGCTCTTTGGCCTACTCTTGACCATTATGGGGACCCACCTTTTTCATCCTGCCCATGAATCAATTTTTATTAATTGGAGTGGGGGGTTGTTTTGGGGGCTGTTGGATTCGCTCCCATGCCAGATTTATTTGTGTTTTCAGGCTGTGTATTTGGGCTTGTTGGTTGTTTTGAAGTATTGTAATTTGGCTTTTATTGTGTGACTCTTGAACACTTTGCTGATAGTTGCTTTATAAATAGATTAAATAAATAAAAATTAATTAATTTTGAACACATACAAATTACAAGCTTTCCTCCTACTCGGCATCATGGGTTTTGCGTTCAGATGAGAATGTTGTGAGAGTCTCATAAGGCTGTAGAGTTAAATATTGTCTGTGAAACAGTCAGTTCATCCATCAAGAGGAGAGAGTCCATGTTAAGTCTGTAAAGCAGCATGCATACCTCTTGTGCTGTATAAATGCTTTGAAAGTACTTTTACAGTCTTTCAAAAACAATATTCTGTGACTTAAACTGCCGTTCCTGCGAGTTAAACAGGGAAAAGCTGATTCCTTCTGAACAGTGTGGAGACAGCATTATATTAAAGCTTGAGACAGGGATGCATCCAGTCCCAAGTGGAGGAGGTCTCTGATCCCTGCAGGGGGGAGAAGGAGGATGTGGAGTACAAAAGACACAGGAAGCTTAAGGCCCAAATTTTTCCTTGAACCATATGTGGAGCTTCCACTGATGTCTGTAGCTATTATATGCATGCATAAAAAGGCCAAATATGGCCCTAAAAATAAGATTTTTGGAAATCATTTAACTAAGGAAAAAACCGAATTTGACATTATCTAGTGTCTAAACGCTTCTTGATTTTTATTTCGAAAGAAGAATTTGACATTTTCATGTTTTTGGTGCATTTCATTCTAGCTTGTTAAGTAAATAGGCATTTTGTCAAATATTTAAAAAAAAAAAAATCTATAAAATGTTTTAACACTTGTTTTTAACTACCAAAGAAGAAAAATGAAGGAAATACAGAATTAAAGATGCTAGTCTACCTTTATTTGTGCTGTTGTACATATTCACTTCTTTGAACAGACAGAGTTAAGGACCAAATCAGCTATGACTTTAAATTGCTTTGATTTTAAATTTGCTTTAACATGTTTCTGTTGCAATGTTAAATATATGTATTTAAAAGTAGAGGAAGGCTTATAATCAAGTAATAGGCTTACTGTAAGTGTATGAACAATGAAAGCCCTGACTTTGGGAGTGGAGTGCAAGGTCTTTAAATCAGACTACTTCATAAACATCAAAGGATATATTCTTATTTTAGTTGCTTGAGTGGGGAAATCATTTTGGTCCAGGATGTGGCAGTTCCAAGTAGGAGTAAACAAGGGCTTGGAGCAGGCATCTCCCCCTTTGTAGCATATGCCTCTCGGGTGGAATTGGAAAGGGCAAGAGGTCTCATATTGCAGGGTCATTTGTGTATTTCCTTCAGGCTTTGGCATGTCATGAGGTGTTTGCCGGGGATCTCAAACTGCATCTTTTCTCTCACAACCTTTGCTGTCAGTTGTAGTTCCTTCATTTGTTCCTTGTGAAGTTTTTATTTTACGTGACATTAAGGTTAAATAGAAGCTTTTATTATTGCTATTTCTGATGTGCATCTATAACCTCCATTCAGAAACAAATTTGTCAACCTTTTTTTAACGTGTCTGTTGTAATTTAGGTGCAAAAAGACAATTTTATATTAAAAATAAATCAACTTTAATATTAGTACTTGAATTTCCTTTGAGATGTACAAATATCTATATCTCTTTATATTTACATTCTCTGTCACACACACAAATAGAATTAGGACAACTATTTGATAAAATAAAAGTAGTAAGAATATTGGTACAACCAATTTGCAAGCAAACATTGAGGATTTACATAGCAGCCCCTGCACTCTGCCAATTTATTTCCATTAACACTTCCTTTGTATCTTTCTGCCTCTGCGTTGTCTTCAATGCTTTCCCTATGCCTTATATTCTCTCCCTGATTGTATCCACCGTTCAGTCCCCCCCTTATTCCTTCTCAAAACCCTCTTCTTTACACAATCTTTAAAACAAACAATAAATTGTTTAAAATATTTTTAAAAAATACAATGCATACATTGCAAAAATGTTAACTTGTACTGCCTGTCCTCCTTTTATCATATATGACAGGTTCAAGGAACGAATCTGGCAAATCCCTGCTCGTGCAAATAGTCCCATTGAATTTAGTGCAACTACTCACATGAGTAAAGTTACTCATGTACCGAAGTGTTTGCAGAATCAAGCCTTGGACTGTAAGAATGTTTTTGGAATGTGGTGTGGGTGTCTCTTGTGGTTTGTCTACACTGCAGTCAGAGGTGTGATTGCAGCATAAGCTGACAAACATGCGCTGGCTATAATTTAGCTATCATTGCTAAAAGTAGCAGTGAAGACAAGATGGCGCAGGCTGACAATGCAAGTAGTTTGCCAGCGTGCTTGTACAGCCCAGGCTGAAGCCCGGGTAACCGTAGCTTCGTGGCTTTTTTTAGCCTTTGTAACTAAATTAAAGCTAGCATAAATCTGCTAGCCTGTGCGTCAGTCACACCTCGGATTGCAGTGCAGACATTCCCTTAGGGACCTGCAGAGGTCCAGGCACACCTATGGCACTATATGAAAAAATAAAACTGCATTGCAAAATCAATATTTGGGCAAAAGCATTTATTCTTAAAAAGCAGTATTTAAAATGGGTTATAGTTGTAGTTATTATGTCTGCCTTTAAAATATTGTGAAACTTCCCAAGTCACCATTGTGACAAGTGTGCCTGTTGTTGGAGTCCGTCAGTATCTTGAATACTGTGTGCGCCAAATGTTAGTGAGGTTGGTACGATTAATGCACTTTTCAAAATACTACTTTAATTGTAACACATAAGCCAGAGCAATGTTAGAGTTTCCAGTAGATGTGTTTTATGCAGCTACCTGTGTATCAAAGCACATATTTGTAATAGAAAAATGTTTAAAATGTTTTGTGTCAATTGGAGTCCTATTTGTCCAACTCTGCTCCTTCAGGAGTGGGCTTTTTGTTGGGTTTTAACAGAGACCCAGCCACTTGTGCTGATAGAAGAAGAGAATTTTAATTTCAGGAAGATTGGATTCTTTGTAGAAGATAGAAATGTTTATGAATTGGTTTATTTGTGTTTCTGTGCCAGGCAATGAGGGATAGTTATTTTGCCTGCCCTGCAGGACATTCTAATTTATAACTGATTAAAAATAAAAACCAGAATTTCATATATAAACAACACAGTATGCACATTTAGTGAGCAGTTAACAAATTATTGTCTAGCAGAACTGAATTTCTGGTTTCAACATCAAAATTTGTGGTTTCTTCGTGGATTGTTTTTGTGATATATTGCATTATAATGTGAGCATTCTGCCTAAAATTATTTCTACCACAATTATTGAAACAAATGAATATAGGGAAATCATAAACTTTTCAAATTGATTTGGTGTTTAATACAACACAAAGAAAAATGAATAAGGTTATCATTTAACAGAATTTGCCAGCTGGTAATTTTATAAAATTTGTTTAGATTGAAACTTTGAAATATTACTCATGCAGGGCATCATGCTTTCTTTTGTTTTGTTATTTTAAGTGTGTGTGAGAGGGAAGGAGACTGGAAGGAAGGAAACTGGGTCTGAAAAATGGCTTTGGACACTAGTGGCATTATTGCAGTGAGACAACTTTGTATATATACTGTAGAACCTCAGAGGTATGAACACCAGTGTTACAAACTGACCAGTCAACCACACCTCATTTGGAACTGGAATTATGCAATCAGGCTGCAGCAGAGAGCCGTCGCCCCCCCCCCCCCAAAAAAAAAAAAAGGGCAAATAAAGTACGTGTTAAAACTTATGCTGCTTTCCCTTTATTTTTTTTAGTAGTTTTTTCTTCTTCATAGTAAAGTTTCAAAACTGTATTAAGTCAGTGTTCAGCTGTAAATGTTTGAAAGAACAACCATAATGTTTTGTTCAGAGTTACGAACAGCATCCATTCCCAAGCTGTTTGTAACTCTGAGCTTCTACTGTAGTTCATCACAGAGGAGCTGAGGTCAAAATGAGCTGGCCTGTGGGCGCTCAGCAAGTTGACACTTTCCCTGGTGGATGCATAAAGTGTTCCAGAAAAAGAAAAATTAAAGACCTACCTCCTCTGTTTGAGAGAGGTCCTTCAAAAAGTTATCCAGAAGTAAACCAATAAGATGATGACAAACTGGAAACTATGCCATTAAAATAAATGTGAACTGCCCTTATTTGGGTTAAGGGATGTTGATTCTGAAGCATAATAACTACCATTTCAATGTCAGGGTTCTCATTCTCCTATGTTGCAAACTTTGATTGGCAGTGAAATAATTAAAGATCTGTGCAGTCTACGAGTGTGATCAGTGGAGGTGTTGATGTTTGTTCCTCTCTCAACATAAGAGAGAGGATGAGTGATAAATAGTTCTCTGTAAGGGCCCGGGGGCTCTGCCGTGTCATCCTGATCAGATTCACCAACTTTCACGCCATGCTGCAGGGCTCCTTTATTACAGCTGCCTTTGAAGAGAGACAGGGAGAGAGACCTATGGGCCAATATATGGGCACGTCTAGTGCTTAATTTGTAAACAAAGTGGTTCTGGGGCTTAAACAGAGTGCCACACAGAAGACACCATTTTGCAGAGTGTGCAGCTCCACTTCCGCTGGCAGAACCTAGCACACACAATGCGTGCAAGGTCATTCTGCACAGAGGATGCCATTTTACCAAGTGTGTTGCTCCACCTCCACTAGTGGGACCTTGTATACACATGGTGTGCGAGCTCATGCTGCACAGAAGATGCCATTTTGCAGAGTGTGCTGCTCCACCCCACCCAGTATGATTACACCTGGTGCACCGAAGGCACCCACCATAACAGAAGAGGCTGAGCCCCAGCAAGCCCCTGCACAAATTTCAGCTCTGTGAGTGCCAGGATTTGGTTATGAGTTACTGCTTGGCAGGAGGGGCGAGTGGGTTGAACGACATATTTGGTTTTGTAATTGTAAATCATTAGTAGGTGCTCAAAGCCTGTGTTTGGGTGCTTTGTAGGAGATAGGGTAGCTGTCAGAGGAAGCAAGTTACTGCATTTTTTCACTGTGCTCACAAAGGAGGAGTTGAATTCCTAGGAGATAATAAAGGAAGCTGTGTGGGATAGTCTCCCTCTTGACAGGTTGGGGTGAATGTAATGGGTATGAGGAAAGGATTTTTAAAATGAGAGGAAAATGCTAATTAATACAAGGCTGAGCATGTTCAATGCCACATGTTTTAAATAAAATTTGTAAATGGCTTTAATTAAAACATTAAAGAGTGGGAGAGGAGAGAAAGGAACATTGGGGTAGGCAGTAAAGATAAATTATCCATTTTGTGATGGACCATGCACTTTGCCAGAAGTGAAGGGTGGTATCTACAACATACCAAGAGAAGTCTAAACATGTCATTTTCAAGTACATTTACATGCTTCTGGAATAAACTGTCGCGTTGAATCTCTCTAAAATTTGAGATGCAGCTCTGTGAAAGTCTTAGGCTAAAATGCAGAATCTATAGAGCAGCTCGTGCAGCAACATTAGACAGGAGAAATGAGCAAAAGATATGGTGCTTCTGCTTTGCTAATAATGTAAAAACAATTTGCCAGCTATTCAATCTGTGCCAGAGAAATGGATGACAGTCTGTATCTAGCTATCTATGTTCCTTTGTAACAGATTTGGAAATATTGGTACATGTATTGTTTACATTTTTTTATTTAATTTTCCAACTAGAACATAAGCTCCACACAAAAAATCTGACCACTTTGCTGGTTATTTAAAATTACCTCAAATATAAATTTCAGTCAACTAACTCCTACAAGCAACATGCCTAAATACAAATAACACTTCAACACATTGCCCAGTTTTCATTTATTGAACCTGACTCTTATACTGCATAAAATACAATTGCACAACATTTCATAATGTTCTGTTTTGTAGATTTATGGCAACTAAAATATCTATTTTTCTGAGCTCTCACTGCATATTGTAAACATCAGACATATCCCCCTAATATTGATAAATTAAGTTCCCTTTTTAATATTCGTTCATCTCTGTGGCAAAACTGTACTTGATATATACTGCAGTTTAGTCTCTGAATCCGAGCGGTTTTCTTTGGCACGTGTTATTGTGAGCCTTGGATTGCAGAGCATTATGATTAACTTAACCTGATATCTAATACGGATGCAAGTTGATAGACTTGTAGGCAGTAATGTGGCTGTTTAGAGAAATGGAATGAATTGCTGTAATAGAAATCACAAACTCATACAGAACCATGGCAGTCTGCCTTTGTTTCTAAGCTTCAATTTACAACTTTAAAAAGTATGTGCTTTTATCCAGAAAAATGAGGGACTTCAGGACAGGGATTTTACTGAGTGTGTTCTATATTGCGTATATGTAATGACGTACGGCCCTGTCGTCCTTCATTGGGAGCCCAAGGGGCTCAGTACCTTGCAAGAATGGATCTTTTTTGGTGGCTATAATGATAGAATTCACTTTATCTTCTTTTCTCTGGTCTTGCAGGCAGGAGGCTCACAGGTCATCTTCACTAATCCACTAGAGATTGTAAAGATTCGGTTGCAGGTAGCGGGAGAAATCACTACAGGGCCCAGAGTCAGTGCCCTTACTGTTCTAAAAGACTTGGGGATTTTTGGTCTTTATAAGGTATGTATCTGAGTAGTCCTGGCACACCACTTTTAAAGCATTTTATGCTGAATTTTAAAATAACTGGTGAAACAAAAACTTTGTTGAAAAACAAAGAAATCTTTTAAAATTTAAAAACTATCTCTTCCTGCAGAGCAGTCCCATGGTACAAAAGTGGGGGGAAACCCCCACTTTTAGCCCTGATCTACACTACAGAGTTAAGCTGATATAAGGCAGCCTACATTGACCTAACTGTAAGCGTCTACACTAAAATGTAGCTCCCACCGACATAACTCGTCCACAACACGGACTTAATAACTCCACCTCCATGAGGGGCATAGAGCTTGAGTGGATATAATTAGGTCGATGCAGTATCAGTGTAGACACTGTGTTACTTACATTGACTGTTGCTGCTTTTCAGAAGCCGTCCCACAGTGCCCCACACTGACAGTTAAATTGGTGCAAGCACTCCTGTTGAGGATGTGCACCGCTGACACAAGGAGCGTAGTGTGGATATGCAAAAGCAATTTAATTACTTCGGTGGCTGTAAGTCGATGAAACTTAGGTTGACTTAATTTTGTAGTTGGATTTGCCCTTGTACTCATGCTAGTGGCAGTGGGATACATGAAAATACTACCCAGTTCTATCCTTTGGGATTTTATACCCAGCTGCAGGGAGTCCTGTACTGCATACCTGCTGGCTTCTGGCATGGATCATTTCATTTGGTGGGCTTTTGTGAAAAGTTTCTTTAGCTTTCCTTTGTGTTTGTTTAGGAGACCAAATTGTCTTACATTTATTTTGAATCTCAGTTATCTCTATTGTTATCTTCGCAGCAGGATCCCTTCTTTGTCTTAATAATTTGGCAACAGTGACCAGTAGAATTTAGTATGACTCAGATCTTTAAGAAGTTAAGTGGTGGGATTTGTCAATAATGAATTCCATTTAAAAAAAAGCCCATACTGTACCGTACTTCAGCAGAATGCCAGTCAACAGATTCATTCCCTGCAGGTATACTTACTGCCATCATTACAGATCAGATGTAATGGTGCAGAAGCGATTAGTTTTCTTAAACAAGGAAGAGCATTTCTTCCTGTACCCTCTGCCAGTGCAAGGAGTAATACGTAAATTCAACATCTATAGGCATCTGTGCACTTCCAAAATATTGTTTTAGCTGATTTATTTATGGAGCTATGGTAGCACTGTAAAAAATGTGTAAATTTGCTTCCGTAGCTATGGCTTTTATTCTGAATTCACTAGATTAGATTCACACAGCTATAATGTTTCCCTAAATATCATAGATGTTTTGGTACATGGGGCAAAATTTTAGTGCAGTAATAATTTTTGAGTGTGGTGGCCAGAAAGGTGAGTCTACTACACATTTTATCTTTTAAAAATTGTAGTAATCTCAAAGAGGTTTATGGGAATTAATTTAAAGGAAAAAAAAATACAAATCGCAATGGTGTAAATAACAAAAGAGAACTGGTTTTAAAACATGTAATCACCATGAATGAAATTCATCCAAGCGTAAAGTGTCTCTGCACAAGGCCCACAGATCCTCTACAGAGGGCTCTCTGTCTGCTCCAGATAGGTCAGCGTGGAGGGGGACTTTTAGACATGTGGGACCTCCTGAGGCTTGGAATCACTCTTATGTGGCTCCAAGTCTCTTATATAGGGAACCCAGATGGTCAGTGGCCACTATTCTGGCAGAGCGGACTAGAGTGGTGGGTGGAGGGGACAGTTTTGTAGCCCCCAGGGCTTGGCCTCAGGATCTGGGAATGTGATTTTTTCCACGTGTTTACTTGAGTTCTGTGCAGGAGGAGGAATTCACCCAGTATCAGACAAATAATTGGGGAGTTATTTTAATAAGGATTCTTGACATGACATATTTTAACAGCGCATCCAGAGCTATAGTAACATGTGTCAAGATCTAAAGGGAATCTTTTTAGTTTGCTTTTAGGCCTTGAATGCCAAGTTTTAACCAGCATTACTTTTTTTCCTGGCAAGAGAGTCATTCAAGTTCCCCATCTTTTGTCTCTGTTATTCAGCGGTCCCATGTTGTGGCAACTTTCTGATGGGGAAAGAGAACAAACTGTGCTAGCCCTGTAGTGCAGTTTCTTCTGTCAGCTAGAGAGGGTCAGTGGAGAGTATGAGGCCCTCAGGGCCTGAGTGTGATGCTCGCCAATGTTCTGTGGAGCCACAGAGCAAGTGGCAAGCGAGGGCCCCACTGCCGAATCCTTGTGTGGCAGTACATTCCCTGTCACCTGGCCAGCTAAGAGAAGGCTTTTTGCAGGTTAAATTCTTGTGTACAAAAAATTGTCTATCTAAGGCTTGATGGCAGGCCCTTAATTGTCAAATGTCACTCTTTTACTAAAGTTAGAAACGAACGCTGAAGTTGCGAGCTGTCCATCGAATGACTGATTGTGCTTCTTTTGATGTTCAAATCTCCATACTACATTCCCAAAGACATTATATTGCATTTAATAGTTACCTGGTAGATCCCCTCGAGAGCCTTGGCTCAGTTCATACCCAGTGGCCGGGGGCAGTCTGCCAGCCTTTAATTCTAACCCTATTTATATAACTTATTTGTATTCTGTTTCCTTTTTGTGTGACAGGGTGCCAAAGCATGTTTCCTCCGAGACATTCCCTTTTCTGCAATCTATTTTCCTGTTTATGCTCACTGTAAACTGATGCTTGCTGATGAAAATGGCCACGTGGGAGGGTTTAATCTCCTTACAGCTGGTGCCATTGCAGGTAACTTCTCAATATGTTTTCTAGAAATAACCTTTTTTCTCTTAATAGATAATATTTAATATTCGTTCATCAGCTCTATATAAATGAAAGGTAGTATGCCATTGTATCTGAGTTAATCTAAATTTGATCACTTTTATCCTTGGTGGGAGGTAGCGTAATTTTGATGAGAGCTAATTACATTTGCATAATGTGGATAAACAGCTTAATGCAGCTCAGCAACTTGTAGCCAAATTTGATCTGTCTGTCTCAATGGGGTTTTAGTTGTTAGCATGCTTTCTGACTTGAAGGCTAATTTGAATCTTTGATGAACATATACTGAGATAAGAATTAAAAAGAAAATGATTCATCTAGCATATGGGACCTAAACAACCAGGGAAGAAACTTTCAGTTCAAAGATACATGCCAATACAAGGATTTGAGGGTGCCTTTACTATTCAGTAGTGAGACAGGAGTGGAAATAACATACTCTTCATGTGGTGGTATTATTTTTTAAAGATCTTCTAATCATGATTTCCCTCCTAACAATAGTGGGCCAGACTCACCCCACTCACATGAAGTTAGTGTTTAGAAATGACTTGCTAGGAACAGAATGTGTAATTAGTTGGTTGGTAATAATGGCCTCTTATCTAAGTTAGTGGTATAATAAAATTAGGCCCAGGTGTGAGGAAGATGGGTAGGGTAAAAATGCACAGCTAGATAAATGAATGGTGAACATACTGGGCCAAATTCTCTTTCTCAGTCACTATCTGCTGAGTGTAACATATGTAGAGTGGGATGCAGAGAAAGTGGTTGCAGCTCCTTGATTCTGGGCCCATTCAGTACTGGCCTATGTAAATTTAAACCAACCTTGGAGCTATCCAGGGATCTCTAGAGCTCTGTGTGTTCCAGCTTGCCCCCTAAACTAGAGTTGATGTAGGACCTGGCTATGCCTGCTCTCTCGCAACTGGGAGTGGGTTATCCAGCAGGGAAGAGCAATGGCACAAAGGGGCAAGAAATGGGAAGAAAATCTGTTCCATTGTATTAATAGAACTACTGAAAAATACCCTGGCTGGGACTAGTATCCTATAATGAGACTTGCCATTTGTGTTTTTTAACCACAGGCTTCATGTCTTCACTATGCCTGTCAGTTTCATTCATGAATGTTTAAGGTACTCGGATATTAATGTGATGAGCTCAATAGAAATGTCTATAAATCTTGTATGGGATATAAGGTTCAGCCTACAAGAATCCTTCTTTCTGAGATGTGAATTCACTCTACTGTTTGTGTAACAGGATTGGATCAGATAAGCATAATGGAGAAGAACATTGTGTGTATACATGTGGCATCAAAGAAAGTTCGTAGGGGTTGTAATCAGTGCACAATAGCAAACAGACTAGCTTTGCTGCTCCTGTTCCAAAATAAAACTCACTGAACTGATCAGCAGGATGCTTGGGAAGGTTTCTGTAATTTTGTTAAATCTCTTGCCTGTCAGCTTGATAAATCTCCCTTTAATGCTAGGTAGACTGTTGTTGTACTGGTTTTTTAATTGTATTAAAATCAACAAAAATTCAACCAAGGCTGAAAGTGAAAATTCAAGTTCCAACCCAGAAGGGAATTCTTGTTTTTTGTTAAGTCATTGAAATTGAGTCAGTATACATTACATTAAAAATGAGAGTTCTGATTTTTACATCTAAATTTTATAAATATTCAGAAATGGCTTCTAACAGCATCCATAATTGTACCCTCACCTTCCATGACTCTTTCATTGGAATAGGAAACCGATGGTGG
The DNA here is from genome assembly GCF_026122565.2 of Emydura macquarii macquarii. Lineage (NCBI taxonomy): Eukaryota > Metazoa > Chordata > Testudines > Chelidae > Emydura > Emydura macquarii. Next base: position 75,120,793 of record NW_027131390.1, read on the forward strand.
TGCTGGGGGTGGGGTACTGCTACTGTATCATCACTGATGGCTGTTATCAGGATGTCTGTGCCAAAAATGCCTTTCTTGTCAACCTTTCCATTTAGTTTACTTTTTAATTGAACTTGTGTTCTGCCAATGAACTAGCCAAAGAGCACCACAGAAATCTCACACTGTAGAGCAGATGACCTTTACATGATCATGTTGCGTATTTACACCTTCAAAGAAATGGATCTGTGAAGGATTTGGAGTACTTGTTAGTACTTGAGAGGTTTGCAAAGCAGTTAATCAGCTAGAGAGTTACGAAGTACTTGGTACGTATGATAGGTTAGTAGAAATGTTAATATTCAGAAAGCATAGTAAGGATGACAGAGTTTCTAGAATCAGCTGAAAGCACCACTAATTTGTGTCAGTTATATTTAATTTCATATTAAATACGTGTGTGTGTGTGTGAGAGAGAGAGAGAGAGAGAGAAACACACACAGAGAGAGTTGTTTTATCTATTTATACTTGAAAATATTTGCTTCTCTCTTTAAACAAGGAAAAATAAAAGGTAATTGAAATGATTGGTAGTAAATCGCAAAGGGGAGCTCTTGAGAGAATTGTTCTGTTAATAGCATTGCATAATTTTTGCAGTTCTCTTGGCTGCATTTTTATAGTATTTTTCTTTAGCATCTGTTGTAAAATTACCTTTGTAATTTAAAAGAAACACATGGCTTGTGCTGTGCTAGCTGCAGTAAAAATCTATTTTGAATGCTTTACATCAGTACCAGGGTGTGTGGGTTTACATTTTTAACAAGCTTTATTTTCTCAAAAAGATGAAAGTTTGCAGGTATGTTCTTTGACATTAGAAATATTTCTATCTTTTACAAGATACTTTGTGTAAATTAAGTGCTGTTTTCTTTTAAAAGGTGTGCCTGCGGCTTCCTTGGTAACCCCTGCTGATGTCATCAAGACAAGACTGCAAGTGGCAGCTCGCGCTGGCCAGACAACATACAGTGGAGTTTTTGACTGTTTTGGAAAGATACTTAGAGAAGAAGGCCCTTCCGCTTTTTGGAAGGGAGCTGTAGGTGGGGAATTGTCTTTATATTTAAAGTCAGACCCCAATCCTGCAAATTCTTTTTGTCTTATTTTACTAAGTATTACTCCCAGGAGTAAAATTTGCAGGATTGGGCCCTAGTATTGTAGTTCACAGATTCGACTGAAATTCTCAGACTATCTTTCTTGATCTAATATTGTCCTATTACAGTATTATTTGTAATATTCAACAGCTCGAGTGTTCAGATCTTCACCCCAGTTTGGAGTTACATTAGTGACCTATGAACTTCTGCAGCGATGGATCTATGTTGACTTTGGAGGAATGTAAGTGCAAACATTTGCTCGCTAACATGCAAGCAGGGTCTGCCAAGTTAGAGCCTTCAGAGAACTAAATGGAAAGACTATGTTGAAACAGATGTAGTTAAACTTAATGATATTGATTAGTTGTATATCAAAGTGCCAGAATTTTGTTTTAATTGTACCCTGCACAAAAAATCCCCAAACACTTCCGTTACTAATAACATCTTTGGGTATTAAACTGAAAGAGCTTAAAAAATCAAATAGACTTGACTTATAAACTATTTCACTATCTAAGCAACATGAAGTATAAATCAGTGTCATTTTTTTAGCTTTGGTCTACATTTACCTGGCGATTCGGCGGCAGTTGACAGGCGTTACACAAGCTATGCAGAGTACCTTGCGTAACTCCTGTCGACTGCTGTGCTTCCCTTCTGTGCGGCGTCTTCATTGCACTGCGCCAATGGGAATCATGTTCCTGTCGACACAGCGCTACACTGCTTGAGGGGGTGGTTTTACAGTGTCGACTTCTGGATCTATTGAGTGGGTCTTTACTGACCACTCAAGTGATCCAGAAAGGTCGATCTGACGGCGGCGACTTAGCCGCCATCAGTATAGACATACCCCTAAATTCACTGCACAAAACTGCTGTATTTGGGTTTCCAACACTGTAAGATAATTCTTAAATCCCCCTTAAACTGTTTTAAATAAAATTATTTAAAAATATTTTCCATGAAAACATTTCCATTGATATTGGATTTCAGAACAATTACTTTTTAACTATATTGATTTATACGTCGCAGACAAATAATCATTTTCAATATTGGCTTACTATAGATTCTGCTGGGTTACTCTGGCGCAGGAGAAACATTTTAAATACTCAACCTTTTCTTCTTTTTTCTTCAAACAGCAAACCTTCTGGATCAGAACCTACACCAAAATCTCGAATCTCAGACCTTCCTCCTGTTAATCCTGACCACCTAGGTGGATATAGACTTGCTACAGCTACATTTGCTGGTATAGAAAACAAGTTTGGGCTTTATCTTCCAAAATTTCGATCTCCCGATGTTGCTTCCACCCAAAGTAGCAGCTGAATCTTGAGATGACCTTTCAGCCTACTATAATAGCGCAATGAAAAAAAAAATTCAAGAGTAGTACTGTATCTATCCAGGCAGCTGCATGATGCTCTTGCTGAACTGAGATTTCAAGTCAAATCACTCCTTTCTATAAGATATACAATATGCATTTATTTGTTTATAAACTAATCATTTGCACACAGGAAAACTCATTGAAGCTTTAGTTCTGCATTGACTTTTTTTTCCCTTACCAGTGGCATGAATCAGTAACCTTGACTTGGCTTTGCACAGCTTGCACTTAATGTTACTGTACATATTGTACATCTTTGTACAGAGACATCATGGCATCTATACACGATTACATTTATAAAATGGGTATGCAGTTCTAAACAGTTTGAAATGTACAGAATGTTTTGAAGGTGTTTTTATTAAGAATCATGTGGCAATAAAATATATTTAAAGTCATTTAATTTTCTTATATTTGTGTATTTTATAAATAAGCCATCAAATATTTGGTGTATTTAGTCATAGTTTTTTAAGACCAGAAAGAGACTATTATTGTGTAGACATTTGGTTCTAATCTCTAAAGTGCTGTGGGAGTGAAGTGTGGTAGCAATATTAATAAAACTGCATGGACCACTTTGGTCATGTCTTAGGGAATAAATCAAGGTATTTGTTAATAAATGCAAAGGCATAAAGATGCAGTGCTGACAGGAAATTACAGCACAGGAACTGTGTGAGTGTATGTGGGGAGAAAACTAGAAATTACCCAGAAACTCATGGTAATGCTGACCAGTGATTTTTTGATAATTCTGAATTCAGCATATCATGTTTAAATGTAGTGAGATTGTATTTAACTAAGTGGATTTTCTTATGAGCACTCTGAGTAAATTTATCCTGTACATCTACATATCTGATTATCAAGTTAAATAAATCCAGGGTTTAGTCTTAACATATTCAAATGAAATAATTGCCAGGATATGCACTGCTATTTTACAGCAAGTCCCAAAAGTGTCATATTTGTAATTACCTAATAAAAGCCCTTGGCCTTAACTCATCCTGGATGTAACTGTTGTCTTCAGTGAACTCGCCGAAGGACAAATTTGGCTCCCTGCATAGTCTAGGAAATATATCACACAAGGGTGAACTATGAATATTTATATTTCCTGAATTCTGAGGAATTTGTTTACATTTGTTTAAAAGATGCAGCTTCCATTTTTCTATGATTGTGCCTTCACTAGCAGTATAAAGTTTGTATTAATGTGCAGCATGGGGAAATCCTATCCCTACTGCCATCTGATCTGTAGCACTGTGTGAATGTATGCAAACATCTCCGAGTACAGCCTTACAGATTTACAAAGCTGCTGTATATTCTGCAGAGGAGGTTCCTGTATGTTAGAAGAATGACTTCTGACAGCTTGGGGAGCTGTGAGCCCTCCTGGCTTTGTGGGCTTGAGATACATAAAAATTAATCCACTTGGAAATACTTGCTCAAGGAGGAGATAAGTTCCTTCTTGGCAGGAGGAAAACGAGGAAAAAAGCTAGTTGTTTTGCAAAATCTTGAAGTTTCAAAAAAAAAAAAAAAAAAAAAAAAAAAAAAAAAAAAAAAAAAAAAAAAAAAAAATGGAGGCACCTGGTTGATTTCCAAAGAATGGATGCTTTACTCTGAAAAGATTTTCAGGTATTTTGGAGAGAAAATTATGTAGAACTTTTGCCTCAAGTAGATTTGCCAAATTAAAAGTCTTTTTGACTGGTAGGTTGTTGCTTTTGGAACAATGCAAATATAAAATTCCAGCTAGACATATTGGAAAAAGCAAGAGTCCCTGCTCATGTTTGTAATCTATCATCCTGCTGTCAATGGGTAGCTGGTCCCTGTAAGCAGAATAGGACCAGTGCCCTTGTATCAGAGCTGGTGGGGCCAGTTGAGCCAATTAAAGGGGGCAGGCCTTCACCAGGGAATGTTAACAGCCTGTTAGAGGAGGAATGATTGGGACAGGCTCTGCACCTGGCACCAAATGAGAGTGGAGCTAACTCCTGTGGCAGAGCCATGAAGCTGCTGTTCCAGAAGAATAGCTGGAGCTATCTGAATGAAGATTGGCTAAGCAAGGAGCTGGCTGGTGCTGGAAAGCTGCAAGAAGCTGGATTACCAGAGACCTCCGGGAGGAGAGGCTGTGAAATCCTAAAAGAAAAGGTGAGCAGAGGGGCTATTTTCTGTTTGTTTATCCAAACAACCTGTTTAAAGGGGATTGGGCCTGGCAATGTATACTTGTTTAACTGGGGAGAAGCCCCTGCCATGCCCACAAACTGACTTGTGTGGGAGACAGCTAAATTAGTACCTAGTTAATGTCTTACTTCCATGTTCTGGGTTTAGGAGCTGCAGTAAAATACCAAATGACAGATATAATTGGTCCTGACCTCAAACCAATTGACACTCCATTTCAGGCAGCTATTTTAATTGAAATAGGTGATAGTCAAAGATCTGCAGTTCCTTAGGAAGTTGTTAAAGAAATGTAATACTGAGAAGAGAGATCTGTCCATTCAAGAAGACAGGCATTGGCCAGATTTTTATAAGCAGAGAAGAAAACTACCTATCCCACAACTTCAGTTTCTGACACCATAGTATCTGGCTCCAGGGTTGGTTTAAATAGCCTCCAGGATTTAAAAAAAAGAAAAAAGCAAGCAACCAGAATTGCCTTGACTTTATTCCAGTTAAATATTTTCACTGTAGAACAGATGAAGGCCAAGGGTTTTAGAGAACATTTGAGGAAGAGAGAGCCTTTTAAAAAACTGAATAGGAACATCAGCCATTAGTGTCTCTACCAAATAAACACTCCCAAATCTTCCCTGTGTTCTAGTCAGTGTCCAAAAGCTGTTCTCTTTTGTTGCTGCAGAACTACAATCAGCCCTTAACTTTTGAACAAAACTGCTCTTGACTTCAATGGGAATTGAGTGCATGTAACCAAAGCTATTTTATGGGGCACCCAGTTCCCACTCTTTGATCAGAGAATGTATCTGTTCAGGCAGTTTGCTGAAGTATAGACTTCCTAGGTAGCTCTCACTCCCATATCTTCAAATGTTGTTCTGTTCTAGGAAAAGAATACACTTCCGTGAGGGGTAGAAAAATGCTTGGAACCCACTGGCATTTAATCTTTGTCACAGCTTGTTGGCTGACTTGAGTTCCAAATAGTGATTGGTCAGTGAGACTCCTGGAATGATCATTTACAATATCTAGCATCCTGGCACGGGGTTGACCGAAGAAATCCCACTGATCCCATCCTCTTTTCGTACCCTAAAAGTTATGGGGGGTGGGGCTGTGAAAGCAAATGTGGTTTGGATGGAAAAATAAAAATGGTTATAAATTGCTTGAAGCTAGATTCTATTTTCTAATATGTTTTCCTAAATGACACCTGACCTATGGATCCAGATCCATGCTGGAGCCTATCAAGCCTCATATTCATACATAGTTCTTGTCAAGAGTCCTCTGGAGCAGGAATTAGTTTGTGTTTGAAAATTTAATCTAGAATTAGAATAAATTGTTTTGGAGTGGGGATGGAGGCAAAATCCTTCCAAAATGTATTTAAATTCAAGCAGAAGCTGCAAAGCTGCTTGCTAAAAATTCCAGTGCCTGAACGGGTAGAAACCATCACATGACATGCCTGTTCTTTATGCAGTCCCTATGTGTGTCAACTGAACAGAGAGCTTACTATCACAAGGTGTGTGAAAATACACAGGGCAAATGTCAAATTGAACAGCATGATTTTGGATTGAAAATAGAGGGGGTACTTTGACAAGGCAAAGCTGATGGAAGCCTGAAGTTATTTCACTTTCAAATCTATTGAGCGAAGATAACCTCCTGAAGACATAATTCCGATTACAGTAGCCAGTCTCCATGTGAGCTTTGTTCATAATAGAATGAAGGGTTTTTTAATACCAAGAAAGAACTTCTGGTTCTAGCATAGATTAAATAGCAACATAAAGCTATTTCTGATTCTGAAATATGTGAAATGGTTCTCCTGGAAAAGAAGTAGGATTGTCAAAGAGATTAAGAACAAATGGCACTAAATAAACGTAAAGCTCTTTGATACTAACGCACGGAAGAGGATTTTGACTGGTATGGTAGAGCTGGTCAGAACACTTTCAACTAAATAAATGAGTGTGTGTGTGTGTGTGGGGGGGTTTGGTCAAAACATGTTTTGTTGAAGCTACAACATTTCACAGTGTGTGGAACAAAAGTCCAAACTTCACAAATTGTTGTGAAACAACTGTCATTCTCCAGCCAACTTGACTGTTTAGCTCTGCAAAGCTACTGTAATGGGGAAGGCAGCACCCTCATTATACATGCCCATGTTCAGGCACTTGAACTTTGCTGGAGTGAAAAAACCCCTCTTTAGGATATAATGTTTCCCCTTGTCCTCAGCCAAAAGGTATTTTTGTATTTTGTGAAGCACTGGGCAGCTGTTCAGGTTTTCAGAGTGAAGGAGGAGAGGGTGAAAAAGTATTTATTCAGGCAATTAAATCTGATGCTGTTTACATACGCCGCCTCCCCCCAGTTGGGTAACTCATCTGGCTTAATTTTAAAACTTGTGAGTCTCCACTGGATTAAGTTGTCCCTTCATACAAGTGCCACAGAAGTGTTTGAAGTGATTTGGATCAGAAATTAAGTTGTTTAAAAATCATGGTCTATTTGCAGTCTGGTCCCAGCTCTCCCTGATGCAACTACAGCACAAATGGACTTAATGCAGAGGTTTTCCCCATGACTGGAGTACCAGCTGAGTCGCTTTGAGTGCTGCTGCAGCCCATGGACTGCAGTAGACTCTATGGTACAGACCCCTCCAGCTCGATGTGACAGATCTAGCTAGTGGAGCCCCATAATTGAGGATCCACTGGTTATGGCCCTGCCGTCCTTTTACAACATCCTTTGTATGCACTGATGTATGGAACAGCTCTGTGGTGGGGTGGAGAGATTCCCATCATGAGCTATCTGAGCCCAGCCTCTGCATAGTGGAACAGGTGAGCTTAGCTGCTTTTGGAGCCCTACATGTCTGCATGAGCTCCTGTAATTTTTCTGCCAAATATTTTGAATGTAGCAATGCTGCATTCCAGCTCTGCTTGTCTAATGCACACTGAAATAAACAAGTACTTTTAGTGCTGTGATTACATGTCTCATTACATATACACAAAGGCATGTAATTAGCACATCCAATACTGCATGGCATTTATTTCCATAAAAAATAGAGCAGTAAGCTGTAGCTATCCTGTGTGAGTACCTGGAGCACCACCCATCTGAACTGCACAATGAGACAGAGAAGCACTTGAGATTTGTGTTCTTTAAACTGAAGAGTACTGTAATGCTAAGCTTGGTACTTGCCTTGGATTTCCTATTGTTTTTGTTAAAATCCTCAGTCTCAAGTTTCTTTTAAGTGTGGTTTATCTGCTGCAGCTGAAACAAGGAAGTGTAAATTAAATTCCCCAGCCACCTGAGACAGAAGTGATGTTATTGCCTACCCTCAGTTGAGTGGTTTTACATTCTGACAGGTGCTGAGTAGGGACTGGGAGGCTGCTGAGAGGATGTGCTGAATCAGTGCATTTGCTATCTAACCTGCCCCCCACACACCCTGCCCAGCCTTGCCCATTCATGGAACTATGCTGGGCTGCCTCTGCTCCTTTGTGGTTAAAACTGCTCTCTGCTACCGTTGTCTGTGCAGAAGACTGCCAGGGCCCTGCAGCAAAGTTGATGTCGATGCCACTGGAAGCTAGCATGCCTCTTGGCCTGAGTTTATCCAGCTCTTTCTTAGAGTCGCCAGTGCTGGAGAGTTACTAATATTTAATATTGTCAGATTGTTTGTTTGTTTGACGTGGGATAAGCTGAAAGGTAAATTGCTCTGGAAATGGATGCCATGCTTTCATTGACCTTTGGAATGGGCACAGGTTTCTTACTGTACTCTCAAACAACTTGGATCCAAGCTTCTTTCAGAAAAGGGCACCCCCTCTGAACATGAACATTCATGTTGCAAGATGCACTATTACAATTTTTCTCTATTCAGGCTGTTTAGGAAGCTGCTAAGATCAGTGGTTGATCTCATCAAGTGCAGTGTCCCATCCCTTACTGTGGCCAATGTCTATAGTGATATAGAACTCCAATCAGACATATACTTTTGAAATACTAAATTCTTGGGAAGAGGTCTTCCTAACTCCCTGAGGCCATACTGGAGTACGCTCTGAAGCATAAGAAATAAAAAGCCATTGCATGTTAATGTAGTAAGCGTAGTTGGACCTGCTAAGTCTTTTGTGGGTGTAATACTTTTAAACATTTGTTACTAAGCTATTTGCCTCAATGATACTTTGCAACAGTGAGTTCCACAGGCTGTATGCTGCCCAAAAAAGTATTTCCTTTTATCAGTTTGATCTTTATTGCCTTCCTGCTGGTCTCATCTTTGCACTATGGGAAGTGATCAACTGAACTACATGATTAACCTCCTTTATACCATTCAGAACGCTGTATTTCTTTTACTTTTCTCTTTCCAAATTATTAAGAAGCATTTTGAGATTAAAAGTGCTAACATTAAATAGAGGGAGAATGAAGAGAAGTGGGACTATCTAAACTCCTGAAGCAGAGACTCATTGCTGTGTCCTTCTGGATGTTAGTTTTTCTTTAAGATACTGACCAAACCTGAGCACCTGAATGCTTCAGTATAGCTTTAAAGAGCTACCTTCTTTCCCAGTTGTCTGCACGGAATTTCAGCTGCCATGTTGCCCAATTACTAGAACTGGTCAAAATATTTTGAATGATTAAATCTGATGGGAAAAAAGGGGGCTGCTTTGTTCCCCCCCCCAAAAAAAAAAAAATCTGATTTCACATAGCTTGACAGTTGGTCACAATTTGAGTTTTTGAAATTTTTCAACAGACATTTTTAATGACTATTTTCCCCATTTTTGAATCAGCTCTACACTCACTCAAGTTTCATTAGGTTTTGGAGTTGCTCGGACTCTTGTCTAGTTTTCATGCTTCCCACTCCTGAAAGAGACCAGAATCTCTCATTAAATAGGAAGCAAAATTATCCTTCGGTCAGGATTTAGCTGACTGACATTGGTGACCAACACCTCTCTCATGATTACATTTAGTGTGAGAATACACCAGCCAGGATTCTGACAAGGATTCTAGTGGGGGCAGTGGCACAGCAGAAACGAGTATTACTACACTTCTTTTTGACTTTTCTTGACATTAGTCTCTGGGGCAGCTGCTGAAGGCTCTTGTGAGTACACACACACATTTATATTTTAAAAAACCCCAAACAACTTATTGGAAGCCACTTCAATCTGCCTCCAGGAGGGAGCATTACTATTTTGGTCTCTTAAGTGAAAAAGGCATTAATCTTCCAGAGATTAGCAGGCTCTCCTCAACAGCAAAAATAATCCTAGGGTGCATATAAAGTTGGGTTGCCAAGGTTTCAATCTTATTTTCAGGTGATTTTATCCAAAGAATTTAGAAACAAGTGGATCCTACTTTTGCTTACCGATTTACTTAGATCGATTGAGCCTAGGGTTATCCTCTGGAAAATACTCAAGCTAAGGTCTCTGAGACCAAGGCTAATGAGCCTTAGTAACAGGTCTGCTAATGCAGTTCAGGTCAGCTGAGCTCGAAAGGCCTGGTTTGCTGTTTTCTCCCTCAGCCTCAGATGATTGTGTAGTTTAGGACAATGCTTATATTCCTAACTCTCTCTCTCTCTCTCATGGTGGTGACAACTACTGTTTAGTGCTTTGACAGGCAGAGAGCTGTGTATTATGATGGATATTCTATCTACTTGTAACAGTAACATGAAGGCGAGTGGGAATAATACAGGAAGCATCAACATGCATACAGGATGTCAAGTTTACTTAGTGGACAAGACTCAATTTTGAACCATTTGAGAACCACAAACTATCAGTCATTTCAAGTCTAGGATCAGAGGAACTCCCCCCTGTATTCCTAATGATTCTTTGCGCCCATACCTAAGAATGGTCATACTGGGTCAGATCAATGGTCCATTTGGCCAGTATCCTGTCTTCCGACAGAGGCCAATGCTAGAAGCTTCAAATGGAATAAGCAGAATAGGCCATCATTAAGTGATCCATCCTGTCATCCAGTCCTAGCATCTGGCAGCATCTAGCCTAAGAACACCCAGAGCATGGGGCAATATCCTTGACCATCTTGGCTAATAGCCATTGATAGACCTATCTTCCATGGACTCACCTCATTCTCTTTTTTAACCCTTTTATAGTTTTGGCTTTCACAGCATCCCCAGCCAATGAGTTCTACAGGTTGATACTGTGTTAAGTCAAGAAGTACTTCCTTTTGTTTGTTTGGTTTTTTTTTTAAACCTGCTGCCTATTAATTTAATTGGCTGACCCCTGGTTCTGGTATTACGTGAAGGAGTAAATAACACTTCCTTATTCATTTCCTTCATGATTTTATAGACCTATCCTATACCACCCATGTCTCTTTTCCAATCTGAACAGTTCGTGTTTTTAATCTCTCGTCATTCCATACCCTTAATTTTTGTTGCCCTTCTCTGTACCTTTTCCAATTCTAATATATCTTTCTTGATGGGATAACCAGAACTGCACACAGTATTCAAGGTGTAGGCATACCATGCATTTATATAGAAGCATTGATATTTTGTCTTATCTATTCCTTTCCTAATGGTTCCAAATATGGTTAGCTTTTTGACTGCTGCTGCACCCCGAGTGGATATTTTTTAGAAAACTATCCATTATGGATCCATTAGGATTGCTTTCTTTAGTAACAGCTAATTTAGGTTGCATCATTTTGTATGTATAGTTGACTGTTTTCCAATGTGCATCACTTTGCATTTATCGACATTGAATTTCATCTGCCATTGTGTTGCCCAGTCACCCAGTTTTGTGAGATCTCCTTGTACCTCTTTTGCCGTCAGCTTTGGACTTAACTGTCTTGAGTAATTTTATATCTGCAACCCTTGCAACATCACTCTTTACCCCTTTTTCCATATCGTTTATGAATATGTTGAATAGCATAGATGCCTAGGAGACACCAATATTTACCTCTCTCCAGTCTGAAAACTGACCTTTTATTCCTACCCTTTGTTTCCTGTCTTTTAACCAGTTACTGATTCAGAAGAGGGCCTTCCCTCTTAACCCAGGACTACTTATGTTGCTTAAGAGCCTTTGGTGAGGGAACATCTCACAGGCTTTCTCTAATGTCCATGTACACTGTATAACCCCTGTCTCCATGGTTGTGGACCCCCTCAAAGAATTCTTATAGAGGGGTGTGGCATGATTTCCCTTTACAAAATCCATATTGTCTCTTCCCCAACAAATCATATTCATCTGATATTTCTGTTTACTATAGTTTCAACCAATGGGCCTGGTATGAAGTTAGGCTTACTGACCTGTAAGTGCCAGGATTGCCTCAGGAGCGTTTTTTAAAAATTTGCATCACCTTGACTAGCTTCCAGTCATTTGGTACAGAAACTGATGTATGTGATAGGCTACATACCATAGATGATAGTTCTGCAATTTTCATGAGTTCCTTCAGAACTCTTGGGTGAATACCATCTGGTCCTGGTGACTTATTACTGTTTAATTTATCAATTTGTTCCAAACCCACTTGACATCTCAATCTGGGACAATTACTCAGATCTGTCATCTAAAAAAGAATGGCACAGGTGTGGGAATCTACCTCAGATCGTCTGCAGTGAAGACCAATGCAAAGAATTCATTCAGTGGTCCCCCTCCCCCCCATAGCTTGGGTCTTCCTTGAGTGCTCCTTTAGGAGGTAGATCATCCAGTGGCCCTATTATATCAATATTCTCCTTTAATACCATCACTTAAGTTCACCCATTTTATTTAGACTTACAGTATTATAAAAATTGTCACTTGAGTTGTCTACCATCGTGATATAATTGAAGGGGTCTCTTTTTTTTATTGGACTGTTTTTCTTCAGTTCCTACTTGTATTTCTATCCTCTCCTCTTTACTGAAAAATATAGAGAATCTCCCTTACTAGAGCCTCCCTTGCATGTGTCTATTTTCTCTCAGCCCTTAGTTTAAAAACTCCTCTACAATCTTTTAAATTTTACATGCCAGCGATCTGCCTGCATTCAGTTTAGGTGGAACCTATCCTTCCTAAATTTGGTCTTCAGGACACCTCTCTCACCTTTCCCTAGGTCATTGGTACCTACATGTATCACAAATGCTGGCTCCTTCCCACTACTGTACATATATCTACCTGGATGTCTTGAGAGTTCTGCCACCTTTGCACCCAGCAGGCAATTCACCACACAGTTCTCTCATATCACAAACCCAGCTATCTGTATTTCTCATGATCGAATCCTGCATTATTACTACCTGTCTCTTCCTCATAACCAGGATTCCCTCCCGCAGAGAGGTATCTTCAGTGTCAGAGAATACCAGAAGATCATCTGGAAGGAGGGTCCTACTTATGGGATTTTCTCTCTCTGCTCCAGTGTGATGATCTCTTCTCTCCCCCCACCCCCCCCAAGTTCCATCCTCCTCAACAGCACAGAGGCTGTCAGACTAGGGGGGTGGGGTGGGACTGCTCTACTCTGTGCCAGAAAGTCTCATCTATGAACCCCTCTCTTCCTTAGTTCCTGCAGTTCAGCCACTCTACTCTCAGCCTGTATTCAGTCTGAAGGCCATGAGCTCTTGACATGCCACCTGCCCACAAGGTAGGTAATCATACATGCTGCATTCAGTCAATACACTGGGTAGCCCCTACTCTGCTGCTGGACTTCTGGTTGCATTCTTTTTACTACTGCAGATTTGCTTGTTTGTGGGGAGGGAGCTATTGCCCTACATTTGAACTATGGAAGGTGTAGGGGATAGTCCCTACATATTTTAAATAGCTCTGGGCTATCACCTTATTTAGTCAGCAGGAGCAACTCTCCCTTGGCCTTGAAATGTAAGGAGCCCTTCCCTTACAGGCATGGTGGATAGGTAGACTTCTCCCAGCATGAGTGGGCATGGCCTCTAGCCAGATTGTGGCCTCAGGCCTCATACAATTTATAGTTACTTCTTCCTTTACTTGTAAAGAGAGAGTAAATCATGGAAATGGGACATGTTTTGTCTGGAAACACTGACGGAGCATTTCCAGTTGAAACTGGACATTAGCCCATTTTTGGCACTCACCAAACAAATGAGCCCCTGTTGGGGGAAAAAGATAAGCTTGAGTTAGCTGAGAGTTCCCTTCCCCTCTGAGATGCCTTTGGGCCAGCATTAGGATAGCAGTATTCTAAGCCGATCATCTCAGGGAATCCTGTGCAGCATCATTCAGATACATAGAAGCTATCTTACAGAGTAGACGACCTCTGAGAAACAAATGTTCTTATTGGAGGAGTCAGGCACTCTCCTTAATGTTAGGCTTTTTTCTGTTCAGAGAGCACAAAGATAGTTAAGGGAGCAGACAATTCACATCTCTTAAAAGCACTGTCCATACTCTCACCTCATGGGAAGGAGTGATACTGATCTTGATAGAGAAGAGGCTTTATTGGAGCAGATATTAATCAGAACCTTGGCTCAAGAATGGAGGGGCACTGTTTTCTGTACACAAAGGGCAAAGCTTCTCTCTTGCTGCCAAGGTGAAGGAGGGGAATAACTGGTAGAGGAAAAATAATTTAAAAGCAGGATGGCGTTACTGCTGAACAAAACTGGCAAATCTTTGAGAAAGAAACTATGATATGAAGAACCTTTGTAGGCAGTTGGGGAGTAGTGGTCTCTGAGGGTAGGGTAGCTAAGACTGTTCTGACCAGCACCTTAAAGCTGTCCTAGACTAACTCCTCCAGGAATTAGTCAGAAATATTTAAGGTGACATCTGTGGTGAAACAAGAGCTTAAGAGACCTTTTTCTTGTGGCAGAAGCTGGCTTTAACTTTTCTAGGAGGGTAGAGGATTGGCCAAGCTAGGGCCACATCTCTCCAGCAGCCCATTTACTGTCTTACATGAACTTGGTAGAAAGAGAGCATGTTTCTCTTTGCTTTTTCTGCTTGCTTGGCAATTTTATCACCTGTACTATGAAGTTAGCTTTTTCTAAGTAATTTCATCCAATCTATTAGTAATTTTATCATCTAGCAGATTACAATAGGTTTTTCCAGCATCCTCCAGAAGTCCTGTTGCTAATCATAGAAATCCCTTGTCAAAACACTAACTAAGGCATTCCTACATTCTTTGTATATGTTATGAGTTAGTCACACACTGTTTTAATACCATATTCTTCTATGTACAGGTTTTACAAAGATGCCAGAGTCTGGCTTTTTCAGTATGAGGGGGGATAGCAATCCTCTATGAGAGGAGTTGGTTGCCTGTTGGTTCGTTGAAGTGTGTCTTGGGAGGAATAGGAAAGAATCTTGCACTACGATTTACTTTGAGTGTAAAGAAGTGGTTCCTAATGATTTTGTACATCTGAGCAAAGATGTTACTAGAAGGGGAAAAAAAAAAAAAAAAAAAAAGACTGGGGCCTGGGCTGGTGATAAAAGCTTTTGTAACCTTTATTAAGAAATCTCACCTTTACTGAACTTTTTAACCGACATGGTACTAAATGTGTATTCTATAAAGTCAGGTTCAGTGACCAAATAAAAAATGTTACATTCTTGTATTCATATACCAAACCTACTACCCTAGCCTTACTTATTTATTAAAAAGACAGTAAGAAACAGGATGAAGGTTTACTTTGAACAGATGCATGCACTTCCAAGGGCAGTTCTAATATCCTAATATTAACAACCTAATGAAAGTTAGCCAGTGTAATACAGGAAGTTCTGATTTAGAAATTGAACTTGTTTGCCTTTCAGAAATAGTTGCATACTGTTATATGAAAAATTCAACAGCCTTACAGCAAATATATATCTGGGTGGTTGTTTCTGCAAAACATGTTTCTTGCAAAGTCAGGGCAGCTGTATTAAAAGTTAAACAAATTCAAGAATAATGTGCTTGTAATTATATATTAAAGTGACATTACAAGACTTAGTTGTCAGTAATCTTTATACATTTTCAAAATCCACAGTTTATTCCATGTATTTCTCCTCAGGTTATCAGGTAGACTGAAGCATGCTATTACTCTGGAAACTTATATAAATCATTCCCAAATCCACTACAACACCCATTTTGAAAGATTTAGGCAGGTATACGGGTTGCAGCTTCCTCCTCTGCATCAGCTCTGTTTGCATTAATTTCTGCTAGTGTTCGACCAAACCGCGTCCATTCATCATTGCGGGGAACAGCAATTTGCTATGAAGAAATACAATATTATTTGCACCTATTGATAAGTACATATTGAATGTAGTTTAGCTCATTTTAACACCTTGCCTAACACCACATTTATGAATTGTGATGATATAACAGTTTACCTTATTCAATGGAAGTTTTCAAATAGCCTTACTAGCAAATACAGCTGGTATTCATTGTCCAACAAATGGCAGTAACTTAGTATGCTTTAAAAGACTAATAAATTCAGTGCTTGATAAGGATGCTGTCAGAATTCTAATGGTGAAGTCCTGTGTTTAAACACAGAACAAAAATGGCAGTGGTGTAGTTACTTTGGCCAATATGCCTCAGTCTGGAGAGACCACCTCTATACGTAGTTCTTTATCCTGGTACAACAATCCTTGAAATGCTAGGTACCAAGTGTGATAGTTTTACAGATACTGACACCTGCCCAGTAGGAATTGAAGTGAGACAGTCTCACTTCAATGTTCAAATAGACATTGAATGGTACATTTGTTTACCAACAACTTGGAATACATTCAGAGTAGTGATAAAGAGGTAAATACTTTCTCCACCCACTACTAATCTCCTCTAAATGCAATTCCTACCTCCTGCAGCATAAATTACGCAGAATTTGTAAATTGTTGCATCTCATTATACTGACAATTTTACTTCTAGTTGCACAATTACAATACATGTCAAAGTTTCTTTAAAATGCTAAAATATTGTAGGAAGTTGAACTGAGATTGAAACAATTTAAAAATCAGAATTAATCCTGAAAGCAAGAGGACTAGAACCTCTATCTTGCATTACCATTTATTCCTGGCAAAAAGGTTTTGGAGGAAAGTTGAAAGTCAAAAAAGGTAAGTGACAAATTCAGGAAGGTACTTTAAATCCATGTAACAAGCAGCAAACAAGTTACCTACCTCTCCCACATCATATATAACTATTTGTCCTTCCGAATCACCGACAGCAATCTCTCTGCCAGAATGTGTCCATCTCACACGATTAAGAGCAGGATTACCTTCTACAGTAATGCTTGCAGTTGGCACCTGTATCCATTTAAAACAGTTAAAACTGAGTATTTCTATAGCTGTAATCATCATCTGTCCATGCCCGTCATTTATTTAAAAAAAATTAAGCAGAAGTGTATTCCAGCCAACTGTTCCCCCTGCTGTAAAGGGAGGTTTTAAAAGGTGAAACAGATCAGTGTTAAAGATTGGACAAGTGTTTCCTGCAATGGCCCAATACACTGGGGAGGGGAATTAGGAGGGATGGGAGCTTACAAGCCTTACCCCAGTTACTCTCCCCTGCTCCTCTTTCCTTCCAAAAGCTACCTCCGTTTTTAAAAAAAGTTTGTAGCAGTCATGAGAAATACATATGCAGAAATTGTCATGAGATATCCTATGGCAAGCAAATCTCATTTAGAAAGAGGGGAAAAATTGCTTCATAACATTTAATACAAGCAATCCCTAAATCAGTAGGAACATAGTGTAAATACACTGCATTCTACAGAACTGATAGGGAAATTTGCCAAAAAATAATCCTAGGACAATTTCTCCCCCGCCCAATTCTTCTCAAAACATGTAACACAGCCAACATAGTTGTTTAGTGGAATTAATTTCATTGCTACCTGTCAGACCTGTATTTAGGAATGTCCTCAATAGGCTTTCTGCTAGTACAGGGAGGATCAGCTGTGTTGAGGTACACAGCCCTTTAGAATTAAAGGCTCTATGTAAATGTAATATAGGCATGTAAGTGTTATGACATACATGGTCTTTGGGATAGATATTGATTACAATCCTTTACAGAACCTCACTGTTTGTAAAACTATGCTGTCTGAAGGTAACAGTGTCTCACCCTACCAGCTCGTTAATGATTGTGGTATGATTTTTCTAGCATGAAAAAAATACCAGCCAAATTCAAATGTGAGCCAGTGAATCTACTATGGCAACTAAGAGTGTAACAGCTATCTTATGTGACACATTCATAGTATCAGGATGCTTAGCCCTGTATGCCATAGTCACTAAAAGGTGCCTTGATGATGTACTTGGGCAAGTCCTAAGAGAGAACCATACAAATATAGCATGATATATAAATAGGAATGTTGTATTCCTTTTATACTGGGAGAACAATACCATTTTAGTTACCACCATCAGGCACAAAAAAGTGATCTGAATTATTCCCCTCTAATCACACATCTACTATGTAATGCCAAGGTGGTGGTGGCAGAAATATATAGCATGATAAAACACTTCTGGCCATACACATTTCTGAAGAAATGTAAGATTTTTAGTTCTTGTCAAGTTTGAAACAGTTAAGCTATTGTACATCACCTCAGTATCATTGTTGAGATTCCACAGATCAAGCCTACCCATTCCATCCACACAAGCAAACAGGGCAGGGTGAGTGGGAGACCACATCACATCATAAACATAGTCTGAGTTGTCTTCAAATGAGTAGAGGGGCTTGTTGTTCTGAAACAAAAGTGTGTAATACTGTAAAATTACAATATTTATATTTGGGGTTCTGAAAGCAACATCTTTTCACAACGACAAAGATTTTTGTACAGTACGTATTGCAGCAATTCTACAATTAAAGTAACAATCTTTGCTTAAAGAATTCCTTAAACTGTCTCTTACATAAGTAAATCACAAAATAACTGCAAGACTGACCACCTTTCCCCACCTGGGATGAATTATATAGCACATTTATTGCCTGCTATTAAAACACAGCCTCAATAGGAAGCTGGTATAACAACCTCAATACGAGTAAGTTCTGGTCAAGTCTTCTGAACTGAGCTGGTCTGATGGCCTAGTGGTAGGCTTTTACACTATTCTGGGGGAGACCCCAGCTTCATGCTTCCCAGAACAGCAATGTTGCAAAGGCAGCTCGCAAAGCAAGCAATGGAACAATGTTGACTGGTTTTGATGGGAGCGCCCTCCTAGTTCTCAACAAGATTGTGGCATGCCTTGTGCACGCGCTGTGGTGAGGACTAAGGAGATAAATCAGTTACATTGTAATTTAGGTGTATATATTAGATTTGAATCATTACATTGTTCTTCCCAATCCAGTAACAAAAGTTGAAAGGATGAGCAAAATGGACCAGAAATAGACAAATGAAGCAACATTTACATACAAAAGTTACATTTAGGTGAAAATGAGTTACAATAATCTTGGTGTCTACTTTTAGGTTATTGAAAAAGAACTAAGCTACATAAATTAACTCATCTGATGTTACCATTCACCCAGTTGGCTTAACAAGCATCCCTAAACCATCTGATAATGCTTTGGTTAACTGAATCTTACATTATAGCACCACCTTGTGTCAAAGTCTAAGGCCTTGTCTATACTTAAAAAATAAGGTGACCTAATACAGATTACAGCAGTGGTTGTAAGTCAATTACAGTGGTGGCTGATGTCCACACTGCCCTCCTTGGGTTGGTGGAGTGTGTCCTCACCACCAGCACGTCCACCAATCTAAAGGGCAGTGTGGGGAGCTGAAGCCCGCAACTCTCAACTCCCTCATGGGAGCCCACAAGCTCCCGAGCTTCCTATGAGCTGCCCCTGCACGGCCCGGTCCCAGCCAGGAACCTGGGGAAACCACCAAGGACTTCTCCCCTCCCCTTTCCCTTGCAGGAGCCAGGGCAAGCCACACAGGGCTTCTCTGTTCTCCATCCTCCTCCAGAACAGGCAGCCATGTCAATTTCACAGCTCATCCATGTAATTGACAAGGCTGCCCCTGTGGGAAGCAGGTGGAGAAGCACCTGAACTTCTAGCCCCAGCTTCCAGTCAGAAGCAGGGACCAGCAGCCAGAGCTTCTCACCCCACCCCCAGCTGGGAGCAGGAACCAGCCATCAGCGGAGCATTGAAATTGACAAGAATGACAGCCCAAGAGCCCATGTAAGGGGACGCAGTGTTTACATTGACACTGAGCTGCCCTAACTATGCCGACAAAAGCCCTACACCTCTCAGCAAGATGGCTTTATTGTGTCGAAAAACAAAGCAGTTCTGTTGGTGGGGTGTTCATTGCAGTGTGTACACCACCTCGGTTTTGTCAACCAAAGCTGACTTTGGTCATTCTAGTGTAGACCAGGTCTAACTGTTAAACACCTCTGTTTTAGATACCTTAGTTGTCCAAAGCTTTACTGTCCAATCAAATGATGAAGTGACAAAAAGGTGAGAGAAGTCTACAGGTCCAACTGCTGCATGGCAATGGATGCCTGTTATTGGTCCTTGGTGTCCTTCAAACATCTCACTGATCCCTGCTTTGCTGTTTAAAAATATATTTAGGTTAATTTCCTTTGAAACTATATTTCACAAATACAGGCAATAACGAATACATGTTTTAAATAAATTGGGAGTGGGTTTCAATGGAACCCAGGTAGCTTTGGCCTGCAGAGGGCAGTGAAATGTGGGTTTGAATATGATCCTGTGTATTAAATTATTTTCCAAAGCTTTATTCTGTTATACTTAAGTGCAGAAATAACACCACAGAAAACAGTAACATTTGGCAAGGCTATCCCATCCACATTTGACTAGATATCTCTGCAAGCAATAGCTAAATATTTGAATCAGATAAAGAACAAAATTCAGTCCTCAGATATGGATATGAAACTCCCATTGCCTTAAACAGGAGTCACATGTAGCTGAGGCAGACTTTAGTCCTAAAGCAGTGACAAAACATTCACAATCATCTCATATCAGAACTGATCAAGTGGAGAGGAGGGAAAAAGAAGGTTATGAAGAAGAGAGACAATTTTGGCTAGTTTTAAACTAAAGAGCTGTGCAGTGAGACAGGTGTGTATTTGAAATGAAAACTGGACACTCCATTTTATTTAAGAAAGCAATTGATGAGATACAGCCAGATAATTTCAAAACAAATTGAACAGCAGGAGAAATGCTAGCCAATTTAAGATGTGTATGTGATGTTACTGTACAATTAACTGTAGAACCAATATAAAGTTTGGGATGTTCTGCTACAATTCAAATGAATCGAATTGAAGTCTATTAGTTCATCTTTTCATAATTAAAAGTAGTCCTAAGCCAAAGTAAAGAAATACTTATATACCAGACCCTTTTCTTGAACTTTAAAAGTTCTGATTTAATATTTCTTATTGTTAAAAAGATATTACCTTTTTATATAAGCATCAAGTTCTGCAATGAACAATTAAGCTTAAACAACAAAAGTTTTCTATAAAGCAAAAAATCCTGTAAGCTTTACTATTTTAACACATGCAAATATTTTGAGTGTCTATTCACCTGCCATGGCGGCATGCTGTGTACACAGAGCCTTCCTCACTTCCAACAACAAAGTTGTTGACATCTCCAACAGGAAAGGACATGCATGTGACAGCTACAGCCTTGGATTGCTTATGAACCAACTCCATGCTATCCTGTAGAGAAAAGTAGCAGGAACTTATTTTTCAAACCTGCCATCTTATCTCTTACCAGAAATCATGTAGGTCTTCTAGTACTAGTTAGTCCACAAGCCATTCTTATTCCAGCCCTTCTCTACATTTGGAAGATGTGTCTCATTCAGGAATCCAAGCTTTAGTATCAGTATTGAAGAATCCATAAATTATTATGACAATTTACTACAGTAAAAAAGGAATTTATCTTACAGAAATACTATACAACTACTCAAGGTGTGAATGTCTGCATATTGTCAAAATGCTTAACACTTCTTTAAGTTTTATGAAATACTTAAAGCAGACAGCATTCTAATATTAGAATGCTAAGTATTTAATAAAGTACAGATTAGACTACCTGAGCTAAAGAGAGAGTTGAAGTGGTAAGTAATAGCCTCATCTATAGCTCTTACATATTTTTCCAAGTTTATCCTACCTGTGGTTGGGAAAGCATATCCAGGCTCCATGAGCATATCTTTCCATCAGTTGAGATGCTTATCAGATTATGAGCATTCTGGGTCCCAACCACATTTACACAGTACACAGGGTGCTGAAAAGAGAGATTACAAAATCCTTTTCGGTAACTGTTTCCATAGTTACAAATTCAATGATCATCACTTAATACAAGTGTGAAATACAAATTTTAATATTTCATAAAGCAATTTAAGTTGACTAACAGTACTATTTGAAAGATATGAAAATTCATTTAGCCTTTTAGCATTTAAGTAACACATGGTGATGAGATAAGCACCTATAAAACTGATGGGTGAATGACAAAAACTGTTGGTAATCCCAGACATTAAGTATTAAAACGTCACCGTTCATTCAGGGGAAACCCTCTCCCACCCCAACGGGTTAATGGTCAACAGTGAGTAATTCTCATTTCACCCCTACCGTGTGAGCAGCAGCTGAAAGTGGAGTTCTCTGCACTGGGGTTCTTTTATTGCTGCGATTATCCCATAGCACAATTTGGCCTGAGTATGTGCCACCAACCACCAAATTTGGATGAAATTTTGCAAATGTAGCTGACATCACTGCTGACTGCAAAGGATGATAAAAAAAAAACAACAACATGCACAGGTGACAGTTTTACATTTAAGACAAAATCAATAATTTAAAAGATAGAAAAATGTGACCAAATGCTAGAAATGAGCTTATCCCCAGTGACATTTGATATTGCTTTTACCATCTTGTGCTCCTTTGTCCAAACAAACGAAGGTTCACAACTACATGAGTTGAATGGTTACTTAAAATCCTTGACATTCTTCAACTTTTACTAAATACAAATAAAATCCCACCCTCTCCATATGCATATATTTGATTTGTATCTTCCCCAGAAGTCAGTATTATTGGATTCTATTTCTGTTAAATGACCACAGATTGTGTCTTAGTATCAAGGAGAGCAGAAAACTGTTTTGTCACTATAGTATCAAACCAAAATATAATTACCTTTTGTAATCTATGCCTTGACAGTAATCTGACAGCATTAGATTACAAACTAGTTTTAATTCATTTTAAGTGATTTTTCAGAATTCTAACATTTTGAAAATAAATGGTTATTGCAGGCATGGTCAGACAGAAAAGGTTTGCACATTTTTATTTTTCACTAATCCATTTTAAAACCTGCATCTGTTTTCTACTTGAAGCATGTGTTTTTACTTATCTATTTTATGCCAATTCCTCAGGCCATGTACATTTTATTCAGTGAGCTAAGGTCAGCTGTTCATTCTGCATCCTGATTCCTGAAAAAGCCCTCATACTTAAAAGAAAAACTGACATTATGCCTTAACAATTGAGACTAAGCAACAGATTTGCAGACATGTTTAAATATTCTGAATGAAGTCAGAAATTCTGCAAAGGAGGAATCTTTTCAAACTGATGAAGTCTTCAGCCATCAACATCTGTTTGCAAATACATGTGGTTAAAGTACATGCCAACCCAATGAAATCATTATGTTGACAAGTATAAAGAAGGCACTTGTCCAAATTAATCAACATAAAATCTTTAGCCTGGTGAGACAGGAACTCACATCATACCTGGCAGTGAAAGACATACTCCGGGGTAGTTTTCTTGTATTTCATATTCCACACAAGAGCCACACCATCAGGCTCATGAGGGGCATCTTCATTGTTGTTATAGGAGGCTACAAGCAATTCTGGGTACTGGTCAGAGAGAAGTTAATGGGGAAAAAATGTTCAAAATCAACAAACTGCCTTATACTGACAAAACTAAATTTAACCCATTGGATTAGTCAGCCCCATAAATAGAAAATTTAGATGAGCTCATTACCATAGTAAATATAGTCGCAAGCTTCACTCAAAAATAGGGTTAAAATACAGGATAGTGTTTTATTTAGTATTTATGTATTGTAAATTGTATCCATTATAATTAAAACACTTAAGTGAGGCTAGTTTCTGGACTTAATGCTATACCTTTATGACGGCTGGGCATTTTCTATTCTATTTATAGATTGCACTTAAAAGAACACCTGCATTAGCTTCTCTTACCTCTTTCAAAATATAAAAACAATTACAGAGCTCTAAGGAATACATTTAAAGCACCGTGCATGAATGGTTCCAAAAAAAGTTATGGGTGCACAAAACTTGAAGTATCTGCAAAGACGACTCATAGTAAGTGTTTTTACCTGAGATGACCAGTCCAAACAACTAACAACGCGATGCTTTGACCACCGTTCATCAAAAAACTGTCTGTTTAAGGATAGTTTAGCGCCTGCTTGAATCTCTCTGTAAAGACAGACAATTGGAGGATACTAATCTCAGATCACTTTTTCAGTAACAAATATAGTAAACACAGTAAAGCACTCAATACTCCCACTTTACCCTTCTTTGTCTTCCAAGTCTCTTCCACTATAGTCAAAGAAAATGTTAATCTGCTCAGAAAGAGCTCTTTCTACGATCCTTGTAGAATGGTCAAAGAAACTTAAAAATTCTTCAGAGTGCAAAATTTGTTGTTTTTCCTCTTCTGTAAGCTCATGAGGGGCAGCTGGAAAATAAAGGGTTAGATTTTTCTAAAGTTCATATTTGTCAAAGCATTTATGAAGAAAAAACAAATATTCACATTAAAAAGTATTTTCATAACACCCATATATTTTAACAAATTTTTTACATAGTTTTTAATGGTTATTTATATTTGTTTACAGAAAGGTGCTAAAAAGTCAAAACTTCAGTTTAAAAAACTATTACATTAAAATTACTAAACACTCTTTTCTTTACAATGCATACACTATCTCCTAAAGTGAGTTATATATACCTTCCTCCTCTACATCATTTTTCAATGTCTTTTCTTCTTCAGGTTCAATTGATGGCTTTGGTACGACCACATCATCTTCATCTTCATCATCTGAAGAGAAATGATACAGCAAAATTGTTAAAAGTCCAACAGGAGCACAGTAAAAGTTCCATCCAGTTTAAAATAATATAAAAGTAAATACATTTGTGCATATGGAATAATTTTACATAAACTGATTCAGTTTCTACAATTTAATCCTTAAAAAGGAGAGCATTTTGTTAAAGTGAAAGAACATTAATCAGAATATTATCTACACCACTATTTAATATACAACAGTCATACCAAATTGCGTAGCTGTGTAAACTGAAACAGAATACATAAGCAATTGTAGAGAATTCACAGTGGAAATCTCTAAATTTACAAGCATTTATCATTCCAGACAGAATATGAAAGTACCACATAGTTTTATGTAACATGCTGACACATTAATGCTGCAGAATAAAGAAAATCAAATGTCTAAAATAGCCTACAGAGCTGCTGCTTACTTGTGATCTGAAACCATCAGTGTCTAATGGGTCTTCGTATGGCATAAAGATGACTTACATTAGCTTTCGGTATGCTATTCTGAGAGGCAAATTTTGCTAAAGATAATAGCTGAGAGATTACATTTTCTTTTCTGTCATTCTAAATGCAGGTCTCATTATCTGTATCATGTTTGGCAATGAGAATTTTAAAGCAAAATGTGTTTTCCCTAATTGCAATGAATAACGTAAAATGTTAATGTTCTGGAATACTGACAAGGTTTACAGCAGTTTTTACGTTACTACATTTTATTCTTTGAATAGTGTAAACCAGAAAATAACTTTAAATTACTTAGTGTTGTAGAATATGCATTTCCTATCTTTTCTTCCTCTCCTTCCTAAGGTAAGTTTCTGAAAGACTATTTTTATTGGTTAAACAGCTATGTCATCTGTCTATAAGGGAATGGCAGCAGGAGGCTACAGCATGCTTCATCACAAGGAACGAGACAGTATTCAACAGGGACTCTACTTGTTTGTCACAGACATTTCTCTGACCCATGTTCAAAGTTCTCTAACAAAAAACACACACACAAAAGAGTGGTCAAGGGATGGGAACCAGCTGCCAAGCCATGGTCCCAGCAGCCAGGCCAGCTGACTAGATAGCAACAACCAGATGGTACTGCTGGGATTGTGTGTCTCTGCTATGAGGTGGCAATGGGATGGCACAACATTTTTCTGCCTGACTGCTTCCAATCATGTCTTTCCCCAATGGCAAGCCTGTGCAATTACCAGCACTCCAGGAGGTCTACAGACAAGCCTTTACCCTCTAAACAAAATACAGCTTGTAGGCCATACCAGCTGCCAAACCACACACATAGTGATAGGTTTAGAGAGGTCTGAAAATCTTTCTAACTCCATAGTACAGGCAATAAAAATATAACTGTACCTGCAGGAAAGAAAGCTTTAAGTGACACTGTATAATGCTCACAATAATACAAACTCCAACTTAATCAAAATGATAATGACGTATGCCAATCCTCCATTACTTGAAATTGAGCGATTTTTACGTTCTGACAAGTTTACAGAACTAGGATAAATGACATGAATGATTTCAATATATGCTCATACTTTTGAACCAAATGGTGAAGGTTAAAATCTTTCCTTTCAAGGGCCTCAATCAGCCACAAAGGAAAACAGTAATCACTGTCTTTTCAGCCAGCCCAACCGCATTTGTCAGCCCTTTCTCCGTCAATGCAGCCAGAGCAATCAACCTGCCAAACATTCAGAATGGAAAAACAATCTGAAAATACAGGGTATAATGCACCTGCCAGTGAAAATGGCCATTTCAAGAAAAGCTAGTGATCTCAGTGACCCTGCTGAGGAGGCGGTGGTGCAAAGGGGAAAGAACGCGTAAAAGAATTCTTAGTGATCTCCACTCTCTTGCACATTGACACTTCCTTACAAAGCATGCCAATTACAGCTTTTGTGCTACTTAAAAAAAAAAAAAAAAAGCAAGCAAGCTTTTTTGGGCAAAATAATCACATGGAGAAACAGAAAGACACTGCTCCTTTTTAGATGGATTCGCATGTACAACAGACTATTAATCTGAAATCTGTATAACTTGTAGCAATTCTAAACTGTACTGTTCGAACTGCAATTCTAACGTCCAGTCACTGTGGGTGTGAATATGGATAAATTTATATTTAATAGATGTGACTGAACAGCAAATTGCAAGACAATTGATGTACAATGACAATTTAATTATGTAAAAATGTTTAATTGTTTCCCCAAGCAATCTTGCTGCAGTTAACAAAATGCCCTAAATTGAGAGGCTGGATTCTGGTCGCTCTGGACAGTTTACTCTAGCTTTAAATGTCATGAATTAGAAATTGCATCCCAACCCCCCAACCTTGCTGCATCACACTGATTTTAAGTACCATTTTCAATGACAGGAGTCAAATTCCTGTCAAATGCAGATGGTCAGCCTTTGAGTGCTAAGTGACCTCATAATCTACATATTTTACAAAAAAGATCCTGTAGCTGACTGCTCCTCCCTTTTAACATTTCAGCATAGATGGTGTCTATTATGCAGAGAGATACAAATTCCTTCATATTACTCTCAGTATGTGTTGTCAGCTTATGAGTTATTGCTGAAGCTGAGTGCTAGACACAGTAGAGCAGCAATTATTTCAATACATATTTAAGGTACCAGGGCTGTTGCCTCAATCCTATTTTTAGGTTTACGTATGTACAAACACCTCCCTCTCCCCAAGCCTTCTAAATTCTATTGTGGTTATTTTTCATTAAGCATCTATTTTATTTATATTATATAAAATGGATTAGTAAAAAATCTTGAATCAAAACATGAAAGGTTAGAACGATACAAAATGACAATTCACTTGCAAGAGACAAAAGAATGGTCCCTATCTAGAGAAACTTACAATCTAGAGAGACAGAATCCCCTGAAGAACAGGAAGGGTAAGAAATAAGTTTTTAATATTTCCTTTCTTTCGCCCCCACCCCCATCTCACTTTAACAATAATGGTCCAAGTGTTAAGTGTTTGCAGAGGGGCGATACAATAATTATGAATTAGCAACACACAGTGAAAAGAAGGTTAATTTTGAAAAAAGTTTACCATTTTAAATGAATTAAGTACCCACTTACAATCTAAATGCATCACATCACCAAAAATATCAGCTATATGATCTTAGACTGAACTTTTGAAGCAATCATCATCCCCACCTCAGTCTCTCCCCTCTCTTCATTACTGATTACTTTATCTGCTGGGTGTTTATATTACTTAAGTTAGCAATATATCAGATATAATTTCTAGCTGTTTTTTTTTTTAAATGCTAACCTTTTCTTCTTAACAAGATGAAGATAAATCAGTTAAAACTTTAAAAAACTGTACAGGAGCATGAAGACTGGAAATGGGACTTTGTCACATCAATTTATTGATGAATATTCATGACATTCTAAGTGGTTAACTCCATGTTTTTTTCTGACGGGAGAGCTAAAATTATAAACTAAACAGTAAAGAGTGCATAAAAGTAACAGTTACTTTTAAAGTGACAAATCTCATCGATGAATGCTAAAACCAGATTTAATGAACCACTAAATTTTTACTTTGAGTTAACATCAAAATTGTGATGTATTTTGGTGAGATGGAAATAAAAGCAGCACTGTAAATTAGTCTGCACCTAGCAATAACACTATAGAGTGAAGTTCCAGTTGTCTGAGTAATCTGTTGCTGCAGAGTAGGTTAATCAAAGTTAAATCATCTGTGAAATGGGTGGCTTTTGTTAAGCTGTAGTTGTCTTCATATTACGTTTTCCATCTGTATTTCATTGTATATTTACAGCACATACTGGGAACTACATGCATATATAAAACTCAGCTATTTTAAAACAGTATTGTTGTAGTATATAAATACTATATATGTTGTTTGTATTACGGTAGCAGCCAATGGCCCTACACGCTGAACTGTTAGTGTAAACCTGAGTTAAAAGAATCAGTCTTAACCAAATAATATTTTCATCATACACATTTTTATGGATTTTTTAAACCAATAATGAAGCCAGTTTAGAAGTCACCAATAACAGATTAAGATAATATTTCTGCATTAGATTTGTAGGTACCTGAAATAATTAGATATGATTTGCACAAATGCATTTTATTGTACAGACAGACTGCAAATACAGTTATTCTATAATCCAGAAGAGTAAGGAATAAAATAATTTTAAATTAAGATGTTCCCAGCTTTTAAGTATATTACATGTCAAAAGTGTAAGCCAAGTCCAGCTGGTTTTGAAGAAATATATTACTAAATAGTGTCCCAAGCAGAAACTGCATCTAACTTTATGTAGGTGGAATGTCTAAAAATGGGGTCTATCATTAACAATGCATCATTTAAAGCTCTATGCTAATTTTCACTTTTATACAGATCTAGTAATTTTCATCTTTATAATACTTGCATGTTAACATTTGCCTTTTTCTTGGTGTGTCTCTCTCACCAGACTCCAGTGTACTACACTTTTTAGTACCACTGAAAGATGACCGCTTCAGGCTTTCATGCAATATTCTATTCTTCTGCTTATCAGTGATTCACTGATTGGAAATCACTCTGAATTCCCTAACAAACATGAACAGCAAAACTTTCAAGGTGTTTGTCAGCCTGGACACTTCCACCATTTACTTTCTGAATGTACGGTGAGTTTTTACTTTACATCAAAATTGTGATTTATTTTGGAGACATGGAATGAAAGGCAGTGCTGTAAGTTAGCCTGCATCTAGAAATAAACATTAGAAAATGAAGTTCTAGTTGTCTGAGTATCTGAAAGGAAGATGTTAGAAGAGGGATTGTTACAGAGAACACAGTCACCTGATTTTTCTTAATATACTAGACATCCTAGTTTCAATGCTCTGCTGTACTGGAGTACAGTTTGGCACAACTGACTAAGGAGAGGCAAACATGGTGCTTTGCCATCTTTTCATCTCCCCCAATCATGGGCCTGTCCATATTGAATTGGCACAACTAAATCCAATCTAAAGACTGCACTAATGTTCTATGGCTACTATGAACAGCCCCTACATTGGCAAAAATCACCTGAGCACATTGTACAATAGATAGATAGATAGCTCCAGATAGATATCCTATGATGGGAGTGGGGAAAGCCAAAATGGGCTGGCTATGTAAACCATAGGTTAGCCAAAGATTCCCTCAAAGCAGGGGAAAACTCAGCTGTTCCTTTCAGTTTTGCAGTCATTTAGTACTGCTCTGGTACAGCACAGTACCAAGTTTTAAGAATTTGTTTAAATGCCAGTTACATAGGGTGTAGTCAAGGATACATACACACAAAATGTAAACATTCAACAGTAAGTGAGCCACATCCCATCTTATGTCTAACAAATCAGTGTTTCTCAAACCCTGCTCCATAAGTGCTTCCATGACAAATGTGCAACATGGCATTTAAAACAAGAGGTGATTCTACTGTCCCAGAAAGCTTCCATTGTCAACACATCAGTCATTAAGCAGAATTCCCTTGGATGCATATTCCTGTTTGGATTACACATGAATCATAACAAGTCTTTGACGGGTATCCCTGGTATTAAAATTCATGTCTGATCAAATTTGCTGACACCATAAAAATTGATGGGTAGCAAATCACAAGAGGACAGCCTTAATCTATAAAGTGACCCAGACAGATTAGGTCAGTGCAGTGATGGGCAACGGGAGAAGATTTAGCATGAATGAATGAATGAATTCAACACTCTACCTTATGGAAAGGTAACAAAAATAAAATAAGGAGAGAATGTAATCAAGACAATATACTCATTGCACTGGAACAAGTTTGTTTTAATCTCATCTCCTTTGATTACCTAAAGTAGAATTAGAACATAATCACTATAGCTGCTGCAGAGAAGGTGTGAAATTAGCACTGGGAAGAGTCTCTATGGGAAAATCTGTCCCTCAAATATGAAAAAAATTGAACTACTGCATGTGCTTTATTATTATTATTTTTAAAAAGATGTTTTTAAACAGATTTATCATCATAAAGCCTGGATTGTTTCTGACCAACATAGGAAGGCCACTCTAGAGCCAAGGACCCAGACGGAGCAAATTCAAGAGCCTTAAGACCCTCCATTGAGAATGTCTGGTTGCCTGTCCCCCATTATTTGTATTACCATAGCACCAAGGATTCCTATCATGGATCAGGATCCCACTTTATTAAGTACTATGTTCTCTTCCATCTGTAACGATAGATATTTGGTTTTGAGTCTAGGCACACACGATTTCCAACTGGTGGGTGCAACCTGAAGTAAGAGTTAGTAAATGTCCTTTATCAGTTTATTTTGTATTCTGGAATCCTGGTCTGTTTCAGCATTTCTTGAATTTACTTCATTTTAGGATCAAGAATTAAGAATAGACAATGTTCCCATCAACACAGCAAAATATGTATGAAAAAGGTGGCAAAACATTCATTCATGAATCTCTCTAAGACTATTCATTTCATCATAGTCACAAAATTGAGAAAACATGCATTGAGAGGTCATCTTATATCTCTGGTGTCAGACGAAAAGCAAAAGCACTTCAATCTCTCCAAGACACTGAGTTTCTCATAACTACTTTAAGGAACACAGAGATCATAATACATCTATACAATGATAGCTGAACAATTTTCATACCTTCCAATGCCTGCATCTACAACACATCTGGATTGGATGTGGTCACGTTTCATAAACGTAGGCTTGGTACAACAGAAGTGAGATAGAGGAGACCAGCTAGTGCTTGGACGGAAGACTTTCCAGCAAAATGAGAAAAGGTCTAAAGTCATGATTCAGTATATGGTACTCTTCCATCTGAGCCAGCACTGGGCCAATTGCGGGGGCACGACATAAAGAGGCACTGTGCTGTCTTACAGATGAGATGTAAAAATCAAGGTCCTCATTTAGCCCTGGTGTCTTAAGCCTGGTCTACACTGGCAATGGAGGTCGATGTAACGCCACTTACAGGGCTGGGGACAGCTCCAAGCAAAGTTCAAAAAAAGTGGCCTTTCGCATATGTAAGTTTTGCTGCCATTGCCCATCATCCCACACCTTAATAACAACACGATCCCACCAATCTGTGCTTGTTTCTCGGGACCAGAACTGGCGCTCCACGCACTGAAGATGGTGTGTGACAGCCTGCAACAAACAGGAAATGTTCCACTCTATGGCTTGTAGCAGGGCAGCCTCAGTAACATCGCTATTTTCCATGCTGTGGCTCCTCTCTCGCCTTTGAAAATACTGCAGGATAAGCTGTGAGGTATTTGTGATGCTCACAATGATAGTGGGATAGTGAGCGGGCTCCATGTCTCTCCAGCAACGTTGTGTGCATGGCATAGAAAAACAGCACAACAAAGTGTTTGTAGTTTTTTTGGGAGAAGGGAGGGAGAGAGGGAGCACACTGCATCATGGAAGGACAACAAGCTTCCCAAAAGCCTTTGCAGCTAGTTGCACTGTGGGATAGCTACCCATGGTGCACTGCTTTGAACGTTGACCGAAGTGTGGCGAGTGGGGACGCAAGAGCCCAGCGCAAGGAGCGGGATGTGATCATGCTCCTGCAACTTCTAAAATTCGGCAGGTGAAAGTCGATTTACAGTCTGCAGTCGAGACACGCTCTTAGACAAATTTCAGTTGAGTAGTTCAACCTAAATTCTCGTATAGGATAAGATGTTCTTCATTTCCTGTCTTAATTTCGGTACTGGGCATTGTTCAGAGAAGTGCTGCCTTTTCAACCCATCATCACCTATTATCATTTCAGGTATAATTTAAAGTTTGATGTTCAAAATGAAAGGTACTTAAATATCCTTAAAACTCAGTCAACCATTTTATCAACCTTGATACCACACCAGAGTGCTTAAAGAGGAGAAACTAGGCTTCAGCCTTTCTGAAGAGACCCGAGATTGTAAGTCATCCACTGAAAAGGTATGCAACTTCAAATAATATGTGCAAAAAACATTGTAAAATACTTAGTTAAAAAATACAGATATCCTGCTGTACATTCTATAAGTTTAAAGAATAAGGCTGAATGAACGAACTGTCTCTGATTGCTTTCCTGCCAAAGTCAAGCACCTAGGGAACAGCTGGAAGAGTCCAGTAAGGCTGCCTCTTTATAGTCTTTTTTTTTTTTTTTTTTTGGGGGGGGGGGGGGAGAGACAGAGAGGGTGGGGGAGGACAGAGGATTTGGGAGGAAAAAACAAATGTTAAATGAAGTTCAAAAAGTGTTTTTAAATACTTTTTAGGATGTCATAATTGAGTATCTGTGTCCAATTCACCTTACATTTTGTAGAAAAACTGACCTCAGCTCTGGATCTGATTTGTGGATTTTTATGAGGGAGCTGCCAAAATTAGTCTTATAAATGGAAATTCAGTTACAACCCTAATTATGAAGTGATTGCCTTCACTGTATAGTCAGCTCTTCTAATACAAACAGTTTGATTATACAACTAAAGGAGATTCCAATACACATTTTTGTCATTGTGGTTTCCAGTATACAGTATATTTTCTGTTGTTCTATGTAACGTCAGGTTAACCTATGGATAAACAGAACAAGCTTTTACGTATATTTCTTACAGTCTTGCTACTTACTTTATACACTGTCAACTAGAAATTCCTTAACTAAATACAACTTAGACTAGAGATTCATTGGAAAGGTATACATGAACTAAAGCTGTTCCAGTCTCACTGGCACAGTAATCAGGAGTACTTATTTGTCTGTATCCTCTTAAATATTTTAGATAGTTTTTTCCGTGACCATAGCTTCCCACATTTCAAGACTCCAGTTCACTTGCAATTTCACTTTGACTGTTGTGTTATTTGTAGCCCCCATATTAAGAGGTGTAAGCATAATTCCAAGTTATTTATTAAAGATATATTTGGAAAGAAGTCATATGAAAAAGACATTTAGGCTTCAAAGCACATTTAAGTCAGTCCCATTTCTTAATTCAAGTGTAAAGTCACATGATACGCACAGACACAAAACCAGCAGATGTACAATGCAATTAAAGTGGACACAAAGCAAAGAACTTTTAGGTTTGCTTGCACCCCACCCATCCCAACTTATCACTTCCAAGGGAAGGGTTCTGGTAATCATCACTTGGAGGCAGACAGTTCATTGTCTCACTCCTGAACTAAAACTCTTTAACTACACCATACTGGTGAGAGTGAAACTAACCAGGATCATGCAATCCCAAGCAATTTCACACATAGTAGGCACTTCAGCACACAACCCAAGTGCTAACTCTCCACCTTCCAGGGTGGACCTGAAAGAAGGAAGAAAAGGGAGGAAAAAAGAGGCAAAGCAAAAAAGGGAGAAACACTGACAAAGGAAGAGAAAGAGGGAAGACAATGAGAACTTTGGTAGCTCACTTAGGTTTTGAAATGGTTATAGGTGGGCTACTAAGATTGCCTTGTTAGATTAAAATTAATGTGTGGCAATTTTGTTTCCTGGAACTGATTTCTACTCCCTCTCCTCCTTGCCAAATCGCTACTAGCCAGAAGCTTTCTGGAAATAATGGGACAAGATGGTGAGGTAATATCCTTTATTGGACCAACTTCTGTTGGTGAGAGATATGAGCTTTCAAGCTTATACAGAGTTCTTCTTCAAGTCTGTGTAAACTAGAAAGCTTGTCTCTCACCAACAGAAGCTGGTCTAATAAAGGATATTACCTCCCCCATCTTGCATCTTTAATATCCCAGGACCAACATAGCTACAACATTGCATACCACAATGGAAATAATGAAACAGCCAAGAACCTCACATTTAACATTTGCAGTCTTTCCATTAGGACAGTGGTCCCTACATTTTTTACATCATGCCCCCCCCCTTACTCCTCTCCATGCTGACCTCCCCTCCTCCCCCCCGGAGCTGGGAACCAGGACCATGGGCGGAGGCTGCAGGCCAGCCCAGGGCTGGGAGCAGGAGGCCGGAGCTTGGGGCAGAGCAGGGCTGGGTGGCACTCCCTCCCCACCCTCCCCCGTGGAGGCTGGCCCAGGCCCTACCAAGCCCCCCCACCCCCAGGAGGGCATGCCCCACAGTTTTGGGACTCCTGCATTAGAAAATGCTGTTTTGGACTTTCCCAAAATTGCATGAAAGGTAGCCCAACATAGAAATAACCTTTATATTGATACCTATCGCCAAAAATACATTTAAGGGAATATTGTCAATTTAAATACACTTTTGTCCAATATTCTTACCTACTACTGTTACATATAACATAGTATCACTGAAAGGTTATAGAAAAAAATTTCAGTTTAACTTTGTCCATAGTCAGCTTTCACTGTCTGTGTGGATCTCATAGCAATAGGGAAAAGAAAGACTTTTGTGAAAATTGGAAAAAATGTGACTATAAAACCACCAAAACATGCAGAAGAATTAAGGGGAAGTTTTAGGACTTTGAACTATTTTAAGTGTTTTAAATTCACATTTCAAGTTAGTCTTCCTTTAAAATGTTTTAAGTTTAATCTTTGAAAAACCTAAACTGCCTTCTTCTAGACTACATATATGGGAAGATTGACAGACATAGCCAGTTGTACTTTCAATGCATGTTCTACCACTCTCTGTCATTCAGTGGTCTGGATATACAAATGGATGGAAGGAGCAGCATTGCATAGCTATGGTACAGAGAACTTCCTAGGCAAAGTAGTGGGTTATCTTCAGGAGAGTCAATGAGGGTACAGAATTTGAGTGTTAATCAACCTTAAAAGTGTACATTATGGACTGAAGTGGGATTTTCAGATTGAATTCTGAGTCCAATTGATTCAGTTCCCAGTTTATCATGTAAGTTACTAGTTTTAAACACCCTTCCCCACCCAAATTTCTAAAATAAAATGGTATACAATCATTTTGTAATACTAGAACTTGTTTGAGCACAGGTAACCAGAAAAATCAGGAATTCTAATACAAGCTCCATGACTTTGGAGGCCACAGAGAAACAAAGAACAGAACAGTCACTTAACCTCTGACTCAGTTCCCTCATCTATAAAATAGGGATATCTACTTACTGTCAGACATCTTGGCAGGCTTAGTAAAATACTTGGAAGAAAAATGCAATCCAAGGGCTAAATTTTATCTGTTCATTATTTTCCCTCAACCTATACTAGATTTGCAGCAACATCACGTTAAGGAAAGAGACTCTCGACCTTTAGCAGACTTAGTTTTTGTATTCTCTAAAAAGTAAACTCTCCTACGCACAATTTAGGCAATGAATTCCTGTTTTTTCAGACAAAAAGATTCTTTAAGGAAACACTGAAAAATTCTGAGATGCCACCCAAGTGCGATCACACAAACACTGAATTACATGATGGAAGGAGAGTGGAAGAGTTTGAAACAGACAGCAGATACCATGCCCAACACAATACATGAAGAATGTGAATGCACAGCTATATGGTACTTGCTAATGCAAGCTCTCAGAAGCAGAATTGAGAAGACTTCCAAAATAAAGAACAGTTGAAGTGCAAAGCAGCTTTTTCATGAAGTGATGAGCTCCTGAAGAACAATGTGATTCCTTTGATGTCACTACTGATGTACCCTTGCACAGGTAGCTTGATAAATAAGCATTCAGCCTCCATTTTGGCCAGTGCTCCAAGTAGAAGCCATCATATAAAAACAGAAAAGAAAACTACAGAAAAGCCTCTGACCTCGTAAGTATTTTTAAAAACCCACACGTATGAAGGGGTAGAAAGCTTGTTCAGAAGAAAACTGCTTTATCTATAATGTTGGACCAATACACAATAAGTATGTTTCATTGAAATATTAGTACATATTCCAATTTGTCAGGTAAATAAAATAATTTGTAATCTCAAACACTAGGTCTATATTTTTTTTGTGGGGAAATAAAAAACAAATAATTTAAATACAGAAGAAAAAAGTATTCTTTTCTACTCTGGCTTATCAAGTAATAAAGTTTAGAAACCTGCCCTATTAGGTATATGTTTTAAACATGTATTGGATTCCCCTACATGGGGGGAAAGAAAAACTCCTTTTTCAACAGAGAGCTAGTACTGAGAAAAAGCAAATCACATTTCTCTTCTATATAGCTGTGCTTCTAAAATGAGTGGCTTCAACATAACCCACTGTCAATGTTTAACAAGTGATAGTGTACTGATGCAAGTCCGAGTGTTATAAATTTGCATCGCACCTTTTCAGAGATTACACTTGTTTCTTAAATGCTAAGATTTAAGAACTAAATCTTACAAAATATAAATTTATCCGAATAAATTAACATATTGTCCATAGCTTTTATCTATATTTCCTTAAGAAGATGCCCGAAAATTAAACACAAACCCCAACAAAGCAAAGAAATACAAAACTGAAGTTGAAACTCTAAGCTCTTAATTTATATTCTCACAGTGAATTTGCTACTCATCAGAGATCAGGCAGGCAGTCACACATGTGACCTAATTCTCAGGTCTCTAAAGGTTAAAAGCAAGTGTATTAACCCATTATTCTTCTTTTAAAAACCATCTCTTTCCTGCAAAGAGAGCGAATTACAACTGAAGCCTTAACTTTGAAATTTCCAACTCTTTCCAGTTTGTGCCATAAATTAAGAATCAAACACAGCCTGTGATTAGCATATGCAACTCCTATTCTCATCAATGGAAGTCTATGTCCCTATACATAAAATTCATTTTATACAAATACAAGTCTTTGAGAGTGGCATTTTTCCCTATTAACTACTAGTGATCGCAGCATGCCACAAATGGCTTAGGAATACATAAGCCTTCAAATAAATTGATTCTGTTACCTTAATGTGCACAGAACACATTCTGCATTGTAGACTTAATGCTGGTTAAGCAAATAAATGTAGGAAGTCTTCTAGGAAAACTTTGTATTTGGGAGAGGAAAATACAAGTGCTTAATAGGTTTCCTTTAATTATTAACAAAATGCAGAATTACATTCTTTAAAAGATGTATATGGACTTATGCATTATACCAGACATCCCATGGATAACCTACACTTTACCAAGTCCAGCTCTGAAACACTATTCATTTTGTAAAATATAAAACATTAGGTAGAAACGATTGATCTCAATCTGTCCTTCTAGAATAATCTTGATATACTTTAATAATCAGAAAAAAAATACATGCAATAGTAGATAAGTTAACTTTCACCTTCCTTTGGTTGAGTCATAACTGGTGTTTGAGTCTCCTTTGTGTATGTAACGATTTCTCGAGGAGGAAAGTCAACTTGTGTAATTTTAGCCATTCCAAGTTTAATAGGCCCACGTCTAAATAAAATGAATAGAGACATTAGAACAATTGGTATTTTTAATACAATCACAACTAGGTTATAAATAATTTCAGATTGTCTGCAGTGATATACAAGCCCATCATCCTACTCCACACAACAAAAATCAAGCTTAAATGCAAAGGATGCTACATCTGAATGTATGTTAATGATATACTAACTTTCTTTTTAAAAAAGATGGCTGGCTTATACATACAGACTAAAAGAAAAAGAAAAAAGCAAAGATACCTGGATTTCTTGACTTTACACAAAAGTATTTTTCAAGGCTTGATAAATCTTAATGTATGACAAAGCTCTTTTTCCACTGGCTAAAGGGCCTGTCTTACAAAGGTAACTCATATGAGCAGTACCATTCTTTTCAATGGTATGGCCCTACTCCCATGAAAGATATTTGCAGGACCAGGGTTCCAAGACTGCATAGCTTGCAAAACTTTAATTATTGTGAAATTAATGTGGGTTTCCTGGCCCATTTAAATATGCTGACCATTTCCTTACTTCTCCCAAATCTATTATTTATGATTTAGAACTGTAAGTCTGTTCCCAAACAGTAGTATAATATCCTGGAACAGAATACTGAAGAGCTTAAAAATAAAGATTTAACATGAAAAATCAAGAACAAGAGCTTATTTATAATATAGAGACGAAATGGGTCTAACTGCATTATACAACATACACACACGAAAAATTACATGACATATTGCAAGACAGACCCATCCCAGGAGAATTTTTATATAAAACTCCTATTAACTTCAATATGTATATTAACCACTATTCCAATAATCCAGCAATAAAAATCAGTACATTATAACTAATCCTTCGATCATCTCTTCCCACACTTAAAAAAATCTATTACAAAATAAATAGGGTCAAGGAAAAAGTCTAACGTTCTTTCTTTTTTAATTTTTGGAAGGCAATCACAATTGTATGACATGATGTGGGTCTTAATGAAGAAAGATTACCATTGTAACAGACTTCATGGTATATTAGCCACAAAACAATAAGTTCCCATCTTTTCTTATACTAAACACATTTTGTACATATTTAAATGTGTAGTTATTTTATTTCAAGATGACATTTTATAGTTGTCTTTCCAAGAAAGACGTAGATAAAAAATGATGCTAAAGAGAGCAAGAGATATTGCTGGAAAAAATGATAACTTGCAGTCACAGTAAGACTGAAGTTGCCCACTATAGACCACTAAACCCCAGGACAGCATGAACTTTGCTTACTTTCAGAACTTGCGTTCCCTTAACTGTAACTTAAAGTTCATTTAAAAAAAAAGAACTCTCATATTGGAGATAGATATATTATATTTGATTTTATATTTATAAATACACAAAAGAGGGAACATAAAAATCTATGAAATACCCCAAGTCGGAATCAGAGTGGAGCTGAAGAACTGATGGATCGGTATCCCAATGCAGTGTCCTGATACCGTAGGTTGAACCACCATGCAGCATTAGCAAAAGAGGCCAGAGATTAGTGAAGCAAATACACACTATGAAATGTTAAAGCTATTGTAAGTTTATAGTTATTTCATTGTTTAAAAGAAAAAATGTAACATCAGTTAGTAGAAATTCAGTGACCATTCAAAGCTACAATACATGCAATAAGTATAAAACAGTTAAATGCAAACATATTCAGAGCAAATAGAGACATTCAGTTCTTTCAAAGATGAGAAATTAAAGCATTGCAGAATAGCTAAAAACAGTAGTCTTTAAAAAAAAAGCCAAATGAACAAAAGTCCATTAGAAACAGTTTAGGAACTGTTTAACTTTAAACTTCGTTTTAAAGCTATACAAATTTAATTATGTCATATGAAGTCAGGTTTGTTAACGTATTACAATATTGCCCAAAGCATTAAATATGTGCAGGAAATTGTCATATAGGTAAAGGAAATGAGTCAACACATGAAACTTTTGGTAGAGAAGCAAAATGCATTTCCACTGGGATACAGAACTACTAGAGTTTCCAAGATGTGACACTGCTGTAATTATGGGTTAAGCATTGCCTTGGGCTTACAAATGGCATCCGATTTAAAGCCATTTAAAGATATTCAATTTAAGATAGAAAACAGTGGGCTTTATATTAACAAAATGTTTCAATATAGTGAATATTCAGCACAGTATATAGGAATAAGAAGTGGAATGGATCTGCTACAGGTCACTTATGTAAAACAGGTCCTGCTTTATAGTGTAGTCTTGGCGGGGGGAGGAGGAGAAATCTACATCTAGTGTTGGAGTCTACTTCTAACTCTACCAGGGCATAAAGCAGCAATTTCAAACAAACACATGTGAAATATTAGCAGCAGAACATCTGCTTTCAGTAAGCTTGTATACGCTACCATACTTTGTAGAGAATTTTACTATTATTTTGTAACAGAAGCTGAAAAATAAAGAACATGCAATATGTTAGTATGCTAAGTCAATAAAAGGTTTTCCTGTATGATTATTTTAGGAAGACTGAAATTATTTTCTAGTGTAACTAGAGAGTTCCTAGAGAGATGTAAAGTTGCTCCCAATAGTTTAATACAATGCGGTGAAAATATTAAATTAAATTTTATGTACCTTTAATTATGTACTAGGTTGTTCTAGTGGCAAGTATTGGTTAAAAGGGTACCAACCTTTAATTAATGGTTTAATTAGAAATGCAAAGCTATTGGTTTTACTGTCTGAAAGTATGGACAATCGTTTTCCAAGTCATTGGAAAATTGTCTATGTATTACTTGCAAATACATGGACAGTACCTCCCATGTGTCCAAAATAAATTGCTTTGAATGCACTGCTAAATTTTCTTAGTAACTTTCTCCTTCCCTCTCCCATATAAAACATGCCATCCGAGTTTTGCAAAGATGTATTGATTGCTGAAGCCGATAAATATGTTCAAACTCTCACTCTTTTCAAAGTTGTCTTGAGAAAATTTTAATCACATTGCTTTGCATAAAATCTAGTTTCTTAGAGGTTGCTCAGTCATTCAAACTCACTTCCTGACACTCTTCATAGTTTCTTCACTGGTATAAGAAATACTATATCCTTTAAGATTCTCTCTACACTATCTGTTGGATTATATTTTACCAGAGATGCTCTTCTGAAACCAAGATGGCATTCTGAAAGTATTGTCTGGTGGTTGGATCTCCTGACTCCCAATGTAATGTACTAAGTTATTCTAGTGGTTCTCAACCTTTCCAGACTACTGTACCCCTTTCAGGAGTCTGATTTGTTTTGCATATCCCAAGTTTCACCTTACTGAAAAATTATTTGCTTACAAAAATCAGACATAAAAATGCAAAAGAGTGCCACAGCATACTATTACTGAAAAATTGCTTATTTTCTCATTTTTACTATACAATTATAAAATAAATCAATTGGTATATAAATATTGTACTTAAATTTCATATGACTTGTTTATACTGTTCTATGTACTGAAATGTTAGTTTGTACTGACTTCACTGGTGCTTTTTATGTAGCTATTGTAGAACTAGGCAAATATTTAGACAAATTGATGTACCCCCTGGAAGACCTCTGAGTACCCCCAGGGGTTTGCGTACCCCAGTTGAGAACCACTGTTCTATTCCTTTTCTACCACTGACTCACTATTTGATCTTGAGCAAATTAATTTATCTAAACCTCAGTTTCCCTCATCTGTGAGATGGGAAAATTGCTGCACTTCCAAACTCTGTAAATTGCTGTGAAGCCTAATGTGTAGGGCACTTTGAGATGTGTGGATGAAATTACAGAAGTACAAGGTATTATTTTTTCTCAAGAGTTTTCAAAGACCTGTACTTACATTACATTTATGACATACCTTTATGCAATTGTATATGCAGAATATACAATGGTGAAGACAATATTTTCATTAGTTTGAGATGAATTCACCCTAAATGTACATGTGAAGTTTGTCATATCAAACATATTTCATACACCATTCACCATTCCATATTACAGATAAAAGGAATGTATTCTTCAAATATTTTAGATTAAAACAATGCTAACGGAGAACCAACACCCACACCCAATGGATTATGATACAAACAATTCACAGATCTCATGTCACATGTGGACTGTACTACTTAAAGTCTGGCCGTTACTAAATGAAAGAGCAATATTATTGGATATTTTATTACATATCAAGTGAGCTTGATCCACACAGACTGAATGAAATATTAACAAAGCTGCATTCAATAGGTATAGTATGCAAGAGCAATCAGGAAAGCAATGTGTCTCTATGTTAGTCATGTGTTGCATTCTCCTGTTTTTGCTTATTACTTACTTTTTAGCAACAATCTAAACTTTGTTTATGCTACTAACCGGTTATGAAAATAATCCCATGGTTTTTACAGTTGGGATGGCTAGTAATAATATTAACAACTATATATAAATGGGATGCAAGCAAATCATTCTTCAAAGCATGGGGTATGCAAAATATGAGAATGATATCAGCCACAACATAAGTATGTGGAAAAGACATGAGTATGCTATAACATTTATCAGATGCACAAACAACTTAAATCTTATTTAAACTTTTTCCAGAAAGTGCAAAAAAACCAACCAACCTCATATGCAATCTAGAGGATAATTATGTTTTAACAAGAAGCTAGTGCACAATATAAATGAACACTGATAAGTTTTAAAAACTTATTTGACGATGGCCTAATATTTTCATCTTTGTCAATTAATAGATTTTCTGAGCAAATTATTAATGAGACTTTTCCTACTATCTGAAGAGAGTGCACTTGATATGGCAGTGAAAAAATCCTTTGATATAACATTCCCCTTCCTCCCACCTAACTGCCCTCCCCCTACCCACTTTGAACTATTGGTCCAATAGTAACAAACATATCTGGTTCTCTAATGTTAAAAAGGAATTCAAAGTTTCATTTTACTTGCAGCTTCTGTATTTAAATAAAATATATTCCAAGATAATTATCTGAATCAGAGGATACAATGGTTTTACATAATAGTGTTAAAAACATGAATTGCTTTAGAACAAGAGACGTTATGCATTTTATCTTAAAATCTGATTTTTAAAATTTGTTAGTGTCTGTTAACACTAACTCAGTATTATTTTAGAGAACTCCTCAAGCTACAAACATTTCTAACAATGTTTTAATAATCTAACGTTTTAAGAAAGTTACCATACCGAGGTCCAACGGCACCATCACCAGAGTCTTGGCTTCCAGCTTCACTTGGAGTACTCACAGATTTGGAAGATGGAGACATAGGAGGAGGGACTAAATAGTGAAACAGACAGGTATCCGCTGTTACTACTCGTAGAGGTTGCACAGCTTAGGATGTTTCCAAATTAATTTAACATGAAGTATTTAAAAAAAGTGATGGTGAACAAAAAATACATGGATGAAATGAATAAAAGAAAGAGAGGGGAAAAGACAATGTTAACATCTCATGCTGGAGACTCATGCAAGTCTTTGGCATTTAATGCAGTTGGGATATATATATTTAAAAAAAAAAAAAAAAAGACACCTAGGAGAAAATGACTTGTGGATCTTCTTTAAAAAAAACAAAAAACAAAACAAAACACACACCTCAATTTCCACAAAATGCTGCCACCAACTTTCAAAGGAGACAATTTTCCTTACAATTTGTCATTTCCAAATGCATTAAAAACTGTTTTCATGGATTAAACAGACTGTAAAAAACACTATTTAAATTCAGCTAAATTTGCCTTTGCTTCAATTACAACAGCAACAATTTTTTTTGCCATAGAATAAATTTTAACCCGTAACATTGTTATTTTACCAGATATTAGTAATTAACACTTTTTTTAAAATTAGCTGCTATCCTGGAGCTGACAGCTTTATTAAATATAATGCTGTTATTTAAAATATCTCCTTTAAAAGTTTCTAGCATTTTGGGTGAAGATTTCAAACAAAATTTAAAAAGCAACATGCTTTTGGGAACTGATGCATAATGAAGAGTGACATCATGCAACTTAAATACCATACCAAACTGTTGCAGTGTTCCTTTCCCCACTCTAGAAATTATGATTTGTAAGAATGGTCTAACCCAGCCTTTTTGACAGCCTAATAGTGCCTCAAATTTTTTTTTTTTTTTTTACGTTTTATTTTTCAGCAACACAAATACACTCAATACAAAAGGTTCTCCCCTACACTGGGAGAATTTTGTTTTGTTTTTTAAAATCAAAACAGGGAAAAATTACTGTTAAAAAGTTGTTAGATAGCACTTCTTTTACAGGTGTACTTTTACTGGGTAGTCACTGCCATCTGCTGGATAATTTATAGAATGACTGCCTATGCCCCCTATTTTAGTACTGCATGACTTTATCACGAACTTCTTCAACTAAAGAAGATAATTAACATAAAAACATACAAGCATGACTGAAAACTCATTCTGCTTTCACTAAATTAAACAGTTAACACCTGAAAACAGAGTTAAGTGATCACAATGCTTAGACTATCAACTTAGCTCACACTGTGTATAATGTGAAATCAAGTGATTGAGCTCTAAATATTTAATACTAAACTATGACATTAAATATCACAGAGCCAAATCTAAAAATACTTAGGTATACTGCAACTTAAAACTGTATGTATCCTTCAAAGTAAAGAAGTGCCCCCCCCCCACAACCTGCACTCCCCCCAAAAAAAATCCAATGGAAGAAAAGATGAGGACAAGTGACTGACTTTCCAGGATTTCTCTCCCCTGGGTGCAGCTGCTTACTGTACACAACTTCATAGATCAGGTAAGAGTCAAATACACAAAATCAAAAAGGTAAGAGTAGCAA
This sequence comes from Emydura macquarii macquarii, assembly GCF_026122565.2. Taxonomy (NCBI): domain Eukaryota; kingdom Metazoa; phylum Chordata; order Testudines; family Chelidae; genus Emydura; species Emydura macquarii. The sequence continues at coordinate 75,165,161 of NW_027131390.1, forward strand.
TAAGAAAAAGAAAACCAAAAAAACATAACTACTGTTTCCTGAGTCAGAGGGAGATCCCCCTGCTGAAAGAGTGAAAACTAATTCTTGGGGTGAGTGAGCTTGTTTCTGTTCGGTTTTTCTTTTGGCTTGCTTAAAGTGTACAGTGAGGTCTATAGGGGACTGTGTGTTTGGGGACTGTGTGGGAGTGGGGACCAGAGGCCTGCTAGTTGAGTAGGTATTAGCAAGGCTCTAGCCTCCTGTCCTTTGATCCTGAATCACTCATGATAATTCTTGATCACCTTTTTCCTGTGTGTTAACAAGGGGGCATGGTTCAAAAAGGCCATTATCACCAATGACAATATTGCTCCTGTGTCCAGACAGAGAACCCAATCATGGATGCCTCTACCCATGGTGTGGATTTGCAGAGACTGTGGCCTGCAGTCCCTATCATAGAAAGCCAGGAAATGAGACCATGCAGTGAGAGAGGTTCCAGTTGGTAGAATCCCTCAAGAAGCAGGTGGGAGAGCTACAGGAGGAGATGGTTAGGCTGATGAGCATCCTTGCAAGTGAGGATTCATCAAAAATACACACATGGAGACCACCAAAGTTGAGGAAGCAATCCAGCTGGAGAGGACTGCAGTAGCACTACCAGGGGAGGAGGAAAACAGCTCCTTCACAGGGAGGAAGCTGGCTGCTGGCTAATTCTGCTCCCAACCCACCCTCCATAGAGATAAAAACCAGTTTGCTACTCTGGCTATGAGGAATCTTCCCCAAAGCTAGAGGAGCAGAAGCCACGTACCCTCAAGCCTGGAAGGAATGTGGCCACCACTCCAGAGAGGAAACGAAGGGTAGTGGTGGTTGGTGACTCCTCTAAGGGGGTCTGAGGCATTCATCTGCCGGCCTGACCTGGCATGCTGGGCTGTGTGTGCGCATTGCCTGCAGTGGCCTGTATTTGCGACATTATGGAGGAATTGCTGAGGATCAGCTGGCCCTCTGACTATTACCCCATTAGAAGCAAGAGGAAGACCAAGGATAGAATAGGCCCATTACTCAATGAGGAGGGAAAGACTAACAGAAAATGCAGCAATGGATGAAGCTTTTTTATTTCAGTTTTCACCAAAAAGCTTAGCAGTGATTGGACAACTAACAGAGAACATCAGTGTAAACAGGCTAGGATCTGAGGCTGAAATAGGGAAAGAACAGGTTGAGAATTACTTAGGCCTGGTCTACACTTACCTTAAAGTTCGGGGGCAGTCAACGGGAGTTACGCAAGCTACTCACAGTAGCTTGCATAACGCCCATTGACTTCTTAACTTTTGTTGTGCACTTGAGGGGGTGGTTTTAACAAGTCAACTTCCGGATCGATTGAGTGGATCTTCACTGACCGCTTAATCGATCTGGATAGATCAGTCTGATGGTGGCAAATTCACCGCCGTCAGTGAAGACGTACCCTTAGACAAATTAGATATCTTCAAGTTGGCAGGGCCTGATGAAACACATCCTAGAATACTTAAGGAAGTGACTGAAGAGATCTCTGAGCCATTAGCAATTATCTTTGGGAACTCATGGAGGATGGGAGAAATCCCAGAGGATTGGAAAAAGGCAAATATAGTACCTATCTTTAAAAGGGGGAACAAAGACAACCAACTTTACTTCGGTATCTGGAAAGTTATGAAGCAAATAATCATCAGTTTATAAGCATTTAGAAGAAAATATGATGATACGTAACAGTCAACATGGATTTGTCAAGAACAAATCCTGTCATACCAACCCAATATCCTTCTTTGAAATAAGTCTTGTGGATAGGGTAGCGGCAGTAGATGTGATATCTCAAAGTTTACGGTACTATCTTGCATACTCTTTTCATAATCAAACTAGGGAAATATAGCCTACATGAAGAACCAGCTGAAAGGTAAGTGCACAACTCAGAGTACTTATCACTGGTTCTATCAAGCTGGAAGGACATAGAGAGTGGGGTCCCTCAGCAATCTGTCCTTGGAGCAGTTAAATTCACTATCTTCATAAACAATTTAGGTAACAGCATAGAGAGTATACTTATAACATTTGCAGATGATACCAAGATGGAAGGAGCTGCAAATGTTTGGAGGACAGGATTATAATTCAAAATGATCTGAAACTGGAGAAATGGTCTGAAATAAATAGGATGAAATTCAGCAAGGACAAATGCAAAGTACTACATGTAGGGAGGAAAAAAAAATCATTTGCAGAAATACAAAATGGGAAGTGACTGCCTAGGAAAGAGTATCAAAGAAAAGGATCGGGGGGGGGGGTGTTATAGTGGAGCACAAGCTAAATGAGAATCAACAATGGAATACTGTTGCAAAATAATCGAACGTGATTCTGAGATGTATTAGAAAGAGTGTTGTAGGCAAGACCCAACACATAATTCTTCCACTCTATTCAGCACTGATAAGACCTCAATTGGAGTATTGTGCTCAGATCTGGGCACCACACTTCAGGAAAGATGTGGACTAATTGGAGAAAGTCCAGAGGAGAGCAACAAAAATGATTGAAGGTCTAGAAAACATGACCTATGAGAAAAGGTTGAAAAAAAAAATCTGAGTTTGTTTAGTTTAGTGAAGAGAAGACTGCTGGAGGTGGGGGGGTACAACCATCTTCAAGTATGTAAAAGGTGCTTACAAAAAGGAGGGTGATGTCCTGTCCTCCGTGAATAAGGAGAACAGTTTAAGAAGTAATTAGGCTTAAATCACAGCAAGGAACATTAGAAAAAACTTCCTAAGAGTAAGAGCAGTTAAGAACTGGAACAAATTATCCAGGGAGGTTGTGGACTCTCCATCAACGGAGATTTTTAAGAACAGGTCAGACAAAAACCTGTCAGGGATGGCCTAGGTAATACTTAGTCCTGTCTCACTGCAGGGGACTGGACGAGATGACCTATCGAGGTCCCTTCCAGTCCTATATTTCTGTGATGCTATGATCATTGCCACAAAAATAATTAGCCAATGGAAACAATCCTTTGAAGGTTCCCTGATTTTCTACACCAAATTCTGCCCCAATGTACACTCCGTGCAACCCTGTCAGAGACATTGAAACTATATGAAGTGAGAGTCAGGACAGAATCTGACCCTCTAATACTAAATTTAAAGTGCTTTTTAGGAATCTCTTGTTCAACAGACTATCACACAAGTATTTAATGAAAATTCTCTCTTTATTCTAGTCTATTTGCACCAGAATATTTTTTTGAGAGACAGCACTATATAGGTGGAAAGGAAAGACTAGTGCCACAGTGAGTACATACTCTATGCCTCCCAGTTTATTAGCATTTGTATGAGGTTTGCATTTTCTGCAACAACTGCTATATGCAGCATAGCTGAGTGGTTTATCTTTAGTACAACAACATGTATATGTTAAAGAAGTAGATTCTCATTACCAAATTAAATGGTAGATCTAATTCATGGTTTTGGAAAATAATTCTTATTTCTGATGTTCTGCCAAACAAAAAAATACCTAAATTTGCTCCTCCCAAAAAACCTCTTTTCTTGCAGAGGATATTACATTTAGAACTCTTCAATACATCTGTGGTAAAAGCAGATATAAAATACTATATTATAAAGAAGTGTAGAAGAAAGACTATAATTAGGCAAAAAATGCAAGGGATTCACAAAAATAAGTCCTTTTATACTGATTTACCAAAAGGCAACTTGTAGTAGCCATATGTATCTAGTAAACATATTGTCATGTAAAACAATGATTTACTAAATCTCCATCTACAGTACTTTATTCATAATCAATGCTATAAATAGTAACATGCAGTGAAGAGGTCTGAGGCCTAATCTCTTTAAGTTCTATGTTACTAGACTAAAACTTGCACATTATTCCTAGGTAATAAGCAGGCTAGTAGGAAAAGCAGATCAGAGGACAATTGAGAAACAGATTTGTGCAAGGGATCCATTTGACTGGCACAAAGTGTATTATTTCTAAACCAGTCTCGAGTTTAGTCTGTGATACTACAGTGCCCCCCTGTGGAGCACCTCATTCCAAGAAGGAAGTCTCCCCCTTAGTGGGGACAATGCCTATTTAATGCATATATAATTATTTTATGAGCTAGGCATCCTTATTTGGACTAATCTTGATTGTTAGAAGGTAAAATTATAATGATTTCTTAAAGCAGTTTTGTGTTTCACTAAGTAAGTACGGCTTCTTACATCAAAGATATGATGGTATTTAAAAAAAACAGCATTAGAGAATCAGTTCTTAAAAGTGAAATCCCATATATCAAATCAATAAGGCAACAATCTGGTATAAGAAAACCACCTCGTTGAAAGTCTACAGAAAGGGAAGACCATATCAATACATTTACTCTATCAATTTTTCCAGTATAACTTTTTCCTTTGAAGAAACATAACCTGACTTAGAGCTTGATCAAAGCTTCTGCTTGAAGTTAAATGTAGCCACTGAAAGTAAGTGTCCTTCACTGTCACATGCAAGCAAGGTCCAGGTTTGGACAAATGGTGCCCTCCCTGAAGAGTATTAATTCTGGTAGGGCATGGAATTTCAGACAATTTTTCATCAACGACTACTCATTGTAAACTCAAAGATTTCTTGTTTTAGAGGTGAGTACCAGCTCATGGCTTTCAGACGTTCATAGACAGCCAGAAAGCATGTGTTTATGGACTTCTGAAAGAGCCTTTCATATTAGGTCAGCAGAATTGTCAAGCTTTCATTTCTCCTGTGAGGAAATGTCCAACTTTTAGTCTGCCAAAACAACTAACAGATAGGAATGGATCATTTGTAACACATCCTACTGCAAAAGACTCCAGAACTCTGAATATCCCTATATGGCAGGCAGAGGCAGAGGCAGAGGCAGAGGCAGAGGCAGAGGAGAGAGAGGCAGAGGCAGAGAGAGAGAGAGAGAGAGAGACACACACACACACACACCCCTGTGGAGTACAACTGCCAGAGCAATGATTTAAGAAACAGAATTCTACTCTCACAAGTTGAAGCTCATGGAATAAGACGGTTTTAATGGCATCCCCAGGGTCATTTTCAAAACGCGTAGAGATTGTTTCAAAAGTAGATGCAACAAGGCAGTCAGAGAAGGATCACATTCATAATGGAAAAGCAACTTCCACATTGCTTCTAACTTGCCCAACAAGATTCAGAGTGATAGCCCAAATCAAAAGGATAACTTGAAATCCTGGGTGCTCAAAAGCTAGTGATGAGAGAAGTGTCTGAGATGCAGGATGGAGTTTAAAAATACATTTATCTTTTCCACTCTGATTTTTTTCAGAAAGATGGGGATAAGGAAAGCCAAAGACTTTTTGACATTCCTGATATACAAGCCTATCCAAGAATGGGATAGAATTGGAGGGAAAAATGGGGAAAGAATAAGTTTTAACTGTCTAGGAAAAGATACTTGTATTTGACCTTGCTGTTACCCCCATTATTGGAAGTGAAGGCATATTTAGGCCTGACAGAAGTTTGCTGTGGATTTTAAAAGTCTGTTCTGATTACATTTAATGGTATAAACAGAACATGTACATGTAAAACTACGGAATAATCATGTTTGTGAGAAGAAGCAAAGATAAAGTAAAAAGCTAGAAAAGACCAGTTTGTACTAATACTAAACTTGTACTGACAGGGGAAGAGAGTTAACATGGAGATGAGAGACTAATACATGTGTGTAAGAAAATATAAACAAAAGTTATAAATAAATTTGTGTGACAAAGGGAGGCTGAAGCTGTGTTGTCCGGTGCTGGAGGAGACTGTCATGAGATTGTCCTGATGAGTTTCCCACCTGTGAGTAACTGGTCACTACTTCTGAGTGTTTTTCCTTAATAAATATTTGTTAGACCCATCTGCTGATTAAGTGAACCTCAATCCAACACCCATAAGATTATTTAGGTGTTTTTTTTTGTTTTTTTGTTTTTTTTTGGGGGGGGGGGGGTGGGGGAAGGGTAGCTTAAGTAGTAGAAACAGAACAAATGCACAAACTCTGCCTGAAAATGTATTGTAATTAAGATCAGTGATTGTGGAAAAGTGGACAATAGATAGCCAAAACCCTGCTTGTCAACAGAGGACAAAATACCAATGTGCTGGTCATGGAAAATAGGAGGAAAACAAAAACATGTATTTAACACAGACCAAAACAGATTTCCAATTATTCACTTTTGTTTATGCTCTGAAGGCAAACTTACTTGGACATATATTCCTCAATTTTTTTATTTAAATACGTGCCAAAGATACTTTTACTCTTAATTGAGATCCCAGTTCTCAAAGAGGGTCTTAAATATTGAGCAGATTAGCAGAATTCAATATTTTACTAGCAATATTTTGTAAAAGAAGAGAGATCGAGCAATTAATTGTGCACACTGAGGCACATCAGTTATGATTGACACTTATGACAAATTGTGCCAAAGACAAAGGATGCATGCATTTTAGAATCACTGAGTCAGTCATTTAATTTTCAAGCTTCTAATACAAATGCTACATTCTTAATGATAGGATATGAAGGATGAAACATTTAACTGATATTCTTACCAATAGGAGAATCTGGTGTTAGTCCCATGCTTTGAAGCAATGCTTCAGCTTCTCTTCTTTTTTTTTCAAGGTCAGACTCTTCTTGTACAGGAAGAACTTCCTTCTTCTGATCAGTCTAAAAAAATTTCAAGGACAACCTTTATGAGGCAGTATATAGTTGGTGTAACACATTTCATGGTTTCATATATTTCAATATTCACTTTTCTATGCTTAGTGAATAAACATCTTGAGTACAACTTGGGAAAGTCTCATATAGCAATCCTCAAGATCTTTTTTGCAGGGAAATTCAAAGAGCTCTTTCTGTATTCCTTAATGAGAGGATGGTCTGGAAAACCTCTAGAATGGCAATAACTGTTATAGATAGAAATACTATGGGTTTGGGACAGCAAGACAGAACCTTGGCCAGTGGTGTGACAGGACACTCTGCCAGATATGGAATATATTTAAACACTTAAAAATTAAGAGAAATATATATATCATGTCATATGCTAGCAGGCATGACCACATGCAGAAACAGTTCTTTGTAGTGGTATACAAGGGTACTTAGGTTTTCTTATCAGCCACCTATGTCTCACAATGAAGGAAAGGGAAGGGTGAAAGAACTATGCAACACCCTCTTTCTTCACTCAAACTCGAATGATGGATGCAATGTTTAAGTTGTTTCTTGCCACACTCCACAAAACAAAAAGAAAAAAAAAATCAAATAATCAAACACTTCAGCATATTATTCAAAACAATAACCAAAAGATTAATGTTTGGGCCAAGTGAACTTTAGGATTAAAGCACACTCAGCTCCCACCACCACCTCAGGCTAAAAATCAAATTAACTATCCTCCAACTGGTCACTAAAACAAAAGTAGTCTAGAATAATTGATGCTCTAGATAGAAAGATATCTGTAACACTTCATTGAGCTTAAACAAATAAATCTATTACTTATTAACTTAGAGAAATAGGATCCAAATTCAAGTTGCTCATATTATACAATAAATTCATCTCATAATTAGAGTACAATCATTGGCACTCTATTATCATCATTCTTTTGTAAAGATGTTTTAGAGGGGTAGCCGTGTTAGTCTGTATACAGCAAAAATAATGAGAGTTCTGTGGCACTTTAGAGACTAACAAATTTAATATTTGCAGACATAAGCTTTCAAGAGACTTCAGCTCTCCTCTTCAGATGCAGTAATACAGAAAATAGGTGCCTCTGTCTTACCTATTTTCTGTATTACTGCATCTGAAGAGGAGAGCTGAAGTCTCTTGAAAGCTTATGTCTGCAAATATTAAATTTGTTAGTCTCTAAAGTGCCACAGAACTCTCGGGGTTTTTTTTTTGTAGAGATGAACTGGTCATTCAACAGGAATCCTTTGAACAGGTGGAAAAAACTAGATAAGTCAATTATCTCACTAGGTGATGGTTAAAGACTGCCTACTCTTCATTTGGATACATGTAATATTTCCAAACCATTGTATAATTTCTCCTAGATCAAGGTGTTCCCAAACATCACAACAAGCCCCCATTGATGTGCCATCTGCATTACACATGAATCCTGGAAAGTACAAACAGTCAATAAACACACTTTTCTGTGATCATTGGGACATGGATGATATTGCAAGATATTTCTCTGGGTATGTCTTCATTGCTGCGGCATCAGGGATCGAAGCAGTGGCGTCAATTGAATGGGTCTATGTAGAGGGCGTCTCCCATCGACACAATGCAGTGAAGACGCTGTGCTACATAAACATAAATATTTTACGTAGCTTGCGTATCTCCTGTCGACTGCCACCACCAGTGTAGACCAAGCCTCTGTCTTTTCTTTATGTCTGAATCACGCTGCTGGCAGTTACCCAGTGTTCAGTAAAATGCTGTTTTAAGATTCCTGCCAGTTCATAACTTAAGAGCAGAAAAGACATGAACAAAGGGCCCAATTCAGCAAAGCATTTAAACATATGCTTAATTTCAAGAACATACTTTAAGTGCTTTGTTGAATCTGTGCCAATGTGCAGAAGTTTTCAGCAGAAAACTACAGTGTATAACTGCCAAATGTGCACTTAAGCAATTTTCTTGATTTCTTTTTACTATTGATTGTACCTTCTAACATGCAGAGTAGGTGACTATGGCCTGATTATTGTTTTGCTTTTAAAATGCAGGTGAAGATGAGAATTGGCTAGCATGGCACAACATTCTACTAGGCCATTAACAATATTGATAGTCATTAGAAATACAGTGACAATGCCAAGGGACATATTGAGAACAACATTTAAGAAAATATTTTTCACAGTTGATGCAGTTTGTTTACTTTGTACAGTGAGATCAGACTAATCACTTCAATTTTCTGCTTTTCATGCACTAGTACTGCTATTACATTTGGATTTCTAACAAAGCATAGGGGGAAGAAAAACACTGTCATACCAGTTTTTAATAGAAATATTTCCATGTTATTCCCCTTAAAAAGAGCCGCACATTTAAGTTTTAGCCTACCGTACTTGACAGCATACCTCTAAGTAACATGAAGCAAGTTAATAAATTATTATGTGCAACACACGTTACAGGACATAAGCAAACAGTTGATAATTTTCTTGTTGATAAAAATACAGGTTCTTACTTCCTTTTTCTTTCTTTCTTCCTCCTTTCTTTTCTTCTCCTCCCTGATTTGCGCCAAACGTTGCTTTTTGCGCTCTAACTCTGCCTTCAATTCACTTTTGTCAGACATGGCTGGAACCCTGATCAACATCAAGTAATTATTAAATAAGTCATATAATATAGATAGTGAAGTATTTTTAACATAGTAAGCTTCCATGATTTTTCAAAAAGTTAAGTCATTTTGATAAAATGTACTTATCTGGCCTACTAAAAACAAAGCTGTGAAAGAAAGCCTTCAAGAGCCACCTTAACATTCATTACACCATATCCAGACTTCCTTCACGCAACATATCCTGCTGGCTACCAAAAGATTAGAGCCTCTGATCCTACAAAGGGCTCTGCTTATGAACAGAGTCAACTACACTCAGGACCAAGGCATAGGGACAGTGGAAAAGAGAATATCATCAAATAATGAACTGCTTTTGCATTTTAGTTGTTAATTTTAAAGTTTACTTGTTGCAGTTTAACAGTGTATCCTGCAGTACGTAGCTGTATTAAATCTGTATTCTGAATCATATGAGGAAGGCCAACTTTTATTATCTAAAAAGTCAGGTAAGTATAATTTATTAAAAGTGAATACAATTTGAACTATACAAAATGTAGATAACTCAAAATGTTTTTCTTTATGATTTTTTGTCTAGTGTTCACTGTCTGGAATTCCAGAGTATTTTTCAAAAGAAAGATGCAGACACAGGTGGATTCAGAAATGCCTGGTCAATAATATGTTCTACCGTGAACACAGCAAGATTTTCCAAATTAAACAGGTTGGTAGAACTGGAGACTTCATCCCCATTAAACACAGGTACCAAAAATTAAAATACTGATCAGAAAAGCTGTACATGTATGGGGTGGAAGAATAAGAGATCAAATTTGCTATTGCAAAATAAATGTCAGAGGAAGCTCTACATGAACAAGAAGAGCAGCTGTGAATGCCCTTTTACCTCAGTCTGCCAACAGTGATACACATGCTTAACTTTAAGCCCAAGCAATGATTGCAATGGAAATATTCAAGTTCTTGAAATTATGCACTTGTGCAAATGTTTGCATAAGCAGTGCTTTCCAGAGATGAAGCTAAAAGATATAAAAAATTAATTTCCAAAATACACTTGTCCATCAACAGTAATATACCCATTACATGTATGTGTGTGCGTGAAAAAAAGAAACACATCAGAAATGTCATATATTTAGTCCAATGTACATTTAGATGTTTACTTTTCTTCTATATTTTAAACCAAAAAAATTGATCATAGATCAGTTTTTAAGCTCATCAAAACAGATTCAGGGATGAATACTATAACTGCACGTTTCTGTTTAGTTTTTAAAAAAGGAATTAGGAAGTTTAATACTAACTTTACAAAGCACAGATTATATAAAATGTGGTGGCTCCAGTATAGAAAGACAGCTTCCCAACACTGCTGCCACTGGCAAAAGATGGAAAAATGGGTAGGATCAGGTTCCTCATCTTGATTCGATACATTATCACCAGCTGCAAACAGCCCCACCGTAAACGAGAGACGCCTGAAGGGCTCTGTGACAGCCCAGCGGGTTTAAGCGAACCACGGGTGAGTGAGAGCTCGAGGTGACAGACTAGCTGCTGCATAGATAGAGTCGTGCTGTCACCCAGAGGTGGCTGCATGTCACGCTGCTGCATCGGTAAAACCTGGAGCCCATAGAGCTGGAAGAAGGCGCCCAGGCAGGGATGTCAGGGCTCACCCATTACAGCACCATCAACGCTTCATCCCAAGGCCTCCTCCCCACAACCAACACAAGGCAGCAAGCGCCTCCCGAGGGTCCTGGCAGCTCCGCCTGAGACAGGGGTTGCGACTCCCCACCACCCAGGACCCCACCTATCGCCTCCTACTGCCCAGCAAGCGGGGCCACCTCGGGTGAGGGGGTGGTGGGAAGGGGATCCCCGGCACCTCCCTTCAGCTAGCGCAGGGCAGGGGCGCGGTGGTGGTTGGTTCGGGCGGCGTGAAGCACTCCCTTCCCCCTGGACGCGGCGGGGACGGCACGAACCTGACAGCGGGGCCTCTCTTCGCTTAAACCGCCGCTCGGAAGCTCCGCGCTCACCTCCCCTTTCGCCTCTTCACAAAGGCGGTGGCCGGCGGCTAGCGTCAGCTCCGCAGCAGCGCCGCGTATCTACGGGAAGTGCGGAAGGACACACGCCACCGTCTTCTGAAACGCGCATGCGCCACAAGCTCGCCGGCGCTGGTGGAGGGACGTAGCCGGTTCTCGCCACAGAACACGAATGTGCTAGAACTGTGGGCAAAGAGCCGCCGGCACCGCCCGTGGGGCTGGGCTCCCGCGCTCGAAGTGAGGGTAGATGCTAGGAGCCTGAGCCCGGCACCCAAATGGCATAAAATAAACCCGACATCGCCCACATAGTCTTCAAGTACGGCACTATAGCCGAGGAGACCACAAGTCCCAACATGCAACGCGGCCCAGCGGGCTAACACTTCCCAGTAGGTAACGCGACCAGGCCGCCGCCGCCGGCGGAACGGAGCAATGCATTCTGGGAGCTATCGTCTCGGGCTGAGGTCGCGAGGAGCAGTGCATGCAGGGAAGTGTAGTTTCCATCGGCCACATCGGCATATCGAGGTGAGGAAGAAGCAGTTGCGGGCCGCAATGTGGGATGCTGTGGGTGAGGTCCTGCTCACCAGAGAGAGACAGAGAGGGGAGGATAGCCATGGAGATGGCTCCCTGCGTGTGTTCACGGCTGGGCCCTTTACAGACAGGTGTGGGGACATGGGCACTGCTGAGACCCAAGAGCTCCCAGCCCTGTCACAGCCATGCTGAGATGAGCTAGTAGGGACAGGGAGAGGCATTTCCACTTGGTTCTGGCTAGGGATGCAAGTAGGGACACTGCCTCCATAACCCACCCTTTGTTCACATGCTGCCACCTTCACTAACTAACATGGCTACTAGTGATGGGACCATAATGTCACTGGGTCCATGAAGGAGCAATTTTAACCAGGCTCTTAGGAATTTCACTGTTTTGTGCAGGATGATACCAAGGTAGGGTGACAATACGTCCTGTTTTGGCTTGGACAGTGCCTTTTTTAAGCCCTCTCCCGGATGTCCGGACTTCTTTGGCAAAACTGCAAGAGCAAAACTGCTCTTGCCAAACAGATGGGACAAAAAAGGGGGGCGTGGAGGAATGTTCAGGGGAGGGGAGCGGCAATGCCAGACCTGCATGGCAGTGCTCTGGTGAGCAGTAACGCCAGGTAGCTCCAGTTAGCTTTGCAAGGGGGAGGCTTAGGTGACCAGCACAGACCCACTCTCTGGATGAGGCCTTGGGCAAGTGGCTCAGGCCAGCAGCCTTCCATGAGGATGAGGGCCTAAGGCCAGCTCTGTGCAGGGGAGGGAACAACATGGCTTGGGTGAGCCCCACCTGAGTAGGGGAAGGCAGCACGGGTGAGCCCCATGTGGTGTCCTGTTTTTCCCTTTGGGAAATCTGGTCGACCTATACCAAAGCCCCTTAAATGCAGTGCCAAGCCAAGTTACACACAAAGTTACACACAAACTAACTGCTTCAGTGTGAGGGCCAAGCTGGGTGAAGTTACACAACAAGCTGTTTCAATGCAAGTAGTAAACTGGGTGAAGATGCATAGAATGCATCCATGTGAGCTCCAAGCTGGGGTGAAGTTCCACACAAGTCGCTTCAATGCGAGTAGCAAGCAAGTTGAAGTTACAAACTAGCTGGTTCTGCTAGGTTCTGCAGGAGCATCAGGATATAAGTGAAATTAGATTAAAAATTACTTAAATGCAAGTGCCAAACTAGGGATGAAGTTATGCACAAAAAACCTGCTTTGACATGAGTGCCAAACCAGAAGTGAAGTTACACACAAATAAACTGCTTCAGTATGAGTGTCAAACTGGATGACATGCATACAAATCACTTTGATGCAAGTATTAAGATAAAGTGATGTTGCACACAAACTGCTTCAATGTGAGTGTCAGGCTGGAGTGAAGTTAATCACGAACAATCCACTTTGATTCAAGCACCAAGCTAGCAATGAAGTTACACACAAAGCAATCCCAGGTTAATAATATAGGTAGTAGGTTAGTAAGGTTAAGACATATATTCCAAAAGATCTAAGGGGTTCCTGCTTGTCCACTGGGCAACCCTTATGAAGATTTGCCTGTTAAGCCAAAGCCATAGGCATACTATGTAACTCTCAATATAGGGCTTGATCCTTCAAAACTGTGATCAGTGTGATCCTCAGCAAATCACTTAAGCACACACTTTAAGCATGTTATTAATGTAGAACACTCATCTGCTTAATTTTAAGCACATGCCTATGTGTTTTGCTAGATCAGGGCCAGAGTGCACAACACCTTGTAGGATTGAATCTGTGTAACAGTGATATTCAGACTGAGGCTTGAAGCTTAGCTGAAAATGGCTCTTTAATGTGTCTCCTGTGGCTCTTTGCAGCATATGTTATTAAAACACCAATTGATTTAATTATTAACCAATCAGGATGTTATTAACCAGTTGTAGTTGATAAAATAATAATACTCGGTCAATCATTTTGCTGTGAGAATAATATATATAAACTAAATATTTCTCCATCATATTGTTTAAATATGAATATGTAGAACTATAATAAATGAAATAATGAATTCACCCTACTGTGGCAATTTTGGGTAATGTTGATTGCTAATTTGGCTCCTGAACCCCTGAGGTCTGAGTGTCAGGGTCCTGATCCTCAGGTGGAGTAAATTGGCATAGTCCTTTAGATGTCAATGGAATTATGCCAATTTATGTCTGCTGAGGATCTGCTCCAGTGTCTCCTGTTTGGCTTGCTTTTATTCTCAGGAAATGTAGTCTCAAGCCTACATTCATGCCACTTTAGGCTGTGATTTTTATCATATATCATAAACTAAACAGGTTACTACATGGCTGAGATGTTTCCAAGGAAAACTCAGGAAGCTGAAAAAGCAGTGTTGATTATTCAGTAGTTTGTCTGTTCCGTGAGTCAGTATTGAACCATTGCCTTAGAATAGGTTTAGGGGGAGTTAGAAAAGATGTTTTGTGTCCTTACTGCTTCTACTCATTAAATAGTACTCCTGGTATTATTCATAAGAGTAAGGGTGTTACTGTTCAAGGGAGGATATAAATGCTTCTCAATGAAAGTGTCAGAAGAGAGTACATGATGTGCAAGAAAAGGGGCTGTACCTCCCTTTTACAGATGAAAATGTGAAGGCGACGACAATGAACTTCCACAAACATCTGTCTGTGTTTGAATTTCATTGCTAGGATATTCTAAGTGCAATACGTCATCTGAAATTTTGAGTGTGCCTGAAAACAGGAATGTACTAGATTTTTATTTTATTTCTTTAATGTTCTATATTTTGATATTTTCTACTTCTTTTTTCCTCAGTATTTTGATATTAATTAAAAAGTCATGTTAAATTTTTTGTAAGATTTTGAAATATTTACAAATTCTTTCAAAAGACAGACTACAGAAGTCAAATAATACTTGATTTACAAGACTCTGTACAGAGAAAAATATATTCACCTTTGTAATGAAAGTCCAAAGAATAGATTGTCATATGAACAGGTTAAAAAAATCATGAGACATTTGGCTAATTTTTTTTTTAAATTCTTTAACACTGGATCATATTTCTTAGTCCTGAGCATAGTTATTGTACTTACTGAAGGCCATTTTTAAAAATTAGCTTTACATTTAAAAATAGTATGTACAATAGCTAAAGATTCTAATGCTATGAAACATTATCTTCCTTCTTTCTCCACACCACTTTTGCTGATTAGTTTTAAAATAGTTTTATTTGGGGAAGATTGGCAGTGATGTACAAACATCTACAGAATGTTAATTCAGATACAGGGCAAATCCAGCACCACCATAAATCTATAATTTTCCTTACTTCACTGTCACTGTTCCTGAAATAAAGCTGCTTAACAGGGCATCTGGGAATTCCTTTTGCATAGGGGAAACACTGGCTGGCATGGAGCCAGCATAGCTATCTTTAAGCTTATCCTGTTGTTGCAGCATCTTGCACTACAGTGATCCCCAGCTGTGTAAAAAGCCTCTGTCTCCAACCCTATGTAAATTAGATTGAAGCTGCTCTAATTTATGACGGGAATACAGTTGGCCCTGCCTTCTCCTAGGACTGGAGAAATGTAAAGGTGGCTTTTAGCTTCCTTTGTCCAACCCACACCTCAGGTTCTATGCTTAGCACTGCTGGGCCACACCTGGGCATCTGGGCTGATCACTCTACAGCTGTATGGGAACATTCTGTATCTATCATCACCTTGCAGGAATATTTTTTTAGTCAAGCTTTTATTGTATTTTTAGGCAATAGTAAATCCTGAAGCTTCTTTTCTTTGAGCCATTGTAAACCTGGTTCAGATTTTGCTAATTTAAGTAATCATTTTAATTGTCTCATTCTCCTTGCATTTCAGGAAGTCTCCTCAAATACAGTTTGTGAGCTCTGTGAAGTGCGTGAACTGACAGGCAAGTCTTTTCTCATAATATGATAGTGTTACTTTTCTGTTATCCTTATTATTGTTCTAGGCTGTGTTTTTCCCTTTGGAAGATTTTCTACACTATTAACACAGGGTTTTTTTCCCTGTTATTTCCTCTGCTTGATACACATACAAAATAAGGTGATGGTGAATTATGAATCCCTTTAGAGATGAGTACACTTTTGCAATCTTATAACCTTTGGCACAAAACACATAAACTAGTGAATGGGCTAGCACTTAAGACCAATTAACCACTGAGCATTATAGAAAATAGATATACCAGTTAAAAAATTCAAGGTAAGTTCCTTTTCCTCAATGTGGTGTATGTACTGTACTGTCATTTTTTTCATATTATGTGGTTAAGAAGAGAGGAGATAATGAAGGCTTCTTAAAGGTCCCTATAATGCACCCAAACTTGTGCTAGTTATAATGGTTTTAAAAAACAGAATGAAAACACAGTCAAAAGATCATCACACAAGGAACCATTTTCAGATATACTATGGACTGTGGTATATTCTGCTATCAATTTGTGCACCTAACTCCCATTAACTCTGAAAGGGGTTATGTGTATGCACTAAAGGAAAAATGTGACTGACTGTTTGTTAATAGATGCTATAGGAATTCCTTTTAATTGTATTATATACATTTTGTTAATTAAAAGGATTAATAGCATAAGTCTGGAGAGATGAAGCATCTAATTTTTCAGTCATGTATTTATTTTTTACATTTGTTTTTAAGTTGTATGATAAAATATGTTCTTTGCTGAGATTTTGTGAAGATTAATTATGGTTTGTTCAGTGCTTTGCAATTATAAGTGCTTAGTGTTATTAGCAGTATTATTTACCATTATTTGGCATTTTAGTAACTGGCAGTTGCTAAAATGTTTTATGACTTCAGAAAAAAACAAAGATTACATAAAAGAAAATAATTAATCTTAAGAAGACAAACAATGGAACTATGCAAATGTTTATAATCCTAGGTAGGTTTTAAGCCTTTCTGGTTATAGAAAAAGGTCAGTATGCTGAAGACAAGTAATAAACATGACAAAGAGCAATAAAATATAAGGCTCTAATAATAATTCTTTGCATTTATATACTGCCTTTCATCCGAGAATCTTAATCAACACAACTCATATGTACAAGGAATGCATGGATGGTCTTGTGCCTTCATACCAGTTGTAGTCCCTGCCAGGCTTCTTGATGGTGCGGTTCCTTGGCTATATTTGTCTCCTAGGAACTGAGGTTTTATTATCTCCTCATGGCATTCTCCTCAGGATCAGAATGGAGATAATGTGCACACCACCATCCTGTCCCATTTTCTACTAGCACCTGGACACCCCAAGAGGGCTCTTCAAGTCTGAGAAGAGGTGGAGCATTGCTGCAGAGGTGGCTGAGCCCATTTCTGCTGCACTCAGGGGGTCCTTTTCTACATGTCTCTGGGAGAGCACAATGTGGAGCAGTGTTTTGAGTTTATGTTGTGTGATTCACATTAGCACAAGAAGAAATGATAAAGGAATTACCCTGATGTTTAAGGAGACTTCTGCGATCTCATTATTAAGTTGTCTGTTCAGGGTATGAATTTTCCCCAGAAACTAAAGAATTTCAGATGCTTTGATTTTTAGTGCAACCATCTGAAATGAGAATTCGACAGCATTGCAGTCATATCCAGTCTCAGTTTGATCAGAACAGAGAGCCATCATTAGAGATGAGCAAACTCAATAAATTTCATTATTGAGCTATCAAATAAAATCCCTACAATTAGGAAAATCAGAGTCCTGTTGAACAGCCTTGAGGTAGCAGCCCAGTGTTACTACCACTCCATTTGGATATGTACATTGATGCGAAATGTCAGAATATTGATAGATAGCTATCTAGGTCTTTCTGGAGAGACCCTACTAATAATAGCATGAGTACAAGGCTTTGGTTGCAAATGTATTTTGCTCCAGGGATAATACGGTACCAAATTCTGTCCTGGCATAGATGGGGTCAACTTCTGTTGGCTTCAGTGTAAATTATGCCTGCTCACATCTGGGCTGAATTTGCCCCAAGATATGAGAAGATGAAAGAAGTGCAAACAAATATTCTAAGTTAATCAGAAATGAAATACATTTGTTTTATGTGTTCTGTAATTATATGGTTCACTTTAGTCCAAATTCACTTTTACCATAAATTATAGAAAAAAAATTGAGGTTAAAAGTGACCCAAATGTAGGTGAAGAGCTGCATCCTGGTTTAAGTTGTTAAAGCAAAAACATTCCTGGCCCCTAACCCAAACTCAAGCTCTGTACCTATTATGTTGTTTATATCACTCTTTTCATTCAAGTGTTATATCACTCTTTTCATTTTAGGGACATCATTTGTTTGAGTTTCAGTGTTTTTTACTTATATTTTATGAGTGCATTTGCGAAAAGGGAGAGGTGGTTTTTTATACATTATTTTATTCATGATGAAGATTCCATATTTTAGGGTATCTCTACACTACCAGCCTTACAGAGCACAACTGTGGTGCTGCAGCTGTGCCACTGTAGGGTAGACACTTGCTATCATGATGGAAGGGGTTTTTCCACCACAGTGGTAAATCCAGCGCTCCAAGAGGTGGTAGCTAGATCAATGGAAGAATTCTTCCATTGACCTAGTGGTGTGTATTCTGGGGCGTATAAGGGCAGCTTAACTGTGTTTCTCAGGGGTGTGAATTTTTCATACCCCTGAGCAATGTAGCCAGGTCAAACTAAGTTTAGGTTTAGACCAGGCCTTAGTGAGCTTTCAGCATAACTTATGTCCTTTGATGTAATCTAAGTATACAACATGATAAAAGATTGACAGGCTTTACATAAGAGACATTTATGCTTTTTTTTTTTCAATAATTTTCATTGTGGTTTTTGAGGGAATGGTGTTGTTAAGGAGCCATCTTCTGGTAAGAAACAAATTAATGTTGTCACTGTTTCAATTGCCTGAAATGTAGTAAGTATGGGGGAGCTTTGTTTGAGTCTCAGTTAATAGTATATCTGGGACAACAGATATTAAAGTATGAGGAAAATCCATGAATTCCAAGGAAGTAGAATCTCTTCAAAGAATTTCCCAGAATCAAAGTGCTGTTGTTTTTTAAATGCTTGCCTACCTATCTGTAGAGGTTAAAGTGAATGTTTAGTATGCAGAACCCATGTAGAGCAGGGGCCATGGATATTACATCAAAACTGGTATAACCATATAGTCAGAAGTTGAAAGAGAATTTTTCTTTTTGTTAACACTGGATGCTAGTGATATCAAAATCTAGCATAGATTTTCAGATGTGTATGTGGGATCAAAATCTAGCTAAAGCTGTCGAGGTGTTTAGGCTACTGGAGGTAGCAATATTTAAATAGCTCACCTATCTAGTTTTAGGATAAATTGTCCTCCATTTCCACTCAAAATGAAACAGTTGTATATTATAGCTGTTCTTCACCTTAGTGATGAGGAAAGAATCCCCATGTATGTAAACCTACATTGCATATATCAAAGGGCAGTTTTTGGTCAGTTATTGTGATATATTTGTAATCACTAATGTTTCAAAATCCAAGATAAGGGTGTAACAAAAATGGAGCTCTACAAATCAATAATTATTATTAGTCTATAACATTCTGTGATTGTTGGTAAATTGAATGTTCCCTTCCATGGGAGGGAAGATGGTCTTGTGATTAGTACACAGATCAGAAAATCAGATGAACTGGATTATTTCCCCCTATTTCTAATACAGTTATCCTGTTTCCTTTTTTGGGGCAAGTGAGTTAGGACCTGATCCTCCTCACACTGATATCAAAGGAAGTTTTGCAAGTGATTTCTGTACGAGCAGGATCAGGTTTTTATTGTCTCTGCCTTTGTTT
This sequence comes from Emydura macquarii macquarii, assembly GCF_026122565.2. Taxonomy (NCBI): domain Eukaryota; kingdom Metazoa; phylum Chordata; order Testudines; family Chelidae; genus Emydura; species Emydura macquarii. Next base: position 75,184,651 of record NW_027131390.1, read on the forward strand.
TCCTTAAAATGGGAATAATAATATTATGTCACAGATGAGAAATGAATATGAATATTCATTAATATTGGTAAAACACATTGAGCTCTTTGAATGGAAGGCACTATATACATTAAACATAAAACATTATTATGGTTATTAAAATTGGATCCATGCTGCATACAGCATAAGTGCTCTCCTTAACAGAGAAATAAATAAATTAATATAACTTTCTATTCCAGGATCCCACCCCATAGCATTTTTAGTAAGCTAATGGAGTAAGCCTTACAACATCCCTGTGAAGTAAATATGACAAGTATTAGCCTCAGTTTTATAGATGGGACAACTTAGACACAAAGGAGTTAACTGACTTGCCAAACGTCAAAGAGCCATTCAAGAGGTAGAGCCAAAAGTAGAACCCAAGACTCAGGTTCCATGGTCTAACCACAAGATCACATTACCTCTCATAATTAAAAATAATATTTAGAAGTAAACCTTTTAAATGACTGATATTTGTCATGTCTCCTATGGCTAAAAGGTTAACTCTTTCAGGATGAAAATGTTCTGTGGACCTTTAGTTTAAACTCGTAAAATCTGTTAAAGCAAATTTCATACATTTCCATTAAGAAGGCAAATTACTTCTCTTAGGAAAGGATCAAATGCATCAGATAGAGTGGGTATGCTATGTTAATGAAAGGAGGTGGAGCAGTGAGGGTAGAAGAATTGATGGGACACTTACAGTTCAAGGAATTCAATGCTTTTCATTTATGCTGGAAAAATGTAAATGATGTCACCTTCTCCTCCCGGTGCAAAGTTATCAGGCAGACATCACTAAATGCATCATATATCTGACATTAAAATGACTAGAAGGTTATTTCCTTCTATTTCTTTCCTCTTGGAAATCTTTCAAGATTTTATTGTAGATAAAAAAAAAAACACTGAATAATGCTGCAGGAAACAAAGCTTTGGTAGAGTCTTACTACTGGGTTATTGCCATTCTATCTCGATGCTGATTGAAATCCAGAATGTTTGTATCAAAGCCATAATGAGATACTGGCAAATATCTTTCTGCACCACTGGAAATGTAATCTTTCTATTGAACATTTTGTCCTAGTGAATTTCATCTGCAACGGGAATAGGCATTTTGCATTTGAATCAAGGAGGTCACTTCTTTGGAGCCGATGATGTGATATATACTCTACTCACCTTTAGATTAAATTGATCCTTTACTGTGTTGAGTATAACATAGTGAATTTTTAGAAGAAATTATCTTAATGTTTCATCTAAATTAATTTTGAGTATTAGTGCTACTACCCCTATTTGAATTGTGGCTTTAACTATAAAATGACTGCCAATTTCAGTGCAACTATTCCCTCTATAGCCAATTAGGCAATATTCAATTGCACTTCTTTAATAGAAAAAATATAATCAGGTATTCTTCATATAATTGTATAGTTGATAACATTTTCCTCAGTTCTCCACCAGTAGAGGTATTGTCCTATAAATAATTATTCAGAATATTGAAACTCTTAAAAACAGTACGTGGAATTCATGCACAGCATCCTGCTCACCTTATTCTCAGAAATAGTCTTATTGACTTAAGAAAGAGAAGCACCCTATGAAGACTGATTGCAGACCATAATATATAATGTTGCCCCTTTTGACCTGAGGGGCTAGGCAAAAATTTGGGGCCTAATAGGTTATTCCAGTTGGTAGGAGAAATTGGTCACAGTCAGGTATTTCTTTGATGCAGGTTTGTATATCTATAAAGAATGTACAAAGTCTGTGTCTCTGAATGCAGAAGGAATCAAATAACAGGAAACAGCTTTTTTTTGCTTGCAGCAACAAGAACATTCTTTTCAGCCTGTACCCTGACCCAAAAACCTATCCCCAGGTTTCTTCCAGGGTCAGCCACCGGCTTTTAGCAGCTCCTTCAGGCGTGCATTTGCATTCTCTCTTTCACTCTAAGTCTTTCCTTGTTTTTTTGGTCTGTTCTGCCTTCACACATACTCCCTCCCATGCCACACGCCGCCGCCCCCGCCCCCACCCCCCCGGCAAAAAAAAAAAAAAAAAAAAAACCCTCAGGAAAAACTCCTTTTGGCTTAGATGAGTTTACATAGTCCTTTTGGCTAGGGTTACCACATTTCAAGTTCCCAAATAGAGAACATTGCCAGGGATAGGGGAGAACTGGAGGAAGGGTACAGTTGAGGGCTTCTGGAGAAGGTATTTGGGGGTGCTAGGGAGGGGAGTGTGTGTACTGGGAGGGCGTATTTGGGGGGTGCGAGTGGGTATTTGGGGGGTGCTGGATGGGTGCATGTATACTAGGAAGGGGTATTTGGTGCGGTGCTGGAGGGGGTACCTGCAACCTCACACTCGAAGTGGGGGGCAGTGTCATGCCCTGCCATCGTGACAGGGAGTGGCTGATGCAGAGCCTCTCTGTAGGCCTCTCCCCTTCACAAGGGCAGGGGGCTGAGGCCTGGCCCTGGCACCCTTCCTGGCCAGGCTCTGAGGCCCCATGGTGGGATAGGCAGACTGTCAAGAAGTGCTTGGCAGCTCTGCTTACCTGCCGCTCAATTGAATCGGAAAAATCGATCTGACGGCGGCAAACATTAAATGAAGGATTATCCTTATTTGTGAGGAATCCAGTCCTGCTCAAAGGTGCTTAGGCCAGTCCATTGTTTCTATATGCATGCCTCTGTGGGGCATGTACCTTCAGCTTTGTGTTTGTCTGCATCTATTCAAGCCATGTGAGACACATATTTGGGGATATGACCTAGCAGAGTTTCATATCTGCACATATGTATGACATTGCAGGAAACATGCTACCATAACAATAATGTTCAGTATGTTATGAACATTCCACAAACACCTTACATGGCATACTTTGCATCAGACCATACACAGTTGCACTGTAAGGGTGAAAATGAATGATACACAAATCACACCATAAGGGTGTATGTGGGGTACAGTGTGTCACACCCCCACTTCAGGGTCAGGTGACAAACCGTGTCCGTGTATAGTTTCCCTCCATGCCGTGAGTCACTGTGGTCATTTGTGGATTTGTTTGTTGACATCTGAGCCAGTCCTTTGTTCCTGGAATGCTGAGCTGGGTCGTTCTATACAAGTCCTAATGAGGTCCGAATTGCTCCTCAGCTCTGTAGATTTTTGCCTAGATGTGTCTCAAGCCATGAGACACACATTTGGGAGTATTACATAGCGAAGCCTTATAACCATACACATGACATTGCAACAAATATAATAAAAAACGTTCAGTATGCCATGAACATTTCAAAAACATCTTACATGACATACTTTGCATTAAGCACTGCCCAATTACACTATAAGGACGAACATAAATGATACACAGTTACACTATAAGGAAGATCATGGGGGGTGCAGCGTGTCACAACAGGACAAGTGTGAAAGAGAGATTGGAGCACTGTGGTGTTAGTTGAAGCTAAGTAAGTGAGTTTACCCAGGGATAAAGTGTTGAGAGAGAAGAGTCCTATATCCTTTTATGAGCATGGTGAAGTGGGAGGAGAAAGAACTGCCCAAGGCAGTGGTTTTCAACCTGCTGTCCATGGGCTGCTTGCGGCCCAATCAGCACACATCTGCAGCCTATATGACATCATCAGAGCTATACAGGTTGTATATATATTGTGTGGATGTGGCCCACATAACATGTAGAGAGCTGGATATAGTCAATCGGTTGAGAACCATTGGTCCAAGGGAACACTGAAAAGATTGTACGTATACGCATTTACTTAGATGGTGAGTTCTTTGGGTCGAAATCATTCATCTTTTCCATTATCCGTTAGTTTGAATTCCATTCATTCTTCTAATATGCCTGTATATTTCTGATGTCTTTGTATCTTTATTTATCCACTCACAGTACTTCCTTTGACTCTCTTTCTTTGATTTTTTTAAAACATAATTCTTTTGCTATTGCCTTACTTCATGGTGCAGATACTTACTGTAGATTCACTTCAACTGGTTTAATGATTGTCAGTTTAACTGTAGTGACAAGGTGGGTGAGGTAATACCTTTTATTGGATGAACTTAACTTTGTCAGGAACTACTTCTGTGTCTGGACAAGCCTATATGGAGCTTCTGGATGAACCAGGCCTTTGATGGAAGATCCATTTAAAGCAGAAGAACAGAATTATGCAGACGAGTTCAGAAAAGACAGGGCAAAGTGGTTTTGACAACCTTTAATGAAAAAAACCAACATGAAATCTGCAACAGGAGTTAAGAAATGTAAACTTAAGTTGAAGATGATGAAAACTAATTAGCTAAGTCTTTTTTAATCAAATCTTATGTGAGTTGATTATATATCAAGAGAAGAAACTGCATGTTTAGACTATATGTATTCCCAGTAAAATGGTAATGAGTCACAACATATCATTTCCAGTGCTTTCTGACCCAATGAAACATCTAGGGTTTTTCATTTCATTTTTGTTTCTTATAACAAATGGCTGGGTGTGGGTAACATTGTAATCGTAGTTGAGTAATGTGTGAATGAAAGATCATCTCAGCAAAAAGGTCTTTATACCAAGCAAAGCAGGGGTACAGTAGAACCGGGGTTATCAGATCTCTTTGGGACTTGTGCCAGATCAGATAATCCAAAGAATGAGAAAGCTCAGGGATGCTGCGCCATCTAGTGGCATCTGGAGAGATCACCCACTTCTGGGCCTGTGTGTGCTGATTGTTCAGTTAATATGGAGAGCTGGATAAATGGGGTTCTACTATATTTGTATTTCTGCCTGGGAAATCACATACAGGCATTTTTACTTTCATTGTACTCACTTATGGCCCAATCCCGGAAGTCTTTTAGGAATAAACTCCCATTAAACTCAATAGCAGTTCCAAGCATGGGGGCCTCATCCAAAGCCAATTGAAGTCAGTGGAAAGAATTTTTTTATTTTTCATCATAGCAAGTAGGGAGCCATAGTCATGGAGTAGGACCCCATTGGGCTAAGTACTGTATAAACACGGAACAAAAATACAGTGTGCCAAAAGTTTACAGTCTGACAAGAGACAACAGATGGAGACAGACATCTGTATCTGAATTTAGGCAGTTCAATCCTGTTTACTTTATTTAAATACTACATGCACTCTACAAGGATGACTGCAGTGATTAAGTAATTATGATCATTATTTTTATTAGTGTGTTTTCTTTAATATTTTAAATTGAATTTAGTGCTTGTGACAAGTGCTGCTTTGGCATGGATGTTAAATGCCTTTTGAAGCATTGCAGGATACAGGATTGTTGTCAGTGCCCTTTACCAGGAAGGTTTGGTTGATGGAAGAGCTTTTAGAGTCAGTTGTGTGGCCTTGACTAAGCTTAGGAAAAGTGAGATGTTTGAATCCATCATCTTTGAGATTGCTTGTCTAGGATATGGCCAGAAACCTTTTTCCTGTCTTCGGGGTCTGACAATACTGGAATCATAGTATTTCCAGTCTTCTTTTTGCATTGTTCCTTACTGGGTTTATGATAGCACCGCCTTACATAAACAGAATACTCTTTGGTGATTAGCCATTGTCCATTACTAAAATTGTAAATTGTATCCAGTGTTATAATAGTTAATTATTAACAAAATAAGTATTGGAAGGGAGATAAAATATCATGTTTCAGGGGCTTTAATCATGGTAACTGCCAGTGTTTAGGATGAGACTTTCGTGGAGTAGAATGCAACTGCCTGCTGTGGGCTTCTTACACTTTTGCCTGCAATATCTGCTGCTGGCCACTATCTGGAGACAGCACACTGTACTATATTAACCATGGGTCTGATCCAATATGGCAGTTCCTTTGTTTCTTACAACTTCAGGGATCCCTTATATTTTAAGATTTCTAGCCCAGTTGAAATTTTCTATTGCCTCTACAGTTTAATCTCACTGTACCACCAGTTTCATTACCTTGTTTAGGAGCTTGGGGGAGGGGGGTCAGAACTCTTCATGCTCTGTGATTGCACTTTCTCCTCTGTATTGACCAGTCTAAAGGTAGAGATTCTGCTCTCACTTGCATTATTTTATACCAGTCTAAACTTCATTGACCTCAACTGAGTTAACATTTTATTGTCTAAAGCCTGAACCTGTGAGGTGCTGAGTTCCCTCAGCTCCTATCATTTTAAAATGTAATTGACAGCACTCATCACCTCACAGGATCAGGCACTGAGTTGTTTATTTTTGCTATGAGGGCTTCAAATCACCCTTGGATAAAAGAGAAATTGCCTTGCACTAAACCATCCCCACAGCCCTGCCCTATATTTCTAGCAGTTTGTTTCCAAGGGGCTTGTACAATAGACCCATATGATCCTAAGATGCTGTACAAAATTAGATTAAAACAATAACAAAATGCTCTACCACATCAACCATTTTTGACTCAAGACTCTCTCCCCCCCCCCCCCCCAAAATCCCGAAATCTCATCCACTCCTGGATTTTAGGAACTTAAAGTTTAAATCCCCTGGTAACCTTACAACGTGCATCTTCCCCACTCAAGCACTAATGAGTCCTTGGGACTATGAAACCACAAGTACCTTTTATCTGGGAAAACAAAATAAACCTCTGTTTTACATTTAAAAAACAAGAAATTAGTAAAACTCAAACAGGGATATGGCTGACCTAATGAGTCTATTATTAATTGACTGGCCTGTTGGAACCCAGAACTCTTATTTACAATACTGTCCGCCACCCACGTTAGACTCAAGTGAGTGCCAGGAGGCAGCTCTCCTCAGCCCTCAGGCTGTATTCCAGTGAAGTCCACCCCATTAATTCCCACTCTGATCTGCTGCTGCCAGGTCAGGTTCTGTGAATTCAGCTCCTTCTGGCCTGCTACTGCCAGGTTCTGGTTCTGCAAAGTCATCTCCAGCAGCTTGGTTTCTGCCAACTCTGATCCTACAAAATCTGCTGAATTGTTACCACATCCGGTCCCACTCCTCAAAGAGTCCAGGATCTGTCTGAAATTAAAAACAAGATCCCTGGCCTGCTTCTCTGAACCTCTTGTTGAATTTGCTTCACTACCCAATCACAGTCTTTGTCATACCCTTTTACAGTTTCTCTCCCTATTATAAATACATTTATGTGCACCATTATCACTTCCAAAAATGGAACAAATTCCAAACAATACACTATGAAACACTGTGCAGACATGCACTGGGTGAGATGATAATTTATGTAAATTAAGTCTTCCAGAACTAACACCCTGACCCCCAATTGAGCTTTATTTCTCTGTACGACTTCTTGGGTTTACATCAGCAAAATACTTAATAGACACATTAAAAAGAAAGGAAAAGAGCAAAAAGGAAAGCTAAAGAAAATGAAGTGTCATTAAAGTGTGGTTCTGCAAATAGACACTTAGTAAAAATAACAACTTGCTCAGTACACATTTACTCATTGTCACAGATGCACATTTTAGTGACTCAGGCCTTGTCTGTACAGGAATGTTACATCACACTAACTGTAGTTAGTAGTGCCTTGTGTCCACACAAAGCCTGCTTTCAAAGTGATTTATTTGATATCTTAGGTTGAAGTAGGTAATCCTCCTTGCAACAGAGGTAACAGCACTTCACAATTAGTTGGCTTGCTCTAAGCTTCATGTGGACCAGTTCCTAACAATTGCACTGTTGGCGGTCCTCCAACTGGTATCCTACACTGCATTGCTTCACACCAGTATTGGCCTGTCGTGGTATCTGTCTGGCCTCCACTGGGTTATTTTGACCAGATGTAACCTTTCTGTTTAAATGCTGCTGTTGGGCAGCCAGGAATGCCCTTTTGTGATATCAGGCAGTAGTGAATTCACATATCCATTATAACAGCTCCCTTGTGCATCAAGGTGGAAACCTGCTGAAGTCCTGGACCTGAGTGCTCACTTTGGAGACCTGCATATCCAGTCATATAGGAACAAGAATCACGATAATACGGACATCTACAAGGCACTGTCAGAGCAAATGAAAGTGAGTGGGCACTCCTGGAGCTGGTTCCAGTGCTAAGTCAAAGCAAAGGAGCTCCGGCACAAGTATTGGAAGATAAGGGACTGGAACAGGATCTCCAGTAATGTTCTTACCACCTGCCCATATAATGAGAAACTGGATCACATTTTTGCAAGTGATGTCACCACCAAGCCTAAAGTTGCTTTGGTGAATGGTGCCACAGAGAACACAACATGACACAAGACAGCATGGCAAGCACCCAACAAACCACTGATGGTTCCCTTGACCCCATGAATGTCATGGATTTCAACCAGATTTATTAGGGCAGCCAAGAATTGTATGACTCAGCAGATAAGGACAATACACAAGAACCCCATATGGACAGCCATACAGAAATTTATGGAGGAGAGCTGTACCAGTACCCTACCTTGAAACTGCAGTAGGTGGGAGCTGTGCCAGTGAGTATGATATGCCGTATTATAATGCTACTGCTTAGGGGAGTTTTAAACTACTTTTTCCTGGAATGGGCTGTCTGACAGCATGTTGGGCAGAGCTATGAGCCTCTGTCTGCCTAGTTGGCATTTAACCTCCTCCCAACCAGCATGTTGTACATGCCAGAGACTGAAAAACGTATATATTTATTTCTCTGTAGTATCAAATCCCACTACTACTGGCTACCCTTTCTGCATCCAGTCTCTTCCTCTCATGCTGAGCTGCTTCCTGCTTGCTCTCCCTCCTCCTCCCTTCAGCTACTGGAGACTTCCCACACCTCCTACCCCCTTGCTGAGGATGTTGGGAGCATGAGAGTTACAAAATTAAATGCACTGTGTATGTCGTCTTTATGAAGCCACAGAGACAGAAAGGTAAAGAGATCATTAGACAAGGTACATTGGCTCACAGTTTCATTGGGGTCTCAGCTTTTACAGAAGTTTGCAGTTCATGACGTAAATACCTCAATTCAGGCTACAGACTCATTTCAAAATCCATAGAAGGCACTATAATGCATTTGGATATAGAATAATTTCTGTTGAAGTCTATTAATTTTGCAGTACACTTTATGCTCATCTGTAGGAGTCATACAAGAGAACTTGAGGCAAAGATAGTGCTCAATTTTGGCAAGCAGGTTGCATGGCAAAGCTGCTCGCAGTGTTGCCCTTATAGCAAGTGTTTTCACTCCTGCACCAGCTGGAGGCAAACAATCTGTGTAAACAGCAGCGCTGCATATCTTCCCAGTTTTCTCATCGCCTTTTTTAACAGGGCCTTTCTCTTTCTCCTGGTGACTTGCCTGTATGTTATATCTTCCCATGTCAATGTAAGTGGGGGAATGGGCCCGCTATTGTGGGGAACTTTCCTTGCTTGTACACTACCCCGGTAGAGCTGGTTAGCAAAAGGATCTGAGTCCCTGCTCCCACTCTTTTACCCAGAGGTCCACCTGACCTCGAGGGCTCCCCTCCCACTCCCCTGTGTGGTGGGGTCCCTGTAACCCTGACAAGACTAGGCCCAGGATTCCTGGGGCTCAACCCCCACTCTTGCCGTGGTCCCTTAGGGCAGGGGCTAGGGTGTCCCCACTCCAGGATATTAACTCTGCACTGGGCGCTTCCCTGACCCACTAATCATTGCATACAATACAAAGCAATACAATTTATTACACAAACAGCAATCAAATCAAATAAAAAAATAATAAGAAGAGAAAGGTTAAAGGAAAACACCCAACACTGCCCCCTGGCATGGGGCACCACAAACAGTGTCTCTGGGGTTCACAGTCTGTGTCACACATTGCAGGCCCACTGTCCAGATCCTGGCTACACTGCTGGGATGCAGAGTCAGACCCCTGCTCTGCCAGTAGCCACACACTCCCAGAGTCCCCTTTGCTCTTCCCAGCTGCTCACCACACCCAGCTCCAGAGGGTCCTGCCCCAGCTCGCTCTGCTTCAGTGCAGCTGCACTTGGCTCTCTGGGATGTCCCTCTGGTTCTGCTGCTGTGGGTCAACTCGGCTCCATTCAGCTTTCTGTGCTCCTCTTCCAGCTGCAGGCTCCTTTGTCCTTAGCTCAGGTCAGCTCTGCCCCAGGCATGCCCAGGCAGGCAGCTCCAGCTACCACGAGGGCTGGGCTCCCCCTACCCTCCTGGCTCCCTCATTGGCCTGCCTGCCCTGTCAATCAGGCTGACCTGAGTTGGCCTCTCTCCACTGGCCCTGGGGGCTGTCCATTCCAGGGTCCTGCTTCCTCCAGAGATGGCCAACCAAAAAGACCCACTAAGTTTCAGTAAGGGGCTAATTAGACCCCTTACATCAAGACAGCCTGCAGAGGTACACATGCAATGCCTAACCTGTCTCCTGCAAAGCCCGCACTCCTAAAAATTAAAAAAGACTTCCATCCACCCATCTCTCAGCCCCAAACCAAACACACTTTAGAAACATCTCAGATTTCCAAAACCCCTTTCTCTCCTCCAACTACCCATCTCCCAAATAAATTACAGGGGGCCTATAGTATGGGGAAATAAATTGAGAAGTGTCTTACCATCTCAAAGGGAGCCACAGAGAGAGAAGATGGAAATAGCATTCTGGAATTGTGAGAAACAAAACTTTTTATCAGAGACTGAGGAGTTGGACAATAAATGGTTTTTTTCTTATTTCCCTTAGCACCTATAATGTTGTGAAGAGAGGAGTAGTTGCTTGCAGAGAGGCTTTCAAATCGCAGAAAGAAAAAAGAAGCTAAAGATCTGTTCCATGTACTCCACTCCTCACATTGGAGGGCCATGAAGGCAGAGTTGTGAGGGAAGATTTCCTGGAGCATTCTCAAAAGATTAAAATGAAACTCATGGCCACTGAGAGGGCCATGATGCAGACAGTGCAGAGGCAAACAACTGTGATGGAGCATCTTTTGTTGCAAAGTACAAGCACTGTGCCCCAAAATTCCAGTGTCCTGCAAAATGTAGAAACTGGGACCACCGTTTCAGTTAACCTAATTACAGATCCCTTCCACTACATTCATCCCTACAGAAGATGGAGAAAGAGAAGTCTTTTGAATGCATCACCTAAAGGAGTTTGTGAGTGCTCCTCCGTGTGACCATGCCTCAAGTCCAGTGCTCTTAAATTTGCACTGTGTTCCTTGTTTAATTGTTTATTTTATCGAAGAAACATTGTCACCTTTTTTTTTTTGGTAAACTCAACAGTATTTTCTAAAATCTTGTTTTAAATTTAATTCCCCTAAATGGCATAGCATCCTCCACCCCATGCTAACAATTCATAATAAAATCAAACTGAAACACATGTACTTGATTACAAAGCATTCAATGGCCACAGCTACCTGCTGGCCTCAAAGTAGAAGCACAAGGCATCCCTTAACCTGTTCCCTTGACCACTTGGACTATTTTGAAGGGGCACCCTTACTGTCTGCCAGTAATTTTGAGAGTGTATCACCACTTCCTTCTCCCATTTATCCTCCAGGATTTCAATATGGGTCTAACAGCTGTTGTGCATTTATAGCAGGCACTTATTACACATGGCACATAACAATGAGAAACATCCATCCTTTTAATCAGGCACTGCTATCTCCCTCTCAGCTTTCCAGAAGCACACTCAGCTGATGTTCTGCAGTTTTTCAGGGTAAAGTTAAATCTCTCCTTCCTCTTGTGCAAGCGTCCAGTCTAAGTGTTCATAAGCCAAAGAAGTAGGGAGTAAGTTGCATCTCCTTGAATGAATGGAGGAGTCTTAATTCCATGAGTCTCAACTGTGTTCCGAGGAGCAAAAGTTGCCTTGCTCTTTCCAGCAAACAGACATGGTTCTCTAAAGGCATCATGGACTTTTCCAGACCACAGCACATTACTACTGATTAATCTTCAACAGTGATCAAGCATGCCTTGGAGCTCCATGGAGAAATACCTTTCTTGTTGATAAAGTCTCTAGCCAGGTTTGGGGGCATAGAATAGGGTCAATAGGCACATGTGTCCCATCAGTAGACCTTATACTGTTTGGGAACCCCATGCCATCAATAACCTCCTGCTTCTCCTCACCCTGTAGCCATATTGTTACAATGTCAACAGCCCTATGAAACTGCAGAGCCAAACCCATCGCCTACATGACTCAAAATTCACATGCATCATCTTCTTCATATGAATGACTGCCATGATCACAGTGCTCAGCACTGTGTCCTCCATGTTGCCTAATACCAATTTGAAAATGAGATTGTCAGAACGAATGAATGCCAGGAGAGGAATCATGGGACTTTGTTAGTTTGACCCCAAGTCCCAGTATTCCTGGAGTTTCTAGCATGCATCAGATGTACCATGTGAAAAAACATAGAACAGAGAGCAGAGTGGCATAACAGTGCACCATGAGGTATCTGCCCAGAATGAAGAGCAGTAAATTTGAACTAATGCAGAACTATGTAGACACTATGATTAACAATGGAAGTACTATAATAAGTGGTGTGGATGTACTTTTGTTCACTACAGTTAGATCGCTGAATTTTAGAACAAACAAATTACATTGCTGTAACATCATCATGTAGACATGGCTTAAGTTTATACTATTTTTTCTTCAATCTTGGCTTAAGGGTTAAGTTACAGCAAAATAAGGCCACTTTACTCCTGATTGAGAGCATGCACACAAAGGTTACAGTAGGTTAAACCCATGTTCATTGACTTCACTCCTTTAGTTGACTTCCCCTAACTTTCCTGAGTGTCCTTATGTAGACATGCCCTCAGAAGCAATGCAACATGGAGTACTCCTCCTTGTATAGCAATAGAATTTTTTACTGACTTCCAATTGCAGGACAAATTGGTTCTACCTGTTCAAACCTATTGATGGCAGTGGGCTTATAAGAAGAGTCACTGCTGGCTGGACTTTGAAGACATAGGGTTGCACAGATGTCAACTATGGCTTAATTCATCCTCTTAATACAGCAGAATGAAAGACTTTGACTTTGTTTCCTGGTTGAGTTTGTAGGGTTAGCAGTTAGAATTTTTTTTTTTTTTGGTACAATGAGTACATTGGATGCATAAGTCTTTGAGATGGACAATAAATATGGAACCCCACAATGCCATTTTGTTGAGACAGAGTAGAACTGCACTTTAATGTGTTTTTTTTTTTTTTAAAAAAGCCTTTATCAATTAGAACACATACTGAAATCTAGGTTCTATTATATGGCTTATAAATTTTGACACTGAATCTGAATGTCCACAGGCAAAAAAACCCAAAAAACCTTTAAAACAGTGTTTTTCAACCTTTTAAGTAGCAAGTACCCCCTAACTCCTAAACATTTTAATAAGTACCCCAGCACTCAGTTTTCCACTCTGAGAATTACCATCTTTTTCCCCTTTACCGCTGGACGACTGTATTTCTCATAAAGCAGGAGAGTTCTGAGTTCTGCAGTGCCATGTGGCTGTAGCAGATCACAAAACCCCCTACTGTTTCTCCCCTTCTTCCTCCTCCCCTTCCTCCAATCACTATGGCCTGATGGCGCGATCACGTGGTGTTCTCCTCACATAGGCGGGAACTTGTGAGGTATGAGCAGGCACAAGTGGCCCACCAAAGTTGATAGCAGCGCTCCCCATGGCCGTCCCTAGGGGGTGCGGGCCTGGGGCAAATCACACTGTGTGGGCTGCCTGCCTCCAACCTGGGAGCTGGGAGCATGTGGGAAGCAGGAGGCTGCCACCTGACTTCCCCAGAAGTCGGCAGCTATCGCTCGCCTCCTTTCACTGGGTTTTTCACCACGTACCCCCTGCCTGTGTCTTGGGGGTATGCGTACCATAGGTTGAGAAACTATGCTTTAACATAATTACTCTGATGCCTTTTGCACAGTGACATTAACATTTGTCCTCTATCTTTGTGGTACTATGAGAGAGAAAATAAATGCATTCATTCTTAATTTGTATGATAACTAGCAGTTGAATATAGGCATAAAAAGCTGATGCCTTTAGTGATTGTAATTAATAGGGGCAATACATACTGTAACATGCATGGGTAAAGTTCAAGGATGAGATCATCCACTGCTTGCACCTAAAATTCCCATTGATGTCAGCAGTAGCACTGGATATAAAAGAAATGTTGGATTGGGTCTCAGAGCAATACTGGCCATATATTGGATGAAAAGAGAGAAGATGGGCTAGCAGAGAAATGTTGTGGAATGTGTAAGAGTCCTTGCTAGACTCGTTTCCATGGACAGTATTCAGGTGTACTCTGTAATGGAGTACAGCATTCTGAACATAGTTCCTCCTTCCATGTGTGTCATTTATTTGGAAATGTAAAGAGGCTACTGGCCAAAATCCTGGCTCCATTGTAGTTGGTGGCAAAATACCCACTGACTTCAGTGGACAAAGTTTTATATAATGTATATATCACTCAGTAACCTAGAGGCATATGTTCTAGAAATATTTTCAGTCTATGTAGGGATGACATTTCTGGATGATTTATTTAATAACTATCAATCAGCGGGGTTGTATAATAGAAATAAAGCTTCTCTACTTTCTTCTAGGAAGGAAATAGAACACTTTAAATATCAAAGGAAGGTAACTAGCTAGGCATTGTTGCTTGTGTAACTGGAGGTGCTGTTTGAAACATCCAGTTTTTATATTTAATAGACTAAGAAAAGATGTTAATACACATTCAGCTAAGATAAAAGCTAATTTAACACATTCAGTTCCTACAGCCAAATTTTTAAAGCAGCTTAAGTGCATCCACCAATTTTGTACTCTCAACAAGCTATGGGCATAGATGCTAGCATTTAGATCTCTTAGAATGCAGACCCTTCTGGGCAGCAACTGTCTTTTTATTGTATGTGTGTATAACACTTAGCACATTAGGGTCTCAATCCCATTATCTCTAGGTGCTGCCACAATGGAAATACTTAATGATATTATCTGATTGCCTGATTTATGAGTAGACATTTTGCTTGCCATCTATATACCAGCATTTGCACCTGCAGTTAAATGAGTCCACAGAATTAGAAGCTGTTTTTAAAAAGCAGCCTGAAGTGTGTTACCCTCCTTTTCCAAAATAGCTAGCAGCAGCAACAGCTGAGATCACAGACAGTCCTCTGGCCACTCCCCAAATACAGGTCTATGGCTGAAAGAAACCTTGTAGCTTTGTTTAGACCTTACAAGAGCAGGATTCTTTTTATTTTTTTGGAAATTGTTTGTTCTAAAAGATGTCTGAGTGGGCAGAGTTGGCTTAACTTGGTGCTGCTTTGACTGGCCTTTTGTAGGCATAAAAGTTTTTAAAAATATGCTTTAATTAACTGTTTAAATATCACTGTGCTTAGTCAAAAATCAAGCTAGCATTACAAAATATTAATACAGCAAGAGAATAAATGCTAAGTGAAATCATTTATTGCTTTTCAAATATTTATAACATTTAAAGAGGAAAAAATGTGGAAAATCATCTTCTTGTGGCTAATGACTTTGCAGGCTCCAAAGTACATATGAGAGCTGAATCCATTCCAGAGAAAAACCTCAGGAATGCAAACATTTCACTAAATACAAAACAGTCCTGTTTTGACTTTCTAGAATTGTGTTATTGCAACATCCCTAAATTACCAAAAAACTGGAAATCTTCTAGGTCCAAAAGGAGTGTTGTGGACCAATGGAAATATTTTACTTAAAAGGTAGAGAAAAGTTAGTTATACGGTTTCAGTAAAGCCTAGGAGCATAATGTGATGTGTAAGTGGGGAAAAAAAGAGTGACACATTTCCCCACAGTCAAGGAGCTAGAGGAGTAAATCCTGCTCTCAGTTACACCAGTGTAATTTAGCGTAACTCTATTGATTTCAGATTTCAGGTTCAAAATTTGGCCCCTTATCTTTTATATTACATAATTAGAAAAGATTCAAGTACAGAGGTATCCAAAAAGAAATAGCTGTAAAGAACTCCAAAGTGAAAGATTAATTTCAGAGTGCATTAGGCCAAGTTTTGTACACTTATAGCCCATGCAAGTAGTTACTAGGTAACAGTGTCCTGTTAAGTAGCAGGTTTATCAATTCTCAGTAGCTGTTGGGTGAGTGTCCTTCTATTAAGACATGTTCAGCTTTCTGAAAATCTTCTGTTGTTGTATTATTGTTTTTTTTCCATTGGTTGAACGTGTTGTCACTCAATATCCTGCTAATAGAGCTTTTGTAGGTGGAGGTTCTGTGAACTGGAATTATCTGAAGACTTTTTATCTCATCATCACCATCATCATGGCAAATATGGAAGGTTTTCTTGCAGATTGAGTGCTACCCAGATCAATCTTTAGCTAGATCCTTAAGACAATCTGCCTGGATATTCAGTCTGTGTCCATCATGGATGAACTTAACATGCCTCTGAAGTTTTTTGGGACCCATATGATCACCAACCATAAAGCAGCATTTCTTGGTCTTACATCCTAATATGTCACTATCATGAGAACTGCCAAAACCTCAGCAGTGCTGATGGAGATGGTTTGTGGGTTCAGCTACGAATATTATTACAGATCTTGTCCTGCTACTTAAGAAGAAGCAGCTGATAAAGATGATGAGACTTGAATGTCAGTCCGGTGCTCTTCAGTCTTCCTCAGCACCCATGTTTCACTGCCGTACAATAGAGTTGGTATAACTATGGTTCTGTTCATCTGCAGCTTTATAGTAAACTTGATGTCTTACGTCTCCACAAAGGCTGCTGAACGGCCTTGAACATGGTAGCGGCTTCTTCTATATGAGCATCCACATCTTCGAATGTCCTCCAGCACTTGTGTGTGACACTTCCCAAGCATAAGATGGGTGCATAACTAGTTGGAAGAGAATTGTTATCAATGGTTAGCTGTCAGACTAGGAGGAAGTATCTAGTGGGGTCCTACCATGGTCTGTCCTGGGTCCAGTACTAGTCAGTATTTTCATTAATGACTTGGATAATGGAGTGGAGAGTATGTTTATAAAATCTGTGGGTGGCATCAAGCTGGGAGACATTGTAAGCACTTCAGAGGACAGGATTAGAATTCAAATCGACCTTGACAAATTAGAAAATTGGTCTGAAATCAACACGATATTCAATAAAGATAAGTGCAAAGTACTTCACTGAGGAAGGAAAAATCAAACGCACAACTACAAAATGGGGAATAACTAGCTAGGTAGTAGCACTGCTGAAATTTTTCTGGGAGTTAATAGATCACGAATTGAATATGAGTCAATGATTTGATGCTGTTCTATGTGTCGTATGTAAGACATTGGAGGTAATTATCCCGCACTGGTGAGGCCTTAGCTGGAGTACTATCTCCAGTTCTGGGCACCACACTCTAAGAAAGATGTGGACAAATTGGAGAGACTCCAGAAGAGAGCGACAAAAATGAGAAAAGATTTAAAAAACCTGACCTATGAGGAAAGGTTAAAAAAAAAGCTGGGCATATTTAGTCTTGAAAAAAGATGACTGAGGGAAACCTGATAACAGTCTTCTAATATGTTAAGGGCTGTTACAAAGAGGATTGTGATCAGTTTTTTACCATGTCCACTAAAGGTAGGGCAAGAAGTAATGGGCTTAATCTGCAGCAAGGTAGATTTAGGTTAGGTATTAGGAAAAACTTTCTAACTGTAAAGATAGTTAAATACTGGAATAGCCTACTAACAGATATTGTGGAATCCTCATTGTCTAAACTGTTTTTACAGATTTCCAACAAACACCCGGCAGGGATGGTCTAGGTTTACTTGATCTTACCTCTGTGCAGAGGGCTGGACTAGATGGCCTTTTGAAGTCGTTTAAAGCCCTACATTTCTAAGATTGTATTTGACAGGTGCCACCTGCTTGATACTCTGTCCAGACGAGTTAATACTGCGCTGGTTGTAACCTAAAACTGGAGGCTGCTTGATGGTAATGACCAAGGACAGTTTATCTACTTTCATTTAAACTGTAGTTGAAAAAGTTTCCTAATACTTACCTAATATCAGTGCACAGGGGGAATGTCTGCCATTCTTCCCTATATGTTTCCTTTACTTTCCTGTACCAAAGACAGCCTGCTCTATCCTATTGCTGCCCAGTTTATTGTGGGATTATTAAATTATCGGGATATTCCAAAGTGATACTTATCCCAGAGAACAACAGTCATTGCAGACGTGGCCTGTGAGGTCACCTTTCACTTTTCTGAACTTCATTGTGCAGGGGACAGCTTAACCAGAAACCACCTACCTGAACAAGTAGTGCAGCTCACTATTGTGAGCTCAGTTGCGAGTCATTTTCATAGCAAAGCTTTTTAGCCAGAACCCTGAAATGCCACAGTGTTTAGCTGGCTGGTCCTTTGAGCATATCTCTACCTTTGCCTTAAGGTAAAGATCATCCAAGGCATAGCTAACAACTACCAAAGCAATGCTGACGTGTATCAGTGTTTGACTTAGCAGCTATTTGTACATTCCAAAGCACAATGTTGGCTGGGGGGAAAGGATATGAGACATGAAAAAAGAAAAAAACAAGGGTCACAACAGCATGTCTGTATTGCCTATTACTATATGTCCATTCTACCAGGACCTGGAATCCTCAGTAAGCTATGCAATCTAGCAGTTGATAATGCCATAGGAGAGCCTTGTCTGGGTGAAGAAGAGAGACAGAAGGGGGAAGAGGAGAATGAGATGGATCTTACCAGCTAGGAACTGTTTGCAGAGATGGCAACAGAAGCCCAAGAAGATTATCTGACTTTGGCAGAGGAAGAATACATAAGTGATGCAAAGCAAAACTGTAGGTGTCCTTAAGCTGATGCAGGATGAAAAATCAATTGCTATAGCACCAACTATATTGCTATAGCACCAACTGATTTCTCTAATGTAGACAAGACCATACACGGTTGGTGAGCTGGAAGACAAGGCTCAGAGGGGATGAAGGAGGCAGCATATATCATAATACACTCAGATTTGCCTTACTTTTCTCTCACCAACACCATGTCTGAAACATGCTATTGTACCATAGAAAGTACCCTAACAATATATATGTTTATATTTTGTTATCAGGTTGCTAGCAACAGGCAGTGCATTTTGCAGATAGAGTCTGGCAAGGAATTGCTCAGCTATATTAATTAATATGGTGGCAGTCTGGAATGATGGTAAGAAGCTGCCAGTGAGGATTGTATTGCACATGTATTTCAGAGTTTGGAATTGTTTTGTATCTCACTTTTAGGAAAATGCTGCAACATATTGGTAGCTAGCATGCATGCACGCATGTGCATGCGCGCACACACACAGTTATATTCGCCAACTATTCCCTTTTCACTAGAATTGTGTTTTTGTTTTTGTTTTTAAAGGCTCTGGTGTTTGTTTTGGCAGCCACACTCCTGGATAGCTGGTTTGTTTGTATTTTAATGTGTCTCATCACTACATGTCACTGTAGAACAGCAGATAGGAAGCTGATGACTTAGTGCTCTCTCTTTTCTTCATGACATAGCCACTCTGATCCATTACAGAATGGTTCTAAAAGCTTGACTGAGTCAGAGAAGGGAAGAGCTGTCAGCAACTGGCCTCCTGCTCTCTGCAGGTGTCCTTGTGATGCTGTCATGTGATTATGTGAAAGTGACCACAAGGAGGAAATGGAGGGAATAGAGTGTCCATCTATCTCTGAAAACCAGCCCCATCCCTGTTACAAAAATCAGTTTTGTGCCAGTTTTTGTAAATACGTAACAGCTACAAGAAGGAGCCATTGGCCCAATGAGACCAAGAAATTATTGACACTAGCTGAGTCAATTGTTCTCCCATCATGCATAGGCCTGATCCATATTGAGCCCCTGCCATGCTTCCAGGTGTTTTGAGCAACCCCCTCTAAGTAAGTCTTTTAAATAATCTCTTCCCCTTTTGGACAGAGTCAAATATAAGTGGTGTCAGGTGGGTTCTTTAGTGCAGGAGAGAGAAGTGAGCACCCTTTTTCTCCTCATCCTTCCAGGCACACTTTTTTTATGTCCATCAACCCTATGTAATCTATTTAGGTTACAGAGAAGATTAAGTGGGAACTTGATCATGATCTGTAAGTATTACATGGGGAAAAGAACTGATAGAAGAGGGTTTTTAAATTAGCAGACAAAAGTGTATGATCCAATGACTGAAAGCTGAAGCTAGACAAATTCAGACTAGAAATAAAGTGAAAATTTGAGAGAGAGAGTAATTGACCATAGCAATAATGTAGCAGGAATATTATATTGGAGTTTTTAAATCAAGACTGATGTCTTTCTAAAAGATACACTATAGCTCAAACAGAAGTTATGGGCTTGATGCAGGAATTACTAGGTGAAATCCTTTGGCCTTTGTTATGCAGGAGTCTGAGACAGGTATCCTGGCTTTTCTGCTTTAAAAGTCTGAGCACTCAGCAGGGGAAAAAGAGGAGAGAGATGTTAGGGTGCCTAGTTCCCCCTATGTTCTGATCCCCATCTAAGGGCATGGAGGGAAGAGGGGAGACAGGACATAGGGAAAGAGAGAAATAAAGGAGAGTTTGAGAGAGAGGGGAAAGGCCCAAAGTCTTCCCAGTTCCAGAAGGGAGAATTCCCAAATTCCCACTCAGAAAACAAGAGATGCCGGTACTACTGCAGGGAACTAACCTATCCCGTATATTTAAACAAACTGGTAAAGTGGTAGTAGGTCATTTGTCTTCCCCTAAAAAGAAAACCATAGGCATAAAAGAGTCTGTTGGGTGAGGAGGATTACTGGATCTTGTGAGGGCCTCCATGCGCTCAGATAAGCATACAAATGCTAGCCTAAGGGTCTCCACTAGTTTTTCCTGGCTGTTCTCTGTCTGTAAAAAAACATTTGTTTCCAGGTCTCTCCCTCCCCCCCCGCAATAAAGTCTCTTTTCTGACTCAGTGCAGGCCACTTATCCAGCAGGCCTCGTTCTTAGTCATGTACTCTCCTGCCATATGACTTTGTACTCATTTCCTGCAACTTGGAGAGAGGGACTAAACCTGGCACAGGAGATGCTGAGCTCCAGCCCACTTAAAGAGCTAGCTCACCCTGTGATAAACTCTAATAGCATATCACAAAAAATAAACATACAGCAGGATAGAGGGACATTTTGTATATGACTAATTTTAAAAATGTATTTCTTATTAAAAATATGTGCATTTTGTCAGATATGGAGAATACATCACAGAAGAACAAGGAATAAAACAGTACAATATGTAGGAATTTAAATGAAACCACAAACCACTCCAGCTCTTGTAGGTTTACCATAATGTAGTTGGTAAATGTATATAAATAGCTCACTTATACCTGTATCATATTCTGTCTTTCTTTCCATATCTCAATGATGGAAAACGACCTAAAACTGAATTACTAGGAAAACTGTTTGAATATATAATACTATCTTAAAGAACAGGGCATTTGATTACCTGGTCTGACCTATTGAATTTTGGATTACAAATATTTTTCTGCTATAGATTCCATCTTGCTGTAAGAGATATAGAATATATCCCTCAAGCCTAATGCTAACAATTTTTCAGTCATTTAGATCAACAATCACCAAACCTATTTTGATAAAGATAGATTGTATATCCTATATGCAAAATACAGTGAAAGACAGAGACTTCAATTTGTTCCCTTTAAAGATTTGTTTATGCAGAGATGCTTTGAAATGGAAGGATGGCAAGTTTTCTGAACCATGAACAGTTATTCTTTGAATGCACATTGCCTTAGATTTTTTTTAAATCACTAGAATATTTGAAAGTTTTTAGTGACTAGAACTCTTGGGAGAAAAATGGAACAGTTTGAGAGGATATTTTTTTATTTTTTCTCCTATGACTGCCTGTTGCTCTCAAATGAAAGTTTCCTGCTGATTTGACTTTTCATTCTGCTGTGTGACAGATGCCAAGATTTACATGATTGCTGTGGGGAGCAACTGGATTTAGCATGAGGAAGAATAACTGCTTTTCCCCTAGGGAGAGACAAAAAGGGAATGAGAGAGTGAGGCACATAGGCAATATTATCTGGAGCTATATTCCTGTTCAATTATTTTATTCAGCCTCTATTTTCAATTCTGCTGCTACTAATAAAAGTCCGGACAGCTGTTGGCCTGGAGCCAGGGACTGAGATTAGCAAAGAAACTATGTGTATTTTAGCATAAAACCATTTGTAAAAGTTGCCAATCCATAATGGAAGTGGCATAGTGTTTTTTTATTTAAAGCCAACCATGTTGCATTGTGTAATGTATGTATAAATAAGAAAGAGTGCCATTAGAATTTGCCAGATGGAGCTTTGGCTTGCATGCAGGGTTCTTCCTCGCAGAGAAAAGAGTCACTGTAGAACTGTGCATCATTACAGTCATTTTAGCAATTTGTTGTTATGCGTATGGTCGTCTTTGTGTTCCTACTATTTGGATTACATGCTCTGAATGATAAAATAGAAAAAAAAATATTTTTGCTTATAATGCAGACCTGTGTGATGTTTAATCATCTACCGTTAGCCTTTGTTTGATGCTTACCTAACAGCACCTACAGAAAATATTAAGAATATTGAGATGTAGAAAGATGTTTACAGTGCAGTGTGCCTCAGTGAGAGGATCTTCTTGGGTGAGGAGAGGCTCCTGACTGAGGGAAACAGATGGAGTGAGCACAGGGAGTTTGAACTAAGTGTGAGGGAGAGTAGGCTTCTAAATGTAATTGTTCATAGATTATTAAACAAAATAATTAGAGCTTGTTCCCTAAGGGATTAAATAGAGCACATAAAAATTTACTCTAGCTATACTCAGAGTTTAAACCCAGTCTAACTAAGGAGGTAGAAGACCAGTTGCACACTGACCAGGGTGGGCATTACCCAGTTTAGAGACAGAGTTTAAGACCAGAAGAGTCTTAAAATAGTCATCTAATATTACCATTTTAAGTCATCTAATATGACTTCTTGTATATCACAGGCTAACAACCAGAATTAGATCAAAGTATTACAGCCCTCAGGAGACTAAACTATTATGTGCCATGGGCAGAGAACAGGAGGACCTCAGAGAGAATTCTTAGTACCACCACAATGTGTCAGCTTATCCTGCCCAGTGTCACATTTCCAGCCATGGCCATCTTTGATGCTTCAAAGAAAGGAGAAAAAAACAAAACACACCAAAAACAACCACAAACCCAGAATACATCAAGAGAAACAAGTTTCCTTCCTGATCCCTGCAGGTGACTGGCTGTGTATGACTAATTTGTCTTATGCCCAAGTGGTGTGTGTGTGTGTCTGGTGCAAACAGCTCATGGCAAAAGGTTAACAGCAGAGTGCCTCAAGGCTCCTTATTAGTTCTGGCATTGCTCAATGTATTTATTAATGATCTGGAAAGATAAGCAATGAAATAACAGAATTTGCAGATGACACAAAGTTAATTAGGTTAATCAGGACCAGAGAGGACTGTAAGGAACTTCAGAGGAACATAACCAACATAGGTGAATGGGCAACACAAGGCAGATTAAGTTCAATGTTGATAAATGCAAAGTAATGCACACTGGGGGAAATAATTTGAACTACTTACTTGCCTACGGGTATTGTATTTGTATTAGGAAAGGGACTGGGCATTACTATGGACAGCTCAATTTAGGCCTTTGCTGAATGATTTAGCTGCAGTCTGATCCAGTACGGCAATTTCTATGTCCTACATTCCTTTTCGGGTTTGGAACCTGAGCCAGGATTAGAAACTCTGAAAGGTTATAAAAGAGATCACAGGGCTCCATAGGGATTATGGAGGACTCCTGAAGAGGAAAAAAAAACTAAATTCTGCTGTCAGTTACACTCTTGCAACCTCATGGAGAGACAAATTCTGCCTCAGCTTTTGCAGGTACGGAAGTCCCTATCTGCGGTGGAACTGGCATGGTACCACTACATAGGGTAGACTGAGGACTCTCTGTAAAGGCTCCCTCTTCGCTATAGCAGTGGGACTTGGGTAGGGAATATGATCACTGAATCTGTCATAATGTGCAACCACTAGCTATACTTTCAATTTAGAGGGGCAACTGCCATAGACACTAGAGCAGCTGAGGGTATTGCTGAGTACTACAATATCAATACTGTTACAGAAGTTACTGCAGCTGAGTTTTGTAGGGACCTTCCAACCTCAGCCTTCATGGAATACATAGACTGTGCATTGAGGACAGGACTTGGTTTTGACGAGATATTGGTAGGCTCTAAAAAGGGAGTACTATCACGTTGCTAGCTGCTAAACAGATTAAATATGAAGAAAAACAGGTCAGAAGTGGTGGTTGTATTGCAACGACCAAATGTGATATGTATATTGATATGTGTTATGTGCAACGACCAAATGTGATATGTATGTTGATATGTGTTATGTATATTTATTTCACTTATGTACCAGACCATCTTTTTTCCCCCTTAAACACACTTGCAATTGCTTAAAAACTTTATTTAAGATATTAATTAAAAGTACATTTTTTAAAAAAAAGTTTATTTTTTGAAGTGGGGTGCTTTCCTGAAAAATGAATGAAGAAAGTTTGACAAAAGTGTGATTATGGATAGAGAAGCCTTTACTTCTGCATGACCTAGATATTCAGAAAGGACATATTAACTCAGTTCATGAGGGAACAGTTTAACCAGACAATATTGTAATTATGTATTTTACTACCATTGGGAATCCTACATTTGGGAGATAATCGTTTTTAAGTCCTGTGTGCACTAGGAAATTGATCTGTTCCACCAAGTCTTAATAATGGTGTCTACTTTGAACTTTTTGTTAAAATCTCTTCCCAGGGTACTAGCACCAGTACAATTCCACCAGTAATAACAATGGTGGGATCACTAGTGTAAACTGACGGTCAGCATTTTTAAACACAGTCTGCTCAGAACCAGTAGCCAGTCAATGCTAATTCTCCCACTCCTGCTGCCACCTGTGGAACATTTTAACAAAAAGATCAGCGTTAAAGTTGGGCATACCTGATACTCTATGATTATATATACACTTGATTTCTCCCTCCATTATATTACTGCCAGGTTAGATCCAGCTGTTATAGCATTAGTAGGAGAGCAAGTATATACTGGGGTCAGGTGTCCACTGGTATTTTTATCACTTTTTCAACACCCAGGACAAAAGCAGCAACTATACCACCTTCAGAGTGATTTCTTGTTGGAATTAACATAAGTAAATCAATCCATTTATTCATGTCTAAATATCAGTGACATTATAGCAGAATTTTCGAAAGCCTTCATGATCCATTGCGAACTTTGAGCACACAGCCGCTGACCTTCCAGTGATTTGCCGCACAACATCCATCTCCTCATTGGTTGTCCCAGGCATAAAGGACAGCATGGGAAAAAGCACAAAGATGCTTGTTGGAAATTTTAACTAATGGGCAATGAAGGCTGGCATCACTGAGCAGAAGTAGGAGTCAACATATTGATAGTATCTAAGAGATGATAGGGAGGTGGTAGATCATGAAGGACCTTAAAAGCCAAGATGAGTAGTTTGTGTTTGGTGCATTGTAGAAGAGCAGCTAGTGGAGAGATGCAAAGAGAGGGATGATGGGGGCAAAGTGACAAGCCAAGAACATTTTCTTTGCAGCAATATTTTGAAAGGGTATATGAGGGGCAACATTGCATTTATGAAGGCCTATGAGGAAGGGATTGCAGTAGTTGAGTTGTGAGATAATGAGGGCCTGGATAAGATAGATAGTTGTATGGATATTAGGGAAAGGCTGGATTGGAAGCTTGATCTACACTATGTGGCTAGGTTGATGCAAGGCAGCTTACGTCAGCTTTCTTGTGTATGTGTCTTTACTTAAATTTGGATCATGCCAAAGTAAGTGTCCCACTACGCCAGCTTACTAATACTACCTCTCCGAGCGGCACAGAATCTGGGTTTACACAGTGATAGTGTAGACACTGCATTACTTACTTCAACTATTACTAGCCTCCAGGAGCTGCCTCACAATGCCTCACATTGAC
The DNA here is from genome assembly GCF_026122565.2 of Emydura macquarii macquarii. NCBI lineage: Eukaryota > Metazoa > Chordata > Testudines > Chelidae > Emydura > Emydura macquarii. Next base: position 75,210,389 of record NW_027131390.1, read on the forward strand.
CACTTTGGTCATTGTTGTAAACTCTGCTGCCCAGGGTCAAGTAGACAGGAAGCCGCCCCTCCCCATTAAAGCCCACAGATTTTTTAAATTCCTTTTCCTGGTTGTCCAGTTTGGTGAGCACACCTAGCAGCTCTTCATTGTTGAGTGTAATTGCCCAGCTGATCATACCAGCTACACAGTGCAGATGCACATACACAGGAGGTACTGGATCTCCTGGGAGAAGAGGCTATGCAGGCATAGCTCCAATTCAGCTGTAAAAACATGGACATCTATGAGCAGATTGCTTGGGGGATGCAGGAGAAGGGCTATAACAAGGACCAGCAGTAGAACCACGTGAAAGCTAAGGAGCTGCAGCAGGTATACCAGAAGGCCAACCATTGATTTGGTGGAGACCTGCTGCTTTTATAAAGAGTTGCAAGCCATCCTCGGTGGAGACCTCACCACTATCCCGAAGAGCACCGTGGATATATCCGAGGAGTCTGACTCACAGGCCCCTGCCATGAACAGCGAGGAAGAAGTGGTGGATGAGGAAGAGGAGGAGGAATATGAGGGAGAGGCAACCAGGGGATCCAGCTGTGCAGCGAGCCAGGACATGTTTGACTCCACCGCAGTGCTGCCAGTCCCGATAGTTGAGCATGAGATATGTTATGCAGGAAGAAGCAGTGAGATTTAGACATGGCCTGGAGTGAGGATTTAAAGAAAGGGCAGAATCAAATATAGCACCCTAGATAAGAGCATGTGTGTTAACGGTCTGTGTATGTGAACTGAGTGATAAGATTGGTTTCAAAATTGTTTATGTAAACTTCACTAGTGATTTTCATGCTCTCTAGTGTTTGTGGGATTTTTGCAGATGTGTTTAATGATATGTTACATTTTGAATTGCATTTAGCAGCCTTAACAATAATGTATTTATTTTTTGTTATTTAATATAACTTATGGTTTTCTTCAACTCCCTTAGAGTCAAGGACAAAACTCCCTTTGAATTCAGTGAGAGCTAGACCTGTCCCTTAAGGTTCAGCTCTATATTTATTATACTTAAATGCATAGTCCTAGTGCAGGCCATCGGAGCACCGCTGTAAGTACGGGGCACAGGTCCGGCTTCTTGTATTGTATAAACTCTTTGGCACAAGGTCATTGTCTTTTTATATTATCTGCAAAGACACACACGTGATGTAAAACAAAAATCATATATGTGCAATTTTAATTGTTTTGTAAATATGCTACATCAGGTTAGTAGATATCATCAAATTTATTTGAATAAAAATAGTGTGTCAATAAATGGTCCATAACAGTTGAAGTTTCCGAATATTAAGCACCAAACAAGGCACTGAACCCACAAAGATTTGTGCATGTGTTTATCTTTACGCATATGAGTGGTTCCATTGACCATGGAACGACACACAAGAGTATAAAAGCTGTAGAACAATCACTGAGGCCAGATCTTACTATTATTGACTTCAGTAGTACTACTCGTATTCATTAAGTTAAGTCTTATTCTAATTTTTTGCAGTATTGGGACTTAATACTGTACTTTAAAATAACAGCGAACCATAAAAGCAAGGAGGATCTTAGATAAAGGTGAAATATATCATACATACTCCCAGGCTAGCTAAATTTGTTTTTTAGTGTGTCCTTTTGTGATTTGTTGTTGGAAGTAGTAGACAATAATATTTTGGTTTTAAAAGATCCTCTCCAATATAATTTGTACTGCCTCAAAATTTCAGTATATTACATCTATAGTCATTGAACATTACAAAAAGGAACAATCCTGACTTACCTGTGAATTTTCACCTAGGATTCTCCATGTCAGACAGCTTCATAGCGAGACATTTCCACTCTTCATGGCAATTGAAGACAGACCAGATCTGTGCTTTTACACTGCCTTTAGGACCACTTTTCAGGAAGAACTCTCCAGAATGATCACTTCCAAAGCTAAAAAATACTACCTATGTAAAATTACTATTCAACTCAAACCATTTGCAGTAGAGCTGGGATTTATTGTAGGAACACTTTCTTCCCTTTCATACTACTTAACAGATAAGCAATAGCCAGAAAAAACTCTGGATGTAATGCAGTCTTCTGTGGGAGGGTCAGACTGTCTGACATGGAGGGTCTGAGAATGAATTTTCACAAGAAACATAGAATGTTCCCTTTCTCTGTTCCCTACATGTCAGACAGTCTTCATTGTGGGATGTATACACCACCTTCCTTAGTGAGGGAGGGAGAATTGACAAGGTATTTATGGATTCCTGGGATAACTTGTTCTGTAAGTCTTCAACCAAATGCTGTTAGCAGCAGTGAGGATGTCCACGCTATAGCATCTGAGGCTATGTCTACACTACCACTTTTGCTGGTACAACTTATGTCACACAGGGATGTGAAGAAACACCCCCGGGTGCCATAAGTTACACCAACAGACGCGCCGGTGTGGACAATGCTATGTGGGTGGGAGAGCATCTTTTGCCAACATAACTACTACTGCTTGTGGGGGGTGGTTTAATTATGTCGACAAAGCGCTCTCCTGTCGACTAAGAGCGGTTACACAAGAGATCTGACAGCGGTGCGACTGCACTGGTACAACTGTGCCACTATAAGCTCTCTAGTGTAGACATGGCCCAAGAAAGCATGTATGGAATACAGTATAGGCAGGAGTGGTCCTAGCCATTTTGCCAGCCAGGGCAGAAAATGTTTTCAGTGCCCTCACCTCTCACCCCCATGAGCAGCCAACTCCTAGAACCATCCCTGACTATAGGAGCTATACAGACCTCCTCATAAGATTCAAGATCACTCCACCCACAAAATTGATGCTCTTTTGTTTTCACTGATACAAAATGAGAGGATTTGAATGCCTCTTCTATATACCCCTTTATTCCTCTGTAGGCTATGTTCACATCTAACTTATGCATTTCTACATCCTTAGGATGTTTGGATTCAACCACTAGGGCAACAATACCATATCCTATTATATAGGAGGAAGACTGTGGAGACCTTGGGGATGGAGACCTGATTAGTTCACAGAACTGCCATGTTTGAAATTTGTCTGCTTGCTCTGCGAACTGTGGGAGTAAGGGTCCCATGCCTACAGGAGAGGAGGTTATCTTTAGGGGGGAAAAAACAAAACCTTACCCCTATTTCCATGCTTCTCACCAGCACATGAATTAGGTCCATGTTGAGACAGTTTAGCAGGCCATAGGGAAACCTGGCTCCCCGCCAGTGTGTGGAAAATGTCCATGCCGAGACAGGTGAGCAGGGTGCATGCAAACTCTAAATAAAGAGTTGGGCTAAACTCACAATTCTCTGTGAAGGTATATCTGCAGAGGAAAGTGTCTTTTCTACTATATCTTTCACAGTCAGGAAGAGACCAAATGATATTTTTTCACACCAATCCACAGGATAATTTTATAACACTGTAATTTTAAGTCTGACAATATTTGCCTGTTGTTCATCTAGATTTGGATATGGGATAAAAAAATTTAAAAACGCTTAGATGATTTATAAGCCTAATTCCCGTAGATTTACAATGAGATTAAGGCTCCTAAGTACTTACCTGATTTTGAAAAATGGGATTTAGGTAGTTTGTAAAAGATTACCCATCATCATCTGTTTTTAAATTTCTCTGTCTGTAAAACTGCAAATAAAGACTTTTTTAGTTTAGGCCAAACTGAACTGGGTATCTGACTTTAGTGGCCATTGTTTTTGGGATCAAGGTATCTCTGCCTGAATGCCAGATGAGAATGTGGCAGTTCTACAGAACAGCTGGTAAAGACCACTATGAGGGTAATAATAGCCTTATAGAACATAACAGCTTTATGGCCATACTCTTTTCTCCAGTATGTCTGTGCAACTTTCACTGAAATCATTAGGAGGTGAACATGCAAAATTTCCCCCTTAGTACACGGTGATTATAATCAAACCTTTTAATATTGTACTGTACATAGTATTCAGCATGAAACTTATAGGGAATATTTACATCTTCAGTTACTGAATTTTCTTGGCATTCTTCATTATAACAATATACTGTGTATACTGTAAAACACAAATTTGGACTCCCACCAAAGTCAATAGTTTGGGATTTAGTATCAGAGGACAACCTTACACTAAGTAGCATTGCGAGCTTCAAAAATAGTTTTTATTGACATACAAAAAAGAGTAAGGAAATATACATTGTAATAAAATATTTGTCTTTTCCTCTACAGATAAGCACTGCAAATGATAAAACATTCAATTGCTTCAATTCCTTTTAAATAGGCTGAAACAGAGGAAAGAAATCTTATGAAATAAAAAATATGTTGGTTATATTCTTTTACTGTCTCACTAAACCCTCAGGTTATAGTTTTCATGTACATTGTTAATTCTTATTTACAATATCATATGCAATCTTCTTTGTTACATGTGCCAGAGAAATTTACATTATTGTTACTGTACGTTCAGCTATTTGGTTTTATTCAAACTCTACTCAGTTTAAAAATTATTTCCACCACTTTAAATATTCAAAATAGAAATTATTTTTAAATTAATTTTTCATCATTTATGCTGTCTATTGCTGGCATTTCACTCAGGAAAGTGAATTTACTTCTCAGTTTCAATTCTGTTCAGTTTAATTCATGAGGAACAAAACGTTGTCATGTTTCAGTGCCCAGTACTGCAGGATAGCATTTTAAATACATTAAAACTCATCCTGTTTTCATTCAATTTAAAAGAAAATACTTGTTTATTTTAGGTTTTGTTGCCTTCCCCACCTCCTCTATTTATATATATTTTTACACAAATCTAGAGTTGGTGTCTAAGCTCTGTGACAGTCTCCCTTTAAAAGCCTAATAGTTTAGAGGGACATTTTCAAAGGCACATAAGGCTGTTAGGCACCCCATTGAAAGTTAGTGGGAGCTGTGATCTTAACTCCTATTTGTGCCTTTGACAATGACCCTCGGGTTTCACTTTGCTGCAAGACTTGAACTTGTTTTTGCACATCACATCTTACTAGGAATGAATTAGTTTAAAAGTGAACATTTTTTCTTCAGTCCTTAAAGCAGTTTTATTTTAAAGACATTTTTCCAGGCAGAACTAAAAGAAGCATTTTGACTTGGGATAGAAATGTTATTTTATAATCAGTTGAGAATGAAAGATTTTATAATGTATTTCATAGGAAGGGAAAAAAAGTGATACTGCCTTTTTAAACAGTATCATTACAACTAATTTCAAGTTAATCTCAGATAATATAGGTAGCAAATAGAAAATAAAAGGCATAATAGGCATTGTTAACAGAATGCAGATCTTTTCACCTATAAGTTTTTGGTTTTACCATAACCCAAGTTAGAAGTGATGCAGTAGTTACTGTGCTATGTCCCATGTGAAATTAGTCTATTCTAGGCCAATTCCTGGATAGGTGTCCGTATTGCACATTTATTAGCAGTCTCAGCAGCATACCACGGATTAAATGGATATTAAAAATGAATTACACATCTCCACAGGTGGTTGAGACAAATAGCAGGCAAGTTTGTGGACATTTAAACTGCTGTTTCCTGTGCTGTACCTATTCTATGGATAAACAGAAGAATCCAGCTTCCAGAGCTGTTAAGATGGCACCTTTCACAAGCACTAAAGCATTCTTTGTTGTTTTGTTTTATTAAGGGCCTTGTTCCATATATCAGGTGCTCACTGAGCCAATCCTTCAAAAGACACTGTGGATTGCCCACATTATAAAAAAAGTCACAAGAAAGTCATGGTGATCCTTCCTTTCTAATGTGTAACTTGTACAGCCATAATAGGATGCAGTAACTTCAAGGACATATAAATTGGTCACAGTGAATTCTGACAAGTGTTCTATTTTCCTCACTGTTCCTCTCATCTTAACAAATGTTACCATAAACCCAGAGTGCCTTCTTGATTTTAGACTCAAATTACACAGGGATTCTTAGTGAATCCAGATAGTCTTGGGGAAATATAGACACATGTAGCATACACTTTATAAAAGATAGGGCTGTTGCTTCTCTCTTTCTGAAGAGTGGGACTGGAGGTCTGATCATGCTATGGGAAGGAAAGTATTTTCCCTTCTCATATATGAGTTCTGCATTAAAATGTGTAGAAATTTCTGATCTCCTAAAGGCAAATGTTTTCAAAAAGGAAACAGCACCTGTCAACAATATGATTTTTTTTAAACAACATACATAGAAATCTTTTTCTAGGCAATTATATTAAGATCAGAATCACGCCCATATGAAGACTTTAAGCTCTGTCAGACATATATGTAACTGATACAGAAACCTAGGATGTAACCCTTTTTTTACCAAAACAGACCTTCAGATAAATTTTCCTAAGAATTAATATACTATTTTTTTCTTGTATTGTATTCAAATGATTAAATGTTATTACAAACCCATGCTCATGACACAAGGTGTTTTATTGTCACAAAGGAGACATAAAATAACAATAAGTAATCAAAACTATGTATATCAATGCAACACTTTGAGCTAGAAAGATTAAAATATTTGTGGGATCCTAATGTGTTTGAATGTGTGAGAAGCTGAAAAATAAATCAAAGTGAAAACAGTCTTCAGAAGAAATGAAAAGTGGTGTAGTGCTCAAAGCTCTAGTCCAGAGTTCTTTGCAACATGAATAGTGATAAATGTGAAGTAGCTATGCCACATGTTCTAATGATTTTAGGTCTAGACACTTGTATTACAAAAGTTTGGCAACCTTTACAAGAGGGTTACAAGAGAAAGGCTAATCACTTTGGATACTTAAAATCACATAAAGCAATCCATTATAATTATTTTTCTATGAGAGCAGTTTTCCATTCTTTTAGAATTATGCAAGGAAGTAAAAGCAATGTCTATTTTTATATTTGAGAGAGAATTTAGGTAAAAGTAATGCATTAATACTGATTGTCAGAAGGTGCTACAGAAGTGCAAAGCACTTTTACAAATATTAAATTCATTGCCTGTTAAGCATTACATAAATCTTCAATTTAAAAAGGAGGAAAATAAGACAGAGGTTATATGATTTGCCTAAGATTAGAGTGAGCCAGTGGCAGAGGTGGGAATAGAATCCATGAGTATGTCTACACTGCAATTAAAAACCTGTGGCTAGCCCGTGCCAGCTGTCTACAGCACAGTTAAACAGCCTCTTAGCCCGAGCCATCTGGCACAGACTAGCCGCTGTTTTCTAATTGCAGTGTAGATATAGCCCATATGTTCTGATTTCTAATCCGGTGCTTGAACCACTAGACACTGCTTTCCTCATCTTACTCTTCCAGACCAAATAGAAAAAAAAAAAGTTTCAAAATACTGTACTTGTTCCAGAGCCCAAGAGAAAGGGATGGATTAGATGACCCAATACATAGTTTTGTAATCCTACTCATGAAGTTAATGCAAAAACTGCATACATGAAACTTTCAAAACAGGCAAAATACTACCCTTAGATGTCTATTTGTAGCTCCCCTGGGTTTCAGTAGCAATCACATGTATCCAAAGGTAGATGCTAGCTATAAATCTCTACATTTACTAGAGCTGGCTTAAAAAAAAAATTTCAAAATGTTGATTAACTCAAAAAAAAAAAAAAAAGAAAAAGAAAAAGCTGGTCAAAAACAACATGACATTTTAGTGAAAATTTTAACAAAAATTCTGTTTAATTTCTTTAATCTAAGTTCAAAATTTTGGGCCAAAAATGCTTACAGTGTGATTCTGAAAAATGCTGTGACCTCAACTCCCATGGAATTCAGTGGGAACTGAGAATGCTCATCTGCTTTAAGAATCAGGCCTTAAGAAAGTGGAACAATATTATAAAACAGCATAAGCATGTACTAATGGATAAATTCTGCCCTCTAGAGTGCATATACAACTCTCATTCATGCCCATTCACAGCATAACTCAGGGCAGAACTTAGTCCCAGTCATAATAACTGGCTAAAGAAACTAGTGAAATGCATAGACACAACCGATAAATTAAGATTTGGTTTAGAAATTATTTTTCCATTAGATGCTTTTAAAAATTTCCAGACATACTACATTTATCTTAAAAGGCACAAATCTCAACATGTTTTTTCATCCCAGTTCTCAATGCTTTTAAACAGAGATACAATAAGGAATGACATGACAAATATGTATTCTACTGGATTTTAGAGATCTTTTCAGCTCATACTCATTGTGCAGAAAAACTGAATTGCATTAAGCAAGCCTGATATAAAACCCCTGTTTAAATACCAAATGTAATCAATAGTTAGATAGCAATAGCTTTTTTGATAATGTAAGACTACAGCAATTCTGTGTACTCTACATGGTAGACCGTTGCCCTACCTCATCGAGTTTGAGGTTTCGTTTTCTGGCTGCTGCTTCGCTATTGAACTCCACATCAGATTTATCTGTATTGCTGCAGTCTGTCATGGTGGATTCCTCTTCTGTGCCTTCTGGTGTTCCTCCTTTTGGCTGCTGAATTTTAGAATTTTGTTCTGGTGGGCGCTTCCAGTGGGGCCTTGTTACCATCCACAAAATAAGAGTACCAAAGATTAGAACCAAAAGGCCAAGAGTGTTGACAAAAATTGCCTCTGGTGGAGATGTGCTATATGAAGGATTTTTCCTTTGAGGGGAAAAATAAATAAAAACAACTGTTTTAAGAACAATCATCTTAAAGTTGCCTTAAAAAAAGACTGCTATTCCTGTTGCTAAAAATAAACAATGGCTTAATACTAGAATACATTGTTGTATGCAAACTTGAGGATAGTCTTCAATGATTGAATTTAATGAGCAAACAAGTGAAAGAGTGAAATATGAAATACGGTACTTACAGAGCAAAAATAAGTTTCTCTGTGAATCCCATGAGAGCTGTTGCAATCACTGTTGTAAAGATGAGAAGACCAGAGTAAATATGTATTGGCATGAGAGATGCTCGAAGAGAAACTGGAGCAAAGGGCAGCAGAAAGACAGCAAAACCTAAGACAAGCTAAACAAAGAATACAGATTCAGCATTAAAACGGTGAAAGAAAGCTGCACTTTTAAATGAAAATTGAAACCATCATAAAGGTTCATTCTTAAAATGTCTGAGGCCCAAATCTAATTGGACTAGGAATATATTTTTAAGCATATTGCCCTGTAGTGTTAAACCCAAAGACAATATTGTACTAGCGTCTAAATCCATTAAATGGATTATAAATAAACCAGTCCACTGTCCAAATTAAGTGGAAATGGTAAAAAGTCACCAAGCTGAATAGTGAAAAACAACATTTTAAGTTTTTGTTTTCAATAAAATATGGCATTAATACTGTACGGAGTGAAGATTATTTTTATTTTAAAAGTATCCCCTTTAATTTTTATTTCTCCCCTTCCCCACCACTTCATTCATTCATTAGTTAAGGCCAGAAGTGACCACTGAATCAACTAGTCTGACCTGTATAAAACAGGCCATAGAATTTCACCTGGATACTCTTGTATTGAGTCAAGTAACTTATGTTTGACTAAAGCATGTCTTCCAGAAAGACATCAAGTCTTGATTTGAAGACATCAAGAGATGGCGAATCCACCATTTCTCTCAGTAGTTTGTTGCAGTGGTTAATCCCACTTGCTGTTAAAAACGTGCATTTTATTTCTTTAATTTAAATTTGTCCTGCTTTAACTTCCAGCCTTTGGTTCTTGTTATGCTTTTCTCTGCTAGATTAAAGAGCCCTCTTATTTTCTCCCTGTGAAAATACTTTTACACCATAATAAAAGTCACCTCTCAATTTTCTTTTTGATAAACTAAACAGGTTGAGCTCTTTAATCTCTCACTATAAGGCATTTTTCTAACCCTCAAATAATTTTCTTTGCACACTCTCCAGTTTTTCAACATCTTTTTTAAAATGCAGTCACTAGAACTGGATGCAATATTCCAGAATCAGTCTCACCAATACTGTGTACAAAGGTAAAATCACCTCCCTACTCACTATTCTCCTGTTTATATGTCCAAGGATCACTTTAACCTTCTTTGCAACAGCACAGGGAGGTCATGTTGAGTTGCTCATCCATTAAGATCCCTAAGTCCTTTTCAAAGCCAGTGTTTTCCAGGATGCAGCCCCCATTCTACAAGTATAGCCTGCATTCTTTGTTCCTAAATAGACTACATTGCATTCAGCAGTATTCAAATACATTTTGTCCAAATAGGGCAGGTTACAGTACCATATCCACAGGAATAGGGTATCCTTTAGGTACAATATAGTATATGAACATTGTCTCAGGAATGCTACTGAAATGTAATTATTCAGACTATTAATTTGTAAAACCTTATTTTATCATAGAGTTGTTTTACTAAAAACAGTTTTTTCTTTAGGCACTACTGCTTCACTACAGAAATGTCAAAAGGCAGGCAATGGTGGAATGTCTATTAATGAGAGTAATACTTTTTCTATTTTGATAGTACTTTCCATCTGAGGATTTCAGATCATTTTATAAACACTGCTGACTTAAATCTTATAATGCCACCATTAGAGAAGTAATATTATCCTAATTTTATAGATGAGGAAAGCTAGGCACTGAGAGGTTAAGTGACTTGCTCAAGTTCACAGTGGCAGAGTGAGAAATAGAATCAAGATCTGACCCCCAATTCTTTGTTTAATCAGTAGACTATATTCTCTCTGCAGCACCCTGTTCTAAAGACACAGAGTCAGGACTTCTATCTTGTTCCACTGATTGTGTGTGTGGTGTGACTTTGGGCGGCAAAGAAAGAGTGGTTTTTTGATAAAAGGAATGAACTGAGACTCGGAAGATCCGGGTTCAGTGTTTGGCTCTACCTCAGATTTCCTGTGTGACCTTGAGCAAATCACTTACATGCATCTGAAAATGTTACCCTAAGTGATTTAGGAACCATTGACAATTTTATTCTTAATATCTCTCTCTCTGCCTCAGTTCCATCTTTTAAACAGGCATAATAAGGTTTTCCTCACTCAGAGTGTTGTAATGAGAAGTCCATAAATATTCGGGTTGTGCTCAGATAATATAGTGATATCTTGAGAGAGAAATGGAGAACTCTGTGTCTGTTTGCCCATACATAAAATGGGGCTATAACTAATGTACCTTAGGCTTTCGTAATGTAATATTCATAACATTGAGTTCTTTAGTATTAGTTATCAGACTTCAGGTAACGGCTCAGAAAGTTTGTGGTTGTTTGCATTTTGAAGCAAGGAATGATGGTACCTACTTTAGTGCCAGCAAAGAAATATCTATGGTCAAAACATTAAATGTAGTTCATTGGGGGATGAGGACAGTTTCAAAAATTAGTCTGTTATGAAGAAAGACAATTATGTTTTTCAAAGATTTAATAATAAATGTTCAGCAAAAATTACTAGCATAGGCGTTGCTGCCTTCCGTGTCTTTTAATGGCTTAGTTTGTGGCACATTTTTATGACTGGAATTTGTGTTTGTTTGTAATTAAGCTAAGTGAGTTTTTATTTTTATTGTAGTTTTGTTAACTGATGTGTTTCATTCGTTTCCAATATTTCTAGAGTGGATTTACCACGGCTTCCATTTTGGTTTGTCTTGCAATTTGGAGAATTTTTATTTGTTGGTGTGCATCATTAATGCTCTGTAAATGAAGAAATCACCCTTCTAAACTAAATGAGTCTGTCTGTTTTCAGGGCTGCAATGTGCACATATACTTGAAAAGCAAATAGATTATTAGTTTGCGTATTCAGTAAGATCATGGTGAGGAAAGATAGGCTAAAACAGAGAGGTGAAATCCCCATTCCAGTCATCTTCATTATCATAAGCAGAATTATCAAAACTCGTTCTATACACCTAGGAGTGTAGAAAACCCTGGCATGGGTCCTATGGAGGATCTTCTGGCTGGGAGAACACAAGGAAGTCCAGTGCTATTGTGCCTCTTGCCCTGAATGCCAACTACACAGCCCCCATGCACATTTATGGGCCCCTCTGGTTCCTCTGCCAATTATCAAGGTCCCATTTGAGCAGATAGGTATGGACCTGGTGGGACCCTTGGAGAAGACAGCCCGAGGCCACCAACACATTCTTGTCCTGGACTATGTCACTCAATACTGGAGGCCGTTCCCCTACAGAACACTGCCTCTAACATGATAGCAACAGAGCTATTAAAGATCTTTGCCAGAGTAGGATTACCTAAAGAGCTCCTGATGGATCAAGGGACCTCCTTCATGTCAAAAATAATGAAGGACCTAAGTGCCCTGCTTCACATATAGGCCCTGCGGACTTCTGTTTTCCACCCACAGACTGACAGCCAGATGGAAAAGTTCAAAAGGACTCTCAAGGCTATGATAAGACAAGTAGTAAGTTGGGACAGAAAAGACTGAGATACTCTATTGCCTTACCTCATGTTCACCATCCGGGAGGTTCTTTAGGCCTCCATGGGGTTTTCCCCCTTCGAGTTATATGGATGACACCCCTAGGGCATATTAGACATCGCCAGGGAGATTTGGGAGGAAGAACCGAACCCAGGGAGAAACCTAATTGACCACATACTACAGTTGAGAGACTAAATAGCTCAGGTCACTCCCATTGTAGAAGAACTGCTGGAGAAGGCAACAAGAGGCCCAGCAGACCTACTATAACCACCAAGCAAAGGTTCAACGACTCCAGCCTGAAGACCGAGTAATGGTACTTGTACCCACGGCCAAGAGCAAGCTCTTGGCCCAATGGCAGAGGCCTTACGAAGTAGTCGAACCCCTGGGAATGGTAAATTACAATGGTGCGACAGCTGGGTTGCCGGAAACAAGAGCAGGTCTACCACATCAACCTCCTGAAGCCATGGGAGGCCCGAGAGGCATGTGTAGTCACCCTAGAGACTCAACCCACATGAACAGGTGAAGGTATCCCCCGACCTATCGTCAGACCAAAAGGCCGAGGTGGCTGAGATGGTTAATCGAAATTGAGATGTGTTCTCAACAAAGCCAGGCCGAACAACAGAGGCCTGTCACTACATCATCATGAACCCCGGGGCCAAGGTAACAATAAGGCCCTACAGAGTCCCAGAGGCAAAAAGGGAGGAAATCAAGGCCGAGGTAAAAAAAATTTTAGAACTGGTAGTCATTGAAGAATCCCACAGCCAGTGGTCCAGCCCGATTGTGCTGGTACCTAAACCTGACGGCCCACGAGGTTGTGTGATGACTTTCACCAACTGAATGAGATTTCCAAATTCAATGAGTACCCTATACCACGCATAGATGAATTAGTTGACCAATTGGACAAGGCCCGATTCCTGACCAACCTGGACAAAAGGGCATGGCAGATTCCCCTGGCCAAAGAAGCAAAAGAATGGATTCCCTACTTCACACCTGAGGTTCTATTCCACTACACTGTTCTCCCCTTCGGACTACATGGGGCCCCAGCCAACTTTCAGCACCTTATGGGCAAGTTGTTGCACCCCCATGCAGCTATGCCACTGCATACCTGGACGATGTGATTATCCATACCCCAGACAGGGAAACACACCTGGGAAAAGTAGAAGCAGTATTGAATACCCTGAGGAGGACGGGCCTTTTAGTTGACCAATTGAACAAGGCCCGATTCCTGACCAACCTGGACAAAAGGGCATGGCAGATTCCCCTGGCCAAAGAAGCAAAAGAATAGATTCCCTACTTCACACCTGAGGTTCTATTCCACTACACTGTTCTCCCCTTCGGACTACATGGGGCCCCAGCCAACTTTCAGCACCTTATGGGCAAGTTGTTGCGCCCCCATGCAGCTATGCCACTGCATACCTGGACGATGTGATTATCCATACCCCAGACAGGGAAACCCACCTGGGAAAAGTAGAAGCAGTATTGAATACCCTGAGGAGGACGGGCCTTTTAGCAAATCTGGCGAAGTGTGCCATAGGATTATCAGAAGCTAAATACTTGGAGTATGTTGTGGGAAGGGGCGTAGTGAAGCCCCAAGTGAATAAGCTGGAGGCCATCCAAAATTGGCCCCGACTGAACAGGAAGAAACAGGTCTAAGCATTCCTCGGCATAGTGGGGTATTACCGGAGATTCATCCCACACTTCGTCACCAAAGCAGGTCCCCTGACGGACCTGGTAAAGGCTCGGGGCCCAGAAATGGTGAAATGGACCAACAAGGCGGAGGAGGCCTTCAGAGACCTACAGACAGCCCTCAGAAACAACCCCGTGCTTGTGGCCCCAGACTTTACGAAGGAATTTATATTACAGACTGATGCATCCGAGGTAGGATTGGGGGCTGTCCTGTCACAGATGGTGGGAGAAGAGGAACACACCATCCTCTACCTCAGCAGAAAGCTCCTTCTGAATGAACAAAAATATGCAGTGGTGGTGAAGGAGTGCCTTGCTGTCAAGTGGGCAATGGAAACCCTCAGGTATTATCTGCTGGGCCGAAGATTTACTTTCCTGACCGACCATGTCCCCCTCCAGTGGATGCAACGGAACAAAGACAAAAATGCAAGGGTGACCAGGTGGTTCCTGTCCCTCCAACCATTCCATCCATTACCATCCAACACAGGGCCAGGAGTCGCCACGGCAATGAGGATGGCCTCTCACGGGTGCACTGTCTAACGACCCAAGCTGCCCAGCCCCATGGTGTTGAACAGGGGGCAGGGATATGTGACTGGGTCAGACCGGATGGCTACTGGAGAGTGCTAGAAGGCCGATATATCAGCCCCAGAATCAGCAAGTCCCTTTTCCCCTGGTAGCTGAGCAGGGGTTACTCCTGGTTAATTAATACACCTGGAGCCAATCAAGGCCCCACCCAGGACTTGTTAAAAAGCCTCCTCTTCAGAGAAAGGGTGTGGCTGGAATTGTGGGAGTGAGGCAAACTCCCAGAGTGTGTGTGAGCAAGCAAGATGCTGTCAAGAGCCAGGAGGGTTTAGGAGAAGGAGCAGAATGCTGGCAGAAGAGAACCCTGCAGGTACAAAGACGGGGGGAGGGAAAACCCTGCCCAAAGAGGGCAAAGGACCTTTCCCAGGCCTGTAGGCCTAAGGGGAAGAGACCCTGCCAGAAGGGAAAGATTGAACTGGACATTTGGTTTGGGCACTACCACGCCTGTGGGGCTGTCAGAGGTCAAGAACCTTCTCTGGCAAGGAGGCCAGGAAGGGCACCTGTCCGAGCAGAGTATGGCCATTAAGTCAAGAGGCACAGGGAAGTAACCCAGGGAAGCTAGTAGCTTTCTTGAAGCCACAGCATGAGGCTACGGTTTGTACAGTCCCTGCGTTGGGGCCCGGAGTTGAGGGTGGGACTGGGCTTTCCCCCTCCCCCCACCAGCCATTCACTGGAGGGGAAAGAGCCCCAGCGAAGAG
This sequence comes from Emydura macquarii macquarii, assembly GCF_026122565.2. Classification (NCBI taxonomy): domain Eukaryota; kingdom Metazoa; phylum Chordata; order Testudines; family Chelidae; genus Emydura; species Emydura macquarii. The sequence continues at coordinate 75,225,628 of NW_027131390.1, forward strand.
GCAAGGGCCTGTGAGAACCAGAGACAGGACTGGGAGCCAGCAGGGAGCAGCCATCTTAGAGTGGCTGCATTATCCTCACCTACCATTAGAGGGTGGAAGAAACACTAAGGGGTGAAGCAGTTCCCTAATCTACCGCTAGAAGGAAGTGCTGGACCCATCGAGGTAGAGGAAAAGCTTTGTCACAATGGTTTAAAATTAGTTCAAACTATAATATTTTAAACTGGCTAGCTGGTATGGATGGAGAAAACCACAAACATTTTAAAACTGTATTTTTAAGGTAGTGCTTTAGATGATAGGATCAGAGCCTGGTATACATCTAATCTGACTCAATGTAGTGCAACCCCCACAAGCCTGTGCAGAGCTCCACCGAAGTCAACAGGACTCCACATGGGTGCAGAAGTTAACTTGCATATACAGGTGGTTTTGTACAACAAGCGATTAATTTGATCTTTTTTGTACCAGATCTTATGTTGTGCAATTCTTAGTTCTGTCTCAGTACTCATATTATGTCACAATCCCTTTGCCTTGCTTTACCCCCTTTCCCCATCTTCCAGCATTCATATGCCGTCTCCCTCATTTCCCATTCTTGTGATTGTTATCTCTCTCTTTTGCTTATCTTTCCCTTCTCCACCTTTTGTTTCTCTATCTCCAGAAGAACAGGGATATAAAGCAGAAATAAAAAAGGAAGAGATAGTGAAGGGAAGGAAGTGAACAGGTTGTCATTTTGACAATAGAATAGTCTTAAACAGGAAAATGGCTAGAACTTTAAAAATGACATGATGTAATTTCTAGAAAAAGTCCAAATAAGGACTCAACTGTTGACTAGGAATAAAGGAGGACTGTAAGTTTAAAAGAAAAAAGATTGAAACAGGCTATTTCTGCAGGTAATTATGATGCGTAGCATGAGAGGGCACACCAAGAAACATTTAACAAGATAAAAGAAACCTCCAAAAGGGCTAAAAGATTGATGAAACAGGACTTCAGTTATCCAATGTTCATTGGAATATGAATTATGGAATAACTAAAGAAAAATGTCTCAGGACAGAAAACTAGAGGATTTTCTTTACATAATCTGTTTGACAACCATTAGTTTGGGTGGTGTTTCAGATGTAGTCATAAATGAATGGAGTAATTCTAAGTTATGGTTGCAACAACATATTTAGCTTGGAAATTTTGAGCCAAAATATTTTATATAACTATCAAAGTCTCAATCAACAGTAAATGATGTTTAATTACTAAAAACTATACATATAGTTAATATAGTATTGAATCCTAGGAGTTTGTGATTCCTCCCCCTATTTTATCTTAATGTAATGTTTTATTTTAGAAAACTACAAAAGCCAAAACTTCAAAAAACTGAGATCATGATCTGTGAGTTAAAGAAATATTTTTAGATACCTGCTGTAATTGGTATAAGGATCAAATTACCAAGAAGAGCTACTGTTATGTCTTTTGCATAATATAGGCCTTAGAGTAGATCATTGATTCCTGCATCAAGTAAATTTTCCCATCTAATGAATACAGGGAGCAGTCTAATCCAGTAGTTAGAACAAGAGTCTGGAAGTCAAGGGTTCTGGGTTCTATTGCCAACTCTACTTGCTGAGTTACCTCAGTCAAGCCACTTACCATTTGTGTACTTCAGTTTATCCATATATAAAATTAATTCACTAATACCCACTCAAAAAGTCATGTGAAGTATCATCAAGTGTTGTAAAGCATTTTGACATCTCTGAATTGAAAGATGCCATTTTATATGTGAAGTATTAAGAACTGGTGTTAATATTAAAGGGATCCTTGATACAGATTTGCTATATTCTCTAAAATACAAGTTTTCATTAAACATATTTTCAACAGACCTTCACTTTAGATTTAAATGGTACAGACCTTGCAGACCTACAGCTTGTGTTTTGATTTTTGGCAGGGAGGAGATGCTCCAGGAATTTACCCATTTGTTCCTCTTTTGCAAAAGGCCATGTGTTTGCTTGTATCTTCCCCCTAGGAAGGGCTGGCCATTACTCCCTTAATAGCCAGTAATTGTTGCTCTTTTAGTCAGTGATAGAGCATGCTGGACAGCAATGCAAAATGCTCCCCATTTGCAGTATAAGAACACACTGATTCCACAGGATTCCCTACTCCTGCCTGTCTGCGGAGTGAAGGACAAAGCTCAGGACCCAAATTCAGGCACTCAGATGGGCATCTTCTGTGTTTCCTCTTAACCACCAGGTAACCAAGACTTGTTTTTATTGTAAGGGATTCAGCTCAAAATGTAGAATCTCTAAACTGAAGGTAGAGAAAATGACTCATATTAAACTTGTAGGGTATGTCTACACAACAAGCAAGGGTTTGATTCCCAGGTTGTGTACACATACTTGTGCTAGCTCTTATCTGAGCTAGCATACTAAAAATAGTAGTGCAACTGGGATAGCACAGGCTAGCTGCCCTGAGTAAAAGTCCCGAGCCCGGTGGGTATGTACTTGGGGCAACTAATGCACTAAGCTGCTGCCGCCCATGTTACCGTGGCTATGCTACTATTTTTACATCAAAGTAAAATGATGAACAAAATACATTTTGTGATACAGTATCCTTGACTTCTTTTAATTTTGTGCATTTATTTGCAGATTTGCAAAATTCAGTAAATCAAAATAGGTCTTCCAGTAGTTAATGCAAATTAGTAAGGTTCTACTGTACTTTATTTCATTATAGAACACATTCTTCAACTTTATATCTTATTTATAAAGACTGTAGTTAAATTCTGACCTGCAGAGTATAAAATATAACAGCAGTCAGTCCAATCCAGCTGTGCAGACTGTACATGTTGGGAATGTTCTTGGCATTGTGGAAATCAAAAACAGCTACCAGAGAAACAATTGCAAGAATCATTGCTATGGTATTTAACCCAGCGTGGATGAATTTAATCAGAAGTTTGCTGCATTTCCAGGTCCAGGGCAATCTGTACACAATAATGGCTGAGGAGGGAATAAAAGCAAGATTTAATAGGAAATATCACTTTTCTATAAGAATTTTGATAATCATGCATAATTCAAATCATTCCAATGTAAACTTCAGAACAGGAAAAATTTTAGAGGAGTCAGATTTTTTTCCTCCCACTTCGCAGTGTTACACATAATCTCACTAGTTCCCAACACACAATTCAGGCCAAAGTATAACCTCTAGGGATAAACTTTCTTCTAACCTTTTTAATAGAAGTTTTGACTGAGCAGGTATTTAAAAACTAACAGCATACAGTTTTAATTTGTAAAAATAAATGTTAGGCCCCACTCCTGAAGCCTGATAGGTATGGGATTCTACAGGTGCACATGTCCTTTTACAGATAAGATTGCAGGCTTAAGGCCTACTTCATTTATTCATGGGTCCATCTACAGGAAACATTTATTTAGATGCCCTTTCTCACTTTAAATAGCACCTTATTCCACAAGTAACTCCACTGACTCAATGAGACTATGTATGGAGTAAGATGCTACTCAGTGAGAGTCAGAGAATCAAAATCTGGCTCTTAGAACCTAAGGGATTCAGAAATTGGAACTGTAAAAACTTATTCTTGTATCAGTATAGTTTTTAGTATATGCATATTGTAAAAGAATGCTAGCAAATTGTATATTTTGTCTAAGTCTGAAAGCATTGCTCTCCTTTCAGGTACTGATCTTTTAATTACCACACATCTTCCTGACAAAATTTGTGGAATGACAAAGAAACTCACTCTTTTTGATTTCAGTGCAATTGTTATGACTAATTCAGAATACATTATTTGTACACAAGTCATGTCTTTTTTGGCACTGACCCTTTTTACACATAGTTGTCAGCTATTAGGTTCAGGTAGGGTGACCAGATAGCAAGTCTAAAAAATTGGAGGGGTGGGAGGCAGGGAATAGGCACCCATATAAGAAAAAGCCCCAAATATTGGGACTGTCCCTATAAAATCGGGACATCTGGTCACCCTAGGTTCAGGAAGGAGAGTCTGCATCTGACTATGCTTTGCAGATGAAATACCATTATGTTACCTGCTCACCAATAAGAAAAAGACAGACTATGAGCACAGGGCGCTCCCTCACCAGGAAATATCAATGAAAGGAAGAAAAGCAATTGAATGAAGAGAGGTAGAAATTTACCACTTTAATGAAAAAAAGATCCACAAAACATTTAGTGGTTGGAGATAAAAGTCCCTTCACAATATATGAAGCAACAGTTTCTTAACAATGAACTAATTGATAAAATCCTCATTTAATTTTTTTGGCTGCAGACTGTCATTCAGATGTGCTAGGATCAAGCTAAGTATATATAGTTAACTATGCTGAAAACAAAAGAACGAGAATATTCCTAGCGATAAAAAATGTTCCTACTCTGAGGGTGCAGGAATGCATTATTATGTACACAGGAGAGGAAAAGAGTGTATTTCTTGACTTTCTCCCAGTAATATAAGGATAAAATCTTAGCAAAAGAAACAGCACTCATGCTTTCAGTTCACTATCGCTCCATAATTTTAGCATTATTAAGGAAATTATATATGATGGAAATCCTGAAAGGAAATATTTATTGTGTGTTTTTGGATGAATAATAACGAATAGCAAATTGCTTTTAAGGCCCTATTATATATTTGGGTTTTTATTTGGGTATAATGCATGCCAGAAATTACAGAATTTCACTCTACAATTCACAAAGAGAACTCTGTTCACAAATGGAATGTCCCTGAATATAAGCAGGTCTCAGATCAATGTAAATTTCTACATACTATGAGAAGCATAATATAGGAGTGAAAAAAATTCTGTTAATATAACTGTGCATACAGCATTTAGGTATTTTATGGGTTTTTGTTCAAGAATGGGATACAAGTAAAGCATGCAATATTCAAACTCAAACAAGATGGCAGCCTCATTTTCAAGATACTTTGACAGGAGTCAAAACTCATGATGTAGCAAAGATTGCTACAAATCAGCATGTTAATCACATGATTACTGTCTAACAAAAATGAAAATACCTTGCCTTGTCTAACTATGAATAAATGTAAGTAGCATAATTGTAAACAACTTCTTGAAGATTTTAATTTAATTATTCCCAACGTTTTCTGAAAATAATCTGGGCATAATCCTGCCCTCTGATTCAATAATGCTACTTCTGCAGAATTTGGTCCTTTATGTTTTACAAACTAATTAATAATCTTCAAAAAATAATTGAGAAATATACATTTCCCCCTACATTTGAAATATTTTTTCAAATTAAAAATGGTTAAGAGCTACGAAGTTTTATTTCAGTTCCAGAACATTATTCCTTAACTCTGGAGTTATTGGCTAATTTAAGGACAGTTTAGTCTTATTTAGGATAGGAGACTATTAAAGGTGTTATTACCTATTAACACAATATTTATTCACACACTCATAGAGGACAGGAACTTTGAAGCATCCCCATGAATTAAATAATAAATGGCTGACAGAATTTACATTTTTTCATTTGTTAGGATCTTTAACTCATATATGAGGCTGAGTGAATAATTGATTTTTTTGGTTTGCAGACCAAACCAGGGGGAAAAAAAGTTAGTTTCAAACCAAAACAGGTTTTTTCAGTTTCTTGACAAAATAAAAAAACAAAGTAAAAAAAAAACAAAACAAAACCCAAACAAACAACAAAAATTTCAGCTAAAAACCACTCAAAACAATGAAAAAAAAATCTAAACAAATCAACTTTTTGAGGGGAGAAGAGACCATTTAGTTTTGTGAATGTTTTTCAATCCACAATGGAATTTTGTTTGGTTTTACCTTTTGATTCCTGGCATTTTTCACTTATTCCCCCAATAAAACATAGTTACATTTTGAAATGGAAAGTCCAAATGTTTTATTTCAAAATTGTCAAAACTAACTTTTGATTTGTTCAGGAAAAAAAAATCCATTTTATTTTGGCTGAAACTAGTCACTAAAGTTTTGGTGCCCTCCAAAATGCATTTTTGGTCAAATTTTCTATTCACCAAAATAATTTTGCCCAGCTTATTTATGGTAGTTGTTGACTGGAACTAGGTGATCCATAGCTCATAACTATGTAGCTTCTCTCCGGCAGGAACAATGGGTGAGGTTGACATTGTTGATGACCCAAGTGTTTCAAGGGAAGCAAGGGGCATGTGGCATCAGGTGCTGCTCTGGCCTCAAGAGAAAGCACTTTCTTTCCACATGGTCTTACATTTTATAGGATAAGTTTCCCTTTATTCCTTCTCAAGGATCACCTTTGTAGCTTCAGGGCCAATGAGGTATATCCAGGTATTTTGGATAAAGTCATTGTAGCCCACTGATTTTGCACTGGGCAATTTTAGCCTTGCTTCATTATATGGAAAGTCCTATCTGAATGCCCCTGGATGCACAAGATCAGATGTTGCAGAAATGTGTAGGCTCAGAAAGATACTATGTTGATCCATGCTGGGAAAGACTGGTCCATCTTCTGCTTTGAGTTACTAGTATGAGGTACATGCTCACAGCAAGAATTCTCTCTTGATATAACTAATAGTTTTACCAGCAATCTTGCATCCATCATATCCCCTCATTCTCAGCAGTTCTTAAAATATTTTGGAATGTACCTCAGTTCCTCAATTCTCTGTTGGTAAATTAATTCATAACTTTCCTCATAAATTATAATCTAAGCATAAACTGCTTTTTCAAATAATAAAAATAATTTAATTTACTATTAAACAATTAAAGTTTATAGAGGCCCAGTTTAAGATAGGACTTACAATACTTCACAGAGCTGACACTCTAAATAATCTAGGAAGATTTATTCCATTGTTCCCATTGGTAAAAATTGGCTTGCATACCTTTCTAGATCTTCCTGAGATTCTTTCATAAGTAAGAAAGTTACATTTAAAAAATGTTTAAAAATTGGTTGACACAAATGGATTGAGGAAGATGTAATGCACTTTCTATCATCCTTTTATGAGTTGAATTGTAGAGGTAAAATTTCCACTGGTTTGTGGATGAATTGTGGGAATGGATATTTATGTGTTCAAGAGTTTAGTGACTATTCAGACATACTAAGGTTCCTTGGGCACCCATTTTGGCATGATCCTAATTTACTGTAATATTTCTTCTTGTAAAGGCAATTTAGGGAAGAAGTTTTTGAGTTCAACTATAGCTGCTTATTTGTGTCTCTTCTTGGGAGTGCTGTAGTTGTTCAGGTTACATCTGAAGCTCAGTTGTCATGGCCTCCCTAAATATACTTGAACTGGTAATTGTTTGCTTCCCATTATCCATTTTACAGTGACAAATGGGAATTGTGCAGGTGCAACACAAATGTACTCAAAGTTTTGTGACATTAAGGAATTCCAGTGAAAATGTTTCCCCTAAAACTCAGATGATTAAGGGCTCATTATCCCTTGCACTTCCATGAGAGGGAGGGAACCTAAATTAGTTTCTGTTTATGTTCATATACTGGCACCATGTCCATCACTGTGGTAACTAGGGGGCACTTCAAGGGGGACATAAAAAGCAAGGGAAATACAGTTTTGAGGCATTCTCCAATCCTGCACAATATTCTATTCAGCCCATTTACCAAATAAAGATATTGAAACAGTGACAAGTATTTCTAAAAACTGCTATGAAAATATCTTATTCATTAAGGCAATTAATAATTATATTAACATTTAATTTAGCTACATTAAATATTCTCGCTAATCTCTGAAACTGCTCACCTGAACATGCTTGTTATGTCAAAACTCATCTTGGAGGTAGATCTGGTGCAATAATGGTTTTCTACCTCTGTGTAGGGGGCTCATGTACCTTGTTCTTTCACAGCACATTTACTGTATCTGTTCTCCAGTTATACTTATTCTTGCATCACTTACAAATAATAGCAATACAACCAAACAGCTTTCTCCCTCCTTCCTGCATTGAATTTAGATTGTCTCAATCATTTTACAAATCTACCTCTCAAACCACTGTCCATGCTTCTTTTTCACATCTCATTCTTCTGCTTTTCCACAGCTTTCCACTCCCTCTGTCTCCTCCCTACCCTTAAATAACCACATGTGCTTATTCCATTCTAATACAATATCAGTAACATTGACATTTTACTTCTTTCTACAGTATGTTTACAAAAGGTGCCCTATTTTAGGGCCTGATCCAAAGCCCTTTGAAGTCAATGGGAGTCTTTTGATTGACCACAGTGAATTTTAGATCAGGTCCATAATCTTGTTGTTTATGCTCTTAATCTTGTATTAATCCTAATTTCTTGCACAATCTTCATTCTTCACCTTTGCTTTTCCTGTTATTTGACAATTGTACTCAGAGTTTAATATTACAGATAACTCTTTTACCAATGACTTCATTTTATACTTCCTTCTTTTAAGCTGTGATGACCTTTTTATTTACTTTTAAAAAAAATCCCTTGTGCACATACAACTTTAAACAAAATCTTTGGTCACAGTAGGAGGGCGATCAAATCTCGGGAGGAGGGTAAGTGGGAAGGAGAAAGGTCCGCAGAGACAAACTTCTCTACTTTCTGCAAAAATAAATTCCTCTGCTTGTAAATAAAAGTTGTTAGTTTGATGCAGACAAATTAAGGGCCTTGTAACAGAGTCCTTGGCAGTTCCTCCCTCAAGGGTGGGGGAACCTCACTAAGCCCAGTTAATGACACTGGGTGGTCACAACACCATCCCACTTCCCTACTATTTGCAGGTGGAATCTGCCCTTTGTAGGCCTCTTTAAGTCTCTCTAGTTGGGAGATCAAAATGGAAGTAAGAAACCCCCACATCTTCAGGGATGCTTTCTCCGTGAGGTACCAGAAAAAGGAGTGGTCAGGAAACTGGTGAATCTAGAGCGCTGTCAACAATCCAGTCCCAAGGTAATGGGTTGGGGGAATTAGCTCTGGCTAGGTCTTGGTGGCAGGCTCAGCTTGTCTGTCCTACCCTAGAAGTCTGCTGTATACTCCTTAGCGGTGAAGGTCTCCTACCCAGGAGTTTACTCTGCAGTATCAGGAGTCACTCCTGGTGCCTAGGGCAATCCTGCTTCTTCCTGCCCCTGTTGACTACAGTTGCCTCCCTTTCAAAGCCCTCCTTCCTATAGTGTGTGATTGACAGAGCTGGAGGGGTGGGGCTAGCCCTACCACCAGGGCTGCTCTGGCCCCTTCCTCATCCATGAGAGTATATATACCCAGTCACAGGCCTGATCCACCTCCTACTGAAGTCAATAAGAGTTTTACCATACCATTGCTCCATTAGAAGTGTAATTAGATCCTAAACCTGCACTTCATATGATTTACTGAGCCTATTAGAAATGACAACTCAAAAATGAAATATTTTGACTTTAAGCTACTGAACTAGGACTACTCCCCCACTGAAGGAATGAATTTTGGATTTTATTTTTAAAATCACATAACTCCCTGTCCAAACCAAAACTAGAAGGTCACACCCATACATTTTGTATTTAAATCTAACAGACTTGGTCTACGCTGAAAAGTTATATCAGCATAGCTATGTTAGTCAGGGCTGACAAGCCCAAGTGTAGATTCAGTTACACTGATGGAAGAGTGCTTCTTTCAATGAAGCTAATGTTGTTTGCGGAGTTAGTATTCCCACAGAGACAGAAAAACTTCTTCCATTTGTGTAGGTTGTGTCTACACTAGGTGGCTTAGCTGACATAGATTGCCCCCTAGTGTAGATGCAGCCTGACTTTACTGCTGCAAGAATGTGCTTGCAGCAGTTTCCTATGAAATGTCCAGATGGACTAGGGAGCTTGCTGGATAAATCTGGTACATTATTCAGCAGTGAACCAAACAAAAGCTTTGGTATTTAAAGTGGTCAAAAATAACCTTCTAAATTAACCACTACTGCAAAAGATGGAAAATAAATACACTGGTTTACATTGACATTGAAATTTTTTTGCAAACAGAAGGGCTAGAAATGATTCCCTGCTCTCCCCCTAAAAAGTTTAAATGCTTAAAAAAAAAAAAAAAAAAAAAGTAAAAATCAGATGTTTCACTTTTTTTGCTGCACTGCCCCTCGGCATTGTTAATGTAGGACTTGATTCTGCTCCTATTGAAGCCAACAAGAAATTTGCCAAGACTGCCAGGGGAACAGACTCTTGGAACCTTTTCTATTCTTCTGTCTCCATTTCCTCTATTATTCTATCCCTTTTATTTTCACCCAACATGTCAATATTTTTGATGCAGTTTAATGCCTTTATTTTTGCACTTTTTAGTCTTAATTTGGACCTAATCATAGACATAATAGATTAGTGTCACTGTTGTTCCAGTCACCCATAGCTTTCCTACAACTTTTTCTATTGTTTAAAGCTTAATAAGAAGATTGCAAGTTTTCCTTTTCTTCCCCATACTGCATAAAGATACATCTGCGCATATACAAGATACCTATCATGTCTTCATTCCTTGTTTCTGGGGAGTTAGCAAACATTTGAAGTAATACAATTTAAGTCACAGTCTAAAAAATAAACTAACTATTAGCACATTCTGAGCAACCTTTACACTTAAAACAAAGATGCCAGCCCCAGGGGCTAATGGTGTGTTATATAGTTAATATTAAAGGTGCAATTGTTTAATAGGAAGCAAGTCATTCTAAGTTTAAAGATTACGCAAGCAAAAATAATTGAAAACAGCTCCTCCCGTCCTGGCCACTTCACAATAGTTAGGTTGCAGCGTTAAAATTTAATAAAATAAGGAGTGGAAAGCTGATGGGGTAATTTATACTGAAGCCAAGCTGACTAATTGCTTTTTAAATGGCATTTATGATGATGCAGTTTGCTCTGACTAAGGCAAAACTTCTCTGAGCATGGTTCCAGTGGCACAGAACCGCCCCTCTCTTTTCCGAGTGCTTTGCTTGTGGGGCTTCGGAGCTCCGAGCACAGAATGAGGAAGAAGAGGAGCAGAGTAACGCAGCAGCCCCTGACATTTACTTCCACAACTTGCCTACATGCACTCTGCCTGCAAGCACACCGCCCTCCGCAGCGTTACTCAAAGCGCAAAGAAAGCCCAGGCCAGGGTAAATAAGTGGCCCCAGAGAAAAACACATCCAGAAAGTTCAGCGCAGTAGGAAAGATGCGTTGTCCCCTCTCTGCAAGGGCTGAACTCACTGGGTTGCTTGCAACAGACGAGGACGGGAGTCTATTTACTACTGTCAACAGTAACAACATCAACACGATTCTATTCGCTGGCCTGTCCCAGCAGGTCCGTAGAGCCCCACCAGCCCCCGCAAGCCGCACCGCCGCCTCCCTTCCCCTCCCCAGCCCCCTTCGCTTCCTTTCCCCCGTCGCAGCCTGTGCGCCTCCAGCCCCCTGCGGTCCCTCCCGGAGGGGAGCCCTCTCTGCGCTCCCACGTCCTACTGTGCCGGCGCTCCTCACGCACCGATTCCCTGGATGAAGATGAAGCCGGTGATGATGAGGACCGGGTGCCAGTTGAACTCCGCCGAGCCCCCGTCCCAGCTGAGCCCCTCCCGGTAATGAAAGACCCAGATGAGGGCGAAGAGCACGGAGAGGAAGCCCAGCAGCAGCGCCGAGACCAGCAGCACGAGAAAAAGCCTGTAGCCCTCCATGTTCGGAGCGCCGCGCTCCGCAGCAAGAGTGGCGCAAGAGGGGCAGGGCAGGCACTAGCACTAACCCCCTTCCGTCGGGCCGCACAGCCGGGCGGGAGCTCCTAGTCCTCTCTCCGGCCCGAGCGCCAGGGGGGAGAGGAAGTGGAGGGGGCAGATTCACTGCCAGGACAGAGGGAGGCGCCCACGCATGGCCTCCCCCGGGGAGAGAGGCACACACCCCTTCCCCGGGGGAAGTAAAGCACACGCTGGATGTGTGGCAGACAGTTCAGCGAGTCATTCGTATGGCAAAGTAAACACGCCTTGTGCAAGATTTACCCCTCAGGTTATCTGCAGGATTTGGATACAGATTGCCCCAGGCAGCGTTTGAACATAGTGTTTGGGGAATGGGTTATCATCCCTCTTTCCTCTGTGCCCTTTTCTGAGCTGGGCTCTCTCCATTCCCCGGGGTTACCCAAAGCTTTTCTACATTGCTTGTTGATGAAAAGTCTGGTCATGTTTAAGAATTTGAGGAAACACTTTTCTCTCAATGCCTCACATTTTGGACAGTGGAGAACAAAGTGTTTTTCTGTCCAAGGCTTCGTCTTCACTACGGTTTTCTCAGCGCTAGTTACTCAGCCGATCAAAAAGTGCTATAATTACATCGCTTGTTCACGTTCACACAGCACTCCTGTCGCCAGAGCATGTCCACAGTTGGTGGTTAATGTTGACGGTGAGAGCAGTGCACTGTGGGTAGCTAACCCATTGTGCATCTAGCCATCTTCTGCAGCTAGTTGTGTGGAAGTGGAGTGGATTGCAGTGCATCATGGATGCAGGTTCAATGTCCTATGATGCAGTTTTTCCATCCCATCATTCCATGGGTTTCCAACTGCATCTCACAGCATTGTTTACTGTGTACCTGCTATCTCTGTCTGAAAGGATGGATACTGCACAGCTCTCCACTGTTGTGGTAACTTATGAACACATCACAAACGGTCATGCAGTATATCATGAACTTCCAATCTGAACAGGAATCTGAGGTGCCTGACTTGCTGTGTGCCATGAAAAGAACCAACACCAGATACTTTCGGCATTCAGAGAGCAGATACACACTGTGGACCGTCACTTTTGGGCTCAGAAACAAGCAATGAGTGGTGGGATTGCATTGTTATGCAGATCTGGGATGAAGAGCAGTGGCTGCAAAATTTTTGGATGATTTTGAGCAGCCAGATACCAGGGCTACAAGAGGGTACAATGGAGGGGGGGGGTGTATTCAAATCAGGAAGGCCTTGAGGTACCATTTTGACATTGAGCACCAGTAATGTGTCTTTCTATACAGCACTCTGCTGTGCTTTGTTAACTTGCTGCCTTGCATGAAAATATTGATGGTTCCTGACTATAATCTGTAGTCTGCAAATGATCCAATTGCCACTGTGTATTAATTTCAGCAGCAACCACCATGAGTAGGAGACAAATAAAGATTGTTTTTATTAAATATCAATTAACAACTCACATAAAATGCTTAGTGGGAAGGGAGATAAGACTGGAGGGTAGTGTAGGCTCTCATAGCTGTGTGCAAGTCCAGTTACCATTTTGGAAGCTGTCCAAAGGGGTGAAGTTAACGGGATATCTAGATGGGCTGGAAGGTTGGAAGGAATGTTTGGGAGGAACTTGGGGAGGGCATGGCAAGCACTTTTGTATCAGCTACAGAAGATGGGCGGGTGAGCACACATGAATTCTGCCTGCAGCATGATTAGAGACTTCAGCATCTCAGTTTGGACCTCCATCGCTTTTATCATCCATTCCTGGCCCATTAAAATTTGCTCCTGGTTCTCCTTTCTGTTCTGCCTATCTATTTTATAATTTTCATTTAAAGTCTCTCTCAACAACCTGTATTCTTGTTTTTCGGCCTCTAAGGATTGGAGCACTTCTTGAAACGTCCTCCTTGCTCCTCCTTGGTTGCTTTCTTATCTGACAGAGGCGCTTTGCCAGTGTGTAAGGGGTTCCCTTGAAGACCACATTTGCAGAAGTACAAGAAACAGAATCATGATTGTTAGTGCACTCACAGCATCAAATCATTATAGTAAAATACACCTATTTTTAAATACAAATCAGTTTCTCACTGTCCCTTGGCAAGCACACAACTCGGTGAATGCCCTAAACGGGTGAGTTCAGCTCAGGGGCCAGAGGGATTACACTCAAGATGGGGCAAAGAGTCTAGGTGTTTTTTTAAGGGGATCACTGCAGGTGACTAAGGACAAAATTGTAAATTCTGCCACCACTTTCTCCCACCACAGGGAGGTGTCATTGTAGCTGATATCTCACTCCTGAGGGTAAGCAAGGATGCAAAGGTGCATCTCCTGCATGCGTGCAGCTTCAGACTGGGTCCCTATGCTGCTTGCCTGTGTGCTGCTTTGGTCCCTGCACAAGTGATTGCCGATTGGTGTAGGAAAGATTCTTACAAGAGGGGAAGGAATAAAGCAGCTCTGCCAAGGAACCTTTGGCAGAGGACTGGCAAGTACCTCCAGGAAAGTTTCTTAGAGATCTCTCTGGAGGATTCTTATGAAATCTCCGTGTGCATTAACACACTTTTCTGCTGCACTGCTTAGCTGCACAGAGGAATGTGAAGCACTCTCAAACACAGCTAGTCTTGTACATTTTTATCCCTTCACCCACTTCTAGAATGTAACAAAGGGCAGCTCTACCTCATATAACCGAGCACTGTCAACTCCAAAAGATCACTTACCAGAGCTCCCCTCTCCTGCATCATGCACGCCAAAGATGGAGTGCTTGGGACTGGCTTGAACCCTCTTGGATCAGGAAGAGCTCCTGGCTCTCCTTAGTACTGGATGACTCTGTCACCTGTCCCATCTCATCCTCCAACTTGATGTCCTCGTCCACGACTTCATCCTTAGGGTTGAATCCACTGTCTCCAGCCCCGAAGAAGTATCCATGGGACTCTTGGCGGTGGAGGTTGGGTTGCCACTGAGGATGGCGTCCAGCTCCTTATAGAAGTGCCAGATCTTCAGCACAGTACCAGAGCAATGGTTTAACTCCCTTGCCTTCTGGTATGCCTGCCTCAGCTCCTTTATCTTTGAACAGCACTGATGCATGTTCCATGTGTAGCCCTTCTCCAATATGCCACGAGAAGTCTCACTGTAGGTATTGAAGTTCCTATGGCTGGAGCGGAGCTGGGACTTCACAACCTCCCCTCTCTATATACTAAGCAGATCCCACAGCTCTGATGTACTCCAAGGCGGAGAGTATTTGCTGCATCCCACCGTGATCAGCTGGGAAGATGAGATGTGAGCTCTCCATGCTGAGAGAGGAAATGGAATTTCAAAAATTCCCAAGCCTTTAAAGGAAGAGGAGTGAATGCCTGTGTACTTGGGTGCAGGGCAGCGGAGTTTGAACTGCTGACTAGAGCGGTCAGGATGGGCATTGTGGGACACCTCCTTGGAGGCCATTTATGGTGACACAACAAAGCACAGTGTCTATATTGATGCTTTGTTGATATAATGTTGCCATAAAAAGTTCTATGTTTCTCATCAAGGTGGTTTTATTTTGTTAGCAAAGCAGGAGAGTTTTGTCAGTGGAAGGCACATTGTAGTGTACACCTCCACTGTCATGTTGATGAAAGTTGACTTTTGTTGACCAAACTCTGTAGTGTATACAAGGCCTTATCTCTCCTCTTTCAGATAGATTGCAGTGTCCCTTTTCTTTGGATTTTGATGCTTTCTGTCGCCCCATTTCCACTTCTGGTACATAGCCACTGATTTTGTATTTGGTAAAAATCAGCCTTAGTTTTATACATTTTGCTGTAGTGAGGTAGTCTGCTGGTGTAGTAGACAAATGTACTGAGACAGACTATGAGGATTCAGAAACAGATTATGAAGTCAAACATAGGCAGCCAAAATCACAAAATAGATAGACTCAGAAACACTACAGAGAAAAACAGACAAACATAAACAAAAACACAGAACAGAAATATACGTAGAACTGTAGAGACAGACACTTAGGATATGTCTACACTGCACTCTAAGCCAGAGTCTGTGTCACCCTTGCTTGTGTACTCGATGTTTCCAAGCTCATGCTTGCGTGTTCACACTCGGTTGTAAGCCTGGGTTTACAACTGCGGGACTCAGGTCTCACAGCTATGCTCATGTATCATTACTGCACTATACAGACCTTCTGATTAGGGTCTGTGGCTTGACCTGTGTCTACAGCACAAAATGACAGGTCTTGCACCTGAGTCACAGCAGGTGGTCTCTGACCCATCCCACTAGCAGGGTCCTAGGATCTGGGTCCTCAATGCCTGCTGATCTGAGTCAGACTGATTTGTGTATGGATGGAAGGGGGGCGTGGGCTCAAAGTCAGAGCCCAGCATTAGTGTACAGTGTAGACATACTTAAAGATAGGTCTACACTGCAATCCTGGGGTGTGATTGCTGCTTGTGTGGATACCGATTTAGCACCATAGTGAAGACAAGCCCTAAGTAATTTGGTGTGGTGATGATACCCACATAAAGCTATGAGGATAAGTATCCCTCTTTCTTTAACAGATCAAACAAAACAAGAGATGGAACAAATTAATAATTTATTTCACATTTGTGCTCCTGATACTTTTAACATTTTACTGTCTAAGTGGATACACCATTTGGTCTACTGAAAACAGCCCCCTTGAACAGACAATGAATTCAACCACTACTGTTGTTCGCAGCAGTGCACATTTGCCCATCACTGATATGTAGGAGTAGCTGCTGGTGTCATCAGTTAACAATGAAAGAGGAAGCAATGACAACAGTCCAGATGCAGAGCAATTGGGAACACTAAACCATTACTGAATTCCAGCAGGTTTCCTGCTGGACAGAGTTCACCTTTGAATCCCTCAAACCCAGTGCTTAATTTATAATTAAAGAGGTGCCAGGGCTCAAGCACTTTTTTAATTTTCATAACTCACATTACAAGCCCAGAGGTGCTGAGACTATGAACTGCCAAGCCTAGAGGTGCAGGGCCTCAACCCTGGCAAGCCCTGGCACAAATTGAGCACTGCTCAAACCCTTTCCCTGCTATATTCAATCTAGACCAGCAATAGTTTTAAGGTTCATTGTCTCCTAAACTATCAGACCAACATCTCAACCTGCCAAGGCTGAAATGAGGAACACAACAAAATTCATGCAGGAAGCTTAATGTGTGGAATTAATTCCCTTGGCATAAATAATATTTCTGTAACCTCATCGTCATGAGTCTGAATTCCTGATGTAAAAAGTTTACAATAACAAAAGTGAGAACACCTCACTGTAGAATAGAGTTAAATTTGAGTCTTAAATGAGGGACATCTCTTATAATAAGGGACAGTTGAGCAGTATACCATAAAAGCTAAAAAAGATTGCTGTCTACTGTTACAGATCTCAGATGCCCAAATTTCTAGCATTTAAAGCATTAATATCTAGGCCTGGTGCACCAAGAGGGAACAGACCTTAAAACCTGCAACTTTTTGATTTCCAGGATATAAAATCTAATTTAGGAATATTTAGTTTTGAAAAAATTATTAATACTATTTTTTTTGTCCCTGTGAGGCCTGTACAGATGGCTTTCTTTAATCACCCTGAGAGCAGGACTTGAAAAATCCACTTACTCATTCACTGGGGATGAGCAGGCAGTTCTCCTGTGTAAGTGCCATTAATTTCTGAAAAACCAAAGCTTTAATTTAAAAAAACCAAAACCAATTAAGTTTCTAGCTTTTATGGCTGTGAAAATAAGCTTCCAAACATGAACAAAATATACATCTTACAAAGTTATCTTCCTAATTCTGCAGACAGTCTTCTGTGTTTCTGCATCTGCTCATTGCTTTCCCATGCTGCCCCAGAAAAAAACTAACCATAGTCTTTTCAGTTTTTACTGATGGGTGCACTAAGGGAACAGTGAAACTGACAAGAGTTAAATCATTTTCACTCTGCTGCTGCCTGTCTTTAGGAAAGCTCTGAGCAAAAGCAGTAGTATGCACTAGAGCTTTTCATTAAAGCGGAGAATTGAGAAATAAGGGGAGCGGTAGAACATCAGAGAATCCTTCTTGCCCCTTGGCTCGCACAGCAGCAAGGAAAGCCTGGGGTGGGAATGTGGAAACAGAATGTTCTTTCTTCCTTCCAGATGTCTTTCAGGGGAGCCTGAAACAATAGTTCTGAGGTATGAACTGCCCCATCATTTCAATGGATGCTAACTCAGATGATGTCAGTTTAAATGTCAGTTTTGTTAATTATTTCACTGCTTAAAGCATATAGTAAAGGATGAAGATCTATACAACCTGTGCTCATTTTGGTGCCACCAAATTCTCACATTGGTGGACGTGGGAGATACATCTACTTACTTTTTTTTCCCCCAGTTGAGGAGATAGGCCCAAGAAGCCCACTGGGATATCTGAGCCCTGCTGAAGGGAGGTCAAACCTGAGGGCCCCAGTGGAACTCATGGATGTGAGATGTTTTCTTAGAGGAAATTAAAGTTGCCACTTAGCAATAGCAACTATATACCAATTAAGCAATACCATTCTAAAGTTAAGAAATAATATTTTGTTTCAGTTTTAAATAATGAAATAACATCTATTTCAAACATTCCCTAACCTCCAATATTAAATATACATCATTCATTGAATTATAATTTAAGAACTTATTTTAAATTACAATTTCATTTTATTCAAATTCTAAAATATGGGTAGGCCTTTGACAACACATGGCAAAGTTGAAGGAGGATACAATTTTAATTTTCTGAAGGAGCACTGAACTTTCAAAGGTTTGAGGAACAGTTGTAAATGAAGTGAGGAATGCTGTGGTCAGGTTTAGTGTGGTAAAAGGCTTTTATTGGCATATGTTTGGGATGATTTAACTCATGAATAAACTTGCAAGGAGTGCACATCATCACAAAGTCTTCTCATTAGAGATGCAGGTCATTCCAAATGTATGCCCATAAATTTTGTTACACAGTAAATATTCTATACTGTATGATCAGACACTCACGTACAAAAAAAAGGAAATGAATTCACATAAGTGCCTAGCACAGTGTGTCTATGATGAGGGCTCTGAGGTGCTATGCTAATACAAATAATAAATTATAAGGATATTCTGTATTGCCAACCACAAGCGTAATAAAATTGTAAGTCAGACCCACTCAAAATCACGAGAGTGTCTTAAAATCATGAGATTAAAAAAATAATTTATGTTGGGGGTCTTAAAAAAACAAGAGTATCATTTTCAAGCTCTTTCTGCAACCCATTTCTAACTACTTTTAAATGGGGGGAGGGTAAATCTCTGATACAGAGTTATTTTCCAAAAGTATTGTTTTTTAAAGCATATTTCTGACATTTTCGGATGTATGATGAAATTATAAATCATTGTAAAAACGTTACATAGCTCAGGCATCACTTTTCATACTGTTTGTTAATTTCAAATAGGAAATCACAAATGAGCCTGTGTAAAGAATTAGTAAATAGACAGCAAACAATAACATACAATTATTCTGTGCCAGATTCTTCTCAATAAGCCCAGTCCTGCAAAGTACTGAATGCCCTCAACTCCTATTGATTTCAGCGGGAACTGACATGCCAGACAGCTGCATATAGTTTACCCTCAGCTTCTCCGCAGGAAGTCCCTACACATTCACCCCAGATCTGTTAAATAGCTCGCGGATAGTCACACAGATGGGTGCATTCCCACGGGCCAGGCAGCATGTCCCGCATAGTTGACCTGCAGGAATACTCTGCGATTGCAGGTCGTGGCCATCAGAGGGCACCATGGTAGCTGCTGAGTAGGCTGCCAAGCCGCCTCTGTCTCGCTGCTCCCCCTGCTGGATCTGAGCAAGGCAACAAGTCGGAGGAGCAAGCAAGTCGCACCAGCTGCAGCCGCCGTGGAGGCAGCAAGGGTGGATAAGGGGAGCCAATGGTGGGGCTGTGTTCTCCACCTTCCCTCCAGGTGTCACGCACCCAGCTTCCTGTAGCTACTCCCCAGCTTGTCCAGCCCCTATTTACCCCCCTCTTTCACCCCGACATTGCCACAGCTCCATCTTCCCTTAACCATTGTCCACCTAGCTTTCCTGCTGCCCTAGCTCCCCGCTCGTCAGCCCTCTCACTCAACACCCACTTACTCCCTGGACACACCTCATCCACCCGCCGGTTGTGAGCAGGGATTAGGGTATGTGTTTGCTTGTGAACACCCAATGGAAAGAAAGAAGTAGGTAGGTATGTAGCTAGAGTGCTGTGCCCCCTACGGACTGCCTCTGGTTTTAGCCACTTCCCATCTGCCCCCTCCAGCCTGTTCTTGATGAAGATGAGAAGCAGCCCACACTGGAGGACTGCCAGTGAGCCTGCAATCATGCAGAGGAAGATAAAAGGTCAGTTGGGGGGAGGGCAGATGATGAACAATATTTTTCTCAAAAGAAAACTCCACAAATAAGCCATGGGCATGGGACTGATCGAGGTGATAATTCTGGTTAATTTTAGGGTCCTCCTACCTCTTGCCTTTTTCTTCTTTCCCTACTAAGAAGACAATAGTCTAAAATTCACTGGGATATGTACAGGATTCCCAGTTAATTTGGTACCCATAACTTCTTAGATCAGTTTTTGCTCACAAACATTTTGACATGTTGGTAACTATGATGTCTATGCAAAAGCTGTACTAAGGAGCTCATTTGTTGACTGCTTCACTATCACCTTTTGTTCTGCTGGAAGGATATATACAGTGCTTTTCTTTTTTTGCAGCCAAGTGCTTGTTTCCTTATTATGCAAAGCAAGAAGTTTTAACTGTTCACAGAGATTGCTTTTCTTTAATCATAATGGGTTGGTAGCCATACTCTGTTGGGCCTTCCTGAGGGCTATGTGGGTCATTACTTTGTGACTTCATTACAAGAGAAATATTTGCTAGGCATGATTGAGTACATGCTAAAACCAGCAGCTAGGGAGCTTCAGGTAGTCATATCTGGATGAATTTGAAGGTGAAATATAATTACAAAAGAGCTGCCTTTTTAAAATACCTGCACATTCCATTTCACTGCTGCAGTATTTGTTTAGCCTTTTCAGTATGCATAAGTAAATATTAGGGTATAATTCTTTATAAGACTATCTTTTAAAATTATTTGAAGTACAAATTAATGTGGATAAGAAAAATCATTTCAAAGCCTCAGTGTTGACTTTCCTGCTCTGGATTTAGGCTACTAAGTCACTTAAGTGCTTTTGAAAATTGTACTTTAAATCTATTTTGTCTTGCTTTCTTCAGCCACTGCAGATAATAGTAGCATGCAGAGAAGAGAAAAAAGGAGATGGCTAGTCGTACCAAAGACAGTGACACAGTTTGCATGTCAAATGGGGTCCCTGAAATTTATGATGATATATGGAGACTTTCTCCAAAGGAAAACAAGCACATATATTTGATAACAAGATAGTTAATATATTGTTCCTCTGTTAATCAAAAATGTAATTTTTTAGGGTCTCTTCAACTAGTGGATATACAAAAAAAAGGATTCAGCACATGCAGGCATGATATGTGATTATTATTAATGAATCAAGGACTAATACATACAATAGACTGTATCAATTTATACACTTTCCCAGAAAGATAGCCTCTCTGAAGATATTGCAGTCATGAATATGGCACTATTTTGTTCTATAATGGGAGTTTTTCTTTTTTTGTGCTCTTGTTACAGATAAATTAAAGTAATGTGAGTAGCATTTTACTTATGAACAGGAAGAGGCATGGAGGAGAAAGGACAGGACACAGAATGGGGATAATTTGAGTAAGGAAAGGGACAGTTAATGGAAAGGACATAAATAAAAAGAATGGACTAACAAAATGCTATTCAATATTTGTGTCTACCAGCACTGCAAGGTTGAGTGGCATAATGGTGAGTGACTAATACCCTTTGTTTTATTCTTGTGATATATATTGTAACAATCTTGAATATTATATTTAAAAACAAATGTTCTCAGTGAATGTAGAGCTTGTGAAAGTCACGCATTTGTCCATAGAGCACAAAAAGTGGGAGTGCAGACTTCTCTGGCAGTGTACCTCAGTCCTTATTCTAGTTCTTATAGGTTTGAATTTTATCTGAAAATCTCAGAGTCCTAGAAATTAGGGCCTGATCCTGTGAGATGCTGAACACCCTCAGCTCTTACTGAAATCAGTAGAAATTAAGAATGCTTAGTATTTCAGTCTTTGTAAGTCCAGATAATTCTTGTTGTTGGGCTAAAATTGCAGCTTTCCTGATCTTAAACCATTGAACTGCTGCCTGGAAAGAAAATTCAGATTTTAGTTTCAAATGAGCGAGACTGAAAAAATAATAAAATATTCCTCTTTATTTCAAATGCATTGGAATAAGCTACACACAATTTTCAAAGTTATTTCCTTCCTCCTTCCTTGTGCCAGTGCCACGCTTTGATGTTGAAAGAGACAATTATACCGAGCATGTGGACATCAAATACATGGTTTTTTTTTCCCCCTGCAATCGGAACCATATGGGAGTACTCAGTGTTTAGCATATTGAATAATTCAGATAGTATAAGTGATTTCCAAGTATCTATTTTACACTGGTAATAACAGAGAGAAAGGTAAATGCTTCACAATCACACACTGGTATATAGGTATCAAACTCCTGGCCCGCAGGCCAGATGTGGCTTGATTTCATATATCTATTCAGACTTCACATCAATTTGAGATTGCACAGCAGTTTGGTCCCACCAATAGCCAGCAACCAAAAAAGTGCTTTAGTGCTTTTTATGTTGAGTCTGCTGGAAATGAAAATGGACCAGTACTGAATGCAGACTAAAACTGGGCTTGATAACAGTGGCTCAATACACTCTGGTGGCTCTCTATTGTGTTTCAAAATCCAACCTGAAATTAATTGGGGCTGTTCAGAGCTGTTCATTCAGGCTGTCTGTAGACAGAACTTCACCAGTTTATATTTGATTCACATATATGGTTATTTTTGCAACCACAAAGGCTAGGTTTTTTTCTTTTAAATGAAAGTTTGTTACTGGATTTAAGTGGGGTACTGCACAGGTGCAGACGACCATGCAATCAGACTCCGTTGTTGGATTGGGGACTAGAAATATTTATAGGCTCTAATTCTTCAGTGGGTCTCACCTAGACTACAGCTAGGACTGGGAGTATGTACTAGTTAGAGGGTTGGTCACCTTAACCAGTTGTATGGTAAGTTACACAGTTGCTGTGTGAAAACAGAATGTTTTCTTCTATCACACTGCGTTTTTATGTCTACACATAGCTCTCTGCCTATTTTTAGCAGTTCATGCTAGGACTTTCTGGGCATCTCTCTCAGAATGCCCTATCAGCTGCTGCCATTACCATGGCTTATGAGTAGTGTTGCTGAATTTTCTCTTTCTACCTCAGATTATAAGATTTCTTACATAAAACCCATAATGTTCTTCCAAAGGGATCACAGTGGCCACTTGGTATCAGAACACTGAGCCAGATCAGGCTCTATCCACTATTGGGACAATGTTGTGACTCCTGGATTGACAGTGACTAGCTGAAATAACTGTAGTTGACGTGCCTTACGAAGGTTTACATCCTAAAACTACCCATTTGACAGCTAGTTGTCCTAGGCATCTGGGAACTAGCCCCAAACACATACTAGTGTTTCTTGGCAGAACTCTTTGGCATGTAGAAGACCATATTGTACTGGAGGAGTGGAGTGCAATGAAGCAAATGTTGTAGACGGGGGAGGGTTAGATTTATAAGTGATCCTGAAATAAAGGATGGCTTTGAACAATGCTGAAGCTTCTCAAACTGTACTGGAGTCATTGAGGGAACTCATTTTCCAATACCTTGTTATCCTAATCTGACTCAGAATTCTACAACTGAAAGTCTTACTACTCAGTGGTCAGCCAGGCTGTGGTGGACTACAGAGGGCATTTCATGGATGTAAACGCTGAGGTGCCTGGCAAGGTTCATGATGCTAGAATATTATGTTGATTGGTTCAAGCTTGTACAGGAAGAGATCTGCAAGAATACCTTTCTCACCACACAACAGGGATATAAGGGGTGCTGCTGTGCCAACTGTGATTCACAAGGATCTTGCACTCCCTTCATTACCCTGACTGAGGAAAATTATGGCTATTAACAAATGGTAATTTGCCTACTCCCTCTGTCATGTTGGACTGGTAGTTGAGTGTGCTTTTGGGAGACTGAGGAGGCAATAGAAATGCCTACTGAAGCAACATGACAAAGACCCAAAGTACATCACTGCAACCATTGCTGCCTTCTGTGTGTATTCCCTAACCTGTGACAAGGAGAACTTCACATGAACACACTGGCGTGTTGTGGCCTGGCATTGCCCATTTTCCCAGGCCACTCTGAGCTTCACGACTACTACTCCTGATCATGTAGTGGGGGTGAGCATAAGAGCTGCTCTGTGCCAGTCTTATGCTCATGTGGACACTGAGGGAGGGAGAGAGGAAGAGAAGAGTGCTGTCCATGTCACTGTGCTTCTGTCATATACTCTGAACGAACTTGCCTTGTTTTAGTCTGATTTCATATGTCTATCATTGTACATAATAAAGTGAAGTTATATGAAGACACATTTTATGGCAGAACATGTTTTTAATAAAAATAGTAATCAATAAATGTCATATCCTGGGATGCAATCCAGAGCAGTGAAGTGTTGTGTCACTACTTACCCTGTAACCCTGAGTGCCTTAAAATGCTGTGGTGCTGTAGTTTTGCTTATCTGGATGCTCCCAGCCATCATATAAGCATGCACTGAGTGTCTATGTGTTAAGCAGCTCTCACTCAACAACTCTGATTCCAGCTTGTTGCACCCCAGTCCCACTCTGACATACACTAGCTCTGGCTACACCTGGAGAGATGACTCCAACAGATGCCAGCCCCAAAATTTCTCAGAACCATCTGCTGTGCAGTGTCCAGCCCTCTGCTGGACCATTCACAGCAATATTAATATTTATTGTTCCTTTAAAGATACAATACCCAGCAGCTTTACACATTAACTGGAGTTCACATTCACACACAGCACGGGGTTGGTTTAGATTAAAAGTAAAACAAGTTTATTAACAAATGGAGAGAGGATTTTAAATGAGTTCAAGTATAAAGGATAGAGTTGGAAATGGTTACAAGCAAATAAAAGTGAAAAACACTTTTTACAGACTAAGACTAAACAAAACTACAGTCTTGGTTCAAGGAAAGATTCTCGGTCTTACTACCTTCCAGCAAGATGGCTGACTAACCCTTCTGGTCAGAATCTCCCACAAAATCCACAGTGCTAAGTTCCTTTGCCTTTTTAGATGAAAGAAAACTAGGGTTCTTTGCCCCCTTCTTTTAGTCCAAGGAGCCTTTGAAATAAATTCTTCTGAAGATTACCCCCCTAAAGTAAAGTTCATTCAAGCTGTCAGGAAGGCAATATGGAGACTGGTGGTGAAATAAGTTCCATGTTGGTTTCTTACCCCACTGGTGTTTGCTAATTGCAAATTGATCTGTTTCCTACAATCTCCTTCCTCTGCTGGCTCTATGATCCTGTTTATCTTCTATATAAATTGAAGACCCATTGTCTCTTAATGTATCTTGGAAATACCTTCAAGGTGGTAGAACCACCTTCCTTTGTCTAGGGAGGGGTAACTTCATCCTTACTTGGCAGATTTTAATAACGTGATTTCCAATGTTTGAAATTTTGAATTTGTCCTGTGTACATATATCACACAGTAATATTAATGATCAGCATGTTATTAGTGCTCTATTGATATCTTACGAGACACCTTTTACATACAGATTCTAATATCAGTGGGTTGAGGAACACTCAACTCATCAGGCCAGTTGAAACTCACTAGAAGAAACCAGTGAGCCCCTAGCCCTCTTGCATTAGGATGCTGTTAGGGTCACAGTAACATTTGCAGAACTGTAAATTGATCTAGATTAATACATAAAGGTGCAAGTGTGTTGCTTATTTGCTGTTAATGGACAAGAGTTCTTGTCCCTGTACACACAGTATTCATGCAAAGCAGGTCAGAGATTCTGAGACGGGGGCTATTTCTTTGGAAGAATAGAAAACTGAATCATTACTGCTGTACATTTTGGTGCTGATTGAAAATGGGAGTGAAATGTATTTGAGGTCCTCTTTTTGATCTGATAGTGAATGATAATTCTCTCTTCACTTGCACTAAAGCTATATTGTGTGAACAGTGTAACTGGTGAAACTTGCAGTGGATTTAGTGTGGTATATGGCCCTAATTTCATAGCATTGGTCCATGGATCCTAACTTAAAATGAAACCTTTCACAGAATGAGTCCCTTAATGCATCATTTGTATCATAGACATATGACAGCTGAGAAAACTGAGTTTCTTCTCAGATTTCAGCTGCATAACAAGACAGCTGATTTAGTAGGATATTTATTACAAGCCTGCAACGGCTTTAAAAAAAATCAGTGTCTGGAAAGTGTCACAAACCCACGCAAATATCAACTGATCTTCATGAATAACTCCATTGCACAATGTATAATGAGCTAATGAAGAATTTATAATGGGAAATGGAAATTTCTCTCAGGGAAGGATTCTTTAACCACATGTGTAATGATCACAAAACACCAATTTGGGAAACAAAAAAAGGCATGTCAAGAAAAGGTTGAGTGGGTTGTTTTTTTTTTAGATAACAATAGCAACTCTGCAGATCTGTCATAAGATTGCCAGAGAGACCGATTCAATACCAGCGCTGTCCAGTTGGCATTCTGAGGAAGCTCCTGTAAGCATGTCTCTGCCTTTATTGCTTACCACCAAATCTAGTTGTTCAGGATTGCATGGGGCATCTGTGTCACAGAAGAGTAATGGAATGTGTAATGTGCCCTTTTGATGATCAAATAGTCTATTACTAATCAACTCTAAAACCAGTAGAGGGGAAGAGATTTACAATATTCTGGGATTTTTAAATCCTCTTTGTGTAACACTAGCCACCCTGGGAAGAGATGTAAGTCTTCTGGGTATTTTGATTGGTCTATTGCCTACAAAAATATCTTTTTTCTTTCCTTCTTTCCTTTATTTTTTTCTTTCCTTCAGTCCATGTGACTTTTTTCCTGGTCTCACTCTTACTAATGGCTCTTACTAATTGCGTAACTTACAAGATACTTAGCACCCCAATTTCCATTGGCTTCCATTAAAATAGATTAGCATCTTGCAGGATTGCTATGTCTATATTGACACTGCTACTATTTCAGAATACAGCCCAATTATTATTGATCAAAATTCTATTCTATATAGGTTCTTATACTGCATTTATTACTGTTGTATCTGAGTGCCTTCCAGCTGTGCATTAAACCTCTGTCACATGCGGTTCATTCTTATCCTTTCCCCAGGAAAGAACTGTGGGTGCAGTATAGCATTTTTGTTTTGGTATTTTTTTTTTATATCTGCAAGATGCCATATGTTTCTATTAGAGAAGGCAAGTTGAAGTGTGCCTTGCACATAGAGTGGTGGTGAGGTTTATGGTGGTCCTTAGTTCCTGTGGGAATTTGTTCCAGAGCATGGGACCAGACCCCAAGGAAAGATCTGTCTCCTGCACATAGGAGCTTTGTCCTGGTGGTCGGAAATTCCATTGTGCCTGAGTAGTGGACTTACCAATTACAGTCCTCATCCTGGATCTTTAGACCGTCTGAGCTACTGTCACATTCAAAAGACCCTGAACTCCTTCTACATGTAACATAAGCACTTTTTCTGTATCTGTTTTATATGAAATAATAAAGTACAAAATATCCACCAAAACAGCGGGTGTAGTTGTCTTTTGAATTCTTAAATATTTGTTGAGCTCAGATTCATATTGCTTAAATCTTCTGTTTTAATATACACTATTAGTGTCCCTAACAGATGACTCTTTAAAAACTGAATTAAAAAGTTGGCATATGGAGTCCAATACTACACAGTATCAATACAAGTATATTTTGTGTGCATCCAAAACAATGTTGTAGAAATGGGAATAAAGACTATTATTAAAACAAGTGTGTGACATTTTCCCCAAAAGTATATTGGTTCTAGACATAAAATTGGTTAACAGAAAGAAGAGGTGGGAGGACAAGAGAAGAATGGAGGAGATTGAAGCATGTAAGGTTTGTAGAGAAGATGAGGAGGCTAGGCATACTAAGGGAAGATGATTAGAAAAAGTGAAAGATGAAAGGAAGTGTGGAGGCACACGTGAAGAGTTATTGCGTTGAGGTGTTTGGAACCTCTGTATACTAGAAGGTGCCCCTGCGCTATAAAAATATATAGAAGCACTTCTTGGGATTAGGTGAAAGGCCCAGGTCGCCTCTGCTTGAGAGTAATTTTGTCCATTGTAAGTGTTGATGCCAGTTGCTTTCCACTGGTTTGGGTCTTTCTGTAACGTTTTTTTCCCCCTCCTGATATAAAAACAGGGCTATGAAAACAATTTTGAACATGAAGGTGGATTGGGGTTCCCTTCATTGTGACTGAGAAGGCTTAGCAAAGGGAAGAGCAGGTACTGGGTTAAAGATAATTGTCTAAAGTAACTGGCTTTGTTCAGTTATACAATTACAGCAGAAAAAGGCTGCCTGGTTAAGGAATGGGCCCTATATAAGCACTTTATGCGTCACCCTATCCATCCAATCTGTCCTATATAGCACCAGATATTGTCCACTGATTAGGCAGGATATTGGACTAGCTGGATCAAAGGCCTGAGACAGTAGGGCAAATGTTGTTATTTTACCTATCGCTGCTCAGAATGTTTCCACATAACTTGTTTGTGAGAGTGCAGTAGATGACTGGTAATTTGGTCCACAAGCTAAGATACTACCAATAAGTAGTACTTTTAAACCTGTCATAGATTAAGGGTATCAAACTAATTCCATGTAATAAGGCAGAATTTCATTTGTAATTATGATCTGTGGTGCAGGGCATAAATTTAGGACTATATACAGTCCACAGTAGATCTCCCTCTGATGGCTGGGGGAGGCTTATAGAAAGATCAAGGAGAGATTTATGGCCCTTATATTAAATAATGAGTTTAGTTATTTAAAAGTTTAGTTATTTTTAAGGATAAGATTTTGTCACACAGGTCATGGATTCTGTGACTTTGTGACATTTTCCGCTTCAGCCCCATGGTGGTAGGGCTGGAGCTGTCAGTCCCCCTTTTATTTTTAGTAAAAGTCACAGCCAAGTCATGGGCACTTGTGAATTTTTATTTATTTCCTGCAACTTGTCTATGGCTTTCACTAAAAATAACCATGACAAAATTTTAACCTTAGTTATTATCAGTTCAGTGTCTTATAGTAACCTTCAGTATCAGTGGGAAAAATATGCTCAATTTTTAAGATCACTACTATTTCAGCTCTGTTTCCTGTCCTTCCCCATTCTCCTCTCTTTTACTCCTCCCAGTCTTTGTCTCTCTTCTTTTCTTCCAACTGCATTTCATTCCTTGTAGAAACTCCCAGTATCCACCCCATTGGCTTCATGCTCAAACCCTTCATCATTTCATCTGCTACCATGATCAGCAATAAAATAGATAATGCTTACCTCTGAAGGATAATTATAAGGACTAAGAGTTAATGCTCCTGAGAGATGAATTAGAGGAGAGGATTTCACATCTCTCAGAGTCACTGTTTTGGAGTGTTTGTGGCTCATATTTGGAACATTTTTGTTGCAGTCATGAAGGCTAGACACTTGCTGTTTTTTAAGAAGTTAATGTTTACATTCTGCAGAATCTGATTATGCCATATGGGTTACACAAATGCATTAAGCAGGCTCGGTATTTGACACCTCTAGTTCAGATTTAACAATTTCTGACCTGACAATTTCTGACAAAGGAAGAGACCATAAAATTAGTGGGCTTCACAAAGAAGAAAAAGAAAGAACCTGTAATAGGATTTCTATCTTAATTACTGGAGCCTTCATTTTAAAAAAAACCCTGTTTTTTTGCACTGAGGGTATGTCTACACTACGGAGTGAAGTCGATGTATTTTAAATCAACTTTCACCCGCCAAATTTTAGAAGTCGGAGGAGTGTGATCACAGCATGTTCATTGTGTCGGGTGATTGCATCCCCACTAGCTGTGCTTGAGTCAACAATCAAAGCCGTTCACCGTGGCTAGCTAGCCCACGCTGCAACTAGCCGCAGAGGCTTTTGGGAAGGTCGTCGTCCTCCCAGGATGCAACGTACTCTTCCCCCCGCGCTCCCTCTTCTTGCTCCAGTCCAAACAAACAGACGATCCCCTTCTCGCGCCATTTTTTCAAAACCTTCACTCTCTGCTGCGCGCACGCCCTTGCCTGAGAGGAATGGAGTCTGCTCAGCTCTGCACTATTATTGTGAGCATCATTAACACCGCACAACTTATTCTGCAGTATTTTCAGGGGTGAGTCAGGAGCCACACCGCAGAAAATTGCAATGTTACAGAGACCGCCTTGCTACAAGCCATAGAATGAAACAATTCCTGTTTACTGCAGGCCGTCACACACCATCTGCAGTCGATGGAGTGCCACTTCTCGTCCCGGGAAATAAGCAGTGACTGGTGGGATCGCATCATTATGAAGGTGTGGGATGATGAGCAGCGGCTGCAGAACTTTCAAATGCGAAAGACCACTTTCTTTTAACTTTGCGGAGAGCTCTCCCCAACCCTGAAACGCACAAATACTCTCTTGAGACCAGCTCTGACAATGGAGAAGAGAGT
This sequence comes from Emydura macquarii macquarii, assembly GCF_026122565.2. Taxonomy (NCBI): domain Eukaryota; kingdom Metazoa; phylum Chordata; order Testudines; family Chelidae; genus Emydura; species Emydura macquarii. The sequence continues at coordinate 75,255,806 of NW_027131390.1, forward strand.
GGCCATCACTCTGTGGAAGCTAGCAATGCCAGACTGCTATTGGTCAGTTGGGAATCAATTTGCAGTCGGTAAATCCACCGTGGGAGCAGCTGTGATTCAAGTGTGCTGGGCCATTAATAGACTTCTGCCAAAAAGGGTGGTGACTTTTCACCCCACAAACCGATGAGATCCAAGACCTCAGGTCGACTCCAGACTGGAATGTGTTTGGGGCGTGCAGTTGCCATGAAAAGTTGTGCTGGCAAGCTCTCTCCACACTGACCAAACAGGAAATGGGAATTGAAAATTTCCTGGGGCTTGCAGGAAGGAGCTATTTTCTGTTTACGTGGCCATAGTGCAGCAGACTGCGAATATGCAGAGCAGTCAAAACAGAGCATTATGGGATATCTCCCGGAGGCCAATGATGTTGACTTACATTGTGCTCTGCCTCCACTGACGCTCCTTCGACCCATGGAATTCAACTTCAGTGTTACGCCCCTTGCACAGGTGGTTTTATTAAATCAAATTTTACCACGATTTAGGTCGGTGAGACTGACATGCCAACGGAGAGGCATACTTTATGTGGTCAACATAAGCCGCATTATGTCGACCTACATTGTCAGTGTAGACCAGGACTGAGAGTTAAGTAGGATCTACAGGAGGACACACTTCCCTTGTGTCTAAATGGCTTGATAACAACTCTGCCATTTTCATCCCATGTATAATTTTATCCTAAAACACTTTATTTACTTTAATATAGACTGCTAATTAAAATAAAGTTGCAAGAGAAGATCTAAGCATAAGTAAAAGAATATGACACTGTATGGATGTCAGTAAGTTGAAGTCCTTGTGCCTGATATCCAGTATTTCAATCAGACTAGTTGGTGGACAATAGCAATAAATATGATCATTCTTTGTGTTACAATATCATAATCAGTAGCAACAATAAAAGATAAATAAATGAAATTCAATTATGGTCTATGAAAATACATATGACTATCTTTATATGCAAAAGGGAAATTAAAAAACCCTGATAGTAATACAAACATTTAAGCTCAAAATATAAATTTTTAGAACACCATGGTTGAAATATAATATTTATCTAGTCCAAAGAGACAAAGTCTGTGGATATTGTGCAGAGTGAAGCCTCTGCAGATGGTTATTTTCTCTTAAAAATATTCAAAAATTCTCTCCCCTTTTTTACAAAAAACTCTCTCCCCTTTTTCAAGGCTTGAATGTTCATCTTCCTCTGCACTATCACGGACCATTTGGTAAAAATAACAGCAGAAGATCCTGTTAGGCTTTTGTTCTATGTGTAACACAATGTCTCTGTCAAAATAAACTTCATGATTGTAAGTCTGCAATGAGAAAATAATTTTGAATGACAGCTTCATTTTCCAGAGGCTTGTGTAAATACCATATAAATAATAAATAAGACTTCCCTAGAACTGATTAAAAATTACAGAACACTATTCATTTTCCTAGTACAGGAGACAAAAAGCATATGTGGATAATTGGTTTTTCAGATAAAGCAAGGACAGTGTTTAGAAACCATGGTCCAGATTTTCAAAGATATCTAGCCATCAATGGGAGTTAGGTGCCTAAATATCTAAATTCCCACACAGTTATGTCCACTCTTAACTTTGTGCACATGAGAAGTTCCACTGCCATCAGTCAGACTGCTCAGAGGTTGTAAAGTTAAGCACACACACAAATGTTTGGGGGATCAAGGCTTAGGCTGATAAGCATTTTATAAATGTCAAAAGATACATTTTTCAATGCTACTGATAGGTATTGAGGGAAATCCTGATTTAAGATTATGGTGCTTTTCAGATAATGTACTACTGCATCACAGAGTATGTGCAAGTCCAACTGAATAATTTTTGCTACAGCTATTATACAGGGAAGTGCCAGTGGGATTTGCATTGTACATCTGACTCAAAAATTTGATCAAAACAGTTACTTGGATGCAAAGTGGTGTGTCAGGTGTTAATAGAAACTGAATTCAGTGGATTATACTCACCACATCCCAAGACTCCACTAATGGAATACTCTTAAGTAGAATTCCATGTTCATTACAGTGAAAGTCAAGGTGAGCTTTCCCATCAGCTCCTAGCTGAGTAACTGCCACCACGGATAACAAATCCAGCTCATCTTCATAGTCCACAATTTTGAAAGTCTTACAAAAACACAATCACAAGTTGACCAGTTAATAAATGGACATTTTCAGTTATTTTTAAAAGAACTTTACATATGTTTTTTGGGAAGGGGAAAGGAAAGAAATAGAAGTCCCAGTCTACAGGTCTGCTATTATTCAACAGGAAAATCTTTGCCATCCAGATACTAAACTGTAGGTATCTTTCCAATCACAGACTATTCAGTACCTTTCAGTAGAGCCCCCATATGAGAGAAAGAAGAGAAAATAAGGTCCTTTACTGCCCAGGTGTGTGAATATAAGGGTTTTACATGCACCAGCTAGGAAATGTAAAGACAGGACACTGTAAACAAGAGGGAGAGAAACAAAGGCATCACTTCACCTCAGTGCTCTTTCCTCATGTACATTAGCAGCAGTATGACTTAAACCTACAGCTAGGTCATGAGATTTGAGAAAATTAGTAGGATAATATAAGTCACAAAAAAACAGGGTTACTTACCAGTAACTGTTGCTCTTCGAGATGTGTTGCTCATATCCATTCCAATATAGGTGTGTGCGCGCCCCGTGCACAGATTCGCGGAACTTTTTTCCTGTAGCTAGCTCCGTAGGGTCGGCTCAGGCGCCCCCTGGAGTACCATGCTCATGCCGTGGTACATAGGGCGCCGCCGACCCTGTGGCACCTCAGTCCCTTCTTTCTGCCAACTCTGACAGTGGGGACGGAGGATGGGTGTGGAATGGATATGAGCAACACATCTCGAAGAACAACAATTACTGGTAAGTAACCCTGTTTTCTCTCTTCAAGTGATTGCTCATATCCATTCCAATATAGATGATTAAATAGCCATACCTTGGAGGTGGGTAGGAGTCAATGGAGAGCTGTTCTCATCAGCACGGCTCTGCCAAATCCCACATCCTCTCTCGCCTGCTGCATGATGGCGTAGTGAGATGTGAAGGTGTGGACCGACGACCAGGTCGCTGCTCTGCAGATGTCCTGCAGGGGCACTCCTCCCAGGAAGGCCGCAGATGAGGCCTGGGCTCTGGTTGAGTGCACTCTCACAGCGCCTAATTTCTAAGCTGAGATTGCCCGCCACTCTCCTCAGAAGCTCCTGGTGGGCCCGGAAGTCAAAGAAGGGGGCCTTATGGTCCCCAGCCACCGCATCATCCGGAGAGGAGGACGACGACTGTGGAAGGGGCCCTGTGGAAGGGCCTTCCTCCGGGTCTGACCCTTCCTCCAAGGGGTGGCCCTCCTGTGGGCAGGTTGGTGGTGGGGGTACTGGCTGGGCCACCGAGGAATGGATTGAGGTGGTCCCTTGACCCATCTGGCTACCCCGCGGCCCCCAATATGGCCATTGCCAGGGGCCTTGGGGCCACGTAGGTGCAGGAGTAGGAGCCTGCTGCGTCACATCAATACGGCGCTCCTTGGAACCTGAGCCGCTTGACCTGCACTTGCGAGTCCTGGAAAGTGAGCGGCTACGGGATGACGATGATCTCCGGTGCCGGCGTCTGCGGTGCCGACGGGGGGAGGAGCTGCTGGAGGAGCTGTAGGTGGAACGCCTCCTCTGTCTGGATGACTTATGGCGATACTTCCCAAGTCTGGAACGGGAGCGGTGACACCTATGTTGTCGCGACGTTGATTGGGAGCGCGCTCGGTGCCGAGGCAGGCGGTGGCGATGGAGTTGGGGATCGGTGCCGAGCTGGGCTCCGCACCAGAGTACCGGAGCCCGAGCCGTGTTCCCTGCTCGAGGTGGAACTGTAACGTCATTGCCTCGGGTGCTTGTCTCTCGACCACCCTCAGTGCCACGGTGTCGAGGAGCTCGACAACTCAGAGTCGGAGCTAGGAGGGGAGCCCACACTCTTGACCCTCCTCGACTGTCTGGGGGAAGACCTCGACTCCTGTCTCCTCCACCCTCCAGGGCAACCCAGCACGGGTTTACCCCGAGACGCTGGTCCTGGAACCCTCGGCCGAGGGGGGGGACGGAGGCACAGGCAGGCCCATGAGGGCATGTGCCGCAGCGTACGCCTCTGGCGTCGACAGCCCTTGCAGGGGCGCTCCCCCACCCCCAGGAGTCGGGGGAGGCTCCCTACGGGGAGATGCCGGTGCCAGAGTACTCTCCACAGCACGTGGCTGGGGCATCTCCTGCTGTACCCCCTGCTGTCCCGGTAGCAGGGGGGAGTCCATGTGTGCGGCCTCCGGCCACTTCTTCTTCGGTACTGACCATGCCGGTGCCGGTGGAGCGCTCCGCACCGAGGAGATGCTCGGTGCCACTGGAGAACGCGACGGCTCGGCATCCAGGCGAAGTGCAGACTCCATTAGGATCGCCTTCAGCCTTGCGTCCCTCTCCTTTTGGGTCCGGGGCTTGAAGGACCTACAGATCCTACATTTTTCCTTCCTATGTTGCTCCCCGAGGCATCGGAGGCAACGATCATGAGGGTCGCTCACGGGGAAGGATTTTGCACACGTGGTGCAGGCTTTAAAGCTGGTGGAGCCAGGCATGGCTCAGCTCTAGCCCCTAAGGGCACTCTATTTTACTTAACTTAACTACTACTATTACTGTGATAACAACTAACAACAACTTGAATAACAAAGAACGTGCTATAGACTAAGGGATGCTACTTGCGGTATGCAAGAGGCAGACGTTCCAGTAACCGTCACAGGAGGAAAGAAGGAATTGAGGGGCTGCAGGGTAGGTACACCAGGGGGCGCCTGAGTTGACCCTCCGGAGCTAGCTAAGGGTAAAAAGTTCTGGGAATCTGTGCACGGGGCGCGCACACACCTATATTGGAATGGATATGAGCAATCACTCGAAGAGAGAACTCCTGGATCCTCTCTTTAAAGTTACACACCTCTACATACATATATAAACAGCAGCTGCAGATTAAGATGGGAAGGGCTGTTCTAGAAAAGCCATTATCAACACATGTAAGTAAGCCATAGCACCCAGGAGGGCATGCTGCTGTCATAATCCAAATGCCTAAACTGTGAAGGAAGAAGAATGAGACCAGAAGCTGAAGGCTGCAAGCTCCTGAGGCAGCCATGTATCTCGTTACTCTGAACCTGAGAATGTACTGATGTTACCTATTTGGGGTAAGTCTAAGCAGCATCTGGGAGCAACCCTCCCATCCCAGGTCCACACGAGTGTGCTAAAAATAGCTATGTAGAAATGGCAGCTTGAGCTGGAGCTCAGGCTTTGAAGCTGTTGAGAGTGGGCAACGTCAAAGCACCAGCTACAGAACTATTTTTAGAGTGCTAGCGGAAGTCTGTGGAACCAGGCTGGGAGGCTCACTCCTGGATGCAGCACAGACATACCCTAAATGACTTATTTGCTTTTCTCCTATCTAAATCCAAATAAATGTATTTTCCCCATAGTTCAGAGCATAAAGCTCAAGAACAGGAACAAAATCTGTGGAGTTCTTGCTACTGAAGTGTCTTCTTTGTAATTTTTATTCTGTTGATCATAAATGAATTCTAAGCTTTAAGGACTATGTAAAAAATTACCATTTTCACTTAGCTAGTATTCATTTCTATAGAAACAAGAGTAGAAATGGTTGCCAGAAACTGAGGAATTACAATTCTCATGTCAGTGTGAATTTCAGCTGAGTGCTAGCTGAGAGCTGAAAAATGTTTCTCAAGCATTACCTGAAGACCTCAGCAGTTTGAGTCCTCAGGTCTGTAGTGTTTTTACTTTGAAAATATTCAATTAAAAAACCCCTTAAATATTTTCCCGTGCTATTTAGCAAGATGGCTGACTAACCCCTGTGGTCAGGATCCACTGGCATCAACATTAGAGGTAGGATAAACTGACCAAAGAATGATGAACTATGCAGTTACACGGGTACCCAAACACTTAGAACTTCCATTGGCCAATTAGATGCCTCAGACCTCTTTTCATAACAGCACAGCCTAAACTATCCAAACGTCATTTATCTGACAACCCATGTTATCTAACAAAGGGCAGGGCAGGGTCCTGTCTTTAACTGTGGATATAATAGTCCTGTTTTAGAAAAGAGCTATTCAGATAAATGGAGAAAGCCTTCTGGCTCATCTCTTAGTTACCTGCGTGGAGGTGGGAAGAGAAGATGAGGGAGAAGAGAGATTTAACTGATGCACTTTAGCTAGAATGATCTAGCAAGAAGTGCTTATATTTATGCTGCTCCTGGGGGATTCAGCCACCAGACTCACTCTCTCTTACCCCTTCCCTACACTCCGCAATTTCCTGCATTATTCAGGAGTGGCAAAGCCACAACAGGCTTGAACATTCTTCATAGTCTTCAAGCCTATAACGTATTTATATCCAGGGCAAAGTAAAATGAATATAAACAACAAAATGAAAAAGACTACTTGAAGATTTTCATCTCTTTTTCTGCATTTCTAGAATATGAGCAGGGGCAAGCTCAAGCCTGGTGAATCAGTAAGTTCCATACTTGTTTCTTGTCCAAGTTGAAACAAAATGCAAAGATTGAATGAATGAAACAGGGAAGAAATAAAATTGGAAAGAGTTCAGCGAGAAGGAAGATCAGGGTTAGTCTGAGGATCTGGATCAGATTGTTCTTGCAGATAGCCACACTGCAGCTTAGACCTGAATTGCACAGGAGTTCCCACCTCCCCAACACTTTTTAAAAATTGTTTAATTTTATTGAAAACAAAGAAAAATTTTGTTGAGTGACTACAGTGAGAGTATTTGTATTTTTGTTCACAGTAATTTATCAATGTGTGCTCTGTGCTGTACAAAACAAAGGAAGAGATGGTCCCTGACTTGAGGAGTTTACATATTACAATAAAGTGGAGGGACAATGTAATTCAGACACAACACACCAGAGTCTGGGCATTGGACGATCCAGTCTCAAAGCAAACATATAATTTTAAATTTTGTTTTTTGGATTTATTGCTGAGAAGTTTGACAGTAGACATGATTTAAGGAGGGATTTGAAATGAGAGAATGGTAGTAGTTTCTCACATTAAGGGCTTGATTTCATACCACGTTGGTCACTGAGTGTTTTGCCATTGACTTCAACAGGAGTAGGATCAGTCCTTAAACAAGGAAGACTCAGGCACCATGAGTAGCCAAGAAGAAAGTGGAGGGAATGAAAGCAGCAGAAGGAGGATGATAAAGAATGAATGCAGAGCTTAATGTAGCTAAAAGTTTCACCAACTGCACTTATAATGAGAGATATGACTTGATGGCTCAACTCCTTGGCTAACCTTTTGGTCCTTTTTAGCTCACCGTATCATAATTACCTCTTGTTCTGGGTCATCATCCAGCAAGTTGAAACGCTTTTTCACCATTCGACCAGAAGCGGTTACAGTTACTGAATTGTTCACCTTAGACACAGAATTAAAAAAAAAAAAAATTAAAAAAAGAGAAAGTCTGCATGCTAGGTGATAATATAGGAGGTGTGTGCTTTTTTAGCAATATATTCATTTTATTTGAAATTTGGTAAAGCCTTTAAAAAGACCAAAAGATAGCACTACCTTTAGTAAACAGAAATATAGAGAGCCTGTACAGGAGCAGAGAAATCATTTTATTAACCATCATTCTTTGTGTCAGATGAGATGTTTTACAGGCATCCTAAAAAACGGATATCCTGTCTGACCTGAAGAGGACATTAAAGGCTCCATAGCACTTTTTGTAAGAGCAGGTATCATTGCCCTTGTGTTCTTTTGCCAAAGTTTTCTCTAGCCTTGTTCCACTACTGTGCTATGCACAGGCTGGTTGCAACTATTTATTCCAGAGGTGGTTGCACTTCTTTCATGCTGGGTTATGCAGACATGGGGTTGTGCCTGTTTGGCATACATCAATAATCTAACATTTAGGAAATGAAGATAAAAAATAATCAGGAAGCAGTCCAGCTCAGAAGGATTTTTTAAATGGAAGAACTTTAATTTAGCAAACAGCTACAGTGGTGAGTAAAAGGACACTTCCAGTAAAGAAACCATGGGACTCAACCCCATGCTCTGGGTGTCCCTTAGCCTTTGATTGCCAGAAGCTGGGACTAGACGAGGGGATGGCTCAGTCGATAATTGCTTGTTCTGTTAATTCCCTCTGAAGCATCTGGCACTGGCTGCTATCGGAAGACGGGATACTGGGCTAAATGGACCATTGGTCTGATCCAGTATGGCCATTTTTGTTTTCTTATTAAACCACCATCTTTACATTACTTCTACTTTCTCAAAATTATTTACAAACATTAATGAATATATCCTTGCAACTCTCCTTTGAGATAGGTGCTGCTATCCCCATTGCATAGTTGAGAAAATGGAAGCATAGCAGCATTAAGGGCCTGATCCTGAATTTGATGAGTGCTTTCAATTCCCACTGGACATCAATAGGAGTTGAGAATGCTCAGCACCTCTCAGAATTGGGCCCTTAGTGTCTTGGCTAAGGAAGGTCACAAGGGAAGGTTGTGGCAGAGACAGGATTAAAACTCTTCTCTCTATCTCCCATTCCCAAGCCAAGATCATCCTCTGTAAACAAAACCCTAGGAAAAAAAAGAAGGGGAGTCATGCACATGGGACTAATCCTGCCCCTACTGATTTACTATTGACATTATGCAGATTTTTAAACACACACATTTTTCTTTATGGGGGAACTTCAAAAGTAGTGTCACTGAGTGCGAGGGACTCAGCATTCATAAACTCTGAAAAACCCTACAAGTTTCTGTGCTGAAGCAAATTGCAGTTCTAAACAATTGCAGTGTCATCAAAGGTTTTCCACCAACTTTAACCAGTGAGGTGTTTGGTCTTTTTAGCATTCCCATTTGGTTTTGGTGGTTTGCTGTCACAAATGTTAATTTTCACCAGGCTTGACATTTTTCAGCCATTTGAACTATCAACTTTAAGGCTTCATGATAATACCAAATTTGCATATAATTATGACTTAGTCAGCGACGCCTCTTTGCCAAGGAAATCTATCACTGTATACTGCTTGGGGTATACATCCAAGGCAACTATTTGCAATATTCACCACAATAGATGCCAAGAAACTAAAAAGTGAAAGAAGGTTTCAGTAAGATACCCTGAAAATGTAATTATCTTTGAAATTCCTCTCATGCAGGCCTAATTCAAAGACGATTGAAGTGAAAGAGTCTTTCAATAGGCTTTGGATCAGCTCCACACAATACATTGATACATTTGCACATAAATAATCTGCATAATCTATATAATCAGACAAAAATAAAACATAGTTTGTATTAATAATTTCTTGTTATAGTCTCACGTTATTCTGCCTGTTGGCCACAATGACAAAATCTTCTGCAATTTCCCTCTGGTATTTATTATTTTTGATTTCCTTCAGCTTCAAGACTCTTTTAAAAAAAAAAAAAAAGATATAAAAAGAGTCATGTTAAAATCTAACATGCTTTGATTTCTAAAATCAGATGTGCTAAAATATCACAGAGAAGTTTAAAGAGTTCCAGAGGGGTAGCCGTGTTAGTCTGCTCTTGTTGTTTTTACAGATAAGTTACAGTCATAACTTTTTTCAAATACAGGGTAAATATACACATTTGAAAGATGTTATTACTGTAACTTACACTTATTTGTGCTATTTTAATACATCCGATTAACACATCAGTTCTAAAATATACAGTATGTTTCCTTATTAAATTCTACTGTCACTCACATCCACCATGTGGAAGTCTTCAGATGTTTCTTTTAGAATTCCTGATTCTGGTCAGTTTATAAATTCTTCAGTTGTTATAAATGGATGGTAATTCTTTGGCCTATGGATTTTCAGTCTAAGTGAGAGTTGTGTGTAGGGGAGGACTGATCATACTTATTTCAATAAATGTCAACATTCCATAATTCATACTACTGAGACACACAATATGCAAGTTTTCCTTTGAGAGAACCTCAGGAATAGCTATGGGAGCTGAGCTGCACAGTTGAAATTTGGATCTGACTTCTCCCTAAATTCAGAGAAGAGTTTGGATATGAGCTTTTAGTTTGGGTCCATCTCTAGTTATCAGTGTTCTACACTTCTTCCTAAATGTTTACAAAACTTTTGAACCAGTTGAGGACCCACTGATGGAAGAGACATATGATAACTGAGACTGTAGTTGTTCGGGAGTGGGATAATCTTTGTGTGTGTATTCACTGCCTAGCACAATGGGACCTCCTGATCCTCGAATAGGGCCTCTACCACAAAACAAATAGTGACCACTCCATAATAGAAAATAAGTCATACTAGCCGTTCAGGAACAGCAATTCTCTACAAAAAATATGCCCATAAAATGAATTATTTTAAAATTTGACAAAATAAGCTAAAAGGGAACCACAGAAGTAGCATTTAGTCTTTCTCCCTTGCAGGAAATAAAAGAGAGAGTGAAACCTGCCTTTGCTGTATAGATATCTCCTGATACAGGCTTCAAAACTGCAACCTTGACTGTATTTTCCCTGCCTTCACAAAATTTAGTTCTCCTCCTGTTTTCACAATGTTTTTTAAATTAAAATGTAGCTCAGTGTAAATAAAAATGTCTTCTAGAATATGTACTGCTGTATTGGTGTGGGAGGTGACCAAAACATTTTGAGCTTTGGCGCATGTATATAACTTTTAAAATAAATTCTAGCAACAGAAATTAAAATCTCCCATAAGTAGATTTGCATTAATAATGTTAAGTTTGAGAACTGATTCCCTTGGGTGGGAAGGGAGAAAGCTTTGTTACATCGTGTTATAGAGAGCTAAGATTTTAAACTCTAAAAAGTCAAGGAATTATCAACTAAAGTTTCAGCACCTAAACAGTCTCCTTAAATATAACTTTTATTTGGAAGAAAAAAAATATTTATGGAATAAGATGATTGTCATTGGTGTGTGTAACAGGGTAGCTGGCCCTTTAAGTGAAACTGAACTCAACTCTCCTGTTCAAGTCACGGTGCTCCAATTAAGACAGTGGGGTAGCACTTGGGGAACTATGAGAGGCCTGGTGAGATCCACTGTATCAGAGCAGACGGGGTTGGTTGGGAGACAGACCAGGAGATGAGAGTTGCCGGGAAGAATGTGGTTTCTGGGAGAGAGCTGAAGGCAGGAGAGCAGCAAGAGGGGTTTGCTTGCTGATGTTCCTACGCTGGGCAGGAGAGAGCTGAAGGCAGGAGGGGCAGCAGAGGAATGTGCTTGCTCCCTCTAAGCCAGAAAGCCGCAGCAAAGGCCAGAGGGGGCTGCAGGAAGAGGGATTTATCTGCTGATGTCTCCTTGCTGGAGAGCTGGGTCCCAGAGGAACCAGTAGAGAGACAGAGTTCCCTCTGGGAAGAGGGGTTGTGCCTCCGAATGAAGGGCTGGGGTGGAGGGTTGGATGAGGACTCCAAGAGTCTAGGTCTGGTAGAAGACACCAGGATGGTAAGAATGAAGCCAGGGCTTAAAGATTACTTGCAGAGGGTTGGTGTGGACTATGCTCTGGGACATTTGATTTGGGACCTTTGCACTGTGTTTTGGCTAATAAACTGTAGGTGGACTAGAGAAAAGGCTTATGCGAAGTTACTGGGAACCCGAGAGAGAATCTGAGGCAAGGGACCTCTTGCGGGGCTACCTTGAGCCCACAAGGGGGTGCCCAGGAGGGAGGACACTTGATTACAATGTATTCAGTTTAATAACCACAATTTTCATTGTTAAAAGAAATTCTGTCCTCTTTCCCATCCACCCTATCCCAAACTGGGCCGGATTAACTCTCCTTGGGCCTGAGGCTATTAGATTTTGTGGGGCCCCTAAACTTTTTCCTAGTTTCCCAAAACAAAATTATCACAATTATGGCATCGAGGCTATTAATGCTATGCTAAACTTGCTTTTTAATTAACAGAAAGCCATTCTGTGGTTACATTTCAGTCTTAAAACATGTAGAACAGGGGTCAGCAACTTATGGCACACATGCCAAATGTGGCACGCAAGATGATTTTGAGCGGCACTCACACTCACACTGGGCCCACATCACGTGGGAGGAGAAGGAGTGGGGTTGAGAGGGGGGAGCGGCTGCCGTGCGGTGGTGCTTTGGGGCCAGGAGCAGCTCCTGGCCAGGTTGCTGGGCCCGCATCATGTGGGAGAGGGTTGGGGATTTATTTTTGCGGGCCCCTCTTAGCCCGAGGCCCTGGGCTGCAGACCGTAAAGCTCCTCCGTTAATCTGGCCCTGATCCCAAATCCCTCTTGCAGTCTGTGTGTGGGCCTCAGAGCTCAGGATCTTTTAGCTGAATAAAATGAGAGTCTGTATAGGAGTATCAGAGAGAGACTGCATGCTCACCGTTGGCGGGAATGGCATGCTCACCAACATAGTCCGGAATATTTGATAGCTAGGAAGAAAGGTATCATGGGCTTGTCACTGTAGGAGTATTTGAATGTGTGCCCACTAGATAAGATATTCAAATCAAAATATGCATATTTGAGGGTTGACATCCCAGGTTATACCATAAATTTGCACAAGTAATAAAATGTATGTTATATACACACACATGGGAGAGTAAGCTGGATTCTGTTCTACCTCATGTATCACGAAGGATCCAGCTTGCCCTTCCATTACTGTACAAAATGTTGTTAATTATTTACTGTGCAAGTTTATGCAGAGGTCAGAAAAAGAATTTGTAAAAAACTGATATCGTTTTTACACAGGTGCTTTTCTGACTCTACATACACATTAACATGGCATTGTTATTGGAACCCCATAATTATTCCTGTCTAACTCTTAGTCATCTCCCAAAATCAGGATGCTAATTAGATGTTACCCAGTAGTCTCTTTAATGAAAGCAACAAGCTTTGAAAAAATTAGTGCTCATACTTACTTTATCAAATTTGGTCCCACGTGGATTATTCTGCCTGAAGTATCTGGATGGAAATATATCCAGTCTGGTTCTAATGAACAGCACTTCATATCCTGTATGCCATTTTTTGCCTGAAGGTGGAAGGAAAGGCTTAGAACGATTATATTTAGAACTGATTAAACTAGAAAAGCTCAGCTCCCACCATCTACATCTGAGTAGTTAGAATACTAGGTAGAACCATATAGACACTACAAAAAGTTGAAGCAGCAGTGGAGCTAAATCAGTAAGGGGAATAAACAAACCCTTATGGAATACAAAGACTTAAAGAAATTCCATTATACTGGGCTGTGACGTTGTTTACTATCTAGTGAACAATGCCTTTAACATGATTAGACATGTTCCTACTTCTCCTGAAACTACACTTTGAAAATTAAAGACCTATCCTGCAAACACTTCAGCAATTCAAAAGAAACTGAGCTTTGACTTGGAATGAGACCTATGAAAAGCTTATAGACTGGTTTGAGTTTTATAACAAACCCAAGACCTGCGCAGGTATGTGGAAAAACTTGCTGAGATATGTGAACTTGGGATGGTTTATGATTTCAGCCCCAAACCTGGCAAAATTCCGGTGTTTTTGCAGTTTTGTTTTGAGTTGAGTTAATTTGTAACCAACTTTTATGAGTATGAACCCAAACAAAATAAAGCCATGGGCAAGAGATTTGCCTGAGCCCTGTGAAGCAAAAGCACCAAATTTTGTACAGTTCTACTTCACTGTGAGGCTGAAGACTTCTGTGTTCGGAGACCAAGAGAGACAGGAAGGAAGGGCTATTGGTCTGAACAGACTAATTAGAAAGATGAGGGCATGCAGAGATTAGAAGTTTTCCAGCTGAAGAATCATGAACAGACAGGCCAATATTACAGTCATGTTTTTAGCCTGAATAAGGTAGCCAAAATGAAGGCTGATGCAAATGACGAATAATACAACTTTTAAAAAATGGACACAGTTATAAAGATAGTGATCAAAAACATTTTGAAAGAGAAACCACAAAGGAAGGATCAGACACCAAATATTAAAGCATCTCATTTGTAAAATTGTAAGGGTTTCCTCAAAGATATGAGGTGGTAGGCTGACCAGAGGGAAACACAACACGACACCATGCATGGTATTGGGCACAAGACTCAGCTCAACCCATCATTGTTGAGCTGGAAACACAGAGGAGGCAATGCTATGTGTGCAGAGGAAGGGACAAAGTACCAAAAGCAACTCTGGTGAGAAGAAAATATTTCCATTGCTTTGTATTGATTCCTCTGGCAATTTCAGAAACAGCATTGCTGGGCTACAGATGCTGTCCATAAGATATGGCATTCTCTGACCAACAGGACAATTGGCATATTAAGAGGACATTGCAGGAGAGAATGGGAAAATCTTTATTGCTCCAAGTGAGGAAAACCCAGATGAATATTAATTTCCAAGAGGCTGCTATGTGAATATATTACCAAAGCATTGTCTTTCAAAGCACAAATATGGAAGACTCCTTTGTGCTTTTTCTTGTTAGGTGTGATGATGTAATGCCAAGGGTATCCTCCAATTTGAAATGCGTTCTCCAGGGAAGACACTTCAAATAGCAAAGGTGGGGTATCTGTAAATATTGTGTAATGTTAAGATCATTATTAACAGCATTTTAATTCCATAGGTCCTTAGAATTCTAAATTCCAAGATAATTCATTCTTGAAAACTTCTAAAAACTCATCACAGTATTTAATGTCATTATGCACATAGAAATACAGTACAGATGGGCAACTAACTTCTACTTAGCAAATGGACATTACATGCAAAAAAGTGACTGAACTTTAATGTCCTCCCCCCATCTTTCTATAATGCAAGAAAACAGTGGGGGAATCACAATCAGTGTAATCTGCAGCTGCGTTTGTAAATTATACAAACAGAAAATCTTAGGACTCAGTGCAGTAAAGGGCAAAAGGAATCTATTTCTCCCTTCAGCTCATGTGGAACAAGTTACATTCAGCATTAATGATCTACTTATATAAATCCTCTGTGCAACAATGGGAGAAGATATTTACATAGCAACTTTAATCTAAATGGATACCAGAAAACTTTACAAAGCTTTGCTAACTAGCTTCCTAGAAATAATTTCTAAAGCCACTAACATGGACCCAACTTTTGGGCTGAAAAAAGCCCTGTTTAACAGCACATTGCAATACTACAAAACTATTTGACAGGAAGTGAACACTATTTGAAATTACAAAGGGAATTGAAACAGGTGAACTGTAATTACCCAAGATGGAATTTGGCCAGAGCAACAGGGTCCACACCTCTGCTTTTGTAAAGTATGCTGTGGTATTTTTAATGACAAGAACCAGTTATGACTTCAGTTTTATGCCTTCTTTGAAAGACTGAATTCACAGCAGTAAAGTGCCCTCTTGTGCTGTGCTGGGGTGTTGTTTCAGTGCTGCTTTAGGGAAAAATACCACCCATTGAATAACCAATGGCACTTCTTGCACCTTTAGCTTTCCCTGGAGATCTCATCTCAGTTCTGACCTGTGCTGCTCAATTTATGAGACTGAACAAAATTACAGCTTGAAGTGGACGTGGTATTACTGCATTCAATATCTGAACTTACATGTAGCTAATGCTCCCTTCCTCCCAAGATCCCAAAGTACTCAGCCAGCTATTCTGAGAGGAGTCGCTTCAACTATCCTGGAAATGAAGCCGCATCTGAGGTGGAAAGTGGCAGCTGTTTAGCTGCAGCCAATAAGGTAGGACAGGAAGATTAAAAAAGGAGAGACTTTTGATTTAACATTAGTGAAAAGGGAGAGTCTAAGTAAGATTTAATAAGGTATGGCTAATAATAAATGATGTCTCTGGGGGGAAAATGCAATATGTGGTAGACTAGACGCACTGGCAGAGGGTTGATAGCAATTAGAGGTGGTTAAAAAATAGGGGGGGAAACCTCATGAAACCTTATTACCATTCTGACAGGCTGATTATTTTCTTTATAAAAGCATTAACAACTAAGAATCCTGAAAAAGTTTAGGGGGATGGACTAAATTACTAACTCTGAGCCCATTTTAGCCACAAAAGCCTTACAAAGTATAGACTTCTCAAGCCTCTCTTTTTACACTTATGGTGGTGTTTTTTGCCAATGATTTTAAAAGATCAGACCTCAAAACCATGACTGCTACAACTCTGCCTCCCATCTCCACTTTCTTTCTTTCATGTGGTGCTTGCTCCCATTACCCAGCAGTCCACTATTTTTTTAGAATACTGTCATTGTTCTTAAACTCTCATCCTAGAAATGTCAATTTTCAATCACTATTTGAGCCTCTTTTGTTCATTTCCACAAAATACTCTAGTATCATCTAAATGCAAAGCCTGATTTGCTCCTGGCAGTACTAGTATATTTCTTCTAAATGTGGAAAAATAAAGAACAAGATATTTTCCTCTCCATTTTTATGAAACTACTGAATCCTCTCATAATAAATGTGTTTTTTAAAAGCAGAAGGTAGCATTTTAAAGTTCTGGGTGTTTTAGATGGTGGATTTATGAAGGTTTATAGGTGCCTTTTGCCTCTTTCAAATTTGGCCTGGGTCAGTACTACATGAAAATCATTACCAGCCAACAGCTGTTTGGTCACCTATGTGCATTGTCTTATTGATCTCTGTGCAGTTCCTCTTGGATAGGTGTCCACATCATAAAACCCCCACCATAACTGGCACCTTTGTTGTCTGTCTTGGCAGAGAGGCCAATAACTGAATAAGCAAGGTGACTACTCTATCCTGTCATCTGTGGAGGTGGTCTCTCCAGGTCAGGGTTAAGGTACCCTTGCAGAGCAATGTTGGGAAGCTTTCATTACTTCTGCCCAGGATGTGGTTGTTCTGTGGAAGAATATACATCCCCATGGCTTTCCAACCTTCCACAAAGCATCCCAAAAAGCAAAGTTTCAACAAGTACAAGTTTAGACTCTGCAGTCTTCAAAAAGGTCAGCTGCTTCTTCACAGAAGCACGACACATCACTGCACAGGCTAAGCTGGCCATCTCACTTGTGAAAGAAAACAACTCAAAAGCCACAGGAATGTAACTATCGCCACAAAGCAGCTCCAGTAAATGTTCATCAGAAGCTGAAAACGTCCTAACCACAAACTGTTCTTGAATAAGCTTCAAGATCAAAAAGGTTTTTTTTCTTTTACTTTGTCTTTAAAACTCATGACCCAAAACTGTAATGATCCACAAGCCATGAAAAGGTATCAAATATAAGCTGCCTTTCAAAACTCCCACAGACCTATTTTCAACAGGGCCTCCAAAATTAAGTCATGATTTAATATACTGAGTCAGAGAGGAAACTGAAGAGAGAGTTCCTAAACTGCCTCTCCTTTGCAGAATTTGATCCAATGATCACTGCAAGGTTTCATTACTTGTTTTCATAAGCTGTTACATAATTAAGGCTTTAGATTACTTTCTAGCTCTGTATTTATTGTATCTTTGTGTATTACTTGCATTAGGCTGAGGTATCTGGCTTGTTTTGTCTATTACTATGTAAATATAAAATGCACTTTTTATATGAATAGTCATTTGTTAAAATATTGAATACAAAAGACCCAAGATTTTAAAAAATGGGAGTCTAAAGTTGGTATTCTAAGTGCATATTTGACAGCAGCGGGAGCTGTCAACTGCTTAGCACTTTTGTGCCTAAATATTAACATAGGAGGCTCTATTTTTTTGTGGGGGGAGGAGAGGAAAAAGTCTAGATTTTTTTTAATAAAAGAAAAACAATTAATGTGCTGAGATGGGGAAGTAGTGGGCTTGGGTACAATTTTAAGATCAGATTCTGATCTTAGATGCACTAGTGTGAATAAGCCTTTTGGGTCTGAGAACTTTACACACACAAAAAGTAATTGTACAGAACACCATAGTTGTAAGCTGACAGTTCTGGACACAAGAGTTGTTTTCTTAGTGTGTCTAAACATAATTGGTCAGTTTTTCACTTAGAATTAAGCTCAGTGTGACTGACACACTATACACAGCTAGAATAGTTTAAACTGCAATTTGGATAAATTACATTCTGTCCCATTTGAGTTTTCCTTGCAGTTTAGATTTGATACAGTAGTCTCTTTCTCACTTCCTTTGTTATACCTTTGTATAGCTTTTCTGTGTGCGATTTAACAGCTATCACATTCCACCCCAGAAGTGGCTGTATTAAAGTGGTAAGTGAAGGGATTCCTGATTATGCAGAGTTTGTAAAGTTTCTGAAGCAGTTGTGTTCCTGTTCTAACTTTCTGTAGAAATCCTATTTAGTAAATTCTTGGGTTTGGAAGTAAAACAGAAAACATTCTGAATTATAACATGAATACTCAGCTAAAAGTAGAGTTACATTACAACATGCACACAGCAGTTTTAAATGGTCTTGCCAGCAGTGAAAGATCTACGGATAAAACATAACAGCCATCAGTCTTGATAATGCAAAGATAAAATACCTGTTATTTTAATGTTACAAGGAAGGCCAAATGGATATTTTCCTACAATTCCAACTTTACCATTCCAGTTGCATTCGCACCCCAAATCAAACTGTTCCTCTGTGAACTAAAATAATGCAAAACAAATTGGTTTTTATTGATGTACGCATTTGCTGTTCAGTTTTACTGCATTATTCAAATGGTTCATTTGAGCCTAAAATCTAGTTTTCTAAGTACTATTAGATTTTTTTTTTGGCCGAAATAGTTTAAATTCACTTCCAGCTCTACAACTGATTTTCCAAAATTTAAATCTGGGAATATCATGCCTAGATGCTCTCTGATTCCATTTCATATCAAGAAATCTTCCTTGATATTGGTTTCCATCCTCAATACTTTCTCCTGTTACTACAGACTTGATGTGTGGCAGTCTGCAGATACTTGTTTTGGTAAGCAGTCTCTATGTGGTGTCTAGTAAGATATCTATTTATGTCAGTGCCCATCCTATGTATATTTTACAATTTGAGAATAATGCTGCTAGAATTGTTTGGTAAGGTACTGTGCCCATTCATACCTTAGACTAACTTTTTTAGAGCATGGATTCTATCCTTTGTTTGATACATTCTATTATAAAGTGACATTTCATATACAGTGCTCATTTAATAATAATCAGTTTCCTCAAAGTACAATAGGTTGTGTGTCAAATTCAATGCTCCATTACCTGCTCAGAGATAGACTGGAAGCTATAGAGCTTGACCAGTCCCACGCTATATGTCACAATCAGCATTCCATGAGAAACAGCGACATCTGTCACATTGTTTCCAAATATCTGGCTCAAGGAAAAGAAAATATTCCATTAGGAAAGAGATCAGTAAAGAAAATGTAAAACACTAAGGCTGCTTGACTTAGAAATTGACTCACATTGTTTTACAGTCCTGTTTGCTGTTAGACTCTTCTCCAAAATTACTGACGGATGTTTTAATTTAGATAGTTTTGCGAATCAGCTATTCTTTAGCACTTCAATAATAATACTTTGCACTTATGTACTATCTGAAGTCAGAAAATCTTTACAGACATTAATTCTCAACATGCCTCTAAAACGGGTAACTTATTATCCTGTTTTTACAAATGCACAGAGGGTTAAGCTGTTGGTTAAGGGTACATGATAAGTCAGCAGCAGAGCTGGAATTACAATTTTTGAATACTGATTCCTGGTTCTCTGCTCTTCTATAACTGGAAGCAAATGTTCATGCTGGTCAGGGGTCCGGGACAGCACATAGCTGAAAAGTTAACTATGTTACTAATTCGTCAGTCAGGGTACAATATAGGATGTTTCAGCTCTGATCCTGAACCCAAGTTAGCTGGGTACATGGAGAGGTGCTTATAGCTATTCATTTATCCAGAGTGCCTCACACATGTCCACTAAGGAAAACAACGAAAACCAAATCAAACTTTTCTTGGATATAAACAGATGAACTTTATTCCTAATATTTAATGGGCCACACTTGCACTTACAAGGTGCATTTCTTCCTACATTTATAAAGAATTTATGAAGAGTAAAGTTTTCACTTTGCTAATCAGATATATTTTGTGAAAATGTGATTAAAATGGAGGAGGGAAAAAGCCAAAAACAAGCATCAAAATCCCTTGGCCTAAATGTAGGGCAAAAAATCCCAACCTCTTGGATCCAGAGCACATCTCAGGAACCACCTCCCAAATGCATGCTGTCAGATTCTGGCTGTCTTAGAAATACATGTATTGCCTGCTTGGAGGCCACATCAGTGGGGATTAGATCTGAATCCATGTGCCTCGTTTGATGCTCTCTCCACAGAACTAATCACTATTTGTCCAGCTGGTTGGAAAGTTTCTGCTGAAATGTTTTTTCATCAGAATTTGCCAATTTGTCAAAATAAAAATGTTCCATGTAGACAGCTTGATTTCTGTGAAGTTCTGACAGAACCCAGGCAGGATTCTGATGAAGCCCTGCTTGGTTTCCTGCCAGCTTGCTTGTGGGGATGTTGGAGAACCGAAGTTTCCAAGTTCCTGTGCCCTTGGCAGCCCACGTTCCCAGGGCTTCCAGGATCTGTGATTCTGGAGCAGCCTGCCAGGTGGACTGCTCCAGAACCAGGGTCCATTCTCTTTCAAAGAATTGGATCTGAACTGGAACAAAAGCAAATGTCAAAATCCTCCACGAAACAGAACAATCCTTCTCTGGCCAGCCCTAATTATTTGTATTTCTGTAGGGCCTAAGAACTCCAGTCAAGAACTGGGGTTTCACTGTGCTAAGCTTGGGCAGACAAGTAACAAATAAGACAACCCCTGCCGCTCAGAGCTACATCAACAGTACACTCTGGATTAAGGCCATCTCTGTCCTCCACACTGGCCAGGCTGCCAGTGGAGAAAACGGTGCATGAAGATTGGCACTAGGGCCTGTTGGGAAAGCAGCAGCTAGAAGAGCAAAAATAACCTCATGCTTTGCAGAGCTTGAGAGGGCTTGCTCTGATTTCAAGCTGTTTGCCTCAGAGGTCCCAGCTCCCCTCAGCACCAACTAGATGGCTGATATGGGGAAAGGATACACATCTGCACCAACGGATCAGCACTTCACCAGTTTCTGATACGAACTTGCCAGACTCTATTAACCCTTGATTCTACACCCATTGCAATCAATGGCAAAACTCCCATTGATTTCAGTGGTGCAGAATGGGGCCATTAGGCAGGGTGTACCAGTGGTTCTTTTATAAGTATTTTTGGCATATACAGTTTAATCATGAATTTGATCCTCACAGATGAAATCTCTTCATTAAATTCCTTACACAAGTTTGTTTTCAATTATGTCAAATTCTAGGCTTTCTGGTAAACTTTAAATAAAATATATATTAGCATATAAGATATTAGATTTCTAGTTTGTGTCAGACATTCATTTACATGGGCTCTTGAGTAATTTATAATTTTACTGTAAAATAACCTCACTTAGTGATTTACACATAGTGCATTCAGAGAGACTTATTACAGTGTTGCCATTTTTTTGCCCTCTTGCTCATCTCCCAATTCTTAAACTTTATCTTGCAAATCAAATTACTTAAGGACAGAGATACTTGTTGATAGTAAAATTTCACTCCTGGCTCTCACATCACATTTCCTAATGCACATGCTATTACAGACAAGCCTCAGATAGGACGTTTCCTCTTGACTGGCACAGTAAGACTCAAGTTTTGATTATTTTTCTGGTATCTTTCCAGCTTAATGTATATACAAATTAAAAACCTCTCTCACTATACATAGTATTTACAGATTATATCACTCATGGTGGATGGGGATATCATCACAGCTAGCTTCCTTAAAAACCCAGAAACACCTACCAATTCTCAATTCTCTTCTTCCTCCAAGGAGGAACTAGTTTCAAACAACCTTTCGTAGCACCTACATAACAGTCCCCATGCACAGTCTAGGAACAGACCAATGACCCAGTGAACTTGGTATTTTCCCAGCAGGTCACTTGAGTGAAGAATCACTCTGTAGGCACTTCTATCCAAGGGAAGTGGGATATTGCTACATTCACTATGGAAATGAGCCACTGCATTATTTTTAAGGGTTATATGAATTAGTTCTGCATTATTGAGATGTTCAATGAGGCAACACAATGCTTTTTAAATTACTATACCTGGGACCATAGTTAATATAGAAAGTAACTCACTTTTTTGTTTATCTCCAGCATTCCAATAAATTTTAGAGGTAGAACTCTGAATACAGCAAGAAAGAATAGCACAGACTGCTGGATGTCTGCCTGGGAAAGAACAGTAATGCTGAACTTAGTTATTGTATTTCAGGCAATATTACATGCTAGGACATGCATCTAGCAGTATGAAACCATAATAAATATTGTTCTGAGCTTTACAACACCCATGAACTAGGGGAGGATTATCAGCTTTTTTCACAAGAGGAGATTGAGGCTGAGAGAACTTGTAGTCAGACTCAAAGCCATACGGGGAGGGTCTCTTGACCTAGTCCTGTCCTCTAATCACAAAGCCAGTCAAGATTTCTCTTCTAGTAACATAAAAGACGAGAGTATTTCCATATCTGCATTAGGTAATGCCACAGGTGCAATTCATGAAGAGTTCTCTCTGAACCTATCCTGTAAATATTTGGCTACGTATACCTCACCTGACAGAATGTTTGAGAAAACCTACCTGCTGTGCTGCTGCTGGAAGCTTATGCTGAGCTGACTTTATAACCATAATCTCTTGAGAAGTATCCCAGCTCAGATACCTATTGATGATAAGAATGCATTTTTAATTGTAGTAATTTTTTTTAGACTTTAAGGCAAATACACCATTTTACATGGAAAGATTTTTGTAATACAGGTTATAACACAACTCAGATCATGTGGATGCTGGACCAGATCTCAGTGTCTGGCCAAGCTCTGCTTGGTGCACGATCTGGGTTAGAGAATGTTTGGGCACCTGGAGTAGCACAACAACGATGGAGGTGCGGGCCAAGATCTGCCTCACTCTATGTGGGAAAATGAGACAAGCACTAGTGCAAGCTCTTAGTATATCAAAACTGGCTACTGCATTTCCCCCCTTCTTGTCATAAACCAGTTTTTTGGTTCTCCAGCATAAAAATGGGTCATTTCCTCTGGAAATTGAAAGAAAAGCTTGCAGTTCTCCAGTAGCAGTAACTGCCTTCCTCGTAAGTGGCAAAATGGATACGTTGTGCAAAAGAACATTCATAAATTAAAAAATGCTTTTTTCTGAATTGATACTATTTTTCTTGTTTTATGAATTTTGCTTTGTACATCCTAAAAGGTACATTCTGGTATGTTACTGCAATATTAAAAGTTGTAAAATTGGCAAAGAAAAGCCAGTGATAGCCTGATCTTGTGGTTTTCTTGCTTTTCTATATGAATTAATTGGAAATGTAGGTGTAAACTCAAGTCCCTAACATTTACACTGCTGAAGTTTAAAACTTTTCTAAAAGAAAATTCTGTGTGAGAATTGTGCTCACAAAAGGTGCAAGATTGAAAGCCTTGAAGTCATCCATAGAGCAGGTACAGAATGGGGCCATCACTGCAGGCACAGCATGCTTTCATTCTGATCTGGAGGATAGTTTACCTCCAGGCCCATTCAACCATTTGCACCTGTGTGGAGTCTGAAAAGAAGGGTGTTACTTGCTGATTAATTTTGGACTTCACCCTTTTCCTGCCCTGAATTTGAGAGAAATTCCATCCATAAAAATGTATTCTGCAGACCTATGGCTAGACAAGATGGATTCTGACCTTCCAAAATAATACAGTATTAAACAAAGCTTTGTGAATGCATAGGAACAAAACAGCTTTAATATATTACAAATTAAGTGATTCCCCCTCCCTAATACTGCTATAATACTAACTAATCAAAACATTACTTGTATAAAACCCAGCCAATGTTTAGTACCTGAACTTGCAGTAGGATGTGAGGTATACTTTTTCCAGTATGTCTCCAGTATTAGCAGAGAGACGAAGGAGCCAGTTATGAGCAGTTAAAACTGCAAGGGAAGATTTATAGTCTGATGGATTGAGAAGCACTTCCCCCTACATAAAAAGAAACGATTAGTAAAAAGTTTGAATTTGTACCTGAGGAAAGCCATACTGCCTACTCTCTATAGTTTCTAAAGCAAACTGTTTGGTCTAGATGGAGATTAGGGGCCAGATTCATAAACACCATCTTACCTTTTCACACTCATAGTTTGCAGGCACAAATAACTATGGGCACTATTGTTTGCAGGTGCAATTAATATCACTTAGGCTGAATCGACATGAGGAAATTTACTGGCAAAATTATTGCGGAATAAGTTATACCAGAACAGCTTCCTGTCTGGACATACTTTGTGAGTGGAGTAATTGTTCCAAAATAAACTTGATATTAAGCAACTGGATGCCATGCCAACTGTGCATGACAAACTGTAGCTGCAAAAAAAATGTGAGTAGAGGCCAAATTCAAAATAAATATATCTTAGTGATGGAAGGCATTTACACACCCAGACTACAACACAGATGCAATTAAAATGTCCTGAAATAAAAGTGAAACGTACAGACAAAAGACTGCAATAGTTTTAAAGTAAGTGGTAGGACTTCCGAGAACCACTAGGGGGACAGTGGATGCATAGCTTTAAAGATACCTTTTGCCACCTCCTAAAATCTACAACTGCCAGCAACTGAATCGCTCTCCCCCTCTTCCCCAAAATGCACCAGATATTCTATAATTCTTTTATTTTAATTTAATACCATTATGGATGCGGCTCCAGCTCCAGACTTTCTACAAAATCCTAAAAAGCAGAAGCTGTCAGAGAGCCCTTTTGCAGCTAAGATGGCTGACCAGGGAGAGGCTGCTCCTCTGAGACTAAATGAAATTATGGACTGGCTAAAACAAAACTCAAGTGAACAAATTATCTTGGGAAAAATATCTGAAGATATAACTGAAATAAAAATATTACTAGTACAGCTCAAACCTATCTGCAAGGCTCAGCATCAAAACTAGAGGAAGCTGAAAACGGAATCTCTTCACTAGAAGACTAGAGTATTGTGAATATAACCTCACTGCAACAGGAAAGGACTATTAAAACACTGCAAGAGAAGGTTAATGATCTTGAGGGAAGATCAAGGAGAAAAATATCTGAGAATTGTGGATCTCCCAGAAGGGCTGGAAAAAGGCAAGCTTGTGGAATTTTTATCTATCGTGTTGCCAGCGCTTTTGTCTCTCCCCTCCAATCAAGGTTAGATATTGAGAAAGCCCACCGCTCCCTTTGCACTAAAACACCCTCCTAATACAAAGTCCCAGGCTAGAACAGTAAGATTTTTAAAATACAGTATTAAGGAACTCATTTTTAAAAAAAGCCCTTAAAACCTAACATGGAAGGGACACAAGTAGATGATTTTCCCAAGTTACACCACGGATGTAGTGAAGAGGGCTAAATTCAACAGATCAAGAGCCGTAGCCAAATGATTGGATTTGGACTTCTTCATTTCCTTCTCTTCTACTTTCAAAGTTAAAAAGGAAGGCAAGCTATCTTTATGACAGCAAGAAGACGCTGAAAGGCATCTGATCTCACTACAGCAAAAGACCCCCCACAAAAGATATAGATGGGATACATTAAAACAACTTTGCCAGATCAGTTACTGCAGTGGTGGGATTTAATTCTCAGTCTAACAAAACAATTGTAAAGGGCAAATCCACCATTTTGTCTCCTTCCTTCTCCTTCCTTTTCATTTCTTTGAACTTCCCTGGTTAATCAGTAGAGGGAACTGGCTGGGAAGCGAGTGGCTGAGAAGAAGGATCTCACCTCTGATTGAATTTTGAACCCTCCATCCAGACTCAAGAAGCAGTTATGTGCTCCAGTTGCTGCTGTGAGCAAGTTGGAGTGTTACAATAGGGACACACCTGCTTTGCTTGCCTCCATCTTACCCCAAGCCCCCTCATAAATCTAGTGCACTGGAAGCACATCCACATTCAAAATCCTGACTCCAAGCAAACTGTTTAACTGGAGCTGTGGATTCCTTACACCCATTGATCGGCAAGATTCAACGGAGAAGCGTGATTTTGTTTTCTGTCTGAGGCACTCTCTAACCAGATATCTTTTCCAACCTCTCCCCACCTTTATTTTTATTTTTTAAATCTTCCTCCTCTTTCTCCTTCCCTGATCACTTTGTTTCATCCCCATCTAATTTCCTAGATTTTGGGTTTATAGTAAATCTGGAAATGTTCAATCCATTTGCCTTAAATGTACACTTATAAGAGATATCAGATCTAAACTGTGTAATGAAGATGAATGATTTCAATTCCCCAATTGTAAAGAAATCTGATCTCCTAAAATCCTATCCAAGAATAATTATTATTATTATTGCTGATTATGAATCACCAAATTACTGAGAATGTTATTATGACACTATTGTATGCAGTGTAGTCGTAGCTGTCAGGTTTTTTTTTTAGTTTTTTTTCTTTCATTTGTATTTTTGTTAAAGTTGAATTAAATTTTATGCTGATTTACATTGCTGATGTAACTGTACGTGGACAAAGCTCTAGAGGCAAAGTTTAGGCAGAACTGTTCTTCTGCTAATGAACCCTTATCCACAAGTGATCCAGTTATGTTGGGATAAGGTTATTTAAACAATTTGTATACTTTTTTCTTCTACATCCACTATAGACTTGTTCTTAACTTTAGATGGTAGCCTTCTTCATCCTTTTTTGTTGTGACTAGTGCAGAAACCAAGCCCTCCCTTGATATGAGACTATTTCTTCTTTATAAAACTAAAGGGAATCCATTTATACCCCAGTTGGGTGTTTTGAGTGATGGGGGAATGAGTGATGAGGCCACTCCTCATGTCTCTGGCATGGTGAGGAGGAACCCAGGTATACAGCCCAAGCAATGACACTATTCAGGCATCTGATAAAGAGATATTTGACCTAAGCACTCATTATGACTAATATAATAAACTGCGTTTCCTGGAACATCAAAGGGGTCAATCATCCGATAAAAAGAAAAATAATTATCACTCATCGTAGTACACTGAAAGCAGATATCTTCCTACAAGAAACCCACTTAGTGACTTGGAGGCAGAGACATTTAGGAGGTGGATAGGGGAAAGGGTGTTTAACAATTTCTCCTCTGCAGCCAAACACGTAAGCAATATTGTTTAAAAAAAGACACACTTTACAAGTTATAGATGTAAATAAAGAGGAGGAAGGTTATTTTTGTTGGTGAAGGCTACGATCTCTGGCTCTATATATACCCTAATTAATGTATGTGGACCCAATAAAGATGTTCCACTTTTTTTAAACAGTTTCCCCCCCAAATTAATTAATATGCCACTAGAATCAATCATCATACAGGAGGTTTTAATGAGGTGTTGGACCTTTTTTAGATAAGTCAGGCCAGCCCCAGTGTACACCATTAAACGCTAGAAACATTATAAAAGATTCTAAGGAAAAACTGGAATTAAAAGATATATGACAGTTGCAAAACCCATGGATGAAAGGTTTTACTTTTTTCTTCCCTGCAGTCCACGTATTCACAAACAGATTTCTATGAATCTGGTGGACTCAGTGCTTAATAATGAAATCAAGTCTATTATGATCTCTGATCATGCACCAGGATGCTACCCCTCCTGAGACAAATTGGACTTGTAAAGATGGATACTGAACTCACTTGTGAACGATAAATATTTTCAGAACTATGAAACAAAAGAAATTCAGGTTTTTTCTATCACAAATAACACACCGGATATATCCCAATCCACCCTACATGATACACTAAAAGCTTTTATTAGGGGCTGGATCATTTCCTACTCAACACATAGGAAGAGGGCTAGCCAGGCTCAGATCCTAGAATTAACCAAACAATTTAAAGCTATGGATTAAAAATGTTCAAACTAGCACTCCCAAGAAAATCTTAAAAAATGAATCAATCTTTCATATGAAGTAAATAGACTGACTTCAGCACAAGCCCAATTTGCTCCTTTTAGACTCACACAAAACATACTGGGAGTCAGGGCAGAGAGTGAGAAAAATTTTCACATATAAATTAAGAGTAAGCAATCAAAGGTCCCAAATACTATAACTCAAATCAGAACAAAAGCAGCTTATTACTATCAAAAAGAGAGCAATGATCCATTTTTTAAATTCCAGCAGAGTCTTTATGATAATGATTCACCACCTGACCCAGAAGAACTAAATCATTTTGTTAAAGCTCTTAACAGCAGACCAGGCTGGCCTTTCCTTTGCAATCAGAGAAATTAATCAAGGCCATGGAGGAAATGAGTCTTGGTAAGATCCCTGGCCCTGATAGCTTACTGATAGAATTCTATCAAAGTTTCAAAGAAAATCCTTCGCCTTAAAAAGGTACATTACCTCCTTCTATGAGAGAAGCCCTA
The DNA here is from genome assembly GCF_026122565.2 of Emydura macquarii macquarii. Classification (NCBI taxonomy): domain Eukaryota; kingdom Metazoa; phylum Chordata; order Testudines; family Chelidae; genus Emydura; species Emydura macquarii. The sequence continues at coordinate 75,284,042 of NW_027131390.1, forward strand.
ATTACTGTATTACTTAAACCAGGTAAGGATGCGCAAAAATGTAACCGCTATAGACCCATCTTATTAATCAATCCAAATGTAAAAAATACAAATATTGGCTAAAAGGCTGGAAAAAATAAGTGATATGGTTAACCCTGAATAGGTGGAATTTATTTTAAAAAAGCGTAGATTAGATAACACACATCGATTGACTAATGTTATGTCATTCCATCAACATTCTAGAAATTCCCATGCAATCCCTTCACTCAGTGTAGAGAAAGCCTTTGACAGAGTGAACTGACGATATCGGTTTCTTACCCTGGATACGTCTGGGTTGGGAAAATCCTTCATTTCATGGCTAAAGGCGTTAGGATCCAAGAGTTGGGATTGGAATATAACTAATAGCACAATATCTCCCCCCTTTTGATCCTTTTCAGGGAACTAGACAGGGACGCCCTCTCCCCCCTCCTATTCAATCTAACATTAGACCTCTTGCAATACAAATTAGGGAACACCAAGATACTCAAGGGATCTAATCAGAGACAAATTTTTCTACATGCAGATGACAGCCTCCTATTTATTAAAAATCCGGATCAATCTATTCCAAATATCCTATAAACAATAGATAACTGGTAAATTCTCTGCCTACAAAATCAATTGGGATAAATCGGAAACAATAAAGATCTCATTGGATTTAGATGGAAGTGGCTCTCCCTGTATAGGGACACTTAGATGGCAAAAGACAAACCTCAGATATTTTGGCATCCTCTTCCCTAAGGAAATCAAAAACATAGTTAAGGTTACCTTTACCCCATTAAACATGTATTTAGCAAACTATTTACACAGATGGCAGGCACTACCTCTCCCTTCGAGTGAACATAAACAATGAAAATTAATGCCATTCTCAAGATCCTTTTTATTCTGAATTCCCTCCTTATCCATATTCCTCCCTTTTATTTTACAAAAACTGACAACATGTTCAGGTCTGTTTTGTGAGGTGCTGGTAACAAATCCAGAATCTCCTTACAAAGATTACAGCTCCCTGTCAAAACAAGTGGTTTTAGATGTACCAACTTTAAACTTTACCATCAAGCAACAATCCTTAGCCAAGCAGCACAGTGGCTCATTCCCTCATGCTGTAGAAACTCAGACTGGTTCCAGCTGGAAGTAGAATTGGTTGCTCCTTTATCCCTTTCCACTGCGCTGCACTTGGATTTCTACTGATTCCCTAAAGAACAATTACCAGCTATTGTGGCTGCCAGAAATAATTGGCATACCATGTCTACTAAATTTAAAAATCACCTTCTTTTACATACCAAGGACTCTCTATCTGGGTAACTTAAAACTCTGTATAGCAGGCAACCCCATCATTTGGCCAGATTGGATTAGGAAAGGAATTTTGACCATCAATCAACTTCCTGAAAATGATACTGTCCTCCCTTTTACAATACTAAAAGAAAGGTTCAATCTCTAGACTAACAAGGAGTGTCAAAATATCCAACTTAAACATGCCCTCTCCCATCTGTTGGGTTCCAATGCCTGGGCTATTCTGACCCACCTGAATGGCATTCATTTCTCAAATACTATCCGGTTTGCCAAAGCTTACAGCAACACTATATGCATACTTGGCCAGCAAATTTGAATTAAAGACGGATTCCCTAAAAAAGAAACAGGAGGAGGAATTAGGCCAATTTCTCTCTGTTAACTAATGGAAACAAATTCTAGCCAGTGCTCCAAACTGTTTCTTGGACCTCTGTTTAAAATTAATCCAGCAGAAAATCATCTAGAGGATGTACTGTGGACCCCTCTCTGACTATGCAAAACAGGTGTTGCTAAGTCAGACAAATGTTAGCACAATGATTCAGCAGGTGCTGACTTGACCATATGTTCTGGGAATACTCTTATGCCCATATATAACATAATAAAATTGTGTTACAAACTAAATATGTAATCTCAAACCTAATGGATGTTAATTAGAAGCTGAATAAATCTGAAAACTTTGGCTCAGCAGAGCACTAATAGTTACTAAAAGACTAGTATTATAAAAATGGAAATCCAAAAAATGACCAACAACCGAAGAATGGAACACAGACACTGTAAGCTTGACCACCATAGAAAGCATTGTATGCTATAACAGAAATACCCGCATCCTCCAAAAAAATTCTCAGAGATATGGGATGCTTTCCTGGAAGTATCTGAATGATCCTATTAAATGCATCCCCCCTTGCCTCCCACTCTTCTCTACCCACTTCCTTCCCTCCTCATCTTGATACCCCTTCTCTGAATTTTGCTTCTATTTTTTATCTGATTTTAATAAAGTAGTTGGATTTTTGTATATAAATTCTTTTTCTTTTATTTGTTTCCAATATAAATTTTATCCATTCATATTATATATAATTAAATGTTTCAAATATAGCTACGGTTAGGTAGCAAATGGTTAATATGAGAGGTTTATGTATAGTTTGTCATGGTTGTTTTTTCTGTTTTTCTGTTTTTAAAATTTAATAAAAAATTAACAGAAAAAAATAAAGGAGGCAATAATCAAAACCATTCCTTTATATTTTTAGTATTTGTAATAATGTTATACTTTCCTCTTCTGGAGCACCTTCTTTTGAGGGTTTCAAAGTGCTTCTTAAAAGTAATTTAAGATTGACTTAAACCCTGAAGCATGAGATTTAATATGTATTCTTACAAATTTTTGAAGAGAGATTAAACGTTGTGTTAGTTGGTTTTAAACCAATCTTTAACTACTAGGGATTAAAAGGCTTCTTGTACCTTCCTCAGAATCATCTGATACTGGCAATTGCCAGAGACAGGATATTGGACTAGATGGTGCGTGGGTCTCATCCGGTCTGGCAATTTCTATGTTCTTATGTAGCTTAAATGTCCACACCCTGGGAAAAGGTCAGTGTAGTGCTAACTACAAATCATAGATATGTAGGGATGGAAGGGACCTCAAAAAGACATCCTGTCCAGCCCCCTGCGCTGAGGCAGGACCAAGTAAACCTAAACTGTCCCTTCCAGATGTTTGTCTAAGCTATTCTTAAAAACCTCCAGAGACAGGGATTCCACAACCTCCCTTGGATGCTTATTCCAGGGCTTAACTACCCTCAATGTCTTTACTGAATTTCATCTTGTGTTCAAACCAAATCTCCAATTTGTCAAGGTTTTTTGAATTCCAATGCTGTCTTCCAAAGTAGTTGCAACCACTCCCAGCTTGGTGTCATCTGCAAATTTTATAAGCGTATTCTCCACTCCATTAATCAAGTCAATAATGAAAATATTGAGTAGTATGGGAGCCAAGACAGCCCACTAGATATACCTCCCCAGTTTGATAGAGAACCATTAATAACTACTCTTTGAGTATGATCTTTCAACCAGTTTTGTCTTGTAGTAATTTCATCTAGACCGCATTTCCCTAATTTGCTTATGAGAATGTCATATGGGACTGTGTCAAAAGCCTTAGTAAAATCAGGATATATCATGTGTACAGCTCCTCCCCGCTCCCCTGTTGCCAATCCACTAGGTAAGTAGCCCTGTCAAAGAAGGCAGTTAGGTTGGTTTGGTGTAACATGTTCTTTAAAAATCCATGCTGGCTATTCCTTATAAGCCTATTATCCTCTAAGTGCTTGCAAATTGATTGTTTGTAAGTTGCTCCAGTATCTTTCTATGTACTGAAGTTGAGCTGACTACTCTATAATTCCCTGGGTCCTCTTCATTCCCCATTTTAAAGTTAAGTACTATATTTGCCCTTTTCCTGTCCTCTGGGACCTTATCCATCCTCCAGGAGTTCTCGAAGATAATTGCTAATAGTTCCAAGATTGCTTCAGCTAGTTCCATAAGTATCCCAGGGTGAATTTTGTCAGGCCCTGCTGATTTAAAGACATCTAACTTACCTAAATATTCTTTAACCTGTTCTTTCCTTACTGTGCCTTGTGTTCCTTTCCCCTTGTTAATATTAATTTTGTTATGTATGTGATCACAATTTACCTTTTTAGTAAAGACGGAAGCAAAATAGCCATTAAACACATCAGCCTTCCTGATGTCGTCCATTATGAGCTCTCCTTCTCCGCTAAGTAGACGACTTACACTTTTCTTTGTCTTTCTCTTTCTCCTGATGTATCTATAGATCCTTTTTTATTGCCTTTTACGTCCCTTCAAAAGTGTAACTCAGGGCATGTCTACACTACAGCCACTTTGGAGTCACAGCTATGGCACTGCAGCTGTGCTGTGTAACACTGTGGCGTAGACACTTCCTACATTGACACAAGGGGGTTTTCTGTTGATGTAGTTAATCCAACTCACCAAGAGGCAGTAGCTAGATTGACAGAAGAATTCTTCAGTTGACCTAGCTGCATCAACACTGGAGGTTAGGTCAACCTAACTATAGTAATCAGGGCTCAAAATTTTTCTCAGCCCTGAGCAATGTAGCTAGATTGACCTAATTTTTAAGTGTAGACCAGGCCTCATTTTGTGCCTGACCTTTTCTGATTATGTCCCTACATGCTTGTGCTATTCTTCTGTACACCTCTTTGGCAATTCATCCGTGTCTGCACTTTTGGTAGAAGTCTTTTAAGATTTTCTGGTCATGAAAGAGCTCCTGATGGAGCCATATTGGCACAACATCTTTGAAAATAAGGTCATTAGTTCTTGAAAACAGGCATTTTTTTATACATCTATACAAATTAAATTAATTAAGTAAACAAACATTACTCCTGGAACCTTAACTTTCACATTGTTCTGACACTTGTGTTCAAATATGCAACCTACATGCTACTTTAATGTGGCACTATGCATTTAAAGAGAAAAGAAAGTTCTTTCTGTGACGCTATGGAGATATCCAATTGTTTTTGCATGACTTCTTGGGATTTAAACTGCCCCTCTCTGTACAGGCCTGATCCTGCAAGATGCTGAGTATCCTCAACTCCTATGGGAGTTACAAGAGGCAGAAATCTCAGAACAGCACTATGGAGAAATGTGACCCTATAAAGCTGCCAGATCTTATTGTACCATAGGCAGTAACATAACTAACACACCTATACAAGCGTTGTAGTTTGTGTTCATTAAAGCACATTTTAAATTATTTATAATTTTTCCCCAAATTTGCCAGACTGTTCCCTAGTGGAATTTGCATTAGCAAACTGTCATATTTTAAAGTTCTCTCTTTGAGTTATACAGATGCAAATAAATCTTAATATGAGAAAACTGCTCAGTGTTTCCCTAAAAATTCACCTTTGCTCTGAGAGAAAGTATGACAATTTCAGTTCAAAAATGAACTTTAAAGAAAGTGAGTACAAATGGAAACAGTGGGTGAAAATGACAGTGGAGTTATGACCAGCTATAGTCATTAGGGTTGTCCACATGGCAAGCAAAAACCTATGGCAATGAGTCTCAGAGCACCATTCTACAGACTTGGGCTCGTGCTATGGCACTAAAAATAGCTGTCTGGATGTTTGGCTCGGGCTGGAGCTCAGGTTCTGCAAACTTTAAATGAACCCTGTATTTTCATGGAATTTTTCCAAAGATGATTACTTACATCGTAAGAGAGAGTGTTTTCTAGTCTCTCAGCCCATTTCATTGCAAAAATACTCACTTATCTATTGCGTGAAGATATTCCTGACAAGCACTGTGATATTTAACAGGAATGTTGTACAAACAGTGCAGCTGACCCATTAAATAATTGCTCCAAGCAATGAATAGCATAATATATTAATGTATACTGCTTTGAAAAATTATGAACTGAAAATGTGAGAGCAGAGCAGGTTGATAATATAGTTTATGAATACTTGGCTTCTTTTCAAAGTAACAGCAAAACTCCCACCAACTTTCAGTGGGAGCATTTGCAGGCACCTGAAGACAGAAATTGGCCATAATTTGCAAGAAACATCACCCCATTATATGAAATGTTTGGTTTCAATTTTGTCTACATCATCGGTGAACTGTTGTTCCACAGCTAAAACTGTTACTGTTTGCTAAAAGAATTTTGAAAACAAAACATAGTAACCTTACCAATGGGCATTCCAATAATAATGCATCCTCTATTTTTTCTGATTTAGAACATGGTGGCAATTGATAAAGTATTCGTGGCTCTCGTGCGATGCTAAGAAAAAAGGATTATAAATTATCAGTCTACTTTATAAACTACCTTCTGTCAACAGGTCAGTTTACGCACTATTATAAATTACCTCCTCCTCATGCAGACAGCATTCTGAACTATCCAGCATGCTAGGCTACTCTTATTTTGGTAAATGTCTCTCTGTGCTGCTCTCAGAATTTGGATAACTCCCCTTCCTCCTCCCACCAGTATAAGATGCCTTTAAAAAGATCGCCTTTCATCTAGGTAAACATTTTAGATAAGAGATGTACCAATAATGTTCTTATTTTAGTAACATACTTAAAAAAAGAACTAAACAGAAAATATGAAAATTAACTTAGGAACAGAAGGACATCAAAAACTTCACCACCTGCAGCTCCAAATGCATGGCACACTTCTTTCACCTTGCTTTCTCTAATGCAAAATCATAGCAGCATGTACACACACACACACACACACATAAAAACACACATTAAAACTGTACCAAAACAAAATACTTCACAACATGAACAATTCTCCCCCTGGGGAGAGGAGGAGAAAAAGAATGAAGTATACATGACAGATGTTAGTCACGTTGCTTACTGCACTACTAGAAGGTGCTCAGATTCTATGGTAATGAGGGTAATATAAGAACCTGTATAGATTAGAACTTGGGATAGGCGGGAAGCTATCAATTTGTAACAATTTATTATGGTAAATTCTTCTAAATTACATCTGTGTAAATTTAGATTAAATTCATTGACTTGCACTGTGAAACTGACAGCAGAATTTGACCCATTAAGTACTACCAGGAGGAACCTCTTCTACTGTATCAGAGTATTGTGCCTTTCATGGCATGGGTGCCAGAAACTGAGAATTCTTGTATGATTTAAGAATTTAGCAACCTAAGTTTCCTGAAATGAACTCTGTTTCTAGTTCTGTCTTCTTCTTTTGGACTTTACTTATTAAATGACACCATTCACAAGGCATTTTACGTATCAGAAAGCACATGCTAAAACGGGGCCTGCTCCTGCAAAGTGATGACTATCTTCAATTCCCGTTAAAGTCATCGAGTGAGGAGGGTACTCCTCAAACTCAAGCCCAAGGTAATTTACTGCTTTACTTCAAGAAGTCACAGATCTAATACCAAAACTGTAATCTGGCTATAGGGGTTGATTTTGTGAGACATTCTTTAGTGCTTTAGATAGTCATTGGACAACAAGAAATAAAACTAGTGTTCAATCTGTTTAATTTGAATTCTGTGTGGTCCTGAACATCCTCAACTCCCATTAAAGTCCAGTGATAGTTCAACCATAAGCAGGACCTCACAGGATCAGGCCTTATCTTTCCAAAAGCAGTGCAATACTTTATGCTACAGCTATTGTCTGACAATTAAGAGATAATAAAATAAGGGTCTAAATATGCGAACACTTAAGCATATGGTTATCCATGCTTCTACAAGTAATCCCATTCAGTTCAGTGGAACTACTCATGGTGGTCTCTAAAATGAGAGCCTGAGTAGCAAAATGCAAAATAACTGCAATTTTTAATAATCAAATAATTACCTGCTCATACAGCACCGGTAATTGTCAAAATAAATTCTTCCATGTTCATAAGCAATAGGAGATGTAGAATGAGTTGTCCAAACATTCTTGAATTTAGTACTTTCCTGAAATAGACAATCAATAGGTTTTTGTGACAAGCTGTTGTTTTGGAAAATATTTCACATCCCCCTACCGCTAATAACTTAAGTTAGTTGAACATAATCTGTTGAACACATAAAGGGCTTTTTTAATAAATAAAAAAGTGTCCTGAAATTATCTAGACATTTTAAATATTTTTTCCTTCTTTCTACAATTGTACACTGGATGCATCCAGTTCTGAATACAGCAGGCATTGAAATAAGGCAAGCGGGGCTTTGAATCAAAAGTATTTTAAAAGTAAGTTTAGAAAAGCTGGGGTGGGGTGAGGTGGGATAGGGTGGAGGAAAATGTAATAAAATTTATGAATGGGCCTTTATAAGAAAATGAGGGACAAAAACAAATGAAAATAGATGCTTTACCAGTTCATAGGCAGCATGAGAAATAAATGTTTATCATTAATATACACGTTAAAAATAAAATTGGTTATGAACTTTTAATGGGACCCTTCCAATTTTAAAATTATAGGCCCTGATCTTGTAAATATGCACAAGTACCCATACGTATGTGAGTAGTCTCATTGAATTCATGGAGTTTTGGGATCCAGCCTACTCTTGGTGTTTAGAGGAAGGCAGGGAAGGGAATTTACATACTTGCTTGCATAAAGAATGCAAGATATTAATGAGTTCACTTGAATTAGTCACATGCATAAATACTCAAATACATAATTATGTGCAATAGTGATATAAGGATCAGAGTCATGGTTGTAAATAATTTTCTTTATCTGTATTAATTAAGGCCCCAATCTTATAATGAGATGTATTTAGGCAGGCTATGGTCAAAGCCTCATTAGCTTCAATGGGGTCCTATGTAGGTGCAGGGGGTCCCTCTCCACACATCTGAGCATGAATGGGGCCTAACATCTTACTTGTTAAAAATAAAGTAATTTTTAAAAACTAATTTAATTGACCATATTTTTGCTATTTACTTTCTGCATTTCTCAGCTTGGGCAATAAAAAAAATTAAAATCAGTTTCACTTTGGTTTATAATGAGCTGCAATTTCAGTTTCCCAGTGCTGCCATGTTTGGCTTCCACTTCAGAGGCATGTTTATTTGTTTAAAGACAAGTACTAATTTTTTTAATTGTGGAAACAATTCTGTTGCACTTAGGCCAGGTCTACACCACAAACTTAATCTGGTATAACTATGTTGCTCAGGGGTGTGAAAATCCTCACCCCAGAGCGATACAGTTATACCGACCTAACCCTTGGTGTAGACAGTGTTATGTCGATGGGAGAGCTTCTCCCGTCAACATAGGTACTGCCTCTTGTGGAGGTGGATTAACTATGCTGATGGGAGCAGTCCTGTAGGTGTAGTAGAGTCTTCACTAAAGCACTACTGTGGGGCAGCTGCACCAGTGCAGTTGTGCCATTGTATGTGTAGACAAACCCTTAGGCTTTGTCTACACTAACACTTACGTTGGCAAAACTTTTGTCACTCAGGGTGTGAAAAATATACCCCTAAGTGACATAAGTTTTGCCAGGATAAGAGCTTGTGTAGCCACGTTATGTTGACGAGAGCTCTCCCACCGACATAATAAAACCACCTGAACAAGTGGCGGTAGCTATGTCGGCAAGGGAGCGTCTCCCATCGATATAGCGCTGTCCACACAAGCACTTATGCCAGCAAAATTTATGTTGCTCAGTGGCGTGTTTTCCTCATACACCTGAGTGACAACAGTTTTGCCAGCATAAGTGCTAGTGTAGACAACACCTTAGAGTTGTGAAGTCAGATTTAAAGTTGATGGTGTCCCTTAAATTACTATCATAATTTTAATATTAAGTGCTATATTAGTTGCCTACAATAATAGTCACCCAGATTCAGAAATCTGAGGAAAAAGGTTTAGAAAGAATCACACAGTAACACGGTCATAATGTAAAATAAAGGTTGATTTACAAATGGTAATGGCATTTTTTCCACCATAAGATATTCTTCAGGGTTGAATGATAAAAATGTTGCATCTTTTCCAGATTTTTCCTGAGGTAAGTTTAATAATATTGTTAAATCTCGCATCCTTAATCAAGAATTGAAGCTGTTTGTGCTCTCACAGGCTTCTGTTCAGAGTGTGGTCCAGAGGTTACCCAAACTCCTGCACTAGAGTTTAGAACATCTGGACTGAAGAAATCAGGTTCCAAACAAGGATTGATTCACTACTGGAAAATGTTCGAAGCTGTTACCTGACACACTAGTTTTCTTAAGATTCCCATGTTTTTTCTGTGGGCGACACCTGCATCTTTTGTATAAAATCCGTGAGCCCTCCTAGTTAGAAGGCGGCAGACATTGTGAACTTTAAAAGCACTGGAGGAGAGTCTCGTGGTTGAGGAAGCTGCTGAATCTGGAGACATTTTTATTTCTTGAGAAAAGCTCGAATTCCTTCTAATTCCTGGCTCAGCCAGCAAGCGCGGGGCTGTTCAATACAACGAGACAACAAAGCATGGACCCAGTCATCTTTCAATCCCAGTATTACGGGCCCACTTGCTGATCCCACCCGCAAATCCTGGAGCCCTCGCCTGGGCACAGGGTAAAATTGGGAAGAAGCTGCATGCACAGTCCCCCGCTACACGCCAGTCTGGATGCAAACAAGGCTACTCCCGCGTCCGTCCTGCGTGCCCAGCAGCCTCCCGGGGCCCCATCGGCAGGCTCGGAGCCCGTTCTCGGGGAGGCCCCGATGGAGCGGGACCTTGATCCCCTGGCGGTGGCTGGCAGCTCACCCGGTCCTTGCTATTTGAGTGTGAATCTGTCCACAGTCACGTTGGCAGCATGCCCTTCCCCTGGGGCTGAGGGCAGAGCCTGGAGCCTGGCTGGGCTCTAAGGACTTGCATGCAAAGCGCATTGCCCGGGCTCCGCTCCGGCCGCGGGGGGGGGGGGGGGGATGTGTAATACAACTTCCCAGCAGACTTACTTACTTCCCCCGGCAGTCCCCATCGTGTGTGCTGCAAACCTGTGGCAGGTGGCAACAGCTGAGAGAAACCAAGGCCAGGTCCCTCCCCCTCCCCGCGCCGTATCTTTCTGAGTCCCGCCTCCCGCTGCTGCAGCGGGCGCTGCTCACCGGGTACGGTAGTTTGTAGACGCTTCTCAATAACGCGCCAAAACTACAACTCCCCAAAGCCATTGCTCTTCCCTCTCTGCCCGTCTCCGCCCACGTGGCGCCTGCCTGAATGACGTCTGTCCTGTCCCCCTCCTCCGTGTGCTCGATTTGTGTCCCACAAGTTTCCAGTGTGGAGCTTGCTCCAGCCGGGGTGTCGGTGCAGGGCTGGGATGTTAAGCAGCGCTCTGGTCGGTCCTGTTCAGTGAGTTGCCAGCTGGGAAATTGTTGGCACACACACTGCAGGGGGCTAGACATTGCTATGTAGAAAGGGTGTGTGGAGCCTGAGTGGGAAATAGCTGACGCTGTGAGCCCTGAGCAATGTGCTATGTCACACAGTCTAGTCCCCTTAGCTGTCCTGGGGAAAAAAATAGCAATAAGGCCCTGCGATTATTTTAAAGGATTTTCTGTATAAACTAGAAGAACATCTTGAAGGTATGTTTTGGGGGGTTTTAATTAAAATTTTATTGGCACTTTTCAGTAAATCAGCCAGTCAGCTTTTCGGCGCATGCAAAATGTACATGTACATGAACATGTACAGTGGTGATGTAAATGAGAATAAGTTAAGTACACACATAGAGTCTCTGATCCTGCAAAGATTTATGCACGCGCTTAACTTTATACATGAGTGGTCTCCATGAAATCAGTGACACTGCTCCTACGTGCAAAAGTTAAGCACATGGGTAAATCTTTGCGAGATTAGGGCCTTAATATTTCATTATAATGGTTTCTTTGCTTTTGCATAATAAGGTTCCTGGCAAAAGACAACATAACTAGTATACGTCATATAAAAACAGTCATTCAAAATTATGGCATTTTATCTTGCATTTATTTTTTAAAAAGCAAGAAGGGTAGTAAATATATAGCATTTATTGATGTTTAGGAAAGGCAAGATAAGTTAGATGGGAATTTCTTTCCAATTTTTTTGTTTTTATTTTCCTCATTGAAATAAAATACCTTTAAGCCGAGTAGGGAAAAAGAAGAAAATTCTACTTATGCTATGCATTGTTACTTTCCAATAATATGCAGCAATATTAGCAGGGCAATTGTACTGTGCAACTCATCAAAACTGTACTCACCATTCTCTGCACTGTCGTGTTCATTAGGGACAGGCCAGTGATGATAGTGGTTATTTGTTTTTTAAATACAAATTTAGGGATGGGAAAGTTCCTGGACTGAAAACTGTAGAGACTGATTTTTTTTTGTAGAACCGATGCAGAAGGGTAATTTGAATCTTCATGGAGACTCAGTTTTGTAAGTGATTTGTGTGATATGGATACATGGATATGGAGCTAAGGGGATTCACAAACTCATTATATTTGTACCATTGAATAGCTATCATCACTTTATGAATTCTGGTCACTATTGAACTGGGCTGGATATGTATTGACTCGGTTTCTGATCTTGGAAATACTTATGGACATACGTGAAGTTTGCAGGATCAGAGGCTTAGAAATATAAAGCACTTCATCTCGGTAGCAGTTCCCTGAGACATACAATGTGTAGGACTTATTTTTGCATCTCTTGATAAGTATCACAAAAGCCACCTCTGCAACTGATAGCAATTGTCAGCAGAGAAGCTGAGTTCTGAATATCTATGCTAATCATCCTCTTGCCTGAAGAGGTCTGCGGATCAGGAGTGAGGCACATTGGTAGGCTTGTGTGGAAGCTAGTGCTGCCACTGTCTGTGAGCTAAATAATGGACTTCAGTCTTCATGGGTGTCAGATACACTGACACTTTTCACAAATACTAAATTATCTTAGACACCTAAAAATACTTTGAGGGCCAAGGGAAGATGGAGTTGCTGCCACAAGTGTCTTTGGAGCAGTCGCTTTCAGGCTGGCCCTAGCAATGGCAGTGAATGAAGAAACTCAGTGGTACTGCAGACAGTTCTTGAATTACAGCTTCAGCAAATAGGGAGCTTCATGCTATTCATGTTATGCAGCTTAGTGAGAGGAAAGTATGTTTCAGGTGCACACCTGCCTGTGAGTGAGGGACTAATGCTAATAACACCGAGGCTATGTCTACACACTACAGATGCTACAACGGCCCAGTTATTGCACAGCTGTGTGACATTTGCTACAATGATGGAAGGGGATTTTCCATCACTGTAGTTAATCCACTGCTCCGAGAAATGGTAACTAGGTTGACAGAAGAAATCTTACACTGACCTACCAGTGTCTAGACTGGAGCTTTACACCCCTGAGTGCCATAGCTAGGTTGACCTAAGTTTTAGGTGTAGTAAGATTTAGGCCTGACTGCTTAGCTGGTGCCATAAAATGAGCTGCATCTCTAAATCATGAAATTCTGAATACTTAGAAAAATTCAAGCTTAATTACTCATTGTAACGAAGAGAACTAAATGTATGATTACTGTGGTAGTAAGCTGCTCAAACTAAGGTGTGCGGTTCCTGATGGTATTTTTCATGACCAGTGCTCAGCTCTGGAACTCACTCCTGGTCTGGCAGAGCTAGGGTTTCTTGGCTTTCAGGGTATGCTATATAGTAACCAACAGTGGAGTTCGTAAATATAAGTTTAGGTAATTTGTGATTTCATGTTAGTGATGAATGAGACTGTTAAACGTCGATAAAATTTTAGGTATAGTACTAACGTTTATTTTGTATTAAAGCTATTTATCCTTTTAGTTGTATGTTTGTTTAGCTTTCTGTAGGTGTTTAGAACATGCATAGACATTTTTAACAAATAAAAATAAATACATAAAGTGGTCCTATTATAATAAATATAAAGGACATTAAAAGAACTAGCTGAAGAGAATATGTCTTGTAAAAAGGGATGCTTTTAAGTAGTTTTGCCTACAAATGTAAATTTTTGGTTGCTTTAGTTAATTTGGAAAAAATATCAATATTTTAAAAGCAATAAGAGAAAACTACTGTTTTCACTTCTTCTCCCTCCATTGATTAGCTAATGTGTCCTACCTAGCCTGTGCATTTAGATAGGACGCCAGCATGTTTGGAACCTTTGCCAGCCAAACTATGCTTTTCATAATGCCTGTTTTATGAAACAAAGTAACTTGTTAAACAACTAAAACATTTAATCAAGAGATTTATTCATATCTTGTTAAATGGATGTCTAAGAGCATTTAAGTTACATTTAAGAGCTGGACTCCTAGTTAAAATGAACATTATCCTAGTTTAACATAATGACCAGTTTTGTGATTGTGTAGGGGTTTGTTTTTTTTTGGCTTTCCAGTAATTTAAATGAACTTTGTGAAGTGCTCAAATCTTTATTTGCAAAACAGAAATATTCTTAACAGCCTCTATCACTTTAAAAGTCCTCCCATTAGATTTTGCTATTGTTCTAGTTTGGATGAAATATTTAATTTAATACTCATTTACTCAAGATCTGTCACTCATTTAAGGCCATTGTTCTTAACAGTGCTTTACTTTGCTGTTGCAGCATTAGCCAGCAGGGGGTACTCAAATTAACTAGTAAACCCTATGTCCAGAGCTGTGATTTTCATTGATGGCTTTCTCTTTTCATGCTGATGGTGGCAGAGAAGTGAGTCAGATGCTTCATAGACTCAGCTTTATGAGTAACAGAAAGGGAAGTGAGTTGCCACATGAAAAAGGGGAAAATTATGTCTACACAGCATTTTGGAGCAAGCCTCACAGCCCAAGGTGACAGACTCAGGCTAGTGGGCTTGTGCTAGTGCTCTAAAAATAGCTGTATAGACAGCACTTTGAAGTTGTGGCTCGGGCTGGAGGTCAGGCTCTGAAGCCCACTTCCTAGGCTTTAGAACCCAAGCTCCAGCTCAAGCCATAACTGCAAAGCTCTGTTTCCACAGCTAATTTTAGAGTCATAAATGGAGCACGAATGCAAGCCCAAGTCTCTCAACCCAAGCTGGAAGGCTCGCTCCAAGATGCTGTGTAGACATACCCTAATGGGGAAAGAAGTGGGAGAGGGGTTCTTTTCTGCCTTTTGGTGGGCAGTACATATAAGTGTCTAACTCCTAGATCCAGCAAACACTTACCACTGCGACTACTCGTGTAAAATTAAGGACATGTATAAGTCTTTGCAGGATCTGGACCGAAACATTTTAAAAAATGTGAGCCTGTCTCTTTAAGTTAAACACTATTACAAGTAGAGTTTGCTGAGGAATGGAATTTCCGTTCTGTAGGAAATTCTGAGATTTTGAAATTTGGTTTTTCATCCAAATGTCAATGAAAAGTTGAAAACTCTGCATTTTTTGTAAAACAAAATATTCCAAGATTTTGATATGGTTCAAGAATATTTTGTTTTGATTTTATTGTTTTGACTTATAATTATAACAAAACATAATATAAAAGTTGAAACTTTTTTACTATATCATATAATATAAAAGTCTAAACATTTTGACTTTTATAATGTAAAAGTTGAAACAATAAAGTTGCAATGAAGTGTTTTGAACCTAATCAAAATTAACCATTTTGATCTTGTTGTAACTAAATATTTTGATAATTTCCTACAAAAATTTCAAGGAAATCAGTACATTCCTACAAAACATTTTGATTTCATCAAATCAGCATTTCCCACTGGATACCATTCCACTGGAGAATTTCTGACGAGCTCTAATTACAAGTAAAAAGATAAAATAGAGGCACAGGTTAATTTTGGGTGGAATGAGTCCAAGAGCCTTTTATCTGGTCTGTCCTTGCTTTTGGTTAGCAACCATATTCCACAATTTCCCTTGTGTAATTCCTTTTCAAAATTGCTTCTGTTAGTTGTTTCACTGTCACTGCATTTTTTCTAGTTAATTAAAGATTCTCTAAATAAATTATATCTAAGGTACTTACTCCTTCCTTACCTGTCAATCCATTCATATCTCTTTGTTCTTGCATTTGGCACTAGCTCAACTTGACTTGCATTTTGTATTTTGCTTTTAAATAAAGTGTTTATTGGATTAAAACATATTAACAAACACAGTAGATTCCCTCAGTGTTACAAAGGATAATCTGGAGCAGTTCCCTTTAAAAAAAAATCAACACCCTGTTCACATTCCAATTCTTCTACATTGTTAAATAAAATAGTTTTCCCCTTTGGTGGTGATATGGCTATTATTTCTTAGCAAAGAAATATTGATAACTCACTGTTTTTCGCATATGCCTTTGCACTTCATCACAGAATTAAGTTATCTAGCAGAAAAAAATTAACAGGAGTCTCCAGAGGGAAAACAGTGACCAGGGGAACAAATTTCCACAAATGCCAAAACAGGAAAAGATTTTAAAAAAACCCAAAAACCAATAAACCTCCAAATTCAATATGGCTATTCCACAGTCTTAAACATTTTTAATTCACCACTGCTTCCACACATGGTGTGCTGGCTGTTGTCTTGCTTTTTCAGGAGCTGACAGTAGCTGTTCTGGGGGCGGCTGAATCTTTAAATTGTGCCCCCCCACTATCAGCAGGTATGGGTCATAGTTCACTGCTGATTTGTTGGGTGTAAAATGGTTTTAGCAAATCTTTGCTTCCAGAAAGGCTGTTTTATATGACTTATTTCCTTCCTACAGCTCTTGGTTAGGGAGATATGGTCAATGAAATATAAGCTTTTCCCCATTGTACAAAACATTTCCTCTTTCCTTAGTTGCTTTTAAAGACCAGTTCTACTCTGAAAGGTGATTGTAAAAATGATGCCTTCTTAAACTCAACTGATCTGTTCCTTGTGTGTATTCAGAGTCATATCTGCTGACATTAGTGGCAAAAATAAGTTTTTATTACTTCAGCTAGTTGCGTTGACCCTGTAGTGATGAGAAAGAAACTTGGATTTTATTCCTTCGGATACATCAAAAGAATCATTGACTAAGTTTTCCCATAGTTACACCTGTGCAAATCTTTGAAGGCAGTGGAATTTCACAGGAGTCACTGGGTGCCTTAGTTGGCCTGCATCACCTCCAGTGATGGTGCATGAGAAATAAAGTACCATATTTGAATCTCTGATTCCAGGTTGTTTGAGGGATTGGCAGCTAGAAAAATATAATTTTACTTACAAATTGAGCACATTATCATACCATTGAGGGAGAATGAGCATGGAACCCCACAATGCCATGTTCAAAGTGATTTTTCAGAGTAGAACCAGACTTCAAGTCTGTCCTGTTCAGTTTTGTCTGACAGTACTACAATACTGGTGGCTGATGAGACATTTTTAGAAGCATTTAATATATATCAGATCTTTTCCCTCATTGTACGTTTGTGGACATAACTTTCTCCTTGAAGCCCATTTACTCTACTCTACTCTACTCACTTCTCACCTCTAAGGATTCCCAGAACTCCTCTGTTTCCTGTCATGTGGTTTTCTAGCATTTCCACTTTTCTCTCCCAAATTTCTGTACTTTATTGCGTAAGCTGCAAAGCCCTTGCTTTCATTCCAAATTATCTGTTTTATTTTCTACCTTTTTAACATCATTTTCTGCACTGTTTCCCAGCTGTCTAATCTGTCATTTTTTGTGGGGTTTTTTTTGCAGCTTTAATGACTTCTTCGTATTGTCCCAGTTATGGCGAAGAAGATCCAAAGAGCTGTAATATCCGCCTCCTCATACTGTTCAAGGCAAGATCAATGTATCTTTTTGCTGCAAGGCCAGAGCTATGGAGACTGACTGTTTTTTAAAAGATCAATGTATCTATTTTTGTTGGTTTGGTTTGGGCTATTCTCAGCTTATGTCTGGACCTTAGAAACACCAGTGTTCATATGTTAGCTAATTTATCCACCAACAGTTCCTAGTATTCTCTTCTACAGGGTCTTTTCCAGGAGTGACTCTTCCACCTTGTGTTCGCTGGTGCCTCTTTTGTAGATGTTTTGCATAGCTAAGGTCTTTTGAGTCTCAGTAGTATTTTGGTTATAAAATGGTACAGTACCTGCTTCACAAGAGAGGTATGAATGTTTGTACAGCTAAGTTTCTAAAGTGTTGAGTAGTAGTATGAAGTTCAACTTTTTTTCAGCATATCTTTTTTTATGAGGGTAAACAGAGCGATGCAAATTATTACTAATATGACCCCAGTAGTCCCCTTATAAATATAACTGTGACAAAGAAAGCAGGCCAGATGATTGCAGATAGAATGAGTCAGTAGCTTTGTAGTCCACAAAGCTACCAAACGGCAAATTGTGGTTTCCATAGAAGTTTATTGGAAACAGATTTTCAGGTAGAAGAATACTTTACTGGATTTTTGTCTCGCTTCTGTTTCAGAGCTGATACTCCTCTAGGCTTTATTCCTCCATGATTAGTTGATTTACTGTTTGTCCCAGTGTTGATCTGTTGTTCCAATCAAAAGAAAACTTGACTCTTTACAATTTAAAGCAGGATGGAAACAGCTCCCCCCTCCCATCCTGTCTGTTTTACAAATCTCAAGTTCCAGCAGTGTGGAGACCACCATTGAGAAGCTCAAATGTCAACTTCAATTTAAAAAAATAATACTTTCTAGTCCAAATGGCAGTTTATACATAATGGCTTCTCTGTGTGCGCACCATGAGAAGGCTGCACTGTGTGTATAGTTTCTTTTCTTTTCTTCAAGATGATAATTAAAAATAGAACATCTCACCACTAACCTAAAAGCTTGACACATCACTCCAAAGGAAGGATAACTTCCACTACTTTTCTAGTGTGTTATTCTGCTAATGCTTTTGCTGGATAAATGGCTCTGCAATGAATCACTTTTGAAAATGGGATGTAGGCTCCCAAATCACTTAGGCATTTTTAGAAATGTTATGCTTAGTAGCCACACTTCCCATTAATCACATGATCATGAGCACTCAGTTCATCAGTGCTAAGCCTGGCTCCAGGGCTTTCCTCTACATTCTTATCACTTTTGGCTACCATACTTCACTTGCCTTTACCCTATATCCTTGCAATGTTTTGAATATTGCAGATTTCAGCAATTAGTCAGTACAAATTCTCACACAGAGGTCAAATTCTCATACAAATCCCAATGTTTCACTTGTTACTCATGCCAAATCACTTTAGTCCCCTGTCTATATATCCCATCTGTGCATCTTTTCATGTTCTTAAGGAGATAGTTAGAGAGCCAACCAAAATCATATGACTAGCCTAGCAGCTGAATCATTTTTAATTTATGTAGAACATCAAAAGCAAAGGAAATTCATGGCCTGAATTCAGGCCTTGGCAGGTAAATGAAGGAGGATCTGATTTTGAAACAGTATGTAATGTAATAATAGAATTTGCATCTAAGCATCTATATAATCTGTTAATGATTTGAGAGCATAGAGTGGTTTTGAGATTAGAGTTGTTCTTTGTGTCTTTTAAAATAGTATTAATTTCACTGTAATGTAAATCCTACATTGTGGAGGATTGGGTATGTTAATTTTTAATCCTAGCAACAGTACAGAAGCGTTTTTAATAACTTTGTGTGTGCAGTCTGTATGCATGCTGTTTCAGAGCAGTACTGTAGCCTTAGCTGTTAGGATGTGAATCTGTGGTTTTATTGTAAATAAAATAAATTAACTAAGGCCCTGATCCTGCAAAGACTTATGCAGATACTTAACTTTATGCACGAGTAGTCCCAATGAAGAAACTATCTCAACTCTCATGCATGCAGAATCAGATCCTAAATGATTTTATTATGGTGGTTTTATTGTAAATTGGAATTATCATTGTAGTTACCCAAATGGGTTGCCAAGCGACATAGTGATCAAAATTAGAAGTGGTGTTGATCTAAAAAATAGTTTATATGATTAAGTGCTACATTTTCACCATGTGAAATCACACATTGCAATAAGGAGGCCTTGTATATTTGACATTGGAAACCCAGAAATATGTTTTTAAACCTTCAGATACAAGGAAATGTTAATCTTGTTCTCTCTCTCTCTTAAAGGCTTAAAATGAATAAACAATAGCATTTCAAAAGTATTAATCATTCAGAAGCACATCTTAACTGAGGAAGTGTTGAAGTTATTTAACTGATTCTTTTAAAAGCTTTGTGTAGACATGTTCCTACATCTAATGAATCTGTTTTGTTCACAGTGCAAGACATGGTCAATCATATACTGCTTTTCCTTAAGATAAAAATCTTCATTTTTTAGCTAATTTGCAGAGAATGCTTTACAATAATTTTTGCATTTAAATGGTGCCTGCTTCTTTGTAACTACGTTTTGTATTCCCAATACTACATGCATTAGATTTATATGCATGTTTTATGCAGAGAGAGCACTCTAAAAATAATGATTCTTAGTAGCAATTTTTTTTTTTTTTTTTTGGTTATATGCAGAGCAGTTGGAGGAGAAAAGAGCACAGGCATATAAGGATAAAAGTAGGAAGAGGAGCATTTCATTTTACTCATCTCCTAAGAAAGAGCTTGTATTAACTGGGACATGACAAAGAAAGCCCTAACAAGACAGAATGCTGGTACTATAGCATACATCTCATCTTTGCTCATTAGATTTGTTTGAACAGATTCAGAGTTAACATTTCTGAGTAACTATAATGTAAAACATAGAGGTGCAAGGTTAGAATTACATGTTTAATAGAAAAATCTCAAATACTTTATAATTAACATGGTTGTAGAATTAACATGTAAAAACATTCACTTCTAATGAGGTATTAAATAAAAATCACTTAAATGCCCAGTGGAAATTTTTAAAGGTGTCCTGTGCATACTGTGTATAAATACATTTCTGAATCTTTCACTTTCTGTTTTAAAGAGTGAAACCACAGTTACAGCTTTAGAATGAAATCCTTTGAAGACCATAACCTAGTGAGTGGGGTGAAAAATGTTAAGCAGAATAACAATGTGTTTCCGCTAGAACAAATGGTGCTCTCTGATCACTTTTTGTTTATTTTTTTAAAGGGACAATCTCAAGATAAAAACAAAGTAATTCAGAAATAATTTTCTAATTGATTACTAATTTTCTACTTGATTACTAATAACATTTTGCATTTTTCAAATGGAAAAACAAAACACTTTGTCACTGTCTGACAGGACTTTGAAAGTAGACTGTCAAGTTTTACTTTCTGCTTCTTATGTAACAGTAGCACATTTTTTTGTTATTTGGGTTTCCCGCACTCGTGAAAGATGTTAACATTTTAAAAAAGCATTTTCATTGTCTTAAAAAACCCAACCTGGATCATTAAAGCCCATATTGCAACTTGACTACTTGACCAAGATCTCTTCTACATGACATATCCAATTAAGTTCTAGGAAAGCCATAATTTCAATGGATTGTGTTTTTACAGGTCTCTGATCAAAATGAATTTCATTAAAAATCTTTCTGCTTCATGTCTGAGAAGAAGCAAGATTCAGCAGAGGTGCCAAAGTAACAGACGACCAATTGCTCCACTTGGGTCACGGATTTTAACTGATCCTACTAAAGTTTTTGAACATAACATGTGGTGAGTTGCCTCTTCAAGCTTGATGTTGGATACTGTTTCATAACGCTTGTATTCTTCTTTTAGATGTGTTGCACATGTCCATTCTACGGTAAGTGCGTGCACACCTTGTGCACAGTTGTCGGAGAATTTTTCCCCTCAGCAGTACCCGTCAGCATGGTCTGAGTGCCCTCTGTTGCTGCTCACCACTGCATGTTGGTATAAAAGGGCAGAACTGCCCCTGACTCCTCCTCCAGTTCCTTCTTTCCGCCAATGATGGTTGTCAGAGTGTTTCCAGACTTGTGACAAATTCTTCCCTCACTTCTTTGTGTATATATCCTGGTTTTGCTAGTAGTTAGTTAGTTTTAGCTAGTTTTTAGTGTTAAGTTTTCATCTTAGGTCTTTTTTGACCACTCTTTATCTTGCATTACCAGGATCAGACCTGAACGATGCCTTGCCCATCAGGGTTTAAATCCTGCTGGACTTGCACTAAGCCTGTGCTAGTCACTCATCCACCCCTAGCCTGCTTCAGATGTTTGGGGTCACATTTGTAAAGGATTCACGCCATGTTCAAAGAAAGACAGAGCAGTGAGGCTAGAGTGCTTGCTTATGGAAGCAGCGCTTTGCTCTCCTTTGGAGTTGTTGTATGGGGAAAGCAGCCCAAGTACATCAACTTTGATGCGGAGTGCCCCAATGGAGATGTCTGTAGCTTCTTGGTCCCATTTACCAGTACCAAAGAAAAGACGTAAGCTTCCTCAAGTTTGGTACCTCAATTGAGTGTGTTGGTACTGAAGCCAAGTAAAGTCAGAGACTCTGCCTAACATTCAGGGAAAAGGCTCTCTCTGGAGCACTCATCACCTACAAAGAAGGGATTGCCACCTCTGAAACCTGTGCCAGGTCTGTCAAGGCAGTCCCTGGAAAGATCTTTACAGAGCTATCAGACAGTGCTGCTCCCAACCACGCTGGAGGCATACACAGCTGCAAGGGACCCGCTTAGCCTCTCAATACCTGTATTGCCGGCAGTTCAAGGAAGTTTACAGCTGGTACTGATATTGCTGCTCCTCCCTCACAGCATCAAGAGCCTGCAGTACTGTTACCTCCCAAGCTTCTGCAAAAACCGGTACAGTCAAGAGGCAAGTCCCTGATGATATCTCCAGTAATACCATCCCTGTGCCCAGGCTACCTATCTCTTGTCCCAGCTGGTTCTGCCCCACCATTGTCAGATGTTTTGGACTTTGAAGAAGAAGATTTGGAGGTGAGGTCATCTGTATCCTGTCAAGGATGAAGGTTATACACCCACCACCCCCCACCCCATCACAGTCTTGGGGACCGTGGGTCATGCAATAACCTCAGCACTAGCCTCCTTCTAAAGGAAAACAGTCTGGACAAGGATGGATCCCAGGCACATGCCACTGGCCATTCTGGACACCCTGGGGTGTCCCCCCTCCAGCTAAGACCTTCCCTCAACCATCTCATTCACTGTTTTCAAGAGCACTCCAGGGGCATCAGCACTCAGGGCATCGTTCTCCAGTTCCTGGTTCTGAGATCGGTACCGACCAGCCAGAAGTCACTCAGGCAAGAAACAGACCAGCCACCACCTCAAAAGCCTTTGGCACCTTCTTCCTTGTCACCAGATGAGGCTATTGATCTGGCAGGTGATTCACCATTTCCAGAAGACCACAGAGCTTATCAAGATTTTTTGAGAAGAGTGACCTCCGTGCTCAACAATCAGGCAAAGGAGGTCTGTTTAAGCTTTCACAAGTGGGTGGACATTCTGGTATCGATGGCCCCTGCCAAGGTGATTCTGCCAACTAATGAAACCATTACAGAGCCGGTTAAGGCGCTTTGGTAGACACTCTCCTTACCTCACACAGCAAAATATGCTGAGAGAAGGTACTATGTCCCTTCGGATGGATATGACCATTTCTACTCTCTTCCTCCTCCAGCTCCCCTTGTAGTGGCAGCTGCCCATGAGCAGGAGAGACAAGGACACCGAGTATTGACATCAAAAGACAAAGATTCAAAGAGGCTGAATCTGTTTGCAAACTTTATTCCTCAGGAAGTCTACAGCTCAGGCACTTCTAGTGTTGCTATGACTTCACTCTCTGGGAAAACGTTATAAAATTTAAAGATAACTTACCAGAGGCTGTTGACTGTTTGCAGTAATGGTGGAAGAGGGTAAACTGGTCGCCAGGACTGTTCTTCAGGATAGTTTTAGATATCGCAGACTCAGCTGCTCGAACACTGCATCAGCTATTACTATGAGAAGGTGTTTGTGTTTGCAGTCATCTACCGAGGACCAGCAGACCATCTAGGATCTCCCTTTCTAAGGTTCCTCATTGTTTTCAGAAAAAAACAGACTCTCGTTTCAATACCCTAAAAGATTCCAGGGCGACACTAAAATCTCTTGGAATCCATAATCCAGCAACAAAAAGGAAACCGTTTCATCCGCAGCAGCTGTAAAGGCACCAACAACTGTGAATGAGGTACACATACACCCCAGCAAAATGGACATGTGCAACATGGCTTGAAGAATAACAATTATAGAAAGGTGCCTACCTTTTTTCTGTGATGGGTGCTGGTGTGTGTAAAGGAGTAACAGTTATAGAACAGAGGCCAGGAGCAAGCAAACTTGAAATCTTAACCTTCATGTGGATGTTGTTCGTTATGAAGTCCTCTGTGTCTATTAGGCAATTAGAGTAGTCATGGGGTTAGATATTGTCATGGATCAAACCCTGGCCAGGTGACAGAAAGCAAAGAGTAAGATTAAATGGCCAATTTTCATCATGGCAAAAGGTCACCAGAGAGGTGCCTCAAGATTCCATGTTAGGTTCTGTATTGTTTAATTTATTTATTAATGATCTGGAAATGGGGTAAGTAATGAGGTGGCAACATCTGCAGTTGATGCAAGTTATTTAGCTTAGTCAGGACCAGAGAGGACTATAAGGAACTTCAGAGAGACCTAAACAAGTTAGGTGAATAGATGACACAGTGGCCAATGAAATTCACTGTCAATTAATGCAAAGTAATGCAAATTGGAGGGGAAAATTTAAACTATTCCTATACCTTACAGGGTTCATATTAACTGTATCAGCTCAGTTGTCCTCAATATGCATCTATAGTCAAAAAAGCAAATAAGATGTGAGGATAGACAAGGAGTATTATGGCAAATATTACAGAGAATATCATAATTCCTTAATGTAAATCAGTGGTTCAGCCTCATCTGAATAATGTCTGCAATATTGGTCACTCCATTTCTAAAAGGATAATGCAGAATTAGAAGAGATTGAAGACAGACTGAAGAGGTTGGGATTGTTTACTTTAGGACACAGATAAATAAGAGATAATAAGATAAAAGTATATAAAATAATGACTGGTCTAGAGAAGGGAGACCTGCACCTTCTGTTCCTCCATTTCATAACACAAGAACATTCAGTCAATAAAATGAAAAGGGTGGAAATCGTTTTTCACACAATGTGTAAGTAAACTGAAACTCACAATGACAGGAAGTTGTGGGGCCTTAACAAGATTCAAAAACGGATTGGACAGGGAGTTTGGAAGGGGTGTTACACCTCATGCTTTAGAGTTTAAGCCAGTCTCTAAGTATTAGGATATGTCTGTTCATCCCTCAGAAGTGAGCTGGAGGTTTGAAACCCAGCCCCCTTCCTAGGCTTCAGACCCTGAGCTCCAACTTCAAAGCACTGTCTCCATGGCTATTTTTAGAGTGCTAGCGCGAGCCTCACTGGCCCAAATCTGTCAGCCCAGGCTGGGAAGCTTGCTTCTACAGGCTGTGTAGACATTCTCTTAGAGATCATGATGAGATCTAATGTGGGGACAGATTGTCTTGCCTGTACCTACTGCAGGGTTCTCACACCTTCCTCTGAATCACCTGGTACCAACCACTGTCACAAACAGGTTACTGGGCTAGATGGTCATCAGGTCTGATTACCATGGCAATTCCCATGCTCCTGAATAAGGTTTGCAAATTACTGAATTTTTTACTTGTCCATTAGGTAAGTATGATCAAAATCCTTTCAAACCAGCTTTTAATAGAATTTTTGACAATAAAAAAGCAAATAAAATAGGTCAATAATGTAAGAGATAGCAGGGTCATACTTAGTATTGAAACTCAGAATATAGGCCTTTATCTGTTAGAAATATCACCACAATGATTTTTATATAATTTACAGGGAAAGGTTTAAACTCTGCCTTTCTTTGTATATTACTATTTTCAGCATTTTAGATGCAGAGGATAGGGGAAATGTTTGAAAGCAAGACAGAGCTAAAAAACAAAAAGCCAGTCCAAGCTTTGTTTTTAGTTACATGCATATTCATGACATTAGAGGAAGAAACTGCGTAGCTAAGAAGCTTATTAAATAATGTGCTGATTTGCAGAATTCTCTCCAGGGCAGTAACTAGGGTGGGGCAAGCAAGGCAGTTGCCCAGGGTGCAAGAATGGGGCGGTGTGCAGGATTGGGCCCAATGGCATCAGCCACCCCCTCCCCGCCTCCCCCAGGATCAGGCCCAGCAGTATCCAGCTGGAGCCCAGGGTGCTCAGGGCCCTCCTACTCCCAGGATCATGGGGCCATTGACCCTGGCCGGAGCAGGCTCTCCCCAGTGCTAGGACCACAGCGGCAGGGCTCTGAGTGCTCTGGCTGGTGGGAAGGGCAGAAGGAGGAAGGCTGAACTCTACCTGCAGCTGTGCACTGGAGGTACGAGGTCAACCGCTCCATGTTTATCTCAGACATAAGGGAAAGTGCTGCCTGGGAACACCATACTTAGAAGGCTCTTTCTTTGGTCAGATGCAGGACTGCTGTGAATTAACCTGTTAACGACACCCAGGCTAACAGAAATCTAGTGCAACAGAGGTAATAAGCAAGGAATAAGTGCAACAAGCATGGTTTGTTCACTGCGTCCACTTCTTGTTGTCATCCTCCTCTTCTGTAGGCCACCCCCCATTGGCATCTTTATTGTACTTCTGATTTAGCAAGCTCCTCGGGGCAGTGCTCCTGTCTTTCTTATCTACCTATAAATACTCGGCACTTACATCACACCTTTTACTAAAAGATCTCAGAGCATTTTACAAATGTGTGAAGGGAAATTACAGATGAGGAAACTGAGGCACAGAGAGTTTAAGCCCAAGATTACATGGTGGGTCAGTGGCAGAACCTGGAACTGAATTCACTCCCAGGCCAATATGCCCAATCTATTCAGCCACACTTCCTACTCCTGCAGCACTTGTGCATCTGAATAAACAAGTCTGCACTAGGGTGGTGTCCCTCAAACTCCAGCCCCCTCTCCACTCACACTGGACAATTGTGGATTCATTAGTCAATGTTTGTAAGTCACAGATTCGGGAAATTAAAAAGATCAGTTAGACCTTCCAGTCCACCTCGTTGCCAACATAGGATTGTGCCCACTTGTCCATTAGTATTCGGTCCAAGTGAGTTTTAAATGTGCCAAGCACTAGGGCTTCTACCACTTCCCTGGGGAGAGCTCACTGAGGACATAAAGAGCTATGTTAAATTGTTCTGCAGCATCAATCCAAACATTACAGCTCATGACAGACTGAGCTCTTAGATTGCATTCTCTAGCTCTCGAAGGGTAGGATCCACAAAGTAGGTGCCTAAGATGTCTGATTCCAGATGGCGAATTCCTGTTTGAGGATTGCTAAACTGACATAAGTGCCTCAGTGCAGCTTGGATGTAGATGCCTATCTCTGTGAAAGGAGCAGGGCTTAACACATGCCTGTTGTTGGCCTCTCCCATTGCCTTGCTTAGGAAGGGAGCAGCAGTGCTGGCTTTTGTGGATGGCATTCTTAGGCACTTATCTCTCCCCATGCATTGTACATGTGGCGTAGGTGCCTAACTCAGCTTTGTGGATGCTGGTGTGTTCTATGATTTTCTAGGTGCTGTGACACTCAGCATTGCAACACCTATTGCATTGCACTGCATTGCAACATCCCTTCATGGATGCCACCCAAAGTACTTTACAAAAAGAGTAGCATCATCTCCATTTTATAGATGGATAGACTGACCAGGCAGTGACTTGCTTCAGTGATTAGGACTAGAAGGCAGATCTGATTCACAGACTTGTGCCCAGCCCAGTAGACTCTAGTTGCTATCAGTGCTCTCGCTGTGCTTTGCACCATTACTGCAGAATTCTGCCATGAAATGCCAGGTATTTATTACTATTATTTGGGTGTCACTGTTTCCACTCGCACTTCCAATCATGCAGCCCTGCGCCTTTGTTGATGAAGAATCATGTCTTGCTCTTTTGACATTTAAGCAGTGTTAATTTGCTTTGGGATATGGATTTATAATTTCACTGGAGGAAAAAAAGGTCCAAAGCCTTTTCTCTTTGTTTTCCTTTCCCTCCAGATCTCGTAGTCCTCATGATTTTCAGGTAAAACACCAGTGACTTAGATATTTGTGGGGGAGTTTAAAATATGTACTTTAGACAATATAATGAGGAAAATACCAGAGCCTGTGAAAGAGGAATATACCTACTATATCTGAGACATGTTTTAAAAGGGCTGTGTGTATGGTGAGAGCTGGACTAGCCAAAGCCTGCTGTGGAGAATCACATTTCATTTCAATTCCCCAGGATGAAAAAGTGATGCTGGCTAATTTGAACCTAGTCATTAAGACCCCATTTCAAAACTCAGAGTCAATTAAGCTCTGTTCTCGTCCCCAGCCTATGGGCCTTGGTTTGTTGTTATTAATCAGGAGACAGGGAAATTGCTTTCACCATAAAATTTGCACTTTCTTTGCTGGAAGCAAAACACTGATCTGATTTTGCCTGACGGAAGATGTTTTTATGCCTGCTGGACAGGGGGCGGGAATGCCTCCCAGAAGAAAGCAGTTGAGCACATCTTCTATGGGCTAGGTTGGGGCAGGAAGATTACTGACAGAGCAGGAGGGATCCAGATGGAGTCCAGCTACCATGGTGGATCCCATTCACTGGGACATGTGGTAGAAGGCAGGATTCTTTCTCTGGAAGCCACACATGAGCATGGATTTTAGTGGTGGGGAGGATTAAGTTCCAGAGAGGCATATTTGAAATCTTTACAAAATAGATACTGTAGCACGGTCCCAAATCCTGTATTGACTCCATTATAAACTCTAGCCTTAGAGATCATGATTACAGAGCACTGCAATATTGCTTTTTATAAGGGCTCCTAACTTGTGATCTCTGGTTTATGGGGGAAGCTTCCCTTTTTTTCCATGTACACTTTCTGGAAAGATGAACTATTTTAGTTTGCACTCTTATAATGCTTTTCACTTCACCAGTGAATTATACCTCCCACCATCCCTCTGTAAGTATCATTATCTCTCTTTTGTATAAGGGAAAACTGAGGGACCAAAATATATGATCTGCCCAAGATCACAAAGGAGATCAGTGCCAGAGTTACAGGGCCATAATCAGGGTGGGGCGAGCAGGAAAGCCGCCCAGAGTGCAAAGCCGTGGGGGTGGGAAAATGAAAAAAAGGGTTGGGGTTGCAAATAAGTTTCTCGTTCTAGGCACTAAAATGTCTAGTTATGGCCCTGATTTTTTTTCTCTGTCTCTTTCTCTCACCTCTCTCTCTCTCTCTCTCTCTCTCTCTCTCCTGGTTAATGTGGTGGTGGTGTACTATTAATTATGTAATAGAATTATTTAATAGGTAACCCTGATTTCCCAGTTAAATCCAGGCAGCATCTACTGGCGGGTACTTTGGAGGGTCTGCTTAAAGTGGTCATGTATCCTTTCCTGTTGCCTCCAGTGCATTAGTGTATTGCTCTAGAACCTCTAGATGCTTGTTGCATGACCTTTCATCATTTTAAAGAAGTGATGAATTATGCAAAACAATGCAGAAAATGTCTGCCTCCATTCACACCCTCTGTTCACGTGATCTGGGTTTTCGTGTTGTGAGGGCACTTTGGCCCCATGTTAGTAGGAAAGTTAGTGGAAGGTAGGTAGAGTAAACTGAAGATAGAATTACCTGCTCTTATACAGACTTTTAGGGAAAAGCCAACAGTTTTTCGTTCAGCTTAATGAAAATATTATTGGAGCAAAAGAGACAAGTCATAATTAAGAATGAAAACTTCAGGCCACCATGGTACCTGGAGCATACTGAAGCACATTAGCCCAGCATGAAGTATATCCTTGTGTAGCTGATTCCCCATGGGATAGTCAGGGAATGCCGTTTTTTTGTTAAATATTAGAGAATGAACAAAGTTCCCTGTTTATCAAGACTTTCTCATCTTTTAAGAGTCACCAGAGTTCTGAGTTTCCTTTCTCTTACGTGATACACATGGCTGACTGGTTGGCTATCTTCAGGACTCCACATTTGATTTTTTTTAGTTATTATATATTACACATGTATCTCTTATCTTTTTCTGAATCTTGCGAACAGCAGATTGGCCAAACTAGCTGAATTAAATTTATTAAAAAAACCTCCCTCAAAACACAGAACTAGATGCCCCTGTATGGTTGGGAATTGAGCAGCCCAGTTGCATGTTTGGGCACTAATTTCAATTAACATTGATAGAGAAATTCTCTTCTTCCATTCTATTAGGAGACGACAAACATTATTTATTGTTTGCTTATAAGACAAAGTTTCTACTTACATTTAATACCAAATTTCGGTCTCAGTTACGTATCTATAACTCCTGCTGCAGTCACTAGAAGTTACACCCATGTGACTGAGAGCAGAATTTAGTCTTTAGTGCATAGGAACTAGCTGGCTTTATGACAGCATGGGAGAATTACTTCAGAACAGTAAAATTGTACGGCTGTTCCAGATGCCACCTATTTCGTTGTGATGGTATTTGCTTTTCCTGTCCTCCCTGGTTCACACTGATGCTATAGTGTAAAGGTCACACCTTATATCTTCATCTACCATCAGTCCTAAACCTCAGTGTCCAAACTGTGGCATGAGGACATCAGATTTTGGAAATGGTTGTGGAACATGCTCTATTACATCATTGACTCTAAAAGAAACCGTGAAATCAGACAGGGGTGGCATTTTCCTTGCTTTCCCTGTAACAAATATTTGTTAAAACAAGCATACAGCTGAGAGAGAAGGAAAAAAATGTATAACTGATATTGACAACAGGCATGTCCACATATTAGCCTCTGATTATCTTCATGTGAAGACTGCCCTATGTGATGCTGCCACCATCAGTGTCCTTTTGCCATATCCCATGTGAACAAGCTGTTTAACTGTCAAAAGGTTTTTTCTACTTTTTTGTTTCTGTTTTTCACATTCAGGAATTGGCCTGATTTGTTCCTTTCCCCCCTGCTCCTCATTTCAGCTCACATGTTCCCTTCTTCATAACATAAGAATTTTCTTTTCTATTTTGAAAAACGTCTGAAGCTGCTGATTTCTGGAATAATTTAGCTGGGGGCGTCTTGAATGAAACTTGATGCTATTTGAAAATAAATGTAGCCTTTTTTTAGTAATATGCTCAAATAGTGTCCAGTGCACTTTTAAAACAGAAGAACTTGGCCTTGTTCAAATTTAATATACAAGCTAAAACAAAATTAACCTTTGTTGCTAGTGTGTATTTGAGATGATCATTTATGTTGTGGCAGTACCAAAAATGTGCTAGGAACTTTCCAAACAGAGAGGAAGATGAAGATGCTGCCCCAAAAAGCTTATAGTTTGAAAACTATCTTAGAAATGGAGTTAAAGTAAACAAGTTAAGGCCCAATCCTGTTCTAGCTGAAGTAGATCGCAGTTTAGCATTAACTTTGAGGGGAGCTGGAGCAGGTTCCTAGGGCCTGATCTGAGAGCTTCATTAGAATGAATAGGAATTGTGGGAGTTCAGCACTTGTCAGGGTCAGGTCCTTGTTTTGTTCCATTTAAGGTTTGACATGAATCTGTTAAATGATCAGAGTGAATCATTTTACACAAGCATAATAATGTGTTCTGGAACCATAAAGTATTGCAGCGTAGCTTGCCTTTTCTGAGAAACTGATTGGTCTTCCTTCTCCCAGATAGGCTGTAATAATTTCTGAATAGAAGTGTGTTCCTTGTCTCAGCAACTACTAGTTTCCTACTAGATGACCTTTGGCCCTCCACATGATCAGCATTAGTAACAAGTGGATTCTTTGGATCAGAATCTGTGCTAATAGGTCTGCTGCACTCAGTCAAGTATACACCTAACAAAACATACGAAATAAATGCATACTAACAGAATTAACTTGCAAGGTGCATGCTAATCCCATTGATAAAAACAAAATGGCAA
This sequence comes from Emydura macquarii macquarii, assembly GCF_026122565.2. Lineage (NCBI taxonomy): Eukaryota > Metazoa > Chordata > Testudines > Chelidae > Emydura > Emydura macquarii. Next base: position 75,315,421 of record NW_027131390.1, read on the forward strand.
TTATTTTCCCCATTTACAGTTGAAAGTGTATGTTTAATAATTCTTCTGGTTCAGATATGTCACTGGTGATTCATCGTTATCTGTAACACACAAAAACTTAGATTTTTAACGCTACAGAATCCAGTTTGGAACCCGTGTCAGTCCTGGGAATTTGCTCACATTGCAAAAAATCAAAGTGTGTTTTGGAGATGTGGGCATAGTGTGAAGTTAGGGCATTGGCTCCAGTATTCATTAACTCCAGTCTGGTTGACATTTGCAAGTTATTAATTGGCTGTAGAGATCTGAATCTTTATTCCTGTCTGGTTGTTCATGCTTGGCTATTAAATGATTCATAGGACCATCTTTCTGGGCACTGTATCTATGTTTTTGTAGTCCTTAAGCAAACATGGAAATTGCAAATGTCTCTCACCTACCCAAAGAATGTATTCTTGTATTAAAGTGTTGCATATGTTTAAAAAAAATGCAGTTCTGTAGGACATACTTCAGCTCACCAGGATACCAAATTGTATAACTATAAACTCACAGAGGAAAAGTTAAGGTGACACATTGTTTTTGTTGGAATGTAATATACAATATATCACTCCAACATAATGAATCAGCTTTATACAAGAACAATGCAACATAGATAAATGCACGCTAGAGCAAGAGAGACTTTTTTTAATTTACAAAAATATAAAGAAAGCAGCGCTACAATTTCCACCATTGCCAATATGAAAACAAATCATCGAGGAAAGGGATATCTACAGAAAGTCTCACAGAGAGAGCAACAAAAAGACAACATACCACAGAGTCATTCAAATAATCAGCTATTAGGGCATTCAGTTCGGAGAGGACATTTAGCTGTCAGCACAGAGGCTGCTGGAACTCAGAACAAAGCAAAAGAACTAAACATAAGAACTGTAGGAGCTCCAGATTGCTTCAGGACCAGCTGACAGAATATCTTGCACCAGAATGTATTTATAAGACACTGGAACATACAGTGTAGTTAATTTGCGACCAGACCCTCAAAAAGGTTATGGAGAAATCATATTAAAAATGTGTTCTGCAACTGTCTTTTTACAGGGACCACATGCAATGGTCACAAGAAGAAGAAGAAAGAGCCAGGGAAAAAGCAACAGAGAATTCGCTTGTGCGAGTTCAACCAGAAGATCAAGGTAATGAACCCAAAATTGCTAAGTTCTAATGCTCCAAGAATCCTCTCTTTTTATTTACATTTCCCCTGATTAAATCCACTTTTTGCTCATTTACCTTTGTCTTGTTAACCACAACAAGCTTGTCCCAAAGCATTCACCTTTAGCTAGCTACTCACTTATCCTTTTAAAGTATTTTACCTCTCTCTAGAGCAACGGGTGTCAGCCTAATATGATGAAATCCACAAATTGCAATTTCCAGATTTGTGAATCCTGACCTTTACAATGCTTCAAATTAAAGCTCCCATTGTTACTTATGCTGTCACAGTAGGGAAAGGGAGTGAATTTGCAATAATTGGGGGTGATGAAATTTAAAGTTCTCATGTAAAATTTTCACATTTGCTTTTTAACTGGTTGCAGACCAGCTTAGTGGACTAGTGGATGTGCATAGCACTGTCTCTCAGGAGACCTGAGATGGATTTCTGGTGCCAGCTTTATGCCCTAGGTAGTTTAGCTAGGAGTGCTTTAGAGATATTGCACTCAGTCCCTGGGCAGAAGGTGCTGCCTTATATCATTCAGAGATGACTCCTGTGGACAGCTAAGGAGTTTCCTTGACTGTCTATATATTCCCTCTTTCAGAAGGATGGTGGATTTGGGAAGTAAAGGAATTAAAATTCTCAGGGCTTTGCCCTGTCTGCAGAAGGCCTTCTTAGGGAGGTAAACAAAGAGTGTGACACATACACTGGTGGCATCATCAAGTGGAATTTCTACTCACAGTTGGATCTCATTGAATTCATATCCCAAATGATCCTGTTACCTGCAGCTGAAAACCACCATTCCCCTCCACACATGCATGTACACAGAGTTTCCGAACCATTGGCATGCAGGAGGAGATTAAGCAAATTACACTGCATATTTGGATGAAAAATTCAGCAGTACAGAATATTGCAGCATGTGATTAAATGGACAGTGTTGATCAGGGTAAGAGGAGGGAGGTCTCCATATCCAAGAAATCCAGAATCCTGGGATTGTGCTGTTTGGTGGTTGTACATTCCCAGACCTGGGTCATTAAATCTATTGCAGCATTTATTTTGGAGGCTGATAATCTTTCTCTTATTAGAAGGATATTCTGAAAACAGTTATTTTGTGTGCATTAGGGTAACAATGGGACTGGATGGTCTTGAACTTTGTCAGATCAGAACTTTGTCATGCTTACATACACTTTAATTTATAGCACATACTGGACTGTGTTTGAATTACCTGTGAACACGTCTTCTGTAATGTTCTCTTCATTGCTTTTAATACCTTGTGATTTTCTGACACTTATTTCTTTGCAGCATAATACCCTGAGAACAGGCCATGCATTTCCCATCATGGTTAATGGGAGTGATTCTCTGCATATCATGCTGAAAAATGACCCTATTCTAGGGCCTTCCTGTCATCTTGCTCTTTTACATTCTCTCCATTCTCTCATTCTTTATCTAAAACCACAAAGATAATGTTTATCTTTTAAACTTAACGTCTAATATTTTCATCTGTTAACAAAAACAGTGGAAAACGAGCCTATAGTGTAAAACTAAACTGTGTACACATGTGGTTGAGGTGACATTCTTACTCATCATCCAAAGTCAATTATAATTCAGTTTGCAGTTGCTAAAATGAAATAAGCATGCATTTGCTTATTGCCAAGAAATGTAACAATCGAAGGACATTTTTTATGAATGCCTCTTTTTAAAAATTGAATAGGTGAGCATTGCTGGTACTGTTCCCTCAAAACCTCCAGTTTGGTTCTGCTAGTGGCAGCACATTTTGGCCTATATATATTAACAGTGAACTAGACGGAAGCTAATGAACAGGTATTTTGGTGCCTTGGAAACTGCAGAAAGAAAAAGAATGAGTTTCCCACAATACTGTAATATCACTAAAATAAAATAGCTGTGACAAGCCTGAATACAAGCAGGAAATGCAAAACTGAATGGACTGATGAGACCACTTTGGGGCATTTGGTTTGCCTATTAGCACGTTCAGCTTCTTCTCAAGCAGAGCTACAGGCAGTGGCAGAGAAACTGCACAAAAGGGTCCATTTAAAAAAATGAGGCAAAGTAACCAATTTCTGCTAATTCCTGGTTTCAGAAGCCCAGCACACCATTCAGCTGTGTGCCTTCCCAGGTTTTGGAAAGTGCTACAGTCAGGTAGCTTAATAAAATAAACCCAAGCGAGTAAAAACCATGACCCAGAAGCTGGACTAACTGACCGTTCTTACTTAGGAAACCGTGAGAGATTAAGAAAGGAAAGTTAATAATTTAATTAGACTGGAAACTGCATTACTTGACACTGTGCCTTAACCACAAAGCAATGCAGTCTCTCAGGAGCACTGTAGATGGAATTTGATGAGTAATATTTCTACATTCTTTTCTGATCAATTTATAAAGAAACTGTTAAATGAGTTAATTTAATAATGATGGGTTCTGTCATATTGATAGGAAAATTAATTGGCAATGACACAACTCAGTGAAGAGTGGATATTATTAAAAAGGAAAAAAAAAACTGGCCACAAACTAGTGTTGCTACTGAATCTATTTAATAATGCACTGATAGAATTTTAAAGGCTTTAATTTTAGGCATTGTGCTCTTGTATTAAACAAGCTATCAAATCTAGAAATCTTATAGGAATGTTAAATGCGAATTTTAATTGTGTTTTGATCAGACATTTAGGGAAAATTGTGAATCTAACAAAGAGATTAAAGTAATTTAAGACTCTTCCGAGCCGGAGGCTTGGTTTTTCGTTTTTATCATCAAGTATTTATGCATGTGCGACATAGACTTTTGAAATCCAGTATATATTATCTCAATTAACTCTGTACTTGCAGTGTAAAACAATTCTGCATTGTTACTGAGTATGACTGGGTCTTGCCCTTTAATAAAGAATTATACAGAACTCTAGTTTGTGGTATTCTGTCACCCCATTGGCACTTCCCATTTCCTCTCCTAATCTAAGCATCTCTAATATCTGCTCTCAGCTTTATTTAACTTTGAAAAATTGGAGAAATTGTAGGCAATTTTGTTTTAAGACACAAAGGACAGTTACAGGAGAAATGTGATATAGAACTAGAGGCTCTGTATGTATATATTGTTTTAATAGTTGCTAAATCATGTACTAGATATTACATAAATTGACTGAGAAATCAGAATTCTTGAACACAAAGGGACATATTTTTAGCAAGTCTCTTTAAAGTGTTTGCAAAGTAAACAAGCATTCCTGTTACTCCTGCACATGTTGTTATTTTCTATAACATATCAGTGGTATGGTTAAAAGAATACCTGTTGCTATTGGCCACATGCAATAACACTGATCAGTTATGGCCCTCAAGTAGTGGATTTCTAATAACATATGTTTAGATAGAGAATTGTAGTTAGCAAAATGTTTGCATTTGTTCATATACATTCATAAGTCATGATAGAGTATTAATTTCAATGTAATGTTTCTTCCATTGGGGGAAAAGCAGAGAAAGCATAACTAAAATAATGCATTGCTTTTATAATTTGGTTTCTGGCTTAGTTATTTCCTGAACAGTTTACAGGTGCATGTATTTGTGTGTGTGTGTGTGTGTGTGAGCTATTACAGTAGATGAAAGCACATTGGCAAATTTGTGCATTAAAAATCAGTTGGTGTTTAGTTTCTTTTATAATATTGCTTATGGATTTTTGCATGGGACAATATTAGAACCATGGGGCCAAATTTAGTGCAGTTGCACCGGCTTACATCAGGGATATTTATTTTGCTCCCTAAACTAATATTTTATCCTAACGTTATAATATTTGCTTGGTAATTTTGCATGTAATAACTTTCTGTGCACAAATAGCTGCACACATGGATTTGGCAAGCCCATTTCCAGAAATCCATATATCTTTCCCTATAGTTAATATAAATTGAATGTATCTCTTATTTATAAAAATGGAAGCATTAAGAGTTGGTTTATATGAAATAAACTTAGGTAAGAAAGTTGTTATTGTGCATTTTGATGACATTCTCCTTGTGCATGACTGAACAAATTAGAATGAAAGATGCAGAAAGCCTGTTCCTACAGGTAAAATCCTTTTAAAACCCAATAGAAGTTTTCTTGAACACACATGAAAGGACTAAGCCCAAAGTCTTGATATTTGATTTAAACAGCACCATGTGGAGAGCATCAAATGTCTTAAACTTTATTAACTAATTCATTTTTAAATGTCATATTGTTTTATTATGTCAATTAAGTGCCCATTCACCCTTTTTTTTATTCTAGAGAAATATGAAAGAGAAGCTAGTAAATACTGGAATGAATTTTACAAAACTCATAAGAATAACTTTTTCAAGGATCGTAATTGGCTGTTTCTGGAGTTTCCAGAAATTCTTCCAGAAGGAAAGAAAGCTCAGATGAATAAAGAGGACAAATCTTGGGATCATGTAAAACTGAATGCTACAAACAATTGCACAAATCTGGGCTTTCCTGGAATGTTTGAAGAAGACAAAGACTGCCAGAAAAATTCGGCGGACAGTTTAACTTCTGTGCAAGAACAGGCATACAACAAAAGTCAAGCAGAATCTGTTACTGAAAACCAACATATTAAGAACTGTGAAACAGAACCTGTGAAGCGAGAATCCTTCCCTGGTAGTGGTGCTACTTATAGAATATTTGAGGTACTTTACTGCAGACATTCAACACATAATTTACAACTCCAAATGATGGCTTTAAATTTAGTGGTTGCTTAATAACTATCAAGGCAACAACTATTCAGAGTTCACAATACTACTTTTGCTGTGTGCCTGAAATTTTCAGAGGGACCTAAGAAAGTTAGTTTCCTAGTTCCCATTGAAAGGCATTGGGAGTTGTGCTCTTAATTCCCTTAGGCCTGTCTGAAAATCCCGGTCTAAAATATTTTGTTTTGTATAACCCAATGCAGTATGACAAAATAGCAAAATTGTAAAGGAAAACTGTACAATTTCTTGTGCATCTGCCCCTGAGAGAAGAATCTTTTCTGGGCATGGGAGAGAGTGTAGAACCTGATCCTGGCCCATAAGAACACGGAAGAGTCCATGTTTCTGAGAGTTGTGGTGTAAGGCTCAACAAAGTCATTTTCTCCTTTTCTACCTCTTTAACCACTGTAATCGTTTCAGTTAATTTTGGACTAAAACCCTGAGATATAGGCTTTATTTGATGTTTCAGTTTAATTTTTGTTTCTGCTTTAATTCCAGGTTGGTTGTGGTGCTGGAAACAGTGTTTTTCCTGTTTTGAAAGTTATATGGTAAGCAGTGCTGCTCCCCCAAATGCATGCCCAACATTAATGAAACATTTTTTTTAAACTAGTCTCATGCTGTGAGAAATGCTGGACTGACAGCTCTAGCTCCAGCACCTTCTAGTTACCTGCAGAACAGGGACAATGTGGGCAGTAGCAGAGCAAATTGTTTCCCATGGTGCTGAGCCAGTTACTCAGCTCTGATTTAGAAGGGACCACCTTTGGTGGTGAGAAGATAGGTCAGTCTTCAGACTCATTCAGACCAATTGCTAACAAAGGTGTCTGTCACTTGTGGTGCTAGTTTGGGTGTTCAGTTTATATCAGTCCAGTGTGCACTGGACTGAGACCACCAACTCTTGTCACACAGGTCACTGAACAACCATTAGATAGTATCAACTTCTGGTTCCAAATGCAGAGGCAACAGAAATGATGGCGCGTATTACACTTTGACAAGAAGTTATGAGTGTGATCTTTGACCCCTTCTGTCACTTCTGAATTTGGCCCATATGCTCCATCGAAGTGGCTCAATTTTTATGACTCAGAGAGCTGAAGTTCCATGTTGCATTTCTTAATCTCCTGAACCCTCCATCACATCCCATCCCATCCCATCCCATCCAATCCACTTAGCTTTTGTCTTTAGAAGGAGAGAATGTTCTCCTTTCCATGCACATGCTTAGCTTTCACTGGAAATGATGTTCACACATCAGGGGAAGGGATAGACTCTTTTCTGTTCTTTTCTCCGAAGCTTGTGTGCTACACACTAATAGTTGTTGTTCTTCAGACCAATACCAGTAATTTGCAATTTCGTAGTGACTTTGGTTCACTTCACAAACATTGTTAGCTACAGTATCCCTGTGATATAAGCACTATTGTGCCCGTTTCTCAGATGTGGAAATTCATATAGAGCGATTCAGAGTATGTCGACACAGCAGCTGGGAGCATGCTTCCCATCTCAGATAGCCAGATACATGCTAGCTCTGCTGTAGCTAGCATGATAAAAATAGCAGTGTGGCCATGGTGGCACGGTGGTGGATCAGGCTACCTGCCCAAGTACAAATTGCCAGCCCCCCTGGGTACATACTAGGGTAACTAGCCCAACCTGTCACGATCCTGCATGCTAGCTCGAGCAGAGCTGGCGTGTGTCTGTCTGCCCACACTGGGAAGCACCTTCCCAGCTGCTGTGTAGACATATCTTAAGTGGTGTGCCAGTTTCACACAGGAGTGTGTTGCAGTGTTAACAATAGAACCCAGGTCTCCGAACTACCAGGCCTTAACTACAAAACAATCCTTCTCCAGTAAACATCAGCTCATATTGTGAAAGGAGAAACCCGCATTATCAGTGAAAACAACAGAAAGTAGTGTTGTGTGGGAGGAAAGACCTTAGGTACATATATGGGAAAGAACTCAAACAAACTAGTGTGTATTATACAGGAGGCATTATTGGTGCTGCAGAACTTTTATAATTAAGAGTCCTCTTATTAATCAGTATTTTATTCAGAGATCTGAGTCTACATAAATCCTGCATGTAACCAGATAGGTGCATTAACTACATAATATTTATCATTTAAAACACAGAGGTGTAACTGAAGTCGAGGTGCAGTTAAGAATACTTGAGCGTTGATTTCATATTTGAGTTGATGGAAACATCTCTTATCTATTAGAAGGCACATGTCCTTATATCAATGTACAAGTCACACTATATTTGGCAATGTAAAATTGCCTTTTGTCTGCACAAAAGAATAGTAATACAATGTAGATTCACACTGTGCTTGAAAGAAAACCTTCCCCTTCTGTGGAATATTTTTTTTTTTAATTATCCAAATTAAAAATAAAAGGGATGGTTCTTTATATAGTTAGTGCTCCTTTAATGCAAACCAGCAGTGAAATGACTGTCCGGACCAGAACTATCCCTGTTGTTTGATGGAGGCTTTTCATGCACCTCACTTCCCACTTTCTGAGATGAGAACAACTGTTTATACACCTTGGTGAGTCAATTGGATAACTAGGACTAGGTCAGGTCAAAAACCCAGCTGCTTGCCCTCAGTCATGCTATGGGTTCTAGGTTCCACAAGACCTGGCTAGATACATCCAGTCTGGGACCTGTAACTCCACTAGCTGCCTGAATACATCTCTTTTAGTATTCACAGGGCTGATGGCGGTTTTGCTCAATAGTGAGATCAGGTTGGGGTATTCTTGGTCCAAGAGGGTTCTCCTGCTGAGCCCCCTTAGAGATATGGTCTACTGAGCTGGGTATACTGCAGAATCTCCTGGGCCAAAAGCACAGGGACACATTTTCCCTTTGGTGAGACTCCCTTTCCAAAATCTCCAGCACTTTAGCAGAGATGAATGGTTTTTCTGAGGGCTAATCCTGTTCCTTAATCAGTGGGTCTGCTGCTCATCTCACCTTCACTTATGTTGATTGTTGAAGAGTTGAAAAAATCCTACCCTGGGTTCCTGACATCTGATGATTTGATGTGAGGGAAGTTTGCAACTGGCTTTGCAGTGAATGCGAGGGGAAGGGAAGATAGCACTACAGGAAACCAACATGTATTTTGATGAAGAAAGACCCACGGTAATGGAAGGAAACAATTAAAACCACATAATCTGATCACAACCAGTACAAGTGACACCTGGGAACCCAAACATCTTCAGAACAGTTAATAACTGTTAAGTAATTTCCTCCTTTGAAGCTGAAATAAATATTTTTCATGTTGCTAATTAAATTACATGCCTAGGCCAGTGCTGGAAAATCTCTGAGTGGAGTTTCAGAAAGCCACAAAACAATTGCAGAGTGAAATTGTGATCCATTATCACGTTTCAATGCAATGCAGCACCTGGGCATTGTCACAAGTATCTGATGGCTTTCTGTGACTCCATCCAGTGCGGTCTTCCTTTTCTTCCTTTCCACTTCTATTTTCTTCCTGGGTGCTGAGCAGCTCAGAAATGGGTGTTCCCTCCCACACCCACCATCCTGTTGGCAAGTATTCTTCCAGCTCTGACCTGTTTGCTTATGGCTAAATAATATATGACATGTTCCTGAGACCTGTGAAGGGGGCTTTGATCAAACCTGTGGAGTACCCCAAAGAGCTGCATGTAGTTAGTACAATAGCAGTTCTTTAATTGGTGTTTGTTTTGTTTTCATAGTAGTACCCCTGGAGTCTTTCTGTACTGCTGTGATTTTGCATCAGGAGCAGTGGAGCTAGTAAAGGTATTTCAAGTGTTCACTTTAGAAAGCGTGGTGTATCCCATGAGCCTGTAATTCAGAAGGCTGCAAGGAGGCCATTCTTGTGAAATGGAGCACAATGGCTTTGACAACTTTGAACTGGAAGTTTTAATAATCCAAAGAACAAAATCCTTCTCTGCAGAGAGAGGAATGAATGCTGTCAGTGTGCCTGTCTCTCAGCCTGAACAAGATCCCAGAACAGAATCAGCTTATGTGAAATGTTTTACAGAATTGAATAATCAAAAAACCGTTTCTTGGGTCATGGTAAATGTACTAACTTCCATTGTTCTCTTTGTTTCTCTTAATCTTTACTATTACAGTCACACTTGTTTTACGATTCAGCCTGGTGTTTTGCCTTTGTTCATGATGTGTGTGATGAGGCCTTACCCTACCCTTTTCCAGAGGAGATCCTAGATGTCATTCTCCTTATCTTTGTGCTCTCTGCTATTCATCCTGACAGGTAAATGAAGACTAAAGGGCAAAGCAAATGTGTTTAAAGCTCTTTTATCAGTAGTGGTTTTCAAGAATATCAAAGTGAAATAATGAATCTTGAATTTATTATTTAGTGAGCTACATTATATGTAATACGGGACATTTTAAATGCTGCTTTCCCCTTTCTGAGAGAGAAGCTGGTCAGACTACTTCATTAGTGAGCCTCCTGTTACCATAAAATTGAAACGAATGTCTTCTTACAAGACATTTACCTATTAAAAGTGACAGTGCTTCAAGAAAGTTACAAATTCAGAAACAGCCTACTAGTCATCCAGAGGGAAATTATTCTTGGTGATCAAAAACAAACAACCTTGATTAAGCATCTTATAACATGTTGATAAAAACGTGGGCTACTGATTCATTTAATTGCACACAATTGCGTACGAACTGATCTCTTATAAAGAACATCCCTTGGAGTACCTGACTTGTTTGAATTAGGCAAATTAATCTAATTTTCATGCACACTATTGGGTTGGGAGCTATTAGCTTTATTATTAAAGCAACTCTTAATATCTAATGAACCAAACTTTATTGTTACTAATACTGATAAATTTTGAAAGAATATTCTTTCCAGTGGGAAAAATACGAAAGGGTATACTGTATATTATTCAAGTTTACTACTCAACTCCTCCTTTAACCAAATTGTACAAAAGGAAATGCATATTGCACATATTATGGTAAGTGTGATGTTTTAAGAACTGCATTAAAAATGGTTGTCCATGCTCAGCAAACATTAGGATAGGACAGTATTCACCTGAGACAGTTGTACATTTGAGGACTGTTTCCTTGCCTGAATGGCTGAGTTATTAATCATTAGCTTTTGCAGAAAGACAAGCTTTCCCGTAAAGCATATCTCTCCTTCCTGTTTGTGCAAAGATGAGCATATGAGTCATGTGCAGAAGAGTGTTTTACTAAGCCTGGGTGCAGATTCCAAACACAATTCAAACAGTTGATTGAAATCTGTGTAAGTGCAGCAATGCAATGGAGAGGATATCAGGCAAAATATATTTTTATCACACCTTTTATTCCATGAAACCAATGATAAAATGCTTACAGACAAAATTTCTGAGGGAGTTTTTCCCAGTAACTCTTACGAGTACCAAATGAATGCTAACATGGGCATTTGTACCTTTACACATGCATATAGATTTCTATGTTTAGATTCCTATACAATATAATTTAGTCTCCAGAAGTTTAAGTAGTAAAAGATATTTGCTTCGTTACAATATCCCCTAGAAATGAAGTGATTGCATAAAAAACTGTAATCTAGACTAGACCCTTGTTGCTTTTTTATAACAATTGTCTAACAGCTTGAAATATAAGAAATGACAAGGAAAACCAAAAGAATGATAATGCAGAGCCTCAAATAAAGGCAGTTAGGTGCCTGGGAAATGTAAGTTGCTGAGATGTATACATTTTCATTCAGCACCTTTGTTATTTGATGGTTTATTAATGTTGTTGGCTATTGTGTTCTCATTTTGACAGTTGCTGATTTTTTACTTTATAAAGCATCACTCTTTTCTGCTAGCAGTCCCCCCCCCCTTCTGAAATTGTGTTCTTCTCAAAAACAAGATAATTTGGAAGCCATTAACCTTTCTCCATGCCATGTGGTAATTATTTATACTGGGCCAAATTTTCATAAGGTTCCTACCTCATGTGTGTGTAGAATTTGTCGATGGCCCCATGTGAGTGCACAGAACTCACATTTTCATGTAACGAATTTCTAATTCTCTGCCCATCTACCTGCTCTCAGGGCTCATGTGTCCCTTTGTACATGCAGCTGTCCCTTTTTTGCTTGGGCAAAAACATGCACATTTTGTGTACGAACAAAACAGAGGCCCTTTAAATGTTTGTCTTCCTCTATTTCTTAATTTAAGCATGGGATTTCCTTTAAAAGTGCATGTTTTCCTTTTTGAATGGGTTCTCTTAGTTTATATTCTCCTTTTCTGCTGAGTTTGGGCCTATTCCTGCACCTTCACAGTCATTGGGGCAAGATTGGGCTCCTGCTCTGTTGCTAGATTGTGTTCGTAGGTATAGACTTAAGCAAGGGCCAATGTGTGAGCTGGAGAAGCGCAGGAGGCATTGTACCTCAGAGACACTCCTTGGAGGTGCAGTGCCTTTATGTTCATATCTTGTGTTTGAGGAGAACATATCTCACATTGGCTCTTTTCAGGGTGCAGCATACTCGCTCCTCTCCAGCTTAGCACCCAGCCAGCTCCACAGGCCGGCAGGTAGGAGGAGCAGAGCCATTGCTTCCCCACTTGCCATCCACTTGCTTGTGGAAGTGGAGGGGAGTGTTGGGCATGCAGCTGCCTCATTGCCCCTATGCCAGGAGCTGTGTTGCGAGAGAGTCTTCTGTGGCCCTGCAGGGGCGTAGGGAACCTTACTCCCCTGTGCAGCTGTGGAAGACCAGGGCACGATTGAGCCCTAAATGGTGAGTTTTTAATTTTAATCTGAGGTTTGCTCAGTTTTAAACTCCTGTCAGATTACACAGGAGAACTTGGGAAACACACAGTTCTTCTATAAGAAGCATGTAAAGTGGTACTAACAGGATAATTATAATGGAGTAACAAGTGGGAATCAAGGTAAACTGGCCAAAGAAAGGGGAGATGGAACAAAGAGCCTTTTCATGAGTGTGATGTTTACTCCAACAATACCTGCAAATGGTGCGGGTGATCTTTAGTAAGGGTAGATTAATGCTAGACATGTCCCAGATCCAACAAAATTTCAGGATTTGAGAGGATGCTACCTCCCTCCTTCCCATTAGTGTCTCTCGAAAAGTTTCTCCTGCCAGATTCTCCTCCATAGACAGATCTCAAACACGTCCTTCTATTCCCCTCTGATCTCAAAACTCTTACTTTAATCCATCCTTGATATTTTGCTAAAGAGAAGGAAAGGACCCCTCTCCTCCCATTTTATATTATTTAATTAAAGCTCCTTTTATATTTTTGTCCCTTTGCATCTTTGTAAACATTTTTTTTCTTCCTACTGAAACTGTTTGTTAGCGTCTGGCATTTTTAGGGAAAGACAGACCCATCTCACTGAGACTTCAAAAACTACATGTTGGACCTAGTGACTAGAGAAAGACAATGTTTGGAGTTACATCAGTATCACATTTTATTTTCTAAGGATGCAAGGAGTTGTAAGTAGACTGGCCAAATTATTGAAACCTGGAGGAATGATATTATTTCGAGACTATGGAAGATATGATACTTCTCAGCTTCGTTTTAAAAAAGGTATGTCCTAAGAAACTTTTGTTTGTTTGTTAGCATTTATTATTCACTTTGCATATCTTTTAAAGGGACAGCACAGACTTTCTATTCACAATTTTTATCTTTTAGGCCGCTGTTTGTCGGAGAATTTTTATGTACGAGGAGACGGTACCAGAGTTTATTTCTTTACAGAAGGTATGAATGGCTGAAAAAACAGATTTCAGTTTTATACAAAAGTTCTGAGTGTCTCTTGAGATGACATGGGGTACAAAGCCTCTTAAAAAGCCATTTAAGTAATTTTCATAGCTCTTTAACTCTCCATTTTTCAAAAATGTGAAGCTAATTTTTGTGGAAGATCTTTTCTTTTACAATAGGCAGACTTTGATTCTCTTCCTCAGCTATGTCATTGAAGCTGACGTTATATATCAGCTATGTTAATTTAACAGTAGTTTAAGTGCCTCTTTACCCTGTATAAATATGTTATCTCTATACTAGCATCATTGCTTTGTATCTGTCCCTATCTCTAATAGTGAATTACGGCTACAGAGCTGCAGAGGGAGCACACAATTGTTTTTGTGGGACCAGTAAAAAGTGTGTAGTCCATTTTTTCTATTTTCTTCTTTTTAAATTCTGAGGACTGAGGTGATGAATTTTAGCAAGAAATAGGTCTATAATGGGAGGAGTTTCCTGCTGGAGATTAGCAGTGTTACCTAATTACGTACCTTTGTGATAATTCTTGGGGTATCCAGGACTATGAGTCACCTCGTCACCTCCCTGCCTCCAGTGAGAGAGAGAGAGAGAATTGCTTGTGCTTAACTGTCAGTTCCATGACACCTCCAGACTGTTAGCCACTCAAACAATCTCCTCTGGGCTCTGCCAGCCCTTACTTTGCCTTGCAGGTTAACCATAGGTGTACAGGAGTCCCTGAGCCCTTTGAAGCATTCCCCTGTAGTGTTCAGCCCCTTATCTACTAAACACCCATAATAACACCAGGTCTGCTGTTCCCAAGGAACAGTGTGCACACCAGTTTGAATTGTTCAACTCAGAATTGGCTCCTTGTACAACACCACAGCACTGAGATTTATTTATAGTGAAAACAGCAAGTTTATTATCAACTACTGAGATTTAAGAGCTAGTGAATAAGAATAATGGAAACAGACTGGTTATATTTAGAACAAAATCCTACTGCAATCCCCAGAGACTGAACTTTATAGGCTGCCCTCCAGTCTAAATAAGTGTCTCACCCAGATGTCCTTTGCAGTGTTTTAACCACACCTGGTTATGATCCATTTTTCTGAATGGAATCGCACTGCCCGATTACTTTCTTGGTGTAGGATAAAAGGTGTCTTCCTTGCCCATTTGTCAACTCTGCCTTAATACGGATTTTAGGTATACCTACAGAACTCTGTACATAGTATTTATACATACCTTTCACAACAATACTAATGACCAGCATAAGCCTGACTTTCATTTAAGGCCTCACATGGTATTCTTTGGTGAACCAGAATGTACATACCAGGATCAGGATATTCCTCTAACTCCCTTGCTACCTGGCACTCAGAGGCTTATGGGTCACAACCTTCAACCTAGTTTTGATAGCATCTTCAATTTTACACAGGTATAACTCTGACTTGCATGGTGTTAGCTCCTGATTAACAAGGGCAAACGATCCAAAATCAGATCTCTTAAAGAAATACCATTAAGCAACTAAACAGTGCTTCTTAGGAGCTGATTGTGTCCCATGACCCATACATAGAGCAGTCTTGGTGTGTGGATCTTCCCCCTACCATGGGTCTGGGGACCTGCAAGTTTACTAGAATTCTCCCTTGAAGGTAGGAGCACTAAAAAGGCACCTAAAAGACAGAACAGAGGAAGACAAGGCGGATGGGGGTTAAATAGCAAGCCACACTGGAACAGAGAGGGCTGGATATGAAAAGGAAGCATGAGACGGGAGAGAGTAAGGTCCCCCAGCATGTAGGAACCCTGCCCACTTTTCTGAGCCCAGATGGCCCCAAGGATTGTGGACAACCCAAGGGACTCAAACTCAGACAAAAGAATGCCCTCTGGTGGGGAGGAAACTGAGCCAGAGTGTGTGGTGTTTATTATTTTGTATGGGCTGTACTCTTGTTATCTATGTGATTAAGTATAAAAGAACATTAATGTGTTAGACTCTGTCCAAAGTGTGTGTTTGTGTTAACTCCTCCCCCTGTCAAAGCCTTTCTCCACTGGAGGAATCTTCTCCTGAAGAGTAGAAAGGCTCCAGCAGCAGGGAGGCAGTGGGACACCACACTGCTCAAAATAGCAGGGAAACTGGAGAGGCAGGGCTTGGGTGAGTAGAGAGCATACATAGCCACACCTTTCAGGAATGTCTTTAACTCTACATGCTTACACTGGGCCTCATCGGCTACAATGCTCTTGTTACCTGTGCTGGGAGGCGCTTTGCGAGTATGTATGATGATATGCCGCAGAAAGAAGTATGCTGTGTAGACACACCTAGAGAGCGTGCCTGGGGCAGTGGCTGGACTCCATTCAGGCTCCAGAAGCTTAAAACACTCTGGGATCCAAGGACACGGAGGCTTACATTTCCCACACAGCAGTCCAGTGGATGGCTGGAAAGGGGCGCCCAGCCAGATCAGTAGCACCTACTTCTTCTTTGAGTGCTTGCTCATGTCCATTCCATTGTAGGTGTGTGTGCGCCTCCGTGCATGGTTACCGGAACTTTTCTCCCTTTACCAGTACCCGTAGGGTTGGCTCCGGTGCCCCCTGGAGCCCCGCACACATGCCGCGGAATATGAGGCGCTGCCAACCCTACGCCCCCTCAGTTCCTTCTTTCTGCCTGTGACGGTTGCTGGAACTGCTACGACTTGCATCGCAACTGTTCTCAATCCCTTCTGTTGTCCTTAATCGTTTGTTGTTTGTCTTAGTTAGGTAGATTAGTCCTTAAGTGTTGTTAATAGTGGTAGTTAGTCACTTATGATAGTCCCAGCTGGGACTTTGCTGGGTGCAGGACGTGCCCCGGTCACCAGGCTTCACACCTTGTACCTCCTGTGGGAAGGCCTTTCCACTGAGAAAACCCCCATGATAATTGCCTAAAGTGCCTGGGGGAAGCTCATCGTAAGGACAAATGCAAGATTTGTAAGGCTTTCAGACCTCGAACCCAAAAAGACAGAGAGATCCACTTGAAAGCCTTATTAATGGAGGCAGCACTCAGACTGGCCTCCAAACCAACCCATTCTACCTTGGTACTGAGCGTGGCATCGGTGCAGAGCACGCTGTCAGAACCGGCCCCGCCTCAGCACCAGACTACTTCCTCTCTGTCAAGGAAGAAGCAGGGAAAGCAGTGCGTAGAGCGAGGCTGTTCCCCTCCACTGTCCAAGAAAGAGGCCATTCCCCCGCACTGTCCGAGTATGGGGCCGCACCGAGGTCAGACAGTGGAGAACGCGCTTGCAACCACTAGAGCCTATGTCTCCAACCAGAGAGCCACCCCCGACTCCTGGGAGGGCATCCGGCGCCATCGACACCAGGGGTGTTTCTTGCAGCGCAGACCTTGCTGGCCTTGCCCATGCCGCCTCCGCCCAGAGAGAAGGTGCCAGTGTCGGAGGGGAAGCCTGCATTGGGATCCCTGGTTGGTTTAGGTGATACCCGGAGCCAGGGGGATGATCTTCAGCAGCTCGGTCACCCTGAGTGGAAGGGTCGACACGGCGCTGGTCCCTGAGAAGTCATTCCAGGTCACGGTCGCTGGAGCACCCCGCATTGGCAGGACACGGATACGTGGTCCCCGGCACCGAGCAAAGCTCGTTCCAGGAGGCGGCACCTGTCTGGGTCACCTGCAGGAGGCTGCTCCCCAAAAGGAAGTCGGCACCACTCCCACTCCCCAGCATCGAGGAGTTCACCCGCACCGACGCAGCACAGAACCTGGTTGCCGGAGGCTGACTAGGCACCTAGAGGGAAGTGACATCGTAAGTCATCAGTGCCCAGGTGCTGCCCCTGGCTTTCCACTTTGCAGTCGGAGCATGATTCCCTGCGTCGGCACTGGTCGCGGCACTGGGGCTTGTCATTATGACAATCAATGACGCTGAGAGGTTGTTCTCCAAAGCACCAGAGCACCCACAGATCGGGTCATCGCTCCCTCTCCACTCAGCACCGTACAGCAGGAGCCTCCATTGCAGCCTCATTGTGGTCATCTGACAGTGAGTCGGCGTCCTCTCGAGAGGACGGCCACTAGGAGAGTTGTCGCTGCCAGCAAAAGATGTCAGAGCACCCCTCTGCTCAGACAGCCCCGGGATGGCCTCAGGGGCAGTGGCCACCCCAATGGCCTTATTGGGGACCTTGGGGGTTTCTGGTGGGGCCGGGTCCACTGTCGTTCAGGTCATCTGGGGTGCAGTGTGCACCACTGGCGCCGGAGAAGGGCCATCATTTGGCCTTCGACGACAATTCGGACCCCAGGAAAGGAACTCCTTTGGGGCCCCTCGTCAGCAGGAAGAGATGCCACCACCCGCTGCGCCCCTCCAGTCCTCCTCCTCTTCCCCAGATGAGGCGGTCAACCAGGGACCATCAGCGCCTCTGGATGATTTCAGGGCTTATCAAGAACTCAAGAGGGTGGCTTCCAACTTGGGGTTGGAGGAGCTAAAGGAGGCATCAGACAGTCTCTTTAATGTCCTGGCAGTGGCTGTTCCAGCCCAGGTTGCCCTCCCTGTGTATGAGGGAGCATTAAAGATAGTGAAGGCCCTCTGGCAGACCCCTTCATCAGTGGCCCTAACCTCTAAGGGGGCCGAAAAGAAATATTATGTCCGGCCAAAGGATTTGAGTACCTTTTCACCCACCCCTCTCCTGATACGCTGGTGTTAGATACTGCCAACCAGTGGGATAGGCAGGGACAGCCTGGTTCCATGCCCAAAAATAAAGACCACAAAAAATTGGACTTGTTTGGGAGAAAGGTTTATTCGACAGCAAGCCTGCAGTTTTGAATTGCCAATCAGCAGGCTTTCCTGGGCAGGTACAGTTTCAGTCTCTGGAACTCCCTAAAGCACTTTGCGGACACTTTGCCCAGAACCAGGTGCTGGACTTTAGCACCATCCTGGAGGAGGATATTACGGTGGTCAGAGCAGCGCTGCAGGCATCTTTGGATGCAGCAGACTCGGTGGGCAGAGCCATGGCTTCTGCCATCTGCATGTGCAGGTGCTCGTGGCTGCAATCCTCGGGTCTGTCCCAGGAGGTCCAACAGTCCATCCAGGACCTCCCCTTTGATGGGTCGGCCTTGTTTGTGGACCAGACAGATGCGAAGTTGCATGGTCTGAAAGACTCGAGGGCCACGCTCCACTCCTTGAGTCTTTCTACACCCCAGGCCAAGGCGCCAGTTCCATCCTCAGGGCCAGCAACAGCAGAGATACCAGCCACAGTGGTTCATGTCCTACAGACAAAGGGACAGAAATAGGGGGTCTAGGAGACATCGACTAACACCAGGGTCCACCTCAGCCTCCCAGCAAGGATTGTCTAGGCGATCCAGTAATCAAAGGCGGTCGTTTTAAAGATGTGTCCAAGGACAGTGTTCTAGCCTGTTCCCTGGATCCCGCCTCTGTCTCTTCCTGAACCGCCTAGTGCCCTTCCTGTCCGAATGCGCCAAGGTCACTTGGGACCGCTGGACCCTTGGCATGGTTTTGGCAGGTTATACCCTCCAGTTTGCTTCTATCCCTCCCAGCAAACCTCCTCCCCATCCCTCTTCAGGGACCCCTCTCACGAGCAACTCCTCATGCAAGAGGTAGAAACACTTCTCAGTCTGGGGGCCGATGAAGGGTTTCCATCAGACATGAGGGGGAAAGGGTTTTACTCAAGGCACTTTCTCATCCCCAAAGCTAAAGGTGGTCTCAGGCCTATCCTAAACCTGCGTCATCTCAACAAATATCTCTAGAGACTGAAATTTCACATGGTCTCCATTGCCTCCCTCATTCCCTCCCTGGATCCAGGAGATTGGTGTGCCACCCTCGACCTAAAGGACACATACTTCCATATTCCTTTTTTACCCAGCCACAGTCGTTTCCTCCATTTCATGGTGGCTGGCTCCCACTACCAGTTTGCAGCTTTGCACTTTGGCCTTTCCTCAGCCCCAAGAATGTTTACGAAATGTATGGTGGTAGTGGCAGTGCACCTGAGATGCAACGGGGTCCAAATTTTCCCCTACCTGGACAATTGGCTAATCAGGGGCAGGTCCAGGGCCCAGGTCCAGAACAGTGTAAATCTGATGTGTGCCAACTGCTGCCAGCTGGGCCTGGTAATAAATGAGCAGAAGTCCACATTAATTCTTGTGCAGCGGATAGAGTTTATTGGGGCGGTCCTGGACGCTTCCCAAGCCAGAGCTTTCCTGCTCCAGCCACGCTTCAAGGCGATATCTGCCATCATTGCTTGCCTGCACCTCTGCCCGACTACAACAGCCAGGCACTCTCTGCAACTGTTAGGCCACATAGTGGCCTGCACTTACATGGTAAGGCTAAGACTCAGACCACCTCAGTCGTGGCTTGCCTCGGTTTATGCTCTGAGCAGACATTCCCTGGACCGGGTGGTCATAGTCCTCCCACCAGATCCTGGCTGCACTAGACTGGTGGCTGAGCCCCCAGGCAGTGTTGAGGGGTATGCCGTTTGAGGAACTAATTCCCTCGGTCACTCTGGTATCGGATGCCTCGAACATAGGGTGAGGGGCCCATATCAGCGCCAACTTCGGCACTCAAGGGGTCTGGTCGAGGGAGGAGAGGCGCATGCACATCAACGTGAGAGAGTTACAGGCTATTCAACTAGCATGTGGAGTGTTCCTCCACTTTATTGCAGGCAAGGTGATGCAGGTACTGACAGACAATACAGCGGCCATATATCAAGAGACATGGGGAATCCTGTTCCTCAGCCCTCTGCAAAGAAGCAATTTGTCTGTGGGACCTAGTGGTAAGGCACAATTTTCACATAATAGCCTCTCACCTACCTGAAGTGAGGAACAACGAGGTGGACCGCCTCAGCAGTTCATTCTTATGCCGCCACAACTAGTTGCTTCATCCAGAGGTGATCTCTATGATTTTCCAACGATGGGACTCTCCCCAGGTGGACCTATTTGCGTCAGCATGGAACAGGAAATGCCTGCAGTTTTGCTCCCTCTGCAGTCTGGAGGCCAGGTCACTCTCTGACACCTTACTTCTGCAGTGGTCGGGGAGCTTCATGCACGCATTTCTGCCCATTCCTCTTCATAAAGTCCTGCTGAAAATCAAGAGGGACAAAGGCGGACATTATCTTAATTGCACCAGCCTGGCTGCGCCAGCACTGGTTCAGCATGCTGCTGGACCTATCAATTGGTATTGCTTGTGAGTCACCTACAATGGAATGGACATAAGCAAGCACTCAACAAAGAAAAGACGGTTACTTATCTTGTAACTGTTTGTTCTTTGAGATGTGTTTCTCATGTCCATTCCATGACCCATCCCCGTTCCCTCTGCTGGAGTTGGCGGCAAGAAAGAACTGAGCGGGCGTAGGGCCGGCAGCGCCTCATATACCATGGCATGTGCACGGGGCCTAGGGGGCGCCAAAGCCGGCACTATGGGTACTGTTAAAGGGAAAAAAGTTCCGGTAATCGTGCATAGAGGCATGCACACACCTACAATGGAATGGACATGAACAACACACTTGAAGAACAACAGTTACAAGGGTAAGTAACCGTCTTTTATCAGAAGACATTAGAAGACATCACTCAGCTGAGGTTGTGCAGTGAGAAAGAATGACATTGGGGTTCACCACAGGAGGTGTTAAAGGTAGTTTTATACAGGACTTTACTGTGGAAACCAAGGAGTACATCTACACTGAAATAAAAAATCCGCAGCACGGCTGCAGTTGACCCATGTCATCTGTCTTGGGCTTGAGGGTTTCAGGATTTGGGGCTCTGAGACCCCTTGAGGGGATTGTCAGAGCCCAGGCTCCAGCCTGTGCCCAAACATTTACAGTGCAATATTTAGCCCTGAAGCCCAAGCCCCAGGAATCCTAGTCAAGTGGCCCAGGGGTCTGAGACTTGGTGCTGAAAAATTTTCATTGCAGTGTAGATATATCCAGAATGAACAAATGAACAAACATTTTCCTTCCTCAAATCCAGTGTGACTTAGAGCTCTGAAGAAAGATTGCTATAAACTGTGATCAATATTTTACGGATACCAGGCATGAGGTTTTATTCCATATTATAACAGTGATGCCACAAAGGTGGTCTCTTTTACAGAAGGATTTCTCATGGGCTGTTCTATTCCAGATGACAAAGCAGAGCAGATTCCAGCTCTCATGAACTATATGTATTAAATTTGTAAATTCTTTAACTGGCTGTATCAGTTTGTTTTTTAATTATCACAATTTTACTTCTCATTTGGGGAACAGATGAGGTCCACAATATGTTTACCCTGGCGGGGTTAGTTGAAGTGCAGAATCTAGTTGATCATCGATTACAAGTCAACAGGAAGAAAAAAGTGAAAATGCAGCGAGTTTGGATACAAGGCAAGTTCCAGAAACCACTCCAGCCACCTCAGAATAGCTGCCAATAGGCACCCTCATGGCTAAATATATAGTATTTCCCAGAGACCAAAATAAGTGTGAGCACATATACTTCCTGTGAATCCAGTGGTATGTGCCAAAAAGGCAGGAAAAATGCTGAACTTGAAAGCATTTTTGTACTATTTTATTAAGTTTACTTTTTTTTTTTTTTGTTAAGAATTGATGTGGAAAAATGTCTCTTGCCTCTGCTTGTATACATAATAAAAATGATTATGCTCTAACCTATTCATATCTCAATGATTTCTCATTATTTGATTGGAATGGTCAAACAATAATATAAAAATTTAACCAATCAACTTGCTGCTGTAACTCTCATAATTTGTAAAGAGAATTTTAGACTGAAATTGAATTGTCTTCGATGGTTTGAGCACAGAAATGTCAGTTCTCATAGTTATCACTGCTCCTGCACTCTCTCCTCGCTTGATCCCAGAGTCTGGGCTCCAGACCAAGCTCAAACCCAAATGTCTACACTGCAGTTTTCTAGTCCTGCAGCCCTCATGAGCCTGAGTCAGCTGACCCGGACCAACCGCAAATGTTTTATTGCAGTGTAGACATACTCTGAGACTCAGATCCCTACATCAGTCTTTCTTCATCTCACAAGTGGTGTCCTCATCTCTTGGAGGAACCTTCTTTGTGCATATGCCTTCTCTTCCCCTATCTGAAGGTGGGGTCACCTGAGGGAGTTAGTCCCTTCATTCCTTTTTGATTTGCATAAAGAATTATTTCTTCCTAACAGTAGGCAGTCCATCCTCTGAGGGACATTAGCTAAATTCTTCAATATCTTTCATCATTCAGTTCCTCCATTCTGATTGGCTAATTGTCTCAGAACTCCACTGCCTAGCTATGTGCCCATAACTAACATGCCAATTCCAGCTTCTTATCCACTCCCTATCCAGTTACCCCATCTAAACTGAAATGTTAAATATAATTAAGCTTAAAAAGGACTGTATTTAATTAGGTGAGGGAGCTAAGTCTTCCTCAGTGGCTAAGTAGCAGTAGGCAATGGAGGTTTATTGAGAAGATCAGGATGAGGTAGGGGAAAGAGGCAGAAGTTGAGACCATCATGTTTGTTGGGAACTGTGATGGGGCAAAGATACCTCACACTGGGAAGGAGAGGGTTAATGAGAACTTGTGGACTCAATAGGCCGTGCCCTGCTATTCCTGCAGCAGATATCAGGCCTGTAGAGGAGAGTTAAAAGGAGGAAACCTATCCCAAATCTAGGCTGATCAGGAAGGAAAGCAGAGCTCTGCTTCTCCAGGTGTGAGGAAAGCCTGGTTGCAGCCAGAGACTGAGGTTGAGATAGCCTTGCCTTACTTTGCATCCCAGTGGAAGGGATGACCAGATCCTGGGAGACTGGCTGAAATCCTGATTGAAGACAAGCATTGCTGGTTCATCAGATGACCATGGTTTTCAGTTGTGTTTTATCCAATTTCTTGTGAAACTTAATATTCCAGAAATGGTAGGACTGAAGTGTGCCTTGGCCAGAGAGCTAACACGCCACTACATTGGACCTTGCAAGAGACAGCGAACCTATCAACAGAGACCCATGGCTGGATGATTTGTGCCCTGACAGGCCACAAGGGGTCATTGCAGAGGTAAATCTGACATAGGGATTCCAAGGACAGTAGCCAATCAGAGCATAGGGGTTTATACTCAAGAAATAGGCTGGGGTCAAACAAAAGGCCAAGGTGAGAGGATGAGGATCATGTTTCAACATAGTAATCATGTGAGAGTGTTTCCTGTTAACTCATTATCCTGTGCTAACACAGTCCTGGGCTTTTGGCCTCAGTTACTTTTCTATAAGGACATCATCTGTCAGATTAATTTACCTTATGATATGATAATAAACAGGGAACATTCTTAAGTTAATCTAAGCAGTGTGCACACATTTAAGAATTAATGACAGCAGTATATTCTGTGCTAGTAGCTGAAAGCCCATGCTGTTGCAGGTGTAATTTGTAAAGTTGTATGTAAAAGAGCTGAAAATGGCTGAGAATGTAAAAATAGGACAGTAACAGACCACTAATCTCAGAGGTGTTTGAACCTGGTGATATGCTAAACAAAAGGGACTCTCAACCAGGCTTGCAGCTGTTTCCATCCCTTTACACTGACTCCACAGACACTCTAGGCCATCAAAATGATGTTTGGGGTGGTTGTGTGAGTGGCTGTCTTGATTTGTGTATGGATTGTGTTTGCGGGAAGAGTTGTGTTGATTTGTAAGGGTAGCAGAAGAGGAGGGTGTTACAGTGAAGGGCAATGCATATTTGGAGCTATTGTGTACGCTGGGTGTATTGATTTGTGTCTGGAGCATTGTGCTGGGAGATTTATGTTAATTTGTGCACGTGGTGAATGGGTTTTTGCTGCAGTGAAGGGGAATGTGTGTTTGGGGTTATTGTGTATGTTGGTTGCGGTATTCTGTGAATGGTTGTGTTGATTTGTGTTTGGGGGTATTGACTTGTGTTGATTTTTGCAGGTGGCAGTTGGGCATAGGAGTATGGCAATTGGGCCAAGTAATCCACCATCTCTGTGGTCTCCCTCATGCAACCAATTAGATTGTTGCATGCAAATTAGCTGTAGAGTAGGAATTTTGACTGGTTGAATTACCTCTGATGTCACACTGGTCTAGGACTCTTGTCATGGCATAGAGTCACACCTTACTGTGGCTGTGCAGGTGTAATTTGTAAAGTCAAAATGGCTGAGTTCTTAAAACCTGGATGGTAACAGACCACAAAACCCAGTAATGATTCAACTTGATAATATCCTGAACAAAAAGAGTTCCCAACCATGCCTGTGGCTGCCTCAGTTGCTTCACAGTGACTCAACAGACATTTTAGTCTTCAGAATGACATTCTTCGACTCTTTATAGATAGATATAGACCAGTGATTCCCAAACTTTTCTCTGCCGTGGCACACCTTGATACCTTTAATTATTTTGAGGCACACCACCATATAGTCTCCAAATGAACTCACGAATATTCATGAGCCAATTCAGAACTCTTCAAGTAGTTTTTCAAAAAATTCCATGGCAAGCCTGACAGCACACCAGTGTGCTGCGGCACACCAGTTGGGAAACACTGATATAGACCATCAGCTCCAAATCAAGTTATTTTACCAGTTCACAGACATACTTATTCTGATTAAATATTACATATCTCCTTAATCAGCTGTATTGGTTTACAGAGAGCCTCCTTATCAAAGGATGAAGTAAGTATTACCCAAAAGCATCTTTTGTTTGAAAGGTTGATGGTGTTTGTATCAAAATGTTATATAGCTACCACATTTCACCCTACAAAGGTGGCTAAGTTTCAGTGGAGGGTAAAGTAATTTGGGACCAGGCATTGCCCATACAAACTTCCCATCAAGCTTTTAGCTTTCTTTCCTTTAGTTGTTTGAGTCTGGCCATTGTATTTTTATTTATTTGTTTGTTTATTTATTTTAAGTGCAAGCACTAGCCACCTAGTTTGCTGGTAGTGCACAGCTACAATTAATTTCTGGACTGTGAAAAATAAAGCAAGATAAAATTCTAGAAAAGGTACTTAGGAGTACTGTGACCACACTTTAAGAAAGATGTGGACAAATTGGAGAAACTCCAGAGGAAAACAGCAAATATGATAAAGGAGGTTTTTGAAAATATGAATTATGAGGAAAGGTTGAAGGAATTTGGCATGTTTAGTCTAGAGAAGTGAAGGTTAAGGGGAGGACAAGATAACAGTCTTCAAATATGTTAAGGAGTGCTATAAAGAAGATGAATGGATGATCCATTATTCTCCTTGACACCAAAGATAGGACAACAAGTAATCAGTTTAGTTTGCAGCAAGGAATATTAGGTTAGATATTAGGAAAATCTTTTCAGCTTATAAGGATAACTAAGCATGGGAACAGGCATCTTAGAAGGGCTATGGAATCCCTGTCTCTAGAGGCTTTTAAGAACAGGTTAGACAAATGTCTGCCAGGGATGATCTAGGTATACTTAAAACTTCCTCAGTGCAGGGTGATGGACTACATGACCTCTTGAAGTCCCTTCCAGCCCTACATTTCTAGGATTCCTTCCATTACAGTAGATATGAAATGTCCCTAATTTGTAAAAATATTTTTATATTACACTTCTATGTATTCTGTACAGATAAAATTATTTTACATAAGTGGCAAAGGTCTGTGCTTCCCCCTCCTCAGAGCATATAGTATTGCAGAAGGTAGAAATTAATGCCCATGGAGTCTTCATCTCTTCCATTCTTCTCAGTCTCAAAATGAAGTCTTTTAAACTTTTTTATCTTTCATGGTCATTTTAGCCCAATTACATTTTAAATCACAGGAGTTATAGATAGAAAAGACCTTACTAGATCATCCAAACCATTTCCCTTCCCGCGCATCTAAAATGTGCTTTGGTTAAATGTCTAGACCCTCTGAGGTAGATCATAGAAAACAATGACTTACGTTTCTGAATTTCACATTTTTATGAACCTGATCCTATGTTCCTGATGAACACGAAGCTCCTGTTGAAGTCAGTGGGAATTTTATATGCACTATACCTTTCATTTCTGGCACTTAAACCATTTATCCATCACTGAACCTTAGCCACCTGTAGGGTGAAATATGGTATAACTGCACAGACATGCTCCCCCACTGTTTAGGACAAGAGGTGAAGAATATCACTTCTATTGTGAACTATAATGGGAATCTTCAGGAGACAAAATATAATTATGCCAATTGAAATTTAACCAGGACACAGGGAGGGGTTAACATCCTTACCACTTTAAAGAGAGTTATGAGATCTTTCCTGACCACAGCTGGTCAGGACCTTTGGACACCTCATGCAAAAGACAAATTGTTTAAAAAAGTGCAACAAATCAACACAATATTTGCATAATCCATCTAACTGTATAATATTAATGTTATTTTGGCTGGGCAAGTTTATTGATCTTATTCATGGAAGGATATACTATATTAGTATATGATATTTATTATGTTTTTTAAAAATATTAATGTAATTTTTAATTGTTGCAAGGGCATCCAGAGTGTGGGAGAGTGCCTTTTGGTTGAATAATTAACAGTGAAATAAACGAAATGATATAATAATCTTTAAAATATAGATTTATAATAAAATGTACTTTAAAATAATATCTTTTCACTTTAAAGGCAAAGAATGATCATGAGCTCCACATTTAAACTGTAATCAGTGCTTTAGTATCTAATCTTCATGCATTCATCTTTCAAACCCAACAGACTCTCATGATGACAAAACATTATGTATCCCTTTTGAGAGGTTTTCCAGCTTGCCTTCCCTCTGACATTTTGGGTTCAGTCTGGTAAAGACAAATACTTGACAGACTTCTTCAAAGCATCCCATTAACATTCTTGAACGAGAGATGGATGGACTCTGCATCACACGTCCTGTTAAATTAATGTCAATTTACTAGACTGTAGTGCAGAAAAGTCTTTTCCATACGTCTTCAGACATATCCAGCTCTAATGTAATCCTTACCAATATAACATATTAATTGAGATGTCATCAACTCCAAAATATCTGCTATTTATAAGGCAACAAATTATATCTTTAATGTATTAATGACACATTTGTTTAGTTTCCATACAAGAAATATTAAACTTTCTTTTTATTGATTGCTTTTAAAATACAGAATAAAACCGAAAAGCCTAAAGGTAACTGCAGGTCATAACCCACAGGATCATAAATCACATAAAGATATAATAATAATTGTAACATATATAATATATTTAAAGTTCCTTAGGTGGCAACCAGAAAATGACAAGAAAAGAATGACAAAAACAAGCAGTCCTCCATTTATGTGGGTGGAGGGGAGCGTATTGCAGCCAAAATTGCTTATTTCTCCTGGTATGAATCCGAAACATAACTCAGAAACAGCTGAGGGATGCAAAGTAGAGAACCCATTGTATAACATATTATTACAATAGCATAATGTAAACAACTGTAAAGTCAGTATAATGGATGCATCTGGAATATTGTATCATTATTCATAGAAGAGAGATGGGTTTCTGAGCCCTCACCCACTGTTTTAGAATCCAGACACAAAGCAATATGATCTGCAATGTGGAGAGACGCAAATAAAATCCACAGAACACACAAACATTTCAAGTGGTTTGGAAAAAAAAAAAAAACCCTGAGAGGCAGGTGTTGCTTTTCAAAGCCGGACCATGAGATATGGCCACTTAAACTAGTATTTAAAACAATATGCACCAATCCTGCCGATCTTACAGCCATTTAACCTTCACTGAGAGAGGGCAAGAATTATGTGAATGAATAAGTAAACATCAGTGATATTTTAAAAGGGTTTTGAACACATGTAACTCAATGCCATTCAGCCGGTGGAGTCCCCAAAGTCTCTTCTTCTTCCTTTTGATTTTGCCTGATAGGTGAGCGTGGTACAGGCTTAGCATCATAGTTCTTCTGTCAGATATTAGCTACGAAACTAAGATAAATTGATTGTCTTCTAAACAGGCAAAACCACTGTTCATGTGCTTCGCTGGAGAGCCTAGGTTTGGAAGTGTAAATCTTTATTACTCTTGGCAGTGTTAAAGACTTACTTATTTTTTAGGAAAATCAGATAAGCCCCACAGATCAGAAGCAGTAAGGGATCCCAAATTAGAGCCTGATCCTGCATATCTTGTGCATTCAAAGCTCCCATTGATGTTAGATGTTATGTTCTAAAGTCAGCTATTTGTTTCTCTTTCAAGTCAGCAATATCTATGGAACAATTTAAGGCATGATTCAGGCCTATAACTAAACTCCTGCAGTATAAATCAAGTCAGCTAAAACATCACCTTATAACTCCAGGTCTTAAATTTGGCTACAGGTTTTAGGCAATTATACTATCTGCATAGTTTAGGAAAGAGTAAATATAAAAACACATCAGCTGATGCATTATATTAACTCGCTACACTATGTAGCTAATTCTACACATGGTTATAAAAGCATTTTCAGTTGTGGAAGTTTCCAAATAATGGTTGTGGTGATCATCGTTAAACTCCAGTGGATGTTACAGTCTTGTTCGTATGTGGGTAACATGGATTTTCCATAACACATTCATTTTGTGTGTGTGTGCTTTTCTAGTTTTAACAAATATATGGCATCCAAGTGAAATAAAAACTCACCTTTTTGGCATGATTGACAGATTCTCTGAAGGCCTGGAGCAATACAGACTTCTCTTATTGGCTGTTTCGCCTCCATGTATTGCAGTTAGAGTGCTGAATGGTGGCTGTTTCAGAAGCCATAGGATAGGCTAGTAAGTGTAGGACTGCGGTTACTCCTGTGGAAAAATGAATTATCAGAGTAGTCTGAAATGTTATAAAAATTGATAATGGGAAAAATGGAAAAAGTCAGATTTGAACTGGAAACTTTGTCCTATATAAACTCTATATGTTGACTTTATGAAATTTTTAAAGTAATAATCAATGATGTGGTCTCAAAGTATTTGCAAATGCTCTTGTGCTGGTATGGAGACCAGATGCTACCAGTGTTGCCAAAGGGGATCTAATGTAGTGGTTGCAACAGGAGGCAGAAACCACAGAGAGAATTATAGGGGAAAGTGCAACTCTAAGAATGGCTTATAATTAATTTACAGGGACAAGGAAAATGAGGGTATAATGTACAGAATGTGCCTACTATGGAAAAAGAATGCAAATTGGAACAATAGTACTGATCTCTTGAAGTCTGAGCTCATTCTTTCATAAAGTACATGCCCATTGTCCTTTTTTAAGAGGCACAAGCCTTTGAGTTTCAGCATATTTTTGGTTCTTGACCTCATAAAATTTTCCAATGGGGACAGATAAGTGGATTTGGTGGGAGATAAAGCAGTTTTGCCATAGCAAAAATATGGTAGTAAAAATATCAAATTTGTTGTATTCACAAACATGCTGGAATTAGGCTTTGGTTTTTCACTTGTTTTTGTCAGTAGGATGAACTTTTTGCTCAGCTTTCACATGCACCATATTACACCAATGCTAAGAGGAGAAAACAGGTTTAAAGACCGAATATCACACAGGACCAACACCATCAAAGTTACCAACCAAGCAAGTACAAAGGCAGGTAAAGATAAAGAAAATGACCAACACCTACTAGTAATTAAGTTTTATTTTTTGAGTACTTGCTCATGTCCATTCCCAACTTGGGTGTGTGTGTGTGCCACATGCACCTTAGTGGTACCCGTACGAGCCGGCTCTAGCACCCCCTGCAGCGGCGCACACATGTGCTCGCATATAGGTGCTGCTGGCTCTCCCAGTTCCTTCTTGCCACCAGTCATGGTGCTGGAACATCTCTTGCCTTCGCAAGTTCTCTCGCTAAACCTAGTGGTTTATTTTCTGTTCTAGTGTACATAATTTGTTTCTTAGTTCTAGTTAGTTGTTAGAGTCCTAGGGTCGGGACATGCCCTCTTCCCTGGGATTTAAACCCTGCACTTAATCCTGATGGAGTCGGCACTCAGACCAATGTCAGAGTCTGGCAGACTGGACTCAGCACCAAGCGCGACAGCCTCGGCGCTCAGTGCGCCTCCAGCACCTTTTTCCTCCTCTCAGCACTGGTCACTGTCTCCGGTGCCGAAAAAGAGGCTGAAGAAGACATGTGGAATGTGGTCGCTCCCCCGCGGAGAAAGCCAAAGGGGATCAGGAGAGACCCACGTTGGGCTGCCACTCCTCCCCAGCTCAGAAGGGTCCTTCGCCACTGCAAGCGTCGACCCAGGCTCCGGATCCTCCTCTGACTACTGGTAGCAGTAGAGGCCCTCACCACTTACTAGTGCTGTCAATGCCGGAGGCCTTCCAGGCCATGAAGGACCTTCTGGCACTGCCCATGCTGCTGACACCGAGAGACGGCAGGCTGCCGCACCGTGATTCAGCAATGGCGCTGGCTGGTAATGTGTCGAGGGACAGATTGGCTTGACAGTCTCCTTCTTCGAGACACCGTTCGCCGGTGCGTAGGTCCTCCCTGGAGTCAAGACCGCGCTCTTCAGGTCAGGTTAGCGCTGGACCGGGCTCCCGCCATCGGTCTCCAAAGATCCGGCACAGGGCTGAACACCGAAGGTCACCCGTTCCAGGACATGTTTCTCTGGCACTGGGGCCCCACTCACCTAACCCTTATAGGAAGCTGAAAGATAAGAGCTGGTCCCATCACACTCATCATTCAGGCTCTCCGCACCTCTCACGGATGCTGGTGCATTAACGAGCTCCGCATGACACCATGAGATACTCAGAGTCAGCACCACCCTGGCCGATGAACAGCGGCGACTCCTCGGACAGCGAGGAAGTTGTTTATACCAGGCAGGCTCTGGCCCTGATGCCTGGCTTCCCGACGGTGCCGCCTGTGGGAGCATGGCTGCAGCGACAATGGCCCAGTCTGTGGCCTTATTGGCAGGGCCCATGGGGATGCCGCAAATCAGTTCCGGGAGAGGAACATGGGTGCCACACTCCTCCTTTCCCCAGAGTTCTGCATCGTACCTGGATTCAGACTCTGACCGGGACAGCTCACACACATTGAGCTCAGGGGGAACTATCACACCCAGGCAGAGGTCCCTCCCCCAGCCCAGGTGCTGTCCTCATCCTCATCTTCTCTGGATGAGGCAGTCGTGGGACCCTTGTCTGCGGTGCCGGTAGATGACTTCAAGGTGCATCAGGACTTGATCAGGACCTGCCCTCCTGCCCCTCAGTCGGAGTTCCAGCAAGAATGAACCGGGAGGGATGGGGAGCCGATGGTGCCTATATGCGGGCGCATGTGCGTGCCATTACAGGGGGTGCTAGAGCCAGCTCATACAGGTATCACTAGGGGAATGTATGCATGTGGCGTGCACACACACCTAAGTTGGGAATAGACTTGAGCAACACATCTCGAAGAACAACAGTTACAGGTAAATAACCATTCTTTCTTAAGTGCTCAGTTTCTTAACAAATATAGCTAAAATCTCAGTTTTTCTTTGAATGCTGCTCATGTTGATTCCATGTTAGGTGTGTGCTTGCCCATGTGCATGGCTCCTGGAGATTTTTGTCTTGGTGATATCTGTAGGGCTGGCTGTGGAGCCCCGTGCTCATGCACTAGTATATGAGGTGCCGGCAGCTCTGCGCCCCCTCAATTCCTTCTTTCCACCTGTGACGGTTACTGGAACTCCCTCTCTCTCTTGCGGTTGCAAGTGCTTCATAGTTGTATTATAGTTGTTGTAAATTAGTTTTTCCTATATAATTAATAGTTAGAAAATTAGGTATTAGTGGTCCCGCTAGGGATGTTCACCTTGGGATGGTGCATACCCCGTTCCCCGGGCTTCAAACTGTTTTCTGTCTGCCACAAGCCTTCCTGCTCAACAATCCCCATGATATCTGTTTAAAGTGTGTAGGGGAGATGCACAGAAGGGATAGGTGCAATATCTGTAAGGGCTTCAGACCATGGACTAAGAAAGATAGGGACATGCGCCCGAAAGCCCTTTTGATGGAAGTGGCACTTATACTGGCCCCAGAACCATCCTGCTGCAACTCGGTGCTGAGTACGTCAGTGTCGATGTAGATTGCACCACTGTCACCGGGCCTGTCTCAGTGCCATTCAACTTCGCTCATACCGAAGAAACGGCAGAAGAAGCAGCGTGCAGACAGAGGTCATTCCCCCGCGCTCAAGGACAAGAAGGCAAGGTCAGGTAAAGGACCCTTGTTGGGCCTATTTCCTGCATTGGAATGACAGGAACTGGCTTCTCCACCTCCGGCTTCAGGCCCTTTGAGGGAACCACCTCTGACTTCCAGGAGCAGAAGGGAGGCACTCCAGCTATTGGTGCCATCAAAGCCAGAGGCTTTTCAGGCAACCCAGGGACCTTATGGCCTTACCAGTGCCCCCCCACTCCATGGGACCTTCCCTCGGTACTGGAGTCAGTAAAGGCTCCTGTCTCCAGGGCAAAATCCACGATGGGATCACCACAGTGGATGCTCGACAGGTGCCACTTCCCTGAATCATGGCGCTGGTCCATAACACCCTGGCCCTGGTCCCCCGCTTGGCAGAGGTCTCCTCCCTTGCAGCACTGGTCTTCAGCAGCATGCTCTCAGTCCCCGACGCCAAGTCACACGTCTATGGCAGGGCATCACCGATCTAAGTCTTTGTCCTCCTGACACCAGTTACTGATGATGTGGCGATGAGCACAGGACTTCTGACACTGATCCCCAGTGCCCTGTTCCCCAGCATCGTGCCATTTGCCACACTATCAGCACTCGTCACCAGAGCGGCACTGCTCCTGGGAAGCCCAGCGCCGCTCTCCCTGGTACCACTTTATACAAGTTTTTGGCGCAGGTTCCACGGTGGCAGGCTGGCCTCAGGGACAATGATCAGTCAAGTGGCCCTACAGGAATCCATGGGGAATCCCTGTGATACCAGGACCCCACTCGTGCCAGTTGTCTGAGCAGCAGTTCAGTGCACGAAGGAATGCTTAAGGGCATCAAGGCCCTATGGCAGATCCCATCCTCCCTGCCACCAACATCAAAGAGGGCTGAAAAGAAATATTACGTCCCGGCCAACGGATTTGAGTACCTCGTCTCACACTTGCCCCCAGGTTCCCTGGTGGTGGCAGCCGTGAATGACGAGATAAGCAGAGCCAGGCAAGCTCAATCCCTAAGAATAAGGATTCAAAGAAGCTGGATCTGTTCGGAAGCAAGATTTATGCCACAGCCAGTCTGCAGTTCAGAATCTCCAGTCAGCAAGCTTTGCTGGGGAGATATAATTATAATATCTGGGACTCCTTGGCAAAGTTCAAGGATTCATTGCCACAAGAATCTCAACAAGAGTTAGTCTCTATCTTAGAAGAGGGCAAGGCTGTAGCCAGAGCCTCCCTGCAAGTGGCGTTAGATGCAGCGGATTCAGGGCAAGGTGAATGGCCTCTGAAGTGTCCATATGCAGATGTTCCTAGCTGCAGTCCTCTGGGTTGTCCCAGAAGGTGCAGCAATCAATACAGAACCTCCCCTTCAAGGGCAATGCCCTTTTTTCAGAACAAACCGATACTAGGCTCTATGGCCTTAAAGACTGTAGGGTTACTTTATGCTCACTGGGCCTGTACATCCTGCAAGCCTCTAGGACTCAATTCCACCCTACGCAGCAACAGCCTAGATACCCAGTTCCTTCATGGTATGGCTCCTCTAGGAGGAAAGAGACAGAGGCTTTAAACATCACCACCCTGCTCTGACCTCCTCCACAACTCTCCTGGGCCCCTCATGTCACCTAAGTGGGCTATAACAGCTGTTTTGAGGTTGCACCCAAGGTCGGTGCCCAAGTCTCACCTCAGGATCCATCCCCCCTTTTATTTCTGAACCGCCTGTTGCCCTTCCTCCCTGCATGGGCCCAGATTACAGTGGCCCACTGGGTCCTCAACACCATATCAACTGGCTATACCCTGCAGTTTTCCTCAATCCCCCCCCCACTCTTATTCCCTTTCCCTCTTCAAGGACCCTTCTCACAAGCAACTTATTCAGGAGGTGGAAACCCTTCTGCTGGTGAGAGCCGTAAAAGAAGTTCCTCGAGACAGGAAGGGAAAAGGGTTTTACTCCCGTTACTTTTTTATCCTGAAAGCAAAAGGGGGTCTCAGACCTATCCTGGGCCTGCACTGTCTCAACAAGTATCTTAAGAGGTTGAAGTCCTGCATGGTCTCTCTAGCTTCCATTATCCCTTCCTTGGATCCAGGCAACTGGACCGTTACCTTTGACTTAAGAGATTCGTATTTCCCCATCTCAATTTTCCCTGGCCACAGGAGATTCCTCCGGTTCATGGTGGAGCAATGCCATTATCAATGCCTTTGGCCTTTCACAGGGGTCTTCACAAAGTGCATGGCTGTAGTGGCTGCTTACCTTAGATGTCGGGAGGTACAGATCTACCCTTACCTGGATGACTGGCTCATCAAGGGCAGGTCACAAGCTCAGGTCCAGTGCAGCCTTGATCTGGTAAGGGCTACCATCTGGGCCTACTTGTAAATGAGCAGGAGTCAACTCTATCTCCAGGCCAACAGATAGAGTTTATAGGTCCAGTCCTCAACTCCACCCAAGCCAGGACCTTCCTCCTGGAGCCTCAGTTCTGAGTCATGACAAATCTCATCATGCTCATTCGAGCCTACCCTCTCACGACTGCCCAGCCATGCCTCAAGCTGCTGGGGCATATGGCAGCCTGTACTTATGTGGTATGGCACGTGTGTCTACGCCTCAGACTTCTACAGTTGTGGTTAGCCTCAAGCAGACACGGTTTGGACTGTGTGGTCACAGTCCCACTGCATGTTCTGTCATCCCTGAATTGGTGGACAAACCTGCATTCAGTGATGGAGGGCATGCCCTTCGAGGGATTATCCTCCTCTGTGACAATGGTCTCCGATGCCTTGGACTTGGGGTGGGGAGCCCTCCTCAACAATCTCAACACAGAATGGTCTGGTCACAGGAGGCTCGCTGCCTCCATATAGATGTCATAGAACTCAGGGCAATATGTCTGGCTTGCCAGGTGTTCCTTCCCTATGTGATGGGCAGGGTGGTCCAAATTATAACCGACTGATACCGCCACAATGTTCTACATCAACAAGCAAGACAGAGCCCGTTCATCAGCCCTGTGCCAGAAGCTGTCCACTTGTGGGACTTCTATGTGCAGAACTACATTTATTTCATGGCTTCACATCTGCCGGGCACCAGGAACCCACTAGTGGACCTTCTTAGCAGGTCCTTTTCATCTCACTGTGAGTGGTCACTCCACCCAGAGATGCCAGTATGATCTTCTGGAAGTGGGGGGTCTCCCCAAGTGGACATTTTCGTGTCCAGGCAGAACAGGAAGTGCCACCAGTTCTGCTCAATCCGCGGTCTTGACAAGGGCTCCGTATCTGATGCCTTTCTTCTCCCATGGGCAGGATCGCTAATGTATGCCTTCCTGCCAATACCACTGATCCAAAAGGTCCTGATAAAGATCAAGTGCGATAAGGCGAACATGATCCTAGTAGCTTCTGTGTGGCCACGACAACACTGTTTCAACACATTATTGGAGCTATCAACAGCAACCCCGGTGGAACTTCCACTATGGCAGGACCTCCTTTCCCAGAACCACGGCCCTCTTCTACACCTGGGCCTAGCGTCCCTGCACCTGACAGTATGGTGGTTGCATGGCTAAACACAGATGAATGGGCTTGCTTAACTCAGGTTCAGCAGGTCCTGATGGGCAGCAGAAAGCTCTCCACCAGAGTGACATATCTGGCCAAGTGGAAGAGATTCTCCTGTTGGGCTTTGAACTGGAATCTCTCTCATTACCAAGCTTTACCCTCAAGTCAGTAATCCTATATGTCCTTAGGACCTGAATCTAGTTCTGTCAAGACTCACAGGTCCCCCCTTGTGAACCTTTGGCTACCTGTTCTCTGCAGGTGCTGTCTTGGAAGGTCTCCTTCCTGGTGGCGGTGACCTCAGCAAGAGGGATCTCCGAGATCAGAGTGCTCACTTTGGAACCACCATATACAATGTTTTATTAAGACAAGTTCCAGCTGTGACCCCACCCAGCCTTCTTACCAAAGGTAAGTTTCACAACAGCTAGGACATATTCCTCCTTGTGTTCTTCCTAAAACCACACAGACCTAATGAGGAATGTAAGTTGTACACCTTGGATGTTAGACGAGCCTTTGCCTTCTTTATCTAAAGGTCTAAACCGATCCACAGGTCGATGCAGCTCTTCGTTGCAGTGGCAGAAAGGATGGAAGGCCTGCCGGTTTCTCCCAGAGGATTTCCTCGTGGATAATCTCTTGCAATAAGTTCTGCTATGAACAGGCTAAGGTACTTCCACCAGCGATGGTTACAGCCCACTCTACCAGGGCTCAGGACTCATCGACAGCCTTCCTGGTGCAGGTGCCGATCCAAGACAATTGCAGAGCTGTTACCTGGTTCTTGGTCCATACTTTCACTTCCCATTACACCATCACCGAGCAGACCCAGGATGATGCCAACTTTGGCAGAGGAATGTTGCAAACAGCACATCCATGAACTCCAATCCCATCTCTGGGAATATTGCTTGCAAGTCACCTAACATGGAATCGACATGAGCAAGCACTCAAAGAAGAAAAATAGTTACTAACCTTTCGTAATTGTTGTTCTTCGAGATGTGTTGCTCATGTCCATTCCATGAACCACCCTCCATCCCCGACATTGTAGTTGACAGCAAGAAGGAACTGAGGGGGTGCAGAGCCGGCAGTGCCTCATATACTGGCACATGAGTTCAGGGCTCTAGAGGGTTCCAAAGCCAGCCCTATGGATACCGCTAAGGCAACAGTCTCCGGTAGCTGTGCACATGGGTGCACACACATCTAATATGGAACGGACATGAGCAACATATCTCAAAGAACAACAGTTAAGAAAGGTTAGTAACCGTTTTTTCCAGTGAACAGCAGCAATTCTTTTATAAAAACAAAAGCCCATCTCATCTCATGAGAGCAAATCATCATGGCCAGTGAGGTGACAGGGACTCTAAAATACAAGTAAACCATTTCCTGCTGTGTGTCAAAACTGTCATGTGGAAAAAGTAATATTTGAGCACATAACTGAAGACTGTACCATAATGCATATGCACAAGGGAGCCAGATTAAGGTTGCATGGACAACTCAAATCCTAGCATTTCCTAAGTTTTGAGTGCATGACTCTGCAACCTTAATAATGTTGTTTTGACATAGTTTTTTTTGTGTTTACGTGTGTGAGGGGGAGGGAGAGCGAGAATGAATTCTAATACTAACTAGAGCAGACAGATATTATATAAAATGAATACTATTTTTTGATCCATCTCCAAAGTATATTCCTCCTTGGGCACTACTGTCTTTTGACTTTTATGGTGAAATATTATATGCCTTACCTTTAGTCCATATGTATCATAATGTGTTTCAGTATATAATAAAGATGGAATGTTTTGTTTGCTGTAGTTTATATGTACCATATGTATGTGTTCCTAACACTGCAAAAAGGTTTATGATATTCCTGCTTATTCTTTTTCCTTGGGAAAATATGTTTTTCCTTCTTTCAAGTAGAACTATAAAATTGCAGAAGCTAAAATCCCAACCTCCTGTGACACTAATGCAAAAAATAACAGCAGTCTGTACTCACTGACTGTATTTATTCAATTAAGGTAGAACAATTAAATTTACTCCATGTATTTTGATATTGTTTCATTTAAATCAAAGCTGTATGTCCAGATTAGTACCTTGAAGTTCCTCCCAATCCTGGCTTCTGTTACACCTGCATCTCTTTCACAGCACTTCGGTGAAAATATCTAAACTAAAAATATTGTTTGAAAAGAAACCAGAGCTGGACAGTCCTTGAGCCTTATGTGGGATTCTAACACCGTTCTCTCTGGCAGGAACATTTCTTCAACATTTTTATTTTTAGAAAACAACAACCAGCCCAAACAGGAACATTCAGTTAATGAGAGACACATCCAAAGAGCCTTACTTCTCAGGATCCCTCAGGAGCGTTAAACCTAATGCCTGTGTAATGAAGCTTTGTATCCTCTGTTGTTTGGCTCATTGTGAGCCAAAGGCATCCCTGATGTAATACCATTGACAAGAGGGGGGAGCAATGAAGTGGCAAAATTTGCAGATGACCCATAATTATGTAGGTTAGCGATGTCTGCGAGGGATTGAGAAAGACCTAGCAAAGCTAGGTGAAATGGGCAGTTCAGGGGCAGATGAAATTCATTGTTGACAAATATAAGGTAATGAATATTGCAAAGAATAATCTGAGCTATTCATACACATTGCTGCATTCTAAATTAACCGTAACCACACAGGGAAAAGACCTGGATATTTTTATGCATAGCTCAATGAAAACCACTGCTTAGTGTATATTGGCAGTTATAAAAGCAAACAAAATGTTAAGATGTATAAAGAATGGGAGAAAAGTACTGAAATTATTGTGATGCCATTATGTAAATTTGTCGTATGGCTCATTTGGAATACTGTGTTCTGTTCAGGTCTCCCGATCTCAAAAAAGATATAACAGAAATAGATGGTGACAGTTATTAGAGGCATGAAAAGACTTCATATGAGGACAGAGCGAAAAGATTAGAATTGTTTAATTTAGAGAGGAGATGAATAAGCAGGAACACAATAGAGGGAGGTGAATAAAATCATGCTTAGTATAGAGAAGGTCAGCTGGGTGTTTCTATTTACCCTTTCATATAATAAAAGAATGAGGGGTTATTCAATCAAATTGACAGGCAACAAACTTAAACTAATACAAGGAATTGTTTTTTAAATAGTACATAATTAACTTGAGAAACTCAGTGTCACAAGATATTATTGGGGCTAGGAGCACGTTATACACGTTTACATTTTTAGGCTAAACATTAGGGACATAAAGCCTCATTCTTTAGAGCATAAGCCAACCATTACTGTTGGGTTTAGGAAGAAACTTCTCCTATGGGCAGGATTATTCCATAATTTTCTACTACAAGATTTCTTGCACCTTTCTCTGAAGTATCTGGTACTGGCCAGTATCAGAGACAGGATATACCACCGGACTGATGCCGCAGGGTGATTCCTAAGAAGACTTTATTGAATCAAGGTAGAAGGAAAAGCACTATTTAAAAAAAAGGAAGCAAACTCATATATTATAATAGGTAGTCTGTATAGCAGCTAGCAGTGGACGTAAATTTACAAATTCTGTACAGTGCATAAAAGAGTATATCATTGTCAGGTTCATTCTCCTGTGACTCATCACAACGTGACCATAAACAGATATTTTCACTATCCAAAAGTGGAGGAAATAAAAAGGAAAGTTGATTTGATAAATGTATGTGCAATTGATTAATTATGCCTAGTTGAAGCTGTCTGTGTTGGACAATTCAGATGTGCAGGCAGACGTTCATTTTCTCTTTCTCTACTGTCAGACTCTCTCAGGTCTCCATTTCCTCCCAAACAGCAAGTGCCGTTTAAATAGGTGAGCTGCATCTTTGGACTCACAATGCTTTATGTTGTGTGAGGTTTAGCGAATGGACTTTGGTTCTTGATCACATGCTCAGGGTCTAACTGATTATCAAATGTGGGGTTAGGAAGGAAGTTTCCCTCAGGTCAAATTGGCAGTGGGCTTGAGGTGGTTTTGGCCTTCTTCTGCAGTGTGTGTGGTGCTGGTCACTTGACAGGATTATCTGGGTATATCTCATTTAATCAGTTCTCTGCCATTGTGGGGGCTTTGGGCACCGGTGCACCTTTGACCCTCCTGTTTTCTGCCTGTGGCACATAATTAGGTTCCTACCAATTTCACGGCCATGAAAAGCATGTCATGGACTGTGAAACTGGCCCTTCTCTGTCAAATTTGATCTCCCCCCTGCTGCTTGGTGCACCCCAGTCTGGGACCCCTACCTGCTAGCCCCGGCCAGGCTAGGGTGCCCCCAGCAGTATGGGAGAGATCCAAAGCCTCCTCCGGCTGCAGTAACGTCTGGGGCTACTGACCATCCCTGGAGCTTCCTACAGCAGGGGGAGGTACCAGAGATGGGTCCAATCTCCCCTGTGTTGTTGGGAGTACCCCAACTGGGGGCCCCTAGCTGCTAGTCCTGGCTGGGCTGGGGCACTCCTAGCAGCACAGGGGAGATCGGACTCACCTCCCAGCATGGAAATGAGGGTGGCAATCCTTCCACCCCCCTACAACAGTTATGCAACCACCCCACAACCCCATTTTGGGTTGGGACCCCACCATGAAATTTCAGATGAAAACATCTGAGATCATAAAATTGACCAATTTTCAAATCCTATGGCCGTGAAATTGACTAGAATGGACCATGAATTTGGTAGGGCCCTACACATCATAGTCTAGTCTCTTGTGCTTTGTAGTACTTTGATCTAATTTCAATTGTTGGGGTGTAGTGCGTGTTTGCAGGGTGGTGTTGGTGTCTTCTGGCCTTAAACTCTATGATGCTCATCGGAACCCATCGTTCCAATAGTCTTATATTTGCCTTTAGTTCAACACATGAAAATGTTTTCAGAGTGTTAATGTCTCTGTTTGCTTTACTGTCTGCCCTGTTGAGCATAATATTTAGATGTCATTCTGGAAAATCAGCCCATTCTGTTTCCTCTGGTGTTGATTGTGGTTGACACAAATAAAGTAAGGTGGGTGGAA
This sequence comes from Emydura macquarii macquarii, assembly GCF_026122565.2. Lineage (NCBI taxonomy): Eukaryota > Metazoa > Chordata > Testudines > Chelidae > Emydura > Emydura macquarii. The sequence continues at coordinate 75,356,413 of NW_027131390.1, forward strand.
AGAGAGGAGTCCCAGAAAGAAGGATCACCTCTCCTCTGCCACTTGGGTGACAAATCCTTTTGCGAAAGGTTACTTTTATTCTGAACTGGAGATGAGCTGATTCTGCTAAAATTGAGTCTGGCTTTCAATTCCTCCTTCCCCAAATTTTTGGAGGTGTTTGGATTCTGATTCCTCCCATTATAGAGAAAGGGCCTATTTGCAAAAATCTGATCTGTTTGTGTCCAGATTTCAAAGCTCCTGACTTTGACAGAGTCCAGAGTTGGCGTTCTGGATAAGGCCTAATTGACTTTCAGATATTTATTCCTGAATACCCATCAGAGTTTGGATTCAAGATCACTGTTCTCAGGCCCCTCTCTATTCTTAACAGAAACAGAAACTTGTTTTCATGTGATGTGGTTTTTATAGATATAAAGATAATGTTATGAAATTACCTGAGAAAAAAAGTAACATGTGGCATCCATGGACTCTGATTGTTGTGTATAATGTTAGCACTGGAGGAAATACAAGTGGGTCATAGATATGACTGCTGCAAATGGCACATCCTGCAATTGTTGTTATGCAATATTAACCCTTCATTTCACGTTATCAACATCTTAGCTGGTTGGCAAGGTGAACAGTTCTCTTCAGAGCTTTGGTGATTTACACAGGTTTATTTCCCATTGAAGTGAAATGCAGGGAATGAATGGAAATACTCCCACTGTTAAAGTTAAGTATGTGGTATTATGAACCATGGGCATTCAAAAATCATGAGTCATGCCCCCCAAAATCATGAGACTGGATATCAAATGATGAAGTTTAAAAAAAAAAAAAAAAGGGGGGGGGGGGGCGGGTAGGTTTTTTTTTTTTGCCTTTTGGTTTCTGAACCTGTAGCGTTCGCTCAGGTCATGTTTTCAGACTTTTCTCTGCAGTCATCTTGGCAAGAAACTTATTTTTACAAAAATGAAAGCTGAGTAGAGTTGATGTGCATGTGTGTTTGCAGGGTCAGGCCTATGTGGGATCAGGAACAAGTTTGAATCTCCTGAACAGCCAGGAACTTGTTTGTGAGGTGCACATCTTAGCTCCCTTTGATTTTAAAATACTACTGTGTTGGGGGCCTTCAGTTACAACACAGCAGTCCTCCAGCCAGGGCTGGATTTACACCTTACACTCCCCTAGGCACAGCATCCTCAGTGCCCCCCAGCATAGCTTACCTTCGTGTTTTCCGCATAGGGTGAGGGGAGGGGATGACAGGGGAAAGAGGGTCTGGCTGGGTCAGCTCTGCAGGGAGAGGTGTGGTGGGGAGAGAGAGGGGCTGAGGCGACCGGCTTGGCCAGCTCTAGGCGGGGGGGAATATGCTCACCCCTGGGCTCCGGCTTCTGGCCTGGCCAGGGGGCAGGGCCTTGGGGAAGAGAAGGAGCAGGGGTTGAGGTCAGAGTTCCAGCGCTTGTGCGGGGGTCCCAAATTGGCTGGGATCCCATTGGCCCCTGCAGTAATTTGCCACTGTTTAGGCACCCCCACTAAGCACGTGCCTACTGTGCCTAATTGGAAACGTGGCCCTGCCTTCAGCCCAACACATGGTCCAACTTTTGCAGTGTCTATGGAACTGAACCATGATTTAATCATGTTCCGAAGCCATGCTATGGTAATGGGTTTTTAACAGGGCACAAGCTTGATTCAGACACACCTACATTGCAGATTCAAATCTTTTTTAACTGTCTTATGTGGTCTGTCAATTTCAGCAGTTATTACAATGAGAGAGGGACCATAATGATTCATCATGAGGATAGACAGTTAAAAGATTTCAAATATGAAAATAACCTAGAAGGCAAGACGGTTGGGAGAAAAAGGGTGAAGGTACTGAAACAAAATGTTAAGTTAATTTTGGGAAAATCCTTGTTTTAGTTTGAGAAAGTAGCTGCAGTGAATATTCTTAGGGATTTTATAAATCCATTTGTGCAATTTGTGCCTGGATATACTCATGAGTGTGTGATGGAGTGGTTCATACAAAGTTAGGATGATCATTGTGAGCGTATGCAGAGCCCGGCATTGAAACATTGAACTGACATAGCCATTTCATGAAAACATTTCCATTAATAGTTGGTTTTGTAAGATGGTTTTGTTTTCAAAACAGTCATTTTGAGTAAAAAATACTTGAGTCCCTTTTACATTTTTTCTTTAAAAAACAAAAGAACAGAGGTTAGTTTAAAAATAAATAAGCAAATAGAATAAAAATAAGTAAAAGCTGCATCCTTGGAATGAAACTTCTATGCTAATCCATGGGATGGATCACATCAGTCCCTGGTGTAAGTGGGTGTAACTCCAGTTGACGCCCATGAGGGCTAAGCCTACCTACACCTCGGCTGAGCTAGGCCCGAAGATGGTGCGTAGAGTTGTCAAAATCCACTTCTCTCATGCATTCTGGATTTCTATAACTTAACAACCAATGATTGTGTCAATAAAGTGTGAGGTGTGGAGGCTGTGATTGGCCATTGAATATGACTTGATTTGAAATGAAAACTCTGAAAAATACAATAATAATAATTTTATTCCAGATACATCAAATACCTCTTATTGTTCAGGAGCAAATATTAGTAGGTTAAACGTATACCACATGACCATTACCAAACTGTGAAATAAGATCTATTTTTAAACTGGAAAACATACTCACAAAGAGAGGAAAAAAAACAAAATCACATTGGCAATACAATCTGCACTTTATTTGACTGAAGTTTATTAGAAATCAGTAGACATTTTCAGCAGAAGTCTTGTTTGTAACTTTATTTGTGTTCTACATGAGCTCATTTTAAAAACAAATGAGAGCAGCTAAAAGGAAACTAAATGACAGATATCGTGCAATGCATTATAAAGTATCGCACCTTTCAAGATATTTAACAAAGTACTAAAGCAAACTGTTTCCTTCTTGCATCAATTGGCTGGGGACAAAGTAAAGAAGCAATAAATATTTGTTTTGCTTTGAAACAGTAAAAGGCTAGTAACTTTAAGGGGAGTTCAAGGGTTTGTCTAAAAGATAAAATCCCTCAAGGCTCTGGACCAGATTGTGACAGTTGCACCAGTGTAAATCCGAAGGATTTTCAGTAAAGTCAGTGGAGATACTCCAAATTTACACCAACTTAATCACTATGAGCATCTGGACCAGCATATGCCTAAGTATATTAGAGAAGAAAGATGAAGAAATAACGGGGACAGATTTATTTCACCTGTCAGAGTTGCAAAAATGAACCCTGTTAATAACCTCTCACATTTAAAAGTGGCTTGCAAAGGGGAAAAAATGTGTGTCCGTGTCCTGTTTTGATTCTTTAGTTGTAAAAGGACAGAAAATCAACTATAATAAAAGGTTTGGCTAGTTTTCCCCTTTACATGTTTTTTATTTTAGGAATTTAGGCCTTGTTTATCCTGCAAGACTATCTAAGAAACTGGAGAACTGATAGTAAGTATTATGACATCACAGCCAGGAAAATGAACCCTGATTAAATGAGATGGAAGCGATTTTTTATTACAGCATGTACAATTCTTTCTCTCTGGTTTTCATGAATACCTCTTTAACTCAAATGTCTGAGAATCTCTGGAGAGAAAAGAAGTCTATTTTAAAATATTCAATAGCCCTTTAATTAGGGGCCGAGAGAACATCTAAATTGCTTCTTAGAAACCCCCAGCAGGTGCTGCAGCAAAGTTATGGAAGATCAGATTAAAAAAACAAGCAAAAAATCCAAACACTTGTCAAAATCCTTTCAGGCTTTCTTCATACATCATAAAGAAGCAAAAATGCGCTAACCAATGTATTTTTCTCCTTTTCAGATTAATTCCATACTTCTGTTACTAGGGAGAGCATAACAAAATGCAAAGAAGTCATCTCCAAGAAAATACCCGGTAAAGTAATGGTGTTACTATTTACATTATGCTATGGGCATTATTTCATGGTTGTTCTCTTTCTCCTTAATTGGACTTGCTGTCAATTAAAAAAAATCCCTGTTTGCATAAGCCAAAATCTTACTAGATGGTAATATTGCTAAATGTTAACTGAGTGTTGTTTTCAATGAGTTTTCCTTGTGTCTGTGAGAGTAAAATGGTATGGATTGTCTTCAGTATTGTTTTTGTATGATTATGTTGTTCTTGGTGATTTCTGACACATCATGGCACTTTTAGCATTCTTGTTTCAAGCTGCTGCAACTTTTTGATTCATGTTAGTAAGGCACTTTGAGATCCTCAGATGAAAGGTGCTATAAAAATGCAAAATATTATTTTGACTCCTAAAGAAAGGGAATAAATACAAAGTTAAACAAATATCTCCACATGTCACTACATGAACTATGACAACTTTGGGCTTCTTGCTTTTCAACCCACGCCTATCAGGTGAGATTGGCGGTGAGTTTGCAAACCTTTCCAGGAGAGCCTGAGTGATGTTAACATCTGAAGAATTAACCATCGCATTAGACACACAATGTTTTAGTACTTGAAGCAACTCTTGTGTAGCTGATCTGTTAGCCATAAATAAATGAAAAAAATCATTATTCTTATTTTATGACATGTTCTCTAGCTTGTTTGGATTTCCAGGAAGTTGGGGTTATGGGGGGGTCTGCCTTTCCTGAGTGCGGTTTAAGTCATACTCATCCTATGCATGCAAAATACGCCCCTCCTCTACTACATGTACTTCACTAGACAATGGCTGGTGTGACACCATCAAACTGGTCATTCTGGCTAGCACAGTGGTCCTCAGTAGACTATGCCTGTTGGTGATGATTTAGCTTGTGGCCTCGTTTTCCAGGAGTATTAACAACATGCAAAGTTTGTGATTTTAAAAGTCAGTCAGTCATGTGTTTACAGAAACAGAGTTAGAAAAGTATGCTAAATTTGAAACTAGAGTACATTTTTATTTGCTTTGGGTTCAAAAACAGTTTGATCAATTTTCTTCAAACTTTGGGAGAAATAAGACTCCCCTGCCCTAAGACTAATCAGGCCAGTTTTCGAGGTAAAGGGAGATTTCTTGCCAGTAATTTAGAAGGATGAAAATAAGAATGTGGCCCACGATGAAACCTTAACTGGGGACCCATGATTCCTAGCTCCATCATAATAATGTAGATTTGAGGGTGGCAAATATCATGTAGATAAGCTTGCATGATACTAATCTTAAATGGTAAAGCAGACATGGTACTGATGCTATTATTTAGAGGGCATGGAATGTTCTGCACATTCTTGAACTTTGAATGCAAAGTTTGTATATATAGCAAGACTATGGACAGTAACCTCAAAATGAAAGGGCAGTTCATGGAGCAAATGGTCAGTGGAAGGGATTTGGAGTTAATAATAAAACTATATTCTCAAGTCTTCAGGACAGATACCAACATAAGGTAAAAAGGGAAGTCAACATAATGGCTATAGGGATTGAGGCTGAAATCTTGTAAAAGTGTGATTGGCTTGCCAAAATATTTTTGCCAATTGGAAGCAATTCCTACCACCTCATTACTGCATCCAAATCACATTTGCTCCTGTTAGGAGCCAACTTTTGGTCTTTTGCTGCTAACTAAATATTGAAGAATATGCAGCTGTGCTTTCTGTCGCAAGGGCAGAAAAGGGAGCCGCTCAGCTTTTGGAGGAACATGATCCTGTACTCTCTCTCTCAAGTTTCTGGTTAACCTGGTAGATCACTTCATTGATTCCACTTCCACTGCTATCACAATGTATTGTAATAAATCTGTACCTAGCCTAGAATTCATGTCTGTTGCTTTCCTTCACATGATGGACACTCAGAATTTTACAGCAGCATGCAGATAGAATTCAGATTCCCAGGCTCCGAAAGGTCAGATTCCAAAGGCCTAAAAGAGCACTTCTGCTGGCTGCTACAGATGTATAGAAACTATCACGCACAGCTCAGTAGTTCTGATTTCTTCTCTTGAGGAAAGTGCTACACACATTAACCAATCTTTTCGGGCAGGATGGTGAAATGGATGCCATTTTTTATTATGGATTGTGTGCTGCGGGGGATAGATTTATGACTCCATACTACATTCAGTCCACAGTAGAATTCCCACTGATATCACTGGTTGGTTTGCACAAGATGAAAGGTAGAAATGGCCTTCACGTAGTGGCTAAACTTTTTGTTATAATTTATTATGTGTTCGATACCTTGTCTGCCCTTTGTTTCTCTCCTTCTTCCCTGTCTCTGCTCCTTCTCCCCTCCATATTTTCTTCCCTGAAGCAAGTCTCCATTTCCGACCCTCATGGGCTTTGCTCCTATTCCCATCTGCTAAAATGAGCACCAGTTAAATAATTAAAGTAATCACTGGACTTTAAAGTTAACATTTCAGTGAGATTAGGGGGTCCTGGTTCTTGACAAGGGCTTGTAGGTGATATGGAATGCAAATAATAATAACAATAATTGTTATTGGGAAATAGTAGAGGAAAATCACACCTCTTAAATGCATTGGTTCAGGCTGTTTGCATACTCAGGAAGCTATTACTGCATCAGTGATGCTCATGTTGCATGAAGGTTTCCTTTGCAATTTCTTGAGGGCTAGAAACACACATTGTTAAAAATGGAAACTTAGACTCAGCAAACTTACAATATACATGGTGTCTAGGTGTTTGGTATCCTTGCATTAGAATGTGTTTATCATAGCATTTATCCATTTAACTTTCCTGCTTTGCCTATAAAACACATCAGTTAAGACTTTAAAATAGTTCCCATAATTACAAAGCGGTTAATATAACATAAACACTTCACTAGCAAGAATGTTTCAGACCATGGAGAATAAGAAGCCCTAAGGCCATCACCGTTCACATCCCTGGGATTGAGGGAAAGTGACTGTGTGAGAATTGCTCACCTGATCTTCGTTGGATGATTCCTGCACATTTTTCTAGAGGAGGGCAAATCCCTCTGTGATCCCCACCAATAAGGTATTCTCTTTTGAATTTTTGTTTCCATTTTTTACCATTTTACCACCTTTCTTGGATTAGTTCTTACATCCCAAAAGTTGATCATCAGTATTAGTTCTGAAGATGCCCTTTTTAGTGTTATGTGATGAGATTAGATGTAACTGGTAAGTGTATGCTTACGGTAATAAATATTCTTGAAATTTAGTCTAGTCAACAAGCCACTGCCAAAAAGAGCCCACAACAGCATCCTAGAATCAAACTACTAGACAGCACTTAGGATGACCGAGTACATGGATGCAACACCTATCTTGAGTCAGTCATGTACATTACAGAGCAGCTGAAGAGAATTTGTTTTTTTTAATATAATGCCTTTCATAATCATATGATCCCAAAGCTCTGTGCAAAAAATAAATAATTTTATATTAAAGGTGAAATCTTGGCTCTGTTGAAGCAGAGTTTTGCCATTGACTTCAGAGGAGTCAGGATTTCACCCTTAGAGAGTAATGACTGAGTAATCAAACCTGTAGCCATTATGTGCTACTGCTCAGTCTGTGCCTGTTTTATTGAGACAATGAATGCTGGGCCATTTTTTCTGTACCTCTTTAGATATTTCTGATTTAACTGTTACAGGGATGAAAACACAGGATCCTTCAGATAAAGGAAAGGGGAAGGTAAATTAAAACATGCACTGTTAGAACATCAGTTAATGTTCTTTATACTTTTATTATCACTTCTTAAAAGTAGCTTTTACATTCTTAGAAAGGCCTTAGTATAAGGTTAATTTTTGTGTTCAGACTACATAGGGCAGAAGCAGCTCTTTCCTGTTCAGCTGGTTTTTTGAATCCACGTTAGATTCCTGTAACTACTGCACAGATGTTGCATCTACAGTGCTTTGCCTAAATGGAAACTGGCTTGGTTGTGTTACATTTATGTTTAGTCTAATAGAGGTTGTGAAGGACTTTGAACTGAATGGTACAAATTCCCTTGGACATTCAGGAGCAGCTTTGGCAACAACTCAGCTTGGCTGGGATTCTAGCACGTTAGGAGTTACAATATTTAATACAACTCCTATGGATATTAGCATGCTCCCATTCAAAATACTTTATGTGAACTCAGATTTTAGTTTTTTTATGATGGCATGGCATGGTATTTGCTTAATAATTCACTGCTGCATAAGATTCATCCAGTTGAGGAATTAAATGGGAGGCAAGTCTCGAATAGTTATCTGAGTTCCCCATCATTTCATCTCCACCATCTTGTCATAACCAGACTCGAAGCAAAACCTGTATTACTGAACAAAGATTTTGAAAATGAATTTGTTTAGAAGCCAGATAGGATGGTCAAAATGTAGACTGAGCTTATTAGTTTTATCTAGTGGGCATTGTGCTTTGGCAGAAAATTGTTCTTGTAGATAGTGGTCATGAGAAGTATTGCTGTTGTAATTAAGACAGAAATGTATATATCTGGTAGGAATATGAGAGAAAGCTAGCTGTCTGTGTATACAAGCTATGTTAAATATGCCTGTTTCAGTCCTTTTTAATTTCAGCATTTCTGTGTGGTCCTGTTGTAAATGTTTTAGAAAGTCAATATGGACCCAGTACAGAACTTCAGTAGATGATTGAAACCTTTAAAGTTTCATGAATCTGTTTATAGTTGCCTTGGGAAATATTCAGGACAGTTAATATATAATGTTGGGATCAAAGGTGGATCGAGTATGTTACTAAAACTTTACCAGTGATTTGTGGAAAAATATTACTTTTAAATACTTAAAATTACAATCTATACAGGCTCCATACCCATGTGCATAAATCATCAAATAAAAATCTGACTGTGAATTCTTTTACTCAGAATGGTGAGCAAGTGACTTTAATAAAACTACTCATATAAGTAACTGCTCACCAGTGCAAGTAAGAGAGTGTCAGTTTAGCTCTCGTGTTGAAGGAAAGGTAGAATGTTTTGTCCATGAGCTGATAACAGTAGGTTCAAATTTTTGCATAGCAACTGAACTCTGTATTAACTCTGTTGTCTTTCTGGTGGTTTATGATATAAGTACAATGGCTCTCATGATCCAAGGAGTCTAGGATATGGTGAATCATTATCTTTGTACATTAGCCTCAGCCCACATGCTGGCCCCATCATGGCCTCTTCTTCCCCATCACCCACACATATCTTCTTACTTTTTTGATATCCTGCATTAAATGAAGACAGAGTGATAGAAATGTGAGCACTGATGGCAGAAAACATGGGCTGATAGTGAAAGGAAAAATAAAAATAAAGAAAAAGGTAAGAAAAATGAAAAAGGAATCCCACAAAAACTGGAAACACAAGGACTAATTGCTAAGGAATACAAAAGATTAGCACAAATGTGTAGGGACAAAATCAGAATGGGTGAGGCACAAAATGAGTTATAACTAGCAAGGGTATAAAAGGCAATAAGAAAAGATTCTTTAAATACATTAGGAGCAAGAGAAAGATGAAGAAAAGTGTAGGTTCTCTACTTAGTGAGGAAGGTGAGCTAATAACTGATGACATTAAAAAGGTTAAGGTGTTAATGCCTATTTTGCTTTATTTCTATTCTGCTATTTCACTGAAAAGAGTAATAGTAACCAGATACTCAACATAATTAATATTAACAGCAAGGAGGAAGAAATGCAAGCCAGTGAAAGGAAAGAGCAGGTCAAGTTGGCAGAGCCTAATGAAATTCATCCTAGGGATACTTAAGGAACTAGCTAAAGCAATCTCTGAACTGTTAGCAATTATTTTCAAGAATTCATGGAGCATAGGTAAGGTCCCACAGGACTGGAAAAGGGCAAACATATTACCTATCTTTAATAAGGGCAACAAAGAGGACCTGCGGAATTATACACCATCAGCCTAATAGTGATACCTGGAAAGATACTGGCATAAATATTGAACAATCAATTTGTAAGCACCTAGAGGAGAATAGCGTTATAAGGAATAGCCAGCATGGATTTGTCAAGAACAAATCATGCCAAACCAACCTATTTTTCTTCTTTGACAAGGTTACTGACCTAATGGATAAGCGGGAAGCTGTAGATGTGATATTTGTCGATTTTATTAAGGCTTTTGATACAGTCCCACATGACATGTTCATAAGCAAACTAGTGAAATGTGGTCTAGATGAAATTATTGTAAGGTGGGTGTACAACTGGTTGAAAGTCTGTTCTCAGAGTAGCTATCAATGGTTTGCTGTCAGACTGGGAGGGCATATATACTGGGGTCCCGTCAGGGTCATCCTGGATTTGCTACTATTCAGTATTTTCCTTAATTATTTGGATAATTCACTGGAGAGCATGCTTATAAAATGTGCAGATGCTGGGACGGCTGCAAGAAATTTGGTGGACAGGATTAGAATTTAAAATTACCTTGACAAATTGGAAATTTGATCTGAACTCAACAAGATGAAAATCAATAAAGCTAAATGCAAAATATTTAACTTTAGGAAGTAAAAATCAAATTCACAACTACAAAATGGAGAATAACTGGCTAGGTGGTAGTACCACTGAAAAGAATCTGGGGGTTATAATGGATCACAAATAAATATGAATCAACAGTATGATGCAATTGCAAAAAAAGGCTAATATCATTCTGGGGTGTATTAATAGGATTATTGTATGTAAGATGTGGAAGGTAATTGTCCCACTGTACTCAGCACTGGTGAGACCTTCGCTGGAATATTGTGTCCAGTTCTGGGTGCCACTCTGGGAAAGATGTGGACAACTTGGAGACAGTTCAGAGAAGAGCAACAAAAATTATAAAAGGTTTAGAAAGCGTGACATCTGAAGAAAGGCTAAAAAAAGCTGGGCATGTTTAGTCTTGAGAAAAGAAGATTGAGAAGGGACCTGATAGGTCTTCAAATTTGTTAAGGGCTTGTGATGGGGTATCCCAGGTCTAGGATAACTAGATAGCAAGTGTAAAAAATCGGGATGCCTTGCAGGTGGTATAATGGTGTATATATAAGACAAAGCCCCTAATATCAGGATAGTCCTGATAATATTGGGATGTCTGGTCACCTACCCAGGCCCTTTGAGGCCTCCTGCTTGAGGCCTCATGATCCCACTGAGTAAAAGGAGCCAAAAGGTGGGTCCTCCAGGCCTGCCTAGAGAGGTTGCAGAGAAGCAGCCAATCAGGGCCTGAGCAGGTCAGTTTCTGGCTGGGACCAGAAGGAAGAAAAATGATTGGAAGGCTGTGAAACTCCACTGGTAAAGAGGCTTGGGAGAGATCCTGCTCAAGCAAGAATAGGACTGTTAAGCTCTCCAGGCAGAGAGGCCTGAGAGAGAGAGTCTGCTCAAATAGGGAACAGCCAGAGAACCCAAGGTGATGTACTGAGTGAGAAGCAACCCAGGGAATGTAGCAACTATTAAAGGGAAGCAGTACGTGGCTTCTGTTTATAAGGACAGAGCTGCAAATACCAACAAGGGCAGAATGATAGACCACGTTGGACCTTGGTTACCCTGAAGTAGTTCTTTCATGCATTTGACTGTGTGAGACTTGGTCAGAGGGCTGAACCACTGAAGATCCACCTGACAAGGGCAACAGCCAACGGGGGTGCCAGGAGCAGAGAAAGAAAAGAGTGCAGGATTGCACCCAGCCAACAGGAGGCACTCACAAGAATTGAGTGCACTCCGTCACAGGGCTGTTATAAAGAGGACTGTGATCAATTGTTCTCCATGTCCTCTGAAGGTAGGCCAAGAAGTAATGGGCTTAATTGGCAGGAAGGGAGATTTAGGTTAGATATTAGGAAAAAATATCCAACTGTAAGGGTAGTTAAGCATTGGACTAGGCTTCCAAGGGCGGTTGCAGAATCCCCATAAATTGAAGGTTTTTCAGAACAGTTTGGACAAACACCTATCAGGGATGGTCTAGGTTTACTTGGTCCTGCCCTGGTGCAGGGAGCCAATGTCTTCTTGAGGTCCCTTCCAGCCCTGCACTTCTATGATTCTATGAAAAGATGGAACATAACTAATTCTTCCAAGCTTATGCTGAGTCTGTATTACAGACCAAGGGGACCTTCCTGTCAGCTTCCACTGAAGCTGCCAAACCCTGCCCCATGGAGCTATCCAGGGTGGTAAAATGCTTCATGAATCTTGAGTATCCAGAGCCTGTAATTTTAACAGAGCACCAGGTGCTATGAAGAACTATCATCCTGTTTTGCTGAAAATATCATGCACAATCAGGAAAGCTTCCCAAACAACCTGGATCTTCTCTGCCAGTGCCCACCCACCAACCAATAGGCCACTTCCATTTCCAGAGCTCTGGCTTCTCCCCCTGACCCATTGTACCTGTGAGTTTCCTTAATGGGCCATTAAGCAGGCGCTTGTTCTCCAGCCATCCTGTCTGGGGTGTTGCCCAGACACAGCACAATTTGAAATACAGATATATCAACCATATCCATAACTTCCATTACACATATAACACATGAACATAAACATTATCATCTTACTTAGTACATTATAGCTTTTCTAACGGTACTGACACGGCATATCTCATATGAATTATTATGATTTTGACATACTGATGTTAAATAATATAATAAATGCCCTCTCCGCCCCCCAATCCAGCCAGTGTGACAATGCAGTCATCAGTTATTTGGAGGTACTCCTTGAAACTCATCACAGTGTTTCAGATATGATGCAGTTTCTTCTTGTTTTTCAGTAATAGCCTCACATTTTAAAATAAACCTTTTAAAGCCCTTCATGTTCATGCACTATCTTATTTCTTAGATTTCCTTGTCATCTTCTGTCTAGTATTTTTTCTCTGATTCTCCAATGCTAGCTTACTTTATATCACCAGGTCTTGCCTTTTGAAAACCAAATGTTATTATGCATACATTTCTATATTGCACCCTCCACTCACCTAACTCAAGGAAAAGCCTATCTCTAAATATTACTGCAGGTAAGATTAATGCTCTCCCTTTGTAATATGGCTGATGAAAAAGAGTCGTACATGACCTCAGTTAAGAATATAGCTCCTTTGCATGTTTGCCTGAGAAGGAACTTTATAAATGAGATTATATTGCATAGTGGTATCCTGCCCCTTTTCTATGTAACTGTTACATGAAGTCAGTTTCCAAAATTCAATTCAGCCACCCTCTGCAAAAGTGGACTTCTACTTTGTATCTCTCATTGCTCCTCTTGGCTGAATTAATGATGTGGGAAGCACTTGTTCTTCCTCTCTGAACGCTGTTTGGGTGCTTGCTGCAACAGCAATGTACTTTACCACCTACTGAACTCCTAGACACTGCCACAATAACAGCTATAATGGGTACTTTAATGTACTGTTATGTTTTCCTCCAAATAATAGAGAATCCTATACATCAGTCTTAGCTTTTCCTGGCTTTTGTTTGATTATACAGCTGGAATCAGTTGATGCTGAAACTGACTGGTGCCTTGTGGCATCAAAGTTGGCTGTGATTATTATATACATTAGGGAACTGTTATGTCACTGTAAATTATGAAATAAGGCTCATAATAAAGCTGGTCTCTGAATTGCTTTGTAGTGACCCACTTCAAGAATCTTAAGATTTCCTGAGTGCAAATGGAAATTCTCTTTTCCAGCTCATGAAAGAATGAATGCTCCACCTTTGGGTTGTGGGGGAGAAAGCTGAAAAGAGGGGAATACTGGACAATTTCCCAGTCAAAACCGGATAAATATCAAAAGCCCAAAGAAATGGAGCAACATGGCATTGACTTCTGAGTCTTGAAGCAAAGATTGAGGTTCTCCTCAAGAATGAGCCAAATTCATCCTTGGTGTAACTGCATTTAATGGTGGTCATCATTCAGAAATGTTCATTTTGATGTTTCATTGCACATCTGAATATCTAATATCCTCAATTTTTGGCTTTTTATGTTGCACTGAGTAGTCTAAATTTTCCTACACAAATAGGCAATATTTTGAGCAATTGTCCCGGAAATGCTTCATGGATTCAAGCTTTCCTCTAATGTCTGGAACACACAGCACTAGATTTATCCCTAGCACTGATGTGTCAGACCACACTTATAATGTTTGATTCTGGACATCTCATTACCAGAATAGTGTCAACAAATGGGAGGGAATTCAGAGAAGTCCAAAAAAGGGATTGACATATAAGGCAAGATGAAAAGAACAACATATTAATACTTTGGGTAGACAGCTGCAGCAATAGGTATTCTAGTGGCTAATGGGCAACATAACTTTCTTATAATACATAAATGGAGTAGACCCCAAGAAGAGGCAAGAATGTTAAGGATAAGGTATTAGGAGCAATGGGATAAAATTAAGATCATTAACAGTGACAGAATGTCAGGAAAAATGTCCTAATGATGCAGTATGCTCATCTGCAGCATAGCTTTCCAAGTGAATGAATGGAAATCCCATTAATTGAAACTTCACAAAGGTATAGAAAATATGATTTGAAAAATCCTGCACTGCTCACGGGATGGACTGGGTGACCTATAAGGTCTTTTCCATCTGTAATTTGTATTATTATTATGTGATACTTCTTGCCTGACTTTGTTTGCTTTGAGGCTGCTATGCAACACTGATGGACAGCCATCAGGCGGCTTAGAAATGAAAGATGAATGAGTCCTTTTTGACCTTTGAGCCTCTTTGATTAGGTGCTGGTAAAAGTCAGTGGCACCTGTGTACTGTAGCATGTGTTTAATATCTTCTTTTGCTCTCTGGGTAGGTTTGTAAATTTGAGTCCTTGACTTATGACCTTATTTAAAGATTATTCTACCACAATATGAGCTATCCTCTGACTACAGTCCACAAGGCTGAATTCAGAAAATCTCTGTTTGCAGCCATGCTACTAACAAGCAATAATATAACCCAAAGATGCGGTAATAAAGGTAGTAGTGGTGATTCATGGACTCAACAGCATCTTGAATGAGCCACAGTTACTTTGAAGCTATCTTGGAGTGATGGGAGAGGGAAAAATGTCTTCCATCAAGTAGAAGTCTTATCCCAAATGACCAATTTTATTTATATAATCTTTGGATTTTGCAGTCTCTTTACAGCTTTTCTCTGGTTGGCTTGACCTTTAGTTCCAAAGGTGAGCAAGGGAGAGCCATATATGCCACCCATTTAATTTCTTTCCCCCCATCAGTACTAGGTAAAATAGAGGCTTCCAGTCTCAGGAACAAACAAGGGAAGAAGCCAGGTGCCCCCCAAAAGAAAAATCCTCTCACCCTCCCTGCGGCTTTTGCTTCACCTAACTCTAACCCAATCTAGTGAGAAGTAAACCAGACCATATAGAGATAGGTTATACAATAAATTCTTCAAAAGAGCAGAGGGGTAGCCTTGAGATATTTGACTCCTGTTAATTTGGGTTTTAAGTTAGATGCAAGATTCTGGGAATGTTGCATTTTCCTGTACTGGCCAATTTTACACACAAAGATTGCATCCTTGCCTCTGCTACTGATGATCAGAAGCAGCAGCATGAAACCAATGTAATTCTGATGAATGTTTTATATAGCTCTTGCAAGTGAATTAGATGCAGGAACAGCTATGGGGACACTTTGAGAATATGAGTTGGTGAAAAGATGACAAACAATTTCACTAATAATGCCACTCAGGCTATACACAATATAACCTTAGAGGAAGTGAGGCTAGGAGGGAGACCCAAAATGCAATCACAGTTTGAGCTGGTTTAAAAGGAACCAATTCTAAATCTATGTACACATACAGGAACCTGTATTTACATGCACAAATTATCAGTGTGTGCACATGAACTGAGTAACTATTTACTTGTGCTTTTTGCATGCACAAATGCACAGTATAGGTGCAGCTATTGTGCTTTCATTTGACGTTTTCCCCAAATAGTTGATATAATAAGTATTATAGTAATATTAAGTTATTAGAATGTCATATTGTTTTATGTAGGAGTCCACTATGCCATATCTTTTAAACATACCTGAAAAAAATCCTACGTGCTAGTACCAAGGTTAAACTAAAATCCAGTCCAAGCAAGTGAAAAGTAATTATCTGTAGTCTGCCAGAGAAGCTGCTGAAAAACCTTCTCACATTACTGCACTTATAAATCCTGGGTGCACTAGTGTTTTTGGAAATTAAAGTTGGCTTCCTCCTCAGTAGCCTGGCAAATGTGACCCAGTGACAGACGAAATTGATGTTTTGCCTTTCTGTTTTGCTACTTTGCTAAATTTCTTCTCTGCCTCCACTCAACCAGTTGTGCCTAATACCAGCTTTCAGGAAGTATACACATAACTAATCATATATGGCTATAAAAAGATGTGGTAGCCTAATTTGAGGTCCATATTGTTCTTGGCTACGTTATCTTTGGGGGGGGGAGTCGCTAGCTTGGTTTTAACAGTTCATAGAAGTTTAGTAAGCCCATTGTCAAGGCTCATCAGAATGCTCAGATAGGGTTCTGCTGCACGAGTAACTAAAACAGATTGATAATTGGCACCTTTACACTGTTTGTGGCCACATATCTCATGTTTTGAATTAGAATGCCTCTCTTTACTGTCTTGTTGTCTCCTTGTATCCCACTAAGTACAAGTCTAGGATGGAAGACCAAATAATGAGGAATTGGGTTTGGTGTTTTGTTTTGTTTTGTTTTGAGCTATGATTTTGATGTTGGTTGGAACATATGGAAAAGCTATTGTGGTGCAGTGTGTTTTGTAAATTATTACAAACTCCAGGTTTCAAAACTTAGCCATTTTGGAGTTATAGGAAAGTAATTAAAAAAAAAATCTTTTAAAATGTTAATGGAATAAAATCTTTTTTGGTTGGATAACTGAAAATGATCCTTTTCCAGTTATGAAAAAAACAAAGTTTTGAAACTCGAAAAAATTTAACTTTATTAAAATCCCTTCTGGGATAAGGCAAAGTGCAAAAGCTTCAACCCAATGGTGCTTGTATTTCTTTAAAAGAGTTTATCAGCAACTCTCAGAATGAATGTGTCATCTCAACTGTAACTATACTTTGATGCTTTGTGCTTGTGTGTATGTATGTAGACTGATGTTATCTAAATACCAGTAACTGATACACAAGACTACTGTATATAAATTGAGGGTTTATGATGACAGCATGTTAATCACAAGAGTAAAACTCACGTGGTTTATAGTATCACCATAATCCTGAGGTGTTGACATAGTCTTATTCACAATTTTCCTCTGGGGTGTTTTTAGATATTTTATGTATCACTTATGTATCTACAAGTTAATTTAATTAATTATGAATCCATAAAAATCAAAATACTTTGTACCTTCCTATTTATTTTTAAAATCTTTATACTTATTTGATTTCAGAATACATATCAAATGACATTCAGAGCAATGGAATTGTGCTTTTAGAGATAATTCAAGTAATCAAGAACACAGTTTAGTGAACATGTAATATAACTTCTTTCAGGTTGCTAGTTATTTCAATCAATGTGACATTAGCAGTTCTTCATTTTAGATAGAGTGGCTTTTGAATGAAGCAGTTCCAAAGACACATCCAGAGTGAATAAAAATAATGATTTTGAAAGTTGCAATTTTTAACATTTGAATAAGATTTTTAGTTATCTATTGCTAGTTTTTTACTTTTTTGTCATTTTATAGTTTAAATTGCTAACGTGGATATTTTATACTACTTCCTTTCCTAATTGTTACTAGAATTTCAGATTTTACATTTTTTTCTACTAAGACCCTGTCCTACAAATTATATCACTTTAACTATAGCAATGTTAAAGTAGTACAATCCCTCTAGTGTGGACCCAGTTATATTGATATCGAGGTGCTTTATACCACGGTATAGGTATTCCCACAGGGAAAGGGAATAAGCTATACCACTATATAGCAGCTTTATACTGATATAACTATGTTCACACTAGCGATTGTACCAGTTCAATTATTTTTGTAGAAAAATCACACTCCTAACCAAAATAGCTATATTGGTACAAAACTTGTATGTAGAGATGATTTAAGAAATTTCACTATTAAAATATTAATCTTTTTACAGTTTATATTCTAGGCTAGACTGAATGAAGAATAGTCTGTAAAATCATTGGATTGAGAAGAGGAACTATTAGTTTGTGTCTTTGAGAATTTGTGGAGGGTTTTGGCCTTTGCTCAAATGCTGAATCACATTCTTGCTTCTAACATATCAGAGCATATGTGGGAAATAGCCCTTTTTCACACACCCACTCTGCTAAGCAATCACGGCTCATAACAACTCAATTGCAGACAGGAATCTTCTAGCATATTACTCTATAGTTCATAAAACTGTAAACATAGGTCTGGCATTAGTGCAAGGTAGAACACTAAATGAATGTGATATTAAATGTCACAATGGAAGAATATCTCATAATTTTAACAGCTTTTGAACCTGATTCTCTTTTATGCTAAAGCCCCTTTATACCAAGTGCAAAAGGGAATGGCGGGTAAAAAAAAATCATATTTAGAAAGAATTTAAGAAAAACAATTTTTATTTTTTACTTAAAGCAATTTGTAAAAGTCAGATAAGACATTGTACTAGTATGACATTGAAATGTCAGTTTAAAAAAGAGCATTTGTAATTAAATTAATTATAACATTTAATTTAAAATTGTTCTAACACAAATTTTCAAATTAGCTTAGGCTTTGTAAAACTATCTTAAAGCAACTATTTTTAAAAGTGATTCAAAACTTGTTTAAAATCAGTAATTTAAATCTCCTAGACAAAGAGCTATCTCTCCCAATCCATGTATTACATACTAATTGTATAATGTATATACTGCAATACTTGATTGGCAGCTGTGGGTTACAAGGAAATCATGATCCTGAAATTACATAAATAATAAATACCCTTATTAAATATACCAGTGTACCAAAATGAAAATAAACAATCCTAATTTTAAAAAAATATGAAAATTATATTCTAATTCTTAGTCACAAAATAAATGCATTATACACAGACACACACACGTTTTCACCACGTAAGTGGGGATAAATTAGATGTTTCTTTTCTCGCTTGAAGTGCTTCTTATCCTCATCTGTCAATCTGCTTTCACTGATGCCCAAAATTTCTAAGTTCATAATTGTCCGTCTCCTTCGCGATCTGTGATATCTTTGATGTTTGAAACATTATTCTCATGTTTCAGTAACCAACTTTATCTGGGCTTGGGACTGGCAGCCATATCAAGGTGCAGCAAAACTCAGAGAAGAACAGGCTCAATTCAGGCCTAAGAGATCCCATGTAAATTAGATACTCATACTTAGGACCATCACAGAAGAACGTATAAGCTCCCCTCATCATCAATTTCATTGAATTTTCAAAAGGCATTTGACACCCTGCACAGACATACATTGTGGAATATTCTTCAGTTCTACAGAATTCCAACTAAAGTCATTAACATTATCAAGGCCATTTACAGAAATGCAAAGGGCTCTATAAAGGTGAGCAACTCAACAACAGAGTGGTTCAACATGGACACTGGTATGCAACAGGGCTGCATTTTATCTTGCTGTTGTTTGGCACTGCTATAGACTGGATAATGAAGAAGTGTGTTAGCAACACAAATACTGGCAAGGCCTGGGTAGATGGCAAATACTTAGACTTTGCTGATAATATTGTGCTACTGAGCAACATCTCAGAAACGTTAAAAGTAAAGACAAACAACTTGACAAAAACCACAGGCCAAGCAGAGCTCAGAATTAATTAAGCTAAAACAAACATCCTTGAAACCCAGCCATCAAGCAGTAGTATCACATTAGTAAACAAAAATATCAAGTATGTAGAAACTACCTGGGCAGCATTGTCTTGGTCAATGGAGACCTCAAGAAAAAAATGACATTAAGGTTAAGAAAGGCATCCATAGCATGTACTAAACAACATATGGAAATCAAAGGTATACAGCACCAGAACAAATCTCACAATTTGCAATTCACATGTAATCTCAGGTCTAACATAACAGTTGTGGGAGCTGGAGATCTACTAAAACATTAGACAGAAAATTAGACGCCTTTGAAAATAGGTGCCTACAAAATATTCTGGGCATGGTTTGAAAGATTTCATCATCATCCTGCAGCGTGTTTCAATAGAATCAGAAGAAAGAGCTGGACATTTGATCTTGACACAGTGGTGAACTTAAGATGAATACATGGATGGATTTTGAGTGACAAGCTGGAGCTTTTAGTAAACTTAGACACAGAGAGGGGCGCTTCCTGCCCATCACCCATACTGTCCTATACCAGCCATTTGAAGTGATTCCAGTACAGGGGTTTCAGGGCTTCTATCCAGGGGTGGTGGGTATAATAGGCCACTGCCGACCCACTGCTGGACACCTGGGCCTTGGTGGCCCCATCTCTTCCCATCCCTGCTCCGCTCCTTCCCCCAGGCCCCCATACCATGGATGGTGGGTATTGGAGGCTGGCTGGCCAGGCCATGGCAGGGCTCAGAGCTGTGCTCAGGGCTTGGTCCCGGCCAGCTGGGGCTCTTCCAGACTGCTCCTGGCACCAGTGGGCTGTCTGGGGCTCC
Source organism: Emydura macquarii macquarii (assembly GCF_026122565.2). Taxonomy (NCBI): domain Eukaryota; kingdom Metazoa; phylum Chordata; order Testudines; family Chelidae; genus Emydura; species Emydura macquarii. Next base: position 75,376,744 of record NW_027131390.1, read on the forward strand.
TCCAGGCACCGGCTGGGGTTTGGGGCTGCTCCGGCGGGCTGGCTGGTGAGAGTGGGGGTGGGGCCTTAGGCGGAAGGGGTGGAGTAGGAGGCCTCGGGTGGAAAGGGTAGGGCAGTGGGCTATCCTCCCTGAAGTGGGGGTTGCATGCACTGCCCATACTGCTACCATATACCTATAACTCAGGGTAGGCTCTGCTCTGCCTACTGCACAGATCTAAGCTCACTCTGTGTCCTACCACTCCCCATACCATGAGGGGGACAGAGGACAGGAGGGTGAGGACCTTGGCCCATGAGGTTTCTCACCCCATCCTAAGTGCCGAAAGCCTGGAAACTGTTCATTTTATCTTTTTATCTTTTTAATTGCACTGGAAAGCAGCCACAAGTTGCGATGAATTAACAATCTGACCAGCTACCTTAGTTAGTATTGCATGTACTCTGGATGGCAACACACAGATTCCCACATGAAGCTAGCACGTGGAAACCGAGTGGTGTGATGAAACGCCCAAAAGAAACCTTAAGAACAACCCTGAGCAGGGAGGGCAGAACAATTGATTTCTACACCATAGAGCAGATGGAAGAAACTAATTTCTGCCCTGTGTGCCAATATGCGTGAGGGAAGGATGTAATATATGAAATGCAAGTGGGGATAAATTGCCAAACCTGGTAATAACTGTATTTATCATACACCTTTGACATTATCACCTCCAGTCTTTTCTATTAACCCATCTCTGCCTGGGCTAATTACATTACAAACTCCAGGTTTCCAATAGCTGTTATTAAAAAACAAAAACAAAAATCAAACTAACTTTGTCAACTTGCCACAGAAATATTTCTTCCCCGCCCCAATCCCACATGAATGTGGAGTTTCCCCCCCTACTCTAAGATATAGGCTCAATAGTCACACTCAGCCCAGAATCAGTGATATTTTAAGGTCCTCATGTTTTTCTGTTACTTTAATAAAAATTAGAATTAATTAGTACTAAAGTTATCCCAATGATGATCTCAAAATCCTTCTTTCTGATAGATACACACTTGTTTTTAGCGCTACATAAACTTCCCTAACGTCTCTGTTGCCTTCGTATGAAGTTTCCCTCTTGAGCCTTGGTAACTGTAGAATGATCAACAGTGAGGATGAAGGTTGTTAGAGTAGGGAGAGAAATTTCTCAGCAGCTGGCCGATAGACATGGAATACACTTCCTCAAGAATAGCTGAGGATACATGTGGATTTTTTATCATACTTTAATGTTTAAAATAAAGTCAGTGTATGTTCAGAATATATGTTAAAATTCTGTAATTGTGCGCTTTGATCTGAGTACACTGTTAACCCCACTGCTGTAACGTGTTTGAGACCCAGCTTCTTCCTCTCCCTTTCTCTATCCTTGTTCCCTGTGCTATGGGCAGGTTGTTAACTTCTTCACTGTTTGAGTTAGTGTTAGGTACAAAACACCTCCCAACCACTCCCCTCACCCGTGCTGGCTACCTCCTCTTACTCTTTTTTGGCTTAAACAAGAACCAGATTGTGAATCTCTTACAGTGATGGGCAGTTACTCACACAACTAGTCCCGCTGTGTTGCCAACTTCCATGATTTTATCATGTCTCACGTGTTTTAATATTTTTCTGAAAGCCCCAGTTACTGAAATAATGATATTGAACAAGAAACTCAGCTTTCATTTAAAAAAAAAAAAAAAAAAAGGTAAGATTCTAAGCCCTCATGATCATGGAGAAAAGCTTGAAAACATACAGCAAATTCAGCCTGTGAGGTAGCAGGGTCTCAGAGCTCGGGCTTCAGCCCAAGCCCGAACATCTACACTGCATGTGAGTCATTGAATCTTCACACATTTATGGAACAATTACAAAATAACTATGAAGGATTTATGAAATTGCAGCGTGCATGCCTGGTTACATTAGAACGGCCATACTGGGTCAGACCAATGTTCCAGCTATCCCAGTATTCTGTCCCTGACGGTGGCCAGTGCCGGACGTTTCAGAGGGAATGAACAGAACAGGGCAATTTTGAATGATCCATCCTCTGTTGTCCAGTCCCAGTTTCTGGCAGTTGGAGGTTGAGGGACTCCAAGAGTATGGGGTTGCATCCCTGACCATCTTAGTTAATAGCCATTTATGGACCTATTCTCCATGAATTTATCTAATCCTTTTTTGAACCGTTATACTTTTGGCCTTCATAACATCTCATCGCAATGAGTTCCACAGGTTGACTCTGTGTTGTATGAAGTAGTTCCTTTTGTTTGTTTTAAACCTGCAGCCTATTAATTTCATTGGGTGACCCCTTGTTCTTGTTACGTGAAGGGGTAAGTAACACTTCCTATTATCTTTCTCCATGCCATTCGTCATTTTATAGACCTCTGTCATAACCGCCTTTAGTCATCTCTTTTCTAAGATGAATAGTCATGGTCTTTTTAAATTTGCCTTGTAGATGAAGATGCGTGTCTGTGTATGGCATGGTATACTTGTGAACTATGGTGTTATTAATAATCAAAGCTGTCCACAGCAGTAAGTTACAAATTTACAAATTAGAAACTATGGGCCCAACACCGAATTTCCTATATACCCAAAACTCTCATTGAAATCTATAGGGATTTTGGGTGTGCATGGAATGAGGAATTAGGCCTGGTGTGCCTTATTACTACTCAATATGTTTAAATATATTATTATATTAGCCATAGATAAGTTTTAAAAATCATCTACAAATTATATACAGTACTGACATACTAAACTAGACCATTATTGTTACTAAGTATTTATACTATAGTAGCATCCAGAGGCCCCCAACAAGATTGAGACCCCATTGTTCTAGGTGCTATACAAACACATCAGACATGGCTCTTGCCCTACAACATTAAGAATCTAATAGTACATGTGACAAATAAAGGGTCTGAGGAAAGGGAAACAAATGTATGCAATTTGTGAATACATTTGGATTATTTTTATGATTAGAATTAGATAAAGTGCCGACTATATGTATCTGCCCCTCAAACGGCTGATTTCTCATAGGCACTAAGGCAGAAATGAGTTTTGAGAAGTGATGAGGAGGAAATATAGTGTAGCATTATGGGATGGAATTCCATGCACATATTTGGATAGGTGGTGGCGGCGGTGAGGTCTGTGCATGGGAGAGTCAGTGCAGCAGGTAGAGCTGTATTAGGAGCATATGGCAAGGTGTTTGTGTATGTGGGGATGCCAATGCAGCAGGCACAACTGCACTGTGCAGCATCAGTGCAGCAGACACAGTTGTGTTAGATAGAGGGGAGTGATAGGATCCATACAGCAGACACAGCTGTAGTATGTGGCTGTGTGGGGCAAGGATGGTGGAGCGTGTACCAAAGTGGAAGGAGTCAGTGCAGCAAAAAGGGCTGTGTAAGCTGGGGGAGGACTGCAGTAGGCAGGGCTATCAGAAGGATGGGGACAGAGAGTAGCATGCTGGCCTGTGTGAGGTGGGGGTGGCTGTGTGTCTGAAGTGAGGGTTAGTGCAGCCAGTAGGGCAGTGGGAGGTGTGTGGGGTTGTTGTATTGGGGGGAGGGTCAGTGCAGCAGGCAGGGTGGTGTGAGGGGCTATAGTGTATGTATGGGTCAGTGCAGCAGGCAGGGCTGTAGTATGTATGTATGTGGGGAGGTCAGAACAGCAGGTGGGGTGGTGTGAGGGGTTTTTAATGTGTATGTGTGTGGGGTCATTGTAGCAGGCAGGGCGGTGTAAGGGGGCTGTAGTGTGTGTATGTAGGGAGGTCAGTGCAGCAGGCGGGGCGGTGTGAGGGGGCTGTAGTGTGTGTGTGTGTGTGGGGAGGTCAGTGCAGCAGACAGGGTGGTGTGAGGGGGTGTGTGTGGAGGTGTGAGGGGGTCAGCGCAGCAGGCAGGGCGGTGTGAGGGGGATGTAGTGTGTGTATGGGTCAATGCAGCAGTCGGGGTTGTTGTATGTGTGTGGGGTCAGTGCAGCAGGCGGGGCTGTAGTGTGTGTGTGGGGTCAGTGCAGCAGGCGGGGCTGTAGTGTGTGTGTGGGGTCAGTGCAGCAGGCGGGGCTGTAGTGTGTGTGTGGGGTCAGTGCTGTGTGTGTGCGGGTCAGTGCAGGAGACGGGGCGTTGTGAGGTGGCTGTAGTGTGTGTATGGGTCAGTGCACCGGGCAGGGTTGTAGTATGTGCATGGGATCAGTGCATCAGACGGGGCTGTAGTGTCTGTGTATGTGGGGAGGTCAGTGCAGGAGGCAGGGCGCTGTGAGGGGGCTGCAGTATGTGTATGTGAGCAGGTCAGTGCAGCCGGCAGGGCGGTGTGAGGGGGCTGTAGTGTGTGCGTATGTGTATGGGGGTCAGCGTAGCAGGCAGGGCAGTGTGAGGGGCTATAGTGTGTGTATGGGTCAGTGCAGCAGGCAGGGTTGTAGTATGTGTGTGGGGTCAGTGCAGAAGGCGGCGCTGTAGTGTGTGTGTGTGTGTGTGTATGTGAGGAGGTCAGTGCAGCAGGCGGGGCGGTGTGAGGGGGCTGTAGTGTTTGTATGTGGGGGGTCAGTGCAGCAGGCAGGGTGGTGTGTGTGTATGTGGGGAGGTCAGTGTAGCAGGCAGGGCTGTGTGAGAGGGCTGTAGTGTGTGTGTGTGTGGGGGGGGTCAGTGTAGCAGGCAGAGTGGTGTGAGGGGGCTGTGTAGTGTGTGTATGTGGGGAAGTCAGTGCAGCAGGCGGGCGATGTAAGGGGGCTGTAGTGTGTGTATGTGGGGAGGTCAGTGCAGCAGGCAGGGCAGTGTGAGGGGGCTGTAGTGTTTGTATGTGGGGGGTCAGTGCAGCAGGCGGGGCTGTAGTGTGTGTGTATGTGGGAAGGTCGGTGCAGCACGCGGGCGGTGTGAGGGGGCTGTAGTGTGTGTGTATGTGGGGAGGTCAGTGCAGCAGGCGGGCAGTGTGAGAGGGCTGTAGTGTGTGTGTGTGTGTGGGGGGGGGTCAGTGTAGCAGGCAGAGTAGTGTGAGGGGGCTGTGTAGTGTGTGTATGTGGGGAAGTCAGTGCAGCAGGCGGGCGATGTAAGGGGGCTGTAGTGTGTGTGTGTGAGGTCAGTGCAGCAGGCAGGGCAGTGTGAGGGGGCTGTAGTGTTTGTATGTGGGGGTCAGTGCAGCAGGCGGGGCTGTAGTGTGTGTGTATGTGGGGAGGTCAGTGCAGCAGGCGGGCAGTGTGAGAGGGCTGTAGTGTGTGTGTGTGTATGTGGGGGGGGGGGGTCAGTGTAGCAGGCAGGGCTGTGTGAGGGCTGTAGTGTGTGTATGGGTGAGTGCAGCAGGCAGGGTTGTAGTATGTGTGTGGGGTCAGTGCAGCAGGCGGGGCTGTAGTGTGCGCGTGTGTGGGGGTCAGTGCAGGAGGCGGGGCGTTGTGAGGTGGCTGTGTGTGTGTATGGGTCAGTGCACCGGGCAGGGTTGTAGTATGTGCGTGGGGTCAGTGCATCAGGCGGGGCTGTAGTGTCTGTGGGGCATCAGTGCAGCGGGCGGGGCGGTGTGAGGGGGCTGTAGTGTGTGTGTGTGTGTGTGGGGAGGTCAGTGCAGCAGGCGGGGCGGTGTGTGGCCGCAGTACCCCTACCGGCTGGGTGGGATCGGGCAGTGCGGGCCGGGCCGGCGGGGCAGGTGTTCGTGCGGATCCCCCTGCCCTGCCCTGCCTGGCCAGGCCGGCGCGCTAAAGGTGCGCGGCGCTTGGTGGTGGTGGTGGTGACTGTTTGCGCATGACCCCTCCCCGCCCGCTCTCTCTCTCTCTCCTCAGTCCCTCCAGGCGGTGGCGGCGGTTAAGCCTGAGCCTGCCTCAGACACAGGCGGCTGCTCGGCGGCGGCCGCGGCGACGCAGTGCAGAGGTGCAGGCAGGTTGCGCCGGCCCTGAGCTCTGTCTCCTCCGCGCCCCGCCTGCCTCCGGAGCCCTCTCCCCGCGGCGGCCTCCTCTCCCCGGTGTCGGGCCGGCCCCCCGGCCATGAGCGCGGCGCTGGGTGTCCCTCCGCCGCGCCGCCTCCCCCGCCGCCCCCGGCGGCTGCCGGGCTCCAGGAAAGTAGCTTGATGAGTGTCCAAAGTAGCAGTGGAAGTTTGGAGGGGCCGCCATCTTGGTCCCGGCTCTCCACGTCCCCACCGAGCCTGCAGGGCTGCTCCGCGGCGGCGGCCTCTCTGCTGCACAGCGCGCCGCCCGGCAAGCCGCCCAAGGAAGGTAAATAGCGCGCTCCGTGCCCGCGGCGCTGCGAGGGGGCCCCGGCTCTCGGGGAGGGACCCGGCCGCCGCCGGAGGCCAGTCCCAGGCTCGTAGGGCCGGGTGCGCGGTGGTGAATGCGGGTGAGGGCAGGCGGGAGACTTGTCCTTATTGCAGGGGTATTTCCCCCTCAGTATAGGGGGCACCCCCAGATCCTGCCGTGGGGGATCCTCCCGTCTCCTGAGGGACAATCGGGAGACCCCCCCTTCCCCCTAAATCCAGCAATCTCTTCCCCCATCCTCGTTTGTTAGCAGTAAAAGCGTCTTGATATTCTCTCCCCCCCCCTCCGTTTTCCAGGGCTACGGAGGGGGATTGATTAATGTTTGTTCATTTCCTTGATAATCCTTAATAGAAGGGGCTAAGTGTACTTGTTAATTTTTCATCCCCTCCCTGTGATTTTTATGGCAGAGACTTCCATCCTCTCCCTTCCTTTCCAAATATTATTCCCCACCTCATATTATAAAGTAAAAGTGATTTGTTGGATGTATTGCGTGAATGTGGCTGTTGTTGCTTAATGAAAAGGGTCGGGTCCTTTTGGCATCATGGAGGTGGAGTAGAGAAAGAGACCGAGATCAAGGAATTTGTTCCCATTGGGGAGGCACTTTTCTGAGCAGCTAATTTGGAAGACAGAAGTGACACAACACCTTAAAACCACCACAGAATGACTGCAACTTTCTCCTTTCCTCCATCACATCTTAGATGATAATATTTTTCTCCTCCCTCCCCTGCTCCTCCCCTCTTGTGTTATACCGACAGTGAGAGCAGGGTGTTGTGGGTGTTTGCAGGGAATATCTGTGTGAAGGTTATGTGCAAACAAGTCTCTTTTTATTCTGTTTCAGTTATTGTCCATTTTCTTTTCTTGCATTGAAATACATTGCCACAAGATGTAGCAATTATACAGCTAGTGAAATGCTCAGTGCTTTTAACTAAAATGACTTCTTTCTGTGTACCATTTGCTGTGAAAGAACTTTTATACCCAAATACATATATTTATAAAGAAAAAAAAATATGCATGTTAAGCAGTTATATAATTTGACTTGATGTCTTATCCAGTATTGTTGGCCTCTGAATATTGATTGCTTCAGTTGTCTTGTGTAGTGAACGCTGGTAGCCACACTGAAAACTTTCAAACTTAAAATAGTCTAATAAGATCTTAGAGAGAAATTGGATAGCTTTATTTAGAGGATGTTATGCAGTACTATAAATTGAAGTACTACACATTTTTATTTTATCAGTAAACAATTTCAACACTTGACATGTATTCAGCACCTTGAAAGTGTATAAAAGGTTTGTGTCCTCAATCTCCATGCCAGTAGTTGTTAGACTTGCATCATTCCTTGTCACATTTGCACATGCTCCTAGATCCAAGATTGACATGAATACATTCCAGAAGATATATGGAAAGGTTAGATGTATGGCATATGTTAAAGATACCAACTAAAGTAGCAAGCATTTTGTATTCTTACATCCTCAGACTGAGTCTTTAATAAGAGAAGACAGTGGTTTGTGTGTTTATTTTATATATATATATATATATATATATATATATAAAAATAAATTATAAAAGTTTGGACTAGGTTTATGAGGCTTAGACTAGTACATATTTTATTTTAAGTTTTTTAGGTAGTATGTTTTTAGATGCATTTATTCACCTGTCATAATTCGGATACTTGGTTATATAAGTCTTTATTACTGTTGCAGAGTTATGTTTGTAACTCTCTTTTTGTTAATGAATTAGCAGCGTAACAAGTGCTGCTTGAATAGCCCTGACAAAAACAATACACAGAGGCATAATTTGACATTTATATTTTTTATAATTGTTTAACAATATTACTATATTTTCTGGCTACAATAATTTAGGTTGTGTAGTTCAGAGGTTAGAGAGCAACCACAAAACCTGCTGTGTGATTCAGCATAACATACTGTATTTACAAACTATATTCAGTACATCTATTCACTGTGTTGAAACTGCAGGCTTCGCTTCTGTCTCTTTCTTGCTGTAGGGCTAGTGGATTATTTCTGTTTGAAAAGAATGTGAGATATTAATAGTCTTTGTTGTGTTTTAAATCTCTACCCATTGGGCATTAACAGGACATCTTACATTAACACAGGAACTTGCATGTCAAAAGAATCTCACATCAAGGTAATATGTCCCATAAAATAAAAATCAGCTATTTAACAGTGATGTTGCACTATTTTCCATTTATGCACATCAGTAAGTTCTATAAATGATGATGATGATGATAGGTAATAGATTCATAGCTGTTTGTTCTCCCATTTAGAAGCGCTTGTTGTTCCCAGTGATGTTAATAGAAATTACTTGCTTGTCTCAAGTAGGGCCTGAACCCGCATGGCCCATACTATGTTAGGGGTCTGTTTACATTTTGTATGTTTGTGTGAATGTTAATTTAGGGTGGCTGATACTACCAGGTATGATGCACTCATTATTAAAATGAGCCGTGGGTCCATTTCCACCCTCAGATGCATTGTGGTAACTCCAGTTGAAGTGGGAGTTGCACCTATGCATTTGAAAGCAGCATGGGGCCTTTATTTGATACATCATTCATGTTATGATTTATCCAACCTTCTGCATGTTTCATTTTGAAAGTTGAGCCTGCCCAAATCACTTGCTCTGGCTCCTAAAGTGTGTAATTTATTAACAACAAAATAATAATAAAACTGACAGTTAAGATGTGTGAAGTTCTTGTACAGACTCCATCATGAAAAAAACCTTCTTTTATATGTAATTGTGTCCCAAGAAATTGTTAAAAAGCAGGAGCACCTCAGCAATAATCAAGAACAACTGGCTAGAGAAGACAAGACTAAATTAAAACAGAAACTAAACTAAACTTGAGTTTTCTTCTGTGGGGTGTTCTATAGTTAACTGAAAATGTAGTTCTGTTTCTAAGGATATCTTAAGTCCTGCTTACATCTAAGGATCTGATCTTCTAAAATCCTGTCCTCCCCCTTCCCTATTTGCATATATGTGTAGTCAGTACTTGTAGCTATATATTATTTACATATATCAAACCTTAACTCTACCTCTTGTATGTAGGCATTATAGCTTTTAATCGTTGTATGTTATTTCTCAGTAATACCACATCACAACTTTTCCTACCACCTCCAATACGCTTGTATACCATCTTATAGGGCTATACTGCTGTGTATTACAGTAACTTGTATCTGAGACGTGATAACATTTATATATGGGAGTCCTGCAAGATGCATCTTTCAAGATTATATAAAAACCTGTTATTTTGCATTATTTGAGATATACTATGTGATTTTTGTAACTGAAGCTTGTGCCATAATACATAAAACAGTACAGATTTAAGGTGGCAATACAATCTTAAATTTGGAAATGTCTTGATTTTTTTTTTAATGCTGTCATTATGCCTAGCATTCTTTTAAAGCATTTTTTTATAGGAACACCGTATCCTCCTGTGCCTTTTACTAGGCATGTAGGAAGGAAACCTTTTATTGTGCAGGTTATAACTTAAAAGTTAGTGGTTGAAGATGATGGGGTGTATCATGTATCACACAACAGCTGTCACTTAAGTACTTTCCAGATATTGCTGTTGATTGTGAAAACTTCAGTAAAAAACAAAAGGCCAGATTCTGCCCTAAATTATAGTGCTATAAATGTGCTGTAAATATGAAAGTCACCAGTATAACTGAGTAGAATTTGGCCCAAAATTAAATGCACATGATTACTAGTTAGGCAGAAATGTAAATTGTGTATTAAATTGATACAACTTTGCAAATACTTAAAGACATTTGAGGAGTTTGTATAAAGATGCTGACAGGCTTTGTCAATAATTATTTCCATAAAGCTTCTTGACAAATATTAATACTTAATATTTGTATTCCTATAGCACCCATGCTGTGCTAGATGCTCTCCATACAAACATGAAAACACAGTCCCTGCCCTGAAGAGTGGTATGGGAAGTGTTCCCAAATGCAGGTTTGCCTTGTGCATGCTACACTTAGTGTGGTGTTCATAGGTATTAACATGAAGTCAGCCTGTTCATAGTGGTTCCTTGTATAAACTAAATTTTAAATACATGTTATGCTTGGATAACTTGCAGGTTTTTTTTTTCATGTTATCATTACTTATATGAAGTGTAGAACTCAACAATTGCACATTAGTTACGGGTAAATCCTTAGTAAGTCCACTGTCCCTTGTTGTTTCTTGACATCTAGTAGAAGATGTAGAATTTTTAGTTGTTTTATGGAAGAAGTCAGTTGATATAAGGCAACACAGGAAATCTGGAGGATAATTCAGATTTCAAAATGATACTTTGCTTTTACTTTGTTTTAAAATGTGAATGAATGTAGTACTCCTGAAAGAAAGGGTTTAATATTAGTACTTCTTTAAGCTTCCCTACATATCTTTACCAGTGTACTCAGCTTCTTGTTGTGGTTTCCTTTTAAAAAGCTGACAATAATGCCATGTTATGTGGTTTTGTGATTTGCACAAATGAGGAATGTGGGAGGCCACTAAAATCACTTGTATATGTGTCCTTATCCAGAGTTTGAACCTCGTTTTCCAAAGGAGAGGGAGTAGTATTGTAGTGTGATCTATTGTGCTACCTAGAATACAGCAAACAAATACTTGATAAGTGTTAGTTACTTCAGACAGGTTAAACTAGATTTTCCACCTAGTTTTCCTTATTTTAAAAGGCGGGGAAACCAAAATATTAAGGAAAGCTTTTATTTTAGTTTCTATTAACTGTCAATTCAAATAATGGCTGCAGCACTTTTTCTGTATTTTGTTTCTCTCTTAAGGTTCTGCACAACTATTTCTCTTTTTCTGCCAACTAGAAGTAAACTCACTTCTTTGTAGGCACTCTTTTCTGGCACTACTAATGACGTTTGAAACTCACTTAGAGCCAGGTCATCCTAACTAATTGCAAAATACTATTCTAGATGCTCTTAAGGAAGACCAACAGTACAGAAGTTTATTCATATTCATAGATTCCAAGGCCAGAAGGGACCATTTTGATCATCTTGTGTGACCGCCTGTATATCTCAGGCCATAGAACTTCCCCAGAATAATTCCTAGAATGTATTTGCACTGTTTATGTTGAAAGCAAACTCTGCAGTATTTTACTGCTTGAATAAGGAGTGAGAGAATGTGGAAAGATGTCAGGCTTGAAGATTCCATGCACCTTTTAAATTCCTGATAATATTGCAGACCATACACTTGTTACATTTACTCCCAAACCTAAGGCCTACAATTCTCAACTACTTACCCGATTATCCAATGTGCTTCTTGTTTCAGTCTTTCATTGGTTGACCAGCAGGGCTTTTGGTGATGCTGAGTGGCAGCAGGTCAAGTTTTCATTTTAATCCTAATTTTTGGCTCCACTCTAAAATCTATAGACAAATTAATATTATCCTCAAAATTGGCAGGTTAGCTATGGTTCTGAAGTAGAATATTTCTGCAAACCTCGATGTGAATTGGGAAAGGGGGTTCCTGAATTATAACCCCCTAAAATACAAGAGTTTACCATAGTTCAAAAGTTTTCTAATGCTTTCCTACTTCGCAGCAAGACAACGCACATGCACACGAGGGGGTAATACACACAAGGGGTAATTTAGTTTATTGAACTGCCCTAACTGAGGTCTGTTGGTCAGAAAATTGTTAGTTGATTAGAATACAATTTTAAAAGTTAGTACCTTTTGTGTTTGGACTATTCCTATGGAATGTTTGCTCCAGATTGCTTGGTATAAGAACTTCTGGACAACTAAGCTTTTAAAGCTAGTCTCTATTCTTTTTTCTTGCAGAGATTGACCTCAGAATATAATGCAGTTTTGGGAGGGCTGTCAGTAGAAAATTAGTAAGATTTAGGGGAAGAGATCAGAGGGACAGTCCATGATTTCCTGTGCATCTAGTGAGCTCTGTGGAGGGGAACCCTAGGGAGTCTTAGGAAGCTTGTTGTGCCCCCCTCCTCCTCTCCCCATCCTGATCCAAAGGCTCATCAGGGCCCATTAAGCCTAAGGAGAGTTACTGTATCCATTCCCCCTCACGCCTGTAAAATCCCAGTTAATCTTATTACTCACTAGTCCCAGAGCAGCTTGTTAAAACTCAAGAGGGGAGCCCTAGGATACTTGAGTAGAGAATCCCTGCTTCCCTTCCACCTATTAAATTGATAGGTTGGTGCTTAAGGGGAAGAAGATATTGACTTGTCCTTCCTAAGGCATATATGCATTATGACACCTCAACATCCCACCACTTCATCTTCCCGGGAGCTTACAAGGATTTGTGAAATGGGGGGCAATGGTATGGAACAGGAATAGGAGCCCTTTAGTAGGCAGGGTCCATGAGTATGTTAAAGCTTGTGGAGGTTTGTGGGCCTAATGAGCCTGTAAACATATGAGGTGTGAGGTCTGAGGGGCTCTTATGGAGTCTCAAAAGACTTGCAGGGGGAAGACTGGAGACAGTCTGGTTTGAAGACTGGATTGAAGACCAAACTAAGGCCTATGGAGAGAGTCTGATGGAGTTGGGAATGGGAAACCTCATTCACTCCTACCTTGGGCTTGGTGTGCAGCAAGAAAGAACATGGAAGAGGTTCATTAATGTCTGTGACTCCCTTCATGAGGGTGGGGAACAGCAGGAGCATTAGAGGCACTCTTGTTACCTGAACATATTTCCCTGCTTCTGTTGGTTTCCAACCTTCTAGTCAGCTATACTTTCCCTTTTTCTGTGTACCTTTGGAGGAAAGCATCAATACCTCAAACTTTAGAAGTCAAAATGAGGTGAGCTGCATTCTTGTGTCCTTCTGTAGATACTTACATAGGTTTGCAAGTGTGGGGCTCCTTTTCTGTCAGCAGTTTTTGGCAAATAGATACCCCTGCAGAGGATATAGCTGGAGACTTTGGTTAATATTCACTATTGGGAGACCTCTTCCCCTCTCCCCTGTAGTTTCTCTCTGCACTGTTGGATTGGGCCTCTATTTCTGTGGATCTTCTAGGATTAGGGCTCTTATCCAGTGACCCTTAATATAATTCGTATTAAAAAAACCCATCCACCTGGGAAATTTCATTGACATAAAGATAAGGCTGCAGGTGCATGTCATTGATTTGAGTGAATGTTAGTTTTCAAGAATGTTAGTTTTACTAGTACACACACACTTCAAAAAACCCCAGGAATATCAGAATTAAAAGTAAATTTACAAAAACACAAGCCTCTGTAAATATGGAAATTCATAGTGCAGGTAGCCAATTTATGCTAACTCCGCCTCATGTTCTAGGCTTCTATTTTCCCTTTGCATGTAGAGCATAAAAACTGGGCAGTACAGAACACTGCACTCTATAACTTCAATACTGTTTTTCTTATACAGTAACTAACTAAAATCTAGGACATGATATTTAAATAGTAGTTGAATTGACATTCTTGGCCTGTATCTATAAAATATAAGACCTTACATTGCCAGATAATTTTATTAGTGCTGTACCTTGTGCATCATTAAAAGTGATGCGCAACTATCTGAACTAAACTTTTAACACTTTAGTATTAAATGCTCAGTCCTCTAAATAAAAAGGGTAAGAGAAACATATTTGTTGATTTTGAAAAATGAGGTTTATATCTACACAAAATGCAGGCATTTAGTCAGGGCTCGACAAACCCTGGGCGCCAGGTCGCCATGGCGCCTAGAAATTTAAGTCTGGTGCCTAGTATTTCTCCAGGGAGAGCGGCCGCCGCGCTCCTGCCAGGGCGCCACTGCGCCCATGTGGCAGGGCTGGGAAGGGGGAGCGCTGCGGCTACTGTGCTCCAGCCAGGGCTCCCCGCCACTGGGTCCATGTTGTGGGAGTGGGGCTGGGAAAAGGGGTGGGGCTGGGAGGGGAGAGTGGCCGCTGCACTCCGGCCAGGGTGCCCTGCCACTGAGCCAATGTTGTCTGGCTCCTTAATTTTTGGGCTGGCTCCTAGCTCCGAAACAAATTTGTCGAGCCCAGCATTAAGTGGGTTCACTTGAGTGGTAATATACACTTCAGATAAATTTGCTTCCAAGTTACCTTATATGCTGCTCAGTGTTAATTTTAAGTGTATCACTTCTGAAAGCTTAGGCCATGTCTACACACACTTTTTATGCTGGTTTAATTGTTTCAGTTGGGGGGTTTGATTTTTTTTTTTAATCAAAATGGTTACATTGATATAATCTCTAGTGGATGCAGCTGTAATGTTACAAACAGTGATGGCCAAAAGTGACCTGTGGAGGCTTTCATGGTGGCCTGCCGCTCCCCTCCCACTGGCTGCATGGGGAGCCACTGCCTAAAGACCCAGATGGAGCATGTTGCCATGGGGCTAAAAGACCAGTGCAGGTTATAGTTAACTATATGTAGACCATCCTCCTCACTGAACTCCTTCCGTCTGGCTGCAGTAGGGAGGGAGGGAGGGAGAGAAGGAGGCCGCTGGCAGATACTGGTGGTCGTTCAGGGTTGTAAAAATGATATGTGGCCCTCAAGCCAAAAATGTTGGGAACCACTGTTTATAAATGCTCTTTTATACCAATATAACTGCACCCACACCAAGGGGTTGTAATGCTTTATACCTGAACAGTTAAATTGGAACAATCTTTGTGTGTAGACGTGGCCCTACATTTGTTTCTTTCTGATGCACAATGTAAGGATAAGAACGTCATAACAGAACTTTGTGATCTCAGTATATTAAACTCCATTGCACTACCCTTTTTTTTTTTTTCAATGAGAGCGAATTTTTTCTTTCTTCTACTGTCTTAATTACAGATGTTCTTATTTTAAAGGTATATAATCTGCAAATATCTTTCGAAATGAAAAATCCTGTGAACTATAGATGCATTCAGCATGCTACCAGACACAAAGTTTAAAGGGACATTTCAGTGCATTTCCTAAGTTACATTTCTCAGTCTTTGAAGGTCAACAAAGCCCAATCATACTGTGTACTAGTGAGCCTTGCTTGTTGTTAGAGTCCAGCATGCACTTTACTGGCATTTTCAAATAAATAAACCATCATTGATGGCTGCTTGACACGAGAATCTATCCAAAGGAATATTGTAACTAACCCATTGAAAATGTCACTGTGAGTTTTGTAGTACCCTAAATCCTTTTAGATATTTGGTCGTTTTCTGAGCCTTCTCTACACTAGAAAGGGTTTGCTAGTATAGCTTGTATGAGACCTGTAAACAAGGCCTTTGTTGGTATGTTTCGTTGTTTATAAGTATCTATTCTAAGGCTTATACCAGCAAAAACTATATCAGTGAAAAATCGCACTCCTGATGAATATAGCTTTGCTGTTTTAAATTTTAAATGTAGACCAGGCCTCAGACATATGAAATAAATACTCCAAGCACTTTAGTCAACAGTTTTATCTTTTGCTGGGTTCCCAATATAATTCACATGCTTCTAGTACATACAGGAGAATTGTTCACTATGGTTGGCAGGAGAGAGGATGCAAATACCCTAGGTATAAATCTTGAAGGTTAGTTACAAAAAGAAAGGAAAGAACTTCCAGATTACATATGTAAAAGCAGCCCAAAAGAAGGGTACCATTGGTTCTTTGGCTTAAATGCTCAAGCTGCCCTTGTAGCCCATGTAATTCTGTGAGAAAGAAACAGTAGTAGACCTTTGGTGGTGGCATGCTTCTGGTGCTCCAGTGGTTGCAGCAGGGGCCCCTCTGTTATCACTCGGCCATCCACTCAACTGTTGGTTCATGTCCACTGGTGAATGGCTTCTGCTTCTGGGGAGAACAGACTGCACAACACCCATCAGTGTCTATTTTAAGACTTTTCCCACACCTTGTCCCCTACACTCCTTTGGCTGAGACTGGACTAACTTCCTGCCTGCTACTTGGCTTCTCCCTGCCCTGTTTCCCTAGATCGTCTGGTTAGGATTTATTTCTCAGCAATCCCCTTGAGTTTCAACCCCCTGTATATTTAGCTACAGAGCCCTCCTTGCTGCATTGCTGTCCCTTTCTCAGCCTTGCACACTAGATCATGATCTTTTCCACACCTACAGAGGGTCTCATCCTTTTAGTCCTAGCTGTTCTTGGCTCTGTTTGTTTGTGACCACCTATCAGGCCTTACCACCTAGCTTTCCTGCTGCTGTCTCCAGTCTGCTGCTTACATGCAACTGGCCTTCAGCCAACTCCTGGTTCTTTTGTACCCTCATTTCCTCTTTCTGGTCACTCAAGACCTGAAGTACACTCTGCTGGCTTGTTAATAATCTGGGTCCCTGCCTAGGATGACCAGTAGCCAAATCCTCTCTCCAAATCATTTTACATAGAGGTGATGGGAGAGCAGAGGCAACATCCAATAATGAATCAGCAGGCAACACAGTAAAACAAAATAAAGTATTGCAAAGTTCTCTTTTAAACCTTATTTTAAGATTAATTAAAAAACCCTAAACAATTGAAACAAGGCGGGCAGGTGAATATTATATTGTAA
Organism: Emydura macquarii macquarii; assembly: GCF_026122565.2. Taxonomy (NCBI): domain Eukaryota; kingdom Metazoa; phylum Chordata; order Testudines; family Chelidae; genus Emydura; species Emydura macquarii. The sequence continues at coordinate 75,393,365 of NW_027131390.1, forward strand.
GATAGCTTAGTTGGCATTGGTAACTTACAATGACAATTTCTTCTGAGGTGCATTGCTGTAATTACCCACTGTGTTCATACAAAACTAACCAGAGCCGTTCTTGTAAATATCACTAACAAATCTAATGTGTGCTCTGCATGGTTTAAGGGTTGAGGTCTTTAAATCAAGATTTGAGGACTTCAGTAACTCAGCCAGAAGTTATGTCTTTTACAGGAGTGGGTGGGTGAGATTCTGTGGCCTGCAGTGTGCAAGGGGTCAGACTTGATGGTTCCTTCTGGCCTTAAAATCTATGAGGGTATAATGCCTCTTTTAGAAGTAGTTTTGTAATACTTTGCAAATATTTCTTCATACCTTGTATATAAAAATATATTTAAAAACCATTGTACTGGAAATTCTTTACCTTTTTGCAAAATGCATTAGCTCTAATGGATAATGAACAGCTTTTAAGTCATAGTTTTTCTGCCAGTTTAGTGTTACTTTCTCCAAAACTGGTAGCAAATTCTTCCAAATGTTTTTAATGAAAGATTTTTTGCTGCTGTTACATTAGATGTTTTAGTAATTCTTTATTAAACCAAAATTACTTTGTTACAGTCACTTTGTTCATTTTTTTCTTTTCATATAACAGACTGACAATTCTCTTCAAAGTTTGGTCCTGTCTTTAAGAATGGCCAAAATAAAAGTTGTTAATATAAGAACTAAGCTTAGCATTTTTCTTTTGAATTAGACTTTGTTATAGTACAAAAAGATATAATTTAAAAAACATATAGCATCCTCTGGATTATAAATCTACATCAAGGCATGGTATAAAGGCACCAATAAAGGTATATATAAAAAGCTCTTCCCCAGAAAACGAATGTAATTTGTGATAAGAAGTAAAATAGTAAATTTGAGGCCCATCATTCTTGTTAATGTCACTTTTAACTTGAGTTATGGAATTTAAAGTTAAATTTGACACTTATATTAATACATCAGTTGTTTAAATAAATAATTTATTTATCTTAACTTTTTTTTTTTTTTTTTTTTAAATAAGGACATTGTTTGTGTTTAAGACCAATTCCCATATATCATTCCTAAAGGATACTAAACTCTTATTAGGGCTTGTCTTCACAGGGACACCAAGGAAAGTTAAGGTGAATCAACTAAAGAAGTGAAGTCAGTGCGCATAAATTAAAGTGCTTTTAAATCCTTTCCCATGTTCCCCAAAACTTGTGAATTCTTTCATTCAGGAGTAAAGTGGCCTTAGTTCCCTGCATCTTAATTCTCTTCCAAGATACAGTGAACTAAAGCCACTTTATTCCTAAGTGAGAGCATCAACACAGAGGTTTAATGTTCTCCAACTAAAGTGCATTTGGGTCCTCTGGCAGTCAGTGCATCCTGTGTGTTGGCTATTAAGAATTGAAACAAAACAATCAACTGCACTCCAGTTTATTTTAAAAGTTTGAAATAATTTTCTCCTTCAAAGCAGCATTTGACAATAAGTCTATTGGAAATAAAGTGGGGAAACACACAAACATTTGTAATCAAACAGATTTATTAATGCATTTGTAATATAACATGGCTTATGTGACATCATTATTGAAAGAACAGTTTTTATTAAATTATGTTTTTAACTACGATACACGACGTGTATAGCCATGTCATGGCTCTTTCCTGTGTTTAAAATTTTAGAAAGAGAAAAAACCTAAAAGCAATGGACTTGTATGTTTGCATTTTTTTGTTCTGAGATCATCATAGTAACTTTTGTATTCCTCTAAAGGTTGTCTTGATTGTTACATTTTGTTTTCGCATTTTTCTTGAAAAATAAACAAGTCTTTAAGGAAAGGTAACCTTGGGGCTAAACAAGTTTTTGAGGTTTTTTTTAAATATCATTTTAGCTTTCTTCATATACAAAAGAAGAAAGGCATACGTTTTTAGAACTGTCTCTGAAATGAAGCTGGCCTCTTTGGGAAGCTCAAACAAGGCCCGGGAAAAAGAAACATTTTTATTCCCAGAATCTTCTCTGCTAAGGACTTGTCATAAGCCCAGAGGTCTATTGTAAATAGAATAGTCAATAGATTAGTCTGCTATAGCTGAATTCTAAGTTGAAATGATGTACCAGGAAGGAGAAATTAATAAACTACTTCTTTCATGACATATGCTACCAAAATCCACCACCTCCTTTTCTTCCTCGGGATCACACCTAATTTTTTTTTTTTTTGAACGGGGATCCCTCCACAGCCACCTCCTTGGTTTTGTATGTTTAAGATACACTGAGAGGTTAGACTGTTTTTTCTGGACGTTATGGGCAGGACTTATGAGTTGAAGAAATAGAGGGTACTGTTTTAGGTAGTTGGGATATCTTGACGAAGAGTAGTTATTTTGCTGTGTATAGCTAACTTCATTGTTAATAAATTTAATTAGCATTTATTTATTCACAGAAATACATTTTGTTACTGCTGCTCTTTTTAAAAATGGAAAAAAGGCAACCATTGATTAAACTGGGTAAGTTACAAATGGTTGCCATAGTTTAAATGCTATTTGGTTATGTTGTTGTTGCATCATTTTTCAGGAACTTCATTCACAATTATATTTAGCATGCAGAATATACTCTGAAGCAGATTAAAAAGCTTTCTTTTAGATGTGCTATATAATCTAATATTGAATATCAGGATGCGTTTTCAGAAATAACTGCTGTAACTAAGTGTATTGAGGAATGTAAAATTAGTATGAGATTTTGGTCACACTTGTGAGTTAAAATAAAGTTCTTTAAGAAGTTTAATGTTTAAAATGTATTTATCTTCATAATATCTGTAAAAATTCTGAACTAGCACTGTTATTCTGAGCACATTAAATCCAATTTGAATATTTGCATGAAACCCAGCCTTGTTTAATTCTCCCTATCAACTACCTGCACTGAGTCCTTCAATGAAGCAACTTCTTTGTAATTCAATTGTGTTATTAAATGATTGAAGTAATACTAACCCCCATGAGTGCTGAAACTAGAAGCCAAACTATGAAGGGTAAATTAATTGCAATGTAGATGTACCCAAAGACAATGAAAACACCTATGGCTGGCCCATGTCAGCTGACTTGGGCTTGCAGGGCTACAGGATTATAAAATTGTGGTGGTGACATTTGGGCTGGGACTTGAGTCCAAGCTCTGGGATCTTACAAGGGGAGAGGGCCCCAGAGCCCAGGTTCCAGCCCGAGTCCAAACATGTACGCCTCAGTTTTACAGTCCCACAGCTTGAGCTCTGCGAATCCAAGTTGGTTGACAAGGGGCAGCCGGAGGCGTTTAATTGCCGTGTAGACATACCCTTTCATAGTTTGTCCGATGGAACAGCATGCTCACAGGATCTTATCAGTGCCTTGTCATTTGATATATATTATGTATCCTAAAGCATCCAAAAGGTTAATGCTAAGGAAGAGTCATTTTATATATTTGTGTGTGTGTGTATTTTCCTAAAATTGTAAATCCCTAGCACTTCAGGAACATTTGATTTATATTTGGATTTATTTTTAATGCTCCCATATATTTGTTCTAAGCTTATTCTAGAACTTCACATTCAACACACAGAAAAATATATTTCAGAAATTACCGCTTTTGAAAAATTGGTTCATGTTTCACTTTCTTCTGAGTCAGCATCCATAATGGGAAACAACTGTTTAATAAAGAGCTCTTCAATCTAGCCAAGAAAGGTATAACACGATCCAGTGTCTGGAAGTTGAAGCTAGACAAATTCAGATTGGAAATAAGGCTTTTAAATTCTTAATTATGAGAGTAATTAACCTTTGGAACAATTTACAAGGGTTGTGTTGGATTTTCCATCACTGACTATTTTAAAATTGAAATTGGATGTTTTTCTAAAAGATATCCTTTAGGAATTATTTTTTGGGACATTTTATGGCCTGTGCTATTTGGGAGGTCAGACTAGATGGTCACAATGGTCCCTTCTGGACTTGGTATCTATTAATCTATGAAAGTGGATTAATAGGTCTGTTAGACCAATTGATTAATAAGCTACAAATATTACAAAATTCAGATATCAGATTGTAGTTCAATTGGCATTGTCAATCCTAATATCTTGATCTTAGTTTTTTTTAGTGTTGTTGGCTTTTAAAAACAGGATTGTGAATTTTCTTAATATTCAAAGCAACATAGTCTGGCCTTGCATTACATTGTAATTGTGTAGCTTGGTCTCTTCCTCCCCATTGTTGTGCTTGGAAGATGCACAAATACTTAGTTTCAGAATTAAGGTCACCATAAGATGCTCGGTCACCAAGGTTTCTCTGTCCTCTTTATCTCTCAATCTTAACCGTGGATTTTTCCCTCTCTCATAAGAGTCTCTTTTCCCTCTGGAGCAGGAGGGAACAGCAGAGGCAGTACTGGTGGGAGTAAGATATGAATGAGGCAGCTACAGCAGTGATTCCCTACAGCAAAATGCTGTGTATTCGCTGCCGCCATTTCTCTCCCCAGTGGCTCTCATAGAGTTGTAATGGCTTCTCAGATGACATTGGCCCCACTACAGCTACTTCCAACAGCCTGTCTGAGACGTCACTGCTGCAGCATATGATAAACGATTTTCTGCCTCTGGGATCTCTGTACTGTATATTTAGCTAGGGTGCCACTAGAAGTAACGTGGTAGCTTTTTGTTAGCCTGTCTGTTTCCACAAAGATAATATCCTCCAAGACAAAGTCTAGCCTCTCAGCTATACCCATGGGAAACTTTTCTCCTCCTGTGGCTTCTGTCCTTGCATTGGACTCCCAGCCTGATGGTAGTCAAGATGAATTCTTAGAGGCCAGAATTCAATTCCACAGTCCTTAGTATACAGAAGTCTTGGTCTGTTGCAAAGAAGATGAGAACAAAAAGGGAGCATATTGCCCAGGAGTTTCACTGTTTCCCCAGCATCCATCCCTCCCTGACGTAAAATCTAACCAGGGACACCAGAAGAACCTAAAGAAGGAAGAGATCATCCTGAGTCCAAATTTTGACATTAGCTCAGAGCAGCCCTTGGTGATGGAGAAGATGATAGGGAGACTAGAGATTTGCTCATGTTTGGTCATGGGGGTGGGGGGACGGGACGACTGGTACATCAGATGTGGTCTAATGACAGCTCAAAATGGAGAATTGATTAAATGATTAGGTACCCTCTTAAGGAAATATGTAATATTCTGAAAAATCAAAGAATCCATAAATGCACAAATGAGGTCATACAAGCCATCTCACATTTACTGACTGGAGCAAAGAACTGGCTCCATTGATTGTAGGTAAGTGTACAGATCATTCATGATATTCTTTTCGACTGCCAGAACTATTCGGGAACACACAAACCATCTTTTATCCCAAAATGCTCAATAGATTCTCCTAAAAATAAATAAATTCAGGATGGAGGCCTTACAATGTGTAATAGTGACTCTAAACCCTTATGATTTCCTTTCATTGATACACCTACAGGGCCCAAGCATAATTTTTTCGGGCCCAGTACAAACTTGTAACACGGGCCCCCTCCCACACACATACCACAATCCCTCATCCCATAAATACAATCTCATGAGCCATGAAAAATATTTTCCTCGTGGTAATGGGGGTTGCAGCCTGGGTCAGGCCCCCCAGGGCCTCCAGGCCCCGGTAAAGTGTACCCTTCTCCTCCTTCCCCCATATAGGAGACCTGTAATAAATAGGTGTACAGGGCTATCTCCACATTTCCACTGAGGTGTGTCTTTGCAAGTTCCTTGCACTTTTGTTGCCACTGGAGGCACTTCCAATACAGGGTCCTTTTGGTCTGTTGACCTCATGTAGGGATTATATCTAGGCTTTGCTTGAGGCCTTGTGAGAACAGGGAATCCAGGCCTGCCTGCTTTTGGACATCTTACTCATCAGCTTGCTGCAGAGTGGGACACTGGTCGTGGATTTGAGACACCAGAAAGATATGGAAGGGTGTGTGTTTGTTATGTGAAGTCTACCCAGATAAATCTGAAGCCTAGAGAAAGCTAACTGCACTCCTTATGCTTTACCAGCCAGTAGTCAGAAACATTCTAAGGCAGTGGTTCTTAACCTTTCCAAACTACTGTACCCCTGAAGCCTGAGTCCCACCCCCACGGGGCTGAGGCATGTAACTTAGTTTCATGGTGCCCCTGTGGCTCCAGGCAATTACCTTTCTTGCCACCCCCAATACCAGCTCTGCACTTGCGACCCCTCTAAAACTCCAGGTTAAGAAACACTGTTCTAAGGCTTCTATGGTAAGGTGGATCAAAACACTCGTCTTGCAATCAGTTCCACCCAAGAATTTCAGATCGCATTCTATTGATAGCTGCAGATGAAAGATGAAATGTCAGTAGGGGAATGGTCCACTATTTAGAGAGAGAGACTGGGAATCAGGAGACCTGCTTTGCCATAGACTTTCTGTGTGACTTTGGGCAAGTCATTTGGTGTGTCTGTTCCCCATCTGTAAAATGGGGATAATAGTATTTTCCCATCTCACTGAAGTGTTGTGAGGAGAACATACAGTAACAGATTGTGAGGTGTTCAAATTCTTTGGTGTAAATACCTAAGTGAGTAGAAATATGTCTGGATCACATTGTCGTCTTTCATACCCCTCTCTCTACATGTTCTCAAGATGTTGCAATGTAGATATCTTGTCCTTTGAGGACACAATGTTGGCAGGAGAGTCCTTATGAATGTGTTATGCTTTTAGTAATATGTCTGCTCTATTGATACCATTTGTTGTACATGGTTGGTGATCTAATCTTCTCTTTCCCAGGATGATATTTACTGCTGTGAACATCCCAGAGATAAGTTATTGGAAACAAAAAAGACAGAGGAGGGTAAATTAGTTCTTTCCAAATAATTTATTTTCTTGGATTCTTCATCTCTTAAAGTTACCCTCCCTTGGAAGGTTATTTCTGAGGACACGTAGATTTAAGGTGTGTTTTCTTTAGGTCTGTCAGTAGTTGAAGTCTCTCTTGCAAACGGTTATTAGTTTAATTTTCTAGCTATATTGAGTATGTTGTTTAATTAGAACCTTAGTATTTTAAAACTACAGAAGTTTGTGTATTGGAACAGGGCAGAAAGATAGTGGTGCTGTGCCTCCTCTAGGACAGAATGTCTGGTGTGTCACCGGTTACCTACTGAGGAGGGAGAGCGAAATTCATCATTAAAATTTGGAATATAAAGGGTCCAAGAAAGGACGTTCTTAGGAAAGAACAAATTTTATCCTCTTAGTGTTTTCTAGTGCTCTAATATACAGTGAAATCTTATAAGTAATAGAAATCACTATTTTTAAAATTGCAGTTTGACCAAGCTGTTTACAGTTGCTTTTCATTAAATTATATTTGAGGTTTTTAATATATTGGTTTTGTTGTATGTATTGTCTGAAAGAGCATGGAAGGCATTACTTTCAGTAAAGTGTATTATTTATTATAGGAGAATTCTCTAGTCTGATAAATAAACAATTTAGCCTGCAGTCCATTTAGAAAAATGTGTTTTATTATACGGAAGCAGTAAATTACAAAATGGTGAATTAGTAGTTCCAACAAATACTGAATCACTAAACCTAAACTAACAAAATATATGGGGGGGGGGGTAGCTATTAAGGATTTAAATTGGTTTCATTAGAGACTAGACTAATTTTTATTTGAACAATAGTAGCAAAAGCAGTTGTCTGCTGTGGTTAATTGTTTTTGTTAGCACGTGTCACATTTTGAAATTTTTCAATGTGTAGGCTTTGCCTTATATGCATATTAATTTTGATAGTGGTGTTGTCAATAAAAATTATGCCTTTTCCTGAAGCGGCATCTAATACTTACTTTACTCTTGCTTTGTTGGAATTTTCTTGGAATTGATGCAACAATAATATAGCAATAACTGTGTGATTCACAGAAAAGAAAACTTCAGTAGGCTTTCATTTAATTTTACTCGTATCAAAATTTGATTTTGTATTCTGAGGATGAAAATGACACTTCATGAGGGAAGAGGTAAGTAAATGTCCATGTCTCCTGTAATCGTCATTACTTTTTGATGTTACTTATCTAGCAATTCCCACTTGCCCACTGTATGTGCTGCTCTATTATCAGAGCTTGGAAAATTTGCCAGATGCCTACTAGCCAAAGGTAGATATGAAAGATGAGTAGGGTGTCCCCAGTTGTCCTCAGCCTCTTTTTCAGCTGGCATATGTTGGTTGTAAAATTATCCCTCTTTGCTTGACAGTTTTTATATAATTATCCTTAATTAGTTCTCAGGTTTTGAATAGTTTTAATCTTTTTTTGTTCACTCAACAGCCACTTAAAATCCAGAGAGCAAGTCTTGTTTAAGAGGAATGTATGACAAAATGTGTATCATGTGCCCCTGATTCATGCCAAGATGAATGTGGGCCAATTCCTCCATAGATGTCATTGTGGGGCGGGGGAAGGCGGTGTTTAAGTGGAAGACCTCAGACCTATCCAGATCTTTTTGTTTGGAAACTCTTTAGTGCAGTTGAATGAAGGTTTTAAAAATGAGTCTTCCTTTCAAGGCAGACATATGGAATCAGTTGTGTTGAAATACACATAGGGCAATGATTTTGTATGTGCGTAGGTGCAAATGGAGTTTAGGAGGGTCTACCTGAGCGAAGAAAGATATTAAATTAAGAGAGCCTGACTAATCAGCCAATCTATAATTTACACTGTCAACTACTTAACTCTTACAGCCTAGCTGCTGCTGGAGCTATAGAGGAGGGGCCAGCTCTGGCACACTTTGGGTATGTCTACACAGCAACTAGACATCTGCGGCTGACCTGTGCCAGCTGACTTGAGCTCCTGTGGCTCCCACTGCGGGGCTGTTTTGTTGCTGTGTAGACCAGTGATTCCCAACCTTTTTTGCTTGAGAGCCACAAATATAATTGTTACAACCCTGCAGGGCCACCAGTCTCCACCAGAAGCCCCTCCCCCCACCCACCCACTGCAGCCAGAGGGAAGGAGTTCAGCAAAGAGGATCTCCCATCTCCCTGTCTGCAGCAGGGAAACTGTGCTCCACCTGGGTCCTGAGGCAGTGGCTTCCTTCTGCAGCCAGGGGAACAGGAGATGTGTACTGGACTCCCTCTGGCTCCAGCAGGGACCCGAGAGCCTAGGGAGCCATGCTCCCTGCTACAGCTATGGGGAGGGGAGTGCTGATCTCCTGCCCCTTGGCTGCAGGAAGGAGTCTGCCCTGGCAATGTGCTCCGCTTGGGTACTTAGGCAGCAGCTCCCTTCTGAAGCCTGCGGGAGTGGAGCCACGGGCCACTCTGAAAGACTCCATGGGCCACGGGTTGGGAATCACTGGTGTAAATGCTCCACACTGAGCCCGGAAGACTACATAGCAGTGAAACAGATGCACTGCCCAATCCCCGTGAGCCCAAGTCGGCTGGCACTGGCTAGCCACGGGTGTCTAATTGCTGTGAAGACATACCGTCTAACAACCCTTAAGAGTGAACACATTGCCTGAGTTGCCCATCTCCCTACCCCTGGGGACAAAATGTGATACAGGAGTGTCTTCCACCTCCTGCTGGGTGTGCAGGGGTGACAGGGAGGGGCTGTGTCAGTCATCTTTCAACCATTCGTGGGCTCAGCTTGGGGCTCAGCAGTCCTGCTAACTACCCCTGCCCAGAATAACGGCCTTCTCCTGCTACTAAATAACGTAGTTAGTCCTGTAGCTTAAGTGGTAGAAGTCTGTACTATAGAGCTGAAGGTTCAGGATTCAAACAATGCTGCTGATGCATGATGTAGGGGTTGTTAGGTTAAAAAAATGTAATGTACAACTGTTTCTGCTTTTAAACAAACACAAATGACATTAAAAGAAAGCTATTTAGGTGCAAAGTCAAACATTTGAAAACTAGGAAATGTTTCTGTTGCCCATACAACCTTAACACTGCTCCTTTTGTGTATGCATTATGATACTCTGATTAACCCGATCTGGTCACATATTGTTCTTCTTCACAGTGCCTCATTCAGTGCACAGGATGGACTATTCTCAGAGAATGAATTGGTGCCATGTTGTGAAGCAGGCAATTGTCTCTAGGATCCCTGCTTTAGAAATTGGAATGTGTGAAGTTGAGAATTAGAAGGGGGCAGCAGGAAGAGAAAGGATGGTTATATGATTAAGACAAGCAAATGACACACAGAGAACTTGGTTCCATCTTTTTCTCTGCCACTGACTTTCTGTGGTGCAGCTGAGCAAGTCACTTAAAGTAGAATGTTGGCAAGTAGTCACTAATTCTGATGGTCTTTTTTTTTTTCCCCTTGGTGCCTTGAGTTCTGAATTTTCAGAAATGCTGAGTGGAATATTTTAGTGTCTTATACAAACGCACAAAGGGACAGAATTAAGGTTGTGTGGGCAACCCAACTTTCAAGTGCTTGACTTTGCAACCTAACTAATGTTCTTTTAACATGTGTTTTTAGCATGTTATATACTATATATAATATACAAATGTTTATAAAAGAAAATAATTGAAAGTTGATTGAGCCGCATGAACTTCAGCTTAAAGTGGTGGTAATATTAAAAGCAAAGCAATCCATTAGTCTTACAGTTGCAATTAGAGATAGTGTAATAAGACTTTTTTCTGTAGTGTGCATATGTAAATTCTAATGTGTGCACCTGAGTTTTAAAGTTAGTTGGGTACTGAGAATAGTGTATTTTTGCTTCTCCTCTGAAATAACTGATCTAGCATTGGTGGTACCTCAGAAATATTTGATGAATTACCTTTATCTGTAAATAATTTCCATGTACACTGTTGGAATAAAATGTACCAATAATTTGCATATGCACTTTTTATGAGTCTTTTCTACTGTGGCTCTGCTTTTCTTCCGCAACAGGAGAAACATAGAAATATCAAAGTTTTGTGACATTAACCCCTTCCTTCTGCTTGCCAGATGACCTCATTTCTTCCATCTACTCTTGGAGAGAGAAGGAACCACTGTTGTGTTTGTTAGACAGGACATGTACCTAGGTATGTACATGGGGCCAGTGCCATTTTAAACTTTTGCAGAGCCGCCATTTCATGGTAGATACTAATTTGAACATTCAAAGTTCCTGACTTTGAATAATAATAATGAGCACAGAAAATGTGATTGGCTGATAGTGGTTTCCAGTGATCCCTTGGTCAGGTGTTCATTCTTGCCATCAGGATTGATCTGGGTTCTAGGGATCTTTCAGCATCCAATCAGAAACTGGGAGAGATGATGAGTTCTGTGTTAATGTACCTTACAGTGCAAAAAAAAAAAAAAAAGCCTAAATTATCCCATAGTCTGAATTGGTCTGAGTCTTGACTTCTCATTTGAGATGGTCTTGTGGCTAACACACTGTGGCTAATATACAGGAGGTCTGGATTCTTTTCCTAGTTCAGCCACAGGCTTTGTGTATGACCATGGCCAAGTTCCTTAGTCTCTTTCTGTATATCACTTTCCTGTCTGTAAAATGGGGATGTGTTCCTACCTTATAGGGTAAACTCATCGTTTGTTGGATCCTCAGATACTCTATTGATAAACATCATAAAAATAACCTATAAAATAGTTCTTCCGGATTGTGGTGAGTGGAATGCAGCACTACTGCTTCAGTATATTATGAAATGCTGTAAAACAAAACTAAGGATATTTTCCGTTCTTTGACTCAAAAATTGATGGACTCATTTACATTTTCTGCTGATAGCCTTATCAAATCTGTCCTCTGCCTCAGTAAAGTACAGTCATGGTAGCAGTACTTCTGAAGTAACTTCCTTTTACCCCAGGTTTCCTGCAGACTCCAAACAAAATGAAGATGTTCTCAGTTCAGGAATAAGCTACAGTAACTATAGGAGATTGAGCTTGCAATTCCTGTTCCAGGACTCTCATTGCAGGGAACACAGATGGAAATGACTGCTCTTACTTTTACACAGGGCCTGAGAGGAAGTAGTTTGTCATTGTACAGAACACACAAAATGAAATGGTCATGGACATTCTCAGTGCTCCAACCCCGTGGTTCTTGGTGCTGCCCAAGTTGCTGCCAAAATTGACAGCTATCCTGAATAAGACTTCCCTAAAAGTGCTTGCTCAGAGTAAACAGTTGGCACCTCTGCTGTTCCTCCATCATTGCAGCAGCACCTCCGCTCATATGCTATTATTAAAATAGACAGTGGAGATTTTTTTTGAGGATGCAGAATGTTTATCAAAATCTTTCAATTTCGTTTGAACTGCCTACATGTTCAGAGATAAGTACTGTAGATAGTGAAAGTTAACTGCAGTCAGCTGGTAAGTTTTCTCCCATCACTGTCTTTGGCAACACTAGGAGCTAAGTAGTATTTTAAAATGTGTTAACTTGTTAGCTAACATGTTTTAACCTATTTTCATACTGTAGATATGGCCAGTCTCTGCTATTTCATTGTTGTGTGCTTTGCTGCTGCTGAAAATGCACTTTAAATCCTTGTGCCAAATCAGAAAGTTTTTCCCTTTGGTTACCTAGTTGTGTTGCAGGCAGTGCATAATAATCCAAAAAACTGCTGCAGGTAAGCAATCTGGATGAAAGAGCGGATGGAAAAAATGGCATTAGCTGTTAAACCACAACACAAATTCCAAGAACAACATAGATGCCACTATTTGTGGAAAATAAATTCTGGGTGTGTTGCATCAGTTTATACAAGTTCATAGTGTTCCCTTCTGTCAGTTCTTTGTAAGACTCATTCAGAAGTACCATGTAGCCAAAAATCTGTTAAAATCGAGGAATGTATTTTTAGCAAATGTTTCATTATTTGTAATTTTCACAGCTGTCTCAGTTCAGTATAGTTCTTCACAAGTAGGAATACTTCCCAGAGGGATGTTCTTTCTTGCTGTTTCTCTTGCAGAGTGTCATGTTGTTTCTGTCTTAGATGCAGAAACGTTCTGTTGGTCAGAGAGCAAGTTCAGAATATAGTTGAGAACCTGAAGATGAAGAAAAGAGAATATATGTTCTCATACCATCAGCCCGAACCAAATAAGTTTCAGTATTGTTCTCAAGAGCAGAGACAGGATTACTGAATCTGGGATGATGTCTTTAAATAATCAGGATTTCTACCCCCAGTATGATCATTCTTCCCTTTTGGCCACAACAGATATTTTTGTGCTGCTACTCCCAAGTATCATTTGTTGGTCTCTGCTCTAGTCCAGTTATAAAAGTGAAGGAAAACAAAAGTACAAATAATATTGATCTTCGTAATGCAACTTTGTCTTCACTGGTATCAAGGGATAAACAGTTCCATGGAAATAGTATGTTACTGATATATGAGCCTGTCTTTATATTCTTCCAATCTACTATTTCCTGCACCCACCAAGCTAAACATTGTTCAACAGACTCAGGAAGGACCTTGTCGTGGTTCTGTTGCTCATAGCATTATTTGCTATGCTAACGCTTCCTGTGCATGCTGCAAAAAGAGGCACCTTGAAGTTTGGGAATAGGGCAGACAGACACACAATGTTGAATCTTCTACACTGTACCACATCTTCTCTATATTCACCTTTTAATGCTTACTGATTTCTTTGAGGCCTCTGTTATTGGGATGGCCAAACCATTGCAAAGAAATATGGAACGTGATTTAATAATTTGAGTGCTGGAGCAGGAAAGCATCCTTAGTGAAGAACGTCTAGAAAAAGGTGGCTTAAAGACATGTCTGGCTAAAATCTGACATACTTTAGCGAACCATTTGCTGAAAAAAACAAAAGTAGACTCTTTTTTTTTAACATAGAGGAAGAATAATACTTGAATGAGGCACAGTATTTCAGAATTTCATTGAATTGTGACTCTTTCCAAAAACACTTGATAGTTTTCAGAACCACCAATCATAGTCAGATTCAGTCTTAAAAGCATCTGTACTATGTGCTGTTCGTTGAAGTACATCATCAGGTACTGGATCAGAATTTTTATTTCAAAGGTACTGGAGCTAGCCTTATTCTTCCTCCTTTCATGATGCTCCTGCCACCTGGTTCAGTGCTTATCTTTCCATATGTTGTCGCAGAAGTGTAGAAATCCTATGCAGAATTTGAAAGAGAGGTATTCTTGCTCCTGAAATCAAAGTATGCAGAAGATTATGATCCCATATAATGCAAGCTAGAAAAAGAGCAGCAGACTTGGTGGAAATTGAAGGAACAGTTATTTTGCACTTCGAGGGATTAGTCAGCTTTCCCACAGTGTTGTAGATATAGGGTATTTATTTTGTGCATTTGGATTTTTTTATATAGTTCTGTATCATGTCTTTCCCCTACTCCCCATTTGTTGATTTAAGAGCAGAGGATGGGGAAAAAGATTTGTATTCTCTTGTATCTGTTGAACTAAAACTTAGTTTTGGGGGTAGAAAATGGGACAGAATGCTGCTCTGAAAGCTGGCAATTGAGTTTACTTTTACTTGTCTGGAGGATGAAAAGCCACATCAGGGGATGCCAGTGAAGTTATGAAAGGAAAAAATACTAAAGTTATATTGTTCTAAAAAATCTTTGAATGTTGTAGAACAATGATCATCTAATACCCTAACAAAAGGTAAGAACCTGAATAGAAAACTGACACTTAATATGCATGTCTCATAGCCAAATATAGGAAATAAGCTTGCTCTTTATTCTTAATTGTGTGTGGAAGTTACTTGACTCAATTAACTGATTTTATTATAGTGATGCAGGAGGTTTGTGGCCGCAAAGAGAAGTGTGATTCTTTTCATGCTGTATTTGGGGGAAAAGGACTGTCAAATTCAGAAATAATACCCAAGTATGAAGAAGACAGATCCTGGTTGTGTAAACAATTTATTAAATAATTTCTGCTGACTTTTGCTCTCTGACAACTTTTACAGTAGTCAAAAGGGAGAAAACAGTGTGAAAGCAGGTGGCTTTCTAGGAGCCCAGGGAAGAACAACTCAGTTAAATGGACTGCCTTTTAAATGTTTTCCCAATGCTGGTCTGCTGGAAATCCATGTGTGTTGTTTATCCATAATAATGCCCTGAAGACAGGACTGTTAGAGGCTGATTCCTTCCTTCACTCCCACTGACATGCTCCTGTCTAATTAATCTTTCATTGCAGATTTTGGTCAGAAAACTGGAATCAGGAACTGGCAACGGAGAGGTGGGTCACGTGAGGAGTGCAGGCTAGATATCAGTAAGAGTTTCCAGCATCAAGGAATTGGTTTGAGTTGTAGCTTGCTCTGCAAAACTGATTGCCCTTTTCTAAGGCAGTTTCTGTTGCCTCCTCCAGCTCTAGTAAATGCTGAAAAAATGAAAACCATCAATATCCAAATGGCTAAAATTGTTAATAAATAAATTAAATAAATAAACACAAATAAAAAAACTACTTGAGCCAGTTTTGAAATGTAGTTTCTAAAAGCGTAAAATGTAATGCATCTTTAAAAAAAAAAAAAAAAAAAAAATGCTCCCAGACGATCTGATTCCATGCTTTTCAGTACAAGGAAGATGAATATAGAACTATACTACCAGACTTCCAGAGGCGTTGTCAACTGGATATTTGAACATTTCATCACGAGTTATACAGGAATCACAAGCTACATACATACATAACTAATTTTGATGTCTTTTACTTGGAGTGGTAAATTACATTGAAATTCGAGTTAGAAACACAGGTCTATCTTATCCATCTTTTCCCTTGGGGGCAAGAACACCTTCTTTTCAAACAAGTATAATTCCTGTGATTGTATGTACTTTGCTTCTGTGAATTGCTAGTGGAAAAATAGCCAGCATACTCCTTGACCTCTTTGAAGTGCTAGACTTCACATTATTTAAGATTTGAGTTTCAAAGAGAGGTTGTGCCCTTACATTCTCATATATTCATATTCTACAGAAATATATCCAGAGGGAATGGTATAAAATTAGACCATTTCATTAGTTTTATATTTAAATTAAATTTAAAAAATCCTCCGACCTGTTTTTAGACTGTTCTCAAAGAGCTCACTCTCTGCAATGGAGTCAATCTTCTTGTATCCAGGGAAGGAACTGTGCCCCACCCTCAGGCTACACTTCCACTGAGGTCTGAGCCCTGTTTCTGCAGAGAGATGGGTGAAATATTTTCATCAAATGGCTTATTTCAGTTGCAGGTTGTCTGAGACTATTCATGAATGCATGTTGAGTTTGCATATAGTTTTGATTGAACAAAAAAATTGAAAAGTTTTGTTAATGTCAGAACAAAATGTTTTGTTTAGATCTGAGTCAAAAATTTTTGTTTTGATTTCAGGAATTCTGATAAAAGCAAAGGAAGATTAGATTAACAAAATGGCCAGAGGAGGTGGTGGTGCTGCCGCTGTCACCTCTTACAAGATTTTAGCTTAGTGGTTAGGGCACTCACCTGGGATATGAGAGAAACCACTCCCCACCGCCCCAATGCCTGATGTGGAGAAAGATTTTGGACTTGGGTCTCTCACATTGCAGGAGAATGCCCTAACCACTGGACTATGTGGGCAATGGGATATTCTGTTATGAGACTTTCTCAGTCTCTCCTATTTGAATAAATAGTCATTGGAGCAGGGATGTGAAATTGAGTCTCCCACATCCTAGGGGAGAACCCTAACCACTAGACATTTTCACTTCTTTTCCTGGCCTAATGACTATCCATTGCCATTCATAGTGGCAGTTCATAGTTACCCATGACCTCTGATACATAATTGCCAGTGAACTGGAGAAATCTGTTATTTGCCCAGCTCTAATTCTGCATTTAGGTGGATTTACTTGTCTGGGGTGAGCCTGGTAGGAGTGTATCACTGTTTGTTAAGGATGCGTCACTACTGCTGCAGAGTTGCTTGCTATGTTTTTGGTTTGATTGTAATGTATGGACAGAGATAGTAAGAGACTTTTTGACTGGCAGTGGTCTTTTTCACAACCCCTTTTCTTCGTGGCAGGTCAGCCAGGATGAGGTGGTTATAGGTTAACCTTATGAAATTAAGACATTCATTGCAAATGGTTTTGAAACTGTTGTGTAGGGGGAGTGAAATGAAAGTAGGTTGATTTGGGGCTAGATGCTTGAAAGGCCAGAAAGACACTTTTGGGTATCTAGTGAATAGTGGTGATTGTTTGGATGGCTATTTTGTTTAGATGGCCTTGGTGGGCTGTTCTGGAAGCTCTTATTTGGGCATTCAGCTGTGTCAGCCATCACATTAGTGACTATCTCAGTGTGGCTTAGGTCACTAAACAATGCTATTACTTAATTATAGAGGACTGTAAAGACAATTAATTGTAGGGCATGGACCTTGGATCAAAATGCTAGTTATAGGAAGAGGGAAATAGCAGGAAAGACTATTTTTAAGTAAACCAGGGTCAAATGTCTAGTTTTGGTTTCACTGGCTTTCATCTTACGTTTCTTTTTGGGTGTCTGTATACAAGGTTCCAACTCTGTGTCACACCATTTAATGCCAGGTTGATATCTAATAAAGTTACCCCCAATTGTGATGTAAATTAAGGATGAAAACTCCAAATTTGCATGTATAGCTGAGACTTGATTGATGGCCATTGCATGGCCTGTGTTGGCAGAATTGTCAGGCATAGTATATGGTTCAGCATAGAGAGAGAGGTTTGTAAAGCTGGCGTGCTGTTTGCATCTGTTTGTTAAATATAGGTCACTCCATAATCAGGTCTGATTCAGTTGTTCAATTTCTTTATAAATCTTTGGGATTGAGATAAAATGGGTCTAATGTTTATCTCCAGGATGTTTCACTGCACGTCAGAATGCCATTTTGAGCCCTGTAATGGTGCAGGTGACTTGTTTTTGGTCACCAAGGAGTCCATATATATGACAGCTCTTCTGAGTTAGTTCAAGATCTCATGGATACCATGGCAACCACTGGATTATCTCATCTGGCTTCTGACTCCAATTTGTGTAACTGACCTCAGGCTGAACCTTGTGTTTTAAGTTGGGTTTGGTTTGGAAACTGGTGCGCAACAGGTTACATCCTGTTGTGGATTAATTATTGCATCCTTCAGTTTAATGCTGGGGAGTATCTTCCTCATCAGGCCAATGGAACTTTTTGATGATCCATCCTCAGAATTTTATAAAATCAGTTGTGCTTCCATGGGAATCTGAGAGAGAACTCCTTCAGTTGACAGGCTGTTGCATCAGTGACCTGGGAGGACTTTAATGACTAACACAGATAGAAAGTTTATAAATACCCTCTTCCATAAGTTCATTCCATAAGTCACCATGATATATAAATGGTCTGCAGGAGATGAAATGAAAGAGAAGTTGGCTGGCTTGCTGGTTACAGAAGTCTTAAAGCCAGTTCTGGTTAATTACAACATAAAGGTATGGGGGTTTTGTTTTTGAAGTGTTATTCAGTGACTTTGCAGGAAGCAGACATTTTTTTTTCACCACCAGAACACCTGAAAAGTCCTGCATTAATTTGGATTATCTGTACTTGGTACATAGTCATGTTTTAATTGATTCTTTTCATGTTATTTTGATAATTTGTTTAGATTCAGATGGAGTTTTTGTCTCTCTACAGTTTGAGCAAGCTGAACCAATGGGTTTCCTTTAAACATAATCTACTTGTTTTCCTTTTGATTTTGGACATTTTATTGCTGTTCTTTGGTCCTTTTGTAATACAGAATTGTTTTCCACATTAAAATGATATCAACTTCAAATCTAATCAGTTTCAGACACTACACCTGCACAAGTACTGTTTCCAATTTTTGTGGATTTTGTTTTTGTTTTAAAAATGTTTTTCTGATTCCTCTTGCTTTGTGAAAGACCTGGCTGTAAAGGGGAAACAGCAAAACTGTCCATAAACCAATTGCTATGTAAAGTAAATAAACAAAAAATAGAAGTATTTTTCTCTTATACGTCAATTACAATAATCTTAGATGTTACAAGTAAAAAGATGGGTACGTATTTTTGAGACAGAAGTATGAGTTTCATATTTAGTTCTAAGCAAGGAATGCTGTTATGATTAATACTCATTTATGAAATTAGCTAAAAATACCATAAGTAGAATTTTATATCCTCAGTCATTTGATATGTAACATTTCTTCATGTCCTTGACTTTTTTCTTTCAACCAAAATTACTGCATCATTGATCTGCCAATAAGTGGTTATGTTGGCCCTGAACTTCATCAGTCTAGTAAAGCAACTGCTGTTTGCTTGGTTTTTTTCTTGTGCATAAACTTAGCACTTTGTTGTTGATATAAGACTTGTTATGAAAAATAATACTGCATTTAGATGTCCTTTTTTTTTCAGCAAAGGTAATTCTGTATTATCCCCCTTTTAAAGATGGGGAAATGGAGGCACAAAGAAGTTAAGACCTGGTCTACATTTAAAATTTATACTGGAATAGCTACTCAGAGATGTTAAAAAAAAATCACAGACCTGGCCACATATCCCCAGCCCCCAGTAGATTCAGGTATGCTGATAGAAGAGGGCTTCTGTCAACAGAACTAAAGTCATTGGGAGAAATGGTGTTTCTATACCAGAAGAACTCCCCCTTCTGTCAGCATTCTCTGTGTCTACACTAGGGGGTATGCTGGCATAGCTATGCCAACATAGGCTCTGAAGTGTAGATATAACTGAAGTGACTTCCTAAGGTCATACATAGGGCCCTACCAAATTCATGGCTGTAAAAAACATGTCATGGACTATGAAATCAGTCTTACCCCATGAAATCTAGCTATTGGAGGGGTGGGTCAGTGCTGGGGGTGCCCTGGCTAGTATTCTCTGGACTGGGGAGGGATGGGACTTGCTCTTCCCCTGCACAGTTGCTCTTGGGGGTACATCAGACCCACCTGTAGGTACCTACCCTGGCTTTAGGAAGTTCTGGGGCTGGGCAGGTGCCTCTGAGCTTCTTGCAGCTCCAGAAGGTTGCCAGGGGTGTATTTGGGTTTGATCTCCCCCCCATACTGCTGGGAATGCCTTGCAGCCAGGGAGGTGGCTGTGCAGGGGAAGAGCAAGTGCTGTCCCTCCCTAGCCTGGTCAGGTCTATCAGCTAGGAGCCCCTGGGGCAGCACGGGGGAGATCAGAACCAGTTCCACCTCCGGTAACCTTTTATGGCTTCAGGAAGCTCCGTAGCTGCTGCCTTCAGAGCCCAGTGCACAAGTGGCAATCCTACGACCCTCCTCCCCCCAACAGCTTTGCGACACCCTTGCCCCTCCCCCCAGTTCTCTTTTGGGTGAGGACAGTCATGATTACACCACTGAAATTTCAGATATAAACATCTGAAAACGTGACTAATTTTTAAATCCTATGGCTGTCAAATTGACCAGAATGGACTGTGAATTAGATTGAGCCCTAGTCATACAGCAAGCTAGTCAGTTGGGGATAGAACATGCTTCACTGGATTCACAGTCCCATGCTCTAGCCCTTTGATTAGTATAATGTTCTGTACACAGTACATTTTATAAAGCTATTTAATGGAGAACTTTTTGGATTGAGTTTTGAATTGCCAGACCAGAGCATTTGTTCAGATTCGTCCTATATATTATAGAAGTATAATTAATACTTCTGATTTGGCTCGCCTCCTTAGTGTCTTTAAGGTCATCCCTTGTGTATATTCTTGTTGAAGGACGACAAAGGAGTGCTGTAGTGTCACTGACTGGAACCATGACCTTCAGACTGCAGAATGGATTTAAAGGTTCTTAATGTTTAGTGTGCAAAATTAACTATCTTAAAAATTAAAGACATAGTATCAAATAGCGTAAGCCCAGAGTTATGTTCTGTGTTTCTTTTCCACTAATGTCAGAGGGGCAGAAGTAGCTCTTCCAGAGGAGGGGTACATCTGCACTAGAAGTGCTACAGCTGCACCACTGTAGTGTAGGTTTTTCTGTTCATGTAGTACATCTACTCCTTAGAGAGGTGACGGCTAGAACGGAAGAATTCTTTTCATCAACCTAGCTGCATCTGCAATGGGACTTAGGTTGATTTAACTACGTTGTGCAGCTCATGAAATCTTTTGCAGCCCTCAGCAATATATGTAGGGTGACCTAACTTAGGTGTAGAACAGGTCTAAGGAGCAGGTGAATTAGGGACCTTGAGAATTGGCTAGCTTCATGGTCCCTGCAGTGATTTTTAGCTACTTTCATAAAAGTGAATTTTGACTCATTTTCACTTTCAAGCTGAAGTGCAAAAAGTAAATAGAATAAAAATAAAAGTTGAAATAACTAAGTTTATTCTCAAATATATTTACATTGTTTTTAAGAAACAATAGCTGGAAACTAGATCTTTTGAAGACTTTCATTTTTCCTCTTGTAGACAGGCTGGTAAAATTGTTTTGAACTGGTAAACTCATTTTGATAGTCTTCTTTGCTTTTGAAATTTTATGTTGATTGACGTTAACTAAAAGTTGTGTAGGCATTACACAACTTTTTACATAGCCAATGGTCTTCCCTGAGGTCAAAACAAGTGCTTAGTTGCCCCCAGAGTAATTGAAATGGGGTGTGGAGAATAGGTGCAGAAAAAAGATTACTGTTTTGAGGGGGGATGACTAAAATGTATATTTTAGTTATTGGCTGAGGGCACGGTTAGTTTTTTTTCTCTCTTGTTAGCATCATTTCAACTTTGTATTTAGCAAATGAGGAACCATAAATTCAGCATTCATTATTAATAGCCAGGATTCAGTACTGGATTCTTGTTTTCCTAAATCCTCAACAAAAATAAGAGAATAGCTATTCCTCTCTAATTTTCCCTTGTCTAGCTTGTCTCCCCATTAAAGAGATTTGAGCCTCCCCCGAAACACTGGAATATTAAAATGTTTACAACAGATAATCATCAGTTCTTCTCTGACAATCAAACATGAGCAAGAATATTTTAAGAATATTATGATGTGATCTTATGTACTGATGCATAGGAAATATAAACTGATGTGGGACAGAGTCAAGTTGACCTGTCCAGAATGTTTTCAGAAACAACTGACTAATGGAAGTGACTAAAACTTTGGTAGAATTGGAATTGACTGTCATTGCCATTACTTACCATAGGTGCTTATTGGTGTTGATTAGAAGTGGGTGTGCCTTTTAAATCTTTCTTAAAAGTAGTTTTGATTATTTAACTGCTTGTAGTAATAATGCTCTCTCTATTCCTGTGTGCAGTGAAACTTGGAAGCTTTCATTTATTTTTCTAATCATTAATCTAGGTAAATTTTTGTTTGTCAGCAAAGGTTAGTTTTTGAAATCATCTAAATGAGGTCAAGACTAGTAAATATCTTTTAAATTGTTGCCGTATGCAGCAATGGAGACGTGGTAATGGTGAACTCATTTTGATAAAAGTTTAGTTTCATCATCTTTTAATAATTACACACACAAACCTACGTTAAAAGAATAGTATTAAGGTTGCAAAGTTGAGCACTCAAAAGTTAGGAAATGCCAGCGTTAAGGTTGCCTGTGTGAAACTTTAATTTGGCCACTTGTGTGTATACATTATGATACAGTCTATAATTACCAGATCACATACTATTTTTTCCCACAGGGCCCAGCCTCATTCAGGATGGACTCTACAGAATTTATGAGCTGCTATCTGATACTTTGTTCTCTTCTATTTATTCAGTGTGACCCTCTGGCCTTATTTACCGCATACTATTCAAACGCTGCCTAGAAGACCGAAGTATTAATTTCCTTGCAGGTTTTTCTATAGCACTCTGTGAGGCAGATACTATAAAACAATAATTTATTTATCTTCATAAAACCTGTGAAGCAAGGGTGTATTATTCTCCTCATTTTACATATGGGAAGCTGAGGCACAGAGACATTAACATCAAAAGTATCCCCTGATTTTTGGGTGCCCATTTTGAGACACAATGGGTCCTGATTTTCAGAGTTCTTAGCATTGTATAGCACTTTGTATGTTCAAAGCACAGCTCTGATTGACTTCAGATACAGCTGTGAGTGCTCAGCACTTCTGCAAATCAGTCCTAAGATCTCAGCTGGGTTCTTGGCAAATGAGGAACACACAGTTAGTGACCACCTGTGGAAAGCTTGTTTTTAACTTAGCAACACACACGAATTCTGTGGCACAGGCAGCAATAGAATCTAGTTCTCCATGGTAGCATTCAGCTGTTTTCACCATGTGAATATCCTTTCTCTTTCTACAATCCCCTACCTCATTCATTGCATATCCTCCAACTTCAGCAACAAATGAGGCTGGGGTCCTGTTGCAGATAGCCTCCTTTATTACGCAACCCTAATTCATCCCCAGAAGAAATGCAACCTGTGCACTGAATGAGGCAGGGCTCCTGTGTGGGGAAAATAGTATGTGATCATGTAACTAAAGTCTATCATAGAGCATATGCACAAAGGGGCCAAATTAAGGCAAACTTAATTCTGGCATTTCCTAACTTTTAAGGTTGCAAAGTTATGTTCTTTTAATGTAGGGTTTTTGTGTGTCACTTCCCACCTTTTAAAGAAAAAGCAAACTAAAAAAAAAAATTCCATCAAGTTGGCAGCATGTTGTCAACAGTATAGTTTATTATCAGAGTTTCAACCTTAGAGCCACTACACAGACCATTACACTTGAATTAATGGAGTAACTGATAGCAGTGTAGTAGGTTGTCATTTCCTTTGTGGACCAGCGCTAGAGTGGGATGAGAAATATTAGTGGATGTTCAGTAGGTTTCACAGATATTTCCTGACAGCAGAAGAATGGTGAGACTCAACAATCTTGGGCTCTATACCTGTCTCTAGAGTGGGGGAGTGTGCGCTAATAATGACGGATCCTTTGCCTGTTTCCTTCAACTTGTCCTTGTCAGATCCTGTCTCTGCCCAACCCCTTGTTCTTTGTCCCAGTCCCATTTTCCTTGATTACTCTTTTCCAGTCTCCACTCCTCAGGCTTCTCATCTCAGTCTCCTTGCCCAGCTAGTCCTACATGCACCCCACCCCCCCTAGAGGCTTGTTGTCAGTGTCCCAATCCTCCCTACCCAAATTCCAATCTCTTCCTTGCCCAGTCAGTCCCAGTTTTCTCCGTGTACCCTAACTCCTTGTCAGTTCTGTGTCTCCTCCCTTCTGCCCCCATCTCTCATGTTGATTCCTAGTCCCAGTCTCCTTATCCAGCCAATCCTAGTCTCCCCTAGTTCCTCAATTTATCTGTTTTTCTCCTCCTACCCAAAGCAAACTGGCTCCCAGTCTACCTCTGTTTCCATCACTGGCTATGTACTCTTTTAGTTCAGTGTTTCAAAAGTGTACAGAGAGATTCAGACAGTGATTCTTTTAGAGTCTCACTCCAAGACTGAAGAGTACCTACCTCTGTATCAAGTGGATCAGGATGGAGGAGGAGTGTTGGTTGAAGAGGCCATCATCATGATTGGTGGGACTGCCAAGAAAAATGTTTTCTTCTTTAGGTGATCACGTTTAAGTACTCTAAGATCTCTATTAGTTTTGTATTAGTTTTCCTCGGAGCTGGGATTTGGTTTGTCTACTTGTACATATGTATTTTTGGATAGCAAGATTTGTCCAATGCATATGAAATTCTGTTGTGAAATTACGTTATTAGTGCAAGAGAATGGGATAGGTGCATTTTATGATTCTACAAATTGAACTACTAAAAATAGTTATTGACATGACTAAACTTAAATGGAAGAACCAAGACTCTAGGCCAGATTGGATTTAACTGTTTCGCAATACATTAACAAAGTGAGTTTCAGTCCCTGTGATGACTGTTTTGATTAAAAAAAATAAATCAATCTGCTGGGCAAATGCACATAAAGCATTTGGACAAAAGTATGCTTCTAAAACTGCTGTAGAGGGAGTCCCTGCATTACGATATCTGTAGATATCAGTTGGAGACCAGGTGCTGAAGATTTAGACATTTTTACTTACTGATAGACTTAATTTAGAGCAGTAATGGAGAAAGCTTGTGGTAATAGTATAATCAGTCTATTAAAGCACCAATGAAATAATTATTTCTCTTCTACTGCCAGCAAAACATCCATCAGTGCCATTGAAGTGGTTTCAGTTTCATGTCCTGGACTGCGTCTAGACTGTGCTGGATCTACAATATTAGCTTCAATTAAATGAGCTTGAAGCTTTAACTAGCTTTTCCTTGGGCTTGCTCAGGAACGGAAGGTTTGACACGAGACAGTAGTTGGCTAAAACTAATATATCCAAGAGGTATCTTTTGTGTTGGTCAGACTGTTGCATGTTTGAAGGAGGAAGGAAAGGCTCCTTCCCTGAATGAGGTGTTGGCTGTTATCCATGCGTGGCACCAGTTGTTTTTGATTCACAAGTCAGGAAGGGCATGGGTCAAATTTACAGGTTTTGGGATAAGACTCCTTCAAGGTGTCCAGATTTTCTTGATAAGTTAATGTACTGTATGCAGGTGGCCTGTTGGTTGGTTGGTGCAGGCAAGGCAGCTCCAGGCAGTTAGGAAAGTTTGTGGCTATAGAATGCTAGTAGGAAGATCCGTCATATACTTGTGTGTTGTAGACCATCAAGAATTGTCCAATAGAGAGTAGAAGTAGACTGTATCACTCAAAGGATGCACGGTTCCAACAGTTAGAGTGTTATGTTTGCAAATTCCATTTGGATGGTTTTTTCAAGTCATTAATCTTGTTGAGCTATGAAGACACATATTTAGCAAAGAACTTGCATCTTGGTATACAATTATTTTTATACTCCACAAGTGAGGGGTTTTTGTGGCAGAGGTTCAGTTGCCCATTATTAACTTCTGGACACTGCTATTGAGGAAAGATTCGAAACATTTTAGGCAGTTCCTTGGACGACTTCTGCTTCTTAGGTGTGATAGCAGTATCTTATAATTGACCGTATTGAATGCTGTCGAGAAGCAGAGGAGTTGAACATTTGGATTTTAACATGTTTTTGGCTTGAGGCATTCATCATCAAACTAATTCTCAAAGGAAGATTGGCATTTCCATACAGAATTTCTTCAAATGAACTTTGGTTATTCTTGCTAATAGATTTGTCTATTTAGGAGATTATTTCATAACTGGCTATTTTGTACTGTTGGGTTCTTCTTCAAGTGCTTGCTCATGTCCATTCCCAATTAGGTGCACATGCCACATGCACCAGTGCTGGAATGTTTTTCCCTAGTGGTATCTGTAGGGCTGGCTCTAGCATGCCACACAGACACAGAGAGTGGCGCGCGTATGCGCTAGCATATAGGGCGCCACTGGCCCCTCTCCCTCTGTTCCTTTTTACTGCCTGTGACAGTGTTGGAATGTTCTCTTGCTACTGCAAGCTCTTCAACTAGTGATTTTCATAGTTCTTTAGTATATATAGTTTAGTTTACTCATTTGTTAAGTGTTAGTGTGTTAGATTTAGTATTAGATTTAGCAAACAGCTCAGGGATCGGGCATTCCCCAGTCTCCGGGCTTTAAACTGTGCGCTTCTTGTAAGAAGCTTATGCCAGTTAACAACCTGCACCAGAGCTGCTTGAAGTGTTTAGGAGAGGCTCACGTGTGAAAGAGGTGCAGGATTTGTAAAGGATTCAGACCCCACACCAAGAAAGATTGGGACATTAGACTAAAGGCACTTCGAATGGAGTTGGCACTTAGACAAGCATTGGAATTGGGCCGGTTGGACTCTGCGCCAAGTACATTGGCTTCAGTGCAGCATGCCTCCCTGGCACAATATTCCTTCTGGCACTGATCACCATCTCTGGTGCTGAAGAAAAGACCAAAGAAGACCCACAGTGAATATGGGGGTGCTCGCTGGTGCCAAAGGAGGACAAGAAAGGGGCGGGAGAGCAGGTGAGACCTGCGTTGGGCCATCTATCCCCACCAGTTCTCAGGATGTCCTCACACACCCAAGTTTAAAGCCCTATTTCAGACCCACCACCAACTTCCAGGAGTGGCAAGGGCCCCCAGCACCTAATGATGCTGACTACACCAGGGGTATTCCAAGCTGTGAAGGACCTCTTGTTAATCCCCATGCCCCTGACATCTCAAGAAGGAAGGCCTCCACACCAGGACCAAGCGCCAATACCATCTTCCGTGGGGCCATCCAGGGGCAAGCCTGCCATGAGACCTCTGCAGCGAACTCCAACGCTGAGACATCAGTCTCTGACCTGCGAGCAGTCACTAGAACCACGTTACCAGTCCGCAGAGGCACACTGTGGATGGTCAGGCTCTTGTCACTGTTCTCCGGACCTTCAGTGCCTGTTGATGGAGCGATGGCACCAGTCCCCGGATTCCTGGCACAGTTCTCCAGAATCCCACCTCCAGTCACCAAGCCCATACAGACAAGAGCTGGTTGCTAGGCACGCAACATCCAGGTTCCCAGCACCCCTCTCCAGTACTGGAGCACTGACACTCCTGGAATGGTGGGGAAGGAGCAGCTGTTTGGACTTGGAGGTGGAAGAGGTGACCCTACCCAAGGGTAGTGGCCCGTGCCTTGGCAGTTTTGGAACCTGGCGACAGGTTCATAAGGATAAGCCCTTTCCAGAGCCACAGTGTCAAGGTACTCGGCGGCCACTTGCCCGGTACCGGACCTGAATGTCAAGTCAGACCAGGAGAGAGGCCTCTGCAGTGGACCCAGAAGAGACTGTCCCAGCCAGAGAGGATGACTCCAACTTTCCACCCTTACCAGTTTCATCCTCCTCCTCACCTGATGAGGCTGTGGCAGGACCCTCTACTGCTGTCCCACTCAATGACTTCAGGGCTCACCAGGGTGGCATTAAATCTGGGCCTTAAAATAAAGGAGTTGAAAGAGCCTGTGGATGAGCAGTTTGGCATCCTGGCAGCAGCAGCCCCATCCAGCGTGGCCTTCCCGGTTCATGAGGGAGGAGTAAAATTGGCAAAGGTCCTGTGGCAGACCCTGGCCTCTCTGCCTCCCACATCTAAGCGGGCAGTAAAGAAGTATTATGTACCCGCAAAAGGGTTTGAATACCTTTTACACCCATCCCTCACTGGGGTCGCTGGTGGTAACAGTGGCCAAAAAAAGTACAGGCAGGGGCAGGCAAGTTCCATCCTGAAAAACAGAGGCTAAGGAGCTGGACCTTTTTGGAAGAAAGGTTTATTCTACAGCAAGCCTGCAACTACCCAACAGGCCCTATCGTAGATATGATTTTAATATCTGACAAATGTTGGGCAAATTTACAGACTCCCTGTCACAGGCCTCCAAGCAGGAGTTTGAGGCAATTTTGAAGGAAGGGAAGGTGGTAGCAGCCTTAGCGGTGGCCGATTCAGCGGCCAGAACTATGGTGTCCACAGTGTCAATGAGAAGGGTATCGTGGCTCCAATTGGTTGACCTTTTGTTGGCAGTCCAACAGTCCATCCAGGATGTCCCCTTCGACAGTACAGCCCTGTTCGTGGACCAGATGGAGTTGAGGCTGCATGGGCTAAAAGACTCCAGGACTACTTTGCGCTCCTTGGGTCTATATACCCTGTCCGTCATTAGCCAGAAGACAATTCAGACCCTAGCAGCCACAGATGTTTGGGGGCTAATTCCAAGGATACTCCTTCAAAAAGAAAAATGGGTTATAAAAGATTCCAGGGCCAATCTGGCCACTGCCCCTCAGTCAGGCTTGAGCTGTTATCCCATTGGGAGCAAATATATCTTTTGAAGGTACATACGGGGGCGACCTTCCAGCCTCCCTGTTATTTTCACACTGCCTCGTTCCCTTCCTCTTGGCCTGGGCTACTGTAACATTTTACTGTTGGGTACTAAACACTATAGTGACCGGGTACCCCCTTCAGTTTACCTTGTTCTCACACCCCTACCCAATCCCTCTTTAGGGACCCTTTTCACGAGCAACTTCTTTCCTAGGAAGTGCAAGACTTCCTGCGGGTGGGTGCCGTGGAGGTTACTTGAGAGCAATGGGGTAAGAGGGTTTTATTCCCGTTACTTTCTGATCCCAAAGGCGAAAGGGGGCTTGTGGCCCATCCTGGAGCTGCGTGATCTCAACAGATATCTCAAGAAGTTAAAGTTCCATATGGTCTCTTTAGCCTCCCTCATTCCCTCTCTGGATCAGAGTGACTGGTACGCCACCCTCGACTTGAAAGATGCCTACTTCCATATTTCCATCTTTCCAGGACCCAGGAGGTTCCTATGCTTTGTGGGTTGGGAAGCAGAACTATCAGTATGCAGTGCTCCCTTTTGGCCTGTCAACTGCACTAGGCATGTTTAGCAAATGAATGGTGGTGGTCGCAGCCTACCTCAGACATCAGAGTATACAAGTCTTCACTTATTTGGACAACTGGCTTATCAAGGGTCGCTTGAAGATGCAAGTCCAACACAACATCAAAGTCATCCAGGCCACCTGCCAAGTACTGGGCATATTAATAAATTAATGGAAATCAACGCTTATACCAATTCAGAGGGTAGAGTTCATCGGCACAGCCCTAGATTCCATCCAAGCCAGGGTGCTTTTACTGGAAGCCAGGTTCCTGGCCATATCGGAGCTCATTGCCCGATTATCAGACCACCTCTCATCACAGAGAGGGTGTGCCTCAGGCTGCTGGTCCACATAGCGGCCTGCACCTATGTGGTCCAGTATGCCAGGCTACATGTCAGACTGCTGCAAATGTGGCTGGCAATGGTGTACTCACCATCCAGACACCATCTGGACATGGTCCTCATGGTCTCTCCAATCAATATTTTCTTCCCTATCACGGTGGATGAAACTGCATCTTGTATTGAGAGGCGGTAGCTTTTGCGGTCCCGTGGCCAACTTTGTCGCTGGTTTCAGATGCTTCGGATCTTGGCTGGGGAGGGCAACACCTTGGTATCCTCAAGATCCAGGGCTTCTGGACTAGAGAGGAGCTTGTGTTACACACAAATATCAGGGAGTTCAGAGCAATCCAATTGGCCTTTGAAGTGTTCCTTCCCCAGCTGTCCGGCAAGGTGATTCAAATAATGACAGGCAATAGTGCCTCGATGCACTACATCAACAGACAAGGAGAAGCCAGGTCCCTAGCCCTTTGTCAAGATGCCCTACGTCTATAGGGCTTCCGTGTGGATCACAACATCCACCTGGAGGCTGTGCACCTGCCGGGGGAACACATTAGTGGATTGCCTCAGCAGATCCTTTTTCTCTTGCCAATAGCAGTCCTTGCACCCAGAAGTCACCAAACTCATCTTGCAGAGATGGAGCACTCCCCGAGTGGACCTATTCACCACCAGGTAGAACAGGAAATGCAATCTATTCTGTTCCCTGCAAGGGCTTGACAACAGCTCACTGTCCAATGCCTTTCTGTCAGTGTGGTCAGGCAACCTCATGTATGCCTTCCCACCGATATTGCTGATACACAAGATACTCGTAAAGATCAAGAGGGACAAGGTGCGGGTCATCTTGATAGCCCCAGCATGGCCACGCCAGCAGTGTTTCAGGATGTTACTGAATCTGTCAGTGACCCGCCCTTGCACACTCCCACCATGATCGGATCTCCTCTGACAGGGCCATGGCCAACTGTTTAATGTGAAACAGGCAGGGGTCATGCCACGGCCCACTTTACAAGGGTCCAGGGATCCTCGGCAGCCTTCCTGGCCCAAGTCCCAATACAGGACATCTGTAGAGCTGCAACTTGGTCTTCTGTTCATAACATCACGACTCATTACGCCATTACTCAACAGACCCGAGACGTACAGGCTTTGGAAGGACAGTGTTGCAAATAGCATGTTCATGAACACCAGCCCACTTCCATAGATACTGCTGGTAAGTCACCTAATTGGGAATGGACATAAGCAAGCACAGGAAGAAAGAATGGTTACTGACCTTCGTAACTGTTATTGCTCATCTCCATTCCACAACCCACCCTCCTTCTCCTGAGTCGGAGTTCTGGCAAGAAGGAGTTGAGATGGAGGAGGGCTGGTGGTGCCCTATATTACTGGTGCATACGTGTGCCACTGTGTGGGTTGCGAGAGCCTGCCCTATGGATACCACTATGGGAAAAATTTGCAGCACCAGTGCATATAGTGCACATACACCTAATTGGGAATGGACATGAGCAACACAGCTTGAAAAACAACAGTTACGAAGGTCAATAACCGTTCTTTTTTGAATAAGTGCAAAATAAAGAAAAAGGACCGCATGAGGTTCTGAAAGCTAGATAGAGCAGCACTGATTTTGTGGGACAGCAGCACTTTTGTACTTTTATATCTGATTTTGTAAGCAAGTAGTTTTTAAGTGAGGTGAAACTTGGGGTATGCAAGACAAATCAGTAGTCTGGAAAAGTTGAGAACCACTGCTTCTGGGCACTGTGCAAGACACATCTGCTCTCCCAGTCTTCGTTAGTTGAGGTGATGGGTGTTCATTGAAGATCTGGAGTTGTTAGCAATGACTGTTTTGTTGGGATTGAGCCATTTTGTAAATGTCTGGATTAATTATTCTTGTACAAGTTATGCATGTGTGTAGAGTTGGTCTGCTTATTTGAAAGAACTATATAAAATATAGATTCAGTATGAAGTCTGAAAAAAAATTAAATCGTAAACTATGCCACAGTAATGAGGGTACTAAATAAGAGAGAAAATGTGATGGAAGGCAGATGAAAAAGGCAACCAACATCAGATCCAAATTATACAACTATTGTGTACCCAGCAATTTCTTTCCTACTTGAACAGCACTCTCCTAAATTGTCCCCCTCACCCCCAAACAAATTTAAGATAATTGGAAAGCGGTTGCAATTCTTGTAGCTAGATATGTCCTCAGATGATAGTTTACAAGCATTTACATTTGAGATTGAGATCTCCTGAGACCTTAAAAGGCTTATTGCAGCTTTGAGGAAACAGTAGGCAATTTATTTGTGCAACTGCTTACTAAAGGAACATGGAGCAAGCCCAACTATTCTTGGAAAACTAAGTAGAATCTGGAAATGAATGCTATCCTTTAAAATGGAAGGTATTAAAGTAGAAAGTATTTCAGTAGAGCTAGCAAGGATTGGCTCTGGTAGCCAGCAACAGTGTTATCACGAACATGAAGGTTTGGATTAGATTTTTCTGGCTTGACATAATTCTCCCTAGGTAAAAATGGAGTATTCTGACTGAACTGATTGTGATTTATGTTCTGAGTCCTTCACAAAGAACAACTGAAATATTCTCTGAAGAGAATTGTGTTCAGTTCCTGATGTGCATGGGATCTTAACTCTGTATGTGTGGAGGGGGAGGGAGATGGATTGGGTGTGATCTGCTGTGGGGTGGAAGACTCCTCCTCTACCAATTAGTATTTCTAAATTGCCAGGATAACCCAATTAAATGCATGTATTAACAGATATTGTAAGAGCCTGTAGTATTATAAAAAGCCTAAATTGCACCATTATAATAAAATAAAATACGGATATTATAATATACTTAATATATTCATTTTTCATTAATGTATTGTAATTATTAGGATTATTCTAGTATTCATAATTACTTGAACTTTGGTAGTCAGTGATTCTTAAATAATGCAGTAGCTCAAATCATTGATGGTCCTGCTCCACATGGTATAAGGTCATTTTTCTAAACTAAAGGTATTTATTTTAAAATGTTGTAGTGCCCTTACATTTACCAAAATGTACTCTCCATACGTTTTAATAGTAATGAAGCAAAAGAGCAGTCATGTAACTGTACCTGCCTAACATAGTGATTCTACTTCTGTTTCTTGCCCATTTAAATTCTCTGGTTTTCATAACTGTGCTTTATGATATGTTTCAGAGGAATAAGTTCTCGCTCTGGGGTTAGATCATTAGAATACATGTAAAGATATGTATGTACATCTGAAAATGTGTGCTGCTTTTAGAAACCTGCTTATCACATAATGTGAATTTTAAAAGTAATTCTGTATGTGGAGAATCTCACCATTCTTTTCTTTGACATGAATGTAAACAGTACACAAGATAATGTTTGAGGGGCAAGAAGATCCCTGTTTAATTAGTATTATTACAGTCATGCCTACAGACATTAGATTGTGCTTAAATGTGGTAAAATACAATCCTTTTCCTGAAGAACTTACAGAATAGGTAGTCATGACAGACAAAGGGTGGGAGGAAACATGTCTGCTAAACTTGCTTATAGTTATGATTAACATTTAAGTGTTTTCTAGGGAAACAGTATAGGTACATTGGCACCTGCTTTATCTTTCCAGAGGATAAAGCTAACAGTTTTTGGTATTTGCAAATAAATTAAAGGCTGAATAAGTAGATGGACTGTGATATATTGGTGGGAAAAGCTTGATTAAAAAGTATTACTATAAAGCTGTAGTTCACTTTTCTGACATTTCACTTTTCATATTAGTGTGTCAGAAAAGTGAACAGTTAAACTTGGGAAAAATCTTGTAAGTGAACTTTGAATCTATTAACGATAAACTTGCCTTTTTTAGTGAGGACGTTTTTGGGGTAGGTAGCAGGAAAGTCAGCTTCTGTGACCAACAGGTCTTTCTCAGACATTGCTTCTGATAGAAATAACATGTGTTAAGTCATCGTTATTCTTCCAGGCAGGTAAATGGGATAAGTTGTCTTTATTGTTCAGATTGCTATAAAGTGTACAAATCAATGTAGACATTCAAAATTCTTCTTATAAATGGTTTTCCATATCCTGCACTGTAAATATATTCCCAAATCTGTTTAAATTACCGTGTTTTTAAAATAGGTGCCTTTTTGTTTTGCTTTGTAAACTGAATAAATTATGGCCTGGTTTCCAAAGGTGCTGAGCACTTACAGATACCATTTGAAATCAACTTAAGTTTTAGGTGCTCAATATTTGAAATATCAAGCCATAATTAAAATGAATATTTTAAGAGAAGAATTTTTAACAGCTTTTTTTCAGTAAACTAAAGTGAAAATTGAAAGTGTTAGATTTTAAAAGAGTGATTAAAGTGTGTAGGGATATTTTTGGGAGAATATAGAGTGAAGATTTTATAGGCCCAGTGTGGTGTAAAATATGAATAAAATAAAGAGCCTTTCATAATCTAAATTCCAGAGGTAGCACTGTGACTGTTAGAAAGCCAATTATGGTATTCTCCTTCACCACTGCCAAAAAGTTGGGCTCTATGTCTACATGTTTGGTGAAAAACACTTGTGATTTACTTGAAATATCTGCTGCACTTTGGAAGATTCTGCCAACAACAGACTTCTTAAATGTGTCTGCTTCCTGGCTGTCTACTTTTATCCCATATGCAAAGTTAAGCATGTGTACTGTGAAGGAATATTTGTTTTGTGTCCTCATATGGTTTCTCATTCCATCAGAGTAGTTCTTGGCAGTAGAATCCTCAGTAAAGGAGAGAGACAATAATATCACATTCTTTGAAAGTCTTTCAACATATTTTCTTACACTCTTATGTTGGAACAGTGGGGGTGTGGGGGGGGGGGATACCAAAGAAAGAGATTAAGGTAGCTTGAATTGGCAAAATAAATGTCAGCACTTCCCCTGACAACAAAAATCAGATGTGATTTTGCACTGACCCGCACTCCACTATGGCCAAATAATCTATGCTGTGCCCACTCAGGTTATCAAAATGAGCAGCCTGAGTACAAAAGGATGTAGGACAGAAAAGTCTGTTTTATTGTTCCACTGTAAAGGGTTGTGTCATATATACAGGGATTACTAATGTTAAGTGTTTTTTACTTGAAAATGTAACAATACAGTATCTAAACTGGAACAAGCAAAGAGCAGTTGCACAATATAAATCATTCTCTGTGCAAATTCAGGGGATTAGAAATTCCACTTCCTTTGTCAGATTGGTTTAGATCCATAGTGGTTTATAAGGTAAACTAGAGGGTTGCATGCTTTGCTGCTTCTGTAGGCCGAACTCACTGAACACACCATGGGCTCCTTGCATCCTTCCATTTCTCCCCAGGAGCTCCTTGTGTGCCACCCTCCTGTCTTTTTCTGTCAGGAACTCCTTGCAACCCATCCATTCTCCTCCCTCACGCCAGGTTCCATATGGCCCACCATTCACCCTCCACTGCACACCAGGGAATCTGTGCACCCATACCATTGTCTCCAGTTCTCCTCAACTTGCCAGTGGCTCTTTGTGCCACCCATGCCAGGGGACTAGGTTATGCTTGGAAGGTGTTTAATGGCTGCCATCAACTGGTTCTTTGATCAATTGCTAAGGTGGTTGAAGTTGCTGGATCTGCTAACTAGATAAAGGGGCTCTGTGTGGTGTCTTCCTCCCCTCTCTCCCCCCCCTTTTCCCGTTCTGTATTTCTGATTTTTATCAAAATTAATAGGATATTGCAAGAACATTCCGTGAAATTTTGGAATTTGGTCAGATGTTCACAAATTATTGTATGGCAGACAGAAAAGACGGATATGCCATAGAGCTGAGTGTGAGACCTTGCTTCATGCAACTGATCGGCTGTTTATGGTTTATAGTGAAGTTTTTGTATAAATTATTTGGAAACATTCTTGGGCAAGCAAGTTCGTTATAGAATATAACTAATTTAAATTATTTTCTTAGGTGCAATGGATGAGCTTCATAGCCTGGACCCAAGAAGGCAAGAATTGCTGGAGGCCAGATTTACAGGAGTAGTGAGTGGCAGCACTGGGAGTACTGGAAGTTGCAGTGTTGGAGCTAAAGTAAGTAGAATTGGGTGGCTATTTAAACCTCTCTGTGAAATGTAATTTAAACTTAAGAAAATATACCATATATAAAACACCTGCCATTTTCTGATGACACAAAGGATGTCATCAGAAAATGCTATAGCCTAGCTGGGGTACGTTGGCATGATTTATTTTCTAATTTAGTCTCTTACTCCAGTAAAAACATTGGATTATGGATTCCATGTTATACTTACTATAAGTGTTTCTTTTGGTCTGATGTGCAAGGGTCAGTGGGGAAATAAAAATAACTCCTCTAGGACAGCTTTCATTTAGGGATAGAGAATGAAAGCATCTTCCTTTTACATCTGTCCCTCTCCCACTTCCTCATTTTTCCACTATCTGAAACCAGCAAGACACACAGGAGTTGCACCTAAGTAATCTGTGTTTCCTGTTCAAGCAATTAGTTGAGATTCTAGAATTTTCCTTTTCTCTTGGTGGGCAGATATGTGAAAGTTCCCCTTATTTCCTGGGAAGAACAGTTATGAAAAGTCTATCTCTAACTAACCTGCTGCAAAACATTTATTAGAAGTTTGCAGAACATAAGGTGAAAATCATAATAAATAAAGCATCAACCAGGAGCATTCATTTTAATAATTATGTCCAAATACCAAATGCACAAATGTCAGAGGAACACTGGATGTTACATGAAGAACTACCTGAAGATACTCCTAAATAACAAGGAAGATCCCTGAGAAAAGCCTACCAATTCTATCTATTCCAGTTTTGTTTTAGTAGGAACTTTAATTCAGAAGTTATCATCTAGTCAGAGGTCAGTCTCATTCTGCAAACTGGCTGAATTATGGAATTCGATGCTTCAGTGTTTCCAAGATGAGCACTTGCTATGGCAAGAATTATAATTTTCCTTCATAATATTTCTGCACAGCCTTGCTTTTCGGTGTTAAATTTGTGGAAGAGCACAATCCAGTGATCAAGGAGGTAGAAAATGGACAATCTAACAGATACGAGGATTAATTTAAATCCGAACATAGGGCAAACATTTCCACTAAAGGTCTCTGTTGCCATTTTTCATCAAACAGATCTCTGAATAGA
Source organism: Emydura macquarii macquarii (assembly GCF_026122565.2). Lineage (NCBI taxonomy): Eukaryota > Metazoa > Chordata > Testudines > Chelidae > Emydura > Emydura macquarii. The sequence goes on from NW_027131390.1 coordinate 75,429,781, forward strand.
TATAAATCAGACCATAGAAAAGTCTTGTTTTACATTACTTTTCAGGTTGCATGACGTCATACATTTTATAACCCAAGGATATTTTAACCATGTAACTTCTAATATTTTCTCAGAAGTCTTACCCTTTTATATAGGGAAAACTATTTCTATTTAAAGAGTAGGAAAATATTGGCAATAAACTGTAGTTTTAAGTAAAGTTGTAAGTTTTAGATGTGGCAATAAATTGCAGTTTTCCAATAAAAGAGGAGGGTTCTGCCATTAGGTTTGAAACCCAGTCAGGTAAAACCTTTCTGCAACAGAAACAGCTCAGTCAAACTAAAACTTGAGGACAGTAGATGCAGATGGGGCTGAAAACACAAGTATGATAGATGTTGGTGAAAGCCGAAAGGAAGCTGAGATCTTGAGAATCCTGACAACCAAATTTGTAATAAGAATAGATGTGGAATGTGCTTACTTTTCATGGTACGGGAAAGCTGGCCCAGGTTACATGAGAAATGAAAAAATATCATCGAATATACTTTGTCAGTGAGAAGAGATAGGCAGGAAGTGGCAAGATGGTATATGTACTACCATTTTATACTCAAGAGGAAGAATATAGAAGGTGTTGGAATTATGCTGGGTAACATGAAAGCAAAGACCCTTGGGAACCAGTGAAAGACAGAATAACAGCCAAGCTGTGAACAAAACATGTCTTTAATGATAAGGCAGATGGTGGTTAGTGGAGATGTTACACAACTTTGACTTTGCCAGCAACATTGCTTTACTAAGTATGATGTGGAATGGAATGGTTGCTCTTTCATCAGAGATGGAATAGAAAGCAGCAAAAATTGAATTGGAATTAAAGAGAACCAAGATTATGAAGGTAGGAAGCTGGATGACAGCAGCAGAAGTGCACATGGATGGAAAAGAAATTGAACAGGGAGAAGTGTTCTGCTATCTGGACAGTGTAATGACATTTGAAGGTGGTCATGATAAGGCTATTCATACGAGATTAGGAAAAGCATACACCACTTTTGGAAAGATGAACAATATCTGGTCAAAAAAGGTCTCCACATCAAACTAAAGGTCAGATTATATCATGCATTTATACTGAGAGCACGACTGTATGGAGCAGAGAGTTGGCCATTGACGGTAGTTAACAAAAAGAGATTGGAGGCTGTCTGTCACAGATGACTGGGAAAGATTCTATGTTTCATGGAAAGACAAAATAACAAATGTGAGGATAAGGAAGCTGACGGAGCAGGACGTGCTAGAAAATATCATCAAAGAAAAGCCTCAGGTAGTTGTGACGTGCATTATATTTAAGATGGGAGACATGCTAAGCAGGTGTTGAATTGGTTAAAGGAGGGAGAAAAAAGAAAAAAAATAGGGAAGAGCTAGTAGAAAACAGTGACAGAGGATATCAAATGCACTGGCATCATCTGGGAAGAAGTACCAGAACTGATGAGAGACCATAATCAGTGGAGGAACTGGACTGCCTGATGTGTCAGTGGCACCGGAGGATAAGGTAAGATAAAGTTTCTAGAGTTATGTGGCTATTAGATAGCTTTGGGTTTATTTTGATCTTGCTACCTCTCAGAATCCTAATCTCAGACAAGACGACTACATTTCTCACAAAAAGAGAGAATTGCTAACTCTCCTCAAATCTACTAGCAGTCATGGGTATATAAATGCATCCTCTGGAGTCAGAGCATTTAAGAAGTATCTGTTGGATACTTCGCTGGTCCAAAACAAGGCTGGAGGAATGTGGCTCATTTTAGAGGTTGTACTACTCTTTTTTTTTTTTTTTTTTTTTTTTTAAAGGAAAGCCCATAAAAGAGTAATGTAATTCTGTGTTCTGACATACATCTTATTCTTAACTTCTTAATCATTTAAGTGTTTTCCTTATGGATGTTATATTGGTATGAGTTTGTGGTCCATCCTGTAAGTTGTGTTTGTACATTCTTTTCCAGAGAGGATATTTAAGTACATTTGTTTCCTTTTCAATTTTGATAGCAAAAAACATTGTTCAGAATAGTTTTAGTAACAGGTAAGAACATAGAATTTATTGTGCTGGAGCAGACCATTTGTCCCTCAGATCTGATATTCTGTTTGCGGGTCATACGGTCTCTGCAGTTGGTCACGTTGTCTTAAAGCATGACATTTGATTACCCTTACTTTGCATAACTGCAAATACTGTAAGGTATTAGCTGTTTTATAAATCTGAACATAGCATATGATATCTTATTTTTCTCAATAGGCTTCAACAAATAATGAAAGTTCTAATCACAGTTTTGGAAGCTTGGGATCTCTAAGTGATAAAGAATCAGAGGTACGTATACTTACAAAATTAATTACCAGTACAATATTTTCAATGCAAATAAGACACTATTTTAATTGTTTTAATATAGTTGACACTTATATTTATATGTAAGCTTCTTAAAGAAAATAAAATTCTGCATATACAATAAAATTTAAAAGGGCATGTAGTGGTAAAAGCTAAAATTTGTTTCAGATTTGGACCAAACTAATTTTTTTGAGATGGAGATGTGTATAAGACAAGACTTCATAAAAGTGCTATCATGGAGTGTCCTGTTTGGAGTACCCTCCTCTAGCTGGCCACAGCATGACAGACGCACCTGCCTCAGTTTCCCCTTTCATAGTCCCAGAAATAGTCCAAACAGTCTTCCAAAGTATAAATACAGCCCTTCTTTTTGTTATAAAAGTTCCATGTACATAAACCATAAGAAAACAAAACCCAACGCCAAGTTCTACAGTTATAGCCCTCATTCCACACAGTACATCACATAGAGCTCCAGTGCTCTGGCTATACAGTGCGGCCCCAGTGTGTCCCTCACCATGTCCTGGATCTCCAGTACAGCCCTGGTGTCCTTCATGATGCCTTGAGTTTCAGCCTTCTCTGGCTTCTGGTCTCCAGTTTCGAGAGCCAGCATGGACCTCCCTCTGCTGCATTCAGCCTTCAACCCCCTCCAGCCTTTTCTGGCCTTAGCTCTCGGCTCAGGAAGGACAGCTGGCTAGCTTCTCCATGGGCTTCCTAGCCCTCAGCCCCTGGGCACTAGCTTTGACTTCTGAAAGTCAGCAGGTTAATCCCTCTGTTGGCTTCCTTGGTAATTCCTCCCTCTTTCCAGGGAGACCTCCTAACTGGCAGCCTTAACTCACTAGGTCTCCCTCTTGCTGGGTCTCTTCCTCCCTCAGATTCTCCCAGTTCCTTTATAGTACCAAGTGCAGCCTGGCTCTCTCAACTGGCCAAACTGGGGCAACTGTTCTGGCACGAGAGCTGGACCCTGCTTCATTTAGTGGGGCCATCTATCCAATGACAAGTTCCTTTTGCCTGTGTTCACAGAATTAGTTTTCTCCTTTTTATCTTACGTTGCTTCTGCATTGTATCACGAAAGATTAACTACATTTTATATATATATATAATTATTTTATCTCAGGCTTGATATAACAAAATAAGAGGTAGATTGTATGTTATGTCTTGTAAGAGCAGCTGGGGGAAAGACTAAGATGGCTTTAAATTACCTTGTGCCCTAGTGCTTCTGGGGTGCTTTGAGCGGGTGAGGCCCCTGGCATAATTTGAACAGCTCTGGGGGATCTATCTGAGTTACAGCAATCTCCTTAGGTTGCCCATTGGGTTGGAGTGCTGTCCAGAAACTCCATAACTCAAGTGCTGTGGCCCTGCCATTGACATGTCTATGACATGCCCTTATGCTAGGACTCACAAGTGGGAGGGCCTCAAACTGGTGTCGTTCACAATGCCTGCACCAGGAAAATCCTCCCTTTAGAGCACTTTCATGTTACTTCAGCCCTTTTACCTGGTATAAAGGGGACAGTATGAGGATTAGACTCTTGCCCCAAGCATTGATGTATAGCTGTGCCTAAATGATGATAAATTCATGTAAGAATGGTCTGTAGAGCTTACTAAATTTTTACCTTACGGCAGTAAAACTTGCAACAGCATCAGAGAAACCTCTTTAGCTACTGTTTAGTTGCAGTTATATAAATAGGCCAAAAACTAAATTAGTTTGCCAGTATTTATTATCCTGAGAAATATAGACATGTTCAAAGATCAGACATTAAATCAACCTACACTTCTAAAAACATTTTTCTTCATAGATATTATAAACTACGGTGTTCTGACATATTATTTTTCCAAAAATATTTTATAGGAAAAATTGTAGGATTTTTTGAGGTGGGGAGGAATGCTTATATATACAAATTGCATGGACTTTGTAAATGAGATATAAAAGGGTGGAGAAGAGCAGGACTAAATTTGAACCGCTCATGCTTTGAATGTTTTTTAATATCACTGAAATTAAAAACTGCTTATACTTTTTCACCTTAAGATTTGAAGTAAGGTACTGAACATTTTTCAATCAATTTTCAGAATAATTCCAACACTGCTAGTCCTCCTGTCACCCTCATCTGACCTTGCCCATTCTTTGCCTGGAATCACTGTGAAAATATATTGCACATCTTTAAAGGTTAGACGGCTTCTGACATTCTGACCAACTGTGGGTTCAGTCAGTTGCCATTAATGGAGAGAGAGACAGAGCACTGGAAAGGACGTTATTGTGCCAAGTGCTTTTTAGATATCTAGCTCTCTGTTGCCCATCTTATTTTAGTGTAGTTGTATGCACCCTCAAATTCCAGAAGAATGTGGTAGAGGGCTCTGACTTACTGGAAATTCCCTTTTCAAGAGAAAATCTGCAGGCAGCATGAAGGACAGTGCAAGTGGTAGAACCTTCTCCTACAGTAAGCTCCCATTCGGTAAGCATTAGTGGATCCCTCTCCTCGTGCACCATGTGCTCCAATGAGCAATTAATCTGTACTTTTAAAATTGGGCCTTGTAATGGGGTGTACCAGGCCCTTTGAGGCCCCCTGCTGGAGACCTCATAGTCCTACCACACCCCACCCCAGAAAAGGGTGCAGTGAAGGTCCGTCTTCTAGGCCTGCCACAAAGTGGGAGGGTCCCAGAGCTCAGACTCCAGCCTGGGGGGGCGGGCGGCTCTTTCTTGTCCACTATTTGAGTATGGGACTATGCTCAGAATTCCGGTCTTCAAACTGTGTGCCTCCTCATAGACTTTAAGGTCAGAAGGGACCATTATAATCATCTAGTCTGACTTCCTGCACAACGCAGGCCACAGAACCTCACCCATCCACTCCTGTAATAGACCCCTAACCTAAGGCTGAGTTATTGAAGTCCTCAAATAATGATTTAAAGCTTCAAGGTACAGAGAATCCACCAGCAAGTAACCTGTGCCCCATGCTGCAGAGGAAGGTAAAAAACCCACAGGGCCTCTGTCAATGTGCCCTGGCGGAAAATTCCTTCCTGACCCCAAATATGGCAATCAGTGAAAGCCTGAGCATGTGGGCAAGACTCACTAGCCAGACACTTGGAAAGAATTATCTTTAGTAACTCAGAACCCACCCCATCTAACATCCCATCACAGGCCATTGGACATATTTACTAATTTAGATCAGATTTAGATATTTAGATCAGTTAATTGCCAAATTAGGCTGCCCCATCATATCATCCTCTCCATAAACTTATCAAGCTCAGTTTTGAAACCAGCTAGGTTTTTTGCCCCCACTGCTCCCGTTTGAAGGCTGTTACGGAACTTCACTCCTCTGATCATTAGAAACTTTCATCTAATTTCAAGTCTAAACTTCCTGATGGGCAGTTTATATCCATTTGTTCTTGTGTCCACATTGGTGCTGAACTTTAATTCCTCTCCCTCCCTGGTATTTATCCCTCTGATGTATTTATAGAGAGCAAACATATCTCCTCTCAGCCTTCTTTGGGTTGGGCTAAGCAAGCCAAGCCTTTGAATCTCCTCTCATAAGTTAGGTTTTCCATTCTCAGATCATCTTAGTAGCCCTTCTCTGCACCTGTTCCAGTTTGAATCCATCTTTCTTAAACATGGGAGACCAGAACTGCCCATAGTATTCCAGATGAGGTCTGACCAATGCCTTGTATAACAGTACTAACATCTCCCTCTTTCTAATGGGAACCCCTCACCTGATATATCCTGATACCACATTAGCTTTTTTCATGGCCATATCACATTGGCTCATAATAATCCTGTGGCCAGCCATATGCCCAGGTCCTTCTCTGTCATTTGCAACAGATGCGTCCCCAGCTTATAGCAAAAATTCTTTAGTCCCTAAATGCCTGACCTTGCACTTTCCGCTATTAAATTTCATACTGTTTCTATTACTCCAGTTTAAGGTCATTCAGATCTTGTATGATATCCCAGTCCTTCTCTGTATTAGCAATACCTCCCAACTTTGTGTCATCTGCAATCTTTATTAGCACACTTCCACTTTTTGTGCTAAGATCAGTAATAAAAAGGTTAAATAAGATTGGTCCCAAGACCGATCCCTAAGGAATGCCAGTGGTAACCTCCCTCCAGCCTGACAATTCATCTTTCAGTATGGCCTGTTGTAGTCTCCCCTTTAACCAGTTCCTTATCCATCTTTCAATTTTTATATTAATCCCCATCTTTTCCAATTTAACTAATAATTCCCCATGTGGAACTGTATGAAATGCCTTATTGAAATCTAGGTGAATTAGATCCATTGAATATCCTTTGTCTAAAAAAAACTGTTACCTTCTCAAAGAAGGAAATCAGGTTGGTCTGGTATGATCTACCTTTTACAAAATCATGTTGTATTTTGTCCCATTACCATTAACCTCAATGTCCTTAACTACTTTATTTTTCAAAAAATTTTCTAAGACTTTGAATACTACTGAGGTCAAACTAACAGCTTTGTAATTACCCGGATCACTTTTTTTTTCCTTTCTTAAAAATAAGAACTGTGTTAGCAATTTTCCAGTCATACGGTACAACCCCTGAGTTTAGAGCTTGATTAAAAATCCTTGCTAATGGGCTTGCAATTTCATGTGCTAGTTCCTTTAATATTCTTAGATGGAGATTATCCGGGCCCTCCAATTTAGTCCCATTAAGCTGTTGAGTTTGGCTTCTACTTCAGATATGGTCATTTCTACTTCCATATCCTCATTCTCATTAGCTACCCTGCCATTATCCCTAAGCTCTTAATTAGCCTCATTAAAAACTGAAGCACAGTATTTGTTTAGATATTGGGCCATGCCTAGATTATACTTAACCTCTACCCCATCCTCAGTGGTTGACGGACCCACTTTTTGTTTTCTTCCTATTTATATGGCTATAAAACCTTTTGCTATTGGTTTTAATTCCCTTTCCAAGGTCCAACTCTACTTGACTTTTGGCATTTCTCACTTTTCCCTACATGTTCTGACCTCCAAGAGAGAGCTTTCCTTGCTGATCCTTCCCATCTTCCACTACTTGTAGGCTTTCTGTTTTCTCTTAATCACCTGTCTAAGATACTTGCTCATCCAGGTTGGTCTACAACTCTTGCCCATTAATTTTTTTCCCTTCCTTGGGATGCCCTTTTGAAATCAGAGACCCTAGGCATAGATCTGTTTTTGTTTATCTTTCCATTTAGTTTGAACTGAATTAGCTCATGGTTGCTCGAAACAAGGTTGTCCCCTACAACTAGTTCTTCTGTGCGGTCTTCACTATGCACCAATACCAAATCTAAAATGCCATCCTGTCTTGTTGGTTCAGCAACTATTTGGTGAAGGAATCCGTCAGCTATCACATCCAGGAAAATTTAGGACTTCTTACTAACACTTGTCCTCCATCTATATCTGGGAAGTTAGTCTCCCAAAATCACACAATTCCCAGTAGTATTTACTTAATTAAAAACATTAAAGAGGTCTCTATCCATATCCAAATCGGATCCTGGTGGTCTGTAGCACACCCCAAGCACTATCTCAGGAAGCTCTAGTAGCTTTCTTCCCCAATGTGATTTTTGCCCAGACAGACTCTTATCCATTGCCTCACTTCTAATTTCTTTACAGTCTACCTCATCATTGATATACAATGCTACTCCTCCTATTTGTTTCTCCTGAACAGCACTTACCCTTCAATACCCGTACTCCAGTCATGACTACTATTCCACCATTTTTCTGTTATGCCTATAATATCTGGTTTCACTTCCTGCACCAGTAGGTCTAGTTGCTCCTTTTTGTTACCCAGGCTCCTTGCATTGGTGTATAAACATCTTAATTTTTGCTGTTTGGATTCGCTTGCATTCCTTACCTGATTTGTTGCAGTCATTCTACCGCCAGTATTGCCTGTTAGACTGGTGTCTACACTACCCTTCCTCTTAATGTCCATTCTCCTATCCACTGCTATATCCTTTCTTTCTTCATTTTCCTCCCTCTCAACGTTAATCAGGCATGGAGATTAGCTGGGCATCTCCCCCAAATTCCTGGTTAAAAGCTGTCTTAATCACTGTGTCAACCTCCATCCTAGAACGCTATTTCCTTCCCTATTTAGGTGAAGACCATCCCAAGAGAACAGTTTTCTGTCCATGTATGCCTCCCAATGGCCATACATCCCGAAGCCCTCCTTATAGCACCACTGCCTGAGCCATCTGTTGATTATCATAATCTTGTCACGCCTTTGTAATCCTCCTCTAGGGACAGGCAGAATCCCACCAAAGATCATCTAAGCCTCGATTTCCTTAAGAGTCTTCCCCAACCTGGCATAGTCTCTCTTGATTTATTCCAGCAAGAATCTAGCCATATCATTTGTTCCCACATGAAGAACAGTCAGTGGTTTCTTTTCAGGATCCTCTTCAGCCACAGGTCCACATCCCATATCTTAGCACCTGGCAGACAGTACGTCCCTCTGTTCTCTGGATCAGCTCTGGTTACAGGCCTGTCTGTTCTTCTCAGTAGGGAGTTCTCAATCACATACACCTGCCTTTTCCTGATGATGGTGCGATTCTCCATTTATCCTGTTCTTGCTGACTGCAAGACCTCTCGTCCTCTGGTCTCCCTTGGAATTATCTGCAACCCATCCTGTATCCTCTTGGGGCTCTTATTTGGTTCATCTGTTTGGTTCTCATATGTTGGCTGATCCACTTTTTATATAGGACTAGCTGCTCTTCTCTTCTTCCTTGCTCTTCCACCTTCAGTTACAGCCTTCTGTGCCCTTTCTTCATTTTCTAACTCAGCAAATTGTTCCTGAGCTCTATTTCTCCTTCACTAGCCTGTCTTTTCCTCTGCCTGGTTATGAAGTCATATGCTTCCATTGGCCATTTTCCTCACCTAGAAGTCTCTCTTCAGAGTTCTTTGGTCCTGCTTCCATCTGCAAATCTGGGCTTTTCCCTTCAGCCTCCTCATGCCTTTGCTCCGTCATCTGCTCAAACTCCCTTCTAAACTCAACCAGAGTTTCCACCTGCCTCTCCAAGCCTTTGGGCTTCTCTTCCATGAGCTTTATGAGGCGGCACTTCATACAAACAAACTTTTTTGAGGTACTCTCAGAAACCACACAACTCCCAGAAAGCTCACTCTTCCCACCGTCCTTCTCTGTTAATGACGACTATCAGCGCTGTCTCTACTGCCTGAGGGAAACTCACATTGCGACTTGGTGCCGTGTTTGCCAGTCTTTCCCCAACTGTACCCAAGAGGGTGGGTGGCAACGCAAGTATCTCATGGAGATGGTTATGAGATCCCAATCACACCCAAGGCAGGGAACTCCCCCATACATCGCAGCAAGGAGCAATAGAACACGTTCCTCCACAATATCTGGGAACAAGTTTTTATTCAACCAGATTCTTAATGCTCAAGAGGAAGGGTAGGTGGAGATCAATTCTCTACCTCTGTCACCTCAACTGCTTCATTTGCAAATTCAAATTTTGCATGGTCACATTGGCAGCAATAATTTCATTGTTAGAAAAAGGCATTTGGTTCATGATTCTTGATATGAAGGATGCTTACTTACACGTTGATACGCATCATGCCCAGAGACGTTTTCTCAGAATTAGGGTGGGATCCAACCATTTCCAATACAGAGTATTACTACACAAACCCGCTCAATCAATGCCATTGCACTGATGCCTGCTGCCTTAGCAGTATAGACATGCCCACAGTCTTTGGAATTCATCAGGGCAACCTTGAATTGTATCATCTCAAGGGTGTACTTGCCCACAAACAGGTTCCAGAGTATGAAAGAAATCATAGGTTGCATCACGAGTAACCCTTGTTTAGCGGCTGAGATGCATCTGTCCATCCTTGGCTATATGGCTTCCTGCACTTATATCACTCCATTTTCAAGGTTCCACCTTCATTGTCCACAAGCCTGGCTATAGTCAGTATACTCACAGTTCCTGCCAAGCTACTGTCTTTACTTCTATAATGGATAAATCCTCAACAGGTATGCATGGGGAGTCTCTGTTCTCCCTTCATCTCTGGATAAAACTATCATTACTGACATGGCCCTAATAGGCTGGGGAGCTCATATGGACAACCACATGACAAAAGGGACTTGGACATCTCGAGAGTCCAGAATGTACTTCAAAGTCTGGAACTTAGAGCACTAAGAAAAGCATCAGAGTTCTTTCTTCCATTTCTCTGTTCTGACCATATCCTGGTAAAGTCAAACAACACTACAGATCACAATCTCCATAAATAAGGAAGAGGGAGTGAAGTCTGCATCCCTGTGCACAGAAGCAGTCAATCTCTGGAAGTGGTACTTCACCAATCAGATCGTCTTATTCGCATCCTACCTTCTGGGGAAGCAGAATGTGCTTGCAGACTCCTTCAGCCAACAGTTTGTGGTCAACCCTCAGTGGGAACTCCATGACAGGGTGCTTTATGACATTTTCATGCAATGGTGAACTCCAACCAGAGATGTGTTCACTTCTTAGACCAACTGCAAGTGCGCCATATATTGCTCTAGAGGAGCCTTCCATTATCACTCCCTGGGTGATGCTATCCTGGTCAGGCCAGCTCAATTCCACTACTACTCATACACAGGTGCTGCACAAGATCCTATGAGACAGGGTGACAGTCATCCTGATCATCCTCTTCTTCGAGTGCTTGCTCATGTCGATTCAAAGTAGGTGTGTGCACACCGCGAGCAGTCAGAAGATTCTTCCCCTAGTGCTACCCGTTGAGTTGGTTCAGACACCCCCTGGAATTGCACCTCCATGGCGTTATATAATATAATATATATATAGAATCCTGCCGACCTGCTGCCTCTTCAGTTCCTTCTTACTGCCCGTGATGGTCAGCTATGTGTCTCTTCTCTTGCTTTGGCAAGCGTTCCCCTAGTGGTCTCTATTGTTGAACCTGTAAATAGTTAAGTTAGATTTAGTTATTAGATTTTAGTTAAGCTTCTCTTTTGGGGGTCCCCTTTTTCCCCCCTACCTGGGAATCAGGGCATGCCTCGCTCCCAAGGATTCAAACCGTGTGGGACCTGCCATAAGCATATGCAAAGGGACGATCCCCACAAATTCTGCTTGAAGTGCCTGGGTGAATTCCACCAGAAAGATTGCTGTAGGATTTGCAAGGGATTCTATTCTCAGACCAAGAAATAGAGGAAGGTCACGATGAAACACCTCCTCATGGAGGCAGCCGTTTGTCCCCAGTCGCCAGGCCACTTGGACCCTGCACCTAGCATCTTGGTGCAGACTGTGCCAGCTTCAGTTAGAGAGCCAGAGGCTCCAAGAAAGGACTCTGCACCAAGAGATACTCTACACCACCTTTTCACGATGCTGAAGTCAGCCCTGCACTGCTCTCAGTCACCGGTGCTGCACGAGAGCCATAAGAAAACTGATAGAAGGCTGCTCGACCACGGTGAGAACAGCAGGGAGAGCTCTAATGGTGCATGTCCTGAGCTGGGGCACCCAGCGCCTACCCCTCCTGAGGCACAGCTGTCAACTCTTGGCCAGCAGAGGGATCTGTCGAGTACAGTGCTTGTGGACTCCCCCGTAAGGGAGAGCCAGGTGGAAGAATTAGATCTCCCTTCTACCCCAGACACGTTTGAGGTGGCCAGAGACCTGATAGCTATTACGGCACAGCAGTGCCTCGTCAGGCCAAAGAGAGCATCGGATGCAAGATCTCCGGCATGGCAGCAAAGCATGGTGCCGTCTAGAGGCAAACCAGCTTTGATGCGGCACTGGTCACCTTCTCCACAGCACCATCTCCGTTGGTACCGCCCTGGTCTTGGAGTTGACTCAGAGTTGGAGTTGTATATCTCCAAGCATAGCCAGTACTGTTTGAAGTGACGCTGCTATAGACAGGAGATGGGATAAGCCCCTCTCATAGGTCCTTGTCCAGTTCAGTGGCAGTTGCCTGTGCAGTGGCCCTTTTGGACCCCATGGGCATACCACCAGGCCCAGGAGTCCTATCCAAGAGGTCCCCAGTCCTTTGCCTTGGAAACATGGGCTCCCCTACCACTTGGGGATCACTTATCGCTGTACTGCACCAAGGCTGGCACAGAGGGCAACACGGGGATCGGCACCCTCAAAGGGACATGAGTACCTCTTTATTCATCTGCAGCCAGGGTCACTGGTAGTAGTGGCTCCGACTGAGAAAGAGAGGCAGGGGCAGCAAAGCCCATCACCCAAGTCCAAGGACTCAGAGAACTGGATTTCTTCGGCAGAAAAGTCTACTCCACTGTGGGGACTCTAGCTTCGTATTGCGAACCAGCAAGCGATCTTGAGCCACTATCATTTCAACTCATGGGATGCCATGTTGAAGTTCAAGGAGCTGCTCCATATTGGAGTTGGCAGCGGAAACAGAGGAGGGCAAGGCAGTGGGGAGGACCTCACTACAGGCTTCCCGGGACTTGGCGGACTTAGCCACTCGAACAATATCTGCAATTGCCATGAGGAGGAGTTCATGGCTGCAGGTGTCAGGCCTCTCTCCAGAGGTCTAACAAACAACACAGGACTTGCACTTTGAAGGGTTGGGGTTATTTTTGGAGCAGATGGACTCCAAGCTCCACAGCCTGAAAGATTCAAGGGCAACATTGAGGTCTTGGACCTTCATGCACTTGCTCTTCAGAGAAAGCTCTTTAAAGTCCAACCTCTCCCGTGGATTTACCCTACGCAACCTGCTCTAGGAAGCAGGGCAGGAATAACTGATGTAGGACACATCAGCCCCCACCCAACCAATGCTGGGGTTCGGTGAGGCAGTCCTCCGGCTCCAAACAATCATTTTGAGGGTGTGCCTGAGGGCGACACACCAAGTCACATCCTGGATCTTTACCCCTGCTTTTTGAACCGTGTAGCCTGTTTTTGGGTGTGTTAGGAATTTGTATGGGGTTATAGGCTTGCCAATTGATTTGGTTAGAAGATAATGCGGTTTTTGTTTCGGAATCAGGCTTCAGAAGAGTTTTATAGTAACCCTAGGGTGCACGACAGGAAGATTTACAGTGATAGCCAAGTTTGTATAATTTTATAAACTTTTATTAAGATAACATAAAATGATAGACAAATGACTGATATAAAGAAAATGAATAATTAAATGGATAATGGATAGGATTAGTTTTATTTTAGAGACTTGTGTGATTATATATGTTTACGGTATGCTTTGGATTAATATACGTAACACCTTTTTTGATGACCTGGTTGAGAGAGAGGATTGGTTTTTAAACTTTTGAGTAGAGGGGTGGAGTGCTAGGCAATACTTGAGGGCTAAGAGCTATAAGGCTAAGACTAACACTACAAATAATACTAAGTATAAATGAAGAACAACATTTTAACACTAACTAAAAGAAGTTTAAGAAGGAGTAGCTGACGATCGCCCCAAGTAACACAATTTTCCCCTTATACCCTGAGCAATATGGGTTTTTTTTAAGTTTAAACTTGGATTTTTTACCCCCAAATTATTAGGGTACTCTTATTTTATAGGCTGGCAGGTTTGTGTGTATTAATGACATATTTACATTTTTAGACGGTTTTAGATGATTTGTTTATTTTACCTTTGTTATTTTTGGCACTTTTTGAGTATTTGTGAAGTTTACTTGGGGCATAACCTGAGACAGCGCCCCCTGTTTTGATGCCTTCTGACTTATTTAGGGTAAAGGTTTATAACCATATATGTCTTATCCTTTAACTTATTTGGGCCAAAGGTTCCGAACACATGCATGCTATCTGCCTTAGCTTTTATACAGGATGTGGCCTATAAGGTACCTTGCATTACAGCTATAATACTTTAATATAAATTTATGACTTTATTATAATCAAACAACCATAGTTGAATTTATAAGGAAAGACTATATGTGTGTGTGTGTGTGTGTGTGTGTGTGTGTGTGTGTGTGTGTGTGTGTGTGTGTGTATATATATGTATATATGTGTGTGTGTGTATATATATGTATATATGTGTGTGTGTGTATAAATAAATATATAAAATATATAATGTGCAAGCAAGCAGGCTAGTCCTATAGGCTACAACCGTCTATCCTGTTTCTGTCAGGCATGGGCCCAGATAACCTCAGACCAAGGAATGCTATACATAGTAGAACTGGGATATTCTCTCCAGTTCTGTTCCTCCTCTCCCTCTCATCCCCCATCTCTGTCCTTTTTCAGGGACCCCTCTCACGAGCAACTTCTAATACAGGAGGTACAAGTGCTCTGAAGGGCAGGAGCCATGGAGAAGGTTCCTCAGGAGTTAGGGGGAAAGGGGTTCTACTCCTGATTATTTCCAAAGACTATAGGAGGTCTCAGACCCACTCTTGACTTGTGAAACCTCAATAGATTTATGAAGAAACTGAAATTTCGCATGGTATCTTTGTCTGCCATCATGCCTTCCCTGGAACCGGGGGACTGGTACGCCGCCCTCAACTTGAAGAACATGTGCTTTCATATATTAATAATCCCATCCCACAAAAGGTTCCTCAGATTCATAGTAAACCACATTCATTATCAATTTACAGTCCTTCCCTTCAACCTGTCAACAGTCCCTTGTGTGTTTACCAAGTGCATGGCAGTAGTCGCCGCCGCCTTGAGGAAACAATAGGTGTAGGTGTTCCCATATTTAGACGGCTAGCTTGTTAAGGGCTGCTCCAGGGCACAGGTAGAGACTCGTGTGTCCCTGATATGGTTGACATTTGGCAGATTGGGTCTACTGCTGAACGTCCCCAACTCAACCCTGTCCTCAACTCCAATGATAGAGTTTATAGGAGCTGTCTTAGACTCCTCTCATGCCTGCCAGGGCATTCCTTACTAGAGTCTTGCTTCCAGACTATTTGCTCCATCATAGAGGACTTTAGGTGCTTTCCTACTATGATGGCATGGAGCTGCTTGAGCAAGCTTGGTCATGTGGTTGCATGCACATACATGCAGCTCAGACCTCTCCAGGTTTGGCTGGCATTGGCGCACAGAGCAGACAGACAACCTGAACACGATAGTTTCGCTTCCCCCTTGGGTTATCGAGTCTCTTGTGTGGTGGCTCAACCTTCAATCGATATGCGCGGGAGTACCCTTCTCCAGTGCTTGATGTCTCTACTCACGGCCTGTTATTTGGATGGAGCTCACAAAATAGGTAATGTGTGCTCCACTCCGGGATGTACTCACACATAGTTGACACCCCACGACTAGAATCTGCTATTAAGCCAAATGGAAGCGATTCATGAAATGGGCCTCTGATAGTCAGCCTGCTGGATCAAACATATCAGTACCAACCATTCTGGATTATTTACTCCACCTCCACTCTGGCCTTCCCATTCATCCATAAGGGTGCATCTGGCAGCCATTATTGCCTTCCTTCCAGCAGTTGATGGGACTTCCATATTTATTCATCCAACTTCTGCTAGATTCCTGTGAGGCTTTACTGAATGCATTTCCCTCCAGTTAGGAAACCTACCTTGGTCTGGGACCTCAACCTAGTCCTTTCAGTTCTGATCAAACTACCATTCAAACCCCTGGCCACTTGCCCACTAACCTAGCTATCCATGAAGATAATCTTCCTGGTGTCTGTCACCTCAGCCCGACAAGTGAGTGGATTGGCAGCCATTATGGCAGACCCTCTCTTCACTGTGTTTCACAAGGACAAAGTCTCCCTGCAGCTCTACCCCAGATTCCTTCCCAAGGTGGCCTTCCTGTTCCACCTTAACTCCTCCAACAGAGAACATACTCTGCACTGCTTGTATGTTTATTGTGCACTAGCCTTCCACCTTCACTGTACACGCACTTTCTGAGCCTGGCTCAGACTCTTCATCATGAAAGTGGAACACTGCAAGGCTTATGCCCTCTCTTCCCAACAAATCTCAAACTGGGTTACCCACAGCATCACGGAATAATTCTCCCTCTGATGCGTCCAGCTACCTACTGGCATCAGAGCTCACTCCACTTGGGCACAAGCTACCACATATGCCTTCCTTGCTGACATTCTGTGGCAGGATATTTAATGCATGCACCAATAGGCCATTCAGTACTACAAACTCTCGTATCAGCCAAGCCCTAGCGCCCACCTGCATATTGATTACTGCTCGCTACGCTACTTAGGTCTGGAATCCATATAGGGACCAGCACTCGAAGAAGAAAGGGAGGTTTCTTATTGTAACTGATGGTTCTCGGAGATGTGGTCCCAATCTGGATTCCAATCCTACTCCCATCCCCTCTGCTATGGGCTCAAAGCCTGTTAGTAAGGGGAAACTGAAGAGGCATCAACCTGCACAGCCGCTGGAGACCTTAGACATGCCACGTGGATGACGTGAGGCATGCACGCGGGTTGATAAACATGCCTTTCAACCGTTTCTGTTCCATTGCATGGCGTGCGTGCTCATCCATGTTTGGAATCCAGATAGGGACCACACATCTCAAAGAACCATCAGTTACAGTAAGTAACCTCCCTTTCTCCACCTTCGGGTGCATGATTCACATGCGTAACCCACAGTGGAATACAGATAGGCAGCACACATCTCAAAGAACCTTCAGTTATAGGTAAGTAATCTCCTCTTTCAGGGCACGCAAAGGTTCAGACATTTATTAGGTTTCAGGGTGCTGAATGAGTTCCACCTTGTCTAAACTGGAAATTTGTCCTGACTACAGCCATAATTGGCCTACATTAGTTTGACTGCGCTGGTACAATCCTTAGACTGGACAAGCAAAGCTACTATTTGCATTCCTATAAAAAGCAAGCTTTGAGCAGCTATATCAGGTATTGCGCTGGTAGCTATACTGATGGCTATAATCAGGGCAGATCTCCAGTCTAGACAAGGCTTTTATCTAATATGCACAAACCTAAATATAGGTATTCTGAACTCTTTGGCTTGAACAATAGTTTGACTGCTCAGTCTGAATTGTTGTCACATGCAGTGTTAGAGGTGTTGTTAATGAGAAATATTGTTGGTTAGCGAGGGTTACTTTCATTTTAGGAGGTGTTTCATCATGTCCAGGTAACTTAAACCTTAGGGAGCTATGTTTTTATAGTTAACAAGGTAGAGAGCTCAGATTCTGCCTACACAGAAGGTTATTTCTGTGTGTCCATGGCAAAACAGGTTCTCCAAGATGACTGTAGTATACTAAGTTTATCGGTCACAAAAAGGATTTGGATCCTAAGTCTGACATTCTTTTTTTTGTTTGTTCACCCCTTTGAATAATTCTGCTACCCAGGTAAGTTATGTGTCTTGGCATTCCTGGATACTTTTTCTTGACATTAATAGACAGTTTTCTTGACCAGAAGGGTGTGAATACCTATACTTTTTATTTATGGCTTTTCACAAGAATAAAACTCACTTTTCTGCTCTGGGTACATTGGGAGTTCACTTAAGAGAAAAGTCTTTAATCCTCTGGCTTTTTTGTCCATCTTTTTGGCAAAGGAGAAAGATATATGGCATTACAATACTGCTTTCAGATTGTATCTGGTTAGATAGAAGTAGAGGGTAGCATAGATATAGATAGGTCTGATCTTTGTTTATTTTGTTTGAATTCCCTGAGAGAGATTGTGTAACTTCTAGAGTACTGATAAGCAAAAATCTGTTGAACTAATTTCTGGAAGTTTAAAATGGAGGTGTACTCTTAAAAGCTGATAGTTTTAAAAAAATTGTGGTGGTGCTTCCCATGAGTCAATGTCTTCCAGATGATATTTGCCCAAATTTCAGGTAGAGCCTTTTTCTAACTGACAGCTGTGCAAACTCAACATTGGGTGTGAAAGTTCATCTGTGTTCTGACTTATGCATCATACCAGGAAGAGAATCTCTGGGACACTGTCTGTAATTGAGTTATACAGGTTTAATTTAAGGCCCAGTTTGATCCTGTAGTTGATACTTAATTAACAGTTCTGATGATGACTCACAAGTTAGACTAGAGTTCGTCCTCCCATAGCGGTATAGGTTCTTAAGTGCTAAAAGGAGTAACAATGTGCAAGTAGAAAAAAAATAAGCCAGCTGAAAAGCTTCTGAATGCATGCCAGGAGCAAATCTGATAGGTAAGAATTTGCTATAATAAAATAATTACTTTACTGACTATAACTGTGCATTGAAGATCTTGTATTGCCTGAGACATGAAGTATGATCTACATGGGTGGTATCTGTTTTTCAAATAGAAAATTTCTTTAAATTTTCAATGATCTCTTTGCCTCTTTCTAGTTAATCTTGAAGGATATTCTTAGAAAAATTCTAGAAAGCAACTTAGTGTTACTGCTACATGGAAAAATGCCTGATTAATATTTTAATGGCATTACCTGGAGAACTATTAACAACTATTCAAAGAAATTAATGGTGCTGCCTGGGAACTGTCTTTGAACAGTATTGTAGCGGTGTAGGTTGGAAGTTAAGGGAGATAAAAGTGGAAGTGTGCCGTAACACACTGGAAATTATGCTACATTATTGCAGTTCTGTGGAAAAAAAACCATGGTCCTTTATCAGAGAAGGTGCCTATCTAGGACAGAGGTTCCCAAACTTTTCTCATTGAGTACCACCTTCCAGATCTACCAACTCCCATGTAACCCTTTCCAGATATACAAACTGCCCATGTATCCCTACCCTTCTCATCACTGATATTTTCTGTTCTTGATAACACTATCTGTCGTTAGCCATTTGACTATATTTCACTGTTACGTACAGATATAGTTATAATGCTATGTTTACAGCCGAATGTCCCCATCCCCCTCAAGTTCTGAGTTCAGTTAGCCTGACAATTGCTGGGCAACTGAACCTGCACTGTATGGTGACTGTAGGTGAGGTCTGTGCGTCAGCGCTCTCTGTCTGTGTTCTTATTGGTACATCTTGAAATAAATTAACTACAGTATTTTGTATAACAAATTCCCACAGAGTTTTAAATCTTCATCTGAGTAGCCTATTATGAAAATGCAATAAATAAAATAATTAATAAAGTCTGCTAATACACAGTTTTTCCCTTGTATCCCCAAAGGATGTTTTGCGTACCCCAGAAATATGCATATCACAGTTTGGATCTATGATCTTGTATTACCTCCATCACCACAGAATATTTGAGTGCCTCACACACACTAATGAATTTATCCTCAGAACACTCTTGTGAAGTAGGAAGGTCCATTATCCTCAATATACATATATGGAACTGAGGTAGATTTAGCCAAGATCACACAGGAAGTCAGTGCCAGAATTGGGAATTCAACTCAGACCTTCTGATGTTAAGTCCAGTGCCTTAACCACAAGGTCATATTTCTTAGTGATTATTTCTAAATTGTAAAGTACATTTGTATATTGGATTCTTAAAAACAAATAATAAAAAAAAAAACAAAAACCCCAAAACTCAACAACCACACATTTAATTATTTGTAAAGGGCCCTAAGCAGACCTATTCACTGCATTATGTCTGCTACTGCAGGTTCCTTTCATGTTCTTTGAAAGATGATTTCTGGTATTCTTCCTTGCCATGGTTTTATTTTTTGCAGCTGTGACGATATCATAAAAAAAAGATTTAAATGGAGGATGTCTTTACATTTTCAATGAGCAATCAGAAAAATTGTGGCACTGAATAAAGGAATGTTCTTTCTTGACCCATTTTTCAGAAGGTGTTATATTCTCTTCAAAGACTTTGTAGTTATGCCAGATATGATGATGAGGGACTATAGGATTTTACTCCTTGAAATAACATCTGGTTTATTTCCACACTAAATGTAATCTTCTAAAACAATAAATTTAAACTTTTAATGTTATATACGAGGATTTTTTAAATGTTGTGATAATAAAGAGTTGATTATGGTAGACAATTAATCATATGAAAGATACTGTAAAAACATCGATATATTCATAAGGTGAGCAATGCTACCATTTGTGATCTTGAGACCTTAATTGTATTGCAACAGATTTTGAAAAATAATATAGAAATGTAAATTTTGATTTGAAATGCAACACTAAAATTAGTTTATGTAGTAAGAATGTTAGTTTCTTATCAAAATGTGATGCAGTACTGATACAATCACTTCAGTGATAAAGTGGTATATAAAAAAAATCTGTATTTGACATTTTTTTAATTTCTCAAAGCACGACATGCTTTTCCTTCCCTTTTCCAACGTATATTTAACTCTTGTTTTGTATGCCAGACAAAGATGAAGAAAATATGTTGGAGTTTAGTTATTAATCATTTTTCTAGTTCACTAATACAAATATTAAAACCTGGGATTTTTGAATGTCAGAATTTTAATAGAGATGCTTTGCAAATGTAGGTTCTGGTCTGCCTGGCTGGATCCCGGGTAATTTTGGTTGGATTCTACCCATGCAGATCAGATTGCAGATTTGGTGCCACTGTGTAAGAAAATGCTGTATTTCTTGTACTTATTTGATACAAAATAGTCAATTATATAATTTTAATGTTTGTTCCTGAAAACTATATCTGTATTTGTGTCCTTTTACATGTGAATAACATGAGTTTGTTAGGTTCCATTCACATTTAAGGTATGTAGATTTTGATTGGAGTACAGATTGGCTATGTGCAATTTATGTTTGATCTTAAACTGAGTTCTGTGGATTTTGAGTGCTTCTGATTGTATTCAAATACCTTGATCTTTCCCACCCCACCATTCCATGTTTCAGTTTCAAATTCATCCTTGTAATTATAGTTTATTTTCTATTTATCCATAGAGAATTATTAAAATCTCTTTTTGTAGGCTGTGCCTGTAAATCTGAGTTGTAGAGAGGATAAGATTTAATGGGGGAAAGGTTTTTAAAAAAAATTCATTATAGATGGGGAAAATGTAATGGTTATTAAAAACTGAAAATCTCAGCACCATTGTTTGCTATAGAGAGGGAAAAACAGTAAATATTTAAGACACAAATAGTACAAATTGGTGATTTTTTCAAATTTTTTCCTTGAAAAAATTCTATATACTACTATGAATTATTCTGCAAGTAAATATAAAATATTTATATAGATCTGTATTTCTATTTTAACCCAAGATTTTGGAAAGGGAGAGTAATTATTTTAGAGGCAGAGTATTACAAATGAATATGTTTTATAAAAGGAAATATTAAGGTCAAAATTAAAAACTAAAGCCAAATAGAAACAAGGGGTAAACTACAAAATGTATGGGTATGTGGTTCAGGTTCTGGTATAAAGTATAGGGTTTTGGCAACATGCCATCTTTGTTTTTCTTCATAGGTCAGGAATCTGAGTTTGGACTTCTAAAAATGTCTTGTTTGTAAGTTTTGCTGAAATATGTGTGAGGGCAGCTTTATTATTTGGGGAGTGTTCACCAAGAAGATATTCCCCAGCTCTATAGTTCTTGAATTTGTTGTAATTCATATGGTTCTATTAGAAGAAGAAAAAATTGCTGATTGCTTTCTGGAAAACATTTTGTGGTGATTCGAACTGTATGCCCAAGTCTGGTGTTTGCAGTGTACATTATCATTTGAATACTGTATTTACCAAAACTAAAAGTGACTTCCAGTCATGAGATCTCCTTGAAATCATTAAAACATTCTAATGAGATCTTAGACATCTCATTAGAATGCTAATACTGTTTGAAGTTGAAGGTTAAACTAAACAAAAGGAATGAAAAGGGTTAAAAGAAAATGGCATATTTTTCTACAAATTATTGGAGTTTTGATTTTTCAAAATGAAATTTAAGTTTCTACAGAGGTTTATAAATGCGAAAGCTGACAGTCATTCTGCAGTTGGAAAGTAACTTTATGGGAAGTTTAATGGGAAACTGTATAGACATGTAATAGTTGTAAAGACTGTACAGTTTTAATATTTACATTTGGCATTTACATTGGCTATTTAAGATGCTATATTAAAATGCTGCTAATAAAATAATAAATTTGAGAATAAAATCACTTATTTTCCTACAAAATTGAAAGATGGATGAGAGGAAAAATGACTTTTTGATATCATTAATACTTGGTTAAATCTTGTCAATTTATCATTTAATATTAACTTGCTTTGTTCACACAAAGTTAATTAAATGTTTAGACTGAACATAACTTCAGATACATTTCTTACTCAAAAAAGGTAACATAGGGAAGCATTTGTAAGTATCATGTTGTTGCTATATAGAAAGATATGATCTGAAAATAGCTTTGACAAACTTTTATTTTTATATCAAAACTGTGCAGTCTATTGAAATGAGTAGTGCCCAGAGTTGTCTGCCAAGATGAGGGCCCTTTTCAGCTGGGCAGTATACAAACATAGTTTAAAAAAAAAAACAAAAAAAAAGCAACAGACTTTGACCTAAGGACCTGATGATCTAAGTTGAAACCAAACACAACAAACAGGTGTAATAAACAATCTGAAGGAAGGAACTACAAGAGTTAGTAATAAGAATTTTACATAGCCTAGCTCTATGCACAGCTACATGGACTAAAGTTGGTTTAAAAATGTAAGCTATAAATAAGTGAATAAATAAAACATATCAAGTCTCTACTGTCTCTAGCCGTTATCAGATGGCAGTTACCCACAGTCATCATGTGGCCTCAAATGGTTCATTGTGTAAAAGATATACAATTGTAGAATTTATATTTTAGGATTTTTGTTGGAAATTAAGGTTAGATTTAAAAGAATTTCCATAAAGATTTTAGGATATTATGTGTGTTTGGGATTTTTTTTAGACCAATTTGAATTTCAATTTTTCAGTGGAATTTGCTGTATTGAAAAAAATATTTAAATAAGCACTGAGTTGCTCAAATGGTTGATAAGCGGAATAATGAAGCCTCTCCTCTCTGGGTTCAAATATGGCCCAGGGTGTCTGGGACGAAAACTAGTAATCTGATGTATGGAGGTGTTGTAAAACTGGATTAGCAGCTTCTATACCAATTTCCAGCTCCCAGCATAAGGGAAGTGATCCAGGGCATCCCTACATCCTGGTTATCCTCAGCTGCTGTATCAGCTCCCTGTGATCATTGGCAACTCGTCGAAGTTACTTACGTTGGGGAACTGGCCAGGTGTACAGCTGGCCAAGGATTAGGATACAACAAAGGTGGCTTAAAAATAGTTATGCACTCAGTCCCTCTTCCTAATTTATACATTGTGCTCTTCAGCCGTGGGTTCTGGATGCAAATATTTAATATTTTAAAATGCTTTAACTAGTCTGTACTAGATTTCACTTTTGTTTTATAATCTATTTTCCTTTGCAAATTTCAAAGAGAAATTCTTGGAGAGGAGCCCAGCCCAAGAGATAGGTACTCAAATTTTGAGTAGTTAAACTCTTTGGATCATAATTAGAATATAAAATCTGTAATATCCATGAATCCTGGGACCAGCTGCTGTAGGTATGAAAATTAGCAATATCAGTGTACAAGGGCTTCCCCACTGATATTGATACTCTAATTGGTTTTGAGATTTATAATTATTATTTATTATTATTATTTAGTACTTGTATTGCAGTAATGCCTAAAAATCTCAGGGATTGGTGTCTTGTGCTCAATGCTCTGTAAAAATCTTAACTATAAGATCTTGATGTGTGTTTCTATTATGAATTAAAATAAAAGGGGGATAATAGGCAACCTTGTACTCCAGGTGAGCTAAAAATGGATGATTGATTTTCTATCGGTCAGTTAAAGGTACCTGTGAAGAATTGTATAGGTATTTTTAGAAAAGGAAAATAAAAATCTTTTGTTAGAGCAACAGTATCTGGTAGACCGAGGATCATATTGTCATCATTTTCCTTCAGTTAAAATCTAAAATGATATTCCTGCTGAATTGAGACGATGTTTTATGAATGAGGTTTTTTATGTACTGCATGTAACAATAATATAAATAAGTAGAGCTGTATCTGGATCAGATTCTTTTGCATTTAAACATAAATTTGCTTTTTGTAGACTCCGGAGAAGAAACAATCAGAACCTTCCAGGGGAAGAAAGAGGAAAGCAGAGAACCAGAGTGAAAGCAGCCAAGGTAAACCAAATTTTTTTTGAATTATAACAAATCCAGTTAGATATTACATGCATTTAGTCAAATTATATTTGCTTGAACATATGAAATAGGGCTTGTCTTCACAACCCCACAGTGCGGACTATGGGGAGTATGAATTGCAGCGCACACTAAAGTGTTGCACTGTAACTGCCCTCTGTAGATCCTGCTAGCATGAACTAAAAGTACCTAGTTCATGTTAACATAGTCCCATTTCAAACAGGATTATATTAATGTACACCAGGTGCCTTTTAGTTCACACTAGCAGGATCTACACAGGATAGTTACAGTGCAACACTTTAGCGCTCACTATAATTCACACCCCACAGTCTGCACTGACAAATCCTTAGACAGTGTTACAGAATTCTACACTCGGTGCCTGAGACAAGTGATGTTTTTAACTGGTGAATAAAATATACCTTTTTCCCCATTATCAGACCTGGGTAGGGACAGGCAAGTAGTTTCTGGATCTGGGCTCTTAAATGTATACAAGAATTTTGCATTTCATTCTAACTATTTGTTCAGAACCTCAGCAATTCTTCTCATCAGTGTGCCTCTGCAGTTTCTTTTCTTGTTCCAGCTGATGAGGGGAAATTCATGATTTTAAAGTTTTCAATTGCTTGCTCTTCAGATGAATTTCCTTAATTATCCTCAGTGACATTATTTCCCCCCAAAAATTTTCATAGGGTAGGATTAAAATAGTTGGGGGATCAGTAGAGTGAAATAGATTACTTCCATTTCTAGATAACTGATGTGGCTTCACTTTGACTTGAATCCAGCCATAATTGTTACTACCCAGTGGCTGTTTGACCTTTGTGAAATGTGTGGTTCTCACAGTCTGTTTCATACTGGACAAGTATATGCTTGTTCCCTCAAAACACCCCCATGATTGGTACTCTTTGGTACTCTTTTAGATATGAATGATGTTCATTGAAATATCTTCTCTTGTTTTAAGGACAGGAATGGTGGAGACTCCTGTCTCTTTTTAGGACAGGAAGATGGAGACTCATAAGTCTCTCTGGATAACTATCTAGCATAAAGAAAAACTCATTCTGAGAACAGGACCTATTTTATTGTTTTGGTGTTCCATTTGAACCAATAAATATCCCTTTAAATGCAAATATATAAGCCAGGACCTAGGAGCCTTGTTTATTTGCCTCTTAGTCATTTACTGTGGGGTTTGTTTGGTTTTTTGGTGGTTGGTTCTTGTCCTGCTTCTGAGTTGATACTTGGATACTTTACCTGTTCTAAACACTGTATAGGCCTGTTGACCTGCCATTTCAAACTATATAGAATTAATTCTAATTATCAAGGTTGTTGTTTTAAAATACTGTGGCTTATCTGCCATTAGCACCTGATTTCCTGACCAAGTATATTTACCAGTCTGGGCTGGGTGATGTAGATTTTAGGCTCCTCGGTGATGTGCAGATCTGGCCTAGCAACTGAGGGAACAGAATGTCACCTGATTAAGGAAATTAGAGCCAACTGTGAGGCGTTCTGGATTTTTTTTCATAAAGACAATCTAGGGGGATGGGCCACTTCCCTTTTACCAGAGTGACTGTTAAGGCATTACCTGCTCAGGAAATGAACTAGAAAGGAAGAGGGGGTTGGGGCCTTTAAATACAGAGCCTGCTTGTGAGCAAAGGTCAAGAGCTCCTTCTAATGGATGTTTGGTAGGTATTTTTGAATCGGAGTAGTTTTTTTAATTTGAGAGTGCAGTTTTTTTAATGTTAAAATGGTTTTAAGTCATTTGATAAATCACTTGTTTGGGTATGAAAACTTATGTCTCTGGAACTGATTTTTATTAAATGTCTCTGGTCTGCTTGATGCTGCAGTGGCAATATTTCATACATACAGATAAATTGGGATTTTTTTCTTGTGATGTCTTCCCTTCAATAGTTGATGACATCATTGACATAAAACAATGGAGGGAACTGTGTTCCTTATTATGCTTTAGATGTTAATGTTGTTTACTGTTACAGAAGATACTCTGAACACTAGAATAAAGAAATAACTGGTTTGCATTTTAAAACAATATTTTTATCCACTTTTAATATTGAAGTTATTCTAGGAAATGTTTTAGTATGTGTCCTTGATTAATTTCTCTTCTAGCTGCTTATGCGTGGTATAGAGAATAATGCAGGCAGTCAAACTTTGCCTTGCAGTATATTTTTTTCTATACATGGAAGGCTCTCCTTCCCATGTTAAGCCAAAAAAGCAAAGTGGAAGATATGTTGCTTTAAAATTTTGACTTGAGTGTTTACTGCTATTTTAAATGTACAATTTATTTTGTTCTAGTAAAACAAAAACAAAAAAAAGTTTGACAATCTGACAAACAATCTCTCCTTTCAATTACTCAACTCTTGGTCTCTCAACTCTTGTGGTACAGTCATTTCACAGAGGCCTTGCCTATTGTAAACTTTTTTGGAGAATTTCCCACAGCTGCTTATCTAGTGCTCCCATCACTGCTGCCACTGATGGAATGGAACCTGTGGTGGTAAAAGCAGACAGCATGGTAATAAGAACTCTTGCGCCCTGTTTACAATGTTATTGCCAATAGAACTGTATAACTACAAAGTTGCTGATGTAGACAAGGCAGTAGAGTACTCCATGGAGACTTGAATTTCTAAAGTGAAAAACAAGCAAAAAAAAAAAAAAAAAAAATCTGGAGCATATACCTCTCTGGCCTTTTTTATACATCATAAAGGAGCAAAGTGGTGAAGCCCAGTTCTTTTTCTTACTGATCACTTCACAGCTGACAGTTGGTAAGAAAGGAGTTTATTTAAAAGCTGATGTGGAGGGGTAAAAGTGGTCTGGAGATGGGAAGTGCGGTAAACCACTGCATTTGTTTAGAAACATAATAAACCATCTCTTTGTCTTTGCTCAAACCATGAAGATTAGGGAGTCAGTAAGTGAAGGGAAATGGCTTCTATAAAAGTGCCACTTGCAGTATGTGGTAGAACCCACTAAACAATGTGATTAAAGGCCTTCCTGTTTAATTGGGATGATTGTAAGGGAACAGACTCATTTAGTATGTTTCAAAAACTGTGAGAATTGGTTAATGGCAGAATAAATCAATATAAGTTGCATTGTACACTGTAATAACTTAATGAGTTGTGGAGCTAGTTATCTCTGAGTTGTTTCTCAACATGATGATTACAATGCATTTGGGACCATGCTGTTGTGTTCTGTACAGGTGTGAACAGATTTGTTAGCATAAGTTTCCCTCTGGTCCTTTCCTTTGTTGACATCTTTCTGTTTTCCTGGTCTCTTATGACTTCTCAATAAACCATTTTGCCCCTAATATGTCTAAATGTTTAATTTTTTGTATACTTTTTAAAGGCAATTAATGGAAAAAAGGAATATCTTACAGTATAATGTGCGTCTGATAATAGATTTGATTGCTTAATTTGAAACGGCTGTATATCTACCATGGTGTGACAATTAGTGAATTCTACAGTAGTTGAAAGAGACAGCTGCACCTTCACAGTAGTGTTTTCCTTAAACCAATGAACAAAAAAGCCTCTGGGAGCTTAATGGTGGAAGCATCAAATGCACTTTTTGTGGAAAAACAAATGCATATGTATTTCTCTTTAAAATAATTTTTCTGTGGCTTGGTTCCCCAGTTCTTCTCTTCTGGTGTCAGGCAGTGGAGGAGCAAAAGATAGGCACAATCTCCCTCCCCTTTCAGGCACTGTTCCCAGACTCTTCTTTCCTCTCTCTAAGGAGAATAAAAAGTGCTTCACACTGATGTGTTGTCTTTAGACCTCAAGCATAGGCACTATGAAAGATAGCACAGAGGAAGCAGGCAGACACCCTGGAAGTGGAAAGGATAGCCTGATAGTGGATGCTTCCTGCAGACCATCTCTGCAGACCATCTCTGAGCCAGTGTGTCTGAATTGTCTAGTCAGCAGTTCAGCAGACTCTTGCCTTGCCAGTGGGAGCAAACTTGGATTGGGTGGCCTCCCCTCCCTCATTTTAGAGCACTCCCACTAGATCCATTCTAGAGAAAATGCCCAAAACAGCAGAAGAAAAAAGGAGCTATGATGCTTCCTTCACGTCCCTTCCCTACTCCCAAGGTGCTTCTTTGGTTCTGAGGGAGAGGCAGAGGTGCTTAATCTTGGGGCCATTGCATGGACCAAAAAGAATACAAAGCCTACCTGCTCTCTGCACTGAAGGACTCTGCCCTAATTCACCGCAAGCAGTTCACTACGCTCACTGCGCTGTGAATCTTTTCTCTCTTGCTCCCTCCTCAGTAACCTCCCTTATCTCTTTGGGCACCACTAGAGAGAGACACAATGAAGATCCACCCCAATGGGACATTCGTTAGGGTTGTGTCCTGTCTTAGGCCTCATGTTAAGTCCTTGGGCCCTCAGTAGGGTGCTCAGTGGTTTGCTCAAACCTCTTTGAACTCTTAGCTTTGGTGCCTCTTACTGTGTTTTATTTGAAAGTGGAAGTCTTTAGTCACACTTGTCGTCATCTGTGACGGAGCCTATGGCATTTGTTTGCCATCAACACTGCTTTGTTTTTCATAAGGAAAAATTAATGCTTTGCACTTGTTATAGCTTCCTTACCAAAGCAGTTTCTTCTTTTCACCTTAACCAGGAGATTTTCCTCCCCAACTTCTGTCCTATCACCAAAGTCCAGAGGATATCCCCTGACACTGCTTGGATGTATGTGGGACAGAGAAGGTGTACCTGTCTCAAACATGAGTTCAGAAAATTTCATTCCCTCCTCATGCTCTGAGAGTCCCTGCAGTGGTTTAAAGCCTCTGAATAACTTCCCCTGCTGGAATCTGTTGTTGCATTTGGACTCTCTCCTGTATGTATTCTGTCAAAGCCGTGTCCACTTCCAGAGCTGAGAAAGAAGCCTCCATAGATGACTGTGCATGGTAAAGACTCGCAGTTCTGTCTACACCTTCACCAAGCCCTAGTGACTGGATCTGTCCTCTTGGTCAGAGCATTCCAGTCATTCTTGTGAAGACTTAAGACTGACTTGCAAGGGGAAAAGAGCTGCTATCCTCTCCAAAAGGTGATGTGATATTCTTTCTACTGTCTGTTCAGTCTCTCTGCACCTTCATTTTGCCCCTGCTGTCACAGCCTACTGAATTAGTTGGTCAGTAATTTCTTGGTCCCACAGTAAATCAGTACTAATCACATTTTGTCCTCACTGTTTTTTGCCACTCAGGCTGAGGAACTGAGCAAAGGGACTAGTATGGAGAGTATAGTGTAGGCTAACCAGATTTGACATTTTTGGCAAATCATTGACTGGTGAGCCTGCTGATGGAGTGCCTAAAAGGTGAAGGAGTTTGGCACCAAATTTCTTGCCTGCTGACATTAGAGATGAACATCCCATCATGTAGATGGGGATTGTCTTGTGGGTAAGGCACTGGAGTGGGAGTCAGGAGATACGATTTAATTCCTGACTTCTCTGCTACAGTCATCTTGTGTGAGTTGAACAGGTCAGTCTCTCTGTGCCTCAGTTTCCCATCTGTAAAAAAGGCATAATTATACTTCATTGCCATATGTGGATGATGTGAGAATAAATTTGTTGAAATGTGTGGCGTTCTCAGATGCTGTGCTGATGGGATACCATGTGGATATCTAGGTAGAAAGATCACACATTGGCTCACCAAGCTGCAGAAAACCACTTAGCAGATACTAAGACTTTATTTGACGTATTGTGTACTTTTTATCTATGTAGTGATTATAGCCATCTATTTTTGTCATTTCTAATGTCTTAAATTTTCTGTTTAACTTCAGGGAAAAGTATTGGGGGACGTGGTCACAAAATTAGTGACTATTTTGAAGTAAGTTTTTTTATTTATTTTGAAAATTACTTGTTTGATTTCTTTAATGTGTTGCAAGCAACTGTATAAGATACTAAATTTAGTTAAATTCACAAGCATAAATGTAAAGAGCAGTGCACTACTCAGACTATTGATTTGTTTGGATTCTCGCCTGCTTTGATTTAGAAACATAAAATGCATGGCTTGCTGTACAAAAGTCACATGTACAAATCACTTCTCCACTGTGGACTAGCAATGTCTTTTAAATGTTACATTATTTTTACTAGTGTGGACAGGAGTTCAGCCTTTGAGAGAATAGTGATCTTTCATTAATAGAACTTTTTTAATTTTAGATCTAACAATTATGGTGAGATGTTCTGTTGTTCTTGCTGGAGCTGAAAAAGGATGAGGAATGGATGGTTTAAAATAATTAGATTTTAAAACATCTTTTGAGGTGTTTGTGAAATTTCTGTTTATAAGTTAAAGCTAGATTTTGAATAGTTTGTTTTTTGCACTCTCTTCTCATTTTAGACATATAGGTTGAGCAGTAGTACAATAAGTAATGCTTTTTTTGCCTTAGTCCATTTTGGATAATAATGTTAACTTATTTTTTGGCCATATTTCCTCTTCAGTACCAAGGTGGAAACGGCTCCAGTCCTGTAAGAGGCATTCCTCCTGCAATTCGTTCTCCTCAAAATTCACATTCACATTCCGCCCCTTCTTCTGTAAGTGTGACCTATTAATCTGTTCAATTTCAGCATGCAGTAAAAAAGTTTTGGGAATCACTGATTTGTAAACTCTTCACTGTAAATAATGCAACTTTCAAAACTTATTTTCAGGAAGAAATCTATTCCAAACCAAACAAAGAGTTCAAATTTTAAAGTTCAAATTTAAAAAAATGCTTTCAGTAAATTGTAGGTTTATAAACTAGAATTGCTGTCTGATTGAAACATTGTTTTAAAATCTGAAGGGAAGCTCCAAGTTAATTACACTGTATAACTTCAGGTAAATGGTCACCTGATATGGGTGGCTGGTTGAATTCCAAGTAACTTATTTAAAATAAATTCATCACTTTTTCACTGAGTAATTTGAAAACAAGACATAATAGCATCTGTTCACATCTGCCCTACACACAAAAAAATTTTCTTATTCCCTTTTGCTAGGAAAGAACAGTGAACAATCCAAGCTGTTCTGTCATAAGCAAAGATGCTGATAAACCATCAGACTCTAGTTAAATTTAAATAAATGACTGCTGTATCCCTTATAACTCTCCTTACTAATAATGTTTTGAAATTTGAAAATTGTTTCCCTCATATACAGGCTTGCAATGTCAATGTTGGACTTGTCTTTATGTAACTCGGGGTGTCAGAACCAGTTCATTCAATCACGGAAGGTCTTGTTTCTTCCTTCTTAACAACCCCACTTTATTCTACTTGCTAGCAGCTTCAGAATTTAGTCTCCAAACTTCCTTAAACTCTGTTTCTCATAATAGAAGGAAGCCTTTAAAGTTTTGAATTTGGCTAAAAATAAATATTTTCTCTCTCTCTTCGGGGTTTCAGACTGATGTCTCAGTGGTGTCTGGTTCCATAATATACAACAGGTTCTCCCTGTACTCTGGGTCCCCTGATGGAAGACAAGCCCTCCAACAATAAAGGAAACACAGTTTAGTTATTTTTGAGTTGTCAAAACTTAATCTCAGAAAGATCTAGTTAAGGGACATTAAAAAAGGATGCAAGCTATGATACTAGTTGTTAACAGATAAAAGTTGTGGTTAAACTTGGTATACAAGAGTCATAATTAGACCAGCGTGGTTCATACTAACTAACAGCTGTGCTTCATGCCAAAAAAAAATTGTTTTAATGGAGCATTAGTGTAAATTGATATATATTGTGACTGTTTCTGCAAACTTTATTTATTCCTCTTGCAGTAAGTATCAGTCTTTAGAAACCTTCTGTTAGTTTACCTAAATATCTCCTATTGTATAGGAAATAAGACTAAATCTCTCAATCTTTTTCCTGGAAATGGATCTAATCTTTCCAAAATACAAATATCATGGTGAACAACACTAGATTCAATACTTCAGAGACGGGTCTCATATAGCAAGGGTATCTTCTTTCCTTGTTTTGTATTTTACCTTACTAATTACAACCTAGGGTCAAGTAGTTATTGTCACAGAATTTTGAAAAATACATTCAGACTACATTCACTTTGCAATCTGAGTATTTCAAGTTGAAGCTGGAATCTTTTGTTTATGTATTTTAGGTTCAACAGAATAGTCCTTCTCCTACTGCATTAGCTTTTGGGGATCACCCTGTTACACAACCAAAGCAGTTATCATTTAAAATTACTCAGGTAAGCACTTCTGAGTACACAACTCCTGTGTCACTTATAGAATACATGAAAACATTGATCAATGACCGTTTATTTTCCTGCCTGATACATGGTTCAGGACCAGTATTTAGAAAATGCACAGGTTCTGCAAGCATTTGTCTGCAAAAACATTTCTGTCCTTGATAAATTGTGAGCAGCTAGTCATTTTGTTTACCATTTTGTTTTTTATGCTCACATAATTTCCAGTATAGCACCCCATGAGCCACTAGAGTTAAATGAATGCTTCATACCTTTTGCTCAAGATTCAGGCTGTCATGTGATCTTAAAAGCGTTAGTTTCTAGCTCTGTCAGTATTTAAGATAGCAACCACTGTGGTGATGAGAGATACAACATGGCATTTCAGAGCTAAAAATCATAGCTCTTTATCAATGAAAATGGCAATCCTTTTTAAACCCTGAAGCCTCTTGTTGCTGCACTGCTATTTTGTTCGGCATGCCCAGCCAAGTGCTCTAACCCTCCGTCTTTCATAGTTAGTAACTTCCTTTCCTAGGTGGACACCTTCAGTCCTAATGTAGAGACAATTTAACACAACATGATTAGTAGACTTTTTAATTCATGACATGTTGTGTTCACCCCTTACTGGAAAAGAAATGTAACTGCTCTTTAGTAGATTGGCTTTCTGTTAAAGAAGGACTTTATCAGTTAAAGTGGCTCATCCAAACTCTTTACTCAATCCAACCTTTACTCAATCCATAATAATTTAAGACAATAACATTGGATACAAAAATAAGGAAAATTATATGTTACCACTGCCAAAGAATGGAATTAAATATTTGAAAATGTTTTTGTTTAAGACTGATCTCACAATGCTGAAATTAGCTGCACTGGAAAGTAATAAAAATCAAGACTTGGAAAAGAAAGAAGGTCGTATAGATGATTTGCTCAGGGTAAGTGTAAAAGTGTTTAAAAAAAAAAAAGGTGGAAAAGGGTAAAAGATGTCTATTTAAAATATCAGTTAGTGACACTGTATAGAAAATATCTGTACTACCATATGAAGTTATAAAGCTGAAAATATTTTAAACTTTTAATCTAAACATAGACTGAAAACAGCAGGTTTGCAAAGATGAAAATCTATAAAATCTGCAAAATACTTTTTCTGAGAAGCTCTATACTATGTGATAATTAAGTGCATGAGTGTCATTTTTCTCTGCTTCAGCATTTAAAAGAAATATATCTTTATCACATCTAATTATTAAATATGTTTACAGACTTTTTGAGGCTCCAGACAAGAGTGATAATGTATATGGCAGTGTGTTATGGCAGTTTTGTTTATATATTTGTATATATGCACACATTCTGCTTTAGTAAATGCCACTGAAGATGTACATGTGTATTGATAATAGTTATGTTTTTGATTTGTAATATTTTCCATAGAAAATAAAACATTGATGTGAAATATAACCGACAATTTTCTTTTCATATTGTTCTTAGGCTAACTGTGATCTTAGAAGACAAATAGACGAACAACAAAAGCTACTTGAAAAATATAAAGAAAGGTTAAACAAATGCATTTCAATGAGCAAGAAACTTCTGATTGAAAAGGTATTTACGCTATTTTTCAGTGTGTGTGGTGGAAAACACTATAGATAGTTACCTGTGCCATTATTAAACCCTCCATCCCATTTTCATTTGCTCATAACTTTCTCTATTTCTTGCTTAGGGCTGAAACTTTCAAAGTTTTTGGTCTCAGCTCAGAACTAATTATTTTTAAATTTCAGAAAAATCCCTTCAGCCATTTCTGAGTTACGAAAGAGTGGAAAAAATGCATTTTTTAACATACTCTTTTTGTTTATGAGTAATTCAGTCACTGCTGAACATAAAAGCATGTGGCTTTTCCTCTGAGTGGCTTCCAGCCGCTTTGTGAACTTTGGACAAACTGTTTTAAAATAAATTTACAGGTGATTTGGAAAATCACTTTTGAACATGCACACTGGGGACAATACCCTGTTATGAAGAGTGCATAAGAGAGCTAGGAGAATTTCCACTGTAAATCGATCCACTGCTGCCTTCAGTCTTAAGAGCAGCCAAAAGTATGTATTTATCCTCTGTCATCCCATTCACCTAAATGAGGTTTGAGCTTCAAATTTAATGTTAACATTCTTAAACACTAACAATATTACTTAAACATGCCAAAAAACTCAATTTTTATCTCCTACTCAAAAAACGACATTAGAGAAGAGGCTGTGTTTTTGCTAACTTTTAAACACTGTAGAAAAACTGAATGGTAATATTTTGATTTTCTTAGAGCACA
Organism: Emydura macquarii macquarii; assembly: GCF_026122565.2. Classification (NCBI taxonomy): domain Eukaryota; kingdom Metazoa; phylum Chordata; order Testudines; family Chelidae; genus Emydura; species Emydura macquarii. The sequence continues at coordinate 75,464,391 of NW_027131390.1, forward strand.
CAAGAAAAGCTGGCAAGCAGAGAGAAAAGTATGCAAGACAGACTACGCCTCGGGCATTTTACAACAGTTCGACATGGTGCTTCATTTACTGAACAGTGGACAGATGGCTTTGCATTTCAAAATCTTGTGAAGTTAGTCAATGTTATGTTTTTAAAATTCTCAGTAATTGTCAGTTCCTTCCAGTGGATTTTTTTTTATTACAAAGAGCTTCTAGTATTGGAGCTGCTTCTCATATGTAGTATTTCACTTTGCTTTTTGAAGTTTCAGAATACAGTACAGAACTCCCTTAATCAACTGACAGAATGTAGAATGCTAAATCCTGTATTTTTGAAAGAAGATGATTGGGCCTCACTTGATTTTAACAAACCTTAGAACAAGTGTGAATTTACTAACTGAGCAGCATTTTATTATTCAGCAAAATTGATAGAAAAAGTTGTAAACCTAGATCAGTGATTCTCAAACTGTGGTCCAGTGGTGGTCAGTGGAACAGTTGATGGTCTGTGGAGTGCTTGCTGGTCACATGGTGCTGGCTCCACATCCTTCATTATAGCAGCTTCTACAGACATCCAGGCTCTTCATTGCAATGAAGGAGGAGCGAGGAGGAGCAGCAAACCTAGCAGCCTCCACTAGGGGCTGCTGCTAGCATAAGCGGATGGGGGAAAGGAACCTGTAGCCGCCAGCAGGAAAAGAGCTGCCTCAACAAGGTACTTCAGCAGAGAATGGGTCAGAGGAGGAGCTTGGGGCGACTGGGCAGAGGGTGGAGCTGTGGAGTGGGAGAAACAAACTAATTCATGACTTCAGAGACATGCTTTTGGAAGTAAACTGATTTGACCTTTAATTTGTTAAGTATTGATGTATTCATTAGAAACTGTAGTTTTCACAAAGAAAATGTGGGAATGCAATGTGATTGGTTAGGGAATTGGTTTATGAAGACACGCCTCAGAAATGGGCCCACACGAAATGTTTGAGAACCTCTGACCTAGTTAATATTGAATAACTTAGCTTTTGCAGCCTTCCTCATGTGTTTTGTACACACATACAATAGCTGTTTGCCATATAACCCAATTGATGATTTACTTAGGAGAAGTCATCTCATATAAAGCATCTGATTTGTAAAACAATCTCTAACTTTTCTTTTCTTTTTTGGTGTTGGTTGTAAGCAATAATGTCCACTTTGCAGAAAACCATTTGTTTCCACTGTGGAAAACACAGTATGTAAGTTACACTTTTGGAAACATATTTCAAAAGAAGGTTATACCAACATATTTCCAAAACTTTGTGAGAATACTCCCACCTCATAGAGAACATTCAATTTCTTTTTAACATGTTCTTAAATACTCTAACTCTTCATTTGTGTAAAAATGATTACTGACAAAAAAGGACCTTTTAATTATCAACCTGTTCTTGCCAAATTGCAAATCTGTACATCAACAAACATACATACAAAATAAAATTAAACCATGCAAACTCTTCTGCTCCCCAAAAGTAAATATTCGTATTTACAGTTAAAAATACCAAACTAACTTTTCATTATTTACCAAGAAGAGAGATGCTGATAATTCAGTGGATTAGAATCCATCATTGCTATTATTATAAACCTGCTTCTTAAAATGCTATTAGTTGTCAAAATTATTAAAACTTTAATGTAGAAATTTTGGTTTTACAGGCAACAAGAATGGGTGAATCAACAAAGAGAAGATATTGAAAGGCAAAGAAAGCTCCTAGCCAAACGAAAACCTCCATCTACAAATAATTCTCAAGCACCGTCTGCCAATTCGGAACCAAAACAGAGGAAAAATAAAGCTGTCAATGGGGCAGAAAATGATCCTTTTGTTAGACCCAGTTTACCACAGCTGTAAGTTTACCAATTCAATCAGTCTTTTTCATAGTTCCATAGATGTTGTTCATTTTCTTTGCAATGCAAGTAGTGGCAGAACCCCAGCAGTTACATCATATACCAGTAAATTACGGATTTACTCTATTCTTACCAATGGTTTGTCTAAATTAAGGAAACTTGCACCAATGTCTATGTAGAATTAGTGTATCACTGCAAGTTATCTTAGGTAATTTCTTCAATGCAAGTCTGTTTTGCCCTGATGCAGTGTGTCTACAGTTCTCTAATCTAGACAAGACCTAATTCTAGTATTCTACACTCATAACTCCACTGATTTCAGTGGAGTTAATTTTATTCTCCTTTCAGTTAAAATGATGTAAAGAAGGCTTTTGGTGATGAATTCAGCTTCCCCTGAAGAAGATGATACCTTTTCAATTGGCTTCTAAAAGAGCTGGATACAGCCCATAGTATCTGAAGGCATGCATCTAAATTAATAATGTGCTAAAACAAAAAATAAATGATCTTGCATCTTGTCTTCTATATTAAATCCAGACCTTGAAAGCCAAAGTTAAAGGAGCTGCTGATTCACTTTTCATATATATAAGGAGACAGCAGAAATCATCAGATAAAAATATTGATTATGGATCTCCCTTTACTGAGTGGCATTTTTTTCTATGGTGAAATCTTTAAACTGAATGGTGACATGACAGCTGCATGCATTCTACACAGTGTAGCATTCTGAAAGTTCACCTGTTGAAAAATGTTTGTGTCACATAGAAATTTAAATCACTGTGAAATCATAGGTAATAAAACTAGCAATTGTACTCTTCCTGCTAGCAACCACCAAATAATTTTGAATAGTGTCGTCAGTCTGCTCTGGTAAAGAATTGAAGTGTCAGCCGTCATAAACCAGTTCATTAACGTGTTGAATCCTTTCAAGAGGTAAAAAGTTACATAAGTACCAAGTATTTATTATTATTCTGCTTTACTACTGGTTTAATGGACATCATCAGTTTAAAAATTGCCCTTTTATCTGAAAATATTTTACTTGTTGTTACATGTGACAGTAATGTTAAGTATAATGGAAAGATTGAAGAAAAAAATCTTTTCTATTTTTTCAATTTGTTTATTTTGCATTTGATTGCACTTCATCATATATATTATATATTAACTGTCTCCCTGTGTAATCAATTTCTTCTCCTTTGAGTTTTCCCAAAACAATAACAGGAGAGAAGCGCATTTTTACAAATATGAAAATGTGGTTATTAAACTACAAAAAGTTGGTCAATGCACAGGAGCAGTACTTCAAAGTTCTTTTAAACTCCTATTTTGAAATTGGCTAGATTCCAAGTTGATTGGGATATTAACTATCAGAAAAATATTATTTTAAATATTTACAATCAAAACAAAATGGTAAGCTATTTCTGATTAGCAAATCCAATATCCTCTTTATCACTGCATCATATGTTTCTGGCACATTTTGCACAAGATGGCAAAGGAATTGAGGACAAAAGGGGGCTGCAGCAGGATTTAGAATTGACATTAGACTTTTAAATTAATACTGATTTGTGGTTTGTTTTTAAAAGTGATTCTTCTCAGAAAGTTTATGTAGGAAGGCTGTTCAGAGGTGCTAATTTAAAACAAAAAGACCCTTAAATTTCATATGTAACTTACCATTTAAGTGCTTCTTTCTTATATAAGCTAGCCATGCTTCACTCTGCAACTGTATTCTGAAGTTTTCTTTTGAAATAATACCGGAACTAATATGGGCTCTTTTCTAGAATATCTTTTCAGGGGAACTAGCTATTTCTTCATGCACCTAACTATTTATTCCACTGAAGAAAAAGGAACAAATACATTAGAATTCTGTAAATCTTGTGTGGTGTTTGTAGAGATTTTAGCTTTCTTATTGTTTTTTAGATCTGCAGAAAGCTCTGTAGTCATTTCACTTTTTACCATACAAACTAAGCTTGTGAAAATGTAAATGTTCTGTATATTAAAATCCAAGCAACTGTAACTGTTACTCTTCGCCATTAATATACCTGATCAGTGTATTTGGCTAAGTCATCTTTGTCTATATTCATGTTAAATTTTCTGAGGTTTACTGCTACTTTAGTAGATGATAAATTTTGCTTCAGTTGCATGTTGCACAAGAAGCATGCCTACCATGAATCTCTTGTCTGATTTGCTCCAGATTCATCAATAGCTACTCCTGTCTTGCCCTCAAATTAATTAAATTTTAAAATTCTCATTTAATTTAGCTTTGATTAAGCTGTAACATGTAAATTGAACATAATTTAGCATTGAAAATTTCTTGTGTTAATATATCCAATAAGTAATTCTTTTTATATTTTAGTATTGAATGATTGTTTACACATAATAATCATTGTTGAATCAAAACTACATTTGCATTTGTGTACCTTAATTTGATCCTGCTATAACTGCTATTTTATGCGTAAGACTGCCTGCATATTTTGTCTTTGTTGAACAATTGTGTGTTGTTTGCTAAGGTCCATTATGCAACCTGGGGTCACTACAGCACAAGGCTCTCTCATGTCCCCCTGCCAGGAGCTCCAAGGGTTTTTTAACTTTTAATTACGATTTGTTGTAGTCTTATTGTTTGCATGATGTCTGTTCTTCCCTGGAAGATACCTACAATAAAACTGCTGCTCCCTGTTACAGAGCTAGACAGATAACACATCTGTGCTTTTCTGATCTAGTATTCAGAATTCATCTACTCTTTCTAATCCACTATTACTGCGTTCATATTTGCTCATCACTGTGCCTGCATCACTCCGAGAATAATGGTTCTAATTAGCCCGTAGCCAAAGGGAAGAGGCTTTATTTATACCTAGCTGGAAGGAAGTACAGAACTGCTGAGATTAATGAACTAAAACAGAGGTACATCAATACAACATACATGTATGTGATTAGGCAGATCTTTACACTGCTATACTGAAAAAAATGATCTGGTAACAATGCTCGTCAGCAGAGTGTCTCTCTGGCACCACCTCATCTAGTTTTGACAATGGTTTAACTTTTAGTGTAGATAAGAAAAAAAACATTTTTAGCTCAGTTACAAAAAAGTGTGAAACCAGAAGTGAAAACAGGTTTTTGGATATGAACAGTTTAAAGAGAGTTTTCAAAACCAGTAAAACGTGGCAGCTGAGGCATTGCCAGTGAGACATCATTTTCCTGGTGTAATTGGATGGTTAAAGGAATAACTTACCATGTTTGTCTAATGTGAGTTTGAAAATGAATCAAAGTATTTATACCAGTCTCATCCAGATGGTAACTGACCACCTGAACAAACCATCAGTGCTGTGTTCAGAGACAGTGGACTAAATGAGCAAGACATTATCCTTGTCTGCCAGTGTTCATTCTAAATTTTGGTGTCCCAAGTGATTAACAAACAAACAAACAAACAAACAATTTTTTATAATAAGCTCACTTAATAGGAATCAGTTGAAATGTACCTCAACAACTGATAAGTGCACTGATAAACTCCTCAACACTTTAAAAAAAATCTATCCCAAATTTAATTCTCCTACTTCAAGTGAGGCAATTAAGTGTTTAATGCCAGCCCCCACTATTTGAATTTCTGGAAGCAGCCATTATGTTCAAGTGATTAATAAGTCATTGCTTTTAGAAAGAGCAATTTGGTTTCCATAGTAACTTCCTCCCTTCACTCTTCAGCTTTAGCCATTTTGGTCCCGGTGACTCTGTAACCATCACTTCCTCTACTTCTCCATTTATTCAGTGGCAGTGTCTCATGCAAATACTTCAGTTCCAATCTCTGTGTCTAATTTAAAATGTTTGTGGGAGGGGATACTAAAATGTTAATTATGCTAATCTGATTGAACAAACTTGTAGTTTAGAGAGAGCATTCTGTTTGGTTTGGAGCAAGTAGAAAATGTTTTCAGCAACTTTTTTCAGAATTGCAGAATTAAGCACCAACAATGTTCCTGGATCTTTACAGGATAAATAAAGGCAGCCCTTACCCCAAACAGCTTAGTCTATAAGACAAACGTAGATAAGACCCAGAGAAGACATTGGGTGAGGTATTTGAAAGTGCTTAGCATTGACCAAACTCTGTTTAAAAACAAACAAAAAAAAAACCTCCACTGGAGTTAGGCCTAATTGGAAAATTTCTAAAAATTCCATCCTACAAACATTTTTTGTTGTTGTTGTTGTTGTTTAAGGAAGGCATGAGCAGAGGAGGTATTGGAACATTTTGTTGTATTCTTATCCCTATATTTTTTTTTCATGGCGGGAGGTCGAGAGGAGAAATCATTATAATAGTAGCACAATGCTAGTTGTGATCCACTATAGATTGTTTCATCACAATTTCTGTTTTAACCCCTTGTCAGCCATTCACTTCCGAAATTTTCAGTTTTTAGATTGTTTTCCATGATATGTCTGTACCTGATGATGAATATTTTTGATAGATAAGAGAAAAATAAGTTTAACTGCTCTTTCTTGAGAAGAGTGAAAAGAAATACAAAGCCACTCTTCAGTATTTTTGTCAAGAGCTTTGAAATCTATCTGTGAAAGAGGCTATCATGTTGTTGTTAGGCCCATTTTACAAATATAAAAATTAAACCTGAAAATTTGGATGACTTGCCTGGGCAGTACAGTGATGACCTATAAACCAAATAAAAACTGACACCAGATACATTTAGATCTTAACATATGATAAATAGGAGTAATATTGCTGTTGTAGTTTCTGTAAACCAATTTGTGAGGTATAGGATACTTTAATGTTGAAATAAGGAATAACAAACCTATTTCTAGCAAGTAACTGTTTTTGAATCCAATTGGGAATGAGGTTTGTCTCTTCACCAGTAATCTAACACAAATTAAACTAATTGTGCCTACAATAAAATTTAGCATTTCATAAGCTTCTCTGAAAAATTAGATAATGTCAGCAGTTTTAAATTGCTTATGCATCGTGCAGTTCCAAGTATACTGTAAGAAAAACAGTTGTTTGCTGGGGTATGGTGTGGAAGGATGGGGAGAGATTGACTTGAAATATATTTTCAAGGTGGCATCTGTATGTTGTGGGTTATGTCCCTCAGGGTTACTGAGTTTCAGGAACTTCCTGTAAAGTGGTGCCTATCCTTGTCTGCAAGTGTTCATTCTAAGTTAAACTACACAAACTTCCTATCCTGGCCCTGCATGTAGGTAGCCAAGGTTATGAAAGGACCATGTTTCCTTCACTGCCTTAGTTCCTTCTTTTCTTCAGCTAGCTGTGGCTGAAGGACTTTCACTCCATGCCCAGAGTGATTTCTGGAGGATTTGATACAAAACTTAGCTTTTCAGTTATAGTTTGTTTGTGCCTTTATTCTGGATCAGGGGATCCTCTAACCTTTTGATTGTGGCCTCCAAATACTCTCATAAGAACGGCAGATTTAGGTGGTGAGCATTGTGCCTCTTAATGTTACTGGAAGTAGACACACAAACTACTCACCAGATTCTTCCTTGGTGTGGAGGGACCCTGCTCCTTTGGGCAGCAGAGAGGCTCTTTGACTTTCTAATCAAGGAAACCTTACGAATCCAGTCCCTGCATCAGACACTGGACCTGGACTTTGAGGAGGAATCTCAATCAGGACTTTTCTTCTGAGAGTGGTCTGGCTCAGCCTTGGTGCTGTCTTGTGCAGGTTCATCACAACAATTCTTGGAACTGGAGTGCTTTGTTTGTCCAAGGCTCATGTTCTCACTTGGGCTCGCTTTTCTGGTCTATTGGGACGAACCATTTGAGGCTCCATTCAGTTGCTCTCCATTTAGCATCTGGGCTATATGGCGTTGGTAACAGGATCTCCTCTTCCTTGTGGCTTTGAAGAACATAAATGATCAGCCCAAAACCTGTTACTAGTCATCCATCTGCTGCATCCAGACAGCGAAGGCTTTTTCTTCACTGCTGCGTCCTCTGCTGCCCACACCAGTATCTGTACAATTGTCCCCTACGTTGGTTGGTGTGCATGACTGCCTTTCACCCAGACAGGGAAGATGGTGTAGGGCACTTTGCAACAACATTATCCTGAAAGAAAGGATTGCTTCTTCCTCATATTCTCCTGAGGACATGGTCACATCCTTGTTTGTTTTGCCACCTAATTTCAGCCGGTTTCAAGAGGTGTTTGAACATGTGAGTGAGGCTTTGAAATTGGAAACTTCAGCTGTCCAGAGAGAGCCTTTTCAACTGATTAATGAAATCCAGGAGTACTGAGAGAGGGAATCTCACTGCATTAATAATGAGCCAGTGGAGCCTGCTAAAGACTTGTGGTTGACTCCAGAGTCAATCCCAGCCATAAATGAAAAAAGCGGTGATAGTAAGGGATTCCAGTATTTCTGTACATATGTTGGGTTGGAGGAGTCGGTAGTCAATGAAAGGTTGAGAAAAATCCAAGGTAGTTCTTATCTTTCCATTGGGTAAGGACACCAAAAACTTGACTTTTGGGGAAGGAATGTCTGGTCAGTTTCTCTGGTTATCTGTGGCTAGCTGCACTTGCATCTCTGGGAAGAGATGTATCTTCTCACTGTCCACCTTTGTGATTAGCAGAAAAATGCAGCAAGTAGCCTGGTGACTGAGGAGTGTGCAGTGTCCTACCATGTCTTACAGGTATGACATGTTAGATGCTTTGATTCTTCTGGTGTTATTAGCTATGTTTCCTCAGTAATATTACCTTAAATCATGGGTCTTTATTCTAACGCTCAGATATGTGGATAATGACTCCTATTTGATGGGGGGAGCCCTTTCAATTTCAAAATGAACAAGGTGCTTTAGACCATAAAGTACACCAAAGTCTAACAGCAGTAAGTTTCTGGGACTTCTTCAATCAGTCCTGAAGTGGGAGGACTTTGTCTTTTTCTTTTTTTTTAATTGGAGACCTTACCTGACATTCTCAAGTTCTGGTCTCCGTTCTGGAAGGTGCAGGCTCTGCAGCATCAGAAGAGACAGGACAATGGAAAACGCACTCATTTTGTCATCTTTAGGAGCAAGCCTTCAAATTTGACACATTGCCTGAGAACTGAAAGGTGGTTTTAACTTTGGCTTTTTCTCCATTTCCTCATCTTCTGACGATCTGTTTGGTCTGTTTTCTTGCAATTTTGGGTGGTATTACTACAGCGCACTGGGTAATTGAGGTGGTTAAACTTGGATGCATGATGCATTTCCACTCCATGCTACTTCCTAACTACCTTCCCTAATTTTTCTGATTGAAAACAATGACCTGGAAATCTTGAGTCTTAAGCTAGATTCTTTCAAACTGTCTGTGGATTCCTTTGTGGTAGCATACTGAGTGATATATTATGAGAACCAAGCAATTGCTAAAATTTTTAAATGGGAGGTGATTAAGGAGTAGATCTCTTATAAGTAGTCTGCTGAATGGGAAGTGGTCTAGCATAGACAATAAATGTTTCAGAATGCCAGATATGTTTCTATAAATAATGAGTATTTGCCCTGGAATGACACACTTTATTTAAAAAAAACCAATACTCAGACACAATTTAAAATGCAGTTTTGTGTTGGTAGTTATAAATGGTAAATAAAGAATGCTATTTACACTTTAAAATATGAATATTTCTATATTTTTTATAAGACAGTAAAATATATAACTATCTGTATTGTTTCTGCAGATTGACTCTAGCAGAATATCACGAACAGGAAGAAATTTTCAAACTTAGATTAGGACATCTCAAAAAGGTATGTGTAGTCATTTGTTCTGGGATTTTTGCTGCATGCATCAAAGTGCAAAAACTAACACTGTCACTTTGTAAAAAGAGCTTGTTAGAGCTATCTTACAAAATTGGTTACCAGTAAGCAATGAAGAGTTCGGTACTGAATAATGACTTTATTCCTTTCTGTTCGCTAACCTGGGATATTCTGGGGTACTGGAGAGAGAGCATACTTAGTTTCATGAAGTACTGAGTCCACTGTATCACTCTGCACTGACCTCTTGGATCAATGTAGAAGTAGCATTGTTTTCTGATCTCTGCTTAGGACAGTTGTCTCCAAATTTTTTCAGTCCTCCTCCCCCCCTTCCCTGGTCCTCACTCCCTCAGGAGCATGGTTGCAGTTGGGGCCAGAGCTGCAGCTGGGGCTGCAACCAGGAGTGGAGCCACTGCTGTGAGTGGGGCCGTGAGCAGAGCTGGAAACTGAGGCCGGGGTTGGAGCTGTGGCTGGGAGTGGGACTAGAGCAGAGCTGGGGGCAGAGCCCCCACCCCTTCGTGGGGCTTGCGGTGCCTCCCAAACATTCCTTCGGGCCCCACAGTTTGGGGACCACTGGCTTAGGAACAGAACACAGTACTGCAGTTCTTAACTCCAGTGCAAGGTGCAATAAATGTTACACACATACTGCAACTAGAATGGTTAATGTGGAAAAATGAGAGTTGATATAGCAAGACTATCAGTAACCAAGCAGTGTTCTATCTATGTAAATAGAACTTCTCTCTCCCCTCTGGCTGTGGCTGTCTTCATTTCCAGAACTGCCACGTTTCAGCCAGATTTTGAAGGAAGATTAAGAACTTGTTTTATTTTTAAATGTTTAGGCAAGGATTATGCTAACTGACTTGGTATTATGATGCTTTGTGTGCTCTAGTGTCAGACCTCTGAATGTTACAAGCTGTCAAGTTTGTATGTGTATAGAAGAAACAATGCTGTGGGGGTAACTATGGTGTGCTGGCAATACCCTGTCCATAATTCCAGGTGTGCTGATATGCTTTATGCTTGTTATGAACATCTGTCTATTAGAATAACTTGTTAAAGGAATGGCTGAATTAATAATGCAAAAGCATTGTTTTGAAGTAAAAATGAAAATTGATTTAATGTCAAATATCTTTGCTGAATATCCTCACTAACCAAGCTGTCAGGGCATTCAGCACAGAAATAAGTTTTACAAACCCTTTATTTTCAATTGTATTTATCATTTCAAGATGGAAATCCAATCTGTCATATTGAGACTAGAGCTTGAAACTCTCTGAATCCTCATGATGCTTTTTTGACTCAGTAAAGATCTGAGAGTACATCATTCTGTAACATCATAAATACCATGGATAGAATAGGTTGCAGTGACAGTTTTGGTATTTGTCACATTCTGGGATAGCTTCAGTCAGCCAGGGAATGCCAAGAGGGTGTCACAAAGGAAGAAAAAAGGGTTTTTTAAATGATGATGAAATCTATATCCCCTCTGAAATCTACTCATAATTTGATTAGAGGAAGCATTCAACGCAAAAACTCAGGCTTAGTTATTTTTCATTCCTGCTCTGCTATTAATACTAGAATACTATTAATGGCCTCAGCGATCTGGATGTCTGATCTCCATTTTCCAGTATCACTGTTTTTTAGACATTCATTTCTCTGTCTTAGCATGGTTATTTTTTGTTTCTTGAAAAATAGAAGAAAATATATTTAGTTTTAATGAATCAAGATAAATGTATTTGACTCTCTTCTTGTGGTTAGGAAGCAAATTGGAAGCACTTAACTATGCTTGGAGCAGGCATGTTTTCAAACTTTTCATTCTGTGAGGGGAAACACTTTTTGACAGTCAGTGACTCAACAACAGTTGAGTTGCTTTAGATAGCTTGTTAAAAAGCATTTAAGGCCCCACTGTCACAAGGATTTAAACACATGCCTAACTTCACTCTTGTGAGCAGTCCCTTTGTTATACAGAGGGATTAATCAAATGGGAAAAGTTAAAGCATATGCTTAAAATTATAAACTATTTTGCTTGTAAATAATTCTGTTTCATTATAGAATCGAGTAATCGAGTCTGGTAGTTTGGTTGAAGCTAATGCTGCAACACAGAAGAGCTAAAATGAAAGCTTAAATTCAATGTATATGTGTCTACAGATAGCTTTCCGTGCAGGTAGACATTTTGAAGCTTCACTAAAGTTTCTGCATTTACTTCATATTAAAATGAATTGTAAGTCAAAGAAAACGTCAAAAATCATCGAAGTAGGGCTTCCAGTTTAAAACCAACAAAAAAAATTGAAGTAGATTTTCAGGTTTTATGTTTCATACCAAAACTCGAGATTTCTAGACTTGTCTTTGCATTGATTTTATATATACATTATTATATTTACATTTTCTACATTTGCATTGAATTCTGTGAATAAGTAAGTATATGTCCATGTTCGCTAGTGGCTCAGTTTAAAAATAAAGCTAAATTAATCAGAGTGTATGAGTGTGTGTGTGTAAAAAGTAATATTTTTACAATATTTGTGTAACTCTATAATATGATAAAGATTTTGTCCTTTTTTAGAAAAAATAATCAGTCTCCTTTTTGCTTTTAATTTTATCTTCACTTCTGTCGGTTCTTCTCATCTCCTAGTGCTCCCTTGATATGTGTTTCTCTGCTGCTATGACTCGCTTCCTTCTTTCCATCTGCATACATTCTCTCCATCTGGTTCTTTGCTGCCTGGTCCTCCCCTTCACTCTGTAATTGCTTTCTTGTTGCTCCTTTCTTTGCTCTCCTGGATATGATGCTTAGAAATGGTTTTCCTGACTCCCGGCTCCTAAGGAAATTTCTCTCCTCCTATATCCTCATGGGTCTTGTTCTTAACTTCTTTTTACATAGCAGTGACCTGCAGGAGAGGCAGCTAAGCTGGTTTTTTCTTGTTTACAGGTATTCAAAACCTTAGTGTCTGAAGTAACATCTGGAAACAGTCCAAAGAGAACTTGGTGGTCACACTAACACTGGGCTATGAACCACCTTTTGAGAACCACTGAATTGCATAGTATATGAACAAAACTCCAAAAGATGCAATAACAGTGCTCCTCCTCCCCACCCCCATATTCTCTGAGAACAGGGATAAGAAGAGATAGCTGGTGTTTTGTTTTGGTTTTTTTTTTTTAAGAAAGGGTATGTGTCAAATTTTTATAGAAGACTAATAATGGCTTATGAGAAGCTGCATATAATTTCAAGGTATTCACCTGAGAGCTGCAAGGGTGAAGCTAAATATGAAAAAATTGGCTTGTTAACGACATACAAACAGGAAAATGCAAATAATATTCTGTGTTAGGAAAAGCAAATGCTCCACCTAGTTTTGCCAGCGGAAGGGACATCTTGCACTAGTCCAACTGGTCAAAATTAGGGATTTGGTCTTACATTTTCATTCTGATAAGAATCTTGCAGGTAGTTTTTTGTCCAGTCTATCATGGGGAGGGATCTTTGATTCCACTGGCAGTCTTCTGATTGATCTGTGTCTTCAGCCTGTTGGAAATACACTCATTTAATTTATGTTCCAGATAGCAATAACACAGTTTTGAGTCAGTTATGCAGTATAGCTTACACTTTCTTAGAAGACATTTTTCTTCGTGGTTGTCACCTTAAATAGATTAGTTCCATAATTACTGGCTTTTGTGCATGGATTGATTTCCAAACCACTTCGTAATTGTAAAGGTCAACCAAAGAGGCAATTATTCTACAGTAAAGTAGTATCATTCTTTCTTAATTATGTTCCAATTAATTGAAACTTTCTAAGCAGAACTACCTAGAGTGGAAGCATGTAACAGACAGTACAGAGAAAATATGAAAACATTGTGTCTGACATTTTCTGTTGAACAAGCGTAGATTAATTTTCCATAAATTTATTCTAATGTCTCACATTAAAAGCTTGTAGTTGCAAAGAAAGCTGTTCTGCTCCCTTAGTGGTCATTCCTCTGAGACAGGGCTGTCAACTGTCACCCCACTTTATGCAGGTTCGGTTCTGTAGAAACAATGGCGCTCAGTAATGTGGCAAAATGACACACTGTATTGCAACAGTTATGAAGTGAACATAGTATGTCAATAGATAAAATATAATGTAGACATTATGCTAAATAACTTTCATTAATCTTTCACAATCTTATGTTTATAAAGAAAAAGAAAAATTGTAGTCTGGTACTTTTAATGTCCCATGTTCACCTGTTTTTTGAAAATGAATAGTTCAATATCTGTCAATATTCATTTACAGATTTTATTATGCTTAGTCTCTATTAACATAAACAGGATTTCAGATGTCATTTCTCTGTTCTTTTGAGGATCCACATTTTAAAAGCACTTCCCAGTGCTGCTCAGAAATTCTCGAAATCCTTGACTCCCAATTCGGCTATGTTAAACGTAACAGCCTTGTTCATCTCCAACTTTGTCGTGCTATATATTAAAATGTGTGAAAGATGAAGTGAAGGGCATACCAGTGTGATGTCATTTTAGGATAATAACCTAAAAATACTAAATATCTACCTTTCTTTGAAAGTAGTAATAAAGTTCTAAGTCTTCTTTTCACAATAGCTTATTCTGAAATAGTTTAGAAATGCCCTAATCTGAGATGAATGCAAAATACTACTGGACTGGAGCACCAAGACAACTAAAAAATGGTGTATTCCATTGACCGCACAATAGCCATAGTAATAAGATGCTGGTGCAAAGATTTTATATTTAAGTTAAATTTCAAACTTGTTAAACATAGTTTCTACTTGTAGGCATCATGTTTAAATATCTATCTTTCAGCATGTTAAGCACCATTAAATTGTGTACTTGTACTATAGGGTATAAAGCAGTGATGCTCAGACCACCGTGGTTCAGGAGCCAAATTAATGATCACCATTACCCAAAAGAACCTCAGTAGTGTGAATTAATTGTTTCATTTAATATAGTGCTATATATATTTTATTTATTTTATATATATTATTCTTGTTGATTCTGGATACTTTGTGATCAGTGTGAATACCAGTGAGACATGGTACGCCCGATTTGCAGATCAATATGGTTTAATGTGCAAGGTTTTCTATAAATATACTAGTTAGATACAAAGCCTAAAATTAACTACAATATATCATGCTTACTAAGCCTGGAGAGCTAAGCAGTTACTCAGAAGGCTGTATACAGGAACGGCTTTCTTCAGGGGCCCCGCCAGGGAGTCAGTGGATCCTCTGGTCCAATCGGCAGCACCTTCCGCGGAGTCAGGTGTTGGTGGAGCGCACCCCTTTGTCTAAATGGTGACTACTTATACCCTTCCATAAACAACCTTCACCTAATTATCTCTCTGATTATCATATATGCTAATTACCTACATTGGGTTTCCACCCTTAACTACATTCCATTCTCACCATGATAATTGGGGTCGTCAAAACAACATCTGGTGATAGGAGGGGCGGCGTAAATGTATGCCTCTTGACAATAAAACAGTGTACCCTAGACATTCAAAGATAACTTCTTGTTCCCGTCACCATTATCTATGTGCAGCTGCAAGCATACAGTATCTGTATTTTGTCTTATGTGCCGTGGTATGCAGAAACTGAGACATCTATAAGATTATTCAGTCTCTACCAACTGAAAGATGTCATGCTACAGGGATCAGAATAGCCAAGCAAGCAACTGAAGCTATGCTAGGCCTGTAGGACAGTGGTCAAGCAACTCAAATTGTACTGGGCCTCCAACAATTCTCCGAAAATAAATTAATAATTTAGTACAAGTTGATAACTTAATTGGTTGTTAACATAGTAAAAGCATGCTGATTCGTTATCTTAGATTGGTTAATAATTAAATCACACAGTGTTTTAATATCATGCTGCAAAGAGCTGCGGAAGGCACTGTAAGGCACTTGTGGCTCGCAAGCCTCAGTCTGAGTACCACTGATATAAATGAATTGTAGCTAAAGGATGTTTGAATAGGTGAATATGCAGATTAAGAATGAGATTTTCAAAGGTGCCCAAATTAGGGATTTTGCTCCTAACTCATCAAGGTGCTTTTGAAAATTCCACCCTAAGTCTTTGAGAACATAGTCTGCATTTGTGATCTTGATAACACGTAAATGGGAGAATGCTTAAGTAAATGGTGTTTTGTTTATGAATAATCTTCCATAGTCTTGCTTTGTTTCACATTTGAGTTTTAAAATATTTTTAAAGCATCTTTTCTAAAACTGCACATATCTCAATTTTTTTTTCACATTGTACATCAATTTCAAACCACTTCCCAGATAATCTCTCTCCCTGGCTGAGGTACAAAACTAGTTGCCACTCAGTTCGAATAGCATCCCTACAGTGCAGAACAAACCTGTGAACATCCCATTACTTATAGGTTTCATGGAGAGAAGAATTCCTTGAAATAGGTTTATGCCTTATCTCTATGAATTTTTCAAACATTAAAAGAAAAGCAGTTCTGTTTTCTGGTTCAGCAGGGCTTTGTAATGTAATGTTCTTTCATCACCACCAGTATTGATGCATGGGTAAAAATATCTTTTTCAAACAAAGAGTAAATTGAGCTTCTATTGTTCCTTCTTCTCATTTGCAGGAGGAAGCTGAAATACAAGCAGAACTTGAACGTTTGGAAAGAGTTAGGAATCTTCACATACGAGAGCTCAAAAGAATAAACAATGAAGATAATTCACAGTAAGCTACTAGATTTTAATGTTGCATGTTTATTCTTAAAAACCTAATATAGTTTTAAAATTACCTTCACCAAAATGGAACATGATATACTGTAACTTTTTCTTAGGTGCTATCAGTGTTTTTATATTTATCTTATCTTAAATAGACTGTAATTTTACCTAAAAATAATGGTTATAATATAATATTTGTACAGGGTATCTGAGGGATTGAGCATATAGAGTTGAAAATGGAGAACATCTAAAACTTTCTAGATCACAGGTCTGACATAAAGAATAGTTATGGGGGAGTCTAAAGCAATTCACTCATCTGAAAGTAATGCCTGAAGACATGGTAAAATCTTAATGCACTTGCAGAAATTTTATGTAGGTGTAACACTAGAGTCAGCTCTATTGCAATATTGTTCACGTATCAAAGCACCACATAGTGCAAAAAAGCAAATTACTAAGTCGTGTATATGTTACTGATATCGCAACATTTGAATTTGTGTGGTAATCTATTGTAAGATAAAACTTGACTCTAGAATTAACTGAATCTATATATATATTATGAGTTCCAGAGGGGTAGCCGTGTTAGTCTGTTTTTAGCAAAACAGCGAGAGTTCTCTGACACCTTAAAGACTAACAAATTTATTTGGGCATAAGCTTTTGTGGGCAGAAACCCACTTCATTGGATGCATGAAGTGGAAACTTCTGTTAGGTAGGTATATATACATATGCAAGGATGGGTGAGTTACATCACAGTGAGGAGGGCAAGTGTTAACAAGGTAAATTCAGTCAGGGTGGATGAAGCCATTCACAACAGTTGATGAAGAGATGTGAATGTCAAAAGAGGAAACATTATTTTTTGTAGTTGGCTAGCCACTCCCAGTCTATTCAGATCTAGTCTGATAGTGTCAAGTTTGCATATGAGTTCTAGCTCTGCAGTTTCATGCTGGAGTTTGTTTTTGAAGTTTTTTTTGTTGAAGTATGGCAACTTTCAAGTCTGTTACTGAGCGTCCAGGGAGATTGAAGTGCTCTCCTACTGGCCACATAAACACCACATTATACCGAAAGACATTATACCTTCCAGGCTAAGGTTGATGGTCAAGGAAAGACGGGGGCAGACCGGCACTGTTAGACCGCTAAAGAATGGGAGAAAGCGCCCCCCCAGGGACAAGCCTTTTCCTCCTCCTCCCCGGAGGAGGCAGTGGCGGTCCCCTCCGCGTCGGCCCCATTGGATGACCTCAGGGCCCACCAAGACTTACTGAAACAAGTGGCGAGTAACCTGGGACTCAAAATTGAGGAACTCAAGGAGCCAGCTGATGACCTCCTTGGCGTGCTAGCATCAGCAGCTCCCTCCAGGATCGCCCTCCCAGTACATGAGGGGGTTATGAAGTTGGCCATGGTGCTGTGGCAGACCCTAGCTTCACTGCCTCCCACGTCCAAATGTGTGGGGGAAAGAAAGTACTATGAGCCACCCAGAGGCTTCAAGTACTTGTAAACCCACCCCTCACCAGGGTCGCTGGTGGTCGCGGCAGCAAATGAATGTGACAGACAGGTCCAAACGGGGTCTACACCAAAAATTAAAGAGGCAAAGAAGCTAGATCTCTTTGGCCGAAAAGTTTATTCAACAGCTAGCCTGCAACTGAGAGTGGCCAACCAGCAAGCATTATTGGGGAAATACCACTATAATATCTGGTAGTCCCTCAGTAAGTTCCTGGACCCCCTGCCGTAGTCTGCCAGACAAGTTCGAAGCGATCCTGGAGGAGGGAATAGCAGTAGCTAGGGCATCCTTGTAGGCAGCTTCTGATGTGGCAGACTCAGCAGCGAGGGCGATGGCTTCTGCAGTTTCTATGGGAAGGGCATCCTCGGTCCAGTTGTTGGGCATTTCCACTGAAGTCCAACAGTCCATACAGGACTTACCTTTTGATGGAGCAGCATTGTTTGCTGACCAAACAAGACTCCAAGTTACATGGGCTAAAGGATTCATGGGCCATGCTGCACTTCCTGGGCCTGTACATTCCTTCCTCCACCAGGAAATGCTTTCAGCCATACCAGTCGCAGAGGTCTAGGGCTCATCATGAAGACGAACCCAAAAAAAAAAAAAAGAATAAATGATTTAAGTGCCACCAGGGCTGCTCCCCAGTCTCTGCTCACCAGTTGGGCTCTAATTGCCACTCCTCAAGGGGCAAGCGTACATTTTGAGGGTATGCTCAGGAGTGGCTTACCAGCCAGGGCCACAGATCTAGTCTCCAAACTCTTCTCCCGTCTCTCCCCGTTCCTCCCAGCCTGGTCAGCTATAACATCAGACCGTTGGGTGTTGAGCACAGTAGCTACAGGCTACACCCTCCAGTTTTCCTCCCTCCTGCCCCACCACCAACCCCTCCCATCCCTCTTCAGGGACCACTCTCACAAGCAGCTTCTCGCTCAAGAGATCGCTGCCCTCTTGAGGGTCGGTGCAGTGGAAAAAGTTCCTCAAGAGCAAGAAGAGAGAGGTTTCTATTCTCGCTATTTTCTGATCCCAAAGGCGAAAGGGGGACTCAGACCTGCGAAACCTCAACAAATATCTCAGGAAGTTAAAGTTCCGCATGGTCTCCCTGACTACCATTATACCCTCTCTGGATCCAGGTAACTGGTACACTTCACTCGACCTGCAAGATGCATATTTCCATTTTCCTGGGGCACAGGAGATTCCTCCGCTTTATGCTGGGCAATCAGCATTTTCAGGTCATGGTGCTCCCCTTAAGCCTATCCACGGTGCCTCGCATGTTCACTAAGTGCATGGCCATGGTAGCAGCATATTTCTGGCGTCAAGGCATCCAGGTCTTCCCATACCTGGATAATTGGCTCATTCAAGGCTGGTCAAAGCAGCAAGTACAACACGGAATAGAGGTAGTGCGGAACACCTGTCTAGCTCTTGGCTCACTGATAAACGAGCAGAAGTCAATGCTCAGACCAGTGCAGAGGATAGAGTTCATAGGGGCACTCTTAGACTCTGTTCAAGCAAAGGTATTCCTGCTGGAGGCCAGGTTTCGAGCTATTTCAGATCTCATAGCTAACCTATCAGCCCACCCTCTTACTACAGCAAAGGTATGCCTCAGCCTTCTGGGGCATATGGCGGCCTGTTCTTATGTGGCCCAGAACACCTGGTTGCATCTCAGACCTCTTCAGATGTGGCTAGGGTTGGTGTACTCCCCAGCCTGTCACTGGTTTGACAGGATACTCACCATCCTTCTGCGGATACTTACCTCCCTAGCCTGGTGGACAAAATCGCAGCATGTGTTGGGGGGGAGTACCGTTTATGTCCCAGAAGCTGTCGCTGTCATTGGTATCGGACACGTCGGACTTGGGTTAGGGAGCACACCTGGGAGTGCTGCAGACTCAGGGTCTCTGGTCCAAAGACTAAATGAATCTGCACATCAATGTAAAAGAGCTCAGAGCAGTGCGGCTGGCGTGCGAAGTATTCCTTCCCCGATTCTCCAACAAGGTCATGTGAGTCCTTACATACAATATGGCAACGATGTAGTACATAAACAAGTGGGGGGGGGGGAGGACAGATCATCAGCCCTCTGCTGGGAGGCCCTGCGACTTTGGGATTTCTGTGTGGGCCATGGCATCCAGTTAGATGTGGTACACCTTCCCAGGCCAGGAACGTTTTGGCAGATCACCTAAGCAGGTCCATGAGTGGTCACTAAATCCGGAGGTGACGAATTCTGTCTTCTGGAGGTGGGGCACTCCCCAAGTGGACCTCTACGCCACCTGTTCTGCTTCGTCCAAGGTGTTGACAGTGCTTCATTGACCAACGCGTTTCTCCTCTCCTGGTCAGGTCGCCTCATGTACACTTTTCCCCAGACTCCACTGTTGCACAAGATCCTCATAAAGATCAAGAGGGACAGTGTGCAAGTCATTCTGGTACAGCACACTGATGGAGCTATCAATGGCCCGCCCATGGAAGTTCCCACTGGGGCTGGACCTCATCTCCCAGGACAAAGGTCACCTACTTCAACCGGACCTCTCCTTCCTGCACCAGATGGCGTGGAAGCTGCATGGCTTAGTGGAGAGGAGCAAAATGGAAGCGCTTTACACATTGGTTGGCACACCAGAACATTTCCCCGATGAAAGCATCCATGCAGGTGATCTTGGCTCTGTTGCACCTGAAGCGGGAAGGCCTGGCTTTTTTGTCAGTTAAGGTCCATTTGGTGACAATTTTGGTGTTTCACCCTCCCGTCTAAAGTAGGATGGTTTTCTCTCAGAAGATGGTGACATGTTTCCAGAAAGGGTTAGAGGCTCTTCCCACCAGTCAGAGATCCGGTTCCCCAATGGGTTCTGAACCTTGTCCTCTCTAGATTGATGGGGCCTCCCTTCAAGCCCCTGATGTTGTGCTCGCTCATGCACCTGTCTTGGAAAGTGGCCTTTCTGGTAGCCGTCACTTCGTCAAGGAGGATGTCGGAAATTAGGACCCTGACATTGGAGTCCCCTTATACAGTTTTTTACAAGGACAAGGTCCAATTATGCCCACACCCGACATTCTGGCCAAAAGTGGTCTCCCGCTTCCACGTGAACCAGGATATCTTTCTACCAGTCTTCTATCCGAAGCCGCACAGGTCAAATGAAGAGAGGCGTCTCCACTCCCTGGACATGAGAAGGACTCTGGCGTTCTGCTTGGACAGGACTAAGCCCTTATGATACTCAATCCAACACTTTGTAGCAATTGCTGATTGTATGAAAGGCAGCCTGGTCTCCACGCAACGTATTTCGTCGTGGATCACGGTCTGCATCCAGGCCTGCTACGAGCAGGAGGGAGTGACACCTCCAGCGCTGGTATTGGCCCACTTGACGAGGGCACAAACTTCCTCAGCGGCATTTGTGGCTCATATACCCATAGAGGATATTTGCAAAGCTACTACGTGGTCTTCATTCCATACATTCGCGTCCCACTAAGCCAGGGGTGGGGAACGTCCGGCCCACGGCCCGCAAAATCATTTGGTCTGGCCCTGGCGGTGGGGGGGAATTTGGCGGTGGCGCGGTTTCACGGCAGTGGCGGGGTTCCTTGGGGGGGGGGGGGGAGCAGTGCCCGCTGCCGAAACCCTGCCGCCGTTTGTCCCTTTTCGGCGGCGGGGGGACTTCGGTGGCGGGCACTGCCCCCCGCCCCCACGGAACCTGCCGCCGCCGCCGCTGAATTCTCCCCCGCCGCCAGGGCCACCATCAGGCCCTTGACACAAAAAAGGTTCCCCACCCCTGCACTAAGCCATCACGGAGCAAGCTCAGAACGATGCGGGATTCAGAAGGGCGGCGTTGCAGTCATCATGGCCTTGAACTCCTACCCACCTCCGAAGGAACTGCTGGTAAGTCACCTAATTCAGAATAGACCTGAGCAAGCACTTGAAGAGGAAAGAACAATTACTTACCTCGTAACTGTTGTTCTTCAAGATGTGTTGCTCATGTCCATTCACAACCCACCCACCGGGGATCCCCTCTGTTGAAGTTCCGACAAGAAGGAACTGAGAGAGAACGGGGCCAACAGCGCCCTATCTACGAGCACATATGTGCGCCACTACAGAGAGCGCTAGAGCCATCCCTACGGATACTATTGGGGGAAATGTTTCCGGCATCGGTGCATGTGGCACACACACACCTAATTCAGAATGGACATGAGCAACATATCTCGAAGAACAACAGTTAAGAGTTCTCAACTCCCTTTAGCCTTGTGTGAGGGAATGATAGTAGGGTTTCAGCATGTTTATGGGGTGGTACTTGTGCTGGACAAGTTATTGCCAGATAAGTCCTAGGTATGTTACTTAAAGTTGCAGGCTAGTTAAACCACATTCCTGGGGTCTTGTCTTGTCTTCCTGAGATATCTGGGACAAAGGATAAACTGACAGGTAGGGGAGGGAAAAAGGAATGCTAAGAAATGTTTTGGGTTTGTTTTCCTTTTGAAAACAAATGAGAAACTGAAACTAATGATGTAGAATGCAGATAGAAAATATGATTTTTATTGTTACTAATCCAGTAAAATTTGAAAATGAAAAGTAGCCAGAACACTTGTTTCCTAGACAGTACATAACCAAAAGAACAGCTGGAATTTTTTCTCTCATTGGACTCAACTCACGTACAGTAAAAATAAAAACCGTTAAGAGCATAATGGTAAAACTTGACTTTTTTTCATAATATCTCAAAAATACAAGAAAAGACTAACAAAACTAAGTGACTGAATGGCAGTGTTTTGGTAGCAGTTGTTGATTTGATATCATAGATTGAAAACATTCATTTACTATTTTAAAAACTGCTTAGCTATTTGACACAGTGCTGCCATAAAATTATGTTTAGTAGAATGTTACTGAACAGGGTTTTTTCTTATCAAAAGATATCCAGATAAATTAGGTTTAAATAATAATATGAAGGAATCTAAATTTCAAGCTCTACTTTCGTATCTCAAACAGTTACTTGAAGTCGTCTTTCTTTCTTTTTAAGGTTCAAAGATCATCCCACATTAAATGAACGATATTTGTTACTTCATTTACTTGGTCGAGGTGGCTTCAGTGAAGTATATAAGGTAATCTGTATTTTGATCTGCTAATGTAGTATTTCATAGCCACGTAAGTTTGTATATATAATTTATTTTTGATTTCCTGGGCTAAGAGGGTTCTAATACAATAGCGCTACTTAAACAATGACTGGAAAAAACCCTTAGCTTATGTATGGAGGGAAAGAGCATCACTGAGCCTCAAGTTTAGATAATCCATAGAAGAAGGCTCTGTTGCTAATAGGGAAGAAGCCAGGATCGTGACTGTAGACTTACTGATATGTACACTAAGACTTTGTTGCCACCATCAGGTCAACCTATCTGGATCGACTGAGCAGTCAGTGAAAACCTGCTCAATCAATCCAGAAGTCAACACTGTTAATCCACCCATTCAAGTGGCGTAGCACAACGTCAGCGGGAACATGGTCAGCACAGTGCAGTGAAGATGGCGCACAGAAGGGAAGCACAGCAGTCGACGGGAGTTATGCAAGCTACTCTGTGTAGCTTGTGTAACTCCCGTCGAGTGCCGCTGAATCACCGGGTAAGTGTAGACCAAGCCTAAGGAAAAGATATTATAGCAAATTGGAAAATTAGGGACTTGCGGTACAAATTTAAAAAATGTTTTAGTCCCTCTGGACCTGGGTTAATTAACTTCAGCCATAGAAGGGAGCACTTGCCACTGAAATGAGCCTTTATAAACCCAAACATAGATGTCACCTCTTGTATCCAGAGAAACTATAACTAACCATTTATATATCTGAATGTAAAATTAGCAGAAGTCTTTCTGGATAAGAAAATATCTGAGGAAAGTGAAACAAATTATCAGTGTTACAACAACTTATCTAGTGAAACACCATGGCTTTACAAATTGCATGTAGTGTTGTTTGTATAATAAAATTTGTATACTTCAAATTAACTGGCTCTTCTTGATTATGAAGTGTTTTTCTATAAAACACCTGAATTCAAAAGATGGCTATGGTGCATTTGTATAGTTTCATTATGCTTAGTTTGTCTGTAGATCTGTGGATTATATGCTGCATTTGGATTTTTTGAGTGTTATTTTTTTTCCTCTTTGGTTGTAACTTTCCCATATCTGGTTTTCTAGGCTTTTGATCTTTATGAACAAAGATATGCTGCTGTGAAGATCCACCAACTTAACAAAAGCTGGAGAGATGAGAAGAAGGAAAACTACCACAAGTAAATTGAATGACTTAGGATTCTTGTGGTAAATTGAACAGTGTTCTGTTGATCATGGAAAGTTAACATATCCTCTTCTTTTAGACATGCCTGCAGAGAGTATAGAATACACAAAGAACTGGATCATCCCAGGATAGTTAAACTCTATGACTACTTCTCCCTGGATACAGATACGTAAGTGAAGTAACACTGATTTTAGAACATTCTAAGTATTTTTAATACCTTTTATTAAAAAGATGACTGTATTTGAATGCTAGCTCTGGCCTCTTTATCTAAAAAAACTGGAGCAATAATGTAAAAGGGCTCTAAAAGCCCCACTTCTGGCTGGGAGAAAATTCCTCATGATGCAGACATTGTGGAAGACAGCCATTAAGGCTGCCTTCCAAGGACATGTGGTATATTGGAAGTGTTGGGATGGGCTGCAACACACACAGTGCTGCAAGTACTTCCAGGTACCACTGAAATCTATAGGACTGCTTAGGGAAGCTGCTGCAACTTAGACCCTCCAGGACTGTGTTAGTTACACCAAGGGCTTTTCCAGTTCCCAGTGCAGGCCAGGATTAAGAGCTTCCATAGCCACTACCATGCTTCCCTTGGGCTGTGTCTTTAAGAGACCCAACACAGAATATCACTGTAAGAGATTAAAATAAGTTTATCAAGAAACTTGTCTAAGTATGCAAAAAGTAAAGTTATTACATGGCCGCGCTTAAGTGTTTTTGTAGTCTCTTTTCTGTTGAATACAAATGTTTAGATGTTGGGTTTTTAATTAACCAGTTGTTATGCCAGATTCTTTTAATTTAAAAAAAAAAAAAAAAAAAAAGCTAGCTTTACTGGTATTCATGTAAGTGAAATTGTTAACTTCTCAGTATCAAACATCACATTTTTTTTCATATTATTGTGCAGTTAGATGGCAATTTATGCTCTACCTTATCTGACACTATATTTCTGAATTTTTACTCTAGGTTTTGTACAGTGTTGGAGTACTGTGAAGGCAATGACTTGGATTTCTATCTCAAGCAACATAAACTGATGTCTGAGAAGGAAGCTAGGTCCATTGTAATGCAAATAGTAAATGCACTACGATATCTCAATGAGATCAAGCCCCCTATTATACACTATGATCTTAAACCAGGTAAATGAAAAATGTTATAGCTGAAAATGCAATAATTTTGTCCTTGTATTTTATTTCTAATCCATGTTGGAAAAACTCAGATTAACTTCTGCTTGTCATTTCTTCTGAAACATCTCCAAAATCCACCTTCATTTTACATCTTTACTGCTGAAATCGGTCTGTTCTTTGTCTGTCGCTTGCCTCAAATCATTAGTCCCTTTGCATTATTTTGTAATTTTTAATTTATGAGGTAAGATCCTGAGAACATGATGGACACCTTCAGAAATTTAAAGAAAATAATTTGTTGTTTCATTCCCTTCTGATCTTTCCAGAATGCTGCTGTGAAAATCATTTTCCTTTCTTGTTCGAGAAGTGTCCCTGTGCGTGCTCCACTCTAGGTGTTGGCGTGTCCTTGATTGGAAATTTTTACCAGCAGAGCTTGTCCGGGTTGCACACGCGCCGTACCTGTTTCATGGTGTTGTTAGCCCCAACCTCCTCTGTTCCTTCTCAACTGTCTGCTGTCGGAGACGGAGCCCTCAGCAGTTCTTCTTAGCTTGTTAGATAATTCTTTAAAATAGTTCTTCTTCAAGTGCTTGCTCATGTCCATTCCACTATAGGTGTGTGCACGCCTCCATGCACGGTTACCCGGAACTTTTTTCCCCTTAGCAGATCCCGTAGGGCTGGCTCCGGTGCCCCCTGGAGCCCTGTCCCGCGCACGTATATGAGGCGCTGCCAGCCCTACGCCCCCTCAGTTCCTTCTTTCTGCTCATGACGATTGCTGGAACTAGCCTTACTCTCAGCAAGTACTGTTCCCCTTGTTTGGACTTGTTTGATAGTCTGTTAGCTTTATTTAGTTAAGTACTTGTTCAGTGTTGTGAAGAGTAGTTAGAGATAAGGCAAGTCCCTGTGGGGACTTCAAGCGGCCATGCCATGCCCCGGTCACTGGACTTCAAGCCGTGTGCCTTCTGCGGGAAGGCCTTCCTGCTCAGCGACGCCTACGACTGCTGCCTTAAGTGCTTGGGGGAAGCCCACAGAATAGAGAAGTGCAAGATCTGCAGGGCTTTCAAACCAAGGACTCAAAAGGACCAAGAAATCCAGTTGAAAGGCCTGTTAATGGAGACAGCACTCCACCCGGTGTCCGAGCCGACCCGCTCCGCCTCGGTACAGAACGCACCGTAGGCACCGCCCTCAACTCGGCACCGCGCAACATCATCGGCACCGAAGATGAAGAAGCAGTGCGCGGAGCGCAGACACTCCCCTGTGCCATCGGTACGGGCAGGGTTGAATACAGAGATGCACCAGACCCAGCCCGTCGAGACTTCTCCAGTGCCTGCATCTCTGGTCAGGGAGCCTCCTGGGAGTGGGAGAGTGCCCCTGCCGACGCCGTTGACACCGGAGGCTTTTCAGGTGGCAAGAGCCTAGTTGGTCTTGACTACGCCACTTCCCCCCCCCCGCCCCCCACCGAGAGAGAAGGGGCTGGTGTCACATGGGAAACCTGCGTTGGGTCCCCCTGAATGGCGGTGGAGATCCACGGTACGGGGAGGAAGATCTCCCACCAGACAGTCTCCGAGGGCAGAGCAGAGCCACTCCCCTAGTAGTTGCTCCAGATTGGCGTCGTCGAGCCGACCTGCTCCGGCACAGGACATGGAGTCTCCCTCTCAGCGCTGACATCAACCCCGGCACCAGAGGCAGCACACGCCAAGAGGCGGCACTGGTTGAGATCTGCCAGGCGGTGCTCAGACAGCTCCCGTTCCAGATTCCTGGCACTGAGGAGTTTGCCTCTAACTAGACGACGCAGAACCCAGTTGCCGGAGTCTGGCTCTGCACCAAGGAGTTCGGAGCAGTGCTGACCTTGGTCACCGAAGGTGTCTGCAGGGCTGCAAGGCAAGCAGCAGTGGAAAACATCGGTACCGAGACAACACTCCGGTACCTCTAGCTCTTTGGAGCGCATCCCCGCTCATTGGCACCACTCATGGCAATGGAGGCAGTCCTCATCGTCCTCCAGGTTGGAGGGGTCGAGAGGGCAGTCCCCAGCACGGAAGGGTGACTGGGACCGAGGATGAACACGGCATCGCAGGTCCAGGGCCTCTGACTATGACAATGGCTCAAGGTCTCCCGGGGGGGGGGCAGTCGTCAGGTGAGCCGATGCCCCCACAAAGCGTCACAGCCTGTGGTGCAGTCAGCCTCGGGTTGGCCCCAGGGATAATGGCCACAACAATCGCCTTATTGGGCCCCATGGGGTATCCAGGTGTGGCCGGGGCCCCAAACCATTATGTCGTTGGGGGTTCAGTCCATACCTCCAGTACAGAGAAGGCCCATAGGCACCACTCCTTGGATGAAGAGTTGGACCCCCTGGAGGGAACCTCAGCGGCTACAACCCTTCGCCACAAGCTGCACCTCTGCAGTCCTCTTCCTCCTCACCTGATAAGGCAGTCTCCCATGACCACTCGGCACCACTGGAGGATTTCAGGGCACACCAGGAGCTGCTGAAGAGGGTGGCTTCCAACTTGGGGCTGGAGGTGAAGGAGTTAAAAGAGGCTGAAGCCTCTTTAATGTGCTGGCAGTGGCTGCCCCAGCGTGAGTGGCCCTCCCAGTCCACGAAAGGGTCCTTAAGATTGTAAAGGCCCTGTGGCAAACCCCCTCTTGGTCGCCCCTATGTCAAAGGTGGCCGAGAAGAAATATTACGTCCCGGCCAAGGGGTTTGAGTATTTGTTCACACACCTTGTCCCAGGAACCCTGGTAGTAGATGCGGCAACCAGCGAGACAGGCAAGGTCAGCCAGGATCAACTCCCAAGAACAAGGACAGTAAGAAGCTGGACTTGCTTGGGAGAAAGATCTATTCCACGGCAAGCCTGCAGTTCAGGATTGCCAATCATCATGCCCTCCTGGGCAGATATAATTTCAACCTGTGGGACTCCCTCAGGTGGTTGGCTAAGGCCCTGCCCCAGGACCAGGCTGCAGACTTTAGCTCTATCATGGGAGGAAGGAACCACGGTAGCTAGGGCAGTGCTCCAGACGTCCTGTGATGTTGCTGACTTGGCCGTCAGGGCCATAATCTCCGCCATCTGTATGAGAAGGTGCTCGTGGCTGCAATCCTCGGGCCTGTCCCAGGAGGTGCAGCAATCGATTCAGGACCTCCCCTTTGATGGGTCGGTCCTATTCTTGGACCAGACCGATGCGAAGCTGCATGGTCTGAAGGACTCCAGGGCCACGCTTTGCTCCCTGGGCCTTTACATGCCCCAGTTTTCCAGGCGTCAGTCACGGCCCCAGGCACAGCAGCAATCAAAGCTGCAGCCCAGGCCATTCCAACCCTATAGGGATAGAAATAGGGGGTTTAAAAGAAGAAGAAATCAGCTCCCTAGCTCGTCCTCAGCTCAACAGCAAGGGCCCCCCAGGAGGTCGGGCAATCAAAGGAGACAGTTTTGATGGTGCGCCTGAGGGTGGTGCGCCTGAGGGTGGCACCCCGACTGCTCTCCTGTTTCCATCCTGCCCCTTCCTAAACAGGTTAAGGCTCTTCTACCCTGAATGGGCAAAAATCACTTTGGACCGTTGGGTCCTTGGGATAGTCTCGGGGGGCTATGCCCTGCAGTTTACATCTACCCCACCCCCACAACAACCCTCCACCTCCATCCATCTTCAGGGACCCCTCTCACGAGCAACTCCTCTTACAGGAGGTGGATACCATCCTCAAACTATGAGCAGTGGAAATGGCTCCTCAAGGCAAAAGGGAGAAGGGATTCTATTCGAGGTACTTCCTCATCTCCAAGGCGAAGGGGGAGTCTGAGACCCATATTAGACATGTGTCGTCTAAACAAATATGTCAAATGACAGGGTTCACATGGTCTCCCTAGCCTCCACAATCCCTTCCCTGGATCCAGGAGACTGGTATGCCGCCCTCAGTCTCAAGGATGCATACTTTCATGTGTCTATGCTCCCCAGCCACAGGCGTTTCCTCCGTTTCATGGTGGTTGGCTCCCACTACCAGTTTACAGCCCTGCCCTTTGTTCTATCTTCGGCTCCAAGGGTGTTTACCAAGTGCATGGCAGTAGTGGTTGCCCACCTAAGACAAAAGGGTGTGCAAATTTTTCTTTACCTGGACGATTGGCTGATCAGGGGCAGGTCCAGGTCCCAAGTGCAGGGAAGCATGACCCTCACTTGCTCCATGTGCAGCACGCTGGGACTACTCATAAACAAACAGAAATCCACACTAACCCCAGTGCAAGTGATAAAGTTCATTCGGGCCACCCTGGACGCTTCCCAGGCCAGAAACTTCCTGCCTGAGCCACATTTCGAGGCGATGGTCTCTCCCAGCTGCACTGATGCCCCATGACAACAGCCAGGCACTGCCTACAGCTGTTAGGCCACATAGCGGCCTGCATGTATGTAGTGAGACTAGCTTGCCTGAGGCTCAGACCACTTCAGGCATGGTTGGCCTCGGTATATGTTCTGAGCAGACACCCATTGGACCGGGTGGTCACAGTTCCCCCTCCCGTCTTAGCCTCCCCAAACTGGTGGTGGACTCCCAGGGCAGTGATGAAGGGCATTCCACTCAGGGAACTGGTCCCGTTGGTCACCCTACTTTCTGACGCTTCGGACGTAGGAGGGTGAGCCCACATCATCGCTAACCTAGGCACTCAGGGGCTCTGGTTGGGGGAGGAGAGGCGTCTGCACATCAACATGAAGGAGCTGAGGGCCAGTCGCCTAGCGTGCAAGGTGTTCCTCTGATTCCTGAGAGGCAGAGTGGTGCAGGTGCTGATGGACAACACTGCAGCTATGCTTTACATAAACAGGCAGGGGGGAGTACGCTCCTCAGCCCTCTGCAAGGAAGCTATCTGTCTGTGGGACCTTGCTGTGAGGCACGACTTCCACCTGATGGCCTCTTACCTCCCAGGAGTGAGGAACGATGAGGCGGATCGCCTCAGCAGGTCATTTCTACTCGCCACGACTGGTCGTTGCACCCAGAGGAGGTGGCTATGATCTTCCAGAAGTGGGGTGTTCCTCAACTGGACCTATTCACCTGGCCTGGAACATGAAGTGTCCAAGGTTCTGCTCATTCCGGGGTCACGAGACTGAGTTGATTTCCGACACGTTCCTCATGGACTGGACGGGGACTCTCATGTATGCGTTTCCGCCCATTCCGCTTCTACCCAAGTCCTGCTGAAAATAAAGAGGGACAGGGCGAACAGTATACTCATCGCTCTGGCCTGGCCGAGACAGCACTGGTTCAGCGTGCTGCTGGACCTTTTGATTGCCCCACCCCTGGAGCTCCCGAGGCGGCATGACCTTCTATCCCAGAACCATGGTCGCCTGTTGCACCCGGACCTGGGCTCGCTGTGCCTCATGGCCTCGAGGGTCTGTGGCTGACGGAGACAGAGAGAGCCTGCTCGCTTCAGGTCCAGCAAGTCTTGCTTGGCAGCAGGAAGCCTTCTACATAGGTCATGTGTCGGGCTAAGTGGAGGTGGTTTACCTGTTGGGTGGAGTCCCAGGGTATTCCGCCCAGCCTCTTGCCTATACAGGCGATCCTGGAGTACCTGCTTCAGCTAAAGCTCCAGGGTCTGGTGCTGGCCTTGTTGAAGGTTCACCTGGCGGCCATTTTGGCCTTCCATCAGCCGCTAGAGGGGGACCGCTGTTCTCCCATCCCATGTCGGTCAGGTTCCTCAAGTGGGTGAATAGGCTTATCCGCAGGTCCATGACCCAGTGCCTCCCTGGAATCTTAATCTGGTCCTCTCGAGACTCACGGGGCCCCCCTTTGAACCCATGGCTTCATGTCCTCTGCTCATCCTTTCATGGAAGGTAGCCTTCCTGGTGGCCATTACCTCAGCCAGGAGGGTCTCCGAGATTAGGGCCTTGACCTTGGAGCCCTCTTATACTGTATTCTGTAAGGACAAGGTCCAGCTGAGGCCGCATCCGGCCTTCCTACCCAAGGTGGTTTCCCAATTTCATTGTAATCAAAACATTTTTCTCCCTGTGTTTTTTTCCCCCAAACCTCATGGTTCGGAGGAGGAGAGGAGATGGCATTCACTGGACGTGAGATGAGCCCTGGTCTTCTATATCAAGTGTACAAAGCCGTTCTGGAAATCGACGCAGCTCTTCGTCACAGTGGCCGACTGGATGAAAGGCTCATCTGTCTCCACCCAGCGCATCTCCTCGTGGATTACATCATGCATCAAGTTCTGCTACGAGCAGGCGAAGGTGCTACTTCTGGGAACCATCACAGCGCACTCAATCAGAGCTCAAGCCTCATCTACAGCCTTTCTGGAGAGAGTGTCCCTGCAGGACATCTGCAAAGCTGCCATCTGGTCGTCTGTGCATACCTTCATGTCCCACTACACCGTCGTCCAGCAGGTGAGAGAGGACGCGGGATTTGACAGAGCGGTGCTGGGGGCAGCTCACTGGTAACTCCGATCCACCTCCGAAGGTATTGCTTGTTAGTCACATATAGTGGAATGGACATGAGCAAGCACTTGAAGAAAACACGGTTACTTACCAATAACTGATGTTCTTCGAGATGTATTGCTCATGTCCGTTCCACAAACCACCCCCCGTCCCCACTGCCGGAGGGGGCATAGGGCCGGCAGCGCCTCATATACCATGGCATGTGCGCGGGTTCCAGGGGGCACTGAAGCCAGCCCTACGGGATCTGCTGAGGGGGAAAAATGTTCCGGGTAACCATGCATAGAGACATGCACACACCTGTAGTGGAATGGACATGAGCAAGACATCTCGAAGAACATTAGTTACTGGTAAGAAACCTTGTTTTTCCTGTACAAATTTAGTTTAGTCTTAGTTTTAGCCTTATTAATTACCCGCTTAAAAAAAAAAAAAAATTCCTCCTCCATACCTTGCTCATAGATTGTTAGCTTTTATCTCCTTCACTTTCACTGAACGGTGCGCCATGCCAGGTTCACCTGGCTTCAAACAATGCACCTCCTGTAGGGACGCGATGCCAGCATCTGATGGACACTCAGAGTGCATCAGATGCCTGGATGAGGGGCACATAACACAGAAATGTGTCCACTGTAAAAATTTGAAAGCCAGAGCCACGCATGACTGTGGCTGAAATTTATCCTGATGGAGAAGTCACTGAGACCCACTTCTGACCCTCAACAAGGCAACACCTCGTCACAGGAGAAGCCTAGTAGAAAACGACATTCAACTCCGCATGGAACTGACCATGCCAAGAAAAGGTCACCACCCCCAACGGGTAAAAAACCTGGTACCAAAGAGGCTGTAAGTTCGTCAGGTACACCAGCTAGTATGACATGAGGGACTCTTGTCATCCCAGTATGGAGTCGAGGCAAATCTGAACAGCCTTTCTCTGAGATGGCACCGTCAAAATTAACGCGCTGCAAAACGGCAACAACCGTCTCAATGCTGGCACCAGTAGAGACCATGGCATCAATATGTGGTACGATACCGACAACCGCCAAACCATCTGCATTGGCTCCAATATCACTCATGGTGCCGATAACTTCATTGGCACCTACCCCCGGCACGGAGCCAACCTCAACACTGACACTGATGATGGTACCAACGGCGCTGGTGCCATGAAAACATATAGAGAAGCAGCGACGACATGAGCAAGAGGAGGAATTTTTAAAATCTTCTCCTTTGTCACCACTGTACAGAACAGATATCTCTCCAGTACACTTCACCCGTCTCTCCTATCTCGTTCTCCAGTGACGACGAGGAGGAAGAAGAGGCTAGATTCTCCTCCCAAATTCCTCACCCCATGTTCAGATAGCCAAACGGTGGTCACATTCCAGACATCCCACCTATCCATGGTTTAGACCTCCAGGGTTTGGGCCACTAATCCCCCACCGCATGCAGTGGCCTGGCTGGGATACTTGGTCTACTTACAAGTATATTTTATAGTAGACCACCAGGCTCTCACAAACATGGACCCAGATCACCGACAAGATCTCTCCGAACAGGCGCTTAACCACCTTAGCTTATGGAGGAAAGTAAGCAGCAGGAAACAATGCCATCTGCACACAACTCATCCTCTTCCCCAGACCAGGCTATAATTCCTCCACCTCCCACTACCGCTGATGACTTTAAGCAGTTCCAGGAGTTGTTTGAGAGTGGCAAATAATCTAGAGATCCCACTGCAGGGGGTTGCTGAATCAGAGCACAAACTATTGAAGATATTGTATACCTCAGCCTCTTCCAAAATTGCTCTCTCCATGGATGATGCAGTCATGGTGCCAGCCAAATAACATCTGGCAAATGCCAACCACTATCTCCCCCACCTACAAAAGGGCAGACAAAAAATACTATGTCCCTGTTAAGGGCACAGAATTATTTTTTATTCATCCGGCACCAAACTCCCTTGTTGTAGAGGCAGC
The DNA here is from genome assembly GCF_026122565.2 of Emydura macquarii macquarii. NCBI lineage: Eukaryota > Metazoa > Chordata > Testudines > Chelidae > Emydura > Emydura macquarii. Next base: position 75,497,750 of record NW_027131390.1, read on the forward strand.
TAATCAGAGGGTTAAGCAACAACATTACAAGGCCAAGAATGACAAAAGATTAGGCATACTTGGAGAAAGGTCTACACATCAGCAACTTTACAATTATGAGTGGCAGATTATGCGTCGCTCTTAGACTACGACCACAATAATTATGCAAAGATGTCAGAATTTATTGAATGTATTCCTGATAACAGAAAGGAACAGTTTCAATCCCTCATAAGGGAGGGCCAGTTGGTCACAAGCCTCTTTTAACTACAAGCCTTTTTTAACATCGCAGACATCGTGGCCAGAACAGTAGCAACACTGTGGTCATGCGCAGGACATCGTGACTCTGCTCTTCAGCTTTACCCAGACAGCTGCAGTCTACTATAGAGGATCTTCCATTTGACAATGCAAATCTCTTTGCTGAGAAAACGGACAAAGTCATGCATACCATGAAGGATTCTCGAACCACGCTTCGTACCCTCGGCATATATACACCTGCGACGAGGAGAAAACCATTCAGGTATCAGTTGTACAATTCCAGGTACAAATATTGCTCGCAACACAGACAATACAGCCAATCTCGCACGAGACAAAGACCTTAGCAATGCGGGCAGTCAAATCAACAGCCATAGACTTTCCAGGCCACATCCCCAAAATCTCAATTTTGAGGCCTTGGTCAAGGGCCTGCTCGACCTCCCTTGTTGTCCAGGGCAACAATTACAACAACCACCCTATTCAAGCACAGCTTGCGCCCCTTCTACCGCACCTGGGCAAATATCACAACGGACAATTGGGTTTTAGAAATTGTCCAATCGGAATACACTATCCCCTTTATTTCTACCCCTTCTACCCAAATCTCCTCCCCATCCCTCCTCAGGTACCTATCTCATGAGCACCTATTACAAGGAGAGGTTGAACACCTACTGCAAATAGGTACCATAGAACACCTCCCTCATCAACACAGAGGCAGAAGCTTCTATTCCCATTACTTCTTGACCCGAAAGAAAACCAGAGGATGGAGACCCATCTGAGACCTCAGAAAGCAGAACAAGTTCGTAAAGGTGAAAAATTCAGGATGGTCATATTGTCTACCATAATACCGGCACTGAAACAGAGGGACTGGTTTGCAGCCCTTGACCTTCAAGATACATATTTTCATGTCACTATTCATCCAGCACACAGAAGATTCTTGAGATTCACAATAGGGAACAATTACTACCAATACATGGTGTTCCCTTTTGGCCTTTCTACTGCTCCAAGGGCTTTTTCCAAAATGCTTGCCATCATAGCAGTGTATCAACGCAGGGAAAGAATCACGATATTCCCCTATCTGGACAATTGCTTAATAAAGGCACGCAGTCAACTGCAGGCCATTCATGCTGTGCAACTCACAATGACTAAGGCTCCAAAAACTAAGGCTGATGATAAATGGCAAGAAGTCCACTCTAAAATCCATACAGCAATTAGAGTTCATAGGGGCATACCTGGACTCAGTCACACCCAGCGCTTCTCTACCAAGGGCCAGGTTCGATAGTATAGTAAACCTGGAATCCACAATAAGCAACAGTTGGACCATGAATGTACGCACATGTATCCAAATGCTGGGACTTGGTGATTACACATGCAAGCCCTACAGCTATGGCGCTCAGCAGTATAGAGACCACACAAATACTCACTACACAAAACAGTGGTGATGCCAAAAAAAGTCAAACAATCATTGAAATGGTAGACGTAGCACAACCACTTGACAGCAGGGATCCCATTCACACGAGAAACATCCTCAATCATGATCACCACGGATGCATCCTTGATGGGCTGGGGAGTGCACCTACAAAAACAAACTGTACAAGGAAAGTGGTTGCTAGACGAAACAAATCTACATATAAACCTGTTTAGAACTACGCATAGCCTGCAGTGAGTGTCTTCACTTCATACCACTTCTAGCAGGCAAATCTATAAAGATAATGATGGACAACATCGCATGCATGTTTTACATCAATTGACAAGGAGGAGCAAGATCCATTCCCTTTGCACAGAAGTGATAAAACTATTAATCTGGTGTATTCACCTCAACATCTCAGCTACTTGCTTACCTGGGATTCAGAACACCACCACAGACACCCTCAGCAGGCAGTTTGGCAGCAATCATGAGTGGGAGTTACACAATGGGATCCTGGAAAATATTTTCTAACAATGGGGTCACCTCACAATCGATATATTCACTACAACGTAGAATCACAAATGTCTCCATTTCTGCTCAAGAGCAGGACTAGGAAAATGGAGGGAGGATGCATTCCTCCTCAGCTGGAATGCAGATCTCCTCTACGCATTCCCACCCGTCCCACTAATATCCAGGACTATACACAAAATACACCAGAACAAGACGAGTAATAATGATAGCTCGATCATAGTACTCCAATCTCTCTCCTATTGTTTGAAAATCTCCTATCTCAAGACAAGACACATTCTCCAACCAAAAAAAATGGTGCAGAAGCACGTCTCTGCCACAACTGCACTGATCCCAGTCGTACTGGGCTGTCTTCTAAGCCTAAAATAATCAGGGTTATCGATTAACTCACTCAGGGTACATCTAGCAGCTATCACCACCTTCCACAGCCACACAGATGATAAGACAATCTTTGCACACCCAATTGTGAAGCAATTTATTACTGGTATACAGAACGTATACCCAGATATACATCCTCCCACAATACTGTGGGACCTTAACCTTGTCCTAAGAACCATCATTAAGCCACCATTTGAACCCTTAGCAATGTGTTTACTAATGTATATGTATATGAAAGTATCATTCCCCGTGGCCATCACATCAGTGCGACGTGTAGGTGAATTCAGAGGACTCATAGCCCATCCGCCATACACAATCTTCCACAAAGGTAAAGTGACTCTTATACCCCATCCGAAATTACTCCCCAAAGTCACATCAGCATTTCATCTAAATCAACCTATTCACTTATTTACATTTTATCCAAAACCCAGAAAGTCACCTAGAGTGGAGCACCCACAGGGATACTACTTGAAGAAGAGAGGATTACTCACCTTGTGCAGTAACTGAAGTTCTTTGAGATGTGTCCCCCTGTGGGTGCTCCATACCCACCCTCCTCCTCTCTACTTTGGTGTCAAATGTTAGGACTCCACGGTAGAAAAGGAACAGAGGAGGTTGGGTTGCACGCATCGAAAAGGATGCCAACGGCGTCACGAGATGGGGGTGCCGCATGTGTGACCCAGACGAGCACTGCTGGTAAAAATCTCTGATCAAGGACGCGCCAACACCTAGAGTGGAGCACCCACAGAGAGAGACATCTCGAAGAATCTCAGTTACTGCAGCAGGTGAGTAATCCTCTCTTCCTGTGCATTTTCCTTGTTTACTCAAATCCTTTCACTAGCTATCATCACCTACATCCAGTTTAAACTTTGTCTTCACATAGAAGTTTCTGTATAATTTCATTCATGCCTACAACTGTCGTCCTCTTTTGCTCAAACCAGGCCTCTTTCCTAGCTGCTCCCTTTGTACCCTCTTCCACTGTCATCTGTCCCTTTTATGCCTGGAACAGTCTAATTTTTCTTGTGTATCTAATGACCGTCACCTTTATTCAGAACTCTCCTTAAATCTTGCTGCATCCATGAAGTCTTCCAGTGATGACTCAGCATAGAGTAAATAAAGTGAGAATGACCATTTTAAACAAGCAAGCTAAAGATGTGCACCATCTTCTACCATGTGCCTTCATTTGGCCATCTAGTTTGTTTGTACTATCTTTGTGAGTCTTAAATAGTTAACCCCTTAAGAGCTAGTGTCTTTGTGTAGCGCACTGTACATCGTCAAGCATACAGCTAGTACTTGATAGGTAGGAAAATGTTAACTTTGATTTTTTTTAGATAGGCTGAAGTTGTACAGTGTGCATGCTCTTTTGCAAAGTCCAGAGATGACTGTTCTCATATAAAAAAGCACTGAATATATTTTTATGAAGACAATTTGTTCTCTTTCAAAAATATTAAATTAAGATCAGTAATAAAAGGTAGTTTGTTCAAATGATTAATAAAGTATAATGTTAAAGGAAAACAAAAATAGTATGAGAAATTCATTGTGCAATTTAAAAAATTTAAAAACATGAATGAGATATTTGGCCCTTCTGCATTATTGGGGCTGACCGTAAAGTCAGCTTAACCAGCTTCCTGTGAATTTTATGGTGCTGGTAGAACATGTTTTGGGGACAATAAGTGGGGAAAGGCACATGGCCAGAGTTTGCTGTGGTCTGATGTTTCCCAGCTACCCAGTCGGCCCTTTGGGGGGCCATTGCATATGGGAGCAACTTAGAGCAGTGCAGGGGCCAGAATGGTTTGAGGGGAGCTTATAAAGATGTGTACAGCTGTATCAGGCACTGCTGAAAATTAAATCTATTGTGAAGCATTTATTTAGTATTCTTGTGATAGGGCTGCATATTCATAATTTTTTGTTGTTGTTAGGTAACATCCTTCTGGTAGATGGAACAGCATGTGGAGAAATAAAAATCACTGATTTTGGTCTCTCCAAAATAATGGATGATGACAGCTATGGTGTAGATGGAATGGACTTAACTTCACAAGGGGCAGGAACTTATTGGTAATTTTAAATTTGGAGCAGATATGTTATTTACACTCTTATTGTTCAAATTTCAATAATGCTCATGTAAAATCAGGTTTACACAGATATCTAGGATTAAAACCATCAAACTTAAAATGATGAAAGGAAAAGGATTTATATGCAACATTTAGCCTCTGGATCTTAGTGTTGCAGAAACATATTGCTGAATTTTGCAGGATGCATAAAAGAATTGAATGTTTACGGGAGTACAAATAACATCTACCCTTACATTAGCTAAAATAAAATTACTAGGGCTATCTGTTTTCAAATCTGACGATCAACTGAGTTCAGAAAGCATCACCCTTCCTTACCCCTGCACAAAACATAGTGTTGCACAGTTAGGTGCAGTATGAGGGTCTTATGTATTTTTTTTGAAGTGTCAGGTGTTGGAAAAATGAAATTGGATTAGGAGGACCTTTGATCCCTTCTAGTATGGCAATTCCTTTGCTTCTGTTTTTACTTCTCTGGAAGTCAATTTATACTTCACTCATAATCTTCAAGAAAGGCAGCAGCCAGGATATATATTTGAACGTTCTGAAAGAACTACCATTTTATTTCAGAATGTTAAAAATATGTTTTCTAAGAAGAAAATATATATTAAAACTTTGGCTTTTGGTATTTCACGATAACTCTCTCAGGTATGATGGGTTTGCATAGATGCTTAGCACTGGGAAATCCTACTAGGAGAAATGTCATCAATTCAAAGAACGTCAGATCCCTAGAGCATCTTCATATAGACCATGTTTACACACACAGTTAAAATAATTTGTTTAGTCTTAAAGGTTCAGTTGACTGGAAAACTAACCAGCCATACTATATGTTTAGGGATAATACATATTTCAATTTTTATTACATATGTACATATAGAATAAATATATACTGTGTCGATATAAAACTGTCATGGGGTATTTTCCAATGTTGTGTATGCTAATTAAAATTTGCACACTAGCTTAGACCCTAAGGAGGACCTTTGAGAATAAAGTATTTCTTACATGCGTGCCTGAAACCTTCAACATGCAGTGAAATAGCAGCACATGTCCAAAACAAAGCATTTAAAAAATATGTATGCCTAAATATATTTCCAAAATCAGTGCAAGTTTAAAAATCCTGTCGAAAAGTAACAGTGAACACACTCTGACCTCTCACTTTGTGCAAAATCCCCAAAACTATGAAGGCAGCATGGCCAGTTTACATCTTCATCTGACTATTTATTTGAAAAAAATATGTGGGAAGTGGAGAGGGTGCCCGCTTCTCCCAATACTTAGAGAGTTTAAGGCCAGAAGGAACCCTCAGATCACCTAATGCATATCGTAGGCCACCAACACCATCCAGCACCTGCACATTAAACTGAACAATCAAAATTAGACCAAAGTATTATAGCCCCACATGATACTAGACTATGATGTGCCACAGACAGTGAATAGGAGATGCATCAGCACTCGAGGCCCTTGCAGTTGCAGGAAAATGATTAAATGAGATACAACTAGATAATCATGGCAAATGACCCACACCCATACTCTGTAGAGGAAGGCAAAAAAACCACAAGATCACTGTCAATCTCACCTGGGGGAAAATTCCTTCCTGACCCCACATATGATGATCAGTTAGATCCTGAACATGTGAGCAAAAACCTGAGAGAGAGAATGCTTGGTGCCTCCTCAGAACCCTGACCTTCCCTTCCCAGTATCTTATCTTCAGCCGTGGCCCTCCCTGATGCTTCAAAGGAAGGAGATAAAAACACCCTCCCAGAATACAGTGGGGGGAAAATAATCCTTTCCTGACTCCTGCTGTGGCTGGATGAAGCCCTGAAGCATGAGCTTCAGAAGCATAAGACATAAGCCAAAAGTGAGTCCCAGGGCAATTGAGCTTACCCCACCATCATGAGCAACCTTGTCATACAATAGCTTTCATAAATTTGTCCAGCTTTCTCTTCAAAGTAATTAAATTGTTTGCCCCACAACTCCTTTTGGGAAGCTGTTCCAGAACCTCATCCCTCTGACAGTTAGAAACCTTCTAATTTCCAACCTGAATTTGTTCATGGACAGTTTATATCCCCTTGTTCTTCAAGTAGTGGCCCTATGGGTGCTCCATTGTAGGTGTGTCTGTGTCCCTGCACTGCTGATCGGAGAACTTTGGTAGCAGACCATCCTACCCATACATGTGCAGCTCCCCGACTGCCACAAGGCTAGCCAGTGTGCATGGGCAAACCTTCCTCAGTTCTTTCTCATCCATCCCTGACAGGAAGTATAGCTGGCTGTTCATGGATCATTAATTCTTTTAGAATTGCTAATTTTTGGCTTTTCTTGAAGCCTCTTCCCTTTCTTTACTTTGTCTTATTTTTATTTTGACCATTACCTAAAAAGAAAATAATTTTGTTCTTTCGCCAACCCCTGTGTGCCCGGCTCCCTGGGCTTCAAAAAGTGCTTCAGTTGCAAGGAATCTATCCCAGTGACTGACAGACACTCACAGTGCATTCACTGCTGGGGAGAGAAACACATTCCACAAAAGTATGGCTTGTGTCTGCAACTGAAGCCCAGATTCAGGAAAGACAGAGAATTGAGGCTCAAACTCCTTCTCATGGAGTCAGCTCTTCAGCCTCCTAAGTCCTGGCAGGAGCCCTCACTGCAACCCTCTACATCAAAGGGAGGTGCGTTTAGGGAGATGCCTTACATGAGTAGCTCGCGGGCCTCTAAGAAAACGTCTGTAAGCTCCCATAGGAAGCCCTGATCAAGCTGAAAACGATCTCCAGCTCGATCAGTATTGGTTACTGATGGTACTAAAGCTGTCTAAATCTGGTACCTAGGGCATGGGTAGTACCGCACCAATAGAGCAAGTTAGATTGCCTAAGGACCCAATCGGCACAGGCAAAGAAGCACCAGTACTAGTGGGGCATGAAAAGTACAGAAGAGCCATCCTGGGGTAGGCTCCATCGGTATGGATGTTGAGATTGGTACTGCCTATGGCACGCCAGGCAACAACGGACCTAGCTATCAAGTCCACATCACCAACCCCGTCAGTACAGGCCTCTTGCCACCAACAACCACTGCTGGTACCTACACTTTCTGCACCACCGGATCTCCAGTGTGTGATGGATCTTTTGGTGTCTGAGGCACCGGACTTGCCACTACTCAGTTCTGGAACCCCAGTACCAACTTCACCCAGAACCCCGGACTCGCCAACAACTTCTTGCTGCACACCACTCTTTTCATCATCAGAGTCAGAAAGTGAACAAAAAGACATGGTTTCCCACCACTCTTCTCACCCACCATATGGGACCCAGTTTCAGTATGGATATCAGTCATATTGTCCTCCTGATCCACAGCCTCCCTGGTTTGGTCAGCTGGAGTACCAACCACCGGATTCCTTCCCATTGCAATGGCAATACAGGAATCCCTGGCCGGCTCAAAGACAACAGGCCTCCCTTACCTCTAATGTGACCTACCAACAACAGAGGAGGCACCCTCCTTCAGCTGCTGCCTCAAGGGCATCTGAACGCCCTGAGCTGGCAAGGGAGGTTCTGGAGGCTGAAGAAGTTACTCCTCAAGCCCACTTCTTGTCATCGTCAGATGAGATGGTGATGACCTCTGCACCATCTATGGCAGGTGACTTTAAACTGTTCCAGGTCCTGGCATAGAGGGTGGCAGAATCTTTACAAATACCACTACAAGAGATGACCAAGTCACACCACAGGCTTCCACCTTGTCCAGAATGGCCTCCCTATTAATAAGGCTCTCCTGGACTCAGCTGATCAGACCCCTGCATCAGTCCCACCAACATTTAAGCAGGCTGACAAGAAATATTACGTGCCAGGAAAAAACACTGAGTTCCTCTTCTCCCACCCGCCTCTCAAGTCAATCATTGTGGATGCAGTAAGTTCAAAGGGCCACCAACACCAGTTTAAATCCACCCCTTATGACTGGGACTGGAAATTCCTGGACCTTTTTGGCAAGCAAACATACTCCTCGGCCAACCTCTAGTTCTATATTGCAAACTATCAAGCCTTAATGGCAAAATACAACTACCAGAACTACACAAAACTCAATTGTTTTATTGAGCAGCTTCCTGATTCCCATAAGGAGCAGTTCAAGGCCATAGTCAACAAAGGCCGACTGGTGGCTAAGACATCTCTTCACTGACATGGCAGCACATTTGATTTCAACTGTCGTGATGAGACAGGCCTCGTATCCATCCAGCTTCCCAAAAGAGGTCCAAACGATTGTGGAGAACCTTCCTTTTGAAGGAACAAGTCTATTTGCTGAAAAGACTGACACCTCCCTTCACATGTTAAAAGATTACAGAGCCACTCTTCGATCCCTCGGGACCTATAAACCTGGGTACAAAAGTATAGGCCTCAGACACCGTTCAAGCCTCACTCATCACAATATTTATCTCAGTATTCATCACAGAGATCATATAACCTCAAACAAATGGGTGCTGGAGATCATCCAAAATGGGTACTCCATTCATTTCACCTCCCTTCCCCATCCCTCTTCAGGGATCCTTCTCACAAGAGCCTGCTATGTCAGGAGATAAACCATCTCCTCAGCATAGGAGCCATAGAGCCAGTGCCCACACATCTAAAAGGGCAAAGGCTTCTACTCTCGTTAATTCCTGCTACCAAAAAAGAAAAGGAGTTGGAGACCCATATTGGACCTCAGAGCACTCAACAAATCTATCAAGGCTCAGAAGTTCAAGATGGTCTCTTTATCAATTATTATTCTACCATTAGAGAAAGGAGATTGGTTCTCAGCCCTCAATCTCCAAAATGCGTACTTCCAAGTTTCTATTATACCGAGTCAAAGACGCTACCTCAGGTTCGCACTAGGCCAAGACCACTACCAATACAGAGCCCTTTCGTCCTCTCATCGTCTCCCAGAGTATTCTCCAAGGTCTTTCCAGTAGTGGCAGCCCACTTATGCTCTCAGGGCATCATGATTTATCCTTTCCTGGAAAACTGCCTTCTCAGGGCACGTTCCTTCACTGAGGGCCTGTGAGTCTCCCAGACTGTCACACTGGACCTGTTTCAGAATCTGAGCCTACAAAACAATGGACAAGAATCGGCATTAACACCAGTACAGGATAGGAATTCCTAGGAATTGACCTCGACTCTACCCAGGCAAGGGCTTTCCTCCCACATCACAGATTTCTTAGTCTCTCCATGCTGTTAGAGAGAGTGCAGACTAGCCCCCAAATTTTGGCCTAGCATGGCTTCTGGGGCAAATGGCCTCAGGCACATCTGTTATAGCTCATTCCAGACTGCGCATAACATGTCTCCAAGCTGACCACCAATGCATCTCTCATAGGCTGGGGTGTGCATCTCAATGGTCTCACAATGCAGGGTAAACAGTCACCATCCAAGACGTGCAGTTACATCAAGCTGCTGGAACTCAGAGCAATCAGAAATGCATGTGTTCACTTCCTCCTGCTGATCAAAGACACACACACAAGTCATGATGGGCAATATGACCTGTGGGTACTACATAAACCAACGGGTAGTCTTCAGGTCATCCTCCCTATGCATCGAAGAACTAAAGCTATGGACCTGGTGCATTTCCCACAACGTCATAATATTAGTGTACTTCATAATGGGAGTACACAACATGATGGCAGTCAGTCTCATCCGCAAATTCCCACACAACCATGAATGGGGAATTGATTTGATGGTTCCCCACAACATATTTCAACAATGGGGGACACCAACAATAGAATTGTTCACTACTCACCAGAACAAGAAATGTCCACAGTGCTGTTCCAGAGCGGGAACTGGATGACACTTAATGGGAGATGCTCTCCTCCTGCCATGGAACAAGGGCCTTCTTTACACCTTTCCCCCATTCCCTCAAAGTCCTGTTGAAAGTGAAAAAGAGAAAAACCAAGCATCATAATGACTGCTCCCACCTGACCCAGACAGATGTAGAACCCTTACTTATTCCAGCTGGCAATATGTCCACTGATGACTCTTCCAATCACTCATTACCTTCTATTGCAGAACAAGAGACTCTCCATCCCAACCTGCGGATTCTGCGGCTTAAAGCCTGGCTCCTTCATGGTTCTAGCACATAAAGACATTTTACTCTGAGGAGGTACAAGTGTTATTGCACAGTGGGAAAGGAGCTACTCGTTGTACTACCTACAAACATGGAAAGGATTTAAAATCTGGTGCCATCCCAAAAGTGTCACCCCAAATGCAGTCACCCTACTGGTAGTCCTGGACCATCTGTTGACTCTCAGGAAGTTGGGACTCTCTATTAATGTGCTAAAGGTACACTTAGCAGCACTTGCAGCCTTCCATTTGCAGGTATAAGGATATTTAATCTTCTGTCACCTAACTACGAAGAAGTTTATCAAGGGCATAACAAACCTCTTTCCCCAAACCAGACTTCCCACCCCACAGTGTGATTTCAATGTAGCATAAAAGGTTTGATTAGACTGCCCTTTGAGCCCCTGGCCACTTTTCCTTAACTCACCTTTCCATAAAGATGGCATTCTTGATTGCCATCACCTCGGCAAGAAGGATAGGGGGAGATAGTGGCTCTGATGGACCCACCTCCCCCATGTTCTTCCCTGACAAGGTCACTCTCAGGTCGCATCCAAAGTTCACTCACAATGTGATTTCTGCATTTCATATGAACTAGCTTATCCAGCTTCCAACTTTTTATCCCAAACCTCATCAGTATTATAGGGAAGCCATCCTCCATATGCTCAATGTGAGGAGAGCTTTGGCCTTCTATTTGGCCAGGACAAGAGCTTTTAGAAAATCTCCAAGACTCTTCCTCTCCATTACAGATATAGGCCAAATTCATCAATGTCAGCTCAGACTCTCCAAATGGGTCTCGAACTGTATCAAGCTCTGTTGCCACATATACATAATGTTACACGTTCAATACGCACACACTCTACTTTTCCTTTTCCCTTCCCTTCCCTTCTGATATAGTGGTATCCCTATATCAGAAATCTGCAGAGCAGCTACCCGGGCATCTGCACATACTTTTGCAGAACACTATGCCGTCCTGGGGAACTCAGTTGCAGACACCAGATTTAGTGCCATGGTACTATCATCTGTAACAGACTTGACTCCAAAGCCCCAGTCTCCAGTGGTTGGCACTGCTCGGGAGACACCTACAGTGGAGCACCCAGAGGGACACTACTCAAAGAAGACAGTTACTCACCTTGTGTGGTAACGATGGTTCTTCAAGATGTTTCTCTATGGGTCCTCCACGACCCATCCTCCTCCTTTCTACTTCAGAGTTCTTGTAATTGCTTTTGCAGTACAGAAGGAACTGAGGAAGGTTCACCCACATACGCTAGCTAACCTCATGGTGCGTGAGAAGCAGCGCGTGCGTGGGCTGAACAGACACTGCTACCAGTGTTCTCCGATCTGCAGCGCAGGGATGCAGACACACCTACAGTGGAGCACCCATAGGAGGACACACCTTGAAGAACCATCATTACTGCACAAGGTGAGTAACTTCCTCTTCTTGTGCCAGCATTGTCCTTCATCTTAAATAGCTCTTCATCCTCCCTGATATCTACTTTCCTAATGTATTTATAGAGAACAATCATATTCTCGCTGTTCTTTTTTTACTAGACTAAACAAACCATGTTCTTCCAGTCTCCTCTCATAAGATGGGCCCTCCATTCCCCTGATCTTTGTAGTAACTCTTCTCTGCAGCTGCTCCAGTTTAAATTAATCTTTCTTCAACACATGTGACCAGAATTGTACCGATATTCCTAATGAGATCTTACCAGTGCATTGCACAGTTGCATATTAATACTAGTTTATCTGTACTGAAAATATCTCATCTGATGCAGCCTAAGATTGCATTTGCCTTTTTCACAGTTGCATCACATTGGTGGCTCATAATCATCCTGTGATTGACCGACACACCCAGGTGCATGTTGTTCCATTGAATTTCATCCCATTTCTGTCACTCTAGTTTTCAAAGTCATCCAGATTTTCTTGTATAATATTCCAGTCTTCCTCTGTATTGATGATGCCTCCCAACTTTGTATCATCAGCACACTTACATTTTTGTGTCAGTCATTAATAAAAATGACCAGTCTTTGAGGAACTCCACTAGTTACCACCTTCTAGTCCAATAATTATCCTTTCAGCATAACCCGTTGCCTTCTCCCCTTCTCCCCTTTAGCCAATTACTTATCTATCTTACAATTTTTATACTGATCCCTATCTTCACTAATCTAAGAAATAATTTCCCATGTGATACCATTGTCAGGTGCTTTACTGAAGTCCGAGTATGTTAGGTCGAGTGCACTTCCTTTATCTAAAAAAATCAATTATTTTCTCAAAGAAGGAAATCTGGTCAGTCTATCATGATCTAACTTTGTTAAACTCATATTGTATTGCATCTCCATTACCTCTATGAATTCAAGTATTTTTTCCTTCACAATTTGATCTAAAACCTTGCATATTACTGAAGTCAGACTAACAGATCTGTAAATGCTCAGATCACTTGTTTTCCCTTTCTTAAATATAGGTCCAGTGTTAATTGTTCTCCAGTCCTGTGGTACTACCCCTGAACAGAGAGATTTATTAAACATCTGTGTTACTGGACTAGCAATCTCATGTACCAGTTCTTTCAGTATTCTGGGATGGAAATTATCTGTTCCCTCTGATTTGAGTACAATAAGCTAAGTTTTTCTGCCACCTAAGATGTAGTAATTTCCATTTCTTGACACTCATTTCCCTCACTTGCACATGTTCTGTATCGTCATCCTTACTAAAAAACAAGGCAAATTATTTAGTGTTTGGGCCATACCTAGGTTATTTTCTAATCTCCTTCCCATCCACACTGCATGGTGACCCAACCTCATTCTTCCTTAGTCTTTTTATTTATATGACTAAAAAACTTAGTTTATTTAAATTTCCTTGACAAGAGCTAATTCAGCTTGACTTTTAGCAGTTCTCACTTTACTCCTACATTTTCTAACCTTCACAATGTAGCTTTCTTTGCTGATCAATCCTTTTCCTATTCCCTATAGGCTCTCTGCTTACTCCTAATAAATATTTTTAGATGGTTATTCATCCAGCTGGGTCTGGAGCCTTTCCCTACAGGTTTTTTCCCCCCTTTTCTTGGGATGCAAATTTCAAATAATTTTTGTATAGCTGATTTGAAGAAATTCCAAGTCTCTGTATTTTTAAGTACTTTTTGCTCTTCAGTCCAGTTGACTTCTTTAACTAATTCTCTTAATGTCCCCAAGGACTGCCCTTTTACAATAAAAATATCATAGTTGACAACTTGGTTTTAATTATCTTTCCACGTAATTTAAACTGAATCAACCCATGATCACTTCTGTGATGTCCTCAGTACTTATCAAAATCAAGTCTAAAGTTGCATCAACTCTTGTTGGTTCAGTGATGATTTGAGGAAGAAAATGGTCATCTATCACATCCAGGATTAAGTGGGCCCTACAAATATTAGTAGCATTTATTCTCCAATCTATATCCAGTTAAAGTCTCTCATTATGACACACTTCCCAAAAGTATTTGTCTCTAATAATATTGGATATGCATATCTCTATGCATATTCGAGCCTGACTAATGGGAGCCTAACTAATAGCAGATCTCTTATACTATCACAAGCAGCCCCTCCTTTTACAATTCTTCCACAAAGTGATATTTACCCAAACAGAATCTGTTTTGTCTATTCAATTACTTTGTGTGTCTTTAGTTTATTGCTTGGTTGAGGTACAATGCTACCCACCACCTTTGCCTTTATTCCTCTCTCTTAAACAGGACATACACTTCAATACTTGTATTCCAGTCACGAGTGTTTCTGTAATCCCTATAATATCTGGTTTAACTTCTGTACCAGTAGTGTTAATTCCTCTATTTTATTGTCCAGACTCTTGCATTTCTGTAAAAGCATTTCAGTTGTTTCCCTCAGACCTCACCCAGTTTACTTGCTTGTGATGTTCCACTGTCGCTTACTGTATCTTCATTTAGCAGATTTTCGGGTTCCAGTGTATTGAAGCCAGGTCCACACGAGTTTCACAAGTCTCTCCCAACCTTGTCCTCTCATTCCCTAATTTAAAACCTTTCTTGTTAATCATGCCAGCCTTAATCCCAGAAGTTGTATACCCCTTAATTAATACTACTTGGTTTCAGGAATAAGGCCCACACCTATTGATGAAAAAAGGGAGGACTTCAGGGAATTCTCTTTGCTACAAAATCTTACCATGTTAGAAAATAATCTTAAAGAGTTAGTTAGTTAGTTAGTTAGTATACTGGCCATAATTGTGTAGTCATTTTAGACAAGGATAAATTAGATTTAGCATGGTCATCTAGACATGGTTAAACAGAATCAAGATTAGCTGACACAATGCGAAATACAGCTTGCCCTTGTCTACACTGACTGCAAAGTCATGGTTTGAATTTGTTTAGAACTTGCTCTTCAAGAGTAAGGTTAACATGATAAAATTTTATAACCAAAACAAGCCCTAGTATTTGCTCATAGCAGCCACAGGGAAGGTAGTAAGAATCACCCCTAGCTCTTGAATACTGAGGATATTAGCAGCTACGGGGCCGAGACAGCCAGCCTGAGATATCCCAAGGAGGGAAATTACACTCTGACCTTCCTTCCTTCCTTCCCTCCCTACCACAACCTAACTTGAATAGGTAGGTAGGAGGCCCAGAAACATCCCACTAGTATATCTGTTGGGGGGTAATGGTGGCTGGGGATAAACCATCTCTTCTCTCTCGTGTGCACTTGGGCACATTTACAAAAAGCTGTAAAGATAAAACTGCCTACAGAACAGGAAAATCAGTGAGCATTTAAATTGCTTATAGAAACTTCCTGCCTGGGACATGCTCAGTCCAGTCCCTCCCTGTTCTGATAGGGCTTTTGGCTCTTCTGCTCTTTGCTGTAGCAGCCCCTCAGTCCTGCTAGCAGGTGTGACAAGTAAGTAGGGAGGTAGTGTTGGCCAGTCCATTATCTCCCAACTCTTCTGAGCACTTAGCCTCTTTTCATTAATCTACCTGCAGCAAGGAAAGAAGTCAGGTGCTCAAACTTAATTTTAAACAGAAAAGTCAACACTGTACCCTTCAGTTCTTTAGATTTTTCTGTTTATCAAGTTTTACATAATAAAATGTGTTTTTACCTTTTTCTTTAACAAACAAAACAAAAAACCCACTCCCAGACCTAGGAAATTGTACACCCAAACCCCTACATTAAAGAATGTAATTTAGGTTGCAAAGTCAAGTATTCAGTAGTTAGGAAATACCAGATCTATATGGAGGGGAGAGAGACAGAGACACACACAGATGCATGCACGCACATTAATACTTGAAAATACTTATGCCAAATGAAAATGTTAAATATGGATGTGTTAAGATTATTCTCACTTTCTGATATCTCTCTACAATTTATTTTTCCACTTTTTCACTTGCTAGTTTCTGTGTCAGGCTAAAGGTGTAGTCTAATATATAGCTCACAACTCTATATCTTGTGTAAATATTTCTGTGTATACATTGTTTTGTTTCATTGATATTTCAACATGGCCCTGTGTTTTGCTATAATTTATCATTTTCTGTGTTTCACTTTTTAAAATTATTGGTATGTTACTGGTATAATATCTGTATTCATTTTTATTATAAATACACGTAAGATCAGCTGACAAAATTTTTAATTTTGGGTGCCTGAAGTTGGGTGCTTAAATAAGTGGCTTTATTTTTAGAGATATTGGGCATCTGGAACTATTTCTGATGTTATATCTACTTAAGCTCCTAAATATATATTTAGGTGCCTAACTTTAGGGACCTATGTTAGAAAATGTTGGTCCTTGACCTCTAACTAGTCTGGTACGCCATGTGCAGTAATGACATTATAAATTAATATAAGTTAACAAATTGTAGAGTCCATGTCTTTTATACCACTACTAAGATTCAACACATCACATTGCTAAAATGACTGGTTTTTCTTTAGAAACTAGCTGTTTTCTGTCTCCTTAATTCATAGAAGGAAATGTCAGATAATTTTAGGTGGGAGTTATTTTATAAGAAATGTATGTAAAAGTATAAAGTACAGAAGTTGAATGTCTGGTTCATCACATCTCTTGTAAACTACTCAGTACCAACTGTATGTACTATACTGTGTCTTTTCATTTCATTGATATACAATACATTGCAGTAAGTAATCAGCTGTGAAGGAGGGCAGTAATGAAAGGCTTCCATGAGCTTTAATGTTGATGGATGTAAGTAGAGAGTAGAAAACAACTTTGTGATTTACATAGACATTTCAAGAAATACATATTTAATTTACCTCCCGTGAGAGTAGGCAACAAAAAGGGAGGAGTACATATCCAGTCTAGGGTCCCATCTCTAAATAATTAGTATCTTAGGCATCAGTGATTTTGGTCATTTCTAGGAATATCAGTATATGAGATAAAGAATAGTCTATTTTTTTTAACGTTAACTTTACTTTCTAAAAATTGAAATCTCACTATATAATTGATTAGCTCCGTTACCTGTGTCTGACACTATGGAAAATTGAAAATTGCATCAGTCTTGATTTAAAAAAACAAAACATAACATTAAAGTAACTGTATCAATGTTAAAGAACCAGGTGCCATCAAATGTATTACTTTGTGTTTGAACATGTTATAAAGATTCTGGTATGTTTACTTGCAGTGATAAAAGGTTTTGGTTTTAATTTTACAGGTACTTGCCTCCAGAGTGTTTTGTAGTTGGCAAAGAGCCACCAAAGATTTCAAACAAGGTTGATGTATGGTCAGTTGGAGTCATCTTTTTTCAGTGTCTTTATGGTAGAAAGGTGAGACAAAATGTGTTTTAAAAACCTTGTACAGTTTTAAGAAAAGCTTCTCTACTTATGTCTCCACTATACACCGAAATTGTGGTTATAAGGACCTTAAACCATTTTTATGGAAAATGTGTGTTACTTCAGTTTCTGAGCATAGATACTCTGTTCATTGCTTGAAAGAGGTATCAAGAGGTGAAGAAATAGTCTTGCCTGAGATAAATGTCATTTTACTTAAAAGGGTTAGTAGATATTTTTGTCCGCACACAGGCAATTTAAAGTAACATAAATTAGAATGAAAATACGTTGTCACTAAAATTGATACTTGGATACTTCATGAGGAAATTTATCTGAATTTAATTTATTTTTCAGCCATTTGGTCATAATCAGTCACAACAAGATATCCTACAAGAAAACACAATATTAAAAGCCACAGAAGTTCAGTTCCCAGTTAAACCTGTTGTAAGCAATGAAGCCAAGGTAACTTTTCTTAGAATCTAATTAAGTAGCATGAAGCAATACTGAATGTATTGATTGGTTTTAGAGTATTTACTTTAGAAGCAAGCTATAAAATTACCAATAATTTAAGAATACCACTGAAGTGGGAAAGACACAATGGACAGGTATTCCTGGTTACAGCCTCTCTTTACAGTTTGAAATTATTTCAATTTTGTGTACAATACATTTCTTTTGTGACTTATCCAAGATCAGATGCCAAAAAGTAATCTGGACATGACTTACTTCATCATTTTACATAGTGTCTTTCCTCCAGAAGAATCCCAAAGCGCTTCAAACCAGGCCTTCTCAAATATTGTCATCACTGATGCAGGTTTTTTGTGTGTATTTATTCCCTAGAAGACTGACTGTCCTCACTGTATAAGCTAATTAAATCCTTTCATGAAAAGTTTGTTTTGCTAGAAGCTACTTCTGAAAATAGTGAATGTTTAAAATATCTAGTTTTCTCAAACCGAAGAACCAGCTTCACTGTAGAAATGCACCTGGAAAGTGCCTTCTACTATTTCTCCCTTTGAAATTTATAGTGTACCAGTAACATTAACTCAAGGCTGATTAAAAAGTACATGTTCTCAAGATCAGAGCAACTTCACGAGAGACAAGAATTGTCATAGGGCATGCAGGGCATTTAAAAACGCGTATTATTTTGGGACTGGAAGATCATCTAACCGCTTCTGGATGGGCAAATGATTCAAGATTCTATAGAGAAGTAAGGATAAAAGGAGACTGCAGTGACTTTGATGTTTATTGCTGTGGGCAGCTGTGCCATACACTAGATTCTGGAAATTAGGGGAGAAGATAAATTCTGTTCTTAGCTCACTAATATCCTGAGTGAGCATAACTCAAGCAAAAGGCCTGATGCTGATTCAGAATAATGCTACAGGAAAAGGGTTGAGCGCTACTATCAGTGTTAGAAAACAATTAATGTAACAATGTAAGGAATACATCTTTTGGAAGTAGGAGCAATGTGGAATCTTGTTCAAGTCTGCCAAGTTCTGTTCAAGTTTAGAGTCTGCCTCTAAAGGTGAAGAGGGCAAAGTAGACATAATTTAATAACTGTAGAGACTACTTTTCAAGAGGATGTTAATCTTTTTGGAATGATCCTTTTTGTTTTGGTTTGCCTGCATACATTTCTGTTGGTGATATTCTTAAAAGGAATTTCATATTGAGCAAGTTACAGTTAGGGGTTAGATAAAGTTTATGTAGAAATTTCAAGAAAAATTTTGTCCTGTAATATTTGTTCCCAGTTTGGAAAAAATGGGTTTCTTGGATTCAGTTAATGGAAAAAAGCACTTCTTAAATGAGAACAGCATGTGACAGATAAGTTCACATTTTTTAATAGTTTGTGCCCCTTGCCCTTTAATTTCATCATGAATCTTTTTTGTGATTGAATTTGTTGGGGGAAAGCATGAGGCAACAGCTATTTAAATGTGGTTATAGTCAGAAAACGGCTATCACTGGCATCTTATTACCCTGTGTGCATTCTGAATAATATTTGCTTCCTTTGATGACAAATGCATTTTTACTTCTTTTATTGTTATTAGCATTGATTAACCACTATACCTATATGTAGAGCCCTACCAAATTCACAGCTGTGAAAAATTCATCATGAACTGTGAAATCTGGCCTCCTCAATGAAATCTGGCTATTGTAGGAGAGACCAGATTTCATAGAGTTAGGCCTCCGAAGAGCGGCAGCAGCTGGCTGGAAGCCTAGCTCTGAAGGCAGCACCACCATCAGTAGCAGCACAGAAGTGAAAGTGTTATGTGGGGTGGGGAGGAGGCATCATTGGGCAAGGCCAGCTTTATGGGTGGGTGCATGGGTGACCGCCATGGGCCTGTAGTCAGGGGGAGGGGGGGGGAATCGTGGTCACTCCACACATACACAAACAACCAGCACATGGCCCCTTTAACTTCTGAGAGCTGGGCCTGGAGCTGGGAGAGGGAGGTGGTGCAGAAGTAAGGATATACCATGCTACCCTCACCTCTGCGCTGCTGATGGTGGTGCACTGCCTTCAAAGCTGGGCGCCTGGCCAGCAGCTGCCCTCCAGCCATTCAGCTCTGAAGACAGCAGGGCAGAAGTAAGGATGGCAATACCATGACACACACATCCCCACACTCCCTTTTGGGTCAGGACCCCCTCAGTTACAAAACAGGGAAATTTCAGATTTAAATATGTGAAGCTGAAATTTATAATTTTTAAAATCTTATGACTGTGAAATTGACCTTTTTGAGAGAGATGAATTCTTCTCTGGTAGTTTACACTTGATGGTGTACATAACTTGCAGTTGCAGGCTTTCTATTGATGGCAACATGGAAGCAAGAAAAAAACCAGATTGACATTCAGATTTACAGACCCGGCGGTTGGAAAAAAAACATGTTGTAAACTGAAAATTTGATCTAGAAATCATTGAGATTAAATAAACATGAAACCTAAAATGATATTTTCACAGTCAGTTTTCAGTGTGTGACTACACTTTAATGTCCTCATGTCATTTTCCTCATTTTTTTTAGCTCTCTTTTGCATTATGTTCTTTGAGCGCTGGTCCCTATGTGGATTCCATACATGTGTGCACATGTGCGCCAGAACTGGAACTGTTTGAAGTAGTCTCCATCAACCTGTGTTCGCGTTACACATAGTCCACATGGTGTGTCCGAGGTCTTATGAGACTGCGTGGATTGAGGCCCCCTCAGTTTCATCTTACCGCCACATGGCCAGAGTTGGAACACCTCTCCTCTTCACATTTTAATATGCGTAGCAAAAAACAAGAACACCACTGCCGCCAACGTTCGCAATGTCTCAGATTTTCTGCCACCTCTATCGCCTCCAATTTCCATCAGCACCCCTCAAAACAACCCTTTGACTCCACCCTAGGGAATTGTGAACCCTGCCCCAGCCCTCCCCTGGTTTCCCCTATCATTTTCGGGGGTTCTCTTGTTCTCTTTGCTCACAATTGGAGCAAGATTACCACGATCGATGGGTATTAGACATCATACGCCAGGGATACCTCATAGAGTTCCATTTCCCTCCTTGCCATTCACTCCAGAGCAGCCTCGCAGACCCAGCTCAACTAGACCTCTAACAGAAGGAAACACACACCCTCTTCAAAAAGGGTGCCATAGAACGGGTCCCACGCCACTATCAGGGCCATGGCTTCTATTTCCCTTATTTCCTTATACCAAAAAAAATGAGGGGACTTTCGTCCTATCCTGGATCTGCAGGCACTAAACCGGTTCATCTGCAAATTCCATTTTCAAATGATCACTCTTCCCCAAATCATTCTCTCCCTTCCGCCTGGAGCCTGGTTCGCAGCTCTTGATATGAGGATGTATACTTCCATGTGGACATTCACCCCGCCCACCTCAAATTAATTCGCTTTATGGTGAGATACCCCTTTTACCAATTCAGTGTCTTCCACTTTGGGATCACCACCATCCCTCGCGTGTTCACAAAGGTCTTCGCTGTGGTTGCAGTGTATGTGTGACGCCATACCTGGATAACTGGCTCCTAGTAGTATCATCCCGTGACTGCCTCCTCCTCACTATCCACATGCTGCAGGACCTCCTAAACAGGCTGGGCATCTGCATCAGCGAGAAGTCCAGCCTTGTACCAACCAGACAACTCATCTTAATCGGAGCACACTTGGACTTCGGTGTGGGAAGGGCCTTACTTCCAAAGGACCGCTTTGCCACTCTCACCTCCCTCATTACAAGGTTGCAATGCCATGCCCACACACACCTCCGTCACTGCCTTTTACTCCTGTGACACATAGCAGCGTGTACCTCTGTAATGCCTTACGCCTGCCTTCACATGATATGCCTGCAACTGTGGCTCCGTTTTGTGTAGGACCCAAAGAAGCACCACTTCAACAAATGGGTCCTCCTTCCATCTTCAGTGCTAACTTCCCTTACATGGTGGTATGACCCGTCCAAAGTCATGGCAGGCACCCCTTTAAGCCCGCTTATGCCCCACACCACACTTACCACGGATGTTTCACTCACAGGCGGATGCCCACATACAGGCCCCAAGGCCTCTGGTCTCCCAGAGAAGCAAGGATGCACATCAACATCCCAGAACTACGAGTGGTCCAGCGCACCTGTCAGGCGCTTCTCCCACTCGTCCACTCCAAACATGTACAACTTCTTTCGGACAACATGTATACATAAACAAACAAGGCGGAGCCAGATCACCTACCCTTTGCAGAGGCAATCCGACTGTAGAACTGGTACCTATGACACTACATCATACTGCATGCAATCCACTTACTAGGTACAGACAACATCCTGTTGGACACTCCTAGTCATTCCTTCCATTGCAGCCTCAAATGGGAGCTCCACGACTGTACTCTTTGCTCCATCCCCCATCAGTGGGGCACACCACGATGGGACCTGTTCGCAACAGGCACCAACCACAAGCTTCCTCTCTTCTGTTCCAAGGCTCACAAGGGGATGCTTTTCTCCTCGCATGGACACTGGGACTACGTTATGCCTTCCCACCCATTCCACTCCTCCCACAACTACTCCACAAAGTGAGGTAAGACCAAGCAGTCCTTATACTCATAGCCCCCTTCTAGCCGCACCAATATTGGTTCACAGATCTTCATCTTTCAACTGGCCCTCCAGTCCGTCTCCCCGCCTCTTCCAAACCTCCTCACACAACAACAGGGCCAAATCCACCACCCCAACCCACACCCTCTGCACCTCATGACCTGGTATTCGGATGGGGCTCGTGGATAGCTTATGTGTGCCCCATGCCAGTGCAGGATGTACTCACGCATAGCCAACATCCTACTACCAGAGCATGCTATCAAACCAAATGGAGACACTTCACGGAGTGGGCCTCCAGCAATCCGCATTCCGTAAACACCATGTCCATAGCAACCATCCTGGACTATCTACTTAACTTCCGCCTCTCAGGCCTTGCCTAGTCCTCCATTCGAGTCTACCTGGTGGTGATCAGTGCCTTTCTGCTGTCTGTAGATGGCTTCTCTGCCTCCAGCCGTCCAACCACTGCTCGATTCCTTCGTGGTCTCCTTAGCATCTTCCCTTCAGTCAGGAAACCTACTCCTCCTTGGGACCTCAACCTCATCCTTTCAGCCCTCACTAAACCACCCTTTGAGGCCCTGGCCACTTGCTCACTCATCTCCCTATCCATGAAGGCGATCTTAGTGGCCATCACTTCTGCTGACGAGTCAGTGAACTGGTAGCCAGGATGACAGATCCACCTTTTACTGTGTTCCACAGAGACACATTCTCTGTACAACTCCACCCCAAGTTTCTCCCCAAGGTGGCCTCACCGTTCCTCCTCAACCAAGTCATCTGTCTCCTAACTTTTTCCCCTAAACCACACACCTCCAACGGAATGCACACTACACTTCTTCAACATCCGTCGTGCGCTGGCCTTTTATCTCCAATGCACACACTCTTTCCGAGGCTCACCCGGATTCTAATTCAAATAGTGGAACACCACTAAGGCTGCACTCTCTTTTCCCAGCACCTCCCCAAATGGCTCTCCTGCTGCATCACAAAGTTACTCCCTTTCCCAAGTCTCTCGGCCACCTGGCATCACCGCTCACTCCACAAGAGCACAAGCCACCACATCCACCCTCCGCGCAGATGTCCTATGGAAAGACATTTGTAAACAGCAACATGGTCCTCTATCCACATGTTCAGCACTCATTACACCCATAGCCAACTGAGCAGCAGCAGATGTGCCAGTCAGTTGCGCTCTTGCAAACTCTCACCTCTTCTGAGCCCTTCCGCCCACCTCCAGGCTGATTACTGCTCACTACACTACCCACGTAAAGAATCCACGTAGGGAGAGCACTCGGAGAAGAAAGGGAGGTTATTTACTGTAACTGATGGTTCTTGGAGATGTGGTCCCAATCTGGATTCCAATCCCAACCCCGTTCCCTCTGCTGCAGGCTCGGTGCCTGTTAGTAAGAGGGAACTGAGGAGGTGTCGACCCGTGCAGTCTCATAAGACCTCTGATGCACTATGTGGACTATGCATAATGCATACACGTGTCAACAGGCTATTTCAAACAGTTTCAGCTCTGGCGCATGGCATGCATGCACACCCATGTGTGGAATCTAGGTAGGGACCACACACCTCAAAGAACCATCAGTTACAGTAAGTAACCTCCCTTTTCTACGGTATTATAGGTGCACAAAGATTTTAAAAACAAAATCCTGCCCCAATGAACTTTCCTACTATTTTCAATAATTCATTTATTTTTTAAAAAGTTAAAATACTAACATCCAAAATTGCCAAAGAACTGCTGAATATATATCCAAACACATACATTTACATGACATTTTACTTTATTTTCCAGTAGAAAAGTAACATATGCTTTTTTATAAAGACCTGCACTTACTGGTTATGCAGTAGTTATAGTAAATGCAGATGAAACAGCTATGTACAAGTCTGGTTTCTATGAAATTTGCATAAATAACTTGCATATTTGTCTTTGATCTTCAGTTTTTATTTAAGGAGAAAAAGCAATTCAGTTTTTTACTCTACCAGGGAAAGGAGAATTTTTCCGTAATCTTACCACAATCTGTAATTACTTAACTAAACACTAATTATTTTTTTCATGGTATGTTAATTAATTCCATATTGCTATGTCACAGAGTTAATGGCCCCTTTCAGAGGGACCAGGATCCAGTACACATGCTGTCCACTAGGGTTTAAAAAAAAGGCACTGGGGCCTTATGAAGTGGGAGATAACAGCAGGAGAAGGAATTGCTACCCAGAGATGTGTCTCAACCCAGGGAGATAAGGGTACTGTTAGAGGAAGCTGCAGCAGAGATTGCAGAGAACAAGAGGCTCTGGAAGGAGACCCTGAATAACTAGGGGAAGGCCTAGCCTTCTCTCTGAGCCAAAGAGAGAGAGTTGAAGAAGGCTGAGCTCTAGTTAGGAAGGGCAAGTAGTGGCTGCATGGTGAAGAAAGAATGAGACAGAACAACTCCAAGTTTGGCTGAAGACACCAGAGCTGAGTATGAGCTTTTGTGTTGGGGTGATGGCCTTTATTTTGGGACTTTGAGGACTTTTTTTTAACTGTTTATGTTGTTAAAGCCCCAGGCAGGGTAGTGTTAATCACCAGAAAGCCTGTGTGGAGTTTATTAAGGAGCCCTGAGACTGAGAGAAGGGGAAACTGGGACAGGTCTCTGCAGAGCCACACTTGGCCGGTAGGGGATACTACAGGGAAAGCATGTCCTTTTACATGCTGGTAATGGGGGATTTCCCATCACTAAATGCCAAAGCCCTAGCCACCCCTGAGAATGAGGAAATGAATGTGTAGCCTGGTGCTGGGCATAGGACTAGGGGAACAACAGTAGAATCCCGGGATTTAAGGTCAGATGTTTATCAGTAAATGTCAGTTTTGCTGTACACACAAACTAATTAAAAATATTTCCATTGATAATTAAAATTTACAGATAAGCAAAGTTAGAAAAATGCTGCTTTGAGAACTTGCATGGGACTGATTTAAGGATATTTACTTTGTATATTTTGAAATCTGATATTGACAATTTGTGTTTTAATGGTTAAGTTTTATCTTCCTGAATTTGTGTACTCTGTCATTAAAGTCTTTTTGAATCCCCGCAATAGTTTCCCCCAGCTGTGAAAATTTAAATCAATTAAAAACTGAAAAGTTTAAAAATAAAAATCAATATCCATGGAAATTATTTTTTTTTAAATCAAATTTTGCCAAGCCTAGTTATATCAGGTGGGGTAGGTAGGTGGGGAACTGGGAATTTGCTGTGAGGGGATTTTCCAGCCAGGAGCCAGCATTTTTTAAATACAGGATGCTAGAAGTATAGTTCCTATCCAGCCCGGCATCCAGGACCATCAAGAATAGTTTTTTGTTAGATTCCCTCATGTCTAGGCAAAACTGTGTGATAAAACCTACTTACGTTATAGAGGACAAGTAGAATGGAATAATTTAATCAACTTCTCATCTACGTTCCATCTGATTCACAGCAGAATTTTTCTACACTTTGCACAAAGTAAAGTTACAGAAATCTGCTAAATTTTGTAGGTGCCACCTATCTTTTGCTAATTTCTTACATACCATATGATCCTGTGGAAAGATTACACATTATACATTCAGTAATCCCACCACAGTCTGACAGCCACTTTTCACTACCACAGAGCCTTCCAAATTCTAGCTTTCTGAAATGGACAAAGATTATTCCTTCCCACTCACTCCATCCTCCACACCAAAATCCTATTTCTGGAACATTGCCAATAGCTATCCTAATTCTTACAAAGAACATCACTTAATATTAAAGAGAACAACTCTTCTAGCATCACTAAATGGAAAAATAAGCAGGTATCTGGATCTTACAAACCCACTGGCTACACACTTGACACACATTGTCTCTCCACATTCTCAGATTTCTCCTGCGTTTCCTTCAACTTACTGATTGCAAATATTATTTCAAAACAGTAATGTGTTTTGTTAAAGGATTTTTTTCATGTAAAATGTGGATTCCACTTTTTTGTCTGTTCATGAAGTTTTTCAAGTAAGATTAATTTTAAGTGACACTAGATTATCTATTTCATGCTGGCAGATTAACAAGCATGTAAACAAATGCCATTGTGGAACAACTGGTGTAAATTCAAGAGTAAGAGGAGAGCAGAGCACAGAAGCAGAACTGTAAATCAGAATAGGTGTTGGGAAAGTGGAAAGAAGCTTTTCAGAAGAAACGTAGGAAGAAGAAGGAAGATTATCCTCAAAACTGTTGTTAAAAGCTACTGTTGATATAGAAATGCTTCACTGAAATTTGCTATAGAATTCTGTCTGTTCTGCATTTGTCGTACATTTCCTATCACTGTGCCATAAAATAATTGCAGAATTCTGGGGATCTACTAGTTTAGCTATAAATTACATTGTCTTGCTGAATTGAACTGCTTGAAAATAACAATTCTTCTAGAACTTCAAAATGTTTAGTACTTGTTAACTCACCTAGGGAAAGAATTGGCTCATAAGCAGTATTTTGTTTGGTAGACTAATAATTTTTTATTTCTACTTTGTAGGCCTTTATCAGACGCTGTTTAGCATACCGCAAAGAGGATCGATTTGATGTCCATCAGCTGGCTAACGATCCGTATCTTCTGCCTCACATGAGAAGATCAAATTCTTCAGGAAACTTGCATATGACTGGGCTGGCAGTTTCCCCTACGCCACCTACTTCAAGCATTATTTCGTACTGAAATTTCTCCAAGTGAAGACTGGCATGATATCTTTGTAGTTTCCAGATACGGACTAGCTTGTGAGCATTTGAGTGTTTTTACACAGGACAAGTTTGATAACTCTCTTCAGACTGAGGTCCTTCTGCATAGTGTCATTTGTATGATGGGAATGGATCATGGACTGTGAATAAATGTACCCTTCTGACTGTAACCTTTAAACATTGAAGAATGACACTGCTTGTTGCACACAAATTGGTGTGCTGTGTTTAAGAGTGAAGAAAAGGTTTCTTTGATTTTTTTTGGGAACACTGT
The DNA here is from genome assembly GCF_026122565.2 of Emydura macquarii macquarii. Lineage (NCBI taxonomy): Eukaryota > Metazoa > Chordata > Testudines > Chelidae > Emydura > Emydura macquarii. The sequence continues at coordinate 75,525,163 of NW_027131390.1, forward strand.
AAATAATCTTTTTAATACTTATAAAGTACATTTGGTTGATACTGGAGAGTTCTAACATGAAGGGTAGTTTTTCATTATTTAAATAAGAAAAGTAATGGAAAAAATTGAAGACACAGGAAAGGTTCAGTGTCTGGACATAAAAAAGGCAAAACAAAAACCTATTTCCCAAGTGGCTGAACCAAAGTTAAGAAGCAAGCATCACATCTGTATTCTGTATTAAGCTTTTCAGATGAAGTTATAATCTTTCGTTTGGCTATTTGGTCTTATTAAAGGCTATACCTCAAAACCCATAGCTTCTTGTTTCACTGAGATTTGAAGGGTGATGCATAGTTTGTTACATTATCCCTCCAATATATAGCGAATTTTGAACCCATCTAAATTCTTTAAACTTATACTTGTCACAAGTTTTGACAATGCTGCCACTTTCCAGGCCTTTGATAAAAGCAAATGATAGCATATATCCAAATGCAGACAGGTTACATATAATGTTCTATACAGGATAATGTTGAATTCCCTTCTAACTCTATTGTAAATTGTTGTACAGAGGTCATATTTTCAGTTATTAAATTTCAGCAACTTATTCCTGTACAAATGTTTAAAGTATGGCTTTTTCTAATTGGATATTGTATTTTTTTTAAGTCTCCTTGAAGGCGCTTTTAATTGCTGCTAAATGATGTTGCTTTTACTTTTGCAAAAGAATCAAATGACCTCCTTAAAGTGCAAGTCAACTGTACGTGATAGAGAGATTAAAAGTGGATAATTCATTAACAATCAAGTCATGTAAAACAAATCTGTGTTGGACATCTGCAGTACAGCTCTTTAAGTCACTTTCTTGTGCTCTCAACGTGTGGGGCACATTGATACTAGATGTAGAAATTCTTCATGGTTATTCTCAATTTCTGGAAGTTCCTATCAACAAGGAAATGTTTCTTGTGGTTTGTACAGATATTTTAAAATGTGAAACATTTTTAACTGCCTTGTATGGTAGAAACTTATTTTTCAGAACTCTTTATCTCTCTTACGTACATTATTCCTTTACTGTCACATTCATGATGCTGAAATGTAATTTTGTCCATGTTGCAGAAAAAGGAGGCTGTATTACCACAGGTTTTCATTTAATATTGTACAGTTAAACTGTGGCTCTGTTTTTGATGTTGCAAGCCATTTTGTTTTCATTGTACATAAAGATACATTAACTGTCTCTTTAAGATGCTGCTGAAATTGTAGAGAATGTAGCCAAACAGTAATAAACAATGACAGTTGAAATTTCAAGTAGGTATGAAGTTATTGCATCTGGGGAATCAGCTTGGCCACACCTCTGACACTGTTGCTAAAAGCAATTCTTTTGCTCACTAATAAAAAAACTAGTAGAACATAAATCTTTAAATACTTGAAGGATCCCAAAATATTTCAGAGAACAGTGGTATTGAAGCAAACTGCTGCTGTTTTTTCTTGCAGAGGCATTACTATGGTAAGCGGGGCTCACAGAAGTCATCATCATAAGTGAAGGTTTCAAACTACCCTTCGTTTCCCACAGAACAAAACATAACACTTTAGGTCCATATAGTGAGTGACTCTTCCTTTTCAGGTGTGCAAGGAGCCCTCTCTTCATTGTACCAGCCACACTGCAAAGACAAAGCCATTTTGCTTGCTCTCTGAGTGTAAGTGGGAATTGGGGCATAGCTAGAAATGTTCTAGGCACTCTAAAGATTGTGTTACTTTCCCCCACTACATCTGTATTGATGTCTACAATTAAGTTGAGTATTTTGTTAAGCAAAATAATACAGGATTGAGTAAATTGTATTTTTATTATTCAGGTTGTGTTAATTATGTATTACGTCTTTTATGATAGTGCATTGAAGGCCCTGTAATAACTTACAGACTGTTTCTGCCTGAAAGAGCTTACACTTTTATGAATGTTATTACGTAAAAATTAGTTTTTACACATGTTGCCAGAGCCTCAAGGCTCAGTAATATCATCTGTCCGGGAAGAAGAATTTGATTAATTACAGAAAAGAACCAGAATTTAGCTTTTTTCTTTACAGACAGATTCTCCAGATGTTGTCATTTCAGAATGTGAGATTCTGTGGTGGAACGTATCACAACTGATATTTTTCTGAATTTTGGAATTTTTTATACCTGCTTCACAAATACATGTTTTTAACAAACCTTTATACAGATCAGAGCCCAAGATGTGTTAGTTGAGCACCATTCTTTTCTTTTCACATAGCTTTCTGGCCTGGCTAGCTCAACACTAGATCCAGAATCAGGGCATTTGCAACTGTCATCCAGGTGGCTTTTCTACATAGACTCTTCCTAGCCACATACCATAGAAAAGGTGGTGTAGCTCCAAACTTCCATACAGTAAAACCCCAACTTTGCTTAAACAAAGTTTGAAGCTGGCTATCAGTGACTCCTGGGCATGATCTATTTTAATACAGTGATTTTTCTTATGCCACTTTTACACCTATGTAAACGATGTTACTTCTGATACACAATGTCATAGTTCAGATCAGAATCAGGCCTTATAGCTTCCCCCCAGCAAGTTCAGTGACTGGAAGGAGGAATGGGGCATTTTGGCCCCAGAAATGGCTACAGGTCATAGGAGAGTTTGAGCAGTGTGAGACCTTTTATGTATCTTTCCTCACTCAAAAGACCAGTCCAGATAGAAAGCCATAAGGAGGAGCTTTGTTTCCAGATCCTGTCTCATGATGCAGGGAATGGGGGAAGAAAAGACTACTTGATATAGGAAAACATAGCAACTTGGAAAATAAAGATCTTGATCAGGAACAACACTAATATAGCTTTGATATACCTAATGGAAGGTTGAGAATGAAAACTTGCTTTCCTATTACTGTACTGCTGTTTAATGGTCTAGAAGTCAGTGTCCTATCAATGACAGATGCCTATTCAATTTCTTTTGCACTCATCAGAATTCATTTTATTTTGACATTTTTACACTCCTTCCCCCCTTTTCTACCCCCCCCCCCCCCCCAAGTTTATAATTGTAAAAATGATCCCTGGACTAGAGAAAGCTTTGAGGTTCTTCAAGACTAAGGGTGCTATATAAATCTGTGAGACTATTAAATTGGCATAATATATTTATGTACATTCTTCACTATGTATATAGAATCATTTTATATTTGCAAAAAGATGAACACCAGTTTTATCTCAAGTTAGTACCACTAGTGCCTAGCGTTCAGTAAGAGTATGTTTGGGGAAAATTCTGTTGGTACCAACACTTGGAGCGTAAAGTGTTGTAGCTTGTCACAGAGAGTGTCACATACATCTGATACTTGGCATTTGTATTTTCCTAATTAGTTAATGTACATTTTAAAAATTTCACCTTGTATCTATCTGTCATTAAAATTTTTAGCTCATTCTCTGACTTACCAGCAGGCAGAGAGAAATTAAATAAACTTAGGCAACATACTTTCATAATGAACCTATGAAAAACAAGCCTAATAAATCCCAAACGTAGTCATACAGAATTTCTACTTTTACCTGGAAGTGAAATTGGAGTGTCAATCAGAAAAGTTGCACATTGTTAGCTGTGGTTATAGAGTTCTGTTACAGGTCATGTTAACCACAGTTAACAATGGTTGGCTTGTTTCATGAAACACCCTTTTCAAGCTCCTCAGAGATGCCAGAATAGTCTGTTTGGATACTAATATCAGATTTGTTCAAACCTCAGTGCAGAACATTATGTACCACATCTTATTGTACAGTCAGTTGTTAGACACAGTGTTCAGGAAAGCTAGTTAATGTTTTAGTTTGCCCCAAGAACCCCAGCAATACCAGCAAGAAGACAGGAATTGTGTTGCATTGCTGGCCTCCTGCCCAGATCCTATTGACTACATGCACTATGGCTATTAGTGACCTGCTGCATAATTAGCGGAGCTTTCAAGAATCACAAAGCTCTGAATTCTCTCAGCATGCAAGTCATGCATGATGCTAGGTGCAGAATCACTAATGTAACAGCAACATTTTCTATTTATTGTGGAATGAAGATAGATAGTAAGGGAACTCCAGTGGTTGGTTAATCAATTTAGTGTGTGTACTAATAAGTATCTTTTTCCTTATTCTAATGGTGTCAGTTCTTACAATATGTCACCTCTGATGGGGTTCTAGTGGTGAATGTTTATTAGACAAATAGAAATGATGGTCTAATGGCCTATGCATTTTGCAGCTGAAGGAGTTTCCTGCATGGTTCATGCTGGAGTCACAGGACCCAGGAGTGAGAGTTCTGCAGGAAGATATCTTGGGAGAAGTGGAATATCAGGAAGATATTTCTCTTTTTTAAAATTATACCTTAAATTCAGGCCTGGTCTACACTGGTGGCTTAATTTGAATTAAAGTCTCTTAATTTGAATTAATTATTCCCACATCTACACTTGTGCATTGTTAATTTGAATTAAGGAGCCTTTATAATTGAATTAATAAAACCACCTCTGCAAGTGGATTAGCGCCTGAAGCGCATCAGTTAATTCGCATTAGTGTGAGTGTGGATGCAATGAGACTTAATTCAAATTAATTGGCTTCCAGACTGTATCACATGATGCCCCATTTCAGTACCCTCCCCCAAAGCAGCCCCGGGGAAGATTTAAATCTTCATTTCCTGCAGTGAATGGGTTTAAAATCCAAGATGTGATCATCTCCCCCCCCCCCCCCCCAACACACACAACAAGCCCTTTGCAGTTTTTCTCTTTAAGGGTTTGAAAGATTTCACCATCCACCATCCTCCCCCTGTGGTGAATGAGTTTTAACTGCCCAGCAAGCCTTTTGCAGTTTGTCCCTTTGAAAGTTTAGCCCTTTAAAGTTTGTCCCTTTGAAAGATTTCACCACCCACGCCCTCCGGGCGTGGTGAATACGTTTTACATGCCCGCAGTGAGAGGAAATTCTTTGCTACATTGTTTCAGTGGCTAATCATGGAAATTGATACTTTCTTAAAGGTTTATTCATGGTGCTACATGTGGATACATTATATCACGCTTTCCATCAGTGAAATGGAAACATTTGTATCACTGTATTAATATACTCACTGACTCCCTTGTTATTTATCTTACATTCTACAGACACCTGTAGGATCAAAATCAAAGACAAGCAATATATAGGGGGGTGGTAGGGGGAGCATGAAAGGCAAACAGCATACAGTTCTAAAGAAATCTAGGATAAGGTGTGATGTATTTGCCACGGTCAAAATGAGAGCATAGTTCAGCTGGCTCCATGTGCCTGCAGCAATGGGGATCGGGGGAGTAAAAAAAACAGCATGAAAATCCTTTTCCTGTTTGTTTGGGGGTGGGGAAGCAGCGCTGCATCCTAGGATGATGACACTCGTCACAACAGCTCTATGGTTAGTTGCACTGTGGGATAGCTTCCCACATTGCACTGCTTTCTAATTCGAATTAAGGCTGGCCAGTGTGGACGCAAGAAACTAGCACAAACACTGTAGTGTGGACAGTCTGCAGCGCTTTCTATAAATCGCTTTTTGTAATTTGAATTAAGCTAATTCGAATTAGTGCTGCAGTGTAGACATAGCCTCAGCGAGTGACTATTTTAAGGATTAAGTTAATTAGTGGATTTGTGTAGTTTTGAAAGGCCGTTATCAGCACCACTCTGGTGTATGTGTGCTATATATCCCACATATGCATGGATGGAACTGCCATGGAAGAAGGAATCCGGCTGTTTGTTAATGATTTGGAACATCAAGCTGTGCAGTAGTTAATCTTATGTAGCTGCGGGGAATGTATGTAGCCTTTCTATATCCTAATTTTTGTTAATGTAACATAAGGCCAGGTACTTAAGGGACAGGGACCAATTCCTGCTGTCTGCATAGTACTGAGCACAGTGGGGGCCCTTGATTCTGATTTGGGGCCTCTGCATACTATTGTAATACAAACATGAAGCTCAAGTCTGTATTTCACAATGTGGGCTTCGTTCCCTGCTCTGCTACAGACTTCCTGTGGGAATTTGGGTAAGTCACTTCACACTCTCTGAGCTTCAGTTTTCTCCTTCTGTCAGATGAGAAAACACAATACTTCCTTACTGCACAGGATAAATTCTTGGGCATTTGTAGAATGCTGTGACTGCAAAAGAAGTACAAAATATCATACAGTATCCCATAAGTGCTAAATGTCATGATAAACTGAATCTACACAACACCAGACATCCTGTGCCCACTGAACGTCTTGCTGTCATCTCTTCAAAGGGCTTTTATTTATGTTGGCCCATTACTTATGTAGTGAAGGAGTCTGTCACTAGAAGCAGGTAGAGCCAAGAGATTGGTTGGTGGGTGTGCGCAAAGCTAAATGGGTAATTCTTCATTCTGTTTAAGTTCTAGGCCAAGTTCCTTTGAGCTAATATGTTTGCATTAGGGAAGCTGTACAGGTGGTAGTGCTTCTGGAACTAAAGGGAGGTTTGGTACCAGCTGGGAGCTTCCATTTTGAGTCAAGTGGATGGGGCTAATTAGTTGGAGCCTACTGGAAGAGGGGTGTTGGTGCTATGAAGCCTGTTCCATTCTTGATAGATTGTTAGCTTAGGCAGATGCCTGAGCTGGGGCCTGCTTTGGAGGACTTAGTTATTCTGGGACTGACATTAGCCTGCATCTGGTTTAGGCAGAGGTCTGGACTGGCTTGTCAAGACTTCTGTTTAGCCTGGATGAAGGCTTGTTCCAACTCCGAGGGTGTTTACTTTATTTGGCAGCCATATTGTTATGAAATTTCTACGGTAATTTTAAAACTTATGTTTCAATTGCTATGGGACCTACATTTTTAAAGTGTCATCCCCCCATATTTGGCACTGCTAGGTCTTTTTTTCTTGCTTTCCCCTTCATGGTATCTGTCTCTGTGATCCGCAGGTCACACTTGTTAAACTGCAGTGTGACAATGTACTATCCAGAGCAGGCAGCACAAGTGAACCTTTATAAGGCTTGAGTGTTCAAAAGTGTCAGTGATATCACTAGCCTAATAAAGCATTTGTTAACCTAAGGGTTGAAATGCTGCCTTTTAAACAAATGAATTGCAATTAATCTGGCTTAACTTTTAATTAAAATTGTCTTGAGATAATCAGAAACAAAACACGCTCTGGAATTTAACTTCAGAAAATCAGATACAAGGGGCATTTCTGAGATAACTGGCTGCAAGAGAGGCTGAAACACCACTGCTTCCTTAACAGAAAGGATCTGTAGATGGAGTTCACTGACAAGAGTCAAAGCAGATCCCAAAGAAATACCATGCCAGTTAAGCTAAATGAGCAAGCTGCTGTGCTTTGGTGAGCACTAATCTACAAAGTGCATTTTTATGCTTTTGAATGGGCCATCTTCTTTAAAAAAAAAAAAAAAAAAAAAAAAAGTTCAAAATGTGTGACATTCCAGGGAAGGAAAGCATGCCTCTGGGAAATTGGGTAGAGAGATCTCAAGGACTCCAGCCTTTGTTTTGTCAAATTATCCTCTTCTGACTTCATAAAATACAGATTCAAGCAACAGAGGATGAAATTATTCATAATAAATGTACTGAATACACATAATTTAACCATCTGACAGAGGGGTTAAGTGGCAGTGTTTCCAGACAACATATTTATCTAGACTGGCGAACACTAGAGAGGTTTGTCAGGAACTGCTAATGTATCTCCCCAGCTAACAAATATAAGAAATACTTTGTATTTGTTCACACCATTTCACCTGCCAAAATAATGCAAGCTGGAAGGAACAACCTAAACTGCTCCCACACATATCTTTGTTTGCAAAAGTGTTTCCCAAACTGTGGTAGGATGCTCCTGGTTCCACCCATTGTGTGTAGCTTCAGCCAGGACCCCTGAAAGGATGCACACTAAGTGGTGCCATGTGGGGGCCTCTGCAGCCACTCTAGAACTGCCAGACCACCTCCAGAGCACTTGCCACCCCAGCTTCTCCAGCAGAGGAGAACCAGCAGATTTGGATTGGGACAGCAGGACAGATTCAGACTACCAGAAGTGGAGCTGAAGAACAGAGGGGGGAGGGGCTGGCCAGCCGTGTTTTCCTGTTTTAACACCAAAGTTTCTCCTCATTCAGCATGGAGGGAACAAAACCAACAAACAAACCACAGTGAACCAAGCCAATGCACTGCTGGGGAATTGTGTGTACTCTTTTTCCAGGTTGTGCTGAAAGCAGAGCACAGTAATCAACAGTGTAGTTCTGAGAAGCATGTGGGAGAGTGGTAGAAAGATATAACCTAGGAAGGGCAGAGGGGTATCTGCATGTGGGATATTTAAAAAACAAACAAACCATGGCTCCTGGTGCTAACTGGTTCATTTCAAATGCAGAAGTTTTTCTCTTCCAAAATGTGTTATGAGCCCAGGAGAAGAGTAGGAATAACTGAGCAGTGTTCAGAGAAAGAGAACTCCAGCAGATGTTTCCATCTGGGGGCAAAATTTTAACTAAGGGTCCTAAAGCCCCCTATATCCCACCACCTCACCCCCTTTTCCCCAGCTCCAAGATGATCCTCCTCCATGTCCCCTCCTGTAGTTTGCTCCATTTGATTAATTATGAGTATTTAGCACTTTCCTGTGAATCATCTGCCTTCTGTCAGAGAGGGAGAACTAAACTAGTTGGCTCATTGGTCTGTTCTAGTGCTGCTATTTGAGCTTTCTTCAGCCTTTACTAGGTATGGCTGATTATTGTAAAGTGTGTGGATTAAAAAAAGTAGCCACAAGGAAATAGTTAAAGCTGGAGTAGTATTGTATATCAATGATGAGGTAAACTGTAATGAAATCAGAAGGGATGGAATAGATCAGACAGAGTCCGTTTAGGCTAAAATCACTTTGGGGAAGAAAGCTAAGAGAGATACCCCAAGCGCTATCCCAGGGTATGTTACAGACCCCCTGGATCCGATTTGGGTATGGATAGAGACCTCTGTAATGTTTTTAATTAAATAAATACTACTGGGAATTGTGTGATTATGGGAGACTTTACCTTATCAGATATAGACTGGAGGACAAGTGCTATTAACAATAGTAGGGCCCAGATTTTCCTGATGTGATAGATGACAAATTTCTTCTCCAAATAGTTGCTGAACTTACAAAAGGTGATGCTATTTTAGATTTGGTATTATTGGGTATCGAGGACTTCATAGAAGAACTGGTTGTAGAGGACAGCCTTGGTTCTAGTGATCAGGAACCAATTCAGTTTAAACTAAATGGAAGGATAAACAAAAATAGAACTGCAACAAGGGTCCTTAATTTTTTTTTAAAGTTGCCCTTTGAAATCAAGAGAATCCGTTAGGGAAGTGGACTAGACCAAAGAACCCAAAGATCTGAATGTGGAGGAAGCTTAGAATTACTTAAAGTTGTAGAAAATCTGAAGCCTGCATCCCAAGCAAGAGTTAAAAATTAGGGAAGGGTTGCAGACCAAGCTGGATGAGCAAGCATCTCAAACAGGTGATTAAGGGAAAGCAGAAAACCTACAAGGAAGGGAAGATGGGAGGGATCAGCAAGGAAAGCTACCTCCTGGAGGTCACAAAGTGTAGGGATGAAGTGAGAAATGCCAAAAGCCAACCAGAGTTAAACCTTGCAAAGGAAATTAAAACCAATAGTAAGAGGGTCTATAACCATATAAATAAAAAGAAAACAAGGAAAGAAGTGGGACTGCTAAACACTGAGATGGGGTGGAGATTAAGGCTAATCTAGACATGGCCCTATACCTAAACAAATATTTTGCCGCAGTTTTTAATAAGGCTACAGAAGAGTTTAGGGCTAGTGGCAGGGTGGCTAATGGGAATGAAGATATCGAGGTAAAAATTACCAAATTTGAGGGTCTTGTCCACATGCTCAGGGTCTAAGTGATTGCCATATTTGGGATTGTGAAGGAATTTTCCCCTGGGTTTTTTTGCCTTCCTCTGCAGCATGGGTGACTTGCAGGTTTCAAGTAGCGTAAATGGTGGATTCTCTGTAACTTGAAATCTTTAGCTCATGATTTGAGGACTTCAGTAACTCAGCCAGAGGTTAAGGGTCTATTACAGGAGTGGGCGGGTGAGATTCTGTGGCCTGCAATGTGCAGGAGGTCAGACTAGACGATCATGATGGTCCCTTCTGACCTTAAAGTCTGAGTCTGAGTTTTGTTTCTTGGTTTCAGCATGTATGTATTTGATATGTGGGAATTTTATGTCAAGCAATTAGTCTGGTAACAGGCATTATTCATTTGAAAGGATAAAATGGAACATTCAGTCTGCAAAACCACTTGACCATAGGATGATGTTAGAGGAGTGGTTCCCAACCTTTTTGGCCCGAGGACCACAAATATCATTTTTACAACCCTGAAGGGCCATCAGTCTATCAACTCATAAAAAATGTATTGATGCATACACCATTAACGATCACATATTTAAAGTAAACATTTTGATGCTACTGTGCTCATTTTTACATTCACTGTTTTACACCTACAGATTACTCACAGTACGTCACACGCTCACAGAGAAAGCACTAGTGTAGATGAGGGACTGTCATTACACACTGAAGCACCTGGCCCGGCAGCTAAGTCACGGTGGGTGGCCTGCTGAGTGCAGGCCAAACCATGAGGCACTGATTTTTAGAGCCCTGCCCCTCCTCAAGCATGGTGGGTCCTGGCTGCTCCACCAGAAGTGTCCCCCCTCCCCCAGCTGCAGCCAGACAGAAGGAGTTCAGCGACGAGGCTGCCTCCTCGCTGATCTCCCGTCTCCCTGGCTGCAGCAGAGAAACTGCACTCTTCCTGTAGCCATGTGCACTCCAACTGGGTCCCTACGCAGTGGCTCCCTTCTGCAGCCAGGGGGATGGGAGATCCTGTGCTCCCCTCCCTCTGGCTCCAGCAGGGACCCCAGCGCCTAGGGACCCAGGAGGAGCACTTTGCCATGCTTCCTGCTATAGCCAGGGGAGGGGAGCGCTGATCTCCCGTTCCCTTAGCTGTAGCAAAGAGCCTTCACCGGTCTTGTAACCCTGCAGCAACGCTCTGCCTAGGTCCTTAGGCGGTGGCTCCCTTCTGCAGCCAGCGGGAGGGGAATGGCGGGCCGCTTTGAAAGATCCCATGGGCCACTTTTGGCCCCTGGGCCACAGGTTGGGAACCACTGTGTTAGAGGCAGCATATAGTTTATTGTTTTTATAATAGTGTAATACAAATAGAGGTTGGGTGCGTAATCAATAAAACCAGTGCCGTACACCCAAATTTCAGATGCATGTCACAATATATACCTCACAATCCCATTCGGTGACACTGCCGGCATGTGGCTAGGAAGTGTTGTGTGTAAGCGTGCGAGGCTAAGGGGCATAGTCACTACTTGATTTGCATCCTGTACTCTTAATAGAGTTTCCACGTGTGCCAAGAGGAGGAAACACCCTGGGCTGGCTTTTCTAGCTCTTATTACCTATTGAAGAGTATTATAAAATATCCATAAACATACATCAAGGTTGAAATGGTGCTGCCATGTGTCAGAAGGGCTGCAGACATCTCTCTTATAATGGATTTCACTTTAACGCCTTTGCTCCACAATTTCAGTAATCACTGCTTCTTTCCATATACACTGCATGGCAAACTGCAGCCTGGAAATCTAATGAAAAGTAAATAAGGTGGGCTTACTACCTTTATTGAAACACATTAAGTCTCCTGCTGGGTTCAAAGAGCTACCCAGCATCAAGAACTAGGATCCATTGTTACTGTTGCATTGACAGATTTGAAGTGAGTTGGAGAATGCATTTGGGAGTGATGGGAGGGGGAATTGGATCCTATCATATCCCAAAAGGATGAACTTTCCAGTAGTTGAAGAAGTTCTATCTAAATCAGTATCAAGCTGGAGTCAGGCAGCAAGGACTTGGTGAAGAACCTGGGCTGGAGACTAGCTGTTGGTGGTTCCCAACTTTTTTGAGTGAAAGCCCCACTAGTGAACACTAGGTAAAACACACGCCCCCTCACCAGCCATAAAAACATATAACCCCTATAAACACATGTAATGATGATAACACTAAATTACATAATAATAATAATAATAATAAATTACTCTTACCTGAGTAAGGAGCTAAGCCTTCCCTGGCACAGCGGCCACTGCACACCCCGTGTGGCTTGCCTTTTTCCATCCCTCGTGGAGTGAGGGTAATGGAAGCGGGCTCTGGTGGATTGGCCAGGGCTGCTCCAGGTCCCCACCAGCAGGGGGCTGCTCCTCTCAGGCCGGGCTGCTGCTCCGCTCCAGTTGGTATGGAGTTTGAAGCAGCGGTGCAGAGCTCAGGGGGCTAAATTACCTCAGTATTACTGAAGCCTCATGGACCCCATGTAATCTTTGGTGCTCCCCCCCAAAGGGGGTCTCGCACCCCAGGTTGAGTACCCTGGGGTTAAAGTTAACCATCGTAACTGCTCTGGAAAGGACTTTGCCCACCTGGTAGAGAGAAGTTTAATTGTTGCTCAATCTTTTTCCAGACAGTACACAGAGTTTTACAGAGTAAAATGGCAGGGCCCTGGCATCATTAAATCAGAGATTATTGAGGGATGCAAGGGGTGGAATTCTGAAACAAATAATTTTCTTACAGTTTAAGATTTCTAAGTACAATTAAAAGGTGATTCCTACTGAATGCATTAGGGGTGGGGAAAAACCTTAAAGATTAAAATAAATGGAAATCCCTAAGCTAGTGTAGGGCTGTGAATTGAATAGTAACCTTGGTGTCAGATTTGTTTCTGCTTGTGAATTCCATAGTTTTTAATAATTAGGGGCTTTTTAATAACTTGCTCTGTGGCACTCATCTTCTCTTTCAACTGCATTTAGCTACCTTAATTGTAACTTAATTGAGGCTTTTTTTTTGGAGTTCACCTACTCTCTTCCCTCACTGAAACATTAGTGGTTGGGCCCTGTTTCTTCCTGGCTGTGCTTCTCTTTGCATTTAAAATCCTTATGAATGTTGCAGTCTCCCTTGGCTGGTTTTCACAGCTAGGGCATAACTTTTCTGTTTCTTGTTTAAGTAAACTGTCATGCTCTGCTTTCCCTACATTGCTTTTCTATTGAGTCAAAGGGCACACAGCACCCTAATTTCCTTCTTTGACAGGGTTATTGGCCTAGTGGATGGGGGAAGGTGTAAATGTCATATCTTGATTTTTAGTAAGGTTTTTGACACAGTACCACATGACATTCTCATAAGCGAACTACAGAAATGTGATCTGAAGGAAATTACTATAAGATGGTTGCAGAATTGGTTGAAAGACCATACTCAGAGTAATGATCACTGGCTTGCTGTCAGACTGGGAGGGTATATCTAGTGGAGTCCTTCTAGGTCTGGTACTAGTCAATATTTTCATAATGACTTGGATAATGGAGTGGAGAGTATGCTTGTGCAATTTGCAGATGACACCAAGCTGGGAGATGTTGGAAGTACTTTGGAGGCCAGGATTAGCATTCAAAATGACCTTGAAAATCAGGAATTGGTCTAAATTCAACAAGATGAAATTCAATGAAGATAAATGCAAAGTACTTCACTTAGGAAGGAAAAATCAAATGCACAACTATAAAACAGGAATAGCTGGCAGATGGTAGTAATGCTGAGAAGGATCAGGGGATTATAGTGGATCACACATTGAATGAGTCAACAATGTAATGCACTTGTGAAAAAAGCTAATATTCTGGGTACATTAACAGGAGAGTTGTGTAAGACACAGGCAGTAATTGTCTCGTTCTGCTTGGCACTGGTGGTGAGGCTTCAGCTGGAGTACCGTGTCCAATTCTTGGGGCCACGCTGTAGGAAAGGTGTGGACCACTTGGAGACAGACCAGAGGAGAGCATCAAAAATGATAAAAGTTTTTAGAAAACCTGACCTATGAGGCAAGGTGAGCATGTTTAGTCTTGAGAAACAAAGACAGAGAGGGGACCTGATAAGTCTTCAAGTATGTTAAGGGCTGTTTATAAAGAGGATTGTGATCAATTGTTCTCCATGCCCACTGAAGATAGGACAAGAAATAATGTGCTTAATTTGCAGCAAGGGAGATCAAGGTTAGATATTAGGAAAATCTTTCTTACTATAAGGGTCGTTAAGCTCTGGAATAAGCTTCCAAGGGAGATTGTGGAATCACCATCACTGGAGATTTTTATGAACAGGTTGGACAAACACTTGTCAGACATGGTCTAGGTTTACTTGATCCTGCTTCAGTTCAGGGGGCTGGACTTGATGACCTATTGAAGTCCCTTCCAGTCCTACCTTTCTGTGATTCTATGACCCAATATTTGTGTGAAGTGTCAGGTTTGTTTTCTTATGCAGCCTTCCCATTTTTATTTTCATTTCAACACAATTTTTGTTCTTGCATCTCTTACGTTATGTTCTCCATCTTGCATAGCATAAGTGAGAACCCTAGTTTTGTGCATCTCACCAACTCTGACTCAGAAAACAAGTGTTCTGGAAAGTTATTAAGGAATTTCTCCGTCATGTGATGATTCCGGCTCTATTTGCATGAGATGGGACCAGGTTATCTTGTGATGATTTTAGCAGCTGAACCCACACTTCCTCTACCACTAGAGTTCTGTGGCATGCTTAGGAAAATATCTTCACCAGCAAATATCAGTGTCATGCCTGAGTAAATCAATGTCTGGAGTTAAAGATAATTTAAAAAGTGATTGTACACACATGAGAATCAGTTTTACACAAATTAGTGGCAATCCTGCTCCTTAAGTCTATTAAAAACAAACAAACAAAAAAACCAAACCCCCAAAACCTTACTGCAAATTTCCAGTTATAAAATGGGCTTTAAATATCTAGGACTAAAGCTCACTCTTAATTAACACACCCCACTGCTCTCCCCCATCCCACACTCACCCCAAAAAGTGGATTTACCCAAATGGCAAAATCTCCATTCTTCTCTGAGGTGATAGATGTCTTTTTGAAACAAATATTGCCCTAAGATGCTCCTTTCCAAGTTTTAACCCCGTTACAAATCCATCTTTAGACAAAGCCATTAAACAAATGCTTTGTAAAAATAACTTTTAAAGACCCCATGAGGTAATATTTTTGTAGCTAACCTTATCGAAGGAAACAGAAAGTTTGACTCCTCCCAGGTGGAAGTTATGCAATTATGCACCATCCATAAGAATAATAGGAACAGTTTGACACCCACAGTCACCCCTGACCAGCATGACATACCATCCAACAACACATGCTATGATTTTTAAATTTTTATTCATTTATTTTTTGTTAAGATATTGTTGAATTTATGGATAAAACTGTAAAATCCAAGGTTAGAAAACCAGAAGCAAAAGTTAACTCTTTACTTGAAATTAGTGACTATGGGGTGTGTGACATAATACATTTTGAGATATGGTTGTCTACAATGAAAACCAAAAGTATGTGGCAACATCAACGACATTCAGCAAACTCCAGTCCAACAGAATGATTCCTCTGTTGTTACCACATGTCCTGAGGCATATCTATGAATAAACAGACTTGTCCTATCATTCTAAATGGCTAGGATATCAGTGAATTAGGATTCTACCTTTCACCTTCAGATGTGTCAAATGTGCCTGCTCCAAAACCCACTAACATCCATCAGTGGGAGACTTTTTCCTTTGACTTGAATGCACTATGGAGCTGACCCCATATGAACAGCATGTAAATATCCCTTTACTGATATAGCACATTTGTAAATATGGTGGTTGTTCAGATTATGTATATTTGACTCTATAATTACTGTCTTTCATTAAGAACTGCAAGACTTTGGCATGATGGAAGCAACACTGTCTTGTTATAAATTAACTGAGATCTTTTTTAAAATCAAATCCCACAGTCTCTTATTAATTCTAGTTCTAAAAATATTTTGCTGTGAGGCAACTTTGCAGCAGAGATGCATTTAGAGAAGGCAAGCTGAACGTTTAATGGTGGCATGTGCTGATTTAAAAAGTATATGCCAGCAAGTAGCAATATTAAGTTATGGAAAAAGAAATATTTCTTAGGAAATGATCAGCAGGATCTAATTCACTTTAGGCAGCCTTGCGCTGTCTGTGTTGGCCCTTGCTTCTCTCTCTGGGGTCTGAAAGATATGTCTTTTAACTCCTGGTCTGCTCTTTGAAGTCAACTGAATGGAAAAAGCCCATCTCCTGAGACTCACAATTGCTACACTTTTAAAGTTAGATTAATTGAAGAGGAGAGAGAACCTGGTAGCCGGTAACCTGTATTTGAAGGATTTTTCCTGAGGGTATTTGGGAGCTATTAGTGAGGGGTGATTCTCTGGGTATTTAGCCCATGGCAGTCCATCCAACCAGCAGTCCATTGTGCTGGTCTAGGTCAGGCTATTCCCTTTCTCTATTTACTCCTTTTCAGAAGAGTGGGCCTGATTCTCAGCGCAGGTGGTTGCTAACATCAGAACAGTGAAGAATTTAGTTCTGAGTTCACAAACACGTGGAAGACTCAGACCCAGGGGAATGAGCCCATTTCAGCAGAGCTGTAGGAAGTAGGGGAGAGGATGCTGGAAGCCCATAGAGAGAGACATCACCTCCAGTGCTCATGGATTTGCACTATAAAGGGGCTCATTTTGTGTCACCTTTGAAGACTTGGGTATGAACCCTGCTTGTTATAGCTGGACCCTGAGTTAATCTTCATTGTTCACGTACATCTCTTCTTCCTCTGCAGACTCCCCCTCCCCAGTCAGAATTCCAGGTGTCCATGGCATGTGGGGCACTAAGCTGTGAAATTCACATGGCTGCCACATTGCTGGCAGAGAACCAGGAACAGAGAAGCCCTGGGTGGCTTCCCTGGGCTCCCAGTGGAGAACTGAGAGGGGAAAAGCACAAGGCGGCTTCTCTGCCCACTCTCCACAGAGCTGGGGCAGGAGCGGGCGGGGTGGAGGGCAATAAGCCAGGGCAACTGAACCCCACTCCGCAGGGGTCAGAAGTCCTGTGTGGTTTCTCCTGGAAACGGGTGGGGGAGCAGCACATTGGGAGCCTCTGGGTCTGCTGCCAGGGAGATAAGAGACAGGGCTTGGGGGGCTGTCAGCACCCCACACTGCCCCGGTTCAGTGAGGATGCACTCCACCACCCCAGGAGGATAGTGTAGACGTCAGTCACTGCAGAGTCAGTTTAGATCAGTGAGTAAAGATTGTGCTATCTAGGGGTGGGCAGTGTTGCCTCTGTCTAGTTAGCTTGAGGCTCCATCGTGTCAGTGGATCGCCAATAATGTGCTCAGCACAAGAGTCCCTGAATACTTTAATTCTTCTTCTTGGGACTCATAAATACGTTTCTGAAGAGCTGGTGGGTGGTGGAGCTTTGATTTCAGTAGGGACTAGACTGCAACAAGTGTCTGGTATATTTAAAAGATACCTTAGCACAGGATACTCCCTGCTCCTCTACAGAGTGTTCATCTGCACCCCACTCTTCAGTATACTCGCTGAACGCCTTGTTACGCTAGCAATGCACTCCCTCAGCTTTTAGGAACCAGTATAAATATTTCTGCCAAGTGCTTTCTACAGACGTTTGCCAAGTGGAGTTGACACCCTCCTTGATTGTGTGACCATGAGAGTATTTGCTATTTAAATGCAAAACCACAAAGTCTCTACTCTCTCTGTGCAACATATGTACCTCTGGGGCAAAGGGTTTCTAACAGGCAAATGGAGGTTTTTCTGAGGATGCTCCTTGTTAGTACTGGCAGCACATATTGCCTTGAATGGCACTAAATACAGAGCTGCTTTTCAAGGTAATTTTTTTTTTAAGACCAGGTCCAGTCTTGTTCTTCAGTGGTGCTTCATGTACTGAACAATTACATCTCTATTTAGTGACGCTTCCCTTTTAACCAGCATTACAATTTAATAGACTTGGAGCAGCCTCTGAAATGTGTTATTTCCCATCACAGCAAAGGAGAGTTTCGAGGAAGAATTTGTGTGTGAACATCTTTTTTTGTAAATCTTTAGTGTCAGACTAGCCTGGGGGATGTTGGGTTTGCTAGCAAACTCTGGCTCCACTGATTGAGTGACTTGCTGTGCAACAGGCAGCAGGGCAAAAACATTTGGGGTGGGGCTGGGAGATATTAATGAAGTACTATTGTTTGTATGTAACTTAGTTTATAAGCTATCAGAATCAGAATTATGCGTTTCAGAACCCCTAGTAGACAATCAACCGTGTGCTTAATGCTGAAGGAGACCCTGGAGTAGGCAAGGTTCTTCCCCAACAAACTCGCTGTGTAGAGGCCTGACCTTACCAATGCAGGCTGCTGATTGCTTTGAGTAGTCCTATTGATGGTGAGCCATAGGACTGCTCAACTAGCCAGCACTACACTGGTAGCAAGAATTTGCAGGATAGGATCCTCAGGACCCTAGAAATGTTACCCACCGGTTTAAAAAGGTGGGATTCCAGGCAGTGGAATTAACACGTCGTCCTCCACTTTCTCACAATTCACTGCCTCATTTGCCCTCTAGTTGAGCCCCCTTAGACTGCAAATTCATGAGCACTGGAGGTGAATTCAGCCCTCACACCTGGGTTTGAAGTATACACACTGAGCAAGTGACTCCTGTAGTTCCAATGATGAAAGCTAGTTACTTGTGAGGAATGTGTGTTGCTGTGTACCTCAGTAAGAGACCTGCTAGCCAATGCTGAGGGTGCAATTCATTTTGACTATAATGGGTGGTTGGTGTTTTGGTTTGTGTTGGCATTAAGGCTTCTGGATATTTTAATTATTAAACTGAAAAATACCATAAAGTCCTTCCCTTTGACTCCTGCCTCTGAATCCTTCAGCCAGCTTTTCAGGCTTCATCAGTTTTGTGCTAAGGAGCAACCCAGAATGGACACAGAGACATGGAAGACAGCCAGCAGAGGGCACCTGCTGTAAGCAGGTTAAAATCTAACTGGCATTAGAAACACATGAAATCTACCTCTCTTGGGCCCCCAAATGGACCATGACCTGTGATTCTCCAGGTGGAGACCATATGAAGCAAGAATCTTATTGTCAATATGTAGAATGAAACTTCTAGCAGAGCTGGGCAAAGCCCCAGACTACCTACTCTAAAAACCTGACTCTCTAAGTAGGTTTACTGATAAATTTGCCAAGGTTCTTGAAACTTTTTTCAGATGACCCATGGCCACCTACTTCTTTTGGAAACTGGGCAAATCATCATGGTAGCTAAAAGCTGAGTTTCAAATTCAGTGAAATAGAAAACTCAAACTCAGGTGACCTGAACCAAAACCGAAAAGGTGAAATAGTGTTATTCTCTAGACACTGGTGCTTTAAATAAGGAGCAGCCTAAACCAAACATCATTTCTGCACACCCCTTTAATGTTAGGAAAGTTTGGATCAGAATCACAGCTTAGCTGTCCCTGGCTCTGTAGTGGAGTTCTGCAATAAATCAATTGCAATTGGCTAAATCCCAGTGAAGAGAAAGTGCAAATTTTCCCAATGCCCACTAGATGGTGCAGCAAGTTGCAATAGTCTGATTGCCAAAAACCTGCTTTCAAAAGTTACACTTTTCATGCATGGGACTAATGCATGTAACAAGCCAGAGATTTGGAATTTGATTATAAAAAGAGTGGGTTTTGTGCATCACGCAAGCTGCACTGTTATCATTCTTGGGATACCAGAATGGGGCTGAGCACATGACTTCCTGGCACTGCTCACACGGTTCACAAGAATGTAGAGATCATGAATTCTCTAATTCTTCTACTAGTGGCATTGGATTTGCTAGTCTGTGTGACCAAAGCAGTTGACTTGGTCTTTGCGTGGCTAGCTTTGAATTCAGCACACATTTTTTAATAATCATATTCCCTTTTATTTTATTTTATTTTTATTTTTCTCCTTAGATGTAAACATGAGAAACGACATATGGAGGCTAAAAATGGAAGACTTATTAGGTTGGCAAGTTCATCTGCCCCAGAGCAGGAATTCTAGAACTGTAATTAGAACTTTGCTAGCAAGAATCAGGCTTAACCATGGCTCTGGTTAACACAATTTGAGCTGTAGTGTATGGTAGATGGATTTTAAAAGTAGCTTATCTTTATTGTTATTTATTATATTTGAGTTGCTGTCTATCCCACCGTTGTGTAATTCTTACCCAGTTAGAGCGCTCCCAGGTGCTCTGATATTATTACAGTGATAGCTCCCTGTAAATACCTAGGTAGATCAGATTGATATGTAATAGTCTGAGGCAAGATTCACAAAGATGATTTTCAAATGAAACTTGCTGGCAATATTGTAATTCAGCTCTGTTTTACTCTGGATTTTATTCTTCTTATTGCCATCTTGACAGTTGAAATGACAAAATTGCAATTCAGAAGCTTTTTAAGAATCACATTTATCACTTTCAAGTTATACATTTCCTTGTGATGGTCACTACTTAAAATTTCCAACATAGAATTCTTGGAACATTTGAAGTGATAAAAATGAATTAATGATAGGGGATAGTTTTCAGTTTGATTTGTAGTGTGGCATTCGGGCACATATCTGATTACAATATATCCTATAAAAGGGAGTTTTATACTCTCTTTAAAAATTATAATAGACTAGTTTGCAGTCTTAATAGCAAAAGCAATTGCATTTTTTTTAAATTAAAAACTATATTACGATATATTTTACCATTACAGATTTTGTTGATCTTTTTCCCAAG
This sequence comes from Emydura macquarii macquarii, assembly GCF_026122565.2. Taxonomy (NCBI): domain Eukaryota; kingdom Metazoa; phylum Chordata; order Testudines; family Chelidae; genus Emydura; species Emydura macquarii. The sequence continues at coordinate 75,545,708 of NW_027131390.1, forward strand.
CAAATATTTCCACATGACAACAGACTGAGTGCTTCACATGATTTGGTTACATGGCTTTCTGAAAGTGCTTTCATCTTTTCTTTTTTATTAGTCAATATTCTGTTGCACTTCATTGACATAACAAAGAAGAAAATACTCTTGGTTAATAGCTGCTATGGTATGACCATCCACAAGGGAGAGTTGAGGTTGTGACAATGCTGATGTTCACATATCTTTGTTCATCAATTTAAACTGTGTGGTAAAAATTTGCTCTGGGATAAAGCTTGCACTATATAAGATCTCAGCAATCAGCTTAGTCTCTTTTTAATTAGACATTTCTGAGTGTGTGGTTTGGTGATGCGGTAGGGCATTGTGTGACCAGATGGGATTGTGTGGTCCTCCCTAGTGACTGCACTGAACTATACCTGATGTCAGCTTGGAGCTAGAACAGTGTCTGCCCTGCCCAGGACTGGGTAAAACACCAACTGACTGGCTTCCCTGCAGCTGACCGTTGGTTGCATAGGCTGGTATCTGGCCACTTGATGTTTCAAAAAGGTGGAAAGAACCCTGCATACACTTAGCCAGCTGCACAATTTAGAAGCTTGCAGACTTTTCACGGTATGGACCACATCTTACTAGAGAGCTTCTCGTGTGGCCACTTCCCTTCTCCTTCTATTTGCACAGATAACTTCCCTCTACAATTATGGTTGAGCAAAGTATGCCTTATCCAGCTGAAACTACAGGGGAAATTTCTCATACACTGGGATAATGCATCTGGAGTCTTATTTGCCCAACACCCAGGATATTATGTTTGTCTCATTAAAGGAAGGTGAATTCATATTCAATAGCTATCTTTTAATTTGTACTTTACATGCCTGACAAAAACCAGTCAGCTCTTAGTTGGAGCCTGCAATTCTCTGCTCTGTTGACAAGTCATAGAGCCCTGCATTCCATCATGGAGGTAACATTTGCCACTACAGCTTTGCACAACCTGAACACTCCCTCCAGGCAAGAACTAAACATCTACCCTGGGGAGAAGTGCATTGGCTTCTTTTCACGACCACAGATGGTCATGGTTTGGGAGCCTTATCTCACACCTGAGATGCAGAGACCAAGCCGCACCGCTATTCCCAACAGCATGCTGAGCCACTGGTGAAGTATTACCTCAGCACCAAGAGCATCCACCACTGAGCCAACACCCTTTCCTGCAGCACCCGGAGTTGGTTAGTTTGGTTGGCTTGTTTTGGTGTTTCCTTTGTTTTTTCATTCAACTACTGACCAAGCATGGCTCTGTTTAGCGTATGAGATGTGACTGGATTACAGCTCAAGCTGGTATGTGTTATGTAGTGAATAACAAAGAACTGAACTTTCCAAGGAGCAAGAAAGAAAGATCAACACAGCTATCTCAGCCATCTTCCAGAATCTACCTGCACTTGTCTGCTCAGAGCCATTTCTGCACAGCTCCGTCACTAGGGAGCATTAGTTGCAAGAACGTACATAGTTTTAAAAATATTCCCTAGCTCTTCTAGCCAATATGATCGAAGAAAGAACCTGGTGTTCTAATTAACCCCTTTGTAATAGACTCTAATTCAATTATCCCTTTAATTTTTGCATCTAGGATTGCATCTGTTGCTCGTTTCAAGGTTCATGAACACAAAGCTGAGCCTGTGCCAGGCTTTGAACCTCTTTGGGTGCCCACGGCTAAGAAGTTATTGAAATTGCTCTTGGCAGATGAATACCAAGCCATGCTACAAAAATAAAGTCTTTTCATCCATGCAATAAACTTGCAATTTTTTTGGCTTGCGAAATTCACTCTTACTGAATCAATAGTCTGCATGCTGTTAAACTGATTAATAGCACTTCTGACTCAAATGAAATTTGCTAAAAGATTAGCAAAGATTGATGTTAAGCAAAGTCCAGCATATTTGCTATCAAGACGCTCTCAAAAACACTGACGTTAATTTGGAAATCATTCATTTAATTTGGAAATCATTCATTTTTCTTTTTAGATGGGGCTTCTTCAAGCCAATTAATTTTAACACTCATGAAAAATGTCAGCTTAACAACCCTGGAGACCGAGCACATAATAGGCACAGCCCATGCAACCACGGGACGAGCTTCCTCACACCACGTTATCACTTTGAGCTGGAGCGGAGTCTCCTCTAGGGAGTTTAAGAATAGGTGAGCTGCCATTCAGTCCTGGACCTCTTTGTTGAAGCTGTCAGCTACAGTACCAATTGTTAGGGTGGGTTTTATGTCCACTCTGGAAAGTGGACTGAGACCATCAATCAATTTAATCGAGGCCAACAGCTAAGAATAATTTTATTGCCAGCTTTGAACTGGTAAACGAGGTGAAGGATAAGTCCAAGGAAGGATGAGCTTGTGGTCAGTACTAGATTGAGAACACAGGAGATGCACATTCAGTGCCCAGGTCTACTGCAGATTTTCTGCGTAAGCTTGGGCACCTCCCATCATCTCTGGGTCTCAGGTCCTTGTTTTTTTTTAAAAAAAGGGATGATGATAATGCTCCCTCCCTCCCACCATTCTACCTCTAAACTCCCAGACTCTGAAATGAGGGACAGTGACCTTCACAATGAAGGATAACATGCCTTGACATGAGGGACCTCAAATTTTGTTACTGCCCACATCCAGGAGTATACGTTTCCTGCTCCTCCCCTTCCACCCCATCACCAATGAGCCGCTAAATGCTCCCTCCCCAAATATTCCCCTCCTCACTCCTTCCTAATTTCCAGTTCCATTTTCCTCCCTTGCCCCCCCCTCCCCCCAAACACTCCAGCCCTGTCTCCCATAACAGACTGCCTCCTGCCCTCTCCGGGGCTCCCTCCAAATCTGTTCCTCTGCCAAAGACCACTCTGAGCCAATGTGTCACCCTGGCCAGCTCCCTTCCATGCCTGGATCCTCCTGAGTCCATCTCTCCCATATCTCAACCTCCTTCACTTTGATGATGGAGGAGCTGGAGCTGGGGGCTCGTGCTCTCCCCTGAAACAGGCTCTGCCCTCAGAGCCTATGGAAGGGACTCTGGCTCCTGAAAACCTGCCTGCCAGACAGGTGATAATGCAGCCTCTTAGCAGTCTGAGACAGCAATGGGAACTGCCTTCTCTCTGCACTGCTGATCAGCTCAGCAGTTGATGGGCAATGCAAGACTATCAGTCAAGGTTAAAAACGGGGCCAAATGCAGGATGTCCTGCAAAATGCAGGAGACTTGAGTGGTATGCTGTCATTTGACTGTCTCCTGTGTATAGATTGTAAGACTTTGGGGCAGGCACTCTTTTTTGCTCTGGTTTTGTACAGTGTCTGGCACAATGAAGTTGCAATCTCCTTGGTGACCTCTGGGTGCACTATTGTAATGCAAATAACAATAAGTCATTACTACGCCTATGTGTTCCACTTCCAATGCACTCAGGCAAGTTTCCTCTGAATAAAGCATTAGTGAGACCATTCCTGGAATACGGGGTCCAGTTCTTGTGTCCATACCTCAAAAAAGATGCTGACAAATTGGAAAAAGCTCTTTTCTGAGGCACAAGAACAATTCAGGGTCTGGAAAACATACCTGACAATAAGAAACTAAAGCAGCTCAGTCTATTTAGCAGTTAGCTTAACAAAAAGATTGTCAGAAGATTTCCAACCACAGAGAGTTCTTTAATCTAGCAGACTCCAGAACAAAACAAATCCAATGGCTGGAAACTCAAGCTAGATAAATTCAGACTAGAATTAAGGGGCAACTTTTTAAGTGATGGTAATTAATCATTGGAACAATTTACCTAGGGATATAATCAGTTCTCTATCACTTAAAGTCTGTAAATCAAGATATGATGTCTTTTTAAAAATACGCTTCAGCTCAATCAGAATTTATGGGATAGGTACAGGAATTATGAGTGAATTGTATGGCCTGTGTTATGCAAGAAGTCAGATGAGGTGATCATAATGGTCCCTTCTGGCCTTAAAAAATCTATGAATGTGTAAACTGAGCAGGCAGTGTCTGTAATGGCTTCATTTGGATTTGCAAACTTTATTGCTGATAATAAGTCAATAGTGCCCCCACCCCCAGCAGCACCATGGAGAGCCAGCAACAGATAGATGGAGGAGTCATGAGTCAGGGAGAAGCACATCTGAAAAGCAGGTGCAATATCTGAGACTTAAGTCAATACAAATATTTAGTTTGGCAAAGCTCAATCATGCTGGTTGGAGAGGTCTTTCTCATTTTGTCTTCGGTTGACCAAGGGCTCAGGGTTACTTCTAGTTATGCTCTAGTAAGCCAGATGACTAAGATTTGTATTTCTTTGCCCCTTACACTCTCGCCGGCCCGGATTGACTATTGGGTGCTGTTGCTCTGAGCTGCCATGCAGCTATTCTCAGCACCGCATTGGTGTTCTTTGTTCAAGCTCAGCCCACTGGGGGCAGGGAAGAGCTCTTGATTACTTTTAATCCTCTTTAAGGGCTTTCTTCAGAGACTTTTCTTCCAAAAGAGACAATAAGGTTTGAAAAATCCAGTTTGTTGCCTCCCTTCTGACAGATCTAGACCCAACACTCCAAGCTGCCTTGGTCTTCTCGCTTTTTAATGTCAGATAATTTTAGACCTTATCTGTAGGGTTGGTACAAACATAATTCCAGTCACTGGACTGTTTTTCCATTACTACTTTTCAGTGTCACTGAAAACTACTTTTTCCTTGGACTGAGACATTCGTGCAAGCTGAACAGTGCAGCATTGTGCTAATGAATGAGAACTAGAAAAGGACCTGAAATGGATTAGAAACAATAATGGAACCGACTAGTCTCTCTTCATCACCTGAGCCAAGAAAAATACAAATCAGCATGAAGAATGAAAATACGATTTTTGAAGTTTTCTCTCTCTAAGTATGGGTTACTGATAAGACTGGTGATAGAATCTGTTATATAAAAATTTAACCTCCAAGCGAAAGATAATTTTTTTTCCAATTTCAGTTATTCACACTATCCAGCATGCCATTCGCCAATGCTTGGCTTCCAGTTGATTTCTATTTTCTTAGAATTGCAGTTGCTCTCTAAAATGATTTTACCTGAGCAAAATCACTCAAATCCCCTTATGTTAATCTTGTGGGCTTGCTGGAAATGTCACTGCCCAGGATCATTTTCATTCTGTTCTCAATTTCTTCTGAACATGAGTACATCATATTAGGACATAAACAAAGCTGTGAAATCAGTCCCACTTCTTTCCCTGCAATTCTAGTATTTAACGTATTTATTCAAGCTTTCTTCAAGTGCCCAGTAAGTACTAAAAATGATCTCTGGCTGTACAAATTTCCACTGCAGCTTCAGGGTAGATTTACTCTAATGTTCTGATAGTTTGTTCCAACCAATACTGTTCATTACTGTTCATAATAATAAATATTTGTGTGTGTGTGTGTGTTTATGTAAAGTTCTGTACTTAAGATACTGAGTCTTTTGTTTGGTTTTATTAAGGATGTTTTCAAGATTTAAGAATTGGACTGTTGGGAAATTTTCTCTACTTAGGGTGGAATTTTCAAAAGCACTCAGCATTGGCATAATTTTGTTCCTATTAACGTAAATTTATAATTTACATTTGGGAATTAAATTTATAATCATTTACCTCATCATTCCTGTACGTTTTAGGATGATGCTTACAGGATCAGTCTCAGAAATATGGTAGAGATGGTAGCCAGGTATCAACCAACCTGTCTTATCCATTGGTCTATCCACACACATTGGCAGGGCGTGGAAGAAGTGACTCTTCTCTGTTGAGACTGTAAGTGCAAATATGTATGCAATGGCGGTGTAGCTGTGTTGGTCTCAGGATATTAGAGAGACAAAGGTGGGTGAGGAAATGCCTTATTTGAAGTTGGTCCTTGTGTGTCTCAGTGCAAATATGTAGCAGTTCAGATTCAGTGCTGAGACATTCAGCCACAAGACAAGAAATCAGAAATGGACCATCTGAGTCACGAAAGTTAACCAAAAAAAACAAAACAAAAACAAAAAAATTGGCAAACAACAGGGGCCAGGAAGAGACTTGCTATTAGCATAAGCTCTGTGCTGGACACTAAGAGCTAGAGCCACAAAAGGGTTTAACTGCCACTGTAGGCACCTAAGGCCAAAATCCAGATCCCCAAAATACCTGCTCAGCTGCTGTCTAACCCTGTAGGTGCCTAAATTCCCTAGATGTCAAAATTTCCACGAGTCCCCATGGCCTTAAAAATCTGCCAATGAGCATGTGTACAGCTGCCTAAGTCCTGTGCCTAAACCCTGGTGGGATCCTCAGTCTAGACATTTCCCTGCTTAGCTTGCTGGTGGGGCCCAATTTGGTAAGCCTTTTCAGACGCTGCCTAACAGATCCGGTCCTGCACAAAACATAACCAGATGAAGAGGAGATGGTGGTACTTCCCCACCCTTCTATTTTTAGCCCAAGTGATAGGGTGCTCCCCCAGGACGTAGGAGACACAGGCAATGGCATATTCTGGGGTGGGGGCTCTCTCAACCAACATTGGGCATAAATATTTAATAATGGGCTTTTTCAATCTAGCAGAAAAGGGCATAACACGATCCAACAGCTGGAAGGTGACGTTAGACTAATTCAGACTGGAAATAAGGCATAAATTCTTAATGGTAGGAATAATTAACCACTGGAGCAATTTATAAAGGGTTCCGATGGATTCTCCATTGCTGGAATTTTAAAATCCAGATTAGATGTTTTCCCAAAAGATCTGCTCTGGGGGAACATATTTTGGGGAAGTTCTGTGGCCTGTATTACACAAGAACTCAGACTAGATGATCCCAGAGCTCCCTTCAGGCCTTGGAATCCATTAATCTTTCCTATTGAAGCCATTCCACTTTAGATAAATAAATGTGCATGGGCCAGAGAGAATGAGCATAGGGCTATAGGTTGGTGGTTAGGGGACACAGCTGGGGTGTGGGAGTTGCCAGTTCATATTCCTGTTTTGATTACTTTAAATATTTATACACAGGTCCTAGGTGAGTGTTCTAGCCACTGGGCTAAAGGTTATCTAGGCCTGGGCACTGCCACCACCACCTCTTCCAGTTTTTGCAGCTTTAGGGGAGGGTTCATGGCTATGAATCCCAAGCAGGCAGAGGCACCTAACTCCTGTTGTCTGGGCATTTCCTAATGGCTCCCTGCTTGCTGACTTTTGTGGATTCCATTTATTGGAGCCTAATTCTCCCCATGCACTGTATAGTTAGGGCTGTGGCTTCCATGAAGCACCACGACCCCTGAAGTTAGGTGTTGCAACACTGAACCTAAATCTTCTCTGTGGTTCTAGCCTTGAGTGCACAAGCAAGAATAAAGTCCTTTTGAGAGATCAGAAAAGGTGGTTGATTATTAATGACTAAATTAGTCTGAGAGCCCAGTGGGCAAACAGAAAGATCAGAAGTCTGTATTGCTATTGTTAATAATTTTAGCTGGGGCTCCTTTAATGAAATACAGGAAATGTTGTGTTTCATTATGGGATTTGCCTATAGATTTAGTGATCCTATGTAAACTGGAGCCTTTGTGGCCTGAATACACCTGCCTGCTGTTCTGGTTTTGTTACTAATGCAATAAAAACTAAATGATACAAAGAAATTTAGCTAGGAGTTCCCTCCTCAGTGAACAAAGCACTTATGCACTTCAGTATTGTGCTCGCTGTTCACGGCACAGCTCTCAAACCAAAGCACTGTTATTAGTATGGGTTGTTGTGCTGGTAAAAGTGGCATCCAAAGTTCCTGAGTACAGGTTGCACCGGGGGAATCCATCTCTTCGGGTTCGCTTGGTCTGCTCTCTGTCTTGGGGAGCTGGAGAAATGTCTGAGGGTGCATTTGAGGAGCACTGGCGAGACAAATAATGGACGGAAATGAAAATTGTTCTGTGCTAATGAGTTAAAAAAAATTGTATTACAAACTTAAGAAAAAATCTTTTTCTAACCACACTTGTTTCCCAGAAAGGCTTGTTCAGGTCAAAAACTCTAATGTTTGCCATCCTGAGTGTGTGCTATGATATGCTACAGCAGTGCTATGCTCTGATTTCCTCCTCCTCCCCACCCCCACAGTGAATAACAACATTCTCAGCCAGATGCCCCCCCCTTAGTGCAAAATCCTCTCTCTGTTGTGAATGTGAGATGGGGCTGGGAAAAGACAGAAAAGCAGCCAAGTGAAGAATACCTGAACCATCCTGCGTCTTGGGGAGAATTAGTGAGGTGCCACAACCCTTAATTCACTTCACAAAATGTCCCAGAGCCCCAAACCTTTGTGGGCCCAACCAAACACCAGAAATCAGAGCACCACCCTTGATGTGTTCTGTGGCCTTTGTAATGAAGTTTGGTGAGCATTGGTCCAGTTCCCAGTGCACAAGTTTTCATATCTAACTACTAACTTATAACTGAAGCAATGAGCGTAAAACTGAACCCCGCCTGCTCCTAAAGAACCCTGGCTATAAAGCCCATTCGCCATGTCCTAGGCAGAAACACAAAGTAGTGAAAATGCATCCTAATGGGGGTGAGTCCACCACAGGGGGCAATTATCCCATGGTGGACCCATTGGTCTCCCCAGCCAGGACCTGCTGTTCTCTCTCTACATCATTCTCCTAAGATGTCAGATCATGAAACAGAAGTTTATTGATAATGTTACTGAACTTACTGGACCAAATGGGTATAAATTTTCTTGTACTGTATTCTAGCGCCTCATTTTGGGTCTGACTTATAATGTTTAGCCTTGGCAGGCTCTGGTTCAGCTAATTGCGTCCCTAGGGGACACTTAGGCTATGTCTACACTTAAAATGCTACACAACTGTAGCACTTCACTGTAGACACTACAGTGGGGGGAGGGGTTCTCCCATCACTGTAGCTGAGCCATCTCCCTGTGAGGCAGTAGGTAAGTCAACAGAAGAATTTTTCCACTGACCTTGTGCTGTTTACACTGGGGTTTAGGTTGGCTTAACTACATCATTCAGGGATGTGGATATTTCGACCTAACTTTTTGGTGTAGACTGGGCCTGTCACTTCGCACAAGCTGTTACCATACATTGAGGTCAAGCTAACTTGTTTGCAAAAAAGAGATGTTGCTTGTTTGGTGGCAGCTGAAGGCCCCAGTCAAGACTGTCGCTCCATTGTGCCGGGCATTGTGCAAACTCACAGGAAGACACTGACTCTGCCCAAAAAGGGCTTATAGGCCTGGCTTGACATGAATAATTGGATGGGGGTGAGGCCTCATTTCTTGAGAGACAGGAGTAGGGAGGTAAGTGGATCAGCAGGCTGGAAACAGAGTGCCAGTACTAGCTAAAATAAGGGAGAACACCCAGAGAACCATTTATAATGGAGAAGTCAGGAATAAAAATGAGGTAAAGAGCAAGTAATACATTGACAGAGCATGCCCTACAGGGATTGGTTCCTACAAAGTAACCAAGTCAATCCCACAATATGTAATGCAATGTATAGCAAATGCAGTATAATGTGTAAATGTATATGAAGGAACAGTGTTGCTGTGCAACTTTGGATGTGTGGTATGCCCTGTACTCACTCCCTATACTTGAGCCTGATCAGCTCAATCAATAAAGAAACCTCAGTGATGAGTTCAGAGTCAAGCTGAGTTCTTGGGAACCAAGTGGATAAGCCCTCAGAGGCCACCCCGACATATTGGTGCCATGACTTGGATCCATTGGTAATATATATGCCCTTAGAGTGAGGGTTGCAGCTTAGCATTAAGGAAAATGGTTTTGGAAGGGTTTAAATATGAAGAAGTTAGTACCCTGCTGGAGAAGTAGTTTGAATCTCAGGGCAGACCCTATGGGGAGAGTGGGACAATGTGGGGAAAAAACAAAACAAAACTCCAAAGTGTGGAATTAGATTAAAAAAGAATGCGTGGCAAATGCCATAATACATAAATGGTAAAGCACAGCAAAAGTCTGCTAAATGCCACTATCTTTTTCAAAAAAATAGGATAGAGATGCAAAACCAAAGAAGCCCCAATCAAGGCAGCAACTTCACAAGAATTATTTCTGGTAGCTGAAATTTTACAAACAAAGTGTGCCACCTTTAGAGATGAACGTAAAAAGCGTAAAGAACAAAGAAAAGTAATAAAAGAAAACCCAAACAAAGTGAATGGACAAGATTCCTGAAAGGTCAGGGAGAAAACAATGTTTGGTACCTATTTGCATAAATCCAAAGTAAAAAGCAGCTGTCCTGCAGAACTGTGTTTGGTAAGCACAGTTTTGCAGACAAAGTGTACTAAGTTTAAAAAAAAAAAAAAAGGTAAATAATTTAAGGAATGAGAATGAGAAGGCAAAAGGAGCTTTTGTACAAATAAACATGGAAGAGTTTGAAGGAAATTAAACCGTGAGGGGTTGTAAAAATATTAAAGTATAAGGTTAAAGAGAATGTTAAAGTTTTACAAAGAAGAGTTCGTGGTTTAATAATAAAATCCAGTTATGGCAGCATAACTCAGTGCAGTGATGCCCAGTGAAACCCTTAGTAAAAAAACATATTAGGCAGAGGGGAGGTCAGGGGGTAGTAACCACCACCACTGTGCGCTTTTTTCCCCCAAGAACCCTTTACAGTCTTTCTGAAGGAAAAGGACCCTTCCCAACAAATGTGTCTGAAAATACGCAGTTGTACTAGCTGCGGCAATGTGATTTAAATTAGTGGACTATGAATAATTTAGTCAAAATCACTAACAATGAAATAGGGATATCGATATAATTTGACTGCTTCCAAATGTAGTAGTGGGAATGTATCCTGGGTACAGTGGTGTTTTAAAAAAACAATAAGAGCAATGCAACATTAATCTGCTCAAACAGGTTGTTTCAAAAAGGGGGAGGGGCACTTAAGTTTAAAAAAGAAATGTCTGTCAAAAACAATCCACTTACTAGAGCCTCAAACAGCTAAGACCCAAAAGGAAAATAGGGAGTAAAAGGAGCAATAAAACAAAACATTGCTCAAATACAGCACTTATCAAAGCTGAGGCCAAAAAAGTTACCTTGCCTGTTCTTAAAAATAGCGAGGCTATCCCAAGGCAGTTTACAGGAGTTGTAACAGGGGGGCAGTGAGCGTCAGGAGTGTGGCGCATTGGCCCAACTGTGTGTGAGAAGGTTAAAATAAACCTCCCGTGGCTCGCTGGAAAGGGGAGGCAGGGAGCACTGCCGCTGGACAGAAAAGGCAAAAGTTTTGAATTGAGAATTTACATTGAATAGTCAAAAGTGGAAAAGTACCCGCACCTGACATCTGAGCTAGTGTCAGAGAAGTCAAAACCCCACATTTCCTGGGAATAATCCACCAGCTCGCACCTCTGACTTGAGACAGCTGCAGCTCTGACCTATACAGGCATGTATGCAGCAATAGCACCAGTTAGGCTGTCAGTTTCATACACTCTTTGGGAGGACTCTCAGCTTCTAATGTTGCCCTTTTCTGTGCTTGCCTCCCTGCCCCCAGCCTGTGTGCACCCACACACTTCAACTGTCACACACCCAACTCTAACCTTTCACCACTGGACTGTATGGATGAAGCTGGGCAGGCCTCTCCTGCAATGCAGTTTTCAAGGGACGCTTCCAACTCACAACAAGCCACAACTAGCTTGGCTTTTTAGTTCTTCAAAAAATTGCTAGCCTGTTACTGGAGTTCAGCAACAGCTGAGCCAGAACAGTTCCCCTTACTGGACTTCTAGGCCTCAAAATTACAGCTGGTCATAATTCCTTCAAATGTTATTCTACAGTGTCCCGTTGGCACAGAGTCAAACGTGGTTAGTTTCTGAGGCAGACCACAGAGCAAGTGCCTTTATTGGGCATTTCCTTGCCAGACAGGAAACTTCACAGCACCATCTAGTGAAACTACATAGGATTTTTTTCCTCCTGAAGGAAGCAGCAAGAGATTTTATAGGTGTAGCTAAAAAGGATTCCAGTTATTTTAATATTACTGTACAGTAATGTTAAAAAGTTTGCATAGGGTGGGGTTGGGAGTAGCTTTGGGCTTTCCCTGTATCTGGCCAGGAACTAACTCAGTGAGCTTTTCAGCCGTCAGAGTGAGCATTCAAATTTACATAGCTCCTCTGCAGTGTAAGCACCTGCTACAGGAGTGGCAATGACACCTTGGTACTCAATCATTTTTTAGTAGATTGACAAGTTTCTTGAACTCACCAATAATTAAAAAAAAAAAAAAAAACACACACACACCCCACAAATGCCCAGCTATTGCTCAGCCTCCCTCTTGCCCTGGACTTCCAGCAAGAGTGTCCATGACTGAGTAGCGTGTTGGGCATTCCTGCTATAAAGGCAGAATATCCAGCCACATCAAGTTGTCTTTCTAAAGCTACAAGGAGTGGTGCGGGGGGGGAGGAGAACAGACCTTCCACCAGTGCCACATTAAAACTTGGACCCTTAGCTCTGTCTCTTTGTGTGTGCATTCGGACACACTTTAATTGCTTGATCACATGGCTCTTTTAGCGGTTCCACAGTAGTAAGTGCCTCCCAAACAAACCCCCAACCAGTCTCCATTTCTCCTAGCAGCAAAATGGGACTAGTATTTTGCATTTATCTAGCCCTTTAGCTGTAGAGCTCAGTGTGCATTACAAATTTATTAGCTCCAGTTACACACAGTCACTGCTCAGATACAGATAGTGGTATACATGGGCTGGTGGAAACAGATAGAGTCACATGAGATGTGGGTTCTCAGCCTGGCTTTGCCATCTGAAGTGTCCATTGATGATGGTTCATACCCTGCAATGCAGTGTCATTAGTGCTGGCTTCTTGCTGAGAGTAGATGACTCTAGGGAAGTTGGGAGTGTGCTGAGGAAGAAGAATGTCCAAGCAATCGTGTCTGAGGGCCTTCCTGTTCCCTCAGCAAAGAATCCTGGAAATGACTCTGTGACTAGATAAACTGTGTAGGGCTTAAGTTTTGTGGAACATTGATTGGTTCACCATCTTGGGGAGGGGCTGTACAGTTTGGATGTTTTCAACCTTGGTGGAAAGTCAGTTAATACCAGTCAAGTGGTGGTGGCTGGGGGTGGTCTTAAAAAAAAACAAAACTCCCAAACACCTCTCTCCAGCTCAAGGGAAAAGGCATACAGCTAAAATGAAAGCTTTACTTAAAGCATGTGAAATGTAAAATATTACTGTAGTTCCTTATTTTTAATCAAAGGTTAAAAAGGATTTTTTTCATGGTGTTTGATGCAGCCGAGGTTCCTGTATGCCTAACCCTGAACCTTGTTAAAGGTATTAACATGACCTTGTCGCTTGTCCAGCATTAGAGTCTTTGGGGCCCATTTATTCCATCAAAATTAATACAACAGGCCCTCCCCCTCAAATCCCATCTCCATATCTGGGGATTGAACCAGGTCTCCCACATCCCAGATAAGTGCTGTAACCACTGGGTTAAGTTTAAGGGGTGCTGCCTGCTCGTCCAGCTGTAATGTGTGGGGGTAAGTACACTCTGGGAACAGCAGCTGCCAGATCGGGCCCTCAGGTGGGGGAATGCCTAAACTGAGGATTCTGCTGAGGCTGGAGGTGGCAGTGTGCATGCTCTCTGGCAGAAAGTGAGGCAGCAACTTAGCCAGGGTTTTTGAGGATCTCAGGGGTACCTAAAAGTTGGACTAGCGATCATTTTCCGTGTTTAAGTCCTTTTGCGGATTCAGCTCCCCGAAACTTGTTTATGCCATGCTGCAACGACAGGAGGAAAGGCTAGTTCAGGACTCCGAAGAAATCTCAAATCCATCCTCAGGTGGGAATACAGGAGTGAGGAGAGTTTGAGCTGGCAGGAGTCTGAACACTAAAAGGTCATGCTGAATTTGTCAATGGCCAGGTTGTAAGCTCATGGAGGTCAACAGGAACAGTGTGTTCTAGTGTATGCAGCAGAGCATCCCTAATTCCTGAGTTTACTTATAAAAGGACAGATGAAATGTGTTCCGGATAAGCAGAGGCATTAGACTTCTTTCTTTTTAGAGGAACATGACAGTTTAGTAGTAGTAGATCTGGCAGAAGGTGTGTTTACCTAACAAAGCCCAGAAGAAATTTCCAGGCTGAGGGCAGCATGAAGCGAAAGATTATACACTGATGAGGTGAAAAGTTTCAGAGAGAGACTGCTATATTGATGCAAAAGTATTAATACATTTTGTTTTGGTCATTATAGCTACAAGTATGGAATCTGTAATCATTTATGTTCTAGGACTAAACCTGCTTGTACAAGGAAGACGAGGTACCAGGTTAGAGACACCATTGGTATGAATCTATATAGCTGTTCTTAACTTGTACAAGAAATGCATTTATATTAATAGGGAGTTAATGTTTGGCATTGGGCAAGCAAATGCTCATCCAACTCCGGAAAGCAAGAAGAATCTTGTTTAAAATCTTCAGCTTAAATAAAATGAGCGTCCTGAGAACTGAAGACTTGTAAAAAAACAGGTGTGTTTGGACTTCCTGAAAACAATTTAATTTTCTGTCAAACTAATAAAAATGAAAGAATACATCAAGAATGGACTGAATTAAAGTTAAAAGTAGCTTTGAAAGTTGACACTTTCCTGCCACAAGAACATAGGCAATTAAAGAATTATTGCATATAAGCTACATATTCGTCACATGACGAGGACTAACCATGTAAAGGCGTGGAGCTAATAAAAGAGGGACAGCCACCAACTTAAAAGCAGTCTGTTGGGTCTATAGTTTTAATGAAAACAGAAAGGTAAACAAGTGAGCATCCTCTTCCCCACACCCTGCTACTCTGCTTAGATGACAGGCACTCCACAGCTTATCCTGTCCACCTCTACAAGCAAGCTGCCACAGAGAAAAACTGATGCGAAACCAACCTGAGGAAAACCTCCTCAAAACTTCAACATGGACTGGTGAGAGGAAGCTAACTAAGGCATTGCCAAGGGACTAGATTTAAACTCTTGTAATACTTTTAACTGAGATAGTTACAACAGCATGTCACAGTTTCTCCTGTTTAGCATCAGATAACTAGACAACGTATTTCTGGAGAGTAGACACCAGTAACTAGTGAGATTTAATTGAATGTAGGATTAATATGGTAATTGGCCTGACTCAAGCCAGCTCCTTAAATGGCTTCTGAGTAACTAATTTAAATATTTTCTTCAATTTCATAAGATTCACTTAAGATTGCTTACTTTCTCCAATTATACACTGATTATTTATTAACCAACAGGAGCCACTTGCCCTTATTTTGCCAAACCAGTTTAAGTTTCTAATAAGATACTAAACTGAATTCACTATAATTTTGGGGAAAGTGTATTTGTCAAACCTTGCCACAGTGAGACACAATTATAACAAAAGTCACCACTTTATCATTTGTATTTGTCATTAAACAAATGTTTCTTCTTTCTTTAATAATTATGGACATTTTATTTTCTTCATCTTGATCATAGCGTCTCCTACCTATATCGAAGAAAACAATCAGTAAGAGCTGGACCACCATTTCTTGCTTCTCAGGACTAAAACTAAAAATTACTTGGTGTCCAACGAATTAAAACTATCCCCTTCTTCCCCACAGGAGTGAATTGCAGTGATGTGCAAAGGTGAAACTGTGGGGAGATCAGAAAACTTGCATATATAGGAGTCAGGGGTGAGGAGAAATACAAAAGCTAAAATTTTTCCTTTCAGACAGTTTAGGAGGCGCCTCAACTTCAATGGAAGGAGATGGAATGGGAAGTAGTGCAAGAGAACACAGTAATCTTCACTACTAAAGGACGAGGTATGTCAGTCTAAGGCTTTTCTTACCTCAGCTTGTCAAAAGTGGCTGCCATTTGAAATAATTCTTCCTTGATATTTTACAAAAGTGATTTATTTTGTAAGCAGACAGTGATTACCTCATCACAAAGGGGACTATAAGCACAAGCTGAGATCCCAATTCATGCTGCAAAGGTGTTTTTGGGTGCACTTTAACACAAAATCCACCTGGGCTTGTGACTAAGAACCCCTCAATGGCCCGTGGCAAAGGGTTTACTTTTGTACTAGCAACTCTTAGCAAGCCTGACAAACTGACCGTACCTAGCACCCTGCTTTCATAGTATTTATCCATAAAGAATATCATGTAAGTCTCTAATAAAAGATTAGGTCAGTGATCATTTACTAGGGCTCAGCGTGCATCTATTTTTAACCTGCACTGCAAAGTGAGGGTTGGCACCACCCCAAGAAGATTTTTTTTTGGGTGGTTAACAGGCTCTTTGTGGCAGTTAAGCACCAGCCAGTCCTCTCTCATGGGTGGTTGGGAAGGGTGTAATAAGGTGATTCTCAGTCCCAGGCACACTGATTAGATCAGGCAGAGTTTCAATGTGTAGTGGTCAAGTGCAAATCAGGCAAAATATTCCCAAGCCCACGCACTAAGATTGAGCAACATGAATAAACACTTGTAGATAAAGGAAACTGATGCACTTCATATGACAGCTATTGCACATTAACAAGGAGCGATCCACACTTCAACAGTGGGTGAAGCAACCCTTCTACATTTTTATAAAGCACTTTATCAAGGTAAGAGTACAAACAAGCACCTTCATCCTGAGCAGCAACTGAAAAATGCAAATCTATGCCACCAACATCACTGTGAGATGAGACTTACCAATGCTAAATGCATCACTAGTACTAATCATGCCTCCCTGTCACAAATATGACTTGTCTCCCTCACATCCTTTTCTGTGAAGAGGACAGACTGTTTCTTCTATGGTGGGGGAAAAACAAATCATTGAAAAGTGAACAGAAAGTTGTCATGTGTGTTAAATCTTACACACTAAACAAAAACATTGTGCTATTTTTGTCACAGAATAAAATTCCAGGAATTTATTGTTGTATGTATGTTTTCCTCTATGTAACTTATCTTACAATAGTCAAAGTGACACCTTCTGGTTTAAAACTGTGCAATATTTAACATTAATTTTCTTCCAAAGACCATTTTACAGTGGGCATGTAAAGCATTCAGCAGCAGTTACAAAATGTTGCCTGAATCTTTTTTCTTAAAAGTTTAAGATAAAGACCTGCATACAAGCTGAATAAAAAGATGCTCAATTGACAGATCATTCAGTAACTTTAATAAAACCTTTTTAGGTGCATGTATTGTAATGCTAAAATTTACAACTAAGACAGAAGTAAACACTCCCCCCCTATAGTCACAAGGTTTCTGTATTTGTAAAGAACAAGGAAGATGGTATGTAAATATCACGCATAACCTGCTTCATTTCTAATAGAAGCAATGTTAGAAATCATAAGCAAGGAGGCCTAGCAGCCTACAGCTGTCAGCCTGTTAAAGCTGCAAGTGTGGCAGTGGAAGTCTGTTTTACTACCATGATGCTTCTTTTTCGTTGTTTAAATACAAGCATTTTTCCACCCCTCCACTCAGCACATTGTATGAATTCCATTTCCTTTTATTTATTTATCCTCAGTATTATTTACAGGACTCCTACAGATAAAGTACAAACTAATATGAAATTAATGGTAGTTTGCATCTTCAAATATGCATCCCATGGCTAAATATACCAAGCCAATCCAACAGAATGATTTGAAGTTATGATGATGATTCTGAAGCATGTATAGCTGTGACCTCAGATGTTTTTTCATTGACTGTAGTAGATTCATTTGATCTGTCATCAACAGGAGTTGCCTTAGAAGTGGGGGTAGCAGTATCCAAAGTGAGTGCAGAGATTTGTTCTACACTTACAGTAGTGCTAGGATCAACAGATAAGCTCCCTATTTGAGTGATGGGGGGAAACAGATCTGAAGGTGGAGTAGATACCTCTGTAACCAAAGGAAATTGTGCAAGAAATTCAGGTGGCATTGAGAGAGGTGTTATTCCAGAGAGATTTAAAGGAGGCAAGGAAGGAAGCGGTGGCAAACCTAGAAATAAAAACAAAACAAAACAGCAAATCACACACCACTCCACTTACACATTTAACATTTTTCTCCAGATTACCATGTGATCAGTTCGATCTACTCTTAGAACTATGAATCTGCCAAGCCTCTTGGAATCTGTCTGTTCCCCTAATCACTTTCTTATGCTCCTACTGAGAACATGATCAAGCCTTTTAAACAGCAATAACTCAAACAGCTAGTTTTAAAGCTTTGCTTTGAAAGCCAAAAACCCCTCAATTATTCCTTAAAGGTTAACAATAACGGAACTTGTGATGGCCTGCTGACATGAACAAGAAGCAGCTACCAGCCTTAAAACAATGCTTTTAATGTATTTATTTGTAATACTGACTCGATTTTTCCAGCACATCCTGAAACTGCCAGTGCCAAGAGAAGCCTTATTCCACCTAAGCTTCCAATTTTCCGTTTTGTTTGCTCAATGTCTGTTTTTCAGCAATTGTATTCAGTACCATGCATTTAGAATTTAGTTAGTATTTTGACATTTGTGCCAGACAAGGAGATGGAGAAGACTAAGGGAAAATATGAACTATGCATTTCACTAAGTCTCTCCAAAAAGCTATCTACTCTCTCTAACTTTTTGCATAAAGGAATAGCTTTTGAAAATCTTTACAAAACCATAAATGTAATGGAGGTAATGAGGAAACAACCCAAACCTAAAGCAGGGCGGATTAGATTGGATTATCTTGACACATATTCCTTGACAGACCAGAAGAGGTCACCAATCAGGGCTCTATTCCACTACAGCTCATGCAACAACAAAGACCCAACCATCCTCTCCATGACTGAACCATAGTATTGCTACCACATATTCATTACTAATTGTAAGTTGTACTCTAAGGTCTTCAGAAACCAATTACCGTAATGTTTAAAGTTGTAGAGACATACCAGGATGTATGATTTCTGATAATCCAGCACCAGGAATTATGTGTGGGGCAGGTAAATTCAGACTGGATAGACTGGTCAGGTTAGGAAGTCCAGCTGGCAATGACATCAGACCTAAAAAAACCAAAACTTGATAGTAAAATTACAAACCTCAATTTCACATGTTACACATACCCAGTTGAAAAACTATTTCCAGACAGAATTTACATATCAGTGGCTCACACTACATTTCAACTGGTTCTCTTTACAAATGGGAAAGTGAATAAACTGCTCTTTCAATCTTAAAATCCTGTGGTGAAAGGGGTTTACATAGATCTAGGAGTTAGGGCTAGAAAAAAAAAACAGTTCCGAGCTATTTTACTCCAAGGAAAGTATAATTGGGTATCAAAAATCTTCATTCACTGAATTCTATTAAAATTCAAGAATTAAACTTAGAAAAAAACCACAGCTATGGATATATTAAATCTCTTTTTACTATGACAGTATCAGAGCATCTTCCATACTAATTAAGATGATCAATAAAGTAACGAATAGAAATAGGGTTAAATAATAAAAACAGGAAAATCAAGGATAAAACAAAACAAGTGAGAAGTTCTAATTATGAACACAAACAGAAAAGGCTATGGTTAAGGACAAAAATATACAGAAATAAGGGCATGTTTAAAAATAATTTTCAAAGTTAGGCAAGAGTTATAAAATGCAATAAATACAAGTGTGAAATTAACACGGCATGTGCCTGCCATCACTCTGATCACTGGTATATCCTGTTTCCTCCCTCACTTTTCTTTTTTTTTAAAATGAATCCTATATGGAGCAAGGACCACCTCTTCCCAAGTGTGTGCAAAGGATTTAGGACTAAGCCTGAAATAAGCCTTTTGTGCTACAACATTGATAGAATACTGTAAGATAAAAACTTGTTTATAGTAACTTGTTTTTGTTGGATCTTATTTAGAAAGTCCCCAACAGATTCAAAAAAGTACCAGCCCAGTAAATAGTTAAGATTATTAAGTAGGTCAGCAGTAAAATAATGGCAGACTGATTCACAAAGAGAGCTTGTTGTTAGACTGAAAGCTAAGACTAGTGTGAATATTTATCTGGAAAACCCACCTTTAGCTACTAAAAAGGCTTTAAACATCTATGCTTGTAGTAGTAAAACTGTAAATCTAAGTAGTAGTAAGCAATTTTCCTGGAGATTTCAAAACCACATTCATATTGCTCAGAGTTGGCAGGGAAATGTTCACACTTTAATGAAAGCTATACTTCTTAGCGGTTTGACATTTTAAACCTTGTGGTAAAGGAATTTAGAATTCCTGACATTACCATTGTGCAGACACACACTTAGCGCTACTGTATTTTCTTTCCATATTGGGAAATCTGCCTCCAAGCATTTTGGGTTAATTTTTTAAAAACTGTATTAGATCTCCAATATTTAAGTTATATTAGCATGCAAAGTATATTATAAGTAGTCCTATGTCCCAGGATTCACAACTGCATCCTGTACCAATTAGTAAGAAATATATGGAAAAATTCTACATAAGACTTGCATTGTCTGTCAAACCTACAATAGAATGATTTTGGCATATAAAGACTCAGCGGTTCATTAATCTCAGTGAATAAACCTTTCTACACACCCTGTGAATAAAGTAAGAGTTTCCACACCAGTCTAAGTTAATACATTATGGAAACTGAGCTATTAAGCCTGTGCAATATAGGAACTCAAACAGTTTAGAGATAATGGAATCACTAAACATTTTATAGCAGGTTGTCAATGCAATCTTTTAGCAAAATTTAATAGGCTTTTAAATGTTAGTAACTTTAAACTGATCCAAATGCAAAAATAATTGGCTATCATCCATTGTTCTAGTTTTATAACCTTATGATAAACTATGTGGAGAATATTAGTATGAATAGTAAACTAATTCAATGTAAGTATACATTACATAATTTTAGTCTAACCATAGTGTTGCAAAATAGTGCAGTTAACATGTCACAAGATGATCAAACTTAACTGACACGTAAGACAATGGAGCACAGCAACTGCAGAGGAGCTCTTAAACCCACCACTGTATATTTGCTTCTCTCCAAAAAGAAGAATCCCACTGGGTTATGGGGTAGCTGTCTCCTTCCTGGGCAAGAGCTTCTTGATCTACCCATTTCTCTGAAATGTAGCAAAGCCAATCATGGAGTGCTATTTGTGGTGGGGAGAAATGAAGTCTGCTGAGAGCAAGTTCCAGCTTCACTAGTTATTCAGTGACCATCTAAAATACTCAAGCGAAGGAGTCCCCTCAGTGTTTGGGTCTTGCAGGAAGTAGTTCTACCCTACCTCCAAGATGTACTGAGAGTTAACCACAAAGACCTGGGGTGAAAGATTGATTCAAAGCATGGGGAAATATTAAGAATTAAATATATATAGGTTAACTAAGTGATAGCTGAAGAATAATGTGATTTTAGTCTAAAAATATTTGAAGGATGTAAATATCAAGGAGGGAGAATCATTTATTTGGGACAAGAGGGTATAATTAAGAATGAGAAGAAGTCAAGATAGGAAAAAATTTTAGGGGGTATCAGGAAAGGATACCTGACAGTGAGATTTATTAGGCTGTGAAAATCCCATTACTTGATACTAAACTGGACTAAACTGGACAATACACTACCAGATATATATTAGGGATTAATCCTTCATTGGCAGGGGATGAACTATGACTTAGCAATGCACTCCATATTTATTTCCATGTTCTTTCTTGTATTGCATATACATTCAGATAGACAGATATACGTCATATGTGTGCTCATTAGGGACAAAATAGAAAGGGCAAGGCCCAAAATGAATTATACCTAGCAAAGAACATGAAAGGCAATAAGAAGAGGTTATATAAACACAGTAGGAGTAAAAGAAGAAGGACAAAGGAAAGTGTAGGTCCTTTACTTAGAGGGAAAGGAAAGCTAATAACAAATGACCTCAAGAAGGCTGAGATATATAAAGTGTGTATATTTTGCTTCTCTAAAGAAGTTAATTGTAACCAGATCCTAACGCAATATTAACAATAAGGGGGAAAGAACAGGTTAAACAATATTTAGATAAAGAGATGTATTCAAGTTGCCAGGGCTTGATGAAATTCATCCTAGGGTACTTAAGGAATTAGCTGATGCCATCTTGGAACAATTAGCGATTATCTTCAAGAAATACTAGTAGACAGGTGAGGTCCCAGAATACTGGAGAAGGGCAAACATAGTACCTATCTTTAAAAAGGGGAACAAAAAGGACCTGAAGAATTAGACTAGTCAGCTTAGCTTCAATATCTGGAAAGATACTAGAATAAATTGTTAAACAATCATTTGTGAGCACCTAGAGGATAATAGCATGATGAGTAATAGCCTACATTGATTTGTCAAGAAAGAACGGTTTTGTAACTTTCCGAAAGGTCATGGTTTCGTAACGTTTTGTAACTGTTGTTCTTCAAGATGTGTTGCTCACGTCCATTTTCAATTAGGTGTGTGTGCGCACCACATGCATCGGTGCCAGAAATTTTTCTCCTAATGGTATCCATAGAGCTGGGTTAGCGCCCTCTGCAGTAGCGTGCATATGCACTAGTATATAGGTTGCTGCTGGCTCCCCCTCCCTCTCAGTTCCTTCTTGCCGGAAACTCTGACTGAGGGGCAAGAAGGTGGGTTGTGGAATGGGCATGAGCAACCCACCTTGAAGAACAACAGTTATGAAAGGTAAGCAAATGTTCTTTGAGTGCTTGCTCATGTCCATTCTCAATTCGGTTACTTAGCAGCAGTATCCTTGGAGGAGGGCAGGAGTTCATGGACGTGTGGATTGCAACACTGCTCTGCCAAAGCCAGCGTTGTCTCGGGCCTGCTGTATAATGAGATGCAAAGGTATGCACTGAAGTCCAGGTAATGGCTCTGCAGACGTTCTGGATTGGGACCTGAGCCAGGAAGGCTCCTGAGGATGCCTGCGCTCTATTCAAGTGCGCCGTGAGTTAAGCCAGAGGTGCGATGCCCGCTTGCTCATAACAGACCCAGATTAAATCCTCTGGGATGACATGGGCAGTCCTTTCATCTTCTCAGTGACTGCAACAAAGAGCAGTGTGGATCTGCGGAAAGGTTTAGTCTTATTCATGTAGAAAGCTAGGGCTCTCCTGACATCAAAAGTGCGGAGTCACCTCTCCTCATTGGAGTTGTGGGGCTTCAGAAAGAAGACCAGTAGGAAAATAGCCTGGTTGATGTGAAACAGATATCACTTTCGGCAGGAAAGCCACATGTGGCCGTAGTTGGACCTTGTCCTTGTATAAAACAGTGTAGGGGGGCTCAGAGGTCAGAGCCCTGATCTTCGAAACTTGCCGACGTGATCACCACCAAGAAAGTCATCTTCCAGGACAGGTGCAGAAGACAGCAGGATGCCAGAGGCTCAAAGGGTGATCCAGTAATCTTGGAGAGGACCATGTTAAGGTCCCACTGGGGAATCAGGTCTCGCACATGTGGAAAGAACCATTCCAGGCCTGTGAGGAATCTAGCTGTCATCTCATGAAAAAGAGACTGTTCTACCCTGAACAAGGGGCGAAAAGCTGATACGGCCGCTAGGTATACCTTGATTGACAAGACCGAACCCTCTTGGTTCAGACAGAGCAGGTAATCCACAACAGCTTGGATAGATGCATTACAGGAGGAGATATTGTGAAGCGCTTCCATTTGGCCAGATATGAGGCTCTGGTGGAAGGTTTCCTGCTTCCCAACAGGATCTGTTGGACCTGTGCAGAGCAGGATCACTCCTCTAGGCTTAGCCCTGGAGCATCCAAGCCGTCAGGTGTAGCGAGGCCAGATCCAGGTGAAGCAGCTGGCCATGGTCCTGAGAAAGAAGATCAGGCTGTCCAAGGGCAGGCTATGGACAGATCGAGCAGCAACCCAAACCAGTGCTGGCGCGGCCATGCCGGGGCTATCAGGATGGCTTGTGTCCGGTATCTTGATTTTTATGAAGACCTTATGGATCAGAGGTATCAGCGGGAAGGCGTACATGAGGCAGTCCAACCAAGACAGAAGGAAGGAGCTGGTCAGTGAACCAGCCTCTGGTCCCTGCAGAGAGCAGAACTGCATGCACTTCTTGTTCCACCTGTTGGCGAATAGATCCACTAGGGGAGTACCCCACCTCTGGAAGATGAAGTTGGTCCCTTCCAGGTGCAAGGACCACTTGTGGCAAGAGAAAAAGGACCTGCTGAGGCGATCCACTAAGGTTTTTCTGACTCCTGGGAGGTGTACAGCTTCTAGGTGAATACCATGGGCCATGCAGAAGCTCCACAGATTAAGGGCCTCTTGACAAACGGCCGGGGACCTTGCCTCCCCTTGCTTGTTGATATAGTACATTGAGGTCATATTGTCTGTCAGTACTCGAAACGACATGCCGGAGAGTTGAGGCAGGAACACTTCACATGTCAGTCGGATTGCCTGAGCTCCCTGACGTTGACATGCAGGGCCATTTTGTCCCTAGTCCAGAGGCCCTGGGTCTTGAGGGTACCCAGATGAGCCCCCCATCCTATATCCTAAGTGTCCAATGCGACACTGGTGGCTGCGGAGCTGTGAAAAGTATCCCTCTGATCTCATGATGCAGCTTTGTCCACCACCATAGGGAGGTGATATCAGTGGAGGGATCGAAAGAACTATGTCCAGATAGTGCCTGGACAGGAAATACACTGTCCCCATCCACATTGTAGAGGTATGAGGCGTAGCCTGGCATACTGGACCACTGGACCATGTGACCCAGCAGTCTGAGGCATGCCCTTGCTATGGTGATGGGATAGTCTGACACTCAGGCTATGAATTCAGACATGGCCAGAAACCTGGCTTCTGATAGGAGTGCTCTGGCTTGGGTGGAGTCAAGGATCACCCCAACAAACTATCATCTGGACCACTATGAGTGTTGACTTGTTTGTTTATCAACAGGCCCGGTGCTTGGCAGGTGGCCTGGACAACCTCCATGCTGTGTCCGACTTACATCCTTGAGTGACCCCCAAAAAGCCAATCATCCAAGTAAGGGAAGACATGTATGCCCTGCTGCCTGAGGTGGGCTGCCACCACGCCATGGATTTGGTATATACCTGCAGCAGTATGGGTTGATAGACCAAAGGGGAACACCATGAACTGAGTGTGCTGCTTGCCAACCATGAAGCACAGGGAAGATGAAGATACGGAAATAGACGTGTCTTAAATCAAGGGCGGCATACCAGTCTCCCGGATCCAGAGAGGGGATGATGGAAGCCAGAGAGACCATGCAGAACTTCAACTTCTTGAGGTATTTGTTGGGGCCTTGCAAGTCCAGGATGGGTCT
This sequence comes from Emydura macquarii macquarii, assembly GCF_026122565.2. Taxonomy (NCBI): domain Eukaryota; kingdom Metazoa; phylum Chordata; order Testudines; family Chelidae; genus Emydura; species Emydura macquarii. The sequence goes on from NW_027131390.1 coordinate 75,570,748, forward strand.
CAGGCCTCCGTTTGTCTTTGGGATTAGAAAGTAGCAGGAATAAACCCTTTCCCCCCCTCAGTTCGAGGTACATTTTCCACAGCTCCCACCTGCAAGAGGGCTTGTACCTCCTGGGTGAGAAGTTGCTCATGAGAAGGGTCCCTGAAGAGGGTAAGGGACAGATGGGTGGAAAGATGGGAGTGAAGTAAACTGAAGGGTATACCCAGTTGCTACTGTGTTGAGTACCCAACAGTTCGATGTTATGGTAGCCCAAGACGGGAAGAAAGGAGTGAGGTGATTGAATACAATAGGGAGTCTGGATCCTGGGAAATGGCTTGTAGGTTGCCCTCAGGTGCACCTTCAAAATGTCTGTTTTCCCCCACGGTGGTAACGGCTCAAGCCAGATTGAGAAGCCACCGCCTGGGACTGACCCTGGAGGCTTTTATATCCCCTATTTTTTTCTCCTGTAGGTCCCCTTTAGGCTGGATCCCAAACCTCTGCAGTTGCTGGGCCCTGAAGTGCCTTCTGGTGGAGGATGGAGTGTACAGATCCAGGGAACGTAACGTAGCTCTGAAGTCCTTCAGCCCATGAAGCCTAGAGTCCATCTGGTCAGCGAACAGGGCTGCCCCATCAAAAGGGAGGTCCTGGATGGACAGTTGGACCTCCAATGAGAGGCCAGATGATTGGAGTCATGATGCCCTCTTCATTGACACCGGAGATGCCATGTTTCTGGCTGCCAAGTCCACCATGTCGGAGGCTGTCTGAAGGGAAGCTCTGGCTACCGCATTCCCTTCCTCCAAGAGCGCCTCAAATTCCTTCCTGGAGATTTGTGGCAGTAAGTCTGAAAATTTCTCCAACGACTGTCAGATATTAAAATCTTATCTGCCTAGCAGGGCCTGTTTGGATATACATAACTGCAGGCTTGCTGTGGAATAAACCTTTTCCCTGAAAAGATCCAGCTTTTTAGCATCTTTATTTTTTGGGGTGGAAGTCACTTGTCCCTCCCAGTCCCTTTCATTGGCTGCTGTTACTATCACTGACCCTGGGTGAATTGGGGGATTTTCAGGTATTTGGGAGCTCAATCATTTTCCAATTCTGGTTTGGCCAAACCACTACTTCCTCATTTAGATTATTTCTCAAGACTCTTTTCCACAATACTAGCAAGACATGAATCAACACAGTTAAAGAACTTAAATGAAACATCAAGATGAGCACATGTACCTTGTCCTTCCTCATCCCCTCTCCTCCATACTGGATGTCAGCCTGATTGGTTATACCACATCTAAAATTAGATTGTAAGGTGTTCAGGGTAAAGGTCACACCTACTTTTTCCCCTCCCTGTAGTGGGTCTAGCACAATTATAAGTGCTGAAGAAAAATTATATTCTGAGTGAACAGCAAGTATGGTTTATCTAGATATAGAATTACAGAAATGTAGGGCTGGAAGGGATGTCAAGATGTCATCTCATCAATCCCCTCGTGTTGAGACAGGGCAAAGTAAACCTAGATCACCCTTGACAGGTGTTTGTCTAACCCGTTCTTAAAAACCTCCAACAACAGGAATTCCACAACCTCGTTTGGTAATCTATTCCAGTACTTAACTAGCCTTAGAACATCATTACACCGTAATGCTATTAGGGCACACGACAACGAACAGGACAAATCACTTCTATATTACAGTTAGATAAAATGACAGAAACTGACACAGCATGGATAAACTACTTTTCTTAGTAACTGAGCCAAAAAATACAAACCTTCTCTTTTTCCCTATTATTTTATACTATCTTGAGTTATTTTGTTTCTAAAACGTTAAGAGTTTGGCTCAAATTTTCACTACTCACCTGGTAATGTAGTTGCTGGATTAACCGGTGGCACTGAACTGAGGGACTGATTTACTTGTGGTGGCAATAACGGTACTGTTGGGACACCTAATGAAATATACATGAAAGTATATACATCATTTCCATATCATTTCCAAGTATGCAACATTCCAACCCTCTTCCTCGCAAAGTATCTCAAAGAAGAGATTACAGGGGATTCAATATTTGCCTTATACAAAGATTCAGATTAAATTTTCTGCATTAGTATTTTATTGCAAAACATTTTATAAGAAGGTTTTACTATCAGTAATTTTGAACACTGGGTGGGGTAGCAGGTTTGGAGACACTCACATTAAGAGTCAAAGTACATTTTACTACTGGGCTATGATGTGAAATAAACTACACCCAAGTTTTTGAGAAACGGTTTTGGAAGAGGCAAAGAAGTGAACTCTGGAAATCATATGCAGTTTCTACAAACATGTTCTCTTTGTGACATTAACTGACAATTCCATTTTTCTGAATTACAGAGGTCAATAAATTATCAATGCTTTTCATAAATGAGGTTTTTTATACATACCTGTATTGAGAACACTACTGACAGTAGTAGGGGTTGAACTAATGGAAAACCCTGACAAATTTTGTTCAATTCCTGTCGTTCCAGGCGGTAATGTGGATGGGGGATTAACTGAAGACAGTTGAACCTTACCAAAAATGAGAAGTTACTATTATTAGTTTTGTTTCTATTGGAATCCACAAAAATGAAAGCACAAATGTTAAAACCATAACTGTAAAGTAGAAGCAGAAGAGATTACAATTTACCTCTGTAAATCCATCTTTGAGTGGACTTATGGGTGCACTATGCAACTGTCCAGGGAGAGAAATTTTCTTTCCTTCTTCAAATGGACGTGTAGGTATCCGATGTAAATACCCATAACCAATGCCACATCCTAGGCTTTTAAAATATGAATATTTAAAGATTAGACAGACAGATCAGTCTGATGTTGGTACATGCTTAAGCCACCATCACCATGGACCCTACACCAAACAGCACAGAACAATCTTGCCTAATGTGGAAAGGACTCAGTTCTCAGATTCCCAAAAAACTCAAGAATAGCGTCGAACTACAGCAAGACACAGACGTATGTCCATCAATACATGATTCTACAGAGTTGCAGACACTCAAAGAGACTAGTCCATTCCCCTGCGACTACAGGATGTTCCTCCTACAGTATTTTTTCTAAGGGCTTCTTTTGTATAATCCAGTTTTAAGTGACAACTAACAAGGCGTCTATAACTTCCTTTGGAGGACTGGTTTACAATATACCACAACAAAATAGCTATTAGAAAACACAGCCAATTACCCTGCAAACAGCTCAAGATGTCATAATGAAGCTTAAGATAGAATTAAAGCCTTGTAAATCACTATGTGCCCTGTGTTATATGGAAAAGTACTAGACTATATACTGTCATTTTTCTGTGGAGAGAAACTCCCTAGCAGATTACACTTATTACTTTGAACTTCTATGGCTCCTTTCAGCCATTAGTATCACTACACAACACCACAGGTGTTTAAAGACTTAAAAACTGTTAAAGAAACATTAGCTAAACCTCAACCACACCCTTGTAAAATAGATTTACAGATGGGGAAATAGAATACAGAACTTAAATTACCTGCCCAAATTCAGAGTAAGCCAGAGGTACAGCTGAAAATACAACCCAGGTATGTCAGTTGCAGTCTTCTGTTCTAGCTGCCACACAATGCTTTAGCATACTGTATAGTATTAACATTAAGATTTCAAGTTGAATGCACTAAGCTGGGGTGGCCAAACTTACTGATTTCCCTTGCCGCTGGGCAGAATCCTCTCGCCCCACCACTCTGCCACAAGACAGAAGCTCCACACCCACCTGGTAGGCGGAGAATGGCAGACATAGGGAGATCAACAAGCTGCATTTTAACCGTAAAAGAGCCGCACGTGGCTCACGAGCCACAGTTTGGCCACCCCTGCACAAAGCATTCATAAAGTTTTATGACTAACTAGCTAATTTGAGTCTAACTACAAAAACATGGGTCCTCTTACAAACTAATTTGTATGTAAACCACCAATGTACAGTTTCTTAATACTCTTTGGGGGCAGGAATTACCTTTTCCTCTTTTTTTACAGCATCAAGTGCAGTGGGTCCCTAATCCTGAATGGGCTAGGTCCTGCTGCAAAACCCCACCATTCGGTCTGTGAAATTAGCTTACCTGCCTTCTCCGCCCCATGAAGAATTTGGGGTAATCACCACCTCTCGACAATTATCTGTGTCAGTGTTGTACACATAAAGTTTTAATGGTTTTCCTTCATGTGTTTCAATAAGGGAGAACAGATCTTCAGACTGAGAAAACAGGAACATTGCAAATCAGTTAATTTTTTGAAATAGTATTTTAATTTTAGGATCTAAAAACATGGAAATTGGCATCTCATAGGCTCCAATGAAGAACTGGAAGAGCTTGGCACCTCTAAGGTGTTTATTACTGGAGCCTTAGTATATATAGCAAATTTCAATATACTCTACAGATAAACTAGTTTATCTGCATTTTCAGACTGGAAAACTGAGACGACAAACCACTACATTTGGGATAACTCGTATTTCAAATAAAAAGATCATATTTTACTACTTGTTTAATTCCTAATAAATCTTTCAAATTTTTTTTATTAAAGTATAAACTAATCCCATCTTATTATATGAAGGTATTTTAAATAGCTTTTTTTGAACGCTAAAGTTATATTAGTGTACTTAGTAGACTTGCAGTGCCTGAGCTCCTCCTACTAAGTGCCAAAGTACTTCTATTAGCACAGGATACTGAGAAATTTGGGGTTAATATTAATACTGTCCTGGTAGTCTGATTCTTTGTAAATGAAATTCAAAATTATAATACCTCATTCATGACCGTATCTGCTCCGATGATATAATCGCTATGCGGTCTAAGACCTGCTAGTGCAGCAGGAGAATTTGATTCGACTTCCTAGTTTCAAGATACAAAATTACATACAAGTTAAATATCTTCAAAGTATTAGCAAAAACAGTAATAAGCCCTTCCCCAAACTTTGAGTTTAAAGGAATTAAACACATCCAAAATGTAAAATGTGCCAATTATTTATTCTACACATAATCAGTCCCATTTTAAAAATACTGTAAGATATTCAAAATTCCTATTACACTACATATACAAATATCAAATTTGATAATATAGCCCACGGACACATGGATCTCTGTTTTGTCACTGTTTTCCCCTGCTTTGACTCCTGTCTTCAAGCTGGGGGATGTGGTGGAGAGACCTCAATATTTATGCAAAAATGAGTATTAACTATTATAATGTATTCTTACAATGTTAGGTCATTACAAACTTGGTTGCACCTTTATTGAATTTTAGGATGTAGCTGCAACTATGTTATCCTAGGATACCTGAGAAAATGTTATCTGATACAAGCCAAATGCCAAGGGAGATAGATAACATGCTTACAAACCTTGGACTACAGCCTGATATTCTGTGCTATTTGCTTTTGTTTTGTGAACTGAAGGATGTGGATAGGTGTTGTGTATTTGTGTGTTGTACTAAATATTCCATAGGCGTCTTTGAATTCAAATAGTAATTGTTGCAATTGGGAAACACCATTAACTTGAAGAGAAAACTTATCACAGAGCAGGATATTTGATATAAAACATCAATTGGCAAGTTTTATCACGAACGACAGATCTTGCAAATATCCGGTCCTAACTTCAAAACATTGTTAAGAGCAAAAAACAAACAAGCAAGCCAGCCATGAATAAGATGTGTTATCAGAGCTATAAACTAGGAGTAAAGTGGGTTTCTTTCATAAACACTAACGTTTTAATTTTTCAAATATTGAAAAATATTTATGATTGTAAAATATTTTACAGAAAATGTTAGTTACTAATAACATGTTTCCACTCAAAGATAAAAAATATTGTAATTCCTTAGACGGTTAAAGAGTGCATGAGCCTCTTTCAGATAGATATTCAAATATTTTGTCTAAAGCAAGTATTTAATGTAGATTCACAAATATTGTGTCTAAAGTAAGCATCTAATGTTATAACTTCCTAATGCAATTGTTACATGAATAGGAAATGGTTACAGACCAACACAGCAAGATCAATTAATGCTAAACTAATTACTATGTAAGAAACCATTTTAAGATAGGAATTTATATTGGTGGAGAATGAATTAATTACTGGCAGTATTTCAGCAACTCCTCATTAAATAAGAATCATCACTTCAAAGACTGTGAAGACAGGATAGCAACTTAGTAACTTTTAGTTTTGATATCTTTTATTAGATCAACTTATGCTGGCGGAAGAGAAGCTTTTGAGCTTACATAGAACCAAACCCAAAGAGCAGCTCTGTGTAAGCTCGAAATTTTAAAAGACCATTTTAAGAACAGGAGCGTTTGGACTTTTTAAAAACATAATTTTAGTTCCTGCAGAACCTGAAGCAGTATCTCAGAAACAGACCAAAAAAAAAAAGTTAAAATTTCTATTAAAGGTTATCTGAGATATTCCTGACACAAAAGAACACAAGAAATTAGAAAGTGTGCTGCATATTCATTAAAGAGACTGCATATTCAGGAGCTGACGGTGTCAACATAACCATCTCATGAAGACTCTGAGTCAATACACAAAGGATAACAGTGAATATTTTAGTCCAACCCAGCCCTAAAAAGGTGCATCTCTGCCTTGAGTACAATTATGACAGAAGGGTATAAAAAACTCTCTTTGCTCTCATCTAAAAACACATACACTCAAATACCTTGTCTCTACATGCAAGCTGCCAGAGTAGCTAAGAACAACAAAAGAGAAGCCACAAGAAAAAAGCAACTCAATGACAACCTCAAGACTTCAACAAGGAAGTTAAAGCACTGCCAACGGGTTAGATTTAAAACTCCTGTAAGGATTTTATTCAGATATTGAAATGCTATTGTGAATATCTTAAGTAACAATTTCTCCTGATAACCCAATAGTTTAGACCATGTATTCCAGACCAGGAACTAAACGTCGGTAAAGAGAAACAGAGTTTTAAATCCGATTTAAAATTATTATTCATTAGTTGGCTGTCCTAAGGCAGCTCCTTAAAATAGCTTCCTCTACGTAACAGATTTAAACACTTTGACTTCCTAAAATTTGGTTAAGATTGCATACTTTTGCCCATTTATAAATTGTTTTAGATTATCAATAACCAGACAGGAATCAACTGCTCTTAAGAAAATTCTTTTGCCCATTTACAAACAGTTTTAGTAATTTAAATATATACAAAGACTGGACTCCCAATAATTTTGGGACAGAATACGTTGGTCTTAACTTCCAAGTAAAAAAAAATCACCCCAGAAATAGTTTTTGCTCAAAGGCATGATTTTTGTATAAAAGCTTTCCAGAGACACATCAGAAGAGATAACAGAAATAACTGTTTATTATTCATGTTGTTTGTTTTGTTAATGTTTCTTTTCCTCTCTTTAATAAAATAATGATATAGTAGATCACAATTTAATGAATCAGCAGTGTGATGCAGTTGTGAAGAAAGCTAATACTCTAGTATATATTAATGGGAATGTCGCACATAAGACATGTCCTGATCTACGCAACACTTGTGAGGACTCATATGGAGTGTACTGTGTCCAGTTTCGGGCACCACTCTTTAAGAAGGATGTGAACAAACTGGAGAGTCCTGAGGAGAGCTACAAAATGATAAAAAGAATAAAAAAAATCTGATCTATGAAGAAAGGTTAAAAATGCTGGGCATGTTCAGCCTTGAGAAAAGGAGACTGAAGGAGGACCTGTCTTCAAGTATGTTAAGGGCTGTTATAAAGAAAATGCTGATCTACTGTTCTCCATGTCCACTGAAGGAAGGACAAGAAAGAAGAACCTAAAGCAAGGGAGATTTAGGGGAGCTATTAGTAAAACCTTTCTAATTGTAAGGATAGTTAAGTACTGGAATAAGTTACCATGGGAGATTGTAAAATCACTGTCATTTGTGGTTTAAGGACAGGTTAGATAAACACCTGACAGGGATGGTCTAGGTTTACTTAGTCCTACCTCAGGACAGAGGGATGGATGAGAACATTTCAAGGTCCCTTCCAGTCCTACATTTCTGATTCTGTGACTTTGCTTAGTTGTAATTGTGGTGAAATCTAAGATATGTAGAAGAACCCATGTGACTAAAATAGTGGGCCATCTCTAAGTTGGCCTACCATTTCTTGTTTCTCTAGAGCTAGACTACATATTTTGAGTAATTTTGGAGATAAATTACTTGTCACTCAGAAGCTACCCTTCCCACTCCATAGGAGCATGTTTTTAAGTTATTTTCAGCTAAAAATTAATAAGCTGTAGGTAATGACTTTTTGAGTAGAGAAACCTTGAAAAGATTTTACATACCAATACATGCCAAACATTTTCATTGGCTCCATCGAAGCTGCAGAAACGAATACTCACTCCCAGCAGGCCCTGTCCACCCCACATATTACTGGGAGTTACTGATGTTTCTCTCAGTTCCAGTGTTTTGCTACTGTACACTAGCATTTTTACAGGCTTTTCAACATTTGCTTTCAACAGGTCCTTGAGTGTGTCATTGTCTTTATTCTGGAAGAACACATACAAATCAATTAAGTAAAGTTTATGATGTTTAACAAAAGCAGCATTCAATTCTACAGCACCAACTTTCAAAGGTCATATAGAGAACTCAGAGATTAGGAATTTATTGGATTTCTCTACAGTTGCTTTCATATTACAAACTTTCAATTCCTCAGAGTTTCCTACCAAGTAATTTCCTTAATTTCTAAAGTCACAGTAAGAAACATACCTCAAGCACTGTCTTGATTTTTAAACACACAAATCATCCAAACATAAGCAATTCAAAATTAAGGAAATTAATTCTTTGTGCTTTAATGTGGTAGGAATCTGGCATTGGTAAGCAATGATCTGTGTTATGAAATACAAAAACTTATCATGGTGAATTAGTATTAAGCTTCCAACTACTTCTTATACAAAACTCTTTAACTGTAGGGTTAAAGTGCTGAACAAGCAAAACAACATGAGTAACAGACAGGGGCATTCAACACAATGTATAAACTTACCTTTTGTTTACTCCAGAAGTGCGGAGTGATAGTTTCTTTTGGACTTTTGAAAGTAAGCAAGCTTTTAAAAAAGACATTTTCTAGATCGACCAGTGTTGCTACAGGACAGTGATAGCGAGACTGAGGCTGAAAGCCGCAAGCGCCTCTTTAATGGGTCTCTTGTGACTCTTTGCAGCACATGATATTAAAACACTGATTTAATTATTAACCATTCAGGATGCTTTTACTATATTATTAACGAGCTGTAGTTGATAAAATAATATTTGGTCAGTCATTTTGCTGTGAGAATGTGTGTGTGTGTGTGTGTGTGTGTGTGTGTGTGTGTGTGTGTGTGTGTGTGTGTGTGTGTGTGTGTGTGTGTGTGTGTGTGTGTGTGTGTGTGTGTGTGTGTGTGTGTGTGTGAGAGAGAGAGAGAGAGAGAGAGAGAGAGAGAGAGAGAGAGAGAGAGAATTTCCTGTCATACTGTTTAAATATGAATAAAGAGTAGTATAGTAAATGAAGCAATGAATTCACACTACTGTGACTCTTTTGGGTAATTCTGATTGCTAATTTGGCTCCAGAACCGCTGAGATCTAAGTATCACTGCTATAGGATCTGAAACAGTCCAAAAAATGTATATTAATTTGTTTATTCAAAAACCAAATAGGACACATTACTGACCCCAAATCTAGCTCCAAATAAGTGCTAAAAACACTAGAAGCCAAAATGACTTGGCTTAAAACAATTGTTCTTAAAAGTTTTGGTGAAAAAAAGGGTTCCATATCTAAAAACAGGGTGTTACAAATAGGAATTCGGTAGCCAAAACCTAGCCCTTCCAGATGTAAACAATAATCTTAGACATCTTAAGTTCAAGGCTGAAAAATGTTGGCATTTACAATACAATGTCAGTATATGGTGTCCATTTCCAAAAACAAGCCTTGTGGATCAGAAAACTTTTAGAATTATATTTCCAGTTAACTGACTTCAAGCGCCTATTTTATTTGCTTGCTTTGGACCGATGTAAAATGCAACCAGAACTGCACTTTGATCACAGAAACTCCTTGTTATTTCCCCCCTAGGTTTGAATGTCTTCTGCGTAGATGCTGTTATACTATCCTGCTTTACAAACCCTGGAAGAGAGGGCAGGCATAGTAGAGCCATCTGTCTCCTTTTAGAAGTTCTGATCTTCAGTCAACTGCTATCTCAAAGTCAGAGAGGAACACCTGTGCAGTTCTTCTTTACTTATGGCAGCAGCATCAAAACAGTGTACAAGATTCACTTCAGTGACTGTAGAATGCATAAGATCTTTTCTCTGGAAAGTTCCATTTGTCCTGCATGTCCCACAGGACCTATTACCCTATCAGGGCAAGTGGCCTGTACCACAAGGGAGGTGCCAGGATCAAATCACAGATCTGGAAAAGTGAGTTCAAGGAGACCAAGTATTCCTATTTTCCTCCTAATTAAACTTAGCTCTGGCAGCAGAAACCCCATGTTTGAGGAATCTAGGTGAGATCTGGCCAGGCCTTCCTCCTCCACCCTGCCAAAATCAAGTGCCAGAGGGACTCTAATGTATGTTTCACCCACTCTCCTCGCCCCCCGAAGATTCAAGCTCAATTAGTATGGGAAGGGACCCCACCCCAGAGGAAGACAGACAGCTTGGATCATCGCATTCGCCTTCATTCCTGTTTTATAACATTTTTATGTCAAGCTACTGAAGTCTAACAGTTTTGATCAAGATGGATAAAAAAAATTAACGTTTTCAAAAAAAATTTTAAATAGATTTTTCCAATCACCATTTTCTAACACAAAAACATATAATTAATAGGAATGTGAAAATAATAAGCTGTATAGTTGCTTAAATAAATGTATATCCTTATTGTGTACCCTCCTAGGTAGCTCAAAGATGTACTAAATCTAGCGTAAAGGCTCTATTGAGCTGTAAATCAACAATGTTTCGGTGGTTATGTCAACCAAAAGAATGCACCTTTCTTTAGAAAATAACTGAAGTACAAAAGGATTATTTAAATTGAAGCTTTTCAATTGGTGATTTAAATTAATCCACACTGGTTTTGATCAAGACAAATGCTGTTCTCCAGTTTAAATTTCGCTGAAAGTCAAGCTAAGTGACTTGAGACTAGCTTTTCAAGAATTTAGATTTGCCAATTTAAATAAAACAATTCAAGTAAAATGTAAACTCAAAGTTTAGCACAAATAGACTCTTACCACGAAAACCTATTTGCATACATGCTACTAGACTGTTAAAAAAGGCAATGAACTTACCAATCTTGAACCATTAATAGAAACAATAAAATCAAAAAATGGCTCCAGTCCAGCTCTATGTCCTGGTGAATTTTCTTGTACCTATCAAAAAGAAATTTATAACAGAGGGGGATTTAGTGGAAAATTACTATTCTATGGGTATTAAAATGTGTATTTTACAGCTATTAACTTCTACTATTTGCAAACCATGTAATTTTAGAAACCATTGATATATTTCTCACAATACTCAAAAGTACAGTAGTTGAGTCTCAAAATTTGTACTGCCTTAAAATAACTTCTTGGGAAAAATTCTCAGACTTAAAATACTTCATTAATTTGTTGGGAAATCAGTTACATAAAGTAGCTACTATTTCTCACTAGGGATGTATAATATCAAATGGTTAAACGGGTAACCTGTAAATATTAATTTTTCTGTCCACAAATTGTGTTAACTGTTTAACCATTTGCTGCATGGGAGGTAGGGGGCTGTGCATGTGGGGGGTGAGCAGGTATGGGCTGTTGCAGGGAGGTATGATGGTGTGGTGGGGCTGGGACACGTGCTTGCACATGTAGAGGGGAGCGCCCTGGTGACTCACGGGTTTTGTGCCGGTGCCAGCTTCAGCAGCAGTGACCTAGGCGGCAGCGGCTGAGGTGTGCCTGGGTGAAGGGTCTGGGGGGGGGTGTCCCTGGTCCTGGGACAGGGCCAGGAGCTCAGCAGGGGGGCAGATGGGCTTAAGGGGTGGGCAGGGTGCAGAGGTGCCTTATTGCCCCATTCTGTGGGCTGGGAAGTGGCGATCCCCAGGGGCAGCAGCACCCTGGCTCTGGAGGGCCCACTCCAGGTGATCGATAGGGCCAAAGCATAGCAGGATGCCCCCATCCAGCCCCCAGGCACCCCTAGCAAACCCCTAGGGATGTAAAATATTATATCAGTTAAACGTTTAACCAATATAATTTGAATAATTTAAATGATATTTGACATCCCTATTTCTCACAGATATTGAATTTTATGCGCCTTCTGCTACAGATAAATTGTAAATACAGTACATATCTCTAGCTAACTGGTAAGATTAGGATTCAAAGCCTATGCTTATTTAATCCTGCTTTTTAACCAAAATTTTCAAAATATTTCCAGAAATATTACTGGACTTTGCTTGTTCTGTCTTAGCACCAGATCTACATCCTGAAATGTTCGAATGACCACATCCACTTTTAAGTGGGGAGGTTGGGGGAGGAGGGAGGAGTCGGGGAGGAGGCACTGCCTAGCTTGCCAGGGGAGCGGGAATAGTGCTTTACGGGCGGGGAGGTGTGGGGTAGGGAGAGAGGCTCAAAAGCTGCTGCAAAAGGGGAAGTCAGCATCCCCAGGGACTGGAAGGGCTGGGGAGTTGTAAAGGGGCAAGCCCAGCAGGAGAAGCCCCCTTTTTCTGAACCAGGCGGAGCAGCACCTACCCACTGTCCCTCCCTCCTCTTGAGGTAGCAAAATACCACGTTTGGTTGAGATCTGCACCAGGCATTGCACTAGCAGCAACTTTCTAGGGGGAGCTAGGAAGGAATTTTTCCCTCACCACCGGTTTGGCTGAGGAGGATGAGCGCTACTAATTCTAAATACATGAAGGACATGAGGACATTTTTCAGAGGTATTTTGGCACCTAAGGATGCAAACAGAGGCCTATTGGGATTTTCAGAAGTTCCTCTGCCAGTTAGGTGCCTAATTCCCATTATCTCACTGGTTGGTATAACCATTAAAAACATGTTGATTTGCAACCAAATATAGCCTTTACACTAAATTTGATAATACTTTTTTGCTAATCAGGACGATGTACACTATACACATTTATTTAGGCAGTTACATTCTGAATTAATGTGTTAAGCATTCTTGATTGATTTCAATGTGAGTTAGGCACCTAACCAGGTGAGATACTTTTGAAAATTCCACTAGATACATATCTGCATCTTTAGACACCTAAATCTCTGAAGATCTGTCAATTCACAACCTACACTTAATACTTCCTTAGCTTTAACTGAAAATGTTTTGATAAATGTACTTTTTTCCTCATGAAACCAGCACATTTGAGGTAGTTTTATTTAACTAATAAAAATTTTAAAAGCTATTTTTGTGTATTTTCCATTGCAATCCAATTTCCTCCCAAATGCAGCTTGACACAAATCAAGTAAAAAATCATCTAGTAAGTAAGAAATGCATCATTCACCATTTTCTAATACAATAAAATGTAAAAATTAAGAACAAATGTATGTTAAATTATATAATTGCTTATATAGGGGTATATCATCCTGGACAGCAAAAAGTAGTACCAAATTTAGTGTAGAGGTTATATCTGGTTGCAAATAAACATGTTTTAATGACTATATAACCAATAAGCCTCTCTTTAGGAAAGTAACTAAAAAGTACAAATGCAAAACAAGATTAAAAACAACAATTTAAATCAAGATTCTCTTCTTGCTGATTTAAATCATGGAAGATTAGGGTTGGAAGGGACTGCAGGAGGTCATCTAGTCCAGGCCCCTGCTAAAAGCAGGACAAATCCCAACTAAATCATCCCAGCCAGGGCTTTGTCAAGCTAGGCCTTAAAAACCTTTACAGATGGAGGTTCTACCACCTCCCTAGGTAACCCATTCAAGAGCTTCTTCACCCTCCTAGTGAAAAAGTTGTTCCTAACATCCATAGACCTCTCCCCACCACAAACTGAGATCATGATGAAAATTAGTGATTTAAAATCAATCCACCCTAGTTAGCACCCCACATGAAACTACAGTGAAATGTCAAAACCCGACCCTCTCCATTGACATGTTAAATTAAAGGAAATTAAAAAGTACTAGAGGGTTTCACACACTTTGTTCCTTTTGTAGGCTAAGCACACTGCACACACCTCAAGCTCCTTGCTTTCCTGTTCCCACCCACAAGCTCCCTGTGTGCCACCCTCCCTGTCTCCTCTATGTCAGGGACTCCCTGCAACACACTGCCCCCTCCTTCATGCACTCCTTCATGACCCTTCTTCCATTTCCCATTTTCCCCCACACCAGTGTGATGGATCTCCCATTTCTCCTTCCCCCATGACAACAACTCTGAATGCCCCTCAATGCCCCGGTACCAGAATTCCCTATCGCATCCTGCCAGGAGGTGTGTAGCCCCTCATTTCCTCCATGGCTACCATTACCTCCTCCTCCACACCAGGGTCTCCCATACTCCCCCCAACCAGGGATTCTGAGTGCCCCCCATGCCAAGGGCTGCGTGTGCCGCCCCAGACCAAAGTCCCTCATTCATCCCACGTGCCAAGGGCTTTGGGTGCACTCCTATTCTCCCCTTCCCCGAGTCTCATATTTTTCCCCCTCTCTTTCAGGTTGTCAACGTTTTTAAACTATTGGAAGGATCAGCAGAGTTGATGCTGAGGGTGGAGGTAATTAAGTTGGAATGTGGTAATGACTGTCAGCAAACATTTATTTGATCTACAGACAATTACAGAGGTATTTAAAACTGCTGCCATTGCTAACCAGATTCCAGGGGCTCTGTGTCCCTACCAACCTCTTTCAATTTTCCAGATTTCCACCAAAATCAATAGAGTTTTCTGGCCATTGAGCCCTAGAACACTCCCTGAAATTTTGGAATTGATCAGTTATGGCAAAGTTTTCGTGTGACAAAATGAAATGCCATCGAGTACCGTCTTAGATCTCACAATGCTCTGCCAAAAAATGGTTATTCTTCACACTACCTTGACTAGGAAATCACTGAACATCTATCAAAGCTCCATCTCAATAAGCTTAACCAAGAGCCAGCTAACACATTTTTTTCAGTTGCAGATAAATTTAATCATTTGCTGTATTATGTAATTCAAATAATAATCTAGTAGTAGTAACCTGTAATCCATTTGAGGCCAATTTAAATATCTTTATTGCTACCAAGAAATTAATTGAATCAATACAACAGTATCCAAACTGATTATTAATGCAGGGATACAGAGCAACTGTAATAAAATGTTGATAATATTATTTTCAGACATTTACCCTCCATTTCAATTTGAAAATGCAGAAATGAATGTATAATTGATCAAAACTGAATACACAGTTGTCTTAATTAGCTGAGTGCCCAAAAGAAATTAGAAGCCTCACTTTATTTCCAATGAAAAGAGGCAGCAGGCATTCCAATAACAAGACAAACATTACTGGGGAGAGGTTCTAGAGATAAATAAATGGTGCAGGTTGTTAGTCTGAATGGTGTTAATAAATTAACAAATCTAAGGGCATGTTATATAATCAGCAAATACAAAGCTAATGGCCAATGTGAGCATGTTTCCATTTCTAAAGGGCATATCAGAGGAGAAATTTCCCAAAAGGCTGGTTCATAAATCATACTTGGGAAAAGATTACTTAGTTTAAGGGCAACACAAGGAAATTTAACCCAAAAGTTTTAACTACTTTAAGTTATACAGCAACAAACTTATCACAGGTGAGGATTTTCTCACCACCACAAAAAGAAAAAAGGTTACAATACAATTTTTAGTATACTCCTACACAGTTCTAGAAAGACAACCTCCTGGCAATGATTCTCACTTAGGTGCATGTGAACAGTTCATTTCCCTCTCTTCATGCCTGAGTGCTGAATAAATTCAAATGCCTATATTTCTTTTTCCAGGTGCACTAATAATAAGGCTTATAATTAAAATACTACACTAAATATAGCAGAAGAAGCAGGAACCACCATAAGATTTTAGTATTCTTTTAAAAGAATCAGAAAGAGAAATACAAAAGGCATTTTAGATCTAGCCATCCCTTTGCCAAGTATCCTACTTTTCCAGTCTAGTTTTAAATGGCCTGAATAATGGTGCTTCCACCGGTTTTCTTGGGAGATTATTTCATAGTCTATAGGTCCCAACATAAGGCAATTTCCCCCGATACTCATCTTAATACTATATCTTTGTCTTATTTCCTCTCGGGACTCCTAGACAACCCTTAGGGCCATTCTAAACATTTTTTATTCTTAACTTTTATTTCTCTTTAGTTATCCGTCCAAACGACATTTACCTTCTTTTGAACTTTCTTCATAAATTAATCCCATCATTCTCACCAACACTATCAATCACGTTTTGTTTCTCTTCTCTAAATTTGCTCTAATTTGTCAACATCTAATTGAGAGAGATGAAGCCTTCTATAGCCCAGTAGCCAAACAGGTATAGTTTCATGAGGCAGCATTCCCTCCCTATGGCCCTATCTAACTGAATCCATAATAGGAGGCACCCACAGTTCAGCTTTTCATACTTTCCCCACACTTATTTAAAAAATATTGCGCTAAGGGAAGACATGGTTCAGTGTAAATTAACAAGAAACTTAAAATTTTAGGCCTCAGCAAGTTCGTTTATGAAGTCAAGAGTTATGCCTGCACAGAGCTCATTGCAAGATATGGGCCTTAAAACATTCATTTTAGAAAAAATATTTTAAACAGAAAAAGCTCTTCAATATTTCTAGTCACTGTATATTACACGTTTGTAACTAAACCATTCCATTACTGCTGTGAAAAATTTCCATTTTATTCTTCCTACATTGCATTAATCCAAACTCCCAACTATATAAAAACATGGACAGAGGTTTCATTCTATTCTGAGGTCATGTACTATTTAAAGAGAATTTTTATACCAAAGTTTGACTACAGTAGCAAAGAAGCTAGCAACAAAGAAAAAAAATAGTGAGAAATACAAAAATCATGTCTGCCTGAGCCTATAAACTGAATTTACATAGTGATGAGACTTCCATAATTATGCCAAACCTCATTATCCTGAGTTTTTTACATGCTTCTACAGACATTACATACAAATGTTAATAAAATATATTTCAATTCTGCTGTTTGAAGATACTATACCAAAATTTAATTAAAAATAAGAGGTGCCTAAATGACTAGAAACAAAATATGTCACGTATAAACAAGAGTGCAACTTCAGTAACAAAGTGGATTATACTACATGGAAGATAGAAACAGTCAACAATTTGTTAGTGTTCTTCAATTAGAGAAGTAAACTAGCCTATGAACCAATACTGATTTTTGCAGCTTTACAGATGGGTTGAAATTGAAGGGTGGATAAAAATCAATGATTTTAAAAAAACACAAAAAATCTTATTTAAAATTTTTTTTTAAATCATATACTAAATTTCTCGTTTAAAAAATAAAACAGTTACAATTAAATCTCATCACAAACATGCTAAACCTACACTTACAGTCTCATAAAAGTGAATTAATGGCTTTAGTCTGTCCAGCCTAACTACCAGCTCTTGCTTCTTGAAAGTTCTGGGCTTTCAGTTTCTGAGCAAACTAAAGTCATATGTACAAAGACAGACACAGGCTGGATAGGATTGTTGTTGTTCTGTGCTTATGTGGTGGTGGAGCTGGGCCAAGCAAGGCAGAGGAATTAGTTAAGACACTTTCTTGAAGACAGAGACACAGAGGCAGAGTAGAAAGGAACAGTGGAGTGGACTGGAAAGAAAAAGGGAAGACATTATTCAATACACACATAGCTTCCTATATTCCACCACACTTTTGCCACAGAAAAGCTGTCATGGCTTCTGGTTGTAAGAGAGACCCTATCTGGGAATATTTTGAAGAAATTCCTTTCCTGGGTAAAAAAAGGAAAACGTGTCAAGTATAAGCAGTGCAAGGAGTAGATGCACGGCCTAGCTGCAAGAATGAATCATCATAACGAAAACTGCTTATTGATAGAAAATGATATGGACGAAGATGTGGATATGTTTGAAGAACAATGTGGATCAACTGGCTAGTAACTTAAATAATTCACTTTGCAATGCATCATTCTTCAAGACTCTCTCTATACCTTTCAGTATAAGTGTGATTTAACAAGTAAATTCCCAAGCTGTTTGCTATGTTGGATGTTCCTAGGGAAAAAAGTTTAGCTTAGCTAATCCTTATGGCTAGTTTAATTAGTTAACTAGGTTTAGAATCTATCACCCAAATATACCATACAGAAAGCTGCAGTAAATGCTAGAGTTGTCAGTTGCCACTGGGTGTCATTTTCTTATTTTATATTACATAATGCTCCTTATTTTGGAACATCATGGCCACGGATCATAATGGTGATGCCATAAGTTTATTCCCTATTCTACTTCAGCATAACTCAGCTTTCCCAAGGGAACCCCATCCTATACGTGTTTTCTCAAAAAAACAGAATCATAGAATATTAGAGTTGGAAGGGACCTCAGGAGGTCATCTAGTCCAACCCCCTGCTCAAAGCAGGACTAACCTCAGCTATATCATCCCAACCAGGGCTTTGTCAAGCCTCAGCTTAAAAACCTCTAAGGATGGAGATTCCACCACCTCCCTAGGTAACCCATTCCAGTGCTTCACCACCCTCCTAGTAAAAAACTTTTTCCTAATGTCCAACCTAGACCTCCTGCCCTGCAACTTGAGACCGTTGCTCCTTGTTCTGTCATCTGCCACCACCGAGAACAGCCTAGCCCCATCCTCCCTGGAACCCCCTTTCAGGTAGTTAAAAGCCGCTATCAAATCCCCCTCACTCTTCTCTTTTGCAGACTAAACAAGCCCAGTTCCCTCAGCCTCTCCTCATAAGTCCTGTGCTCCATCCCCCTAATCATTTTGGTTGCCCTCCGCTGCACTCTCTCCAACTTGTCCACATCCTTTTTGTAGTGGGGGGCCCAAAACTGGACACAATATTCTAAATGCGGCCTCACCAATGCCGAATAGAGGGGAAGAATCACTTCCCGTGACCTGCTGGCAATGCCCCTCCTAATGCAGCCCAATATGCCATTAGCCTTCTTGACACTGCTGACTCATATCCAGCTTTTTATCCACCGTTACCCCCAGATCCTTTTCTGCAGAGCTGCTGCCCAGCTCGTCGGTCCCCAGTCTATAGCTGTGCATGGGATTCTTCCTTCCTAAGTGGAGGACTCTGCACTTGTCCTTGTTGAACCTCATTAGATTTCTTTTGGCCCAATCCTCCAGTTTGTTTAGGTCACTCTGTATCCTATCCCTACCCTCCAGGGTATCTACCACTCCCCCCAGCTTAGTGTCGTCCGCAAACTTGCTGAGGGTGCAATCTACCCCATCCTCCAGATCATTAATAAAGATGTTGAACAAAACCGGCCCCAGGACCGACCCCTGGGGAACTCCGCTTGTGACCGGTTGCCAGCTAGACATGGAGCCATTGATCACTACTCGTTGAGCCCTATGCTCTAGCCAGTTCTCTATCCATTTTATAGTCCATTCATCCAACCCATACTTCTTTAACTTGCTGATAAGAATACTGTATGAGACAGTATCAAAAGCTTTGCTGAAGTCAAGGTATATCACATCCACCGCCTTCCCTACATCCACAGAGCCAGTCACCTCATCATAGAAAGCAATCAGGTTGGTCAGGCATGACTTTCCCTTAGTGAATCCGTGTTGACTGTTCCTGATCACCTTCCTCTCCTCCAAGTGCCTTAAAATGGATTCCTTAAGGACCTGCTCCATGATTTTTCCAGGGATTGAGGTGAGGCTGACCGGTCTGTAGTTCCCTGGATCCTCTTTCCTCCCAGAAGTGCCAGTGAGTTCTATGGGGCTTACTCCAAAATTAAGTGCACTCTAAGTGCAGTCAGTCTTAACTTTTTTGGTAATTTGGAATCGGATCTGCATACTTACTGAAAGAAATGTAAATGATTAACGGAATAATAGAGTGAGAAGAATGACTATTCAAAATCATTTTTGAATTTTGTTTCAGGATTCCATTTAAGCACAGGAGACTTTGACTGTGACTGTCTATCTGCAACAACTTCAGAGTTGTCCCTTGGTATTTTCAGCAGCAGTGCTGCAACTAAATGTATTTCAGGCAACAAAGTATCAGGAGCAAGCAAAAGATTTCATCCAGTAAAACCACCACCAGGGATGGGTTTGTAGTAAGGACCAGAAAATACCAACAAGCCACCATAGATGAAAAGACTGCTCGGTTCATTTATGCCATAATTTCTCCTTTTTGCATTGTTAACAATAAACACTTCATTGACATGGTTGAGTCCTTACGACTAGGCTACACTCCAACTGGCAGAGCAGACATTGGTGGAAGGTTGCTAGATACAGTGTATGAGAAGGAACCTGACCACTGTGCAAGAAATACTGAGGGGAAATTTCCCAGTTTAAGCCTTGGTGAGTGGAGTAATGTACACAATGATCCAGTAACATGTGCCTGTGTGACAACAGAAAATGGGGTTGAATATTTTTCAGAAACAATAGATACATCGGAAAATGCCCACACAACAGAATATTTAAAAGAAGTGGCAGTGAAAGCTGTAATAAACTGTGAACAAAAAAAAAGTATACCCTTCTAGATGTTGTAAAATGCTGTATCGAGTTGTAAATTAACATGTTTTATTATCAGATTGCACCATTGTTTAAGAAATATGTGAAGAAGTACCAGTGGGAAACAATGATTTTCTCTTGGTGATTTAAATCATGATTTAATCACTTTGATTTAAATCAATCCACCCAAATTGTGCCTGATATTTATACGGTGGCCTTCATTTTAGGCTGATCCTAAAGCATGTGGGGTTTTTTTTTGTTTTGTTTTTTAAAAGAATGATTCCCATACTGAGCGTACCAGTCATCCTCCTCTCAAATTCCAACCACCTCCGGCAAGAAACACAACAGCCTGTCTGAACTAAAATATAAATGGTTTCATTAGGAGAAATGAAGCATAGATCTGTTTGAACCCTGCATAGAATGTTTGATGTGCAGAACACAATTACCCTAACTGAGATTTGGCCAGTATCCCAGGGCTTTCCACAGGACTTTCATGAGAAAATGTACAGTTTGTTTTTTTTACAGTTCTTCTGAAAAATGACCCTTGCTTAGCACAGTATTCAACATACACTTCTATTAACACCTCCTTTATACTGGGGCACTGGCTCAGTACTAGTTCTGAAGGAGAGAGTTCACACACAACACCAGCCTGTAAGACAAGTTTACCTTCAACGTTTCTAAGATAAGCAGGGTTAGATCTGTTCAGGTAGCTATACAGGAAAGTTAAATGAGATCATATCCAAAGGTGTAAGCCATATATATAGTGAAAGATATCAATGGATGAGATTTCAATCCCTTGTCATTCTTTTAAGGGTGTATATTCCACAAGTAGACTGAACAAAATAATACGAGTCCCCTTTATATCAGTCAGAAATTCTATAAGTCTCTCATAAATTAACCTTCAGCATATCTGAATTACTCCCATCTATGAAAAGAACAGAATTCTAGTAAAAGCAAAAGCAAGCATACCCTGCCACTGTTGCTACCATCAGTGGTAGTGTTCTAAAGTAAGATTTCCCAAAAATCCTAGTGTTGATTAAGTTTGCTTTCTTATCTACCACTATCTTGCATTTGCCGGATACATTTCTTAAACCCTGTGCATAGTAGCTACTCATTGTATCAATGTTCATAGCACAATAATTCCAGCAAACAGCTACAGTGCTGCCCAATGTACCAGGTATGTGGGACAAAAGCCATCTTCAGAACTGCCCCATGTTTCTGGTATGCTCTCGATAGTGTCAATGGTCCAGTGGAAGATTGTATTTGAACACACTGCAATGAACGTAAGCAACAAAGGGTTTTTTTTTTTTTTTTTTTTTTTTTTTGGGGGGGGGGGGGAAGAGAGAAAAATGAAGGGAAACTAAGAAACTGCAGCTGCAGTTATCAAGAGTTTCCTTTTCTGCTTGGAAGTTACTTTGTTATACAATCTGTAGCTCTCCCACTTTTCTTAATCTTATAATTTGATCTGCCAGAGCCCACACAAGTCACATTACTAACAAAGCAATTAAATTTTAAAAATCCTATAGTCAATTTCTAGTTAAGTATCTGATAAACCCATACAAGCATAATCTAAACTGTAACAGCTAACCAAAACAGAGTGATCTGAATTATGGAATTCAGACACAAATTTGCCAGAAGACCCTCTATCAGAAACTCAGTGTATTCATCTTTAGAACGGTGGGTAATTATTTAAACACTAAGACAAGCACAATACTACGGCAAGAAAGGACAAGTGAAGTCAGAGTAAGGCTACCCATCTTTCTAAGATAACAAACACTACCATCCTTACAAGTGTCTACAAATAGACCTAATAAAAATATCAAGTTTAAAGATAAGTGCTGTCCCCATGCCAACAGGCTAGGAAAAGAAATAAGCCTATTCAGCCTTCCCTACCCTCCTGTGGTCATAGCATATCCAGCCTTGTCTTGACAAATGACTGGCACTTCTCTACTTGACAATTTAGCATGCAGTATATGTTGGTGATGTCACAGCTACTAAGGAACCCTCTGGAGTATAAACTAGCCTAAAAGGGAACAGGCAAGTGGAAACATTCTGTTTTAATATTTGGAATGTTTTGGAGCATGCAGTTGTGTATTGTGTTACAAACGTTCTCTCCATGTTCTCCCTTCTTCTGAGATTAATTCCGGTCTTCAATGTACAATGGCACCTTGAAGGTATATATAAGTAGATCATGTTTCTTTGCCCCAGCACCACCTTCTCTTATTTATGCTATGTAAATTTGGCACCTAAATTACTGTGTTGTCCAAACTACATTATACCCTTGTGTTGCCTCTTTGTAGTTTATATATTACATTATAGAGAAAATAAAGACTGTTGTCTTGCCTAAGGAAAGGAATGGCCTTAAATTGTGAAAAGAATGGCAAACACTATAAAAAGGCTAAGATTAAGGGAAACACAATTAATAAAATAAACCAAGATTCAAAGCTGTATGAGAATATGACTCCATATTCATACTGCTAAGCATGCCATAACTAAATAGACAACTTGAAAAATGATACAATGTTGTGGGTTGAGTGTTAAAAAGAGACAGTTTTCTTCCCTTATGAAAACAGGGCCTTTTTGAAAAAGTTTTCCACCATTGCTAATCCTTCTTCAGCTGCACTGATGTTTGCAATATTGGGAGCTCTTGGGCAGCCATCCTGCTAGTATTTTTAAACATTGTGTTCATTAGACCTGGCCTGAACAGAGCTATGTGACTGCATTAAAAATGCCAGTAGCATATCCACACTAGGGTTTCTGGCATTATCAATAGTGGGAAAGTCAGTATTTAGAAAGTTTCCCTAATGTAAATGGGTCTTAGAGGCAAGATATTAGATGGCAATCTTGATCTAATGAACATCTTCTAACACTTTATTCAAGACAAATAAACTGTTCTTTAGAACATACTATACTGGCTGAATTAAGGCTGGAGGAGCCTAGGGTTCACCTCAACCAGCTAACCTGTTAGGACTACACTTTAAGATTTTAACACAGTAAACATCTTTTTTCCTGTTGCTTCCTGTCTATGTCTCTGAACACAACCCCAAAGGGAGCATAACATCATGCATTGCTTACACAATGAAGTACAAGCAAGGGGTAAGTGGTTAGTTATCCTGCCAAGAGCTGCTACAGCAGTAATTTAGATATAGTATCAAAACAACAGAATTTGTGATGTTTCATCGTTTTTGTATCACTAGCGTTTTATTCTCCTATTGCTTTTGCAGTAATAGGAAGGACATGGAGTTCTCAAAGTATGCACAACAACTGGGTGCTCAGTGTCACCGCAGATGGCTTTATGTACTTTGGTAGTATCAGAAGAGGTAGATGCGCTTAATGTCGCTGAAGCTGGACATGGCCAAGCCATAACAAACCCTAAACTGGGTGGCGGGGGGCAGTTAGAGATCCATTAAACAAACAAAAAGCAGTGCCTGGAATCGCCCTCGCAGTCACAGACCGTGTTTTAAACTCAACCGGCAACGTGTGGCACGGCCACGGACATCAGGGAACCGCCGCGAAGTCTGGGAGACAGATCGCTCCTGCAGCCCCCCGCTTCCCCTCCGCCCGCCCCCGGAAAGCAGGCCCCTCCCGGCGGCTCCACCGCACCTGGGCCGGGACAGGAGGCGGGCGGGCGGGCGAGACGCCCGAGGCAGTAACTCACAGAGCCAGCCCGATGCGGCGCCGCCCGAGGGGACCAGGCGCAGGTGGGCCGCCCGCACCCTGCAGCCTCGGCCCGGCCACTACCAAAGTCCCCAGCGAAGCGAGGCCCGCGCGTGACAGACACCCGAGCGGCGGCCCCGGCCCGGCCCGGCCCGGCGGGTTGCCCCCGGCGCGGCGCGGCGCGTACCCGCAGTACATGGTAGCCCTCGGTGCCTCCGCCGGGGATCTCCACGCTCTGCGAGGCGCCCATGGCTCGGCTCCGGCCGGCGGAGGAGGCGGCGCTGCCCTCCTCACAAAGCGCCGCACTGTAGAGACGTGGCAGTCGCACCCTCAGCTCAGCCCCGCCCCGCCCCGCCCCGCCTTCAGAGGGCGGGTGCGCGCGGGCGCCGCCGCGGTAGAGAGGAACGCGCGAGGAATGCTGGGAGTCAGAGGCAGCAGCCGTCTGCTCATGGGACAGCGCCACCTACTGGGCCGGAGGCCGGGCACCTCCCAAGCCCCGGAATGGAAGGGAGGGGGGATGGGCTCCGCGGTGGCTTGTGGGACAGCCGGAAGAGAACGGGAAGGAACGTCATCACCAATCACCATCCTCTTTCTACGAGAGAAAACGCCTTACGGTGGCCGTCGCAGGACCCGCTTGTCACGAAGCCGCGCGCCCGCTAGAGACGCCGGAAGGAAGGAGCTGCCCGGCCGGGGGAGGGATTCTCTGTGCCCAGCGGGCTCTGAACACCGGCCTCTCCCAGCCCGCCCGCCCGCCCGCAGCAAGGCTGAGGCGGAGCCAGGCGCGGCTCGCTGCTGTCCTCTGCCGGCCGAGCCCTGGGCGCCTCGCAGGGCGTGGAGAAGCCCGTCATCCCGCCCAGCCCATCCCCCGCTCCCGGCGCCGGCCACACACACTTGGAAAGGGCCGTGGGGGGAAACGGGATCCCCTCCCTCCCTGCTTGCCGCCCGCCCGCCCTGCCACCCGCTCCTCGCTCACCTTTCCCTGCTGCTGGCTCCCTGCCCCGCCCGGCTCAGCTGCACAGGGCTGGGCTGGCCGCTGGCCTGGTCTCCGTTGCCCCAGCCAGTGACCCCGGCGGGCCCAGCCCTCCCCTGACCAGGGTGATGACCTCGCCACCTTTTTAAAATGCAAACATGGGGGGACACATGCAGGAGCCCCGCCCACAACATGGCCCCATCTCCTGCTCCTCTTCTCCTGCGCACTGAGGCCCCTGGTGAGCTGAGCAGCCCCACCAGGGACCAAGTCAGCCTGAGCCCAGCTGTGGTAAGAGCTGCCCAGGGAGCCTGCACCCGCTGTGGAGCTCCAGAACCTCCACCTGCCCTGGGTGGGGGGCTGGGGTTCCCAAGAGGAGCCCCCCACCAGTGTCCCAATCCTCTGGGGTGTGATGCCCAAGGCAGGTGGCAGGTCTGGGGCTCCAGAGCTCCCCACAGCGGCCCAGGCTCCCTGGACTGCTCTTGCTACTGCCCTCTCCTGCTTCTGGGTTCTGGCATGGCTAGTGTAGGACCTGGGGGGAGGGGCAGGGTCTCATGGCAGGGGGGTTGATGTGGGCCTTAGGCCCCAACTGGGAAGAGGCTGGCACCACTCCTGAGCCTTGGATGGGCATGGAGCAGCGCCACAGGGAATGTGGGACAAAATGGGAGTCATTCAGACCTGGGACCGGGACTTGAAATGTGTGTTTCATAACTGTCCCGCCCAATTAGGGATGATGGGTGGTCATCCTACTCCTGACCTCCATCATACCCACCCCTTCCTTTTCTCTCATTCTGTCTCCTCACAACACAAACATTTTAGGTTCTCCCAGCTTAAAATGAAACCATCCTTGACCTCACCTGTCTCTCCAATTACCATCCAATCTCCTTTCTCCCTTTCATGTCTACACTCATTGAATGTTGTCTACAAACACTGTCTCCAGTTCCTCTTCTCCAATGCTGGGGAAGGACAAAGTACATGTATAGCCTTCATCCTGATGTTTCAATTAAAAGTTTTTGGTTTTTTTAAATGTTGGTTCATGTCTTGCTAGTATTGTGAAAAAGAGTGTTGAGGAGTAAACTAAATGAAGAGGGAGTAGTGGTTTGGCAAATAAGGATTGGAAGAGGACTGAATTCTCAAATATCTGAAAATCCCCCAATTTGGTATTATCTGGGAACCATTACATCTTCAATAAGTGCTGCCGACCTTGAAGCAGCTAGAATGAGAATGAGCTCCTCCAAATCAGATGTCATGGCTCTTTCCTGGAAGAAAATAGTGTTCTCTCCATGGACAGCTTGGGGTTGCAGCTTTTTTCAGTGGAAGAGTTGAGTATCTATGGGTCTTGTTCACGAGCGATGGTAAGTGGGACTGTGAGATCTACTGGCGGATTAATGTGGCAGCAGTGGTGCAGGCGCTATACCAATCTGTGGTGGTGAAAGTGGGGGCTAAATTTTCAGACAAAGTTCTTGATTTACACGTCAATCTATGTCCCCATCCTCACCTATGGTCATGAACTTTGGGTAATGACCAAGATTACGGGTACAAGCAGTGGAAATGAGGGTGGCTGGGTGACTCTCCAAGAGAGGGTGAGGGGCTCAGCTATTCGGGAGAGCCTTGGAGTAGAGCCATTACTCCGGATTGAGAGGAGTCAGCTGAGGTGACCCCTTATACTTGAACTTATACTTCCTTATACTTGAACTCACTTAATCCTATGTATATTTTTCTGAATACATTTATTTCATTTTTACCATAAACCAACTCAGTGCTGTGTTTAAATGGAAGAGTGTATTTAACTCCAGTTAAGTCAATAAGCTGTGATGTGTTCTTGTGTCTCTAAAGTAACAAACAGAGCCTATTATTTCTCTGAACTGTCCCAGAGAGGGCTGGACATTGCAGGCCACACAGTTTTGGGGGAAATTAAGGACTGGGCGTGTGTTGGGGTCATCCTGCAAGTTTTAACCAAGGCTGGTGGAAGCCAGAGTGGAGCTGTGGGATTGCAGACAGGTTGTTGGGGTCAAAGCTGCTGAAATAGGGCTCTCTAGCACACAGAGACTCAGGGTCTCACCTGCATTCTGGCAGGCTGCTCGTGAGTGACTGTGTTTGGGAGCTACAATAGCAAAGCACTGTGAGGCACCCAAGGTTACAGGGCAGGTGATGACACAGCCCCTCACAGGTCTGGATTTGCGTCCCAGAATGTGACACTCTTTCTTCCTGATGCTTCTTATTGGTACCTTTCCTGCCACTCTCCTCTTCAGCTGTGTCTGCCTGTTGCTCCCCAGCTCTGGATAGAATAGTTTTGCTGCTACGTTTTGAGACTGAATCATCAGTGATTCATTTTTGCCAGTTCACATCCAGCTCATCTCAAGCCCACTCACAGGCACCCAAATAATGTGATTGTTTTTACTTAGTACTCTAGCCTCCGAATCCAGGCAGTTCCAAAGCTAGCTGCTTCCAAAGCTAGCTAGCAGCTCACTCCGAGATCTTGAACTTTCTTTTGATTTTTAAAAGTGTTTAAAACTTGTGCTCACTCATTTTCTTACATACATTCTTACCACTGCAGCTACACCATTGGCTGAAATCCCAATGTTGCCAAAGCCTTAGACAAAGGCAAGATGTCTTGATGGCATGGAAGCCATAAGGTACCCTCTTGCAGAAGAAAAGCAAAAGGTAGTTTCCAGTTATCCAAGTCCATTAGAAGAATGCCATATATGCTGTAGATGGCATGCCAATTGTTTAAAAATGCTGTTTCGTTTCCAGCCTGACTCACTGTAGGGTAGAGGGTTGGAAACTTCAGGCCAAATTAAGAGAGTTGATAAATAAACTAATGTGTCAGACTTCTTCCACTTAGTCTTCCAGACTCTCAAATACATTGGTGAATGGGTCCAGGTTGGTGTACCTTTCATGGCAAGGCGATGGAGTAAAGTGTTGGAAGGTATTTGTTAAAGTTAGGTGGAAGCTACTTTACCTTACTCTTTTTTTACATCTTTGTGGTCTTTGCTTTTCTTACTACACTGGGCTCTATTGGTCCTCCTGCACATGAGTTACACCATATAACTTTACGTATATGAATAGCCCCGTTGATGGGCCAGCCCCCATGTATAAAGTTACTTGTGTGTAAGTGTTTGAAGGATCAGGTCTTAGATGCCATCTAAAATTACTAATACTCAATTTAATCTTTCTTAGCCATACCTCTGAATTTGGCCTTTGGACTTTCAAAAATGTATGGTTGGCAGTTGTAACCCTGGGCTATTGGCAGTAAAAATAGTTTGATGAAGAAAAGCTCAAAGTGGGAAATCTTCAGGGAAAAATCCCTCTTTGGGTGAAGGCATCTTTAGAAGACATTCAGCTTCATTATTTGCCTTTGGAGTTGAGGAGCCTGGAATTATGTTGTGGCTGTTGCTGCTGTTAATAAAAAACCCAAACTGCACTGCAATAGAAAGCTTCTCTCTCCAGCCAAGGTACCATAAATTCTAGAGTGGTTTTTGACCACACAGTAAATTTCAGTGACAATGCTGTTTGCCCCAGAGATTACAAACAGCTAAATGGCTACAGTGCTGATAAATACTTCATTAATGGTAGATATTTCCCACCCAGCATTTATGGAGGGTCAGACATAATAATTGCTAATGTACTTGATTGAAGATACATTAATCCTCACCTATGACTGCTGCATGTTTCATCACTTACAAAACTACCCTTCATCAGAGGTTCCAATAATATAAGCTCTATATTACTCTGAAATGTGTTGTAAAATATTTTAAATGCTGTTCTCAGTGTAAATAAAGATGGGCTAGCGAGAAATAGCTAACCTTCCCGGCTTCCTCTGTATATCCCTACAACCTCAATTTGGACATTCCCAGTTGGCGAAAAAGAATCACATTTTGCCTTTGCGTCAATTTTAGTGAAAGCATGCATGAAAATTCTCAAGATGCGTATTGGTGATTTTCAGACATGTCCATCCCCCAAGGTGGAAACCGATTCTGAGCTGGTAATGAGCAAACTGCCCACTGCCAGTACTTTGTTTTTCAGGACAATTCCAAATTAATAGATTCATGTTGCTTGACAAAGTTAAAACTATCACAGCTGAAGTATACATGTTAGGATGACAGGCATGATATTGGCCATGGGCTGAAATTAAGGCTCTGAGAATAATTGGAGCGCTGTGTGGGAGGGGGGAAGAAAGAGAATTGTAGCATTCTGAAACAGCTGTGGCACCCACATTGTGGTAGAGGGGGGCATTATACCTTTATATGGCCTGATGCTTCCAAAGGGGCTGAGGGGAATGTACTGAGCTACATGGGTACAAAGGATGGGTGTAGTGTACACCCTCAGAAGCACTGTCCTTGGTGCTAATTGGGATGCAACAGCGCAAAGCTTTTGCCACACCCTGAGTCTGCCCAGACCTCTCGTCTCCCCCAACTCTGTGGAGCCCTGTAAGCAGCAGCAGCAGGTCCCTCTTGCGCTCATGGAACTAAAGAAATTATAGCCGTCTCTGGTACGAGAGTGCTGGGGGCAAAGAGGCTTCCTGCAGCCTCTTCCCTGCTGTATCTAGACCACCTTTTAATTGGCAATCATAAATTGTCCTCCCTAATCATTCATTCACAATCATTCAGTGGGCTAATAAGGTAATACTGTGATCGTCTATGTCTCCAAAGTAATTAACAGTTAATTTTTCTAAGTGCATTACATCACTGAGACACTTCCTCTAAAAAAATTAACTCTACCACACCATTTTTACTACTAATGAAAATGTAATCTGCATGTTAACTCCATTTGGGATCTTTCCAGTTAGTAATGATTATCCAAGCTGCTTTTAAAATACCCATTACTTTCCATTATGAACTGAACAAAGAGACCTCTTTAATTTATCTGGGGGACATTTTTTATCTTGATCTGATGTTTTAGAGGTAAAAGGCCAGTTTTGTGTGTAATGAAAGAGAAACATTAAAAATAGCCTCTTTAAATGTAAAATCCACAAATATGAAGTGAGAAATATGGAGTAAAAATCATTTGAAAGTATCAGTTAACACCTAAAGACAATAGACTGTAATTTGCAGAGATTAACTAACAAATATGGCCCTACCTGTTCATTTCTGTATGTATCTGAGCAGCTGGTGTTCAAAGTAATTAAAGTTAATGAGCTGTGCTCTGTGGTAGAACCATGGAAACTTAATTGTCGTAATTAGTTGTGAAATGGCAAGTGCTTCTACTGTGTAACACCATGTCATCATCTAATAAGAGTAATTATTTTCATAAATAAATCAAGGCCCTTATAGTATGTTAATAAAATAATGATGTAGAAACCATACATCTCTGCAAATTATGAATTATTAGTTTGGGTATTCTATATGATTGACTAAACAAGATGGACGTTAGAGTGGTCTTCTTGAAAATAATCAATCAAAGCACCATTTTACAAAACTCCACCTACAAATATTTTGAAATGTCCCTGTCTGCCTGTTGAAAAGAGTGCTACAAACACTTTAATGGTGGGGGTAAGCTTCACAGAGGAACAGTAAATACAGCTGCTGGAGAAAAGTAGACCTGAATCCCTTCTTTATACCTTGTGAATTATCAGTGCTGTGTAAACAGGAATAAAGATGGGAGCAGAAAACAAATCATGTGTAACTGAAAGTGAGGAAATACCGTGTACAAAATGACCCATTAGACCTAAGGCATTTAAGGCAGCCAGAAAATGATGGTTTACTACAGAAAGGGCCTAAAGTCAAACATAGATAAATATGCCAGACCCAAAACTTTTCTGGAGAATATTAGGTATCTATACACAGAGGAGGACAGGGGATGTTATATGGTGGTAGTGCAGCACCTTGAGGGCAGTTGCAGCCAGGTGAATCTTAGAACAGCCTTGAGTCATCTTAACGTTACGCTGGGGATGGAATCAGCCTCTGGATTGGGGAGCTGCAAATGTTGGGTAAATCTTTGCTTCCCTCTCCTCAGCTCTGCAGGTGTAGCACTGGGGCAGCTGAGGATCTGCCCCATAGAAATGAGAAAAGGCTCCAAGGAATTTACAATCCAATTTATGCAGACAACTCAATGGGTAAAGACATCAAGTCATGGGCAAGTTGAGGAAGAGAGAGAGAGACAGTAGGTATTAGAACATGGGAGATGAAAGCTCCAGGGAAAGAAAGGACCATTATATGATAAAATAGTCTGACCACCAGCCATAGACTTTCACCCAAATTTCTATTTATTTATTCTCCCCAGTTTGGGAGCTGACATCTAAGGACTGCTATAGGGAGGTAACTTTTTGGGTTAATTTTCTGTGTTGTTTTATAGCTTTGTCATGGAGATGCCAATGGGAATTATCTGAGCAGACTTTAAGGATGAATCTGCAGGAGTGTGGAGTTCCTTTTCATTATACCATCTTCAATACACAGTAAGAAAATATACTTTGCAAAGTAATTACTGCACTGAAGTAAGCAACAGGAATGTTAAAGACATAAGTGTCTCAGGTGGACAGAGAGATAAATCTCAAAGAAAGTGTCCCAGGGGACAGAGAGATGAGGGCAGCTAGTTCCAGACAAAAGACACAGCAACAGAGAAACAGTATTATCTAGTGGACTGAACACAAGACTGGGACTCAGGAACTCCTTGGTTCTAAATTCTAGTCCTATCTTTTCCACGTAATCAATGTGACCTCATGTATTCAGTCTATGCCCTGGTTTCCGTTCTGTAAAATGCAGTACCAGATTCTCTGGTGTGCTGAAGTAGGGGCCTGCAGGAGCTGATAAGTGATACACGAAGATATTAAGTAAGATGCTATTCACACACACACCCCATTTAGAAAAGTAGATCTTCAAGTTTGTGAGATCCTCAGGAGTTTAAATTCCACTCAACACCAGTGTAACAAATTATGGTTATCTGGGAACTGCCCAGACGTCACTAAGCCACTTAGAATATCACATCAAAGGAGAGAATAGAACCTAAATCCTGCTGCACCAGGACACAGGCCTCTATGACGGGAGCTAAATGTGTAGTGATATTAGCTGTCAGCAGTATAGGTTCTATGGCACACAGTGGAGCAGTTCTAAATCCGTTCAGCAATCTGCAGTAGTAGACATACACTAGCCATTTCATTGCAATATTAGTCCAGGACACCTTTGGATGGATGTGGCATAAGGATACATAGTCTGATTAAAACAGGGACAGTTGGCATGTATGCAAGATGCAAAACAGTGTTGGCCTTTAGAATCTGACCTGGGTTGGTGATGTTAAAAGGTTTGGTTTACGGGTTCTCAGATCACGTGTGAAATGTAGTAAGAAGTAACAGTGAATCATTCTGAGCAGACACCGACCATTAGTGACTCTCACACCAAATAATCCCCTACAATGAGGCAGGCTGTGATAAAGTACTATGGTCTGATGCGCTAAAAGTTAATTAAATTGAGGAAAAAAGAATTTATTTAAATGGTCATTAGTTGCAGAACAAAGGGGAAAAAAGGAAGGAAAATGCTGGGAGAGATTGGAACTCGCTGACCAGTTCTGCCTGATAAATATGTTTTCCTCACTCAGAACTCTACAGGCCCAGTTTTCATGGCAGGAGATGAGTAGCTCCCACTGAAGTCTGAGGGTCTGAATCTGATTTCTCATCAGTTTTACTCCAGTGGAGCTCCACTGATTCTAATGGAGATATCCTGACTTAGGTAAGTGGACATGAAAAGAGAAAGAGGTCCAGCAACTTTCGGTGGGAGTTATTCGTATTTGAAAGTATTAGGACCTATTAATTCATCATTTTACAACTAAAAGAAAATTCTAACTTGGTAACACTGGTCCTCATTTCAAGCTCTGCTGCAGCCTCCTGACACCTCCACTAGCATGAAGGGGCCACAAAGCTGGCAAACCTGGATCCTGAGTCATCCTCTACATTAAGGGAATATATGGAGGGATTAGAACTGGCTGAATGGTGCTTTCAAAACCTCTGGGATAGGCAGTATGCCAGAGGAGTAGTCAGAGTGCTGTTGTACTCTAACTATTACCAAAAGCAGAAACAGCCTCTCAGAGACCATTGCAGCCAAATGTAAGTTAGAGCAGTCCTCTGCCTGCTCTACTTGACATTGAAGACTGGAGCAGTCACTAGTTAGTCAGTATCCTTGGGGGGGAAGAAGGTTGCAAAGGTAGTGTACGGCCCTCCTCCCCAAACTACGCCGGCCCTGCTCAGAACCAGGGCCATTATTTCAGAAACTAGCAGCTGGGCCAAATTATGTCGCTATTGGCTTGTGATATTACCATGAGAGAATGAGTTAGAAGTTAAGTAGAATTTTCATAGGCACTTGGGCCTCGTCTAGACTAGTAGAAGTAGCTGAGCTTGGGTCGGGCTGAGCACCCATTGGCTTGCATTGGCTTCTGTTGGCATTATGGATGCTTTAATATCACAGCTTCAGCTTAACTGCACCAGTATTTCCCATCCATGATCCACTCCAAGAGTGCCCAGTTAGGTCTCACACCTTCAGCCATCATCTATCTCTGGGCAGGGAGCTGGGTTCCATTCCTTTCTGATTGGGGTTTTTAAGTTGCATAGCTCCCTGTCTTACACTGTGATATTCGCAGCAAGCCAGTCTGTCTAAAGACCTGCACTTGGGCTGTGGTGTCTCTCCAAGGGTTCTGAACAGGGTATTGCCAGCAGTTCTGAGTTACCACACAGTATTTCCAAAGCAAAGTATATATATTCTTAGGGCAAAAGCATCACAGAGAAAACATAAAAACAATAAAAGTTCCTACCTGCTTACTAAATGTACCAGAAATTACCCATCTTCCACCTGGGGAGTCTGGTAGCAACGTCCTCTCCTACCTTTCCCACCAAAGCTCCTATCCATTTGCTGAATCAAAAGGAAGATCCTGAGTCTGTTTAAATTCAGCCTTTTATTCCAAAATCTTGCTTTGTCCCCCAGCCTCCTGAAAACAGGTAAAACCAATGCATCTCTCTGTTGCCCAGGAAATCAAGCATAGTGAGCCTGGGGATTTTGCATTAATCGCCCCTTAGTGATTCCAGATTCCACAGGAAACATTCCTTCTCCTCCCCCAGTGAATGAGGAACACATAAATACACTTAATCTGTATTGATACAAAGGGCCATGAATATTCTACAGCTCACACTAACTGGCTCATCTCAATATAATGGCTTTTTGAGGTTTTCATGCTTCAAACATAAAATTCAGTATGGTCCCGAAGGCTGCTGCATAGGGCTGCAATATCTGCCACATTCAGCACTTCTGAAAATCAGGCCCTAGGTGTCTCCAGCTGGACACCCGCATATCAAAGTCCCCAAAATGAGTGGACACATTTGGAAATGTGGACCTGAATGAGCCAGAAAAAGGCTGTTTACAGGTGAGAATGTCCTTGATTTTTACCCCTACAAGTTAATGTTCTGAACCTGCAAACCTTATCCAAGGATAGTCCCATTTTCTCCAGTCGTCAGACCCTGATTCCTGGCCAGAATACCAGTGAAAAACAGGTTATTGAATGGATGACTAAAAGCAGCAAGAATAAAAGAAAATAAACACTATGTTCATGCATTTGGCATAAAAGAGGCCTAGGTAAATGGCTAATAGAGGACTGAGAATTAATAACAAATGTCAAAATGATTTTAACTCAGGTTTGCTTTGTTTTTAGCTAGCCAGTTACATACTGCACCAGAGATCATAGACAATGGATTTGCTTCTTTGTAAGTGGAAAAAAAAATGGTTGAATGGCTCTTTTATTTAAGTAAGCTAGGGGCTGAAAACAGGGTTCATAATAGAACACTGAGAGAATCTAAATTGTACAAGCAATTCTATAATCTAGGGGTCTATCCATCCCATTTAGGAATTAGAAAGCAAGTACTTAATAGGTTTAATAGACCAACTACTACTCTGTTCTAGGTGGCAGCTGGCCCTTACAGTGTGAAGGCTAGAGACGCTCAAATAAGAAGGTTTATAATGGCTGTTGAATGAAATAATTTTCAACCACTTCTTCACATGTCATTTCAAAGTATTTTATCCAGAAGTGGGTCTCAAACAAAAACCTTGATCTGGACTAAACTTGGAGTATGAAAACTGGATCAACATCCAACCTTTACTAAAATTTGGATTCAGCTTATTATAGAGAAAGACTTGAGCTACAAACTTGGATTAGAAATTTGCTACCGAGTGCTTAATTTGTAATGCTAGAGGTGATGGGGCTCAAGCAATATTTTTACATTCCTAACTGGTGCAGCAAGCCCAGAGGTGCCAGGGCTATGAACTGTCAAGCGTAGAAGTGGTGGGGCTCAGCCTTGGCAAGCACTGGTGCAAACTAAGGACTATTGCTACCCAACTGACCGTTTCTGCTCCAGAAAATCTAGAACTAAGCTAGTATGAAGCCATATCATTCCTAAGGGGAGTCTGCCTAGGCTTGAGGTCATGGGTGAGGAAGCTTGAATTTAGAGATGGGTCAACACTGAAATATTTTAGTCCTCCACCCTGAAATCTGAACTGCCTTGGTTTTGCAAAAATCTGAACCTGATTTTCTTAGCTGACCTCCGCTTACCTTGTAAGTGCCTAGGTTTACTGTGTCTAACTTGTGGGTAGAAAACTTCACATTTCATGGCTGCACCCCCTGACCCTTCACATATATGTTACAGAGATACAGAAAATGCACTACAAATTTACAGAAGAAATTACACTTGGTTAGACCAAAGAATCAGCAACATCATTCCTGATGCATCTATGAGAAAGAAAATGTATATAATGGTTTCATAACTTGTACCTAATTTTGTACATTTGGCCCAGTACACAATGTTCTCTCCAGGCCCAGGAGCAGCCTTGGGATGCCTTCAGAACAAGGAACTGCATATGAGCCAAAACTCAAATAAAGGCAGAGATTTGTCTCCTCCAGAAATTTCATGATTCACTTCTGTTCCCCTAAATTTTAAACAGTCACCTCCTACTGGCACTGCCCACACTGAGCCCTGTATTTGCAGAGTATATTATTTATGGTATTACTGGATGATGTTGAATCTTCTCTTGCCTGGGAGGGGGAATGTGTAAGAGACAGAAGGCCTCTCACCACAGACAGGTACAAGAAAAGAAAAGGCACAAACATTTCAGTATTATTTATGATCTGTAATACAGACTTGTATTTTATTATTATTTATGATTTGTAGAATCTAGAGGCCCTAGCCAAGGTGCTGCAAAACCAGAAAAGAGACAATCAGTCCTTGCCCTGAGGAGCTTCCACACCAAGTACACAAAAGATAGGAGGAAGGAAGTATTATTATTCCCATTTTTGCAGATGGGGAACTGAGGCACAGAAGCAAGTGATCTGCTCAGGGTCACACAGAGCCATGAACTGAACCCAGAAGTATTGTATCCCAGACCAGCGTCTTAACTATAACACCGTCCTCCTCCACTCACACAGATCCAGTTTGACATTCCTGCCCTTCTCCTTCATTAGTCATACAAAGCCACATTCCTCCCTCTTCTGGACAGTTTCATACTAAATACCAATAGAAGTCCTCACTCATGCTCAGAATGTAGCTCAGACAAAGTAATCTTTCTTTAGCCTTTCTTTAGCAGCGGTCAAAAAGACTCACAGTATGTTAGGAACTATTAGGAAAGAGAGAGAAAATAAGACAGAAAATATCATAGTGCCACTATATAAATCCATGGTGTTCCCACACTTTGACTACTGTATCCAGTTCCAGTTGCCCCATCTCAAAAGGGACATAGTGGAACTGGAATAGGTTCGTAGAAGGCCAACAAAGATGATCTGGGTATGGAAAGGCTTTCATACAAGAAGAGACTAAAAAGTTTAGGGCTGTTTAGCTTGGAAAGGAGATGACTAAGGGGGGGAATATAATAGAGGTCTATAAATTCATGAATGGTATGGAAAAAGTGAATAGAGAAGTGTTTTTTACCTTTTCACACAATTAAAAAAACCAAGGGTCACCCAATGACATTACTAGGCAGCAGGTTTAATAAAAACAAGAAGAAACACTTTTTACACATGTGACACTGGGCCAGGAAAGGTTGAGCCTAGCAGGCTGAAATAACCCAAAATCAACCTCTGAGGACATGTTTCAAGGTATTAAAATGGTAATTAGAGTCATTCATTGTAGATAGCCAAGACTTTAAGGTTAAATCTTGCATTGTTAAGAGTTTGGAAGTAGATACATGTCTATAATTTCAATGCTAGTGATCATCCATGTAACCAAATAGTTCGTGTCTGTTTGTTAGTCAAAAATCAAAGGAAGATATTAACATTTAGATGGAACTTGAATGTAACTATACTATTATTTGCTCTTTGAAGTTTAAGTAGTAAATACCTGTAAATGGTTGTAAATTGCCGATTGCCTTATGCTAATGTATCTAGTTAGCGGTGTGCACAGAAAATAGAGGATGTTATTTCAAAGCTATGATGCACCCAAGAATTACCTGCAGTGATATTTGCTGTCAAGAAGATATAAATAGGTCTGCACAGATCTATAAAAAACTCTAAGGTCCTGATCCTGTTTATCTCAAATCTGTCCAAGCTTCAACAGCGGGAGTTTGGATCACAAGACTGAGATCCTAGTGCCTGTCTAAGGTCCTGGTCATGAGACTGGCTCACCCTGTTATTTCTTATGGAAGAAATTACACAGAATCTGTACATAGACTATTTTGGTCTTCATTTCCTGCTTCATTTCTCTAGACTGCATTTCTAACAAAGATGCTCTAAACAAGGACTGATGACCTCCAAGCTGTTTGGGTAATTTCCAGAGACTTTGCGAAATAAACACTTTGTAACTCAGTTATCATCTCTACTTTGAAACTGACCTAACAACTTTGTTTTCATCTGTGTATGTATAATGATCTTTTAACCTTTACTCTCTTTCCTTTGTTTAATAAATATAATTAGTTAATAAGCCTTGGCTTTAAGCATGTATTTGGGTAAGATCTGAACTATTCATTGACCTGTATGGCAGTGTGTCCAGTCCTTTGGGATTGGTAGAATTATTTTTTAAATATCACTGATAAAGATTTTCAGTAATCTCCATCATATTTGACTTGACTGTCTGGGTGCTAGCTAAAGGGCTGGATAACTTTAAGGGAACTGTATTTTAATCTTCTGAATAACCAGTGAGGTGATCAGACGTTGTTTGTTGCTGGATTGTTATAGCTTATGGAACAAAAACCACCAATATTGGGGGTCTGCCTGCCCCATTTTTTTCAGTTTTGCCCTGTTTAAGCTATCTCAGCATGGCTCCCTACAAGCCAACGTCACAACACACAACTAACTCGTGGAACTCACTGCTATGGGATGTTGTGATAACCAAAAGTAAGCGGGTTGAAAAAAGTATTGGATAAATTTGGCTATTAGCCAAGATGGTCAGGGACACAGTCCCATGTTTGGGGCAACCCTAAACCTCTGACCACAAGAAGTCAGGAATGGAAGACAGGGGCAGATCACTTCATAATTGCCCAGTTCTATATGCTCCCTCTGAAGCTCTGCTATGGATGCTGTTGGAGACAAGATACTGAGCACGCTGGATGATGGTCAGACCCGCTATGGCAGCTCTTATGTTCCTAAGAATGGATTTGTTTAGTCCTTGTTATATTTTGAGAGTTATTTTTATCCATGACACAGATTCTGCTTACTCTATTGTATATTTCTTAAGCTATTTTTCTTCCCCCTCAAGGGAAGGAAAGGTTTCTCAACTCTCTGTCTCTGTCTTTTTTTTTTATTTTGGCCCTGAGATGTCTTTAGTGATTTATTGTCTTCTGCCCTGGTGGCTGATAACTTCTTTCCCTTCAGACCTCGAGGAGAAGGGCTCTTTTATCTTCCTGATTTTACTAAACCTCCTCGCTGTGGATTTTTTAGCATTTTGCTGATATTTGTCACATCACTGAGACAGGACACTGCTTCTGGTGGGAACTTCTGGAACACACCTCAAACAGAGCTTATATGTTTACTAAGGAAGAAATTTAAAAGCAATCAACCAAGGCGGTGACCTAGGGTATGTCTACACAGCAGCTAGGAGGTGTAATTCCCATTAGCTCTGCTCAAACTAGAGTGCTAAAAATAGTAATGTGGTCTTGGCAGTACAAGTGTAATGTGCTAACTGGGAATAGTGGCAGAGGCAAAAATCAAAACCAAACCAAAAACCCCAATGAGAGTGAAAGCTGGTGAAATGACTCCATAGAAATAGATTCAGCTACACTCAGCAAGGTCTTTCCTCAAAGGATAATTTTTACAGGAAGAAAACAAAATCTATTAATATAAATAGAAAAGGAAAGAGAAAACTCCTTTTTGGACTTGGAGCTCAGCCAGTCCCATTAGCCTGGATCTAAAGTCCTGCCTTCCCAAAGACATTTTCCTACTTTTGTCTTAAGAGCAGCTGTTCTTCCCATACACACCTGTTTAGAAAGGATAGGCAGCTATGTGGAAGTTAACCCCTTGTTCAGTGGGGACCACAGAATGCCCTTGCACAGCATTATGTGTGTGTGGGGAAGAGGGGGAAACTAAAAGACTTGTTGCAGTGTATAAACTAAAAAAATGCCTCACAGAGAATTTACTTGCACTTTAGAAGGAAAAAAATTCACCTTTTATGTCCACTGCTACCAAAAATCAGCAGCAATTAAACTGCACTCGTTGTATAGCTTAGGAAAACATCCATCATGGCATATATTGATTTATTTAATCTTGTATCCAATTTCAACTGCAAAATTTAACAGGTGAATAGGGCTCACTAAATTCCCTTTCTTGTTCCTATTCATTTAAATGCTGCAGTGTACTGACAGCAACAGACCCCATGTGTTATGCCAAAGGATGAGATAAACTAGTTTGTCATTTTAAATGACTGCAGCTAGGACCAAATGAAACAGAACAATAAGATTTTCCATTGCAGCTGACACTGAGTTACTCAGTACTCTCTTCTTATGTCACCTGGTGGAATGCTTTCCAGAACATATCCTAACTTCAGTATAAGAATATGCGAGACCCACCTTATAGACAGCACTTTCCAGTTACTCATGTCATCAGTCATTCTTCCGATGCTGGTCTAGAAACCAGCCATTTGATCTGATCACTAGAAGTCAATGGCGTTAGCACAGGGAGGTGAGGTCTTCCTTTCAGTGGACAATGATGTATTTTGAGTTGCTGTGGAATACCTAGACATGACATTAGAAATGTATAATAAATATTTCATAATATATTTTTAACTCAAACATCAGACCCCTGGCTTCAAGATAAATCTTTCTCCCAGATAGACTGTCAATCCGTTTTTACTGTATTATAAGAGACTGACTGCAATAGACAAAGAATTTATGTATAAAACATTAGATCTGTTTTACTGGGAGGTGTTTCTAAGGTGCCCATGTCTGTAATGTCTTAGTTCAGCAATCTAGAGAGACTGAAATGACCTAACAGACTTCTTTTTCTGTCTTGTGCTTATCATACCCATTCACTTCTTGTGTCAAATCTATAACCTTCATTGCTCCCCGTGAAAGCAGGATATAGAACTGGGCTCAAGGACACATATAACAGATGGAGATGTAAGCGGGCAGAATGGACCCACTATTGTGGGGAACTTTCCTGGGTCATACACTACCCTGGTAGAATTGGTTAACAAAAGGATCTTAGTCCTTGCTTCCACTCCTTTTACCCAGAGGCCTGCCTGACCTCGAGAACTCTCCTCCCACTCTCCTGTGTGACAGGGTTGTCGTAACCCAGACACGGCTGGACCCCGGATTCCTGGGGGCTCG
Organism: Emydura macquarii macquarii; assembly: GCF_026122565.2. Taxonomy (NCBI): domain Eukaryota; kingdom Metazoa; phylum Chordata; order Testudines; family Chelidae; genus Emydura; species Emydura macquarii. Next base: position 75,611,558 of record NW_027131390.1, read on the forward strand.
GCTCAGCCCCCGACCTTGTCATAGTCACTTAGGACAGGGGCTAGGGTGTACTTTCTCTGCACTAGACGCTTCCCTGACCCACTGAGTGATGCATGTAGTTCAAAGCAATACACTTTATTAAACAGTAATCATTAAAAAAAATAAGGGAAAAATGAGAAAGGTTAAAAGAAAACACCCAAAGCTGACCCCTGGCATGGGGACACCACACACAGCGTCTCTGGGACGTAAGGAAAACTCAGTCTGTTTCTCATACGTCACAGGCCTCCTGCCCAGGCCCTGGCTGTGCTGCAGGGATGGAGAGAGTCAGACACTTGCTTTGGCAGTAGCCACATGCCTTCAGGCACTAGGGGGCAGGCCCTTCTCCCCAGCGTCAGCCCCGTTTAGGATCACGATCCCGCTCCCAGTCCTCTTGGCTGGTGGTGTCTCCCTGCTCTGGGTCCTGCCCAGGGTCCCCCTCACTCTTCCCAGCTGCTCCCCGCACCTGGCTCCAGAGGGTTCCAGGTCCAGCCCCACTCTGCCTCAGCACAGCTGCTGCTCTCTGCTCCCTGGGCAGCTTCTCTGCTGCTAACTGGCTGCATCTCTCCGTGCTGCTCTGCTCAGCTCAGCTCCCTGGGCCGCTCCTTGGGCCCCTCTAGCTTGCCTGGCTCAGGTCAGAGTGCTGCTTTATCTTTAGCTCAGCCCCGCTCTCTGCCCAGCTCCAGCTCACATGCAGGATGGGACCCCCCACCCCCTCCAGCTTCCTGGCTCCCTTATTTGCCTGTCCACCCTGTCAATCAGGCTGACCAGGAGTGTTGGCCTCCCCCCCTGGCCCTGGGGGCTGTCCATCTCAGGGTCCTGATTCCTCATTGACCCTTCCCCTGTCCTTTGGTACTGAGAGAAGGCCCACTAAAGACCCACCAAGTTTCAGTAAGCGGCCAACAGTCCCCTTACATATACTGGGAACTGCTTGGGAAAATGTGACAAAGCTGCTACAAGAACAGCAGTTGAGAAATGGCAGAGAAAAGCAGCGAATTAGTGGGGACACTTGTTAGCGTAGTCAGCAAAGAGCTGCTGCAGAAGGCAGAAGAAAGGTCAAACAGCAGCACAGAGAATGTTACTGAGGCCAGGAGAGCGAGTGGGTGATCTGCAGTTTACCCACTGGCACAGGCAGTAGACTCAAAACTACTTAGGCTCTGTGTGCACTTGGAGCACTTTAGCAGTATAGGAATTGCGGTGTATTGTGCTGGCAAAGCGCTCCTAGCATGGACACAGCTATGCCAGTAGAAGCACAGATTTGCTGGGATAACTGCATCTACAGTAGGGGCTTTTGCTGTCACAGTTACGTCAGTCGGGGAACAGACCCCTGACCAACACAGCTATGCAAGCAGAAGTCTGTAATGTAGACCTGGCCTTAGTAAGGTCCTAGGAGAGAAACAAGGGGGTTCTGTAGAAGCAGTTGAGGCCCTGCAGGCTTGGGCCCTGATCTGGCAAGGTGAGGCCTAAGGTAGCTCCAAAGAGGAAGGGAGAAAATTGCAAGCAAGGGCCTGCAAAGATTCTCCGAGCCTAAAGGCCATGATGCCTTGGCTTGGGGCAGTGAGTTTACGATGCACCACATTGAAATGATGACTACTACGTTCACTGTGAGATCCTGAACACATTACAAGATATGCAGTGGTTCTACAGCCCTTGTTGCAGCCCTTGTGGTCCTTCACTACCATTTTCAGTACATAGCTGAATTAGCTTTGCATCCATTTGACACAAAATTGGCTGTTGCTATCTTTGCACTCTACAAACACAGCAGGAAAACACCCACAAAAATCTACTTGACGTGCTGCATGCAATTTTCAAAGGTTCACAACTTGGCTATATCAAAAAGATCAAAGGCACTTCTCTGCATTTCCATGCCAAATTTCAACTTTCTACTAACAAGTCATTTTGGCTGTTTATTAATTTGTTTAAATAATAGGGAATTATTTTCCTCACTCGTCTGTTCTAAAATGTCTATGTTGCTTTTGCTTAGATTTTCCTCAAAAATTACTGTCAGGGAGAATCTGTATGAAAAATTCAGTCTGAAAGGTGAAAGTATCAAAAGCATGTAAATACAGACAGGGAGTATGAATGCAAACACACACACACACACACACAAATCAGGAGGTTCAGATAAATGGTCTGGGTTTGGGTTTTTTTGGTCTCTTTTTCAAATAGAACTGTAAAACCAATATTTGTTTGGTTTGGACAGATCTTGTTTTTCAGATTTCATTTGAAAAACCCAAACCAGAGCCATTTGGCTTTAAATCCCACTTTAAAAAAATGTATTATAGGATAGCAACAAAGATCATAAAATCAGAAAAAACAGGAAAACATTTTGAATAACACAACTTCAGTCAATACATCTCATGAATGAGATAATCCAAGCTCACAAGACACTAAGCACCTGTATCTTCAGTAGAAATTAAATGCAAATGGTCAGCCAAACTCCCAGTCAGGCCTTTTATATTTTCTCCAAGTCCTAGAGGAGACTGTGACTCAATAAATGGGCTTCTCCAGTGGTTAATAGGCAACAAGGATATTAATATGGATGGAATAGTTTTCTTCCTCCAATACACACAGTACAATTCTTAGCTACTCATAAGGCAGTTCCAGCACATTTGAGTTTATATTTGAATAGCCCAAGTTGGAACTGAGCTCTAATAATGCAAACCCTCAAAAATCCCATTTTATTGAACTTCTAACGCTCAGGGGGACTTGGAAATATGATCCCACCTTTGACCCTTCTCTGCCTAACTTGTTTCTTCTTTGTGTACATCCCACTTTACACCTAATTAAAGTCCCACCATCAACATCATATTTCCCTTTTCACAGCCCTGTCAATTTTAATTCCAATGTAATCTGTGAATGCACTATGAATTATATGATAAAAGCCTTCTAGTTATAAAGAAATTACGAAGTTATTTGTAATATGAATCACAAAGGAAAACCCAAACAATGTTAATCTTGCTAAAATTTGTTTATATACTTTCCTTTTATTTAGTTTATAACATCTGTTTAAGATATTAGGCAAAAGACTGGTATAAATATAAACCCTAGTGAAAAGATTCTCCTTCTGTATTCTGTAGAGTTCCAAAGGTTTTAACGTCTCACACATTGTATAGTAACTGAAGATAGAAAATGTAGGGACTAACCTTTCAGAATCTTAGATATTTGAATTTTTGTGTAGAATAGAATCTTACAAGATCAGACATGTTCATGATTAGGTATGAAGGAATATTTTTATTTTCTATTAAATAAATTTGTCCTCTTTTTCTGCTGCTAATATGAGAGCACTTGTCCAGGATGCTGAATTTGCATTTTAGAAAGCACAGTAGGATCATAGGAGAGATGGGAAAAAATCTGAGAGGTCACATTATTTACCCACAGAGGTCACTGCAGGACTGTTACCTTACATTTTTACTGCTTTGTCTTTTCCAGTTTCAAATGACTTAAGTGATGAGACTTGCACCATTTAACTCAGGGAACTGTTATAGACTCCACCCCCCACACTTTTATAAATTGTTCTTGATATAAGTAAGTTTCCCTTTTCCCATTTTATCCCTTTATTTTAAATTAACCCTAAACAATTCCCTTCACTGATATCTTCACTTTTTGTTTTGTAGATGGTTATAATACTTACCTAAGTCATTGTTTAGTGAACTACATTAACAGACAAAAAATTAATGAGCTCAGATGAGATTACTATTAGATATGCATGTATTCTAAATAGTACAGCTAAGAAAAAACCTCAAGCATTTAAAAATATGGAAATTAACAGTTAAAGGACGGTAAATATTCAAGTCTATTCACACTTTGAATGTATACATATAAATTATCACATGGTAAACTGGGATGGTGAAGACATTCCATTGCAAGCTATACATAGTGGATAAATCATTACATAATTTTAGATTCTGTGATTAAATAATTGGGCTTCTCTTGATTGCTTGCTACCTTATGAATTATTCATTCTTAGAAGGGCTCTTTATTTTTCCTCCTCTTGGTAATTTTGTTTTGACATGTCTCTGGAATGGGCACTGTGTAAATGTTACTTGGAACTGTACCATCCTTTTTCCCTTCTACTTGTATTTGGGATGAGAGGGTCTGATTCACAATTTCAAATCATTTTGGCCCATTCTTGTACACCTCCATCTCCCTCTCTCACACACCCATCACTCTCTCTTGATGGGTCCGACTTTCCATCTAGTACAGGGCAGAGGTACACAGTACTAGGGAGCAGAGAGACAGCATTATTCATTCCGAGAATGTTTTGGGATACTGTAAATAAAGGATAACACAATGGTATCTTTCATTTGTATATGAACTATGTTTGTAAAGAGAGTGACATGATCAAGTGGATTACAGAGAAATTAGAAGCTCATCTCATAAAACCAAATTGAGGACATGTTTTCAGGGGTTTCATTTAGTGGATTTAATGTATTTTTTGGGCAAAGAAGGTTCGTCTTTTAATTTGAGTTGTCTTTAGTTGCCTGGGGATCCAGTAATACTTCTTTGGGAGCCATCATGATTCCAACCTTCCCCTCCCAGCCCCTTTGCCAGCCTTCTCTAAACCTTCCGGACTGTCAAAAGCAGCTCCTGAGTTGAGGTGCAGGGTAAACTGAAGATTCCCCAGAGCCCTCAATGGCTGTGCATACCATCTCTGTAGCACTTCCAGAGTTCAAAAATTTTAAAATTACAGCAGCACGTAGACAATAAACATGAGTACTTGAGCCATTCAACAACAGCTAGGCATAATTATTGACACTATGTTCACAGAATTTCCCATGAGATTATTGAGCTAGGACTTTTGGGGAAGGCAAATTGTTGCAATTACTGGACTACTAGCTCTTTTTATAGTGTGGATGATGTATTCAAATGAGGAGAATTTTATGAAGGGTTTTGGTTTTAATCCTTGTCATGCTGGCTGGATGGGGGGAGCGGGGGGAAGCATTTAGTACATTGTTTGATATCAGTATGTCAAAATCATAATAATTCATAAGATATGCCATGCCTGGAACTGTTAGAAAGACTATAATATGCTAAGTAAGATGATAATACTTATGTTCAAGTGTTATATGTATAGTGAAAGTTATGGATGTATTTGATATATCTGTATTTCAAATTGTGCTGCCTGAAACACACCCTAGACAGGGTGGCGGCAGAACAATAGCCTGCTTAATGGCCCATCGAGACATCCACAGATGCAAGGGGTCCAGGGGAGAAGCCAGAGATATACCTGATGAGTCACCAGAACTTGCTCATGTGACTCTGAACTCCATTTAGTTCTTGTAAAATTCCATAAGAAGCATGGCAAGGACAGAGGGTATATAAGGCAGAAGCCTTGGGAATCCATTTTGTTATTCAGTCGGGATTCAGCTTCAGCTACCAACCTACCTCTGGATCAGCTCATCTACAACTAAACTGAAACTGTGAAACAAATGACTGAAACCCATCCAAGTACTGGATGTACACCAGAGGGACTATATAAACCTGCAAACTCCACAATTCTTCTAGAAACCTGATATATATGGACTTTCAAATCATTTGTATGTATCTGATTGCTTTAATCCTTTAACATTTCTCTTATAGTTTGTTTCTTCCTTTTAAAATAAACCTTTAGTTTGGCTGGCAGCGTGGTATTTTGGGTAAGATCTAAACTTATATTGATCTGATACTGTGGCTGACTCTTTGGGGTCAGAGGGAACCTTTTTAGTAAAGAGCATAGAGTTTAAATAACTGGTCTCTTTACTGGACCCAGTGGCTGATTGGGAGCCGGAGACTGAAATGCAGTAAAGGGGGCTGTGTGTATTTGTATACTGGCTTCTTGATAACCAGTGTGGGGAGTCAGAAGCACAGTTTGTGGCTGGTTGGGAAGTCTGGCTTCAGTGCCACCCACCAGTGCTGGGAGAATCTGCTCTCTTTTTGCAGCCTACCCTAACCTTGGCATTTTCAGGTGGCTACCCTAGGCACGGAAGGGTCACATCCCTATGTGGGATACTGCAACAGTTTTTATTCCAATGCTGCAATCAGAATACGGCTTGTGCTCACAAGAGAAATCTGAGGGAGCAGTCCAAAACAAATTAAAATTCTCACTGTGATGGGGCCATGTTACACAAAGTAACAAATATAAAATTGACGAGCATATTCTGATCTCTGATCAAATCTTGCAAAAACATAAAGCATGGGTTTCTTTGGAAGACAGGCATATATAAAACATAGTGTCGTTGTCTAACACGATACTAGTAACAAAAAACTAGCTAGATTGCTGAGGATCAAGAGCACCCATATAGAATTACTACAATTCACTAATCAAATAGAATGGAGACTCCTAGAAGTCAAGCTTCCAACTTAAGTGTGCTTAATAGCAGTGAGGCTAAACTGGTGCTGTTTTGTGTGGAAAAATATATGAAATAATTGTAGACGCATAATAAAGCAAAAGAGTTCCAAGTAATAACCCTGAAACCCAACTCAATAAAGTGCAAACAATATAATAGGAAAAATGAAACTGAAGTTAATAAACTGAGCTAATTAACTGCAGACATTTACATAGCAGTAAATTAACAAAACATGTTAATATTTGTTAGTTAATTTGCGGTACTCTGTAAATACAAAACAAACAAAAAACCCTTAACAACCAGGTCTAAAAAAATCCAGAGATTATGAAACCAGGTATAACCATGAAAAATCAATGAATATTTAAAATTAGTTATTTTTCCAAAGCAAAATCAAGCAATAACTAATAGCCAATTAGTTTTTTCAAAAAAATTAATTCCTCAGTCCAAACGCACACGTGTGCATGCGCACGCACACACACATGCAGAGTTGTGCAGTCCCCATAGTAACACTCACCAGACCCAGCTGGAAGTCCGAGTGTCAAAAATAAAGAGCCATAATTTCTGAGCCTACAGAGCGGCTTCTCTGATTCCACAATTTTCTGTTAATCTTGCTCAGGAGAAGGAGTCTATGACTTGCAGAAGGCCACAAACTTCCAACTCAGGTTTTGAGACTTGAAGTAGACACAACATTCAAAAGTCATAAACTAACATCTTCAGGTTGACAAAATTCTCAACAGCTTCTTTTTCTCTATCATCTGAGGCCAGGTCTACACTTACCTAGAAATTCGGTGGCAGTCGACAGGAGTTTCGCAAGCTACTCAGAGTAGCTTGTGTAACTCCTGTCAACTTTGTAACTCCTCTTCTACACGGCATCTTCACTGCACTGCGTCAACGGGAAATGTGTTCCCGTCGACGCAACACTACGCCACTTGCGTCGACTTCCGAGTCGATTGAGCAGGTCTTCACTGACTGCTCCATTGATCCGGATAGATCGATCTGATGGCAGAGAATTTGCCGTCATCAGTGAAAACATACCCTGAGATGCTTACTTGCATCAAGTTCTACAATTCAAATGCCAGGTAACTAACAAAACGAAACACCTCTTCTCTGCTGTTCTCGCTCTTCTAAAAAATTTCCACAGTTTAGGGCCTAAAATGGAGCTGTGCAAGCAGTATGGACCAGATATACAGCAGTATGGATTCAGATATAATTCTGAAAAGAATTGCTAATCATGGGTAGCACCAATAGTCTTCAGGTGTTTATTAATATTCCACAGACTAGAAGATATACCTCACATGTTTCTAAAATTTCACTGCACATCCATAGTTTTATTTCAGGTCCATTCTCAATGAAAAGCTCTCTCAGTGCTGACTTTCACTTTCCCAGAGCAAGTATGCTTCTTACTCCCTTGAAGCTTCTCTTTCTCAGAAATGTGCTGATACTGTGCAGGGCCACCTTAAATTGGCAACTGCTGAAAAATCCTATTGCAATCCACAAATACGACACAAATTTGTAACAGAGACTAACTAACCATTGGAACAATTTACCAAGGGTCATGATGGATTCTGTATCACTGACAATTTTTAAATCACGATCAGATGTTTTTCTGAAAGATCTGCTCTCAGAATTATATTGGGGATGTTCTATGGCCTGTGTTATACAGGAGGTCAGACTAGATGATCATAATGGTCCCTTGTGGCCTTGAAATCTATGTATCTGCAGTTCTTAGGTTCATAGGTTTCAGTAGCTGCAATTCCAGCACTGTGAGCTCTTTCCCCAGTGCATGAAGTTTCAGAAGCAGGGCATGATAAGGGATTGTAGTCAGACAATATTAACAAGAATGACAAATAGCAATGCCAATATATTTAGAATGGGATCCACAAAGGTACATAGGCATCTAAAGCCCTGACTTAGATGCCTAAGTCCCGGTTTTGGCTCCAATGTGATGCACAAAACTTTCCTGCCAAATCTGGTAGGCACCTAAACTCAGTTGGTGCCTAAATTTGTCAGAGTAAAGATTCCCTAGGTGGCTACGTTTCAACCTCTGGGCATGCACTTTGCTGCCTCACTTTGGGCTTCTGGACACATCTCCTGCCTTACCTAGGCCTCAGAGTGATCCACGACCTGGGTCCACCTAACCTGCACTCAGAGCCTGATCCAGTAGGCAGCCTCCAAGCAGGCCAACAGCTTGGGTCCCATTCAGAATCTGGCCGAAAGAGGATGAGGTGATGATGCCCACCTTATAACTTTTAGCCAGTGGTTAAAGCACTCACCTGGGATGTGAGATACAATAAGGATTTGAATAGGGGTCTCCCACCTCTCAGGACTATATTTTAACTGCTGAGCTATGGGAATAATCTGATGTGAAACTCCCTCAGTCTCTTCTGTTAGAAACTGTTGCACTCTGGATAAAAAATGAAAGACTGATTGGAGCAGGGGGACTGAACCCCAGTCTCCTGCTTTATAGGCGGGTGCCCTGACCACTGGACTACACAGCCATTCTCTCACCCTGGCCCAATGACTATTTAAGTCATTTAGGACAAGTCCATGACTCTGGAGTCTAGTGGTAAGAGTACCCAACGGGAAAGCTGGAGACCCTGGGTCAGTCCCCTTGCTCTAATCACTCCAGCTTGAGCTAAGGGTCATCCTAGTTCTATGACCATGGGAATAGAGGTTGAACTTCCCCACAGGCATGCTGCCTTCAGTCTGCCCAACAGGTCCTTCCCTTGTTAGTAGAACACCAAGAAGAGCTCATGCTCTGCATAACAGGGCAATATGTTAAACAGCGAACATGATTTCTAATGTGTGCAATAATAAAAAAGATATAACAATGGTCAGAGAAGTAGCGTTCAGCCTGGTAACAAGGCGTTGGATGACAGTTGTCTTGTACCTTTCTCGCTCTGTTTTACCTTAGATTTTTTACATGCCCAGCAGTCTCTAGTTTTTATTTAAGATAATTAGGTTTGCTTCATGTTCCAGTGATAAGAAAGCTTTTGATGGTGTCACCTTTCCATTGGACTGGGCCTCAGATAAAATGAAATACTATATACACGGATCATCAGCTCTCAGAGTTCATATAAATCCAAGGACAAGTGCATTTGCTGCACTTACTTGTAGTGTCACTTTTTACACTTCTACAGGCTTTCTTAGCCATTAGACTTCATCTTTATTCCATTTCCTATCTCCCTTGTTGATGATATATATTTTCCTTTACAGTCTTATTACCAATAAGAGTTTTATTAAGATTAAAATGTATTCAGTAAGTAAAGAGACCTCAGGATCAGTCATCTTGATTGGATTTGTTAATTAGCACATGACATAAAGAGTATAGTTACCACAAGCTGTGAGAACCAGTCCTATAGCTGGTGACACATAGCTTGTACTCTTTGTCTGGGTCTGAATTTGGCTTATGGATTGGCATTCTCATAGCCAACCTGTTTACAGTTTCATTTTTACTATTTCCTCTTTTTTTACAGTTAGACATCTTATTTTTACCCATACATTTCCAATACATTTGAACATCAGTTTACCTCTGTCTTTTTGGGAAGCATATTAAGTCTGCTAACTGAGTACTTACTTAGTACATTGCTAAAAATAATATTTCTTGCCTAACAATTCTTGTAACTGTTGTCAGATCTTTTCTGGTAATTCTTAGTAAGCTATTTTCCCTCTTAGCATGACCGCCAAAGCACTTTGGGAGTTTGGCTCAGAGGCAAGTTATAGGCCTTATAAAGCATCTTAAACTTCAGATTAACAGATTCTAAAACCAGAACCATTCTGATAATCTAATCTGACCTCCTGCATAACACAGGCTGAAGAATTTCATCTAATAATTCCTGCATCAAATTCACAATTTCTGGATGAACTAGAAGACATCTTTTAGAAAGGTGTTAAATCTTGATTTAAAGATTTCAGGTGATGGAGATTTCATCACATATATATTCATAGATAAAATAACATTATTTATTTCATTCTTGATGGAATACTTGTTTTATGTCTTGTCCTTAATTTTAAATTTTTTAAAATTGTACTTTCTTATCATATATGTCCTGGAGGAAGGCATAGCCAGCCTGGCCAAGATCATACAATTAATTATATATATGTTATATTATATGCACACACATATTTAGTCTGTAAGAATTGCACTTGGCCACTAGCATATATTAACTAGTATAAATTAAAACATTTTAAATCTTGGTGTGTAACATATGTTTCCATACCTTTGATGTCTATCTGTACTGAGAACCTTCATCCTTTCTTCAGGAGACTGCTCTAAAGGAACAGAGCGCAAGATTTTTCTTTCTTTACTGAATCCATTGCAAAACCTATTTCCCTCCACTCTCTTTCTTTCTAACTGTAATTGAAATTCTTGCTTTGTCCAGAATACTGATCCCTAATCACGCTCCAATGAAACCAAAATCACTTCACCTTGTGCAGCTCTCCTTTTAACCTTCGTTTCTTGTTGATGCTGCATCTTTTCAGTTTAACTTCAGCAGCTTACTTGCTCTTTGTTCTTCAGTAAGTTGCTATTTCCCATTGCAAGTACTTCTTGTTTCAAATAACTCCATCCTTATTGTAGAGGTTGTAACTGAAAATCATAAAACACTAAGGGACACTTTCAGGCCAGGTGCAAACAGATGCAATTCTCTTGACTTTAATGAAGATACACCCACTTCTAAACAGTCTGAATTTGATGCTAACATTTTATTAGTCAACCAGGACTCTGCATTAGCTGATCATTCCTAAACATTCTTGTGGGAAGAAAATATTCTCAAATATAATGCAATAATTATTTTATGTTAGTGCTTTATATTACATTTTTATGTATTACACTTAGATATTAACCTTTAGAACACTTATTTGTAGTGTAAATTGACTGCTTCTGTCTGTTTGCTTTATATAATCCTATAAATCAGAACTAGAACAAGTCCTAAATACTTTAGCATATAAATACAAGCAACCTCAAAGTTTATGTAAATCTAATTTGGTTTTCATGCTATTGAAATAAATTGACACAAATTTTAATATCATGCTATAGATTATACATAAGGCAATATTTTTAAAGCATTTTTCTATTATCATGCAAGAAGAAAATACATTTATTATTTTGTGTACTAATTCAAAAGCACCATTATTTTTCAGTGGCATACATAAGGAAAGTGTTAAAACTACTTAGACTCCTATAATGGGACTGTAGGTTGCCATAGAATACAATACATTAACCAAAAGTACACTAACTTTTTGAACCATCTTGTTCAACTTATACATGCAATATAGTATTTAAGAAATTTTATGACAAATTGCCACACATTCATATATGTCTTATACAGGAAAAGTCTTCTCTTTTGTATTTATGATGCTTAATTCAAGTCCAATTAAAACTATGTTCCACTGAACTAAATTATGGCATTCTTGCCAACTCTCTGTATTTCTTTTCCATGGCAGGTATTTTACATCTATGTATAACACATAAATGATATTAAAATATAATTAGTCTTTTGCTCAACTATTATATACTCATTGAAATACAAGTTGTGGATGATATTAACAATTATATGATACTAGATATAAAACTCTGAATTTGTGTGACCTTGGTACATGACAATGCATTCTTTTACAAACAGTATAGAAATGTCAACATTTTTTCCCCAGCTCTGATTTAGAATCCCATTCTATAGTTGTTATGTTAGCAAAACTCCCATTGGGTTGCACTTATGAGGGACTTTATTCTGCTTCCATTGACATAAATAGAAAAACTATAATTGACTTCAGTGGCTGCAGGATTGGGTCTTTCATGTATATCTTTAGGAAACAATTTTTTTAAAAAAAAGTTTGTTCATGTCATTCGCAACATAAAAAGGTAAAACTAATTTACATTTGTTTAAATGAATCATTTAACTATAAATGACTGAATATTATAATGCTCCGTCATTCAAGATGTTGAGCATTCTAGCCCTGACCCAACAAAAATGCTTAAGAACATACTTAACACGACACACATGAGTAGTTGCATTGACTTCAAAGAGAATACTCATGTGGTTAAAGTTAAACAAGCACTTAAATGCTTTTCTGGAACAGGCCTCGGGCATTCAGTCCCTTATAGGACTGAACCTATATGAGCAGGGAGCCCTTGATCTTGCATTTGATTGTGTGTGAGTGCTGTCTGGCACTGTAATTTGCAGGGTCAGGTAGCTGCAAAATCAGGACCCAAGTAAATACACATAACACTCCAGCCCACACTTACAAAACCCTGATCATGTATTTCTTTTACACACAAAACTCCTCTTCCAGGCAATAGCAGTTTTGATTGCATAAAAAAATTAGAGCCCTCGTCCTGCAAACACTTACATATGTGCTTAACTTTATACAGTGTGAATAGTCCTACTGAAGTCCATGGAACTGTTCCATAAGAATAACTGAGTTAAGCACATATGTGAGTTTTTGCAGGATTGGAGGCCTATGATTGGGAGCATGATGTCCTCTACTACAAGGATCTTAGTTTTATAAATACATCCACATATTAAATAGCAGTGAAAAGCAAATATTTGGCTCTGTGTCTTCCAGAAGAGCTTGATCCACCTCCTCTTAGTCACACCTAACTCATTTACTTTCATGTGAGTTTTGCTTGAATAAGCAGTAGCAGATGAAGAGATGTTTCTGCTTTATGCTTTTCACCAGATGAGTCGCAATCCCTGCAAAGTAGTAAAATGTTATTATTCCGTTCATATCTGGCCAAATTTTGAAGTTCTTACTCAGTTTGCATGCATGCAACCTCCCACTGAATTCATGATTAAAAGCTGTGTCATGTCCTTAGGATGTGGGTCACTGTTTTTAGTGTTAAAGGTTTGCTGTGAGATGCATGTCTCACATACTTGAGGAAAAGCAGAGAACTCACAAATAATCTGAGACAAATGAAACAATTTTAAGATAAATTTTTATTGAAAAATTAAAATTGCATTGCATATCGTTTTTATAATTTCACAGTTCTTTTAGCCACAAAACACAGAGATTCTGTTTAAAAAATCTCTTCTTATTTGTCACCATTGAAAAACATGTTGTACCCTGAATAAATGATTATTTTAAAATTCTGGGCTATTCTCAAGAATCCTGGTTCTAACTGTCTGCCATGAATGGTAGAATCTCGCTACGTTCTCCAAAAAGGGGCTTTAACAACTGAAACTGGAACTTTTCCTACTTACAATCAATAGCTGCTTTACTTTGTCCAGTGGTTATCCTTTTCCAGATCTAAACATCAGCTAGTAAACACAGAAGCAACAACTTCCAGTTTGGCATCTTTCCCCTATTTGGCATTGGTCATGGTACTTTGAATTCACTTTGAATTTGAATACTTTGAATTCTTAATACTACAGTGCTTGTTAATAAGGAAGAAATCATAACCTCAGTATAAATTACCAACTCATTACATCAGGAAAACTGAATTACTCACATGTAATTTTATTTCTTGGAATGAGTCACCTCATCCACGGCTTCACACTTTCTGATCTCCCACACATGTGTGAATTTAAGAATGGGAGAGCACCAGAGAGGTCTTTGTTTGAGATGTCACAGAATATTACTCAGATGAAGATTGCCTACTGGAAGGGAAATAGAGAGAATTTCTCTCATGGATGACCCTGGCCATGCCCTAAATAAGGCTCTGGTAAATCAGCTATCCAAGTTGGGGTAAATGTGGACCCTGTGCTGGTGATTGTGGGCAGACATGACTGGTAAATACCCTAATGGTTGACATCAATCACAAGGAATACACCAGAAACTGGCTGTGGGTATCATTTACCACATAACTAAGATACACTACTACCAAAAAGACATTGCATACATACCATATGAAGATAAATGTAACACTCATGGCTGTGAAAAGCACCTCAAAGATAAATTTCATGATTCTGTGATAGCAGCAGGATATATATTATTATCACTTCTAGATGCAAACTATCGTTGGCAGTAGCTAGAGCAGCCCGATGTTTCTGATCTGATAAAAGCAAGATGCTGTGCCAAATGGAAAAGAAGCATTTTCTAGTAGTCAAATCACAGTTTACACACTGCTCAGGAGATCGAGATTCTGTTCCCAGCCACATCACAGGACCATCCAGGACCTGCTGCATGACCTTGGACAAATCACTTAACCTCTTTGTCTTTTCCCAGACTGCAAAATGGGGATACTACTACTTACCTTCCTCTTATGTTTTTAAAGTGTATAGAGTTCTTCAAATAGAAACGAAAAATATTATTGGTATAAGGTGGTGAGAATCTGGATGCTAGGGACAGAAAGTTAAGATTTTAGGGTTAGACTGTAAAGTATGAAGACATCATCTTACATCTCCCGTGATACTGTCACTGAGACTCCCCAAGTGATGGAATGAAGGGGGTCAGAAACTCTAAGCTAAAAACTGATCAGAAAAACCACAAGAGGTTGCAGTTGTGTGTGGGTGGAAGAAGTAGAGTCTCCTTTCAAGGCTGTGTCATTAGTCAGATGTCTTGGCAATGACTAGCATAGTTCATAATGTTTTTCATACACTGTGAAGAGTAAGAGAGATGCTGCAATCTTCTGTAGCAGGTCTTTGCATAAAGTGGAATATTCAGAGGAGAAAGATCTTATCCGTAAGCTTATGCTTCACATATGAATCCAGGCTTTTTCTTTCTAAAAAAAGAGTTCCTTTCTGGATACCTGGGAACAGCCTTGAGAATAGGAGAACTCTAAAGTTTAATGAGAAATGGCCTGCCTCTATAGAGAATGGCATTTGATTTAAAAAAAAATTAAAGTCAAAATGAATATTGATGCTGACAATCTCCATGGTAGCAGAAGTCAAACCTTATATCATTAACTTTTATACCAAAGATGCTAGCATCAAAGAAGGGAAGATGTCAGGAATATTTATTCTGGACGGTCAAAATTCAAGACTATAAAAGCATGGCCCACCTATCTGCACTAGCTGCATGAAGTAAAAACATTGCCCTAAGGAGATGAGACTACTGGAAGGACAACTGTGCTAGTGAGATTACTGGGTGGCTTCATAGTCATAAAATTTTGAGGAGGATAATTTGGATCATTTTCTGTATGTTATAGTTAGGAGGCAAAAAGAGAGCCACAAAAGTGGAACAAGCTCTGAACTTGACTCCAGTGAGCAATAAGGTCATAACAAAATGGATTTCAAGAAAAGGCTTCTAAAGAGGGCAAGGGAGGAGAGAGGTATTGTGTGTCTCTAGGAAAAGAAAGAAAACAGTGCTTGGGAATGATATCTACCCAAAAATCATCTCCTTAAATTTTGGAAGAGTCCTGGTGACAGGTAGAAGCACAGAGTGCTTATACATCAGAATTAGAACTCTGGACCTGGAAGTTAGATGGGACCCACCAATGCTAGATCCTTGAAATGGGTTTCTCAATCTTTCCATCCATAGGATGTCAAAATGCCACAGGCTCTCCTGGCTATATGAGAGAGGTTAGACATGGTGTTTTGGATTTCCAGCTAGTATTTACTCTTAAGACCATGAGTGAAACTCTGCTGTGCCTCTAACAGGCACAGCATAGAATTTGCGGCCCAAGGGGCCACGGTGGCTTTAAGTCACCTTTGCACCTTCCCAATCCTGGGCTGCTCCAGGGGCTGGAAAGATCCCAGGGACCTGTGTAAGTTATGTCTGCCTCCCTGGGTTGCCCTATGAGCTGCAGTGATGTCTGGAATCTCCTTAGTGCTGTGTGATGTGGCCCTGTCCCTGACACACTCCTCCCTTCCCCTGCCCTGCCCCCAGCATGCCTACTAAGCCGGGGCTTCGGATGAGGACCTCAAAAGGCAACCTTACATGTGACTTCTGCACTGCCTGCACTAGAGGAATCTTCTTCTGGCTACAACCAAGGATTTTAGGGCCCATCATGCCACTGAAGCCTGTTCACATAGCATAAACGGGGCTGGCGAGGTGGCGAGTGTCTCACCCCCTCTAAATAAATGAAAAAGCAACACAGTATGATGGACTTTTTGGAAGAGTATTGCTATAGTTTTAAATCAGAATCTGTTTCTTTACATTCTTTAATAGAATATTTCTAATGTGATTAAATTATATTTCAGAGTTGAGAGAAAAGTAGCTTATTAGAGTTTTTCCTGGACAATAGCCATAGCAGCATATTTGAAAAGATTTTGAATCAGCAGTTTTCATTTATCACCACAATAGTCATTCTGTAGACAGAGGACTATTGAGCCTTTATTTGATTCCACAACTTTGCTGTTCTGCCAGTACAAAACCGTGTCCTTTGTAGAATGAGTTACCGGTACCTAGCTAATTAAAAACTGAATGGGCTGCAGATGACTCGGGTGTCTATATTTTGAAATATCTGATTGGTTAAAACTATGGTGACAAGCCAGCTATATTTAAACATTCTGTGGTGAGTTTTTCTTTTTCTATCCTGTAAACTCCAAAATATATAGTGAATTCCCCTTCTACAAAACATTAATGAACCTGGTTAATACTCTCACAGAATTGCTGCCGACCTTCAGGAATCTTGCCACAGAATTTAGCTAAACTAGTCACAGAGATTGGTCCTGAACTACAACAGAAGCACAGGATCCTTGGTTAGAATCCAATATTCACTAGAAAAGCATTCAGAGCACAGGACATACAGGCAGACATTACAATTAATAAAGGTGAAGAGTCTATTAAAGTAAAGGGATTTAATTATACTAGAGTCTATCTACAATGTTAGAATTCCTAATGGTCAGTAAAATTATCTGTAAATTGTTATTTTAAGGGCACTATTATATAAATGAAAGTGTTAACTAATATTTTGTATCATCTCTTTGGCTCACAAATACACTAAAATACCATAAACATTATTTAGAACTTCAATAATATATAAATAGGATACATTACAAATGGAAGAAAATACAAGACAACTCTTTAACATGGTAAATCTCTGCATATAAATAAGCAAATATTTCATATACCTAGAATTGAACAGTTATCTTGCTGTAAAACTATTACATTTAATTCCTTTTCACAAAGTCATTTAACAATAATATACACAATCTACACAAATTAATCTCTAAAAATACAGCAATAATATACTTGTTACAATGACTCTGATACTATTAATCCCCTGATATGACACTAAAGGGGAGATACAACTATCTTACTGGGCGGTGCTTTTGGGATCCTTTGTTTTTATATGTGAGAGAAGCACCAACAATAAGGTTTAATACTGTTAAACATTTTCCTTAGCTCCTAAGAATCTATGTTTTAAAAAATGTTCCTTTACAGCTATTTGTACCTGGTAGACTGATCTGCAGCACATTATCCACATCATTAACTGTTGAAGGAAAAGTTAGTTCTCTTAAAGTGGAAAACATGCTGTGGCGTAGTTCTAAGTTCATAACCATTTATATATATATGTATATATATATATACTGTACATACATATTGTGCAGAGTTCTTAATTCTCTATTTTAATACTTATTAGTTTCCTGCTGACTATAATAAACAGGCTAAAATAAGGATCAATAGTACACTTCAAGATAATATATTTTCCTTCAGTAAAATGACCTACCAATACATATATGTTTCAGTAACATACAGATTTTTTTTTTTTTTTTGAGTGTCTTAGGAGAGTGGAACATTTTGAAAGGGAATTTCCTTCAAGTGTGTTCTGCAGAACTGGATAAAAATAGCCAGTGCTGGAAAACAGTAGACTAGAGAAATAAATAGTTTGCCAAACATATTACAGATCTTGCCCCAATCTTTCTATTTCTTCAATGAGGAAGTCAATGTCAGACTTAGTCGCCGCTGGGTTTGAGACAACCATTCGGAAGAAGTTGACTTTATCTCCTAGTGGCTGATATCCAACCATTGTGGTACCTGACTCCATCATCAGAGCTTTGATCTTTGGTGCCACCTTTATGATTAAAACAAATAGGAAAGAAATTTAGAACCTTTTTCCTTTTTTACTAGCTATTATATTTCTTAACTGAGAAAAGAAAGCAATTACACCAGAGTTAGATTTTTACATAAAATATCTGTAGAAAGAAAATGCTTTACACACACACACAAACACACAGACAGAGAGTGATATGTAAATTAGATGTTAAAAATTCTTCCATACTTAATATTCTAAGATGTTATTAGTAGCTATATGGTCAACCTATAAACCATAGCTTAAGCAAACAGTCTTCCTTATTAAGCTTAGGGTACATCTTAGAGTACTGGGATAATTTACAAATCTAAATTAATGTGTCACTATTTATCCTTCAATTAATTATTGCAATTCTTATAGTTTGGACAACGAAAAGTAACAAATCCAATGTCACTCTGATTTATAGTCTCACTTTCAACTTCTCAGTGCTTCAGTATTTGGATGACAAACTCTGAAAGTGCATCATTAATTGTTAGAACAGGTCAAGAAAATAATTCTATGGAAAATTTTGACAAAAATGAAAAAAAAATGTAGAAATTTTCATTGGAAAATTTAGAGTTTTCATAAAAAAATTAAAGACATGAAAACAGAAAAATTTAAGGAAAGGAGACACTTTCCATTAAAATTTTTGTTTACTCAAAAAATTCTCCAATTTTCTGTCAAAAAATGTTGATGGAAAAATTTCAGCCAGCCCTAATATATAAAGAAAACTTTCTACTGTTTTTTTTTAAAATCATGGCAACATTTAGATTGCTTTTACAGCACCATCCAGTTACTACAATTCACTTCTTTATTTTCACTTTCAACAAAAAAAATTCTATCAAAGTCTTAACAGTTTCCCGGTAGCTGTCAATCAATAAAGCACCTTGCCTTTCCTCTCCTAATTATGGGCCAGATTCTGCCACCCTTACTCATCTTGAGTGGTACTCCACCTGAGTAAGGGGGGCACAGTCAGGAGTCTACCTGAGAAAGCTCAAGATAGTACACAGGTGAGGTAAGCTGATGATTCCCAGAACTACTTCTCCACCCCTAACTTAGCCTCTGCTATCCAGTGTTTATCTCTGCAACTTTTTCCTTGATGTCTTATAATGTCCCCTCACCAGCTCAAACTTAACATGGTCAAATCAAACACTTATCTTTCTTCCAAGACTTTCCTCTCTCCTTCTCTTTTCTATCACTGTCAGCAATTCCTTTATTCACCTTGACCCATAGGTTCACACAAGTAATTTTAACTCCTCTCTGTCCTTCTTTCCCGACAATGATGCTGCCACAAAATCCTGCTGATTCTTTCTCTACGATATCCCCAGTCTGCTCTCTCCTTTCTATTCCCACCACAAAAACTCTTGGTCAAGGCCTGATTATCTCATCTTGATAATTGTAATCTCTCTTTGTCTCTTGTATTCTTAACCTTGCCCCAATCCTAACTATCCAAAATGCTGCCACAACACCAATATACTTTTCTTGCCATTCTGACCCCATCCAGTCCCTCTTTAAATCCCTTTGCTGGCCTCTCCATATTTATTGCATCAAATTTAAGCTCCTCATCCTAGTCTTCAAAGCACTGAATCACTTAGCTCCTAACCTCTGCAATGTTGTCTGTAGCCTCTGCAATGTCATCTCTGTTCACCCCATTCTTTCTACATAATGAAACAGCCCTTTTGGGTCCTTCTCCCACTCTCGTCTCTAAGTCATTTATACAGTCCTAAATGCCTGGAAATTTCTTCCTTGTCCCAGCTCCCTGCATGTTTCCACCTTCTCCACTAAGTCATTCCTTAAAACAAATCTCTCCCCAAGGCCTCTAAAGCCTAGCACTTCTCACAGAGAAGTGTTAACTAAAAAATTAAATAAATTAATTAAAAAAAAATCCTGGAATTTATAGGATTCCAACTTCACCTTGCTATCACGCTGCTTTTCACTGCCTCCCATTCTCCATCGCCTTATGTTATCTATTCTGTTAGGAGCATGGACCTTGTCTTCGGACGTGCCTTTAAACAGGGGGACTGGAACAACTTGTAGAGTTGGGGAACTGAGAGCCATTGAACCAGACTGTAAACCCTGTACTTGATGGAAACCACTTCAAGCTAGGGGTGAAGCAGCACCCCTGCTTCCAACACCCTATGCCTGTGAAATGCACACTTCTGGAACTACATGAATAATACATAACAGAGGAGAACTATATATGTTCCATGTCTGATTCCAAAGGAGAAATATAATTTCAGCCCCAATAAGAACAGGAGAGGAAGTGGAACAAATGTCAAGGTTCAGGGGGCCAGTCATAACATGGAACTTTGGGATAGAGCTGGTCTGGAATTTTCCAGTGAAATAGGTTTTTGTTGGAAAATGCTGATTTGTTGTACCCAAAGTGTTTCATAGAAATGTATGGGATCCAACCAACTGACTAATCACCTGCCTGGGTTTTGCCAGCTCACCTAGTGAGGTGCTGCAGAGCCCAGGCTTCCATGGTTCACAGCTTGGGCCCTGAAGACTGCCCCTGGATCCCAGAGATTCCACGCTCCTGGACCTAATGGCTCTCTGGGCTGTCAGCTCCCAAGGCTCCAGGAACTGGGCATCCCAGGGAGCCAGCTGACCTAGGAGTCTGGAAGCCTTGGGGTCCCTTGGCCCTGGGCCGTCTGCATGGTGTAGCTGCCCAAAGACACAGACCCTGGAAAACCTGACAGCTGTGGACTGAAGGGACATTATTATTCTCACTTTCACATCTGTCCATCACTGAAGAGCAGCAGTGAAAATGATAAGAATCATGACAATCTCAGTGAGCAGCTGCCAGGGTCCAAGGGGAAATATTTATTTTTGGAAATACCATGTGTTGGCATTTCCAGAACAAAGATTTTACAGAATTCCCCTTTCTCCTGCTAAACAGAAATCCTGAGTTTCCATCAGCTCTATTTTGGAAACCTGGATCAGAATCAAGCTCATAAATCAGCACATGCAGATATATGTTATTTTAGATAAATGAAGCCCTTTGGCTTATAACTTAAACAATATCTTATACATGTAATGTGAACTGCATACCCTATGTAACTTTTCGCTTTTCTCCTCTGAGTCTGGTATGCCCCTGAGACTTTGAGGAATGTACCAGAAACATACATTTGTGTGTTCAGGCTGCAAAAAGAAAAAACAAACAAACATCTTAAGTGAATAAGCATAATAAGAAAATATCACTCACCCACACCAATCGCCTAAAGGATAATAAATTGTTATTGAATATTTTATTCCAGAAGTGGAGTCCGTACAGTTTATTAAGGCTGTTAGTTCTATATATTAAGAAACAATAAATTATGTATCATATTGCTACTTCAGACTAATTGCAACAGCCATCTTGGATTCACTATGCATTGTCCCTTTTACAATATTCTAGGATGCTGATGAAGTACAAACATTGTTCAACACTTATGTAGTTTTAAGAAGATTTCTCTTCCAAGATTCCAGTGCCAACATCCCCCAGTAGTATTCAGTGATATCCTGCACAGATAGTTCTGTCTTTTGTTAACTGAAAACTGATTTTCCTCCTCTTAGTAAGTGAAGAGACAGAGTGTGCTCATTATCCTAACAAAGAAGAGTTTATGCAGAGGAGGTAGTAGAGATCTCAGCTTTCAGACCACCAGGGGTGACAACATCTGGAATGTCAGCATGAATAGGCTGTATTAAGGCAATCTTCATGCCCTAATCTGAGAAGCCAAATCAGTTCTTATGGGAAGCTAGCTCTTTGTTGATAAATACCATCTGAAGTGTTCAGCTTGTGGCCCAATACAGTAAAAAGAAAAGAAAAGAAATCCTGTGTTTATAACTGAAATCCACATAGAAGTACAGTATGTGTCTGGGCAAGATGTCAGTGGCCATGTTGTTCTTTTTCATACATAACTATGAACTCTTGAGAAACCTACAGAAATTTCAAGATTGCGCCAAGAAAAGTACACAAACTCGGTTCCCAGATGTCACGTTAAATGAAAAATATTTTTGCTCTATGTAATGACTTACCTCTCCATCAAAAACCATCTGAAATTCTTCTCTGTTTTTAATTTTAGCATAGAGGTACTCTGACAATTCCAGACATTTGTTGATCTGATTTTCAAATCCTACTGTACCCTATTTTAAAAAGAAAATGTTTTATTAGTTAAGATTGGTTTCCTCTCTTTCCTTGCACAGTCTAGCCATCTCTAGTAATTAGGTTTGGACAGAAAATAAAATATCTAATAGGACTATTATTTTTCAAGTTAAAATCAAAGTTAAAGGATGATCATAGAAATAAACAACACTTTTAGTGCAACTTATTTTGTAAATGGTGAAATCACATGGTTAAATGTGACCTACAAAAGAATTACTATTTTGTTTGTGCACTATTTTGTTTGTTTTAAAGGAATGCTATTTATGGTGATTGATAAATAATTAATTAATTAAATAAAGGTCATTTAAATTTTTTTTAAAAGATCCATTTTTTAGCTTTTTTTTGCCTTAGAAATATCAGAAATATTAAGTCTTGGCTCCTCTGTTTTTGCAGGAGTACTAGAGAACTGGGGAAGATGTTAAATCTTTTCTCCCATCTGTTTGTTGGGAATTTGCATTAAGAAAAACAAGGTAGAAAGCAAATAAAGAATTTTGAATAGTTTGACTGAAAATCCCTTTCTTTAGTTGCTCACTTTTCTAGCTGGTCTTTTGTAAAGTTATAATCTCACCAGTTCTCCAGTCCTTCAGACAAATAAAGAAAAAAAACCCAAACCCTGGAAAAAAGTCAGACCACCTTTGTGCCTCATTGAAAAGGTATAAAAGGGCATATACACATTTTTCCCCATGGCAGATCACCTTTCAGCACCGGTGAAGCTCTTAATGCAACCCTCATTATCCATCTGTGGAGCAGGTTCTCTGTATTTAGATAAAATTCACACTGAAAGAATATTTGCAAGGTGATTCATGGGCTTAGATAATTATCGTGTTAAACCCACTGTCTTTCTTGGAGGCAAAATTGTGCTAATTTTTGGTAGCTATTAATGCTGGAAGGAAAACCTCCACAGTTTCCAATATCTCGTTTTCCCCAAAAAGTGACCCAAAGGCAGTTGTTGCAGTATAACATCCAATTTACTAGAAATGGGTCCAATCCAAAACCTCAGAGCTGAAAGCTTTGACAAAGTCTGCATTTACAAAAGGGAGAAGCCAAAATGCCAAGTCTGAGCGCTTCAATTTTTGTGGAAATTTGAATTTCTTCAGTTGAATTTTGTGACGTGGTCTGTGATCTACAAGTTGTTTTAATGAAGAATCACAAATATCCTGCTTTACTTCTGAACTGCAAATTTGGCCCTTATTACATTATTACTTAGATGTAAGCTCGTGGGGACTGAAAACTCTTTATGTACTTGTACAGCACCTAGTCCAATGGGATTCTATTCCATGACAGGGGCTCTAAGCCACTAAAACAACACAAATAATTAATAGTAATATTAAACACAATAGTCTTCCTCCTCTTCCCCCTCTCTGCACCAGTGACTGGCAAGCAGATTCTCTACACACTATATAGATGCTCTAGCCTCCCTCTGACAGAGGAGGATTTAGGTCTTCACACATGTTCTGTATTCATGCTTGTTTTTGGTGAGTTAAATGGCTCTTGACCACCAATGAGAATGTTTGTAGTGAGGTTGGCCTACCAAGAGAGTGCAACAGTGTGGACAGAATAAGCGTGCTGGTTTTGTCAAGGAAAGGCACTGAAAACACCTGTGCTATGCTGATTTTTAGAAGGCCAGCTAATCTATGGGTGACTCAGACTTGACAGGACTCTGTAGTTAGTAAATGTGATTAGTATGATACATATAATATTTTCAAGTTATGGGTCAGAGCCCAATTTTAATGAATCAAAGATGGATTTATGCCCTTGGGCTGCAGCCCCAAAAGGGTTTGATTTGGAGAAAGAACTGGCTCTCAGTGTACTCAGAACTGCCACCAAATCTGTGTTGGATATCACAGTAATTGGTAAAATGACCACACGAAAAGATAATTTAGGATGTTTCAATAATTCTTCATGCTTTTGCAAATCTAAATGTTAATATTTTATTCAGTTGGGTTTCTATTGCTGCAGTACTTTTAAAGACACTGATAATTCATAGAAAATTTTTAAAAATTATTTGGATTAAAAAACAGAAATATAGAATCATAATTGTTATTTACTTCCCTCATTCTTTAATATTAAAGTAATTTGTAATAAACGGGAGCTTTTATTCATCAGAAGTTTGCTGCTTCTGTTGCTCAATCCTCCTCTGAAGTCAAAATCTTCTTTATATAATTTTGGAGAGTGCCACAGTGATAATTATGATTTTATAAAGGATTAGACTGTGGCCACCTAATTCAATTAAATCACCTGTTTAGGTAATTTTGCCTGACCAAGCACTTCAGGAATGGCCACAGAGTATTACAATTTCATGTAGAGAAAAAGAGAGCAAGAAAGTAAGAAGTATTAACAGGAAGAAAATATGTTTACCTGCAAATTTGGGCCCTGATCCCACAAACACTTATGCACGTGCTCAACATTAGTCACATGAGTAACCCCACTGACTTCACTGTTAAGCATAAGCCTAAATGTTTGCTGTATCAGGGCCTTGGGAACAAATCCTGCAGTCCTTTGTCAAGCAAAGCTCTTCACAGAAGCAAGCTTTATTTTCTAAGTTTTCCATAAAGTCCAAACAACTCTTTTAAAGAAACAACATAGGTATTTTCTCTATTACATGAAACTTACAAATGAATTAAATATATTTCTAAGTCATTTTAATTGGATGTTTATTGTTTACCTTAGCTTTCCACATCAACCAGAATTTGAAAATGTCCACATGACGACCACATTGTATTGCTTTATCTCCAGTGTCATAGGCTATATCATATTGTTTGTCTTGCTGGAACAGATATCCTGCACACATCTGATTGCAACCTTGAAGTATACCCTATTATGAAAAACATATCTTTGAATACATATTATGAAATATGTATAACACACATGTAAATATATCCACTGAATATATACAAACATATATTATAGAAGAATTGTACTTTTAAGGACCAAATTTTCAGATACTGACCTGCTTTTGAGGGCACAAGCTGTAGACACAATTTTGTGCTCTCAGGTTGGTCATTTAGATGTCTCTGATTATTCAAGTGGTGAGACTGCATGCATATCATGCTGAGATATTGAATGCATATCACACTGAGATAAAAATAAGTTTTAACAATGCTTTAAAAATATATTACTGAAAATGAAAGCCTAAATGTATTTGAATTCTTAGTCTTCCAAACAAATTTTTCCTGCCTTATATTCCAGGATTCTAGGATATGAGACTTGTCTTTCTTAGAAAATAAGACTTTGAGAGTTAATTTTTCATTATTTTCGTTGTCATTATATGTTTATATTGAATTGTGAGACTGTGTGAGCTCATTCTGGTGCATAATTTATCTTAAAGTGTTGAGGAAGACTTCATCTTCTAGGGCCCAACTCTGGTACTACGCACATCAGTAATAAGTATTAGCATTGATGCTTTAACAATGAAAAGAAAAAGAACTGTTCTACTTCTTCACTAGCTCGACTATTAATACTATTTTTCCTTGACTGCATATGATTTACACAGAAATATAAAGAAAAAATCAGTGTTCTCATGTTTTGAGTTATTATTTTAAGTATGTATTGTATACTATACTTTCATCTTTAGATCTCAAAGTACTTTACAAAGCGAGACAATTATCCCCATTTTATGGTTGGGGAAACTGATGACATGATCGATGACATGATTTGCCTAAGATCACCCAGCAGGTCATGGCTGACCTGGGATATACTACCGACCACCTGAGCAGGATGGTGACAGTGATTGTGAAATGTTGAGGGAGATTAGAGAGACTATAAAAGTAAAAAACTCAATAATAATGGGGGATTTCAATTATCCCCATATTGACTAGGTACATGGCACTTCAGGACAGGATGCAGAGATAAAGTTTCTTGACACCTTAAATGACTGCTTCTTGGACTAGCAAGACCTGGAACCCACAAGAGGAGAGGCAATTCTTGATTTAATCCCTAAATGGAGCACAGGATCTCGTCAGAGGTGAACATAGTTGAACCGCTTGGTAACTGTGACCATAACATAATCAAATTTAACATTTCTATGTGGGTGGGGAGAAACCAAAGCACCCCATCAATTTCAGAAAGGGGAACTACACAAAAATGAAGAAGTTAGTTAAATAGAAATTAAAAGGTACAGTGCCAAAAGTGAAATCCCTGCAAGCTGCATGGAAACTTTTTAAAGACACCATAATAGAGGCTCAATTTAAATGTGTACCCCAAATTGAAAAACATGGTGAGAGGACCAAAAAAGTGCCACCATGGCTAAAGAACAAAGTAAAAGAAGCAGTTGAAGGCAAAAAGGCATCCTTTAAAGAGTGGAAGTTAAATCCTACTGAGGAAAATAGAAAGGAGCATAAACTCTAGCAAATGAAGTGTAAAAATATAATTAGGAAGGTCAAAAAAGAAGTTGAAGAACAGCTAGCCAAAGACTCAAAACGTAACAGCAAAACATTTTTTAAGTACATCAGAAGCAGGAAGCCAGCTAAACAACCGGTAGTGCCACTGGATGATCAAGATGCTAAAGGAGCATTCAAGGAAGATAAGATTATTGAGGAGAAACTAAATGAATTCTTTGCATCGATCTTCATGGCTGAGGATGTGAGGGAGATTCCCAAACCTGAGCCATTCTTTTTAGGTGACAAATATGAGGAACTATCCCAGATTGAGGTGTCATTAGAGGTGGTTTTGGAACAAATTGATAAATTAAATAATAATTGTTCACCAGGACCAGATGGTATCCACCCAAGAGGTCTGAAGGAACTCAAATGTGAAATTGCAGAACTGCTAACTGTGATATATAAGCAGGGCTGTCCCTAGGGTGGTGCGGGGCCCGGGGAGAAGCCAGAACCCTGGAGGTAGCCACCCACTTCCCGCCCAGTCTCGGCACATAGCTGGGAGGCAGGTTGCAGCCACCGCCTCCCGCTTGGTTTCCGCTCCAAGCTGGGAGGCAGGCTGCAATCGCCCGCCTCCTGGCCAGTCCCAGCACAAAGTTGGTACCCTGACGGCAGCCGCTCACCTCCCATCTGGTCCTGGCACGCAACCAGGACCCTGGCAGCAGCCACCAGCCTGCTGCCCGGTCCTGGCATGAAGTGGGGCCCCCACAAAGCAGGTGGCCCTGGGACATCACCCCGCTTCGCCATACCCTCGGGACAACTCTGTATGTAACCTATCATTTAAATCTCTACTGGATGACTGGAGGGTAGCTAATGTGACACCGATTTTTTAAAAAGAGTTCCAGAGGCGATCCTGGCAATTACTGACTGGTAAGTCTAACTTCAGTACCAGGCAAATTGGTTGAAACTATAGTAAAGAACAAAATTATCAGACACATAGATGGACATGATTTGTTGGGGAAGAGTAAACATGGTTTTTGTAAAGAGAAATCATGCCTCACCAATCTACTAGAATTCTTTGAGGGAGTCAACAAGCATGTGGACAAGGATGATCCAGTGGATATAGTGTACTTAGATTTTCAGAAAACCTTTGACAAGGTCCATCACCAAAGGCTCTTAAGCAAAGTAAGCAGTCATGGGATAAGAGGGAAGGTCTTCTCCTGAATCAGTAACTGGTTAAAAGATAGGAAAACAAAGGATAGGAATAAATGGTCAGTTTTCAGAATGGAGAGAGGTAAATAGTGGTGTCCCCCAGGTGTTTGTACTGGGACCATTACTGTATAATATATTCATAAATGATCTGGAAAAAGGGTCAAACACTGAGGTGGCAAAATTTGCAGATGATATAAAACTACTCAAGATAGTTAAGTCCAAAGCAGACTGCAAAGAGTTACAAAGGGATCTCACACAACTGGGTGACGGGGCAACAAAATGGCAGATGAAATTCACTGTTGATAAATGCAACGTAATGCACACTGGAAAACATAATCCCAACTATACATATAAAATGATGGGGTCTAAATTAGCTGTTAACACTCAAGAAAGACATCTTGGAGTCATTGTGGATAGTTCTCTGATAACATCCACTCAATGTGCAGCAGCAGTCAGAAAAGCTAACAGAATGTTGTGAATCATTAGGAAAGGGATAGATAAGACAGAAAATATTATATTGCTTGTTTATAAATCCATGGTATGCCCACATTTTGAATACCGCATGCAGATCTAGACAGGCAGTGATTGTTGTTTGCCAGAGGCTGGGAATGGTGGATGGGATGGATCACTTGATGGTTATCTGTTCTATTCATTCCCGCTGAAGCACCTGGCATCGGCCACTTTCAGAAGACAGGATACTGGACTAGATGGACCACTGGTCTGACCCAGTATGGCGGTTCTTATGATCTATCCACTAGACCAGTGTTTCTCAACCTTTTTGATACCAGGGACCAGCTTGCTGCTTTCCTAAACTGTGTCAGGGACATCTCAGGGACTGGCACCAGTCTAGGGACTGGTCATTGAGAAACACTGCGCTACGCCACACTGCCTCTCTAACTACCGACTTCCAAGAATGGGTAGTTAGACAAATTAAAGGAGATTAGAAAGATTAAAATGTTCCTGCTCGTAGATGATAATATTCACATATTGAAAAAGAGGTATTTGGCTCCTAATCCTGCTCCCATTGATGACAATGGAAAAACTTCAAGGATCAGCCCTAAAATTGCTTCTGGAGTAGAATAAAAGTAATGTAGCTGCTTTCCAACCAGATTTAAAACTCTTAAGCCACTTGTGCAATGCAGAATGTTTGCTGTTTATTTTTAAAGTCTAACGTGTGTCCAATTACCAAGTCACAGGGTGCATGTACTATGTTTTATGAAAACACAGGATTAGATCCTCAGCTAGCGCACATCAGCATGGCTCCACTGACATCACTGGAGCTGTTGAGGATCTGGCCCCATAGTATTTACTGTGTGAACCATAAACTGAAAAAGGAAAAAGTATTTCCTTTCACCTTGAAATAAAATAAACCCAAATCTATCCATCTCTTCCCTGCAGAAAGAAGCCTACAAAAAAAATGGGCCCGGCAGCATGCACTAAAATGCTCAAGGTCTATTTTACTAATTGTTCTATCGCAAGAGTATCAAACAACATAAAACAGACCTTTTCCTGAATCAGAATGGCTGAACATTGTAACAAAACTCCCATCATCTTGTGTGGATTCCATGTGACTGAATTGGCTCTGCAAAAGAATTATGCACTCAGAGTAGATATAGAAAACAAAGATAAACTTACCCCAGTATAAAGCCAGTGTAAGTGACAGCAGAATCAGGACCATAAAGTTGTCTGGGATCTAAACAGGTTAGGTGTTTTGTCTAACTGATTTAACTATGGAGGGTATCAGTGTCTTGGATGTCACCTTTTCCAGATGTGTTGCCTAGAAAAGCAGTTCTTCCAGGATTGATATTACTGTGTCAGACAATACTGATTACTTGATATTGTAATTAATGTCAACTAATTAGTGTCAAACTATGCTGATTACTTGATATTGTAACTTTATTCCCAGAATAATCACCTTCTGGAGACAGCACTAACAGGAATAACAAAAACAGCAGGACAGCTTAGATTAGTTCAAAGTACCTGCTGGTGGGCAGGGAATTATGGAGACATTCTCACACACCAGGTAACTACAGTTCTCTGCTAAATGGCTGGTGCTGTTATAGTATTCCAGTAGAAAAAGAAACTGCTAATTCTTACCCGCATTTCCAGCTAGAGCTCTAAGGGGTCTTTTTCTTGTTAATTTGTCAAACATGTAGGTTGTTAAGAGGCTATAAAAATCTTTACAGTGCATGTCAAACGTATAATATATAAACTTGGTGGGCTGAAGATTCAGTGGATGTGCAAAATCAGTTAATTTACTTCCCAAGCTGGTGAGATGTCCTGTGTTTGAAAGACACTATTCTAGATAGCTTCATGGTACTCCTAGAAAAAATGTACCAACGCCTTATTGCTACTGCTCTCTCCATCCTATCTAATTAACTACTGAATATCCCCTTGTGTATCTAAGTATTTTAGATTCTTTAAAGAGGAAAAGTAGATGGTATCGGTGAGATTTTTCATGGTATTTGCATGGGTACACACTGGGTGGGGAAGGACAATTCAAAGAATCTTTTTCTTTCCTTGTATCGCCCTCTCAAGGGCCAGAAATAATCAGAGTACTTGCATTCTGGGAAGCACACAAACCGAGCAAGTGTGGGCTCTGCTACTAGAGCTGCCTCAGGGATAGACAATGGAGCACATCAGCCAAAGGAATAGGACAACATGTGTGGTCATCCTGCACCCATGGGAACTCATAGTCCCTCCAGGAACTCCCCTTTGGGTAATGCAGTCCAATACAGGCCCTGCATGCATGCAGCACAATCTGGCCTCTCTACATAGAAACCAGACTTCATATGGGATGTGTTTTTTTTCAAAAAGTTCAGTGGCATATTAGAAGAAATATTTAGGAAGTAAAATGTATTTGTTATATTTTCAAATGGAGAGATATGGTCTCAATTTACCATCTGTGTTTGTTACAGTATCAAATTGTAACGTTTCAAAGGGCCATGCAAAGAGAATTTTAAGTACTTTTCCCAGGATATGTTAAAAAAAAAGGGGGGGGATATTAGGAGGATTTTAACATCAGGACGCCATTCTGCACAATTGGACAGTAAAAGGGCATGCTGGATAGCTCATTCAGGTCCTGATCCCATGGCAGAAAGCCATTCAGAGTGCGTATGTGTTTCTGGGCATACCAAATCTAAAAGATCCCAGCTGGGACCTGCGGCAATCAGTTATACAGCATTTGTTTTCTCCCCGGGACTGCAGAGCAATGTGGTTTATTATGATGAGAGAAATCACAGCACCCATTGGGACTTGCTGTTTTCAGTCACTACCTAGCTTTAGGACTTAATTAGTAGCCCCAGCTGACCTCAGGTCAACAGCAGTGTGCCAGATTCCGTCCTGGTTTACCAATGGGTTGAACAGAGTGTAAGAGCAGAATTTGACACTATAGCACCTTACCAGACCTACTACCATAATATGAATGGCTGGTCAACTGGTTAGACCTGGGTTTGTGTGGCTCAGTTGCTTTGTGGTTTCCCTGCCAGGTGCTTCATATTGCTTTCTTGATCTCTGCACCTGGAGAGTTCACATTATTTTCACACCCACCAGCCTCATTCTTTATCCTATTTTGAACGGTTACTTGCTATATATGCTAAATTTCGCACTGTTGGGAAATGTTGGCTTTTACAAGAAAGTGCTTATGTTTCACTGTCTCCTTTTATTGTGCTACACTATATTTACCTTTGTGTCCTGGGAATTAGAAATGACTGCCTCTAGGGTATGGAAGGAATTTTGTGCTAGGCTTTTCCATGCTAATTTGGCTGTCATGCTAATGGGTAGATTTTACCTCACATGCCTTTTTGCATTCCGTGGGGATTCAGCTATCCTGCACATATTAATGGTGTGGCTTATATGTTGTCTGCGTATGCAGCACTTTTCTGATTTACATCCAGATGGGCAGTCCTTGCTGACAGAGCAGTATCCAGTGGGAGCAGGTGAGTCAAGAGACATAGGACTATAAACCTATTAACATCTGTAGGTTAAGGTCTTTACTGCCGTAAAGAGTAAATAGCTTTTGGAGCAGTGTACTTGTGGAAGCACCAACCACACTTCCGAAGTCCCCTACACACTGAAGTGCAGTGACTCTGTGATGCTTTGCCACAGCAGCAGGGAGAGCAAAACCCCCTCTGTGAGCTCTACACATCCTTCTACCCTCCGATAATGGAATGGTATCAGCCCTGCAGCTGTTATTGGCCTTTTCAGCCATGGAGAAGGAAAATCTGCCCCTAAAAGCTGCTGCCAAGTGGTCCCACCATGTGTCCCTCTAGTTGATGTTTTTATCATTGGCTCTCATTTATAGAAGATTTATCTGTAGCTAGAATAAAGTCTCAATAATTACTGGAAGTGATTGCAAAGAGCTTCCAGGTGAGGATTCTCATAAATTAAAACAACATCATGACACTTCCCCCCTTTTACACACACACACACACACACACACACACACACACACACACACACACACACACACACACACACACACACACACACACACACACACACACACCTTCCCAGGATTCCTCTTCTTTTTCCTCCCACTCCAAGTTTAGCATTCTAATCCTTATTCTCAAAGCCCAGCCCAGCCTAAGTGTAATTTCCTACAGGTCAGTCTGTCCTCTTTCTTTAGTTTTCCCATTGTTACCTTCTCTAACTCCAGATTTATGCCTCCTTTGAAGTTACACTTTATGCTTGGAACTGACTCTGCTCCTCCTGTTTGCTAAATAATCTCGCTGTCCTCCTTAAAACTTAACTTTCACTTTGCCTTCCATCACTGATTGTCTTTCCAATGCAGTTTTCAACCCCTGCATGACCTATTATTGTTTGTATTGTTTCTGTTTAATTTACAATGTAAACTCATGGAGGCAGTAACTTTGTCTTTCCGTACAATTGTGAAAGACCATGTACAAATACATAAATAAATAACAGCACCAATAAACTGTGTGCAGTACCTTTCTATTCCATTCAGTTTATGACGATGCTTCCTGGACATTAGAAGTCCACCTCCCCAAGCAGCCTGAAAGTGTTGGAAGAACAAGTAAAGAGTCAGTATTTTTTAAAAGTCTATAAAATTTAATTTACTGTGTACCCAGCCCTTTAAACCCTCTGACCACTGAACTTATAATGGAAGTTAAATATGTGGAGGATTCATAGGACAGGGCTCTATATCTATTTGCAACTATCTTAAAATCAATATCACTGGAAAGATGAGCACTGTGTGATAGTAAAGATTTAAATTCAATACAAAACATTTGTAGACTAGAATCCTCTTTCACCAGAATTAATTTTAGCAGATTGTTCAGTTACTTACATCTACATGGAGCCAGAGGTTATATTTTTCACATATGTCTGCAATCTCATCTATTGGATCAAAGGCTCCGTACACCGTTGTGCCTGCAGTTGCATTTACATAAAGTGGAACATGTCCCTGCAATATAAATAACAAATGTTGATTATATATGAAATCTGGTCCATTTCAAAATAATACTTAAAAGTGATTTCAGGTACTTCAACTGCTCCTCTGTCCCTGTGTCAACATTTGTCATTTTACTACTCAATTTTTCTATTTAAAAAAATATTTTTGTCTCCCTTGTTACTGCATGAAAGGCCCACACAGACAACAGTGAAAACTGATTCCCTAATTGGCGACATGGGAAATGGGGAAACTGATTATACAAAGTGCTGTCAAATGCACAAAATAAACTAACACACACAAATTTTGTCTGTAATCTCTTTCAATGATGGTACAGTTACAGGAGATGCTTGTAACAATATTAAACAAAAAGTAAATAAATAAAAATAAAAAAATTCAGACAGAAGTGTGATTTTTAAGTTGATGTTGTTCCTTTGATCTTTCTTGTATACAGTAGAATAAAAAAAAGTGAAATTGTATGCCATATCAAACTGAGATGACTTTGAACTTCATTAAATATAATTTAAAATATACCTATCCACTTGTTACGTAGCATAGTTACAAAAATATATTTATTTAATATGCAAGCTGCAGTTTATTTAGAATAGGTACTCCGGAGCACAAACTTTTGAAGGTTCCTCTTCACTTTCTTTCAAAACATTAATTTATTTGTTATTGAATTTATTTTTATTTTTAAATATAGGATTCCTCA
The DNA here is from genome assembly GCF_026122565.2 of Emydura macquarii macquarii. NCBI lineage: Eukaryota > Metazoa > Chordata > Testudines > Chelidae > Emydura > Emydura macquarii. The sequence continues at coordinate 75,645,589 of NW_027131390.1, forward strand.
CATGGAAAATTAAAATTTAAATTTAAAAGGGACTATCACCCCTGAAGTCAATAGAAATTCTAGAGAGTTTGTGTGATTAGCTCCCAAAAGTTTCTTACATATTTTGATATAATATTTCATAATAATAATAATCTTTTTCAAGTCTTCCAAAACAGAAAATTAAAAAGGAAAAATCCTACCCATTTAGGCCTTGTTCAGAAAGATATTTCACACTCTTGATATACACATATATCTACATGAATTAAATAGTAAATGAAAACCAAGATCTGTAGATTATTTCTTGAACAGAGTATAAACATAGAGTTTGACAACCAAAATTATCATTGTAGAATAAAATAGGTCTCTGACAGCTTCTAGAATAAATATTCTGATTTAAAGTTATTCCTCAACCTCAAAGGAAAAATGTAATAAATTCTTAACAATCTAAACATTAAAGCACTAAGCTATAAAATGCATACCTTTTGCTTAACTTCCAGAATTTTGGCTTCCAAATCAGCTGGTATTATTTTCCCTCTGTAATTATTGCAGAAACAAAAAGACAAAGAAAATTAAAAGATTGCATACAGAAGAGTATCAGCTACAGCAAAAATAATTTAATGGGATCTTTTAAACAGATCATTAGCAGCTTGACACACTGTACTGAACCAGTCCTTAAGCACAATAAAACAAATTTAACAGATGAACACATTTAATATATCAAGAACTTAACATTCATCCTACCTTTCATTGCATTTTATCAAAATCACATTTTCTGTTCCAAACCCAAGTGCAGCCCCAGCTTTCTTTATTGAGTAGTGACTCTGCAGGAAAAACAATGGAATAGTAATTTAGATGAATGTCTTAAAAATATTAACAATATATTAACAACCACAATTAGCAGCGTCTTAAGCTCACTTGTTCTGAGGTGAAGAGAATCAGTTTGGGAACTGCAGCCATGCCTTTAGTTTTGACTTCAGGGAAATACTTATAGCGAGCAGCCATTACGCTGTACATATTGGATATAGCCCCTCCTATAAAAGAACACATAATAAAATATTGAAAATGGAAAATAACTCTGACCTTTTATAAATCAAAGGCATATCAATGTTATTTGTGCAATGTAGTGAAAACTCCAGTGAAGTATGAAAGAACAAATCACTGAGATGCATGGTTATCTGTCAGAAAGGTCTAAAGGGCAGACCTTTTAAGAATCCGTATTGAAAGTTAGAATTTCTCATTTATCTCCCCTTTTGATTATTAATATTTCTGTAACACATTCATAAAAGGGTCAGTTTTCAATATGCTGCACTTGGGAATGAGGCCCACAATCTCTGTTAACAAGAATAGTAACTTGATGCCTAATTCCATGAAATTGAAGACCTATAACAGAGTCTAAAAGAGTTTTCCTTAAACATTTACATTAACTAGTGCAATGGGTCAGATTCTTTTGTGCTTTTTTCCTGCATAGGGGACTAGCAATTTAGCGAGTTTGCATTCATGGGTTTTTTTCTTGGGATTTGTCCTCCATCTTCTGAAACACAACGGGATTTGTCCCCCAAAACCCAAACATCTCAGGAATCCTGCTAAAGGTTAGGGGCATCAGCACAGAAGCCTTGTACCTCTGCACCGTTTCCCAGCCCCCTCTTCCACTGGCCACTGTCCCTGTGCTCCTTTCATGGAGTGGTTTCAGAGAATGGAGTGAGATGATAAGAGAGGTAATTTGGGCTGGGCCAGCATTATCATACTCTCAGATTCCCTGCAGGTTTCTGGGGAGATGATGTCATAGAAAGTGGCCATCCTCCAATCCCTCACCTAGATGCAAATCCTTATTGACTACTCAAATAAATACATCTATGAATTATGAGGAAGGAGAGTATGATGCAGCAAAGACAGCACTGTCCTCTTCCACATCCCCCAGCCTAGATCTGCACCTAAATATGTGTCAGGATTTTTTGATGTATTTGCTGTCAGCCAACAACACTTCTGGCGACTAGGTACCTTAATATGGATTTTGGTACCTAACTTTAGGCACTGAATTTTGAAAATTTTGGTCAGGTTTCTGAATGGCCCCTGCCATTATATTCATAACTATACCCAAAGATGAAAACTGCATATGAATGTTTTTAGCCCTTTATGGAAGTCTGAAAGAAACAAATGCTTTAGGTGGAGCATTATTTTAAAACTGAGACACTTCATTTTCTATCACAGTACTTACATGAATGTATGCTTTCTGCTACAGGTGATATTTATCTTAACTTGTCAAAAATTAAACTGAAACCTACCAGGTGAGAATATTCCATCACCATCTTTATTTGACCATCCAATAATCTCTCTCATCTTTCGAAGTGTTATTTGCTCCATGAGGACAAAAACAGGTGCAATTTCATATGTAAACCTGAATAGATTAAAAAAAATAAACAAACACAGATACATAGTTCACATTCCAAAACACATATAAATGCTTAATCTTTGATCAATTGTGAAAACAGTTTAAGACTCATAACAAAATTCCCTGTGAATTCAGAGCCTGATATTGCAGCCCTTAATCAAGCAAAACTTCCTGCAAGGCCAGTGAGAATATTGCCCAAGTAAGGACTGCAGTATTAGGTCCTAAGTATGTATTCTATTGTTTCTGCTAACCATTTATCATAAAATTCTGTGTTTATACTACTTACAGTAATTACAACAATATTGACAGTCAGTATCATGCAAAATTAGACTGTAAAAATATTTGGTTCACAGAGTTCCAGGTTCACACTTGTAGAATAGCATATTGCCAGAATTGTAGAGTTATGAAAACAGTAAGCATTAGACAGCTAAACACAAAGATAATTAGAAATATTGAACTAGGGCTCAAAAATCTAAATACAATTATTTATGTGGACATATTTTGCTGATAATCCCCAAGGACAATTTATTTCTACAATGCCATGCAATCAATATCTGTCAAGAGTAATTATAAATGATGATTTTCTAATTACCAATTACAAACAACAAGAGAGCAGTCAACTGTTATACTCACCTAATGCAAACCAGAAACATTGCATAGTCTAGTTGACATGCATGTCATGGACAAAAATTTGAGTCTAAAATGATAGGCTATGCTACCACGCTTGGTGATCAAGAAAGGCTTATTGTCAAATTACTATCAGTGTAAATAATCTACATGAGACTACGCTTATTTTGAACTCTGAAAAAAAATAATTTAGAGTGAAGCATAAAGTAACTAAATGTAAGGGTGGAATTTTCAAAGGGGCCTAATGAAGTTAGTACACCTGAATGTCATGGAATCTGGGCACCTAACTTCCTAAATCTACTTTTTAAAACCCAGCCAAGGTCCTTAATGATGTCCCCCTTTTCCTAGTACCAAGATGACATTTTTAGGATGTCCATTTAAAATTAAGTAGGATTTGTGTTTTGTCTATTCTTAGTTATTTTTGGTTTTGAAGAGTCAAAATAGTACATTTATTGTGTACAGGTCAGGCCTAATCCAAACCCTACTGAAGTCAATGGGATTTTTTCCACTGATTTAAATAGCTTTTGGATTTGGCCATGAGTACTTTCAAATGGAACTCCAAATACCACCTGAAGGAATGAATTGTTTGGACACAAAGTACATAGCTTTTAACAAGGTACTTGCGTGTATATCGTATTCACAGAGAAAATATTAAATATGTGTAAATTAATTAATGCAATTGCTAGGGAAAATATTGCATGAATCTCCAAAGATTCACCATGAAATGATGGAAGATTGTGGATGACCAAAAAATCATTTGTCCAATACACAAAGACTAAGGGAAGATTTACAAAATCACTTATGAGATTTGGATATTTTACCCTTAAATGGCTTTGAAAATCTCAGCCTAAAAGTATAAAATGTGTGATGCTATGGAAAAACAACTTTTGTTATGAAGTGACCTTCATGTGGATATGCCCCTTGGAACTTCCATACTAATATAGTCTTACAAACATCACTGACAGTGATTGAAAACATGGAAGGATGGGTTTTTTAAAAGTACCCAGCACTAGTTTAATTCTGCACTGAAGCCAATGGAAGCATTATCACTGACTACATGGGAGCAGAGTTAGGTCAACACAGACCACTTCCAAAATCCTAAATGTCTTATGATTCGTAATTTCAATTACTAATACTACATTGTACTCAATTTATATATCTACCTAGAGACTCTCCTGTGATTAGCATGGCGTATCGTGTTCATAACAATACTAACAAAATATGAAATTCTGGTCACTGAAAGCCCAGAGGAAGAAAAAAAATATCTCTACAATTAATCTAAAAACTATTTTTACACTGCGTAGAGGTGGAAAAGAAAATGGCAGTAGGAAAATAACTTCCTCACAAGAATCCAGTGTTACCGCCACATTAAATGCTTCTTTAGCAGAACTAGGTTAGAACAATTTCTAGGTAAAGGTCGTTCAATGACTCCTCTTACGTGCTGGAAAGCTGCATTAACCAGAGAATCTATTCTCTAGAGTGGATAGAAACTATTCGGCTATTTTAAATAACCTTCTCTATTGATCTGTTTGAATCATATAATATTGTATAAACACAGCTCTTTAATAGTACCTGTAATTACCGTGTTCTATTAAGCTATATTATATTGATCTTAGACTCTTGAAATATGTTGCATTCTTCCATTGCACAATCGAAGTAAGGGAACAGTATATGCAATTTTGTGTTTGGTAAATCCAATATCAAAGGGGAAGTTGTGCAATTTTCATGCTAACAGAAAATCATTTGCTATATGTATTTAATATGTTTCTCTGTTTAAAGGGCAAATAGTCCAGAAAGAGCAATAAACTTTACTGAGCTAAGCTATTTTAAAAGGACAATTTTCTAAGCCAATCCAAAAAAAAAAAAAAAAATCCTTCATAATAAATAATCACCCTTTTGAAATTGAATAAGTGAATGAAATGTTCTTAATAATTGTTTTTAGTATATGCAGCCACAGACTATGCTGTCATAAGGTCAAACTCTGCTTTGATTTACTGCTTGTGCAACCCAATTGACTTCACTGAGATTGCATGAGATGTTAGTCAAGACAGAATTTGGCTCACAATAAGTGTCATCCATTTAATGTACTTGGTAACTTTAAAAATAGATTATGTTTTTCTCCCTACATAGTAGTGAAATTTAAGCAAAAATTTCTTTTAGAAAATTAATCAGATTTTTAATTTTAAAATGTTATGTGTCATACTATACAAATCATTCAATAGTCGCATTACAAACTGAACGTATAATGGTTTTTTCCAATTATTTTTCACATTTGACTTATTAATAAAAAATTTTGAAAATACTAAATTAATTTCATTGTGCCCTACTCATTAGCAACAATGAAGCTACATTTCCATGCTAGTGGCAATTTTAGGTGAAATGAACACAGCCATAACACAATAAATACACGCATCCACTAAAATCCTGAAATGGAAACTGGTATTTGTTATCTGATAAGTATTTTGACTCCTAGCATGTCAGACTTTTTGGAGCATATACAAATCAATACATAATTTAAAACTGCCCAAAGGCTTTTTTCCCCCACCAAATGACACTATTTGTTGCAGAAATACAACAAAACACCTTGAACTTCATTTTCATTTTCATTACATTTCAGTGTAATGAATAATGGAATGTAATTTATTGAATACAATCTAGGGTCCAAAAGTTTATTTGCCTGATCCTGCCATAATCTATATTTTAACAAATCTCAGTGAGGATAATTCCTTCACATTATCAAGTTAATTTTCAATGTTATGGTTTTTAATAATTTTTACAGTTTTTGTGAAGCCTCTTAAAAGCCATTTATGGGATGACAGCTGAATGAAGAGGAAGCTAAAGGCCCAATCCTGCTCCCACTGATGTCAATGGGAGCAAGAGCAGAATCAGGTCCATAAATATTTCATGCTTTAGTGTTTGCATTAAGATAATTGCAAAATTATTAATTTGAAAGTCAGGTCTTAACAAGTTTGGATCCAAATTAACGCAGGGAAATTGAAAGAAAGAAAGATGGGAAAGAAAGGTGGTCAGAAACACAACTTAAATTATAAGAATTCTAGTTGTAACAAACTGAAATAGATAAACAAGAATTTATCCAAAAGAAGTTCTAGCATTTGGAACTACATTATCAGTGTGACTATATTTTACTTACGTTTTATTTTGGGATATTAGTTTGTGTATGATAATAATCCAAAGTTTCCTCCTAAATTCTGTTCAAAGCTATAATTGTTTCCACTAGTTTATTGCTGCATTATGTAACATAAGTATGTGTAGGACACATATAAATTACATCGGACATCTTTATTACAACTGAGGTGCAGAAATCAGTCCTGGCAACCTGTACAATCACTAACCACAGAAAAGAAAGAAAAATAGGAGACTGCTTACATGTTAGTATTTGCAGTTGATGTCAACCATTCACCAGCCAACCCAATAATATCCAGTCCAGTGGAGAGCTGGTTGAAAAAACGAGGATGACCTGAAAAAATGATTGAAAATAATATAGTACATGCCTTTTATTGTTATCTTTGGGAATTCATTTTTATTTCAGCAATCACACTAAGCCTGGCTTTATAAGACAAAATGCATGGCACATCAAGTAATATTTTTTCACAAAGTGAAAAGCTTGAATCTGTGGTTTATCTTGTTAGATGCCCCTAAAACTTCTACAACTGGGCTGGGAGTAAAGTGCGACGAGGGGGGTGGGAACATACTTCAGCACCAGTGGCCAACAGACTTGGGCCATATTTGCATTTAAATAGAGAAAAGAGGAAAGCCATTCCTTGGTCTCTTTCTACTGAATGGCAGGACTGGGGCCCAGAAAAGTTTTGAAAGAGAACATTCAGCTAAAGAAAAATGAGGATATTGCTCTAAACATTACTGTGAATTAGTTTTGAGTCAATCAGACCACTGTATTTTAGTTGGCATCGCTTTGTAAAGACAGAGTGAGGTCAAATATTAGTACAAGTCTGTTCACTCCCTTAACGCTAACAGGTTCTAATCTACGCAGATCAGAAATCCTGAGCTCTTGCGGAGTACCCGGAACAGATATATAATGCAAAGCTCTCCTACTTATTGAACAAATCAATCCAATACATTGAGGAACTATGGTAAGGTTTAGTGTTGGGCATCTAAAAGGGGGACTGCCTGGCACCTTGAATTCGGCCCAACGTTTAGCTTTAAAAAAACAACAACAAAACCATAAAACAAACCAACCCCACCTCAAACAGTTTTTACAAAAAGCTGAGAGTCAGAAGTGCTGCCCTTGTATTTTTAAACATTCTGATGGAAACAATTTTTAAATCAAATAAATATTCCTCTGTAGTATTTATATCCTCAATATTCTGCAAAACTTGCAAGTGATACTGACTATAAATTGACTGTCAATTTTCATTGCTCAAACTTAATAATGCATAAACAAATACATACATATATACAAACAACAAACACCATTAGTAAGAAAAAGCAAACAAGAACTATAGAATCATTGCAGTTGTAATACATGGCTAAATCCTCCTACCACTGAAATCAACTGGCAGAACTACCAGGTTCAGTTTCTACATCTTTAATGCACTTATTTTCACACCATTCCCATTTTACAGATGGGGAACGGAGACACAGAGAGACAAAGTGATTTGCCCAAGGCCACACAAAAAGCTTGTGGTAGAGCCGGGAATTAAACCATGGTTCTCCCCATCCCCATTAATGCCCTTAGCCACTGGACCAGCCTTCCTTATACCTGATTCTCAGTAACATAGATAAGGAAATTTGCTCCAGAAAATTGATAGCATCCCTTTCTTGAAAATAGGATAAACGATGAGTAATTGATCTGTCAGGTGCTGTAAAATAATTAATAAAATGAAGTAGAGAATTGCTGTAAATAGTCTCTTGCAGAGCATAAGGATTCCACATATCTGTGTTTCATGGCTTATACAACTGTAGGATATTTGGAGGAGAGGAAAGGGGAAGAGGAATGGGACAGTCCACTAGTTAACAACATTTTCTAAACAGTATGCAACTTGCTCAACATCCATTAATTATTATAGCCTAATTAACTATTTTTAGTTATATAAAAGTAATTGCTCATGTATTCTAGCTTTTCTTGCAAACCCCTCTGCTGGGGATTAGATATTCCTCTCACTCCACAGCATATCTACATTACATGCCCACCAGGATTTTTACAGGTGTATAAATATTAACAAGCAATATCTTTGTTAATAACATTAAACCACAGAGATTTTGCAGAAAAGTTTCACACTCTCCAGAAAATTATATGTTAAATGAACAGCAATATTTGTTTCCAGTTACTGCTCTGCTGAATAGTGGCTGGGCAGAGGCTATATAGCAGTTATATTTAAATGGATTAGCTTTTTATTTTCAAATCAATTATTCTTCTCTTGCTGTCTTAACACACTGTTTGAGAAACTATTTTAATAAATCAGCTGAGTTATCTTCTACTCATGCTTTCAGCAAGTATCTTTTTCCCCTTATGATGGATTACTTTTTTAGATAGCAGACTAAATCTCAGACTTCAATTGGAGTTTTGCCTGAAGAAAGTCTTTACAATTTGGGGCCAGATCCGAACTCCAGTGAAGTTAATGGGAGTCTTTCTGTTGCGTTTAGTGGCTGCTGGATCTGTCACAAAGCCTTGAGTTTCTGTTTTTAAAGTCTTTAACCTGCTGCTACTATGAATACAGTCTGTTTATTCACATATCTACGTCTCAGATCTCGGGGGTAGGTGCCATTTAATAACATGAATAAAAAATAGCTACCAGTGTGTGCCACCAATAAAATCCCAGGTAACAAGTATGAAGAGTCAGGAGAAAAGCGCTAGCTAAACAGCACAACATAACCCCACTAACCAGAGAATACAGAACACAGATATCAGGAACGGAATTAGGAAATTACTGAAGTAACTGTTGCTTTGGTTGAAAGAACTTGCTGCCCGCAGGTTAAAAAGGCATAGACTTGGGAATCTGAAATACGCTACCACTTGTTAGAAAGGGCACAAGACAAAAACACGGTACTGTACTGATAGTCTTGAAGAATTCAAACAGGGCAAGTCGGGTCGAGAAGATTAAAATGTTATTTTCGTAGTTTTAGTTGCTTAGTTCAAATCTATCGGTTTGTACTGGGAAGAAATGATAGACAACCTCTCTGATCCCCATGTGACTAAACCGTTCGGCAAGCAAAGCTCTTAGTTTGGAAAGCATTGCTGTTAATAGCTCCTCAGGAGAATTTCAAAAGGAAGATTTGAAACCCCCTAGGAGCCTCTATTGTAAAACCACATTAACAATCTGGAGAGATGATGAATGGGTATGACAGAAGTTCCAGCCTTTCGGATCAGTCTCACTGAGTGAGCAGAATTATCAGCAAGCACTGTAATACTCCAATAGTGGTGGGGGAGAGAGGGAACTGCCCTGGTATTGCTCCAGTTCCTGAACTGCTGTTCGGGTAACCGCTATATTCAGAATTATTGGCAATTTAGATTTCACCAATATAGACTTAAAACATTTCAGGCGAAACAACAAGCGGGAGATCAGTGGCTTTATTTTGGATTCGTGGTTAGAGCTCATTGAATAAGAAGGGAAGTTATGACAAAAGTATATTTATAGCTGATTCAAAATGACCTGGAAGCGAGAGACTCCCTACGAAATGAGTTTAAATCTGATTATTAACGATTCCTAGGATTTCAAACTCTTTTTCATTAAACGTCTGCTGAACATAAAGAAGAAAAACTGCGAATTCAGTCTCATTTATACCCTCATTTACCTAATGATATTGCTCCCCGGAGATGCAGGCGGCTTGCATTTCATCAAGTGAAAGAGATTACGTCTTAAAAACTTGTGTCTGGGCTCTACAAACAACATCGGGAAATGCTCATCCGAGTGACGGATGGAGCATCAGCCGCCTGACACTGGAAATGAAGCGACTTCCAGCGAGAGGGGGCTGGGATGTACCTTTACAAAGTGGAGCCTCTCCCGGAGAGGTAAAGGCAGGAGTGCATCATTAATACGTTGGGACAAATCCTGGGCTGACTGCTCACGCAAGGAGCAATATTAGAGTCAACGGGCCCCCGGGGCGTGAGACAAGCCGCCAGAAACCAGCCCCGTGACCGTATTTTACCCTTCCCCACAATACAGAGAGCAGGATCTAGGAGGTGGTACCTGTCCTGACTCCGTACTTCAGCGTGTCCCTGCAGTCCACCAGGATCTGCTCCAGGGATTCGGGGTTGTCCGAGAGCTCCAGGTTGAAGCCCTCCATCCCTTCCAGCAGCTGGTGCGGGTGATGGAAGTCTAGGACTTTGGTGGACCTGTCGAAGGTCTTCCTCACGTAGTTCAGGAGAATGTCAACCACCTCCAGCAGGAACTGCACGGTCTGCTCCTCTCCATTCTTGGCGGGCAGCAGATCTGCGGCGGGACCCAAGAACTCTCAGCGCCTGCTTTGAAATCTGGAGGCAGAATCTTAACCCGCTCCTGCCCCAGGTTCCTGCCCGCTCTACGGGACCGCCCGGTAGCCGCGGGGCGGAATATCCCGGCTCCCCGCTACCGAAGGCGGCCGCCAGCACGAGAATTTGCGTGACACTCCCCTGCACGGTATCCCCTGCCAGGGATCCGTCAGCTTCATTCCCATTCATCATCGGGCGGCGGGGGCACTAAATAGCCGTTTCCTACTTGTTGCTAAAAAAAAAAAAGCGCGCGTCACTGAAATCATGACACCCTGCAAGCGAATCTGTCGTGTTCAGAGCAGGAAACATGCCTAGCAACGATTCCGGGAACCAGAGACCGCTCCCTGCGCAGCATGGTCTCGGTACTCCTGCTCTCCGGTCCCAGGCACCTGTCTGGCGAATGAAACCCGTAGCTGAAGGTGCTTATGGTTCTGCCCCTCCTCAGCCCATTAACGCGGTGCTTCCTAGTCTAATAGCTATGATGTTTTAACTAGCTTTTAAACACACCTTGGTCGCCAGCACACTTTCCAAATTAAAAATAGATTCACTGTAAGTGTTCCTGGGATAATGGCGCGATAAAACATAAGAGCAGAGTAGTACTCTGCCTGTCCTCTCCCGCCTCCAGCAGATTTTCAGAAGATACCAGCGTTTGCATCTAAACGTGTAATCACAGCAGAATGACACACACAGGCATCCCTCCTCCCCCCAGTCAAGGCTACCTTGTACTAGAAAGTATTTAGCGCTTTTCATTGCTGAGTGACAGAGAAAAAATGTGTGAAACTGATTATTTTTTTGGTGGGGCAAATCCTTAGTTGGAACAATTGGCGGGACTCCAGCAATTGACATCAACTGAGGATCTGGTCCAAAGTAGTTTAAATACGTATAGGTACCCAGGTATTTATATTATGTATATCATCTACAGCAGTGGTTCTCAACCAGGAGTAGTGTACCCCTGGAGGTACACAGAAGTCTTCCAGAGGGTACATCAGCTCATCTAGATACTTGCTGAATTTTACAACAGGCTACATAAAAAGCACTAGTGAAGTCAGTAAAAACTAAAATTTTATACAGACAATGACTTGATACTGCTCTATAAACTGTATGTTGAAATGTAAGTACAATATTTATATTCCAATTGATTTATTTTATAATTATATGCCAAAAATTAGCAATTTTTCAGTACTGTGCTGTGACGCTTTTGGATTTTTGTCTGATTTTGTAAGCAATTAGTTTTTAAGCGAGGTGAAACCTGGGGTACACAAGACAAATCAGACTCCTGAAAAGGGTACAGTAGTCTGGAAAGGTTGGGAACCATGATCTACAACAGCGACAGTGTTTTACTCCGGCAGCAAAATTCTCAAAAAACATGCAAGGAAAAAAAAAAGGTCTTGGTTTTAAAAAAGGAAACGTTGAAGCTAGATGCGATGCCAGAGAGAAGGAAAAGCAGACCATGCAAAACCACGGCTGAGATTGAGCAGACAATAGTAGTAAGGAACATTTACCTCTAGCAAATAAATTGGAGAAGTCTGTTTCGGCCCGCCTGTACCTGGCTTCCCTCTCGCTGTTCTCACAAGCCAGCAGGTTCTTGGAGGATTGCCTTTCTTTCAGAGAGCTCACAATCCGGCTCTTATCTTCCAGGCTGTTGTTCCTTTGCAAGAACCCTACATTGTTATTACAAGATCCACAGGTCAGAGTATTCTCACTTCCCAGCATGTTTATAAAGGCTTACAGCAGCTCTCTAGACAACAGTTCAAAGTAGGGTTTGTTCTGGTATCTACTTAATGAGGTCAGGAATAAGAATATTTATGGGGATTATTTGCCTCGAGGAGGGTGAGCTCAAAATGACATCGACTACAGAAACCTAGCCATGCAAAAAGCAAATTTTCGTCAGTTAGTGCAGTGGTAAATTCTTATTAAGTCGATCAGACAGATTCCCCTTCAGTAACCAGTCACTGGAAGAGAGTTCAGGATGAGTCAATGCCATTGCAGCCTGCAGGCGAAGTTTATGGACCTAGCAGACAGAAAGGGGGCAATGATGTGTGATTAAAATCAGGGCCACTTTCAGTTTTCCTTTCACGCAAAGGGAGTATGTTAGTAACTGGCTAGCCTAGACGATCGTTCAGTTCTAAAAAAGAGGGAAGCACTAACCTCAGCGCGTTTCCTCTCATTATTAGTGAAGAGAAATTAATATAAATAAAAAGTGAGACGCTGATTTTCAAGTAGAAAAAATATTTCAGTGTTTCTAATCTTTTCCTCCTGGCCTCAGAAAATCTGCTATTATCGGAGATTAGATTCACTGACTTTTAAGGTCAGAAGGGACCATGGTGATCACCTAGTCTGACCCCCTGCAAACCTCACCCACCCACTCCTGTAAAAGACCCCTAAACTCTGGCTGAGTTACTGAAGTCCTCAACTCATGGTTTAAAGACTTCAAGTTTCAGATAATTTTACACTAGTTTAAACCTGGGAGTGACCCGTGAAGCTGCAGCGAAGGCGAAAAGCCCCAGATTATACAGAAATAATAATGACAGTAGTATTTTCATATGCTCCAGAACTATGGCGATGGACTTCATACAATACCCTAATAGAAAACCACAATATTCTCCTTGCATAAAGTAGAAATGAAAAAAATAATTACATTTTCCCTTAAATCCAAACTAGCTAAACAAAGCAAACCAGCTAAACATGACTCTTTGGTGCGAACGAAGTACATGGATTTTTATTTCCTTTACTGCAACTTTGTTTTTACTAGAGACCTTATAGAAACGTCGTTTGATATGGTCAACTCTTCAGCCTCCGTAGCCAGGTGAGGTCAAACGGGGCCATAGTTTTGTTTTAGTTTGAGAAGGTACATTCTGTGGCAATTCGAAATAATGAAAGGGATACTGATAAAAATAAAAATGTAACTAGAACTGCAATCATCTGTCATCCAAGGTTCCCACTGACCAACCAGCCTCACGAACCTTTGTACTTGGAAAAATAAAACAAAACAAAACACTTCTTTTACCAGCACATTTGTATCCATCAAAACCAATCACACTGTGATTGTGTTACCAGCTAAGGAAAAGCCAACACTGTAATTGTTTTCCTTGTTGTTCTAGCCATTTCCCTTGGCCAGCTTTCCAGATTGGAAGGCTCTCCTTCCACCTTCCTTGCTCGCAAGCACCATTTACCAACTAGAGGTTTACTCTGTCATAGGTAAACGCTACCGGGGAACTGACAATTAAAATGATCTTCATGATTTAGACTTTTGCCAACTGAAACTGGCAGATACACCTTGGGTACAGGTAGGTGAAGGGGCGGGGGAGTGAGGGGAGGGTGTGGGATTCTGCTGTCAATTACTGCGCAGTAAATCCTCAGGCACTGGAGTTCCTCTTACAGTTTGGCCCAGTATATTTGGAGCGCAAAGTACAGAGGAGAGGGAGTTGTAGCCTTTTTTTAAATTTAGAATGAATGTACTGATTCTGTATTAAACCACAATGGGTTTAGCTCCTGTTGCTACAGTTTCAAGCTCAACAGAGTGAAAAATCACCTCTGGTGCTTTTCTGTGTATATGAAATAGCATGCGGATTGACCATAACACTGATTCACAATGATAACTGGATGATACCATGAACTAATTGGCTACCCAATAATACTTGTGGAACAGTTAAACTGAGCTGCCAGCTGAAAATTGCTGGTCTTGGAAGTGCTTCATTTCAGTTTCTAACTTACAGAAGGAATTTGTCGCATCAGACCAACCCAGAAATATGGATAGCAAATCTTTCCTACACGAGTAACCCTTAGTCACCTGAACATCCAAATGAAATCAATAGGCTTACTCCCCTAATTGAGGATTACTCCCATGGTTTACAAGGCTGGCCCCAGATAGTCATTGTATTCTGGACTGCCGTTTGATAATCATCTCCTCGCGCTCTAGCATGTCATTCTCATCCTCCCGCATCCACCCCCATGCATTTAGGAGCATGAGTCTCCAATCTGGAAACTTCAGAAAAATTAATTAAGGGAGTCTCAGATCTAGTGCATGGTAAGGGGAGCTATTCAGGTATTAAAAACAACTTATTTCTTACCAACGAACAAAAAACCCAGATAATTTCTGTAACATTATGAGTAAATGATCCTCTAATAAAGGGAAACAGGTTGTATTGACATAATAGGTACAAATTAGGCATGCATTATGCTGTGTGTATTCTCTCTCTCAGGTAATGTGATTTGACTTTATTTTACTGTGTTTAAAAGGAATCAAATTATTTTTTCCACCTAAACTACAAGACATTCCGTGGAGATATTCAGTTCAAGAAGTTATGTTAAAAGGACAAATGCTCTGAAAAAAACAAAACAGCGATTCCTCACTGTTGCATGCCCCCCTATGGCGTTATTATTATAGCGTGAAAATAAACATATAGCATTGGAAAAATTTAAAAATATTTCCAATACTAAACAGAGGGGCAGATCTTTAATTATAGGCCAAGGGATAACTACCTCCTGGAAGGCAGAAGATTTTCTTTAAGATGGTTGGAGAAGTTGTCTAAATGCTGAAGGGACTGGTCGCAGTGTTTCAGTGCTCAGAGTAATCAGGAAGGTGGTGTCACTTTACCAAGAAGATGGAATCGGAGTCCCTGTCCAAATTAATCGACAGCAATACTTCTTTTGACGTATTTAAGAAAGTTCCCCAATACCCCGGTCTATTTAGCTAACTAATCTAAAGTGAACAAAGGCAAACAAGATTAATTCCGGAAAAAATAAATCGAACTATTAATACTGAGTAAGTGAAAGCTTCAGTTGTGCGCATACCCATAATTTAAGGGCTTTTTCTTGGTTCCCATTTAGCAGAGGATCTCGCAGCGCTAGCTAATGTTACAAGTCACTGAGACCATTATTGTGTCCCCAGATGGGAGACTCATGTGCCAAGTGGCTTTACAGAACTACTTTATACCCAATATGGGGGCCGCCTCTTGTATTTTTTGCTCATCCAAAACTTCTAGAGAAATCAATGGACATTTTGCGTGAGCACAGAATGTAGGTTCAGGACAGTGAGTTGGAGCTTTACCACCTATTCATAAACCCATATGGGATATGACCACATGGCCTTATTGAGAACCTGCAGGAGAAAAGGTTGGTTTGAGGGCATAGATACAACAGGACTGAATTTAGGGGCTGGTGCTGCTTTAAGCCTATTTGCCTGTTTACTTTGTGGAGTTCTCCTCAACCACAATGTTATTTTAATGGAATGTGTGAGTTTATAACGCAAGGGGCACCAAAGTGATTAAAAGTTGCACCAACAATAGAATGGTCTACTGCTTTCTGATTGGCCAGCAACAGCATAACAATTTCTTTTCACATCTACTTTTTTTTCCTGGCATCTTCTATGTACTGGTGATCTATAAACTCCTAACTAGTTCATCGGAATGCCGAATAGAGGAGCCGTGCTAGGGCTTTACTTGAAGGCTGTTTCAATGCCTGAGGATAAACATGAATAGATCAAAACGTTCAAATATCTGTATCCCACGTACGAATTTAAATGAAGAATTATGTTGGAGAGACAGTGGAAGCAGCAGAGAATAAATTACTGTCCATGCTACTTGTCGTCTAGCTGAGAAAACTAAAGTTTTTATTAGCAACTGCTACATTCATTCAGAAATTAAACTGCAAGTTATTTTCATTGTTTTGCATGAACAGACAACATTTTTAAAAGCTATTTTGCTCAGGAAAGTACCAGAAGGGACAGAACTAGAGTCCTGAGTCTTGTGTTTAATAACAAATAAAATGGATAGAAGACCAGAGCAATTGCACTCTAAAGGGGGAGTGTATAGTGTGTAAAACCTGCTTTTATACAATTTACATTGCAGATCCAATAGACTCGAGAACCAGGGGTAGAATCCAGATTTCCCAATTCCCAGACCTGTGCTTTAAGCACCACACTATAATCCTTCCATACACACACGTATTTTTACTAGATGCATCATAAATTAATGCCTTCAAGGGGTGTTAGTTCCAAAGGCGCCTAAATGAGTCATGAGCAAAAGTCTCACTGACTTTCAGTAAGACTTTCGCGTCTAACTCACTTAGGCGCTTTTGAAAATCCCACCTTACAGCGTTGCTTGCTATTTTGTATAGCATTCTTATCAGCTAACTAAAAGCAGAATGGGCCCGATCTGATGAAGACGCATCTGAACAGTTTTACTCGGTGGAGTAGTTCCACTAATTTAAACAGGAGTAAAATCACGCAAGTGTTTGCAGAATCGGGCCCTTACAGTAATGTTAGCAGACTGAGGTAGACGCTTATTTGAAAATGAAAGATTTATAAATGGACTATATCCATAAGTGAAAAATTTGCGCACTACCAGCGAACTTCGCTATCAATGAAAATTAATCAAACAATTAAAAGATGTTTGTTTATAAGAAGGTATTGTTTCCCTTCAGACTGTGACTTTCAATTAGAGAAGAGGCTAGATTGACCTATTTAAAGGCTATCATTTGGGAAGAAATTCCGCATAAATCTGGGACAAGTAGTTGGTAAAAATGTAAAATACACCATACAGAAAAAACATTTTTAAAGTCTGATACATTGGTCACGTTTTTGCTTTGAGCGGAATCCTGTTTTGAATCCTATTTAAAGTTTGTATTCAGAATTAATGGTTTTCAACAAAAAGCAGTTCTGTCTGACACAGACAGAAGTTACTGCTGTCCTGTTTATTGTAAAACTATGTAATTCCAGGATATTTAGGGTCTGAAACAATATTGTGTAGAATTAAGAAGAATTCTCAGAATCAACTGTAAATATTCAAATGTCTTATTTCTAAATAGCTGTAATTAAAAATGGTACTTGGCAGCATTCATATTTTATCCTATTTAGCGTCCAAAGGTAACTTTTTATTACTGTGCTTGAGCTATATAGCAATGTGATTAATTATGTGTGTGTACATATACAACGTGTGCTGAGTAAAATAAATCACTATATTAGATGAATTACCCTGTATTACCCTTTTTATCTAGTGTATCGTTTTAGTATAAAGCAGAAAAGATAATAAAATAAACAGTACTGAAAATTGAAAGTGAACCTTCAGGCAATACTGTCCTTTTAATCCTCGTTTGTTTGCTTGCTTAGAAATCAGATGGTTGTTTGTTTGAATTCCCCCCAACACTGCTTTTCCTTCTTCAAATCCAACATGGTGGGATTGTTCATTTTCAGTGTATTTTATTTAACACCTACATTGATGCTGTGATGTCCCTTCATAAGCCTGGTAGTCTAGCAACACAAAGCAAACCCAGCGGTGCGTTACTTTATCAGTTCTGCTTGCCGTGCTAAATTAAAACGATGATGAAAAAGCCATTGCTCCAGCCACTGAAAGGACCGGTACGGGAACGGTCCATTAAACCCAGATCAGGGGCTATTTATAGAACTAAGCGGCTACCCGTTAATAGCACCACTGGGTTCCAATGCAACTTCTTAATAGACCTAGGGCTAAAAAAATTGCAACCTACATTTTCCTGCATCCAAACTTCCATATAACAAAATATCTAGCGAACGAGATTTGATTAGGGGAAAAAAGGAGCTTAAATGTTTCTTTGCATTGATAAAACGCTCTCACCGACCATTTCACACACTGAAATGTTCCCTTTACTAAAGGTAATTGAGAATGGGCAGAAAATAATTCCTATTAATAACGCGGGAAAGGCTGCGTAAAAGGAACGATCGTTTCCCATCAGATAATAAAGATCTGACTGTTTGTCTTCAAAGGGGAAGGCGCTATAAAGAAATCTAGAGAAGCGAAGACAGCTTGTTATCTGTAAATGAATCTCTTGGTGTAACGTTGCAAT
Organism: Emydura macquarii macquarii; assembly: GCF_026122565.2. Classification (NCBI taxonomy): domain Eukaryota; kingdom Metazoa; phylum Chordata; order Testudines; family Chelidae; genus Emydura; species Emydura macquarii. The sequence goes on from NW_027131390.1 coordinate 75,663,852, forward strand.
CTGATTGTATATTTGTTTCCCTTCCTTCATTTCATGTGCCTGCACGCTGACTGGCTGCCAGCACTATCTCACAAAACACAGCACTCTGACGAATTGCTGTTTAATAAGGCTCTCGTTAATCTCCCCCCTCCCCAAGGAGATCTGTATTTTCTGGCCTGATAAGGTTGAACATTTTCAGACAGTGAGAAGTGGCAAAAATCCTTGCTTGTTTCTCATAGCCACCCTTCTGGCTTCTCCCTCAAGTTCTCTACCAGCCTTTGCCCCTTTCGCCTCTCTTTAGCCCCTCCCGTTCCCCCGCCCAGCTCGGTGGAGCTGTGTCATCAGACAGGAGACCAGTTTATATCACGGTGACTTACAATACGCCCAAAAGCTCGTCTAAAAAAAAAGGCAGCATGTAGACAACGCTTTGTTTTTAGCAGATCAAATACTGCTGGAAGGGGTAACCACCACGACGCACTCTGCATCTTCCCAGCCACATCCACATGCATGCTCCTTTCAATTCATGCTCTCCCAGCCTCAGTGCAGAAAAAACGTTTTTAAATATGGCTCAGAAAAGCTCCAGGATAAAATGCTGTCTGAGACACAGACCTGCTCCCAGGGACCTTGGAGGGAGCGCTCAAACTGACTTCAACGGGAGCCAGGTGGAGCACAGGGGGGTCGTGTAAAATAACCCGGGATTTGATTGTGGACTGTGCCTATTCCGAGTTAGGGCGGTGCAGACCCTGGGCTGCCCTAGCGCACATCTGACAGCAGAGGGCGAAAGAGTCTGCGAAGAGCGGCGCTCAGGGACCTTCCCACGAATTTCTAAAGCCAAATCGGATTTCTAAATGAGATTGGATAGGTTGGGGCTAAATCGTTCAGGGTCTCAGTGGGAGGAGGCACATCTCTTCTCATTTTGTTCCCTTTGATGAGTTATCTTAATACAAAAGAAGGTGGCCTACGAAAGCGTCCCTCTCTCAGCATTGCCTCATAGCAGCCGAGAGCGTTGTCTTTGGCAGCAAGAAACTCCCCGGCAATGGACGGGCCAAAGCCAGCAGAACGGTGGGTGACACATTCACACTGCGAGCTATGGACAGCGTCTTGGCACTTACCACATATTTTGAGACCAATTTTTCTGGTACATCCATGAGCCACACCACACCAGTTGTCGTAAGCTAAAACAAAAGACAGATTCACGTAATACAGAAGCCAGGCACTAGGGGCTGAGATCCAGGCACTTCTATTTGGGGGGCATATGCTGTTAAACTGCAATAAAGCACCCCCGAGGCAATACAATGTACACTCCCCCTCTTTCTCTCTATAGCCTCTTCTCGCCTCCTCCCTTTCCTTAAACCACCCCCGTCTTCACTGCCCTGGGAGAAGGCATACAGAGAATGTCAGACATCACCATTTTGAAAAGGGCTCCTAGCGCCTGGCCCGTGCTGGACCAGCGTCTGGAATCACCCGGGGCAGAGCTGACTCTGTCTTCAACTCAGCAGTACCATCGAGATTTCACTCCGGCCCATCAGGAAAGAAAGAAAAGACATCTGGGACCTGAACATCTAATCATTTATTGGCAGGCCTCCAACAAAATGGCAGCTTAAAATAAACTGGCATGAAATGGGGTCGTGGAAGAGTTCAGGAATTAATTGGGTGAAAAATAGCATTTGACTACATGATCGGACTTGCATGAAGAAGGTGGAGCCGGACTGACAGTGGGAAGCACATTAGTGCGTCTCACGTCTTCTCCCTGAGTCTGCTCCCCACTTTCCAGCCGCCCCCCCCCCTTCATTCAACCCCGCCCCGGGCTGTGCTTTCAGACAGCGCGCACTCCAGCAGGGTTCACCGCTGAACTGGGGACGGGTGTGGGCGGCTGGCACACGGCAGAAGGAGCAATCGTTGACATCACATTTCTCTTGCCTGGTGTTTGTCAGCGTGTGTGTTGTTTGCAAGCCCAACATTCAGCTACCAGGAGGTGTACTGTCCCCCTACAGTGCCAGGCAGCTGCAACGCATAACTAGCTAGTATCTTTCCACGGTATGGTAAGCAGCCCCTTCCCAGCTGTCTTGATCTATTTCATTGTAGGACACGATCCTGTGGTCACCTGAGCAGACATGAATTCTGAACCCAGCGAAGCAAGGGGTTTGGGGTGAAGAGGTCAGGCAAGCTAGCCCCGCCGAAAACAAGGCAGGGAGGGAAATGAAGAAAGAACAAAAACACGCAGTGAGCGAAAGAAAGGAGGGAGGAGGGCGGAGATTCATGGAGGAGAGAAAGAACGGACCCTGTTTTTTCCCTAACAAAGCCTCGTCCGGCAGAGCTTCGGCTGGGGTGGACAAGACGTGTCAGGGAGTGTGCAGCAATGGGCCCGATGGGCTGCGATCGCTGGATCCGGGTTACGTGGCTCCTGTATAACACGTACCCTACAGTCAGGGCAGGGGGGTGACTCGAGTCCTGTGCATGGCAAACGGTGGGTCCTGCGCAGAGACGGACCCCAGCCTGCCACTGCCCTGGCTGCCGCGGTCATGCTCCGAGGAAGGCTTCTGGGCCGGACCGGAGCCCGGGACACCGGGCCCCGCGCATCGCTCCACGCCGCCTCCAGGGATCGGGTCCGCCGTGGGTCACGCATCACAACCCGCGGGCTGACACCGCAGGCGCCGGGCCCTTGGTGGTGGAGCCCGGGCACCCCCGAGGGTAGGGCCCAGCCCCGCTAGCGAACGGAGACCGAGGTCTCCCCTGAGACACGGGAGCCCTGCGGGGCTTCAGCCAGAGGGGCGGATGCCTGCCGGTCACCCCCAGGGCAGGAGCCGCCCCGCGGCCCCAGGCTCCGAGTGCTCAGGACGGAGCGGGGCGGACGAAGGGCCAAGGAGCAGCGGGGCTGGCCCGCTCCGGGGCGCCTAGCTGGGGCAGGCGGGGCCAGCCTCTCACCAGCCAGCGCTGCCCGGCGCCCTTCCGTGGGCAAGGCGAGCTGGAGAGAGGTGGCGATCGTGAGCTCCCCAGCCCGCTGGGCACCAGCTTAGCCCTCCTGTCCCGGCCACGCCTCAGCGCCCGGCCCCAGGCAGGAGCGGCTTTCCAGCCTCTGGTCGGGTCTCAAGCTGCCCGGCGCGCCTCCGCCGCTTTCCGCCGGTAGAGGGCGGCGGACTGGAGGGGCGGAGCGAGAGCCCCTGCTCCGGGCTAGCTGGAGAACGGAGCGGTGAGGTCAGCCTAGGAAAGGCGTGCGGGGCAGGAGGGGAGGGACAGGGGTATTGGGGAATACGGGGGTGGGGGGATGGGGCCGGGGGACAGAGCCCACGAGGAGACAGAGGCAGAGAGGAGCCGGGCTGTAAGGCAGGGGCGGGGCAGAGTCAGGGGCGGGGAACAGACTGGGCAGGAGCAGAGCAGGGCAGGATTGGCGGGAGAGGGGACCTCATCGGAAGGGGGCAGACTGGCCTGGCCAGCCAGCCGGGACGAGGGGCGGGGGATGGAGGGGCAGAGAGAGGAGGACCCAGAAGGGCAGGGGAGGCGAGTGACAGCCCGGAAAAAAAAGCTCTGACACTTAAGCAGCCGAAGGCGAGTAAAGGCTGGATGGAGCCTGTCAGCAAGATCATGGCGGAAGGGAGCCAGGGGCAGAAGAGCACAGAGCACTTACCCCAGGAACATGGCAGCCCTCCCAAATCAATGCGCAGGCGGCTGAGAAAACAGCAGCCGGGGAACAGCTCGGGGGGATGAGGGACTCTGCAAGCCAGGGCTATTTCTAGCCTAGGGAGTCGGGTAGCGGGAGAATTTCCTTAAGTGCCCTGCTTGGCTGATTTTTAAAAAAAATTTTAAAACCTATCAGATTGTCCCCTATTAATTGTTTTTCTAACCCAACGTAAATATAGATAGAGAGAATGGGGGTTTGTATTGCTGGCAGTAAAGGTTATTTCTCCATGAAACTGATTTTCTGATTAATCCGATTTTAGCCCTGACATCTCATCTCAGCAAAAGGCAACTCCCCCGCTAAAACTCAAGCCTCGCACAAACGGTTTTTCAGTGGGCTTTTGCATCTGGGTCTCCCCCATTCTTTCCAGTTGCAGAATAATTACAATAATGACTCTGATGTTCATGCCTCATAGCCCAGGCAGCCCTTTCAGGGTAAAAGCTATTCCCCGCTTTACTGTGCCTGCCAAGCTTTTATTTCTTACTATGCCCCCCTCTTTGTCTCCGGTGATTATGTCATCCAGCTTTTTTTTCTTTTGGTAGTTGATTGTCTGAATTGTCTAGGCAAAGCTGTAAACCGATTCTATGTCCACCTGCACCATCTTCTGCTTCCCACTCACACCTCGATAACTCAAAGCAAATTCGGAGCAATTAGGGATACTGGGCTCTGAAAAGCTACAATTAGCGCCCAAATTTCAGTTGATTATAGGCTTCCATATAAGCTAAAAGGAAGCTATAGCATTAGTAGTATAAAATGCAAGAATCTGGAACACTCTTTACACCCCGGGTATAGCTTCATCCTCTAACCGATTCAGTCCCCTCCACCCCTAAAAAAAATCTTGATTTTCTAGCCATTTGGGAGTTAGTTTCCCTCCCCCCCCAAATCTCTCATGATATGCCTGTAAAATAAAACAAACACGACTGGAGCTGAGACTTTTCTGCTGCCTTTGAAAATTAGTGAAAAATGTAAGGACCAGTCTCTGATTTTAAAACACCATAGAGCAATTTCCACACCTAGTTTACAGGCACCAAACAGGGATTTCCAGCTTTGTCGTTTTGTTGCGAATTTGGTCTCTCCCAAGCACCATCCTACAATGATAAAGCATCCAAACGGTTTTAAACGAGGAGAAAGATTAAAACCTACTTGTGGGTCGCAAATTAGTTGGGTTGGGATCCTGAGTGGCGTTGGAGGAGGATGGAGTAGAGGATGCCATCAGTTCAGCAAGTCAAAGTCCTTTGATCCCGTATTTCCTTCCAATATTCCTCTGGTGGATGGACAGTACAGAATTTACTGGAAGGAAAGAAAAGCCGGCTTTAGAGATCTGGTCTCCTGGAAGGATGAAACAGGAGTCCTGTTTAGATTAACTGGTCAGGTTGTGATTCTGCAGCCAACAATAAGCAATTAAACTCCCCACGAAGTGACAGCGTCTGGGAAAGCCTGCACAAAGGATCGCACCTCAAGCAGGAGTCCTTATCACGCCGTTTCTTAGCCAGGCAAAAATATTCACAAACAAAGCGATGAAAAGGCAAGACCACTGAAGGCTCGGACCCCTATTTAGTTTAAGACAGCAAACATGGAAACATGGCAATTAGAAAATGCTTCCATAGGCTGAAGAGCTAAATCGTTTCTTTGCTGGATGTGGAAGCGCTACACCCTGTGCAGAATGATGGATTTAGCAGACCATGAAGTCTATCGTAATTATATCAATGGCCACTGAAGAGGGCAATTATGGCTCTTGTCAAATTGAAACCAACTTATAAAACAGGCTTTTAAATGATCAGTCAAAATGACCTACAATCCCAACAGAATTCTTGTTGCGATTTTGTTTTATCGACTAATCCTGAAATATTCATCAGACTAAATTCAAACATATCTAGGAAGGATTGATATAGAAAGCTTCAGAGCTGCCGGGAACAAAGGCACATTTTTGCCTATGCACGGATATGTGTGTTATATACAGATGTGTTCACGTGTGTGCATCGATGCACGCTCACACGTACACGCGACTGAACCTATTGAACGGAACACATTTAAGCGTTGGTTTAATTGCATACATGCTATCAGGGGATACGTAGCTGGATAAGGTGACCGTAGTAAGATCCACCTCTTATGGACGAACCCTTGTCCCTAGCCAGCTAAGTTCTTCACAGGCGGACATTGCATTCCAATAACCAATTTTGGTTCACTGATCGAGAACCACCGGATCAATGGCTCGCTTGTCTGCTTGTCCCTGCTCATGGCTGGGTCCGATTTATTTTATCCAGAAAAGCAAAAGAGAAAATCAAGGTCACAGTAAATTAATAAATCCCCCCCCTTCTCCCTCCCATAGCCAATAACACTCATTCATCTTCACAGGGTGGATTAAAACCAGCGTGTGAACACAACGGGCCGGTGATTTCAATGATAAACGGATACATTATTCAAAAACAAACCCACCACCCAAGATATAGATAGAAATCCCAAAGCAGAGGGACTCACTGGACAACGCCTGGAAGTGAAGTAACAGGTTAGCCCAACATCTACCGCACCGGCGCTCTCAAAATACCCGTTATTTCTCCCTGGGCAGGGCAGCCACACGACAATGGTTTTAGGACCCCCCGCCCCTCCTCCCCGTTCCTGAAAGAGTCTCCTGCAGGTTTGAATAATATAATCTAGTGAAGAGAGTCTGAAGGAGACTTACCTCGGAGGCGAGCGAAGCTACACTTACTCCAAGTGTCCAAAAAGCCAGGGGAAGTCTAGCGTCCGAGGGACTCGCTGCTTATAAACTCCGCCAGCAGCGACGTCGGCATACCAACCGCGCCTCGGAATTTAATTCGAGATGACCTTTTCCCACAAGTACTCGGATTTGCTTTTTTAAAGCGTGAATCGCCGGTCGAGCTGCTCAGACGCAGGCATGAGTCACGCCGCTGCCACCACCTTCTCTGCTCCAATATGGAAGGCAGGCTGGGGGGGATCGACCCGGTCAGGTTGCTGGGTTGGAAATCACGCGGCCAAGTGTTGCCTTCCCAGACTAACGTGACTTATTTGCAGGTGTTTTGGTCGCCTCGGGGGCTTTATAGCTCGATTGTGAATCCAGATCACGAAGATGCGCCCAGAAAGACCGAACCTATGAGTAATACAGTACGTACTCAACACGATCCATTTTCAGAGCGGGGCAGGGGGGCTGGTAGGAAAGACACTTCCGCTCGGGGGGGTACATCTTTTAAATGACCTCTTGAGTTCTTACTGAGCCCCAGCGGATTGTGTCAAACACACTCACTAAAAGCTTTCATTAGATAAACACGAAGCGGTGGTGACTGCCAACAACCAGAAGGTATAAAAGCAATTCTTCAAAAGAAAGCTATTTGATCTCAACTTCAGCTTCCTCCAGTCTCTTTTGTTCTAACCCACACCGCACTGTACTACCATACAAAACGTGCTGTCCAAGGAATAGTTTCAGGCGGCGTCTTTTTAAATCTGATTTAGCAAAAATAACGCCGTCTCTTCACTAGGATCAGAATTTTACACCCCAAGCATTATTTCTCTTTACGAAACCCCCAACCTATGAGTAATGATTTTTGTGAGTCTCCACCAGAGGGCGTCAAAGATCCAGCCGGATGAATCTTTCGGTCTTTACCATGACTACAAGGAACACCTGTTTTTTATTACTTAGTTTAAATGTTTTCATTAGATCCAGGACTGACAACCGCCATTCTTGTGCTAAAAATACATTCAGAAAACCTTTTTGTTTTTAGCAGAAGATCATTGTATTTTTAAAGGAGATGTTTTGCTAGAAATTTCCTGTGATGTTAGATTCACAGTGTTGAAGAAACTAGACATATGAATAAATACGAATCTTTCTAAAGAAGACAGGTACATGAAAGTAGATAGTGCAGTGACTGAAAAAGAAATGTCTTATGGAGGCCAAAGGAGTGCTCGTCAGTCAGAAATGTTAGCAGCATAAAAGGCTCAGACGTGCCCTTTCTGACTTGGTGGTTGGAAGAAGAAAACCTTAAAATCTCCGATTTGGAGAGCAAAACAATCGAATGACAGCACTAAATGCCCAGAATGATCGCTCCGCTGTGCAGAGGCGGTGTCTAGGAAATGGAGACACAACTAAAACACTCGAACACAAAAAACATCTTTTAAATACAGTTTTAAAGGATCTAATAGCGCCGGCTGACATGGATGTTCCCCATCTATTCTCGGGAACAGTATTAAAGGATGTTTCAGCTAATGAGACAGAACGTTTGTTCATTACAGAGAATGAGACAGAATAATGTAATTATAGTTAATTGTCTATATAATTGTAAATAAATATATTTGGGTATAGAAATGGTAACGATTACAGTACAAAATACCGAGGAATTAAAAGGCAAAAATCTCTGAAGGCTGGCGTCAGCACTTATTACAATCTGTGATATATTTTATAGAAATGGGTACATTTGCTCCTCTGTATCTTAAAACTTTTCAAACTGTGTCTCAGAGTAAAATATAATATCTATAGCACCACTCGGTTGAGCTGCAAAGAGATAGAAAGACTTTGTCCTGAAAAGTCATGGCCGCACAAAGAGAAGGAAGGCCAGGAGAAGAGAAGAATGAAAGACGTGCTGTGATCCGCGCAATCTATACGAGGGCTGAAGGACCGATCGATCAAGGTGAACAAGGTGATAGTATCTATACATCTAGTCTCAAGAAAAACTCAAACCTGCTAGTGGGAAGAAGCCAATGAGAACCCAAAGTGCTTTCAGTGGCAAGCTAAAGATAGAGTTGTTTCATCAACTGAAACAATACATCCTTAAATGTCATGAGCGTCCTTCAGGCTGAGTTCTGGAAAGTGCTGTTTCGAATTGCAAGGCAAACAGACCAAACGTGGCACGTTTTAGTCCACGTTTCGCAGGCACCGTTTTTTCCAGGCGAAAAGGTAATGCGAGAATGATGGCACCCGGTAGACAGCAGGAGAACATTCCTGCATAAGCTGGATAGGCAACAAAAGCGCATTCGCCCCTCGCTCATTTGGCGTCAAAGCGGACCAGCGCAGGCTTCAGCACCTCGGAGAGCAAACATGTAAAGGCAAGGATGTTCGATTCTGGCGCCTTCTATGAATTAGCACTTTGAAGGACAGGCGACGATTAAATCTCACGCCTCTCCCTTAGAAGGTTTTGTACCTCCATGCAAACTGCCCGCAAGATGTTTGCTTCAGCTTTGTGATTCACTCAAATAATGCAGCTAACTACGGGGAGCGAAGCACGGATCCAGCGGGGCTTTGACCGTAGTTATTTCACGCGGCTGCTAGAGTCAGAGTGGGAGGAAAGGGGAAAGCTGAGTGACGGGAGAGGCAAGGGGACCAGTGACAGGCGCTGGGCTTTACAGAGGTGCCTTAGAAACGCACGCAGAGCCTTGAAGTCAATGCAAAACCAGCAAAAACGTGGTTCTCTCTCTCCCTTAGCCCTCTTTCTGATCACAATTCCCCAAACCTGGGCACATTTACCCGGCCAGAGCTCCAGTGGAAACAGGGCTCAGAGCCTAGTTCTTGGCAGATAAAAGGTTTTGTGTTTGAAATCAGTTCTTGGTCAAGGCGGATAGCTGTGAAACTTCAGTCTGATTTTAAGGTGCTCTTATGCCTTAAAGATAACTTTGCACCCTTCTCCTAAAGGGTGGGTCAATAATTCACTGCATTTACTTTGACTTTTTTAATCGTGCTTTTCTGGCGAAATATAACACCCTGCCGTGATTACATTTACCGAAGACCACCCCCTTCCTCAATCAAAGGAATATATCTACGTGCTAGCAGCTTTTGTGCCACAGCAAGTAGTTCGACCCTTCTGAGCAGGCAAAGGGCTTTACCAAAACCAAATTAGGGAACAGCGGTTTATCGAGATGACAAACACATTTTGTGGGTCACAGTGTAGATTAGCCATAAAGGTTATTTTATAATTTAAATCAAAGTGATTTAAAAAAAAAAAAAGGCTTAAAAAGGTGCAGCAGTTTTGTAACTTAGTAGGGCAAAGGGCAAGAAACCCCGAGACAAACACAACAGGAGTGAAGACAGTCTTTGTTACAGGGGAAAAACATGTTTTAAGAAAAATTTCCTGCAGGTGGCGCTATTTCTCAATTTCAGCTTTGGAACAAAAGTAACCTTAATGGAGACGGGCCTATAGTGAAGCAGTAATACATAACATATAAATACAGCGTTTATTTCACCTTGTGTAATGTCATCTGAAGTAGTTTACGGTTCAAGGGACCCGAATTATCAACTCCTGTGGCTTCAAGGGCAGTGGAGGGGGACCTGCACCAGGCAGGATCCACCCTTTCATATACACTTTGGGGGCCTTGAATTTCATTTTACACAGATTGGAAAATATGGGCAAGACACCCATGGACAAAAGTGGGAACAGCATTAGGCCCTTAACATTTTCCCACCATAAATCCCTGTGTTTGGTTTAAACATTCAGTAACATGGTAAATATTTAGACTTTTAAAACACAAAAGGTTCCTAAGCAGTTGTAAAGATTATTTCCTATAGTTAGCCAGGGTCCAATCTGAGAGATGGTGGTTTCAGTGGGAGCTGTAGGTATTCAGTCTCTCTCAAGATCAGGCCCTAGCCCTGTGATACAACCCTGAACTATTTGTACAGCCATTTTACCTTAGAAAAGGTGTGTGCTTTCGCTGCCTTGTTTGAGTGCCCCTTAAACAGACCATGCACACACTTATTTTCTGTTGTGTACTTTGCAAGCCAGAATCCTGAAAGACATTCTCCATTCTTTAAACTGACAGACATTTATTGAATCAGTTAAGTATGTCAAATGAAAACTGTTGAGGTATTGTATAAATTCCAAGATAGTAGAATATAGTATGCTGTGGAACTACATTCTTGGTGTCTTTATTATCACAGTGCAGGTTAGAAATCTCCTATAAAAGTACTGTTTAACACCTAGTATTAGTTCCACTTAAACTCATCTGAATAAGTTCTCAGTGAGAAGTGAAGAGTTAATATGAACCTTGAGAATTCTGGTAGGCTACAAGAATCAAAAATAAATATCTGTGTGGATATCCCTATATGGCTATTCAATAATTAAGATGCATATATACATTAACATAGAGCTGAATACAAACAAATGGAAAAGGTTATTAAGATACAATATACTAAACACTGGAAGCTAGCTTGTCCTGTTCAGAGTTTCAGGAAGTGCATTGCCAGATATGGTAGTTTCTCCAATACCCTGTCCTCTCTCTTCATATAGTTTGTCTCCACTTGTTACCACAATCCTCAATATGTTTAGACTGTGAGCTCTTTGGGGCAGGTACTATATTCACACACCCTCCATCCCCAGCTGGGGCCTTTACTGCCACAATAAAAATTAAATTTTACTCAAAACTCATGCTCTTCTTTATTACATGACACTTATAACCATTGTAGCAAATTATGTTGGGCTCTATTGCAAAATATATATTTTTGTGTATTTCCTTTTCTTTCTCTCTCTCTTTTCTGGTGCCCAGACATGTCCCATGCACCTATAGTTTTGTTAGAATGAAGTCAAGCTAGATCTGCAAGTGACAGAATTCCTAATAACTGATTAAAAAAAACTGTAGGAAAATAGTTCGAATATAATCCTTTAGAACTTATCTTGCTCTAACATGCAGTGCTAAAACTATGGTGTAAGTAAATTAATTTGTCTGTTACAAAAGAAAAGAAACACACACACACTGTTCTGAGTCTAAGCATGAAGCCCAATCCAGAGATTTCTACAAATAGGTATCAGGGTAAGATTATTAATGGATTTAAATGCCTATTCTAGAGATGATTTGCACTATGTTTTTACTTCTACTTAATAAATGTTTGCTTCTACTGTTGATGGAATTTTTTCCTTCTTGCACAAGAGACCTTCTGATTTATGCTTATGATTGATCACTCACAGATCTATGCTAAGTGTTCCACACTTAAGATCAGGGCTATCACTTAGTTTAAAAACAGCTAAATATAGGCTGCCAGCTAGCACATTCTGCACCCATATGATGAGTGACATTCAGAAAGGTCTAATCAGAAGTCACATTATTTTATATACGCTGTGATCTCCCTATTATGCAAGATATTCCCTCCTTTATTCATGCTTGTTTGTGCTGCTGTCTAAACACCCTAATCTCAAGGAAAAAAAGCCTTTTTATGTAGCTTTCTTTAATGAAAGGATCTAAAGTTGGTTCTACTTTGAAAAGTGACTTTGTAAAAATGGTACTTTACTCAGCAGATCTGCTCCTTGCAAGTACTTGGAGAGTCACAGCTGCTTACTTCTGTGACTCATAAGTATTTTACTCCTTCCTACCAATTAACCCTGCAATGTTAATATAGCTAAGAACGGGATTCTATTCCTTCTTGTATATTGTTAATAGAGTTGTTTACTAAGTTAATTCAGCTATACCTGTGCAACCCCACTGAAGGGCATAAATGTGGCCCACAAAACCTTCAATAATGGTGATAATGTACAAAAAAGTAAAGAACCCAGGTTGAATTTCAAATCCCAAGTTGAAGTTGGAGGGCTAGAAATTAGAATACATATTCTTTTGGGGGTGGTAATCAAAGTGCATATGATAAGAAATAATTGAGATATAGCAAACATAGAACCTCTTGCCATTTTAGAGAGTCATTTTTCAGAGTAGAACTGCACTGTAACATTGACATATGAAGACTTCCTACAAGAATTTCATAAATTAGACTCAACACATCCATTTAAAAGACTATTATACTGAAATTGTACCATTGATTAGATTTTTTTCTCTTACCCAAAAGTGGTATTTCTCCTATGGAGAAGGTCAATCTCCTGCTTGACAATTTTTACAAAGGTTACACTTGAACAGGCATCAGTGAAATCGTATGCATCTAGATCACCAAGTGTAGTAGTCTTGAGTCTTCTATTAGCTTCCCATTTGAAGTACTGAAGCAATCCAAATAAAATGTACTTCCAAAACGGAAGGTGAAATGCACCTGACTGAAATGAAAGAGGCATAGGGAGAGATAAACCCACTAAAAAATAACTGAACAATTTTACTATGAGAGTGCAAATTATAACCTAGAAATGACTGGAGAAATACATTTGTAAACAGGCCCATTTCCCCCACTTTGTCTTATCTAAAAATGAGGCCTTTAGGTGGGAAACTTTATTTTTTTCCTTAGTTTAATTAGGATTTATATGAATAAAATCTGACAACTCTTTTGCTAAGAGATGAGCCTTTACCCAATTAAGCAAAATTATTGTTAGTTTCCCAATTCTTTACCCAGTAAAAAGCCCAGAAAGAATTAAATGAATGAGTGGAAAGATGAGTGAAGGACACTGATCATGTCAAGAACAGCCATCTTGTACTTGCACAGAAGAAGGAGGCTAAACCACATTCATAAGTAAACTCCTGTTAATCCCAGGATTTTAAATATTTTTAGAGTGATCTGTTGTAGTCTAGTGATGTATATCATTACAGAATTGCCACAAGAGATGGGGCTTTCCACTTTGATCAAAAGTCAAGCTCACTCACCCTCAGCTCAGATTGGACCATGTTATCAGGGTGATCCCCTCATTTGCTCAGAAGATCTCTGGGGAGATGCCATGGGATGAAGTGAACTAGAATTGCAACTGTAAAGATCCAGGTAAACATAGAAGAAGCTGTGATCTTCCTACAGCACCACAACACCAAGAATGGCTGCCCGTACCACTTCATTTCACTAGGAAGGAGGAGACCAGACTATGCCAGCAGACTAGCCAGAGAGCCTGCCAGGCAGCATAAGGTGCCAACTAGAGGTGATATCACTTAGTCCTCTGAACTGCAGTTCAGACTGGTGTTTTGAAGACCAAGCAAGCTAAAGAGATAATGTCTCTAAGTAACCTTTGTCTTTTTTAATTTACCTGGCAGGGATGTCTGCCACCTGTATTAATGATCTTTTTCTCTAACACTTTTTAAGGTGTGAATGAGAGAGAGAGAGATTGATTATGTCAAAGAAATAGCACATGCTTATCTAAATTCCAAGTAAATCCTATTTTAAATAACTGTTACCCTGGACTGTGAAATAAAGTTTGCAAAAACTACTCTGTTCTGAAAAGGGCAGCAAAAGGTTGCTAATCTAATCTGTATCACAGTGCCTAGATTAATCAGAAAGAGAGTCAACTGTAGAAGTCACTCAGTGAATGGCAACTTTGTGAGTTTACATACTCCTTCACAGGGCTGTGTAGTAACAAGAGGGTTTACAGGACCTCAGACAAATGATTTATTAATGTTTAATTAGAGTCCCTTTAATCAGAAAAACCTATTTGGTGTGGTTTTATGTTCTTAAACAGAAGCCATGAGCTTCTAACTAATTTATTACATATTTCTAAACTATGAGAATTCAGTTGAGGTCACAATGTCAGATATAGTAAGGTTTTTAACAATAGTACAAATTAAAATTGGTTAACTAACAAGAATACAATTTGAGATCAAAATTGATCATAGCATAAGCACAATGATAACCCCCAGATTTAGGTGCCTTTGTCCCATTTTTAGGCCCCACTGCAATCCACTAAACCCCCACTTGGCTATCACCTAAACCTGTAGGTGCCTAAACTCAGCACCTAAGTTTTTCAGTAAAAGTTCCCTAAGTTTCTGCCTCTGGTCATGTGAACTGCTGCCTCACTCTATACACCTATCTCCCACTTATGCCCAAGAGCGATCCATGAACTGCCTTATTGCCTTTTCGGCAATAAGACTTTAGCTTCAATCTGTTCTAACTGAGAAAACATGTATTTCAGCTTCTTACAGTTAGCACATTGTTACACATGTCAGGTTTTCTTTAGCATCTGCATTGGACATAGCATTGTGCAGAAATATGTTAAATTCAGCTGTGGCATTAGAGTACCCAAAGTCACCTATTTCAGATGTACTGTTGGTTACTGAACAAAAAGACCAATTTATATTTATCACCATTTACCACTACTTTTAAGGTTCAAAAACACATTTCCTATGTCCAGAGACTGAGCTATTTTCTGAACTATGTATTCCATTGGGTACCATGATAATGGTACCAGTTTGTTGAACTGTCTATAGTGTACCGGGAGCCACCAAGTTCTGTTGGGTTTTGAACAGGCCAGATTGAACTATGAAAAGGTCGAGTTACACTTTTGTATGCTATTTGTTTTAAAAATGTGATTAATTTATTTTATATAGATTCATCTGTAGTAAGTGGTATTCTAAATTGCCTTATAAAAACATGAGGTGCTTCTGTATCTGTTGAGACCTTACCCTCTGTAGGTAAGTTTCTCCACAGTCACAAGAGTTCTTTGCAAAGATATCATGGAGTTCTATCAGTAGCTGTTTCAATTTTTCCTGCTGCTGGCTATGCTCTACAGCATCTGCGAGTTGTACTTTTCCCTCTACTTGTTCAAAGTCAAAGGATGACAGGGTTTTTTACATTGCAGGGCTTTCAATAGAAGTTGTTTTTTGAGTTTGAGGATTTACTGAAAGCACCAAGCCAATCTTACCCACATCATTGCTTGTTACTTTGTGTGTAGTATTTTCCCAAATGGGGCCAGAGCAATGGGAGCATGAGGCTATGTTTGCATTCTCTCTCCCAGGTTTCTAACCTGTAACATTCCTTCTGGCAATACTCCAATTGTAGGAATTTAGAGCTCAAATCAATAGAAACCCTTATCAACTAGATGGCCAATTTCACTTCATGCAGAGAGATTTATCTCTGTAGGGGTGCAATTGCTAACTAGGAGAAGCATCATGATTGAATTTTAAGGAAGGAATTGTGACAATTTGGGAATCTGCCTGTGCACATTATGAGTTGTGTGAGGTTATGAACTCTGTTTCTTTTCCAAGCTACAAACTCCATTTTGAAGGTTCAGACTTTTGCTTTCTATATGGTCTGTTTGCAGTTCAACATGAAGGAAGTCCCAGAACTTACGGATACAGGGCTGACAATAGAAGGTAGTTACTTTAAGTATCCCAAGCACTGGAAATCTGTTCACTCTAGCCAAGAGATTAGCTTCTATCTAGGGGAATTGGTTTTGTAAGAGGACAGGCTGCCTTGACAATGAAGTCAGTCACTTGGCATGGATTGGGGCTTGTGTAGGGAAGGTGGTGAGAGTGTCACCTCACAGTGGGAGCTAACAGGTTTTAAAAGGACAGAAGCTGTTCTGCTCCCGAGCCATTTTCTCTAGTCCATGAAGGGGAAGCAACCCAGATTGTAATGCCTTATGAGGCAAAGGGCACCCTGCCTGCCTGAATATGGATGGTCCCTAAAGACCCCAAAGGGAAGAGTGAGATGGAAAGTGAGGAAAGAGAGGTAGGGCCAGGCATGTAGTGTTTATTGGTTTGTATAGGCAGTAGTTTCCTGTGCCGTATATAATTAAAATATAAAAGGAGCATAAAATGCATTAGAGACTGTTCAAAGTGTCTCTGCAGGTTAACTGCTGTGTGCCTAGAGAGTTAAACTGTAAACAGAAACATCATATCTTTAGGGTGAAGTTCTGGGAGAGGGTGTGTTTAAGTATGAGAGAGTCTGAGGGGTCACTTCTGTGCCCAGAGGGGTTAGGTAGGTGGACAGCAGGTTCCAACTCTCAAAAGAGGGTGCTAGATAGAAGTCTGCACCCTGACAGTATGCCTAGGCACCACAAGATTGAGGCAGTGACTGGACTTTATTCAGGCTCCAGGAAAGTAAAACACCCAGGGGATTAAGGGACACAAGGCTTGGATTCCCCTCATAGCACTCCAGTGGGTGGCTGAAAAGGGTCACCCACCTGGATCTGCGACAGGGATATATACAACATCTCAACTCAGTGGTCAGCAACAACTCTGAAGAGATTAAGGAAAGCCTGTTCACTCTCTGGTCTCTGACCTTTCTATACTGCTAATTGTAGGGGCATCCCTATCATACCAGCTGGAATAGACCCATCAGCTTCAGAAGTTACTTATCAAACCTGGGGAATGCTCTGACCTGATCTCATATGCTCGGACTCTTAACAGAGTGCATTTGCTCATCCCTCAAATCATAACCACAAAATTTTATTTATTACATCTACCTGGATAAGAAAGTTTGCTCAGAGATGAATAGCAGGTTTTAGTCCTGTAACCACTGAGGCACAGTTTAATATTTACCAATTGTGCATTTTAATGCTTAAGGCACAAACTTCTTGGCTTTGCATATGCTTTTTCCATAGTGGGACCACCTTAAGGATTTCAGTCTTTTGGACTACTGCTATGGGGACTGGTTCTCATTTAATTACTTGACTAGGAGATCTTTAACTAGGGTTTTTTCAAAGGCTAGATTTAACAAAGCTTCATTTACCAAACTCCGTTACACTTTTACATGGGGGGGCAGGTTGGCACAGAGATAGGCTCTATGGTTGATTGGATCTTTAGGGATATCTGTAAGGCAGTCAGCGACCCCATGCTCATCCCACTGTGAAAAAGGAACTTCATGTGCCTCTTAGTCATTTTTTAAAAACCAAACTGCACATTTAATTCTTTGTCCAGATTTTGCATTGATAGTTGTTTTTCCTACTTTTGTTGACGTTCTAGTTCTCCAAGGATTAACATTTGTGTTTCTTCCTAGGATCCAGCCTGCACTTTCAGTACTGTGAACTGTAGCGCACAACCATACTTGTATAGTATTTTCCCATGTGGGTAATTTATATGCCAGAAGCTTTTTAACTTGTGCCCACAGGGTGTGAGAATTGCAATCTATTAGCAATTTTAAACAGGCTAACTGGTCATTACTCACTAAGACTCTTAGTTTAACACAGGTGACATAAACTGGATGTGTTGCTCTCATGTCTGCAAAGCTTTGAAATTAAGCAAACCCGCACAGCACTTTATGTTGGGGATAGCTAGTGAAGTTAGCCCTACCTTTCTCAAGGATTAGGGTTTTTTCCACTGATTTTAGTCCTTAAGTGACTTGCTCAACTATTCCCTCTGTCATGAGGGTTACTTCTGCTTCCAAATTAAGGAGCTCTGTGCATATCACAGCAACTTGCATTTTCAGCCTAAAGTACAATCTTCTGGCAGCACCTTTTGGGATAAGCTCTCAGAGATAAACGTTCCCCAAACTCTCTAATAGGGATAGAGGGGGAAAAAAACAAGACAAAAAACTGATTCACCTGATGTAAATCCTCCAGCCAGCAGTGTGATTTCACATTTTTGAACTATTAGGAGTTTATTTTCCTCAGTCATGGAATTTACCCCATATTATCAGGTACCAGTCAGCTATCTTGAGATGGTGGTTCCCGTGTGGCCACGTCGGATCTGGGGCTTCTTGTTTTCCTATCATACTCCTTGTGGCTAGAGGATATAAACAAGGACATAGTTCAGATGATGGATGACTATCTGCTTAGAATGTGCGCCTTGCCCTTTAATGATTTCTTTTGGCCTTTCCAAGTCTTACCACCTGTATTCCCACCTTTCTTTCGCCATGTCAGTTGGGGAGACCCTACTGGCTGAGTGTTTACTTCCCCCTGCTTGGAGAATGGTTTCTTGTTGGAGGTTAGCTCTTTACCATCTAACTGTAGCTCAGCTCTTCCCATCTCCAGAGCATAAACATTGCCTGGCACATTAAAGGTTTTTTTTCTGCCTCCTTTGGCAATGCCTCTCGTCACCTGTACCTTCTAGGTTAGAGTGACAATTTCCCTCATGGGGTTTTGCCTGGATCTATAATCAACTTCATTTTTTCTTTGACATAGACTGGTAACTTTCCCAGATACAACTTCTTCAAATGAGAGTGCTGGTCTGGATCAAGAGCAACATTACCATTTAATCAAATGGGCCTTATTTCATCATAAAAGGTGCATCATCCTTACAAAACTTAAATTTTATAAATCAGAGCAGTGGGACTTATCACCTCTTTGTAGTGATTGATTAGCTTAAGACATGACTCTTCAAAGTTCTGGCTGATGTCTGGAGATAAAGTAGATAACCAGACCCTGGGGTTAATGTTAAATTCCTCCTTAAAACCTCATCTTACTGTTTTCTGAAACTCCGTCAAAAGCTAGGGAAGTTTTCACCATAGTAATATGCTTGTGAATTTGAGCTCCCTTCTTAGAGGTAATTGAACTTATCAATATGTTTAGTTTCCTCAAAATTTCTTTATCTGGGATTTCAGGTAAAATGTACCATCCAAGGGAAGGGTTGGCTCCACCTCATGAACCTCTGGGATGCCTTGGGCTCCAGAAGCTGCCGCAGCTCTTCTTAACCTCCACTTAAGAACATCCCTGTCTGCAAACAACTCATGGTTCTCCTGCTCCACCTTTCTACATTCTGCAATTTTTCTATTCAACCTATTTAAGTCTTGCTTCCTTTGACTAGTTCTCCATCAACTTTTTGTTCAATAGAGTGGAAGCACAGGCAATATAAAGGGAGGCATCGTCCTGCAATACAGAGCCTGCCACTGTCTTTATGATGGTCCAGCTGAGGGTCTCTTGTAACTGATTAAAATCTTGTCTCTCTCATTTTGATTGGTCAAGCTTCTCTCTCTCTTTGGCTAAACAGTCTATAAGGAAGGGACTTGGATTCATGTTTGAAATGAGTTGGCTGACTCCTGTTAATGGGTCAGAATTAATCCTTACCCTATCACATTGTGGTGTTGAACATGAGTGAGGATACTAGTTGGAAGGACAACTGAAAGAAGCTTAACACTTACTGTTTGATTCTTCCTGGTGTGGTGGCTAGCTGTCTTTTTCCGTCACTGCTTTGGGTAACAGCTCTTTCTTTGAGTTGAGGGAGACACAGGTCTGCTTCTCTAACCTGTAATAACAGCTTTCTTGCAAGTGAAGGCAAATAACAAAGGGAGAAGCTTTTTATCTCATAACTTTATCAAAACTCTTAGAAAATCCTCTATTGTCTATTCTGACTTTTGTCTGGTTTGTTTGAACAGTGTGCCAAACCACACCCTCTCTTCTTTTTCAACAGGAAATTCACTTCCTCATGATGTCAGTTTAGGAGTATAGTGACTGGAAAGGAACTTCCTCGCTCTCACTTACTAAACAACTTTCAGCTTAACACTTTACAAACCTATCTTAGGTACAAGTACACTGTTCAAAGAATACCTTTATCACACCTTCAAAGGATTTATCTCCAAATGACTGACACAGGTTCCTGGCTGATTCACCAAATCTGTAGTAAGAATAGGATTTTTAGGGCATAAGTCAAGTGATTTATTAATCTTTAATTAAAGGCCCTTAATTAAGTTTATTCCTCACTAACCCAGAATAATTTTTAGTGTTTCTGGTAAAATCTGTTTTGCACTTAATTTATACTATGTGCTCACTCAAACCCCTCTTGCACAGGCTAGGACAAGTTTTCCCTAGCAGGTGTTCCTACCCAGCTATTCGGTCACAGAAAGAAAAATAAGAAAAGATACTTAGGAAAAGAAAAAGGACCTGTTGTTTGGCTTGCTGGGTTTGTGGAGCTTAGAGTCAGTCAGGAACTGCAGTTTGGCAAACCAGACAATGTCTTCTGGCTCAGGAACCATCACACTAGCTGGCATTGCCCTTCAGTCAACTGGCTGTGTTTTAGTCTCCACTTTCCTTGGAACCAGCCCAAAGAAAATAGAAGCATTAGACAAATGATTGTGTTAGGGCCAGGGCATGGGCAGCCTGGCCTAAGAGTTAGTATCAAGAATGGGCTCAAGATCCAGGAGCTAATTACCAGGACCCAGGCTGTTTCAGAACTACTGACAAGTCAGAGGATCAGAACCAAGAAACAGGTGTGAGGAAGCAGGCTGAGTCAGGTTAGCAGGAGGTCAGGATCAGACAACAGTACCAGGTAGCAGGAACCAGGAGGCAGTTACCAAGAGTAAGGCTTAGTCAGGATACCAGAAGGTCAGGAACAGGGAAAGGAAAGAAGACCAGGGGGGAGTGAAGCCCAGCTGTTCAGACAACTTCCTGCTGCCTTTTCTGGCTTAAATAGGGGATGCAGCCCAATCAAGAGGCTTGGAGCTCACCCAATCAGAGTGAAGGGGAAGAGATCATGTCCCATTTGGGCTTTATGGGCCTCAGTTCCAGTTGCGTGGAGAATTGGAGTGTGATGACCTCCACAGACCTGGGTTCAAGGCCTGTGATGCCTGACAGGTTGTCACTGTGGTGATCTCAGGAGAAGCACTCTTCTTCCTCATTTATCTGGTCTTTTAAGGTTGAGATTAAAGTTGATAACATCCCAAAGGGCATTCCCCAAGAGAACCATTGAGAAAAACGGGGGATTACAGGTTTCACACACCAACTGCATTGTCCAGCCTGGTCAAGTGTGACCCTTGGTCTATACTTCAGACCCTCCTTCCCAGGGGACTTTTCTTTGTCATGTCCACACATTCACATGTTTATCTCATGCAAGCAATAATAGCTGAATAACAGATGATGCTGAGCAAAATTGTTTCATCTCCCCTTACTTGGGGGAACAGTTAGGGTTCATAAATGGCTCCTTGACCATTGAGGCCCTGCGAGTTCTCTGGTCATAACTTATGATCCATTGTCATTTGAAATAGAAAAGTTGTCATTGTTTCTTATTCATTCACACATCTCACGCTTATACCTTTTCAAGGCCTCAGAGACCTCATGTGAGAGAGCCCAGTAAAAAATTACAGAACTATTGTTGCAGTTGGGAAACCAGAGAACTGTGTGCAAGGTTATTTCACATCATCAAAGCTCAAAGCCAAACTGTTTCAAAACTACTTGCTGAAGCCCATTAACACAAATTTATAAAAAATACCTTGCACTTTAGAATGCTTAGTGTGGAAGACCACACCACATCTTTACAATGCAGATTTAGGGCATCGTTACTTCTGTCAGGTCAAGAGACAGAGGTGATTCTAGCTGAGTGCCCAAGGCTCCCAGTGAGCAAGCCTGATCCTAAGCATTACAGGCATAACTGAGACACATTCAGATCAATTTGTGCAACTCATTCTTGGGCGCTGCTTTGTTCTTTCGAAATAGCTGAACAAACCCTCCCTCACTCAACTAAAACTCTTGCATTCTGTTTACGTGAAGTTTTATGACACATTGATATCTAGGCGATGAAAGCATCTGTTAGATGCATTAGACTAAGAAGCCCCTAGGAAAAACAACAATCTCTTGATTGTGATCGAAACTGGGACATTTAAGGACAAAGGTGGAATAGTAGTGCCTCCTGGTGGACCTTGGGTGGCATATTGCTGTGGTCCCAGGCTCTCCAAGTGGGGCAACCATAAGTTTGGTGGAGTCGGAACTGCCAAAAGGTCTTCACACTTCAGTCACCCGGGTTCCTCTCAAGCTGTATACTCCTAGCCATCTTTCTTCATCTCCTTTGGCTAGGAAGATACCACGTGATCCCTAGCGGCTGCCTCGGCTGACAGGTTAGTGTTCCTTCCTTCAGGTAGGGCGGCAGCTAGTTCCTGCATCTTCACTAGTCAGTCCCAAACTGAGCTGGGCGCTCTCCCTTTTTCTCCAATCCAGGCTTTGCAATGGCTGCAGGTATAATGGGGAGGGCTAACTGAGCCCAAAGGCTCTCCTTAACCCCTTCTGTGCTGGTGGGTGGTTTCTCTGCTTCACAAACACCACATAAGGATGATCTGTTTGAAGGTTAATAAGAGCTATAAGGAAATGTCTGGAAAAGGATGCTGGCCTATAGGATAACCCAAATAATACTCTGACAACCCTGAAGGCCAAGGCTAAATGCTTTATCAGTCCGATAGTGAGGTTAACATCAGACCTGTCCTAGAATATATCTAAGATCTTACTGAGAATCTCATCCAGGCTGAGTTGTTCTGATTTGCCTCAAGAGAATCCTTTATTTGGTTTCTTCAGCCTTCTCAAATCTGTGCTCAATTTTTAATATCCTCTTTAGTCAGAAGCCTGACTAAACTGAGCGGAAACTAGGTGAGCAAAAATTCTGTAATTCCTGCCAGATCTCACACACATGTTTCTCACACTATCCAATGCAAAGAGAGTTGGAGTTAATTATGTGGATCCATTGGCCATCTCACACAGGGAAAAGGAGTACACTGGTTGCAGGGATTACAGTAGCCCTAAAGCTGCAACAATGACCACAGAGTAGCTTCTCTAAGGCCTAAGTGCAGACTTCTTTCCTTCTCAAAACTGGAAAGCCGAGTTCCAGTATTTGGCCCACATATATCAGTGAGAATTTGCCCCTCAGTGTTTTCTTAGGCTAACGTGGAACTCAGCTTGTCAAAGGAATGATATGTGTAACATTAAGGCAATTTGTATTCCAAAATCATTACCTCTAAATGCTAGTTACTGTTTTCCCAACCAGTGGAACAATTCATTTAGATTTGCCTGTCAGAGAAGAAGCTCTTCCCCAAGCTGTATCTAGCATAGAATCAAAGTGAACGAAAGTAACCAATAAGGACTTTTAGTAACTATTGTCCTAGCATTGGTGTTACATATTGATCTATCTGCCACTTTTAAGTGCTTGTTAATCAATAGCCTGGGTAGAAAACTGTATATTTTAAGTCAGAACAGAGCTGATCAACGCTCTTGGAAAATATGTGACTGACACCAAGTCTTCAAAAGATTTGTCTAGTACTGCTAATGAGGCTGAAAACATGCTTTACTCTAATCATAATCCCAGATTTAATCTATATTAAAACTAGTCTCCTTTGCAGAGAACATAACCAAGTTTTGAAGATAGAATTGAAATAACCCTTAATGCAGTAATTCAAATACTTCCTAGCCTTGAAAATGAAGTAAAGGCAGCTGGTTTTTAAAAAAAATGTCTAAGGACTTTCTCACGATTAGGAAGCTATACATCACTTCCAGCATGGCTAAATTATCAGAGGCTTTTAAACGTGTATGAGAATCCTTTTCTTGGGTTTTGTATTTATTTGTAGCGCTAGTGACTCAGAATAAACCATATCATCTATAAACTATATAATCTTCCTGAACCACCATTACCAAGAATGAATCAATTTAAATAAAACAAAAAATTCCTCTCAGGCTTCTAAGATTTAGACACACGGCAAATAAGTTCTCCTGCCTGTGCCTTCTTTTTGAGCAGATAAGCCTCTTTTATAACTTGATTACAGGCCTTATTTTCAAGTAACAACTTACTAGATGAAGCAGTGATGCAAACCCAGTTGTTCTCCCTTTACAACAGACCAGATGCAGAGGAACTCCTTCTCTTCTCCCGTTCAGTTCAGATTTCAGCTTAAGAAAACTTGAGATTCTGTTACTTCTGATGATTTTGGTTCACAATTACCATTGCTAAGACTGGCAATAAGGGAAGTCTGGAAAGTTCATTTTGGATTTATTTTTCATAATTTGCATGGCTCTGTCTCTTCCACAAGTCTGTGCTCTGGAAATAAGCATTCAATTAAAAAGGTTTCTAGACTTTACAGTTTCTAGCCCTTAAGGTTTAAAACATGAACTATACATAAACCAACACAGTATTGTGTTCCTGGCTTTGCAAACAGGCAGTGTGAAATAATAGCTTTGCGAGATTTGAACTGCTTCCATTATCTAATGGGCATTATGCTTCACAGCCAATGAGCAGAGTTTATACGTGGATACAAATACATGCAGTACACTGAAAATGGAAAATCTGGGAATACAAAATATACTGAATCAGAACAAACAGGGAATACTGTACTGATTGTATTATTCATTTTCCTATTTAGTTTAATAAAATCCTCATTTAAGAAAAGTAATTTTAATTTTTGGCTGAATTTCCAGTTTCTTGTGTTGGAATGCCACAGAAACCTCCTTGTCGAATTTAGAGTCAGTTCACCACAGAGTATGGTAGGGCACTGGGTATCTATAATGTCTGCTTATCACAGCTGATTAGGAGTCACTACCCATGGCATTTTGTTCTTTTTTTAGTACACTGAATCCAATGGAATTATATTAGAGATGAATCTGGTTCAATATATTCTGATAGGTATATCAATATCCCCTCTGAAGTGCTGCTAAAGAGAATGGGGCTCAACCTTACTGTTATCATAATATGGTGCTTAGGAGGCACTAGAATATAAAAAGGGCTATTGGAAATAAAGAAAAAGGAAAGATTAGGACATCTAGGAGTTTTGTCTGTCTGTCTTTCTCAGCTTCTCTGATTATATCAAGTTTTCCAGACTTTCAAAGGAAATAAAACTGTTTGGAGTCAGAATCATAGGCTTTCAGAGAAAGAAGTCAGGTTTCTAAAGCTCCCATAGTTGAACAAAGGTGACCAATCTGTGTAACCCTAATGACCATAGTTGTAAGTTGTCAACACCCTTAAGGAATTCACATGATTTGCACATATTTACGTATTTTTAAATAATCAGCACACACATACTCATAATACTGGTTTGTGCTTGTGCAGCAAAGAGAAATTTGTTGTTACAGTTCATTAAAAATGTACAATTGACTTCGCCTTTACCCTCCAGAAGAGCTACAGGCCATATTTTAGGACTTTCCGTGCTGCATCTGGTCTTTGGGCCACACTTTGAGCTGCCCTCCTCTGTTGCCTTACCTCAGCATTAAGGAACATGACTGAGATGATTTCCTCTTCATGAAATGTTCCTTGCTATGGAATCAGGCCAAACAAGCATGTTCTTTTATCCTTATTTAAAAGGGGAAACAATATCACAACTCAGTTCAACAAACATTTGATCGAAACCCTACATGCCTATATCATCCTTCTTGGGGTGTATAGAGAGGCATCCTTCTCTTCCAAGGTCGCCACTTTTTATGGCTATTAAGTAATGTATGCAATTTAATATTATGGACGGGTGCTGGACTGGGCAGTAGTAGTGAAAACTTCCTCAAATTACTCATCGATATGCTCCAAGCCTAGATGGGGGGAAAAAGGTAGCTCAGAGTTAATGTGCATTCAGTCCTTTACCTCTTTTTGAGATGTCCAACAAGGGTGTGAAGTAAGGACAAATGATGTTTTTGTGATAATGGACAAGCTTATCCTGTCCATTAGGAATAAATAACTGACACCACTAATTTCACAAAGGCCATGAAAGAATGTGGTAATTTTCAATTCACTATTGCCCCAGGCTGGATCTGAGCCATTTTCAACAAGATTTTGATAATTGAAAGTAACATGGAAGAGTGGATTTTTGTAGCTAGTTCTATCACAGCCTCAGGTGAAGATGACTAGTTATGGTAGATAATGCAAGAGATCTTTGTAACATTAATTGCTTATCACTTTGAAGTTTGGTTCTTCTC
This sequence comes from Emydura macquarii macquarii, assembly GCF_026122565.2. Taxonomy (NCBI): domain Eukaryota; kingdom Metazoa; phylum Chordata; order Testudines; family Chelidae; genus Emydura; species Emydura macquarii. Next base: position 75,689,643 of record NW_027131390.1, read on the forward strand.
TGAAACGTGACTATAAAAATGTGGGGTTCCACATTTATTATATCTCACTAAATTCCTTATCAAGAGTACTCAATGCAGTCTAAATATGAAAAGTTTCCAAATAAAAATCTGTTCTGTCAGCCCTGCAAACTCAGTATGGATTCTGAGAAACAAGCAGAGTTCCTTTGTTCTGTATCAGTACGGTAATAAGAAGAAATAAAATAAAATTCTGCAGGACAAAACTTTGCTCTCAATGAGTAGAGTTTAGTAAACAGTTCTGTTGATGATGTACAAAGAGCAGAATCCAGCTCCCTTTCTCTTAGCTGTGTTAGTTCTGCAGGGCTAACAGGAATTCATAGTTATTTCAGTCACTGAAGTTAGCAGATCTGATTCTCAGTACATAGGAGCATATCTGTTGGGTAAGAAAGTGCCATTTTTACAACAGTCATTTTCAGAGTAAAACTGCACTTAAAGGCTACACTCCATGCTTTGCTAAGCAGCTGAAATATACTTGGCATAAGTGCATGTATGGGGACAAAGTTGGTTTTAAGTCACCTTAGTGACTCCCTAGGCCTGGGATAAGTGGGCATCATTTCTGTTCAAGACACAAGACAGAACAGACTGAAGGCTGCTGTCTTAGGCCAGCTACCAATGATCTCCAGGAGGTGTAGGACATCCCGGCTATGCCACCTTTTACTTTAGTACTATCTGCACCAGAAGCCAAGATGGGAGTGCTGTAGAAGCTGCTAAGGTATCCCTATGCCATGGGAGGATTTCCCTATGCTGAGAAAATTCTCCCAGGTTCATTCACCTTTGTGCTGCCAGATCAATACAAAACAACCACAGGGCACTGGAAAACTGGGCTTTATAAACAAGAATTAAAAATCTTTGACAAGTATCTTCTTGTTTGCCAAAACACATTTTCATAATGAAATGCTGAAGAAAAATAACTTACTAAAAAAAAAACTGCTCATGAATAAGCAAGACACCAACAGTAACAGATATTATGTATGCATACCTATCGACACGCTGGTCAAGTTTCTTACCCAATTAATTTCTATCACTTATCAGATTTTACTAATAAGAGGTGATGCTCCCATAATTATTTGAACATTTGTACCAAAATAAACAAGCAAAACATTTATTCTATAATATTTAATAACTTTATCAACCAACGCAGGTTTGTTACACTGAAGAGAAAGCAAGTAACAATTAGGAGCTACAACACGAACCATAATGTCATATTGCTACTGACATTAACAAGGGTTCCTCAAATTTTAGTAGTGAAAAACAACACAACTTAAATGTACTGGTGCATGAAACAAAAGATGATTACATGATTACTGTGACATGTCTTCTGTACGCCTGAGTGCTGCATTAAAAAAGATGAATGGTTTTCATGGTTAGATGACAGAGAACTTAATAATGTTCAGTACAAGTCCTGGAAGCATCTTTTCACACCATACTGTCCACTGCTTCTTCTTCTGCATTCCATGCCACTTGAATGTATACATTATCCTCACTTCGCACACCCACTGAATGCCTAATTGGTACAAGTTACTCTACTTTACCACTCACATACGTTTTCTGATTAACTTTATGCTTGCTAAATTCTAAACAGTAATGTAAGTTTTGTCTCCAAATCTGGCCAATATACATCCACTGAAATTGCACCCACTTATGTCAGGTCTACTGTAATTATTTAAGGGCATGTCTATGAGTACAGCACTGCAGCGGCACAGCTGCAGCTGCCTCACTGCAGCACACCTGGTGAAAATTCTTTATGCCAATGGGAGCGCTCTCCTGTTGGCATAATAAAGCCACCTCCACAAGTGGCAGAAGCTATGTTGTCTGGAGAAGCTCTCCTGCCGATGTAGTGCTGTCCAAACAGGCACTAATGTCGGTGTAACTCATTTTGCTCAGGAGCCAGTTTATTCACACCTTGAGTGATGTAAGTTCTGCTGACATAACCTGTAGTGTAGGCATAGCCTAAATTAAATTGTGGGGGAAAGGAAGGAGGTGGGGTGAAAGGAGACAGGTTGTGTGAACAGAATTTTTGCAGGTATTTCCAACCTCACTTTAATTTCCAAAAAGATGGTTTAATGACAACATTTTGTAACACAGAAGATTTGTTTGAGAAGTTGTATGTTTGATTTCTTCCAAGAAGCTGTATATTTATCTTTATATTTATATTTTAGAAGCATTTTCTCCCATTCAGAGCTTTACCAGCATTGTGCAAAACAGATGATTTCACACAATCATTTAGGAAGATTTATTGTCCTGCTGAACTGATGTCAATGAATTTGGAAAGCACAAAATTCCTCAACAACAATTAATGTCTTTGCTCAACTGACAACATGCACCATAGCTTTTCATCTGCCTGATTGCTCCAACAGGAAAATATTTTAGGAGTTACGTCTAACAAGATCAATTCTGTCTATAGCATCAACTATGTTATGGAACAAGGTCCGTCTGGTGGGCTCTGAATGAGTGGGAAGGCAGTATATATGCAAAAGAGTCCAGCAGTTTAAGAGAAAAATTATAATGACTAAACAGTGCATTTTAATATGGTGTTTAAAAAGAGATTGTACAGAAGAATTAAAATCATCAGTCTATAGGCAGTATAGAAAAATTACCAAACGTCTATACATTTTCATCAGAATCATCAGAACTTTCTTCTCTTTCATCACCACTGCTATCCGAACTGCTAGTATCCTCTTCACTGTCCTCACTGCTTCCTTCATCTGTTTCTTCACCTTCTTCATCACCAAAATTCTGTGTACTTTCTAACATATAAATGTACAAGATATAAATTTTAGTAAGTCTTAAGTTTTGGTTAGTAAAATACTGATTATTTCAGGAATATGATAAATATATAATATTTGGTATTATATTCCAAATAAACTCAAAATTATATATTCCAAATACATAGGATGTAGATGGTGTTTTGTGGTATTTTTCTGAAGAAAATAACTGTATTCTAAAATAATTTTGCTTTGTATTGAAGGGGATTAATACAATTGTTTTGCTTGCTATTAGTGCTTTCTAATTTCAATGAAATAGCTAAACAAACAATTTCCCCTTTGTAGTACAGGAAGAAAATTATGCAGTGGTTGTATGTGTTTTTCCTGAGAATTTAACAAACAGTCCATATATTTGCAAATATTCCAAATATTCATCTTGTTTGAGATGTGCAGGTTTTTGGAAACTTTCAGCAACTGTCATATAGTGATAGGAGCCCTATTTTTGTCAGTTACTACTATTCTTTGACTATATAGTCAACACCCATTTTACTGACTTTTCCAAAATATTATTTTGTAAAATAGGCAGCTTTTAGACAATGTGAAGGTGAATGGGACTTCTCATGTGAGTAACATTACTCACATTTGTATTTACAGGATTGGTACAGAGTTGGAAGAGCAAGAGCTGGTTAAATCATAAAAATGATTCTGCTGAAATTTATCTCCTCTGCAGGGAAGACAAGAGAGTCTCCAAGCTGTACCGCTATAGGAACATGGAACCTAACTGAAAAATTTTCCATTTCAAAACCAATTTTAAAAGTAAAGAAAAAAAATGAATACATGCTATTCATATTTTAGGTTCTTAGCCACAGTATCCCTATTTTAAAAATACTCTTCTCTCATATTATAATAATAAACTTTGCTCTCAATATTGGCACAAAATAGTTAAAACTGGTGTAACTGGCCACAGGCTGATAACTCCAGTGTAGGGGGATCCTCCAGAGAAGAAGAGCCAGCATAGCAACTCCTATGCCACTCCATTTTCCTGAAGCCTGCACAGGAGTTATAGCAGGGGGAAAGGGTATTTGTGCCAGCTTTCTCAACATTAGTTTCAGTGGCCTAAAGGCAGCTGTAACTCACACCAGATGCCAGTGGTCCCAAGGGGCTAATACAACAGTGTGAGATCATCTGGGTTCTAAGGATGCCCCAGACAATCTCAGGGTGTTATATTAGCCCGCTGGGATCACTGGTATCTGGTGTGAGTTACAGCTGCTTTCAGGCCACTCAAACTAACATTGGGGGGCTGCCACAATGCATAGATGAATCAGGACTGGGGTAGTATGAAGATAGGTTAAAGCCATCTCTGCAACTTTTTTCCTCCAAGTTCTTCAGTATTCTTCCAGCCCTTGACAGAGGGTTTTGTTCATTGGGGTTACCATTTTTCAGTCTAGTATGCATTTTGTGATGAAATGTGATTCACAGACATTACTTTCTGTTTAAGTCAGAAGAAGAGTGAGTGGGGAAGGAGAGAAGAGTGAGGGGGGATTTGATAGCAGCCTTCACTTACCTGAAGGGGGTTCCAGGGAAGATGGAGTTAGGCTGTTCTCGGTGGTGGCAGATGACAGAACTAGGACCAATGGTCTCAAGTTGCAGAGGGGGAAGTCTAGGTTGGATATTAGGAAAACCTTTTTCACTAGGAGGACAGTGAAGCACTGGAATGGGTTACCAAGGGAGGTGGGGGAATCTCCATCCTTAGCAGTCTTTAAGGCCTGGCTTGATAAAGCCCTAGCTGGGATGATTTAACTGGAGCTGGTCCTGCTTTGAGCAGTGGGTTGGACTAGATGACCTCCTGAGGTCCCTTCCAGCCCTTATATTCTATGATTCTATGAAGCCAACTCAAATATCTATGGTAAGGATTGCATTAATATACTGAAAGACAATATTAATGCTTGAAATTTAACATTGACAATTAGGAAATGTTTGCTTACATGTGATTTTATTGTGTAATGCATCACACTTAAGACACTTTAAACACAAAAGTGGTAAAAATATTTCTCCCTCTATAGCTTTTAAAAATAAAATAGGGTCCATGTAGCTACAACAATCCCAAATATGGGGGTTACTCATGAAAAGCATGAACGCTTCTACAACAACATATAATAATTACTGTTCTCAAACTTACCTAACAGCAACTTTTCTTCAAGAAGTGGAAGAAACTGCTTAGCCTCAGTATTTTCTGGTTCATAGATTAGAACTGAAATTTGACAACAGGGTATGTTAATAATTCTATATGGTGACAATAGCAACTGTCAACTTGTAGTCAGACTGCCAATTATAGTTCACAAAATGGAAAATATATCTAAAAGAAACTGTATATCCACATTTTTAATCAGAGATATATGTTAATATTTGAAAAATTTCAAGGCATATTGTTAAAATGTATACTGTCAAATAGTGGCATAATTTTGATTTCAGAGACTTAAAATGCAAACAATGATTTCTCAGTTATTTGTATTAATATTTCTACACAAAATACTATATTAAGCTAGAGTTAAGGTTGAGAGTACATATCAGTACTGATTTACATATCAGTAAATACATATCTTACAAAAATGTATGAATTATACAAGAAACAAGCATAACAAACCCCAGGATTTCAGATATAGGGTTAAACACAAAAAAACCCCAAACATGTTCAGGCATGAAGATGCTAAGTTAATGTTAAAACAACGAGATTCCTGTAGCACTTTAAAGACTAACAAATTTAATTTCTGAAGGCATAAGCTTTCTTGGGCTGTAACCCACTTCGTCAGATGTTAATGTTGTTTGGATACCTTAAAGTGTGCCCTGTAGTGATGCCATGAGGAAAAAAATATTTATAAAACCTAATTAGTGAATAATTAGTGAAATCTAATCTGGAACCACATATACACAGTTACTGCACTGTAACTACAGGAAAGGTTTATTTACTGAGCGCTGTTTGCTTTGCCATACTATACCACATACAGTCATATCACTACTGTTAGCCGCTTACTTTTCTGGGCACTAAATTCACTCACAATTTAAAAATAAATAAGTAAACACACAAAATGATTATTACTTAAGTGATGCAGTCAAAGGCCATACCATTTTCAAGTTAGTTATATTTAGCACTATATCATCGGAAAACATTCAAGCACTTTACTGAAGATGCAAAATAATGTAATACAGTACCAAGTTCAATCAGTAGAAGTAAAGGAACTAAGCAAATTTTCAGTTATGCTATAAAAAGTGAAACATTGACGGTATGTGATATCTCTGGCCACAGTGCTCTACAGAGAAGGTGGTAAATTTTTGAAAACAACAACATACATCTAGCGTGGAATTTTTAGTTACTCCGAGATAAGTTAACCTGATTACCTTAGTTTGGGGGATTTGGGGGTAGGGGTAAGAGCAGTGGGTGACCAAATCAGACAGATGGTTCAAACCAGTATTCTAAAAGATGTTATGGGAGTATGCTAAAATTAATATGGAATTTAACTGAAAACCATTCTACGGAGCTAGAATTCCAGTTAATGTGTTGTTTTTTCTGGTGCTAGTAAAATTACTAGCAACATTATTTTGTACCAGCTCTGACAGTTTGTGGACCAGAAAAAAGTACATTACAGTGTCCTAAATGGAATGAAACAAAAGATTTAAACATGGACATGAGAAACATCAAAGGAGTGATAGGGATTCTAGTACAGTTTCTAATGTAGGAGACAGATTTTACTAGAGCACAAAAACACAATTCAAATGCCAAAGTGTCATCCATTTGGATCCCTAAAATTCTACCAATGGGACAAAAGCCATGTAAGAAAGATGCTGTAAGACAGAATAAAATATGGAGAGTGAAACTAATGATAGTACCCCATAAGCTATTGTTTTGTTTCACTGGCTGTAGGTTGTTGGACATTTCTACACCTCAGTTAGACAAGCAAAGGCTCAGAAGTGGCAGAAGAATATCAGATCATCTTGGTAGATGGAGAAACTTTGACCCCTTTTACAGATCAGGATATGTACAGATTAGAAAAAAGGTAAAAACAAAGTGTTCTGTGCAAGCCTTGATGGAGCACATATGAAAGAATTTGAAGCCATAAGGGTATATAATCTAATTGTAAATGGATAGTTAAGAGGTGACCCCAAAATAAATAGTTCTACTTAACAAATCTGAAAGAGTTTGAAGACAATAGTGTTACAACTACACTGAAATAGGTTGTAATGCCAAAATCAACAAGTGCAGAAGACACCATCTTATCACCAACTATCAGCGTTTCATAAGAAATCACTGACATTATGAACCAATACCGTCTCAGTATTATGTAATGGTCTAAAACCAAACTAGAAACATGCATTCAAATATGTTTTTGTTGAAGAACTGTCTAATTATAACCTATAAATTCTGAGGATGTCCCAGAATGCAGTCTGAATAGGTCCAAGCAAGCTTAAAACAACAACCACGCCATAGATGGAGACATAAGGCATTTAGAGTACAATAAAATTTGTCTTAAAGATGACCTACAAAGAAAATAAACTGGGCTTGTGCCGCTTTTTGTTCTTTTTGATGGAGTAAAAAAACCCACCTGATGGACGCTATTTGGTGGGGGTTTTTTTATATTCTACTGCAATATTTTAGGGGAAGAAGGATGATGTGTGTCTTGGTGATAATTTTATTAGATCTGACATCTCAGTCAAAGCAGGAGGGGGTGCCTGAATCTTTAACAAAGACATCCTTTCTCCCAAATGTGCATTAAATATTGAAGTTAAATGGGTATTAACAAAAAAACCCAACCTTTCCCTCAATTACTTGACTTTTAAGTAACTGTCAGCTGTGGTGTCAGAATTTCACTATTGTTCATTTATTACTGGTCTTGGCTATACTAGATTTAGTTACCTAAAATTTCACACCATTTGGTCTGCAGCAAGTTGCAATGCTATCTTCTCCATTTCGGTTAGAGAAGTGTATGGTCTGGCTAGTAGATAAAACATGGAACTGGAAATCAAGGTTATATAAATGGCTCTGGCACTGACTCAGCGTGTTTTCAAGCAAGGCATTTAACCTCTCTGTGAATCAGTTTACTCATCTCTAAAACAGCACTACCTGTCTTCTTCATAGGGATGCTCTGTGGCAGAATTAATTAATTCTTAGAAAAAAAACCTTTGCAATCCTTATATGAACAATGCTACCGTGTTTCCATATGGTATAATGGTTTCTATACTTCAGACAGCTTTCACAAGCTTGCAGCTACAGATCCAGGTGGAAGGGAGAGTGCCACCTCCACAGCTTGTTCCTTCCTTCCTTCATTCCAACCATGTGGAAATCCCCCTGTGGGAATTTTACAAGATTACAATTTCATGGGTAGGCCGAGGATGCAGCTGGGTAGCGATGCTGCGAGGTTTCATTGGAAGTCTCTCCTCCATGGAGAAGAAGAATTATCTTCCATGGAGGAAGCTGGCACATGTTACTAAAAACAGAGCAAGTTTATGTAAGCCAAATCCAAAATGAAAGCCACTTAAGCAATTAAGAAATTTATCTATCAGCAACTAAGAAAATGGACATGAGGAGAAATAATAAAATGAAACAGATGAAATGTAAAAAAAAAGAGAGAGAAAGAGAGATAACTTACTCATCTGACAAAGTTTTCTTGCAAGACTGTAGTCTTGATCCATAATTGCTTTCAGGAACTAAAAGAACAATATGGTTTAGCATGAAAGTTAATACAGAGAACTGTTGATGTTCACACTTTGAGAATTAGTTCCAAGTTTGGTTGGCTTTTATATAAAAATACTTTAATGAGAACTTTGAACAATTTTCCCAACAGTTAAAAACTGCAGAATTGTTCTATTGTTCTAAGTAGATCCACCAGGGGACAGTGGACAACTGCTACTCCCACCATGATTTCTACAAGCTCTATTTTAGCTACTACATCTTAGAATTGAGAATTTTATTTTTGTGTCATTGTGTTACTCTGAGCGCACAGCCACGTTACTCTGGAAACACTTAGTTGCTTTACAAATGAGTAGTCTGACTCCAGTGGAACTACTCATATGAGTAAAGTCATGCACACTCAAGTGTCTGTGGGACTGGGGCTTAAATTTAATGTGAGAACTTTTTTTTTTTTTTTTTTTTTTTTTTTTACACACACACAACAGGAAAATCTAACCGGTATCTTAAGTAACGCCTGTGCTCATATAATAAAGGTAAAATAAATAGCCTTGAGATGTGTTGTTTACTCCTGTCAAATACATAAGGCTTCACTGTCAGTATGGCACAGTGTGAACAAGGTACTTGAATCAAGCCCTGACAACACCTGTTGGGTCAGCAGTTTACTTTTGGTATCAGATTAAGCAGTCTTGGATCTCAAACATACTATCTATCATTTGCTGCTATAAAAACAAAAAACAAAAAAACCCACAAACCCAAAGAGATCCACAAATACCTCAATGACCTAAAAGCAGCAATACTAAAATAACAAATGGAAATCCAAAACAGACCCTTTAATGTATATTTGAGATGGCATTATCAGAACAGTGAGACAATGATTAAAAAGCAGTATAACAATCTACTTATATAATTAATGACAGGATGTTAAAAACTAATTACCACATAAGAAACATGATACATACAATGGTTACCATTAAAAAAACCAAAAATCAACATCAGCCAAAAGTTATGAGGTATGATCATTTTCTCTCCTTAGAAAATGGAGTATCTCGGACAGCACTGTGGGGTAACTGCTGGCTGTTGTTTTAATAATGAATATTAATACTATTCTCTCATTTGAAGTCAATTCGATAGCTCCCTTTACATTCTCAGAGCTATGTTCATAATTGGCAGAGCCTAGACCTTGATGTTTCTTTGTCAGCAGATGTAGTCAACCTGCCACAATAAAAGTTCTGTTAAAGGTTTCTTTTCATCTTTCATTGCCAACTTTCTGTCTTTTCCATGTAAAGAGATAATTTACATTGTAGGTTCTAAGTATTTGTGGCTTATGAATCTTTCATTCTCCTTCTAAAAAGATTTTGCTTTTACATACTTATTTACGGTGGAAAATGCCATGAAAATTCCCCCTACACTTTTCTGAGTTTTGCCCATGTCTCTCCTACAGCACAGAATCCTTGACTTAATGTCCATACCCTGCTCGGACAGGGGCCCTTCCTGGCCTCCTTGCCAGGGAAGGCTCTTGACCTCCGACAGCCCTATGGCTGGTAGCCCTACGGCGTGGTAGTGCCGAACCAAATGTCCAGTTCTATCTTCCCCTTCTGGCAGTCTTTTCCCTTAGGCCTCCAGGCCTGCCAAAGGTCCTTTGCCCTCTTCAGGCAGGATTTTTTCCTCCCCCAGTCTTTGTACTTGCACGGCTCTCTTCTGCCAGCATTCTTCTCCTTCTCCTTCTCCTACTCCTAAACCCTTCTGGTTTTTGACAGTGTCTTGCCTGCTCTCACACACTCTTGTAGCTCACCTCACTCTCAACCAGCCACAACCTTTCTCCAGAGGGGAGGTTTTAAACAAGTCCTGGGCCGGGCCTTGATTGGCTTCAGGTGTGTTAATTAACCTGGAGTAACCCCTGCTCAGCTACCAGGGGAAAAGGGACTTGCTGAGCCTGGAGCTGATATATTGGCTTTCTAGCACTGGTTGGTAGTCATCTAGTCTGACCCTGTCACAATACTCATATGGAGTACACAGTGTATATGAAGAAGAGTTTCATTTTTTTTCTTCCTGTTACCTAGACTTGAATATCAAAATGTTTGGGAAGTGGCAGTTGGTATGTTTTTTCAGGTAATTAGTTGTGTTTGCTCAACATACAGTCCTCTTTATTTCTGAAACAAAGCATGAGATGCTTAGTGCTGCTGTCAAATGCCCCAATGCAGCAAAGTACTAAAGCATATGCTTATGCATTTCCTTATGCATCAGCCACTGAGAACCAGAGACAGGACTGGGACCAGCACAGAGTGGCCATCTTAGAGAGGCTGTATTACCCTCCCCCACAACTAGAGGGTGGAAGAACACTAAGAGGTGAAGCAGTTCCCTGACCTACTGCTAGAAGGAAACGCTGGACCCACCTTGGTAGAGGAAGAGCTTTGTCACAGTGTTAAATACTTCACAGTGAGCACTTAGGATCTCTTGTAGTGCTTAGAACAGAAGACATCATACAAAGCAGACTGAACTATTTTCCCTCTTCAAACATCTAAATACAGACATCTTTTATATAGGAATATTTTTTTAAATTATTTTTAAATGGCAGCAGAGATTTTGTTTTCATAATCCATGCATAAAAAACTAGTTTTCATCAGAGTATTTACCATTACAGCACCAGTTACTCTCATCATAGCCCCAAGTATTCCACAACTGCAGAACTTACCACAGAATTGACCCCTGCTACACAACTGTGGTACAGAATTCAATTAAAAAAATTAAGTTTCTAGCCCTTATGGTTATTCAAAGCTAAAAAAACGTAAGCCAAGTGTGAACAGTGGCCATCTGAGTCTGCAAGTATGAAACCAACAATTCAGAGAGATGTGAATGGCTCCAGTCATCTCATTCAAGGCCCCATGGATTCAGTGATTTTGCAGTTGTGGGCTTTTTCCAAGATACCATAGAATTCAGTATTTTTGATGCAGAGTTTGTTATTTTGCTGTAGTCAGATGACTAGCATTTTGGGTTCGTCATTCTGCCCTGCTGGGACTTACCTGAAGCTGCCTCTTGCTCTGCACCTTTATCCACAAGGGGGAATTAATTGATAATAGTGCATCACTATTCTATAGAAAACACAGGAGAGGTTCAGGGAGTCAGAGCTAGGGAGCAGGGGGAAAACCAGAAGTGCAAGCTGGGCAGCTAGACTGCCTAGAGAACAGAACAGCAGCTGAGGCCTGTGGTACTCAGATGAACCACCGACTCTGACTACAAGCTCCCCACTTTTGATGCTATGCATGAAGAAGGGAAAGGAGATTTTGGAGCTGGGCCACCCAGACAACATTGTAACCACTGAACCCCACAGAGTTGGGTCATCTAGAGAAGAACAACAAAATCTATAAAAAATAATCATTGCTGAAAAGTCATTGATTAATTGTGCATCAATGAATATTTTCAACTTTGAAACATGGTCACAAGTGTATTTGCATGTGGGTGATACAATAAACCAACACTGATGCAGAATTTGGCACAATTATGAGGTGTTTGCTGCAGAACTGGGTTCCACTGTGCTGCAGAGTACAGCCCATGTTATTCATGCTGTTTGGGAGGGAAGGGGGGAGTGTAATTTACCTCTCCCAGCAACTCTATTGGTGCATTTCTTTTTCCATCTTCATTTTCACTACGTTCACTGCTGCTTTCATCGTCATCTGTAGTTTCCGACAGCTGCTCATCAATATTATGGTTATCAATACTATTTGTCTGAAATTCAGCACTAAGTTCACTATTTGCTGTGTTTTCTACATTTCTGGAATTTTTCTTTTTATCATCTAAATTACAAAATGAATATTATATCAATAATAAAAACAAATAACAATACTTAACACTTACAGAGCATTTTATGTGTCCAAAGTGATTCAAAAGCATTAACTAGTTAATGATGATCACTAATAAGGTGCTTTTGCATACATTAAAATATTTTCTTTTTATCTTCTTACATTAAAAAGTTAATGCTTACATTAATCAACTCTGCCATCATATACACTAGGGCAATTACCACTGAAGAAAATAGGAATTGCATGATGCGCCTCTCAGGGAAGAATTAGGCCCGCTGAATGTAATTTGTTATGCTTGGAACTCCATTTTAAAATTTTATTTTCAGTTGTTATATTACAGAAAAATGTATTCCAAAGTACTAAAGAACAGCTACTTAACGGAAAAACAATGCAAAATTTGAAAAAGTAACAGTTGCCTTGGAAACCATAACTTTGAACTTCCTGACTTTTGTTGCATTTAATTTTTCAATCATAACAGTGCATTTACTGTTGTTTTTTAAATTTCCTTTTCATTATATTTGTAAAGGTTTCCCATAAGTACATTTTGTTGAGTATTTTAAATTGCTGCCATCTCAAGTATGAGTAATACCTAATACCACAAACTGCAGATTAGCATTTCTTGGACTTGCCTAACAAAATAAAAATAAGAAGCAACCTCCTTTGTCACTTTTGGGTATTATGAAGAATTAATAAATTTAAGAGTGAAGAGGAGTATACAGCCTGGCTCGCAATTTGGAAGAAGCTGCTGTCTTGGTCTGAAACGTCATGGGATGGAGGGTGTTATTATTATAATTATTAAAGATAAAAGCTCTCTTCTAGCATGAGTACAATGGAACAGTCCACAGAGGCTTAACTGCATAAGTTGATACCTCCTTTCTTCAAGTGGCATCGGAATGTTCAGTTAATCAAATGATCTACTGACAGAACACATAAGTGCTTTATAATAAAAAGAAAATAAGAATTGTGATTGAATGCACATTCAAATAAACACATCTATATGCATGTGCAATGTGAATGAAATTATTGTAGAAGGACATCTTAAGTAATGAGGGATTTATTTCTAAGGTCCCATATATAGGACTATATATTGCAATGAACACACAGATCAGTGCCTAATCTTTTGAGTTTAAAATCAGTCATGGGTCAATAAAATTAGGTTGCTGGTCTAGGCTGAATCCTTAGTGGGTATTTGTTCACATCATTCAATCATGACCTAATGGAATCCAGCTGACAGTCTTTGCTGCAGAGTCCCAGGATTGAAATAAAAAGGCATGCTGCTGGTCAGGATTGAGAGCTACTGGCAGAACTAGATTGCAAAGCTTGGATTGTGCCTGCTTGCAAAATATGCTCTTCTTCAGCCAATTCTGTCATCTTATACACACGAACTACAAGCTAACATGTTTGAGGAGAAATGTTATGAAATTGTGGTAACAGGTTTGATAAAGTTTTCTGCAATTTCAAATGAACAAACTGCAGAAATATATACAATCACATGGCCTGATCCAAAGCCTGTTAAAGTCAATGCAAAGACTCTAATTGATTTCAGTGGGCTTTGAAGCAGGGTCATAAAAGCAGTATGGGTTCTGTTAAGAAAATTTTACCTCAGAAATAATACCATTCTTTCAGCTAAGTATTCTAAAAGAAGAGCCATTGTACTGATGCTACTCATAACAATGTCTGATCTGTTAGGAGCCAAAATGCAGTATATTTTCGTTTTGTAGAACGAGAGTCTTATAAGGACAGCAACTGTACCAATTTTATCCTCGAGGTTCTGCTGCAATCTAGCAATCTAGCTAATAGCAGGTCTCACAGAATAAAGTAATAAGGGGGGAAAAATGAAAGTTGAAGAAAAGACAACTTCTAATTAGAAGAAAAACCATGGAATTCATAAAGTTAATGCATACCAATACTTTGTTATGCAGGTGCCAGCTGCAGCTCCATCATTAAGGCTGAGCTGAATTTTGCACTTAAAGCAGAGATTCAACTGCTTATATGTAAGTGTATCCCAACCAAAATTACCAGCATTTATTCTTTGATTATAGAATTAATTTACATTCCTTGGATAATTAATTTAGGAATTAAAAATAAATTTTAAAATTAAAAATAAGAAATGCAGCACCTGGTGTCAGACTCTTTGTCCCAAATGATTTTATTAACAGAATGCAGAGTTTTCAAAATTTCCTTTCAGTTTACTTACTGAAATCTTTATTGTGTGTAGGCTACATTTGAAAAAATGTTTTTTGTTTTTTAGTATTAATGGTCATTCCTCCCTCCCCCCCCATTATTCCTCATAACACAAAAATTCTTCTTCAGCAATGTTGAAGAATAATGTTCTTCTACAGAGAATTCCACAAACTGTACTCTTTCAAAACTGCTGCAATCTCATTTAGGTTGCCCTAAAGTGGACATTTTGACATAGGCATCTATGTCCCATTGTTCTCAGATAGGCTGTATCTATACTGACCTGCAGTTTGGACGAAAGGGATGTGACTGGCCCAAAAGGTTGCACTGTAACTGCCCTGTGTGGATGCTGCAAATGCAAACTAAAAGGTTTTTAATTTGTATTAATGTAGTCCTCTTTGAAAAGTCCAAACTACAAGGGAGCATACACAAGCCCTAAGTGTTCCTCACCACCTCCTAACAGCTCAGGACCACCAGCTGAAGGCAGGCTGGCTTCACTCTCACTCGGCACAAGAGGATGCATTGACCATTTTAAAAAAGACCAATTTTTCATGTGTTTCTCTGAAGGAGAAGATATTATGCACAAGCCTCTGATGACAAATGAACATTCAGCTATGAAATACAAATCTACTCAGCAAGAAGGCAGGAATTGGGGGGGACAACGTTTATATGCAAGCAGGGGTATGGAAGGGAGAAATGGGGTGCGTGCACATGTGCAGAAGAATGTAGGGAAATACAAGAGGAGGGGGAAATTGGAGGACAAGAAGAGGCAAGCTGGGCTGTATTCCCCATTTGCTTTGCACTATTCTGATGAAACAAAGCACCTGTAAACACAATTTAACTGTCCAGGATGCTCTGGCTGCATCACGCTGCTGCATACTAGAGCAAAACTATCAGGACATACTAGTGCATCTGGCTATAAAAAGTTAAAATTGTTTACAAAATATTTAAAGCTGATATTTCTAATGGATTTGAAGATATGAAGTATCACATAGCATTCTCTTTGAGTTTCTTAGTTGGAGTTAATGTATGGAATTTAAAAAACAAAAACAAACATTCCCAGACAAAAAGTATGTTAAACAGAGTTTAGGTTGAGAGTATGTATCAGTAATTGAGGATAAGATACATTAAAAGGATGTTGTAATTATTCCAAAGTGTTGTAAACTCAGGAAATTCAGAGTTAAAAGTTAAATTTGAAAGAAAGCCAAATAAGTTAAGGTATAGAAATGCACAGTTAGGACATCCAAATCACCTTAATTCTGCCCTGTAGTGACATCATGAGGGGAAAAAAATTCTAGTGTGTCTTTATAAATCAGTTTAATCTAATCAGACACTAAAATGCCTTAACCACAAGCATATAGTTGTTGCATAGAACCACTGAAGGGCAAAGTTGTCTGGGAATGCTGTTAGGACCTGAACCAAAGCCTACTGAAGTTAATGGGAATCTGTTGACTTCAGAGAGCTTTGGCTCAGGCCCCAAGAGAGAACAAGACCTCTTAAAACTTTATCATGGAGTTAGCTCACCAAGAATCCCAGTTTCTATTGCTGACTGCAGCTCCATAGAACCTAGTAGTCTTTTTCCCAGGTTTTAGAGAGTTTTAAGTTTGCATCAACTTAGTTCTTTATTAACTAGCTCTGACTTAACTATGACATCATATGCTAGCTCATAAAAGGGAGTATAAGTGCTAACAGAGCAATTGTATATTAGTCATCAAGATTCCCTTAAAGGGCAGCAAAACTGTGCTACTTACTATTTCAATTATTAATACTTTATATGGAATTGAAATGCTAGTAAAAGGAACTATAAGACTACGAACTCTAACAGGTAAAGAGTGAGCAGTTTTCAAGGTTAACAGTTTCTGTCAGGCACATCTTAAATAAGGCTATTTAGCATGCCAAAACAGCTTTTTCCAACAACAATCACCGTGAAAGCTGGTAAGGCTGCAAATATAGGCTAAGAGTCATGTACTGTGTGGATACACCTTCAAAGGGACATTTGGAAAAATAAATGTAACAGGAGCAAAACCAGAAACCCAACCTTGTTTACACAAGGACAACTATTACAATATTGAATGTCTTTAAAATATATATAGGACATTCTATGAGAACGTATCATATGCCCTCAAAAGAGATGTCTGTGTAAACACCTGTTTGTATGCTTGGGACTGATGAACAGGCTAACATCCTGGAACATTAAAATGATCACTGACTAAAATTTGGGGGATTGGATAAACCTGAGGAGGAAGGAAGGATGGCAGCTATATGGAGTGGAAAGACTGTTTCACTGACAAGCTGCCCAGCAAAAGGGGCAGAGGAGAAAGAGACAAGCTCACCAGAGAAGTTGCGTTCATCATAAAATGTAATGTCCTGAATTTTACCTACCTAAATTGTTTAGAAATTAGGGCTAAATACCTTATGCAGGCTGTTTCCTTTGAATTATACTGGATTTTCTCTCTTTCCATCCTTAATACATTTTATTTTTAATAAGACCAATTGAGTCATGTTTTGCAGTAAGCCTTTGAAAGGAAGGCAACATTCTGACAAAGTGCCATCCAATGACTGGTTGGCTGATGACAAGGAATGTCAGGAACAGGTTAAATTTACTAGTAACTCATTTCACTTTATTTAGTTTTTATATTACAGCAATTCCACTGGTAGCAACAGCTATAGTTAATATTATAAAAAATAGTTTCCATTATAAACTAGGGATTCCTTCTCTTGGTTTCTAATTTTCCTTCTTTATAATATTTATATCAGGCTACTTTACTGCCTTGTAACTTTCTACAAAAATTGTCTATTTAAACTTTAACTGCATACAACTGAGCAGACATTATTTCATTACAACTATGTCATTCAAGAGGATTTTCCACACCCGAGTGACATAAGTTTGTAGTGTAGACAAGGGCTTAAGGTAAAGCAGAAATCAGTCCCTTTCCTCAGAGCCCTAACCCCAAAACACAGTAGCTGGCTGCAGAAGGAAAAAACAAGATGCACCCAAAGAAGAGGAGCATTATCAAGAGGTGCAGTCTCTGCATGTCCCAAAGACAAAAGGCCACTGGTACTCCTTTTGGGATAGTGTGGTTGAGCTCCATCCCTTATTGTGGCCTGTGTCTAGAAGGTACAAATCAAGCCTCAGATTACTACACTTTCCCCATACCAATCTCCTAAGCAAAAAACAATTTTTTAAATAATAAAAGGCAATTCTGAATAGAAAATATTTGCATGGAGAATTGTCATGGATTCAGAGATACACTGCACTTGAACCAGCCAACCAGTGACTTCTGATTTGATACTATCTGTCCTAGCTTCACTGATCTTTGTTTCTTGATGTAGTTTGTGTAAATCAGTTAATTGCTCATCTGTAAAAAATTCTGTAAAATTAAAACAAAGAAGGGATAAAAAAAAATTGCAGTCAGCTATTGTGCACATTAATGTTAATTCTAAAAGGGAAAGGATAATATATAGTATTCTTGAAAACATTTATTAAACAAAAGAAAATTTGCACCACCGAATGTGGAGTTTCCTTTGTAGAACTACTTCACATGTGGTCAGATCTTCTTGTCTGCAATACAAGATTAATGAAGAAAACAGAGTTCTAGAAGTTCAGAACCCCAAAGTCAGATAATATATTGTGAATGCTTTATGATGGCATGTGTTGTTCTGTTGGGTCACAGCCATGGCATTTTAGCCCCTTTTCAGTCTAACTGAGAACAGTGTCTTCCATGAACACAGTGGCTATTCCCTAGAGTCTTCTCAGATAAAACTAAAATTTTCTTTTTGCTGTACTATAATGTATTATCTTCCACAGATCCTGAATTCAAAAAATATCAGAACTAAAAATGATGGTTTCCATAACATGACATAAAAGTATGACATATAAGTTATAGGCAAGCATTCAGACAGTTAACCACCGGTCAAAACCAAAGCTGTGTCTCCATTAAACTAGATATATGTAAGTGCTAAGACACCACATTCAATCTTTACAAGAAAATCCTATTCTTTCCACAATCATGCAGCACAGAAACTAATACCATTTATAACCTCTATTACTACCCATTTGTTAACCTCAAATTTTTTGGGGTGTGACAGGTCTCTTATTCAACCAATCTGTAACTCACTGAAGAAAGTATAAATCTTACCTGTATTTTTTTGTATGTAGTGGGATGATCTTAAAGTAGTCTCTGGAATCCTAGATGAATTTTTATTTTTTACACTTTTTGCAGAAACGTCCCATCTACATATTGCATATGATTTCCATGAAAAAAATAAAATAAGCATATAAATATCATAAAGACTAAAAATAACACATATCTCCAGTTTAAGCCAATTTCTAGAGATATAATAGCAGCATCATCAAAATAATAAGCCAGATATGATAACCATGTCATAATTAATAACTGCTTCTTATGGAAAAGTGATTTGCCTGCTGGATGATGGAGCACTTTTTGAAGTACATGATGGATATTTCTAGACATTATAAGATTTATTTCTTAATTGATGGTGAGATTAAGAAGTCCCCTCATCAAAACTGTAAATTAACAAAAGGGAGCAAAGTAAATTTAGTTACTATTTCTCTCCTTCTATGGCTTCCCCACAACTGCAGGAGCTCCATCTCTCACCCCAAGGAGTCTACTTCCACTGCCTTAGATGTACAGGGACTTTATAGCAATTTTGTTTTAAGATCATTAATCCAAGAACAACCTGGAGCTCAGTTCGGTTCTCCAACAAAAAAATTAAAGTTGATTCAGGTTTTGGTGTGGTGGGGTTTTATTTTGTTTTTGGTAGCCATGTTCGTAGTTTGTCCAGTGCTGGGTTTTTACATTGCTTAGTGTTTACACTGCACTGCTCAAAGCCTGTTTTTTTTATTATTCTCTGGCAACTCAGGATATGTCCAATCTGCTCTTGCTCCTGCTAGACACTGGCAATCCACACTGGCTGCAGCTATCTGAGTTGTCTAACCAATGCTCATGCTATCAACATACACCAAATCAAGTTCGGCTTCATATTAGAATTTTCCATTCTGGCCTGGCCTTCTGATATGCATCCCCCTACTAATCTTGCTAGTTCCCAGCCCAAGAAAGTGGTCATTAACTTGTGATGGGGGACAAAGGGCCATTTGGTACTCATTTTAACAAGATTTCCAGCCTGCATTTCCTCCCAGTGACCATAAATCCATCCTCCTCTGACAGAGTACTCCTGACTTGCCAGTACCTAAAACATTAATGCAAAGGTTTACAAATAATTTATTTAAAAATCACAATGTTAGTATTTTTAATAGCCCATTTTTCTTAAATGCATGTAGAGGGCTACAAAGAAATAAGACTTACTTTTCAAATGTTGATTTAGCTGCACATAATGAGATTTGTTTTGTTGGGGTATAAACCTTGTTTGTAGATTCTGGTCCACATCCATGCTGCCTTAGTTTAAATTAAAATGGTTTTCCATATAAAGAAACACAAATCAAATACTGGCATTAACTGCAATATAATTATGTTCATTCCACTGATACTTGAAAGCTTGTGGTTACCCAAGTTTAGTATCAACTCCCCTCTGCCCACCAAAAAACAAAACAAAAACAAAAAGGCTGTTGTAATGTGTACAATGGCCGCAACTACATCGTTCTATTTTTAACTCTTTCATTGAAATGTATGTTGTGTTATAAAAATCCCAGTGCTGAATTTAGCCCCCACTGAAGGCAAGTCAATAACCTGAATATTTATGAGTTTCTTTATCTAGATTATATACAACAGAGATGACTGTGTTTATGTATGAGAAACACGGAATAGGGTGCAACTGTTTCAAACTTTGACAGTCAATAAAATGGCTGAAAAAGTAAATTTTTATCCTCACACACTTCTGGTACAACACTACCACCCCACCACATATCAGTATCTATAAGGCCCAGTTTTAGCAAGTAGCCAAATTAAGCCACAGAGGACAAATTTTACATGATTTGTGACCCAGCCATGCTGAGAACATTCCCTTTCTTCTACACATACTCAATGTTGTAGTTAATTAAAATTATATTTTATCTAAAGGCATGTGTCTGATTAAATGAATCAGTAGTGGAAATCACATTTATAGATTATCAGTTCTAGCTATATCATCAGCTTCCTTGCACGTTTACAGCTCAAACATTCACTATACCTTTTTAATAGCTCTCTCTGAAAATGACAATGACAACTGATTTCAGCTATTGAACATACTTTCCAAATAGAGTTTATGTAGCTTTCTATATTAAAGCACAAAAATATAAAGTTGGGATCACAGAGCAATTCATTTTCAACATTGATTTTTGCATATTCAATCTTCAAATTCACAAAACAACATGTCATTTGAGGTCTTGAAGGTAGATCAGTAACATCAATAGTCTCCACAAATAACCAAATCATCATCAGCATGATCAAGTCAGTGAACATGATTAGCTGCCAGCTAGCTGAGTGCCAAGTTAATTATTTATCTTCATTTTTATTTCAGAAAATAGAAACTCCAGTAGACACCATTTAACAAATAATGACAGATGGTTCATTGGAAAAAAGTATTTTCTACAGTTACAAAGTCTGAGGGAATGTTTTTCTAGTATCTTCTATTACCTTTCAAAAGCCCTCCTATTACCTTTCAAAATCCCAAACATTTTAAAAATCAAATTACAGTATCTCACATAGGTGATAAAGCTACTCAGACATGGAATACAACAACAACAACAAAACCATGGACAGATGGAGTTTAATATCTATTCCTTAACAATATTGAGATAGACAGTATTCAACTAAAAAACAAGAATTAAACTGAATATGGCACTCTTACTTAAATATTATTTAAATCTATTATTTAGTTTTGAGAAGATTAGAGTAAATGCATACAAATGGAGAAAATGCAACATATGTTTTCTGTACAAACTATATACTGGCATATCTCATATATGATATATCTCCTATATACTTTGGGTCATTAGCTTTTTCTTAAAAATCTAGACTAAATTTTCAAAAGTGACTAGTGATTTTGGGTACCCAACTTGAGACACTTTAAAAGGTGTCTGATATTCAAAGGGCAGAAGCTTAGTACATTCTGAAAAATCAGACCCCTTTAAAAAGCATCTTAAACTGGGCATCCAAAAATCACTTTTGAAAATTCATACTATACAAAATGTAAGAAGGCCTATACGTATCTGATTAGGAATAGGCTTTTCAAGTGAGTGGGAATGAATCGAATGCACTCTAGCAGTTAACTCCTATTTTCTCCTTTTAATTAAATATTAAAATAAGTTCTATGACTGATCATTACTGCAGGTACTAACTGGTTTGACTGAATTGGCCAAGACCATTACAATGTAGTATTTCTATCACTTTAAGATGACTTTTCAAGACAACTTTCTGGAAGATTCACCAAATAAAGCCTACATGGAGCTGAATAAGAAATAAATAGACCGCATCCAGATTGCAAGGAAGCTGTTCCCATATCTTTTATATCTTATATCATGTTTTGATACCCATTTTCTAGCACAGGAAGCAAGCAGCAGTAAATTGGCTTTTGAAAATGTACAGGTAACTCTTCCAGACTGTATTAAGTGCTACAGAGGTCCCTTAACTGTTAAATAAGAATTTTCAAACTTCAATAAAAATATGGAGGCAAGAATCTCAAAAATAATTATACATACTAGGGGTTATATATTCATATAATAAATACCTCCATTCAATTATCTGCCTGTAATAAAGCTCAATGCTAGAAAAAGAGACTATAACATTCTTATAATATTATTACTCTTACTGGAAATGAATATTCCTACTTTTTATATTGATTTAGTGATATATTTAATACAGCATTGTAATAAATTGCAGTTATATTTTACATAATGATTGTTCAAGGGGAAAAAAATCACAAGTGGAATTTATTCCAATTCCAGCTATTAAAAAAAAAATCTAGTAACTCAGGCAATATTATAGAGCCATATGGTACGAGAAGTATCATAACACCGAAAGCAGTCCACTTGGCAAGAATTTTAAGACCAAGTTTTAAAAAGTGGCTTAAAATTGCATCTAAAAGCTTTTCCATATATGTGCAAAGTTTACTGGTTAATTTCTATTATTTATTATTTTACAATGTCTAAATATATTATCCTTGTGTGAAAACTGAGAGGTCAAAAGTCCAATTACCTACTACCTACCAGATTTACATGTGCAAATACAGTTTGCATGCAAAAGAAAAATTAATGAAAATGCATCTATCCAGGAACAAAAAAGTTCACTTTTAACATTTGATCCATTTAGGCTTTGGAGTTACTCCAAGTTTACACTTGTGTAAATGAGTTAAAAATCTGGCACCTCAAGTTAAGTTTTATGGACATGACAGATCAACAAGGAAAGACATTTTGGAGCAATCTTGGATAATCACTAAGGGCCAGATTTTCAGACAATTTCATTAACAAGCATATTCACATTTTTTCATGCATTCCCTTTCATGTGTACAAAATCTGCAAGTCCAAATTTAGAAACCACTTCTAAAAATGTGACCTTAGATCAGTTACTGTAGAGTGACACCTGCCTTTTGACTGCTTACATGGATGAAGAGACCTTGTCATGATGCATGATCCTGTTCCACTTAAGTCGATGGTAGCTTTTCCATGGACTTTTAAGAGAGCACTCTAAGAGCCATGGTAACTTATTTATTTTGAAAATTTTTCCCGGTTTTCACTTAATCTTATAAGTGTTTTAAATATAGTGGTTGATATTTTCAAAACAATTGAGATCATTCAGGACCTGAACTTGCACTCATTAAGGCCAATAGCAAATCTCCTGTTGACTTCAGTGATACAGGATCTGGCCCTTACATAAATCTTCCATTAATTTTCATCAACTAATATTTCTAATTTTAGTTTATACATGAATTCTATTATTTTAAAACCAAAAGATTATGCACAACAAAAAATGTTTTAATAGTTTCTGAAAATTATTTTATATAAATTTATTCTACAACAGTAAATATTCAAACTGAGAGAAAATAACTATTCAGTAATACAAAATTTAAAGGCCTTAAATTAAACAATATGTACTTCCATAATATCATCAACATTTAAATTCTATTTTAAATGCGCCATCTAAATAACAATGGTGCCAACTGAACCAAAGGTTAAAGTGTTAATCCATGCATTTCCAGTCTTTCAAAATTAATTGGGTGACAAATGATTTCATTATCTAGCTCTAATTGCTTAAAAAGGCATGTAATAGATCAGCTGCAAAATGAAAGAGATCATCTTACCGTGGCACTGTTTGAATTGGTTCAATAACCACTTCTTCTAAAAAACAAATTAACAACAGCTGTTTAAAGTTCTGATTTACTTAATACAAATTCTGATTTTCAATTCTAAACATTTTTTTGACTGTGACAGTGTAAAATGTTTCAAAGTTTCAATTCAAATTTGCATTGCTAAACAAATAAAAAACTTGCTTACTGGATTTTTTTAATCATCAGGACAAGCTAATATACAATAAAAAAAGAGGTTTTTTTTCTAACACTAAATCATTATTTAAGTCACTCACCTTCCGGACCAAACACAAGTAATCTGCCATTTTGTCCATTCTTTTGGTCCTAAAATAACAACAGAAGTAATATTAAAAAAAGTGAAAATCAATGTAATTACTTAAGATACCTATTCCGCATTAGTAAAGATTCTTGCAGTGATGCAAATTCCTAGGACTTCAACAGAATGCCACACCAGCATGGAGAATTGGAGTTTTGAAATTGCTTCACCATACATACCAAAATATCAAACAGCAAAAGCTATTGTTTTTCAATACAAAAGCTAAATACGGAACAAAACACATCAACTGCCCATGAAAGAAATGCAGAAGTAAATCCTAGGGAAAACTAAGTCTTACCTTTTTGGCATCTGTCCTTTCTAAACAGTTTTGCCTAGTAGAAAATACAGACATTTGTAATAACAAGTATACTGCTGGAACACTGGAATTTCACAGTTTGTTGAAGTGGACATGGGGTAGCAAAACAAATAAAAATAAAATCTAGAAAGCAACAAATTATCACACAATTGCAATTACTGCAAATAATTACTTAATCTGGACTCTAAAGTCTGACTCAACAAAAAGTACCCAGGCCTTTTCCGGAGTTTGTACAAGCCCTGAATGCTGGCTTCTGAACTAGAAACAACACCTACACTAGAAAGAATTGTAACCAGATTTAGGACCTGATTCAGCAACGCACGTAAGCACATGCTTAACTCCATCCCCTATTCTGTAAATCCTTTAAGTATGTTTTTACAATTGAACTCACTAGGACCTATCTGTACTTAAGTGCTTTGCTGAATTGGAATATTAGTAGGCACATAAGATGTTTTCAGCTGCAACAGTATTACTAGTATTGTAAGTAAGCTATTTAGTGTAGACAGAGCACAGGTGTTTTCAATATAATTTCAGGCAAACTTGTTTCTTCATTGTGAGCCAACTTTCCTCAGTACAAATTAGCCCTTATCTAAAATAGAATTTTTATACTGTATAGCACCAGTACACTTCCACACAGCAATGATGTAACCAGATATAGGCATTTTAATCCAGTGTCATTTTTTTAAAACGTTCACTCTAGACCAGCCTTTTCACCATTAGGGATTCATTCAAATAAACTTCCCATGCCCTGCACTCTACGATTCCATCTTCTGGGTCCATCTAATAATCTTTTTTCTCCCCTCCTATTAAACCCATGCAATTAGGCCTACATAAGAAAGTTACTTGAAACCTAGCAGGGGAGACATAACTTTGGTCTCTATTAATGGCTAAGAATATTTATTTGAACTTCTTTACGTTTCTAAAACTTATCTAAGAGACAATAGGTGGCAGATAGCTCCTGTTCATTAAATCATTTTTTTTGGGGGGGAAGAGAGGGGGGAACAAGAGGAGTCACATGTTTCTCCTGTCTGGCTAGCATCAAGAACAAATATGTACAAAACCCTACCCCATCAAAGCTTGAGTGGCAGTCTATCACTAGCAAATACGGGAGATAGCTCTCAGGTTCAGAAGCAGCCTCTGGAACTGTGCAGCACAGAAAGGTCAGAGAATTATTGTGGGCCAGGAGCTTTATTTCACCTTGATAGGGACCTAATCAATATAGGACTGTCTCAAAATGTTTTAAAAAAAGAAGAAAAATAGTCTGCTTGAGGTCAGGAACAAGCACGAGTTAACTGAAAATATACGTTTTTTCTCAACCAGAACTAAGCATTACTAGCACAAACCTATAATATTCAAAGTACAAGATGTGAATTTAACTCTTTGAACAAATATTTGTGAAGGAAGCACTTGAAAATATGACATTTTACAGTCATATCACAACAATTATAATAAATGCTATATTTAATCTTTTTATCTTTCACAATGTGCCCTTTTTGCATTAAAATTCTGATTTGATCCACTTGGCGTGGCTCCTCTAGTGCGTGATCAATTTAATGCAACAGAAGAATCTTTGATATATGAAACGATAGTTGAATGTAACACTTGTATTGTATCATTGCAAATCTCAGTAAACAAATAAAGCAATCCATTTTATATATACTATGGTTTTGGTATAAACTTCCAAAACCTGAAGAAGGAACCTTTTTTGCTCCAAAGATTGCATATTACTGTATACTGAGCCAATAAAAACTTATTTCACTAGCTTCATAATACACATGAAGGAAAGAATAGATCAATCAATGGTAGATATGGGATACCATCAACAGCCTATCTTGACTCTTACTCTACCACTAGGTCTTCCCAAATTCGCACAACTCACATTCTCTTACAGCTTGCCTCACACAACAGAATCTTCTGGAAACTTTTTGAGGCCAAGACTGTATCTCTCTTTTCTTACCTTGACACTGTCAAGCAGGCTTCTAGAATAAGTCCATCTAAACAGAAAGTTGTACATGATCTATTAAGCACAACATAGAACAGAACATGTTTTCTTAAAGAGTGTATTTTTCTATACACAATTAATTCTTTACCACAGTGTACAGTTAATGTTGGCTGTTAAAGTTTTTATATATTTACAAATGTAGATTGCAATTGATAATTATTAGTGATTCTGTACGAAAATGTTTTATAAAACCAGACAACAGAAAAATGTTGAAGGACTGAAAATTGCAAACACTGAGCTATTAAACTGATGGCTAAGATATCAGTTTATAAATTACATAAGCACTTTTCACTTTAGATATGAATTTTCTTCTTGACATTACTGGGTGTTCAAAAATCTCTGATATGATGCCATTTTAAAAAATGTTTCTGTATTATTTGTCTTTTTTGCCTTTATATATGGAGGACTTGTAAACGTTACATATAACAGACTTACGGTGTTGGTGATGTGAGAGTGACCTTAGAATCTCCTCTTTGTACATTCCCTTTATTGATATAAAACTACTGTAAAATGTCATTTAAAAAAAATTAAATTACAATTGTCTTAGTTTCATTAAGACTCAGTTGGTAGCAGTCGTACTTGGGCTAGAAGACTGTGGGTCCAAATTTTATACTAGAATAGGGCTTATAACCATGGCTGAAAATGCAATGCAGTATTAGGAAGTGACATACTGTTTAAGGGTACTGTATCTCTGATGAGACATTAAAACAAGGTCCATATTGCCTATATCACATGGCTATCCAAGTAGAAGTTAATCGCAGAACTTTTAAAGAGTCAGGGATAAATCCCATGGTCTGGTCAACATTCACTTCCTCAGTAATAAAAGAGTCTAAGTGTACAGTATAAGGCAATAAGAATTTTTGTTGAGTGCATAATGGTCACTAATTATTCCTGTTCTGTATAATGTTATTGTAAAACTATTTGGGTGCATAAAGCCAATTTATATTCAGTTTTTCTGGAAAGTTTAAAGACCAAATCCTGCTACCACGTAACCAATGGCAAATTCCCATTGACCTCACTTAGAGCAGACCTCTAATATTTTTCATAATGTACATTTATTCAGTAGACTAAACGGGATTTTTTAAATCTTGTGAAGTCTTGTTACTTTGTATGGTTTTCCTTCCTTTGTAAAGATTTTAGAACTATCAGTTCATTAACACTCTCCCATGAATGAATGTAGATCAAATTTAGAAAACAGCCATGAAGAGATGTATATATTTGAAATGTGAAATACTGTAGTACTCTAGAGTAACATCTACCTAAGCATACTCAATAGAGTCCCTGGTCATCAATGGCATTTGCTCAATGGCTTGCTGTATATTCCAAACTTGTTATACTGAACCAATGCTGCTGTTATACTGAACCTATGCCTCAGGACAGAACATCCATGGTATAGACTATCTAACATTGCATTCAACAATTGCCAATAGAGGATATTTTAACAACTTTTTTTTCCTTCTGAATAATTATAATCCAGAAGTACGGCCAGTTTTCTTCATAAAAATAATCTGTGTATTATTATATAAATAAATACAGACATATAATTTAAAAATTTTGGGGATCACTGAGCAAAAAAACCTACAGCAAGATGACTATAAAAGTAAGAGGTATGTACAATTAGCTGAATAAATACAGACTGTTAGACAATGAATTTCCAAAGTTTGCATATGGTACATGGAATTGCATATAGTACATGGAGTATGACACAGCCAGTTGTACAATACAAAGGCCCAGACCCATACAGCCCTGTGTCAATACAAAATTTGTATCTGCATTCAATTTGCAAAAATGGTTCATGGATATAAAGCGGATTTGCAGGGCTCTAAATACAAAATTTGTATTTGCAGCCAATCTGCGATCTGCAAAAATGGTCCGTGCATATAAAGCAGATATCCATGGATTTGCAGGGCTCTATAGATCCATGAACGGTCTTAGGTGTTGCGATGCTGAGCACTGTAGCATCTAACTTCTAGGCTCCTGGAAAAATCACAGGAACAGTACTGTGATCCACAAAGCCTGAGGTAGGTGCCTAGGCTCCTACACAATGAATGCCATCTAATCCAGCCAATGGGTAATGTCAACCAGAGGGGTGCGTGCTAAACCCCGTCCCTCTCATGGAATAGGTGCCTAAGTCTAGGTTGCAGGGAAGTGCCTATCTCTGCCTGCAATCCACAAACCAGGGAATATAGGCGTTTGGTCACCTAACTCATGTGCAGGGGCCTGATCCAGTAGACTTACTCAGAGACTGCCTGCTAGATTGGGCCTTTCAGGTACATTCACACAAAACAGGCAGGGGGGAGAAGAAAGACCACTTCCCTTACATCCTTTTACCTAGTGGACAGGATACTCACCTAGGATGTGGGAGACTCTCAGTTCAAGTCCACCCTTCTTCTGAGTGGGAGAAGTGATTTGAACAGGGACCAGCCACCTCTCAGGTATATGCCCTAACCACCAGGCTATGAAATATTCTGATGTGGGTCTCCCTCAATCTCATCTGTTAAAGTTATTCCATTTCAATTAAATAATTGAATAATTAAATATTAATTGGGCCAGTGAAAGAATCACAATGACTATAGCCTAATGATTAGGGCAGTCACCTTAGAGGCAGACAATCCCTGTTCAAATCCCTTCTCCTCAGGAGGGGGACTATGTGAGTAGCCTATCCACTAGGCTAAATTTTATAAAGGAAGTCTTCCTCCTCTGACCCCAACCCCTGGCTGTTTTGTGTAAACTTGCCTGATAGACCAGCTCTCTGAGCATGCTTACCCGGACCAGGACCCACACGCAACTTAGGTGGCTGAACACCTATCTTCCAAGGTTTGTGTCGCGCTCTGGGGCTTAGCTAGGAGATAGACAGCCAGGTAACTAAAACATGCGCACTGAAGCCTCATTCAGGGAGGAAATAGGCACTCAGCTGCCTCGTGAGGCTGCAGCATACATGTTCAGAGGTAAAAGCTTAGGCACTGAATGAACTGAGGTACCTACAGGATTAGAAGGCAGCTGAGCAGGAGTTCTGTGGATAACAGTGGTGCCTGAAAACAGGACTTAACTGCTGAAGTACCTTCGTGGACTACACTTAAATTCATTCTCTGAATTGATGTTTTTACAGTGAGGAGAGATGTTGAAAAAATTTCCCTTCATTTTTAATTGGGACTTGGAAGCAGGATTGGGAATTCATATATGTATTTCCATATTACGTCTCTAAGCTTGTTAGAGTCTTATTCTTCATCTGTGCAATTTCCTGGAAAGTGGAGATGTGAACTACATAATTCACAGAACAACACCACTAGGTAGATCCACATCACTCCACTGTTATTAGCTTTGAAAAAGTGTGAAAGTGGCCACACTGAAAGACAAGCTGCAAATATGAGGGATTTTTCCTAAACAACTGAACAAAAACTTAAGCTTGAGAAAATAAAAATAACTGCATGAAACATATGCTTACTTATGATTTTATCAGCAAATATAATAGCTGATTTTTAAAATCTGAATGTTGGAAATAATAACACAATTCTTCACTTTAAAAAAAATTGCATTAATTCGTAACACAAAAAATACCTTCTGGTCCAATCACTTCCAGCATTCCAGAAACCTGAAAAAATTTACAGGAAAATAATTTAAAAATTATCATTTAAGAAACACAGTTTTTAAATGGGGACAGTAAACTAATTTGTTAGCTGCATCTCAATATTCACTCAACTAGATAGTTCTCCAAGAAGCTCTTTTAAACAGAACCAGTTAGTTTGTTATATACTATAAATGGTTAACTTTCAATATGCTACAAATTGCCTGATTGCACACCAAAGATGGATGTGTACAACTTTTCTTCCAGTCAAAAATACAACTATGAGTGAAAGTGATTGGTATTAAGTATATAATCCTGTGACACACAGCTCAGAACAATGACAAAAATAAATAGAAGAGCCATTTCCTAA
The DNA here is from genome assembly GCF_026122565.2 of Emydura macquarii macquarii. Taxonomy (NCBI): domain Eukaryota; kingdom Metazoa; phylum Chordata; order Testudines; family Chelidae; genus Emydura; species Emydura macquarii. The sequence goes on from NW_027131390.1 coordinate 75,719,857, forward strand.
AAGTACACTAAGCAGGTACAAAAATCCCAATTCCATATAATGACAGTAAGAAAGATCAGCTCTCCAATTCCTTAACTGATAGTGTTTGTGGGTCCCTGGTATCAGTATCCCAATGCCCCTCTCCCCTATTTACAAATATGGTTCTTTGTGCTCTCCCATTCTACTATCCCCTTTTGAAGAAGGGTCCTATTTGGCCAGATGTATGTGTACATCTGTGCTTTGGTCACTGGTGTAACAGAGAGGAGAATCATGCACAGTGAAAGGAATCACTGGGAAAAAAGTCTGACATCAGTAGACTTGGCATTTTTATGCACTCTCTTCTGAGAGGAGAATTTAGTTCTAAGTTCACCAGATAATTATGCAATTGTACATTTATCTTTTTCTAAACAAAATCATGTGAATTCAGTGCTCATCAGTGCCAGGGAAAGAGGACTTCAGTCTCCAGTTCTGTCAGTCTGGGACAATGTCAGTAAAAGCTTTCATACACTGCCCTGCCAACATGTCACAAATCTGATTTGAATGGACCATCTTTAGGGATTAGAAGGTAATTAAATCTTCATGCCCATTTAGTCCTTGGCTTTACTGCTGAAACTAATAGCAATTATGGTGATAATTTTTACAATGTGGATACTTTTTCACTAGAAGTCAGACTGAGAACACCAAACTCATTTCATGCAACCATCAGATGGTAACTTCTCAACCACTATGAACACGGGCTGTAATGGACTAGCGCTGTAAAGATAAACAATTCTATACCTTAGTATCAGTGACCTATGCCAGCTAAAATGTTTTAAATATGCATACTATCAAACTTACCAAATCCCATAGTCTACTGTGTAAATATGTACTTAAGTTCATAAACATTTGCTATGAAATTTTTCTCATAGAAATTAAGCAGCTTTACAAAGATTACCACTCATATTAACAACTTTGACCTTTGTTTTAACATATAAAAAGAGATTGCAGTGAACTTGGGACTTTTCACTGGTCAGATTGTATTTTAAACTAAATTAGCTTTCAAGTTATACAAACATATAAAAAGCTTTAAAAACTTGCAAACCCATGTATTTCATTCTCAGCTTTAAAAAGTTTTCTATTAACAAAAGAAAACATAACTTCTTTAGACTTTGTATACCAAATTTCTGCCTAGGTGAGATTTTACAGAAAATTTACACGGTCCCAAAAAATAGGGTTTTATAATGGAAGTGCTGATACAATCTTAACTCTCAACAAGGTGAACTGTGATCATATAATGCCTGATACTAACAACAACAGCAACAACAACAAAGGCCTAACAAGACAGTGAGAGAAAAGTATCTTGATGTCAAGTGACTTACACCAAAGAGATGTTGGTGAACTATAGATAGGATTTACAACTTTGCAGGATACGTTTCTGAGATCCTGATTGCTATATACGTGTTTCAGATATGAAGGATATTTGCATCAAGTGTTTTGTGCTGAATCCTTGAAAATCCTGTCTATCAAAAAAATCAGAACTTACCTTTTGAAAATAGAAGAGCTAATGTGACATAAACAAGCCAAAGGTAGTTTCAATCCGTGCCGCAAAAGCCAATAAAATGTGACCATTTACGTTAAAAAAAAGCACCATAAATTATCAGAGTATTATCAAAGCTACATTTAAGGAGCGGGGGCAGACTTTAAAGAATAGAAAACAATAAATAATTAATGTAATAATAAAGTGCCTTACAGAATTCAGGAAGATCAAAGTCAAAGACAAATTCTAGTCTTGATGAAGCCCCTGATTACATAATGTGTTTACATTAGAAGGCAGAATTTGACCCTAATTAAGCCACAAATCACTCCTGTGAGGCTGGGCAATTATATAAGGCCTTTTTACAGATGAATAAATTGAGTTATATACAGTCTGGAATTAGGGCTAGATTTGTAAAGGTATTTAGGTGCCTACTGGGTTTTCAAAAGCATCTAGGCAGGTTAGGTACCAAACTCCACAATTCTCTTACCTTGGGGGCTGCAGTGGGTGGCCTGGATGGGGTGGGGAAAGTCTCTTACCTTGGGGGCTGCAGTGGGCGGCCGGGGGGGGGGGGGGGGGGGGAGGGGAGAAGAGTCTCTTACCTTGGGGGTTGTCGTCCTGGGAGTCCCCGGGCCCCAGACCACATCAAACCTGGAGAGAAAAGCAGCGTGTTTAGCAGCAGGCAGGGACCGGAGGCCGCACTCCTCAGGCAGGCACGGAAATGCGCCGGGGAAGCAGCAGCAGCAGATGCGCTACCTGTTCATGTCGCAGGCCGAGCTCGCTGACGGCGTGAGCGGCTCCCTCCGGCTAGAAACAACGCGCTGGAGACAGGCCCGGCTGCCGGAGCACGCGTGGCCATGGCAACAGCGGCCCCAAGGGCGCGGACTGAGCCTCCGAGAACCGGGCCCGGCCTGCAACGCTCGGGCAGAACGAAGGGGCCGGCTCTGCCCGCAGCCGGGCTCGGGGCGTCCTTACTGCCAGTGCCGGCGCGCGCTCCCTGAGCGCGGGCAGCCCACCGACGGGAGCTGGTTCCCCCGGACGGGCAGGGTTGTCCCACGGCGGCAAAGCAGCGCGCGTGAGGCCGCCCTCACCTGCCGCACGTCGCTCTGTTCCCTGCAGAAGGGCGCGGGGCGGGAGTTGGGTGCTCTGGAGTCAGAGAGTGCGCCCGGCCCCGGCCGCAACGCTCTGCGCTCCCTGCCCACGCAGTGTGTAGGTGCGGAGCGCTGCTCTAGCTCAGGGGGCAGCTCAGTAGTACCGCGGTGGTGGCTGTAGGGAGCAGCGACTTGGGAGACCAGACAGCAAGTGTGAAAAATCGGGGTGGGGCTTGAGGTAATAGGCGCCTGTGTAAGACAAAGCCTAGACTATTAGGATTGTCCCTATAAAAAGCCGGACATCTGGTCACCCTAGGGCCCGGAGAGCAACTGCCTGGTATAAGGATCTGACACCAGGCACAGCTGGCAGGAACAAAGCGCTTCCTCTGGCCTCAGTCACCTGCTGTGAAAGTAGCCATACAGATAAACCTACCCGGCCTCATCCCCGGAGATGAAGGATTCTGCCATGCCTAGGTCGCTGACACTGACCATCTCCCCTTAACCCAGCCCTAGTTCCGTGTCCCTGTGCTCAGCGTCCTGGGTGCTCTCCCTCTGCTTCCAGTGCTGGTGCCGTCCTTGGGGTAAGAGAGAACAAAGAGAGAGTCTGAAGACAGAGAATCATAGAAGATTAGGGTTGGAAGAGACCTCAGGAAGTCAACTAGTCTGACCCCCTGCTGAAAACAGGGTCAACCCCAACTAAATCATCCCAGTCAGAGCTTTGTCAAGCTGCACCTTAAAAACCTCTAAGGATGGAGATTCCACCTGTCAACCTGAGGTCAACATATAGCCGCCACAGTAATTACATTGCTTATGCGTGTCTACACTTTGTTCCTTGTGTCGGTGTTGCGCGTCCCCACCAGCGGCACTTGTACCATTGTACTGTCGGTGTGGGGCATTGTGGGAAGGCTTTAGAAAGCCAATAACATGTTCTGACCATGCAGCCTTTTGCTAGAATCTACAATGGGAATATGCATAAAGCTAGTTCACACTACCATGCAGAAGCTCTACTTTGGCAGAGGAAGCAACTTATAGAAGAGGTGTACCCTACTTTTCAGGCCCCTTTATGTTGCTGGAGTTAAACACATTAGAGTTAAACACACATGTAAATATTTGCAGGGTCAAAGTCTTATTATTAAAAATAAGTATGTTGCTTTTCTAAGTTGCTCATTATGTGCCCGGATAATTAATATTTTATTTCTTCTGGCCTGATCTTGGAGACTTACAAAGTTTGGATCTCTTGTAGTTTTCCTGCTGAGGTGTGGCATGGAGTTATCACACACAACACATAATTTTTTTTTATTATTTTGCTTTTGAAAAATGTGAGAACATTGTGATTTCACACAGTAAAATGCTAGAATGTATTTGTAGAATTTAAATAAATTAATTCCTTGTTGTTCGTCAGCTCTATGCTTGGCTAAATTTCACCCTATAGGCTTTTCTGAATGTGTAGATATTAAGTCTCCAAGTTTGTTTGATCACATTAATACTTACATAGCCCTCCTATCAGCACTTAAAAGAACGTTGCAACTTTCTGAAAAGTGAAACACTATGTCACAAACTAGCTCTTACTTGCAATTCTTATTTTCTTTGAACATCCATTTGCCAAAATTTGATTGCAGTTTGTGTATGCTTCCATACAAAGGAAAGACTTGTGTAGGGGAGCACATGGTCAAAAGTGATCAGAATGGCCATTAAGTTTGTCTCTGGCTGATTCAAGACTTAAAGGCTGAACCAATGGACATTCCCTAAAGAAATGAAAAAAGAAGTTTAGATGAGAATATTTTTATACTTCTCTTTTACCTTTTTGAATAAATCGTGATAGATAAAAGTGATATAGCTCTACAGAAGATGCTGCTGAATGAGCAGCAAGTCAAGAGGTATAGTTGCATTGATTGGAAGTGCAATTTTTCATGGGTGCACCATTGAAACCATAGGAATGTAGGCATTCCTCCAGTCAGACCTCGTGAAGAGACAGACTGCTTTCATCTTACTTACTGTTTTTAAGATTAAAATGTAGAAATTGGGGCCATGTTAGAAAATGATCTATGATCTAGTTTAGTCCACCTATCAATCCAGAGCAGGGCTGGGTGGTGCTTCCTTCCCACCCCAGTGGAGGCTGGCCCAGGCCCCCCAAAAGTTCCTCCGTAGAAGGGGTTCCCACAGTTTGGGGACCTTTGGTCTAGCCCTAAGGTCCTCATAATAAAGTGACAGCTCTAAAGCCCTTGGAGAAGCTGAAGGACAGGACTACAACCGAGAAGGGGCGATCGCCTGAACCCTAAGTAGCACTGGTGGTGGCATTCCCCTTTTACAGCATTACTTTGCACTTTTCAACGTTGAATTTCATCTGCCATTTTGTTGTCCATTCACCCAGTTTTGTGAGATCCCCTGTAACTCTTCTCAGTCAGCTTTGGCCTTAATTGTTTTAAATAATTCTGTATCATCTGCAATCTTTGCCACTTAAACAAAGAGGCTCAAAGATATGGAACAGCTTCTATACAAGGAGAGACTAAAAAGATTAGGACTGTTCATCTTAGAAAAAAGACTTATTAAGGTGATATGATAGACGTCTATAAAGTCATGAATGGTGTGGGAAAAGTGAATAGCGATGTGTTATTTACTCTTTCCCACAATACATAAACTTGGGGGGGGGGGGGGAGCTGGTCACACAATTAAATTAACAGGCAGCAGGTTTAATATGAACAAGAGGAAACATTTTCTCACATAATGCACAGTTAACCTGGGGAACTCATTGCCATGGGATGTTATGATGGCCAGAAGTACAACTGAGTTCAAAAAAGAACTAGATAATTTTATGGAGGATAGGTCCATCAATGGCTATTAGCCAAGATGCTTAGGGATGTAAACCCATGCTAAGGGTAATTCTGAACCTCTGATTGCCAGAAGAGGAAGATGGAGTGGATCTCTCCAAAATGCCCTGTTCTGTAAACTCCCCCAATGCCCTGGTACTGGCCACTGTCAGAATCAGGATTCTGGGCTAGCTGGACTATTGATGTGACACAGGCCTCATCTACACAAGGAAATTAGGTCTATATAACTACGTCACTCAGGGGAGTGAAAAATCCACAGCCCCAAGTGATGCAGTTAAACCAATCGAACCCCTGATGTAAACTGCATAGGTCTGTGGGATAATTCTCACATTAACCTAACTACTGCCTTTCGGGAAGGTGATTACCTAAGCTAATCCCACCCATTGGCATAGGTAGTGTCAACATTGACGCGCTACAGTGGTACTGTTGCTGCAGTGCTGCTGTAGTAGTTCATGTGTAGACAAGGCATTGATATGGCAGCTTTTATGTTCTTATCTAATCTCTGATGGGGAAACAGTGTGAATCCCTCCTCCTCTTCCCCATCTGTAGATGATGGACCTGTGGAGAGCTGTCTGGCAGAAAGGGGAATGCTTTAGCGGTGACTGACATCTGCCTTCCATATGGAGAGGGAGAGATCTACATGTGGAAGGTCTCCTCCATGTGCAAGTCACAGGGGTCTGATCTGGCCCTGAAGAAGGGCTGTAGGATCTGACCCCCAACTCAGAACTGCATGGATTTATCTAATTCCATTTTACCTGCTTTAGAATTACTGAGTATTTTGAAAAAGTGCTTTGTGGACTTCTTCCCATGTTAAAAAGAGCTCAAAATGGTTTTGAATAGTATATATGTAACTTAATGCTGGAACCTTGTTTGGAGAGCTAAATATTGCCATATCTGCTAGGTACTTTGCAGGTAATAGAAAAATATCCAGTTGTAACTAAAAATCCTACCCATTAATAATAACTACAACAACAAAATTGTAGCCACAAACTGTAGTTTTTTAATCCAGGTGGGGACTTGGAAGATGCAATTAGGAGCTTTCAGACTAGGAAAAGCCTCACAATATACCCTCTTTAATCATATCTGTTTGTACTTGTATGCTTTTTCCAGTGTTCCTTCTACTTTTCATAAATAATTGTGTTCTAATAAAGGGGTTTCAAGTTATAGTTCATTTTGCATCCCCTGCTAAAAGCTACATACTAGATTTGTGACATCACAATCAGTGTCCTCACAACAGGATATTGTGACAGGATGGCTTGGCTCTTCTGTTGACTCATGCTGTTTCTTGGTGTTAGAACCCTGCATAAAGCTGTTGCAGTTCTGCCTGTATATGGCAGATGTGTTTGATTAACTCAGCCTTGGCTGTGTGAGATGAGAGTGGCTCTCTAGAGAGAAAAAATTAAGGAGCCAGGACAGAGGATGGAGGCATTAGAAGGAAATCCTAAGGAGGAAGTGTAGAGGTTTATAGTGAGCTGTAGTCTTTGCGTGACCAATAAACCCAAACCCATGAAAGGAAAGTTTGAACACTAAACAGGAGAACTGTGTGCTTTCTTAGGGATAATCCTGTTCAAAGCTATCATAAACAGGACGGCTATAATTTAATTGGAGACTCAAACAGAAGGAGAATGCTTAAGAGAAATAAAGTTTATTATATCCTCAATAATATCTAATGGTAAAATTGCACCTATGCAGACGGTTAGCATGACCTATATGCCATTTAAGTCTCACTGACACCCTGTTTTGAAGGCTTATTTGGGACTTGAGTAGGGCATAAACCTTGTGCTAGCCCTCTATACAGGTGTGAATTTCCCCCTGGGAAAAAGCAAACAAAAAAAGCAAACTGACTATCTTTTAGATGAAGGGCTCAGTCTTAACTCCATTTGCATATAAGACTCCCATTTATTTCTGAATGGGTTTGACAATGGAACAATTGCAAGGTCAGGATGTGGGTTTGATTTTTTTTTAAATATGTCTTATTAGGAAGCTCACCCATTATAACTTCAAATCACTCAGGGAAAAAATATTAAAAAGGAATTAGAGCAATACATTCGCAAGCAGGACTACTGAGTTCTCTTGCCAGTTGATCTGTTGACTTGTTATGACCTGGACATATAGTTTAACCACATAGTTTATGCTTCACTATAATAGGTATAATACTTGACCAATGTTGTGAGGCTTACTGATTGCAAAACACTTTCAGGTGCTTGGATGAAAGGTGCTGTTTAAATGCAAAGTTGTTATTAAAAATATTTAATGGGATGACCTTTGGTGGAGGAAATATTGTTTTGGAGTTCATTACTCTTAAAGGTTTGGGGAGTCACAGTAAATGCATCACATACTTTTCACAAGTTTGGAATGAAAATCAACCGGACTTGTTGGTTGGCAGGTAAATCCATCATCTGCTGAGGTCACTGAAATCTGCATCTTTACATAAGAATTCAGATGAACTTCACTAAAATGGATATATAATTAATGAGTAAACATACAGCCTTTCAAATAATTGGAGGAATAAAAATAAGAATAGAGCATCTATTCTAAAGTCATAAACTTCCTTTTCAGTAAACTGGCTACTCTTTATATTTCACTACATATAGAGTGAAACTCACCCAGCTAAGGGCCAGCACGATGACTATGCACTACGTAAGACTCAGTTAAAGGTGCATAGGTACTGTGCTAGCCTTCTCCATGGAATGAATTTAATGAATAATGCCCAAGCTATGAGTGTGACATATGTCTATTCGTTATGCCAAAGCCTGAAATACTATTGGGGGTAATGTTTCAACATAATAAAGAAAGTGAAGGATAAAATGTACATCACGTCTATAGTAAACTGAAGCTATCAAGATGTCAGCATGTAAAAGAATATGATATTGCCTGTTTTTTCAGTATTCAACAGTCTATGAGATGAGAGATTAGTAATGACAATGTTCCAGTTTGTAATATGTGAGCTAGAATTACTCCAATATTAATGTAACCTATAGATATCTGCAAAAATCCCAATATGCCCCAATAATATGATTAAATTTTTAGTTTTAACAAATGACATCTATTTGTTTTATATCATGGAGGAAGGATCAGATATGTGGACATTATTTGAGTGGATATGTCAATCAGCTAAGAAACTTTTAAAAATAGCTGCCTGTAGCAACTAATCTGATTCAGATGCAACACAGTAGAACTAGCAAATGTGTAAATTAGAAATTTGCAACAGAAATAATGGGAATTATGCTTAGAAAAGAAGAGGCATCTGGGTAATGAAATGCTAACCTTCATAAGATAGAATCCATTTGAAACAATACAAAAAAAATGCCCCAAAATAATTTAGAACACAGGATCATATTCTGACACTGATTTTTATGCAGAACTTCCTGTTGCCACTTGAATTTACCAGTCATGCAATTGGTAAATCAAGATCTGTTAGCTTATCTACGTCACCGTCAGTGGTCTTATAACTTTATAAATATCACTTTAATTCTGGAGAAATTTAAAAAAACCCTATTTTTGTATTTTTTTTAATTTTCATTTTCACTTTTTTTTTTTTTTTTGGATCCAGAGATGTATATTTAAAGAAGAGATTTCCCTTCACAATTTACTTCTCCATCTACTCAGGTCTGAAGTGAAATTATGGTCTGAAATTGTGATATTATATGTACTTCTTAGTAGCAGACTGAGATACTCATAAACCGGAGATTAGGGTTTGGTGGATTATCAAATAGAGAGGGAATATGGTCTGTAAAGACTAAAATTCTAATTCTGCAATCCTCACTTATGCATGAGTCCTACTGAAGTCATATGAGTCTTGTCTGGATCAAGGCCTGAGTAAGGACTGCAGAATTTGGCCCTTAGCTAATAATAGTCCAGGGCAATATATTGTCTTCTTTTAATATAGAACATTCCCTTTTTTCAAGTTTCTCCAGGTGTGAAAATTTTCAATATTGTACAGGAAGCATGTCAAGATTTAATTTCTGAGACCATAATGTATTTTTCTTATAGACTAATTAATTTGAATTAAGAGTGAGATAAATTTGCATATATGACGTCTGTAAATAACCTAGATTTAAAATTTCAGAGTTGAACTGCCCTTGAATAGCATACATACTCAAAATTTTAAATTAAAGAATATTAAGCATTTAATTTTATAAAACTAAGTTATTTGATTGGAAGCAGTTATAGGTGCACAATGTATTTTAGGAATGCAAAGTTAATACAGTTAATTTTATCATAGTATACAAATTGAGGTAGAAATAAGTTCTAGAAATGTATGTAATATGTTATTGCAATGTGCTGTTCCTTATTTTCCGTTCCACAAAATTCATTGTAGGATTAAATGCTATAATATTTTTGAGGTTTCATTATTTATGTTTGTCACTGATTCCAAATGTTCAGATTTTGAATGGGGTTTTTTGACTACCACACAAATTAAGATTTTAGGTAGCACTGACATTAAATTTTAACTTAAATGCATATTTTGTCCTGACAAACGTTGAGTTAAAGTTGACTTTATCCATTTTTAATTTGTGCATTTTCCTGTTTTAAATGTGGGTAGCATGTAAAATGTATGGACTACATCAAGCCTTCAGGGTTGTTTTTTAAGCAGAAATCCCCAGTAACATAGTGATAGCACTATCTGGCTCTGTTCTACCACTTGAAAATCCTAGGCCTTATCCTGCTAGCAACTAAGTCAATAGAAAAACTTTATCTACTTCAACAGGAGTTTTGTCTTCAGGCACCGTCCGAAACGGAATATGCCACATTACTGTGGACTTGAGCCTGCACCATTGAAATCAATGGGAGTTTTGCCACTGGCTTCACTGAAAGCAAGATCAGACCCTAAGTATATTATGCCAAATGAAATAATGAGTCCCATCCACTCAGAGTAATATATCTGATTAGTAGCCACAAATATAAGAATAGCAGCTAACTAAAGACCAATTGAAATATAAAAAAGTAAACTTATAAAAATGAACATTTACAAGTAGTGTGGCTTTTGATTAATGAGATACAGATCAAATCCATGCTGTAATTCAATTAGAATACAGTTTTTTCATAATGGTCTAGTTTAGAAACTACCACTGTGCTGCACCAGTAATCAGCAGGCTATTTTGTATTAGCCTTGTTTGGTATAATAGGATAATTTCACTGGAATGGAACACTGTCACAGATAGGAGCCCTACCCTTCATTTCTTATTGAGACCAACCAAACTCCTGCTATAAAACAACAAATACCTTGGGTCAACTCATATTCATGCTTCATCTTGGTCTTGCCATTTATTTAGCAGCAAGAGGCCATTATCCTGTGGCAACATCAAAGTCCAGTATATTATTTCCTAAGTGGAGCTTTCACACTGTAAAATTTTATGTCCTTTCCCCCATTGCTACCAACAAAAGCACTTTCCATCACTGTCCATTTCCTTTGTAAATAAAATTGAATTGTACATGGAGTTGAATGATTTTTTAAAACTGGTCATTTTCTTGTTTTGTGAAACAAGTTCTTATTTAAAGCAGTGCTAACTTTGGAGGCTCTCTATATCTTGTTGAGCTAATTGTACTAACCCCTTACTGTGACTTAATCCCAAAGGAAGGAAGGATGAGAAGAAGCCATTATATACCAGAAAATCTTTCAAAATTGAAAATCATTACATAGTTAACATATTTAGGGCTTGATCTTGTTTCAGTGAAAGTTTTTTCCTGAGCCAGAACTTCTGGTCAGGACCCTCTGTATGCCTATTATTTCCCCTATTACTGTGGCTTACTTCTTTACAATATAAATATGTTTTTAAATAGTATTAGCAGCCTAAAGTTAAATCTAAATGTATATTTTAGCAACAGAATTTCATTCATTCATTACATTAAAGGTATTTCTGTCATCTATGATATTATATACTGTAGTATATATGTAAGAATCTTTACTAGCCAATAGCTTATTATATCCCATTATTAATTTAATACTTTGACCCTGAAATTATTGCTGCAGAAATTATTTTAGATCATACAAATGAATATATCATACAATGTGCAATTTAGGAGAATTACAAATTAGACAGCAACTCCTAAGTATTTCACATGTTAGGCTCAATGGAGCACTTTTGAATTGGGTTATTTTCATAGAGAGGTCAAATCCTAACAAATATATAACACCATCAGTTTTACATTTACTATCATTAAACATTCTAAATACTTTTAAAACTGCTAACTCCAATGCTTGATTAAAAGCTGTCTTGCAACCCATATCTGTATTTATAATTAAGGTTGTGCCAGAATTTCTATTACAATACTCAGCACACAGGTCTATTTGAGGCTGAAATTTGACATGTAATATTCTACCTAAAAATAAGTTTTGACCAATTTTTTTGGAAGAACCTTCAACTATTTTATTGATAATTAATGGAGAAGCTTTATGTTTGTATCCAATAAAGAATTCTTAATATATTAGTCTCTATTTTTAAAAGTGAAATTTTGCAAGTGATTAGTCAAAGACCCTGTTCGGTTTGATTTTTTTAATAATTACTTTAATTTTTTTATTAGAAAATTGGCTAATGTAAAATACAGTAACTACTTTTAAAATATATTTTGGCAACATACATACATGACTGATGATAAATAATGCCTCAAAGGAAGCTGTATTAGTTTATTAGTAAATAACTTTTTTAAAAAAAATGTATAAACGTGTGTAAAAAATCACTAGCTAGATCTTAAATTACTCAAGGGAGTGGCAGTCATTTTGGCATCTTGTACAAGAGAGGGAGCATTGTATATACCCTGCCCCCCCCAAATAGTGCAAGGATGAAACAAAAGGAAAATTAAAATATGAAAAGTATTTTTAGTCGTGCTGTGACATAGCCCAACAAAAGGCAGGAAATGGCTCGTTAAAGCTGACCCACAATATCATGCTGCCATGCATTTCTCTTCATATCAGAAGGAGGTATTAACTGTGACTATTCCCACCTTTACTCGGATTTAGACTATAGTTTGTACCATCGGCTCTTTGAAGATGTATTTATTTTTTTCATATTTGTTCCCGTTTTATGCCCATGGCTTGGCTTTACCAGAAATACTGAATGCAGCATCAGCCCAAAGGAACCCACATTTTAGACCATTTACAAAGTAGAGTTCTCAACTGTATGTTATTCCTAAACCAATGTGAATTCGCACTCTGTTGTTAAAGTTTAATGTTAAACATTGCGAAACTCTGGACTGACATCCGCATTGTAGGTAAGGAGTGCACTTAGCAGAAGTTAGTTTTCTGTTCTTGTAGATCGCAATGCATTCCATAATGGATACTATGAAAACTTTGTCTTGTCTTGGCAACGATATTTCAGAGCATGAAATGTGGGGACCAGACTGTGGTTTAAGCTATTGCAACAGTTGGGTGTTTACCAAATTAATTTGGCCGATGCGTTTGTTTCAGACTAAATAAACGATAAAATAGCTCTTCAAACTGCGGCGTTCTGTAAAGCCTTCAGAAGGAAGAAAAGATCAAATGAAACCGACTCAGTGGGATCTTCCCAATGTGACCCCAGTGTTAATGTATTTATTTTCACGCTGCAGTTGCAGGTCGCTTTACAGAAACATCTCATGCTGGAGCCCCCGCGTGGAGCCAAGGACAGGAAAAACACTTTTATTCAAACAAAGGCTGCTATTAAATAACTTGTACACAAAACTTCAGTCTTTTCCCCTGAAAGAAGCGAGGGTCCAAGAGCCAGGTCCCCCCAGACTCACGCTGCTGCTTCTATTTACTGTCTTAGAGCAACCCATTGTAACCACGTTTCCAGAGCGGGGGAGTGATGCTGACTGCGGCCCGGCCTGCGCCCAGAGCTCTCCCTGGAGGGGAGCGGGACAGAGAGCTGGAAACAGCTGGCGCGTCACTCCCACTGAGCAGCAGCCAGAAAGATCCTGATGCCAGTAGCAAGGCGTGAAGGACTCACGTATTTCCCGCATCTTTGCCCTGGGGCCAGGGAAGTGGACTAGTCCAAGGGACGGATAGAGATAGGCCGGTGCTGCCCGGGGCTCCTCCCAGGCCCGAGGCAGGCCTCTAGTTCCCAGAGCTCCACGGGACGCTACCTTGGGCCTTCCCGGGCAGGGCCTCGGACAGGTCCTCGATCGCGCTCACACAGGGCCGAGCTCCAGAGCAAACTGCTGGGCGAGGGCCGCCAACCCCGAGCAGCGCTGCACCGATGCAAGTCCGAGAGCTCCCCCCAGGCGAGGCTCCTGCAGCTCCGCGGCTGCGCGTCCCGGATCTCAGCTCCTCCAGTCTCTCGGCCGGGACACGGCTCCAGGCAGCCAGGTGCCCTCAGGCGGGGCGGGGCGGGAGGTCCCGGCCGGGCTGCACGCCCGGGTCACAGGCCCCGCGCGTCCTCCCGCTTCACGCCGTCGCCCGCGGCTCTTAGCTTCTTGTTCTGGTGGGTCTTCACGTGCTTGGCCAGGTGGTCGCTGCGCATGAAGCGCTTGCCGCACTCGGGGCAGGCGAAGCGCTTCTCGCCCGTGTGAGTCCGCAGGTGCCGCTGCAGCTCGTCCGAGCGCGTGAAGCTCTTGCCGCAGAAGAGCCAGTTGCAGACGAAGGGCCGCTCGCCCGTGTGCCAGCGCAGATGCGCCTTCAGGTGCGAGGTCTTGCCGTAGACCTTGCCACAGCCCGGGATGTGGCAGATGTGCTGCTTCTTCCGGCCCGGCTCCGCCTCCGGGGCGCTGCCCGCCGCCGCCTGGCAATTGGGGCAGCGGCAGCGGCGGCAGCGGCGGGCCGTGGCCGCCAGGGGAGACTTGGTTTGCAGCAGGGCGGCGATCTGCGTCTGGTACTGGGCCAAGTCCGAGGGGCCCAGCACCAGGCTCCTGGGCAGGGCGGCGGCAGGGAAGCGGTGGCTGCAGCCGCCCGGCGCCCCCGCCTGCTGGAGGCTCCACCAGGGGATGTCTTCGGGGGCCGGGTTGGGGGAGAGCTGCCTGCAGGGCTGCGGCGGGGGCAGCAGGTTGGAGTAGCCGGGAGGCAGGGCGGCCTGGGCGGCGTAGGGGACGTAGGCCGGGGGGCAGCTGGAGGGTAAGGCGGCCATGGAGGAGGGGAGCATCTTGACTGGGGAGAACTCATAGGGGTAGGAGGGGTCAGCCGGGGGGGTGAGGGGCAGCTCGTGAGCGCCCCCGAAGGAAGGCTGCAGGTGGCTCTTCTGGGGGGTGAGCCCCAAACTGGGATGCGGAGGGGGGAGCCCCCCAGGGGAATGGGCTGGCATCTCGCTACTCCACGGGTGGAAGATCCTGGATGGGGATCCCAGAGCTGGGTCGTAGGAGACCTGCAGAAAATCCGAAGGGGCGGCGCCCGGCTGTCCGATCCGGCTACAGGTGGCGGCCAAGAGAGCCAGGGGCGAGTGCTTCGCCAAGTCTGGGGAGGCGCTGGGGGTGCGATCCTGAATGGGGGGAGGGAGGAGGAAGACCAGGTCACTAACCTCTCCCAGATCATTTACCGTCGCTGCCGACCCCACCGCCGTCTCCCCTTTCCACCCACCCACAGACGCTGCAGCTCGAGGAACAAGAAAGTTTCTGTGTGTGTTCTCCAGGGAGACGGAGAGTGCCAATCACTCATCATCACATGGCCAGAAACTTTCCGAAAACAATCCTAATCTGTCTGTAAAGAGAAGCCCGAGCCAGCAGCAGGACAGGCCGCAACAAGCATCTCTCGCCCTCTCTCTAAACACACGCCCGCCCTGTCCCGTGTGATCTCCCCAGTAACTCTAGATCGCGCATGCAGAAGTAAAGGCCCATCATCACTCTACCCCCTCCGCTGCTCCTCAGCCCGGGACAGGATTTTTTACAGTGCCCATCGCAGGCGAATGGTTTGAGCCCCCCGGGTTCTTCACCTACTCACCGACCAGCCTGTGACGGCAGCGGGAAGTTATTACTGCCACGCGATTTCTTTAGCTTCCTTGAGACCTGCCCTTCCAGCTGGACCAAGCCTCGGACGGCGGGGTGACACTGCCGCAGCGGGACGGGGCGATCCCCAAGGCCGGACAGAACAAAGTAGCCCGGCTACTCCCTGCGCTGGCGCTGCTTGGAGCGTTGTCCCCCCCTCTCCCCGTAACTCCAAACTTACGTTCGTCTCTGTAACACTCAAAGAGCCCCCGCCCGCCAGCCCAGCTCCCAGCCCGGCCCAGCTCCCCGGGGCAGCGCTGGTACTGACCTGGAGGAAAGCCTGCAGAGAGTCGTTCCGGAGGACGGCCACTGCAGCCATGGTTACCGCTCCCGGAGCCAGGGGAGGACACCGGGGCAGCGCAGAGGCATGGAGACGCCCAGGGGAAGACGAAGAGCTGCCCAGCTTCCTTCTCTCTCCTGTCCTCTGATCTCTGCGTCCGGCCCCCGCCACCCCCCGCGCGGCGCGATCGGCGCGGACTGTCTGACTGCACCAGGATCACCTCCAAGAATTTGATAAGGACTTTGCTGGGCCGCCAGCCAGTCAGAGGGAAGATTTATGGCTTTGAAGTTTGCCGCTACCCAATCATCAAAGAATAGCGGCTCTTTCAGAAGCGAAAGCAAATCCTTTGAATCCACAAAGCTCCTATGGTGTGTTTGTTGGTCTGGATAAAAGAACTGATTATTAGGGGGGATGGGAAGGGAGGAGATAAAGGCGGGACAATTAATGAAGTAATCACTATGTGGGAAATGTATATACACAAATAATTGGATTTTCTTGATCAAAGGGCCCCTTACCGCCTGGAGACCCTCGCACTGGATGCTCAAGACACGGGATCCTCCCCTCCCCCGCTGCCTTTTTTTTTTTTTTTTGCAATTAAGGATTTGTAGCAGAGCCCTAAAGTGACAATATGTCTTGGTTATCTGCGGAGAAATCTGCCTCCGGATTCCGCTGTTCGAGTTTGATGACTCAGAGTAACAACACCAACACAGCAAGTTCACCTGAGCGGGGTTGGTGGATCCCAGCTGCAAAACTTCCCTGGAGTCCCCCTCCCCCGCCCCCCCAGCTGAAAAAAGAGCCACTGCTACGGCTTAGCGAGCAGCCGCACGGGTTTACTCGGGGGTTGGTTTCACTGAGCGCGGTCCGTGCGCGCTGCGTTTTCTGCAATCACTGTGGCACTGGGCTAAAGCCAGATGTCGATGTAGTGGAGTTACAATGACGGGTTCTTTGGTCACGGGCAATCCGCATTAACACTCAAAGACTGCGACAAGAATAGAGAAGGGGGCAGTATCCTTTTCCTGGGGCGGGGGAGGGCGTGCAGGTGTGTAAAAGACGTGACATTGTTTTACAGTGAAGGGAGCGTCTCTCTTGGTGTTTTGTTAGTTAGTCTTTCTTCTAGTTTTCAGCTGTTTTGTATGTAAAATGCCTCCCCGTTTAGCTGACTCCGTTAAACTGTTTGAAGGACAGTAGGGTGGTGGCACCATCGTCCAAGACACCGGAAAGAAACCATTACTCAGCTCTCCGCTTAAGCATCTTGACCCAAAGTGAATCTGTTCCTCCCGGCTCCCTGTGTGTTTTAAAACCTTCGGCCCACCGGAGCGAGAAAACTCCCCGCAGCAAACTCGTGTCTGGGGCTAGCCCCGGAGTTCAGATCTCAGCTGAGCCCCGGGGCGTTTCGAAGGTGCTTGTATGTTACAAGGCTGGGGCGAGAGGAAGCCCTGTGGCGATGCACTCTCGGCTAGCTACGTGCAAGCGCCAACAAACCGCGCGCTCATTCTGCCCACCGCGCCCTTGTCTTTGAAAACAAGCTCCGCTCTTCGCTGCTGGTAGAAATAGCCCCACGGCCTCTGCTCAGTCCGAGCTCGTCCCCTCTCTATAAATCAGCCGACGAGAACACGTGACAGAGAAGGACGGTCATTAATAGATTGGAAAAACTTTAGAGCAAGCTAGTTCCCTGCTCCTCCCTTCGCTTGCATTTCTGGAACTGTTTCCCCAGGTAACTCGATCCTCCCAGTAGCCGTCGGCTTCAATTGTATTCACATTGCCAATGAAGTCTTTTTAAACCGCAGCACACAGAGATCTTTATCTGGCTTTCCTGTAGAAACAATCACTGGCCTCTCAAAGACTTCCAAGAGTGGTAGGGCTTGAATTGGATCGGTTTCTTTGAAGGGATTAAAGTGCCAAGTCCTCTCCCACGGCTCCTATTGAGTCCCGGGGAGAAGTATGGCTCCCGCTGGGCCCCCCACCCGTAACACTGACCCCCTAATGCGTGAGCCACTCGAGGCTCTTCCCTGGGACTTGTAAATGCTTAATCAGCTCGCCAACAGGGAAATGAGTACAACACAGCCAAGACTTCGCATCGACTCTGCCCCATTGCTAACGTTCAAGTCTCCTCTGCCGTGTGTAACCTTAGAGATAAAGGCGCGTCTAACTTGGTGAATTATTCGGCGAAGCTGACATCTGATTCGGTTTTGAGATGCAGAATACGGTTTTAGGGCTGTCATTTTTTGTCCTCAGATTATAGCAGAGGGCGAGGAGGAGCTGGTAAGTACAGGTCTCCAGGACACGCGTTCAGTATTATGACAGCTATGACAAGCAAACGAAGAACTCCCATAGTGGGACACATCAGTTTCTGGACACACTTAAAACCAAATGCTGGCCGTGCCATGCGGGTGATCTCTCCTCCCAGAGTTGCGAAAGGTTTACGTCTTATTGAAAACATGCGAGGGAATGCAGTAGCTCCAGGGCTCCGACAACAGAGGGCTGGGATCGCTCGAGATCCAGGGCACGGCGCTCGGAAATCTCCCCAGTCATCCCGCTCTTCCTTTGGGGGCTGCGGGACATTTCAGAGAAAGCTTTTCCCAGGTTACTTGAGCACACACACATCGACAAGTCAGTGCCCGGGGCTCTCTTCGGAAGCAGCCGGGGTAGTCCCACTTGCCGTTTTTCTGAATCGAGGGACAGAAACGCACGCACATTCCCTTTGACTCTAGAAGCAAAACTCGGGACGGAAAAAGAGATTGGAGGAGTCGACATGACCCAGCACAAAATGCTTAGGATCCTCATTCCTACCCCTTCTGATGTCAGGTCCCTTTCCTGGAGCTGTAATACACTGACCACCCACGTCAGGTTCTGTCACTTTAGCCGTCCCTAAACTTTTACAAAAAGTCTGATCTGATTTCTCTCAAGATCTTTTTCACGCGTTAATTGTATCTTTGTTTAAGGAGTGAGCTGAATAATCAAATTCAGAAACGAAATGAAGTCAAATGCACAGTTTTTAAAGCAATTGAACACGCTGGCATTTTCCTCTCCCCTTATAATAAATTAATCCTCCACATATTTCGAATAGCCAGAATGATTTGTTACATTGCAAAACAGTTAGTAGAAAGTTGGATTAAGTTCCTCGGATGCCATAAACTCCGCAATGATGGAAGCACTTGATTTAAAAATCGAGGGGGAATTCTAGTTTCCGGAATAAACACTGGGCAGAATAATGAAATGTTGCCGCAGCAATTTTCAGTACAAATAATCAGTGCTCAAACTCGAAGCATTTCGGTCTCCTGAAATGTATTCTTAATGAAGTGATGTTCAGAGCTGTCATTAAAAATGCAGGACTGGAAGATCAAAGTACAATATTTATTTTAAGAAATTTGTTTCAGTTATCAGGAGATACAGGTATCAAGGCCAATTGTCAAGTCAGTTACACAAAACATCCTAATGCAAAGTAAAGGGAGATCGGAGATCAGGAACAATACATGAGCCAGCCCTTAGAAGAAGCAGAATCAAACAGGATTCCCCAAGCACAAAAAACCCCAAAACCACCCAATGTGGAAGTAGAAGAGTCAATTCACACGGTTATTATCTGGTTGCAAAGCTAACAAGTATACTGCGGTATATACGCAGATGAAACGTGAAACTTTTACAGGAGCCCTAATTCCACCGCATAACGAGTAGGCTGTAATAGCAGGAACGGCTAAAGCAGCAAAGGCTAAGGCCAGACTCAGCTAGAAGGCGGCAGCTGTAGCCTTCTATAGTGTGTGTATATTGCTCTCCCTCTGTGTATGGGCCAGCTGGAGGACTGCAGCCTGGTGTAGGGACCGCAAAGAGTAGCAGCAAAGCAAGGTTGTAGGAGGTGATCTTCGGGTCCAGCAGAAGAGTGGAGCTGTGGGGATAGTGCACATTCACACTTCTTCCCCAGTGAGCAACAGAGAGAAACGTGAACCAAGGCAACCTGTGAAAAGAGAAGAGAAGTGGCTAGTGCCAGTTTGGTATGCTCCTGGCCTAGAAACATGCAGAACTGCTGGCCATTCCCCCTCCTTCGAGTCCACTTATAAGAACAGCCATACTCGGTCAGACCAATAGTCCATCTAGCTCAGTATCCTGTCTTCTGACAGTGGCTAATGCCAGGTGTTTCAGAGGGAATGAATAGAACAAGAATCATCAAGTGATCCATCCTGCTGCCATTCCCAGGCTCTGGCAAATAGCAATCCCTAACTATCCCAGCTAATAGCCATTGATGGACCTATCCTCCAGGAATTTATCTAGTTCTTTTTTGAATCTCATGATAGTCATGGCCTTCACAACATCCTCTGGCAAGGAGTTCCACAGGTTGACTGTGCCTTGTGTGAAGAAATATCACATCCTTTTGTTTGTTTTAAACCTGCTGCCTATTAATTTCAACGGGTGACCCCTAGTTTTTGTGATATGAGAAGAAGTAAATAACACTTCCTTTTTTGCTTTCTCCACATCAGTCATGATTTTATAGACCTATATCATGTCCCCTCTTAGTCGTCTCTTTTCCAAGAGGAAAAGTCCCAGTCTTATCAATCTCTCCTCATATGGAAGCTTTTCCATACCCCTAATAATTTTTGTTCCTTTTTCTGTACCTTTTCCAATTCCAATATATCTTTTCTGAGATGGGGTGACCAGATCTCCACACAGTATTCAATGGGTGTACCATGGATTTATAAACAGGCAATACAATATTTTCTGTCTTATTATCTATCCCTTTCCTAATGATTCCCAACATTGTTAGCTTTTTTGATTACCACTGCATATTAAGTGGATGTTTTCAGAGAACAATCCACAATGAATCCAAGATCTCTTTCTTGAGTGGTAACAGCTTACTTAGACCCCATCATTTTATATGTTTTCCAATGTGCATTACGTTGCATTTATCAACATTGAATTTTGTTTTGTTGCCCAGTCACCCGGTTTTGTGAGATCCCTTTGTAACTCTTTGCAGTCTGCTTTGGACTTAACTATCTTGAGTAGTTTTGTATCATCTGCAAATTTTGCCACCTCACTGTTTACCTCCTTTTCCAGATCATTTATGAATATGTTGAACAGTTTTGGTCCAGTACAGACCCCTGAGGGACACCACTGTTTGTCTCTCTCCATTCTGAAAACTGACCGTTTATTCCTTCCCTTCATTTCCTATCTTTTAACCAGTTACTGATTCAGGAGAGGACCTTCCCTCTTATCCCATGACTGCTTACTTTGCTTAAGAGCCTTTGGTGACGGACCTTGTCAAAAGTTTTCTGAAAATCTAAGTACACTATATCCACTGGATCATCCTTGTTCACATGCTTTTTGACCCCTTCAAAGAATTCTAGTAGATTGGTGAGGCATGATTTCCCTTTACAAAAACAATGTTGACTCTTCCCCTACAAATCCACTCCCTCTGGCCCGGGGAATCTCCTGTAGCACATCTAAAGATCAGACAAGCTAGCAGTGAGTTAGTTTAAAATAGTACATTGGGGGAAGCCATTTCCATGGAGTGAAACTCCATGCACCAACAACACACTCCACGTACTTCATAAATAACCTATAGAAGTGGCAGCCCCATCATAGTCCTGCTGAGGAAGGCAGGTTAGGACTCTAGCAGCCTCTTCCAATGACAGCCTCACTCCATAAAAACTCCTGCTGTCTTGTCTGAAATGCTCACCTTTCCCACCTCGGTCTTATACCATGTTCCTGCTTTGTTAAAGGTGCTTTAGGCTACTGGGCACTGGAACTGTGAGAATAGCACACAAAGTTAGCAAAGAGCATCTGCCAATATCCTCAGTGATCTATAACAAAGTATTCCTCAGCGCAATCACTCAGCGAGCCTTTGAAATCCTGCTCCAGCAGAAAGCTCCTATTGTTCCCAACCTTCAGGGTGGAAGAGATCAAACTTTACCCTCTCCAGCTGGAAAGATTACTTCCCCTCCCCGCCTTGCAATCTGATATCCTCTGCCTTTACCTTTGAGGTTTAAGTAGGTTTGTAGGTTTAAGAAAAGACCCATCGCACAAAAAGCAGTTGCTCTTTAACTCCTAACTACCTGACCCTAGGACATACTGTGTGTGGTAAGTCAAGCCAATGACAGAGCTGGGAGGGTTTGGAGAAACTGCTCCAAAAAGCAAGTTCTGCCATAAACCAAAAGGTTTTCTAAATAAAAAGGAATATTTAATGAAAATTACTTTCCTTTGTCTACTGCTAGCACGCTGTCTCTCAGGCTAGTGCCAAGTCAGGAGTGCCCTGAAGGAAAGTTTAGGGGTTTAGAGCAATGTACTGTGACTGGCACAGTACCTGGGGTTCAGTCCCATATTGTAATATTATGTTTAGAACACAGGCCTCCATTTCATAATCAGGCCTGTCACTTTAACAGATACTGCTAATGCTGCTTCAAGAAGATGTTGACGATGCATTGAAAGAGAAGCAGGAAGATTCAAAAGCTTCAGCTCTACAATGGTCAAAATACCGCTGAACCCTAATGAAATGGCAGTTACAGCTTTTTTTAAACTCAGTGAATTTATGCATGCATAATATTGACAGTCCTGGAGGCTGCAACCTTCAGAACAAACAGAGCATAGCCAGAAGCTGCAACCTTGTGGTGTGGAGAAAGTAAATAGGGAAGTGTTATTTATCCCTTCACATAACACAAGAACTAGGGTTCACTCAATGAAATTAATAGGCAGCAGGTTTGAAATAAACATAAGGAAGTATTTCTCACACAACACACAGTCAACCTGTAGAACTCATTGACAGGGGATGTTGTGAAGGCTAAAAGTGTGACTGGGTCCAAAAAACAATTAGCTAAATTCATAGAGGATAGGTCCATCAATGGCTATTAGCCAAGATGCAGGGTCAGGGATGCAATCCCATGCTCTGGGTACCCCTAAATCTTTGACTGCCACAGCAGGGACTGGATGACAGGGGGACGGATCACTCAATAACTGTCTGTTCTGTTCATTCCCTCTGAAGCATCTAGCACTGGCCACTGTTGGAAGACAGGATACTGGGCTAGATGATCTGACCTAGTATGGTGTTTCTTATATTCTTAAATTATTCCAGAATAGCTCCCTGCCGGGAAACCCTATTCACGGACAAAATTCACTTTATTCTGGATAATTACTCTACTTTTTGAGAAAGAATCTCCTCTTTTTTTCCATAGGTGGGTAGGCTCTGCTTCCCAGTCAGCCCATCAGGGCGAAATATCTGCCCCCATATCTGATACAGACACAACACAGTAATGGCAGACCCAGACACTATAAATAATTATTAAGAGAATCCCCTACAATTGCCACACTAGGATACAATATGGTTTGGAGAAAGTCTAATGAGGAAATGGAGTCCTCCGTTTTCACATTGAGCTATATATTAGCCTACAGGGTTTGTTTACAAGATCTGGTTATTTGACAAACAAATTTGATGCAGTTGTATCTCTAGAGCCTTAACTGTTGGCAATGTGCATCTTGAGATGGGACAAAAATAAAAGCGAGACTAAAGTGTGCTAAAAAAGTCTCGAGTCCACTTAAATGTGACATATTTTTCCTTCAAACAAAGGAAATGCACTAAAACATATCAAGACTAACTCAGAGCAAAAATATATTGAGGATTTTGAGGCTTGCCATATCATTTTTCAATGAAGGTTTGAATCTCACATAGTTTAATGTAGTTTTTCGCAAACCTTTTAAAGCTAATCTGCCATTCAAGAAAATAAAACCATTTTATACACCTGCTACATCCTTGCCATGTGTTAGTGACCTAAACATTTGAATATATACATCTTCTGCACCATCCCTGGCTAGTCTTTTATGCTCCCTCTTTTTGCCTTTTGGAAACACTGGAGTAGATTTTCATAATATGATACTTTCTCTCATTTCTTCCATGCTTTGATGAGCAGTGAAATAGTTAACGATGTTGACATTTAAAGTAACATCACATGCATCCAAGTTAGAGCCAATTAAATTTATGCCATCTCATCTGAAAGCTATTGTTTCAAGCTTTCTGGAAACTTAGGTCAACATTGGTTGACCTGCATTGTTTATACTTGCTTCACATTTTGAAGATTTTCTTCACAATAACAGTTAGTAATTTATTGAAATAAAGAAAAAAAAGCAAGCAAGCAGTCTAAGACTATAGACAACAATTGAGAGCACTGCCTGTTGGTGTCCTTCTTCTTGTCCCCACACTTTTGGAAACTGTGGTTTAAAAAAAAAACCCCATGATTTTTTTAGCTGCGTGATTAGTTTGGATGAGATTGATTGGGATCATTTAATTTTACAGGCACAGATAAACAAACACAAACCATTTACTTATATTTAATTATTCACTATGTAATGTGGCTCTGTCTTAACTAGATAGTGAATGGAAGATCTAAAAACTGGATCTCCATGGTAATTAGTTTTGGTTACCTAGTACACTTATTGACAAATTACACAGCTATTTATGCTGTGTGTCAAAACTGCAAACAACGTAAAGTTTAAACTGAAATAACCTATGATCATTAATGATCTGGAGGATGGGGTGGATTGCACCCTCAGCAAGTTTGCAGATGACTCTAAACTGAGGGGAGTGTTAGATATGCTGGAGGGTAGGGATAGGATACAGAGTGACCTAGACAAATTGGAGGATTTGGCCAAGAGAAATCTGATGAGGTTCAACAAGGACAAGTGCAGAGTCCTACACTTAGGATGGAAGAATCCTATGCACTGCTACAGACTAGGGACCAACTGGCTAAGAAGTCATTCTGCAGAAAGGACCTGGGGGTTACAGTGGACAAGAAGTTGGTTATGAAACAACGGTGTGCCCTTGTTGCCAAGAAGGCTAACAGCATATTGGGCTGCATTAGTAGGAGCATTGCCAGCAAATCGAGGGAAGTGATTATTTCCTTCTATTCTGCACTAGTGAGGCCACATCTGGAGTATTGGGTCCAGAGCCTCCTCCCGCCCTTCTTTACTCCCTCCCTCCCCCCCCTCCCCGAGAAAGGATGTGGACAAATTGGAGAGAGTCCAGCGGAGGGCAACAAAAATGATTAGAAGTCTGGAGCGTATGACTTATGAAGAGAGGCTGAGGAACTAGGCTTGTTTAGTCTGCAGAAGAGAAGAGTGATGGGGGATTTGATAGCAACCTTCAACTACCTAAAGAGGGTTCCAGAAAGGATGGATCTAGGTTATTCTTAGTGGTGGCAGATGACAGAACAAGGAGCAATGGTCTCAAGTTGCAGTGTGGGGAGGGGGTCTTGGTTGGATATTAGGAGAAACGTTTTCACTAGGAGGGTGGTGAAGCACTGGAATTGGTTACCTAGGGAGGTGGTGGAATCTCCATCCTTAGAAGTTTTTAAGGCCTGGCTTGACAAAGGCCTAGGCAGGGATGATTTAGTTGGGGATGGTCCTGCTTTGAGCAGGGGGTTGGACTAGATGACCTCCTGAGATTCCTTCCTTCCAACCCTATGATTCTATGATCAGTCAGCACTTTAATATCAGGCTGATCATGTATTTGTCAAACTGTATCTATTTGACTGAATCATGAATTTGACCGAATTGTGCGGTAAGTGTGAGCCAGCCCTTAGTCTTTAGGCCTTGTCTACACTGTACAGGCTTTGCTGAACCAGCTGTACCAATATAGCTATACCAGCAGAGCTGCCTAGTGTAGATGCAGCATATGCCAACAAGAGTTTTTCTGCTGGCACAGTAACACTACCGGTATGTCTACACTGCCAGTGGTACCACCAGCAGTGCAGGATCGATTTTGCAGATTCAACTGAGTGGCAGGGAAGACTTGCTCAATCAAACCTGGAAGTCGACTCTGTTAATCCATCCCAGCAAGAAGCTTAGCGCTGCATTGACAGGACGGCATTTCCCATTGGCGCAGTGCAGTGGAGACACCATGGTAAGTAGATGTTAGGAAGTCAACGGGAGATACTCAAGTTACTGTACGTAGCTTGCATATCTCCTATCGACTGCCGCCCAAATCTGTGGCCACTGTAGATCAGGCCTACCTCCCTGAACAACATTAGCTATGTTGACAGAAGCACTTTTATGTTGGCGTAGTTGCATCTACGTTGGGAGTTTTACTGGCAGAGCTGTGTTGGCTAATGGGTGTGGTTTTTCACACTCCTGACTGACATAGTTATGTTGACAAAACTTTGTAGTGGAGGCCTGACCTTTGTCTGGAAGGGGCTAGGAAAACTATAAAGATCTTGGCTATGTCTACACTGGACATAGGATGCATAGTGATGCAGTGCAATAACTCTCATCCCAAAATGGTTCAACTCTGTCTACCCTAGCACCTCAATCTTTTTAACATCAGATGAGGGGAGGCCGGAAGAATCTGTGGTTGACAACCATTGTCAGCTTAAGGGGGGGAAATAGAAAAGCACAAGGAACCACTCACCACATAATTTACCTTAAAATGAAGAAGCAAGAGAGGAGACAATGGAGGAGAGAATTAGAGTTCTCCAGTCATTTACATGCCATCATCTAAACATAACAATAAAAGCTTCTTATCTTATTCAAAATGTCAGAATACAAGGCCAAATGCGGATGTCTTTACATAGTCAACATTCTCATTGAAGTCAATGGGAGTGTTGCCTGAGTAAAAAAGGAGCAGGGACCTCATGATTTGCTGCTTTTCTTTTAATAGCCATTGCTACACATGCTAAGTATATTTGGCACATTGAGTGATTCAGAAAGAAGCTATTCTGTAGTATCAATGATTCTTTTTAATGAGGTATAGTTATAGGCTGATTTATGAAGTTCTCTTGCTAGTTTTCATTTAGTGGGTTCTAATTTAAGAACAAGGTAATTTGCATTCTAGAAGTAAAACAATGTTTATAAGGGAAAAGAGTAATCACAAATCCCTCAGAAATGCACATAGGGAATTTTGGGGTAGTTCTTCCTAACATCAACAAAGAAATTGATTCCGGCAATGTTCACTGCCCTGTCTATTAAAATTCTACAGCAGACCCAAGAGAAACCATTACATTTACAGTTTTATTTAGTTTTCCATATTAGAATAGTGTTACCTTATCTCAGGAGTTTACTATAGGGAGAGACAAAGGGAAATTTCTGCTTCAGTTTTCTGATATCCTTGTGACCTCCTCATGGGAGATCCTATGCTCTCTGTTAAGTGATACAACACATGCCTGAGTGGGTTGGTCATCATTTCAACTGCTGCTCACCACTTTATAGTCCTAGCAGGGATTCTGATCACAGTATCTCTAAAACTAGCCACTTCCTTTGTTCACTGCTGCCATTCCTATCAGGCAATTCTCAGATGACCAGTATTTTCTCTCACACACTGAGAATAGCACCCTTTATAAAGCAGTGCATATATATCAGTAGAGATGTTACAGCCAATTTGCAGTGCACAAAGTAAAACCCCAGACAGGAAGGGCTGGAGCAGACAGGGAACCTGGTCTATGATTAGGATTGAAGCTGGCAGAGGACCAAGGTTAGAGTTGGGGGCTGGCAATAAACCAGAATCCATGGTAAGAAGCATAGCATAGGGAGTGGTAGCTGAATGGGCAATACTTATCTGCTATATATAGCAGAGGCCTAGCTCTGCTGTAGTTAAGGTTGAGCATCACTTTCTGTTGAAAGGTGGGCTCTTCTAAGTGATCTTAAAGATGTATGGATTATCTTGAAATGTGATGTACCTCCTGGGAGTGCTGGGTAATCCAAGTCTGAGGTCCTTTGAACAAGGAGTTCCTAAGATATAGCCCTCCTTAAAAACTCAGAATTTTACAAAATCACCTGATTCTTATAATGTTTTTCTGCCCACATCTGGGCCTCAAACTATAGCTGTGATCCTCCCCGGAGTGATCTTAGTACCTTGGGATTTATCTCCATTACTGCATGGCACTCCCTGCTACTTTGTGGAGAAGTTATTCTGGGGCGCACCTCTCCCTGGGCCTCCCACATGAGCTGGGATCTCAGGGCCCTGCCCAGCTGAGGGGATCTGAGCTCCTCTCACTCTCCCCCATGTGAACCAGCATCTGGGAGAGCCCTGCCCACCAGGGACAGTGTGAACCCTTCTTCTTGCCCCCTATGTAGGAACCAGGAACTGAGGCTCTGCCCCTTTGGGGGAGGTCTGAGCTCCTCTTCCTGCCCCGTTTGTGTGACCCATGATCTAAGGGGCTCTATCCCTCTGCAGTGTCTGAGCTCTTCTCCCTGACCCCTCCAGTGAGAGCCAGGATCTGGGAGGTGCCCCTCTGGTTGTGGAGCTGGGAAAAGACATGCTTGCTGCATAGCACAGGTTCATCAGCACTGACAGCAAAGCTGCGTATATGTGCTCTACACTCAAACCCTGCATCTACTTTATAGAAACACACTTTCTAAATTTTAAAACCCCTCTACCACATATTACAACTCCTTCACCCTTATCCACAGGATTTCATCTAACACTTACCTATCATTAAACACACAGACCACTCTCAGATTCCACCTCCCCGCTGACAATCCCTTTGGCAAGATGACCCCGGTGCACCACTGACAACCTGCAGAACTCAGTGCTAATATGAGGAATATTGGGTCCCTCATGGTACACAGGCTCTCTTTCCTTTGCTCACACACACAGGGCAGGGGGATGCGGGGAGAGGGGCTCAGACACCTCCCCAGGAGGAGCAACCCCCCAGATCTCTTCATATCACAATCATAGCTCTGCCAAGCTTCTCCAACTAACCCCTCCAACATTCAATACAGCTACATCTAAACACAGTGAATGCAGCTGAAGTGCATGTAGATAATTCCTAGTGGGTATTGCCAGCTCTGGGTGGGGAAAAGTTAAGGTCGCACTGGCATGTATCTTAACTCTGTATTACCTAGTTTTCAGATATTTAAGGTTGTATTATCTTAGCTCTTTATTTCCTGGTTTCCAGTGGTTTGACATTTAGCTGAGCTAGACGTATTGGAAGTGCGTGAGGCACCAGAGGACAACCTCAACTTCATTAAACAAATTTCTGGGCATTTAATTTTGTCTTGCTAGCTTACTCAAACATTCCTAAAGCCATTATTTTATGACATAATTCACAATTTCACATCATGCAGGGATGGATGGTTCAGAGGACTGACCCACTGCAGACCTTTTCACAGAACTGAATTCAGATCAGATCAGGAGGGATGGAAAATCATTGCCACATGACAGCTATTCAGTGTCCTCCCTACATACAATGAATTTCAGTCCTGTTACACCTCACAATTTGCAGGCAGTTCCAGATGAACTAAGAATTGAATGGAGACTCATAGGACACTGAGAACAAACTTATACTACTGCTTTTCATAACTACAGTTGCTCTGTGATTAAACAAATTTTGTGAATCTAGGAATCACTTATCAGTTATTTTGTCCAAAATTCACCAAACACGTATTATTTTTATTGTATTATTTTTAGTATGAAAATGCTTGCCATTCAGTGCAACAAGGTATATTCAACAGGGGATAAAATCATCCCTAGTGGGAATGGTTTATCACAGAAGAGAATTAATTCCATCAGAGAAAGCCCCATACCACTCCCCTGACCCAAATGTACGCAAATAGAAACACTGTGAATATGGTGGTGATAGCTATGTGATTAATCATGGAACCATGTGATAATCAATATACAACATATACGTGGAAGTGATAGCTCTGTGATAAATTGGAGAATAATGTGATAACAATATGAACCACATTCCTGTACAATTTATCACATACCCATGATTTCATCACTTGCCCACTATTCCAGCTCTCTGAAACACCAACAGCACACCACTTGGCAATATCAAACAACCACTAGATTTAAAAATTAACTTATCCTTGAAGTATTTCCTCCTCCACCCAATGCTGAAATTGTCCCCAAACTCACCCTGACTCCTGGTCCAAGACATGCACGATTTTATACTAAGCCAGTAACAGGTTTTTAAAATGTTGTGACTTTAAATTCCAATATCTTGTGGCCCTGCAAGGCTAGATGAAAGAACATATGCTTTATACCATCAGAAATGGGAGATTTCCTGGCTCCTCCTCCTATGGGACCCAGTTCCTAGCTCTGAAAGTTCTGATATCAGATTTTAATGCCATGGCAATTCCTAAGATAGGGGGAGTGGTAGATACCCTGGAAGGTAGGGATAGGATACAGAAGGACCTAAACAAACTGGAGGATTGGGCCAAAAGAAATCTGATGAGGTTCAACAAGGACAAGTGCAGAGTCCTGCACTTAGGACGGAAGAATCCCATACACAGCTACAGACTGGGGACCGACGAGCTAGGCAGCAGTTCTGCAGAAAAGGACCTGGGGGTTACAGTGGATAAGAAGCTGGATATGAGTCAGCAGTGTGCCCTGGTTGCCAAGAAGGCTAATAGCATATTGGGTTGCATTAGTAGGAGCATTGCCAGCAGATTGCGGGAAGTGATTATTCCCCTCTATTCGGCATTGATAAGGCCGCATTTGGAGTATTGTGTCCAGTTTTGGGCCCCCCACTACAAAAAGGATGTAGACAAGTTGGAGAGAGTCCAGCGGAGGGCAACAAAAATGATTAGTGGGCTGGAGCACAAGACTTATGAGGAGAGGCTGAGGGAACTGGGCTTGTTTAGCCTGCAGAAGATAAGAATGAGGGGGGATTTGATAGCAGCCTTTAACTACCTGAAAGGGGGTTCCAGGGAGGATGGAGCTAGGCTGTTCTCAGTGGTGGCAGATGACAGAACAAGGAGCAACAGTCTCAAATTGCAGTGGGGGAGATCTAGGTTGGACATTAGGAAAAAGTTTTTCACTAGGAGGGTGGTGAAGCACTGGAATGGGTTACCTAGAGAGGTAGTGGAATCTCCATCTTTAGAGGTTTTTAAGCTGCGGCTTGACAAAACCCTTGCTGGGATCATTTAGCTGAGGTTAGTCCTGCTTTGAGCAGGGGGTTGGACTAGATGACCTCCTGATGTCCCTTCCAACTCTATGATTCTATGATTCTATGTTTAGAAAAGCTACTTTAGTTATTTTTCAGAAGTGTTTTACATTTAATTGTTCTGATTTTGCTTTGTCTCTGAGCCTTGTACATTTGGACTCATGGTAGCTAATTCACTAGACTTTTCAGCTGGATTGATAAAAATAACCCATCCCAATATTAAAAAAAAGGTCTCCAAAGCATCTCTAAAAGAGTGTTTCTCCGACGTATGTGGCACATGGATGTGGTAATATGGTAAAAAGGCTTTATCACAGCACTTGTTAGAGATAACCTTCCTAACTTACTTTAAGGCTACATCTACACTATGAGGTAGGGGTGTAATTCCCACCTCACATAGACATACTCGCACTAACTCTCATTGAGCTAATGCACTAATAATAGTCAGGTGGCTGCAAGAGTATGGACAGCAGCATCGGTGACAGGAGCTAGCTGCCCCAAGTACGTACCCACAGGGTTCAGGTGGGTTTGTACTCAACGTGGTTAGCCTGCGCCCATGCTACCATGGTCACACTACTATTTTTGTGTGCCAGCTCAGATGAGAACTAGCGTGAATATATGTACACAAGCTGGGAATCATACCTCTAGCTCAGAGTGCAGATATAGCCTAAATGTCTTCTATTTACTCTTCCTTTTTCCCAACTCTTCCTGTCTTTTTTCTCTCATCTTCTATCATTCCTTCCTGACTTTGACCTACTCTTGTCTCTCTACCCCTTATGATCCCTGAATCTACTCACTTTTCCATCCATTCACCAGACATCACCAGCAATGCTTTGTTAATCTCAGCTCCCAGAACTGTCTCTCTCTTTGCAACCCCAGAAATTGGATACTATAATGATAGGAAGCCCTAAGACACAACAGAAATAGTTTCCTTTCTCAGAGATAACATTTAGCGTGCTGTTCTGTTGAGCTCAGGACAGCAGCAGAAAGCAAAAATATGGCTGCCACTGTCTCATTGTGCAGAGGAAGGAAGCCATCCCCACATCTCTAACTCATCCTCTTTTGAAGTGGAATAGGACATGGTAAAGTGATGGCCATTTTGATCTCACATTCCCTAGTCCAGTGAGAAGGAAGATAAGGCCTTTCTTTCTGATGCCAGTCATGTTTCCTGCTCCCCATGACTAAGCTGAGCACAGAAGAGGAGCACAGAGTTAGCGGTAACACTGAAGATTCCCAGGAAAGTCCCCAAAGAGCCTCCAGAGCCACAGTCTACAGTTCAAGAACACCCAAAAAATAGAGAGCTTTAGCCTTTAACTCTATTGAGTCAGCAGCTATCATGACCACTACATTCATCACTACACTTTCATCTGGTCAGCAAAAGTTTCATATATTGAATTAGAGCACCTTCTCTTTTAATCAAAGCAGTGGAAATATTTGTAACCTCTAGATTTCTGCCTGCAAATCAAAAATAGGCAACTTTGAAATGTAAAATACGAATGCACTAGCTACTCAAATTTCTCTTTGAAAAGAGGTAACATTATCGAGCTACTAGGTAGTTTCTAATATATAAAACCTTATATATTTTCCTCGTATTCAGTGGTTTGATGATAGGTGCTCTCACCCTCT
Source organism: Emydura macquarii macquarii (assembly GCF_026122565.2). Classification (NCBI taxonomy): domain Eukaryota; kingdom Metazoa; phylum Chordata; order Testudines; family Chelidae; genus Emydura; species Emydura macquarii. The sequence continues at coordinate 75,751,917 of NW_027131390.1, forward strand.
AAAAATCTGGCCTATTTAGCGTGTTGCAAGTTGGCCCCAAATCACTTGTCCCTTTTGAAAATCATGCCTACCATTTCTCTTAGTTCTAAGATAATTTACAGATAGATTCCGAAAGAAATCACTCTCTGAAAATTGTTGGAAATTTCCAGTCAGAACAGGAAATATGCAGAACGTATTAGCTCAATAAAGGCAGAAGTTGACTTTGTAACATACCTAGTTTAACAATCCATGGCCACATATACACCCAAACACCACAGTTGTCAGTTAATGCTTCCAAATGTGGCCTCACAAGCACACACACACACACACAGATGAATTTCAACATATTGGAGAGGTGGATCAAACTTTAAAGTGTAAATCTTACACTGTTTTCTCATTAATATGAAATCACACTATATTTTTCTGCTACAAATTCCACTGTGCATATATTTCTTTCAGTTTTAGCCCCAATTAATCTCTATGTAGCATTATGTGGAATATAATTTCACATTGTGAGACATGGTGCAAAACCATGTGACTCTAGAATCATTCTAGAAAGACACACTTTTTTTACCCCATCAGTATTTTCTTTAGGCTTTTGTTACCTGTACAGAAAGAACCCACACTTTCTGGGCTGCCTTAACTGAAATGATCTGTGAGCAGAGCGAATGAGATTTGCAAGATTTGTTTCTGTTGTCAATATTAAACTTCATATGCCTTGCTATCTAGAGAATGTGTCGTATTTCTCCTAAATTGAAAAGAGGCGGCTTCTGTCTTATTGTTGCAATTTATTAAGGGCAAACAATCTGGGGCTTATAATAGACCTGTAGGCAGAACAAAGCCCTTGTCAAATGGAAGGGGTGACTGCTCAGCTGGGTATCATGTAAATGTGCAAAAAGAACTGTTCTGTTCAAAGACACTAGACATGCTTTTTAAATAAAACCTCTCTCATATAATTGAAAAGTTGCCATTTAATTGTTGTGTTGGAAATGGTAATTAAAAAAAATTAGCTCAAAAAATAGAGCTGCAATTGTATATTTTTGTAAGGTCTCATGCTAACAAACAAAAACTCATATGTCACTTAGGTTTGTATTAGATCTCTGAGTATTATATGAACCTAAAAAGGCAGCTCCATTCGCATTTTAGATAATTGTGTTATGTAAGTTAGGATAAGTTCATTGACTGATCTATTCATCTGGATAGATTGTTTGAACCTTATCTGATGCAAGTCATGTTTTTTTAATAAAACAGGTCATTTTGACTATTACTTTGACAGACACTTGTGTCTCAAAAACCAAGTCGATTTCTCATTCTGCAGTTCATTTAAGATTTCTAATTATGTGACTCCTTTGCAAGGATTGAAATTAAGATGACAGATAAAAGATAACAATGTAATAGGCATTTTGCATGCAGTGGTTCACTTGGGCCGAAAGAGATTTTTTCCTCATCTTCCTTTCAAAATAGATAATCAGGACAGTGTCATCAATTAGATTTTCACTTTAACTTTTCCTAATGTTTCTGGACTTTATTACTTGGCAAAGACTATTGGGACAGATTTCTTTATTTTTTCCTCTGGCCTAAAACTCAACCCCCCCACTTCCCAAACTGTTACCACCGAAGAGTTTATTAAATGGTTGAAAAAGACAGCTGGTCCCACCATCTGTTAAAATTTTTCAGGGGCCAAATGAAACAGGTTACACATTTAGCCATGCCAAGTCTTCCAATACCCCCTTCCTCTCACAGCCTGTGGAGGGCTAATCTGAATTTCACGCTCTGATTTTGCTATTGCTATTGCTAATGTCTGAGCTTCTTATGTGTGCTTCTCATAGTTGCTTATATTACTTCCCTTTTCAGTAACAAAATCTACCCTCTCCTTTTAACCAAGTTCATTTGCAATCAATGGAATACTGGTTCTATAGTTTCCTTTGCAGCAAATACTGTACCCTGAAGGAAACCCACAGAGAACTAATATCTGACTTTTTGGAGCAATAGTGAGGACCAGGAGTACATTTCTGTTGTTTTGGAACCACTTTTCTATAAATGCTAATGGAGGTAATTCACATGTGCCAACAAAGACAGTCTGCAACACACTGCAGGTGTGAGGGGGTTGAAACAAAAGGGATGCTAACCCTAATGGTATTTCTTGTCATTAACAATTCTTTGATGTTCACACTCGAGGCTTCTTTTATCTTGTAGTTTTTCAGCCATCTATGTTAACATGTAGTGTAACTGAATCTTTTTTCCCCCTAGCCTTTAAAGACATCTGCAAAATGTTTATGCTAAGTTAGTTTCCATAGCATCTTTCAGTAACACACAGTGAAGCAGAATGAGATAAAGCTTGTAAGGTTATTATTAAAACATCAGTAAGTTCCGATCATTAAGTTGAAGAACCAAATCAATAAAAAGGAGCACTTAATGTTACTGTAATAAGGATGAGTTTCTTGTAACAGGACTGTGGATTAACTTCAGTGTAAATGAAGTGATGTTTGTAATACAGCAGCTCTGATGATAAGAATAGTTTGTTTTACCTGCGCTCACTAAAAAATAATTTTTAAAATGTATTAATTAGATTAATAAGTTCCTGTATTAAAAACTTTTATAATAGAGCATATTTAAGGACATTTAGTTTTATAGAAGGGAGGGATTTCTCTACCACTAAGCAGGCAGTGGCATTCAGCCAAAGAGCTGGAGGTGGAGTTTCTCCACGTCCATCTGTCTTTTCATGACCTACAGATGGTAAAACAGTGTTTTTAAAAATGTACAACTCAGTATGATGACAGTAAAATGAAATGAACAATCAAAGCACAAAAGACATTGTTCTAAACTAATGCGCAGTATCTCCAAACAAATACTGTAGTAAAATGCAGTAGGGAATGTGCATGCTACGAACAGTGACAGTATTTTGCTCTCATTGCATCGGTCACATCCTGTTAGATCAAGTCCTATTTTATCACTGTATATTGCGCTACATTGCAATATGCTGTAATGTTAAACAGATAACAAAATCAACACCCCTTGCCAATCAATCTGCCATAAATCTGGATAGTAGCAATTGTTTTTCAAAATGCTCATAATTATATGATCAGCTATCAAAAATGAAGGTGTTGTGGAATCTCTATGGAGAATTTGCTTTTGTTGCTCTTTCAGAACTCCCTCTCTAATTGATTAATTTAGTCAACTAGTAATCTGTGCCTGGATAGTACGGTGGTATCTCTGAACTGGGATATACATACAAGGTTCTACCACTACCAATGCTAAATATCAAGATGTACGTAGTAAGCAATACCAAAGAACAACTATAATATTCATTATTTACCTGCTTTATAACTTATTTTACATGATGTATGAAGCCAAAATAATAACATTGCACTGAGTTTTATCTTGTTCCAGAGTTTAGGAGAACAAAATGATGGATTGAGTTACACTGTCACCTCTGTTTATTGCACAGCATAAGGCAGGCTCAGAAACATTTATGAAAATGAAGAATATTGCATTATCAGCAATTTCAAAAAAAGAAAATGTAGTTATTTTTTATTTTTGTATTATACTAGTGCCTAGAAGTGCCAGTGATGGAGCTGGGCCCCATCGTGCTAGGCCTAGTACAAACACAGAACACAAATACAGTCCCTGCTCCAAACCGTTTACAATCTAAGTGGGAAATGTTCTGTGATATAGGTCTCTATATAATCTCCCATCTTAAATTGGGTAAATTTGTGCTTATAAGAAGGAAGGCATACTAACACAGTCAGATACTGCATAAATTTCCTCACACGGTTGTGCCAAAGCCCCTCATTCCTAATCTATATCATCCCTACAGTTTCAGTCCTGGACCGTGACACAGCACTGCTTTATCTGCTAATTCCTGATCTGTAACAATCTTGCTATTTCAGTCTTGGCTCCCATATAAACCCTGATAATAGACCTCAATGAGATTAGCAATACTTCTCTTATTCTAATCCCACACAGCCCTGCCAATGAGGCTTGCCACATCCCTGCTACTCCAATTCTGGGCTTCTCTTGAGCAGAGATTCCAGCTGTGTCATGTAATGTGGCTTGTGATCAGGTTTTGTGATATTGGCCGGTATCATCAAAAAACTGGAATGAGGCCATCAAACTTATTTGCACTTGTGGCCTTGGTCAGAATTTGGACCCAAGTCTCCTTCAGAAAAAGGCAAATATATTAATTTGTGGGCTCACTTAGTACCTATCTGTAGAACAGTTAATAGCACTTTACAATTGCATTAGAAATTGTTGCTTAAATTGTGTAATAGTTGTACATTCTCCACAGCTGAATAGCAACGAGGCCTGCTAAGCAAAAGAATGAAATTTAATCCAGTCTTGGCATGGACAACTAACATATAGAACCTGGTTTCTGGAAACATAACAAGTGGTTTTCTCACTAATTTGCTTTTATGGCTTCCAACACCATGGTATCTGAGTGCTATAGTAAACAGGCTGATGATGACAGATTGCATACACATTTGTTGTTCAGATGGGTGTTGGATTTACACTTATGACAAAATGAATTTCTAACAATTCTTAAGAAGCTGCAGAGAATGAGTCTAAGATTCAATTTGTATTTACAGGTAAAGGGGTGGTAACTTTTACCCATCCTGCCCTCAGGCCAGCCCCAAGGGAATGGAAAGACTCTCACAGGCATGGGTTTTAGATCAGGCCCAAAGGATTGCTCTCCAGCACTTTGGTCTGAGAGGCACACTGTTTTCATAAAGCTGGGAATCTTGCTTTGTTGATGAGAGGTGACTTTTTCTCCTGGCTGAACATTCTACCACAAAAGCTCCACAGAGCGTCCTATCTTAAAGAAAAAGAGTGCCCACAACATTTGTTTTCAATGCTAACAGCAAGATATTAGATTACTGAAAATTGTTTATTGCCAGGGCTGAAAGATGGGCAATGAGTATATTTACTATCACACAGTAAGAAGTATTTTTAATCACATGTATTCATTTGTATTTGAGTCATTCTGATAAACAGGAGATATTCTAAAATGTCAAGGACTGGAGGTCTTTCTGATTTATCCCATTTTAGGGAAGAATGGACTTTTAGGAAATAGAAAGGGCAGTATAAAGCCCCGTGTTTGGCCTTAATTATTTAGGTCTCCATTAATACTTTTACAATGTAATACAATAGTAATTTATACCTACAACTTTTATACAAGCAGAACTCTAAGTATTTGATAATAACACTTCTCTTTTCACCTTTGGGGCTGAATCTGATCTCACTTACACCAGTTCCACTCTGGTGTCACTTCACTGATTTTACTAGTTACTGTTGATTTATAAAACTGTGAGGTCAGAATTAGACAGTTAGAATCTGAGCTCCAGTAAACAATTTCCCCTATAGAATCTAACCAGGGGCTTGTCTACATAGCCCCACAATTTGGACTACAGGGATGTGAATGGCAGTGCACACTGAAGTGCTGTGCTGTAATTCCCCCCTTGTGGATGCTGTGGGCACGAATGAAAAGATTCCAAGTTTGCATTAATGTAAGCCTCTTCAAACAGGATTACATTCATGTGAACTAGGACCCTTTTAGTTCAAGTCGGCAGCATCCACACAGGGGAGTTACAGCACAGCACTTCAGTGCACAGTCGTGCAAATGGTTAAACCATAGCCATGCCCAAGTGTAAGCATAAAATCTTTTAAAGTTTAGGAAGACAGAATTTGCTTTTGCTTAGATAGCAGTTTCCAAGCACCCTAAAAGCATTGGTTGGTTAAGCCAGATAGGTAGGCTATTAGTGTTGTTATCATCATCATCATCACATTTTACACATGTGAAACTGAGTCACCAGAAGATACAGAGGAAGTCAGTGGAAGAACTGGTGACACAACCCAGATCTCCTGATCTCCAGCCCTCTTCTTTAGCCGCAAGACTACCTTTTCTCTCCCCATCCCTGATATCACTATCCTTTCCCCCATATTATGTGTCTCCTGACTAGGACCAAAGAAGAAACTGTTGTACGGATTCTGTTTCCCGTTCCAAACTTCATTTTTGACAAAAGTTATGCTTAGTTAACTATACTCACTTATATGAAATCTGTAGCTTCTTCTCAATATCTGTTGGCTCATGCAGGATTTCTTGTAAGTGAGTATAGGGCTGAGCTCTGGGACCCTCTGCCCTCACAGGTCCCAGAACTTGGGCTTCAGCCCAAGCCCAAACATCTCCATAGAAATTTTTCAGCCCTGCGAGCCCAAGTCAGCTGACCTGGACCAGCTGTAGGTTTTTAATCCCTGTATAGACATACTCTTAGGGGCCTGACTCACCACTATACACAATTCATTTTTTAAAGTGGGTGCAAATGTAAAGTGGATGTAATTTATGCCTAATCTAGGGTCACTTTATAGTGCCAGAGTGGTATAAATGGGCTTTAGTGTCAATGAGAAGCAGGCTGAAAATGCACAAATTAGAGGCACTGTTGTTTAAAATTAATCCCCAGATGCTTATTGTGCTTTTTTTGTCAGCACCAGGAGGAATTTTCATCCCAATATAATAGGAAGGCAGAAATTTTCCTCGGCATGGAACTATTCCTGCTCCCATTGAAGTCACTGGGAATTCTGCCATAGAGGCTCCATGTTGGGATTTACCTTTCATTCAACCCATTTTGCCTGAAGATAAGTTCTTCTTATTTATTACACATACTGTCTAACAAAATCTTTCAACTAACTAGTTCACAGCAAGACTTGTATTCTGTGTACACTGAAGTCCCTCTAGGTTGCTGGTATCAGATATCAGCTCACCACGGCTGCTCAGCAACAGAGAAAAGGTTTCCCTCTAGTTTTCTTTCACCAGTAATCTCTCTCTTCCACTCTCTTTCTCTACATATATATATATATATATAATTAGAGCTGTTTGGAAAATGGAATTTCCATTCCACTGGAAGTTCCAACATTTTGAAATTTGTTTTCATTCTGAATCAGAACAAAAAGCTGACATTTCAAAATTTTGGAAAGAAAATTTGGAAAATTTTTGATTCAGAGCTATTGAAACATTGAATTTAGATAAAGTAAAAATGTTTTGTTTCAATAATGCAAAAACATAAAATATTAAATACATTATTATATTATATAATATTAATATTAACATTTTAAAAATATACATCAAAACGAAATGAATTGAAATGACAAAGTGAAAACAAAATGTTTCAAATTACTGAAATAACATAGTTGAAATGATTCATTTGGACTTTTTCCCATTGTAAATTTTGTTAAAATTGACATTTTCCAGTAAAAGTGTTTTGATTTTGACAAAACTGAATTTTGTAATGGAAAACTTCTGTCAAAAAATTTTCTACTTGCTAAATATATCACCTTTCTTGATATCTTTTTCTTGTATCCTTTTCCCCTTTTCTTTATGACACCGGATGACAAACGTATGTCAGCTATATAGCTGCTGGAGAATTTGGATTGGGTTTCCTAAACATTCAGAACTAACTGTTTCAAACTCATTTTTATATTTTTATCTGTAACTGTGAAAACTCAATCCATCAATCAAACTTATAATAACCTATAATATAATAAAATAATGGTGATTATATAAAGATATCCATTAATTTCCTTCCAGATAACTCAGACTCCTCTTATATTTACATTTTTGAAATACTGTGATACCTGTGTTAATGGACACCTGTCTTAAATGACAGACGTACATCAACTGCAAGCATTTTACAATATTAAATTATCTTTATTAAGTGACCTCTCCACCCCTAAATGTGAGCACAGACTGCACAAATATTGCCCCATTGTGCTAGGCACTATATAAATATACAGTAAGGGACTGCTCCAGCTCCAAAAGAGCTTACAACTGAAATAGAGAAGACTAGACAAGAGATGGAAGAAAGTAATTATCCCCATTTTACAGATGCAGAACTGAGGCACAGAGAGACTAAGAGTATGTCTATACTGACGGCGGCAAAGTCACTGCCATCAGATCGACCTATCTGGATCAATTGAGTGGTCAGTGAAGACCTGCTCAATCGATCCAGAAGTCGACCTAGTTAAACCACCTCCTCAAGTGGCATAGCGCTGCGTCGACATGAACGCAGTTTCCATCAGTGCAGTGCAGTGAAGATGGTGCGCAGAAGGGAAGCACTGCAGTCGACGGGAGTTACACAAGGTACTCTGCGTAGCTTGCGTAACTCCCGTCGACTGCCGCCGAATCGCCAAGTAAGTGTAGACCAGGCCTAAGTGACTCACTTGAGGTCCCAGACAAAATCTGTAATAGAGCTGGGAATTGAACCCAAATCTCCTGAGTCCCAGGCCAGTACCTTACCCACAAGTCCAACCATGGCCAAAAAGCCACATCTCAGATCAGCAGCAGCACTCAAGCTGGTGTTTCTCTGGTATAAACTCTAGAGAGGAGCTGGCAAGGTCCTCTCTGGGAAGCTTGACTCGAGAACCCAGAATTCATTCATTTTTCCCTTTGGTCCATCTGAACTTGGATCTGTTAACCCTTTGGTAACACTGCAAGGCCCATCTGTCCTCTCACATACTTGATGAGAAGACAATTAGAGGGGGACATTTTTTCAATTTACTGTTAGGAACATCAAGGATGAGGGTTAGCTATTTGTTGATCAATGGGGGATTGAGAAGTCCGTCTGTTCGGCTGGTTAGTGATATGAGAGTGCTGCGTTAGTTGTTGGAAGGACCCCAGGAGAAAAGGCTGAGCGTCTGTTAATGGAATGAAATATTCTATACTTCGAGAGAATACAATAATATAAACATCAGAATTGGAATATAATTCTGCATGTGTTTTGTTTGATCCCTGGGGTGCCGTAGCCTTGGCCAGTTCTTGACCTTCTGCTCAGCAGCTGCAAAACCCCAGCAGAGCTCTGCACTCATGGAACAGTAACTGAATCCTGAATTGGAATATTCAATTACCTCCTCACAGCCACTACAGAGATGAGCCTTGGACACGCAGCCCACCCTCTACCTTGAAGCAGAATCAGACTCTACCCTCCCATGTCCATATAAGGCAGTGGGGCCCCCATGGAGTTGATTTCTTCCCCAAGGTCCTTATGTGGGAGCAGGTTCAGCCAGGGAGACAGTGGGAGGGCTGAGAAACCTCTTCTCTCCCAGCAATGAACATGTTGAGAGCTCCCAAACAGCTGTCAGCTGGGAATGATGGGGTCTAGCCTCATGATGGATAGGATGCCACAGATCTTCCCCCCTGCAAAGATTCCCCCCCGGCCTGCAAGATTTGGCTCGGTATGGTGGCTCTTTGAAAAAGCAGCTTTTGTTCAGGACAGCAGCAATGTGAGACAGTGTTTCTTCAGTAGCAATGCAACACCCTGCCTCTTTCCCTCACTGTGAACAGAACAAGCCTAAACAAATGAAATCTGTCAGAGTCCATGTGACAGCAAAATCCAGCTCTTCAGCTGACTTCAGTGTAGCTACACCAATTCACAGCAATTGAGGATGTGGCATTAGCAGCAGAGCTCTGACATAGTAGTGTACATGTGCCCTAAACTGAGGGTGAAAAGGGGATTAACCTGCTGAGGTCTTTAAGCATTACCTATATGTAGATGTAGGGAGCAATATACATCTAGGGGAGGATGCAAAGATGGAGGCAGCTATAGTTGTGTCTATTGTGCACTGTATTATTATTATTATGAAACATTATTATTATGGTAGTGCCTAGATGCCTCAGCCACGTCGTTGGGACCCCATTACCTTGTTCTTCTGGTCAATATACAAACATGTAGTAAATGGGAGTCCCTACCTCAAAAAGTTATAATCTAGAAGACAATACACAGGTGGACAAGACAAAGAAGCAGGTGGGAAGGGAGCACAGGGTATAAAAGTAATAGGAAGAACAGACTTGCTGTGCGCACAATTCTTATCCAATCAGTCGAGTAATTACAACTCATCGCCTACCAGCCATTAGCAGATGGCAGACTGTAGTATAAAAATGCCTTCTGACATCAAATTCATTTTGAGAACATTAGTATTTGTATGTATTGGTGTTGCATGTGGAGATTAATTCAGCAACTAAAGAAAGGGGAAAACTGTAATTAAAGAGTTCTTAAAATATATATATATATATTTTGCATTTTCTGTTGTGCCGGGAAATAACTAAGATTTTCAGAATTAGCGTATTCACTAATGAGTACTTAATGTTGTAAATCTAATCATTTGCGGCCACCTTCTGCCATCTTCACCCACAATTAATAATACTCTATTCTGTAAGCAATCTCACTGGAATATGGCATAAAGTTCTTTAAAAAGAATGCCAAAGATCCAAGATTAGTAAATGCTTAGTAATAGAAAAAACAATTAAGTGTCTTCGTTGTGTTTTACAATTTAATGCCTTGACACAGCTTTCGCTGACCAGGGCCCCAATGCAGTAAAGCACCTAAACATGGGTTTAAGAGTTTTGTTGAATAGACCTGGAATTACTGACATGCCTAAAATTAAACATGGGCTTAAATGCTTTGTTGAGTCAGGGCCATATTCTGTATAGTTATAGAATTATATACATATTGGGTTTCTGATTTTTGTTCCCTGTTATATATGTGTAAAGCTTGGCTACCACCCAATAGTATACAATTGGTAACCTATAAGTAAACCGCATATGACAATAACATGGGTTACAGCCATATGTCCTGACTTTCTGCATTTAGAAATACATAAAACAACTTTTAAAACTGCTTTTTTATGAATGTCTTTGAGAGAGTAAAAATTGCACTGCGAAGAAACCACATACTTTTGAGGGTTCTGTGTCTTAAGTCAATATGGGAGCCCACACATTCATGTGACTTTCTTCAAGACAGTTTTATTTCCTCTTTAGACATCTCATAAATTCTAGCACTTTGAGCCTTAGCAAATTATCTCAAGAAAAAGTTTTAAATTATTTTTTCTTGAGATAGTAAAAAGGATGCTCATTCAAGGCAAATTTTAATGAGATGGAAAGAGGCTGGTGGGCATCCAAGAGATTCCTAGAGAGAAACAAACATCCGTCCATCATATTAATTATGAGCCATATTTGTACAACACTTTTGGATGTCACTAACTCATTTGCAGGTGCACACACATTCTAATCCAGAACTATCTGTACTTTAAATATTCAAACATCCACCCTCACATATTCAGTGTTCACCTTAATCCAAGGTCATGGCTCATTGCTTGCAGTGCTCTGGCCTTTGATCTCACCCGCCATTCTGTCTAGTTTTTGATGGAGACTGAAGATGAGAACATGAATGGGAAATATTAATTTTCAAAACTCTGAATTTTCCCTCTGAGCCTCCTATGCCGGACTGCAGGAGCAGCACTGCAACCACTAGAAGAAAGACTTGAAGCTTTTGCTAGACTCCCTGTCTGCCTCCTTTTCCTGTTCCAAAGCCTTAGGAAAGATTGAAGAACCTGGATATATTTAGTCTTGAAAAAAGAAGACTGAGGGAGGGGACCTTCAAATATATTAAGGGCTGTTATAAAAAGGACGGTGATTAATTGTTCTCCATCTTCACTGAAGATAGGACGTTGTTATGGCAGCAAAAGCTCTCGTGTAGATGCAGTTATATCAGTTATAAAGTCCTTTTTCTAGAATAGCTTCTTTTGTTCAGGAAACTGGTATAAGCTGCATCACCACTAGGATGGCTTGCCAGTACAGCTATATCTGTCAAATCCTTTCTAGTGGATCAAAAACTGTCTAGAAGACAGAAAGGAAAGAGTAAGATTAAATGGTCAATTTTCATCATTGTCTAAGGTTAACCAGTGAGCTACCTCATGGTTACATATTAAGTCCTGTGTTGTTTAATTTATTTATTAATGATCTGTAAAGGGGGCAAGTAGTGAGATGGCAAAATTTGCAGCTGATGAGAAGTTATTTAAGTTAGTTAGGACCATAGATGACTGTGAGGATCTTCAGAGAGACCTAAACCAATTAGGTAAATGGACAACACAATGGCAAATGGAATTCAGTGTCAATAAATGCAAAGTAATGCACATTGGAGAGGAGAATTTAAACTACTCAGACACCTTAGAGGGTTCTAAATTAACTGCATCAGCTCAAGAAAGGGACCTGAGTGTTATTGTACACAGCTCAACAAAGACCTCTGCTCAATGTGCAGCTGGGGGTAAAAAAGCAAACAAGATTTTAGGATGGGATAAGAAATGGGATGGCAATTCATACAGAGAATATTATAATACCATTATGTAAATCAGTGGTGTGGCCTCATCTGGATAATAAGAATGATCAAGTGCATTGAAAACTCTCCAATGAAGAGAGGTTGAAAGGTTTGGAATTGTTTCCTTAGAACAGAGATGAGTAAGAGGAGACATGATAAAAGAACACAAAGTTCTAAACACTGGTCTAAAGAAGGGAGATTGGGTCTTCTGTTCCTTCATCTCATAATACAAGAACAAGGGGATATTCAGTTAAATTAAAAGGTGGAAAATGCAAAACTGATACAAGAAATATTTTTTCATATAATGGGTAATTATACTATGGAACTCACTGCATCAGGAAATCATTGAAGCCAAGAGCTTAACAAGATTCAAAAAGGGGTTTGAGTATAATACGGATATCAAGAATATCTAGACCTATCATAATTAATGATATTATAATTATATAATAATAATTGTCTGGAAGGGACATTAAACCTCTTGCTTCAGGGTTTAAGGTAATACCTAAGTATTTGAGATTAGGATGAGACTGAAGTTGGGGTGCTGATCACACAACATCTGCCTACTGCAAGGTTTGTACATCCTGCTCTGAATCTTCTGGTGCTGACCACTGTTGGATACAGGGTATTGGTCTGCCATCCATGATGGACCTTGGGTCTGATCAATTACATGCTAAAGTTAGACATGCTTAAACCTCATGGACTTCAATGGAAAGCAATTTCACCCTAAATGAACTAAGATTCATAAAACCCCTGTGAGGCAAGGAAATGTTGTCCACATTTTGCACATGAGGAAACTGCAGCACAAAGAGATTAGATAATATATCTAAGATTACACAGATAGTAAATCTCGGAAGGGAACCAAGCTCTCCTGACACCCAGTCTTATGTTTTAATCAAAAGTAACTATAAAATGATATATTACATTATTTAGTATCAATTCCTTTTAAAAAAATGACTTTGTGGACTCTTAAATGTTTGGTAACTCTTCCAGGGAAAGGATGAACATTACTAAATTTGGGTTAAATGATCTCTCACTACATACTATTTTATGAGATAAATTCTGAGATACTCATTCAGCATTTGAAATGGTTTTACATGATGCTTTTTACTGTGTTAATTCTTTGTAGTTTAAAAAACCATATGAAGTTCTGAAAGACCTATATGATATATAATATTTTTACTATGACCCCAAATTATGCTGAACATCAATATAAAGTCCCAGTCTCAGTCCCGCAATTCTGTGTTGTTGGTTTAAGATTATAACCTGTTTTAGAAGGGATGTCTATTTAGGGCTGATCCTGCAAACACTTACACATATAAATAACTATAGACTTCAATAGGACTGTTTACATGAGTTAAGTTAAATGGGACTACTCAGGTGGGTAAGTGTTTACAGAATCAGAGTCTAATTTTGCAAGAGGCTTCTTTAGTTGTAATTATTTCTCTCTGTCTGTCTGTTTCTCTCTCTCTCACACACACACACAAACCAGCACTGATAAACGCATGCAATTACTTTTACCAGCATTAGACCAAAGCGTAAATGGTGAAGTTCAGCTGTGAGCAAAAGACACTCCTCTTGAGGAAAAAGAAGATGGAGGGTTGAGTGAGTTATCATCCTCAGTGATAGGTTCAACAGCTGATAATGATTTGTAATATTCATCCTCCCCATCAAGCACTTTGATTTGGCTGTGAAACAAAACACAGAACAAACTATTTTTATTAAGTAAAAAAATAAAAATTACAAAGTAGTTCCTCAAAATCTTAAGAAATATAACTCTATGGATGGTGAAATGAAAACACTGAAAAAGTGTTAATACAAGATGGGATGATTTTGTTAACAAGATGCAGCCTTTATACATATCTCTCAATCTTGCTGCCACTTTTTTAGTGTTTTAAATCTCTGTGGGAACGGAATGGCTCTGAGGCTTGGTAATAGGTCACAGAGCCTTTCATCTCTAGGTCTGCAGTAGAGTAAGACCAACTATTTGTAGCAAGTATTTTATTTGACAAATGTAGCATTTTTTTAATTGAAAAATTTCCACACAGACTTTGATATTTACAAATATGTTGATTATTCAGAATTGTTCAAACTCTATAGGCAAACATATTTTGTGAACTATGGGCCTGATCCAAAGGCAATTCCATTATCTTCTGTGGGTTTTGGATCCGGACCTATTTGATCCAACTGTGTCTTCAGCTTGCCATGATATATGATGGGACACCAAAGTCACACAGAGTTATTTCTTCTCCCTGACTGGGTGACAGAGTTTTATAAACTGGAGGAGGTTAACTCAAAGAGATACCAAGCCAACCATGCAAATAATTCTGGTTTGAATCTTCTCACAAACACTATTTGCATTAGTATCCACAAGACTATTTGCAGAAAACAAATAAGAAAGGGTCATAAATACCAATAAAGAAAATGTGGGGCTGTTACTGAATGAATGTTTATTAATATGTGTTAGCTGTATTCATCCAGCACTAGTTGCTGCACACATCAGTAATAAATGAAATTTGGGACTGTGGGATGGTGGCTTTTGTGAAACGCACCAGTGATCTCTGCCCCGGTCCTGGTGACAAGTGTCCACATACAACTGATAATAAATGGCACCCCTTGTGGCAGTCTTAGCCGAGAGCAAGTGGACAAGGAACAACCCTATCTAGGAAAGAACTCCCTTCTCAGTCTTCTCTTAGAACTGGTCCCTCCTGAGGTATGTTGAAGGATATTGCTAGGGTGGTGATAGGAAGCCTGCACAGCTTTTGTCCATGTTATGTCAGTTCTAGAATGGTGGGCTTCAGCCTCCAAGACTCTCAGGCCAGCATCTTTTACTATGACTAAATTCATTTTTAAAAAAGAGGAAGCTAAAATTTGCTTGAGTTGTATTGTGAGAGAGCTGGGGAGGATATTTTGTAAGCACCAGTTCTAGTATTTGCAGTCAGCAGTAGATACACATTTTATATTTGCTTCTGTAGAAAATGTCCAATGTCAATGCACAGAGATATGTTAATTGTTTATTTTTAGAAACCTCTCTAGAAAGTTTTGCATTTTCTGTAATATCACAAAGGACTTTTTCTGTTTACAGTTGCTTAGAACTAAGAAGACAGATATTTACCCAAGTTTTCTTGGCTTCCTCTTGCTCCCTTGATATTCTAGAGTTCCCTGTGGAGAGGGCCAAGAACACACAGTCAAAGCAAAGCAGCAAGTCGTTAATTTTTAATTCAAAGTGATTTTGTGTTGAATGCAAGCAGATGCTGATAATATCAGAAGTCACAGCATAATTTTTTTGATCAAAGGGCTCAAGTGAGCCTGATGAAGCATGCATCTTGCTCGTCTTTGATAAACCACATCAATTATTCACCGTGAAGGCAGACATCCTGACATGAAAGCAACAGATAAAGAGCATAAGCACATGTTCAAGACGAGAGCAAAAGAACGTGGGGGTGGGGCTGGAGGGACTGGAACAGGTATTAATAACCGAATTATTAACTGGAAACAAAGCCAGTAAAACAGCTTTATTGCCACTTTGAACTCACATTTAACTGGTTATAGTACATGTTGTCCTCAGGGCTATTCAGCATTTTGGGCTGCTGACATCGCCGACGAGGTGTTCTCAGCTTCTGTTCGAGACAGTTTTCTGAACCTACAGTAAGATAATGCAATTTAGTTTTAAGCCATGCCAGGTGCTGTGAACGTCTTTGCATATTTTAGACTATAAGCAGTCCTTTCTTCTGTTCTGTTGAGTCCTAGATTTATTAGCAAATCTGTCCTATTCTAAGTAGGTATACAGAAAGTTTGGGATCTTTGTTTTCTGTTTTGGAACTTAGTTCAAATGAGTTTTTAGATTAAATTTTCTCTTACAACATAATTTTATTCCTATATATACCCATAACATAGTTCCTTGTTTCTTTCACTCTTTATATTGACATATTTTGTTATCTAAGTAGGATAAGGTGCATTGTGACTAGCCAAGGACTAGTAGCAGCATCAGCATCAGCATCAAAACCGTTCATTTATGTTTACAGATGACAGTTATAAATCCCTTTGACTGATGAGAATTAGTTTTTTTTTTTACCATATAAAAAGCTACTTTTTTGTATAACAATCTATTTAATCAGAGAAATCAGTGCCATTTGAAATAATGTCTCCTTGAGTTAATTTGTGATACACTTTGAGCAAAAGTTGGTTAAAGCCATCTGGAACACACACAGTTTAAAGATGAGAAAAACATTTTAGAAGGGAGGATTTTGTAAAAAATATGGTTTGAGCTAGTGCTAACTCACAGCCTTTGTATTTTTGCTTTTTTCAAAACAGAATATTGTTCTGTGTAATCTATAAGAGTGATTCAGAGAAAAAACCTGATGGAAAGAACATAACACAGCACAATTAATTGACACTAAGAACAATTTTAAGGACAATTCATAAATATTATACTAATAGAAAACGAATCTGGGAATTCCTCTCTTTCCAAATAGATCATTCACACATACTGTTTTTGACCTTTCTAGTATCTGATTTTACCATGATTTTTTAAAAATAATAAATAACCTAATAATATTTCCAGTTCAAAGAAACAGGTGAATATTTAAATTTTAGTACAAACATTGAAGGAAAAATATTAGTTACATTACACTTGGATCCCACATTAAGAGTGAAATTCATCCCTTTCCAGAAGCCCAGCACAAGGTCCTCATTCTACTGAAGCCCCTTTGAAAACTTCAAAACTGAAGTCGATGGGGCTCTGTGCAGATGTGGCCCATTTGTAGGATCTGGCCCTTGATGATAACATAATTCTTTAAAGCAGGTTTGTGAAGTTCTCAGGTTCACAGACTACTGACTCCTGGGTTTTTCTGAAGTTTTTCCAGTGTTATCCCCACTTTGGGACACATCTTTGCCATTGTTCCAGATGTGAAGTGCCCATGGAAATCAATGAGAGTTTTACATAAAAACCAGTGTCAGGATATGGCCCTATGTCAGCAAAGATTCAACACTGCACTGAAATGTATCCTTTCTTTAAGGAATAGATAATTGTATTGAAAAGACCTTACATAAAGGTTCAATGGCATAGAATGCAATTATATTTTTTAAATAAAATCCTGCTTGCATAAAAAACAAAATCTCACAAACTCAAAGATTTAACAATCTGTTTTTTTTTTTTTTTTACCTAATTGCAGTAGCTTTTATAACTTGCCTGGTACTATGCAGAGTTCCCCTACTATTTATTTGTTCTTTATGGAACTTCACGCTTGAGGCAAATCAAACCCTTTGTTACCATTGTCCATTAATTACAGTAGGAAAAAGCCCATTATCCACATTTGCCTGTGGGTGCCTCCCTTTACTTGCATGGACTCAGTTCTACTCTCAGCTGTGTACACAGTACACAGGTGTAACTCCCACTATGTGACTGAGGGCAGAGTCAGGCTCAAAATCTTAAAGTTATTTGTTTGAAGAAATGAGCTCTTTACACCAACAACAAAATAACTCTCCAGTAATAAATTCATATTATTTGCTAAATATAATCCCAAAATCTTAAAATCTTGATGCTTTCCTAGTTCTATTCATTTTGCAAAGAGAGGTTTGTTGTTCAAGAGATTCTGACAGCACTGTCTATATACTTTGATGTTTGCCTATACTGTCTCTAAATAGACAAGGTACAAAGTTCTTCCAGGTTATATCGCTCTAAGGTCAATGGGAGTTGGATGGCTAACTCCTATTTGTGTCTTTGTCCCCTATAATATTTAAATATAATAAAGGGATTATCAATTAAATCTTGGTCCCATTGAAATTAATGGAAATTTTGCCATTGACTTCAATGAGGCCAGGATTTCACTCTGAATCACTGAGCATTTCCATGATTTTGTTCCTAAAATTATTAAGTTTGGTTTTGGAAGGACCATAGAATTCAAAGCCCGCATGATGGCAGGATCTGTCATTGTCCTGGAGGTGATGTTTCTGTCTTAGGGCCAAATTACATTCTCACTTACATAAATATAAATCAGGAGTAACTCCACTAAAATCAATTCTTGATAAGCTGGTGTAAAGCTAGTGTGAGTAACTGAAGAATTGGGTGCTCTTATCAGATACTTGTCAAAAGCAAACACATAGCACACAATTATTACAAAGTTTGTAAATAGTACCATGATGTGATGCAATGTACTGGATTACTTGACAAAAAGAATAAATTGTATTTTTTTTTCAAAAAGAATATTTTAATTAACCTTCATTTTATTTTGCAGGAACATCTACATCAAAATTTTATGTTGCTATGGTTTATTTTATCTGAATTTTGATTTAGTAAAGTTTTGCTCTTGCTTTTTATCCCACTCATAATTATTTCTCTTTATTACACGGGTGGCCTGCAGATTGTGTCCTCCAGAGGAAATACCTTTTCAGTGGGCCCATTTGTCTTAGCATTTAGTAGCATACAGTACGAATGGTAAGAAAATCTGGTAACATTTATCATACACTATTGTATCTGGAGAAAAGTGTATTAACATGTGCTCTACATTCAGCAGTTAAATAGGCATTTCAAATAGCGTTTTAAAATGTTTAGCTTTGATGACAAAGTTAAGGCCACTAACAGGAAAAATTACTTGTCATTTTAATAATAACTATATTTATTGTTTACATAGCATCCAAAGTGTGCTAAGTGCCTCTGGTATATCCACAAGAGGGTTTGCTACAAATTCAGATGGCACACCTAGAATCAGAAAAGAGGGCTAGCTTCAGTCTCTCCTTAAACCAACACTTCCATAGGGGAGATTTGACCGCCTTTCCTCATATTAAGTCAGAGACTTAGGGCTAGAATGAGACTTTACCTCTTGTCCTGTGTTAGTGCTATGTTGTAGCTGCACTACTCTGGGACCGGTACAAGGAAGGACCTGTGACTCAGAATCCCAATTCATTCCCTGTGGCAGTGCAGGAGTACTACACACTAGTTCTTTACCAGGTGCTAGTTACTTCTGCCTACTGGACCAGCTCAGCTGCACTGGCTGGTATGTTGGTGGCAGTGGTGAAAGGGAAGATATGCCAAGGCTCCACTCAGCCTCGACCTTTCTCTTTGCCCATAGACCTTGCCTTCTTCACTGTGCACACCGACCAGCAAATCTGGACAGAAAATTGCAGGGTGGGTGGCTAGGCACTTACGTCCCTTTGCATATGCCCTCCTTATGCCCCTGATTTTGATAAAATGTAGCCCATTTTAAATGGATTAAAACTGGCTGGCAGATCTCAAAAAAGTAATTATAAATTGGGAAACATTAGTCAAGGGGGCTGTTTCTAATGGGGTCTTGAAGGGATCTTTTCTTGGCCTAATGTTATTCAGCATTAATGAAAATATAAAATCATTGCTGGTAAAGTTTGCAAATGACAGAAAAATTAAGTTAATTAAGTTAATTGTTAATTGTTAAGTTAATTAAGTTAATTGTACAGAGCAATCTAGATCATTTGGTAAACTGGGTTCACTTGAACTACATGTGTTTTAATACAGCTAAATGCAAGATCATACATCTAGGATAAAAGAATGAAGGTCATGTTTATAGGATTGGGGTCTGATTTTGGAATAGTGATTCTGAAAGGGACTAAGGGATTATGGTAGATACCAACTGAACATGAGTTCCTAGTTTGATACAGAGGCTAAATCTACCAATATGATTCTTCAATGTATAATCAGGGGAAGTGAGTAAAAGTAGGGTGTTAGTATTGCTTTTACATACAGCTTTAATGAGACCATTACAAACGGAACAAATTTTGAAAGAGAAAGTAGTTAAGGACATAGAGGTAAATGTATTTGGGATAAAATACAACATGGTTTTGCAAAAGATAGATCACGCCAGACCAACCTGATCTCCTTCTTTGAGAAAATAACTGATTTTTTAGACAAAGGAAATGCAGTAGAGCTAAGCTACTTGATTTTAGTAAAGCATTTGATACAGTTCCACATGGGAAATTATTAACTAAATTGGAGAAGATGGAGATTAATATGAGAAATGAAAGGTGGATAAGGAACTGGTTAAAGGGGAGGCTACAATAGATCACACTGAAAGGCGAACTATCAGGGTGGAGGGAGGTTATTAGCGAAGTTTCTCAGGGATCGACCTTGGTATTTAACATTTTTATTAATGACCTTGGCACAAATAGTGAGAGTGTGCTAATAAAATTTGTGGATGACACAAAGTTGGGAGGTATTGCCAGTACAGAGAAGGACTGAAATATCATACAAGATCTGGATTACCTTAAAACTGGAGTAATAGAAACAGGATGAAATTTAATAGTGCAAAGTGGAAGGCTATGCACTTAGTGGCTAACAACAAGAATTTTTGCTATAAAATGGGGATGTATCAGTTGAAAGTGATAGAGGAGGAGAAAGACCTGGTGTACTGGTTTATCACAGGATGACTATGAGCTGCCAATGTGATGTGGCCGTGAAAAAGGCTAACGTAATCCTAGGATGCACCAGGTGAGACAGGGAAGTGTTAGTACCATTATACAAGGCTCTAGTGAGACCCTATCTGGAACACAGTGCAATTCTGGTCTCCCATGTTTAAGAAAGATGAATTCAAAGGGAACAGGTGCAGAGAAAGGCTATTAGGATGATCCGAAGAATGGAAAACCTACCTTACGAGAGGAAACTCAAAGAGCTTGGTTTGTTTAGCCTAACCAAAAGAAGGCTGAGGGGAGAGAAATGTTTGCTCTCTAAAATATATCAGAGGGATAAAATACCAGTGAGGGAAAGGAGTTATTTAAGTTAAGCACCAATGTTGACACAACAACAAATGGATATAGACTGGCCATCAACAAGTTTAGGCATGACATTAGAAGGTTTCTAACCATAAGAGGAGTAGAACAGCCTTCCAAGGAGTGCAATAGGGGCAAAAAACTAACTGACTTTAAGGCTGAGCTTGATAAATTCATGGAGGGGTGGTATGATGAGACTGCTTACAATGTAGCTGATCTGTAACTACTAGCAGCAAATATCTCCAATGATCGGTGATGGAACACTAGATGGGCAGGGTTCTGAATTACTACAGAGAATTCTTTCTCAGGTGTCTGGTTGGTGGGTCTTGCCCACATGCTCAGGGTCTAACTGATTGACATATTTGGGGTCGGGAAGGAATTTCCCCTCAGATCTGACTGGCAGAGACCTTAGGGGTTTTTTGCCTTCTTCTGTAGCATGGAGCATGGGTCACTTGCAGGTTTAAACTAGTATAAATGGTGGATTCTTTGTAACTTGAAGTCTTTAAATAATGATTTGAGGACTACGGTAACTCAGCCAGAGGTTAGGGATCTGTTATAGGAGTGGGTGGGTGAGTCTGTGGCCTGCAATGTGCAGGAGGTCAGACTAGATGATCATGATGGTTCCTTCTGGCCTTAAAGTCTATGAATCCGTAAGAGCTAATGACAAACTGGAACAGGTTCAGAAAATAGCTACACTAATGATCTGAGATCTAGAAAACCTGACTTTTAGTGAGACAGGACAGAAGCTTAATCTATTTAGTTTATCCAAAAGAAGAGTAAGATATGACTTAATTACCATCTATAAGTACCTACATGGGGAGAAGATTTCTGATAGTGGAAGGCTCTTTAACTTAGCAGACAAAGCCATTGCAGGATCTAGTGACTGGAAGCTGAAGCTAGACAAATTCAGACTAAAAATGAGGTGCATGCTTTTAACAATGAGAGTAATTAATTATTGGAACCACTTATCTAGGAATGTGGTGGATTCTCCAGCACTTGAAGTCTTTAAATCAAAACTGGATGTTCTAAAAGATATACTCTAGCTCAACCAGGCTTGATGCAGGAAACACTGGGTGAAATTCTATGGCCTGTGTTCTGCAGGAAGTCAGACTAGCTGATCATGGATTTTAAGGCCAGTAGGGACCGTATTAATATTTTAGTGTGTCACTTACTCTGGGTTCTAATCTGCTGGGGATTGTTCTGTGTTGTTGATCCCAAAGAAACATTTTTATTCATGAATTTCCCTTTTCATTGATGCTTCTTTGTTTTATGTTTGAGTTAAACATACCTTCCAAGATACTAATCATTTTGATGACAAGCCTTGGCCTGGAGGGGATTTGTATATTTCATGTCATATATTACATAGATTACCTACTGATCAAGACACCATTATTTTGACAAACTGCAAAGAACTCCCACAGAATTATACAAGTGACTCAACAACAAAAGTCAAGTGCTCTTTAATTCTGATGCAAGGATTCTTGCCTCTAGGGGCCTAGGTCTCGACCAGTACATTCAGGAAAGTCACATCCCTAAGGAATGTTCTTTTCTAAACAATTCACATAATGGGGGGGAGGAGGGAGAGGTGTAATTCCACCCTTGGAATTCAGCAGAGATCTTGTGTTAGATGTCTGATCCGTAGGTGACAGTTCTGCTCATCAGACAGGCACTAGCCCCTTTACTGACTGGGATCGTTAATACTGACCTTTGAGATGAAGGCAGGGTGCCCCTAAACAGGTCGTGGTTGACCCTGCTTGAGAAACCATCTCTTGACATTGACAATTTTGTAAAATGTTGCACAATTTTTAGGGAATTTCATAGAGAAAGTGATGAAGAGGCAGCTCCAATTGCATCTGGAGTCTATAAAATTCATTGACCTTCTTCAATTATGTTTTACATCTGGGTATGGCATAGAGGTGGTACTAGTATCTCTGGGTGATGATATATTCCTGGCAAGGGATGCCCGGAATGTATTCTTGCCTGTGTTATTAGATCTGTCAGCAGCCTTTAACATTGAATATGATGCATTGTTGACTCCTTTGCTGGAGTGGATGGTTCTGTTCCTTCCTCTCTGAGGCATTTTAGATGGTGGTGTTGAGTACTTTCCCTTCCTCGCTGAGGGCTCTCAAAAGGTGGATGGGACAGAGATCAGTCTTGTCACTTTTCTTTTTACATGTAAACATAAAAACCTACTGTTGAATGAAGGAAGACTCATCTTGTAAATATTCAGACCCATGAAGATTAATAGCAAGAGGTGAAGAAAGTGCAACCTAACAAATAAAATATAATAGGGCCATTTACAGGATTTCATTTATTATTAATGAAGTAAACAAATAAAACATATATATCAGTATGACCAGAAATATAGTAAGCATATGGCTGATTTCTAACCTATAATATCAGCTGAAACATGAAAGTGCTGCTCTTAATTATAGGCAAATATTAGCACAGACTCATGGGATCTCATCATAACATTTCAAGGTCTATATTCATGAAAATTTAAGCAATGTTTAAAATCATGTTAATTTGTTCTTTGTTTGTTTCTTTTCCTGCCAGTCTAATTTATTCCAAAGGACTTTGGTTCTCAAGCTTGGTAATATTGATCATGCCTATGTAAAGCATTGTTATAGCCTGGGGAGAAGATTTTTGTGGAAAAACTTGTCTTTGTTCTCTTTTGATACTTTGTATGTATTTTGATGCTTTCCAGCTTTTCCAGTTTTTCTCAGATTTGCATCTTCTTTCCAGGCAGCTGTTAATTTCATTTTTCATGCTGAAGTCTTGGGCAAATGCACAGGTGACCTCACGGAGTGGGATAATGTACATCATCCTCCCTGACCGGATGCTAAGTGGATCATTGTGTGCAGCGAGTTGATTCTAAGGAACAGTCGTATTTGACTTCCATGCAATGTAAGTATATTCAGACAGCAAGGGCCTGAGATTCTGATCCCATTTGTGAAATCAGGTGTAACTCCACTGAAGTCCATGGAGTTACACTGTGTAAAACTGGTATAAGTGAAGTCAGAATCAGACCCTAGGAGTTGAATTATGGTCAGTCTGACTAAGAAAAGAAAGAGAGAAACATTAAAAATGACTTGTGCCGCTATGTATATGTCAAGTATTCATACCAAGTCACTTCCCTCCTTTCCCCACTTCCATACTTCAGGCCTGATTCTTCACTGCCTTCCACCTTGAGAAGTCATTTATATTTTTGCAAAGTGGGTGTAAAATGCTACATCACCATGAAGAAAAATGAGAACCTCTAAGAGATACATGACCCAAACCAGAAAATGCTTTGTACTGTAGGCTAAAACTAGCTTCTTGAATTGCATCTAGAAACAAATAGGAAGACAGTGTGGATTAGGAGCAGCATGGAGTATGCACCATGAGACAGGTACTGCTGAGTAATCTGCAATAACTGAAGTTTCCAAGTGGTCTGTGTGATAGATTATTATTATTGATTATATTATAATATTTCCTCAAATGTGCTGGGAGCTGTAGAAAGATACAGGAAGACAGTTGCTACATCAGAAAGATTACAATCTAAATAGAGATAAAGATACACATAGAAGGGAAAACAAAAGTGGGAAGGGGAGGGACATAGGTGGCGTGTGCACTCCCCTTTTTGGGAGGCTAGCCCCCGCTCTGCTCCTTCCACCTGAGGCCCTGCCCCGCACTCTGCCCTGTTCCCCTCCCGCTCTCCCTGGCTGGCCTGCCGATGCAGTTCCTAACCCCGGCCAGTGCCTGGAGCAGCTTCAAACCCCAGCCAGTGCCCAGAGCAGCCCCAGTCCCCAGAGCAGTCCTGAGCCTAGGCATTCCAGAGGAGCTCTGAGCCTCGCTATGGGCTGCATGCAGCGAATGGTGGGGAGGTGGAGTGGAGGAGGGAAGAGGCAGGGCTACCACAGCTCAGGCATCCGGTCAGCAGCAGCTGTGCCAGGGAAGGCTTAGCCTCCCCTGGCCTATTATACCCGCTGTCCATAGGGATGGAGGAGAGAATACACTCATCGCTTGGTTATTTAGGTAATTATGCATGTCGCTAATGTGTTGGGATTTTTTGTGTTCTGATGGGAGAATTGGTGTTGAAACATAGGAGGAGAATAGTGGGGAAAGAAGCAGACTGAAGGAAGAAAAAATGGAAAAGAAGGTGGGAGAGGAAGGGAAGATTGAGGAGAAGAAGGTTGGAAGGGAAAAAGAGAAGAAAAATGAGAAACCTAGTTGCCAGGGAGAGAGAGGCTGGGGAGCCAAGGAGTTGGTGGGAGGGCTGAGGGGAAAAGCAACCACTAATGGCAAAGTAACAAAATCTAATTAAGTCCAGGTTTCAAAGAGGTCAGTAAATCTGGTGACATTGGGAAGCTGGAAAGATGTCAAGGGGAAAATGTTTCTTTAAAGCATATTTATTATTTTTATTTATAATAATAATGCTACTTTGACAGGGTTACTAGGTTAATAGTGGTGGTGGTGGGAGGAGCAGAAGACCATGATATAACTTGATTTTAATAAAGCTTTAATACAATCCCACATGACATTCTCGTAAGCAAACTAGGGAAATGTGGTCTAGATGAAATCACTGTAAGCTGAGTGCACAACTGGTTGAAAGACCATACTCAAACGGTAGTTATCAATGGTTCACAGTCAAACTGGGAGTACGTATCTACTGGGGTCCTGCAGGGGTCAGTCCTGGGTCTGGTACTATTCAATATTTTTATTAATGACTTGGATAATGGAGTAGAGAGTTTGCTTATAAAATTTGCAGCTGACACCAAGCTGGGAGGGGTTGCAAGTACTTTGGAGGACAGGATTAGAATTCAAAATGACCTTGACAAATTGGAGAATTGGTCTGAAAACAATAATATGAAATTCAATAAAGATAAGTGCAAAGTACTTAGGAAGGAAAAATCAAATGCACAACTAGAAAATCGGAGATAACTGTCTAGGTGGTAGTTCTGCTGAAAAAGGATCTGGGAGTTATAGTGGATCACAAATTGAATGAGTGTGAGCAGTGTGATGCAGTTGAAAAAAAAGGCTACTTTTCTGGAGTTTATTAACAGGAGTGTTCTATATAAGACATGGAAGGTAAGTGTCTCGCTCTGCTTAGAGTTGGTGAGGCCTTAACTGGGAGTACGGATTTCAGTTCTGTGTGCCATACTTTAGGAAAGATGTGGACAAAATGGAGAGACTCCAGAGGAAAGCAACAAAAATGATGAAAGATCTAGAACACTTGACCTATGAGGAAAGGTTAAAAAAACCTGAGCATGTTTAATCTTGAAAAAAGAAGTCTGAGGGGGGGACCTGATAACAGTCTTCAGATATGTTAAGGGCTGTTATAAAGAAGGCAGGGATCAATTGCTCTCTATACCCACTGAAGGTAGGACAAGAAGTAATGGGCTTAATTTGAAGCAAGGGAGATTTTAAGTTAGATATTAGGAAAACATTTCTGACTATAGGGGTATTTAAGTTTTGGAATAGGCTGCCAAGGGCAGCTATGGAATCCCCATCACTGGAGATTTTTATGAACAGGTTGGACAAACACGTGTCAGACATAGTCTAGGTTTACTTGGTCCTGCCTCAGTGCAGGGGGCTGGACTTGATGACCTCTCCAGGTCCCTTTCAGCCCTACCTTTCTATGAGCATCATCATCACGCTACATAGCACTTGCGTAGTGCTTTATAACTTCAGAGCTCTACAAATGTTAACCAAGGCCATCCCCTCTGTTTATAAAAACACGGGGCCTAATATGAGGGGAAGTCATTCTTTCCATATGGTTTAGGGTATTGCCTCCACAGCACTATGTCCTCACCCCTGGTTTCCTACAGAAGAGCATCTATGAGTATTTATAAGAGCCAATGCTCCTCCGGTATTTGGGGACAGACATGAATGGGGTGGTCAATCATCTACTCTCTGCAGCACTGTGTCATGTTGAACCCTTGAATTTCTGCATGGAAAATCTGGGGATTAATGTTTCCTGAAAAAGCATTAGTTCCTGTGGAGTCACTTCTGCAGCCGTAGTCCATGGTTGCATGGCTCCTGTTGGAAGCATCGCCCAATTCACCAGGGGTGGGAGTGGGGCAGGAGGACAACAGAGTAGTGCAGAGAGGCATTCATCCATGCAGGATAGCCTCTGTTTCCACCTAGTTGAGAATGCCCTATATGCAGATCCTCTGAATCTGTGGGTCTAGAAGGCCTCAGCCCCTGCCCTCTCCAAATCTCTAACCAACAGGCAAAATGTCTTGAAAGTGGAGGTCCTCCTCCCACTGACAGGCAGGTGCTATCCTGAAGATGAATGCCCCTCTGCACTGCTCTGCAAATAATTATCTTGTCTTGGATCCCACTCAACATCAACATGGGTTTGATTTATCATGAAGGCAATGGAGCCTTCTGAACCAGTTTCATAGCAGACATGAAATTTGTGCTACAGCAGAATTTCAGTGGCATTTTAGAGACAGTCCACTAGGTCAATGTAGGCAGTCACAAACCATGACACATATTGTTGAGGGCTGCAAAATGACTCGACTTCCTGGAGGTCTTCATACCTTGAACATCGTTGATAAGAACACTGTGGCTTGGCTTGATCAGATTGCATACGCCAAATAAAAATCCTGCTTTGTGGTCTTCCTGTCTCTCTACCTCTCATGCCAATATTTCCAAGAGTCATGCTGTCATTAAGCATTAAGCATAGCTGCAGAAGTGACTTCACAGGACCTGATGCAGGAGAAAGATTATCTGGCCCTAATTAAGTTAGAAGAGTATATATGGGTTTAGCATGATTTGCTTAATCCTGGCCAAATCCTGCAGTCCTTGCTCAGGCAAAATTCCAATTGGCTTCAGTGGGTGAGGCAAATAAGACACCAGGATTTAGCCTTCTGTGATCTTTAATGTTAAGTAGTTGGCACTGCAGTTTTGTAACACCAAGTGTGATTATCCGACTTCTTGGAAGTGTGTAGCATTTTTAAAGCAAACAGTTCTATACTGGAAATATGTTGAAAAAAAAACCAAAAAACCAAAAAAACCAAAAAACCCCCCAAAAAAAAAACAAAAAAAAAACCAACCAGCCCCCAAATAAGCTTTTGGTATCACCTCAGATCCTACACAATGGTGGCCAACCAGATTTTGTTTACTCAGATGGAGTGTGTTCATAGTGCCAAGAGCCATAGATTGCTAGGGAAATTCATTAGTGTAGCCTCTTTGATGTCATGTGCATTTCAGAATCTGTAAAACACTGCTAAAACTGCAAGAGCTGCCTTTTGTTTATAACGTTAACCAGAACCATTTGAATACACATACTGAAAGAACTCGTAACAGAAGCAAGGCATTTTCCTCCATGCAGTGATTCATTACTTATGTCTTCATTTTGGCCGCTGTGAAGCCATATGCTTTAAATTATAAAGCACACTAAGCAAATCACAAGTTTTTCAAGATGGTGCGTAAAGGCTTTTTCTGCATCTGTTCCTTGCCAAAGACCCAGATGATACCGTAATTAAAACAACAAATATTTTCTGTGACATCAATCATTTAGCTGTTTCTGAACCATGAGATTATGGCCTTTAGACACTTTGTTGCGAAACAAATTCCACAATTAGTTAGAATATTTCCCCTCCACCATCAGTTCAATTCCAATCTTTCAGTATTTGTTATTTCCTTCTGTTTTTATTGTGAACAATGTAACTATAGAGGGAGAAGGCAAAGATTAAAACAAAGCAGACAGAGGGTCCAAAATGTCAGCGACCAATATGGATAAGATTCAAACCTGTCAACAAATAGCAAACTCCTGGAAGCATGGTCTAAAAGCCATGCGTTCCTATTCAAACTGAACTGTAAGGAAGTTCATCATACATTCTACGGCAAAACTAAAACTAAACCCACTTCTAATAGCATGCATCTATGATTCCAGAAGAGTAGTAGCATATTTCCTAACTAATCAAAGTCAAATGGGCTTACAAGACTGTACCTCCTTTAGCTTTGTGAATGGTTTCTCTTCACACTAACCTGAGCTGGTCTGTAGAAGTTTCTTTTGGACAAGTGTGAGGAGTGGATTTAATTGATGACAATCTGTTCGCCCCTCAACAACATTCTGTCTGATTCTTATGGCCAAAAACCTGGAGTTATGCGATTGTGAAAGTTGTCTTTTGGGCAATAGTCCAGTAAACAGCTGGTGTGGAACCTTGTGACCTGATTTTCAGAGAAGTTAAACACTGGTGAAAAATCAGGCTACCAGTATGTATAGGTCAGCTGGAAACACCACCCAAGACAACTATGTTGTATGACCCTATTATGCCTTCCTGGCCTCTTAGCCAACCACCCAGAGAATATGTGGCCATCTGCTTTCAAGCTGTCCAGCCTATTGGGAGAAAGTATAAGCACCAGACACTGAGAAAGTAGCTAGTTGAGATCTTTATATATTTTAGATCAATGTCTCTTTTGCTATTACAGTGACATTGCATGATCAATTTCGATTAGATTATAAACACTAACATGAAGAGTAAAAAAATTCAGCTCTCTTGAAATGAGACTACAATAATACAAATCACATCAAACAGAGCACCAGATCCTAAGGTCAGGAGTGTTGGAACAATTTTTATAGTGGGGTGGAGGGCTGAAAGCGGAAATTATGTATATGGTTGTTTCAGCAAGCCTGCCTAAGGTGATGCAAAACTGCCCAGAGTGCATGTCAGGGGCTTGTGTGCAAAGATGGTTCATAGCTATGTTTAACTATGGACCTTGCTACTGTACCGCGCAGGTCATTTCCCATTTGCTGCATTGGAGCAATCCAAGAGCTGTTTTAATTGATGTCAGACAGCAATGGCTAAAAGGATGGAAGTAGAAAACCCAGATGAGGATTAGAAAAGTGCAGGGGTATGCCAATCATGCTCCATTCCTTTGGGCTCACCCCACTTCCCTGACACTCTGACAGTAGGGAGTGGCATAAGAGCCCCTACACTGACTCTATGCAATCAAAGGATCACCCCTGCAGTGGATGGTCTTCACATATCAAGTTGAGATGACTTTAGGCAGATGCCACGAGCAGTATGGCACAAAACAGCTATACTGTACCAGAGGGTCTGGATCAGAGGAGGAAAGCTCCCACAGTTTCACAAAATATATTTTGTGATTATACACAAAACAAAGAAATTTCCCCACATACCTAACAACTGTGGTAAGATCCATTATTATACCTGCACCATAGGAAGGAGACTATTTTAAAGAAGCATTACAATAGTCAGCCAGTCAAACACTGACTGGTTGGCTGAACATCCGTGGGAGCTTTAAAATACTGATCCTAAACACCTTCATGCCAGTGCTGTGAACTTCTAGAGCTGTTTATAGACTATACTTGGATCTCTTGGTACAGAGGTTCTTAAATTGGGGTCTCTGGAACACTGAAGGTCTGCAGATCACGTTAATGCACAACAGAGAGTTACCTAGTCACATGGTGCTGTCTTTCCTTCTGCTTTCTAGCTAAGAAAAGCTAAGCAGATGGAGGGAGAGATGAAATGAACAGCAAAAATAAACATTTTAATAAAAAATCCAAACATTTATTGCATTAAAGACAACTAAAGTATCCAAAATACTTTCCTAATATATTCCTCCATGTGGTCAACTGCTGCAGTTGCCACAAATATGTTTTATGATTGTGGAGAGTTGGTCCATGCAATCATAAATAGGATGGGAGGTGCTTCATAAATTCTCTCTCAGTTAAGATTTAGTTTACAATATGCATGTGTTTTGAGAGTCCCTGCCCTAGTATAAAGCCTTGATTTTTTTTTTTTATAGGTAATCCCTCACCTTCCTCCAAATTGTGATAATAGCATTTTCATCCCATATCCCAGGAGATTAAGACACTTGACTGACTTTGAATTCTGGACACATAGGAAATTTGTATTAATTTAGCATAATGATGAGACTCAAAGGCTCTGTGGAACCACAAGAGTAGGGTCTCTAAGGTTTTGTTCTTTAAAGAAACACAATTTGCATTTCTAAAGGCTTGAAATGCATGGGTCCATATCGATACATGTACAGTCTCTTAAATCTGAGTGTAGAAGATTCAGCATGTATTTCAAAGAATTGATAATAGAAGCCCAAGATAAAACTCGCAGTAGATTTTTGTTGTTGTTAAGGCACAAGTTTCTTCTAAATTCAAGGTAGTTGTCAGAATAACTTTTAAGGGAAGAATTAAAGAAACTTTGACTGGCAGTGGCAAAAACGTCTACTAACTAGATGACATAGTATATGTTCCCCAATGGAACCACAGTGATTTATGCCCTGTATTTATAAATGCTGAAAGTGAAGAAGGTATCTTGGCCAGACACAGAAAACTAGAACTCCATAGGCCTTTAGACCTATGCATGGAAATGCCACAATGAACCATTTCTTTTAAGGGTGAGTTAATTACTTCTGAGGCTTGTAACATAAGATTGGTAATTAAAGATGGTTCACAACTCCACCACAAAAATCAAGCTCAGGCCAGTAAATTCACAGGAAATAATCTGAAAGAGCAACTGAAGAAACCTGAGCAAACTCTTCAGTCAATGCCACCCCAATACAAAAATGAATAGTTGGGAGTGAAACCTTCAGAGTTCAAAGGTGGATGCAACTGCGAAAAAAAACCCTAGTTTTCTCCTTCCTCCAAATATAATTCAAAAGTCTTTATTGATACTTTATGGGTTTTTTTTGTTTTTTTTTTGTGGCAGAGAACTGGGCATATATAAGAGGTCAATATTTCAGGAGTTGGAAGCAGGGAGAATGGCTCAATAACATTTATTCTGTTTAGATGAAGAAGTTAATGAGACTTCATTTCTATAAAAGCACATTGAAAATGTGAAGATGAGGGGGTTAAAGAGAACTTAAGAGCTTGCGGGGCTTTGAGGAAATTATAATGCCAATATTAAAAGCTCACAAAAGATGATTTTGGGCCCAAATCTGTATTTTATGTACACCCCAGAATCCTATTGCCTTCAGCAGCCATTTAGGGAGTCCAAAGAACATAGGAATAGGATGCATGAACCCTTCATCTAATTTGTGAATAACTATTTTAAAAATTTTCTATCATAGAACATTAGCCAGTGGGGAAAACAGTGGTGTGCATTAAACAAGCATTTAGAGACAACTGAATTAATTTCCCAAAGTCAAAATGGTTCACTTGAAGCAAAATCATTTTGGGATCCTGAGTGGTGCAATTCAGTTTCTTGGCATAGCATAGCCTTGTATGGCACAGATGCTCAATATTCTGTTATTCTTCTGAACTGGGCTCTGCCTTTTACCTTAGTACGGCTTATTTTAAATTGTTAAAATACTAAAGTAGCTGCTGAAGGTTTTATTTTTATTATAAACATATGACTAATTATTTTGATAATTTTTACATTTTGTCCATTGGCACTTTAAACTAAGGGCCTTCATTTTCTGAAATGACTAGTGATTTGGGGGGCCAACTTGAGATACCTCAGATGGGCCTGATTTGCAGAGGGTTGGTGCTCAGCACTTCCTGAAAATCAAACCCCTTCAAGGAATTTCAGTCTGGTCTCCCAAAAAACGGAGGCATCCAAATCACTAGCTGATCTGGAAAATTTAGGCCAAGAACTTAAGATAGTTGCTTGGGGAATGGAGCAGGTCTTACATTGGTGTTGGTTTCTTACAACTCTGGATTAGAGCTGCATTGAATTAGGCTGGCTGTGATATTAAACTATTTAAAATATCAAACTATAATTATTAATTTAGGACTGATCCTATGGTACTTTCTATTGGCTTTACTACTATGAATAGACTCAACAAAGTCTACATAGTAGACAGTAGACAGTAGTAATAAGGACTACATTCTGTGCCCAGCACTTAGGGTCTGATCCTGAAAACGATCTTGTGGTTAATTTTACTACCAGGTGTAGTCTTCCAGAAGTCACTGTGGTAAAGTGAATTATGGCATAAGTGTTCGCAGGATCAGGACCTTACAGCATTGGACAGATACTGTGTAGATCTAAAACCAATCAAACAACCATAAAAACAAATCACTGTCTTTTAATTCATAACAGAGCATGAAAATATGGAAAACATGGAAAGTACAGAAAAGAGAAATATATTTATATTAATATCATTTAAAGAAATACAATTAAAAATGGAAATGCTTTTAAAATTTAATAGAATTTTAAACTATTCCCTTTGGAGACTAATGTTTTAATTATTTTAATTATTAAAAAGGCTGTAAAAAGTAAAAGGCTAGGGACAGAGAAAAAAGCATTTTTCTTGATTTGCAGAAGCTAAATAGAATGTAAAAAGAACCAACCCCCATTTCCCCCAAACCCTCCCCCCAAAAAAACTTGAATTAGCTCATGCAGCAGTTTTAATTCAGAGACAATCAAGACCTTTCCACTTTCTACAAACAGAATAAGGTGTAGGATTACTCAGGCTGATCTTTGAAGAAAAATGAATATGTTGAGTTCTTCAATAAAGTAAGTACAAGAACAATTTTTGCTTTCATGAAAAGTATCAATTCCACATGTAATTGCTCAGCATTGTCTAAATTAAGTGAACATGTGGCTGGCGGGTGGATGAAGAGGCTCACTGAAGATAATCAGCAAAATTTATGTTTTCAAATAAGGCACAAAACACATAAATCACTTCAAAGCAGTCCACCAAATTATCATTTTCAAACAAATATTTAAATCATCATGTAAAAAAAGGCAAAGAAATATGACATGTGAACCTTAAGTTACAGTTCATTGTTTGCTTTTACAAGGTAGAATGGCAGGAAATTATCTCCCTCTTGTCATGCTTTTCATTTTTGATTAGGTGATGTTGCATTATTTGTAACTTCAAAAAGCAGCTATAAAAATACAAAGACCTAAAGTACCAAAGATAATTTTTTTCTATGAAGATGCAATTTCTATAAGAAAACTGATTTGTCTATAATGCCACATGCTGCAAGTTAGGGCACAAACCTGCACACACTTCCTCATGCCAGTAACTCAAGGTAAGTCAATGGACTACATCTGTGAGCAAGGCCTCCTTATGCAATGGCTTGCAGGAGCTGGCCAGTACAGATCATGATATCACTTATCACTCAGTGTACATCTACTCTGCAGCCGGGAGCGTGCTTCCCGGCATAGACAGACACCCACTAGCTCTGCTCAAGCTAGTGCACTCAAAATAGCTGTGCTGTTGAGGGTAGCACAAGCAGCGGCTCAGGTTAGCTGCCTGATTGCAAACCCATCTGCACCCTGAGGGTACGTTCTTGGGCAGCCACCCGGCCCGAAGCTGCTACACCCGGCCACACTGCTATTTTTAGTGGGTTAGCTTGAGCAGAGCTAGCACACCTGTTTATCCATGCTAGGAAGCATGTTCCCAGCTGCAGTGTAGACATACCTTTAGAGATTCAGCCCCTTTAGTGCTCACAATACAGGCCGGCTATCAGTTGGAATAAATAATCACCATTTTGTCATCAATATTTCATCATGCATTTTGTGCTGAAGAATCCACACTTTTCTAAAAGCCACACAAATCCATTTACAATCAATAATAAATGCATCCTTTGCTGTATTTTGCACAACTTATGTTAGGCATTCACTTTACTTATTGTACTTGTACTTCCCATTTATTTACTAGTAGGACTTGAATGGGGGATTGATTATATAAAGGGTACAGAATACTGGCACCTCTCCTAAGCAGCCATCTTGTGCTCCAGAGTCCCAGCTTTTATTTAAAAAAGATAGGAAAGTCTCTAGATTTTGTTTGCAAAGAAAATCTTAAAAGCTTGAACCAAGTGCAGCCAATGCAGTGGTGTGCAAAAGCATCCTGAGAGAAGCACCCACATGTATGATGATACTTTAAATGTCAACATTGTTAACTATTTCACTGTGCATCCAAGCACATAAGAAAAGGGATAGTCATGCATATTATGAAGAGCTGCATACTTTACTGTGACAGATCATACTGGCACCACAAATGGGTTGTGATTGGTAGAGATACCACCACTCTCCCCCACTCCGTTCAAGAAGGAGCCAAGTCCATGAACACGAGAAGAGCTCAGCTGTACATTTGCACCCCACTCTAGGGAAGCCAAGATCAAGGAATCCAGCAATGCCCACGGCCATATTTAAACCTCATAGTGGGACAGCCATTTCCAAGGACCCAGAGGAGCCTAGAGCTCATACATGATCATATTTTGAACATCTGCATGATTTATTGTGAATGACATTTCATATTGGCACATCAGGTGGGTGCTCTGTAAATGCTAAGTTTTATTTTATTATTATTATTAATTATGTGGAGAAAGATTCATGCTTTATGACATTATCACCATTTGAACCCCATATTTCTTTTTCACTCTGCCAGTAGATGCTTAAGGGTTTAATCAACTCATTTTAGGCAGAATGCAAAAGTGGGTTCTTTTCTGATATCAAGAAAAGCTGCATTACATAGCACCACTGATGGCTTGTCTAGGTTACCACTGTCATTCAAATCCCAAAAGATTTGCCAGCTGATAATTTCTGTTCTTGGAGAAACAGAAAACAGCACTGATAGCTATACAAGTAAGAAAACATACACTGGTACATGCAGCCATGTCTCAGGTTTTGGACCTGATGTTGCTTAGGAAACACTAAGGAAATCAGAAGAGCTTGAGTCTTATTATTCCAGAGGAATAGAACTATTGATTCCGTCTGGCTTCTCAGGCCTCAAACCTCAATGAAGCTATGTCTGTTTACACCAGCTGGGGAATCAGACTCTTGGAGCTATTATTCCACCACCTTTAAGACAACAGTTATTCAGTCTGGACACTATGGAGAGATGTATATGAAGAAAATTGTTTGAAGTTCATTTTTGATCTTCTGCCCTGTATCACGCAACTGAAGAGAAGGCAAAAACTTCTAGGTTGTGTTAGAATATAAGGGGTATGTCAGAACTAGCACGCCTGCATGCAGGATCATTGCTGGCAAATCCATGGCAGTACAACCATGTGGATTGTACTGGTCCCTTTAGAGAACTTTTGGTTCTTGGTGGTCACTGATATATATTCAAAGTAGCTAGAGATCCCTTTGATAACTTCTGTATTGCCTGAATGTAACAGCCAGATGGAGCATGGCATTTTCAGCTGTCACGGTCTAGCAGAACAGGTAATAAGTGGCAACGGACCTCATGTTCAGCTAGATAATAATTGTGTAAAGCATTTTGAGTTCTACAGCTGAAAAATGTTCTATAGTGCCAAGTATTACTAACGTGCCTCCTATCTCAATATTTCCCAGACCACTCTGATATTTGATGATTATCGCTCAACAAAAACTTTGAGAATAATCCTAAGCAGTCTGGAAGTCCTAGCATTTGACCTACTATCCCCCGGCCTACAAGATATTTTAATTTTTGCTAATGCCAAAGGAAAATAAAAGACAGAAAAATCTTTATGTGTTTGACTAGGTGCTACAAAGCTAGCCAGTGACATGACAACGCAGTGTCTTGCTTTCCTCTTTGATGATGTGACAAGTCTCCTTGGGGCTACTGGCATTTACAATGTGAGAAGCTGTCAGGAATGGAGCTAGAAGTCAATAAAATGATCTTACTAACATTCTCCCAACAGACCTAGGGAGTTTTAACTCTAAAAATAGTCAAGTGCTTAGTTGCACAAAGTCTAAGTGCAAAGTCTAAGTAGATGAAAATGATTAAAGATATCTGAGAGGCATTTATACTTGGCCATTAGCATGTTTCATTTGGGATCATTCAGGTTTACTTTCAGGCATGAATACTTAATCTGGGGATCATGATACTAGAAGTCAAGGTGTCACAACCACTATGTCCTCCCTATAATTCTAAATGGGAGGGGTCTACTAGAGCTCAGCTACATGGAATGGAGGCCCAGGAATATCCCAGTATGGAAAAGATTGAGAACCACTGATCCAAGGGAAAAATCCTGGCCAGGTTCCTTGGCAGTAGAACTGTGTAAATTTCACTGGACAAGGGGGTGAGTCAAAGATGTGGTGGAGGAATAGGTTTAGGAAGTGGCCAGAAGAATCGCAACTCTTTGGCTCATCCAGGGATAATCAAAGGGCACAGAGAACTACTTCAGCTAAAAGGCTGAAGCAGCTTCTTCGGAGTAGCAACAGAGATGCTTTGGGCAGAGTTTGGGTAGGGAGTATTCTGGGCACCACATTTCAGGAAAGATGTGGACAAATTGGAGAAAGTCCAGAGAAGAGCAACAAAAATGATTAAAGGTCTAGAAAATATGACCTATGAGGCAAGACTGAAAGAACTGGGTTTGTTTAGCCTGGAGAAGAGAAGTCTGAGAGGCAACATGATAACAGCTTTCAAGTACATTAAAGGTTGTTACAAGGAGGAGGGAGAAAAATTGTTCTTAACCTCTGAGGACAGGACAAGAAGCAATGGATTTATACTGCAGCAAGGGAGGTTTAGGTTGGACATTAGGAAAAACTTCCTAACTGTCAGGGTGGTTAATCACTGGAATAAATTACCTAAGGAGGTTGTGGAATCTCCATCACTGGAGATTTTTAAGAGCAGGTTTGAGAAACACCTGTCAGGGATGGTCTAGATATTACTTAGTCCTACCATGAGTGCAGGGGACTGGACTAGAGGATCTCTCAAGGTCCCTTCCAGTCCTATGAGTCTTTGATTCTATTCCTCCTTTTCTTTGCCTGCATATCTGCCCAGTGGTAGGACAGCTATGTGGAAAGCATACTGGGCATGAGGATCAGGACCTACCTGGTGAAGGACAGTAGCATGGAAGGTGAAGAATTAATATTTCCTACAATCTAGTTTGTTTAAAGATAGATTAGTTTAATGACAAGAAATAGTGTTTTTTTTAAAGGAGTAAGACATGAGACATCTGCATCTCTATTTGTATTCACTGTTCATCTCTATTGGCACAATTAATAAAAGTTATGCATAAATCACCTGAAGATCATTCAATCAGCCAGCTTACACTGCTGACTAATTGGTAAATATACACTTCATAAAAATGTGATGTGCATGCTGACTCTACATTTTAAAACTGGCTTCTCCTTGAGCTGTCCCAGCTCCCAATTGTTTCTCCAGCTGAGGTTGATTTTCATGGTGAACGGTTTTCTGAGACCAATAATCTAAGGAGAGAACATGTTCTCAAAGAGATCTCGGTCTGCCGAGCTGTGAAGGCAATTTTAGGGTTTCAAATAGCCCTACTTAAAGGCATAATTCCTGAGTGGAATTCTGAATGAGCCAAAGCAGGCCAGCGCACACAGGGCCAGACCTAGACCAAATGGCACCACAGGCGGGGAGTGTCTTCGCACACCCCCTCCCCCCAAGCCCATTGGTTAAATTTTTGAATACCCTCAAACGTTCTATTTGCCCTTTTGTCACTAACAACAAAAACAGCACCTCAAGCCTGGCGCCCCCCCCAAGCCCAGCACCCAGGCAGTCGCCTGAGTTGCCTGCCCCTAAATCCAGCCCTGAGCGCAGATGGAGAGAAGGGTTGGGAAGCACCCAGTCCTACGCTTAGGACAGACAGACAGGTCAGTTGGCACAATCAGAAATGCAGCATATTTAGACATGGAGGAACAGCAATTGAAAAATGGACTAAGATTGTAAGATTAGCCTTTCTGCTAAACACAGGAGTCACCCACATTAGACTCTTCTGCAGAGGTGGTGGTGGATCCTCCACCACTTTTTTTTTTGGGGGGGGGCGGAGGCAGTCTCAGGCCAATTTGCTTCCAATCCACTGTTCTCTATTTTAAGCAATCTGGGGTCTGTCCAGGAGGAAGAAGGCTTCAGCCTACACCAGCACCCCCCCCCCCCAATAAAGGACTCTCTGTGGGGTCTCCCATCACTGCTCCAGAAAAGGACTCTGCTGCCACTCTTTCCAGGTCCCTCCCCAAGAGCTTCGTGTGAAGGGGCTTTTCCTGACACCCTTCTTCTGTTTGCAGTGGGCCCTCCTGACATCACAGGATCCCAGAGATGGGGGCCCTAGGCATGAGTTTATTGTGCCTAAGGCTACGTTTATACTGACGGTGGCAAAATCACCGCCGCCAGACCGATCTTTCAGGATCGATTGAGTGGTCAGTGAGACCCGCTCAATCGATCAGGAAATCGACTAAGTCCACCCCGTCCACCCCGTCGGCTCAGCACAGTGTGAACAGTGCGCAGAAGGGAAGCTGAGCAATCAACGTCAGTTACGCAAACTACTCTGTCTAGTTTGCGTAACTCCCGTCGACTGCCGCCAGATCGCGGGGTCAGTGTTAACCAACCCTAGTACTTAATCTAGGGCTGACTGCAAGCTCTCTTCATTTGAGTTCACCTGCTCCAAATAAATAAATAAAGATGTTGAACCGATTTTAGTGGACATCAGAGTGCTTGTGAGGGATGGAGCAGAGACTCACAATAGAAGTGTGAGATATAAGAGAGCAGGTCAGTTTATCTCTGCTCAGATTCTCTACTCCTGCCATACAGTATGCAGAACAGCACATTAAGAGCTCTGATTTTAACTCTTACATCCAACCCCCACTTACTCTGTGCATAGTCAAGACAAATGTTGCCAAATAATATTATGAAACAGTTGCAGTTTCTTTAATGGCAAAAAGACTCAAATGAAGGAGATGGATATACGAGACTCCCTCCTTGTATATCCAATGTGTGGTGAAGTGAGCTATTCACAATAGGGGAAAAAAAACCCAACTTTTCCCAAAGAGAAACATTTGGAAACAATACAATGATATATGGTCATTTACGTCAGCTCCAAGATGCCTCCTAACTCCTTCAGGGTGAAATTCGCCCTCATCCTGAACAAATTCCAAGTAACTGGGCTTTGCCCTGGAGGACATAGAATAACATAGGTACTAAAGTCTTTCTGTCTTGAAATCTTTATAAGCTGAAGGTTCTGCAGATAATTTAATTGATGCATTTTATGACACTTGATCTTGTGAGGTATGTCATCTCCATACATACAAGCCTGGCTCTTGTAACATTTGGCATTTTTTTAAAACTTCACCAATGCAGATCTTTTAATCTGCTGAGCACAGCAAGGCAAATATTCATCAAATAATTTAAGTGACTCATTTCTGAATATTTTAAAATAAGTTGCTCCACATTCTTTTTCTTTCTTTCTAAAGATGTAAAGTTTTCATTGATGCTTTTTTGGGATGAGCTGCATAATTACTCACAGTATCACCATTTATGAGTAATACAGACACCCCAGTCTTGTGCCAACAAAATCTTTATACTGCATTACCATACGCATGGTAAAGTGCAGTGTATAGAGCATCACGTTAAGTAAGAACCTCTGAGTTCTATTCTAGCTCTTCCACTTACCCATAGTATGACCCTGAGGAAGTCACTTTTCATCTCAATGCCTCAGTTCTTCTGTCTATATAATGGAGATAATTACACTTTCCCACCTTTATAAACCTCTTTAAGAGGCAAGGATGAAAAACACTATATAAGAGCTAAGTCTTACATATTTACTCTCTTTATGTATAAGCACATAAATGTGTTTGTACATTATATTACATACGTATTATGTCAGAGATGGGACCAAGCCACAAAATCATACCTGAAAAATACATGAATACTTTTGTCAAATCATTAGTTAAAACCTAGGAACTCATAATTCCCTGATAACTTCCACCTACAAACTGGGGTTTCCTGCTAATACTCCAAAAGAAGATACACTCCACCATTTGACAGTACTACCTTGCCTTCAGTAAAACTGTATGATTTTCAGAGCCTCATGAAAACACTTTAAAGTTACAATTCCCCTCACACATTGTGACTTTTACAGTCAGCAACACTCATCCCATGCACACTGCTGAGAGCCAGCCTTCACAGACTTTTGGTCATTTGTTTGCTCTCTCCATTTTGTACCATTCAAAACTCCACACACAGCTCTTATAACCAAGAACTAAATGCCAATCAGAAATTGTTCTTGCTCCATCAAGAGTCCTTTTCTTCTTTGTCGTCTCCTGGCACTCAGGATAGAAGTGACACCTACCTATCTCCCAACAAGTGTATTGTTTACTCCACTGTATTTTTATTTTTAAAAACCTGAACTTAACATTGACTGTTTTAGAGCAGCACCAAGGCTGGGGAAAAACTGTCTCTCCTCACATTTAATATTTGGAAATGCTCAAGGGTTTCAGGAAAATATTTTCATGGAATGTTTGATGTTATGAAAGTGCTCCAGGGCAGTTAGATTACTTTAGTTAACGTTTCAGAATTGCTTCAGGACTGGGGGACGGATCGGATGAAATGCATCTATGGTTTAATTTTCCAACTTGAAAATGAAATTCTCTTTAATATTTAAAAGGTCTTTTAAAAAGTACACAGAAATATTAAACGTTACCTGGGCTGTATTGCCAGGAAGGGAAGAAAATACACTTGCCTAGAATACGAGGTCCTGAAGTGAATCAGCCTGTGCATGGAAACCACCTTGCTGCAGAGCAGCTGAGTCACTTCTTCTCAGTGGACGTCCCTCTCTCAACCAATGTAGAGTGCTACATGTCTTACCATATATCTGAAATGCTAAATGGAAAAGCAACAGCCCTCTTAGCCAATTCTTAACCCCATCTCTGGTGGATTGTGCCAGACCCTTGCTTGGAGCGTGGGACCTATCAAGAAACATCCCCCATTCTCATCATCTGCAAAGGCCAGGCACAATGTGCTTCCCTGAGTGCACGGACTGATGTTTCCTAGTGCCCCTGGGTCACATGCCTCTCCAAACAAGCAGAGACAAGGTGGGGCCATGTCTCCATCTCACCTCTCTCCTAAGTGGCCAGGAGAACTAGCCAGACATGCAGCAAGGAGTGGTCCTCACCATTCCAAGGGATACTGCAGTATGACTGCTCCCTATGTGCTTCCTGGAACTCTCAAAGACATAGTCTCCTATGCATCTCTGGGGGCGGCTCTGCATTGCCCCAACAAGGGTGAGTGCCTTTAAAGCACAATTTTGCCCTCTATGGGCATGGAAGGATTAGAATTAATGCAGTGAAACTGCATGAGAAGTGAGGGGATGGGAGAAAGAAAGAGAACAACTGTGCAGGGCTCTACACCTCCTATATGCTGCAGAGGTGTGCTCTGCTGAAACACCATCTCCCATAGCATGGAGGGGTGTCTTATCAAGGGATGGCTGGAGGGGTGGAGT
The DNA here is from genome assembly GCF_026122565.2 of Emydura macquarii macquarii. NCBI lineage: Eukaryota > Metazoa > Chordata > Testudines > Chelidae > Emydura > Emydura macquarii. The sequence continues at coordinate 75,793,860 of NW_027131390.1, forward strand.
TACAGCATCCAGATTCACTAGCCAACTGTCCCATCCTGGCCATTTTGTAGTGGTGAGGGGAGCATAGCAGCAGCTGTGGCGGCTATTTCTGCCTTGAAGTAAATTAATGGAGAATGACTCAACAACCACTTTGAGGGCATACTGTCTACCTTGACCTGGCACAGAACTCTCCTACTCACAATTCATTTATTCATATTGGGTTCAGAGATCGGGATTTGGGCTATGATGAATACTGCATTTTCTATTCCTTCAATAAAATGACAGGAACCTGTGTCATGACTACTCGACAAGTATCGTCTGCTGTTATGAACATAGGACTGTGATCCAAGAACCAATATTCTAGACCATCCCAAACAGCTTCCTGACCAGGATATGTCACTTTAATGGTTCTGGTACACAATGTCCTTTTAGCCATGGATGAGGGGAAATCATTCTTGGTGATACTGTCAGTTCTTTCTGTCACAGCTCAGGGCAGCCTTTATTCCCCCTCTATGGTCCAGCAAAGGCATCACCTCTACGCCATTACTTCTCTTGGGTGGAGACCCATGTCTCTCTCCCTCCTGACTGGGGTATTCCCACACTGCACAGCTGTGACCTCCACAGCACAGTCAGGATGCCTAAGATGGCCTGATTTACTTTTCTCCTCAGAGACGGTAAAGAATGTAATTGCCACAGTTAAGCTACCACACAACTCTGTCTAAGCAAGTACATTTATTCTTAAGGTAAAAGCACTACAGAGAAAACATATAAAAAACAATAGAAGACCCTAAACCCATGTAATATGCTTATCAGAGATCACCCCCTTGCTCCAACAAGGGCTCAGGTTGGTGATTAGCCCTTCAAACCCCATCCAGGGGTTTTTCTTCTGGTCACAAGTCCATCACAGCTTCAGCTCAGAACAAGCACACTCATGAGTAAATCAGTTACTCATTTATACAGTTTGTCTTTGAATTATCTTCATGTAATAGGTGATCAGCAGACAAAAGATTCCTTCCTGCCAGGGGAAGCTTCAAAGGCTGAGTCACTAGGTGGGAGTTTGCAATCCCTTCCTCCCAAGAACTTCCTAATTGAACTTACACTTCACATGTATTGTCCCAAAGTATCATTCAAGCCTGCCACATTGTTCAACATAGTCTTCTGAAGCTCACAGTACTGCCCAAAGGAAATTGCCATAACTATCACATTTTCTACAGTCAACTGTGAGGCACTTTTGGCTCATCTACAAGACCTGGCAGGCCTGGGGAGAGTTGCATTAAGATGGCTCTGCTCATTCCTCTCACCCTTCAAAGGGTTGTAATAGGTGGGTCCTCTTCACTGAGAGCTGCCAGCTGCGGGGTCTCAGCAGGTTAAATCCTGCCCTCCCAGTGTTTACCATTTAAGCAGTAAACAGGAGAGAATATAAAATGCTATAGGACACTTTCCCATTGCGCGGTCTCAGAGCTGGGCTCCAGCCTGAACCTGAATGTTTGCACAGCAATTTTACAGCCCCGCAGTACAAGCCCTGTGAGCCCGGGTCAGCTGAGTCGGGCCACGCATGGGTGTTTAATTCTTATACAGACATACCTTCAGTGTCTGAATGCCATCAGCACCTGGATGAGAACCAGAGGGATTAAATTCAATCCAGAAAAACAGAAGTAATGCTGGCAGGAAAGGGAATCCTTTCAAGGACCTGGAAAGAAAATGCCTTGTCTTCAGACTTGTGCTAAGTTGATAACTGATTATCTTGACTCCATTAGAAATAAGCCAAAGAAAACCATGGAACTGCCAAGATGGCATCCTTAACTTCCCTTCTTGCTCACACTCTTCTCATTACTTCCCATCGTCCCATATCTGTATGTTGTGTGTTTGGACCATAAACGTTTTGGGGGCAGGGGACCTTGTCTGCACTCCTGTCCATAAAACACCAACCACCCTGTTGGTGCTACACAAATAGCAAAATAGAAACTCCAGATGCTCTTGCATGCTGTGGACTGTCTAAGATAGGTACTCTGCACTCTACCATGACTCTTCCTGATCTGATTTAAAGTTGTGGTGCTTCTCAGTAAAATCATCAGTGAACAGGGGCCTACGCTATTTAAAATGTACCTTTCCCACACCACAGCCCACTGTGCTTGTAGTGAACAGGAATGCTGAAACTGATGGATGGAGGTTAGGTTGGAATTCTCATTATCTGGGGACTCAGCATTGCAGGAGAAGTGCTTGACTCCAGAATTCCCAATCATCAAAGATAAGGATAAACCCAATCTCGCCAATGGAAAGTACTGAGGATTCCAAGGCTCCATACCACATTGACGTACAGGGGCACATGCCTTCAATGAGAGGGGTGATCAGGGCCCCAGCATTGCTACACACCCACATTTTTAGGCAAGTCAGAAACTCATTGTGCCCCAGTTTCCCCAGCTGTAAAATAGGAATGTTGATTCTTAACTACCTCACTCAGAGTTGGGAGGTTTATTTAATTAACACTTGCAAAGTGCTTTGAGATCCTCTGATGGAAAGTGCTATAAGAATGCAAAGTATCATATGAGAGCAGAATTTGGCCTGCCATATAAACTCAAAATTTTATATACAGAATCTGTGGCTGAAAATTGTTAATTCTTCAGTTCTTTTAAAAATCAGATCTTAACTTTGCAATGACTTATTTTTCATTCACATGCAAGATTTTAAAAATAGGACTGGTGTTTCCTTTAATTAGTACTTGATACAGTATTAATATTCCTATTTATCTTCTACATGCCATATGGATTACATTCTCATTACTTTTGATCTTAATACTTTTAGAATATGTAAATTAGCAGACAGACACCCTCTTTAAAGCAGTGTTTGCACACCACATCTATTATTGCCTTGGGCAACAGGAAAATATCTGCATTGCTAAAATTCCAAAATTGTGTGGAAATCTTGAAAAATCAGACATTAAACTGATCAATCTCACCAAATTAAATAATGACCAAGTAAAATGCAGTCATTTAGATTCAGATGTACCTAAAATGTGACATTAAAAGTGGCCATATACCAGGGTCAAACATATACATGAAAAGAGTAAATTTAGTTAATTTCTGGGAGGAGAAGAGTGTTTCAAAGACTAGTCTAATTCCAGATGGGAAACATTTGCACCATCTAAAACAGAAAAATACTGTAGTTTATTTACTGAACTTTACTTTCATGCATTTTTAAAATATAATTCTATGTTCATAGTTACAGAAACTAAAGTGATTTTACATAATCTTTTATTGCCTGGACATTACAATGCACTGCTGATAAACAGATTTTCATGGGCATATTTCTCAGTTTACCTGAACAATACATTTAAATAGAGAGGGAAAATTTATGGGACTTAATAATACAGAAGACATGCAAACAGTGGCCCAAAATAGACTGGGATGGCAGAGCCTGGTTTGTGCCCTAGGCAACATCTGATTGTGGGGGAAGGATTCAGATTCAGAATTAAATAGACACGTGAGTGTGAAGCACAAGCCTATCCTGGTCAGTTTAGTATCTAATCTTCCTATAACACATAATAAAATCCTTTTAGCTATGACTTTTAACCTGCAATATGATGCTACTGTTTAATCACTTAGATTTTGTGAATTTATTGAAGGAATGAAGAAAATATTGTTATGGAAAATGCCCTGGTAAAAAGTGTCAGTGCTTCTCAATGCCAGGGAAGACATCTGCAATGGAGTTGGGCACCCAGGAATAAAATTGTCTCATTTTGTTCTCTCCACTTTTGCTTCTATTCCCTTTTTTGGGCCTGCACTAATCTGCATGGAAATCAATGGGCTTTGGATCAGTCCTTTTATACTGAGATTACATAACTAACAGGTCTGTTTTATTTTATCCAAAAGTTATTGGCAAATGCAGGTAAGTATTCCTTATACTTTACCCTGCTGAAAACCTCAATATGCTATCTTCTGTAAAGACCTAAGCCAGACATGGACGAAATTTTTTTTGGCTAATAGATTTTTGCTAAAAATACATTTTTTTCAAGTCACTACAGATATTCACAAATTTGAATCAAATTTAACATCTAGTTTCAATCATAAAAGTAGCAACATTTGTATTGACTATTTTTAAATGTTTCATTTTGATGTTTTCATTTTGAAATATTTTATTTAGATATTTAAACATGTTTCAGTTTGACTTTTTGTTTAAAAGAGCATTTCATTTTCAAATTAGACCAATTAAAAAAAAACCCCTGAAAATAGCTGACTCAAAATGAAAAATTAAAAATGTTAGTTTCAAGTTGACCAAAACATATTGGTCGGTTCAAAACAAATTGAAAAACCATTAAAAAAAATAGTCAGTGCTGAAGAAACAGGTTCAGGACTATTTAGAAAGATTGGCCATACACAAGTCTATGGGGCCAGATGCAATGCATCCGAGGGTGCTGAGGGAGTTGGCTGATGTGATTTCAGAGCCACTGGAAGAGAGGAAGGTGATCAGGAACAGTCAACATGGATTCACCAAGGCCAAGTTATGCCTGACCAACCTGATTGCCCTCTATGAAGAGGTGACTGGCTCTGTGGATGTGGGGAAAGTGGTGGCCGTGATATACCTGGACTTTAGCAAAGCTTTTGATACAGTCTCCCACAGTATTCTTATCAGCAAGTTAAAGTAGTATAGGTTGGATGAATGGACTATAAAATGGATAGAGAACTGGCTAGATCATTGGGCTCAACAGCTAATGATCAATGGCTCCATGTTTAGCTGGCAGCCGGTCACAAGCGGAGTGCTCCAGGGGTCAGTCTTGGGGCCGGTTTTGTTCAACATCTTCATTAATGATCTGGAGGATGGGGTAGGTTGCACACTCAGTAAGTTTGCAGATGACACAAAGCTAGGGGGAATGGTAGATACCCTGGAAGGTAGGGATAAAATATAGAGTGACCTAGACAAATTGGAGAATTGGGCCAAAAGAAATCTGATGAGGTTCAACAAGGACAAGTGCCGAGTCTCCACTTAGAACAGAAGAATCCCATACACAGCTACAGACCGGGGACCGAAGAGCTAGGCAGTGGTTCTGCAGGAAAGGACCTGGGGGTACAGTGGATAAGAAGCTGGATATGAGTCAACAGTGTGCCCTGGTTGCCAAGAAAGCTAATAGCATATTGGGCTGCATTAGTAGGAGTACTGCCAGCAGATCGAGGGAAGTGATTATTCCCCTCTATTCGGCATTGGTGAGGCCGCATTTGGAGTATTGTGTCCAGTTTTGGGGCCCCCACTAAAAAAAGGATGTAGACAAGTTGGAGAGAGTCCAGCGGAGGGCAACAAAAATGATTAGTGGGCTGGAGCACAAGACTTATTAGGAGAGGCTGAGGGAACTAAGCTTGTTTAGTCTGCAAAAGAGAAGAATGACAGGGGATTTGATAGCAGCCTTTAACTACCTGAAGGGGGGTTCCAGGGAGAATGGAGCTAGGCTGTTCTCAGTGGTGGCAGATGACAGAACAAGGAGCAATGGTCTCAAGTTGCAGTGGGGGAAGTCTAGGTTGGATATGAGGAAAAAGTTTTTCACTAGGAGGGTGGTGAAGCATTGGAATGGGTTATCTAGGGAGGTGGTGGAATCTCCATCTTTAGAGGTTTTTTAAGCTGCGGCTTGACAAAGCCTGGCTGGGATGATTTAGCTGAGGTTAGTCCTGCTTTGAGCAGTGGGTTGGACTAGATGACCTCCTGAGGTCCCTTCCAACTCCAATATTCTGTGATTCTATGATTTTGAGTTGACTTGACACATTTTGGTTGATTCAAAACAAACATTTTTTGAGTTTTCTAATCTGATGAAAAATTTTATGAAAATTTGTTTTGGTTTAAATTGAACCAATTTCTCCCCCGAGGAATTTTTCAGACCAGTCTCCAACCAAAAGATCCATTGTCTGCTCAGTTCTAGTCTCAGCTAATGTAGGGCCTGAGTCTGAGATCACTCACATCAGTACTATACCAGTTGCACTCCTTTGCCTTCACTTGGGTTACTCCAGATTCATACCAATGAAAAGGTCCGGATCCTGCTTCCAGTGAAGTCAAGGACAGTTTTGCTACTAGCTGAGATGGAAATTTAGCCTTAGTCTGTATGGTGATTTAGTCTAAGGCCTGGTTTACACTAGAGAGTTTTACTGACATAGCTATACCAGCAAAAGCCCTAGTGTAGACTTTTGCTGGTACAGCTTATTGCTTTTGTGGAACTAATTTAAGCTATAAAAGTGTTCTTTTGCTTGTATAAATTGTGTCTATACTAGGAGGGTTTCCTGATAAAGATACACCAGTATAGTTATATACACCAGGACACATTTTGGGCAAGTCTACACTTAAAACACTGCATCGGTGCAGTTGCACCGATGCAGCTGTGCTACTGTAGCAGTTTAATGAAGATGCTCTTAGACGATGGGAGAGAGCTCTCCTCTCCTCTCATCAGTTATTCCACTTCCCCAAGAGGTGATAGTTATGTCAGTGGGTGAAGGTCTCCTGCTGATATAGCGCTGTCTACATGGGAGGTTAGGTCAGTATAACTAAATCGCTCAGGAGTGTGGATTTTTCACATCCTGAGTGATATAGTTATACCAATATAAGTCTGTAGTGTAGACAAGGTCTAAGTTAGCCAGTTCTGTGCATGGTAGTGTGTTCTAAGAGGAGGCTGTTAATTATGCTGAATTATGCCTGATTTTTTTTTTAGCTGCCCCACTGTCTAGGGTCACAGTACACATTACATTTATTTCATAGAAGTCCATAGGCTGAATTCATAATTGTACTCCAAAGAGGGTAGAGACTGGGGCCTGAAATACCCAGTATTATGATAAGCATTAAAAAGCATAAAATATATGAAGCTATATTAAAATTCTCCAACATTTGCTTTTATAGAGCACAAATAGTCCTTTACCAATGCATAATTAGAAGGAGAATATTATTTAGCTATACAGTAATTGCATATTCTAGTTTATATAATTATTGTGATTAGAATTACTAGGTGCAGAAAATACTTCAAGTAATTTGAATTTGCCCTTTCTAAGCATCATAATGACACTGCAGGAGACAATGCAGAAGTAACCACACAGTTATTACACTGTAATTGTTTTGTGTACTTACACCACTAGTAACTGCTCATTATTTTTTTGTTGCACAGATATTATGTTATCTTTGTCCTAAGCATCAAATATGTCAAACAATTTTTATGAATGTCACTACACTACTATACATTTGCTAATATTGTCAAGTCAATTTATCTTCCAGGCCTTAAATAAGAATCCACAGTGAAACTGTAAACTGAATGGCACTTACTCAGGCAATTGCTGCCATGGACTTCAATGAGACCTCATGTGTGAAGAAGTGCTACTCAGCATCAGTAAGGCTTGCAGAATCAGGCCTTTAGGCATCAAATTCTACATCTAAATATTGCACTTCTTGTATTCAGTAGGAAGAGGTATTGCAAAGAAGCCAGTGAAAATCTGTGTTAATAAATCAAGGATCTCTTGGCTTCTGAATGCACAGTTCTGTTCTCTAGTTAGTGCACAAGTATTTCATATCAAAGGGATGCAAATGTGATGGTTTAGAAATAAAAGACTAGCTTGCACATAGATGAGGACTAAATACAAAGCCCCAAAGCAGTAATATTTAAGAATCTGATTAACTTATCCAGTCCCTTTTGCTATCACTTAGACACAAAGTTCCCATAAGGAGGGTAGTATTCACTGTCACGTTTGCTCCAAATAACAGACTCTCTTTTTCCTGCCATGAAACACACACAAAATTTGCTCTTATTTCACAGTGTTTGAGACAGTTGACTCACTTGGAATCCAACCACACAATCACATGCGGGCAAAATTCCTACTGCTTTCAACGGGAGTTTTCCCTTCATAAAAACTGCAGGATCAGGATTTGAATAGATTAAAATTGGATCTTCTCCGTCTGGAATTACTAGTGCATATGAAAGCCTCAGCTTCCTAGGCTCATTTGCACTTTGTAGGCCCGTATTGTGGTGCTATTCCCAAGGGCATTCTGTTTGGGAAGCAGTCTTCTGAAGTTCTAGGGTGCGTGGTGGACTCCTTATCCCACAACCCACGCGGCTAGTGAGTGAGAGTCAGAATCTTGGCCCAGCCTCCTCCCCTTTGCCTTTGGGAGTAGGGAGAAGCCAGTGCTTACACTCTCCAGAGCACAGAATGCTATGCAAGACAAGAGCTGTTTCCTAAATACCTCCTGCTGCCTGCCCCCTCAACCTCCACTTCTTTGCACACTCACATACGAGCCAGGCACAATCAGGGCCCAAGACATTAATACTTTTACCATTTTCAAGTGGCTGAAATGCTTTAGTCTAGTGGTAGCTTTTTTTTTTTTTTTTTTTTTAATAACATGTGTCCTTCCAAGCAGGCCAACTGTGCCAGTGATAGATCACTCTGCAAGCCAGCAATGGAATGTGCATAACAAAGCATACACCCAAATCCAGTGCAAAAGGCTCAACCTTGCTCCTAGTCTTGTCATGAGTTTCTGTGAAAGTAGGCTCAAGCCCAGCTGACAAAAACTTGGTTTGTACAGTTTGTTTATGTTTCAAAAGGTCCATGAGGGGAAGGAATCCAGACAGAAATCCAGCTACAGTTATTCATAGAGGTTACGTAAAACACACTCAGGACGTCAATCTGAGGCAGTTATATTTGCAAATGTTCCCTGTTGTAGGGGTGTGGCAGGATTGCCATCCTCACTTCTGTACCTCACCTCTGGTACCTCCCCCTGCTGCAGGAAGCTCTGGGGCTAGGCAAGCAGCCTGGAGGTTCCTGCAACTGGAGGAGGCTTCCAATCTCCCTCCCATGTTGCTGGGAGCACCCTAGCCAAGGGCTCCTGGCTGCTAGTCCCGGCCAGGCTGGGATGTTCCTAGCAGTACGGGGAAGATCAGATTTCACAGGGAAGGGCTTATTTCAAGGTCTGTGACACGTATATTTCATGGCCATGAAATTGGTAGGGTCCTAATAATAGATGAGGGTAATCTATTTTCCCAGGTGTCATGAATGGATCCTGAACCTTTCTCAATGAGCAGGCTTTTCTATCACAAGAACTACACTGACAACATCAACATCTCTCTTTAGCCCAATAAATCTGTACTAATGAACAAACAAAAATAACCCCCCAGAACCCTGAAACAAATCAACAAAAAAGTAAATAAAATTTAAGAACCCCCAAATGTCTAGCCCAAGCAGAGTTCTTACCCCCAGAAAGAAGAAGTCCCATCATTCCTGTTTTAAAAAAGTACCAAGGTGCTGAACAAATCACAAATGAACCTTACATGCACATAGCTTTGGATTCACTTGGGGCTGTATATTGGTTAGTTTGTTGCTAAGGGAGTGAAATAAAATGCCTCTGGGAACCTCTCCAGTGCAGGCAGTGGTTTAAAGACACAACTTTGCCCCATGAAGCAACCAATGAGATAAGGCTTCTATATTTTGTTCACTCCACTAATTACTTCATTTAAAATACTAGACCACCGAAAAATATCCACATTCTTGAATCATAGAAGCTAGAAGAATAGCAAAACTGACTATGTCTCTTCTTTGTTACTGCTGTGCTTCCTGGAGCTGGTCTCAATCATGTGGAGCTATGACCTCACACACACTACTAATCTTATTGCTTGCCAGGTGGCACCAACAGGACAGTACTGTGCTAATCAAAAACATTGAAACTATAGACTCACCAGATGAACACATTATCTGCAGCCATAAGGAGAAACAGACACTTCCAGTAGCTCTTTGTGTGCTCTGTGGGCAACTATCATTGAGGCTCCTCTAAGTTATGCTAGGGGACCAGTGTTGTACATAGCAGTCCCAAGGGGCTGCAAAAGTAAGCTTTACACACCATCTGCCCTGCATGCCATCAGGCAGTCTTGGCTGGAGCCAATGAACTGGCTCAGACTGTGTGATGCCCAGCATGAACCCTCCATAGTCAGCAACTCTATTAAATGAGCCAAAGAAAAGCTTTCTAGTGGCTCCTGCAGAAAAGGCTGTATTAAGTTTTTATCACAGATAGAGGCTGCTCTTCTGTATATCACAGCTATGAGTCAGAGTTTCCAGAAATGCTCAGCTCACATTTAGACACCAAAATAAATTACTACATTTTCAAGATCACTCAATATGTTGGGAGCCCATGGGGTGCTGAGCTCTTTTGAAAATCTAGCCTTCATCTAGGCACATAGATGGGAGCAGAGCTCTTTTGATAACCTGGCCTCAGTTGTGGGTCTTGTACTTTTGAGAATCTGTCCTTGACCTTTTTTTGAAAAAGTGGCCCTTAATACTCACTTATTTCTTTGTCAGTTGATGATACTTCCAGCCCAACCAAATGTACAAATCTTTACTCTTCAGTAAAAGGAAGGTGGGGGGAATCGACATTTGCCACTGAACAGAATACAAGACAAATTCAATGTGCCCCTCCTGGAGAGTCAGCCAAGCTTCCCTCAAGGCTCAATTTCATTTTTAACCTCCCTCCTCACAAAGATCTGTGGCAGCACGCACAATGTGTATCTGACTGCAGAGTGATACTATTGGGGCAGCAAATTAGAAGACTGCTTGGGTCACTACAGGAGTGACAGGGTCAAGGGGGATTCCTCTCTCTCCTTCCCGCTCCCTTACCTCAGCAAGCATGACTGCTACTCTTCACGCTGCAGCCTTCCTAACCTTACTGCTCTCACCTTGGACTACTTCTTGCCTTGTTTCCACTCCTCCTAGTCAGATCCCTCTCTCCTAAGGTTTACTAGGTCTCAGGGATTCCCATCCCTTCTTCCCTCAGGGAGAGTGACTGTTGCCCTACAGCCCTTCCTCTGTTGCCAGTCTCTTGGCTTTATGTAAGCTCTGCCTGTTCCCTCAGAGGTGAGCTTGCTTCCAATTAGTGAATCCAGAGTGTGGCAATTATTTGCTACTTGATTGAGCCCACCTGACCTAATTCAGTTCTCTCAGAGCCAGTGTGGGGAATCTATATAAGTCCCCACTGAAATTTGGGAAAGTTTAGACTCGGATCTGAACTTCATGCCTCAGGCCCATCATTAAAAATAAATAAATAACTCAAATGCTTTTGTTCTACAAACACCTCTTCTACCTGTTTTAAACCACAGCAGCTGGTTATCTCAATATAGTTTGAAAATGACATCTGTAAATGCTGAAACTCAAATTAGATCACACTGTGTTTCTGTAGATCTGCAGCAAACTGTTTGTTTTCCTGGCAAATAAGCCCTTCAAAGCTCACAAGCTTACTGCCATTCTTCCGATAGTCATGCTGTTTATCTTAACTAAGAAAATGTGGTAAAGAACAGTCTTAAAAGAATGTACAAAAAACAATCATGCCACTTAGCTGGAGGGCATTTTTGGTGTTTGTAAACTCTGGAGTCCACAGAGGTGCTGAAACAATACACTGACCATTTCCTTCTTCTGGGAGTGAATGTTTTTTGCATATACATGAGACAAACATGGAGCCAGATTGGTGACTGTGTGACAGATCGTGAAAGAAGAATAGATGGAAGGCAGTCCCCAAAACAGCTGTGTACAGAGTTTGGTCATGCCACAAAATCAGGTCCCAGATCTCCTGACTCACAACCCTATGCTTTAACCACTAGGCCATGTTACCTAAAGAACTCCAGTGGTACCATGACTGCCTTCAACAAAGCAATCACTTGGCCAGAGCCCCCAGTTAAGAATGATAGAGTACTGAAGACAGTTGTGGACCTCTGAAAGCTTTATCTATAGCACTTGTCACGTGACTTTCTGGCAGAGAAACTAGCAGTTCAGATTTCTGAGGATTGGAAGGAAGTGGTAATTGTCTCAAGTATTGTTCAAATACACTACTAATTACATTTTTTAATCACCAGTGAATATAGAGTATTTCCATCCTTTGGCATTTCCCAAAAGATTGTTTTTAAAACCTTGCCATTAACCTGCTGTGACCAAACAGACCTACTTGTGGAGGGAATGGAAGAGGAGTGTTAATAATGCCAGTGGACATGGACAGCTCTCAGTGTTTGCACCTGTAGATTGCTCACCCTTATACATCTATGTAGCTAGTAGATCCTAAGTGTATGTAATGTGTGCTACTGATGATCCATGTGCAGAAAAGGAAGGATACAAATAGCTTATTTGAAAGACCTCAGTTTATTTACGTTGTTTTTTCTTGCTGCTCTATTCAACAACTTTAGTTTAACTAACTGTAGACTCATGGCTTTCCAAGGCTGAAAACTTGGGAAGAGGATTTTCCCATGAATCTAATCAAATTCCTTAATGACAATATTCCTTTATTATTATTCAGAACTTGTTCTGTTTTCAGTGGTCACGGTGGCATGTGAATGATAGTTTAACATCTATGTGGAAGAACCCCACCACATAATAATTTACTGTCATCACCATCAAGTCTCCATGGTTTTTTATAATTTCTTTGGAAGTGATTGAGAAAGGAAACCCTTACTGGATGCATCCAGAAATTTGTAGCATGGTGAATTGAATTCTGTCTGTCCAAAAAGTGTATAAATGTACTTTACTTTGACATGATACTCATACTCTTTTGCAAATCCACTCAAGTGCTAACAGACTTTGGTATAGAATTGTTTTGGTTTGCTGGGCAGCAAGGCATATGCAAATAAGAAGACTCAGGAATTTACTGTTGAGTGTCACTATGAGCATAAAACCAAATTTTAATAATTAATTTAGGAATAAATAACAGAATTTGACTCTTTTGGAATTTTAACTATAGAGATTTTTTCCTTAGGGCTTTGACATTACACCTCTCTCACTGGCATTCCAATCTCTAGTATTTTCTGTTGGCTAATGATCGCTTTCCTTTCATTATGTAGTTCTCTGAAGTCAAGATACTACATAAAGTTTTCTGAAGCAAAAGCACTGAAGAGCTCTGCTTTGTTTTCTTCTTCGCAATGTGAATAGAGGATTGTGCAAAATTTTAGTAAGTTTATTTTTTAAAAGGGGGATTTCTGTGCATTTGCACAAAACTCAATCATTGTACATAATCAGGTAAAACCTACTCAGATACTAATGCAGGATTGTGTTATTTTACTGAATAACAAGAAGCCATATATACCCTCTTGCTAGTGATTTAAAAAAAAAAAAGGAAATGCATGTGTAAGTAAATTAAGCCTGCATAGTTGGCATAAATATGAAGTTGTATTTATTGGACTTAATGGAGTTTATATAGAAAATATTATACAAATTGCAGAATGGGAAAAATAATACAAAAAAGTCATTCTTATCATTAATCATAAGGAAACATGATTAAAAGAAGCTCAGGTCTAAGGTGACTAAACAGACAAAGAAAGCACATAGAAAGGCAAAATTCAATTTTTATAATTCCTACAGCAACAGACAGTGCTTAGAAAACCAGAAAAAAGAACTGAAGAGAAATTAATTGAAAGCTACAATATTTGAATGAGTGGAACAGTCATGAGCGACACAGTCTGTTGTTTTGGAGTGCTATCAACAGTGGCTAAGCTTCATGAGAAAAGCTGTCAGAGATTCTCAGAGAATACTTAAGAAAACTTTGAGCAATAATAACAGAACAGTGAGGTACAGTCTGATAAAAAGCTTAACCAACAACAAAGAAATGGCAAAAAGAAGTACTTAGACAAAGCTGTGTGTCAGGGATGGAAGAGGAAGGAGACAGAAAAAGCAAGTAAACTGGTAGCTGAGGTGAGAAACACACAGCTAACCATGATATTTTATTGGGAAAAACCTGAACCTTTACTAAAATATTTTTGTGTGGTACTATTACATGTTGGTTATTGAACTTCATTACATTTCATTCTTATACCATCAGGTTTTTGTATTTTAATGAGAGATTTACTTATTCTGCTTTATCATAATGCAGTCTGTACTAATCCAGATCCAATATGTTACATCATAGCAGTAAGAAAGCTGTCTACAGGAAACTATTCCATCCAATTCAGACAGTCCCATATATGCTGTTCAATTGCATCCCATTTTAATCTCTCACATTTGATCCTAATTAGCATTGAGTACAGGTTAGATCCTTCTGCATCCAAAGTAAAAACAATAACCAATCCACAAATAAACCAGCTTGTAATGAAATTCACAGCCTAGGGCTAAACACAGAGCTAACATGTGTTTAACAAATCAAAGCTTGTATTTATCATTTGTCACTGTTTGTGTCTTTGTCTATTGGAGAGAGAGAGAGGGGGGAAAAAACAATTAAGAATCTGCATTGTGAAAGAGAAATTTCAGAACAGTCTGACTTTTTTTTTCAAATTTGCTTGGTATATTACATGCAAAATGCAGGCTGGGCAGCATGCCATTGGTGTATAGGACTAGTAGCAAAAGGGCTAATAATAACTAGTAAAGTATGAACCAATTCAAAATACAAATCCTTAAAATGTAGTCCCAAACCAAACCTTAATATGAAGTTGAAAAAAAAATCAACTAACCTTATATTTTATCAATATTATGTATGTTGTCACTTCTGGGTCCCCAACAAGACTGCAAGTGGAAGTGCTGAAATATCTATCTAGGTATCTGTACTGCATCCAACAACCTAGTCTTTAAGCACCTCACAGTGCTTATGGCTCAGTTAGAAGCTGGAAGAATCAGAAACCTCATAAAACTAAGGATTCTCACATGATTAGCAAACAAAGGTCCCAATCCTGGGGGCTCTGTGCAAGGGTCCATCCATGTACAATATTGTACACTTGGGGTTGACTATTGTAAACAAAAGCAATTTGGATAGGCATCCATCCAAATCTATCCAACTGGAACCAAATCACTCAACTTTTTGAGTCACTCATCATGATTAATAGTGACCCCCTTTTTTATGTAAATATATGTCTATTTTTGGTTCATTTACCTAAGGGATGCCTTGAAACAAATTGGGCATATATCTTTCTTCTGGATGACATGTCATTACAGCTTATACATAAAATCTATAAGCAACAAAATGAATTGGAAATCCTATTTATATCTGCCATGTCTAGAACTGTGCATTTGATACAGAAGTCAAAGATGCTGGTAATCCTATTGGATTCAGTCTTAAGAAAAAAAGGTGCTGTATCTTCTCCTGCCTCTATCCAGCCAGTTGTTGGGCCAAACACTAGAATATCAGGAAAAAAATGGGGTGATGGTGGTATCAATAATTAGTTGAACATGAGCTCTCAGTACAATGCTGTGGACAAAAGGGCCAATGCAATCCTTGGGTGCATAAAAAGGGGAATATTGAATAGGAGTAGAAAAGCTATTTTACCTTTGTATTTGGCACTGGTGTGACTGCTGCTGGAATACTGTGTTCAGTTCTGGTGCCCACAATTCAAGAAGAATTTTGATAAATTGAAGAGGGTTCAGAGAAGACCACAAGAACAAGCCAAAGAGTTGGGCTACAAATTCAAACGGGAAATATTTCAGGGAAGTTTTGTGGCCTGTGTTATACAGGAGGTCAGACCAGATGATCACTATAGTCCCTTGTGGCCTTGGAGTCTATGAATCTATGAACTATGTCAGGTATTCCTCTCAATAGATGGAAATCCACAGTAGAACCACGGTATCACATCAAGAATTCCTCCAGTGAAGCTGGGACAGCTACTAGAACAGTACCCCATCAAAGGCTCCTTCCTCATATTGTGGGAAACAGCAGGAGAACACAGTGGAGACCTTTACACCTAGCTGCACTGTCCTAAAATCCAGCTGAATCTTGCCACATCATGTCACCTAGGTCCTTTCCCAGCCATGTACATAATGCTCAGGGTGACCCATGGGACTGCTGTTATTTTCTTCATGACAGTATCATAGTCCTAGCCCTGACATGCAACGAAAAAAGCCACATTGAATTTTTGAGTAGGATGAATGGGATTCTAGTGAATCCATTGACTTCTGTGGAGTTATTTCTGACTTACAGAGGTGTAAAATGAGTCACAGGATGTCTTAGAATTGATTACATTCTTGTATATCACCTTTCACCCAAATGGATTCTAAAATGCTTCACAGCATCAGTGTACTGGGATCACTTCACCTACTGCTGAAACACTGCCACCAGGACTGGATTTCTACATTACGCACCCCTAGGCACATCATCTACAACTGACCTTTGTGTTTTCCACATGCAGGATGGGAGGCGACGGGGGAAAGAGGGGCTGTCCTGGCCAGCTCCGCATAGGGGAGGAGGCCGAGGGAAGAGGGGTTGAGGTGACCAGTTTGACCAGCTCCAGATGGGGAGGGAATATGCTCATCCCTGGGCTCTGGCTTCTGGCCTGGCCAGGGCCTCAGGGGGAAGAGGAGGAGCAGAGAGGTGGGGCCTTGGGGGAGAGGAGAAGGAGGGAGGGTGGGTGGGCAGAGTTCCAGTGCTCGTGTAGGGCCCCCAAATTGGCCAGGGCCCATGTGGTAATCCGCCTCTGTTTAGGTGCCCATAGAATCCCGGCACCCCTAGCCACATGCCTACTATGCCTAATTGGAAATCTGGCCCAGGCTGCCATCTGTCAAGGTGGAATTCGGCTGCCACACTACACAATAGTGTCTTTGAAATGTACCCAAATGAAACTAAATAGGAAGTTGAGTTAGGCAGAATGAATTCACAAACATTGCCAGAACTCTAGGATTAATCCCCTAACTCTTGAAAAATGCTACTCTAGACCTCAGTATTACATCTCATCGGGAACACAGCCTGTCCAGTAACAGAGTGCCTGCTAGCACCATGCTGGGATACAGACTCTTTGTGAATTCAATGGAAAGATGGTGTCCCCTTTCAATCACTAATGTAGGATGGAGTATTCTGGTTGTTGTGGCTTTTTAAAGTCAGGCACGAAAATATGTTAAATATGAGAACAAAGTTAAAATTCTTCTCTAATATCAAAGCTACTTTACAGAAATATGGGTATTGTACCTGACAAACATCTTGTAACATACAAGAAAAAGACATCAATTCAAGACTTCATTCTAGGAATCAGAATGGTACATTGAGGATGGTAGATGAAAGACTATTCTTGATATTAAGGTCTAACGGATATAGTAACTTGATTGTTAATGTTATTTTATAGGGATTGTAAATTTCAAAGAGTGAACTCCTGTTCAGTATTTATAAACAAACATCAGTATAGAATTTGCAATGTATAGTACCTTTCATTCAAGTACTTTATGCAAAATATTGTAATTGGCTACACTAATATATAAATAATTTTTTTCTGTGTATACATATGTTTAAAAATGCTTTCCAGATTACATATTTTGTGAGTCTCATTTTTATTTACCTTTGGATAATCTACCTAGATTTACAATTATACTTTAATATCATTGCTATCCTTCCCTCAAACAGATGATATCTGAATTCAACATGTTAAACAATGCTGGACTCTATGGCAAAGTGCTTAAAGATCATTTTCATTGATTTTTCCATCTCCAAGATCCCATAGGCCCTTATTCAGGAAAGAATCCCTATTTAGGAAAGCACTCAGGCATGTACTTAAGACTCATGGGATTTATGACTAGGAAATTTGTGTAGTTCCAACCACTTTTGTGCTTTCTCCCAAACTATTCCCTCACACTTGGAAGGAGTTCCCTGTAAACATCTGCAAAACTAAGGGCTTGTCTACACTTACCTTGGAGATTCGGCGGCAGTCGACCAGAGTTACGCAAACCATGCAAAAAATTGCGTAACTCCCGTTGACTTCTCTGCTTTTGTTCTGTGCGCCATCTTCACTGCACTGAGCCGATGGGAACCGTGTTCCCCTCAACGCAGCACTACACCACTTGAGGAAGTGGTCTTAATATGTCGATTTCTGGATCGACTGGACAGGTCTTCACTGACTGCTCAGTCGATCCAGATAAGTCGATCTGACGGCGGCGATCAGTGTAGACATAGCCTAACTCATTATCACCCTTCACATCCTTTCTTAAAAATCTCCTCTGCCATGATGCCTAGAAAAAACATGACAACACAGTTAGACTGCTGGTGTGTTGAGACCACAGCCTATCATACTGACCAATACTGTCTCACTGATTCCTTGTATTCCCCCATCTATCTATAGCCATATACTGTCTCTTGTGTTAGACTTAGGTTGTAAACTCTTTGGGGCAGGCACAGCTTTTTAGGTCTGTGTTTGTACAGTGTCTAGCATAATGGGGTCCTGGTCCATGATTAGAGCTCCTAAGCACTACGACAATAGTAATATTAATACTAATTGATACTGTACTGATGCCCTAAACAATGATTTTGTTAGTGTTAATGACTGTGTCTTGTAAATTACTCTTGAAGACTGAGATACAAATCTTCAGAAGTTCATGCACCAAAATGCCCATGTTAGGGCTTGTTGTTAATGAACATGATATTAAAACACAGGTTAGCATTTAGTGTAGACAAGCACTGTCATGATTAATCCTGCGGTGGACCTGAAGTTAACCAGGGCTGGCTGACACAATGCAAGAAATGACAGTCTTGGTCTAGACTGAATGCTAAATTGCATTTAAGATCATACTAACACTGTGTCCTTTCCCAGCGAAGACAAGCTCAGAGGCACAAAGACTTCAAGGATTGGACACACCGAGATGAGCAGAAACACTCTGGAAGACTTGACATGGATATTTTGACTGACACTGATGTGCTTATGTTTCCCTCATAACTGATGGTCTCTTTAACCTATCCATTGCTTTCACTACAGACATCTGAAATCATTATTTAAAAATGTGTGTTGAGATAGTTTACTTCTCTAACTTTATGAAATGTTACTTGGATACCAAACTGAGTAAGAGTTGATAAAAAACAGTATTTGTTTACATACAACAATTTTCATCTCAGCTACATAGTGTGCATGGGAGCACCATATAATCCTTTTTAGCTTTTCTGTTTTTCCCAGCAAGGGCAATCACATCATCTTCAAACAACAAAACAAGGAGAACAATATCCTTCATGGCCCCATCCTTTAGACTCTGCTCAGCAAAGCTTCCATATTTTCAGCAAGGGTTTTGCCTGCCTAAGAGACTGCAAGATTGGGAAACATAATAATAATTCCATTTCCTTCTGGGATCCTGACCTTACACAATGAACACCCAACAGATCTGTCAGCTAGGAGAGATCAGTGTGTTTTCCATACACAAAGAGAAAAACATGCACTCAGTCTACTGGACTCATTTGAAATTAAAGAAAGCAAGGACGGATATGAGAGAGAATACACAGCGTCAGTCTCAATCTAAGACCTCATCCTGAATCATCTCACAGCCTTGCCTCACAGTGGACAAGCAGGTAAACCTTCTTTATGTAAAGCTGCAGTACACAGAAAACAGAATTTTAGAGCATCACATAATTCAGTGACAAAAGATTAAATCAAGAGGGCCAATTTATGCCTTTGATTACACAGGTTATGCTTCAACAGGCGTGCAGCCATTTAACAGAGCCAAGTCTGGTCCATTGTATCTGAAAATGGAGGTAAGACCCAGTGATGGAAATAAGGAAATGCTTAGAAAATACAGCCTATGTTTTAAAATATTGCTTTATTTTCTGTTTAGAATGGAGAGTGGGTTAGTACCATCTGTGTAATAGCAGCCTTTTGGGAATGGCATTTGACTCCACCAAGTCCCTTACCAGACTTTTTATGGTACTGTTTGAGATGGCAGACTGCAATCATCCCCTTGCCATAGGTATGTACCTACTGCATTTTATTACGTCCCTTGAGAATGTAGAGAATAGCTGCCCTCTTTTTACGTAGCAGACAACCAAAACCTAACATATTTCTCCTAGACCACTCAACTGGGCTCCAGTAAAATCATTTTACTGTCGATTTTACAGAAAGAAAGACAATCTATTAAAGAAAAGAGAAAAATAAATATTGTGGTGAAAATATTCAAAGGGGGCCACTGATTTTAGATGTCCAACTTGAAACACCCTGGGCTTCATTTCCAATAGTGCTGAGTACCCTAGAGCCCCTTAGACTTAACAGACCCTCTTCCCCCTCAACACAGAAGAATCTAAAATCAAAGGGCACTTTTGAAAATGTTGACTGTTACAGTACGATGGGCAGGCTGACTAGACTGGCACTAAGATTAGATACAACTCTGCTGGCTGTTTAACTTGGAATGTCTTGGAACCTAGGTATGTTTCTACATCTCTGATAAACCTTCAATATTTCAGACTATAGGGTGAGGAGCATGGCATAAAATAGATGTATCCTATTTCTCTGCAAGAGTGTGTATGTGACTAGAGACACTTCTCTTATATTCTGTTTGACGTTCAAAGCACAGTATCCATGTCTCTATTGGCATTTGGAATTACATCATCTCCTGATCAATGTACAAACACCATTAATGTTTTCTTTTACAAACATATTTCCTTTTCATCTAGAAAAAACCTTGGTTATATTTATTCTTGGTCCAGACAGTTAAATATTAGGCAACTCACTCTGCAGGCACTCATTTCTAGGGAGTCCTTTCAAACACTGTGTTGGGGCTGAGACGTAGGTGGCCAGGAGACTAGTGGTTGGAGCAGGAGTCAGTGTTGGGAGTCAAGCCAAGGGTCAGAGCCAGATTTGAGCCATGGCTCAGGAGCAAGGCAGGAACCAAGAACAGGTCAGGAAAGCAGGATTCAGGAATCAGGCAAGGTTCAGTGTAGCAGCCAGATAGAGCTCAGTTGCACGGACAACTTCTTGTTGTATAAGAAGCCCTGACCAATCAGAATACACAGTGCTCCTACAGTCATGCCCATGGAAACCCACCTGAGGTAATTTCAGGTTTCATGGTCTCTCCTGTTCAGCTGGCTATTAGTTAGCTACTGGGTGGGAGCAGGGTGGTGACAGTTAATTGGGAACCCTATGGTCCCAGATTCAAGACCTGCGAGACCATTGCACACTGATATTCTCTAGTCTCTCAAGACAATGTCACCGCTCTTCCTCTAAGGATTGTGTTTGCATAGAACCATCAATGATTATTTTCTCTCATTTAATGTTACCGGATTGTGACTTAAATAGTCAGTTTCTGGCTATCATGTTAACTGGACTCTTCTCCCAACCCTGCCAATAAAGGATAGTATCAGGGAGAAATTATTCATATAGAAGACATTGGGCAGGATCTTTGGCCCTGCAGCAGCCTGTCTGCACCACTCTGGTTTTGCTAAGGGCTGTAAGGCTGGCCTTACTGTCTGGTGGAAGTTCCCCACTATTCCTCTACCCTTGTATGGGGAATCCCTGGGTGACACAGAGCCAGCTTAGCTTTGAGAGGATTCTTTCAAAGGCACAAAGGGGAATTAGATGCCCAAATCCCAGAAAGTCTATAGGAATTGGACTCCTAACTCACCCTCTATGCCTTTGAAAATCTCCCCCTTAAGCCATTTTACCATGTGCGTGCACACACCTTGCATTGCATGCAGTTTGGACATAGCTTTCAATATATGTTTCTTATAGGCCTAATCCAAAGCCCACTGAAGTCAATGGGAGTCTTTCAGTGTCTACATTTTTGCATAAATCACTGACTACAGACTTTGCAGTGTCTGTGTGGAATCTCCAAGCTCTATCTTTTCCTTGCCACTGCAGTATAAGTGAGAACATCCTAACATACTAGCTAACCAGGTATCACAATGTGATTGACCATTGTGCATTACAAACACACTGGCAAATTTCCAGAGGAAACTTGTAAACTTTTATCATTCCATTTCCCCCTTTTTTCTTCCTTGCCCCCTATTTTTGCAATTAATTTACACACCTCCCCCTTCAAGGACCTCAAGACCTAATGACCACCTCTAGCTGAGTAGGCCTAGACACAAAGTTCCCTCTGTAAACATCAACACTGCTTCCAAAATGGGTAATGGTGTCAATACAGTATAATACCAAGTTCCTCTCACCACAGGGTGTGAGTGTTTTAATTTAACAAGACTCCAAGCTCCTAATAATGTAGAATGAGAAGAATTCAGCATAGTATTGCATTGCACTACCACTAGACTGATGGGCCAGTACTGTTTGTAACATAATTCTAAAATGATTCAGATCAATGTATAAAATTTGCAGAGTAATGTTTCATCAGAAAAAAATCACCATCATCATCATGTTTTTGGATCACCTTGTATATATTGCTTTTCTGTGGATAATAATTTAGATATTATATTCAAAAGTTATACAATAAATATATTTTACACCATATTTACTCCAAAGATAATGCTTTATATTTGCCATTTCATTTTGGTTTCCTAAGTGCTACAGCACTGGGTGCCTGAAACTACACATCATGGACCAAGAGTAAATACAGAATTCAGTGGGGTGTGGAAGCATTTGAATCTCTAACTGAAGAACTATGCTTTCCAAAAGCACTGGAAGAGGCTATTATTCTTCAACAGATTTATTTCTTTAACAGTTATTCATTTCAGTGTGATTTATATCATTTCAAATCTTGAATACCTTAAATGCTTTACTGAAAGATTTTTACTTCTTTGTGGCTGCGTGCTTGTTCTTTTCACAAATTTATTTCCTGAATAGATCAAATCAATGTTGTAGTTATCTCTTCTTCAGAACAAGTTTTCAAAAGGAGAACACCAATCACAGTTATTACAAAAAGTCATCTCTTACTTATTGGGCAATGGTTCCTGAATCACATACTTGCTGAGGGCCTAATTCTGCCAGGTTTAATCCCTTTGAGTAATATTGTACTCCATACCTAATCCTATTGATTTCAATGGGACTACTCACAGAATAAAATATTACTCAGTGGGAGTCAGAGTGACAGAACTTGGCCATTAGTGCTTCTCTTAAAGAGGTATAATGCAATGAAAATATTTTTGTCTGACAGGTTTATGCACACACGTTCTGCAGTCCCCATTCCTGAGGACTGAAACTCATAACAAAAATCTAATGAATTTTCCAACCTATTGTGTTTATGTAGAACTATGTCTTTGCAGTTGAAAACAACTATGCATCTATAAAGGATGAAAAATGCTAAATTTGTGTAATTTCCTACAACATAAGGACATGATCCTGCCAACATCTATGCACCTTCTTAACTATGTTTGAGAATAGCTCCACTGAACTCAGTGTAAACATTAAGCACATGTGAGTTGGCAGAATAAGGGTCTAAGTGTGCAGAAAAATGCCTGTAGTCCTATTGACCCTGTAGGAAAAGTGTACAATAGTAATAATATGGTACATTTAATTACACAATCAGTTTAATTAACATATATAAAGAGTTCAGGCAAAAAGGCCTCATTTTCAGGAATGGCCTGCAAGCTTGTGTATTAGCATTTAAATTTTGCGTCTGATAAAAGATATCACATTATCAATCTTTTCCATTTTGAATTGTAGGTAATAATTTATGGCCCCATACTGAACCCTGCATTCAGGGATCTGCAAATACAGCTCCATGACAACAATGGAGAAAAGCATTTTGATAAGTAATAATTTCTGATATTGATTTCCTGGAAGACTGGAAATGTGGACCTGTTAAAAACAGAAAACAACTCAAAATGCTTCATTTTACATTTTTAAATTGATAAAAGAAATCACCAACCAAGGCAAGAAGGAATAGATTATCAAACAGAGTAATAACCACACTGGGTAGATTTTAGCATTGTTGCAGGCTTCACAGTGTTGCAGAATGAACCTCTCTGAATGCAAACAAATCAGTTGCCTTTCATTCTGCCAGACAGAAGAGGTT
Organism: Emydura macquarii macquarii; assembly: GCF_026122565.2. Taxonomy (NCBI): domain Eukaryota; kingdom Metazoa; phylum Chordata; order Testudines; family Chelidae; genus Emydura; species Emydura macquarii. The sequence continues at coordinate 75,817,430 of NW_027131390.1, forward strand.
TCATAACTTCAAGTTTGTGATGGATGCAGCCAGAGGGAGAGGGAGAGTTCTCTGATGCCAATTTTGTTTAATTAAAAAGGTGTTTCATGGAGTGAAGATCGTGGATCATGTTCTTAGCAGAATGTGATCACTCCATACTTCTGTCTCCATACTGTACATAAATGCATTTGATAATGTAAGTTCAAATAAATTACACATTTTCAGATAGCAGATGTTAAATAAATAGTTACTTACTGTATGTTTCCTGTCTTCCAGGGGACTGTTAAAAGCACTCATCAATATGTAAACTTACATGCAGACAACATGTATCTTATAAATATTAAAAGAAAGATTTTCATTACTTTAATATATTTCTTACCTTGTTTTTTATGGGATCCCACGGGACTTGAGAATCGATGATTTGCAACTGCAAGGGATTGGCTTATAGGCTGTGAATCATTCATTTGGAGGGAATGCGTTAAAAGAAACTGAGATGTGGGAATCTCATCTGAATCCTTTTTGAATAAGGAACAATGTTTCAGAAATACAAAATAGTACAAGTATTCCACTCAATGAAGACAACTTTTAACCACGATCTTACAGAAAGCAACTGTATATTTTGTATAATTCATTGTAAAATGTCTAATGCGAGATTAAAGTCACACAAGATTCTTTGGATTTTAGCCATAGTGGCTAAGCACCTGTGTCATAAACATTTGTTTATTTTTCCCTCTATCTTATTTACCCCATACACATGCAGTTAATCACAGCATGCACTGTATGCTGATTTCCTCTCATAGTTAATTTGTATCTTTAGAAAAAGGCTATAGGAAGGTATTAATCTGCTTAACATTTCTAAGTACATCATCCAAGGGATTTTGGTTTTTTAATCTTACATATGCTCAGCAGAGTTACTGGCAAAAACTGTATATTTTCTTCATTTCATCCTTTCAACATCAAATGGTAAGCAGCAAAAATTGGATCAGACTTCAAAGACTATGCTGTGCTCCAAGTCACAGAGCGACTCTTCCATTTCACATATTGAATTCGAGCAGGATATCAAAGTGCTACCAAAGAACCTCAGGTTCTTACTAAAAAAGAGACTAACATCTGTAGAAAGTGAAGTGCACAGACAAATCACCTCAGGGGAGTAGCTAGCATTTATTCTCAGCAGCAAATTTCCAGCCTTTTGATTCTCTTATTCACTGTACCTCCCTGTCTTTCTACAGAACTAAAGTTCTTAGCAAGCAGGCTTTTGTCTCAAAGACTTCAAAACATCACTAACGGTTTCATGTTTAGATGGCTATGCCAAGCAGAACTGTGGACTCATGAATTTGAATCTAAACTTAATAGTACCTTTTTCGTTTGTTTGTCAAGAAACTCAGGCTCTGAAGGAGAAGTCTGGTTGTTGGTTTGCTGCCTAAAAATTACAGTAAAATATAGAGTTTAAATGTTATTATTTTTCTCTTTACCACCAAAGAATTATTGGAGCACATAAGTTTTGTTCTAGTGATTTTTTTCAGTTATATACACATGATCAATTCTGAGGAAAAAAAACAGTTACATTTTCTCTAATGATGAAATCCCTTGACATTAAATACATTAATAAGTAGAACTGAGCAAAATATTTGTCATTATAGTTTTGTGTGTGTGTGTGTGTGTGTGTGTGTGTGAGAGAGAGAGAGAGAGAGAGAGAGAGAGAGAGAGAGAGAGAGAGACTGTGAAACTTCTGTGAAATTAGAGAGCTTTTATTAAAAGAAATGTGACAAGAGCTAACACTAAATGTTTTTCACTTTCAGGCTTCTGTGAAAAGCCACTTTCACTTGAAAATTCAAACTCAGGAATTCTGTAAAAGCCAACAGGAGGAACAGGTTGTACGATCCCAAAGCAACTTGATCTAATGAATTAAGCAGAGGTCATGGAGCTAGGATTTCCCGGGTTTTTTCCTGCACTTCTGCTTGTCTTAATACTTACACTTACATAAACTTTACAAACATTATACAAAGCCCAGCCTTGCTCCCACTAAAGTTAAGCAGACCAACAACAGACCCTTGTGGAGGCCTCAATCCATGTGAGCAGGCTCTTGAAGCCAATGTGACTCTGCACTGACAGAGAGGTCTACCTGCACAGATTCTGCTGCAGGATCCCTAGCTATCAAGCAGATAAATGCCAACAATGTAATTTTACAGGTGGGGAAACTAAGGCTTACAGCGGTTAACTGACATGCCCCAAGTCACAAATGAGGATGAATACCTAGGCCTTATGATTGCCACTCAGGCCTATTCAGACACACCTTTCTGAAAATGAGGCTAATATCAATTATGTAGCTATCTCTCTGGGGATGAAAACATTTTAAGTCCTGTATATTTTCATACTTCATCTACAGTAAATATCATTGCCTTCATTTTACAGATAGTGGAAATGCAGAGCAGGGTGAGTACGTGATTTGTTTGAGTAACTTCTTAAATTTTACATGCTTCACTGTTAGTAATTTTCAGTTCCTCATATTTTGAAAAAATAAAACCCACTTTTTTTAGGAGGGACAAAAATTATATGGAATGATAATATAAACACACCACACATCTGTGAATTTCATTTTTTTGTCACTCTTCCCCAATTTCACTCAGCTCTGTAATAACCACAAATGACTCTTGAGTAACAGCAGAATGACATAATGCACTCTTTGAACCATAACACCTAAAATAAAATTAAAAACACCTAAAATTAAAATAATTGCAACTGAACAAGGACATGAAATGTTTTAAACTGTTACTGTGTATACTGAACTTGACACATATCTTTGACAAATGTACCTCACTACACAAAAACACATTACATAACAACCATATCCTATCACCACAGCCGCAAATGCAGCCTATAATTTTTGGGTTTGATCTTGTGAACTCTGACTTTCAAAGGGACTTTGGCTCATGAGTGTCTCAGTTACTTTTGAAAATGGGACTTAAGCGCTTATGAAAATGTTACCGCAGGTGCAGAGATCAGATTTAAACCGCTAGTTTTACAAAGCTGGTTGCAAAAGCAATGCCAATTTAAGCAGTTGTAAATAAAATTCCCAAGAAGTGGCAACAAAATGAAGAGTTCACTGATAAGTTCAAATGTCTAATTTCTCTGGAGTATTACAGTTCACATGACCACAAGCTGGATTTTATTTATTGGGTTGTTGTTTTTGTTTTTTTAACAATTTATACTTTAGAAATCGTTTTTTAGAAAGATGACAAAATATTTTGCCCAAAGCCACACATTAAATTTGATCATAAACATTTAATCTAATGTAGAATATATAACTCAGTAGCAGAGATTAACTGCTACCCACATTCTGCAACCAAAGAATCACTGAACAGGACTATCTCTGTTAAAAGTATTACCCATGATAAACTATCTCAAAATGACAATGAACCTGAGCTGCTTTAAAATAGCATGTAGGCACAACTCTGATCCATAGGGCAGTTCTGAACCATTTACAACTAAGAACTTTGCAAAGTAATGTCTTCCCCCCATCAACACCCCCCCACAAAAACCAAAAAAACCCACAAACCAGACAGCACTGTTATGTGCTCTGGGAACAAGCCAAAGAGTTTGGCTGTGCTTGTGGATACACAGAGTTCTTTTCCATGTGTACTGCAAGCCAGTATTGTGGAAGGCTTTTCCCACTTTTAGCCTCCAGACCTTTATTGACCTTGGGCTATTAAAATCCTTGTAACAGGAATTGATTGGTATGCAGTTTTCCAGTCTCTTCATAGTTTTCCATATTCCGTGTTCCTACTAATTCACAATTCCTCCCTTTCCCTAAAGGCTATTTATAAAGTTGGAATTGAGAAGGCTAAAACATTACCTTTATTTAAATATAGCCTTTTTAGATAGATGATTGCTTTCTTTTTCTTTTATTATGAAAAGGGTGGAATGTGGGATTTACAAGTAAACATACAGAGCCAAATATCATTGGAATTCTCAAAACATGCCAGGCATGAAATGCAAATACTACATTCTTTGTTCAGAATTTTCAGAAAGTCTCAGCTCCCATAATTAGGGCCAGATTTTCAGAAAAATTCAGCTCCCATATAGTTACCTAAATAAGCAGTCAAATTTTCCAAAGAGCTCTGCATGGTGAGTGCTGAGGTCATTTAAAAATCTGGCCATAAGCATCACAATGGCAGCTGCTGGGGGATGAGCACTGGAAAATCTGGCCCCAAATGTGGGTGCTGAGCACTTTAACATCTGGCACAGAGCTCTTTTGAAAATCTTGACTAAATTATGACTAAGCAAAGAAAATGGAACACAGCTAAATACCTCTTAGAACAAAGACTGCAATTTGACCAAGAAGCAGCACAACAATAACTAATTCTCATGATACATTTAATAATATTGGCAAACATTTTCAAAGTCAGGTGCTTAAAGCTAAGTGACCTGATCCTGAGAGGTGCTGGGCATTTCCGATTCCATGGAAGTCAGTGAGAGCTGAGAGTTTTCAGTATCTCAAAACCAGGCCTTTATATTTAGATCTCTAAATATGGATTTATGGGCCTAATTCTAGCCGTCCAACTTTGACCCAGTGGGTAGGCGGGAAGAAGAAGACATGCTATATTTTAATTTTAGTAAGACTTTTGACACAGTCCCACATGACATTCTCACAAGCAAACTAGGGAAATGTAGTCTAAATGAAATTACTATAAATTGGGTGCAAAACTGATTGATAACTACTCATTGAGCACAGTCTTTCAGTGGTTCACTGTCAAACCAAGAGGAAGTATCTAGTGGTATCCCGCAGTGGTCTGCTCTGGATCCGGTACTAGTCAATATTTTCATTAGTGACTTGGATATTGGAGTGAAGAGTATGTTTATAAAGTTTGTGTATGACACCAAGTTGGGAGGGGTTGCTAGGCACGTTAGAGGCCAGGATTAGAATTCAAAACAACCTTGACAAAATGGAGAATTGGTCTGAAAGCAACAAAACAAAACATCATAAAGAAAAATGCAAAGTACTATACTTAATAAGAAAAAAATCAAATGCATAGGTACAAAATGGGGAATAACTGGCTAGGCATTAGCACTGCTCAAAAGGATCTGGGGGTTATAGTGGATCACAAACTGAATTCAAGTCAACAATGTGATGCAGTGGCAAAAAAGACTTAATATCATTCTGGTGTGTATTACAAGGAGTGTCAGATGTAAGACATAGGAGGTAAGTGTGCTGCTCTACTTGGCATTGGTGAGGCCTCACCTGCAGTACTATGTTCCGTTCTGGGTGCCACAAGTTATGAAAGATGTGGACAAATTGGACAGAGCCCAGAGGAGAGCAACAAAAATATAAAATGTCTAGAAAACCTGAACTATGAGGAAAGATTAAAAGCACTGGGTATGTTTAGTCTTGAGAAAGGAAGATTGAGGGGGGACCTGATGAGAATCTTCAAATATGTTGAGGGCTGCTACAAAAAGGACAGGGATCACTTGTTTTCCAGGTCCTCTGACGAAAGGACAAGAAGTAATGGGCTTAACTGCAGCAAGAGAGATTTAGGTTAGGTATTAGGAAAAACTTTCTAACTATAAGGATAGTTAAGCGCTGAAATAGGCTTTCAAGGAAAATTATGGACTCTCCATCACTGGAGGTTTTTAAGAACAGATTAGACAAGCACCTGTCGGGGATGGTTTTGGAATACTAGGTCCTGTGCAGGGGGCTGGACTCAAAGTCCTGTCATCCCTACAATTCTATGAGTCTTTTTTTAGTGGAGAGTGAATTACTGTAAACAAAAGGCCATTGAATAACTTCCCTACCTTGGGTAGTCACACTCAGAGTTAAATGCTGGTCTTTTCCAAAACTCTCCCAAATAGGTCTGATATGAAAAGACCTGATTCCTTTAATTTTTTTTTAAAATAAACCTATGTTTGGCCCATTTTCACATAGTTTAAAAGTGCCTAAGTAAGGTTAAGTCCCATTTTCTAAATAGGAATCTGAGTCTCACTGAAAGTCAATGGGATTTAGGCTCCTAAATCACATAGGTGCTTTAAAAAAATTTAACCAACATTCTGAAACACTCCATTAAGAAAAGTTTAGATCACATTGCAGAAATAATACATTCCTAGATGCACTGAACTCCCATGCAGAAAGGATTATAATTCAGAGAGAAAAAACAAGGCAGAATAAACTGAAAAATTCTGGGCCTAATTCTGCTCTCATGTACACCAATATACTCAGGAGTCACCAGACACCAGTTTAAAACTTGTGCAAGTGAGAGCAGAACCAGACCAGATGTATTTTGCCACACTGGTCACATAAGTCATGGATCCCATGATTTTGTATGGGAAGCAAAAGGCTGAGGAGATACGTCTACACTACAGGGACTAGATTGGCATAGCTATAGTGCCATAACTATGCTGTCATAACTCAGTGGTGTAGACGCAACCTACATTGATGGAAGGGGTTTTTCCTATCTCTGTAGTAATGCCACCTCCTTGACCTATCTGCATCTACACTGGGGGTTATATCAGCATAACTACATCTCCCAGGGGTATGGATTTTTCATACCCATGACCGACATAGCTATGTCGACCTAAATCTTAAGTGTAGACCAGGCCTGAATGTGATTGCCGACCACGAAGATTACCAATGGACAAGTGAGACAATTAAAAAGGAAGATGAAGAATGTTTTGGTTTTTGCATCAGTCAGTTATCACTGTAGAGAAAGAAGGGAAAATTCATATTCCAAAGGTTCTTCTTATGGAAAGTCAGTATGTGACCTTTGAAGAAACTGAATTATCCAAGGAAGAATTTATGGAGAAATTTCAGAAATATACCAGGACCTGATAGTATTCATCAGAAGGTTCTGAAAGAAATTAAGTGTAAAATAATAGAGATACAATCTATCCTGTTGTAAAGTTGTCCCTGAAGAATGGAAACCCTCTAACATGGTGCCTTTTTATTTTATTTTATTTTATTTTTCAACAAAAGGAACCAAGAAGATTTGGGGATTTACTAACTGGTCATCCCCATTTCATTACTGGGTAGATTGGTTGAAAGTCTCACTAAGAAAAGAGTAATCAAGCACTTAGATAAGTACAGGTTGTGCAATAGGAAACAAAGAGTATTAGGAATGCATGTTAATAATGAAGAGTCCCAGGGATCAGTAACAGGACTAGTGTTATTTAACATATTTATTAATCATTTGGTGAAGAAGTGGACTGAAAATTGGTGAAGGTTGCTGATGACACTTGTCTTCTTTGATTAGTAACCATGGAGGCATTCCAGGTGGATTTAAAGACTTTTGAGGACGACAGTTGATGAAGCTCAGTTTTGAAGAAGGGCAAGGATATTTGGATTATGAATTAAGGACCTGGTTCAATGGGCATTGGATCAGGTCCTAAAAAGGGATGGGAAATTATATATAAAATATGCTAATTACAGTATTGCTAATCTTACAGATTCATAACATCGATTTTTAAAAATTATAAGATTGGCTTAAAAACCAAGATTTTTTAAAAATCCACACAGCTTTTTGGTTTGATTTCTGATTTTTAACCCTTTGCAGGAATTGCCCCTTTTTACACGTGTGAACATTTCAGGAGACTCATCCTGGAATCCATAAAAAGTAAACACACAAATTTGGGGGCAGGGAGGGGGACCTCTTTTCTTTTACTCCTGGTTGACACATTCCTACATTATCCCTTTCCCAGGCACTGATCTAAGCTGCCTCCTTTGTGCTCTGTTCTGAGTAGCTCCGTCACTCCAATGAGAACTACCCCCAGCTTTGATCTTTCTGCTTCCAGTGGGCACAGCAACAGGCAATCCTGTAATTATGCCAAACAACAGTATGCCCTTATCTGTAATAGTGTGTCCAGTTTTTGTCACCATACATTTAAAGTGAATTATAAGGTTAAAGTGAAAACACTGAAACCAATAGTAAAAACAATCTGCCCTAATGGCCAATAAATCCTAGTTTGGTATCCAGTTGTGTATAGCCTGCCAACCCAACCCAATATGGAGAGTACAGGCAAATTGATAACTATTCTGAATGGCATAAATGGAGCCTAAGAAGAATTTAGCTGGATTGAAGGCTCCTTGCCCTGCAGGGTATGCTGTGTGGAGGCAAGCAACCCAAGTACCATGCAACTGTCCAAGCAAACTGAGAAAACCAAAGATCATTGTCAACAAAAGAGTGAAATGGACTCAAAATGCAAATCAAGAAGTGACCCAATGCTGGACTTTGACAAAACCAGAAGAGAGTCTAGAGGAAATGAATGTTCCAACACTGGAAGGAGAGAAACAACACCAACACAAAGGAAGAAGAGACCAAGCAGAGACTTGCTGGATAACTGAGAGCTGTATTCCAAAGAGAAGAATTTATGCAATTGGTGCTTGTAAGCCTGAAAAGAGAGATCAGTCGTGTTGAACCACATGCAAACATATTGATAAAAGCAATGACACAACATAAACAACAGCCACAAATGACTGAGGAAATATTGAGGACAAATATGAGTAAAACATCACCTGAAGAAAGTTTGGGAAATATGAATGATTTATTGATCAAGATCATACAGCATGTAAGAGACATTTATCACCAATCAACTCTACCATGTATGAAATTTGTAGGCAAGCAGAGACTGGATGATACAGTGCAAGAACTGAATGAAGTGATCAAGGAAGCTGTAAAACCAATGAGTATTAGCTAATTAAATGATATAATTTATGATACAGCAACAGTAGCAGCTCATTGGCTTAACATCAAGCCCAATGAATGAACCATTAGAAAACACCCAATATTCAAGTGCCTCCTGGTAATGAAGGCTAAACCAGAAAGTGAAGCATTTCTGCAATATCAGTCTATTGGATGAATCTGAGAAAAATAATTTGAAGAGAAAACAGAAGTGAACAGCCCTGGAGATGAAATATCTGCTGAATGAAACGGAAGTGAGAGTTGTGAAGGAACAATGTAAACAAGCTGATCACGCTGAGTCATAGGCTTGAAAGATATTTAGCATGAAGCTGTCAGTATCCAGAGAACAGACTCTTCATGAGAGACCCTAAGAGATTCTTTGATCAGATCAATGTTAAAAGCAGAATAGGAAAAATTTGACAGCCAGTAACTAATGTGGAAGAGTGTCAGCACTACTGGAAGGAAATCTGGTCTGAGGATGTGCAACATAATCAGGCAGTGGACAGGATTAAAAATGTGAGAGTAAAATTTCAAAACCACACAACTGAGGAATACATAGGAATATCAAAGAAAGAAATAGTACTGACAGGAATGAAAAATCGGAAAGCATCCGGACCAGATGGGGTACATGGATTCTGGCTGAAATGCCTCACACCTCTCGATGGTTGTTTACTTGAACAATTTAATAAATGTTTGCAGAATGAATGTCCAAGATGGATGGTGACAGGGAGAATCGTCCTCATACAAAAAAAGAAAGGTTCTATGCTGCAGTGATTCTATGAATTATAGTCTAATCAAGTATTTACCATATGGCAATTTTTAACAGCAACTCTAGCAATGAAGATTTGGATAGTGCTAGCTCGCAGTGAAATTCCGCCTTCTGAGCAAAAAGGCTGCACAGTAAACATGAAAGGGACAAAAGAACACTTTTGGCTGAACAGGAGGATCACAGAAGATACAAAACTGAAAAAAGAAAAAATAGTGACGGTGTAAACAGCTACCAAAAAGCACATGACAGCGTCTCGCATTCACGTATCATCAACATACTGAAAATGCACAAGGTTCATCCAAAGATCATTTCCTTTCTGCAGCAATCATTGGTTAACTAAAACGCTTGCCTTTATCTGGAAGGGACTCTCATTGATGAGGCCCAAATTAAAAGAGGAATCTTTCAAGGGAATTATTACCAATGCCATTTGTGGTAGCAATGGTGCTGCAGACATGGATGCTCCATGAGATAAATTATGATTATCATATCAGCAAAGGGCAACAACCAGTTAATCATTTGTTATACATAGATGATCTGAAACTATGGATGGTCGGAAAAGGAGACAGGGACTGAAGATGTGAAGAATAGTTTGGTGAAGATATAAAGCTATGCGTTGGTTTAGATAAATGTGTGTTGGTGTCTGTACAGGGGCAAATTGGAATAATTGAATGGCATGCAAGTTAACAAAGGTACTATGTAATATATCTCTCAAAATGGCCCCTACAAACACCTTGGAATCAGGAATCTTGGAATCTTACACCATAAGAAAGCTAAAGAAGTGAGGAAAGAATAAGACAGACAAACATCTGACAAACAACTTTGAGGACAAAATTCAGCTCAGAGAATTTGATCTGAACCATTAATATGTGGATGATACACTGCTGGAGCGATCAAGTGGAATCAAGAGGAGAAGAAAATTTTGTCATCCAAACAAGAAAGCTCCTGGCAAAGCATAAAGTAATGAATACATATCAAGACATGGACAGGATGTAAATCTGACAGTGTGATGGAGGAAGAGGTCTGCTGTCCACAGAGGAAGCAATTGACAATGAAGAATATAACATCAAAATATGTAAGGAGTCAGTCAGAGTAAACGATAACACGCAATGGCTGAGCATGCACCCTGGCCCAAGATAGCATCAAAGAAAGAAGAAACCAAATTGCCAAAGAAAGAAATCAATGCACGGACAGTGGTGGAGAGAGACTGAACCCATTAGCGAATGAAGAGTAACAAACTCATGGTCTGTAGAAGGACACCTCAAAAAAATAGACAGAGCGCCTCATGATGAGTGCACAAGAGCAGTCTTTAAGGCTTAATTACATTTGAAACAAAATGGACTAATAGAACTGTGCTCCAAACTGCAAAATATGTTCTAAAAAGGGAGAGATGGTGGAGCATGTGTTGAACACATGCAGGAGCCTGGCTGGGAGAGAATAAATGAAAAAATTCAATGACTTCACCAATGGTGTCTACACTGCAATTAAAATCCCACAGCTGGCTCATGCCAGCTAACTCAGGCTCACAGGCTAAGGGGCTGTTTAACTGCAGTGTAGATGTTTGGGCTCAGGCTGGCACCCGGGCTCTAGGACCCTGTGAGGTGGGAGGTCCTAGAGCTCAGGCTGCAGCCTGAGCCTGAACATCCATACTACACCGCATTTAAACAGCCCCTTAGCCCAAGTCAGCTGTCATTAGCCAGCCGTAGGTTTTCAAATACAGTGTAAACATACCCCAAGTGTCTGAACTGGAGCCTCTACAGCAAGTATGAACTCAAACACACCATGTGGTATTATGACCACTGAATTGAAAATGCAATGAACTGGCTAAGTTTTTATGGGCTTCAGCACTTGCCACAGACCAAATGGTGCAGGCAAACAGGCTGGCCTTAGTTGTAGAAAAGAAGACAAATGTGACCACGTTAATTGATATTGCCAGACCAATATAAAAAAAGAAACAAGAAGAGAAGATAGTGAAGTATAAAGAACTCTGCTATGAAGTGGAACAGTTATAGGAAACTAAAACAAAGATGATCCCAGTGATTATTGGAGCACTTGGAGCATCTCTAAGGATATGAATGAGCAACTCAAGAACATGACAGAAGTGCAAGACATCATGGTCAGTGACCTCTAGAAGAGCATGCTCCTAGGCTCTGCAAGAATTTTAAGGACAGTCAAAGGAGAATGAGAGCAATTGAGCACCTAAAATGCAGGAATTCTGTGGAGGGTTTAACAAAACCCCTGACTACCCAAAGATATAGAGTGACCTTATGGTCATAACTTATTGGTGACTTATGGGAGAAATTTTAGACAGAAGCTTTCCCCTTTTTATGCTTGCATATCTTGTATGTTGTTATGGTTATTTGTTTAAAAACAATCCCCACATCATCTATAATATTGAGGGATAATAATAAAGTTCATCCTATATTTCAGAGCTCTATTTACCCACCCACCTGCCAGCCTCCCAGTACCCACTGAGAACCCTGTGGGGAGCATTCAGCACAGAAATAAGTTTTAACTCGCTACCTAAATAAATTCCCTCCCCACACTCACCAAATCCAGCATTTCCTGTTTGGCAGAAGATATCCCAGAATATGTCATTCTGTGACATCATAGATACCAAAGGTCCCTTGGCAAGATGTGGCATCTTTAGCTTCACAGAATGATATATTCTGAGATAGAGGGTTTTCAGGAGGGCTCAGAAGGTTTTTCCCTTTCCTTGATGGGATTAAGTCCTAACCAAGGCAGACTCCTAAAGGTAAATTCTGCTATTATGGGCATGAGTCTGATTGTGATTTGGCCCCTTTTTGCTGTTCAGGCCATGCAAAGGAGCCAGATTCTGGCTGTTATTGGCCAGTTGAGGATTCCTGCTGGTGGCTGGGGATATCAGAAAGAGGGTTGGCAAAACTGATATATGCAGATATGCTTCATTGACAAATTCAGACCAAATGCAATTCAATAATTGTGACATCAATTCCTGAGGCTCATATAAAAAAGTCCTTTGTATTAGAGCACAGTTTCTTCTTATTTCAAATTAGGCAGGAGATATTTAGAACTCAGTAGAAATAAGAATCTTATGTTTTTAATAAAATTTAATGTAATTTAATAACCTATATTTGCTCCTATTCTGCTCTACAGGTTAAGTGGCTAGCCTAAATTTACTTAAAGGAATTTGAGTTTTAAAAAGTCTCTACTCCTACATGTGCACATTTCTTTTGTACATTTTGGAACCCTCATGACTTCCTCAAGTATTAGAATATATACTCTCCATTCAGCTATGCTGAACTTTTGAATTGTCTTCAGAAAGAAGGCCAGATTGTGACACATTTAATTGTATACAGTTGTGTTCCTATGTATATCATGAAATGGAACTGAGTTGAAACTGGATACCTAGATGTGATTCTGCTTTCTGACCCACAGAATACATTTCAGCTCATTTTTCATTCTCACAAATTACTGTCTTAAAAAACCAACCAACCAACCACTCACCAAATAAAAAGAAACCTAAAGAGAATTTTATTATTCTATACTTGAATTTAAAGGTATGTGAATCCACAATGAAACTGCCTTCTCTAGGGATATATTACAAGCTACTGTGTTAAACATCTGAACTGTTATTCATCAGCCTTCCATTTCCTACATGTTTGCTAAATGACTTATGCTTAAAAAAACCCAGTGCCCAGTAACAGCCATACATGGAAGAGTGGCTTGATTTATGAAAGGTAAATTACAGAGTCCAGACTTGCAAAATGCTGAGTGGCTTTTATGCAATGTTGAGTCCTCTCAACTCTCATTGAAGTCAATGGGGAGGGACAGGTGTGAGGGTCCGGCTGAGAAATGTTCAGAATCAGGCCCATAATCTGCAATATTTATCAGAGATAAAGCTGAGTATCACCAGCAGTGGTGACATTTTAACAGAATACAGCTCTGGATTAGAGAACGTGTGGATTTTATTGCAAGACTCACAGTGTGTATCAAGTTCATCCCTGCATAAGAGATGGATGGGCAATGTACTCCCATTAGCTGTTCTATCCAACCCAAATTAGCCTCAGTGGCTGCTGGTTCCTGAAGCTTCTTGAGCCTGAAGGGCTATATAGTTGCAAAAGCTACTACCTAATCCAAAAGAACATGTATATCTGGAAAGAAGAAAGTAATACCAAAAACAGCTTGCTGCAAGGTGGGGAAATAGTCATCCTGGAATAGGCCTATCTACCAGATAGACAAAGGTGGATGAGATAATATCTTTTACTGGTCCAACTTCTGGTTTGGAGATTTTAAAGGTCACCTCTTTTTAAAATCTCACTCCATGGAATAATGCAGACTGCTTAAATCAAGTAAATCATTAGTTTTTTCAGGCTACATCTTCACTGATGGCAGCAAATTCGCCGCCATCAGATCGATTTCTCTGGATCGACTGAGCGGTCAGTGAAGACCTGCTCAGTCGATCCAGAAATCAATGTATTAAGACCACCTTCTCAAGTGGCGTAGTGCTGTGTCGCAGTGCAGTGAAGATGGCGCGCAGAACAGAAGCAGACAAGTCAACGGGAGTTAAGCAAGTTTTTTGCGTAGCTTGCGTAACTCTGGTCGACTGCCGCCAAATCTCGGAGGTAAGCGTAGACAAGCCCTCAGAGAGCTCTATAAAGAGATGTAGCAGGAGCATGTTGGGCTGCTACCTGGGAAGCATAAACTCCACAGAGAACCTAGAACTCTCACTCCTTGGGCCAGTGGGACAAAGGTATGTTGAAGAGGGGTTCCCACCCAAGTGAATAATCAATGCAATGCCATGGATAGCAGCTATAGAAGGGTCAGTTTCCTTCTATGGCTCCAAGGTGCATGACGGCAACTGGCTGGAGTGACTCAGTTGGTAGAGCTGAGAATGAGGAAGGTTAAATAACCTGCTCTCTCAGCAAAGAGATTGGAAGCAGTGTTCAGATTTGCTGTACTCCTAGGCTCTCTGAAGGGGACTTACCGACCTGCCTTTTACTGTTATTGTCTTGACTAAGGATGTGCATGGAGCTTTACAGACATAAAAGAAAATGAGGCACCTACCTCAAGGAGCTTTCAATCTAACAAATTTAGTCACAGGCATGTAATCCAGTCCTGTGAAATACTGAGCAGACTCAACTCTCACTGAAGTCAATGGGTGTTGAGGGTGCTGCTGAGAAATTTACAGGATCAGGCCCACAATCTACCATGGACAGATAACACAACAAACAAAGAAATCAACTCTGGTAAGAGAGAGAACATTGAGATGACTAAAATGGTGGAGGGACTGACCCAGTTACATGCTTTCTTGCTTACAGAATAACAGACTCCCAAAGAGATGGCTGAATGATGAGGAAGGGTATTTGTTTTCAGTGCCTATTCCTTTTACCTTGTATTGTATGGGATACGATTTTTTGTTAAAATAATGGACACTGAAGGATTCAACTCACCAGTGTTCTTCACAGCCAAAACTGGAGACAGAGCAGTTGTTCACAGACTCAGTATCAGTCGGGTAGCTGACGCTACTTTTCAATCTTGAATAATTTTTTCGAACGATGTATCCCCTGAAAGCTAGACAGACGTAAGTATGAATAAATGGAAAGTTTCACAATCACTCCTAGACAGAACTACTAGCTTTTCTTATAGAGAACAGGCATCCTCCCACTCAGAGTTGAGTGCCTTCGACCCCTGTTTATATCAACAGAGGCTAAGGGCAGGCAGCACCTTGCAGAATTGAGTCCACTGTTTAAAACACTGATTTTCCTGATTTTCACTTACACTCAGGTCACTCTACACCACTGTGGCTGTGCAAAGAAGCTTAAAGTGAGAATAAATGTAATTACTTAATTTAAATGAAAATCAGGTCCATGGTGTATTAACTTAAACAATAATAAAAACCATTCAATTTTACCTTCAACTACCTTGATTAGAACTGATTAACATTTTTCAAAATTTGAAATTCACACTTAATTTTTTGGTCAAGGTTTAACAACAACAAAACCATGAAAAAAGTCACAATTTTTTTCCCTCTAGTTTTCAACCAGCTGTAACAATAACTGAGCTTTTTTTAGATACATTAGGCTAAATTGTGTCAAATATCTTAACATATCAAGAAATGTTTTGAAATTATACCACCAGTGCAAAACCACAGAAGTTGAACAGGAGGTAAGAAACAGTAAATTAAATAGGAAGCTTCCAGTGCAATGGAATGACCAAAAAAAAAAAAAAAGTCAACAGGTAACATTTTCAAAAGTGCTTAAGTCCCACTGAAAGTCAATAGAATTTTGGCACCTGAGTCAGTTAGGCTCTTTTGAAATTTTTATCAAATTTGGGCTTCATTCTTTGTAGCAACTGAGCAAGGATATTATAACTCCTGCATACAGCACAGGTAAGACCATAACTTATAAATACAGTGTTGCATTTGAGAAGCAAGACATTTGAGGCAATTGTAATGTCACAAAGGACAAATCAAGGATCTCCTTGTCTCCCCTTTTTTCTAAAGTCTATATCAAACACTGATTTATTTTAAAACATAAATAAATTGATGAAATGGCTGGAGGAAATGATTTATGAGGAAAGTACGTACAGCGTTGTTTAAATACAATACACACACAAAAATGATAACTTTCTACTGAGAAATATATGAAGCATTGAAACAACAGAGGGAAAGTATTGTTCATCATGATAAAACAGGGTATAGTAAGAACTGATGGGATGATAACATGCAAAGGAAGCTTTGGGATTCACATGAGGACACATCTCCTAGCAGTTGCCTCAACTCAGGAAAGTATCTCTACTTGGAAAGGCACTTAAGTGTGTGCTTAAGTGTTTTTTATAAATCAGGTTCAGTCCACAGAATAGTTCCACAATGGAATAGGTCTAGAAATCCCCATCACATCCATTTTTGAAATCTAGGACCTGATGCTGCAATGACATCAGGGGGACTCTGCATGGGCACAGGAGTCTGCAGTAGTGGATCCCAGTGCAGGATTGGGGCCAAGAAATCACTCAATAATATACTGAAGGGATCGCTCCTGCACTGGCTAAGGGAGGCAGGGGGATGGAGAAGGGCCTGGAAAACCTAAATATAGGGGGTACTGATAAGGTTTTTTCCATCTATCATGTGTATGATTCTATGAAAACATAAATCTGTGTTGATGACAGCTATTTTTCCCAGGGTGATTTAAATTCCAGGCCACTAGGCACTGTCCACACAAAGGAAGACAAAGTCCCTGCTCTGTACAGATTACAGCCTAAAATCTTCAAATTTTGGGATTACTGATGGAGCCTCATCTTTCAATATTTAACTACTCTTTTAAAAGCAGCCCCACATAGATGTTTGGTTGCATAATAAGTGTGTGTTAAAGAAAATAGAAAAATAGTGACCATAATCTCTTTTTTAAGGGTTTCCTTAGGGAGAGCTGTAATCTATCTCCTTCCTGTCTATTTTAATTCCAGGATAGTATTAACTGCCTTCTCTTCAACCAGTACGTCTCAAGAAAATCTATGTAGTCACGTTTTTCGGTGCAATACAAGAAAATGAAAGCCATGTGAACTGCCTGAGCTGTGGTATGAAGTGCACCATAATAAAAAACATTTCAGTGCCATTTGGAGTTTTCAGAATTGCCAGTATAGGAAGCAGCCAAAAAAAAAAAGCTTTTTAATGAGAAGTCATTATCTTCCACTGAAATAAACCATTTTTTTGCAGAAAGAATGATAGAAGTCGGGCCTTAGAGGTGTTGTACTAAATATAGCATTCATGTATCATGAGGCTGAAGTACTTCTCTTCCTTAATAATGAGGCTGGAAAAGTCTGCCTATCTGGCAGAGATGAGGCAAACATTCAGTTTCCTCTTGTGATTAGCCTTCCAATCCTTAACTTCCCTACTAGAAGCCTTCTCTGACACTGGCTGCAAAGAAAGCTGGCCAGCAGCCATCTCTCCAGAGCAGAAATCTGCCAAATATTGGTCAGTATGGACAAGTTTAAATAAAAAGGAGCTTTGAAAATAAACTGAAATAATAAATAATGATGACAGCAGCATGTTTGTTTTTCACCATTTCTTAAGTTTGAACCTTCAGACTTCCCCTCCCCCCCCATTACTACTATTTTTAAAAACTTGAGTGTCACATTTCTTAAGACTGCATTTTTTATACTGGACCCCTCTTCAACTATTTTCAATGCAATGAAACAATTCAGGATTATATTTCATTCACTAAATAAATGGAGCTTGACTAGGTCTGATTTCACTGTAATAGGTTCCAGCGTATTCCTTTGTTTTCATAAATTTTTTAGAACTTAGCTTGTCTTTGATTAAACTCCATTCAAGGCAGGTTTTCTAGGTTCTGCAAGGTAAAAGGTGTACAATTCCTGATTCTCCTTTGACTCATGGGATAACCTCAGTAGTACTGCAGACAAGCATGTTTCCTAAAGGCTTCATTCAACATTCGCAGAAGTGCGTCACTTCAGCATTTGTGAAATGGATCTATGTTTCCAAAGCAACATACACATCGAGCATTCTACTGAGGGAGGCTGAGGGGTCGGGAAGCTGCTCCATCACAGCAATTTGCATTACTGGCTATGGCAGGTTTTGACACTAAGCACTTGGCTCAAAGAGTGTGAAATTAGTAGATTCATGTTGCTAGTGCCCCATGAACAATCATCACATCACTGAAGAAGAATGATTACCAGCTGCCACTTTATTTTCACCTTATGTATTCTCTACTACAAACTTCACAGCAACAGTCTATCCTTACATGACTAATGACAATAGGATTTGAGCTTGGAGCAAAATGGGATGTGAACTGCAAATTATCACTCATATTAGTAGTCATTCAATGTTAAATATTATATGTGCCACACTCTTCTGATACTGATGCTCATATAAAATGAGTTTTCCCTCAGGTTTAGCAGGTAGCAAGTTGCAATTATTTTTACCCTCAGGACTGTAAGACTTGATGCTTTGCAGTTAAAGACTTTTATTCACATGGAATTTACTGAGCCATATAGATTACACACAAAGTTGTTCAGTTTTGGTCAGTAAAAAGTTCAGGCATTTTTCTGCTGATTCGCATAGGTAATACCATGTTATAATGAGCTGTTGAGCACAATGTAGACAGCAATCATGACAACTATAGATCAATAGGCATAAAACATACAGACAGGAGGTGTGGAAACATTTTAAAGCATCAGGAGAGAATTCATCCTTCTCAAGGAGCATCTCTCTCTTCATTCCTAATCATAAAAGATCATGTGAAACAGCTACTTACATAGACAGAGGCTTTCAAATCCTAATCCCATTTAAAGTAATGAACAAGAATTACTGTGCCGTTGGTAATGCAAACTAAACACTTGTTGAAGAGAAGATACTACAATATCATGGTGATTTGTAGGCCCAATTTTTAAATTTGGGATCCCAAGTAAGATCTCCAACTCCCCCATTTGTCTTCTCAAATAAGCACGTCTGTGTTTAAATGCCAAAATTTGAGAGGTTTTGTACACCATAATCCTCCACTCTTAACTCTTGTTTTATTCCAGCCTAATCTCTTGTATGGTATACGGGTATGGAGAATCATGCCCCTCTCTAGGTACCTAGGGATGCCCCTTGCCTCCTGTGGATTTCAGGAGGTTTGCAGGTTTAGGTAACACAAACCCCAGTGGGCAAAACACTCCTGCTACCCCCAAATCCTTCAGCAGAAGGATGAATAGAAAACTGAGTTTCAACATATGGAATTTTTTTCCCCAGCATGTGTTCTTTCACAAAGGGGAGGACAGAGCTCTAAATGTACTAGTTAGTATTAAAACAATGAGAGTCCTGTGGCACCTTAAAGACTAACAAATTTATTTGGGCATAAGCTTTCGTGGGCAGAAACCTATTTCGTCAGATGTAGTATTAAAATCTTTCTTTCCAGGGTTGCAAACAGGGCTCATGATACTGTTGTGTATTACTGTTTGCACAAGTGTTTTAGATTACTGGGTGCTATGGCAAAACCTGGGGCATGAAAGACTGCGACAGTAATTCTGGTTTAGAAGTTCTGTTCAGAGGAGCACCCAAAGGTGCTGATGCTAATCTGAACCTCTTAGGTCTAGAAATCAGGCTGGACCAAGTAGCAATGGGCTCTCCAAGGATTTCTGTCCTTTCCTGGCTCCAACTGGGTCATGAAATACTACAAGAATAGCCTGTCCTGTGGCCTTTCAATGCTTTTCTGTTTCCAGTCAAAACCAGGCAGTACAAATCTAATGGAAACGTAGATGCACTAATAGGGCATGTCTATATTTGGAGCTGGGGTATGATTCCTGAACATTCCTACCCGTAACATTTACATTAAGTTAATATGTATATAAAATGTATATGTAGTTCTCCTTAGTCCCAAAATTTTGCTCTTAATGAGTCGTTAGTTAAGGCTGTGCAAATAGTTAGTGAGCAACATCACATGGGGAAAAGTTACAAGAAAGAAGCAGTTCATAAAGGGATTGTCTCATCTGTCTTTCCTCCTGAGGATCCATCTCTTTCTGTTACAAAACAGAACCTGAATCTTGAGTTCTCAGTAAAGAATTTCACAGTAAAATGTGGCATATGGTGAATGCATGAGTGTGTGTCAGAGGAGGGAATGGTTGCTCAGTGGATTAGTTACTTGCCTTTCACCTTTGGAAGCAGAGTGTAAACTCAGTCCTGACTAGAGTTGCACAGCATATTCCAGATGGCAAAAGAGGCCTTAATTAAAATAAGTTCAGTGATGTCACCTCAGATCTAAGTGAATCGCATGCACCACTCATTTGGCATTTTGGAGTGTCTGCTCACAAATGAAACAAACAGAGATTAAAATCCTCTCTCAAGTCGTTTGGAGAGAGCTGTCACTTGACATGGAAATCCATGCTATAGTGACTGGGATGGAATAAAAACGAACTATAAAAAAATTACTGTTATAATTGTACTTACCTGCTTTTAATTCTAATTCATAAAATGTGTTGATACAAATATACACTGAACCAGATCCAAAGCTGGTATAAATCAGCATAGCTCCACTGAAATCAAACAATGGTGATGCACTGATTTACACCAGCTGTGAATCTGGCTCAATGTAATGTTAAAATTATTGCAACAAAGGGATCTTTTTCCTTGTCCTAGGCTTTAATCAAAGCAATTCAAATCACAAGCACAAAGAAATAACAATACTTTGTTTTTATCTGAGCAACTCAGTTCTTTCGCAATATATTTGCCTTCTCTGTGAGGTAGAGAATTGTTATTATCCATGTTTTACCGATTGGGAAAATGAGACACAAAGAGGTGGGTAAGGCCTTGCCTACACTGAGGATTTTAGCCACCAGTGTAAATACACTGATGTAGCTACACTGTGTGAACCCCTAGTGTAAATGTACTGAACTACTTAAATTCATAAACATTTTACATTTTAGCAAGGGTTTTTTTCCACCCCCAAATAATGATTTATTTTTGGTGTAATGTTATACACATAGGAAATGTATCCTCCTGTATATTTGGAGTTTTTTAAATTTGTTTTTTCTTCCCACATTTCATCAATGGATAGTAAACTGCTTGGTCCCACTGAGATCTCCAGACCACCAGCTCATGTATTTGAAAGGCATCTGTTTATTTTTAAAATGCAAATGTAGCCTACCTCAAAGACTGACTTCAAGAACTGAACAATCTGAACAAGTCAAAAGGTTTCCAGTCAGAAGCTGTGATCCTCCTTTCTATCAGGCTATGATCACTTGCTGTCACAACCACTTAAACAATATCCTGGAATCTGAATGAAGTCCCCCCACAATTAAAATGAGCAAGATAATCCTGCAAGAATTATTCAGGCAAATCATTTTTCACAGTTTAAAGTAATGATAAGGTCATTTACAAAAGAAATCAGTGCCTTTGAAATGTTGACTTGTAGACAGAGGACTGCCTGGAGGAGGGCCATAGATAACAGTGAAGACTGGCCTCCTAACACCATCCTGGCAGTCTTTGGAACTGATTCCGATGAAGAGAAGGCCCAATAAGGTTAATACCCCTACTTTGATCTCTGTCAAAGCGTACCAGCAAGAATTAATTTACATTTCAGATGAAAAAGGTTGACAGCATGAAAAGGCATCTTGTTTCTGGTATGTGAATGTGCTGTAATAGATCGGGAATTCTGAAAGGAAGTTCTGAGGAAGCTAAAGGGATAAGCCGCACTGCTGCTTTTATTGGGAAGGAGATGAAAGGAAAACAAATTTCAATATGTGCTGTTCTGTAGAAACATGTAAGCCAAATGCTTCCAAAATTTCAAGGACTGCTTTTTTTTTTTCTTTTGGTATATATATTTTAATTTTATGGCCTTACAAATGCCTGGCCAGCAAATGCAAGTACTTTATCTCCATGATCTAAATTGCTCATTATTTAAAACAATGTTAAAATTACCACTTTTCTGTGTCTTGAAATGCTGTCCTTTATCTGTACTTAAATTGTAAACTCCTCAGTGTGGAGATTATGTCTATTTGTCTGTTCAGCACCACACACTTTTATGGTGGTATGTAAGTAACAACAGTAATAGATGGTGTATTTTAAAATCCAGATAATGGTCACCCTTTGCAATTATTTGCTCTGCTTTGAAATACAGAAAGATTATGTGCAGAGATAAACAAAAATGCTTAGAAAGAAATTTCAATTAGAGAGTCCTAGATATAGATTTTCTAAGGCAGAGAGTCAAACAAACTGAAGTTTGATTTTCTGAAATAAATGATTATGCACCACAACTTCTAAAGCTGTGCCAAAGATGAGAGTAGCTGTAAAGGTGTGTTGTGTCACTCTGAACTCTGTGGTCATAGTGCACATCCAGCCAGCCTCATGAACATAATGATTAATGGTTCTGTCTGGCTCTGATGTGCGTGCACAGTGTGTGCTATGGGGAGAGCAGTGCCAGGAGCCTTCCACACTGGTCTGGTCCACGTAAGAGCCAGGCTGTATAGCAGTCTCTACACTGAAGGGAGCACTGTCTACTCCACTGGTGCACACAGTGTCACAAAGGTGACAGAGAGGATCATGGTTCTGCTTCTGTTCCACCCTTATACTTCCTGAAGGGAGAGGTAGGGTGCATAAAACAAAGGATTTAGCAATGGGCATACATCTTCTGCATGCCCAGGACCTCTGGGTAGACTGGGTGGATGGAATACAGCCTAGCACCCACCCCGTTGGCTGGTGCTGTACCACACTCCCTTCCTGTGGACTGCGCATGCCTGAGACAATCTAGTTCCAAATGACTACTTTAAAAACTGATAATAGTGCAGACTGAAGAGCCACCTAGCCTCTCTTCCCCCCTGTTCTGCACAGGCTGTTGGGCTGGCTGGGAAATTGACGGCCAGGCATCCAAATGTAAATGTAATAATTCCATAAAGAGCTTTACCTTCAAGTGTCATAGATGTGCCTGGTGCTTTACAATACATATGAAGATGGATTCCCTGCCTAAAGAACTGGTACTCTGTTAAAATGGGAACAATGGAAGATAACAGCAAATGGGAGAGGATCAGGTGGAAAATATGATTATCCAGTCACTTGATGTTTTCTGTAACTTGGAAAAATCTTCCTATTCAATAGATCCCAATTTCATAGAACATACAGCATATGACCCTAGACTAGAGTGAGGCACATGCTATTTTATGAATATACAGAATAGTACGTATATACAGTCTTGCCCTAATGCTACTGTATTCCATCAGAGAAATGTACACTGCCTTTCTTATTCTACACTCAGAATTGTATTATTTTGCCTTCCTATTGAAAGTTGTAGTGATGCTAACTCTCAGGGAACAGGGGAAAGGAAGGAAGTTGTTAGATTTATAATGAAAATTGCTTGCCAATAATATTTTGGTTTTGTGTTCAGAGGTGAGAGAACAATCAGAAGAAAATCTTTTCTTTCAGTTTAACTATAGTCTAAGCAAAGCAGAACTCAGGAGGTAACAGAAGTCACATAATTATAGTATAGGCCATGTCTGGACTGAAATGTGGTGCACAGGTTTATCTGTAAGTACGTCTGCCGTGACTCTTTTTACATCTGCTACAGAGCTCTTTCACCCTTGTTTAGAGACAACAATGACATGCACAGGTGTGGTACATCATCCCTAGTTTGCTTCATGTTGGCTGCATTTGAAACTATAGCCTCCCTGCTATTGAGTTCAGTAGGATGGCTCTTATATTTTCAGTGCCATATGATCTCTTGCTCTCTACTAGAGACCTGCACAGCCCTGTGAACCTGTTCCTTCAATAATCTCTTTAAAGTTTATTTAAATTCCTATTGATATGACTACATAGAAGCCTGGCAAAGAATTGGCCCAAGCTGGGAAAATCAACAGCAATTAAGTCTAAAACCTGGCAATCTGGGCAATTAGGGCTAACTACGAAGACAGAGAGCTGGCATGTTGGCGCCTATCATCCACACTTAAAGCTAAATAATTCTAGTGCCTCATACCAGCTCTATACATGGTTAATACACATTGACTGAGCCCAGATGAATCCCAGAGAATTCATTCAATGACTTTTAATCAGCATGTTTTGCTTTCAGAAAGATACTCACCCATAAAAGCTCCAACATGCTAGTGTCCTGTCACTGGGGACATTTGATATTGAAGAACAAATGATCAGAATCAGTATTTTCTGATTGCTTTTATTTGGGCTGTTTACATTTCTCTCAACTATAAATATTGACATGAAATTATCCACAGCAAAATAGGTATAGTCTGCGGAAATAATGTTTTAATTACCTGCTTGAATATGTATAGCAGAATCAGTTCTTCTGTTCCTTATTTCCTTGTACTTCCTGCGAGCTTCATATCCTCTCCAAGCTAAAAATACAAAACCATGTGTTGAGAATTACATTCATTTAAGGAAGTGTTATAGAGTCAGAGATGTGCCTAATCTTTCATCCTCCCTGCCATAACCATCCCCTCCCACTACCTCTTCCTCACCCACCCACCAGTTAAACTCTGAGCTCATGACTGGAGTATAAGCATCTCCACAACTTCAAACACATCTCCAGTCTTCCAAATTTTAATTGTCAACATGCGCTCTTCAATGTCACAAAGTCAAGCACAGATTGAGGTGCAGAATCACAGGATGTCAAAATTCAATGCAAACAATTGCATCCAACAACTCCTCCCACCCCAAATAAATCAATGGAGTGAAGCATGCTAAACTACTACTATTCAACCTTTCCAGCAGACTCCAGTATTTATGTTATTTGGAAAACAGATGTATGTGCATTGCATCTCTTCCGTGTGCTACATATTAGTGGAGAGACCATGAACAACACTCTTCCTTGTGTACACATTAGTGCACACACATTGCATCTCTTCTGTGTGCTGCACGTTAGTGGAGAGACCATGAACTTCCTTTGTTTACAGTCATGGTTTATAATAGTAAAACGTTTAAAGAAAGATATTAGTAATTACTAAACTGTTAATTTAGAAATGAATCTGTAATATTGGTAACAGTCAGCTGGGGCAGGAGAGGGGAAGTACCACATGTTATTTTGATTTCACAGCAGATTATTATGAAAATGAATAGATCATTTGCATGCAATTTAAAATGCCAAGTTAGTGCATGAATAGAGAACATGAATGTTTACCTGACTGAATGGTGACAGCGCTATTTTCTCTTTTCTCTTTGATTTTCTTATATCTCCTAGCTCCAAGCCACCCCTTGGTATAGGCCTGCATTATCACCACCCTGCCTATAACCTCTCGCAGGAACAAATTTAACTGCTCTACATGGTAATACTTTAGAAATACCTGAAATGGAACAACAGGTTCAGCATTACATATAAGCAGTAGAATAAACTGTTTTATACTGCCTCTTCATTAGTATTATTTCAATCTAAATTACAGCATCATTGCTAGAAAAAGCTGCTATAAATTTTTATCATTGGAATTTCTGAAACCATGTGGTACAATATATGTTTTTAGTTTATTGGACTGATTACAACCCATTACAATGTAAATCACACACTTATCCCATTACCCAAAGTAAAATCGCCCATGACAGCTTGGTCAGAATGCTGCTTTTCTGTATCAGCAATTTTTAAATATAGCTTTTCATGCTAGAGCTCATTTGTGGTAACATTTTAAATAATGGTCTCTCTCATTAATGTAGAATTACACTAGAAATCCGGTGGGAGTCCTTAGAATAAACATTAGCACAAAGTGTTCCTCATGATTATGATAAGAAGGGGAAAAGATAGGTTTATAAATACAACATTGTATCATAGTTCAGGGCCAAATTCTAAGGGCCCTTATTGAGGAAATTCCTTTTAGCTTACTTCTAAGTAATGAGTAAGAAATTAAGCATTTGGCCCCATATTTTGCAAAAATCGGTCACACCATTTTAAACCATGAACAAAAGCTACTGTTAAAATAGCCCCAAGCATCTCAGCTGAAAGGCAGAACCAATACTGTCCGAAAGTGGTTCACAGAATGGTTTAGATAGCAAAGGCTAAATGGTTGCATTAAGCCACAACCTGCAGTAGGGAGAATTGCAGAATAGTAACACACCAGCAGGAGCAGCTGGAGGTACCATGCCTGCGGTGCATCCAGGGGTGGTGCAGCTACCTTGCCACCTTTGGAAGAGGGTTCTATGTGCATCTCTTCTGATGCAGGCCAACTCAGCTGCCTAGGGAGGAAAGGGGCACAGGTATTCCTACAATCTGGGAGAGTTAGCATCTGCAGTGACACTAGCCTGGAGCAGCCATCAGCATACAGGAGTTGGGGACATTCCTTGCACCCTCTCCCTTCTCCTTCACATCCACACAGGGCTGGAGAGAATGAGCCACAGCTTTATTAAACCACTCATTAGACACTCCTCACTGCAGAGAGGACACCCCTGGAGAAAACCAGAAATGTGCCCTACCTTTGTTTTCCCAAGAACCCAATTGTCTAGTTTCGATTTCTCCAAAATAGCAATACAGCTTTCTCTGCTACCAAAAGGGGTCTGATGTGCCTTGAAAGCAAGGTAATAATACCTACAAAAACAAAGGACAAAGAAAGAGCAAATTAATTGCTACATAAACACACTTTGATTGCAACAGGGAATTATTATTCTTGCCCAAACAAGGGTTTAAAGAAGTACTCTAAATATTGTGGCCCAGATCCTCAGCCCTAATAAGTCCCCTTTCCACTAATTAGTTGGACAAAGGGGTTTAAAGTTGTCCTAAGTGGGCAGCTGAGGATATACCCAACATAGGGAAGGGAATCTTGGAACCAACACAGCCGACACCTAATCCATCCCTGGGAGCATAAAGAAGGGGGTGTGGCTGGGGTGTGCTGCACTCTAGCAATCCCTGCCAGTGCAATGGCTCATAAAGGGCTTTTACAAAGCAGTGCCATTTAGAACAGCTTAGAGGCTGCGCTAAGTTTTGCTGGGGAATGGAGTAATGCCAGTGAAAGGTTGGGGAGGTGATAAAAAGCATAACTATGGAAAGGAACAAGAAAATTCAAAACTACATCTTCCCAGGGATCTACAAATGTGCCCTCGAGTTTAGATGTAGCTCTAAATGTCCTGGAAGGGGAGAGAAAGAGAGCACTCCTCTTTCCCTATGTGACACCTTTGCATTTGCACTCAGTAGAAGTGCTCAAGTCTCAAAGACAGCTTAATTGGAAGATGGTTGCTTGCAGAGTATTTTCCTTGAAGGCCCTTTTTCTTTGGCACTTGTTTCAGTGCTTGGATTTGTTAGCCTTCTGGCCACCGTGCAAAGACTTTTTCTTAGCCCTGCTCTACATTTAAGTGGAAATTCGGCAGCAGTCGATGGCAGTTACACAAGCTACGCAGAGTAGCTTACGTAACTCCTGTCGACTGTTGCGCTTCCCTTCAGTGCGCTGTCTTCACTGCACTGCGCCACCTGAGGGGATGGATTTACTGCGTCGACTTCCTGATTGATTGAGTGGGTCTACACTGACCGCTTAATCAATCCAGAAAGATCGATCTGACGGTGGCTGCTTTGGGTATAGACATACCCTTAGATATTTGGGAAAAGTGTGGGGAGACTAACATAATGATATAAACGAGATGCCTTGCTGCTGCTGGTGATGATAACTGGCTAATAATTATTATTTAGGATTGTGTGAGGACTCACATATATATAATGACTTCTATTGATATTGTGCATTTTTATTCATTATAAAAGCTTGGAGTGCTATGGTCTAGAACTTGTTGCAAAGAGTTCAAATAAACACACATTATACACCAGTCTTTAAGAGGATTAGAAAATTAGTCTTATTGTTATGCTCATCATACGCTCCTATGCTACACGTACCTTTGATTTTTTGTATCTATATGAAATCTATGTCTAGAAGCAATACAGTCTTTTTAAAAAGACTAAGAGCCACATTGTCTGTTGGCATAAATTGATGCAGCTCCACCAGAGTCTGCTGGAGCTGTGCTAGTTTACACCAGCAGTGAATTTGACTTTACGACGTTTTAGATATTAGTACTTCTTAACTGTCAATTCAGCTAACACTTTTTTGAATAGGGAGGAAACAAACTGAAAAAATCAGACTTTACCATCACCCATTATGAGACCTTATTCAGATTCATACTTAGATCTGGTCCCACAGGAAGTGGCTATGGCTTCTGGAAAGAAGAGGCATAGGAGAAAGGTGCTAATTTGGAACTAGTGTCACACTAACAAAAAGAGGTGACATTCTGGCTCCACTGAACTCAATGGGAGTTTTGCTCTTAATCTCAGTAGGGCCAGGATTTCATCCAATGACCACTCTGTGCCTTTAAATCTCTGCAGTAAAAGTCTGTGTACACTCAGCAGTAATGGCCCCAATCTGGTTCATCATGCATATTTATATGTAAATTAAAACCCTCCAATTTCCTTTTAACAGTCTGGTGCTGCCAGCTAGTCAATGAGCTCATTCCACCCATCTCTAGCAGGAACAATGTCAAATACCAGCACCAGCAAGGGAGAAATACAGTGAAGCCATCTTACTCATTTTCTAATGAGACAGAAGAGACAGAAAGGGTTATTTCATCCCCCGTGTCGATGAGCGTGTTTGCTATTGGTATTTGACCATTTTTCTCAGAAAAGCATCAGCAGCCATATTGCTCATTTGGGAAGCCAGAGCCCACACTGGGGCCCCAAGCTTGGATTCATGATAAGGTCCCCCTCCATAAATGGAGCATTGGGTTGTGAGGTGTCTCCTAGTTATCAATAAATCTAATGAGACCACATATTCGAAGCCACTGGAGATAAAGGCCAGCACTAGCAGGCTTGGTAGTACAGTATTTACTACTTACTGTCTGTATTAGTGACACTGACTGATTACTGAGGCTGAGCGTCTGCCACTGTGTGCAAAGAATAAAGATTATTTTACAATAAACATGACTCTCATATCAATCTTCACTTACAGAAAATGGGAATCTCAGGTATTCTAAGAGACCACCTGTTCTGCCTGCATCCGACAAAGGGGTATGTTCATGCAAAATTAAAGCCAGTTGGCCCTGTCTCTCTCATTGCTAGGGATTTTATTGGTGATAGAGGTGGTAGTTGGAGGGGGATAGTAACTTGTAAACAGAGTTGGTTGAATTACTCAACATATTAATTTAACCCTTTTCTCTATCACAAAATGTTTGTGAACGTATTTCTAGTTTTATAGATGTACTGGCTAATTGTAATCATTCACTCACTTTTGAGAAACAATTTTAAATCCAGCTATTTTTGTTCTGTGGTTAGCTGCCCACGTCATGTGATGTTTTCTCTACTCTCTGATTGGAATAAGAATAAATTGGAAGGATTCCCATTGACTTCAGTGGGCTTTGAACCTGGCTCATAGGGAAAAATAAATTATTTTGTTTTGCCCAGATGCTTTTGTTCACATGCAAGATTTTCATACAAAGAACAGCCCCCAACAATTACATGAACAAACTCTAGTGCAAATAGCTACTGAAAAAGGAATACGAACATGTTCAAATTGAACAGCCATTCAGATTATGAATGAACAAATGTTCATAGACACTGTTTTTGCACTGTTTTATTCAAATAGCTCTAGTTATAAAGTACTGTATTAAATAAATAACTGACTTTATGCACTTCCATTAGTTTAAAAATTAAGATTATTTTACAAAATGCACTTCTTTAAACTGTGAGGACTCCAGAATTGTCATCTCTATCACACGTAAATACTTGGCTGTTAAATTACACCTGTGTAGGAACTCAGTTCTTTAGACTATGATTGAGGGAGGGGTGACAGGCCTAGCAAACTGTTCCCCTGATATAAAAAGGGGAGTAGCCAACAGATGCCCCCTAAAATCCAAGGAAGGGGAAATGACCAGCAACAGCCTCAATGACATGCAGTCATTTAAGGACAGGGCACAGACTAACTCATACTAAAGAAAACACAGAGAAGTTATTATGGAGAATAGAAAATAGAGGCAACACTTTTTAACAGGAGAATATGATTTTCAAATATTAGCTTCAGTTAATCTCTAAAGGGTAGCACCAATTGTCACAAGAAAGAAAAAAGAACCACTGAAGTAGTCAGTAATGATCAAAGGGTAACAAAATGATGATTAAAGCATTGAAGTCAGTACTGGACCAGACACACTGAGGAGCTAAGTTGATTTATACTGGTTGAAGACATGGTGCACGCTGTGTAATGAATGGAGGCAGATTATGTATTATTAAAGTACTTTTTTAACGGTGTGAATTTCTCCATACCAACCATATCTCAGAATTCATTGAGACAAGTATTTATGAAGGAAACTTAAGTGTGCTATCATTTAGCAGCTATGGGAAGTACTGCTGCATTCATGAGAAAATAGAGGATGGATCGGGTTTATTACTAAGGGAAATGTTGTTTGTAGTGTTGTTGTAGCAATGTTGGTCCCAGGATATTAGAGAGACAAAGTGGATTAGGTAATACCTTTCTGCTGGAGAAAGAGACATGCTTTCAAGCTACCCAGAACTCTCCTTAGGCCTCAACTCCTGAATGTAGTCAATCTCCAGAAGGATGCTAGGCTTTTGAACTTTATCGGTGAAACTCAATTAAAACATCCAAAACATTTCCCAAAAGGTATGTGCTAGTTCACAGTCTCAGTCTCACAAAATCTATTCAAAGGAAACCAGAGCAAATTTGCACCAATAGCATGGGTCAGATTCAATACGACTCACGGTACACAATTTATGTGGAGTTAAATAAGTTCTGTCATAAACAATACTGGTTGTTCATTTGGTGTATGCATACTGATTACTTAAGTTTGTTTCATACTTCTTTAGAATGGTCATTTACAAGAATATCAATATCAGTTTCCCAGTGGTCCGTGTATCTATTTGTGTGTGGGGTGGGTTTGGACATATAAAATAGTTTTCAGATAGTCTGGCTTTTTTATAATTAATATAAAACATTCTTTCAACAGCTAATAATTTTCTGAGCATTAGTAGGCATCCTAGTAATTTAGAAGCTATGTCAGGTTCACACAGTGAAAAATTCTTGGTTATACAGCAAAACCAACGAGAGTCCTGTAGCACTTTAAAGACTACCAAATTTAATTTCTGCAGGCATAAGCTTCCGTGTCCTGTAACCCACTTCATCAGATGTAAGGAATAGAAATCAGATTGGGGGTATATATATATATATATAATATATACACATCTGAGGTTAAGGAACAACAATGGGGAAGTTAGGTAGAAGCAAAGTCCATTCAGTTAGAGTAGTTGAGGCCTATTCACAACCATTGATTAGGAGGTGAGAATGTGTGAACAGTGACAATTACTTCTTGTAATGAGATAACCATTCCAAGTCCCTATTTAGACCCAGTTTGATTGTGTCAAGTTTGCAGATGAGTTCCAATTCTGCAGTTTCTCTTTGAAGTCTATTTTTGAAGTTTTTTTGTAGAAGGTTTTCAAGGTATTTAGCTTACAGACTTGACCATACAGTTTAGTTATACTCTTATTACCATTCATATTTAGTTTCCTGTACAACTTTATATCTCAAACTGTCCATGGTTTACTTTTTGCTGCTATCCTGATGAAACAGTATGTATCTGAACTGTAAGTAAAAGCAATGCCACTTTTCGATACCAAATGCTTCTCCTGAGTGCTATGCTGACTATCTGCTATTTTTAAAAGATGTTTTGTGTTGAAAAAAACAACTATGCACTTTTTCAACTCAGAGCTGCTGGGAATTTAATTTTGTCTAATTTTGTCTATCCGTAGTCAGTCAGTCTTCTGGTAGCTCACAAAAGCTTTGTTTAACTTAACCTGTGCTTTTCTAAACTTATCAATTGTTCTTACAAAGTTCAGCCACTGGATGGAGGACTCCACTAACTGGTTAAATATGTTTCCTTTAGTGTCAAGTTTCCTGTTGGCAGTTACAACACTAAAACTTTTTGTTCCTTCTCAGTTATGGTGTCAAATGTAAAAACAGAAGTGTTGCCATTATATCATAGACAACAGCTGAAAGACTGGGAAGTCCTCTTTCTCATTTCTAAAAGCTTTTGTGTAAGAATTATGTTAATTTTTCTCCCAGAAATGGTCCTCGAGTTTGAATAGCCCAAAGTTTGAAGGTGCTTGGATTTGGGTTCCAAAATTCAAATCCAGGTTTAAGGTAAATTTTGGATCACCCCAGATGTTCAGAGTTTGAGACCAACTCTAGTTTTTCTCTTTTTCTGTTAATGGATGATCCAGTCTCCAGCTGGTTCCTGCCTCTGTTATTTTGTCACACTGTTGTAGGCACCTACTTAATCTGCCTTCATGCACGAAGGCTCACCCTCTGTTGGAACACAGGATTTGTCAAATGGGATCATACAATTAGTTTATCTAATCTAACATCTTGGTTTTGGCCGTGGCCAGTACTGATGCTTTAGAGGAAGGTGAAACACTCCTTTGAGTCATCCAGTCAACTGTGCAGTCTTGTACATGGTGGAAAAGGGAAATCAAATGTGGTTCATCTGAGATACACACCTAAACCTCTGGAGGCTATACAAAGCAGCTGAAATTCTGAGAATTTCTAATTATTGGGCCTGATTCTGAACCTCATTTGTACTTGAGTAAATCCACAGTAGCTCTACAGAAATCACATATAAGATGGAGTTTCTCAGGATTTAAATCAGTGTCACCAAGATTAAAAACTGAGCCCTTAGGTCTGCAAAACTAGGCTGGTTTTCATTTCAAATCTACCAACTCCATGAAAAAACTTGGCTGGAAATTTCATCAGAATATATTTTTGTACTTGATTTCTGACACTGTCTCTGCTTCCAGATGAGCTGGAAATACCACAATCACAGCTTTCCTTGGGGTTTTCAGAACTTTCATTTCCATTCCCAGTCAACAAATAAAAAGAGGCACAGCCATGATCAGGCAGGTATATTACCCCTGTCTGGCCATCTTCTTGTTATTTCACCAAAGGGGGTCGTGTGTGGTCTCTGCTTAAAGCTAAGAACTAGCTGATTGTCATGGTTATTGTGAGATGTTTGCATGGGAAATAGTTTGAGAGAGATGTAAAATGTAGAATATTAGGCTGCCAAACCCCTGAAATGAAACTTGTCACCTCAGGTGAGGTGGGATCTCAGTGCTAACTCAATCAACTTTGTGAACAACAGATGTATGAGGAGTCATCCTTTCTTCATGCATTCACAAAGACAAATGAACCCCAGGAGACTAGTCTGAAAAGGGGGCCCCCTGGGCTAAGAGACAATAGCTAAGGATCAGATTTGGTCACAGAGGTCACATATTTGGTGACTTTCCGGGACCTCCAGGACTTCAGGCAAGGTGGGAGCAGCTATCAGATCTGCTGCCAAACAGCTGATGGGAGCCCGCTGATTGGGGGCCCACCTGCCTCACCAAACAGCTTGCCAAACAGCCTCGCCAAACACAGAACAGCTGATGGGGGCGGGTCAGCTGGCCCCACCACCTCCATGTAACAGCTGAAGGGGAGGTCAGCCTGCCTGCCACAGCCAGTGGGGCCTGCCAACAAAGAGCTGATCAGGGTCCCCCAAACAACTGATTGGGGCCTGCAGGAGCCTGCTGCCAAATAGCTGATCAGGGGCCCCATGGAACAGCTGATTGGGTATTTTTAGTAAAAGCCAGGGAGAGGTCACCACTTCCGTGAATTTTTGTGTACTGCCCATGACCTCTCCCTGACTTTTACTAAAAATACCCATGACAGAATCTTAATTTTAACAATGGCCTGTAACTATAAAAAAGCAGAAGAAATGGCACAAGTTATCCACTACAGAAGAGAGACTCTGCCAGCAGGGATGTCTCCCAAAATGTGGATCCCAGCTTTCTGAACTGGACAAGCGCTGTAAGGACTAATTGTCAGTGAGAAATACCTTATTAGACAGGAAAGTAACTTGTTAATAAGTATAGGCTACAGATTGCATTTTATGTTTTTCTTTTACCTGTAACCTTATGTTTCCAAGCCCTTATATTTGATTTTATTTGAAACTCTTTCTTAAGCTCTCTTAAATACATTTTAATTTGGTTTTACAATAGACACATCTCAGTGCCTTGCAGAAAGGAAAGTGATGACCTGAGGTGAAGCCAGTAAACTGAGGTGCATTGCTTCCATGGAGGCAGTGGAGCAGTGTACATTGCAGGTGCCTTGAGGACAAGGGACAGGGCACTTCAATGTAACAAAGTGGGGTGTCTAAATTGCTAGCCTGAAGAGGGAAAGAGCAGGGCTTATGGAGCTCAGAGCAGAGCTCTTGTGTTGGTAGCCGCTGATAGTTGAGGAGAGTTTCCCTGGGGGGGGCTCTGTCCTGCTATGCGCAGGTAATAGTGTTTACCCTTGACACCTCAGGTAACCCCCAACAGTGTCACGGTGACTAACACTGGAATAGTCTTCTGAAGTAGTTGGGTGCTTTTATTTATTTAAGTAGCGTTTACAGTCCTTCATGTATCATTTCATAATCATTAGAGAAAACTGGTATCATTGGTAAAAGAACAATCAGGAACTTAAAGCCATTGAAAGAACACACAAATTATCAATGGTTTACACATCAGGTTTACCTTAAACAATCATGGGATTATTGTATATTTATATAAAAGTACATGAAAGACAACTATGTGGAAATTACTATGTTAAAGTTTAAGGAATTAGAGATAAAGAAGTAGCTGTACACCTGATTTTTAAAAATAAATAAATGTAATGAGAGTAGAAGACAGGCAAGGTAGATAAGAAAGAATGATGGATTTAGTATGAAAGCAGATTGCTAAAATGGTTGAGGGTGAAAGCAGTGCAGTGCTTTGTCTATAAATAAAATGTCTTGTAAATGTGTTCTTAGCACTACTTTGCTGCATATAAATAGCATAAAGCAGTGGAGCTTCCTCACTCCTTTCTGTAACAAAATGACCCTTATATGAGATTTCCTGTACTGGGAAAATATAAATTGAGGATAAAGCTGGGAGTATTGTCTCCTCCTGATGCGCTCGAATTACTCCCATTAGCATTAGTGAATTATCTGAATGATTAGAGAAAAATATTACTTTGGATTCTTTTAATTAGTTAAAATAAAATAGGAAATAAACTGCTGAGTTGCCAGTAACAAACCTTTGCCTGTAAATATTGATGTAAATCTGTCTTCTAAATATTTCAAAGTAAAAACACTGCAACTTAAAATATTCCTTTTTGTACCAGGTTGCATTTATTTTCTACAGTTGCGTGTTCCTATTTGCAAACTTCTTGTGCACTGCATGTATTCAGTTAGTTAAGTGCCTAAAAATACTTTACTAGTCACACTCATGAGAGCAGCAAGACTGCAAGCTAAAGAGAAGGCAATTGCTCTTCAGAAGGTTTTATCCCTTAGAGATAGACACACTTTGAATGGTGTTAATAATTGTATTTATATAGTCTTTTGCTTTACAAACTATGCTGCCTATTGTGCAAACACATACATTTATAATATTCCCAAACAATATGTTAAAATGGAGTTAAGATTGACTGTAGACATCAATAACTTAGGGTAAAACAACATTACAAAGATGTTGTATTTATCCCAAAATCAGGCATTGTAAACCTGGGGAATTCAGAGTTAAGCTTAAACGTTAAAGAAATCCAAACACACTAAGGTATGTAAACGCCCTGGAGAGACACCAGGCAATAACCATATGATTACCATATGAATTTGAGTGTCTGTGGTCCCAGATTAGATAAAACTGACTTTTAAATGAAGATATGAAGTTTTCTTTTTAGCCCTCTCATGGACCGTGGAGCTAAGTGATAACCTGCATTTATCATGCACCTATGACTACTACACCTATCCTATGCCCACTAGGGTCCACTTCTAGCACTCCAGACCATTGAGCAGCTGCATACAGCTGCCATTTCAAACAATTAATCCACCAAAGAAATGATTAACCCTTTCCCTCCCAAGAGCAAATCTCTGCCTCACAGTACACTGGTATGAGGTCCAGAATGGGCAATGTTCAGTGAAAGGCTTCAGGTCCAGTATCTCACAACCCATTGCTAGTGATCCCTAGCTATGAGGGGAGATTCCAAACTTTTCAACAGGACACATTGTTTGTTCCTAGGCCTCATAGGTCTTGAGATATTGGCCCTTCAAATCATGACATTTTTGTGCACTGTAATCTTCAAAGATTTCTAACTTATATTGGCTATGGTTTTTTTCTCACTCTGTTGCCTGTATAGTTGAACACATGGTTCTAAGGGACTCTGGCTTTACAGGTGCAGGATATGGAAAAAGGTACCAAGAATAATATTTTAAAATTTTTTCAAATCTCTCTAAAAGATCACTAAAATAGTTCTTCTGCAAAAGATGTGGCAAACAGGGTTTGTCTACCCTTCAACCTGGGATGTGGTTCACAGGTCGAGGAGATACACGCACACTAGCTGTCTTCAAGCTAGTGTGCTAAAAAAAAGAGTGGAGCTGCAGCGGTGCAAGTGGCGGGATGGGCTAGCTGCCCTGAGATTGTGTCTAGGGTCTCAGACGGTACGTGCTCAGGGCAGCTAGCCCTTCCCACAACTCAATCTGCCACAACTACACTCTAGTTTTAGCAAACTAACTTGGTGAGAGCTAGCACAAGGGTCTCCCCTCAATCTGGGAATCACACCCCTAGCTCAAAGTATAGAGAGATGCATGCAGATTACATGAATGTGTGATGTGGGGTAAGGATTTCAGTGGTGCTCATTTGGGACACCCTACATAACTCACGAGTGACTCTCTACACAGTCATTTTTGTCCACCAATTGGATGCGAACCTCTCTGGAGTAAAATTTACCCTGCAGTTGTTTAACAATGCACAACAAATGGCAAGAGGCTAGGAACAAGATGTGAAAGATGCAGTAATTTATCTAATTTAATTTACAAGAGAAAATTAGGTAGACAGACTAGGTGAAATCCTGGTCCCCCTGGAGTCAATGACAAAACTCCTACTGACTAGGACCCTAAAGGGTTAGGACACTAAAGCCATGTCCCCAAACATTATGCTGGGGCATTGGTTACGTGCTAACTCAGAAGGAAGAGTGCCACCTACTGAATCACTCTACCACTTATTACAGAACATAGGGCTGACATACTGGTCCATTGAGTCAGTGACTAAACGCCCATTAACTTCAATCGGATCAGGATTTCACCCTAGGTTTTCCATCCAAAAGTGCTCTCCGTATGAAAAAAGAAGCATAGGAGCTGCAATACCAATTCAGATCTGTGGACCAGATGGATCCCATATCATCCCACAATCGATCATTATGGAATAAACTGCTCATATAAGGGAAGTTTTTACCAAACTACCCTTGGTTAGTGGGTCATTTATACCCTGAAGCAGGATGGTTTAATATTACTTATTTTAAAAAGTAGCTAATGTAACTCAGGATGCTTTTATTATTCATATAAATATATAGTATGTTTTATCCCACTAATCGCTTATCCTTGATATTGTCAGGAGCCCAACAAGAATATTCAGGGCCAAGAGTCAGAGTGGGGCAAACCTGAGGCTGGGATCAGTGGAGAAGTTCATGATCAGGTTGCAGGCTAGAGTAAATACCAAGGGCCAGAATCTGAGTCAAGTTTCAAGGTCCAAGCCAGGAGGTGAACTCCAAATCAAGCTGAGATCAAAGCCAGGAATACAGGAGCAAGGAGAAGGAATGGTATGGCATCTACAGGAGATATACACCATTACCTGGACACTGGAATGCCCCTTGGGTTTATATAAGGCATGAAGCCAATCAGGAGCTATAAGGCTGCTGTCTGTCAAACTTTCAAGGCGGAACCTCCCATGGTCTGAGTCTACAGCAGGTCATGGAAAGTGGAGTGCAAGCTAGCTACAATTGTTGCTGGGTGGCAGCCTGGAGATGCCAGCTACCTGGTAGCTCTATCAGCCTAGGTTCTAGATCTGTGGAGCCTTACAGATATCTTGTGGAAATGAGCTTGACAGACTGATTTTTTTAAAAAATAAGTATATCCTTTGCTCAGCTGTAAATGTGTTGCCTTTTAATTTCAGTCACCTGTTCTTGAATTAATGTATGAGATTAGACAAAAGCACACTTTGAGGGACATGGTTTGAGGATTGCATATATTGATGAAAACATTAGGGATTTAGAATGGCAGAGCAGCACTAGATGTAGTGGTTTCTTTCTCCTACTCCTCCCCCCCCATAAGTCCCAATCCTACCATAGTATTTGTGTGGGTGGATCCTTGTGTCCATAGGGGACCCATTAATGTCAGTGGGGCTCTCTACAGGTTGATGAGCCAACTTGAGTGGATGGAATTGTAAGATCGAGGTCTTAGATTGTAAACTTTTTGGGACAGCGGCTGTGTCTTTGTGTATATTTGTACATTGCCTAGCACAATGGGGACCTGCATGGGCCATCCCAGTGATATAATAAATAATAATAATAATATCACCCTGCCACTGAGGAGGCAGTGCTCACAGGAAAAGTATAACAGTAGCGTGACCTGTCACAATCTTGGGGTGAGGCATTCTATAACAGAAGGTAGGAGGCCAGAGAAGAGGTAATGAAAAAGAAAATCATAGCTATCTTTTATTTTTTTCCTCCCTAACTTGTTATACAACACTTCTTGTCACATTTCTACGTGCTTGTGAGGATGTTGGACAGTGATACTATTCAGTCATTTTTATAGAGCTAGAGGATTACGTTTTTCCTACTTCAAGGAAAGGAAATATATATACACAGATATATATTTTATTACAGATGGTTGTACTCTTGGTTAAGGAAGCAGTATGTGAATGGGTGACAATTAAGCTCTTTCTTCACCATCTGTTTTTAAATCCAATAAACTACTTCCAGGTCTGCAACACTATGAAATGATCTGTTTTACTTTAAAACAGAAGACAGTAAGGAATAACATTAAACAACACTATCTTTTATTTACCTCCACCTGAAAAACCCTGAATAGCTCTGCTCCCTGACTCTGATTGTTTTGTCCTCAGATTTCCTGCTAAGAGTTTACAAAACACTACTATTGAACAGGAAGATAAAGAGCATACCTATTTGTTTAATAACATCGGGGGAAGGGGAACTGCTGGCTCATCCATTTTGTTGTTAAGTTGCTCAAAAGGATCAGAATACCAATTAACGTGCTGGTTTAGAAAATCTTTGATATCCTCAGATTTACTGACATTTTGAAACTCTTGTTCATACTTGCTTAATAGCTTTTTGATTACGAACAAAGAAGTTCCAATCTGTTTAGCATTTGACCTGTTTTCTCAAAAATGTATATGCTTTCAACTACTTCAGTGTCTAAAACACTTGACTAATCAGAGCTACGAGTTAAAGGAGCCTACTTTCTCTTCCACCTATGAATTTTTTAAGATTTGCTAATTTTTTTTAATTTGGGGGGATGGAAATTATTTTAAGAGAAGTAGGAAGGTGTGGACTGAAGACAGGACTGGAACAAGGAACTTCTGACCTACATGCCAAGCTCTGATAGTGAATCCCTTATGGTTTTGGGCAAATCAATTAATCTTTTGGCCCTAATTTTTCTTACTTAGATTCTCTTCACTAGAAAATTACATCAAGTTAGACCACAATCTTGAGGATCCCCTGACAAGATATTAAATACGACTTGTGCCTGTCTATAGTGATGGCAAAGCTGCAATTGGCATTACCCTGGTTTTTCAAGGTTGTGTTCTAACTCTGTAATTTTCTAGAAAAGAGAAGCCTGCTGATAATGCTGGGCCTGATTCTCCACTCAATTTACAGCTACATTTCAAGGGATGTAATCCTGGTTTATCCAGGTGTAAATGAGAGAAGAATCAAGCCCACTAATTCTCCCTCACCTCTCTTCGGAAATGCTGAGAGGAGTAGTGAATGTTCGCAAAACACTACAGAGATGAAGATTTACCACTCCGTTACACCAGTTTTAGGCTAGTATAACCCCTGTGAAATCAACAGAATTACACCCATGTAAAACTGGTGTAATGAGTGAAGAATTAGGCTCAAAAAACAGAGTGCTTACAGTGAACAGACAACTCTTCCTACCTGAAAGATTTGTTTCTTGTTTTATTTTCTTGCACTCTTCCCGCACAATCTATTTTCCTATTTATATTCATTTATTATAACAAGCCAAAAAAAATTTAGCCTCAGTTAGTTAGCGATTGTTCATGAACTGATCCTGATTTTCTATGAATGGATTCATTATTCATGAGTATTCTCTGTATTGTCTGGATGAGCAGCGTTCAGACTCTGAATTATTTGTGAAGTGATTGTTTTAGCTATTCATTACTAATGTTGTCACATGGTACTGTTTCTGATCCCTGATTAGATGACAAATATTTTAAACAGGAGAATAATGAATAGTAAAAAATTCATAGACTCAGAGATTTTAAAGTTAGATGGGACCATTAGGAACATTTAGTCTGGCCTCCTGCATAATGCAGGCTTAGGAATTTTGCCGAGTGATTCCTGCATTAAGCCCATAACTTCTGTCTGAGCTACAGCATCTTTTTAAAACATTCAGTTTTGATTAATAGATAATTAACTATGGTCTTCCAGTACAAATGTTCAGATCAATAAACATTTGTGGTAAAATTCATGATGCTTCCAGGATATACAAACTTTTTCACAAATATCCAGAGGCTGTCAGAATGCTCAGAAGTTACAGGCCTTGTCTACTATCACCATATCACTACACCAATATAGTTAAACCAATATAAGTATAACCCCCCATGTGGACTCTCTTATTCCATAATAGGCCCTCATTCCTGAATGAGTGGCTTTTTTCAGTTTAGCTTAAACCCCTTTTGAAGTGACAAAATAAATCAAAAAGGTGCTCTTATACAGGATTAAGAGTATCCATATGGGGAGTTATATTGTTATATCAGTTTAAATTCACATTTTAGATGAGACTACTATAACTTTCATATGTAGAAAAACCCACAGCAAATCCTGCTTGATGTTTTTAGTCAGAAAAACATTTGTAAATCATTTTTACATTCATCTAGCTGAATGAGCAGTATCTGAAAAGCCACTGCAATGTTGTCATGTGGCAGAAATCAGCAAAGGTGAAAAATGTCTGTTGGGGGGTGGTTAGCTTTTTGCCACTATTTGATTAGTGCTATCCAGACAGCCTGAGAGAAATACTCTCCTTGGAGAGATTTTGTATAAAGTTTGAGTCAGCTCCGTCTCTAACCATGTGCATAGTCTTTATATAATGATCAAAGGTGATTCATTTCTTGGTACTTGTCATAACTGATGGGGGTGTCCATTTACATGTCATTACTATAGAGACACATTCTGGTCTCCCTTACATTGGTTTTACACCAGTGTAGCTTCATTGACCTCAATGGAGTTATGCCTGATTTTCACTGTTGTAATTGCAAGTGGAATCAGGACCTAAGTGAACAATCCAACATTTACAGAATCTTCTGCAACAAAACACAGTGTGTCCAAGAACTCACAGTCTACTGAATGGCATTTTAAAGAGAGAATCATGTTACAAAAGAGA
Source organism: Emydura macquarii macquarii (assembly GCF_026122565.2). Lineage (NCBI taxonomy): Eukaryota > Metazoa > Chordata > Testudines > Chelidae > Emydura > Emydura macquarii. The sequence continues at coordinate 75,858,726 of NW_027131390.1, forward strand.
CCAGTTTTACCTTTTCACAAACTCTTCAAAGAGGATGCGATGAGAATACCCTTGTTGACGTATGTTGACAGTTTCTAGAATTCCTGTGTACCGTAGTTGTACTAGAACTCTTTCTTGGGAAAATTTCAGTGCCTCTCGGTCATCATTTGGTTTAATGCAACGGACAAAGTGAGGTTGTCCAACCACCATTTTGGATAAGAGATCCATCAGAGAATACTAGCAACAAAAGCAAAAAACCATCAAATGACAAGAGACCTCGGTACAATTATTTTAAAGAAGCACTAAATATCCATAAATATATGTACATTCCTGAATATATCACAGAGAAAAGGGTGAGAAATTACTTCTTTTTCTAAGAAAATGTTTCAATTAATATTTTTTTCTTCATTTTCATTCAAATTTGTCTTTGGTTTTTATCTAAGTGACACCCAAAAACCAATCCCAACTCTACCCCTCGTTTTCAGATGCCACAAACAAACAAACAAAAAATTATTTTAACAGTTATTGGGAACTGACTTTTTTTAGTTTTTTTGGGGAATATACCAAACATTTTGATGAAAATTGATTTTTTTTTGGTGCAAATATCCATTTGGTCATTTTCTGCCAAAAAAATTCAAATTTTAAAACTTTTGACCAGTTTTAACATCTATCATGTTTGGCCAAGCAATATAACAAAGAACATACTAAATTTTACTAGAATGAAAAATATATGTAAGTAATTAAAATATCTGCCACTCATGGGTACTTCTATATAAGTAAATACGCCTGTTTTAACTTGGCTCAGTACCTTATTTTCTGGTCACCAATCTGTTGCAAGTGGACCCACTCTTTGAATCCCATGCTAATCCAAGACAATTTGATCTGGATAGACTCTAATCACTTTTTCTAGTTTTGGGTCTAGCACACTCTCAGGATCAAACCTCTTGTTTGGCAACTTTCTTTGTGATGATCATTCAGCTGATCTAGACCTCAAAATCAGTTTATCAGATCTCCTGACTCCCCGCAGTTGTTTACACATGTTTCCCAGAGTTCCATCTAGGCTTTTAGTCAACCATCCATCTGGGGTTTTAGTCAGCCACTCTGGAGACAATATAGCAGGCAAGCAAGGAACACAGGCTTATCAAAGGAACTTCTTAACCACAGAAACTTTACTCTTAAAACACTTGAGAGTTACAGATCTTTGAAAACAAAACAGAAGTTCTGAGATGCACCTTCCCTTTATCTGATCTCACCCCTTCTGTGAGTCTGAAGTCTGTCAGTGGTGCAGGTTAGGCATTCACTCCTGCTCTCATCCTCCTGCAAGTCTTTCCTACATGTGGCAATGGCTGGCCCCCCTGCAAAGAGCAGCACCCTGCTCATAAGTAGAGTTTCTGTCTCTATGCCATGTGCTCAACTTAGGAAGCTTCAGCCCCTACCTACCATGCTTGCCCTGCCCCTACCTTCTCTGCCCACCCCTCAAGTATGTGCATAGAAAAGGTACTGTTTCATGGGGTGGGCCAGCAGTTGAGAGACAATCAAAGTTGAATGGCTCCTGATTGCAATCTTGATGGATTCTCAGGGATAGTTCTTCAATGAAGGGTCAAGTATCCTTCCTGGGCAGGACAGCTGTCTGTAAGGCATTATCCTAGGCTGCCTTCAGGCAAGTTTAGCCATGGTTCAATACATAATACAGAATGAAGTTCATCATTTAATACAGACATATCCCATTTTTGCACACCCACAACACCACTCCCACCCACTGTCATACAATTTCTGGAAATTCAAACAACAGAAACAGTGTTTTTGGAAAGAGCAATTTCATACCAATGATTCCAATGCTGATGTGCCATCTTGGCCCCCATTCACAAAGCACTTGAGCATATATCTAATTTTAACAGATAGCCCCATGGACTGTAATAAATATAGAGCCAGCGACTACTCACATGTTTAAAATTATACTCACATATTTAAAATACCTTGCCAAATCAGACCCCAATAAAGAAACCCGTTAGCGAGTTTGACATGCTCAGACTTATGTACCCAAGGATACCCAAACAAGATCTGAACCTATTACTGTGCTTGAAATAAAAGTAATTAATAGTCTTGAGGCAAATCAATTACAATAATTTCTTTACTATGAAGCTTAATCCAGACTATACAATCAAGAGTGGCTGAATACTGCAAAACAGAGTTAATTAACTTTTGGCATTTCAAAAATACCATATTCAACTTAATAAGGTTTTTGCCTCCTTGTTAGTCACTATTTGAAAAAATTCCTATGAATGGATGTTACTTAATTAATAGTTAGAAAATGGATGTCCTTTAGGAAAATACCTATATTTATATGCAAACAAAGGTATTTGTGAATGAACAGTATTGGCATTTGGCTGTGAGGAAAAGTATAGTTATTTATGTGCCTGCTTTAAAAATTCCAGGCAGCCATTCAGGGAGCAGAAACAATCCCATATTACTTAGATGAACAATCACACATTCTAACAGTGAATACTTGATTTGAACAGTTTCCAAACAACCCATAGAAATTGTTTCTTCAAACCATCCAGCAAACAAGTTTGAACAACAAACACCTCACAGAAATCAGGATCAGTTTGTAAAAAATTTGTGAATATTAAAAACAGCAACAAATATCTGGCCAGATCCTTGAGTACTGTCAAAATCCACAGAACACAGGCAGATTGGTGTGCCAAGGTGGCAAAATGCTTCCACTAGAACTGCCCTGATCCTGGTGCTGTGCTGTACACTTCTCCCACTATGTGCTGTGTTACAGTAGCCTGGGAACTGCTCTAGGCTATGCTAGCCAATAATGACCCCATGACACCAAACAAACTAACCCAGGATCAGCATACTTTAGGAGTGTTCTGACCAGACACCCTTTTAATAATCATCCTGCCCTTTCTGTACTAATTTGATTTTAATAATTTCATCTACACATGTTATGTTAACTCCATCTATGTTAACTCCATCACTGAATTATTACAGACAGGCAGACTACCTCTATCTTCTGTAATGGTGCTTGCAAAGATGGATTGACTTTACTTATTTAACACACATAACACCAGTATTTTTAAAAAGTAGGCTCACTTGCACAAGCAAAGATGCATGGACAATTGGGCATTTGTAATTATAATATTTGTATGCACAAATACAACTGCATACTCAGTTTTGTATGCTCAAATGGGCCTTAATTTTTGGTCCATAGTATTTTAGAGGGAGAATGTTAAACTGCAGCAGAAATCAGACTGCAACCCATTGGCAGGTCATAGATCCTAGTACCAGTACATTTTTGGCCAGTCCTGAGAAGTACCACTACTGGGGCAAGTGAAGAGAAGGAGCAAGAAAAAGAATCAGAGTTCTGCAGGGCAAGGGAGACATCACAATCAAATGCGCTCTTATCCACTGTTCTCACCTCGCCACACAAATGCTAGATTAATCATCTGTTCAAAATGAATTTTGTAAAGTTTATATTTTATACCCTAAAATAAGAAGCCACGGTTTGCCTCTTCATGTTGGTTGTTTCCTCAGGGTGTCGCATCATCTCCATTGTGTCAATCTGGAAATACAAACTCAGACATCAGTGGTGTTCTACAGACCTCTTGGATCCATAATCTGAGAGCATTTTATCAAGATCATTCTTTCATGTGTACATACATTAGCACGGGTTCATCACAGACCTATGTTTACACAGGGCCAGGTCCCTAAGAGATGCTGAACACTCAATTCTTACTGATTTCAATAGGAATTGTGGGTGCTCTGTAGATCTCAGGACTTGGGCCGCAGAATTTCAGCCTTGTTAATCCATTTTTCAACATTGCCCTTCACAACAGAGAAGAACCCAAACAATAATATTTTATCCCCATCCCCTTTGAGCATTGTTGATTCTGATGCCATAGAACCTGGATCTGATTCACCATGGTTTGGATTTGGGTTTTGCAAACCCAAATCTTCTTATCTGAACCACTTAAATGTTAATAATTCAGGTAAAATGGAACCTGGCTCCAGTCAACCCCTCATTTGGGTTGTACAAAACCAAAATCTAACCCAAGCACCACTGCAGAAACAAAACCTGGTGTCTTCTGCCCTTCTCTATCCTGAAAGAATATGAGACAGTGACCATCTAAAGGATGTGCAGGCTCCTTATTCTCCACAGGGTATCATTGGTACCCCTCAAGTGAGCGCCACTCTACAGTATAGAAACAAAGTACCAAATCACCAAATAACTAAAGCAGTGAGTAGAAAGTAGAGAAAACAACACTGGGAATCCATTCAGCAAATTTACTGAGAATTTGTGGGTCTCTTATGTGTCCATTAATTACTTGAAGTTGGTTTTAAAAAAAATAAAAATAAACAAACAAAAAAAAAATAACTAGACACTAGTGATTTTGAACATCTTGAAAGAAAGAAAGAAAGAAAGAAAGAAATATTAGTACAATAGGTTCTTTTGTTCCAAGCTATGTATTGAAGCATTTTATTATATTTTACTATTGTTTTATTATTATTTTTACCCCTTATTGTTATAGTTCCACCCCAAGATTTCCACTCATATACTCATTCCTGACAGTGCAATATAGGCTGAAGTGCCATCCTTTAAAAACAAAGATTTTTTCTGCCCAAATCTACTGGCTGTCTATATAGATGTTAAAGATCTCCTAGCATTTAGGAAAATGTACGGCATAAGCTCAGTGTATCAGCCAGTATTACTTTTTTCACTAGAACTTTTCTTATTTTCAAAGTTGTTTATGAGGTATAACAGACCATATCACAGCTACCATGTTTGCCTTTGAATTACTGGTGTCCAACTTGGTACCTTGTAATAAGCTTTGAAACAGCTCATGTGATAAATGAAAGGTTCTACGTAAAAAATCCACATATCGCTCTCCTCTTCTATCAACTAAAACGCCTAGGTTAGAAGTTCAGTGAAATGCAGTTTAACACCCTGTTTTTCCCCAAGCACAGACAAGGACTCATGTCTGTAGGTACACCTACAGGATATAATAGCAATGACCAGGCAATTGTTGGATTTTCAATGGACCCTGTAAAGTAGGGGTGACATCTCTCTCACACCAATATTGATTGCTCCTGTCTGAGGAGCTGGGTCTCTCAAACCCCTTCCCTAAGCAACAAACCGTACTTCACCTATATCTTCCTGGCAGGATAAGGACTCCTTATAATCCTGTTAATCCAGCCTTTTACTAAATCATCACAGATTGCTAAATACATCTCAAGAGTCGGGAGGGGGAGGGGGGATTTTGGATTCTTTGTATGGTAACATAGCACTGGGCCCACAGAGCAAACACAGTTACCTTGCAAACTGATTTTTTTTTAAAAGTTCTCTCCCTCAACCAATGGAAGGAAAAAATCTCAGTTTTTAACACTTGTAAATGAAATGAAATGTTGATGAAGGTCAGGAAGTGAATTGTAAAATAGCTGCCCTGTTTTTGTAACACACAGAAAAATTACCACTGTCAGTTAATTTAGTATATAAGAGATAATGTGGGCACAGAACTCAGAAGTATTTGACTGCCCACTGTTGGGATTGCTGTTAATTACCCTCTGTGACTGTTTAGATGCTCAACAATGCTATGTCTCACCCAAGTGAACTGCCATTGCTCATAATACCACTTTCATGGCATTTCAGCATAGAACACAAAGTTATTTTTAGAGGGTAGATATGGACAGCAAGTATATTGTTCCTCACACATTTCAATTATATTGTCAATACAGCTGCTCTTATGAAAATCAAACCAAAATTTGTGAATGAAAATCCAATCACAAGCAGATTGTGTTGCTGTATTACAGCTCAACAAAATTACACAAAACAACCAGCACACGGTTTGCATGGAGCATTAAAAACATTTTAGTGTTCATTTGCTCTGTGGCAGTTTACCATCTGCTCTGAACAGGTGGCATTTGTATAAACTATGAACATTTGAACCAAATAATGCTGTTATCAACACTTGGGCTACACTTACTGGACTTCGCTTCACGGATCATTTCCAAAGCCCAAGACCACTCTTTTGAACTCTAAAAGTAGTTGCAGTAACTATGTGTCTTACCTTAAGGAGGTATTTAGGAGACTGCATGCAAAATATAAAGGAAATGAAGCACTAAGTAGTATTAGATCAAGACAACAGACTTTATACTGGGAAAGAAATCAAAAGGAAAGATTGGATTTAGGATACAGATGGTACAAAGGCAACTAGATTCCATTAAAGGTGACAGTAAAATATTCAGTATGGTTCTGTAAACTGGGATGCTCTCCCTTGCCCAAAGTTACATATGCATCTTATATTAATAGAGAAAAAGATCTGTGAGAAGTTTGATATTTATTTTTAAGATGCTAACGGAAAGCCCTGTAACACAGCACAGGAAAAATGCTTCATCAGCACAGATAACATCGAACGTTTGGGAGGTCACATAAACATCAATGTTCTAATCAGAGCATCAGGGATGTCCATAGATAGGGATGGGGAACTGTTTCAGAACTATTTTGGCCAGGCAACTATTTTAAGCATTCCTATCTGAATCACAGAATAAGGTCACATAAAAGATAGGAGCACACTATCGAGCTCTGGCTGTTTAGGCAAGGGGACAGGGAAAAGTTGCTACTATAATTAGTGTTGCCTCCAAGAGGTATGAGGATGCAATATGTCTGCCAGAAGGCGGTGCAGTAAAACCACCCCCTCAAGTGGCGTAGCGCTGCGTCGATGGGAATACGGTTCCTATCGGTGCAGTGCTGTGAAGACGCCATGCAGAAGGGAAGCACAGCAGTCATCGGGAGTTATTCAAGTTACTCTGTATAGCTTGCGTAACTCCTGTTGACTGCCACCGAATTGCCAGGTAAGTGCACACCAGGCCTAATAGTTGCCTGGACTAAAACCTGGCTCTAAATTATTTTAGTCATATGGGCTAGCATCCCTTTCTACACATCTATTGGTTCTTTTTTGTTTTTGTTTTTTAAATCTAATTCAAGCGTTTGGATATAAATAGTTCACATTTTATTTAGTTTAACTGAATGTTTTTACTAAAGCTGCCATGACAAGGAGTTGCTCTGATCTACCCAGGCTGAATTAGTAAAATGTATGCAGAGATGGCTTGTGATGGGTGTAGCTGAACCTGGAAAGACAATGTGGGTATAAGAGCTATCCTGCAAGGAAATATAATAGGCATTGTCTTCCCTTCAGCATTAAAAGAGTTTATACCAGTGAGAGAATAAAGCTCTGAAACCTGAGACTGTATTTGCAAGTATAGTGAAGTGTACTAGCTGCAGGGTGACATATGAATGACTGTGTCTTGTATTAGGTATGAACTCTGAATATTATAAAAGGGCCAGAAGAAAAAAGCAAAACAAAACAAAACAAGCCTGGAAGCTTATTTTAGTGTAGTTATTATTATTACCATTATTTATTAATTATATGCATTGTAGGCAAACACAAACAAACAAGCAACCCCAAACAATAATATATCTAGCCAGAACTACAGAATATATAGGGACTATATAGGGAAGGACAAAGAGTCACTTCCTGAACTCTTAATACTATCAACCTGACGCACAAGGGTTCTCTCCTTTATTGCCTGAGCTTGATGCAACATTATTAATGGTCAGAAAATTATCCCATCCTTTTACAATCTTGCCACAGTATTTACATGATAAAATCCAGCAGCAACAAATTCAACTGATCCACTGTATTTTCCATTAAGAAACATTTCCTTTCAGCAGTTCTACATTGACTGTCCATCGCTTTCAAATGTTTTTTACTCACACGTAGGATAAAGCAGAGGAACGGGCCAGTTTTCTATTTTGCCCTTCATAACTCCAACCAAATTCTAACTAGTTAAACCTCCTTTCCAGGCTACACACTCTTCGGGTACGTCTTCACTGACAGCAGCAAATTTGCGGACTAATTTTCTTTCCTTTTTCAAATGCCTCTAGGTAATATAATATTACTAACCTTGATGCGCCCAGCACTAATCTGTGGAGGCAAAGACCTAGATGCTGCTGTCACTCTGGCTCTTGCCTGTGCCAAGTTACCTGTTAAAAGAGATGGAAACACAAATTGAAAGAACAGTTGCAGTTTAACCCAGAGAAGGAAAAACATGAAAGGAGAGAAAGCAGTCTAAATAGCAGCAATGAGAATGCTACCAGATATCACCACACTTCTTCTGCTGACCCCAGATCATCACTGCTCCACCACACCACTGAGCATTCAGCAACGGTAGGGAAACAAAGAAGAGATACCAGGGTACAGTGTGATTTAAGAGGAATAAAGTCAGTGATAAGGAGGCATGTAAATGGCCGTAGTGTATTGAGTTGATTAAAACAGCAGCAGCACAAAGGCATAACAGTTCAATTGCTAGTAATCAATTTATCAGTGAATCAAAGTTTTGAGAGAGTGAGAAATAGAGGAAATAAAGCTATTTAGTATGAAATCACATGGACCCTGATGTGCTTAGATGGCATCTAAGAATTCACAAACTAATGAAAGAGATGAGAAAATGATAAAACAATCTCTTTTTTGACCTTTTGACACACAGGCTGACTTAATCCTAAATGCTATTGTCTTTTGGGATTTTTAAAGACTACTTGGACTCCTTGGTCAAACCACATTGTTTTACTGTGGAGTAAATTGAATGACATGTTTACATTTTTTAAAAGTACAGTATGAATCACCCGAAACATTTTCAGTTCTATTTACAGAATAACATAAAATAACTTTTCAAAATAAAGATTCAGAGAAGCGAGAGGAAGTGATGTGGACTGCATATGCAAGACACACCATACATTTCAAAGTTTTAGCAAGTCTAGCACAAGATGTCCAAATGTTTTCTCTGGCTATATCTTCAGAGGCTAAACTGTGATTAATAGCATTGAAAGAACCCTTTGAAGCAGGATTGGTGACATCAAAGTCCTAATCCATGGGTGGCAGGATTTTTATAATGAGTGGGAAGCATTTTAACACATTTCAAAGGATTTACAGCATGAATAAACAATAGACCTCTGCAGATGTACCACACACCTCTCAGAAACATAAAGCATAAATAAGTTTCCATTTTAATGTAAATGTAAATAAAGTGTTAACACTTCTCTCAGATGGTAAGTGCCTTGTTTGCATCAACTCCAGTGTGTGGCTATTTCTTTACAGAAGACTTGTAACTCCAAACATTCTTCAGGGTTTTGCTAAACTATACATTATATAACCGGTAAGGAAGTAAAATGAAATACACAAAAAGCAAAGAATATTTATTTAATAGTATTTATCCCACAGATGAATTGAGGGAATACATTATGCACATTAAACTGAAAAAAACCTTTGACAGTCTATGTTCTCACTTTCCTTCTAACAAGGAAAGTGACAACCTTCTGAAAACAATCTGGAGGTTGACACTGGAAATTTGGAGATTATATTTTTAGGAGCAATTCAAATACTTTGGATAGTTATTCACTTTCAGTGTCTTTTTTGTGTTAAATTCCTGGCATACGGGTTGTGGCACAATACTGCACAAAATGATACGTCCTGTCAAGTCTAAACAGAACGTGCTGCTATTTGACAGGCCAAATCATATCACAGAACACAAAATGTGTCAATGTTTTCAGAACTTGTTTTGAAATGTAACTTTTTAGATGCTGACAAATTTGAGCCTGTTTTGAAAATCTGCTACAAAACATGGACATTTTTCTCCTAATCGTAACAAAAAGAGCTCAATGAGAGCTAATAGCTGGCAATTCTTATATTATAACTTTTCCTCTGATTGAAATGTACTTTTGGTTAAAAATGACAGGAGAAGCTGGGTGGAAAAAGGGAAGAAGGCTTTCTGCTCTTTTTTATATAAAGAAGGCCTGAAAACATGGAAAAGTGTTTTGTTTGTTTATTTATTTAGTTAGGCTTGGGTTTTACAAAAGCCATTCTTCCGGGCCTGTTTAGTCTGGAAAGCCCAGACTTGGAGAACTAGTTTCATCACACAAAGGTAAAAGTTAAACAAAAGAGAGGGGAAGAAAATATCAGTTGTATTTGTTCAAAACTCTTTGGTTTTTGTTTGCTTTTATTAAAGCATATTAAACTTCAATGGCTAATTAATATTTTGGATAAATAATGCTTTTGTTAAAGGTTCAATATTGATGGTGGAGCTCACAGTCAACATTCCAGCTCCAGACACCCTCCAGCAAAATTCAGACTAAACCTGACATTCCTGATAAAGCAAAAATCAAGTAGGGAAAAAAACCCTTTAAATAAAAACAGACATAACTTTTCAGGCCATAACTTTTCTTTAAACAAAACAAGGAAGAAAAAAATGGAACAAGGCCAATTTAAAAAAAAAAAAAAATTCCTTTGCAGGTCATGATTTTATTGGTTGGTTATTTTCAGTTTAGGGCTAGACCACAGCTGCAAATTCAGGTCCAGATTTCAAACTTCCTAAAATTCTGTAGCGTTAAAATTCTGAGAGGTAGGTTCCAACTCATCTCTAGTATTTTTTGTAATCTGATAAATTATTATTTTTATATGAAAATGAATGTGCTGTGCATCTAGAATATTTTGTCCAGTGTGCAGACTAATTTAATTAAATATTAATCAAATACAACTTTATATCATTGCAACATTATTCTCTTTATAAACAGATTTTTTTTTAAATATTTATGTTTTCAGGTTTGTGGAACAACTATAATAACTGGCCATCTTCTTTGAGCTTCTAATAAAATAACAATAATATTTCACTTTTATATAGTGCTTTTTATCAGTAGATTTCAAAGTGCTCTCCAAAGGAGGTCAGTATCATTATCCCCATTTTACAGCTGAGGAAACTGAGGCACAGTGAGGTGAGGTGACTTGCCCAAGGTCACACAGCAGGCCAGTGACCAAGCCAGGAACATAACCCAGGTTTCCCAAGTCCTATTCTAATATTCTCTATCAATTAGGCCACTTTATATAGAGCTCTTACAGACATTACTGGATCATTTGCTATTATTATTGCTATTATTTGCTATTATTATTGGTTGTTTAATCTCTCTCTGAAAATGAATAAATGAAAATATATTTTAAAACTGTGGGGAATCTGTTCAGACAGTTATTGGGCTGTACCTTAATGTCATGTCCACTATTTGTTTTTGTAGAGAATTCCAAGTTATTGAACTTAGCACTCAAGAAACAGGCCAGACTTGTCTACTGTTTGCTACGAGGAGAAACAGTTTTCTCAGAATGGAGAGATTCTGATCCTCCTAACACTACTATAAAGCCTGACCCTGCAGTCTTAACATCAGCATAATTACTGCTGAATTCAGTCAGATATTTGCCTTTAATTGAATTGATTTAATTGAATATTAAAAAGCCAGCAGGGTCCATGCCAGTTAATTTTGCCACACAGTTGGAAGAACTGAAACATGGGTCTTATATGTTCTTTCTAAAACAAACTTTGAATCCTCCCTGAGTTGTATTTATACTCCTAGAAGATACATGATTGCTTCGTAATGAACATAGTAAAGCCAATGGTCATCCTCACTATGGTTATTATCCCGTTTTGTTTGTTCTTTTTGTATTAGCTCTGTGACTGATAGACTTTGATTTTGTTACTGCCTCTTTAAACTACTGGTGAATATATATGATTTTCCATGACATTGCACTGGCTGACGATTATGTTTAACATCAACAAAAAGTTTGTTTACAATATATAATTCAAGCATTTATCATGTACAATGCACAGAATGTATGATTCTGTCTAAATACTATATGACTGAAAGAGACTGCCAAGGAAAAAAATAAAATTCATAAACAGTGATTTTCTGCCTCTTCCAAACAGCTGATTTTATTTATTTTTACTGGCAAAAGCAATGGCGATTCTAGGCCAAAATTAAGACCCCTTTTTTCCTTTATGGATTCTTATCAGTTCTTATTTTGGACTTCATTTTGTATTTCAAATGAGCTCCTATATAATTACTACATAATGGATAGAAGCTTCAATCAAATTGAAAGAAAGTTTTTGTTAGGAGTCTTCATACCAAATACAAAATAATGCTTTAAATAAAGGTTTGTGATCCAATAATCTCAAGAAACTCAAATTCAGGAAAATAACTCTCTCACCTACTGTTCCTTACCATTAAAACTATCAAACAGAAGAAACCTTCTTGCAAATCACTCCATATGATAAAAAGTGTTAGACAAGAATTAATATGTTGTTTGTTCCCTGATAGCTATATACTAGAAGCTGTGGTCTCTGCGTTTGATTTTTATTTACAAGGTCATTTATTACTTTACACATAAAAATAATTACATTTTATTTCACTTTATGAAGAATAGCAATATTTGAATAATAAATGTTTTTAGATAATATCACAGCCCGTTAAAACTGCCCATGTGTTCCTGGAAAGGTTAAACCGATTAAAGATTAAAAGACAGCACTGTTTCTTTTAAAAGTCCAGCTTCCCACATTTAGCACAGGAAACACAATATCTGCAGATGCAGACATGTTTAAATAAAATGTTGCTTAAATTAAATGAAAATCCATAAAATTGGGAACTTAAAATAACTAAAAATTAGAATTTTTCCTAAGCTACCATCATGGATGTTTACTACATAGCAAAATAATTAGCAAAAGAGGGAGCACTGCCTAGTGGTTACATAAGAACATGAGAATGGCCATGCTGGGTCAGACCAATGGTCCATCTAGCCCAGAATCCTGTCTTCTGGCAGTGGCCAATGCCCATGCTACAGAGGGAATGAACAGAACAGGCAATCATCAAGTGTCATCATCCCCTGTCATAGACTCCCAGCTTCTGGGAAAACAGGACTATGGCCCCAATCCTGCAAATGTGCACATGCTTAACTTCTGTGGGATAACTCCCAGGAATCATGTTAAGATCCTGCCTTAGTGTTTGCAGGATCAGAGCTCAGAGACTCTGAGACTGACTTGCTGTGTCCTTGAGGGAGTCACTTAACTTCTCTATTCTCAGTTATCCCTTCTGTACAACAAAGCTAATAATGCCACTAGGGTTTGGTAGGCTTCATTCATTAACATTTTTAAAGTGCTTTGAGAGCCTTCTATATCAAGTGCTAGAGTTATGCAAAGGACTATATTATTACATTTCAGCTCAGTGATGTGGATGCTTATCTAGACTCCTTTTGTCAGAAACTATGCTGGAAATCTCACAGGTACAGATTTTCTTTCAAATAGCCTCTTTAGTGCTTGCTCATATCAACCATGTAAGAAAGACAATTCTGTCAAAATACCTGGCTACCTAGTTCCACCTAAAACCAAATAGTACAAGTTTTGCAAAACAATTTAAAAAAATTCACTAGACATTTACAAACCACAAAAAAAGATCAGTGCTTTCTTTTTTCAGGTTCATTTTTGGGCGTGTTATCTAGTTGTTAGAAATGGAGTGGACTCACAGGACTCTTGGGTTCCAGTCCCAGCTCTGACACTGACTCATTGTATAATCCTGATAAATTGTTTATTTTGCTTGATCATCATTTTTCCAACTGTATTATGGGTAGCATAATACCCAGCTGCTTCAATGAGGTCATTGTGCTTAATTAAGGTTTGTAAGTGCTTTACTATTCTCAGAGTACACGTGCCACAAGAAATAGATAAATAAATATTAGTAAGTATTATACTAATCAATAATCATTTGGGTCAGTTCTGATTTTATTTGAAAGCTTCACCTATTCCTCAAAAAAGGGACAAGACTAACATTGTGCTTTTGGTATAATATTTATATTTTCTGAAGTGAAACTGACTCAGAGCGAAACATCTTAATGACAATGTCACCATACTATACAGACTGTACCAGAATAGTGCTGAAATATGCAACCATGATATAGAGAGCATAACACAAGCTTGTCCCTTATCTTCATCTATTTTATTAATTTAATTCATGCTTCTTCCTTAGATACAGAAGGGGCACATTCAATATCAAGTGATATAATATGGTCGGGAATAGTAAAATGCACTCATATTTCATTGATACTGCTTTTAATCACACCTAAGTGCTTGCAACCTGGAAGAGCTACAGAGTCAGCCCATGTCTTTAACATACAGAGATTCTTTTCTGTCTTTCCTTTTAGTACATTTTTATCTAGCCTAAGGAGGTTGACTGCTTATCTCCATAATGCATTTTCATCTTCTGCTACCATAAGGCTAAGCTTCTCTGAGCTAGACTATAACTGAATACATGTCATTTTTTTATTGGGTGTTAATTTGAATCTGGTCACTGACTATCAAAACTCTTTTGAGTCATTGAAGCCATTTAAGTTAATCTTTATGCAGTAAAATAGCTAAGAATCCAATTTTCACGTATATTACACTTTTACATAAGAATATAATATTTATATAAGTACTATATATATAGACTGGAATTGTGTGTCAAAACACATACACACACACACCAGATACTGCAGTCTCAGATAGTATACTGGAAAATATAAACATTTTACTTTCCAACCAAAATGTGTTGTCAATCCTGTTGAAGTCCCTGGTAGTAAACAGACATCCTAAACAGTTTTGCAAAGTCAAAAATGTTGAGAGCATGGGAACCATGATATTTTAGTAAGAGTAGTGTGTATGTATGTATGTGTCATAGGATGACCAGATGTACTAATTTTATAGGGACAATCCTGATATTCGGGGCTTGTCTTATGTAGGCTTCTATTACCCTCCCCCCCCCCCCAACTCCCGATTTTTCACACTTGTTATCTGATTAACCTATGTGTGTGTGTGTATAGTTCCAAAATTATGATTATCATCTCCACAGCACATAACATGTAAATGATCTCTTTAGACAAATAAAAAGGTTGAGATCCATGTCACAAGGCTCTAACAGTCTAAGCCGTTGATTCTCATTTACACAAAGGCCTCTTTACACTGCTTAGGTAGCATCAAGGGGTCTAAAAGTGGGCATAAATGAAAATTACACCCACTTTAAAATCCCTTTACATTGCCAATGTGGTGTAAAGGGGCTTTAGTGTAAATAAGAATATGTCCTAAAGGCTTTCTTGTGCAGACTTCCCATAGACATGGGCAAGTCATTTAGCCTCTCTCTGCCTCAGTTCCCCAGCTGTAAAATGGGGATAATAGCACTGCCATGTCTCACACAGGTGTTGCGAGGATAAATAGATTAAAGATTGGGAAACACTTTGATATCCATTGATGAAAAGCACTATATAAGAGCTAGTTATTATTGTTATTCTTCAGTGACCAGATCCTAAATTTGATGTAGCACTCCAATGGATGGCAAACAAAGGGTGGGAGATTATAGGAAACATGAGGTTTACATTAAATATCATGTTAAATAATATGAATGCTTTTGTGCTGTAAGCACTGGTCATTTCCATTTTGAAATAATTATTTTACTGGAGTAAATTAATTTATCATCTAAAGAAATAAAGTTATCAAAAAGAGCAGAGGTGATAGAGTGGATGCCAACCAGTCTATTTGTTTCAAAATACACAAACTTACCGCTATAAAGAGGTCTTTATTTTCAAATTGACCACTAAAATTGATTTAATTGACTAGGACACAGTGATCAACTCATTGGTCACTCCCAAAAATTAAAAAAACCTAAAATATCAATATTATAATGGTTATCCTGAAGCACATGAATTAATAATACAGTGTGGGCTATGACCAAGAGCAAGTTGGCTAAGCCTCAAACCAGACAAGATAGAGGTAATGATAGTTGTTTGGAGGAAGCAACCAGAGGCTATGGTGAAAATAATGTCTGTCCCTTTAACTGAGGCATTGTCCACCACGTGATGGTCATGATTTGCAGTCTAGGGATCTGGCTGAACTATAAAGTGCTACCACAACATGAGGTAGCAGCAATATGTAGCTCAGTTTTTTATCATTTATGTTCAGCCTGGAGACTGTGACCATTCCTTTTGGATGTGGACCCTGTAAATGTCATCCATTATTTTTGGCACCACCAGATTAGAAATGACAATGCACTCTACATAAGGCTACACTTTTAAACTTTCAGGAGCCAACTGCAATTAGTGCAATATGTAGCAGCCCATATGGTAAGTACAGTATCTCCCACCAGCAAGACATTCACTATCTACACAAGAGACAGCCCCTCTTCCTGTGCCACACCACCAGAGTAGAGATCAACAGAGGTGCTCAGGCTGGACCACCACTGGAATAAACAGGAAGCGACAGCGGGTAGGGCATTTCATGTGAATGCCCTACAGCTTTGGTATTCTCTGTCCTACCTTGGTTCAAAATAGTCCAGACCTGATGACTGCCCTCTAGGGCACACTGCCAGGCTCATCTTTTTCCCAGGCATTTGAAAATGGATGGGGGGATGAAGGCAGGAATTATAAGGGTGGTGAATTGTTGAATGAGAAGGTTGATCTCTTAAACTTGTTTGACTTACTGGTGGTAGATTCTTCTGAACTGAACTGCTTCACTTAAAGGATTTTCTGTTATATTGTTACTTATGTCAAGAGTACCCAGACCATATGAACAGACGCCCTTCTCAGCACTTGTACAAATCTAAACAGATGTATTAAATATCTACCATAACTAATAGCCTACAATGTATGGCCATAGCCCTGCTCTATTTTGCTATCTAATGTATTTGACATTCTCTTTTATTGATAACGTAAGAAAATAATTTGTATTGTCCATAATTCTGTTTACTTTGATTAAAAAAAATGAGTTATTAAAATGTTATAAAGAAATACACAGTGTTGGATATCTATGATTTACATTTTATCTATGTTCTTTTACCAATGTGATCCATACTTCTATGAACAACAAAACAACATACTGCACTTTTCCAACACTTTGCATCTGAAGATCTCAAAGCTGTCCTTAAGCATTAATTGAGCCTCACAACCCAGTGAAGAATTTAAGTATTACCAAAACCTTGGCGTAAACTGAAGTACAGAAAAAGTTAACAAACTTAGCCCATGTAACATTGAGTAAATGGTGGATTTAGGAGTAGAATTCAGGAGTTGTGATTTCCAGCCTCGTTTTGTACACTCTCTTTCTATGCAGTCCCTTCCTATATAATATGTTATGTGTTTTATTTTAAATATCTCATTACTTTGTGCCTCATGCTGCAGCTGTTCCATACCCAGAGCTCCCTTTGAAATCAGTGAAAATTCTTTGTACAGGGTGATTGCAGCACAAGTCTTTACTCATTCTGTACTGTACTAAGGTAATTATAAGGATCATAGCACTAGTTTTCTGATGTAATCATGTCTATGTTTAGTGGTTCCTACTGTTGTAAGATGTACTGCAGGATTGTTCATTATGGGGTTTCAATTCAGCTGTAAGGGTATGCCATGTCTTGCTGGCATTTTATGGGATTTGAGCCACCAGTATTGGAAAATCTGCTTGGAAGTTACCGCAGGAGACCCACACTTCCTATTCGCTTTGAGACTTCATAGCCAACTAGGAAGGGTCCCAATATTGGACAGTAGTGGCTGGAGAGGAGATGTTGGGCAAGGCATCTCAGGAATATGTTGTTTCACCTCATCTCTTAGACAACCTTTGCTGATGGGGCTCCTGCAGCAGCCTGATCACTACAGAGTTCTTAGAACTCATGAGGAAGAGCAGCAGTGCAAACACAATTTGCCATCCCCTGGCATGAATCCTTGCTTGGGGCTCAATGGTCCTCCGTGGGGTAAGGTAGTACAGCAGAAGCCTGGCCTATAATTTTCTAGTAGCACAACTGCATTGTTTTAGATCATTAATTTAGCTACTGTTGAAATTTTTTGGGTTTTTTTGTGTTCCAGAGGATAGCCGTGTTAGTCTGTTTTTAGCAAAATGGCAAGAGTCCTGTGTCACCTTAAAGACTAACAAATGTATTGGGCACAAGCTTTCGTGGGCAGAAACCCACTTCGTTGTTTGGTTTTTTTGATGTTGTTTTCTTAATCAGGGCATCCCTATTTTAAAGCTTTTCTGTCCCACTTGAATGCTGCCCTATCGTATTGTATCTATTAAAGTATACATGAAAAGATAGATTAAAATGTAAGAAGCAATGTCAGAGAGAGATTAAAAAAAGATGTCTCCTCCCATTCAAACAAAAAATAATTAGGAATGCCAAGTTAAATCTTCAGCAGGTGTAAACAGAATGTACCATGAGGAAGGGGAGGGTCTATTAGTTAATGAATGAAATAATGTTAGGTCTTTATTTCAAACAACATGTTAACCACTAGTGCTGGTCAGAAAATGGAATTTCCATTCCGCAGGATATTCTGCCGTTTCAAATTTGTTTTTATTCTGAACAGGAACAATCTCTCGAAATATAGGCATTTCCTGCAGAACGGAAATTCCAAAAAATTTCAATTTGGAACCATCATTTGTTTTGTTTTGGTTCAATAATGTTGAAACATTATAAGACAAAATATTAAATATATGATTTTTAATACAATGGATAAAATAATATTAAAATATGAAAAACTCAAAACAAAACATTTTACCTTACCAAAACAAAACTTAAAAGTCAAAATGATTAAAATTAAGCTAAAATCAACATGTTTCTGACAGAAAATTGCTTGGTCAATTTTTTTTCAAACCAGCTCATTAAGAATTGTCAGTTATATACAGGAATATTGTGGGCAGACAGTATTAATTTGCGGTATTTATGAAAAGAGATTTCATCTTCAAAGTGCTCAACATACTCTACCTAACTAGTCTTTATAGTATCCTTCTACATAATTAGTAATAATATTCTCATTTTTTTGTTGTGGAAACAAACTTGGTACATCAGTTGATATCTCATGTTAAGCACAGGAGCAGTCCAGTTGACTTCATGTTCTTAATATTAGGCTTATGCTTACATTCCTTCTTGAATCAGGGTCATGGAGAGACTAAGGCCTGTTCTTGCAAGCTGGGTGTGTGCATAACTCCCACTGGTCTTCAACAGGAGTTCCTTGGATGCAGAATTTGAAGGATAAGGCCTTAGTATAAATGTCTCCCACAAGCTCACAAAATGCCTGATACTCCTGCCATTGAACTCAATGAAAAACTCTCAATGAGTTAATTGGTGAAGAATCAGTCTCAATACACATCAGTGGCAGAGATTGGATTAGAAGGGAGGTGTTCCTTGTCACAAGCTCAGTCCACTAGAGTAAAGTGCCTCTCTCTCTCTCTTGTGCAACCATTTATCACTGTGTGGCATGTGAGCACCTTTTACTATATTAGCATTGGTTCCTTTTCATAAATCATTTTAATTACAGTTTAATCTGATTGCTAGTGCTTTATTTTTAAAAAAATACTAAAAACACTAGAGGGCATTACCTCAGTCAAATGCTGAAAAGGAGGAAAAAACGTAACTGCAAGAACATAGGACTTGATTAGGCCACTCTAAACATATGAGATGTCTCAAATTATCATCCTTTAGATATAGGTGCATTCAAGTAAGGGATCACATTAACCAACAGGTGAATCAGAATCTTGCTACTTGCACTTTTGTAATTCACAAAGCCCTGTCATATTTTTGCTATATCCGTTCCAGAACTACTCTTCTAACAATAGGATTTCCAAGGATAATATTTCAGCACTGGCCACACTGACAGACTGTTTCTATGACAACATTTTCTGAAGCACCAACCTTCCAGGTAATGTTGCCAATTTTTGTGATTTTATAGCAAGTCTCCCAATATTTGATGTTTGTCTTGAAACCCAAGCTCCTAGCATCAGGTAATTAAGGTGATCTCCACTTTCTTTTTAAAACAAAAAATAAGCTTCCAGTCCTCATGGTTGTGCAGAAAAGCTGGAAAACATCTACCCTAAAGGCTCCTATGTAAGATAAATAAAAAGACCCAAAATATATTATTTTTAAAATTTCATGATTTTTAAGCCGTTCATATGATT
Source organism: Emydura macquarii macquarii (assembly GCF_026122565.2). Taxonomy (NCBI): domain Eukaryota; kingdom Metazoa; phylum Chordata; order Testudines; family Chelidae; genus Emydura; species Emydura macquarii. Next base: position 75,878,532 of record NW_027131390.1, read on the forward strand.
TTAGGGTCTTGAGTCATTATTTCTGAATACTTGGGGTTGGTATTCCTGCATCAGGACTCATGGAAATAATATCAAATTGCACCAGATTGAGAGTCAATGTTATTTTACTGTTAATTAATTTTCACTAGTAAAACAACCCCCTAGATCCCTATCCATAGCTCTTTTTAAAATCTGTCCCATAATGCGTGAATCAGGAGAAGTAACAATAATAAGACAAGGCATGGTAAAAACCACTGAAGGCAGTACTGCATTGTATTTTCTCTTTTCTTCGTTCCAAATTTTCCTTTACAGGTAAGACTAACACTAGCCAGCTAAGAGAGATTTTCCAAACATACAAATTCATTCTTCAGAGACAGCAGTCACCTTCTTCGGGTTTTATTTTTGTACAAAAGACATCTATAGAGCCTTGAGCAAGATGCAGAAGACCCATTTTTGAGGCCTGTGAGTTAAAGTAGCTGGCTATTACTTCTTACTGAATTGGGTCTCTAGGATTACTCAAGTGAGTGTATGTTGTTTTGCATGTGTGTACATCTGTTTATTTTATTTCATATTTCCAAAATATTATAAAAACATTCATTTCTGATAGAATATAATATTTAGGGAAATAATTCTATTCTTCATCTAAACTTAATTAATGGGACAAATACCCAGCTCTTTTGCTGTTTTTGATATTACTCGACTGAATCATTGCTATCCATTGTTGATGCAGTTGAATTCTGAACTCTCACAAGTCAAGTCAAAAGAAACAAGACTGCGTTAACTAACAGGACAACAGACATGCTGGTTCAGAAGACCACTGACCTTTGTAGCTTGTTGTATGGTGAAAGAGCAGTGAAGGTGGTGAACCTTGTTAAAACAAAGTACAAAATCAGAGCACAACAGCACCACCATCATACAAAACACTGAAATGAATATATGAACAAAATCTAATGCAGACTCAGAGATTAGTTTGCCATAAGACACTTTGGCTATTAGCTACAGTAAACATGAGCTGGATGATTTAAAGACATTTGGATTTGTAAGCACATTCTTTGTAAAAGTACAGTACACCCACAAAATACTATGGATGCTTAACTTGTCAGTATATTGCATATATTACTTGAACATCCCACATGCTTTATCTGCTGTATTGACTCATATGAAAGCTTTAGAATTATTAATTGCTCATTTGGGACTTGATCTTGTGAGCTGCTGAGAGCCTCTTCGGAGGTGATGAGCACCCTCAATTCCATTTGACATCAGAACACCCAGTGCCTGGCAGGACTAACTTCTAATAAATTCACTTTTAAAACAATCAATGTACATGTTTTGTAAACATTTTGCTATTAAAACTACAATACATACTACACAATGGGATACATATTCTAACAGTTAACATTAAACCCAGTAATATCTCCTACATAACACATCTGCTGCTCTCTCTAAGTTAATTTTTATTTTAATTAAATAAGTATATAATGAAATATTAAGATTAATTAGTGTGCATCTATGTTAGATGATATTTTTTTAAACAGGTAAGATGTTAAGTTAGAAGTAAGGCAAGCTGGATAACAACCACCATTCCATTTTGTGAAAATTTTTGAGGTTTCAACATTTATTTTCATTCCACAATAGAAAGAAAATTAGAGCTTTTGAATCTTTTTACAAAAAAAACATGACTAGACCAGCCCAAAGCCCAGTGGTTAGGGCACTCACCCAGGATAGGGAGACCCAAGTTCAAGTCCCTGTTCTTCCTGGTTTAGAGCAGGGACTTCAATGTGGGACTGTCGCAACACAGGCAAATGCTCTAGTAACCAGTCTATTAGGTATTCTGGGGTGGTTCAGTTAGTCTCTCTCTCTTTCTCCTGGACCTGAGAAACCTTCCCGATGAAGTCTTTACTGAAATTGAAAAGTTTCATGGAAACACACTGGTTTTTTCACAAAACAGCACTCTTTGACAGGAAAAAAGATTCATTGAAAATGTTTCAACCAGCTCTAATAGTTGGAAGTATTAAAAGGGAAAGGATCATTTTTCATAAACTATTCAGAAGGCAGGGAACACAAAACAAAATTCCTCCCAAGTTTTGCTTATTAGTGAATGGCCTTTTATGAACTGACACAATTAAACCATCAACATCTCTTTCCTAAAATGACTCAGTCCTGTCTTTTAGGGTCCAAGTATGCAGACACTTACAGCCACATTCTACCATCTTTACCAAGGCTGAGGAGTAATTTATTCTATAAGTAGACACTGAAATCAATAGACTTCTCATGAAGAAAGATACTACTTAATGAGAGCAAGGCTAGCAGGTTCTGGCCCAGAGTAACAACTGTAATGCTTACTGCCATAAGTAGTCCCATAGATTCACTTCACTCTTTATTTCAATGGAATTCTTGACAATGGTGAATAGTATGTCTTGTATTACGTGTTAGTGCGATTGGGCCCTTACATGTGATTTTGATAGGTGAGCTCCATTTTTATGGCTATCCCAGATAGCCTATATGGGTGGCATGCTCTAGATCCTACTTTTATTGAATCTCATTATGAGCATCTGTATATTTGCCATTGCCCTATGACATAAATCCTGGGATCTGAGGAAAATCCTCAGACAGAGGAAGCGTTGAGCTGTATACTGCACAACTGGGAACCTAAATAAAACGTAATCAAACACCCAAACTCTAAAGCTCAGTTAAGCTACATTTAATTTAGTTTACTGATGTCCCACATCTGCAACCCAGTAAAGTTCACAATTGTTACTGTGCACAGCTGTGGTTTAAAGCCTCTCTTTGCACACAATACACTGGCAGCAAAGCAAAAACAATTAATTTTTATATGCTTTTAACATATGGATGAGACATTCAGAAGTAGGAAAGCCTCTCGTGTTCTAAGAAGAAAATATATAGCTTCTATTAACTTGACCCAAATTCTTAGAAAATGTAAGTTCTGATTCCTCTTTAAGTAGAGAGATTATAATTATAATGGCTTTGTTTCTGATTCATTTGATTTAAAGTGCCTGCAGTTATCTTTTAGCAAGGAAAATATATGACACAAAAGTCCCATTATAAATAGATTTTATTATGAGATAAATTAATACATTGTAAAATGTTTGGAGTCTTTTGTTCTATTGTGATCTGTGGAATTAAAAGGAAAAAACCCTTTAAGCCTAAATGGAAACACATTTCAGTTCAGTGAATAAACATGAGGTACACCAAGCCAAGGGCCTAATTCTGCATCACTTATCACCAGGCAGAGTGCTTGTACCCAATGGGATTACACAGTAATAAGCAGTACAGGTGAAATCCTGGCTTCACTGACAATGGCACAACTCCCATTGACTTCAACGGGTCCAGGATATCACTCTGTGTCCAGTAGTAAAAGGATTGCAAGATTGGAATCCCAAAGAATCTATTCGTTTTTCACTATTTCTGATTGTTCTGTAAGATCCATTTGCTGTTAAAAATATAGATAACCTATATTGAGACACTATGTTAAACTGGAAAATTGCCAAGTTAAAATGATAACTGCAAATCATTTTTTTAAAAAGTCATTGTGCAACATATTGGTATGTTTTAGGATGCTGCAGTATTTGATTTGGAGCAGACACCAGTTTCTGAGTTTTTAAAGTGACCTCCAAAGAGAGGGAGGAGACTGTTTGTGCTCTTGTTTTGAATTCTTAGGACATGTAAAGAAAGCCTGAACTTTTTTTTTTTTAATAAAATTCTTTTCCCCCAGTTTTTTTGTTTTTATCAGGTTCATTTACTCTGTTTCTGTTGGAGGACAGTAAGGATGATTGGAGAACTCGTGGGATTAGGATAACACAAAAGACAACAGTCTGAAAATAAATATTGAAGTGGGGAAGGGATCTTCAGGCAGCCTGTTTATAAACCATTTGTTTTTGTAAATAACTCTTTACCTCTAAATTCAGATAAAAGTCATGTGTGCGTGCGTGTGTTAAAGATTCAACATCTCACTCCTTGAACCAAAGGCACAGAAAACTCCTAATCCTTTTCTCCAGTTGACCAAGGAGAAACAAAACAGCAAAAACAGAGATGATAAAACATAATATTCTTGATAGGTGAAATCCAGCCCCCATTGAGTTTAATGCGGACAAGATTTCACCTAGCATTTTTAATGAAAAAATAAGGAGAAAAATATTCTTTTAAAAAAATAAAACCCTATTACTCCATCTTCACACACTGCACAGCAGCAAAAAAGGGGTTCAAACACAACTATTTCCCCTCTCCTTCCTAGGTCACCATTAAGGCTATAAATCCAAAAGTTTGCTAGTGCTTTTTAAAAAAGCTTGTATGGTTTATTGTTAGGTGAATGTCACCAGATTTCTGCTAGTTGATAATGGCTCAGAAAGCAAACAGAATTGCTTTGCAAAAACTCCAAGACCCAAACTGCAGAGAACTGGCTGGAGCAAAGGTACTGCAACTAGGGCTGCTGGGGGTGCCATGACACCCCCTGGCTTGAAGTGGTTTACATTATATACAGGGTTTAGACTTTAGTTAAATGTCTGGCAGCACCCCCACTATACAAATTGTTCCAGCGCCTGCAGAATCAGCCAGGGGAATATTAGTTGAACCCAGCAGAAGCAATTGTAGCAGTAACCATTCGCCCCAACCCACCAATTAAAATAACATCCTCAGGCATGTATTCTCTTTCACACGCACATTCAAAATTTGTCTCTAAAACAATTGCAGAGAATTTGAAGGCAAGGTAATGAAACTTTCTGGTTAGTATAGTATTATGAGGTCCCCTAACAAATCATTGTACAGTATAGGGTTTGTAAAAAGGGATACATTACCTTGAAGATAAACAGCAGTAGAAGCTATGGAGACTCATGGATGATGACACAGTTGCAACAGATCAACAGGTGTTCCTCAGGGGAAAGGAGTTTCTTCTGAGACATTTCCATGATTTTAGAAAGTTGGATGTCAAGGTTGTTGGAACTACATACTAAATCAGGGGTTGTGACATTAGACCATGCACAGTGACCTCTCAATCCAACACCAAAGGAATCGGGGCACCCATGAACATCAAACACAACAGGGAAACAAAATTATGCAAGTGTGAACCAAGAAACAAATAACATTAGGGAAGCAGAAAATGAGTTCCCTCTTCTTCTTGGCTTATAAAACAGTTATCACAGGATACCACAGGAACCGTCTCCAGTATGGCTCTGTGTGCCACCCTGTTTCTTCTAAAAGATTCAAGAAAGATGCTCAGAGATGGTCCTTCCATGAATAAGGATGAAGAAATATTTACAAGATTTCCTTTGCAATAATGTAATCCAGACCAGTGCATAAAACAACTGATTAACTCCCTCTTTTTTCTTTAGGGCAGCAGGATTGGTCAGGAACCTCTAACAATTAATGTTTTGGGAAATGGTCTCCGTAAGACTGTGCTGTTGACAGCACACTTTGCTTTCTCATCACAGTAATAATTTCTTCCCTGTCAACACCCGAGACACTTGGAAAATCAAAATATTGCCTGATTGGTTATTAGGACTAGTTTTCCTAGTAGGAATCTGACATTTCTAAAAGAGCAGCTCAGTTCAAACTTCCAGCTATTTCTCACACAAAAACTGTCTCTAGCTGCTCTGCAGAAGGTGAGAGTGTAACACTATCCTAAACACAGGAAAGTCCCTTTGGGTATGTGTACACAGCAGCTGAGAGTGTGCTTCCCAGTTCAGGAAGACAGGCACAGGCTTGCTCTGCTCGAGCTACTGTGCTAAAAATAGCAGTATGGCTGTGGAGACATGGGCCGGGGCTCAGGCTAGCCACACAAGTATAATCCTGCCTGACCACCTGGGTACATACTCGGGTGGTGAGCCAAAGCTGCTACTAATGCCACCATGGTTGCACTGCTATTTTTAGCATGCAAGTTCAAGCAGAGCTAGCACATGTCTGTCTACCTGCCTGCCCGGGAACCATATCTCCCAGCTGCAGTGTAGACATACCCTACGTAAGAACATTTATCTGTGATGAACTGAGGCTATGTCGGTATGCCTTATGAATTCTGATTGATATTGTGAAGTTGTCTTATAAAAATGTGCTGTGTTATGAGTGCCTATATGTATGTGGAGCCACAAGTCCTGTAACACATACACACCAGACAGAGATTGAGTGGAATGGTGGTTAGGACTTAACGACCCTATTCAGGTGCATACATCTAAACAGTGGGTGAGATGCATCCTTAAAAAAAGTTTCATCTTAACTCCTCTGAAGGGAAGAGGAAGGCAAGAGCAGTGGAACATTACCCAAAAGACAGAACAAAGGAAGCCAGGTGCGTTTAAATAGTAAGCCACACCGAAACTAGTGGGCAATACAGCAAGAGAAAGCATGGGGCAGGACAGAGCAGTGTTGCCAACTCTCATGATTTTGTCATGAGTCTCATGATAATCATTGTCTTCCTTAAAACCGCAGCTCCTGGAGTCAAGTGCATATGTGATGACTTCAGCCTTCATTCTTAAAGAAAAAGTAAGTTTCTAGCCCTCATGGCTGAGGAAAAAGCTTCAAAATGTGACCCCAGGCACTCTGAAGGCTCAAAAAAGCAGAAGGCAAATAAAAAGAACACCAAATCTATTATTTTTACATAACCATGATTTTAAAGTCAATCTCATGATTTTTGGTAAGCCTGACTCATGATTTTTGGATATTGGGGGTTGCCAATACTGAGTCACGGAAGCTGGGAACGGGCTTCATGAGGGAGCGGAGCCATCTAGCACGCAACAGACTGAATGAAGAGGAGACACCCATTTTGCCTTCCTAGACCCAGATGGTTCTCCAAAGACTCACAAGGGAAGTGTGAGACAGAAAGTGGATATTGCTGTTTCAAATGTTTATGGTTTTGTATCCTGTGCTTTACATGATTAAGTATGAAAGACCATAAATGCATTAGATTGTGTAAAGGGTGTGTGTGGATGACTTCACAACTACTGCTTGCCTCCAAGAGTTAAACTTTAACCAGAAGCTTCACACTTTTTGGGTGGAGTTCTGGGAAAGCAATGCGTTTAAGTAACTGGGGTATCTCAGGGATCAGTGCTGGTCCCGAAGCATATAACAGTTAGGCTGAGGCACACCATTTTGGAGAAGGGATAGCAGACTGAGATCCAGTGTCCTGGAAATGTGCTAGATGGGCCAAGGGAAAAACCAATGCTGCAGCCTTCTGAGGCTCTAGAAACTTGAAACACCCTAGGGATCCATAGCACAAAGGCTTGGATTCCCCTTGTGATGCTTCTCAGGGCACCTATGGCGGTGTGTCACTTTGTTACCATGAGAGGGAGTCTTGCCTGTGCAAGCTGGGTGTCATCTCCCTATCACAACCAGCCTGTCAGCCACTCAAGCACTCTTCTCTGGGCTGCACCAGTTCTGTCTTTGCCTTGTAGGCTGACCCCAACCGCCAAATCCTTTAAAAAAGTCCCCCTGTGGTATCTAGCCTTTGATCACTGGATACCAACAGAAATCCCAGCTCCTCTGTTCCCAATGGAACAGTGTACCACAGTTTACCAGTTTTACCTTAGCCCAACGCTCCTGTAGTATGCACAGCACTTGAGTTCCATTATGAAATAAAAGGACATTTATTCAAAAAGAACAGAGATATAAATAAAAACCAACGTGAGAGACAGGAACAACTGGTTATTTATAAAACAACATCATATCACACATTCTAAAGCCATAATTTAACTAACAAACAAGTTATTCTAATTTCTGAAGAAGCTTATCTCACCCAAAGTTCTCTTCAGCATTTTCAACCAAGGCTGGTTGAGATCCCTTTTTCATGAAGCAAACTCACTAGCCATTTACTTCCCAGGTAAAGGATGCCATCATGGCAGTGTCACTTTGCACCCCCAAATCTACCAGAACAGACTGTTGATGTTCACCTCAAGACAACCCCTCCCATCTGGTTTCCTCTTCCTGTTAGTGTGCTTCTCAAGTCTCCACCAGCTCTTCATTAGCATTTGACTTAGAATGTTAATACACATTGTTCCACCCTCAAGATACGTGTCTCCCAACCCGTGTCTGGAGGAGTTTGTTTCAAGACACGCTACCTGGGAGTGACCTGTTTTTTACTATAGACCTAGAGAACATAATTTTTAGTATACATACATAACTCCTCACGTATATTTTCTGTATGTGCATCTTACAATGATTATGATGGCCGGTATGACACAGGCTTTCGTTAGTGACACCACATGACTTTTTTGGGTGAATCCAGGGGAATCTCTGTACCCTATATACTGCAGTGCCCTCTGCCAGTTGGCATCCAGAAGTTGCTGGGTCACACTGCTCACAGCAGTCCTAGTGGATGACCTGGAAGGGGCACTCACTAGGATCTGTGACACCCACAAAAAGTCATTTCACCCATTCACAGCTTGTTACTAAGCCACTTTGGTGGGTAGTGGTGAGGGTGGTAGGTAGCTGAGTTTAACAAAGGGCATGTGCACAGTGGGAAAATTTTCTAAGTGATATTAAAATTAGTTCAACAAAACCAATTTATCAACCAGTTAGAGTTTTAGTGTAGACATAGTTTTAGGCATTTCAAGGTGGCCTGAGACGTTTTTACTGAACCAGAATGGGTCAGGTTACATAAAACCAAGTCTACAGAATAGGTTTAATTGCATTTAATATAGGTTTAGGTGAGCCAGTTTAAAAACTTAAGCTTCTCCAGATTAAACAAGCCCTAACGGAAGCCTTTTCACCTACTACATTTGAAAGGAACTTTTGCTTGTTAGACAGTAGAAGAGCCAATATGGCAATCATTTTCGATAGCACTTATTCAAGTGCTTTAAGAACGTTAGTGATAAGCTCAGCCCAGGCAAGCTTTCTTTCCAAGATCCCCATATTTATTTCTAGATGCAGGAAATTGGGATATTTGTTTCAGTAAAGTTATTGATTTAATATCTTTGACACTTTTGGTACAGCTTGTTCAATTGTTTTTAATGCAATTCAGTGATGCAGTATCTTAGAGATGATTATGGCTACAGCACCTGGCCTGAGCAGTGGGGATCATGGGATTCTATGGGGGTTTCTGAGGCAAGTTCAGGTAACAGTTAACATTACTGTATTTCTACAGCAGTAAAAACATGTAACACATTGCATTTGACACCAGTAGAAGCTTAGTGTGTAAATTCATGGGCTGTTGACAATCCTATAGCCATGCAAGCAATCCTTCTTTTATTCAACTATCCATCTCACCTAAAAACTGAGCCTTTAAAAGTCAGGCAGGGCAGTTATAGCTACCTTCACCCAGAAGTTGTTTAGTTTTTTAAAAATCAATCAATCGATCTATCTATGGCACTAATATGGCCCCATTATCATAGTATCTAGATGCTTCACAATCCAGTGAGTTAAAAAAGATCTCTTATCTGCATTTTTAGGGCAACTGAGGAACAGAGACACTAAGTGATTTTCCCTGGTTCACACAGGAAGTCTGTGGCTGAGCAGGGACTTTAATCCATGTCTCCTAAGGTCTAACCACTGGACCATCCTTCCTCTTACCTCTTCCTGGTTTGAAGCAGGAGTAGAGAAAATTACTCTGATGGTATGAGTATCAGACTCATCAATTGCTCTAGGGAAATATTAGGTATAATCCCTACCAAATTGTCCCTCTTTTGGGACCACAGATCCACATTCATTCATTGCGAATTCAAGTCACAAGGGCATATGCAAGCTCTTAGAGTCAACCTGCTCTGAAGGGAAGGCAACACCACCAGGTAGGTTTGCAGGATATTTACCATAAGTATCATAAAGCAGAATCCAGTCTCTTTAAGAGATTATGACAGAATCTGCTCAAACATCCCCACGACAACAATACAAGCATCTATAAGTGAAGTTACTAGAGTTATTTCCATAACAGTTGCTGCTTGAGCCTTTTATAAAGCTATCTTCAATTAAACTCAGTATAATGTATAGTTCTCAGGTTATTTCTTTCCCAGATTATTTAATCCTTTTGTCTCTGACATTGTCATTCATGATACCAATCCTCCACGCCCCCCCCCCCCCCAAAAAAAAATCTGTGAAACTAAAGAGACCAAAATAGTTGCAATTGGTTAGAACAGGAACTTGCAAATTCAGCAAAATAGAGGCATCTTGTGTCTTGAAAGTACTCTAAACTTCTGTCTTTTAATTGGGGCATACTTTACATTCATATCACAGACATAATCCTCATCAGCAGGAACTCTGCAGATGTAAGTAATGTAGAACATGGAAGCAATTTGGAAAATTAGTGGGTTAATATTTAGGTTCACTATGCAGAACATATTCATTCCTTTTTGAAGTTAAGGTTTCTAAATGCAAACAGATTCTGCAAGGTTCTGAATGTACCTTACCACCTCCCATTGAAATAAAAAATAGGAGCTCAGCACCCTGTAGAATCACTCCTAGAATGTTCACTGAGTATGGATGTGAGATATTGGGATCTGTGAACTCTTTTAACCCTAAACTACACTACCACACACATGTTCTTAATGTCCTGCTGTTCATTTCTGGCACTTTAAACTACACAGTCTTCTCCAATGAAATAGAAGCATTCACTAAGAGGGGGTGAGTACCTTTGATAAATTACAGATATTCACATGATCTTAAATAAGGAAAATAATTTTGTCTGTTTAATATTTATTTCTTGCTGCTGCTTAGTTTTTGACACTTGAATTCTATATGTAAGGCATTTAGATAAATTTACTTCAAACAGAGAAGAGTTTGTCATGGACTTGGGGGAAGCAGGCATCTGGTTTCTTTATTTTCATTCTTAGTGGCATTTAGGAAATGCATTTTGTAATAATCATCATGCCCATGTTATTTTCAAACTTCTGACATAGCACCGCCTAGTGGCTATTGCACAGATGGAAGAAGGCTCTTTGGCCAACAGCATGAATGCCAAAAATTCCAAAGCTAGCTATGAACAGATGTAATACTGCTGTTGCTCATCTTCAAATGAAGCATTGGAGATACTGGCAGAAAGGCTCATTATAAAGCCAACAGTGCCTGGATAAATTTTTTAAAATGTAGCCTCCATTTAAATTATTAACTTTTTGTGGCAGTCAATTAATAATCTACAAAAATTGAAGAAAATATTGTAAAGTCTTTGAATGTTAAACACAATCCTGAAATGAGATTTAGTGTTTGATTTTGGCTTGCTTTGCTAATAAAATATATGTCTTGGGGGGAGGGATGTGTTCAAACACAAGCAGAGGATGTTATGGGACATTTAACACAATCTCTCTATCATTTTGTGTACATGAGCTTCTTTGTAGACAGTTCAAAGGAGAATACCTTTAACTTCCTTTACAAAGTACGGAGGAGATGTTAATAGGCATATATATACACACTGCCTATTCTCAGCCAGACCTTCATTTATCTTGCAGTCTGCCAATGACAAACCTGACAACAATCTGATCTCAGAACTCAGGTCCCTACACAGGACGTGGGTGCCAATTATACTAGAAGGCTGAAAAAAATAGAACACGAGGTAGTTGTTTTTTTAAAAAAGTCACAAAGTCTTGCAACATCATATACAAGAGTACATGCTTCACCATTCTACGCTGTACTGACCTGGCAGAAAATATTGCTGCTGGTATTTCAGAGAAGGACAAGAGTTTTGTAATGGAAGGCAGAAGCCACTCATTCCATTTAAAGAATGACAGCAGTAAAGAATTTAAGAAACAAAAAACAGTGAAAGCAACTTAGTATAGTTAGCATAAATAATGTAACAATGGTCTGCAACTCCTAACTGGCATGCAAGAATGCAGTTCCTACTGTGTCTCAGGCAAAGCTGCTGCTGGTGAAATTATCTTCAAAAGTCAGAGAGACAAGTTTGTGTGAAAGGATCAGTGTTCAGAAGAAGTTTATATGGTGTGGCTGCCTTGCTCATCACCAAGTTCACCTGCTAATAACTGATAGTTATTATAATAATTGGGACAAAGAACCTAATCTGTCATTTAGGAATAACAGGAAAAGCATAGAATCACTGGATGAATGACAAAAACATTGACAAAGAGCATTTGGGTAACAGTCTCAGATATCTGACTAGGTGTGAGCCTTCTTTTGCTTTGCCTCAGCAGAGGTGAATGGAATAGGCCCTCTCATCAGATCAACAAGGACCCAGAAATCAAAGCATGTAAAGGTAAAGAGGTTTTCACTCCCCCAACTGGGCACAGAGCACACTGACCCCAGTCTCATTAGATAGCCCTCACTCATATCTCACTAATTGCTATGCTCACAGCAGCTAAAAGGGGAAGCAGACTCCTCCTTAATTACATCATCCCTTCACAAGTAGCCACTAGGTAGTAAAAATTATTTATGCCCTCTCCCTTCCAGCAAGGCTAAGATCATTGCCTCTATTTTGCTCAGCCCTAGTCAACAAGGGACAAGAATCCCAAAGTCACATCCAAATGCAAGACAACAAGAAACAGGTTGACTCACAGCACCTATTAAAAACTCAGCTTAGGCTGTGCTGTTAGGAGGCAGTCCTTGTCCCTTCTCAACTTGTCGCTAACATTTTCCCCTAGATCTCCTAAACAGAGGACAGAACTGGCATTTTGAAAGAGGACAATAAACCTTGACCAGTGACATTACAGCAAAGTGCCTGTTCAGATCAATCAGTTACATAGTAAGGTTTCATAAAATGAAAGGTGAATGATTCTCTTACAGGTGCAGGTTATGAGCTCCACCTCCTGAAGAGAGAGAGAGAAGGTACCTTCCTAGGAATAGTTTGTAGAGACCCAAACCAAACTACAGAAAAACTACAGAAAAATAATAGAGCCTGTATAATAGGATCTTATTTATGCAGAATATAGTCAAATAAACTCAAAATTTGCCATCAATTACCCCTATGCAAACCCACTGAAGTCAATGGAGTTTCATGGATTACAGAATGGAATTCAGTCCAAAGCATGCAGATTAATTTGAAATGACTTGGTGCTGTACTCTACGTACTAGGTTTTTGGCATTTATCATCAGCAAGATATTGATTATTGCATGAATTGCGTGGCTACATCACCATATTCTATCCTGTAACTTTCTAACCACAAGTAAATTACCAAATATCTCCTTACTCCTGCAAAGAAATCTCATATCAGACCAAAAGCCTTCAGGTGTTTACGTCCTTTTCTAATCTATTATGAAAGACACTTTTGCTTTTATGTAGCAACTCCTGACAGTCTCTTAGCTTTGTGTGTGTGTTGTATTGTACATGTTTATGTAACATGTCACATGCACACTCTAGTGTAACATGCGCAGAGTCTTTTTGGCTGTGTGTGTGTTGCACTGTTGGTGTTTATGTGGCAGATGTGTCACATGCACAGTCTACTGATATATGGCAGTTTCTTTGAAGCCATTGAACTTCACCTTTTGTTATAATTTAGCAATAGACATAGGCATGTGTGTGTAAGTCAATGTCACCAAATTTCAAATAATCTGAAATAACTAATTCTATTAGTTGATATATTTTTTATTACGTAACTAGTAAGATTTTTTTTAAAGTACTGTACAGGTGTGGTTAAACAGCGAGGATGTTACTTGTAAAAGCTATCGTTGTTTAAATAGGATACACATGGTTTACACACTGTAAAGCAAATTATGCAAGAAAGTAGAGTCAGAGAAGTGTTGTCTAGTGGTCTGAGCACAGGACTAAGAACCAGGAAACTCCTAAGGTGTCATCCCAACTCAGACAATGAAACCTGGCACTGGCTATCATTTAACTTCCCTGCTTCTCTGAAATGGGGAGAGGATTAATTAATTAATGCTCATAAATTGCCTTGAAAATACCAAGTGTTAAATATTTTAGAACTTCAGATTACTTTCTATAACTCTGATGGAAAACAATGGCAGTGTTCTGTGAAGCAGTAGTAGTAGGCTGGAGAGGCATCTAGTCAAGAAGCCTTAATATTAACAAAGCTATGTAGAGAAATACCTGTTTTGGTTAATGGACTAGAGAACAGCTGCTGAAGAAGTTTGTTCTCTGAAGTTCTCAGCACAACCACTATATCAGCAGGAAGAGTGTCTCTGTTCTTCTCAAGGAAACCGTAGGCATCATATAATACCTAGGTGTTGGAGATAGAATCAACAAAAAACCCTGTCATTTATTTTAAACAGGTAAACTGGCAAGTTGACCAAGTAAACTAGTTCAAACCTGACAAGCTGGTGAATTACTGCAGTGTCCTCTAAGTGTGAGCTGGCTTTAGACAGCACAACATCTGCATTCATAACATGTCATTGGAACATCAAATTGGTTTATGTGGCTTGGGCTGAGTCACACTGTATCACATCAAACTATGACACACCCAACGCATCAAAACACACTGCAGCATCACACTAGCAGCATAACTTGACAGGTTACATGTGAAATAGGCAATGATTGTCAGACAGAGCAGCCATTTTCAATTTACTGTATGTAGCCAGTGTGGGATCTGTAATTAAATCTACTAGAGAAACTGGAGTAAATTTCATATCTAGCACACTGGTAAAATTCACACAAAATGTACTTCCCACTGTCACCAAAGGATACAGTGGGAACAAAAATTATTCACCTGGGGTCTGCTCTTCAATTTGTACTGGCTTAGGGCACAGTATTTTTGACATTTTAATTCTGAAGGCCTTGAAAGGCAAAACTGCTCTGAATTGTTTTCCCCTCATATTTATTAGTAATCCATGATCAACCCTTTGTATCAAAATTGGAATAGATTTATTCTGCTTTAGATTTTATTTTTTAAAACTACAGTAATTTCCAGCATCCAGCTTTGCTATAATTGGCCTCACTGCCAGAAAAATACAGGCACAGCACACAGTCTCGGGGTTACTCTAGAGCTGAATTTGGCCCTACGATGAAGAGTGACAGAAAGTCAGCACTGCTTCTATGACTTGGCATTTGGGTGACAAAGAATTGGAGCGTTGTGGAATTTACAATTTTCTTTAACAAACCTGAAAGTTGGGTAAGGTTAACCAGAAGATTTGCTGAGGCTCTTGACCCTCATAGTAAGCCTGAGTTGAGGTCTGAGTGGAAACCATGCAAAACTTGTCTGTTTGGGTTGAGTTTTGTTTACAAGTGGGGATTTAGACCTCAAATTGCAAACAAAATTCAATGGACATAAAAACAACTACAACCAAAACTGTTGAGTTCTGCAGAGCACTAGAATATACCTTTGTAGGTGAGGAATTTTTCCAGTCACTCCTCTGCCCTCTACAGGAGTTTAAAAAGAAAGCACTACTGCAGAGACAGTTTTAAACTGTGTTTTATGAATTGAACTTCCATTTCCTTTCCTTTCCTGCTCCCTCTCTCTCTCTCTCTCTCACACACACACACACACACACACACACACACACACACACACAATTACTATTGAGTATACATGTTAATAGCTAGACATAACTGTGCAGATTGTTCTAGCTCTGGGGGCTGCCACTTCTAAGAAATGTCTCAGCGGGGGTGGCATTTCATGTTAGAGTTCTTCCAGGATGGGGAAAGGTAGCTGTTTATGCCACCTCCAGAAGAACTGTAAGGAGCATTTATAATAAGGGCAATTTTGCATTGTAAATGTTATCACAAATTCTAGGTTTCTTTAAAAATAATCAGTCCATTAAAAAGAGAGAAATCTGCAAGCAATTTAAATGCCTCTGGATGAAATGGATAGTGACTATAGCACTTATTACATTAGGACCATATGGCCTTTACCTTTCCAGCATAGTGCTGAATGCCAAAACACAGCTCCACTCGTTTGGGCCTCCAAAAGTATTTGCATCTTAAATTATCTTCAAACTTATCTAGTCATTAAAAAAAGGTAACATGGTTAAAGGTGAACCACAGCAATTTAAATCACAACTCTCCACCAAAATTAGGGGCAGCTTACAGCCCAAAAAATCAGAATTAGTACAAAATACTCTTATAAGTTACCACACTGTCCACCAATGATGCCAGCCTTTGTCATGCTTGCGTTAACTTCTCGTAACAAGCACCTTTGTTTTTTCTCTCCAAGTTACCACTTATTAGGTACTGAAATTAGTGCCTGTATAGTGAAACTTCCCATTGTATTTGTTTATCTCAATCAGCAGTTATGGGCTTGATACAGGAATCAAAAGGAGACATTTTCTGGCCTGTGTTATATGCAGGGGATCAGACCAGAAGATCAGAATGTCTGACTTAAAATCTGTGAATCTTAAATTTCATGATTTTTTTCTATTTATGTTTCACTGCCACTAAAATATTATTTTGTTTAAGACACAGAATTAGGCTTGGAGATTTATTTGGAGTTAGCTGCTTGCTTGCACACCTGGAAAGGGTCAAAAGTCTCATCTTGCTAGACGTCTTAAGATATTCCAACATGCCCTGTTCTCAAGGCGGCAGTAATAGAATCAAACAGCTCTGAGGCAGGGAGTCTGCCTATGGGGAAATGTAAGCTCAGTATTCAATACTGGCCTATTTATAGGACCCACAAGCAGGCTTCCAGCTCCAGTATACGAATGGAGATTAGAATGAAACTCTCTCACTCATTGCACCTTTGACCTAAGATCAACTTCAAACCCAGTTCTCTGGAAGTGAAAAACGTTTGGATGCACTATGCTATCTAACCTGCAGCTGTTATTTTAAGGCAAAACTTGACACTCTAAATCACACACTCTCTACTGTGTATTCTGCACTCATTCCATTGACAGCAACATCTGTGTTGCCGATCAGAAAGGAGAATTCCACCCAAGGTAAATAAAAATAAGATTCTATTTTAATATTGGCTACGCATGTTTTAAAGTTGGCAACAAGATTTATTAAAATGTTCATGAAATAAGCATCAAGTTAAGGAACTATCTAGCCAGATGACACAGGATAAGTCACACACTTTCTATTTATGATGAGGTAATCTGTAATGAGGCAGTGGTGTGTACTGGGGTAAAAATGGTGTTAGGAGCCAGGAAGATCTGAATTCTATCCTTATCATGGCTACTAACTCGATGTATGGTCTTGGGCATGTCTCTTCCATCTCTGTCTCAGTTTCCCATATCTTAAATGGGAATAAGAATCCTTGAAGTATCTAACACACAGCGGTATTGTGAGGATTATTTATTTTAATATTTGTAAATCCCTTAGATGATAACAAGACCTATTTAGACAAGTATTAATATTTAAACCATAAAATAATATTAACAGTATAAAACCAACAAGAAACTAGCAAAATTGAAGAAGCGAGAGACCGAGCATAAAGACAAGTAAGTAAAAACCCATTTATTCATGTCTGAATATCAGTGACATCATAGCAGAATTTTCAGAAGCCTTCTCAATCCATTGCTAATGTCACAGGCTCAGTGGTTATGTAGACTAGCAAAAATACTATAAGATGTCATAGGTCTCTCTCAATGTCTATCAATCACTCTTTAGGGTTTTTGGGTTTTTTTTTTTTTTAATATATCATTATTCATACCAACTAAAGTCAGGTCTGTTGCCTGGGGAAATCGACTTTCTTCATCAAGTAGAGATAGTACTCCCATTGGCTTCTGGAGAAACATATCTAGAAGTGGACGATTGTCCTCATACTCTACTGCGGTAGCATCAATGCCCTCATGATGATATTCCATCTACAAAGTCATAAACATAGTTAATACTGAATTGACCATAGGAATGCTATCATCAGAACATTTCTGGCACAAATCTTCTTTCATATTTATAGGACCCCATAACATGTAATATTTACAGAGATCACAGCAACTATATGAAAGCAAGATCACAATATTGTGAGGACAATGGGTCTATCTGTGTGAGGTCTAGTCTATAAACCTCAATCTTCTTGTTCTCTAAACTCTTAATTTTTCTTTAGCTTAAGTAAAATTTGTATTAACAGACATTGACAGCTCTATTTCTTAGAGATAACCATCTAATAGAATTGTTAGTGGCCTAATTCTTTGCCAGTAAAAAGTCCAGAATATTTTAAGATATGCTAAGAGAATGGAAGTATGAATGGATGGAAGTAGGAGTGAAGTAAGAAATAATAAAAGCTTTATTAAGTCATCACTCACTCTAGAATGTGTAGGGGTCCAGAGGAATTTATTCCATTTCATCCTTCAGTCAGCACCCCAAAGCAAGGACCCAAAACCCTCAGCCAGGGAGCCATCTCCTCTTAGTCCCATGTTTTTTTTATATTTTTGGACCACATTTCTTTCTTTGGTTTGGTGACTTAGGTGTTACAGAATTGCTAGTAAGAGATGGGACTTTCCAGGCTGACCAAAGTTCAAGCTCGCCTACCCTCAATCTGGAGTGGACCACATTATCGGGATGGGAGACCTTTGATCTCCTGATTTGCTTGGAAGATCTCCAAGGAGGTGTTATGGGGTGGAGTGAACTAGAATCACAACCTTAATGATCCAGGTGAACACCAAGAAGGACTGCTGCCCTTCCCCAACCCCCGTTCCCCTAAGAAAGAGAAGAAAGATCAAGATCACTCCAGGCTATGCCAGCTGACTAGTCAAGTGCCCAGAGGCAGCCTGCCAGCCAGTATAAAATACCAATTAAAGATGATGTCACTTGGTCATCTGAACTACAATCCTGACTTTGAAAATCTGAAAAACAGCAAGCTAAAGGATTAAACAGTTTTTTTTTTAAACCTTTTTTTATTTTTCCTATTTTGTGGATTGATAGGGATGCCTACTTCCCGTATTCATGATTTTTTCTTTTAACATTTTTTAGATGTGAATATGAGAGAGAATGTTAAAGAAACAGCACACGTGTATCTAATTTCTAAGTAAATCTTTTCTTAAATCACTTTGTATTACCCTTTTGTTCTGCCCTAACAAAGGAAATTATGGGTTGTTAATCAATCTGTATCACAATAGAGATAAATTAATCAGGAAAAAGTCAACCACTCAGTCAATAGAAACCGGTCTGAGAAGTAAACTACATCCCCTTAGCTTTCCAGGCTTAAATATGTGTAAGACTTGATCATGCGCTATGCTAACTTCATGACTTAAATCCTAATTGTGTTCATCAAGTGATTTGGTCAATTGCTGATTTCATTCCATATTATTGTTGATTTATTAACTCAATTATAATTTTGATTTGATAATGGTTCTGTTTAATCCTTAATTTAGTAAGAGTTCTAATAGTTTTAGCAAGAAGTTCATTTAATTTTAGGTTTGTCTTTTTATTAATTTGTAATAAAATTCAAAAAAATTACTTAAAAGTAGTTTTTTTTTCCAAAATTGCAACAAGGGTCACAACACTCTTCCCAATGGCAAAAAATCATTATAAAACTTCTAAGAGCTACTTAGCTCTCTATCCCTAAATTAATACTTATATCCCTCATAATATGGTATATTGTTCAGCCACAGTCTTGTACTAAAAATAAATTATATTATATATATAATATTCCTGAATTTAACCTACAGGTTAACATTGCTGATTCAAACCAAACACCTCACACTTAAATTTACCTGTTCAAGTGCAAAGATGTGCTGATTGAAATAAAACTGGATTTGTTCATTAGCAATGTTTATGCACAGCTGTTCAAAGGAATTTCTTGTGAAGTTCTCAAATCCAAAGATATCCAGTATCCCAACATTCATCCGGCTTTCCACATTGCTATGTAGAAAACAAACACAAAATCCAACACGGAATAAAACCCAGGAAAAATCAAAAAGAAACATGATAATCGAGATCAGATACTACAATTAATTCAGCACACCACAAAAGCAAGAGAGACAACTTGTATTAATCAAACACAACTTGTGCATTTGTTTACAGTCATTACCCCCACTCCTTTTCAACTCTGAGATTCTTGCATTGCACAAGTTCTACTATGGTTTTCGAAGGAGGAAGAGAGAATCATGGGGAAGCAGCATCTCTTCAGAGGTATTAATGGAATGGTTCCAGCAAGAAGATCTTAATTGAAAACTATTTGACAGCCTCCCCATGTAGAAGAGGGCCATGTAGACACTTAGGTAGGCACATAGAGAGCCATGTGATACCTAAGATCACCGATAAAGTAGATTGAAACAGAAAGGGGAGCTCTCATGCACCAGCCAAGGAAGAGAAGGAGCTTTCCTTCTGCTGTTGACAGAGAGGGGGAGCTGTGTTCCCTGTTTCCTATTACTTTGACCCTTGCCTAGGGCCATGTCTACACTGCAAAACTGCCTGCCTGCAAAACTTTTATCACTTGGGATGTGACACTCCCGCCCTCCCCCCCCCGGAGCGACGCAAGTTTTGTCAACATAAGCACTCGTGCGCACAATGCTGTGTTGGCGGGAGACGTTCTTCCATTGCCATAGCTACCACCATTTGCTGAGCTGGTTTTATTATGTCAATGGGAGAGTTCTTTCCCATTGGCATAACATGACTACATGAGCACTCTTACAGCGGCACAGCTATATTGGTACAGCGGTGCCGCTGTAAGTTTGTAAGTGTAGGCATGGCCAAAGACAGACAGGCAATCTCAGACTATGGACTGAATCCTAGACGGTGTTGAGCTCATGACCAGCACAGCTGCGAGCAGTGCTTAATTTATAATTAAAAATGTGCCGGGGCTCAAGCCATTAGGTGCTGGGGCTCAAAATCAAAAATACAAAAGGGGATGATCCCATCACACACAGACAAACCATACAGTAAATGCATACAAGTCAGCAATATGTAACTTGCCATATATTTTTATCTGGCTGCAGCAGTGTATTAATCCGATTTACAATCCAGCTGAAGAGTCGGCCATAAAGTGCTTTAGACATGGCATCACGCACATCAGCTGCTTTGTCCACAGTGTTTGTTCGGATAATAGTCTCTCCTCGTGTTACAACACAGTGAGAGGTTAGAGCTTCCTGGAGCTCTTCTGAACCAATACTGAGCAATGCAGCAGCTGGAAGATAACAGACAAGAAACATGGCTGTGACTGAAGAACAAAAATTGCCAGCACTACCTACCTAATACCCATGAGTCAGAGATTCTTACAAATGCAATCAAGCTGCATTTATAGAACTGACAATATTAAAAACATACTTACCATTATCTAAGGCCTCTGCATTGGGAACTTCACTTTTATCAGTTTGGTGTTGTGAAGAAATGGCAGCAAATTCAATGTTTCCGGTATTCAAGATTCCAGCCAGAATTTTGTAAACTGAATGGACTTCCTGCAAAATGATATTGAGAACTACCTTAACAAGACACAATTAGTTAGTTGTAGCCTAAAAATGTGGTCTATTTAAAAATGATAAGATGGGAAGTGTGTGTTTAAAGCCCATTGGGTCATTCTGAAGTTCTTACCCGCCCAATTCAGTTTTTACTCTATCTTTATTCAGGCAAACTCCCACTGAAATGGAAAAATGAGACTGAAATGGAAAAGCAGATGGGACAGAATAGAGCTTTTCTCAGTAAAGACTGAGGCCTCAGTCTGGCCTCCAATTCTGTGGGTTCAGTTTTGTACCCACAGTTACAAAGGTGAGATTCTGCACAATGATATATTTAGACAACAAATAGCAGCTTTTGCACATAAAGCACTAGCGGTGATTTTTTAAAAATGAGGTCAATAATGCTTTGGAAGTTAGTTCATGATTACTTTCTTACCTCATCAGTGAACCCTATGATCTTAAAGCAATGTTGAATTGCTTCAAATTGTCTTCCATATGAGTTTTTAGTAATAATATCTTGCATTACTCTTCCAGTTTCATCATCAATATATCTAAATAAAATGGGATAATTAAAATGCTATATTAGCAGATGCACTGATACAACCCCCTCTGATTTCAATGGGATTGCATCAATAATGGAGAAAACAACTTATCTGACTGATTTTTTAACCAAATAAATATTGCCATGCTAATCAAGAAGTTTTTGGATTATTTTCTTTCTATTACTTTTTGTTTTTTCAGCACAAATATTAACATTGTCCCAACATTTCAGTTTTCCAATAACGAGACTGATATTAGTAACAAGTTTAACATGCAAGATTCAGCCCTGAAGTAAGAAGGTGCAATTCCATTTACTTTAATAGAGCTACGCTGCTTTCAAGTAGGGCTAAATTTACCCAAAGAGTAACATATAAATATAAACCGATATATTTTGAGTTGTTTCTGCAGTATTACAACAAAGCTCTAAATTCACAGCCATTTGTTTCTGGAGATAGAGAAGACCTGAAAGAAGGAATGAAAATCTATATAATGGTGAGATTGCTTTTTTCTCCTCTTGTTTGAAATGCTGCACGGCCTCAAAAAAATCCAAAACAAATAATGTAATTCCTTATTGCCCATCCTCATTTGTGCTTGGGAGGATTAAGAAATATTCGTAAGGGATGGAGAAAGATTAAGAGAGATTTTAAAGCACCGCACTGAAAGCAAGACCTGATCAATAGC
Organism: Emydura macquarii macquarii; assembly: GCF_026122565.2. Lineage (NCBI taxonomy): Eukaryota > Metazoa > Chordata > Testudines > Chelidae > Emydura > Emydura macquarii. The sequence goes on from NW_027131390.1 coordinate 75,900,825, forward strand.
CAATTACGACCGCATTAAAAACAAATTAATGGTAGTTACCTAGGAGGCTGTTTTTCAGGAAGTCTATACTCTGAAAGTTTCTTCTGATGAAAAAGACCAGCATAAATATAGTAAAATATATGGAAGTTTTTTTCGCCTCTGGAAAAAAAATGTATTATTTTAAAGCTTACAAGTATATCTGCATCTGCACATTTGCACTATGGTGTACACTGTCAAGTTAAGAGAAGAGGGACTGATCCCTATGCTCACTGAAGTTAATAACAAAGCTCCCATTTACTTTAATGGTGCAGGATCTGGGCCAGAAGCAGCCAAAGCCCAATGAAAAGCTCTTCCATTTTATCTGTTAAACACACAAAATTCAGCCAAGCACATGGTGGCAATGAGTCCAAGATCAGGCTTTTCTCCTTCCGTGTATAGATTGTTGGAGGCTAAGCACAAAGCTACAATGACAGGTTTATAGGAAAAGAGGATTTGGGAGAAACAATATACTATACAGAGCATCCTTCATCCTCTACCAAACAATAGAGTGGTATTGGTCTCCAGCCCAGAAGAACCAAACTAACTGTTCTTCCAACCATAGTACAAGTGCTGTGAATTAGAACAGAATTTCATTGAAAAGTGTTTTTAAAAAAGTAAAAACTGTTCTGGAAAAGTAAAAACAAAAACAAAAAAAGGTAGAGTAGATTTGAAAGGACATAATATTATTACACCTACATCGCCTGCTTTATGACTCTGGATTTTTCAAGTAGATATTCAGAAATTTTTGCCCCCATTACAGCTCCTGTTGGTGTAAACATCATTTCCAGGTATTTTCCAAAACGACTTGAATTGTCATTGATTGCAGTGCAGGCGTTCCCAAATGCTTCAACCAGAGGGTTCACTTGAAGAATCTTCTCACGCAAAGCACGGTTATTGGCCTTGACAGAATAGATACAGATCAGAAGGAATGCCCCAAAATAACACTCAAGGCATCTTCCCAGCTTCTGAAATATGGTATGCATTATCTCCTGCAGATGCAGCGATTGGCACATGTGAGTTCATTTAGTTACCTATTCAACAACATACCCATGTACTTGAAGGGGAAAACAAAGTCTCTAAAAGATGTGAAGATATTGGATTTTTTCCTCTTTGCAATACATGTGTCTTAGGAGGCTCCATATATTTTAATTTAACAAAATAAAATATCAGAAAATAAATAACATTTAGGCCCTAATCCTGCAAGCATTTACACGTGTTTAACAGTAAGTACTTTAGTTTTCAAAGTGCTGTGACTTCAATGGCATTATTCATATGCTTAAAGTTAAATATGTGCATAAGTGTTTGCAGCAGCAGGCCCTTCCCAAGTTCATTTTGGCACTGCTCCTTATCATCTGAATAATGGACCTACACCATAAGCACAATAGATAACTGGAGGCACTAATCATTATGGGCTTGATCGTCCATGCATTGAAGTCAATGGCAAAACTCCTGTAGACTAAGATGGTTCAGGATCAGGCCCTAAGGTCCCGATTCTACAAACAATGGTGCATGTGAGTACTCTCCCTGACTTTAATGGGACAACTCATGTGCATAGAGTTAAGCACATGCATAAGCCTTTGCAGGACCTGAACCTAAAACTAATTATTAACATAAAGAATGTGCTAATCACTAGGCCATGTTCTCTCCAGTATAAAATATCAGATCTAAATAAATAAAGTCCCCAGTCTGTACTGCTCAAGTTTCAGTGCTTTCAACAAGTTAAAAATAAATGCATCACAGCTTTTTTCAGCAGAGAACATTTAAAATACATTGCTCATTGTTCTACATGGCTGGCTATAAATACCTTTCCCAGGAAGGTCAAATGTTGGACAATCAGATGGGCACTTTCAGTCTTTCCAGCACCACTTTCTCCACTGATGATAATGCACTGATACATGAAACAAAATTGTAAATGCATTGCTCACCATAAAGCTGATAAACCCACATGTTCAACTACTACATTTATATGTTATTGAATATATTATCAAGACAGCATGACAGCTTCAGAGCGTACTCTCTCTGTAGTGAATATCAGTAAGAGCCACAGTATGTTTGTTTCTTTACTCTTTCAATTCATCATAATCTCTGGGTTCTTATACATATTATGGTGAGAATAAGATTCACAAAGCCCCATGCTATGATGCTATTTGAAACAGTGTGAAACATGGAGTCTTTACTGGGAAAGTACAATTCTACCTAATATGCTGTCTAAAAGCGTGATCGTATACTTTAAAAAAAATCCTCAATGTTTGCTACTATGTGCAGGGAATACCCTATGCACTGTGCTAATCCCTGCTCTTGCAAAGCATCCTGGATTTCTAAAGAAGTCAGACATAGAGATGTGTATCTGTTTATGGAAGGAATCCAGAAGAGAAGATCTGAATTTCTCCTGCCTGTGGTGTCCGTACTAACAGATCTGTGGCCACAGATTTGACTGATTGGCTCAACCAACCCTGTGAGTTCCAGACTCAAAGATTAATGTGAGTCCCAGATTCAAAGATTACTTTTACTGTAGGCTTTTGGAAACCGCAAACAGTAAATTAGCTATGCTGACAGTATATCAAGATGCCTATAAGTAATTAGCTACCAAAGCTTAAGGATTTGGATCCACAAGGCAAAATTAGCTTGTAATCATAAACGAGATACTTGAAAAATTTAAGATTTACAAAGTAAACTTGAGGGGATGATTTCAAAATTATGAACTTGCTTTGTAATATCAACAAATTCCCACATCATTTATTCTATACAAATACTCGTTTCTTAGCAACACCTCTCAAATGGTATAAAAAGAGTTACATAATTAATAGCCATATCCAATGGATCCCTGGCCCCTGCACTCCCCAAAAACCCAATAAACTGTGGACTCTCTTTCTCCTTTTTCATATGCAGGGTCCCATCTATATTAATCTTTGTCTGGTGTATTCTGAATGTGGTTTTATTGTATTTTATTGTGTTTTTAAATCTTTTTAGAAGCATTTACTATAAACTATTGTGCAGTATGCTATGTGCCATGTCAAGGAGGATTTTATAAATAAAATAATTATCATTCCCCAATACCTATATCTATGCATAGTACACCATGTGAAAAGGAATGCAAAATCACAATCTTAAGAATATAGTAAGAAGGAATCCAGTTTCTGTAGCACTATATTTCCATTCTCATTAAAATCATTGCCATATAATTGGATTTGCATCCTCATTACATTTATGCTAGAACTCTCCTTATTATATTTTACCATGAAAATGAGCAATCACATAGTTAATGGTTCATATTTTCTGTGACTTGTGGTCACAGGGACTGATTCTCCATTGCCTTGTTCCTATGCATAGCTACGCGCAAAATGCTGCTGATATGGCAGCATTTTACATCTATTTGCCACAGTTGCAAATGAATATACCAGATGCAAGATAGTATAGAATCAGGCCCACAGGACAAAGATCTCCAGCTGGTGTTATCTGGCATTGATGGAGCTACGGTGATTTATACTGACTGAGGATTCAACCTTATAGTATCTCCTACTGTACCATGACCTTTTCAGTAGTCTAAATCTGACAGGATTGCTTTCCCATTTTTCCAGAAATAGGTAAATTCTCCAGAACAGAAGGTTTCCCAAAGATCAATGACTAGCAACACAGAATACTAAATATAACCTAAGTAATACAGCACTCTATTGCATTATGTGACCAATATTAAATATAAAAAGAGATGAACAGGTTTACCTGATCCTTGCTGAAAGTAACCATGCCCTGGTAAGCAGCATCTGCAGAGGCAAATATGTGTGGGGGATTTGATGACCGCTTCACACCATGGTAAAGCTTGGAAAACTAAATGAAAAAGAAATCTGTTAAAACACAAATTTCATTCCATACAATCAGAGATGTCAGGAAGGATGGTCCAGTGGTTAGGATGCTAGCCTGGGAAGTGGGTTCAATTCCTTTATGTGCCACAGACTCTCTCTGTGATCTTGAGCAAGTCACTTCGTCTCTCTGTGCCTCCACTCCCCATCTGTAAAATGGGGATAATAGTACTGCCCCACCTCACAGGAATGTTGTGAGAGTAAATACATTAGAGAGTGTGAGGTGCTCAGGGGTGGGGGAGACCCACATAAGATAGATAGTAAAGATTTAAAGCAATTTACAATATTTTATAAGGCCTATTTAAAATGTATTTTTCTGGTTTTCAGTGACCAAGACTCCTAATCATGTTACAGGCCTTTTCCTTCTTGTGCATCTTCAATTTTACTAACAATAGTCTACATCAGGAACTGTCCCCATCCTGGAGTTTTTCTTACCTGTGGAGAATATATGCTGAGATTCTGGAAGGGGTTTAAGGCTATTAAAATATCTCCAACATAGGTATAAATTTGTAGATCAGCATAACGCTTCTGAAGCTGATGGATAATTGTATCCTAAGAAGATTATAAGAAATTTGACAGTTAAGCAATATTTTTCAGGATAGTGAGATTCATTGTAAATATATTAAGAACACTGAGTAATAACTGATTATCTTAGATGTTATTTGTCATTTATGTCAAACACGGACCTCACAAACCAATTTTTTTCATAATCTCATACATCTCTCTACAATACTGCAACAAAACCAAATTAAAAGCAATAACCCTGTTTTTTTATTAGTTTATGTTATGCAGGCCAGAGAAGCAAACACTTTAATGCAGTAAATGGCCGTATAGGTTACTGGATGTAGGGAGGGTTCATTGCTGTGCAGTGTAAACTGTCACTTAATTTTTGTAATTTGACCGTTATGGTCATGAGTTCATCATAGAACAAAAAGGAACATAAAACAAGATTGTAATTTTTCAAGTATTACTCCATAAATTTGTTTTAAATGGGAACCCAGCACATTTTTATGTTACATTTTGTTCCTGTTGGAATACAAGTTAGGGTTCCCCCCAGCTAGAATTAACAGGTTCTTTGTACACGTGATATATTAAAACTTCAAGACTATATGTATGGGTTTATCACTGTTTTCATACAAGAGTCTTTATTATCTGTAGCTGGGAAATTCCTTTAAATGCAGTGTTGGTTTTGAATCATTCTAATCCTGGTTTTTGGGGCTAATCTTCAAATTTTTGCAAATAGAAAATAATTTAAACTAGCATCATCCATCATTCAGTTCTATGTCATAGGATTCACTGAAACTGCTTTTATATCACTGCATGGAATATAAATGAACTTGTGATAGCAGATCAGAATCACATGTGGAACAGTTATTCTTTTATGCCAAGACTATGAACAATTAATTTTGTGACACAATGACACTGTTAGAACAAAACCTATAAAACAGAAGCAAGCAATACATGCGATATAATTGTCAGGGCTGAGAAACTCATGCCTGAATGGTACAGTACCTCATCTAGAACCTCTAGGTTTACTAGATCATCATCCAGAGAGTATTTGTCAGCCGCACCCACAGGATAAGGTCTTCTAGTGTGTATTCGTTCATGCCTGCAGGTGTGTCAACAGAGTATCAGTGTTAAAACACTAAAAAATTCATCCAGTGAGAAGTCATAATAATTAACCTAGGGGATAATCTTTTGGAACAGAAAACAGGCACACTCTCTAAACTACTTACCTGAGAGCATTTTGAGGGAAAAATTTTAAATCAATGCATCAGCTTAAAGCCCAGCATAACATCCATATTTCCTCCCACCATATTTCACTCTTATCTTTCTAGCAAGGCTAAAGATTATCTGTAGGCACGCTGTCTCTGAATAATATAGACATTTATTGAAATACCCTCACCTCCTTTCCCATCTCCTCATCACAAAAAGTTAGTCCGACAGAAATGCGAATAAAGTACCAGTTCATCTAATTAAATAATTTTTTTAGGAACTTTAGTTACCAGGGCTACAACAGACAAGAAAGAGTACAACAATATACTTCCTGTTACCTTGGCATTTGCCAGAGTGTCTCCTCAGATGACCCTGGATCTGGTCCAAAACAACATTTTTGAACCACAACTGCCATCAGACTTCAAATTCTATGGATGGTCAGTCAGCTTCTCTTCAGAGATTTAATCATAGTCTTTAAGCCACTCAATTAGAAGCAGAGACAAACTGTCCCATAACCCTTTTCTAATCTGATTACACTGAAGGAATCTTTGAAAAAGCTAGTGTATTTTTTTAAACAACATATCTCATTTTATAAAGAAATTGGGACAAATTAAGTGGGTAGGAAATGTCTTCTACAGAGGAGGTGATATATGAATACTGTGTAAGCACAACCATGTTTTTCTTTACAACAAACATAATCAAAGCATAGCAGGAGAACACCCACTGAGACACAGTAGCATCCTGCTGGGTAACACTAATCATTGATCCTCAATGACAGCTCCTGACAGATTGCTGCTGCATCAGTTGCCATGTACAAAGTAGAAATCACAGGATGATACATTCCTAACCAATAATAAATAGTACATCAGGCAGGTAGGACAATACTAGCATGCTTTTGTTGACACTGCAGATTATGTTGTGTATATAATATAGAAGGTTGATGTGCAAAGAAAAATATACCATGCCATTTTTCCCCATGCATCTGCAACTACTAACTTTGCACCAATATGAAACCCTGTTTCAAAAAGCAGCACAAGGGCTATTGCTTTTTTCCTGTCATATGCAGTTCCAAACTTGAGTTTTCCTACACAACAAGCAATCATACGGTCAGGTGCAGAAGAATTATTTATCAGAATTAGCCTTTTAGCAAATAGGGAGGAGGCGGAGACATTTAACTATAGTGGCACCCTGACTGATAAATACATATTAGATTTAGGATCCTGGTTCTTGGTTTCTCTTTTTACTCAATTTTACTCTGTAGTTTTGGCTACTTAGTGCACTGTAACATCCTAGAAAAATCATCTCTATAGATTCATTTGAACTGCGATTATGTAAAATTGAATCGGGATACAGTTGTTCCATCAGCAATGAAAAAAACAACCACCAAAATACTCGTACATGTTTTTTGAGACAGTCTTATTTATATTTTGCATCCTATGCTCCCACACAATATGGTCACTGACTATGCTGTTGATATGCATAACCAAGAAGTGACCCAGCGAGAGAATGAACAGGAAGTGATGAATTAATAATTACCATAATAGTAGTCATTTCCTCCGGATAGCAGGATAGGATGTGTATTTGTTGAAACTGCCATCAAAGGGGACTTGCCTTTTTCTGTTTTTTTCAGGTGTTTATTTTTTAAAAAGCTGATATTTAGGTTCATAATGATGGGTCAGATCCTGAGCTGGTGTAAATCAATGGAGCTGATCTGGCCCATTGTTGTTGTATTATTGATTGTTTTTGGTATAAGCTTCAACCCAACGTGTCTAATTATATTGCAGAGAAGGATGCCATCATGAGTAATTAGGTCCTCCCAAACATAGGAACATTAGTCCAGAAGAAGAACAAATATTTTAATACCAATTCCTTTATCTGCCCTGAGACGTACAAGGCAAAGTTATTGTCAGAAAAGATGACAGAAGGACACATCCATTTTCACAGATTATTGCCTCCTGGAGGGAGTGATTGCAGGAGCAATGACAAATCACAGCAAATTTGCAACTATTTTGGTTGTGCCTATGTTTATACCAGGAGGAGCGGGGAAGTGGTTACATTCAGACCTACACATCTCCAATTGCAGAGTGGCTTTGTAAACTAATCTATTATCTGATAATATATTAAATTCCAACTGTTTGTTTTCCCTAGGTGATAAATGAGGCAGTTTTATTATTGGAAACCTTCTTTTTTGCCATATACAAACAAATGACTAAAGAAACTACTTTAAGGGCTAGTCTATGCTTAAAACTTACAGTGGCACAGCTGTATCGGTACAGCTGACATAGCTCTGTCCACACAAGTGCTTATGCCGGCAAAATTTATGTTGCTCGGGGTGAGTTTTTTTCACAAAACGTTTTGCTGGCATAAGTGCTAGTGTAGACAAGGCCTTAATCAAACATAAGGAAAACATAAAGACCTCTGTTAACATATATATTCTCTTGTGCTTAACTCATTTTCTTAAGTATGTGATTAGGAAGAGGATATTAGAAGCATAACATCACATTAGCTTAAAATCTCCTACTGGCCTCATCAATTTTTTATTGATCCTATGTCCTGCAGATATGTTGATAGTGAGTAGGTAGGAGGAATGCAAATAGTAATGCTTAATGGTTTTACAAGTGTCAACCCTCTGCAATTAATATCTTACCTAAAAAATACATTACCAAAAAACTGAGTAAATCAATTTTTAATTGAGGGAGATTCATCAAAATATTTTTATGTACAAGATAAAATCATTTAAAACTATCCTTGGTTTTGTGATGTATACAGGTGTGTGTGTGTGTATGTGCACGCACTTATCTATGAAAACAAACAAAAGAGCTTTGACAGAGGATGTTGATGGCAGCAGCATAGGGGAGGATTATTTGGTCATTTGAGGAAGAAAATTTAAAGGGGCCACATGGCCCAAAGAAGAAGACACCCTGGCTGACAGCTCCAAACTCAGGAAGAAGGCAAATTGGATCAAAGATTTTCATAACATGGTGACTGGAAGTAATGTCCACCCCCTCAAATCCCTTCAGAGTTCCTCTTTCTTGGCCTAAACATTATCGGTGCAATGAAACTTATCACAGTTTTTACTTTATTCATAATTTATCTAGGACCAACGTAGAAACAAATAGTTCCTGCATAGAAGAGGCAGGGCAAAAACAAAGAGTCTAAACTCCTAGCCCAAAAACTCCTAGCCAACTCCTAATTATATTATTGTAAACTGAAAGCCAGGGCTGGCCTTAGGGGTGAGCAACCCGGGTGTCTACCCAGGGCTCCGTGGTCAGGGGGTACCAAGCAGCAACACAGATGTGTGCGGGGATGGGGGATGTCCCTATTTTGCCCTGATTCCTCCCAACAGAGGAGGTGATGCACAGATACTCCTTGCTCCCCCCCCCAACTTTCTTCTGCACCCCCCTAGAGGGCTGTGAGTGGGGAGTGAATAGCAATGCCACGGCTCCCTGCATTCAGGTCACTTTCCAGACCTGGGCAGTGCTGTGAGGTGAGAATCAGGAGCTGCTGCTCTCTGCCTTCCCCTTATGCAGCCTAAGTGAGGCAAGTGACTTGGATGCAGGGAGCCCTGGCATTGCTCCTCGCTCCCCCATTCACAACCCCCTAGGGGGGCAGGGAGGAATAGCATTGCAGAGGGGGAGCAGGCAGCAATGCCAGCCTGTCCCTACATGCAGGTCAGTTTCCCCATGTGGACGCAGGAGGGAAGTACAGGGATTAGGGGTGCAGGAAGGGGATGCAGGGGTTATGGGCAAAGGGGCCACAGTGCAGAGGATAGGGGTGCAGGAAGGGAGTGCAGGGGTTAAGGGAAAAGGCAGCACAGTGCAGGGGTTTGGGCAAAGGGAGGTACAGAGGTTAGGGGAGAAGGAAGGTCAGGAGGGGGTTGAGGAGAAGAGGTTGTTCATTGTTATTGTTATTATTGTGTATTTTGCAAATAATTTCAGACATACGTCCCAGATCAGATGCCTGAAATCATGCTCAATTTTATCAGTGATTACCAGCTCTCAGCGCCTCTGTACTAGCACAAGATGGGTCTCTCTCGACTTCTGTCTGCCTGGCTTTTCTCCTTCCCTTACTCTATTATTGGAAGCATGCAGAAACCCAAGTATAAGTGGAAATAAGCCATCTATCATGCCACCTGTATTACTGCCCTACTGCTGGTGATGGTACTACCTTCAGGGCTCGGCACCAGCCAGCCACCACTCTCTGGCCTCCCAGCCAGTTTTTAGTTTTTTCTGGCACCTCTTTCAATACAAATTAAACACTGGGGGGGGGGGGGGGGGGTGCAGTGGGGCCCTTGTGGGGATGGGGAGCTGGTGAGGGCCTGGGGCAATGGGGGTGCATCAAACTACAAGTTTGCTCAGGATGCTGTTTTCCCTAAGGCCAGCCCTGCTGAAAGCAAACACAGGTTTGCTCCTGGACTAAAGACTTTTCAAGGAAACTATTGAACACAATGGGAAGAATTAACTGTGACTCTCCCACTGACCTTAATGACAGTCATAACATAACAACATAACCATAATGACCATAACATAATAAAATTTAACATCCTGGGGCGGGGGCGGGGGGGAAGGAGGAGGGGGCACTGAAGCAGCATTTAATTTCAGAAAGAGGACCTACTCAAAAATGAGCAAGTTTGTTAAACAGAAATTAAAAGGTACAGTGCCAAAAATGAAATCCCTGCAAGCTACATGGAAACTTCTTAAAGATACCACAATAGAGGCTCAATTTAAATGTATACCTCAAATTAAAAGACATAGTAAGAGGACCAAAAAGTGCCACCATGGCTAAACAACAAAGTAAAAGAAGCAGTTAGAGGCAAAAAGGCATCCTTTAAAAAGTGAAAGTTAAATCCTATTGAGGAAAATAGAAAGGAGCATGAACTCCAGCAAGTGAAGTGTGAAAAATAAAATTAGGTAGGCCAAAAAAGATTTTGAAGAAAAACTAGCCAAAGACTCAAACTATAACAGCAAAGATGTTTTAAGTACATAAGATGCAAGAAGCTGGCTAAACAACCAGTGGGGCCACTGGACGATCAAGATGCTAAAGGAGCACTCAAGGATGATAAGGCCATTGTGAAGAAACTAAATGAATTATTTGCATTGGTCTTCATGGCTGAGGATGTGAGGGATAGTCCCAACCTAAGCAACTCTTTTTAGGTGACAGATCTGAGGAACTGTTCCAGATTGAGGTGTTTTAGAGGAGATTTTGGAACAAACTGGTAAATTAAATGGCAATAAATCACCAGGACCAGATGGTATTCCCCCAAGGGTTCTGAAGGAACTCAAATGTGAAATTGCAGAACTCCTAACTGTGCTATGTAACCTATCATTTAAATCAGTTTCTGTACTGGATGACTAATGTGACACCAAATTCTAAAAAAGGCTCCAGAGGCGATCCCAGCAAATACAGGCCAGTAATCCTAACTTCAGTACCAGGCAAATTGATTGAAACTATAGTAAAGAAGAGAATTATCAGACACACAGATGAATATGATTTTTTGGGGAAGAGTCGATATGGTTTTTGTAAAGAGAAATCATGCCTCACCAATCTACTAGAAATCTTTGAGGGGGTCAACAAGCATGTGGACAATGGTGATCCAATGGATACAGTATACTTAGATTTTCAGAAAGCCTTTGACAAGTCCTTCACCAAAGGCTCTTAAGCAAAGTAAGTTGTCATGGGATAACAGGGAAGGTCCTCTCCTGCATCAGCAACTGGTTAAAAGATAGGAAACAAAGGGTAGGAATAAAGGGTCAGTTTTCAGAATGGAGAATGGTAAATAGTGCTGTCCCCCAGAGGTCTGAACTGGGGACCAATAAAAAAGTGGTAAGCAGTGAGGTGGCAAAATTTGCAGATGATACAAAGCTACTCAAGATAGTTGTCCAAAGCAGACTGCAAAGAATTACAAAGGGATCTCACAAAACTGGGTGAGTGGGCAGCAAAATGGCAGATGGACAAACAAAAGGAAGTATTTCTTCACACAACACACAGTCAACCTGTGGAACTCTTCGCCAAAGGATGTTGTGAAGGCCATGACTATAACGGGGTTCAAAAAATAACTAGTACGTTCATGAAGGATACATCCATCAATGGCTACTAGCCAGCATGAGCAGGAGTGCAAAACCATGTTCTGAAGTGTCCATAGCCTCTGTTTGCCAGAAGCTGGCAATGGGCAACAGGGGCTGGATCTCTTGATGATTATCTGCTCTGTTCATTCCCTCTGAAGCATGTGGCATTGGCCACTGTCAGAAGACAAGATACTGGGCTAGATGGACCACTGGTCTGACTTAGTTGGCCATTCTTATATTCTTCTTATGTCATAATGGAAACACTGACACAATCTTAAATATAACATCACAAATGGCCTGTCTATAAGAGGAATCTGTGTGATCTCCAGTATAAACACATATAGTGTAATCAGGTTGGGAATCAGTAGTTTTCTTGCCCACAATCATTTTCAGTTTTTTGTCTTTTAACTCCATCCCTTGATATTTATACAGATGATGTCTGGAAGAGTTACATTTAACCTTCATTAAATCCTGTACAGCATTTTCCAGTCTGAGCATTATATTTGGTTTTACTTGTCATTATTATCTGTATCCTAGCTCACGTGCAGAGGAAATTACAAGCTCGATGCACTATCAAATTCTTTACAGTTAATTGATTTCAAAACTGAATGTGAGCTGCCAAAGTAGCTGGCTATCTGGTTGTAAGACATTCCCCTCCTCTGATAGGCTGCTGCACTAATCAAACTGGCTAATGAGAATGTGGGAGCTGCCTTTCCACTGCAGTTCTAGTCCTGCTATTTGACAGGGTACCCTGAACCTACCGACCCTTCTGAGCCTGCTGTCTGTCTGCATTCTTTTACTTTTAGCTAGCAGGCTTTTAGACTTGCCTCCTACCCAAATGACAAATTTACTCTCTCTCATTTGAAGGGCATGATGATTCAACACCAGGTTCTACCAGCTTCAGTCAGCATGACCCACAGAGAAGAGTCCCCAGTAACGAGCAGCAGTGTCAGCAAGCACCTTCAACTTCCCTTTCTTTGGGGAGTTCACATCTGACCAGTGCAGCCCCAATAACGGGCTGCAATAGGCAAGGAGAGGATGGGGGCAGAGTGGCTGTGGGATGGGACTGATTCAAGATATTTCTTGGGCAATCTTCATGAGTGGATCTCCTATTGGCAGATAGCTAACTGCAGCTTAAAGCTGCCCTCCCTCTGGAGGGTCCCACCAGTATGGCATGTGTAGTGATGTATGGTGTACTGGTGTGACTGGAGCAGCACCCCCTTGTGGACCTTCTGGATGCTGCTACGCTGCTGTGTGGGGAGGAAGAAATCTCTATTTCTGGTGTCCACTGAGGCAGACTGTGACTCACTGGCTAATTGTCCCTTCAGTCTTATCCCCTTCTGGGAAGGGTTGAGGGTTTCAGCCTCGAAATGTTCTACAACAAAAAGCAAACCTAACTCGCTACTGGGCCTCCCCCAGTCTCCAGGAGAGCATTTCTGCCCTTTCCTTTGGGCTTAGTTCCCAAACAGTCTCTGATTCATGCACTGCTCACACCTTGGGGTCTAACTGTTCCTCCCCAGTGGCTGCTCAAGCAATCATGCCTGTCTCTCTGCAACTCTGCAAGTGATGCTCCCTTCAGGCAGAGAGAGACAGAGCTCTGTCCTCCTTCCTGACCAGTCAGCCTTGAAATGAGCCAGGTTCTCCCTTTCATTGCCCCTCCAGCCTTGGCATTGGCTGCAGGTACAGCAGGGCACACAGGCTCTCCTTAATCCTTTCTGTACTGTGTAGGACACCTCTGTTCCATCTCAGGGGAGTATAATTAGCACCTTTCTGTGCCAGCATGAAACCTGACGGTTACTTTTTCTTAGGAATAAGCTGATGGTTACTTCTTTCTCTCTCTCTCAGAGAAATGCACACAGCAACAAAGCACCATCTTTGCATAGAGACAGGGTGGCCTAGTATGAATGAAATAAGAACCCATACGCTCTGATGCTAAATCTTCACTCATCCCTATAACCATGAGAAGTTGAGCTGGCCAGAAGCTGGCAGAACAAATTGCCTGACTGGCCCTCCTGAAGGGAAGAACTATTGGTAGAGGGGAGCACAGGCTCTCCAGATGGCAGAAAAACAGCAGCAGAGAGGAGGAAGCCAGATCTGGACTGGGGCTCCTGAAAGCTTCTGTTAATTTGAGAACCAGCCATTTTGAATCATAACCATTTGGGATTTGCCAAACACTAATTTGCAACCATCAACTTGATTCTTCCAGACTTCAGACCAGCCATTAGTAATCCTTGGGAGTGCTACAAAAGACCATGCTTTTGTCAACTTTAATCACTATGATGGCTGATTGACAGGGTTAGCAATGTCTTTACAGGGTGGCAATGGATTAACTCTGACACCTCTTTGTTACAACGCAGCCATTACAGATTTATCTACTTTACCTGCTATAACTGGAATTGTCCCATATTAACTTCCTCTAAAAATCAGCCAGATGCCATCAAGGGACTTATCAATGACCCGCAAACTATTTATTAAGCATGCTTATGCTAGACATGACATCCGTTACCTTTTCATCTCCTACCATCGATAGCATTCTACAGGGGGGCCTTCTAGGGCTTTTTTCTGTTACTCTTCTATTTTGATCTTCATGTGATAGTTTCTCATCACAACACCATAATCTGAAGAAATGATTTTGTTGCTACATTGTCCTAACATTTTGAGGGATGGTTCAGGAGGATGCTGCCAAGCGAGGATTAAAATGCATATTATAGTATTTTTTAAAATTGTTTCTAAATTCCAATATTTTTCAAAACGTGTTTTCCCTCACCAGGATTTGCAATAACTCCCCCAAACCCAAAAAGAAGAAACTGTTCTTATTGAATTTGTATTCCTCCATCTCATACATGACCACTCTCTGCTATTTTAGATTTGCTCTTGATTGCTGGACTGGATACAATGATTTCTTATTTTAGGGTTTCTTTCTATATGCTGGCTGAGAATTTCTGAGTATTTGAAACTTCAGGAGAAACTATTTGTACAGATGTTTCATGAATAATATTTTGGTGTTTTTTCAACCTGCTAGTAGAATGGTTGACATTTTTCGAAACGCCAACAAAATATTTACACACTTTCTATTTTTTTTTTTTTTTGCATTTTTTTGACTAAATCCACTCATAAGTACTATGCTGTCAGAAATATTTCTTGCACTCATTTTTTAGTTTTGAAAAAAAAAATACCATGGAAGGATTTAGTTCAGGGATAAATCCATATGAAAAAATAAAGATTTGGCAATCAGATCTAAGGAGAGAGAAAAGTAGGTAGAATTTTGAGTTTCCTGACTTTGAAGTTGCCCCTCTAAATGTAGCACGACAAGACCCCAAGTCTTTAAGCATTTTCCATGTAATTTAATTTACTGTCTAGCTTAAAGGATATTGTGAGGTTTTGACACCTGTTTTTCCATTGTTTAAATTTAAAGCCAGCTACCAGCCCTACCAAGTTTGGGTGAAGTTCTGACATGTACAAAAGGATGAGGATAATATTTGACTGGGTTTATAAATGAATTCCACAACACACACCCAGTATATATTTCCAGTGAAGTCAGCTCAAAGAGCAGTTTAACATTTAGGAATATCAGGAAACAGGCTTAACCCATTATGATATCTTCCTTCAGCAGGCTGGCAATCAGCCTGGATGGGGGAATCTCTTGCGCCATGAATGTTTGGAAAAGGAACAGCTCTCCCTTATATTCTCTCCTAATGGATTACCCAACACATCCAAACACCATTTCACAAAAAATATTTACTTACTGGAACGGATTTAGTGACAGAACGGGGAACAAAACTTGGTTATTCTAATTCCCTGTCCTATTTTATTATTATAATTATTATTTATATAGTGTCAGAAATGTTCCATGCAAATTGATGAGGTCCTTACCTGGTAAAATTTACAATCCAAATATAGCAAGACTGTGCCCTAACCACATTATTACACACCCTCCTTTATTTACAGCACACAGTATTTGTCAGAAAGTCTTTATAGAAACTGGATGTGTATGAGAGCTCTGCTCATTTACTCCTGAACCACGCATCCATATTCTATCACTGATACCCTTTTTTGAATTTGAGTACAACTTCCTTCCTGTTTTCCTCAGTTCATTACTATGTGGGGCCTGAGTCTATCAAAACAAACTATATTCCTTTCCCTCATTCAGCATGAGGTTACTTTCTGTAGAAATATACTCAGTCCCTTCCCCAGTATCTCACATTCATTATGTAAAGCCAGGTTCAATAACTAGGGGTTTGATACTATCCTCTACATTTTCTGAAAAAATGCTCTCCTTCCTAGGGGCATCTAAATCTTGATGCATGTGAGATTATTCTGGCTCCCGAGATGGGCTGCAAATTAGTTTCCATTTGCTAAAAAGTGATTTTGGCTCCAGGATAGAGAGAAAACTGGAAATGATAACCTCACTGGAATACTGGTAACTGAAACCCAGGATTCCGGTTTCTGGACTTTTCCTTATCCACTAGCTACAATATTTTAAAATGAAAACATTATGTAAATATTGTTACAGTAAATGTGGTAATGAAATATATGTGGATATGATTATTTAACATTTATATTGCAGTAGCGCCTAGGAAACAAACAAACTCCAACAGCCCCATTGAGCTAGGTCCTGTACAAACGTATAGTAAATGACAGTCCCTGCTCCCAAAGAGCTTACTTGCTGGAGTTGGAGGAGATGGGGTAATAAAATTAATGTCCAGAACTCATCTCCATGCAGTTGTGACCCATGATTTTGGGCTAAGGGTTTACCACGTGAGAGAAGAAGGGACAGGTCAGACACAAAACCAGAGGGCTAAAGGAAAGCTAGCGGGTGAAATCCTGACTCCATTTAAGTCAACAGCAAAACATGCAGGATTTCACCTAGACAGAGCAGCCCAGATCCCTGGCCCACAGTGGCATGAAGTAGTCAGAAACCTGCAATATCAATGGTGATTCTCCCAGTGTTGGACAAATCCCTCACTGGCACAGAGACAATCACAGCTTCCCACAGCATGTGTGACTAAAATGCAACTGCATTCCAGTGATCTGTCTGCCAGGGTGGCCCCTTGGGTTGTGGGCAGCTGAAAAGATTTGATCAGCCCTCAAGCAGTTCTACATTAAGCCATGGGGCTTGCATGGCATCCATCCATCCAAACTAGTGGGAATCCAGCTATTGCAGGAAACAAGAGCAGGCAAGACAGCACAGCGTGGGCTCCAGCATGGATAATACAAGCCTGGCATGGATCCTGGATATCAACTTGGCTTACTAGCCTGCTCTGAAACCCACACTGCGCTGTCTTCACTGCTATTATTTCCCACATTAGCTGGATTCAAGCCAGCTCAGGTAAGCTAGCTCATGCACAGCTTCTGTGCAGCACACCCCAAGGTTACTTCCCATTTTTAAATAAGGATTTTCCATCTGCACCCTTTCTAAGAAATTGACAGTATGACAAACACCATGGAGACTAATGGCTTTGAGGAGAGCAAAACAATTGCACAGGAAACTGAAGATAAAGGCTGCAGGAACCATAATGGAAGACAGGAATGCTGTGCCCTGATTTCTGCTTCCTTGAGTCTAGATAAAGCCCACTAACCAGAGTGCTGGCTGTCACATTAAAGAAGAGGTGGTCTTAGAGATAGCATGGACCTGTTCCACTGAGGGTTTTATCACTCAGTATACATTTGAAATGGATCTGACAGCGCGAGGGTTCCAGTGCAGAACGGGAAGCATGGGCATAATAGGCTTTGGTTTACACCTTGGAAGTATTGTTTACCAGTTGCTGTGTCTTCGTTAATTCTTTGTTAATTTCTTGCTTAGATCTAGATAGAGTAGGTTGCAATTGTCTAGCCTGGATCTGACGAATGCATGAACTACTGAGGCTAGGAATTTATCCAAGATTAATTGATTGAGGCTTCTTATTAGCTGGAGATGGAGGGAGCACCTTAAAGTAACTGACTGGGACAAGCTGCAACCCCAATAGAGTCCCTTGTAGCCAGGTGTGACTCAGTTTCCCCACACTGTCCTTTGACCTACTCTGACTATAGGAGTATCCTGGTCCTCCAGACAGACCCCTTTTCAAATTTCTTTCCTTTTTGGGGCCAGAGTCTTTTAACAAAGACCAACAGAAAGGTAAAGGTAAAGCCCAGCTGGGCTCAGTTAGCCCTCTCTTCCTCACAAGTGCAACTCTCCCACTACAGTTCCTCCCCACACCTTCTCTCAGACTCCTGTGCCTTTATTAACCCCACAGTCCAGAGGCTGACTCACTCCCACACCCCCGCTCCCCTCACTCTGGAGTTCAGGTAAGCTACAGCTCCTCACCTCCTTCACCCCTGGAGTAGCCTGTCTGCTCTGCTCTGCTTCCCCCTTCTCAGTCTACTTTTAGGTTGCTTCCCAGAGAGGAGGCATTTCCCACCTCCACTCCCCTGGGATGCCTCTCTCCAAGAGCTCATTCAGCTCATAAAAAAACCCCAAACCCAGCTTTCCCTTAACTGGACTTTATCTCTCATTAGGCCTGGTCCACGCTCCAGGTGCACCCAGGCTGGTTAATTGGCCTCTCAAGCCCATGTTAAGCCTTTCATGACATGTGTGGGGTACACACCCTATCACGCTGATGTTATTTGATTTTCCAGAGTCAGTGATGTGTCCAGCACGAAATTAAGACTAAGCACTATCTTCACTGACAGAGGACATATGTCTTTGACTGAGAATGAAGTGATGGTGTTTACCACCGCTGCAGAGCATTCACGTCTTTCAATTAAGCATCATTTTGGGCTTTCCTGGTTTCAATTTGCACCATTCTTCTCCTTAATTTCTTGCTTCAATGTAAATTGTGAAATAATAACTTGAGTTACATATCTCTACATCTCTGCAGCAATTCTACATCAGTTCTCCTAAGGTTTTTAGCCTATAGCCCTATCTCTTGCCTTGTGGTCTCACAAAATAAGCAAGGCTGATCTTCTTATATGGATTCCGGACTTAGATGAGACACCATCAAAGAACACATGGATGCTGAATCAATAATGAATCAATGCGTGATAGTGGGCAGCACTATGATACTGAAGTCTTTCAAATGAGACATAAAAGAGGAATCTCCTGATCACTTGTGGTTGCTAATGATCATGGCTCTTTTCACAGAACTCCTGACAAATTCCCAGTTCTAGATAACTGCAGTCTGCCTCCTTATATTTTCCCTGAAGTTTTAATGGGAAAATATATTATTTTCTGCTCTTTCTTCTAGACAATTTTGTAGTGTACGGAAAAAAAGTTTCCATATTTCCACACCAAAGCAGTGGTTAGATAGCTGATTTTATATTAAGACAAACATTTTATTATACATTACATAAACATGTACACATTAAAGAGTGAGAGAAAGCTCACACACCTGTGGTGCGGCAAAAAGGTTTTATCATCATGGCCCAAAAAAGTCCAATTTATTTAGAAAAGGTGAAGCTAGTGTACAAGTGACTTTGCAGGACAGCGCAAATGAATGCCAATACAACTTTTATATAACATCACACCATCACGTGTTCTGTGTCCATCATATTCTTTACTGAAAACTCTTTTTAAAATGCTTTAGAGAGTTTTAAAACTTTTAATTGGTTCTGTTTTTTATATCCCTCTGTTGTACAGCCAGGTCCCTTAGTATCAAGAGTTCAACTGTACAGACCTCTGAGGAAGAAGAAAATTATAACTAACAAGTATTAAATATCTTGAAAAATTAACTTAATTAGTTTTTCTAGCGATAATAATCATATGATTATTAGCACAAGTCCAATATCTCAGTGTTTTCCAGAGCTGGAAGTAAAAGCCCATTGAGAAGCAAGAAATCTACCACTTCCAAAAGTATCTAGTGGCAATGTTTAGAGATGGCCATATATAAGCTATTAGACTTTACTTAGATTGGAAGCTCTTTGGCGCGCGCGCGGGGGGGAGGGGACTGTCTTTTTGCTAAATGTCCAAATAATACCAAGCAAGACTGTGCCTGATTCCTGATTGGAGCTCTAGGTGCCATTGCAATTAAAAATTAAATTTGTTGCTGGTCTAGGGCTGAATATTGTCCATCCTGAATCTCAGCTCAGTGTAGTTTAGGGTGGAAAGGACACCATTAAGGGGGTGGAGAGTATCAGGAAATATGTTTCTGACAGGTTGTTTTATAGAAATGATGGCTTTGTGAAAGTGTTCAAGGTTTTGGAATGTTAGACAAAGTCATTGGCTGATGGATAATGGGGTGGACTGCAGCTAAGGCAACCAAAGGTGCATGATAAGTGCAATTTATTACAAGGTTCCATGAGTAATTACATGGCTGTCACTTCCTAATAAATGTGTGTGTGCACATGCACGCATACACACACACACGTCCCTTTCCATCACAGAGGTATTGCAAAGTGTCATGTATTATTATTAATTTATTATTTGTATGTTAGTAGTGCCTATGAGTCCTAGTCATTGACCATGCCTCCCTCATGCTAGGTGCTGTACAAACACATATAAATATACAATATATAAATATAAATATATAAATATACAATATATTATTATTCTGTGTCTAGCAGGTGGACCCCAAACCAAAACCCACCATTCCAAAACAAACTCCTGCAAACTCAACTTGTATTTCATTATAGATGGTTGAGTTTGACACTTCCAATTATAAGACCCTGTTGTCAGTTGCTTATATCTTTGTGAAATTTTAACCATTTGGGCTGAAATTTTCCATGCCGGGTGTCTTCCTCAGCTTGAATTTCTTTGGAAAATTTCAGCCAACTGTTTCTGAAAACAAGAATAATGAAAAACATGTTGTTTTGCTATGTTAAAAAATTCTTGAAACCTTTTCTTTGAAATGCTCTAGCTCTTCTATGCTTTGGAGCAGAACTTGAAATTTGGCAGCAGCATGGCCTGTATGTCATGAATGTACCTTTTGCCATTCCCATGAAAATCCACCCACAATTTGCCAAGTTATAAGCCTTTGAATAGGTGCAGTTCACATGTCCTCAGTAGAGATTTATTTGATTTTAACAGCTAAAATCTGACTTTGCGACCTTAATTATGTTTTTAATGTAGTTTCTCTGTGTATAATATTAATAATTGTGTTGGGAAAATGTGACTGATATGCAGAGGAAAAAATGATTGCCATACTGTGCTGAGAAATCTTCTTCACAATACTCAGCAGAAGTAATACTTCATTTAATAAGAAACTGACAAACATGGAATCATAGCAATGTTAAGCTGGAAGAGACCTTGAGAGGTCATCTAGTTAATCATCCCCCCCCCCCCACACACACACACACACACAGCCGAGGCAGGACCAACTATGTGTATCCAGACCATCTCTGACAGGTATTTGATGGGGATTCCACAACGTCCCATGGAAACTTATTCCAGTGCTTAGCTATCCTTATAATTAGAAAGTTTTTCCCCAATATCTACTCATGCTGCAGATTAAGCCAATTATATACTAAGTGGTCTGTGGGTTCATGATTTCTGAAAATTTCCACTTGCTATTTCCTGTATCTAAGGCTTATATTGTGCTTTCACAGACCCTGTGTTGTGGTGGCACTGCCCCAGTAATAGCACAAGGAAGGAATTATGCCCCAAAACAGATAGGATTCCTTCTTAGCTCTTCTTTGTTTGGGGTGGAGATAATAATCAGCTACTGGTCTTGATAGTAGCAGATTGCTACCCTCTCTGCAGCTGAGCTGCTCTGGCCATAGCATGTGAAGGGGACAGAGACAAGGCTCCATCCATTCAACGTGAGTGGGTGAGTGGGCAGTGCACGCTTACTTCTGTATGTTTGGACCCACAGCCATGGTTCTATGCTGGCAAGCCAAACTATTTCTGATGTTAGTGAAGATCAGCCTAAAGATGGCAATACATTCTGTATATAATGTAATTGGAAAGGATCGGATTGTAAATTCTTTGGAGAAGGAACCATGTCTTCTTACAGGTTTATACAGCATCTACTGCAGTGGGGCTGCTGTCATGCTTGGGACTCTGGATGCTACTTAATCATAATGGAGAAGAACTGATTGAACGTGGAGCAGAGTATCTATGACAGTAGCACAACATGCACAGAGATAGGTTATGATAGTCAAACACAAGGTCACACTGGGAGCTCTGGGAGACACAATCATTCCCCCCAGCTAACAGGCATGTAGGGGGAATTCACATGCTGCATCCAACTTTTGGGTGTTGCAGCCTGCATTCTACAGTACTCGCAGCTAGCTCTGTGCAGTGGCATGGAGAAAGGAGTGTGGCCATGGCCCTGACTCCTCCTCACCTCCTTTGTAGAGAGTAGAGACTTTGTAGAGACTGATGCTCTTGGGGTGCAAAGAGGAAACAGCCTTTGAGCTCCTCCAAACACTGGAAGGACACTAGTGTGTCTAGATGTTCTGCATGACACATAACTGGGGTGCGGAAACTCCTTATGACTTCTCCCCACCACCCCATATTCATGTTATACCCAGAGGCAATTTGGTCCAGAGGGGAGATAAAACAGAAACTGTTCTGGTGTGAGCCTGATGCATTTAGCCCCTTGTGCTAGAAGAGGGATTCCCCAGTAGAAAAATAGGGAAGACATGTTCACCTTGAAACTGCACCTCTAGCTATTCCAGTAGTTTAACTTGTACATGTGCATTTAGGCTTTTCCTTTTTAATCAGCAGATTCTTACAGTATATAAATATATACATTTTTATGAGTTATGAATCATGACATTTAATTTTCTTCATCAACATTAGTAGGTATTTTTTTATAATAATGGGCCAGAGCTAATCTAGTACTAGACAAATTTTATATTACAAAATGATTGCTGAGCACAGGAAGGTGTGTTCATTTGCATTTAAATTCACTTTCAAAACAGTGAAATCCTGCCACCCTCTGGACAGTAACCAAACAAAGAGACATTTCTTGCAGTCAGCCTCAAAGGCTGGAAAAAAGGACCATTGGCTAATGATGAACATTCATTGCTTTTTTTAATCACATTTTTTAAATTAAGTATTAGGCTGACTAAAAAATAATAGTTGTTATTAAACCACAGACAAAACAATCGTTTTAAGTATTAAAGGGCCTCCCCTCACTAGTAATAGCTAACCAAGCTGCAGCCAACTTTAAAATCTTCAATTCTTAATCTTTCCTGATAATTACTTTACTGTTAATGTTTATGCTTTCAGGTTTGCTACCAAAACACAACAGAATTTCTATCCACGCAGTGTAAAAGGTTTATTTGCTGATCAATAAAAATTCTTATATTAGCAGTATTAGTGATAAATCCACTAAATGAATATATACAATAACAAAGTCAAATAGGAGAGAGAAAGACAGAGTGGCATTCATGTTATGGTTGAACAAAATTAGTTATAAAGGTATGAGTGAGAAACTTGTTTCTCCATTTGTACGGCATGCAGCACTTAATACAAATAAAACTCCTAATGCATGTAGGTGATCATTTGAGGTAATAATTTTCTGCAAATTAAACATTGTAAATTGTGTTTCCAGGTCTAGTCAGAGGAAAGCTACAGAATAGTGCAATGCACAGTACCTTATTTTGGCTACAAAGCCTAACTGTTCTTGTGCTTGGATGAGATCAGCCAGCTGTTTTTGCAGAGACATATCCTTACCATGGGCTTGCCTAATAAATGGATGCTCTAAAAGGTGAGTGACTGAAGGACGCTTTTCAAAATCCTTAATAAGACACCTGCAGAAACAGAGCAATAGCATTACACATACAGTATATGCTGTTTGTTACAAAATCGTTTAATTTGACCTGAACATTAAACTGTTGGCTTATTGTCTGGCAGTTCCTATCACAGAGACCAGATTACTTTTTCTACTTATGGGTGTTATTGATTATATGAGAGGGCCACATTCACTTTAGTATAAATCTGTATATTAGTATAAATCTGGAATAACATTACTTAACTCAATGAAGTTACTTCACATTTGTACTGGTGTAACAGAGCAGAATTTGGATCAGTCAACATATGTCAATCTTTTAAAAAGAGTAAATAATATAAAGTACAGGTATGCAACATCATTGTAGTCTTGTTTTGTAGTATCCATTCAAAATAGTGTTCATCTGAGAACAAGGAGCGAAATCCTGTAGTAATTCATTTCCTACATATTCTCCAATAGGACTTCAGGATTTAGTCCAATGAAATAAAAGAGTAAGTAAACTCTGGTCAGAACAATTTCATGCCAAGATTTTAATAAACTAAGAATGTTTTCAATGGGCTATCACATACTGTGGTGATGCGTGTAGGTATAAGAACCTAGACAGGTAAATTAGCAAACCTACTTAATATAGATTAGACTAGACACAAGTGACTCAGACTTAAATGCTAATCAGGATGTGCAAGTTCAATCGCTGGCAGATCAGGTGATCTCATAATGAGCAAACAGACAGAGCTTATTAAATTAACATGGAATAATGTTTAACTAGTAAATATCATAGAGTACAGTCAACCATCTAAAATCTAGGAAGCCATGATTAGAAGTATAATTCAGTGCAAGAACGGTAAAGCTGGAATAATATGACCCAAATAAAGAAATGTGTTTAAAGGATCAAATTTTTTCCAAAAGTGTCCTTTAATTTCTTTATGTATCAGTTGGTTCAATTTTATTTAGTTCAGTAATTATACCATGATTGTAATATAATGATCATTTGAGAATCAACAAAAGAAAAACTATAATATAGTATATATGGCAATCCTAGCATATATCTATTGCCGTTTCACTGAACTCCTAGTGGACTCCGGTCCAAGATGAGTTAGTCTGAATAAATGCTTTAAAATTAGCATGTTTTTACACTTCATATTTTAGAAGCTTTAAAATTAACATGTTTTTACACTTCATATCTACTGATATTTCATGAAGCAATTACACCAATTATACATTTAAAGAAGACTTTTCTTTACATAGGAAAATTTGACAAGCAGAGGATACCATTTTACACAAAAAGTGCAATGAAGCTGTCATACCTTTTACAGCACTCAATACTCTATCAATAGCAATCTGCAGACTTTAAATTATATCTAAAATATTATATATTTTAGTTGATTAGAAAATGACAAAATGTACTAGTGAATT
Organism: Emydura macquarii macquarii; assembly: GCF_026122565.2. Taxonomy (NCBI): domain Eukaryota; kingdom Metazoa; phylum Chordata; order Testudines; family Chelidae; genus Emydura; species Emydura macquarii. The sequence continues at coordinate 75,925,545 of NW_027131390.1, forward strand.
ATTAAAGTTCAGCCTCACCTTGAATATTTTCTAGAACATTAAAGCTTGGTTCCCAGAATAATCCTGCAACATCAGTCTTTCAAAATAACTTTAATAATTTTGGTTCATCAGGAACATTTTCACAGCCCCTTCTCATTGACCATCCTCTAGTCCAGAAAAGACAGTCTGTAAAATTTTACAATTGATCAGAAGAGTTTTGCTGTCTGTTAGAACTGGAGCTTCCTGATAGAAAAACTAAACCAACAGAACCTACATTATATCTCCATTCCTCTGACTGCAGAGCTATAAATACTACTCCTGCCCCTCCATGAAAAGAAATCAATCATTTGGCTTTTACAGGTTCTGAGTCCTTTTTGTTTTGTTTTAGGGATTTTTAATTTGTTTGTTTCTTTTCCATGATTTATAAAAGTGAATGCACTCACATATAAAATTTTGGGCATGTCAATCTCCATTTAAATGTATACCCTTCTTTTTAGAGAGAGAGAAAGTGAGTGTAAAAGGAGAGCTAATATTATAAACAAAAATGAGAGAAAACACACAAAACTATCAAGCATTCAAATCATGTATTCTTTATTTACTAGAACTAGCGATTTACTTTATTTCAAATGTCTATCATGAGACATTAATACTGAAAAGTTTATATTGAATTCATTTGAGGCTTACCACCCTAACAGTAATATATCACAGCGGAAAAGTCAAAAATATTATTTTGATATTATTGACAATACCAGGTGCAAAGACAACATTCCAATTTTTTTTTTTAAGACAAAACAAGGTTACTTACCATTCCAATATAGGTGTGTGCGTGCCCCGTGCACAGATTCCCAGAACTTTTTTCCCTTTGGCAAGCCCCGTAGGGTCGGCTCAGGCGCCCCCTGGAGTACCGCACTCATGCTGCTGTACATAGGGTGCCTCCGACAGTCCCTTCTTTCTCCGACTCCAACAGTGGGGACGGAGGGTGGGTGTGGAATGGATATGAGCAGCACATCTCGAAGAACAACAGTTACTGGTAAGTAACCTTGTTTTCTCTCTTCGAGTGATTGCTCATATCCATTCCAATATAGGTGATTAAATAGCCATACCTTGGAGGTGGGTAGGAGTCAGCAATGAGCCGCTGTTGCCAGCACGGCCCTGCCGAAGCCCGCGTCCTCTCTCGTCTGCTGCACGATGGCGTAGTGGGACGTGAAGGTGTGGACCAATGACCAGGTTGCCGTTCTGCAGATGTCCTGCAGGGGCACTCGTTCCAGGAAGGCCGTGGACAAGGCCTGGGCTCTGGTTGAGTGCGCTGTTATGGTTCCTGGGAGCGGCACCTTCGCCCGCTGGTAGCAGGTCCTGATGCAGGTGGTGATCCAGGTGGAGATGCGCTGGGTGGAGACAGGTGAGCCCTTCATCCGGTCCGCCACTGCCACGAACAGCTGTGTTGACTTCCGGAATGGCCTGGTCCACTCAATGTAGAAGGCCAAGGCTCGTCTGACGTCCAGCGAATGCCATCTCTGCTTATCCTCCGAACCGTGTGGTTTAGGAAAGAACACGGGGAGGAAGATATCCTGGTTATAGTGAAACTGGGACACCACCTTAGGCAGGAACACTGGGTGGGGTCTCAGTCGGACCTTATCTTTATAGAAAACCATGTAGGGGGGCTCTGAGGTCAATGCTCTTATCTCGGAGACCCTCCTAGCCGATGTAATGGCCACCAGGAAGGCTACCTTCCAGGAGAGGACAAGCAGCGGGCATGTAGTCATGGCTCGAAGGGGCGTCCTGTCAATATGGCGAGGACCAGGTTCAGATCCCAGGGAGGCACCGGGTCACAGGCCTGCGGGTATAGCCTCTCCACCCCTTTGAGGAACCTGACTGACATGGGGTGGGAGAATAAAGACCGCCCTTCCATCGGCTCATGGAAGGCCGAAATGGCCACCAGGTGCACCTTCAGGGAGGCCAGTGCAAGACCCTGGAGAGCTTCGGACGGAGGAGATACTCCAAAATCACCTGTATGGGAGAACAGCTCGGTGGGATACCACGGGACTCCGCCCAACAGGTAAAACGCTTCCACTTGGCCCGGTACACCACTTGAGTGGAAGGTTTTCTACTGCTCAGCAGAACCTGCTGGACCTGTATGGAGAAGGCTCTCTCTCCCTCCGTCAGCCATGGAGTCTCCATGCCGTCAGGTGAAGGGAGTCCAGGTCCGGGTGCAGCAGGCAACCCTGGTCCTGCGAGAGCAGGTTGTAGCACCTCGGGAGCTGAACCAATGCTGTCTCGGCCATGCTGGGGCAATCAATATGATGTCCGATCTGTCCCTCTTGATCTTCAAGAGGACTTTGGGCAGCAGCGGAATGGGGGGAAATGCATACATGAGGGTCCCCGTCCAGTCTAGAAGGAACGCATTGGAGAGGGAGCCCGGCTCGCGACCTTGGAGCGAGCAGAACCTCGGGCACTTCCTGTTCCAGGATGATGTGAACAGGTCGAGTTGGGGAATCCCCCACTTTCAGAAAATTGAAGTCACCATCTCCGGGTGCAGTGACCAGTCATGGTGGGGTAAGAACGACCTGCTGAGGTGATCCGCCTCGTCGTTCCTCATCCCCGGGAGGTAAGAGGCAGATATGTGAAAGTTGTGCCTGACGGCAAAGTCCCAAAGTTGAATCGCTTCCTGGCAAAGAGCCGAGGAGCATGCTCCCCCCTGCCTGTTCATATAGAACATGGCTGCTGTGTTGTCCATGAGGACCTGTACCATCCTGTCCCTCAGGAATCTGAGGAAGACCTTGCAGGCCAAGCGGACTGCCCTGAGCTCCCTGACATTGATGTGAAGACACCTCTCCTGAGCTGACCAGAGCCCCTGGGTGCTGAGGTCGCTGCTGATGTGGGCCCCCCATCCCACACCTGAGGCGTCTGTAATCAGGGTTACTGAAGGAGCCAAGTCTCTGAAGGGGATGCCCCTCAGAACCTCTCCCCGGTTCCCTCCACCAATCCAGGGAGGACACTACCTGGGTGGGGACAGTGACTACCCTGTTCAGCGAATGTCTGGCTGGCATATATACCGAGGCCAACCATGCCTGTAGAGGCCTGAGCTTGAGGTGAGCCAGCCTCACCACATAAGTACAGGCTGCCATGTGTCCCAACAGCTGGAAGCAATGCCTGGCTGTCATCGTGGGGGACCTGTGGAGATCGGCAATTTTGGCAGCCATCGCCTCGAAGCGAGGCCGTGGGAGGAAGGCTTTGGCCTGGGTGGCATCCAGGGTGGCCCCGATGAATTCTATGCACTGCACCAGGGTGAACGTGGACTTCTGCTTGTTGATGAGCAGCCCCAGTATGGTGCATGTCGCGCAGGTGAGTTCTAGGCTGTTCCTCACATGGGCCCTGGACCTGCCCCGGATCATCCAGTCGTCCAGGTATGGGAAGTTCTGGACCCCCTTGTGGCAGAGGTGGGCCGCCACCACCATCATACACTTTGTAAAGACCCTGGGGGCTGATGAGAGGCCAAAGGGCAGGGCCGAGAACTGGTAGTGGCAGCCAGCTACCATGAACCTGAGGAACCTTCTGTGACCGGGGAGGATAATAACATGGAAATACGCATCTTTGAGGTCAAGGGCAGCATACCAGTCCCCTGGATCTAGAGCGGGAATGATGGAGGCTAGGGAAACCATGTGGAACCTGATGCATCTGATAAACCTGTTCAGATGGCAGAGGTCTAATATTGGTCGCAGGCCCCCCTTGGCCTTGGGGATGAGGAAGAATCGTGAGTAAAATCCCCTTCCCCTTTCTGTGGAGGAACCTCTTCCAAAGCTCCGAGCAGGAGGAGGAAGTTGACGTCCTGTATGAGGAGTTGCTCGTGAGAGGGGTCCCTGAAGAGGGATGGGGTAGGGAGAGAATCTGGGGGGTAGGCCGTAAGCTGAAGGGCATAGCCCCTGAGGACTACCCTGAGGACCCAGCGGTCCGTGGTGATGGTTTCCCATTCGGCGTAGTATGGCCGGAGCCTGTGGGCAAAGGGCCGGGAGAGATCCAGGGGGAAAGGAGTAGTGCCACCCTCGTGCACACCGTCAAAACCTTTTATTATTGTTGTTGCCCTTGCTCGGGCCTTGCTGGGGCTCCGCCAAAGACCCAGGGCGGTCGCGGCGGTTGGGCACCCTGAACTGGTCCTGACCCCTCCTAGGCTGAGCAGGTCTGGGGGGTGGCCTGGGTGGAGGTTGAGGCTGCCTCTGGGCCTGAGGCCGAGACTGATATCTCAAGGCCTGAGGTGTGTAGAACCCCAGGGACTTTAGAGTAGCCCGAGAGTCCTTCAGGGCATGAAGCTTCTGGTCAGTTTTGTCGGAGAAGAGGCCAGTGCCATCAAATGGAAGATCTTGTATGGCTTGCTGGACCTCTTGAGACAACCCTGAGGACTGGAGCCAGGAGCAGCGGTGTATGGCCATGGCCAAAGCCATAGCCCTGCTGGCGGTATCTGCCGCATCACTGGCCGACTGTAAGGCCGCGTTTGCCACTGCCGCGCCTTCCTGGGTCACAGTGGCAAAGTCCGTGGCCTGGTCTGGGGGCAACACCGATGCAAACCTCTGCAGCGAGGACCACAGGTTGAGGTTGTACCTCCCAAAGAGCGCCTGGTGGTTCGCGACCCTCAGCTGCAGGGCTTCAGTAGAGTAGACCTTTCGGCCAAAAAGGTCTAAGTTCTTACTGTCCTTGTCTTTTGGGATGTTGCCCTGGCCGCCCTGGTGATCCCGCTGGTTAGCGGCCTCCACCACCAGTGTCCCTGGGGCAGGGTGGGTGTATAAAAAGTCATTTACATTCGGCGCCCTTGGAGGTGGGGGCCACCGAAGACGGGGTTTGCCAGAGGGCGTTGGCAAGTTTCATGACCCTCTCATGCACGGGGAGGGCGACTCGTGATGGCCCTGCCGACCCCGATACCCCAAAGAGGGGGTCCTCCTCCTCTGAATTCTCCCTGAGCTCCATGTTGAGGTTGCTCGCCATCCTCTTGAGGAGGTCCTGGTGAGCACGGAAATCAAATACGGGAGTCTTATGGTCCCTGGAGGCCGCATTGTCAGGGGAGGAGGAAGAGGACTGCGGAAGGGGCCCCGTGGAGGGACCTTCCTCGGGGTCCAAACCCTCGTCAGAGGGGTGGCCCTGGTCTGGTTGGCTCAGAGTGGATAGAGGTGGTCCCGTGGCCCATCTGGGTACCCCATGGCCCCCAGTACGGCCACTGCCAGGGCCCTTGGGGCCATGTCAGTGCAGGCATGGGTGCCTGCTGGGTCACCTCTTGATGGTGGCCCCATGACCCGGAGCCGCTGGATCGATGTTTGTGGCTCCTGGGTGGAGAGTGGCCCCGAGATGACGAGGACGATTGATGGTGCCGACGTTTACAGTACCATCAGAGGCACGAACTGCTGGAGGAGCTGGACGTCGATCACCTCCTCCGCCTTGACCTCTTTCGACGACGCTTCCCACCTCAGGACTGGAGCAGCGTTGCCTTGCGCATTTGTTTCTTGACCACCCTCGGTGCCACGGTGTCGAGGAGCTCGACGATTCAGAGTCAGAGCTAGAAGGGGAGCCCGCACTCTTGACCCTCCTTGACCAGGGGCACCCAGCGCGGGTTTTCCCTGAGACACCAGTCCCTGCGCCCTCGGCCAAGGTGTCAACGGTCCCTGCAGGGGCGCTACCCCACCCCTAGGAGTCAGGGGAGGCTCCCTGCGAGGAGATGCCGGTGCCGGAGTCCTCTCCACGGCACGTGGCTGGGGCATCTCCTGGGTCACCCCCTGCTGTACCGGTCGCAGAGGGGAGTCCATGTGGACGGCCTCGGGCCACTTCTTTTTCTTCGGCACAGACGACTTTCTGGGTCCGCGGCTTGAAGGCCCTACAAAGGCATCGGAGGCAGCGATCATGAGGGTCACTCATGGGAAAAGCCTTAGCACATAGAGTGCAGGCTTTAAAGCCGGTGGAGCCTGTCATGGCTCAACTGTGAGCCCCTAAGGGCAACTATCTAACTCACTATAAACTAATAACTATTAACAACCACTTAACGAACAATGAACTAGAATGCTAAAGGGTGCTACTTGCAACAACAAGAGGCAATGTTCCAGCAACCGTCACAGGTGGAAAGAAGGAACTGAGGGCCCGCAGGGTCGGAGGCGCCCTATGTACCGCGGCATGAGTGCGGTACTTCAGGGGGTGCCTGAGCCGACCCTACGGGGCTTGCTAAGGGGAAAAAAGTTCCGGGAATCTGTGCACGGGGCGCGCACACACCTATATTGGAATGGATATGAACAATCACTCGAAGAGAGAATAATAAATTAAGGGTTAGAATGAAATCTGCACAAGAAAAGGGATGGCTAAAGTGCCGTTAAAAGCACTAATGGCATGAAAGCTTTTTTCCTTACTGAATTGCAGACACTAGGACACTAGTCTGGAGAAACTCTACTAACTAGGCCTAGTGCCTCTGATTGCTGATCTTACATGTAGGGATGGCCCAGGGCTGAAATATCCAACTGTCCATGGTACTGCATGTAGTATATTATAAAATTACCTATACTACACAGTGATTTTGTCACAGTAACACTGATAAATGTCACAGAAATATAGTAACAAATAGTTAGAAATTAGAGGCACTGTTTTGTTCTCCCATTTTTAATGCAATTAAAAAGCACAATGAGCCAATATTAATTGTGACCAAATGCTTAACACAATTGGTATTAACAACAAGAAGGACAGAACACAAGCCAGAATAGAGAAAGACCAGGTTAAAGAATATTTAGATAAGTTAGATTTATTCAAGTTGGCAGGGCATGACAAAATTCATCTGACGGTATTTAAGAAACTAGCTGAAGCAATCTTGGAACTATTAGCGATTATCCTTGTGAACTCATGGAGGACAGGTGAGGTCCCAGAAGGCTGGAGAAAGGCAAATATAGTCCTATCTTTAAAAGGGGAGCATAGGAAACCCAGAGAATTTCTAGTCATCCTAAATTCGATACCTGGGAAAATAATGGAACAAATTATTTAACGATCAATTTGTAAGCACTTAGAGAATAATGTGATAAGTAAAAGCCTACACGGATTTGTCAAGAACAAATCATGCTAGACCAACCTAATTTCCTTCTCTGGTAGGGTAACTGGCTTAGTGAATATGGGGAAAGCATTAGATGTGATATGTCTTGATTTAAGTAAGGCTTTTGACACAGTCCCACATGACATCCTCAAAGCAAACTATGGAAATGTGGTCTAGATGAAATTATTATAAGGCGAGTGCACAAATGGTTGAAAAACCATACTCAAAGTGTAACCTTCAATGATTCACAATCAAACTGGGAGTACATATTTAGTGGGATCCTGCAGGGGGTCTATCCTACTATTCAACATTTTCATTAACGACTTGTTTCAGAGGGGTAGCTATGTTAGTCTGTATACAGCAAAAACAACAAGAGTCCTGTAGCACTTAAAAGACTAACAAATTTAATTTCTGCAGCCATAAGCTTTCATGGGCTGCAACCCACTTTGTCAGATGCACGAAATAGAACTCAGATAGGGGGTATATATATATATATACATCCAAGGGTAAGGAACAACAACGGGGAGGTTAGGTCTTAGCAAAGTCCATTCACTTAGAGTAGATGAGGCCTATTCACAACCATTGATTAGAAGGTGAGAATGTGTGAACAGTGACAATTACTTCTTGTAATGAGATAACCATTCCAAGTCCCTATTCAGACCCAGTTTGATTGTGTCAAGTTTGCATATGAATTCCAGCTCTGCAGTTTCTCACTGAAGTCTGTTTTTGAATTTTTTTTTGTAGAAGTATAGCAACTTTCAAGTCAGCTACTGAGTGTCCTGGAAGATTGAAGTGCTCTCCGACTGGTTTATGGATGTTACCATTTTTTATGTCTGATTTGTGTCCATTTATTCTTTTGCGTAGTGACAGTCCGGTTTGGCCAATGTACATGTCATAGGGGCATTGCTGGCACATGATGGCATATATTACATTAGTAAATGTGCAGGTGAATGAGCTCCTTATGGTGTGGCTGATGTGGTTAGGATCTGTGATGGTGTCACTAGAGTCGATGTGCCAGCAGAATAAATGTCCTTGTCCTGGAGGAAAAGGGGAAGTTGCTTAGTAAGAAGACATTGAATTGTTCTTCACTATCTTGCACCACCTATGTGGGGTATGGACTTCTTTCACAGATGTTGCTGCATATGATCCTTGGAGATTGTTGAGCTTCAGCTTGCTCGATAGGCCCAAACTCTGCCAGGGACTGCAAGGTGATCTCAATATCTTGGTTTCTACCCCAGCAAGTTCAGCTCAAATTCAATTGACTTTTTTTTCTTTTTTTTTCAAAACTGGATGAGAGCTCTTGGCATCAATCAGAGCTCTGGTCTCTTTGGGTTATGCAGGATGGGTTACTTAGGTGACTCGCAAGATGCGGAAATTTCCATACATCGGTTGGCCACATAGCTTTAATTGGTGTTTTTGTACCATTACTCTCATTGGCAGAGTCAGCAGCAAATAGCCCATTGCTAGAATCTCCTCTATTTTGAACTAGAAATACTATATATTCTGGGATGTATTCACATGCTGTGCTTCTGTGCACTGCCACTCAAATTACAGTTGTTGCTAATGCTGTACTGAACATGTGCTACATATTCCTTGTTTCTAAAACAACACTTCTTGGGCCTTTAACTGTGTGTGCAATGGAAGAGGAAGTGACAGGCTGCCAGTGTCTCTACAGGTGTTCAATAATGTAGTTGCTTCCCAAGCTGACAGCTGGCACTGGCACTACCCTTTTCTTCAGAAGAGGTTTATTTAATGTACAGTACCCAAGTCTACCTCAGCTGACCAGAGCAGCAGGCGAAGCTGCTGGGGTGACTGTATGTTCCTCTGCTTGACAAGCCTGAAAAAGCATGTGACAGCAGAACCAAAACTAGAAGCCAAGGTCATTAATTTCCTCACTAGGGAATTACCTCTTCTTAGTGAGATAAAATTTACATGAAGCTAAGCATTGTTACAGGTCAGAAGCAATAGGTTCCACTGAGCTGCACTCTCAGAAAAAATGTATGTGGAAAAATAAAGAGCAAAGATTTCACAAGTACAGTAGTTCCTTACCTAACTAGTGGACATATACTAGTATGGATACTAGTCAGTGTTTGAGACTGATATGCTATGCTTCACCTCTCTGCCTTAGTCCCCAATCCTGCACAGGGATCTTTATGAGCAGACCTTTAAGCCTGTATGGATCTGACTGCAGACGATGGATTTAATGCTGGACATTTACACTGGTCTCTGTTGTGTTGTTACTGCCCTCCTTCCATTCAATTGCGTGTGTTCCAACTCACAATGGAACCTGGACTACCCAAACTCCATAAGTTCACAGAACTTATTTTCAGGCAAGGAAACTATATTCAAATATTCATGAGGGATTGAAATCCTAGGGGAAAATCTAGCAAAATCAGGAAAATATTAAGCAAAAGCAGGAACACATGCCTTTGAAAAACAGATACATTTACATTGAAAAGATGGACATCTAGAGAAGGCCTAGCACCACTTTCTTGGTTAAAATCCTGGGCTTTATAACCTACAGCAGAAGTCCTGTATCCTCTCATACTGCTCTCACGGGTTGGTTCTGCCAGCATTCTCACAAGCTACTTCCCAAAATGTTTTTCTTTTTAATGTTTTTAAAAGACAGTAGCTGAGAGGCAGCTATGGGTCAGCTATAGCGTTGTCCGTCTTCTTGTCAAGAACAAATCAAAATGTGTGCTGCGTTATCAAAAAGATATTTAAAAATTCATGTCACTAAGGAAACTGGCCTCTGAAGTAAGAAAAGATTCCAAATAAAAAATTTTCGGATGTCCATTTGAATACTCATCTAAGACCAATTTGGACAGTTAGTCTAAGTAACGCGATCAGTCCAACATCAACTGTATGGTAACTACAACTAAAAACACCAACCCTACTGCACCTGCAAATTAATGTAATTTGTTTGGCACATGGAATTTATTAATGAAAATCCAAGCTGTAGGACTCCTACTCTCATTGTACAAATTGGCTAGAAAATCCATTACAAGATGTGTGCCACATAAGATATACTAAAATTATGTTCAAATTTGGCCTGTGTAACTATAAAATAAAAAGAGAGGTAAGTAAGCAGCAGTTGAAAAGGAAACAAATACTGTACATGTTGGCCTTGATGAAAGTCAATCCATTACCTAATTTGAAATTCTAGTATCTTCCATCATGCTTTCTTCGCTGAAAATTAATTCTCAGAATTCATTAGTGTCACTACATTAAACATAGGTTGCAGCCATTTGCTGTAGTCTCACAGCCAGGCTCCTAAGCACCATTTCCATTCTGCCACAATTACAGGCAAAGATGAAGCATTTATTAGCAGGGAACAAGAACAGACAGCCACACACAGGCCTCTCTGAGACAGCCTCTAAAAATTCACTGGCTGCTTGCACTTGGATGATAACATTGTTGGAATCGCTATGTCTCAACAATGTAAACTGCCATTTTGTAACTAGCAGATCAGATGACTGAAAGGGGGAACTATTTATCAGCAGTCAAGAACAAATATTTACTAATGAATAAATGGAATGAAATAGATTTTATAAGAGCACTAATAGTGGTCTGAATATTTTGTAAGCACGGAAAGAAAAAACAATTACTAATGCTACTCATTATTCCAGCCAAAGCTGATTAGACTAGCATTAGTGTTTCTTTTTGAAATTCTTTTTTTTTTTTTACCAGAGTGATTAAAACCTCCTTAGCAACAAATTTGTTCTTTAAAAAAAAATGTATTTAGTGAACAGATCCAGCTCTTATGCTATATTGTTAGGCATAGTATATTTTATTTGCAGCATTTGATGGACAAAACAATATACCTCCACTAATATTTTAATCCCAAAATGCTATGTTTTTACATGCACAAAAAACAGAATGATTTTTATTTAGATTAAGTGGCCAAAATAAAAACAAAAGTAAGGTTTCCATGAGAGATCACAGAGTATCTTTGTGTCTTCTATAGCAGGTACATCAGAAAAAAAAATTGTAACTGTATCTGCAGCAGAGAGAAGAGATCTCCTGTGAGAAGGTGCAGTGCATATACAGCAAGTCATAACAGATACACATTATAGCAGTGTCACTGCTATGGATCTGTCTACCCAGACATTTATACTGTGTACATAAATGTGGTGTCCAAGTGCCTGGGGATAGGCAACCATGTCCAGCTGTGACAAGAAACTGCCCCAAATTCACACAGCTCCTTTCTTAGGATTCAAAAAGTGCACTTACTGGATCCAGTCAGAACGGCAGGTAGAAGGGTCATAATGCTGTGAGAAAGGCTGGTGTCCCAGCCTAATTTGCAAACTAACATGACTTAGATAGTTTTTCACTCAAAGTTTGAATTCCTTCTTGCTAGAACTCCAACTGAGGGGAAGGCGGGCGGGTGTGGAATGGACATGATCAACACATCTCGAAGAACAACAGTTACAGGTAAGTAACCGTTCTTTAAGTGCTTGCTCATGTACATTCCCAGCTTAGGAGACTCACCAGCAGTGCCTCCGGAGGCGGGCAGGAATTCATGGACGTGACACTTGAAGCACTGCTCTACTGAAGCCAGCATCCTCCCGAGCTTGCTGTGTTAAGGAAAAGTAGGATGCAAAGGTATGTACCGATGGACCAGGTAGCAGCCCTGCAGATGTCTTGGATGGGGACATGAGCTTGGAAGGCTGCAGATGATGCTGGCACTCTCATTGAGAGGGCTGTCAAGGGCCCCAGAGGCATGACTTCAACCTGCTCATAACATGTTTGGATGCAGGCCGTAATCCATTTCGAGATTCGCTGCAAAGAAACCAGCATTCCCTTCCTTCAGTCTGCAACAGCTATGAAGAGTTGTGTCAAACGAGGAAAAGGTTTGGTCCTGTCGATGTAAAACAGCAGGGCCCGTCTGACATCAAGAGAGTGCAGGTATCTCTCTTCACTGGAGCTGTGAGGTTTGGGACAAAAGACAGGTAGAAAGATGTCCAGGTTAAGGTGAAAGTGTGAGACTACCTTAGGCAAAAAGGCCAGGTGTGGGCGCAGTTGGACCTTGTCCTTAAAGAACACCGTGTATGGTGGTTCTGATGTCAATGCCCTGATCTCCGAAACTCATCTGGCGGACGTAATAGCCACAAGGAAGGTGACCTTCCAGGACAGATGTGCAAGGAAGCATGAGGCCATGGGTTTGAAGCGTGGTCCGGTGAGCTTGGAAAGGACCAAGTTCCAGTGCCAGTGAGGAGAAGGCTCCTTTATTGACAGGAAAAGCCTTTGTAAGCCCTTAAGGAGCCTGTCATCATTTCGTTCGAAAAGACTGTTCTACCTTCCACTAAGGGGTGGAAAGCAGATATGGCCGCTACATGGATCTTAATGGATGAGAAGGCCAATCCCTCTTGCTTTAGGTGGAGCAGATACTCCAGAATTGTCAGGATCGACACCTTCATCGGGGACACTCCACGTTCTGTTGCCCAGCAGGTGAAGTGCTTTCACTTAGCCCTATAGGCTGATCTGGTTGATGGCTTCTTGCTTTCCAGGAACATGAGCTGAACTTGGGCTGAGCAGGCCTACTCATGCTATCAGATATAGGGAGCTCAGCTCCGGGTGGAGCAGGTGACCTTGATCTTGAGACAGGAGATCCAGCCGCAGCGGCAGGTCCAACTCCTGGGATCTGCCAACTCCAGAAGCATCCCAGGGGCCACGCTGGTGCTACAAAGATGTCCCTTGACCTGTTCCTCCTCACTGTCAGGAGAACTTTGTGGATCAGAGGTATTGGCGGGAAGGCATACAAGAGCCCCTCTGACCAGGAAAGGAGAAAGGCATCTGTGATGGAGCCTGCACTAAGACCTTGATGGGAGCAGAATTGAGTGCACTTCTTGTTGTCCCTGGTGGCAAAGAGGTCCACTTGGAGAGAGCCCCACCGCTGGAAGATGTGGGTCGTTACCTCCAGATGAAGGGAATACTCGTGGTGAGAGCAGAAGGACCTGCTGAGTCGGTCAACCAAAAAGTTGTTGACCCCCGGGAGATGTACCTCTATTGGGTGAATGTTGTGAGTGACACAAAAGTCCCAGAAACTCATGGCCTCCTTGCACAGGGCCGGGGAATGGGCTCCCCCCGCCCGTTGATATAATATATGGAGGCCATATTGTCCATGAGTATCTGCACCACTTTGTTGGTAAGATGTGGTCGGAAGATCGTACAAGCTAAACAAACTGCCCTGAGCTCCCTGATATTGATATGTAGCCGCAGTTCCTTTGAGGTCCACAAGCCCATGGTCTTTAGGGACCCCAAGTAAGCTCCCCATCCCTGGTCTGAAGCATCGGAAATCAGTGTTACCGATGGCTGGGGCGCCTTGAAAGGCATTCCCGAGAGTACCCAACGTGGATCTGTCCATCATGCCAGGGAGGTATTTCCGGAGGAATCATAACTACTCTGTCCAGGCGGTGCCTGGATGGAGAACACACAGATGCTATCCACATCTGGAGAGGTCTGAAGTGCAGTCTGGCATGTGGAACCACATAGTTGCAGGCCACCATGTGCCCAGGAGGCTGAGGCAGACCCTCGCCGTTGTGAAGGGGTGGAACGAAATGCAGGTTATAATGTCTGTCATAGCCAGAAACCTTTCCTCTGGAAGGAATGCTCTGGCTTTGGACAAGTCCAGCATTGCCCCAATGAACTTTATCCTTTGTATGGGGATTAACGTTGATTTTTGTTAATTTATTAGGAGGCCTAGTGCCTGGCAAATGTTTTGGGTCATCGTGATGCCAGCCTGGACCTGAGACCTTGACCTGCCTCTGATGAGCCAATCATCCAGGTAAGGGAACACGTGCACCCCTCTCCTTCAGAGGAATGCCGCCACTATCGACATGCACTAGGTAAAGACTCTCGGCATGGCTGAAAGACCAAAGGGGAGCACTGCAAACTGGTAATGGTGGTCCCCTACTGTAAACCATAGGAATCTCCTGTGGTCAGGGAAGATTGCGATATGAAAGTAAGCATCCTTTAAGTCGAAAGTGGCATACCAGTCACCCAGATCCAGAGAGGGAATAATGGTGGCTAGGGAAATCATACAAAAATTTAACTTTCTGAGGTATCTGTTGAGGTGTCTTAAGTCCAGGATAGGCCTCAGTCCTCCTTTTGCCTTTGGGATCAAGAAATAACAGGAGTAAAATCCTTGCCCCTGTAGGTCCTGGGGAACCTCTTCCACTGCTCCTACCTCCACAAGTGCTCACACTTCCTGCTCAAGAAGTTGCTTGTGAGAGGGTCCCTGAAGAGGGACAGGGAGGGAGGCTGGGAGGGAATGAGGCAAACTGGAGGATATAGCCAAGCACCACCATGCTGAGCATCCATTGGTCCAAAGTGATGGTAGCTCAGACTGGGAAGAAGCAGGCCAAACTAAAAGAAAACATAAGAGAGGTGGATCCAGGGGTAAAACTGGTAGATTGCTCCTGAAAAGCTCATCCACTGGCTCATTCAACTTCTCTATCTTAAGGCCCAGGTTAGAGGCAACCTTTTTCAGCAAGTCCTGGTGCACCCTGAAATCGTCTAACGGTACCGCTCATGAAGGGCCCGCGACTGCCTCATCCAGTGACGATGATGAGGAGGCCGGTAGCTGAGGTGGGGAAGGTGCCTCTGCTCTGGAAGGGGTAGATTCCCCTGGGCTCGAGGTGTGTGAGTCCTTACAGTTGGACTCCGAGTCCAAGTGAGACACCGAACCTTGAGGGATGGAGGACTGCGGCACCGAAGTTTGTCTCCCAGAGCCGGGCTGTGGAATCCCTGAGTGAAACCCCCACCAACAGGGCCATAGTTTGGGCCATTGAACTTGCGGCCACGCTCCCATTGGTGGCACCATAGGGAAGCCAGGCATCAGCGCTGCAGTCTGCCTTCTCTGAGTAACCTTCTCGCTGTCCGAGGATGTGTCGCTATCCGACAGCCGTAGTGGCACCAAGTCCAACAAAGCATGGTGCCACACGGGGAGCGCTGTTCCGACACCGGAGAGTGGTGCGGGAAGCCTGAGTGGTGGGCGTGCCAGGACCTGCTCTTGTCCTTTGGTTTCTTGTACGGACTAGGCAAGTGAGGCCGCGGTGTAGGGGAGAAGTGCCACCAGCCTGGCGACCTGCGCTGCTCTGAAGCTCCATGGCGGTGTTCTGTATGATGCTGGTCCTCCAGAAACTGACATTGGGAGCCTGGTCTGATGCTGTCCTGACCCGGAGAGCATGGTCTTGACTCCAGGGACTGCCAGTGCACAAGAAGGAAACTGTCAGCCAGATCTGTCCCTCGAAACATTGCCAGTCATTGCCGGTGCCGAGTCTTGGAGCAGCCTACTGTCCCTCAACATTGCCGGGAGGTCTTTCATAGCCTGAAAAGTCTCTGGGGTCGATGGCACTACCAGGTGGTGAGGGCCTCTACCACTACCTAGAGTCAATGGAGGGTCCGGTGCCAGGGTCGATGCTTGCAGCAGTGAGGGACCCTTCTGAGGCAGGGAGGATTGGCAGCGTGACTCAGGTCTCACCTGATCCCCTTTAGCCTTTTCTGCAAAGAAGCAACCCTGCTCCCACGCGAGTCTTCTTTGACCTCTTCTTCGGTACTGGAGATGGCAAATGGTGCCGAGATGAGGCAGAGGGCGCTGGAGGAGCACTGCGCACCAAGGCCATTGTTCTCGGTGCCGAGTCAGATCTACCAGGCTCTGACACCGGTCTAAGTGCTGACTTTTTCAGTATGGCCTTAAGACAGGTATCTCGTTCTTTTTTAGTCTGAGAGTGAAAACTTTGACAGATTTTGCACCTCTCACGGATGTGCACTTCTCCCAGACACTTTTAACAACTTTGATGAGGGTCACTCCTCGGCCTAGGCTTCTTACATGAAGCGCAGGTTTTAAACCCTGGAGAAAGGGGCATGCCCTGACCCTGGCATTCTAGCAACTAATAAACTGGAACCAGCTATTAAAGTAATAACTATTAACTATCAACTAGAACAATGAAACCACTAGATATAATGAGAGGATTTGCAAAGGCAAGAGATGTTCCAGCACCGTCACTGGCGGCAAGAAGGAACTGAGAGAGAGGGGGAGCCAATGGCGCCTATATGCGGGTGCATATGCACGCTGCTGCAGCGGCCGCTAGAGTTAGCTCCTACAAGTACTACTAGGGGAAAAGCATGTGGCGCATGCACGCACCTAATTTGGGAATGGACATGAGCAAGCACTTGAAGAAGAACCAGTGTTTTTTATGCTGACCAACCTCATCTCATTGTTTCCTTGTGCTCTCCCCATCTGCTTGTTTTACCCACCTGTTGTTTATAGTCTTACACTTAGATTATAAACTCTGTCTTGTCATTAAATGTTTGTACAGTGCCTCGCACTAGAGGACCTAGGCCTCTAGGTGATGCAATAATACAAATAATAAACAAACAATGGCTCAGGTGCAATGGCAGATTGCTGTGGGGAAGCGTGTTCTGCTCTACATACCTGTTCTGTGGATAAACAAAGAACTTCATACTGCAGTACCATCAATCCAGCACTATTCACAAGCTATAGATCCATATAAAATAATTTTTAAAATAAAGTGAATAGACACTGAGTGGCAATGAATGCCTAGGTAAAGGATGAAGCATAGTGGCACTATCCACTATATCAAAGCTTCAACTAAGACATTTTAACTCTTTCAGAAAAAAGAAATTCTTAGAAAGCAGCACTTTTATTTCCATCACACACGTAAGAAGAATTCTGATTAAGTCAATACTTCTCTATTATCAGCTCTGAGGGGGACAAAAAGAGTCAGATTCCCAGCGAAAAGTAAGCTCTTTTGGAAGGTTTCTAAGTGGCTAATGTTCTATTCCTTGTTCTCCCTGTGCACCACCTGCCTCTTTGACTGCTCATCCTGCCTGTTTTCCATGGAGCTCTCTGGCAGATGCTGGTCAGTCACATGCAGCAGACAGGTGGAAGGGAACAGGCACATCATGAATTACATTTGTAATAATGATCCAATGACGTGTCCCTTTCTCTGAGGCCTCCCTGCCTCCAGTTCCCATTCCTGCCCATCCCCCCACGGCTGCAGGTCAGTCCTGTTTTGAAAAATAAAGCGAAAATGGTGGCAGATTTACCTATAGCGTTTCTGTCTTCAGTCCTAATTGTAAAGGACACACAGGATACAGACAGTATTGTCTACAGAGCTGCATATAGATGGCCTTTCAATCAAAGTGCACCTTGTGACTGAGGATATGTCTATCTACCAGTTAAAGACAGGCATTATGACCTATGAGGGAAGATTGAAAAAATTGGGTTTATTTAGTCTGGAGAAGAGACAACTGAGTTGGGGGGGACATGATAATAGTTTTCAAGTACATAAAAGGTTTTTACAAGGAGGAGGGAGAAAAATTGTTCTCTTTAACCTCTGAGGATAGGACAAGAAGCAATGGGATTAAATTGCAGCAAGGGTGGTTTAGGGGGGACACTAGGAAAAACTTCCTAACTGTCAGGGAATATATTGCCTAGGGGGGTTGTAGAATCTCCATCATTGGAGATTTTTAAGAGCAGGTTAGAAAAACACCTGACAGGGATGGTCCACATAATACTTAGTCCTGCCATAAGTGTAGGAGACTGGGCTGGAAGACCTCCCTTCTAGTTCTACACTTCTATGATTATTTATGGCTCCTTCAACTACCAGTGCAATGCAAAGGGGCCATTATCAGGCAGAAGGTTCTGATCTATTATCTAGCTGATATTTCCTTTTCAATTTTAGGCCTATCACTCTTTTATATTTAATTAATTCTCTCTCTTCTGTGCTGCAAAAATATATGATGCACAAAAGTTGACTCCTCTACTACCTGTGTTGGTGGTGTTACAACCTATCTATGGGAGATAGAATAAATTGACTTGAAAGGTTTAAAATCTCCCCTGAAAACAGAACTACTGGAGGAGAAATGCAGCAGACTCTCTCCATTTCTCTGTTGTATTAGAATCACAAATGGATCCTCCAAAATAAACGATTGGTGTAGTAGATCCTGAACACAAGGATTTCCTGGAATATTGTCAGGACATCCTGAACGGGTATCAGACAACTGGGATTTTCGTTGCATTGTTCTCTATGTCTGTTGAATGAAAAAGTATGTGTGAGGGTAGGGGAAATAAAATCTACATAACTAATGTTTTAGGAATGTTCATGGAAAATATCTGTGTCCAATATATTGGAGAAGTAATTCAGGAATAGCTAATATCATCAGGATTTCTGGATATAGGGATATTTGAAATTGCTGGTCTCTGACCCCATCCTAGAGTTCCTCTGACTTCCCCTCTTGATCATCTCCTATGCCCTCTCTGTTTAGCACTAAACTACAACCAGTCTTCTCTAGGGAAAACACAAAGTTAAAAACACTTACGAATTACTTAATGTCTTCTCACAGCAAGCTTTAAGAATAGAAACACCATAGAGTGGCATGTGGCACCTGCCTGCCCATAGGGTCCCAGGGCAGCTGAAGTACTGAGACCGTGAGCAGCAGCAATTAAGGATTTCTTTCCTATAGAGGAGGATGGAAGTAGTAAAAGGATTAGGATTAGGCTGTGAGGTGAGCTGCAAGAACACTAGGTGGGCGTGATAGGAGACTCCTTGGCAGGTTGAGCAATGGACACTTCACGGGGCGAGGATTTTATAGGAGGAGGACATGAAAAACACTGGTACTTCACCAGGTAATTCTTGCATTTGCTTTGTCTGACTGGCACTATGCTCTCCCTCACACTGCTCAGTATTCCTAGTGTTGCTCATCTCCCCCTCCCCACCCCAGAGACTTCTGCTGAACCACCAGCTGATCCACACTCTTCCTGGTACTTTTTCCACAGCGTGCATGTGTTAGGATGGGCAGCTGAGAAAAGCAATAGGGATAAGCCCCGTGCCACAGGAGGAGAATCAGCAGCATTCCCAACACTAATGCTGATGCCTGAGTAGCCTAAGTGGTGTACAGGGCACAGGGGCACAAGGTACCTTAAAAGAGCTCTTAGATCTCTTTAAAGATCTCTTAGTTCTCATTAAAGAAGTCTTCGCTGGGTAGTTGAAGACAGTGATCTTCCCTGAATACTCTGTCTGCTCCCCACCCTGAAAACAGCTCGCGTGTGTGTGAAAATATGACCTCTGCAATACTGCAAGGTCAGTGAGATGCTGGTTCAGCTCATGAACATGGACTATTTTAAACTTACTCTGTACCTAAGTTTCTAAGATTTCAGAAAAGTGTGAAGTGGAGGACATGGGTAATTTACTCATGTGATCCTGCTACTCCAATTCTAACATCTCCATCTCTTTTGACACTTGCAAACACCTCTCTCTTCCTTCCCACTGAGTAATAGACAAGTTTCTCAAGTCGAGTGTGCATCACATCCCAGGTGAGAAAATACAGTAATATGTTCTTTCTGTTTGTCACATTTTTGTTTAGATTGTGAAAAACTGATCTACAGCCAGAGAACTGAGATAATAAATGAGACATAAGGACCCTTAGGATCTAGATGATCAATTAGGAGATATAAATTACTCACCAGTATGAAATTCAACCTTGAGATTCATGTCTATAGTTTCATGTTTTACATGAAAAGTAATACAAAAATCTAAATTTACAAAGTTAGGAAATCAGATATCCATTGTTTTTACATTCAGTCAATACATGTTTATTATCGTGATAAATGTTGGAGACCCTAAGTCTTGAAATTTTACATTTTGAGCTTCCTACTCCCTGAGTTTCTTAATTCTTTAATTCCCTGCAGTTTGGGAGGGACTAATTAATTCAAGGAGCCATAATAGCTTATCATTGGCTAAATAAATTTAAAAGGAGAATGTCTGTCTCTAGAGATACCATTGCTCATTTTAATTAAAATTACCCTTTTCTGATGTAATGTAAATAAAGGTTATTGTATCCTTCTGCTCCAAGAACATATGAACTCTTCTTGTCACCTCCAGACACACTGCAATATTATTTATGGTGCTTGAACTCTTTTTAGTTAATTTGTTATCTTTACTCATTTTACCATTTACCATTTAAACATTCCTGCAGGAAATACCACATGTGTAAATGGTGGTGGACACATATTGTTATCATATGAGGACAGACAACAACACTAATGTTGCAGCTACAGAAAAACATTAGCCTCATAAATTTTCATAGTCAGAAGAGGGAGTGAACTTTTCATACCTGAGATTTTATTTCAGTTGAATGAAAATAGGTAAAAGTATATCATTTTTAGTACTTACAGAGGTGGGAATTGATGCAGTTGTTTAAGTAGCTTATAGGCTTGGCAGAATTAGATTTTTATTATTTTATGGATATTGATGTTTATTTCTCAGTATTTTTAAAAAAATGAATCATCTAAATTTTACAGGTGTGCAAAATTATGGCTTAAAAGCATTTTTCCATTTTTATCAAACTTTCATAGTTGCAGGAAATTTTAGGGGGCTCAGACAGTAATTATTTAATTACAGTAGATGTTTAGATTAAAAAGGTTAAAACTTTATAAGCGTTAAAACACAAATTGTCAACACCACATGTCAAAATAGACAAACTAAATATCCTTAAATCAAACCACAGTTCTCAAGCAGCAGTTTTCTTACTTTGCCTCTCTGTAAATTTTGATTATCATTGGTGGAAATATTTTTTTTCCGTCAGCTTGTGAGTGTACAATAAAATCAACATTTACCGATAAAAATCTAATCCTTCCAACTCTGCCTGTAGGAAATGACATGCCCCATTAAGATGTAATTTAAAAAAACAGGTAATTCTCTTTCTAGTTCTTAACTAAGCAGCAAGGTTCTTCATGGATGTTTATAGTAGTAGAGATATATAGAAATACACAGAATTTTACAGACCAATTTAAAATATCAAGGCGCTATGTGTATTTGAATAGCTATTGAGTACAAAACCAGGCTGTTGTCTGTGTTGGCCTGATTAAGGCTATATCTTCACTGCCACCCAGGTGTGTTTCTAGGGCAAGTTAACTACATTAGCTATCTCATTGCAAAATCCTAGAGGAGATAAAGCACTGTAATTTTTACCTCAGTGTAGCTAGTCAAGGTCAGCACCAGGTGAGGGAAAGGAAAGAGTGATGACCTCATCTAGCTACATCCAGGTAAAAACTACCTGGCCTTGTGTGTCCCCTGGGATTTCACAGCAAAATCATTAACTCAAGTTGCACTAGTTTTCTGTGGATTTCACGTCAACAAAAGTAACTTACCTTTATTCCCTACAATTGTCTCAAGAGCTAGATGAGAACTAACACTAGACCTTCCAGCTTGGAAGTTTTAGAAATTACTGTGATATGTGAGTGAATAATTAGAATACAAAAGCCTCTCAGGACAGGAAAAACATTTTGGCATTTCATCTGGAGCATCGCTATTACTCTGAACAAGGCACAGAAATATGGAAATGTAACTACATTGCTTGAGTTTGGCAGTGTTGGCAAGGATGACATACCAACAGAACTGAAATCAAAGGTGCACTTCGCTGAAGCAGCATGCTCTGTTTTGTGTCAATACATAGGTCTGGACCACAACCTGAACCAGATAAGCTTGTAATGCAAATGATGCTGGCCATCAGGAAAGAAGTAGATAATGAAATTACTACAAAGTCAACCACTCATCACAAGGGTGACAGAAACATCAGGCAAGGTCCTAACATATGGATAAAAGGCAGTACAGAATTTATATAATCATTGCTTTTAATTTATCATAACTAAGCTGTCATGAGTTATGCATTGACAAATGCATAACTAACACATATAAATGAGCCAATTATCACTAATGGCTAAAAGGCTCACAGCTGTAGAGTCTGATGTTTTTATTATTGTAAAAAAATGAAAGTTTACAAATGTAAATTGAAACCTTGGTAAAAATGTTTCATAACCTCACCTAACACATGAGATTGCAAACTAGTAAACAAAAATGTGGCAACATCACAGTGAATTCCATTCCAATGTTGTTTTTTGTCTAGCTACAAAATTGGCAATTTTATGACAATTGTTGTAATGCTTCAGATATCATTTATGTTTAAAACGCTGCTTATCAGTACACTTCACTGCTTCATTGTGTATGTTGCTGTAAAAACACAAAGCAGGTTCAACAAACTTGGAAAAAAAGCTGTTGGGGAGGGGAATAATTAAAACTGATCAGATTAAACATTTATAATTTCAGGATATCAAAAAACTGACAGGACAAGTATTACACTGGATATAGCTATAAAACATCAAACTTTAACTCCTTCTATAAATAGCCATTTATATCTGATTGGATTTCAGTGTTCATATTTAATTAAAAGTTTGAATAAATGTCAAGAAATGTTAAGTTTAATTTATTATATAGTTCCCAAGGTCAGAAAGGGTTTCCAAGAATGAGGCATCAAGAAGGAAGAGTGTGGAAGACAATGCTGAAGCAGGGTGTATCAAACACTGGAACGCTGTCCTCATGTTTATCAACTGTCTTGTGTCTACACAATACCCAGAGAATATTAGACAGTTGGTGATGGTTTTCTCCTAAACATTGGCTGCCCACCACAAGCACCTCAGCGTTCCTATTTTAGGGGCTTTCTGTCAATATGGAAGAAAATTTAACCACCAACCATTGCGGACTTGGAAGATTTTTATCCTTTGTAATTAATTGGTGATCACAATGTACAACATAGTTACTAGTTAAACCAGGCACATGCAGCCTAGAAAAACAGAACTCATGTCTATCTGCTACAGATGCACAGAGTTCTACCACCTCAGCAAAAAAAAAAAAATCTCCTTTAATTTTCAGTAATAGTAGATACCATCTGTAGGTCAGCCAGTACATTATGCCTTACCTTATGGCCTGATCCAAAAACCACTGAAGTCAATAGGAGTCTTTCCATTGATTTAAATCAGCTTTGGTTCAATCCCTTAATTTTCAATCTCCTAAAATGGGAAGTCGCCCCGAAAGACCAATTTCAGAAACTCTGTGTCAGCCTCAGTTCATGTACCACTGCCAGTTCAAAAGATTTCTGGATATATTATTTATAGCACAGGTACAGAACGGACCTAACCAGGTTTTCAAAGTCAAAGGGAAAACACAAAAACTGAGGAGTGGCATTTCAGCTGAAGCATTGGGAATAAGTGATTTAAATCATTAAGTAACTTGAATAGTCTTGAATCAATGAAGAATTGGTAATATTGTCTACAGTTTAGGACATAGTAGTGCAGAATGAAGTCCTAAGATATGGAGCAATATATCTGCTTATTAATGGAAGTTGCTATAAGAGTTTTGGATCTGAGGATAACAGATAAGTGATGCAGATATAACAGATAAGTTAGATAAGTTTTCTTGTATTAACAAACAAAACATAAGTTTGGTTTATTGGGGAGCCCATGCTGAAGCTGGGTGGCACCTCGATAGCACGTCAGTCCCTAACTTAATATATTTTGCTGGTTTTGATTTATTAGAGGTATCCAAGATTGGATGGAAGGGAGGGTAGGACAACTGCTTTGTTCCTTTCCTTTTTAATTTTCATTTTTAATTGCCTATCATTTACTTCAGAAAATCCTTCCCTGCAAGGAGAGCCCATATGTTGCTACCACATTTAGATCTCCTATACCACCAAACTTTACCACC
Source organism: Emydura macquarii macquarii (assembly GCF_026122565.2). Lineage (NCBI taxonomy): Eukaryota > Metazoa > Chordata > Testudines > Chelidae > Emydura > Emydura macquarii. Next base: position 75,949,137 of record NW_027131390.1, read on the forward strand.
ACGCCATCAAGCAAACCAGGTGTGTTAATAGATTCACCCTGGGTCCCTCATAAGTCAAGAAGCTAGTCAAATTGGTTTGGTTCACAGCCGCTGTTAAGCAAATTGCATGAAAAGATCAAACTGAGCTGGTCAGTTTTCAAAACATGACATACAGTCTTCAATCTATGAGAAAATCGTTTCTGTTATAACCTTCTACCAAGCAAAAGAACTGTGTGTATCAAGTAAATTCTGCTTCCAGAGTTTCATGTCACTCTGTAAGGCCTTGCAGAGTACACAGTTTTTAAAAGGAAGGAACACTCACTGTGAAATGAAGTGGTTGAATCCTCGGCACCATTTTTCTGGATGTAGCAAAGTGGGAGGAGGATTTCTGAAAAATACACACAGTTTCAGCTTCTAAATATTAGGGCAGATATATTCAATCATAATGTTGTTGCAATTTTCTCATGGATTTTCAGCAAAGATAACACTGGAAAATGGAGACACAAAAGAGAACGTCCAAACAGTCTATGTTCTTTGGATGCCTGTTTCGTTCAGTTTGGATTTTTTATTTTTTTTTTTGACAATTCCTCATCCCTCTTCATGAATTTCCCCTTTTTGTGTCATTGATTTTGATGCTGGTGACAAGTTCAGGATGCATAGTGCACATCAAGCAAGCTTCCCCACAGTTCCCTTTCATTCAGCTTGAAACTGAAGGGATCACCTTTGAGGCTGATAAATTAATCCAGTCTCCATGCTCATTCAGTCCTTGGCCTCTCCACTCAGATAACCAATTATGATTGTGATTTTCAGAAAAATGGACACCTACATATTAAACACTAAGGGAGAGACTATTAACAAATGGTGGTAACTTTCAATCATTAATGACTTGCTCTTTGTACACTCTGGTAACCTAGAGATTAATGTTTCCATGTAATGAGTTAAAACTATGAAAAATGTAGCATATGAATTTTGTAGTAATATTTTCCACTCATTACTTCTTACATTACATATTAACAGAGACTCCCAAAAGAATGCATCCAGAAGCTCACATTGTTGTATGCAGTGTTGCTGTAGCCATGTCTGTCCCAGGATATGAGAGAGACATGGTGGGTGAGGTATTATCTTTTATTGGACCAACTTCTGTTCCTTTTCCAGACCCAAAGAAGAGATCTGTCAGTTTCGAAAGCTTGTCTCTTTCAACAGCAGAGTTTGGTTCAATAAAAGATATTACCTCACCTACCTTCTCTCTCCAGAATCTTAGAAATAACAAATATGCTGCCATATATTAGTTTCCATATAACTACTTTCTCCACTGAACACTACAGTAAATGATATAGTAAAGTAAAGATTGGCCCATATTGGAACACCAAATCCAAAACTCCTGAGAACACTGAGGAAATTCAGATCTGGATACAATCTTAGTGGCTAACACCCATCTCCATAAGAAGGATCTAGATTAGAAAACCATTTTGGAACTTCTCAAACTTTGGGTAAGTTTGGTTCTTCTTCCAGATCCAAACTTCATGGAATAAGGCCCATTTCCAGTAAAAAAAACAAAACAAAACAAAGTTTCCTGCATAGCACATTGGATCAGTATCTTCCATAGCTTTATTCAAGCAACTGAAGATTTCAAATATGTTTGAATAAACATAAGAAATGTCTGTTATAAAACTTTTCTAATTTGTTTTTTATTGTATTTGAGGACACCATGCTAAGGAGCATAGGTAACTGAACTGACAAAAATAGTCATACACTTTAGCTTAATCTAATAGCAAATCTTCACGAATAGTCTGCATTGCATCATGAATCACGTTCATTTAATTCAGGTCCACACTCTAAAACAAAACATGGTTTGAAAACATTTTGGAAAACAAAGAGCAAGCAACACAAACGCAATGTAAATTTGTACTAATCTGTTTAGCAGTCTTTGAATTTCTCACACATATACATTCAAATAATAGCTCCATTTAACAATTACTAGTTCAAAAAATCAAAACATAGTTTAAAAAAAGACAATGTGGCTTTGTAATAAATGGACCATTTTCATTCATCTGTATCTATTCAAAACAAATGCAGTCAGCTCATTTCATTGCAGGTTGTCACATTGTCTGAGCTGAATATGTTATTATTTTTCTCTTTTGTTCCAGAAGATGCTGAGAGTGTAATTTTCTTCACAAAGTAAAGAAATTCAGAATGTTTGAGGTGAACATCATTTATCAAATTTACCATTAGGAAAAACATGTGATGGGTTATTTGTAATGACACTAACATTTCAGTCCTGTCATCCATTAACCATATTCATATCTTGGTGTACATCAGAGAATCTGTGACTGTACATGCAAACACAAAGCACAGTAGATGTTTTCAGAAGATACACCAAGAAATAAGCCTATATCTGAAAGAGAGAGAGGCTTCAAAAATCTCTCTTTCTAATGAACAATGGTTAGAACTTCAGATAAAACCAAGCCTCTCTCTAATGTACTTTCAGAGTGGCTGTGAGACTGCTGCTCCTTCTTGTGGATAATAACAGGTATGGTTTTGGTCATTTCACCTTTGACTCCACATATTTTAGTTTGCAGGAACACTGCTTTATCCGACTATCAAAGCTGATAACAACACCCATTACTACAGCGTCTGAGTGTAAAGTATATTTCTACTGCAAATTCAAAAGCCAGGCCTGGTTTGTCAAAAGTTTTGCTAGTATTAATGAACTATGTAATGTTGCTAATGAAGAATTTTTTTTGCAGGCTCTTGTATACACTGTCCTCAAAGTCTAGCATCTGATTATTTTCATGAAGGAAATAATGGGGTTTAATATAAAGAATATAGTTCACAGATAGTGTCAGTTCCATAGCATTATTTTACTAAGAATATTCTAAAAAGAAGCTTTATGAGAGAACACGGGGTAAAATATATATACTTTAATACATCCCATGGTTGCAGATGTTATCATGGACCCAGGTAGGATTGCACAGCGGAAGAACAGACCAGTGAACCAAATGTTATTGTCGATTTGCATGATTATTTTCTGGCTAAAAGAAAACTGTAAAAACAACAGGATTTCTACAAATGGCCATCATTTTATGGTAGCATCAATGGCACCTGGTTCTTCTTTTACTGGCTTCTCAATATACCATGCACCAAATCATAAACTATGGACACGTATAAAGTAACTAATGAGTCCCTGACTTTGTGGATGTTTTATTGAGCCTAATATTTCTGTATCTGTTAATGGAAGAATTTTGTGTTATTCCTAAATTCTCTCTAATTATCTAGGCTATGTTGGAAAGGTGGTTTTGTAGTTAAATCACGTAATTGGATGCCAGAAGTCCTGGATTTTATTCCTAGCGCTGCCATTGGCTTCTGTGTTCTTAGACAAGTCTCCCAATCTGTCTCAGTTGCCCTATCTGTAAAATGGGGATGATACTGTTTACCCACCCCAGAAGCATGTTGAGAGGCTACATTTAATTAATGTTTGTACAGCACATTGAGATCCTTTGATGAAAGATACTATGTAAGTGCAAGATATTATTAACAACTTTATATGCTTCTACTATTTAAATTACCCAGTAGATGAAATGATGCCTCTCGGTCCATTGCACAGTGAGTCTAGCAAGTTACTTTAGCAAATATAACCAATGTTTAAGCAACATTAAGGCCTGATTTAAAATCACAATATTGAGGAACATTGAGTGAAATTTTGAACCCAGGCTTACTGTCCATTCTGCATTCATGTGTGTTCAGAAAAAGCCAATTCACTTGCCTCTCACATTAAGTCAGATCTGCTCTCTTACTTAAGGACAACGTTATGCACTCCCCTATTGCCTTCTACAGGCTGATTCCTTGGAAGCAGTGGTAACCTCACCATAAGCTGTGAAGCCAAGAAATGTAGGCATGCCAATTACTGGAGTTTTACTGACACCTAGCTCTCAGCGGATTCCCCTATGAATGGCCACATATGCAGGATTAAATAAAATAACAGCTGAAATAAGGTAAAGGGCAGGCTGACTAACATGTAATGCAGTTAACTGAGAGTCATGTTATGCTACAGAAGAGATAATACAATTGTAGCAATTCTAGTAACAATACACAAAATTTAGTAATAAAAGTCCTTCCCAAATGGGATTTCTCAAGTGCTTGACAGTTTTCTCTTCCAGTAGTCATCAGCCTTGCTTTATGGATGTATCTCCTATGACCAGACCTGTATTTTTTCCTGCAAACTGGAACTCTGACTCTTTCAGCTATCCCTCACTGCCAGGATATCTGGCTCCCTTGTTCCTCTTAGGTGACTGGAACATAGATTTGCTTAGCTTCACTTGGTGACGCAACATTTGCTTCACAGCACTGCGAACCTCACTTGTGCCATGCTAATCCTGACTTAACTGAACTCAAATTAAAAACTACCCTAAACATACCATAACATTCAAGTGTTCCAACCCCTTTATCATGATGTTAAGTGTGCAGATGATGTTAAGAACTTACTGTGTTAACATCTTGCATGATTTTAAGCACACACAGGCTTTCCAAGACTGACTAACATGACTATCCAAATTTTAGCAATCCAGCTAAACACAGCTTTGACCTTCAGCATTTCCAGTGCTCAGAACTTTTCTTGGCTGCAGACCTTGGGCTGAAGCGTCCCTCCTGGACTCACTAATAGGAGATTTTAAAGACAATTCTAGCACTGATAAAGCTACTCCCCTTTCAAAATCATACTTTCAATACTTATACTTTCAAAATCATCACTCTGGTCTTCCCTTCTCCCAGAATGGAGCCACCATATTTTCCCTCTGGATCAGAGAGATGCCCTTTTCTCTTTCTCCCTTAGAGAAGCACCTTGTCCCCTGTTTGTTCTACCCCAAGAGGAATCAGGTAGCTGTAAGTGACTCAGCTGTCACCAGACGTCTCCTGATCAGTCCTGAGGCTGTAGCAGCTCAGCCTCTGCTGGAGAAAGCTAAGCAATGGCCTTCTTTTGCAGTAGAGTGTTAGCTTACTTTTTCTTTTTATAGTAGAATTTTTAAAAATTAGAATGGCTTGAACACACAGTAATCACCAAGGATCCTTATAGAGTTTTTATGGACATTTCAATATATGGGACAAGTTCTTGCCATCCTGTGGAAAGGCACTTTGCAAGTCCCAAAGTTAGATAGGACAAAATGTTACTTAGGACAGAGGTTTCACTGCATTTCACTGCATGGTGAAGGTGGGGATTACCATGGATCTTAGAGCATCTGAAGAGGCAAAGGTTCTTGCAAAAGGCAGACAGACAGACCCCTAAGGCAACTATTGAGTGTTAGGCACACAGAAATAGGTCAATATTCCAGGATAAGTAAATGTGAAAAAGAATTTAGTTTTCCTTTGAGTATAATGTAACTTTCCTGAAGTTTGAAACTAATAATCAATTAAAAATTCTGTGATTTATTACACTGGATGTATGAAATATAAAGTAACTGCGTCAAACAATTTATGTGGCACATACTGTGTTATGTGTTGAATCATAGCCAAATACAGCACTTCTCCTGCTACTTTGGCCCAAATAGGGATCTACGGTCATTTGTGTCTCAAGATTATGTTATATCCAACATGTGTTGTTCTATTAATGGCATGTCCTTCATCAGCTTATGTCATTGGACTTCATTAGTAACTGGCAGCTTCTGCAGCATATTGTACACATTCACAGAAAAACTAGATATCTATGTCTTAGTAACTGGCTGACGTATCTTATGCTATTCTTCTCCTGGTTCACAAAGATAGCACATGGGACCAATTTAATCATCCTTGCCAATATAAGGAGCTCAAGGACAATAGCAGCTTATTTTCCAATATAAGTGATGGATAATTGCAGGAAGTAGATATGAAGTTCATGGCATGCGCTAGTGTAGCTAGGCCTTTCTAAATGCATTGTGAAAATGTTCTCTTCTGATGCAAGAAGGGTGATCAACCATTTATTTCTTGAGTCCGTGCCTTTTTTCCCCTAGTCCTTACCTTTCTATCATTTATAATTAGACCAATACCAAATATTCCATTTCCCTAGACAGAAACATTGTTCTGTGGATGGATATTGTCCTCCTCTCATTGCATTATCTACCTGATTGCTGTACTTACTTTCTGGGAGTTTTGTATGAGTGAAGACTGTTCCATTGAGCCTATATGGATACACACACACACACACACACGCACGCACGCACACACACACACACACACACACACACACACACACACACACACACACACACAGTTTTTAAAGTTCAGTGCTCCTTAGAACATGAAGACATTAGCAAGCTTAGCCCCAGAGAAGAATTGATTCTGAACAATCAGTAATAGGGAGTATGTGCTGAAAATGTTTTGATCTGTTGAGTTTAATGTGTTTTCTGTCATTCAGTGTGCCTCCAAAGTCACAGCTGGTAAAACCAAATGGGTCATTTTACCACAATCAGACCAGCGATGTGGTTCAGCGAGCACCATTTGTCCTTTACGTTAAACTGTGCGCCTAATTACAGCTCAGAGTTAATAGATTTATAACACACAAAGGGAAAATAACTGCTTGAGATTTTAAATACTTTTTTTTTAAATAAATTTAAAATGTTTGAAAAGCAAAATGCACTTTTCAAAATTATTTCAATAAATTTAGCAACATATTCTATACAAGAAAACCAGGACGAGTCCCCAATGAACAGATTGTATCATCAGAGCCTGCCACATTGTTTCTAATGGGGGAATTAGCAGCTGAACATCAACACCTGTCACAGTGAACAGGCTCTGGCAAACATAGCCAGGTACATGCTTCTTGTGAATTTTCTTAGAATGATTTGAAATGAGACAACCAGAAACAATATTTATGTCGATATTTCCCAGGTTTATACTTAAACAGAAATGAAACATATATATCTATTTCCTAAGATGAACAGTCAATAAAAAAGTGGAAAGTTAATCATGTATAATAATGAGATTCTACTACAAATGGTTACATATACAAATGGCTTGTATGAAAATAGGTAAATAGTAATATTTGAATGAAATGCATACCTAACAAGTTCTCACACAAGCTTAAGGTCTGACCCTGCAAAGAATTACTATTCTGAATAGTCCCACAGAAATTAATCAGACTGCTCACGGTAGGAGTGAGTACCTACCTCTACCTGCGGTATGGCAGACTTTCCATAGACTTTAATGGGAGTTGCCTAAGGCCTTAGCCCAAGAAATACACATTTACAGATTCCAGTCCTGAGTGAGCAGGATTGTCTAGAGAGGTAGTCACTGCTGAATGAGCATCCTTTTCTAGTCCAAAAGATCTCTCACTCCATGGCCTCAGTCACATGAAATTTGAAATGTCCCCAGGGCCATATAGGGAGGTAAAAGAGAAGACCATAATGACAAGAAACGGGCAAGACATGCTGTCTCTCACAACACCTGATGGGATTTGTCAAAGGGCTTGAAAAATTTTCCCATCACCCACTAGGCCAAGGACTAAGCCTAATAACCAGCATGAACACTACCCAGGCCACTAATCCCCCTAAAGCTATATGTCCTGAAATTTAAAGAATACAACAGTTGTGCCTTGTTAATTGTGCACTATATTTAATTAAACTATTATCAATCCACTTTGAATTTAATTCTTTTTAAATATGAAACCTACTAAAAAGTTGGTCACATAGCAGTAAAATATATTTGTTAAAATATTATCTGATGATTTTTACATCTATTTAATAAATAATACTTTCAAGAAATAGCGTTTGGCCAGCTATCGAGCTGATTGAAGACTGCAAAAAAGTATTTGTTGAGTAAATTATTTGACTGAAATCTCTGAATGTTTATTAAATCAGCCCTACTTTCTATAGATCACACTCATGCTCCTCCTTTCTTATGCCTATCTGCACCTATGCACCCACAAATCAGGCTTGGAAAATTTGCCAAGCACCTTACAACCAGTGGACTAAACTTACAAGCCACAAACTGATAAAGATGGAGGTCCCACTAGCAATGTGTAATGACCAAGAGAAATAAGCAACCCTGAACAGTCTCTCTGAGCTCCAGGGAAAACAGTGAGTGCTGGGACCTCTACAAGACTGCTGTCACTGGGACCCACTCACAGGAGCTCTATCTTTTTCATCAGCCTCTGGGTAAACTCCATCCCCAGAGAGTGGAGCACTGTCTCTGTTTCCCCCTTCTCATAGCAGAGTCATCTGCTTGATATAAGGGGTGGGATTCTTTACTTTTCTAGCCTTTCCTTGAATTTCCAGGTGTTACAAAGGAAGTATGGCCAAGGACATTATCCTTGCCTTTTGCAGCCTTGGAGTCTGATCCAAAACCTTTTGAAGTCAATAGGAGATCTTCCATTCACCTCAGTGGCCTTTGGATCATGCCTTTAAATATAGTCATATTCTGAGGCACAGAAACTAAAGAAAGGAAAGACAGGTTCTCTCTCCATCTCCCTGTCCAGGGCAAGGTTGCTCGATACAGTAAATGCTCTAGTGTTTGTCCTTGCTGCTTTTAAATGTTTCAAGCAATGAGGCTTTCACCACTCTGCTTGGGAGACATTTCTGCAGTCTAACTGGCCTCCGTGTTAGGACATTTTAATTTGTTTAATTTCATCCCATCTTTCCTAGTTATACCAGTCCCTACCTAAGCCCTCTCCACAAAGCACCCTGAACAATTCTTCTCTCCCAGTGCTTGAACAGAAAGGGAAAGTGATAGAATGCTGCTGCCAACCCTCCATCTTTTTTTGAGTGACAGCAGTGCATTTCTGTATAGGCTTTCCATTCCCCACTTTTTGAAGCATTGCTTTCCCTCCTTGTAAACACACAATTTAACCCTCTTCATGTTTTGGGGTCTTACTGACCACAGCACACACAAAAATATAAATAACAAATTTTGTGCCAAATCTGTATCTCTTCTTACATTAAGTATTCTCAAATTAGGGTGAGATCAAGCTTTCTGCACTGGTTTTATCATCCTAACTGCTGTGGGTTTTGTGTAGCAAAAAAAGTCACTGAAAAAATAATGGTGTCAGTTAGACCCCTCAATGTTATTCAAGAGGGAAAATGAAAGTACTACACTTCCAAGGTCTTTGGGGGTCACAAACCCATACAAAAATTTAAATAAAGCAAGACAGGCAAATCACTGCCTATTCTTTCTCTAAGTATTCTCTATCTATGATGAGGACAGCCTGTTGGTATTGGTTTTGTCTGCATATCTTTTGTGGTTTTAAGTGTAGCAAAAAAAGTCACTCAAACGGTATCGGGGTCAGTTAGACCCCCAAATTAATTATACAGATATTCCAGCATCAAATTATTTTTATTTTGAGGTAGCCATTATAATATGATTATATGAATCTTTCAGCAATGTTTTTATCATCAGAGTTTCAGTGGGTTGTTGGTTTGTTTGTTTTTTTCAAAAAATGCACCAAAATTGTCTCAGGGGGTCATCCAGCAAATTGAATTTCTTCTAAGATAACGCTGTCAAACTGAGTTTCTGGGAAGGCTACGCTTGCTAGGAAGAGTTTCTGGGGAAGCCACCATTGTCAGATACATTTTCTGGCAAGCCCACACTTGACAGTTGCTGTTGCTGGGGCAAAGACTCACTGTTGCATTGCACATACACACTGCATATCTGAACGCATATATTTCGATTTTGTTGAATTGCTCATGACATAATAAATCTCTGAGTAAGAGGCAGCTGTTTCTCAGGGACCTCGATACAGAAATGGTGAAACCACTGGTGCAGGTAAGGAACGTGGCAGCCTGGTCTCAGGCTTCTAGGGAATCAGCATCTAGTGTGCTGGGTACTGATCCAGAGCATAAGAAAAAGGAAGATATTACACCTGCTCCAAAGAACAAGACAGAAAAATACATTAAAAACATGCAAAGTGTAAAAATTGTGTATGTTCAGAACATGTCACCTATTTGTTCCATTTGTTGGAAGTACTGGGCCATTTACAGCCACTTTGCTGTGTCTGTGCCTTTTACAGTGTTGCTGTTGCTATCTATTTTCATTACCTAAACATGGAGCCAGTTAGACCCTGACACCTGTATAGAATAGCTCTTTAAAAAACATGTTTAATCCTGGGGTCAATTAGACCCCAACACAAGCACTATGTTCTGAATCTAGGAAAGTTTTAACTTCTTCACTGGCTTCAATAAAATCAGTTTTAAATGCATCCCATGTGGGGTTTTTTTGTTTTTGTTTTTTCTCCAATTTTGACATACTAGGGGGTCTCCAAGTCCCCAGTATGGAAATAGTTGGGTGATTTTTGGTCCAATATGAAGGTTAAATGTGCAGAAAACAAAAACATCCAGATTAAATGAATCCAGATCATGATCACTCCTGAGCAGTAAAGATATGCCAGTTCAAATCATGTGGGATTTCCCTTAATTCTAACAAGAAATGGCTGCCCTCAGGTTAGACTGAAAGGTATTGACAGACCAGAATCAGTTAAGAGTATCAGCACTGGAAATAAAACACTTGTATATGTTTCACTATCTTTTAATTACAATTCCAGAGCCAGCAGCTATTTCTCCACCACTGGGATTCTCACGCTGACACTTCATAGTGCATATGCTACTAAGTCTGAGATGAATGCCATGGAATATAATATGTATATTTTGAGATGCAAGTTAAATAGATAAATATACTGATAAGACTGTGGAATATTTATTGCCGAAAACACTATAGAGAGATAAGGTATTTTTTTCCCTGAGTTTGTATGATTCATTCTCCTGATCCAGTAAAATATAGATCGGACATTTGTTTTCTTTCTTTTCACTTCCTAGAAACAAATGATAGTCGGGAAGGTTTTTGAGAATCATAAAGCCACATTGGCCCTCTTCTCTTTGTGATTTCAGGCTATATTTCTTCACCACCACTGAAGAGGCAAAAAACAGATTAACAATTAGACTCCGGCTGGCTTGTGAGGTTTTGACTGACAGCTGGAGAGGATTTTTTTCCTGCAGCTGTAAGAGAAAAATGGGTGAACAAGATAACAAACAGATTTTTCAAACTAAAATTTTAATCAGGATTTGTTGGCAAGTCTCCAGCCATGAACATTTTTTGGCAGTTGGCATAGTAATGAGCAAGAACCTATGTCAACAGATAAATTCAGTTTCAGAATTATGCAGAAAACATCTTTCGCGTTTCAAGAAGCCCTATATAAATAACTGGAAGCAAAGCATTTCAAGAAGAATATAAGGAGGTGACCAAAAGAGATTCCTTTTCATGTATCACGCCTAATGTTTCAAAGCAGTATTTGTGTAACAAATCATGAGTCACTTATAAAGTAATAATGATGCATATAAATAGGTATGCATTTAGCATATTAATTATTTTGAAGGTTAAATCATAACCTTCAGAGGAAACATTAAGAAAATAAACTCAAATATATGAATGTTTAAGTTCACACACACCAGTAAAATGGATGTTAAAGTATGGCAAAGTGTTCTGCTTGGGAACATCTGGATTATCTTTGACTTTTTCCCTTGAACATTGCAATTCACAGGCCACTGGTTTCAGACTGGTTTGGCAGCTGCAAGGTTTCATTAGCTTTTTGCAGGACCTGACAAGGCATCATTTATTTCTGTCATTTACTTTCAGTTTCCAGTTTCAGTTTCTAGCTTGACTCAGACAGAAACAAGTATTATATTTCATTAAAACCTTCAGATGCAGATGAATAAACACAATTTTGATTTTCACTGGCAGAGCTTCATCATGTATATTTAACCTAGTAACTTTATGGTTATGCTATGGCATTTCATTTATTCATGAAAACCTTTGAAGTTAAGAAGCAACTGAAATTAACAGCTGTAATTGAAATTGAGAAAGTATTGTGAAAGATTCTTTTATTTATAATCAGTTCACATCTTTACTGCTATGTAGTATTTTACTTTTCTATTAAAACAATGGCTCTGTGAATTTGCAAAGCAGGAGAGTGCCAATTACCAAAGAAAGAAATATGGGACAGTAATACTTTTGTGCCTGATTGAAATACATACAGTATTATCTAGACATTGCAATTCTGTAGTTAGAATATTAAAACATTCCAATTACATTGTATATTTATATCTGAAATTAATGCCTTTAGTAGAATATGTAGGTGAAAATCTTGCAGATGGATTCATAAAGATGCCCCATCCAGAGTTCTTTGTGTACCACAAAACTCACTTTGACTTCCAGCCTATTTACCAGGCCTGATCTGGGCCACATGGCTGACAGCAGTATTTTCCTGTGCTGCAGAGCAGATCTGCTTCTGTTCATTCAGACTAGGAGCTGCAAATGAGCTGGGTCAAGGGGAGGAATACTGACCAGGCAGCCACAAGTAATTTTTCTGATGGGGAAGAGGAGCACAGATTAGCTGGGCCAGATTAAGGCAAATCTGGATGCCTAGCCACACCCCACATGAGGACCATGTGATTCTGCTCCCATGCTGTGACCTGCCCCTACTTGGGATGGCAGGAGCCATGCACACAAGAGCTGTCTGCTGAGGTACCTTCACCACCTCTCCCGGTCTCAGGAGGGCTGAGGTCTGTCCCAGAGGAGGGAAGAATCAGCTCCTAACACACCAGGTGTAGGGGCCCTACTGACACCACCCCAACAGACCCAGGATTTCCAGGTCTTCCGTTTCCATTTTTTTTCATGAAAAAACTCAGCATATGTCGACCAAAATCTTTCCATGAAAATGTTTGTTTTGGTCAATAAGTCTTTTTTTTTTTTTTGGTCAAAAAAAGTTTCCATGAAAAATATGTTGATTAGCTCCATTATTTATTTGTTTGTTTATTATACCCTATGAGTGCTAGGTACTTTAAAGCAAAGACCACAGCCAGATTTAGGGGCAAGCAACTCAAGTGACCACCTCCGATGCCGGGCTTCGGGGAGCGTTGGGCTTGGGGTGCTTGAGTATCTGATCTCAATTACCCTCTTCCTTGCGAAGAATCATTTGGCTTTCCGGGGCTCGTAGGATAAGTTGTTCACTGAACATAACAGTAATTTCCTCAGTTTGGTAAAGCTCCTTGGGAAATATGATGATGTCATGTGTGAGCACCTATGCCGAGTAGTTCGTAAAGAAGCTATGGACCATCACTATCACAAAACAATTCAAAATGAATTGATTGATCTTATGCCAAGGAAGCTGCTTGATAACATACTGATGCAGCTCAGGAAAGCTAAGCACGACACCATAATAATGGATATGCAGGCAGAGCTAGCAACGGAGTTTGTTGCAGCGATAGGTTCCTGGGTTAGTGTTCTTGTTTTATGGTGTATGGTTGCTGGTGCGTATTTGCTTCAGGTTGGGGGGCTGTCTGTAAGCAAGGATAGGTCTGCCTCCCATGGCTTGAGTGAGTGAGGGATCATCTGCTAGGATAGGTTGTAGATCCTTAATGATGTGTTCGAGAGATTTTAGCTGGGGGCTGTAGATGATGGCCAGTGGTGTTCTGTTGTTTTCTTTGTCGGGTCTGTCATATCGACTCTAGTGACACCATCACAGGTCCTAACCACATCAGCCACACCATAAGGAGCTCATTCACCTGCACATCTACTAATGTAATGCCATCATGTGCCAGCAATGCTCCTCTGCCATGTACATTGGCCAAACCGGACTGTCACTACGCAAAAGAATAAATGGACACAAATCAGACATAAAAAATGATAATATCCATAAACCAGTCGGAGAGCACTTCAAACTCCCAGGACATTCTGTAGCTGACTTGAAAGTTGCCATACTTCTACAAAAAAACTTCAAAAACAGACTTCAGCGAGAAACTGCAGAGCTGGAACTCATATGCAAACTTGACACAATCAAACTGGATCTCAATAGGGACTTGGAATGGTTATCTCATTACAAGAAGTAATTGTCACTGTTCACACATTCTCGCCTTCTAATCAACGGTTGTGAATAGGCCTCCTCTACTCTAACTGAATGGACTTGCTAATACCTACCCTCCCCATTGTTGTTCCTTACCCTTGGATGTATATATATACCCCCATCTGATTTCTATTTCTTGCATCTGACGAAGTGGGTTGCAGCCCACGAAAGCTTATGCCTGCAGAAATTGAATGTGGTAGTCTTTAAAGTGCTACAGGACTCTCGTTGTTTTTGCTGTATACAGACTAACACAGCTACCCCTCTGGAACTATTTAATACTGGTCCACCCAATGTTGGTGCACAGTTTGATTTCTTGATGTTTGTACATTTCAGTTATTCTTAAAATTAAAAAGTTTCTATAAGCTTACAGGAAATGATTTTTTTTTTATTTGCTTATATAATGCATGAATAAATACAGACAGGGATAAATCATGAATGCAAATCATGCATCAAAGTCAAGAAATGAGCTAAAAAAGCAATAAAAAAATAAGGTATTCATAAGTTTAACAAATAGAGGGGGAGGTACCGAGGACACTGCTTGCCTGAGGTGCCATTTGGTCTAGGGCCAGCCCTACCAAAGGCTATTCACTCCCTTGAACAATTTGGAATCTAAGGACCTGATTCTGCCATCCTCACTCACATGGAGTACGGGTTCATGGGACTAGTCACAGAGTGAGGTACTATTCAGTGCGGTTGAAGGTAACAGTATTGGGTCCTAAAAAAAAGCAGGACACAATAAGTGAAAGCAAAAAGCATAGGAGTGTGTAAGAGATCTAGGACATAGAGGTTACATACACAAAATTACACCATGATGTCTGAAAAGAAAAAAAAGAAAGAAAATGGAATAGAAGGAAAGGAAAGAAAGTCTAATGGAAGAAATAGTAACAGGGTTACATTTTTTAAAACGTATTAGATAAGACACAATAGGGGGCAGTCCTTTCAGAAACTCTGGAGGGCAGTAACCCCCTCCACACTCTCCCACCTCTAGCTAATCAAAGCTTCTGGAGGTGGGCTATGCCACCTCACAATTCACAATACAAAAGCACTATGCAGTGTGGTGTGTTTGGCTGTCTCCATTCACAAGAGGTTGTGGAATGGTATAAGAAGGGTCACGGGACAAATTCAATAGCTGAACTATGTGAAAAGGTTTCTACAATGCCTGCCCACAATAAACCTAAATTGTGCCAGTGTTGTCAATCACTCACTTTCACGAAGAGTGCATTCACTTCAAATTTTTAAAACAAAGAGTACCCAAAGAAGTCAAATACAATTTGAATGACAATGGCATAATAGGAGCTTACTGGTTTTCAGCTCAAACACCACAATACAGCAGTCTTAAAATGTTGCAGGGGCCCAATCTTTAACCCACTGAAGTCAGTGGCAAAACAAGGATTGGCTGTAAAGAAAAGTCATCAGTGAAAGTATGATAAATGTAAAGATGAAATCAGCAATTTAAATTTAATTGTAGGCCTGGAGATGCATAGACTTAACATAACTCAACACGTAGCTAAGTGCATGTATTGCAGTCCAGAAGAAAAGAACCTTGCTCTTGAACAATGAAAGATCATTATGAGATCAATGTTTTTTGGGCTACTATTGACAAAAGTTCTTGGTGCTCATACCATGATCTGCACACACCATCCCCAGGGAATGCTTTGAGCTATAATCAAGTCTACTTGGGTATTTTATCTCCCAGCAATGGAATCTCAAGTTGTTTGTTTTGATTTTTAACAGACATTTTCCTTTCTTTAGCTTTCGCTTTTCGCTCTACAGAAAGGGCTTTGAAAAGGTGGCAGAGTATGTGGAAATCATTTCACAGCACCGTTGCAATGCTGCAGATTAATGCAGATTCACATGTAACACCCACAGTCTCTTATCATCATCCTTGAGAATGTGTTTGGCCCTTAGACTGGGATATAAACCTTAACCCTCAGCTCTGGTTCCTAGCTGTCGATTCCAGCTTAACCCTTGGCTTCAGTTCCTGGCTACTGACCTTGGCATGATTGTTAGCTCCAGACCCAGACCCAGGCTACTGACTCTGGCTTGACCCCTCAATCCTGACCACCTACAGTTCTAACCACTGGACATGACCACCCACGCCCCAGTTCCTGACACAGTACAGAGTGCTTTCTCATTCTTCAGTTGGCTAGACAGATATTGAGCTTCTCTGCCAACTGTTTTTCAGGTGTTTGAGATAAGCAGACCCTCCATTCATCTATGGAGTCTTCCAGAAAAACAACCAACCAACCAGGGTTGACAAGATCTTAATTTCTAATGTAAAATGCAAAAAGAATTTTTTTAAAAATCAGGTAAGAAGGAAAAAAAGCACACTATTCTCTTTGTAGGTTCACCATTGGAACTGAGTTATGTGAGTATGTGATCTCCTCTCAGCACATCATGTTGGTACATTACATGATGCACGATAATATTAAATAATATATAGATTGGCTAAACATTAAAGGAAATTATACTCACTTTCATCAGATCAGATCTCTGCTTTTGTTTTCATTGTAGGATGTTTTCTAGCTTTTTCTCCCCCCAGACAGTTCAAGCAGATGTTGCTTGTAAAAGTCTGATGTGTTTGCATGCTGGCAATACACCATGGTTCATCAACTAGCCAAATAAAGCTATCCTTTTGTAATTCAGTACATCTCTTCTCTACACTTGTTTCTAATGTGCGAGAGGTCTGATAAGAGGGAATCTGAGATAATCTACAAACTATTAACTTTCTGTAAACAAAGACATGTAGGAGTTGCATTCTGGCCAGTTCTACTAAATTAAGTTGCACAATATCAAATCCCCTCTTCTAGCCTTATATAGCAATGGAAGGCTAATATACTGTAACCATTTTTTAATTCTGAAACTTTCTTAGCTCCAGGGCTGCTGGATGGTACTGCACACTCGGCTGCTAACCTCTGCCAAAGAGGGCAAGGAATAGGTCATATCCCTATCTCACTTCCCACTGGCTAGTAGAGCTAGGCTGGCACAGAAGATGATTATATGCTGCACCCTTTCAAAAAGTATGACAGGGTTTGCTCCGGCCTGTGTTGCCCCAGCTCTCAGAGTCCTTATACCCTCTTCCCCACCCAACATGGGACTGTGGCTGTAAAGCCACAACTGTATGGTCTAACATGCTGGCCTTTAATTTTTAATATTTTTCCTTTCTGCAGGTACAGTGCAAAAGAGAGCATGATGTCCTTCAGTGTAGAAATGTTTCAGATTATATTAGAGTCAGGCAGTCAGGTAAAACAAAAGCTGTCATCTCTCTTCCACTTGCATCTTCTCTGGTCCTATTTGTCCCATTTTCCATTTTCAGCGTCTATATTTTCATAAGTTCCAGAGCAAAACAACGAGAGTCCTGTGGCACCTTAAAGACTAACACATTTATTTGGGCATAAGTTTTCGTGGGCAGAAATCCACTGCATCTGCATCTGACAAAGTGGGTTTCTGCCCATGAAAGCTTATGCCCAAATAAATGTGTTAGTCTTTAGTGTGCACAGGACTCTCATCGTATTTTCATAGACTCTCGGGTTTTAGTGCCAGAAGGGTCCATCCTGATTATCAAGTTTGACCTCCTGCTTAATTCAAATTGTAGTACCACACCCAAAGATTCCTGCACAAAGCCAATAGCTTCTGGATGCACCAAAGTATATCTATTAGAAGAAGGCTTCATGATGAAGAATCTACCACATCCCTTAGTAGTCTGTTCCAATGGTTAATTACCCTTACTGTAAAAAAGCTGTCTTATTTCCTATTTGAATTTTTTAGCTTCAACTTTGAGCCACTTGTTATGGACTTTGTTATGCCTTTATATGAAAGATTAGAGAGCCCTCAAATATCAGATGTCTCCTATACATATAGGTATTATGATCAAGTTCCCACTTAATCTTCTCTAGGATAAGCTGATTACAACTGGTCAAAAATTTCTGAAATTAAGAAATATATATATAGTTACAAAAAACTGTGAGAAATTCATCCTGATTTTTGTCCACTTCAACTAAGTCTCTCATTGTAAAGACTGTTTTCTAGCCCTCAGGCCATTTTTGCACCACTTTTCTGAATTCTTTTTTTTTTTTTTTTTAAGTGTTGGCAACAAAACTGGACATGTTAATCCAGCAATGGTCTCATTAATACCATATACAGAAGCAGTATCCCCTCCCTACTCTTTCACTAGTCTCTGTTTATACATATAAAGATCAGGTTAGTCCACTTAGCCACATCATCACACTTGGAGCACATATTCAGTTGCTTATCAACAAGGGCCCCTAAATCCTTTTAAAGGTCACTGTTTTTAAGCCCTGCCTGTAAGTATGGCCTTTATTCATTGTCCTTAGGTGTATGATCTCACATTTAGCTGTAAAGCACACATATTGCTCAATCCCAGTTGACCAAGTGACCCAATTCATTCTGTCCTTGTCATTATTTATCACTTTTTCCTTTTTCTCCATTTCCTAACATCCAGCAATAATTCAAGCTGATCACATTTCTGTTTGCCTATTTCTAACACACTCAACACTGGGGTGTCACTGCACATAGGTAGAGTATTTCTGATGTCTCACCTAGAACTTAGGTATCCTCCTTGGCCCCCATGCAGTGATGACCTTGCATCTAATGGAAAAACCCTTGAGACAAAACGTAACGAAAATCTACTTTAGGTTCTAGGGTCTTCATTAAGGTAATATAAGCCACTAAACTCATCATTAGTTCCTGAATACCACAGTTATAGGGATTTATAACCAACATCTACGCTAATAAATTTTTCTCTTGAGTTTTTATGAATTTGAATTTATGATTACAGTTGTGATAGAAAAGAAATATAAGCTACTAATTGTTAATAGTAAACATGTAGATATGCTCAGAGCATTACTATTGCACTAATTAACAGTAATGATGAAATATGCTACCTACAATTTAAGCATTCATCAAACTGATAACTGTAGCAGACAAATCAATATTTTTCAATGAACTGTTCCTTCTCACCAAATATGCTTTCAAATATTGTGATTACTTACTACTATATAGTTCTGGAAATTACTTCAGAGATCAAAGCACATATACATTCTGGAACTATATGCTACAAATATAAAAGAACAAGCATGTGTTAACGGCAATCCTAAAGACAATTACAATCTTGTTAAAATGTGACTAGTATCTATAAAGCTGAGCCTTATTTTTTTCCCCAGCTATCAGTCAGTAAATTAATTCCTTTATAGATGTAACATCAATATTCTATTTCTGAGAAATGCATCTATTTTTCAATTACACTCCATGAAAATCTTTAGTATTGTGGGATATGTGAGGTATGCATTCAGCCTGAAGTACTAGAGTATGCAAGGGGATTATCATTTTTAAACACAAAAAGACCTAATTTAATTTTCTTGACTCAGTTCATTATAAACTATAAACAATGATATGGGCCACTGGACTCAAATATTAACCAGAGGCTGTGAAGTATGTTTCTAATTCAGGAACCCAAAGGGCTAAGGGCCTGATATGTAGACACTCCTCTTCTTGAAGTCAAGACAGAAGTAGAACTGGATCCTTTTCTTTCAGATATCAAAGCCTGTGTTGTGTCTGCAAGATACTTGAGTGTACACTTAAATACTCACACACATAAAATAGAAAATTGCATGCACAAGTGGTTAACTGAAAAAGTCATTATCTGAGTCCACAATGACTTCATGTAAACACAAATGTACATTATCTGTGTGCAGTTACCTGTTTATACATGTGAATGCAACTGAGGGACTTATGTTTGGAAATTTGAACATGGTAGCCAAAATCTGCAAATGTTGGTACCTAAAGTTAGACATCTAAATCCACTTACAGACACCTAAATAAGTAGCCAATGTGATATGGCTTTAACCTCTTGTCTTCAGAGTTTATTCCTAAAATTCATCTAATTTATTCCAAAGCTTCACCTTGCACATTTTCCTGCTTGGTGTTTACATCCATCATTTGATCATGATGGATACTACTTACATTCGTGCTGTTAAAATGCTTTCCTGTAATATCCAGTCAAAGGTAGATGAGAAACCATGTGGTCTGAATGTTTTTTTCCTCAGTATTGTGTCTCCTGTCCCAACCCTATCTCCCTTTCCATGAAGACAAGCAGAGAAACTATAGGATCTTCTACTCCATACTATGGGTTTGATTCAGTCACCACCTAACCCAGGACCCATGGCAATGGAAAGCCTACTTGGAGTGAGTCTGAAGCTGGGCAAGATGCATGGGGACCCACAACTGGACAGCAGAGTCTCAAAAGTGGGTGATATTGACCAAGGAAGAGCTTTGGCCAGGAAATCTAGGGGATGCACCGATCCAATGTATTCCCCACACAGCATTGACTGGTGGATCACCTATGAAGCCATTATTCAGTTTAAAGCTGCCCATCCTTGGTGGCATCCCTAAAGGAAGGCAGCAATGAAAACACCATGTGTCCTCCCCAGACAGTGAATCCTCCCAGGGTGCTGGGGTGCAATTTGCAATATTTGCCCTACAGTTCTTTTGGGATTATTTTTTGAGACTGAAAAGTTATCAACAGAATATTCGCTGTTTAAGATTAGTTAAAGCAAAAGCAAAGAAATGTTCTTCTTTCTTCCAGTATTTAGAGTATTCAAACCAACCGCTAAGGCTTCATTTACTTGCAGCTGCTACAGGAAAAAAAAGATGAGTTTACACAATTTAAATCCTGACGGACCACAATTTAAATCCTGACTCAAACACTAACCATTTTAAAAGGGAAACAGAATGCAATTTTAGCAGGCTTTCTAAACGTATGCTTCATGCATGCTTGCTTTATACAGAACCAAGGCATTCTTAAAATTTCAAGCAGGAAAACCTGTTCTGGTTACCTTGGTGATAAACTAAAGATAAAAATTGCACATAATTGTTGCTGATGTCATCGCTCCCATATTGTTTCCAAGGCTACAGAGAAATCTCAAAAAATTGTGATGTTTCATTTCTATACAGTATGAGAAACCTATTTTCTTTGCTCCATAAATTGTTTAGTACTGCAGGTAATCTATCTAAACCTTATCTAATAAGGCATCAATAGCCTCTCAGCAACCTCTGGTAATGATGTTTATATATATATATATATATATATATATATATATATATATATATATAAAATGTAGCTATCTAGCTCTGTATCAAGCAATTTGACCCCTAGATTATCTCAATTATTTTTATCTTAAGAATCTATTTCCATAACAAAGTATATTAATCAATCATATAAAAATATCAGAAAAGTAAATGTCTCACTGCAAAGCAATATTACATGTAAATTATCAACCTAGCAGAAGCTGTTCTCTTGCCTGAATGACAGAAAATTGGCTGATAACTATTTATAACTCACTGATTTTTCCAGCCAGCCTTCAAATTCACAGGTATTTCCCTGCACAACACAAACTTAGCCATGCCACATTTCCTCCATTATAACCTCTAGTTTACATTGTTCACTAGCAAGAATCTCCTTAACATTATCAATTACTATATTTAATGATATTTTTGCTTAGACTGTAACTGCCTCAGGACAACTATGGTCTATGCCATTATCTACTGTAGTTTCTTCGGAATTCTTCTTCCTTAAATGGTGACCAGTTCTGACAACATACTAAAAAAAAAATATTTAATTTGCAATTATTTGCAAAGCAGAATATGTACAGCTAAGCACAGCCCTGTAAATCTAGCCAGAATGCGTCATTCCAAATGCTCAATTGTGTTGAAGTAGACAATGGTTAGTAGGCATCCATCTACCACCTCTCCTCATGTAGGATGTGCCTTTCATCACTTGACTGCACTCAGACTGCAGGGCTTGACCTTGTCAGCATGAAATTTTCCACTAGAGCAAAACAAAATGGCACTTACTGTATCTTAGCAGTCTGCTCTTACTTATGCAATGGATTTTGAGTAGTAACAATTTACTTTAGGAACTGGTTGACTAAAATAGCTTATGTGCATATAATGCATGAATGGGCTACATATGGATTCACTAAACAAATCTGGCAGGCAACTCTGTTCTGTACTAGCATTCTGACAAAGTCAAAGAGCAGAACACAGAATACCACTGAATACAAAAGACGGCCCTTTTCCTCTGTTTATAAAGGGAATGGCTAGTATTAGTGCTGGGCAAATACTGCCAACATGTTGCCATGATTATTCATTTAAATTTTTCAGCAAATTCATTTGGACTATGTTCATGTCTCTTCTGTGCTCTTTTTCAATGAATGCTATAGCGAGTGAGTTTACTGGAAGGGATGTTTGCTGAAACTGCACATTTTAAGCAACTGTTGCAAAATATTCATATAAAGCAACTTTTTATGTTTGTAATCGGAAGAATTCATACTAGAAAGCTGATCTAAGAATGACTCTTACCCAGTCAAGGAACAGCAGCGTACCATGTGCCCATTTTCTATTCAAACAGCTGAAATTCTGATTATCAATGACTCACAGTGAACTGCTCATGAACAAACCCTGAATTACTTGATGAAATTATTCTGTAAATAAATCTGCACAATGAATGCATCTGCTAAAATCACAATCTATTTGTGGACAATTTGTGAACAGAAAAAAAGGCAAAAAACTATTGAATGCATTCTTAATTCACCCTGCACTAACTGTTATACATTTGCAAATGTAATTCACCTAAGAAATTATTTACAGCAAATAGTATAGACCAGAGGGTTAATGTTTAAAGAAAGAGTTTTAGGTAAACTATAATGGGAAGAACTTACATTCTTAGGGCATGATCCTCTATTGCCTTACATCTTCTATAGTCATTTATATCTGCACAAAGCGAGTACAGAGTGGATGGTAAAACACTACCTCCCAATGTGAATGGAGTATTCTGAGTTGATATCACTTTACCACCACTATAGATAGATATAATTGGCTATTCATGGTGTAGGACAGTGGAAAATCAGTCCCTCATTTTGATGTGTGTGTGTGTGTGTATATATATTTATATATATATAGAAAATGTAGCTATCTAGGTCTGAATTATAAGATCTGCAACACAAATACTATTTTGATTGTACTATTTTGATTTTAGGGCTAAAAGGGCAGTAATAAATGGATCTATTTATATGGCTTTTGAAGCAAACATACACATATCTCTTTGCTTTTTTTTAGCCACTACGATACCCTACAATCAGCAACACATTATTGATTCGATTCATTCCTGGCACAACTTCATTTAAATCAATGGTTACACCAATGAGGAATTAGATCCCTACCACTTTTTACAGGGATTGGATTCTGTTTAAGGTTCCTGATTCACCTCTACCAATACAAAATCTTGACTTTAACATCTCTAATAACTGCGAACAGTGCCAAACTGGGAGCTTTTAGTGGTGCCAAAATATTGAAATACCACAGCCTGAGACAACACTACTCATTTCCCATGGAATTAAGACCTATTTCATCAGGCCTCATAAGTGAAAGGCTATCGCATAACCCACATCGCTCCTTAACTTTCACACTGTTGTGTGAATAATTTAATAGATTGGATTTAAAAAACAGTATGATTATACAGGGTGTCTGGTATCACACACCACTACCACACACCACCACCACACAGGGGGACCTAGTTTGCAGAAAGATTAGCATTCTGTATCCCCAGGCTAGTGGATGATGGGAGCATCAAAAAGATTATACAGGCCTCTCACAAGGATAAGCAAGCTTTTGATTCAATAAGAACTGAAGCTTTGCCCACCATAGAACCAAAGGGAGCATTTTTTAAGCTTTAGAAAAGTTTTGTTAAGGACCCCCTAAAGCTACACAGAAAAGGAGGAGCTCTGGCTGAAGGCCGTGGGGACAACCTCTAACTCAAATAGTAGTTTGGCCTTCCTCCTGACACCAATTTTCTAAGTTTATAATAAGTTTTCTTATACAGGGTTTGTTAACAAAGTTGGTAACTACTGGGCTGTTTGCAGCATCATTCTAAGAATGTCTTGAATACCATGGTATGGTTATAACGCTAGTTGCAAATGACAACGGTGCTGATGCACGTCTAGAAAATTTTGCACTTTTATAGCATCTTTCTTGGGAAGTTTGCTTTATCAACATTAAGTACTTTAACCAACTTCGTGAGATAAGTAAATATCATTATGGCCTCTTTTACAGATTGGGAAACTATGAGCTAGAGAAATTAAGGGCCCGTTTCTAATCTCACACCAGTTTTAAACCAGTTGCATTCCATTGCCTTTAAAAGAGCTACTCCTGATTTACATTGATGAGAGAGCAGAATCTGGTTCTAAGTCACACAGGAAGTCTGTGGCAAAATCAGACAGTACATTAACTGCAAGACTTCATACAGAGAACCACCCTCTCTCTACCAATCCCCTGTCAGAAGAGTTAGATCCATAATGACAATATGTCTACAGCCTGGAAATGAATCCGTCATTCCCAGACTACAATGCAAGATATTTATCTCTTCTTTGCCACAGTACTTATCCTAGCCATTAGTTTTCTTTTCAAAATTTCACAGTGCAACTAGTTTAAAAGATTTTATCTATATGATGTAATACTTTTCATAAGATAACATAGCATGAAGAATTTATGGGCCTATTTCACTATAAAATGGTTAGTTGTAATGATAGTCAACATTAGACAATCTTTTACCTTATAATATTGTGCCAAAATAGACACACACAAGCAGTGGCAGCAGATGAAAGAGGTTAAAAGTATCAAATCCTGAATTACCAACTTTGCTAGGCCACCTTCCCTTCATAATTTAGACCCTTCTGTTGGAGATTTGAAAATATATTCTAGACAGATGACATGTTAACAGAATCATTTCATGGTTCAGTGTCTTCTCAGTATGATTTATCTCTATCTGTAGGCACCAGAGGCCCCTATTCAGAAGATTTATGAGCTAGTTCCAAGAATTCATTTTGATGAGAGAGAATGTGTGCATTATCGCAAAATAAAAGATTAACATTTGCTTTAAGATTATGCTTCCTTCTCATGATCAGTTTTAGGGATAAGATGCTTGTATGAAACCCCGGTGCTACCTCCATGACATTAAAGATGCACATAATTAAAAGTTTGTGAAGGTATGAATGTGGTCTTTATAACATTTGTGCATTAGCCCTGAACATATATCCCTTCCTCTTCTAAACCTACATAGAACATACAAGCTGGGTTCAGACACTTGGTGTAGAATGAAACATTTTGACCTGAAATTTAACTGAGACTTTTTAAAAAACATCTCTATTATCTAATTCTTGCTGCAGACTGGATTTTCCACAGGACCAGGAAAATGGAAGGGTTTGGCCACTGGAGCTTTCTTAAACACTTGATGCCAGATTTTCAAACAAACTTGGGGCCAGCTTTTCAAATCCTCAGCATCCACAGCTGGGGCCAGATTATCAAGAGAGCTCAGTTCCAATTTAGATACCCAAATAAAGGAGAGAATTTTAAAAGTGCTCAGCACCCAGCAGCTCCCACTGTGACACTTATGTGTTGCTGGCTGCTAGTCGTTTGGCTATATCCGTTTAGATACATTAAAAATGGGGGACAGGAAATAGTGCCCTGGTTTTTTTCCCAAGTGATGTTGTCATTCAATATCTACCAGCCCTCCACTATAATATTGCTAATGAGCACCCACCCTAAACAGGAAAGGGGAGAAGAAGCAGGGCAGAATGCAAATTCAACTGTGCAAGCAAGAAGGCAGGAACCACTCCCCTTCCCATCCACAAAGGAAAAGCAAATCAGACAAGACAATTGGTACTTGGGCTAAATAGAATGAGGGAATGACTGAAGCCTCCTGTACCTGCAAGGTCCTGTTAAGAACTGTCTACTTTCAAACCATCACACTCACCAGACTCTCCAGGGCCCTGAGCGGAGACAGGGGAATTGGAGGCTTTCTGTAGCAAAGTCAAAGCCATAAGGGCAGAGATGTGGGTCCTCCACAATCAGAGAAAGAGAGTAATGAAAACCAGGAGAGAACAGGAACCTTGGAGGAATAACAGAGGTCGCAGAATAAAGATATCTTAGTTCTTGGATTCTCAAACGTCACCAAAGCATGACTTAAAAGCATCTTAATAGTGAGTTTCTTATAGATCACCCTCATCTCTTATTTCAGGTCACACAGGTCACAAAGGTCATCTTCCCTCCCATTTCTGGAAATCTCCCCTCTTAGGCATGCTCCCATAACTGTGGCAACTACTGCAATTGTTTACATGGAGGAGTAATGTTGGGAGAATAATTAATTTTAAGCCTCTTTTAGCAAGATCTAGCAGCTGAAAGGGAAAGAGCCAGCTCCATGTGATCAGTCAGCTCTCTGCAAGTGCTCCATAGACCCTTAGGGTCATAACAGTGAGAGGGAAAATGAATGCTTGAGATTTTATTTTAAATTAAATTATTTTTCATGTTAGGAGATGGAAAATAATCTATGCAGCAAGAAAACATATTTTATTCCATTCTGTGTAATTTCTCAAGAAAAGGTTTTTGTTTGGTTTAAACATTATTGCTCTTAACTGGTTCTCAAACATTCTTGGTGTGATGCCTTAAGGCATGACCCTGCCAACATGAGTAACTGTATTCAGAAGTCCCATTGGCTTCAATGCATGCTCACATGTACATTGCCAAGATCAACCATTATGTGAATTCATCATTACTCTGAAATATGGGCCTGGTCTGCAATTAAAAAATCCACACCTCCTGTGTGCCATAGCTGTGTCAACCTAAGCCCCGGTGTAGACACAGTTAGGTTAATATATGAATATATATATGGGTTACCTAGAGAGGTGATGGAATCTCCATCTTTAGAGGTTTATAAGATGCGGCTTGACAAAACCCTCGCTGGGATTATTTCGCTGAGGTTAGTCCTGCTTTGAGCAGGGGGTTGGACTAGATGACCTCCTAAGATCCCTTCCAACTCTATGATTCTATGAATGCTTCCATCAACCAAGCTACCATCACAAGGGCAGTTGGAGTTCCAAGACGCCTTCTGGTGTGTCTACACTACAAGGTGCTGCTATGGTGGTCATAGTATAAAGACTAATACTACCTGGGGGTGGGGCTAGCTACTCCCTAGCTATCAATGTCCCAGAGAACAATATGAAGGGTTTCAATTAGCAATTGGGTGGAGTTACAGAATTCAGATCTGGATCAGGAATCGCAGGAAGTTGTGAGTAAACAGGAGCAAAGAAGAGGGGCAAAGGAAGTAAGGGGGAAGAGGGATATGGAAGAGATGGAGGGAAGGATGGAGAGGAGCACGGGTGGCAAAAGGAGCGAGGCTGACAATGAGGGAATTGTGAGGAAGAAGACCAGAATAAGTTGGGACAAACAGCAAATCAGGTGCAGGAAACAACGTCCAGGGTTCAAACTGAGAAATCTTATTTAGTTCCTTTGTGGTTTCACAGTCACTGACTGAAAGGTATAAATTTATATCCAAATGTAACTACTCACTTCAGCAAAGGTGAAGTGACAGTCTTTCTAAAGTGGCCCCATAACCTCTGTATTTCACTTTTAAGTTAGAGGAAGTATTATAAATAAGTTATGAGAATACCATGTTCTGAAGCATGTTTTGGACTGAACTTCTGTTCCAAGGATACAACTTTTGTATATAATCTACATAGATTTTTTATTTCTTTCCTGCTAGAAGAATGTGTTGGATTTATACCTTGTAATAGCTACATTCTAATATTAGACCCTGTATGTTATTTGCTTGCTGACAAGAATGTTTGACTAAGTTTTTTCTATTTTTAACATTTCCACTGAAACCAACGTATGAAAGCTATTGGAAATCCACAGTCCTGTTCATGCAATGCATACTAATTTCAGTGGGGTTCCATGTACAGAGCATCTATAGGATAGGACCCTTAACAGGGATATTTTTGTGTGTGAAGGGCGTGACTATGGGAAGAGGCATAGAATCATAGAATCATAGAATATTAGAGTTGGAAGGGACCTCAGGAGGTCATCTAGTCCAACCCCCTGCTCAAAGCAGGACTAACCTCAGCTATATCATCCCAACCAGGGCTTTGTCAAGCCTCAGCTTAAAAACCTCTAAGGATGGAGATTCCACCACCTCCCTAGGTAACCTATTCCAGTGCTTCACCACCCTCCTATTAAAAAACTTTTTCCTAATGTCCAACCAAGACCTCCCACCCTGCAACTTGAGACCGTTGCTCCTTGTTCTGTCATCTGCCACCACCGAGAACAGCCTAGCCCCATCCTTCCTGGAACCCCCTTTCAGGTAGTTAAAGGCTGCTATCAAATCCCCCTCACTCTTCTCATTTGCAGACTAAACAAGCCTAGTTCCCTCAGCCTCTCCTCATAAGTCCTGTGCTCCAGCCCCTAATCATTTTTGTTGCCCTCCACTGCACTCTCTCCAACTTGTCCACATCCTTTTTGTAGTGGGGGGCCCAAAACTGGACACAATATTCTAAATGCGGCCTCACCAATGCCGAATAGAGGGGAATAATCACTTCCCGTGACCTGCTGGCAATGCCCCTCCTAATGCAGCCCAATATGCCATTAGCCTTCTTGACAACCACTCATTCGGGATCTGATTCAAAGCCCATTAAGTCAATGGAAAAACTCCAAGTGATTTCAGTGAGCTCTGGATCAGGTCCTTAGCTCTTACTTAAATGCATTGGATTCTATTATTTTTTCACAGAAGTCAGAGATGGAAATGACCACTCAGCCATCCAAACCATATCCCTACCAGTTCAGGATTGTCCCCTATGTTTCCTATTGATAACAGGAAAGATGCTGGAACAAGTTATTAAACAATCAATTTTAAGCACCTGGAAAATAATAGGGGTTATAAGGAATAGCTAGCATGGATTTTTCAAGAACATATCATGCTAAACCAACCTAATTTCCTTCTTTGTCAGGGTTACTGGCCTAGTGGCTAGGGGGAAAGCAGCAGACATGTTATCTCTTGATTTTAGTAAGGCTCTTGACACAGTCCCCCATGACATTCTCATAAGTGAACAGGGGAAATGTGATCTAAATGAAATTACAGTAAGGTCAGTGCAAAACTGATTTAAACACTGTACTCAGAGAATAATTATCAATGGTTCACTTTGCATAGGAAGGCATATCTAGTGGGATCCTGCAGGGGTCAGTCCTGGGTCGGACACTATTCAATATTTTCATTAATGACTTGGATAATGGAGTAGAGAGTATTGTGAAGCTGTGTGGAATATGAATGACCATTTATAATATTACAGAATGTGCAATAAATATCACATATGATATGCCATGCAAGGTATCAATGGAAAAGTCATGATTTGCTAAGATTGATAAACACATTTATATCTATGTATCAGTTTTGTATTATGAATTCCAAATATGTATGGTATATTAGTATTTCAAACTTGTTCTGTGTTTCTAGTTGACAGCCCCAGACAGGATGTCAGCCTGCTTAATGGCCCATCAAGGGAATTCAAATGTACAATGAATCCAGTGAAAGAACCCAGGGGCTACATCTTATGAATCACCAGGACATGTAAGAACATGCCTATGGACAGGGGACTCTGAGGCTTTTCCATGCCATACATTGTGTGACTGTGTTTAAGACAAAGGAAGTACAAGCCTCATGGCAGAAACTATCAAATGCAGCTTCACCATTTATTTTCATTCCTTCTTGCTACCTATCTCTGAATCAACTACTCTACATCTGAAGATGTGAAACAAAGGACTGAGACCCATCCAGGTATTGTACAAGCCTGAAAACTCCAATACTGCTGAGAACCTAACATATATGGACTTTGAAGTCATTTGTATGTATCTGATTGCTTTGACCATTTAACATCTCTCATCTTGTTTGTTTCTTTCATTTTATAATAAACCCTTAGTTTTAGTTACTAAAGGATTAGCTGGCAAAGTGGTATTTTGGGTAAGATCTAAACCAATATTGATCTGGTAATGTGGCTGACCCTTTGGGGACCAGAAGAACATTTTGGTAAAGGAAATAGAGTTTTAAATAACTTATCTCTTCACTGAACCTAGTTACTGATTGGGAGCTAGCGACTGAAATACAATAAAGGGGACTGTTTATTTCTTGTTATGGCTTCTTGAAAACCAGTGTGGGAAATCAGGAGCACTGGTTGTGACTGGTTGGGGAATCTAACTTCAATGTTATCCACCAGTTCTGGGAGAATCTGCTCTCCTTTTGCAACCTGCCCTAACTTTGGCATTTTCAGGTGGGCTACCCTAGGCCTGGATGGGTCACAAATAATCTTATAAAATTTGCATATGACATCAAGCTGGGAAGGGTTGCAAGTACTTTGGAGGACGGGATTAGAATTCAAAATGACCTTGACAAATTGGGGGAATTGGTCTGAGTTCAACAAGATGAAATTCAGTACAGATAAGTGAAGTATTTTACACTTAGGACGGGGAAATCAAATGCACAACTACAAAATGGGGCTAGGTGGCAGGACTACTGAAAATGATATGGGAGTTATAGTGGGTTACAAATTGAATATGAGTCAACAATGTGCTGCAGTCGCAAAAAAAAGATTAGTATCATTCTGGGGTGTATTTACAAGAGAGTGGTATGCCAGACAAAGGAGTTAATTGTCCTGCTCTAGTCAGCGCTAGTGAGGCCTCAGATGAAATAGTGTGTCCAGCTCTGGACACCACACTTTAGGAAAGATGTAGACAAATTGGAGAGAGTCCAGAGGAGAGCAACAAAAATGAAAAATGGTTTAGAAAACCTGACCTATAAGGAAAGGTTAAAAGAATGGGCCTGTTTAGTCTTGAGAAAAGACGACTGAGGGGGGATTTGATAACAGTTTTCATATATGTTAAGGGCTGTTTAAAAGAGGGTGGTGATCAATTGTTCTCCATGTCCACTGAAAGTAGGCTTAATCTGCAGCAAGGGAGATTTAGGTTAGCAATTACGAAAAACTTTCTAACTATCAGGGTAGCTAAGCTCTGAAATAGGTTTCCAAGGGGGTTATGGAATCCCCATCATTGGAGGTTTTTAAGAACAGGTTGTACAAACACCTGTCAAAGATGGTCTAGGTTTACTTAGTCCTGCCTCAATGCAGATGACTTGACTTGATGACTTCTCCGGATCCCTTCCAGTCCTACATTGCTATGCTTTCTTGTCAGGGTCCGGCAGAATCAAGAGTCAGGCCAAGCCAGGATACCGGGAAGTCAGGATCAGGTGACAAAACCGGAGGGCAGGAACCAGGAGGCAGTTAGCTTGGGTGAGGCTGAGTCAGGATACTAGGTGGTCAGGATCAGAAGGCAGGAACAGATAAACATAAGACCAGCAATCCCTGGCAGGGTGAAGCCCAGTTGTATGGACAACATCCTGTTTCCTCCTCTGGCTTAAATAGGGGCTACGGCCCAACTGGGAGCTTTGGATCTCTCTCAATCAGAGAGCAGGGGTTGGGCTTGTGCCCCTGTTGGGCTTCTTGTACCCCAGTCCCAGCTGCTGTCTGTGAGCTAGTGGGTGGAGAACTGGAGTGAGATGACTCCCACAGACCCAGGTTTGAGACCTGTGGGGCCTGACATTTCTATGACTGCTTTGTCAAGTCTAGCTTTAAAAGTCCCAAGCAATGTTTCCTTTCTTAAATTTTCTTCCATTGCTCCTAGTTATACATCCCATGCCACATTAACTTATTCTCCTCTTTGGTGATGAAATTCTTCAGATAGTTGTAAACTGTTACTTCCTCCACAATCACTGGATAACTAAGCTATATTCATTTAGGTCTCTTAACTTTCCTAAGAAATCAATCCTTCCAGCCCCATGGCAATTCTGGGGCTCTCTCAGGACCTGATCCATTATCTTCAATGTGCTTTGGATCAGTCCTTAAAGGGACACAGCAAAAAGAACAATAATTCTACTAAAAAGAGAGCGTGAGAGAGGACTATCCTGCTATTTGGTGGTTCATTGGAAATTAATTTGTGGTCTCGTTCCAATTCCTAGCTGACGTGTCTAAATCATAATTCCACCATTACTGGCATGCTTATTGACAGTCTCAGCAGAAAAGCCAAGGATTGAATTAACATGGTACTGAACTATTCTATCACACAAATTCAGGGATTTAGGAATATTGGGGTTTTAGTGTGGGGAAGCTCGCACTGATGCTGGCTATGCGGTACATGTCCTGTGAACAATTAGAAGACTTCTGTATCCAAATCTGTCAGTGTGGCATTTCACTAACATTTCTTAAATTCATTCATGAGGATTAATTAATGAAACACTTTCCTTGACAAAACACTTCAAAATTCTATGTTAATGTGATGAAATGCATAGCACATACAGTCTGACACACAAAAATGTTGGTGGAAATGGAAAGATATGGACCAGCTGAGCTGTAACATGTAGGGGAACGAGGACATACTATTTTCAATTCAAAATAGGTACATGTGCAAATGGCAGTTACACCCCCCCCCCCCCCCACCAAACTAGGATTCAAATCAGTCCAGTCAGCAAAAATGGCCAATAGAGAATCAATGAAGTTGGAATAATGGAAGATGCTTTGCAGAAATGAAATGTACAGTAAATCAATAATTCATGATATTTACGGTCCATTGTAAATTGGTGGGATTTTATATTTCCAGATGAAATGCTTGTTTGCCTGTAAATTACCACAGCAGAATTCTGTAACAAACTTCAGTGTAATCTCATCCCTGCATCATTATATATATTTACAAATAGCTGAAACCTAACTTGTAAATGCCATTTAAAACCATAAGAAACCAAAAGCCTGAAAGAAACAGAGAGCCTCCATTTTAGCATGAGACACTGATTTTGGAGAGTGGAAATCTGGGAACTGCCTTCCCTATATACACACGCTTTAACTTTGTTTTTTATCCAGATTGGGGTGGGTATGCAGGGATCACTGTCTCCCCACAGGAACATCCTCTGGATGCGTGCCCTCCAATGAAAGCTCATATCACACTGGTCATCAGAAGCATTGCAAGATACATACATGGCCTAGATGTACAGAATTTTGAGTACCTACCAAAAATATATTTTAAACTAGGCAATTGACAAACAGTTTTTTTCCAGACAGGAGATAGGATGTCTCTCTCTCTGTCACATGTAAAATTAAGCATGGTAAAGCCAACACAATGGAAACCCTGTTTGCATGTGAGGTCAATAGGTTAAACAGGTTGACGGGGACGTAAAGCCAACAGGAGGGAGCACACTGGACAACAAGCAATTGGAAGAAGAGTCTTATTTGGGAGTGTACTGCAAAAGTTTACTGGACTATAAGAGGAAGGAAAAAGGACCCCTTTTTATTCCTTTTACTGAGGAAACCCCTTGTAGGGTGGGGGCATATTCATTAAAATTTGGGTCCTGGTTATGTCTGAAAACTAGCAGGTCTGACAAAGACTGAATCCTTGAAAGGAACTCCACTCTATTAAATAGAAAAGGTAACCATTGATAGTGCAGACCTAGGATTGCATGTTATGGTTTTGTTTGATTTGTAACCTGTTGTTCTTACTATCCTTACTCACTAGCTCTTAAAACCTTTGTTAATAAATGTGTATTTGTTTTCACTATAAATAGATTACAGTGCTGTGTTCTTATAAAGGATCTGATCATGAGTTATTCCAATCAAGCTGTCTGTACTCTGTCCTTTCAGGGACAGTTTACCTGGTTATTCCTGTGAATGTCCAGTAACAGGGGTTGGATACAATAGAAGGGGACACTAGCAGAGGAGCTTGAGGATTGGTATGTGCCTGTCTATAGCCTGCACAAGAGAAGGCGAGATCTGCAGAGACCTGGAAGTCAGTGTGTCTGTGCCCAGAAGCTGTTGGTTAAAGGGATAGACAAGACTGCTTCACGCTAAGGGCAGGTAGTGGCAAGGTATCTCACTACTCTGAGTAACCCCGGGGAACATCACAGTGCCTACATGCTCACTTCTAGAAAGGGCAGCAGATGTAGTATGGACAAAAGGAACTGAACCAAGATTACCACTAGATGGTAAAACAGTCCCTCTAATAGTAGCAACTTTTAGTCACTACTTACTATCCACCTGGATTGGATTTAAACCAGTACCTAGACATGACATGCTCCATATTCCATTAGCAGTCCCTCTTGCCATCCAGCATCCATCATAGTCTATTATGTCTTGTGTAAATGGATAGTTTCTAGTAGTGGCATTTTAGCTCATAAAATGCAAAGCAGAGGAAAATCACTTCACTCAGAAAATAATAATAAAAAGACTTCTGCCATTAAAGAGTTTACGTGGTACATTCACATACTATTTATCTTATCAAAATAGACACCCCATCTTAGATATTGCAAAGTCATACAGGCATATAGCAGTGAATAGGGAGAGAAATAAATCATACACAAAAATCAAAGCATCCACATGTCCCATTCCATATATCTTCCTATCACTTGCCGTTATTTAACACTATGACATGACTGCTGTCCTTTTAAACTGTTTTGAGCATTCATCTGATAAAATTTATGGATATTAGTTTTGAAATCTCGAGTCTCTCTTGCTGCTTTAATTGACCTGTTTTATATTTGTGCAAAGGCAACAAGATGAACTGCTGCCTCAATCTGAATAATTTTTGGAAGAGTGGTGGCAGTTCACATCTGGGCTGGGTACAAGGAGATAACATTATGACGCAGAACCTAAGACAGCCTCATCTGCATATAAATAGACCTAATCAGAAATGCAAATTGCAATCAGAAAAAATGTTAAAAGCCTGTGATAATTGTGCGATTGTGCAGATAACAAAAGGTCAAACAC
This sequence comes from Emydura macquarii macquarii, assembly GCF_026122565.2. Lineage (NCBI taxonomy): Eukaryota > Metazoa > Chordata > Testudines > Chelidae > Emydura > Emydura macquarii. The sequence goes on from NW_027131390.1 coordinate 75,983,664, forward strand.
TTTTATTATCGAATCTTTTAAACTGCTATCAGTCACTGGCGATTCTTTCTTTACAAATGAAATGTGGAAGAGGCAACCATATGCCAATTTGCAGCCAACCTTGGACAAATTCTTGAGAGATTTTTCCTATTATTACAGTGGCCCTGTTGTTAAACTCTATTTCACTACGTCAATAAAATCTTGACTTGTCCAGTTAAAAATCCCATTCATGTGATACCAAAACAAAATGGATCATGTGAAATGAAATATGCAAGTGATATTAATAAATGTGGAGAGAGCTTCCATCATCTTTTTACACACATCGTGCACATCTTATCATCCCAGGGTAAATTAAAAAAAGAAACGATGGATAGTGAAATTGACAGATTGCTACATAACATTCTCAAAATTACATGTATTTTTCCACAATCAGAAAAGTCTGATTCCTGATGAATGCCATTTTTAAAACATTATGCTACATTTTCAGAACTAGTTTCTGCCTCTGTTGAAACAAATGCTTTTATCAATATTAGCTAAGAAAATTACATTTGAAGTCCACCATGGATGGTATATAAAATCAAAACCCAAGAGAAGAATAAAGTAAATATGGAATTCTATTATTTCTTCTAGACGTTACGATTAATTATTTCTAAAGTCAGAGTGAATAGGAATCCTCATAAGGATGACAACTCTTTTTATCTATTTTTCAGTGATGGTTTCTTGCAATTTGAGGAGAAATTATTTACCAAATATTTATTTTACTTCTCACTAGACTCCCCATAAGCAACAAACTAGTGAGTCAAGAGAGCCATCTAGTGCCATACCTTGGGATCTTAAAAAGCATTTTCACAGGATGCATGTCAAATAAAGGTGGGTCTCCATCACCCAGTTCAATAGCTGTGATCCCAAGGGACCATACGTCACACCGAGCATCATAAGAGTAGTCATATTGTTGTTCACAAGCAATGACCTATCAGATAAAAGCAGGGAAAACAATGCATTAACCTTCTCATCAATCCACACTGTCCTAGCATGACATAAATGTACTTTTGATTACCAAAATCACAGCAGCTCCATTTCTGCAGCTTTGCGTGCATTTCCCAGATGGAAAAGTCCTTTAGATTTATAATCTCTCCTTAGGTTTGTTTTCATGTTAAAAGAAACTTTGCCACAAAATTTAATAGAGAATTATATCCCTGCTATAGAACTATACAGAATGCCTCAAACATCTATACAAAATTTTTCTCTATTAAATTCTATATATTAATTTCTATTGAAACATAATGCAATTATACACAATCTTACCGATTTCATACCTATTAACTTCTACAGCTATTTGTAAGCTATCATGATTTCCATGATAAGAATATTCCATCACTCACTTCAATCAGTCTATTTCTTTCAAATATATGTAGTTTGCCCCCTCTGGATTTGAGTAAATAGAAAAAGCTGAATTGATATATTATGGGCCTGATCTAAAACCCATTGCAGTTAATGGAACTGGACCAGTGAAAGTCAGTGCCTGTATTCATATTATCACAACTAGAACTGAGCTGAAAACAGACACCCTGCATTTGAACATCTGCAAACATTTGCAGGTCAGAAACCAAATACCAGTTTAAATTTGACCATACAGCTATAAATGCATGAAACAAAACCTCCAATCCAAAAACCCTTGCACTTATTGTAGTTTGGAATCTTCAACCAAATTTTGCAACTCAAACCCCTTCACCACCACCACCACCAATTGCTTTGAAAACTTTTTATGTCTCGGTGCGTCGTTAACATGTATGTGAATGGTTTTCTGCATGGGGTTAAATTAAATTGCAAATTTTTATTAAATATAAACAGAATTGCTGACAGCACAAATTATTTTCTTATAAAAGAAGTAAGAGGTGATGAATATACAAGATAAGAAAATCTAGCAAACACTGTATAAGTTATGGTTAGAGTAAAAGCAACTCTTGTTACAGGGAATAATTTATTTTTAATCAGGCCCTTCCACTTGGGCTATCTAGTTTGTTTGTTTGTTTGTTTAGAGAAAATTGATTCAGAAAAATTAGACCCCACTTGAACTTGAACTCACAAAGCTGGAACCAAAGGTTCAGATAATTCTCCTCAAGTTTTTTTTTTTTTTTTTTTTTTTTTTTTTTACTTAACTATGTCATAGAACTTCCCACTTCTATTCAGCTCTATTTAGTTTCTTATGTCGCTCTCATCATTGGGATGTCTGAGTACTCTCCAGTAGTGCATTAAATAACATGATTATTGTCGGTCTTGTGAGGTGATTGTTTTTTTCTCTTATCCTCACCCCAGAGGTAAAATTAGAGTAAAAGGTCTGTGGGGGATCTTTGTTTCTGTGGGAGTTCATTCCACAATCTTGGACTGACCCCCAAGGAATGTCTCCTGACCAGACAAGCTTTACCCTGGCAGTGGACAGTTCCATTGTATCTGAGGAGTAGAGCTGTCAACCACTGTCCTCCTCCCACAGCTTTAGGTGATCATGTAGATGCAATCCTAGGCCCAAGCAATTGAGTGCCTTGAAAATATGGACCAAGACCTTGAATTTTGCACAGTATTCTATGGGACACCAGCATAAAGACCAGTTTCATGTGCTCACAGTAGCCCATGTTGCTAAAAAAAAGATGCTGTCGTGTTCTGTACTAGTTAGAGTTTCCTGAGGCCTGATGGCTGCATGCCCAGATATGTTGCATTGCTGTAGGACTGGAAGCACCAAAACACCCCACAGGCAGAACAGACAACAAAATATTAGAGGCAGCAAGAAAGACATTCAGTAATTCTCTGTGGGGTCATTGCAGGCCAGGAGAGGTGGAAATATGCTGGTCTCCCTAGGATGGCAGAACTCATAAAATTAGCCATGCTAACCACAGGGAAATAAAAACAGAAGTCTAGTGATAAAATCTCTTCATGACATGTCCAGCTCCAGAGGTCTGGATAACTTATTATTTTTACAGTACCACATGACACTTCACACATAGAAGATAATACTCTCCCTGCCAAGAGGAGCTTGCAATTTAAGGGTATAATTCTGCTGTCACTGAAACCAAGGCTAGCTTTGCCATTAACTTCATCAGGCCCTAAACTAGACAACATATGGACACAAGGAAATGGTGAAAGAGAAAGTAATACACAGGACTATGCAGCAGAGAAGTTTGGCACATGTATTGTGGTTCAGCTAATTTGGGGACAGGATGACAGACACATTTATACGCATATTTATCAGAACTGAAACATTAAACATTTTTGAGATTTGCCTAGGACTATTTAGAACTGAAATTATTTTTGTCTTGGCTTCAGTATATACAGCACATGTAGAAAAGCATAGCTGCAAGCATATAATATACCGCAGAATGATTATGACTGGAGTTCTGCTAGCTGGAAACAAGCACTATATAATTAGCACTGCTGACCCATCAGCTGGAAGGAGACTTGAGTTTAAAGAGCTGAAGCTCCTGCGGAAAGGTGGTACTGTACTCAGTTGACAGCGCTAGCTAAGCAGCTTATGAGGTGTATGAGCACAATGCTGAAAGCAGAGGGCATAAAAAAATGAATGTGGTACAAAATTGTTTCCTTGCTCCAAGGAGACAAAACTGCTAACCACGCGAGTCAAACAAATAAAATAAAACAGCCGAATGTCTTTCCACATGACATTATGCAGCCTATTTAATTTAATTTGATCTCACCTTAAGGGTAAAAAATATTTTCATAGGCCTTGTATATGAGAGGAACATTTCCTAAATGTCTCTCACTGGTTCAGTTCCATTGGTGTTTAGCAACATTGAAGCATTGGTGTAGGCACACCAAGGCAAAACTCTCTTACACACAGGCGCGCACACGAAAGCCAGAGTAAACACAAGACCTAAATTGGTCCCTTTTCTTTATTCATGACTTCCAGATCTTATTTAAATATGAAAAAAATAATATTTGTCAATGAAAGATTAACTTTTAAAAATTTCAATAAAATAAATGACTGAATTTTAGAACAATTTATATTAGTAATTAATTATTGATTAGCACACAGAGCCTCCCTAGCCCCTTCCCTATCAGTGCAGGATTTATACATCCCATCACACACTGTTTACACAGGGGATTGGGGGCTCAGGGGTAATGGAATCTTCTTCACCCTGAAGAGAAGCTTACCATGCCCTCCATTACAGCTCCTTCAGCTAGACTGGAATAGCATCCTCAACTCCTCTACACCCCTACAAAGGCGATTGGCAACTGGCTTGACATAATTGCAGACCTATAGGGATTCCTTCACCTTTCCACAAATTCCCCCTTCATGCTGCCCAATTAGGAAGCCAGTTCTCTTGCAGCCAAAGGGTGAGATGATGCACCGCATGCTGCAAACACTGCCACTCTGGACCGCAGACCTGGTGTTGTCCAAATGCTTTTTTGACCTTCTCAGATGCTGTGCTGATATGTTAATTTCTTCTTTAAGAACTAATCTTTAGATTTCAAAAGGTAGCTTTCTGAATTATATCGTATTGCTTTAATGTTGTAAGCAGCTCCAGCATAACTCCTTCCTTCCTATTGCAGCTCATTGTAGCTTTGGTTTGACCTTCATCAAAACTTAAATAAGAAAAAAAAAATAACCAAGGAAGAAGCTAAAATTTCTCTAGTCTCTTTAAATTCTTTATCCACTTTCCAAAAACATCTGTGTTCTAGATGACACATCACTTTACTGAAATCATGTGAGTCAGCTCCCATAAGGTGGTGACTCAGAGGAAGTCCCAAGCAGTTATCCTATACATGGCTAAGTAAATGTATTGCATTATGTTTCTCTTTCATTTTCTTGAAATGTCAAAAATATTGGTGACAAAGCTGCTACAGTCTCTCCCAAATCGTGTTAGTCTAGATACTAGTTGCATGGCCCACATCACAGCGTTGTGTGAGTTCTTTACAAATATTATGGAATTTATCCTCAATAACTTGTGAAGCAGATGTAGCATTTTCTCCGTTTTACAGTCAGGGGAGTGAAGTGAAGTATGGACAGATTTATTCTTAGGGTCAGCTAAAGGTCACAGAGAATATCTATGGCAGAGCCAGGAAATAAATCCAGTTCTCCTGAGTCCTAGTCCAGTGACTTAAAACACAAGGCCATCCTTTCCCTCCATAAGTACGGCATGTTGCCATTGATTCTAATTCTGAAATATATTGTCTGCAATTTGACAGCAAAATTCACTCTACATCTAAACTTTCTTAGAAAATGTATTTACAAGCCATGCCAAAATAATTAAATGAGTGTCACAGAGAGTTGCATTCACAATGGATGGTGTAGTGAGGGGATATTGGCATTGTTTCCAGAACAATATCTTTGAGCTTCTGTAGGCTTCACAAACTGTAAGACCTACATTATTCCAACAAAGAGGAGAGAACATGTGAAGTATCTTTAGGTCTTCTCCTCTCTATGGCTGACAGCTTATGCCTTCAGTAAATATGCTACATGCAGTAAAACTACATTACAGCAAAAATCCTGGCATCCTGGTTGAAGCATTTTAAAAAAATCAGATTCTCTGTCAATCTAATGAGAGTTCTTTTTGTTTCCAACTAAATTTAATCTGCAATGAAACATGCAGCCAAGTGTGTTTCAGGCAGTTTTCCTTCACTCATCTTTAGCAGAAAACATTACATTTGTTGCGATCTTCCTACTGAGTATGTAAAATGTATATGGGATTGCATGATCACAGACTGATTATTGAAATGAAGAGAGTTTGCCATTTACTGTGGGATTTTACCATAGTCTGCCCTTCACAGAAGCTTGTGGTGGGTGGGAGAAAAAAAAAATCAAGATTCTGATTTATTGCTTCACCTATGGAAGATGAGCATGAGCAGCAAAACAGTTGTTTGGAAGTTGGTTTGTGCAGCAGGTCCACTTTTCTATCTTGAAGTCTAAGGCTTTGTCTAAACTACAAATGTTTTGCCTGTATAGCAATACTGGTATAGCTATACCAGCAGAGTCCCCAAGCATAGATGCAGTGTATGTCAACAGGAAGAATTTTTCTGTCAGTATAGAAATACCACAAACAACATTAGCAGTGTGCTCTCAGCACAATTGCACCTACACAGGGGGTTTAGTTGGCATAACTATATCTGCTGGTGGGGGAGAAGCGGTCTTCACATACATTACCAATATAGCTATGCAGATAAAACTTTAAATTGTAAATCTGGCCTAAAACTGAGAATTCCTGGTCCCAAATATATACTGCTACCTATTTTGAGTACTGTACTAAAGTTAATGCTCATTTTCAGTGCATCCAATTCCATAGTAGACCCATAGTGAGGCTTCAGGCCATATGTCGCTTTAAGGGACCAGATTCAGATCTAGCAATCACAGGTTCAGTTCCAAGCTCCATCCTTCCTGAAGAGTCTCCTGATTTTGTCCTGTCTTCTGAGCTACAGCTGGTGTCCAGACAACCCTCTGCAGAGCAAGAATCTTTTACATTTTAACAAAAGGCAAAAAATTACAGTCTGCCTTTTATGCAAGGGACCTAGAGCCACATATTCCTGGGGACTTTGTCAAAGAGTTCTGTAAGCCCTTCAGCATCTAAGGGACTGGTGTTTGAGGTTTTCTTTTTTCCTTCCCTCTGCTGTGCAACACGACTAGGACAGCAGAGGCACCAGCCAAAAATCCTAGTCCAGGAAGTATGTTACCTACCCTGCCTCCCTTGCTCAAATACTTAGTCAAACTTGCACCATATCCAAGAGAGTTCTTTCACACTGGCACAGACTGGGTAGAGTTCACCTTGGCTACTCTCTTCCAGCTCCAAATCTTGGATTCTGCTAAGGAGCAGATTAAACAGCTTCCCTCTGGATGGAAGCATAGCCTAAGACTGAATCGTGAACAGCAGATGTGATGAAACTGCTAGAGCCAACAAAGGTGCCAACAACTCCAGATTACAGTGTAGAGAATTTTTTTTAATGTAAAGATTCCTGAGTCTACAGAGGGGCAGAAAAACTAACAGGAAGCACTTACAAGTTTCATAAAAATTAATACAAACTGAAGGGGACAATAGATGGGAACCAACTGGGAGTCAGGAGACCTAAGTTCTACTCCAGGTTCTGTCTGGCCTGTGTGGCTATGAGCGAGTCATTTCACTGCTCATTGCCTCAGTTTCCCCTCCCACTTTGTCTGTCTTGCCTACTTAGACTGTAAGCTCTTCAGAGCAGGACTGTCTCTGACATGTGCTGACCATGATGTGGCCCTGATCTCAGCTGGGGCCTAGGCCCTACAGCAGGGGTTCCCAACCTTTTACTCAGCGTGACCCCATTTAAACACTGAAAAACTTTGGTGACCCCAGCGGACAAGTCAGGGCATTGCAATGCTTATGGTATTTATATTTTTCATTTAAAATCATTTAAAATTATTTTAACATTTTTTTAAATAAAAAATACAACACTGAATACAAAGCCTAAAATAGCTATTAAATCCATTTATCTGACATTTATTACTTTTGCTTTAACTGTGGATTATATTTACTGTGAGGTCATACTGTTAAACAACCCTAGATTTCACGGTTGCTAAATTGAGATTTAAAAGTGAGGGAAAGGATTCTGGGCACTTCTGCTATGTATAGGTATCCAGCAACAGACTGCTGTAATGTAGGCTGTTCTCCGGTGCCGTCTCAGTTTTGCCATGGGTGGCTCTGGTTCCCAGATCAGAGAATACAAAATAACTTAAAGCCACCTTATTTATCCCTTTTCCCCTGGGATGCAAGTTTTGTTGTTCTGCACCTCTTTAGTGCCTTGCAATAACTGTCTTCACTCATTTCACTAAAGTCCCATCCACAACATTGTGACTACACCTCCTCCCTGCTCTCCTGTCCCAGGCAGACCCACACCCAGCACTGTGACACCCCCCGATCTCTCCTGCCTAAGGCAGTTCCCCAGCACTGTGACACCCTCCATCCCCACTCTCCTGCCCCAGGCAGCCCCACCACATCCAACACTGTGACATCCCCATCTCTCCTTCCCCACCCCTGGCACTGTGCATCCCTCCTGCCCCACATTCCAGGGCCGCCACCCCAAACCGGCACTGCTGGGTGTCACGATGCACTCAAGACTTATCGCAGTGGGGAGGGCACATAGGTGGGGAGGACACAAAGAGAAAGGGGAGGAGTGAGGCCGCCTGCCCATGACCCAGCCGGGCCAGTTCTGCTGCTGCCCTGAGAGGGCCGGAGCCCCACCCCGCACTGCCCAGGGCTCCCAGCCAGGAGCTGTCGAGCGTCTTTGTGACCCCATTTTTTATCGTTACGATTGTTACAAATGGGATCGCAATCCCAAGGTTCAGAATCGCTGCCCTACAGTAATACTATCATAAATATAATACCAAGTACCAAATATTTCTTGAAATTTGTGTGCAATAAAATTCAAAATTGTATTTACGTTCTATTACTACCATACTAGATTTATTGTATTGTTTCCCCACCAAATGAGTTTGATTTTCAGAAATTTCAATATTCATTCATCTTTATGCTAGATAATACTAATTCAGAGGAAGTGCAAGAATCTCCATTATAGTAATTTATGAAATAGCCTATCCTGGGAGAAGTTTCTTCCTAACCCCAGGTAGTTAATGATTGTACGCCCTAAATAACTTAAGGTTAATATCCCTTTAAAAAAAAAAATCTTATCTGATGTAATGTAAGCTATGAAAAAAAAATCTAATCTCTAGAGAGAGTTCGTTCAGTAATGCATTTTATAACCAGTCCTAAGAAAATAGATATTTCCCACATGTTACACATGCTGTAAATATATATTTTCAAAATTTTCCTCACTAAAGGCAGAAAGGGCACACATTTGCTTCTTAAACTTATTTTCTGTTACAAAATGCAAACAAGCTTTGCATGCATGATCATTTTTAAATTACTTTCAGGCAGCAAAAAAATTAAAATGAAATTGTTTTTATACTTTCTGATTTCTGACCTGTTTAAGTTGTTTCCCTTCACCATGTGGATTCCTAGAGTTTCTTGTGATAATCAGAGTTTACAATCAAAACACAGCATAGTCAAAATGCTCATATCAGAAGAGTTAATTTTAGCTAAATAGAAGTTAAAGTAAAGAGACCTAAAGCTATTAACACAGTGCTGACCTTGAGTCCCATGATGTAAGCAAATGAGTGGTGAACAGAGATTGAATGGTGGAAACAGCGGAATATACTAGGTGCTTTTTAGAAGATGGTATGTACCGCACATGTCTATTTATAATTAATTATGAAAAACAGAACAGAGTACAATTTTCAAATGACTGCAGTTCTGTGATTTGGGTTCGGAGTTGGATTCTCCATTTCAGGCATATTAGCTGCCTTTTAATTACAGGTGCCAACCTGATTCTTAGGGTTTATATAATTTAGATACATACAAAGAAACCTGCTTTAAAATGAAATCTGGCATAAGATAACTTTGTTCTTGGAGCAAAAATCAGGGCCTGAACCTGAAAGCCCTTTATTCACATGAATATTGGATTTCAGAGGGGCTGCTCTTGTGAAATTTTAGAGGACCAGCACAGTGCTTTAGATAGATATTTTTCTAATATCTGAATGTAAACAGAAATGTTTTGCTAAATTTAATGTTTGTGTTCATGAGACGCCTACTCTACATTATGTAATGTGACACTCTGAATGTATTTTCTCATTGTTCCAACATTCAGTTTGTTTGTTTGTTTATTTATTTATTTATTTATTCTCTCTCTCTCTCTCTCTCTCTAAATTCAGATTCAAAGCCAGAAAATAAACTAGATTTTTGAAAAATAAAGGATGCTAAGGGTGTATCTAGTTGAGCACCTGCTGCTCTAACATTCTCGGAAGCATGCTCTTGTACTCTGAAGTAAGGAATTTCATCCATGGAGATGTCAGTTTCACCAAAGAGGAGGAAAGCATTCTGCTGTTACTGGGATATTCTTGCTGAATGCTATTTTCTCTTGGTGGTAACACATACCCTAAACAGGTATCTGAAACAGTTTCAGATTCCTGGTTTGAAGTCCTGGCGCCATTTAAGTCAACAGCAAAACTCCCATTGACTTCTATGATAGACACTAGTGATATAATCTTGGCTCCACAGAACTTACACGATATCTTTTCCAAGGTGGAAGTCCCTATTGTAGCTGTATATCAATCTCTTATCCTGGCTATATTCTCCGTTTCAACCAATTCCTGTATATGTGAGGTGATCATGGTGAACGTAATAACCAATTCTTAAGGTTACCTCTTAGGTTTAATCTTTTCTTTCTGAGCTCTTCAGTGGCTTCTATACAGCTTACTTCCCATATAATTATCTCCCACTTTCACTTTCTAACCATATTTTACGTAAACCTATGACATGCACTGATCTCTTACACTCTTTTTTCTCTATCCTGCTGCTATTATCTGACATGCACATACATCAGAAAAACATCTCTGAAAAGCTCAATTACTCACTGCAGATTTAGTTCAATTTTCTGATTTTTTTCTTGACCATATGCTTTCAGTTTCTTGGATTCATGTTATTTCCTATTCACCCAATTGTTTTAAGCTGTGTTGGGGTTCTCCTCTGCTGTTTCTCCATAGATACCCCCATATGTCAAAAATGCCAGGCAACAAGCACCAAGAAACTTTGTTTGTCTGCTGCCCTATGTTTTCTCTTCACCATACAAGTTTCCATTGGCTTTTACTAATCTTACCTTAGGCTCATTGGAAAACTTTGTCTTCAAAAAGCTGTTACCAAGCAGGATTTTTCAAGTTCTCAGAGTTATAGATTTTCATCTTTCATAGCACAGTTTACACATGCATTAAAAATAATAACACAAAGACATCACAAAAAGTAATGCAAATGTTACATCTGATGGAATATAAATGGGTCATTCACACAAACACAAATAAACCAACCATAATGACGTAAGCACATGCTCTTACGGTACTTGTAACATAAAAGATAATTCAAGGAGCAGCACAATCAGGGATGAAAGTATTAGATTTTTATTGGTAAATGTCAATTTCACTGTACACACATACAAACATTTAAAAAAATATTTCCATCAATAATAATTAAAATTTACAGATAGGCAAAGTAAAAAATATACTGCTTGAGAACTAATTGAAGTTTGACTTAAAGGATACTTACTTTGTATATTTTAACATGTGATGTTGACAATTTGCATTTTAACAGTTACGAAGCATTAACATTTTTAATCTCAGCTCCTACTATCATTAAATAATCATTGTCTGATTTTCCCTATTGTCTGGACCTCCCCATAATTTCCCACAACTATGAAAATTTAAAACAAAATTAGAAAAAATGCTCAAAACTCATAATTTTGTATAACTAGAAATATGTAATTGATAAGAATTTTAAAAATGCTTACAAATTAATATTGATATTATCCTTCAAAATTATTTTAAAATACCAAATTCTGCCAAGCCTAAGCATAACGGATAGTTGAGCAGCGTGTAGCATAGGTGCTGGAACTAATGATGAGGGTGTGCTACTGCACCCTGGCTTGCTGTGGTTTCTATTACATACAGGATATATAGTTTGGTTCAATGGCTCTCAGCACACCCACTATAAAAATTGTTCCTGCATGACTGGCATGCAGTTATTTTGCAGAGCTGTGTGTTTACAATGCCTGATCACTGCGTACATGGTGGCTCACACATGCATGTTTACTTGCTGAGGATGACTGTGCTTAAGGTGCTGGATTACATCTTTTCAGAACAGGAACTTTAAAAAGAGCTGCCCCTGTTCTGATGTGGTATGTACACAATGCCTTTCAGTCATTACATGTCACCATGTTTTCCGATCACTTACATCAAAATGTCCATTTATTTCTTTGGATTTTTATTCAAATTATTTTTATTATTGTCCATAGAGATAATGGGGGGAGGCAGTGAGCAAGAAATTTGAGTAAGATTTCAGCCATTAACTCTGACTGTAATTATTCAAGCAAAACATTACTGTAAACAGCATCCTTAATTATCTGGGTTTAATAAAAATATTTTGTCATCATAGCCCTTGGCAATGTCAGAATGAATGGTCTAAACCGTTGGTCTAAAACTGTTTTTAGAGTGTCTTTAAGCAAGGTGATACCATAAATAATTATGGCAAGGTGGTTACTAAGGTGTCTCATGTCTCGTCTGTGACGTAAACTGGTTGTTATAGAGATGGTAAAATATCAACCATTCTTTGTGTGGCCATATGAGATCAATTTTTGGATCTGTTACAGCAGGTTCATTTCTCTGCTCAACTGTAATCAGCTTTCCATAGCAAAAGAGAGAAGACCAGATGGGACTGCAACATTTTTAAAAAGAAACAAATGTTTGCATTATACTCAGAACTGTATGCTGGATGATACAGACCTTTGCTTACTTATAACAGATGCAGAATGCAAGCTCTAACCCAAATAGCCTGTAGTTCAAACAGTTGATATGTTCCATCATTTCAGTTGGAGGCCACTATTTTTATTTAGATTTAATATTGCACATTGTTGCACATTCTCTCTCTTTTTGAGAGCTTTTATGCCATTTTATAAAACACAGACTTCTGTAATATTTGCTATTACTTAAAGGAACACTGTCAAGGTTATCATCTTCTAGCATGCAGTCACCACAAATGCAGAGGGTTTAGTTCACTTTTAATGTAAAAATAAGACAAAATTTCCTAAAGCTGCATAAAATAGAATGAAAAGTAAAAATACACTTGGATGCCTCGAGTAGGCTGTTATGAAAATGCACTGAGTCAGTTCTATTGCCAAGAAGCTTGATGGGAACCCTTTAATTTTCTTCATTTCTATTCTATGTTATGTCCATGAATCTAAATATGCTTTGCTATACATGGGCATATGGAGGCCTTGCACCCCCCCTGTCAAAAGCCAACCAATTCTACTAATAGTCTGCCCAGACTGTCCACTCTCTCAGTGATCTGTGAGCCCTCCTCCATGCTTACCTCTCACCGTCCTTCCTTATCTATCCAGAATTTGATGCCAGTGCTGCAGACTGGCAAGGTGCTGTGCCAGAGCTCTTCTTCTCTTAGCACTCCTCCTCAGGTTGCCCGTTATGCTCCTGGCATGCTAACTGGTAGCTTTTGTGGGTGAAGTAGTTACATGATTAGGCAGATATTGTGTAGCATGGTCACAGGTGGGGAAATCACTGGCTAAACTAAATCTTCACACAAAAGGCCATGTAAAACGTAAGGCTGAAGTTGGAGTGACATTGCAACCAAGAACTACTTTCCTTGGAGCAATAAAATTAATGAAAATATGTCAGAGATGCTAAAACAAAACCCGACGGAGATCAAAATCGGGTAAGATCAAACACCAAATGTATCATAACGTACAAATCTCTGCTCTAAACTGGGAGGTAATATTCAAAAGAGGCACTGGGAGAGCTGAGACAAAGAAAACCAGTAGTTAGATTAGTTTTTATGTGTGAAAGCAATTTTACAAAGCAAATAAATAGTAAAAGAATCTGTCATTCAAAAATGGATGGAGACAATAAGACATTAACTCATTTTCAGAGCTGGCTCTTATTAACTCTTGAATTGTTGGGTATAAAGGTTTATTGAAGTACTAGTGGAACACCAACCAGTTTGTCTCCCAAAAATTACACGATAATTTTAATAGCTACTTCAGTATTATCACCTTACTATCTGATTTATAACATATCCCCTGTGCTACAGTTTAACAATGGGAATAAAGATTTTTCCTGTAATATACAAAGGTTTCAGTTTTTTGTTTTGCACATTAACTATTAAAATAAAAGAAACATCTACAGTCTTAGAATCTTAACAATTTACCTGATCTGCAGGAAGCAATTGGAGTTTTGTGAGTTTGTTTTAAACAAGAACTCAGTGGAATTCACCCTGCGGGTTAGGTGGAATTTTAGGACTCTAAAGCTGAATGTGTCACTCCCTGACTTCTAAGCAACATAAGACAGCAACAAGAAGTGTAACAAACTTGCTACACCGAAGTTCTTTCAAAAGACTGGTGCACGTTATTCGTAAAAAATTATTTCCATGTGGTGGCTATTAGATAGCTAATAGCTATCTTTATGCATATTAGATATTATGGAACCTATGTTTATCTCACTGCTTTGAACTGTAAAATTTTGTATCATGTAAGTGCCATCCGAACCTTGATTTTAGACCATTCGCCTTTAGTTGAACACCTTGATGTACAGAGTACGGTCTAAGAGCTAAAGAAGGCAGGGCTGAGTCTAGGTTTTGCAGGACTCCATCTATTTCCCTCCCAGCCTGTAAGTGGGAGAGCTGGGTTCAAGTCTCTGTTCCAAATCAGAAAAAGCAGGGATTCAAATCTGGGTTTCCGATATCCCAGGGCACAAGATTATCCTATTCTAGGGTGGGTTGGTCTCTCTCTCTCTCATTTTTTGCAAAAAATATCAAAAGGTTTCGGGTTCATCCCAATACAGAATGGAAAATTTTTTGAAAGCTTTAAAATAATGTCGACGGGAAAACCATTTCCCACCAATTCCTGCACAACACATAATTTATATATATAAAGTAAGAACAAGTTCAGTGGACACTAGCATCCTCATTAATTTAAGCTTCCTGTTTACTATGGGGATGTTTACTTCAATACAGTAATAGCTCAGTATAAACATTACTACTTATAACTTTGATAGCACACAAGAGTAGTATACTAACTACAAATCCATCCTTTTAAATGCCTTTTCAATGCTCCCAGGACAGCATGAGAATATTGACCACCTTCAGAACTAAGCCAATAGACCCACAAAACAAGTCAACTAATCAACAGAAAGAAAATTATGTTTATTTTGCTAAACCGAGTAATCTTAGCATGTGTTACGGAAGAAGCATGTCTCACCACAAGTAAACTGCTAAAGTAAACTGCAAACACTGAGCCATGTGCCATCCATCTTGCACAAGAGCACATCGAAAGGACCAGATTACTCCCAGAATCCTGGATTTGTACTATAGAATAGAATCTACATGTGCTTCTCCCCCAGTCGGTGGAATACCTGGGGATGGGGGACTGGCAAAGGATGAGACCAGAAAAAGCAGTGCAGGCTGGGAATCCAGATGAGTAAAGGAGCTCACATAATGTGCTGTACTGTAACTCCCCACTTAAGGATAAATCTTATAGATTATAATAGGGATAAAATAGTATGATTAGATTTATAGATATTATGCTAAAACACAGAAATTCATAAAGGATTAGATCGTTTCTATAGGCTTTTTGAACCATATAGAGTTCTGCAGTTGGGCTACAATTCTCTACTAAAATTCACAGAACGATTTAAAGCAATCTATGGAAAAGCTGTCTATTAAATTCTATAGGACACTCCCATAAGTACCTCCCCTAGCCATGGCGGGAGCAATACCCACATTGGCCCTGCTCTGTTACTCTGCAGAGGGAAATTACAGAGCATAAAGCTAGAGTTATTTCATGCCTTCAGGAAGCATTACCACAAGTTTCCTGTAGATTAGCTGATAGTTTTATGGAAAAGCTGCAAACAATCCTCTTTAAGAGAAGTGGATAATGCCCCAGTTAGTAAAGGAATCTAATTTGTCTATTCATCCAATTGCATAATAGCTACAGATATGGAAGGAAATGAAAACCGAACCATACCTGGGAACCACCAACTGCTTTTTCTGGTTATTATAGGCATCAGATTTTTGAGTCATCGTTGAATTGAGACAAAATTGTGTATTGCAATGAACACAGGCAACACAGACAAAATAAAGAAAATACTTTTCTCACCTCGGGTGCCATCCAAAAGGGCGTTCCCACCGAAGTGTTTCTACGTAGCCGGGTGCTGGTGAGCTGGGCTGAAACACCTGCAATAAAATGGATTCAGACTTTGGCCTAAAATTCACAGTGTATGTTCAGTTCAAATTATTTCAAGTGTCAGGAAAAGAAACACATAATCCTTAAAGCATATCTGCAAAACAGTGGTCAAAATCAGAGCAAGGTGCATCATTTGTACTAAATTATTTATTAGATTAATTTCACATTTTGCTTTAATCATGACTCTAATATATCTGTTATTCAGAATTGTTCGAATAATTTCTCTGAATAATTCTTGGTTTGAAACTCATTCATGCAAATTCAAACTATTTGACTGGTTTCCTGTTTCTGTTCACTGACTGGATGAATACAACTCTTCATCAAGCTGCAGGGCAAATGGTCACAGAAAATGAATTTTAAACTTATTTTTCACAAATATTCCCCAATTTTCAACTCAAATTCACTCTCTAAACATTTCTTCTAGCAGACTTGCTTACCAGAATATTCACGAACACCCCGGATCAGCAAAGCTTTTAAGTACATGCTTAAGTCCATCCCTGTGAAGCAAAGCACTGAAGCTCAAACTTAACCTTAAGTGTGTACTAAAATAAAGTACATGCTTCAGTGCTTTGCTGAAGAGGAATCAACTATTGAAACAAGTGCAAAAAGCAAACACATACGGAGAGCAAATAGAGTCAAATCAAATTCTTTTAAAAATTTGAATGAACTTTTACAGAAAATGTTCTGCTGTATTCAGTCAGCTCTGGTCAAAATACAGTTGAGCCTTAGAGTTTCTGAGACTGTAAAAGATTTTACCCCTAAACCAATATTGTCTTCAAATGAATGTTTTTCATAAAACAATGTATTTCAAGTGAATGTTTTATTATTATTATCCACAGACACAGAAAAAAATTGTGCAATAGATATAATTGGACAACATTTGCTGCTAATAAATAAGAAATCTGGAAGTTGGAACGTCAGCTTCCTCAGTTTAGACTGTTAGCTTATGTCAACATTGCAGCCTGGAAGGTGCTTCTGTGCTTGGGTAGACAGGCATGCACTAGCTCTGCTCAAACCAGTCTGTTAAAAATAGCACTGTAGCCAGGGCATCAGCTTAGGCTAACCACCCGTGTACATACCCAGAGGTTTCACATGGATTTGTACTCAGGGTAATCCAAGCTGCCAACTGGACTACCCCAGCTATATCCAATAGCTCAAGCTGAGCTACTGTGATGTCTGTCTATCCATGCTGGGAAGCATGCTCCCGGCTGCAGTGTTGACATTCTATGTCTAAGATCCAATACTGTGTTTTATTTTTAATCTCAGCATGATTGCAACCCTTCAATGATTTCCCCAGTACCACTCTGAACCATGTATTGGTTGAAGTCCTACAGCAAATTTATTTATTTAACTCTGATTCCTGCTCACACTGACAGAATTTGTAGCTGTTTTATATAGACTTACACAGAGATTATAGTTATAACTACATACTAAAGTGGTACTAAATACCAATGAGCCAAAAAAATTAAAAAGAGAGAAATAAAGAAAACACTCTAGTTTTTAGACATTTTAGGACAATTTATACAGTGAACAATATGTGTTAATATTTATCATGCTGAAGGCAATTTAAGGAGAAATATAAATACATATTACTGCCCCAAAAATACTTTAAAGGAATGATATGGTTGCAAAGTCAGGCAGTCAAAAGTTAGGAAATGCCACAATTAAGGTTGCCTGTGCACCTTTAATTTGTCCCTCTTGTACATATGTATTATGAGATAATCTTTAATTACATGATCACATACCCTGCATATCCCACAGGAACCCTGCTACATTCAGTGCACAAAATAGATGGAGCTCACTGAATAGGTAGCTGTTCAATATTTATTTTTATCCTTATTCAATGTGTGGCCCTATGCCTTATTTATGCACACCACCCAAACCCTGCACTGACTACAGAACAATCATTTTTCTCATGGGCTTTTCTATGGTGTTCTCATCATAGTATCTTATAGTCATTATTTGTAAAAAATACTATCTTCACAATGCCCATGTGAGGTGAGGCAGTATTATAATACCCATTTTACACACAGGTAACTGAGGCACAGAGATTAAAGCCAAAATTCTCTAATGTGTCAACTAATTTTCTGTGCCCAATTTGAGAAGTCTGGGTCTGCTTTTTCAGAGTCTTAGCGTTTTAAAGCATATATTCAGAGCAGAGCTGCAGCTGAACATGATCAGTACGCCTGCAAAACAGATCCCAGATATTCTGAAACTCCTGCCTCATTCATTACACACCTTTCAACTTCTGCAACAAATGACACAGACAACAGCATCATTCATTACACAGTTCTGTCTCATATCCCAAGGAAGTCCTTCTTGTGCACTGAACGAGACAGGGCTCCTGCCCTATCATCTCCCACATAGCTATCCCTCCAAAACCTGCACCATGTCCCCACCAGCTCCTGCCCCTCTCTTCCTACTCGCTGTCTCCTGCTCTGCCCATCCTCCTGCCGCCTCTGCTCTTATCTGTATTCTCCCTCACATCTCTGGCTCCTGCCCCTTTCCCCCACTTCCTCTGTTCTTGTCCCTCTTGTTCCTAATCTCCTACCCTTTGTCTTCTGCCCCGCTCTGCTCCTGCCCCTTTTCCAAACTCCTGGTTCCTGTTCATAACCACCCGTACAGCAGGGATGGCTCCTGGGGTTTGCAAATAGGATGGTTGTCCTGGCACCAAATCACTGCGCCACTCAGCTTTTTTGTTTGTTTGTTTGTTTTTACTCTACTGATTAGCTGAGGACAGCTGTGACAAAAACAAACCACAGCCAGCCACTCGGGGGCGAAGCACTGCAAAGATTTGCCACTCTGGCCAACAGAATTGTTAGTGCCATTGCAGACTCCCATTCCCCCACCCCACATCTCTTCCTCACCTTCTGTTTCCTCCTTCCCATTCACACTACCAGAAAGGGGATCCAGATCGCAGGAGAGACTATTTCCTGTCAACTCTGCTCTCCGTTCCTGGGCCTGGGTCCACAGAATCCCCTGGCAGCCAAGAGGAGCAACTGCAGGGAAAATGTTGCCCAGCCCCTGGATCCCCAGCATGGAGCACGCTCAGCCCTTTTGCGAGGACTGTAGTCCTGTCACACACACAGGAGCTGTGGGGGATGGGCCATGCTCAGTCACTCTGTGGGGCTGGCACATGCACAGTACTGTCACACACACAGGAGCTGTGGGGGATGGGCCGTGCTCAGTCACTCCCTGGGGCTGGCACATGCACAGTCCTGTCACACACACAGGAGCTGTGGGAGATGGGGCATGCTCAGTTCTCTCAAAACCTTAAGAGAATTTAGATGCAAACTCCAGTAAGTCTCCACTAAGTATGTGTGAATTGCAGTTTTTCAAATGCTCACAACTTGACCGAATTTGGGCAAATTGTCAGAAGGCCAGAAAGAGTCACGTCCCTGACACTAGGGCAACCCCTTGCCAAATTTCAAGTCTCTATTCCAAAGCTTGGGGATGCTAGAGCGTCTCAGTGAAATCATTGTCAGAATTTGTTAAACCTTGGAAAAACAATACACTTTCCCTAAACTCATTCTTAGAAACTCTAACCTCAAGCTATATTTTCCTCCTCTACATCAATATGACCAGTGATGTATTCTTGTTTTAGAACTATTTTAGAAAAGGCAGATTTTTGCCAGTCCACACCAGTTATTGATAAATATTATACTGGTAAAACTGCCTCAAATGAAAAGTAGTGTGTTGTAGACATGTCAGTCCCAGGATATTAGAGAAAGAAGGTGAGTGAGGTAATATTTTTACTGCACCAATTTCTGTCATTGAGGGAGACAAGCTTGTGAACCACACAGAGCTCTTCTTCAGGTCTGGGAACTTATTCAGAGTGTCACAGCTAAATACAAGATGGAACAGTTATGCTAAACAATCTGCTCCATCTTGTATTTAGCTGTGACACTCCAAGTAAGCTTCCCAGACCTGAACAAGAGCTCTGTGTGGCTCACAAATTTGTCTCTCTCACTGACAGAAGTTGGGCCAATAAAAGATATTACCTCACCCACCTTGTCTCTCTAATGAAAAGTGATTTTTAGCCCCACCATTACATGCCAAAGAGATTACTAGGTTATCCTTAGTTTTGCGTTAGGCCACATATGTTTCTCCCAGTGCTACTTAAAATTGAGTGTCTCTATCACTCAACAGTAATGAATTTTTGTCCTTAGCAACTAATAAAGAGGCATCTGCTTCCTAAATCTATTCCACAAACAATCACTAACAGATTTTTAAAATAGTGTTAGTTTTATAATACCCTGACATTAGGAGAATTAAGTTTGCTTTCCCCTTCATGCATCATATTATAATTCTGGGTCATTCCTAGATTGCCAGGATTTCTGGCATGCCAGTTTTATGGTATTTTCTCAATCTGTAAGTATTTTACTTTAGCTACACGCAGAATTAGACAAATAGTTTGCCTCTCTCTGCATGTAGCTAAAGTAAAATAAATAAATAAAATACTGCTAAATAAATAAATAAATAAATACTGTATTTTCAAAACTGTTTACTTTACACATTTTACTTACGCACTATGATTTCATATCTTATTACTTTCCTGCTCCCTTTACTGTTAATAAAATTGCTCTTTATATTATGTACATATCTGACTGTAGAGCGGTACTACAGCACTCTTTTATTTTACTAAATGTATATGTATTTCAAGAAAGAAATATTTAACTGGGGGTAAATTCTATTGCAAAGTTCCCTTTCTCTATCATCTCTTTATGCCTATTATTGATGTTTCCAATCCAGCCAGGCACATATCTAACAGCAGTAATCACAAATTAAATGGATCTGTTAGTTTGTGGACCCATAGGACCAGTTTACCTTCTGCTCAGAGGGAATAAATGTGCTTAAGGCTAGTGAAAGCATTTTGAAAGAGAAGAATGTTTTCTTTTTTCATATGCAAAAGATGAACTATTTAAAATTAAATGAGAGAGACAACTTCCCTGAGATATGACATTCCTAATGGAATGAAAAAGTGTTTCATAAATAAAATGGCTTTTTAAAACTATTCTTTTAAAAACCTAAAATAGATTTTCTAATAGAATTTCCTAGATCTCTCCA
Source organism: Emydura macquarii macquarii (assembly GCF_026122565.2). NCBI lineage: Eukaryota > Metazoa > Chordata > Testudines > Chelidae > Emydura > Emydura macquarii. Next base: position 76,004,526 of record NW_027131390.1, read on the forward strand.
TCTGCTACCTTTCCCATCACGCCCTGAATATCTCAAGATTCCTCCTGGAAAATTCTCTCAGTCATTGATGTTCTGTTCCAGAAACACCTCTACCTTCTGAGTGGAAAATAAATGGATGCCTTTGGCTAAATTGCACACATCAAGAAAACAAATGGTAAGCAGTCATTACCAAAGTCAACAAGCTTCACTCCTCCTTCTGTTGTCAGAAGAATATTGTTCCCTTTGACGTCACGATGAATGATTCGGTTATTGTGTAAATGCTGAAGGCCCTGTATACCCATAAAGACAAAAAATAAGTTTACTCCCTTATTTAAAAACAATTACCCTACTATTAGGGAGTGTAATGAAGACAATCTGCACTTCACTATAGAAACATCTGTCCACTTGATCACATGCTTGATATGCCCCCCTGCTGCTATAACAGCTGGCATAATATTGTCAACATTACCATAGTTTATAAATGGAAAATGTATGAGATGGGTAAATTGCACCCTCTACTGTCATTACAAGCCTGATGAACATCCTTACCAAGAGAGCACCATATAAAATGTATGAGATTATAGCTTCATCCAACCGTTGGCCACACTTCAGCAGGCCTTTGACAAGATCTGTGACAGAACCTCCATTACACAGCTGTGAAGAGAATGGGGGAGGGGAAAAAAAGAAACAAAACAAGACCTCTATTACTCAACAGACTTGTTTAGGTTGTGGATTCCTACTATACGAGGATGCAACATAACACAAATCCCAGACCAAGTAGATTTCCACCTGCAATTATTTAAACTGTCATTCTTGTCATAGAGCATATTTTATTAACAATGTTGACAATAAATCACAGTACTTGAGAGGAGGGGTAGAAAGCAGAGAACTCAAAGATTGTAAAATTTAACTAAAAGTGAAATAGTAAAACAGCAGGACTATATTTTATTATAAAAACAGAATCTATAGATCCAGTTTAATTTATTTGAGTATTTTCACAATAATACGTGCATTGTCTTTTTGAAAAACTGCCTTTATGTGAAGAAAAGGCCAGAAAAGACAAGATTGATGCACTTGATAACTGGGAGGCAACAAATTACAGTCATTTCAAACCTTCACTCCATCAATGCTCCTGCTGGCAGGCAATATAAAATAGACAACAACCATATCTTTATACTCAGACTTGATGGCATGCTCTGCCAACAACTGAGATTAAACATTCTGATCCAGAAAAGCACAGCTTCTTGCAAGCCGTTTCCATTAATGGGTTGCCATACATCAAAGGAGGAGGAGAAAAAGTAAAATTAGAACCCTTGTAAATGTGTTTTCACCCACATCATTAGTTCATCATCCATGCTCTTCTAGCAACTGTTTCCCTCTCATCCTCCTGCTCGCTCCCTTTGTCCTTTTCTTACTTTTATATTTACAACACTTGTATGACACTTAAAAATTAAAAGGAGCATTGTTTGTTTGTTTTTTGGTGGGAAGGGGGGTTCATTGCATTTGTTCTTCTGGAGTTACCTCTGATTTTTGAAGTGTGGCTTCTACACCATAGCAAGTTTTCTGTCATGTGAAAATCATGTATATTTCAACAAGAAACTTGAACTCAGATCTAAATTCCCTTTGCATTGCCAGTATTCAGCCTAAAAATGTTAATGTATAAATTCAAATGGTATGAAATCAAATACTGAAAAGCTCCTTTGAAATCTGTCAGTCTACCTCTTTTTGTTTTTCCCTTTATCCTTAAATTTTGTCAGTCTATTATCTGTCTCTATGCACACTAATTTGCTGTGTGCTATATGAAGTGTGGATATTTTTCACCATACATTGTCACCATTACTATAGGACATAAAAATCTATTAGAATTCTAAATTTTTCTGCACATGAAAAGATTATGCTAGGTACTTAGGAACCAGAACACATGATACATTGGCTTCCTTTATGCAAATAAGCTACTGAAGTAATATCCATCAGTGGTTGATAATGACTGCTGCAAGAGTTTGCCTTTCCTTTTTTTTTTTAATATGGTAGCTTGTTCTACCCAGTAGGGTAGGAGTCCTTAGGCCACTATCACACATCAAATGCTTTTGTAGATGAACTAAACCCTTAGATGGAAGCAAGTGTGTGCGCTTACCTACCCATGTTTAGTTATTTGCCTGGGGAGCCATCAATGACATGTCTTTATTATGTTTATTGTACTCACTGTATACCATTGAGATGTGTTGTGCTAATTTTATTTCCATTCTTTTTCCACTAAAAGTTATAGACAAATAGAAAAGTAACCTCAAAGGACTGATAATGAAGTATGAATCCTTTCATCTCTAAGCCATCACTTCAAACCTAACCCCAGTTGACTGAAAGTGATACAGTCTTATGGCTGTTCAGTAGCATATGCTAAATGAATCACATTGTCTCCAAATAGCTAAGTACCCACACAACACAAAGACCACCACCAAAATTGGCAGTGACACCCTTGTTGGTAGTCAACAGAAAGATCTGGGATGAAATGAACATGAACACTAAACTATCCTCTTGCCCTTAGGGGTGGTCCTTATATAAAAGAACTGATGTATGTTTACAGGAAGAGTGGTTAAGCCTGCACTACAGAGTCTTGTGATATGCCTTTTCTTTGGCTAAATATAAAATGTTAGTTCTCAATGTAGCACCTTCCATTATCATGTAAAATTAAATTAAGGGCCCACTTCTGCTTCCCTTACTCACTTTGAGTAGTATCTTACCATGGGCTATAATGGAACTACTCACCTGAGTAAGGTATTGCTCATAATGAGTAAATGCTGCAGAATCATGCCCTAAGGGAAAATGTTTTTAATTAGAAATTTTAAAAGATGCTCATCACAATGAATATATGATTTCATCAAAGAAACAGTGATCATAGTAACTGGGTGCTTTGTATATTCTCTTTTATTAAAAAAAAACCACTATTATAAAAAGTAATTGCTGCGCACACACACATTTGCACGTAATTCTAAGACATGGAACATTTCCAAGGTCAACTGTTCCAATAAACTTGTATATATAAGGAAAGTGAGAAGTTTTGCCTTAAATTTCTGTACAGAGTTTAAATTATGTGTACCGAATACAACAGGCTGTGTGCATCATTAATGCAAAAAGCTAGCCTGTGGAAATGGTATGTTCTTCTGACATTCCCAACCATGATGTACAGAACACCATGTCTGATACACTTTGGGAAAAGAATTATACTTGTTATCTACAACAAAATGTAATAACTGGCAACCTAAGTATATAAGGACAATAAGAATGTTAGCTGTTTCTCTATTAGTCACTAAGAACTCGTATGGCAAAAAACCTGATGACCATTTTGATAGCCATTGAAACTTATCATGAAAATTGGCATATGGTACCATATAATGTTGCAATGCATAAAAGTCAGGTTTATTGTATTACTGGGACAGTATTAAAGTAGACCATGAAGTGATAGTGCTTTCCTCTGATTCCAGTCCCAGAGTAGCAGGATGGTCCTTCTAAAAAGTAACAAACAAGTTAATGCTCAGATTTATATTGATATATCTGTGTTATAGAAAAATGCTGACATGGTGTAACACCGCCTATAAAATCTCTGTAATCTCTGTGCTGGACTCCATACACAATTAAGCCTTTAGAAACATCCTAATCATCTGAGTGAAATCCTGGCTCTACTACAGTCAGTCAGCGACATTAACTGCAATGCAGCCAGAATTACATCCCTCATTTTGAGAACACTCAAGCCTGCTAAATGGGCAGAGTCTGCATAAGCTATTTAAAGTGCTAGATATTCAACAGCGTCCTGCTATTAATTTTACACTGCCGTAAGACAGTTTTCCCATTATATTCTCTCAGCCCATATTTGCAAGAGGTGCCAGGTTTGGTAAATATTGTGTGTGGTACATCATCATGAAGTCATCTTTTGCATTATTCATTCACATCTTGGCTTCTCAACACTAACACAGAAGTGTTTCCAATAACGTTTTCTCCAGTATGGAAGAACAGTTTACTTTTATTAATATTAAAAAAATTATTATGAAGCTCATTCTACATTTCTGAAGACAGAACAAAGTACCTTGAATGGCAATAAAGTGCTAATACCAAGCCTCCATATCTGGGGCATGTTATTAAATAAACACTGTGTGGGGTTTTTTTTTTGTTTGTTTGGTTTTTTTGAAGGATGGCTCTACAAACACCTCCTACGGCCTGACCATTTGATCAGTATCCCTTAACAGAAAACCCCCAAATTCTAAGGTTTGGCTCTCAATACAGAGCACAGAGACCCGCCATTTGCTGTTTCTGTTTTTTTCACTTCTAAAGGGGAGCACCTAGCCTAAAAATCTGTTTTAATTAAGTTTTAACATTACCAAAATATCTTACCTCAAGAACTAGCCAGAGCTGTCCTCCCACATATTGATCCGCTTTGTAAAACATTCCATAAAACTTAACAACATTGGGATGATTGGGAAGAAACTGTAAAATATTATATTCTGCTTCAATTTCCTCATCCACATCCTAAATGGGAAACACAAACAAATATGGTGTATAAATCAATAATAATTCAGTACAACACACAGGCAAATCTTCATGGATAAAAAGAAGCATCTATACATTATTTTATACTTCTAAATGTCTTTATTACGATGCACTGAAAACAGTCTGATCAGAAAATAAAATCTAATAAAAAACCAATCGTACCACAGTTGCTTTATTACAAATAAAAGTGTGATCTCCATATGCAGTCTAGTTTTTTTTCAAGTGTACTCTTAATGCATAATACACTGCAACCACAAAAGCAAAAATGGTGCTTAGCTGTGCTCACTTGTCTAAATGGAATATTTGCATATATATCTATTCTAATCAGTTTCTTAAATCTGCATTTCTGTTGGTTGAGCTAATACAAATACATGGATCTTAGCTTCATTTTCTTTTTAAAGTCATCAGATGAGCCTAGTTATATAGCAGTTTTATAAGACATTAAATGGGACATGAATGAAAATAAATACATCTTGAAAATAGGAGAAATGTATACAAACTAAAGCCCATAGTGGAAAATATACACAACAGGAACTATTAAACATAACAAAAATCAAAATCCACAAAATAAGCAAATAGTACTGATTATTTGTCTAAGGAAGGGTTTGTGTGAAGATGAAATAACAAAGAACCAACTATATTGCACAATAATCCACATGAGCCACAGTTCAGTAAAGCACTTAAAAACATATATCCCTATTCAGCATAGTCTTTAACAGGACATGAGCACATGTTTCAAAGTTAAGCATGTGCTTCAGTAATTTGCTGAACTGGGATAGTTTGCTGTATATCAAGACCCTGGTGTTTTATTCCATTAATTACATATTACTTAGTACATTCTTCTGACTCATACAGTACAAGAGATGAATAAGTTGTATTTCTATAAATAAGAGGGGCAACTGTTCTCTAGAGGTTTTAAGTCTCATTGGCCCAGTCATATTCCAATTTGGATAATTATATACTGAAATCCTGTGCTTTTTATTGGATACAATATTTGCCACACACCAAGGTATAGGTGGTGTGACCTAGTGGTCAGAGAAGGAGTCTGTCCTGGCGCTCAGAGCAGAATCATAGGGCAGAACCGGAGGTGGGGTCAGGAGGCAAGCCAATGATCGGTGCCAGGAGTCAGAACAGAGCCACAGGGCAGAGCACGAGTCATGGTTAGGAGACAAGTCAGTGGTCAGAGCCAGGAACTATGAATCAGATTTCAGAGATAGGCAGGAACTAGGGATGGAATGGAGCAGGCAAAGAGTGGAATAAGGGCTGAATAGAAAGTCTGGCACAACTGTGGGCATGGAATGCATTGAGCAGCCACTGTGTTCCTGTTGCTATCAGGCTTAAATAGGGATCTGTTGGTCTTTCTGTCCAGTCAGGGAGCACAACCACTTAGTGAGAGTACTGGGCCCAGTCGAGGTCATTGGGTTGCTAGGTGACCACTCCCAGAGCCAGCTGAGTTCCTGGCAATCTGCCCTCAATGGAGGACTCCTCCAAGGGGCCCATGACCCTGGCTTGTCAGGGTATTTTTGGTGGAATTCCCTCAGGAGATCAGGAGTGTGAATATTTAATTCTGGTTCTCAGAATCACTCCTCTGGCCCATACGCCTTCCAGTCTGTCAGATACTAGAGTTTCCCCCTGACTCATCAGGAGGTGAAGACCTGATGGACTTCATATTTCTCTTGCCCATGGACAATTATTGAGGGTGGAAGAGGATCTACCAGTTTGGGAAAAGATTGTTAACAAACAATTTAAGGAGAGAAACATGAAAGACAGGTGAATCTTGTGGGATTCTGGCAATTGAAGCTTAAAGGCCATCTGACTCGGAGGCAGCTGCTTCTGCAAAGTAAGTTAGTATGGCTTCCTGACTTACTTTGCAGAAGCCGCTGCCTCCCTCTCCAATTGACTGGAAGTCGGGAGAGGTTTCCTAAATTGCTTGGCTGTTTAAACTGCGATGACAGGAGCCTGGGGGATTATGCTGCCTGTCTTGATCTATCACCTCCCCTTTCCCTGTATGGGAAGGTTGAGAGGAAATACAGGGTCTCAAAGGCGGCGAAGCAGCCTCAGAGGCTATGAGCTGCAGACAGCTGTTTCCCCACCTTTGAGATCCTATATTTAGAACCCTGCACGGATACAAAATTTGTATCTGCATCCAATCCATGATCTGCAAAAATGGTCCGTGTATATCTGCAGATTTGCAGGGCTCTGTACATAGGCATCTCTTGCCTCTTCTGTCTAATCAGGGAGCACAGTCACTTAGTGAGGGTTTACTGGGCCCAAACAGTAAATTTAGAGCCCATTGGGTTGGTAAGTGACTGCAACCAGCAGAGTTCCTGACAATATTCTTCTTCAATTCCTGTCTTGACTATTGTGTACTATTGCTGTGCACTGTTAAAAATCTGTTGCCTTCTATTCTACAGCTGGCAGCACTTCAGGGGTGGGTGTAGGCATTCCATTATAGAGTTTCTACAGATTTTACAGTGATATGGGATCCTTTATGATGAACAGCACTATATGAATGTAAGATATTACCGTTATTGTATTGGAAATGCCACCATGCAATCTGATCATGCTCATGCTCCAACTGCTGCAACCTTGGATACCTAAAATCCATACCAGCAAATTACCTAAGTGCACTGCCAGAAATCAGCATCAGCATGAATGCTGATTTTGAATAACACATAAGACTATGAAAGGGGCAGGTCTCACCAGGTGCTAAGCACCTTTAGCTTCCACTAACATCAGAAGTCTTTGTGAGTTGAAAGTGCACAGAACTAGAATTGGCTGAAAACCATAAAACAAGGTACAATTTTCAATTTTGTGATGCTATTTAGGGGTTGGCTGTTCTTTAGAAGAACACACACATTTATATGTGAACAAGCATATTTGCTATTTATTTGCTATCTGCTGCTTGCCATTTACAATTTGCTATTCTGCTGTTTGAAAGGGTTCAGTCATCCAATCAGGGAACAGAAACATTTAAGCCATATGGTATTGACCCATCACTCAGTGAGAATAGTGTGAGTAAACAGTTTTCTAACATCTCATTGGCTGAAATTTGTTTGCATAAAACTACTGGTGAATATTTGTGAATAATGACTAACCATAGAAATCTCAAGTCATGAATGGTTCACAAATAGAAAAAAGGCTAAATGAATTATTCTAAACAGATCATTCAGTCTGCTCTGCACAGCACCTTATAGACCTGTGTGCTAACTTATACACAAGAGCCTTACAAAGGGGTCAGTATGAGACTGGACGCGGGGTTGAATCAGTTTTTTTCCTTCCAAACCAAGTAGCCCAACTCTGCTCATGCTCTATTTAACATTTCCCTCCAGGATGCTTTTCAGTTTGCCTAAACTTTCAGAGCTTCAAGCCTGTTTGAGAGTAAAACCTTTTAATTTTAATAATGAAGTTATGATTAAAATATTATTATAATCTTTTACTTACGCTGATAGGATCCAGAATTTTTACTGCTGCCAGACTCCCATCTTTCTTATTGGCAACCTTATAGACTTTACCATAAGTGCCTTTTCCAATGGTCTCTATAATTTCCCAGGTATCTGAGGGATCAGATAATGATGCCAGTCCAATCATATTGGGATTATATTGAAATAATCCATATAGTGGCTTCCTGGAAAACAAAGTTTGTTGTGAAAAATGTTTGTACATTTTTTTAATGTTATGGGATTTCTTTAACAAATTGTTTCTTACTCACATATTTATTTATCCAGCTAGCTAAGGAAACATACATACCCTCCCTAAACTGACAGCTATGGTTACTATGACAACCATGGCACTATCTGAGTGGTCACTGATTCAATGAATACAGCTGACCACATGCTGGTTCTTGTTTCTGAGATAGAACTGGAGACAGGAGTGATGAAGATTATGAATTTCAGCAACACCTGCATTTGGATGTCAAGGTGCACCTGTCTGTTGGAGCAAAAGGACCTACTTTGATAGTCTTCCCTTAGAGAACTGGACTGGTTTGGGATTGCTCCAAGAAAGAATATTGCCCATACACCTGACCACTATCAATGGCTTGCTAGGCCATTATAACAATCTTTGGCTCGCTAATAGAAAGATGGTGTCTATGCTCCATGAGCAAACCAAAGGAAAAAGCAGACCAACATTCTTGGTGAGAGTAGCTGAGAAAGGTAAGAGGAGGTACCAGAAGATGACCCCTGACTACAAGAGATACAGACCCAATCCTTTTCTTCCTAAAGATGGGCCCAAGCTAGAACCCAATTCCAAATAAATTCAAACATCGATCTAAATTTTATAGCCTGAGCAATCTCTTTCCAAGCATGACTGACCTGCAAAACAAGCTGCTCAATCTACCTGAAATACAATGTTCATTCACCTATTTGCCTTTCCTGTAAATTACATTTACCTACATAATACTTCCATCTCCAGTTGCAACTAGCTAGCAAGAGGATTCTTTAATTTGAAAGAACCACGGGGCTGACTGGAGATACTTATTTTTGACAAAGGGACATGAAATGAAGTAGGAGCTCTTGAATCCATTTTTTTTTAAATCTGTGTGATTTTGTTATCTGATCAGGATAGAAAAGGCTTTGGAACAGAAGGTTGAGTTCTATCTCTCTGTCAACAGAAATTCAGTGGCCATTGTATACAGCACAGCAATGAACATGAATCTGTAAATATTTTGTCCAGAAAGGACAAGGACAATATTGGAAATGTTTCTTATTACTTGTAGCGTTTAAAATAAAAACGAGAATATACAAAATCATGTTCTATTTTTATTACAATCAACTTTTGTTTGTCTTTTTCCATATGACTGTGTACTGTGTTTTATGAAGATACGTACCTTTGGGCAGGGATTGTCATTTACTATAAATGTATACAGTGACAAACACAACAATTCTCCAGCCTGGTTTGAGGCTGTTAGGTGCTACCCAAAATAAATGTTAAATAATAATATTAAAATGTTTGTAATAAAAAACCTTACAAAACTTTACAACCAAATGCTAACTTGCAACATCTCTAAATTGCATAGGAGGCTGTACTTGATGAACTTTCAGGGTCCCTTCTAGTCTTACATTTCTATGATTAGGAAGAGGTTTTTCCTTTTCACTCTTCTGTACTCCCAATATCTCCCTAATATGGAATGGTATAGAAAGAGAAACTTAAAGCTGTGATAAACTTAGTAATAGTACTTCCACTAACCTCACCAGAGGGAGTTTTCATCTATTAGAGCAGTTGTCTCCAGACCATAAGGATTCTGGGAGATCATCCACCAGATGGGGAACATTTCTCAGCAGTTAAGTCTGTTCTAGTGTACAGACTTACACTTGCACTCCCAAATGGCAAGCAAAACAGTCTACACCGGATGTAGAAAAATTAAAATATGGCAATTAACACTCCTGGGATGCGTAGCAGCTTTACACAGAGCTGTGTGTGCTTGTGGATGGGGGGGTATTTCAGGAATGACCAGACTGCCTCAGCAAGTCCACAGTGCTGCACCTAACCCAATTCAGAAGTGTCAAAATGCAAAGCAGGTGTAAACAATGCAACTCTATGGATTGTAGTGGACTTGCACCCCCTTACACTAAGGCCGAATTGGGCTCCAAGCCTGTGATTTTTTAAACAGGAGATAAAAACCTAACATTAAAATATGCCTAGTAAAAGTCCATCTGCCAAAGTGAATAGCCTGGGTGATACAAGAAACTATCCACGGAGTGCAACATCTGCTTGGCCATCTCTGGAGAGTGTTCCCTTTATTCCATAACCATGAAAAATAGACACTCCCTCCAGCAAGAAATTATGCTTATTTTTCTAAAAAATATGATCTAAGAATTATTTTAGGACATTTCTATGGCCAGTGTTATACAGACTAGATGGTTACAATGGTTCCCAAATGAATTCAGACAGAAAAATGAAAGGACAAAAACATATCACTCATGGACAAACACTTTTCACAAAGTGATCACTCAATATCTGACCTCTTGGTCCTTGTCCTCAGAGGAAACCTGCACAACACCTTCAAAAAATGAGCCTGGGGACTTAAATTCATAACTCTGCTAGGTACTAAAAACTATGGATACTGGTTTTATGGCTCATTACAACAATTTGCAACATACCCGACTGTCTGCTAACCACTAATTCCCACTTCATTTTAGCGGCCACCTACAGCATGTGAAACCCTTCTGCTTTATAATCTGTTGCACCTTGTATTTAGCACAGACTCACTGGTTACTTTCTCCAGGCCTGAGGAAGAGCTCTGTGAAGCTCAAAAGCTTGTCCCTTCCACCAACAGAAATTGGTCCAATAAAAGATATTACCTCATCTACCTCTTCTCTCTCTCAATACAAATTAATCAGATCTGGCATGACAGCTAAAAAATTTTCAAATCCTAGTTAAACAGAAGTGTAGACATTTGTTAACTGCACTTACAGAAAACTATCTTCCATTGTGTAGTATCATCACTTAACAGCATATCTGAAATAAAGATAGAAGAAATTGAACTCATTATCAAAGAAGAAAGGAAGATGTAAAGGGGATATGGCATTTGCAGTATCAGGACAATCTGTAATTCAATGCTCACTGTGAGCCACAATTTTCAAAAAGGATTTTGAGAAAACCTATCATGTTATCCCTGAATACTGCATAACATGGAAGCAAATATGACACTTACTCTTACCTACTTTATCTCCCCTTTTGAAAAAAGATAGGATGAATCTGATGCACCTCTTCCAAAAACATAGAGACAATGGGTGCTTTTACTATGCATCTTGTTTTTCCCCAGAAGAGTGCTCTCAAATTAGTGAATCTTTTTGCAAACCAGCATCTTTCATCCTCTAAAAATGCATTATAAAATATAGATTATATAAAAAGAATATTCCAAATGAAGCAGCAAATTCAAATCTTTGCATGCATTAATGTAACAGATGATTTTCAGCCAAAAAATAAATCAGAATAAAAAAGAGTATTCCAATAATCCATTAATCTATTCCAATAATCAATAATCAATAGCATCCAAATTCCAATTTACAAAAAATAGCTATCAATACCAAACACAACAGCTCAAAAATCAGTTGTGAATCTCATCATTGTACTATCATTATTCACAAATCTGATATTGAGATGTAAAAAACTAAAAAATAAATTGTATCTAGACTTTACAAACTGTTCCTGTTTCCAAAGCAGAATAAGGTTACATCCTTGTCTTGTTTAGTGTATCAATTCCCATCCCTCCTACAGCAAGTGAGAGGACATGATATGAGAGACCAACAAACAAAGATAACAGAGCGAGCAACTGCTTGATGGCGTTATTTTTACTGTTGCCCCCACTGAAACTGCAAATATTCTATATAATAGCAACATAGGCTTGTCCACTGCTTTCCAATAGATGGTCATTATCTCATCCTGTGTAAAATGAGCCATCTGGACAGGTTTGCCATAGTCCTGAAATTAGTACAAAGCTAAATGCCAATCTAGTGCTTATGAGAGTCATGGTGTACAGTATTAAACATTTTTGGACTACACAGTAGCTGGTAGTGGGCACAACAACAATTCTAGTGCATACACTTACGCAATGAAATAGAAAAAATTATTATTGTTCCATATGCACAACTCTGCATGCTGTTGGTGTTTGCATAGTATTCTGGCTTTGCTTCTCTCATGACTTGTAATAGAGCAGATGAAAGCTGTTCTTGTGAAGCAGTTGGCTGCATAGCCTTCTAATATCTACTTAAAACAGTAGAACCACCAAAAATATTATATTCAAAATCCAATATTCAGCATTTGCAGTGAATTCATTTTTGTTTTTGTTGTACCTGAGCGGAGCCTAGAGTAAAGGCAACACTCAGGCTCATTCAGAAAAAGTCACCACACTCAGCTATTGCTACATCAGTCCATGACTGCCTATGTTCTGTCTCCTACTGATGTTCTTAGCCAGTCAGCCACTAAACAAGCAGTTGTTGTTAGTGGAACTAATTGAACCTTTGAAAGGCACAAGAAAATCAATAGTCAGAAAAGATCCTTCTGTTAGTCTGACTCCTCCTGGCCTCTCTTGCTGAATGGGGCAAAACAAAGAGAATGTCAATATATAGAAATTAAAGGTTCAAAAGAACTCATCAAAGCACTAATCTGTAACTATTCTCATTTGGTCCCTGACAAGGAAGTCACACAGTTTTGTGCAGAGATTTCTCCTGAGGGTGAGGATCAGTCAAAAAAAGGGACAGAGAAAAAAGGCCTTGATCTTACATTGAAGTGTAGGAAAGGTAGGGAAGAGGAGGAAATAAATGGGGCAGGTCCACTCCTGAACAGCATTGTGAACCAGGGGAGTGAGGTATTAGCAAAACAGACTGAGAGGGACTAGGGATGAAAAAGATTGTTCAAAAGTTAAGCATCAGTGCTATTGGGCCTACAACCACAAAGGGACATATTTTAGCTGGTCACATTGCTTAACTGGGCCACCACTAGGCAAACATGATGGCTAGCAACAGAACTGTTATGTTTCACTTTCCCCAAGAATTTATCCTGAGCCATTGACACTCCAAGTCTCATAGATGGGTGAACAATAGACATCTGAAGATACTAGTCCTGATTGCAATTTACAGGACAAACATCACTTGAGTAACAGAAATTCCTAAAGAAACAAGGTATACGTAGTTCCCAAAATGAGAAAAAGTGAGGTAATTGGTAAATGCATTCTCCCTCTGCACATAGCCATACTATTTATACGCCCACTTACATGCATCCATACCTGCTCTTCTGGTCCACACACAGTCCTCCTTGCATTAGCCCATGAGGTTTCTCTTCCCTCTTCACCCTTCTTACTTACGAAGAGTATATTGTCACCTTCAAGAGGTAAATCCAATAACAGGCCCAGTTCGGGGAGTCAGCAGATGTGTCAAGATGAGTTGTTTGCAGATTACAGTACCAAGAGAAAGATCATGGACAGTAACTTTCTTCTTTCAAGTCTTTTCTGAACCTGATTTCTATGCTTCCTGCTCAGTTCTCTCTTAAGGGCCAGAAAATCCCATGATAGATGCAGTTCCGCAGATAATTACATGCAGCTCAAGCTCAGACCAAAGCAGCAAGACCCACGATAAAATTGTGAGACATAGCAATGCTGGCCTGAGCCCAGACCAACACTCTGGACCTGAATAATGCCAAACCTTAGGAAAACTGAATCTAGCTCCAAACTTCATGGCTGGCCCACATATTTGAATTGAGCTTAATCAAAACCAAGTCCAGATAGAACTGAATTCCAGGGGAAAAAAAGTTCTGAATTCCATGGCTTGAGCCCATCTCTACCACTCAACTTCAAGGGCCAGATTTCAGTCCTAAACTAGGTCAGAGGTGAATTATTTGGTTAGTTTTCTCCCAATATTTACTGTAGATTTAATCCACATCACAAAGTAAGCATACATTTTGCACCATTTTTGGTTTGTAGTAAAGATAAATCTCCAGGATCAGCTAAGCAGAACTGATGAATATCTGGACTGAGGTACACTGACAGAGAAATATGTGGAAAATTACACATTGCTCTCCCTCATGGCATATAATATTACATAAACATTTATTTATAGAAATAGCAAAAGAAAATCCAAATTACTTAAAGGATTTTACCCAAGAAACAGTGTTCACAAGCTTGGACATGCATTGTAAAATTTACATTATTTAAAACCGAAACCAAGAACTACTGATAGCAATGGCAGCATGAAAGTGAGCCCCATTCCTGAATGAAACAATAATTTCCACTGAATGGCAACAGACATAGTGTTAATGAAATCCAAATGCCAGCCAACTCATTCAGCTACTGAGAACTAAAATAAGATAAGAAAAGTATTTGGTTAATCTGTAGCTCTGTTTTAGTGGTTTCCATTTCAAAATCTGACTGTTGCACTTAAAACAGACCCACAAAATAATCATCTATCATGGATAGTTTTCTCCATCAAAATTTTCTTCAGGTGTATGAAAAATATACAACTCAGTGGTAAAATATAGTGTACTGCAGGAAAAAGAAAGTGTATGTACATGTGCTGTCCAGTATTTAAAGAAGATTTGTAGCAGCCAACTGCATGAGTTAGTAAAATACAGCTGGCAACTGACTAACATTTCTTTACTGCAATGAAAACATAACCATATTTTTAACTCCTTCCTCAGAAGCATCAGGGATGGCCATAGTTGGAGATGGAACACTGGACCGGGAGGGCCAGGGCTCAGAAGTGCCACTGAGCATTTTGTCTCTCAGTTGCTTGGCTGGCTGGTTCTTGCTCACATGCTCAGTGTGTAACTGATCTCCATATGTCGGGTTGAGAAGGAATTTTCCCTCAGGTCAGTTTGGCAGTGATCTGGGGAGATTTTCCTTCCTCTGCAGCATGTAGGTATAGGTCACTTGCCCTGATTTTTTTTTATTATTATTTATTTATTTATTTATTTATTTTGGATAGATAGATCATTTAATAATTTCTCTGCCATTGCAGGACCTCAGGCACTGGTGTGCCTCAGTCCTGTCTAATCTCCACCTGTGGTCAAGCATAATCTAGTCTCTTGTGGGCTGTAATACTTCTGTCTAATTTCAGTTGTTGGGTTTAGCATGCAGGTGCTGGGGTGCGTTGGTGGCCTGTGACGTACAGGAGGTGAGACTAGATGATCTGTTGGTCCCTTCAGGCCTTAAACTCTGTGGCTCATAACAGCCATGTTTAATGTCCCTAGTCATGTGCCACATAGGCACTGAAAAAACAAAAACAAATTATGATTAGTTAAAAATGCCTGTAGTGCAACAAAGTAATAGGCTATGTTCCCTAAATACTATGGTGAAATGTTCCTCTCTATATAAAAGATTTTGGAAATGCTGCACTGTAGCCAATATTTTGCAGAAGTTTTGCAAGTCCAGTGTGGCTTATACCTAAGTATTTGAAAATCTGGTTTAACTGTCTGCTAAAGATATAATTTTACAAGCACTGATTGTTTCTGCTCTCTCAGGGAGTCCAGTGTATTCCTGTCAAAGCTCTAAGGATGATGGATTTTCTCATTTCCCTTGCTCCATACTTTAACACATAAGGTTCCACATCACAGTCTCTATTAATATAGCCAAGAGGATTTGGACCAGACTCAATTTGGATCCCATCAAGGATGCTTTTTAATTGACTTCTTGTTAAGAGCTGCAAGAAACTCCCTTCCCTATGCACTTTATCCATTACTTGCACTTTATTGTTATTGGCTACATCAGAAAAAAGAGGACATTTACAACATAATTATGGTGGCTCGTAAATTTTTTGAACATCTTAACCTGACAGTAAAAGCTCTACAAAATCCTAATAGTTCTGAAACAACAGAAGTGGTGAGACCGTAATCTCAGAAAAGGAGGGTCCATATATTGTTGCAATAAAATTCTTCTATAAGCTTGAGTACAAACCAGAAACCTTTTCATAAATAGCCTGGAAAATGCAGACTTGGATAAGGTGCATGTTTCCAGTTCAGACCTGAGCCCAATGAAATTTTTCTTGCAGTTGTTACCATCACTGTTTGTTGCATTGATTACCAAATCTTTGAAAGTTAGCTCTCATTGTAGCACTTGGTACATGAGAGAAGCCTAAAGTTGTGTCATTCCCATTGTCTCAGTGTAGTGTGATGGATCTGCTAAGCAGGGGATTACAGCTCCCATTAGCCCTCTCCCCGCTGCACATCACCTTCCTCCTGGCCAGGTAAGGTGAATGGTCCTGAACCAGGAAATGGCCAGGCTTTGTTGGGAAGCAGCACCTACATGGGGAGCCAGGAGCTGCAGAGAAACTGGAAACAGAAAGGAATCCCCAGGAATTATATGCAGAGCAGTGTGTAGAACAGGTGAAGGTCTATGAGGGACTTACGGGGGAGCCGCCATTACTGAGCAGGGAGCCAGTGCAGAGGGGCCCCAATGAGAGACACTAACTGAGCCTGGCCTGGAAACCTGCAAGCTCCTATCTGCTTGAGTAGAGACTGAATTGGACAGGGCATCCCCAGTACTAGGTCTGAAGAGCCCTGACTCTCAGCTGGACTGCCCTAAGGCCCAAACAAGAACCGTTATTGTTCAGTTTGAACAGTAACTGTTTAAGCCTCTGTACTTAGGGTATTTGCAACTGTGACGGGGCATACCAGCCCCGCTCTGGCCTAGAGAGCGTTAAAGACTCACTGCAGGCTGAAGAAGCCATACCCCTCTGCCCCTGCTGGGCATGCTCCACATGGAAAGGGGATAAAAAAGGCAGCAACCCAGCTCAGTCTAAGTGGACTGCTGACCAGGAAGGATGCATACTGCTGGCTCTTTCCAGGGGTCCACTGCAAAAGCCGACCGCTGAACCAAGCCACACTGGGCCCCGAACAGATCCTAGGCCACCAGACGAACCTTGAGGAGTGACCGAGCTGCCACAAACCACACTGACGGGGGACCCTGGAGGCCCCGGGGATCATGCAACACCACTGACAGGATAGGAAGTAGCCCAGGGGGCTCAAACGTTGTTAGAGGGAGCAAAGCAGGGTGCCAGTTTGTGTGTTTTGGGAGATCCCCGCTGACTCAGTGGCAAGCATCCCTGTCACTGACAAGACCCTGGGCTGGGGCTCAGAGGAGCAGGGAAGGTCTGAGCCCCCCTACCTCAGGCACAGCACCCCCAGAGGCAGTGCCTCACTACCCCAATGGGACATTAAGCCATGCTGCCCTGATTAGAAGGCCGCTTTACTGACTTTGGCTATTAGGCCATGCTGCCCTGATTGGAGGGCTGCTTACTCACTCTGGCCATTAGGCTGTGATGCCCCAACTGGAGGACTATTTTGCTGACTCTGGCCATTAGGCCACACTGCCCTGGAGAAAAGGGCAGTCCCAGTGACTTTGACCGCCTTGCTACCCTGCCCCAAAAGGGAGCCTTGAAGGGTAGATTTGACCCATCGTCTTTTTTCCCACCTTCCCAGTTTAAGTGATCTGACACCCCATGATAGAGCGTACTAGTCCCGTGACAGAAACTTTTCCCTTTCCTGCCAGCCCTAGTAAAATATCCTTTCCCTTAACTGTGTGTCTGAGTGGTTATTTGGACCCACCCGTACTTGCATTAAACAGGATGGATTTTGGTCCATCACAGAATGGGACTTCTCAATGGAATATGTACAAGGGAGTGATGAATCTGGACTCAGAAAGATGTTTAAGCAATTATTTAAGAAAGCCAAACAGATAAAAAGAAATCCAAACTACATTTACAGTGTTCTCCCGTGAAACTTAGAAGAAGTTTTCAAGAAAGTTCAGTATAAATATAATGGTGCTGGATTAATGATGGCAGGTTAGAAACAGTTTGGCTAAAATAAAGTCGCACAAAAATAAATAATTTTCATCATTGCCAAAACTGGAGCATAACTGCGTTTCTCACAAATTTGCAAAAAAAGGAAACGTCAGCTTGATCTTCAATTTGATTTTTTTTTTTTCACAAAGAAGGTCTATTTAGTAGGTGGAAAACTGTTATTTTGCAATGAAAAACTAAATTGTCAACATTTCTGGGCAAAAATTTCTGCTTGAAGTAAATTCATAAATATGTATAATTTTGCCCAGAGTTAGCAGAGAAATCTGTGCTCAGTGGTGCAACTGTTAATATTTTGGCACAAAATAATGAATAAAGGCAAAAAAAAAAAAAAAAAAAAAAAAAAGTAATCTCCTACACATGCATAACTAATGAGGTAAAAACTGGTATACTTACATAGCCTTGAGAGGTCCATCCTCAGTGGTAATGAGCACCTGCATTGAAATCAATGGGATTTTTTGGTGCTCAGTATCACTCAGGATAAAGCCCTTGACAGCTGATGAATGAAGGTAGTGCAATTCATTTTATAGTAAAATTAAGCAGCTCTACATCTAGAGTTTTGATCATTCAACATGTCCAATATTGGATAAAAGTAATAAAATTATTTGTCTGATCAGTTACAGTTAAATGATTGATAAACATTAAATTAAAAAATATTTAAAATAGTTAACCTAACAAAACAATATTAAGCAGATGAAATTTTCCAAGATAAGATCCAGTTGTCAGTCATCTGAAAGCTGGTTAAAATTAACAATTTTTTTAAAAAAAATCCTAATCAATGGCATCTCCAATGCAAAATTATTATTCATCTTAGCCATCTAACTAAAATTCCTGTAAGTGAAATACATTAAAACAATTGCAAATCTCTAATAGCTAATACATTTCAATTTTGCCTCAAGCTGGGAGTTCAGTCCTGAAATGAAGTTTATAATCCCATGAGTCCATTCAGTTATAAACTGCAGGTGGCAAATCAAGTGACTACAAACTATGCTCCCTATGTGAAAATCAATACCCGAGAAGGTTCTCTACACCTCCTTTGACATCAATTTAACAGCACAAACAAAAATGAATGTACTAGCGGTGTAGATGTAGGGATGAAGGGCTATGAAGAGAACAGTGACCCTTAGATCAGAAACAGCCTTTCACCACGTTCTACTTATAAAGCTTGAGACACTGTGTGTACAGGTGGGGAAAAGAAATCAAAGGCAGATGCAGGAGAAAGCTGGAAAGAAAATAACTGCAAACTTACATTAGTGTCCTATTTTCTGAAACCAGCTTATCCTATATTGGATTTTTCTCCCACTAAGAAATATCAAATTTCTTCAGGACTAAGAAATAGTTTCTTCACATGGAACACTCGCATCTGCCAGTGCTGTACATTCTGCATTTTGCTTCCAGTGTCCTGTACTAAACAATACAGCATGCATTAACTTAAGATGCTTGTCAAGGAGGGTACAGATAAATCGGTTCAATCCCTAGCAGCTTCACTTCATTATTACTGAAGATTATTGTGACACTAATTGGTCCTGAGCTTGATCTATTTATTGAGCCTTTTACATGTATGAGCTGTAGAATTAAAGCCACTTAGCCTTTCACAGAGAGTGAGCATCAACTGTTCAATTTTTTGAAGGGATTTTTCCTATTGTTTTGCAATACACCTTCATTTGTGTAATGTAATCAATCACATTTCATCATTCGAGTGCTTGAATATTACTTCTAAAGCAGTTTTATATTAATGAGGATTTTTAATAAAATTGGACATTATCCTTTATCCACAAGAAAAATAATAATAAACTATTAACCGTGATACATACTGTAATCCTTAGTGCTGACAATAGGTCTTGCTCAAGATGAAGTATTTTCATCAGTAAGCTAGTTGTTATGCATTACCACATGTGTGCAGTAGCCTAGCATGACACCAATTTGCATAATTTCTCTTCTCTAACAGGCTTCAAAAATAATAATAGGCATAGTAGATAAAATCTATTAATTTTAAACTTTAGCTGCTATTTTTATGGAGTAACTTATCAAAAGAACCTTGAAAGAATTAAAATGAATAAAGTAGAAATGTATTATTCTGGCTATCAGATGTGGGCCTGTAGCCATCAAAGTTGAATTCAGAAATAAAGACTAAGGCAAGTCAGAAGCAAATTGCTCTGGGTCCTCCCCATGGAAGTGACTGCAATAAGATGAAAGGAGAATGCCATTGTCCCATAATTACCAAGAGCAGCAATGACCCGGAAAATCAGTTAAGGCTTTCACTATATAGATAGATAGATAGATAAATAGTGATGCGTATTGGATACACACGCACAACTGTTATGGTTGAAGTATTAACACCACCTTAATCTACAGAAAGAAAAAATACTGATTTTTTTCCACACTGAACCCAAACAAAATATTCCTGTATGTTAATATTCATCAGAAAGATTAATATATTAGGAAACTTTGATGGTCAATTAGCTTCAGAAAGAAAAGTGAAAATATCTTTACACAATATAATGTAATAAGTGAGGGCCCACCCTTATTAAACATTTGTATATCCCAACTTGTATAGCAAGCAACATGGCTGTACTACAGTATATTCTCTTGGATATTCACCCTGGAAGAAATCTGGCTAAGTGACATCTTCAAAGAGGAATTTAGGCTTAGATGTAATTTACCACAATCTGATATATTGCCATTGTGAAATAACATCGCTCACTATACAATGTACAAGGAAGGTGCTTACACATTTACACATGGACTCAATCTCCACTACTATAAAACAAATTACCAAAAAGCACTCACCTACCCCAATGACAGACGTTGTGTAATAACTAGAGAGACACAAATAACATGTGCTCTTGTACACATACACACCTCACAAAAAAAGCAAAGAAGGAAAACTTTGGGGGCCTGATAGTGCCAGGTATTTAACCTCCTGAGAGGCACTAATCAACATCAATTCTTATTAACTTCAGGGGATTTGAGGGAGCTTAGCATCTTATAGAATTGGGGCCCGAGGGAGAGAATAGGTTAACAACAAAAAATCCTTCACGAATGGAATCTTCAGACAAGTTAACAGAAAATAAACAAGCAAACCATCCTTCTTACTCTAGATTAATTCTTGTGATACTACTCTAGATTAATTCTTGGGTTAGTCCTGCTTTGAGCAGGGGGTTGGACTAGATGACCTCCTGAGGTCCCTTCCAACCCTAATCTTCTATGATTCTATGATACTGCAGGTGCTGTGAAAGAGGGGTCAGGTAATTGGTGCATTCAAACCAAGATGGTGAAATGGAGCACACCTGCATAATAAAGAAAACCCAGTTCAAAGACATAATGGACAAGGAAAGACCCTATAACACCAGGGTATTTTGACATATTTTTCCAGTTCACTTTTCTAAAGCTCTCTCAGTAAACTTTGACTTTAAATAGATCAATCATTATCACTATATCACCCGTCACTCCATTTTCTTTTAGTGCCTTACACTTTTCTTTTGCATATTGGATTCACATCCAACTCCAATCAGTAAAAATGGACTTTCAGAATGAGAAATAAATTACTTTACAAAATTTTAATCTAATATTTCAAAGACACAATCTATAGATGATACTCTGCACTGTGCTGTATTCTAGCACACACTGTTCAACAATAGAGTCATTATTCTCAATAAAAGTATTGGCTGCATATAATTTTAGAGCCCAGATTTCAGTTAAAGCAAGAGGAAAGAGAGAGAGAATACACTATGATGTAAAGTCTTTTTTGGCCTAACTTTAGGAAAGGCTTATTAGACAGATAACATCAAAAGGATGCATTTAAAAGCATGATTGTGGGAATCAGGAGTTGTGGGTTCTGTTCCTGACTATCACCAACTTTCTAACACCAGTGTCACAGAAACTGAAGTCTCTATGTACTTCAGTTTCCTCATCTGTAAAATGGAAATACTACCACCCACTTGCCTCAGAGGTCGGTTGAAAGGTTCCTCCATTGTACGTTTCACTAGCTATACTTCCAGCATTATAGCATAAGACTTACTATACTACCACCAATATGTTTCCAGTATACACACACACTTACATGGGAGAACTTTGAATTTCTCTCATTGTTACATTTCTATAAACTAGAAATTTGATATTACATAGTTTACAACAAAAATATTCTCACCAAAAAGGTACATTTTCAAAAAAAAAAAAAGAAGAAGTCTCAGCAAAGTTTACCCAAAAAGCTCAATCCAGGGTATTTAGCAAAAAAATCCCTAAAATCCTTGTTTAATGTACTGTATTGCCAATTGCTGTATCCAATTTATTTTCCTGTTGTATCAATTCCACAAAGGTAATTTTCTATAATGAATTATTTATATTCTGTTATAATCAGACATCTGAGATAGTCTAAAACATTTATATGGCCACTTAGTTCACTAATAAGTGAGCTAGTTCTAAAAACGTGAAGCTATTTCAGAGACACGTTGAACTAACATTCTGGACGATTTTTTATGTCAGAGGAGCCAACTACTATATGGGTCAAAGCAACCACATAGAGTAAAGAAGAAAGATAGTCTTGTGGTTAAGACATGGGTTTAGGACTGAGTTTTTCCTAAATGCATAGACTGAAAGGCCAGAAGGGACCATTATGATCTCTAGTATAGGCCATAGAACTTCCCCAAAACAATTCCTAGATCTTATTTTTCAGAAAAACATGATTTTAAAAATGTCATTGATGACGAATCATACCAAGACTCTTGGTAAATTATCCCAATGTTTAATTAATCTCATAGTTAAGAATTTACACCTTATTTCCAATCTGAATTTGTCCAGCTTCAATTTCCAGTTATTGGATCATGTTACACCTTTCTCTGCTAGATTGAAGAGCCCATTATTAAATATTTATTTCTCATGTAGATACTAATAGACAGTAATCAAGCCACTCCTTTAATCTTCTCTTTGTCAAGTTAAATAGATTGAGCTCTTCACTATAACTAAGGCATGTTTTCTAATCCTTTAATTATTCTCGTGGCCCTTCTCTGAACCCTCTCCAATTTATCAACATCTTTCTTGAATTGTGGGTACCAGAACTGGACACAGTCTTCCAGCACTGGTCACACCTGTGCCAAATATAGAGATAAAATAACGTCTGTACTCCTACTCAAGATTCCCCTGTTTATGCATCTCAAGATCACATTAGCTCTTTTGGCCACAGCATCATACCGGGAGCTCATGTCCAACTGATTGTCCACCACGACACCCAAATCTTTTTCAGAGTCATTGCTTCCTTTGATAGAGTCCCTCATCCTGTAAGTATGACCTAAAATCTTTATTCCTAGACGTATATATTTACATTTAGCCGTACTAAAATGCACACTGTTTCCTTGCGCCCAGCTTACCAAGCAATCTGAATCACTCTGAATCAGTGACCTGTCTTCTTCATTATTTACCACTCCCCTAATTTTTGTGTCATCTGCAAACTTTATCAATGATGATTTTATGTTTTATTCCAGGTCACTGATAAAAATGTTAAATAGCATAGGGCCGAGAACTGATCTTTGTAGGACCCCATTGGAAGCATACCCACTCAAAGACAATTTCCCATTTACAATTATATTAAAATACCAGCTTTGTGAAGAACTTTGTGTCTGACCTAGGGCACCTCGCAATTTCTCTTTGCCTCAGTTTCCAGTTTGTAAAAAATTGAATAATAATCTGTACTTCACAAAGGTCTCATGAGGATAAATTAATTATTATCTAAAGGCATCCTGCTACCACTGTGGTGGAAGAATGGTATATGTGCCTAGAAAGTGGATTTTAATTATTAATTGATAAATATGGGGACTGTGACTGGCTCTGAAAGATAGGTTGAAGACCAACATGACCCAAGTCATGGTTCAGTAGGGAACAGGGGAATTTTGGAACTTGTTCCTAGGGCTGAAATAAATTAGAAGCACAGCTAGGAATGCTAGGAAGGAGTTCCAAGGCTATTAGAAGCAGCCATCCCGTGAGAACACAGAGAGTTGTCTCAGCTAAGAAAGCTTAGGAAGGAATAGAAGTGGGTCTCTCTATGGTAAAGGGCAGGAGTTATAGACTTGGGGCCTGGTAGAGCCTAAGAGGTATAGAAGGGCCTGCAAGGTTGGTAACAGGAAGGTTTCCTGAAATACCCCATGGAGAGCATAAATAGTACCACTGCAGGAAACTGAAGTGGGAATAAGGAGGGGATGGGATTAGAGGGTCACCTCATCATTTAAGACCCCAGGAAAATGTGAGCTCTCCAATGGGCTTAAGAAACTGCCAAGGGAAATTGCTGTCATACCCCAGAAAAAGGGAGAGGACTGACAGACCTTTGAAGCAGAGCAGGGACTGTAAGTGTATGTCTGCACGGCAATCAAGGGATGTCATTATTGCCCTTATAGACATATATGGTCTAGCTTTAATCTAGCTAGCTCAGTACTGATAGCATTGAAGCTGTGTCAGCATAGAATTCAGTGCAGGCTATCCACCTGAGTAATTACCCAGGATGGGCTTGTACAGCCCACAGTGAAACCCAAATGGCTATGACTTCACTGAGGGCCTGAGCTAGCTAAATTAAAGCTAGCTCAGTTGTGTCTACACAGCCTGCAACCACACACACCCCACTTGCAATGTAGACATAGAGATACTGGGTGAAGGCAAGCGGAATCCATTTCACACCCTTGCATCAACAGAGGAAGACTTCACAAACAGTAAGGTGGAACCAGGGAAGGTTGATACAGACCCTCAGTGGAGAGCCACTGGGCCAGCGATGGAGGGAAGACAGTGAAGAACTGTTTGAAATTGGGAAGGGAGGGCAGTGTTTGTTTGGGATTTTATTTTTTCCTAAAAAGCTGGAGTTTTTGGTTTGGCTGGAACATTAAAGCACCCACCCAAGGAGAGAAACTGAGGCATGGACTCATCTCTGCAATGGTGAAGTAAAGTCCCTGTTGCAGTGTGCTCATTACATATAATTCTGAAGAAGAAATAAAAAATGGGTCCAGGGCATTTTTGCTTGATGACACTATTAAACATCAAGAGGGCCTTGCACTGAACTTGGCTTGTCATCAACAGCTTCAGTCAATATCCTTGATTTAAAGTGGTGGAATGTACCCCTTTTACCTGTCTTCACACCTCTAACAAGTTCTTAATTTTCCTGAAGATGAGAGAAGAATAGTTCCCTAAGGACTGTTTGCTTTTCAGCTAAAATGATGGGATTGGTTCACTCTGCTCAGTGGCAGAAAAGGGTTAGATTATGAGAAACTTCACTTCAAAATACCGCATGACAACCATGCTTCGAAAGAAACATGCTACAGTATCTTTGACAAAAGGTGTCACAGAGAAGAAGGAACTAACTTTCAGCTCCATCTGTTTGAAGGCCATTTGTGATTGCTGAGCTGATGCTAATGTAGCACGTTACAATAGAATTTAGACATTTCAAGATTTAATTGCAAACTTCACCATCACAGCTATGGAGCTGTAGGCTGTTCATCCCCCCTGAGGAGAGAGCCTATTGTGAGTGAGAGGGTTATCTGTGGGACAAAATCTCTGAGAATACTTAGGTTTCCCTCATGGAATTCCTCCTCTATGCATCTCATGGAGGCCTGGCCTGGCCTGGCCTCCACCCACACTACAGGTTGCAGGAGCTACTTCAAATCTGGTGGATCCATAGGAGGCCAGTGCCAGCCTCACAATCTCTGTGCATCTGCAGCATCTTCCCCAACCCAGTCAATGAGCTGCATTGGAGCTATGCAGGAAAATGCATAGTGCCAATGCATGGCTCCAGCAGGGGACTTTTCCAAAAAGATAATACAATCTCAGATTGATAGGGGCCCAGGCTGGATTATCCTTTCCTGTAATATTTCTCAGAGATGGAGGGAGAATGCTCTGTGCCCCTCCTGGTCCTAACATTCTTCCTCTGGTCTGCTAGTTTCTGCCTCCCCCTTTGCACAGACCCGGGACCTGTGCAGTACTCTCTGAGCCATGGGATAGCTACAGTGATTCAGAGATTCCTCCTTCTGTGCATGAAGGGGATGGATCTAATGAACCATTGTCCAGGTCACAGATACCAGAGATGGAAAAGGAAGGGATCTGGAAGTCATCTAATCCGTCTCCCCTGCCAATACAAGATAGTTCTCCACAGTATATTTTCGAGTGCTTTCTCTAGACTCGCTTTAAAAGTCCCAGCTACTGAAATTTCCAATAACGACCTCTGGACTGAACAAAATATTCAGCCATTTCTACTTTATTCAATAGATTTGTACATTATACTTTTTTCCCACAATCTTTTCAGAGTATATGCTCTTCAGACCAGGGAACGTGCTTTCTTTTGTGTTTTTACTGTGACTAGCACATTGCTGGAGCTACTACCGGACAAACAAACAGTCATATTAAAGGCTTTATTCAGGATAATTTGTAATGTGAAATGAAAAGGCATACTACAAAGTACAACAAAAGTGCTCTTGTTTATGGGTGTGCTTGTCACACACACACACACACACACACACACACACACACACACACACACACACACACACACACAAGAGTAGCCCAATATTTCTGTCCTTACGATATTGCTATTTTTAAAATACTGAAAATAACTAAACTAACTAGAATTGCTAACTGCTACTTGTAGTTTCAACCATATCATTTCTGAGAAGCAGGACCTATTTCAGAGGGCTATTATAATTATAAATATATACTTTTTCAAACCAGTGAAAGATGGAAACTTTCTGTGGATTTGTCACTGTGTTCCTGGAGGCAAAACAGGAAGCAGTTTCTGCTCTACCAGCTCTACTGTTGGTCAAGCTAACACAAGTACTATACAAACAGCTCTCTCATAGTCCATATTTTCATCTGCTTATGTAAAGTCTGACATCAATTTAATGTGCTAGTATTTGGGCCTGATATGGGGATTTTGGTGGACAAGAAAGACAGTAACAAATCCTTATTTCTACATACGGTATACAATTCCTATATCCCTCATGTATCATCTATTAATTATATAGCAAGTGAGCATTCTACGAATAAAAAGGATCAATGTTACAAAATACATAACATGTTCATGCTGTCTTTGTTTAACCAATATTCAGTGTTTATTTTCGAAAATAAGATTTAATTCTAAAATTACCTAAAATGTAAAGCAAATCCTGGTTCAGAGACTGTTAAAAAAATTCAACAACCTATCTTTCAGCTTTTGTTCACAGTTAAATTCACAGCTCTGCAGATTCTGTATATCTTATGTACTGAAGAGTATTCTCAACCTGAGCAGGACTACAGAAGAATCCAGATCTTTAGTTTATGGGAGTTCATAAAAGGTACACAGATGCTAAGTCTAAAGTGTAACAAAATATACTTCTGTCCTCTGGTTTTTGGACTGCCCTTCACTATCCCCAATGTGTGTTACTAACTGCAGGTCGAAAAATCAACCTGAAAATCATGAAAAGGTGTACAAACAAAAAAGCACTTGCTCCCTGGTTCTGTTCAATACAACAAAAAGAAGGGGAAGGACTTAGAAACAAAGTAACTAACAAGGCATAACTATCTTTTTGAATGAGCATGGATGAAGGAGATACCAATGCCATGGATAAAGGAGGAGGATGAAGTGTGAGGCAGGGCATGTTATTGTAAAGGATTGCCATCAGAGCTTGCCAATGACAGCAGGGAAAATAAACTAATTCTAGCGGAAGAGCTGAAGATGTGTAACGTGGATTCTTAGAGCACTGGTGATGAGTGTGTGCAAGAGAATCTCTCTCTTAATATCTCTGTCAGGATAGAGCAATTCATTAGGTAACATTTCATTCAAAGCCCCACCATTTTAAGACAATCATTTATTGAGCTCTTGCTGTTTTGTTATATGGTGCTGATTGCTGGTTCATTTTCCAGCAGTTTGTGCAGCTGACTCTACCATCAACTTCCTGACTTTGAAAAACCTCATTTGCAGTGTTCCTGCTGCTTTGCTGCATGATACTGATTACTGTGTGTCATTCCTAGGAGGTTCCCAATCTCAGTGTGTCTTAGATTATACTACCCGTTTCCTGCCTCATATGCTTGTTATCAGAGCCTCCAACACTACTCCCTGAGGTGCTGTTTGGTGCTCTTCCTTCTGAAGTGGTTAATATTCCCTTTTTTGTCATTTTCTCAAGTCATGGTAAAATGCAAACAGGGAAGTTATACAGCAACTTCTCTGCAGTTCCCCACACTGGACTATTCCAAACCACACAGAGCTACTTTTGCGGTCTTTTATTTGTTACATCACTGACTACAGCTCTGCAAATCTCCCTCTCTCCTGTCAGGGACTGTACTTAAAAACAGTGAAATCATTAAGTAAAGGGAGTAGGTGGCACTAGCATGAACTGCCAATCAGCATGTGAATTTGTTTTTGAAATGCTAAAGGCAGCAAGTGCAAGGTGATGGGATGGGATAGGAGGAGAGAGATGGCAGAACTGATGAATCCCCCTTTATTTCCAAAGAACAAAGCTCAGGCTGAGACCATTTTGGAAGTTCTTCAAAGACCGCAGATTTTCTTTAACACCTTTTTTCCTGAGCAGTTTCTGAATCTGTATTTGGCAGATGCAGCCATCCTGTGGACCTTCTTTGTAGGCTCTCTGTGGGGTACGCACTCTCATGCCCCAGCATATGAACATGGAGGTTCTTTGTCATGCCTACCTGCAACCAAAATAAGGTCTAAACAAGTTTCCATTTCTTAATTCTAGGGCCTTCATTTATATCCTTGTGGACCCTAAAACCTCTGCCCCTCTAGGCAGCCACAAAGATCTCTCATCCCCCAGCTTGGAGGGCAAGTGAGCTGCCTGTTTCAAATATATGCCAAATGCCTCTTCCTACAACTGGCCAGTGGGAGTGTTCATTCCGCAATGAATTAACCTCTGTATGGGGAGTGAGTGAAACCAAACACATCCTCTCCGATGTGCAGCTGAGCTTTACCAGGCTACCATCTGAAACATCTTAAGCCACCCTAAACCCTTGCTGCCAAGTTACTGGACCAACTGGTTTCTCTGATTGTAATTACCTGTGTAGGCCATGTTACTATCAAGTCATGGCAATGCCTTCATACTAAAATTGGGAACAGCCCTTCCATTACTTTCCTTACAAGGCCAAATGTGACGGGAAGTCTGAGATACTGAAATCCCAGCCATGGAAACAATTCCTTTTGTGATTTTGTACAAGTCTGCATATTATCATGTCACAGAGTTCGCTACTCACCCCTGGGGCACCTCTTTGTGGCTCATCTGGGGATTAACTCAAGACCAGTCTGACGCCCCCTCCTTCAGTTTCTCGTCCTGTGCTCTCACTCACTCTCTCTCTGGAGTCAGGTTACTCCCTCTTCTTCACTCAGCGCCCTCCTTCTTCATGGCTTGGCCCTCTGTCCAGGTCACTATAGTCCTCCCCTTCTGGAGTAATGAAGTCCCCTGGACGACTGTCTCAGGAAGTCCTCTGATCCACTGCCCACTCTGTGCCACTTCCCCAATGGCTGGTAGGAGAACCTGGTCCTGCCCACTACTCTGGGTTCCAGCCCAGAGACCCTACAATGAGCAGCCAAGGTTTGCACTATCTCAAACCTTGCTGCTGTTTCCCTCGGCTACTTCCTGCTTTGCGTCTATCAGGCTCCTTCTTCACCCTCCTCTGGGTATACCCTTCCCTCAGGGCTTCTGTTCTCTCTCTCCTTTCCCTCTCTAAGCCCAAAGAGTGACTGCAGCCCCCTTCTTACTCACTACTTCCAGGTTTTAGAACAGCTTAGCCTGCCCCTTGCCCAGCTGAACTTCATCATCAATTAAAGGCTTATCAGCCTTGACTCTCCTGCAGGTGCAGCCTGTCACAGGGTTAATTGGCCCCTTTTCTCTACTCAGGCTTTGCGTGGGGCAGGCACCCCATCACATAAAAATCGTTAGGTTAATGCTTACCATGCCCTGTTTATGGAGAAACATAGTCAAACTGCAGAAAAATATTTCATTTTCTTCAATAAAATGGAAGTCTGACTTTAATTAAATTAGTCATACACTTACATGCTGGTATGAACTGGGAACAGGCCTTTGTTGTCATTGGGCCAGAGGCAGTCAATGCTGTATGTCTACAACAATCAGTAGGGTCACTGAATTTTAGTCCATCGCCAGAAGGCGAGTCTTGACCAAGGACACCAGTGCAGTTTCTGTAACATGTGCAGGTTTAAAAGTACACTGACATGGTTTAAGGAAATTGGAGGCATTGCCAGAGCCCCTGCCCCACGACCTTCTTAAACTTTTCCAAAATATGAGATTAGACACAAGAGATTATTTTCTAAGGAGCGCTTATTTAAGGAGCGCTTGCAGTTTGCCTTTCTGAAGGGAGTTGTTGACAGTCTCCTCTATTTAAAAAATGAATACTGTTGGATAGATTCTCAGTTAGTGTAGTTGTCATTGCTCCATTGTGCAGTGATGACAATTTACACCAGCTGAGGCAGATCCTCAGCATCTCCTCCCTGGACCTTTACTTTATGTTGGTAACTGTCCCAATATCTCCTTGCTGGACTTATATTTGGCCCTTACTTTGTCTTTAACAACAATATCTATCTATACTTTTTTTTGTTAAAGAAGAAACCTACTATAGACTTTTCAGTCTAATTCTGATATAGTGTTTCATTGACATATAGCTCTTCGTGTGAACAATGGAAGCCACATCATGTGAATTTTTTAAGCACATTATTCATCTTTCATCACTTTTAATATATTTGTTGCAAAAATGGAAGCCATCCATTTGCATGAGTCCCATGGGTATTATTAAAATAATTGGTAACTTAGTAGATATTTAGCTCAAAAGTTGCAAATTAATTAAAATGTTATTACCTTTTTCTATAAATGTTGTTATAGATTATTTCTTAAACACTTTGTTAAAAGTACAAGTCAGTGGACTTAATTAAGCATGTGCTTTAGATTGAGCACACGTTTAAGTGCCTTTCTGAATCAAGACCATAAATGATTATATTAATCAAGACAACTAGTGGTCGAGACAATTTGTTTCCCTCATCTCCATGTTTTTGAACTTTAGGAAGATATCAAGTTAGTTCTCATTGCATCTGGCTGATTCAGTCACATGAATGATTAATGTGGATGTTTTTGTTAAGATACCACAGTTTTATATGGATTTACTATTCATTCTTTAACTCTTTTTTAATCATAGGAAATTATTTGGATCAGATGCTGAAAATCTGTGTTCATCTCATCTCATGATCTTCCCTTTGTCTTGCAACATAACAGAGCCATTAATGCAATGCTCAATCTGCTACAGTTTCTCACACTGTAAAGGACATTTATGTTAGGTTTATTTCTTCAGAAGAAAATAGATTAGAGAAGGTGTCTGACAGGTCTTTATATCCACTTCATAGGCTGCACGAATAAAGCATAAAGATCATCTATGTAACTATTGACAGAAACAACCAGAAAACAAGTGAAGACAACAAGCTGTGCAGTAAACATGCCCTCTCCTTAAGAATGAAAATGCAATTAATCACGGCTTACCACTCAGCCCTTGAGGAAATTTGAAAAACAAAGTTTGGAAATCTCCAAGGGCATAACAACCAGTGATGCAAAAGAACTACATCCCATCCTATTTCCTCTAATTGACTGCATCCATGAAATTCAGGGACAGCAGGCCAAACTCCTCAGTAATCACACACAGAAAATTTCCCTTTGAAAGAGATATTCACATACAGCTTTCAGCATTGGAAATCTGGGTTCGTTTTTGTTTTTAATTACTGTAACATGGTTAACAACCAAATACTTATTCTTTAGAGGTGAATGGACCTAGATTTATTATAATTCAGAATGAAAGATCAGTAGTGCTATACTACAAATATAAAGTATTTACAAAAATGAACATCATCCTTTTTATACATACATATAGGCACAGAGATGCGAAATGATTTGAAGGTCACACAATGGCTACTGGCAGAGTCAAGAACAGAACTCTCATCTCCTGAGCTCCAGTCATATGCTCTAACAACTGTAATACCATCCATTCCAAAAGCAATTTTATTCCAAATACTGTTATTTGGGGGGGAAATGAACAAAAAGGCTTTGGGAGCATTACAGGATTCAAAGCATCATGATTTATGATATCTAGTTATCTAACCCTTCTTCCTGACATTGTGGAATTGTTCAATATATATTCTATACAACAGCAAATCTTGTGCTAAAATTTCTCAGAAGGTGTGGCTTCCCTTACTTCTCTTGGGAGACTACTACACAAAATGAACAAATAGACCTCACTTGCTAACAAGTTTTCCTGATATTCAGCCCAAAAGTTCCTATGCCTGATTCCATTATAGTTCTTTGATTGCAAACTCTCTTTCTGGTAGGGACAGTGTTTTCAAATGTATGTACAGCGTCAGGTAGAAAGGGGTTCCATCCTCATTGGTACTCCGGGAAGTTACCATAATATAAACAATAAATAAATAGAGTGATGGAGGGTCTGGAGACTTCCTCATATTTTTTTAATCAAAGAAAACTTGTTTGGAGATAGGGTTGCCAACTTTTCAAAACCAGACACTACAGGCCTCCCGTCACTTGCTCCCCTCTCCCCTAAGGCTCACTTGCTGCCTGCAGAGCCTGACGTACAGCCTGCCTGCCCACCCAATCAGGGCACAGTGGGGCAAAGGAGAGGCCGTTCCCTATAGTGAGGGGTTGGGGCAATCAGGGCATGGTGTGGTGGAGGAGGGATTGGTCCATAGAGTGAGGGCCTGGAGAGAGCACCAGGGTGGTCTCAGGAGGCTGAGAAAGTGGGACGGGCCGTCCTGGGCAGGCAGCGCGGCCGCCAACCCAACTCCTCAAACGCCTCATGCTATCAGGATCCCTCCCCTGGGCAGTGCCAATACCTACACCTCTCCACCCGAGCCGGGAGCCAGCTGAGCTTCAGCAGCAGCTGCTCTTCCTGCCCTGCTGATGGCCGAGGCTGATTGTGGTTACTGCGGTAACCACTGCACAGATCCCCTTTCAACCAGACTTTCCAGTTGAAAGCCAGATACCTGGCAACCCTATATTGGAGAAGAAACTAATTAACGAGAAAGGTTTAAACCAGAGGCCTGGATAGGCTAGGTTCCAACCAGACACAAAAATCTATAGAATGCAGTCTCTGAGGCAGGTTGTTAAACATTTGAAAGATAGCTCCTTAATCGTCCTTAAGGGTCTCTCTTTCCTTAATGGGCCATCTCACAGTCCTGACCTACCCACAGTTATTGTGTCAGTGTAACTATTATGGTTAGGGATATGGAGGGTTTTTGGGGAAAGGTGTTTGGTTTGGGTTGGGTTTTTGTTTACTAAATAGCAACACTGGTACAAACACTAGTGTGGACTCAATTATACCAGATAAAGGTGCCTTATACCAGAATAACTTAGGCCTTGTCTACACTAGAAAGTTTTGTCAACAAAAGTTTTGCTGGCATACAGCCACCGCTGTAATTAAATCGCTGTTGCATGTCTTCACTGTCTCAAAGTGTCGACAAAGTGAGCAGTGCACTGAGAGTAGCTATCTTGCTGTGCAACTGCAGGCAGGGTGCTTTGGGAAGGGTTTGCAATGCCTCATGGGACAGGCACAGCATCACATGATGAAGGGTTCTGAATCCCATCATTCCATGGGCATCCTACTAGTTTGACAGCTGCTTTTAAACTGCCCTGTCAGCCAAGCTGACATTGCTGAACACAAACACAAGAAGCCCACAGAAGTGGGGGAAAATTGGGAGTGCAAGTGAATGAGTGAAAGAGAGAGAGAGAGACACACACACACACACACACACACACACACACACACACGGAGAGAGACAGATAGACAGCATGTGTTGGGGGACAGTGAGTGTGTCCGCATTTGTCCTGTCTCTTTAAGTTCAGACAGCAGCAGATGGAAGCAACCAATCCCAGGCAGAAGCACTACACAGACAGCTCAAACCTGGAGTCCCCCGATCCCTCCACCCACCTCAGCAGAGATGGGTCCGGTACACCCGCGGGGGCAGGAGCAGGGAGAGGAACACAGCCCCCACCTCCTTTGCTGGCTCTGCATGGCACGGCAGGAGTTACACCTCCTCTCTGCAGTTTAGGGCAGGATTGTGTTTTCTGTGCTGTGGAGTGAGCTCTCCACAGTGAGTTAACTTGAAAACTTCCTGGGGCTTTGAAACAGGAGGGGCAGAGGCAGACAGCTGCAGGGCAGCCGAGCTCAAACTGCTTACCAAAACAGCACTCATGATGGCATGCTGGGAAAATTGGGAGGCTATTTTCAATGATATAACCTAAGTGCAGTGTCTACACATGTGGTTTTTTGCAAAAGCATTGCCAAAAAAGCTCTACGCCTCTCGTCTAGGTGGTTTTATTTTGTCGACAAAACAGGGCAGTTTTGTCAACAAAAGTGTTGTTGCAGTGTGTACCAGAATTGTTTTGTCGAAAAAGGTGATTTTTGTCAAAACTCTCTAATGTAGACCAGGCCCTATTCCCCTTCCTGTACGGGAATAGCTATACTGGTATATGAAGAGATGTATAGCTTTAACCATATCAGTATAGTTAAAGTGGTACAATTGTGTGTGTGGACAATCCCTTACAGAAAACAACAAACCCAAGTTCTATTCTGTATATGAATAACTGGAGAAAACTGATTTGGAAAGGAGGGGTGATGGGAAGGTAAGAGGGGTTGTTAAAAGAGGTCTCTGAACACAAAAAGGGGAGTTGTTATCCAGACAGCAAGCAATGCTTACGGCCTGGCCAGAGGGGGATCGCTTTCATAAGAGGTAAGCTATTCACTTTTCTTGGTTTCTTTTTGTAACTCAGCTCAGGATGCCTTATCTAGTTTAGTTTATGAGAGATGAAAATCTAGAGGTGTGTTAAGCAAACAATTTCTTTTAATTCCATTTTATCTTTCTCTATTTTTGATAAATCTTGGTTTAAGAAAGCCCCATAACTTCTAGGGAGAGGTGCTGGAGGATAAAGACTTTCTGGAATCTACATTCCCCACCACCAGTCTGAGTCAAAGTTCAAGGACAGAGGCCTCTCAGCAGTTACCGTGGTAGGTAACACACAAGGGGAGAAGTCGAAAGACCAATGAGGAGTCAAGAACTGGCAGCTCTTTTGGTCGCAAATCTGATGGACCATGATAAACCATTTCTCTCCCTCATTGGTGTTTACCCTGTCCTTAAAATGAGGGCAGGAATACCTGAGCAAACTGAATCTAAAGCATCTCTAGGTGGCATAGAGTAGTAGGTGAGTTCTGTTTGCTCACATGAATGTTTAAAGGAAGTTGGGTGAAGATTTGTCTTTTCTTTTCGAATTGGACTCAGAAGTGAGAAAGATCCCCTCTGGCCAGGAAAGAAGAGCAGATCCATCACTCCCCAGCCAATGGATAGTTGTCCTTCTCCAGGTAACTTATAGCTTGAAGTGTTTATTACTCCAGATTTGACCGGCAGGAAGCAGAATTAAGCCTGAAAGCCAATGTTTCTCCCCAACAACCCAAAAGAAGTTGAATCATCTTCATCTCCAAAAAATCTGTAAATCAGTAAGGGCTCTATCCATTTTACAGGGTGCTGGGTACCTTCAACACATATTACATCAATGGAAATTGAGCACATTCAGCACTTCACAGACTCAAGGTCCCTTCCTGGTTTGAAAGCCACCGATAAAGCTGCCAGGGTCCCCACATGGGGGGGGGAAGGGTACACTTTACCGGGGCCCGGAGACCCCAGCCCAGGCTGCAACCCCCATGGGTGTGTGTGTGGGAGGGGGCCAGTGTTACAAGTTTGTACTACGCCCGAAAAAATTATACTTGGACCCTGATAGCTGCAGCACACAAGCATTTCAGAAAGGAAATTTTGGCATATAGTACTGACCATTGTCAATTTTATATCTGCATATATCACCTTTATCAAGGATGCAGGCATCTATCTGCTAGTTACAAGGAGTCAGATCTTTTACACATGAATGACTTTGCCTAGTCCTGTGAACAAATGCTAATCTAAACTATATTTTGCCTTGCAAGAATTGAGATCACCTTAGCACAACAGTGCCAACTGTCTTGTTTTCAGATATGTTCATACAGTGCATTAAAACAAAGATAGTCTTGTTAGTCATTTATACACATGTACCCCACATAGAGTAGATAGATTTTAAAACATAAAAGAGGTAACTCCGTGTAAGCAAGTCTATAGATAGGATCTATGTTCCTTAAAGCATTAAGATTCTCAACAAAGCAATTTTCTTAAAAAGTTCCTGAACAGGCAGTCTTCTGAATCTTGCATAACTGTAGCTGGCTATTCAGTCAGCCACCATCCTTGCCTTGAGAATGAGCCACCATCTCATTCTCCAGGCAAAGAACCTGAGCAAGAAAAAGTACATTATGAGTCAAATAATGAGATCAGGAAATGCTACACACTTGACAACCCATTCTTTCTTATAATTTCAAGGTGGTAAACACATCTTCCTGTTCCAATACCATAGATACCGTCCATCAGAGTAATTATCTTCAATACAACAAACCCATAATTCAAGATCGGCCATTTTTAAAGTACCATTTATAATTATCATTCCTTTTTGGGGGAAGCTAATAGGTGTGGCTATTGGAAATTGAGTTCTGTGCTCTGTTTCTGAGTCAAAACTGAAGAGAAAATTTTCTTGCCAAATGTAACAAGAAATGTATCCAGTCAAGGATATTCTTGCTTCATAATTACGTACATCATATTGACAGTCCAAGAGCATCTCTTTAGCATATATAGTTTCTGCATGGGAATAGAAAGAAGAGCTAAACAAGTCAGCAAACTGGAGGACAGTTCTGCTTTCAGGGAATACTAGCAAAATGGGTATTAATAATGCCTCTAGCCCAAAACTGTGTCAAACAAGTTTGTGTGTATCACAAAGAGGGATAGGTTTAAGGAAGTGAGGAGAGGCAATTCAGAACAACAGGGATCATTCCACACTATTCTAGTTAAATGTCCTCAGTTTAATAAGTTATTAGCACCATGTACCATGCTTATGATAAACTTTAGAGTCAGTTATTTTCTCTTGCTTGATAGATTCAGTTTCCCAACTTATGTAATAAAAGGTTAAAAATACAGCTACAAGCATAGCTAGACTGCATTAGCTAATAGCTGCTCATCTAGAAGATAATTATGAAAGATTATCAGAATTAAACAAGGACTGTTCTATTTTAAATGAAAGGAGACAAAGCTACATAACACCTCTTGTAAAAAGTCATAACATTCATTCCCCTCCAGCCCCCTCAACAGTGCCATATGGTATGAATATTAATAATTCTATCTTACCCAGTTCGGTTTGCTTCAAGGCTTGTTGCATTCTCAGATGCTGCAACAACAAACATGAAAAAGCAAAAACTTGACAGCCTTCAAGACATTTGAGACCTCTGGCATTTCTCCAGCTATTTTACAGTAACAGGCCACCCAGGCCAACAGCTGTTGAAGTACATGCACCCTATTGTATACATTACATTTCCATTCCAAAGGTGACTCATAGCAACAGAGAATATGGCTAAAAAACCTAAAGTTTTCTGCTTCTTACCTGTCATGGTTTTTGTTGGCCATATGCTGTACTAGGCAAGAGGTATTGTCTCTTCTGAGCAATAAACCTAAAACAGATAAAGATTTAATAATTAACAAGAACTTGAGGAGGACATGCGTGTGTGATGCATGAAAGAGAGAAACTCAAAACTGATGAAGTCCAATTTAGTTAGTAAAGGGATTTAAGAGACTTTTCTTGCACTGCCTGTCACAGTGCTCAGTCGATCTATTTTAAAACCTGAATCCTGGACTGGAAAAGATCAGGTTAATGCTTTGCAGATATATATACAACTTGGCCAAGATTTTCAAGAGCAACTAGTGATTTTGGAAGTCTTGATTTTTGGGTGCCCAACTTAACACACCTTTAAGAGGCCTGATTTTCAGAAAGTGCTCAGCACCAACCGACTGAAAATCACACATCTTTAAAGATGTGTCAAGCTGGGCACCCCAAAATCATTAGTCAGTTTGCAAGTCTTGGCTATTGAATTGTAGTTGGAGGGAACTTTCCCACGAGAGTTGCGGAGGGTGTACCTAGGTGGGTATGGTTCCGCTTTGAACTGGAGGTATAAATTCCAGCTTGATGAGACATACTTGTGCTAGCCGTGACCAAGTTAGCGTGTTAAAAATAGAGAGTAGCTGCAACAGCAGGAGAGGCTAGACTCCCTGAGTACATACCTCTCCAAGACACTAGGCACATACTTGGGCGATTGATCCTACCTGCTGCTCATGCGCTCTATTAGCACGCTAGCTCAATCCTCAAGCTTCTCCAACTCAAGGTGTAGACATACCCCTATTTCACATGACCAGAAGAAAACTGGGGAGGGAAGTTTTCTCTTAGGGTAGAGGGGGTTGTATGGGGAGTCCACACTGAGCAGAGAGAGTTGTGGGGAGGCATAAGGAGTGGCCATGTGGGAAAGTGTGTGTGCGCGCTGCTTGGTGGGTGCAAAAGCAGCAGTAGTGCTAGTATCACAGGCAGACTGACCAAGCAGCACCGTAGTATGATGATTATGGCTCTCAGCTGCTATTACAGTATTACCCTGACTAGAGACGCAATCATATAAATAATTAAAAGAACCAATGCATTGTCCTTTGAATCAACTGCAGCTATAATGCCAGGGGATAAGTCAGATGGTACAGATATGGAACACTCTGCTAGAGCCTTACACCTTTCATTGAAACTCTGACACAGACTGTAATTGCTATACTGCAATAACTAGCTACCAAAAGACATGGGGTGAGCCTTGACTTTTCCCATATTAGTGCCAATTTGGGTCATGTGCTCCCCATTCCTGAAAGCCACTCTCTTTTTGTAAGTACTTCCTAAAACATACAGGGTAAAAGTTAAGCACATTAAACCCAGGAGGCATCCCTACTTCCTCAATTTTCATCAGTTTTGCAAGAGAGAAATTGTAACTTAACTGAGTCAAATACTTTTAAATATGAAATTCTCTGCAAGGAAACAGGAGACCCAGAACGATAATCCTGGTGCTGCTATGAATACGTATAGCTCAATGCCCTGTCCTCCCATTAACAGTGTAACGTCACACACTTCCCACAATGACCAATGCTTCATACTAGCACAGAAACTTGGGAGACACAGTAAATAAATCCTACTGAATCAGATAGCATTATCCAAAAATGTATTGATCTCCCTCATCTTTCCTAAACTCCCAACTAATCTACCTTACCTCTCCCAAATCCAGTGACCTTCAGACACCAGCATACAATTTTAAATCTTTTCCTTTCTGCCATCATATCTACTCGCAAATGAAGAGCCCAAAAGATGACTCAGAATATCCAGAATACATTTCCCACTAATCATGCTAGGTAACAGAAAATCTGCACAAACCAATGAGTGCCACTGGCCTAATATCTATCATTCTTTCAAAGCACCACTGAAGAATGGGGAGACCCTGCTGTCCATCCCCCCACCCCTCTGTTACATCACCTCAGGAGGTGGCTCAGGTCTTCTCCACACAATCATGTTCAACTAGTCTCCTGCTGTGAAGTGTTCAGAAAGGAAAGCTCAGCATTGCAAGGGGCAGAGCTTTATTCTACAGTAGGGAAATTCGAGCAAGAGCTGTGCAGCGTCCCAGCTTTGGGTGAGACCCTGTCACCAGACCGGAAATCAACCTGACCTTACACTGTGCACCATTCAGAAAATGGTTCTTCACTGAAGAGACAAGAAATCCTTGTGAAAACATCACTCCCTAGATCTGAGTGGCTCCTAAACTGGGGAGCAGAGGAGAAGAAGCAACAGCAGACAAAGCTAAAGCACTGTGTTCGTAGGGAGTAGGAAGGAGTGACTGCCATCCAGGGTGTTGGGATTTTTTCTCCGAGACCTTTTCCACTCAGATCATAAGAAATTATCTCAAATCTGGTCTCGTCACAATAAATCAGTGATTAGGTTATTTTTCACTTTCTTGTACTAGTAACTAAAAATCGGGACTCTGCTCTACAAAGCAGTGGTGGGGCCGAGCAAAAAACCACGCCATTTTCCCTTTTGTTGTGTAAATCTGTTTGCACTTCATCAATCCACAAAATCGGTCATTTCCCATTCAGTCTCCCAGTCAGCTCTCCTTCTTGTCCACCCACCAGGAAGGGAAGCATGGGACTACCTGGGACAACAGAGAGAGCAGGGGACACACAGTAGCATGGAATGCAGGACTATGTAGGAAGGAGCAGGATGCCCGGGGAGCTTGAAGCAAGAGATGGTTCTCATCCTTGGGTTTTCAAACTACAGAGCATAATTCCTGTCTTTTTGTTAAGTGTTTGTACAGCGCCTAGCACAACTGGGCCCTGGTCCATGACTGGGGTTTCTACATGCTACGGTAATACAAATAATAAATAACTGCACCACAGTAGAATTTAGGAACACCCCATGGCTGGTAACTTCTACAGCTGCACTGCTCTGCCCCTTTGTGGTTTAGGAGCCCTGCGAAGGCTTTACATGAACAATTAAAGAAAACAGAAGTAAGGAAACAGAGGTTACCAATGGACAAAGCATGTATTCACAAGTGGCTTTGTAACCAACATGTAGTTTAGTATATAAAGAAAAGGTAAGAAGAGTGATGTGTGGTAAGTTTGCAGCTGTAGCTTTATTTACTAGCATATTTTGTAGTTTTTGGACACTTCGGGATTTGCTTAGGTAACATGCACGCAATAGTCTATATAGCTAATTTGATTTATTGTTATGTGCTTTTGGAGTTGTGGTAAACCCCTATATCCACCCACTGAGTAAGAGATTGATCACCTCAGTGTAGTGTTGCTGTATGCCAATAATTAAAAAAACCCTCAGTGACGAATCCCTCAGCTAATTTCTTCTGAACTGATTGGAAAAGGTCTTGGAGAAAAAAAAAATCCCAACACCCTGGATGACAGTCACTCCTTCCTGCTTCCTACCAACACAGTGCTTTAGCCCCTTCTGTTGTTGCTTCCTCTCCTCTGCTCCCCTGCTTTAGGAGCCACTCAGCTTCATCAAATGATTTTGTAATCATCGGACGTTGCAAATAATTCAACATAATTCAGTGCATCTTTTCTACACAAAGGGGAGGCCGGGCACCAGAATTTAGTGAGATGTGCACAGGGCCTTGCACTGCAAATGCAGAATCTATTCAGATGGTTTGTAGCGAGTGGGATATACGTCAGACATGCTGCAGCTTTCACATTTGGCACTGCTGCACCCCAGTTTCTTATTATGGAGAAGCAAAACTCTTCCCCATTGTCACTAAGGGGCTGATCCTGCAAGATGCTAAGGGCTCTCAGCTTCACCAAAGCAGTGGAGGAGAAGTGGGTGTTCAGCCATTCATGAGAAGTTTGCTGCACTTCTTAGGATCAGATTCAAAATATGTTGATAAAACATCTTGCTTACCTGGCCTCTTGTGCATAAGGTTTGCATGATGCTCTTTTTCTCACTCCTTTCCTTTTGCCAATCTGCAGCCTCTCCTTTTAGTCCTCTTCTTTTCCCTTGTGCTTCCTTGAGTTAACTTCTTAGACTCTCTCTTTAGGCTATTAGATCATCTGCACTAAACTAATGAAACAGACTGCCTAGAAGGAACTATACAAGTGCACAGTACATCATTCCGAACCCTGTTCAGAGGCCAGGAGACCTCCTCTCAGAGAGAAATGAGCAGTGGCTTAAACATTTAAGATGGGGGTGGGGGTGGAGTTGCTGGCCTTTATTTTAAAAATGAAGGGAAAAAATACCTACCACATAGTTTGCAAATTCCTCCCTGAACGCTGACATATTTCAAATCGATGTACACTGCCACACTTCGTGTGATTATTCCCCTG
Organism: Emydura macquarii macquarii; assembly: GCF_026122565.2. Lineage (NCBI taxonomy): Eukaryota > Metazoa > Chordata > Testudines > Chelidae > Emydura > Emydura macquarii. The sequence goes on from NW_027131390.1 coordinate 76,046,142, forward strand.
TCCTCTGCTTCCTCAGTGATGGAGGGCCAGTTAAGAGTAGAATATGTCTCTCACTTTTTTCCTGTTATAGTTTTTCCTTCTCATACTTGCCTGATCTCAGGAGCCCCTCTTTAGTGAGCCTCTCGAGACACCAACATAGCAAGAACTGCATCATTGTCCTTGTCCAATGAACTCTGTCATACAATGTGTGTTTGGCAAAGACACTGCAAAACTGTTTCCTGGCAAATCTTCAAGCACCCAAAGAGCCACACTGTCACTTCCCAAATTTTTCTTTCTATAGTCACAGAAGGTCAGTAATGCAGACACTGCAATATTTCTAGCTGAGTATAAGTGGGCGACACAGTCTGGCTGAGGGGTCGCGACCCTTTCTCGGTCCCAGGCTCCGAGGAAGGCCACAGTGCCTTTGCTGAGGAGAATTAGCAGCCGGTTTAGGAGCCCACAGTCCCTGGCCTTCCCACCAGCGGGGCCCTTAGAGCAGTCTATTGCCCCGGCCCTTAGGCAGGGCGAGGCAGGGAAGCACAATGCCCTCTGGCCAGTAACACAGAGGACAGCGGTGGGGGGGAGGGTGACGCAGGCCCACCCGACTCCACTGCGTCCCAGCCCAGGGCCCTATCAGTGGCAAAGGAGTTTGCCACTGAGTCAGCGGGGCTTCCGCCTCAACACACTGATGGGGGTTTCGCCCCTGACTCAGCCACCTGCTATGGTTGTCCCTGGGCCACTTCCTCCCACCCAATCCCGGGGTACTTGTGGCCACATATCTCCCTCCGGGTTGCTGGGGGAGGTGGTGAGAGGGAGTCCAACGAGTCCCTCACCATCGACCGGCAGCAGGTCCAGAAATGCCTGAGGGAAGTCTGTGGATGGTAGCTCCTCCAGGTCACAGGGCCCCTGGGGTTCCTCCAGTCTGCTAGGGTCTGTCCATGCGGTGGGTCCTTCATGCCAGGCAGCTCCTCCAGGCCAGGGCCGGCCTCAGAGGGTTTCTCCCATCCAGTGGGCGGGGTTAGCTTCTCCCTGCTACTAGGGTCCGGCGGCCCTACCCAGTCACAAGGGTCTGGAAGCCTTCTCCAGTCTTCCAGGCCTGGCAGGTCTGGCAAGGTTTGGAGGCTCCAGTCGGTGGGGCATCTACGCCAAACAGCCACGGGGCTTGGGTCAGGCCTAGGCTGTAGCCTCCAGGAAGACACATCTGCCTCCAGCGGCAGCTTCCCTAACTGAGCTGCTGGGCCTGTCTTTTATACTTCCTGCTCTGGGCCTGGCTCCACCCCTCTGCTTCCGAGAGGCTGGGCCTGCAGGGCCTGGTTCTGTCCAGCAGGGGCAGAGCGACCCTTCCTCAGTCCCAGGCTCCGAGGAAGGCCACAGCGCCTTGCTACACTGAGATTTTGGCAACACAGGAGAAGTGACTTAAACTGGCCATACACCAATAAACTAGCAAAGTAGTTCTGAGGCAGAGACTGTGCAGTTGTCCTCGACTCCTCACAATCGGCCTATGTACTGTTGTGGGTGATCGTTTTACGGGGTACTCACCCATGTAGCATCATGTCTGCTACAAATCTTGGGCACGATGGAGTGAGCACATTCAGATTTTCCTTGCTTTTGGACTGACATATTTGAACTCTTATTGTACTGCTGCTACAGAAGACTCTGGCCTGGCTATTTGACATTCCACAGCCATCTTTCCTTCTCAGGAGCATCCCAGAATACCCACAGTGCTGAGGTGACAACACAACGAGGAAGACAACTCAGGGCATTCTACAAGTCTCAGGAATAATGGAAGTTAGAGCTGCTTCTCCTTTTCACTGAGCTCTTTGCTCTCAAGGCTACGTTGCCTCTGCAGGCAAGTATCTGTCCTCTTCAAAAGGCCACATCAGTACAAACCACTGCCTTTCCCATAGGTCACTTCTGTGAATAGTCAGCCTGGGATTAGTGCCACAGACCTCTGTATACACACTCACCTCCAGGCTATAGCTGACATCTCCTAGAAGCAGACCTTTTCCTGGGTCCATGGTACCCAGCTCTCATCCAGGCCCTTATCTTGCATCTCAGTTATTGTAATCTCCTCCTTTCTGGGCTTGCCCCACTCAGCTGCTGCCAGAATCCTCCCTTGTTTGTCACTTGGATCCTTCCCCCATTCTGAGTCCCTTTTACTGGCCTTGCCCTTCCTTTCATGACTGCTCCATGGCCACTGCAGAGTTGCGGTGACACACTAGGACATCCCAGAAGACTGACTACATTTCCCTGAGGATGTGAAAGGACTGGCACCAGACATGCATTGTTGCTCCTGTAGGGGCTAAGAGTCCAAGATAAACTAATTTACTTTGCAAAACTCCAAAGCTCTTTAAAATCCAGGGGCAAAGATCAATATACTGCAAGCTAGGTTACAACAATTTCACTATTGTTCTTCCTGATGGGTGTTTATACATAGCCTTATTTCACACTCCTGATTGGAACTCAGAAATGCTGATGTCGCAGTCACCTTTTCAGTACAATGACAGGGGCATAAAATCTGGTAAGCAAAGAAGGGTTGGTAAAAGAAACAACATGCAGCACCATGGGTTAAGGGATGTCACACTGTGCTATGGCCATTCTATAGCATGCTCTGAGGAAGAAGAGGTCAACCAAAATCAAATAGGACCATCCACTTCTGGCCTCCAGTACACAGAGCTTCAGTCTATCCAGGTCTTATATGTCCCTCATCCCCTTAGTATCTGAATGCCTAAGTATTGCAGTAGTGATTGCACTGAGGAGTGTGGTCTAATACCCACTCCAGAGAAAAGGCAAGCCCCGAACAGACAAAGCAGGCTAAATACAACTCATCCATTGAGGCCATATTCTTATGTTCATATCCTGGGGATTAATTTATCTCTGTCTGTCTAACATTTGGCATTAATCCCTTATTTAACACCTGTCTCTATTTTATAACTATGAGTTATAATTTGTACACCAGCAGCATCTATAGGAGCCCAACCAAGACTGGGGCCCAAATTGTAAAAGAGGGTCCCCTGCCCTGAAGAGCTCACAGTCTAAATAGACAAGGAAGACAACAGGTAGGAGAGGAAACAGGGCCACAGAGAAGGGACGTGAACTGCATAGGGTCAAACAGCAGGTTGGTGGCAGAGCCAGAAACAGATCCTGTGTCTCCATAGTCCCAGGCCAGTCCCCTTTCCACTGGACCACACTGCTTCTCTAAATAGAGACAGAAACACTGTGGAATCAGTAACAAACTGCTTATGCACACATACACACTTGGGGGCTCATGCTCACCTTTAACATCACCTGAGGTGATGATGATGTGACATTCCCCAGTACTACCCAAGGTTGTGAGGCACCTCACCACTCCCTGCTGTTAGTGTGAAGGAGTCTTGTCTGTACTTGCTCTGGAGCAGCTCCCTGAAACCACCAGCCTCTGGCACCACAAGTACTACCTTCCAGGCTTCTGCAGGCCTCTCTCTCTCTCTCTGTGTAGGTAGCAAGAGGCACATACCAATCCTGAGTCCTTGCAATGTTCAGCCCCTTATACACTGGCCACTCACAAAATTACGAAGCCTGCTGTTCCCAAACCACCTTGTAAGTTTCAGCTCAGGACCAGCACTCTGCTTAACATCACAGCAGTTAGATACATTAAGAGTGAAAACAAGAATAAGTTTATGATCAAAGATTCAAGTAATAGCAAGTAAGAATACTGGAAACAAATGGTTACATATAAAACAAAATCATAACATAATTTCTAGAGACCAAACTTAACTAACAAGTTAACTCCTGTCTAAAGAAGTTTATCTCACCCAAAGGTCTGTGCAGTCTCTCCACTCAAGGCTGGCTGAGACCCAAGTTTTATGAATGCAAACTCATTGTCCATTTCCTTCATCCGTGCAGCTATGACGGTGCCTCCTTTGCCCTCTAGAAATACCCCCAAAGTTCACTGTTTTTACTCATAGACAGGAGAACCAGCCCATGGCTTGTTTTTTCCTGGGTGTTCCTTTCCCATTGATTTCATATATCTTTGTTAACCTTTGACTTTGTATATAAATGAGCATCCATTGCATCAGCTTACAATGTTTGATTTAAATCTCAACAGAGAGATGCAAGTTTCTTACCTCCTGTGTGGAAGAACCAGTCTAAGTCCAAGTTCCTTTTGGTCCATCAAGGTACAAGTAATTCTTCATAAGACCCTTTCTGGGCTCAGTAGTTCATCAGCCTCCCCCCCCCCCCGCCCAACCTATTTACTATGGGGATACCGACACTAGGCTTTCCCTCAGTCCCTGGTCTCTCCGCAGCCATATCTCACTTGGCCCATGTGGAGATACTCCATCGCTCCCTGGTCCTTTTCTGATTATAGATCGCTTCTGTCAGCTCCTCTTTACCCAAGGAGTTTACATCTGGTTTTCCTGTAGGTTACATGTTTGTACCTAGTCATGGGCCCTGCATCTACATTTCCCAACTTTAAAGTACTGGGGGGGGGGGCCCCATAACAGACACACTGGGGTGCACTAATGCATTCAAGGATGAGGGCTTTGTAGCACATACATGATAGCTACCTTTTCTAAAGGAGGCTGGGGAGAAGCCTCTATTTTTGAAACATACCAACAGAACAGGACAATGTGGAAGAGAGGTATTGGAAACAAAATTTAGATCAGATTATTAAGAAAGTGTAAGGGTGGGTCTTGTCTGAGATGTACCCAGTTAGTAAGTCAGAGGGTCAGCAACAACAGGAGAATTAACGTGTTTCACTGCATGGATGGGAAGTTCTGAAAGAGTGGAGGGATTTCAATTAAGAATGGGGAAATCTTTTGAGAAAGAAAGAACCTTTAGAAAAGGGAGATTTTCTGCCTTAAACCAAAGGGGAATGAATTGCTAGCAACATTCATTTAAGACTTGATCCTACTCCCACTGAAATCAATAGAGATTTTGCCATCAATTCCCATGGGAGCAGGGTTGGAACATTAAATAGGTTTCGGAAGCTAGTTGAAGCTGAGAGCTTGGGAGAAGCCAGCGGCTGCAGGACTACAGAAGTACAAATGGAACTATGTAGCAGTATGAAATAAGACAGTAATTACAGTGGTAGTGGGAACCAGCAGAAGTAACTAAAGTAACAGTTTCTTACCAACCAACTTCTGACGAAAACAAGATACATAAAAATGGTAACAAATAACCACAGATAGCAAAGTTAAGTACCAACTTAAGGTACTGAAAAGCAAAAATGGTGAGCTAGAACGTGTGACATTAAGACAATTCCTAGATGTAAAGTGGCAGGGCTAACTTGCACTAGGGTTGAGAATAAACTAATAAAAGAGATTAATTCATGATTATAAACTATGTAGGAAATGAGTTAGACCACAGGAGGTGGTGAAGAAGCATTATAGGTAAACGATTCCATATAATATAAAACAATTCTAGGTGGAGAGCGCTGTGAAGTCAAATCTATATGGCTCTATTGGACAAATTGAACTATAGACCGGTGTCTGCATGACAACTCAGAGCCATGACCTGGAATAACCTAGATTTGTGCTCTGTTTTCTCCACAGATCCTTGGGATGTATGCACAGGGCTTGCTGGCTGTGTAAGGGTGAGACCTCTCCTCCTTTGAGGGCAGATGTAAATTGTACATAGATACATACAGGTAGAATAACTGTGAACTGGGTTTCAGCCTGGTCTCATTGTTGCTCCCAGAATTATTTGTGGGAAGAATTGATGTAATTGGAATGTCTAATTACCTGATTTAGATTATTCAAATCTCAGCAACTGCCCTAAATTTTTCAAATCCTGGCCTATAGTTCCTGCATGGAATGCATTAATAGACTTTTAAAGCGGCTTATTAAACAAGCATTTCAAAATTATTTTTTCTTTTCAGGTTAATGAGACAAGCTCCCTGTACTCTCCACTAATCCCCCCAAGCAGGACACAGACTTTTAGCCACCAATACAGAAAATTGGAATCAGGAGACAGTAATGAAATGAGACACTGAATTCTATATCTAACATGTCAATTAGGAAATAGTCCCTACATAGACAGTACTTGACACATTGCCTGTTAGAAAATGCCCTATAAAAGTGAGCTGATTATGCCTGCATGATTCATATAGCCAAGAATGTCAATTATTAAGAGAAATCCACAAATGTATATTTACTTAATTTTTGCTCACAGTAAGACGGGTTGCTTAGGGCTAATCTATACTTAAAACTTACAGCGGTACAGTTGTGCCGCTGTAAGACTGCTTGTGTAGCCTTATGTTGACAGGAGAAAGAGCTTTCCCGCTGACATACTAAAACCACGTGAACAAGTGGCAGTAGCTATGTCAGAGGGAGAGCATCTCCACACAAGCGCATATGCCGACCAAACTTATGTTGTTCAGGGAGTGTGTTTTTTTCACACCCCGAGTGACAAAAGTTTTGCCAGCATACGTGCTAGTATAAAGCCAGCCTTAGTGTTCAAATCCATCTGTGCAGCCCCATTGCTTAGAAAGGTAAATTACTTAAATGGTTTGTGCTTTCTTCTGTTTATTGTTGCCAGGGGAACCACTTCATTGGTATTCACCAGCGTAACATTGTTCGACTCGTATTTCAGAGAGCCAGATGCAACAGTGAAGTGCAGTGTTCAGTGAAAAAAATGCACTGCAGCAGACCTGAAAACAACCTGATGTACTGAAAAAGTCACAAAAGCATTGTGGTTTTAGGTTGGTTTTTTTTGGATTTCTTTTTGATCTTTTAGTTAGACTGACAAAAGTTAAAAATTTTATATTTTCATTGTAATCCTATGTATAAAATTTATTACGTAGGACCACAATTTACATGAAACACTAAATAGTGTTTAACCAGAAATCCTGGTCAATAAATTGTGTTTCTAAAATAACGTCAAATTAATTTTCCTCTGCTCGCCTAATATTTTTGCCTTTTTAATGCTCTTTCCCTTGTGACAATTAAAGGTATCATCTTCATTATGTTTAAGAATTAAGTCTGGATGGCATCAGTGTATTCTATTGTCAGTTAGTCTCCATATTCTATTTATTTGAGGGCATTTGTTAAGTGGCAATGTGAGCCACTATGGAATGGCATAGTTTTACATGTGAATATTTTGACCCTTTAAAAATATCTACAGTGTTACTACAGTAGCTGATGCATGTGAGGTGCTAACTCAGAGTGTTTTTAAATGATGCCAGCCTCTGGAAGAAGAAATGGCTCCGGAAGGTGTAGAGACTCCCACGGTCATAGTGGCTAGTTAAGCCACATTTAATTTTGAGAAGCAAGCCCATGGTCACTTTCTAACAACTCAGATCACGAAGAAATCGTTTTGGACAAAAGAATGAAGTTTTAAATTGCAAGTTTTAAAATGTGATGGAATTGCAGAACCTTGCTGTGCTTAAAGTCCTACACATGCATGACATGTATTAGCTTCATAATAGTAGCTATTATTTTTTGCACAACCATAACTTCTAGGAGTCTTCATCATGGACCAGGACCCATTGTGCGAAGCACTGTACATAGACAGAAAAAGACAGTCTCTGCTCCAAAGAGCTTACAACCTAAGTATAAGCCAGACAACAGATGGAGACAGACAGACGGGGGAGGACAGGGAAACAATAAAACAATATTGAGTAGCTAACCCTGCAACTGCTTTCAGACCTTTGTTTTTGTTTCACAAAACCAGGTTTATTGTCTATATTCTACATGTTTTTATGCCATAAATCCCTCAGTAACAGTAAGTACTTGACACATAATTCCCCTTGCTAGCCTTGATCTAAGGAAAAAGGGGTCCATGCACTCCCCTCAAGAGCTACAGGGAACTTGCTTTACTCAGGTAGAAGGTGGGCCATATTTTGGTTTAGGGGTAGATGGGAAGGATCATCTGCAGAATGGGTTGAATCCTGTGATCAGAATCCTCAACTCATGTTAAGCCTAACACACACTCCAACCATGCATCACATAGGTTCATTGGAGTTGGCCATGGAGAGTTTTATAGACCTATAGCAATACCTTGAAACCCAGCAATAACTGACTTTCCATTTGTTTCTGGGTAAGTCTTCAAAGCAGAGGCAGAACATACTTCATGCGGCATACATCACTAAGCAAGCAAGCAGCCACATTCTGCACTAGCTGTAGATTCCAAGTTGTCTTCATTGGTAGTCCTATGTAAAAGCACATTGAAGTAATCTAAACTCTCTATTTCCTAGTGCATTTTGATAAGATTGCCAAGGACTCCGAGTTTTGGATGAGTGCTCTTTTATTGTGATTATGAAACACATATAAATAAATAAATATATGTGGAGGTCACAAATGTGGTGAGGTCTGCACCCCAGGGATGAAAAGGAGCTATTCCACTCTATGGCTACCTATCCCCACCAATCCCCCACACATGCAGAACAGGAGTGACAGACTGGAACCACATGTGAGAGGGAAGAATGGAATTGCTTAAGGATGATGACTATAACCAGAATTTTCAAGTGCATCAGCAAAACCTCTTAATCACATGCTAAAGTTGTTGACAGAACTGAAACACACATCTTGTTACACTAAAATTTTCCGTTCGTGTACAAGATAGATTTAATTTGAACTATTGAAGCACATAAAATTCAGACTCCAAGCAGAATGGCTGGAGTATCCATTTGAGATGGGAGGCCTGGTGCTATCAGATTTCAAGAGATAGTCTAATGCATCAGAAATTAGACTGATACCAGAATGGATTTCTAGCAGACAGAATCGATCATGGATACAGATGGAAATGAAAATGGCAAACCCGATCTCATTATGTAATTGTGTGCTGGAGTTGTATCCCAAAATTCTGACACCCATGAAGTATTACCCACTATTTAAAAGTGCATTTACTCATTGGGTATACATGAAGAACTTGATCTAACATAAAAAACACATCTCAGTAATATAAAAAATAAAAATAATGGTACTTTCAAACCTGGGCTGAATGAGGAAGTTTTAGGTTTTGGGGCAAAGATTACTATGATGAGTGCAAGTATTTCTTTAGCATTGGACAACCCTTAAAACAAACTGATGTAGCTGATATATTAAGAAAAGAATGTGTAACGTGAGTTTACAGAAACAAGGTGGGTAAGGTAAGAGCTCCGTGTAGCTCGAAAGCTTGTGTCTCTCACCAACAGAAGTTGATCCAATGAAGATATTACCTCTCTCACCTTGTCTCTCTAATATCCTGGGACTGACACAGGTACAACAACACTGCGTACGTGAGTTTATGCAGATTGCTTACTTCATTACTTCTGAAACTTTCTAAAACATTTCAGCCTGAGGCAGATACCCAGCATGGAAAATTTCAGCCAGAATGGTTAAAGTTTGAAAAAGTTAAAGCAACTCACAATGGGAAGCGTCAGGCATCTTTAACTATAAGCAGAACAACCAGCTCTTCCTATTGTAAGACTTGAGGTTGTTTTCAGCTAACAAGTTGTAAGTCGAAACTCATGTAAATGGCTAACGAGCATACCTGAGCCTCAAGGACAATGGCTAGTGTAAGCATCCGATGGCTCAGGAAGCCAGATGTCTTCTTAGTGATTCTAATTCCAATAAGAACAGCTCATTTGCTTTTAGAATTTGTCTCATCTGCCACCTATCTGTAAGGACCCCACCCTCTCTTCTTCCTCCACCCTACCTCCCACCCCGAGTGTAACCCTAGCATCCTTGATGTAAGCAGAGTGACTAAAAGTGGCTCTTCATGTATGTAACAACCATTATCACTGTTGTTCTCTCTGGATGGGACAATGTCTGCATTTGTAAGTGAAAGATAAAGAATTTAAAACGTATTATGTAATGGATAAGAAAGTGTATATAATTGACCACCGTAACACCATGAAGTTGAAGCTGATTTATCAGACTTCCCGGGATCGTGAATAAACCTCTTCTGTATTGTCTGTGCTGCCTGATTCTTGGAGAAAGAATCCCCTTCATGCTTTACACTATAATGTATATATATTTATATATATATATACACAAGTCATGTACACACAGTGTATGAAGCTGAATCCAGAGAATGGTAAATCCATTTCTTCAGACTAGGCTTTACAGAGAAATACATTTCTCAGATAAAATTCATGCTTTGTGGGGGTGGTGTGGTGGAGCAGAGAAAAACTGTGTAGGTTCCAGCTCATAAACATCTGTTTTCACACTTGACTAGTAGGAAAGGTTTACTAACGATTTGGTATATACTAGAGATGAAATACAAAAGGGAAAATATGTTGTTTATTGGGTAGTAAATTATTCACTGATGAGGGGTTTCCATGGAGTCTGTTCCGGTTTTCACAAATTAAAAGACTAGCATTTATCAAAAGATAAAATTACAGAAAATAGCTTTCTAAATAATGATACTTTTATATGGACTCATTTTGAATAATTTTAAGTAGGGCTATGAAGGCTAATTTTAAAATGTTTTCAAAATAGGTGGTTTTTATAAAACATTTCCCTGTGTCATACTAGTGCAGACATCACAGGAGTGGTGTTTAGAGGATAATTAGACTGGCTTTTTGAAACTATCACCAATTTAACAATAGAACATGTAGTCAATTTTGCTTTCTCAAACATTAATTTAAAGGAACAGGCATATTTAACATTTAAAGCATGTTACACATGATCTCTGGAAAGTAAGCTGGTGATAAGAGAAAGTACAAATTAAAATATAAGTGAATGTGTGAACAAAACAGGAGAAATCACAAGAAATAACCAATTAAATCAAAACATCAGTCTTCAATCTTATCTATACCATATAATACTGCATATTCAGTATTATATATATAAATAAAACACACACACACTTTAAAATCTGGTTCAAACCAAAGTTATAAGCAAACCTCACTAAAGGATGGTGACACATCTACCTGGCTCTCTGTAGAGCCAGCAATGACATCTGGTTCTATTAAAACCATTTTATAGTATTAATGCAGGCCACCAAGCAGAGGACAGAATGGAGACAGACAACCAAATAGTAAGAACCAAGGTGTGGGTGGAATTGCTTCATCACAACCTTCTCAATAAGCCACACGTCTACACTCATATCAAGGATAAAGACCAAATTAGTAATGATAAGGTGAAGCGATGTTCTTTTGAGCAGAGCATTGCTATCACCTGTTAAAGATTCAGAGATGCTTCTCTCACACACACACACACACACACACACACACACACACACACACACACACACACACACACACACACACACACACACACACACACACACACACACACACACACACACACACACACACACACACACGTTAAGTGGCCAAAAAGATCTAAAACGTACCACGGTTGCTTTATGTACCAAATGTTTTGCATACATTAATTATTACTACATTAAATAAATATTTGGATCATTAAGGTGGAGAGAAAAAAATCCCAGACACACACAGAATGACAGTAGACTTTTATTAACATATCTACAATATTGATTACTGTATTCCTAGTTTTGTACTTCTTGATGTGTTATAAAGATTGATTTAAATTCTACAGTAATGTACTGTATTTAAATGACCATTCATCCAGGATACCACACCAGTACATTTGAAGAATACGCACACCACACCCACCACTCTAAGTTTGGAGCTGTTATTTTTCAATGTAAGCTTAATATAGCAGGCTTTAAAAAGTTATGGGGGAAATCAAAATTCTAGTTTAGCAGCATGCATGTATATTCAAGTACAATTCTTGAATCAAGTGCTTTTGCTTTTTCTTTTTTAATTGACTGGTGACTAATTCACCAATACCAAAATAAACACTATGAAATACCCAGATTTTAAAGTTAAGGCTATAATTTTACTTCACATCCATATGCACAACCATAAAACATTCCATTTTAAATAATACACAGTAATCAATTTCTGGAGACATTATCTCTTGTAAATAGAGCATCAGAGTTTCAAACTATAGTCACTCAAGTTCATGAGCCCTGTAATAGTGTTGTGCTGTAGATGTAAAGGATCTTTTTGCTGTTCAACCACATTTACAAAATGGCCTAATATTCATAATGAACAATGCAAAAATATTACAGGCTGAACTTATGATACAATATTTAAAAAGTAGTATTTTGGAAAAGACAGCTATTCGGTTGGTGTAACAGAATAATTCTAATCTTACAATAAGTATTCTAATACTTTTGAAATATATATATATGCATATATAAAAAACAGCACACCATTATAATGTATTTCAACTGCAGATCTTGCGGAAAACTCTCATGGCGTCACATTTTTTTTTTAAGTGTTTTTTTCTGTCCGTTCACATTTCTTGACTGTTATACAGTTATTGTATTTCTCCTATACACTTTTCACTAGATAATGACTTTCAGTGAGACCCTTTTTTGTATATATGGTTTTATCATTAGATGTTTTTATTTTACACATATATATTTTATTTTACAGAACAAGCTATGAAAAATCCATAGTACCAGGAACTGCTTGATAGCACTTTATGAAATAGCCAACAAATATCTGACTCATTTGAAGGAAAAGATTAGTAGCAATATATTACATACCAATATTTATCTGTAATCTTCCCTACCTACTTACAGCATGGAGGTTAGCCCAGTCATGCCTATTCTCATGGATTTTTAAGCCCTCTGAACATAAACTGTTTATTCGGCATTTTTCCAATGAGGAGTCAGATGTATTGCTCATTCACCAGGACCACCTCTATTGTGTTTTTTCTTTTTAGGAAATCAAGCAGAAAGAGCACTGATTACTCTGCACAAATACAATACAGATGAACCTCATGAGCTGACATGAAAGACTCAAAATTATGTTTTATTTGCAGGATAACCTGCACGTTTCCAATCCAATCATTCTGAAACATGCATCTGGTTGGCAATGAAAGGCAAGCAGGCATGCTTGTAATTAGAATCTGCCATGTTGTGTGTTTTACAAATTTTGTACACACAGTGACATCTATATATGTTATCACTAGTAATTTACTCAACTGATACAGCAAATTTCATTTCTGGAAAAGAAAAAATAAGAAAGAATGTGTGATCTGTTTTCATAGCAAACTACTTAGTTTGCAGCTATTTCATTTATATGTGGAGAATATCTATGAAATTCCTGAGAATAAATAAGGTTTTCAGCAAGGCCTAAAATCTTTCAATAGACTTCTCACAAGAAGTGAAATGTTCCTTAAAGTTCTACTTTTAGACCACGTATTACTATACAGTCTCACAAATCATGTTTTACAATTCTTATATACTTACAAATGGATATCAAGCAAACAACTCAAATTAACACAAGAAAAGCAAAGAAAAAAAATCTATCCAGTATGCTTAGCAGATGTAATACACATATATAGTGTTTCAGCAGAAGTTACTAAATGACTCAGCTCCACCCAGAGCAATAATTTCCTGGGACGTGTCACCCCTAAACAAGTGTAAATACAACTTGTGCTTCTTATCATTAGTGGGATTCTAAAAAAAACAAAATAAAAAGACTACTGAATGAATTTAGATTTTTCACACCATTCAGAAGAGATTTTTAAATGTTAAATTATTGTACCATTAGTTTGATAGCAAAAGCACCTAATTATTGAAAGCCTTCATATATCGGCATAGTTTCATTTTTTCTCCCCAGTGAAAGAGCTAAATCCCCATTCAGTTAAAGCTATTGTAAGTCAAGTTGCATTCATTCATGGTAAAGGCGATGATATGATAATGGTGATAGTTTACAATCCATTGTAATGTGGTCCCCATCTTTTATTGATGTGATCAAAGGTATGAGATACCCACTGCTGTTCAAGCACTTTGTATCTTTCCTTACATATGTAGAGAGGTTTACCACGCCTACAGGGAGAGAAAAAAATCAACAGTTAATAGTGCAAAACAAGCTAACTATACGGTGGCTCTAAGTTAATAGTAATGTTCTAACAGTGAAGTTAAATGATTTTTGCATTCCTTTTTTTCTTTGTCAGGAGTTTCAATGCGTGTGCACTTTAAAACAAACAAACAAACAAAAAAAACAAAGAGAGGCACCCTATAAATATCTATATATGTAGACTGAAAAGAAAAAAATGAATGCATGACAGAGCAGTGGCCACCTGGGCCAATGCTGTGTGACTCTGCAACCTCATGCGCCATGTCGCTACGCCGCTCAGCACTCAAATTTGGCCTGCACTGGGTAGGTGCAGAGCAAGTGTTGGGAATGAGTGGAGCTGGGCAGCCAGGATCAGGAGAAGATGCCCTAGCCGAGGATGGGAGCAGAGTGTTGAGCCAGGAGGTGTGCAGATGAGTGGCCAGAAAGGTCGTGGAGCAATGGGTGAAGGGATGGGGGTGAGCTGTTGGTAGGCTATAGGGTAACTGGGTAACTGAGGAGTGTTGAGGTGAGTGGGGAGGGGTTGGGGGTGACTGGGAAATATATGGGCTGCGACTGATGGGCTGTGGCGAGCTGGATGCTGGGATGTGAGTAGTGTGGGGGCTGGCAGGATAAGTAGAGGCTGGAGGAAAACCATTGTCACCCTGCTCTGATCAACTAATTAAATCAGGTTTATGGAGTGCCCCAAAAATGGCTGGAGCATATCAGCATATCTTGCCCTTATTTGAAGTTTTCAGAGAATATGAATGTCGTAAAAACAGTATATTTCTTGCACCGCTAACGGACTTTTTTGACTTAACTATATGTGTGCTTTAGATGGAGAGTAAAGACAGGATCGTTCAGCTTAAAAAAAGAGACAAAGGGCAATATGATAGAGTTCTATAGAATTATGAATGGTGTGAAGAAAGTGAATAGGGAAGTGTTATTTACCTCTTCACATAATACAAGAACAAGGGTCACCAATGAAATGAAATGAAATAAGTGGCAGGTTTAAAACAAATAAAAGGAAGCATTTCTTCACACAAGGCACAGTCAACCTGTGGAACTCATTGCTAGGGGATGTTGTGAAGGCCAAAAGTATAACTGGATTCAAAAAAGAACTAGATAAGTTCATGGAGGTTCCATTAGTGGTTATTAGCCAAGATGGTCAAGTATGCAATTGCATGCTCCAGGTGTCCCTAAACCTCTGACTGTAGAAGGTGGGAATGGATGATGGGATGCTCTTTTTTGTTCATTTCCTCTGAAGCACGTGGCACTGGTCATTATCAGAAGACAGGATACTGGGCTACATGAACCAGTGGTCTGACCCAGTATGGCCACTCTTATGTTCTTATGATGTGCCTTGCTAATTAGTTTAAAGTTTGGCATATAAAGGCTGAGCTGTGTGTGTTTTATGTGGATATGATATATGTATTCATTACACATATCGCCTGAAGTCTCATAATTGCTGTGGTGCAGATTTTCAATTTGATAAAATTGACTGGTAAAATGTCAGTTAGGTTTGAATATAGGTGTTTTATTTTATGATGACATCACACAAGATGGGTTTTGGAGACTCTCACGCATGTCAGAATTACCAGCTTGAGATCATTTCTGCAGAGCTCCTGCACAATAAAAATGTAACCCTGAATCACTGGAGACAAAGACACGGTGAGGAATTTTAATGAGGAATTGGAAAACTGTAACTTTACTAATTTTTAATTGGGGGTGGGATTGTGTGCAAAACCCCACTCCAAAATACCAGGCAGGTATTTGGGCCCACAATATGATGCTCAGTGGCCAAACTGTCACTATTCAAGATTGGCCCTCTCAGCCTAATCCCAAGGATTCATCCCACCTCTGACTCCTCTCATCTTGCTACCATGACAAGGAATGAGGGTACACATGAACGGCATCTCAGTCTGTGAAGACTTAAGATCTCCCCTTCTTCCTCCAGGCTAATAGGGTTCACCAGTCCTGCAGGAGTCAGCCCCTTTGAGCCTGTGGGAGCTCACTAGATACCAGCTGCTAGCTGCAATGAAATTGCAAACATGCAACTTTTACATCCTTTCCTTACTCCTTCTTACCCTTAAACCAGGCCTCCAGGATAATGCCAGAGAGGCAGAAATGTCTAGTGGAGACCTTGTCAATCTTGCTCCAAGGGAAAAATTCCTTCTTGATCCCAAAAGCTGGTGATTGCTCAGACCCACGCCATGACAGAAGGACAGTTCAAACTATATCTCTAATATAGAGCAGGGCAGCAACCACAGCAGAATGGCTGCTATAGCTCTGAGGGCTTCACAAACAGTCAGCAGGGCAGGGGCCATGAGAAACAATCTACCCTCTCTTCCCTACTGCAGCCTGGCCAATGGCAGCAAGGAGAGGTGGAGAATCTCTCTCCTCCTCCCCTGCCCCCTTCTTTGCACAGGCACAATCTCCACATGTGCTCTAGATAGGAGGAGGACTGAGAAGGTCCTAGAGCTGCCACATCTGCCCATCCCTTCACACTCTTCTCAGGATCCCAGTAGTTGTCTTTCTCCTGGCAGTTCAATCAAACATCCCTCCCACCCTGCTGAGATAGGGGCATTTTGGAAATGGGGCTATGGTTGAGCAATGGCGCTCTCCATGCCTCACCATCTCTCCATGAAGAAATCTGGCAGGGAAACCTGGATTCCCTCCAAAGCTACTACTGAGCATCCACAGAAACACCCAGCCAATTGTAACATGGGTCCTGCAAGACTGGGGGAAAGGGAGCCAGTGGAGCCCTCCATAAAAGATCAATCCTGCCTCCATGGGGTGGTGAATGTCATTCCAAATGAATCTACAGGATCCATAGGGATGGGAGGTCTCCCCATCTAAAAGTGATATTCTGCAGGAAATTCCTGCACCACAACGTACACCTTGCAAACAGCACAACTCGTTTCTTAGTTAACAAGTTCCAGATTATTTTATTTATATAAATAATATAAATAGAATTAACATAACATAACAAATACAACAATATTTACATTTCTAAATACTTGTTACTCAGGAAGTGAGAACTTGTTAATTACTGTATCTGTTTTATTACACACTGTAAACATAAAGCTGTGTTACCTAAGATCTCTGTCTTCTTCACCATGTGCATCTAGATAAACAGAACCCCAAAGGCAGAAACGATGGCCTCGAATGATGATGATTACAGATGCATTGATCAGAAGAAATATTCCTGTCCCAGCTCCACAGTTCTGAGAATGCTAAAAGTTATATTTTGGGGTTAAGGAGGGAAGAGTACAAAGATCTTATTAGTGGCTGTCAGTTTTATAATAAAGAGTCAAGAACATTTTATTTCAAACACACCACTTAAATTAATTTTAGTCACTTTGATCCTTGCCCCTACTGTACACTTAGACATTAAGGGTCATATTTTTCTGAGAATTTGCATGACAAAGTAGAACCTGCTTCAACACTTTATGAATAAGCCAAAACCTCCTACATGATATGTTGCCATAACGCATATACACTAAGTTAGTTCCATGCAGAAGATGGGGATGTGAGCTGAGAAAAGCAGAAGTACTACAACACGCTATCCTGGGGGAAAATTAAGTTACTATAGAAAACTGAGTGAAAGTGTTCGCAGCAATATCACTAACTTGCTACTTGCAGAAGTGGACAATTTGATGTGGCAAAATATTATTTTTAGTGAACACTAAGATTCTCTCAGATTATGGAGTACACAGAGTAGTTTGCTGCACACTGCTCTACAGGATGGACTCCAATTTGCAGATGTTGCCATATTTGTGCATTGCTCCTCATCTTGCCCAACAGAGTATCTATTGGCCACAATAAAAAAAAAAAAGCTCTTTAATATGTGTAACTCCTGGTTACAACTATATTTTAAGTGTTCATAAATTACATATGTATTAATTTACACAATTCATTTCTGTAATTATAATTTGTAGATTTTAGCCTTTTCCATGCATTTTTTATTACAAAGGAAATTTATGACCCTACAACTAAACTATAACTAATGTTCTGAATACTGGAAGTATTCTAATCTCTGTCCTATAACTTTATTGTCTACAGTATATTTTCATAAAAATGACCTCTCAAAGGTAGTCCTTTTTTCCAACTATTTTAAAGTTTGATCAGTCTTTTCTCATACCATATTCTTTTTTTGTGACGGAGTTGGAGATAATACTATTTTCCACTTATAAAGCCGCTGCCATCTCAAGCACTTCAGAAAGTTGCGTGAATATTATCCTTATAGTTTTTTCCGTCATGGCAATTTTTAGGAAAACACATTCAGAGCTCATGCTGAAAAGAGCAACTCATGGAAACATAATCTAAATAGGTCAAGTATCACTTATACCCCAATGCCTTTTTTTTTCTTTAACTTTTTAGAACAAATTACTAGAACTCTGCTGGTGCTGTGAAAATAGCAGCCAGCTTTGCGTTCAGTACAATAGTTGCCATTTCAGAGTGAATATCTGCATATCCATCCTACCATTAACTCTTCACAATGCAAGTATTTTTCTTGCATTTTATGCTAGATGGGGCGGAATCACCCTTGGAGGAATTACCAATTTGACCAAGAGTTCACGGGTCTGCTCCTTCTTGTTCTCCCTCAGTCTCATGTGCAGCCTAAGATTTAACATGGCAGCGTTCAGGGTCCTCAGTGAAACCACCCATATCCACCCATCCAAAAATACATTAAAAAGTCACTAAAATTCAAAAGTAAGGAATACTTTTAAAAATATTAAAATCACAGAATCTAACTCCCATGATAAAAATGCAGCTTTAATTATCTTTATTTTACAGGTGGGGAAACAGAGGCACAGAAATATGGAAAATGAGATAACGAGCAGTTAAGGCCCAATTTTTCAGAAGTTCCTGCCTGCTTTGGGTGTTTCAGTTTTTCAGTGCTCAATTCAAGACAACTGGTGTGTGTGTGTGTGTGTGTGTGTGTGTGTGTGTGTGTGTGTGTGTGTGTGTGTGTGTGTGTGCGTGCGTGCGTGTGTGTGCGTGCGTGCGTGCGGGGGGTCTGTTTTTCACCGACCTGATAAACACCTACAATGTCCCATGAAGTCAATGGGAGCTGCAGACAACACTCAACTTTTTTGGAAATCATCTTGAGACATCTAGAGCCTGAACACCCAAAACCTGAAACACCCAAAATTAGCGGACATTTTGAAGGTTATGGGCAAAGTGACCTGTACAAGTTCACACATCAAAAAATGGTAGTTCAGAATAGAATCCTGATGTGCTGTTTCCACCCTCTGCTTTTCTCTAATACTGGAACATGCTCCTACAATAAAGAGCATGTGGCTCACAGGAGTACTCATGAAATGTGGAGACTTTCATTTTTTAAGTCACTGATATGAATATCCATCTAAAGACAGTAATGTTAAAATAGTTAACATTGATGGCTCTTCTGTGGCTTATATAAAATGAGTTTGTAGTCTCAGTCTACTTCCTAGTGGCCAAGAGGCCACAAATAAACAAACACACACACACAAAAATCATCACCACAATTTGTAGCCTTGTTGGGAATCTCAGTACAACTTTATAAAAATGCAAGTTATGTTATGATTTCATGGGTTTGGACATAGTAAATTTAAAATAATATTAAAAATCCTGTTTTCAAAAACAGATTTTCTTAATGGTGTTAACAACAATAATTTAGATGAATCAAATAAAAATTAAAGAAAATTATCTGTTATTTACATTTTACATTTCATTTAGAAAAGGAAAACAGACCACTCAGTTTTACTTTTATTTCTGTTCAGTTTCACTTTGTAGCTTCCCTGCACTAGTACAATGCTATAAAGCTTAGGATGAACACACTACAAGGAATGAAAAATAAACTTATTTTCCTTCACATTTAAATAAGACATCTAAAATATCAGATTGCATAAAAATTGTATACAAAACTAAATTTTTGACTTAAAAACCACATGACAGTTTTTCTTTAAATATATTGATTCTAATTTCATAATGGCTAGTCTTGTGTCAATACCATGGATACATTAATTCAGGAACAATCACAAGATTCTTTTCTCAAGGCAGCTTTGCAGAGATGGTACATGTGAACTTCAGAGGGAGAGTGGGTGACAGCCATTGACTATAGAACTGTTCCATCCAGTTAGTGGCATCAGCACTGGTCTCAGAGCAGATCATTTATGCTCCTCCATCATGGAAGGAGAATAAGTATAGTTGCTGTCCAAACAAGGAAAGAAAGTCTGTCCCTCGGAGGAAGTACCACCTACATATTGTCTCACAGGAGTTGTCTTTGAGAAAAAGCTAAATACTTTAAGGGACCCCTCTCCAGAAGTCTTCTGTGAGGGAGCAGACTAAAAAATTAATTATAAATTTGTTTGGAAATGAAACCTGTCAGAGCTGAGTAAGGAAAGTAGAGCTTCTTAGCATGATTTTTTTAAAATTGTAAGATGGAGATAAAGCTACATTAGTTTGAAATTCTCTTATTGTAAAATTCTCTCTTACCAGTACACATTCACAGTAACTCTGTTGTTTGCAGCAAAGTCCTTTCAAGCATACAAAAGTACCACAAACTAGACAAACAGCAGGATCTTTAGGAACCTTGGTACAGACAGTACAAGTCTTTCTGTGATAATACTGGAAGATGGTATTATAATTCTCAGGCAACTGAAGGAGGCATGGTAAGTCCCACTTAGGTTCCTGGATAAGCAAAGCCTAAAAAGAAAATGATAGGAAACATTTATCAGTGTGCATGTATATTTATCAGTGCTGCATGTATATCTTTATAACTACAGAATGTAAATGTTAGAAATTTTTTTAAAGGAGGGAAATGTGCTCTTTGAGATGCCCCATTCTTTCTACTGCATTCCACACAAGCTCAAAAGTGTCCTCTAAAGGCTTTCTGGCTGAAGAAGACTAGACATGGCTTCCCATAGAACCTATCAACACTACATTAAAACTTCAGCCAGAGAACATCACTCAAGAGCACGGTGCTTCTTGCCCCAAGGAGCTTAGGATATTCATAAAAATTGTGTTACTAAGGGTACAAACTGACTACTGACTGCCTTTCCTCAGGGCACAATGCATTCCACCTTCTAAATGCAACTAACTTCACAGGTAAAACATGGGGCTTAAGCCTTGTTTAAAGTGGGGGTTTGCTCTGATTATAGCCATTAGTGGACAGCCAATGACATAGCTGCACCAATGGCAATCCCTAGAATAGAATAGATAGGCAAAGCTACTGCTTGTAATGAAATGTGGGGCCAAAAACAGTAGGGTGAAGCTAGGCTCTGAAATGGATATCTAAGAACTTGCTTGATTTTCAAACATATTGAGCATTCAATAATTCCCAGTGAAGTCAACGGGAATTACTATTCCCACTGAGGTCAAAAGGAATTGCTGGGTACTCGGTACATTTGAAAAATCAGACAGATGCCTAAATATTAGTTTCAGAGTCTAACTTTACCCTCTTATTTCTGAAAAACTTGGCCTACAATTTTTAAAGAGCCAATAATACATTACAGTTGAGTCTATTCCATTTTTGCAGGTTACCCACTTACGGGCATATAAGTTTGGGGACCTTTTCTTACCACCGTGCTGTTTTGCAATTTCACAAGAGTTTACTATAAAAACTGAAGGAGGTCTTATTTGCAAAATATAGTAAAACAACAGTTTCTTTTTCAAACATAAAAATGGTATCAATAATATTATGACCATGGCTCAATGGTCTTTCAAATGAATTAGATCTACTGAGGGCAAGAACATTTTGTAATTACCATTAGGGTTCAAGTTTTCATAACAAAGTTGCACATGCAAAATATACAAGTGAAACGAATGCAAGCACAAAACACACATGTTGTGGGTTCAACCATAGGTCTTGCCTGCTTATTTTGTCACGATAAACATCGGCGATATTGTCTGAAAAGGTGGGGGGGAATTGTGTTGAGATGAAATACTGCAATAGAGACTATTCCCACAAGCAATTACATAATTTGTTGACCTACTTTTACTTTATACCATTGATGTTTTCATCATGTCTAAAAAAGTACTCTCTGAACAGTGTAGGGAAAACATTAAACAATATCAAGACCAGGATCAATGGAGTACAGCTCAAACTGTTGAAGATCTTTCATTTGCTTGAATGTTAAATGTACTGATCTTTTCACCTCTCAGTGCAAGAGTCATGCTAATTCATTTCAGTTCTTAATCAAAGTTTGCTTTATTCCCTGCCTTTTCACTGCAATTCCTCAGTTCTTGTTGAAACTAGGTAGCCAAGACTTTTGTAATTTAATGTTACCTTGCCATATTAAATAAAAAGCTATATCTAATTACTGCATATTATAGATAAAATTCAAATGTGAAATTCTGCAAATATATTATAAAGCTATGCAGACAGGAATTTCACATTGACATTTCATGTTAAAACTATTAACCAAATCCATGATCCATAAAACTTATAGGATACATTTTCAAGCTTCTGTGCAGGTGTTTAGATTTGTAACTCCTATGCCTTTAAATCGATTTTGCAGAGATAAGAAATGTTTCTGATTAAACATCAACCTAACACCCCTGGCCAATGGCTTTATCAGAGTGCCCTAACTAGACATAAGAGTCAGTCTTTTCCTGATGCAGTAACTTGTGAAAAACTAGTCCTGTTTTAGCCATTGATAATTAAGTCATGCAAGTGTTAGGAGTACAAAGTAGGAAGGGAACCAGAGATGAATAAGGGACACACTGTTGCCTTTTGGCCATTCCCTCATTTGTCCCTGGTCTCAGCAATATATACCCTTCTGTTATTACTTAGAATTCCAACTAGAGATATCTAGAGTATCAAAACCCAATACAACTAGTCTAAAAAATGATCAGGACAGTTCGTGCTTCCATATTGGGGAGATTTTCTAGAAGCATATTGCGTCTACAATTTCAGCAGCCTTTGGGAGCAGAAGAGTGATCACTCTTAACCGAGGTCTCCCATATAGGAATGTGTTGCGGCACCATCACAGCAAGTGTTAGTAGGTCTTTTCTAGAAGTGCTGTTTCAAAATTTTGTTCCCATTTAAGTCACATCATGTCAGAAAACAGCACACGGTTTTGTATCTTCCTTTTCCTATTGATAAGATTTCTAACTTGTCAAACCCACATTCATAAAAACCATTTTATTTTGTTAAAATCTCTTTTCATTTGAAGCAAATAATCAGGTTTTTGACACCTTTTTAAAACACAGCATTGCATACACAAACACAGTGTAACTAGAATCAAGTAATTCTGTTCTTACACATCCAGCACTGTATAGAGATGTGCACATTTTTTTTTTTACATACCTTCACTTGTTCTGCATGTCTATCTGCAAATGAAGCCAGTTCTAAGCACCACTGTGATATTATGTTAAATGCTGGCACTGGCCAATCAAGGCAAGAGGCACTGGAGAACTGATGTGATGATTGAAAAGATGACGGTAAAAGACCCAGGCAGTTTGCAAGAACTGTAAATTCTTCATCTTCCTTTTAGCCATGAAACAAGAAAGACTTAGATCATTTTGTGTTATAAACTCAAAGCACAGCACTCTATGTATCAATTCCATATCAGTTAGTGACTTTATATCTGACTTGGCAGAGCTTGTTTGGAAGAAGGATTCAGAGGGACTGAAGTTCATAATCAGAGACAGGCTCTAGTTTTCCCAAAACATTCAGAGCTGGATTCTCCCAGCCATCTCATTCACTTTGAGCTGCTTCCATGGTGCAAAGTGAATTTAAAGCAGCCAAACTTTCTCACAGGAGCAGTCCCTGGTGGAATTCCTGCTAGTATAAAGCTGGAGGAAGCGGTGGAGCCTCCCACCCTAGAGCCACACCCTGTAGGCATAAAAGGTGGGAGGGAGCATGGTGGCTCTGCTACACCTGATTCTCCACAGGCGTAAAATCCCTGAGGGACCTTACATCAGAGGTGCACGTTAAAGCGGCCCCATCGCTTGGGTACAGTGGAGAATGAAGCCCATAAAATGTCAACTTACACTTAGCAGATCTAAGACTGAACTCTAGTTTGAATGGAAGTACTGTAATCTCTACAAATACAGAACAGGATTTAAGATTCCTTTGGTGGTTTATATGAGCAACAGATAAACCCCTTAAAGCCCCTGATACTACAAACACATGTGCTCAATTTTAAACATGAGTAGTGCTCTTGATTTCAATGGAACTACTTAAAGTTACGCACATACATACATGTTTTCAGAACTGAAGCCTAAAATGATAATTAGAGAAAATGTGGATAAAGACATGCAAACAGTAACTAAGGGTAAGAGAGAAGAGGCTGCAAAGTATTAAATGACAGATGATGAGAGGACAAATTATAGAATGAAGTTAAGGGAGTGTAAAAATGGAAAGAAAATTTAAGTGTCAGAATGTAAAGGAGCTTGCACAAAACATTAAGCCAAAAATTAACACATTTTTCATTGGAACAATAGAAATCAGCAAAGGAGACAGTATCGCTTTTAACAAATAGAGAATATAGCTGATTGACAGAAAAGATACTAGATACACATATTATTTTGTAAAACAGGATAATAGATAGATGAGAGAAACAAGATTAGGAAAATATACACTGAATGAAATCAGGATTGTTTCCAAATGGGCATGAAATACCTGAGCGCCATCAAGTTCTAAGGCGAGACAAGATTCACTGCAGAATTATAGGGTGAAAATTGCAAGAGACACAGGACAAACACGCTTAATCAACTGGTACAATATATGGATAGAAAAGACTCATTTACTAGGATTCCCCTGCCAATGAAAAATTAGTAAATGCACAGCACAAAGCAATGTTTTGTCCAGCCTAGTTCTAAAATGTGACAATACTTTTTCTATGGAGATCATTTCACTGTCTAATGTATCTCCTTGATATATTCTAGATAGTCATCCTAAATTTTCCATTTAATTTCTGACCATCATTCTTACTTATTCCCCTTTTACTATGCTATGTTATTTCTCCCTTTCCCTCTTAGTATTTATGTCCTTTGAATATTTGTAAACGTATGCCCTTCATTAGTCTGTTTAAGCAGATTCAGGTTGCTATGGTAGAACAGGAGTTATTGCTGGGGCTGGGGAGCATTAAATACATATAGCCAGATATGCATACTTTAGTCCTACGGAAGGTAGGTAGTTTTTTGGGGTTGTGGCTAGTAAGACTGTCCAGGATGACTCAATTTTGAACATGGGAATATGTATGTGAAGGGGAAGGACCATCTCTTGACTATGAGATGGACCTAGTAGGACCATGAGAATCTCTGATCTGAAGAGAAAGACATCTCTGTTCCGATCACCTTTCTAATTGAACTGGCCACTCGTGATAGGTAAAGTGCATATTAAGCAAAAACCCATCTAATTAGAGATTGAATTTGTCCACTTAGAGAAGAAAAAAGGAAGAGACAGCAAAAATATATTTAAAAAATGAGTTTTTAGAGAGATGGAGACTCATCAAGAAGAGAAATATAGAAAAACTATTCCTATCATCCAGAGCTGCAGAAGGAAAAGGTCTCTCAGCTATAATGACAATACTGTGTAGAAGGACTGATTTAGGAGCCCATTGCCAGAAGAATGGAGGGATAAGGTCAAGATCTACTGAGTCAATAAAAATTGAAGGGCAATAGAATATAGTACATGGATAGACTAGAAAAAGAAGGGGAGAAAGGGTGAGATAATTTGCAGTCAAGGCTAGCCGAGAGCTCTACCCATTGTGCTCCTTACTGGAAAAAAAAGGGGAGGAGTGGAACTGAGTCTTTTTCTATCTCCCTTTTAGCATAGGGAGCCAGTTGCATCTGTGTTTATTCTCTTCCAGGAAATATGCAGGTGTGGCAATTGTATTAACCACCACCAATGAAGAGAAATAAAGTAGTACCAGGCTATCTAAAGTCCTCCTCCTGTTCCTCTAGCAGAACCAATGACTGCTGGAATGGCTACTCAGATTACTTGTAACTCCCAAGGTGGGCAGAGATAAGGAGAGCCATGTCAAGCAGAGAAAAAGCCTGGCCCAGATCTCACCCCTCCCACCAATGTAGGTACCTAAATTCCAGCATAATGAAAGAAGCATGGGGAAGATCAGCAGCAGCATTAGGCACTGTAAGAAACCCTGGCTGAGGATCTGCCCAGAGCCAGGAAAAAAGGAAAGGTAGCATCACCTGAAATGGCCTCAAGTAGCACCTTATGGATCTGTATTTCAGTGAACTGAAAGCCTGGAAATCCTGTGTCAATGCAGATTCACAATTTACTTGAAGTATAGATTAATGCGATTTTATTCTAATTGTGATAACAATGCCAGTCCTATTCTACCACAAATTATGTGCTGGTGAATACCCAGCAATTCTTAACTCTAGGCATGTAACTGCTTCTGGCTCATTCACTAGAGTTTAGCTCGGAAAAACCACTATCCTAAAAGCAATTACCACTTAAGCCATAAAATCATGCAGAGTCCTAAATCCTACAGTATATTCATTTAAAATGAAATAAATGAAAAGGGAAAAATAAGGAAAAGTCCTAAGATCTCTCTAGTCATTACTGGGATTCTATCCATTTTTTATGATGAAAGGAAGACAAATTTTATCCTTACCAATAAATGTCTTTTCTACTGAACAGTACATCTGAAATTCTGTAAGTGTTAATGGGAAATCTTCCTCAGGAGATGTAGTGATAGAGCAATAGGACACACCCACTTATTGTTCCTCAGAACAGCTCACTCACACAACTGTAGAAACACTACCAGAACTGGCTAATAGTTAGCAGCAGTTTAAGAACAGGGAGAAAAGGAATCAAAGCCTCATCCTTGGTAATTTTTGCAGGGATTGGATGGAGTGGGTCCTGTTCCATATTTGAGGAACAGAGTTTCTTACCAAATTTCTTTTGTGACAGAAATACTTTTCAAAATGACGGACACGATCAACACTCTTAGATGAGGTAGGGACAGACAGGTACTGTTCCCAAAGTCTAATCACAAAATTGTTTGGTGCTGCAGACAGGCTGCAGCTTCAGTGACTGGTGGGTGCACACTCAGATGATCAGCACCCAAAAACGCACCTCTGTAAAAATCTGTATCTCTATGCTCAAAGGTGGCTTGTCAGTGTAATCAGCATCTGTAAACACTCAAAACGTTATTGAAACAATAAGTGAAAAACGTGCTGGTAATGGGCATCAGATACTTTTGTGTCCCAGTTTAATCTGGGTGTGAATATATACCTTCTTCAAGCTGACAGGCAATGAAATCCCCAGAGAGAGACATAAGGTTTGACAAAAGTCCCTGCATCTGGAACATGAGCTATTTCATGCACTCAGTTTTTTCAGACTGGCAGCCATGCAAAGATTTTTTGACTGCTATTGAACTAGTGGGATGTCTTAATGAGTCCATGGGCACAACCACACTGAATTATTTGGCTAGTAACATCTTCACCCTAAGAGAATATCATGTCTCTCTGAGGAGCATCTTGGAACTTTGATAACCCAAGGGAATCATAATGAAGATGTGGAGGAAGATTGTATAGTTCTATATTAATGCCAACAACAACTTTGTGTGTGTGCCATTTCTAGAGAAGTCTCTTACCTGCACAATTCTTTGCAGGTGTTGCCATTGCTGCATCTACTTTAAATGACCATCATGCAAAGGGGTTTTTGTTGCTGTTTGTTGTTTGCTTTAGTTTTTTGTTGGTTCAATCTCCTGCTCTACTTGTCTACAATGACTTTTATCAAATTTCTTTGTTTCCTTTTTTAAGCTCTGGGGTAAATACTACTTGTAGATAACTTTGCTTTATCTTGCTCAATTTGAAATCCAAGTGTCTTGATCATCCTCTTTAAAGTGGTCTCCAACTTAGCTGGTCCTTTTATAGATGGGGCTCAGAAGTTGTTCTGATTATCTTAGTGCCAGGGAATCCTTGATAATCACACATTTTCTCCCTACTGGCCTTCAAGTTCACATCCAATGGTTGCTGTGACTACACACGGGACTGCTCTCCTCTGGCAGTATTCCTCTGGAAGAGCTTGAAGAGATGTGGCTGTTCCCTAAGCCTCCTTCTCATGGTGCACTGAACCTTTCCTTTATTCTTTATGCATACAGACTGCAGGGACAGGTACTGCATGAAAAGCAGAGGCACACCCCTTTTGTCATACAGCAAGTCTCTTCAGCTGTTGAGCTCATGTTAAATAAGCTGCACAAAGGAGGAGAGAAGATCCCTGGGCTGTAAGAGTAAAGCCAATTAAACTAAGCCCATAAAAGAGCCCTAAAGTTAGCAATGAGTAAGATAAATTTGATCAAAAACCCAGTTCTGAGAAAAGAATTCACAGTAGGAATAGGACAGAAACAAAGGCAGGGTCATTAATTGCTGCTGATTTCCCTGGACTGGAAGCCAGAAGTTTGAGGAACAATTGGTTGGCAGGTCATAGTGCCACCTACTGGAAGTGGACAAACTTCTGAGGGAAGAGGACCCTTGAAACGTATAGGATTGTCAGACATGCCTTTGAGATGGAATATTACTATAAATGAAAAATACATCTTCCCTATCTCAGTTCCAATATGCACAAAATGAACTCCCTATTCTATTTATCCATCCATACCCTTTCATCATTCAAATCTCTCTTTAAAAATGTTACCGGATCTTAAAAATAACATGGAAATTTTATTTTATTACACCCACAAAAAATAATATAAAATAGCTTTATTAAGGTTGCAAAGTCAAACACTCAAAAGTTAGGAAATGCCAAAATTAAGGTGGCCTATGCTAGTGTATTAAAATACAGTATCTCAGTTCTTGATCAAATTATTTTTAACATGTTATTACTTGCATAAAGAAGAAAATTCTGTGGAAGCTGAGAATAAATATTTGTGGGGGTTGTTGGTTATGTTTGTTTGTTTGTTTTGGGTTTTTTAACCACAAATGTACACAAAATAAAGTTACACCATGGCCAGTTATTTCACTGAAAAGGGCTTGACATTTAATCTATCCTTCAGGTTATTTTAAATATCACTTTATGTTCTGTCATTTGCATGCAAAAAAAGTCAATTCTGAAATCCTTCTGCACACACAAACGCCTGTGAGCTTCAATGGGAGTTATGCAAATGAAAAGGAGGAAGGATCTGGTGCATAATATATTGCAAAGTTAGCAGCTCTTCTTTGCACGATACCTTCTACAGAAATGTGTTAAATATAATAATTATCTAAACCCTTACAATATATCTGAAGTCTTTCACGGGTGCCAGACATGAAGCAATGTTATAACTAAACAAGTGTCTACTCTAGATAATACAAAACATTTGACCTTTTCTCTTTTGGGAAGTGGGGAATACATGTTTCAATTATAATATATAAAACTTTCAATAGAAAAAAATGTCATTCCCCCCCCCCCGCATTGTACCTGACAGCTGGGTAAATCCCCTCCAAAAAGATGATGTTGAAGAAGGCAGGTGATCCTGAGGAAAGGCAGGCAGAACTGCTGCAGATAACAGTCTATCGAGCGAGGAGACCAAACACTAGGAATAACCTACAGAGGAAAGAGAGGTTATTAAATTATGCTTTCCAAATCTGTGACATAGTACCTTCCAGTTAGGCCAGTGGTTTCCAACCTGTGGCCCGGGGGCCAAAAGTGGTCTTTCAAAGTGGCCCTACCGTTCCCCTGCCGCTGGCTGAAGGGAGCCGCTGCCTAAGGACTCAGGTGGAGCGCGCTGCTGCAGAACTACAAGACCGGTGCAGGCTCCTTGCTACAGCCAAGGGGATGGGAGATCAGTGCTCCACTCCCCCTGGCTGTAGCAGACAGCAAAGCGCTCTCTCTGGGTCCTGAGGTGCTGGGATCCCTGCTGGAGCCAAAAGGAAGAGAGCACGGATTTCCCATCCCCCTGGCTGCAGAAGGGAGTCACTGCCTACGGACCAGTTGGAGCGCACAGGGCTACAGGACGAATGCGGTTTCCCTGCTGCAGCCAGGGGGACGGGAGATCAGTAAGGAGGCAAGGATCAGCAAAGATCAACCTCCTCGCTGAACTCCTTCTGTCTTGCTGCATTGGGGGTGGGGGACACTGCTGGTGGAGCAGCCAGGACCTACAATGTTTGAGGAAGGGCAGACTCTAAAAATCAGTGCCTTACAGTTTGACCTGCACTTAACAGGCCACCAACCGTGACTTAGCTGCCAAGCCATGTGCTTCAGTGTGTAATGACAGTCACTCATCTACACTAGTGCTTTCTCTGTGAGTGTGTGACATACTGAGAGTAATCTGTCGGTGTAAAATAGTGAATGTAAAAATGAGCACAGTAGCATCAAAAGGTTTACTTTAAATATGTCGTGATTTGTGGTCCTTAATGGTGAATACATCAATACATTTTTTATGAGTTGATAGAGTGGTGGCTCTTGTAAAAATTATATTTGTGGCCCTTGAGTCAGTAATTTCACTCAATTTAATAAAAATCATCAGAAATAACACATCCTGGGTGGTGTAAAGAGGCTCACTATGTATTTTGCTAGCACCCTGCTAAACAGAGAGATTTGATGACATTACTGCATAATGTTTCTCTAAATAAAAAAATAAAGCTCATTTTGTTTCTATTTACATGGTAGTGATTTGTAAACCTGCTAAAACTTCCAAAATAAAGTTATAAAAATATACCATTGCTATTTCTTCAGTTTCTCTTTCCTCAAACATCTTCCCTTTAGAGAGCTCAGTAATCACATGACTCAGTAATGCTTCCCAAGACTTTTCTCCATTGCATGTATTCTGTGAGTAAAGAAAAAGGCAGATTCTAATTGCATCAGTCATACAAAAAAAGGAGAAAATTGTTTCTATAGAAGCTGCAAAGGTGAAATATATTTGCTTTAAAGCAATACACACATTCTGACTTGAATAGAAGAGATGCATATGGTATTGGAAGGGTAATGTTTTAAGCACAAATAAATACTGCATAACAATACCCAGTATTTGGAATCAAAACAATATTTGGATAGTGAAAAGCTACTAAAATCAAATACAATTCGGATGGAATATATTTAGCACATATAGTGAGGTTAAGTGGCAGTTTTGAAACTGTAATGTGCTATAATGCATTAATTAAACTGAACCGAGAAATGCTTGCAATTTAGATATACTGAATGAGAAAGAAGCTATCCGAGAATGTAATGCTATGTAGAGAATGGGTAATATTTATTACAGGCAGGAAAAAATTGTTCAGTTGAATTTATTTTTTTTAATCAGCCACTTAGTTTTGTGCCATAATAATTATGTGTTAAGAACACGAATAATTACAGAAAGCCATGAAAAACAAGCAGCCTATTTCCATAAATGTCTTCCTTTAAATTACACAAAAATACCCACCAGAAGAAACAATATTAGATACAAACTTTAGTTCATGTTAGAATAGTATAAACATGATCAACAGAAAAAGACAAAACCTCATCAGGACGATACCAAAACGGTTGAAGATGGGATTGGTCCTGCTTTGAGGAAGGGGTTGGACTAGATGACCTGCTGAGGTCCCTTCCAACCCTAATCTTCTATGATTCTATGATGGGCTGTAATATATAAAACTCTACCAAATGAACTAATATTCATTTCCCTAGCGTACAACAAAATTAATCATCTCTTTTTATCAGTTTAAACTCCTCACTGTGAGTGAAATTCACCACAGGGACTAGGCTAAATCCTTTTCCCCATTTAGGTCCTTAGCTCAGGCTTTAAGCCAATGGTCTCCAATGTTTTTTGTTGTGATGATTTGGCAAAGAGATGTTCTTCTTTTCACCCCCATGTTCCATCTCTCCATGACTCTCAGTACCACTATATGTACTTTCTTCTGCCCATTCACACATTCATCTATCCTTTCGAGTCCATTCTTTTCCCTGGGCTTTCATTTCTTTCTTAAAATCTTTTTCCTTCTTTTTCTCCCTCCTCATTACTGCTTCTCCTGCCTTATTCCATCAGTCACCAAAAGGCTTGCAGATTGATTATGGTTTCATTGGGCTGGATTTCATGTAATCTCATGGCTGAGCTGAGTAACACAGGAGCAGACACCCCAAACTTGACATTGAGCTACTACTTGAATCTGTAAGCCTGTACATATGCCAGTTGTATTAAGGCACCCCACAGAAACAAGGATGGAAGGCAGGCTGCTGTCAGGAGCTACCAGAGATGCTTCAATTGCCACTACTGGTCTATGTCTGCTGAAGGGTGCGTGTTGAATTTGGTGTCCGGTGGGTAGTTCTCTGCCTCTGTCACGCTTTACCTAAAGCAATGTATGAAGCCTTCTGCACTGGTGGGAATATGTCAACCTTCTTGAATTGATAGATTTTCAGTTACCATTCACTTTGATTTCCCCACACAAACCATGGACTGCCCTCAGCAGTAGGGCGTCGTTTAATGTAAAACTACTACCCACGTAACGTTGTTAAAATCCCTGCAAATGAAAACACCAGTTTTTCTTTCCAGAAAACAAAATACACTATCAATACATATTTAGCTGCATATGTCAAGAGGTTTCACCACTGGTGATTCTGAGTGCCTTTCAGATGGAAAAAAACCCTGCTGCTTCATAAATCCATTCCCTGATCCATGAACATAATTTGCAACCCTAACGCACAAACTGCCTTATGTTCTAAAAAAGCTATTATTCTGCTAAAGAAAAAAGTTTTTGTGTATAGCAAACCTGACTACAGTATGCCATAAATTCTCTGTTTTCACTCAATAAAATATTTCATTGTAGATAGCACTTGAAACATTTAAAATATATGTTCAGATAAAACCTGACCCATTCTACCAGCATTTTATGAAAGATAAAAAAGGTTTCCTACATTGATCAAGTTGACTGTGAAAGAATATAAACTGGCAGTGCTCTTATCTACTTCAGGCACTCTTCAAGTCACAGATTTACACCTGTAAAATTGTCTGTCACTTAGGTCTCATTTAGATAAACAGAAAGTGCACAGACCTCATGTTAAAATTATGGGTTTGAAATTTAACTCTTATTATGACAGTATCCTGTGAAAAAATATTTCTTTAACAATAATCCAACATCCATCCGATTGAACAGTAGCCTCAGATACCAAATACCACATCCAGACAAAATGAAATTTCATTACTTAGACCCCTTGGGACAAACTACTGACTTACACATACAGTTTTTAAGCGCATGTGCTGACCAGTGTGGCTAATTTGTGATTACATATGAAAACTAGGCCAGGTCTCTCAGTATTCTTGTAAATATTACCAATGGCAGGGTGGTGAAGGGAGGTTGCCTAACTGGCCCACAATATTGCTAAATTCCTCCTCTGGCTCCTTACTCAGTTGTGTACAATATATTGCATTTTGAGAGGATTGCACATGGCTAGTGATGAATAACTATGAACAAAACTGGAAAATTCCATATTTTCTTTGCAGACAACCTGCTTTTTAATTTACTGAAATGAGTATATTAGATTGCTATCTGGTACATCTAACAGGACTTCAATTTTACAGTGAGAGGAATACTCTATTCCATTATACCTAGCTAAAGAATCCATTTTTTAAAATGTCTTATTCTCAGTCTATAAATCGGTTCTTCATTGATGGCACATTGTGAAACTTCCAAAACCCATTCATATACTAGAGTCTATCTGATTTTCACTGTCATTCAAACACATAAAATTACGCACAGAGAAAAGAATAGGCAGCACTTTCTGTTTATTAGAAGCAGAAGAATAATCTTCTGCACTGGGGGAATGACTGTATCATGCTTGGACCTAATGAAGAATTTTCTTTCTGTTCCAACAGCTAATTAACTATTTCCAATAACCAATTTTGAGATCTAAGTTGACCTTGGACACGTCACCTCAAAAATTTCCCTATCCTGGCAACAACATATTGACACCACTATATATTAACCAGAAATGCACTAAATAATCTACACATGAATTTTTAAAAAATGAAAAGTAGGACTAATGTGTAAAATTAAAATACTATTACTTTAAGTATTTTTATTAGTACTTTTGTAGATTTTAGTGCTCATATCAGTGAGAGACTGACATCACTAGACATAGAGGCAGGATGTAAGCTTTTAAACACAACTTTGCAAATCTATCGTATGACAATACTAGACCTTCTATATACTACAAAGATAATTACTTATGCCAAAATATGTAGTAGTAGTTTTAGGAGAACAAACATCCACTGAGATTAGGACTAAAAGGAAACAAATTTGACTCACTTGTTACTTGCACAACAGTTGAAACAGAGATGAAGTTCTAATGACGCTAGGTCACATCTATTCTACGTTCACCATTGCAATGATATAATATCCTAATAAATGCTTCAGAAATTTCATAAACAATCTTACCAATATATAGTTTTTAATAAACTGACCAACCTTTTTCAGAGCTCCTGAGTTCTTCCACGCCATCCTGTCCTCAGCGCTGCATTTAACAGAAAATGCCGCCAGGGCTTGGGTGTACAATAATGTGAACAGCACCTTTACAATGCAGGTAAAGTGTTCTATAAGGTAAACAAAGAATCATTGTGTTTCACATTTTTTAAACCATGACTTCAAGTTTATTATAGACCAATTACACAGTCTCTTACAATTTGCAAACATAACGCTTCTTAAACGAATAACAAATCCAATATGAAAAGTGCCAAAACCCAAAACACACAAAATCACTTTTAAAGTATGGATAAGGCATGTCTACACAGCAAAGAAAAACCTGCAGCTGGCCCATGCCAGTTGACTTGGGCTCACAGGACTGTTTCATTGCTGGGGAACGTCCGGGCCTCTGGGACCCTTCCACCCCGCAGGGTCCTAGAACCCAGAAGACCACATGGCAATGAAACAGCCACACAGCCCAAGCCTCACAAGCCCAAGTCAGCTGGTGTGGACTAGCTGTGGGGTTTTCTTTGCTGTATAGAGATACCTTCAGTTATGGCAGACAATCCTGGAGCCTGTGAAGTCTTCAATGTACAGGAGAGATACACTGCAAGTATCCTTTCACTGCCCTGAAAATTCACCTCAATCTTGATCAGCAATGACTTCCTTCTAGGGGCTTTACAACATTTGTCATGTTCACATGTTACTGGAAAAAGTTACTGATGAGATGCTCACCACAACTGACTAGCAGACATAGACAATAGCAAATTACACACCCTATCATGTCAGCAAACCTGTTTAAAATATCTGGGGTTAATCATGGTTCTAACAAATATTGAAATAGGTGCTGAATGACCCAAATAATCACAGCAACAGGAGCATTCAGAATATTTATTTAATTTAATTCCTGACCCCCACTTTCATTTTTTCAAATTCCAGGCCTGCCACAAGTCACTAGTTCCTGCTTAATGCAGTATCACACCTATGACTGAACTTAGTAGAAAACAGAGCAGGGATATGGGGATAAGATTACAACAGGATTTATCTTGTATATAAAAATATAAACTATGTTTCAACTTTTTGAGAAAGAGATTTCTTTTATTTCAGAAGCCCTCATAATTGTATTTACACACACACACACACACACACACGTATAATAAATAGATTAGATAGATAGACAGGCAGGCAGGACATCTCTCCCCTATAGGAAGGCTCCAATCTGCAGTGGGTGCAAGGAACTGCTCTGAAATGAACTGTGGGCATCTGGCAATCAGAGGCAGACCAGACTTCACAACATTTGAAAGGGAAAAAAGGTGAAAGTTATGGTTAAAGTGGAGATGTGCTAAATGTCCCTTTTTCTCAGCTTATTTGAGGTTTACAGCATTCCTTGCTTCCAACAATTTCATTTTTTCAATTTTGCAGATCACCTTTAAAACTTGTTTCTATCACCTACCTTTCCTACTTCAA
Organism: Emydura macquarii macquarii; assembly: GCF_026122565.2. NCBI lineage: Eukaryota > Metazoa > Chordata > Testudines > Chelidae > Emydura > Emydura macquarii. The sequence continues at coordinate 76,081,693 of NW_027131390.1, forward strand.
GTCAAATCAGTCCCATATTACATTGACTATTTTCTATAGCAGCATAACTGTAACTCTGATTCATATTAAAAATAATGGGAGTTAGGCACTTAAAACAAGTTCTCCCCAGATTTTGGTAGCAACATGGTGCTATTTTATTTACCTAATATGATGCAAAACTGGCTTAAATTTGTCCCTCCTTAACCAAGGGCTGAGCAAGCTCTGTTCATGAAAACAAACAAGAGTTGAGGTGCATCAAATTAAGTGCTTCCCTATCCCCACATGCAGCATTCGAGCAAGGCTGAGGGGCTGCAGCAGGGGTTCCTGGTCACTGGACCCAGATTCATTTGTGTACTAGACCACAGGATTCATTTGTGTACTAGACCACAGGATTCATTTGTGTACTAGTGACAATTTTTACTTTTTTTGTTTCGTAAATGCTCACAGGAAATCCACAGACAGAAACCTATGGATTTTCACATTCTTTAAACGCTATCTGAACATCATATATTACTAAGCACATTTACATCTAAATGGTCTATGTAATTGAAAAAGTACTAGTTTTTTTATCATCATATGTATTCCCTGTTAAATAAACCAATGCACATGCTTTATGTTGAGATAGGAAGTAAATACACTAGTTTTCTTATAATGGATTTCATAGTATGTCAGGCATTTGTTTGTCATCTTCTACTACTACATCCTCCCCAGTGAGAGTGTAATCTCCTGAGACTCTATCACTGGCCCCAAGAACCTTATCTCTTCTTTTTTATCCTCCCAGGCCCAGCAGACAGGCATGCTTTACCTCTGCTTTAAGCTACAGCACCAAAAATAGCAGTATGGACTTTGCAGCACAGACTAGCCATTGGAGTATGGACTGCAGAGGTCGGTCAGGCTGGTACTTGGGATGGCTAACCCAATATGCCACCAACCATGCTGCAACATTCACACTGCTATTTCTAGCACGCTAGTTTGAGCAGACTTAGAGCGTCTGTCTATTGGGGCTGGGACGGAGGCAGACCCCCAGCTACAGTGTCGCCATAGCTCAGGGCCAGATCTTTAGGTCCATGAAAGCTAAGCAATGGTGCAGGACTTAAGGAGAGGGGCCAGCCCAAAAATAATTTAAATGAGGCTTTTGAACTCCTCCAATCGCCTCAGGGCAATTTGAAGTTTTGCTGGCTGTAAGAGCCCTCTAGGGTCAGTCATGTTTGCCAGGGATTGGTGGAATGCAAGGTGCTTCAGCTTTGCCCTCTCCTGTCGTTTCTCTAGGGGTGTAGAGAAGATTTCTTACCCTGTTGCACAAGAAAGCAAAGCAAAGGGACCTCCAGGAGAAGACACTTACAAGATAAAAAGTATATGATATAAAAAAAGCTCTTTGTAACAATAACAATTAAAATATGTTTTTAAAACTTATTTTATTTTTACCATTTATGATGTTTGTTGATGTTGTGTACTTCACTCAGCTGGACATAGAACTAGACTGGTTTATTTAAGTCATTCTCCATTCCATTAAAATCAGTTTAATCTTCCAGTTTTCATTCTGTTCTACTTAGGTTATTACACAGCATTCAATGCTGTGGTATCTTAGTTCCTTTTAGAATTATTAAATTAAACCAGGAGACTAGTATCTATCAAATGCAGTTCCTCTTCATTCATCTTCCCTGTACTGCTCCCTACTTCCAGGAAAAAGTGTGTTTTTAAAAGTAAGTTAATGTATTAATACTGTTCTTAGAAAATGCAAGGTTGGAAAAATAACTCTTGCATTTGTACCACACTATGGTGCAGTTGGTGTTACTCTTTAGCTCCTGCAGGAGAAAGTTCTACAGTATGGGCTAGCCCTCAAGAAAGCCCTGATTTCTGCACAGATAGGCTTCCCCCTTGAGGCAGATACCAGAGGAGTGGAGTCACATCGAGGGCAGTTCTGGTCTCAGAATGTGAGATGGTATTTTAGGTATCCTGGCCCAACTTTTTAGTGCTCTGACAATCAGGATATGGATCATAAATTTAACACGATGTTCTAAAGGGAGTCAGTGGCAGGAAAACAACACTGATGTGCTCTCAGTGACTTCTGTGCTGATGAGACCTGCTGATGCAGTCCTTTCCGGGCGGATGTTTTCATAACAAAATAGACTACGTTGCTCTTATCTAGACAGAAGGTGGAGTTATATGTTATTGTGACTACGTTATCATTAGCAAGGATGAGACTATTGCCGTGCTGTTGGTGTTTGGGTTTTTAACACCACTAAGGAATGCTTTTTACATCTATTTGTACTGTATTTTTAAAATAGATTTTTAAACAAAAACAACATTTTGGGCTCAAAATACTTGACAGTGTCCCTTTACACAGCCTAAGTTAAAGCCTGCTCAAAAAGAGTTTATAAGGGAAAGGCTGATAGACCCCCTAAACCTAGCAGTACTGCGAGGTAGCTCTGTGATATTCATTTATTCATAACTCAACATATTCCTTTTTATTCGGTCACTAATATCAAATTAAATGTCATATGCTGGAAGGCAACAACTGCAGTTTAAAAGAGTTTGCAAATTCAAAGGAAAGGGTTAGCCATTTTGCATAAATTGGAAATAACCACCTTACCTAAATAAATCTTTTTCTCTCTCTGAAACTTAAACAGATATTTGAAAAACATCTAAACAACAAAGGAAGTCAGCATTAAAACTTAAGATAATCCATAAAAGGCTAACCAAAACCCCTGAGTATGCATAATCTACTTTCAGAGGAGAAGCTGAAATATTTACTATTCATGTTAAGACTCTTTCTATATTTAGTCAAGATGCTTATCCAGTGATGAAAAATAAATGTTAATGTTCACCCAAGTTGCTGCTTGTTACTATTTTTTTTTGTGAGTCATTGAAAATTTATATTAAAAATATATCAGAATACCATAGGCCTGATTCTCAGTACAACCCGGACCCTTTATGGGTGCTAGACTGGCATTCAGACTATAAATGGCCAATGGAGGGAAACATTATGAAGAAAAACACTCCACTGTTGTATACGACCAGAGATGGCTCCTGAACAAGCATGGGAGATTATGTCACTGATGGGCCACAAGTCACTTAAAAACCTTAGAGTGGCATAAATTAGAACAATTCCCAGTCTGCTTTCACAGGTGCTCATGCTGAGCTGGTGGAGAAGCAGCAAGCTATAAGAAGCTCTCCGATGACTCATGCCCACCTCATTCCTGTACCAAGCAGAGTGCTGAGCTGAACAGAGGAAGCACTGAGCTCCATATTTTGTTTATTTGATAGGCGGTACTCTTCTTTCAGTCCGTACTTGACCAAAGTCCTTGCACGTTATTAGGGGGCCCTGTGCTTTCAAAGGTATCCTCTTTCTGGCAAGATTTTAAAAAGGATTGCTGTGGCTTGGTCATTAAAACCCCCCAGAATTATTTGTAAATTTGCCAGTGCAACCTTAATTTGGGCCCCGGATGTTTATGCATTGTGAGACAAGTCTTTAACTACATAATCTCATACTATTTTTTCCACAAGATGTCTGTCTTTTTTCTATGTTCAGAAAGAATGGGGTAACTGAAGGGGTAACTATTTAATATTTCTTTTTACCTCATCATTCAATGTGTGGCCCCGGACCTTATTTACTGCACACCATCTAAACCCTGGTCTGAATACAAAATTATTAATTTCCCATTGGGCTTTCCAACAGTACACAACATGAACAATGAATTTATCCTCACAACACCCCTGTCAGGCAGTATTATCGTCATCCCTATTTCACAGATGGGACACTCAATCACAGTGAAATTAAGGTCAAAATTGTGGTTGCCCAACTTGCCACACCTAGGTCCTGATTTTTTAGAGTACTTATCATGTATAGAATACTTTATATTTTCAAAACACAGCTCCTCCTTGACTTCATTACAGCTTTGAGTCAAATCTGACACCACAGTCTTAAATCAGGCACCCAGAAAATGAGGAACATATGAAAAGTTTGGTTTAAGTGATTTGTTGAGCATTAAGAATACTGTGGCAGAGGAAGGGGCAGAATCCAATTCTCAAGGATGGCATTTAACTGCCTTAACCATAAGACCTCCTTTCAGTTTCTGCAGTCTCCTGCCACATACTTACTACCTACTTCTGCAACAAATGTGGCAAGGCTCTGTGCACTGCATCATGGCTGCATAAATGTTAACCCAGAAGCACGTAAATTTGAATGTGCTTCAAGAGAGCAACATATTTGATCTCACACTGTAAAAATGAATTCACAGTACCATAAATATATGAGGATAATTTTACTTAATAACCATGCCAAGCAGGTCAAGCATATATTAGCTCTGCCCATCTTAGACTTTTTAGGTTTTTAAAATTCACAAATTGTTTCAGCAAATGAACAGAGTGACTATTTTGCAGGTCACCCTACACAGCAAGTGCTCTCTACACGTACAATGTGCACCCTCTTAGTCTTCTCTTAATAAATTGATGCAACTAGTGCACAGTAAATGTTCTGACCTCCACCATTAAACTTCTCTGTAATAAAAGACTTAATTTGTATTCTTTCTTTATGATGGGTTCAGATCAATTTTTGCTCTCTGAATGAAGAGACTGAACAATATAACAGTATTATTTTGCCTTAATCAATGTAGGAGTGAAAAAGATACCAAGGCCATGCAACAGTTAATAAGGTAGTTAATGCAAGTTCTACACCTATACTTGAAGGGCATTACATGAAGTTTTGGGTCCTCCTTCTAAAGTGCTCATGTTCTCAAAGAATATTATGTAGATATAATCAGATCCCAAAAACGAATATGAAGCAAAAAAGATGAATTGACACACTAAATACTTGAAGAATAAAATAATTATAGTTTACCATAGGGACCACAATCCAATGTACAAATATTTTATGAATTTAAAGTTGCCTGTACTCCAAAGGAATGGCATCGGAATAGAATGCAGAACCCAATGCCAGTATAAAATGGTCTCTAAAAAAATGAAGGGAAAAAATCTTGCATGTATTCTAAACACAGATTCTGTTTGTTCTTATGACTCAGAGCCCCCTGGCACTAGATTTAGCATCATATTACACCATTTCTTCTATGAAATACTTTAGCTTAAAGTTGGAAGAGCATTCTAAGGATAGGTATGTATAAGACCACACCCCATACATCCTCTTTGCCTCAGAATCCCCACGTCCAGTCCTGCCACAATTGCTGTGCTCTGGAATCAAACTGAAAAGTTGTGGAAAGCTTGGGAAGCTGCATGGTGAAATGTGGATTCTATTCGCAACTCTACCACTGACCTGCTGTGTGATCTTTGGCAAGTCACTACCTCGTTACATCTCAATTTCACCATAAGTAAAATAACAAACATGATACATTGCTTTGTGAATTACATTCACATTACATAAGAGCTAAGAGCATATATAATTCTATGTACATTATTATTATTATTATTCTATGTACAACTAATAACAAGAACAACAGGCTTCACTGAATTCCCATCTCTGTTTGGAAAGCAAGAATTGTAGAACACTTTCCCTCCTTTTTGTTTAATTTTCTTTATAGAATAAGAATCACAAAAAAGTGGTGGATTTTGGTTTTACTGATCCTATTTTTCCATTTCCTACTTAATGCTTCATAGACGTAAAAAGTTTATATCCATCTTTTCTGTCACTTCGCCTTTCCCCTTTCAACTGTAACATATTCTAAGTAAAAGCAAAAACAAAAGAAAATGTGTGGAAGATATATAACATTTTACAGAACTCTCTACATTAAGTCTTGCTGTTATTGGATGTTGTCTTTTCTGATGTAAAAATGTACCTGCACACAAAGCTGTCCTACATTAAATAAAATAGCTACAGGAAGCTTAAATTATTTGCGCCTGGGTTCGTTCTTTCCTTGTATAAAGAATAATTTTAGAGACACGTTCTGCAGAGTTTAATCTCCTTAGAGTTTAGTTACCCCAGTTTCTTAAGTCCTTCTGATGACAGTCCACATTTAAAATAAAACACAGTGAAATAACAAATGTTTTATTTTTGTAACAAACTGTTTCTCACTCTTAAATTTGATTCTCTTTAGATTAGTAGAAAACCAAATCATTCTGAGAACATATTTTTCAGTGCATTACAAAAAAAGTACATTATAGCACAAGTTAAACAAAAAACATAACTAAAAAAAATATTTTGGTTAAGTCCTTCTGCTACCTAGGTAGCACAGTTACAGACGACATCAGCATCGATAAAGTCAGCTGCCTTATCTTTTGGTCATGGACAAGATGGACGTAAGGGATGGGTGGGTCATCTACAAAAAAGACTTTGGACAAGATGGGGGGAGAGGGTCAAAGTGTTCACAAAATGCCAGATTTATAGAGCTGTGTTCCCTTGTCTTCTGTATTCGTTAGATTGCCCCCTTTATCACCAAACTCTGCTACATGGATTGCATCAAGCGGCACATACATTCTGCCAGACTGGACTTAATGACCTGGGAGAATACAGCCCATTGCAGGTGAGCTTAGCACTCTGCTACAGAGGAAGCAGAACATGCAATAGAATATCATCACACCACTTCAGCCGACAGCAGGTGGGAATGTAGACACCAACGTGCCCAGGCACATTTCTTGAACCCTACATATGGAAACTGACTTCCAGTCATAGTCATATGCGAATACAAGTGACAGTCATATATAAACAAAAAACATAAAATTACAAAAGGATACACCCAATGCACTTTAATTTCCCAATCCTGAGCTGAGTTTTAGTGGAACACTCTGCTCCCAGTGGCAGATTAAAATTTATGTGGTCCTTGGCACAAAGAACATTTGGGCCCCCCACTGCCCAGGGGTGCTGGAACCAGGGAGGGGTGCCAGGGGAGCCATGCCTGCCAACTTTTTAACATGGGCATAGTAGCCTTGGGCAGGTACAGAGAGGTGCTGGCAGGAGTTGCACTTTGCGGTGGGACCTCAGCTCCTCCACCGTGAAGTGCAGCCCCTGCTAGCAGTGCCAGCCTCTTCCCAGGGTGTGGGCTAAGGTGGCCAGAAGCCAGAGCTAGGACATGGTAAGGGCCACCCAGGAAGCCTGGGCCACTGTGGGGAGGCCCGGACCCTCCACCTGCCCTGGGCAGTGCACCCCAGGGGACAGGGACATCGACTGGGGGCTGCTCCCAGGCTTTACAGCATGTTTATACTGCAATGTAACCCAAAGGTTAGTATTCAGGCTTAAGCATAACCCCCCCTTCCATCTACACACAAATCACACTAACCCAGGACTCCATAGGGTGCAGGGGCCGAGCCTGAGCCAAGCCAGAACCCAGGGTTTAAGCCCTATTGCTTTGCAGCGTAGACAGAGACCCAGTGGACACATGCTCTGGGAGTCTGCCAAAAGTATCCCACGGTCCCATGGACTGACTTTCTTTGTCCTCTGGACAGTCAAGTTTTCCTACACTGCACACAAAGAGAGAGCTAGAGCAGCCACATTTTGGGAAGGTACTAGGAAGTCTGGGATATGGGTGGTCGGACTCAGGCTGGCAAAATGCACTGTTGATGCTGGAGCCCCAGATTGGGACCCAGGTTTCAACAATTCCTAACCAGGTATTCCAAATGAGTGTAGAACTCATGCCCTAAATCAGGGGTGGGGAACCTTTTCCCTGCCAAGGGCCATTTTGATATGCCTACCGTCATTCGCGGGCCATGCCGCCGAATCCCGCCGCCGCCGCCGCCAAGGGGCACTGCCCGCCGCCGCCGTGAAACCGCGCCGCCGCCGACTCCACCCTCGCCGCCGAAATGCCGCCGCCGTTTCCGCCTTTTCGGCGGCGCGGTTTTACAGTGTCCGCGGGGTGCCGTGGGCCAGTAGCCGCCTCCGAGCTCCCGCCGCCGCCGAAAATGGGCAGACGGCGGCAGGGTTTCCGCGGCAGGGTTTCGATGGCGCGCACTTCCCGCCCGCCCGCGGGCCGGATCAAATTCTTTCGCGGGCCGGATCCGGCCCGCGGGCCGGAGGTTCCCCACCCCTGCCCTAAATTAACAAACTCACGGTCTGCTAACTCAACTTCTACTAACCCTGAGCTTACATTGCAGAGTAGACATACCCTTCGGCAGCCAAATGCCTGTCTTCCCCTAGTGTGTGAATCATTGTGGGCCTTAGGCAGGAGATAGGCACCTAGGGCCTAAAGTGAGGCAGCAGTGCACATGCTTAGGAGTCAAGTCATAGGTGCCTAAGGAACTTTTACTGAACAAGTAAGCTCAGACACCTACAGGGCTAGGCAACAGCTGAGTAGGATTACTGTGGATCGCAGTGGTGCCTAGAATTGGGAGTTAGGCACCTAAGTACCTTCATGGATTGCATCTTAAGTAAAAATAAAGAACTGTAAAATAAAAAGCTGAGTCACCTTATTTAGGGCCATATGCTGACTACTCACAAAATAAGCCATGGTCAAGTGTCCCTTGTAAAAATATAGATACAGTTCAAATATCTTTATCTTTGGTAACTAAGGCCTGGTCTACAGTGGCAATGGAGGTTGACGTAACGCTGATTACATCGACCCCCTAAAGTATGCGTCTCCACTGGCACGTAAGTTCTGCCGATCTAAATCGTGGTAAAAGTCAACCTAATAAAACCACCTCCGCAAGTGGCGTAGCACTGAAGTCGAATTCCATGGGTCGCCTGCTTCAGTGTAGGCAGAATGCAAGGTAAATCGATGGCATTGGCTTCTGGAAGATATCCCGTAATGCTCTGTTGTGACCACTCTGGACATTTGCGCTCTGCTGTAACGTGGCCATGTAAACAGGAAATAGCTCCTCCCCATAAGCCCTGGGAAATTTTGAATTCCCATTTCCGGTTTGCACAGCGTGGAGAGAGCTTTGTAGATGAACTGCTCAGGGTGACTGCATGGCCCAAACGCGCTCCAGCATGGAGTCAACCAGAGGTCTTGGATCTCATCGATCTGTGAGGCAAAGAGTCTGTTTTGGCTCAGCTCTGAGCCTGCAAAAGAAATCTTAGAGAAGTTTGCAACATGTTGGAGAAGGGGCACAACAGGGACGCACAGCAGTGCCACGTTAAGATAAAAAAACTGAGGCAGGCTCATCAGAAAGCTAGGAAAGCTAACTGGCTCCTTACCCAAAACATGCCGCTTTTATGAGGAGCTGCATGTGATTCTCGGTAGTGACCCACCACTGTGCCACCACGCAGCATCGATACCTCAGCAGAATCCCAGTCCAGGATGAATGAGGAGGACTCTGTGGACGAGGAGGATGAGGAGAGCAGGGTGCAGGAGAGTGGGGTATCCATTCCCCCTAAGAGCCGAGACCTGTTCATTACTCCAGAGAAGCCCTGCCACACACAGGGCAGTGGGAATGATTCCGATGCCGGGGAAGGCACATCTGGTGAGTGTGCGTGGCAAATCTAATTTTTGAAGTTATGTCCCCAGTCCAGCTTCTTAAAAGGAGTTTGTGTTTTTGAGGGGATGGGCTTCCTGAGTGCTGCCAAATTTCAGTGGAGGGTTATTCCTGGAACAGACTATTTATGTGCAGAGGTATGCTCCGAGAATCCTCTGTGGATATCTCAAGGAAACTTTCATGTAGGTAATCTCTAATCCTTTGCAGAAGGTTTCTGGGGCGGGCAGCCTTATTTCTTCTGCCACGAGAAGAGATTTAACCCCGCCACTCTGCTATTAAATGAGCAGGCATTATTGCAGAACACAGCATAGCAGCATAAGAGCCAGGCCTGTATGCCAATGCTCGCAGCAAATCTTCCCTTTCCACCTGCATTACCCTCCGGAGATTGATATCACACATGGTCACCTACAGAAGATGGTGCAAGTTTAAAATACATGACCAGTACAGTCACTCCGTGTTATTCCTCTGCCGTGGCTGGTGTCCCTGGGCACCTCCCCAAGACCATTCCTAGTTCTGGTTTTGTTGCTATGGGTGTTACGAGTCAGGACACTGGTTGACCTATGTTTTCTGCTGCTACACTTCACCCGCAGCGTCCTCTAATCTGTTTTGCCCACCTCCTCCCAAACCAGCCCTTGGGATGTTACGGGAGAGCCCGGTGATCCCTCTCCTTGCTCAAGTATAAATTGTGGATTTTAGTGCTAATTAAACCTCTCCATAAGGGATACAAGGAACCCTTGCTTATCATTTCTGGAACACCTCTCCAACCCGTCCGCTACTTACAGATTGGAATGTGGGTCTGGTTAGCCTTGTGAACACGAAGGGGAGTACTTTTTACATTGTAACATTTCTTTGACTACTTTGGGTCAGCTAACAATGGCAACTTTGTGCTTTGCTTTTCTTACAGTCAACACTTCGGCCTTCAGCCCACCTTGCAGAACTCCTGCTGAAAGACTTTCCCAGATTAGGAAGTGGAAAAAAAAAATTGCGGGATGACATGTTTAGCGAACTAATGAATACCTTCGCGGCTGCTGACAGAGCTCAGAGCCTGGAGGATGTCCTTGTCTGAAAAACTAGACATGGACATGGAACACAGAAGATCAGAACAGGAGAATGATACACAACAGGAAATGTTGTGTATTGTGAGGGATCAGTCTGACATGCTGAGGCGTCTGGTAGAGCTCCAGGAAGAGCAGCAGCAAGACAGACTCCCTCTGCAGCCCCGCCAAAATGCTCTACTGCCTACCATTTTATACTCAATCGCCACCTCCAAGCGCTCTAGGAGGAGGCTGAGCAGGGTGCAGTATGTGCTGCACTCCACACCGGTGGAGGTGAGCAGAAAGATGCGATGGCCCCTTTAAGAACTGCACACAACCACAGTTGCTTGCAGAGTGACACTTTACAATGTTAACTTATCTTCCTTTCCCCCCATTGAAACGGGTCACGAATAAAACTTTGCAGATTTAAAAAACATCTGGCTTTATTCTTTCATAGCTTGAGTGGGGAAAGAAGGAGAGGGGGCCATTGGTGCAAGGGTCGGGGATGAGAAAGAGAAAGGCACAGCAGAGACATACATTACTGCGGTTCATTGCAAAACCAATTTTTCAATGCTTCCCATAGGCAAAGTGCTCTGTGGTTGGCTCTGAGCATAGCACTGGAATCTGACAGCTCAAAATTTGCAGCCAGCCTATCAGCCTACAGGCCCAACCCTGGGGGAATTTTTCACTCTTTGATTCACACAAATTATAGAGCACACAGATATAACTGATGGGATGTTCTTTTCACTGATGTCAAGCCTAGTGAGTAGACATCTCCATCTGGCCTTTAAACACCCAAATGCACATTCCACCACCATTCTGCACTTGCTGAGCCTATTATTGAAATGCTCCTTCTCGATGTACAGGTGTCTGGTGTAGGGCTTCATTAGTCAAGGGAGAGAGGGGTAGGCAGGATCCCCCAGATCACTACTGACGTTTCAACATCCCTAATATTTATTTTTTGGTCAGGGAAGAAAGCACCCACCTGAATCTTATTGAACAGACCGGAGTTCCTAAAGATGTATGTGTCATGCATCTTTCCTGACCATCCTACACTGATGTTGGTGAAACATCCCTTGAGATCCACAAGGGCCTGTAACACCACTGAGAAGTATCCCTTCCAGTTTATGTACTCTGTGCCAAGGTGGACAGGTGCTAGGATAGGGATATGTGTGCCATCTATTGCCCTCCCTACAGTTTGGGAACCCCATTGAGGCAAACAAGTCCACTATGTCCTGCACATTTCCCAAAGTCACTACTCTTCGTAGCAGAAGTTTATTAATGGTCCTACACATTTGCATCACAGCATCTTGTTTCCTGGGACCAGAACCAGCGCTCCACAGACTGAAGATGATGCGTGACAGCCTGCAGCAAATGTGAATTGTTTCACTATACGGCTTATAGCAGGGGGCCTCTGTAACATCGCTATTTTCCGTGCTGTGGCTCCTGTCTTGTCTTTGAAAATACTGCAGTTTAAGCCATGAGGTTTTTGTGATGCTCACAACGATCGTGCAGAGCCTCTCTGGCAACGGCATGCATGTGGCATAGGAAAACAGCGCAAAAAAACATTGGCAGTTTGTTTGGGACAAGAAGGGAGGGGGAGGAAACACGTTGCGTCATGGGAGGACGACAAGCTTCCCAAAAACCTCTGCGGCTAGTTGCACTGTGGGATAGCTACCCATGGAGCACTGCTTTGAATGTTGACCCAAGCGTGACGAGTGGAGACGCAAGAACCCGACACAAAGAACGTGGTGTGATCACGCTCCTGCGACTTCTACAATTCGGCGGGTGAAAGTCAATTTAAAGTAAATCGACTTTACTCTGCAGTGTAGATATACCCTCTGACTTCCATTCATGTGTGTCTATTTAGAATTTATACCAAGTTATACTATATGCTGACTCTATTATAGTTGCTGCATTACTGTAATTATTTTTGTACGTGACCTCCTAATATACATGATTGCTGCAATTTGAACTCTTAAATTCAAAATAAATTACTATCTTTCACCCTTAGGCACTTAGTTCAACCTGAAATATTGAGCTGCCCCACTAGAGAGAAGAGATGAAGGTCATGCAAAGGACACATTTTTTCCAATAAAAGAACTTAATAGTTTTTCTCAGGCTTCAGGTCTTTATTGTATTGGTTGACTGATAAGGTGAGAGAAGACAGGGGACACAGATAAGCCTGTCAAACCACAACGAAAATTTCTGTTCAATGCCACTTTCTGTAGATAAGACAGAGTCACTATTTAAGAAAACACAGCAGACAAGCTCTGACTTGCCATGTTTTTAAAACCAGCATGAACGCGCACAGTTATATTTACAATCATCTAAATATATGCATTTTTGTAGCATACCTTTGCGCAATGGTTGTGGCATGGTTAAAATCTGGATAAGCAAAAGGGATGAGACATCTCTGTAAAGCACTGGAACCTCTGGTAATTCTTCACTGTTCATCCTGAAAAATTAAAATAATCACTTTTGACACTAGAATCCATCTTTCATTTTTACATTTTACTCATGCTCATGATCCACAAACTCCTGGCCATTCACAAAAACAACTTATAAAAAACCTTTAAATTCTGGCAGGCACTTTAACTTGTTTCTCTTCAAAAGGTTTAACTTACATATGCATATAGATTCGCATGTGCACGCATGCACACACCACTGCAGCACTCAAGCCTTAAAACTCTGTCCTACAGGATGAATTCCACTTAAAAACAATGAGATGCTATAAAAAAAACTTTTCCTTCCTTCATGAGATGAATAAGAACCATACTGCCATATGAGTAAATGTTTATTGCACTGTATACACAAAGTCCAATAAAAATACTTCCATCAGTAATAATAAAAATGTACAGATAGGCAAAGTAAGAAAAATGCTGCTTTAGAACTTATTAGAGTTTGATTTAAGGATATTTACTTTATATATATTGACATGTGACATTGCAGTTTGTGTTTTAACGATTATAAAGCTTTAGCTTTTTGAATCTCAGCATCTACTGTCAATGAATAACTATTGTCTGACTCCCCTGTTGTCTGATCCTGCCATAATTTTCTGCAACTGTGAAAATTTAAATTGATTTAAAAAAAAAGAAAGGCTTAAAAACCCAATATTTTGCACAACTGTAAATATCTAAATTGATAAAAATAAAAACCATACTTAAAAAATAAACATTAACAAATAAACATAAATATTTAACAAATACACATATTATCCATCAAAATTATAACAAAAACAAAAATGTTATTCTGCCAAGCCTACAAATGTAATAGTAAAGGAAAAACAAGTCATCTGGATTTCTGCCCAATTAGGGTCTGAATCCTGCAACATTTTATTAGAGCCGTAAGTTTTATGAAAACATTCATATGGCTACATTGGTACAGAGAGCAAGCACAGAAAAAGGTATTACAGATTTAATCAGCTTAATTAAAAAATAATATGTTATCAGTTATCTACTTGTAAGTAGGCTATGTTAACAAGTACTAGTGGCATTTTTCCAGCTTGGTAAATGGCTTCAAGTACCCACGATATTAACATGTAGACCATATAGTAACACCAACTGGGTCAGATATTGCAATCTAAGTAACAAAGAAAATACACCTCGCTAGATGGAGTGCATTTTTCATGGGTTCCAGAGCAACAGAGATAGCCAGCTCCCTGGGAACACCTCACTACACCCCTCTGAATGGGAGTGGGGGACACCTCACCTCCACCCCCCAGATGGGAGTGGGGAACACCTCACCTACACCCCCTGGATGGGAGTTGGGGAAGAGGAGATCTCAAAAAGGAGCAGCTGGGAGGCAGTGCTATACATACTCCCCTTAGTTCCTCTCCCACTCCCGCTGGCCTGAAGCATGTATATATCTGGAAGAGGGGGGAGGTATTGCTTCTTTCTCATTCTCCTGCCCCTGTTGTGGGACCTGGGGCTGGGGGAGGGGAGGAGCACCTCATATGGCATCCAGATACCAGAACCTGTCCTGTCCACTCCTGTTGTCACTGAACAGTGGAGGGGTAATGGTGAGCCAGCTGATTGGCTCTCACCTGCCAAGACAGGGGTGAGGAGCTGCTTCTGCTTGCTGCAGATGAGTAGCCATTTTGGGTTCTGTTTCAGCACCAAACTTCTCCACCCTTATCTAGTGAGCTAATTCTCTTCTGACACTGGGAACTAGGCTGTCTGTCACATTTTGTTTGGGGTCTGGAAGGGATTTTCCCCATATAGCAAAACTGGCAAACTGCTATGGGGGTTTCCATCTGGCATCCTGGAGTTCCAGTTTGGGGGTTTAAATTACATTTGTCACAACTTGGTGGGTTCCAGTATGGTTGATGGGTTATAAATGGTCAAATGTGAGCTCCCAGAACTCGCTGGGCTACTTGGGCATAGACCCTGAGCATGGCATTGCAAGTCCCATGCAGTATGTGGCTCTCCTAATTTCATCTCATCTCACCTACCTCCTCTGTGGAGGTGGGGAATGGGTTGGGACTCTGGTTTCCAGCACCAGTCCCTGGTCAGACCTGAGGCTGCATTGCCCTTACATCCACCCTCAGATCTGTAGAACCTGGGACCATTGCTGCCCAACTGAAACATGCACTGTAACAGCCCTGTCAGATAATCGGGGAATGATTCTCTATTGGTTAATACTTTTAATAAAGTTGAATCCTCTGCAATTAACCAGACTATGGTGTTTGTGACTCATCATTTCCGTTACTGTAAAGACTTTTAACAAGACTGCCCCTTTGGAGAGTTAAAAATTCTTGAGAAAGGGGGTTTGGAGTGAATATACCACTGAGCTGGCATACATGGTTAGCACAATCTCACTGACTAACTGTCTCTATGACCATGATGACAGGAGCCCTTAAGGAAGGATTCAGTAAAAGGAGTTTTATTTTATATCTATATTATCGCCTTTTCTTCTTGAAAACTAACAGTGTATACAGTGAGCAAAATTGACCGAGTATAAATAAAGCCACTAAAAACAATATGTGTTAACAGTTAGAATTCTAAAAAAGGGTATGAGGGGGGTCAAATTTTCAAAAGCACCTAGACCCATTTTCAAAAGTGACATAGGCACTCCATCTCTATCCTTAGAGGTTTTTAAGGTGTGGCTTGAGAAAGCCCTGGCTGGGATGATTTAGTTGGGGTTGGTCATGCTTTGAGCAGGGGGTTGGACTAGATGACCTCCTGAGGTCCCTTCCAACACTAATCTATGATTTAGAAGCTTATGTCTCATTAAAACGTAGGAATTTAGGCTCCTAAATCACATAGGCACTTTGAAAATTTTACCTATGGTTAATTTTATTTTGTCTTTTGTGAGATAGATTTATAAAAATTGTATTACACTGGTGCCCTGAAATTATAAACAAGTCCTTTTAATAAATTTCTCACCTTAATAGTTTTCTTCTAGAATTTTAAATTTATTTTAAAAAAGAGAAAGAAAAAGACCCTTAACTCTACTTGGTCATATTTATATTTGAAAAGTTCTTTCCTTCAGGAAGCACCAGAATTAAAGCCTTTCACAGCAATAGATAAGTAGGTCAAATGCCAATTCTGGCACGATAAATTAGATAAGATTCCAATTTATATAATATGCAGTGATGACTGGCAAGATCACAAAAAATTATGGAAGACTCACCTTTTAAATGTGAGAACAAGTGAAATGCTTCCCTAATTTATTCATTCCACATGAATTGGAGAAGTAAAGCTATATGAAATGTCAAGGTTTTAGATAAGCTGCTTCAGTCTACGTCAAGCACTGCAGCACGTTAAGCACTTAAAAAGCGCTCTGTCATTCGTTAACAGCCTAAGAAACTTCTTCATTATGACATTGAAGCTGCATTTATAAACTCTGTTTAGAGTATGGAAATTATCCATCCTGCTAATCCCCTATGCATATGAGAAAGCCTGATAAGTCTGACTTCCCAACAGATTGTACCACAGTAGCAGTTAATAAAAAGCAAGCTAATGTAACATCTCATGGTGCTGAAGCAAGGCACTTTAAAATGAACCCATGCATCCATTTTGAAAAGAGGTTTGTACGATACAGTACAAAGAGGTACCTTCTGATGTGTCCATACATGGAAAATTTGTTACTCAATTTCCTTTCTGGGACTAATCTCTCCTCCAGTCCAAGACAACTAGGCTGCATTTCTCTGGCAGAACAGAAGTTCATGGGCTGGGACTGGGAGCAATTGTGGAAATATTCCACTTTACCCTTCAGTGGCTCCAGAGAGGGTCTCCTTGAGTAAAAAGCACCTCTTAACACCTCTGGGTTTACTCCATTTGGCCTGTTTTGTGATGATGAAGGGGAAGGGGAACAAAGCCATTGTATGGATGATCTCATTCAGGGAAGACAGCCCTAGAAATGTGAGTCCCCCAGGGAGAGGAGAGAATGACACTGGGTGGGGAGTGAGGGGGGAGAAAGGGAAGTGAAAATAGTTTGTAGCCACCCCCCAATCAGCTATAAAAATTGGGACTTGCAATAATTAAGGTGGGAACGCTGAACCAAAGCTCTGTTTGCATTGTCAGGCAATCTGATGCAAGGGAAGAGGAATGGCCAAGCACAGAAGCCTTATCAACAAGGACAAGCCTGTACCGCTGCTAAACTCTACCCTTTGTATTGGGAACCACGTAGGACATAACACAGTTTTATGTTGCTGCCCTTTTGCTAATTTTTGTGGGTTTTTGTAGCAGGTCAGTTTTTCATCTGATGAGAAAGTGGTGATGCAGTATCAAGATATTTTCTAATATGATTTATTTAAAGATTGTTCGTAACTCCTGTTTCCCTGAACAGAGGTGCAATCACAGCCTGTACATAGGTAACTCCCACTTGTAGAAATCTCAACTAATGCACCACTGTCACTGTCTCTTGGTCTCGGTCTCTCTTGGACTGTCTGCTTAAAACATTGCTCCCTTTTCCTCCCTCAGCCCCTAAGCCTTACCCCTAGAAACCCATATGCAAAGCTGCTCATTTAGGACCATACGGCCTCAAAAGGTGACTTGACCATTGATCTTCCTTTTGTGCAGCTTCTCTGCAACACACAGGAAATGGGCAGAAAAGGTTCGACTGCCCATCCAGGCAAAGAGTGCTTTAACTTGCAGCATCCTCTGAACAACTGCCTGGTGCACCTACTGTATAGAGGAACTTCACAACTTTCTATGGACAGTTGCATCCTGTCATATCATCCTTGACATTAGCACCTTCTGCCAAAACATTTTATCTGTCAATATAACAAACACAGAAGACTAAGCCACCCTGTAGAATTCAGTTTAAAGCAACACTGCTTTTATCCCAGATTTGGGATGGCTATGGCTTCATATGTGCGTGGCTAATGTGACATTGTATTAACTATTTCCTAAATTGTCTAGGGTTATTTATTTACATGGATAAAGTTGTATCCAATGATCTGTGTGCTGTACAAAAGTTAAAAACATGGCAACTGAGTAAAAAAAGACTATACATTTCTCCTTATTCCCTCTTGGACAATAAATCACTTTTCTATCCAAACCTACATCCCAATCAGATGCTTCCTTTCTACAGGAAAAGCCTGTGAAAATTGGATACACCAGCAGTACTGATCTGAAGTTCAACAAATCTGGGCTCTGCCAGACCAAGTGGGTGTGGGAAGAAAGTTCCCAAGTCATGAATTCATGACCAAAAATGTCCTGATGCTATCATGATTCTAATTAAACAAGGGAACTGTTCACTCAAGCACTTCAAAGAGGCATCACACAAGAATGGAGGAAATCTCTCAGATACCCAGGACCCTCACCAATGATGGAGGCAGACCTTAGCATAGATTGTAGCTGTTAGCAACTAAACAGCTGCGCACATTGAAATACTACTTTTTTTTTTTTTTTTTTTTTTTTTTAAAGAAACAGTATTATTTTGTTTTAATCCTATACATTTGGCATAATCTTTACAGTCTGATGTACGAATCAGTGCCAGTTGTGTGGAGGAAAACCAAGCTAAAAGTGTTAGCTCAAAAGTCAGGAGATTTTAATTCTTCTAAATTTGTATTTATTTAAACAAAGTTATTAACATAATATAAGAGTCGGAAAAATACAATGCAATGATGCTTGCGTTTTGTAGATAATTTACAAAGCTGAAAAGTAAAAAACCTTTTATGTAAATAATTTCCTTACAAAATCTGTTTTCAATTAAAATGTTTATTTAAAGTAAAAATGAGATAGAACAAATCCAGAGCGTTGGTAGGAAGTTTTGTTCTTTTTAAAAACAAAGAACTTGGATGAACAATACTCTTCTGACACAGAACTGGTTTTGCTAGTGTTGGTTTCTGTCTGAACGTTAGAAGTAGCACAGTGAACACATTAATGATGTTCAGTCAAAAGTTGTTTAGTTGCTGGGACTTTGTCATTATGTTGTTTACAATCAGAATAAGCAAGTGGTGCTATTTAAATCTTTTTCTTTTATTTACAGATATTCTCCTTTTGGAAAAATCCCAACCTGGGAAAGATGATGATTTAAATCACTAAAACACTTAGTTAGACTCAGAATGACAGAGTACGATCCATTTCCTAAGCCTGCACTGATACTTCTCCATCAACCTCCTAAGCTTCTGCAGATTATTGGTAAGAGTTGTAGTAAATCACCTTCTCATGACACTGAGTTCTCACAATATATGAAAAAGATGTACTTTCAAAAGACTCCATGAACTTTCAAATATCTTCAGGTCATACACAGTTCACTTGAAGATTTTATTTATTTCTTCGAATTCCAAAAGTGTAATTACAAGAGCTCATACTGTGCACCGGGTGCACACCGCACAAATTAAAATAATAAAATAATGCAAAAGGACTGGCCGCAAATATATCCTCCTCTGCCACCCTTTCCTCAACAGCGGTAGAGAAGAAAAAAGATGGGCTTTGCAGCATACTCACTAGGTTAACCAATCTGAGCTCCAGAGGACCAAGGCCCAAAACTGAGGAACCTTTCACAGAATGCCCAGCTCCCTCTCATTTCTACTGAGGGAGCTCCAGCGTGAGTT
The DNA here is from genome assembly GCF_026122565.2 of Emydura macquarii macquarii. Lineage (NCBI taxonomy): Eukaryota > Metazoa > Chordata > Testudines > Chelidae > Emydura > Emydura macquarii. The sequence continues at coordinate 76,101,067 of NW_027131390.1, forward strand.
CCTCTGCTGATCTGAACTGTGGCAGTATGACATGATGAGAAAGGCATTTCTTCAGGTAAACAGGTCTGGAACCACTGATTCAAAAGCTCAACTAGAAAAAAATCTTGTAGCTACACATAGCCAAATCTCCCTAATACCTCTCCATAGACATAGGTAATCTTTCATTTGTGATTCCCATTGTTAAACTTTAATACTATGAAATTATGCACGAGCAGTACCCACAATGCATGGCACAACAGGACAGGCGATCCCTGGTTGACCAACAACTGTTTGTAGAGATCAGAATTGAAATCTTAATACGGAGAAAACTTTAGAATGGTAACTTTCAAGCATTCTTCCTGCAGAGCATGTTGCACTAACCTGATCCTGATGTCACACAGTGTCATGTTTTACTGTAACAAGGTCCATATCCAAGAGAAAAGGCAGCAAATGCTTAACTAGAAGCAGGCGTGATCATTACAGTGATTTTTCCTAAATATCATAAATTATAACAGTCCCTGCCAGAGTCATCCAAGATCAGTTTAAGGCCCGCAAGCCTTTATCCATCAGTCCCCAATTTACTGGAAGCTCTTAGACCAATCTTTAGCAATCAGGACAGAGGAGAAGCCTGCGGACTGCAGAACTATGAGTGTTAACACAGCCAATGGCAGCAAGCCCATGTCAACGGACTCAGGCTCATGCCACCACATTAAAAATAGCCACGTAAACAGCACTTTTAAGTTGCATCTTGGGCTCTGAAGCCCAACCCCTTCAGAGCCGAAGCTGAAACATCTACACAGGTATTTTTAGTGTGCTAGCGTGAGTCCCATAAACCCAAGGCTATTGATCTGGGCTTTGAGGCTCATGCTGCAGGCTGTGTAGACATACCCAATATGGCCTCAAGCCATAGGGGAGCAGCTCATCTATGAAGACACTGCTCAAAGTGTGCAGAGAAGAAGGGACTCAGCCTCCTTCCAGTGCTACTAGCTGCTCCCCTAGGGGGATCGAGAAACAATGTGGTTTCAGAGGAGAACCTGGCCTTTCCCACCACTCTCTCAGTAGTGGCAGTCGCAGACTCTTTCCATCCTCCTCTCAATAAAAAGAGGCAACAAGGCAGAGAGATTGAGAAAAAGCAGAGAAATCCATTGTCCCTGGCTATCTAAGTTAAAAGGTTAAAATGCACAGAAAATTACAAGCCCTATTTCCCACCACTCTGAATTTTGGGCGTACTAGGCTTATCAATGTTACTTTAAAATCATAAATATGAATCTCTAATATTTTGTATAAAGCAGATTTGAAAATTCTCCGCAAATAAATATATTGTGTGTTAGACATGAAGTTTGGTATCTTACATGCTACGGAATTCAGATTGCTGACAAATAAAGATTTTTAGCTTAGAAATTTGTAACTCATTCTGTGATAAGGGACCATTTTGTCCACAGAACTATACTGATGCTGGGTATTTTAAAATACTTACTGTGAATTCCTATCCTGCATTAGCTGTGTTAGTTTTCTCCATGGATTGTACGCAGAGTCAATGCTGTAAAGCCGCATGTGCATGGCCAAAACATGGAACAACTGATCTGAATTGGTGAGAGGAAAAAAGATAATTTTGTTAAATATATCTAAAATATTTTATATCAGTATACCACCATTTATTTCCTAAGCCTGCTGCAAAACCTGATTTAGAATGTTATAAACCATGCTCTAATGACAGGTCTACCTTTCTCTCATAACTTCTCATATGATCAGAACAATAGAAACCCAGGGATTAGACCCAATAAATAGTTAGTTCCGTTAATTTTGTAAAAATCATATTGTCAATTAATCTTCCTTTTCAGTCAGTAAACTCTTCATCCAAATCAACCTCCACCACCAAGAACACTCAGTTCTTGCATAGCACTTTTCGTCCGTATTTCTCAAAGCATTTTACAAAGGAAGGTAAGTGTCACTCGCCCCATTTTACAAATGAGGAAAACAGATGGGCACAGAGATGATATGACTTTCTCAAAGTCACACAGCAGGTCAGTCGCGGAGCTGGGAACGGAAGTGAGGTCTCTTGCCTCCCAATCCAATACCCTCTAGAACTGGGCAACATTGCCTTGGTGAGAGTGAAATTTAAGCTTTGGCAGAGTGTCAGCACTTGTGTGAGTGGGGGGCAGTGGGAGGAACAAAGGAAGTCACTGGCAGAACAGTGGTGCAGGGAGCCTATTGCTCACTAGAAAGAGAAGTTCTAAAAATCAGTACAAATAAGCTGGCACGCAGGAACATAGTGGGCAGGATGGGAAGGGGCCCTAGTGCCTGGTGAGACCAGCAAATACTGTGCGCACACATGACAGTGGGTAAATTTCTCCTTAATAAACGAGCTGAATTTTGTGGAAACGAGATGTTTAGAATCCAGGAGACTCCCAACTAGATTTCAATTATTTAATATAGGTGAAATATTGAATGCTTTTGCTTAACTACAGGATTTCCGTAACTACAAGTGTTTTTAACCAGACTGACTGTTTCATATATTGTTGATACACTTGGCCACAATCGTCTCCCACTGAAAGTAGTGCAAAACTACAATAGGAGAAAGACTGGACCCTTAACTAGTACATGGACACCATCAGCTGAATTAAGTTGCAGGTTTCAAAATCATAGTGATATCGGGAATCTTGACTGAGAAGCTACATTTTGGTACATCTTTGTTCTAGAAAGAGATTACTATACTTGTATCTGTCACAGATTCTAGTGAGCACCCTTTCTTGGCCACCCACTAGGACTGCTCTGAGGGTAGTCCAAGCCTCTGTGGTCTGGATCCCTTAGAGTGTGTTTCAAGCTCCTGAAGCCTGAATGGAGTCCAGCCACTGCCCCAATCTCAGGGTACCAAGGCATACTCTCAGGGCATACCCCCTTTGACATCCCCTCGCAGGGCACATCCACTATTTGTCACCCCCCTCTGAGTGTTGCTACCTCCTATCCAGCTGCCTAACTCCTCAGAGCACAGTGCTAACCATTAGACCTGCCCCCCAGTACCAAGATACACCCCTCTCCAAGCTCTTCCACAAATGGTGTGAAGCCTCTGGTTACCATTCCACTCTCTCAGGAGCAAACAGTAGTTATGGAGCAGTTAACATACAGAGACACTTCACACAGGGTCTAACACATTAATGCTCTTTTATACTTAGTCATGTAAAACACAGGAGGGCACATATCATGCAAACAAGCATCTGAAACAGCAAATGTCCCTCACCCTTTCTTTGTGAATTCTGTGGGAACCAGCTGCATCTAGGAAGGCTGGTAGGGTGTTCCCTCCTCCTGCATGCTGTTGCATGCTAACTGCTTGGTCTCTCTCTCATAGAGCCCCTACCCAGCTTCTGTGACCTTGCTCTCTCCTGCCCCATGCATCCTTTTCCTATCTGGCCCCTGATCTGATGTTTCTTTATTTTAAACCTCTCCTGGTTCCTGACCTCTTTTGTTCTCTTGCTACTAATTTTCCACTGCTCCTACCTTCTTCCTCCTTTCAGAGGAATCAATTCAAATGATTTCCTAAGGATGCAGCTCATCCATTATCCCAGATGTTTGCACCTAAAAAGAGTTGTTATAAAGACCTTCTTACTGTATGGACTGTCTGGGGCATATGTTCTACAAGACCTGTCAGCAATAGTGGACTCACACACATATAGTTATTCATGACACAGCAGATTTTCATAATACAACTTCACAATATGAATCAGAATGCATGAGTTGCCTGAATATAGCCCCAATTCATAACAGTGACACCACACTCTCACTTGTTTGTCTCATATTTGAAGTATTTCTCTGGTGTTCCACGTCTAAGGTTTAAAATTCCTAAAGTTGCTGGAGTCAAAGGTTCAGATCCCAGCTGGGTCAACTCAGCCCTTCTTTTGAGGTAGATACTTTTAGTTCCACAAGTTTATTATGCAGTCATCTTTTGGATGAGACTTTAAAAACAAAGTTTCTGCCTACTTTGAATGGACATTACAGATAGTATGGTATTTTTCATAAGAACACTATTTTGCTCACATATCCTTTCTGCAATGCATTGTGTAATTTGTCATCATCCTCAAACCTAGATGTGGCTGTATTTCAAGGGTCCCAGATATATATTGTTCACAAAATACTTTTTTGATCCTTTTGAACAAAAGGCGCTGTTATACTATTAACATAAGTTATTACAAAATCATATATTAAATGTGATTATTGCCTCATATATGTGAATTATACAATTGGCTCACAGAAACAAAGTAATATATGTATGAATTACAGATAACTATTTCACTTGGACTACTACATACATCTGCTTTTTTTTCAGATTTCCTCTTTGTTAGGTAAGTTAAGCTGACAGTCTATCCGTGCAGGCAGCATCTTCAGAATGGTCCAAATGTTTATGTTTTGTAGGTTTTGAGAGCCCCTGAAGCCCTTTTAATTACTCCTCCTACATTTATTGTACAACTACATCCCTAGTGAAAATATATACGCTATTCTACTGTAATGTTTTGATATGAAAGTCCTATTTTTTTAAAATTAACTTTCTAGGTTTCCCATAATTTGGCTCAGCTTTCCTTTTTCCTTTCCTTCACTACATGTCTTCTTTCATTCTACACTGTATCTTGGTGTCGTCTGCTGTGTCTGTTTCAGTGTCTGCCCCAGTCTAATTTTTCTGTATAGTTAAATAATGGTTCCTTCTTATTTTCACTCTCTCTTGTTCTACTTCCCTTCAATTTTTTTCCTTTTTTGCTCAATCCTCTCTCCCATTTTCTCCGTGATTCTTTTACTCCTTTCTCTTGCGTCATGTTCAGTCTCTCTCCTTTCTTCTCTCTCTGCACCCCCCATCACGTACTCATTCCACCTGCAGACACATCTATGGGTCCCCATATTTAAATAAAAATAGTAGCTATTAATTTATTTTCCACAAATAGACAATTACTCAGAGGTATTTGGTGGCCAAAAAAGTCTTATGCTAAAGTCAGCTGACTCTGCCAGAGCCTGAGGGCTGTAATTAGTTCCTGTGGTTTGTAAAATAATTGAAGATGTAGATGACACTGGAACTGATTGCTGTCACCTGCTTTCTGAATAAAATCAGTCAATGAGGACAAAATAAATCCTCATTTCTCCTAGAAAGAAATAATAACAAAATGTTGTTTTGCTGACAGATTTCTCAAAGTCTGAGACTATGCTGATCTTTTAGAAAATAATACTAATTTATTTTTATTTAAATGAACGCCACACAAAACTCTTGGTTTTCTTTTTTTCCTAAGGGAAAAAAATAGAAAACATGATCATTTATACTAAACTGCTCCTTGCTTCAAATAGAAGGGAGCAATGAGCTCAGAGTAATTAACTCTTTGTTCCCATAGTGACTATTTTCCAAGCTTACATTTAACATAAAATGAACCGGTCAAGCATCAAATTCTAGCACTAGAGGATTTATTATTTAAATATTCTGGCTATATATTTGTGAAATTAGGACGTGTTGTATTGTAGTATTAATTTGAACAGGAAAAAAAATCTGTTTATCTAAAGCTTTATGAAACACAAGATCGTAGGGTTTGTTTGTGATGGATCCAGGAGACAGCAATCCTAATATCTATTTCTGTTTTATATAAATATGATGCGGGATATTCAGTCTGAGATAGGCAAAAATAAGCAATGTTTATCCTGGATATTTTTTTGAATGAAACATTTTCTATGATGCTATTTTAAAACATAATAATTCTCCCATGTCAATACAGCACAAGCATAATGTTCCCCCCCCCCTCCATTTAGAGTAGCCAAAGAATACATTGCCCCCTAATGGGAACACAGTAGCAAAAAGACATGGTTTTTTAGTTCTGTTTTTGCTGTCTGAATATTCTTCAGCATTTAGAAAAATCAAGCCATTTGTTTTATTACTACTCCTTTTGAGGTGACCGTGTAATTATGAAAAGCAAGAGAATAAAGAATGGTTAGAGAAAGGCATAATATGCTGTTTCCTCACAAAAATCAGCTTGTCTTGTATACCTCAACATTAGAACTGCAACATTCCTGCTATTCTACTCCTAAGGTTTTCCTGCTTGTGCATTTGTGTTTTAGGGAATGGAAACCCATGTGGGGCTACACAAAGGCAAAACTTATTTGCTTTTATATACTGTGCTCTGCCATGATTGCACCTCACTGATATAGGCCTATAAAAACAAATTTACCTTATGTTTCATAGACTTTTTTTTAAAGCTCTAAAGTACAGCCTCTTCTGTTGACAAGCAACAGCAATATATTAATGACAATGAATCATTAAAGAGCTACGTGACTGCCCTCCAGCAGCAAGTGGATGACAGCCATAACTCAACAGGCATCCCACACACCTCTAGAGACAACTGTGGTTCTTATGGGCACCTCTCTCAAGAATAAGCTTTCAACAATGTCATCAAGCAGTGATGATAGTATGCATCAGAGGCGACTGAGGGGTCTGGCCTAGAATCGCCAACAAACTAATATTCTTCAAGCTATTAGAAAAAGTCTGTTCATTTTTTAAATCATGGAAGTACCAAAAATTACAGGCTTACAATGTAATAAATGTATAGGACAATGTAAGCTGGAGTCTCCTATTTTTCCTCTCATAATACATGAGCGAGGGTATATTCAATTAAGTTGACTTAAGATAAATAAAAGTTCATTTAAAAAAAAAAAACAAAAAACCCCACACACAATACAATTAATTTGTGGATCTCATTGTCAGAATTTATCACTGAGTCCAAGACCTTAACAGGACTCCAAGGATTATACATTTATATGGATAATGAGAACACCCACAGTTATATTACATAGTCATTATGTTACTTCAATGGGTACTCACATGAGTAAAGTTAAGCATCTGCATACATGTTTGCAGGATCATGGCCTTAGTACTATTTAGATAGAGTTGTTAGATTGTTTTTGTTTTCAGAGAGTACCTATTTATGAGCACAAACTATGTAACATACTTAACAAAACATCATTTAAGTTTATAGTCTAAAAGTTAGTTTTCACTTCTATTTTGGTAATTTATTATCAAACACTCCCCTCAAAAATTATCTTGCTCATAAAAATATTTTACTGGCTACCAGTATGTTCTTTTCAGCTGCCCCTATGCCAGCTTTGCTTTCAGTGTTATCCTATTGTGAAACAGCAGAGATTAATTAAATCAGAGTCAGCACTTTCAAAAGAGCAGCTGGAAAGAAAAGACACTAGCGCTGCTTTGGGATTGAAGCTGATAGAGAAAAGTCTTCTGATGTTCTCCCTCTCAAACATCAAGAATAACAGGCATTCTATATATATATCTACAGCACCAGCATTTGCAGCTGTAATCACATCCTTTATTATTTTCAATATTAAGGAATACTGGTATTCTAGAAAAAGATGGTCCCATAGATCTTTTTATATTTCATTTCTATCTATGCATAGGACAAAGGAAACTAATTTAGAGAGATGATCATATATGATTTTGATAGGTGAATGGCAAGACGTATAGCCAATGTCTGCTAAACTTACAATATCTGTATGAAATTTACTGAAGCTACGGATTTTCTTCTTGTTTAGTTTGGAACTCTTCCTCTGCCCCTATAAAGAAACTTTGCATATCTATTTAATCTCTTTTGCCAAAGAGAGAGTTTAGCAACTTCACTCACATGAGGTATCACATTCTACATATGGAATGTGGAAGGTGCTATAGGAGTGATGATAAACTGCATGCTTGGCTCACGTTTGTTTATTTTTATTTTATCCTCCAAAAGCCAGGGGCATATTTTTATCCTCAATTCTTCTCACATTTGTATTTTTAAATACATATAAATCTGACTTATTTTGCTGTAATACTTAGAAGTCTCTGTTTTGACCTTACTCTTCTTGACCTGCCCTTTTCTTCTCCCATTTCATGTTATTCCCATTTCCAGGGTTAACAGGGACAGCTTGCAGGAGGCAGCAAGCAGTCCTCCGCAAGCGGACCATAGTAGGTGCTTCCTTGTTTAAGGTGCAGTATGAAAGATCTTACTGTACCAGTAGCCCCATTGCACTCTTCTCCTCAAATGCCTGTCAGGACTCCATGTAAATCACGACTGGAGACATTGGCTCCAAGCAGATATGAGTACTGCTATTTAATAAGGAGTCCAAGATTTCTTTTTTCTCTTTATAGAGTTCAGTTAGCTTATTTAGTATCTTTAGTAGGAAATATTTGCTGTCAGGGTGTCCCCATTTATCATTGATCCTGTAGATTGGAAACAGTGAGAAATATTTTCCTTTTTGTGAGGGTCACGAAAATTCCTTTTCTTTTAGGCAGTAGGTGGTGCAGCATCTTCAGACAAATCTAGGGCCTTGAGCACTATACTGATTAAATAGCTAATATCCTCTGGACCAAAACTCTTCAGAACGATGTCCTTAGAGTAAGAGATCAATTTTAGAGAGGATGAAGATGAAATTTCCCCTTTTTCTTTGAAGAATAAGATTGGCTTTCTTTTTAGATTCCTTCCTCAGGTACAGAAGGTATGTCAGACTTCTTAGCAACAAGCTAGTGTGGCTCTTTGCTAAGTGATAAAGAATGCTTTTTGCTATGTTTTTAGAGGGGAATTGACCTCTGCTATTAGGCTGAGTGGGAGCTATATAGGTTCTGCAGCGATTTTGGCTTCCTTTAAATCAGTGTCAAGACAGACTACCAGCTCTGACAGAAGAAGGCAAAAGGGGAGACCGGGGCACACCCAGATGACTGGGGAGCCAGTAGCAGCAATAGGAATGTCTGCATACATCTGGGAGATGCTCACTGTAGCAAAGGATTGGAAGTGGCTGAAAGAGTTTTACCTTTTTCTATGACTCCGGTGAGACGTCAGCTGGGAATCTACTCAATTGTGCTCATGTTACTAGACTCTCTGAGATGGGGAATGATACAAGAACCAAATGACTTTCCTGGAAGAAACAACATTTACTATCTCTGGATGGTGGATCCAAATTTCAATGTGGAAAGTGTGGTCAGGTCCAAAGGATGGTGCCAAGAGCTACCATTTGACATGGCTAAGGAACCTGGTACAGAGTTCAATAGAGAGCATACCTATTACCTGTGCAGTGCCATTGGTTTCAAGAGCTTAGAAATTATTAGTATCAAGAGGGCTAGCTAGGCTGACGGAAAACATTAAAGGAACTAATTAAAACATACACTGGCATCAGATCCATGCCAACTGACATTGTCAAGTCACCTTACAATACAGAATGCTGAACTATAAACTGAAGAACAGGCCATGGGGGGAATGTGTGTGTGGAAACAACCTAATGAAACAGTTTTGCATTGTTTAGGACCACTATACAAGGAGAGGACAGTGTTGAGGTTTTAAGGACAGCTTACCACAGTCCCAAATATTCTTCCCATGTTCCTTTGTGTGCGTGTGCATGTGTGAGAGAGAGAGAGAATTTCCTTCCAATTTAGAGACTGGTGCTGTAAGCTCATAGGGAGTTCACAGTTTCTTTTGGCTCTCTCACAGACAGCTCTGACAGGCAACCTACCCCAGAAATGACCTTTCATCCCAGGTTGAGATCAGAAATGTTGTTCAATTTTCCTATCTCCATCTGCTGCTGACAGGACACTACGAATTAATAGTTACTCAGAAAAGATAAGCAAGTACAATAACGTAAGGAAAGGGAAAAATATGCTCTTATGATATTTATGGGATATTAGAGAGATAAATACCATAATGAAACACATATCAAAGGAACATCAAAATGTAGCAAAGACGACAGGTGGAAGAGAAAACCTGGATCAAAAATGTCTGTACTACATTAGAAGAGGAACACTGCTACTTAGAAATTGAAGGAATCAATAGTATTTAAAAATAACTCAAGGAGATGACATCTCTGTTTTCCTATACCCTCCTCGTTAGCACATGTTATTTACATAAGAAGAAAGAAGATATTTCATATCACATTACATAACATGCTATGTTAGGACAGGAGAATTCCATTGTGCATTCCTTTTAACCAAGTCCTAGCAAAAAAGAACAAAACTTGATCTGAGCTTTTTATAAACCTTTAAAATATTCCAAAGTAAAAAAATCAAATGTATACAAATATTAGAGGATATAATTATTTCTCCTTAATAACAAAATTTCAAGACCTCTGACCTTATGTTGTTATCAATGCCTAACATCACACCATTTCTAAAGAACCTGCAGCGTGAGATAAAGAGGACTTGACCAGCATGCTTGTGTTGTATACTGAATATAAGCACACATTTTCATAAATGCACATTTTTAAACCTTAAAGTGACAATTACATGGCCAGATTTCCTTTATCATTCTTGTCACACTGGCTCAGTCACTGACTCTAGCAGCTACATTAATCATTCTTAATTTTACTTCCCAAGCTCAGCTGCCCTCATGGTGCAATCTACTAAAACAGCACTTGACCTATTTGTTCCCACCATTTTCACTGACGCTTGCTGCTGTAATAGCTCACCTGGGACACCATATTCCATTTTCTGCACTATCTAATCAACAAACTTTACAGTTGTTACAAGACTATTATAGAGTGGTGTGCTTAATCACAAGAGAGACACCTTAGTACCACAGGTGTGAGAGAATCAATGAAAGATCGAGGGGAGCTTATAGCTTCATGGATTTTAATTGTGCTATACTGAACAGAAGCAGGTTTAGAAAGACCACAAAGTGTAGTATAGTATATATAGTACTGCACAGATAAATCCTACATATGTTTCCTAAGAAGAAGAGTCAACTCAAAATAGTATTAAAATACTGCATTGGGAAACAAATTCCCTGTCTGCAATAATTTCGTTTTTAAATAAGAAAAAAAAAAGTGATTCAGTTCTATCTACATAAAGATAATGTAGAAACTGCAGGTATTTTATTAGTTTGTTTTTTTTTAAATGAAACAAAATACATGACTATGGAAAGATAATTACACATGGCAAACAAGAAGAATTTTGTCAGGCTTATGTTTCTAAGTGACATTTTTTAAAATGACTATAAAGAGAGAAAAACGAGAATTCCACTTCTAAAAAAGTGTAGCATCTGTTTTACAAATGCAGCTAACTCATAAACTTGAGAAGCTTATTTTCCATTCAGTTTACTGACAACCCAATGGCATGAACGCATACTCTCTGTATTGGAGGCTGAGGGCAGAACAGTCTCATTAAGTTACACACCATTTCATAAAACCTCATATCTATGGAAAAACAATTCTCTGGTCATTAGTCAAAATCTTACTGTTCAAAGCTAAACATACTAATACTAAACGTAAGTGCAGGGTAAACCTGATCTAGGAGGACCTACAACATATAAATTAAACAGTAGTTTGTTTTATTGCAAGATTTAATGTGACTAAATAGTTTGCCAGTTAGTTGACCTTCAAGCTTTTTTTTTTTTTAAAAACAAAAATGCTGCCCTAAGAGACTATCAAAATGTGCACAAGCAATTGTGTATTTCATCAGGGTGTTTTTCAATACTGGCTCATATTTAAGTGTCAGCGATAAACACTGATATAAGGAAAGTGATCCTATGTACTACAAAAATTTTAAACAGGTACAAGCAATATGCTCTTTTGATATTAATATAACATGTCAAATATTTTTATAGTGCTTTAAGGTCTGGTGAATTTACGTCATTCCACTTTTATCATACATCAAAAAATCATAAATGGTACTACTATGGGGCTGATAAGTCTCATATTTCTGAAGACTCATGACTCAAGAGAAAAACATCCCTTTACTGACTATGGACCATTTTCTCCACTTACAGTAACTCAGAATCATCATAATGGCAGAGCATGAACAGATGTTGATAGTCATGTGGGCCAAAAGGGCAGATTGCTACTATCTAAGAGCTGTCATTATTTATTAATGGATTGCACTCAAAACTTGTCCAGTGCTTTCTACACATAGCATGATGCAATCCTTGCCTCAATCAGCCCACAAATACTTTTCACTTATATAGAGACTTTCATAGCACTTTACAAATGTTACACCTAACAACAACCCTGTGAGAAAGGTTTCACAGGTGTGTAAGAGGCAGTGAGAAAATCTCTATTATACCAATTTTACATCTGGATAAACTAAGGCACAGTGACTTGCCCAAAGTTACTCAGACACAGTCAGAAAGAAAATTGGCAATAGAACCGTTGTCATCTTCACCAGTCATTAGACAATGCCTCCATTACAAAACGTCCTATGGAAATAAGCTTTACACAGAAGAAATAGTTGTTCTACAGCTGTGAGGGAAATGTTTTGCTAATACACACAGGATATTATGCTACTAATCCAATCCAACTCCCTCAACCACAGCTGCTCTGGTAGCTTCCTGGCCTTCCCAGTACAGTATCTGCTGCAGCATGAGTCCAGCCTCCAAATGTACTCTGTTGTTATTTTGGCAGGCTGCCCAAATTTTCCTGAGAAATGTAAACCACAGAAGGGAAATGACCATTTTTACCACTTTATATCTCAGCGAATTCATGGGAGAAGGAAAAGGTACACATAGCTCTCCTTGCCAAACAGCAATGGAAGTGTAAGAGCTTCTCAAAGTAAAGGTCACAAAAATCTTCTATCATAACAAGTGCTAGGCAAACTAAATATAGCTGTTGCAATCAGTTCCTTCTTTAATAAGTGAATGTGTGCATCTAGTGAGAGTTACACAAGCACCTAAAATTGTGGGTCTCTTTACTTACTAACAATAGCAGTCAAGGTTGTACACAAATACTCTGGCAAAGCAAAATGCTTTTGTATAAACATTATCTTTTGCTTTTAAAACACACACAGCTTTTTTGTTTATATAATTTTGAAGTCATTCAAATGATATTACATGGTTATTATGACATTTGCTTTCTAAATGGATTATCTTTAGAACACATGGATATTCTTATGGATAATCTTTGTAAATTATACATCTGTTTTCTGTTAACCAAAATTACGGTAAACAAAAACAAAAATCTAGCAGTCTGAAAAAGCTCTAGCATAGAAATAATACAAAATTGATAAAAGAGACATAGAAAATATGCCAAAATGTAAAAACAGTCAGCATCTTTATTTTACACTAGATTTCGTAGTTCTCATTTAATTTTAAATTAATTTAAATCACACTTAATAAAGTAAACTTACTTAAACAAGATCTTTTTCCAGCTGTGCTTGCACCTCCTAAGCATAAATTGCTTCCTCGATGAACCAGTTCAAGTTCCAAGTTCGTTCTGCATGAAAAATATAAAGGTATTAGGATAGAACTTCAATATTCAAACTTCTACAGACACAAAGGAGCTCCCATAAACTCGCACTGTATACGATAGGAAAGAATGCTGTGCATTAGTCTTACATTTGACAATTAAAAATTGCAAAATATAATACTTTTGTGATTGAAACAGCTTGGTTGGCAAGTATTGTATGAGGCACTCAAATCACAGTAGTGAGCACACTACAGATAACTAAATATTTACGGCATATATCTTTTTCAGACACGCAACTCATTGCTGCTAGTGGAATTTTTATTGTGCAAATCTGGAAAGACAACTTTATAACAGAAAATCAACAAAGTCAGATATGGCCTCCTTTGTGAGAGTCAGAATTTTTTAAAAGTAATTTACAAACAACCAACAAAAATCAGATACTTCATCTTCAGAATATTTTAATTGCATTACAATGGAGGCCCTGTTCTTTGTTTGATAGACTGGTTATTAGACGCCACGGAGGTAAATTTTCAGTGAAAGGCACTGGCATTTAGCTGTGTAACTCATTTATATGAGATGGGAGTTGTGCAACAAAATCCCTGCATGTCACATTGACACTTTACTACTTAAAGTATTAGACACCATTTTTTTGGCCAAATTCAATAACAGTGTTTGACATTGAAATTGGATGTTTATGTACTGTACTACTGTTACCCTCAAGACACTGATCAAGCAATTCACATTTTGTCTTCTGAAAGTTTGTTTTAACAAATAAACATGCATTCCTACAATTATGGTGCAGGAAGAAAAAATTACTATGCTGAAGTATTATTGTGCTAAATTAATTCAAACTGCAAACTTTTTCCTTACATGTTTTTTTTAATTGAAATTAAATAAACCATTTCTAGACTCAGTGTAATTTGACTGAATATCACTAATTGCAAGAAAACCTATTTTAGGTTAAATATGCATATTTAAGTTAAACTACAAGATGAAGAGAATAGAAAAGTACTTCATTCAAAATAAAATATTTTGGAAAAATTTCAGCTCTTTCAGTTTAAGAGACTACTGCTTTCTTGATATACCTTATTTGTAAAGATACTTTCATATGTTTCTAAAATAGTAACATTTCAAAATATTAATATCTCTAAGTTCGCAGCTTATGCCACCCATTTCTGAAGAAATGCTTTAATCATCTCTACTCAGAAAAAAAAAAAAGCAATTTAACACTGATAATGTTCCTGCTCAGAGCTCCATCTGGTTGCTGCTGATAAGGGCATCTGTGTGACAGGGGAATTTTCCACTCTTCAGGCGATTTGCAGTGCTCACTGAACTTCTAAATACCTACCAGCAAGGAAGCAGGGATAGGGATTTCATATTAATGGGCAGAATAGCAAGTGAAGATCAGCATTTTGTGTCTCATTTATAGTCCCATGATGAACTAATATGTTTTATTTCTATAAATCTTCTGATGACTAATTTTTAAACTAATGGCAGTCTTCTACTAATAAAACCAAAAAATTTGCTAGCTGTTATTTAAATGATTTAATCTGATAATCAGAAACACTATCTCAATTTCTTAAATTTGTCACATCTAGAATTTTCAGTTTTCCTTTCACTAAGACATAGATACAATTTTACAAAAGCAAAACTCAAGGGCAAATCTGACAGAACAAGACATACACGAGGTGGCATGCAGTACTACATGCCGTAGGAGGAGAGTCTTAGTGACAGACATCCTTACACACCCCCATTCACTCTCCCCCTCTCCAAGAGAGTAGGGACACCTCCTTATAGTGTATCATATCTCCACAGCAGAAACTCAAGCCCTCTTCCTGTGAGGCATCCCCTCCAAACATGCTTATATTTATGGCAGATACTTTCCCCTATTATACTTGATCATCTGAGAGACTGGAGCACTTCTCCCATAAACAGGCACTTTATACATGATGTTCTTCCCACAAGAGATTACCTGAAAACATGTTCAGTTGTTGGACAGAGCCCTGCACTACACTTCCTGTCCTCCTCATGCCCATTCACTATCCTATCCATATTGGTATCGGCTAGCCCCTGCAGTTCAGGCTCTATCAAATTCAAACTGTGAATTTGGTAGGGCCCTACGTATAGTAGAATTCCCCACTGCTGGAGAAAAGTAAAGCTGAACTCTCACCATTTAATTTCCCATCACTGATGGAAAAGTAGGGGCAAATGACATACCCTAAATAAGAGAAGTGGAACGTGAACTTGTCTCTCGATCGAATCCTCCACTATCCCACCTCCCTCAATGAAGAGGAAGAGGGATCAGCTGCTCCCAGCCTGATACCTCATATCTCTCAAAAGAGGAAAAGCAAAGGGAAGTGTAGCCTCTCAGAAGTCTTTGCCATCTTTCACTGGAGCAGGGACTTAGCAAGCACAGACTCTCTTGGATTGATCTTCCTCCCCCACTGAAGAAACTGAGAAACGAGGGCAGCTGTGGCTAAGCTCTGGCTTCCTTTTCCTTTTTCAACCCATATTTATGAACTCCAATTAACCTGAAAATATACGTGGTGCCTTATTTTTTAGTAGCCATCAGAACACAGAGTACTCGGGGGGTATCGATAAGTTACCCCCTGCTACTACTTTTGACCAGGAGGTGCAGATAATGGGGTGGAGACAGAAACAATGAGATGGGATTAAGAAGGGAAAATTTAGGCTGAATACCAGGATAAACTTCCTGACAGTGAAGAGTATTACTCTGTCATTTAATAGTGAAGTGGTGGATATTCTATTGCACAGACATTTAAAATTACACAAAACAAGCCACTAGAAAAAGTACAACAAAGAACAGTCCTGCTTTCAGGCAAGGAGGTGAACTGCTGATCTACACAGGACATATTCTTATTTCTATTAGTGTTATGTGTATTAAGGTTAAATTAAATGCTTTTAAAATGAAGGTTTATGATCACAGAAGTTCCAACCTTACAGTCCTTATTATAGATCAAATTAAATGGAAGTTCTGGGCATATTTGGATTGCTGAATCAAGTCCTAAATCATTAAGAGAGAAATTAACACTGCTGCAGAAGACCTAGCAAAGACCCTCCATGCTACCTCACATGTATAGGAACAATATGGAGTGTGGGTGGGTGGGTCCAATGTCTGAAAACCTCCATGTGGAGAAACAGAAGGCAGGTACCACTAATCCAGTCCAAAGGATGAAAGAACAGCCACGGATGGGGTGGAATTTTATATCCCCAACCCTAATGGACGTTCATGTCATTTCTCTCTAAAGCAGTGTAAGAAGCAATGTAACATTGTTCTGGTCTGGAATATTTTTAACTCTTAGAGAAACACTGAACTCTGAACTTAGATTTTAGCACAAAACCCATAAAATATTCAATTTACTTTTTAAATTTGTTCAGCTGACATCTTCTATGTTTATACCTTTTATATGATTATAAACAGGTTTTTGCATTTTAAAAAGGCATTTCAGCAAGTCATTTTTCATACAAAGAACTTGTTCATTAGATGAGCTAAACGGAGCTACAAGAAAATCTCAACTGTGTACCATTGTAAAAATATAGACTATATTTACATGGAGTATACCATAACGGTTTTCTATTTTGAAATTATCTTTACCATACATAAAATAAAAATAAAGTTACTGTTTCACATTAGCTAAATATTCTATTTACAATGCCAGCAAGACCCAAGGAAATCATTAAACAATTATTATGGAACAAAATGCAATTAAAATATTCTTAAAGAAATTCAAATAATTTTCTGTTTAATTGCCTAGTTTGTTTGATAAATAAAGGCAACAGTAGCTAGTTTTTACGGATCTATAAAGACACAACGGGACTGCAAATCTTTACTGTGACATGAAAGCATTTGAATCAGCAAAATATTCATATGAAAGTTTTAAATGTTTAGAATCAATAAATGAAATTGTTCAGAAGAGGATTAAAATTTAATTCTATATGAACAAAAAACCCACCCAGACCCATAACAAAACCAAAAACTTCCTTTCACCAGTTAAGGTTCCTACAATAAATTACAACAATGTATTTACCCTTTGTATCACTTACAAAACCAGGAAGTGATTAATTCAGCATATCATGGGGCTCATTATTCCATAGCTGCACCAGAGCTGGGAAAGGTAGGAGGAAAGTAGGTGGCATCATGCCACCTTTCTTTCACTGATCCCTGATCCTGGCCTTACCTAAGGGCCACTATGCCAGCAGGGATACTCAGAGTGCAATCCATGAGGAGAGGAGGGGAAGACTGGGGGAAGAGGAGGAGTGTGCAGAAGTGGGTGGTACAGAGTTGGGGTTGCAAAACCAGGTGAATCCCTACTCAAGCAAAATCTCCAGCTGCATTTTTTTGGTAGCTTTAAGTTCCCTTTAAATTGCCAAAGAGTCACAAAGGACAACTGGCATACTAGGACAGAATATACTGCCCACTTTAGTCTTATCAATGCATATTTCACCACAACGCAGCCTTGACTCTGACCCATGATTTTTATCATCTTGATTTCAATTTCCAAACATTTTAAAGGGACAGTATTAAACAGGAAACATCTGTATTGTTTTAAAAACTATGCATCATTGTTCTTTCTTTTACATATATGGTCAGATCTTGCAGTCAGATCCTTGGAAGCAGTCATTTGTGCCCCACTGAAGTCAATAGTGCTCTCTGCAGTGCAAACCCAGGTGTAGGGATCCAAGTGCAAGATGAGGCCTTTCGTTTAAAAAAAAAAAAAAAAAGGCACACAACTTTACTGCTTTACAGTAAAATTATGTATGTGGATTTGCATTTAAGGCCGAATCAATAAGTTTTAAGAAGAACTGTGTTCTGCGGTTCTCTTCTGAGATTACTGATGAAAGAATAGTATTTATTTTGGGAATTAAGGTGCATTAGGAAGTAATTTTTTTTGCACTTGATAAAGAATATTGTTTAGGTTATTATGCAAGCAGAGTAAGATTTATGATACCCTTAAACTGGTCATTTCCTTGCTTTCCAGTGTTTCAGCTTTGCACATGATAGCTCAGTAAACTGTTGCCAATTAGCAACCATATTTGGTTTTTGAAATAAATTGATGCTGATCAAATATTAGCATTTGCATTTCAATAAAATCCTGCTGTAACAATATAGGAGTTCACAGCTAAACTGCTTACATTTTTATTTTGCTTTTATAACACTCTAAGGTTACAGCTCTTCATCAGTGTGCAGAAATCATTGCTCTTCTGTCAAACTTCACCTGCTCAGCCACACGAGAGCAGCTTCTGACAGATCAAGAAAAGGTTGCTAGTCCTCATACTAGTATGTCAGGTCATTACTATTTAACACTTTCCCCTTTCTGAAGCAGAAAATAACTAACTGCAGTACCATAAAAAGAGACTTCGTTTGTAACAATGGGAGGGAAGAGGATATTATGTTGAATGAGCTAGACTTAGAAAGAAATTAAAGGGACTCTTTGATTAGCAACTTCCGTTTTGCTTTAATTGTATCTTCGTCCACAAAAACAAGTCTATAAGAATCTGTAGCCATATCAACTTGTGTTGAGAGCCAGTCAGATATCCCATATTGAGTAGGGTCAGGCCACATCGATAAATAAATGGAAGACCTCCAAGGAAATACGTAGGTGCTAAGGGAAGATATGGTAATGATTCAGTTGGCAACACTCTTTCTTTGGAGTCAGTGCTAAGCCAATGCCTCAGTACGGTGGTCATGCCCCTTGATAATGGAGATGTGGTACGTTAGAGGATATGCAGAACTCAAGTCCTATCTCTCACATCATTAGATTGACTACTCTTAGGAAAAAAGGGATAAAGAAGGTCCATTCAGATACAGACAGTTCACTTCATACATCTAGTAAAACTATCAAGCTAAAGCAGTACTGCCAAATCCTGTGATGTTATTACAAGTCTCACAATAACGCATGTTTTTCTTAAAACTCCAGCTGCTGGAATTGTGTGACTACGTTAGAAACTCAGCATTCATTAAAAATAAATAAATAAATAAAACCCCATAAGATTATAACCTTGATTGCCCTACAGCAAAACTGTGTCTGGAGGGTACCCAAAATGTTGAAAAAGCAGAAAATAAAAATAACCCCAACTTTATTATTATTATTTAAAATCTCATGATTGTTAAGCCAATCTCATGATTTTTTGAGATTTTTTTTAACATCTGTGATAGGCAATATTACTAATGTCAAATGAAAAAGAAACTGTCAAAACATCTTACTAGACCCACCTCGCTACAGAATACATGAAGAGAAAATCATTATCTGGTGAGCCAGGAGTCTTGCTGTAGTCTGTATATTTCTTCTGGGTAGTACTTTTTATATCTTTCATCACAGATTCCATTTCCTTGCTTAGATTGGTTTCAGACTATGGAAAAAGAAAAGGGATTAATAGATTATTTTACTTATCTGGAGAAAAGCAATACATGATTATAAAGCTTAACATTGTCATTATAGCTATACAAATTTACATTTATATATTATGTGAAAAATATGTATTAAAATCTGCTATCATCATACCTTTTGGTCTAGTATAAAGACATATTCTGAATAGGCAGGAAGATGGACAAAGCAATTTAACTGTTTTGTCTATCTAATGCATAGAATTTTTAGTTTGTGCTATCCTAGGGTATAGTCAATGGGGCATTTATATTGTGCAACAAGTACATGAAAACAACACATTTAAAATTATAACACTTAGCAAATGGAAGTATTGTTACTTTGAAATACTTTTAGAATAGAGCTATCTGCTATGAGGTTGGAGGACTCACTTGATTTTACAGATTTAATTACATCTTTTTGAATGACTTTACAGAGCAGTTACTTTATGTATGAATGGATGTAAATTGTTATCTTTGTAAAACAAATAATCCATACCCTTACATGTTCTTAACAGACATACTTTAAATATCTTTCAATTACAAGGGATTCATGTTTTACATTGAAAAAAAAAGTGAGCTTCATGAAATATGATTCAGTTCTATTTTAATTACACAAATGGAATTAAATGAAGAAAAATGTATTCAAAAAATGATCATTTAGATTAATGATGTTTTGTTTTATATTAATAAATTAATTGACTAATTAATATTAATTAATCATTTTTATTTAATAGTTTTGTTTTATTTTATAAAGTTATAAATCTTTACAATGTTTTGATTATATTTAATCCATTAAAATTGTACACTTTTCCCCATATTGAAAGAAGAAAAATGTGGCTTCATAATTTAAAATACGTCACAGACAGAAAAAATGAAACAAAGTTGAAAGGTAGAGGCAAATTAACCAGGATCTTTCTGCCTTACACTGATGCTTACTGGGAAAGTTCCCAGCTGTTCTTGAAGCTCTTCCACCTCTTTTATAAGCTCTTGCATACTCTTGTTACTATGACATTGCCACAGGCTTCTTTCCACATTGTTTCCAGGATAACAAGGAAGAACACTGTTCGCAAATTGCCTACAGAGGGGACATGTAAATTCTCCTTTGTCCACAGAAAAACCCTGGAGGACCTGGTCATTCTATAAAAAAAAAAAAAAAATTGTTTTTAGATGCATATGAATTCAGTGAAGATGACAATTATGTTCTTGAAATTTCATTGACAGTGTCTCATGGTTAAAAATATAGAATATCTACAAACAAATAACTGTAAAAGAAGAAGAATATGAATATGTGCTTAATTTTGTAAGAGCACTCTATTTACTAAGATGGTCTCATGATATCTCCATTACACAATATACAAGTATTCCAGAATGTCCAAGACAATCCCATAGTTAAGACGTCCTACAGTTAAAGAAAAGATATTCATGCTGTTCCCATATCACAGAAACAGTGACTGCATCATCTCTAATGGACACTGCAATTTGTTTGAACAAATTGTGGGTGGGACATGGAGCACCCCTCAGAGGACTTTTCCTATTCTGCTTGATTCATGTTATTTCAGGCAGAACAAGGAGTGGTATGAGCAGCAACAGAAAAACCAGTGGCATCACAGCAGCCTTCCATCACTGGGAAATAGCAGGGCTAAGGTTTGGGAGGCCCGGGAGAGGAATGGGGTTTAAAGTGGTTTTTAATGTTTGGTTTTTATTGCTGATTGCTAGCAACTCCCTTAGAGTTAGAAAGTTTCCCTTATTAACTTTATTTCTCTCCATCTGGCAACAGGCAAATTTACTTATCAGTAATCGGAAATATCTGAAGTTATTGTCTCAGGAGAAATACATTCTTGAGCTTAATTCACACTACAGTCCACAGGCTAAGAACCATAACAGTTAGCCATTGGTGGGCACCATGCCAGGTGGAACGGCTCAGTTCCTCTCCACTACAACAAATCTCAATGGACCCAAAAGCAATATGGAAAAGGAGTGTGGATCTATAGGGGGTGGGAGAAAAAAGCTTCAGAGAGCTCCAGTTACTGTATGTAACTTCCCCTTTTCACCTTCATGAAGTGCCTCATCAGATCCCCACTCCCAAGAACTCTGTGGGAACAGTGCTGAATAAGTATAATTTGAGCTTCCAACAGGTACTCCTGCTACTGAGACAGTCTCACCTTTGTTTTCTGGACCTGGGTCCCCGGCTAGTTAGAACAAGTTTGAATACAAAGTTTTATCCATAAAGTGGGAATAGAGTTTTATGTATGTATGTACTAGACATACAGTATATGCAAGCCATAATGACAATATTTTTAAATAGTGAAATTAATTTGTTCAACTTTTCTTCTTTATATTTGCTTTGGGACGTCAATATAACTAGATATAAACAAAGTCAATTTTTCTATAAAAATGTAAAGATGAAATAAAAAGGAGATGTAAAAAGTACACCACTTGGAAGATGGTCCAAAAAGTCTTGCACACAAATGTAGAAAATAAGAAGGACTCAATCTTGTATCCATTAAATTAGTGGCAAGCTCCCATTGACTTCAGTGGGAGCAAGATCAGGTGCAAACAATACAAGACAGTTTATAAAATTGCAGATCAACTTACTCTTAATGATTCCATGTAAGACTTATGACAATCTATGTGTAACGTATGACCACACGTTTGTACATAAACACCTCCTTCCCAGCCTATTGACACAGCTTGCAGACAGGAACTCTTTAAAAAAAAAAATATAAATATAAATGTACATGATGTTATTCAACAGACACATTTCCAGCTAAAAAATACACACGTGTGCTATGGAATAAATATTTCTTTCATTTTTATAGGGCTCTTAGTGACAATAATCTTTCCGTTATATAGCTATTGCTATCCTTTCCACTGAAAACCCAATTTAAACTTTTATTAATGCTATAATACTGCATATGTTTGCTTCCCAGGATGGTGATAGAATTAGGGAAGAATAAAATGCATACAGAATGTACACAGATTTTACTGCGTTAGAGCATTCATAGTTATATTGAAGACAAGTGTCACAATGTAGTTCTTGCAATTTTATTTCTGCATCTTCTAATACACTCCATTCCCCTAAGTCACACATTATTTCAGCACCAAAGCAATCTTTCTTAAAGAATCTCTTGCATTCACTGTATTCAGAGAGCTTTTAAAGTACATTCAGCCGTAATACTACAAACTTTCCCCTGCTTCATACAAGTTGAACTTCAATATACTTAATTCAGAATGAGCAATACAATGATGTCATAAGGCTTTGAACATAAAATGAATCATTTACATTAACAGAAAGTCCCTAATTAAATAATTAAATACCTATCCCATTTTAATTAAAATATTGTAATTAAATTATCTTGCTGACTGCTTAAAAATACCATCAGGAATACAGTATAAGCTGAAAAAAGGCATTAAGTGGCACAATAATTCAGTGTATCAACTTTTGGGCTGTGGAGACGTGCAGTCAAACCTCAGCCCAGGTCTAAAGCCTAAAGCAGTTTGTTGGTATCAACCTAGAACCCTCTTTGCCCACATCACAAAACTACACAATCGGGTGAATGGCGCTGTAACTCAGGAAATGATCAGCTGGAAAAACAGACAGTTACAATGAGAAATTTTTATAATACATTCATGTAATATATCTAGTTATAATCTGTTTTATTACTTCTCATTTTATGAGCAACAATTTCAACCACAAAATGTATATATTGCATTTACACAAAAAACTTGTCCTAATAGTGGAGAGAGAACAGTGAACTTGATCAGCAAAAATACTGTTTTAGCCCTAAGGCAGACTTGTCCTGCAATGATTTATAATGCACAATGTAAAAATAACATAATGGTGGTTTGCTTTTTTTGGTGCTATAACACCTTTTTCTTTTCCTGCATTTGAACATATAGGACTTTCTCCTATTTCACCTGCTCCAATTTGATCTCTAACATTTTACAGCTCTCATGGTCTGAGTCTAATGCTTTAACCATAACACAATCTTTCTTCTTCCTGCTGGTCCCCACCTGGTTGAGGGAACAGACTGGATGGCAAATCAGGTACAGTTATGTAGTAAACGAGGATGAGTCCCAAAATACAGTGGCCTCATTTACCGAGAATACTCATTGTCCGTAGCCAAAGAGGTTCATGTCTGCAGCATTCATCGCATAAATCGGATGGTGTGTATAGTGAATAAGGCAGGAGTCCACAGGAAGAGAAAGAATAATCAAGAGCTGTAGATTTTATTGCCACAGACCACAGACCTCCATTAAATAACTTAATCTCTCTGTAACCTCAGTTTCCACAAATGAAATGGTGATACCACATTTTTACCTGTACTGTACAGAAGTTATACGGGACAAATTCATTAATATTTGCTAGGAAATCATAAAATGATAAACAATACTCGAGTCCTACTTCCTCCAACGTGCACTTTCCCAGACCATATTCCACAAGCTCCCTATCTTCAAAAATTGAAATTCCATTAAACTTTCTTACGTTTGCATGTGCAAAATCCCAGAGAATCCTCTAGATTGCCTACTCAGTGGAAGTCTGCACACATGCACATGAAGTGCCACTGGAAAGTTGGCAAATTGTTAGTTTTGTCATATGGCAATAATCAGTGTGCACACATAAAATAAGATTTTTTAAAAATATTTTTAACCTCAATAAATCAAAACAGAATTTTTACCATAACACACAGAAACAACAATGGACCAATAAATGAACTAGGGACTGCCTACCTGCCAGATTTCAAGATGCTAACAGTTTCTAGGGCTCTAGAGTTGTGGATTGATTTTGTTTTTTAAGTTTCTTTTCCCCCACAGTTGAAAAACACTATTCCCACAGCTCCCCCTCACACACACATTCCATTTTTAAAAATATCTCAGCCATTTGTCCCTGACTGAGAGCAAATACACCAAATTTCAGCCACAAAAGGTAAAACTTCAGAAAAACTTTAAATGACCTTATTTTGTGCTGCATATAGAATATGGCTTTTGAAACAGCGTTTATGTTTTTCTTCAAGTAGAAGAATATGGATCCTATTTTATATCTAACAAAGAATTTTCAGAACTAAGTAAAATCATCCTTCTCTCTCCTGAAACCTTCCACTGTTCTTGTCATTACAGGAAGGACACCTGCTGCTGAGGGCACAGCTGATCAACAAAAGGACTTCTTATTGCTTAGCTCGGAAGAACAAGCCACTCAAGACACTAACAGATGTTTCTGTTTTTATGCCAATAAGAAATTTAAGGATTTGTTCTTTCATGCAGAGACATTTTAGCACAGTAGTGATCTAGAAACTTGAAAGCACAAATAATCCAACTAATGTCTGAATTGGAACCAGAGTTTTTCAGAGCAGAAAGTATTAAGCCACGGAGTCATTATAGTATCCTTTAGATTATTTTACAAACATTCAATGTAGCCTCACAGGAAGAGAGAAATCTGATTTATCATGAAATTACACTTCCATAAGGTCAAGTTTTGATAAAATACACTTTTAATTAAATCCCCTGATATTTGTATCATGAGAAAAGTATAGAGATACAGATTACATACAATTTTTAAAAAACACTTCACTAGCAATTTGAAACACTGCCAGACAAAGACCAACACAGTTACATTAACTAAGTAGACATTTACCAAGTTTTGCACTTTGTTAACAGGCCTCCTTCTGAGCTAGACAAAACCAATATATTATTAATCGCAAAATGTAAGTGCATTACTGTCATTCTTTGTTGGGTACCTATTGTAGAAGTATATTATGCTATGGCTGACAGTACAGCATCATGAAATGAAAGGTGACACATTTAAATCATGTAATGCCAACTCAATGCCAAATAACTAAAATCAATACTTTCAGCAGAAAATCTGTTTATACAGGAAAGTTTTCCTAATGGATTTAAACACCTATATCAAAACAAATAAAAAATTCACAGCAGACTACTAACCTTTTACTGCATATAAATCAGACAAGCACCAAAGTTGGCTGATTTGAATTTTCTGTTTTGAAACTGGTTGTGTTATCAGCACATTATGAGGCTGCCACAAGTCTCATTAGAGTTAAAATGGCAGCAGCTTTTCTGTTTCAAACCAGATTTTCAAAGTGTTCTAAGCCTCACATGCCTAGTTAGATCAGTTTGAAAACTGGTATGCCAGCTGAGGGCCCAAGGTAGCATATGTGCTGCAAATCTGGTGTCATTTGACCCCAGAATTCTGAGATACAACTCCCTCTCCCAGCAAATGACTGGTTTCTTTAAATGTTCACTTTTTTATGCAGAGACAAGGATAAAATTATAGGCAGTCTCTACATAAGTTATCACTGGGCTAGCCCTGCTGATCTACTGTTCAGTACCAAGAACCAGCTCCAAAACCTAACAATCAAGAAGTTATTAGACATTGGTTTTAGTTTTATAAGGAGGTGAACTGGGCTGCTGGGAGCAATGCACAGAATGCCACAGCAACTAAGAGTGCACAGAACACAGGTTGGAGCTGCGACAAAGAACACCCAGTCACCTAGGGGAAAGTGCACTGGGCTGGCCCATCAGAGAACCATAACTTCAAGTCTCTTGTTTTGATTCCTGCTAATATTTCAATGTACTCTTTCCAGGCTTTATATCTTTACCCCAGGACCACAACGTTTCCCAACCTGGGGTGCAGGACCCCCTTGGGGAGTGCCAAAAATTCCAGGGGGTTCATGAGGCTTCAGTAATATTGAGGTCATTTAGCACCTCTAGCTCCATGCCAGCACCCAAACTCCACTCTGGCCGGAGCGGAGGAGCGGAGGAGCAGCCTCTCCCAGCATCGCACTGGCCAGGCGCCCAGCTGGAGAGGAGCAGGCCCACGCCTGCGGGGGCCCACCAGAGCCCATCTTCATTACCTTCAGTCCATGAAGGATGGAAAGAGGCAGAGCCACATGGGGCGTGCGGTGGCGGCTGCACCAGGGAAAGCTTAGCTCCTTACTCAGGTAAGAATAATTTATTATTATGATGTAATTTAGTGCTGTTACTATTATTATCATAATTATATGTGTTTATAGGGGTTATATATGTTTATGGCACGTGAGGGAGTGAAGTGGGGGGGTGGAGAGGGGAGTGTGTTTTACTCAGTGTTAACTAGTGGGGCTTTCACTCAAAAAGATTGAGAACCACTGCCCTAGGGGAAGACAACTACCATTCCTTCATTCTGTAGATAAAATAACTGGGAGGATGAAAAAGGCATTTCTACCAGAACTGCAAATAGAACTAAGGTCTCTAATATGGCAGACCAAGTCTCATTCCCTTAGCCCCACTATCTTTTGAAACGACATCCAGTATTCCAAGTATAACTGCATGAAAATTTCAGCTTGCAGAGTTTCCACTGACCTGTGCAGAATAACGTGTATGAGGAGAATTATGCCCTAAATTTAAAAATCAAGGAGCTTATTAAATTTAAATACTTTACACCATTCTTATTTCAATTAAGTTTTTAAAAAATAAAATGCAGAAACAGGAAGACCAATTCTAAATACAGCGAGCACAATGATTATACAACTACTACCAAATGATAATTTTAGACATGGCAGTACTGCCCTGTATCAATACTTACATCTTTAAAGTACTGCTGTAATGTTGTAAGCCTAATGTCATGTATTGCTGCACAGGTATCCCCAGGGTATATTTGCTCCTCTTCACTGGTAGGTAGTTTCTTTGGCTCAGTGCTATTGCGACATTGCCCCAAAACTATATATAAAAAAGAGATGAGCAAGGGTAAAATGGACAATAGTATGTGCCCAATGAAATAAGATAAAATCAAAATTTACTCCAGGAAATTGTGGGCATAACATATTTGTAAGATAAAAAGTTTTGTTTCTGTTGCTATCTGAAACGGTAGGGGAAAAATTAAAGAAAAACTACATTTTGAAAATAATGTTTTTTGCTCTAAGCTCTGATGGAGTAAATACATACTGTACATACACTGCTAGTTTTTACATTTTTCTTTTTAATACCTAGGTTCCTATGCTCCCATCGTGAGGTTCTCCTCTGGAATTATTCAAGAGGTTTTGGAGATCAGGAAGGTGAACAGAACTGGCCTCCTTCTCATCTCCCACCCCAAAGAAGAGGCTAAGTGTTTAGCTCCTTAAACCTACAGAACTGCCTGGCGCAAGAACCACCCATAAGGAAGCAATTCTCCCCATCCTCTTGTCCAGGCTCCACGAGGCACCTTGACAGTATGACTCACGCTGTCAAGGACTCCTGGAACACTGGCTGGCCTAATAATCTCCTTTTCATACCTGAAGATGCTTGTAAAAGCACAACTAGTCCTGTAGGTCGATCTTCAGTGGAAGGGCCACTCTGTCCACAAATAACACAATCATACACTGCCTCAGAAACGTGCTGTTCTGATGTGGCTATCTCCATAGCAATATCAGCATCTGGTGATTCTAAGAAAAATAGACAAGTTATGGAATAATTAATCTGCAATAAACATCTTGCATATAGATCTGGATAAAATGTCATTAATCCTGTTCCCAGTTAGAATATCACAGAAAAACACAGACGACTACTTACAACTAACCCTTTGTACTTCAAGTAGAATGGGTGCACATGTAGACGGTGCACTAGAGGCAAAACACTCTAGAATAGCTAAAAGAGTATTCCCTCACAGAACTGAATGTTCACTTCAAGCTTAGAAAAAAAGGCATGGCTCTGAGATGCTGGTTTCTTCCACCTACTCAGATTCTACATAAAAATTCTGAAGAGCAGGGATGAAAGGCATTGAGTGTGAATCCATATCTATTGAAATCACAGTTACTGGTTACTTATCAGTTACTGAGTACTTACTGGTAAGTAACTGTTTCTTTCTCTAATTAGTGTCAGAATAAATCCTGAAGATCTTGGGAAATTAACAATAAAAACATTTTAAGGAGGTGGAGCTGAAGAGAACTAATTAAATAAAAGGTATCAGGACTGCTCTGTAAAATCAGGCATCAAATCTAGCCGCCAAGTCAAGAATTCATGTACGTGAGTGAATGCATCTCCAGGTAGCAGCCTTGCATATCTCAGGGATGCAGACATACCCAAGATGTGCTGTAGATGTTGCTTTAGAATCAGTGGCCACTGATAAACCTGCAAGGGCATAACTGGTTTGTTTAAAAGTTTGACAGTACCCCAAATTGTCTTTGTATACCACAAACAAATAGGTAGTTTAGAAAACACTTAAGTTTTTATCAAGATAATAATTTAGGGCCTTTTAATATCTAAACTGTTCAGTGTAGCTTCTTCCAGTAATGAATGTAATTTAAGGGAAAATATAAGTAAATATAGGTTCAGACAGAACTTAGAGAAGACCTAAAATAAAAAATTGGGGTTGTGGACATAAAACCACTTTATGCTATGCAACACTATGGTAAAGAGTAGCAGCCATCAGGATCTGGATTTCACAGATTCTCTTAGTGGGTATTATTGTTTCTAGAAATATAGATCAAACCATTTAAAACTTAAGTGCCTAATTTTAGGCAGCTAAATAAAAGCCTGATTTTATTCAAGCTTTTATTTAGTTGCTCAGCATACACAGCTCCCACTGACTTCAATGGGGTTTGCAGGTTCTCAGCACTTCTGAAAGTCGGGTAACTTATTTAGGTGCCTAAATATGAAATTAGGAGTCTAATATACCTCCAATCTCCTAGGTTTGAAAATTTTGCCTGGGAGTTTTTATAGACATAGCCAGTGAAATCTCTCCTAGTGGTTTGAACAGATACTTTATCAGTTTATTAAACTAAATACAGGTGGAGTTACTCACAGATAAAAAGTATGGCAATTTTTTTTTAAAAGGAATCTCTTG
This sequence comes from Emydura macquarii macquarii, assembly GCF_026122565.2. Classification (NCBI taxonomy): domain Eukaryota; kingdom Metazoa; phylum Chordata; order Testudines; family Chelidae; genus Emydura; species Emydura macquarii. Next base: position 76,130,409 of record NW_027131390.1, read on the forward strand.
ACTATAAGAAGCCCAGACAAAAAATCCTTGGACAGGGATACAATTCCAGATTAGATTAAATCTGACTGTTCTTAAGGCATAACTACTGATCCAAAATCTGTCAGAGGCTCTCAATGTCTCCCCTAATAGGAGGATTAAAAATAGAACTGATAATCCTTACTGGCTCAAAACGGAATATTGTCTCCCAGGCAGGTGACCCTATACCAGTTGCTTCAGGGTGTTTTTGATCCACATTTTGCCCTTACAAGATGGGCATAGTTGAAACCCAGAGTTATTTCTCTTTTGTTTTGACCTGGATTTGGCCATGGGAGATGGATTTATAGAGAGGGAGAGATCCTCACATCTGCTCCAGACCCTTTATGCAAGCTAAAAGGGCCAAGGCAGCATAAAGGGAGCCAAAAAGCCCTAGTTGCAGCTGAAGGAGGATTTCTCTGGCACAGGCACTACTTATGACAGCTGTAAAGCTGCCTTATGAAGACACCATTTCGAGCTGAGAGCAGGAGGTGCATGTCCAGGGCAGGGCAGGATCATGTACAGCTGTGGAGATTCCATCAGGCAGCTCCCAAGGCTATCTAAGGTCAGCTGAAGGTTTCTCCAGCTCTCAAAGCAGCCCATTACTGGGAAGGCACAAAGGTGACAAAGTCACTTTAGTCAGCCCCTGGGCAGCTAGTTCCCTTAGTGTTGCATGCAGATGTTGAACAGGACTGGAGAGAGAATCAATCCCTGTACAACTCCACAAGTTAGGGGCCCAGTTGTGAAGGTGAAGTTTCCCATCACTGCATCCTGCAAGAAGCACTCAAACTATTTTTAGCCCAATACCCAAGACCCCTGCCTCCTCTCTCAGGTGAGAACGTTCACAACATATAAAAACAGAACACATATTTGGAAATATCAGTATTTAGAATAGGATTGCTTATACAGTGTAAACAGCGTTAAAAGCATTTTCATAAAGAAGGCTTTCTAGTAGCAGTAAAATCAATACAAGTTACAGGATAAAAAAATCATCATTTCCAAAATATTATTTTAATAGGTGCTCATTCCCTAAGTCATTCATTTTAATGTCATATAAAATAATAACCTTCAATATTTATATTCTTGAACATAGCAATTCCACCTGAGGTGTTTGTGTTTATTTGGCTGTACCATTTCTCTAGCAGCAAAATGATAAAAATTATATTTAGTTTAGTCGCACAATGCAATAATTGAAATCAATCTTATAATTATCAAATGACCTTTCTGTTCATTTGTAAATTATGCCCTGAGCTCTATTGATTTCCAGGATGTTTTTTCCCCTCCTTCTTTTTGATGGCTGTAACATAAAAGTTTCTGAAGTACAAAAGGATGGCTTATGATTCCCTCTTACTGTATTTCTTCGGTGTTGAAACGATTTCATACTACTTTTTATTTAAACTTAAATATCTAAATCTTTACTCTGCAGAAGCAAAACTAAATTGAAGCATATGTTTCCTGTTTCATGGATACAGACTTCATAGAGAGATTATGCCACCCGTATTACAACAAATGAATGTAAACAACAGATCTTTATATTTTTTTATATTTTGATAGCACCTAGACACCCCAGTCAATGATCAGTGCCCCCACTGCAGAGGCATTATATTCATTATACATGTCAAAACTACAGAACCTCTCTTTTAACATTCTAAGAACTAGACTCTTAATAAAGAGGCTATTTCTCATTGTACCAGGCACTGTGGTCATGAGAGGGGTTTATTCTTCTGATCTTCTGAGCAAATATTTGAGTCACATTGTCTAATATGAAAGGCCGGTGCAAAAATGACAAACTTTTTCTCATTACGGAACTGGAACAAAACTGGCTTCAAGAGTTACATCAAGAATTCATCTGGTCTATAATCCTAAGTAAGTATAAAACCATATTCATTCACAATACACTAATGTTCAGAAATTGTATTACAGTTACCCAAGATTTCTCCATTCTTCAGTATTCAACAAGTACAAAGATGGCACAACTGTCATTTCCTTTTGTATTTTACAAGAATGTTCCATTATGATAGTAAGTGCATCCATCCTGTGCACTGAATGAGGCAGACTCTGAGTTTCTTTGAGATCTCTTTGCTCCCTTTTGGGCATGAACTATATGGTTCTTCCTTCCTTCTTCTTCTTCCCTCTCCCTTTTCTACTGTTCCTATGTTTTTCCTCTCTCCTTCGTGTGGCTTTCCTACAAGCAACTCACTGTTAGATAATGGATGCTGGTATCAGAGGTAAGGTACTATCTTACTCCCTCCTCTCTTATCTAGTCTCACTTTTTCTTTGCTGTCCCTTTTCTGATTCGTCTCTTCACTGCTTCTTTCTTTTGTTCTCTGCTCTCCCACATTATCACTAACCTACTGCCATCTGAACAGTTAGGTTGGATGATGGAACTATCCAACATCCTCCACTGGGGGATTCTGACAGCAGAGGTAAATCAAACAGTAACCCTCTATTGTTCTTCTTTTCCCATCTCTTATTTCTACTTTCATCTTCCCTGCGGTTCAACAAGTAAATTAGTTATTCTCATCTCTCTCATGCTCTCCTCTCTCCTTAGCAGGCCTGTAAAAGAGGTGATAACATTAGCTTCCTCTTTTTTCACAGTGGAGCCTGTGTGAGATATGCAACTCCAGAGGTAAATCACCCTTGTAAAAACTTAATAAGGGTTTCCCACTTCTCTTTTAAGCCATCCAAACACCAATTCACATTATCAAAAAAACCAGGGTCTTACTGCAAATAAAAAGGATCCAGTGATGACATCCACATTAAAACTGGGTAAAGATCCTTGCTAGAAATCTATAAATTTCCACAAACGGACAGACTTGGAAGCTATTGAGAAGATTATATATTAGTTTATATCACAAATAAAGATAATATTTAATATCTGGCTATTTTTGTTTCTTTAAAAGGAACTCTGTCAGAGTCGTCACTTTTTTTAGTATGCATATTTATTTCATACAATAGACAGACCATCTCAGTCTGATTTGGGATATCGCACAAACTGATATCAACAAATGTGGAGATAACTGTGACCCTTCTGTGCCTAGGGTAGCCACCTGAAAATGCCAAGATCAGGGCAGGCTGCAAAAGGAGAGCAGATTCTCCCAGCACTGGTGGATGACACTGAAGTCAGACTTACCAACCAGCCACAAACAATGCTTCTGATTCCCCACATTAGTTATCAAGAAGCCAAAATAAAAGATATACACAGCCCCCTTTACTGCATTTCAGTCTCCGGCTCCCAATCAGTCACTAGGTCCAGTAAAGAGACCAGTTATTTAAATTCTATGCTCTTTACCAAAAAGGTTTCTCCTGACCCCAAAGGGTCAGCCACAGTACCAGATCAATATAAGTTTAGCCCTTACCCAAAATACCACGCTGCCAGCCAATCCTTTAGTAAATAAAACTAAAGGTTTATTATAAAAAGAAAGAAACAAACTATGAGAGAAATGTTAAAGGATTAAAGCAATCAGATACATACAAATGATTTGAAAGTCCATATATATCAGGTTTCTAGAAGAATTGTGGAGTTTGCAGGCTTATATAGTCCCTCTGCTATACATCCAGTACCTGGATGGCTCTCAGCCCTTTGTTTCACAGCTTCAGTAGATGAGTTGATCTAGAGGTAGGTGATGACTGAAAGACAGACTAAAGACTGGTGACTAAAGACAAAATGGATCCCAGGCAGCTGCCTTTTATGTCCTTTGGTCTGTGCCATGCTGCTTATGAAATTTTGCAGGAACCAAAATGGAGTCCAGAGTCACGTGAGTAAGTCCTGGTGACTCTCCCCCTGGGCCCCTTGTACCTGTGAATTTCTTAATGGGCCATTAACCAAGCATCAGCAGCCATCCTGTCTGAGGTGCGTCCCAGACACAGCACAATTTGAAATACAGATATATCAAACATATCCATAACTTCCATTACACATATGACACATGAACATAAACATTATCATCTTACTTAGCACATTATAGCCTTTCTAACAGTATCTGACATGGCATATCTCATATGAATTATTATGATTTTGACATATTGATGTTATATAATATAATAAATGCCCCCGCCAATCCAGCCAGTGTGACACCCCCAATACGAGATTGGTGTAGAAGGGAGTAATCAGAGCTCCTGAATACACCTTAAGGGTCCCCCTAATGCAGCCAGCGTCACATCCCCCACGAAAAATTGATGCAGAAAGGGGTGTTCCTAGACACTGCTGAATGCATCACAGGAACTTTTCATTTTTGCTTTTGTATTAATACAATTTCTCACATGTTCCAAAGGTTTTACAAAATATCAGGCACATGGTACATTTCTACAGTTTCTGGGACTAGCAACAAACTAATTACAAGACTCAACATTGAACCTAATATTAACAGCAAAATCATGTTTAGTTAAAACAGGCTTTTTCTTTGTAAGGTTCACTATGGAGGTAACAATGTTCTTCAATTTTTTACAAACATTTGTAAGGGTTCAGTTAGCTCAACAGTGGGTTGGATCTGCTCTTGCTGCATAATCTCTGCTTGTGATCTTGCCAGGTGTGTCCTTCATGCTAACAGTTAGGTAGATCTTTTTCCCCCGTGTCAGGCAGGTAACTTGCACTACCAACACACACACTAGATAGCTCACTAGTTTCCAAATTTTTAACTACTATCCATTTCAAGTCTGGACTTGGTTTTAAAGAGATATCAGCCATTCTCACTAGCATCTCATAAACCGGGTTCTTCCATTGCCAATCTCTGGTTCCACATAGCATCAGATGTACCTGAGTCCACTAAGAGACTACAAGATATATCCAAAGCATTCAGAGGTAAGAGTTTGCCTACCAACTGCTGTTTTTCCAGGAGATCAACTGCACATCTGTCCTGCTGTGTAGCTTCAGCTGCCCAATCTTCCCTCTGAAACTGAGGCACTCTGTGTTCACTTACAGAGTTAGCAACCTGGAGACAGTCATGTTCCAACATCATTGTTTCCCCACTATAATGATGAAGCACTGCCCCTTGGTTAAGCTGTTTAAGCTTCCTAATAACTTCCACTCCATCTGGAACCTTTTCCAAGGTATCCAGACTGGACCTTTCTAAAACCAAGTCAGTGAATCCATCCACACGTGAAAAGCTCTGGCAGTTAGAAACTGAATCAAGTCTCTCAACATATAAGCTGATGCTTGCTACAGGCAGTGATTCATCCTGAGCTACCTTAATCAATTCATTTTCACACCCTTCAGTTGCAGAAAACTGCTTGCAAAAGCTACTAGGAGGTTTTATTCCTTCAGGAGCAGTTTTAGGCAACTATCCATTTTCCACAGAAATGTCCTTTCCCACTTCAGCTAGGGGTTGCTCTACAGAAACATTTTCCTGAGCCCTAACAGACTCTTTCTGGGTTTCAGTTAAGTCCAGAACCAACTTTGAGACAACTGGCACATCCTCAATTAGCATAAGCTGAGAGGTACACCCTGTTTGCTCTTTAGACAGAAGTTTGGAGACAAACTCTCCCTCAGCAGATAAACTGCTATTCTTAACATTCAAATAGTTTGAAATTTCCACCCCTTTGCCCCAACCCACATGGTTGTTCCCAGACAAACTTTTGGAGATTGGGGTAGCTTCCTCCATGGGCAAGTCATTACCCCCAACAGACACAGGCTTAGAAACATTTCCTTCCTGGGTTTTAGTTGAATCCAGAACCACCTCTGGTACAACTGACAAATCCTCAATCAGCCTAAACTCTGAGCTACTTTCTGCCTTCTCCAACTCTCCCCCAGCAGATAAACTGCTATTCTTAACAGACAAATACTTTGAACTTTCCTCCCCCTTGTCCCAACCCACATGGCTGTTCACAGACAAATCCTGGGAGAGTGGGATGGTTTCCTCAACAGACAAAGTGCCACTCACAGCAGACTAGCATTTGGAGACAGTTTCTCCCTCTCAGCAGATAAACTTTTCTGAACAGACAAGCCGCTATTTTCCACAATCCCAAAGCTAGAGACACTCTCTTCCTTGCTACAGCATACCTGGCCAAATACAGACAACTTGGAGTCATGTACTTCCCCTTCACAAATTTCCCTGTTTATTACAGGTAACATAGAAGATTTACCTTTATACTCTTTCTTGGATTGGGTGACCTTAACCTGGTTACATATATTTACCATATCAGTATCAAACATATCAAAATTGCTATAAACTAGAAAGATTCTTTTCCAATCGCTGTTAAGAGAAGTTGGACTTCCAGGTGAGGTCAGACCTTTTTTCTTTTCCAGGATCTGGAGTTGGATTCTGGCTTTTTCCATCCACATCTGATGAGCCCTCTCCTCCAGTTCATCCATCCTTTGTCTTTCCTGAAATCGCAGATCTGCCATTTCTTCTATTGCTTGGATTTCACATTTACGTTTGGAAATTCTTGCTTCTGCTTCTGGTTTCAGCCCTCTGAGTTCCTGGGCTCTCTCGTCCTCTTTTCTTTCTATCTCAGCCATTTCTCTCTCAGACCAAAGATGCCGTCTTTCTCTCAAGGCTTGCAGCTTCATTGCTTTATCTATTTGTGAATCACTCATCTTAACTAACTTTAATTTTAACACTCTCAATATGAAATTTTAAAATTTGGAATAGCGTGATGTTCTGATCCAAAACCCAGATGTTCTGGTTCTGTGGGTCCTGCCGCGACTATGCCACTGTGGCGCTTTCGTGCCTAGGGTAGCCACCTGAAAATGCCAAGGTCAGGGCAGGCTGCAAAAGGAGAGCAGATTCTCCCAGCACTGGTGTATGACATTGAAGTCAGACTTCCCAACCAGCCACAAACAGTGCTTCTGATTCCCCACATTAGTTATCAAGAAGCCAAAATAAAGATATATACAGCTCCCTTTACTGCATTTCAGTCTCCGGCTCCCAATCAGTCACTAGGTCCAGTAAAGTTATTTAAACTCTATGCTCTTTATCAAAAAGGTTTCTCCTGACCCCAAAGGGTCAGCCACAGTACCAGATCAATATAAGTTTAGCCCTTACCCAAAATACCATGCTGCCAGCCAATCCTTTAGTAAATAAAACTAAAGGTTTATTATAAAAGGAAAGAAAAACTATGAGAGAAATGTTAAAGGATTAAAGCAATCAGATACATACAAATGATTTGAAAGTCCATATATATCAGGTTTCTAGAAGAATTGTGGAGTTTGCAGGCTTGTATAGTCCCTCTGGTATACATCCAATACCTGGATGGCTCTCAGCCCTTTGTTTCACAACTTCAGTAGATGAGTTGATCCACAGGTAAGTGATGACTGAAAGACTGAAAAGACGAACTAAAGACTGGTGACTGAAGAAAAAATGGATCCCAGGCAGCTGCCTTTTATGTCCTTTGGTCTGTGCCATGCTGCTTATGAAATTTTGCAGGAACCAAAATGGAGTCCAGAGTCACATGAGTAAGTCCTGGTGACTCATCAGGTATATCCCTGGCTTCTCCCCCTGGGCCCCTTGTACCTGTGAATTTCTTAATGGGCCATTAACCAGGCATCAGCAGCCATCCTGTCTGAGGTGTGTCCCAGACACAGCACAATTTTAAATACAGATATATCAAACATATCCATAACTTCCATTACACATATGACACATGAACATAAACATTATCATCTTACTTAGCACATTATAGCCTTTCTAACAGTATCTGACATGGCATATCTCATATGAATTATGATTTTGACATATTGATGTTAAATAATATAATAAATGCACCCCTCTAGCCTGCATGACAATAATTATTTTCCACCAGGAAAGCTGAGAATATGATAATCCTCCAAACAGCAGTATTATTTAAGAAGTTCGCTAAAGGAATTTGTGAAAACAGTACTCTCAGAAGTGAAATCACAACAGCGTCAGTCAGGTGTGCACCACCTTGGAAAACAGAATAGCACATTCAGAACTGATGGTTACTGTCATAATACCCAATATACTGATTGGTAAGTCAGATATTTATCAAATACCCATAAAGAGTGTGGTGTGATAGGTAAAGCACTACCCAGACATCTCTAATCTATACAAAAAAGGATAAAAACATTTCCAACTCTAAATGCCTTTTAGAACTCCCAGTGTGTAAAAAAGAAATGATCAATTGTCACAAAAGGAAGATATTTTAAGCTATTGGAAGCAAAAATTACAGTAGGAAGGGAGGCCATGATATGCTGATCATTAATTTGCATGTGCTCTTAATGAATATCATTGCAATATGATTTTTCCACATATTAGCAGAGAGCTAAATCTCTTTATGAAAAGCAGTTTCCTTGCAATCCTTATTAGCCTATGGTTATTAAAATTGGACAAACATTTATCACCATCTAGTGGCAGCCTGATGAACAGTAAATGATAAGCAAAATATATAAATTGCAAATAATTTCCCTCCCACTATGAAATTCAGAATACTCCATTATACATTAGCTATCAGAGAAACTGTGTGACACATCTGTTATTGTAAGGGGGAAATGGCAACACTAAAGCTATTTTTAATTTTCAACGTTTTGATGCTATTCTAAACAATGGCTGACTGGGCAGGGCTTTGGGGTTGTTTTAGATTCTTTTTGCTGCTGTTGTTTTACAACATCCCCCACCCCCCAACACACACACACAAAGCAGAGAGGTGTGTGGAAAGGAAATAAACAAAGTGATCCTGCTCTTTCATTACTGTCAGCTTCAAATAAAATATCACTTTCAACATCTTTTCATGAAGAGGTGGAACACTAACACTATAAGACTTCTTTTAAAGACCTCAATATCCATTACATATGTCTTTTATTAATTGGCACATCCCAACTCTGATATATTGTGTGCTACCAATTATTTTTCATAGCTCTTGTATATTGTGTGCTACCAATCTTGGTCTTAATTTGGTGTAAGCAGGGTTTTTGCCTTCTCAGCTAATACTTTTCAAGATATTTATTGCATTCTGCTTGTCAGCTGCGATGACAGATGCAATTTCTATTGCCCCAGTTTCAGAGAAATGGTCAGTCTTGTCTCTTCATTTTTAAATCTTCCAATGAACTAAAACCACATAAGGCTGTCTAACATCAGAGAATGAGTCTTTTACTTCCTTCATAGTTCTCATTTCCCTAATATGCAATTTTAAATATGAATAGGAAATTAAAATAGTCTTGATTTAGTAGTATTTGTTCAACAATTTACAGCAATATACCGTAAAACAAAAGAAGTTATGCATTTGATTTATTTAGGCTCTACTTCCCTTTGATCCATTAGTATGCAATCTGGATGTCAGGGTTAAGGCAGATGATTGAAAAAATATATTTACTCATTGCATGAATATAACAAAAACAAAAACTATTTTACTCCCTGGTTCATTGTTTTACAGCTGCTTGCAGGGACAAGTGTCAGTGTTTGATACTTGTATCCACACTATGATAATCTATATCTTAATAAAATTTGTCTTTAAAAATTAAAATAAAACTAGCAGAAATGTCAAAAGTAAAATATAGATACTATTTTAAAAAATTTTAGAAACACAGTGATGTATGCCAATAGCGTCTTACATCTCTGCTGCATGTGGAACAGGATCAAAGCACACTGGCCTGGATTTAACAATGAAAATGACCAAAGGTAGACTTACTCCAGTGGTTCCCAACCTTTTTGGGAAATATAATTTTTACAAACCTAAAGGGCCACCAGTCTCCACAAGCAGCCTTCCTTCCCCCACACAGATCTCCTGTCCCCCTGGCTGCAGCAGGGAAACCGTGAGCTTCACCTGGGTCCCTAGGCAGTGGCTCCCTTCTACAGCCAGGGGGACGGGAGATCACTGCTCCCCTCCTTCTGGCTCCAGCAGTGACCCAGCATCTAGTGACCTAGGCAGAGCGCTTTGCCATGCTCCCTGTTACAGCCAAGAGGAGGGGAGTACTGCTATCCCACGCCCTTGGCTGTAGCAAAGAGTCTACATTGGGAATGCACTTCGCCTGGGTACTCAGGCAGCAGCTCCCTTCTGCAGCCAGGGGGATGGGAGATCAGTGATCCCCTCCCTCTGACTCCAGAAGGAACCCCCCAGACCCTAGGGCCCCAGGCAGAGTGCTTTGCCATGCTCCCTGCAACAGCCAAAGGGAGGGGAGCGCTGATCTCCAATCCCCTTGGCTGCAGCAAGGAGCCTGCACCGGCAATGCTCTCCACTCTGCCTGGGTATTTAGGCAGCGAATCCCTTCTGCAGCCAGCAGGAAGGGAGCTGCAGGACACTCTGAAAGACCCTGCAAGGAACTTTTGGCCCCCAGAGCACGGCTTGGGAACCACTGGTTTACTCCATAACCTTTTAGATCTGATGCAAGGCTCTTTTAGTTTTAGGCACCATTAAGAAAAAGACAAATACAAGGGGGCTACATCTTTGAATCCAAAAACTTCCTATTCAAATGAGAAGGCAATCTCCTGAGTGACAATGAAGGCAAAAAACTGCTTGGATGTAAAATTAACAAATTAGAGAAATGAGTGAGGATTCAAAACCTCAGTAGCAATCATTGCCCCGAGACAAGATTTTTGTTTAAATGGACAAGCCCGCACTTAAGATTGCTGGTTCAGACTAAATTAATAGGCCTAGTTAGCCTCTGAACTGAAGTCAAGTTTTCTGCTAAGAAAGCATCATCTTTGTAAGCTCCACATAATGTACTGAGACTGTATTGTCCAAGAACAAAATTCACAAAAACCATTAAACTCCAAAATCAGAATTAGCCCAGGTTACACAAATTTACATTTGAAGAAAAGATAGGTGTATTTATTGGTGACAAAGAAGTTACAGGTAATTAACCCTGCCTTTTGCAGTTAATTAACCAGCTAAAAATAGTTTTGGGTCTATGCCAGAAGGGCATTGTTTAAAAGTATACCATCAACTTCTGGCTTTATGTACAGATGATAGTAGGGTAACAAAACTGGGACAACAATCCTAAAATAAACATGGAGAGGGGGAAAATGTGGCTTGTTTGGCAGAAAGGAGGGTTAGAAGAGTATTCTTAAAGGATTTTGGTACTTTGGAAGAGAAGATTCAGTTTGTGGCTTATATCACAGAGTAGAGTTTGGTAACAGGAAAGAGGATGGATACAGGGTTCATGACTGGATCAGGATGTTGAAGGTGAACTGAAAGTAGCCACATCATTGGTGGTGAGAGGTTTAGGATGCATGAAAAGAAATAGGATACCTATTTCTATGGTCCTCCTTGTTTCAGCCTTCCATTTTCCCCTTTCCTCCTAAGCAACCCACCTTCTCACTACCTTAATTCTAACCACATGCTCCCAACTGAACTTGTGCTAGGTCCTGACAACCATGTTTCTCACTCAAGACACTCGAGAAGATGAACAGAGATTCCCCTCCCCACAACCCTACCTCCAAAACACTTTACTACGGTACTATAGCTTATGAATGTGTAATAAGGACTGTGGAACTCAAATGTTTCAGAAGTACCTGGATTTCAGTTATCTATATTGGATTTCACTTGGAGGCTGTTCACTCAGATACAATAAAACTCAGTGTTTTACTACAGATGAAATTTATATGCAAAATTAGTATACCTTTTGATACCATACCTATTTGTTTTAATGTATGAATAGTGAAAAAAATAATGCAGCAATGTCTTGGGTAGTCTGTCGTGAGTTATTCATGCCTTGTTAGACATTTATGAGCATTTTTATAGAATATTCAATTGTTTTTTCTCTCTAGTATTTAGGTAATTTTATTTCAATTCTACCAATTATATTCTCTTTTCCTTCCTATCATTTTGTAGTTGTACTTGAGGAGTTGGAGATCATTAGTGAGATCTTTGAGGAAACATGGCTCTGCCAGCACCATACTCAGATGGGAACCTGGTAATTCATTCTTTCTTCCATAGAATCACAGTTGTGTAACTTCACAAGGCTTATATTATAAGGTGAGTAATGGTTTGGTTATTTCCTTGCTTAACTACTTCTCTGGAAGTGACTTGATGAACTGTACGCTCACTGACAATGCTCTGTGAAAAGTTTTAAGTAGTTATTTATTTGGAGTTTTTGTTGAAGTGCTATGCCTCCTTACCCCAATCCTTTATATTATTCAATGATTGTAAAGTGCTGTAAAGAAGAAATATATATAGAATATTAGTTCTTAATTTTTAAAATATGTGAACTTACATTTTCTAGCTTCTAGGATGGTATTAAAAACAATGAGGGTTTTATAAAAAGCAAGCTGTCTATGTACTTTTAAAGTCTATGTACTTTTAAATCGGCAAATTATTCTTTATATTCATTTTCACTTTCTTTGGATGTCTTAATATAAAATATCTCCTATTACAATCAACAAGGCTTACATGTAAATAAGGTAAGCTATGCCAAATGAACTGAAATACATTTCCAAGGACATAAAGTAATTTAACTTCGTAAGCCACTGTTTGTTTCTCATCTAGCAAGCTGTAAATATATAGCATATAATATATATATAGCAATAGTAAAAACATTTGCTAGAGGGTTTGAATCATTCAGCAACTAGAATGGCACTGGCTGCACATATCAAGAAGATAACATGGCTAGTTTGTAGGCTAGGGGCAATTTGTTCTTTCTGTGCAAGGGAAATTTTTGCAAGTCATTTGCAAAGAGATACTGGTGGCAAGCCCTAAGGCAGTGTACTCTTCCTCCCTTTGGAAAGCATTTTTTAGCAACTGCCAGAAAGGAAAAAGAATGATTTAAAGGAAAAAAACTGGATTATAAATAAATTGTTTCTCAACTCCAAGACGTTAAAAGGGGCTTCTTCATCCTATATTGAATATGAAAAAATATAATTATGTCCTAAACAGCCAAAAAAAATATTTCTCCCACAGGACAGAAAAGAATCTTATCTTGTATTCTGTAAGTATATGCAGGACACCTACATTCTCCTTCAGCATTCCAGTGCCAAATTCTATGGCAAACTGAACATTTTGCAGTAGCTTCAAATACATTTAAAAAACCTAAGTACTGTATATTCAATACAGCAAATAAATATAAGCCATAGAAAAGATAAAGAACAAATAAGGGAAGTGAGGAGAAAAGAATAAAACCTTAGATGCTCACCAAATTTCACCTCTGATTTTGTTATATTCTAAGTAGGTCATAAATTCTTTAGGGAAGGAGCCTGTGACATAAAGCATATAGCACAACCTTGTACTTTATTAATAAAAGTAAGTTATATATGCCTTGTTTTGTTTTTATATTAAATTACTAGGGTTCCTCCATATTTTCAATTTGCATCAACTTCTCTCTCTCTCTCTCTCTCTCTCTCTCTCAAAAATAAATAAATAAATAAATAAATAAATAAATAAAATAAAAAAATATATATATATAATGTATGCACTGTAGTGGCTGATGATGAAAAGCTGCAGGTCTTGGCAGCTGCAAAGATGACATTTAAGGGTTTTAACACCCAGGAGGGAAACTGTGTGAAGCAGGAGCCAACCAGGAGGTGATTGTGCTTTTGGCAATGGAGAAGAAATGCACCTCACCCCTGCCCTCCTTCTAGTGCAAGGTCATAGAGGATATTTTTGTTTGTGCTTTATCGCTCAGTTCCCTAGGCCAGCAACCTTTGACAAGAACTTACTGCCTCCACTGCAGCTAGGAATGATGTATAAGCATATTATCTAGATGTTTTAGCAAAAATGAACACCAGTGAAGTAGCTAAAAATGTTTCATTAAACTAAACTGTTCAAACATCTCAGAGATTTTGGATTCAGGCTGTCTGCAGCCTTAGGCAGACAACACAGCAGCAGTTTACATTTGGTTCACATTTGAAAATGTAAATGGCTAGAAACTTAATTAAGGGCAAAAAATATTTTAGAAGTAGTTTAGGTTATAGATTCTGAGACAAATTCCAGGTCTGCAGCATCATGGATCTATGTTCAGATCAATCAGAATACTAAAATCCAGTCCTTGTACAATAGAATCTCCGAGTTACGAACACCTCGGGAATGAAAGTTGTTCGTAAATCTGAAACGTTCGTAACTCTGAACAAAATGTTATGGTCTTTCAATGTTATGGTCTTTCAAAAGTTTACAACTGAACATTGATTTACTACAGCTTTACTATGCAGAAGAAAAATGCTGCTTTTAACCATTTTAATTTAAATGAAAAAAGCACGGAAACGATTTCCTTACCTTGTCAGATCTTTTCTTTTTAAACTTTCCCTTTCCTTTTTAATAGTTTGCATTTAACACAGTACTGTACTGTACAGTATTTGCTGCTGCTTTTTCATTTTTAATATCTGCTGCCTGATTATGTACTTCTAATTCCAAATGAGATGTGTGATTGACTCGTCAGTTCGTAACTTTGAGGTTTTACTGTAATTGGTTAGCCTTTAACCTTATTAATTGTATACAGCTTTAGCTACATGTTTTCCATTTTTATGGTAGAGCTCTTCAATTTTTGGAACAGAGGAAAACTGCTCTCTTCTCAGAAAATAATTCAAAATGAAAAAAAAATCAATGTTTTAAAAATCTCATTATAAAATGGCATCAGGGAGTTCTGTGTTTTGACTGATCTAGTATAGCCATGATTATATCCTTGCACATTACTAGTTGGGAATCCTTTTATTTACTGAAGCACACTATAAATAAGATCACTGACACCAAAACATGTGACTTACTGTTCAGTCAAAATGCAGGTTTTCAATATCACCTCAGTACATCTCTTGTTTTCTATTCCCCTCTGTCCACAGTTCTCTGGTAGATGTTTTATTGTTCTCCCCACTCCTTTCAATCTCATTCACTCTGCTCTCTAAAACCTTCCTTCTCATTGCCATTGCTTCCAATCCCTTTCTTTCCTGTTATTTAAACCTTCTTCCCCTGACATTTTTGCCACCTACATCCAACAGGTTTCTCAGCTTCTCCAGTGCAGCGAGGCAAGAGCCACTTTTGGTTGACAGGTGTCATTTCAAAGAGAAAGCTACTGATGCTTAAGACCAGCTGTACTTTGGTTTAGTTTGTTGGAGTTTAAGGACCACTGCACGGTAGCACCACAAAGATGGGGAAGTTAGAAAGCCCAGTTGGGGAGGAAGTGAAAAAGACAAAGGAGGGAGTTAGAAAAAAAGAAGAGGTTAAATTATTCTAGAAGAGAAAACTAAAAAGCTATCACCTATTGACATTTAAGAAAAAGGTATTTTCTACTTTTTTTAATTACTTGAATTTTGAATCTGGAAATGTTTCTCTTGGCATAAAAATTATATTGTCTGTTCTGTATTTTCCCTTGTCCTGAAGACCCCATCTACACCCTTCTGCTGTGTGGCTCATTCTTGCTATTCTTTCCCAGTTTGCGAGAGAGACAGAAAGAGAGAGACACTCATGATACTCATTCTCCAGTGTCCTTTCACTCTCTGCCATCATCCAGCTTGGTTCAAGAGGTATCCCAGGGCCACATCTTTCCTAGTCCTAGAGAAACATCTTAGTACTTACTCCTTCAGAGACTTTCAGTATTGATTGAGATTCAGTCTCCAGCAGACTCTGAATTTCTTGAGTATCGAATATGGTTATCAGTAAGCGTGGAATTATCACATCCCTTTTCTGAATATTGTATATCTCCACACACTTCATAGAATCACAGAAGATTATGATTGGAAGTGACCTCAGGAGGTCACTGAGTCCAACCCCCTGCTCAAAGCAGGGCCAACCCCAATTAAATCATCCCAGCCAGGGCTTTGTCAAGCCACCACTGGGCCTTAAAAACTTCAAAGGATGGAGATTCCACCACCTCCCCTAGATAATCCATTCCAGTTCTTCAGCACCTTCCTAATGAAAACGTTTGTCCTAATATATAACCTACACCTCCCACACTGCAACATGAGACCATTGCTCCTTGTTCTGTCATCTGACACCACTGAGAACTACCTAGTTCCATACATTTTTGAACCACCCTTCAGGTAGTTGAAGACCGTTATCAAATCTCCCCTCACTCTTCTCTTCTACAGACTAAATAAGCCCAATTCCTTCAGCCTCTTCTCATAAATCATGTGCCCTAGCCCCCTAATCATTTTCATGGCCCTCCACTGGACTCTCTTCAATTTGTCCACATCCTTCCTGTAGTGGGGAAGGGAGGGCACACAAAACTGGACACAATATTCCAGATGTGGCCTCACCAGGACTGAAAAGAAGGAAATAATCACTTCCCTTGATCTGCTGGCAATGCTCCTACTAATGTAGCCCAATATGCTGCTAGCCTTCTTGGCAAAAAGGGCACACTGTTGACTCATATCCAACTTCTTGTCCACTGTAACCCCCAGGTCCTTTTCTGCAGAACTGCTGCTTAGCCGGTTGATCCCCAGTCTGTAGCAGTGCATGGGATTCTCCCGTCCTGAGTGCAGGACTCTGCACTTGTCCTTGTTGAACCTCATCGGATTTCTTTTGACCCAATCCTCCAATTTGTCTAGGTCACTCTTTATCCTATTCCTTTATCCTATTCTTATCCTCTACCACTCCCCTCAGCTTAGCGTCATCCGCGAACTTGATGAGGGTGCAATCCACACTACCATCCCAATCACTAATGAAGATCTTGAACAAAACAGGCCCCAGGACCAACCCCTGGGTCACTCGGCTTGATGCCAGCTGAAACCTGAAAAACAGTAGCACTGTTTATGTATTTCTGGACAAGACTTACACACAAAGATTTAGACACTATCTATAGTATACTCAATTTAAGGCCTCAATCCTCCAAAGACTTACAAGCATGCGTAACTTTATACTGGTTGGCGGGATCCCATTGAAGTCCCGGGGATTACTCACAACAAAGAAAGTTAGGCAACTTCTTAAGTCTTTATAGGAATGGTTCCTAAGTAGAAAGCACAAAACAGCAGGTGAATACAACAAAAAACAGGAGCACAAGGTAATAATAAGATGATAATGATCAGTGTGATAACAACCCCCTATCTCAGTTAATCATGTTTTTTCTTGCATGGGTTCTCTGAGGTCATAAACCTAGTAGTTCTCTAGTCAATCACTGGGTGTTCCAGGAAAGAATGTATAGACAAGACATACAATTTCTCAAGTAAAAGGAAAAATTCTTTAATTACTATTAAGCCTCCCTTAAAAATCATAATACTTAAAGAGTATATTTTCCTCTTCTTTGCAGCTTATCCTCAAGATGAGCTGAAAATGTCTATCTTTGTAAGTATTTTCATACCATATAATTTCTTTGGAATTGCTGGAAATTGTGTAAGGTTGCCTGTATGCCATAGTTTAGGAGTGGAATATCAAAGTGAAATTTCAGTTTATTACTTTCTGACACCAGGTTCTCTGCACTTGTACCTCTGGAAACATGCCAACCGTATTTAGCCAACACAGCAGCTACATGGTCCAACTTGCACACAAAGCTTTTGCTCTTTTAATGAAATCCACTGTCAACTTAACATAGTCGAACTACTTCAGAGAGCTGCTAGTGATTGAACCATCCAGCAATACTGTAATAGGAAGGCTTCTTTAGAACTACAGGGGATTCTCTTCTTATCACCAACTAGAAAGTTCTTGAGGTTTTTTTTAGTGTTCCATCACCTCCGCAGATTTCTGTTTATCCAAAATTATCAAATAAATTGACTATAACCCTGTGTAGCTACAGGGAATAAAGTTAATACCAAATGTTACTTAGGGAGGAAGAAACCATTTAAATTTGTGACTGAAATTCTGGGTGGTGCAAAACATCCACTATTCCCATGCATTTAAGCAGGAGTTGTGGTTACTCAGCACCACTCTGAGTTTGGCCCTGGATCAGTATAACTGAGTGCCCCAAGCCAATAAATCACAGCATACACTACCTCCTAGTACCAACTTGAACCAATTTGATAAACATCTGTTGCTTTGTTTTACTATAGAATTTAATACTGACCTTTTTGACATTATATTTCATTCTGTAGTCTCCTGAGTTTAAGTGCATGAGTTTCAGAAATCAAAGAGCTAGTTAAAGGTGTCTAAACATGCTAAATACAGTTTACAATTCTAACTGTAGGCAGCATTCCTCTTGCTGTTCATTATGTGTCAAGGTGGTCCCTCAGTATCAAAGCAACTATTAGCACACTAATATCTTTTGCCCTGACCCAGCATGTGTGCTCTCAGGAGACCAGTAAAACTAATTTGTTTTTCTAACTGGGTTCAGAAGATTGAGTGTTAGGAAATGTGTGTCACCTTCCTTTAAAAATGTGCACTTTTTTCTCTTTGCTAAGGAGCATTGCTTCAAGGACTGAAAGACGGCCTGCTAAGAATGAAAGCATATTAGGAAAGAACTGAGTAAGCACTGATATTGCCCACTTGTCAAGAGGCATTTCCATATACATTTAATTGAGTACTCCAAAGATGATAAAACGATTAAAGGAACACAAGATATTTAACATTCATAATAAAATAAATGATAGAATTATGTAATATGTCAAATTCAAGACAAAGATGTATTTGAGAAAATAGTTTAGAAGTTTACCTAGAACAATTTTTACCAATTCACTGAAGAGTTCATTCAATCAATTACAAGTATCTATACAATTTATTAGAAGCCACTGTTAATTTCACGAAGAGGGCTTGAGCTATGCTGAGACATGGTAGGACATTATGTAAGACATAATTTAAGACATTAAGTATCCCCAAATTTTTTGTGAGGTGAATGCAACATTATAACTTTGCGACATTGTGCTGCCATGGAGTGGCAATAACAGAGCTCAATGCCATCAGATGATAACTTTGTTTTAAGAGCAAAAGTTTTAAAAGTAGCAATTTTGAGGGGACTACAAGGCTCAGGAGATTACATCAGACATCATACTGCCAGTTTTACTCTGAAACATGACTATACAAAAATAGTTGTTTGCAGTGTTGATTCCAGGATATGAGCAAGTCAAAGTGTGTGAGGTAATCTTTTATTGGACCAACCTCTGCTGGCAAAGGAGACAAGTTTTTGAACTGCACAGACCTAAAGAAGAGCTCTGTGCAGCTCAAAAGCTTGTCACTTTCAACAACAGATGTTGGTCCAATAAAAAATATTACTCCATCCACCTTGTTTCTGTCATATAAAAATAACAATGTCTTAATCAACAGATCTTCTCCTTGAGTATATTCAGAATCATATATGCTTAATTAAGTGGCAAACATATATATATTTATTGATATTATTTATACAGAATCCATACTGTCGTTAAAACAGAGTAAATTGGATTCTATTCCTTCTTGTGCATCAACACAACTGTTTACAAAAGTTTCATTCAATTACATCTAGGCTACCGAAATGGCAACATGGTTGCACAGCTATCAAAAGAGTATAATTAGAAGACAAAGAGGAATAGAAATGCAACTGAGGGCCTAAATAATTTGCAAACTTTTATTACTAGTGATTACACACAAGAGAGAGCTCTTGACTCTCTGAATCCAAATGGAGTTTGCAAGGTTGCAGTTAGGAGATTCTTTTGACTTGTAAAATGAGCACATTTGATATTGAAACACAAACATGGAAACTCATGCTATTTTTACACATAACACAAGAAGCCCTCTGAGGATCAATGGTGACTGTGCGTGTGTTTTGGTATGCAGTATAGTTATAGCCATGTTGGTTCCAGGATATTAGAAAGACAAGGCGGGTGAGGTAGTATCTTTTATTGAACCAACTTCTGTTGGTGAGAGGGACAATTTTCCCAGCACTTTGGAAGCTATGAAAGATTTTTGTTTAAAGAGATAAAATCTTTATGCATTCTCTATTCTCAGTTGTGTTTATCACTGTCTACCCACATTTACCCTAAAAAGAGAATGATCATATAGTAATAAAAACAATACAACACGTACTGAATATAACAATTTCCATTTTCAAAGAACTGTACACAAAAGCAATTAATTCAGTCTCACATCTCCCCAATGAAGTAAGTGTTCTCATTTTACAGGTGGGGAAACAGAAGCTTAAACATTAACTACTTGCCCAAATTACACCAAGGAAGTCAGTGACAAAACTAGGGAGTTCTTGGCTCCCAGTACTATACTTTGACCAGCACAGTAACACTACAAACACATATTCATAAAATTAAAAACAAACCAAAAATAAAATAAACCAAAAATAAGCCAAAATATAAAAGCTAGTTTATGTTGGACCTAAGTACAAATTACACATACCATATGCTCAATAAATAACTAAATTTGGGGAAATAGCATAGTAGCTTGGAAGGTGCACTTTTGAAAATCCCATTAGGCAGATATCTGCATCTTTAGGCACCTAAATATTTTTTAAAATCTGCCCCCACATTCTTCAAGTTTTTAAAATCAGCAGAGTTCTTCCCCTCCCACCTGATTTTTATTTATAAATTGGAAGAGGAAAACAAGCTTTCCCACTTTTTTTAACTCCCAAATGTTGTCTTAACTTGAGTGAACTAGTCCAAATGAAGAAAATATTCTAAATAGAAAACAAAAGTAATTAATGCAAAAGCTTTTCTGCACAACAAAACCTGAAAGTACTTGCATTTGGAAAAATGTAAATACCTGTATTTGCTCCATGATCAAGGCTGAAAATAATATATATATGCAGTACATGACATCGTGACATATTTATAAAGCTTGAGTTGACCTCAAAAGTTAAGATGTTTTCCTTTGGAGTCTCTATATAATTAAAAAAGCAGCAGCACCCTTTAACGACTAAAATTTGAGGAGGGCTCATTGTTGCAGCTTTTTTTTTATTTAAATAACTTTAATAGTTTACAGTAAATTTAGGCCTAACAAAGGTTGTCATCATTTCTATTTTAATTTTAAATGAGTTTATTTTAAAAAAGAAACATTTATTAAATTTAAATTTAGAAAAAAAACAAACTTTTATCCTCCCTGTATAAAAACTATTTACTCATTATGGATTTGTGGATCATTTGGGCTCAGTTCTACAAACTGTAACTCCTGAACATTTTCAGTCATGCTATGCTTTGTTTGGTAGAGAGCATGGTCAAGTGGTCAGAAAGCAGAATTGGAAGTCAGATTCAATTCCTGGGTCAAGCCACTTACCATTCATTACTTTGCCTCAATTTATCTGTAAGAAGTACAGAAGAGTACTTTGGCGATCCTAGGATGTAAGTAGCTATACAGTATAAGTGCATAGTATGAAGAATTATCTGAAGTCCAGGAAATGTAGCCTATTTGTAACAGTGTCTTATTAAGCTGCAGCGTTTGGGGTTTCTTTTTTTTTAATAGAAACTACATTTGTAAGCATCTGTGGGAGCATCAAGTGAACAGAAATTGCTACAACAGATGTTTTTAAAAATAATTTAACTACATGCAATAAAATAAGTAATACAACTTACCAACATCCATGGCGGTTTCCATGAAGCTTTTCTGTCTTGAAGCAAATTCAGCTAGCAACTTCTGTTGCCTCTCTCTGGCCTTTTGTCGTCTAGGTGAAAGAGAGATTATAAATTTACTGGAGAAACCAGTATAACAGCAAGAGAAAAGTTTAAAACTTATGTTCTTAGGTTGATCGCACAGCAGTTAGCATTCCACACAATTTCATCTGAGATTCAAGCTTTACCACAGTCCCCTCTTTGCATTCATTTATGAGATGGACAAATGAGGAATCTAATACTCTAGAAGTGATCCTTGATGATAAATAAGGAGTGGCTTTTGTTGGTTGCAGTGGAAGGGATGAAAGCCAGTCAACAGATGATGATCTAATCAGGACATACTAATGTATAAGAAATAAGGACATTACCCTTATATGTTATGTTTGTGACAAATCAGGGAAGAGCAACTCCCAGAAAATGGCAGCAAGCCAGAGGAAAATGGCAGTATCAGTATAAACACACCAAAGTATCTTCCATACCTTTCAGCTACCCTTGAAAATAGTGATTAAAATGTATGAGTCCAGGCAAAAAACAGCAACAAAACTGCCTAATTTGTATGCCACTGCCTGTGGTGAGGGATAAAAGAGGATAAAGCTCCTGGAGTAGGAGGAGGGCACAAACACCAAATTCTTGTGTTAGCTATCCATTTATAAATACGTACAAAATATATTAAAAGATATATAAGAGGATGCTAAGGTGGCATTCAAAAATTAAGAAACATTAGACTTAATGAGTTCCAGAGGGGTAGCCGTGTTAGTCTGTTTTTTAGCAAAACAATGAGAGTCCTGTGGCACCGTAAAGACTAACAAATTTATTTGGGCACAATCTTTCGTGGGCAGAAATCCTTTAGAATTAATGCTGCCCAAACAACCTAGAGACTAATTTTTCCAAAAGTGCTGAACATCCACAGTTTCAACTGACATCAGTTGCAGTTGTGAGTGCTCAGCTCTTCTGAAAATCGTGCCCATGGTGTCTCAAATTGGACTCCCAGAAAATGAGTACCACACAATTAGTGGCCACCTAAGGAATTTTGGTTTAAGTAAGTGTCTTGCCCAGGATCACAAAGAAAGTCCACAGAAGAGCCAGAGGTAGAACCAAATTGTCCTGGGTGTTATTCAACTGCCTTCACCACAAGATCATCAATGATCTTCTTGAAGTCCTGCCTAGTTCAAGTTCAAATGAAATGAAAGAAATATGGTAACTCCATACATTCAGTTCATGTGATTATATTTTCATCACAAAATAAGCATAAATTATTCAGCATAAAACCACAGCCTGGGAAAATACCCAAACTTTGCTCATAAGAAGCCCCAGGACAACATTAGAATCAAGACTGAATTACTTTTTTCAACTAAAGATAATGGCAAGGATTAAAATCACTGGCAAAGCATTGAAAAGCCTCATACAGCAGTTGCTTAAATTGGTAGGAAAAAGTGGTCTTTTGTCTCCAGTGCTGCTTGTTCATTATCTTTCACAGGCCTGATTTCTCCTCATCACACTCATCCCACCCCAAAACACAAATTAATTAGAGCCAATAAACAAATATCTTTGAAATGAGCTTCTACAGCTGTGATATTCACCTTTTTGTCATTCCAGTTTGTTATTTTAAATTAAGTTTGCTTTGGAAATGTTTTGGAAAAGCACTTTACACAGTTTATTTTCTTATTAACAAAGAAACCACACTAATTTATTTTATTTGTTATTTGATTTTAAGATGCATTTTAAAATGTTACAATAAGTATAACAGTAAACTATTAACTGTTTGAGTATTTGAAAGAGTCAGCCACTAGCTCTCTGTGGGCTACTCCCCCCAACATATACTTCCTATTTACTGAGAAAAATGACACATACATGCATTATATGGAAAGATAAAATGTTATGTTTTAAAGGAAACCAAAAGTTACCCTTAAAATTAAATCACAGTGAATTGTAGTGTCTCAATAGGGCATTGGTAATAAAAATCATTTGCACTGGTGAAGTAAAATATAGTTTTAAGAAAGAGCAAAATGTAATTAGTAACTGCTTTTCTTGAGCCAAAATTATTTAACTTAGTCAATCTTCTTATGCATTTTTAGAATTCAAGTATCCCTGCACATGCACACCATTATTTGTCACACTGAAAAGCCACCCGTGTTTAAATTAAACTTTAAACTTTATTATTTTAATGATGCATCAGTAATGTGAGACAACCTCTTATTAGAATTATTGTAGTAATTTTTCCCTGGCATTTTTTCCTCAACTTGTGCTTTGCTTTTACTAAAATAGTCTGACTGTATATAGAGAACCTTAATAAGGAGATAAACAAACTCTGACAGATTCAGTACAGCTCAGTAATTTTCCGTGATGCCCAGGGGCCTAAGATACTGAGCCTGAAAAATATTGCAAGCAGCTCAGGCTCTCCTCTAGCTCTAAGTCTTGGTTTCTATGGTGACAATCGATCATGTGGGAGATGCCAAGTTTGTCTTTGTAGGTTGAGGTAACTAGAAATGGGTCATCATTGAGTGCTCACAGCCTGCTCAATCTTCATTATTACAAAACTAGACTTGAAATACAAAAGTAAATTGAAGCTTAGATTCATGCTGCTCGCATAGTCATCAGATTAGATTCATTTCAATTCTAAACTGTCACAAGATGCCTGTTAGAAATTTTTTTTCAAGTCTTTCCAAACGTCATCGCTGATTCAAGGAGGGGAAAAAATAGTCACTTGGATTACAAAGAACTGCAAATTATCTTTTTTATCATCACATCATCCTTTGGGCTTTATTCAACATAAAAGTATTCAGGACATGTCTGTGCAAATGTCACATCCTTTACAGAGAAAAAGCATGGAATTACCCTTTATTACATGAAAAATACAGTTGTTTCACTGATTCTCTCTTCCTCGCCATGTAAATTGAAGAATCCTCAGTTGCACAACTGAGGCATGAGTATTTCAAAGTGTAGCACTGTGTTTTAAAAGAGACAATCAGCACAACATTTTTTAAAAAGCAAGTTTCACATTCTAAAGTTCCTTGCTTCTTCATTTCATTTAATGATTGAAAAATTTTTAATTTTTATTTAGTAGTGTTTAGTTTATATTTAGTTTTGGTTTTATATTTAGTTGTTATCTTTAGCTATTATGACTCATAAAAACATATGACTGTATTTTAGGTTTATTTTATTTAAAGAAAAATATACTTCCAGTATCATGGTTTTGTATGTGTCAACAGCCTATGGTAATTTTAACAACCCACAGAGACTTCAGTGAGAGATTTGATCATACAGCAGATCATTTATCCTTAATTACCCAAGGTCATACCAGTCTTTTCTGAGAAGACCAGCTTTTTTCTGAACCACTCCAGCTTCAGGTCACTTATATGCCATGCCAGTATAGCTTTTCTTGAAGTGCCTAAAAGCTGTATGTCTTAGAATCCTATAGTTCTTAAGGACTATATGGTACTGAAGGGCAAACTGATCTGCTAGATGATTCAATCTTTCACTGAAGTCTCTCTGGCTTTCTGAAAGCTACTAGAAATGTAACTGTATGAAAGTTACTAGAAATGTAGAAAATTACTGGAAATGTATTTTTCTTCAAATGAAATCAACCACAAATAAATTAATATGTTACATTCTGTGTGTAGTTGTATACACACACATGCAAAAAAAAACCCCAAAAACCCTATTTACTTAATGTTATTGAGGTTACACAGTCAATCATCAAAAGTTCTTAATACAGCCTTAATTCTGCCTGTCTGCTACTGCACTAAGATACTCTTCAATTATATGATCACATACTATTTTTACCACTTAATATTCTTTTAACATAGCTTTTTGCATGTTCTATCCAAGTACTTTTTTTTTTTTTTTTTTTTTTAATAAGGAGAAAAGGAAAAAATAAGTGATGTTATGGGTGACTGTGCCCCATCCAGAAGTTTCAATTCTGTGTGGCACAATGAGTGACATTCTGGAAAGCATTGAATGTTGAGCTATTGTAGTAGCAAGCCACTAGCATGTTCTTCTGAGCCTAACACAAACTGCAAACACACTTTTCGAAGTTTCTCTCTGCCAAATGTGACCAGATTTTCATGGGAAAAACAACAAACACCTCCCTGATCCCAGGACTATCCTCCTCCCAACTTTTAAAGTCATACCGAAAACAGTGGAGATGCTA
Organism: Emydura macquarii macquarii; assembly: GCF_026122565.2. Classification (NCBI taxonomy): domain Eukaryota; kingdom Metazoa; phylum Chordata; order Testudines; family Chelidae; genus Emydura; species Emydura macquarii. Next base: position 76,155,837 of record NW_027131390.1, read on the forward strand.
GTCTTCCTTAAAAACAAAACAAAAAAGTAGGAAAAAAGCATTACACAACCTTTATATTGGAGTTACTTCTCTCCCCCTATAATATACATGCAGGTGTACACAGACACAATATACATGTGACTATGCACTTTATCACAGACATAGGTCATTAAATGTCCACTAATCCATCTCCTCTGATCTTATGCCAACCTTACAAACCCACGATCAGCTTCGAACTGCCTTATTTTAAAATATCTATCTTCCATGGAAATTGTTTCTTCCTTGTCCTTGCTAATGTAGAATTTATTTCCCTTTCCATCCTCTCAAAAGAACAGCTGGCTCAAAGCCTAGGAAGGGAAAAAAAGTCCTCAGATAGCAACAGCTGTTCAAGACATTAAAAGGTCACTGCTTTAAAGTTCTTTATTTTGTAGCCTTAAATGTCTAGAATCTGCATGTCATGGACCAAGAAAGGTTGGGAACCCCTGCTACAAAAGAAGACGTTATGATCTCCAATCCAGAAACCTCACATATAACATGACAAGAGATGACCAGGAATAGTGGAAAGGGTTAAGAAAAGGGAAGACAAGGGTTACAAAAACAAGAGCAAGTGCTAGCTATCATTAGTTATATACACAGCAAGAAACTTTTCTCCAAGAATTTCTTCAAGTAAAGGCTCAATCCTGCAAGGTGCGGATGACACAATACGCATTTAAATCAGGCAGTTGGCAGGACTGGCTGCTGAAGACTAGAGTTATAATTTAAGATTTTAAATTTTTTGGGGGTAAATTATTTGTTGGTTTAGAGATTTACTGCCAAAGAGATAGATCAATTTATCAGCCATACAGGGGTATACACCACCCCCCTCAATGATGCCCCATATTATTTTAAATATATTACCTTTCCTCTTTGTCCAAAGTTTTCTTCTCTGCAGGACTAATCTTTTTTGGTGGTACAGGAGGAGTCACTTTTCTGCATATCTCTTCAATGATACGTTTGTTCAGTCTGCTTTGTACTGCAGCTTTCAGTAAAATTCTTTCTACTGCTGTCATCCCATCACCATGAAAATATTTAGGAATTTCTGGTTGGATTAAAACCTCCATATCATCAAACCATGGAGGATAGTAAGAGTTTTGTTTTCCTGAGAGTTTGTGATGAAGTTTGATTAGCAAGGACAATATGCTTTCTTTGATTTCCAGAATGGCTGTGGTTAGCTGTGGTGTTGCACCAGGTGCTGACCATTTCATTGATGTCTTGGGACGAACTACCTGACTTGCTTCACTACTATTGCGATTGATAATTTCCTGAAATTTCTTTCTACGTTCTGCAACCAAGCTGAACACTTGAGCTGTCCCTGAGTTCTTAAAAAAAGAAAGAGCTATTTATAGTGGTTTAATAAAAAGGAGTATAAGAATCAACAATAAGCAATTTGCAAAACTATAGGAAACATCTTTTCAGCTTCCAGCAGATAGCTGATCGAAAAATGATGAAGCCATTTCTATGCCTTTAATTTCCTCTTCCCAATCAAGTATTAGTTAGTGTTTACCATAATTTAAAAATGTCTATATTCAAAATACACTGCATGTCCAACATGCTTTTATGCATTGGTTATACTCATCCGAATAAAAAGCTAGATATGAAAATTTAAAGTATCTACACCAATATTTATGTTTTTAGTTGAACAGCAAATAAACAACTTTATATTTATATTTAAGACGCTGACCTCAGTGGGAGCTGTTGAGTGACCAAAACTATAGAGAATCAGGCTACTTTTAAAGCACCTAAATGTGGCATTAGGAGCGTAACTTTTGACTCCCATTATTTTAAAAGCTTAGTCCTTATTTTCCAGAAAGACTGAGCACACAGCAGCTGCCAATTATTTAGGTGACTAATTATGGAGTGGGGAGTCTGACTTTAAGCACTTCATTGTTTTAAAATTGTGGTCAATGTTTATTGCAAAATAAAAAATAAAAAAAATGCTGAACTAGCACACAAAAATACCTGCTATATACAGTACATTACACTGCTGTAGCTGTCTTTAAATCTGGGATAAAGTAACTAAGATGTTTTTATGTAAAAACAATGATGACAAAAGAGACAATTATCTATTGGTTATAAATCTTTTATGGTTTCACTTTATAAAAGTTAATTTTGCTTCCACAAAAACAAACCAATTTGCCATTAGTCATTTCAAATACTCTTTCTACATCAGATTAATAGAGTAATATTATTCAGAGTTGAGAAGCTAGATAACATAATATTATTAAATGTTAGTAACATTAGTTTGCCATCTGCAATGGCAAAAACAAAACAAACATAAAAAGGCACACACACAAAGTGAGTTCCAATAGTAGGCTAGCAATAAAATATTTAATACCTTTGATAAATGGGAATTATTTTAAAAACCAAATATCAAATTTAAAGTCAATTCAAGCCTATTAGTCTATTATTTAAGAATAAAAGGTATTTACTCTTAAATACATAGGTACTTGCAAAAAAATAGTCTCAAATTAATGTATTGCACTGGGAGTTATGGTGAGCATAGTTAAAGGCATGTTGCCAGTTAAGGACATTAAAATAAAACTGCACACAAATCTACCTCTCTTTGAAGGCTCTTAGGTCGCCTAGGATTCTAGGTGGGGGGAGGAAAAAAGGCTGGAATTAAAAACTGTCATTTGGAAAAAGATATGATTTGAAATAGCTTCCACACTTTAGGAATAATCCTGCCACAGACCTAATGTAGTGGGGTTGGTGGGGAAAAATACTCCTGAGAAACCTATAAAATCAATCAATATTAAGATAATTTAAATGGTCTTCAAAAAAATCAATACATTAGTTACATCTTTCTAACACACTTACTACAGAAGGCAAAAAACCTAGGATTTCTTTACACTTACTTGGGAAGAAGCTAAGCCATCAGAGCTGGTACCTGCAGGTGGTTCTCTCTTCACTTCTGGAGCAGTCTCTGGTACTCTCACTCGAACATAGTTAATAAAGTGACGCATGTTAGATACCAAGTTACTACCTGGAAACCAACTGTCATGGCAACGTTCATGTCCACCAACAGAATCCTAGAGTAATAGCCATGAAAAACAAATCAATGAAAAAAATCTGTGTCTCAATATTATACACAAAAGATTAGACAGATTGATCTTTTATAGACTTTGATAAATAAATCGCTTTTAGAACTGTACCAAAGCTGATTACCACTGCTGTACTAGAAGGGGACAGTATACTAGAGTATGTACCTTGGTTTAAATGGTACAGATCTTCAAAAATGTTAGTGACAGACTGGTAACTAACTACATTTTTTGTGGTTCTCAGTCCAATATAAAACATTATATTTTGTTCAAATATAAGCATCTATAAGTATATGTAGAGTGCACGCATGAGGAGGAAAGGAATTCTTCAGAGTAGTACAAAATGGTATGAACTAAGGGTAATGGGATATAATTTCTAACTGTGAGCTCTAATATAGGATAAATTAATCTTCTAAAAAGAATAGCAGAAGTCCAGTTGCCTGAGTCATATAAAACGGAACTGGATAAAGCAATGAAAAAAATATAATGTAAGGGAAAATCCTGCACTAGTTAGAGGCATGGACTACTGATCTACCCAGAACAACAGATATTTGAGGCCTATCTATCTAGGTTCTTACATTGGATGGAAAAAGTAATGTGAAATTCAATATCTTTCTTCAAAATAACATATCACTGCCTTCCAATGCTTTTCATTTTGACAAAAAAAATTAATATTCTAGGTCAAATAGTCTTTCATTATGATGCAATTATATATTTTTATCAAATAACATCTCTTTCGCTGGTAGTATAGATATCGTCATCTACAGCACTAATGTTCAGTGACCTCAGTATTTCCAGTGTTGACAGTTACCTAGATAAGGGGAAATGATTTCTCCAATGGCTACTATGATTCCTGTATGAGAAGTTCTCACAAACGCACTAAACTAGATGTTGTTTTCAACACTGTTCTAAATGGATTGTTCAGCTATACAAAAACTGCAAAATTGCTTAAGATTATTGTTGTTCTGGAACTGTAATGCTGTCAAATAAATTTGAAAAATGGTAACTTCCTCCCATCCACCACCATTTTATTTCTGTTTTAAAAACAGTTTTTAAAAAGTACCGTTTCTTTCCTACGTTCTTTCTCCTTTTTCATATGACATTTCTTATTAAACTATCCAAAATATGGCTTCACTTCATTTATCTTGTTTGCAGATTACATTAAATAATGGAAGTACAGTTCTGGGAATAAAATTTGTTTGTTAAATTCATTAACAAAGACACCTAAGATTTTGCTTCCTTTATGTAACATCTGGGACAAAATTCTGCTCTGATATTCATGGATTTTAAAGGCAGAGGGACTATTGTGATTATCTAGTCTGACTACCTGCATAACAAAAGCCATAGAATTACACCTAGTAAACTGCTACATGAAGCCCAATAACTTGTGATTGAACTATAGTCTATCTTTAACACAGACAATCCATCTTGATTTAAAGATTACAAGTAATAGAGAATCCACCACATCCCTTGGTAAGTAGTTTCACCAATAAACGACCCTTAATACTAAAAAAAAGAACTTCATTTCTAGTATGAACTTGTCAAGCTTCAACTTCCAGCCACTGGTAGCTATACAAGCATTTTAAATGGAATACTTTGGTTCTGACTGTTTTTTAAAAGTCCATGGAAAATGGAGATATTACCTTGCCCCGATCCTACATGTTACTTGTTCCATCCACATGGAACCCCACTGAAGTCAATGGGCCCAGGGCAGGCACAGGGACCTGTCTATGTGGAACAACAAGATTGGGGTCTTGGTGAATAGTGGACCCGAATGACTCTCAGCCTATCATTATGATATCCTCCCTATAAAGAATCCTCCTACATCTGAGTTGCTCCATTTTAAAACTACTAAAAATAAGGTATCTTTATTACATGTTTCATTTGTGTAGCCTTCAGTCGGTGACTATGAGTTGGTGTGAAGATTAATATTGTCCAGTTAGACCTACTCTAGCTTCACAGAACATGTAGGAGTTTTTGTTTGTTTTTAGCTAGTAGAATATTATTGATCATCATGATCTCACCGTTTAAGGATATTTTTGGTGCCTACAAATAGACTTGACTTTTTAATGACGAAAAGAGGTTTTTAAAGCCTTATTAAAAGTTTGACCTGGTGGTTGTGACAAAATTTGCAGACCTGTTGTGAATTAATTTGATAATTTTTGCATTTTTTTATATTTTCTATACTTTCTGTAATATGTAAGAATACTAAAAGTGAGAAGACAAAAATGCTTGCCTGTTGTCAACTTGATATATTGGTTAAGAGATACTTGAAAGCTATTCTTTTTTTTTAAGTGAGCTTTATAGTCAGTTCATTTCTATAACCATCTTCAAGCAGTAACTTACGAAATATCAAGCAAAGCCACCTGCACCACTCATGTTATGGACACAGAAGTACATTAGCATTAAACTGACTGTTCCAGCATATGCGCTACAAGATTTTAATTTAATTTTCTGAACTGTATGCTACTTCAAAACATACATATTAATTTAAAACAAAAATTAAGCAAAACACTCATGAAGTAACTTTATTAACTAGCTATTATTTATTTTCTCAAGAAAATTTTCCCAGGAAATATCCCAAATCTTAAGGAAGAGTCTTGAAATCCAAAAAACCACTGGACCAAGAGCCCCATGTTGTAAACCTGACCTCATGTAGGTAAACCCCATTGAAACTGCATATAAGTATGGACTGCATGATCAGGTGCCAAGTCTTTAGGTTAGACTACTAAAATGATATTGTTTTATGAAAACCTTTTATGAGGAAGCAGGAGAGGACAAATTCCAACACCAACTAATTTCAGCAATTTGACAATGTTCAATCACAGTCACATCAACAAATAGTAAAGCCACTTAACTGCCTGTCTTGCTGTAACCTGAGACAGAAATATTAAGTAGCGTAGAATTGATCCCTGGTTATATGAGAAAATGCATTAATTCCATACCCTAATCAAAATTTTAAATGGTCATTATTAAATTTGGTTTTAAATTATGCCTATAGCTTCTTAATTTTATTTTTAAAGAAGATAATACATAAATAATAATTTCCTTATTAAAAAGAGAAAAAAAAGAATGACATTAACACTTACTTCTTCATCTGATTCCTGATCTGGTGAATCTTCTAGTCCCAATTCAATCAAATATAAAACCATGCAAAGGACATGTTCTGACAAATTTTGATGATCCATCAATATCTAGGGGGGAAAAATTATATTTGCAATTCACAAGATGATCATCACAGCGTTTTGAGACCCTCATATGAAAAGTGCACAGACAGCTGCCAAAGAAACTGAGGGAAGAGTCTGTAACCTAAACTAAAGGTAAAGAAAGTAAAAATTATTTTCTTTTGATGGGGGCAGATAAGGGGTTCATATAAGATTGTCTGCACCAGAACATGAGCCTTTCCCACTTACAGCTGAATGCTCTTCCAAGCAGGCCCCTTCAGAGAAGGTCGATGAATTTGAAACACCTGCTTGAAAATGCCAAACCTTTTTCTATGCATTCTCTCAGGAGCCATGCCTATCTATTGAGAGAGAAATCCTGAATGGGAATGTAGAAAAAAGAGGAGTTACACAGAGCCAATATGCCATAGCAGCACTTCCTTTACCCAATTCTTTCATTCAGAATTTAAGCTTTGATTTTAAATATAATTTTCTTGCTCTTAACGATTGTGAAGGAAGACTGCCAACCTGAACTGATTTAGTGCTGTCCTACTGCATCTACAAGGAATCACAGTCTGAAATAATAGCTCAAAGATATGTCAACTGTCCTATTTATTCATCTTACTGGAACGTTTACTCTGAAGCACCACAACAATTTAAATGCCACTCTTTTCCTCAAGAGAAAACTCCCCTGCATGGTTTGCAGGCTCCAACCCAGTATCCATCTCCCAGTTTGCCTACCTCCTGGAGACTATAAAAACAAAAGATTTGGGGTCTCCAAGCAGGTATCTCAAGTCCTCCTAACTTTCCTGAAGGAGTTTGCTGGAAGGACATCCAACTGTAAATAGAGAATGACATTTTTTTTCTTTTTTTCCTTCCTACAGCCTAGAAACTCTCTCCAACAGAAGCCTATGAAGACTAACACAATCCTCAAGTTTAAAAAGAAAAGGGGGCAAGGAGAAAAAAAAAGAAAATGAGAACGAAAACCTCAGAAATGCATAGTACCTGGCTCCTACCCTATCCTTCAGTACTCAGAGACAGAACTCTACCAGCTGCATCCTTTCCCACAGCTTAGTACAAATAAAGTACCACAGACAGGCAGTTATTCTGCTCCCATTCAAATACATTTTCTTCCTACTACCATCCACCCAACCAAAATCCCAGTGCTAGTAAGAAAAAACAAAAACATCGGAAATGCAAGGTTACACCAAAAAATCACCAGATGCCTTTGTCATCATGCTCACCTTATAGCAATGAGATGAGAACAACTCATGCAGTTGTTAATTGAGATCATGTATTCATAATACTGAGAGTTAGAACATTGGTCAACAAGCCATAGTCAATCACAATGTTAGACGATGAGAACCCCACTTCGGTTTCATTTTAATAAGACATGGTTAACATGACATTACTGGCTCACTTTGTCCCTCCCTATTATTCATTTGCCATACCCTTTGAATGCATAAAATGAGGATAAAGGAGCAACTCTACTTGCAGCCAGTCCTCACATGCAGAAAAGGCTCCTCTAGAAAAACAAAATGTCCTATCCGCTGTTAATGATGAGTCTTGTACACGTCATTTCCACACAAGCACACAACTGGTCACACAACAGACTGGTTCCTTTGTCTACACATCACTACCTCCTCTGAGCGGTCAGTTGCTGAATACACAGGGAGTAACAGTATCAAAAATGACTTTTCCTCCATCTACCATTAGCCAGAAGACTGAGCCCGATGTTGTCAGACACAGACATGGCAAACTGATCCAAAGTTTTGTGAGCTCCAGGTTGAGACTATTAAAACCCAGTATGCCTAGGCATGAGCAGTCCAATATTAAAATATTGCTTCTACTGATCCACAATTCAATGGCTCACATCCTCACCCACACTGTCCACCAAAAACATATTATCCTGGTGCTCCATTTACTATACTGGCTCCCCACAGAACTTGAACTTGAAAAGCAAGGTCTCTTTGAAGCACAGACTTGTTTTCCAAATCAGCTCCCAGATTTGTTTTGACTTTTGGGCTCTTACTTAAAAACTTCTCCTAAGGTACATAAGCATTCAAAATGAGTTGGTGGTGAGAAGTGGAGAGAGAATGACTCCTGAAGATCAAGTGTTTGTCTCTGGAATGCACCAACTAGCATAAAGTTATCAGACAAATATGAAGAATTCCAACAAATGCACTTTATGTACATTTCTTCAGCGAGAGATGATGACTTTTTTCTTAAGTTATATTCATGTGCATATTTTGTTTTAATGGAAAAGCCAAACATATTTCCCTGTTTCTCACCCTTTCTTTCCAGACAAACATTATGGGTACATAAGGACTATCACCAGATAAAACTGTCTTACATTCTAAGTCAAAATATCAGGTAAGCCTGGAAAAATGGTACGTCTGTTTGGGCATGACCTTCAGCTTCAGGCACAAGTCAGATAACTTTTACATCCTCTCCAAGGTAAACATTAGTCACCGCATTCTGCTGGGGAGGTCCTTGTCCAATTTTCATAACCTTATTAGAGGAGTCCAGACCATCAGGAATATGCTCTTTATCTACCAGAATTGTAAATGAGAGCTCCAATTTATATCATTTTCCTTACTGTTATTAGTTTTTAAATAGCTATTTATGACCCTAAGAGAATAAGCAGGATTAGTAAACCCAGTTGACACTCTTTTTAAGAGCATATAGACTAGTGCAATTTCCAGAAAGTCCAAGGAGAGCACCGGTCCCACTTCACTGTTTACTTTTGAATATACTCTTCATCAGACTTCAGAAATGATACATAAAAGCAGCCAAACAAAGAGCTTCTTTGTTTGTTAGTTTTTGAGAAGCTTTGTTTGGCTGCTTTTATGTATCATTTCTGAAGCCTTTTGAGGTTAATTATTAAGAATTAAGAATTTCGCTCTTATCAATCAGGGGGGAAATAATTCTTAAAAAACACCATTTCTCATTCCCTGAGGAGGGAGAATTATTAGAATCACAGCCAAAAAAGTTCTGAAGAGGAAATCCGGAAAGATCTTCCTTCTGACAAATAATTTTAATTCAAAGGGAAGAACAGTAAACCTTCAATTTACAAGAAGATGTGGAGGAGAAAGTAAACCAGAAGGAATGTTTAAAGTTCCTCCTTTTCGCTGAGAGCCTGTCTATACTGAGCTCAAATAGATTTTGTTGCAATAATTTAAAAATAAGTTTTAAATACTGTTTAGCTGTGAATGGGCCAGACTCTTTTACAAACATTTATAACCCTGGATTCTGCCAAAATGCCATTTAAAATTTTTTTTTTTATAACAAACACTGTTTTGCACCCCAGCTTCAGCAGCATACTCAGTTTAACCTTAGTGTGAACGGGTCTTGGGAGAAATGCATTCACAATTGCATTAGCATGAAGACAAACAGAATTATGCTATTCAAAAACAAAAGGCACATTATGCAATACTTCCCAAAACAGTCATGTGTGTATTTGATATTTTTGTCATCTCAAAAAGGTCAAATGACATAAATGCTGTCTTACACATCACAAGACCTCGCATATTCACTCTCATGGTGCAGCTTTGACAGTGGAACCTGTGTGGTCAGTCCCCGTTGCAGTGTTCATGCACCCTCTCCTGCCCCTCCCTTCACTGTTCCTGAACATTCTTGGGGAGAAGCTATAAAGGGGAGCATGGCACTCCAGCTGCCTCAGTTCCTTCCAACCACACCCTCCAAGTCCCAAGTTTACAATTAGAACTCTGAGCAAGAGAAGAAGATGGGTGGGAGTATGAATATGCAGAGTCCATCTTGAAGAACCTCAGTTACATGTAAGTACCCTTCATTTCTCCTCTCTCCGTATTCCCACTCATGGGATAGATAAGCAAGCAGTGGCCCATAAAAGGAAGGTGAACCGAGGAGCACTAATTACAAAGTGATTGCAAGACCACTCTTACAAACAGAGCATTAGATTTAGAGGCAAGTGCTAAATAATTGTACTTGGTAAAGGTGTGAATGGGGCTCCAAGTAGTTGCCTGGCAAATTTTTACAATCTGAATATGTCTGAGAAACGCAGGTGCTGCTGCACTAGCCCCAGTGAAATGTGCTTTAATTCCCGGGGAAAGACTGAGGCCAACACGTAGACTTCTTGAATGCAGGATCAAATCCATCTGGATGAAGTTAGGGCAGGTTATAGCTTCACAATCTTATCCTTAGCATAAGTAATAAATAGATTAGGAGAAAACTTGAAATTTTTAGTTATGTCTAAAGCTCTTTTCACCTGTAGTGTGCATAATTTGGCTTCACCATTGCATGGATTTTTCGAAAAAACACAGGTAAAGTTAAAAACTGGTTTATATGAAAGTTACTGATGACATTAAGAGGAAATCAGGGATGTGGATGTAGCTTACTACTTTTCTAGCTGATGTAACTATGACTAAAAATGTGGTTTTAATGGATAAATGATAGAGAAAGCATTCTGCCACAGGTTTCAATGGGCTTTTCATTAACTGTGTGAAAACTAGAGTTAAGTCATACAAAGAAAGACTTTTTATAGGCAGGCAGGTAGACAGCCTTCATAAATTTCTTAACTAATTGATGAATAAATATCAACTTAATTAGGTCATGAAACACAATATAGCTGACAAATGGATTATAAATCAAAGAATGTAACAGATCCACTTCTTTAAGAAGCAAGTATTCAAGACAGTTGAAAAGTTATACTCTTTTTCTTCTGCCCACATTGAAAGCTTCCCTCTATTTCAAATAAAATGTTTCAAGTTGATTCCTTTCTAGAACTAATCAAGATATTGCATTTCAGTTGAACAAGGCAGTTCTAACTCTGTTAGAAACCTACTGTAAACTGGGGAGAAGACAGCCCAGGGTGACAGACCTCACTGTTCTGCTGTGCCAATAGACTGAGTGGGATTTGCACTGTTTGGAAGACTCCTGGTGACAGGTATAGAAGGCCTGGGAACCTGAACTAACTATATTAGCTAATAGTCCAAATACATGTAAACCTGCATCCCTTCACTTCTCAAGTATGCTGTCACTGCAGACAGCCATTTAATGAATTTCCTGGGTGCAGTAAAGAGGCCAAAAGGGAGGACCATTTTACTATGGCTTCTGCTATCTGCATCAAATCTTCAGATTTTCCTCAAAAGATCACAGCCCTAGTCGCTGAATCTGAGGAATCAAAGGATTCCTGTAGAACATGCTTTGCTATTTGTTGGCCCTTTCCAATGATGGCATTGGCCAACTTTCTCTGATCATCCAGAAGATAGTTCATTAATGCAGATAATTTCCACCCCAACCCTGAGATGGTGCTGGTAGGTAGTGCTTACTACAGCTCGGTAGTTTGCTTGATCCTAGAGTGGAAGAAGAAAAGATTTTCCTTCCTAATGTGTCATCTTTTTCCTTGTTGTGGGAGTAGAGTGAACCAAGCCTTTCTTTAATCTCTGGATGGCTGCTTCCACTGCCAGAGAATTTAGGATAGGATGGATGTGAAAATATGAAAAGGGGGTATAATTTCTCTGCCTTCTAAACAGAGGGTGGACTTGCACAGATGTGCTTTGCACATTGTAAAAGACCATCCAGTAAACTTTAATTTTGTCACTTCCTAATTTTTGAGTGCTTGGCTTTGCAACCTTCATTGTGCTCTTTTAGTGTAGTTTTTATGTGTGATAGCCTAGTTTTAAAAAGCAAACTGAAAAAACAGAAATTTCACCATATGGCATCATACCAATAACCACATGGTTCATAAGCTGGGTTGGAACCTTTAGATCGACTGCACAGACCTCTGCTACTTGAGCTAATAGAGTAACTGTCCACCCGTCTTCCCCAACTCTCGCTTTTTGTCCCAGTCCTATTCTTCTTTCAGCCCAAATGGTAAAAGTTAGGAAAAACCATAAGCAAATGAAAACACTAACGGGCACTAAAGTGTCAGGGAATCTTAACAACAGGTGGTGCTTTAGGATACCTGACTTAAGAAACATACAGATTATATAATAGAAAGTGACAAACAAATCATTAAACATGCATATGGTCATAAAATCAATTACTAAACAAATTTAAATAAAGTGCATCTTTGAATTCATGCATTAATATAAATTCATATAAATTCACTTCATTTAAAAACAGAAGCAACTAAACAAACAGGAAGAGCAAAATGAAAATTTTAAAAAGAAAATGCTGTATTATGTTACAAGTCAACTTTAGTTTAATTAATAAACAAACCTTCACTAATCAAAAACAAATAATTTTTTTATCTGGAGCACAAAAGTAGCAATATTTATACAAATATGATCCTGAACACTAAATAAAATATAAGAAATCTACTTCATTTTAAGCACTCTTAAGATAAGAAAATAAAACTATTTTTTTCTCATGACTCAGAACTACAACTGTACCTTGTAAAGAAGTGTGAAGAGTACAATGTGCAAGGTTTTACAGTGCAAAAGCTTCATGAGACCTTTATAACTTGGATGCAGTGGCGTTCGTTTCTTGTAGGGAGGCCAGGGGTTTCCAGGGAATTTTCCACTCTGCTTTAAACTGTTCAAATAAACAAGACTAAAATTAAATGCTGCAATAATCAAAACTAAAACTATAGCTCTATTATAAATAGCACTGAATCAAAATATATAGGTTACTTATGTCTTGGGGTGCTGACACTTTCAAAGCAATATTATTTATGTTAAATAACGTTTTGCAAACTTGGGTGTCCATAATCTCTTTATGAGCAATGAACTGACAAACGTCACTGGTTACTATTAAAAGGAGTCAGTGCCTGTGCAAATCCATTCTTGAATCATTATGAGAATAGACCTCTACAAATCAATTGAAATGGATTCAAGAATGCTTGTTTCAGTCTTCCAAGGGTTGTAGAAGAACAACAGTTTGTAGAAATGTCTTCACCTCAGCAAAACATATGTTTCCATGTAGCTACAGTTGTAATATATATTAATTAGCACAGGCCAAAGTTTTCTAACTTGTGTGCCAAAAGTCAGGCACCTGACTTTGCCTGCTGACTTCTAAAGTTAGACTACTTTATTTAGAGGCACTGAGCATCTGTAATACCCATTATTTCAATCAGAATTATCTTCAACGGGAGCGGTGTGCACTCAGCACTTCTGAAGATCAGATTTGACTTTAGGTATCTATATTTGCAAATTTTGGCTTTGACCTCTTACCTTAGAACCTGATAAAAACCAGTATCATCATGAAACCACTACACACAATGTTACAATATTGCACAAGCATTGATTTTTCAGAACATGGTAGTATGTGGCCCAGTTCCTCTCAGCCACCTATTCCTCAGAAAATTGAGTCTTATTGATTAATTGAGTCAAACATTTATGTATCTATAGACAAGATGATACATGAGAGATGATATTTTTGGTGTTTAGAAAACCTAGAAAAGGGAAATGTATAACTATTTAGTATAGTATTTTAAATACAAATGGAATATTTAATACCTCGTAGAATTAAATTCTACAGTGACAGAGAGATGCAATAGCAAAGGGAGATAAATTACAACATATAAGCAAAGGAGACGGTTTCAGGCGAGATTTGGGAAAAAAAATTGAAAGACACTGGGAGGATGTTCCATACCTCAATGATTAGAAAGAAAGCTCTTGAATCTGTAGCCAGACAGACTGTGATAAGAGAAACCAGGGGAACAGTGGAAGATGACCACAGGGACCAAAGAAAGACAGAGACTGGAACAAATACATGGAAGGCAATTTTGAGTTAAGTCCTGAAGTGGAAGAAGGAGCCAGTAGAGTTGTTTGAGCGTTAGCTGATGGGTTCATGTGACTTTGAATAAGAAAAAGAACAGCAGCGCTCTGTGTATGCCTGCATCTGGACATGGATGAAAATCTCTGCTGAGAGACCACTTGAGGCATAGGCACACATGGTGTAGGTGGTGACAGTCTTGTGTAGGTGGTGACAGGCCCGCCTGCAGACACAGAAGTAGTGGAGGAGCACAATTCAGGGTAAGGAACATACAGCTGAGTATCAACAGAAGAGTACTAACTAAGGCCATGTACTCATGGCAGCTAGCCCATCTCGCCGCTCACACTGTTGCGGCAATACTCTATTTTTAGCACGCTAAATGAATGAGAGCTAGTGCGAATGTGTCTTGTTGAGCTGGGAATCACACCCGCAAACACCAAATGGTTAAAAGGTAAAGATGACCAAGAGAAAAGGCAGATTGTTCTAGGCCCCTTGTTCTTTTCAGACTCCTGTGTGATGTCACAAGAGGAGTAGTTTAGGAGCAAAGGGCCAACTTCCTCAGTCCAGGAAGGGAGAGGCCTGGCAGAGCTCTGCCCAATTCTCGGCTGGTATACTAGTTCTAATTTTAGTGGAGCTGGATGGCTGTGAATTTGGAAGCCACAAATAGATACCTGCAGTTCCCTCAGCCCTGCACAGGAGCAGAATCTGGGTAGAGCAGAGAATCTGACAAAAGAGGAAGAAAGTGGTGTTAGCAAGAGCTGAGGAAGAGGAAACGGATGAGTGAACAAAAGCAGCCATGTAGACAACAAAAGTAGGGGGAGCAGAACAAAATGAGCAAATGAAGGAACAGATTCTTTGCACCTGGCCTGGGACAGGCTGGAAGAAATGGGTAAGCCCTGATGCTGAATTAAACCAGCAAAAGTAAAGAAGGTAAGAATTAAGGCTCACATTCTATCCTTCTGAATCCCACCTCCATCAAAACTCATTTGCATAATGGTTGCTTGGTATATGCAAGTGACCTGCATTTTTTTCTTTTGAAATACAGCAATTTATCCAGCCAACATTTTATAAATCAAATTACATTTTGAAAAAAGTGTTAAAAAATGGGCTCCAACTAAACCAAAACAGAACCTGATTGCTGGCATATATAATTTAAAAGATCATAGAAGAGTTTTTAAACTAAAATCTAGGGGAAAGCCAACAGGTGCAGAGGAGCACATAGTTCGAACAGAGACATCCCTTAGGGGAGGATTTATTAAAGGGGATACTCTATATCCTAATAAATAGGAGGAGAAGACAGATGTTGATAAATACAGGTAGGAACTGAAGAGAACAGTCAAATGACAGAGTTCCATTGAATTACAGCTCTCAAAGACAGACAACTAAATATTGACAAATTTAATAAAGTACTTGTATACAAATGCTAGAAGTCTAAATACTAAGGGCTTGTCTACATACACAGTGCTGCAGCTGCACCAATGCAGCTGTTCCACTGTAGCACACAGTAAAAGATACTACCAATGCTGAGCTTCTCCCGTCAGTGTTGGTACTCCGTCTCCCTGAGTAGTGGTATAGCTATGTTGGTGGAGAAGTCCTTCCATCAATATAGAGATGTCTACATCAGGAGTTCGGTGTGGATTTTCCACACCTCTGAGCGACATGGTTATACAGACATAAGACTGTAGTGTAGACCAAGCCTAAGATGAGTGAATGTGACTGCCTGCTATTAAAAGAGGATATTGATATCATCACAGAACCTTGGTGGAATGATGATAATCAATGGGACACGATAATATCAAGTTACAAAGTATATACGAATGACAGAGTAGGTCATGCTGGGGAGGGGTTGGGAGGGGAAGTGGGGCTACGTGTGAAAGAAATCAAGTATAATAAAAATCTTAAATGAATCAAAGTGTACCATAGAATGTCTAGGGACAGAAATTCTATGCCTGAATAATAAGAGTATAGCAGTAGGAATATACTAACCACCACCTGACCAGGGTGATGATGGTAATTGTGAAATGCTCAGGGAGATTACAGGAGGCTACAAAAAACAGAAAACCCAATAATAATGGGGAACTTCAACCATCCCCATACTGACTGGGAACATGTCACCTCAGAATGAGATGCAGACACACCATTAATGACGGCTTCTTGGAACATCTAGTCCTGGAACGCACAAGGGGAGAGGGAATGCTTGATTTACCTAAATGCCGCACAGAATCTCATCAAACAGGTGAATACAGATGAACAGCTCAGTAATAGCAATCATGATGTAATTAAATGTAACTTTCTTTTGGGGGAGGGGGGGAATACCAAATAAACCCACCACAGTAGTATTTAACTTCAAAAAGGAAAACTACACAAAAATGAGGAAACTAGTTAAATGGAAAGTAAAAGAACAGTCACGAGGGCAAGCTGCATAAAAACTTTTTAAATACTTCATAATAGAAGCTCAAAGTAAATGTATACTTCAAATTTAAAACAGTAAGAGGACCAAAAAGAGCCACCATGGCTAAACAACAGAGTAAAAGAGGCAGATAAAGTCAATAAGTCATCCTTTAAAAAATTGGAAGTCAAATCCTACTGATGAAAACAGAAAGGAGCAAAAACCCTGGCAAGTCAAGTGTAAAAGTATAACTAGGCAGGGCAAAAAAGAATTTGAAGAGCAACTAGCAAAAAACACAAAAACTAACAGCAAAAAAATTTGTAAGTACATCAGAAGTAGGAAGCCTGCCAAACAATCAGTGGGGCCACTGGACAACCGAGGTGCTAAAGGAGTGCTCAAGGAAAACAAGCCCATTGTGGAGAAGCTAAATGAATTCTTTGTATCAATCTTTACCCTAATTGTGCATGCAAATCAATCAAATCAGATACTAGTACATTTCAATGGCCAGATAGATGCAAAACTGACCATTTGTGTGTATGTAATCGCATTAAGAACATGCATAAATTAGGCATGATATTATGCAATTTGTTTGAAAAATCAAGCCTAGCATGTCTTACTAAGATTCATTCTCTGACAAACCGAATCTGAGACTTCATGAACTTTTACTCGAGATCAGTGCTCCCCAAACCTTTGGGGTCACGCCCCCCCTTTATCTCATCCACGCCTCCCTGAGGAGCCACACTCAGGATGGGGGCAGAGCGGGGCTGGGCGCTTCCTCCCTAACCCCCGTGGGGGCTGGCCCAGGCCCAGACCTCGCCAGTGCCCCACCCCCAAAGATTCCTCCACATTCCCCAAGGGGGGGGGGCACACCCCACAGTTTGAGGACCTCTGCTCTAAATTAAGAAACAAGGAAAGATGCCTTCATCCTGACACATTGCACTTTAAATTCAAGTTTAATTTACTCCTGTCACTTTTACATGAAAATTTCAAATGTAATATAAAACTTGAAAAATAAGTCCCATGTGTTTGCTGGTCAAAACAACCCTGTAAAACTTGTAGAAACTCAGGAAAGGGGTATCTGAAGTCTTCAAATTATTTAATTTGATGATTGTGAATTTCCCCTCCCCATGCCAACAGGATTAATCTCCAATCATGCAATATGGTATACTTTGAAATCTAAAATATATGGTGTTCCAATACAGAACATGTCAGCAAAGGGGAGTAACCAGTTAGCTGGAAGAAGACTTCCAACTAACATAAATGGATAAAAACAACCTGGGATATTTTAGCTATATAAAATATAATCAATGCGTAGATTATGAAAAGCATTATTTTCCAAAAATTATGATTATTCAAGTCTAAAAAAAGATTATATTACACAAATTACATATGATGCAATCAAAATGCTATGCAACAGAGCCAAGGTTATAGGTATTAAATATGCAATTTAAAATAGGACTCAGGTGTTATGTGTCTGTTTCTTTATCAGACAAAATGCATACAAGCAGCAAAATTACTTTGCCTTTATCTTTGTTTGGTCACAAATCATTACTGAAGACATTAACGTTCACCCCTCCTTTTTCTATCCTCATGTGAGTAACCTTGCAGCAAGATTATTATCCTGCCTTCATAGCAACCCAATGTTTTGTCAATGAAATTATGTCACAAATTCAGCATTTATACAACTTCTCTGCAGGATCAAACTAGAGGTGAAGCTAAGGATTTCCTCCCTCACAGCCTGTTAAACACATCTCTTTGCTAACAGGCAAAAGGAACTATAAAAATATAAGATGGGTAAATAGAAAAACACAAAAAGCTCCCTCCTCTCCCCCCTCCCCCCCCCATCTAAGATTCAATTTCAAGAGTCACTTGTATGAGCAGAAACATATTTCAAAATTTTAAATACAGACACAGGCAGGAATTCATCAGATGTTCTTTCACCTACATCCAGTGCATGCACAGGCACATGGAGGCCTGGTGGTGCAAGAATAAAATAAAGACCCTATACAATATGCAGTATTCTGTTCTTATTCTAATGAGTAAGATAAACTTACAATGCTGTATATCTGTCCATTGCAGACTGCACATCTCTACGGTAAACTGTACGAAGAATTACCATGACTGGGTCAAATTCCTTATCCCAGATATCAGCTGTTTAAAAAAAAAAAAAAAGCAAGCATGAGTTAACATTAACTTCCAAACACTATAACGTAGTCCAGATTGTTTTGTTAATTAGTTTCACAGGAGGCACCTGTACTTTACGTAATTTTAAAATTTTATAAATCGTCTTCAACAGCAGACAATCTAGATTAGTTTCTTACTTGTTCATATATCAGTGCATATCTTCACTAGTAAAAATTTTTTTCACTGAGTTTCACAATAAAAATTAAAAAGAAAGAACTTTTCAGGTAATAGATATCTTTCACTAAGCAGTTTGATTTTTATATTTTGTAGAATTACAGTTCTTTTTGTTTAATAGCTTACATTATAAAAATAAATAAAATTGTCTGATGCCTAAAGTGATCACTGGCAAAAAAGAAAAATTGGATTTATAAAGCATCATTCAAAAATGAATTTGAAGCCCTAAATAACAGCAGTGTTTCTTTAGTTGCAGTTCACATCCCCATTTCTTCATACTCATAATATTTTGTTTTATTTTGAACTCATTTAGGAAAAGGCCGATGTTTTAGAATTTGGTAAATACAGCCAGTCATGAAAATAAGAGGTAATGAACATAAGTTAATGGTTGGATGACATTTAGGGCTTGTCTACACCAGAGAAGAGGGCAAGTTGGAGGGGTGTGAAACTGGATTAAGTCAAAATAATCTAGTTTGAAAATGCTTGCGTACCCACAGCAAAATTAATTGAAGTACACTGACTCTGCATTTACTGCAAACTCTGGAGTCCTCTTTCCAAGTGAACTAACTTTGCTTCAAATCAAGTTAGTACGATCCATTGCACATGTGTATGCAATGCTGTTGCAAACTACTTTGGTACTCTTCCAACAGCTACCCCACACTGCTTTCCAGGTGACCAGTACTGACCTGTCTGTTTACTTGTGTGTCCTCCCCTGTTCTGGGGTCAAGTTAACCGGATTTCGCCTCCCCCATTTATCAACTGGCACACAACCAGATTTTGTCCTTTTGCTTGTGGATTCCTGTTTCTCACAATATCTGCAATAATACTCTAGAAGCCCCACGACATGCCTCAAGAAGCTGCTTGGAGCTGCATTGAGACCCTGGATCTTGTCACCATCTAGGGAGAAGCGCTGGGGCAGCCACTGGAATAAAGACCTTTTTTGCAGACATTACTAGGCAGATGTCCACAAGGGGCCAAGACCACAATGCCAAACAGTGCTAGATAAAAAGGAAACAGCTCAGGAGGACCTACATTAAAACAAGGGATGTCCATCCAGAGACATGTAACCTGTCAATTTTTTGAGATGCTGGATAGGATTTTACATAACTATACAATCCAGAAGCTTGCGGAGTCTGCTGCCCACTCCCCACTCCATTCCCTCAAGGATGACCAGCAAGACCAGAAAAACTCATTCGATGATGAGCACGAGGAGGCCAGTGAAGATCTCTCCCAAAAAAGCCAGGATCTGTTCAAAACTCAGGATCCTCATCCAGCAAATAGAAGGAGAGCCAGATTCCTGACATGCAGCAAACAACCTCAATTCCCAGACAGCAACACAAAACCAGGACTGAGGAAGCTGATCCTATTGGACTGTACATCTTTTCATAATTTTTTAGATAACAATATTAAAAGTTAATTAATTATTATTATGCTATATCGCCGTGCTAGCCTGTGTTCCAACTCCCCATGGCCACAGCTATTGTAGGAAGATGTGAGCTAGAAGCTTTTCCGAGTCCAAGGTCTCCACCTCCTTCCAGTAACAAATGCTGTCTGTTTGGTGCACTGCACACCTTTTCAAGACAGCAGCTGATCTGACTGGGCACCTGGCCTTCTTCTCATACTAAAGCCCCGACAGGCCCATACTGTGGAAGACATGTGTCCATGTATCTATTTTCCTTTCCCCTTTCCTCAGCTGCCCTGCCTGGAGAATGCCTGCTCCAACCCTCTCACCCCCGCCAATCCAGTCTGCCACTACAAAATGGCAGCCAGCAGTATGGCGCAGGCTCAATCTCTACCCCACTCGCTTCACCGCCCTGGAGCATCATCTGATTCCTACTCTGGAGCAATACTGAGGATATTTCTTGCTCTGGTATGTAGCAAACAGGTCTACTGGAATATGTGTTGTAGGACCAACCAAATTTATTTTCCATTCATGGTCTAGTGGGAATTTGCAGCTGAGGTAATCCGCAGTCATGTAGTGCACTCCCAGAAGGCATACCACTGAAATTATGAATTTGTGAAAAATGCACCAATCCCATAGTTTTACTACTTCCATGCACAAGGAATGTGATCTGGCTCCTCCCTGACAGTTTATGTAATACATTGTCCATCATGACTTTTGTGTGTGTGTCTTTGGTCAGTGGGAGGAAGTGAGCACACACGTTTCTAACCGCTGAGAGTTCAAGCAGGGTGATGTGAAGGCACGTTTCAGATGGTCACCATTTGCCCTGCACCGTGAGACCATTGAGATGCGTACCCCATCCTATGAGGGATGCATCGGTGGTCAGAAGTTTAACGATGGGGAAAGCTGCATAAATGGAACTCTGTATATACATTTACAGGGTCTTTCTACCAATCCAAGGATTGCTTGACCTTGGTGGGCACTGATAATAGTTTGTTTATACTGACTCTGTTTGGCCTGTAAACTGAACCGAACCAGGCCTGGAGACATCTCACACATAGTCTGGCATGAGCTATAACTGATGTGCCTGTGGCTATATGCCCCAGGAGGTGGAGACAGTGTCTGGCAGAAATTTCGGTGCTGGACTGTACTGTCTCTGCCAGCGTGGAGAGGCTGAGAAATCTGTGATGTGGGAGGAGCACCTTGCCTGAGTGGAATCAAGGTCGGCTACTATGAATTCTAGTCTTTGTACCGGTGTTAATGTCAATTTTTGTGCCTTGATATGCAGGCCCAGATTCTGGAACTGGTTCAGTGTAGTCTGTGTAACTCTCTGGGCTTTGACAGAGGAACAGGCTCTAAGAAGGCAGTCATCCAGGTAGGGATAAACCATGGTACCTTGAGAACATAAGTGGGCCACCACTACTGAGAGGACCTTGGAGAATACTTTGGGGTCTGATGAGAGACTGAAAAGGAGTACTCTGTACTGGGAGTGGTTTTGGTCTAGCGTGAACCTGAGGTATTGTGTGTGACTCGGTATGATGGAAATGTGGAAGTATGCATCTTGTAGGTCGAGTGCCAAGAACCAATCTCTTTTCTCTAATGCTGGAATAATTGTTGATGGAGTGACCATCTTAAATTTCTGCACCTTGATATACCTGTTGAGCACCCTAAGGTCCAGTATGGGTCTCCAACCTCCCTTTTTCTTTGGTATTAGGAAGTAATGACATAGAAACCTTTGCCTCTTAGATGGGTGGGCACAAACTCTATGGCTCCTACCCTGAGGAGATGGTCTATTTCCTGACATAGCAGACTCTCATGACAAGAGTCCATGAAGAGCGGCAGGGAATGGTGCTTGGGAGGAGAAAGGGAGGAGAAATGGATGGTGGACCCATCCTGGATGATCTCCAGCACCCATTTGTCAGAGATTATCCGTTCCCAGGTGCTGCAGAACTGGGTAAGATGGTCTCTGAAGAGATGGGTGAGATTTTCCAGCATGAGATGATGTGGAGTATGTTCTACAGGCACCTCGACTAACTTGTCAAAACTGCCTTTTTGAGGTTGAGGGGTAGGAGGAAGTTGATTGAAATTACAACTGCTTTCACCTGGGAAACCTGGGCTTCTTCCTCTGCAACTCATACAATCTCTGAAACGAGTACTGGGATGAATATTGAGGGTATTGTGAGGAGCGAGGCTTGAACGGTGGCCGAGGGCTGTACTTTCACTTGTGGGCTGGAGTATAGATCCTGAGGAACCAAAGAGTTGCCCTAGAATCCTTCAGCATGTGAAGGGATGCATAGGTCTTCTTGGCAAACAACTTCATCCCTTCAAAAGGAAGGTCCTCCGCCATAGATTGGACCTCTTTAGGGAAGCTGGATAAATGAAGCCCGTCTCATCACAATGGCTGTGAAAATTGAGCATGCCGCCATGTCAGCCACATCTAGTGTGGACTGGAGGGATGTTTTAGCCACCAGTTGGACCCTCGTTGACCATGGCCTTAAATTAGTCCTCATGAGAGTCAGGAAGCTGCTCAATAAAGGAACCAAGTTTCATATAGTTTTGGTAGTCATAATTTGCCAATAAGGCTTGGTAATTTGCTACATGGAATGGGAGGATGGCTGAAGAACGTGCCTTCCTGCCGAATAGATCCAAACGTTTTCAGTTCCAGTCATACAAGGTATATTTGAACTGGTACTGGCAACCCTTAGAGTTAACCGCATCCACAATGATGGAACTGACAGGTGGATTGGAAAAGAGGAATTCCATGTCCTTTGCTGGCACGTAATACTTTTTGTCTGCCTATTTACATGTTGGAGAGACAGATGCGGGGGGTCTGCCAAATCACTTCGGCTGGATGAAAGAGTGCCTCATTAATAGGGAAAGCCACTCTGGAGGATGTGAAGGAATGTAAAATGCCCACAAGCCTGTGGTGAGACTCAGTCACCTCCTGTAATGGTATTTACAGGGCCTCTGCCACCCTCTGTGCCACATCCTGGAATAATTTGAAATCATCAGCCATCAATGGCGGATGGGGCATCACCATCTCATCTGGTGAGGACGACGAGATGTGGGCTTGAAGAGTGATGTGTGTACACAGTGATGCATATTGATACAGGACATACCGTCCCCATGTGCATTGCAATTACTGTGACTTGCATACTGCAAAAAGCTGTGGATTAAACACCTCATATAGACAAGCCCTTAGTTACAAAGTACTGTGATTAAAATACTTATAAAATTTGTGTATTTAATTCTTAAGTCAATCCAGCCAATAATTCAGTTTCTTCTCGTACATTTGAAATTGGACTTGGTTTTATAACTAACATTTACAGCTCTCACCTTATTTCTGGGAAAGACTAGCATTATGTGGTACCAAACTCAGCACATGCTTAAACCTTAGTTTTCTCTTTTCAACTTCGTATCTTAAAAGCCAAAATCTTAAAATTTAAAGGGCAGCTGCCAATAGAGGAGTAAGTCTAAATAGCAGTATAAATCAACAGAACATATCCTTTTACACAAGTTAGATTTTTTAAAATATCACCATAAATCTTTTTTAAAGGATTTCTAAGCTAAACCACATTTAGTTTATTCATTTCATATAAGATTGTAAGCAACTACCACTTTAACAGAGTTATGTGAAAGCAGCATTCAATGATTACATTAACACAAACAGTAAAAACATGCAGAAATCAAATGCATAGAATTTTAGCTCCACCAACAGGCTCAACACAAAAAAGAATTTAACACACTGTAGCATTCCTCAAAACTATGGCAAAAATTATTTTTGATGTTCTAGCAGAATATGAGAAGACTAGTGTCCCGTCCCGTCCCGTCCCGTCCCACCCACCCACTCACACACGAAAGGTACTTCTATTAATCTTCACATATTATTGGGAGAACCAGAACAATTTATTCTACATGTAGACAAACAAGACATGGACAACTTTGCCATTTCAAATATTATTTATTTTAAACTGTTTCATTTTGACAACTACAGAAATATGAGAGCTAAATTCAGCCCTGGCTAAATGGGCACAACTCATTCTACTGACACCAATGGATGTTAAAAATGTCTGATAATGCTAGGGCTGATTTTGGCCAAGGCTCTGATTCAAGGCTCTGATTCAGAGCAAGGACAACAACAACCTGGGCTTCCCAGGTTAGTGTCCCAACCACTGAGCTATTGGCTATTCTGGGACTTTCCTCTTTGGATTTTTGTAAATAAAAACTTTGAAACATCTCTGGTTCATCCTGCTAAGGAATGGGAGAAATTTTCAAAATCTGAAAAACGTTCGCAGGATGTGAGAACTGTTTCCCTATCTAGCTATATTCCCACTGTTTCGCAACTGTGTTAAAGCTATATTAGTTTCCAGACCAAAAACAAAACCCATGAAGACTGGAAACCTTTATTCTGGAAAGTGGCAAACTGAAAGAACAGTAAACATGGTTTGCTTTTGTACCTAGCTGCACACCTTTCAAAATCAAGAGTCTATAAACCTATACAGATGTGCCTTTGTAGTGGTGGATGCTGTTTTTTGTGTAACTGTCAGTATAGCTTGGAGGGGTTTTCTTCTTTACAGAAATCTGAATAATGTTACATAAGAGCTTTCAAAGTTGTTTTATCATACCCAGACGCTAATAAACACATAGATTTTGTTTTCTCCAAGCAAAGAATTCATGATGAACAGAAGGCCCTGCTTTTAGTCAAGCCTATGCTAAATAATTCCATCATGGTGGACAGGTGCTAAAAAAAGTCTCTTTGTACCTGCTATCAGCACATCATAGTGACAGTTACAGATATCCTCTATGGCCTTTCCAGTTGGATTTCACCAGAAATTGGCAACCTAGCCTGTATTCTCCTCAAATTCCTGCCAACAAGATCTTCTGCTAGTTCTCAAGTGATTCTAGTGGGAAGTTTTATTCTACCCTCATCCCCCAGGATTTCCCCAGGAATTTCAATTAATCATTCAATATAATGCCCAAATGTTTGTGGCATTTCAGATTCCTCTGCTGCTTGTCTGCTCTGGAGCATGAGGAAGTTTGTAGAACATGTTCATTCACCAACATTCCTCAATTCCTCGTCTCCTTTGATATCATCAATTTCTATTGCGTTAAATCCAATTTAGTCTGCAAGCTCCTCAAGACAGGAAAGGAGAGGTTACTTACTTTGTACAGTAACTTGAGTTCTTTGAGATGTGTCTACCTATGGGCACTCCAAGTCAGGATGTGTATGCACCTGTGTGCCCCTGATTGGAGATTTTGTCAGCAGTGTCCACAGCTCTGCATCTGTGCCCTAGACAAACTCGTCCACCAAAACGAGGTTATATAGGGAGGGTGGACATACCACCACTCCAGTTCTTTCTCAACCATAAAGTCCCAAGTCAGAGACTCCGAGGCAGAGAGGAAGGAGGGCAGGCAGTGGAGCACCCAGAGGAACATACATCTCAAAGAACTCAAGTTACTGTACAAAATAAGTAACCTCTCCTTCTTTGAGTAATGTCCCCATGGGTGCTCCATGTCAGGATGTTGGAGGGTGCTGAAGAAGTGGATTAAGTACAGATCATAGGACAGTGTCACCAAAAGCTGTGTCAATTCTGGAAGAAGCCACTAGAGCATAATGCCAGTAAAACACACATGGTGAAGACCAGGTGGCTGCCCTGCAGCTACCTGAGATGGGTACATTCTTTTTAGAACTACAGAAATAGCTTAAGCCCTGGCCGAACGAGCAGTAATTCTCAGAGGGGGGATGAATCCCTGAGGTTTCGTAGCACAGGACACAACCTGCAACCCATGTCTTTGGATGGAGATCAGATGTCCCTTCATTCATTCTGCAATAGAGATTAAGAGTGCAGGGGAAGCTCGGAAGGGCCTAGTGTCATTGAGGTAAAAGGCAAGAGCTCTTTTAATGCCCAGTGTATGGAGGCTCACTTCTTCTCTTGAAGAGTGAGGCTTGGAGTAAAATACTGAGAAATGAATCTCTTAATATGGAATTCAAAGAGACTTTAGGAAGGAAGCAAGAGTGCGGACACAGAGTCACCTTACTGCAGTAGAATACTGTGAATAGTGGGTCTGCCATCAATGCTCCAAGCTCTCCTATCCCTCCTGGCTAAAGTAATGGCTACAAAGAACAAGGTCTTAAGGGACTAATGAAGGAGAGAACAATTCCCCAGAGGTTCAAATGGGGGTATCCTCAGGGCATTGAGAACGAAGGTGAGGTCCTCCCATGGTGGAGTTGGTTCCTTGATAGGAGGAAAGAGGTTGAAAAAGGTTTTTAATAAATCTTGAAGCATGGGGTGGCAAAAACTGAGAACCCTTCTATGGGAGAGTCTGAGAAATTGTGATGGGATCTAAATGAACTTTGATCGAGTTCAATAATAAACATGTGGTCTTTAAATTCAGCAGGTAATCAAGGATGTGAGCCAAAAATGATTTGAGAGGAAGTGTAGCTTTATGCTTGTACCAAGCCTGGAAGGGTTTCTATTTCTGAAGGTATGTTTTCATTGTTGTGGGCTTTCTGCTATTAAGTAGCACCCTTTGAACTTCTGGAGAACAGACAAGTTCTATTCCAGAGAGCGATCAAGAAACCATGCTTTGAGATGAAATGCTGTGAGACTGGGATGGGTGACCAATCTTGATTCCTGGGTAAGAGTCACGCTCAGAGTAAGCTGCAGGGACATGTGAATTAGCTCTAGGAACCACACCTGTTTCAACCATGATGGTGCTACATGGATGGCTACTAGATTCTCATCTCAATTTGTTTAGGTAGTTGAGAAGTAGAGGCATTGGAGGATAAGCGTACAGCAGGACTCAAGGCCACGTAATGATCAGGGCATCTCCCATTAAGTTGTTGCTGTGCCCTTTCCTTGAGCAGAATTGTCTGCACTATGCATTGGATGGAGTAGCAAAGAGATCTACCTGTGTATAGAACCTCAGAGAGATCTCTTGGAACACCTCAATTTTCAATTCCCACTGGTGGTTGATGCTGAAATATCTGCTGAGGGAATCTACCACTGTATTCCAAAATCTTAGTAGATAAACCGCAGAGATCTGTATGCAGTGTGATATGCACCAGTTCCATAGTTTTACAGATTCAGCACGTAAGGACCGGGATCTTGCTCATCTCTTCCCATTGATGTATTACATCACTGTTCTGCTGTCCAGCATTTCCTGATGGGGTGGTCCTGGATATGTTGTAGAAACTGTTGGCAAGTTTGATGGATTGCTTTGAGCTCCAATACATTGTTATGAAGGATTGCCTCCTGAGAAGTCCATTTACCCTGAGGTGTGATGTTTTGGACGTGGGCGCCCCAACCTATAAGGGAAGCATCCTCATGAGAAGAGGCTGTACACATGGAACTCTGACGCACACCTTTTGTGGGTCCTTCCATCAGTTCAGAGAATCAAGGATCTTCTGAAGTACAGACACTCACTCGCTTGATGAGACTGTGTTTGTTGAGATGTAGGTAGACAGTTCTCAATCATACTTGAAGACACCAAAAGTCACAAACATGCAGACTGCCGTGTGGACCAGAAGTTGCAGGCAAGCCCTTGCAGTGATTTGTGGACTCTGTTGGATTGCTGAAACAAGATTGGACATTGTGGTGAATCAGTCCCTTGGTAAGTACGCTCTGGTGGAAGAGAAGTCAAGTGGCCTCAATTAAATCTATATGTTGTGTGGGTATTAGGGTAGACTTTTCCATTCTGAGGTAGAAGCCAAGAGAATGAAACAGAGACAGGGCCTTTGCTGGTTGCTGTCTGCTTCAAGAAGCGAGAAGCCCTTCAAGAGCCAATCATCCAGATAAGGAAAGATGATATGCCCATTTAATAAAGATAGGCTACGTGGCTGACAGAACTTTGATAAAGAAACTTGGGGCAGTGGAAAGACCAAAGATAGTACGTGATCTGGGAGTGGTCCCTCCCTATCAAAACACAGACATTATTTGTGCAAGCTATGAATGGCAACATGAAAATAAGCTTCCTGAAGATCGAGGGAAACTAACAAATCTCCCAGATCCAGATCGGGAATTATTGTTGACACAGTCACCAGTTTTAACCGTTGGGAGCAGACAAAGGTGTTTAAAATCCTGAAGTCAAGAACTGGTCTCCACCAACCATTTTTCTTTAAGATGAAGAAGTACCGAGAATAAAACCCTTTCTGACAAAGTCTGGTGGGACAGGTTTGATTGCCCCCAGAGCTAGACAGGATAGTACCTCCTGCATAAAAAAGTCTTTGTGAGAAAGGTTCCCACAGACAGACTGGGGGGAGATGGTAAGGAGCTGAACTGGATGGAATAGCTTATAGAAATCACCTCCCGGATCCATCCATCTGATTTGAGGAGCTCCCAGAAAGGTGGGAATGAGAGAGACACACTCCATAAAGGTGGAAGGGGAATAGGTGCAATGCAGGATCTGGAGTGGGAGTTAGTTTGTGAGCTTCAACCAATGTGTCAAACGGATGTTTTGAAGACGTTGGGAGCTGAGTGGTTGCTGAAGAGGAGGGCCCTCTCTTAGGGGAATTGGGCTTCTACCTGAGGGGTTCAGCCAGTTTCATGGGCTAACAATAGACTAGGAGAGATCGGTGAACTGTCTGCAATCTGCTGTATTTTCTTTCTTTCTTTCTTTTTATTTTTTTTTTTTTGCAGATAGATAGATGCCCAGAGATTGTAGTGTCACCCGAGAGTCTTTGAGAGAATGCAGAGACCTCTCCATGGCATCACTAAACAATTCTGAACCTTCAAAAGGAAGATCTTCAACCATATTTTATATTGCCTGGGGGGAGGCCAGAAGACTGCAGCCAGGAAGCTCAGAGCATGACTACTGCTGTAGCCATGGAACATGCAGCTGTGTCAGTGGCATTTACTGAGGCCTGGAGAGAGGCTGTGGCAACAATCTGAACCTCTGTAATGAGGACCTGAAATTGTTCTCTCTGCTCCTAAGGAACGTGTTTAATAGAAGATGAAAATTTTGAACAGACTGTGAAGTCACACTTTGACATCAGGCTACTCTAAGTCACAAGAAGGCCAAGAAGTAACTCTGACAGCCCAAAAGGTCCAATGGTTTTAGGTCCTTATGAGATGGTGTTGAACAGAACCAGTGTTGCTGGCAGCCTCCACTACCAGAGAATTGGTAATCAGAAGGGAGGAAAAAGTACCCTAAGCCTCTGGGAAGGATGTACTAATTTTTGTCGGCTTGTTTACATGTGGGTGGGACAGTAACTGGAGTTTCCCACGCTATGTGTGCTGGAGTAAGCAAAGCTTCATTGATGGGCAAGTCAAGGAATGTTCAGATTCCTAAATCTCATCTAATGGGACTAGCAAGTTGTCTGCTACCCTTTCTATGAGTTCTTGAAATGCCTTGAAGTTATTGGGGTAAGATGGCAAGGGAGGCATGACAGCCTCATCTAGTGATGAGGAGGATTTGTGGGAGGGTGGTGTTTCCTCCTCTTCCACTGGTTCCTTCTCTGGAAGGACTGGGGGCATTGGTTGATATTCCTAATGCAACCTCTTTGGGGATGGAATCAAGTAGAAAGGATTGTCATTGGGAGCTCACAGATTCCAGTAAGCCCAAATTTTCCATTCAGAAGACCAGAATGAAGAGGCTGACTCAGAAAAGTCTCCATTATGAAAAATATTTTTAAAAGGGTACCTCCAGAGTTTAATTCTCCAGTGTTTTCCTACCAAAAGTTATGGATTTCCTATCAAACATTCAGTAGATGAAAAATAAATGCTTTTGGTATTTAAGTCATATTAAAAAGATTTCAATGGTTTTCAATGGTTGTATATATGCCTGAGTTTATTTTACAGAATTATCATTTTCATGCTAGCAGGCAGAAAGCAAGATAATTGAGAACATGAAGAAACTCATTTTGCCATGGATTCAGTGTAGAAAGCACAGTATTTTGAACATCAGCTTTATGTAAGTTTCTACATATATATGGTTTTAAAATATCTTTCTTCCCAGAGTACAGAGATTTCAAATCACAGATAGCCTGCACCAACACCCTAAGAAATGGTATGTCTCTCTGTCCCTCTTTCACCCTGGTATTCTCAGACCAGACCACTGTGTCAGAGGGCTGACAGGTTACAGTGCACAGAACAGGCTATATAAAGAATCGTCAATGTATGTTCTGGAACAAAGCAAATCAGGAAAGGTGGAGAGATATAAGCACACCATTTCCCAGGATGAGAAATTCTTGGACAGTCTGGCAATAAAATTAAACTAGTTTACAACAGAACTACTTTCAATGATTTTTTAAAATATATTTTGAAACTCCTTAAAATTAGTATTCAAAATCCAGTGCTTTGCCTATTTGGATGAGCAGAGTAAGTTTCTATCTGTTCCAATTTCTCTTGATCATTAATAAGAACTGTCTTCAAAAATATATCTCTATGTTTTTTTTTACGAAAGTGCAGTTATTTATGGAGTTAAAAAAAATACTGGGCTTTTCTTTTAGCTTTAAACATGAACACATCACTGAGCACAATTCTACGAGTGCATCAATACAAATCTCAGTGAACAGTATGCTTCTCTGGAGTCTTCATTTGCTGTTCTACTTAATTTTCAAGCAAAGAGAGAGCTCTTACATAGCTCCTTTTATCAGTAGCCCTCAAAGCACTTCACAAAGGAGGCCAGGATTATTTCCCCATTCTACAGATGGGGAAACTGAGGCACAGAGAAATTAAGCGATTTGCCCAAGGTCACCCAGCAGGCCAGTGGCAGAACTGGGAATAGAACCTAAGTCTCAGTTCAGTGTTGTATCCACAAGACCACATTACAAATCAGTTTGCAGTCCTCACTTGCATCTGTTAATCATTTTCAGTTAGCCTTATAGTAAATTACTCGAAGCCACTACTGCAATCATTGCAGATAGTTGAAATTTCCAAATTTGCAAGTAAATAAACAAATATACAAGGATAATATATCATGTATACATTATTCATTTATTTCGACAACTGTAATCTTATGATATACTTTACAGTACAGCAGCCAATAAAAGAGTTTGTCAAAGTAACAGAACCCACCTAAGAGTACATGGCTATTAATCTTCACTGAGGAGAGACCAAAGTTTTTTGGTGTATGAATCATAAAGTATGCTAAGCATCACTTACTGCAATTTAGCAAGATTCTTCTGTATTTGACTTTAGCATTGGCTTGTGATGACACATGCTTGCCTCATTGAGGCTTATGTTTGGAAAACAAGCAAAAAACTAATTTTACATTCATGCTTACTATGAGAAAACGGTGAAAACGTCAAAACAAACAGAAGGGATAAATAAATTATTTTTGCCATGTAAAGCATCTCCCTTCTATGTAACTTACTTACTAAAAAAATGTGAATTAATATACCTTTAGGTGTGTACATTCCTTGTTGCATAGAACCTCCAGGTTCAAAAACAGGAGCTTTAAAATCAGCCACTGCTGACAACATTGATTCAAAGCTTAAGCTTCCTGGAACAATGCCACTTTTGGGATTGGGGTTTTCTGGAATGTGATCTTTATGTTAAGAAAAACAATTGTTATCCAGGACTATTTAACAGCAGAAACATAGCACATCACTTAATTTACTTTTGTATAATGTTTTAACAGCTTCATGTAAGATGCTAAACTTTAGCGATGCTTTAATTTCACCACAAGAGGTCTGTATACTACAGCAGTTCCATGCTATGGAGAGAAAAAACATAATAAAACTGAAAAAATAGATTGTGAAACTACCATGATGTGCAGATATCATACTTAAGCACTCATATTATTACCTTATTATTGAAAACCTCAATCTACTTTTCACCATCCCTGCCTTTAAATTATTGCTGTCACTTACTGCACGATGTTTACTATTGGGACTGCAAGTTTTTTAGGTCAAAGATCATGTCTATTTTACTTGTCTGAGAAGCTCCTAGTACACTCTGAAGACATCTAAAATGTATTGCACATCCTCATGTGTATCATTTTCATACAAATAATTAAGGGAGGACTAAAGTACTGAAGAGAATTTCATTGTCTTCAACAGTACATCATAATCCAATGATATCTTCCCACAGCTCCAAAAGTTTGAGGTTGTTATAGCGAGCAATCTCAATGGAATCAAACACAAGTTTTAAAATTCTGCACAACACAAATTTCTTCTATAGTATAAGTTACACACAGAAATCAAAATAAACAAGTTAACAGACTCCAAGGATATGAGATCCAGTAGTGAACTATGAGTCCTGTCGTTCATACAGAGCTGGGCTACCATCTCTGCTCTGAGGATCTCGTCATCTGTCATTCCTAGGACAATAAAAATAAAATTAAATACCCTGTTTAAGTTGTATGAGTAAAGAAAAAGTGTATACACAGGCACACGCTTGTGTTTAAATCTCAGTAAGTTGCACGCTAATTACAAATGTGAAACTCAACAGTTTGATATCCAAATTAACATAGCTACATTCTTAAAATTACAATTCAGATTTCCAGTTGATTCCTAAAGATGTCCACAAGAATTTAGTAAACTATACTTATTTTCTTATAAGAGTGCCCAATATATTTAAACTTTATGTAAAGTAACTGTTCACTGATATTTCTGAAGACATATGCTGTTATGAAAACAGCCTATTGCACAGGAGACAACACTAAAGCATGTTTTCCAAAGACACTATTGTAAAGCACGGTAATAAATAAAGCTTAATAAAATACAACAGAATGCAAGTTTTAGCCAGGATTTTAAGTAATTATTTGGGCCCAATACTGCAAACCTTTATGCACACTCTTAACTTCATACACGAGTAATAATCATATGCATAAATATTTGCAGTACTGGCGTTTAATTCATTTTTCAATTGCAATATCAAAGTAACTTTATTCTGTGTTAAATATGGTGTATTTTTGAGAGAGGGGATGGAGGGATGGGGCAGGAGAATATATCAAAACAAAATCACATGGAAGGTTGCACAGTCCCTATGTCCCTAGCTGAATGTTTGGAATTTATGCCACTGAAACAATATCAAATTAGCATACTGCAGACTTATTGTACCAACTAGCACATGTTCCTAGGTCAGTAACATTAGAAATGCTGAAAGGTGTAATGACAAAGCTAAGTTCAACTAGCTCTCAGTTCAGCATAATTCTGAATAAAGATCAGTGTTAGTAACACTAAGAGTATGTCTATACTGATGGCGGCAAAGTCGCCGCTTTCAGATCGATCTTTCTGGATTGACTGAGCGGTCAGTGTAGACCGGCTCAATCGATCAGGAAGTCGACGCTTGTAAACCACCCCCTCAAGTGGTGTAGCGCTGCATTGACGGGAACACAGTTCCCGTCGGCGCAGTGCAGTGAAGATGCCACGCAGAAGGGAAGCACAGCAGTCACCGGGAGTTACGCAAGCTACTCTGAATAACTTGCATAATTCCCGTCGACTGCCGCCGAATCTCCAGATAAGTGTAGATCAGGACCAAGATATATCTACAGGACTTTAACGGGGTAGATCCCTTCCCTCACCTTGTTGGTGCAGAAGGCCCAACAGACAGCATAACTGTTGCATAGCTCGCAATTGGGCGAAGATGTGGGGAGTGCATGCAAAAAGACCAAATGCCACAGAATGTGCTCTGAAAGGGTAATTTGTGCAAACCTGCAGAAGTAATTGAAGGAATGGGGTGAGGCAAGCGGATCCAAAGCAAGAGGAGCTGCAGCCACGGGGGCAACAAGAACTCTAAAGTTTTACCAGTTGCCGAGTTTTGCATGGCCAGGGGAAAAGGCTTTGTACAAGACCTGAATTTTGCTCCAGGTTACTGGAAAAGATACTTTGTACATCATTTCTATGACAAATTAACAGAAAATGAATATTCACAAAGTTGAGTATATTGCACATTTGCATCTTCACACATAATTTTTGAGGTGCCCAAGTGGGAAATTCAAGCACTGACTGGATAATATCATATTCAGTTTAATTTGATACAAACAGCAGACACCAAGTCCTTTACATAAAAATAACATAATACAATAAAAATTCAGTTAATAAGAAAAGTCAAAGTTCTGACAGGAAAATAAGAAGCTCAATCATAAGAGATTATTACAAGTAGGAGCTTGAGGATTTGCTTATTCAAATACTAGTATTGAAATTTATGTTTCAATATACATCTGGTGATCGTGTATATAAAAAAATTTCAGCCACTTATTTCTTTCAAGAACAGGAATGGACTGGATTGTAATGAAGGAAAAGACACTGTAACCTGTGCTGTCTATTTCTAGTTTTTTGGATGGTTAAAATGAAGCAACTGGTGAAACTGAAACCAAATTATAAACATAAGGAATGACCATTTGATTGTATTTAATAATTTTACTTACTCTGCTACAGGATAGCTTTTGAATGCCAAAAGATCTAAAACCAAATACACATAAAAATTCCATGTTACAGTAATATTTGTGACTGGATAGTTGTGATTCTTACCTAAATGTAAGCGAAGACTCAAAAGAATGACGAGAAATGTTAAGGCTCCTTCCAACATAGATCTTTCATGTTCTGAATCAAGAACTGTATTCTGATGCTGAGATGCCATTGTTAACAGATCTACCACCTTGAATCTACAGAACACAGAGCAAAGTTAGAGTCCTCAGTTCTTCCATATTAAGAGCCTGATGCTAAGAGGTGCGAAGTACCTATGACTCCTACTGAAGCACCATTCAGGATCAGGCCCTAAAGGAATACAAAATAAGATGCATATAATCTAATTAGAAACAAACCCTGAAGTGAAAGGCTTTTTATTTTCAGAAAGTGTATCCTTATTTTCGTTGTACTCCTTATGGAACTGATCCTATTTGTACTTCATATTCAAATACCTGACATATTTATAACAACTGAACACTCGAAAGTAGGCTAGTTGGTATTCACATTTATGTCCTGCTTTTCTTCGGCCATGTCTACACTACAGCAGCCCAGCAACAGCGCTGCAGCTATGACCCATGTAGCATAGACACTTCCTATGTCAGCGGATGTTTTTCCTTTGACACAAGTAATCCACCTCTCTGGAATAGACCAGGAATAGACCAGGCCTTCTCCTGTAGAAGCAAGCAGACTTCTTCACTGCTATTACTTCTCCCTTTCAGTGTGGGAGTTCCCAAATACTTACACACCAGAGTGTGCAACACTTCTAAAACTGGAGAGCTTAGAAGTTTCAACTCTGGGGTTTCATAAGCATATTGCACACATTGGAGTGCAACTCTAAAGCCAGCCCTGAGTAAAAGGGAGAATGAATGAAACTGTCACAGTAGAAATAAAAAAGGTATTGTATTAAAGGAAGCGCATTCCTCCACCCGGGAAGAAAAAAAAGACAAAGTGCTGTGGTGTGAGAGGGATTCAGCAGGCATGCACCTTTTCCCCCTTCGTACATTTCAAATAGTAAGTGGCAGAATGCCATATAGTGGCATTCATCCTATCCCTGTGCTTTGACCTTACCTTTCAAAAACTGATGAAATAAAGTAATCTGGGTCAAGTCTAGAAGCACAGACCTGTAAAAACAAATATAGTACATTCACTTAATTCATCAGTCTTTAATGTTCTTAAAAACACAGTACTTTGGTTCATAGAAACTATAACTTACCTGTAATAGGTAAATGTCAGGATCAATCATGGAGTTACAAAAATGAGACTGCACATAAGTCATTGCTTGTCCTTTAATTTGTAGACCATTCCTTACCCACATGTTACTATGGATTTCAGAAAGGCTTGCCTGTTTTTAAAAAAAAAAAAAAAAAGAGGATTA
Organism: Emydura macquarii macquarii; assembly: GCF_026122565.2. NCBI lineage: Eukaryota > Metazoa > Chordata > Testudines > Chelidae > Emydura > Emydura macquarii. Next base: position 76,191,632 of record NW_027131390.1, read on the forward strand.
GCTAAAATAAATATTTTGCAAACAGTTCAAGGAAATGTAGCTATTCAGTTGAGTATGGGTTGTCAATAGCCATACCATCAGCTGTGATCCCCTCAAATCTCAAAATAAGCAGGGCTGGACCATGTTAAAAGTTGGATGAGAGTCATCCCAGAAAATACCCATAAATTTGCAAAAAATTCAGTTGGTACCAGTATGTGGTTCTCTTTTCGCTGAGACAGTACTGAATCCATGTATGAGGCATGATATTAAATTACAATGTTGAATGAGATTTAAAACCAAGGCTTTGATCATTACAAAGATACTGTGCTATTTTTTTCAAGCACATTAACCAGGTTTCCTGCCCAAATTCAAAGTAATATATTTATATTCCACCAGAAATCTGTAATACATATACTATCCTCTACTCTAAAAGGAGGTTGCATTTCAGGAAATGGATGGGTAGGCAAGTGAAAAGATCCATGATTCTTTATCCTTAAAAATAAATGAAAATGTAAAAATGAGATGTGTGTCTTATAATAGATTATCAATGATTACAACTGTTTCTCTTCATCTCCTAATTTCGATATATACATAATGTTAAGTGTAAAGCGACAGGCAATAAACCTTCCCATTACTACAGGAATAAAGGGTCCTCACAACCCAGCCTCTGCATTCACCCCTGCATATTCTGCATCCTCAATTTGTACATATGAAAATCAACTGCAAGCACAAATTCTTGCCAGCACAAATATGTACTCAAATTTGGGGGTAGTTTTTTGAAAATGTGATCCTAAATACTAAGCATAGTTCCCAGCAATATTAATGCCTAGGGCCATTGTATGATGTCAATAGTGCTTTAAAAATTAGTTCTCTGTGATTCTAAGAATTACTTTTCTAATTGTATTCCTTCAAATCACTATAAAACTGTGCTTAGAAGTCATAAACATTTCATATAATGTAAGGAGTTGTCACCTATGTTAATTTTTGTATTACTCAATTAAGATGTTTTCCCACTGCTGTTCAGACATTTTTCAATATACTTAAACTATTTGGACAGGAACGAGGGAAAGAGATAGCCATCCTCTTTGTATTCTGTACATACAAACCAAAGAAGCAGACAGGTACCATACCTGAATCTGAAGTGGATGAATCATTAGTTTCATCAACATCTCCTGATCTGGTAAAATAGAATCTAGATCGAGTTCTTGGCATTTGACAGCCTACAAACAAAACGGAGTATAAATTTTACTGAGAATGTAAAGGAATTATTTTTTCAGACTAAGAACAGACAACAGTTTATTTTCTTATAGAATATGGTAACAAATGCATGCTTACCTTACTCAAAAACATAGCATAGTAACGATGTAGTGGCAAATGAAAAGTAACCTGGTTAGGAGCTGGCTGCAATGAGAACAATTCATTATACTTTTTTGTAAGAATCATACAGACTCTATCATTGCATCTGGCACATCCAATGCTGATGGCTCTTTCACATTAGATCTCTCTAATGTTACTGCATCTTTCCCCCTGCCAATGCTTCATCTCCCTTTGTCCAAACAGTTCCAGTTATATCTCTTGCCTAGCCCCTGGAATGTTAGTTTCACCCCACCTGGAATCAGAGCAATCTCTCCCAATACACCAGAGCTGCCCACACCCTAGGACTTCATAAGAAATGGAGTGCAGAGAGGCTTTGCTTTATCATTACTACAGCCCTCCACTGAACTGCCTTGGAGTGCTCTTACGGCATCATTTGGTAGTCTGAATGAAACATCACATGAATTAAATTGGTGGACACCAGCATTCTTAATGATATATCATCAAGCCCATGAATTACAAAGGTTTTAACAAGAGTTGCATTGTTTTTAACATGGTAATCCATTTGTTACAGGACTTAAAATGATAATTTTCCTTCTCCTTTAAATAATAAAAACATTAACTTTTAAAGTATTTTTTAAGTTTAACGAGACACTTTGTGTAAATATATAAAGGATGCACACCTCATCTAGAAAGTTGATAGCATCAAACCAGTCCTGAAGTGCTTCAAGGCAATATCTAACAACGTTTCGCGTGTACTCTTGTGTCTCCTGCAATAAGAAATATCATTTTACATTGCATCACGATACATTATGCCACACTACTCAAAAATAGTTTTGAGTAACAGTTTCATTAATACAATGGGGAAAGTAGTTTGTTAACTAGTATGATGGTTTAAGGATTTTTTCAGTTCTTTCTATTCATAGTTTTAAAACAGAGCACAAAAGTGAATTTGCACAATGTTTCTCTTTTTATTTAAAAAAAGTTCTCTTTTCCAACACTGAAAATTAACATTAACATAACAGTTTTTTAACGATTTACTGGTGGCAGTCATGGTCCTTCTCTGCATTAAGGTTCTCGCAAATTCATCAATAGTAGGAGCACTAGCATAACACAGCCTAGAATGTTTTTGCCGTTGTGTTATCCAAACCTTTTTGAGCTGCCAAGCTGATGTCACCCTCTCATAACACATTCAGACAATTTTATAACATTTTCATTTTATTATTTCAACCCATTTACTGGGTATTGAATTACATTTTCCTGCCTGTAATTCCTCGGACTATCCCTAACACAGAGGCCCCCATCTGTGGGAGACATGGCGGAACATTATGGGGGGCATGACGGGGCCTGGGCCAGCGCCCCGGGGGGAGAAGGGGAGGAGAAGGAGCGCCTCCCAACCCCACTCTGCTCTGGCTCCAGCCCTGCCCCAGCCTCAGCTCCACTCCCAGCCTCAGCCGCAGTTCTGCTTCTGGCCCTGCTCTGGGCCCTAAGCCCATCCCCTGGTTCCCGGCTCAGCCACCGCTCCGGCCACAGTCTCGGCTCCCATCCGCTGCCTCACTCCCAGCCGGGGAGGGGGCGGGGGGGCGGGGAGGCGGCGCAAGGCACCACGTAAAATGTTTAGGGACCACTGACCTAACACCTTTCTAAAAATAGGTAATTAAACATATGCTGCAATCCAATCCGTTGTCCCCCCCGTCCCACCCTGGTATAATAGCTAATTTAAACGTTTGTTCAGCCACTTGATTAAGGTCCTTTGAAATTCTTATAACCAACACTATTTGGTTTTGGTGGCTTAATGTTGTTTAATTTAATCAGTTTGTTTTAGCACAGAAACAGGAAGCTGTGCATACAAAGAGATCTTTCATGCACAGATCCTGGAAGAAATTACTACCCATCCAATATTCTAGTCAAACGTTTCTACTGCAGTGTCTTTAGGGTTTAATAAACTCAGTGCACATAAAATCCAGTGCTCTCCACTAGATTAACAAACAGAATGAATGTAACAACAGTGAAAGTATAGGAGTCATTTTGTTTGAGATTAACCATAATCTAGTATCAAAATATATAATGTTCTCACATTGAAATACATTTATGTTCAATTGCATTCCTCAAAGTTAAGGCAAGATAGGCTATCAAGTACTGCCCTGTGCACAGTGGTGCTGGAACAATTTGTGCAGTGGGGGTGCTGAGAGCCACTGAACCAAACTGTAAACCCTATAATGATGGAAACTACTTCAAGACAGGGGATGCAGCAGCATCCCCAGCACCTCTAGTTCTAGCACCAATGCGTGTGCCAGGACTATTTTTTTAACCCTGCTCCCATCCTGCCCCGCAATACCCACTCCCATCCACTCCCACATTGTTTCTTAAATTTTTATCCCACTTCCAACCACAAAAAATTTAGATCCCACAAATCCCACAAGTAAGAGATTATTTAGTAGCCTGGGGGAATCAAACAAAAACAAAACGATTGGTTAATATATATTTTATATATATTAAAAAAAAACCCTGGAATTCAGACACAATTTTTACGACTAAAAGAATAAAACAAATCTTGCTTAAACCACATTGAAAAAATACTTTAAATCCTGTTATAATAGACATCAAATCTCTTTCAATCCCTCGCTTAAAATTTAAGTATTAAACCTTTTTAATTAAAAAAGAAAGAAAAACTTGCTTAACATTACTGAAATTCTATTTATGACAAACTGCCTAAAGATTTTATGTTTTCCCATAAATTACCAGTCTGGTTTTTTTGCCCACCTAATACCAGCCACAACAAAGTACATTTTACCCACCCCTGCTATTATAGCAGTGGGTTCTATGGGACCTCAGTCCAACTGCAGGGCTCTACTATCAACCTCAAGATGTAGGGTCAGAAGCATGCAGGAGAAAAAAAAAAAAAAAACACAACTAGTTGTCACTTAAAGAACTAGCAAATTGCAGTATAGTATTCTGGGGGCAATTTAGCCTCAAAAAGTGAGATTTAATAAAAATACCTTAATATGATTTACAAAATGAAAATGCCTTTTCAATAGCTAATTTAAACTTTCAGAATATTTAGTTTACTCAAATAAGTCATTTCAGTGCACATTTCAATCCAGACATTACTGTCCTATGAACACTTACATAACTCCTCCTACTTATCTTGGAAAGTAGTTTAATTAGAAGATTGATATTTATTATTCATAATAAATGATGATGAGGCAGAAATGTAAAAGTTTTCATGCCTCAAGTATTCCTCTCAATTGAAGATTTGCATCTTCTATTAGTCTATCCTTGCTTGACATATAATAATTGCATACTGTAATTATGAGAAAAATGGACATCATGCAAGAGATTTAATCTCATGTAGTTAATAATCCAAATCTTTGATTATTTGAAAATTATGCACAAAACTGTAGTTGTTCTATTACTATCCCAAAATGTCTATTTACAGGCACAAACAAGAAACAACCAATATTATACATCGCATTACAGCAGACTTAGTTTTCTCCAACACCGCAGTATAATCAACAGAGTTGTTCAGACACATCTATCAACCTATATCCCATTACACTGTAACCTCATTCCTAATAAAGTCAGTGTACACCCAAGACCTCTACTCCCAGTTCTGGAGACTATAACTAAGTAACATCAATCTTATTTAAACGGGCACTTCCAAGGATTTACGAGAATGCTGTTATAGAGGTAATATTCTCAGCACTAACAGGCAGAGCCTGAGATGCCTGTTGCTTGCCCATATAGAATATCTTTGTTTTCACTAAAACAATGCTTCTTTCAGAGAAACAAACAGTGGCTTTTCTCTCTTCCACAGAAACAAGTCTCCAACATCATCATCCTTATCAAAGTTGCTGCGAAGATGTTAAAATCACACTGGGGGTGTGATATTCATATACATTTCCTCAGTTTAAAGAGATCACTCTGTCAAACTCATAAGCAGGACTCCTATACATTGTGCCATGCGGGACAGAAGTTACTTACAGTATCATTCAGTTGACTGACAAAGATAGTTCCCCAGGCCTGGGTACAACCCCAGAGTAATAGACACCAACCACAAGGACAGATGTTGGTGCCAAGTCTCCTATGGCCTACCTTGTCACTAGTAGTATCACCTACCAGAAAAAAGCAATTGTTGGTGCACACATTACAAAGCTCCTGCCATTGCTGGCTTCCTCTAATGTCTGGATAAACCAACAAAGGGGAATAATTTGCTTTTTTTAAGCCTCCTCATTTGAAGTACAAATAAAAAAGCCTCAATTTACCTAAACAGAAAAATAAATCTCAATATACTCAGATGAATGTTTCTGGCAAAGCTTGTCCTTAATGATCAAGACAAAACCATGAGACCATTTTAGCCGGCAGGTATTGACGAAAGTCATAATTTTGTTTCCTGATAAAGATCTTTGATGCTGTAGCACAGCAATTTGAAGAAAGACAACCCTTCAGCCATGGATACTTTCATTCAAAAACTCCTCTTTGGTTTGTTTCAAAGATCTTCCAAGTGAAGATTTGAAGTCATCACTCTTTTCTCCATCTGAATGACTGGCCAGAATCCAATGTAGAGAACCTGGCTGTGATGCTGGTTGGATAGGGGGACCTTTATGATACTACTGAACATCAATATTTCAAAATTACAATAATTCATATGAGATATGCCATATCAAGTACCGTTAGAAAGGTTATAGTTTGCTAAGGATGGTTATATTGTTTATGTGTATGTATCATATTTGTATTGGAAGTTATGGATATATTTGGTGTAACTGTATTTCAACTTGTGCTGTGTTTCTGGGCGACGCCCCAGACAGGATGGCAGCGGCAATAAGCTGCTTAATGGTCTATTAAGGAAACTTACAGAAACAATGGGCCTGGCGAGAGAAGCTGGGGCTGGACCTGATGAGTCACCAAGACTTACTCATGTGACCCTGGACTCCATCTTATTTCTGTAAATTTCCACAAGCAGCATGGCAAAGGCCAAGGGACATAAAAGGCAGCTGCACTATATCCATTTTGACTTCAGTCAGTCTTCAACTACCTCTGGATCAACTCATATGCAACTGAATCAGTGAATCAAAGGACTGAGACCCTTCCGGGTACTGGATGTACACCAGAGGGGCTATACAGCCTGCAAACTCCACAATTTCTACTGGAAACCTGATATATATGACTTTCCAATCATTTGTATGCATGTGATTGCTTTAATCATTTAACATTTTTCTCATAGTTTGTTTCTTTCCTTTTATAATAAACCTTTAGTTTTAATTACTAAAGGATTTGCTAGCAGTGTGGTATTTTGGGTAAGTTCCAAACTTATATTGATCTGGTAATGTGGCTGACCCTTTGGGGTCAGGAGAATCCTTAAATAACTGGTCTCTTTACTGGACCTAGTGGCTGATTGGGAGCCAGAGACTGAAATGCAGTAAAGGGGGCTGTGTATATTTTTATTTAACTTCTTTATAACCAGTGTGACGAATCAGAAGCATTGTTTGTGGCTGGTTGGGAAGTTTGACTTCAGTGTCACCAACCAGTGATAGGAGAATCTGCTCTCCTTTTGCAGACTGCCCTTACGTTGGCATTTTCAGGTGGTCTATCCTAGGCACAGATGGGTCACAATGGGTATAAACCTCTTTTATAGGATTTGTAAGTTCTGTTCAAATAAAGCTTGTTAGTTTCAAGAAAACAAAATACTGGCTGATGTATTTTTAATCAACTTCAGTTTCATATACTGTCCAGAAAGTAACACTGGAGGGAAAACTGACATATGACCCTAAAATCCAACCATCTGTAAAATTTGCTGAGACTACAAAAAGGAAAGTTAAAAGAAGATGTTTACTCTTTTAAAAAGAAAGTAAAAATGAAAAAAAATGTTAGCTTTACCCTGACTTTGCAATGTGATAGCAATCCCCACATTGGCTGGGCACAGGCTTCCAGTTCAGCAGCAAACGCAGCATAGTAGGTCTGTGATTCAAACTCCACATGTTCATTTAATTCTCGCTTATTTAAATTCATACCTTAAAGGACATAAGCAGAATTATACAACAGTGTATTTGTCTATCATTAAGTGGAACTTAGTATTTTTTATATTATACACACTTACATATATGCACATCTATACAGAGAGAAGATATCCATGCAGTGAGTTTCAGAGGATGTCCTCACTTGTACCTAAGTAGCTACAAGATTAAGGATTTGAACTGAGGAGAGACGTGGTAAGTAATCATTAGGGTAGTGGCCAGAAAAGTTTGGCGTTAGGCTAGCAATTCAAGCACCAGTGCCGGCTTTACGTATTCTGCCGTCCTAGGCAAAATAAAAAAGTGCACCCCCCCAACCCAAGCAGAAAAATTTGAGTATTTGCAGTGGTGCAGGGGCTGTCATTCTTGTCAATTTAAGAAAGCCAGGGGCAGCTGGAGCCTGGCTCTGGGAGGGGATGGGGCGGCTGCTGCCCACTGCCAGCGGGGACACAGGCGGCTGCCGCCTGCTTCCTGGGATGTTGGTGGCTGCCGCCAGGGTCTCAGCTGCGCTCCGGGGCTGGGCGGGAGGCTGCTGCCAGGGTCCCAGCTGCGCTCCAGGGCTGGGCGGGAGGCTGCCGCCAGGGTCCCAGCTGCAGGCCATCAGCCACCATTTACGTTTTGCCACCCTAGACAATTGCCTACTTCACCTCTGGCTAAGGCTGGCTCTGTTAAGCACCCAGCCTGAGAAGGCAGGTGAGCTGAATTGGGCTCCTTTTAGTCTCATCTCCAAATTAATCAATGAGAATTTTTAAATTGATTACAAAATTTTGGATCTCTCCATAGAAGTAACATGCTTTCCATTATGCAAATATTCAGGGAAAAACAAATCAATAAAAAATCCCCCACGTTTCCACATGCTTATACACAGAAAACATCAAGTTAATTTTCCCCCATATTGAGTTTAGAACTTTGACACTGAAACATATTTCTATCAAAGTCATAACCTACGTTGTTAGTACAACTCCTCCTTGAGAACTTTAGCAATGTGCAACCAAATGCACTTTACACAACCCCTCTGTGCCTGATCTACATGGGCTAGAGGTCTGTTAGTGTTCTATCTCCAAATTCTATCATTTTTACTCAAGCTTTGAGTTCTGGAGGTCCTCAGTTCATGCTTTGAGCTCTGAAGAGCCTCAGCTGCCATGATACAAGTTGGGGCTTGTCCAGAATTCAAACCATGGTGGGACTCAAACACTTGGGACAAGTTTCCCTGACCAGAAGAAATATGTAACCCACCAGTCAGAGTGTATTATGCATTCCCTGGTGTGTCTAATCCACAAGGGATATCTATTGCAGATCTCATCTTGAGACCCTACTCTCTTTAGCTCAAACCGTAGAAACTAATGCTTTTAGATCTTGGAAGTGCTTGGTTCAATGCCTGGTGTTGGCCAATATGTCATTTGTCACAATTGCACCTCAGAAGCATTTAATGCTTTTAAATGTTCAGCCTTTACTTCTCATCAGTTGGCATTTCTGAAACAGATCATTTTGGACTTAATTCTTTTGGCCTGAGTAATTTAAAATAAACTATCCACTTCCAGAAATGTGTACCAGATTAAAAATGAACATGCTAATGGACTAAATATTTATATACATGGGGGTGTAAGGTGCATACTACTGTAAACATTGTGCCACCTTTGAAAATTTTTGCTTAAATACAGGAAAGAAAAGATTTGAAATTAGGCATATTCCAAAAAAGGTGTTGATAATCACTAAATAAGAAAGCTAAAAGCCACATACCTTGAAAGAACGATACAAAATTCATCCAAGTTACTAACAGATCATGATCCTCCAGGAATTTCTTAGCCACACTTTGGTGTGAAAGGATATTAATAAAATCACTAACAAGTGGCCAGTAAGTATTATTCTTTAGTAGTGCTTCCCCGCAGTTCACTACAACATGTAAACTGTTTTCTTCATCTAGGAAAAAAATTATAAAAAAATCCCATCATGATTTTTTTAAAGAAAAAATATAGTAACTACCACAGTGAACAATTAAAAGAATCAGGATTTAAAAACAATTATAGTGTGTACAGCACATGGTAATAAAGAACTATTACTTATCTGATAGCAACCGTTGTTCTCCAAGATCAGGTCAGCTGTGTGGATCCCGCGCTAGGTATACATGCCCTCCCTTTGTGCAAGATCAGAATCTAAATAGCAGTGTCTGTTGGGTTATGCCTGCACTGCACATGTCCCTGTGCCCTGCCTTTTTAGAGCATAAAAGGCATAGCAGTTGCAACCACTGCTCAGTTACCGTGCTAATTTAGAATCTCAGGTAAAGAAAATTCCAAAAAAGGAGAGAGGGAGGGCAGGTTGTGAGATACAAGCACAAACACACACCTCAGCTTCTCAAAGAATCAAGGTTACTAGAAGGTAAGTAACTTCGTTCTTCAAGTATGTGTCCATGTGGATCTCACTGAAAGCGACTAATAAACAGTGCCCCAGCTGGATAGTGGAACTAAGGAGTCCTAACTTTCACCAACTGACTGATGATTGTAATACAGCCCTATCAAAATTGGCATCTGACCTCATGGCTAGGACAAGAGCATAGTGTTTAACAAACATCAGGCACTACTCTAAGAAGCTGCCTTGCAGATTTCAAACATGGGGATGTTTCTAACAGAGCTGACCAGAGAAATCCATTTTACAGAAACTTTCAAAGTTTGTTTACACAATGGAACATTTTCATGAAAACAGTTGTGAGAAAATGTCCGAGACCAGAGAGAAAGAGAACATGTATATACTGGCCTCATTTATGGGAGATCCAGGTACAAATTCCAGATGTGCCTGACTGAGAGGAGAGTTTTTCATTCCTGATCACTCTGAATCCCACCTTGAACCCCACATCCAGAATGAGGACCAGAACCACCAGGCGCACGCAAGTGAGAGAGAGACTTCCTCACTCCCACACACACACACACACACCTCTTCCCCAATGAAAATGTTGTCAAAACCAATATGTTTAAACAAAACAGCCTATTTCAGTGAAATTTCATTTAGTCAAATATGCTCCAATCAGCTCCAATTTCTAAAGCATGTAGAGGAGGCAGTTTGTGCTCTACGAGAATGGAGCTTTGATATTTGGAAGAAGAGCTGAACAGCTGATTGGCAGCCAGCCCTCCAAGCTCACTTTTGCTGCTCTAGGGCTGTGAGGGGGGCAGAGGAACAACCACTGCAGGGGTCCCTGACTCTAGTTTCCCCATGTGTCCACAGGAGGGAGGTGCAAGGGTTAAGGGTGAAAGGAGGAGTGCAGGGATGAGGGGCACAGGAGGGGGGTTCAGAGATGAGGGGCAGAGAAGAAGGTGAAGTGCTTTCCGGCTGCCCAGCCAGTGCTTAGTTTGTGCCAGGGCTGAGCCCCGACATCTTTTTCAGTCACTGCAGGGCTATTACCTGCCCTGAATTGCGGGACTTGGTCTTAGATGTCTTCCTCAGGACAGCTGATTTTCTTTGAAATATTACACTGTAAAAACATTAAATCATCCACAGTTTCTGGCTTAAGTGAAGTACGAGTCTCATTAAGTATCTGACCAGAAATTGAGAAGGCTCTCTCAGAGGGTGCACTGGATGCAGGGATGGAATGCACAAACCGTGCAACTCGACTAAGAAGGGAAAGTTGTGCTTTGTGTTGTCTCCACCACTCCAGCAGTTGGACATCTTCATTCTTTGTCAGCTTCAGACTGATACACTGACACTTCCTCTTCATCACTTCCATACTTGCCATCCGAATCCTCAAACTCTGTAAGTGACCATTTTGTCTCCTTTGGTGATGGTGTCTGTGTAGCTGACCAAAGAAGCATGAGATTTATTGTAGGAAAATTTTTCTCCTGCAATGAGACAAGCTTGTTGATCTCTTGATAAACTTGTCTTTCCTCTTCAGTGAAAACTTTCACGACCTTCATTCGTGGGTGCAGGAAAACCACTACACTGTGCATAGGCTTGATTTCAAACTTTTCTATGAGACATTGCAAGTCTTTGGATTTGAGTTACCTTAGACTATCTACATCAGTGGTAGAAGGATGGAAATGCTTTTTCAGCCTTTCATTCCAAATGGGCATCAAGTGTGGAAATGGGCTGGGATGACTGCTTTAGCACATCTGGTGCTTCCTTGAAGGGCTGCAGGAACTTATTAAGATGCTCAAGGTCTTGTGGTCAATGCTATCAATGAGCTGATTATCTCCCTTTCCCATCAAAATTTCATATATTATGTCCCCCTGCTCCTTGATTGTCTTAAACATGAGTAGTTTCCTGTTCCATCGTGTTTCTACATCTCCTTTCAGAGACTTTTGCAGTCTACTTTGAAGTCCAGATCTTCTGAAATAGGTAATGAGATTCCAGCATTCCTGGATCAGTTCAGTTACTGCCTCTTTCTGGTTTCCAAGTTTGGTAGTGTGCTCAAGTATGGTATTTATAATGTGTGCTGAGCAGCTTATTCGCACATAGGATTTGAGGACTGCAACCACTTTCACTCCCTGGTCCATAACGAAAACCATCTGGTTGGTAATGGTGTGTACAGCAAATCTTCTGAGTGCCTGAATAACAGCCGAACGAATGTTCTCTGCAGTTCTGGTTTCCTGTTGTCAATCTGAGTCACACAAAGCACCCGCTCCACCATTCTGAACCTTTCTGGCTCTATGTAATGAACAGTTACTCCCAAATAGACAACCTTTCTGCAATCACCCAGCTGCAGATTGAGGATTACCCCCCTCCCAATCTACTGCGTCAAGAATGGTTTTCAGCTCTGTGGAGATTTGTTTTCTTTATTCTTCTGCCACAAGTGCAGCACGCCGGGCTAATGTGGAATGTGGCATTAGCACACATGCATCCATTTCCCCATGTTTGGCACCCATGTTAATCAAACATGCAAGGAATCCCTTGCCACTGACTACCTCGAAAGGTCTTATGTCTGTCGCTACAAACTTCAATAATTTCTGAGTCACAGTTGTCTTCATGCCTCGTGTGATAGTGATGCATTTCTGGGTGAATATCTTCAGCAAACTGGGTCCCAGTTCTGGTCTACATTTATGTTTAATTACGTTTGAAGTACAGGTTTTATGGCTACTAAAAGTACAGACCTTTTTGCATTTGACACATGCAACACATCCAGCCACAATATCTCCCCTTTTCATCAATAAGAAATCTGAATGTATTCCAAATTAGTGATTTGCCTCTCTCATTTCCCTTCAAGCTGTAGGCACCAGCACTTAATTTCTTTTCAAATTCCTTCTCCATTGACCAGTCCATTGACTTTTCAAATACAGAGTTTGGAAACTTTTCTGGCAGCAACTGGCAAGGAAGTGCAGAGAGGGTGACGCAATGATGACTTCAATTCGTGCTGAGAAACTGACAACGCGATAAAAAAAGTGAACTCTCACCCATATTTATTAGCATAACTGGGGTGCATGGTACACTACCCTGTGACAGCAGTGATGATGGGGCTGCTCTAGCCCCTGGGGGCTGACTCAACCAGCCATTGCTGGGAGGGCTGACAACTTTGGCAGCCCAGGGGCCAGCCGCCCATCAGCTGATCGGCAGCTGGAAGCAGGGGGAAGGGGAGAGCTGGCTGCTGATAGCCGCCGAAAAGCTGTTCAGAGCCCCCGCTGGCCCAATCAGCTGTTCCTCCACCTGGGGCTAGGCCGGGAAGCCAGGGCTGCAGATCAGCTGTTTGGGGCAAAGCAGCCCCAGGCCTGCTGTTAGTAGAGCCTTGAGCAGATACAAAATTTGTATCCGCATCTGATCTACACTCCGCAAAAATGGATCTGCAGATATCCACAGATCTGCAGGGCTCTACTATTAAAAATATGTCAGAAGACACTCTGAACCTCCATCCAACCAAGGAGAAGATCTACCAAAGCCATGTCTATGCTCCAAACATGTGTGTGCCCAGATTCACAAATATCAAGGAATCCAAGGCATTTCTCTCATATGGAGTTGGCTTGCCACAGACTTCTCAATAGTTTTAAATTCCAGAAGTGAAAATGAGATATTGGCCGAAAACAGAAACAGAATTTTTGAGCGCTTGTCATACAACAGCTTCCATACTTGAAATTGTTAATCTGCCCTCTCCTAAGGTAGGAGATGACAATCTCTACCAACAATTAATCCAATTTTAACTTACTCGTCTTCACTGTCTCTAATACCTCAGTAATCAACAATGGTCTAAATATCAAATCATGGCAACAGCCACAACAGTAAGCAACCGTATGCACAATTGAAATCTAAATCTGCCTATGTCAATTACAGTATGCACAGATACAGAATGGGGGATGCAAAACGCTTATATGTCAAAATATAAAAATACAGTAATTAAAACAGCTGTTACTGCAAATTAAGAGTTTCCTTGATTTATTAAAAAGGCAAAAAATGAATCTTCATGTTACATGTCCAAAAAATATTCTTAATGATAAGCTTTAAAATGCTTCAGTGTCGTCAAATGCAAATTTGTTGTTTTCCTTCTACCGCCCTTCCCCCCATACAAAAGAGAGCTTAGAACACACAAGAATTAATTGTTTGTCCCCCCCAAGTCTTTTTTAAAAAGTTATTAAAGCAGTTCCGGCAACCATGAGATTATTTCATTATAATCACTGGTAAAACACTTTTTTTTTTCTTTTTTTTTTTAAGTAAGTCATCTTGGTGCAAGACTAACAAAAACATAATCAAGATTTTCTTCAGAGTAAGAGCGTAGATCACGATCAGTCTACAGTTGTTCCGATTATCTCCACCCCACCCAACAATGGCAAACATGGCACCGCTCTAAAAGCAGGGAAAGTAGCTTTTGCAGAGCTTCTAGCAGGTGATTCCCTAAGAACATGCAGTTGCTTGCCACAGCAGATACCAATCATCAGGTGAGATCCTTACCACCTGCTCCAGCCCCATCTACATATGGTAAAAGGGTTGGAGCTGCATAAAGGAGCACTAAAAATCCCTGGTGCAGCTGAAGGAAGAGTCCTCTTGCGCAGGCATTGCGGAAGTCAGCTGAAAGACTCCCTTATAAGGACCCCTCGCAAGCCTTGGGATAGGAGGTATACTGGGGTGGGGCACATCATGCAGCAATGTGGAGATTCCAGGCAGCACTGCAGCCCATAGGGGTAGCCAAGAATGTGCCATAGCTCAGAAAAGGTTTCTAGGGCTCAGCCTCTCCACCCCCTGAACAGCCCAGAAGCAGGAGGTAGCTTAAAGCTACCTTATCTTCACCTGCAACTGGGCTGCAATTTCTGGCACAACACAGACTCTTCCCCACCGTGCTTAGACGTGATTAGTCTATACTGACCAGCAAGAGTCCTAGGGATGTTCAAACACCACCTAGTTTTTGATAATGCAGTGTAAACTCTACCAGTACATCTCTGGTCTAGCAAAGTCATTTAACATTTGAATTGGCAATGGAGAGACTAAAAGACATCAGCATACACAATCAATTCAGGGAGTAACATTGTTAGCCAAATCTTTTCAAGTGATTTATTTGGGGCAGGGAAAAAGTAGGCTCTGTGTATTCACTAATGTGTTTATCCTCTGTGCAGTATATTAAATTCAGGTCTCTACTCTATCAAAATGACAAGTGTCTAAAGAGTAGAGTTTGTGAGGAGATTAATCACATTCTTAATTAATCATATCATGCACTGAAAAAGGCACTCACAGGGAAGGAAAATTAGAAGGATTTAGAAGACAAGTGATGTTTCATGAAAGACTTTGAAGAATATTCTGTTTAATAAATAAAATCTCAATTTATATGTAGTGTCCTTCATTCCAAAACACAGCACTTTATGAACTATATATATGGAATCACTTCATGTGGCTACCTCAGAGGTGAAACACTCTGTTGTTTTACATCATGCTACACTGTAGTTTTTTTTTTTTTAAAGTGTAAAATGCCAGTGCCATACTAAGTAAAACTATTCTTAAATTTTCCAAAAAGTTTTATGGCATCTAGCTCCCAGTTCTGAAAAATTAGGGGCTAAACTCAACAACAGATTAAACATTCTGTACAAGTCTCTTGTTTGATATTAATGAAAACAAGAATTCAACTTACCTTGCAACTCACTTTTAATAAGGCAACTTTCCATCATATATAATAGGACAGTGACCATAATATCCAACAGTTGACATTCTTCTGTCACTTGACGTGCTAGCTCTTCATTGCTGAATAACTGAACACTGATATGCACAATTCTGTTAGACATGGTGTCCGATTCATGGCTTTTCTTCAGTGTTTTCATAATAAAAGCATAATGCTGAACAAAAGTTTTAGTAAAAGCAATCTGCAAATTTAAAAATAAAGAAAGAATTTTAATATTACAATAGTTATATCTCCTCTTTTTTCAGAAAATGTATTCTCAAAACATACAATCAATATTGCAGAGAAACATCAGATTTATCACTACAGATCAAAACCAGTGGTCCATATGACCCAATATCCTGCTTCCGAGGAAGGTGCAAGAAATCTCACAATGGAATATCCTGTCCATAGGGGAAGTTTCTTCCCAACCTCCATCTTATATAATTGCAACTGTTCTCATTACCCACGTAAATGACTCATCTTTTTCTTATATCTTGGTTCTTATGGCTGAACCCTTAATTGTAGCCTAACTGTTCAGTTGTAAAAGAAACTAATCTAATCCTACTAACCCCTCTTAATAGCAAGATCTTCTAGCAGTGGGTTCCACAAGCCAATTAAACATTGTATAAAAAGTCATTCTTAGCAGTGTTAAATTTGTTGCCTTTTCTACTGGATAATGTCATCTATTTGTAGTATTTCTAAACTTGTAAACGTTATGCCTGTTTTTTTATTTTTCCTCATCGGGAAGTATTTCTATTACTTCAATTTTTTCCCCCATGTATGGATCCCAACTTTTTCTTCCAGAACTTTTTCCAGATAAAATGACCAGAAATTAACAAAGTATTCAAGTTGAGAGTGTACCACTGTTTTAAGTAGCGGCTATATTAAAATTTCAAGACTATTATTCATTACTATTATTATTTTTACATTCTAGCATCATGTTTGATTTTTTAACTGCTGCTGTACATACAGCAACTGTTCTCACTGAGCTGTCTGCAGTGTCATCCAGGTCTTTCTCATAGATGGTTTCAGTTAATATGGAGCTGCAGTGTATATGAGCAGTTCATATTATTTGTCAACACTGAATTTCATCTGCCATTGTGGTTTCCCATTCATTTATCTTTGCTAGGTCCCTCTGGATTCCTTTAGCGCCTTCTCTAAGTTTGACTATCCTAAATAATTCTGTGATATACAAAGGTTTCCTACTTCATTGTTAATTATTGATCTGGAAAAAAAGCAGTTTAATATATTGAAAATACCTGTCCTAGTACAGCTCCTTGGGGTATCCCGCTATTAACCTTTCATCATGTTGTAAACTGACCATTTATTTAATACTTCTGTCTTTTAGCCAGTTTTTAATTTATTTCAAATTTCAAACTTAAATGCTACTGCTGTTCTAAACTACTACCATATGGACTTGCTTAGTCTGAAGAGATGAGATAATGCAAGCTGTCTCAATGATGAAAGAAAATCTTCAACTCATGAGCTAAAATCCCACATCTAGTCTAAAACCCATCCTCTGCAAGTATTAAATCTTTCCGGAATATATAGTAGGCATTTAAGGCTACCTTTAAGCCAATTGTGGCTTCCATGGTCTGAGAATATAAATCACTACTTCACTTTACCTATGTCTGTCCACACTCTGAAATACATGGCCCAATTTTATTAGAGCACTGCAGTTTGCTCCTTTTATCAGAACTATGCTGTGAGGCATAAAGATACCATAAACAGAAAAACCCATAAAAATCCCACAGAATAAAGTCAGCCCAGAGTACAGGATGTGAATGGAGTACACTGTGCTTCAATTATTCTCGGCTGGTGGATGGCCCACAAAGACCATTCAAGCCAAAACATAAATTAGAGTAGATGAGACTGTATTCTGCAGGAATAAAAAAAAGAATCTAGCCTTATTAGAGAGACAAAGTAGGTGAGGTAATATCTTTTAGTGACAACAGAAGTTAGTTCAATAAAAGAATAACTTTGCAATCTTCACCATCCCATTCCCTTCATATGTTGCTGTTGTTACATCATGTGTACTAAACTGCTAAGCTCCTTGGGACAGGGTAAAGCACCAGTTCTAGGGCTTTGCAAAACAAGTAACAGTGGTTTCCTCCCTGCAGAAGATTTCCTCTGTTTGTCCAAAAAACAAAATCTGAACAAACTTTGTTTTCTGATTTCCTCAAATTTGAGGAAAGTAGACACTTTCTGCAAAACATGTAATTTAGTCAAAAACCCAATATTCTTCCAAATATAAGTTTGATGAAAAATATTTGACAAGTCTTACCTGAAACACTTCAGGTGCTACAGAGATAATAATGAACAATGTTCTGCTTCCAAAAATCATCGGTTTATACTTAACACTTATTGAATTAGCAGATATCAACAATAGCAGATATTCTTTCACAAAAAAGATGCTGAACCATGTCATTTCTTATAATCAGATGAGAAATGAGTTATTTATTCCTTTGCTTATTATAGATGGCATAGATAAAAATGCCTATAGTTAAGGTTGCTTGACACTTCCAAAGAGATTTTAAATCGCTGCAGAGACTGAGGAAAACCCAATTACAAATTACGTAAAGCAAACTCATTTTTAGCATAGAAAAATATTGTATTAACACTTCCTCCTGTCACAAGAATTACATGCATTGGTCCTTTAGCTGAACTGGCTCTTAAGAGTCTATGAACAGTAACAAAATCTCTCAGGAGCAGAGGTGTCTTCCCCATCCTAAATGTCTGATGTCTAAGGAAGTGCAGGGGGAGGAAGAGGAGGAGAAGGAATTGTTGATATTGTACCTTCTCCAAGACTGGAAACTAAAATTGTGAGCACCTTGTAGGTATCTGCTCTTCAGAGAGCTAGATCTTACCAAGTCTAACAAAGCTTAAGAGCTAAAAAGGAAATAGCCAAAACAACAAAACAAAAACAATACTCTGGCTCTTGAAGGAATTTTCAGAACTGAATTATCCAGTCAATCTGTTTTGTTCACATCTCCTTCCATGTATTGTACAACTCTGGGCATAACAACAAACCCTCAAATAATAAAAGAACACAGGTTTTTTTATATTACTTATTTATATCAACCACCTACATGCTCATGCAAGATGCAATACAAGTCAGAGTAAGTGAATAAGGGAAATGGTTTTGGGGGGAAGGAGGGCACACAAATACCTTATAATCTTGATCTGGCAGCATGTTGAGTAAGAAAGTTACCATCTTTTGTGGAAATTCATATTTTATTGTCCAAAATAATAATTCTTCTAGAAAATATTTATGCTTTAAAACATCCATGATGGACTGATCTGCATAAAAAGCAGGAGAACAGAGGGGGAAAAACTTTTTTAGGTTTCATTAAGGACATTCCAACCTTAGTTTATTAATATTCTGTGTAACTTACTAGATGCAAATATCTAAGAATCAGAAACACCTTAATTCTACTATCTTGTTAATGTTGATAAAAGTGTTTTCCAACACTTGAGGAAAAAAGTTAGATATGGCTAATACTGTACAGAGTATGAGCACGTAATAGTTTCAGGCATAGAACTCTCACAGTCATCAATGAAAGTCTTCAGAACAAATCAGCTGCTGAATCAGGCCCTTACACAGAACCCAGTCTGTCAGCCTTACACTGGCTAGTGACTTACTCTGCAGACAGTCACATTGGGCCGGACTCTTCAGCTGGTGGAAATTGTCATTGACTTGAACTGAGCTACAACAATTTACACGTCTTCAAGATTTAGCCATGGACTTCAGTGGGATTACTGATGGGGTACGGTACTATTCAACATGAGCAAGTGTGGCAGAATCTGACCCACTTTAATTGAACATTAAAACTGTGACATGAATTAAACTTAATTCCTAAAAACATATATGATCCGTTTGCAAACTTCTAAAACCTTTCAATACAATTATTTAACACACATGTAACAATTTACATCTTCAATCAATTTACATAATAAATAATAAATTCTCAAAACAATCTTGCGAGATAAGCAAGTATTATCCCAACTCTATATATGACAAAACTGAGAAATAAAGCAGATTTTCCAAAAATTATAAAACAAAGTTAATAGTAGAACAGGGATACAAATCCAGTTTATCTCAAGTCCCAGTCTCATTATGAGTCTTCTAGATCACACAGTGTCTTTACTGTCCTTCAAAGCTGTAATACTTACTATTAATAATAGATAATAGAACATGTCCACTCCCACAGCATGGAGAGATTTATGCAAATTGACCATCTTGTGCCTATAGGAGTCAACTGGGCCAGGCGAAAGGGAATATTGCCCCAGAGGAGGGAAAGCAGCAGTAATGCCGCCTCTCCCCCTTGGAATTTATCCCAGAGAAGGGACAGATAAATTCCAACTGGGATTTCATAAAGGCTCCCCAAATCAACACCGGCAGTGCAAGAAATGCTGAATCAATGCATCTGCTAGCCTGGCACTGTTCCCCACCCTTCCAGGCCAGACCCAATCATTTTGTAGGGTGTATTGGATGGCTTTGAGCCCAACAGTAAAGCAGGAATTGCTGGCATTTTGTGCCATTGTGCTCCTGCTCCAGGTGAGTTTACCACCAGTAGAGCTGACATTCCTACTGTGCCAGTGTTGACTATAGACCACTGTGTTAGAAATTTTGGGAATTGTTAAAATATCACAAGAAATATGAACAATTTAAACTTGAGGAGATTTTCATGATGAGACTCTTTTTTCCAATCCAAAGAAAGAAAATAGATATATCTATGTTCTGGAAGTGTGAGATCAGAGATTAATTTTTACCTCTCTTAATCCTGAATATTCCATCAAAAATCACAAGTCACTTACTATAGCAAGCCTGCAACAATCACTTAGGGTCTCATCCGCCTCCCTTTTTAAAAGGTCTGTTTATGAATTTACTGCTCATTAAAGACGCCAGTTTGACAGCCATGGAGATTGAAATCATCTATCCACGGAACTGACACAATGATCACTACATATGTCATAATGTGTGGACACCAATAATGTATGCTCTTCACTCAGACTCGTTATACACCATTGAAGTGCAGCTTCCCCAGACCAGGAACATGGTAGTTTAACAGTGCATAACAACTCTGTGCAATAGCTGAAGGACAGGAAGAGACTACCACCACATCCAATTACACCTACAGGAGAATTTAGAAAGAGAGCTCTTATCCAACTTGGAATTTGTCTATGACACCAAGGCTAATGCTCCTATGCTTGGGAAAAGTATTATGTAATTTTTTTAATAAATAAAATAAAAATAAATAAATAAAATAAAATAAATTTAAAAAATAGTGCCTATGGGGTTGAAAATGTCTTATAAATTAGATATTTTAGATGGACAAGTGTTTTAGAAACAGCAAAACAAAACACAAAACAGAAAAGGACATTTTTGTAATAAGCTATTCAATACCCAAACCCACATTTTGTGCTAAAGTGTCACCAAAGTTCCTTTAAATCTACCTTTTATTTTTCCCTATCACCACAAAAAAAATAAACTTGTAGCTATTTAAAACTGTTTTCCTAGGATATCAGCATTAGTACCCCAAAGTGTCACAAATGCATAGCCTGCTGTTAAGACAAAACCATTAAAGATCTACGTTGGGGAAGGGAGTCTGCTTACGTGGAAGAGATAAATCTGTTTTTATTCAATACTCAGTTTTCTAAAATTTTCTTTTAATACTCTAATTTTATACCCTATCGGACATAAAATATGAATACTGAAAACTTCAGAAAACTATTTAATAGAAACAGAAACTTTCCCTTTCCCCCTCTAGGAGCAAACAACATATCCAGCACAGTCCATGTTGGCATGCCTCAGAGGCGGGAAGATTACAATCCTGGAGGAAATGAAAGGTTTAATTAAAAGAATAGTTTTGCTGAAATGTGCCAAGTGATGTCCGTTTGAGCATTTGGCAGCTTCTAGGCTTGAATTTCCTGCTCCACAATATCAGTTCACTTTTATTATGGAAATTGCATTCTCTCTCAAGCTATCATGATTTTACTTTATCTTTTAAGAAGTTTAAGGCACATTTGGTTAAACTGTAAGAACTCAGACAGAAGTGTCTTAAATAGCAAGCTCCCTTCTCTATTTTTCTGTCTTGTCTCTAAATTACAAGCTCCTGAAAAATAAACTATAGTTTTATTATAAGATTTAATATATTTTCATAAATTTGAATTGCCAATTACAATAATTGCCACTGCTAAAATTACAGTTGTCTTATTTTCTAGCCTCCCTTGTCTTTTCTGTCCAAACTATGTGAAACACCATAAATTATAATTTTCCTCTCCCACCATCATCACAACTCCTTGAAATCTGTGTTGATTTCCAGTACCTTTCCATTTCAAATTCAAACTCCATATCCTCACTTTTAAGTAATTCCAAAGCTTTGTTCATGCCTTCATTACTTTTTCCTCTTCCCCTCCCCCAAATATTCCCTTTCCATGCCTTGTGGCTATCCAGTGCTTTCACCTTCGTGCTATCATCTTCTATTGTCATACCCACAAGTAATGGTACAATGTAATTTTAAAAAAAGGGAGTCATTTGTCTACTGAAGATATCAGCATTGAAGGCATGAACAATTGCCATTAGCTCCTTTTCAGAACAATGAACTTGCCTATCAACAAAGCATAAGACATGGATATTCTCCACCTCCAAATCCCAGAGGGCTAAATGTTGATGAACTTGGTCAGTCATTCTTCAGATAAAACTCTCATTGACCTCAGTGGAAGTTTTGCTTAAGTTAGACTAGAGATTGCAGGATGTGGCTCACAGAGAGGATTGACTTAAACGCGAGATATAAGCGTGAGTAGTTTCAAAAGAGAGTATCTACTTCTATTGACACCTCTTTTCACATTACAGGATCATTACAGGATCCGTTTAATTTCAGACCAAAAAGGATCAGATGGGAAGTGCTCAAGTCTGGCCCAAATTGCAATTACATTGCATGCCAAAACGAAGAAAGATGTTATCAGGAACAAACGAAGCCTTCCACTAGGTTTTTTAATTTATTAGCATTTGAAAAATCTTCTGCCTAAATTCAGACAATGCAATGAGTTGTTAGAAGTTCCCTTGCAGAAGAAAGGTGATGAATCAATGGACACCAAATACTGAATGGTGTTACTTGCTGCCTCATGAGATGAGAACTGCTGATTAAAAATACTCACTGACATGTTAAATGCCTGTGTCACATGCAGCTTCGCAGAGCTTGAAAACAGACTGAGGGTTCTTAGATACTTTAAGATAGACACAAAGCAAGCATGATAAATGGAGATCATCACTTTATAAATACCTTTGGTACTGCTGCTTAATTTCACCCTCTTGCGCTTGCCCACACCTTGGCTTCCATCCTGGTCCTCCTGGGGTAAGGGAAGAGTTTACAAAATCAATAGCTGTACAGATTTTACTGCAGAGAGACTTCATACTCTGTAATTCACTTTTGGATTAAACATATAGCTAAAAAACATGACACCCTGTACATACTTGGTAATAGGACAATGTTTTATCTGCTACAGGAACCACAGACTCAATACAATGCATTAGAAAAATATATTTTAAAAAATGGTTTCCCTAAGGCAACATTACGTACGAGTTTAGACATTTTAACTTATTTGATTCATTTGTTGGCCAGTTTACTTTCTTTCGGAGACTAATTGCTAGAAAATATTTAACTAGATAAAGTATCAAGATACAGCACAATTAACTATGAAGTTTCATTTTTATCCCTTTGTAGGCGTTTTTGTTTTGGGGTTGTTTGTTTGCTTATGTGCGTGGCCTCTTCTGTCTTTTCCAGACATGTAATTACTAAGAATCTTAGATGGCAACACAAATAATCAACTAGACATTTTCTAATCAATTTAAGTGTTTCTATCCAACATTGAAATGATTTAATTTTTTGGCAGCCAATTCCAATTAGAAGAGCCCTAGCAAATAAAGTAATATTTCAGATATATAAAGGCACTTGTCATCTGAAGAGCACAGAGCAATCTATAAATAAGCAAACCAGTCTTAAAACCAATTTAGATTAAAAACATGATCACCACCACTTAAATGGGGAAGATGGGGCATAACAAGAGAAAGTGTCATGCATAGATATAGGAGTTGGGGGTTAGGATGCTGGATCCTAGCCTCCAAGTCTACTGCTCTAACAAGCAGATTACACTGTCCTTGCTATAATACTAGAGAAACAAGTTAAATAAATTTGTCTTCATTAGAGTTTGCTATATGTGCAATTTCATCCATTTAAGAGGATGAAAATTGTGATCAAATTTGGGGAATAATGTATAGTTTTCTTGAAGAATATTTTCCTCAACTGAAATGTGTGCTGATTATTTGTCTCCAGTGTCAGTAGTGGGGAAGGATTAAATCTTAATGGATGGAGTTGAAGTTTAACAGCAATGCATTCTGAACACCAATCTTTTTAGATTCATCCTAAATACAAAAGGGAAAGTACCTGGCTGAATGCAATCTCTCCCCAGCTTACTCTCCCATGAACTGAAATACACTTAGAAATAGAAAGGACAGAATAATTCACCAGTACTACTTATTCAGGAAAAAAAGGAAGTCTTGCATGAAGAGAAAGCCTGATTCTTTCTAACAAACATATTTTCAATTTTCCTTTAAGGCAGTTTGCTTTAGTTTCCTTGATGCAGAGGTACTACTACTGAAAAGGAACATTTTCTTTGCAGTAATTTGCACTGCAGAAACTGAACAAGGTTAAAAGCTTGTTTACTGAAGTATCTTAGAGTAAGTTAACTGGATTTATATTTACACATGAGTATTTCAGGTCCCACATTTATAAAAGGTCCTGCATTCTCTTTTTAGGCTATTAAGAAAAACTGAGAGGATCTGGAAGTTATTTTTACCCTCACCCCACATCCTATTTACTTGTAATCTCTGATTTGGCTGAAAATACTCTGGCAAATTGAGAAATAAAAATATACTCCAAGTTTAAATTGGTTGTGTTTGTTTACTATTAAAACTATTAATCCTTTTTGCCATAAATCTTTCTAAAAGGTTTTGAGACCAAATCTGAAAATGCCCATGCATGCTCTTTGAGATTACATTTCAATAGGGTAAATGAGGACTTGACTCTGGTCATAGGTAGATAAGTATGCAGGGCCAAATTTCACTGTTTAAAAAGTAATAATAAATTGCACTTCTTAACATAGTCTCTAGTTTGATCTAACGTACGGCCATTAGCTTTATACTGGAGGGAGGGAGGGTGGGAGAAAGAAAGAAAGAAAGAATGTACTAAGTGTCCACGGGGTATAAAACACTAACTCACTAGTCTGATCTAACGTACGGCCATTAGCTTTATACTGGAGGGAAGGAGGGTGGGAGAAAGAAAGAAAGAAAGAATGTACTAAGTGTCCACGGGGTATAAAACACTAACTGAGGCATATTTCAGTTGCTGCTATTTTCTCCCCCCTAACCCAGGCAATTCCTTTCCCTTGGAACTTCCATTCTATTCCCCAACCTTCTTTTTAAAATGCTATCCTTCAGCCAATGAAATAAATCCTTCTCCCTCTCCACAGTACCCATATTCCGCCCTAACCTCCATCACACCTCAGCCATCCTTTCCAAGAGAAATACCGTATCTGATCCCTCCCCAAACTACCACAACAATTTCAGTTTCCTTCTCTCACAATAGACCAATCACAAACAATGAGCGAGCTTCATTTTAAATTAAATTCAGAATATTCAAGATGAACTTTATCTCTTGTTTATCTTTAGTGCCTGATCAGTGCTATTTCTAGTGTTATTTTATATTGTGGGGCTTTGTTTGTGTAAAGAGACGGTTAAAAAATAGCAAGCAGTACTTTGAAAAATGTTGATTTATAAATAGCACTGCAGAGAGCATAACATGCTGTGGAGTTGGTGACAACAGAGGCAAACATCTGATATAACCTATTGTAAGTATATACAAACAATTGAGTTTTCACTTCTACACCTGGTCAATTAGATTTCAGGACAAACAAAAAGTCACAGATGATGTTTTAAAGCATTTTAAAAGGTTGTTCTGTCTTCCTGCCCGTATGTCTGAACCAGAGAATAAGTTACAAATGACTGTTATCTATTCCTCTGTCTGCTGGAACCCAGCTATCATCTGGCAGATAGTTAAAGGTTTAGTAAATGAAATTAGGTCATTTAGTAAATGAAATTTCAAGCAAGTTAAGAATAAATTAATAACTCTACAACAACTTAACTATTCCCCATCAATTCTGTTTGCCAGTTCTGGCTAATTCTAAACATAGGTTCTTCTCCTTTTCCCCTACCC
This sequence comes from Emydura macquarii macquarii, assembly GCF_026122565.2. Classification (NCBI taxonomy): domain Eukaryota; kingdom Metazoa; phylum Chordata; order Testudines; family Chelidae; genus Emydura; species Emydura macquarii. Next base: position 76,217,263 of record NW_027131390.1, read on the forward strand.
AATATGATTAGTAAATAAGGCCAGATCTACACCAGGGAATTTATGTAAGAAAATATTCCCACTGTTGCTATCACCAGCTCAGCCGCACCAGTGTTAGCATCACTGGGATCTCTAACTGCCTAACACTGCTCACACCCCTTTCAACATCATCTGTATTAAATCTCCTTAGAACAAGTGTAATTGACATGATGCTGAAAATGACAGCTGGAAAGAGAGAGCCACTTGTGCTAGATCTAGGAATTTCCTGCCATATTCTTGGGAGACCTATTGAAGTTTAAATATCTGTAGGGTCCATGGTATTAAATTAATGGTTGATGTATTATTGTGGGCTGGGATTGTACGTAACCTATCGAGGGGGGAGATATAAGAGATGTGAGATCTGGGCAATCAAAGGACTATACTGAACAAAGTGCCAGACAAGAAAGAACTTTTGGAACAAAAAGTGTTAAGTAATTTTCCTGGAAAATTTCTAGGGAGAGGTGAATGCAAATACCCCACTTCCGGTTACACAAAAATCCAACCTTTTGAAACTATGCCCTGAATGGGCCATCATTTGCTGATCACCTGTTACATGAGGCCAAGATCAAAGCCAAAATTGTATAAAGGAAAAACTGAACTGTTCATGGTGGTACTGGTTCTGAATATGAAACAGTTATTAACTTGTAACCCTGGGGAAAAACCCAGCTGTAGGTTTTGAAGCCACCAGAGCCCAAGGTTGGAGTCAGGTGACTTCTGGTAAGCTTTTTAGTATGCATATAGCTTCTTTTATTCTTTTTAACATTTTTTCTGTAATGCTTTCACTTTAAGAATAAATGTGCTTGCTTATAAAGGGCTACATGATAACTTGTAACTGCGCAATTACATTGTTCATAGCCACTGGAGAGAAAGCAAAGTGCATATGTTGGCCTGATTAGGCAGTCTGGCTTGCTGCGGACATCAAGTATAGGCAGGGAAGTGCGCAGCCTAGAAAAAGCCAGTTCAGGGGGGTCACTGCCCATGATGGCTGAGGAACTGGGAGCCTAGAGTGGGTGCCCTTAGTGGACCATGAGGGGAGAATATGGGTGGCAGTTGTCCTGAACTGTGACACCACATACATTAGTATTCTCTACATTGCTAACACCAGTTCAGCTGAAGCAGTATTAGCAACAATAGGAATTTTTTTGAAAAGTTCTTTAGTGGAGCAAGGGCATGAGGGTCTGATTCTGTAGATCCCTATTAAAAGATGTTTTCTCTACTGAACCAAACAAATACACACCTAGTAGTAAAGATTTGTAGGATGTGGACTAAAGTATTTCCTCTGTTCATATATTGTTACATTTCTATTTTATTTCTGTAAAAAACTCACCTCATCTGAAGACTCTCCTTGTCCTGATGTTGCTGTTGCACCTGCTAAACCTTTTGAAATGAAAAAAAAAAAAGATTTCCTTCACAGTTCTTGAACTGAAGAGACACATTTTACGAGATTTAATGAACCATAAAGAAACACAAAACATAATCTTAGCTATTGTCACACTACCTCATACTGATCTCGTTAGCTCTCACAAGATAAGCAGTATTGGTTTTAGCAGTACCTGAGGAGGAGATGTCCAAGGGAGATTCAAGATACTTTAAAAAGTGATACTTGTGATTCAGGGGTATGTCCCACCACAGTGCTTCAGTGCACTGTGTTGGTGGAAGAGCATTCTTTCAGAAGAGACAAACTGAGGTAATGATCACTTCTGGCCATCAAAAATTCATGGCACTATTGCAATAAGGACTTAACCCAGTTACCGTCCCTAAATCCCAATATGAGTAATTACATCTTGCCTACTCAAATTCCACCACTTCTCTGATTGGATAAGGATTATTATTCACATCCTATCCCTCAAATGCTATGTTTAGTTTTGCTAGTGCAGTTACAATAGGTCCTGCATTTTGGCAGTGCACTATGTAGTGGTCTAATTCCATGAGTCACTTCAAATACTGTTTCGGACACAAGATAGAGCAGCTTTTAAGAAAGCAAGATTTTTTTCCGAAATGTTTTTCTACACAAACCTTGAGCTGCTGAAGTGCTAGTCCCAGATGCTTGTTCCTGCATCCCACATGCCAGTTTATCCTCAGGAAATGCCAGTCCAGAGCCTTTCAAAGCTATGAGGTATTTTTCATGACTTTTCTTTGCACATGCATTTTCTCCAACACCTTGAATATATATTTAAAACAACGTTAAAGCAAAGACAAACAAGTATTCAATTCATGTACTAACACAAGAGGCCTCATTTAATGAGATTGGTTCCAAAAGCATTTATTTTACAAGACCGAGCAATTTAAAAAGTGGCCCACTATATTTTTTAAAAAGATTATGGGCTGGCTCACACTTACCGCGCGATTCGGCAGCAGTCGACGGGAGTTATGCAGAGTAGTTTGCGTAACTGACGTTGACTGCTCTGCTTCTCTTCTGTGCGCTGTTCTCACTGCGCTGAGCTGACGTTCCTGTCGGCTCAGTGCTACGCTACTAGAGAGGGGTGGACTTATTCCGTCGACTTCCTGATCGATTGAGCAGGCCTCACTGACCGCTCAACTGATCAAGAAAGATCGATCTGGCGGCGGCGATTTTGCCACCGTCAGTCTGAACATAGCTTATATGAACAAAAGAGTTAGAAATAGGAGTCTACAAACTTCACCCTAAACAAATACAAAAGTCAGTTTGCCAGCGGATGAATTTAAGTCCAAAATACAATATTTTTCTGATTCTTTATTTTTTCCAAATCAAGCAGCATTTTTCTTCTACTCAAGGCATCCATCATTTCCACTGAAGCAAAACTGCTACCTAATATAACACGTCAGCCATCTTCAGCCCAACCAACAGACCTGTTTTGCAATGCCAGTGACAGAAAGCCCAAGTTGGTGGAAATAAAACGACACTGAAGTAAATTAGGCCTAAAATATAACTCACTTTAAATTGTCTAAATTTTGGCAGAGAATGTCCTGAGAGCATCAAACAGAAAAAAACATAGCCTTTTATTTTTATTTTTTTTTGAGACTCAAAAATAAAAGTTGAGGTAAGACCACTACAACAGCAGTTTACCAAGATTATTCCCAGAGCTGTGGACACTTCCACTGACATCCAAGTTGCTGGTTCACCAAGGAGAAAGTAAATAAATTGCACACATTGGATTAAAATCTTCAGCTAAAAAAAGTTAATATTTCTCTAACAAAAGAAAAAACTTGTGGGGAAATAATTTTGCTTTCAGGTTTTGAATCAAGGTATATATAAACAATAGAAAGACAAATGTCAGGTAGATGACAGCATCCTTTTTACCTGCTCCCTTCAGCCAGAGTTACCCTGTGCAGCAAATGGTCCACAAAAACATCTCAGGGCTTCCTATGTTCTGCCTCCATGGAGGCTAGGTCTCCATTCAGAGAGGTATGTTCCCCATGCCTTCAGACACAGCTTCCTTATTGCACAGAACCATTTTTCAAAAAAAAAAAAAAAAAAAAACAAAACCAGGCTCTTCCATCTAAGCACAACATGCGTAGGAAGTATGTCTACTTTGGATACAGGTGTGAGTTTTTCCCCTGCAGAGTAAAAATTATTAAACTGCTCTGATTCAAAAGGGATCATCATGCCTGGCTCTCAAAAGATTTTTCCCTTAAAGCATGAACAAGTGAATTGGGGAGAGCAGAGCAGGGCAGTTCTTTTCAGCAGTATTCCTAAGTACTTCTCTTTAAGATAAAAAGACTGCTGTCCAGCAGTTTAGCCATCTTTAATCCACAGCTGCTCAAGATAGTTACACTAGCTTAAAGCAAGAGTAACTTCTATCTACTTTGTAGTCATATAGAAGGCTTAAAAGACTCAAAAATGAAAGCAGCAAGCCACAGAAAGCAGGGGGTTCATTTGCATCTGCTCTTCCTAACCAGTAACTGCATAATATTTTGGGCTGGGGGGAGGGGGGACGGAAGGGGAGTAATAGCAGAGAAAGAAAATAGGTGGCTTATGTAGCAGGCTATTTTTATTCTGAACAGAATACCTCACAGCCTCATGCTCAGAAAGCCACAGGTATTCTTTATGACAGCAGGTCCTAATATAAAATATGAGGCATTTATAATCATATCTTTTCATGGTAATTAAATGCCTGCTAAATCAGCTCTGTTCTTGATCTTAGCCCAATTATAAAAATGTTTATTGAAATTGTAGGTCCTTATAAAAATATTTGTGCCACAAAAGACCCTACTCCACAGTTCTTACATCAGCAAAATTCCCATTGGCTTCTCAAGCCCTAAAAATAGCAATCAACTCAGATATCAGTTTATAATTATTCTTATAATTATTGTTCTGAGGTTTTTGTGACACCAGAGCAAACGAATACAGTATGCTGGGCTGATAAAGTACAAAAATGGCTTCCATTTAAATTCCTCATCATTTCAACAATCATTAACAGAATTATGCATGAACTCACCAGAGCTAAGATCTTTGTAGAACTGTTGGTTTGTCAAAACCTGGGTAAGGACTGATCGCATTGCTCCTCCCATTTTGGTCAAGTCTTCTAGAAAGGAAACATGAGGCTCCAACATCTGAAGGACTTTGTGAAAGTCTTTTTCTGATGGCAAATCAAGAGCTGGAAACCCAATAAAAGAAGTTTAAGGCAGAGTTTATTGCCTCAACAAAGCATTGCACTGAACATTTCAGTGGATTAAAATACTAGTTGGGTCATCAGTGAAATGTGTTTATAGACAATCTAGTCTCTCAATAATTAGCCCCATTTGACAAACATACAACATTAAACAATTGGACTTCCAATCAAGAGAGACCTTGGACTGAAACAGTACGGACATTACAAGTTAAGTAGTATGATACAAAGGCAATAATACAAATACATACAGAAGCTTACACAGCAAAATGAATGGCCATATGCCCTATGAGAGACCTTAATCACAGTTTTAAAAAAATTAGTGTTATGGAGGATGATTAAGACTGATCAGAGCTTTCTGTTTAAGAGATAATTTTTCAAAGTGCTCTAAAATCCACGTGTCACAGTTCAGGGCAACTGCACCTGTATTCCCTCCTCCATGCTCCACAAAGGGCACCCACTTTAGGTTCCCAGCTCGTCAGCAGTCCCCTCTTTTGGGAAGTGGCCTGCATTTCTCTCTCCTTCCCTTACCCCTACATCATTCCCCTTCGAGGAGTTTTCCAGTTCCCTGTTCCCTGCACAGTTCCCTGTTCCCTGCACAGTTCCCTGCCTACACTGTGATATCCCCAGCAAGCCAGACTGCCTAAACAGGCCAGCATCTTGCTTTCTCTCCAAAGACTATGAATAATTGTAGTTGCCAGCACTCAAAATTACCACATAAATCTTTATAAGCAAGCCAATTTGAAGTGAAAGCATTACAGAAAAAACATTAAAATAACCTACATGCATACCAAAAATTTACCAGCAATTACCCGCTCCCACACATTCTAACAAGAGCTCTGGCAGGAATCAGTCCTTCAAACCCTGTAAAGCGAATTTTCTGTGGTTACAAGTTCATAACAGCCTTAATGCACAAGAATCTTTCCTTTATACAATCTTGGGACTTTGATCTTCAGATTCCAGTAACAGGTAATTGTAGGCTTGACATGAGTAATTGGACATGTGAGGCCTCATTTCTTGGGAAACAAGATTAGGGAGGTAAAAGGATCAGCAGGCTGGAAAGAGAACATCTGTAACCAGCTAAGATAAGGGAGAACATCTAGGGAACCATTTACAATGGACAAGAAATGTCGGGAGCATAAAGATGAGGTAAAAAGTAAGTAAATCATGGATGGTGCATGGACAGAGCATTCTGTACAGGAATTAGTTCCTACAAAGTGATCAAGCCAATCCCAAAACATACAATGTATAGTAAATACAGTAGAATGTTTAAATGTATATAAAGGAAGAGGTCTGCTGTGTAACTTTGGATGTGTGGTATGCCATGTATCCCATCTTCCCCCCCAAAGAGGTTACATACAATTCTGCCCACAATAATACATAAACTTTGCATTTAATGTAATGGACTCGAAACTTAATTCAATAAGATTTTCAAAGATATTGCAAGAAAATGCCATATCCATCACACCCTGCACACAGTGAGCCTGTTGAGAAATCTGATATGCCACAACAAAGATTAGGATAGACTTTTTATAGTGCAAGTTTAGCATAATTCCGTCAAAAGATTAAGAAGTTACAGCCTGGCCCAAAATGACCTGCTTTCAACTTTCAAAGTGCTCTGAAACACATGATACCCTCTGTTTACAGGAAGGGTACAACGCAATGCAAGGCAAATTTAACTCCATATTAATAAAGTTTTTTGGCAGTGACTAAAATTAAATTGTGCTCACCAAGTACTGGCCCACTCCAAAAAAAACAACCAGAGCTCTTATCCTTTCAACATGTGGTTAGGAAAGGATTCACTGGTTTCAGCACAGAATGAAGTTAGCATCTTCACAAAGAATTATAATCAAGAGAGAGCAACATAAACTGTGCCATCCACATGCAAATTCAAACATACCCGGTTCATTATATCCTTCTCTTAAGTACTGAATAAGACTAAAGATGAATTGTGGAAGAACTAGTTCTGACATCATCAACAAGTCTTTTGGGACACAGGGAACATTTGAACTTGATTTCATCCGGTGTCGCTTACAAAACCTATAAGAAAAAAGAGGGGGGAAATAGTTAGCCAAGTACCAATACCGTTCAGAACAATTATCTGAAAAACAAAAACAAAAAACCCCTGAGCCACCACTATTTTCAACTCCCCTTGTTGAGCTGCACACTTACATGCATAAAAGAGAGTACAATGGAATTGGTATTCTGTACAAAAGTAAGTTACAATGAAGATATAATTGTGTTTACATCCTCCCTGCTCTATCCCCAGGAACTCATAAAATAAAGTTGAGAGATTTTTTTTCAGAAGTTAATCAAAACATAGGATGACTTTCCACACATTATGAGCATCTTCCAAAAAACTGGTAAGAGAATACTGTCATGGTATTTCTCAATTAAAATTTGTTCATGCCAGCCATCTGAAATAAAAGTTGAAATGTTTTTCTCCAGTAAATCTGTACTGGTTTGCTGTATGGATATTAATAAAGCACTGACCAGTCGCATTAGTTTCACACAAATACCTCTTTGAAAACATTAAAACATTTGTTTTGAAAGGGAAAAACACTTTTGATCACAGACAGTTAAGAAAAATCTTAAAATCAGATTTGGGACCTACCAACTTTCAGAGTCTTATCAACTGAGAACAATATTGTATTCACTTTGCTAAATCGGTATATTACAAGTTTTTTTTTTTTTTCAGTGTGTTTAAAATAGGGAGGGGAAGATTGTCACAGGACTGATGTACAGGGACCCAACAGCACTGGGAGGATTCCCCTGGCACATGACAGCCATGAGGCTCATGGGAAAAAGAATCTAACTACACACCTCCACTTAAATCCTTCTGTGAAATAGCTGAATCACTACACAGTCTAAGAGAGGGACTAATCCTTCAAACCCTTAACAAACAGAAGCAGGCCTGCTGACATAAGCAGAATAACTTAAATGAGTGTAAAGATTCACAGGACCAGGCCCTATCTTTGACTGTGTAGAAGTTCAGAGATCTCTACAAAAGAATAAAAAGCTAATCCTGCACCAACTTAACTTTGAACATTGCTTAATAAAAGCCACTCCTCTTGTCCTTGTTGGGAAGCCCTGCAGATGGCAGCACCCCAGGCCTGGAGGATTCCTTAGGCCACAGGCATAACCCAAAGTCCACTGAAGTCCAAGGAAAAACTCCCACTGATCTCAGTGGGCACTGAATCAGGCCCACATGCACACTGCCAGGCTAGTGCTATTAACAGTCTTCAAATCATGCACCCAGATCGTGGAGATAGGGGGTGAGGAGGAAGAGGGAGGAGCCAACACCATGGGATGAGGAGTCTAAAAATACATTATTTAAAAATAGTAAACTTGATTTGACAGTGTCACTCAGAATAAACAGCTATTCATGTTTATCGCCATCTCCTGATGTTTCACTATAAAATTCACAAATGGATTCAAATATCATTGACAAATGGCTGTCTGAATATGCAAGTTATATTCTATAGTCATACCCTCATTAAATTGGCTTTACCACCACTTTATGAAGAAAATCTGTGTTTTCTATAGAAGATCCTTCAAGGAGAGGCTCAAAAGAACCAGTTAGTGTCTTAGAGTCAAAACACACTAATACAGGAAGGGGCTTAGAAAAAAAAAATCAGTTCTACAGAAGAGGGCAGCAGACTTTTGGGCCAAAAACAGAGATCTGTCCAGTCCAAGGATCAACTGAGCATTAAGGCAATACACCAATATCAATCCATTTGCCAGCACATAGCAGCACAGCTTCCAAAAGCTGCATCTTCACAAGAGTAAATTCTCTCTCTTTATATTATTAGCCATTTCTTTTCTCTTTTATTGAACAAATAATGCATTGCTTAAGTGCAACTATAATTGGGATTTAGTCTGTTGATTTAGAGGGCTACAACTATTTACTGAGTATCCCTGGTAACAAAAGTGCTCTCAGAGGTAGAAGACAAACCAGGTGATATGTCTGTGGTCTGGTTAAACACAAAGCCAGTGAAAAGTAATTTAGGAACAGATGCATTCTCTACTCATGTGCTGCCTACAGATGGCTGTCCATGCGGACAGAAAGTGAACTTCTAATAACCTTTAGGATGGAGGATCGGTACCTCATTTAGAAAGTTAAGATATTCGATTTCTCTTCTATTCCAACTACACAACCTTTTTATATTAAGTTTTTCCAAGGTCAATCAAAAATTTTGTGAGATTTAAAGGCACATTAGCAAGTATAAGTTTAGTATTTTAGAATAATGTATATTGAATATTTTTTATCCTTATCATTTTAATCAATCCTCTGTATATTTTTAATTTTTATGAGTTCCAGAGGGGTAGCAGTGTTAGTCTGTTTTTAGCAAAACAGCGAGAGTCCTGTAGCACCTTAAAGACTAACAAATTTATTTGGGCATAAGCTTTCGTGGGCAGAAATCCACTTCGTCTTCATGCATCCGACGAAGTGGGTTTCTGCCCACCAAAGCTTATGCCCAAATAAATTTGTTAGTCTTTAAGGTACTACAGGACTCTCACTGTTTTAATTTTTGTTACTCCAAAATGTGTTTTTGCAGGTAAGCATTTCATGATGGTGTTCTGAAGACCCCTGTAACTAAAAGCCTGCAATTATGCATGTAGAGCACAACTTTCAACCCGCCCTATGCTGCCGCCTCCTATTTGCCTTCTCCAGAAGCAGCTCTGCTCTTAGGAAGCCGTTCCAAAGGGGAGATCATGAATCAGGCCCTTTGCAATTACCCCATATCTGATCTACCTGGAGCTAAAGGTATGAGGCATGTATCCTCCCTAAACTATCAAAAGATAATTTATAGCAGATCAAAAATGGGTTTTTTTAAATATAGGCTCTGCAAGATCAAGAAGGAAAACAAATTCCATCCACAGTGAAAGACCTTTTATAAAAAAAGATCATCTCAGCAGTCCCCTCCTACTTAAGCTCAGGGAGATCCAGACACGGACTGCTTCCCAAATAACCAAGCTCCAAGTCTTATAGCCTGTGTGTCAAAACCATTCTGTAGAAAGAGACACATTCCATATCTGTTGTCATAGCCTGGGATATAAACATACTCTCCTCAATCCACAGTGTCAATGGGAGCTTTGAACAACGATCAAGAGTAAAATACAGCCATTAAGTAGTAACTAAACTAAATTATTATTGACATACTCAGCATTAATGTGAAAATATTCTGCCCTTTGTCACTCTTCCTTTCTTCTGTTTCTCTCCCACCTCCGTCTTTATGTCTATTCTTTCTTCTCCTACACTTCCTTCCCTTCTTAATTTCCATCTTCTGAGTTTTACTCCTACCCCTTTCTTTATCCCATCTACTGAAGTGATGAGCAATTAAATAATTAATGCTGATATTTAGAGTGTCACTCCAAAGACACTAATGAAGGCAGGAGAGATCACACTTCTCAGAGCCATTGTTTCACGCAGTCTGTAGATTCGGTAATGCTTGGTCTAGATTAGCAACTTACCTGGGTATAACTACATTGCTGGGGGGGGGGGGGAGTGGAAAATCCACACCCCTGAGCAACACAGTTATACTGACCTAACTCCCAGTGTAGACAGCGCTGTATCAACAGAAGGGTTTATTCTATCAACATAGCTACCACCTCTCAGGAAGGTAGATTACCTATGCCATTCGGAAAAGACCTCATGTCAGCATAGATAGCATCTTCACTGAAGTGCTTTTTTTTTTTTTCCCCCATGTTTTAATGCTGCATCATTTTTCCTTGTTAAATATTTTACTGCTATAAATTCTCTGATAATCATATTTAAGAATGTGAGTACATTAGAAAGAGCCATTTCGTTAGTCAGAGCTGTTCAAATCCCATTTAAATGGAGACATTTAATTGAGGATTTTGGGGAGGAGGGTTTGTTTTGCTTTGGTTTGGTTTTTGAGTTAGAGACCCAAAGACAAAGAGAAACACTGCTGTCCTTCCCTGTCTCTATCCCCTTCATTTTGTTTATTTTTTCACTATTAAGCTTATGCACACTTAAGCCTATTAAATCTCACAAAAATTATAATAAATGCTACCTCCAAAGCTTTAAATTGCATACAAACACAGCTTTAAGCTCAAAAAATGAACCTAAATATCATCCAACAAAAACATAATAAAATCCTACCTAATAGGATTTTATTAAAAGGGAGAAAAGGGAGGAGAAAGGGTAGTGGAGCATCCACAGGGACACACATCTCGAAGAACATCAGTTACTGCACTAGGCAAGTAGCAGTGACCATCAATTGGTGGAGGGATTTCGGCATACGGATGAAAATACAGATAGGCCTATTGTGGCAACATTAGTGGAAGCCTGATCAATTGCATAATGCTTAGTGAACGTGTGGACTGAGGCCCATGTGGCCGCCTTGCATATGTCAGTGATGGGAACATTATTTCGGAATGCTGTGGTAGTGGAAATCGCTCTGATCGAGTGAGCTCTAGTACATGACCGAGTCTGTAACAACTTTTGTTGATAACATGTATGGATACAGTCTTTTATCCACTTAGATAGCCTTTAGCTAGATATGGCCTTGCCCTTTGTACGTTCAACCAGTGAAATAAACAGTTTATTTGACTTCCTGAATGTTTTTGTTCTTTCTAGATAGAACGATATAGCTCGTCTGACATCCAACATGTGGAGTGCAGCTTCCAGTGGGTTCGCATGTGGTTTGGTGTAGAAGGTAGGTAAATGAATGGGTTGGTTAATGTGGAAGTCTGAGGCAATTTTTGGAAGAAATTTTGGATAGGGTCAAAGAGTGACCTTGTCTTTATGAAATATTGTGTATGGTGGATGTGCCATGAGTGCATTGATCTCCCCTAGACGTCTGGCTGATGTGATGGTAATCAAGAATGAGATTTTCATGGACATATATAGCAATGAGCATGTTGCCAATGGTTCAAACGGCGCTCTCGTGATGCCTCTTAATACTAAATTGCTGATTCCATCAACGCCTCATGCATAGGGAGTCTGATTTTTGAAGATGTCGTGGTATGCAGGATTTTCAGTAATTTATTATGAGACTTTGTGACTTCTTCCAGTGGGATTTCCAGCTCTTGTGCGACCCTCTTGAACAAGTCATTAAATTGCCTGAGGTCATCTACAGGTGTGGATGTAGTTGGAATGACTGATTCATCTGGTGATGAAGATGAGACATGCGTGGGCAGGGATGTTTCTTGTTCCCCATTTGCCTCTATTGTTTGTTTGTTCATTCCACTGCCTTAGCCAATGTAGTTGGAGGTGACTGTCTAGATGACCTCGCTCTACTTGTGTGGGAGATGGTAGATCTATCATATCTCTTAGAGAATGTGGAGCAGTCGTCCCAATCATGCCATCACATTTGGTATGGCATATAGGGAGCAAACCATGGTGGCCCATACCATGGATATGACATGTTACCCCTTCGGGGTATATATCTACGTGACTCTACCAATGGTCTGGTGGATGAAGAATGTTCTGAGGAAAATTGGGCTTCCTCTAGGTCACTGTCTCCTGAACTAATGGAGTGCACTGGGGAAAGAGTCTCATCGTGGGTAAAGTGCATTGGTGACAGCCCTGTATCTGATTGTGGAGAAGATGTTACTATAAGGTGATGTTGTTTGTGTGTTCTCTAAGGGCGGTGCCATTGTCAGTGCCGGGTTTGTCGTCGGTCCCGTATTAACGGTCGGTGCTGGCTGCAGCACCTCAGCAGTTGCCTGTGCCATTAATGACTCCAGTGCCGAACTCAGTGCTGTAGTCTGTCTTCGTGCCAAATTTTTTTCAGGTGCCGCAATCGGGGCCTACATTCTCTGGCGGTGCCATGCTCGGCACTGTTGAGCGTTGCTCAGACACCCTGTGCATCGTGTATTTTTTTGGTACCGGGTCGAAAGAGGAATGTTTTTGTTTACTCCTCGACTCCTCATCCAGACATTTCGAGTCCTTGGGCGGCACAGACCTATTTGTACCTGAGGGACCCGTCACCTCTTTGGTACTGTGTTTAGGAGACGGCCTCTTAGGCGAGCGTCTTGTCTTTGACGCAGCAGTATCTAGCAGCAACGAGGCGCTCTGTCTCGGAGTGTGTTCAGGGCTGTCAGAGGGGGGGTTTTCTGGTCCCAGATTGGAGGAGGGTCTGAGGGATTTTCCATGAGGATAAGTTTCAATCTCAGGTCTCTGTCTCTCCTCAACTTGGATTTCAAGTTCCTACAGTGTGTGCACTTCTGAGGCACATGGGTTTCCCTTAGACAGAGGACACTTTGTGAATGGCCGTCTGAGGCTGGCAATAGCCTCTCTACACGAGGTGCACCTCTTGAAGCCTGGGGAACCTGCCATTTAAACCCTAATTCTATTCTAATAACAGAGAGAAAAAGAAAAACTAAAACTTATTATTGTGGGTTTTTTTGGTTTGATTTTTTTAAACAAGTAACTGACTAAATACTGACTAAAACTGATTAAAATATGACTAAACTAACTAATTTTTTACTATTATTCTGTCTAGGATGAGAAAAAACCTCTGCTCTCGACAATCCGTCTCGGACCACGGATGGTTGAGAAGGAACTGAGGGGGTCGGGTTCAGGGTACACCAGAGATGCGCTAACGGCGCCACGAGACAGGATCTGTGCACACGCGATCCAGACGAATACTGCTAAAAGACTTCCAATCAAGGACGCAGGATGTGACAAGACCTAAAGTGGAGCACCCACAGGGACATCACTTGAAGAAGAACTAATGATTATAAATGTTTGTTACTGAATTGGGTGTAGAGACTACTTATTTTTAGGCTGTTAGACAAGGTTAGAGCAATTGTATAAATACCATTCAGCCCTTAGATTTAATAAAGGAATTTATGATTAAACTTGTGTTTGGTGATTTCCTATATTAATAATTTCCAATATTATTAATAAGTCCAACAGGAAGTAGATGGGGGTAACTGAATGTTTATTATACACCTATAATGCAAATTCAGTGGGATCTGTACAGGAAGGTAACACAATGGTTTCCCAGATAAGAACACCCAAGCACACACTTGAAAGACAACGGCATCCTTCCAGGCCTTAGGCTGAAGTGACCCAGCTGTTTTGACAGAGAAGCTAGAGATCAAGACGGCTATAAAAAGTTTAAAAGTTTCTTGATCCCTGCAAAATGTGGGGGGGAGGGGAGAAGAAGTGGGGAGAGTCACCAAAGACTGTCCAGAGAGTGTCAAAGAACTCTGACAGGGTGACAAGTGGACACAGAAGCTCAGCACAAGAATCTGTTCTAATCAATAATACTTTGTCTGAAGAAAGCTGTCTAGTCACTGCTTACCACTGTCATTTCCCCAGGGAGAATAAAATTGCAGGGTCTGAGCCTAAGTCAAACCTGCTGAGGCAATCTGGCTAGTACCAGGAGACTGCAACCCAGAGCCTGATCTGAGAGTGGGAGAAATGGATAATTCCACCTTGAGCTTGGTGATATCTAGAGGTCTGAGCGGGCGAGCACTTAACAGGACTAGGAGGGGTCATGGTGTAGTTAGTCCATAACTCTGACATGCACACAGATCATGACCAAAATAGTCACTGTTTTAGAACATGACATAGCAACTGTAATTAAAAATGTGATGGCACTGCTGAGCATCACATGACCAGACTGCATGTCCTTTGGTCTTTGCTGGAGCTCAGCTCTGGCCAAGCAGTGATTCAGAAAGATAGACCATTGTGCAAAAAAGAGAGTGGCAAGTTGTTACACCCATGAAAAAGAAAACACAAAAATAGGACAACAAATATATGATCTGGATTTACACTGGCTGATTCAAAACCACAAAAGGCCGTACATTCTAAAATGTAGGCAGCCATGAGACTGAGGTCTTTGAAGTCACTGAAACATTTAGAAATTAAAACATGTCACCGAAAGATAAAACCTGAGGGGTTTTTTTGGGAGGGGGGGCACAGTGGAGGGACTAAAATCTTAAACAAGTGAAATCAATGTGATTTGGAATATTCAAAGTGACGACATACATATAAACGTCCTTCAAGGATGTTGCAAGGTATTTCTACAAATTGCACAATTATACAAGGTGCACACCACTACAGAAAATCTTGTTCTTCCCAGTTCTTTATATAGTGTCAAGGATTACAAGACCTAAATCGGCTACCAAATTGAAAACAGTGATTTTGACAAAACATTGTTTTGCAATATATCAGCGATGTGACTAAGAAAGTCAAAACGACTACATTCAAAATCCAAGAAACGCGAACATTTAGCAATTCAACTTGATGCATGTCCAGCACAGCTTCTATCTTTTGTGAAGCATGTTTATGACAGTTCTATTGAAGAAGGCTTGTCTTTTGGTAAAGCTATTACCAGAACCAAGAATTCTTACATGAAATTTTTCAAGAGGATCAAGATTTCATTTTCAAAGTGAGCGATGTAATGCAATCTGCCTAGATATTGTTAAGGCAATAACAAATAAGAACACTGGCCTCATCTCGACTGTTTTATACACAGCAAAATTCTTGCTAAGAAAATGCCAAAAATTCTCAGCCAGGTATTTCATGAGATGTTAAAGTAATGACAATTCATTAAAGGACATCTAGTGAATAATCAAATTTTTGCATTTATCTACGATGACATTGGTTCAGATTTGGAAAATCCCATTGCCCAAAAGCCTGAGGCAAATAAAGAGCTATATGGGCAAATAAAATATTACATTTCCTGTCTGTTAGACAAGAACAACAGGAGATGCTGGGCTCAGAGTGCGTGACATCAAACAGAGTAATACTAAGCTGTCGGTCAAGAGTTCTGAAGGAACTTAAATATGAAATTGCAGAACTACTAACTGTGGTATGTAACCAATCACTTATGTAAGTTTCCGTACCAGATGACTAAAGAATAGCTAATGTAACACCAATTTTTTTTAAAAAAGCTCCAGAGGCGATCTTGGCAATTATAGGCAGGTAAAATTAATTTCAGTACTAGGCAAATTGGTTGAAACTATAGTAAAGAACAGAATTATCAAACACACAGATGAACACAATTTGTTGGGAAAGAATCAAGATGGCTTTTGTAAGTCATGCCTCACTAATCTATTAGAATTCTTTGAAGAGGTCAATAAATATGTGGACAAGAGTGATCCCAGTGGATATAAGGTACTTGAACTTTCAGAAAGCCTTTGACAAGGTCCCTCACCAAAAGCCTTTAAGCAAAGTAAGCTGACATGGGATAAGAGAGAAGGTCCCCTCCTGGATCAGTAACTAGTTAAAAGACAGGAAACAAAAGGAAGGAATAAATGGTCAGTTTTCACAGTACAGAGAGGTAAATAGTGGTGTCCTCCAGAGGTCTGTACTGGGACCAGTGCTGTTCAACTTATTCATAAATGCTATGGAAAAAGGGGTAACCAGTCAGGGTGCAAAGTTTTCAGATGATAGAAAATTACTCAAGATAGTTAAGTTCAAAGCAGACTGTGAAGAGTTACAAAGGTATCTCTCAAAACTGGGTGACTAGGCAACAAAATGGAAGATGAAATTCAATATTGATAAATGCAAAGTAATGCACATGGGAAACATAATTCCAAGTATATATACAAAATGATGGGGTCTAAATCAGCTGTTACCATTCAAGAAAGAGACCTTGGAGTCACTGTGGATAGTTCTCTAAAAACATTCGCTCAATGTGTAGCAGCAATCAAAAAAGCTAACAGAATGTTAGAAACCATTAGGAAAGGGATAAATAGTAAGACAGTAAATAGCATAATGCCACTATATAAAGCCATGATACACCCACACCTTATATTGCATGCAGTTCTGCTCTCCCCATCTCAAAAAAGATATTAGAATAGGAAAAGGTACAGAGATGGGCAATAAAAACTATTGGGTATGGAACCGTTTCCATCTGAGGAGATTAAAAAACTGGGACTGTTCAGCTTTGAAAAGAGATGACTGGGGAGGGGGAATATAATTGAGGTCTACAAAATCATGATTGGGGTGGAGACAGCGACTAAGGAAGTGTTATTTACTCCTTCACATAACACAAGAGCCTAGGCTCGGTTTACAGATAGGCTGCTGCCACATGCCAGAGAGCTGAGTCACTGCAGGCTCTGTTGGAAGATTAAGTTAGTGCAGCGGGGCTGTTGTGGCAACCCTGAGTGGTGACCTCACCTCCATTTGAGAGGCAGCTGAGTGAGTAGCCCTGGTTTAGCTGCGGGTTTGCCTCACAATCTTACTGCTGCAAGAGTCCGTGCTGCCAGACATGATCCACCCCAACCAGATCTATACCATCCCAGGCCAGACCATCTTTGATGACCTCTATCTACTCCAGGACCTACTCCATCTAGCATGTAGGGATGGGTCTGTTATTCGCCCACCTGTCCCTGGATCACAAGAAGGCATTTGACATGGTGGATCGTGGATACCTCATGGGCATTCTGCACACAGGTGGCTTTGGGCCCTTCGTGGGGTTTCTCCAGATACATATGGCTCTGAGAAGCGTCTGGTCAAGCTCAACTGGGCCTTCACCAAACCTGTCATTTTCGGTCAAGGGATACATCAGGGATGTCAGCCAGCTCTATACCACCACTACTGAATACTGCCTTCATCTCCTCTGCAGAGGGTTGACATGGGTGGTGCTTTGGGAGCAGGGCTTGCAGGTGGGCCTGTTGGCATATGCTCACAAGGTGTTCCTCGTGGCCAAAGACCCGGGAGACCTGGCATGGATGGAAGCTTGCCAAGCCATCTATTCAGTGGCCTTACTGGGTCAAGAGCTCTGGCCTGATGGTCAGGGACAGGGGGCAGGTGGGCTCCCTCCTACCTGCCCTCCATGAATTCCTGTGAGGTGCGGGTCCATGGTCTATCTGGACATGTACCTTTCTGCCACCAATCTCTCCACGCTGAGGAATGACACCAACTGACGGGATCCGTTGCCACCTAAGGAGCATGAGGGACTCCAGTGGGCCAGCCTGTATTGCCCTCTGGTTCCACTGACCACCAGGGATGTTAGATGGCAACTCCTCCACAGAGCTGCTCTGGTGCCGGCCCTGCCCCAAAGCAGCGCAGTGGCCTTTCCCCCTTTCCAGCCCCACCCCTTCCTCTCGCCCCTCCCCCACATGGGTCCAGTGCCCTGACCAGGAGTCGCTCCTGACCCAAGCAGCGTGAGGCCTCCCCCACCTCCTGGCCCCCACCCCTCTCCCACGTGGGCTACATTTATAATGCATTTATAAGTATTTTGCAAGACTACAGCTTTTTATACACATAGCTATGCTATTAATACAATATGTTTTAACAACACTTAGGTTTTAAGACGGTTTTCATACATAGTCTGTGCATAAAAAATTGGCAGTGGTACTAGAGATGGTGGCATTTTATGTTGGTGGTGCACAACATAGTAGAGTTTGGGAACCGCTGATCTATGTGTCTGATAATGCTGTTCTTTACTATAGTTTCAACTGATTTGGCTGGTACTGAAGTTAGGTTTACTGGCCTATAACTGCCATAATCACCGCTGGAGCCTTTTTTAAACATTGGCATCACATTAGCAATCCTCCAGACACTGGTATGGAGGCTGATTTAAGCAATAGGTTACATACCACTGTTATGCAAACTTGACACAATCAGATTGGGTCTGAATAGGGACTTGGAATGGTTCTCTCGTTACAATAAGTATTGTCACTGTTCACACATTTTCACCTTCTAATCAACAGTTGTGAATAGGCCTCATCTACCCTAACTGAATTGACTTGGTTAGCACTTGCCCTCCCCATTGTTGTTTCTTACCCTTGGATATATATATATACCTCCTATCTGTGGTTTCCATTTCATGCATCTGATGAAGTGGGTTGCAGCCCACGAAAGCCTACGCCCGCTGAAATTTGTTAGCCTTTAAGGTGCTACAGGACTCTTGCTGTTTATACCACTGTTAGTAGTTCTGTAATTTAATTTTTGAGCTCATTCTGAACTCTTGGGTGAATACCATCTGGTTCTGGTGACTTACTACTGTTTAATCTATCAATTTGTTCCAAAACCTCCTCTACTGACACCTCAATCTGGGACAGTTCCTCAGATTTGTCACCTAAAAAGAATGGATCAGGTGTAGGAATCTCCCTCACATCCTCTGCAGTGACGACCAATGCAAAGAATTAACTTAGCTCCTCTGCAATGGCCTCATCTTTCTTGAGTGCTCCTTTAGCACCTCAATCGTCCAGTGGCCCCACTGACTGTTTAGCAGGCCTCCTGCTTCTGACAGATTTAAAGAAAAATTGCTATTAGTTTTTTCTAGTCATTTGCTAATTGCTCTTTAAATTCTTTTTTGGCCTGCCTAGTTATACTTTTACACTTGGCTTGTCAGAGTTTATGCTCCTTTCTATTTTCCTCAGAAGGATTTGACGTCTAATTTTTAAAGGATGCCTTTTTGCCTCTAGCTGCTTCTTCTATTCAGTTGTTAAGCCATGGTGGCACTTTTTTGGTCCTCTGACTGTTTTTTAATTTGGGGCATACATTAAATTTGAGCCTCTATTATGGGGTTTTTTACAAGTTAAAAAGTTTTAGGGCAAGTCTAAACTACAAAATTAAGTCAACCTAAGTTACGTCGACATACAGCCACCACAGTAATTAAATTGCTTTTGCATGTCCACACTACTCTCCTTGTGTAAGCAGTGCATGTCCTCACCAGTGCACATCCTCACCAGAGTCCTCACTGGTTAGTGTGGGGCATTGCGGGACAGCTTTTGAAAGGCAGCAACAGTCAACGTAAACAACGCGGTGTCTACACTGACACTGCGCCGACCTAACTACATCGACCTAAGCACTATGCATCTCGCGGCAGTGGAGTTATTAAATCCGTGCAGTGGACAAGTTACATTGGTGGGAGCTACATTTTAGTGTAGATGATTACAGAGTTAGGTCAACATAACTCTGTAGTATAGACCAGACATTTGAGTTCCTGTTAGTTCTTTTTAAAGTCGGCATTTGAGAAACTATTTTTCTGATAAACCAGAGAAGCAGAAAGAGGCTGCTTTCCTTCACCTAAGGCTGTTCACTTGGCAGAACTGACTGACCCACTGCAAAACAAAAAACAACAAAACAAACTACTTTCTATAGCTCATATCTCATAAGCTCTTAGTTCTCTATGAAGAAGGGAGACCCAGTTTTAGTTACAGAAGCCTTGAAAGCTCTCATTCCGTTTTCCATCCTTGTATCTGACAGTTTGTTTTTATTACTACCACTCAAGAAAATCCTAAGTTTCCCAATCGCCTGTCAACATAAAGTGTCCTAAGTCTTTTTTTTTTTGTTTTCCCCAATTCAACTTTGGATGGGACAGTTTTCATCACATAACACTTAGTTGGGAGTGTTTTTAAACTATTGTAAATCCTTTATAATTAAAGTTTTATTTTCAAAACTTCATTATTATTATTATTTCTGATAGTTATGAAATTTCACTTGCTCATTTTTAGATGTCTTAGGGGAGAGGGTCATAAAACATTTTAGTCTACAAGCAGATCATTGGCTCTTAAAGTTTGGGAAATCTGGCTCTCGATAGTAAGGTTAGTCCTCTGTCAAACATGTGTACAAGTAAATTTTCAAACCCTAGTAGAGATCATTTCTTATGTTTGAGATGTATTATCAGAATTACAAATGCAATGGATATGACAATATTATGTAATAAAGGAGATCAGAAAAGCTGAAAATAGCATGGAAATGAAAAGGTTTGTACAGCAATTTACAGATTTAATCTAACATTTTCTGTAGCAATTCAAAACTCAGCAAGCTACTACACACACACACACACACACACACACACACACACACACACACACACACACTCACACTCCCCAAATGTCAGGTTAGATGCAAGCTTCCTTGTTTACAGGCATCTAATATAAAATTGTATTTTGCGGTAGCTGCAAGAAGTAGATTACAATCTTAAATACAGTTTGCCACATTACAGCTATCTTTGGGTTTTCATTAACCCTCTTAAAGAGAAAGTTCACCAGATGGTGAACTAGACAGATATATACTACAATAAATCAATCATCAAGTACTTAGCTAAGCTGCATTAGAAAGCATTCTTCTAAGTCAACATGGTTTGAGTGAAAGTCCAGAACATGGGAGACTGAGGAACACAATACCAGTACTTGTGTCTTTCATGGATAGTAACTATACAAAATTTCATCTGAGCAAGGCAGATGGCCGACAAAGTTTGTAAGCAGTTTCCACGTTTGAATCCCACAGCTATTAATAGATGACTAGGCTGCAGTGACCTTATGTCAGGATAGAAACCACACTTCTATTGCATGAATCCACGTGCAGCTACTATTTAGCTTTGCATACCTCAGCACTACTTACATATCTATGGGCTAGCCTACACACAAAATTGCACCAAGTTAACTAAAAGTGCTACCTTAAATCAATTCAGCTCAACTGGTGGAACTTAGTGTGTGGACACTCTAACATTAGTTTAAACCTGTCTAACTTTGGTTTAGCTTTTGCATGTAAACCAAATAGCACCAGAGTTACATCACATCTTTAATTAAACTGAGGCAATTTTATATTTAGACCAGGTTTTTAAGTACCAAAAATGCTTTTTGTAATGTATTTATTAGAGAACTGAAGATCTATAGCTCACCTTAACAGTGTAGTTCTTGTACTTGTCAAGAAAAAAAACATCAAAACAAATATTGCTTTATCTGGAATGAGCACACGCATTGAATGGGATCTGTCCCCACAACAACTTTGTATGGTTCCTATTCCACCAGTCACAGCTCAATCCATCTTTCCCATTTGTCTGAATTGTATTATTTCTACCATCTATTATTACAGGTAACATCTTAAATTACTATAACTGAAAAATTAGGCAAGACATGTTATCTATATTTTTTAATGTTTACTTTGTGGATTTGACAACAATTTTGTCTCGTCTTTGTAAAACCAATTTCCCCAGTGGTCAGAAGTAGTTTTAAAATAGGAAACGAATTATAAAAACTGTGAAATTTGGGATAAGTTGTTGCATCAGAAACTACTTTAAACTATTGTGAAAAAGTATTTTTCAATTTGGCTATTTCCCATTAAAATCCTGCCCTGTGTCTGTCAGAAATGGATTGTTGACTGATCTACTATTAAAGTCTTTTCTTTCTCTGGCTTACCCTTACCCAGCACAGCTGTTACTTCTGCTCTCACCTAAGTGTCTCAGAAGAAGGCAGCTGGAGACATCAATAGTAGAGTTGGCTGACTGCCTCAAGAAAACAGCTAAGCCACCAACCTGATGGTTTTAATACTCCAATTAAAACCATGAAAAGGAAAGAGAGAGATATCCTGGCCAATTGACTGGCACTGGAGAGGAGAAAGGGGTATATAGAAAAAGAAAAAGAAAGAAAGAAAAAAGTGGGAGTGGAGGAGACAAGCTAGAAGAGCAGCAAAAGAGAAAAGATGACAAGAGGGGCAGGGAATGTGGACGAAAGTTGTAGGTGAATGGAGATCATTACAGGAAAAGAATGAGAGTCAAGGAGACAACTATTCCAAGAAAAAAAAATCAAAGGCAAGATAAAAGAAAACCCTAAATAGGAACACAGAAAGACAGGAGATAGAGGAACAGAATGAGTTAGATGGACTTTTTGAAATAAAAAGGAATAAAGATGTAAAAGGGAGAAAGGGAAACTTTTAATGTTTCCTTACATTCCTGAGACAATGTGGGAGAGGGAATATATTTTATTGGACCAACTTCTGTTGGTGAGAGAGACAAGCTTTTGGGCTTATACAGGTCTTCAGGTCTGGGAAAGTTCAGAGTGTCACAGCTAAATACAAGGTGGAGTAAACATATGTTGCAAGAGACCATTCAAGGTGAAGTGGGCAGTTAACAACTCCACAATCATAGATAGGGGCCCTACCAATTTCATAGCCCTGCAAAAGTATCATGGGCTGTGAAATATGCCCTTTCCCATGAAATCTGATCTCCTCCATACTACTGGGAGAACCCCAGCCTGGCCCGGACTAGCAGCTAAAGGAGAAGCCTCCGGATGGGGCGCTCCCAGCAGCAGGGGGAGAGATTGGAAGCTTTCTGCAGCAGGAGGAGGTACCAGAGGTGGGGTACAGAAGTGAGGGTGGCAACCCTGCCACACCCCTACAACAGGTTTGCAACACCCCCTACAGCCCCATTTTGAGTTGGGACCTCCAGGGGTACAACACCATGAAATTTGAGATGAAAACATCTGAAATCATGAAACTGACAAATTTTCAAATCCTACGGTTGTGAAATTGACTAGAATGAACTGTGATTTTGGTAGGGATCTAGTCATGGGACAACAGATTGTTGTAATGAACCATAAATCCAGTGTCTTTATTAAGCTCATGATTTTTGGTATCTAGCAGAGTTATGAATTTAAGTTCCCAGGCTTGTCTTTTAAAAGAGTTGTGCAGGTTTCCTGTGAGGATGAGGACTGTAAGTTGAGATATGGAGTAATTGCTTTGTGGAATGTGTTCACACATGGATGATACAGTATTTTTGTCTTCTATCATCTTTATGTGTGAGTTCATTGGAGAGTGCCTACAACACTTTTTACATTCCTATAAATTACTGTCAGATGCCATGTCTGAAACTTTTGTGGAAAAGGATGGGATGACTCTTTTGATAACAATTTAATACCATCTACCTAGTATTTACTCTGAATAATGTGGTTAAACAACTGGTGTTCTCTTGGAAGTTAGCTAGTACACATTCTATATTAAAGTAAACAGCAATAACACTGCTTTTGTTACTTATTAATTATGTTTTCCCCACTACCATCTTTTCATCCCCTTGACAATCAAAACATACCTACCTAATTACCCATTGTGTGACTACTACTTGGCTGACTGCTCTCTTCTCAAGGCATATCTCCTCATCCCCCTTTTATATAATTATATAACCAAGCCTGGTTTACACTATAACTGGAATCACATTAGCTAAAGTAGGAAAGATCCTGGATGGTCTGCTCACTTTTCTTGAAGCCCAGCCTTGTTCTGTGAATCACACACCACCTACATAAAGGTAGTGATTCCAGGATTTAAAAGTTATGAACAGCATTTAAACTGAAGGGTAAGGTAATCTGAAAAGAAAGTATGTCAAAATGACATTCTTAGCTGATCTCTGTGAACTTCATCAAACCTATTGACTTAAAGGACAAAAATATTTTGACATTTTTCTCCTGTTTGGTTCTGTTCAACCAACACAACTCACACAGAGTTGTGTATTATCAGACTAACTTCCATGTACAGTGCCAGTTACACCTAAGCAAGACCAGAAAGCAATGGGTTTGTACAACTGTCCCTGTACAATTGTGCACTCATTGCCAACGGAGGAAGAATTTAGTCTGCAAAACCTATAGTGTTAGTGATGAGATGGAGCATGAGAAAAAGAAGAACCCAGCTTGACTCTCAGATCCGTTTTACAGGGCTGACAATGTTATTTAAAGGCACCTTTTTACTTGTACACAGGGCACAGATGCACTGATACACATGGAACCCACAAAGCCACTTTTTATGGTATCTTTCCTGGCACTCCCTACCTCTCCGGGTATGAGCAAGGGTTTTGGTTTACATGGGAAAAGAGATGAACACATTCCCACAGTTCTTCTGGCCTCCCCTTTGCAGCACACCCACCTCGGTGACAGAGCCCACCACAAGCCAACGAGTGAGATCTCTGCCCGAGCCCCTGTTCAAAGAGTGGCAGCACATCACTGCACCAACCCGACCCCCACCCCAAAACCAGCGACTCCCACCAGCTGTGCCCCCGCTTCCCTTGGGACCGGAGGCGGCTAACGAACGAGTCGACTCACCTGCAGTCCTAGGCCCACCCACTAGGTGCCAGCCCTCTGCCCCCAGCCACAGGCCCACTCGCCCCCGGCCCCCCGGCGCTCACCCGGCCTCCCGCATGACGTTGCCGTCGCCGCAGTCGCAGGCGCCCCCTGCCTGGCTCCGGAACATGTTGTAGTCGTGCCCGGCGTGCTCGCCCTGGTGGAAGCACTCGGCGCACAGGCTCATGCAGGGCGAGATGCCGCACGTCCGGCAGCGATAGGCCACGAAGTTCGCCGTCCACACCAGGCCGCAGAGCGTGGCCGGGTCGTAGGCCCGCACCGCCTGCACGAAGCCCTCCCAGGGCTCCCCGCCCGACAGCAGCCAGCGGCACCACTCCAGCGCCTCGGCCGCCGCCGCCTCCCCGCCGCCCGGGGCCGCGGCCGGGGCCAGCGCCCGCTCCAGCAGCGCCTGCAGCTCCGCCGCCGCCGCCCCGCTCTCCCCGCCGCCGCTCAGGGCCGCCTTCAGCCGCGCCGCCGTGGCTCGCTTCTCCCGACCGCTCGCACCGGCCCCCGCCATGATGAGACCTGGGAACCCGCTACGGCTGCGCCGGGCTCCCCGACTGTGGTGGGGCTCCAGTCCCAACCCAACCCCCGCCTCTCTCTCTCTCTCTCACCCCCTCCTAGCGGCGCCTCTCTCGCGATAGCCTGGGAGCCGGCACCCTGCCCGCTGCCCCCGCCCCGCGTCTACCTCCTCCCGACATTGTCTCTCCTTCCCCTGCTCTTCCTCCCAGCCCCGGGCCCGCCCTTAGCCGCACACCTTTCCCAGGCCCCCACCCTCCTGCCTTTCACGCCCCCTCCTCCCGGCCCTGCACCAGGCGCTGGCAGATGCCACCCACGGATGTCACTTCCCAGGAACTTTAAAGAGGGACATTGTCATGTCCTTTAGCCCCATCGTCACGCTAGGCATCGTATTTACAGCGCCTCTCATTTGAGGCTCAGCGCCAAATAAAGCGAACATCCTGGGTTTAGCGATGCTGTGTGAGGCAGGCTCTTAAGACAGAAGGTTGCTTAGAGGGAGAGGTGTCTTACGCGGGTTTCACTCGAATCGGTTTGTGTAAGAAAAAATAACGGATACAAGTTTTGAACGTTTAAAAAGCAAAATGATGATAATATTACGTGATCATAATCTAGCCAAATTTAAACTGATCGGGTGCAATGGTTGTAACAATTGCATTGTACCATTGTATTTATGCGGAAACACTAAAGTATTTCTAGAAAGGCTTTTCAAACCTCTACTAATAGAAATGTTTTCATGATTTTTAATTTGCGAGTAAAAACCATTTTGTTTGGATTTAAACAGTGCACTTGTGATTGCTGAATGGAGCCCTTAATATGCAAGATCATTCCTAGGGATGAATCTGTGTATAAATTGAGCCCTGCTTGAAAAGCAGAAAGAAGAAAATGACCAGAAACAAAAGTGAAACTAGCTAGGCTATTTTCATTGTCCACACTGAATGAAATGCAAACAGTAAACAAAAAGAATAAAAAGTGAAAAATAAAGCCACAAATCTGCAAACACTTGTGCATGTGTTTACTCTCATTAGTAAACCCATTAACATTTTAAAGACTGGATTTATGCTTTTTACTTTTTTGTGTGAGATTGCTAGCATTTTAGGCTCTTAAAAATAAAATTAATAAATAATAAGGGAACACTATTACTATTAAGTAGATGAAATCACAAATCAAATTTGAGGAGCCATAGGTCCGATTCTGCAATTTACAATACAGGTCAGACTTCTGTATCTGTGTAGAGCCCTCCACCATACGCTGCAGGAACAGGGTTTTATATTTTACAGATTAGTGGGAAATGTCCCTGAGATTATATTTTTAATTTGTCTGTTGTCTATAATACCTTTGAAGTAATATTATCTCTATAATTAGATTTACCATTGTCTGATGGCAAATTAAAAAAAAAAAAAAATCTGTTGCCTTAACAAAAATCTACATTTTATCTGGCCAGATAAACAAAACCTAACAAGGTTGATGCTCCCTCTGCTGGTTTTGCAACATCATTATTCCTAGGGCTGTCAATTGTTATGCTTGCAGTGTTTTGGTTGCTCTCCCAGGATATTAGATGTGGTGGGTGAAGAAATATAGTTTATTGGACCCAACTTCTGTCAGTGAAAGAGACACACTTTTGAGCTACACAGACCTCTTCAGGCCTGGGCAAGGTACTGAGCATGTCACAGCTCTGAAAAAGAGATGTTAAAAGATATTACTTGTCTCTCTAACTTTCCTTCTGGCATATTCCATCAATAAAGTAAACTAATGGGTCTTGTATTTTAGTACATTAGGAACATGAAATTCAAGGAATAATGTGCTATCAGCATGATATTTTTTCCTACAATTCTAGGAAGGAATTGCAAATGAGTGTAAAAACATTCAAATCCAGTCTATTAAAAGATGACAGTCTTTCCAATAGATAAGCATATTTCTCTGTCTTTAATCGGAGCTGCCAATGTTTTGGTCACTAAAATTGGGTGCTAAGCAACAGCTAGGATGTGTAATAAAGAGATGGTTACTAGGGAAATGGTGCCCTGGGAGGAATTCAAAACTACCTAATACCTCCTGAGTCATTGCTTTGGAGTACCAGAACTAGAATTTTGTTGCAAACATTTATTGGTCAATAAACTGTTTGACAAAGAGAACTATACCTGCAAGTGTTTTGCAAAATATTTAACATTTCCATTTTGCTGGAAAAATAATGAAAAAAGTAGGATCTTCATGTATTTAGCTCCCATGAATATACATTTGCAAGAATATATACTCAATTGTTGACAGTCTCTGCTTTTTTGTATGTGTATCCAGAGAGACTGGTGTCCTTCATAAAGCCCAATTTCAATTCAGCAGAGAGAGGACAAACTAGAACATAAGGAAAGTGTTCCTCTCGACTTTGCCAGCCAAAAGGCTCACATGGTGATCTCTTCTGTTTCTTACTGCTGTGTCTAGAAGGAACAAAGCAGGGAAGGCAAGGTGGGTGAGGTAATATATTTTATTGTGCCAACGTGTGTTGGTGTGGTGAGAGAGACAAGCTTTTGTGCTTACACAGAGCTCTTCTTCAGGTCTGGGAAATGTACTCAGAGTGCCAGACCTGGTCTACGCTCCAGTGTTATTGACAGCTTATGTCGACCTAACTATGTCAATGTCTACACTAGAATGCTGCTTCCTCCAAAGTTAGTGGCCTGTTAAACTGACATAACTCCACCTCCATGAGAGGCGAAATGCTTGTCCTTGTAGTTAGGGCAAGGCAATGCAGTGTCTGTGTAGCCATTGTCACTCAGGCTCACAACTGGAGCCATGAAATTGACAAGAAAGGCTGGTAGGCTCCCTGCTTTGGAATTGAACCCTGTGCCAGGGTCACCACTTGGACTATTACCCTGGGGTAGGTGGGGGACTCCAACTGTGAGCCCTACACGGCTGTCACTGCCTCAGAATGCCTCACTTCAATCAGTGCAAGCGCTCCTGGTGTGGACAGGCAGAATGAGGGAGGTGTGGACATCACCAGCCAATTGAATTACTGCAGTGGCTGTATGTCAACTTCACTTAAGTAAACTTAAGTCTGTAGTGCAGACATGCCCTCACTAAATACAGGTGGAACAGACTGGTTAGCATAAGTACTTAACACATATTCCAAGGACTCAAAAGCTTGTCTCTGGAGCTAAAAGTGGACGCAATAAAAGATATTAGCTCACCCACCTGGTTTCGCTTACACCCTGAGTCCAACATGGCTACAACAACTCGGCATACCCGAAGGCAGGAAGGAAAAGGTGCCCTGCCTTGGGAAGGGTACAACGCAGCTAGGACCTGGGTGGGACTAGGCCGGAACTGACAGTGCCCGTCTCAGTTCCTGGTGTGCCTGGGGGAAGGTTTAAACTGCTGCACTCTGGAGCCAGGCCGGTGCGCTGCGCGCGCGCAGAGGTGAGTGGTGGGGACGATCGGGGGGAGCTGCGCGGCGGTCTCCGAGGGGGACGGCACCGTGCTGGGTAGCCGCTGTGCGGAGACGCAGGAGGCAGCTCCTGCGCCGCATGCTTTGCAGCCATGGAAACAAGCAGCCCAGCTGTGATGCTCCCCTCGCTACGGGGCGGCGAGGGGCCTTGGTCTGTGCATGGGGAAGGGGTTGAGGCAGTGGCCCCAGGCGGCAGGCGATGGATCCACCTCAGTGGCTAGTGAGCGCTGCTGATGGGTGGCGGCGTGTGGAGGGGCGAGCTGCTGTGGTGGGGCTATGCCCTTCAGTGGCCCCAACAGGGTGGCGATGGGCTTGGGAATGCAGATTTGCTCCAGTGGCCCGCGGGGGGTCGGGGGCGGTTTCTGGCTCAGTGGTCCCATAAGTGGGTGATGTGTGCGTGGAAAGTTCAGTTTTGGGGTTCCCACGGTGCAGGGAGACACTAGGGCCCCCGAAGGCGAGGGTTCATTTTTCTGGCTTCTCAGACAGGTGAGGAAGCAGAAGACTGGCTTCAGATCAAGCCCAAATTTAAAAACTTTAAGCTCAATTTTATTATAATAAGAATTAGTATTTATATATTATAACTATTTTATTATAACTAGAACTAGGATTTATATATTATTACTAGCACTAATGAATGCTGACAGCACTGAATTTTAGTTCAGGGATAAATTGCTAAGTGATGGAAAGGGGAGTCAACTTGCAGATACATCATATTTTCATGACTTTTTCAACTAGATTTGCAGATATAGCATTAGCTATGGGGTCTATGCCCCCAGGCAGTGAACATCTGCTGTTTAAGTAAATATTTGAGGATGCTTATTACCCATGCAGGAAGGTGGTGAGGGGGGGTAGGTTTTGCCAACTATATGACCTCCTAAGCCACACTTGATATGCTATATAAATAGAAAAGTCAGAGAAGCAGGGTGTGTTATTTTTAAGTGTAGGATTTTTTTAATTTAGTTTTTAAAAATTCTTTATATATAACTATAAGAACAATTTTAATAGTGCAAACTTATGCCTGATTTATACATTTTTTTTAGCTGGAAAAACAAACATGAAGAAGTTAAAACTGAAGGAACTAGAAAGCTGTCTTCAGCAAGTTGATGATTTTGAGCATCCAAAATTACTTCTTGAACAGTATCCAACAAGACCACACATTGCAGGTAGATATTAAACATAAAATTGTTGTAGATTTTCACTCATCTGTTGCCAACACTGTACCAGTACTTGAAAACTGTATTTTAAAAAAAAACCACACACCCACACCACCCCTGCTAAATGTTTTTTAGTTTTTTATGTGTGTGTGTTTGTCCTGAGAGAGTAATGAACCCTTAGAGGCTTTTGCATTATTGCCAGTAACGGTTCAGATGCTATGCACAGCAGGGGTACATTTTGGTTGTTTGCCAGAGATAGCTTAAAGAAAAACTGTAATGTTTTGTTGAAAATGTCTGTTTTATTAAATGTCTCTAACATTTCAAATAATTAACAAATCTAAAATAAATTGTAAAGTTAAGGATGGGGGTTGCAGACAACTTTCTAATTTGTACTGATAAGGAAGTAAAACTATTTGTGTCAGGTACTAAGAACACAAACACTGCTCTGTCTTAGTTTTCATATTGATCTTTCAATCTGAGTAATTATAAAATACCAGTTGCACTGTAGGACCAACACAAACAAAATTCCATGTGTGCACCTTCCATAATTACAATAAATATACAGGTGTGTATATAAAACTGATATAAGAGCAATGAGCTGGATTATTTATTTTTAAATTTATTTCCATACAAGGATGTATATTTTACTGGGCTCGCTGTGTTTGTGTATAGGTTTGTTCCTGTGTGATCTCTCACAAAGCCTGTGTCTCCCTGCTTAATTTTGAATCTGGTTCAAAGCTTTCTGAAAGGCAGAAGAAAATAATGTTGACTTGTCACCTACATATTTGTTCTTATCTTATCTCTTATTTTTCAGCATGTATGCTTTATACAATTCACAACACTTTTGATGATATTGAAAACAAAGTGGTTGCAGATCTAGGATGTGGTTGTGGTGTACTCAGCATCGGAAGTGTAATGTTAGGAGCAGGGTAGGTGTTTAACACTTTGGTTCTCTGTTTCTTTCCCTGTATAGAACTAAATGAGAGCAGATTAGAACATGACCAGTGTTGGGCTGCACTTACTTTAGGTAACTAAAAATGGTGCATAACCAGGCATTTTAGTAGATCTAGTCTCTGTATGAATATACAACTAATGACAAGTAATACATAGGGGCAATTGCTTTGTATTTAAAATAGAGAATTATATAATGCAGCGGTTCTCAACCTTTTTTTCCCCCCCCGAGTACCACTCAGGTCAGGTACAGTACTTCACCTGACTGTACCTGACCCGAGTACCACTCAGGGAAAAAAGGGGGGGGGGGACTTTCAGCAGCAGTGGGGTTTTGCGGTGGGGGGGGGGGGGGGGGACTTTTGGCGGCGGTGCATGGCATGGGGGGAACAATGCCCTCCATCGAAACCCTTCCGCCGTTTGCCCCTTTTCAGCAGCACGGTGGGTGGGTGGGCACTTCCGGCAGCAGATTCGCGTACCACCCAGCCTCTTCCAAGTACCGCTGGTATAATGGAAACTTGTTCATAATTTAGGAAATGTTTGTCTCTAAACTATTGTTCATATCTTGTTACAAACACATTAGGTTTCTGTCCTGTTCAAAAAGATTGACAATAATAAAAAGCTTCATCACTCCCTTTCCTTTATTTGTAATGTGCTTACAACGTATATTACTGTTCTAAACTCATACTGAAGCTAAGAGCATGTTCTGCTTCAGGTATCTCTCTCAGAACTTTATAGTAGGAACAAACATGTCTGTGTTTAGAACATGTGCATTTTGAAAAGAAATATATATTCCCCATCATCTTTTAAAAGTAAAAATACTTCAGTTTGTTGATTATTGTTTTCCATTTTCCAGGTTGTGTGTAGGGTTTGACATAGATGCAGATGCCCTGGAAATATTTAGTAGAAATGCTGAAGAGTTTGAGCTCACAAACGTTGATATGATTCAGTGCAATATATGCTCTTTCGCAGACAGAATGTCAAAAACTTTTGACACAGTAATTATGAATCCTCCTTTTGGGACCAAGCATAATAAAGGTTGGTAATTCTAAAAAGCAATTTCTAATATTTCATTCTTAAAAATTAGTAGGAATATTATATAAGGAAATATTTATCTGCTAACAAGTGTTCAAGTGGCAAAACCTTTGCTATTCCAGATGGGATCTCTTAAAGAAATATACTTAACTCTTTTGCCCATTTTATTATGTAGTCACATAGCCACACGTAAAGTCGTTGGTCAAGCTGAATCATTTCAAGGATTTAGTTTGTTTTAAGCCGATTGGCCTTTAACAGCTCGTTGAACTAGTAGTTCTTTTGTATATTGCTATTAAACTTTACTATTTTTTAACTTTACTAACTTTACTATTAAACAATTAAACTTATCTACATCTATTCTAGACACCACATGTATGAAAAATATAGAAATATACACCCTTCTCTTCTGGGCCTTAATGTACTCACCACTGTTTTTCAAAGTCTACAGGCTAGCAAACATAACTGCAATTATTAGGTTTAAAATTATGCTATCCTTTCCCTTTATAGAAAATAACACTTAAGCATGAAATTAAAGATACTGCATTTAATAAATGCAAACAAATAAGGCTTAACTGCAATTTAGGTTATCTTCTTACAGGAATGGATATGGCTTTTTTGAAGGTAGCTTTGCAAATGGCACAAACAGCTGTTTATTCCCTACACAAAACTTCTACACGGCACGTAAGTCCTTCACTTCAGCAGGTTAAGCACTAAGCAGATGTAAGTGGTACTCTAATCTTCCCAGTCTTCCACTACTTCATAAGAACAAGTATGGATTCAGTAACCAAAATGAATGCCCATGCCTTGTGTGTTAAAAAACTAAGATACTTAATGCATAGTGCTTAATACTTGAGTGGGATATATATATATATAGACACACACCCACACACCCCCTTTTAAAAAAACCCTCTGGTTTGAGTTGTCTTTGGAGCCTTAGTAATTACTGGGAATGACTTAGGGTAGAACACTAGCCTTGAAGCAGAAGAATGTAGCTGTCAGACTGATTAATACTTCAACTCAAAACTCAAGTATAAAATATCTTGCCCTGAATATTAGTTACGGTTTCTCAAAATGCCATAAACTAAGTGGAACTAAGTTCATGGACTATTTTCTTATGTTCAGCATATTCAAAAGAAAGCAGATGAATGGAAAGTGAAGATGGAAGTTATAGCAGGTAAGAATTTTGTACACAAATGTTTAAAAAAAAAACCACACTTTTAGTGGGTAATAGCCTCCAGGACCATCTGCTATTCAGCTATAGCATATGAGGAGCAATTTAAACTCTAGTTTAAAAATATGATCTATTGGGATGAAAAATTGACTGATCAGTAGATTGTTTTATCTTCCCACCTAAACTACAAGGAGAAAGTGATGAAGAGGTCTAACCTAATGAAATAGGAAGTTTTGTAGGTTCTTCTGCCCCCAGGACAAACACCTCTCATGGTGAAAGGTCCTACTTTAAAAGCTCAGTTGATCAGAAAGTAGATGGATTATATCCAGAATATTTGCTTTAAATTCTTGAAAGTTACATTAATTCTGTCTTAACTAGACAAGGTTTAGTATTGAAATAGGAGTAGTAGTGTCTCTTCAGAGGTGGCAGACCCCTCCTTCTCAAAGCATTGGCAGCTCATTTTACCTTACTGCTCCTTCATTCCTATAGTCCTCAATTTGAACTGACAACTTTTCTGATCTCCAAATTTTGATGGCTTGTGTCCTACTTTAAAGGTGTAGGGTGAAGTATGTAGGGAAACAGACAATGCAATATTTATGCAGCAGAATGTTGAGTTCCTTCCTTGTCACACTTATTTTATGATAGTTATCTAGTAGTAATTTCCTTTTAAAAACAAACTTGCTAATATGAAACAATGCCTGTTCTGATATTAATGTTCATTCACTAATCAGGCAAGAGCTTAAGAAGAGGCAGGAGACTGAATAAATGAAAAGCCAAATTGTTTTAGGCAAGTTGCTGGCAACAAAAGAGTGATCAAGGAACATAGTAGTTTGTCTTATTAGCACTGAGCAATTAAGTGATTTTAGAGTGTTTTCTGTGCTTTTTGCAGAACTTAGATACGATTTACCAGCATCATACAAATTTCATAAGAAGAAATCTGTAAGTATTTTCCTAATCCCATATTAAATTATGAAACTGCATCTGAAGTGTAGAGATAATTGGCTAAGAATTAAGATGGAGCCTGATTTTAGTTTAATTTGCATTGCAGTAGTGCCTAATAGTGTGCTGGGCACTCTACAAGGCTGGAAGAGCTGCATGTGAGACTCAATGTTACCAAACTCATTTGCACATTTGGTTTGACTGTCATGCTTTGCTACTGAAGTTGGAGTAGAAACATTTCAGAAAAGTTAAGTTGTCTCTACCAATCTTTTAGATGAGTTTCTACCACTGTAGTTAGTGCCTCTAGGATAAAGAATTCTGTTATAAGATTATTTGTATTGTATAGCATTTAGGCTCAGATCTTGTCTATGCCTACCACACAATAAGGCCCTGAATTCATCTAATTAAGACTTAGCATGTGTGTGCAAGATAGACCAAGAGTGGAGGATATCAGATCATGTTTACATGTATCAAATAAGTTAGAATCTAAACTCTATTTGCTCCCACCTACAGTAGACTACAGGTGAAATCCTGCCCCCATTAAATGAAATGGCAGAACTCCATTTGTCTTCAAAAGGGGCCAGGATTTTGCCCTTAAAGGAAGAGTCATGGCTTTGGACTAGTCTGAGGGTGTACTGTGCATAAAGGGCAGCATGGACAAAAGCAATCAAGTGTTCGTGGGAAAAGGCAGCTAAGTTATGCAGAGAGTAGGCAGCAACAGAAGCAGCAATAGGTGGGTAAGATATGAGAGGAAGGGGCTAAGTTATGAATGGTAAAGACCAAAACTTAGTATTTCACATAGTGTTGGGTGGGGTGGTTGGTTTGTTTTTCCCTCCCCCATTTAAAGGAGCGGAGATGACCACCTGGTCAGAACAAGCTTCATTTAGAATGGATCCAAGGGGAGCAAGGTGGATACCAGGAAAGTAAAAGGGGAGGTCACAGTAGTCACACAGAATGTAGGAACTGGATAAGAGTCTGATCGGAAAGAGGGCAGAGTTCAGCTGTTAACTGGAAGTAAGCTGCAAGGCGTGGAGGAGAGTAGGTGTACCATGAAGCCAGAGTCAGACACCAAAAACTGTAGCATCAGTAGTGGCAGTTTTGATTGTGTATACACTACTTGGAGTTGCATGTCTAGTTATTCTCTTCTCCACAGTGAGGGACTACAAGAGTTCTATTCCAGTCAAGCTAGCCTTAGTCACTAAGTCAAACTATTACCTGATTAGCACATCTATAGACCAAATAGTGTGCACATCTCAGTTCTTTGACATACACAGCATTCTGTCCACTAGTAGAAGTCAGAAGTTTGACCCTAGTATTCAACTGTCCATGATTTTTAAATGTGGAATTTTATTGGTGTTTTTCATACAACTTCAAAATTAGAGTCTGATACATTTGACTCAAAATGCCAGAAATACTGAGAGGATCTGACAGTATAAACAAAACTATAAATATAAAAAAAATCCAAGTTGGCATGTTAAGGTAAAGCATGCATCTGGGAAAAAACAAGTTTCACAAAATAAAAAAGTTTTCCTCTCATTACAGGTGGATATTGAAGTGGATTTAATAAGATTTTCCTTTGAAAAACTTCCAAACTGAGGAATGGCTTAAAACCTATTTAAAATGGATTAATAAAAACTCAGTGCTTTTTTAAACATGATTACTGATCTCCAGCTCCATTTTCTGTTTTCAGCTGTTTTGATGCTGGTTCGTCTTTTTCAGTCTCTTCTAGTGGCCTTTTCTTGGGACTTGCTGGCCCTGTAAGAGTTAATATAGTTAGACCCTTATGTGACTAGTGAAAGTTTGATATTACTTTCAAGACTATTTCTATCCAGCTCAAGACATACGATCTTTCAGGCTGCTGCATATGAACAGATTGCCTATGGAATAATTCCAGGTGATTCATAGCTGCTTTGTAACAATGATGAATCATTTATACCATTCATGACTTGTTTCCAGAGGCTTTGGATCACATAGCAGGGGGAGTTAACCCAACACGAGCACCCAGAATTTTTCTATTCTGAAAAACAGTAATAGTATTGGTCATTTAGATTTACAATGTGGGTGAGGTAATATCTTTTACTGGATGAATAGAAGTTGGTCCAATAAAAGATATTACCTCATCCACCTAGTCTCTAGTATCCTGGGACCAGCTCAGCTACCACAACACTGCAAAGAGCAATGGAATATACTATATTTTTCCATTTAGAGATTTGGAAGGGATCTCTATTGGAAGGGAAGACAGCCCACTACATGAGTTAAGAACTACTGCTCTGGGCCATGTCTTACAGACCAATGTTTTCTCCTACTATACGGAGGTAAGGGCATTCATTTACTTGGAAAATTTTATTTATTGTAATAGCTGTGTAGAGCCTAGCAAGTTTAGGACTAATAACAGCCAGTATCCCTTTAATGAAAGATTTTGTATTGCCCTGTAAATATTCAACTCTGCAGAGGAATAGGTCAGTCTTTACACCAGTTTATTCCTTCATTTGACAGGCCTCCTCAAAGGCATTAGTTATAAAAGTGTCCCTGATAACATGACTATCTGTCCATCTGCTATTAAAGTTTTTGTTCCCTCCTAGAACAGGGTCCTGGCTTTTCATTTATAAATCAATTTGACCAGTTTCTAGAGAATATAAGAAACATAACTATTTGTTCAGTCTTCTCTCTATACACCGACATTGCTTCAAAGGGATTTTTCCCAGCAGCATGTGAACTACTCTCATGCACAAAATGGCTTACCTGTTTTAGTGTTCTCTTCACCCTCTTCATCCTCACTCTCAAATTTTATTTTCTTGCCCTGGAACTGTACTTTCCCTTTGTTCTGTGAGCCCTGGGGTACTTTGCCACCTCTTCCTTTACCTTTAAATTTGCGACCTGTCAGGATATACAAGATCGTTCAGGACCTTTGAAGAACCATGTGTTTGTCATTTACTGAACTGAAATCATAACTGTGCATGCACCATCTGACAAGTTCACTTTAATGTAATAGAACTTCCATGCAAGTTATCTAAGTGGTATTCAAATTAATCAGGGAAAGAGTCACCTTTTGCTTTCCATTTGTTTAATGATTCTTGCTGACCCTCCATGATTTTTTTCAATGCTTCTTTCTCTGCATCTCCTTCCAGCACCTCCCATAGGACATCTTTGTTGCGCAACTGTAAGTTTCCATTATTTGCTTCTTTGGCTTTATCCAGTGCTTCTTTTGCATTATCCTTAAATAGGATAATTCCCTAAGACAGAAACAAGTACTGTCTGCATTATGAAGTACTGTCAGGGCAGAAGCATTAATCTGACTGCAGCAGGAGTGTCAGGCACCCTGGGTCTCCTGCCCGACTCAAATGTTGCAGTATGCAAGCTCATTTAGAATAAATTTCTAGCCCATATGGTTATGAAGATAACCTGCATATTAACACGTTTAGTACTTCTCATCGGTTTCAGACTTGCAAGCATTAACTGCCCCACAATTCACGTCAGTTTGTTAACACTTGACCCTAAAAATACCAGCCACCAGATTTTAAAAGCCCTTAGATAACTGCATGTGCACTTCACATGGACAGCAACATGCTTAGTTATGCACATAGATGGTTGAATAAGAAACAGGCCAAGGTTTGCTCTGCATAATTCTCTCTACTCTCCCCACACTGAGTGATGTTGTATTTAATAACTGGGTTTAATTTAATTGAGAGTTTTAGCGTAGCCTTAATTTTTTATGCAAAGTTTTTATGCGTGCAGTCCTCTGTGGCTCTAGGTTAGCATGTCCTTACTTTAGCCATAGTCTAAGTGTAACTCCACAAGAGAAGAGTCACATCCATGCCTCTACCTTTTACTCAGACCCCTTCTAATAGTAGTTATTCTAGAAAGCTGAAGGAATTAACTAACTTATCTCTTAAAGAATGCAGAATGACAGTGCTTATGTCACAAATGGAAGGCTGAGGTAACCATCAGGCACTTAAGAGGCATTCAGATAGACAAGTTTCACATAAGACAAAAGTAACATCTCATCTGAGAGCATACTGACCTCCTTTGCACCTCTGACAAAGTCTATCCATTTAATTTCTCCATGGCCGGAGAAAACCACATGAAGATCTTCTCTGCAAGTCTGATCTTCTAGGTCACCAGAGAATTTCAGCAAGCATCCTGTCTTTTCATCCAGTGATTTCTAAATACAAGGGAACTTTTTTTAAAAAAGGCAGCTAGAATTTGAGATTTGCACGGAAATGCAGCGTTTCAGAGAACATCAAGGAGACGGTATTAAAGAGATTGCAGCATCTGATAAGAGATTAAGTGGCAAAGACCAGCTGTATTGCCAGTAGGCCAAATGTCTCATACTTTTAACTCAGAACACCTCTGAGCACAAAGGTTTTCCGAAGTCTTGCATGGCATTGCTTTTTTCAACCTTTTCCAGACTGACAGGATCACAAAGTTTTGGAACCCTTTTTTCCTGCCTTTCTGTAAGAGAGGATAGTCATCCCCTGGACACTCATGTGCCACTACCCTTGGGGGCTGTGATCCCAGTTTTTTAATCTATGCAATAGTGGAATCCTCCTTAGATCTTCAGTACCACTAGAAGTGCTCATGTCCTGCCAACCTCATCCAAAGCATCTTGTGTCTTCATATATTTGATATTCCCTGGGCATACTTAAACATGCCGAACCATTCAATGCTAGTTGTTGAATCATGTACAGCGACATTTGTTCTACACAGTAGAAAGCAAATTAACACTTTGCAATAAGTTGACAAAATGAGGTCTTGAGACTTCAAGAAAAAAATTCCTTCTGGGCAGGAGGTCAGATTTGATTATGGAAGCAAAGTAAAGTAGTGCTCCAAGCTGAATGTTTGCATTTTGAGTAATGTTTGGCACCCCCTGTTAAAACACAGGGTTACTATAAAAACCAAAGTAGTGGCAGAAATAGGTTTAGTACTTATCAGGGATATGAAAGCATACAGTATTGAAACACATTTGTCAATTACCTAGAGACAAGGTATAGATTCAGTGTAACCTTGTTTATTCTACCCTTCCAGACCATTCAAGCGGTACATACCATTTCAGCATCTTCTGCTTGCTTCTGTTTTTCTTCTTTCTCCCTGTAAGAGTTCAGAGCAGAGTTGGTTAGAATGTAATTAACTGAAGTTAAGATGCTTCATTTATTAAACAAGAGTCTAGCTTACTGTTTTGCCTTTGCTTTAGCCTCTACTTTGTTTTGTTTCCGCTCTTCGTTCTTCTTTGCGAAGTAGTCCTCCCTTCAATAGAGGTATAAACTAAGTTAATGCAGCCTATAAAAAAAGTCTCAATTTTATTAAAAGAGAAGATGGCAGTAGTCAAAGAAATTTCTAGATCTAGAGCACCTTTATAATTAGAGACTGTTCCAAAGGAACAGCAAAGCCTGTACAAATCAAGCAGTATTGGAGATCTATATGGTAACACAGACATTAGTTCAAACATAAGTGAAGTTAACTTACTTGAAAAGCACAATCAGCTCCGTGTCTTTGTACTTTTGGTTTGGTATCTCTGTGAACTTCTTAGCAGATTCAATACTATCAAATACTGCAAAAATTGATCCCTATTGGGGAATATTAAGAATTAAATAGATAATGGAATGTCCTCTAGCAGACTCAGTTTTTCATAGCTAGCAAAGCATCAGTTATTGTGATAAACACTTACCTTGAATGTTTTACTCAGAGTTCTCCTCATTTGAATGTTTTCTACTGATCCTTTACCTTCTAACCATTCTTTAATATCATCAAGTGTTGCATCTGTTGGAAAGCCTTTCTGCAAATAAATTGAACTTCACATAATTACATGAAACAGAACCTATGACATTTCCATTCAACTAAAGAAAGTGTCATTACACGCTTATAGGGTGACTGAAAAGTACAAGCGAGTTACTTAAAACTTATGCCATTCCTCATTTTATATTAAAATAAAATGAAGCAATAGAATCAGGATTTCATTTGGGATGAAGCCTTTTAAGTAATAAACTGAAAGTTAGGCAATGGTGTATGAAAACTTACAATATATACAGATCTGTTTTTAATTGCATTTTTATACTGGTCATTCACTTCAGGGAGGGGTTTGCTTGGAGATCTTCTGATTTTAGTTTTGTCTTCACTTATTTCCATAAGCCCAGCTTTAGATTTTCTCAGTGCTTCTATAATAACAGTGAAGTCTTTTGAGAGACTACTTAACCTATGGAGAAAGAACACAGTATGTCAAACAGGTCCACGTCCTCCATCCCCAGCATTACTCATCAATGACGACTTGAGTTGTACATGCAGACTGAGGACATATGACCCCTAATTCAGACAGTATGGTTATTTGGAAGGCACCCAGCCATCCAAAGGTTACTTGCACTTTATTTTACCTGTTGAATTTGATCATTATTTCTAAAGGCACCCAACCATCATCCAGTTTGACCTGCTCTTTTAGGAACTTGTCTCTTGGTAGATTGTGATCACCAAAATAGTACTGCAAAATAAAGAGATTGGTCTTAGAGTGTTGAAGCCTAAAGTAGCTTTATTTCTGTTAGAGAATTTGATGGAGACCTGACTAGTAATGAATTAGCCAATAGAAGCTTGGCATGCCCCCTTACACCAGTCTCAGAGAAGTTATCTACATAATTGAGTTAAAGATATCTTTAAACTTCAGAATTTCTAAGTTCTCCACTTAAAATCCTCCAAACCTAACTGCAGGTAACTGGCCATATAAAGAGTGATCCTGTCTAGTGGGACAGTAGTGAAGAGTTGCAGATGCAC
Organism: Emydura macquarii macquarii; assembly: GCF_026122565.2. Classification (NCBI taxonomy): domain Eukaryota; kingdom Metazoa; phylum Chordata; order Testudines; family Chelidae; genus Emydura; species Emydura macquarii. The sequence goes on from NW_027131390.1 coordinate 76,257,589, forward strand.
ACAAAAAAAATCTATGGCCTTGGCTGAGCAAATACATGGAGACTTTTGTTCAAATAGCATTTAGACATCAACCTGATCAACTTCATTTGATTACTAGTCAAAATTGGTATCCTAATGGCTTTACATTTTAGTTAAAAAATTCAAACAAATGATATCATACTAGGAAATGCTATATTTCATCTATACAGGCCACTCATATCCCAGTCAAGAAGATTCTAACTAGCTTTTATTTTGGAGGTTCTATTTTGCTAGTTTTACTATCATTCCCATTTCAGCTGGACCCAGTTCGACAATCCACAGGATGTTCCGCTCCTTCATGGGATTGCCTGACCTAATTGAATTAACCCGCAGAGTTGCTTGTAAGGACAGTCTCTTGCTACAAATGATAATCCAAATGTAAAACATTTTATGCTGCAAGAGTCTACATGGAAATATTTACTTATCGCTATACCAGCATCAGTTATATTGTGCATATGTTAAACATCAGTTGAGTTATACTTCTATGTGAACTTAACCTACCATTGTTACATTAACATTTTAGATTTCTCATTTCAGTTATGGAAATTCTCTCCCCACCCCAGCATTTAATCTCTGAATTTCACAGCACTTCGATATTACTAATACACAGATGGATTAAGAAAGCACTACACAGCCATTTCTACTGTTATATCTACTACTTTCAAACTTAGTTTTTAGACTTTTAAATCTTGTGATGAGGGGTATAAAGGTAGTTGTAGCCTTATGTCCAATTCTGATTCTTCTGTCAGTAATTTAAATGGACTGTTTCCAGTAATAAAACAGGACTGCAGGGTAGCATAAGATACTACCACAGCAGATAAAAATCAAGACACTGAAGAACTTAAATGTAATAAGTAGGAAGCTGCCATCTTCACAATCTGAGCAAGGTTGTAACACATTAAATGCCTCTCTTTGTATGCATGGAGAATGACTCCCAAAGTTGCAATAAGATATGTTAACATTTTGGTTTGTTGAATAGTCCATACATTTGCCAGTTTGTAAGGTGACTAATATTTTTAAGTTGTTACAGTAAATTCACATAATGAACACGATTATGGAACCATGACAAGCATTTCTAGAACCAGTTTTGAAGACTAGTTTAAATATTAGGTTTAGTATTTTTGTTTAGAATACCTAGATAGATATCTAATGATTTATTTATTTAGCATTCAGTGTTAAAATAAACGTACCTCAATTTGCTGACATATTTTGTTTTCCAGGTTAGACATATTTTCACCCTCTCCATTTTCAGCCATTTTCACTACCTGTATTCAAAAACCAGAGTTTGATAATACTTAATATGGTTGTACCACCATAAATTTTGCAAGTCTAGAAACTCAATACATTAAATCCCAAATTTTGGGCAACAGCAGATCATATAATTTGTCAATTTTATTTTATCTATACATTTAGGATATCCAATCAACTTAGAACATGAACTCAGAATCTTAGTTAAGAGTTAATCCACGTGCAAGATAAATAAAATGTTTGAGACTTAAAGTATCAATTCAACATGCAGCATTTTCCACTGTAAAAAAGGCAGAGCAATTTCACTTCTTTCCAACAGTGATTTAGAGAGAAGATGGGTGAGGTACTATCTTCAGGTCTGAAGAAGTGCTCTAGTGGCTCAAAAACTGGTGGCTCTCTCACCAACAGAAGTTGGTCCAATAAAAGATATTACCTCACCCACCTTTCTCTCTAATGTCCTGGGACCAATACGGCTACAACTACACTGCATACAACAGTGATTTAGGCAGTTAGCCATCTAGTGTTTAGCAAACTTCATCTCGGGATATCTGGTGCTATCATGTTGACACAAACGTTAATAAAATCCAGTCTTGCTCACTACATACTCGGCAAGCCACTTAAACAATTGCGGGTTACACTACCTTTTAAGGAATATGATGAAATAATTTACAATTCCCAACCTTGCCTAACCTTCAGTTTGAAAGAAGATGGTCATATACTATTAAGAAGAGGAAAGCAGAAGCAACAGAGCACCATACAGTAGAGACCCAGCCTCTCCTGATGCTCCCTGTGGAAAGAGGTCTGTTCTCCCCATGAGGGCTTGTCTTCATTGCAGTATTAGCTCAACATACAACTCAAATGTTGCCCCTAATCCAATTTGCATCCACACAAATTTCTAGTTCAAGTTAAGTGGTGCTTTAAACTGCAGTTATAAGTTGAAAGCTCAAGTGCTGCTGATTTTGGAGCTGGTAATAAACTGGGAATGCAGCTGTAGACTACAACTGGCATTATCACAAATCAACTGTTCAATCATTGTAGCTCCAGTATTGTTTTGCAGTGTGGCCATTCCCACTCAAACTAGGCTAACTGGAGTGTAGCACATTCAAGATACCAGCTGTAATAAATACAAGCCTGAATGCTCAAATGTGGGATGGTTGGAAGAGTCCTAGGAAGATCACTAATTCTTGGGCTCTGGCTGCTTTATGAAGCTGAAGGAACTACCATACCATTGTAAATGCTGTTTCAACTGAACTTTTCCTTTGTCTGTTGAATTCATGTGTCTCATAAAATGACACCTCACCAATATTTATAGTATAGAAATTATATCAAACTTTCATATCTTTAGTAGGTAAAGCCACTCATCACCATTTAGTCTATTCTAATCCCACAACATTCTGATTCTCCCACTAGAGGCTAGCAGTATATCCTCACTGCTGTGTTTGTCGTCTTGTTACCTAAATGTATAGCCATAAAGATGCTGCCTCCTGGTCTTTTCTATCCCAAACTGCCTGGACTCAACCTTTTTACCATGTGGTTTGCAGCCATACAATAGCATAGAATAACTCAATAAAGTGGCATCTGACCATATTAAGGCACTCTATAAAAATTAAGATATGCAAGATTGGGTTAATACTTGCATGCCCATTTGACAGAAGAGTAAATGGAAGCAAAGAAGCCAAGTAACTTGCTAAAAAAGAAGTCAGTGATAGAAGCTGGAACTAAGCCATGAGCTATTGATTAGGGCCTGTTGCATCAAACACCCATTTTCCACTTTTACACTTTCAACACTGGCAATACACATGAAGTAACTTTATCTCAACAGCATAAGCAAATATGGATAAAGTTAAGGATTTCAAACGGTTTCACCTTGCTAATACCATAGCACTAGTCTTAAAAATCCCTATCCATTAGGAATGGCTACATTAGACCATCTCACTTCCCAGGTGATATGACAGTTGCAGTTAGCTGAAGTGCTTGCACCAATAGCCCAGATTTAAGTGTTTTGTATTAAATTAGATAGAACATATGAGCCAATGATGTTAACATAACCCAGTCACTATCCAACATTAAACAGTGTTAAACATGGCCCAGTGTTTGGTATACAGTGGCCTCAACCTGCTTAGTACCATGGCAAACACACGATTAAAAAAATCCTTAACCTTTTTGATAAAAGATACAGAAAAGTACAGTTAAAGCATTTGAAATTTAAAGCATTAAATAAGATTTTCTCTTTAACAACATCTCTTGTTCTCTGTAGCTGGAGACGGGTTTAGTTGGAAAACCCCCTTGTCTGACAGTCTCTTATATAATATCAAACAAGGTAATAACTGTCCTTTTGGGGAAGAGAAGTTAGACAAGATGACCTGGAGCAGTCATCATTGCTGCTGCTGTTAAAGTCCAATCCCTTTTCATCCCAGGTGGATTCAGCTGGAGCCAGTAAAGGCAATGATGTTTTCTGGGTCCCTCTCTCTGGCCTTGTCAGATCAGGACATCTCAGGATCACAGTGACAACAGTCCTCAAGGTCCCAGGAAATGGAGGGGAGGGAGAGAGAGAGCCATGATGGTGCAGTTTTCTCCAGAAGCCTCATCTGTTCTTCCCTTCCATCTTTGTAATTTTTTTAAAAAGGGCCCACTAAGGGAGTGATGGGTGGAACAGCCCATCCCCTCCTAACACACCGGTCAGTTCCTTAATTTTCCAGTTCCACAGCTTCTGTTGTTACCAAACATGATTTCAACACAGTCCTTGAATAATATCAGCGTGGCCTTTCCGTTTAGGCTGATTCAGTTTCTCTGTTGCCTTTTCATACCTTTTCCCCCAACAACATGTGTTGTTATAGATTTTAAAGTTGATAAATTTTTTTTTTTTTTTAAACGATTGAGCTAACAATTCTGGTGAGTTCGTAGGCCCAATTATTACAGCGGGGCCCTTGGCTGTAAAGCAGATTCCACTATCGCTCACAGTTATTACAGACATAACCAATACCAGACAAGAGTGCCTCGATGGTTTCTCTGCAGAGGGAGCTTTTTAGAAGGAAATTAAGAGGAGATGGTGGCAGCTTTATGAGTTTTCCCTGTATTCTACAGCCCACATTTGGTGATCTCCAAATGGGGAGAAATTTTTAGACAATCCTCAGGATTATTTTAAATTAGCCATCTTTTTCAGATGGAGGAGGTTTTCTTGGGCGTGAGGGATTGAGTTGGGAAGTTGAGGTTTTAGTTCTGAATATCTGTACACTTTGTATAAGGTATTAATTTAATAAGTGATCCAGTGATCCCAGGATTTTGGAGTGGCAAATTTTAAAATAAATGTTCTTCTGTTGTCCCTTGCATATTTCAAAATGGAGGCCCTCTTCCATATACCTTGTTTTAGGAGAGTTTGTTTTGATTAAGATTTGAGTTTTGTTTTTTTAAATTTGGGGGGCAGGGAGGAGGAAGAAGGGTGCACTAAGACCCGTGACATCAGAAAGCATAGAGATGAAGTGAGAACTACCAAAAGCCAAGAAGAGCTGGACCTTGCAAAGGAAATTAAAACGAATAGTAAAAGTTTTTTTAGCCATATAAATAAAAGAACAAGGAAAGAACAAGTGGAACCACTAAGCATTGAGGATGGAGTGGAGAATAATAATCTAGGTATGGCCCAACACCTAAATGAATTTTGCCTCAGTTTTTAATAAGGGTAATGAGGAGCTCAGGGGCAGTGGCAGGGTGGTGAATGGGAACAAGGATATTAAAGTGGAAATCAAACTTAAACATCTTAATGGGACCAAATCAGGAGGTCCAGATAATCTCCATCCAAAAATATCAAACAAACTAGCACATGAAATTACAAGCCCAATAGCAAGAATCTGTAATGAATCTATAAGCTTGGGGATCAAACCTTATGACTGGAAACTTGCAAATACAGTACCTATATTTAAGAAAGGGGAGGAAGTGATCTAGGAAACTACAGGCCCACTAGTTTGACCTCTATTGTATGCAAGGTCTTAGAACAGTTTCTGAAAGAGAGTAGTTAAGGACTGAGGTAAACAGTAATTGGGATAAATACAATATGGTTTTACAAAAGATAGACATGCCAGACCAACATGATTTCTTTTTTTGAAAAGAGAACAGATTTTCTACATAAAGAAAATGCAATAAATCCAATCTACCTGGACATCAGTAAAGCATTTGATACAGTTCCACATGGGAAATTGGTAAAATTGGAGAAGATAGGGATTAATATGAGAATCAAAATGTGGATAAGGAACTGGTTAAAGGGGAGACTACAGAAGGTCATGCTGAAAGGTGACTTGTTAGGCCGGAGGGAGATTACAGTGGTCTTCAAGCATCAATCTTGGGACCAATTTTATTGAACATTTTCATTAATGACCTTGGCACAAAAAGTAGGAGTGTGCTAATAAAATTTACAGATGACAGAAAGTTGGGATTTGTTGCTAATGCAGAGGAGGACCAAAATATCCTACAAGAAGGTTTGGATAGCCTTGAAACTGAAGTTATAGAAATGGGATGAAACTTACTAGTGCAAAGTCATGCACTTCAGGACAAAAGACAAATATTTTTCCTATAAACTGGTAAGTAACAGTTGAAAGCAACAGAAAAGAAGAAAGACCTGGGTGTATTGGTCAATTACAGGAGTATGAACTGCTAATGTGATGAGGCCATGAGAAAAGCTAATGCAATTCTAGGATACATAGGCAAGATATATTCAGTAGAGATAGGGAAATGTTATTACCATCACTCAAGGACTGGTGGGACTTCATCTGGAATACTATGTGCAATTCTGGTCTCCCATGTTTAAGAAAGGTGAATTCAAACTGGAATAGGCGCAGAGAAGGGCTACTAGGCTGATCAGATGAATGGAAAACCTACCTTATAAGACAGTGGGGTCCCCAAACTTTTCAGATCATGGCCCCCCCCCCGCCAAAGGAGGCACAATCAGTAGCCAGTGACAGGGTCAAAACTGTGGTTGGGGGCCAGAAGCCAGAGCTGGAGCTGCAGCCATGGGGTCTGGGTCCATGCCACAAATGGTGCGCAGCCAGCAGCCGAGGCTGCAGCTGGGGGGCAGGAATAGAGCAGAGACGGCAGAGCAGGGCTGGGTGGTACTTCCTCCCTGCCCATGGGGCCTAGCCTAGGCCTCACCACACACCCCACAGGGGCATACCTCACAGTTTGGGGACCTCTGTTATAAGAAGAAACTTAAGGAGCATGGCTTGTTTAGCTTAAAACATAAAGCATGAGAGAAGATCTGACTGCTCTCTATAAATACATCAGAGGGATAAATACCAGGGAGGGAGAGGAATTATTTAAATTAAGACCCAATGTTGGCACAAGAACAAATGGATAGAAACTGGCCATCAATAAGTTTAGGCTTGAAATTAGATGAAGGTTTATAACCATCAGAGGAGTGAAGTTCAGGAACAACCTTCCAACGGGAATAGGAGGGCAAAAAGCCTAACTTATTTTAAAAAACTCAACTTGGTAAGTTTATGGAGGGGATGATGTGATGAAATTACCTACAATAGCATTTGGCCTTTCTACCACGGCTATTAGCAAATATCCCCACCAGCAGGAAATGGGACACGAGGTGGGGAGGCCTCTGAGTTACTACAGAGAATTCTTTCCCAAGTATCTGGCTGGTGGGTCTCATACACATGCTTAGGGTCTAACTGATCATATTTGTCATCAAGAAGGAATTTTCCTACAGGTCAGATTGTCAGAGACCTTGGGGTTTTGGGTGGTTTTGTCTTCTGTAACTTGGGAAACGAGACATTTGCTGATTTGAGCTAGTGTAAAGGATGGATTGTCTGTAACCTGAAATCTTCAAATAAAGATTTGAGGACTTCAGTAACTCAGCCAGAGGTTACAGCCTTACTACAGGAGTGAGTGGGTTAGATTCTATGGCCTGCAATGCACAGGTCAGCCTAGATGATCATGGTGGTCCCTTCTGGCCTTAAATGAAAATCTGTAAGGGTAGCACACTAACGTGTGTGTTATTTGTGTGGCTGAGACATCACACAAAGAGGACAGAGTTAAGGTTATGTTGTGGATATGGCATGTACCTTAAGCCTCCAAAAAACAGGAAACAGAGCTGTTAGCAACATTTTGGAAAGGCATAGTAGCACTGGATAATCTTAACTCTGGGTTGAAGTTTTGGGATATTTAATTTCCATGGTTTTTAAAAAACCCTCAACACCTCCATGTACCACAGCCCAGTTCTCCCCCTCCACGTCTCTAGCTCTTTGGCTATAATTTCCCTGGCCACAGATTGCACTGGCTGCATGCTACTCCTTTCACAGACTAACAAGATACTCCACTATGTTAGTTAGAACAGGCTGATTTCAAAAGATGCAATTCCATTTGAGATCTCGAGACTAAACAGGCATAACTATGCCAGCATAACCTTTATCTTAGATGCAATCTACACCAAGAGAAGGAATTTTCCTGTTGATATAGGAACATCACCTCCCGGAATGATGGTTGCTACATCAACTGAAGCAGTCTTCCATTGATATAGTAGCATCTACACTGCAGATTAGGTCAGCATAACTATGCTGTGACCAATGTAGCTATGTAGACCTAACTTTTAAGTAGAAGCCAAGCCTTTACTCGTCCTTCCATTTAGTTTATTCCATACTCTTCCGTTAAACTGCACTTTATAAAACTTGAGTCTGTAGACAAACAAAAGGCTTTTACCACTATCAAAAGTTAGTTACTGTTCCTTGACTACCTTTGCGGTTTACACTTGAAAATGGTGGATGAGCAGCAATTTAACATTAAGGTTTCATACAGAATTTAATATGCAGACTTCATGTGCACTTTTGGCCAGTTTCTGATTAAGAACCAGGATGAGGCCTTTTATCTGGGCCAACTACCAATGGCTCTGTACTAAAACTTCTGATAGCAAACACAATCTTGTCATGTCACTAAATAGTTCAGGCAGATCAGAGGAGAAAATCCTCTGGTCAGCCATGACAGCATAAAGCTACATGATAGCTGATTGGAATAAGAAAAAGCTGGTCTACTTAGTGCCTTGTACTATACAGTTTATTTCAGTTCCCAAACCAGCATGAGCACTTTTATACCAGTATACCTGTGTTCACACTAAAGGGGGGGCCAGGGGCTGCTTTAAGATATACTGTTATAGTTCAAGTAGCAAAGATTTCTAGTTTAGACAAGCCCTGATTTATATTATCCAAGATGTTGGAGGTTCTTTATTGTCCACTCATCCCAGCCTAGCAGTATACTCAAGTCTCACAGGCTATATGGTACACTATAGCTAATATGACTGGTTACAGTTGTTGAACTTAGGTCCCACCCACACTGCCAATGAAGCTGTTGGCATGAAAGTGATTCAACTAACAGTTTCCCTTACCTGAGTAGATTAGCCCACCCATATTGGAACAATATTACTAAGCAGGCAGAGGCTAGACAGAGGTCTAATTTTACTTTGTAAAACTGAATCAGCATACACCAGGGCTAGAGTGTTAGCATTAACAGCTTTCCAAAATGGCTCAGGCTAATAAATTTACTCCCAGGTTGTTCAGGACATGAGCTTGAGATCCAGTAGCATTATTAGTCCAAGAAAGATAATACCTAGGGTGCCATATGAAATACTATCAGGAAAAAAGAGTCAAAGTGGGCAATATCTGTGACAACACCTATTTACATTATAAGCACTGATACAGGCATATTAATCTGAGTACTGAGTTTAGTTTGTCTATGTTACAAGGACAATCATGTTCAAACAAGTATGAACTAGTGCTCCTTAAAGCTTCCTACCCTTGCTATGATCAGCACAGCTCCATCAGAGGTAATCACAGAAGATTTGGGATGGAAGAGACCTCAGGAGGTCATCTAGTCCAACCCCCTGCTCAAAGCAGGACCAACCACAATTAAATCATCCCAGCCAGGGCTTTGTCAAGCCACCACCTGGCCTTAAAAACCTCTAAGAATGAAGATTCTACCACCTGCCTAGGTAACCAATGCCAGTCCTTCACCACCCTCCTAGTGAAAAAGTTCTTCCTAGTATCCAACCTAGACCTCCCTCACTGCAACTTGAGACCATTGCTTGTTGTTCTGTAATCTATCACCATTGAAAACAGCCTAGCTTCATCCTCTCTGGAAACCCCATTCAGATAGCAGAAGGCCGCAATCAAATCCCCCTCACTCTTCTCTTCTACAGACTAAGCAGGCACAGCTCCCTCACTGCCTCTCCTCATAGGTCCTGTGCTCCAGCCCCCCAATCATTTTCATTGCCCGCAGTTAGATTCTCCCCAATTTGTCCACAACTTTCCTGCAGTGGAGGCCCCACAACTAGGCACAATACTCCAAATGTGGCCTTATCAATGCTCAATAGAGGGGAATAATCACTTTCCTCCATCTATTGGCAATACGCCTACTCATGCAGCCCAATAGGCCATTAGCCTTCTTGGCAACAAGGGCACATGATTGACTCTTATCCTGCTTCTTGTCCACTTCTTGTCCTTAGGTCCTTTTCTGCAGAACCACCGCTTAGCCAGTGGGTGCCCAGTCTGCAGCAGTGCATGGGATTCTTCTGTTCGGAAGCAGCCATTGGTGTTTCAGCCACCACGTGGTCTGCGGTCCGGCCCCATCCTGAGTCCTCAGTGTTAGACAACACAGTCAGTGAACGCTCTCCGCTGGCCAGGCCAGCACTAACAGCAGGCAGGGCTGCTCCCGCCCCCGCGGTGCCAGGCTGAAACATGGCTCGCTACAAGAATACCTCCCCCCGGCCTTCCACCCACCCAGCACCAGCGCTTGAGCCGCGAGCGCGCCCTCGTTAGCCCGGCACCCTTTCACCCGCTGCGCGGAGCTGACGTTTTCGCTCCCGCTTGTTCCGGGCACAGGCAGGACTATCCGCCTCGGTCGCGCCGGGTGGCCGGCAGCAGCTTTGGACACAGTTAGGTCTGGGGTGCAGCCCAGGCCCGCCCCCGCCGCGCTGTGAAGGTCCGAGCAGCCCGTCCCCCGGCTGCCCACTCCCACTTCTCAGGGCGCCGTGCGGGCCGGAGAGCGAGCCGCCCAGCGAACTGGCAGAGCCACGGGGAGGGCCCGACAGGCCGCCCGCACCGCCACCGGCCACTTCCCCGGGGGCTCCGCACGTGGGACTGGCAGTGGCGGGAGGGGAACAGAAGACTCCGAGCTTCGCATAGCAGCGGGAACAGCGACACAGCCCCGGCGAGGGAAGGGGGCAGCCGCATGGCCCGGCCCCGGCCGCGGCTCCCAGCGAGAGCAGCACCTACCGCACGCGCTCAAACCTCTGGCGCCGCCGCTCCGCAGCCCCACGCGCGCGCGAAGGCGCTCCCTCGGCCTTTAAACGCGGAGCTGAAGAGGGCTGTACCCCGGGCAACCCCAGCACCCCCCGCGGCCGCTATGCCCCGCCCCCCCGACTCACGTGGGGCTCGGGGGTGGGTGCTTCCGCTCCGCTCCGCTCCGTTGTAGGGACCGGAGGGAGTCAGTCAGTCAGTCGGTGAGGGTGGGCGCGGCCTGTTCTAGAGGAGGCCTGAGCTTAGAGCTGAGTCACAACGGGAGCGCCGACCCGCCGGAGCCCGCTGCGCGGGAGACTGCCCACCCAGCTCTTCTCCGCTCCGCCCCTCACAGTCACAGCCGGGCCAGCAGGCGAGCGGGGCAGGAGCCCTCACACGGTAGCGGTGTTGCCCTTTCTACCCCACCCCAGCCTAAGGGAAGAAGACTAACTCTGTCCCTGGCTCAGCCTCACGGCGCCTGGCAGGGCTGGGAAGGGCTCCCTGGCGTAGAAACGTGTCTAGGGTCACCCTTGGGCTCTCCTGAGCGGGGCGAGCTGGCCTGCTGTGAAACCGCCAGCAGCAGCAACCCGGGACCCGTTTACATGAGGGTTGAGCTGAATCGATGTACCGTGTTAGCCATCGTGAGACGTTTGCAAAGCGTCACTGGTATAGGCAAGGCCAAAAACGTGTGATTGATGCAGGTGGGGTGCGGAAGCGATTGCGGGGCCTGTGAAGGGTGCTTTTGGGGAACGGGTTTAGTTTGAGAAACCCAACAAATACTTGTGGGGTATAAATCTCGGGCCCTTCTCCCATCCACTAAAACATTTTTCTTGTGTGCAGTCTACCCTTCTGGTCTTCAAGTCCAGTAAGTCTTTCATTAAGCATTATATGACTCACGAGTTGCCTGCAATATTCTATTTATTTTCCTGTGGTACAGACTCAGGAATCATTTGTAAGTGCCACAAATTGGGGAGTTTCTGCCAAAGTGCTGATTCATGTGAGCAACATAAAAGCTGTGACGAGAGTTCTGTAGCACTTTAAAGACTAACAAATTTAATTTCAGCAGGCATAAGCATTTGTGAGCTTCAGCTCACTTCCTTCGATGCAGTTGGTAGAAATAATACAGCAAATAGGTAACATATATAGTAGGCCCACTGCATCTGAGGAAGTGAGCTAAAGCTCACGAAAGCTTATGCCTGCTGAAATTAAATTAGTTAGTCTTTAAAGTGCTACAGAACTCTTGTTTTTGCTGTATATAGACTAACACGGCTCCCCTCTGAAACTCAAAGCTGTGATTGGCCAGGTGTTCCTGTGCACCAGTTTGGGAGCACTTTGAATTTTGTGTGAGACTTTTACAATCAAACATGTTTGACCTTGTCTAAACAGATTCTACAGTTCCGTATCTATAAGAGCAACACAGCTCTCTGACATTCAAAAATTTTATATCCGTTTTCCTAGAATCCACATATACATAGAGCTTTATTCAACAACTGCATTTCTTAAGTTTTTGTGATTGGTAAGAAAAAATTAATACACCAGTTACATACCTAACAAAATAGGACAGTTAGATATTTGGTTCTAATACTTCTATTCAATACTCAGATAAAGTACATTAACCTGCAAAAAACACACCTGTCCAATTTTTTTTTAATTTTAACATTTAATAGACATTCCTGATCTGTTAAATATGTATACTGAGATTTCACTCAGTCACTAGAAATGACATATAGATGTTGCAATGATGATCACTCTGCAATATGATACAAGCCTGTTAAAAAGAAAGCTCTGATTACTTTATTCCTGTATAATGTCTAAACAAAAACAAATTGTTATAATGATTATGTTGTTTCTGACACTTACCTGGCAAGGATTAGTAAACATGTTAAAACTTCCTAAATAAAAGAAACAGCAGGGCTACTCTAAGCACACACTGAAAAAATAAACAAAAATCTTTCTTCAGTGTATATATGCATTAAATAAATGACTCCAGGTCTTGTGTAGTTCCTGACCATTAGAATTCTATTTCCTTATTCATTTATACATTTAATTAGCTGTATCTGATGTGAGTTTTTTCTTAATCTCAGTATTTGAAATTTGTGTACAATGAGTAACTGATGCTGTGTTAACGGATTTGTATTAATCCTTTTGTAAATTTTTGTTAAAAAATGAGAATACTTCAGTGGATTCAAATATGTCCTTTTATTTTTTTTAAATAGTCACTATTGTTCTCTGAGCAAAAATTTTTTCTGTCTATATTTGCAATTAGACTGTAGTAGCCTAACTAATTGTAAAACAGTTCAGGTTAATTTGTTTAAAAGTCAGTGTGGGTAGCACTTTTTTTTTTTTTTTTTAAATTGATGGGCGCTCTAGTGCAGACAAGGTACTGGAGTTTTTACCATTCTGTTATCTAAACCTGTAGTCAGTAGGAATTCCCAGGTACGAAGACTTCAATGGGAGAAAAATTGGGTACCTGGAACCCTAGAGGTACATCTACATTCTGATTTTAATAAAATCCACAGCACCAAGTCTTGGAGGTCAGGTGAGTTGACTCAAGCTTGGGAGCTAAAAACTGGGCTCAGATGTTTGGGCTCAGGCTGGAGCCTGGGTTCTGAAACCCTTTCCCCTCAGGTATTCTCAGAGATGACCTTGAACATCTACACTGTATTTTATAGCTCCACAGCCCAAGCTCTGTGAGCCTGAGTCAGCTGTCAGCTTGGATGCTTGTCTATACTTACAGCAGTGCAGTGGCACATCTGCACTGGTGTTGCTGTAGCATTTACTGAAGACCACTCATGCCAACAGGAAAGCTTCTCCTGTTGATATAAGTACTCCACCTCCCTGAGAGGCGGTAGCTATGTTGACAGGAGAAACCCTCCCATCAACATAGCACTGTCTACACCCAAGGTTAGGTCACTATAACTGTGTCACTTAGGGGCATGAATTTTCAACACCCCTGAGCAATGTAGATGCACTGACATAAGTAGACCAAGCCTGGGTCCTTTATGGCAGTGTAGATATAGTGTCAGGCTAAATCTAGTAGCCAGCTGAACTGGGTATGCCAAAGGGCATTAAGCACAGCTCTCCTAGCTGTATCCTGCATCTTAATGATGTCCTGCTGCCCTGGAGGTCAACTGAGTTAAAAGTCCAATATTAACAGGAGAGGGACAATTACCTCCTATGCCTTACATAACACATTCTACTCAGCTGTGGTGAGGCCTGAGCTGGAGTATAGGGTATTCAGTTCTGGGGCCCACATGTTAGGAAAGATGACAAATTGGAGAGACTCCAAAGGAGAGCAACAAAAATGATAAAAGGTTTAGAAAAACCTCACCTGGGGAAAAGGTTAAAAAAAACTGGGCAAATTTAGTCTTGAGAAAAGAAAATTGGAGCAGGACCTGATGACAATCTTCAGATATGTTAAGGGCTGTTCCATGCACCTCCACTGAAGGAAGGACAAGAAGTAATTGGCTTAATCTGCAACAAGGGAGATTTAGGTTAGATGGTAGGAAAAACTTTCTAACTATAAGGGTAGTTAAAAGCTCTAGAATAAGCTTCCAAAGGGATCCTATCATTCAAATTTTTAGAAACAGATTAGACAAACACCTGCCAGGGATAGGCTGGGTTTATTTGGTCCTATCACAGCATAGCTGTTGGACTTGATGACTTCTCAAAGTCTCTTACAGCCCTACATTTCTAGGCTTCTATAACAAAGCACAGCTGACCCTCTAGTCTAATAGAATAAAGATCATGGTTGATCTCTGGTTGTCAAACACCACACTTTGCTTACATAGATATGATCCAATTAATTTTAATAGATACTATCTAGTTCAAGTTGAGAATCACATCTCTAACTGAATATGCGCCTGCTACTGTTGCAAATAACCCCTAAAATAGCTATAATTGAAAGATTAAAGAAAATAATAGTTTTATTACTTTAGGTGCAATCCACAAAAGTGCTTAGGTTCATAAGTCCTGCTTTTAGGCATCAGTGATCGAAAAAACTGCTCAACTACTACCTAAATCCATTCAGTGCCTAAGTTTTTTCCTCTGGGCCAGCATACTGCAGCTTCACTTTAGGCACCCATCTCCTACCTGACCATATGCACTACTGTCTCACGCTAGGCCTTTGCATGCCTATCTCCTACCTAAGTCCCAGAGTGATCCACAAACCAGGGGAAGACAGACATTCTGCTGCCGAAGTCACATGCATAGACCTGAGTTGGGAGGCAGTCTCTGCTATTTGAATGCCCTCAGATGAGTTCACACAAAACAGCTGAAGACCTACCTCATTTATAACCTTTACCCTAGCAGATAGGGTACTCATCCAGCATGAGACATCCCAGCCCCAGTTCAAGTCTTGCTTCTTCCTGAGGGGAGAAAGGATTTGAACTGCAATCAGCTACTTCTCAGGTGTGTGTCCTAATCACTAAAGTATGGAATATTCTGACGTGTTCTCCTCGTCTCACCTCTTGAAGTTGTTCCACTTCAATTCAACAATTGAATAAATATTAATTAGGCCAATGAAAGAGTTAAATGACTCTATAGGCTAGTGGTTAGTATAGTCACCTGAGACAAGGACAAGCCCTGTTTAAATCCCTTCTCTCACATAGTACCTGGGCAAGTAGCCTGTTCATCAGGCTAAAGGTTACAAGGGAGGTCCTTATCTCCATTCCCACCCACCCTTTTGTTTCAGGTCTTGCCCACACTTTAGGTAGAAGAGCACATATCTTCCCCCAGGGTTATTTGCTGGGGATTGCACACATGATCAGAATAAGTCACTCTCGTTGGCCTCTCCCCTTGGCTACCTTAGGCAGCTCTCCACACAGCATGCTGGCTTTGTGGATTGCAGTCTAAGGCCTTATCTACACTGGCACTTATGCTGGCAAAACTTTGTTGCTCAGGGGTGTGAAAAAAACAGCCCCCTAAGCAACATAAATTTTGCTGGCATAAGCACTTGTGTAGACTGTGCTATGTCAGATGGAGAGTGTGTAGTTACTGCCGCTCGTGTAGGTGGTTTTATTATGTCAGTGGAAGAACTCTCTCCCATTGACATAACGCAGCTACACAAGCGCTCTTACAGCAGCACTGCTGTACCGATACACCTGTGCTGCTGTAAGGTTTAAGTGTAGATTAGCCCTAAGGCACCTATCTCTCCTCATTTGTTGTGTAAGGAGATTAGGCACCTAAATCAGGCTTTGTGGAGTGCAGTATTGTTCCTGTGATTTTCTAGGGAGAGAAAAGTTTGGCACTGCAACTTTGGGAGTCATGGCATCAAAGCCCTATGGATCCCATCCTTTGCGTATAATCAACCTGTCTATTTTGTTGATGGCCCATTACACCATGCTCATGCACAGCTCTGAAGAGAAGCTTATCTGCATACTCTCCTCCAAACTCCAACAGGGTGTTTATCAGTAACATTAGCAGGATCGGTTAGAAGTTTTACCACCTACCTTCTTAATGGTTTATGAACAAGACTTTCAGATGGCTTTAGACGATACCTAAAACATTGGTATTTTTAAAGTAATACACAATATAAGGGAATATTTCCTATCTAATGTATGCCTGTGAGCTGATAATCAGATCAATCATTTAGGCTCCAACCTGCGACCAGCTTCACACATTATTTAACTTTAGCATATGAGCAATCCCACTGACTTTAATGGGATTACTGAGGTGTATAAAATTAAGCACATACCTAATTTTGCAGGATCAGAGCTTTAACTGGCATTTTTCTATTTCCAGGATGGTAATCAATGGAGATATTTTACTGTAACTCCCTATTTTGCCTAAAAAGCTTTTGTCCTAGGGCTGGGAGAAGAAAAAAACTCCTTGGACTTCTGCATCTTATCTTGCTCTTGGAAACACAGATGAGTCTCTACAGCTAGTGCTAGAAGCCTAATGTAAACCCTAACAGGTTTTAAAAATATCATACTATAAAAGTAGGAGTTAGAAATACTGTATCTTTTAATAACCAGAACTATGATTCAATGCATCAGGGAATCAGAGAGCCATTACACAGCTAAAAGACTTCAGACTATTCTTTTGATAACATGGATGCACAATCAGAAGATGTTTCTGTAGAAAATACCTGTTATGTACAAGATTAGTTTAGAGGGTTGTTTGCATTGTGCTTTTTTGTTTAACAAGAACAAAAATTCTGAAGTTAATGTTTACATATTGAACAATGCTCCATGCTAACAATTTTCATGTTAAAATTTATTAAATGATTAAACAAAACGTACTAAGTTTTACATTTACTAGAAAAATCTGTTTTACATATCAATGTTGCCAACTCATTGGGTATCACATTAATAAAAACAAGTTAGTTTATAATTAAATATATTAATACATACTAGTACTAACTTGAAAAGTGATTCAACTTACATATTTTATTTCAATTCCCTTTATCAATATTAAAAACAGGAGATTTATAATCAACCCCATGAATACAGTACAATTGCCTCATAACTTAATGGCCAAAATTTATTAATATTAAAATGTATTGTCTGTTGGGTGTCTGAAAAAAAGTGCTGTAATCAATCTTTTGACAATCCAGAATTCCCCCACCACAGTCCAAACAATGCATAGAACATACAGTCCTGGCATCCTACACCACACCCCAGCTCTTCAGCGCAGTCCTTGCCTGTCCTGTCCTTGTACCAACACAGCCACCCCACTCTTCCTAGAAGAAACCCCCACATCCTCTCTGTTGGGAGCATCTTTGCCAGAGACACATCCCTCACTCCCCCTGACCCTCTTACAGTTCCTCTAGGTCTAACTCTGGAGATGTCAGCAGGTGAACACCTTCACTACCTTCAGTTCTCTCCAGGATATAGCATTCTCTGAAGTCAATCAACAATACTCATGAAGCAGCGTGAGAGGAAGTCATTATGTAGCAATGCAAGGCCCTTTCCCTTTGCTCCCTAAATGCCTTTTCAGTACAGGAATAAAGGCGTGATCACATGTCTCAGACTTGAATCTTCTGTATCACAGAGCATTGTTCTACTTCGAGATCACTGGGGAAAACACTTTCTATCGATGTTTTATATGGGGATTTGAAAGCATCCTAGAAAAATATTCTAAGTCAATCAGCTTGTGACACTAAACAATAAGTGTAAATAGCCACATTCAAATTATTAAATGTTTCTCACTTGAAGATCTAGTAGTACATAGATGTGAAAGGTCTTTTGGGTTTTAGTCCTCTTAGTGTGATGAACCCTTGACTATGGTTCCCTCCAGTGGTTAACTAATCAAATTAGGGTTTTTTTACATTATTTCTTATATGTCCACAGGAAGTATATTTTGTAAAGATGATTTGTAAATCTTTATGACAAAGAATGACTGGTGAATTTATTTGCAAAATACACTTATGTAAAAATATTGTCACCACATTTATATTATGTGAAGTGAATTTTAATAAATACAGGTTTATATACAGATTTATATTAAATGTGAATGATGGATTGAATTACATACATTGTTGAAATGGTAATCTGTATTGATGCAGATACTGTACTTGCTTATTTCCTGTAACAGACATATGATATTCAGATTGTGTTAGACATTGTACACACAGACACAACCATGTGAACGCATAGCACTGGGAAGATTGCTGACTACTTCCCATTTATTAAGCTCAGGAACATATTTCTCAATACTCTGCAGATATGTTCCTTTGGAATAGGAATATCCTCCTGTTACATAGATGCATCCATTCATGACAACTGCACCACATTCCATTCTTCTTTCCATCGTATGAGCCATCTGCCTCCATTCATTTTGTTCTGGGTCATAGCAGTCAGTGACTGCGGTTTGTCCACCGACAAGATAGATCTTGTTTTGTAAGGCAACAGAACACAATCCATATTCTTCAGGAAGAAAGAGGAAATAGTTTAATTTAGAATAATAAATGTAAAACAAACAAGTAGTACTAGCTAGTTGGTGGAACTGCAGCTACATGACAGAGGTTGGGTGCCACAGTTCCAGGGTAACTGTATCTGTATTCCATCTCTGTGGTCCTTCAAGGGCACACACTTAAGGTTTCAGGCTCCAAGCCATTATTTCTCTTGGATGGAGACCTGCGTCCCTCTCCCTCCTAAATAGAGGTTTTAAGGCTGCACATCCCCCTGCAATACCCTATGATAACCCCTGGAAGCCAGTCTGCCTATGTGCCAGCCCCTATGCATTACCTTCTCTCCAAATGCTGTGAACAATGCATTGCCAGCAGTTACAAGTTACCACACAACTTTCTCAGCAAAGTGCATTTATTCTTAGGATTAAAAAAAGCACTACAGAGAAAGCATAAAAATAATAAAGGTTCCTACATGCTTACTAGACATACCAGAAATCACCCATCTTCCACAGTAGGCATCTGGTAGGCCAATGTCCCTTCCAACACTTCAGCAAGGTTTGGATCTTTCTTTGGACAAAAGGTCCTGTCCATTTGCTGAATCAAAAGGAAGTCTCCCTTCCCCCCAACTCAATTCAATTTAATCCTTTTATACCAAAAGCTCTTTCATTGTTTCCTACTCTTTGGAAAACCCAGCCTGAAGCAGTATATGCCTGGGGACTGGTCCTTCTGTGGAGCTGTTTACAATCTCATGGACTTTTAATAATCATCCCCTACTGTTTTCAATTCCTGCAGGAGAGGTACTAACCCTCTTCCAACAGAATTGCATGCAATCTCTGGCCCACAATGATATATAAAACAATTCATAAAATTAATACAATATGGTGCCCAAAGATATTGCATGTGGTTGCAACGTCGGTCACACTCAGGTCTTGATTCATGAGTCCATTGAAGTCAATGGGAAATTCTCCATTGACTTAAATTGGCTTTGGATCAGATCTGAGTTCTGAAAAACCTCAACCACTTGCTGCTATATCTGGTCTCAGGAAGGCTAAAGGTATCACAGAAACTACATACATTATAATTAGTGGTTAAAGAAAGTCTTTAAAAACAAATTATGTAGCAAAACATAGGAGGTAGATATGGAAGTCTATTCTATCCTTGTTCATACAGGATTGTTCCCTTCAGTTAATTTTCTTGTGCTTTCTTGTGCTCTTATCTAGTCTAGATTAGATTGGACTATATGATAGGGCTTCCATCACTTTTCTAACAAACTATCCCACAGTCAAATCAATGTAACTGTCAAGAATCAATCCTTCTTAGTTTCATCCCATGACAGTACAGGGAGGCAGTATCTCCTAGTGGATAGAGCACAGGACCACACTGGGACTCAGGAGACTTGGGTTCTATTCCCAGCTCAGCTACTGATCTACTGGATGATCTTGGACAACTCACTCCATCTCTCTGTGGCTCAGTTCTCCCGTACTGTAAAATGGGGATAATCATATTGACCTCCTTTGTGAAGTGCTTTGAGATCTACTGATGAGAGTTACTACGTAAGAGCTAGGTGTTGTTACTCCTCATTCTATTCAAACGCAGCATCCTCTTCCTTATTAGGGCTTATACCTTCCATATATTAGTAGTTTGTTATCACTGTTTTGTTCCTGGGCCAAAATCTTCTTACCTTTTTTGTCAATCTCCATTCCCCTATTGTTGCAGACACAAGACAATAGTTGATTGCATTGTGTATGATCTCTGCAACCAACAAAACTAGAATTAAACTTTATTTTTTTTAAATTAATATGTAGATTCTGGAGCAAAATCAGTTTGAGATTTTCTATTCTGCCAGCCAACAATCCATGTAAAAGACCTTACCAAATGCCAAGAGGGGATGGAGCTTCTAGGAAAATAGTGTACTGTATTAATGATATAGTCCTTCCTTAGTAATATATAAAATAGTAATATATTTAATAATTATATGCCAAATGCACTTCTGGAAAGCACTAAGGCAAGGTCTACACTAGAAAATTAAGTCAGCATAACTGCATTGCTCAGGGGTGCGAAAAATCCATATTCCTGAAGAGCGTAGTTAAGATGACCTAAATCCCCATGTAGACAGCACTAGGTTGATGGAAAAATTCTTCCATCAATCTAGCTACTGCCTCTCAGGGAGTTGGATTATCTATGCTGATGGGAGAGCCCCCTCCCATTGGTGCAGGTAGTGTCTACACTGAAGCACAACAGTGGTGCAGTTGTGCCACTGTAGCATTTTAAGTGTTGACAAGCCCTGAGATATTGTGATGATGAGGGCAGGAATAGACTAGAATAGAACACAGCCTGATTCTATAAACTGAGTTCCCTTAATACCCATTGAGCCTGCTCCTGCTCTACTGAAGTTAATAGTAAAACTCTAATTGACTTTAATGAGTGCAAGATCAGGGCAAATGAGTTCAAGTTTACACCTCACAGGCTCAGACAAAAGTATAACCTATGTACCTTGAGGAAGCAGTCACCTTTGGTCATGTTTTAGCTCGTTTTCCCTGGATATCTGGGGTGGGAATTGTGGCCCTTTCTTTTAAATAGGACCACTGAAATCAATATGACAGTTTACCATTGACTTTAATGGGCACAGGATTAGGCCCTAAAAAGACAAAGCAGAGAGCTCAGTACAAGCAGCCACAGTTAAAAAAAAAAAAAAAAAAAAAATCTGAAAGACACAGGCATGCCATACAAAAGTTACAAAGTCTGAGTACTGAGTCACTCATAAAACTCCATTCCAGCAAAGACGTGTGTATAACATGAGTGCACAGCTGTCACCAAGAAGTACACACTGGAGAGACTGAAAATGAACACATGACAAAGAGCACTTTCTCCAATCAAGGGGTTTTATAGTAATTAATAACCAGGTTCTACTGCTACTGAATGTATCCATTAGGGACCACTCATTTATTTATCTTCTATATTGCCTTTAATGCTAATGGTCTCCTATGCTTCACAATCATAAAATGCAGATGTACACAAATAAGAAAATGAAAATAAGAACAATGAGAACTTTATCTAGATTTCAGTACACTCAGCTTACTTATTTTAAAATATTGTTAAAAGTTCTGTAAAGTAAAACTTTGCTAATTGCAGGTACACAGACAAAATTCATATATTCCCCTCACAAACTGTACATAGAAAACAATTCAAAAGTTTCATTAAAAAGTGATTTTGGTCATATGGTAAGAATGTTTTTTCTAAATATAATTCTTCTTTTCTCTTTCTATAATATTTTGAGAGAGATAAGGTAGGTGAGGTAATACTTTTTATTGGACTGGCTTCTGGGGCTGGAAGATACAAGCTTTCAAGCTACACAGCGCTCTTTTTCAGGTCTAGGGAAGGAAGCAGAGATATTACTTCACCTACCTTGTCTCTCTCATCTCCTGGGATGAATGCAGCTACAACACCACTGCAAACAACTTTATAATATTTTAACACTTTCCATACTACATTAACATTAAACATTTACTTACTGGCTAACTAATCAAATATTTTGCTAGCTGTTAACCTAACAGGTTTTAAAATGAATTGCAGCACTTGAAGCTTATTCTCTTTACAAAAGAACACTATCAACAATGACAGAGATCATGAAAACTTCCAAGTGTAAGTAACCAAAGTCAAATTCTATATTCAGTAGGGAAGTGTTTCTGTTTACCTGGACATGGATTTGTAGTGATTATGCTCCATTCATTGCTACCTGAATGGTAGCTCTGAATTTTGTCATAGGTGCAGCTTCCCCTGTAACCATAGTGACCTCCAGTTACATAGATGACTTCATGCAGGACACAGGCTGTGGCATTTCCAACACCTATTTATAGTATTAAATTCACAGCACATCTTCAGATTCTGCAGAATACTCACTGCCACTTCCATCAATAACACAAAGTTGAAGTTACTTGTTAACTAATATTTTAGTATAAAATTATACTTCCCGGTATTTAAATAAATGTGTAATAAAAGCACCAGAGGGAACTCTTGTGACACATCATCTTGTCAATATAAGGCAAAGTAAACTAAAACAATAAAGCTTAATTTACATATTTTATTGCATATTAATCCATAGCAATTCACCCTTTCAGACCACAAAGGAACGATGTGTAATCTTTATATTTTAGATACCTTGTTTTGCAGTACTTAAAAAAGGTCCAACAAGGTGGGTGAAGTAATATCTTTTATTGGACCAACTTCTATTGGTGAATGAGACAAGCTTGCAAGCTATACAGAGATCTTCTTCAGGTCCGGGAAAGGTACTAAGAGTGTCACAGCTTGTCTCTCTCACCAACGGAAATTGTTTCAATAAAAGACATTACCTCACCTTGACTCTCTAATATCTTTGGGGCCAACATGACTACAACACTGCATACATTAAAGAAACACTGTCAAGTTTAGCATGTAAATTTAACTTATTTTAAAATTATTTTAATTTCATAGGGAATTTTAAATATTTTTTAAATCATCACTTCTTTACCAAGAAAAACTTCAATGGGAGTTAAGGTTACTCAACACCTCACAGAATTATTTTTACTGTTTTAATCCTCTGAGTGACATAATTAATGATGCCATTGTACAAACAAGGAAGTAAACAACTTTATCTCCATTAAAAAAATATAGTTACAAAAATGAGTGCTTGCCAAATTAATATGGACAAAAATTATCACAGAAATTATACACTTTTTAAGCTTCTAAAGAGGTATCAAACAAGAGAGCAAAACATCTACACAAAATAGTTTACAGCATAATTCTAATGTACTACTCCTTTATAAACTAGCAAGTTAGATGAATAAAAGTTTATAGAAAAAGATATGGACAGCTGAGTAATGGCTGCATGAGTAGTATGAATTTTACTGATTTCTAACATTAAGTTATTATCTATTTTCTAGATATTTTTATGTTACAGACCTCTGATAAAAGAGAGAATATGTAATTAATAAAAACATTATGCAGTGATTTAATTCTGATTTTTTTTTTTACTTGCAGTATCTTCAACAACAAGATAATACTCTTTGCAACAGTTCAAATTCAAATTTTAAAAATTAGTAAGAAAAGCAAATGTTTGGCAATCTGTAGAATAAACTACTAGCATTTTTTATCTTCACACCAAAGATCTTATTAAAAGCCCTGAACAGATAATACAGAGATGTGATAAAATTACATGAACAGAAATTCTGAATGAAGGAAATGTGACTAGAAAGAGATGCATAACTGATACCTGGAAATTGTTATTCTGATCAGAAGTTTTTATCAAATAACTGCTGTTTGGATGCAAAGTAATTACTGTCCATTGGAGCTAAAGCTAAATGATATTGTCATTAGAGTATAATCTGCATAAAAATATTACAATCTCTTTATTAGAACTCAGCATCTGGCTCCAAGCACTACTTTTTGAAGGTCCATTGAGCACCAGAAAGGCTAAAATTGTATGGTGACTTTTCTATGCTTTTCTAGGCCTGAAATTTTGCTCAAGAGAGGGCAAAGTTAAACCAAACATACTATCTGCATATTCACATTAGTGTTGTTGGATACAGTCCTATATGGAGTTCAGATGTTTGAATGTTTCAAGTGGTTTGGCTAATAGAGGCCTGAACCAAAACCCACTGAAGTTAATGGAAAGACTCCCATTTACTTCAATGGGCTTGGAGCAGACCCTAAATGTGGCTGTGGAGTTTACAGGTAATAAGTGGAAAAGGACAGACGTTGAGGCAATAAGAATAGGAAAGGTTACATACCTTTGATCATGTTTGCAATGGGAACCCATATCGTTTTTAAAGGATCATAGAATTCTGCTTCTTGTGCTGGAGCCCCTTTTCGGTAGCCCCCCAGAGAATAGACACAGCCACCCAAGGTAACTGCACAGTGATAGTACCTTGCATTAAGCATGGGGCAGCCTTCTGTCCATTCATCATTTTCACTGTTATATATCCACACAGTATCAAGGGCTTCTATGTTGTCAGTCCTATAACCCCCAGTGACATAAATATTGGATCCCAAACTAGTGACCCCATAGCTCTCCCTTGTGTGATCAGGCATCTCTGTTCCCTGGATCCAAACATTAGTTAAAGGCTCCCACACATGGACTTCTGATAAAGGATGCCAGTAATATCCTCCAATCACATACATGGCTGCTGTGGGTCTTTTGGAAATGTCTTTTGGATTGGTGTTTAATGCATTGTATATCAGAGACCTTATCTTGCTTTCACTAAGTTGGCATTTCTTTCGCAGGTTTAAGGCTGATCTTAAATACCTTTCATTTAAATCTATTTTGAGACAGCTCAGCAGATCAAAAATGAATTCAATTCTTTTCTCCACATCATGTGCTATCCACTTAACAACAGGTTCTATGGCTGCCTCTTCTTTCCAAACATTGAGATTCTCTCTGGAGAGAATAAACAGGAGTTTCTCAGAGCTGATTTCCAGAAATTCTTCCTGCCTCCACACTTCTTCAAATCTTGATAACAATATCCTCCTAGATTCTTTCTCTAGCTCTGAACAAAGATGGTATTCTGCGAAGGAGTGCATCCCTATGCAGTTGACAGTATCTACATGCCTTACCAGGAACTGCTCACAGGCTTTCTTTACTGACACAAACTGGAGGAGATCTGCGGCTTGGAGGAGACTTTGAACATTTCTCTCTGTTATTTGGATTTGTGATGTGTATGCATAATTCACCAGAGCTTCCAGTATAGTGTGGCTAACCCCAGGAAGATTGATCTGATTTTTAGATTTTTCTTTCATGTCAGCTGTGAACATTGCCTTAAAATAATTGCTACAAGCCGCTAAAACAGCTTTGTGGCAAAGCAGGATCACACCAGAAGCACCCTGAAGAGTAATATCTGTAAATAAGCCATCCCGGTAAAATGTTTTGAAAGCCTGCAGGAAATCCACAGGGTGAGAAAGATCGTTGTAAATATAGGTGTAGTCCTCTTCCTCGGTCAGAGCCATCTATGAAATAAATGTCAAACAAAAGGGGGCAATTTTCAGTTATGCAAATTGCCTTAGGTAGTCAGCGCTGAACGTGTTAATTGTCCGCGTACATTGTATCAATGCTGCCGTCCAAAAGGCAAAATATTTCCCAGTCATTAAGTAAAATCACACACACTTTCAAATAAGGTTTTATTCATGGCTTTATACACACTCAACCGCATCCAGAGAGATAGTAAACTCGATGCATACGGATGAATCCCCCCCCCCCCACTTCTAATAACGGGTCTGAGACAGACTTTGCCCTGTTCTGCTATTCAAACGATTTTACTTCGTACAGGCAGAGTGTGCACGGGAAAACCGATCACTCCCACCGCAAATATGGCCCAGGAACGGAGAGCAGGAAGCCATGTATCTCAGCGTTCTAAATCTAACTCCACGTGGGGGTCCACGCGCAATCGGTTTGTAGGAGACGGGCTGCCTAGTTCAACACTGACATGGCTGGGGAAGCGCCAATGGCCAGTATCGCGGCGTGGAGTGGCAACGGCGCGGAGCCTTGCAGGCAGCACTGGGCGCCAGCCAGCTCCTAGTGGCTAGCCAGTCCCCTCGCACAAAGGGCTCCCCCTGCCGTTGCTGCCTGAATCCCAGACACGACAGCTGGGCTTGCCCTGCTCGGGGTTGGAGGAGCGCTGCAGGGACGCCTGCGCTGTGGCTCAGCAGCCTCCGTCCGTTCACCCCCCGCCAGCTTGCAGACGCTCCGGAGTCAGCGGCAGTACCAGGGGAGAGAACGCCGCGAGGATCCCTGCCCCGCCCACCTGCCCTGGGGGCGGCCCGCGCTGCCCTCTCGCAGCCACGCGCCGCCCTCAAAACCCCCCACGCAGCCGGGAGCCGGGCTGAGCTGGGCAGCCTGCGGTGACCGGCGTTATCCGCTTGCAGCGCGGGCGGCCCAGCAGCGCTCCCCGCTACTTACTGCCTCAAGCTCCGGGCGCGGCCAGCAGCGGAGAGCGGCCGTGGCAGGCGATTGAACGAGTGGAGGTGTCGCAGTGATCTGCCTCCCAGGCCACCTCGTGCGCTCGGCTCCGCCGCTTCCCCCCAGTGCCGCGACCCCTTCTCAAGGTCGCCGCGATCCCGCGAGAAGAAGCTGTCGCAGGGGTCAGTGGGACTCGGTGCTTAATTTGTGCCAGGGCTGAGCCCTGCACCTGTGGGCTTGCTGCAGCAGTTGTGAATATAAAGAAATTGCTTGAGGCCCAGCCCCTTTCATGACAAATTAAGCACTGGTCAAACTGTAGGGCAGGGCCTGGGGCTGCTGCAGCTTTTCCAGGATAGCAGCTCCGTGAAGCCACCAGGCAAAGGGAAGCTACACTAGAAGGTGGCTTTTACAGTGCCCCGCAATGGTATATGCGCCAAGCACCCCCAGCAGCTGCCAGGGCTTGAATCATCTGCATCCCAGCCATGCTCTACACAGCAAACAGCCAAGGCTACATTCGCAGCAGGGTTAATTGCTCTAGGTGTATTGTAACCTGCTCGGGTAGGATCCTCTCCGCCGGTGTCGAAGGCACTCTCAGGGGTGCGCCGGGTCACGTGGAGAGCTCCCCACATGCGTCTCAATCTCCTCCCACCCAAATGTGGTAGAGAGAGACTACATGAGGAACATAGCCAATGATCCATGCAGAAAACCCACATAAAAAAACTGAAGGTAGTGTGAAGCCTAGGGGAGGGGACCACTTAGGAAGGAGAGAGATTTAAGATTATTTTTTCTTGTTTTTGGTGCACTTTTTGTGAGTATCAGAGAAAAATGAATCTTAAAGAAGGGATTTAAATGGGAAGAGGATGCAGCTGACACACAGCTCTACTTACCCTTCAACCCAACTACACCACTACCACCAAGATGCCCCATTGCTTGGACAACTTGAATTCAGGGATAGAGAACAGCTGATTGTAGCTGAACATAAGCAAGACAAGGGTGATGCTGATTGTCAGAAGAAAGGACTGTGAAGACTTTGCAGCCATAGTGGAATGTCCTGTGATTGAAATCACATCCACAGTTGATCCATTCAGTCCATAGTGCTCCTAGAGTCATTGCTGACACTAAGGTCTCACATAGCAGCATCTACAAGTAATGCTTTCTACCATCTGTCTGGGTAGGAGACTCCATTCAATCCTGCAGATGATGACCTGGCCTAGGTTGTGCGCGTCTTGGTCACCTTTCAGATGGATTACAGCAACATGATACCTAGGCTTGAAGGGATCAGCTCTTCACAGCTGGGCATGAAGCCTTTAGGAAACGTCAGCTAGTACAACATGTTGTAGTGCATCTCCTTACCACCACAGGATATAGTGAGCACCTCACATCTGGCCTCGGCTCTCGATACTGGCTTCTGACAGAACATCAAGTCAAGTTCAAGATCTCAGTTCTTACCTTCGAGTTGATCAAGCATGACCCAGCATATCTCAGAGGCCACGTACCGTTCCAGGATGAGGCCCATCGTCACTAATTCCTCAGGTGCAATGGAACTTTCTATCTCAAGGCTACAGCTCTGTGCAAAGGAGAGCTGTGGAATGAATTCCCACAGAAACTAAGAACCATACAAACCTCACCACCTTATGCTCTAAGAGCAAAATACGCTTCTTTGTCCTTTCTTTCTCTAATATAAACACATAGCAGCACATACATGTTTAGTTAAAAAAAATCAAATCCTACAAAAACATACACCACACATCAATTTCCCTCTTGGGGAGAGGATGGGAAAGAAAACTAACCACACGTGGCACATGTTAATCACATTGATTAATGCGTTATTGGAAAGCACTGAGATATTCTGGTGATGAAGGCAGTACAAAAACCTATATAAAATAGATGCTGAATGCTTCAGTGGAAGTTATAAAATCTTTTAACACACTTAATTGTGGATTAATAGGAGAACTGAAAGTCCCTATGCTATTTTTCTTGTCAAATACCTTTCACAAATGCTAAATTAAGAGATTTAACAACAAAGAACAATCACACTTCCTGATGTAGCTATAGTTCCTTCTGTGAGTAGCAAAAACTATTGAATACTTATCCAATCTTGGATTTTTCAGTTGTAAAGTGCCAACCTATAAAGCCACAGCAATGTTCAAAGATGGAGGACAAATGATTACATTAACAATAAAGTATCACTGCAGAATCACAGAATTCAATTCAAGGTCTCAGCCCTTATTGTCAAGAGGGGAGATCCTGGCCCTGTTGACGTCAATGGCAAAACTTGCATTGACTCCAATGGAATCAAGATTTCACCCACAGTACTTAATGATCTGGGCCTGGGACATGTGAATGACAAATAAACGAAATCTGCAAGATGAGGATCATTATTGACAGCTCTGTTCCCGTGGCACAATTAAACTGTCTAAATGAATAATAATACCTTGAAGGCAAAGCTAATTTCTACAGAAGATGGCATTTTTCCAGGGTCTGGTCCAAGACTGTTTAACAAACCCTTACATGACCTAACAACCATCACAAACTTTGCAACTTTCCCTTTCCAAATTCAAGGTGCACTTCTTTGAATTGGCCTTTATTAATAAAAAAAGCACAGAAACTAAAAACACTATTTAAACACACACAATTTCCTCCTTTGGAGAAAAAGGGAAAAGACAGAATCATGTAGGACAGCAGGTCACATTCCTTAATGCATTACTAGAAGGCACTCAGATACTACAGAATAGGAATCTGAATAGAATATCTTACATTTTTAATTTAGTTTATTTTACTAAGTCTAGCCATCTCAACTACTCTAAGGAGAGAAGCCAGCACTGACGTCCCCAAAGAGAATAAGGAGCTTCTCTATGACACACTAGAATATGAAAGCAAGTATGGATAAAAGGAATACATGGAAAATATTGTTCATTGCTTGCAAACTAAACACTACAGAATCTATATGAAACATTCCTAAAACTACAATACCCGCCTGGAGAAGTGAAGAAACAAATTGACGGAGCCAGATGGGTACCCAGAAGTCACCTACTACAGAACAGACCCAACAAAGAAAACAACAGAACACCACTGGTCATCACCTATAGTCCCCAGCTAAAATCACTCCAACACATCATTAAAGATCGACATCCTATCCTAGCAGATGATCCGTCTCTCGCTCAGGCAGTGGGTGGCAGACCCATCCTGGTTTACAGACAGCCCCCCAACCTTAAGCAAATACTCACCAGCAACCATACACCCTACAAGAAGTCCAACCCAGGAACCTATCCCTGCAACAAACCCCGTTGCCAGCTCTGCCCACACAGACTCTAGTGACAGCATCACTGGTCCTAACCACATCAATCACACCGTAAGGGGCTCATTCACCTGCACATCCACCAATGTTATATATGCCATCATGTGCTAGCAATGCCCCTCTGCCATGTACATTGGCCAAACTGGACTATCACTACGCAAAAGGATAAATGGACACAAATCAGACATAAAAAATAACATCCATAAACCAGTCGGAGAACACTTCAATCTCCCAGGGCATTCTGCTGCTGACCTGAAGGTTGCTGTACTTCTCCAAAAAAACTCCAAAAACAGACTTCAAAGAGGAACTGCTGAGTTAGAAATTATCTGCAAACTTGACACATTTAAACTGGGTTTAAACAGAGATTTGGAATGGCTCTCTCATTACAGAGGTAAATTGCTTTGATCACCAATTCTGACCTCCTACTCAATGGTTGTCTTTAGACCTCAAGTACCCGGCTTTTATCCACCTACCCCATTGTTCTCTATACACTTATAGGAGGCATCATATACATATACATGTTACCCATTTGCTGCATCATTTCTACCTACTGCATATGAGGAAGTGAGCTGAGGCTCACAAAAGCTTATGCCTGCTGAAATTAAATTTGTTAGTCTTTAAAGTGCCACAGAACTCTCTTGTTTTTGCTGTATACAGACTAACACGGCTACCCCTCTGGAACTAAACACTGTAAAGGATTAATTCACCTCCGTTTTAACACGGTTTCAACAAAAGTGCTGAAGGCTATGCCTGTAGAAATGCTAACAAAATGAAGGTGAAATGTGAATCATGGAGAAAATGTCCTGTATGTACAGACAGGGTCTTTTAGGTTCTACTGCTCAGGAAATTAGATTAATAAATCCAGTTAAATTTGCAGTTGTGTTTTGTTAAAATTGAGTTGAATTTTTATTTTTAGAATGAAGGTTTCCAGGGCTTATGTCTACATTTCTATGAGTTAACATGCACTAGCAGTCACACTGGCAATGACTATTCAATCATGTTACTTTATTTAAGGCCTAATTTTCAAACAACTATTTTTACACAGACAGGGAATGGAAGGCTCTGGCAGCACGAATGCAAACATCTTGTTTGTTGTAGCAGCAGCAGCTTCTCAGTTGTCAGGTTTTATTTCCAAGACAGCCAGCATTAAAATTTGATACCACCAGCCTTCCCACTGACCAATGACACAACATTGTCACCAAAGAGACTGGATAAAATGCTTGGGACCATGCAGGGAAATGTTTTAAAGACTGATGTGTATGGTTTAAGTCCTCATTTAAAATTTGGATGCAGGGTGACAGCAGTTCACAGGAGTTAGAACTTTAACTCCAAAACTACAGTCCCTAAATATATTAGGGGCTTTTTGCTGCTTTATGGCAGCTGGGCATAATGGGAACAATGGGTTTGGTGAT
Organism: Emydura macquarii macquarii; assembly: GCF_026122565.2. Taxonomy (NCBI): domain Eukaryota; kingdom Metazoa; phylum Chordata; order Testudines; family Chelidae; genus Emydura; species Emydura macquarii. The sequence goes on from NW_027131390.1 coordinate 76,288,604, forward strand.
GCACCAATGGTCAAAAAGTCATGTAGAAGTTAAATTATTTGCTTGAAGTATTTGCTTAAAGTATTAATAGTTAAGTGTAAATATATTTAATGTGAACCATTTAATAAATGTTTTTGCATTATTAAATGCATTAAGGGATAAATTTTGCAATCCTTACTCACATTTGTGAGCACTTATTCACACACACATCCCCATCAGGTGAAATCCTGGCCCCAGTGAAATCAATGGGAGTTTCATCCACTGACTTCAATGAGGCTGCTTGTGGGAATAAGTGCCCACCACTGTAAAAATTGCAAAATCTCACACTGTTTATTATATTCCATAAATACCCATACTCTTTCTCCCTGCTACAGCAGTGGCACTGTATTTTCTATGGCTGCATATGGTGTATAATTTTTCAGGTTATATTTTATCCATGATGCCAGCCTCCATCGCCCACTTATTACATTTTCAAAGAAACACCTGCATGCTTTCTCCCATGTTGCCCCTTACCCTTGGGAGGAGATAGTTTTGTGGATGTTTATAACTGTCTTAAAACTCTTTTGCCGTGATGACTACAAAAAAAAACTTGACAATGGTTAGACTTCTGGTATGCTGAGATCACAGCTTATCATGCTGACCAATATTGTCTCAATGTTTTCTTGTACGTTTTCCTCCATCTGTCTTATACTTAGATCATATCTGTGTTTTATACAGAGCATAGCATAATGAGGTCCTGGTCCATGATTGAGGCTCCTATGTGCTACAATGATACAAATCATAATTTATTCTAACCAGAAGCTACTGTTTCAATAACAATGGAAATCCCTGTGGAAACACTTTCACATCACCAATTCTACAGTGTAAGTTTATTTGTTAATTATGGGCTTTTGCTTTGCAGGAAGTTAAACAGCAGTTTACATCAACCTGTGGGAATTAACTGGTTTGACAGAGAGGCCCTCAGAATCACTACTATGATTGAGGATATCAGAATTTTGTATTTTAAACTGTGTTGACCCTTCAGCCATTGTCACATTTTGTTCAACCCTGCATCTAGAAAATTCATATAAGCAGCACTTACCCTGAACAATTACATGTATCTGGGGAAAAAAAAAAAAAAAAGAGAATCATTACTCACATTTTTGAGTCTACTGTTAAACTGACCTTTTTAAAAAGAAACACTACAGCAGCATTGGAGCCCATTAGAAGGGATTATAAACCAGCTTTCAGTTGCTACAATAAACACACTTCATTAGTATTTAATAATTATTCCCAGTTTTCCTACCAACACAAGGTCTTTCAGTAATTTACACTTACCAGGGAGTTGAATCTATTCACTTATTGGTGGTAACAAATGACTTGTAATCCTGTCCACCAGCTAGTAGGAGCAAGAGTGTATTTAACATATTTAGGTTAGTTTTCCCTTGCTTAGTCTGCACTCACTTCCTGCGTCTGCTTGGGTACATGATGTTCAGAATGCAAAATAAAAATTTTCCCCCTTTGTAGTGGAGATGAACTTCTCACCGAAAGTGACGTGGCACTCTAAATATCCACACTTTAAATGTTTATTAGACTGGATATGTATCTAGACTCCAACTTGGACTCTTTCAACTGCAGTTATCTACATACATGACAAAACACTTATTTTGTACTTTTTATGAGACATTGAAGACTAATTTAGGTCCATAATTTGTCTTCAATGAGATTTAAAAATAATCTGATTTTTTAAGTCATTATATGACACTCCTGGCATGGGTTCATTCTACTGCAGAGCTGCAAGCAGTTAGCAGAGGGAGCACAAGTTAACTAACCAGTTATTACCCAAACCATTGGACTTCAAGAAAGGTTTTGATAAATAGTTAAGATGGAAATTACAGACTGCTGTTGGACCCTAAAGGGACAGAATTCTTCCCTCCACTTACACTGGCAACAGGGAACAAATGCAGGCAGAAAGTGAGCAAGAGCTCAAGTAAAACTGAGCAGCAACTCCACTGTTGGGAGGCCTCATGGTGAATATAGAGAATCCACCATAGACAGCAGGTTCCCATGCCATCAGGTGCGAAAGTACATGGCAAAGAGTCATATGTCAAAACTGGAGGTCTGGTCCAGCATTTGCTCCTTATAGTGGGAATAAAGTGGTGATAGTTAATGGATTGGGAACTGCTCTATTGTCAAGAGGAGGCCTTGGGCTCTGTGAAGGAGGGTTTCTGCTCCTGCAACTCATGGGGAAGGGTCAGAAATCTGCATCTTTAGAAGCAGATTTAACAATAGATTCCTGAACTACCTCTGGATCTGGGGGCATTATACCCAGTCCCTCCAGCAAGACATCCAATACAACTTCACAGATTGGGGCCTCAGGGATTTTTGGCAAGTAAAATATCCCTTTTACACCTTTTTCCATAATCAGCATTGATTGAGCCCAACTATGTGGATGAGATAGGTGGAAAGCAAGAAGATGATTACTGTGCACAAGATAGAAGGCAGCAAACCGTTTATGGCAATAGTTGGGTTTCAGTTCTTATATTTCTGAAGGGGTGACAGAAATCATGGATTGTGAAAAAGAAATAGAATACATGACTAAAATAATCTGTGGACTGGCTCCCCATTCACATGTGTTGTGTCATGTTTCTGAATGAGAACTGAAGAGGACTCTTGTTCCCATGCACATTACTCCTTAAGGAAACAGAGGATGCCTTTGAATGACAAAAGGCACTCCCTCTTCCCACAGGCTTTGGACATTTGAGCTCCAGTGAGTATGCCTTGGAAGGATGTACTTTTGTGAAAACATAAAAGGCAGTTAAACATATTGCACAAACATACACATTACTCGTTAGACAGACGTTAATGTTTAGATTATCTTAAAGCCAATAAAAACTATTAGAAAACTTGCTTTTGCTTCATAAAATATTTAGTACTTTAATGTGTCTCTTTAGACCAAATGTACAAGACTATAAACATTAATTTACATGTTAAAATATTTTTGCTGCTTTAACAAATATACAAAACCAATAGTTGCAGTACCTTCTTTTTAGTACCTGGTATAAATCTTATACTTGAACACTGCATGAAAAGCCATTGTTCTGTTCAGATGGGGCAGGGTTTACTGCACAGAAGTAATTTGCACAAACTGGTAAAGTAAAGATTTGAAAAAATAGTTCCTCATCCCTGCTTTTCTCCCTGCTCCCTTCCTCCCCAGCCGCCATTTACACAACTGAAAAGCTCATACTAAATGATTTTCCATATAATAATCCATTTCAACATGCTCCCTTTCCCACTATGGTAAAGAATAAACAATGCTTTATATTCCGTATTTCAATGCCTTAGTTTCAGATACTAGCATACTAATATTGTAATTGTATGCTTTGAGGCAGATATAGTTATTATTCACTCCAAGCAAGATAAAACACCCTTAACAATCTACTTTTATCCATCTTTATAGTTTAAGTTACTCCTTTAAAAGTAATTTCAAATGAGACAGAATTTCAATACCTGATGACCAAACTAGAACAGAAGACTGCACAGGACCAAGACCCTGAGACAGCTGAGAAATCATTTTCTGTAACGTATACCCTTGTCTGGGCATAGCAATGTCATCCTTCTTTAAAAAAGTTACTGGACAGAGATCATTCCCACCATCACCTATATATATTATTTTTGTATATTTTACTCCTTGCTGTAACTTTTTATCTACAAATTCTTCCAACACTTTTCTTTTGCAGAGGTTTTTAGGGCAATCTGCACAATGATGAGTGTGAAAATTCTGCACAGTAAGATAGCCAGTGCCACTGAAAGTTGCAGGATTTGTAAACACTTCATCAAGCACTTCATGAAAGTTAGCAGCTTTTAATATCCAGTCAATAAATACTGTATTAGAATCTGAAATTATTATACAATCAAAGAAATCTTTGTTCTTGCCAATAAAGTCTAAAAGATCTCTCATTCCAGTAGTGAAAGGAATTGTTGTCATAGTTCTTTTCATCTCATCTTCATTTACTCCACTGTCTCCCAAATATCTAAAGACTCTGCTCATGTATTCTGTCCAATGTCCTTTTTGATATGAGTTTCTTAGTTTGTTAGGCAGTTTTTCCTGAGGAGCACATTTCACAATCCAGGTGTCACTGTTTTCATCTATGACTGTATAGTCAAAGTCAAAAACCAGAAGAAACTTCATAGCTGTTAGGTAAGAATATATTCTGAAAAAAGGAGAAATATTTTGTTGATATAAACAGAAGCTTCTACTAAGTATTGAATATGTACCCTGATCTCCTGCTTGGAAAAGTGCAATTCTGCAAGCAAAAAAGGTCAGGACAACTATATAAACATAGTGAGCTGTTTATGAGCGCTACAGCTGTAGGAAAGGTTGCGTTCAAGCAAGCAGATGATCTATAAACATCAATATTGTAATTTAATATCCAACTACATTTTTAATAGAATGGTATAAAAAGTATCTGAAAAAACAATTATATTGTTACTCACTACTAGTCTTTGCTGACACAAACTTAATCTTGCATTCCTTAAACAGCATCATTTAAACAGCCAGGTTGCACTTCAGTTCTAAAATTTGTCTTCCACATCACCAGCCAAAAGAATTCTCTCAGGTGAAATCTTCAGCTTGCAGACAGGAGAAGGAAGCATTTTATGAAAACCTTGAAGGAGACATTTGCAGATGCTGCTGTTGCCAGGAGTTTAACCGGTTTTCTCCCCCCTATAAAAAACACAAACAAACCTAGTAACATTCAAGCAACTACCTTGTGTCAAAATCAAGAACACAATACTGGTGAATATTAGTGTTGACTTGCCATAGAGAGAATTGTAGATGACTTAATTTACTGTGGTCCTGCAACATTAGCATCTATAGACCAACCTCAGGGAATCCGAATACTCTGGAGAACAAAACCCCTCACTTTTTCTTTAGTGCAGTTCTAGGCGTTCTGCCTCGGTAATAACTTCGCCCATCACCTTTTCATCATTCAGAAAGAAGGCAGGCAAGTCAACAGCCGTTATGTTATCAATATGTAAGCTACAGCTCAAACTCTCTCTCAGCCCCAGTGGCTCTATGAAATACACCTGCGGCACCGATGGAGCTAGGACTATCCATTGCCCCCACCCCCGGCCCGATACAGAAGCAGAGAGGCACAAAGCACAGGCAAGGGACGGGACAGCAACGTTCTTCCTGCGCTCTGGGAACGCCGCAGGCAACGGGGCAGCCACCGCAGGGACACCGGCAGCATGCCGCGAGGAGCGGCGGGGGAGGCAGGCCAGGCCGGAGCCAGCCAAGCCAACCAGGGGCTCTCAGCAGCCCGGCGAGGCCTCAGAGAGGCGAGTTCCGACAGGCGCCCGGGCGAGGCTCGCGGCGGTGGCGGCAGCAGCCGGGAACACGCAGCGTCACGGGCAGCAGCCGTGAGCCGGGCCGCGCGGGGCGCTTACCACCAGCTTGCGGGCGGCGGCAGGCCGGGGCTGGGGCCGGGGCCGGGGCCGGGGCCGAGCCGGGACAGGAACAATGGGCGGAGCCGCGCCACACCGGCACCGATAGGACTCGACTAGGGCAGGCGCTGAAAGGCCCGCGCCAGCCCCCCCCTGGCCTCCGACCTGTCCCTGCCTGAGCCTGCGCTCTGCGCCTCCACTCAGTGCCGGACGATGCCGGCTCCGCCCCGCCCACTTCCGGCTCCGCCCCTCTCCCCCCTCGTGCAGTCTCCCTCCCTCGGTTGCCTGGTAACCGCCGCACACAGACGCCGACTCCGAGCTGGGTCGGGCGCCGGGCAGCCCCGGCTGTGGGGCTATGGACGCGGCCGCTAGGCCCGCGGCGCAGTATGGGCGGCGCAAAGGCCAGAGACGGGAACCCCCGCGTGAGTTACACGAGGCCGCCGGAGCCCCGCGGAGCCCAGGCCCGGGGCGACAGGCGGGTGGCGGGGGCCAGGCGGACACGGCGCCGGGACGTGGTGCCAAGAGCTGGGTACGGGGGTTGGGGCCCGGCCCGTGCACCTCCCAGCCATGTGCTGTCGTGCCCGGCTATGGAGCCGCGTGCAGAGGACGCGGATTCCACCCCAGACCCGAGACGTGGCGCACGGGGCAGGCGACCCTCTGCCACGGCCTAGGTCTGGGGTCGGTGCTGCGGCGAAGACCCCAAAGGAAGGACGGAGACCACCCCCTCGCTAATGCACCGCACAGCCCCCTGGCACGGTAACCGGCTCATAACCGCGGCGCCACGCTGGGGTTTTATTGTCAGCAATTAAAGGGGGGAGGCACTCGAAGCGAGGAGCAAAGCCGTTAATGTTAGGGGGAAGAGCAGGGATGGCCATTGAAATGAGGGACATTGGAGGTGAATAGTGCCTACGTGTGGGAGGTGGGGCCCAACCGTGGAGCTGACATGCCAGGGACAAGGAAGACAGCACACTTCCATGCAGAGGTCGCAATGCCAAGACACGGGTTGCATGGATCCAGCATGTTATGTGTTGGATGCTGAGCTTCAAGAGATGTGGGATGTGGAGTGCAATGAAGAAGAGCATATAATCTTTCTCCATTCTCAATCCAGATGAGCCCATGGGCTCATGGTCTGGCACCACAGTCGGAGAAATACACTACAAACCCCTTCATCCATTCCCTTGCTGGGTGACCCTTCAAGAAAACTGGCAAAAAGAAAATAACAAAGAACAAACAAACATAAGATGTCACTGTGAGAGAAAGCCGAATGTATCTCATGTTGTAAGAACTTTCCATCTCAAATCCCCTCACAGCTCTGGCTCCTAGCAGACATGCAAGTCGATTTTTTGAGCCTGTTTCTCCTCTCACACCAGTATAGACAGGAATAACTCAATTAAAATTAATGGAATTACAAGTATGTTTGAAACTATTGTGAGAGTAGAATCAGGCCACTTATATTTAAAGATGCAACCTACAGATTAGACAATCATAATTACATACAGTATACCATCGTTGACACTTGGTTTGTGCAAATCTCCTAGTTTTGGTCCAGTGCACCAAACACAGGGCAGTTAGTAGAGAACCAATTTTATCTAAAAGTAGGTATTGATTTTAAACATTGTCAGAATACATTAAAGTTGTCCCCTTTTTTAGATGTCATATTATTACAAACCAGATGTGCAAGCTTTTCTGAGAGAATTTAACTTTACTCAAATTCCTTTTTTTTCTTTAAAGCAATAATGACCAATATGAAGGGCATTTCCTGAAACTTAAGGACTGATAGGAGGAGCTGAGGGCCTGAAAAGTACAGGAAAGTATTGGTCTGTCAAGTAAAATGAGGCCCTGGATTGGAGGGTTAGTTCTGACTGTGCTCCTGCTCTTGGATACTAGAATTACATTGCACTGTGAGGTCAAACTAATCTGATGCTTTACTGTCAGCGCTGAGTGGGAGTCCAAATCTCGGTGTGGGTTTGAACCCAGGATTTTCTGGCCAGAAGTACTACAAACTGAGTGAACTCATTCTTTTGTTCTTTCTTTCACATAACAGCAAATGGTTTGGAAGAATGTAATGTTCCAGATGGTTTTTTTCTTCCAAATGGAGTAGATCTTCGCCAGGTTACTGTACTGTCAAAGGCAGAGTGGGAAAGGATTCGAGACAGTCTTGATAGTGCAGCTAAAGAAGCAGCACGGGTTCATGCAGAGAGGAAAGAACGGAAAGATATGCACTTACGTTCCAAAGCAGTTGTGAAAAACTGGCCCAACACCATTGCAGTAAGTGAAATGTACATTTGGAAATTGGAGGGTTACTTTTTGCATACACTGGAACACTCTTAGAGTGAACTCTTTCCCACCCTTCTCTATGTGTAGACAAACACAAACATACTTCCTAATAAGCAAAGTTTCACTATAACCCAAGTCTACTTTTTGGTGGCCCTGCTTATTAATTCTGTCTCCTGCTTAGGAACACCATAGCTTCTTCCATCTTCACTCCTGAGAAGTATCAGGAAACTCCAGCATCTAAAGAGATGGGGCAGCCGTGCTGTATGCAGCAGCAGCAGCAGATTAGACACGCCTTTGTCATGTGATGGATAAGTTTGAAATAGGATCATAGAGAGGAGAGAGTAAGAGGTGTGAAGGAAATGTCTCCATCCTCCATGCAGACTGTCACTGGAGCCACCTGCCCACCAGGCCTCCAGTCCTTCTCTTCTCCTACAGGGTTCTTGTTCAAAATATTTCAGTGGGCAAGTCTAGAGCTCCTACACTTCCAAATTACACATCTTATTCCAACTCAGCTAATTACATTCTGCTACCTAAATTTACCCTATAATTTCAATTGGATATATTATTATTTACTGTTATCTGTATTTTAATAGTATCCAAAATGTGCTAGGTATGAGAAACAACCATGCCTACCCCTATAGCATACAGTCTAATAAAACATACAACAGATAAGGTTGGGGGAGAGGGAGAAGACATACAAAAAAATGTTGTTGTTATTGTACTGGCCGCATGCCTCAACTACTGCTCTGCCTAACCGTAACTATTTGGCAGTCCTATAGACATTGTGCTAATTGTGAATCTTGGTGAGGGATTTGAAGGCAGCTCAGTGTAGAAAGCCTGTTCCAAGTGTAAGAGGTGGCATGAGAAAAAGCACAAAGACAGGTGTGGAGAAGCAGACAAATGTATTATCAAGGGTGTTGTCATTGATAGGGCAAGGATTTCTGCTCCTTCTGTTCTTTACTTCCTGTACTAAACTGCCACATAGTGCTGTCTGCCTATTCCCTCTGAAGTGGCTGCTCATCAGTGGTGATTGAAGTGATTCTTACCTATTCTTTATCCAGCAGTGTGAAGCTTACTATTATTACTCATAAAGCACTCTGAGATCCTCATATGAAATATGCTTTCCAACTGCAAAGCATTTTTATTATACCTTTTAATTTCTAATAGATATTTAAAACACAGGACAGCAGCACACTTTTAAAAAGTGTTTGACAATTCACTTAGATATATGAGTAGGTATAACCAAATTCTTGCTGATTTGGTCTGTTGAAGAAATTGTAGATTTTTGAGCCAGTTCTTTTTTCAGTATGATCTGTAATGGAAATTAGTTTTATCTGCATTTAGGGCTTGGCGCAGAGGAAACTTAAAGCCAGAAAATTGCGAGAAGAAAAGGAAGAAGAAGAAAGAAAGCTACTTGATCTGGAGGAAGTAGAATTACAAGCAGCAAAGCGGAAGGAGGCCATAGAACAAGCCAAAACTTATCAATATTATCAGAATGAGAGAGTGAAAGGATTACATGTTTGTAGACGGTTTATTGTCTTTACATTCAAATTGTATTGAGTTTCTTTGAACATAATTGAATGTGTAATAAAGTAAACATATGAAATGTTCAAATTCTTTTTTGTAGAAAGCACTTTTACTTACTGAGGTCCTAAAGGAAAGAGATGCTCAGATTGAATTTAAAAAGACAAAGCCAGATATTTACAAAAAAAAGGAAGAAGAAATGGAACGTGAGCGTGAAAAAGCTATTCTTAAAGAACAGGAAAAGGCATATGAACGTTTTATGAAACGACAGGCACTTTGCAGAGACCATCTGGAACAGTAAGTAAAATGACTGCTTCTGATTAATAACGATTATTTAATTAAACTGTTTCTCTTTCAACAAGTCCATTTTAATCAAGTTGTTAAAATAAATCTTGTGTTCATCTGCTAAACAAATTAGTTACTAGGGATTTTTAACAGAAGCAAATGAACTGTCATTTTCTCAGCAGAGAGAGAAAGACAGACCTATTAGATATCCATTCCATCTTCTTGCCCATGCAGAATTCTACTGACATTACAATTTCTAACATTTTGTGAAGCCCAGTTTTAAAAGTCCCACTGCTTCCTTTGGGAAGGAACATATACTACTTTTCTTGGGAGGCTTTTCTACAATCTAACAGATCTCGTTCCCAGTAAATTTATATACAGATAGCATAAAAATTGCAACAAAATTGGGCACTTCATACTAGTTCACTGGGCACATCTTCCGTCTTGCTCACTTTAGTAAATTTTGATAGAAATATAATGTAACTGTCACAGCCTGGCCCAGTTCCCCACTCTGGAAGGACACCAGTTTTTTATGGAACCAGCCACTGGATCCCATGTGCTTTTAAGCCCCACTGGATCTGGGTAGTGACTATCCACTATTTCTAGCTCTGGGTCTCAAGTTCACTCTCAGATGCAGACCCCATGTCTAATATCTTTCTTCGGCAGCAGGACCCTGCATCTAAGGCCCTTAAACAAGTGCCCCACCCCAGCCAAGCTCCCACTTGCTTATACATGCTTCCTCAGAGTTCCATTTTTTTTGAGTACTCTGAGCTTCTCAGCTGACCCTTTCAGGGACAACGTAGCAGGCAAGCAAGAAATATAGGCGTAGAAAAGAAATTTCCTAACCAAAGATACTTTACTCTCAAACAGCAATAGAAAGTTACAGATCTTTGGGAAACAATAAATGATCCTTGAATGCATGCCCCTCAAGTTGGATTTTACCTCTCCCGTGAATCCTGGGTTGGATCAGACTCCACAGGTTGGGTAGCCTTTCCTGCTTTCTCTCTCCTGAGCCCAGGTTGGCTGGTCACTAGAAGACATTCAGAGTTGATGGCCTTAGATTGCTGTGTGTCAGCTTCAGACATAACTATGGCTCACACCCCTATAATAAAATGATTAGTACATAATGGAGCTTGCAATACAACATGAAGGTCACAGTCCAAAATGAAGCTTACAATATAAAGTAGAGCCCCTGAAAATAAATGGCATTCACAAAACAAGGTGAAACCAGACCTCCTGTCTGTCACAATAATCACTTAGCTTTCATTCAATAAATATAAAGTTAAGGATTTCTGGGATATTGAATAAATGTACTTTAATTTCAAAGGGCAAAAACTCCCTCTTGTCCTTAATATGTATAATTAGGTCCCTTTGCGAAGCTTCTAAAATGACAATAATGGGAATTACTGGACAGCTCAATAATTTTCACTATCAGGGTTAGATAATTAATTTATTGTATTATTTGATCATCTCACCCTTTTTAACATATATTTGCTAAAATTAGGTCTGTTATTCCTCCTCCTGAGGACCGAGTGGCTAAATTGCATGTGACTTTTTTTTGGTGATGCATAGGGCTGTAAAGAAGTTGTGATTTTTTTTAATTAAAAAATTCTGGCCACAGTTCGTTAAAGCTGCAGTTTTGTGCAGTCAGTTCAAATACCATAAAAAAACAAAACAAAAATCCAAAATCATAAAGAGCCTTATTTGAGTGACATTGCAACCCCAAGTGCCAGGTTATAATGCCACTTGCTCAAATTTGGCCCAGCCACCCTGCTATCATGACAGAGGAGCAGCTGGGCCAAATTTGAGCAAGTGGCATTGTGAGCAGGTGTACAGAGGCACAATGTCACTCAAATTTGTGGCAAGACAACTGTAAAAACTTGTTGTGTGTGTTAAAAGTTTGTTTCTGCAACAAAATCACAGCCCATGATTTTCTTACAGCCTTAATGATACATTTTGAATGGAGGAACTCAAGAAAGTGAGGGAATATCCTAATTAAAACTAAATGTAATTGTTAAAAAGACAAATTTTGTGATGAAACATCTAGATATATCTACTGTGGTTTTTGCTTAATTGTTAACTAACAACTTTCAGTAATGTGTACCCAAATCTCTATCATTTGTGAGAATTAGCAAGGAATGTGCTGTGCTGGACATGGATATCAGTATCTAGCGGGAATTTGCTGCAAATAATCCTGGAACTGAAATGTCAGTGGTTCTGTCTCTTTCTTGACATTATCTAACATTTAAATGTTGCAATGCACTGACACATTATGGGAAATCCTGCTCCATTCTTTGAAAATAAAGGGTTTCTGGCAATGGCACTGGAGTAGTTCTGCTGCAGGGGAGATGGGGAGAAGTTGCATGGCACAAAAGGGGTATGAATCCTCTGCTTAGTACAGAGTTTGGCTGGGCATCAACTTCCGGAATACCATTATACCACAACCTCACCTCTTCTATATCTTCCTATCTTTCCCACAGTAGAAGGAGCATATTAGGATTGTAGTCATTACTGCAGTAGCCGTTTTTGTGAAGTTCTGCTGCTGCTATATGAGTTGGGGAAAGGATTCCTTTCACTACCCCCCAAGAGCTACTAAGTTCTCAGTCTTTTGTATTTGGGCCAAGCATTGGCCTGAGGATTTGGACCAATGGCTTTAAAATGCATCACTTTGATTTTGAATTTTGACACTTTACATGCCTTCAGTTCAAAGTATCAAATAGTCTAATGTTGTTTAACCCTTAGAAATGTGTAACCTTTGTCCATTATGTACAGTGTACATTTTCTTATCTCGTTAGCATTAATATTTTATTTTATGCTTTAGAATAAAGGAGCATAAGTATCAGGCAGAATTAGACAATCTAGAGGCAAAAAAAGAAGGCGAAGAGATTCAAAGACTGACCAGATTATATGAATTGGAAGTGCAGAGAGAAAATGAAAAGAAACTGGAGGAAAAACTTGAACATAGGATGATGCATCGTGTAAGTAACAGAAAAGCAGAAAACCCAACATTTTCCAGCTCAGATGCTTAAAGTTAGGGACTTACATTCATATTCACATACTTAAATAAGTGGCCAGATTTTCAGAGGTGCTGAATTTACACCTAACAGCTTCCATTGTTGTCAGTGAGAACTGTTAGGTGCTGCGCTCTTTTGAAAATTTGGCTCTTAGTGCTGATTTGCAGTTTATCAAATGCATTGTGAGCAGGTGTCTTTCCCAACCTGCTCTAAAACAAAGGTGCATGCTGCACAGAATTGGCTTGGCTTTACTAACAAATACATTAATAAAATAAATTTCAGCTGTTGCCTTATCTCCAGACCTGGCTCCTCCTGGAAACCTCCCTCAGGACTGCTCAGTCATTCTGTATTCTGAATCATTGTAAATCATCTCTCCAAAGAGCCTTTCCCATCACCTTTGTATCTGTATAGAGTAAGGAGCCACTTGCCTCAGAGGATCCCACTTAGCCTTTCTGAGCAGGATCAGTAGCAGAGTGAGGTGTTGCATCATCTATGTGTAAAATTATTAAAACCATATTGAGAACTAGCACCAAGTGAACAGCTTAATAGCGACAGCTCTGATAGAATCGTTTGTACATCCTATAGGCAGAATGGGGAGGACTCAGAATGTAGTGACGAGTGCAGTAGAGGAGGGAAAGGAACAACTTTGGGAGACCAGGAGGTCTCTAGAGCATGATCTTCACTACTAGCAACAGGCTGCCTAAGAGATTTATGTTTGAAAAACTTTTCATGAGAACTGCAGGTAATAAATTTAATTGTTGAAAAGCTGCACGCACCTGCAATTTTTTTTCTCTCTTAGTAGTCAGGTTTGCTATTCCAGCATTGGGGTTTACCCTGCTTCTGCAGTGTAGGAAGTGATGTCAGGCCTATCAAGGGAAACTGGCTTGGTTCACTCACTTGTAGAACAATTCCAAGTGAGATTTCTTTCACAGCTGAAACACAATGCCGGAGTGCCCTGTGGCCTCACACCTGCGTTGTGACGCCATTTCCCCCCTGGAGTGGCAGTGCAGGATGTCTTCGCTTTCCTCTCAGAAAGACAAGTGCATAGAAGATCCATTTATTTCCCCCATCAGGAGCAGCTGCAGGGGCTTCCTTGCCATTGGAAGCAGCAGGGTGGGCCCTCCGTACTTAGTTCAGCAACCAGGGCATATGGGCTTGGTGTTGGCCTGGTCTACAGCACTTTTCTCGTCCTGTTACATCAGAGTCTTCTGCTCGGTGCAGCTGGCAGGGCACCCCTGGAGCAGTGGATCTTGGAGTTAACACCTCATTGAGGTGCATGGGGCAGTTGACATCTCTCAGAACTGTTGTTCCAGGCTGGCTGCAGACTCAGGCAGATATCCCTGCATCAGTATACTTGAGTCATGGTTTCAAGCTTTTTTTTTTTTTTTTTTGCAACCAAAGTAAACTGAGATTCTTGCCTCATCACAAATCCAGGACCTGAGGCCCTAAACATATATGCCTATGCTTTAATCTGGCCCTGATGTGGATTAGTAATGATAAAGGGAAAACATTAGCCTTCTGAATTACATGCATCTACTGCATAAGAGAAGTCCAGATAAGCCAATGCAGAGAAAATTCCCCACACAATTAGTTGGAATAGTGAAACTGAATACTAGGAGAAGGAAATCATCGTGCAAATGTCACAGTTCAGGACAATTGCACCTGTATTTCCACCTCACTGTCCAGCAGGGGCACCCACTCTCAGACTTCTGGCTCCCCGGTTGTCACTTCTCTTGGCCAGGAGACAAGCATCTCACTCTCTCCTGACTGGTTTATTTCCAGGCTGCACGATTCACTGCCTATACTGTGAATTCCTCAAGAAGTCAGACTGCCTAAGCAGGCCTGCTTTGCTTTTCTATCAGAGGCTATACACAGCATAATTGCCCATAGTTATAATGTACCACAGATCTTTTTCTAAGCACGTATATGTATTTCTTAAGGGGAAAGCATTACAGAGAAAACATATTAAAACAGTAAAAGAACCTACACACGTAAGTTTATCAGAGATCACCCCACCTGGAATAAGGTGGGTGGTAGGGGGTCAGTCCTTCAATGGTTTTTCAGTGGTTTCAAATTCATAACATCCTCATGAATCAGTGAGTCATTCCTTTGTACTGCCTGGGCCTTGGATCTGAGAATAAGTAATTCATAGACCTTGGGTTTTTCCTCAGGTCATAGCCTCAAAAGATTGGGCCTGCAGGTGGAAATTTTCATTCCCTTCTCTCAGATATTTCTTGTAAACCCACTTAACTTTGTTTAGCCTAAACATTCCTTCTTATCTGTCCCATTGTTAAACGAGTCCTTGGAAGCTCATGACACTTCCCAGGATTTACGTTAGTCATGCCCTCCTCCCCCAAGATGTTACAGACAGTCCCACAATAATACATAAACATTTGCATTTTTAATAAAATTACTTCCTAAAATATTTAAACTTAATTTAGTAAGGTTTGTCCAGGATATTGCAGAAAATTACGATATCTGTCACAGTAAGTACAAATATCTCCTTGCAGCTAGCCGAGTCTGTCATTCCAACATTGCCTGTGAGGAAGCTCTGAAGGAACCTTCAGTGTTGACTCCAATATGTGGAGTGGCCTTTGTAATAGCTGCTGGTAGAGCCTCTGATGTCACTGCTGATGAGAGCAACTTTGCTACTACCACCTCTTCTAGTAATTGCCTTTTAAAAAGCCTTTGAAGGCTTTTATATTTCTGTTGCTGGCTATGGCTACACTACAGCTTAAATAGACATAATTTATGTCACTCGGGTGTGAATTTGCCACCCCCCTGAGCAACATAATTTATGCTGAATTAAGTGCCAGTGTGGACAGTGCTGTGTCGGTGGGAGAGCTTCTCCCACTGACATAGCTACCGCCGCTCACGGGAGCTGATGTAATTAAGCCGACAGGAGAGCTCTCTCCCATCAGCTTAGACTGGCTACATTAGAAAATTTACAGCACGCAGCTGCACCACTATAAACTGTAGTGTAGTCATAACCTCTGTTGTTTAAGGAGGAACTGCCAGAGGGTGATTGCTGCTGCTGGGACCATAGCTGCTGGAATTAGAGTCCAGTCTGTAGGGATTGCTGTGTTGTGTCTTGCTGACAAAAGAAACAGAGGCTTCCTTCCACTGTTAGCTGAAGCCCTGCGGAGCACCTCCTTGTTTATGCCAGGATGCCCTGAGAGAGAGAGGAGCTCCTGCTTAGAGGCTATAAGCATAGAGTCCCACTACAGTTCCTGGCTCCAAAAAGAAGGCCCCAAAAGAGTAAAAAGGGAAGCAACACAGAGGGGTAATTTAGAGAAGTCCACTGTGTTGGCAAAATATTACCCTTCTTTCACATGTTCTAAAAGTCAGCAATCTCCTGCCATGCCTAAATGCCAGAATGATCTGGGGGGGTGTTCCCCCAAGTGAACAGAGTCTAAATAATTCCCTTGACTAACAGGTCGGACACTTCTTCCTATCTGCAAATGCAGGGGAAAAACCCAATGTTGCAATGGTACACCTAGCTACGCAGGAGAACCATGCGGACGCTAACTGAACTGTTAAGTATTGTCAAGGATTCATTTCAAGTTACAGGCCAAGTTCTGCCCTTAAACTCATGCACACAACTCACTGACTTCAAAAGGGCACAGACATTAAAGGGCAGAATTTGTAGGTACACAGTGCAGGAATTGTGTACCTACAAACACCACTGAAGTATAGCCGTCTTTGGGACGAAACATTGGCAGCTGTTTAAGCACAATGCCTTACACCAGTTTAAAACAAAAAGTGAAGAATATAATATTATCCAGTTGAAATTGTAGGGAGACTGACCCATTGTATGGTGGATGCACTGTAGGTCTAATTTCATTGTCCTTGGCATCATGCAAACTTCAGAGGGAAATTGTGAACCTGGGCAATAGGGAGGGATAGGAAATAGAACTCACATTCCCCTGTAAAGTTTAGACTGAGATTCGGATTTATGGTTTGCACCCTGCAGAGGCCAGAAATGTCAGAGCCCAAGGGGTACTGCACCCTGAGTCTGTCCGTCCTTCACACCTGTGAAAAAGCCTTTCCACAGGTGCTCATTGACAAGAAGCACAGAGGGCCTTTGTAGTGAAGCACCTTGAATCAGGCAACGGTTCCAGTGCCGTTGCTGGGTCAGTGGGCACTGCGTACATGCATGACATTGATTACTCCTGCTGCTGGCGTGAATGTGTGCATTAGAATATTGGTGCACATTAATGTTACTTTTGCAACAACTGGTGGTAATTTGGTCCTCAGAATGTAAAGCAGTTCAAAAAGATCCTTTTCTAGAAGCTTCCGTCCTCCAGAACCTTGTCCTCCCCTGCTGCAAGCCTAGGTGCACCTTCATAATTTTACGTACTATGGTTTAAGTCTATATATATAGTTTTTTTCTTTCTTTAAGAAGATTTAGATACTTGTCTTAGTAAATATAACTGGACACCTTTTTTTTTTTTTTTTTTAAAGGAGCATGTTGCTGACCAGGATATTCTTAAAGCTGTAGAGGAACAAAAACAAGAAGAGGAGAATGAGAAAATTCGCACTCACTTTAAAGCAAAACAAAATATGGCCAAGATGAGAAAAGAAAAAGAAGCTGAAATGAACAGGTGGGTCAAATATTAGAGTATTACATAAAGTATAGATTCAGAATTATGCCTTTGTCACGTGATTATGGTAACATCTAAGCTCTTAAATCAGCAAAAAGATCTTATAGTATTACAGCACAATGCTGGATCACAATGCTTCAGGGCATTTGGGGGGGTATAAAAAAAGAAAAGGTCTGCAAGGAGTTACCCTCTCCTTGGCCTTCTGTAGTCACAGATGACATGCGATGAGCTGGGTGTTCACTTTGATCTCACTAGTCTTCAAGGCTTGTGGACTTTGTAAGACACTGGGCCCCACATCCATGTTCTGAAGCTGGGAGTTTTTTATCTAGTCTGCAAGTCTTTTACTCTCTTATCAGTTCCAAACTTTCTAAATCCTTTTGGAAAATAATATGATGATGTGGCTGTGATTTCTTTTCAGTGAAACAAGGGGGAAGAGACAGAAAAGGGATAGGGGAAATCTGATTTTTTAATCAGACACTTATGTTAGATTAGATTCTAGTGAGATATTATAATCTTATTATAATCATATAATTAGATTCTAGTGAAATATTTGTAAGGAAACCAGGTTTATCTATTTAACGTTGACATGTTGCATTAATTGCTGTTTTACCATAGGTTAATGCAGGAACGTAGGGATAATATTACTAACCGTCTAGTTGCACAGATGAAACAGACGTTTGAGAACATAGATGAACGTGTTGCTAGAGATGTTGCAGAGCAAGAAGCTGAGTGGGAAAAAGAGCTCAAAGAGAAAGAAGAAAAAAACAAAGCTGAACTGAAATCAGTTGCAGAACACAGAGCCACCGTGGTAAGATACTTAAAGAAAAAACTACATTAACGTGGTTGTATACAGTCATTCTTATAAATAGTTTTAGGAAAAGCAATAGTTTTTGCACTTTGCACATTGTGGGAAATTCATATTGAATTTACTGTTCAACACTTATCTCACAATTAATGTAGATAGCAAGTCTTTAGGCAAAACGTATGAGGAACTGTCTGGTTGAGTGTCGCAAACAATTAAAAGTGAAAGTCTGTTATCATTGACAATTGATGCAAACATCTCAGTTTTAATATTCATTATTTCAATCAGCATTTTTTGAGCTAGTTCAACCAACATAATCACTTGGCACTTTTAGTAAGAAGGGCATACTGGCTAATAGTTGTAACATAACTGCTTGGCTGACACTCCTACTCTTCTGCAAGCTCAGAGTCAGTAGGGAATGAGGGCCATTCTCCTTCAGTTGTTAGAGGCCTTAGTCTGCCTGGTGAGAGAGACGGCCTTCAAAGACTGCTGGCTTCCGTCCTGCTTAATAAGGCAGAATAAACTGGCCCCTCACATTGTCCTTGCTTCTCCCATTTGCAGTCTCCTTCAAGCACACCCCTCCTAGAAGCATTCTTGTGCTCTTCCTCTGATCACTCCCCTGAGCACTATCACTACCACTCAAGCGTGTTAGGACTCAAGAGCTGTTCGTAGGGGACCAGCCTCTCACAGAGCTCCAGGGTGGGGACCTGCATCACAGCTTGTTCTAGACAATTTGTCTACAAGCTACTAAAAGTCTTGGGCTCAGTAAAGCTATGTCCTCTTACTGGGTGACTTGTTAATCAGCAGGTTGGTAGTGAGCAGGAAAAGTGTTAAAAATCCTTGGGTCCTTGACTCTTTTACCTGCATAGTAAAAATCTCTCAACAGAGCATTAATGTGTAAGTGTATCACAGCTAAATACATAGTGCAGAGTTTGCAACATTTTTCATGCTGTTAACTGCATTTCTGAAGAGGTGAATAACCTCTCCTGTTCACAACTGTCCACCCAAAATACCTACTGTTGCAGATTGTGTAACCTTCTTGTCGGAACAACAACAATTGCTTATGTGGAAATGTAAGAAAAGTAATGTGGTTATGCAACTTTCAATGGGAATTAGTATCTGGAAACGGGATTAGCCAGAACCATGTAACCAGATAGCTCTCTGTGGACTACCAGTAAATGCTATACAGACCAGTTTGAAAATTGCTGTTATAGTAAAATGAGCATTTTAAGGAAACAGTGCAGAATTTTCTAAGCAGCAATTTCTTATTGGTTGGCTATTGACAAGTGACTGACATTACATGGCTAATCAGTCACTAATAAAATTAGGAGATACTGAGAAAAAATCATGTAAAGCTTTGGAGTTGAGGGGAAACTCACAGAGGTGTGTGGATTTACTAGATTTTGGAAGTGTTTTGCTGATGTTCCACTGCTTCTTTAGTATTCTAGCTCTTTTATTTAGTTTTTCTTGCCTGTAAAATGATAAAACATGCCTGGAAAATGTGGTTTTCAAATTTGTTGGCTAGCAATTTGAGTTAATTTTTAATTTTTATAAAATATAGATAAAAATGAAAGAAGAAAGAGAGAGAGAGGAGAAATTAGAGGGTAAAGAAAAGCTTCGTGAACTAATGGAAGCAGACCGCATCTATCTGGAAATGGAGAAAGACAAGAAACGAAGAAATCGCAATGAAAACATAAAAATGCAAAAGACTCAAATCCAGCAAATGGTAACTAGGGAGATTATCAGATTGTCAGATATTTTACAAAGCCATTTCAGCATACTTCTAGGGTATAGGAATCTTGCAGTAGACCTCAATCTTTATATTTAACACATTACTGTTCAAAATAAGAGAAACATGAGAAAATTATTTTTATCCCTGTAAACAAAAGACTTCAAGAGTTGTTCCTCAGGGATGAGCTTCTTCACAGCGCAGGAGTGGAAATGTGAAACAGAGCTTATACATATCAATTGAGGAGTCATTAGCTCACAGGATGGGCAGTAGCATATATAGGTCCTTTCCTCTACAGACATCTTGTCTGAGTCAAGCCCAGTGTGGACTGAAAGACATCCCCTTCTGATGATGGCTGTTAGGTTAAATTATATAAATATATATATATATTAGGATTATATAAAATAGCATTTGGTGTCTCAGTCCAGTTTTCAGTGGACAAGTGTCA
Source organism: Emydura macquarii macquarii (assembly GCF_026122565.2). Lineage (NCBI taxonomy): Eukaryota > Metazoa > Chordata > Testudines > Chelidae > Emydura > Emydura macquarii. The sequence continues at coordinate 76,308,690 of NW_027131390.1, forward strand.
CAAAATCCCTCACCAGGGCCAACTCTAGTCATATGTCAAATATGTGCCCTCAGAAGACCCCATGCTTTTGGGAGTCTACTCTAGCAACATCCCTTATCCATGCATATCTGTAACTTCCCCAGCCTGCTGTGTTGCCCCATCACCTTAATAGATTAACATTGAGGCTCAACCCTGCCTAGGCCCACAACAACTACTACCATTGTCCAATCTACTCTCAGCTGCTGAAACCATCTCCTGGTGACAAGCACCCCATCTCCTGCTCAGCTGCCAAAGTCTTACCACACAAATATGTTATGGGAATACTGCAGTCTGTCTAGGTTCCCCAAAAATCCGACTTTTTACATGGATCTGCAAAACCTCGGGCTAGTTTAGCATGGTCTGCACTAACTGGCAACCATATGGGTAAGGCTTACCTGATAAGTCAAGACTTGAATGAATGATGTTGATTGAGGTGCCCTCTCAGCCACAGATACGGTCTCTCTGAATCAGTGTTTGAGCACATTGCTGGCACATGGCTGCTGCTCACTTTGTATCTATTCTCTGGACAAACAGAGAATGTCAGTTATGCATCCCTAACTAGAGTTAAATTGTGATTAACTCAAAATGTTTTTATCAGAAAGGTATTTACAGCCAGTTATTAAAAAATAATGTCACATAAGGACTTATGCTCTGTTAAGTTGGTCTACTAAAACTTAACCATGTGGAAATATTTAAGCGTTGTTATTCCCTTCCCCCATACAGGCTGAAAAACGGGCAAAAGAACAGCAGGAGAAACAAGCAGAATTGGACTATGAGGCCCAGAAAGAAATTATAGCAATTTGCAAGGAGAAGGAATTTCAAGAATATGCAAAGCAAGTAATTGATTCAGAATCCAAGACAGCCCAAAATATTTATCCTCTTGTCAAAGCAGCAAAAGAAGGGGCGGGTGGTGGCCATGGACCAGTTTACAGAGAAAGAGGAGGAATAAGACCTAGTTACCAAGCACGGGATATCAATGGCACTCAGCTACCTTCTTATAATTGTAACACTAGTCAAGAAATAAAAGAGCTAAATACCAATGGTAACATCCAGCAAGCTAAGGGAAGACTAGGTTTTACATGGTAAAAATAACTCTTTGAAGTCTTTACAAAAACAAAATCAGGTCCAATAAATCTGTAAATGATCTATGTTGTATGAAACATATTAAAGGGACTATAAAGCTCTAAGTACTCTATGGAAAAGTTGATAGGGATCTAAGTGTATTTTCCTAAACATTAAAAGTGGTATTTCACTAAAGTCACTATGTTAAATCAAATATACAAGCAAAACTGAATGATGTACTGTTTGTGACCACTGTAGAACCTTATTTTATATATAAGGCTCATATTAAAAATATTAGAATATTTTGGTTTCATTTTTGTAAGTTTCAAGCTCAATCTTTTATAGCTACTCTTGAGTACACTGTTAAATGTTGCATTTGGCTTCTTGCATTGTTATCAGTGAGTGCTAAGGGAAAAAATTACCTTCAAAAGATTCCAAATACTTTTCCAGCAGAGGGGGGCGTGATCCGTGACCACGGTGAAGGGGCTCCTCAGGAGATAATACCTTAGGGCTTCCAGGGCCCATTTCACGGCCAGGGCCTCCTTCCCTACCGTTGCATAGCGTTCCTCCCGGGGAAACAGCCGCAGCTTAGGTACAGGATGGGGTGCTCTTCCCCGCCGAATACCTGTGTCAACACTGCCCATAGTCCAACCGCCGAGGCATCAGTTTGTACGACGAATGGGCGGGCGAAGTCTGGGCTATGCAGGACGGGTTCATGACACAGGGCCCCTTTGAGCGCCGTGAAGGCTTGGTCTCGCTCCGGGGTCCACTGGACACGGGTTGGTTGGTTGGTCCTTTCGCAGGGCGTCCAAAAGGGGTGCGGCGAGAGTGGTGAAGTTTGGCACGAACCGTCTGTAGTATCCGGCCAGTCCTAGGAACTGCCTGACCTGTTTCTTGGTGGTCGGCTGGATGTATTTTTGTAGGGCCTGCACCTTATCAATCAGGGGTCGCAGGACCCCTCGGCCCAAGGAATAGCCCAAGAATGTAGTTTCTTGCCACCCTATGCGGCACTTCCAGGGATTAGCAGTCAAGCCCACGTCCCGGAGGGTCTGTAGCACTGTGGCCACTTGGTTGAGGTGGTCGTGCCAATCCCGACTATAGATGACCACATCATCTAAGTAGGTGGTGGCGTAGCTTACGTGGGGGGCCAGGAGCTGATCCATCAGTTGCTGAAAAGTTGCGGGGGCCGCATGAAGACCGAAGGGCATCCGGACAAAGTGGAGCAGGCCACTAGGTGTTGAAAAGGCCGTTTTCTCTCGTGAGTGCACGTCCAGTGGGATTTGCCAATACACTTTTGTGAGGTCAAGAGTGGAAAAGTATTGGGCCTCCCCTAGCTGGTCTAACAACTCGTCAATGCGAGGCATGGGGTAGGCGTCAAACTTTGAGATCTTGTTGACCCGCCGGAAGTTGATACAAAAGCGTTGGGACCCATCCGGCTTGGGCACTAGCACCACTGGGCTCCACCACTCACTTGTTGAGGGCTCGATGACTCCGAGGCGTAACATGGCCTGGATCTCCTTCTCTGCCGCTGCTTGGAGGTGGCGGGGGGGAACGTGCGCCTGTCTGCACCACCTCCCCCAGTCGGGTCTCTATGGTATGATACACCTGGTCAGTCTTTCCGGGGGTCACTGTGAAAGTGGAGGTGAAGGTTTCAGTTAGGTGCCTGGCCTGTCTTACTTAGTTCCGGTCAAGGTGTCTCCGAGTTGAGGTCCTCCCGGCTCCTCCTGCTTGGGGAGTAGGGGTCCCAGCTTGGGGTCTGGGGGGGTGTGTGTCGATCAACAGTTCCTCTCGCTCCCGCCAGGGCTTCAGCAGGTTCAGGTGATACACCTGCTTCCTTTTTCACCGGTTGGGTTGGTAGACTTCGTAGTTGATAGGGCCAACGGCCTGGAGGACCTCATAGGGTCCCTGCCATCTGGTGAGCAGCTTGGATTCCGCTAAGGGCAACAGTACCAGGACCCAGTCCCCGGGTTCGAAGGTTCAGGATCGAGCAACAACACGCCGACGGGGCTTGCCCCTGTCTCAGCCACGGCTATGGCTGCCCCTGGGCTACTTCCTCCCCATATCCTCAAGTACTTGTATCTGTGGAATCCTCGGTGTCACTGGGGTAGAATGCCCGCGGCAGGCTTGCCAGTCCCTCGGCGTCCACAGGCGGCAAGGCAGGAAGCTCCTCGGCAAGGGGCAGCTCCTCCAGGTCCCAGGGTTCGGGGATGGCTCAGCCTCAGGCAGCTCCTTCAGGTCAGGCCTGGCATCGGGGGGGATTTCCCAGCCCTCCGGCTCAGGAGACTCTGTCCAGTCACTAGGGCCTACGGGCTTGGCCCAGTCCTGGGGGCCTGTAGGCCTTGGCCAGTCTAGAGGGTCCGGGGGCCCTATCCAACCCCTAGCGGGTGGTCACTTGGGCTGCTCCCGGGGTCTTCGCCCCGGGGAGCAGGCGCTTGCTCGTGGCAGTGGCCTGGCCCGGTTCAGGCCTTGGCTGTAGCTGGCGGGGCCCCACGTCTGCCTCTGGCAGCAGCTTCTCTCTCTCTGAGCTGTGGGGCCTGCTTCTTATAGTCTCAGCCTTGGCCGAGGCTCCGCCCCTCTGGTGCTGGATTGGTCGTCCGGTAGGACCTATCCCTAGCTGGCCTCCTGGTTGCTGGGCAGACTGGGTGGCTGGCCCTTTTTCTGTCCAACACGGTGGTTGTGGCCCTTCTTCAGGCCCCAGCTTGGATGAAGGTCACTGCACCTCCTACATTCATGTATTATATGTGAAATGGAAGTTATGGATGTATTTGATATTTCTGTATGTCAGTTTGGGCTGGCTAGGAAATACCCCAGACAGAGAGGAGGCAGAACAATAGCCTGCTTAATGGCCCATTAAGACACTCACGGATGCAAGGGACCCAGGAAGAAACTAAAGGCATACCTGAAGAGTTACCTGGATTGGCCCATGTGACTCTGGACTCCATTTTAGTTCTTGTAATATTCCACAAGACAGCATGGCCAGGGCCAAAGGGTATATAAGGCCAACCCACAGAATCCATTTTGTCTTTGTTCCTGTTCAGCTACAGACATATACCTGCCTCTGGATCAATTCACTTGCAACTGAACCAAAGGACTAAGACCCATCCAGATAATGGATGTATGCCAGAGGAACTGTACAAGCCTGCAAACTCCACTATTCTCCTAGAAACTTGATATATATGGACTTTCAATCATTTGTATGTATCTGATTTGCTTTGACCCTTTAACATTTCTCCTATGGTTTCTTTCTTTCTTTTTGCAATAAAGGATTGGCTGGCAGCGTGATATTTTGGGTACGATCCAAACTTATATTGATCTGGTGCTGTGGCTGACCCTTTGGGGTCAGTGGGAACCTTTTTAGTAAAGAGCATAGAGTTTAAATAACTGGTCTCTTTACTGGACCCAGTGGCTAATTGGGAGCCAGAAACTGAAATGCAGTAAAGGGGGCTGTGTGTATTTGTATACTGGCTTCTGTGGGGATTCAGAAGCGCAGTTTGTGGCTGGTTGGGAAGTCTGGCTTCAGTGCCACTCACCAGTGCTGGGAGAATCTGCTCTCTTTTTACAGTCTGCCCTGACCTTGGCATTTTCAGGTGGCAATCCTGGGCATGGGATGGGTCACAGCCTCATTTGCATCAAAGATGGAACAAGGAAACATCTCTATTAGTATACCGAATGGAGAACCAATCTCCAAGCCAGGAACCGCACTGAACTCTGGGATCAGCAAAGCAGGGAAGCACAGCATGATGGGAGATCTCTGCTCCAGATGTTAATGAACCCACACATGTACACACCTTGCTCAACAGTTATCAGACCAAATCTAGTCATAGATCCTTATTGATATCCAAAACACTGAATCTGCCTCATTGCATTGTGAGCTCCCTCGAAGGAACAATGCCTATAGCCAGGAATGATCAGTTCCTATTGTCCAGTTGGAAAAAACAACTCTGGTATACTCCCTTAAGTCATCGTTTACCCGTAAACAAACTTAGTGTTCTCCCTTGAACCATTGTTTCTTCCCTACAAAAACCCCTACCCAAGTTCAAAACTTTGTTCTGATGCCTGGATCTAAAAGCTTCACCAGTTCCACTGGGACTTCACCTTTTCCTGGCTGATCATGTTGGGGGCTCTGCCTGTCTCAAGCACTCCGGACACTAAGCTGAACAGCCTGCCGCCTGGGAACCCTTGACCAGTTCAAGCTGAATGGTGAGACCCCACTCTCTATCTCTCTCTCCCCCCTCTGGTTAAACCCACTTTTGCCCCTCAGACCTAATTTGATCTCTCTCTCTTAGGCCAGGTATAACTTTCTAAACCCGACTTTGTAATCAAACTTGAGCTAAATTTCCCCAATACCCCAATTGAAATAATGTAATATTGTAACTGTTTGGTTGTTTTTCTCTCCTTGTATGGCTATTACTATGAGTACCATACATTTTATATACATGGCAATAAAATGAGTCCGAGTCGGTGGCAGCATGGTAGCCAGACTTGATGCCCGTCCGGGCGGGGACTCTTTCCGGGCTAACTCTGGCTTCTTTGAGGCTTTCTTAGCTGGCTTCGGCACCAGCGAACGGTCCCTCTCCTAGTGCATCGTCTTCTGGCCCTTCTTCAGGGAGCTCCAATGCCTGTGGAGCACTTTTCAACAAGGCCGCAGTACTCAGTCCTGATCCGATCTCAGCTCCGACGCTGGTCTGAGTGCCACTTCCAACAGAAGGGCCTTGCGCCTTATATGTCAGTCCTTCTTAGTTCTTGGGTGAAAGCTCTTACAAATTTTGTGCTTCACAGAGAGGTGGGCTTCCCCCAAGCACCTCAGATAGCTCTGATGCGGGTCGCTTAGTGGCATAGGCTTCTTACAAGAAGCTCAGGGCTTGAGTACTAGGGACTGGGGCACACCCCAGCCCTTGGAGCTTCCTTAGCTGTGGACCTAGCTAACTAACAACAACTTTCTAGAACTTTGAAACTATATACACTGGTACTAAATAGATAGAAAACCACTAGGAAGACAGAGACTTGCGAGAGCAAGAGAGTCACTCCCGTACTATCACAGGCAGTAAGAAGGAACTGAGAGGGAGGGAGCTGGCAGCACCATATATGCAAATGAATACATGCGCTGCTGCAGAGGGTACTAGCCAGCCCTACGGGTACCACTAGGGAAAAACTTTCGGCACCGGTGCATGTGGCGCGTACACATACCTACATTCAGAATGGACATGAGGAAGCACTCGAAGAAGCAGCAGGTTTTTTGTCTCTACTCTTGGAAGGCTGGTCCAGAACTTCACTCTCTGATGGTTAGAAACCTTTATCTAATGTCAAACCTAAATTTGATAGCCAGTTTCTATCCATTTATTTTTGTGCCAACACTGGTCCTTAATTTAAACGTCAGGGAGGGAGAGGAGTTATTTAGCCCTCTAATGTATTTATCTCCCCTCAGCCTTAATTTTTTTACACTAAACAAGCCAAGCTCCTTAAGTGTCCTTCCATAAGGCAGATTCTCCATTCCTCTGATTGGAACAGGTGCAGAGAGCTACTGTGATAGTTTGAATTCATCTTTCTCAAATATGGGAGACCAGAATTGCACACAGTATTCCAGATGATGGTGTCTCACCAGTGTCTTGTACAGTGGTAATAACACCTCTCCCTATTTCTACTGGATATACCTCATCTATATCACCTCGCATTTGCAGCTTAGTCATCTTGTGAGTGACCAATACAGCCAGGTCTCCCTCCTCTTCTATAGCTTCCAGCTGATACCACCCCAGCTTATAGCTAAATTCTTCTTAGGTGCATGACTTTGCACTATTGAATTTCATCCTTTTGTATAACTCCAGTTTACAAGGTCATCCAAATCTTGTATGATATTCCAGTCCTCCTCCACATAGGCAATACCTCCCAACTTTCTGTTATCCACAAATTTTATTAGCACACTTTCACTTTTTGTGAAATAAGATTGGTCTCAAGGCTGATCCTTGAAGAACTCCACAAGTGCCCTCCCTCAAGCCTGGCCATTCACCTTTCAGCATGACCCACGGTAGTCTCTCTTTTAACCAGTTCCTTACCCACCTTTTGATTCTCATATTAATCCCCATCTTATTCAATTTAACTAAAAATTTCCCATGTGGAACTGCATCAAATGCTTTACTGAAATCTAGGTAGATTAGATCTATTGCATTTTCTTTTAATTAGAAAAGATAAAGTTACTCACCTCGTACAGTAACCGAGGTTCTTCGAGATGTGTCCCCCCTGTGGGTGCTCCACTTCGGGTGTCGGTGCGTCCCAGCCATCGACCGGAGATTTGTGCAGCAGTACCTGTACGGCACGCGCATGTGTGAGTGGTGTCTCACAACGCTGTTGGCGCCCTAACCACCGCTCATGCGACCCAACCCTCTCAGTTCCTTCTCTAACATGGAGACTAAAGATACTCCAAAGTAGACAGGAAAAGGGGGGTAGTGGAGCACACGGGGACACGCATCTCAAAGAACCTCAGTTACTGCACTAGGTGAGTAACTTTCTCTTCCTCTTCAAGTGTTATCCTTGTGGGTGCTCCACTTCAGGTGACTACAGAGCAGTGTCCTGGTATTGGTGGAGGGACTTCGGCGCAGACTCGGTAACCGATAATAGTACTGTGGATCCTAATAGAGTGTCCATATCAGCAATATTTGTGATAGTGTAATGTCTGATAAAGGTGTGTTCGGAAGCCCATGTAGCCACCCTGCATATTTCGGATATAGGGACGTTGTTGAGGAAGGCAACAGAGGTCACCATTGCCCTAATAGAGTGGGCTCTAATACAGGATGGAGGCTTTGACCCTGACTGTTCGTAACATAGGTGAATACACTGATATCGATCTATAATCTTTGAGTAGATATTGTGTTACCTTTTGAATGTTCTGTCATGGAAAAATAGTCTAGTTGATTTGCAAAAGTCTTTAGTTCTGCTGAAATAGAATAATAGTGCTCTGTGCACGTCTAGTGTGTGCCAACTAGCTTCTGATTGATTTTTGTGTGGCTTGGGCTAAAATGTTGGTAGGTATATGGCCTGGTTAATATGGAAAGAGGATGAGACCTTCGGTATGAATTTTGGATGTGGTCTCATAGTGACACTGTTTTTATGAAAAATAGTATGGGGGGTATGCCACGAGTGCCCCTAGCTCTCCTATTCTTCTCACCGAGGTAATGGCAACTAGGAATGTCACTTTCATTGACAGATGGAGGAGAGAACAGGTGGCAAGAGGTTCGAAAGTGGGACGTGTGAGTCCCCTTAATACTATGGTTAAGTCCCAGGCTGCTGTAGGCTTGCGTATTTCTGGGCATAAATTTTGGAGTCCTGTCAAGAAGTGTTTCATGATTGGATGTGAAAAAATAGGTGAGGCTTGCCCACTTCAGTGGAATGTGCTAATGGCTGCCAGGTGAACTTTGATAGAACTCAGAGACAATCCCACCATCATTAATTCTAGTAGGTAGTTGAGGATCAGTGGTAGGGGTGCCGCTATTGCTGTTGTATTTTTGGAGTGGCACCATATGTAAATCTTTTCCATTTTTGTAGATATGTCTTGAGAGTGGATGGTTTCCTACTGTTAAGCAGTACATTTTGGACCTGTGACGAATAGATTCTCTCTATTGATTGGAACCAAGGAGCCTCCAGGCTGTCAGATGGAGCATGCCCAGATTGGGGTGAGTAGTCCTGCCGCCGTTCTGTGTTAAGAGGTATCTCTCCATTGGGAGTCTTATCGGGGTGCGGATGGACATTTTTGTTAGATATGGGTATTATGATTGTCTGGGCCATGCCAGAGCTATGAGTATAATCGAAGAGTGGTCCCGTCCTATCTTGTTGATTACTCATGCTAGCAAAGGGATTGGTAGGAATGCATAAAGTACTTACACCCTTCCACTCGATTAAGAAGGCATCTCCTAGAGATTGATAACTGTGACCCACTCTGGAGCAAAATTGATTGCACTTGCAGTTCTTCCTTGTCATGAAGAGGTCTATTGATGGTGTGCCCCACTGGTGAAAGATGTCACATAGGGGTGTGTCGCTGATCTCCCATTCGTGTTCCAGCTGAAATTTCCTGCTCAGTATGTTGGCTGTTGTGTTCATGCATCCTAGGAGGTATGATGCGGATACGTCTATATCTTGACTTATGCACTAATTCCAAAGCTTTATGGCTTCAGTGAAGAGTGAATTAGAGTGGGCGTCCGCTTGCCTGTTTATATAAAACATGCATGCCATGTTGTATATCACGATCTGGACTGATGTGGTTTATTTGTGGCAGGAAGTGGGCACATGCTTTGTGTAACACTCTTAATTCGAGAAGGTTGATGTGTAATTGTGCCTATGCCTGAATCCACTGACCCTGGACAGTGAGGCCTTCCATGTGTGCCCCATCCTATCAACGTCCGTAGTGATTATGACTGATGGTATCCGCTTTTGGAATAGTATGCCTGTGCATAAGTTGCCTGGGTTTTTCCACCAGTCCAGAGAGTCCTTGATTACCGGAGATACTGTTAAATTTTTGTTCATTTTGTGCCTGTTTAGAGTGAAGACTGAACGTAGCCAACCTTGGAGGCCTCTCATGTGCAGTCTGGCGTGTTGTACCATAAAGGTGGCAGCTGCCATATGGCCCAAGATTCACTATCGTGTGAAATCTTTGAACTGGTAGAACTGCTGTTGCCGTGATTGAATCGAGTTGTGCCCCTATAAATTCTAGGGTTTGCGTTGGTGTTGTGACTGATTTCTGAAATTAGTTCCTGGAGAATGCATATGGTTGTCTGTGTATTGTATTCTGCCACTGCGTACGTTGGGCTTCGGAAAAGGCAGTCAACCAGATAAGGAAAGATTATGATGCCTTAGCATCGTAGATGTGCCGCAATCACGAAGAGTACCTTGGAAAACACTCGTGGTGCAGTGGATAGGCCAAAGGGTAACACGGTATATTGGTAATGTTCCCACTCGGCTGTAAACCGAAGGAACCGTCGATGGTGGGTATATGGTAACATGAAAGTAAGCGTTCTTTAGATCGAGGACTGAGAACCAATCTCCTCGTTCCAATGCAGGGATGATTGTTGCTAATGTGACCATTTTGAACTTTTGAACACAAATGTTCTTGTTGAGCGATCTGAGATCTAGAATTGGTCTCCGCCCCCCGTTTTTCTTCTATGTGAGGAAATATTGGGATTAGAATCCCCTGCCCCTGTATTGATGCAGAACCCTCTCTATTGCTCCAGGCTGTAGTAAATGTAGCACTTCCTGCTGCAGCAGTTGCTCATGGGAGTGGTCCCTGAAGAGGGATGGGGAGAGTGGGTGGGCGGAGTGGATGTGAGGGGGATGGAGTAGCCCATGTAGATGATTTCTAGGGACCATCTGTCTGTGGTGATTGCTGCCCACCCTGGTGAAAAAAGGGCACAATTGGTGTCCATAAATGGTCAGTGTTCCTGCCTGCGAGGTGTCTCTCAGACCCTTGACCAAACCCTCAAAATGATTGTTTGGGCTGAGTTGGTTGAGAAGAGGTGGACTGATTAGACGTTTGCTTTCTCCTCTGTGGATGCTGTTTTTGTCTATAGTTATTGTAGGGCCTTTGTTGGCGATTAGATGCAAAGTCTCTCCATTGGTAAGTCTGGTATCTTCACTGTTTGAAAGATGGTGTACATATGCCCCAGGTTCTGAGGGTCTTTCTGGAGTCCCTCATAGAGTGCAATATCTTATCCATCTTCTTTGAAAATAATTTGTCTTTATCGAAGGGTAAGTCTTTGACTTTTGTTTACAGGTCTTTCAGGATGCCAGACAATTGATGCCAGGAGGTGTGGTGCATAGCAATGGCTGTGGCTGTTGTGCGAGCTGCTGTATTGGCTACGTCTAGAGCTACCTGCAGAGCCATCCGTGCAATCAGCTGTCTCTCCTCTACTAAGAATTTTAATTGTGTCTGCCTATCGTCGAGTAAGTATTGCTTTAGCTCGCTGATTTTGCCATAGTTATGGTTGTATTTGGCCAGTAAGGTGTTATAGTCGACCACTCTAAATTGCAAAGTTGCTGAGGAATATACCTTGCATCCAAACAGGTCCAGGCATTTACTGTCCTTGTCACCTGGAGTGGATTTAGGCTGGGCTTGTTTGGTTCTGTGATGCACTGCATCCATCACCAGAGAATTTGATGGCACATAGTATTTCCTATCAGCCCTCTTACAGGTTGGAGGGACTGACGCTGGTGTTTGCCGGATGGTATCAGCAGGTTGCATTATGGCATCGTTGATTGAAAAGGCTATTTCAGTATTGGCTGAAATGTGCAGTATTTGAAGTAATTTGTTTTGGGTCTCTTCAACTTCCTGAAAAGGTATGTCTTGTCATATTGTCACATGTTTGAATAAGTCTTGAAACTCTTTGAAGTTGTCCGCTGTGGTTGGAGGAGGAGGCATTATTGCTTCATCAGATGAGGAGGATGATTAGTGGGGAGAATAATTCTCCAACTGCATTCCATCACCCAATTCTTCCAGGCCTTCATCATGGGTAGATGATGATGGAGCAGATTTGTCTAAGGTTGTGGCTGATGTTGATGGCATGTGATGTTGAGTAGTGTGGGATGTGCACAGATCTCGTGTGCTGTGTGAGTGGGAAGATCTCTGAGAGAGAATCTTCATTTGCTCAATCCATTCCCTCATAGTTCTTTCAATCTGAGCCAGTGATTTCAGTGAGGCCATATTCTCTTCTGTCGGGGGATTGATATGGGGAGAAGACTCCCTCATGTAAGCCTTCTTCATCGTTGCTGGATAGTGGTGTAGGAATGGGAAACATAGAAGACTGTGATGCCTGAATACAAGGCGATCTATTAGTGCTGTAGATTGAGGAGTGAGAAGGAGGCGTGCCCACCTGTGTACTGTACCAAGAGTGTGTTACTACTGCCAATGGTGCCGAGATTGAGTGCTCTTTTGGTGTGATTGTCGGTGCCAATGATGGTGATGGCACTGAGGGTGTTGCTGAGGGCGATGGCATGCATGTCAGTGCAGCTTTCAGCACCGATTTGGCTGGGGTAGACGGTACCATACTTGTGGTTTTTCGGCTCGGTGCTGATGAGAACTTGGTTCCGGTGGTGCTGGCAGAGGTAGGTGCTGTAGTTGAACTCTCCCTTGGAGTTGACGATACGGGAGGTAAAGACCTGGCTGGAGACCACTTAGATTTTGATGAGTCTCTAACAGGCAAGGTCATGGCTCTCTTCCTTTTCACATTGGAAGTTTGAGCTGTAACATTGCCTCTTTCTCTGGTCTCCGACTTGGAGGTAGGCTGTAGGGATTTCTCCACTAGAAAAAGTTTAAGGTGGAGGTCTCTCTCTCTTCAGGTTCGCGCCTTAAGCTTAGAGCAGTGCGTACACTTGGCTGGGATATGGCTCTCTCCTAAGCACCTTACATAGAGAGCATGCCCGTCAGAAACTTATCTATCTTAACTAACACGTATTGTGACTAAAACTATGACTAAACTATGTCTAAATTCACTAATTTTTATGATTTATCTTGAGAAAGGAGTGCTGCGGAGCTCCGTCTCAGGCCAGGGACAGTTGAGAAGGAACTGAGGGGGTCGGGCCACACGAGCGGCAGTTAGGGCACCAACAATGTTGCGAGACACCACCCACACATGCATGTTCTGTACAGGCACTGTTGCACAAATCTCCGATTGATAGCACCCACAGGGACAATACTTGAAGAAGAATCTTCTCAAAGAGATCAGGTTGGTCTGGCATGATCTGCCTTTTGAAAAGCCATGTTATATTTTGTCCCAATTACCATTTATCTCTGTCTTTAATTACTTTTTCAAAATTTATTCTAAGACCTCCCATACAATTGAAGTCAAACTAATAAGCTTGTAGTTCCACAGATTATTTTTTCCCCCTTTCTTAAATATACGCACTATATCTGCAATTCTACAGTCATAGTGTACAACCTCTGAGTTTACAGAGTCATTAAAAATCTTTGCTATGGGATTTGCAATTTCCTGTGCCAGATCCTTTAATATTCTTGGATGGAGATAATTTGGGCCCCCTCATTTGGTCCCATTAAGCTGTATAAGTTTGACTTCCACTTTGGATGTGGTAAGTTCTACTTCCATATCCTTGTTCCCATAAGCCACCCTGCCATTACTCCCAGCCTCTCATTACCTTTATTAAAAAATGAGGCAAAGTATTTTAGGTGTTAGGCCATACCTAAATTATCTTTAATCTCCATTCCATTCTCAGTGCTTAGCAGTCCCACTTCTTTCCTTGTTTTCTTTTTATTTATATGGCTAAAGAACTTTTTATGAATGGTTTTGATTTTCTTTGCAAGATCCAGCTCTGCTGGGCTTTAGGCAGGGCTCACTCTTTTCCTACATTTCCTCATCTCCAAAGATAGCTTTCCTTACTGATCCAGCTCTTCTTCCATTCCTTGTAGGCTTTTGCTTTCTCTTAATAATGTGTTAGAGATGCTTGTCCATCGAGTTTGGTCTGCAACCCTTCCCTACAAGTTTTTTTCCCCCTTGGTTAGGATGCAGACCCCCCCCAGCTAGTTTCTGCCACTTTGACAAAGTAATTTCAAGCCTCTTCCACATTCAGATGCTTGAGTTCTTCAGTCCATTCAACTTCCCTAACTAATTCCTTTCCTTTTTTAAGTTTGCCCTTTTGAAATCAAGGACTTTGGTTGCAGACCTGTTTTTGTTTATCCTTCAGTTGAGTTTAAACTGAATTAACTCACGATCACTTGAACTAAGGTTGTCCTATACAAGCAGGTTATATGTGAGGTCCTCACTACTTACCAATACTAAATCTAAAATGGCATCACCTCTTGTTGATTCAGTGACTATTTTGTGAAGAAATATGTCCATCATATCCAGGCATATCTGGGCCCTACCATTATTAGTAGCATTTGTCCTCCAATCTATATCTGGGAAATTAAAGTCTCCCATAATCACACAATTCTTAGTAGCATTCATTTTATTAAAAGTATTACAGGTCTCTACCATATCCAAATTGGATCCTGGGTGGCTGTAGCAGACCCCAACTACTTTCCCAGTGAAGCTTCTGTTACCATTCTTCTCCAAAATGATTTTGACCCAAACAGATTCCATTGTATCCATTCCACCATTTCTAATTCCTCTACAGTCTATCTCATCAGTAATATACAATGCTACTCCACCACCTTACTTTTATTTGTTTTTTCTGAACAGCACATACCCTTCAATACCAATATTCCAGTCATGACTTCTATTCCACCATGTTTCTGTTCTCTCTCTAATATTCGGTTTCACTTCCTGCACCAGTCTAGTTCCTCTATTTTGTTTCCCAGGATCCTTGCATTAGCTACTGCCATCTTAGCTGTTTCTGCTTGACCTCGCCCAGATTCCTTGCCAGATTAGGTACAGTCATTTTACTATCAATATTGCCTACCTAACTGTTGCTATTATTGATATTGGTACTGTCTTTCCTCTTGTTGTCCATTCTCCATCGTTGTATCCTCTATTCCTTGATTTCCAGATCAAGAATTGTCTTGTCTTGTCTGCCTTTGCTCTCTGCCCCTAGGGCATAGAGACAGGTAGAATCCCATCTGAGCCAACAATTCCTTGAGCATCTTCCTGACAGACACCACACCGTTCTGTAGATCAACTCTGGTGACAGGTCTGTCTCTTCTTCTTCTTAGTTAGGAGTCCCCTGCCTCTTCCTGGTGTTGGTGCGATTCTCAGGCCTGCCCCCTTCTGTTCTTCTTTCTGGCTGGAAGTCTTCTGTTCTCATTTCTGAGAGTCATCCTCCTTTCTTCTGGGGCTCTGGCTATCTCCATTGACTTTTTCCTCTTTCTTAAAGAATTAATTAGCTGCTCTTCTCTTCTTCCTTGCCCTCCCATCTTTTTTTACTGCCTGCTTTTCCTATTCATTTTCCAACTCAGGAAACCTGAGTGAACCTGTTCCCCAGCTCTGTTTCTCCTTTGCTAGTCAGTCTTTTCCTCTGCTTTGTTTTCAGTCACATGCTTCCACAGGCCACTTTCTTCCTCCAGCAGTCTAGTCTCGCAGTCCTCTTGTCCACCATGCATCTGCAAGTCTTGAGTTTTCCCTTCAGCCTCCTCTCTCCTTCCCTCCATTACCTGCTCAAATCCCCTTCTAAACTCAACCACAGTTTTTAAGTGTATCTCCAAACCTCTGATCTTTTCTTCCATCAGTTTTATCATGTGCCTTTTCATACAGACAAAGCACTTTTCAGGTACTTTCCAGAATAATGTGCATCCCACAGCTTTGACATTCAGTCAATTTAATTGTCTCTTCCATTCTTTGGGTCACTACTACTGCTGCCTCTCTAGCTGTCATAGCCTTCCCTCCTAAGCTCCTGTGAAACAACAACAACTCTCACACACACCCCCAAACTCCCATTTTCAGCTATTTGTTGGCTCCTGTGACATGGTTCAGGGCTCTGATTCTGCATAGATTAGGATCCAGAAGATGCAGGCATTTTGTGGTGCTGTATCCTGTTAAGTGACTGATATTACTTGGCCAATCACTAATAAAACAGGGAAGAAGAGGAAAAAACATGTCCAGCTTTAGAAGTAAGAGGAGTTATAGAATTTTAAATTTTAAATGCATTTTAAGGTGTTTTATTGCTTCTTGATAATATAACGCTTTGATTATTTGTGTAAAAGGGTAGGATAAAAAAGGATAAAAAATATAGCTGGCTCTGTAAATTGACTTAGCTTTGTATCTTCTATAACATGTATATGAAAATGAAAGATGATGATAAAGATTGGAGAAAGAAGAAGCTAAAGAGCAGCTCCATGAATCAGTGGAAGCAGACAAAAGCTACGGGGCAAGACAGAGAGAAAAGAATAAAAGCAAGCAAGAAAAAAGAAAGAAAATAAAGGAAGCTCAAATCCAGCAAATGATAACTTGGGGGAGGAAGAGGGGGGGAATAGCCACTGTGAGATAGTGAGGGCAGAGGGCAGTAGGAGAGTGCAGGAAGGGAGGTATGTGAGCCCAAGAATGCTCAGGGCTGTGTTCCCTGTGGATTAGCTAAGTGCCATTAGGGGGCAATTAGGGGCAGCTGGGGCCAATGAAGGACCGGCCAGGAGCCTCATAAAAGCCCTCCACCCCCCCCCCAAACAGTCAGAGCACAAGCAGGAGGAGTGTGCTGTGCATCGGAGTGACGTGGATCGAAGTGAAGGGGAGTGGTGAGCTGACTTACAGTGAAGGAGCAGAACGGAGTGCAGAGGCCGGTGGACAAACGGAGGTATCCAGCTCAAGGAGCCAGAAGGAGTGGGAAAAGTAGCCCAGGGGAAGACAGTGCAGCTGGGAACACGGTGCCAGCAGCACATAGCTGCCTCTCCTAGAGCCCCTGGGCTGGGACCCGGAGGAGCGGGTGGGCCCGGGTCCCTACCCCCCTCCTTAGGGAAGACGGGGTGACTGGACACATCTGGCCCACTAGAGACAGTACAAGCGTGGGACCCACCAGAGGGGAGCTGACGGCTGCCACACCACTTAGATATTTTTAGTGTTAAGAGACATTTCAGTGTCTGTCAGTGGCACAGGTTTGCTGCATCAGACCTTAGTCTTCACTGTTCCAAAAATCAAAGCAAGGCTGATGCTTATTTGTTTGGTTTTTTTAAAACACACTGTCAGGGAGGAAAGGGGATGTCTCATAGGTCTGATAATTGGTGGCCTGGAGGTGTAAACCTATTTAAATTCAGCCCATGCAGCTGGTAACTGAAAAATAGCAGCCTGTGAAGATGGCTCTGATGAGCATTGTACTCTGATTGGATCCCACCAGCCTTACCTTTTAGAGGTTAAGCAAAATCTTGGGCTGGCTTTGACTACCACTCATAATGTTAACTGGCAACATTAGTGATAGTCTTAGCTGAGAAACCAAAGCTTGAAAGGGCAGGGCTTCAAGTATTTTGTCAATAGTAGAGATGGTTCCTTCAGACTAGAATTCCAGTACATTGTTGGGGTAGTGTGCAGAAGCTTATACTGATGCTGTATGAAAACTAAATTCTTAAGGGGTGAAATCCCAGTCCTACTGAAGTCAATGGGCATTTATCCAGCATTTTTCAGCCAGACTTAAAAATGAGCAGTTGTTATATTCAAGAAACTCCAGATCTATACATTGCAATGGATTGGATGGAGTATTAGTGTCTCAGTTTGTTAGGTCACTAGCCTCACTGATCACTGCTTGGAGACAGTGTTTTCCAGACCAAGCCTCACAACAGGATCTCAGTCTAGAGTGTTACACTCTGTGGAGTTTTAGGACATTTAAAAAATGGACCAAATCATCAGCAGGTTCTCTTCTGATCCAGAAAAGGCAAGATAATTTCAGCCCAATCACAGATTGAAAGAAATGTAACTGCTTTTTAAAATGAACCTGCTTGCTCATAGAGGCTAAATTCTGTTACACTATTACTTCTGTCTTGTGACTGGCATTCTGGTATGTTTGACTTAAGAACGTATTTCTACATAACTATTCACCTTTTAATAGTAGCCAGAAGCACACAGTATCAAAGTTTAGAGATTGGGCAGTTTTGGCTTCAACACTCTCAGTCCTTAAGATTAATTTATTCTTTGAAGCAAGTTGAAAAGCTTCCTGCCTAGAGGAATCACTCAAGGCCTGTGAGCAGTTTGTTCTAGACTGGATCTAGTTATTCATGAGATGAAATCCTAATTAGGTCAAATTCCAATACTAGGCAGTGATTTTTACATACATCTTGGACTTTCTAACAGTTGTTCAGTTCCTCTTTACAGGCCTAATGATGTGTCCATTACGAAGTTTTCCCAGATCAGACGCCTTTCTGAGACTTGTTGAGGTGGAGTTCTGTTTATCGTCTAACAGTTGAGTTAGTTCCCTTCTATCAACCCTCTTGTCTCTGGTAACATCTTTTTCAAGCCCTGTCTGGCAATGGTGAAATTTTTCCCCAAATTCTAACTGGCTAAAAAACTGAAGACTTAAGCCAGCTGGAGCTAAAGCAAACGCTAGCTTACACGTGACCTAAACACATTTTAAAACATGCTCTGTTTTTGGTTCTAGGCAATAAACTAACGTTTAACCAATTGCTTTGAGTTAAGTTGATGCAAGCTGAGCTGAAGATCAAGATTTCACTAGTTACAACATAGTGACTATTCTATTAAACAGGAGCATCTTTCCATTTCATGCTCTGCTTTTGGAAACTTATTTGCTGGCTGTTACAACTTAAGCTTTTTTGCTTCATTGCAAGCTTAGAAACATAGTAACTGCCATACCAAGAAAGGGTAGGGCCATCCATTTCATTATTCTGTCCTCCACAGCAGCCAATTTTGATGCTTCAGGAGAGGTGCAAACAATTATAGAATAACTCTATCCACAGAGGAAGTTTCCTTTTAGTCCTTTGCAGGAAGGTGGTTAGTTTATGCCTTGAAAGCTGAGAGTATATTCTTTTCAATTTTTTACCCTACCTGGTGTAATTGTGGATATTTTCATTCTGCAAATGCTTAATCCTTTCTTGAATCCCCCTAAACCCTTGATCTCCACAAGCTGTGGCTTTGAGTTTCACAGGTTGCAGTGTATCAAAGGGTATTTCTATTAATCAGTTTTAAATTTATCATTCAGCTTCTCTGAATGTCCCCCTAATCATTTATGCTAGGAGGATAAACAAGAGCCCTGATTTACCTCTTCTTCTATAGCATCATTTTGTATTTCTAGCCTGTGTCTTTCATCAACTTTTCAAATAGCCCCAATCTTTCAGTCTCTCTTTACACGGAAGTTTTTCTCTAACCGATGAGGACATCCCCTTATGCTCAATTCCTGTTTCTACTATATCCACTGTTAGGGTGGCCAGACCCAAACAGTACTTTAGTTTAGGGGGCATAATATCAGTTTTTCATTTTCAATATTTTTCTGTCCAATATCCTACACCCTAACATTGTCTGCTAGGATTGCCTATTTTTCCTGAAATAGTGACAACCCTCAGTCTTATCTAACCATTTCAATTCTTCCCATGTTGAATGGGTGGACAAGTCAGCTGCAGGCCTACAGCAAGCATGAAAGGACAGTCCCTAAACCAAATTTCAAAATAATTTGAAAGGCATTGTTAGTTCCACCTCTGAAGATATGTTTTAAATAAAAATCAGAGAAAAAAAAGTTGTTACATTATACATAATATATATTATACATATTATATGTATAATATATTAATATAATATATTCTATTTTGTTTTTTATATATTCTATTATATATATTCTATTTTATTTTATTCTATTATATTTTATATATATTCTATTATATATAATATTATACTTGTTACATTTTTCTATTAGAACTAGAATGTATAGTAAGATTTTTAAATGTTTGTTTCTTCACCAAAAAAACCAGGCTGAGAAAGAAGCAGACAGAAGCTTCTGTGGCTTACCAAGGAGTCATCTACAAAACCTCTCTGCTGCAAACCCCCCAAGGTAACCACAGAACAAGAATTAGTTATTAAGTGTAGAATTTCACTAGACCTTACCTAATGTTTTGTTTAAAACTGCTCAGAAAATAAGAGTCACTAACATCCAGCAGATTAAGGTGAAGGCTAGCGTCTACATTGTAAAAGCCACTTAATTGTAATTGGTTTGTACAGTTATTACGGATCATATTAGTTTAATAAAATTGTTTTATGAAAAACACTTAAAACAAATGAAGGGTAAAGTGTATATTGTCTGTAACCAGTGCCACACCTTAGTTAATATTCAGCATCTTTGTTTCATTTGAAGTTTTAGCTAAATCTTTTACAGCTGGCTTCTTAAATTGACATAAACAGTTATTCATCATACTTTGTAATAACCAGTGAAATTAAAACGATTAAAAAAATTTTCAGTACATGTATTTAATATGAAACCAGTAATTACTTTTCTATTTTTTATGTACAGAACTCTAAAATTATGCCTGAAAGTTGGACAAAGCAGCTTTCCACCTGGACTCCCCTTTTTGAACAACGTAATTTATGTGGTAATGAACATTACAAATAAGAAAAATTTAAGTAGCCAAACTATGGCCTGACAATGGTCAGCATTGCCACAGATCCTATATGACAATTTCTGTGCTACAGTGTAATCAAGTGTTCACTCATTTCTATTTAAGAAGTTAATGAGGACAGAAAGGTGAGCTGTTCTGGTCCAAAGCATAAAGTAAATTTTGTAAGCAAAAACTAATATACAATAAGAACAAAAGATGAACAGTAGTTAGTGATGTCAGAAGTGATGTCCTCAGACAATTGCAGCCCTAGTTGCATTTTTTTTTTTAAAAGACCACCAATAGCCCAAGAAATTATGGCCCTTTATGGGACATAGAGATCTGAAGCAAATGCCTATTTTTACGTAAGCATCTGTAGTCAGCAATTTCAGAATCATTAACATGCTATGGTGCATAACACACAAACCGTATACGTTGCAAAAAAGCTCTGATCATGGGAGAGTATCACTTTTCAAAGTGGATGCATGACATTTTAGAGCAAATTTAAACTTTTCAAAACTCACAGTATTAATATTAACTAGTAAAAAGTGTGTTTAAGTACAGAAGTTTACCTAGAATTTTAAAGCAGAATGTCTTGTGATACTTAATTCTCTCCTTGGCAATTGTCACCCTATCAACCATGTCCCTCTCACATATCCTACAAAAATAAATATATAAACAAATAAATAAAAATTGAAGACTATGTTGGGAAGTTATAGGAACGTCTGACACTATCAAAAGAATTTAAGTTATGGGGAGTATCTTTTGTCTGCTATCAAGGAGCTCAGTACACAGTTGCATTTATTTTATTTTTATACATTCTATAATACAGGCAAAGTTCTCGTCCCATACAAAGAACAAGTTTTTTATGCAGTGTATAGAAAGCCATAGCCAGTTGTACAATCAACAAGGCTCAGACAGACTAGAAGTGTAATGGACAACTTCATCTTCAGACTGCACTGTAAGAAGAGATTTTCCTATAAATGTAGTTTTAGATTGGCGATCTTGGTGTAATAAACAGCCTGGGTCCCAAGTTTAAATTCTCAAGACCCCATCCGTGTAAAAAACAAAACAGCACATGTTTGTTAGTGACATGTCAAGAGAGGCTCAAAACAGGTACCCAGACAGCTTTCTAGATATGTGTACCTACAACACCTGCATCATATACATACATACCTAGCAGGTGTGAATGCCATTTTAGCCCCCCTTAACTTTTGAGGCACCAAAACAACTCAAAATAGTTTTCAGGATTATAAGAAAGGTGTAGGACACAAATACAGAACGTACTAATAAAATATGAAAAAAACGTTTATTTCTGAAAATACTTTAATACACAAGTTCCACATTCTATATCAAGCACTCACATTTTGGAATGTCCTCTCATTAGAGAACTACAGATTAAAAAAATTTCATGAGATCAAGCGCTCAGATTATGTACTGAATTTTAATCTGTCAACATATAGCACTACTTTATTATCAGTACAATTCTTAGTTGTTGCAGCAAACCGATAACTAGCTAGCTCCTCTTACCACTGATCACAAAATGAACTAGGTCTAGCTTTTTTCTGTCTTTCAAATAAGTCATTCACAGTACAAAAAATACATGTAAAAGTTAACAGTTACAGCAAAGTTAACACAATGTATATATTTATTTTAAGGATAGATGTAAAAAAGGGTTAAATGCTTGCAGAAAAATCATTGCAAGTTTTCCTACAAACATGCTCTGCATGTTGCAAAATTTTAAACCAAAAAAGTCAACTATTGCATTACATTAGTGCAAGTTCTAGTCTGCTATGTTCAACATGTTACCATTAGAACAGTGGTGAATGCATACATTTAATATTTTATGGGGGTATAGACATGCACAATTGACAGTTCAAGGGACTGATCCTGCAGTCCTTGCCCATGTGAACAGCCACACTGTTTTCAGTGGGGCTGCTCTTTGGAGCATCTTGGGAGTACTGCAGCTTGATTTATCAAAACAAGACATACAATCCTGTTATCTACTTTCCCTTTGAATTGACTTCAATGCCTAAATTTACCATTTGGTTATGTTTTGTCACTGCTGCCTCTTTGCTGAAATTTCACAGTGAACATTACATTTTTTATTTGGGATCAGAGCTTGGAGTTGTTTGTTTTCTTGTTTAAGATGGACAGAACATTGTGCTCCTTAATGAAAAGAAAAACAGTGTAGTTTTGCTAACATGGTATTCTCAACTACTTTGGAATTTTAATTGTTCTGAATGGATAAGGGGTAACAGTTACATCAAATATAAATTGACATTCAAGAGGTGACAGTTCAAAAAATTAAACACATCAAAAGGTTTGATTTTCCATACGACACACAAGCAGATTTAAGGGTTTAGAATCTAAATTCTGCAAAATGCAGTTAGTTTGCAAACCTCTGGAAAAGATTTAAATTTCTTGGATAAATTATTCTAAATGAAGCATTGTTCCAGAGAATGATGTAAAAGAATGTGTAATGTTTCTTAAAATTTACACTGCAGTGACTTTAGGGATTAGGAAAGTGTGAAGTTGTGTGTGTGTGTATATCCTCCTGGAAATTAAGGAGACATCAGAAATTAATTCACATCACACATGCAGAAAAACAAATATCCAGCTCTTTTCTCATACAGCCTTCTTCCAAACACAACAGACAAGAATGGAGGACAATTTAGAAATATGTATTTGGTAAAGTACAGTATGTTTCTTATGAGGGTTTATAGCACAACAGTCGTCTTACTAAAATAGTCTTCTTCCAGTAACCTAAGTAAGTAAATCAAATGCACTCCTGGAAGCTATGTCCAGCAGAGATATTTTATCCCCTCAATATAGCATCTATTTTAGGAAAGGAATGCAAGGATGAGAGACCAGAAACAAACCTCTATTAAGGTTTATTTTATGTTGAAGTCTATTTGCAAGACTGAGTAATATTTATAAACTAGACATCCCTCTAGGATGGTCATCTGTAAGTACCTGAGGCCATCCAATAGAGAGAGAACGCCATAAGGAGTTCATGGTGTGACAGTTCTAATAGAAAACTAACTTTTACAAGGTAATGTTGATAAACTAGATGGATTGAAAGAATGAAACTTGACCAACACTAACACTCTGGCTACTCTTATGTAAAAGCCAAAAAATCTGCAGATGACAGCATGTCTTTTAAAGGAAATTGTTTTTTAAAAACTGCACAATACATCCACCTTCAAGGAAGAGTTTGCACTTCTGGGTTAATGATGGCTTCAGGAATACCCAACAACAAATTTGGGCTCAGTCTGATAAAAATTGCAAAGAAACAATCATTCGATTCTTCAATCACATTGTGCATAGCATACAATTCCAGATTATTAGATCAGCAGTCATTACAGGTCATTAGACTGACAAACGAGCGTACAGCTAGAGTGTGGAAATCCACTTTATCAGCATGTGCGCTTAATACCTCACAAGATAGTCTTGATAAAAATGAAATGAGCATCCTTAACAAGGACAATACTGCACTTTCTCCCTGCCTTTACTGTTTTATCTTGAATCCATGTGGCACATAACTCTGGCAGGACCAATTTTGGGAGATTAGTTAGAAAACACAGCTTTTTGCATTACAGTATATAGTATGCTTTCCATGCTGGGTAGGCCAAGAGCATGGTTTTAATTACCTGAAATAACATATCCATCACTTTTCAGTTCCCTCTCTAAGCAATTGGGGGTAGCATTTTCAAAAGTGATCAGCCATGGCCCAATTTGTCATCCACTTTAGCATGAGCAGGGGTAGGCCAACATCAAGTACTTTTGAATATCCTACCATGTGTGGTTAACACTGGACCACCTATTTCCCCTTAGTACAAAATTCAATTGCATTAAACAGTGATGAAGTTATATGGTGCTACCTCATCAGATTTAAATCTGCTACAAAGAAAGTACAAGAAAATAAAAAGTATAACAACTTTTTGCACCAAAACAAGGGAGGCAACATATGAAAAGGTACAAATATATTTTAACTTCTAAAATAAACATACTGTATATGAGGGTGACCAGATTCCCGATTTTACAGGGACAGTCCCGATACTTGGGGCTTGGTCTTATGTAGGCACCTATTACCCCCACCCCACCCCAATTTTTCATATGTGCTATCTGGTCATCCTACTGTACACACTTATCTTCCCAAAACTATACTCAAATAGCAATTGGAGAAGTCTTATTTTTCGCCCCTCTATCCAGTAAGATCTCCCGTTTTAAAAGGAATTACTTTTAAAATATATACATTTTTAACATTTTCTTTAGTGTTTGATTGTAACTTAGTCTTAATCTTGAAAATTATTTTCTACTGATTGTCTTTTATCCCCACCACACACATCGGGCAGTTTTTCCCTCTGAATTCCTATGATGCAGGAGCCAACATGGCTACTTATTACTTTGATATTTTGTGTTTACATAAGCTTCAGCGATGTCAGTAGGAATACGCCTAAGCAATGCAAATACTGCTTGTTAGTTAATTGCTGCTGAAGAATCAGCAGAGGCAGAACAATTTTTTTTTTTTTTGGCACAAAGACCCTACAAAAATAATTTTTAAAAATGCTGCAATTAACTGGCTTTTTTAAATTTAAAAGAGAATCTGGAGCACATTATATCCCTACTCAATTTTAAATAGGTCAAGGAAGGCTGGGTCCAAAGTAACCAGATAGTGCTCTTTAATTTCTTTGCTTTTCCAAAACAACATGACTGGATCAGATGCTGTTTTGTAACTTTACTGACATGGTACTGGATTCAAAGTTGCATTTCTCACATCCAATACAATGACAAATACTCTATCATGGATCTTTCATTATCATCACCCCTCCTAAGCAGCAATTTTTTCCACACAGTCTTGTGCGGCATTCTTACTCATTTTGCATAACAGCACCATATGCAAAATGTGTATTAAAAATATTATGAAAAATAATTCTTGGAGGTACACAGCAACTCCAGCTATTTCTCTAATAAAAAGTAACTTTGTAATTTTAGTTTTATTCACCCAAAGGCCAGTCCACATTGTTAACCAACATCCTGGATTCCCTACTCCCTTAAAGCAAGTAAGTATTTGTTTCTTGCTTAATTATCCAGATATCACTAAACTGAATTCAGGGAAGTTTTAACAACAATGCTACTCTTTTATATACACATGGTCAGAATGAGGGGATATTTTAGATAATGAAAATGCTGACAGACTTGTAACCATGGCAGTGCTATCAGGCATCAATGTAATACAATAACTCAATAATGAGATTTGACCAAATCCGATACTAAAATAGTAAGTTATACCATTCTCATGACACAACAGTAGCATTCCAGTATTGCTATGGCACTTCTTTAGGAGTGCAGTGATTTGCTGACCCTTCACCTATTCATGCTGAGTGGGTTATGGTTTTAGGCTATGGAAAGCAAGACGACTCATCACTGCTCACTATGCTAAAACTACTGTTATTCCCTAATAAACGGCTATGCTCTTCTATTCAATTTTTTATGAAAGGCAGTGGTTACTAAACATAATTAAGAACTGGAATTTCCCAGGTGCAAATTCAGTCAGACTCTGTGAATTCTGGGAAATCACTTGATCTCTGTGCATCCATTAACCAGCAATTAAACTGGATAGGGACAGGATCTTCCTGAAAAAAAATCACCTGCTGCATCCCAGTTAGGTTTTCCATACTAGGCAAGTTAAAATAAGGTAGCACTCAAAGACAAATTGCTACATGGAAGCAGAAAACAGAAAAAAGGTAGGTTACAAAAACTCACATTAAATGATTAAAGGAAATATTAAAATATTTCTATGAAAATAATATTTCTCCCAAAAAGATTGCTCCAAAGTGCGGGTGGCTGCCCCACAAAACAAATGAATTCTACTGTTACACTGATAAACAGTACATGACAGCAATTCTGGCAGAGTGGAGGCTCAATGGAACTATTTCGCTTTGTCATTACAAAATCCCTCTGTCCCACACACATCCTTTTCCTTAGGCTTTCTATCTACTATATTAGGAATATAATTACACTGTAGTAACAGACACAGCTTTGCTGAGTTCTACTACCTTCAAAAGACATTTAATATATTTGCAGCTTCTCCCTGCCCCCAATCACAAAAAAAAGCCTCTTTACAGTCATACATTTGCAATGGGCCAACCAAATTTATAAATTAAAAATGCATATGCAACACAGAGGGTATTCTCCTGGCTGTCAACACACAAAAAGGATACACAATGAAATAGTTAAAACACAGCACACCGTATTACACTTAAAATGTTTCTCATTTCAAGTTTATTAAAACTTTAGCAGTACAAATGATCCAAGTTGTAGATTATCAAAAGACCAAACTGAAGTCCACATTAAAAAAAAGGGGTTCCCCAAAATGCCTCAAACTTTGAGACAGAATGGAAACAACAAGTCCACAACTCATTCACGTCTGTCTTCATCTGTTCCAGGACTTGATTCGTGATCAGACTTTTTATCCTTACGATGGGCATGGTCTCTTTCCTGACTCTTTGATTTTTGGTTAATTTCTTTTTCTTGCGAAGATCTGGTCTTTTCTTTTTCCCTACTCTGGTGTGTAGCTGATTTTTTTAATTCTCTATCCTTACTGCTTTGTCTTCTCTTTGAGTCTGGACTTTTATCCTGATCTCTACTAGCCTTTTTATCTTTATTGGTCTCAGGACTACTACTTTCACGGCTCTTTGAACGCTTCTTCCTTTGGCTTTCAATGTCATTTTTCTTATGTGAACTTCTACCTTCTCTGTTCAGATACTTCTCTTTGTTTCTACTTTGACTTTCCTCTCTTTCACAGCTTCTTGAATCTCTCCTCCTCTTATTCTCTTTTCCTTTAGATTTTTCTGGTGTGCCTTTTCTCTCTCTGCTTCTTGATCTTCCTTTTCTTTTTGATTCTTTATCTTGGTTTTTTGAATGCTCTTTACTTCTACTCCGGTCTCTGTCTTTACTTCTAGTTCTGGCTCTCTTCCCCCTGTCTCTGCTTTTGCTTCGTTCTCTTGCTTTACTATTGGAACTATGTTTTCCTTTAGTCTGCTCACGTTCTTTGCTCCTTGATTTTGCATGTTTTTCCCTGTCTCTGCTTTTACTGTGATCTTGCTCATTACTTTTTGATCCTGCACTTTTACACCTCTCCTTACTTCTACTCCTTTCTTTCTCTCTCCCTCTAGAATCATGATGCTTGTCTTTACCTTTCTCATGATCCCTCTCTTTGCTTCTTGATCTCACTCTCTTTTCTTCATGTCTGTTGTGCTTAGAGTCTCTTTCTCTGCTCTTTGATTTCTCTTTGCTTTTGCTCCGGCTTTTAGATTTAGCCCTTTTCTTGGCCTTATTTTTGTTATGCTTATCATCTTTTTCTGAATTTCTCCTTGTCTCCCTGTCTTTACTGCTGGATTTGTGGTCTTTTGTCTTCTTCTCTTTTTCCCCTTTTCTGTTTGGACTCTCAGAGATTTGTCTATGGTCTGATCCTTTTCTTTCCTTTCCTCTCCCTGGGCTTTTTTGAGTATCTTTCTTGTTTTCATTTACTTCACTCCTTGGAGAGAGAAAAATATTTATTTTTAAATCTTTTGAACTAAAGAAACTGCAGACTGAAGAAGTCTGGAAGAAAATAACTTCACTATTGAAACTGCTAATCACCACATAAAGTTTAATATGCATTATCACATCTATATTAATAGCTACACAATTAGCATAACCATGAAGAAAGGTGCGTTAAAGGGGGTAGAGTAAAAATTAAGAAACAGTGACATAACTAAGCCAAAATTAGATAGTCTCAGAATAAAAATATATCACTGTGATACAATATATACAAAAAAGACACTACTGCATTCTAGACAGAAATTCCAATGTATACTGAACTGAAAAGAAAAAGCAGTGTCTTACTTGTCTCCCTTTATCCATCTTTCTCCACTGGAAACTCTCATTCTTTGAGCTCTTTGCATTTCCTGCCTCCAATGTGGAGGAGTCTCACTGCGTCTGAAGCGATCCCTTGACCTGGATCTGGAAGGTGTCCGATAGCGCTTAAGAAGGGAAAAGGAAAGAATGTTAGATATAACAGAGAGTAACATTCTACAGTAGTGTGTCCTCTGTTAGCCAACTAGGGTCACACATCTGGGGGGAGATTCTGAGTGGCACCAACGAGAGGTGCAGCACAGAACTCACAGCTCAGGGGAAGAAGGGCCTAACGCGGATGTATGTCATCTTTAAAGACTGGCTGCTAACATAAATCAGACAGTTCTGAGAGTTGGTCTAATTTACAACATTCCACCAACAGTCTGCCAGTGGACTGCTCAAAACCCTACAGTAACTGAGAATTCACATAGCTGTCTTAGGCTACAAGGACTCTCCTATATCTGATATGTCCCTCCCATCCCCATTACTAGGGCTAAGAGTGGAGGGAATCCTCAGAAGACAGTTTGCAGCTGACTTCCTCAGTTATTCTCCCTCGACTGGATCCAGGGCTTTTAGAGCCAGTTTACACCGCTCTGACCCCTTTACCAGCGAGTATGGGAGAATCTCACCTCTGGACTGCAGTCAGACTTCATAGCAAAAGCACTGAAAATAAAGGTTAACACCTGTATAACATTATCTGGAAAAAACAGTTAGGGAAGAAATATAAAATCTTGCAAAGCAGTTACGTAAGCAAATTTTTGGTTGCACTGTGTTATTGAATTCTGATGTGCAAAGTATCTTGATGCAAATCTACAATCCTTTGTAAACTAGAATATTTTCCCTCCTGAAAATCAATTCAGCCTTCCAGCACATTATTAAGGCATAGGCATCTCACCAACTTAAAAGGTTAAAGAACCATTTAATTTTAAATCTCCGTTTTCACTCACTAATAGGTTCCTCAAAAGATTATTTTTTTCCATGTTTCTCGTGCTTACTCTCTGGGCCAAGAAGCAGCTTTTTTTGCAAGTTTGAGCAAAATGCCTGTTTGGAATTGTAAGTGCATGCTGTGGGGGGAAGGAGAGTGAGTTTTTTGCTTAAAAATGTTTGATCTGGTTTACTTCATTCAAGTATCTCAAAAGTGGCTTTTCAAATATATACTCAGCATATAAGTAGTTCTGGAAGGAATGCAATCTGAGCCACATTTTGAAACAAATGAACATGCAAGAACTTGAAAATATGTACAGAGTGACTAGGGCTCCTAGCAGTTCCAAAATACTTTAAATGAGTTTTATGTAAGAGCCAGATATTATTATTGTTTGGAAGAGAATTGTTGGACTTGAACCTGAAAATCTTTTAGATATTAAATCAAGTTTTAAAAAGCTTTTTTCATCACGATGAATGCTGCTCAATCCTGTCCTGCAATGAAAACTCTCCTTAGCATTTTGCAATGTATCACCAGAGCAACAGATTACAAAATGTTAAAGCTAGCGGTAAAAATTTAAGGGCTATTGCAAATGTTCATTATTGTAGGCCTGTCTTGACATGAGTAATTGGATGCGGCTGAGGCCTCATTTCTTGGGGGACAGGATTCTTGGGGGACAGGTAAATGGATCAGCAGGCTGGAAACAGAACGTCTATACTAGCTAAGATAGGTAAATGGGTCAGTAGGCTAAGAGACAGAACGTTTGTAACTAGTAAAGATAAGGGGGAACACTCAGGAAACCATTTACAATGGACAAGATAAACCTGGAAGGTAAGATGAGGCAAAGAGTATGTACAGCATGCTCTGTGCATGCACAACAAGGATTGGTTTCTACAAAGTGACTAGGCCAATCACAAAATGTGTGGATGCAATGTATAGTAAACACAATGTAATGTGTAAATGTACATAAAGGAAGAGTTTTGCTGTGTAACTTTGGATGTGTGGTATGCCCTGTACCCATCCCCTACAATTGAGCCCAATCAATTGAAGTGTAGTTTGATTGTATGCCAATAAAGAAACCTCAGTTAAGAGTTCAGAGTCAAGCTGAGTACTTGGGACCCAAGTAGATAAGGTCTCGGAGGCTACTGAGTGGACAAGGTCTCAGAAGCCACCCCAACGTACTCCTAAATGGATAAGGTCTCATGTTCTAGCCTGCTTTTTACCATCATTTCAATTAGGTTTGCTTTCAGCTGAAATCGTGATAAAAATGGATACGGCCACTGAAGCTGAATCTACATTTGAGCTCCCACAAATCCATCTGAACTAGGATTAGTATCAGTGGGAATTTTTTTTCTGTTTCCCCTAGTATAGATGATGCCCCGGTGTCCCAGTAGAGAATACAATAGATGCCCCAAACCGGATTTAACAATCTAACTTCAGTGTACTTTTTATTAAAATGTAATCATCAGAAAATAATTTACTTGGAATTCTGTTCTTTAGATTATCGTTATTACAAATTCCTATTCTAAATCTGAAACTCCTGGCACCTAACATGTCAGCACTTAGTTCCACCAAGTTGTTTTTCTGAGCTATGTTTTCTTCTGGTTAATTTTTTTTTTTTTTAATATTAAAAATTTTTCCAGATACATTCCTGGAGTTTTTTGTTCTCTGTAAAGTGGGATTTTGTTGTAAACTGGATCCTTTGAAGAAAACAGCTTACTGGTTTTCTGAAGATTTATATGGATAAAAAGATTACCACTCACTTTTCCCCCAAAGTTGGGGATTGTTTGGGCTTGCTGCTTTTATATAAAAGCAAAGAGTTTCCAAATGAGCAGAAGAGTGGTGGTGTTGGATAATGGAACAAATCAAACAGGTAGGCATGCACCTCCTACCATTTGGTGGCTCAACAACTCAGAGCTTTGAGCTACACACAA
The DNA here is from genome assembly GCF_026122565.2 of Emydura macquarii macquarii. Classification (NCBI taxonomy): domain Eukaryota; kingdom Metazoa; phylum Chordata; order Testudines; family Chelidae; genus Emydura; species Emydura macquarii. Next base: position 76,339,468 of record NW_027131390.1, read on the forward strand.
TTTCTCACCTATCATGCAACAAGATCTGAAATTCAGAGTAAGGGATCTATTACAATTGAACACTATTTCTCAAACCAATATTAAAGCAATTTGGAAAGTGCTTACCAATCTCTTCCACAAACTCCAACAATGAGCATCACAAATTAATGTTACTTTTTCATTGAGACCACTGGCAATAAAGTCATATTTCGCCAGTGATATTTAAGATTTTATAGTTTATTTCAAAATGATTAACAACTCATACTTTTGAACTTTCAGATAATTGGGGGGAGCAAAACGGATGTAATTTTCCTTTAAAAATCAATTTTCTTTTAAATGCATTTACTGAAGCAGTACTGGCTAGTGAATAGACCAGGAACATTAGAGTCAGAACTGCTGGGTTCTATACCCAACTCTATTACTGTCTCACTATGTGATCAAATCACTTAACCTCCATGCCTTAATTTGCCTATCTATAAAATACCTCTGATCTTCCCTCCCAAGAGTGATGTGAAATTGCTTTGAGATCCTCAGATGATATGTGCTATAAAAGTGCAAATCATCACCACATAGCAAGGTTTTTGTTTACACTTACCCTTGGTCCTCTTCCTTTTATTTTCCTTCCAGATCTGGTCACTAAAAGCCTTCTCTGATATGACGACTGGGAGTTTGATGGATTACTAAAATTGAAGAGAATTGATGCTGTCTATTACATTGTTTTAAAAATTGTAGTGGGGGAAAGACAAGAAAAGATCGTTCTCCACTGCTATTTTGGATTAGTTCTTTTGCAAATTAAAGAAGTAAGTTCATATGAAAATAAAGATTAATTCTCACACTCTCCAGTCAGTTCAGATAACAACTAATGGTCATTCTACACTACTTTAAATTTTACCATCCTATTCACTGTATACAAAAGGCATACAAGATTAAGAAATCCTTTTGGAGGCAGAGAGGGAAAAGAAGTGTTCCTTTACATATTTTTTGGGAAAAACTTGGCATAGGAACATCTTGGAACCTCAATATATATGCACATGCCAAAACAAAGTCACTGTGTCATAATATTATAAGCCTTACCTGTCCCCATCCCTATCATTCATCATTTTGTCTAAATTTGTGCTATCTAAATTCTTAAGGATAGGGACCTTGTCTCTTTAAATGTTTTTCTAAGCACTCTTTTGGGTGCTGCAAAAATAAATAATAATTTGCAGTGGAATTACATCTTATGAAACATTTCAGTGACAGCCACAAAGAATGAACAACTCTGTTTAGCCTCAGGATAGATATTGTATCACCATGACTGGTGTTGTACAATATTGACCACACTGACCAACCAGTGTGCTCCAACATGGATCTGGAGAGACCCACTTATAAGGCTGAGGTTCATCTGCCAGGTCCAATGGAACTTCCTCCCACAAGATAATATTGAGGTCAATAGCACAGTAATATTTAAAGAGAGTCATACACACATATCAAGAACAACAGATATACTTTTTAATTTTGTCTAGAATAGAGAATATAATTCCCTAGGCTTCAGGGCACAAGTCAACCACTAGCTGCATGTGGTCAGGAATACATTACCTATATGGGCAGGTTATTTCGTAACTATCCATTATTATGAGGTTTCTTGTACTTGTCTCAGAAATTTCTGTACTGGCTACAGTTAGTAACAGGATACTGGAGAAAATGAACTATTAGTGTGATAAGATATGGCAGTGTGTAGTCCCACTCAAACACATGTAAGCTTACCTCTCTCTTTCTTTCTCCCTGCTCTTCCTTTCTTTTTCTTTTTCATCTACTTTAGGAGGACTTTTTCTCATGAGGAACCTGTTTTCTGGTACAGGAGGGATCTCCTCAGGACGGACAGTAGACAATGGCTGTGCTTCAGGATTTTCATCTTCACTTTCACTGGATGAGCTTTATTTATACACAAACAAAAAGCTATCAATGCTTCAGGTTTAGATATTTGTGTACTTATTTGGGCTTTCCAGGGAAGGCCTCTCAACCTGTCTACATTTAAGTACTTCAGAAGCTTTGTCAACTGAAAATACATACAGAAAAAAATGAGAGAAATTATTTACATGGTCATCAGAGCAATTTAGAAAAGGTCTGAGTTCTGCAGGCTACACTAAATGGTCTTTTTAGTAGCAGTAAAAAAGAAATATAAAGAACAAAAATTGAAAGTTATCAACCCAAATACTTATAAATATTTTAAAGTATTTACACATACAAAACAAAGGCAGAGGTTTCAAAAATAGCAGCCATTTTGCTCCCATGAGGTCTTCACTCTGAGATGTATATTAGGTACTGCAGTACTCTGTACCTCAAAGCAGCACCCTGGAATCCCCATATTCACCACTGTCATACAATTATGATACGTTTTGTACAAAGTATGCCCTTGCGAGGTATTTTAGAAGTCTTAATCTGGTAAACATTAATATCCTGTTGGATTATATGTGCTATCATTGTATGTGAAGTTTTGAAGTTTTGCTGTGTGTGTTACTGAAATATATTGTGGGGTGAGAAACACTCATAACCAGCCTTTCAGGTATAACAATGGACTAACCAGACAGGGTTAATGGCTCACCAACACCCATCAAGGAAATAATCCACTATCTCACAAACTGTATACAATGAAAACTTCTCAGAGAGAGCACATAGACACTGCTCCCCAAACTTTTCCTCTCAGGCCCCAGTAATAGAATGTTTCCATGCCACCCGGAAGTTGCGGCTAGCAGCCGAGAGCAGGGGCCGAGTTGGGGCTTTAGCTGTGGCAGGGGACTGGGGCTTGGATGGAGAGAAGCTGGGGGTGGAGCAGGGCTGGGTGGCGCTCCCTGCCCAGGCCCTCATGGGGCCTGGTCTGGGACTCGCTGCACCCCCCCCCCCCGTACGTTCCGCTGTGCCCCTAGGAAGGCACACCTCACATTTTGGGGACCACTGACATAGACAATAGACACTGCCTGACCAATGGGGGTGGATCCCCACATCACAAGCAAAGATTTTTCCAGGAAGCTGGAAGAAGCTATAAAAGAGGGGAACTGACATCATTTGGGCTCTTCCCCACCCAAACAACACCTGGAAGAAATGTCAGGAGGACAAAGACTTTAACTTGGGAAGGGTAGTCCCAGGCTGGACACAGTTCTAGGTTTCTGACCAGTGCAAGACGGTACAGTTCTGGGGTATGAGTCGGGAAGCTGGTGGGAACTGGCTGATGCCTTTCTCTGTGTGACTCATGAGTGGCTCAGGGAGCAGTCATGCAACCTAGTTGGATGTGGGGCAACACATGCTGTTATGCTGAGCGATAACAGCACCTGGAGGGGTTTACTGCTTGCCACTAGCAAAGCATTGTGAGAGACAGCCCAGGCTGGAGAGTTAAGGGAGCACAACAATACCCTAGTTCCAGGTTGTACCCTGGGAAAACCTGTCACATATGCATATTCCTAACTGACATTATACAAGATTTTTGACCAATGATTTTTTAAATACATATAGTGAATTGCCAAATATACTTATACTGTATCTTTAGATTAGAGATGGCTGGAAATTTTCTGGGGAGCCTGACCTTCCATGGTCTGTGGCTCTAGCCTGCCATGCCAGGGCTTTCAGGCTCCCTTCTGTGGATCTTGGAGCCTGAAAGCCCCAGGAACTTTGTCTCCAGTTGGGGCTCAGCTCCCAGTTTGGCAGCCACGAGCATGAAAGATTCTTATGCTTCCAGGCTCCCTGTTACAGAGCTGGGAACCTGGAGGTCCTGGGATGGGCTTCCAGGCTCGGCGACTCCATGCAGACTTCCCTGGGCTGGGAAGCCCAGGCTTCCCGACCCCTAGGCCAGCTGGCTCCCTGAGCTGCTTGACTTTGAATGAAACCAACTTTCCAAATACCAACATTTCTCACAAATCAAGAGTCCCAAGTTTCAGCCAACTCTACTTTAGATCCAGTGTAGATAAAAAGGGTCACTTTCAGATTGTGCGTTTGAATGACTGACTGTGAGGAATTGTATGATTATATGTTGGAACCAAAAGGAAATCTAAAGGGAGCTTTTTTGGGAATTGAGAAAACTGAGTGTGTTTAGATGGTAAAAATACATGAAGATGATGCTGGTCTGCAGAAGAGCACTGCCGTAGCAGATGATTTCCTTGATTCTTAATAGTTGTGCTGAAAGAAAACACACTTGTACAACTTTACCTCTAAGTCAGATTTTTTTATGGGAATACTGTAGTAAACTGGGGGTAACATTTTCAGAACCAGCCAAGTGACTTAGGAGCCTGAAGTTCTATTGACTTTTAAAGGAGACTTTGGGGTAACATTTTCACAAAAGCATCAGACACGTTTAACTTTGACAACCGATTTTTGAAAAGTTATTTGCAAGTTACACATCAGTAAATTAAGGTGTTAATATGTTTGAGCTTTAATTTTGTTCCTTTTTAGACCTATATTCTCTTCATCACACATTAGAATAGTCTCACTCTGTATACATTAATTCAAGTTAATGAATACAGAAATGAGTTGTGTTAACTTTACAATGAACAACTTTACAAATCAACACGTGAAAATTTCAATCCAAACCTACACAAGTGGCTCTCGTTATGTACATTGGCAATTATGTACAGTACTAAAGCAGGAAAACTGAAGCAATTTACAAAAAAGTAAACAAGGGTCATACAATTCTTCACACACCTAACTGGTGCTAGTTCAAACAGGTATGTACCAAAGAAACATATATGTGCAAAAACTGACATGATTTTATTAACAGAAATTTTTCCTACATCAACACCAAAACAAGAAAGTAGCTAGCTAAAAACATTTATTTTTCTACCGCATCTGTACTAACCTATATTAAGTATTACATTTAAATTTTTAACAAAAAGCAATTTGGACAGCTTCCAAAAACCCTTTTAGAATAGCAAAATTATCCTACCTTTTCTTGCTTTTCTTTCTCTTTTTCTTTTCCTTCTTATGTTTTCTAGAATTTTTCTTGTGTTTCTTTTTTTTCTTCTTAGGTTTCTCTTCAGAAGCACTTTCAGAATCAGATGATGAATCAGAAGAAGATTTGGAGTCACTTGAACTTCCTGATTCACTGGATGAGGAGGAGGACTTGTGTCTTTTCTTCTCTTCTTTCTTGGCTTTAAATCAAAGTTATAAAGACATAAATTTAGATGTCAAGCAGTTTAATCAAAAGCATAGAATAGGCAACTCTATCTGATATCTCTCAGAATTTCCTAAATAATTCTGACATGATGCTTTTTAGAAGTGATCTTACATTAAAAGTATATCAGAATGAAGAGTCTTATCAGGAGTTTGTTTTTTGGCTCCCCGTATTAACATGACCTCAGACAATCTATTCAAACCCAATTAAATCAGTTTGAAAACAACAGCACATGACCTAGGCTGATCTGATGAGTTACTTTACAGCTGGCGCAACATGAAATATCACAGGTTGGGGAAGATCCATGAAAAAAGTAATTCTTCTAAGTGAAACTGAGCTCAGAAAATAGAAGTGACCCTCGAAGCTCATCACTTTTCTACAAAAACATGCCCAAAAGTATGATGGTGCAAGCCAACTACTACTAATTGCTTCAGGTTAAAAAGATACCTCCATTATGGATAGGCTTTTCCAGAGTTATCCACTATAGAGTTCCTTGCATCTTCCTCTACAGTCCATGAAAGGATAATAGGCTTGATGGACAATTAATCTGATCTTGTATGGCGGTTTCAATGTCTTATCATATCCTTGGCCTCTAATGAAAAGGATTATAGTGCCACTCTTGGAGATGGATACCAGTCCATTAGGACCTGAATTGAGAACCTAATGTCTTAACTTTGACAATATTTGAAGCAGGTATCATTAAAAAGAGCTAATCATGACAAAAGTAGAAGTGCAAAAGACAATTTTAAAACAATATAATATATTCCACCCTTTCATTAATCAGGTAAAATAAAAAATAAAAAGGATGTCTCAACTAGACATATTAAGAAATTCAATCCAAGCTATTCCCAGCCAGACTCCCTCCAAAAACGTGTCAACATAAGGGAGTCATAGGATATTTTCAGACCCTGGAACATCATTATAATTGGCTAATGAATTAGTTTTAAATTTTATTTTCCTCTCTCTGTAAATTGCAAAGAAAATCATCACTAGCTACAGGACAGTTTTGCATGGTAAGAAACTGAATCTCAGGCACTAGAAAAGACAAGACATGACAAAAGAAAAATTTTAAAAAGTGAAAAGAACTCACACTGTGTCTGTAGGAAATCTATATTTCAGCAGAAAGTTTGTTATGATCTTAAAAACAGACTTCAGAGTCAAAGAAGAATTTTAAATTTGAATATGACTCCCAGCTGGGATCATGTTGGTCTAATTAAACAGTTATTGGGAGCTAGCTTAAAAGTTAATGAATCAGTTTCACTACTGGTTTATGCTAATTTCAGCTGGCATACACCAATGTACAAACAATGGAATGTTTGCCTGTTAGAAGTTATAGTGGCAAAAAGTAGCTTCAAACTCCCTTCTAAGGTAGCGGTGATTGCAAAGGGGAAGGCAAGGGCACAAAAACGAGGACACAGGTGGTCAGCACAGCTGGAAAAGTGGATGCAACTACCTCAGAAGGATGTACACCAACTCAGTGCATCCCCTCTGCAGCTGCAAATTAAAATGTTGCCTCCTCTGGAAGAAACCATGAGGAAGAGCACCAAAAGAAGCCACCAGGGTGAGCCGAGCACAGCGGGCCTTGACAGTACAGAGGGGTGTAATCTGTACCTAGCTGTGGTGGAATAAGATGTGGTTATAAAAGGAATATTGAGCTAACACGCTGGAGTAGCTGTTCTTCAGAAAAATGGTCACATTTACAATTACCTACATTCCACAAAATATAACCTGCAATTGTGGCTAACAAACCCATGGGAATTGAAATGACTGGAGCTCCACAGTTCAACAGAAGCGAGCCCCTCAACAGCTCCAAATAACGAGGCTGACAACCAGCTTTTCTCCTGTGAAGTTCCTTAATTCTTCAGACGTGAAGTTTCAGAGAAATTCCACTTCAGCAGAGATCTCTCAGCCTCTGTTGACATGAAGCTTTTGTGTATTCATAGAACTTAAGAACAAAGGGTGGGCTTACTGTGTTCAACTGAGAGTAGTAAGGAACCTTATGAAGAATCCATTAAGTTAATCCATGTACTGGAAGTTATATAGTTATTTTGAAAATAAAATGGGAATTCAGTTAATTCTATATTTCAAGTAGAACGACCAGACAGTGGGTCAGAAGGAGAGGACTGACTTCCACGTAGAGAGCTGGAGGAGATGAAGAGCTTCTCCTGAACTAGTACAAACTTGGAAATCCCCCTTAGAGGGGTATAAACTGCTAATTCAGGGAGAAGTGTGTTAATTCTGGAAATTATTGGCAACTGTAGGTCCTTCAAACCACTCAGCTGTCATGTATAAAATGACTGCCTTATGATTGAGTCAGAAATTGAGTTTCACGATCATAGCCATAGATATCAACGGCCAAAGAGGGGTTGTCATGTTCAGCCCTCAAGCTGGGCTGTTTCTTTTACATATATTAAAAAGAGATAGCCCTGTACAAATGGAAGAAGAAATTAATACCATTCAGATATTCACATCTATAAGCTCCTGCCCAGTCATTTATCTATGCTAACTACCTCTTCTATCCAATGGAGGGGATATAAAGAGAATAGTTAATGGATGCGGAAGGGGGGAGTAAACGGAAGGGCAAGCCTAGCCAACAGCACACACCATTTTTGAGAAAAGATGGTTACTTACCTTGTAACTGTTGTTCTTCGAGATGTGTTGCTTATGTCCAATCCATTGTAGGTGCGTGTGTGCTCCCTACACAGTTACCAGAAAATTTTTCCCCTTAGCAGATCCTGTAGGGCTGACTTCGGCGCCCCCTGGAGTCCCGGGCACATGCACAGTATATCAGGCACTGCTGGCCCTATGCCCCCTTGGTTCCGTCTTGCCGACAATTCTGACAGTGGGGACAGGGGGTGGATCATGGAATGGACATGAGCAACACATCTCGAAGAACAACAGTTACAAGGTAAGTAATCATCTTTTCTTCTTCGAGTGCTTACTCATGTCCATTCTATTGTAGGTGACATGCAAGCAGTACCTTGGAGGCAGGTTTGGAGTTCATAGGCTGGTTAACAGTACTACCATTGGGCTGGCCACTGACCCTGAAGTCACCCTGGAGGGGCCGGGTAGGGACCTTGCCCCTGCCCCTCAGGTCAAAGAGGCTGGGTAGGGGGGAGCCGGTAGGTCCTTTCCCCCTCTGGAATCACCAGACCCTCCTGCTGGTGACCAGCGTTGCCCTGAGCCCGACCATCTCCCTGTCTCATGGTACCAAGGGGAAGGCAAGCAGTATCTATGCTACCCCAGTACTCCTTTGGCCGATGTCTTGGGGACAGGGAGTACAAGTCCGGGGACCGGCAGCATCACTGCCTGGACCAACTCAGCGAGGAGGACCGGGAGCGACATCTGGGCGATCGGGAGCCTCTCAGTATAGAAGACCGCAGTCGGCGGGACTCCTCCCTGGGCGAGCGTCGCAATGCCGGTGACCGGGTTCTGCGCGGCATATGTGCGGGCGAACTCATCGGTGCCGGTGACCAGACGGGGAGCATCTGCTTGATACCGAATGGGACTCATGGTGACTCGTCAATGCTCCTGCCCTCAGTGCCAGTGACCGTGAGTGACGCCTTGGACTGTTTAGGCTTCTCTAGTACTGGTGCTCCAACCTCAAAGACCGCCTCGGTGCCAGGGAACGCACCCAAGGGGATCAGCCTCTCGGTGGAATTGATCTCTGCCTCGGTGACCCGTCTCATGAAGAAGTGCGTCGGTGGTCTGGTGAAGTGTGCAGCCACTAGGGGGGGACCCATGGGAGGCTTCCCCCTCGATGCCAGTGCCCCACCCCTCACCCTTTCCTTTCGGGGGTGAGAGGAACAGGCAGGCCCAATAGGTTGGCGGCCGCCTGCGATGCCTCCAACATCAATGGCACCGCGAGGCGTAGCGGTCCCCTTCCGCTCTCTGGAGTCAGAGGGCGCTCTGCAGAGGGGCTCACCGCCCCGGGCAAGACCTGCCCCAGTAGGGGTTGTTCGGCACACTGGCTCTGAGCTGCCCTGGAGCTTGACCCCACATCCTTAGCCTTCTTCCATGCGGGGGAGCGGTGTTCTGCCAGACGCTGTTTTCTGGGCTTCTTCTGTAGTGAAGAGGAAGCCCGGTGCCACAATGGAGCTGGTGCCAGAGGAGCACTCTGCACCAACCTGGTGTTCGGTGCCAAAAGGGAGTGGGACGGCTCCGATGCCAGTCTCAGAGCTGCCTCCATTAACAAGGCCTTCAGATGGATATCTCAGTCCTTTTGAGTCCACGGTCTGAATGCCTTGCAGATGCGGCACTTGTCCTTTCTGTGAGACTCCCCAAGGCACATCAAACAGTCTTCATGGGGGTTGCTAACTGGGAAGGCCTTCCCGCAGGATTTACAAGATCTGAAGCCTGGAGATCAGGGCATACCCCAATGCTGGGTGGAGGTCCCTAACAGGACTACCTTATCTACTACTACAAAAAATAGCTATCAACTATCTAAACAACTACTTACCAAGTATTTACGTGAAAACAAAGACTACAGCTAACAGACGCAAGCAAGCAAGAACATAGTTCCAGTAACTGCCAGTGATGGAAAGAAGGAACTGAGGGGGCATAGGGCCGGCAGCACCTGATATACAGTGTCATGTGCGCGGGACTACAGGGGGTGCCGAAGCCAGCCCTACCAGATCTGCTAAGGGGAAAAATTTTCCAGTAACCATGCATGGGGTACGCACGCACCTACGATGGAATGGACATGAGCAAGCACTTGAAGAAGGAGCTGTAACTTTGGGGACCTGCAAGGCAATAATACATAGGGAACAATTCTCTCTGACCCAATTCAATTTCAGATGTTTTAGGCTTAAGGGCTGTACAATCAGTGGATTTTCAACCAGTAGCTAGGTCACGATAGCCAATTCCTTTCCAGTTATTATTACACCATCCTCACAGATAAGATGGGTTGGAGATAGCTCTGTCCCAACAATGATCAACTGCAAAAAGAGTACTATATATAGAATCCTATATGATGGCTGTCATGGAGGCAAAGGCAACTTGGAGGCCCCAGCACTGTGGTGTAGGCCTGAACCAGAGCAGGCCCAAGCCATGGATACTATTTGAAGCATAATGGTTAATCCTCACACTGGAAGAGAACAAAACTAGGCATTATAGATAAGGATGTTCCGGACACATTGATTGTTTGTTCATGCCACCCCAGGTTCCACTATGATAATTAACTGAAGTGGGAACATCCTGCCTAAACATTCTGTGATTTAACATTTATGACACATTGGGGCCCTGCTTGTAACCATCTATGAATGAATGTTTGGGAACATCCTGAAATCTGATTGTGATAATTTACAAGTGAAGGAAAGTGCCCAGTGCATATCAGGAATGTGGTTGATGTGTAAATCATGGGGCAATGAGAGGGCAAATAAGATTTCTTGTATTTCTTTTTAGTAAAATGGTATTAATAAAATTGGTGTAAGTGTAAGGATTTTATTAAGTTAGTAAGTAAAAGATAATTGTCACCAATGTAATGGAATAAGAATATAATGATTTTTAGTAAGTATGAATGAGGAGTGAATGCAGTTTGAGTGCTAAGATAAGACGGCAAGAAACTAATTGCTGAGGTAATGTTCTCAGTCTTCAAGGGCAGGAGGGAGAGAAGATGTTTTTGTTTAAAGAACTTTTACAACCCAGATGGCCGAAGATCAAGATAACCCCGGAAAACAGGGGAGTTAGCACCCAAGGACAGGAACAGATAAAGTGTGAAACAGGAACGAAGAAATAACGAGAAAGCTGTCACACTTGCAATATCAAACATCAAACAAGGAGACTATTTGACATGACAAAATCCATAGATTCGAATAGGGATGGATAAATAGAAAAGTGAGGAGAAGAAACTTGGACTTTGGGCTCATTCTGCAGACCCCAAGGAGCATCATGTCGTGACCGACATAAGCCCGGCTCCACCTCCGTGTCTGAATTACCTGGCCAATGATTCAGCTCGGGCAACAAGGGACTGGTAATTATATCCCTCCTGCAGAAAAGTGTGTGTGTGTGTGTGTGTGTGTTAGGCAATTGCTTTTTAAAATGTTTTTCTTTTTGTATTCATAATAAACGCGGCATACTGCCTTATCCCCTGAATAAGATCCTGCTGTTTATTTTATAAGTATAACAAACTTACTTTCCAGTATCGATACATCACCTGTAATCAGAGGTTAGTATTTCTCACTGTTAAGTTTTTTATTGTTATCATAGAGAAGACTTTTCTGAGATAGACTGGAATGACCAAATCAGTGGGGACAGATCCACATCTGGAAGGCACAAGATCCACATCATCTCTGGTTGGGTTTCAGTCAACTTCCATCACAGTCTAGATGTGCTTAGGGGACTTCAGGTTACTGTTTGGAAATTGGACACGTATTCCTCATGGCTAGCAAGATCAAGTGGGCAGATACTGTGTTCATTATTGTTAGTGTGTGTTAATTCTTCCTAACGGAGGGCAAGATGCTAGTGTTTCTCATATGAGCAATAATTAGGCTATTGATAACCATCTCTTCATTTCAACACTCTTACTAATCACCTTGTCTCAAATATGCCCTTTCTGGGTAAAGTTATTGAGCATGCAGTAATGAGGCAATATGTGAAGTCTTCAGATTTTCTTTGTTCCCTGTCAATCCAGTTTTTGATTTGGGTGTATTGGCTCACTCTGATTGCCCTCTAATGATGAAAGTAACAATTTCAAAAGCTGTGTGGGTGGGCGGGTAGAATCACTGAAGCGGTTCTGCTCTTTCAGAGAAATACCAGACTATAGTGTTGGATTGCTGGCCCAATAGCTCTCTCGAGGGATTCTGTGGAGTTCTATTCTGTTAGTTCTCCTATTCATTATGTATGTGAGGTTCTGGTGAAGAATGCGGCCATTTATATTGAGATGCCACATGTACACCGGTGAAATGCAGCTCTATTTGTTTTCCATTGTATGCAGACTAGGTTCTCTCTTTGCTTTTCCAGCGCCTGGCTGAGACAGCGACTTTGATGACAGCAAGCTGTCTGAAGCTCAATCAAGACAGCAATGAGGTGGCTATTCACTGCAGAGAAGCTTCTAGAGAGGCTGACAGGCATGGTATCTTGTTCCTCAGTTTTGCTCCTCCTACACAAGAGGGTATGCAATTTATGGATACTTTTTTGAGCCCCAGATGGCTACCTTGGCCAAAAGCGTCTTTTCCCAACTGCACTTGTAACAACTGTAATCACTTAACACAATTTCACAATTATTCATACCTTTGTGACCTCCAGATAGGCCGATCAGAAAGCAAGTGTGAAAAATCGGGACGGGGGTAGTAGGTGCCTATATAAGAAAAAGCCCCAAATATTGGGACTGTCCCTATAAAATCGGGACATCTGGTCACCCCACCTCCAGAATGGATTAGCATAATGTTCTCTACAGTCTCACTTGGAAGTTTCAGCTGGTGTAGATTGTAAAGGCCTGACTGCTTACTGCAGTTGGCCATAGACATTACATCAGTGTTCCATAGACTGTACTAGCTTCCCATTCACTTCTGGGCCCAATACAAAGTGAAGCATTCTCTCTTAGAAGTTATATATGGCTTGGCTCCTAGTCACCCGAGACCATTTCTTTTGTTATGTACAGTCACGGCAACTGAAATCAGCTGACAAGCTTTTTAAGTGTCCCTAAAGCTGCTGGCAGAATGTTTTTGATAGAGGCGCCTCTACTCTAGCATTTGCTTTTGTTGTTGGTCAATACAGAAAAGCAGGATATAAAGCCTATCTGTTTTCTCAAGCTTTTACCTAAGAGACTTACTTATACAATTTATCATGTAGAATGTTGACTTAGTAAATTATTTGTTGTACAAATTCTAACAATACAAAATTAGTGCATCTGTCCAGTGAACATGATGGGTGCATTTTTAAATTGAAAAATAAACAGTTTCCAAAGCATTACATGAAAAGGAGTCTGATATGAGATGTCCACTCTTTTTATGCTGTACACAAACAAGCAGAGGCATCACCACAGACTCTGAACAGCCAATAGAGAACAGTCCATTCAGTTTGCTCTGAACAAATTCGTGAGTAAGGCCCAAGACACTACTTTCATACTCTTCCCAAACATTGAGGAATTTTACTTTCTCTCCACTCAGGACAGCATCATCCTGGAAATCACTGCATTTCTTCCTATCTAAATTCAACTGAAACAAGATGGCTCCAAGCCCCAGTTATGAAGTGTCTGTGTGGAGAATGAAAGAAAGGGTGAAGTCAAGTTCCTCTTTCCTATGATACTATTGTCTAGAGCTTGTCAAAACCAATTTGGGATGCAGTTTTATCTCCCTCTATGGCAAGTTTAGGTCTGTACTAAAGTTGCTACTTCAAACTGGCTACTAAGTGGGAATTGAAGGTAAGGAACTCTCCAGGGTAGACTTCTACATGAACAGAGCAGAAAGCAGAACACAGGCATCTGTTGCAAGCTTACTTCAATCGCTGACATATTTGTGGAAGAGGATGAATGTAGAGCACTGTGAAATTGCTGTGCAAAGCAAACACCAAAGATGGCAAGGATTTTCTGCCAACACATGATCGTTTATGTCCAAAGGCAAATATGTCTTCTTAAATACCAGGACAAGTTTGCCCTCAGTCAATTACAGGCCACAGCAGAGAACTGACTGCCAGGGCTTACTATAAAAGAAAAAGGACTTTGACAGCCAGATGCTATTTATCCCCATTCTTTTCCTTATAAAATTTCAGTCTATAAATATGTCCGAAACAGGCCCCTCCCTCACCAACCCATCCACCATATTCTGCAGAACTTGTCAGACTTCATTCATCATACAGTCTATTGGCGTAATTGTCCACTCTCCACACTTCAAACTTCTTCTTACAAAATGTAGCCACTCTATGAGACCACAGAGCATTGGGCTTGAATGGGAGACAGCATCTGGCCCAAGAATCAGACTTAACTCAGATTCATAGGGCTCAAGTCACAAAGGACCATTAAATCATGCAGTCTGACCTCCTGTATACCACAGGCCATTACATTTCCTGTATTGAGCCCAATGACTTGTTTGGTAAAGCATGTTTTCCAGAAAAGATTCCAAGTCTTGAGTTCAAGACATCAAGAGGTGAAGAATTCACCACTTCCCTTAGTAGTTTTTCGAATGGTTAACCACCTTCACTGTGATTCATGCCCGACTTCCAATTTGAGTTTGTCTGGCTTCAACTTTCAGTCACTGGTTCTTGTTATGCCTTTCTTCACTAGATTAAAGAGCCCACTTGTCTCAGTATTTTCTCTCCATAAAGGTACGTACACAGTAATCAAGTCACCTCCGAATCTTCTTTTTGATAAGCTAAACAGATTGTACTCTCAGTCTGTGACTTGGTCTACACTTACTTCTGCGATTCGGTGGCAGTCAACGGGATTTACGCAAAGAACTTGCGTAACTCCCGTCGACTGCTATGCTTCTCTTCTGTGCACCGTCTTCACTGCACTGCACGACAGGAACTGTGTTCCCGTCAACGCAGCGCTACACCATTTGTGGGGATGGATTAATAACGTCGACTTCTGGATCGACTGAGTGGGTCTGAACTAACCGCTCAGTCGATCCAGAAAAGTCGATCTGACAGTGGCGACTTTGCCACCGTCAGTGTAGACATAGCCTCTAACTGCAAGGCATTTTCTACAGCCCTTGAATCATTTGTGTCTCTTTATTACACCCTCTCCAATTTTTCAACACCCTTTTTAAAATGTGGACACCAGAACTGGACATAGCATTTCAGTGTCTGTCTCACCAATGCTGTATACAGAGATAAAATCACCACCCTACTTACTACTCCCCTGTTCATATATCCAAGGATCACATGAGTCCTTTTTGCCACAGCATCACACTGGGAACTCATGTTCAGTTACTTGTCCACTATGACCCCTAAATCCTGTCCAGCGCCACCGTTTTTCAGGATACGATCCCCCATGCTGTAGGTTCCTTATTCCCAACTGTATACCTTTGCATTTGGCTGAACTGAACTGCATTTTGTTTGAATGGGCCCAGTTCACCAAGTGATCCAAATCACTCTATGATTATTAGCCATTCCACCAAGCATCGTGACATCTGCAAAATTTATATTTTTATATTAACTTTTACATCATTTATGAAAATAATGAACATCAAGCCTAGTACTGATCCTTGTAGAACCTCACTAGAAACACCCCATTCAGTGATTATTTCCTACTAACAACTACTTTGAGATCTGTCAGTTAGCCACTTATTCATCCATTTAATGTGCACTCTATTGATATAATACTATTTTTTAAAATCAGAATCATGCAGTACTAAGTCAAAACACCTTACAAAAGTCTATTTATATTACATCTACACAGTTATCTTTATCAACTAAACTTATAATATCAAAGAATTAAATCAGATTTGTTTGATGGTTTCCACAAAATCATATTGACTGGCATTAATTATAGTCCTATTCTTTATCAGTTGACTCTTATATCAGCTTTTCCATTATTTTGCCTGAAATTGATATTAACTATAGGTCAGTTAGTCTACCTGAATCATACTGCTTGCTCTTTTTGAAGAGCTCTTGCTGACTTTTCCAGACTTCTAGAATTTCCCTGGTATGCCAAGATTTATTAAAAATTAATATCAGAGGACAAAAGATCTCCTCAGCCAGCTCTGAAAGTTACCCAGGCTGCTGATTTTAAAACATTTATCCCTAGCAGATGTTAACATCTTCCTTATTGATGGACTAGAAAGTACTTTATCATCTCATGTGTTACAAGTACATCCTGTGTCTTTCCAAACACAGAAAAGGAATATTTTGGACACTTCTGCCCTTTTTGCATCATTAACAATTACTATCTCCATCTAGTAATGGGCCAATACCATTATTAGGATTTCTTTTGTTCCTAATATATTTTAAAAACTCCTTATTGTCTTAGCTCTACCAGCCATGATTTTTGCCCTTGTGTCTTTATCTTCCTTTACCATTATTTTATGCTTTGTAACTTCTAATTTATTTTGATTTATTATTTATTTCCCCTTTTTTCCCCATGTTATATATTCCTTTATTACTAATTTCTCTGAGGTGTCAAGGGGGAGAAAAGATCAGTAAAATCACCTCCCTCACCTTGGTGAGAAATCTATCAAACTCCAAGTGAAAATTTCTGTTTTGGCCTTCTGCCACTTTATGTCATGCTCTTTGCTCACTGCACCCCGCAGAGAAAGCCTTCCAACTATGTCCAAAGTCCCAGTAAACAAGCCCCAACAATCAAGCAACCCCTAATTCCGTCACCTATACGCCACATGTGTCAATTCTCTGCAGGAGCACAATTCCCCTCCTCCACACAATACTTCATTCACCCATTATCGTACTCTAGAATTCAATCTCCTTATTTTTACCCAGTTGATAGTACCCAAGAACCCAATCTCTTTACCACCCAAAATTTTATTTTTACCCAGCTTTACACCCTCCAACCCAAAACCTCACTCCTACTGCAACTCTATTAAGCCATTCCCTCTGACCTCATTGAAGTTCCCTACCAAACCCAAGATCTGTCACATTTCTAGTCTTTACAGATACAGCCTTGTAATCCATTCATTCCCTTCCTTCCCAAGATATTGCCACCTCACCAAGTCCACAGCTAGAAGTGATTTAGTTCAGCCTCCCTTGCTATGAAATGGTGATCAAACTGCAAAATTATTTTCGGTCATTCTCTCCAGGAATCACTTCCCCCCCTACTTTGTCTTTATGCCAGTTCCCCTGAAGCAACATGCTCCAGTAACTGCCACACTTCACAGCACATGCTCCCTCTTGCCTCCTGCAGTAAAACACTGCAAAGCTTTACTGTCTGATGCCTCTCTGTTGCTGGTACTCCATGACAACCAGTACTCTGTTCTGCTCACCTCCCAGGTACTGGTCCTCACATCTGGATTCCCTGGCCTCTTCCTGACCACAGTTCCATGGGCCTCTCCTGCCCGATCACTCAGCCTTGGACTGCAGCTGGGCCAATCTCCTTCTGCTGATGTGACGACAGACTATCCCCTCCCATCTCCAGGTCCTCAGGTCATCACAGCTCACCAGTGGATCCAGGTCATGCCCTCAGCGAATCAATTCAGCCACACGGTCATCTCCCACAAAAGGGATGGATTTCCACTTTCAGTAGCCTGCACAGGACCTTTCTCTGCTAACAGCAGAGTTCTCCACTCAACACGAACTCCGTCACAGTCTGCCAGGTAGCACCTTCATCAGGCTGGCTCAGCATTAGTGCCCCTTCCAGGGGGCCCACATTCCTCCTCGCACTCAGCTCTGCCCTCCACCTGCCCGCTCCTGGTGCCTCTAAGGCCTCTTGTTCTCCATGTTCTCCTGCTGCCCACCAGTATCTAGTATTGTGCCTCATGGTCTGTTGAGTGGCTCACCCCATGGCCCTGGCAGCAATCTCCCTCTGCAGCACACCGGAGAAGTTACAGGAAGCAGGGTCTCCAGGCTCCTAGCAGTACCCAGTCGAAGAGGCACAAGAAGAGGGCCCAGGACTCAGACATACAGGAAGGACCAGACAGTCAAATCTCTCCAGAAGTCTGTTTTCTTTCAGGAAAAGTTAAAGGAGAAAGATTTTGTATTTATTTCTTTTATTCTTTTGCTTGGTGCCACTTGAAAGCCCTCAGGCAGAGCCTTAAGGCACCAGACAGTTCAGCTCCAACTAAAATCTCTGTCAGCCATTCAGTTTCCAACCTTTTAAATAGTAATATGAGGGGAATAGAGAGGACCAGGATATATGTATCATGCAGGGGATTGTCTCACTCACAAGCTCCACCCATAATATATATTCCTCTATAGCTACAAAATCTTCCCATCCATTATTAGAATATTACATCTGTCACAAGCCAAATGCTATCCAGGGAAACAGCTGGATAATAAAATTTGACATCCTAACATCCAGGACATCTGATGAACCAGCTGAAAAAGTAGTCTGATTTCTGGACACCCCTACCCATGATACAATCTATCACTGAATTTCTGGGAATGAAGATCACTTCATAACCCAAAGCCATTCTTCCGTCCATCATGTCAGAAGATGGAAGAGTGGCATGCAAGAGGATGGAAATAAATCAAGAAGTTCAAGTATGAATGCCTGTCTGCTTCCCTTAAGCCAAAGAAACAGGGTAATTCTTGTTGTGTGCTTCAATATCCTTGTTGCAACCCTTCCTAATAGGCATCATTTAGAAGGTGCTAAGAATGAGAAAACAAGCAGGTCCTTGTTAAACTTCCTATCAAACAGACATCCTGAAGCTCCTGTACTGGGGTTCTCCATCACAGTGAGAGCAGTCTTAGTACTGAATTATTTCATCAGAAGAGCAGGGGCCAACTTCCAACACCATGTTCAGCTCTGGAAGAGCACAGCAGAGAAGAACATCCTTTCCAGAGAAAGAGGCAGGTGCTGTCATATCTCTGTTTATAATTCAACATACCTTACAAAGCATATTTATAGCAGGGCATCTTCCAGGCCTTCCTAACATAGGAACTCACCTGAAGAACTGTAGACGAGGATTATACCCAGAACCACAAGCTCAACAGAAGCAGCAGGTGTTAGGACAAGTCAGACTGACATCAGTATATTTATATGCCAGATGACTCTCTGGGAACTGTACCTGTCAGAAAAGTACCAGAAGCAGGCTGGGCTAGTACAGAAAGGCCCAAACCTGGAAAACCATTGAGAAAAGCATAATTCATTCCCCAATGGCCCAGGGCATGGGAGCTGCTGTTCTTCCTTGTTCCTAGAAGGAGAAACAAAAGATAAGAGACTGGAGTGCCAAAGTGTGCACTCCAGCTGCCAGGACAAAGGAAGAAAGACTGAAGAGGAACAGATGGAGACTGATATTTCTTTTGTCTACAGGTTGCTTTATCATATGAGTAAGTGGGGGAATTCTTTTTAGGATTGGAAGAAGATACATAAATCGTATATCTAACAAAATGACATTTCTTTAATAATGTCTCGGTTACTAGCTTTTCAGTTATTACAAGGTACACAGTTTACTACAGGCAATTACTAATGTCTTTATGAACTCTCCATCCATTACAAACATGTTTCTATTTACTATTATAAGAACTGAGAGAAAAAAGCTACACTTACATGTATTCGAAATAGGTAGTTCAACCTCACCTTTGGATTTTGGAATTAACTCCCCACAGCTCAGTATTCGTACTTCAGCATATGGTTTACTAGATGTATCTGTTTTCTGGTTTTCTATCTCTCTCACAACTTCCTGTCCTGAGATGACTTGTCCAAAAACAACATGAAGTCTGAAATTTAAAAAAAGAAGGTAAAATGCAAGTTTTTACTGCAATAAAAGATTGAAAATTTTAGGTGCTAAATATTTTTAAAGCACTATCCACACTTTAATCTTCACAAACACATATAAAGGAGATAAGATATTTACCCATCTAAGTGAGGTGTAGGCTTGGTTGTTCTTTTGATGCAATCACAAAAGGAACAATTAAAACAAAAAGAAAAACAAAGTTAGCACCCTTTACAAAGGAAACAAAACTGCATTTGAAACAAAATTAAGTGCATGTATTAAGTTAAAAGTTATCTTGAACGAACTAATAAAATTCAACAAAACGGAATTCTTAATTTATAATAGCCACGTAGTGTTTGTGTACAGTTCAGGTTATCAGTGAATGAAACATTGCATAAGGTTCCTTACTTGGTTTGATAAAAATAAAATGTAAGGAAGTAAATGAAGATATTCTTGCATTAATACAAAGGTCCCCAAACTGCGAGGTCCTTGTTAACATTTAACATAATATTTGTGCAGATTTGGGATCCCTTAGGAATCATGGGATTTATACCAGTGTAGCTGAGATCAAAATTTGCCAGTTAATTCTGCCAATTATCTTTGTTAGTTTTCTTCATTGACTGTATGGACTATGGACCTGATTCTGGACTCACACCAACATAAATCAGGGGTAACCCTTCGGAGCAGATGGAATTTTAAGGTAGTGAAAGACCCTACACTGGTGGAATTTAATTTTATATGTTTGTGAGGCTAAAGGATTGTGGGTTTATTTTTGGTTTTGTTTATTTGTAATATCATGAGATCTGTATGTGTGTCCTATTTATACCTGGGAAAACAAAAAGGCAAAAGATAGGATTGTGATTTCACGTTTTCTGCAAGACTGTCTAAGCAGTATATAGCTCATTTGTGCATTGAAGTTTGTGAAACAAAAATAGCATACAGTTAACCAAAACAGGTACCAAAGCAGAACATTCAGGGTTTTCTGCTGTAATAAATTACCATGTATTAATAGTTTTATAGATTTTAAGGCCAGAAGGGGCCATTAGATCATTTAGTCTGACTGTATAAAACAGGCCATAGAATTTCATGCAGTTACCCTCGTATTGAGCTCAGTAGTTTGTGTTTGACTATAGCATCTCTTCCAAAAAGGTATCCAGTCTTGATTTGAAGATTTCAAGAGATGGAGAATCCATCACTTCCCTTGGTAGTTTGTTCCAATGGTTAATCACCCTGCCTTTTTTTAAAAAGTACCTTATTTCTCATTTGAATTTGTCTAGCTTTAATTTCCAGCCATTGGTATTATTAACTAATACACCATAAAAAAGGAGCGTGGAGGAACGTTGGGGGAGGGGCACGGCAGGGCCTGGGCCAGTCCCCACAGGGGGCGCGAAGGGAGCACCATCCAACCCTGCTCTGCCAGGAGCTCTGATCTAGTCCTGCCTGCCCAAACACGGCCTAGCCCCCGGTCCTGTAGCTGCAGCCCGGCTTGGCGCCTAAACGCGGCACCGGCCTCAAAACCCGGCACTCCAGCTCTAGCTGCCACAGCCTCCAGTCTCAGCCACCAGCCTCTCAGCTCCTGGCCAAGGCGTCAGCCTCAGCCTCCAGCCACAGACCCTGGCCCAGCTGCTGCACCCCAACCCCCTGGCCGCCAAGGCCCACTCCATGCCCAGCCTCGGCCCCTGCTCCCAGCCTCAGCCCCTGACTGTGCTGTGGCTGGGAGGGGCACAGAAGGGGTAAGGGAGGGCATGATGTAAAAGGTTTGGGGACCACTGCATTAATACAATCTGTAGATAATATCTTATATACATAGTATCACAAAATGCTATATTGATTCAATCATATGGACACCTGAGGACAGATTTAAAAAGAAAATGAATCTGTAACTCAGAGGAGACTGCAAATAGTCTTATAGTCACTAGAAAAGGAAGCAGTCAGAAGTCAGAAAAAAAATAGCTGGGCACCTGCTTCATGACATTTGATCTAGCTCTAGAATTGACTTAAAGAGTCTTTAAGAAGAACTTTATAGCTACAATGTAAGTGATTCACACAAGCTTCCACAGCCTGCAGGCCAGGAATGGACATTCCATGACATGCAAGTATCAGTCATGAGAGAAAATCAGAAGCTGGATTGAAAGAGGCTAAAGGTCTGTCAGCAACCCAAAAATAACCATCTAATCGTAGATGATGCATGCAACTCAACACATTAATTAAGGGAAAGATCTTTAACAATTACAGGCTACAGGGGGTCAATTTCAAGAGAGAATGTTTTCTGTAGATAAGCCTGATTCAAAGGAATCTCTCTGTTGTAGATATATTGTGATAAATTCAGTCTTAATTTAGCACTTTTTTCCCTTTAAAATGAGATTGCTTTTAGAATGATTTTCAAAAGCCATGACTTTAAAACCACACCCCTTACCATAATCCCCAGAGCTCTTCCCATCCTAAAAAAAGATTCTAAGCAGACATTTTACAAGAAATAGAGAAAAGTTTGTGGAGAACATCAATTAGCTTTGCATAATTTGTCCAAATTAGAGGTGAGCAATGATTTTTTTCTGTGTACACAAGAGGCACTCATCTAAAACAATAAGTAGTACTAAAAATGATCAGTTTATCTCCAAGATAGGCATTTTTAGGAAGCAGCCGTTTTACATAGAGCTTCAGATCTGGAAAACCTATTTACATTTGATAAATGGAAAAAGGTTTAGTCTTTTCAACAATTAAGTGATTACTACACCCTCAATTGTGTAAGCAGCATACCAAAGTAATACAAAACTTACATAAAGAACTGTGAACCGTTGGTATCTTTCCCTCTGTTGGCCATTGAGAGAAGAAATTCTTTGTTGTGCTTTACAGCAAAGCTTTCATCTAGAGAAAGTGTTTTTGATTACTTTAAAACACCAAATATTTACTTTGTTCTATTAGTTATCGTTCTATTTTTCCCCCTCACTCGCAAAGTCAACCCAGATAAATTTTCATTGCAGTAAAGAGCATTAAAAAGAATTAGTTTCAAAATAAAGTATATTGTATCATGTCCTTGAGATACATTATGCTTCCCATTCTAATGCCTGGAATTTAAAAAGGAGAAAAGCGAAAAAGCATATTTTGTTATTTTCACCTGTCTATTAAATTGTAGTTATGGTATGAAGAGTGACTGTAAAAATGAAACTCTTACTCAACAGATATACTTCCTGCATACACTCATGCAACATCTATGTATAGTAAGAGTAGGCCTTCACTATTTTTCACTCCTGTTGGCACATGCAGATCCATACATCTTTGGAAGAACAAGCTGGTTTTTTTCCCCTAGCTCATGCATCATTAATATAATTTTTAACTATGTTTTAATGCAACATATTTATTAACAGTGGTGATCCAATCTGGTGTCAAGCCAAAAAAGCAGCTTTACTTTCATATACCAGGATGAGTTTGCAGAGCTTGCTGTTAGAAAAATAAGTTTTGCTTAAGATGATCAAGCTCGATATGGAAGTCACAAAATTAATCATGATAGCAGGTTTATAATCAGATATGTACACATGTAAGTCTGATAAGGTTGACAGATTTGAATCAGAATAGCTTGATCCTCATTTAGACAAATATTTTCTGAACAAAATAGTGATGTAAACAAAATACACCTTACAGCCTTCATTCTGCAATCATATCAGCTACCAAAGACACCTGTGTCCATGCAGAACTGCAATAAACCCAATGGGACTCTGATTTGGTATGCACAGACCCCAAATGATTGCAGGAGCAGGACATGGATTACAAGTTTAATATTTATAAGACAGAACATTTGAAAAAGGTATATAGATTAGCATGATTTAAAAAAACAACTTTACCTTCAAAAAACCCACCATAAATGGATTCTCCTCCCCTCCCATTTCCTTGAAAGAAAGAAAGAAAAAAAAAAGACAAGTATAAATCATTTGAAGTTCAAGATGTGCTTAGTGACTCCTAAAGAAAGTGTCATAATATAAAAGACATTTCAGTTATTGCATCTACGTCAAAATATCTTCAAGGATAGTCAAATAGGAAGCTACATCTTGACAGTCTGCTTAAGTAGAATGGGACTGAGCAAATGCAATTGGTTGCTTTTCCATTCATTCTCTCACACCTCTCTAGATCAAACTAGGCCTAATACCAGGAAATACAATGCTTTACCATTACACTAAAATTTTTCACTGGGAAGCCACTCCCAGCTAGAGAGATAAAGAAACTGAAAGCTATTTATAAAAATGTTCTTATTTGAAGGCCCTATTCAGCATTCCTCAAAGAACATACCTCTTAAAGTCAACAGACATTTCATCTGAACAAGGAGTGCTGAACAAGAACCTTAAAAATATCTTAATATTTAAGCATTGCAGTTTTCTTCTAAGGCTGTGTCCTACCTTCACTGAAGTCACCTCCTTGGATCATAAAATCTTTCACAACTCTATGAAACAGGCAACTTTTGTAATGCAATGGCTTCTGGGTAGATTTTCCAGTACCCTTTTCACCTAAAAGGGAAAGGGGGAAGAAAAAAAAAAGATACTTTGCACTTGTGTAACACCTTTCATGGGAAGAGCTCTAAGAGTTTGACTGATATTAACTATTAAAGTCTTGCAATCAGTTTGTGAAGTAGGCAAATATCAGTTTTATAGATGGGAAAACAAACAGATTAAGTCCAAAGCTGACCATTGATTTTG
Organism: Emydura macquarii macquarii; assembly: GCF_026122565.2. NCBI lineage: Eukaryota > Metazoa > Chordata > Testudines > Chelidae > Emydura > Emydura macquarii. The sequence goes on from NW_027131390.1 coordinate 76,363,533, forward strand.
GTTCTCACTTTCTAGATACCTATCTTTCAGAGGTGCTGAGAGTTCACGACTCCAAAGGAAGATCTTTGGAGCTGTGGGTGCTCAGCATGTCTGAAAGTCAAACCTCAGTCTCTCAGGTTGGGCACTCAAAACTTGGGTTACGCCACCTCAATACCCACTTTTGAAAATGTAGGCCTACGTTAACTTGCCAAAGGTCACAAAGGAAGTCTGTGGTGAAGCTGGAGATAGGACAAAAGTCTCCTGACTTGAAGTCATGGCCTTTTGCCACAAGACCATCCTTCTTCTAAAAGAAGAAAGACTAAAGGCTTGTCTATCTAAGGGAATTTACCAGCATAAAAGTACAGGTATAACTGTATCAGCATCACTCAGAACCCCAAATGTATTGTCATTCCAGAATAAGATTGTCCAAATGGGGAATTATACCAGTATAACTATGATGGTAAAATTATACTTCTATAAATTTCTCTGTCTAGACAAAAGACTACTCCTAAAAGGCTAACACACTGCTGATGGCTGAACTGAACAAACCCTAAAATTAAAAAAGCACTACATTAAGTTAGAGTCTCCTATAATCTGAAGACAAGTTTTCAGATATTTGAGAAAAACCTACAGAGGTTCCATTACTTTCAGAAAATTGATTATATCTTTTTCAGGATTGATTGCTGGAAAAAAACTCAAGAAACTGATTCCTAGTTCCCTGCTCTAAACCCGTGGTTCTCAAACTTTTTAAATGGAGAACCCCTCCCCCCCATGGACTTTTGTCTAACAATTGCACCCCCTTCCCCTGAATCGCACCCTCCTATCACCCTTCTGAAAGGGGGGGCCTTTCAGAAAAAAACAGGGGGCGTTTCCCATGCTGTAGGCCCAGTTTTCTTCTTGAAGGGGGGGAGTTTGGGGGAAGGGGGCGAGATTGTTAGGGGGGCGCTTCCCATGCTATAGGCTCTAACAGTCATTCCCCCCCTTTCCCTGAACCACCGCTTTCAGGAAAAAATCCAGGGCCTACAGCGCAGGAAGTACCCGCTTAACGATCACGCCACCCTTCTCTCGAACCCCCCCTTTCAGAAAAAAACAGGGCCTACAGCACGGGAAGCGGGGAGCACGGCAGCAGCAATGCGGGGAGCAATGAGCACTGGCAGCAGCACAGAAAGCAGCGACAGCAGTGCAAGGGCAGCAGCAGCGCAGGGAGTGTGCCTGGCAGCAGCAGGGGGCTGCTGCTGCTGCTGCTGCAGGAGGTGGGTGGCAGCGGCTGCTTCTGTGGAGCATGGAGCTGAACCAGCTCTGTCCCCTGCTCTGCACCACCCCATGATCCATCTCGCACCCCCCAACTTTGAAAACCACTGCTCTAAACACTTTTGACCATACACATTCCCAATGTTTCAATAACAAAAACAAATTCAAATTCTGAACTTGAACTACTTTAAGTGCACATATATTACTTGTTTTTGATGTGGAAGTGGTAAGCAAAGATGCATAACAGAGATTGAAGTGTTATAAAAATAGGAATGGGGAGATGGTGGGAAATGTTGGCGATGGAGGAGAAACAAGTGAGTTTCACTATAAATCTACTGCTATAATGAACTAAGTTTAACCAATTTCTTTTCTCCTAGAAAAAGTAATATTTGAAACAGGTTGATGGAGGAAGGAGAAATCTGAGTCAGACTCACAACAACCATTTTAAATAATGTTTTACTTTAATTATTAGGCTTGGACAAATATAAATATTTTTCAATTAAAGTAGCAATTCAGCAGGAAAAAAATGCCATTTCAAAAGTATTTCCAGGACAGGGCTTTGAAAGGACTGTAGTTTGAATAAGGGTATGTCTTTACTGCTGGGACTGCATGGATCAGTGCAGTGGGATCAATTGAGTGGACTGTGGAGACCCGCTTAATCGATCCCGGAAGTGCTTTATGGTCGATGCATTAAATCCATTCCCTATCCCCCCCGAAAAGAGTAAGGCTGTGTCAACTGGAAGGTGTCTCCTGTCGACGCAATGCATTGGAGATGCCACAGCACAGCAACATAAGTAAGTTGATGGGAGTTATGCAAGCTACATTATGTGGCTTGCGTATCTCCCATCAACAGCCGGCATCAGTGTAAACCAGGCCTAAGAAACAGGGAATTTGAATTTAATTTGGGATTAGAGATCTCCACACATCTTCTACAAAGAAAAAACTAAAGGTGAAAGTTAAGAAGCTGATGGCCAATCTTGGAAAGCAAAGACAATGAATATTAGTGGTAGTTCAGTATATCACAGGAGTCAGAAGAAAGTCCATTAATGCCCAACTTCTTGACTTTTCATTGGCTATCTTTATTGTATGTTTATCATTTCCAGGATTGGTTAATATTACATAGTTTCAGCCAGCACAAACTGATTTAAATCAAAGAGATTTAAATCACTGACTTTAATCATGATTTAAATCAGCAAGCAGAAAACGATTTATAGAATTAATTTTAATCATGTTTTGCGTTTGTACTTTCTACTAACTTTTCTAAAGAAAGGTTGATTCTCATTAGATGAAAACCATTAAAACATATTGATTTACAATTAAATATAATCATTTACACTAAAGTTGATGCTTCTTTTTGCTGACTAGCAGCACACACAATATCTATACAAATTTATTTAAGCAATTATATAGTTTAACTTGCAATTACCCATAGCCTTAATTTTTACAAATTTAATTATGTAAAAAGATGGTGAATTATGAATTTCCTATTTACTAGATGATTCTTTTTTACTTGTGATTTGCGTCAAGCTCCATTTGGATGGAAATTCAAATTCAATTAAAATGCACAAAAGCATCATTTTAACTTTTTTATTATTAAATAAAACTACCTTAAAAGTGGATATAAGAAAAAAGTTTATCAAGAAGTTTATCAAATCATGTTTTACATTTAAAACTGATTTATTAAACAAAGGAAATATCTGTAGTTCATAAATTGAACTGATTGTTTATGATCAGCAAATCCTTCAAGAGTAAATCTCATCCTCTCATGAGTTTTTATGCATAGATTCAAAAAGGCAAACAAGCTTTCCTACTTTTTTCATCTCCCATTGTTTTCTTATTCTGAATTAAATGAAAGGAAGAAAACATTCTCTCTGCACCTGCACAAGAAGCTACTGCTGTCAAAAGCTGGTTTTGTACTTCAACAAACTGGTTTCAGATGCTTAGTCAGTGACTTACACAAGATCAATGATTTGACTTTCTTTAAAACTTGTCTGCAACCATTTGCTTAATATTATTTTTTGTATTTTAAATTAATTCTTTTAAAACAGTTTATAAATTTCAAATTTAATTTTAAATGTTTATTTTAAAAAACCTTGTATTTAATTAATTTAAATTTTAAAAAACCTGATATTTTTTCTTTACAAAAACAACATTGATTTTTATCCACCTTGTTTTCAACAGTAATTTTGAGGGCTGTGACAGATAGTTCACCTGACACGCCAGCATCTAAATTTGATTAGCATATGCTCCATGCACTAATTTATGCCACAACTGCAAGTGCTTCAGCATATAAAACTTGCATTAAATGCACACAAGACAGGAAGGTTAAATCTCTACAGAGACCAAGAAACAGTGTTTTAAAGTCTACCTTCATTTTCTGGTATGCAAAAAGTGATAATCATTGGATATCTACATGAGATTCTGTAGATTCATAATATGAAACTAACCAACAATGAATTAAGTTAAAAATCATAAATATACACAAACCTGTGCAAAGGCAGCGAAAGTTCTCACATGTCTTTGGGCACACATCAGAAAACAATTCAAAGACCACTCTTCCAGCTGAAAAAAACCCACACACATGTATAAAGTTAAATTTGTGTTCACTTGACCATTAAATATTTATATTGCTACAACATAATATAGTCTAGAAATTATTTTTCTCACCAGGTACATTGTTGATGGCTATGTCAAAAAAGCAACGCGGCCGCTGGACCTTGATTCCCATGGCTTCAAAAGTTTAAAGACTGTAAACAACAAGAATATAAAAACTGAGTTTCTCCTCTCTGTGTAGTGAAACTATATATTCACTTGATCTCAACCTAAAAGCTTTTTATGAAGGAAAGTGTAGCCACCCTGAAATATAAGTGAGCAAAACTGAGTGTCGAGATGTTGAGAAAGATGGTATTTTTTGCTCTCAAGTTGTTTTAAATATGAAATTCTATGAGATGTTGGTCTTCTTTAGGACAAAGGAAAAATAACTTAAAAACAATTTTCTGTGCACATTAAGTTTAACTTCATGTTGTTACCAACTCTTGCAAAACTTGCAGGAAAAATGCAATATTTTGTGTTTTTCTTAAAGCTCTAGCAACATCAGTCAAGGGATTATTATTGCTTGTACATTATTGCAATAGCACATTGGAGTCCAAGTCATGCACCAGTGTGCCACTGTCTTAGATGCTGTACAAACCCAGGACAAAAAGACTGTCTCTATTTCAAAGACTAAGAGTTTACAATCACCATTTTAATGAATCAAAGAGACCAGAAGATCTCACTTTTTATTAAAAAATTCCAATTGTCATGGTTGCAAAGAAAAATTTGTAAACATGAGTGAACATCTCCTAATAGCTCAATAATCCACTTTTTTTAAAAAAAACTTGTGATTTAAGACACTCATGATTTGGGGGGGCTAGACTTGTGATTTTTAGTGGTTGGGTTTGGCAATATTGACTTCATTCATGTTTATTTACTTCAATAGTTTTCACTTCAGGATCCAGCCCCACAGTTTCTTAGAGGAAAGCAAAAAAGAAGACTGCAAGAGAGAATAAGGTATCAGTTGATGAGAACGTCATCCAACTTCCTAACTGGCTTTATAAAAACATACCTGAAAAATAACAGCGAGGATTTGGGAAAAAATGGAAGCAATACAAACAGGTTGAGACCTTCTGGTCTCTTAGATGGGTAAAAGCTTAAGTCCCAGTAGAGTACTTTGATAATTTACTCCCAGAAGCCTTGGATCTTCAGTCCCAAAGTTGAAACAAATGGCATGAGGAGGTGAGGTGGAGAGGAGTACTTAACTTTGGGGACAATGGTCTCTGCATTCAGGCAATTTATTAAGACTGCCTTTGAACTATTTGCCAAGAAAAAACAAACAATTCCCTAATATGATAACAAATTCTTACTGATCATACTAAGAAATTAGAATATTTTTGCAGGACTATTCAGGGGGAACAGAAGTTAAATGGCACAGATTTATATAAGGAAGAAAATATTAAGTTCATAGTCAAGTATCATATGGGAAGTGGGAAATTAGATACTCCTAAGATGAAATTGGAAGAGATGCAAGGTTCACTGAGGTTTTAAACTTACGCCAAACAAATAAATACAACTGATCAGCCTAAGAAAATGCTGCAAATGACAAATACTTGCATCCTGGGTTACCCTTCATTATATAAACTGAAAAGGGAAGCTGTCTACTGTACCATAGCGAATCGTCTACACATTCTGTACCAGTTGCTTGCACAGAAGGCAATTGATTGACTGCCCCAGATAGGTATGAACATATCTCTTGCTGATCCCCCAACTCTGACTGAAACTGCAAAAGCGATTGACCTGCTGTCAAATGGTAAAGCACCTGGAGCAGATGCTATATCAGCAGAAGTTTATAAGGCTGGAGGCTTGCACATGGCTTCGAAACTGACTGAATTTTTCCAGTCAATGTGGACTCAACGAACTACGATTCAGGAGTACAAGGATGCATCCATCGTTCACTTGTATAAAGGGAAAGGTAACAGACAATCCTGCAACAACTATCGGGGCATCTCCTTGTCAATAGCCAGCAAAATTCTCACCAGAATTCTGCTGAATTGCCTTGTGCAACACATGAACAAGGGCTCTTGCCTGAGAGGCAGTGTGGCTTCAGGAAAGGTTGTGGGACCAGAGACATGGTGTTTGCAGCTCATCAACTTCAGGAGAAATGCCTGGAACAAAACTCCAACCTGTATATGACTTTTATTGACCTGATAAAAGCATTTGATACAGTCAGTCAGGAAGGTCTTTGGAAGATCATGGCAAAATTCGGTTGCCCGGAGAAATTCATCTCAATGATTCTGCAATTTCATGATGGCATGCTCGCTCACATTATGGATGACGTGAGTCATCTTAACCATTCCCTGTCACCAATGGAGTCAAGCAGGGTTGTGCGTTGGCCCCAACTCTCTTCAGTAGGATGTTTTCTGCCATGCTTACAGATGCCTTTCATGACTGTGCCACCAGGATTGGCATCAGATACCGGAATGAAGGCAAGCTTTTCAAAGCAATCCAAAAGCAATACTGCCTTACTTTCTTTCTTTTTTTTAAATAAAGTCTTCTCTGCTAAATAATGGATCAGAATGGCAGTTCTCTTCCCTCCACGCTGAAAAGGTTGCCTGGTCGTAAAAATATTGTAATATACAATTCGATGACCATTAGTCTCAAGCATTTATTAAGATTGTAACAGAGCCCATGTTGGGTAGTACATGAGTCAGTTCTACTTCTCTGAATATCCAAGAAATGTATGTACTATGTTTATCAACAGCCTTACAAATCTTTGTGTACATCTACACAGCAAAAAACCCAAAACTCTGCAGCAGCAAGTCTCCGAGCCCAGGTCTACAGACTCGGGTAACAGTGATAAACATAGACATTCAGGCTGGAGACTGAGCTCTGAAATCCACCTCCCTCCCTGGGCTTCAGAGTCCAAGGCAGAACCCTTTAAGGAAGGGATCAAAGTACACAATACTGAATTATCAATGCATTTACAGAGTCCTGTTAAAAGAAATGTTAACTGCCAAGAGATCAAAAGCTTCTGAATATCATAGGTGAAGCGAGTAGCAATGCCTACAGTTAGGCTGCCTACCACTTTCCATAATAAGACATTTTACTTCGTTAGTGAGGCTAAAATTTTCCATGCTGGGTATCTGCCTCAGGCAGAATTTATTTGTTTGTTTTGTTTCAGAAGAAGTGGTTCACACATTTCTGAGAACAAGGGGTACAAGGGTAAAACAATGTATTTTCCCCTAACTTAAAAAATTTGTACAACCTTTAACACAAAAAAGCTCTAGCATCTCCATGTCTTGGAGAAGGGTCTTGAAATTTGACACAGTGTTCACTTTTATGAGAGAAACATGCCTTCTACTGTCCTCATGACTGACTGCATGTTTCGTGGAGGTATGTTAGAGATGGGCAGCACTGTTATCCAAAGTCTTCATTGAGCATGTACGTAATCCAGCACGGCAGGGGCATAAACAGGACTTTTCCTGGCAGGCCAGGGGATCGTGATGCCAGGAACCAGACCTGAACAGGGAGACTGTTGCTCCTGTGCTCCCTCTGCTGGTATCCAGAAGGAGCAGGCAGCCTGACTTGTTCAAAAGCAGTACGGTGAGGACAATGAAGAGGCCCACAGGGGCAGGCTGAGAAGAGGGGGTGCATGCAGACTGTTTGATGATGAGAGTGGAGATGAAAACTTACTATTGCATCAGTTTCCCTGTTAACTCAAGTGGTGAGGACCACGTTACAGATCTGAAGGTTTACACTCTGTTGATGATCCAATATGAACTCAATATAGTTCCATGTCATGGAATTTGTTTAAGCAGTTTGATTTTTTTTTTAAATTAGGAAATTTCACTTTAAAAACCCTATGTTAAAAGAACATTCAGGTTGCAAAGCCTGAGCAACCTTAATTTGGCTTCCCTATGCATATACATTAAGATGTAGTCTTCAATTATATGATCATATACATACAAAAAGGCTGTGTAATTAAATTTAGTTAAGTTTGTATAATATTAACAAATGAGAATTGAAATAAATTACTTTGGAATTCTAACGTCATGGAATAATGTTAGGTTGTTCGGTTTTTTAAGTAACTATGGATATACAATAGATATAACTAAATATACTGGATAGCAAGGATATAAAATCTACACCTTCATCAGTTAATTGCAATACCAAAATTGGACAGCATATATGGAAAAAGAAAAAGTTTAGTTTTCTTCTGGAAGATCAGAATTATACGAGCTGCACTTACAACACATAACTAGTTTTGACTCAAACATCCAATCAGGGAGGATCACCAGTAGTTCAAGCTGCAGCATGAGCACGGTAGAGCCACATCACAGAGAAAATAACTAGGTATGTGACTAGGTATAGCAAACCAGTAAAAAGCAAGGAAGCACTCTAAAGAAATGCCAGAAGAAACACTTAGCTATTGGATACCAGAGATTTGAAGGATGTGATTATATGACACAGGAAAATAAGTTTGAGAGCAGCAGCATAAAGGAAAAATGATGCTAGTGAGAAATTATGGTGCACTTTGTGAATAGTCATTTCTGCTTTAAAAAAAACAACACATAGCCTGAGCTAAGAAGGCAATTTCTTTCCTTGAAAGAGTTATTGTGAATGTTATAATTGAGAATAAAACAGAATAAGTGATACTCAACTTCCTCTGTAAAAGAAAAAGTTAAATTTTTCTGGTAGGTTTCTAGTCTTAATGCCACCCTCATTTTCTTCTCCCACTCTCTCTCTCTCCTTTTTTCTATGCTGCCCCTTACACAAGAAAAACCTAATTATTTGTCAAATCACCAGACTCTACTCATTCAAATCTTTCCTTAAATCTCACTTCTGACATGTTGCCTACATGTAGCAATTTTTTATTAAATTATATAATTAAAATAACACCTTGCTATTCTAACTCTCATTCTATGCTATTTATGTTTGTTGCCTTTGTTTATGCCATTTCTAAAATTAGGTGATGATTATACACTGAAAATTGTGCAAGCAGACCCCTGTGCTCACATACAGCCTCATTGGGGGCTCTGTTCAAATACAGCAGTATACCTTATGAACTGTAAGTTGCAGAATTGGGGCCTTAAATTGTAAGACTGTATTGGGGGAAAGGACAATATTTTTTATGAGTTCTCTAAAGCACTAGTAAGTATGCTTTTGAAAGCTGTAGTAATAAACAACAGTAACAGGTTATAAAATGGGGAAAATCTTAGATTAACTTGATCTAAGTATTTAAGATACGAAACGTAGTTGTAGCTGTGTCAGTCCCAGGATATTGGAGACACAAAGTAGGTGAGATAATATCTTTTATTGGACTAACTTCTATCAATAGTTAGTCCAATAAAAGATATTATCTCACCCACTCTGTCTAAGTATTTAAGGTAGCAGGTAACTGAAAAATATATTTTGACATTAGCATTCTGATACTAGTACCTAAACTAGCGCACCCAACTTTTGCTGCACAGGCAATTTGTTTGAGACATGTACCTAAATTGCATGAGTATTCACCTACGCTACTGTATCCAAATAAGAACAGACAACCTTAATATTTGCTATTACCTTTAATTGTAAATACTAATCGTTAATAAAGATACATGGAAATTTATTTCACACTCTGCCATTTTTTTCCTTTCTGTGTCATCCCACGAACTTTTGCTTAATTTGATGGATTTGTTTATGTAGAATACTGCATACTTAAAAAGTTAACAATGGTGTTTACCCTACGTACTTGTGAGGCAAGTCAGCAAGTGACCCAGAAACAACCTCTTCCCCACAACGTCCACTCAGACTTGGACGATTTCTGAGGCTCTGCTAAAATCCTGGAGAGAAACTCATTGATTACTAAATTGAAACTCATCCATAAACTATTAGTTTGATTTAGGGATTAATGCCTCAATATAAAAGACAACTCTGTGGATGCACTGTATTCATTATATGGCGAATATCCAAAATCCTGCTTTTTAACAAAAAGGATATGGGTACAAATGTTGAATGCAGAACCAATATACTACTGAAAAACTTAGGCCTGGTCTATACAGCAGACCTATATTAGCTATTAGCTACATCGCTAAGGGGTATGAAAAATCCACACACACATCCCCAGCAGACAGCAGTAGGCTGGCAAAAGAGCTTCTCCCGCCAACATAGCTACCGTCTCTTGGGCAGGTGGATTAACTATGCCACTGGGAGAGCACTTTCCTGTCGGGATAGAGCGTCTTCATTAAAATTCTACAGTGGCACAGCTGCATCAGTGCAGCTGCGCTAATGCAGTGTTTTAAGTCTAGACTTGCCCTTAGAATAAAACAATTAAAAGTGATAAACTCAATGTTACCTTAATCTCTGTGTGTGCATATCTATTTTTTTTTAAAAAGAAATTTAAATACAAAGAGTGAGAAAATACCTGGATCTCACTACAGATTTCCAAAGACATATAGCCAAAGAGACACTATGGAAACTTAGCAGATGAGACACTAGAAACACCTATTTAGAAGGCCACAGTGAAAAAGCAGTGCAAAACCATTCTCACACTTAAAGGAATCAGAAATAATGTAACTCTAGACGTAATAGAAGTTTTAGGCTTCACAGGAACAAACTGATTTTTCAGTCATTTATCTTTTCTTATAAAAACTGACCTGAAGACTAATTCTCAGTTAAGTCTGGGAAGCTGCAGTTTGTGAAGTTCAGCAATTTGAGCCTAGCACATTAAAAATATTAATTTTTGTCACATTCTGTAATGTTACTTAAAAAAATGGATGAAGATTTTGCTCAAACTTTCCAAAAAACTCTCATTTAGGTTGAGACCAAGTGCGGAAATTCTTAGCCCCAAAGATTTTTTCAAAGTTTGTGAGCATGTAAAGGGATTATAATTAGATCTTCTGTTTCGGGGGGTTGTTTATTCATTACATTTTTCAGGGTTTCTTTTTAGAAATTTTTGAGTTTTATGTAGATGTCTAAAATTGCAGGTTTCCAGGCTCTCTCTTTGTGTGTGTGTGTATATATATATCATAATGAGTAACATATTATACAGTAGTATATGCTGTGATGAGTAATCTGTTTATACAATGTGTTCTGTGCTATGCTTTAATGTAGTATTGTTTAAAATATTTAATGTGCATTACCAGGGTCTACGTAGACCAATTAACACTCAACACATTAGTGCACTTTAGAAACCACACTCCCTGTAATCTGGTGAGTTTGCATCAGTCCACCAGCTCGAGGAACAAAACAGTCAGCCACATGCAAGCCCTGTTTCAGCCTTCTGCACAGGCCTTTACTCTTCTGTCACACAAATGCAAGGAACACAAGAAAGTAACAAAAGTGATAGTCCTTATCTGGACTGATACTTCAGCATCCTCTACCCATAGCTCAAGGGTGACAACTGTTCCTTTGCCTCAGTGGAACCACAGGGTCTACCTGCCCTGTTGCTGCCCAGCAAATGTTTGTTTCTCCTGGCCCTCCCTTTCACAGAGTTGGGCCCTCACTTATGTCTTTCAGCTGGGAATCAGAGCCAATCACTAGCTATTGCTTAGCTGGATCATCTGGTTCCCAACACCTACCTGGTGGGCTTCTCTATAGATCAGGGCTTGCTGCTCCCTGGCCCTGCAGACCTTAAAGGAACAACCCTGCATGCCCGTCTACACCCCCATGGTCTGCATGACTGCTCCACGTAGACAAGATCTTCCATCCAAGTAACCATTGCCAGTGTTTATTGAATAAACACCAATATTTCTTTTTTGTTTTTGTATCAGGGATGTTTTATCTGTGTTTATAGAAGCCCTAATCACAATGGTAGTCTAAACACTGTTCACTCAAGGAATAATTATGGTGAAAAACACCTTCATTACCCCTCCAACAAAGCTATTCCTCTATAGCCTGAATAAAACAGTTTAACACATAATTTTCTATACAATCATTTTTTTAACAATACAAGTTGTCTTATTTTTCCTATATCTTATTTTCCTTCACTCCATTCTCCCTTCCTAAATTAGATCATGCTGTATCTTTTTGTACATTGTTTTCAATGTTTTTTCCTCTTTCCTTTCTCTCTCCCTTCAACTGCTATGTCCCTTTCTTTCTTCTATTGCGTTCTCTGTCTCCATCCTTTTTATTTTGTCTTTCTCCCATTTCTCTACCAAGAATCTTTCAATGAACCTAACGTCTCTTATTTAACTTTATTCCATTACTTTCTCTCTCCCCCACTTGCATATACCTTCACTACTACTATCTCACTCACTTCTTCATGCAGAGTTTGAAAAATTGACCAGACACCAAACTGTCAACAAATTAATCTAGTAACCAAAGACCAGCACAAAAGATTTCCTGCCACACACACAGAATGCCCAGGAAAACACTCTGGTGAGAGGTCAACTCATCTCTATCCCCACCCCTCTTGCCCCTCAAAAGAATGCTGAGATTCCAACCTAAGTGCTGTCCCTGAACTGTTTGTGGGACAACACTTCATATCCTTCACAGCCTCCCTCTAGTATAAGAGAAAAAAGTCCATTTGCAATAGAAGAGATTAATTAAATTTGTAATTATGATCTGTGAACCAATGTATAAATTTAGGACTAAATACTTACCTCAGGCTACACCCAGGGTATAGGGCCATGGATGGGAGGGGTGTCAAAGAGATATTTGCAGAAAGATCAAGGAGTAGAAAATGGTCTTTATGTAGGGTATGTCTATGGTCAGTGTAGACCCTATCTACGCCAATGGGAGAGATTCTTCCTTCGGTGTAGATAATCCACCTCCCCAAGAGGCAGTAGCTAGGTTCAGTGGAAGAATTCTTCCGCTGACCTAGAGCTGTCTACACCAGGAGCTAGGTCAGCATAGCTGCGTCTCTCAGGGGTGGGAAGGTTCAGAATTTAGACATGCATTAAAAATAAAGTTTCTAACCCTAATGATTCTTCTGTCTTCAGACAGATAGTTTCACTACATTTGTTGCTGCCCATGGCTTTCCAAAAAACAGCAGAGTGAAACTGATCACTCTAATCAGTTTCATTTCTGTTATTCATAACCTTGGGACAATCAGTGAGAGGACAAGAACCATGTCATTTTACTCTGCAACTTCTATTTTTGAAAGCTGTACATAAAAGCAAGCTTTAAGGAAGAAGGATTTTTTTTTTATTTTTATTTTTTTAAGAAAAAAGGGAATCTGGCAGTGAGATCTTCTAGAAATAGAGCAGCCATGACAACTTCAAGCCAGGTTCAGAGGCTACAAAGGAGAAGAGAGAAATTTTTAGATACTAAAGATCAGCAGACAGACAACACAATTGTAGGAAACCTACCACCTTTCCCCAAAAGAATTGGACAGCAGGCTCCCTTATCAGGGCATTATTATTGTTGCTGCTCATACTCCCCCTTCATATTGTCTCACTGCATACATATTTCAAGTTCTGACAGAACAAATAACTAGTAAATAAAACTGATTAAATCAACACAATGTAAACTGGGCTAAAGTTAAAATAGGGTAATGCTTCATGGAGAGGGCTTGAGATTCAGGCTCAGTTATTATTATTCATATTGCCATGCCTAGGATTCGCAGTCACAGATGAAGCCCTGGTTTACACTACAAACTTATGTTGGTATAGCTATGGCGCTCAGGAATATGGAAAATCCACACCTCTGAGCAACACAGTTATACCGATCAAACTCCCTGTGTAGACAGTGCTGACATAGCTACTGCCTCTCAGGGAGGTGGAATACCTGCGTCAACAGGAGGAGCTGTCACATTGGCACAGGTAATATCTTCACTAAGCACTATAGCTGTGCTGCTGCAGTGCTTTACGTGCAGACAAGCCTCAAGACTCCATTGTGCCAGGCACCATAAAAACACATTAAAAAAATCTGTCCCTACCCCAAAGAGTTCAAGTATGTGGCCTCCTCTGTAGATAACAAGTAGCAAATAAATATTTTCTCTTAAAAGCACATACAAGCAATTTACAAAATGGATTTAAAATGAAAAGAAGTGGGTGGACAAGGTTCTGTGGCCTGCAATGTGTAGGTCAGATTAGATAATCTTGATGGTCCCTTCTGGCCTTAAAGTCTATGAGTTGAGTTTAAAAAGAATCTGGTACATATTCCTCTACATACTAATACAGGTGATAACCAGAATTTAAAGGACTTCAGGGTCTCAGTCAAATATTGGGAAGTTCCCTTAAATTTAAGGGACTTGGTAAAGTACCTTTGTTTGGTAAGCATTTCCTTCACTGGGAATGAGTTTGAAGGTAATATTTAGCCTTGGGATGGAAGATTTAGTTGTGTGTTTCAACAAGCCATTTATCATCTTCCTTTTTGAAATTCTCCTTCATTCATACTATCCTAACCACCCTAGTAAAAGTATGGTCATACACACAAAATACTTCCTGCCTTCAGTTCATTAGTGCCTGCAAACAAAAACGAGTCTGCTACTGAGGTAGCTATTAAAAAGAACAATCTATGCACAGCCTTAGGACAGCCCTTCAAACTGAAAGACAGAGGCGAGGGGACCCTCCAGCCCTGGAGCGCCCTTCAAAGCAACCTCCCCTCTTTGGGAGGCCTTCAGAGGGGAGGAGGCCATGTGGCAAGCAGAGAGTCTGGTTATTTTGCCTGCTGGAGGAGAGAGAAGAGAGAGAGGATTCATTCAAACTCTGGAGCAGGCACTGAACACAGCCTCTTGTGTGTACCAGCAACTGGAATTATCACTAACGATTTATGCCTGCAGGACCAGAAGTGTGGCCAGCAGCACATCACCAACCTGTGTGGAGAAAAGGCTCCTGCGGCTGCCCCAAGGATCTGATTTTAAAGGAAACCATTCACCACAATCCCCGATGTGTAACTTATCCCACCTCACCTAGATCTCGCCCATGATGACCCTCAACACCTCCCTCCTCTAACTTCCCTCCAATTTGCAGCTTAGTCCACGCCACTCAACGCCCCCTTTTCTCTCGGGGCGCCCTCCCTCTCCCCTAGGACTGGGGCGCCCCCACCCTTTTCCCAATCCCCTCACAGGCAGGCTGAGTCCCCCCACATCTCCTTCCCGGGGAGGGCTAAAGCTCCTGCGCCTGCGGCCCTACGAGCGGCTGGGTCCCCTCCCGTCGGGGTAACTCCCGCCCCTTCCTGGGGGGGTGCAAGAGCCCACCCCCCGGGGTTCAGGCCCCCGCCCGCAGGGGGCTCGGCGGGGCGGGCTCCCCGCTGCGCCCCAGCACTCACCCGCGCGCGGCCCGGCTCGCTGCCCGCGCGCCTCACTGCCTCGCCGCCGCCGCCATGTTAGGAGCTGGTGCGGCACAGACTGCGTCAGTGGAGGGGAGGGCGGAAGCGGGCGAGCCCAGGGGCGGCGTTGGGTTGAGTGGTGGAAAGTGACCGGGCACCAGCGGGGCGGGCCTCCGGGAGCAAGGGCCGCGGTATCCCCGACCCGGCAATGCGGAGACCGCCAAGTTGGCCGCTCGGAAGCTGGAGCCCACCACAGTGGCTGAGGGGGGCCGGGCCGCTCTCTGCCTCCTCCCGCCGGCAGCGCCGCTCCGCCCCCTCACCCCGAGTCACACACACACTCCCTCTGCGCGCGGGGCCCGCCAGGGCTTGGTCCCTCCTCCGCCGCCCCGCGCTAGCCGAAGGCCTCAGAGCCCCCCAGCCCGCGCCATTGTCCGTGTGCCCCTAGGGAGGAGGAGTCGGAGTCGGGTGCACGGCCCCTCTCCCTGCCAGCGCCCCTGTGCCTACGGTTGCCAGTTTTGGTCCGACCTATTCCTTGAGATTTCCTCACATCGTATAATCGTTATTTCAAGATCAAGCTTTAGTTGTTGGGGCTCCAGGAGGATCCTGGAGGGTTAGCAGCCATACCAGCACAGTCCTCCCCTCCTCCCCCCCCAGCCCAGCTGCCCTGTGCCCTGAGCAAGGAGATGGGCACAGGGTCCCCAGCTGCTAGCATCCTGTGCCCTGAGTGGGGAGAGCGCCTCGTCCCCCCTCCACCAGCACTCCTGTGCCCCAAGCGGGCAGTGCCCCCCACATGCCAGAGCCTCTGACCGAGGAGAGGGACACAGCCCCCCACCCTATGCCAGAGCTCTTGTCACCCAAGCAAGAAGAGGGGCATGGCCCCTGACCCATGCTAGAGTATCTGTCCCCCAATCAAGGAGAGGGCACAGCCCCCATGCCAGAGTCCCTGTGCCCTGAGCGAGGAGAGAGGCAGCAGGGGCACATGTACACACTTCACATGCCAGAGTCTGCATTAATATATTATAAAATTTGGCCCTTCTGTCAGTTAAAAAATTAGCATGTCTGTACAATTATCTGAATGTTGTTCACAAGAATGTTTGGGTAGCTTCCAGCAGGAACCTTGGGCCTGGACTCCAGTATCTCAACTAGAGAAAGAGCTGATGACACTCTGATACCACGTGATGGGCACAAAATAAGAAACAATTACATGTACTATTTTTTCTACAGGACTTCTGCCTCATTCAGTGTATAGGATTGACCTACTCTGGATCTGGAGCAGGATTGTGTACTATTTGTACCACAAGGGCAAATGGGTCTATGTCTGCCCATAAATAAAGGCCTGTCCCCTCAGCTTAGGGAAGGGACCACAAATTCAGGACTACAGCTATGTTCTTGGAACAATAAATGAAAAAACAGTAGTGGAAGTGATATCAGAGGTTAAGAATGAGGGATCCAGAGGGGGAAATCAAGCAGAGAATGCCAGACATCTCCGACAGCTCTTCGAAGGCATCCAGGGACCCAGTGGATGCAGCCCAGAGGAACTTTGCCCAAAGACGTGACTTCAGGGAGAAGCAGAAACAGGCCCCACAGTTGCAGAGCATGTCCCTATCCAGCATCTTCCTCCTGGAGTGGTAGATGGCAACCTTGGCCAGCACCAGGAGGCAGTTGACAAGCAGGTCTAGAGACTTAGTGCAGTTGCAGATGTGTGTGTAGATCAGGAGATGCAGGGAAAAGTGCAGCCAGAAGCTCAGTAAGAGGTTCTGGAGGAGCCAAAAGAAAGGCTGCAACCTAAGGCACTCTACACAGATGTGTGACAGGGTTTTCCTCTTGCCACAAAAGGGACAGGTGTTGGGGGAATTTGTGAACTGCATCAGGTACATACCCAGAGGAGCTGCTAACTAATATCCCCTGCAGGCTGTGAAACTAGAGTGGAGTACAGGTTAGCTCACCGGGGTTCCTCACCCTCTTCAGGTGGCAGCAGGTCCACTTGATAGCAGGGCAGGACAAGAGGGTGAGGAAGTGGATGGTATGAAGCATGAGCACATACAGATGTTCTCTGGGCACAGTTTGGAGGCTGGAGGTTGTGTACAGCCACCTCTGGTGAACTGGGCCTAAGGCAGGGGATTAAGGAGAAAGGACTGTTTCATGGGTAAGGCAGTTGAAAGCTGGATTCTATCCCTGTCTCTGCCACAGAACTGTAGGTGATGCTGGGCAAATCACTTAAACCAAACTTTTCACAGGAAGTCACTCACAGCTGCAGCTGAAGTCAATGGGCAGCTGGCATTTGAACATAAAAAGTGCTATGTAACATTGTTACCCTTTTAACCAGAGCAGCTAGTAAAGTTCAGGCCTTGTGGGTTATCTCATTTAAGATGAAAAATTGACGAATGAGTCTGGTATTTTCCTTGATGTCATCTTGTATGTTTACAAGGACTGTACAAAATCCTGTTTCTTCGAACACAGGAGGAACCAAAAACAGTTGACAGCTTCCTTATTCACAGCACCAAACTCTTTCAGATATCATTCTGACGCAAAATCTCTGTCTAGGCTTTTCCCAGGTTCACATACCATGCTTCCAGGCTCTGTATGCTTGGCTGTTTTCCTGTTCTCTCTCTTTCTTGCTTCTCCTTGTCCTAAGCTGCTTGCTCCAGTTTGTGCTGTGCTGTGTCTTGTCTAATGCACACATGCTATGGTAGCCAACTCTCCAGGATTGTCCTTGAGTCTCCAGGAATTAAAGATTAATCTTTAATTGAAGATTATGTCGTGATTAAACCTCCAGAAATACATTCAACCAAAACTGACAACGCTAAGTCACATTCACTTGGTAACCAAAAAAAAGTTCCATCAATCAAATTCCTAGCTCCTGCATTTGAAACCCCTCAGACCACACGATTAAGCGCCTATTGAGCTTTTCTGTGTGCCTGTGTTTTTGGGTGCTACTGCTATTGCTTCAGGCACTGATTACAATGGCATCTTTATATTTATTTTGAATAGAAGGCAGTGCGGCCACATCTGACTCATAACAATATATACCGACCTATAATAATACTAAGTATTCTGAAAAATCAGGTCTTGGGTGTCTCAAATTTGATTTGTGAAGCACTCAGATACTAAAGTGATAAGTGTAATCGAAAAACTCATATGGAAACTAATAATTCTGACTTCCAAGCAGGGTTGAATAGTGGATAGTAAATAAGGCCTTGGCCCACATGTTGAGCAGTGAGGATAGAACAAAATATTGAATAGCTGCTGATTAGGTGAGCATCATCCATCCTGTGCACTGAATGAGGGAGAGAGAGAGAAAAAAAGAGTATGTGATCATGTAATTAAAGACTGTATTACAATGCATATTCATAAGAGGGCTGAATTCAGGTTGCTCTAGGAACCTTCATTCTTTCCTAACTTTTGAGTACTTGTCTTTGAAACCTAAATAGTGTCCTTTTAAAATGTGTGCGCGTGCATGTGTGTAAAGCAACAGATATAATGACTCAGCAGTACTTCAGAATTGTAATGTATGTACAAGGCAATATTTTGCCCTCTTAGTATAAACTGGAAGTCCAGAGATAAATGCTGAATAGAAAACTCATCGGGGAAAAGAAAAACTAAAAGGCATGATAATGTTTTATTGAAAAGTCTATTTCTTCTGTGTTCTCTGACTTTCACTGAAATGGGCCATAGGGGGCATCCAACCTCTGCTCAACTGATGACACAACTTGCCTAAAGTTTGCCCAGTAGAAGGAGTATTGCAGTACTGGCGATTTATCGTAAAGTTGTAAGGAGGTCAGGGTTTGCCCAGCTAAGAAGCTAGAGTGCTGGTAGCTTGTCAGGCCTGCACGTCATTGCAGAGGTTGGAATTTGATCAGTACACTGGTGTTTCGACGCTTGGATAAAGCACTATTGAGAACTCAGCAGGATCTTGGTTTTGTGTGTCCTTGGAAATGGAATTGCCAAGTTTGCTGCTGTGGCTGGTGCCTACAATAGCCAATTTCTCTAAGCATTGAAATGGGAGGAGGGAACTAGCCCTTCACATTTCAAACAGGTGGGTCAGGGCAGAAGTGACGGTCCTCGCATCTGCAAACTGTTGCCAGGAAAATCAGGCAAGCTGCTGTTTCAAGTCTGAATCTAAAGGGCCAAGTGTTCAAATAGCAACATGCGGTATCCCTTCAAAATGAAACAGAGCGTACCCTGCTCCATGATGCCCTATGGGACACTCTCCCAATCTGATCTTTCCAGAGGGTATTTGGGAGTTCTGCCTGTAGGTTGCAGTCATGATCATGAGATCAAACTGTGGAGAACAGTCTGAAGAGCAATTTCTTTGGGGCTTGTTGATCCACAGCAAAGGGAAAGTTTGTTGTCCAATGCAAAACTGTACTGATGATATTAATACACTGTGCTTGACATGACTCCCCTGAAAGGGTTAGCTTCTATACGGCAGAAGCTGCCAACAATAGTGTCTCACTTTTGGGGGACAGTCAACCAATGAGAGTATGTTCAGAGGATGTATAGCTTCTAACTTGTGTATCATTGGTTGAAAGTGTTGTCTCTCGATATTGTCCTGGAGAGTTATAAGGGTGGAGTTGGACAGAGATCTTCTCTTGCTTATCCAGTTCAGCTAAGTTCATTAAATGCAGTACTTGTTTTTCTTAAAAACAACAACAACAACAACAACTCTGGCATAAAATTGAATTGATTGCAGCCACTTTCTAACGCAATTAAGAGGAGCAGCCCATGGAAACTACAACTCCCAGCATGCAATGCACCCACTAGCGTCGGCGAGTCTCAGTTAACGATTCGCCTTATTTCCAGCAGGAGTACGGATCCCAGCATACAATGCTCCCAGTTGGTTCGAGCGGCCCGCCATGTCTGGAGCATTGCATGCTGGGACTTGTAGTTTGCACTGTTCCAGGGGGTCCCAGTCACTGACTCGAGGTTGTCCTATCTTTTCCCTTCCCGGCGGCGCGACCAGTTGCCAAACACGCTCCCCCCCCTCGCCCCGCAGGTGAGCGGTGCCGGGTGGTGGGGCCGACTAGGTTCTTGTGCCATGCGGATCTGAAGAGCCCGGGAGCGCCGCGGTGAGTGGCCGGTAGTAGCTGCGTGGGGCTTGCGGTGCCACGTGCCATGCAGCGCCTCCTTCCAGCTGTGCGCTGGCCGGGAGGCTGGGGCGCCTGCAGGCATTTCAGGAGAGCACCGGAGTAAAACTCTGCTCCCTTGCACCCAGTTGGGCACCCTGGTCCGCCTTCTGCCCCTTCAGGTCTCAAGCATAGGCAGCGGGAAGCAGTGAAGCGATACTGACAAGCTGCCGCCGAAATTGAAGGGTGATTTTTCAGCAGAGAGAAAGACGCGATGGGAAATTGAAATGTGAAACTGACAAGGTTCGGCAGATGGGGGTGGTGGCTGAAATTGACACCCCTGAAAACATCATGAAAATTCATGTCGATGTCAGTGAAGAGAAAGCTGGTGCTGTGTGACTAGTCTGCATTCCATGGCTGCTAAATGGCAGGCATGCCTTACAGCCTGCAGAATTATTAGAGCTTTCAAGGGCTAGCAGCCACACAAACTGTTCTGGTCTGGATATAGCTCTGAAATAACTAATTGGTTCGGACACAATGTGCTGAGCTATTGGTTTTTGGGTTTTTTTGTGATTTCTATAGTTTTGCTTTTAACATTTAAAAACAATAAAGTTTGAATTGTTCTCATCTCTAAATCTGAAAATATATCCAGTGTATTTTATTGTTTTAAATTTAACTGAATATTTTAATATCCTGTATGGGGGGAGCATTTGGGCCTTCGTGTAAGTCTGATGTATTCTGAAGAGAAGTTAAGCCAAAAGTTTAAAAGGAAGTCGTTTTAATTTTAGCTACTAATTATTAACTTACATAACTGTCTTAAATCAATACTATTACAGATACAGTAGAATTCAATTCTGTCTTCCCACAGTGACTATAAAAGATGCAAGAAAAACAAGTTTGTGTCTCAAAATGCATCGTCTTCTTGCTCATAGCAGCTTTGTTTATTATGAAAAGTGAAAGAGGAAAACATTTTTCGGGGCATCTTAAAAGTAGCTTGCGGAGGTGGTAAAAATGCTTTGTTTGAGGCATATTTACTCATCTGCACTGAGATGCTGCCAGTTTCGAACTCTGACTAGTGACACATTGCTGAGGCAGTTAAATAACTGCACAACTGAAGATCAGGTCTGTGATCTTGTTGGAAAGAACAAAGCCAAACTTGCTGAAAAACACGTAGGAAGTGCAATGACTTTACTGGGGCAATTTCAGAAGGAGAATTTCCATCTGTTGAGGAATATTGACTATATAAAAAACCATTCCCAGTTTATTACTCTTCGCATGTTAGCTGAAAACAAGATACAATTTATGGATAATGATCTGTTGGTGGATATGCTATACCATGTATTGAGGTAAGCAATACAATATTAAATGTCATATAACCAATTTTAAATGAGCCCTGTGCATTGTATTTAAATATAATCTTAAACATTTTATTGTTCAATTAAATAACATTGGCTTAGAAGTTAACTTTTTGGCAGCTTTTCTTCTTCTTTCTTGCCACTTCCCTATTCAGGGTCGGTGACTTTTATAACTTTCTTCCAAAACTCATGACTGTACAGCTGGCTGTCATGTAAATTGATCTCTTTAAAGGCCAATAATACTCAGTCCATATACCAAGTCTTTGGCGTCCCTGTTGGTTATCATCTGTCCTGTCATTGCAGGGGCCATCCTACCAATATAACTCTTGGGTCTCCATTGGACATGTTCATACCAGTGTAGTCTAGCTTCCCTTAACTTGTTTTCAGTTGGGGAAAACCACATTTTTGCTGTCTTCTTCATTTGAGCAATCATAGATGTGACAATACTAGGTAGTACAAAATTCTCAGTCACAATTGTGATTTGTTGATGGTGTCCCTTTAAATATACCTTTTGCATTTCGTAATCTTAATGGAGATTGATTGATTCAGTTTTTCCAGTGAGCAACATGTATATGTTTTTAAAATGAACAAACCTGAAAATTTTGTATTATTTGGAAATGTGTTAGGCTTAGCTTCTTTTATTTCATTTTGTATATATAAATATATCCGTCCTGTGTTGTGATTAAAACACAAGGCTGGAAGTAAAGAGATCTCGGTTTTATCCTGTCCTAGCTTTGCCATACTGACTGTGAGACTTTGGACAAGCCACTTAATCTCTCTGTGTCTCCATTTTCCTATGTGTAAAATGGGAATATATATCTATCTCACAGGAGAGTTGCGATGCTTAATTCATTAACATTTGTAATTTGCTGTTAGACCTTTGGATGGAAGTTATTACTGGATATAACTCTTACATAGTGTCTTTGTAGCTCTTTTAAAGCAAATGTTAAAATTGTTATGCAGCTCTGCCTGGTTTGTCTTATCTTTAATCATTATGAAGGTTGAAATTTGAGGCCCATGATTCTCTAGTAGAAGTACTGGTCATGGAAACATGGAGAAGATTAGAAAGGCAAGTATTATGCTATTCTTACAAGTAATTACAAGCATATTCATCTTGACTTAATGTCTATAAAAGTTCCCTCAGAGGGTGCTTGCCAGAGATTTAACCATTATTGACGTATTTTTTATATAATTATTTTAAACCTGAACTATCTTTTTGGAATGTCTCCTCTTTAGAACTGTTTTTGTTTTGTTAACATAATCAGGCTTTGAGGATTGATGGAGTTTTGAATTGCAGGTGGCCAATGGAGGTGCTCAGATACTAAACAATAGAGGCTGTTTTATCTAGATGGATAAGTGGAGATTTAAGAATATATGTAGATGTGTGAATGCAGATACCACACACAAAGGAAATTGAAAGTTGACATACTTACAGTTTTATATTGATAGATAAGGCAGGGTTATTCTTGTTGTCTTGCTCTTTAATGGTGGTTATACCTCTCTCTTCAGCCCTGATCTTAATTTTAGGAAAGGCTGTTCATGTAGAACCCTAGTATTTTCCCTTCTTTGCATTTGTGTTTATTTTGAGATTGCATTTTTGTTCCTCAGTCCCTGGCTGAATGCAGGGACTGGAATCACTCTCTTCTGTTGTCACCAACAGGACACAATAGCCTGTCCTAGCCTAGTTGCTAAGACACATTGACAGTTAAGTGAAAACCCCATACTTAATACCCACACCAAATGACTTTCAGATTCACTTCAGCAACATTTAAAACATGGCAGCAGTTTACTGCTTGATAGAATAGTCTTAATCACTCCATTATGCTGGCCTTGATAAACATAGGCATTCCTTCTGTACTTTACTAAACCATGTACACACGCTTCTTATTGTCATATTTTGATATGAAAACTCATAGGTTCAGAACTCTCTCCTAATGGACTACTACGTTAAGATCAAAGATCATAGTTCAGAACTCTCTCCTAATGGACTACTACGTTAAGATCAAAGATCATAAGATCAAACAATGGAGAGGAACCTCAAAGCAAAGCCAGAGATCTGACTGCCTCAGTCCTTATCTTATAGAGATAATACAGGACTAACACTGATCAGTTGCCACTGGTTACTCCCTAAGGCTCTGATCCTACAATACATTATGAACAGATGGACTGCTGCATGTGAACAGAGCTCCGTTGAAGTCAGATGGGCTTCACATGGATGCAGCAGTCCACCCAGGTATAACAAATTGTAGGATCTTAGATAACACCTAAGGGGTGTCTTGTTCATGAAGTAAGAAGTTCCTCTGTGATGTTTTTCCACAAAATTATAATGAAGGAATTTATCCTTATCTTTCTCATTGGTTTCAGAATTGCTTCTCTTCTGCATAAGCACTTGGATAAATTCAAGCCACTGGAGTTGGTAAAAATCACACAAGCCTTGGTGCTGCTGCATTGCCAGAATGCAGAGCTTTACACCAAATTAAGAGGATTCCTAGTTGGGTGCATATTCTTTTTTGTAAATATAATTGTTTGTGTTGATTATTACGCTAAACAGTTGTCACTTCACAATTGTATACTTCTTGTTACATCTTAATATTTTAGTAAAAATAAACTGCTGTCACAATTCAAATCTAAAAAGCTCATGACCTTTAGGGTGGGATGTGAATGTGGTCTAGACTCTAGACATAATAGTGATCTATGTAATAAATAGGATCTCCATACAAAATAGGAATATAGGCAAGGAGCCTTCTTGCATTGGAACTGTAGAATAAGGAGCATTCCAGCCAGGTCACTGTGATAGCTGCTACTTCGATTTTATTAGTGTTTGTGGGAAGAGATGATGGAAAGGGCATGCGTGACTGGAAAAATGCTTAAAAATAATCCATTTGTGAGAAGAAGGGACTCAGGTGTCAGCCGAAATGAAAGACAAAGCAGCACAAATGAGTGTATTCTCCTTTAATTCACGTAAACCTCATGCTTGGCCAAGCTGCTGTGAACCCAACCCTTAGTGTGTTAACCTACACAAAGATAAGGGGGTTTGTTTGTTTGACTCTTAATAGTTCATGTTGGAGACTATTGCTCCACTGGTGAGGAGACCTTCTTAGTAGCCACAGAAAAAGAGCTCTCCCACAATGCTTCCATCTTATTGACCTTCTTGTGGGGGAAGGAGCTCAGTCTGAATGGCTTGTTGGGGGTGAGAGTGTCTCTGCTTCCATAATATGCTATCCAAGGCTCCTCTAGGAAATGCCTGACAGAGGGAAAAGGTTCATTTGGCAAGCTCTGAATGTCTGCAGAACCTCACAATCCAAAAGTTTTCTCTTCATTCTCCTGCTATGTTGATACAGTGGGGGTATCCCTGGCAAAGGATCTGTTAATTCCTGACAAGGGAGATTTTTTCCCCAGAGGACCTAGCAGAAAGGAAGATAGAAGCTACCCTTAGAAGGAACTTCTAAGTTTCATCAGCAACCCTTAGAGCCTCATTGGCTGAATTAGCTCCTCTCTTCCTTCCTCCCTTTTCCACTACTAGGAAGAATGATTCAGAAGATAGAGGAGAAAGTAAATATCCTCATCATCATCCCAGACTGATAAAGAAGGCTGTGGTACTCCGATGTAGTGCAGATGTTGCAAAAATCTCTTTTCTTTCTCCTCAGTAGGCAGGATCTCCTCTCTAAGAGCCTGCTTTTGCATCTCAGGCAAGACTATTTGAACCTGCCAGTTTGATGTCTGAGATGTTTCTGTTAAGTAATAGAGAAGCTCCTAGCCATATGAAGCCTTCCACCCTCTTGGCTATGTAGCTCTTTGGACAGAATTCTTCTACTGGTATTGAGATAGAAAGACCAACCCTAAAAACTGAGGCATCCCAGCTCATCTGAATTATTTATAGGATGGTTTAAATTTGGGCCTAAGTCTCATGTCTGAGACTGAGGAAGAGCACATTCCCAAAAAAGAAAATGTATCTGATGACTTCATTTTCTCCAGCTAACACTCCACCTCTCTCCTTCCTTCAGCATGTAGCTTAGTCCAATTCCCTCAGCCTCCTCGTAGATCCTCTGCTATATGGCTTCCACCATTTCCACACCAGGGAGATGGTTCTAACATCATTAATGACCTCACACTGATCAATCCGAGAGGTTCTTTTCTGTTCACGTTTCGCAATCTGCTTGTATTTCAACAGTACTTCCTGTTCTCTACTTCTTAGGCTTTTATGGCTCTGGTTTCACCTGCTTTGGTTCAGGTGATTCTGTAGTGCTAGTTTTGATGATAAATAATATTGGTGAGTAAAGTGACAGGAAAATGTTAGTCTCAGAATGAATAAGACAATAGTTGTGCTTTGCACTTTTACCATATTATGGTAAAATTATTATTGTAATTATTTCAGATTTATGAAATGTAGATGGCTTCTGTGGTTAATGCTTTGTTTTTCAAATAGAATTTATATTTACATAATTTATTTGCTGTTTTTTATCCATACATTTATATTTGTCAGTATTGATGGCTTTGTCTCTTCCTCTTTCTTCCAGCTATTTACAAGTTAATGTTGTATCCCATGACATTTCCATGATAACTCATGCTCTGTCCATGCTTCCTTTTCCTCAGATGAATGAAGTAGTGATTAACAGAGTTGATGCAGTTTTCCTGCAGTGCCACTTAGCTGATTTGAATACCCTTGCTACAGCTCTTGCCAGATGGGTTCCTCATGTTCAATAACATTGGCAAAGCACTTCTGGACCACGTGCGAAGCTTCTGCAAAACATAAATAATTGCATGTATGAGAGGCTTCAAAAAGCCAGTGTTTTGGATCTGTTGCTGAATTAACTTAAATGCATATATGGAAAATGGTTTGAAGACATACTTGTTGAAGAAACAATGAGTACTTGTCAGCGCTTGAAGGAGCAAATTACCTGGATGAATGTACCAGAATTGTCATTTTTTCTCACCAAAACAAACTACCTCTGTATTCCATTACTTGATAGAATAGCTTCTGTGACAGTTCAACATATAAACAAGGTATTAATGACCCATCAAGTGCTACTGTAATTTTAATGTCATAGATGCTATATATTCACTTTTAGAAATTTGGTTCCTGATGATACGATCACATGTGCTTCCTTTTTCCAATAATGTTTATATTGCAATGAAGTGAGTGTTGTTTCTCCTCTTCCAACTGCTTTGTAAATTATTCAGTAAGGTCTGGAAAGAACCATATTAACATAATGTTGGGAATGGGATTAAAGACAGGGGACTTGCTGATTTCAAACATATTAATTGGCAGTTCTAGAGGTTTTACGCTACTTCAGATGTGAAATAGAGGAGGTTTTACTCTCAGAATGAAAATTTTCCTGAAATAGATCTCACTTTCTAAGAGGACAGATGAGTTAGTCTCCTTTTTCAACTCTGTTGTCAATACAGTATCCTCTGAGCAGAGACTGACAGTTTTAAGCCTATTGTATGTACTAGTTTTGTGGTACTAGGATGAAACTACGAGATTGTAGGCAATGAAGTTGGACATGTCTATGATTTTGGAAATAAGAGAGTGTTTATTTTGCTATACCTATCTGCTCCTATTTTTGCCCTTATGCAGAAACTTTAATTGGAATACTTCCAAATATTACTTGCCAGTTTTGTATATTTTAAAATATTTGTATACTGTAAAAGGTGAGGAGCAAATAAAATAATTGCAATTTAAAAGTAGCGCATGTATTGTAGGTCTTCTGCTTCTGAATTAGTTACAAACCTCTCCATTACAATGCTACGTTAGACTGTGTTGAAATTGCTGCTTTTTCACTCTTGAAATGGTTATTTTTAAAATGTCTTATCCAGATCCATCCTTATGAAATGTATCCTATTCTTCTCTCCTTCTCTACTCTGAATTATGATCCTCCTCAAAGTGAAGAGTACTTTGAGACTTGCATCCAACATTTTAGTTCTAATTTAGGTAAGTGATGCTAGGTAAGGCTGACACTGATTGTGTCAGTTACTGTTTTTCCAGGGCAAAAATTTAGGTACACTTGAGAAAAATTAGAATTGGATGGCGATTGAAACAGATTAATTTTCTTTTCTTTTTCTAAGTAATGTTCAGCAGAATTTAGTGCGTGTTTCCGTGGGAGTTCACAGCCTTATTCTGCCCTTCAGAAATCGCTGTTGCTATGGGACTAGGAATATATCTTGAATTGTTGTACAAAGAAAGTGAGAATTTAAGATAACTGATTTTCATGTGGGTAAATGGAAAATCCTTTAAAAATAATTACTGTGGTCTTTCTTAAAGGACCTTAATTAACTGGGGGAGAGGAGAGATCTTGATGTTCATTACCAGAAGATAGTGAGGAAGGAAAAAATGAACAGAGCCAGATTTCTTGGTTGATAATACAGTTTGAGAGTTGGTAGGTTGAGAGTTGAGAGTTGGTAGGTGCACTGACTGCAGCTAGATTCAGAATTTTAGCAATACAGCCCCTGTTTCTCAAAGGAGCTTTGCAGAGCTCCTGCAATTGCTGTTGAAGCTAGTGAAGTTGCAGGTGTGTAGAACCTTAAAGGACCAGAGCCTTATTCTCTGTGCCTCAGTATCGCCACCTGTAAAATGCAGATAAAACTCACCCAGAGTCCAGTGCCAGGCTGTCGAGGGTGATGAATTTTATATATGAGTTTTAAGATTCTTGGATGTAAAGAATTAAAAAGTATGAACATAAAAACGGACATACTGGGTCAGACCAATGGTCCATCTAGCCCAGTATCCTGTCTTTCGACAGTGGCCAATGCCAGGTGCTTCAGAGGGAATAAATAGAACAGGTAATCATCAAGTGATCCGTAACGTTTTAATGTGTACAGTGGTTGGCACTAAAACATCCGCCTTTCCCACCAGTTACCACATCAGCATCTGAGGTCCCAAAGTTTTGCCTTCTGCTGATCTTGTTCAGATACAGGTATGTGATAACTGTTAATAAACACTGGCTTTTCAATAACAACACTCTAATTAGAAGTTGTTTCCAAAAAACGTGTATGTGCTGGGTGGACAAACTTGCCATGTTGTACATCTACGTGGTTCGATAACGTAAAGCTGCTAAGCTAGACGGGCTTTTCCATCAGTGGTATTTTATTCTAAATTCAGTTACACATCTGCTCCTGGGTTTGAGCAATTGATATTACACCTGCACTGCACTGGCTGCCCTTCCAAAGACAGGCTGGTTTCATGTTGGCTGCTTTTTTTAGGTCCTTCCCTGCTTATATTCAAGACTCCCTCTTTGAACTTTGTCTCTAACTGGATTTGCTCTGGCAACTGCCTTTCAGGGAGGGGTGTGTGTGTGTGTGTGTGTGTGTGTGTGTGTGTGTGTGTGTGTGTGTGTGTGTGTGTAATTTGCTCACACAAATTAGTTAGATGCACAAAAGTTATGTAGGGAAATGCAGCAAAAGTGTATACTGAAGTGTATATTGAAAATATTGGTCTGGCTGTTTTTCTGTTTCGCAACTGCCGCTAATGCACAAAGGAAAAGCATTTTTTGGAACCATCTAGAGTTATGTCTTGAGTTGAGTAACTTTGTCTAGTTAAATATGAAGAAAATTGAGTCTTGACTTAAAGAATGAATTTAAATTTTTAAACCTTAGTTTTCAGGTTAGTCTACTGGTGGTCTGGCTTCCATTATGACAATTTAATGGGGGGGTCATTACTAGATATCCTACTAATATTTGAAAGTAACTATATTGTTTGTTAACAGAATTGATGTGGAGTTTCTTGAGTCTAAAGCTTTTTGCAAAAATTCATGTCACCTGAAAGGAGAATTTGCAATGAAAAAGAGATCTGGAAATTCTGGGGTACAAGGTAGTTCAGGTATTGTGCACACAATCTGTTATATTAATATCTTGTACTTGGACTGGTGTGGGCAATGGAATCCTCTAAGCCAGGGGTGTCAAACATCTGGCCCGTGGGCTGGATACAGCCCGCCAACCTTTTTGGTCTGGTTCCTGGCAGCAGTGTGTGCTGGCGTTGTACTCTCTGGCAGTGTTGCACGCTGCTGCCAGAGAGTAGAACGCCATGAGATGTCGTGGCAGTGCGCACTGCCGCCAGAGAGTACAACGCTGCGAGATCTCGCGGCGTCGTGCACTGCCACCAGAGAGTACAATACCACAACATCTCACGGCGTCATGTGCCACCACAAGATCTGTGTACTCTGGCGGCAGCGCGTGGAGCACTGTGTGCACGAGACACAGCGCTCCAAAAGGCAGGAGAGGGACAGTGTGGTCTTGGGGCATCACGCAGTACTGTAATTCTTAATCATTGATCAATTCTTTTAATTGTAAAATAGTAGTAGTTGTAGAAGTGAATTTACTGCAATTTTTATATCGCTGATATCTAGCAAATAAAATATAATACTACAGAAAAATGGTTGTGCCTAGTATTTCAATTTATGGTATGTATGGCCCACTTGAAGTACATTTAATTCAAATCTGACCTGCCATAGCAAATGAGTTTGACACCCCCACTCTAAGCTTTCCCCTTCAAAAACTTGATCTCTCTAAACTCTAAAGTTTTTCTTTAACAGGAGAGGGCATACTTGAGAGGACGCTCTCTTGTATTTGCAGTGGACTCTGCAAATTCTGTAATGTTGTTGGGGAAAGACTTCCTACCAGGAAGAAATAATTATAGAAAGTGTGTCATCTAGTTCCTCTTCACTAGGGGCAGCTGCAGCAAAACTGGAGTGAAGTGATCTTGTATGACCTTCCTCCACTATAGCATATTGGCCGCTTTGCCTCTGCTGCTCCTCTGCTCAAACAGAGGAAGAGAGGGAAGTGCTACTCTCTTGGAATGCAGCACTCCTTGGTAGATTGCTGCATTCTAAAAGGAATGCCAGGCTGGTACTACCTCTTAATTGGACTGATACTTCATTTAAAAGGAGTGAAAGTCCATTGAAATGCATTGAATCAATCAATTTGGGAATTTCACTCCACTCCACTTCAGTTCAGGTGGGGCTTTCTACCCTAGGATCCCCTAATTCTCCACTGGTTCAGCTCCAAAAGTGGAAGCTATGGGGTAAACAAGGCATAGACATTTACCACTGTGTTGTCCAGCCCTGGCATAGTGGAAAGAACACGTGTCCTGCCTAAGTTACTGCTTCCACCGTTGCTACAGGTGGTGGAATTGCCTCAATGAAGGATTAGAGGTTTTGGTTTATTATTCCTCCAACCCAGTGCAGACATACCCTAGAAGTGGAGGTTCATGATAAGCAGGTTCCACTCTAACTCTTGCTTCATCTGCGTAATTTGATCCAGAATCCCTTCCATTTGACTTACAGTTATTCAGACAGCTTGAATAGCCTTAATTTTCTCCCTCTGGTATTCTTCTGACATGCACAATTTTTATCATGTCATTTCCTGTCTGAGACAGTTTTTAAAATTTAAGGGTCAGATCCTCAGTGGGTATAAATTGCCAGTTTATACCAGTGGAGGAGTTAGTCCTTAGAAGCCTTTTGAAATTCTGACAGGAAATGACATGATGGAGCTATGCCAATTTACACCATCTGAGCATCTGGTCCTACTTCTACTACTATTTTAGGAAAGCAAGCTGACTATTACCAAGAAAATACATTTAGCGTTAAGAAATTCCTAATATTAAAAATGAAGCATAGGCCATTAAAAGGCCACATCTCCCATAAACAATCTTAAACAGTACATATCTAAAAATGGAGGGCACAGGGCTTAAATAGAAGGTTCCATATATTGTGTATTTGTCTGAACTGTAACACTGTCTCCAGCAAGAAGACATGTGAACACTCAGTTGCCATGTGAACTCTATTTTACAGATTCCTCACTCTGAATGGAATTCCATGGAGCGATCAACAAAAGATGGATAGATGGAGTATCTGAAAAAGAATATATTTGAAATGAAGTAATATAGAAGGGAATCATGAATATATATTTTTATATAAACATTTAACTTCATTATGTAACAATAAATATTTTGTAACCTTAAGACATTTATTCTTAAGACATTTATTCTCCATTGAAATCTATTTATATATAGGCCACCTTGGATAAGGCTTAGCACTGGGAATCAGGAGATTGGAGACATAATCCTGAGTTTATCAATGACTTGGCTGGTTGCAAATGTCTAAAAAAGTGATAAAGAAACTTTAATTTTACATTATCACCAAGTTATTTCTAATTAAGGCTTGCAACCAACTGGGACTATGGCAGCTTGACCATGAAATGACACTACCACCTCCTCAGCAGAGATTGGGAAAGACATGTCATTCACCAAACAAAAATTTGGAAGTAGTGTTATTTCAGGAACAGCAATAAATTCTTCAGAAATGACGGATGCTCTTTGGTGTGTGTGATAGAATGGATAACAGGAACTGAATGCAGAATCTCACTGCTAGCACACAAACATTGGGAATGCAAGAATCTTAACCAAAGGTATTAAAACAAGCTTTCTTGGTCGTACTGCAGCTATTTGGTACCTGTCCATCAATGCAGCAGTAAACCTAGCAGCCAAGGAGATTTTCCTCTGGGGTTGGGAATACTGGGTCACTGGACCTCTGGTGTGGCTGTGGCTTCCCTGAATAATCCTTGGGACGCAAGAAGTAAACTAGTTCTAAGGTGTGGCAGCCAATGAGCCCTCCCAGCCTGCACTGCACACTCTTCACATGCAACTCATGATGTGGCTGTAAAACTATAGCTATAGAGCAACTGTAATAAAGGAGTTTCAAGGTGGGGGGTGGGGGGCAGGGAAACCTAAAGGACTTTACTCTAGAGTACTATAGGCCTACCTGAAGGATTTTGTTAGAGGTTGGGGTTGCACATGGCTCATTTGCACAGAAGCTCTCATTGGACCTGCCCTTTGGTAATAAAATGATATACAGATTAAAGGGAAAACAGTGCAGAAGTTAAAGGTGACTTATAGCTGGGAGGCTGACAGAAGAAGGCAAAGACCTTCCAAAATGAATGAGTATCTGTGTTACATGGCACATCTTGCAGCCAAACTTAAGTTCAATAAATATTAGCATGTAACTTCTCCCCTTAGAAGGAGAGTACACATTATTCGGTGTTGAGCTTGGGATGGAGATTGAGACCTCAGTGTCCTAAGGGATGATGCTGCCTTACTTTAATGGCTAATGAGAGATTTTGCGGTTACTTTATTACTAATTTTCCAAAATCTAGAATGTCATTTCTGTAAATGAGGGAAGGGCTTTACAGGGCACCAGAAGACAAATGAAAATGTGCACGGAAAATTTAGGTGGACTATCAAGAAGGCCCTCCTGAGAGCAAAATCTCAAATACTCTCTTGGGACTGCTGGGAGAAGAGGTAACACCATGCCTACCTGATGCCAAATTTTTTAGGTCCTTCCCGGAACGATTTCTAGAGTAGCAGGACTTCCAGTGGTCTGACAAGCACTAAGGATTGTTGAGAAAACCTAAGGTAATGAGCTGCAGGAGAAGGAAACAGAACAATGTTCACAGTAGGCAGATATGAATAGCATAGCAATGCTATGCAGAAGCAACCCCTGTCTCAGGAGTAATTTTCTTTGACTGCCTGGTCCTTAGGGATCCTCCCCAGAGTTGGGCTGCCCTTTAATAGAAACTTTTTCCCAGCATGCTGTTCTGGTGCTTTCCCTTTAAATTGGCAGAGGCAAGCTGCTGCAGTTCTAAAGTGGTTATCTTGCAACTGGTTGCTGCTTCTCTCTTTACTGGCCAATGAGTAATAACTTCTATTATACTTGATGGTATCGTTTCAGGATTGAGGGGGAAAAACTTTATAGGTTATAGCATCTGAATCTAGACATTGAAGGGAGTCAGAGAACTTGCCTGAGCTAACCCTCAAGGGCAAGGAGCTTCTCTCTCCTGTGGGAATACTAGCTCTGTGGGGCTCTGTTTACTCTGGCCTCTGGGAAGGCTGTAGGAAGACTGGGGCTGCTGCTTCTATGGCAATGGGACTCCTGAGCAAGCTGACAGGCATTGCAAGGGCTGTGGGT
This sequence comes from Emydura macquarii macquarii, assembly GCF_026122565.2. Lineage (NCBI taxonomy): Eukaryota > Metazoa > Chordata > Testudines > Chelidae > Emydura > Emydura macquarii. The sequence goes on from NW_027131390.1 coordinate 76,396,872, forward strand.
TGTTCTTCCATTGCACAGTGGGGAAAGCAGCACTGTAGAGGAGGCCTACCCCCCACAGACAGCTGCCCCGGGGACTCCACGAGCAGCGCTCTTCATTTGTTCCTATTCCAAAACAAAACCTCCAAACACTATAAAAGCTATTAAAGATAGAAGAGCTGCACTGTGATGAAACTTAGATTAGGCTGCTGTAAAATAGAGCAAAAGCCATGAACTAGTCAAGAGTCACCTGCATGGATCTGCTTTCTTACAGAGAGACTGCAGGCTACACCTATGGAGGTAAGAAAGGAGGCTGGGCTCGTGGCTGAAGGTGGGCAATGTTTCCTCAGCATGCCTAATGGCCTTCTAACTGGCTTGCATGTGAGACAAGCTGAACATAACTGCTCTGCAGAAATTAGGTTTTTCGTTATGGTAAAGGGGCAGGCACACAGATCTTGTGCCTATGCTGATAAATGTTCATAAATTACATAAGGTTGGGCTCTGTACTGAAAATTTGTAATTGCAGGAGACGTAAGAACTAAATCAAAACTGATGGTGAAGTGGATTAAGTAAGTGCATTCATGTTGTAGAAGTGGAAAAAACCTGAAACAAGTGTTTCAATAGCCTCTTTTTTTTTAAAGTGGTGTGTTTAATTGGTTTAAAATCATTTTAATTCTGAATTAAATCTGAGTGTTAGTTAAAAGAAAACCATTTAAAAATAATGGTAGATTTGTTTATCCTTCCTCTGAACCACTGCTGTCTACTGAAAGGTCTCCCTGTTAATCATACTCTTTGAAGAAGGGTTGCTATCTTGTAGTGCTTGTAAAAAACAGAGGAGATAAGCCCTGAGAGAAGAAGTGTCAGTGTCTTCTAAACATGACTTTTCTGCTGGTACCAGCTAGTTCACATAGTACAGAATATTACTTGAAATAAAATGAATTAGCTAAAACTTCATGGATCTAAATTAATTTTTCCTGGAAAAAAACCTGCTATTACAATAAATAATTTGAATCAAAGTCCAAGAATTCTACTATATTGTTCCTCTAGCGTATATGTTTTAACGTTATTTAGTGATGACTGTGACACCCTCTGCATGGTGGTCTCTGGCCAGAGGATTTTACAATCTAAAAGGAATTACAATTCATTTGTTAAGGATACTAACTGGCAACAAGTGTTGACAGTTGTCAATATTAGGGTCATACTGGCCAGCAAGATGTGTCTTAGGACGTAGAATTAAGTCAGAATTGGGCCTTCATAGAGGGAGTCTGAGGTTTTTTTTAACTCATGACTGTGGCCCGTAGCAGAGGTAGCAAGATCTTTAGAAGAGCCAGCAGAATAAACTGCAAAATGATTAGTGAGCATTAAGTGTTGAAAAACAAGTCAGAAATTTGGGAGCCTGTGTGCTTACAAAGAGAAAAAGCCAACAACTGCTAATCAGTCTCTCATTTTAGTCTTGGATATAGTGAGTAGAGCTAATGCCATGTAAGTACTTTATCTTGATTTCAAGTAGTAAAAACTATTTAATTATATGGCACCAGCCCTACACCTCAATCACAGTTGGGGCCCAATTATGCTAATTGCTGTAGAAACATGTACAGTTCTAGTTTTGCTGCTGACTCAAATACACTAGATAACATAATGGGTAAGCTTGACCTGTAGACCACAAGCCAGAATCTTTTTGGGTCCTGCAAAATATGAAAACCCTCTTATTCAAACCCAATCTTTCTCCATACACTCAGGCAAAAAGGATGTGGAACCTAAAGGCCTAATCCATACGTTAATTACCATTTGGGACCATATCAACATTTTAATATGCTTTAAAGTGTCCTGTGCTAAACTGCACAAAGGCACTTTTAGTGTGCAGGAAGTGTCCATGTGGGGATTTAGAATGGAATAGTTAAAGCACTTTACATTTACACTCTAGCTATTTCGCACTAACTTCACAGTGCAGACAAACCCTGAATTACCAAGGCAATCTAGCATATGGCTGGCGGCAAAGATCAATGTAAACAGATATTCCTAAAATTATAGGGCCAGTTCCTCAACTGGTGTAAATCAGGGTCATGCCATTGCCTAAAGGAGGCTATCAATTTACCCCAGTTGAGGAGCTGGTTAATACTATCTGCTATGGGAAAACAGGACACCTGGGAGTATACCTGTACAGGTCATCCTGGAATGCCTTTTGGTGCCTGTGCCTTTGGGACGTGCTCACTTATCTCCCCTAGGAAGGCAGGGCTGTAGATAACTACATTCAGAGTGCTCTACATTCATATTGGGGGTTCTTTTTTAACTTTCATGCAGTCCTGACATGTTTGCTACAGTCATTTTGGCTTAGATCAGCTGTGTGTCTTCATTCATGTGCCATAAGAATACTGGCTGTATTACATTTTAAGGAATATATAATGCTAAATTATGTTTTGGCCAAAGGCTGTATGAAATCTATGTAATTTAAATTTGATAAAAATAGAATATACAACCATCAAAGCCATTGGTATGTTTTCTTTGCTGGTTCCTAGCTGCATTTTAGTAAAGGTGTCCAAAATTAGCTCTGTCCAACCCTTGGTTTCCTCTTTCAAACTGTGGGAACTGTTGCATGGCAGATAATTGTTGGTGCTCACGAGGCTTGATGCTTTTCACAGGTCTCTGGAGTAAAAAGGAGGATCAGTCTAAGGGCTGTGCTGCCTTAGTCATGTGCACTGAGCATGGACTTCTTCCTGAAAGGGTGGTGCACAGGAAGATATTCTGACACTTTTGGAGATGTGATGTTACATCATATGGTGCAAAGATCAGTGCATTCCTTTTCACTGGAAGGAGAGTTGTGGTGATGCAAAGTGTGTACATAGTTATGGAAGGCCAAAAAGGGCTGTGTGAATAAGCTGCTTCAACCTGCTGTCATTTCCCGTGTTGTAAATGGCACAGCTAAGTGCCTGCTGCCTAAAGGAGCGTCAGCTTGGTTGGGAGATGGGAGAAAGAAGAGATATACACACCCGAATTAATTTCCTTTAACAACTGCAGCAACAAAACTCATTTGTCTTTCCCCTTCCTCATCTTATGGTGCTTCTCTGAATTCCCTTCAGTTTATTGATATCTTTCTAATACTGAACCCTATACATGAAGTACTCTGTTGGGTATGGCAGTGACAAACAGGCTCCCAGCCCCTTGTTGCAGGTTTCTTTTATTCACACACCTGCACTCTCAACAGAAAAAAGTCTAAGAAGCGTTTATGATGCCAAGTCCCATAGCATTGTTCCCACAAAAGCCTTCTGTTGTTTTCCTCTCCTGCCTCCTCTAATGTATGTAAATTATTAAGGAATGTAGACTTTTATATGACTATGACTTAGTGAGCAGCAAACATCATTAAGCAAGCACCACTAAGACTGAGACTGCCAGTCACTGGCTTTTATCACTTTTAAAATAATTTGTAGTTGCTACTATTCAGAAGCCCTAATTGAAATCCATTTCCTTACTGAAAATATTTCCCTTTGTCACAGGTGCACAGTGATGGTTTATCATTGGAGGGCTGTTCATGAGATCTAGGTTACTGGTCTTGAAAATCTCTGAGAAAATGGAAGTGGAAGAATTTGCTTTATAAACAAACAAAACATCCGATGCAAAAAAAAAAAAAAAAAAAAAAAAAATTTACAAGGATTTTGCAACCAGAAGAAAAAGCAAAGCAAATCAATTGTAGGGCTAATAACCTTAACCATTTAACCTTGTAAACTTCTGTTTTCATTGCTTGCAGAACCACTAGTACTGCATTAGCTGCAGCAGGCGTTCTAGGCCTCATGATGTATCTTTGCCTTCACTAGGCTTATTCATATGTCAGATTCAATTACTCTCTTTTGAATGTGACACAAAATGTTTGTAGATCGGACAAGAGGATGCAACTTTTGTGTATAGGGTTGCAGTAGAAAATAAAGCTGTAAAACGGCCTGTCAATAGTGAGCCAAATTAAATAGAACTAGCAAGTATCAAGAAGCTAATTGGCCTTAGTGATATCTTGTCTTTGGTGGGACTTCTTAAAATTGTTCCAAGAGAAGTGCCCAATCCTGTAAGCCCTCTATGTGCAGAACTCCGGTTAATTCAATGAGAATTTCACATGTGGAAGAACTGAGCTTTACACGATATCTTCATTTATTCAAAACCAGTTCCAGTCAATGTCAATCAGAATGCTTTCTGATTCTAACCTTGAACGAAAGGTTAGTTTTTTGATTTATTATCTACAAAAATTAGTAATCATTTAAAACACAGATGCAGTAACAGCTTAAGGGATACTTAGCTATAAATCTCTGTACAGTTTGTTTTTTTTATGCAACAAAAACAAAATTGCCATAATCAAAACTCCCGTCATATTTAGTTTCCCAGACTGTTTACAGCTTTGATAGCTTGAATAGATTTAAACGTGTTGAAAGGCAGGAGGCTCCAGAGGCATAGCGAATCTCCTTCAACATGCCACTCCATTCTTTCTTCTCATCATCATACCTGTAATTAACAAAATACTGTGAATACAGATCCACTTAATTTCTTAGATCTTTGAGCTTGACCTGTCCTTCAGACACACACACAAAAAAGAGAATAATCCATGTGTCAAAAGCTCCTAGCAGTCATGGTCTTAAACTGTTTCTACAAAAGGATCCTGTTATCTTCTCAACATTCTTTAGAATGTTGATGCTTTTTCCCTCCTGCTCCTTTTATCCCTTTACTTTATTATTGGCTATGCATCTTGCAGCATGCTTCCCGCATCCCTGGAACAGTCTCCCACTGCCTGTTCTCCAAGTATCTTCTCTCCCCCTCTTCCAATCATTCCTCAAACTCACTTCTTCACAGAATTCTTTCTATCTTTCCACCAATTGCTCCCCACACCTTAAGTTACCTGAAGTATACAGGAGTTGCAGGTTATATGGGATTTGTTTACATCTTTTAGCGGTTTCTGATTCAAAACCTAAAATCTGTGTGTTTGTGACTCTCCCTAAGGGAGTTTGGTCTAGAAGTGTATATATGGATTGCAACTCATCTATCTATTAGTGCATATGACCGCAATAATAGGGATAATGCTCTCCATTTTGTTGCCTCTTTCAGAGCATCCTGCATAAGAGAACCCAATGAACTCGAAAATGTTTAGGCAACGTAAGAGAGAAGCTTGCAGCATTGTGTGTGAGGTGACATAAGGTACTTTAGACAAAAAAAAAAATCAGAGGGCAATATGTATTTCACTTTATGGGGCTGTGCAGGCTAAGAAATAGTGCACTCTACTCTCCTTTTTCTATGTACCCTTGCTGTATCCTGGACCCAGCAGGATGAGACTTAGGATGCATTGTTTACATTATTTCACCAGAAGGGGGAAGTATTCTCCAGGTGTAAGTCTCACATTTATCTGTATTACTTCATTGCACACAAAGATTGTGCTTGCCAGATACCCTGGCAATAGGTCCCTTAAAAAGTGTATTAATAGTTCATTTATCAAACTAGTGGGTAATACTGAATTGACTCACTCCCTATCTCCTATAAACCTCATTTAGAAACCATGATTACAATAGAACTTACTTCCATATGTCATTAACTTCATTGGGTGCAAATTCCTTCGACTCAAGTTGAACCATAGCAAAACCGCCAATAGCATACAGGGATCCGCTCAAGTTGACTAAACTGATGGAGCTTCTCTCCTGGGGGAATTCAGACATCACCTCCCACCTATAAGTTATTTAAAAACAAAACATCAGTCAGACAATACTTCAGAAATATTGTGAACTGAATGCAAGTATCAGAGATCCCATGCTGACAGCTATGGCTGGCAGAAACACGGGGTAAAGGACTAGTTTGAGGCAGCTGGAAACCTTACTTCTTTGTTAGAAAAACAAAGAGCCCATAGCACAGTAAAACTGACATTCTACTTCTCCATTCACCAGCACTAAGGCCAAAGTGTGCATGCTCAAGATTATTTTTTGCAGGGAAGTCCCCCATTACTTCCTGTTGTAGCCTCCAAAGGAGGGTGGGGTGGGTGTGTGCGTGCTCTTTCTGTTCATTCTGTGGAATCAGCATTAACATAATGGAACAAAAGGAGTCAGAGCTCATTAACATTCTGAGTTTTCCACTGCTACATTGCTCTCCCCAGAAGCATGGCCTTGTCCAGGTAAACCCAATCCTGATGGATAGGGTCAACTGCAGAGCCAACGGGGTCAATACTCCTCACACACTGATGTAACCCATTCACTCCAGTGGAGTTGTTCCTGATTTACAGCAGTGTAAATGCAACAAGAATCTGTTAGACTCTCTGTATAAGAGAGGTTCAAATGCAGAATGAAAAGTGTAAGAGAACCCTAAAAAGTATTAAATAAGGATGATAGATAAAATGACCTATATTTTGATTTGCTTTTGTCAAGGATTGAGTAAAAGGAAACATTTCTACAGGAAAAATTCACATAATAGAAGCTAAAGTAAAATATATTCTGCCCTAAGGGAATGATTTTGTGGGTAAAACTTCCACTTTTTATATTATTAGTTTCATTCTAAATATGACTTACTCTGTAACAGAATATATTTAACGTCAAGTGTATCTACTACATAAAAGATCAGGATATCTTCTAATTTGATTTTATGGATTTTACAGTAATCTCATTACAATTATGACCTATTATAAATAGTAATGGTATAAATTGTATTTAAGAGCATGGATTTAAAACTCCAAATCTGCTTGGCACTCTTATATTAAATAGTAATTATTTGTGAAGCAAATAGTTTATCCTGAATTGTTTTCCCCTGACCTGAACTAACACCTTTACAATTTTCCCCACAATAAAATGGATTACAAATCAGGCACCTTAGTCACTAAAATTGAAATAAAACGTTTGTTTAAAAATGGTCTGGATATGCACTCACTTATTAGTGATGAGGTCAAAAGCTTCGACAGAAGCTGAAAGGCCTTCTTCAGTAACACCTCCTGCAATCACAATTTTGCCTTTATGGACAGCCACTCCAAACATTGAGCGAGCCACTTTCATGGGAGCCAGATCTCTCCAGTCTCCCTTTTTGGGATTGTATATAAATACCCTGTTAGTACATTTCCTGCGGGAGGAGAAAAAAAAAAAAAAAAAAAAAAAAATCTAAGCATCTCTGGTAAATCATTTGAATAGATATGTTTAAAGAGACATCTAATGTAAGTGGATTTTCTATGTAACTTATACTTAGTGAAAGAGTGGCACGCACCTAGCTCCACAGTGTTCCTGCTCATCACACTTTATTTCAGCCATAGGTAAATGGCTAAACAAAGGTTTGGGGGGGGGGGGGGGGGGGGGGAGTGAGAAGAGAAAGAAAGAAGATCTAAACACAGTTTTTTTTAAAAATACCGATATACTAATTAGATCTTCCTGGTTGAATTTGCTCTCCCAAGTGCTGTACAAGGACTTTTAATGCTTCTAGAAGTCAATATATGCAAGCACAATTCATTAAGCTAGCCATGTGGTTTGACAAACCGCTGTCTGTGTCTGAGCTACTTTAATTATCTTCCACTGGAGCTACTTTATGCTGTATTTCAATTCAGCCAATCATTTGGTGGAAAAAGGACTACATTGAGACAACATGCATAAAGTCTCCTAGTCTTTCTTACTTTAATGAAATCATCATAGTCTGACTCCAAATACAGTACTAACAAGGCTTTGCAATTTGCAATGATTAAAATCAGGACTTTCAGTAGCTGGATAGACCCCTCAATGTGCGCTGCAGGTGTGCGTGGGTGTATAATTGGACCAACAAACTAGGAATAAACTTGTTACTAAGAACCCACTGACAAACACTGAATCATGTATGCACAGCAAAACATAATATGACACAGAAATAAGTCAGATAATCAAGCCAATTGGCCAGCGGATATAGTGCTTTACATTGTCATGGAAGTTTTATTCTATATATCATAATGGGATTCCATGGACCAAACTCACAACCAGATGCAGATAAGTGGGGGCTTTGATTTTAGAGTGTGAGGACACCAAGCCAATAGGGAACCCAACTAATCAATGCTACCATGAAATGATTTGGTACTCACTTGTCATCAGTCTTTCCTCCAAGACAGTATATCATCCCATTGTGTGAAACTGTTGCATGGCCATATACTTTGAGTGGAAGCTTTTTGGTCTCACTCCATTTTATTGCCCTGGAATTGGAAGATCATAGTATTAAAGCAGTTTAAATTAAAAACAGGTTATTTTAAACATGCTCAACGAACATAAATAACTTGTCAACATACACAGGGTCATAGCACAATACTGAATCCAGAGACTCCTCTGTCTGAAGGTCCTTGCCAGCAATTACATACACTTTGTTGTCTGACTCTCCCAAACCAAAAAGGCATCTGGCTGAAGGCAGTGGAGGAAGGCCTATCCATTCACCAGCAATGCTATCCAGCTGAAAGAACATCAAAATAGGAAATGTCATGAAAGATGCATGGTAAAAGCCCGCACAATGAAAACTGCTCTGTGAAATAGATTTAAATGCCATAAGTGGATCAGTAGTGCTCCATATTATATTTAACTTCCCTTTCATTGGATCAGCTGATGTGTGCCAATTTTTACCCCCCAGCACAGTTACTGCCAACTTTCCCTCTCTATTCTCTCTCTCATAGCCTTGTCACTTTGTTTCTAATTATTATTAATTATTACTATTGAAGTATGCTCTTGGTTTATCTCCCTTCACAGTGCACAGGGGGATCAGCAGCAGATTGTTGCCTACACATTATTAAGGGTAGGGCAAGTGCATCGGCCCAGCACCCTTCCCATAGCACTCAGGAGACATTATGTCCTACTGGGCGTACAGGTTTCCTTGAACATTGCTGGAGCAAAAAAAGTGCTCCTCCTCTTAGACAGCTGCTCTGGCTTCTCCATTCCTCTTTCTCCCCCTTTGGAGAGTGGGCAGCCTTGTCAATTTCACTGCTCAAGCTGTGAAATTGATAAGGCTGCCTGGCTCCCAGCAGGGTCCAAGAGTGCTTGGCCTTCTTGCCTTGCTCCCAGTAGGAGGAAGGGGGGGGAGAGAAGCTGCCCTGGCTTTCTTGTCAATTTCACAGCTCTGGCCATGAAATTGACAAAACAGCCAAAAGCCCATGTAAGAGAGAGAGTGTCTACACAGACACTGCATTGCCCTAACTACACTGACATAAGCCTTACAACTCTCTTGGAGGTGGAGTTATGTCAATGTAGTAGGGCACTTATATTGGCAGGAGGAAGGCTGTAGACACTGACATAATTAGGTCCAAGTAGGCTGCCTTATGTCAACCTAACTGTGTAGTGTTAGACCAGCCCTAAGTTTTCTCCCATCTTGCCAGGCACTTAAAGTGCCAAGGCCAGTGAGGAGGAAGTGATGAGAAGAGGGGACTAATGAGGAGTGGAAATGATGTAGGTCTGTCATGTTAACACGTTGAAGGAAACAATCACCAAGCAAGTAATGCAAAAGAGTAGAGATGGTCTAGCAGTGAACAGCAGAAGCAATATGTAGGAGTAGCAATGGGATGGATGTGGGCAGGAAGGCAGCAGAAATTCAGGGCATGGATCAGGGAAAGATGTAAAAAAGAGGGTTCTGGCCATTATTAGCCTCACTCTTGTGGTGTATGTAACTAAAAACCCCTTGATTGGAATTATAGCCCGATAATTCAGTTACCTACTTCTAGATTAGATTAATTCCTGAAACCAATGTAATACTTGCACCTCAAGCAAATTTTTGTAGCAACTTTTGTACTTTATTGATTAGTGCTTTGTCTACATACGGAAATGAAACAGTGCTAATGTAATCTCTCTCTAGAAAACCGAGTATTCTAAAAATGTATACCAAGCTTATTACCATAGTATCTGAACATTATATTGTTCTATAGCTCTGTGAAAGTTGCAATAATTGCCATTTTCAATATCTGCCAATGACTGTAAAATTCTATAATTGAGTATTGCTTTGCTGTACCATATGTTAACAAAGGATCTAATCCTGTACTCCTTAGGCTAATCTCTCACTGAAGTCAAGGATTTGAGACCACAACATACTATCCAATAAATCTGTGGCTCTCAACCAGGGGTATATGGGGGTCTTTCAGGGGGTACATCAACTCATCTAGATTAGTGTTTCTCAAGCTGGGGGTTGCAGCCACAGGTGGGGTCACAGGATGGATTTAGGGGGTCGCAAGTGCAGAGCCAGCATTGGGGGATAGCAAGCAGGGCAACTGCCTGGGGCCCTCCGCCACAGGGGGCCCCATAAAGCTGTTACATGCTTCAGTCCCACTGCTGGGGGCTCAGGCTTCAGACACAGTTCACAAGTAAAAAACGGACTCAAGTATCACACTGAAATGTAAGTACAATATTTATATTCCAATGTATTTTATAATGCTATTGTAAAAATGAGAAAGTAAGCAATTTCTCAGTAATAGCATAATGTGACACTTTCGTATTTTTATGTCTGATTTTGTAAACAAATAGTTTTAAAGTGAGGTGAAACTTGGGGTACACAAGACAAATCAGACTCCTGACAGGGGTACAGTAGTCTGGAAAGGTTGAGAACCACTGCAATAAATGAAGAGATAGGTGAAATGCCCAAGCGTAGTGTGTAACTATGTATTTAAAACCCCCAGAATAAATTTATGATATAAGCATACACCATGAGCTTTTTTGGCTAATTTTATCATAGTTGTGTTACTATATAAAATGTCCACATTCACTCTAAGCTGAAATACAGAATTTGGAGCATTAAACATAGGCTTTTTGCCAATTTAAAAAGGTTGTGTTTAAACTGATGTATCTAAACTACTTAAAGTCTTACCATATTGGGAGCTGGCTGATTTCCAAAGTTGTATGATCCCTACTGATGTTTTAGGGGAAAAAAGTGTTAAATTGGTTAGGATACTAAGGGCCAGATTTTTAAAGGTATTTAGGAATCTAAAGATGCAGATAGCACATTTGAAAATTCCACTAGGTGACTATGTACATCTTTAGGTGCCTAAATGCCTTTGAAAAACTGGCCCTAAGTGATCAAAACATGTTACCTAAACTTTAAGAACTCACCTAGGATTTAATCCTGAAAGATATAGAGAACATGCAATTCCCCTGAACTTCACGAGCCCTGGATGCTCAGCACCTCTTAAGAATGGGCCCAAAATGCTATGTTCATAAAGGTTTTGGTTTTAATATGAATCAATTTAATACAGAAACCTGCCATTTAGTCTTCTGTTAATGGCCAAGCAAGTCAAAGTGAAAGGTGACATTTGTCCCTAATGGAACACTGTTTTGGGAGGAATTTCAAAGACAATAGCAACAAGTACATGATTTTTTCTGTAAAATTTTAACTGAAATTAATTAAACCAAACATTACCCTATTCTACATTGAGTTAAACCTAAATACTCTTCAGTAACTTGCAGAAAGTTTTTTTTTTTCCCATGTAGTATTACCACCATACTGATGTACCAATAAATATGAGGCTTATACCTGGAAGAAGTATGACTGTAAAGGCTGATCCTTGTTCTCCTCATCCACATACAGTCCTCCGACGACATAGACCTGATTTTGTTGGGTGACGATGCTGGAATGATTTCTGGGAATCTGTTCTGCTAGGGCTGCCAGATAACATTCATTCTCTACAGGGTCATACGCCACTGCAGCTGTGTCATTGACCAGAAGAATTAGCTCTTTGACAAACATACCGTGCCTCGGAATGTCATTTAAGTAACCAGGGAGTAAATCTTCATCCCCTACATCACCATTTACTTCCCCTTCACCTGACTTTCCTTTGTTTACGGTAGGTTCAGGCAGTTTTCCAGCAAAGGCATCCTTAATAACCTTGATTTTTTTCTGAAGATCTGAGTTGCTTTTGATTATATCATCCTTCTCTACATGCTCCTTGAAATATTTTTCTGCCATAAGACGAAAACGAATGCAGTCAAAAACATCTCCCAGATTCTTTATTCTGTTTTCTTTGTCTGTTCGGACCCATTTCATTACCGCTTCAAATACCACTTCCTCCTTTTCTACATTTAAGCTGTCAGGTGAAATAACTGAGATGAGCTCATGGGGAGCAAGTTGCATGAAGTCCTCCTCTGTGCAAATCTGCACAAAGTGGTCTGACACAAAGTCACGGGCAGACAGTGCAAGCCTTGGGCAGTCAAGGAGGAGTCCTAATCGAAGGATGGCTAGACAATTACCAACAGCAAGTCTTTTCTGAAGATAGGAGACACACACAGTGAATACAGAAGGGATCTGAAAGCGGCTGGCCAAAGCAAAAATATCTTGCACATTAGAATCATTGAGATCAATACTTGCAGAGTAAAGGTACTTGACAATCATATCCAGGATGCTAGGGTCCACGTTGTCTAGAACGACCTCCTTTTTTTTCTCTTCACTTTGCTCAGATAAGAAATACTCACGGAAATAAGGACTACAAGCTGATAGAATCAATCTGTGGCAAGGTAAGCTTTTGTCACCAGCTTTTAGATAGCAATCAATGAACTTTTTCTCATCCAGGAGTTCCTTGAGGCCATCCTGAAGAAGCGTGGATTGGTAAAGTCGAAGTTCTTCAGTGAGTTCCCTTTGGGGATCCATTTTGTGAATAATGTGTGTGTGTGTGTGGGAAACTGAAAGCTTTAGCTGTTGTCGGCACTAAGGTCTGTCTGTAAAAAGGCAGATCAATGTGCTTTGCCCAGCCTGAAGTCTCTGTAATTTAATCCTGCCAACTAAATATAGGTACAACCTCTTACAAGTTGGAATTTAGGGTGGATGGTGTGGAAAGAAGAGTTGCTCTTGCAGCTGTCATAGATTAAAAGAAGCAACTGTTACTTTTAGTTGCTAAGGACCATCATTATGCACATTTAATCACTGAAACATGCAGAGTAAGATATTACTCGGTGTGAGTAAGGATAGCAGAATCTGGTCTTTAAGGAAATAGCTATCAACCAGTCTCATATATAAACACATTACAGAATACTCTAAAATAAAAGTAGTATCTGTAAAGGGTAAAGTTAGCAGCTACGATGATATCTCTATTCACAGTGGATTCACAGAAAAAGTTTTTTAAAGAGATTGCATCACAAAAGTTGCCCAGTATGAATGTCTGATACTTCATTTTGAGTAAAATTCATTGTGATTAATTTTAGAGAGAGATATTTTGTGCTAGGGTCTTTTTTCATACCCACATACCATCAGAAAAGATAACTCAGTTCTGGAGAAATAATTTAATGAAAAATACATATTTCATTTTGGATTTCTACTTAAAACAAAACATGGTAATTTGTTTGCAAACTAAAGTATGAAAAGATTAAAATCTCCAAGCAAAATTCCACTTAATTTTGTTAAAGTATCATTTACAAATAAAGTCCCAATTTTTTTAATTCTTAAAATGTAATTCTCACTCCAGATCATTTTCCCAGACCCACTATCAGTTCCCTCCCAAGTATTTGTTTTTAAGCTTTCATTTTAGGGAAACATTAAAAGTTGTTTTGTCAATTTTAAAATGAAGGTAATAGGTACATTAGAGACAGAATAGAAAATAAAAAAAATTAATGCTACTACATGAAAGTTCTTTATCAATGAAAATTCTCACGAAACTAAAAAAATAAGAAAAAAAGGCTCTGTATTAACAGTACAAACTGTTAATAGTTTAACAAAATAACGAAAGCAGGTTTGGAAAATATATACAAATTAGATATACAAAAATTATTTTTGTATAAGTTAAAAGTTTCAGAATTTAGGCAAGGAATGCTTAGATTTCTATTAAATTTGGAAATGTAGAAGTTCAACAACCCAGACTTTGCTTAACATGATTTAGTGATGAAGGGCTTCATCTTGTTCCCACAGAAGTCAATGGCAAAATACTCATTGACTCCAGGGGAAGCAGGATTGAACACCAACCTTCATACATACATTTGATATAAATAGGATTTCATTTATTTATATTTTTATATATAAGCTTTATACAAATATTTAAGTCTTTTCTTCCTTTCCATGCCACAGTGAAGTCACTGGTGCAGTCAGCTGCTAAAACAACAGGTGAAAGGAGAGCTCATTTGACTTTTTCCATTTATAGGAAATAGTGTGTAAGGTCTCATCTCACTAGAAAACATAACAGCTGCCTCTCTCCTTCAACAATAAATGACTCATTTATCTCTGCATATAACACACAATATTCTAAAAGTATGACTGGTCAGAAGCAAAAGCTATGCAGTGTGTGATTCTTTCCAGATTATCTTTAAAAACTAAGCTAGTCAGTGCTTTCTGACAAAAAATGGTAATGGAGTCTTTGGATGTCTGAAATGATGATTGATACATGGTACATGGGGTTCTGTATGTAATACAAAAACTAGCAGTTACATTTGGAATAGTATAGCATTTTGTGTCAAAATGATATCAATACCACAATACTGCCACAATGACAACTATTCTTCAAAAAAAAAAAAAAAAAAAAAAAAAAAAAAAAAAAAAAAAAGTTTCCCTCATTAATATATTTTATGTTTATTCCACTGAATTACATTTTAAGAACGTCACAAAAGCTGCTATTGAAATGTTATTTAGATACCATTATAGATCAGTACACTTGTTTTATATAAGCACATTAATAATTTAAAATTTCAGTACAAGAACTATATACAAAAACAATACGCAAAATACAATTCTGTTACAAATGTACAATTTGTTCAACAAGTCTTCTTTCTCAAAATAAGTTAACTACGCATTGTATGATATTTATGTGTTCCTTCTCTTTGGTATGGTATTTTTGTCTTACCCAAATATTTTCAATTTCCTTAAAGATCTGATGGTAACATAATGACTATATGGGTTAGGAAAATAATATGTTAAATCTAAATTAACCCATTACTTCCCAGAGTCCCTGAAGAGTGAATCCATCCTTCAGTTTCTCTATTGCAAGTCCCAGCTCTTCTGAAAACACAGGTTCTCGATCTTGTTGCTTTTTTGGAGGTGAAGATCATAAGCAGGAGGAGCAAATAAAAGACAAGTTTAATTAAAGTCTGTGAATAGTGGATTATTAAATAATATCCATTTTACAATGTTGGTGTTCTTACCTTATTGCCATCAGCAAAGTAAGCCTACAAAAAGAAAAACAAGTTTCACAAACCTGCCCAAAATGATTTAAAATTGCTTTCCTATATGCAATTTAAAGAAAGACTTTCCCCATTTACCATTAATACTTTTTTATATTTACTTAGAGATAATTTAGGTTTCTCAGTTCTATTAAAAACTCTCCATTTTAAAATGAATTTCAGTGTTAAACAAAACATTTACTATGCAGTTTCTAAAAATGGGCCCTTCATAATATCTTAGAGCATGTGCACAAAAATTAAAAACGTTATCAAAATATAGTTGATTAGACAACATAACTAATGGATTAACCTAACACTTAACAAAAGTTATTCCTGTCTCAGACAAAGACCTGTATAAAAGGCGGACTCTATACCATCCCCTGAAAATCAGACTGACTGTTGGACAAGCAGGGGAAGCAAATTCCAGAGTCAAGGGTTCTTCTCCAAGAGGTCCATGCCAGCAGCTCCTATACCTTTAAATCTAGGGACTTAGCAAAAAGTGTTTCAGCTGACCTCAGCTCTCTTGGTGGGGCAAAGCATTTTCCCAGAAAGGTCTGAAATCACACAGGACTGTACAGAATACTAACACCTTCAATTACACTAGAAGACTAAAGAGCCAGCCTTTGGAGTTCAGATGAAATATGTTTCCTGTGGCAACCACCGCTAAGCAAGTAGATCACTTGCATTCTGTACCACCTACAGCTTCCAAATATTATCCTAAGAAAGTCACATACACAGCCCATTAGATCAATCCAAAATTGAAATTACAAAGGCATGGTTAACCCAGACACAATCCAAATATAAGAGAAAGGATTGCAATTGTGATGACAAGCTTCTAGAAATAAAAGTACCCTGGGCACTGAAGCCAAATAAACAGAAGGAAAGAGAAAAAAGAAAAGGAGATAACAGACTAGAAAAAGGAAAGCTACAAAGATAAAAAAGATGAAGGTTAGCATGACAGATAAGGGATAGGAATGAAGAAAAGTAAGGGCAGACTAGTGGGGTTGGTTTTAGAATTGTTGCCCAACAAGTTTCAAAGGTGAGCTATAACAATATGTATTTTGGGTTAGGCTACCATATTAAAAAAATACTTGTGTACTTTACTGTTTATACAAAAAATAGTTTCTGGATGTAGGGAAAGAACTTCATTTAAAATAATTTCAGAAAAGACTCCACCTCATCAATATATCCTCTTAGGTACTTCCTTGGGCTTATATCAACAGAAGTTGTGGGTGCTCATCACTTCTTCGTATTAGGTTTAGGGACAATATTTAATATCACCTTTTCCTAAAATCTTGTGGGGGCAAGTACTGAAGTAATCTTCCAGGCACAACACTATCATATCAATCTGCCCAGAAAGAAAGATGACTTAATTTTTCTATCTGATGACCTGATTAAACTACAGGTTTTTAGACCCTGCTGGACATTAAAGCATGCTGCAAGTTGCATGTGACTACTACTTTAAATGCCAACTACCTTGCCTGTCAATAACCATTTGAAATATAGCTCTTTTTAAAGAGTGTTGAAAAAAAGAGTATATATTTACAATTAGAGACTACAACATAGTTTTGGACTTTATGTCCAAAAGACATCTAAATATGTTATTTAACATCAGAAGAGCAGACATCTTATCTTTTAATAGGAACCCAAGTCTATAAATGATTTAGATTTAAATAATCAAACAACTGGTTTTTGTGGAGAAGCTTACCACAAATGCATCTGTCTGTTCATCAGATTCTATTTCCACATCATCCTGAACCCGTTCCACTGTCAGATCTTCAAGAGGTTGAGGCTATAAATTGAGACAATGAAGTCAACAAAGACATTCATATATAATGTTTTTAATGCATTTTTATTTGTTCTGTTAATGCAGTGGTCCCCAAAATCTGGGGTGCACGCCCCCCCAGGGAGGGCGTGGAGGAAAGTTTGGGAGTGTGGGGCAGGGCCCAGACCAGCCCCCATGGGAAGCAGGGACAGAGAACCACTCAGCCCCGCTCTGCCCCCCTCCCCAGTCCCACCCACAGCTCTGGCTGCAGCCTCAGCTGCAGCTCTGGCCTCAGCTCCTGGCCATGGCCCCAGCCACAGCTCCGACCATGGTGCTGCTCCTGGCCCCAGCTTTGGCCTTAACTCCCAGCATCAGCCATAGCTGCAGCTGAGACCACGGCCCCAGCTCCCAATAGTGGCTCCCAGGTGGGCATGGACTGGGTAAGGCAGGGCATAACGGAGAAAGTTTGGGGACCATTGTGTTAATGCAATAATGCATGTAGCTTCTGTAATAAAAGGAACAGAATACCTTTTCTTCCATTTCATAATCCACTCCAAATATAGGACTAGCTGAGTAAACTCTATGCAGTGAATTTATTTCTTTCACTGCCTCCTGTAGTTTCTCCACAGGGTCTATTTTAAAACCAAGTACATATCCTCCACTCTACAAAAAAAAAAAAAAAAAAAAAAAAAAAAAAGAAAAATATGTACTCAAATGAACTAATTTTTACTATATAAAAGATAAATATATACTTATAGAAAAAGTACTTCCTCTTGACAGGCATTTGTTCATAATAACAATGAGGACTTTTATATAAGCATTTTATACAAGCATTTGCTGTACAAACTCTGGATGAAATTCTGGCCTCACTGACTTCAAATGGGTTAGGATTTCACCCCTTGTGAGGTAGGTAATCTATGCACTACTATCCTTTTTTATAGATGGGAAACTGAGATATGGAGAGGTTAAGAGAAAACAGAAAATGAGTGGCGAGTTTAAGGTCTGTATTCAGGAGTTCCTAGCTGCTCAATAAATGCTCAATCCATTAGATCATAGTGCTATTATTAACACAGCCCTTCAGTTATAATGAATGCATTTGATTTGGCCAAAACTATTTTTTTCAATTGCAGAAACATTTTTGATCATGGTCATCAGTAGAAAAAGTTACCAATATTTTACAGAGAGTAGCAAAGAAGACAAAGGGATTTTTTTAAATGGTATTTTTTTAGCTGCATGGTGGTAAAAGTAATCCATTATTAGTGTATCCAAATTAAAGTTTCTCTGTATCAAGGCATTACCAGTTGGTGATTCATTCATCATAATCTTTGTTCAGTACATTCTCAACTCAATAGCCATATTTTCACCACAACGTTGGCCTCTTACGTAACTAAGTTTGCTTGAGTTTAAACTTTAAAGGCCATACAAGAGTTCAGTCTATTCGTAGTTTAAAAATAGCACACTGAATATCAGCATTACATAGCTATATAGGTAAAAATTTAAATACTTAAAGAATGCAATTCAATCTTCTTACCTGCTGAGAGCTTTCTATGACAAGGGCCAAGCCAAACTTTGAGTCTCTAATCTTTATTGAACGCTGGTTGTAAGTGAAAAGAGGTAAAACATATTTTTTAAAAATGATGATCTTTAATCTCCTGATACAAACAAGTTGTTAGTAGTACTAACTGCAATTATCAGTTTTGAATGCCTAGCATCCTTAGCCACTTGCAATTCCAAATCTGAACCACTGACACTGGTGGAGGAATAGTCCATCAGAAATGATGGCAAGGTCTAGGCAGTGTTCCTCTCTGAAAACTTTGATCACAAATGAATTCCAGGAGTCATACATTTATGTATACTCCTGGGATTTGGAGCAGCAGCATGGTAAGCACCAGGGAAATCAGAAATGCAGATCACATCCCAGGATTCGACTCCTAATCCTGAAAGACTTGATATTTTCAAGGAATTTGAACAGAAAATCTGCTCTACAACTGACATTAATAGGGTCAAATCTTCCCACAAATAAAAGCATGCAACTCCTGTTTAGTTCAATGTGAGTTAGGTGGGAGAATCAAAGGTTGGAATTTGACCCATATAATACAATTCTAGGTTTAAAAAAGATCGTTGATGTTAAGATACTTACAATTTGCAGATATGGTATGCTGACATTAAAGCTGTCATTCATATTTGCATGCCAAACTATTCTCACATTTGTAATGAAAAAGGTCCCCAGATTTCCCTGTAAAAATAGATATGTCAGAAATCCTTTGAAATTTATGACCTGTTCTCATTTGCAGCCCCTACTCATGTCCCCCATTGAAATGCTAATATAATGGAACTCCACTCTCAGGACTTGATTCTGCCTAACTGAAGTCAGTGGGAGAGTTACCATTGACGTCAATGGGAGCAGGTCTTTTAAAAAAAATACGCTCACTACTTAAGTTGTGAAAACCTCTGCGCAGATTCCTATTATTGCAGCAAACCAGGATCACACTACAGCACAGTGAACCTAGAGGAGAACATGAAACTTTCAAGTGTTGTTCACTGTATGGTTCCAAAACTGGTATACTGTACAAGTACAATGGCATGTGGGTTAAATTTAGGTGATTGTGGAGATGTGTGCCAAAATCAAAATTGGAGCATGGAGGAAAGAACTCTTTTACTCATCAAGACTGATCTTGTGTCCATTTTGGACTAGAATTACTCAAATAACTGCTTCTATTTTGTTCCATGCCCTAAACAAGTGCAAATAAGTAGTGACCTGGAAAATAACACAGACATGTTGTACATGTCACTTGCAACTACAATTCACCCCCTCTCCCAAAGAAAAAATCTTCCAATGTTTTCAGTTATTAGCAACCAAAAGAAAACAGTCAAAAACTGTAAGTAGATTATACAAATATGCAGTAATATGTTTTAGATATAGCAGAGTACACTTTCAGGATGATACATAGAGAATTAGGCTCTCAAATACTTTTTGTTAATAGGAGATGTGTATCTAATTCCTTGTACATAGAGCTGAAAATCTCTCACAAATGTCATGACAGGTTGCTAAAAGGAGTGCTCTGTTATACTGAATAGCATAGACACAGGATAGACTTCTCATGTAACCAACTCATGAACTGAACCAAAAGAGAATTCCTGTGAGGTTATAGCACTATAATAGTACAGTTGCTAGGGAAATGAAAAACAAAGCAGTTTTAGTAAAATTGTACATACTCTTCTTTTAACTATACCTGGTCACTAGATAAATTCCAGACTCCATTGATTTTGTCATATACTTGTTCTTGTGGTAGTAATCTCAGTTGCTTGTTTTGAATCAATGCACTTCTCAGTTTAAGATCACGGTACATTTTAGAAGTTTCATAAGCTCTACAAATAAAAATACATGCCAAAGCTGAAGATTTCAATGTTTTTCATAGTTTATATTAACACAGGTTTGTAAAATATTTCAAATTTCCCACTTCATTTATCTACATTATCCAAATAAGTTGAGCAATGTTATTAAGCTTTCACTAAGTAGAATAGCTATGTTTAATATTTTTTAAAAACAAACAAAAGATTTAAAAATTACTTGTAAGCCTTGCTGTTCACACATTATATACAGTATGGACACAGGAAACAATTTAATTGTGCCAACTCAGGTCAGGCACAAACATGCTATATGTGTAAGATATATGCAAATCACTATTCCACAATTCTTAAATATGTATATAATATACATCAGTGTTTATGCCATTAGACTATGCACATGTTCACATCTATATAACTTATTCTTTAGGGGTGAAATCCTGGCCCCATTGAAGTCAATGGACTTTTCAATCAGGTAATGATTTCACCTTCGATGTACACTAAATGATTCACTACTACTGTGCAAATATTCCAATTAAAAGTGTACTTTACATATTAATATTGTTTTTTACCCCGACAGAAGTTGAATATTGAAATTAGCTCTCCAGTGTTAATTAGAAACCAAAAACTTTTATTTTTCCCTGATTTCATATACAGGCTACTTTAAACCATAGGAACTGTTTAAAATAATGATTTACATAACTAAAAATTTTGTATTCGAACAAATTCCAGGTCATTTATGAAGGCAAGATGAATATTTTTTGATCCAAATCAACTGGCAAATTTTACTTAAATCCAAACATAGTTAAGGCAAAACCATTTAGTGAATCTTCAACAGACAGCAAGACTGATCCAGTAGAAGAATCCAAGAATTTTAGTTTCACTTAACAATTGATAACTGTTACAAAGGAATATTTTTCTCAGGTTTGCACTGGAGTTATTGTGACTTGTATTTTGTTCAGGCCAGAGGCTGCAGTCTTTACTCAGGCAACATTCCAATTTGAGTGAAAGTTTTGATTGAGCCATGATGTGGGATATGGTCCCTGGTCAACAACATATATGAATGAAATGTGTTTTATGGAATTGATTCATTTAATTCAACATTGAATAGGCTTTTTCCTCCACCTTACACTTTAGGATTCCTTGCTCATATTCTGAATACTTTTGTGGACTTTATGTATGTGATGAGTGTATCAGTAACAGTAATCCCAAATTCTGCATATATATACTTGATTTTAATTATATTTAAAATTATAGTAACATTATTTTAAGTATGGTACCTGTGTACAGCAATAACTGAAGTGAAGAGTCTGGGACTCCCAGGAACCACATTGGTAAATATGAACTCAAACCGTGTATTGTTACATTTAGTTAATATATAAAGAGCTTCTGTCTGGCCTCGTAATTTCTATAAGAAAAATTGTTAGTATTTAACATTTGGACATTATAGCATCTTGATTGTAAACAATCCAAACATATTTTTGTCATATTCTAATAGTAATCACTTAAGGTGAAATCCTGGCCCAGAGTAGTCAATGGAAGTTTTACATTTATTTCCTGGCCTCCTGGCCATTGAAATCCTGGCCCCACTGAAGTAATCTTTTTTTTTCCCCCCCCAAAGATTCTTGTGATAACAAACCCACTCCTTATAAAATTAGAAATTTATTTCTAAAATATTTAAACTAAAATTTCACTACTATTTTATTTCTATGACTAAAAATGAACTTTCAGATAATTTATATAGTGCAATCAATGTGTACGGTACTTTTACAGCTTCTTTTTTAGTTTAAGAAGTATTTTTGAAACTTACTGAATTAGCAGTTCTTGTAGTTATATTTATAACGCAGTTGTAACCAACAGCTAAAAATTGGGGAGGAAAAAAAAGCAGTTTTGATAAGAAAATGTTCAGTTATATAAAACAATACTATTTGTAAAAGCATTGCTTGGGACACGGATTGTGAAAAGCCCACATTCTGATTGGCTAGCTGAGCCTTTTTCATTATGTCATACTTGTTCCCAGCTAGACTCACTCTTAAAAACAAAAATCTCTACCACTGTTACATTAATATTGTTGAGAGGATCCCAGAAATGAAAAGAGTGCAAAAATAATAGAAGCAGTTTGGGTGAGGGAATGGAGGGTGTATATGAAAAAAGGAAAATGGGAAGAGAATGAGGAGACAGAAAAGAAAAACTTAAGTTTTAAAATGCTTTATTGTCCTGTCCATAACAGTTTGTGGTATAAAAACTAAAGACCCCAATCCTCCAGTTCTTCATGTGAGCAAACCCACTGAAATACATAGGGGCCCAATCTGAAGCAAACTGGTGTTTTGTCACTGATTGCAATAGGAGTAGGGACTAACTAAAGTCAATTGGTCTATTCAAGGGCAGCAGAACTGGAACCTAAATTGGGAAATGCTCAATTTTATTCCCAATTTAGGCTTCAGTTCTGCAAAGTGATCTGAATGGGATTTTCTGCATTGCCAGTTGCAAGGATCCTTCTGTAGGATTGGAACCTTAATTTTTATAATAGAATATGAGTTAAATGTAGCTGTTGAATGGACATGGGGACCTCTAGGAAATACGATAAAAGATAAGGATCCAAGTAGTCCAGGGAACCTTAAAAAATTAAATTAAATTAAAAATTTTAAAAAAATAAAAATTAAAAGTAAGCATTGTCAAAAGACCAGGGTAAAGCCATTCACAGCCTTCCTTTTTAAAAAATCTTTCTGCTAGAAAGTATTTATAGAAACTTTATAAATATAATTTAAAATATTAGTACAAGGCTACAACAATGAAATAAAGGACAACTAGGGAACTACTTTTGGGGAGATTTTGCAGTCTCAAAAGTGAGGGTATGGTGGCAGGTAAAAGGCTTATATTTTTACATGATGCACAAGGTAGTCTTTTTTGTGGTATTTTGCACATATTAATACTACTTTCAAGGTCATCATTCAGCACCTATACTGATGTCCAGTGTGAAATAGTCTAGAATTAGCAAACTCACTCACAAATGGGGTTATATTAATACTTGCTGTTATTTGTCAATACATTATTTTGTATGTAATAGATAATGCATTACTTTGAAAGTTATAAGATAATCAATTTTTAAAAATCTCTAAAAAGTTGAAGGATAAAATTGACTCTGCTTATAGCAAACTTTATATAGCCTGGAAAAAATGTCACCGCAAATTAGTGTGACCAAATAGCAAGTGTGAAAAATCGGGACGGGGGAGTAATAAGCGCCGGTATAAGAAAAAGCCTCTAATATCGGGACTGTCCCTATAAAATCGGGACATCTGGTCACCCTATCACAAATACATAATACAATGTAGGGGGGGTTGAGTTTGTGAGCATTGGGAATTCCACTTCCTTGGCTACTAGAAACTGAGTATCTGGAGTAAAATGCCTACTGAACAAATGTACCCTGACACATACTGCCCTTCTGCAAGCTACTTAATCATATACTTAACTTTTAAGTACCTGAATAGTTCATTGACAACTCATGTAATTAAAGTTAGACATGTAGTTGCTGAATCAGGACCCATTGTAGTAAATTATATGTTTTTGAGGCGAGAACAACTGAGGATCAAGACTAAATCAGAATAAAGGGATGGCAACAGCTTATATTGATATGACAAATAGGTCATTCAAAATAAAGCAAAACAAAACAGTTCTTCCTACGCAAACCTCCAAATTCCACATAAGCTTCAGGAAAACTATGACATTCTGTTGTGATCTTCAGAATTCTATTTTAAGAAATTGTTATTAAATATTGACAGTTTATCTAGGAATTATTATATCAGTTCCTATATTACTGGAAGGAATAATGAATATTGCTGGATACCAAGTTAGATAGCAATGGGAGAATGAAGACTTTGCAGTAGCATATGATATTAGACTGTAACTTTATTGCTATACTCTATACTGTTGTGAAAATTGAGCATATTACCACATAAGAAAACATAAAACTTTAGTCATCTTAACGAAAGGGGATACTTACAGAGATTGACTCTAGGTAATGCCAATGAGTGCCAAATAATTCGTAAATTTGTCACTAGAAGTCTCCCTAGAAACAAACAGTGCAAACATTTTTCATATAATTTAAGAACAATTTGTCCAGATTAAATGTCAGATTTCCAAGTTGCTCCACAAACTTACAGTTTAAATGTAACTGCCTCCTTCCTTTTTCCTGAAAAAACCCTACAGACCAAATACCAATACTAATCTTTCTTTTAGTGTAAAAACCTTTATTTTAGATAGATTTCATGATGCCACACCACCCTAGAATGAAACTGAGTCATGCTCAGCACCTAACTCAAGATCCTACTGGAGGAATGGGTTTCCCCCAGGTGACTGTGCAGTTACCAGAGCAGTGGTGGTTGTGAACCTTAACTGGGTGTCTCACACAAAAAGGGAGCTTGAGGCTAACAACTCTTAAACAGAGTTGTCAGCCAGAGAAAGGAGTAAAGGCCTGTTATGAGAAAGATCCTTTATGGTGGCAATCGGAGAGGAGGGAAACAAATAGTTTTCCATATAGAGCTGGGTGAGTTTTTTGACTAATAGCTTATTCACTGAAAAAAAATGCAGGTTAGAGTTGGCCAAAACTATCTGCGAATTCATGTTAAGTTTGACTAGTTTGGGTCGAACCAAAAAACAAAGTAACTTTGGTAATGTTAAATAATTTTGACATTTCTGGGAGTGATTTTTTTGGGCTAGATTTACAGGATGGCCAGGCCAGAGATGATGGTGGTGGTAACAGCAGCACTGCTGCATTCCTTATAACCTTTACCCCAGTCATCAGGCCCCTCACCTGGGATGTGAAAGAGACCCAGGTAAAATTCCTCCCCTCTAACTGAGGTGGAGAAAGGATCTGAACTTGGTTCTCCCATATTGCGAACTTCCCCAACCACTGTGTTTGGGGTATTCTGGGGCAGTTCTTGCTCAATCTCTCAAATAGTCATTGGAGCAGGGATTTGAACTTGGATCTTCTCCATCTCAGGTGAGCCGTAATCACTATGCTGTAGTCACTCTCATTCTCTATATAGCCCAGTGACTATTCAAGTATTTTTTATACAAAGCAGAACAGGAGTGACTGAGAGACCTGCCTCAGATTATCCTACAGCCCAGTGGATAGGGGATTCTCCTGAAACGTAGGAGACCTAAGTTCAAATTCCTTCTTCACATCAGACAGATGGAGGAACTGAATCCAGGTCTTCTACATCTGAGGAGAGTGCCCTACAGGTTATAAAGGAGACACCACCTCTTCCTCCTCCTCTAGTCATTTGGTGAATCTAGCCTAGGGGTGGCCAACCCGCGGCTCAGGAGACGCATGCAGCGCTTTGCATGCGGCTCTTTGCAGCTCTTTGCGCTGCGCATTGTATGGGGCGCCAAAGTGAAATTGACAAGCTGTCCCCAAAATGGAGGGAGCAGCAGGAATTTTCAGCTGAGGGTAAGAGACACTGAAAAGTGAAATTGACAAGCTGCCTCCGAAATGGATGGAGCAGCGCGAATTGGCTCTTTGCGGTATCTATAGCTATTTTTTGGCTCTTTGTCTCTGACTGGTTGGCCACCCCTGATCTAGCCCTTCATTTCCTTTGCTTTTATTTTAAAAAGTTAAAAATGCCTAGAAATGAAACAAAACATTTCAGGTAAAAAAAGAAAAATTTTGTTCACTCCAAATCAATGTTTTTGTTGATGCCTTTGATTTGCTGAATTTTTTTGTAATCTACAGGTTTGGTTCAAATCAAACCAAACTCCCTTCCTTCCTTCCACTTGCTGCACCACTTGATGGATACCCTTGACAGGACAGATCTATGTTCTCTGCCTGGTAGTACAAGTACACTACTGTAGTCTGCAGTATGTTCTATACATTTGTTTTCCTAAGATCTTCTTCAGAGAGAAGACTAATGAGCAATATCAGATACACAAAGTAGCTCACTCTTAACAGGTCCACAGACAACTGTAGAATATTACATGTTATTTCTTACAGGAAAATGCAGAACTATCATAAAAGTTCAGGTATAACCATTTTCTGTAATTCCTTTCTTTTTTCTGATAATTACACGTTCAGGATCCACTCCTGTTCGCACTGAAGTGAGTGGAAGTGTTCCCATTGACATCAGTGGCAGACACATTAAACCGTTAATGATTAAATAAATTAAAAGTTAGGAAGCTGAGAATTTCATTAGGCACACACTTACCTCTGTCTCCATTGTTTCCTTTGGTATCTTCAATAGAATCTAAACAGTCTATAAGAACCTCTCCTGGTCTCATTTTCATTTGTCTAAAAAAAAAAAAGTAATATTATTTGATTTGGATATTATAGTTTTATTTAGCCATTTCCATTTAAACTGACCACGAAATACTTTTATCTAGACTTAATAAAATAAGGTATATTTAAGGTATTATTGGGTTTACCCTCATGGGCCCTGCAAAGTAGTGGTCATTTCTACTCTCACATATTTCCTTTAACACCTTCTCCCCATCAAATGCAATACTCCATGGACTGCTGTAAGAGCTGTAAGTGTTTGTCATATCTTAAATTCAGGTCCTAGGTATAATTTCAATGGAGAGGAAATACAATCTCATTAGTACGTGATAGTAATGACTTAATATACAGTACAAAGCTCACATTGATTTTTAGATCCCAAACTGAATTTTAATTCCGTCTTATTTGCTGCCTATTCTCACTCATACGTTTTCTTTTGGCATTACGATGTTCTAAGTATTTTGTCACCTAAATATTTGGCTGGGTGTTGAAATTCATGATGATATACAATCGGGGAGGATGAAAGGCCAAAACTGAATGGGGAAACCAAACTGAACATAATTGCATAGAAACTGAACACATGGAAACAATAAACTAGTACTAATGAGTCAAATTTATAATGCTAATGTGCTTTACTTCAACAATAGACAGCTGAGAAGAGCAAGCAATGAAAATTTTGCCAGTTTTTTTTGCTATTTACACGCTAGTTATCTTTATTCACTTATGAATCAAGAGAAACTATTTTAATAATAGTTAACACTTAAATAGTTTTTATATTTTCAAAGTGCTGTACAAACATTACTTTCACATTCATTTTTATGTTGTGCAGCTAATTTTATAACTGTTGGGAGGATATGGGGCACAAGCCTCCTACATTTGAAACAAAATAATGTGAACCAAAGCTTTGTTAATATGGTGGAAATATCACAATTAAAGTTAAATGTTTGCAATAAGTGTCATGGATTCTAGGGCCATCATGTTTTTAAAAATATGTCTAGCATTATGCAGTGTTGTAGCTGTATTGGTCCTTGTCTGTCCAGTATTACACAATTGTTTCTGGCATTGAACATGTTGGCAGATAGACAAGTGAACAGATGAATAAGTAAACAGTTGTACAAACTGACTGTCCAAATGGGTGAATCTTGATTAAGAAAGAGTTCTACTGCTTTACAAATATTTCTAGACCATAGATTTTAGATTCTTACTGTAATCTGGAAACCACAATACATGCAGTTTCAAGTCCAGATAGGATTACTGCAATATACACAGGACTATCTAAAGTGTAAATCTGTTGCCATTAGTTAGAATAGTTACAGTGACTTTATTGTTACTCAGTGTGGACTTTGAAGGGTTTTTTTTTCCTACTTGTTGTTTTAATGTATTAACTTTCTCTTAATATATATTACTTTTAATGCTACGAGTGCCCTGTGGCTGCTGCACAGTGTGACCAAATTCTGCTTGAGCAACACTGCCACAGTAATGTTCAAATTCCAGAGCAACATTAATTTTGTTCTCTCACCATGAAGCATCCTTCAATCTTATCCATCAAGCTATGGATTTTAGTAGAAAATACTTATTTATGCAAACTTTGTTGATTTTATTTTTCTACCATGATTATTTTAGAGGATGGGTGTTTCATTATGCTCTCTCAAGGACGGCTCCATTCCCTAGGCTTTGGCTCTCATGATATTCAGGCACACAGTATAACTTAAGGATTTAAAAAAAAAACTAAATAGACACCAACTCTGCTATAAAAAAACAAGAGAAGCACTAAATAAGTATGCAAGAGATAACTGTATGTTTCTGAAATTGCTTCAGTCAGTGACTGTGCAGACACAATGAAGGCTGGATGAAGGGGTGAGATTTGGAGGAGAGAGGAATTACTCTTCCAAGTTTCACCCAGGTGAGTCATCAAAATGAGATGCTACTCACTCTAGATTGTGCAGAAATTCAAAACACAACCAGGTCTCTGAGCTCCCTTTTTGTAGGGCTTCAATATGGCTATGGACTCTGCTAGGCTTCTTGGGCATCTTGAGGGGGGGGGGGGGGGGGAGGAGGAGGAAGGAAGCAGCAATAATCAAAAATGCCATTTACCTGCAGCACCTAACTTTGATTCACTCTCTAAACTGTAGGGAACTGTGAAGATACCTCTTTCTTACTAAGAAAATAGCAGAAAAACCACCTGACCAAGAAAAGACCACCTGACCAAGATGGTGATAGTAACTGTGAAATGTTCACGGAGATTAGAAAGGCTATAAAAATAAAAAACTCAGTTGAAATCCCCCATTATCATCATCATATTGGCTGGGTACATGTCACCTCAGGACGGGGTGCAGAGACAAAGTTTCTTGACACCTTAAATGACTGCTTTTTGAAGTAGCTAGTCCTGGAACCACTAGAGGAGAGAGAATTCTTGATTTAGTCTTAAGTGGAGCACAGGATCTGGCCAGAGGTGAATATAGCTGAACCACTTGGTAATAATGACCATAACATAATAAAATTTAACATCCCTAGTGCAAATTTAATTTCAGAAAGGAGAACTACACAAAAATGAAGAAGATAGTTAAACAAAAATTAAAATGTACACTGCCAAAAGTTAAATCCCTGCAAGCTGCATGGAAACTTTTTAAAGATACCATAATAAAGGTGCAATTTAAATGTATACCCCAAATTAAAAAACACAGTAAGAGGACTAAAAATTGCCACCGTGGCTAAACCACAAAGTAAAAGAAGCAGCTAGAGGCAAAAAGGCATCCTTTAAAAAGTGGAAGTTAAATCCTATTGAGAAAAATAGAAAGGAGCATGAACTCTGGCAGATGAAAGGAAGGCCAAAAAAAATTGAAAAACAGCTAGTCAAAGACACAAAAAGTAACAGCAATTTTTTTTTTATGTACATCAGAAGCAGGAAACCTGCCAAACAACTAGCGGATCCACTGGACAATCAAGATGCTAAAGGAGCACTCAAGGAAGATAAGTCCATTGTGGAGATACTAAATGAATTCTTTGCATCCGTCTTCATGGCTGAGGATGTGAAGGAGATTCCCAAACTTAAGCCATTCTTTTTAGGTGACAAATCTGAGGAACTCTCCCAGACTGAGGTGTTTTGGAGCAGGTTTTAGAACAAACTGATAACTTAAACAGTTATAAGTCACCAGGACCAGATGGTATTCACCCAAGACTTCTGAAGGAACTCAGATGGGAAACTGCAGAACTACTAACTGTGGTATTTAACCTATAATTTAAATCAGCTTCTGTACCAGATGATTGGAGGATTGCTAATGTGAAACCAATTTTTTAAAAATGCTCCAGAAGCGATCCCGGCAATTACAGGCTGGTAAACCTAACTTCAGTACCAGGCAAATTGATTGAAGCTATTGTAAAGAACAGAATTATCAGACACATAGATGAAGGCGATTTGTTCGGGAAGAGTCAACATGGTTTTTGAAAAGGGAAATCATGCCTCATCAATCTATTAGAATTCTTAAGGGAGGGGTCATCAAGTATGTGGACAAGGGTGATCCAGTGGATATAGTGTACTTATGTTTTCAGAAAGTCTTTGAGGAAGTCCCTCATCAAAGGCTCTTAAGCAAAGTAAACTGTCATGGGATAAGAGGGAAAGTCCTCTCCTGAATCAATAATTGGTTAAAAGATAGGAAACAAAGGGTAGGAATAAATGGTCAGTTGTCAGAATGGAGAGAGGTAAATAGGGGTGTCCCAGAGGGTTCTGTACTGTGACCAGTACTGTTCAACATATTCATAAATGATCTGGAAAAAGGGGCAAACAATAAGGTGGCAAAATTTGCAGATAATACAAAACTATGCAAGATAGTTAAGTCCAAAGCAAACTTAAAATTGTTACAAAGGGATCTCACAGAACTGGGTGACTGGGCAACAAAATGGCAGATGAAATTCAATGTTTATAAATGCAAAGTAATGCACAATGGCAAACATAATTCCAACTATACATATAAAATGATGGGATATAAATTAGCTGTTACCATTCAAGAAAGAGATCTTGGAGTCATTGTGGATAGTTCTGTGAAAACATCCATTCAATGTACAGCCACAGTCAAAAAAAGCTAACAATGGTGGAAATCATTAGGAAAAGGACAGATAAGAAGACAGAAAATATCATATTGCCTACATAAATCATATTGCCTATATAAATCCATGGTATGCCCACATCTTGAATACTGCGCGCAGATCTGGTTACCCAATCTCAAAAAAGCTATATTGGAATTGAAAAATGTACAGAAAAGGGCAACAAAACTGATTAGGGGTATGGAATAGCTTCCATACAAGGAGAGATTAATAAAACGGGGGCGTTTCATCTTGGAAAAGAGATGACTAAGGCAGACTATGATAGAGATCTATAAAATCATGACTGGTGTGAAGAAAGTAAATGTTATTTAGTCCTTTTCATAACACAAGCACTTGGGGTCACCAAATGCAATTAATAGGCAGCAGGTTTAAAATGAACAAAAGGAAGTATTTCTTATTTTAACACAATGCACAGTCAACTTGTGGAACTCTTTGCTAGAGGATGTTGTAAAGGCCAAGGCTATAACAGGGTTCAAAAAGAACTAGAAAAGTTCATGGAAGATAGATCCATCAATGGCCATTAGTCAGGATAGGCAGGGATGCAAAACCATGCTCAGAAGTGTCTGTAGCCTCTGCTTGCCAGAAGCTGGGAACAGGTGACACTGGATGGATCACTTGATGATTATCTGTTCTGTTCATTCCCTCTGAAGCACCTGGGATTGGCCACTGTCAGAAGACAGGATACTGGGCTTCATGGACCTTTGGTCTGACCCGGTATAGCCGTTCTTATGTTTCTTGAAGGAGGAACGAAACAGATAGCAACCCTTAAAATCATCATCAGTAGGCATCTAAGTAAACACCTTGATTAAGTGACTGGGGCACACATCTTTGCATTAGCTATACTTGGTTCACGTTTTTTGAGATTTTTTTTTGCAATCACTGCAGCTAGAGACTTACCTTTTGTTTGCAATGAAAGCAGAGATTCTGGAAAAGGAGGCCACAGCTTCCCAGCGGTTTTAGTACACTGTGTGAGCACCTATGGCCGGTGTCTGAGCCCTGACTACAATGCAGTCGATGGAAAACCTCAGGGTTGGTACCTCCCGCGATCCTTCGGGCTTTCCCAGGGGGATCCTGCATCCCCTGCACTTCTCCCTCCCAGCGTGCATTGCTCTCCTGTAAAAGAGAGGCCGATCCCACATCCCAGCTGGAGGGCCAGGCTGCTCCCAGCATGGGCTGGTCCGTCGTGACCGTGACCGCCCCTGAGCCCTGGGTCTCTCACTGACTGGACGAAAGAGCGGCTGCCCCCTGCTCTAGGCTGCCCCGGATCCTAGCGGGCTGGCGGGGCCGGGGCAGGCTTCCCAAAGGGGCCCCGCCCCCCTGAGAGCCAGGCCCCGCAGAGGGTCTGAAGGAGGCTTGGCGGAGGGGGAGGGGAGGCGTTCTCGGGGGCGCCACTCACTGCGGGGAGATGTCGAAGCGGACATCCCTGTCCTCCCACAGCGCGTCCAGCACAGACGTCATCGTTCCTCGCTGTCCTCGCCGGGGTTCGGCAACGACTGCGCGCGTCCGTTCCCTGCCGTGGCAACCGCCCCCGAGTCGCAGCGCAGCGAGGACCAAACTTCGCGCAGGCGCGACTGCCGGCTCCGCCCACAGCGCGTGGGGCGGGGCTGCTGCTTCCAGTCCCTCCCGGCCGCGCGCGCCGGTGACCTGTCCCTGTAGAGCTGCCGGGCCGCGCCGGGCGATAGTTGCTGCTGCCCCCCCCCACCACTCAGTCACAGATCGAGGGGCGGCCTCGCGCTGGAGCGGTGCCCGCTGGCCCGGGGCGGCCTCAGCCCTTCCCGTCCCGCAGTCCGCGGCCTCCCCCCGCTGCAGGCGGGGCTGGCTGGCCTCACTGTGCTCCCTCCCGGTGCGGAGCTGTTCTCCTGGGCTCTGTGGTGGGCAGCGGGCTGCCTCTCGGACTCGGGGCGGGGGTTAGCGGGGAACTGACTGTCAACCCGCGTCTGTAACCTGGGTTTACTGGGCAGCCGCTGGGGCAACGGCCCCCGCGGACCGGACGCTGTTGTGCGAGTTTGCTGGCTGCTCTCCGCCCCTGGGAAGCGCTTCCCACCTTTAAATGCAGCCTTTGTGCGAAATCAGGAGCCGAGATAGGATAAAACGGCCACGTAGGAACCGTTCTTTATATCGCGAGTCTCTGGCTGCAAAGAGGTTTCATTAGCGCCGCTGGTATAATCAGCTGTGGGGTGGCACTGCGATGGGTTTCAGCCCCTTCAGCTGTTGCCTTGTGTTTATTCTCTGTCTTGAGGCTCTTGCTTCCTGCACCTCAGCTGCTGCTCTACTCGCTTTCGTCTGGAGAGGTCTGAGTAGCAAGAGTCTAACTTCTTCCCCTAGCTTTTGCTGTACATTGAGTAAGATCAGGTTTGAAGAAGCCAAGAGATCTTCGTAAAAATATGTTTAGCCCTAATACGTTTCAAAAGGTTTTTCAGTATTCATAAATATACGGAGAGTCTGAAATTCAGTATTTTGTATGTGAGAATAAGAACATCTCGAGGCATCCAGTCTATCTGCATCAGAATACCCATTTATTTTTTTTAAAAAAGATGTTGTTTGGAAATACAAAACTCAGTTTTAGTGGTTTCCTTTCTTTTGTTTAATTTCCACCAGCAACAATAAAAGTTCCAAAATAATAAATAGTATATCTGCAACAAGGTTAGTTTGAAAAAATAATCAAATTATGGATCAGATAAATAACCACATTGGCTATTACTCATTACTTTTGTATTGTGCATGTAAATTGAATAGTGAATCTTCAGTCACACTTGATACTATATTACTCACACTTTGAACACAAGTGACATGTTTACTGTAAAAAGTATCAAAGTAATGCATGGTACATTTCTTATAGAAAAATATATTATTCCTCTTAAAATACCTTATTTTAATTGTTTACTTAAAATTATTTGAGTATCTTAATATAAGTAGTTGTATGTATTTTAGCAAACTATTTTACACCCAACAAGGCTTCTTAACAAAAGACAAAATGGTAGCGAAGGATGGCAAAATCCTATGCCATTTGGGGTAGGGATCATCTTTTTGGCTAGCACAATAGCGTTCTGATCCCTCATTGGGACCTCGAGGTGTTACTACACTGTAAATAATATTACAAGTATTGAGATAATGTCATCCTTGGTATAAAACTCCATTAATTTCACTGTAGTTACACCATGGATTAATTTAGTCCCATATAGTGTGTGGAACCCATCAAAGAAACATAATGGATTGAAATTTCCCATATGCCTTCCTTTATAAAATTGTTCTTTCTTTGAGTTATAAAAGAAAACCATACAGGTCATAACCAAAAACACTTCTTTATCTCAAAGAACTTGTTACAAAAAAGGCAGCAGTATATTTGTAGACTGATACTTGCTGAACATTAAATTAGCGTTGCATGGAACATTTTCAATAAATACTATTCTTTTTCAGTCGAAATAATTTAGGGCTACATTATGCTTGACAGCTGTGTGAGTGTGCAAGGGGTGGAGTGTTATAGAAATGGTCAGGGACAATTGCAGAAGTGTAGAGATGGTTCCTTCCTAGTGCTCCTGCGACTGTTAGTAAATTGGGACTGTGACCCTGACTTCCTCAGCACTTGCTAGCAGAGAGCATGCTCTCCCTGTGAACTCTGGAGCTCTGAGAGGCAATATGTCTATGTGAGATGCTCTCATCCCTTATTCAGAAATGTTCCTTTCAGATACAACTGAGTCTATAATTTTCTTTCTTGCTATAGATTAATAGTATTTCTCACTGGTGTTAATCTTCTGTTTAGAGACCAGCGATTTCAGCTGATGCTGTGGGTTAGTGAAAAATGAGATGAGATTAAGGTTAAAGTTTTGGAATATTATAGGCAGGGCAGGTAGCACCTCCTAATATTAAGGTTACCTAATACGTCCCAATTTTGGACTTTCAGTTGCCTATAACTGCCAAACGTTAACCATTCGGACTGCATACTGGGTGTCTGATTCAGGCTGAATCTTTTTGGAAAACTTCAGCCAAAACAATTGGGTCATTTCCGAGAATGAGGCTAGTGAATATGATGTTTTGCCCATGCTAAACTTTGGAAGGCTTTGAAAAATAGTAGTTTGCACTTGCTCAGAAGAGAGCAGTTAGAATTTCACAGACAAAAAAACTGTCAATACTGAGCATGCTGCAGCCCAGGGCTAAGCGGGATTGTCCTGCAATTGCAGCTCTTGGCTGCTGCCGGGGGTGCTGAGGTCAGAACTGAGAGAGAGAGTGCGTGCGCAACAGACATCATTGATTTGATCATTTTAATGTACCCTCTCTACACACATGCACATCATACATTATTTGAAAGCTTGTTATGTCTACTTTAAGATGAGGTATGATGTGGAGCTGTCAAATAGAACCGTTACCTTTGGAAACTGGAATAAACAATGACACCAGCAACTCATTAAAATGACCACTTTGAAATATTTGCATTCATTTCTGTTAGTTTAATGACTGTATTATTTCAATATATAAAATTGATTTCTTTATGATCTCAAAGCATACAATAACAAGTAAAGGGTAAAATGCAACATATGCCATAAGGGTGAAGTCTTACCTCATATATGCAGTAAATGTTGTTGATATTTTGGACTTACTGTTGCAGATATTTACATAAAACCCCAGATATGCAGTGATTAGCAGAATGTATATGAGTGCAGAGCATAACCTAGAAAGTTCAATCCTGTTAAAGTCAGTGGCAGTACGCCCAGTGACTACAGCAGGAACATGTACAACTGTAAGTGTTAACTGGAAACTGTGTGATTGTTCAATATCATAGCAAGACAGCTCTTTAGTTCTGCAAAGCTGCTCTTAACAATGATCTCTGCTGGCAGTAAAAACAAAATAATTTTATTGCAAACAAGCTTTGTAGCATAGAATTTGATTAAAAATACATCATATACATTTATGCAGAAACACATAAATGCAGCAAAGCACATTGGCAGTGACTTAAACAGGAATGCAGAATGATTTGTTATTGTTGGGCCTATGCTACAGCTGATCTTCTGAACATAAGTTAAATGAGTTTTTAAAAATGTTGAGGTTAGAATATTAAAATGCATTTAAAAATCAAACACTGCTTTCAGAAAAATAATACCTTAAAAATTAAAGAACTACTTTAGGACTAAAGCGATCTATTTTAGCAATGCCAATTACTGTTATAATCAATCACATATGTTTGTAGACATTCTTAAAAAGATTCATCATGTATCTTACTAGCCAATGGAAACTAAAGAAAGTCTTTACATCAGAAGTACTGTGTATTTGTATAGTTACAAATATAATACTTTAAGTGTATACAGTGACTTTCATAGTGATCTTAAAGTACTTTGTAAACATAAAGTATTTATGCCTCAGACCCTCCCTGTAAGTAAGGAGACTGTATT
The DNA here is from genome assembly GCF_026122565.2 of Emydura macquarii macquarii. Lineage (NCBI taxonomy): Eukaryota > Metazoa > Chordata > Testudines > Chelidae > Emydura > Emydura macquarii. The sequence continues at coordinate 76,432,764 of NW_027131390.1, forward strand.
ATTGCTCCATTTTACAAATGGGTGGATTGAAACACAAAGGACGTATGTGACTTTCCCAAGATCACAGAACTGTTAATTGATAAAGCTGGGAAAATAACCCAAGAATCCTCTATGCCACTTCCTCTTTACTATTTGTCCTTCTCTTTGAAGCTCTAATATTGGTAGACAGCAAGTTGACAGATATAGATGATGATAACCCCTGAGTAGTATTTGCTTTCAAATTTGTAAATTGATGTACAGAGTTCTATTTAAGTATTATATCAAAATATTTTAAAAGTGTAAAATCAGCACTTGTGTAAAACTTTCAGTGTTTACTTAATAAAGGGAGTCTTCTTTGTTCCAGAATTCACATAAAACTTTAGACTTCTGTAACAGAGGGGAAAGAGAGAACATAATTGTATTGTTCAAAGATTTATACAAAAATTAAAATATATTACTTAAACCAAATCATAGATACAATTTAAAATTGCCTACTTTTATTATTTTATTATTTGTTTAACAGTAGCACTTAGGGATCCCAAACAAGGATCAGCATCCCATTGTGCTACATGCTGTACAGATCTGTAATGAAAAGGTAATCCTTGCCTCAGAAAGCTCTATGAACTACTGAATATGTTCCTGTAGGAAAAAAATAGTAATGTTGTCATGTAATTAAAGCCTGTATCATATTGCTTAGGCACAATGGAGCACACAATGGAGTAAGGTTGAACAAGCAGCCTTAATTTAGGCATTTTTTACCTTTTGAATGTTCGACTTTATGTTAATAACATTCTTTAACATTTTTTGTATGTAATATGGGATACTAGATAACTAACTAGGGAACCACATAAAATACTAGTTCTTAATAAAAATATATAGTCTTACCTCCAGAATCAGATACACAGGCTTTTTTACAGTCATCTTCAGCGTCAAAGCGATTAGCATTTCCATCACAACCGCCATACCAAAACTGAGCACAGGCATTGGCTTGCTTATCATAGTACCATTTTATTATATACACACGACATGACCCTTGATCTAATCTCAATTTACATCGTGGATCCAGGATACTTTCTTAAAAAACAAAGCATAAAAACAGTGCTCAGCATGTGAAAATAACTTACATCTCAATGTTTGTGCCGTTTAAACTGTTTTATTGCTACTAATGTGATAGAGCAATTTAAATTTCAGTTGAAATTTGGAAGCCTAATTAAATGTGGGCCTTACTAGTTAATCTAATAGTGTTCCTGTGAGTGAATGGCACAAGCAACTTCACAAATCATAATAATTATATTTAGAAAGGTCGTGCTATAAAATTATTATCCACACAGACTATTTAATAAAAAGTATGGAAACAATCTGATAATTTTGGAAGCTAATTGTCAGCAGTCAGTCTTACCAGCAACTAAGAGGGAGAAAAGATTGGTAGGCTAAAGAACTAGGGCGTATATACAGCATTCTTGTATTTCACAAGGTAGTAGGTGGGAGAGTTTCTGGTTCTAAAGCCTTTATGTTATCTATCATCTACAATACATAATCCATCTGAGTTCTGTTACTGCATCCACCACTGTGGTATTGGAGCCCTAGCATTAGAATAGTTATAAGAAACAGAAATTGTATTCAGTGTTTTTTCTAAGATGTGCATGCTTCACTTCTAATGGCAATAGGTGGTAATCAAGTACTGCACATAACAGAAGAGGTGATAAGCAGAATAAATCAAAGATAAAAGAATGTAGCTGCATCAGGCTAGATGCCCTGAGAATGTGCCTAGGGCAGTGGTCCCTAAAGTGTGTGCCTAGGGTGTGGAGGAATGTTCGGGGGGGCATGGCAGGACCTGGGCCAGCTCCCAACTCCCGCCTTGACCCCCAGCTCCCAGCCCCACTCCTGGCTGCAGCTCCCAACCGTGGCCCTGGCTGGAGCTCTGGCTCCTTGGGGAGTAGGGTGGACTGGATAAGTTTGGGGACTACTGACTTTGGATCTCTGATGGGCATGTAACTCAGGTCCCACAGCTCATGCCGGCATAGCTACATTCTATTTTTAGCATGCTAGCTTAATGAGAGCTAGTCTCCTTCGTACTGGGACTCACACCTGCTAGTGCAGACTTCCCCTCAGGTTCTTTCTGACCCTGGCCTCTGTTGTTTCTGTTCCCAGGAAGAGGCAAGCACCAGGACTTGGTAGTTGGGGGAGGCAGGTCATGTTGGTTGAAGATACTGGAGAAGCAATGGGACTGAGACCACTCTAAAATCCTAAAATGGCCCCTCCTCCCCATCATAGTATTACCAAAGCTAGGAAATTGGCTAGCCCTGAAAAAGTAACTCTGATTTAGGATCTTTATTAGAGGTTAATGTTCAAGTAATCAAACTTAAAAGTTGGGTATGATGTATAACCTGGTCTGGGTGTAAACAACACAGAGGAAGCTGATGAAAGAGATGGTGACAGCATTTTGTCTGGCGATGATGATGATGATGATGATGGCAGTGATGATACCATTACTGCAGGTGAGAAAAAAATAATTGATTTTTGTCTGGCCTAGAAGAATTAGGAGGTGAAATAGTAAGGTGCAAGATGATAGTGAAAATACCTCTTGTGCTCACTGAGGGCAAGGATAGCTGCCTGTCTTCCTCAGGCTCCTCTTCATAGTCTTCAGAAACTACCACAGATGATTCTTTGGTCTGAAACAAATGTTTAATTTTCTTTAATTTTAAAATGTTTACAGGTTAACCATAACCTCCTAAAAAGAGGTGGGCTCCTAAAGAATCCACAAGTCACTATGATTTTTGAGCCCAGGACTAGATAGGATTCTACTTAGAAACCATCAGTGCTGTTTCTTAAAGTGTTGTTAGGGTACCAAGCATGATGAAAAATTGCACCATTTTAGTGTACCGATTAGCTCCCTATGCAAATTCAAAGTTAAATCTGCTTATTTTTCTGACAAAAATAAGTTATTGTTTACTCTGGTAAGCTAAGTTTGTAGTAGTATGTGAGAGTGAACTGTATTATATTCTGCCAGAGAATTATTAACTAAGTTATGGTGGGGAATATTTGTTTCTGTTGATCTTGCATGAGCTGTAAGAATACAGTTTGATTCTCATCCCAAGACAGGTTTGTGGTTTTGGCTGTTCAAAACTCTTTTTGTAATCAGAAAAAATGTAATCATTGAGTAGAGATGCCACTTTTTAGAGTTACTTTTCAGAGTATAACTGCCATTTCAATATCTCATGCTTTAATATTACAGTACAAATGTTATTGTATTAAACATGATTATAATAATCCTTTTCTCTTCATGGATATTGTTAGCTAACTGCCAGCATGCTACATCAGAACTCTCATTCACAACATAAAGCTTTAAGAATCCCCAGTGAGGTAAAGGAGTAACTCCACTAGCTCAACCAGTAGGGAGAACTAGAAGAAAAAAAAATCTGATATACTGCATCCATTAGCAGCCAAGGATGTACATACAAGCCAGTTGGTTATTAAAATAAATGATTAATTTTAATACCGGAACTAATGGTTGAGAAAGCTTGCTTTCTCTCATAGATGTTCCACGGCTGTCTGATGAAACTGACTGTCCATTGACGTTGTTGCTGTGAAGTAAGTAATGTGAAGAACTGGAAGACAATGAATGGATAGATGGTCCACTTATGGTTGCACCATTTCCAATACGATTATATATTAAGGCACCATGTTCGTCTTCACAAAACTGGTTTACTAATTTGGACTCCAAAGCTTAAAGAAAAGAGAACAGTGTTATTTATGGAAACAGAGACTCAACCAGGAAATAAGATTATTTATACACCAAAATAAATAATAATAATAATAATTAATAATACAGACAATTCATCTGGACTATTTACCATAAATCTTTCAGTTCTCTAAGACCTCCATTTTTTGCATTCCAATGTGTATGGCACATTATGGCACAAAACAAGATCTGTTGTCTGTAAATTCAGCCAACAGTGCTTATTCAAGCCTCTGAATCTCTTAAAATATCTCATCATTTGTCATTACCTAGTAGTAGGCCAAATCCTGCTTTCCTTTGTCATGTAAATAATTCCATGGAAGTGAATAAGGAAACAGGATCTGGCTCAGTGGGCCAGATGCATCCCCAAGATGCACTTAGCATAGATCAAAATTTAGGCCAAGATCTCTGGAAGTTTACACACAAAGAAAAACAAGCCAATCTTTCCATTTGACAAGTTTAGCAGGCTCTGGATTAGTTTACAAATATTTAACAGAATTAAAACAAAATGCACTCACCTGGAAGGGTATTAAAATCATCAATGAGATACATATGTTCTCTGTCAGGATCTGATGCGATTAGATTTAGTTCTCGTAAGAATTCAACCTGTGTTGGATCTGAAGTGTTTACAATTCCTATTGCATACATTTCAATGTTGGTTGCGTGGGCCTCTCGGACAGCGATATCCAGTTTAACAGCTTCTCTCTTATCTGCCTGGCCATCTGTTAATACTATAGCTACTTTTCGCACACCAGTTCGAGCACCAAAAAATCCTTCCTGTGTTGCTTTGCGGATAGCAGTTCCTGTGTAGGTACCTTCCCCCATGTACAGCATTTTTCTAATTGCTTGTTTCACGTCTTGTTGGGTTGAGTACTTTTGAAGTCCAAATTCTAGCCGAACTTCTAAACTGTAGAGTACAAGACCAATTCTGGTAGCATTTCTCCCTACAGTTACTCTATCTACTAAAGCAGTGACAAAGTCTTTAATTATCTCAAAATTTTCTGGTCCCACACTTTCAGAGCTGTCAATCACAAATACAAGCTCCATAGGTATTTCCTTACATTTAATACCACAGCCTGTAGAGGAAGAATAAAAATCAGATAATGATTAGTTCTGATTTTATTATTATGCTTAGTCTTGTTGTTGGATATCACTTCCATTATACCCTGCGTAGGGCTTAATATATTAGCATACACTGACTATGCAATGATAACTTTATTCTGTACTCATGGTAGAAGGAGAAGACAAGGTAAAAGTAAATTAATAAACAGAATCTGAAATACAAGATTGATTGAACACTTACCACATATCTCTTTAATTAATTTAATTATATCTTCTCTCTAGGTAAGAAAATAATAGAAATAACAAATGCACATTATCTGACAATTGTACTCTCTCAGATGGCCTATAATATTGTCCTTGCCAATCATATTTAATTTCAGGTATTTGTTCTGAGCCAAAATGCCATAATCTTTCATGCTGTGAGTTTAGTTATGCATCTGCTGAGCCTGAACTGCATTAGGGCCTTAATTCAGCAAAACTTTGACGTGAGTATTTTAAGTCCCATTGAAGCCAGTTGTACTTTGTCAGGCACCTTTTGTATTGTTTCTTAAATGTGGATAGTATAGCCAGTTATGTGACCACTTAAGTTTTTCTCTCAATTTAAAACTCAGTCAGGAAACATTCCCAATAATTATTCTAATGTGACGCATTAACACATAACATCTTGCATTTATTTGTATCTAGCATTAAATGGAATTTACAACTTACTTACTGTTAGGCCTTGCACTCCCTTGGGTCCAGTTCTGCCCTGCAATGATGAGCACAATTTAGCTATTAGCCATTAATTAGCAACCATTGTTGTAATTCGAGCCACTATTTTATCAGCCTTTTAATTACATAATATTTAGCCAGTAAGAACTCTCTCTTTTCTGTTAAAGTGTACAGTTAAAATATTAGGGCTCAGTCCAACACAAAATATCTACAGCCTTCTGAGAAGTTCAACCCCTGTGAGACTGCATCTGTAGTCAGAGTCTAGTCAGAAGAATGATCAGAATGTCATGGAGACCAGAAGACCCCAAATCACCAGCTGCATGGCTGTGAGTTACTATCTATCCAGGGAAGGGAGAACTCATACAAATAACTTTCTACTTGCCATGCACTACAAGTTCCTGTTCTCAAAACAGTCTGTCTCCTACCCTGCTATTGCAGGAGTAGCTGCATGAACCCTAGGTTTGCCATAATTCCCCTTTGTGTTTACAAGTAGACAATGATAGGCTCAATACCAGGGCTAAGGGCTGAGGCAGTTTTATTAAAAAAACAAAAAAACTCACAAACAATGCCCACTAAACAAGAAGCAAATAGCAGAGTAAGAGTTGGTGGTCAGGCTTTTCCCATCTCTCTCTGGACTCCTTGCTGTGATGATTATTGGGGTCTCTCACCATAATCCATGTTCATTTCCACAAACAAACGTGCCCCTGCTTGTTCATTTTTCTTTGTGGAGAGAGTTGATGGACATTTAAAATTGACTTTAGTACAGAACTATGTGACTGTGTATCTTTAAGATGTGTTGATTGACTTTCACTTCTCTAAGGAAGAAGCTGCATCTATTTTGACATCTGGATTCTCACTGAGCATGGGAATATCTATTTTATAAGGAATTCTGTCCTTAAAATCCTTGCATGAATATGATTTGTCTTATAAACATTTCATATTATTTGCAATGAAATAGGATGAAAACACTTTACACAGTCATATACTTAGAGCGTTTAAAATGTGTTTACAACAAACTCATTGATAAATAGTAGGAACTCACAGGTTCTCCAGACAAACCAGGATCACCCAAGTTGCCTTTTTCTCCTTTTTTTCCCCTTTCACCTGCAGCACCGCGATCACCCTTGGAATGATGCATTAGTTAGACAATAGCTGTAAGTCACATCTTTCAATTAAACTTTTCATTGTATATCTAGCTGTTATTGTTCAAAACCTGTGCAGCTGGTGGAAAGGACTAAAAACTATTCTACCCAAGTTTTGTTCCTTTCTATTGTAATAGGTTCCAAGTATCATATTTCAAAATATATTTAAACTGTAATATTGTGAAAGGTACTTTATAAAATATTAAACTGAAGGCCTGATCCTGTGAAGGGCTGGAAGTTCCCAAATCTCACTGACTCAGCAGGAATCATTCAATACTTTACATAAGGTGTTCTGCACCTTGCAGGATCAAGCCCAGAACTATTTACAACAGTACCTTTAAACTGTACCGCACTCAGATAAAGCTTTTAATTACTTTCTTGCACTCTGTCTCGGGTAAGATGCCATTAAATTAATATCCATGGGGTAAGAAAATACTGGATTTGAAATGTTGGCTTTCTACCATGAATTGCTCATCGGCTCACTTTGTAAAAGGCGTGTTCAATGATGAAAAGAGGACACACCGTATCAAACAGAGTAGAAGCTCCACGAGGCTGGCTCCACTGAGCTAGGTGGCAAACAGAACAATCTGCTGCCTCATTAGTAAAAACTTGATTTAAAAATTCTGCGTACCACTGCACCTAAGCAGACTACAGTATGAGAAGGTAAAATAGGACATCTGGAGTACTGTTTATTTTCCTCAGCTCTAACTCTATTCTCTGTTACATAATTGCCTTACAAATTCTCATCTCTTAGTCTCTCTCCACAGAATATCAGTAACTCCAGTAGCAGGAGTTGACTCCAGTATGCTGACTTCAAGCGGAGACCTGAGCACCAGACGTTATCGTTCATTTATATACTGTACCTTTGGTCCAAGTAGTCCTTCCCCAGGAGGGCCCCGCGGTCCTGGCATTCCTTGAATTCCTTGCTCACCCTAATGATATTTCAGTCAGAAATATTAACACTCGGTGACCGTTCCTCAGGTATTAATGTTAACTGTTCACAACAAAATTGTTTTAAGCTACCTTTTAATGAATATACTAGATGATATCACAGGTCATGTAGATTTCTTTATGCAGATATATTTTGGCATATGCTCTCCTTGCTTCCCATCAAGAATATTTTTAGCTTTCTTCTTTATCCAACTCGTAGAAGGGCCAGATTGTGAATCCCTTATTTGCCCTAATGAGCACCTATTTGTGTAAGTAGATAAATTAAAGTGAACGGGACTTCTCCCAGGAGCAAGTTCTCACTAGGGTGAATAAGGGCTGTACAAGTTGGCCAGATATTTCTTTCTTTAATATTTTTAAATAAAATTGGCTTTTTCTGTTTTCCTTCCTATATTCTCTGTGTCTCTCCACCCTCATTTATCTCTCCCATCCCTTTGGTCTGAGTAATCAGTCTCCTTTTATGCATTCTTTCATAGAGTAAAAGTACCAATTACAAGAGAAGAAGAGCATGACATCTAGACTCAGTGCTGCGCCTCCTCCTTCCGACCTGACCATTTACAGAACTACTCCAAGCTCTGCACAAATGTGCATCACAGGGATCGACAGAAAGGGAAAAGGGAAAGATGGCCTGGTTTTTTGGTGCCCACTTAACAAGGCTAACTCTCTTTGAGACTAGAACCTCTCCATCTTGGAGGCTCCCCTTGGCCTTGCTGTTAATCTAGCAGTGAGGAAGAGGACAGTCACTGTTGTTGCTTATGTTACTTTTTTCAGTCTTCACCTTCAGCCCCTTAGCCAGCCAGAGTATTTAAGAGAAGAAAAAATAGGCAAACAAAACACCACGCAATAACAGGCAATCTGTTTCTCAATTCCTTTATATTGTGATGGTCAGGTTCTTCCCTGATCTACATATGAGCATTGAAGTCAATGAGTCTTTATACCTTAGTTCCCTGAATACCTTCACCTGGAGGTCCCAGGGGGCCTGGGGACCCTTGCCGTCCTACATTTCCCTAAATGGAGAAAACCCCACACGTTAGATACAGTATCTAATAAAACACACATGACAAATTCTTATACCGTCACACAATTTCATGTCATTCCTCTATAACATGTGATGTCCTCCTAGAAGTACCGTGCCCAGGATTAATCAAAGACACAATAAGGAGATATTTGTTTTTCAGGTTTTATCAGCTAACTAATGGTTGAAAAACAGTTCAGGTGTTAGAGGAAACACCAAGAACTGACAGGGCATTGATAGTGAATCACTCTCATCCCTAGAGGTGAACCCTCCAGTGAGAGGATGAGGCACATTGGTGGAGAAGTGGGAAGAAGACTGCATTGTGGATAAAGAACTATAATTTCCAATATAGCATCTTCCACCGGCACTAAATTCATTTTAAAATACCTCAAGACACATGCACTAATTATATGGCCTATTTATAAAAACTTGTAATTTTTAATGGAATTCTAAAGAAAATCATGCATTTTCTCTATTATTCATATGAAGATAACTGCAACCAACACATTTTACTATTCATTCATTTTATATAAATATAGCTCTTCAATAATTCCCACTGTATTTATTGGTCGAGATTAGAAAATAAACAAATGTTATTCAACAGAATTTGAAAAACAAAATGTACTTGTTACTCCTGTGATGAATTGATCTCTATGCACGTAACTTTTGTTTTCATCATTTGTAAGGGTCAAACCATACAATGGATCCCATTTACTGGCCTGATGCTGTATCCAGTGTATAGGCTGTGGCTGCTCTGTGGTAGCTACTGCAGCCTCTAAGCTGCATTAGCTTCTGCGACAGACATACCCATCCCTATAACTGTGTACCATGTGATCACTGTATCAGTGTAGTCATAGATCCATTGGCAAAGACCCTATCCACCATGCTAATGTGGATTGAACCTCTGGGAGCATTGTTCTGCAATGTTCAGGCAATACAAAACCAGTTTGCAGGCTCCCTGCATCCTGCCTTGTGTAAGCAGTTCTGTTACATTCAAGGGTTTCATGGCTGGGGATTGTAGGGAGGCAGGATCTTCCCCATAGTAAACTTGGAAGAAGTGATACTTCTTTGACAGATCTCAATCCCTAAATTAACAAATTTCTTTGTTTCTGTGTGTAATAAGAGACAAAGTAGCAGTTGGCCTGGGTGAGTCACTTAACTAGGGCTTGATCTCTGTTTTCCAATCTGCAAAATGGTGATACTGACTTCTCCTTCTATTTTACTCATAGGACTAGTTGTTTTTAGAGTAGCATGAAGACAGAAAGTACTGCAATGTGTGTGTGTGTGTGTGTGTACAAATATATGTATTATATTTTTATATTAAACATTATGTTTCTTTTTTTAGAAAATAGCTGATGGAGTGAGATGTAACTGTTTAATTGACTTACTTTTTGTCCTGGAAGTCCTTCTCCTGGTGGACCGGGGAGACCAACTGGTCCTCTCACACCTGGATCACCCTGAAAATTGATACTTGTGAAAACCACCTACTGAATTCAGGCATTGCTTTATGGGTTCAATTGCACCCACAGAAATCATGAAACCAAGGATGCAAAAACACTGATTTTTTTAATACTCCATTGATAGATATTTATATTGACACATCATGAAGCACTGTCATTTTCACTGGACCTAGACAAACATACACTTCTCCCGCCAGTGTGGGGGGAGGCCTGGGAGTGGAGAGCCTAGGGGGTTTAGAGAGTGAACCCACACTGCACAGCAACGTTTTCTGTCCTGAAGGACTGGGCCTGGCTGCCCACTGTGGGCATTGTGATTTGGCGCCACTCAGGTTTGGGTGGTTGCCCCAGAATGACACTTTGACCCTGTGTGCCAGATCACAATGCCCAGAGTGGGGAGTTGGGTCCATCCTGAGGGGCTGAAGACACCGGCTTATGATTTTGGGCTTCCCACCATATTTATAGTAAGTTTAGTACAGTGCACCTATTGAATTGGGAAGCTACATCTGCCCTGAGTGAATACCAGAGTTTCACTTGTTTTTACTATTTTCATTGTCTGCACTGCTCGAAGGGGAACGAAAGGAAATAGGGGAATTAGTTAAACACCAAAGCATATGTCTGAAAAAGTCTAATTAAAGAGCAAGGCAGAGTGGGTCGAAGAAAATATATTAAACTAGGGATGAATACTGGCATGTTGTCCAATTTGATTGAAGAACAAAAGACTAGCTCCTTAGCTGGTGCAAGTGGCCTTTGCCATAGCTACGCTATAATTTCAGTACTCTTATTATATAGTAACCAGGGTTTGATCCAGCTCCCACTGAGCCAATGGGAGTCTTTCCTTTGACTCTAATGGGAGTTAAATTGGACTGCATGTTATTTAGTTACTGTTTGGTGTCTAGTTATTATTTGGTGTGGTGTGACTCTACCCCTCAGGGGCATAGGACAGCCAGGATTACGGTCACGTTCAGAGGGAGTTTTATTTGCTTATAAAATATGTCAAGAGATATAAAATGTGATAAAACAACTATAGAAAGCCCATCATAGTAGTTGTATAATTCAAATCAGCTTGCCAGCTCCTTTTTATTTACTTTATCAATTGTCAGTACGTCTAGGTGACCTTCATAGAAAAGTGAAGTCAGATCCCATTATGCTCTGTACATTCACTTGTCGTCGGAAAGACCTATACAGGCTAAACGTTGATTTTTAATCACTTAATTGGCATCAAATTCAGACAGGAATAACTGAGTTCCAAAGCAAAGTTGGAAAGAAAGAATGAAACACAGCCTATAATAAATGTACTAAGGTGAAAGGACATTAAAGGACAATTACATTTTTGGTGATACTGCACCATCTCCAAAGCATATACAAATGTTACACGTATTTGTTAATTATATATCAGGCTCCCATTGGAATCAATGGGAGTTTTGCCACTGATTTCAACTGGAGCAGAATTTGGACTCTGCCTACATTTTGTAGATTTCTCTGAGCTACTTCCATTTGTGCACATTGTCCATAGCCCTTCATTGCCCTCTGGTGATGTGACCATGGGATATTCATTAGCAGTTACTGGTATCTCCCATGGAAGCTGCCTGAGATTTTCATTAGGCAAATTATTATTATTATTTCTATTCTAAACAGGTTGTAAGTGTCCTTGTAGGAGAAAATGAAAAGTCCTTAGGCTACAACTGCCTTGAATACTGAGTGTGTTTGGTCTCTGTTACCAACTGATACATTTTTGAAAAATACAGAGGAATATATGCTGTGAAAAAAGCACACCTTCTCCCCACACACTAGAAATCTCTGTAAGGGCTTATATTTTAGATACTAATGAATAAACCAAACCTGGATTAAAAAGACCTGACTGCACTTTGAATATAACCCATCTGAAGGAAATAATATCTATGCAAAGGAGAATTTACTTTTTACTTGAGTTTAATGACCTGTACCTTAGGTCCCGGTAATCCAAATCCTTCGGGGCCTTGTTCACCAGGAGCTCCTGGAAGACCTGGAAGTCCCTAAAATGGAAGGCATGCACAAACAGACTATTAATCTAACCTGAGGCTACATCAACTAGATGTAGAAAATACTGGAAAACTGATATGTCTCATAACTAGAAATATATGGGTTGTGTTTTCATGGGACACTCTTTCTTTGTAAATAATGGATTCAATTCTAACTGCAGGAAAACACCCACTGAATTCAATGGGAACTGTATGCATGTTTGGAGACATAGGTTTCCCTGATACCATGAGCCAGATGCAAGGGATCCCACCATCATATTTCACAAATGCATCAAAAACATGACAAATAATTTGTATTTTGACATTTACTAATTTCACTTGAACAACATTTTGGCACTTGTCAACTTCTTTAATTCTTAAATATTACAAATATTGGAGAATTTAGCGCAGATCAGCACTGAGTCATCATCATTAGATACTTTGGGCTCTATTCACAATAAATGTTCACTACACTCTGGAATGTTGGCACTTCAATCATGTAACCAACAGTTCCTGAAGGGTGTGTTGCTGCACGCTGCAGGTATGCAAGCGGTTAAGGGTCAGATTATGCCTGACTCATGAACACACAAGCAAAGAAGAGCATACAAGGAGCCTCTTCTCTTTGAACTCTCTTCATAAGGGCTGGGGAACATTTGTCAGCCCTAGCCTGAGAAAGGTGGCTGAGAGGGGTGAGAAGGAGGTGGGGCCATTTCTTTGTCCCCTACTCACCACATAGGTCAGCAAAAATGGCCAACAGCAGAGGAATGTGCGCATTACTTGCTCTTTAAGGGTTGTGTGGTGCCTAAAAAGCACTGCTTTTCAGAACTGTAGCATAATACCACAGTTAGCTCTACATATTTTTCCTGGTTGACTAACTAAATGGTCAAAAGGGAAGAACCAGCTCCTGCATTAGGAGATTAGGGATACTGCTTGAAACATTAGTGATGGCATTAGAAATGTCCCACTTGTAATCTCTTGAAGATTGTAATCAAAATGAATGAGAGGCTTTGCACCTCAGAAGGAGTTGGAATCTCATTCTTCCCTGAGGAAAAACTTCCCTTTCACTTTCAACATTATGATGAGCCTCCATGGCAAATGAGCCTAGGAAATCCATAAACTTTCTGTGGCCCAACAGCCATGGAGGCTAATTTCCTCTGGTTATGCCTATTTGTTCACAACCAGCATGTCAAATATTGTCTACTTACAGGTGGGCCTGGATAACCATCTCCCTTTGGCCCAAATGGTCCAGGTGGTCCTGGATGACCACGGTCACCCTGATAACAGCAGAAAAATGGTTCAAGTGCATGCTTATACAATTGCTGTCAGGTAGGTTTACACCAAAATGAAACTCCTCCACCAGATTTGGAAAACAAATACTGTAAATGGCTTGATTTTATTTGTATGTTGCTGTTTATCGATGGCTGTTATAGCTGATAATTTAATAATGGGCTAAATTTAGGGGACTGAAAGGCTCTGAGGATTTACAGGGCTTTTCATTTCTAGGATGCCAGTTCAAATCTTGTCGAAGGGCTCTGTAATTACCATATATTGTTACAATTTGGTGGCTTATGTATAATGAGTTGATGGCTTCAGTCCAATTCCGAATACCCACATCTCAAAAAGCACCATTTCATGCCCCTGTAGGAGTTAAGGGCATGCAGCAACTCCCAGGATTGGCCCCATAATTGGCACCCTTGTTGACAGTGTCAGCAGAGAGGCATGGAGACTGAATTACCCTCCAACTGCATGGGATAGTACCTGCAGTGGAGGTTGTCAAATGGCAGCAGAGCAGTGGGAGGAAGTTAGCACTGCCACTGCATATGTTGTACCTGTTCTGCAGATAAAATAGAGGATCTAAAGGGAAACAATCAACTTGAAATCGGGTCAGTTTAGAAAAATGTTTTAAAAGTAGTTTCAGGCATTACTTCTGCTCCTGAGTTCCCAGTTAGTTTTTGTGGTTTCAAAATCACATTTTCTTATATTTTAAAATGTTTTTCACTCTCTTGTTACTGTGACATGGGCAACAGCTGTCTCTGACTGGCTGTCCTCAAGGGACTGTCAGAGGCACCAAGTCAACAAAAACTGAAAAAAGAGGAATAAGAAAAACACCCAACTTTATGTCTCCTTAACATCAAATGTAAACAGCACCACTGCTCAGCTTTCTGGATGTCTAGCCAAAATAGCGCCTGAATGAAGAGCAGCTGATTAAAGATGAAGCTAGGCAAGACTGAGGGGATGCAGACAGGAAGGGGGATATGCTTGTAACAATTTGCCTCCCCTATATCATCTCTCACTTTCAAGGGCGTCTGCTCTGGGGTCCTTTTGGTAACTATTGGACTCTGACTTGGCCATGCCGGTGATCCTACTGCAACTCATACTTAGGAATGAAGTCACCTCCTGAAAAAACTGCAACAGGGAGAAAATGCAGCAACCTATGTGCATGGCACATACATTTTTGTGATCATCCAGGTGCTCTGCTGTCTGCGCTTGCTTCCCAATGAACACAGAAAACAGCTCAAGGTCTCTATGAAATTGACCCTATCTAGCTGAGAGGTTGTCTCCCTCTGTGGCCATGACCTCTCACAAAAGCTATGGAACAATTAAACTGTCCATCAACCTGTGGAGGCTTGTAAGTGTCAAAGACAGAACTTTCACCCAAGCAGGCCCTAGATTATGGAACTCACACTCTGTCTTGAGAAGAATGAGGACAGACAATCATTTTCAGAACTCATAACAAAACTGATTTTTAAACTTAGCTCTCCCTTGATTAGTTATTCACATTCATAACACAACACACCCACCCACACATACATGCAGAAAAACATACACACAATACCCTTGAAACTACTTAAGCCATTTCTCCTACTGGCTGTAAAGATGGCAGAATGTCTTTTGTTTTAAACTATTTAAAATACTTAGTAGTTGCTCAGAGTACAGTAATGGGGACCATAGAGATAGATAGAAACACATGAATAATAAGAGTTAATAAAATTACTTTGTTTGATTTTCTGTTTGCAAAATTTTTACCAACATTTAATTAAATATTTTGAGCCTGCCTAACACAAATATCTTGAATAAACGCTGCAGTGGCTTGGAGGAATAAAAACATTCAATGCTAGAGATTTTGGTTTCAAGTTTTCAAATGGTTATTTATAAAAATGATGATGTTAAAGATGGTTTTAAATGGTTCTGCAAATCTACTGCAGCCATCCACACTGACAGTTATAGGGCATTTGCTGTTCTAGGTTACCAGCTGTTCTACTTATGTGGTAATTTTGCTACCAGTTTGGGGTTTACCTTTGCACCAGGAATCCCAATGCCTGGTTCTCCGACTGGGCCAGCAGGACCAGGTAACCCAATGTCACCCTACAATTAAGAAAATATATATCCTGGTTTAATTAAATTGAATACTTCAATATATGTTGTATTAAATATATAGCAAGTGCAATAGCTGCAAAATTTTAGAAATGAAGTTTTTAACAATAAGAAAACAATATAACAAAGCAGTGAGAGAGTGAAAAATATTTTGATGTTTGCGTTTTCCCCTCTCTTTTCACTTATTAGGTAGAAGGCATATGACCCTCTGCACATGGAGAAGAATTATTTTAAAAATACACTATTATTTTTAAAGCACCAACAGTATACCAGGTGCTTTACAGACAAGTCTGAAGACAAGTTCCCAGCTCCTTGAGAGATTATAGACTGTATAAATGTTTATGACCAAGATCTGCTGAAATGACTAGTGATTTTGGGTACCTTGATTTTTGGGGTGTCCTACGTGAAACAGTTGAAAGTGATTTTCAGAAAGTGCTGAGCACCCGCCCTCTAAAAGTCAGGCCCTTTTAAGATGTCTTGAGTTTGGCATCTGTAGGAAGGCGCTGTGGCCTTCCTCGGAGCCTGGGCCCAAGGAAGGGCCGCAACGTCCAGGCCGGACAGTACCAGGCCCATCAGACCAATCTGCCCAGCAATAGAGGGGCGGAGCTTCCGCAGGAACAGGAAGTATAAAAGGAAGGCCACGCAGCTCAGTAGAAAAAAGGCTGCTGCCAGAGGCAGATGTGCCGTCCTGCCGGCTACACCTTAGGCCTGACCCTAGCTGGGCTGCTACCCTGAGCAACCGCCTCCCAGAGTAGAAGCCCCTGAAACTGCTTGACTTGCCAGGCCCCAGGGACTGGATAGGGCCTCTGGGCCCCAGTGACTAGACCGGGCTACCAAGCCCCCAGTACTGGACTGGGCCACCGAGCCCCAGACACTGGAATGAGCCTCCCGAGGCCGGCCGGGACCTGGAGGAGCTGCCCTCTGCAGAAGAGCTCCCCGACTTGCTGCCGATTGACGAGGCGGGACTGGTGAGCGTGCCGAGTACCCCAGCGACTCTGAGGGCATGGAGGACCCTCAGGTACCTGGGGACCAGGGTGAGGAAGTGGCCCAGGGACAGCCAGCTAGACAGCGGCTGAATCAGGGGCTAGCCCCAATCAGCATGTTGTGGCTGGAGCCCTGCTGATTCAGTGGCAACCGCTGTGCCACTGATTGGGCCCTGGGCTGGGACGCAGTGAAGCTAGGTGGGCCTGCATCCTCCTCCGCCCTTCCCTAACCGCCCCGGGAGGAAGTGCTCTCCCCTGCCGCTACAGACAGCGGATCCACTGCTTACCTGTCTCACCCTGCCTGAGGGTTGGAGACCGTAGACTGCTTACCTGTCTCACCCTGCCTGGGGGTTGGAGGCTACAGACTGCTTATCTGCCCCGCCCTGCCTGAGGGCTGGGGCTAAGACTCGTGCACAGGCACTAGAACGTTCCCCTTGTAAAAGAACACTGTGGCCTTCCTTGGGGTCTGGGCCCAAGGAAGGGCCGCAACGCCCAGGCCGGACAGTACCACCGGCTTACAGCATCATACAAGTGAAGCATCCAAAATCATTAGTTACTTTTGAAAACCTGGCCTACAGCTTTAACGGGAATCCAGCGTGAAAAAAAATGCACCTCTTTTCATGACTTTCAGCTCAAAGTCAGACATCAAAAAGCTCTATCCAGATGAGTCTATGCAACTTTCTTGACCCTAAAGCAGTGGTGCTCAACCAGTGGTACACATGACCCTGGGAGTATGTAGCGGTCTTCCAGGGGGAACATCAACTTATCTAGATATTTGCCTACTTTTCCAACAGGCTACATAAAAAGCACTAGTGAAATCAGTCCAAACTAAAATTTCATACAGAGAATGACTTATTTATAACTGCTCTGTCTAGTAGGCATACTTCAGTCTCGAGAGTCAATGGGTATGCACCCCTGGTTTTATGGCAACTGTTGCTGAAGAGACCCACTCTGAGAGAAACAATCTCCGCTACATTTGTCATATTTAAAGGTGGTGTTTCAACCTTTGGAGCTCTGTCTTCCGGGGGCTCTTTTCTCCTCTGCTAAGCTGGACTACTTCCTCTTATGGCTTTGGGAGACCTTCATTGAGTTCTTGCTTCCAAAGATTGTGGCCCTGGGTGTAAGCTTCCCAGTTATCCATATCCATGTCCATTTCTTTGAGGTCTCACTTGCACACATCCTTGAAATGCAATTTTGGGCATCCTTTAGATCCTTTTTCCAGATGCCAATAACTCTACACCAATTGAGTAAGGGCTTAAAACCGATGACTGCTGCCTCCCATGTTGTGTTGATGTTCAAGGTGAAGCTAGAGTACCTCTCCAGGGCACAAGCCTGGGCAGATAATATGGAGGTCCTGAGTTGCCCATGCACCAGGGCCCCCCTTTCGGCATCACCAATAAAGTACAGAGGAGAGGAAGAACCAATACATCTGGTACCTGATCCACTGCAGGAGTTGCCGGAAAGATACTAAAATGTTAGTACTGGACCGCCTTAGGGGCTCCACTCTGGATTTTTTGTCTGAGTTGACTCTCATAGCCTTACATTCTCCTGAATTCACCCACAAAGCAGTGGGACTTTTCTGTCAGGAGTTGCTCCCTTAGACTTTTGCCCTCCTGGGCTACCCACAAGGCAGTGGGTTTGATGAGCCACTGGTAGTACCATCTACTCTCATTACAGTAACAGGCAAAGCCTGATCTGACCTGCACTGCTCTATATGCTGAAATGTCAGTATAATATTTATATTCCGATTGACTTATTTTATAATTATATGGTAAAAATGAGAAAGTAAGCATGTTTTCCGTAACAGTGTGCTGTGCCACTTTTGTATTTTTATGTCTGATTTTGTAACTAAGTAGTTTTTCACTGAGGTGAAACTTGGGGTATGCAAAACAAATCAGATTCCTTCAATAGTCTGGAAAGGTTGAAAGCTACTGCCCTAGAGGATCAAATATGCTGGTCATATAGTGGGTTAACCTATGCAGGAAGAAGGCCAAAATGAAAGCACCTGTCCTCTCCCTCTCTCCTGTCCACAGGTCTACACCAGGGAATTGTGGAGTTGCTCTATGGGAGGAGAGTGTGTTTAAGTAAGCCTCCATCCTCCCAGGTACTTCGACTCCCTGTCCTATATTTTTATCCTCTTTTCCTCACTGGAGACATGCAGCCCAAAGCAGCTATGTTAGCACTAGGGCTGAAGTAACTGCTGTCTGCACCTAGTGGAGGGAGAAGAGAAATTGTCTAGGCTAGCAAGGTTAAAAAGCAAAAGTACACCTGGCAGGGTAGGGAGCTCTTCTACCTCTCTTTGCTGCTGTAGGATAGCTATAAGGAAATTCTTTCCTCTGATACCAGAGGACAGGGGCTCACCCCTCAATCACTGTGTCTGTGTCTGTGTCTGTGTGGCAGATGGCTTTTCTTACTCAAGAGGGGTTACTCTCCCTCCAGATCCTTGTCTGGTATGGCGGTATCTTCAACCAGATAGACTCTCATGGAGATGTTAGTACAGGACCATGTAACCCCACTAAGGATTCTTCACAGGCATAAGTGTCATCCTATGTTTAATTCCTTGTACCTAATTGACAGCTTCACACACATTGTAGCAGAGATGTCAAATTCATTCCAGTGAGAGGGCAAATTCCATTTTTTTAATTATGGTCCATGGACCAGAGTATAATGTTAGGAATAGATACTATCCTCAATTGGCAGATGGTTTCCCACTGGTGTTAATGGGAGGATTACACAAAGAACAAAGGTACAATGTGGTCTTTATTCAATACCACAGTCTGGGATTTTCAAAGGGAGCTAGGTACTCCACTGCCATTGAATTTTATTTGGTTTTGGGCACCTATCCCCATTAGAGTTGTTTAGAAATCCCAACCTAAACTTTAAGTTATCATTGATTAAAATGGGTCAAAGCCTTATTGTTGTATTCAGCATCACTCAGTAGGAAAATATGCTAATCTTTAAAGTCACCATTGTTTCTGCACTTTGTTTCTCTTCTTTCCTCATCATCCTGTCTCGGTTTCTTTCCTTTTCTTTGTATGTCTTCTACATTTTCATCTCTGTGAAATAACTTCTAATTTTTACCACATAGGGATTTCACACCCACTTCCTTTCTTATTCCATCTGCTAAAATGAGCAGAATTGAAAAAGCTGCTCTTAACGTATGAAGTGTCATCATTAGGTTTTGAGTTCACACACCAAGGAGGTGATTGTGGGTGGGAGAATTCACACCTCTCAAAGCTATTATTTCAGGCTACCCACAGACTCAGGAAGACACAACTGCTTTGGTTTATGCTCAGTTCACATCTGGAAAGTTATTTTCACAACCATGAGGGCTAGAAGCTTATTTTTTTCTTTTAAAATGAAAACGTAGAGCCTGTAAAATCTGAATATGCCAAGTAGGGCGTGCACACAGATCAAACAGACCTGTAGTTGACACCATGGCTCTATAATAACTGGACTAGAGACAATCCATAACTCTGCCCAGGGGAAAAGAGCAGGTATGGGTGACCTCATAAGGAAAAATTGGCATTTACACTTCCTAAGAAAAGTAGGCCTCTCTTTATAGGTATCATCTTTTTAGTTGCATAGTCTAAGAGTTTCTCTGGGCCACTAGCAAATCTGGCCTGGATACAAGTTTCACTCTCATAAGAGAAAATTCAAAGTACCACAATACTCCTGCAATATTTTAATTTGCAATAACATGCATGAAATTATTTAAGCTCACCATACAGTTCAATGCATGTTTTAATATATTCCATATGTTGATGATCATAAACATTAGGCAGCTTGGAGTGCAGATGTTACCTTTGGTCCTGGGATAGCTCGACCAGGAAGGCCTGGCATTCCAAGGCGTCCTGGCCCACCAGGTTCACCCTACAGCAAATGAAAGAGTAGAATGGATTTTTATGAGAGGTTGGTCTGAGCACCTCCTGGGTAACATTTCTTGAAGGATGTTTTAATGTTCTATTAAACAAATTGCAAGTGATCATGGATAAGTTCTAACTAGTGCGATTATACTTGTTACCAGCATAGTACTGATTTTTCAGTGGAAAATGGGATTCTTTCTTTTTTCTAATTCAGTGTACAATATTTAAGGTTAGAAGAACCTTATACTAATGTACTACAGGCTTGGTCCAAAGTACATTGAAGTCAGTAGGAAGATTCTTGGGCTTTACTATTGGAATAAACTGAACACTAAGAGATTCAGCCACTTTTCTCATCTTAAAATACAAAATTTCCACCGCAAAATACATGACTTAAATTTCATTGGTGTTTATTTCTCTATAGTTTACTCCTTTTCAATTTTTCCTCCTTTTATGTGTTTGTGAACACCAGAAGAATTCATAGAATGCTGGAGGAGAGAGACATGAAATTGCTACAGATAGGCTTGATTCTCTTCTCATTCTCACTGGGGTAAATCAGGAGTAACTTAAAGTCGATATTACATTAACATGCAATCAGTGTAAATGAGAGGTATAACAAACCCTGTCAGTTCCATATGTATCTATCCAGACTAAGACAACCTCATCACTGTGTTATCCATGTACTTCCCAAATATTTAAACATAGAAATAAGTCTCCTCTTCTTTCCCAGATTATAAAAAAAACCAGTGGGATTAGTTTAAAGGTTTATAAAAATGTTTGTTTGTGTGTATGTGAGTGGGTATGTTATGTTTACATATGTAAAGAACTTATTGAGCAAATCCTTAGTTGAAGAAGTGAGTTTTGCATTAACTGCTGAGTGTTTATTTTTGTGGTCATTGATATCTCTTGCAGGAGAGAGCTCATGGATTGCAGGTTTTTTGGTGCATATTACAAGCCAGGTCAAGAAAGACTGCAGAAGTGGGGGGTGGGGAAGCAACCAGAATGGACTAAATTTGAATGGCTTTGCAACCCCATGTGCCAGGTTACTATGCCACTCTCTCAAATTTGGCCTGGCTGCCCCTCTGTCATAATAGCCACCCCTCCGTCATGATTTGGGTCAAATGTGAGAGTGCAGGGTACTGCAGCCTGATGCATGGGGTCACAAGTAACCCACTCAGATTTAGCCTGACTGCTTTTCTGTCATGCCGGCAGGGAAGGAGCTCTGGCATTGCACCTCACAGCTTAGTCGGGGCCAAGGAAGGGATCTAGGCCCCCTGCCCCTCCCCACCCCCATTGAGCCTGACTGAGTTCAAGGTCTCAAAACTAGGCGGCATGGATTCCCATGTTTAAAAAGTGGGGAGCAATGGCCTTTTAGCCCCATCGTATCCGGCGTTAGCTCTTTGACTGGAGACCTCAGTTATCAAACTGTATAAACAGTACAAAACTAAGAGTACTTTAGCACCGGCAGGTCCAGGTACTCCTGTAGGTCCCGATAATCCACGTACACCTCTCTGACCTTGATCACCCTACACAAATGAAAAAACATTGTTCTACATTTATCAATATGGTTAGCAAAAAGTCATTTGAAATCTCTTGTAAACATTAGTCAAACCAGGGCCACACAGGTCTTTTTGGGGCCCAGAGCAAAATCTGAAACTGAGCCCCCGTACCCTCCACCTTCCAAAATAACTACCACTGAAGGGAGGCAAGGGTTGGGGTGTGGGTCAGAGAGCAAGCCCACCCTGCACTCACCCTACAGGTGGGGGTCCTGGCACTTCTGTTCCACAGGGCTGGGCATGGTTCCCTGCTTCAGGTGCTGTGACCAGGCATTCGGGATTGCAGCACCACTCAGTTTGGCCCAGTGACCCCTCCATTCTGACAGAGGGATGGTGGAGCCAAATTTCAGTTAGTTGTTGTGACCTCACACAATAGGTTGTGAAGCCACTCACTCAAATTTGGCCCAGCTGCCGCTCTGTCGTGATGGAGGGGTTGCTGGGCCAAACCTGAGCGGCACTGCGACTCCACATGTTGGGTCACAACATACTTGGCTTGAAGGCCCTCTCAAAAAGGGGAACCCGGGCAAACTGTTTGTTTGTTTTGCTCCCTCTGAACTAAGCTCCCCTGAACTAAGCCGGGGCCTTATTCTGTAGCTGCTGCACATGAACAATTTCCATTAACTTCAATGGGAAGTCAATTAATTCAACTTCAATTGAAGTCAATAGGCCTAAATCTCCTCTAGTTACATTTGTGTAAATCAGGTGTAGCTTCATGAATGTCAATGGTGCTACACTGGTATAAAACCATGATCAAGAAAATCAGACCCAAAAGGAATTTGCTTGCATCAGCAAAGTCCAGGTTACTGAGTGAAATCAAATAGTGAAATTATTTACATGAAATAATTTTAATAAAAAAAAGTAATAACTGGAGAGCCATTTTTTTACTAAAAGATAAATACTCTATACATATAACAGGATCTTTTTATCTGTCAGGAAAAATCAATAAGCCAAAACACACACCCTGATTCATCTGTTTATATACTTCTAAACAGAAGAATGCTAAGATACAGTGTAGGTTGTAAAGGGATAGCTATTAATACATATTAGAACATAGTTATAACAAAAATACACACGAGATAGTAGTTCAGAAAACTTAAACATTTGAAAGTCTGGAAACACTCAGTTAGGTTCCCAACCCCAGCCATAACTGTCTTTTTACCCTGTAGGATATCACCTAAATATATTTCCTAGAGAGGAAATCTTTTGGACTCGTCTTAGATGCTGTAATTTCCAGTCTTCACTTTCCCTGAGCCTTAAAACTTGTTGTTAGTGACCCTAAATCTATGAAAAGAGGACCGGATGTCAGTCCATCCAGACACTATCAACACCATTTTTTCAGGTATCCAGAGGCATTTCATCCTCCTGCAACCAATCATGCAAACATTTATTTGAGTGATCCTTACTCAGATGATTAGCAATCTGATTAAGGGCTCACATGTCTGAGGATCTGCAGGATTAGAGCCTGTAGTCTCTAGCAGTGTATTGTATTGCTACTGGATTGTTGGGCTTCTCAGCTCCGAATGAAAACTTGTCTTTAATTGTCTTTTATTGGTTTCACTAATTTTTTTTAATTGGGCTGAGACTGAAACCAAACAGTTTCATAACATCATTCATAAAAACACATGGTGTGCTTTTTTTTCATTGGATTTATTTATAGTCCACCAAGTTAGGGACAATTGTGACAAATCTATTCCCTGAGCATTGTTTTCACTAACTCCAATTTTCATAAGGAATTCTTACCTTCTCACCCTGTATTCCAATCCCTGGGGCACCCTCAGGACCTCGAAAGCCAGGTAGTCCTGGCTCCCCCTGTAATGAAAAAAACAAATCAGCACTTGAATTTAGTTCTATTTTTAATTAGTTTTATTAGTAAGTTGTAAGGTTGGAGACAGAAGTCCTCTCTTTAATCACAGAAATTATATACCCAGGAAGCAAGTCCTGCATTGCTTTCTTTGAGTAAGAGATGCCTCAGAGTTTGAATATAAAATTGTTATACAATAAACTCTGAATTAGTTTGAATAAACTTCAGCTCAGAAGGAGCAGGAAGAATCCTGGCCCCTCTGAAGTCAATAGCAAAACTCCCATTTACTTTAATGGGATCTCAGGTGTTCAGACTGCCTCATATATGGACTCTTGCAGGGAAGCACAAGGTGACATGTTTCTGGAGATAAGTGATGATCACACTTGCTCAGTACATTATTTTTAAGCATAGGGGGCATGCAAAACTGTATTATAACGTTTTGCCACTAGGTGGCCCTGTGCATAACATACAGTACCTTCCCTGAGCTGTAATAGCTAGAGCAGTGTTTCTCAATTAAATTTGGCCACGGAACCCTTTTGAACTCGATAAATAATTGCGGAACCCCCCAAACTCTTAACAGTATTTTTACATATGGGGCCAAAAAAAATGTCGAAATAAGCAAATTATATACAAACAACTAGGTCAGCATTTCTCTATTAAATATAAATTAAATTACACTTACACTCAATATCTTCCGCCGAAAAAACCGGGACATCTTCCCTTTTTCGGCGGCGCGGAGAACAGCTGCTCGCGGAACCCTAACAGTGTTCCCGCGGAACCCCAGGGTTCCACGGAACATCAATTGAGAAACACTGAGCTAGAGTAAGGAGTGCATCAAAATGTCTTATGGTATATCTACACTGAAAATGCTTCGGCAGTGCCACTGTCGCACTTCAGTGTAGACACCACCTATGTTGACTGGAGGGGTTTTCCTGTTGGTGTAAGTAATTCACCTTCCCAAGAGGCAGTAGTTAGGTGGATAGAAGAATTCTTCTGTTGATCTAGCGCTGTCTACACAAGAGGTTAGGTTGGCATAGCTACATCTCTCAGGGGCATGGACTCTTTATCCAGCTAAGTAAAAATAAGGTACTTGAAAGTCATAACATGTTGCTGTATTATAGAGAAACCAAAGTGCACCTATTTGACAAAGGAAACACTGATAAAGGGATCACAATGGATTTATGAGTGCCTGATGGACCTTCAGCTTGGAGCCAAGGTTCCATTCAGTCATATTTATGCCTCTCTGAACCAGAACTCCAGGTTCTTCACACCTGCCTGCAAGAAAACCTACAAAAGAGGTTTATCCATCCATCCATATCTGTGGCGGAGGTCCCAATCTTCTTTGTTAAGAAGGAGAGCCCCTTGAGGCCCTGCCTTGATTATATATTATATATATAATTATATAATATAATTATATATAGATTATTGGAATCTGTGTTCTGAATAGTCACTCAACAAGGTAACTATTCAGAACAGATATCTGCTCTCTGTCATCCACAAACTCTTAGATCAACTGCACTCCAATCAAATTTTCACAAAACTAGACCTGAGTGGGGCCTATCACCTAGTGTGCATGCGAGATACCTGCCAAATCTGGGGACAACTTCCCACTTTGGCCCACTTCTCTTCACTCCGCAACCTTCAGCCAATAACCGTTCAGGGCCATGAAGAATACTGGCACTCTCCCTTGCTAACTTCACTACTAGGAAACTAATAGGTTCAGCTGCATTGCCCTGGAACTGCCTAATTAATCGCAGTCCCTGTTGGCTGCAGGATTAGCAGCCTGATTTATAAGACCAGCAGCAACAGCAGAGCACTGGCTGCTTGACACACATGCCCATAGGTTCTCTTCCTTCCTGTGCTCACCTAATTCCTAGTCCTGCTCCAGCCTAGACCCTGCTCTGCACCTGGCCTAGTTCCAGTCCTGTCCCAGCCTTACTCCTGCTTTGGAACCAGCCATTTTCCTGCTTTCCCTGACTCCAGGTAACACAGTTCTGACCTCCAGCTGGGCTTCCTGGCATTTTGACTCTGACCACTAGGCTTGACTCCTGCTCTGACCAGTAGGTCTGACTGCCTTTGACCTGGTCCTCTGACATCAGGTAACTCAAAAATGGCTGAATGTATTCCTGTGAAAGATTTCCCTGAAGATAATACTTTTGGACTGAGAGTTTTGAACCAAATATTTATTTATTTTTGAGAAAGATAAAAGGCACTGACCAAGGTTTCTAGTTCACCCTCATTTATACTCCTATCAAACTCTGATATCACTGGCCACATGGGGAAACCCTGTTAATAATTGTGGACCTGTGATGGGGTGTTCACCTCACACTAGCCCTGAAGAGGTGAAGGTGGCTCAGAAGGGACCCATTAACTATATAAACTGCACCTGGGGGAGAGCCAGTGGCTGGTAAAGGCTGATGATGAAGCCCGCTGGGCATGGGCAAGTTGAGCTTTTATAAAGCCAGGAAGTTTGTGGCAGAAGGGGCCTGCTACAGTTGAGGTTAATGACATACTTCAAGGCAGGTATAGCACTAATGAAGTGTTTTTGTTTAGAGCACTAACTGGCCATTATGGCTTAAACAGATCTATTTTTTTAATAAATAGACCCAAAGATGGACTATATGGACTCTGTAAGGTGAAAGAAACAATTGATAACTTTTTATAGCTATATAAGGACTTTGATTTTTTTTATAAAGGAAAAGCTTTCTAAGGAATTTCAACATTTTAAGGTAACACAAATTATCTTTGGGGAAATGGGGTATTAAAAGGTATGGTTACATTACCTGAAAGACACGGCAGAAAGAGAATATAAAATGCTAAGTAATGAGGAATTACAGTTGGTGATAGCTATAAACTACTCAGTTGAATCTACTTTGCCATAAAAAAGAGGAAAAAGGAAAAGAGTCTGCAGAGAGATGGTCTGCAGTCACTCTCTGGAAAAGAGGAAACCCAGGAGGGAGTGTAAGCCCTGGAAGATGGGCCCTGAAAAGAGGGTCAACCCAGAAGGTTTGGGGTAAGAAAGGCTCGAGTAAGTCTAGGTTGGGAGTGGTCCAGGGAAATAACAGGGTCTAGGACTGAGCAGACTGGCTGCATAGGGGTGCTAGGCTGAAACCTTGCGTAGTGGGAGGGCCCATGTTCCTGTACCAGCCACTGGGAAAGCGGCATGGACTTGGAATTGGCATGGAGGATGCCTGGGATGGTATATGGACAATTGGTCCAGTGGGACTTTGATACGCCAGAAGGGGAGGACTATATAGTGACCTGGAGGGAGGGCTGAATCAGAAAGAGGGAGTATGTAAGGTCATCTCTATACATGGATCTCCTTTTCTCCATGAGGAAAGTGCTCATCCCTTCCTCATCAGTGTCAATCCCTTTCTCCCAGACTCCAGGGAAGGCTGTCTGCTGGACCAGAGTATCAGTATGAGAGATGGGGCAGGCAGTATGTGAAGTGAGGAAGGAGGAGGAAGATTGGGCATAAACAAACCAACCTTTTGTCCCGGAGCTCCATCTTCCCCTGGAAGACTAGGCAGACCCGCCAGTCCTGAAGAACCTGGTTCACCCTGAAATAAATAATAGAGGAAAAATAAAAACATGTCCATATTTTAAATGTAACTATAGCACCATTATCTCTCTCATACCCAGGGAAACTTTTTTTTAAAAAAGGCTCCTAATTTTTTTGTAAGAAACACCTTTATTTATGAGATCTAACTTTGCAGTCATTCTGTACACAGCGGTCTTCTGAATTCTAGACATGGAAGGAAGGACTAGGAAATAATGTACTGGCTGATTATTAAGAGCATACGTCATATTAAGGATTAACTATGTAATGAATGTTACTTAATTATTAAGTCTCCATAATTATGTTCAATTTACTTTTATTTAAAAGTCACTATCCTATCATTTTAACTAATAAAAGTGCCAGTATTTTAAGTAAATATTAGAGTTGAGCTGAATATGAAATAATGAGCCCAAATTTCAGCTAATATAAATCAGCATAATTCCACTGAGTCAGTAGAACTAGGCCAATTTACACCTGCTAAGGATCTGAGCTGATACAGCAGGATTCAGATTTAATGTGGTAATTTTGGATTCTGATAAACATTTGTAAATGGTTTTTGTTCTTAAAAACCAGCAAGCTGGTCTAGCTATGTATTTTGTATTACTCTGTCCATCAGTGACTGATTTTTGATCTCTCTGTTTTACACTGACAGTTACAATCTGGTTGCTGCTTCCCCTGTGTGTCACCAGAGGAAGGAAGTTGTGCCAGCCCTTGGATGTACTGGCTGGTGAACTGGGAGCAGAACCCAAGTTCTAGCTTACTCTGTGCCCACTTTTCCGAGGAGGGGAGTAACCGCCCATGGCAACTGCTCTCCCCCAACTGCTCAGGTTCTGTTGATGTGGATAGCCTGTGCAGGGAACTAAGGAAGCTCCTATGCCCCTTACTCTTGTGCATGGTGGTTGTGCAGCCAGGCTGAATGAGGCCTAAGCACCACTGAAGTCTAAGTATTGGCTAGGCATCTGGATTGTTTCAACCCTACTAAATTTGGCTACTGGCGTATAGTGCTAATAACATTTTAAAACATAAATTTTTGGATGCTGTTAAAAGTTAGTGGCCAAAGTTTTCAAAAATAGGAGCTTAAAGTTTAGCTCTTAAGTCCATGTGCCTAAAGGTGGGATTTTCAAAAGTGCCTAAGTAGTTTAGAAGTACAATTTCAAGTCCAAGAAAAGAGTTGTCTATTAACACCCTACCTTTGAACCAGGTTCCCCAAGGCCTCTTTCTCCTGGAGCTCCAGTTTCTCCTGGCAAGCCTTGTTCACCCTTAAATAGAAAATGTTTTTGGAGAGCTTTTAACACCAGAAAGATAAGAATACATTTTCTTGGCAGCTTACATTTACAGAAAATGCATTTTTATTAAGTTGAATGTTCTATCTGAAGTCCTAACTTTTTAAAATGTTGACCTAATGGGTTAGATTTTCTAGTGCATTGTCTACTTTGTGCTCTCTTGGGAAACTTGTGATGGGAATTGATGAATGCTGTAAATCTATGAATAATATGCCTCCATGAATGGTTTACTCCAATGTAGCAGACATTTTGACGGCACATCTGACTTTCAAATACACTTTACTCTTCTGTCACTTAAATCATGAGTAGAGTACGGTAAAATCTCAGAGTTATGAACACCAGAGTTATCAATGGACCAGTCAACCACATGCCTCATTTGGAACTGGAAGTATGCAAATCGGAGTAGCAGAGACCAAAAAGGCAAATACAGTACTGTATTAAAAAAACTACTAAAAAAAAAAAGGGAAATAGCATTTTTCTTCTGCATGGTAAAATTTCAAAGCTGTATTAAGTCAATGTTCAGTTGTAAACTTTTGAAAGAACAACCGTAGTGTTTTATTCAGAGTTACTAACATTTCAGAGTTATGAACAACCTCCATTCCCGAGGTGTTTGTAACTCTGAGGTTCTACTGTATATCTCTATTAATCATTCCAAATGTGTGAGGAGCTCTCTGCTGTTCCCTAGTTACTTTTATTTATCTGACAGAGATTACTAATTCTGTTATACTCATATCAGACTCCTAATGATGTGAAAGGATTCAGAATTGGGACCCTGTGATGGGTTGAGTACCGCACACTGGCCCTGAATCAAAGCCAGAATCAAATTACTTAGAAGTATTTCTGGAACTCCCTATGGTGCAGATAATAAAACTGATGATGCTATTCAGAATGCTAGTAAGACTAATCATTGAGTATAGGTGCCAATTTCAGTTTGGCATCAAAAACAATTTGAGAGAGCTTGACTCAATCCAAGCTCTGGTGTTGCAAATTGCATGTGGTGCCTTCATCACAATACTGCTGCATGTACTGAAGATAGCTGTGTGTGAAATGCCTTACTTTAAGAATGAAGCTTTTGGACTTAACCTTTTTGGCTAAAGTCACTAGAAATGGAAAGGATGAAAATAGTAAGCATATATGATGAATGCTGGTAATTAAGTGGTTGATGTATAGGGCAAAAATTCAAAATGCCTCATGTAAGTAGGATCAAAGCATGGACAAATGATCTGTTTTTTAGGGCAAAAAAAAAAAAAAAAAAGATCTAAAAGAGGTTAAAATCTATAGCTTTAGGAAAATGCATTATAATTGGAAAATTATACCTCCTTAAGATAGATATGGAATTGTATAATAAAATTAAGAGGAAAAGGAGTGTTAAATGTGCAAGATATAGCAAATCAATATGGTTTGAGTGATAAGTAGGGATGCTACTGCCAAATGTATACCAATGGCTCCAAAGATGTAAGAACAGGAAGAGTGGGGCCAGCATTCTGCAGTCCTTTGCCTGGAATCAAAAAAGCTGTAAGGCTATCAAATTTTGTAGCTGTTTTGACAGCCAAACAGGCAGGAATAATGCTGGCATTAAACTGGGTGTAAAGGTGTGTCCAGTCGCCATGGTCATCCTGTCTGATTCCTTATCTGGACTACTGGGGATAGCAGCAATTATATACTTAATGAAATATCGCTGTTAAGAGAATTGCCACAGTAAGTATAATGATAGCATGGATCTCGGGGTATGTAGGGATGGGCAGCAATGAGCTGGCAGACAAAGTGGCAAAAAATGGTGTCAGACATGAACAAACTGATTTAAAGATCCATTTAAGTAAACTGGAGTTTAGAAATCTAATTAAAAATGAGTTGAGAGGAAACATGGACAAAAGAAACTAAGGGAAAAAGATTCCATGAAATATGTCCAAAGTTGAAAATGCTGATATACTTCAAGGCCTAGAGAGAGAGAGAGAGTGTGAAGTGGGTCTATTTAGAATTTTTAAGCCACAATGACTAGTTAATAGTAATTTGTTTATTAAAAGCAAACCTAAAGATGGATTATGTTGGATGTGTAAGGTCCAGGAAACTGTTGATCATCTCCTGTACGAGTATAGAGTGTACCATCGAAAAGGGATATTTATAGGAAAAACTTAGGGACCTTAAAGTATTAAAATTTTCATTGCAACACCTACTAAGAACATCTGGAAAATGGGTCCCCATAAAAAACAATATTGCAATTCTTTTAGAAAGCTGAGAAAGGTGAAAGACTTAATTCATGAATTAACCTATGGTGTCCAGTGCTTGGTGGTCATAGACTCAGTAAGTGAGTCTGTTGCCCCATAAAATACAAGCAGAAGAAGAAAGTCTGTAGTCACTCTCTGGGGGATAGAAGAGGTAGGGTGCAATCCAGGGAGGCAGCAAGGAGACTGAAGGAGTAGACCTTGGCAGACAGCATGGGCAGCAGGTGACGCTTCCCCTGAGGGAGGCTAGCTCCCTGTCCCACCTCTTCTGCCTGCAGTCCTGCCCACACTCCACTCCTGTCCACCCAATACCTCACCCCCTCCCCTGCTCAGCCCCACCACCACCAGAGGGACACAGTGCGGGGTTTCTCCTGAGGGAGGGGGGTGGAGAAGAGGAGCAGCGGTGGGCACCTTGGGGAAGGGGCAGAGCAGGGATGGGAAGAGGTGGGGCCACCACAGCCCAGGTGTCTAGCAGTGGGTCAGTGGCACCTCCCCTAGCCTATTATGCCCACTGCCCCTGGATGACAACCATAGGGTCCATGGGCTGGAACCCAGAGTAGAGGAACCCACACTTTCCCTCTATCAGCTATCAAACAATGTTGGGTGAAACCCCCTAAAGTAAGGGGCATAAGGACCACAGAGCCCAGAGACAGATGGAAGATCTATTGTAAAGTCACTGGAATATAGCTAGGTTGGACTCTTACCCCAGAAGGGGTGGACTAAAATGTGACCTGGCCAGAGGGCCAAGTTGCAAGAAGAGACCACTGCAGAGATGGAGTGACCATTGGTAGGGGTTCCATATGGGAATACAGCCACTATGCCACACCTGACCATGAGAAGATGCTCCTTCGGTGAGTTAACTCCTTTACAGGTCCATATTTTTTGCCCATTATCCATATTTATTTTCAGAAAGCCCCTTTAAATCTCCTGTCCCAAATACTTTCATGGTGACTTCTTTCACCAGCAATTCCATCTCTTGGGTGAATACTTCTGGACTTCAGTTTTGACACCCAAGGATATGATCCTAATTAAACCTTGTGCTGATTTCTAACATTTCTAAATGCAGAACATGAGGTGAAATACAGAGAGAGGCAACCAGCACATGCAACCAGAACAGAAGGCAGTCTGTAAGACAATGACATGCTGCTGTGGAAGGGGCACAATGCAGTGAGGAAGAAGGATGTTGTTGTGTTAGGTCTGATGTGATGTTCAGTCAATCATAAACAATTCTTCTGGAAAGATGGGAAGAGATCAAAAGAACCTGCAGCCTATGTAAGAAAGCACAAATATGGAGCAGAGAATCCTGTTATGTGAACAGGAGCCTGGTTTCGTGTCTGGAATATAGAGTCCCAAAAGGTTTCTTGATAGCAGCAGGACATAGAAAGAAGGTAAGCAGATAGCAGTTGTGTGGGTTTAGCAAGGCCTTGCAATGGGTTAAGGGCCCAAATTTACTATAATAATACTAATACAGAAAAGTAATAACTTATTGTAGCTGAATCAATGTTCCTATTTACCTTCAATACTTTAATAAGAATCACCACGAAATTAAACCATTTCTTATATGTGACATTTAATGCTAAAACCAGAAATTTCCACGGTAGCTCTTACATCAGTGAATTTCCTTACCTTTGACCCAGGTAGCCCTTGTCCAGGTGGCCCTCTTGGACCAGGTGGTCCTTTTGGGCCTTCTACCCCCTGAAAAGATTTTGAAATTAATCTTTAAAAGTATAAAATATTCCCCCAATATTACAGAAATACTTTTAAAATTAAAACCCCACCTTTTCTCCTTGAATCCCAATGCCAGATAACCCAATAGGCCCAGGTAAACCAGGTGGGCCAATTTCACCCTGTTGGACAAAGTACAATTGCTTAACAGTGTAAAGATATGGAAACAATTTGGATCAGATTCTCAGCTGGTGTACACTGGCACAGCTCCTCTGAACTCAATGGAGCTACTTCAGTATACGCTAGCTGATGCTCTGACCCTACACGCTCTAAAGCATCCATTTATACATCTTAGCACATGCTGGTTCAGCTGCTGCAAACAATGGTTAGTCCCTTTTTTCTCTATTCCAGATCTTAGCTTTCCCACAGAATCAATCACGTTTTGTTCCATCTCACATTTTACTATGGAGAGATGTTAAAATAGGTTGGGGCAGTTTATTGGCTATAAATCTCACCACAACATACAGTATTGTGTGGATCCTATTGTAGATACCCAATTCTTTATTTTGCTTCATTACATCTTTTGTAGGTAATATCAACCCCCACTGCATTCAGATGCCTTTTTAATTTGTTAACCCTCTGACATATTTACTGCTCACCTTTTCACCTTTCATGCCAATGCCTGGCTGGCCACGAGGTCCTTTTGGACCATCAAAACCACGGTCTCCCTATATGAAAAAGATTACATGATATTAACTTCGGAAATCCATAATTATTTACTCTCTTCAGCATAATAACCAAGATTATTATAGTATAATAATGGAAATCAAAACAAGAATGAGAAGGCAGTGATTGAATTTCTTTTGTTTCCTGGTGTACCAAAGAGGTCTTTTCGGACGAGTACACTCTTCGGTTTGAGACTGATCACAAAAGAGAATTGAACAAACTTCTTTTTACCCTTCCTTCCATTTCAAGCTCTATCCTGCTTCCATTCAAATCCGTGGCAACATGTCTATAGATATAAATGTCAGCAGGGCTGAGCCTCATGACCTGCTCAAGGCTGAATTCTGCTCATTTACTTATGTGAGTAGTCTCGGTGAAACAAAGTAAGCAGACTTTGACCCTCATTGGTTTGCCTGAATAAGGATTTCAGCACTGAGTCCACACGGATCATTGTTTCAATATAATTTAAGAGTAGCAAATGGTTTTCTCAGTATGGCAGCCAAGCATTGGTGATGAAAATGGGAGTTGATTAGGAATAGACAAGGGGTATGCATGAAAAAGGGTTTCATACACAAAAGGAATTTTTTAAAGAACATTTAACTACACAAGAAGCTATTAAGGAAAATGCAAGTTAATATGGAGAAAAAGATTGACCTTACTTGTATTTCTATTAATAAAGCATATAGGAGCAGCACTCAGTGGAACTATGATGGTTTGCACCGACTGAGGTCCAGTGAAGATAATGGAGCTAAAGATCTTCCCCCAATAATCAAATTCCTCATTTTAGGGTTTCCTTCTTACTTTTTTGAAATTTCCTATGTAAAATAACATTCCTTACTCCTACTACTGTAGGACATCTGCACACATTTTCCTTCTGAATGAATTCTTTTAACAAACAAGCTTTCTTTGCTTCTTCGAAAAAGCAACTGTATAGTTTGTTTTAGATTTACAAATCTGCTTCTAAAATACATGATTTAATGTCAGAGACCCGACATACTTGGCAACAGTGCACAAAAGGATAGGAGACTATACAATAATATAGAATCTGTTGATACATGTTTGGCTTTATTTCAAATTGGCAGTAAAATATAGTGTATTTTTGTAGGCACAGGAGTGCTGCTAACCTTGTTGTCCTGGCCAAATTCCAGTTTGGTTAAAATACATTCATTCTGCTTATCTAAATTCCCTCTGTAGCTTCAGTTAGATAATGCATTCTTCACTTCCTTAATCTGCTGTGTAGTGTTGCTGGGCACTGTTAAATAGTGGCTGTATTTCAGTGGTGGTGGAGTGATTTCTGTGTGTTTTCTTCAAAACATTTTAATCTTTTCTATGTAAATGTAAGCGATCAACATTAACAACATCAGAGAACTTATATAGTTCCTCCTAAAATATATATATATATATATATATATATATATATCAGAAATTGCAATGAATTTAAGTAAAAATGATTATTCCGATAGCAACAGCCAAAATCAAACCGAGCTCTTGCAGTACTGGGCTAAATAAAATGCAAGAGAGTTGGAGTTGAGGGAAAACCAATGTTAGCATTTGGGGCCATACCTGTAAAATGATTTTTTCACCGCTTCCCCAAACATAACTGCCTGACAATCAGGATCACCTAATTATGCCCAGGATCACCATGGGGCTTTTGGGAAGAGTTAGTTCTTTGGACTATACCTCAACCTTAACTGACTCATTTCACATTAAAACAAAGTATGGGACAGGGTAACTCTTTAGACCCTCTGTGGGCACTCCAGAGGCACGCAGCTGCTTATGATAGGCCTATGCATGGCTGTCAACATTTCCTTAAAAGTTCTGCAAAGGACAATTGTTCAACTACACTGGAGGTTTGGGTGTCATGAGGTCTCCAACCACTGGAAAGTTGTATATGATTTCTGGTGACTTTTAGCACTTGTAG
Organism: Emydura macquarii macquarii; assembly: GCF_026122565.2. Classification (NCBI taxonomy): domain Eukaryota; kingdom Metazoa; phylum Chordata; order Testudines; family Chelidae; genus Emydura; species Emydura macquarii. The sequence goes on from NW_027131390.1 coordinate 76,467,768, forward strand.
AGCATTTACACATAAGAATTGCATAATCATTAATTTCCCTGGGAGGTATTTAAGAATCATTCTCCATTTGTAAAATGAGGATAATAAAGCAGAAAGTTACATAGACACCACAGAGGGAGTCAGTTTCAGGGCAGGGACTAGAATGCAGAAGTCCCTCGTGAGTCCCATTTCCAGACTGTTGTGTGTCCTCATGTCTGTTGTTGTAGCCAAAGATCACACTGGCTTCTTAACCCAGGAGTTGGCTCAGCTTCAGGCCAACATCTGGAAGAGAGCTGTCAATGTTTCTAATGCTGTCCCCTCATCAATGAACTACAATATCTTAATGCCAACAACAGTAGCTTGGGATGTATTACTCTCAGCTGACTTGGGGTTCTCCCCAAACTCAGGGACCTATGGCCAAGATTTTCATAACCCTAAATGCCAGCACTGGATGATGGTAAAGGGGACTGTGTATAAAGATTTAGGAAAAATCAGTGACGAGTCTTCACCTTAGGGATTACATTAGATTAGATAGTTTTGAAAACTATCTTCCAAGGTAAAGTGCTAGAGGCTATTTTAAAATTAAAGCTCCAATTCTTTAAATTTTTTTAGGTCCCCCAAAGCAGGGGGAAGAGGTCACAGGCTATGGAGGCCTCAAAGGCTATCTCTGACTAGAGATCACATTCTGAGCCACTGGCTTCAGTGAATTTGTACTAATTTAACTGAGAGGCCTATTTGTTCCCAGAGTATTAGTTTGCCAACTAATTTGACTAGCTAAACTTTTCACCATAGGTCTGGTTTTGTATGCATTGAAATAAATAGAAAGTGGGTCACCGGTGTCACTGGTTTAAATGGGATCAGGATTGGGCCTTATCTACTATCTGTTACAGTACCTTTGGTCCTGGAAGCCCTTCACCTGGTGAACCTCTTTCTCCTTGAATCCCTTGTGGTCCGTGAGGTCCCTGTTTAAATAAATATAAAACAGCCTAAAAAAACATCAACTATTCAAACTGATGGTAGAGCGATATGTCTTGTTGTTGGTCTTGAAACACCTCTTTGAATTTGGTGCATAGTTATAACCTGTTTAAAAATAATACAGTAATGTGATAGTCACAATAAATCAACACAGAGAGCATTCTGGCCTGCAGCTATAGCATGTTATACAGGATTACCTTAGTGGTTTACATATGAGTCATTGAAAATTCCTTCTCTTTACTCATCTTCTTAATTCTTTCCTCCCCATCCTTTGGTTCATTTTGGAAATTATTTTTAATGCTTATTGTTTGAGCATAATATACTGTGCAGAGAACTAAATTAAAGGCCCCACACAATAATGTGGAAGAAGATTGTGTAGAGAGCTATGACTCCATGGTATGAGCAAAACAATTGCATACTTGCTGGTGGGAGGATGGTCTGCAAATATGAGTGGGCTAAGATCAGTGTTAAAGACATATCCAGAACCTGTATATATTAGACCTATTACCCACTAGCTCCCTGGATCTGTCTGCCTCTCAACCTTATCCCTGGGAAAGTGGCAGGCACAGAATGACAGATTTTAATACTTCATTGGAGTAGAATCCATAGATGCTAACTGTGGTTGGAGAGGGTCCTGAGTACTTCTTCAGAACTATCCTTAATATTTAGGGGAAGAAAATCTAACAATAAAAAGGAAACTCCCTTTCAAACAGTTGTATTTTTCACTTTTGTAATTTTTTGGAAACCAGAAAAAAAAATGTAACCAGAAATCTGATTTGCCAGAAGAGTTTACAGTTCATTTATAGAGGGCTGGAGACAGTTTATTGTTAAATGATTGTAAAGCAAGTAGGAAGTGCAAAAGAAAGGCGGAATCTTTGGAAGATTGAGGGTATAGATTCTGCTGCCCCTCCAGGCTGATATTCCCACTGACTACTTTGAGCATGGAGCTGCTGCAGAATCCGGCTCTGAGACTAATATTGAATGGAGTTCTATTATTGCTTTGACCTGAGCTGCATGTATAGGTCAATGCATTGTTGCCATAATCTGCTTTCAAGTCCCCTTTTCTGCACTAGGGGATACCCTGATTCAGTCTTATACTTAGTAGAGTGTACATCTCCTGGTGCAGCTATGGTGGTTGGCATATGGGGGCACAGCCAAGTCTTTGTCCATTTCCCACCTCTTCTCATCCACATGCCTGGGACAGAGGATGTAGAGCCTCCACAGAGGCTGCTATTTCCTGTGTAGCTACCTGCAGTATGGGTAACTAGCACAAGCAATGAACCTTCACACCTTTACTGAGTGACTTTCACTAGTGGTATAATTAGTAAAGGTGTTTACCCTGTGGATTCAGAACCCTTCAGAAAGAAATGCTCATCCTTCTGCATGAATTTCTTTTCAAGCTGGGCTGAGGTCAGTCTATTTCTCATCAAATACATCTTTTTTTTTTTAAAGGGAAAATGCTGAATGAAATGATTGTTATAAATCTCTGCCAGTTCTAGGGGTATGAGGGGGAAGGGAAAGCTACTTCAGAATCATCCTAGACTACATTCTCCTCTTGGCTACAGTAGTGCAACCTCATTGAACTGAAGAAAATTTGGCCCAGAAACCACACTGATTTTGGAAAAAGGATTGTACTGGACTCTGAATCTGGTTCTACGTTGAGAAGTGACTCTAAAAATGGTGAAGTGGGCCTCAGGTTTGCCTCAAGTACGCTCAATTTACAAGTAAAAAGATATGCGGCGGGAGGGAGAAAGGGGCAGGATTCCTCATTGACAACCTTACAAACCGAATCACACTGGGTTCTTTTCTTCTTCATCATCAGTTTAAAAAAAAAAAAAAGGGGGGGGGGTTTGCTGATAAAATTATGATTTTTAGGGACACCTATGCAACCTGAATGCCTTTATGGGGATTGCACAGGTGCACTTATTTGGAATGTAACAAAGAATTAGGCTTATGATTCACAAGAAGGAAAAGAAACCAACTCCCTCTCTCAGCTGTGTTTGCTCCATAGTACTAAGAGGAGTGAAAAGCAGTAAAACCTTAAGTCAGCAGATGTGGCTTTGAATGCATGCAGGAGCAGATTTATTTCATTTATTTTGAGTAAGAAGGTGCCATTTTTTTCAGAGTTACTTCAGGGAGAAGAGCCACAGTTTAAGATAAGGAATGGGAGACCATCTTCAAACAACTGAGGGAGATGAAAGTCATAAAGAATTTCACATGTATAACAGAGAGAACTAGACTAAAGGTTAAAAGAGTGAGCATAATTTAGCATGCAAGTACTTGTTAACATGGGCCTTCAGAGGCATTCCCTCTCTCAGCCCTTATAACACAGAACATACCGGTAGCCCTGGCTCACCAGCTCCAGGAGGGCCAACAGGGCCTGGTCGTCCTGTCAAGCCAATATCACCCTTCAAAGAAAGACACATTAAAAAACAAGCTTTTAAAATATATTTGCACAATATATAAACACTTTTATATCAGGGATCCTTTGTTTGGGGGTTTAATCTATTGAATATAATAATAGTGGGGCAAATCTTAATCTCCTCACCTCCCTACCAGCACATGAGATGCAGAAGACAGTGGAACTGGTGCAATTTCATGGCATGGGGGAATGAACGGAAAGCTGCAACAGAGATTATGGAGCAGCTTTGCTGCTACATCACATATGGAATCCAACACATCAATAGGTTGCTTAAAACCATGTTTTAGAACCATCCATCACAACTTATTCTGATGTTTATAACCACCTCTAACACATGCTACTTATGTCAGCAACGTGCTTGTAATATCTATCCATCATTTTTAAATGTAACCTTAAGATAAATTGTGTTCTTTTTGCATATAAATCATCAAATAAATATATAACCTAATTCTTATTCAGTGAATGTTAATTAAGTTGGTTGTCTCATTCCATCTCCTCCTGACAGATGTGCACATCACAAACACCACCATCATCGTTGAACGTAACTGGCTGCCTTCAAAAGGCCAAAGACTGTAGATGGTATTTGTCATGGTTTCAGAGTAATTGCATCTGTATTCTCTCTCTCTCTCTGGGTCCCTTGAGGACACCAATTTAAGGTTCAGCTCCCAGCAGTCACCTCTCTAGTGTGGAGACCCATGTCTCTCTCCCTCCTGACTAGCATTTTAAGACTGCACAACTCGCTGCCTCACACTGCATTAGCCCCACCTGCGTAAAGGCCAGCGCCTGGGCTTTGCTTTCTCTTTGAGAGCTATGAACAGTGTATTGCCAGCAGTTACAAGTTACCATACATTGCTTTCTCAGCTAGCACCTTTATTCTTAAGGTAAAATTGTTAGAGAGAACATATAAAAGTTCTTATACGCATGCAAAAAGCTTACCAGAGGTCACCCATCACCCTTTTGGGACCCTGGTAGTTCAGTCTTTCCAACCCTTCTGCAAGGGTTGGGGTCCTTGGACCGTAGGCCCTGTCTCTTTGCTGGATCAGAACGAAGGCCCTGTGCCAGTTCAAGCTCATCCTTTTATATCAAACATCCTTTCTTTGTCTCCTAATCTTTGGAAAACCCAGCCTGAATCAGTATATGCAAACCACTCCAGAAGGTGATACCTCTCTACACTTGTGATTAAGGTGAAACATTGAAATTAAACTTCTCATTGATTTTTTTTTAGTACCTGTAGGAGCTGTGGTAACACTTGCCCATGGAGTAGAACACAATCATACATAAACTAGTCATAGACTTAATACAATATGTTCCCCAGAGATATTGCATGTGATTACAATATCTGCCACAGCATTACTTTTCTTTTATATAAGGAAAAACTTTTTTTCTAAAATAAACTGTTTTCAAACATGGTTTTGAAACTGAAGCTTGAAATTAAACATGGACCATGATTCATACCTACATGTATGACACATAAGACAGCATGCACTGAGTTTTTGGTAAGTCTGTTTCATATTAATATTTTTAAATTATGAATTTTGATGACCGCTCATTGATAAAATGACTGAATAGAGAATTCTTCTGAACCTTAACTCAGCAGAGTTTCAGCAGCTGAGTGACTGTTTGTTCTAGAAAGAAATCATAGAATCGTAGGACTTGAAAGGACCTTGCAAAGTTATCTAGTTCAGTCCCCTGCACTTTTGGCAGACCAAGAATTATCTAGACCATCCCTGACAGGTGTTTGTCTAACCTGCTCTGAAAAATCTCCATGATGGAGATTCCACAACCTCCCTAGGCAATTTATTCCAGTGCTTAAATACTCTGACAGTTTGGAAGTTTTTCCTAATATCCAACCTAAACCACCTGTGCTGCAATTTAAGCCCATTGCTTCTTGTCCTATCCTCAGAAGTTAAAGAGAACAATTTTTCTTCCTCCTTCTTGGAACAATTATTTATTTACTTGAAAACTCTTATCATGTCCCTGCTCAGTCTTCTCTTCTCCAGACTAAACAAACCCAATTTTTATAATCTTCCCTCATTGGTCATGTTTTCTAGACCTTTAACATTTTTTTTTTTTTTTTTTTTGCTGTTCTCTAGACTTGCTCCAATTTGTCCACGTCTTTCCTGAAATGTGGCACCCAGAACTGGGGACACAACTCCAGTTAAGGCCTAATCAGTAGAGCAGAAGAATTTCTTTTTGTGTCCTGTTTACAACACTCCAGCTAATACAGCCAAGAATGATGTTTGCTTTTTTGCAACAGTGTTATACTGTTGACTCATATTTAGCTTGTGATCTGCTATGACACCCAGATCCCTTTTTGCAGTACTCTTTCCTAGACAGTCATTTCCCATTTTGTGTGTGCAACTGATTGTTCCTTCCTAAGTGGAGTACTTTGCATTTGTCCGTATTGATTTCATCCTATTTACATCAGACCATTCCTCCAGTTTGTCCAGATCATTTTGAATTTTAATCTTATCTTCCAAAGCACTTGCAACTCCTCCCAGCTTGGTATCATCTGCAGACTTTAGAAGTGTACTCTCTATGCCATTAGCTAAATGATTGATGAAGATATTGAAAAGAACTGGACCTGGAACTGGTCCTTGCGGGACCCAACTAGATATGCCCTTCTAACTTGACTATGAACCACGGATAACTACTTGCTTGGAATGGTTTTCCAGCCAGTTATGCGCTCATCTTAGAGTAGCCCCATCTAGGTTTTCCTAGTTTGTTTATGAGAAGGTCCTGCAAGACAGTATCAAAAGCTTTACTAAAGTCAAGATATACCATATGTATTGCTTCCTCCCTATCCACAAGGCTTGTTACCCTGTCAAAGAAAGCTATCAGGTTGGTTTGATATGATTTGTTCTTGACAAATCCAAGCTGACTGTTACTTATCACCTTATTATCTCCTAGGTGTTTGCAAATTGATTGTTTAATTATTTGCTAGCAATTATTTGATGGCAATCCCAGTACAGTATACATCAGATATTGCCCTTATTCAGAAGGCTAACATTTTAGTTATAGTAAGCTCATATTCTTTGTGCCAACTAACTGGACCACCAACTGTGTTCATAACAGAATATTCTTTTGTTTGTGAGACTATGTATGTTTCTATACTCAGACATGTATTCCCTGGTTTTAATTATATCAATACTGTAAAGTGGGGTTTTTTGTTTTTGCTTTTGCTTTTTTAAAAAATTGATGAACACTTTTTGAATAACTTTGCAAATATCACAAACTCAGCATTTATTGTACTTTCATATATCATCGGGTACATGTTACTTCAGCTGCTCTTGCTTTTTCTTTTACAAAGGCATGCACAGTACACTATATAACCAGCATTTTTACCTTTGGGCCAGGCAGTCCTATTCCAGTTTCCCCAGTCAACCCAGGGGGCCCAGAGAGACCTCTTTCACCCTTTTTGAAAAACAAAAAGGAAATAATTTTGCTTTTAAAACATTTCAAAGCATTGTACATTTCTAAAGAACTAGACCTGTGCAATTTGTCAGAAAAGAACAAATTTTGAATATGAATCACATTTTTTGTCCCCCCTGTTAGGAATTGAATATTTCAAACACACTGTATTATATTACATTGTTGGTGACCCAATCCACTGCCTTCTCCCCAGACCTTTATAAGTCATTCTGTGTAAAATAAACTAGCTATTTCTTGCTCACAGTGATACTAACAAAAAGCAAACACGTTACTGGTTTCATTAAGAACATGACAATTTTTTCACACCCTGCATACCGTGTATGATTTTTCAGTCAACACACAGGATATGGTGTGATTGTGCACTCTAAATATGCCACAGAGTCTACACTGAACTGAGCTAAATGGAGGAAACCTTTAAAAACTAAAATAGCTTCCCAGAAGAAGTGGTGCAAGCCCAGGGAGCTAGATTATTCAAGCCCATGGGTCAAAATGGGATTGCAAAAGGCATTAGAAAAAACCAAAATGGTAGTGAGAGAGATTAGATTATCTGGGTCTTAAACTGCTCGTTCTTTCTCACAAGAGTAGAGCCACTGAAGTCGATGGGATTGTTTCCATGATTCAGGCTTACTCATGCAGATAAGGGTATGCAGGTTTAGCCCTAAGAGCTCTTTCCCATTTCTGATTTTTTATAATTCAGTGACACTGTAGTAGCTTAAATTTCAAATCTTCTTGTTTGTATTACCTCTGTGTCTCAGTCTTGATATTTTAAAGGGTGTTGAGGGCTTCTGCTTCTGGAATTTAGCCTTTTGGATTTATACAGTGAAAAGGAAAACTTGGTACACAAAATGTTAATATTAGAAAAGGATGAAGCACCAGGAGAAAGAGAACACTTTCCCAGGATTGTTTATGGATTATATTCAGCAACCCTGCATACCTACAAGTTTCTAATTTAAAAGTTAGTTTATTAAGTGATTGAATTTAGAAGTCCGATCCAAAGCCCACTGAAGTACATGGAAAGGCACATACTAACTTCAGAGGGCTTTGGATGAGGCCCCTAGTATTTAACACTCAAGGGCTAGATTTTTAACAAATATTGAGGCGCCTAACCCCCATTAATTGCCTGCCTACTCTTATACTTCTCTTCAAGCCTGTGTTCAAGGGCCTGATCTTGCTCCTGTTGCTGTCAATGGGAAAAACTACCATTGAGTTAAACAGTGACAGCTTAACCCCTAAATGCAGGATTGGTAGCACTGCAGAAGGCCAGAGTCCTAGGAACATCGGAAGTGCCATACTTGATCAGATCTGTGGTCCATCTAGTACAGTCTACTGTCTCTGAGAATGGCCAATACCAGATGCTTCAGAGGAAGGTGTGAGAATCCCGCAAGAGAGAGATGTGGGATAATTTGCCCCCATCATTTGTTCTCATTCTGATCGCTAAATGATAGGGATAAGTTTAAGCCCTGAAGCATGAAGTTTAATATTCCCTCCAACATTTTTATCATAATTAATTATAAACAGCCCCAGACAGTCTTATCCATATAAATGTCCAAACTCTTTATGAACCTTGCTCAGTTTCTGCCTGTGACAGAGTGCTAGGAGCCTAGAGCTGACCCAGGACTCTTGGCACCAAGGTACTAGTTATTCCCCCTTGGAGTGGATTTAATTGGAGGGAATGGGACGCTCAATGGCTTAATTGGTCATGAGGCTGATGAGCTAATGAAAACAATCAACCCATCAACAGTTAAAGGAGAGAAGGAAGTAAAAGAGAGGAGGCTGGCAGAGGCCAGGGAACACAGAATCTCAGGATGGTGAGATCTTGCCCTCTCCATCCCTGGAGAGTCGACTAAAGGGGATGTTTACTTCCAGGTATATATTACTGCATAAAGTTGTACTGGTGGAGGCGACCCAATAAATAACACACTGGTGTCATAGACTTGAAAGCATCCAGCCTGTTTGCGGTGGTCCAAAGGGCAGAAAAGGGAGCTTGTTATACTGCCATAAGAGTTTCTGTGAAGGCTAGAAAGAGGATAGTGTTAAAATAGCACCTTCTTATTCAACGTATCTGTTCACAGTGCAGATTCCAAGTCTGATTTGTTTACTTTACTGAAAAATGCAAGTTCTGATTTGATTTTTACTTCCTGTTAGCATTGCAGAGCCAATTCCGCTATGAGAGAACAAAATGGATATGATGCCCTTTCATGCATAATCAACAAGACTATTCAATGAGATCCAGTTGCAGAATTTGTATTACTAATAAGAATGTATAATCCAAAAGGAACACAGTTTAGCTTTCAGATCCCATGCTAAATTTCCATGGTTGGCACTTACAGGTAAAACATGTTTTCTAAATTGAACACATCTGATACATGAAGTGGTAAGATATAACAAATCATTTTTATAGTAATACCACACTTTCAGTGTTCAAGTTCTAGAAGAATGGGATATAAGTTACTCTATTGAATAGACAATGTCCAGCTGCATATAGTGTAGTAAACATCAGGAGTAGACTAACACGTTGGTAGGTAGCTTGTAGGGATATTGGATAGATTAATTCCTTGCAGTCCCCATTTAGCCAAAACCCCTTGAATGGAAGGAGAAGAGGAAGGTGGGGAAGAGCATTATTGTGATATGCCTTTTAACATCCAAAAAAAAAGGAGTTCCTTTTGTCCTTGCCTTTGATCCTTGCACACCTTCAGGCCCTTGGTCCCCAGGTAGCCCTTGGGAACCCTATTAAAACACACAAAAAATGTTCAGACTTTTCCAGGCTTTCAGAGCAAGGCGTTTTTGAGAAACAAGCAATAATTTACTGCAATCCACATGCAAATCTTTGTCACAAACACTTCAAAACTGAACACAGTTCAAAATCTGTCCTTGAATGCAAGACTACAGCTCCTACTGAAGTCAATAGGAGTGGTGTGTAAGTATCTGAGTGCAAAACTTGGCTCTTGAGTAGAATAAAAGTAAACTGTAGTCAAAATTTACCCACTGAATCACCCCAACAATAACCTATTATGATGGCAATACCACAAGCTCCTCTAGGTATTGGTAATGTAGGGTTTGGGGATTCTTTTACAAAACACTGTTTCCCAGTAAAAGTATGATATGGCAAATTCAATCTATTTAAAATGTGTAATTTTGGCTTTCTTGGGTTGCATATTTTTCATAAAGGTGTTCTGATTTTTGTTATTGATTTGTATGTTACACTATAACAAGCTTGTTTGTAGGCCAGATTCTCCTAAAACAATAGGGATAGGAACAGGCCATTTTAAATCACAAAATCTCATTGCTTCCAGTGGGAACAGAACTGATCCAAAACGTGCAAACTGGCAATATTCTGGACTGTTCTAATTCCTTCATAATACGAGTATGATTTATCTACGTACACCACTTTCAACCCTTTGTGGAAAACCGTAAAATGAACTAGCTCTTCAGCAGGTATAAATTGACATAGCTTCATTGACGTCAATAGCTCCATTGACTTTAACGGACCTATGCCAGTTTCCATCAGCTAAGGATCTAGCCCAATTATTTTGATTTATATGGGTCAGATCTCACCAGTGCGTTCATTTATTTCAACAGATCTATGCCTAGTGCACCTAAAGGATAAGGCCCTATGTTGTTAAGTTATCAGTATTATTTCTTTTCCAACATTGTTTCTTAAATCAACTACTCTGTTATGAAGGGACAGTGGTTGGTAGGCCTGAAATTTTATCTGATTTCTGTGTACTAAAACTTGTCACATCTTGTCATCTCCTGCCTAATCCAGGGTTTAGTCACTTGCTTCTTATTCAGAGAAATGAAGACAATGAGATGAGATCTTGGTCCTGTTGCAAGGTGTGGGAGCTTTTTCTCCCCTGGGGCCAGGAGTTTTGCCCCATTAGGGAGAGCAGAATTAGGCTCCAGAAGTGTCACCTTCTGCTTCCTTAAGGAGAAAACGCTAAGACAAGGACAAATAATTCTGTCATCCTAAAGATGCAGAATGTGACACTCTTAATTAGACAAAAGATACAAATGTGTGAAATCAATCCTTAAAATATTAAATTTAAAATAAACACATTTTCAAGGGGGAACAAAGTCTCTGATGCACAGCAGGAATCTATACTCTAATTAGGCCAAACTACCTGTGGCCCCAATTCAGGAATAAATATATGCTTAGTATTGCCCACAGCCTCAGACATGACAACAGCACAGTCTTTCCATTACTGTGGGGTCCCTTCTCTTGCACATTCCACCTTTCTGTCAGTCAGTAATCATACAACAAAAAATATTCAGTTGTCTATATTGAACTCAAAATCCCTGTCAATGTTGCAATGAAAGCGGATTCCTGTGTCAGGCAGGCCCTGAATATTTCTAAGCAGCTGAGCCACCTCAGCTTGGCCCTGTTGTGAACAAAAGTGATTTTGCAGTTTTACAAAACATCAAGGAAGCAAAGTACATCTGTATTGTTTGTTACCTGTAAACCTCTCAGTCCTCTGTGACCAACTGGACCTTCTGGACCCTGAAAGGCAGGAGAAAAAAGTGCCTACAAAAATCTAAAACTTCTAAAAATATATTTGGATACATTAAAATATAGTACGAGGCACAGCAAGAAAAGAAATCAAGATGTCAACAACTTGCAAGAAAGTACTGCATGAATATGAAAACTGGGGTACAGCAGTTAAATTATAGTATGAGAACGAATTTGAAGTCAGATACTAAGGGCCAGATACTGCATGGTCAAGTTTTACATCTCTTTCATTTAACATGCTTACAGCTATCTTACACTGAACTTTCAAGAACTGCAGGAGTTAAAATCTTGATTTTCATTTTCATAGTCATACATCCCTCAGTCCATCTTTCCCCTTTAGAGTGGGCCTGATCCTGCTCTCGCCAAAGTCCATGAGAGTTTTGCCATTGTCTGAAGTGGAAGTAGGCTTGGGCCCTAAATGCAACAACACTAAAATATAAGAGCAGCTGGGCTAATTATTGCAAAATGACCTTTGTTCGGTTTATCTTTATTTGATTGATCTTAAAATTTAATTGTATTCTCCCTCAGCTTTATATATAAAATCTACACTAAATCTACCACAATGCTCATTATTCAGGGATACCAAATTTTAAAGCTCAGGTAATTGTGTCCTATAACTTCTCCATATTCCATTTCACTGTACATTAGGAGAAATATTGTTCTATAACATTGTATTCCCTAAAGTATAACAACCAGATGGATACTTACTCTGTCACCTTTTATCCCGGGAGTGCCACAGTCACCTCTTTCACCCTTAGGAAATAAATCATAAACAATTAAAAAGTTTACTTAGCATCTCAAGGCTATTTTTATTCATTGTCTTCGTGCCAGAACACAAGACTCAAATGCTACAATTTTTCATAAATAGCCAACCACATATGTTGATGTGTATAACTACAAGACAATACCAACATGTCAGTAAATGTTCGTACTGAAAACCATACCTTTTCTCCTTTGTAGCCAGATTTTCCCTGGGAAAAGAAACAATTAAAAAAGATCAGAAAACATTTTAACCTGATTTAAGTAAATTAATTTTGACACTATTACTTACACAAGCTGCAACTCCATAGTCTTTATAAAAACAATACCAAAACATTTCAGGTTCTAATGAACATTCAGATACAACACTGGATCGCTGATTGAGGTGGCAATATGGCTGTGTATATGACAGCTATCTACAATAATATATACTATTATATATACAAAATACCCTATTTCAATGCAATTTTAAACTGAGATTTTAATTATACAAAGGCAGGAGGTCTAGAGTTAAGGCTGACACCCCCTTAAATGTAAGCACTACAGTAAGGTTCTAGAAAGGTAGAGGAGGTGTGGACATGGTGGGGACATGAAAGTTTGAGACTTGTTGAAATTTTTTTTTTTTTAAACTGGAGGAAACTAAACATGGGGAAAAAAATTTCAGTGCCCTGCACACAACAGGGCAGCTCTGAAAGAACTACTACATTTGTGTCTTTTCAATCTTTGAGACATTTGTATGAATGTAAAGGCTACAAAGCTGAACCCAGACTGCAGGTGACAAAATGCAACAATGCAGATATTCTTTCCATTGTTAATTAGGTTTCAGTCCTGCAAGGATATCTGCCTGTGCAGACCCCAACACCTCTATGGAATCTCACTGACACCAGGAAAGTATATAGGTCATGTTGTTGGAGCAGGCACACAGTAACGACTACTTTACTGGTAAATGTTGATAACTCATATCAGGAATTCTCAATTTTTTTAATAGAATGGACCACATATCAGAGAGTTTTGCAGACCACCTTCACTCACATTCACAGCCACAAGCACTACCTCCACTGCCATTTATGATTACATACTTTCCCTATGCCAGCTACAGACATTTTTTAAATGGAAAAGTAATATTTTAATATATTAGACCTGTATTTTGCAGGAAGTCAGAGTAGATGATCAAAATGGTTCCTTCTGGCCTCAAAAATCTAGGAATCTAACAGCAGGAAACAGAGATTAATAGTTTCCAAGGCCAGAAGGGACCATTGTGATCATCTAGTCTGACCTCCTATGTAACAAAGGCTATAGAACTTTCCCAAAATAATTCCTAGAGCAGCTCTTTTAGAAAAACATCCAATTTTGATTTAAAAATTGCCAGTGATAGAAAACCCATCATGATTCTTGGTAAATTTTTCAATGGTTACTTACCCTCACTGTTAAAAACATACATCTTATTTCCAGTCTGAATTTGTCTAGCTTCATCTTCCAGCCATTGGATCATTTTATTTCTTTCTCTGCTAAACTGAAGGGCCCATTATCAAATATTTGTTCCCTACGTTGGTACTTATAGACTGTAATTAAGTCACCCCTTAATCTTCTCTTTTTTAAAGATAAATAAATTGAGCTCCTTGAGTCTATCACTATAAGGCATGTTTTCAAATCCTTTAATCATTTCTCGTATCTTTTCTCTGAACCCTCTCCAGTTTATCAACATCCTTCTTGAATTGTGCACACCAGAACTGGACACGGTATTCCAGCAGCAGTCACACCAGTGCCAAATACAAAGGTAAAATAACCTATGTACTGCTATTTGAGATTCCCCTGTTTATGCATCCAAGGACTGCATTAGCCCTTTTGGCCACAGCATTGCATTGGGAACTAATGTTCAGCTGATTATCTGCCATGACCTCCAAATCTTTTCCAGAGTCCTTTAATTATGGCCTACATTCCTTGTTCCTAGATATTTACATTTAGCCATATTAAAATACATACTGTTTGTTTGCATCCAGATCGCTCTGCATCAGTGACCTGTCCTCTTCATTATTTATCACTCCTCTGATTTTTGTGTCATCTGCAAACTTTATCAGTGATGATTTTATGTTTTCTTCAAGTTTTTTGATAAAAATGTTAACTAGCATAGCTAATCCCTGCAGGACCCCACTAGAAACAAGCCTGCTCATTGATGATTCCCCATGTACAATTTAGGGATGTAAAAATTTGTTTAATTAAGAATTAATTTATTATTAAATAATTATTTAAATTTAATTTACTATTAAACAATTATTCATAAACTGGTTAAACGTTTGTGTGTGGGAGAGCCATGCTGGGTTCAGCTCCTCACCGCCAAGTGAGAGCTGCCTAGCTGCAGCTCCCCCTTGCTGCACATGCAGAGCTGTAGCTGGGCAACTCTCACTCAAGGGGAGCTGAGCCAAGCCCAGCTGCGGCTCCCTCCCTGATTACCGTTTAAATGTTTAAACGTTTAGGCTTTTACAGCCCTAGTACAATTACATTTTGAGATCTACCTTAGAGCTGTAGGGCAGGAAGAGACATCAAAAGTCATCTAACCCTGCACTGAGGCAGGAGCAAGTAAATGTAGGCCATCCCTGATGGATATTTGTCTAACAAGTTCTTTAAAACTTCCAGTGATGCGGATTCTACAACCTCCCTTGGAAACCTATTCCAGAGCTTAACTATTCTTATTGTTAGAAAGTTTTCTTAATATCTAGCCTAAATCTCCCTTGCTGCAGATTTAGCCCATTATTTCTTGTCCTACCTTCAGTGGATATGGAGATCACTGATCATTATCCTTTTTATCAGATCTCTCCTCAGTCTTCTCTTAAGACTAAACATGTACAGTTTCTTTAGTCTTTCCTCATAGATCAGGTTTTCTAAACCTTTTATCATTTTTGGTGCTCTCCTCTGGACTCTCTTCAGTTTGTCCATATCTTTCCTAAAGTATTTTGTCCACAACTGGCTACAATCTAGCTGCGGCCTAACTAGAACTGAGTTGAGTGGCACAGTTACCTCCCATGTCTTACATACAACACTCCTGATAAGACACCCCAGAAAGATATTAGCAATTGTTGACTCTCATTCAATTTGTGATCCACTATAATCCCCAGGTCCTTTTCAGTAGTACTACCACCTAGAGAGTAATTCCCCATTTTGAGTTGTGCATTTGTTTTTCCTTCCTAAAAACTTTGCACTTTACTGAATTTCATCTTGTCGATTTCAGACCAATTCTCCAATATATCAAGGTCATTTTGAATTCTTCTCCTATCCTCCAAAGTGTTTGCGACCCCTCCCATCTTGGTGTCTTCCACAAATTTTATAAGCCTTCTCTCCACTTCATTATTCTAGCAATTAATGATAATATGTAATAGTACCAGCCCCAGGACTGACCCCTGTGAGATCCCACTAAATACCTCTCCCCAGTTTGACAGTCAACCATTGATAGCTACTTTCTGAGTATGGTCTTTAAAGTGGGTGAAAACAGGTTTATATTAATTTTATCTTGACTACATTTCTTGGGTTTGTTTATGAGAATGACATGTGGGACTGTGTCAAAAGCCTTAGTAAAATCAATATATTTCTTGTCTACAGCTTCTCCTCATGCAGGATAGGCTGGTGACCCTGTCAAAGAAGAAGCCTAACTTTGATCGGACTCAAACCCACATCCTTTGAATACCCTCTCAGCTCTAGAAAGCCAATGCACTATCCATTGTGTTTCAGTACCTCTATTAGTTAGCAGGCCTCTAATCCACTTAATATGTGCCCTTTTAATTTTGTAGTGTTCTAGTTTGTTAATCAAAATTTCATGCACTTTACAGAAGTCTATTACATCACCACAATTACCTTTATCTATTGAACATGTAATCTCATAAAAAAAGATATCAAGTTAGTTTGACCAGATCTATTTTCCATAAACTCCTGTTGATTGGTATGAATTATATTATCTTCCTTTAATTCTTTATTACTTGAGTTCCATATTAGCCGCTCCATTATCTTGCCCAGGATAGATGTCACACTGACAGGATTATAAATCCCAGGTACTCCTGGTTACTTTTTAAAATATTGGCACAATATTAGCTTTCTTCCAGTCTTCTGAAATTTCCTTAGTGTTCCAAGTCTTATTTAAAATCAGCATTAATGACACAGCAAGCCCCTCAGTTAGCCCTTTAAAAGCTCTTGGAAGAAAATTATCTGGACTTAGTGATTTAAAAATGTCTAACTTAATAGCTGCTGTTTAACAACCTCCTGAGATATTGGTGGAATGGAAAGAGTGTTATCATCCTCATATGATATCACTGCATCATTTTGTTTTTCCGCAAATACAGAACTGAAATAAGTATTTGAATACTTCTGTATTTTCTGGATTATTATTGATAATTCTACCATTTCCATCTAGTAGTGGATCAATACCATAGTTGTTATATTTACTTAAAAAAACCTCCTTCTTATTATTCTTAACTCTGCTGGACATAGACTTCTCCTTGTGTCCCTTTACTTCCCTAATCAATTTTCTACAATTTCTAACTAGGAAGATTGACCGTGCTATGTGCATTATATTGTAAACTGACTATATCAAATATAGAAGACTAATCCATTTGGGGGAAGTATACGATCCTGAGGTAAATGTGTAATTTTAACTCTCATTACTATTAAATAGGAGTTATAGACATTCTTTAAACAACAATATAGTACTTCTTTTCGGTTTTTCAAACTCTTCCATTTCTTGTGTTAATGAATCATTGGCTGGTAAACTGGAACTGAAAACTCTGCTTGGCTGTTATGTTTATTGCAAACATGGGATCAGTTCCTTGAAATAAATGAACAATGTAATGAATAGAGAAAATACTGATTTCCTTTTTACCTCTGTTCCATCTTTTCCTGGAATTCCATTAAGACCTGCCTCCCCCTATGAAGAATCCAATATCAAGATCAGTCAAACAAGGAAAATATAATGTTTTTAACTGTACTTTCATTTTCTCTTTAGTATAATTTAGTACACAGTAAAGGAAGCATGCTAGCTCTCTCCTCCAAAGTTTTAAATATATGCAAGATACTAATATAGAAGTTCTGTTTGCAAATTACCTTAATGTGTATTTTCTTTCAAGAGAAAGGGAAGACTAAATAACTTAGATGAATTATCTTAGTTCATAAATGCTAAATATGTACAGTACTATTGCAAGATTCTTTCAGTTCAAATGAAAATATTGGGTACTTTTAGTAAATCTTAGTCATGTCACCTTTGCTCCTTTCTGGCCTGGAGCCCCATCATCACCCGGACGACCCTTTTTACCCTAAAAACAGCAGAATAAAAAAGTTATGTAATAAAACAGTCTCACATTGTATGCCCCTCATCCCAAATTCTGTATATATCAGTCAGTGCTTTTAGACAGGATCAAGTAACTTCACCACAAAGGGAGTTATTAAATAAAGTAATTTTATTTGGCAGCATATGTAGTACTTTAGGAATTATATTTTGGTCATTTGTTTCCTGAACATTAAACAGATCAGTGTTGTTATCACAGATGTCAAACAGCATATCTGGGAGTGATGTGCCCTCCTCCATAGAAAACCTGTTTTTTTCTTAACATTGCTGTAAAGCACCTAAAACTGATTTTCCCTGAAAAATAGATGCAGATATTTTTGTAGAGGTCACAATTGTTAATTCTAGGATTGTTAAATGATGCGTGCTTTTTATGAGCTTTTTAAAATGAATGCTTTCATATAAAAGATACCTGTGTTCTTCCAGTAGTGATATCTTATTGCAACTTTAACTAAAACTATATATAATATATATTACTTTAAATCGCTATTCCATATGAGGCAGAGGTAGTGAGGTTTAGTGTTTAGAACAGGTCCAATGAAAAAGAATAGTCAAGACTGCTGGGTTCTATTTCTAACTCTGCCACAGACTGTGACCTTGGGCAAATAATATATATCTCAGCTTAATTTTAATTTGTATAATATTGGGCTGTTCAAACCCTTCAGGATTCAGTTTGACAGCTAAACCCTGCAGTTTAGTTCATCAGGTGTGGTAGTGAAACAATACTTCAGGTTTGCTTGGAGGGTCTAGTTCTATGTACTCTCCAAAGGAAGCCCACCCTTCTCTACCCTTACTCCAAGTCAGTTCCCTCTTGCATTGGCAATTCCTAATGTTTCACCCTCCAGGATTTTCGTTCTTTTCTTTTCTCTCTTTCCCTCTTGCCTCAAAGCACCTTATTTTTTTATACTGAGTTGGAGCTAGTGAGAGCCATCTGGCCAGCATGTCAGACTGAATCAGTAGAATAGTTCTGTACTTCCACACAGGTGGAGCTTTCCTCTTGCCCTTTAACCATGTCTATTTTTGTATATCTGCCATGACCAAAAGCAGATCTCTGGCAGATCATAAATCACACGGCTGTTCCCCTTCAAAGACAATGTTGCAGGAGGAGCTCATGGATAGCAAGCAAGCTCTCTGCACATTTCCCATTGATCTGACACTTTCACACAGTGTAAGTACAAAGGAATACTTATTATAGCTCTAACTTTGTGTTTCACGGATCAGATTCAGATGATTAATCAAAATGCCTCCAACAAATCTAATTGCAAATTGTTATACATTAATCACTAACAGAAGGAAAATGAGAAATGACAGCTACTTACAGCAGGGCCAGGAAAGCCTCTTTCCCCTTTCTCACAGTTACATGTGGGTGCTTGAGGACACTTGGAATGAAAATGTTCACAGCAAATCAGTGCACTTTAATGGATTAGCCAGAAAATATTCCAACATTTCTTTCCAGTTCCCATATAATTACTCTACTAGCATCACTAAATTACTTCTGTAGAATAAAGAAGTTTGAACCGCCAGGGGAAAAGATGTCAAGGTCCACCATGGAAATGCACAATAGAGGCAGAACTGAAAATTATCACAATGACATGGAAAGAAGCTTAGACGGCAGCAGGAAATTGGGGAAGTTGAAGGCTGTGTGACGGTCCTATGTTCCGCATGGAATAGAGAAGCATAAGATTATATATGTTCTATAGATATGCGTGTGTGTGTGTTTATATATCTATCTATGTTATTTAATTAGCAATATATTGCTGGTACATCTACAACAAAAATAATTTCACTAAATAGCTAATAGCTAAGAGAGAGAAATTTATGAAAACTTATTACTTTAGCTTTATCTGACGTCAACATATATTTGAGATATTGTTTTCTGTGGAAAAAGTGAAGTATGTCAGGGACACAGAAATTTTGTAGTTTCTCTAATTCTTCTAAATCACTGAAATTTAGAAAGAAATAAAGGCTCCAATCCTGCAAACACTAATACATGAAACTTTACGCACATGAATAGTCCCATTGAATTGGATCCCATTATCAATTTCCTGAGTTATCTAGTCCCTCATACATGATTTTTCTGTTACATAAATACTTATTACATTACATATACTATTTACAAGCTAGCATGATTAAATAGTAATTCTGATATTTTGTTTACCAACTGTGCAGAATTAATACTTACCCCTTCCTCAGCCCTTTCCTCAGCCAGATCTTTCTGTGAAGATAGATATTGAAAATAACATTAGAAATTACAGGCCATAATCCACCCATAGAGGAAAAAATGCATGTTGCTGACCAGAGTATATAGCAACAGATAATGAACTAGACAGCTACGCTCTCAAGTACATTTATGTTACATTTTAAAACACAGTGGAAGAGATTTAGATACACACAGCTTGTTTCAAAGTCCACTGAAATCAATGGAAAGACTCCCATAGATTTAAATGGCTCTTAACTTTGTTCTCAGTTCCCACTGACATTGTGTGATGAAACCCTAGATGTTCCACACAGAATTAGTCATGTGATTTCTATTGTAGTCCAGGGGAACTGTGCATCTTAAACATCCACACAACAATTTACCCTTGCATTTCAAAACTGGAGTAGCTCCTAACATGCTTACGTAAATGCAATGATGCGCAACGATGCAATACTAATTCCATGATTTTCATTGATTTCTTATGGAATGTGTACACTTAAGTCTGGCAATCTACAGAAAATGATTTAAACTGGATAGCAGCTTTGATTTCCACTACAGATACCTAATGGCTGCTATCCTGTATGGAACATACTATCTGGTGTGCTTAGTCACATGAGAAGTGGCTGTGGTTGATGACACCATTGCAACATAGAGAGGCATATAATCTGGTGTTCACTCTGTCTGATCTGAATGCACTGCCATGACTTTCATCAGTGCTGCACTAGCCTGTAGTTCCCTCATTATGCAAGAATCCCTGTGTATATATATGGATAGAAGGTTCCTTTTTGATTTAGATAGTGCAAAGAAGCCTCAGTTAAGAGATGAATTTCCCTCTAGGATGCCATTCTGTATTACACCATTCTGCATCCTGCCAAGACTGATGTGCGGTTTGCAGATGCTGCTGATCTGTCACTGTTTAGTGTGTACTTTTCAGCTGCACAGTGATTGTAGGTGTTTATTTCACTCTCTGCAGAGAAGCCAAGATAAAGCAACCACACTATATACATCAAAACAACCGACAGGAGACACCTGACTTAAAATAGCATGTTTATCCTGAGATGGAACAACCAGCCAAAAGGGACATAACTCAGAATGGCTTGGGACCAGGAGTGCATTGATTTGAAAAGCTTAATCTGAGAAACAGCCCAGAATGAATGGGGCATGTGCTAAAGTAGGAGCACCACAGAAGTTAGGTCTGCTACCTTTTAGTCACAGTCTGCTTACACGATGTAGAGAGGCGGATTGTTAAAAGTGAGTAGCAGTCAGTGTGGCTAGGTTGTGCAGTTGCTTATTAGAGTGCTGTCAGGCATAATCTACAATTTTAAAAGCCCTTTAAGGTCAATTGTCAGTTTGGCTATGGAAGTCTTTCCCTTTTACTAGTGTTTTCTCTAGTGATTCCATCACATGTTTGTGCCATCATATTTATAGTGGCATGGGAAGATGGCTTTGTACTCCTCGCTTGTGAGAAAATGCTATTTAAATCAAGAGTCCACAACACAGTGAAAAAACAGGAAACTTTCAATTTTGGAATCACATTTGCTTCTAGACTCCATGGTAGGTTTCCCAATGGAAACTTACAAAGATTTAGGGTCAAATTCAGATATAGGCTAAGTGGACATATCTCCACTGAAGTCTGTGGAGGAGTACCTGCTTATGCCAGAAGTGAATTTGTCCCCTGTGACTAAACAATATAAACTCTCTGACTTACTGCAGGAAAAAAAAAAACTAGAATGTTAATTACCCTTTCAACAAAGAACTAGTTATAAAATACCTTTCCTGAGGAAATAAATAATAAAAATAACATTATCCCAAATCTTTTAGGGGCAAATTCAGCTTCCAGCATCCAGCCTGAATATTTCCACTTGGGAGATCCATGAAAGAAAGTGAGGGAGAAGATTGGCATGAGGACAAGTGGCAAATGAACTGTATCAGATTGAAATTCAGAGGGTTGTTTCTACCCATAAAACACAGATTTTATTTTTAAAAAAGAACATCAAAAATTAAAAAGATTGGCAAGAGACATCTTTTTAAATATTCTGATAGAACAGTTTCAAACATTTGCCCATACCTACCATTTCTTTGACAATTTTCTCCACAACTCCTTTATTCTGGAGGTTGAAAACAAACCTTGAGGCTGGGACATTGGCCAGAAGCCGAAGCTTGGCAGCATTGGCCACCTCCTCAGCCACTCTGGTCATTCCCACAGTGAAGAATACAATTCCTTGATGTTTAGCATCAGCAGTAGCTGCAAAAATATCTGGATTTCTTGGATGGTCCACTCCATCAGTCAAGAGCACAGCTGTTTTCACGCTGCCATGAATCCCTTCAGTCATGTACAGTTGTGTGAGATTGGTTATGGCATATGTTGTGTAGGTACCGTGACCTATGTAAGTTATGGGAGCAATGCGAGATTTGAAAGCTTCAGGACCCTTCCAGTCTCGGAAAGTTTGCTCTATGAGAACAGTGCTACTGTACTGAAGTAAGGCTATTCGCCAGATGAGAGTACGTCCAGAACTGACTTGCACTCCTTTCATACTGTTCACTGTTTCTAATACAAATTTTTTCTGTTGTTCGTGATTATAGTCTTTAGCACTTTCTGAACTGTCCAGTAGAAAAGCCATTTCAAGAATGCAATCTTTATCTGGAATAAATTGTTAGATACATTAGTTTAATTACACTTGGAAACTGTTACTCATAAAAATGATCTATTTTTGTATGCAAACATTAGGCTTTGAGTGGAAATCCAGTTTTCTGGAAGTTTTAGGTTACTTGCATAATAAACAAAAGATGAGGAACCTTCTGAAATTTGGGATAAGCTTAGAGTCTATGGGATGAGGAACCTTCTGAAGTTAGAGAAGACCTTCTTCTGGGTGGAGAAGAAACCTTTTGAAAATGGGATTATCTTCTGGGATGAAGAATGTTCTGAAGATATTTAGACCTTAATTCAGAACTCCTATCTGGTATCTCACTAGGAAGAGGACCTAGAAGATTTAACTTCTGGATAGCAAGTTGGGAGAGCTGGTTCTATTCCTGGCCCTGCCACTGACCTGCAGTATGATCTTAAGCAAATCACTTTATTTTTCTGTGCCTTTGTTTTTCTTCCTGCCTTTTATCATATGTATTTTGATTGTGAGCTCTCTGAGATAAGCATATTGTCTCTCACTATAGGTGTGCATACTGTGCCTAGCATAATGGGTCCCCAACCTTTGTTGGGACCTCTAGATGCTACTGTAATACAAATAATTAATAATCATAATAATAGATTTGCATCTCTGACTAGGTGGAACACTGAACTCTTTAGAACACTTCATTTAGTGCCTTGGCCTGCTCCCACTGAGTACATAGGTGTGTAAACCTAAATGTGTACATAAAAGTTTGCAGGCTCAGGGTCTAACATAGTGCAAATTAGCTAGTATTTATTTTCTGAAAACCTAGGAAAATTTACTTCTGAATAAATGTATATCTGCCACTCTTCTTTTACTGATGATACCATGGCTAACAGCAAAAATATTGAGAATGTAATAGAAGAATCCTTCTACCTTGCTCTTTGAAGCTCCTGTTCTCCCTGTTCCCCAAGTGAACTATACATTTAAATGTAAAAGGATGGAAAATGTAAGTGGGACTAGCTTTATAGGTTGTAAACATTCTGCTTGGGATGCAAGTTAACTATAGAGTCCAGAATCTGAATAAACATAAAAAAAAGTGTTAAACTTCACCTTGATCACTTGGACTGGGATATTTATCTACAGCATTTGACAGAAGATGCTCAGATTTTTGTTTTCTTATTCCATTTCTTGTGTCTTCATTGATATTTTGTGCCAAAAACACATGCTGTCCTAGTATCCACAAAAGCCACTGGAATCTGTAGAACATGTTTTGTTTTTTTCTTAAAAAAAACAAAAAACAAAAAAACCACAAAATACAGTAATGATGCACATTATTATTTATGCTGTACAAAGACAATGAGGCATGGGTCTGCTTTGTTCCTGTAATATATAAACAGTGTTCATTCTTTAACAGCAGTGTAGGCTTCAAGCAGAACATTCAAGGGGTCTCTTTGTTCATTAATATTCAAGAAGTTTCATTTAATAACTGCTGTTAGCATTAATGAGAATTACTCACCTAAAATCTAATAAGCAAAGATGGTAGAACAAATCTTTAAAATACTAACTTAAAAAAAAGTCAAATAAAAAATTTGGTATTTTAGTGCGGTGTTATTAAGACCTATATTAGGTTTTATGCCTACCTTTACCCTAATGATAAAGTAATTCATGCATGAAGCCAACAGATAGCCTAAGGGTTTCACAAGGACTATCTTCCAACAAAGATTACATAAGGAAACCTTTACATATACAAAGTGAAATATTTAAAATATAGAAAAAACCTTCTCCTAGGACTCAAGTATTATGTCAATGTACAGATGGAGAAAGTGAAATAGAGCATAAGGCTCAAATTGTCGCTACTTTTGTGTGCCTGAATTTGTGGATGCCCACCTTCAGACACCTTCAGGTATCTGATGCTTTTGGTGATTTGGTGAAAGGACATACAGCAAGACAGTATTGGAGCCAGGAGTAGAATTTCAGAGCTGCTGTCTGCCAATCCTGCACCCAATCCACTAGAGTATGCTGCCTCTTGATACTGCCATCTACCCACTCTTTTAGATGGAAGTAAATTGACTGGCTATGAAATCAGTTTTCTGGAATTCTGTGGAAATTCCCTATTCAGTCACTTTGCCTGTGTTTATTGTAATATTCTTCTTCAGATTTCTTAATCTTGAAATATCACTAATGCTGCTACACCTGGTAGCAACCATGGGAGCACTAGTGTAGTCCAGCCACAAGCTAATTAACCACCATGTCTTTTAAATCTGAGCAGAAGCAAGTGTCATACTTGAAACTAGTTGTAACTTATTTTTTTATATTGATCCTATTTGAAGCTGCTTGGGTGCCTTTTACAATTACCGGGATTTCTTCTTCACATGGACCGGGTGCATGACAAGTGTGTATAGATATGCTCCTTTTTTCTGAAGCATGCTGTACACTTTATGAACAAGGAGCGCAGTCTGAATGGAATAATTCTCTGGCCTATGGCAGCTTCCTAGACACTTAACATATCAGCATTTCTAACACCCAATACAATGGCTCAGATTACTTTACAAGTTTTCAGATATATTTTAAAATTGAGTTCCGATCAGAATGAGCTGTTTTTAACTTCTACAAACAGGAATTTCCTTCAGGCTGCCACTATGAAGATATTGTATTTGATAATAAATAGAAACACATTACACATGTTTTCAAGCACATTGGAAATAGGTTCAGTAGTTGATACAAACTGATATTAGAGGCACTTTCGAAGTATTTGGGTTTTTAAAAAAACAAACGAAAACAAACACACACACACACACACACACACACACACACCCTTACCAGGCTACACGGCAATGTTTTTAAAACAAAACCTGGCATTTCTCAGGTGGCAATTAAAATACGCGTATGCTCACGATTTTAACTGCAAGTGAAATCATGGTGAATTACGATGAAACACATGAATTGTTATTCACCATGCCATAGGCAGAGCTGCCAGGGAAGGGGAGAGAACGAGTGGGACCCATTCCGTTTTTTACTCCCCTGTTGATGTCCCTCTCAAAGCAGCTGCGGAGCTCACCTCCCCGCCCCCAACTCTAAATTGACTGCACCTCTGAAACGTACCTGCAAACCCCAAGTCACTCGCCCCTCGTTTCATGCAGCGGCTTTGGCCCTTCGCTCAGTGCAAGTGATCTTGCGCGTGGTTTGCTCCCAAAGACGCGCCTGCTGAAAGGTCCCGCTGACGGAGGCACTTTCAGGCTGGTTCCGGCACGGATCCTTCACTCACCGTCCCTCTGCCCCCCGGCCGGCAAAGAAAGGCAGGGGCGAGGACGTGCTGAGTCCGGACTCGAACGCTGGCTGAAGGCAGCGGGCCCGGCCGCGTTGCACGTGCAGCCAGGGAACGCAGGCTCCCGCCAGCGCTGCGGAGACCCGGCTGTCTCAGGGACACGGGGCGCCACGCGCACGCGGGGCCTCGCGTTTCCAGCCGACCTGCCCGAGGCAAGCTGCAGACAGCAGTAGCCGCAGGAGGCCGACGGCCGGGGCCCCGGGGCGCCTGAGGAAGATGCTCTGCGCGCGCCCGGACACAGACTCCTCAGCCTGTTCGTTTCATCCCTCTCTTGCCCTCTGGGGTCGTTCATTTATTCAGGGATGGAGGGGGGGATTCAACAAACACATCTTGCAGCCCCTGTGCACCGATTTCACGCTGTGTCTCGAAGTAGCTGCTCAGGACCCCTGCTGTAATACTTCGGAATGACTTAGCTACGGAAGCGAACCATCACCTGCCCCGGCAAGGCGCATACCTGTGCTCTCTCGCTCTCTCTCTCCAGCCCCAGGGTGGGATCACAGCCCTGAGCCCGGCACAGACTGTCCCCTCCCCGGCCCCCCACATTCTACTGAATTGCTCTCTCCCTGCTAGCCCTCGTCCACTGGAAACCTTCACAACTCAGTGATGATGGCAGCGCAGGTCAGCGAAGGCAGTGCAGTGGGGGTGGAGGTGACTTTGTGCGGGGGATAGTCTGAGCACAGCCTTGTTGTGTATTTCAGCAGCGCTAGCCGGTATTAGAGCAGTACAATTCACACTGCGGATCGCTTGTGCGCCTTGGAGAAGGGCCGTGATGAAAGGAGTTTCCTGGTAGAAATGCTCCCTGCACTAACACATTCTGCTGGCATACATATGCATACCGGCGACAGAGTCAGTCCACGGGCAGGGCAGATCAGTGATGGTGGCAGGAATACATTTGTCTCTTTCGGGTGGACTCCGCTTTTTCTTGTGATAGTTTCAGAGCATCCGATCCGAGGATGGAAGAAATGACTTACAGAGCCCGGGCAGAAGCATGGGTTCCCTCCTCCCCCCCCCCCGCCCTGCTTCTAAACGCCCTTTGCTTCCCTGCAGGTTTCCTAGCACTCCGTGCATCCCAGGCACGTGCACAATAGCAACAATCAGGATCCTTACCTCGGTGCTTCGGGCGAGTAGAGTGAACGGCTCAGTGTCTAGCGCTGTGCTACCTCTTCCTTGGCTGTTAGCAGCAGAGACCTCCCCCTGCTCTAGCCAGCTCTATGGAGTGGGGAGGGACGGTCAGCAGCTTCTTGTGGGAATTCATGTTTTGTAAGGGGCGCCAACACGGGAAGGAAAGCCACTGGTGAAAGAAAACGGAGCACTCACCTCCCTATCCACACCCCCTCACATCCACACCCACCAGACTCACTCGCTTTTCTATCCACGCCATCCATTCAGACTCATCTCCCCAGCCACATCCTCCAGTCTGTGTATATATGTGGATTGTTCTGGACTGGCTTCCACCTTTCTCAATATGAGTATAAATGGTCACTATATAAAATAAGCAGCGATAAATGATTTTAGAGAGACCGTTCCAGAACTGTAAATCTTACTTTTAACGCAAAGTCTTGATAGTGCTCTATTTATACACGAACTATTTCAGACATATAGAGAGTTACATGAAGCTTCTTAAAATGAGGGATTATATAAAGCATGCTATAAATAATAGAACTACGAAGGTTAGACAGTCTTACTGTTATAGCGTTTCAGTCCTTGACTGTATGCTTTGAAAGAGCCTTCTGCTTATATCTGTGCCAACTGTGTTCTGAATTACAGCTCTTTTTTTTCCTATTTAAAACCTGGAGGCAGCAAGCAATTTGTATGGATTTGTCGCAGTGGAATGGATCACTGAAAAGCACAACCACAAAAACCTCTATAGTTAGGCTTTTTAGTTGGCTCTTAAAAGTATCTAATAGCTATATTAACCCATTTTCCTACATTTAAGTGGTCTGCTTTTCAAATGTGCTGAGTACCTGTAGTTCCCACTGAAGTTCCTGGTATCCCAGTTTGATAGTTTTGACCTAAATGCTTATGATTCCTAGTGTCTCCTTTCACTGATAAAAACACAAAATCTGCTGGAGGTGGCAGCTTATCACATAATTTTACAAACATTCTTAACGTTTTCCAAAGTGTTTTCTTCTCAGGTATAAAAAACATATAGCTGTCTCCCATCTACAACATGCCTGCTTATTCCTCCTAAATTCCTAACTTTAAAAATAGCTTAGCAAAAATACACTCCAAATCAAAAACAACACTACCATTATGTAGAAATGGCTATCCTGAAGTGTCCAAGACATAAAAACTGTGGATTCTTTTGGTTTGTTTTAGAGCTGTCAAACGATTACAAAAAATAATCACAATTAATCTGAGATTTAAAAAAAAAACAGGTGAGATTAATCACAGTTTTAATCGCACTGTTTAACAATAATAATAATATAAAGTAGCACTGTAATCTTTGTATTCTGTGTTGTAACTGAAATCAATATATCTGAAAATGTAGAAAAAATCCAAAATATTTGTAATAAATTAAAATTGGTATTCTATTATTCTATTATTGTGTAACAATGTGATTAAAACTGTGATTAATCATGACTGTTTTTTAGATCTAGTTAATTTGTTTTGTGTTAGTTGTATGCATTAACTGCAATTAATTGACAACCCTACTTTGTTTATAGATGTTGCAGATTAGAATATGAACCCACAGAAGGGGAGTATATTACACAGGCTCATATTTTAAACTTCTATATAACCTACTGTGAATGGTAACTCATTCTGGTATTTGTTGGGGATGGAGTTTATTTTGTGGGCAGAGCTTAGAAGAGACCTGCTACCTATTGCTAGAGACCTACCAATTTGACTTCTGGTGGCACCTTTAAAGAAAAAGCACCGACCCATCATAAACTTGCAGCATAAACTCCATAATTAGACTTTTCACTCTCTTATTGAACAATACTTTCCATAGATTAACTTTTTAAACATATAAAAAGTGATGGTTTGTAGACTAAAAATATTTTAAATTAAGAGCAAGAAATTCCCCAAGCTTCTGAAGGATGTATTAAGCTTTAGTTACAATCAAATGATTAGGGCTCCTACGCTCTATGGTAATACTACTACTACCACTACTTATATAACTGGCAGACTTTCTTCAGTTCTATACACCTCTTAAAGGTCAGCAAATACTAACGGGCAATATGCACTTTGACTCTACGCAAAAGATATTCAACATGCTTCATTCAGGCTTACCTTGTCTAGGGCCGAGCACTGATTCCCCCTCTCTGGGTTAATCAAAGCTCTGTGTACAATAGAAGTGCACAGCTCCGCTGCACAAGACAGTAGGTGACAGAGAGCTTGTCTTCACTAGAAAATGGTATCATCTGTGAATGTAATTGTGGAGAGTTGAGTTTGCTGACATGATGCTGACCATGGCTTGGTGGTCAGGGCAGACTGGGGCAAATTGTCTTCCCCCTCACGTTGGCTCAGCATGATTGAACTATTGAGACTAACAACAGTGTAATCATGATTATCTGACACAATGCCAAACCCAATTTGCTCAGGTCTACCCTGACTTCTCAGTCATAGTCAGCACTGTGTCAGCTAACCTGACTCTTCATAATTGTGTTCAAACACAACATGTTCTACTGAAGACAAGTCTGGAGAGTCTTTTCAGGGGCACCCCCTACACCTGGGAGCTCCACTACCTGGTGCCTTCCTCCACTGCAAAATGTGGAAGGGGCTTGTGGGAAGGCTGATAGGAGGGCTGAAAGAGTAGTCAGTGGATAAACAGAGCCCTACTTCACATTCTGAGCTGTAGAACAGCTGCAGCAGTGGAACAGCTGCAGTAACTACTTTGGCCAAATAGACACCACAAACTTTTATTGGCATAGTTATGTTTGTCATGGGTGAGAAAAATCCACACTCACTAGCAGACATCACTAAGCCAGCAAAACCCCCAGTTTAGATGTGGCTATGTTGACAAAAGAGTGCTTCTGTTGGCATAGCTAATCTTCTTCAGGGAGGTGAAATTATTAGCCCCAGAGAAATTCTTTCTGTCGGTATACACTGTGTCCACACTCAGGAGCTTGGCTGGCATAGTTATACTGGTATAGCTATATCAGCAGATCCTGTGTAGTGCAGGCTGGCCCTTCATATCACTTTTCCAGGTGGGGGTGATGATTACTTCTCTTCAGCCACTCTTATTTACCCTGTATAAATCTGTATAGGTTTTGTGTATGGTGAGGAGGAGAGGAGAAGGAACGGGGAACATTTTCCCCTTAGAGAATTAAAATAATATATTTTTTAGTTGTATCTCTATCATATACAGTAGGTATAATAAATCTCATATAACCTATACATCCTATCAACCAAAGATCTAACACTAGCAAGAAAAAACTTGTAACTGTGGTTGGGATTGTGTGCATCCTATAAGCAAAAGTTTATCTTTCTTTCATTAATAGTGTTAATTCATATCTTCAAACATAGGTGGCAAATAATTTCTTATCTGGTTGACTGTTTTGTTTATTAGCAAATACTTGGTTTCAGGGCATTTTCTTTCAGTAACGGGTGATGGTTACCCTTAGGATAGATTTCTTTTTTCGCCCAGGTGTACTCTTGACTTGAAAGCTTAGCAGGGCCTCAGCAGTTTTATAACTGAATGCATGTGATGCATGGCCATAGTCTGACCAGAATTCCAGGTATGTGGCATGTCTTCTACCATACTATGCACTTCTAGACTTGTAGTCTTTTGAAATTGCAATGTTTTCAATATCCACCCTTATGCTTAAGGTGACAGTTCATCAGATAAATGAATGATGCAGATGTGTAGAATATATAACTTTGATGTTTCTGAAGTTATTCTAAAAAGAAAGTTAATAAGGCTTCCACCATTTATTACAAATAATAACATAAGTTAGCACCAAAATGCTTATTTCAGCATTTCTTTGTTGCATTATTTACATTTATGTAATGTTTTACAAACATCAGTTAAGACTAGCAATAATTTGTATGTATTTAAAAATTTTTTTTAGTCAATGTGTTTTGCAAAAAGAATGTGCACTAGAGGATAAAGCCAATTTTGTTTTGCTGTCTTTAAAATGGTATAAAAATTACTGCTAGAATTTCCTCTTAGCTGCGCATCCAACACAATTAATTTCTTCCAAAAAAGGAAGTATCTATTTATATATAAATATTGCCATATTTTTATTTTAATGACTCTAAGCCTTAATTCTGCAAAGCACATAAGGATGTATATAATCCCAACCCTATTCAGCATAATATTTAAACACATGCTTAAATCCCATTGGCTTTAATGGGAAAAATAAACACATGCTTAAGTGCTTTGATGAATCAGGACCTAAAGTTTTTGCTAAATTGAGGCCCAGGCACTCACATCACACAGACCACCATAGCCACAGTCAATAAGAGCATTCTAATTGGCAATCTCTGCAGAGACCAATAGGTATAGAGCCTGCATTTATACTCACACCTATACAGGCCATTAATCTGAATCAAGCCTGACATACACCAAACTTCTGGATACTATCTAACTCTTTTGGGGGTGATTCATCATTACTTTAAACCCTGTCTCAGTTTTCAAGCCCTCCACTCTTGCTATTTCAACATCAGAAACTCTTGGAAGAATTTGATAGATCCTCCAAGTGATCACTGTCTTAAAAAAATGTAGACAGACTGATTAGAGTCAATCAACAGAAATTCTTCATCAGTTTATATCAGCTGAAAGATACTAAGCTCAGTTCCTAGCTGTGTTTGAGCTCCAATAAGCACAGCTAAGAAGGGGGCCAAAGGTGGTATTATGCCACTTTTATGCCTCCATTACCATGGTGCTAGCTGGGGGCAGCCTAAGGTCTATATTAAGTTGTGTTGACTAGTAATGGCCTCTAAGGTTTTATTCCACCAGTTGGGGATTACTGGAATGCAGCAGTGCTCTGACTATGCTCCTTTCTTCAGCCACCCCCTTCACATGCAAACTGCACCAAAGCTGGAGAGAGTGTAGTGAAAAGCTATGCTGACTATGCTATGCCGCTTCTATGCCATTTGGGGATTCCCCTATACTGGGAGAATCCCCTAACAACCAGTTAAGCTGTTTTCTGGAGCAGCACAAAGCAGAATGAGATCCAGGTTCTGGCTCATTATTGGTAATATGTTAGGCCTAAAGAACTTGACATTATCCCTTTAAAGTGTATGTTTCTCATTTATGACATCTCAATGTGAAGAATGCACATATCTCATCTGCTGTGAAGTGTTAAAGATATGTAAATTTCACAAAATCTCCTTCTAATGTTTCATGGCCTCAAGACACTGTCGACCATTTAACCTGCATGTCTGTTTGTATCATGCAGTTATGACATTTAAAGGATATTAATACTTACAGTCTTTATCAGGATTTTCAGTTTAACTATGAGAACTTTATATGCTTTTATTATGCCATGTAAGTGCATGACTTACTTACATAGAAGAGAAAAATAAAGTTGCATGATCTGGAGTTATTCTGGATTTAGGCTGCTGTAAAAGTAAGAGGAGAATCAGGCCCCTGTTTGCTACATAAATGTTTGTTATTGTATGGTTGCTCATGATGGAAGGCTGGGCTGCTGACACTGAGGACAGATCCTCAGTTGATGTAAATTGACATAGCTCCATATGACTGAATTTTTAAAGATAAAAAGAAGCATTTCAACTTTTGTGTGTAAATTAAAACTTAAAATGTTGCAAGGAATGTGACCCTGGCTCTATGGAAGGACCTCAGAAGGACATCAAAGCTGTTTATCCATTCTAAGTAATGTTTAAAAATCTTTTTATTTGGGAATGCCTGCAGCACGGCAAACTGATAGGTTTTTGCATGTAATTTATGTTTTAATGGGGTAAAAAACCTAGAGCACCACATGATGAGTAGATGCTTAATTAAATACAGTTATTACTGAAGTGAGTGGGGTTTCGCAGGTGTAACCAACAACAAAATAGAGCCTTTGCTGTTTAATCCTGCTTGTTCTTAATTCTGCCTGCTTAATCCTGATGTAACTATGCCTTGTCTACACTTGAAAAATAAGCGGACATATTAATGTCGACTTTCAGTGGTGGCTCATGTCCACACTGCTCTCCTTGGGTCGCTGGAGTGCGTCCCCACCAGGAGCGCGACCACCAACCTAAGGGGCAGTGTGGGGGGGCTCCTTGATGGGAGCATAGAGGCTCCCGGGCACCCTGTGGACTGCCTCCTCACCCCCACTCCTGGTCCCAGCCGGGAGCCAGGGAAGCGCACGGAGACTTCTCCACGCCCCCATCCCCGCTCCCGGGAGCTGGCTCCAGCCCCGCGTCCTGCCTGGTCATGACTCTGAGCCGGGAACCGGCTCCAGCAGCCTGTTTCTGGGCTCGCCGGGCGGCAGGCGCCTGCGGCGTGCCCGAGTTCCGGGCTCGCAGCCGGGCTGCAGCCGCCCACACCCCAGCTTGGAGCCAGGGGGCAGCCTCTCGCGCCCCAGCTCGCAGCCGGGGGCAACCTCATGCGCCCCGGCTCAGAGTCGGGGGACAGCCGCCGCCGTACGTCTCGGGCTCGCAGTCGGGGCTGCAGCCGCTGCGTATCCCAGGCTTGAAGCAGGACTGCAGCAGCCCGAGCCCTGGCTCAGAGATGGGCGGCAGCAGTCTGCGCCCCGGCTCGCAGCCTTGAGGGGCAACCTCCCGTGACTTGCCTGCAGCCAGGGCGACAGCCACTGCCAGTCCTGGGCTCGCAGCGGGAAGGCAGCCTCCTGCATCCAGGCTCGGAGTCGGGCAGCAGCAATCCACACCCCGGCTCGCAGCCGGAGGGCAACCTCCCGTGACTTGCCTGCACCCCGACTCGCAGCCGAAAGCCCGGTGGCAACTTGCCAACATCCTGGGCTTCCAGTGGGGCGGCTGCTGCTCGCGCCCCCCCCTTGGGGGGCAGTCTTCCACGCCCCAGCTCGGAGCCCGGTAACAACCACCCTTGTCCCTCCTGGTCCCAGCTCTCAGCCGGGAGCCGGGTGGCTTATCTGTTCCTGACCTACAGCTGGGAGCGGGCTATCACCCCACTTACTTGTCAATTTCACTGCGGTAGTGGAGCAGTGAAATTGACAAGTCTGACAGCCCCTCCACTGCTCTAAGGGGACAAACAGTGTCTAGACTGTATGTCTACACTGCTGTGGGAAGTCGAATTTGTTTAATTGGACTTTCAGCAGGCGATTTTTAGAAATCGCAGCAGAGCGTACACACTAAGCTGTTTGGGCTGGTCTCTTGCGTTCACGCTGGCCAGCCTTAATTCAAATTAGAAAGCAGTGCAATGTGGATAGCTATCCCACAGTACAACTAGCCACGGTGGCTGTGGGACAAGTGTCTTCGTCCCAGGATGCAACGCTGCTTCCCCCACTCTTCCCCCCGCCCCCAAACAAACAGGAAAAGGATTTTCCTGCCGTTTTTTCAATCCCGGCAATCGCCATTGCTGCAGAGACATGGAGCCAGCTGAACTCTACACTATAATTCTGATGGTGACAAATACATGGCGGAATATCATGGAGTACTTTAGAAATAGAGCAAGAAGGCGAAGCAGATACTACACCTATGCCACTGTAGCTGCCCTGCTACAAGACATAGAGCAGAACAATTCCCAATGGCTGCAGGCTGTAAGGAGTGTTCTGACCCCTGAGCAGTACAGCAACACACAGGACAGCACTAATGATCCCGGGGAAGGCACATCTGGTGAGTTTTTTTCTTCTTAGCATTTCTGTCCATATACATTGGGTGTGGGGGGGGGGGGCATGAAGGGGATTTCAGGCATTTCGGTGACTGTACTGTGGGGTTACCCAAGGCACAGTTGATTTATGTGATGAGAAATACTACGTTTATCATCAGTTGATATCTCACGGAAACTTTCATGTATGTAATCTGTTATTGTTCCCAAAACTTTTCAGGGGAGGGCTACCTTGTTCCTCCCTCCAGGGTAGGATACAATCAATCAAGGGACCCTGCATCATGGCGGAACACTGCTGGTACCCCGCTGCATCCAGCAAATCTGTGTTTTAGGCACAGACCCCCCCCCCCACGCTCTCCACAGTTCCTCTCTGTAGGTGTTTAAAACACCAGCAGAGTCTCCCACCCCACCACGCCGTCCGCAGCTGGTCTCTGTAAGAGTTTGAAATAAAAGCAGCGATTCCCCCTCTGCCCCCCCAACAGGCATCCGCAGTTGCTTTCTGTATGGGTTATAAATACAAGCAGAGAGAGGAAATCATTTACTGCATTGTTTCATGGGCTCATTATTGAAATTGTTACATGTGTACCAGTTTTTTCACTATGCTACCTGTGGCTACATTGTTTCATGGTCTCATTATTGAAATTGTTACATTTGTACCAGTTTTTTCACTATGCTAACTGTGGCTCCCTTGTTATTTTTCTTTCATTCTGTAGACACCTCCGCAGTAGACAGACCCTTAAGAAATGCTGCGGACAGACCATCTCAGATTAGAAAAAGGAAAAAAATAAACAGAGATGACATGTTTTCTGAGCTCTTGAACGCCTCATCAGCCACAGACAGAGCGAAGAGCATTGAGGCTTACCTTGTCCCAGAGCATGGACAGGGTCATGGACACTTACAGACAAATGCAGGAAACTGATCGCAGCACCACGCAGGAGATGCTGTGACTCCTGTGGGACCAGTTAGACGTGCTCCGGAGTCTTGTGGACCTTCAGGAGGAGCGGAGGCAGGATAGAGTCCCACTGCAGCTCCTCCATAATGATCCTCAACCAAGGGCTATGCCGCCCTCCACCTCCCCCACCCCCGTGAGGTCTCGCAGTAGATTGTCCAGGATGCAGTATATGCTCTCCTCCACCCCAGCATGCTACCACCCTACTCCTGAAGACAGTGAATGAACCCTAACCCCCCACACCCTCATGACTTGAATGTTAAAAAATAAAGTTTTGCATCATTCCAAAACATTTCTTTATTAAATTATATCTTGTTCAGGAGGGATTTGTTGGGCACAGATATTGAAGTTGGATTGGGAGGAGGGGGGATCATCAAAGGCAAACAACATACATGAACGGAAATCACTCCTGCATCTCATTGCAGAATCTGGTTTTCAAAACTTTCCTAATGCAAAGCGCTCCATGGTTAGCCCTCTGCGTAGTGCTGGCATCTGGCTGCTCATAATTGGCAGCCAGTCTTTCTGCCTTCACAGCCCAACCCTGGGGGAACCTTTCCCCCTTTGCTTCACACACATTATGAAGAACACAGCAAGCAGATATCACAGAAGAGAGGTACTTCTCACTCATGTCCAGCCTAGTGAGAAGACTCCTCCATCTATCCTTTAAACACCCAGCGGCACAGTCTATAATCATTCTGCAACTGCTTAACCTCTTATTAAGACACTCCTTGTCACTGTCAAGGTGACCGGTGTACAACTTCATTAGCCAAGGGAGCAAGGGGTAAGCAGGGTCCCCCAGGATCACTATGGGCATTTCCACACTCCCAATGTCAATTTTTTGGTCAGGGAAGAAAATGCCCACCTGCATCTTAGAGAACAGCCCCAAGTTACAAAATATACGAGCGTCGTTCACCTTCCCAGACCACCCCACATTGATGTCTGTGAAACAACCCCTGTGATCCACAAGCCCCTGCAGGACCATGGAAAAGTACCCCTTGCGGTTTATGTACTCGGTCGCCAGGTGTGCAGGTGCTAAGATGGGGATATGCATTCCATCAACGGCCCCCCTGCAGTTTGGGAAGCCCATCATGGCAAACCCTTCCACTATGTCCTGCACATTTCCCAAAGTCACTAGCCTTCATAGCAGAAGTCTATTTATGGCACTGCACAATTGATTCATGGCTATTTCCACTGTAGATTTACTGACTCCAAATTGATTCCCAACCGAGCGATAACAGTTGGGGGTTGCCAGCTTCCAGAGAGTGATGGTGACTCTTCTCCACCGTCATGGCTTGTCTCAAGCGAGTGTTCACGCCCTTCAGGGATGGTGACAGCTCCTATCACAGTTTGAGGAAAGTTGCCTTTCGCATATGAAAGTTTTGCAGCCACTGATCATCATCCCACAGCTGCATAACAATGGGGCCCCACCAGTCTGTGCTTGTTTCCCTGCACCAGAACCTGTGGTCCACAGACTGCAGATGACACGTTACAGCCTGCAGCAATCGGGAATTGTTCTGTTCAATGGCCTGTAGCAGGGCAGCCATGGTGGCATAGGTGTAGTACCTGCTTTGCCTTCTTGCTGTGTAACCACACAGTTCAGTCACCAAAATGCCTGAAATCCCCTTCATGCCCCCCCCCCACCCAATGTAAAAGGACAGAAATGCTAAGAAGAAAAAAAACTCACCAGATGTGCCTTCCCCGGGATCATTAGTGCTGTCCTGTGTGCTGCTGGACTGCTCAGGGGTCAGAACACTCCTTACAGCCTGCAGCCATCGGGAATTGTTCTGCTCCATGTCTTGTAGCAGGGCAGCCATGGTGGCATAGGTGTAGTATCTGTTTCACCTTCTCACTCTATTTCTAAAATACTCCATGATAAGCCACGATGTATTTGTCATGATCAGAATTATAGTGCAGAGTTCAGCTGGCTCCATGTCTCTGCAGCAATGGCAATCGCCGGGATTAAAAAAACGGCAGGAAAATCCTTTTCCTGTTTGTTTGGGGGCGGGGGGAAAGAGTGGGGGAAGCAGCGTTGCATCCTGGGATGAAGACACTTTTCCCAACAGCGATCATGGCTAATTGTACTGTGGGATAGCTACCCACATTGCACTGCTTTCTAATTTGAATCCAGTGTGAATGCAAGAGACCAGTGCAAACAGCATAGTGTGTACACTCTGCTGCAATTTCTAAAAATCAGCTGCTGAAAGTTGAATTAAACTAAT
Organism: Emydura macquarii macquarii; assembly: GCF_026122565.2. Classification (NCBI taxonomy): domain Eukaryota; kingdom Metazoa; phylum Chordata; order Testudines; family Chelidae; genus Emydura; species Emydura macquarii. The sequence goes on from NW_027131390.1 coordinate 76,505,159, forward strand.
TCAAATTACCGCAGCACTGTAGACATAGCCTATGTCTTTCTATATGTTCTGTAAAGTGTTAGCTCACTTTCAGGTGACGTAGAAATAAATAATAATTGGTCAAATTTTGGATCCAGTGTATGTGACAATGTCCTTCTAAAGTTAAATGCTTACTATTTAGTTATGATCCTGTTTTCTAGAACTTAATATTTTTATCAGTATGAAGAGGCTCTATCCTAGAAAGCAGTGCCTCTGAAAAAGATTTGGAGATAATGGTGGATAATCAGCTGAACAGGAGCTCCCAGTGTGATGCTGTGGTCAAAAGGGCTGAAGAGATCCATGGAGGCATAAATCGGGGAAGCTTGAATAGTAAAGAAGTTATTGTACCTAACTACTGAGCCTAAAAATATCTTGATTAATTGCTTTCTGGGTGTGAGTGAGGAATGTATGTGTAAGGTATAAATAGAAGAGAGATGCCAACCCAAACTGTTCTGATAACAAAGAGGGGAGTGAATATGCCAGCTGCAACTATCATTCTTCTGACCCTGAACGCCTAAGAATGTAGATAAACAACTCTGAAGCACGGGAGAATGGAAAAAGTGTGAAATAAGAAGAGAAGTCATGTTTACAATTGACTGATGATTAACTACCATACAGAATCTGGAGGCTGCGTGACAGAGTAAGATTCATATGATTGTATGGAAACTGACTATTATAAAAGATGGGGTGAGAACATGGGTTCTTTGGGTTCGTTCTGCAATCATCATGGAGCATCAGGTTGCGACCAATAGAGGCCTGGCTCCCCCCTCGTGCTTAGCCTGGCTGGCCATTAGGTTGACTCGAGCAATGCACAGGACTGGTAACTATATCATACCAGAACTTGTGGGTGTGAATGGGTGTGTGAATGTGTAAATGCAATAGCTTCTTAAAATTCTTCTATTTACAATAAATGCGGTGTATTGCCTTGTCCCATGAACAAGATTCCGTAGGTATTTTCTTTTACAAGTATAATAATGTGACAGGGATAAATCATGCATGCAAACCATGCATCAAAATCGTGAAATTGACTACAAATGCAATACAAAAATAAGGTCTTCAGAAGTTTAACAAATGGAGGAGGGAGGAGCTGAAAAGACTCCTCGCCTACGGCATCGTTTGGTGTAGGGTAGGCCCTGTATTACAGGAGGTCAGACTAGATGATTGCAATGGTCCCTTCTGGCCTTGGAATCTATAAATCTCTTACTTAATTGTGGGACTACAGTGCTGACAACCGGGCAGGAATTCAAATAACACAATTAATTGGAATAAAGGGAGCCACCAGAGTTGTCACTAAAGTGGATTTATTTGACCAGAGATGGTTCAAGGGATTGTCACTATGGATTCCAACTTCCAGGGTGCACCGCACTGCTGGGCATTTTGCTTTCTGTTTGTTTTGTTTTTGGCTCAGCTGCTCTGGGTGGGAGCCCTGAAAATGACACAAGGGTGGCTCCTGTATCTGACCCATCAAGACCAGGCATCCTGACTTTCTGTGGATTGAAACAAGAAGGGTGAGTTCTTACTGCACCATTCAGGGAGAGGATGGGGAGCTGTAGAGGAGCACTGCTCACCTAAGCCAGGAAGAATAGGGGGAGCTCTCACTGCAATTCCCCTCCTCGCCCCTCATTTAATTGCTGCTGGTAACATCCTGGTATTAGGATGCAACTCATGGTGCAATGACAGAACAACCCCACATCATCTTCATGTCATGATGCTCTGCATTAGCTCTGAAAGCAAATCTCTGAGCCCTGTGTAGCAGCATAGCAGCAGGACACGCAGAGGCCAGCAGGAAGGGAGGACGGTACAATATCCTACTTCTAAGTACAGAAACTAACTACTTGTAACAGAGCAAGGCCGCTCCAGCATGAGCCACTGTCAAGGTGAAGCGTTGCATGCTGGGGCCTGTAGTCCCCAGGGAGGCCTCGGACGGAGCTTTGCATAATGGGAAATGTAGTTTCTACCGGCCTCGTCCCCCGGCACGAGGGAAGGACGGCCGCCTTGGGATACAAGGCGGGACACTTTTCCACTACGCATGCGCTGTCTCCCCGTTAGCGCGAGGGTTGCTGACGTCAAAGCGCTTGCGCGGCTGAGCCGCGGCCGTTGCCTCGCCGTAAAAGGCGCGAGGGCGCGGTCGGCGCTGTGTTGGAGTAGCCATGTTGCGGCTGGGGCGGGCGAGGCTGGGCGGCGTGGCGGCCCTGCGGGCTCTGGCGCCCCTTGCCAAGGACCGTGGCGGCCTGGCAGCAGGAGCGGCCGCCTGCAGCGCGCTTCCGCACAGTGAGTGAGTGGCGGGGGGGTGTCAGCCCGGCCGCGCCCTCCCGCTGGGCCAGCCACCGGGCTGTCTGCTCTCCCCAAGCGGAGCGTGAGCTCTGCCTCCGTCCCCGCCGCCGCCTGGCCTCGCTGCCCCCACGACTGCCCTGCTTCGTTGTGCTTCGCCCCTTGCTCTGGGCCTGCTGCCCCTTCACCCCCCGGGGGGCGGGGCGCTCCGCGGCTCTTCTGGTTTCCTGCGGGGGCGGCCTGTCCTGTTTGAAGCCTGCTCGGGGCGGGAGGGGCCGGGGTGTTGGGCCCGGCGCTGCTGAAGCCTCTAGGCTGGAGTGGAGGCGGAGGGAGGCAGGAGACTTGAGTTCTGTGCTCCCTTCGTGACTCCCCTAGACCTGCCTGCAAGTAACGGGAACCCTGATGTTTCCCTTCCTCAGCCTGTGGGGGCTCGTTCAGTGATGTGGGCAAAACATACTTGAACAGCTCAGTTGGAAGCACTAGATCAAGTGGTGCTATGTTTTTCTCCCCACTTTCGTCTTTGTTGGCCTATTACTGTATCCACTAGCTCTGAGGCACCACTTCTAGGTGTATACGGTCCTAAAATAAACAGAACCAAAATGTTGTGGCAGTCGGATCAGGGTTTGCTTTTATGTTTCTGGTTATAAGAAGTGCAACACAAGACTTTAAAAAAAAAAAAATAAAAAAAAATCACTGTATAATTAGCTAGATGCAATGTGCTCAAAAGGATTCTCTTCTTTTGAAGTGTGTGTTAGAAGGCCACTATCCGAGGCAAGATAGTGAACCTGCTAAATACTGGTGCATTGGAGAATAAGAAAGCTTATGCCTATTATCAGAGCTGTTTTAGAGCTGTATGATGCGCCTTCTGAACACTGATGCAGAGGCCCTCACACATTCTGCAAGATGGTGAATGCTGCACCCATTTTTAAATGTTGATTTGCACATGTAATTAGGAATCAGCAGTACTTGATGTTTCCCTGCCTATGATGTAACCTACTGGTAAAATTCCATACTTTATTTCTTTAATCCTGAGTTTTCATAGTAAAACATCAACTTAGTCCCACTTCTAAAGTGTTTCTCTTAAGAACACTACATTTTATGTCATGTTCCTAAAGTCTTTAACAAGTATAAAGTTTGTACTTTAATTTAAATCTGGCTTACTTCAGTAAAATATATGGTCATGTTTCCAACTAACAGGTTAATTGCTCTAATTTTGATTCTGGTAATTTTTTGTTAGGGTGAAATTATGCTGCCAAGACTTCAGAGTCTGCCAAATCTGGTATTGCAACAGGCCATATTGTTGCGATTATTGGTGCTGTTGTTGATGTCCAGTTTGATGAAGGTCTTCCTCCAATTCTCAATGCCCTGGAGGTGTCAGATCGTGAAACGAGATTGGTTTTGGAAGTTGCTCAGCACCTTGGTAAGTCTGTCTTGTGATGAAGACTTTGCATTATCAGTTTTGTTAAGCCATATTACTTAATTGTTGATAGTTCCTACTTTTAGGGCCACCTTGTCTGAGGACTGCAGCAAGCTCTCTATCTTCATTTTACCACTGTTAGCTCCAGGGTAGTTTGCAAGCTTCTCTTGCAGAGACTTCATTACCTAAGACCCGTGTTTTACTGCAAATTGCACTTTTGAGGTCCCTTCTACCATGCCTAGTTGTGAACTTGCTTCAAACATTCTCCCTGCACTTTGGATCTAGCATGGAGTATGCCTCCATTATTCCCCCAAATCTGTCTGCAGCAGAGATGCATCTTCCATCAGTGCTGGTTCTATTCCTTTTCCTCTGTACTGTCTTGGTTCTTCAAGTAGGCTTCCTGCTTTTTTCCTTTGGGCCGAAGTTTCCTGGATCGACTGTGCAAAGCCACTTTTAGGGGAATGCCCTCTCACGCTCTGGCTTCTCTGAGACCTACCTAGAGAAGGCCATTAGGAATGTTTTGAACACTGTGCTTCCTCTGTCCAGGCCTTATGGAATCATATGCCCCACAAACACCTCTCTGGTCTCTGTGGGTGCCCTGTAAATTAGTATTCTTTTTTATAAATCCAGATTTGGATGATCAGGATCTGGTACTCCATTTTCCTTGAGGCAAGATCCAGTCTAGAGCAACCTTTTAAGAGCCTTATCCTAACATGGACCTTGCTCCACCAGTCAGTTTTCCTGCCATTCTGCTAGAGGTTTGAAAGGCTCAGATCAGTGATTCTCCTTTCAAGAAAACCCTTCCTTTGACTAAAGTCCAAATGGCTTTTCCATTTATATTGGTTCCTCAGTAACACTAAAGGAATGGGAGCTGGTAAAATAAAGACCCAATGACTTTGGTCACATGGCAAAGTAGTACCCAAAAGCTCCTGAGGGTTTAGATAGGACACTTCCTGTTCTAGATTGATACCAGTGTCCTCTCAACTCCAAATCTGTTTCTGACTTGATAATCTCTTCCTTCCCCACCCACAGTCAGAGGTAGATTTGGCTTTTCTCAGGGCTTGTGAAATCATGTTGGTATGATGCTGTAGCAGAGGGAAAAATGGTGTAAAACTTAAAAAATTTCTGAAGTCTTTCGTTCAATGTAGACCATTGAATGTGTATGTTGGCTTTGTTATATACTAACTAGAAGATCACATACATTGTTGCTTCTGTAGGCTGAGCTCCTTGTATCCTTCGTTCTCCCCAATAAGCTTCCTGTGTGCCACCCTGCCATTTTTCTATGTTTCTGGGACTTGTTGCAATTGGAACTGTCCCTTCCCCACCAGGTCAGGTGCTCTCCCGTGCTTCCCCTTTCCTAGTACCAGAATGCCCCATTCTCTTCTTCCATGTCAGGGGCTTTGTCCCTTTCCTCCATATTGTCCCTATGTCAGGAAGTCTGTATTGGAACCAAGGACAGAGCTGATATTCAGGGGTATTGTTGTGCTGGGAGGTGCTAATGTCTATAGATCAAAGAACTGGTTGGTGGCAGCCAACTGCAGAGGTCATTGAAACTGCTGGATCTGCTAACTAGATTCAAGGGGCTCCATGTGAACTTCAGGTTTTCTCTTTCTTACCAAAATAAATATGATTCTGTCCATTTATGCCTACATCCCCTGAATTTTTTGAATTGATTGGCTGTGGTGTTCCAAAGTATCACATGACAGACAGATGCTATAAAGTTGAATGTAAGACCTCCCTTTGATCAGCCAGCAAGGCCCTGTGGCAAAAAGGAATAAAACTCTGCAGCATAGTTAATTTAATTAATCTCTATGATATACCCTTAATTTCCTTCTGTCTTCCCCAAACACAAAGCTAGTCTATTTCTGAGGATTTTTTTCTATAAGCTCCAAGTAGCCCATCCCCAGGAGCTTCTATTCCTGTAATGTTGTTCAGGAAGGTTCTCAGAACCGCGTCTTCTACCCATCCCCTTGTGTGCCAGGAAAGTGAGGAATTTGTAATTGACTTCCGCTCTCACTGCTACATTGTTCTCCAGACATCCCAGCTGTCTGGCCTACACTCTAGCTGCCCCATACTCCCTGGCAGCAAGCTGGGCTCCAGTTCTGGCTCTGTGACCCCTTGCTGCTAGGGTCCAAGGAATGCTGCAGGGATCGTACAATGTAATCCAACTAACTCCCTCTTGTGGGGAAAGCTGGGGAACGAGAGCTGTAAACAATTCCTGGCAGGTCAGGTCTGATACAGGAAACCGTATCAAATAACCTGAATTCTTCTGTGCATCTATCATTTTCCCCAAGATGCCACAATTGCAGAGTCTGTTGGACTATAATTGAGATGACTGGGGCACTCTGACACTGTTTTAGCTTCTCTGTAAATGCAGGACAACAGTCCAACAGCTTGCTATCAGTTCATATTTTCAGTGTTCACTTGACAACCATAAGGGCTAGTCATTTAACTTAATTATAAATGAAAGCTAAAATTCTATACCACAATATGTGGTGAGCAGGTGAGTTCTGCGGATAATTAACTACCATTGCAGGGGGAAAAAAGCTTATGTTCATAGTTTTTTAAAAAAACCAAAACTCTAAAACAAGCTTAGAAATACTCTGTAACTCTGGATAATTCAGTATGAATGCTGTAAAGACTATGTACTTTTAAAAAATATTGCTAAAACTCGATATTCTATGTAGCTTTTATTAAAACTTGATTTGCCAATATAGAAACTTGTAATTGATTTTTGGTAAGCCAACCTTAAGTCAGAAAAACTAAGTTTTGCCTCAGTTGGCTGAAGCATGAAATAATGTCCAGTTGTATCACATAAATTGACTCTCCATTCTGAAACTTCTGAACATAATTACATATGTTCTGAAGTTACATTGCAATCAGGTAAATTTTCTCTGTTCAAAGAGCAAATGTAGATTTTGTACATTTAGGTGAAAATACTGTTCGAACAATTGCCATGGATGGCACTGAAGGCTTAACCCGTGGACAGAGAGTTCTGGACACAGATGCTCCTATAAAAATTCCAGTTGGACCAGAAACACTGGGAAGGATTATGAATGTGATAGGTGAGCCAATTGATGAAAGAGGACCTATTGCAGCCAAACAGTGAGTATTTTTAAACTTAATTGATTTAGGAAAGAAATTGCTGTTATTAGTATATTGATCTGTAGCTATGCTTTAAAGAAATGGTGAGGGTTAATGAATCTGAAGCAGTGGTCCCCAAACTTTTTATCCTGTGCCCTCCTTTACCCTGTCCGTGTCTCCTCCCCTCCTCCCAGCTGGGACCATGGTTGGGGACCATGGCAGGACTGGAGCAGAGCTTGGGGCAGAACTGGCTGGGAGGACCCTGGCCCATTTGGGGACCTCTGATCTAAAGGCTTACCTAAACCTAAAAGTTGTACCACATTAACTATACTGGTATAGTTAAAGTAGTATGACCGCTCTAGTGTGGATGCAGTTATACTAGTATAAAAGTGTGTGTACCGGTATAGTTTATTCCTGTATGGGAAGAATAAGCTATACTGATGATTAAATGTAAAACCCCCTATCAAATTAGTGTTATGAAAGGTGCAAAGTAAGCACTCAAAAGTTTGGAAATACTAGAATTAAGGTTGCTTTTACATCCTTAATTTGACCACCTTGTGCATATGCATTATGATAGTCTTCAATTATATCAACACACGGTACTTTTTTCATAGGCCCCCTGCCTCATTCATTGTACAAGTGGACCTATTCAGAGGATGAATCAGGAATATGTAGAGAGAAACCAGATGCATCTCTCCTGCCTCATTTGTTGCAGAAATGTGCAATGATGTAGGAGAAAGGATGATCTCTTGGCTAAGGCGGTTAAATGCTGCCCTGAAGCAGGAGTGTGCATGGGGCGGGAGGGGAGTTTTCCATTGAAAGCCTTAGTATTGCACAAGGTAGAACAGTTGAACCTTGCGTTGCATCACTGGCTAAAGAGGGCAGGGTAACAACTCCTCCTTGCCTGAATGGGCAATCACCAAGACACATTATCTCCTGGTGACTTTCTATTCCAAGTCCATAAAGCATACTTCCTGCATAAATACAGTATTCCTTATATATTACTTGTACATATTTCTTGCAATGATTATGAATCTTGACAACTTACGAGCTTTCTGTAGATACCTTACATATTACTCTTTATGGATAAATAACCTGCAAGATGTGTGTTTTGGTATATTGAATTTGTCAATTCTGGAATAAGTTGTTTGCAGAGAGCAAGGGGATCCTTTGCCAGGGGATCTCTGTGTCATAACTGTCATATTAGTATTGTTTGAATTAGACACTTCTAATTTGTAATTTCCACTGATGGAGCTGCTGCTTTTAAATTTTACATAGAAGTAAACTTAACTTCTGGCTAGGGACCACTATTGTAACCACCTTTATTCAGTATCTCTAAAGTTTTTCTTGAAACTTTGTTAAGCTTTAACTATTTTACATATTTTTGTTTTTACTTTCTTTACAGGTTTTCACCTATTCACGCAGAAGCGCCTGAATTCCAAGATATGAGTGTTGAGCAAGAAATTCTGGTGACTGGTATTAAGGTTGTAGATTTATTGGCTCCATATGCTAAAGGAGGTAAAATTGGTAAGTTTTTCTTTTGAAGCAAATAGATGTACTGTAAATTTATGCAACAAGTACATAAAACATTCTGTACTTCAATTTGAGGGAGACTTAAAAAGTGAGTAGTTGCAAGTTTGCTTTATATAAACTTTTAAATTTTAGTCTTATTTAGTTTCCTAAATCTGTGCGCTTACTAGAAAGTGTTCTAGTGAGGGAAGAGTAAACAAACTTGCTATTGAAAATGGATCAGGCTAACAGCAGCAACTTTAGCTTGTTTTGTTCTAGAGTTAGCTTAATATTCCTACACTAGTAACAGGCATTTTGTGATATAATAGTGAAGTATTGGAGCGGGCTATAATTACATTGGTTGGTTGATGATCCCAAACTGCAAAATCAACTGTATGACATAAACTGTTGTTTCAGGGCTCTTTGGTGGTGCTGGTGTAGGAAAAATTGTACTAATTATGGAACTTATTAACAATGTTGCTAAAGCCCATGGTGGCTACTCTGTCTTCACTGGTGTAGGGGAGCGTACACAAGAGGGTAATGATTTGTATAATGAAATGATTGAATCTGGTGTCATCAACGTGAAGGATGCCTCTTCCAAGGTAACTTTCAAAGGGTGAGAGTATTTAACCCCTCCGCCTCCCCCCAGTGTTTGTGGTACATTAGACTGGATTGTTTGGCAACATACCATTATAATACAGAAAGTATTTTTTCCAGGAAAAATTATATGTGAGGTGTGATAATTTGACTTGTATATACATACTAATTTTCATGTTTCAGTTAGGGAAGTCCACAGATTCTAATAGTGGGCCTTCAGTCACCCTTGCTGCTTTTGTGGCATACTAATTTATTAGATCAGGGTGAAAGTTAAGTCTGTAAAGCTTCATTTAGTCTTCTAAAAGTGTTCACACTTTGGGGGTGGGGGAAATTACTCAGCACATGTGCCATTGTCATCTGGTCCCAGGTCTGACTCTACAATGGCCCAACGCATGTGGGTGTTGAATATAATACATCTCATGTAGTGTTGATGATCTATAGAAAATATAGTAGCCTAATTTTATTTCTGTGATAAATTTTATTCCAGGTTTCACTGGTGTATGGTCAAATGAATGAGCCTCCAGGTGCTCGTGCCAGAGTTGCCTTGACTGGTTTGACAGTTGCTGAATATTTCTGTGATCAAGAAGGACAGGATGTGCTTCTCTTTATAGACAATATCTTCAGATTTACCCAGGCTGGTTCAGAGGTTAGTGCTTATAATAAAAAGATCCAATACAATACTTACTTCGGAATCTAAAAACTACTCCTAGAGCTCTGAAATTGGAACCTCCTTATTTCCTCTGTCATCTTCACCTTCTCCCCAAATCATGAAAACCTATCAAACATCCATTTTAAGCAAAAATTCAGTCTCTCCTCTTGCTTGGGAGGAGGGAACTGTGGATATTAGTATATGCCAGTCAAGTCTTTGAAAAAAGTGGCCTAGATGTCTTCTGAACTATGTACAAAACCCTAAAATTTTCAAGGGGAAGAATAAAGCCTTTAGGTGTATCCTCCTTATAACTTCCTTCAAATGTGGGCCACTGGATGCATTCCAAAATCAAACAATTAAATTGCTCTTTAAAAGCATAAGATCCAGGCCTAAGACAACTTTAGAGTAGACTTAACAATATCAAGATAGTTACCTTGACTTAAACAGAATAAAGACATAAACATGCCCAAACTTCTCTTCCAAGGGTTTACCTTTCATAGAATCAGAGTTGGAAGGGACCTCAGGAGGTCATCTAGTCCAACCATCTGCTCAGAGCAGGACTAACCTCAGCTAAATAATCCTAGTGAGGGTTTTGTCAAGCTGCAGCTTAAAAACCTCTAAAGATGGAGATTCCACCACCTCCCTAGGTAACCCATTCCAGTGCTTCACGACCCTCCTAGTGAAAAACTTTTTCCTAATGTCCAACCTAGACCTCCCCCCTGCAACTTGAGACCATTGCTCCTTGTTCTGTCATCTGCCACCACTGAGAACAGCCTAGCTCCATCCTCCCTGGAACCCCCTTTCAGGTAGTTAAAGGCTGCTATCAAATCCCCCCTCATTCTTATCTTCTGCAGGCTAAACAAACCTAGTCCCCTCAGCCTCTCCTCATACGTCTTGTGCTCCAGCCCCCTAATCATTTTTGTTGCCCTCCACTGGACTCTCTCCAACTTGTCCACATCAGTTTTGGGCCCCCCACTACAAAAAGGGACACAATACTCCAAATGTGGCCTCACCAATGCCGAATAGAGGGGAATAATCACTTCCTGCAATCTGCTGGCAATGCTCCTACTAATGCAGCCCAATATGCTATTAGCCTTCTTGGCAACAAGGGCACACTGCTGACTCATATCCAGCTTCTTATCCACTGTTATCCTCAGGTCCTTTTCTGCAGAACGGCTGCCTAGCTCGTCGGTCCCCAGTCTGTAGCTGTGCATGGGATTCTTCCGTCCTAAGTGGAGGACTCTGCACTTGTTCTTGTTGAACCTCATCAGATTTCTTTTGGCCCAATCCTCCAGTTTGTTTAGGTCCTTCTGTATCCTATCTCTACCTTCCAGGGTATCTACCACTCCCCCCAGCTTAGTGTCATCCGCAAACTTGCTGAGGGTGCAATCTACCCCATCTTCCAGATCATTGATGAAGATGTTGAACAAAACCAGCCCCAGGACCGACCCCTGGGGCACTCCGCTTGTGACCGATTGCCAGCTAGACATGGAGCCATTGGTCACTACTCGTTGAGCCCTATGCTCTAGCCAGTTCTCGATCCATTTTATAGTCCATTCATCCAACCCATACTCTTTTTAACTTGCTGATAAGAATACTGAGAGACCATATCAAAAGCTTTGCTAAAGTCAAGGTATATCACGTCCACTGCTTTTCCCTATATCCACAGAGCCAGTCACCTCTTCAAGAATACAAGAACCCCTCAGCCTAAGCTTTCTTCCAAGTTTAATTTTTTCCTAGAGACTTTCTCCCTGCAGGACCCCTTTCTTGGAGGCAACTTACTTTTATTTTTGGTTTGCTATTAATAAGACCTAGCTGAAAAGTATAGAGGGCATACTATAGAAGAGAGCAATTGAGGGCCTGAGTAAGGGGGGAGTGGAGAAGAGGTGGCAAAGTGGTGACAAACATCTCTTAGAATCCAAAATGGGAAGAACAAAAAATGGCCTACTGCTAGTGACTAGCATGGCTTCAGGAGGCAGGGGTAATTATAGGCTGCCCTTACAGCACCATTGTTCTGGTTTTTGCTCAATGTATGACTGGGTGGGCTGCTGGGGAGCTAGTATCCCAAACCAGCTGGTGTTGGGTCTGGTAGGGGAGACACTGAAGAAGGAATAAATGCTCTGCTCAAAATATGCACCCAGTTGATCTCATTGTGGCAATGCTTATTGGCTTGTAGTGAAAGGTGTATGCAGTTTGGTGATTTTGTTGCTGCTGGGTAGACAGGAATGAAATAGTCCCATGGAGCAAACCTTTGCCTCTGAAGGCCCTAGTTCTGCTGCAGATTCATGGTGTCCTTCCTTAACTGGTCTAACTTTTTATTGGGAGGTGTAGAAGTTCCAGTTGACCTTATTGGGTTTCACTTTCAAGCTCCATTAAAACTACTTTAGTAATAAAGAAAACTTTAGCTAGTAGCAAAATTAGCCACATATGCTGGTAAGTATATTTTTATCTAAAGCAGTGGTTCTGAACCTGTGGGCTACTTGCGGCCCAGTTAGCACACAGCTGTGGTCCATGAGACATGCTCAGGGCCATACAGGTAGTATATATATTGTATGCAGCCCACATAACCGAGAGCTGCTTGTGTGGCCCACAGTGGTAAATAGGTTGAGAACAACTGATCTAAAGGTAGATACAAAAGAATTGTAGACCTGACTAGTTAGTTGCACTCTTTATTATGCATCCTAGACTACAGGCTTTTCATTTTTGCACTACACATGCCTTCATGTTCACAGAATAAATATGCTTATGAAGTGAATCACATGCTATCTATAGTATGTCTTATTTTGTAAAATCTTGGCAGTTCTTGAGTTTTCTTACTGGTGTTTTTTTTTTTAAAAAAAAAAAAAAAAAAAAAAAAAGTGGATCTCCTCGGGTTAGGGAAAACTGCAACACATCCTGCTGGGGGGTGGGGATGTTTGTGTCTAATACCCAGAATGGCTGACCTCCTGCAATGTCTGAAGCAGGTGGAAAGAAAAGGTGTCTTGATATCATTCTTGCTGTCTCCCCTTTATTTTCTTTGTGGGTACATTGTTCTCATCTGATTTTTTTTTCCCTTCATCCTCTGTAATATCTCTGGCTCTTGTGCCTCCAAAATTCACTAACTTCTGATTATATCCTCAGTCTGCCTACTTCTCCTTTCCTGGTCTGTCCTTGTGAATGCACACACTGCCCCTGGATCGACTGATGTAGCCAACGAGCAACAAACTTGACTGCTGAAGTGAAAGAAGACTATTCCAACTTCCCTTCTTGCTGGAAGAATAAGACTAGAAGAATGAAATGGAGTTCCATCTTGATCTTGTCTCCACTCTTTCCATTTGGTGGCTGAGTGTAATGGCTGGGAGTAGAGCTGCAAACTGTTTACTGTCTTCTAACTCTACTTAGGAAGCATAGAGGACCCAGTGGTAACATTTTAAACTGCACAGTTTAAGAACCTCTGATGTAGCTGAGAAAATGAACTACAAGAGTTCTTAACTTGCTACATTTTCTCTTTTGATCTTCAGGTTTCTGCACTGCTGGGTCGTATCCCCTCTGCTGTAGGGTATCAGCCAACATTGGCTACTGACATGGGAACAATGCAGGAAAGAATAACTACTACTAAAAAGGGATCAATTACATCAGTACAGGTATGGCATTAAACGGGTGTCTTTATATGATCAGTAAAGGGTTCATTGCTTAGTTTCATGAGTTGCAGGTGGCAGTTTATAGTAGGTATATTATGAGGCATAACGAGTAGTACATTTTTTACAAGACCTTGTACTTGTTTCAGGCTATCTATGTACCAGCTGATGATTTGACCGACCCTGCTCCAGCTACTACTTTTGTGCATTTAGATGCTACCACAGTATTATCCCGTGCTATTGCTGAACTGGGTATCTATCCAGCAGTGGATCCTCTGGATTCTACTTCACGTATCATGGACCCTAACGTTGTTGGCAGAGAGCATTATTATGTGGCTCGTGGTGTACAGAAGATTCTTCAGGTATCCTGTTAATTTACATTTCTCCCAATGAATTTCATTCAAACTGGAGGTAACTGAGCATAAAGACTTAATCAGTGAAATTCAACTTCAGGATCTCAATGTTTTTCGAGTAAGATGCAGTATCAATGTATCTACACATGGTATCAAGGGATTACTTAATTTGAGTTGTCCTGTTTCCCTGTAATAGGATTACAAATCCCTTCAAGATATTATTGCTATTTTGGGGATGGATGAATTGTCTGAGGAAGACAAACTAACTGTAGCCTGGGCTCGAAAAATCCAGAGGCTTTTGTCTCAGCCTTTCCAGGTTGCTGAAGTCTTCACAGGCCATGCTGGAAAATTGGTGCCTTTGAAGGAAACAATCAAGGGATTCAAGAGCATTTTATCTGGTAAACTAATATTTTTCACTTGCCTGGAGCACTAGGCAATAATACAGCCATGCCAGTGTGGAGCATGATGTGCAACATCTAATATTTAAGCATTAGTTCTCAAGAATAGATTTATAAGAAGAGGGAAGGGATTGAAATCCACTTGGCTCCCAAATTCCTTCCCCTCCCCCTCCATTATCAGAAGTACTGAACTCCCTGGCCCCTGCTTTCCCTCCCTGAGAGTCATTGCCTGGATACTGTCTTCACTGATCCTCTGCACATGCCTTCATTGTCACTGTAGGCACTGTGCCACTTTTTAGTCCAAACCTGTCCCTGCTGCATGATTCAGGGAGAGGTAGGAGGACAAGGGATCAGGATTGAAGCTTGCCAGACAAAGTAGGTAGGATACTTCATTAGTTCAGGCCCTCTTCTTAGTAGCTTTGAGACCAATCTCCTTCCTCTTAACCCCTAGAACTGGACAATGTTCTAAAATATACTGTCTAAAATGTGGCTTTATATTGTTGCTAATAAAATTAGAGGGAGAGGTGTCCTACAAACCTGCCACTTAACAGTATATTTATTATCCTAGATAATTACTTCCAATTTCACTAGAGTAATTACTGATCCTAAAAGTGCTACTTGCACAAGTGACTACATAGCTAATTGGTGTGGGGGGAGGAGAGAGGGGGTTGTGGTAGTACAGCTTTCAAGCAGAGTGCAAGTGATTCCTTAATTAGGGTTGTGTTCTAAAACGAGCGTTAAATGGCCAGTCTGTGTGTGTTTAAAAAAAAAAAAAAAAAAGTGGAGGGGAAATCAGGGTTTTTGTGCCCTTTGAATTTTCTTTGTAGACTGTTCATTTGTTTTTTTCCCTTCATGAGTTTAATAGGAAGTCTTTTTTGAAATCTGGGCTGAGGTTAAAATTTTTCCTTGGCAATTCTACTAGTCATTATTGAACAATATTCTTTTAACTGTCAACTACAAAACATGGTTGGGAGATTGGACCAGATTTATTCAGGATAAATGGTAGCTCTAGTGTAAGGCTGTTGGATGATGGCTCTTAGTTATGACATGTATAATGCATAAAAGCTTATGCACTGTACATGCAAGCTTGATTGATGGAGGCCAGATGTATGCAGGCCTGACTGGAAGGAAGATAGTGAGGTGATTGGGTGTGAATAAAACCTTCTCTGGGAGCTGCCCTTTTCTGTCAGATCTATTGTAGAATAATGGTTTCCTATACAGCTGCTGTTGGATAAAATCTTTACTGACAGCAGCTGCCTTTCTACCTCCATATAGGCCCATCTTCCACCCTCACTTAAGCATTTAAAAAACCTAGGAAATAAAACAAAGCTTGTTTTGGAAACAGATAGGATTGGTACCACAGCATACTTGAGACAAATCCACAAAAGCCCTCTATTCCTGTACCCTTGGGCACACTACTATTACTGCCACTACAATGAGCAACAAACCATGCACTGCAACCTTGTCTCTTTGTAGGGATTTCACCGTTCAATCACCCCGTTAATTGCGCTTCTGCAAACACCCCTTTACCAAACTGTCCTCTCACAGCACAACCGACTGCTACACTAACCACAAATTACTATATTTGGAGAGGGGAAGAAAATGGGATGAGTTAAGGTTGTAATGTAGTTTGTAATGTACTATTTTGATAAAAGTAGGGGTGTGTGTCTTGGTGGAGAAGTAAATGGTATGTGGTGTTGGGTGGTTTCCAAACAGCTTATTCTTTGTATTAAGGATGGTCTTGACCAAGGGTAAGATACTTCAGTGTAGTTTTTAAGAAACTTTTCATTGCTGTGCTGTTTATGTACCACTTAATCTGGTCAGTAATAATACCATGTTCACTTTTGTGTTCTAGTTCTGTGCATTACCATAATGCTTTAAGTGCAAATAACAGAATTTTTAACTAAAACCAAGCTGAACACCTCTTACAAGTGTGGAAAACAGGGTTTTGTAAATACTTGCACTTTTAAAAAACCTACAGTAAACTTTGGGAATCTAGTGCCTTAGTCTTCAGACCTTTTTAACTTTCTTTGTATCTTTTCAACACTTGTCCTATTCAAATTGTATCATTGTAGGTGAATATGACCATCTTCCAGAACAGGCTTTCTATATGGTTGGACCTATTGAAGAAGTTATTGCTAAAGCTCAAAAGCTGTCTGAAGAACATGCCTAAACTGGACTATTGTATTTGCATGTACTCTTTTAAACTTGTCATACATGTAGACTTTGTGTGTGTATAAAAAAAAAAGTTTAATCCAAACTCATGGTTCTAGGTTCTTCACATTTACTGGAGAGAATTAGGGCCCTTTTTGCACATGTGAACATGCAGTATTAGGTAAATGTCACCTAGATGCCTGTTACAAAAGCCAGACATCTTGTTTGTAAACATTGTGATATACAATTCCTCTGATTACTGACTTTTTATTTTTGTTTAGATTGACTAATCTTTTGCCTCTGGAAATAGTAATTTAAGGCTCTCCTGAACATCAAAGTTAACAGCCATGAAAGCGGCATTTGAAAGGTGATGTGTGATTACTTTTTCCATCTTGGAAAAGATGGTGGCGGCTAACCTCCTACTGCATTTGCCCTTTCTACCTGATACAGTTTTGCTGTGGGATTACATAAACAATATAATGAAGAATTGCAGAAACACAAATTTTATTGTAATCAGTTATATTGCAAATGAAAAACTCTTAACTCTACTTGTCTTTTGTTTATTAAATTGGCCTGTGTCATAGTTTAATGAGCAAAAGTTTAATACAGTTTTGAGAAGAGATGTTTTTTTACTACCAGGTCATGTTAACTTTTGACTGGAAGGATACTGCTCCCTGTCCAAACACAATGTAAAACATCTTTCTGGAAGTTCAACAAAATATTACACAAGTGTATTAAGTGGGTCTTCTGAGATTATTTTTGTGACTTTTTAATTTAAAATGTTAATTTATCGGCAGGGGTAATCTCTTCACTGTGCCTATAACTTTCTTTAATGGTATGGAAAGGTAGAGTATTTGTATGCATGAAGAAAATAACTCTCCTCCTGTAAAGAGTTCATTGATAGAGCATTCAAATTAGCAAAACCTTATGTACCAGGAAGGCTGTGGAAATACTCTGGGTCTTTATCTCGGACTATTACAGAATGAGCTAGCTACTTCCATTTGGATGCCTTTATCTACATGCAGTAACTTATCAATAACTGCATGTTGGCCTGCTTATAGACTGCTACTTATTTAATTCCTTACTGGAATAAAATAGCATTTTACTTAAAACATGCAGGGACAGTTTGTGTCTAAAAGCGTAAGGCTGTGATGTATATCATAAAATAGGTCTCCTTACTTGTATCCTGAAACATGCAGATATTACAAGAGACCTGACTAGCTAATTCAGTGGTGCTAGTGTTCTAGGCCTAATAGAAAATGTTTTCTCCCTGTCCCAAAATGTCTACTTGGAATGAGAGTGCAAATCACTGCCAGGTGGTACTAAACATCATGCGGATAGTAATCACAGACAGCCAACTTCCTCAGTTTAACTGGATTCATTTGAAAGATTGTTCTATACGACTGAGGTTACAGATTCTACAGATGCAAGTAATTAAATGTTTGGGGTTTTTGGCTATCAGTAGAGAATTCTGGGCGGAGGGACCTTTCTGGTCTGAGTAGTTCAGAATCTTGCTTTGTCTAGGAATATGAGAACATATCTGGAGATGGCTAATAGACAGCTTTTCCCATTAGCTTCCTCTTGGATGTATCACTAGGTGACATTCACTTTTGTCTGACTCTCTTCAGAGTGAGAGGTAAGTTTAGACATTTCAGTGCTGGTGTGAAGAAGACAGTAGTCTTTCTGTGTGTGTGAGTGCCAGGAAGACAGTCTTTCAAAAGTTAATAGATTTTGGTCAGGTCATATCAACATTTGCCTTGCTGGTATTTGCTACTTTAATGGGTACACTTATAGATGGATTTACTTATTCAGTTTGAGGTATTTAGCACATACTGATCTCATTTATTTTAAAAGTGAGAGGGAAATGAGCCATTGACATATTTATGAGGTATGGGTGCAGACAGTTTCTAATGACCTTTGTGTCTGGTGAATTTTAAAGTGTTAGGTTACAATTTTTTGCTCACATGTACAAGTTGTTGGGTGGGAATAAAGGTCATCTTGTAGATGAAAGACTGTGAGCATCGGAGTCTTTCATGCTACAGCCAAATGTATTTCCAGCAAGCCATCCGCTGTTTGCTATGTGACAATTTAGTGTGTGATAACTGTCCACAATACAACTTTCATATTAGGTGTTGGTGTTTACAGGTAATTCTCTTAACTTAACTGAATGTTCTTTGTTATCTGTGAAAAGGCTGCATGAAATTAAATGAAGTGTCACACCTTACTGTAAATCCCAAAAATCAGTGTCCTAGAGGATTGGATTTACAGGAGTATACGCCAAAGTTAACAATGTTAAACACAGAATTAACTTACACATTTTAACTTTGTTGGAAAGCTAAAACTTTTTACACTCTTACCCTAGTATAGTAGAAAAATAGGAAATACTTTATATCTTTAATTTTAATATTAACTTGCAATTTAACATTTTGAATCCGATAAAGCTGTTAAAACACTGTTTTGTCACCCATTAAAATGACCATAATTGAACTTGACATGCAGGTGCTAAGTTCTAATTACTCTTGTGAAACATTTGCAGTCTGAAGAACCCAAACTGCATTCTTCTTTGCCTGTTGTCATTACTCGTAGTGCATGTAAAAAGAGCACTGAAATGAGACAGTAAACCACTGATGAGAGCTATGAACATTTCTGTTAGTTGCATGTTGGGGTATTGTGACCTATTACCTTAGAGGGCCTGATTCTGCTAACCTTTCAGTAAAGTATTACTCAGTATAGACTTCCATTGATTACTCAATCTGAGTAAGGGTGGCAGAAATGAGCCGTCTATGGAGAAGAGTTAAAACCAAGGGTTTTTACGTACATGCCCATATAGAGATGAAAAGAGGAATAAATGGATTTAAAAAAACAACTTATGCATGGCCCCCTATTACCATGGTGAATTTACAGCTGGTTTTGATTGTATGCATGACTGAACTACTTTGAAGTTCAGACTTTTGAAAACTTCAGGAAAAGCTACAGAAAACAGCTAGTTAGAAAGGCAGTAATTAGGTAAACGTTTGGCCACTGGGTGTCATTCTTTACTCAGGTTTAGCTCAATTTAACAATAACTGTTTCTACAATCTTGATAGTATAATTGTGATTTTCCTCTAGATAACTTTAAGAGCAATCCCACTGAAACAAATCTGTGTACCGATGAATCTTCTCCTTTTGAAAACTTCTGTAATTGCCTAGAAGCCAGCTGTAGTGGGTGTGTCCTGGGGAATGATAGCCACAACTTTATTACAGCTTAGTGCAGTGGTTCTCAACCTTTTTGGCTTGAGGTCCATAGTTATCATTTTTACAACCATGAAGGGCTACTAGTCTCCGCCAGCAGCTCCCCATGCAGCCAGATGGAAGGAGTCCTTGCTGGTCTCCTGGCTGCAGCAGGGAAACCGCACCCATCCTGTAGCCTCAGGCTTCACCTGGGTCCCTAGGCAGTGGCTCCCTTCTGCAGCCAGAGGGACAGGAGATCAGTGCTCCCCTCCTTCTGGCTCCAGTAGGGACCCAGGTGGATCACTTTTACTGCACAGATCTCCCATCCCCTTGACTGCAGCAAGGAGCTTGCACTGGTCTTGTAGCTCTGCGACAATGTGCTCTGCCTAGGTCCTTAGGCAGCAGATCTCTTTTTGCAGCCAGTGGGAGGGGAGCAGTGGGCCACTTTGAAAGACCCTGTGCATCACTTTTGGCCCCCCAGCCCATGGGTTGGGAACCATTGGCTTAGTGTCTGATACGTTACCAAAGTAGGGTGTCTACTTCTTTCTTCTGAACTTTTAAATACTTTTTTTTTTGTGGGGGGTGGGGAGGGATTGAGTTTTGCATGGCTTTGGAGAAAGTGTGTGAGATCTACACTACCACCCTATAGGATGGCATCAAGCTGACTTAGTCAGCGTTGGTTTACAAAGCATGAGTTACCTTAAAGTGTCCTTGCCATGGAGCTGCAGGGTGAAGGCTGAGGCCAAGGAGCATTGAGGCGGTGGGGGAGAGATCTGTTGAATGGATGGCTCTGGCCACTGGAACTCCTGATATACAGAGGCTTAGGTGGCTGACCCCTAGCCAGTTTAATGAAGTTTTTTGTCCTATTCACATGTTTTCCCCGTGTATTTGATCTTTTTTTATAACTACTTGTTCGTTTGATGGAAGTTCAGTCATCCCTTCTGAAACTCAGCAGAAAAGGAATTTTCTACTGTTTTATTGCAATCTTGAAAACAACTTTTAAAAAAAAAAAAAAAGCTATATCTTAAGACTGCATGACAAGCTAGGACTGTGACTGGAAGCTTCCACTGGTATAAATAGCAAGGTAGCCACAATAGCACAGGCAGTGGTGTAGCTTAATTGGGCTAAACACAAACCTGTCTGAACCCTGTATTATGTACTCAATACAGTGAAGCTGTGCTACCACTGTCATTGTTACCATGACTAATATTTGCAATAGCTCTCATTGAGTTACCGTATGTGTGTGAGATGTGAATCTCAGCCTGAGCTTGTAGTGTACACATAACCAATAGTTTTGGTTTTGTACATCAACATAAGATGGAGTGCATCTACTAGTCAGTTATGAAAACTATGTATACTAAACAAATGCCTTGTTTTTAATAAACTTTTCTCTTGTCTAGTGGCCCATGCAAAAGTCACATTCACCATGCAGGTGAAAGTTCTGAGCTGCTAGGGTGCCTTAAAAGAAATGGCATAGAAAAGGCAGCAGCTGAGTCAGACCTGCCAGCCTCTCTAAGAGAACATGGGATTCTGATTACTAGATATGTTTCCAACTAAGTTGAAGATACTTATTCCGGTCAGCCAGAAAGTCTTTCATGGCTAAAAGGCTGATATTTCATAATTGTCCAATTCTCCATGGCTCACAACTTTAAAATGCACCTTTCAAAAGTCTGAACTTTAAGTTGCACCAGCTCTTAAAAAGTGAGACTAGTTCCAGAAGTTACCCTCAGTAAACAAATTTCAAAATCACCTCAAGTTATCCATTCACCACCAGTGACTCCTTGAAGTTGCACTTTGGTGTGGTCTTCTAAGTCCCTCTCCCCTGTGGGCAGGTTTAGCTCTTCAAGTCATTGCATGTGTCCATTCCACT
This sequence comes from Emydura macquarii macquarii, assembly GCF_026122565.2. Classification (NCBI taxonomy): domain Eukaryota; kingdom Metazoa; phylum Chordata; order Testudines; family Chelidae; genus Emydura; species Emydura macquarii. The sequence continues at coordinate 76,526,306 of NW_027131390.1, forward strand.
TCAGGTGTCAGTGTGCCAAGTGCACTGCTGGAGATTTTCTTCAGCAGTACCCACTGGGGGCAGCGCATGCGCACTCTGCCTCATGCTGTTGTGTGAGGGTATAAAGGGCAGAGCCGTCCCTGACCCTACTCAGATCCTTCTTACCACCTGTGAGAATTGTTGGAACTCTTGCAGGTTTTCCCTTTTACTTTTGTATATAAGTGGTACTTAGTAGTAGTTTTTTATTAGTAGGTTTCCTTTTATTAGGCTTTTTTTGTACTCTTGGTTCCTGCATTGGGGCATGCCTCAGTCACCATACTTCAAGCCCTGCAGTGCCTGCAAGAAGCTGACGCTGGTTAGTGAGCTGCACTTCAGGTACCTGAAGTACCCAGGAGAGGCTTGCATCAATGACAGGTGCCAAATCTGCAGAGACTTTAACCCAAAAACTAAAAAGGACAGACAGGTTAGACTTAAACCTTCAAAAGGAGGCAGAACTGTGCCCATCCACAGAGCCTTGCTGTTTGGAGCATGTATGGAGCATGTCTGCTTGGGTTATGAGTGCTCCTCCCATTTTGACAAATTCTTGATGCCCGCCTCCCTTTCCAGTATTGAGGAGGAGGCACAGGAAGAAGGCACTGAAGGACTTGGTATCTGGCAGATAAGTTTTTAGCACCAAGGTCTGGGAGACATGCCAGCAAGGAGGGTAGAGGGCCCTCCAGGCTGAGGTACTTTGTAATGCAGAGCTTTCCACAGGCAGGATTGTCGACTTTGGCATCGATACCATCCCCACTGAGACAGTGCTGCCTTAGAGATTAATCTGACTCAGTGAAGCAGTCTTCAGCAGCAACAGGAGACTACCCCAGTGCTATCAATTCCTGAGGCTTACGCTGTGGTTATGTGACCTGCTGAGTCCCTCAGTACTGGTTTTGTTGATGGTACAAGAATCATCTTGACTGGTACTAATGATCACTAGACATCTACTGCAGCTCAGCCTCTACTACTGTGGGCATTGCCTGCCACTCTGGTTCCTCCTTGTTCAGTGCTATTGAGAGGCAGACCAGCAATGATCTCACTGATGCCCTCTTCTCCTGATTGAGCATCAATCCCCAGCACCAGGAACTTCTCGTCAGAAGAATCCATTCTTCATCATGGCTGCATCATGTTAGCCACCGTTGCCCTCTGAGTGGTTACCACTCAGGGTACCTGGCAGAAGAGCCATTTTGACCAACTGAGAGAGACCCATGTTCAGGAAGGAATGGGGCTCCAGGACTATGCTACTGGCCATTTTGGAATCTTTGTGGGTTTCCACCTGTCTCTAGGTTGTTTGCACACCCTACTAGGTCTACTTCATTTAGTAGACATTGAGATCAGCCCCTCATGAGCAGAAAGAAACAGCTTCCAGTACTGGGCTTGGTAACTGAGCAGGAGCAATCTGCTCTGGTGAATGCCCCCCTATGGAAGAATTGGAAGAGGCTCTAGCTCAGCCAGCCTTGGCTTCCATTTCCTCATCACTCGATGGGGCAATGGTGCTGGAGAGCTCCTCACCTCCACTAGACAAATATTGGGCCCTACATGACCCTTGTGAAGTGGGTGACCTCCTCCTTAAATATTCAGGTGGAGGTGATTCAAGAATGTCTTGTAGACTGGTTGATGGGGCTTCTGTGGGGCCTTTTCAAATGGTGCTTCCTATGAATACAGCTATTCAGGAGCCTACTAAAGTGCTGTGGCAAATTGCCATCTTCCCTCCTTTCCACAGCAAAAAGAATTGAGCAAAGGTATTATGTTCCTTGACATGGGCTCTAACCGTTTTACACTCACCCTACTTCAGAGTCAGTTGTAATATCAGCTGTAAATGAGAGGGAGCGACGGACAGCAAGTATCCATCTCCAAAGGATGCGAAGAAGCTTGGTCTCTGGCAGGAAACTTTATTCAGTGTCTGGATTACAGCTCAGGATTGCTATACTGCAAGCACTTTTGGGTTGCTATGATTTTGACCTCTCTGGCATTGTTTTGAAATTTATGGGCAAATTGCCAGAAGAGGCCATTCAAGATTTCCATGCTATGTAGACAAGGAAAAGTTAGTAGCCAGGACCTTGCTTCAAGGTTTGGAGGCTGTGGACTCTGCAGTCAGAACCATAGCATTGGCTAGGCGCAGATGTTCTTGGCTCCAGTCATTTGGACTTCCTCATGAGGTCCAACAAATTATCCAAATCCTTCCAAAAACAGCAGTGCCCCTTCAAAAGGAACAGACCCATGACAAGCTGGATAGTTTGAAAGACTCTGAAATTATGCTGAAATTGGGCATTTGTACACCTACCCTAAAGAAGAAGCAGTTCTGGCCCAGCAGCCACATGAGTATGCTTTGTTCATGCCCTGCCACCAGGACCAGGCTAGAAAGAAGAGTAGAAGTTATAGGAGGAGACTACCCTCTCCAACTTCTTGAGTGGCTGCTAGCTCATCTAGACAGTTTGGGGACTCCACACAGGCATTTTGAATGCTTACCAATGTCTAGTTTACCTGCTTCTTCCACTGTGGTGTTTTCCAGCAGGCGATCCCATTTCCTCAGTGCTTGGCCTACACTCCTACAGACCAGTGGGTCCTAAATTCTGTGAAACGGGATACATCTTTCAGTTTATTTCTACCCCCACTCCCTTACATCTCCTTCCCTGTCTCTTTTCAGGGACCGCTTTCACAAGTAAGTTCTCTTTCGGAAGGTTGATTCTCTCCCATGTTTGGGAGCCATAGAGAAAGTTCTGCTGCTGCTGTGAGGGAAAGAGTTTAATTCTTGCTACTTCCTTATCCCAAAAACAAAAGGTCTCAGATGTTTACTATACCTGAGGCAGCTGAATGAACACCTAATGAAAATAAAGTTTCATATGGTCACACTAGCTTCCATTATTCTGTCCCTGGAACCTAGTAACTGGTATACTGTCCTTGACTTAAAGGACTTGTGTTTCCATATAGCAGTATATCAAAGCCACAGGAAATTCCTCAGGTTTTTCATCAACCACTCTCAGTATCAGTTTACAGTTCTGCCATTTGGCCTCTCTGCAGCTCCACCGGTGTTGATAAAGTGCATGGCAGTGGTAGCGGCATTCCTGAGGAAATCAGGAGTTCAAGTGTTTCCCTATGGGGACAGCTGTTTGGTGAGAGGTTGGTCCAAGGACCAAATGCTGTTCAGCATGTCTGTGCTTCAATCCATGCTAGGATTGCTTATTGCTGAGAGAGTCAATTCCATCACCTGTATAAAGGCTAGAATTCATAGGGGTGGGCTTGGATTCAATGGAAGCCAGGGCTTTCCTCCCTCCCTCATGCCAGGTTCCAGATGATGCCAGCCATTTCGTTAGACCTGAACATTCATCCTACCACAGGGATATGGAATTGCATGAAACTTTTGGTGCCTATGTTTGCACATGTACTTAGGTGGTCCCACGTGCCAGGCTTAAGCTCAGGAAGCTACAAGAAGAGCTGAACTTGGTGCATTCCCTGGTTTGTCATCCTCTGGACATGGTGGTTTGGGTGCCCACTTGAATCTTGGTCTCTCTGGACTGGTGAATAGACCCAACCATATTGTGTGGGGGTTGGAGCGTGGTTCCATTTGCCTCTCCTTAGCCTACTTTGAACTTAGTTATGGATGCCCACCTGGGATCACTGTAGCCTCAAGGCTTATGGTCTGCCCAAAATTTAACTCTCCACATAGATGTAAGAGAACTGAGTCATTCGATTAGCTTGTCATGCTTTCCTTCCCCATATCACTGGAAGGAATTTGCCAGTGCTTATGGACAATACTGCAATCATTTTTTATGTGAACAGGCAGGGAGGGGCCTGGTTGACTCTGCTATAGCAAGAAGCAATGCTGCTCTGGGGCTTTTGCGTCATCAACTCAATCCACCTCAAAGCATCCCACCTTCCAGATGTCCAGAACAGTTAGATGGACAAGCTGAACAGGTCTTTCACCAGCTACCACAAATGGTCTCTATACAGATGTAGCCAGTTTCGTTTGCAACAAAAATCAAAAGGAAGTGGCACAAGTTTTGTTCAAGAGCAGCTCACAGTACAGGTATTCAATTGGATGCTTTCCTGTAGCTGTGGATGGACAAGCTTCTGTACATATTCCCTCCTATTCCACTCCTACCCAGAGTGGTGTTGAAAATCAAGCAGAACCATGCCCATGTAATACTCCATAGCACCAGTGTGGCCTTGCCAACACTAGTTTTCCACTCTCTCGAGCCTCTTAATCAAGGTTCCTTTGTCTCTACTGCTGGTTCCAGACTGGATCTTTCAGAACCACAGTTGCCTCTTTCATCCCAACCTAGAGGCCCTTCCCCTGAAAGTCTGGATGCTCCGTGGTTGGCACCTCAGGAGGAGATCTGTTCTAAGTAAGTACAAGACAAGATTTTAAATCCTAAAAAAAAAAAAAAAAAAAAAAAGCTTCCACTAGCTATACTTTACCTAGTGACACAGAAGAGATTCTCCATCTGGTCCCAACAGAAGGGGGTTTCCTCTGTCTGGGCTCCAGTACATCACAGACCAGTGTTTCTCAATTTTATTTCCCCCCGGAACCCTTGCGCGCGCCCATGCCATACCCTCCGCCTAAAAAGTCGAGGAAATTTTCCTCTTTTCGGTGGCGTGCTCTCTGAGCTGTCTTCGGCAGCCCCATCAGCTGTCCGGCGGCGTGCAATTTTTGGTACTTTTGGTGGCACAGTTCCGCTTCTTCGTGGAACCCTTCAACTCAGCCCACGGAACCCTGGGGTTCCGCAGAACACCATTTGAGAAACACTGTCACAGACTATAAGGTCAGAAGTCTGGCCATCTAGTCTGACCTCCTGGACAGCGCAGGCCACAGAACTTCATCCACCCACTCCTGTAATAGACCCCTAACCTAAGACTGAGTTATTGAAGTCCTCAAATAATGATTTAAAGCTTCAAGGTACAGAGAATCCACCAGCTAGTGACCTGTGCCTCATGCTGCAGAGGAAGGCGAAAATCCCCCCACAGCTTACGCCAATCTGCCCTGGGGGAAAATTCTTTCCCTACACCAAATAGGGCGATCAGCTAAACCTGAGTGTGTGGGCAAGACTCACCAGCCAGACACCCAAAAAGAATCCTCTATAGTAACTCAGAACCCACCCCATCTAACATCCTATCACAGGTCATTGGGCATATTTACTGCTAGTTATCAAAGATCAGTCAATTGCCAAATTAGGCTGTCCCATCATACCATCCTCTCCATAAACTTATCAAGCTCAGTCTTGAAGCCAGCTAGGTTTCTTTCTTCCACTGCTTCCCTTGGAAGGCTGTTCCAGAACTTCACTCCTCTGAAACCTTTGTCTAATTTCAAGCCTAAACTTCCTGATGGCCAGTTTATATCCATTTGTTTTTTGTGTCCACATTAGTGCTGAACTTAAATAACTCCTCTTCCTCCCTGGTATTTATCCCTCTAATGTATTTATAGAGAGCAATCATATCTCCCTTCAGCCTTCTTTTGGTTAGGCTAAAGAAGCCAAGCTCTTTGAGTCTCCTTTCATAAGGAAGGTTTTCCATTCCTCAGATCATTTTAGTAGCCCTTCTCTGCAACTGTTCCAGTTTTAATTCATCTTTCTTAAACATGGGAGAGCAGAACTGCACATAGTATTCCAGATGGGGTCTGACCAATGCCTTGTATAATGGTACTAAAACTTCATGATTTGGAGACTACTTGTTGTACCTGAAACAGCAAGCTCTGGCCATTAGTTCCTCAGCTAGCTAGTTCTGGCATCTGTCTTGACTTTTCATCCTCTGATTGATAGTCTTTTTCCCCCCCCCCCCCCCCCGTCCCTTCATAATCAGATGTTTGAAAGGTGTGGAATGGTTATCTCCAAGTAGAGGATCCTATTCCCTTGGGACTTAAACTGATATTGACAAAGCTAATGGGACCTCTCTTTGAACTGTTGGCTACTTGTTTGTTACTCCATCTTTCAATGAATGTAGCATTTTTGGTGCCGATCACCTTGGCCAGGAGAGTGAATGAATTATGAGCTTTAGTATCTCTCTCCATATACAGTATTCTATAAAGATAAGGTATACCTACACTCTTATCCAAAATTTCTCACCAAAGTGGAGTCTTTCTTCTACATCAACCAGGCAATATATTTACCAACTTTCTTTTCTAACCCTTATGCTCATAGGGATGAGGAGAGACTCCATAAGTTAGATGTTAAGAAAGTATTAGTGTTTTACTTGGACAGGACTAACTCATTTAGATCATCGTCCCAATAGGTTGTGGTGATTGCCGACAAGATGAAATGATTTCCGGTCTCTTCTCAAATCTCATCTTTGATTTCCTCCTGTATGAGTTTGTGCTATGACTTGACCAGTGTTACTTCTCTGAACATTGCACATTCAACTAAATCGCTTGCACCTTCAGCAGCCTTTCTGGCTCACGTGTCTGCTCTGGACATTTGTAATGCGGCAACTTGTATGTACTGAAGGATCTTTACGTTACATTGTGCCCTCTCTCAGCAATCTAGAGATGATGCTAGTTTTGGACATGTGGTCCTTCAGTCATTATTCAGGTAGACTCTGATCCCACCTCCCAGATTGAACTGCCTGTGAGTCACCTGAAGTGGAATAGACGTGCAATCGCTTGAAGAAACTGTTGTTCCATAACATACTGTTCTTTGAGATGTTGCACATGTCCATTCCATGAGCAACCCTTCTTCCCCTCTATACCTGAATCTATCTGGTAAGAAGGAACTGAGGAGGGTTGGGGGCAGCTCTGCCCTTTGTACCATCACACATACCTAAAATGGAATGGAAACGTGCAACACATCTCAAAGAACAACAGATATGGAACAGGTTACTTACTATTTCTTCTTTCTCTCCAGTATTTTATTAATTTTCTGGAAGATTTTTCTGCTGGGACTTAGCATCTCAACAATCTTGTAAGATGGTGGTATCATCCCAGTTTTACAGATGGGAAAGTTGAGGTACAGAGAAATGTATTAACTTTACTTCACTGGGAACCAATTGCAGAGCTGGGAATAGAACGCTGTTCTTCTGCCTCTGCTTGAAGCAGAAACCCATTCTTCCCCTTTTCGACAGTGAGGTAATAATGATTGGGTGTAATTTTTCCTTTGTATTCTAACTTCTCCATGACAAGCATTTAGGGTTTCCACTGTTAAATGCCAGTTAAAAATTACAAAGAAACAGACATTTAGTTTTACTGGTGACAAATTTCTTATACTCCTTAACTCTGTAGTTAAAACTGTGTTCTGCAAATTCTGCACAGATATTGGCTACGTATTAGAATAAATATTCTGTGGATTATTTGGGAGATACTCTATGAACAAAATTCTTAAGCAGCTGCTTTGGTTCCAGGGTAAAAAGTGAGGACATTTAATTTGTGGATACATCAAGTATCTGCAGATTTTTGGTTTAAAACCCCCCCACGTAAGTAGAATGTGTTACTGGTTTCAGTGTGGATTCCAGTGGATAGATATTATTTTTTTGTGATACTACTTTTTGTGGTGTAGATACTTTAATATAGTTCAGTAATGCTCCAAGGATTGAATAGGAATGGAGACAACTCCTCCAGAGGGGTTCAGTTAAGGCAAGTTGGCTAGTCAGTTTGGGAAAGTTGTTCTGTAGATAGAGAGGGCTTTGTTCTTCTACATATAAATGTAGCCCCCTTACCTGTCTTAAGTAAATTTAATAGACTACATTTGATATTTTTGTATAATCTTATTAAATTGGCATATAGGAGCTGTATTCATATTTTGTAATGGTGTTTGTGATGCTGCTAAGTGAGTTTGCATTTTCAAAACGATGCTGGAAGTTTAACTGTATAAATATTGTTAATACAGTGTGCCAAAGTTAGCTCCAGTATAAACCGGCGCAACTCCATTGAGGACAACATATGGACCAAAGTTTCAGAGGTATACTGAATAGTCTTGCCAGGGTTGGAGATAATTTCCAAACTTGTAGACAAAGTTTATTGGCCTTGGTGATTGACAAAAGTGATAGACCTAATCACTACTCTACCTATGCATCCACTGTAGCCAACCAGATACTGGAGACAATAGCAAGGGAGTACAGTGGAACAGCAAGTCAGGGTAAGAGAAGGAGACTCCTATAATTTTTAAAAATTATTTTGGAATCCCCAAAATGTAGAGCCCTATTGGAAGGAATCTTATCTCTAAAGCTTGCTCTTCTGGTGTTTGTTTTTCTTTTTTTTGCCAAAAAAAGATGCATATAAGCATTTTATATCCAAATATTGGTCCCCAAATCTAAAAACACCAATATTAACATCTATGCACAGCCCGGATATAGTATCACTGGTGTGTGCAACATAAATTATTGTACACTTCTGTATTTGGACTTCTACTGGTCCAGACATTTTGGTGAGCCAAACATAAACAGGTAGAATTTGCAGAGCTCCTAATTTTGGTGGAAATTCTTAACTGATACACATTTCTTCCTTGCAGTCTTACCCCTTCTTCAGCATCAGGTAGCTGTTCCATCACATCTGTGAGTGAAAACTCCTATATAAAGGGGGTGGGGAGGAAAGAATGGAGAAGTCCTTTGTCAAAGAGGTAGAGGTGTAAATTTACTGAATCCATTATTACTTTGCTTTCTTCTAGGACTGATTCATGGTATACTCTTTCCTTGTCTGGGTCCACTTATGCAGATAGGAGAGAACTGCAGCAAATCCATGTCTGTTTCCCCAAGTCTGCTCAGTGTCACCTACAGAGGTCAGAAGAGACCTCCCTCTCCTCACCTGAAGAAGAGCTCTCTTCAGAGACCAAGCCCTTAGTTAGCAATAATGGATAACTATAATATTGTTCTAGTTGATGATATTACTGGGCCTGCTTCTACTCATTTTTTCTATAAATCAGGAATGAACCCCAAAAAGTTACTGAACTGCACCAGCATAAAACTTATGTGAGAACAGAACCAGGACCACTCCCCATTCCTGATAAAAAGAGCTCTAAAGTAGAGAAGGCATGTGACTTTCTACTTTCTTTATCTACAGTTTTAACCCTGTCAGGAGAGCAATGATAAGATTAAAAGAACCAGGCTTTCTTCCTACTATCTCTTCCTAATGGATTTCTTTAGGTAGGAGGGAAGAGGCTCAGACCCTAGACACTGAATTTGACCCTCCTTTATCTGAACTGGTAGAAGAGGTGCCTTTCTTCAGATACTGTGACAAGGAGAGTTCACCTTTGCAAATAAGTATGTAAAATCGCAACTCTTTCCCCACCCCCCCAAAATGCCAGAGATTTCAGATGAAGGAATGCAGTTGTGCCCTGTGTTTTGTTTAGTCACCTTTCTGTGGAAAAATATAAGCAAAACTACTTTAAAAAAACAAAACCCTGATAGGATTCATCCCAAACTGGCTAATAAACTAAATTCCACAGCACGTGAGAGAAGGTGGCAAATTTAAGTACTTTCCATTAACAAATGCCCACATTAAAGTTGCGTGCTAAACTTTAACTCTGCTACTTTTTGCATATGTGTTGTGCTACCCTTTTTTGGATCATATGCTATTATTTTATAGGTTGCATATAAGTTGTATGATACCCAATGAAAGACGAAAAAATGACATCTATTTACATTACTAAAACAAGGGGAAGTATGTAGTGATTGCAACATCTATCAAAACTAAAAATACCATCTTTTCTCTTTGGATACGAAATACTGATCATAAAAATTAGCAATATAAACAAATTATATGTAAATATATTATTTTTAGTCTCACTATTTGATGAGTGGACTTTCTTCATTTACTGCACAGAGTCCAATCTGAGCATTGAAGGACTGAAGTCCTACAGAAATAATGTGATTACATAATTAAAGGCTGTGTTGTAATATATATGCACAAAGAGACAGAAATAAAGTTGTGTATTCAGACTTTCTATGCGCTGATAGAATATGCTTCAGCCCTCAAAAATATTGGTATTTGGGACTTGTTTCTATGGTTATTGAAATCAATGGCAAAGCACTGGGTGACTTTAATTGTTTGTGCTTTAGCTTTTTTAGAATATTAGCTCTATTTGGGAGGTTGGAATGGGAATCCAAACCCATAGGAAAAATCAGTCTAATGCATTAGACAAATTACGTATGTTTAGTAAACCTTATTTATGACCTCTTTTTACAAATCCACTTGTAAAGAAGTCAGAAAGAGCCCAAGTAAAACACCTTAATAAATTCACATTAAATGTTGGTCTTCTAATGGTGCGGCTAGTTTTCCTCCAGTGAAGTGAGACCTGTATTAATTTTCAACATGATAGATTATCCTGAATGGACTTTCCTATCTGACAAATGATTATCTGTTGATTCAAATACTGCCAATAATTCTTTAAAATGCAGCATCAGTCTTTGACATTTTGACAGCCGTGGATGAAATCAACTAGGTTGGCAGGTGCCATAATGCAGAATGGTTTTATCATAAATCTGGGTAAGCAGATGTAAAAATATTAACTGGTGTTTTCACTTCTTAGTTTTCCAGAACAACAGATAAAATTAAGATTGTGTTTATAATCCGCACATATCTATATTTAAAAGCCAATGGCAGATATGTATGTTTAGGCTTCTTAAACTTCATTATAGTCAAGGAAGGTAATGATTGAGTTTTAGCAACAAAGCAATGACAATGAATTATTAAACATTTATTTGATGGCAGCACCCAAATGCCCCAATTGGGATTAAGTGGGTGGGAAACTATACAAATGTAATTAGTCTTCTTTAAACAAAAATTTTTATATATAGTTCTAATGAAAAATATTGCTTGGAAAATCCTGATGTCCTCTGTTCTCAGAAAAAGTGCAGCATGAGTGACAATACAAGCTTCCCTGCACCAAACCCTGACACAGAGAGGATCACCTTTACATATGGGAGGGCTATCTCCATTCCTTTTAATACTTGACTACTGCCATTTAAGGGTGCCACCAACAATGGTGGTGAATTCCTCTCCCTTGGGAACTGGTCTGACAACACCAAATTTTTCACATCTCTAGAATACTACTAACACTTTCTAGTCTTAAACAGGCCCTTTTCATCTGCATTTCTAAACAGTTTTACAAAGTGGATGTAGTAGTATTCTCCACATACAGCATGGTCATGAATCTGACCCTCTCTTGTATTGTAAATTGATGTGTATATATGTAAGATTAAATAAGAAATTTCAGTTTATATTATACTTAGGGTTGGCAGATTTTGACTTTTTTAATAGTTTCAACAGATAAAATGTTTTTTAATTTTTTCCATTTTTATTTAAATTTTCAGTTAGAAATTATGGGGGTGTCAGATAATAATTATGTAATGGCAGTAGACGCAGAGATTAAAAAAGTTAACAGTTGTAGAGCTTTAAAACAAATTGTCAACATCCCCACATGTCAAAATATACAAAAAAATTTCCTTAAATCAAACTCTTAAGTTCTCAAGCAACGTTTTTCTTATTTTGCCTATCCATAAATTTTTTTTATTATCAATGGAAATATTTTTTCATTGGTTTGTGTGTGTACAGTGAAATCAATATTTACAGATTAAAAATCTGATCCTTCCAAGACGAATTATACTACAGCAAGAGAGATAAGAACTGATATAATTAAGGCTCCTTAGGCTTTTCCACACTAACTTCCTGTTTTGTTGCTTGTAACTTTTCAGACCTTTCACCTACTTTTGCTCTTTAAAGAAGTGACTAAATATCCATGAGAAGATATGAAAAAGATAGGAAAAGGTGGGAGCCTGGAAAGAAGGGGGAAAAGGCCAAAAATATATAATATATATATTTTGGGGGGGGAGGGGGGGGGGGAAGTTGACAGTATACTTGGGTTAAAAAAGACCATAGAAATAGATATGATCAATGAGAAGGACAAGTGTAGAGTTCATTTAGAGAATGGAAAATGTTTCTTAGAGATCCATGATGTGGCTTTGAGAGCAAAATTTTGCCTTAATATTGTCCTATCACACCACAGAGGTCTTGGTGGGGAAAGAGATCGGGAGCAGCAGGTAACAAACTGCACTTCCCTTTAATCCCTACTAATACTAGTGTATACTTGATTATCTGTTTCCATAAGGTGGTGTCTTGTAAATGATTTTTTTCTATTTATATTTAGATGTAACTGAAAACAAAAGGAAACCCTTATATTTGTTTTATCTACAGTAAAAAGGTTTTTAATAAAGCTAATTTGTCTGAGTTTATTAAAAAGATTGAAAGGTTTCCATAAGAAACTATAAATACTAATGTATTATGGAATGTGAGTGAGCTGTCTGGGCCATAATTCAGACAAGATGAAAGAGATGCTGATTATTGGGGTGGAAAAAAGTATGAAAACTATGTTGCCTGCTCCCACTATTGAGAGGGGTTCACCCTTCCTTCATGAAGGAAATTTGCAATTCAGGAGTATTTCTTCATACTACTTTGCTCCTGCAGTTCCAAGTATCTTCCATGGGCCAAAGTGCTTTTTCCCATCTGCTTGTAATATGTTAATTACATCTGTTGAAGATGGGAACCTTGCTACAGCTTTTGACCTCCAGGTTGAATCATGGTATTGTGCTCTCGAGGGGCCTAATCATGAAACTGCTGAAGACTGACTACATAATGAGGTTGGTTAGAGAAATCACTGTAGATTACATGGCTTCCTGTCTGGCCAGTTAAAGGTGTCTGGTTGATCTATAAAGTCCTACATGACTTGGGTCACTTATTGGAAAGATCACCTCTCTCCTATGAAACAATGCAGCAGGTCCAATCATCTGATGTGTTCTCCGACCGTTCTCAGATTTGAATGTGAGGGGAGAGGGGAGTGTTCCCAACTGAGGCTCCTCAACTCTGGAGTTTTCCCTATTGGTCTAATAGAACCAGAGTTTCATCTTGCTCAAACTGGCAGATTCTTCGAGTGATTGCTCATGTCCATTTCACTATAGGTGTGTGTGGGCCTCTGTGCATGGTTACCGGAACTTTTTTCCCCTTAGCAGATCCTGTAGGGCCAGCTCCAACACCCGCTGGAGTCCCACGCACATGCCACGGTATATGAGGTGCTGCTGGCCCTAGCCCCCTCAGTTCCTTCTTTCCACCCGTGATGGTTGCTGGAACTTGCTTGCATTGCAAGTACTATTTCCCCTGTTTGGACTTGATTATTCTGTTTTGTAGTTATATAGTTTAGTTAAGTAGTTGTTAATAGTGCAGTCAGAGATAAGATAGTCCTGGCTAGGAGTTAGCGCGACTGGGGCATGCCCCGGTCACTGGGCTTTAAGCCGTGTGCCTCCTGCGAGAAGGCCTTCCCGCTCAGTAACCCCCATGACAGCTGCCTTAAGTGTTTGGGGGAAGCCCACCAGAAGGATAAATGTAAGATGTGCCAGGCTTTCAAACCAAGGACTCAAAAGGAGACAAATCTGTTTGAAAGCCTTGCTTATGGAGGCAGTGCTTCACCTGGCCTCCAAGCTGACCTGCTTATCTCAATGCTGAGTGTGGGGTTGGTACAGAATGTGCTGTTGGCACCTTCTGTGACTCGGCACCATGTTGCTTCCCTGGCATGGAGGAAGAAGAAGCAACGTGCAGAACATGGACACTCCCCCGCGCCATTGGTACGGGTGGGGTCGAGTACAGAAATGCACCGAGGTCAGCCCGAGGAGACCCTTTCCCCGGTGCCTGCATCTCCGGTTAGGGAGCATCCCCCGACTCCTGGGAGTGGGAGACCCCCTCTGTCTCTGCCGACGCCGTCAACACCGGAGGCTTTTCAGGTGGCAATAGCCTTGTTGGCCTTGCCTCTGCCGCCTTTACCCTGCCCTCCGCTGAGGGAGAAGGGGCTGGTGTCACAGGGGAAACCCACATTGGGTCCCCCTGAACGGTGGAGGAGATCCCCAGTACTGGGAGGAAGATCTCCCGCCGGATGGTCACCTAGGGTGGAGCAGCACCGCTCCCCTAGCAGTCGCTCCAGGTCGGAGTTGCCAACCTGACCTGCACCAACATAGGATGTGGAGTCTCCCTCCTGACGCCAACGTCGATCCATAGCACCAGGAACACCTCAAGTCAGGAGTCGGCACCAGTTGAGGTCCCCCACCAGGCGACGTTCCCCAGACAGCTCCCGTTCCTGCTCACCGGCGCTGAAGAGTTCGCCTGCATCGAGGCGGTGCAGAATCCGGTCGTCGGAGTCGGGCTCAGTACTGAGGAGTTCGCCTGCACCGAGTTGGCGCCGAACCTGTCACTGAAAAGTCATGGAACCGTGGGGCAAGCGGCGCGGGAAGTCATCGGTACCAAGATGATGCTCCGGTACTTCTAGCTCCTCGGTGCGTGATCCCGCTCATCGGCACCATTTGTGGCGCCGAAGGCATTCCTTGTCATCCTAGAGGTCGGCAGCGTCGAGGGGACATTCTCCAGTAAGACAGCACCCGTGACTTGGGACACTGCTCCCCCCCGCCAGCACAATACCGCAGGGCCAGGGCCTTGGACTCCGATGCTGCTTTGGGGTCTTCCTGGCGGGGGGGGGGGTAGTCATTGGGCCAGCCGACATCCACATAAGGTGCCAGAGCCCCCGTTGCAGATAGCCTCAAGGGCAGTGGCCACCCCAATGGCCTTATTGGGACCCTTGGGGTTTCCAGGTGGGGCTGGGACCCCAATAGGTTAAGTCCTTGGTGGTACAATCCATGCCTCTGGTACTGGAGAAGGCCCATCACCGCTTCTCGGATGATGAGTCAGACCTGCATGAGGGAACCTCTGCGGGTACTGCACATCGCCAGGAGGGGGTGCCACCTCAGGCTGCACCCCTGCAATCCTCCTCGCCGGATGAAGCAGTCTCCCAAGACCATTCTGCACCACTGGATGACTTCAGGACACACCAGGAGCTGCTCAAGAGGGTTGCCTCCAACTTGGGGCTGGAGGTGGAGGAACTCAAAGAGGCTGCAGACAGTCTCTTTACTGTGCTGGTGGCGGCAGCCCTCCCGGTCCACGAAGGGGTCCTCAAAATAGCAAAGGCCCTGTGGCAAACCCCTTCTTCGGTAGCCCCGACGTCGAAGGCAGCCAAGAAGAAATATTATGTTCTGGCCAAGGGGTTTGAGTATCTGTTTATCCATCCTGCCCCTGGGACCCTGGTGGTTGATGCTGCTAGCCAGAGGTATAGGCAGGGCGCAGCCGGGGTCAACTCCCAAGAACGAGGACAACAAGAAACGGGACTTGTTTGGGAGAAAAATTTATTCGATGGCAATCCTAAACTGAAGGCTTGCCAATCAGCAGGCTCTCCTGGGCAGGTATAATTTTAACCTGTGGGACTCCCTGAGACGCTTTGCTGAGTCCCTGCCTCAGGACCAAGCCATAGACATTAATACTATCGTGGAGGAGGGGTACAGCGGTAGCTAGAGCAGCGCTCCAGGTGTCTTTGGATGTGGCTGACTCGGTGGACAGGGTTATTGCCTCCGCCATCTGCATATGAAGGTGCTCGTGGCTCCAATCCTCTGGGCTGTCCCAAGAGGTTCAGCAGTCCATCCAGGACCTTCCCTTTGATGGGTTGGCCTTTTTTTTGGACCAGACTGATGTGAAATTGCACGATCTGAAGGACTCGACAGCCACGCTTCACTCCCTGGGCTTTTATATGCCTCGGTCTTCTAGGCATCAGTCACGTCCCTCAGATGCAGCAGCAAAGGTTTCAACCTAGGCCATTCTAGTCCTATAGACAACGGGACAGGAATAGGGGTCTAAAAGATGAAATCAGCCCATGAGTTCATCCTCAGCCCCCCAACAGATCCCCCCAGGAGATCAGGCAATCAAAGGAGGCACTTTTGACGGTGTGCCCGAGGGTGGTGCCCCGACCGTTCTCCTGGATCCATCCCACCCCTTTTTAAACTGCCTAGCGCCTTTCCACTCAGAGTGGGTCAAAATTACTTTGGACCACTTGGTCCTTGGGGTAGTTTCAGTGGGGTATGCCCTGCAGTTTTTGTGTACTCCCCCCAACAACCCTCCCCCTCTGTCCCTCTTCAGGACCCCCCTCACAAGCAACTCCTCATACAGGAGGTGGAGACCCTCCTAAGCCTGGGAGTGTTAGAAAAGGTCCCTCAGGACATGAGGGGGAAAGGGTTCTATACGAGTTACTTCCTCATTCCCAAGGCGAAGAGGAGTCTGAGACCAATATTAGACCTGTGTCATCTAAACAAATATGTCAAACGACTCAGGTTTTGCATGGTCTCCCTTGCTTCCATAATCCCTTCCCTGGAGACTGGTATGCCACCCTCGATCTCCAGGACATATATTTTCATATATCTATCCTCCCCAGCCACAGGCACTTCCTTTGCTTCATGGTGGCTGGCTTCCACTACCAGTTCACAGTCTTGCTCTTTGGCCTATCTTTGGCCCCAAGGGTATTTATCTAGTGTATGGTGGTAGTGGCTGCCCACCTGAGATGAAAAGGTGTGCAAATTTTTCCATACCTGGACAATTGGCTAATCAGGGGCAGGTCCAAGTCCTAGCTGCAGAATAGCGTGACCCTCACTTGCTCCACGTGCCACAGGCTGGGCCTATTCATAAACGAACAGAAGTCCACATTAACCTCAGTGCAATGCATAGAGTTCATTGGGGCTACCTTGGACACTTCCCAGACCAGAGCCTTCCTGCCCCAGCCACACTTCGAGGCGACGATCTCCATCTCCCAGCTGCACCGATGCCCCACGACAAGAGCCAGGCATTGCCTGCAGCTGTTGGGTCACATGGCAGCCTGCACCTATGTGGTGAGACTCGCTCATCTGAGACTCAGACCGCTTCAGGCATGGCTGGCCTCGGTATGTGTCCCAAGCAGACACCCCCTGGACCAGTTGCCCCGCCCGTCCTAGCCTCCCTTGACCGGTGGAGGACCCTCCGGGCAGTGCTGATGGGTGTTCAGTTCGATATCCCCTCGATTACCCTAATTTCCGACGCCTCGGACATAGGATGGGGGCCCATATCAGCGTCAGCCTTGGCACTCAGGATCTGGTTGAGAGAGGAGAGGCACCTGCACATCAATGTGAAGGAGCTGCAGGCCATTTGCCTAGCGTGCAGAGTATTCCTCTACTTCCTTATGGGCAGGGTGGTGCAGGTGCTGACGGACAACACCATGTTCTACCTAAACAAGCAGGGGGGAGCATGCTCCGCAGCCCTCTGCAGAGAAGCTGTCTGCCTGTAGGACTTTGCCGTGAGGCACAATTTCCACATCATGGCCTCTCATCTCCCGGGAGTGAGGAACAACGCGGCGGACCACCTCAGCAGGTCATTTCTACCCCACCACAACTGGTTGCTACACCCAGAGGTGGCGTCTATGATCTTCCGGAAGTGTGGTTCTCCCCAGGTGGACCTGTTCATGTCAGCCTGGAACAAGAAGTGTCCACAGTTCTGCTCTCTCCGGGGTTGAGAGACCGGGTTGATTTCTGACGCTTTCCTCATGGACTGGTCGGGGAGCCTCATGTACACGTTCCCACCCATTCCACTCCTGCTCAGGGTCCTGCTAAAGATCAAGAGGGACAGAGCGGATGTTATACTGATTGCTCCAGCCTGGTCAAGACAGCATTGGTTCAGCATGCTGCTGGACCTCTCGATCGCCCCACTCCTGGAGCTCCCGAGATGGTGCGACCTCCTGTCCCAGGACCACAGTCGCTTACTGCACCCAGACCTGAACTCCCTGCACCTCATGACCTGGAGACTCTGTGGCTGACGGAAGGTGAGAGAGCTTGCTCAGTGCAGGTCCAACAAGTCCTACTTGGCAGCCGGAAAACTTCTACGCAGGTCATGTATCAGGCTAAGTGGAGATGGTTTACCTGTTGGGTGGAGTCCGGGGTATCCTGCCCAGCCTCTTGCCTATACAGGTGATCCTGGAGTATCTGCTCCAGCTAAAGCTCCAGTGTCTGGCAGTGGCCTCATTGAAGGTTCACCTGGCGGCCATTTCGGCCTTCCATCAACCACTAGAGGGGAGATCGCTGTTCTCCCACCTGATGTCTGTCAGGTTCCTCAAGGGGATGGAGAGGCTTTATCCGCAGGTCCGTGACCCAGTGCCTCCCTGGGATCCCAACCTGGTCCTTTCGAGACTCACAGGGGCCCCCCCTTCGAACCTATGGCTTCATGCCCTCTGCTCCTGCTTCCATGGAAGGTGGCCTTCCTGGTGGCCATTACCTCTGGTAGGAGGGTCTCCGAGATTAGGGCACTGACCTTGGAGCCCCCTTATACGGAGTTTTATAAAGACAAGGTTCGGTTGAGGCTGCACCCAGCCTTTCTTACCAAGGTGATTTCCCAATTTCATTATAATCAGGATATTTTTCTCCCCGTGTTTTTTTCCAAACCTCACGGTTCGGAGGAGGAGAGGAGGTGGCACTCACTGGACGTGAGATGGACCCTGGCCTTCTGCATTGAGCGCACAAAGCCATTCCGGAGATTGACGCAGCTCTTCGTTGCAGTGGCAGACCGGATAAAAGGCTCAACTGTCTCCACCCAGCGCATCTCCTTGTGGATTACGTCCTGCATCAAGTTCTGCTATGAGCAGGCGAAGGTACCGCTTCCGGGTACCATCACAGCGCACTCAACCAGAACCCAAGCTTTGTCTACAGCCTTCCTGAAGAGAGTGCCCGTGCAAGACATCTGCAAAGCCGCCACCTGGTTGTCTGTGCGTATCTTCACGTCCCACTACTCCATCGTCCAACAGGTGAGAGAGGATGCAGGATTTGGCAGAGCAGTGCTGAGGGCAGCTCATTTGTAACTCCAACCCACCTCCAAGGTATTGCTTGTTAGTCACCTATAGTGGAATGGACATGAGCAATCACTTGAAGAAGAAAACAAGGTTACTTACCAGTAACTGCTGTTCTTTGATATGTGTTGCTCATGTCCATTCCGCAACCCACCCCCTGTCCCCACTGCTGGAGTTGGCAGAAAGAAGGGACTGAGGTGGCGTAGGGCTGGGAGCACCTCGTATACCGCGGCACGTGCGCAGGACTCCAGGGGGTGCCGGAGCCGGCCCTACGGGATTTGCTAAGTGGAAAAAAGTTCCAGTAACCATGCATGGAGTGGAATGGACATGAGCAACACATCTCGAAGAACAGCAGTTACTGGTAGGTAACCTTGTTATCTTTCAATCCAGAAAAAGCTCTTTAAGTGTGATCAGTGTAATTTATTTGAAGGTTCGAAGAGTTGAAAGATTTTGAGGCATACTCCGTATTTAAATGAACTTGGTCACCCATCAGCTTCTTTTAGTACCATGAAATAGTGAAATGTCATGATGTAGAAACAGGAAAAAAGCTCCTTTTCCAGTCTGCACTGTGCAATAATTAACTGGGTATCCAAAGTAAGCTGCTAATTCAAAGGCCAAAGGTTTGAGACTTGTCTGAATTGTTTTCCTGTGTATATTTTAACTAAATGCTAAATTAAAATAGAGTAAAATGTTACTTCTTGCTCTAACAAGGCTCAGGCTCATGACCTTTGGATTAGTAAAACAGCTCTTTTACTGTAACTAGTCAGCCACAAAGGATTATGGGGAACTAGGGCATTTTCACTACACTGCCAGACACAAAGGGATACAACTACAGTTTTGCTGCAAAAGTTAAATGTTAAAAAGTAAAATGCTAAGGAACAAAAGGGTTTTTGGGGAAAAATTTGAGATGTAACCTGTTGTTTACTTTAATTGCTTTTGTATCTGTGTTTTTACGGTGATACTTAAACATATATATTTATCTTTAAAAAGCCCTTCTAATTCGCCAGAATTTACAGAGGGTATGTTGTATAGCTCTGCATTTAAACCTTACAAACAACTTTTCCAGTGGAACTGTAGACAAGATGAGTTAATTTGTCCCATTTCTTCTATATGCCCTGCAGCTTAATAGATAGAGCAGTTATACTACTATTCTAAGTACTGTGTTTGAAAATTTTATGTAACAAAAAAAAGTCAATTTTTACATTATTTTTCAGTTAAGACCTATTCTTGAGAAATGCTGATTACCCTAATTTCCTATAGTTTTCAATACAGTAGCTCAGCAGTAGATACCTTCTTGCAGGCATGGGTCCTTGAAAAAATTATCTTGACCAAAAAAATCTCAAATTCTGGAACAGCAGATTGTTAGTCATTAGTAGTAGCAATAGAAAAATGACATTGATTTTGATGTCTTTCAAAACAAACATTAAGCTATTTAATGACAAGTATTATCAGCAACAGAAGGTGCCCTGTGTTGCCTTTCCCCTTACTGAAAGTTCTAACTCTGAAAAGTGGCTGTAAAAATGACATTACAGATTTCCTTCACTGATATTTCTAGAAAGTATCTTCATTCTACAAGTAAAAAGATTTTTTTCTAACTTCCAGCCTTTCGATCACAGCCTCTGTTGTGAGCATCAAGCTCGGTTCTTTCTACCTTGTGTATTTTTACCAGTAGTAAAGGTTCTGTAATTAGGACTGGGTACAGTTCTCATTGAAGTTAATATGAATTTTGCCTTTAACTTCATAGAAAGCCCTTAGTCTGCAGTCCAGAAAATAAAAATTGCTGTCTCATACACCTCTACCACATTCCCATGCTTGTGCAGCAAAAACTAGGTGTTGTTTACAGGGCTACCTGCACCTCTGTCCCCTTTCATGATTTCTCTTGAGTCCACCCAGTATCAGGCTTCATGTCTTTACCTCTCCTGTGGTGGAATCACAGGAGTCTCCCACACTCAGAGCAGGCTCTGGGCTACAGTACCTCGTGTATCAACTGTGCTTACCTAGCAGATCCAACTGAATTTTATAGCTGCAGTCTTCCCTTCAGGAGTTTGTGACTAGTGGTATTTGGTGACCAAAGCAGCCTTTTAAAAACCAGAGTGTTGTTTATTTTAACTGTAGAAACAAAGCATTAAAGGATAAAGGATTTTAAAACAACAAACAATCTACACAGGTCTGTTTTACCTAATGGCTTACCATTCCCTGATAGTAGCCTAGGCAGATCTCCCTTCCTCAGACATGCCAGTGAATACCTGTGTCTTAATCTTGTTCCCCCGAACAACTCCCTCTCTTGAGAGAGAATCCCTTTTAAAATTACCATCATCCTTTTGATTGTGTGTGTTCCTGAGCTTAAACCCTTCCGGGAAAAACTGATTTGCAAGTTGGCTGGTGAGAAGGTGAAGTCTTCAAAGCTACCACTTTGGGCATTGTCCCTTAGCAGCCCTCTCGACTATGCTGAGGGATGGCTTATCATGAGCCATTCTGCTTTCTTCCTACTTGTTCTTCCTTACAGCTCCCAATTAAACTAAACCCAAATATTCATGCAGTAAATATCCCAATAGCTAGGTCGACACACAGTATTAATCAATTATTACAGAGCAGCTCCTCCTCCATCATGCTGGGTCTCATCGCTCTCAGACACGTGCTTCCTTTCACAGACCTAGGTCAATTAAGCAGCCATATCATAAGAAAGAGGTTTTGCATATCTGCTAAAGAGACTTGGGCACAAAATTCATGAAACAGGACCAAATTTCAGTTTATTAAGCGATGGTTATCTCCAACTCTGAGGGAAATACAAATCAAAATGGTATAGGATTAATCCAGCCTCTTCTAACCCTATACTATTAACACTGCCCTTTCTCCTTATGGCTGAAACAGCTGTTTGCATTATGGTTTCCTGATATATACTTAATGGTTATGTCCCTATTCGGGGGGCTTCCTGGACTTGGATCCAAAAGCATACAACAGGCTTTTAATTCATGTGCCACTAACCCCCAAGTATTAATTCATATACTTCTCCAAGTGCTTTTGATGGACTGTTGCTGTCATCTCTGTGGGCAATTGATTTGGGCTGCTAAGAAAATAGATACTAGGTAAAATTGTCAAAAGTGTCTAAGTGATGTAGGAGAGAAAGTACTATTTGCCTAAGTGACATAGGCACTTCCGAGCCTAAGTCTAATTGAAATCCACCATTAATGTTATGTCATTCAATGTTTGCCCCATTCGCAAGAAAAAAAGATAATATATCATCTGTCGTACGTTTTATTTAGTTACATCTCTTTGGCAGTTAAAAGTGACTCCAGTGGGAAATGAAATTAAAATAGTAATTTGTTGAACACACTAACTTGAACATTAGGGGTGGGGCTGGTAGCACTGCTTATTTATTAAGATTGCCCGACACTTCCATTTGTAAGATCCTATTTTTAATTGCTTAGAACTTTGCCAAACTTTAACTGTTTGGGCTGAAATTTTGCAGGCAGAGAGTCTAACTCAGGCTGAAAGTTCTTTGTTTTTGTTTTTTAAATTTCAGCCCAAATGGTTTATCCATTTCTGAAAATGAGGCTAGTAAAAATATGTTGTTTTGCCTATGTTAAAAAGTTCTGGTGCTCTTTCTTTTTGTGCCCCCATGCTTTGCAGCAGGGACTTGAAATTTGGCAGGGGGGGATGGCCTTTGTGTCATGGATGTACCTTTTGCTATCCTTCTGAAAGTTCACCTAAATTTGGCCAAGCTATAAGCCTTTGAAAAATTGCAGCAGGAACATGCTCAGTGAGGATAGAATCTTCATAGATTTTAGCTGTTAAGCTCTAGCAAGTCTCCACTGAGCCAAACAGGTTCTAGTCCTGACCGGACTGCGAATGCACCATCGCACAGAGTGACTGAGCAAGCTCCAGCCCAGGATGATGAGGGTCGGAAGGACTTTCCCTGTAATGCTTTCCACCTGCTTCGAGCTGAGGTGGTGCTGGGCACAAGAGCAGGGAGTCTACTGGCACCCAGGCTATCTGCTGCAAATGCAAAGTGGACAAAAACTGGTCTGAAGAGAGGGAAAAGAATAGAGAATGGGATTGGAGGGAGGAGAGAAACAATGACAAGAAGCTGGAGGGGGAGGCTGCAACTGGTAATCACATAATTGGGGGAAGAGAACACAGCTCAGACAAGGAGCTGGGAGATGAAATGGGGGCAAGGCAGAGGGAAGATAGATCTGACAAGGAGCTGAGGCACTGGGGAAGAACTGGGACTGGCTGGGCATACAGACTGGGACCAAGAGCTGGAGGAAGGAGCCAGAGAGGGAGATTGAAATTGGATGAGACTGGGGAGGGAGACTAGGACTGGGAACCAGTGGGTGGCAGGGAGAAACACATCGGACAAAGAGCCAGGAGGAGGAAGTGGGATGGGTAAGGCAAGATGATTGGGACTCGATGTGGGGAGGGGTAAAGACTGGCAGTTGGGTGAGGGAGATAGGGGCTTGGAAAGCAAGTGCAGAGGTGGAAGACTAGGACTGGCTGGGTAAGATGTCTAGGATGAGAAGCCTGAGAAATGGAGACTGGAACTGGCTAGGTGAGGAGAAAGGATTTGCCAGAAGAAGCTAGGAGTGAGGAAGAGACAGGAATGGGACAGGGACAGGTTAGAGGGAATGGGGCAGAAAAGATCAAGCTTGGAGAGAATGGGCAGAGAGTCTGTTCCACTACAGCACACTTCTCTCCACAGCCTGGAGTGGAAACCAGGATGCCTGAGTCTCCCCATTCCTCTGCTATCAGTAAATATCTGTGCAACCTACTTGCAAAGTATCCACTAATGTTTCTCATTGCCTTCTAGTGCTGGTCCACATACGGCAGTGGTCCCCAAACTACTTAGGGCGTGCCCCTCCCTTACCCGTCCATGTCCTCCTGCCTCCCCCTAGCTGGGGCTAGGAGGGCCACAGTGGCTGAGGGTGCTGGGGACCGAGGCTACAGCCAGCAGCTGGGCTGTGGAGGCTGGTGGCTGAGGCTGGGAGTGGGATCAGGGTCTGAGCTGGGAAATGCGTACCACGGTTGGGAGGCAGAGCTGAGGCCAGAGCCAGGGTTGGGGGCTGGGGCTGGAGCAGAGCTCGGGGCAGAGGATGACAACCTATTATTGCTATTAATTACTCCATTAGTTCATGTGGCAGAAGTCCATGCAGTGTATCTAAAAATTCTAACCCTGATGATGACCCGTATGGGTATCAATATCATTCCACATACTGAAATTTCTGCTATTTCAGTTTTTCAGTCTAGGAAAAAATAGTATGTAATCATGTAATTAAAGACTATCATAATGCATATGCATAAGGGGGTGAATTAGGGTTGCACTGGCAAAATTAATTCTGGCATTTCCCAACTTTTGAATGCTTGACATTGTAACCTTATTAATGTTCCTTTATCATATGTTGTGTGTAATATTTATATACATTATACATATACGTACGCTAAATATTTTTCCGTGAAGATAATATATGGCCTTAAAATTCACTGATAGATAAAAATCCACAATCTGAGGAGAGGTAAATTCGCAAATCCCCTGAAAAACTGCCTCTAAATCAAGTTTTTAAGCCATGGTCTGCCACTAGTAACAGTTGTTTGCAGTCTTGTTGTAGCCATGTTGGTTCCAGGATTTTAGAGAGACAGAGTAGATGAGGTATTTTTATTGGACCAACTTCTGTCGTTGAAAGAGACATGCTTTTGAGCTTATACAAAGTTCTTCTTCTGCCATGGGTTCAATAAAAGATATTACCTTACCCATCCTGTCTCACTAGTAACAATAGTATAGAACGGCACCAATCTGAAGGCAATAGCAAAACGCCCATTGATTTTAATATGAGCAAGATCAGTCTTAAGTTAAATGTAAGAAGTTAGAAATTTCTTTTTTGTTTTAAGAGGCTGTACAGTACAAGACACTTAACACTAATGATTGACTATGGTATATCACCAATGTTCAGATACTGGTGCCTGCAGTCCTTAGGCAGGCAAAATTCCCACTGATTTCATTAGGAGTTCAGTTTGTTTCTTCATCACCTGATTCTGTAGCCAGTCTTTAAGCAATGCCTTTCACTTCAGTGAGAAACAAGTCACATGCCACCAAATTCTGTAGCTCCCTCCTCTACAAAGCATGTAATTCTGAAAATATGTATAAAAATTCAGTCCAAATAAAGAACTGTTAGGAAGACTAATGCTTCTTATTTGTCCTTATTTGTTTTTCACTTCAGGCACATGCAAATCAAGCAAGTATAAATATACAGATTGCTCATAAAGTGGAAAAAAAAAACCCCAACCTTTAGATTTTGTATGTTGTGGGTTTTTTCTTTTTTCTTTTTGCATTAATGTCATGGCTTATTTCAGGATGATCTTTGCACAAATTTCATATGAAGACATGTGGAGAAAAATTGGAGCCCTTAAGTAAAATGTCCATTTTTTTAAAAAGCCGTGTTTAAGATATCTCAGCCTTACCTTAACCCATTCAATCTGCACTAGGAAAGTGCTTGAGTTATTTTAAAAATAAATTAATTGGAAACA
Source organism: Emydura macquarii macquarii (assembly GCF_026122565.2). Taxonomy (NCBI): domain Eukaryota; kingdom Metazoa; phylum Chordata; order Testudines; family Chelidae; genus Emydura; species Emydura macquarii. The sequence goes on from NW_027131390.1 coordinate 76,551,478, forward strand.
CTTCTTTTACTGTTGCTTCCTTTCCATAGTACAAATTATACCTATTGCTTTTAGTCAAGGTCAGACCAGGATACCTGAATGGCACAAGACAGTGAGAAAAGATGAAATTAGGATGAAATTCCATTTCTAAGAAGCAGAAATTGATAGTAAATATATTGCTTGCTTAATGGCCTAGATTCAAACTATCAATTTTACATTTCCCTCACTGCATATTTATATACTTCTGTGTGGTGAACAGTTACAATTCCAAGTATAGTAGATGTGGTTATTGTTAAACTATGCGGTTTTCCTCCATTATAGGACAAGCACAAAATGTATATGAAGATTTATTTTGCTACCCTGTCTCTGTTAATTTCATTTGAAGGAGTTTCTGCTATCAATATATTTCTTGCACGCTTCATACTTGTTGTTTATAACTGATTTAAATTTACACTGCATTCTGATAAAATGATGGGTTGAAAGAGAGTTATGAGTGAAAGAGCCCAGATTAGACAGTGGGAAATACTTTAGCTGCTAGTAGCATTATTACTTGCATCTTAAACAACCACCACCAAAAGCTGGAACCCTTTACAATTAGATAAATGTGTAATGAATGGAAAAGGAGGAACACATTAGAAATCCTTTCATGAAGAAATACATTATTACTCAAACTGGAAGAACAGCTGCAAATTTGAGAAAATTCCCATCCTTTGCAATGTTCTCACTATGGAAGTAGCATCAAGTTGTCTGTGCAGTCCTGCCTATGTATTTTCTTAATCAGTTGGGTTCAAATGTCTCCAGCTTTCTATTTTCATTTTCAAATATTGTATTGCTCCTCCTATAACACATCCCTTTTCCAGTCTGTATGTTCTAAAGATGATTCTCCTATTCTGTTAGTCAGATATTTTGGGAGGGATTATACTAACCAAGGCTTTCATTCTTATTTTGAGATCATAATGGTTAGGTGGAACACCAAAATGATTGGTGACAGGCGGTCTCTGCAAGAAATATATAGTTTCCTGAAAAGTATAATGACAACAAGAAAAAAAAAATGATTTAAGAATTGTTAAAGAACAGCAGAGTGAGTTCAGGGTGAGTCTGAATGAGGTGGGGACTGCTTTGTGGCTTTCTAATCTATGCTGAAATTGGAATCAATAGTGGCCCTTTACATAAATGTCATTCACGTGTCCTGAGACATGACTACTTCTACTTATGAAAACTACTGTTGACAGCACCCTTAGAGGAGAGATTGCTTATAACAATGACACTTATTTGGGTACACAATGAGTTTGATCACTTTTGCAAAGGGGATCAGGGAACTTAGCCTGCTCTCATGCAAGTTCATGGGAGTTTTACCTTTGATTTCAATAGAAACAGAGGTGGGCCTCAGGTGAATATAAGAGGAAATTGATTGTACTGTGAATAGTTCCAGAACCCCTCAAAAACATAACATAGGAAGTGAAGTTGCTGTCACATAAAAACATGGTGGGTTGCTGTAAAGCAGACACTCTAGAATAAATGTGACTTTTTAAACTGGAGAATTGCAGTGAAGCCCATGGAAGGAAGCCACAGAGCTTTTATCCTCTGTGTTGAACAGTTACCTACAGAGAGACTGGGACATCTTGTACTTCAGATCCGTATAGCTTGTCTGCTATATCAGCCTATAATTCAGAGGAGGAACGTAGACAGCTGTCCTATGTGTATGATATATTTAAAAAAAAAAAAAAAAAAAAAAACCTTTACAGGAAAAGGTGCAGTGAACATAATTTGGCAAGGTGGCATTGTTAATAGAGCCTGTAAATTACTTTATCTTTGGAAAAAATGTGAGTTCTTCCAAGGACAGGATTGCTAAACATCAGTGGTGATTGCAGTTCTGTTTGTGCACAATGGGGCAGATCCCCAGCTGGGCAAATTGTAAGGGTCAGTTCATGTCAGCTGAGTTTCAGGCCCTCAAACTGTAAAGGTGCCTACATCTCATTTTGCTCAATGTTTGGTCTGTAGTTAGTAATATAGCAATCTCAACATTTCTACAAGCTTATTAAGAGTTAGTTCTGCTTTGAGACAGGACAGGAAAAGTGAACTCTGGTCAAAACTCAATCCTTTTAATTTTTAACTTCACTGCTCAGGGCACTTCTTTAATTAGTAAGCGATATGTCCAATCCCTGTAAATTAAAGCTTTCACAGCTTTTCTGAGTGCTTGCTTACAGGAAAACAAGGAAAGCAAACATTTCCCAATCTGTATTTTGCATTAAAACAAGAGTAAACAACTGAATGTGCTGTATTTACTCTAAACTTCTAAATGGAGTAATTGCATTTCCTTAAACCTAAAGTAATCTTTGCTGATAACAACTATCTTTGAGATCAGTTCACTGATGGTAAAAGAGAGCAGGGAGCTAAGCATGAGAACTACATAAATAGAAGTGATCCTTGGAGCTATTCTTTAGTTACATTTCTTATACCATCCTTTCCCTCTAGCTCAGTGGTTCTCAACCAGGGCTATGTGTACCAGTCCGGGTACATAGAGGTCTTCCAGGGGATACATTAACTCATCTAGATATTTGCCTAGTTTTATAACAGACTACATAAAAAGCTCTAGCAAAGTCAGTACAAACTGAAATTTCAAACAGACAATGACTTGTTTATACTGCTCTATATATTATATACTGAAATATAAGTACAATATTGATATTCCAATTGATTTTTTTATACTCATATTGTAAAAAAGATAGTGAAGCAATTTTTCAGTAAGAGTGTGCTGTGACACTTCTGCATTTTTATGTCTGATTTTGTAAGCAAGTCGTTTTTAAATGAGGTAAAGGTTGGGGTATGCAAGACAAATCAGACTCCTGAAAGGGATACAGTGGTCAGGAAAGGTTGAGAATCACTGCTCTGGCTGACTCTGGCTTTGAGGTATTTTGACCTGATTCTGCTTTCCTTAGGCAGCCAAACTCTCATCCAAGCCTCATTTGTTGGTATAGGGATTGCAAAAATGATGTCCTTTGTTTAGCTGATGTGGTTCAGTGAAGAAAAAGGACTTCAGATGAAGAAAACACGGCTTCTCTAGTGTCGCCTTGTGCGGAGATCTTTCCCAAAGATGAGCTGTTATCCTGGCTTTGTATTTTACTGTCTCACAGCACTTCAGCAATAGGAACAGCCGAGCTGATTCATTACTTAATTGGACTCAATTAGGGGAAGGGCTGACCTTTAAGGAAGAAACCCTTCGAATATATCTGTGATTGAATAAAGCAACTTCAATAAAGGAACAGAAACTTATCAAAACCCAGCCTCCACTGAACTAGCTGTAAGTGACCAGAGTTTGTCTTTTGCACAATTATCCAAGTTCATATTCACACGCTCATATTGGGGAATCAATGATCTTTCTCACAGCTAGAGGAGGAAATGTAGACAATGCGTTTGACTCTCAGATTAAGTAAGAACTCCCCTGGTTTTTCTGCTGATCTCAATTAAAATCTCTAGATCCACCCAAGATAAAAATACTTTTTGAAAACTGCATGTCCCGAATTAACACAAGCATCTTACGGCAGACGAAGGCACATCCTATTATTCGCTAACTAGCTGGGATTCCGAGTGGCTGGCTTAGGTTATCCTTAACCCTGTCTTCCTTTTAGTTCATGTGGTAGTGCCTGGTAGTGCCTGGGCGTGAATGGGTCAAACTGTTCCGTTCTAATTAAATGTAGCCAATCTGTGTGTTTGCTTTTCAGACACCCATTTCTATAGAGAGGATCGGCTGTACCCCTGTGTGGATCCCTTCCTACCCCTCCCCTAGGCGTTGTAGTGGGATTAAAACAGCGGCGGCCCCATACACAAACGCAGCTGGTTCCGTTTGGTCAGCCTGAGACTTGCTGTGAAACTACGACAAGAATTCCAGTAAGTTGGCAACATAACACAAAGAAAACAACAATAGGAGAAGTCCTTCCGTGCAGAAAGGAATGTTTCAAGCACCGTTCTCCTACAGTGAAAGGAGACAGGGAGGGAGGGAAGGAAGGAAAGAGGAGAGAGATTTGAAGAGGGCCGTTTTTTTCCCCCTCTCAGCAGCTCTGGATCTTGTGATGGAGAGATCTTATCCTCTCTGTGATTCAGAGGTGCCAGGAAGCTCATTGAATATTCTGATCTGCCCCAGTGTTTCTTGTGGCTTGACCCCGGTGCTGTGTCGTACCACTACACCAAGCAGCCCTGAACCTGCATAAATCACAACCCTGCAAAGCCTACACTCCACATCTTATCTTTCTTTCTTATTTTCCGCCCCCCTTCCTCCTCCAGCATGATAGATATTAGAAAATCCTTACGGAAACGTTTGTGGGATTAGTGTCCTGAGCGATCAAGGCAGAGAAAAATCGCTAACTCCTAATAAATAACAAAACATGCGTGGAGAACTTTTGAAAAAGTATAAATTACAGGCACTTTGGGAATTAAAGTCTGTGACAGGACCAAGGAAAGTTAAGTAGTGTTTCAGAAATGCCTGTTAGACTGCAAACAATCACTGCAGTTTAATAGAAACGGTATAAAGGTTATGCAGAAAATATAAGGAGTCTGTATAGATGGGACAATTAAAACGAATAGGACAAATCACGTTGGGAGAAAAATGCATTTATCTCTCTCATACCAGGATTTATGCAGTAATCCCTTGATCCTAAAATACACCAGTGTGTTGTATTTCACATAGGAGGAGTGTGGATGGCTAAGTGAAGTTCACCACCTAAAGTTTTGTCATAATAAATTTCTTCTTTAAAGGGCGCCAGTCCACTTTGAGTCATGATAAACCACATGATTAACTCCTGAGCAATTTTACCAGCATTAAAAATCATGTAATATAATTTCTGTGTGATACTTCCAGCATTACCTTCCCACCACAATCTTCTGACAGGCTCCAAAAATACTTTAACCAGATTAGATTAGAAGGTAATCTCGGAAAAATGCAAACATACCCTGCCTTTCCCCTTTCGAATCATCTAGTTTCCTACAGCAGTCTTGTAGTGTTCCTGAAATGGCAACACTAATTTATGGTGGATGGATGTTTTCACCCGTGATTTATTGTGTACCTGTGACACAAAGGCCCTTTAGCAAAGCGAGAATCATCACTGTACCCTCTGGTGACAAATTAAGAGCAGAGATATTACAGTTTCCTTTAGCAATATGTCACTATACAGGGCCCAAGCGTTTTGTGAAACTGACTTTCTCTCCTGGGAAATCCATGAAAGGTGGTGGAGAAATAAGATTCATTCTGTGGTTGTCCCAAGGTTTCAACAGTTTTCGAGGTGTTTGGCCGCCTCTCTCCATGGACTGATCAACAAAAGCAGCGTCTGAAACTTTACACCAGCGGAGGGCTTTAGTGACTTGTTCTAAAGCTTTATAAGGCTCCTTTAAACCCCTTTTCTTTGCACGGGGCCTTTGGTTTGTCAGCTGGGACCCGAGGCTGAGGAGCATCAAACGCTGTGGCCTGTTTGCTATTTGAAATCACCCTGGATCTGGCCAAAACGTATCGTCAAGCCCCAGTGTGATGTAAAAAGTCATTGGAGTGCATTGGTGTGAAAGCATCCGTCCTACCCTGCGAAGTGCAGAAGGAGGGGCAGAGGCAGCCTGTGGGCGGCGGGGGCCTGGAGCAATGCCTGATTCCCTCATGCTCGTTCCGGGGCTGCCGGGTATAAAGAGCTTTATGCAATGTCTGGAGGGTGGGAGTTTATAGAAAACGCGATGTCTCAACTGTTGAACACGCCTTTCGGCTGCAACTAGCGGGATAGGGAAAAGACACCAGGCGGCTTGGGCTGGTGCCGGGCCGAGCAGCCTTCCTGAGCCCAGCAGCCCGCTTCCCAGGGAGCTGGAGCATCCCAGCCCGGCTGGGATCTCGCCATAGGATGGCCGGAGCCGCAGCCGCTTCTTGCAAAGTGCTCCTCTTATTCAGTGCATGCCTCGTGCGGGCTGGTTGCCAAGGTAAGCCCCCTAGTCCAGCCTCGCCGGAGTGGGACTCGGGGCTCCCCCTGAGCGGGCAGGGCAGGGAGATGAAGGTGGCTGGGCTTGTCGCCGCGGCTTCCCTGGGGGTTAGAGGAGCAGGAGTTGGCTCTGTCCCAGGCACCGTTCCGGGGGAGGACTGCGCTGTGCAGCGGCGAAGCGGAGCGAGGTGACCCCTCCGCTCAGAGGCGAGCCCCGCGCTGGCTGGGACAGCGCCTCCCCAGCCAGCCTGCCGGCTCTGCTCCCCCGGGGCCGCTTCTGCGGCCGGCGACCTGGTCTCAGCCCCCGGGGCCGCAGTCGCGGGGCGGTGGTTACGTTGGGAAGGGCAGCGCGGGCGGTGCGGAAGCCGCGGGGGGAGAGAGCTCTTTGCCAGGAGACCGCCTGGGCCGAAACGAGCCCCGCACCCTGGCGCTTGTTACTGGCCCCCCGAGGACGTCTGTCCAGCCCCGGGTGTGTCCGTGCTGCCGGCCCCGCTCAGCCCTGCCAATGCCCGGCGGGTGGAAGCCCAGCGCGAGCAGGCTGAGTTCACCCGGTTCCTCAGAGCGGAGCCGGTGAAGCTGCGGCTCGGGAGGTGTTGCATTAGGGTCCACACGAGCGTCTCTCTCTTTCTGTGCACGCCCTGTGCGTGTGGAACTGCACATCTCTGCTGCGCGCCGAACAGCCGCGGGATGGGGTCAGAGGGGCCCCGAAAGAAACAGATGCTTAGTCTGGGGCACAATAAGCTGCCCTCAGTCAGACTCAGACACAGATTTGAAGTTGGGAGAGAGAGAACTTTTTCTCTGGGCTTTGCTGTTGCTAGGTTACATTTGGGAGCATGTGACTGGCAGCGCAGGCTGAGCGCTATAGACTGCACCTCCGCCTACTCCGGTACTAATCTGGCTGCTGGGGATGGAGGAGTCCTATCTGCACTCTCTCACTCACTCCCACCCTGGAACTGCAGCCCAGCTCTTCCTGTCTCTCCCCTGCCCTCTCCCACACAATGTCTTTGCCCCACAATGAAAATAGAAACCCCTATTGTTCCAGCAGGATGAGATGAAGTGCATTTCCCGGGCCACATATATTGGCCTGGTAGCCCCACTGTTGTGTGTGTGTGTGTTAGGTGGATGTATTCAAATTGTTAATCTGCTTTCTTTGCTCAACTCTTAGTGTAAGCTCCTTAAAGGGAATCAAGTAAGTAATTATACAGCAACTGCTGCTAACAGCTCCCTTTTCTGAGCAGGGAAGTAGTTAGGAGATAGCTAATGTACAGCAAGCAGGAGCACTGCAAAATCTCCAGCCAAAGAGGTCACACTGGGTAGAGAGCTAATTCCTTGCACTCTTATTTACACTGCATAGAACTGAAGGTACAGTGCTGACTGAAATGCTTGTTTTCTTGCTCTCTACAGCCACCATAGGATATTCAGGACACATGTACAGTAAATGTGAATGCGAATTCACCAATTATTTGGTAAAGTGAGGGGAAAATCTTGAAGTAGCATCCAGAAGCAGGGCAGGTGTTAAGAATTTTGCTGTGCTGGATGTAAGAATTATCCGAATAACTATGCTAATGAGATGATGTAATGTTAGTAATGGAGTGTATGGTAGTACCTCTTTTAAACCTCTGAATAGTAGTGTTGTCAACTCTTGGGATTCTCACAATAATTGGTGTTTTTCTTAAAACTCTAGTTCTTGGAATCCTGTGATTATATGAAGATTTCAGCTTTCATTAAAAAAAAAAAAAAAAAAAAAAAAGACTGCCGACCTCAAGGATGGAGAAAGAAACTTGAAAACATGACCCAAACATACACTAATAGCTCAAAAATCAAAAGGTCCCCCCCCCCCCCCCAATTTATTATTTAAAAAAAAAGATGTCATGATTTTAAAGCCACTCATGATATTTTGAAGAATGACATTTTTTAATACTGGCAATTTGAATTGGGAATACTGAGTGCAAACTGGTGTTTCCATAAGCCTGAGAAGACTCAGTTTGATCTGAGTGCTTGTGCCTATATTAAGCAGTGTTGTGCCTTCTTTCTTGACAAGTCTGATTTCTGAATGCTTGTTAAACATGCCAGTGGATAAATTGAGAAAAAAATGCCTCCTCTCACAGTCCATAGTTACACAGGACTTGATCCTGCAACCTTTACTCGTGCCAACAGTCTTTATTACTTAGGATTACTGTCCTGGGTGAGGATTGCAAGACAGAGTCCATACTCTGTCTAATTTACATTCTCTCGCTGTGGTATCCAAAAGTAGCATTTTATATGGAATTACAGAAGCAATGTTAGCATAGCATTTCATTTTGAAGAATTCCAAAGCACGTCAGACATCTACCTGTACAGCATTGCTGAAATGCAGCCACATCTTGGGTGGAAGGGCCACAGTCAGGTGGACATCGCAGTGCACAGCAGTTGTGTGAAGGACAAATTTGGATTAAGATCACCAGGGCAAATGACTGAATTTGCAATCTTTAAGGATCTGTGTACTTACACAGTACTCCATTTATCTAATATTTATTATGGGACTCATGGAAGTACTGACTCTAGCCTGCTAAGGTATGACCCCCTAATTCCTGGGAGTGTAGATGCTTCCAACTTTGCTGCTCTTAATAGTTCACTTCCCTAGATAGTGTTCTCCATCTCTGTTCTTGTTTTCTCTTTATAGTAGTTATCCATGAATACGAAACCTATTTTCCTTTCTTAGAAGGAACATCCCTCCTTGGACACACAAATTTACCTACAATCCGCACAAACCCAGTGTTATTAAATAACATTTTTGTAACCTATGTTTAATTCTTCGCAAATCATTTAAGCTTCCTGCATGAATGACTCTTTTTTCTGGAGTGCCTTATTTTTGTTCAAATTCAGCAGAGGTGACAAATCTGTCAGAAAATGAATATATATAAGTAGCCAAGTAACTCATATGTATTTGGCATTCAGTTGATAGGCAAAATGAGGTAAAATACATTCTAAGGAGGATGACAAGGATTTAGCAGGAAAAGTATAAGATAGTGGAGCTCCCACTTTATCTGGTATGCTCTTGTTAACTTCTTTTCCTGCTACCCCCACTTCTGTTCCTTCAGTGTGTAAGTTGCATTAATTTTTCCACCATTTAAATATCAAACTAGTGCAATTTACAAAACACTGTAACTCACACCTGGTTTCTGCAAAATTCCCATTGACTTCAGTAGGACCAGGATTTCACCCCAATGTGTAATTTACACCAACATTTAAATCACTGCCTTGAATCTTGTCTTGTCTGGTGATTGATGCTGAGTATCCTAACATTTCCTCAGTAGTCTTCCTTACATTGCATTAAATAAGACTTTTTTTCTTTTATCTTGGCCAGATCCTGTCTAGTTTACCAAATTAAGAGTCTAGTCCAAGTCAGTGGGACTTACATGTGAGCAATGATTGCAGGACTGGGCTCTGCATTACCATAGTTAATAAGTAATAACATGATATTGGTCTAAACCTCCAAAATGCTGTAGAGGTGAGCATTTTTGGTGATAGCCTTTCACCTTACACGGACACACTTGTTTGGTCTGTGAATCCTCTGGGTACTATATAAGGGGTACAGCTGCCTGAGTACATGCTGCAATTACGTTGATTTCCAATTTTTAGTCTATTTCTCCTTTTTCAGTAGCTCCTCATTTGATGAAGCAAAATCCTCATAGGGTGAGATTTTTCCATGGTTGGTCTCAGGCCAGAGGTGAATTTTTTTATAAAGTTTTAACAAATCTGATTCCTCCATTTTATGTGTATCTTGAGAAAAATATATATCCTTCCCAATATAATCTGATCAGAAATTTTGCAAGTGAATAGCACAATGGCTGATGGTAGAAATATCAAATTTGATTTATATCTCAGATCTCATTGAGATCTAAGGAATAAGACAAGTATGAAGCAAATTGATAGAATAGTTTTAAAGACATGGGGAAATCCTGTCCCCATTTAAAGCAATGGGAAAACTCCACTGATTTCAGTGTGCAGGCTTCCATCCAGGAGCATTTAAATTTGGATATTTTACGCTTGCACAGTACAATTTTGCTTCATGAGCCATGATTTACTCTATTTAAGGGTTTAAAATAAATTTCAGAGTTATTTGACAAATAACATGGAATCGTTTTAGGAGAGACTATGTTTTAAGTCTGTACAAGGGACAGATTTAAGGTTGAAACGTCAGGTGTAATACTACAATTCCTGTCTGTTGAGTGCAAAACCTTAAAATGTTAATGCTTATTCAAAATAAAAATGTAATTCTGCTACTTGTGTGAAAAAATGTTAGTCTATGTAGTGGCATCATAACTGATAAGCAGAGGTTTGTGGCTTTTATGTATATTGGTGAATTCACATTCTGTGACCATTTTTTAGCCAACCTCCACTTTGCGCAAGTTTAGAATTGGGTCATGTACCTGTAGCTGCATGTACAAACTTCAGACTGGATATTTGGATGAGCAATTACGAATTTCTGTGTGCAAATGTGAGCACTTAATTGATATAAAAAGTAGCAATAATAGTTGGGGTTTGCTCATGCATGAACAAATGAAAATATGTCCTGCGTTTAAATGCAGTATGGTAGAAAAGCAAATCCCTTAACAAGCAATAGTGGTGAACAACTCTGGGCAACTGGAATATTCTCTCAAAAGGGGGAGGTGATTTCAAAGCCTTTTAAAATGTAACACAGGGGCATAAAATGGCAGAGTGGATTATACTGGGATACAAAAGTTAACTCAGGTTGCTAGTTTAAATCCAGCCCAGGGCTGAATGTACAGTGACCTATGTAAAATGAATAGGTGATCACAGTCCATATCCAAACAGGTGTCCACGTTTCAAAAACCACAATCAAATTTAGCATGAATTGACACTTTTGCTGACAGTTTCACAAGAGAGGCCAGGAATGAATGGGCATGGATGGTTCTTACAGACCAGGACTGTTACATATTGCCAGGGTTATATGGAGAAGTTTGCACTGCTACCATCTATTATATCTGTTCTGTTCATGGGTAGAAGCCCAGAAGGTCTGAGCAGAAGATTATGACCCTGGCATAGAACCCCTGGGTAAAACCCCTACCCAGAAGTTTTACACAGGGGAGGAAGGATTTGGGGCTTATTGGGGGGAAAAAAGTCAAGTAGGTGCGTCCAAAAGAAAATGAGTATAGTCCAGTGGTCCCCAGACTTTTCCATGCTTTCCTTGTTCCCCCTTGGCCTTCTGGGCAAGGGCTCAGGGCCGAGAGCAGAGGCTGGCCTGGGAGTGGGAGCCAGGGGTTGGGGGGACGAGAGCGGGGGCAAGAGTAGGGCCCCATGGCACTCCTGCCCCGCCCCCTCATGGGGTCTGGCCCAGTCTCTGCTGTTTCCCCCCAGATTTTCTGCTGTACCCCCCTAGTGGGGCGTGTCCCACAGTTTGGGGACCACTGCTATAGTCCAATTTACAGACTGTACTGCTGGTAAAGGAAGATATGGGAGAGGACCTTTGGGTTGAACTGTTTATTAAAATCCTGCACTGGTGTAATTTTCTTGCCCTCTGTCAGTGAACATTTGTAAGAGGAATGCTGGGCTTGATCTGCTCTGACTGAAATCAACAGCAGAATACCCGCTGACCTCAGTGGGAGCAGGATTAGGACCTCTGATTTTGGGGAGGAGAGTTGTGATAGCTTGAAAATTAAAAACACCCATCAGAGGAACACATTACAATCTTTTTCCTTTTAATTGATAAAAGTGACATTTCTATGAACTCAGTGTCAGGATTCTTTTTTGTAAGGTTTTTTTGTAAGGTTTTTTTTTGTTTTGTTTTTAAATGAGTAATCTACTTTTAGTAGTTGTCTTGATCTTTCTTTAATTATTTACTCCTTTTCTATATCCTGGGCAGTGAAGTATATCAGGAATTTGCTAAGTAATCACCTAAAGTGAAGAATAGGATAAAAAACAAAATTTCAGTTAAAAATTGAAAGCAGTAATTAGATGACACCTGGTTAGACTTAGATTCTTCACTAACTGCTAGAATTACAGTAAATAATTAAGCTGCAGGAGTCAAGACAAACAAGGACAGGACATCCAAGGAGATTTGAGCTAAGATAGATGTGCAGCATATGCAACACTTCCTATACAACAAACCAAAACCTTCTTTTATATATTGAGCTGACTGGAAATTTGAGCAATGAAATCCCACTTTAATCCCGATTTACTTTCCCTGTGTTTTGCAGGAAATGAGCAAAGATTCACTGGGGGGAGGAAGGAGTGGGGTGAAGTTAGAATGCAATTTCATTAAAGCCTTTTAATACTTTTCTTTTTTTGGGCTTCCTAGACTGATGTGAAATCAATCACTCTGTCCCAAGCCTTTAGCCTGTATCCACCTTTTGCATTGTTAGATTATTGGGAGATCAAAGATCACTAGTATTTGTTTTTTCTTCTAGTTACTTAGGGTCAAATTATACGTCTTTCAGTTTTGTACTTCGTTCTTACTCAGGGAAATGTCTGTTGAAGTCAGTTGATTAAGAACTTCAGGATTTGACTGTCAGTAATTAGTTTTACCCAGCATTCCCCTGACACATTTTCAAAATATCATCTTCTATCTTTGATAATAGTGTATCCAATGCTGTTCACTTTTATTGGACACAATCTGTTTTAGGACTGCGAGGCTGTTGAAGCTCTTCAGAATTATAGATGCAGAAACCCTGTTTCTCCTCATTTTAAATTCTGCTTAAAAACTGATGGCACAATATAACCCTTAGAGTGGAAGCTGAAAAGGAAACAACACTTTCTAGTAGAGTCATTGGTGAGAAGCATAGAAGTTTTTCCTTAATGAATCATCTACAGGTTGACACCTGTACAAAGACTAGCTAATGTTAAGATTAGGTTAACACTGTGGTTAACTAGCTATGGCAATCAGATAATTCAATTATCAGCTTGTTAATAGTTTACATTAAGTCTGGCAAATAAAGGATTGAAATGTAATACTTTAAAAACTAAATATATCTCTTGATAAAACTTCTTAATGACACATCTTGGATTTTTTTTCCTTCTTCAGTCTTATGAGATTTCTTGAACCAATTCCAGCTTGAGTCTCTTCTCACTTAAACTAGTTTAACTCTATTAATTTTAGCTGAGCTATTCCTGAATTGCACTGTGTAAGAGAAGGGAGTATCAGATCCAGACACTAAAAAGCAGATAGTAAAAATGTCTTTTAATAGTTTACCATATTTTGAGATGTGGTTTGAAGTCCACTCTCTTACTGAAATGTTCAGTTTATTAACTGGCTTTTGCTCCTCCAGCTCAGCACATTTTTTAAAATGGTTTTGAAAAATGAAGCTTAATGAGTAAACATGGAAATGTTGAATGGAATGGATATCCTTTAGCGGATTCCATAATAAGCTTTTACCGTTGGTATCAAGCTTTTTAATGTTTTCTTTGTTTTGCAATTCTTAAACTGGATTTGAGATCTAAGTATCTAAGATCTCACTATTAGTAGTTTTGCTTTGTTCTGGATTAAAAAAAAAAAGATATGTAAGAGTTAACTGAAGCTGTTTTTGTTTTCTGAATAGTTGTATTTTATCAGTAATAATCTGATTGGTTTGAATTTGATTGACTATATAGTTTTACACTCCTATTTAAGATAAAGGGGGTCAGATCCTCAGTTGGTGTAAATGGGTGCAGCTCCACTGAAGCCGGCTGTTGTTTTGACTCATTTATTTTTTTTTTTCATATTTTGGTAGCCCTTGTTCCACAAAGGTGGACGCAGTTCCAGCCTGGAGCCCCGTTGACCTCAGTTTTCTATGTGAATACTGGGGTCTTCTTGTATATTACAGGTTGCAGGATTGGGGCCTTCACTGTGGTTTGAGGCATGGTTAGAACAAACCTCTTTGCATCATACACAGATATTGCAGGAATAATGATGTCTAGCACTTGTGGAGTAATTTTCAGCTTCAGAAAACCTTTATGCAAATTAACGGATCAAGGAAGCATACTATTGTGATTTCATTTGGTTTGGGGAGGTAAGGCCTTACACTCACATGAACAATCCCTTCAGGCATTTCTAAAATAGGAAAGTTACAAAAAAAAAAAAAAAATTCCAGTTGGTGCTCTCACCAGGTCAGCACCAATGAGAGCCCTCATTTAATTGTGACTGGATCCATGACTAACACTGTGTCAGGTGAACCTACTCTTCAGCAAGCTTAACTAACATGTAAGCCACCAGACCCTTGCTTACAGTGGGGCTCCCATCAGGGATATAAGGAACCAGTGTTAGCACTAGTGGGAATCCTTTGTACAATTCTCTCATGTAAGCACAGCACTTGACCTCAATGGGGCTATTCGTGTTTATTTTTGAGCACAGATTGCAGGATTGGGCCCAATATGCGATACAATAAATGAGCTGGAAGATTTAGAACTATAACAAGAATTCTACTGTAACTGATATTGGCATTTTTGCCATATGAAAAGGCTATTCATGCATTAATTTTTACTATTATGTGGTATAATAGGCTTTTAAACTATTGCACTTGAAGTGAATAGGGCTACATACTTGTCTGAAATTAGCAGCCCTGCTTCTAGCATCTTGCTTGTTATTGTAGGAGCTTTCTTTATTGGTTTTTCAGTTTTTGCCTTTCCTCTCTCTTTTCAAACCAGCCCTTAGGGTACCCTTTAAAAACCTGGCCCACTTCACCATTTGAAACCAGTTTAGCTCCTAATATTGTGTAAATGCATTGAAGCACTAATATTCTTTTCATTACCTCTGTGGTTACTTGAAAGGTATTCACTGTAGTAATTAATCTGGGTGTTGACAAATGTGAACTGGCTGAACACCAGGAAAACTGAATTGAATCTCAGATACATGTCGAGGGGCCTATTCTGCCTTCCTTACTCAGGCAAAAAGCCCTTTTCTTCAGTGGGAGTTTTGCCTGAGCTAGGAGGACAGCCCTGGGGTCAAACTCACTGAGCACTTGCTTAATCTCCTGCTATGGGATTTGTACTGTGACCGAATGCAGTCTAGTATAGGGAGACGACTGCCTAATAGTGGAAATACAAAATTGCTATGAACCTTCTGACCTAGTTTGGGAGTGGCAAATATATCAAATCTTTAATACGCTAAGTGCTTTAGGAATTTGGACATCTCTTTGGATTTGTCCGGGGAAAAACAAATGCTTTGATCATTTACAAATAATTAAACACACTGAAGTAAACAATGGCAGTAGCAAAATTTGAAATTGGAAGACTCATGACAGCAAAGTATCAGACCTTTCGGAAAACAAGAGACCAGTCTGCAGTGCTCTGTGAGACAAAGATTAATGTGTGGTGGCTTTGAAGATGTACATTTATTGTTTAGTTTTGCATGAAAATATCACTACCATTTGGTCAGTGAAAATTTGCACTGCCAATGGGAGATGGAGGAAGAAAAGAGAGATGGGATTTGTTCCTGGACTATAAAGCTGCTGCCCACACTAAGGAACGATGGGCAAGTGCACTTTTGAGGAGTCCTGGGCGGCACTGTGCAAATACTTCCTGGGGCTTTTTTATTGCATGGGGAGGGGACAGGGGGAGGGAAGGAAATAGTTTTGCAACATCTCTGTGGTCATGTCTTCACTAGGTAAAAAGATAATTTCTACCAACTGTTAGTCAACACTTGGTAACTAACATGAGATGACATCACAGAGACAAGGTGGGTGAGGTAATGTCTTTTACTGGACCAACGTCCGTTAACGAGAGAGACAAGCTTTCGAGCGCCACAGCGCTCATCTTCAGGTACACTCTGTGGCGCGCTAAAGCTTGTCTCTCTCACCAACAGCAGTATGGCCAATAAAAAGATATTACCTCACCCATCTTGTCTCTCTTATATCCTGGGACCAACATGGCTTCACGGCAAACAACATGAGATAACATCCTAATGTAGATACGCTGCCTTGTCCACATTAAGATTTTAGCAGGTGTTAGCTAATGTGTGGTAGAAAAGCACCCATTTTCCTAGTGTGGATTCACCATGGGGGGTGGCCAATCAGCATGTAGATCAGTGGGGTGGAGCCATATCTATGCTCTCTCTGACCCCTCCCCATCTACTCTTTGTCCACTCCACTTCCAGTTGCTTCTGGAGGGAAGCAGGTATTATTCAGCAACTGTGTCCTTGCAGGTCCTGGAGCTGCAATATGAGTAGGGCTTACACAGCTACACAAGATGGAGCAGGGAATTTGTACTACCTCTTACTGTCCTGCAGAGGTGGAGAGGGGCTAGGCACAATTTAGCATACAGTATTTAAGGGTTTGCTTTTGGCAGCAGCTGAAAACCATACCCACCTACTGTAGCGATAAACTGATGCAGCAGCAGCAGCATCCTAGCATCTTCAGAACTGAGAAATGCATTAGCAGTTCTGAGTGTTGGAAGGCCTGGTTTATCTGGAGAGAGACAAGTAAAACAAATCCTTGAGGCTGGTAGAAAGGGGTAGTGTAAGGTTAGGGTGGCTACTGAATCTTTATTTAATGCTACTTTTTTGGGATTTTGGAGGTTTAGCTCTTTTAATTGGATAGGTTTATTAGCATTTGGGTAAAGGATTTTTAATCTTTTTAACATAAAGCTACTTCAGTGACAGTCGGGTCAGACTCCCCATATTAAAAAAAAGCATGACACAAATATTTTACAAAGGATAATAAATAGATGGAATTAGCTAATAAAATGGGTCATTGAGGCAAGCATGAGCAGTGTCTAAGTTAGACACTATAATTTCCTAGAATAATTTCCTAGAAATTAAATAATTTCCTAGAAGACAGAACTAGGGGCCAGGCCCAACTTGCCTGGCAGTTCCATTAGTTTCAGTGGTACTACTTGAATGGTAAAGGCAAGCAGGATTTGACCATAGATATGTGGTTGTGTTGTGGGTAGAGAGAAGTATTTTTTGCTATGTGCACTTATAACTTGCATTTAGCTAACACCTAAAATTATTTTTTCCTGCGCTGAAGAATTTGTGATATTCCCCAATAAAGTTGGGTCAATACAGGCATTTTTGGCAAATTATTGTGTTATGTGTCTTCTTAAATATGGCAATGAAATATATAATGGATGATAAAAAGCGAGTTTTTTAAGATTCAGGCTTGCCTAGTGCATTTGGAAAGCATTGTTTGGGGCTGATCCCTGTAGCTGCCAGGACTCATCACCTCTCAGGATAGATAACTTACTTGCATCCAACTTAATTAAATCCAGCATGAGATTTAATTTTGAGAGCAAGCAGCTGATTAGATAGGAAGTTTATTAAAAGTACCTTGAAACCCTAAGTAAAAGTGGCTTACCGGGAGGATGGTTTTGTAGCTCGAAACTGCATTCATCAGAATTTCCCAGTGGTATGTAGTATACATGACATGTCTGAGTTGCCTGTGCATGGGTTTTGTCATTGTTTTCCACTCTTTATACAGTTGTAAATACTTCCAATTCGTGGAGATTTTCACACTTGGTCCCCCATTGCCCAATTGTTATTCTGTAGCAGCCGCGGGGCTATTAGCAAGTTCCATTCTTATGAAAATGCTTGGGATGCTTCCTTTTGTGAGTAGTTGAGGGTGCCTTTTACTTTCTTCCAGTTTGCTTGTTCTTCTTCCTCCTCATTTAATTTGGTCATTTATAATAGATTTTTGCATGTTTAATGTGCTTCACAACAAAGGGATTTTGGACAGCAATACTAGAGCTCAGCAGAGTGTTCTTCACTCGAGATCCACAGTGTGTGCTTCACTTATTCAGCCAATACAATCACAGCTGATCTATATGGATTAAGATACTTAATGTGAAGGCAACTGGTTAATGTTATCCGATTTAGTGCAGAACATGTTCTTTATGTACAGTGTATCTGAAACCATTGACATTTGTGAGCTGTATTGTAAAGGCTAGTAATTAATACAGAAAATTCTGACTGTCTAGCATGGTTCTAAAGCTAATCACAAAATAAATTTTGTAAAATAAGAGTACAACTGATTTTATACTGGGCAGCTTTTTAAAGTATTTTTAATAAACATCTGTAGTAAATAAAGAGTTTAGAAAGATAGATTAATGACAAGTTCTCTAAGGTTTGATCCTCTTTTTGTTGAATAATAGGGGAAACTTGCTTCAATGGGCGCAGGCTCATGTCCTATTTGGTTAAGGGAAGTATACTTTAGAAGTAATGGGAAACTTTATTTTTTACATTTAGGTCATCTACCTATTACATTAAGACCACATTAAAAAAAATGATTTCTTATTTCTGCTCCGTTAAAGGATGAGGGTAATACAGATTTGCTGGGATTTTTTAGTTCATTGCTAGAAACAAGCAGTGAATTTACAAAGAAAACTTCATCATGACACTTTTAAAATAATCTTACTGCACTTTTACATTCAAAATGAAGATAAGAATATGAGCACATGCTATGTATATCCATATCTATGCATATGCATAATATACAATTTATTTTTAATTGTTAGAAAGCTTTTTTTTACATTCAGTATTAGCATTGCTGATTACACATGACCTAAATTTATAAAAAAAAATCTTAATTTTTCAGTTTTATAGGAATCAGTGATAACAGTTTATTCTGAACACAAGAACAATAACTGTATTTAAAAGTTGGATTGTTTTGGAAGTTGATCTCTTATTCGTTAAACGGTTCATTTATGACCTGTCTGAAAACCAAAAGTTTGTTTCCCCTATTATTTGTTCAAATTCATACTTGAAGAAAATGAAAAATAAATAAAATTAATTTCCTAACAAATCTAGAATTTCTTTTTCTATTTTTAGCAGGCTGTTTGCATGTGTAGCATTCTTCAATTAAAATAGCCAAGTGACGGTATAGAGCAGGAGGATTACGAATATCTTGAATGTTGCTAGGAGGCATTTACAGTGTCATTCCTTTCAACTAGATGTCTGCAGGAGAGTTGAACCTTTTCTTTCTTTGCAGGAAAGCTTTTCTGCTTAGTTTCAGTAGATTAAAATCCTGAATTTCTTTAATTCTAGGATTTATGTAAAGGCATTAGCAGAAATGAATCTATAGCCCTTTTATGACTGTATTAAAATAACTGAAAAATAGAAAGGTTATAGTTTGACATAGAATACAGTCATTTTAAGTAATTTGTTAAAGGAGTTTGCATGGGGTGTTATTAAAATGACATTTGCTATTGAAGTTTTCCTTCCACATAGATACAATAAGTGTGTGCTGTGTATATTCTTATTTCAGATTTAGTTGCTGAGTGTGTGCGTGCTGTGTGTTTGTAGGGAGTGCATGTGTGCGCGTGCGCACACACACACACACACACACACAAAATATGCACAATACTTTTTGGAATCCAGCAGCTAGTGTTCAATAATATATCCCAATCCTTCGCTGGTGTATACTGGCCTCTCTCCATTGACTTCACTGGAGCTATGCTGATTTATACCAGCAGAGGATCTTGTCTCCTATGCATACATAGAAATCCGTTTTTTTTTTTTTTTTGTGCTGAGAGCACACAGTACTTATTGATAACCTGTTTCAATGGGGAAACTATACAAACCCTAAAACTGTCTTCTCTGAAACACTGTACTTCTGAATTTACTGTGCATAATGTACACCTTTGTTTTTGAATTTGCAAGATACATTTCATTAAGTCAAATGAGAATGAACAAAAATAGGATCCTGCGGTCCATTCTGAGCATATAGACACATTCAGTACAGCTCCTTATGGAAACCAAGGTGGGTGAAAGCATTGGCATAGTTTGACTTCTATATTTGAGGCGGCAGCTCCAGTTAGGCCAATGGGACTGTGCATGAGTGGGAGCAAATTCTGCACCTGCCTGAGGCTTGCAGTTTTTTTTGCAGGAAGGGGGACCCCCCACTTGCCAAACTATGGATTTGTCCCTCTGAATGGGGCAGGCCAGAAGACTGTATAAAATCAAAACAGGCATCACACTGACATCTGAGATGGAAGTAAAGAGTTAGAATAGGGAACAATCTCTGCATAGCCAGGTGAGCTCATGGAAAGAAATATACAAACAAGAGATAAAACACATTTCCTCCTCCCACTATCCTTCTACCCCCTTACTCCTTCCCCCAAATATCCACAGCTGACATCAGAAGTAGTAATATAAAATTAAATTATTGGACTTATTTGTGTGGCATCATCACAGGTTGTTTTGGAGGGAGTTGGGCAAGAAATGCCATTTTCTGCAGTTTGGCAAGCTATAAAATAGCTACAGTGGTACCTTCACCATTGGCTTTCTGCTTAATTTTGAGAAAGTCCCACAATTAAGACTGGGTAGGTAGACATCTGACCCAAGGTATAGTCAGTGGAAAACTGGATGATTTGCTTTTCAAGTTAAAACTTTCTTTCCCCAGCATATAGTACACGACCTTTGTCCCAGAAGTCTGAGTTATTTCTGAAATGTCCAAATCTTGCTTTGCCCCTAGATCATATTGTATAGCTTTATTCCACAACTACAGTCTATGGTCCTCTTTACTTTCCTAATTCTGATAGTATTCAGGTAGCAAATAGACAAGAGAATGTAACAAATGCAACACATTCCCCACACTAGTTGGAAAAGAGTGCATGTCAGTTTCCCTGGATGTATAATCATTAAGGAGCTGAGTTCCGAGATATAAATGCAAAATTCAGCACTCTGAGACATCATGTGGCTTTTTTATAAGGATTTGAGATCCATATGCAAATGGATTACAATCACCATGTATTTAGACATTTTTATACCTGTAACAGATAGATAGACAACTAATTATCCAAGTACATGAATCCTGGAAATATTCTTCATTTTAACTTATGGTATCAGAACACTGTATACAGGAGAACAAAGCAGAATGGACATTGCTTAGGCCAAATGTCATGTGGAATGTTTTTCAATGTACTGAAAGCCAGGTTGTATTTTTTCTTGAGAGGTGAGGCATAGTCCAAGTGTCTTGACACCATGAGAAAGCCATGTTGCGATATGTCATTCACTTCACTGAACCCTATGTAATTTCACCCAGTTATGGTACATATTGGTCAGGTATATAACAATCCTAGGCTATCTGTAATTTGGGAATGAGACAGCCAATGACAACGTGGGAAACCAGGATAGCGTCCCCTTCAGAGAAAGCCATGGGAGAGGGCCATGTGGTAGGAAAGCTCAGCAAAGGGCACCTTGCAGAGTTGTCTCCAACTAGATGGGGTAAAGAAAGGCAAAGGGTTTTTTGCCCCCAGAATCCACATTCTGGAAACCTCTGTTCATTCCATGGGGACAAACCCCATCTACCAGTCTGGGGCAAACTCTGCAAAGCAATCCTAGATGAGTTTTTTTTCTCACCTGGTTTATTCTTTGGCTTTCTGCAGGATAGGTTTAGTCTCCCTTTAAACCCTCATGGTAACTGTGGTTAGTGTTGTGTGAGTGACAAACAGTATTCATCTGGAACTGCATGCTCTGACAGCACAATCAACACATGCACCAGCAGGAAATATGTTTGCTGACATTTTATATATCCTGTTTGTAACTCTACCATGTACAAATTATATACAGCAGCAGTGCTGAATACCTGACTTATGTATACTATCACTTACTGTAATGAACTTGGAGTTATGGCAGAATCACTTCAGGGAAGTGAAAGACATGAGACAACATGCATATGGCATTCCTTGGTTGTTGATCTTGGGTGGTGGGGATTTGGAGGCACAACACCTTCTATTCTTAGATTGTAAGGTCTTTGGGGCAAGGGCTGTCTTTGGTCTCTTTTTGTACAGTACCTAGCACACTGGGATGCTAGTCCATGATTGGAGTCCCAAGTGCAATACTACTACTGCTCCATTTAGAAGCCCTCGTACCCTCACTTCATAGCTCTGGCTTCCAAGCAGCACAGCTCCCCGGCCTATGTATCCCCTGGGATACTCCCTTACAGGAAAACCTAACCGACAGCCTCATCTGTATGTGCAGATGTGCCAGAAGAGAGAGCAGCATGGAGTGTAAATTATGCTCAGACACGCACCTAGAGATTCCTTTACAATGATATGGTTATTACTTCATTCATTTGTTAAAATCACTAATCTAGCAGTGTAAAAAAATGGCAGTTTCCAGATATTCAGTATAGGAAGACACATTCCCTGCCCCAAAGAGCTTACTGTCCAAAGGAAATCTGTACCACATGCCCTGTAATAACATGGCTGAAGGATATTTTGTTTTAAAATGATTTTTTGTTTGAATAATTTGCCTTTAACACCAATACATTATTTGATGGCGTATTAATTTTGTGCAGATTTATTGTCACAATGAAATATTAGTTTAATATATAAATGTGGAATTTAACAGGATAATTTTGCCAGGTGCCCCCCCCCCCACTAATCATTACTAACCTTTATATTTTTGTACAAATGGAGGCTATAGCAGGATGTACTCGCTCTTTAAAGTTAGGGGGCGGACCTTCCTGGGCCAGTACTACCCCATTCCAGGAATCAGGATATTGGAACAGGGGATGTGATCACGGAGGGGGACTGGCTGTTTGAGGCCAGTGACTAGCATTCTGTGAGCAGGCTAGGCTGGAACATCACTCATTTCTTCACTACAGAGGGAACCTTGTCTGTTGTTCAGGACAGTACCTTGCCAATCTCTCCTTGAGATCCAGGAGAGCAGAGTTTCTTGGGAAATGTAGTCCCCTAAGAAGTCATGACAGTAGGCGTAGGTTGTGGCTAAACATTCAAGGACTGGAGAGGCCTATATAAATAGCACCCTTTGAGCAATCAAGATTGCGTCTCCCAGCCAACCTAACAATCTCATTAGGAAATGAGACCTAGAACCTGCCATTTCACTATTACTAGCACACCAAATAATTTAAAATAAACTAAGGTTTAAATTTAGATGAATGTGTTTTTGAGATGGGACTATCTTAAGTATTCTATAAGCTATGTTTTCTTTTTGTGGGAATAAGCACCCTCATGTGTCGTGTTATAAACTTGCATCAATATATGATCAGTGAGTGGGTTCCTGTGGTGGAAGAAAAACAAGCAAAAGGTCTTAGCTGAATTATGCATTTTTCTTTCTGTCTGTCTGTCTGTGGGGGAATTCAGATGGAGTTTATAAAGACTTAACTTACCTGACCTCCCTTCTAGAAAAATACATGCAGTTAGAGACACAATTAACATAGGCAAAGAAATTTGACATTACACAAGACACAAACATTAGAAGATCTTTTGTGTTCTACCTGCAGAATCATTGTGATGGGCACATCTTTGCTTGATGCTGAAAGTGTCAGAGCTGAAACATCAAACATATTATTTTATTAGAGGAAAGAGAAGGAGAAGGGAACATCTTGTCACATAGTTATCTTTTTGGAGAATGTGTATGGCACTGGTATGTGGCAGATAGTCTGTTAGTGCTTATTTTGATGTTGTGCATGTGCTAATGGCTCACCTGTTTGACAGGAAAAAAGAATTATGCCTTAAAAAAGTTACATTTCAGGAGCTGTCTCAGAGTAATGTTTCTGTTTATAAGAGAGGAGTGGTCAGGGAACTGTAGGCTTAATTTCTGGTTGAATAGAGTCACAGTGGGTCAGCTTACCTGGGTTCTCCATCACTTGAAGTCTTTAAATCAAGATTGGCCATCTTTGTAAAAGATATGCTATAGGTCAAACAGAATTAATGGGATTGATGCAGAAATTATTAGTAGAGGTTGTTTGACATGTTATGTAGGAGGTCAGGTTATGTATGGTCCCAGCTGGCCTTAACATCTATGAATTGTACAACTAATAGTCATTTAAAAGATTGAAAGTCAATGATTTAAAGTATCAAGGACTTCAAGGTCTAGGATGCATGTAGGGAAGAGTGTGAAAAGGAATTGAAATGTCTGGGATTGTTTACTTAAGAGAGGAGATGAATATGAGGGGACATATTAGAGGAACACAAAATAATGAACGGAATAGACAAGGTAGTATATCCTTTTATTGATTTTAAATTTGCTGTCTTTCATTGACTGTTTCCTTGTTCCTTTATTATGTGAGAGAAGGTGAATAAAAATGCCTAGTCTACCTCACTAAATACAAATTCTACAGTTTCAGGCCCAGATCAGATCTTATGTCTTTCTTATAAGACAGCATTCGGTTACCTCCAAATCAGTTTAGCCTGTGGCACTGTGCATTACATTTGGGCCTGAACATAAAAGGTTTGAATTTAGATTTGAGATTTTAATCTAAATATTTGTCCATATATATATTATATATATATATTAGGATTGAATATGAATCAAATATGAATATGGGTCAAATATAGCATAGGAATAGGAAAGTCCTAATAAACTGCCTTTCTGCTGAAAATTCATGAGTCTACAAATTAAAGATAGCTCCAGCTTCCAAAACCTCTGTGCTGAAAGGGCCTTACACTACCACCACCTGGCAGAGTTCAATATGGCCTAGTGTGGTCTTGGGGAGTGTCTAGCAGCTGGTGAGAGGGGCTTTGCTACAATTCTCAGGGGGCCACTGGGTTTGTATTTAACATCAGCTTAATTTAAACCCTTTAACCCCATGCAGTCACTGGGCCAAATTCTGTATCTGTTTCACCACTGTAAATCTAGAGTAACTCCATTAAAGACAAATGGGAGTTACTCCAGATTTACATTGACGTAAATGAGAATTTTACCCTAAATTGTCTTGGGGAATATAAACAACTGCATTGAATAATACATCTATACAGGAGTGATTTTGTGATAGCGTAAGGCTTGATATTCTGTATCTGTTTTGGTACCAAATATAATTTTATTTTTAATATTGAATTAAAGACCAGGATCACTATGCCGTGGTTAGAAATATTTGTCCCCAAATCTTTTGCTTCTGATAGGATCACTCTATGATGCTTTAGTCTAATAGAAAAGTCATAGTCCTGCATAATCTTTTGTACAAGTAGCTTACTCTGTGCCATGGAAATTGGCCTTCTCTGTTTTGACCTAAGTGGATTGTGAATCCCAGACATATACTCAGAAGACTATTACAAAAGAATCCCAGACACAGACAGTTACAGAAGGTGCAGCAGCAGTAGTAACATAAGGACAAGAGACAGCAAGTCTAGCAGACGCCTCAGAAACAGCACTATATATATTTTTCCCCCAGGGATAAATTTGGAGCTATGGGTTGCATTCTTCAGTGCAATATTGCCTTATAATAGAACGGATGTGGTAGCTTTGTTTTTTCCAGTTGCTTTCTTGAATCCTTAAAAATTGAAACAGGCATTCATCAATTTTTGAAAAGTCAGAAATGATACTATTAAAAAAAACCAAAAAACCCTTGTATTCTCTTTTGCATGGGTTCTTGTGGGAGTCACAAAATCATAGAATCGTAGGACTGGAAGGAACCTTGCAAGGTCAACTAATCCAGTCCCCTGCATTTATGGCAGGACCAAGCATTATCTAGACCATCTCTGACAAATGTTTGTTTAACTTGCTCTTAAAAATCTCCAGTGATGGAGATTCCACAACCTCCCCAAGCAATTTATTCCACTGCTTAACTACCTTGTGACAGTTAGGAAGTTTTTCCTGATGTCCAATCTAAACCGTCCTTGCTGCAATTTATACCTATTGCTTCTTGTGCTATCCTTAGAGGTTAAGGGGAACAATTTTTCTCCCTCCTCCTTGTAACAACCTTTTATGTACTTGAAAACTATCATGTACCCCCTCAGTCTTCTCTTCTCCAGACTAAACAAACCCAAAGTTTTCAAACTTCCCTCATTGGTCATGTTTTCTAGACCTTTAATCATTTTTGTTGCTGTTCTCTAGACTTTATCCTATTTGTCCACATCTTTCCTGAAATGTGGCACGCAGAACTGGACAGAATACTCCAGTTGAGGCCTAATCAGTGCAGAGTACAGCAGGAGAATTACTTGTAATGTCTTGCTTCTAACACTCCTGCTGATATATCCCAGAATGATGTTTCCTTTTTTGAAACAGATTTACACGGTTGGCTCATATTTAGTTTGTGATCCACTATGACTTCCAGATCCTTTCCTAGGGAGTCATTTCCCATTTTGTATGTGTGATTGTTCCTTCCTAATTGGAGTACTTTGCATTTGTCCTTATTGAATTTCATCCTATTTACTTCAGACCATTTCTCTTGTTTGTTCAGATCATTTTGAATTTTAATCCTATCCTCCAAAGCACTTGCAACCCTTCCCAGCTTGGTATCATCCTCAAATCTTGCCATCTGTCTTTTTGGTCTGTATTTGAGTGATTGTTTCATTGCAATTCCATGGGTAAAATAATATAATGAAGTTAAAGCAAGGAAAAAATAATTATCTGGATTTTGAACTTTCAAAAGTCACCTAGATACTTTCTTCTTGTCATGCTTCAAATTTGTTAATAAAGATTACATTTTAATTATTTATTGTGTATTTTTAAACCCAACGATTATTTCCTGCAGGAATCCTGCTAACAGGATTCTGTTTGCCTGAAAGAAGTGTCTGGGGCTTTATCAGCATCTGTCAGGGTAAATCAGAATTTCTACAGAAATCAGCTCATTAGTATTAAGTTTTGGCAGTCTCTGACTGATTCAGGAACTGCCGTACCATTTTAAAAAAAGCACTTACTAAAAAGAAACTCTTTGCTACAATAGTGTGCCAGTAATTATTACTAACCCCTCAGGAAATCCAGTCTTCCACTTAAACAATGTTTGTTAACAAGAGGACACCCCTTACCTTCTAACATCTCCGTCCTAGTATAGAGTAACAGATTCTGCAACCCTTATGCGGCATAGCACTTACTGATGTAAGTAGTCCTGTTGGCTTCGATGGACTACTCGTGTGTAAGTGCTACTCATTGTGAGTAATGGTTCCAGAATAGATCCCTAAATTAATACTTTAGTTTAACCAGGGTAACTGCCTTTTATATCAGTTCAGCCTTTGAACATAAACTCTTATAAAGCCTTCAGAAGCTGGTTTTAGTGGATGATGTCAGTTTCTATTTTGAATCAAGGGGCAGGTTTCTATGGTTTGCCACTTGGAGTTACTTTTGAAAATATTTTTATTGACTCAATCAGTCATTTTACTGTTAATTTTCTTTTTTTGGGTAGTGGACATTTCTAGCAATGGATACAGTAATTATGTGTACTCTGGATACTTCCTCCTTCTGATGGCCAGAATTTCTTTTGATCACAGTTTAAAAAAAACCATACCTTTTTAAAACCTTGGTGAGAAATGCCTTTGAACCTGCAGGTTCCCATTGCCTCTTTCTCACCTGTAATTTATTTTCAACTAGAGCCCTCTGCCTTTCTACTAAATAAACAATCATTTTGTACTATCTATTGTACTTGGGTACGAAGAGGATACAAAGCAATGATACGTGAAGCATCAGTTTGCTTTGCTCTTTTGAAAAGCTATTTCAGAACCCTGGCCTTGAAGGAGAAAAAAGCAAGCATGGAAGATTACATTTGAAAAGACTAATACCACAATTAAATGAATTATAATAGGTCTGCTGATGAATTGTATAAATGAACATTGGTATAGCACTTACTGTATGTAGTTCTGAGTGACTTGAACTATGATTTTAAAAAGTATTACAGAGTGTAAAAGAACTGCTTGGTTTGCAAAGACTCTTTTAACATTCAAATACAGTTTCTTATACTGTATGAAAATTGCTGTGTTTATAATGCTTTCCAGAAAGCGTATCAGGTGTTATCTCATTTGATGTCACCGTAAGGATATTTTTAAATAACTTAGTAGAAGAAAGGCAAAAAAAAAAAAAAAAAAAAAAAAAATTTTAGACAGTGATTAAAGTTTACTGGTTAATTATTTGAAACAATGATATAATATACAATGAAATTATTTTACACACTGTTTTTAAGCATATACTTTTCCCATTAAGAAACCTGAAACCCTTTGGATGTTGATTAACGCTGTATTGTAATTTCTTTTTCAGTCAGGTGCTATTAGGATTCTTGGATGCTACTAATGCAATAAATGTAGAAACAGATTATGTTTTACTTGCAATAATAGTTCTAATTGATAAATTGTTTAATATATGTTGTGTTTAACAGTTAAACTTTAAAAAGGCCCTAAAAGTCTCAAACGGAAATGTTGCCTTGTAGGGCAAAATTCAGTGAGAGGGTCTGGGATTCCAGAATGAACTTGTACATTCTTTCAGGGCATTTTTGCAAGGGAGGTTGTTGTGTTTTAAAGGTAGTTGATAAGAGACCTGCACCACCAACCCCAGACCTGCACCACCAACCACCATCATACATTAGTCTATAGAAGGTATTTGGGTGTACATACTCCTGTACCACTCTGTACCACCATTCATCCAAGTGCAATTTTTGACCATTTGCAGGATACATTATAAATCAGGATGTCACTACCAGACAATCAGATTTGAACATTCCTTGCATAAAGTAGCTTGCTTATATCTCTGAGGAATACATCATTTAACTGCTTATGTGACGGTGTTGATATGTCTGGTTTTACATGAAAGTTAGGGTAACACATTGTTTATTTATGTCATTGTGAATTCAAGGGTAGGTGTCTGTGCTTTATATTTACTAAAGTTATCTCCTTTGGACAAGTCACTTAGAATAATTGAATGGGTAATTTCATCACTTGATTATTAATTAAAACAGGAAATGGCTTTTTCTTAGTTGTTCTAAGAGTAGATCTTTGCTACTACCTCTGTTCTTTCAGCATTCCTTGCTTCAAGGGTGGTACCTGAGGCTATGTGAAACAGAACTTCGTTGAACCTAATTATGAATAACAACTTCTCAGTTTTGGGTACCAGAAAATTGGCCAGATGTTCACATCCTCTCCCATATGACTTAGATCATGTTTCCCCTAATGGCTATAAACAGTGTATTTCACTCTCTTATGGCATCAGGGGACTTCAGTAGACATATTCGGTAAAGGCCTGATCCTGCTGTCCTTACACATGGGAGCAAAAACTTTCCCATCAGGTCCTCAATCCACCAACATAACACATATGGTGGGGGATTTTAGAGTCTGATGGACAACAGGTCAGATTTTGATCAGTGACAAAGAGTTATAAAGCTCAGATTCTTGTATTTAGGGGAAAAAAAAGCTACTAAAATGTTGATTGGAGATATATTCAATATCCAATGGAGATTTTATTTGTTAAAAATCTGTATCCATGTTTTGAAACCAGATACCAGTACAGGGCTGGCAAAATGAGATTTTTACAGCAGCTAAGTGGATTAACTCTGAGTTTAAAAAAATACATTCATGAACTACAAGGGTGTGGGGATGGAGGTGGGGAATTAATGTTTAGCCTCCAGAAATGATGTGGAAAACCATTTTCCTCTTTCATTTAAGTCTCTATAACCCGAGTCCATGAAATGAAAATGGACAACTTTTGTCTTAATAGGCTTCCATACCTGGCAAATCTTTCCTTGGCTTTTTTTCTTTTATGCATTTGTTTGACTATTAAAGATTATGAAGGTGACTATCCAACAGACTAGACAGGAACAGCCTTCTATATTCAGAGTTATTACACTTGAATGTTGGGTCAGATGCTGCTCTCTCTTACATCAGGGAACTTTATTGAAGTTCAGTGGGCTTACATGGGTGTAACTGAATGTGGAATTTGACCCACTGCTTTATCTGAAAGAGTGTGTTTAAAATGATTTTTCTAAATGTGTCCCTGAACTGTCGATGGGAACTATCTCCAATGTCTGTTCTGATGTGACACTATAACCAAGCTTCCTGGCTTACTGTTTGATTACAGGGTGTGAGAGTGGGCAGTTCCGCTGTGGGAACGGCCGTTGTATTCCTGCAGACTGGAGGTGTGATGGAGCAAGGGACTGTTCAGATGATACAGATGAAGCTGGTTGTCGTAAGTGGAATTTCCTCAGAGTTTATTCAAAGCATTTCCACTTTTTTTTATAATATTCAGAATAATACTCCAATACCATGGCGCTCATGGTGCACCGTGCCACGATGAAGAGTCAGTTAATTCTTAGAGAGAGAGAGCGAGAACAAAGGTGGTGTAAAACTCCTAGGATGGTGGGCAATGGCTGTGGAGTCTGATTGAGACTCAAGTCTCTTGAGTTCTGTAGTGCTGATATTATGGAAATTAGAAAATTGCCAAATTTCCAAGTCACCCATAGAAAGAGACTCAGGTCACACGTGGCACTTCCCTCCAATATCCATGGCCATGTGTCTAATAAGGACATCTCTTCTGATAATTGTGGATTCTAAGCATGCTTAGAGGGGTAATTGATATTACTGTAATGAACCTGAATGGTACACACATACAGACACCACAGTCTTCACTGTGGATATAACCTTCGGTATTTATGACCTCTCAAGTTCAAGTAGAATCTCCATTAGCTGTTAAGAGTGGTGCTAGACTATGAGAAGGCAACATACACATTTAATTGGTACACTTTATCATGTAAGAAAAATGGTTCTCTGAGTCTTAACAAATTTCAGTTGAATCACTATAGAGATTTTTAAAACGTGTGCCTATTAAAAATGTTACCAAAAGGAAGAAACAATCCCCCATTTCCAGAAAACCATCTGCATTTTCTATCTAAGTGCTGGCACCCTTCTAGGTTTCAGAACCCTTTGTGGCAGTTAGCCCATGCTACAGTTAGGCCAGGTTTTGTCCTTTTTGAGTTGATTTGGAGCGAAAAGGCCAATTTACATTGTTTCCTCCCATATTGAATTGACTCTTCTCAGCTTGAGCCCTGCAGTAATTGGGTGTAGTTCCTGCAGCCAGACTGGCTGATTTTCTGATTAATAGGTTAGCCAAGTGAAAAGTCAAAAGTGTTTTGGATGAAGAATATCTTGCATTAGAAGTAACTGCCATTCTGCTACAACTGGCAATGTCACCTGATATATTTAAGTCTGAATGATTTCCTCTGAGAAAGGAGCCATGGTGCTATTGAACAAACTACTGTGCAAAACTTCCATTAACTTCAGTTGGACCAGAGTCTCACTCCTAGTGCATTTGCCTAAATCAGTGAAGTTATTTTTATCTGCTTAGATATGGGCATACAAATAAAATATGGGGTGTGAAAATGAATTTCAGTTTTGTTTAATTGGATTATCTTGTTTTTAATGATGCACACATTGTATAATGATGGAGCCACATAAGTACCTACTCAGATTTTAAATCAACAGAACACAAACATATTTTTAAAATATTCATTTTTGTTCCTGAAGCAGGAATCCAAAATAATATTTATGATGTGCAGCTAAACCCTTTCTTTGCCCATAATTTAATTATGCACTCTTCATCTATGAAGCTGTAATATACCATCACACCACTTCTTTAAATGGCTTCTTTACATAGTTATGTAACCCTTAAATCTCATCTCATGGGCTCAGGCTGTTCTCAGGGAGAAGGGTCATTAAACAGAGAAGCTCTGCACAAATCAAACTGGACCGTGTTGTGCTAGTGAATCACAACATGAGTATTAACCAGGGATCCGCAAACAGTTCCAGAGTTAGGTTCAAACATTTATTTTATCTCTCTCCGTACCCACTCTGTTTTCCTTTCTCTTTTTTTAATAGCCACCTGTAAAATACTCAAAAGAGCAGGGACAGTAGAACTTAAATTGTTCCAACCTCACCTCCTGCTAGAGTGACCAGATGTTCTGATTTTATAGGGACAGTTCTGATATTTGGGGCTTTTTCTTATATAGGCACCTATCACCCCCTCACTCCCATCCTGATTTTTCACACTTGCTATCTGGTCACCCTCCCCCTTGCATCATCAATCCACTAAGGAAAATCAAGTGCTTAATTTGGAAGAGGCCTCTCCCTTTAGCTCAAAAGTTGCGAGTCTTGTCCAAGAACTGTAATCCCAAGGGTAGAATGCCTCACTCCTATTCTTTTGATTTTAGGTGTCTCAAATGTTTAGTTCTTGCAGGTGAAGCACATTTATAGTCTATTCATACTATTTTAAATTAGGCCTTTCTTATTTTTTTGAAGACACTCTCCTGAACAAACATTGTGAAATAACAAATGATTTGCTTGTTTGTACTAGCACAACCTACCTGTGAGGGAAATCAGTTTCAGTGTCAGGCTGATGGAGAGTGTATTCCACAGTCATGGGTTTGTGATGATGAGGAAGACTGTGAAGATGGCTCAGATGAGCATCAGCAATGCCGTAAGTATTTCAGTCAGAATATTATATCAGCATCATGAAAGAGCAAACCATTTGTATATGAACATTTTGATAACATAAAGCGTGTGTGAACACACATGCAAATAAACAAGGCTAGTGCTGGCATAGCAGCTTTTGATCAGAGTGATCTCTCTAATAAACAGTTGTTGAAAATGGAACACACTACAATCATAATGAAATAAAACATAATCAAATACATCTGAATAGGCATTATTTAAGTTAATAAAACCTCTCAATCTTTCAGTGAAGTAGAAAAACCATTGGCTTTTGCAGTGTAAATAAAAAAGAAAAGAAAATGTAAGATGTATATCAGCCATGGAAGAAGTAATAGGGAACTTATTAGCAGATTCCAAAAAATGAATCATGAATTTACATCATTTTATGAACAGTTAAATGCTTCTTAATCAACCTCAGTTAGGAGCATCTTCATTCATTCTTTACCAAAACTTGTATTCATCAAGCTCAGACTCAAAAGAAGAAACTATACACTTCTCCCTGGAAAAGATTTGGAATCTATAAAAGAAAAATGAGTAAACCTCTAAGTAAAGAAAAGTAATGAAAGGAAGTTAAACAAACCTTTAAAGAGATTCTGATGTCATATCTGGTGAAGCTCTTCAATAAATTACTAGCCAGACATTGCAATCTTACATTCTATAATGAACAGAGCAGTTATCCCTTATATTCAGATCCCCAAAAATCCTGATTTCTGGTATTAGGCTTATGTTCCGTTATCACTTAGCTAGCTTAAAGCCAGTACATAAATCTTGTTAATATTTCAATATGAAAGGGAAATATATTGATGATACTCTAGGTATTATTCATGTATGGATTGGCGTTTATGAACAAAATATTTAATGTTCCCTTTCTTCTTTATGAAAACAAGTTATTTAAAGTATAACTGCTATAGACCAGTCTTTTTTCTCAATATTGGTGGTAAGGTATGAAATATTCTAACTAGCTGTTTGCATTCAGTGACCCGTGCTTAATTTGTAATGGAAGTGGTGCTGGGGCTCAAGCAATCAGACAGTGTAACTGATAGATATCAGTTGGGGTTTATGCCATAAAAAAAAAATGATAGTGATTTGGCTACTGTGCATCAGGCCAAATTTTGCCCTCAGATCTTTGATGGTACGTGGGATGGGGGTGGGGTCCAAAGAGTAAATAGAATCCATTGTTGGTATATCATTAGGAAACAAATGACTTCTGGGTGAGTAGGATGGGGCTTATTTATTTTTCTTCTGACACAGATTGGTTTTAGTTCTAAAATTTGACAATTTATTCAGACTATGTAAACATCCCTACAGTTAGTAAACCAAATTCTGTTCAGTTATACCTGTTAAACCCCACTGACTTCGGTGGATTTTCATGAGTGTAACTTAGATCAGAATTTGGCTCACAGACCAGGCATGTGATCTTAAATCTTCATTTCTGTCTGAACTACAGAGGGGAACAAAGCTGGGTTGTCTTTTGCCCCCATTCTCCTTTGCGTACGTGATTCGGCCACTAGTTAGTTACATATCTACTAAGGACAGGGTAGATAATAAGGTCAAAATCCAGTGATGGCTTTAGGTCAAGATTTGAACTGGGTCACTGTAACTTGCCTTCGTTCTATGTGTGCCCTTAATTGTGAGCAGTTTGGAAAGTGCCCCTCAGTGGTTGCACAGTAAAATCCTGCTTCTGCTTTGGAGCCATCTAGGGGAATGTGCACTGATGCTACTTAATTTAAGGCCACTTTTGTATTGCTCCCTCTTCGAATGTGTGTTGTATGCCCTGCAGTCTGATAGTAGCTTTCCCCTTATGAAACTTTTTTTCCATGAAAGCTATTTGGTGAACAGCCACCCAGTTGAATGAAGAAAAGTTTGTTTTACTCTGATTTTTACTTTCTC
The DNA here is from genome assembly GCF_026122565.2 of Emydura macquarii macquarii. Lineage (NCBI taxonomy): Eukaryota > Metazoa > Chordata > Testudines > Chelidae > Emydura > Emydura macquarii. Next base: position 76,585,350 of record NW_027131390.1, read on the forward strand.
ACTTTTCTAAGTGGGTTAGTGCCCTAACAGCAGAGCCCACAATATGAGCACTAGTGAGGGAAGAAAGCACAGACAGTCTCCGTACAGGAACAGACCAGGATCCCAAACAGCACTTTCCAGAGCATGAGGTGGGGGGAACAAGTTAGTGCATCAGCTAAGGGCATCACAGTATGCAATGGTAGGTCTGCTCCAGATTACATGCCACTTTGACCATCCTGAACTATCCTGCATTGGCTGGCGGAATGGTTTTGGGCCTGCTGTGGCTAGTTCCATGGTTTATTATTCGGGTAACAGTAGTGTCAGTAGAGGTCAGTAGTGTCCTAAGACCTCAGTCAGGGCTCGGAACCCTATTGTGGGCACAGTACACCCCAGCCCTCAGCATGGAGGAAAAATCTGGAGGTGGAGCCACAGGATCCATGACTATATAGATTCAGTGCTTCCAAACCCTGGTTTGGGATGGAGCAGTGGCTGTGCATTAGGAAATGCATTACGGCTGTGGGCCTGCCCACTAGTTGGCAGGTGACTTTTATTCCTGCTTGAGACACAGAGGTCAAGTAATAAAAGATTTGTATATTTCATCTGAGGGTTTCAGTAATAAAAAGAGGAAGAGGAGAAGTAGTTTGCTGAATGTAGGTCCCTCACTGGTGAAAATCTAAATTAACTGTTTCTTACAGCGGGGAGGACATGCTCAAGTCAGCAGTTCACATGTTCAAATGGACAATGTATCCCAAATGGTTACACGTGTGATCGAGTTAAAGACTGCACTGATGGAACAGATGAGAGAGGCTGCCGTAAGTCTTTTAAATCTTAGCACTAGATCTGGTTTCATCTCATCTCTCTTTGGCATTTTAATCAATTTGTAAGATTAAGGGGCTTGTTGATGGACAGAAATGACCACAATATGCTTCTTGTTATCAGAATTTCATTGCAGATTCTTTCATGGATTAGAGCTGATGTTCTGATACAGTTTCATTATTGTGGGACTTATTAAATCCCTACTGCTGCTTTACGGTCAGGGGCATTTTCATTTGCCTGTCTCAGCAATAATAAAGTTTTCATTTTAAAAACATCTTTAAAATGTTTTAAAACTTTGGAAAATGTAAAAGTTATTTTTATTTTGCATAGCGCTTTTATATTCAAACATTTGCATAGCTCTCACTGGGGATTGTGACCATGTATCTCAAGATAGAATTTGGCCCTGGTTTATTTCATGTGTCTTATTTTTAAGTCAAGTGCCTGAGAATAATGTAGGGAAAATTAAACTATTTCTTTATTTCTTTTCTCTTAAGAAGTTTTAATTAAATGTTACATATTAGGTTTAACTATAAAAGTGGTCAATAGAAAAATTATAGGTTTGACTTTATTTTTGCTTATTGTCTATGCTACTTCATGTGAAACTGTATCATGTGCTGGGGTTATATCAAATATTGTGGTAAGCTTTTTAACTATAAGTACAGAGTATGATCCTTCAGTGATTATTAGGATGCCAAACAAGGAAAATACAGCTCAAGGCCCTGATACCTCAAAGATTTAAACATGTATTTAATTTTATGCAATGTGAGTAGTCCTATTGACTTCAGGGCGACTGTGAAGGTGAGGACAATGGGATATTAGATAAGCAACGTGCACATGGGAGGAGGGAAAAAATGGGAAACAGCATAGAACAGGATGTGGGAGAAAGATATAGTGAATGGGAGAAGGGGACACTGTGGGAGGGCATGGGTCAGTATACACTGGGGCTGAAGGAAAAGATAGTTAGTTATACATGGGGAAGAAGAAAGTAAGCACGTATGCACCACTGGTTGTGTATTAGAAGGGTGATAGTGTGGAGGCAATGGGTACTCTGGATTTAAAAAAAAAAGAATTTACCTCCTCCTGCATGGGGAACTTTCTGTGGCTCATTGTGGCGGTGGAGCTCGGGCGGGGCAGCCTCACCCCTTGGGCTGGGGGGGGCAGCCCAGTGCTTTTCCGCAGGCTGGCACCCAGGGGCCTGGTTCCCCCCTTGGTATGCCACTGTTCTAACTCCCACATCCATTGAGTCAAGATAGCTGTATGCTGCCCAGTGACACCACACAGAGCCAAGTCTTGGCCTGGAGTTCCTGGTCATGGAAGGAATTACTGACTGAGCGACAGAATAGAGGCCTCATTTTTCAAAGTGATGTCATTTGTGCCTATCATCTACTTAACATAACATAGCTCAGCATGCCCGCTGATAGCATGAATAATAATTAAAAGCTACACCCATAGACCATGAAGTAGGTGCCTGTGTTTACAGCGTTGCTAGCAAGAAGATGGCAGTGAGCTACAAACTACACTCTAAACAGATTTAGAAAAAAAGTAGAGCATAGGATACTAGGTCATTAATAGAGGAACAAGAAATAAAAAGTCATTAAGGGCTTTATTAACAGAAATGTACATGTTATATAAAGGAAAACCAGCATATTACATGATCAGCCAACAGCCTGTACCTTTTATCCTTGACTTACAAGTGGCTAAAAATGAGTTCTGTCTGTAAAACGAAAAGTGATTTAGAAGCAAGTGGTACTCTGGAATAAAAGGCAGCCCAGACAGCCGGCTTGGAGCTATTCCACGTGATAGACCTCCAGCCAACTCTGAAGTCACCAGCACAAATGCCTGAAGAGTCTGCCAAGGATCAAGGAACAGATGCCACTGCTGGAAAAATATCTTGCACAGCTTGGCATTTGTGTCCTGTAAAAGCTTAGAAGGAGAAAAGAGACGGTGTTAGCCTTTGTTTAGCAAATGTACCGAGTACTTTTTGGGGAAAATAGTTTTCCTGAAAATGAAGCATTGTTAAAAATAAATATTTCCGTGAATTGAAAAACTTGATGGTGACCCTTTGTATTTACATGACGCCTTTCATTCAAGGATCTCAAAGCACTTTATAAACAATTATTAGCCTTCCTAACCCCTTGTAAAATAGGTTATGTTAAACCATTTTGTCAATGGGTAATGTGAGGAATAGAGAGAGTACATGGCTGGTCCCAAGTCACACAGAATGTCAGTGGCAGATCCAGCAGTAGAACTCAAAATCCTTTGCTCTGACCAGCAGACACAACCATGTTTGAAAATGAAATGATACATTTTAATATTCTGTGTTTCTCTTTTAAGTCTCCCAGATAAATAGAAAAATAAGATTTTGGTTTAAAGTTATTGGAATTGGGCCTGTTGTATGACTTAGCAGTGTTTCCCTTCACTACTGGTTGAGATACCCATTCTTGGGCCCAATCTATAGCTCCATGGGTCACTAGATCTTGCAATTTTTGTGGAGGCCGCATGCTGAGCCCTGAGGAGAGGAACTGCCTCATATCATTCAGCTGCGACCACTCCAGCTGATTAGGCACTGCTGTTGACAATCCTTCTTAATCAGAAAGGTGATGACTTTGACTTGACACCTTAGAGGTAGGGGTGTTGATGTAGTCAGGGGAAAAGTAGTGGTGGTTGGGAGTGGTGAGGATCAGAAAGACGTTAACAAGGGTCCAGAGGACCATCCCTGAAAAGCTGCTGAATTTTACACCTCTATCTTTGCAAGACTGGGGCTATAAACAGAGGCCCTGAGTTTTAATGAATCATCTGGTGATTTGATATACTATAAACTGAGGATTAGCTTAGATTTTATACTTCACTGCTAACAGTGGAGGCAGTGCGTTAATATTAGTAAACACTATTTGTTTCTATCCAGTCATTTTCCTCTCTAATCTATGTTGATGCAAAGAAATGATAAGAGAAAAATCATTAATTTGGCCGTTTCCTCTAGTACAAGTAATTTGTATTAAAGCATTTTTTTAAATGAAAATCTGTATAGAGTGGTCACCATTTATTGACGAGAAACCAAAGTTCATTTGAAATTGCTGCCATTTTTTCCTCAGAGCATAAAGAGTATGTAAACATTTAGTGGACAGGTCTCTTACTGCAGAACTTTGTGTAGTGTTATGACGGTTAATTATTTCTGGAGGGAGATTTAAATTGTAAAGAAGATAAAGGCTCAGTCTGTTTCTGAATGAGTTACAATATTTAAGAGACCAGTCAAATGCAAAATGCCACCAATATTAAGAAACTGAGCAATTAAACCTGTAGTAAAATGCAACATGGAGATTCAAAGCCACAGTCTATTTTACTGCTAATGGGATTAACAGCAAGAACAAACTGCCCATATAGAGGCAAAGACAAACAACAGAACAATGTTTCGGCACCGGGCCATTTAGTTAGTGTACTGAAGCTGTTTTTATTTCATACAAATAATATGATTTCCTATCTCATTAAATAAATGCATCACTTTGCTTTCCCTCTTGTCTGTTTTATAGAAAATTGTTAATTATTAGTTCATTTTTAAAATACGTGCGGTTAACATTTAGAAATGCAGAATGAAAATGTAAACCTGCCTGAATGATTTGATCACAAATAGTTTTTTAGGCATAAATAACTAAGGTCTGTGTGATAATGGAGCTGTCTTCCTATTCTGGTAAAGTGCAGTATTCCTCCTACTAACCCCCCCCCCCATGAACCACTCAATTTAAAAATGAAAAAAAAAAAAAAAAACCCAGTCCCTGGGGTGGGGGGAGGATGCACCTGGCATCTCTGCTTTGGAGGTGCCTGGACTGTGCCGCACCCACCCCAATGCTCTTGCTCTGCCTCTTCCCTCAGCCCTCCTGCCTGCCTGTCCGCTGCTGCTCGCTCCTCTCCACTGCGGAGAGGAGTGAATGGGCAGGCCTCGGGAGAAGAGGCAGAGAGGAGCCAACGGCAGGTGGAGGGGGGGCTCAAGGGAGAGGCGGAGCATTTGTGGGACCTGGGGGAAGAGGCAGAGTGCGGGCAGGGTCTTGGGAGTAGGGCCACGGTCCAAGCACCAGTGGCCCTCCCACTTCTAGGGAGCTTCTGGTGCTCACATGTAAGCCTCCCCAAATGGAAGACACACACACCACGTATAATCTCCTTCCTCAGAAACATCAGAGATGTCTATGGCTGGAGATGGGATGGTGGATGGGTTGAGCAGGTGCTGTGAGATGGCACTCAGTTTCCTTTCTCTCCGGTACTTTGCTGGTTGGTTCTTGCTTACGTGCTTGAGGTCTAACTAATCATCATATGTGGGACTGGGAAGGAATTTTTCCCCCAGGTCAGATTGTCAGTGACCGTGGGTGTTTTGCCTTCCCCTGCAGCATGGGGCGTGGGTTACTTGCCAGGATTGTCTGGGTATATTTCACTTAATTCCCTGTCTTTGCAGGGGTGTCAGGCACCAGTACACCTCACTACTCCCTCCTATTCTCTACCTATGGCACATAGTAGTCCAGTGTCCCGTGGACTGTAATACTGTGGTCTAATTTGGTAGTTGGTGTGTGGTTGTGGGGTGGTTTTGGGGGCCAGTGATAAACAGGTCAGACTAGATGATCTAGTGGTCACCTGTAGCTTTAAATGCTCAGAGGGAAGAGAAAAATCAATTAAATAATCTCCACAACAAATAAAATTGAGGGAAAAAATTACAGCATATTTATTCCCGTAGTAGAATTTATTATAAAAACTAATAAACTGCAAACTGGGCAAAATACATATTTTAAATGACTTCCAAACACCTCTGCTAATGGGTCCCAATGACATCTTTTTAACTATTTATATTGATGTTACCTGAGGAGAATGCACAAGACCCGAGTTCAGAGTATTTCCACTGCAGGATTGATACTTCCATATGTTCTCTCTTCTCCAGGGAGATTCCAGTCTGTAGTGTGGGAAATGGTGCAAACTAATGTTAACCGGTTGTTATTAATTTGTTAATTAATTAGTTTTGTCATGGGTTTGTGAGGGGACAATCCAGGGGAATGGGGGCAGCTTTCATTTACTTCCCTCTTAGGCTTGTGAAATAGCATAGAATATGATTGGAAAGGTTTCTGTGGAGGTGAGATAAGCATGGGTGCGTGTTACGAAGGCAACCATTCCTCCCTTAAAACATTTCCCCCACCTCAGATCTGTGGGTTTTGAGGGTCCCCTCCAGTTGTAGAAATGGAGCAGGTTGCGAAGTCCTCTGCTGGATGCAGTTTTTAATATGCGCTAAAATGTTGTTTTGTTGTATGAAGCCTTTAAAATAAAACACAGGTGATATTTTTACTCTTTCTTTATTGGTGATAAACGTGGTCCATTAGTGGTTCTCTAGCCTAAACTAACTAACTAACCTCTTTTTTCCAAACAGAGATACTGTCATGTTCCACCAGCTGGGTGATCTGATTGGTGGAATATTCTTATGTGCTTAGTAAGGCCCGATCAAGCCAGATTTAGCTTTTGAGGTTGCTGGTCCCCAGAAGAACTTTGGCTTCTTGAGCTCCTTAGCTGCAGAGGTACCAAGTGGGAAATGTCTTCTGTGGAATGCCTAGTTAGACATTCTCTGCCAGCACCTTTCCGCATCAGCCTGTACCCAGCTTGGTCAAAATACATATAATTCAGTTGCTTGAGACATCCGTCAGCTAGAGAGAGCAATACCATGGCTATGGCCTGAAATTAAAAGAAAACAAAATAAATGGCCTCCCACTATCTCTGGGGAGAGGTGTCAGAGTCCAGTGGGAAGTCTCCTGTTCTTTGTGACTCAGTCTATATAAAGATGCTTTAGTTAGTGGAGCTGTTCTAACAATATAGAATTTTATATGCCAGAACTGCAGCTGATTTTAGTGAACAGGAGGGCTGAACTTAACATTTAATGCAAAGTAGGGTTGGATCTGAACCGAAGCTCCAAATCAGACCAAACCCAGATTTTGGGGGTTGGTAGTATGGAAAAATATGTGCAGTTTGGGCCAATCTCTAATTAAAAATCCCCAAATTTTGCTAAATAATATCTTGTCTGAATATTTAACATCCTTATCTAGATCTAAATTTTCTCCCTATGTTAATTTCAGTTGAATTACTCCAATTTACATTGGTGTAAATGAGATCAGGATCTGGATAGGTTCAATATATTTTATACTTAGTTCATCTGTTAGAGCTAAAGTTTTCCAGGAGTTCTCTCTAAATCAGCAGCTGATTTTGAGATCTTGATAAAATTCTCGATCATGAGCAGTCCAGATAAATAAAGAGAAGTTAATTTCTAGGCTGGAAAAATCTGCTAAAAAAATTTAAAGATATAATTAATGGAAGGCACAGAAATAGATATGAGTGACTTGCTAGGCTTATGAATTGCAAGACAATAGAAGACTTATTCCTCTCCACTATATCTGTAAAAGACAGTGTTAAAATAAATGGCAAAGTTGCAGTGATACCAGGTATACATGTATACCCCATCTTAGAGTTAATCTTAAAGACCTGATATTTATTTTTTATCATAATCATATTGATTATGAATGATAAATGCACTAGTGAAAACAGTCTTTTGGGGGCAAGATCATCATGTTTTGTCTGTATAGTAGGTCTTGGCGCTGGACAGATAACAGGGTACCAGGACTGTGAGAATGTTTCCTCTGTGATGTGGTGCTAGTCTGTATCAGAGGTTACCATACATGCCCCCACCACAGGGGACAGGGCTGGTGGACTCTCACACTGGCTAATGTCTGGCACACTCCTTAGGGGGTTCTGCCCATTGTGTATTGCCGTACATGGAGTCCATATGGAGTGGAAGTTTGCACTGTACTCTGATGTGTGACCCACACATTGCTGTTTCCTCCACTGTAGAACAGAACTGTAGGTTTCACTGCAGTGGTGTCCTCCATGTTTCCAGAGACAGAGGGAGCTTTTGACTCTCAGTGAATAGCATAGTTTGGCTCAAAGTCAGGCTCTGCCTAATACAGAGAAGCAACCTGAATTTGACCTAGTATGTTTGACATTTGATACACCTATTTATATAAAATTAAGAACTTTTATAAACAGAGGCTGTTAAAAACCACATCCAGATGAGTCCATAGATGACTATTTCAAGTTTAGTGAGAAAAGTGATAATATACAGTATTGGAAAAGATAATTTTGTCACTGTATTTAGGCACAAATATTTTGTCTGTGGAGTTTATGGTGGCTTTTGTGAGTTGTTTGGGAGAGTTAATCATCCCTATTTTAAATTCCAGCTGGTGTGTATGAAAACATGCATGAGAGAGAGTGAGAATGAGAGCTTTGTCTTGTTGATTAATAATATAAGGAAGTAAAATGGGAAGAGAAATATAGAGTGAAAATTTAGGGCCAAAAATGAATGAAGTTTGATTATTCTTGAGGTCATTTGACTGACTAAATATTCCTTCCAGATAAAAGTCCTGAGGATCTGAATTTGAGAACTCATGAAGTTCTAAGAGGTACTAAACATGAGTGCCAGCCTCTCCATTTATAGTTAAAAACGTTTGCTAAGATCAATAAAATCTAAAACTAAGATAAGAATAAAAAAATACTTACTTTCTCTGGTGTTATGTCATTTTCCACATTACCATGGATTATTTGAATTGTAAACTCCTTGAGCAAGAATCTGGCCCTGGGGGGCAGGTTGTCTCATAATTGCCTAGTTTCTTGCAAAGATTTTTGTATCTTCATGTGAAGCATCTTGTAATGATCACTGCTGGAGAGAGAATATGGAACTAGATAGATCATTGGTCTGTTCGTGTATGGCAATCCTGAGTTTCTTTTTATATTTGTCTATAAAGCACCAGGCATACTGCTGGCACTGCATGCATAATAATATAATCGTAAAGAGATATGATACTGTATATTCTAATACTTATGGCCAATGCATTTCTTTTCTTGTAGGCTACCCAACATGTGAACAGTTATCTTGTGCAAATGGAGCATGTTTTAATGCAAGCCAGCGTTGTGATGGTAAAGTAGATTGCAGGGATGTCTCTGATGAAGCTAACTGCAGTAAGTACCACATTCAACATAACTCCAAACAACTGTAGTTCTCCTCTTTGTAGGAGAAATACTGGAGTTTATTTACTAGATTTGAATATGTTTTTTTTTCTTTTCTCCATTCACATGATATTGTTCAGCTCATGGATGTGCCAGTACCCAATTTCAATGTGCTAATGGAGAATGTATCCCTCGCGCCTTTATCTGTGACCACGATGATGACTGTGGAGACAGGAGCGATGAAAACTCTTGCAGTACGGTGGTTTTATTTTGCTTGTTTGCCTGTTTTATTAAGAGTTGGTTTTCTTTGAAAGTGCAGCAGTTAGCACAAAGCAGGAGCAATGTTCTGTTACGTAGCAGGCAGAATCCAAAAGTTCTTCTAATTTTTTTTTGCTGAAATGCTGGAAGTTATCAATGCTGCTTTGAATGCAAAGCCTTCTTCAAGAAGAATTTGCCATGAAATAGGTGTACTGCATGTACTGGAGTTAGTGAGAATTTGCTTCCTGATAAATGATTTTCTGTATTGGAGTATGAACCAAAGGTAACTCTTTCTGTTTCTTCTGTCCCAGTTATCCACTATGCACTGATGTATATTTTAAAATCCATTTGAACCTTTATTATCACATACTGGCTGGACTTTTTAGAATTATTCCCAGTGACCATTAGGGGTGAACTTCATGGAGCAGACTTATCTCCATTACATATTTAGGTTAGCATTTTGATCGAAGGTTCTGTTGTAGGATGTCTCTTGCTTATTCTTTTCTTTCGTGGGCTGGGTCGTATGTCTCCTTCTCAGCACCAAACCCACAAAACTGCCATCTGTCTTCCTTGTGGGCCCTTTAAATGACTCCATGGATTCTGAGGTCTAGGTTGTAGGAGAGCAACAAAGACTTCATCTTCAGGTTCATGAAAGGCCACATTTTCTTATTCACAACACTAAGGGCCATTTATTCCCAACATGACTCCCCTTCAAGAGCATTCCTCAGCTGTCTCTATGATGCCAACATTTTTATGCTTTTATGTAATGGAAAGGAATGATGTTCTCTACTGTGCGCTGTCTACTCTCACTCTGAGTACCCTGGACACAATTCTTTTTATTTTGCGAGTTTGTGACTGTCACTTCTGCACTGTGCCTAACAGCCAAGAACTTTGGGGATGAGGTGCAATTCATCCCAGTCGAGCAAATCGTTGGGGCAGCTCTAGCGCTTTATTGTTGCTTTTCAATTTCTTCAAGAAGCAAATTACCCTAAAAATAATCATTCAGAAATCAGGGGCAAAAGTTCTAAGGTTACCAGCTATGCAAAAATTTGAGCTGGGTTTACTGTTCAGGAATAGTTCTAAATGACTGGTCTACCATTTATCTGCTGCGCTACTGTTAACGCTTGTAATTGACAACTGTACATTTTTGTCACTTAGAGACGTTCGGTTTTTTCTTATTCCTTCCCTCAGCTTATGCAACTTGCAGAGGAAATTTCTTCACTTGTCCAAGCGGCCGCTGTATTCATCAGAGCTGGATTTGTGATGGAGATGATGACTGTGAAGATAATGAAGATGAAAGAGGATGTGGTAAAGATTGAAGCAAACTTATTTTAATGGTGCAGTTTACAAAGAAAAACTTTGCTAACCTCGCTGCTAAAACGTCTTACCATAAGAATGAATGTTTTATATCAGAATTTGTAAAGATCCACGGACATCCATAACAATTTTCTACTAATATAGTATATATTTTTTAATACTTTGGGGTTTCTTATTTTGTATTGCTAAGGTGGTGAGTATAAAGCAGGGTTTGTTAAGAGTTCATCTGCGTATTCCCTGTAATCCTGCTCTTGCACCATTGAAATCAATGGAAGCTTTGACATTGATTTCTATGGGAGCATAGTAAGTCCTCATGTGAATTCGTAATTCTCAATTTGTAACAGAATGTCCATTTTCACAGTAACTAACTGTGATGTTACAAACACAGGATTATGATTTTTTTGGTGGGTTGAGTACAGGAACAGATGAATTGCTGGAAAGATAACCCTATATCTATGTAAATATTCTGAGTAACAGTTTTTGTTATTAATGTGATACTCAAAATAACCATCTGTGTCTTTAACAGAGATCTTCCATACATCAAATCACCCTTTTCAGAGGAATCTGTAGTAAACTTGAGTATATCAGTTAATGAGAAATGAGTGTGTAGGCATTAGGATTGGTGAAAAGTTTTCTGCTGAAACTGTTTTTCTATGGAAAACTGGGTTTTTGGCTAAATAATTTGCTATGTGGAAAGTGCCTTCTTTCCCTCTAAATTTTTTATTTTTCATTTAAGAACTGATGTTTGAAAACCAAAATATATTGGCTGAAAACAGAATTATTTGTTTTCTGACCAAAAAAAAAAAAAATCAGTTTTACAGTTTTTCACAAGCAATTTGAATTTTCTGTGGGAAAATTTAAACAAAATTTATTTTTTGTAGTTTTTTGCTGAAATTTTCTGTGATTTTCCTCTCCCCCTCCATTTTTAGACCAGCTGTAACAGGCATATTTCAAAAGTACATAACTATTGTTCCATTTCTAGTACACCTGGTGAGCCAAAACTAAATAGTACTGCTGTTATCTGAACAATGGGGGAAAATGGAAAGGGTTCACCTGACTGCATGAGTATTTTTCAAAGTATAATTTGAAGACAAAAGAAAGAGCGTGATGACTAGGATGGATACTATTTCTTTCATGGGCTATCGCAGCTTCAAGCAACAACTAGAAGCTGAATGATAAATACCTGCAGATGCTTATTCTCTAGGAGGTTTTCAGGAAAGCAGCTCCAAGTACTACTTGACTCATGCTGCTCAATTATTCTGTGTTTCTTCTCTTTTCCTTAGAAAGTGATCACGATGAGTGTTACCCAGGAGAATGGCCCTGTCCTGTGTCAGGACGCTGCATTCCAATTGGTAAAGTGTGTGATGGGACTGCAGACTGCCCTGCTGGAGAAGATGAAACTAATATAACTGCAGGCAGACACTGTAGTGAGTATTAGAACTAGCAGGATGCATGGAATAGCAGAAAGGCCACAATTATATCTCTTTTGGGTCTCTCTGGTTTTCTAAACAGCACTGAGAATTTGGAAGCATGTTCTTTTTATTAGTGCTGTTCTGAATGGACATACTGAAAAGTAATTTCTGCCATGCATGTACCGTTCTGTTGACCTCATATGGAAGGTTTGACATAAAAACATTTCTGATTGTTTTTTTCAATATTTATTTAAAGAGTCAGGGGCTGAGCTCTTGTGGGCAATGGTTTCTCTTCATCCAAAAGCTTTTTGTTTTATCCTTTCACATTAAGCAAGAAGACGTGAAGCCTAGTGGTTAGAGCGCAGGACTGAATGGCTGTGTAACCTTGACCTGGGCAAGTCACTTAGGTCAGAATTTTCAAAACTGTCCATTGATCTTGAGTCACCTGCATTTTGGTGCTCAGCCTGAGAAACTCGGTCTGGTTTTCAGAAGTGCAGAATACACAGAGGCCCCATCAACTTCACATGGACTTGTGGGTGTGCCGTGCCTCTGGAAATCAAGCTGTGGTGTTTTAAATTGGGCATTCATAATTATGGGACAGGTAAAGAAAGTACACTTCTCCCATTTAAACCACACTTTTTGGATTAAGGGTGCAGCAAAACTGACAGGAGTTTAAATCTTGTCATGGACAAGTGTCTCTTACCTCTGCTGAATAATGTGATTGTAACATCAGAGAGCTGAGCTGCTCAGAGAGTAGCTTCGGAGGGAAAAGGGGAGAAAGGAGAAAGGCCAGGGAACTGAAGAAGGAGGAAAGGAGTGACCTCTCTGATATGACAATATCACCACTCAGCAATGAGCTGCTTGCAGGACAGAGCAAAAGGGAGGAGAAGTGAAGAATTGTGGAGGCAGAGGAAAGAGAAGCCCACACGTTTTTTCATGAGTGCAGCCTAACTCACACACTCTCACATCTCACTGGTTCATAAATTGAATACAAGAAGAAATGCTTTCCTGACCACCCCGTTATTAATAAAATTAGTGGTTGTGGCAGAAGTGCTCTATGAAAGAGAGATGTCTTTCTATATGCAAATAGTGATGCCTGGTGGTGTGCCAGCATATGGCGCTCAAGGATATGCAGCAAGCTGCTGAATTTTGTAGGACCAGTAAAGCTTGCAGTTGTGCACTGCAAATGGCTGCCTCAGTGCAGTGATTTACATGGAACTCTTCCTAGTGGTATATTTGATTCTTTTCATGTAAGACTGAATTTCGTCCTTTAACTGCTTCCTTAAAACTCATATCCTCAAAGAGTTCTCTAAACCCTAGCCTCCAGCCTCCCTATACTGATAAATTAGATGTGTACACCTGCATGCCCACAAACACACATGGTATTGTGGAACAAACAAGATGTGTGTTTAGCATCACCACTGGATTTTTCATCATTCCCTTTCCCCTTCCTTTTTTATACTGTCTAGTTAGAGCCTGATCTTGCAGCCAGAACTCCATATGTTGACTTTGGAGGGAAGTGTGGTTCTTTGCTTATGGACCGAGTTCGGGATGTGTTCTGTAAATTGTAAGCTGTTCATGAGAGGCCTCCTGGCTTCGTAAGTGTAAAGCACCATGATGATAGTACTACTGGTGTTCCTGAAATGACGTCATTTTATTTTTAGACATATCCCGCTGTGCTGCCTTGAGCTGCCAGTATCGCTGCCACTCCTCACCATCTGGAGGGACTTGCTATTGCCCTGCGGGGTATGTAATCAGCAGCAATGACAGTCGCACCTGCATTGGTAAGTGATCAGTGGAGATGCAGATAGATACGTCTGCACTTTTCTCAGAGCTGTCCTGGGTATTATGGATTCCACAAATTTTGAAAAAAAAAATCCATGATTTTTGAATACGTTCATATGGGTGGATGTATTGGCAAGTGGGTAAATCTGGAGAGTCCTAAAGTTAGACCTTAAGCTGAATGGAAAAATAGTAGGAGAGTAAAAGCTCAACAACAGCACAACACCATTGTGGGGACAGAGTAACAGGACAGTGAACAGTCATTAAGACTTCATTTACTGGCTAAGGAAAGACCAGTTTTTTAATACTTGGAGAGGTTGATTATATTTAGAAAGGCTGACTCTGGTATGGCAACTTTAAGTTCAAATCTGATGTAACAGCCCTTTTACTGTTCTTGAGAGTTTGATCCTGCACTCTGGGGCATATGGCTATACATCTGGGAAATCAGCTAACTAGGAGTTACTCAGTATTGGATCTATAATTCAAAACTGAGCTGATGTGAAAAAGCAGATTGTCTTGGGTAAAATGAGTCTGATACATTATTTTGCCACTCTGGAGGGCTGAATCTCCTGTTATGTACACTTCGTATATCCTTGCATATAAACCAAAAAAAGTTTGTTATAATTTCACAGCGTTGTTTGGTTTATATGCAAGTCATTGGAAAGAAGGGAATCACTGAAACAGGTATCCAAGGAAGTAGATCCCCATGTAGCTGTTTGACTCTGGATTAAAGCAAATGCATGTGCAGGGAGACCTCTTTAACTCTGATTCAGGAGCAAGTTGGGAAACCTACTCTCTGACCTACTGTAATGCTAATTGATCTTCTCTTAATCCCATTGATTGGCCTATAAACCAAACTCTCCGCCTTTGCTAGGAGATTTTGACAAACATTTTTGGTTTCCATACAAGGATCTCAGGTAATTGTTATCATGTGAGATACAGCTTTCCACAAAAGAGAAGGGCTATAGCCATTTTACTCAAAATCTAGGAAAGGTGACTCATACATAAAGGGAAGTTCCTTTCTTTATCCTGATTAAATAAGTAGAAGGTTGGGGCCAACTGACATGGGAATCATTTCCTCTCGTTAGTATTTAGATAAGGAAGGAAGGGGTTGGTTTATATCTGGGTTGGCTTATTAGCTGTAATGTTCAGTAGGTTATTCATTCAGTTTTTAGTTTAAATTTAATTTTACTGGTTGAATGCCTGAGGAATTAAGTGGAAAGTGTTTTTTGTGGAAAGTATGACTTTCCAAATCCCATAATCTATTCAATTTTCCCTCTTCTCTGCACCTGGCTGTTTCTTCCTCAGTGTGCTGTGGGGATTTATAGCACATGCTGAAGCCCTGGTACACCACAACTGAGAGCAACATCTATTAACTACCAGAAATGCCACCTAAAAATATTTCATTCCCATTTTGTGTCAACAAATGCTTAAAACTGGAAACTCTAATAACAAGGCTGTTATCTCACTTTTCTCTCTGGGTTCACTTACCTTTCTGCCTTACCCAGCTAGAGACAGAAAAGCTGGTTTCCAGAAAAGTAGCCTGATTTCAATTATTCTTGTGGCTTTTGAAGTGGAGAAGTGTAAGATTTTAATGCCAAAGCCATATTCAGATTAGTGCCAATAATCTGCTAGTTGCTCTTGTTGTAAATGACAGCATAAATGTATGGGGCCAAGTTGTTTATTCCGGGGTCAGAGACTGGGAGAGCCGTAAACTGAAACATCCAGAGAAGTGTGAACTTAAATTGATTTTAATGGGTTAACACTGGGGCTTGGTATTCCTGGGCAATGATTCTTTCTAGTTACAGAGACAGAATTCAGTTAGCTGAGCAAATCTGAATTCCATGTTAGCACAAATACGGAGTTCTGTGTGCAAGAGAGATCAATCTTAAAGCTTTTTGTGCTGCTTCCCAGAGTCCCTGTTCCTATCCCCAGCTCTTCCTGTTCTCTCTGCTTTGCTCTCATAGGCTCCCAAATCTGCTCCAGTCTGTAAACAAACCCATGCTCTGTTGGCTCCCTCCTGAGTCCTAATGAATCTCATTTCCTCAGCTGTGGCGTCTTGACAGGAAAAGCATCATAGTGGTCAGGCACTGGACATTACTTTAACAAGTAAATTCCTTTTTCCCAGTTCACAGCTAAGTGGTAGATGGCAGGAAAAGGCAGTGGAATGGAGGAAGCAGGAGCAATAGAGTGGGTATAGAAAGGAGTAGGCTGCTTTGGGTGGGGAACAACTGTCCCCATATGGTTGTGCTATACTTCTTTTTATAATGACTAGAAATTCAGTTGTAATAATAATCATCTTTAATGATAACGTAGCCTCTCTTCATATGAGTATCCCCCCATTCAGACACATGGCTATTGTATGTAAAACAAATACAATATAGAACCATCTAGCAATGATTAAATTCTGGAAGATGGCTTATTAGATAAGACTTAATTCATCATGGAAGATAGGTCCATCAATGGCTATTAGCCAGGATGGGCAGGGATTTCTGTTTGCCAGAAGCTGGGAATGGGCAACTGGATGGATCACTTGGTTATTGCCTGTTCTGTTCATTCGCTCTGAAGCAACTGGCATTGGCAACTGTCGGAAGACAGGACACTGGGCTAGATGGACCATTGGTCTGAGCAGTATAGCCATTCTTATGTTCTTATTTATGTTCTTATCAACACTGAAGAACACTGAGATCCTCTGATGGAAAGTCCTATAGACATGCCAAGTATTATCATTAAATATGTTGAAAATGGATTTTAGCTGTTCATTTCCTATAACTCATTGTATCGATAGGCTTGTAGATTTCCACTTCTATGTGTTTATTACTCAGTTTCTCTCTTGCTCTCTCTTCATACATGGTAATATGAATAAATATATTCCTCTTAGAATTCTTATAAATAAATATTCATATTTCAACACATATATCCACATTCATATCTCCACCCACTCGTGAACTGCTAATGCTGTTCAGTTTTTTTCTCATTCATCTTCATACCAATCTAAACAATTAAAACATTTCTGATAATTAAAAGTACTTACGAGGGTGCATTTTATTTCTGCACAAGTCACCAAAAGCAGTTTTGTCTAGATTATATTAGATTTGTTTGCTTCCAAAATTTCTGCAGTGTATGGTGTATCCTGTACTTATTTCTCCCATCTTATTTGGATGGTGTATCTCCTTGATTGGTATCAGACACTGAGAAAATCTCATAGGGCTTGAGCCTGCAAGATAATGGACAACTGAAAGGTGCTGAAAACCTTTAACTTCCTTGGATGTCAGCTCCTTGCAAAATTGGGCCAGTAGAATTTTTCAGAATGAGACGTATGTGACATGAGTTAGGGAACTCATAATTAAAGTTTTGTGCTTTCATTTCAGTGTAATGAAGTAATTTCTAGCGATCCCATTGCTGACCTCATGGGGTGTTGGACTGTGAGGTGCAGCAAGTATAATAAAGATGACTAGACAAGGTGTATTGATTTCATGAAATGGTTTCATCCAGTATAATATTATTCAATTGCACATTGAAAAGAATTACTCACACTTTAGCTTATATTGCTTTTTACAGTCTAGTGCTAACAGTGAAGTTAATATATAGAGAGCAATTCTAGGCTTTTGTGGGGCCAGCTCTTCAGCTAACATAAGGTGATATAACTCCACTGGAGTCAGTGAACTACAGTGATTTACACTGGTTGAAGAGCTGGCCATGGGTTTTGCCTGGAATTATAGAGTGGATCTATCCTGTTAACTAGTTCTGAGTACCTGAAAATACAGGGAAGTGTAGGCATTCACATGTAATTTGGGTTTCGAACTACTCATCTCAGCTGAACAGCAGTTTAGTTCTGTTGTCTCTGCCAAGTCTATTGGAATTACTGTATTAGATAGCAGCATTTCTAAGAGGGTGCCTGCTGATAGGTTACAAATGCTAAATGGCTGACATGATGGTATTGTTTGTTATTGTACTGGTACTAGGGGCTGTACTTCTGGAAGCATTGCAGCCGGGGGTACCCCATGTATTGCCTCAAATATGAGAGATATTTGTGAGCCCAGGAGGCAGGGTATCTACTAAAAATAACTCACATTCATTCCATCATTTCCTTTCCATTGTTCTTGATCACCCTTGGAAGGCAGATACTGAAATCCCTTTCCTACCAATTATTTTTTCCTCCATTGCTTGCACAAACAGGTTTGTTATTATCAGGCAGCCATGAAGCTTAGGCAGCAGCACTGATTGTTTTTTAATTTTGAGGATAAGAAAAGAGAAGCATTTGTTGTCCAAAGGGAAACCTACCTGCCAAAAGCAACAGGGACTTTGCAAACAAATATAAGGAAAAAAGGAAAGACAATCTTCCCAGGCCTGCCAAGTATGACAGTGTCCCCTTTGCTCGAAACTTTGTTTATGTACATGCTTTGTCCATCTAACAGATTTTGATGATTGTAAGATGTGGGGTGTGTGTGACCAGTTGTGTGAAGACCGTGTTGGCCATCACCAGTGTCGCTGTGTAGAAGGTTATTTCTTGGAGCACCACCACCACTGTAGAGCCAACACTTCATGTAAGTAAATGGCACTAGCTATAATTTTACTTGTAAAGCAGATATTATCTTGTCATTTTCTGTGTATTGAATAAAAAGTGGTGAAATATGCCTGAGTGCATCAGACGTACATAAGATGTTCCAGTGGCCTGACAGATTCTGCTGCTCCCAGAGATATTCCCTATTGTTCAAAAGCAATATTTCATTAGAAACAAGATTTTCAGACTGGTGGATCATTTGTAGGATGCTCACTTCATTTACTTTAATGTCACCTTTGTCTGAGTGAAGTGAGCAGGATTTGGGTCTTAAATATCTTCCACTGAAATAGATACACTAACCCTCTCCATGGATATATATTTTCAAGGCAAACTTTCCTTCTAATCCTTCTTATTAGAGAGTCTCTGCTGCTGTGAAATGCTCTAATGGGACGCGACAGTGAAGAATATATATGGGAAAGGTTATATATAAAAATTCTCAGAAGATAGGCTGCCTGACAGACTCAAGGAATATCCACATCTCATGGGGGGAAAAGGTCTTTTGAGAGAAGGATGAGGGTAGCAACAGAGAGAGAGAACTTTCTTCAGGATGTGGATATACAATTCTGGTAAAATTTTCACACAGAAATGATTTTATTGTGAAGGTGACAGATAGCAAGTGTGAAAAATCAGGACGGGGTGAGGGACAAGAAAAAGCTGGGATATTGGGACTGTCCCTATAAAATTGGGACATCTGATCACCCTATTTATTGCACATTCCTTAGTTGCTTCCTCCAACACTTCAAACCAGGCTGTAGACCAGTTTGCCATGCAGTGCTTCAAGGGCCAGATTTTCAAAGATGGATGCAATGCATGCAATCTACAAAAACAAAATCCCATTTGCACCCTCAAGCAGGCATATGTACACTCAGTATTGATAAGTGTCAGTTTATACCTCTGTATTTTATTTACAATTTGCAAACGCATTAATTCCTGTTTGCAAAATAACTGATCTGTATGTTGAGCTGGTAGTTACACCTTACCCTCACTTTCAGCTGGTGTTGCGTCAATTATTTTCTCCAATGGCCGTGATTTGCTGATTGGAGATGTCCATGGAAGGAGTTTTCGTACTTTGGTGCAATCCCAGAATCGTGGAGTTGCGGTTGGAGTGGACTTTCATTTTTACCTACATAGAATCTTTTGGACAGACACAGTGCAAGATAAGGTAGGTAGAAATTTCAAGAAAAATATGATTTTTTGGAAGTAAAGAGACCCAGGAACAGAATGTGTTGATAGCTTTTCATTTTTGTGAGCAGATGCAGGCTGTATCTTTGTTTTCTAACAAAAAAGGCCCTTGAGAAATTTTACATTAATCACCACATTTTTCAAGCTATACTGTTACATGTGACGTATTAAACAAAGCATGCTATTATATGGTGCTATCTTGAGCAACTTTTAATTTTATTAGAAATGTAGTCCAAAAGCCTAATTAAGAGAAATAGTAGACTTTCTTTCAAAACTGGACAAATTTTTCTTAGTAATTTTTTGAAACCTGATCATTTAAAATGTAAAACTGCTGTGCTTTTCAAGATGATAAAAATCAGATTTCTCCCGTGTACTCCAAATGGAACTATAATTGAGCTTTGGGTTACAAATATTGACAGTATTTTGTGTAATGAGCCAATATTTTGTTACACTACTTTTTTTGAAAAGAGGAAATATGTTCAACTTTAATTCAGAGTAAAGAGTAATTTTCAGAAATCAGTTTGGGGTACATGTTAAAGCAGGAAGGCTCATATTTTCCCCTTTGTCTCACTTCTCCTCCCCCAACCTCACTGAAAACAATAAAAGTTGTAGTTCAGGTGCATAAATCCAAAACTTTTATAGGAACTTTGTAGGGCAAGTAAACCAACAGCGGAAATAAGTTGATAACTCTGAAAAAGCTGCATATTTCTGAATATAGTGCTGTGTCACTAATGTTAGATGTCATATTACCTACATACCCCATTTCTCCAGACTTTAGACTACCAAAAAGGAGCCTAATTCAATAATAAAAGTTTTTATAGGACATTTACTTATTCCCTTTGCTGGAGAGGAAATAGCGGAACAGGAGGGTCTTTTGGGTTCACCCGTGACCCATTCCCTGCTGACCCCAGTGTGTAGAGGGTTTGCACAGAGCAAGGTTTCTGTCACCGAGCTGTTGTTTACCACATGTGTATATTTGCCATACCTTCCACACCACAACCACACTGCCAAGGCCCTGCATGGCCATGGAGGAAGGGCAGGATATGCCCCATAGTCACTAGCTTTGCACAATTCTTGCATTTTTCCCACATAACGTTTCCATTTATTATGCTTAAGCTGGTTGCAACAGCATAGTTTAACGTTGAGGCGGAGTTTTATCTGTCAAATGTTTTACTTGCAATTATATTGTTGTTTTACTTTAAAAGGTACCAACATTCCAGTGAATGGACATTTCCATCAAAAGCTTTTTGTGGCAGGGACTGCTGTTTATCTGTGTTTGTATAACACACAACACAATAGAGCTTCAATCCTGTTTGCAACTTCTAGGAGTAGCAACAATAATAATAAATAAGGCATTCTCTTACATGTGAAATGCATTGTAATTAATATTTCTTATAACAGAAATTACTTAAATGTTAGAAAAACAAAGACAAATTAAATACTCTGTTAACAATTAAGCTAAGGTGCAAAGTAATCAAGGGCATGATGAGTTATATCCCTACGACATTCCTCATCTCATCTAGTTTGCATTTGGCCTAAAGTCCACCAAGTCCTCTGTCACTGAAGAGGTGCTTAATCAGTTCAAGTGCTCAACGGTATCTGGACCCAACTGGGTGGATTTAAAATTAAGTGACCTTTTTAGATCAAAGCTTTACGGATTATATTAAATTGTGGTGCATCGTAACATTATTTTAATGTAGGTTTTGTGCTTTAATATTGTTCCTCCCCAGAAAAACACCTTTTTTGGTATGAATCAGTATAATAGTAAAAAAATCACTTTGGTTATATTGGTTGTGTCATTGGACTGTAGCTGTGAGCTCACATGTAAATTAAAGTAAATTAAAGTAAATTAAATTAAAAATCACATATTTCTCTTTGAGCCTCATACTGTCAGAACCAGAGGTTAAAATAAGGGACAGCAAAAGGAGCGTAGCCCACCCTCCACTGCTAAACAGGAGAACTTTCTGTCCTCTTTGCTTGGGTGAGCAAGGCTTCCCTATAGTTCCTGCTGCTTGGTTGGTGCAGTAAGAGCTCCTTCCCCTGTTTGTTTACTTTAACCTCCGACTAGAGCTTTGCTAAATGACTCACTGTTGATTAAACTGGTGAAAACTCATGCTTTCGCTGGGGTCCAGAAAAGCAAGACTTCTATTGTTTTTTACTCCATTACTTTTGCCATTTTTACTATGGTGGAAGACAGTTTCAGTCTGGTAGATTGTCCAGTCTGCAGGAATGACACATGGACTCTCTGTTTCTGCATTTGGTTCCTAAATTTCACAAAAATCCTCTCTATTTCTTTTTGCAAAAGCCTAAGGAATAGCTTTAAAGGGCAGAATTCGACCACATAACTGTAGGGCCATGTGGTTACGTCAGGCAGGACAACTATTGTGTGAGTCATTAAAATGGCTAATGAAACATCATGGTGGTTAATAGCTTAAGTTAATAGTATGTATTTTATTTTCAGGTTTTTTCTGTTGGTATTGATGGCTCTGATATCCATGAAGTTTTAAACGTTTCAGTTGACACACCTGAAAATCTCGCAGTAGACTGGGTTAACAATAAACTGTATGTAGTTGAGACCAGTGTGAACAGAATAGATATGGTAAACTTGGATGGAACTAACCGTGTAACTCTTATTGCTGAAAATCTGGGAAATCCTAGAGGAATAGCACTCGACCCAACTGTTGGGTAAGTGATACAGGTGAGGTAATGAGAAACGATGGCTAAAATCCCTGTATTAATATATAAAGGAACAGTAACTAAGAAATAGTCAATAAATGTCTTTTGGAATAAAACATAAAATGAAAGCCTTGACAAATTGTGTTCTACTGGCTGATCACTCATTTCACAAGAGTTATGGGTATTAAATCCAGCACCCCAAATAAATTCCAGTTTAAACATCACACGGTTTGAAAAGTTACGTAACCCTCTCCTTTTCACAGTCCCTTGTGGTGTTGGCTTAGAATGGCTTGTACATTTGCCCCTTGGAGGTGTCTACATTTCATTGTGGGTGAAGATATTCCTGTACAAGTTGTATTGTACAGTGTCCTGTTATTTGTGTGGAAGAATATATAATTGAAATGGAGTGGTAATTTACACAGATATACACTAAGACCCTAGTTTCACTGTGCTATAGAACTGTCTGTTATGGCAACGCTGTGAAATGCTTTTACTCTCATTGTTTGGAGCCTCTGTATTGTGGCAACATTTTGGTCTTGGATGTGCATGTGCAGCTACCATTGAAACCAGTGAGAACTGTGATGTGCATCCAAGAATGTGACGTGCATCTCTGTGATATGCATCTCTGTGGTGCTTGTGTTTGTCCCTGCCCCATATACTTCAATACATAGGAGGCATGAAAAATGTGATCTCTGTGACAGGAAAATGAATTTTGTAAAGGGCATGAAATTCCTTTATAATGATGTACTGCTACCTTCAAGGCCCACTTGGTTAATCCCGGCTTACTCTTCCTGTTCTGTTTGGTTTCTCTGTCCATTGCTGAGCGCATAGAAGTTCCCTAAGCCGCTGTGTGAAGTCAAAGTTCTTGCTGAACTCCATCTGTAGAGAAAACTGTAGGCCAGATCCTCAGTTGGTGTCAACTGGCATATTTACATTGAGCACCGATTGACACCATATGATGATATAGCTCCAACTCTAAAAATGTGCTGTTTTAAATGATAAAATGTAGCTTTTATAGAAAATATCAAGGAAACATAGGACCTTTAATTTTTTTTTCTTTTATAGTTATTTATTTTTCTCAGACTGGGATAGTCTTTCTGGAGATCCTAAAGTGGAAAGGGCCTTCATGGATGGCACAAACCGTCAAGACTTGATAAAAACAAAATTAGGTTGGCCTGCTGGAATAACTCTGGATATTGTATCAAAGAGACTTTACTGGGTGGACAGCCGCTTTGATTACATTGAGACTGTAACTTATGATGGACTTCAAAGGTAAAAGAGAATTTTGTTTCTTATTTTTTATGGGGCAGTTAAATGTTCTGTGTTTGGTTTAAGATCTGTCTAACCAAGTGAGATTCACAACATCTAAATTACAATACAACTTGAATGTGATATGGCACACCATAATCTATCAGACATTTCACTCTGACAGTTAGAAAAATCTTAAATTCCTTTATTATACCTCATGTTTTATGCCTATGTCCTATTTTTCCCTTGATTACTTTTTGCACTTCCTTGTTCATTCACATTGTTTTTATTGCCCATTCCTATGATACATGTCTCTTGATGGCATGCATATTTTATTTCTTTGAACACTTATTTTCTTTTTATGTCTTTTCCTTGTGCTATTTTGTTACATTCATTTTAAATTTGAGCTTTCTAAACCCCACAGACCACAATGGAAATAAAATGTTCTGATATCTTCTCTTTTTGATTGCACTTAAAACCTAATCACAAATCTGCAATAACAGCTATTAAAAAGCCATCATTTATCACCATTTACCACTCAGTAATGTGTGAGACACTGGAGTCACTCCTGTTATAAAAAATAGGGGGTAACCACAGTTTCTCGGCTACCCTGAAGTAATTGTTGACTTTTAATGGTGACCACTGAATCTATTGTCTATTATTTGTTATTTAGAAGCTCCCTCACCTCTACATTGCTAATTATGGTCTCTGTGTTTCTCAGACATAAGAGAAGAATTGTTCCCTTTCTAGTTCCCTCTAATTACGTCTTATTTAAGAAAACAGTTATCTGTCAAGTCGATTTTATTATTCAGTTTATTGCTTCATTTGCAAGAGAGTGTATCTTCATATAAAAACAATGCTGATATCTTTGTTTTTCTCCTGATATCGTCACTTTTCAAGGCCATTTTCACGGTTTAGTAAGGCAGGAATGCAAGTGGTTAGAACAATCTCTGGTTTTTTAAGATAAAAACTTATCACTTATTGCAACATAGAGTATCTTACATTAGCGTAAAAATTATGCATTTTGAAGTGTGTCAATGGTATAGTTTTAAAGTGCTCTTAAACTAGAATTTAATGTCCTTCTAAGTAACACACCAGAAAACCCCAGCACACATCTTATCACAGCTGGATGCCTCTGGAGGTATAGAATGTGGCCAACATAAAGGAAAAGACCCTTTAGTCATAAATTCAAGTTAATGTTAATAATATTTAATAGTAAAATGTTGTTTAGTGAAGTAAACACTTTGCATTATCCCTGTAATTGATCTAGCATACATTCTTGCAGCGTCTGTGTAGAATGCATATATTTTATGATTGTTTTGGGTCTCTTCATGTTTCCACATTTAAATAGTGCAGGCCTCTCTGTTGTGGCCTTCTGTAGCCTTCTCCAAAGTTTCTTCTTTAATTTTTCAATATGTCTGGGCATCTTATCTTTTCACCATTTGAGGCCTCTTTTGTCGCCTTCCCAAGTGTTCAATACTTGTCTGATCTCTGCTCTGTGGAGACTGGCCACTTTCTGTTTCTCTCACCCCCTTAGTAATTTTGAGTTGCTTTCTGCATTATTCATTCTTTCCGCCTACCCTGCATTTCCCCTGAGATACTACTCTGCATATATTGTATCCACTTCACTTATTTGACCACTGTTGATCTCTTCCATCTACATGTTGACTGCTTATTTGTATATAAAAACAGAAGCTAATTAATGAATCAAGAAAGTTCTATTGTTGTTTTTGGTCAGAATGCAGTGAGTTTATCTTTTTGACAATATTCTACATGTAATTTCAAAAATGTCTTTTTAACAGAAGAACAATAGCACATGGAGGGTCACTGATTCCTCATCCCTATGGAATTAGCCTTTTTGAACATAATGTTTATTTTACTGATTGGACAAGGATGGCAGTGATGAAGGCTAATAAGTTTGCAGAATCTAACCCTCAAGTTGTCTACCAGTCTTCACTGAGGCCATATGGAGTGACAGTTTACCATGCTCTCAGGCAGCCATATGGTAAGCCCACTGATTGTCAAGAGAAGTGTTGGAATTGTCCTCTCTTGAATTGCTAAAAGAAACAGTAGACAATTACCTTTGTTGTAAAGAAGTTGATTATACAAAATTTAAAAGCAACGTCTGAGCGATACATTGATATTTGAAAGAAGCAAACTTGTGTTTATGAGCAATTTTCCCTTGTATGACTTGATCCAGCTCCCTTTAAAGTAAATGGGAGTATGAACTCATTGACTTTCATGGCAGTTGGATCAGGCCCTCAGTGACAAGTGAATGCCTTTTACGTGAGACATAACTATGTACTGAGTGTAGATGCAGAAAGCTATAGACCAAAAAGTTTATCTTAAAAGCTAAGGCCCCCAAGCTGTAATGTGCTGAATACCTTTTGGGAGGTGTCAAGCAATCTGAATGCCAGTTAACTTTAATGGGAGTTGATGATGATCTCATTCTCCTGGGAATTACTCAACATCTTACAGGATTGGACCCTCTGTGCCGTATTTTCTTGGCAGTTCTGCCTGCATTAGGCAATATACCTCCAAATGATTTGCTCTAAATACTGAAAAAAAGTCTGAAAATATAAAAATTGATGATGTATGGAAAGTTTATAGCATGAATATATTTAATCCCATCCATATTATTTTCCAGTAAGAAATCCTTGTGGAAGTAATAATGGGGGTTGTGAACAGATCTGTGTTCTCAGCCACAAAACAGATAACGATGGGCTGGGCTACCGCTGCAAATGCACCCTGGGCTTTGACCTACACGTGGATGGGCGACATTGTATTGGTAAGAAAAGTGTGTTAGTTGCTGATGTGGAGAAAATTATATCTGTAAATGGCCTGTGCACGCAGTGACCTCAAAACATATGAATTCCATAGTTATGTACCATTTACAAAAAATAATAGCTGAGAGATACAATAACTGAGAAGAAGAAGAAGAAGAAGAAAGTAAATAAAAAAGAACAGAGTTCCAAGAACTGAACCTTTTAGGAGTTTAATAAGGGAGGGGTCTGGGCAGACAGGAGGAGTCCCCATAGAAAAATGATAAGGGAGCATGGAGGGGACTCTTCCAGTCTTGTCTACGAAATTGTGTAAACAGATATTTAGAGTATCCTTTTCCTGCTTTTCATTACCAGTATTGGGTTAGATGTGCTAAGTTGTTCAGCACTTTTTCCTATGACCTCTGTTGACAGCTGTAAATGTAACAACTTCCACCGTTGCTCCTGTCTTTTCATGGTGCTTAGGAACAGCACTTCTTTTGCTACAAGCGTCAGAAAAGAGCTGATGTGGTCAGCTCAGATATGGTCTGGTGGCAGAGGTGGGCCCCATAGAGCCTATAAATTCTCTTTGGACAAATGATCACCATGGAAATTAATGAGAGAGCCACGATTGGTGCTTTCCTTGGGGTAACATTTTCTGTGAAGAGATATTGGGTCCTTAACAACTATGCAAGTGGAATTAGTGGAGGACTCTGCCACATCACCATATGTTCTCTGCGAGTTTCTATTTTTCTTTTTTCCCCATTTGCCTTTTTCAGCCTTTGTTTGCTTAAATTCCATTTCTGCTCTTTTCTGTTCCCTCTTCTTGAAACTCTCATTTTTTTCTCATCATCTTCTTTTCTTTCATCCTCTGTCTGTCTCTTTTTCCCCCATTCCCTCCATTGTAAGTAGCAGCTGCTTAACTTTATTGTCAAAACAAACATTGCAAAATAAAACTAAAAAGTTCCTTACCTTACATTTAATTAATTTTGAATCATCTTGATTCTGAGAAAGTCTGAGGAAGCCCTTTAAGTCACTAAAATCTATACCTGTTCTTTTCTTTTGTAGCTGTGCAACAGTTTTTGCTCTTTTCATCACAGTTGGCAGTGCGTGGGATCCCATTCAATCTCTCCACTCAGGAAGATGTGATTATCCCAGTGACTGGGAGCCCTTCATACTTTGTTGGAATTGACTTCTGTGCCCAAGATGAAACCATTTTTTTTTCAGATACAACTAAAGATATAATTTATAAGCAAAAGACGGATGGCTCAGGTGAGACGTAAACTGTTGGTTTGGTTTCTCTCTGCATCTTCCCATGAAAAAGCTGAATACTTGCGTTGGCAGGACATTTTGTAAGCTCCTGCAAATGTTAGCCATTTTGCAAATGTACTCAGGCCCCAGTCTTACATTCTTTGTACGCCCAAACTGCAGTGGGTACGGAATCAGGCCACGCAAAATTGGTGTTTTGCAGAAGCAAAAACCAGTAGCCTAGAAACATCCTGCCGGTGCAAATCACACTTCTTTGTGCCTTGCTGCCTCATGTATCCAGGTTGGGTTCACCACTGGGCATGCGTGTGACATCTCCATTGCTGCCTTTCCAGGAAGAAAGAGCAGCTTTAAATTCCACAGGTGTCCTCACCTGTCCTCTCTAGCCAAACCCACGCCTCTATGTTAGAACTGTGCTGGTTGTCTGCGGGCCGCTGTTGCTTGCATAGGATGTTGTGATTAGCTCTCGAAGGACTTTACACTGATGGAGGCCCTCCGCTAGGGTTTGCCCTGTCTTTTAGAAAGGCAGATGGTGGAGTGAATCTGGCCCATTACATATGCACATATGAAGATATGTAAATGATCTTGCATTTTTAGAAAGTGCCAGCAAATTGAAACAATGACAGTAAAATGTCAAAAACACAAAAAGGAGTTTCCTAGAGAAATACAAAAGAATATCAGTCCTAGTTCAGTAGGCTGAGAAAGTACGATCACAAATATTTGTACTAATCTTACCTGGGGCTACCCTTCTGAAAAAATTTGAAAAGATAAGAAGGCAGCAAAGATCCTTCCAATTCCTTTAAAGGATCTCCAAGTATTGATGTTTGCATTTTGTCTTGATTTTTCCTGTTTGAGGGCACACTACAGCAGTCCTCACTCAGGCAAAACTCCCACTCAAGTCAGTGTTGGATTCTCTTTTCCCTCATGTCTTTCCATTGTAAGTGTATGTGCTGGCTAGCATAATGGAGCCTCAGTCCCTGATTGCTAAGTGTTGCTGACGTGCAAATATTAAATAATAATAATCTTAATGTGATTCTGTTATCCATAAGATGACACTTCTGCTGGCCTTTGGCAAACTTGGCAACTTTGTCACTAAGAATTATTGCTGCTATATTCACTTTGGAGTGAAATATTTGTCGTCCCCCCACTCCTCACGTCCCCAGCTAATATTTGCCAGTGCCAGGTCATCAGGATTGCTATGTCTTTAAATGATGAAACTCGGGCATTTCTTGTTTTAATCTCCTTCAATGAGACAAGTGATTACTCTGGCCTGATTGTTTGAGATAGTGTTAGTATAGGAAGGAACCACACTGCTTGTGTGATTATTGATAAGGATCTTATCTGGGGCAGTGTTAGGGGTGTTCCTGATTAAGGACGAATTTCTGCCCTCTCATACACATACATGCTTCCCATTGACTTCAGCAAGGGAGAGAAGAACTTGGCTTTACTGGACTTGATTAATTCCAGTATCAAACTGGTGAAAACTCCTCAGGATGCTTACCCCCCCTTCTCTGTCAGGGAGCCTGAAGTTGGCCAGCACTGCCCAAACAATGGGTAGCTGTGGCGGGGGAGGGAGGAAGCATGGCTAGGATGGCTAAAGGATGTGCTGATTCAGTGCATCCCTTAATGACCTCCTTTTGTAGGGCTACTATGAAACCCTGTTTGCAAATTAATGCTGCCCTTTCCTGGCCAAACCTTGTTTTTCCCTCTTTTCCCTCAATTGCAGCAAACCCTCTCAGGCACAAGGGGTGCAATCAAGCCTGCTATGTCATTGCTCAGTTACTCACAGAAAATTAAAATGATCCAAAAGCAGAATCATTCTCTTCTGTAATCAAAATTGTGCTTTCCTATGATTGTATCTAAAGAATTGAACTTATACTGTATATATTGCAAATTCTAGGCAGAGAAATTCTTACAGCTAATAGGGTGGAAGGCGTTGAAGATTTGGCCTTTGATTGGATCTCAAAGAACCTGTACTGGACAGATCTTCGATATAGGAGCGTTAGTGTTATGAGGTTGACTGATAAATCTAGACGAACTATTGTCCAGAATTTAAATAATCCTCGATCAATAGTGGTTCATCCTGTTATTGGGTAAGTCTGACTTGTTTTTCACTTTAGAAGCTACAAATAATTGTATGTTTTAAGCAGCACCAGCACAGGTTAAATTTACCTCTCAGAATTTCAGTTTTGGACTTCAACTCCTTTCCAAAATATTATCACTCTCTCCAGCTTCCTTCTGCTGCAGTCTGTTCTTTTTTCTTATCCTGGCACGGATTACAGCACCCCAAGCAAAGTGCAAGATGATACACATTCAGCATGAAAGGAATATTCAACAGAATTATCTTTAAAGCACAGATTTCTTTTTCTTTTTCTTTTGTCTATTGATATGAAGCCAAGAGAAGCTTGTTAGCTTTTTATCATTTGGATTAGAAAATTGCTCTTCACCTCCACAGTCTAGAGCTAAAGTTATATATGTATTACTTTTAAAAGAGGTCAGTTCTCAGACAAATAATTTGAATCCTTCTATGACTTTCCTTTTCAGTATCTGAATGATTATATTTGAAACTTGTAAGATGCTGCTGTTTGTCTTTGACATACTTACACTCTAAGCAATAAGCTTCTGCTTTGTGTAATACAATGAAAAGAAGAGGCTGTGTTTCTTTTGATGGAAATGCTTAACCTTAATTGCAACTCTCCATGCAACTGCAACTATGCTAAAGCGTCACTTTCACTGCACACTTTAAGTTCCTATTCCTGTTACAGAATATCTGAATAATTCTTTGCATATTTTCCTTGCTTGAATCTTTTGATTTTAATAACACATTCCTATGGATGGTTGAGCTCTCCTAAAAGTATAGTGATGAGCTGGTAAGGAACATTCTTAATCTCTAACCCTTGGAATGTGAAGCTTTGTTCACTGATAGAGTTGTGTTAAGCCGCTAACCTGAGCTCTGTTGAAAGGTCAGGACAAAACCATGGGCATATTAATGCTTTCCTGTAAGAGTTAAGCAAGGAATTTGTCATCTTTTGGTTTGATTTTTCTTCTTGAATTAAATCACATCATACCTTAAAATCCTCACAAAAATGTGGATACCTCATGCTTAAAGGACCAAAATCTCTGAAAAGTAGAGGGTATTGTACATAAAATAGATACTTTGCTGGTAGTGCCACTACCACTATAGAAGTGGACCAAGGAGGTGATATAGGTACTATAAGATCAGCAACTACACAGATCTTTGAGTTTGCTGCTGTTACCCAGCAAGTTTTATTCATTAACCTGTTCAATCTTGTGCTATTCAATATTTAGCATTGCAGAACACCAAACCCTGCCCCACCTAAAAAAATACACTGCATTTGTTAGGGTAGTTTCCAAGATTTATGAACCTTACTCAACCCACACACTCTTCTAAGTATTTAGGAGAATGCCTCTCTCCTTTTATATATTGTCTTTTTGGTCTAATAAACTTTCTCTCTCTCCTTGTTCCTGTCCTCTTCCTGCTGTACTGTATTATCTTACACAAGGCTTATCATAACCTTCATCTCGTCTTCATCTTCTCCAACACAGCCAGTTATTCTTCACGATTACTTTAAGATGAGAAGAGTTCCTTGTGATCTTACAGACTCCAATGTCTGCTGTAACCATTGATTCCTCTTGTGTTTTACTGATTTGGCACTGAGGGAAGTGGACAACTTTCCTCTCTCTGCTATCTAACTAACTTCCCTCTTTCTGCTATATGTGCTCTATTGCTTTGTGAGATTTATCTGCATAATCTTTCAATTGCGACTTCTCCTCTAATTCTTCTCTCTGTTGAAATGTGCCTTTTCCCGCAACATGTTTTTGTATTTATGACTCATTGTTTGAGTTTCACCACTTGTTTTGTAATGATTTTGGGAATCACCAAATTAGCCACTTTTTAGAGAGGCTTGTTACCTGCCAACACAATCTGTTAGTAATTTATCTGTGCAAACATCTATAAAGTCTTGTTGTGATGTTCCAACTCAGCTTTAATTGTCCACCATACACAGTTTTGAACTGAGTTGCTTATCTTCTGCAAGAAATCCATATTTTGTAGTAACTCTTTACTTCTTCAAGGGATGGAGGTGTAGGACTGACATGAATCGGAAAACAATATAATAAATGAATCACCAATGTGTGCTTCAGGGCTGTTGCTCCCATCTGATTTATTTGGACATTATGGCATGCAGTCATCTAGGTTGTTTACTTGATTTGATATATCACCTTTAAGTCATATGCATGGAATCCTATTCTGCACCTCCCAGTTCATCTTTGCACTCTGAGTTTGTTTTGTAAAATATTATTTTCCAGTGCTATAGTCAATGATCTGTTACCATAAAAACAAGTGGAAGTGTTTGGTTCCCCAAATTACAGAGGTTTCTCTCTCTATGCATATCATGGTTCAATGTCCATTAGTGCTCTGTTCACATATGCTATAATGCAGTCGAGCAGCATCAAGTTTGCCTCAGCTCCAGATGAGCTTGCATTTATGATCTTCAGTTTCAAATGCACATCAAACTATGGAAACAGGAAGGGCTTGTGGAAACCTTTTAGAGCAGTGCAATCACCTTCTCCTCTTTCTGGGTATGCAAGCGACTCTGCTGGCTTTGGGATGTGCAATTTACATCTCCCTGGGTCAGATGTAGTGAATCCGGGCCCTTCCCCCCCTTAGTTTCAGCAGAATACCTGGATGAGTATTATGAAATATATGGCTGCTGGATGGAGCCATTTCTTCCAAACAAAAGAAAGTTTGATTTTTTTTTTTTTTTTTTTTTTAATAACTGTGATGGTCTGGCACAGTTTTTTTTTTTTTGAATCATGCATTTGTTGTGTTAAACTATTTCAGTGGACAAAAACAGCAATTTCTTCATGGTTATGAATATTTCTCATACATTTTCTTTTTCTTTCTTTCTTTCTTTCTTTCTTTCTTTCTTTCTTTCTTTTTCAGTTATATATTCTGGACGGATTGGTTCCGCCCTGCTAAAATCATGAGAGCCTGGTGTGATGGATCCCATGCCTTGCCAATTGTGAACACTACACTTGGCTGGCCCAATGGCCTAGCCATTGACTGGGGGTAAGAAAAAGACTGATGAGAAACCATGGAGGCCTTTTGAGCAAATATGTGCATCTTTCTTTAAACAGTTAGTGGACATTGTAAAAGACACCTTTGCAACTATCTTATTTTTACAAGAAGGAAAAATATAGAACACTTGGTTTCATACTGCAAAATCAATGGCAGTGCTTTTATTTTCTCCAGGAGCTGTATTTCTTCAAAATGTCAAAATACATGCTACATCTGAGATTTTCTCAGAAAAAAATTCTGAAATAACTTCATATAAAATCTAGTCTAGGACTGTTTATTTATTGAGAGAATGTTAGTCTTAACATTTATTTGCAAAAATGTAATTCTTTGAGATGAAACCTTTTTTTTTGTTTTTAGTGCTTTAAGGCTGTATTGGGTGGATGCCTTTTTTGATAAAATTGAGCACAGTACCTTTGATGGGTTAGACAGAAGAACTCTTGAACGCATTAATCAGATGACTCATCCATTTGGCCTGACTATCTTTGGAGGTGAGTCTGGCATTGAAAAATATTAGCTGTCTATTACAATCCATAACTTTTTACCATGTAATGAACTGAGTCTGTGTGTGATGAAGTATTATACAATATTTTGAGATGCAGGTTTTCTATAAAAAGACACTGTTTAAAGTTCCTGCAATAAAATATGCTCAGTTCTGCTTACTTACTTTTTGAAGGCTGCTTTTCACACATTTATACTGAAATAATATGAGAGCTTAAATGATCATTCTTGTAAATAAATTAACCCTTTCAGTGCAATATCTTGGGTACATTACACTAATAGCTACAGCTTCTAGGAGGTGAGATTGCGTAATCACTAGACCATACTCCTTGACAGATTCTGTGTACTCTCAGCTACACTGACCTCTCAGGAGGCGCTCTGCACTTGCAGGATTGACTCAGTTGCATATGTCCTGATATTTACCTACAGTGGCTCACATGATGTGAATAAAAATATCAGAATCTGTGACATTATATTAAAAAGTTAGTTTGCAAAATCTCTTCAGCTGCTTGAAAAGTTTACTGGCAAACATTTTTAATGTTGTATTAGAAGCTGAAATAGGACAAAGTTACTACATTCTGATCCAGAATCAGGTCTGAATTTGAGCTCAGACAAAGTCAGGAAGGGCAGATTGGATCTGGTTTTTGGACTGGGTCTACCTCTGATTAAAATATTTATTTCTTTAGTGGCAAATCAGTTTATGAAATATCTTCCACTAATGCATCATGCAATCATTTTGTACTTGCTGCCAATTTTTTGCATTTCTTGTTTTTCCCTAAAAGAATTAGGTGTGAAAATTGATTAGATTTACATGGCTAGCATTGAGGTTTTATCCAGCATCGTTTGATCTTTTGTATCATATTGTATTATAACTGTTACTAAGTGTTAACTGTCTTTCAATACAGGTTATGCATATTTTACTGACTGGAGACTTGGTGGAATAGTTCGAGTGAGGAAGTCGGATGGAGGAGAAATGACTGTTATTAGGAGAGGCATTAGTAATATCATGCATATAAAATCTTATGATGCTCATTCCCAAATAGGTGAGCTAGCTTGTTGTACTTACAAAAGAGTCAAAGGATTTGTCCTCACACCTTTAGAGGTCACCCCTCTGAGCTGTCACTGGTTATGTAAATCAATGTTCTATGACTGTATGTGATGTGGAGTGGGTATACCCGTTAGATGTTTAATAGCCTCCTACAGATGAAATTATAATTTCATTATATTCTGCCCTATTTATTATCCATTATAACCCACTATTTCCGCTTTCACAAATAAAAGATATTTTGATTAAACTGCACTATTTATCTGTGAGAAAGCCTTGAATACTGGACTAAACGTCTTCTAAGTCATGCTGTGCCATTCTGTAAATTATCACCTTTTTACATGATTGAGATTTTGTTTTCATCTTTTCACTCAGCTGAATTCTGTGCATGAGGTTATTTGAATCAAGTATTACTTGTAATGCGCTAGCACTGAAAAATCCACCTAATTTAACCAAAAAAAAAAAAAAAAAAGCAACAGTCTAGTGGTGAGACTTTCCACATAAAAGTGCTTCGCATTTTCAAGGTGCTATACAAACATGGTGTCAAATTTCATTGTCCTTATTCCAGAAAAAGTTCCAGTTTGCAGCATACATGTGTACCTGTTTCCAGGCACTTGCCAGAATTGGAACCAAAATAAATAACATGTTTTTGTTTTCTACTGGGAGAAATGTGTTATTAAACATTTGCTATACTGTGAGCTTGCTTGTGATCTCATTTATGCCACTGTAACACTCTTGACTTTGCACTAGTGTATGAACAGAAGTAGGCCCTAAATATTTTTGTAAATCTTTACCCAGATCATTCAATTTTACATCATTGACCTTCAACAGTTTCTGTTATGTTTTATGATAAACAATGTATTTGAACTGTTTCCAGACTATTACAAATTGAACTTATATTAATCTCTCAGAGCATTTTTTTCTATTTTAGGATCTAACTATTGTAATAGAGGAACAAATCCCAATGGAGACTGCAGCCACTTCTGCTTCCCTGTACCTAATTTTCAAAGAGTTTGTGGCTGTCCATATGGTATGAAGCTGGGTCCTAATCAGCTGACTTGTACTGAAGATCCATCAAATGAGCCACCCACTTTGCAGTGCGGTTCCTATTCATTTTCCTGTGGCAATGGAAGATGTGTGCCTAAGTACTACCAGTGTGATGGTGTTGATGATTGTCATGATAACAGTGATGAACAAAACTGTGGATCACTAAGTAAGTAGTCCTTGTAATGTACACTTAGTAATACTTGCACCTCCGACAGTTTTGGTGGCTCAGTCTGCATTGATTTTAGGTGCTTATCTGAGGACAAATCTTAGAGGTCTTCCTAACTCATGTGACTAGTCCTATTGAAGTTAATGGAACTACTCACATGAACAAGGGATACATAATTGGGCCCCTGAAGCTTAGACAAAAGTATCAATACATCTTTAGACTGAAAATGGGGCTTGCAGTGTCACAAGAGTGGCTTTTCTTAGGAGATTTCCATTACTTTAAGGGCTTGGTGAGGCTGCAAGGAACTACAAGAATAGCTGCCTGTGGTATTTTGATATTTCTTCTCCGAGATGAAATTGCTAAATGAAGAGGCATGTGGATGGTTGAACAAAACTGTGAAAGGGTTTGAGTTCTGGGGTAAAGTTTTGGATAGGTTTTTATTTTATCTGAGGGCTGTCAAACGATTAAAAGAAATAATTGCAATTAATCATGAGAGAAAAATCATCACAATTAATCGCAATTTTAATTGCACTGTTAAACAATAACAGAATACCAATTTACATTTATTATAAATATTTTTGGCTGTTTTGCTACATTTTCAAATATTGATTTCAATTACAACATAGAAAACAAAGTGTACAGTGCTCACTTTATTATTTTTATTACAAATATTTGCACTGTAAAAAAGTTAAACAAAAGAAGTAGTATTTTTCAGTTCACCGCATACAAGTACTGTTGTGCAATCTCTTTATTGTGAAAGTACAACTTACAAATGTAGAATTATTTTAATTTTTTTACATAGCTGCACTCAAAAACAAAACAATGTCAAACTTTAAACCCTACAAGCCAAAGCTTGAAGGGGCATGTGAATATTTAGCATATCTGGCACATAAATCGGGCAATGCTGGCCGCAAGAGTGCCATGCGAATGCTTGTTTGCACTTTCAGGTGGTGTAAATTAGAAGCAGGCAGCATTATCTCCTGTAAAATGTAAACAAACTTGTTTGTCTTAGCAATTGGCTGAACAAGAAGTAGGACTGAGTGGACTTGTATGAAGTGAATTGAAAAATACTATTTCATTGGTTTATCTTTTTTACAGTGAAAATATTTGTAATGAAAAATAATAATATAAAGTGAGCACTTTACACTTTGTATTTGCTGCTAAAATTGAAATCTATATATTTGAAGATATAGAAAAAATATCCAAAATATTTATAATAAATTTAAATTGGTATTGTATTATTGTTTAACAGTGCAATTAAAACTGCAATTAATCACAACTATTTTTTAAAATCTAGTTAATTTGTTTTGTGTTAATTGATTAACTGACAGCCCTATTTTATCTACTTGAGTTCTCCGAAGCCTGTTTGCTGTATGTCTTTTCTCCAATTCACAGTAAAGTGAATTAAGAGTGCACTTTCAGCCTTTACTGTTCATTTCTTGGCTTTGCAATAAATTGGCTCAAACATACAAAGTATTTAATTTGTTGATTGAAAATAAACTGAGAGTAGTAGGAGAATTACTGTTGATAGTATAATACATACAAAATATCAGACGAATACCCCATATTTATTTGGTGGTTGGCATCTTCAAGGTGATTTATAACCAAGAATTAAACTATCAGCAAGATAACTGGTGGAATGTGGGTAAACTTCTGCCTTCTGGTACATGGCACCAACTCTCATTGACTTTACTGGGAGTTGCATGTATGTAACTGAGGGTAGAATCTGGATTTGTACTGTTATTTTAGAAAAACTAAGATGTCATTGTGGTGAGAATGAAGGAGAAATTAATTACTGTTAGGAGCAAATGACTTTCTTTTTTAGATTGTTTTTGAAATATTTTTTTGAAACCTTTACATTTTACTTTTCATTAATAATGGCAATTTAAAAAATTGTTCTAACAATGTATTTATTAAAATTACTGACACT
Organism: Emydura macquarii macquarii; assembly: GCF_026122565.2. Lineage (NCBI taxonomy): Eukaryota > Metazoa > Chordata > Testudines > Chelidae > Emydura > Emydura macquarii. The sequence goes on from NW_027131390.1 coordinate 76,622,412, forward strand.
TTCTTGCTATAAATAATGCTTTTGATGCAAGTTTTAGACATTGAATAATTACAGTCCTTGAACATGTTTTCAATGAAGACAAGTGTTGGAGATATCACTGTACAAATGTTTTCATATTTTGTTTTTTGTTTAGATAATTCTTGTGCTTCATCAGCCTTTACCTGCGGCAATGGGCAGTGCATTCCAGGTCGCTGGCGTTGTGACAAACATAATGACTGTCTAGATGGCAGTGATGAACAGCATTGTCCTACACAGGGTCCCACTTCATGCCCTGTAACCTTGTTCACCTGTGATAATAACAGGTGTATTCCCAGGATCTGGCTATGTGACACAGATAATGACTGTGGTGATGGGTCAGATGAAAAAAATTGCAGTAAGTGTCAGAATGGTCTGGTTTTCATTACAATGTGTATAGATTACATATGTCTACATAAATATATGTACGTATGTATATGAGAGGAATAAATATGTTCAGAAGGAAAGAAAGAACCAATATGGAACTTGAAATAATACTATTCAATTTTTTGAGACTTGGAAAAGCTAACGAACATTTAAATATTGAGGCCAAATGGAAATACAAAGCAGTCACTGTTAAAAATGATGTGATTGTGACAACTATATTGCCCTGAATCATGATATCTGCAAAACCCCCCATCACATTACTGTTTACAAATTCAAAGAAACTAAGGAATGATGTTGTAAACACTTACATACATGAGTGGTCCCATTGATTAGTCTATTGATAGGAAGGTCCCATCAGATAATATAGGGTGAAAATTTTTACCTAGCAATAGCTCACAGAATTTTTGCAATGCAGTAAGAGTGCAAGCTCTATGGTCACCCTCCTTCAAGTCTCCTTCTCACAGGTTGGAATCATGGTTATAAAGAGGATGGTGATACATTGTTCTTCATGTCTACTGGGGATAGGATAAAAAGTAATCATCTTAATCTGCAGCAGGGGATATTTAGATTAGATATTAGGAAAAGCTTTCTAACTTTAAGGGTAGTTAAGCACTAGAACAGATTACTTAGGATGGTTGTGGAATCCTCTTCATTGGAGGTTTTTAAGAACAGGTTAGACAAATACCCATCAGAGATGATCTAGGTATATTTAGTCCTGCCTCAGTATGGGGGATGGACTAGATCACCTTTTGAGGTCCCTTTCAGCCCTACATTTCTACGAGTCTATGGTCCTATTTTCCATGACTTCCAACCTGCATCTAAATAAATCATTATCTTCTGCTAATGTCTATTGTGAAGGTTTTTAATTTATCTCACTGTTAGCTGTTAGATAGCATGCACAGCTAAGAGAGTTGATTCTGATGTTTTCCTGTTTTGAACATTTTGCTGATTCAAGGTAGAAAGGAGAAAAAAACCCCACCTTTATTTTGCTCTTAATAGCTTTTACGGGGACATGTGAACCTGGTCAATTTCAGTGTCCTGACCATCGCTGCATTGACCCATTTTATGTTTGTGATGGGGACAAGGATTGTGTAGATGGAGCAGATGAGCATGATTGTAGTAAGTATAATTTCCCCCATAAATACAGTTATTTATGAATTTGTGTATTGTACATGATGGTTTTTTAGGACTCTCTCATGTCATGTAAGCACAGACCCTTAATGGGTTTGGCATGGAGCTGCTCAAAGAGGCAAAATTCCTCCTAAAATTCCCCAGTGTGTGAGAGTAGTATTCCCATTGCTGTGTGGGTTGGGGCAGAGGGCCATGGTCTTTCTTCCTCTCTGCCTCTTAATGGAGTCTTGTTTCCCAGGGGGTGCAAAGGTTTTACAGTGTCTGCTCCAGGGAGCAAGAGACTGCAATAATGTCTGGATTTTTTGCACCCTCCATATCTTTTGTACCTACATACAAGCTGGGCACAATCTAACCCTTATAAGGTAATAGCTAATACAATACTATATTTATTCATTTGTAGTATACAACTGTAGTGCTTCAGAGTTTAAATGTGCAAGTGGAGACCAGTGCATCAGTACTTATTACCAGTGTGATGGTGTTTTTGACTGCAATGATCACTCAGATGAGACTGGTTGTCGTAAGTACACAATAGTGAATAGACATTAAAATTAAAGGCTCTGATTATAAGATAAAGTCTATAAAAACTGTATCTCATCCACTGCTGCGGCTATATAGAATGGTCTGCCAATGTTTCTGTTATAACCTCAAAACTGCTTTCAAAATACTTGGTCTTAAAATATTTCTCCCAAGCAGAAGCTCTTCATACAGTTAGTTCCAGTCCAAGAGCAAATTTTCTGGCATAGGCTAGAGTTTTCATTCTTTGTGGATCCAAAACTTGAATGGGGTTTTGGCAGACTTGCCCCGAGCATTGTTTGTTTTTTTAAGATTTAGAAATAAAATTTTAAAATATTTAGAATTATTATACTTTTTTGAAATCTCATAACCCGGAAGAGCTAGATCGTAACTGAACCTTAAACACTCTGTAATTTGAGCTATTTCCTTTCTGTGATTTTGTACATTTAAATTAACGAGACAGTGAGCAGATGATTGCTGTTTCAGAGATTGGCAGCACTTTGTGTGAGTCTATGCATGTATGCGTGTGTGTGCATATTACTATGTACATACTCAGCAGAGTGTGATAAGTGAATTAAGCTACCTGTTTTTTGCATTAAAAAAGTAGCAAAAGTATTTAGGAGAGTCTAAAACTTCATGTCTGTAGCCAGACTTGAACCTGCGGCAACTTATACCAGAGCTGAATTAGACCCGTTGGATTTGCATCTCCATTTGAGCATGTAAATACTTTCTTTATCACCAAATATCACTCTTCTAGCTACAAGACCACCGGGGATGTGCCACCAGAATGAGTTCCAGTGTCAGTCTGATGGCAATTGCATTCCTGTTAACTGGGAATGTGATGGCCATCCTGACTGTGTGGATGGCTCAGATGAACACCAAAGATGTCCTGCCAGGACCTGTCCTCCATCTCTTTTCCGCTGTGATAATGGAAACTGCATCTATCGAGCGTGGATCTGTGATGGTGACAATGACTGCAGGGATATGAGTGACGAGAGAGATTGTCCCACTCAGCCTTTCCGGTGCCCCAGCTGGCAATGGCAATGTCCAGGTCACAGCATTTGTGTGAATCTGAGCAAAGTATGCGATAACGTTGCAGATTGTCCTAATGGAGCTGATGAATCCCCACTCTGTAGTAAGTTACTGTTTAGCATGCACAATAGCCTAGAAAGTTTTGTGCTGTTTCAAAAAGTTATGCAGTACAATGAGCATCATCACTGCTTCACCGTTGTATATTCATCATAGTAACGTTTCTGGCAGAAAACGCAAGATTCACTGTGAACTCAGAAATGTGCTGAGATTCAATATGAAGCTTGATTAAGTGTGAATCTCAGACGTGAACTGCACCTTTCAGTAAAAAGGCAATTCCAGTGAATTCGTTACCCGTGATTGTGAGCCTAATCTTGCATTCTTTATTCAGTGGACTTCCATTAACTTCGGTGGAGGTTTTGTTTTATTTAGGAGTAATATATTGGATTCTATTTGCTTATGCTTGACATTTTAAAAACAGAACTTGATCAAAGTTTACTGTTTGCTGTCATTTAAAATTAAATTGGATTCAGTCTTTAATATTTTCTTAGATATTTCTAACTTTATTTTTTTCTGATTTTAATCTAAAAACCCATGAATGAGCAGAATTTGTGTTTATGTTGATTGTGACTATTGATTTTCACTTAAATGTAACTTTCTTTCTTTCCTTCCTTCCTTTCTCTCTTTAATCAATGCACGCTCTCAGATGAACCCCAGCCAGGTATGATTATGAAATTATGTATTGTGTATTAATAATATTTGAAATTCCCATTTGTACTATAAATGATTTACATACTTCCAGCTAACTCTGCTTTTAACCATTTTAAAACTTTCGCAAAGAACTCTTATGTTTTGAATTCCTTTTACACGATAGTGACAAATATTATTAACTTACTCTCCTTTTAATTAATTATATGTATTATACTTTACTGTGATGAATAAAGATCCTGGCCACAGTCTCAATAATTTGGCAGTTTTGGGGGCATATCGTGGCTCATAGTGCAAATACACAGGATTGACTCAAGCATAGAAACTTTTGAAAAAAATCTGCTTGTTTCCCCTCGCCTCTGTTTCAGATCAGGAGAGCTGCTCTGACAATAATGCTGGCTGTACTCACGAATGCATTCAAGGGCCTTTTGGAGCTCAATGTACATGTCCAGTCGGATACTATCTTGCCAATGACTCCAAGACCTGTGAAGATATTAATGAATGTGACCCTCCCGGCTTTTGCAGTCAGCATTGTTACAATGAAAGAGGGTCTTCGAGGTGTTACTGTGATGAAGGATATATTTTAGAAGGCAATGGAAGGACTTGTAAAGCTGCAGGTGAGGAATACTGATATAAAATTGAAAAAAGTGATCAGGGGTTCTAGGTATGGTCCATAGCATCCTGTACACAGACATTTGCATAACGCTACCAACCCTCTGTTTTACAAGAGGTTATAAAAATAGCCATTTTAAGTAATTCATGGCATATAACCCTGGGTATTAAAACTGTTAGCTGTGAGCCTAGCTATGCTTTAAAATAGATTGTTCTGGGTTTCTAACATTGATATTGTGAAAGCATATTTTGGAGGAAGGAGTTCAGTGGGCATGCAGATGCTCAGCATCTCTTAGGTTTTGACCCATTGAGTAAAATTTGCCTCTGGGCAGAGTGCAAGGTCTATGAACCACTTAAGTCCCAGCCTTATGTAGTACTTAAATAGTGCCCAGGCTTTTGGCTGGCCTTCTGTAGAGGAGCGAATGTCACCCACTGGTCCTCATTTTCCATTGTCTTGTGGTCTTTTCATGGCACTCCAGCAGTACAAAGGAGCCACGCACCCAGTGGATCTAGTCACCAGAGGATTCCCATGTGATAGGAGGAATCCCCAGTGGTGGAGCAGCTCAGCACCGCATTCTTTGCAGACTGTGTAGCTGGAAAAAAGGGGCATACCAATGGCGCTTAGGCAATTACTGTCTGCTGGAGTGATGGGCCCTTGCCATCGTTGGCTGCTTGTATGTTGGTCAGAATGGCCCTGAAGAGGCCTTGACTTATGTTGAGTCAGCAGGTCCTAAGATGGCCCTAGAAAAGTGGCCACTTTAAAGCTACGTTTGACCTTCCACCCTCATTCTTGCACCAAACATAGCTTGGTTGAAACAAATAATTGTGAGCATTGAGTGGTACTCCTTAACACACGCTATAGATAAAATATACCTAGCTTGTTCAGTATCTACATCATAGGTGGTGCAGGTGACATTGTTTATAGTGCAGGTTGACCAAAAAACTTCCATTTTCAATTGCTTATAATTTTTGCTAATTTTTTAGCTGTTCTGGCTGAAATTTTCCTTATGAGGTGTCAACCTCAGGCGGACTTTTTTTGAAACTTTCAACAAAAATGATTTAGACACTTTCAAGAACAAGTTTAGGGAAAAGTTCATTATTTTGCCCATATTCAAAAATGTCCACAAGCTGTAGCACCTCCATACTTCGAGCAAGGGGGCCTTCCTGTGTCAGGGATATAAATCTCCCTTTTCCTGGGAACGCCCATCCAAATTTGGCCAAGTTATAAAATCTTAGTGGTACATTTTCCTTCCAGAGAAAAACATTCTGAATGGTTTATTGGGTTACCATCGCACAGCTGATTTGTTTGTATTCATTTCTTTTCTTTTGCAGAGTCTGGGAATCTTCTCTTACTAGTGGCAAGCCGCAACCAAATTGTGGTAGACAACATCACCTCTCAGGCACACAACATTTATTCTCTGGTTCGAGATGGGAGGAATATAGTAGCTATTGATTTTGATTCAGTCACTGGTCGCATCTATTGGTCTGACACCACACAAGATAAGATTTGGAGTGCTTACCAAAATGGCACAGACCGAAAAATAGTAAGTCTTTTGGGGAATGTAGTCTTTTATTTCTTTTCATTATGTAAAGGAAGGGGAGAATATACTATATCTTCAGTTAACAAAGATGTAAGATGCAGTGTTATTGTAGCCATGTCAGTCCTAGGATTATAGAGAGACAAAGGTGGATGAAGTAGTATCTTTTATTGGACCAATTTATGTTGGTGAGAGAGACAAGCTTTTGAGCTACACAGAGCTCTTCTTCAGGTCTGGGAAAGGTACTATGGGCACATCTACACTTAAAACTCTGCATTTGCACAGCTGCAGCACTTAAGTGAAGACGCTCATACGTTGATGGGAGACCTTCTCTCATTAGTGTAGTTAATTCACCTCCCCAAGAGACAGTAGTTATGTTGACGGAAGAAGCTTTTCCATTTATGTAGCGCTATCTACATGGTGGGGTTAGGTTGGTATAACTACATCACTCGGGTGTGGATTTTTCACAATCCCGAGCGGTGTAGTTATACTTATATAGGTCTATAGTGTAGACCTGGCCTCAGAGCGTCACAGCTAATACAAGTCTGAACAGATAGTTTAGCATAAGTAGTAGCACATATTGTAAGGGACCATTCAAGATGCAACTATTTATTCAATCTTGTATTTAGCTGTGACACTCGAAGTACCTTTCCCAGGCCTGAAGCCTGTGTGCGTGTGTCTCTCTCTCTCTATATAAGGGCTTGATGTATTAATGCTACACTGATGTGGCACCAATAAACCCTTCTTACTGCAGTGGGCCATTACTCGTTCAAGTAGTCCCATAGATGTCAATAGGACTACGCAGATGAGTAATTGCTCACTAATAGGAGTGTGGGGTTCACAGACTGGCCCTTATTTTGTATAAGAAATCTAAAGGGTAAAAGTTACTTGGTTCCCCCTCTTCTACAGCTTTTTAAGAAATGTTACCAATATTTCATGGTAAATTAGTTAGTACCAACTAACTCTCTGATGTTTTTAACAGGTGTTTGACAGTGGTGTCACCGTGACTGAAAGTATAGCGGTAGACTGGGTAGGTCGCAATCTTTACTGGACAGACTTTGTTCTGGAAACAATTGAAGTCTCTAGAATGGATGGGAGCCACAGGACTGTGCTGATTAGTGAAAATATAACAAACCCAAGGGGACTAGTGTTAGATCCCAGAATTGAGTAAGATTTCTTTTATGTTTTTGTTTTGAAAACAAGTATTATTTTATAATGGTTTCAATGGTAAAATAATTTTAATTTGTATCCAAAGTGCAATATTTAAGATGTACCCAAATTTATTGTAAGTGTAAGTAACAATCAGGGTTTGGATTGTAGAGAATTTCCAGTTTACTAAACTAAGTTTGTTCGCCAGTCTCAGTTATAGCAAACATTTAATCTTATTCAAACCATAGTATAATACAGCCACTTGCTACTTTGTTTCACCTTAATTAACTGTCTTTCACTTTAATTACTGTCTTTGTTATCTTGAAACAGATGTTATAACACTTGTATGCAGTGTTGTTGTAGCTGTATTGGTCTCAGGATATTAGATAGACAGGGTGGGTGAGATCATATGTTTTATTGGATCAACTTCCGTTGTCTCTATCACCAACGGAAGTTGGTCCAGTAAAAGATATTACCTCACCCACATTGTCTCTCTAATAACATTTACTTCTTAGATAAGAGTTTATGTTTTATAATGTTAATATGTTATGGTTATTCAGTGTTGCATCATATAGCTACATACAGTATGTGTCATGCCTGTATAGCAAACAGCTGGTTCTCTTGCACACTGAAAACATTTACACTTTATTAATTTGGGAAAGCTGCCAGTAATCATTAAGTGCTTTCCCATCTGAAGATGTGACAAAACAGTCAGTGCTGAATGTTAGTGGCAGGTGAATTTTTCCCCACTATTTGTGTACTGCTGACTGTACTGAATAGTGGAAGGTAAATTGATAGACCCGTGCATTCATATACTGTTTTATTAGCAGAGCTTTGGCTGTCTACTGTGCTCTCTAACAGCTTGAGCGCTGAACTATGCTGTCAGTCATGCTGAGCTCCTCAGTTATAATAATATGGTAGCTGTATAAGGACACACCATGCAAGACACAAATGTCTATCTTATTAAGTTGGCATTAAGCAGTTCAGGAGTTGGAAGGTCAGCCATGTTATGTAAGAGTTGAAAAATAATCACATGATTACAAGATAACTTCCAGTTAGAGTTACCAATTATGTATTAAAGCTATAGCAGAAAACATGTTTAAAAATGTTTTATTAAAGTTATGGTTACACTTATTTTGAATAAGAAGAATCCTAGTCCACTAATCCTACATTGATTTCAATAGTGTTTTATTGTATAGTATATTCTGTAAGTTTTTGGGGGTATTTTTTGGTCTAACAAGACTTTCTCTAAGATTTCTTAATATCAAATATTTTTCTCAATCAGTAACCACCCGTTATTTTTTACAGTGCTCATGTGATGTTCTGGACAGACTGGGGTCAAAATCCTCGAATTGAAAAAGCTAGCATGGATGGCACCATGCGAACAGTTATCATTAGTAATAAAATCTACTGGCCCAATGGACTTTCCATTGATTATCCAAATAAACTGCTTTACTTTGCTGATGCTTATCTTGATTATATTGATTTTTGCGATTACAATGGAAACAACAGGCGACAGGTGGTAGCAAGTGACTTGGTAAGACAATAATAATAAAAAAAAACCCTGTTTCCCATGGTTCTAAAGTTCTTTTATGCCCCCCTCCCCCATTACAAATTGGAAATAAGAGATTAAGTGACTTGCCCAAGATCATGTAGCAGAGCAGAAAATGGAACTCGGGGCTCCAGCCTAGTGATCCAAACACTGGACCATCCTTCCTCTCATCTGGCTCTGTCTAATAGCATGAAGTCTAAAAGCCCTATCCTCCATTGCTACTAAACCCAATGCATTGGATGTAGCTGAATATGCTAGGAAAAGGCTTGGGACATAAGGGACATTTTGCCCAACAATGAGACTGCCTTAATATGCTCTGAGCTGCTAGTACTTACTATCAAGAGCAGCAAATGAGGAACCAAGCCCTACCTATCATCATAGTGTGAGTTCCAGTGTGGTAGCAGCTAATATCTGCTATCATACTTCAGGTCATCATTGGCAGCGCTCATCTCCATCTCCTCATGGTACACGTTGCTGCTTGCAGCACAGCTTTGCCCACTATAATGCCTGTCCACACTTTTTACCACCTATTTAGGCACAAGCAGGATTCTATACCTTATATAGTACTGAACAGGTTTATCAGTTAATGCTTTTATGCAGGTTTATCAGTTAATAATAGAAGTATGTGAGGATTAATGTATTGAATTCCTCTTAATGCTAACAAGAATTACATGCACAAATCTTTCGATATGAAAACAGGAATCTACCCCATAAATATTAACTAAATCTGGACCTGAACTATGTGACTTGAGCCTACTTCTAGGGTCCTTTGGGCTCTATAAGATATATGGTGACCTACTATGGAACCACATTAGTGAATTCTCTTTGGCAGCACAATGCACAAATTGTAAGCCAAGATTTTTGAACTGTGTAAGCAGCTGTCATTTTTCAAAGATACTTTCTAGCAGTAGGTCCCCTACTCTACATGAAATTACCACAATTAGAGTAGTTTTAGAGAATGTAATTATTTTTTTCAATACATATGATAACACGAATACGATACATACTAACAATAATAAATACCTGAAGCTAGAGTAACTTTAAAAGTCAACAGCCAAGGATATATAATATACATATGTAATACATAATATAAGATTATTTTGAGCAGACATGATAACTGAAGTTAACTGCCCATTTTGTGCGTGTTTAGTTTATTAAGTGGATGAATGGTGTGTGTGTGTGTAGGGGGAGCAAACCTGTTCATGTTCTTTTTTAGCTATAGTTTTGGTAACAGTTGCTATAATTGTGGATTGCATAAATAGGAGTTCTTTGTACTATACTGCAGCATGAGGGATACGGGATAAATCCTCAGATACTATAAATAGGCGTAACTCCATTTAAATCAATGAAGCTACTTGGATTTACAACAATTGAGGCTATGGCCTCACTTTTCCTTGACAGGACAAACCAGTTCTTCTTAAACTGGACCCATTTCAAATCCTGAGATCTCTTCCTTAATTTTCCTCAAGTTTGGATACACGACTCTCTACAACAGGCCAGTAAACTACAAGGGATGTTTTCAAAGGTAGAAAGGGCTGTTAGGCACCCACCTCCCACTGACTGTTCCCCTCATGCCTTTCAAAATCTACACCCACCCCTTTAACTAGTATCTGTTCTACCCTTACAACATGTGACAGTTCTATTGATCTTCCAGGCTACACATCTTATACTTACAATGACAGACAAGTGTTTATTTGCCAAGTACTTTTTCATTTACAAACTTATTTTTTCCAGCAAAGCAATTAGCACCTGTTATCAGGTGATAGAGGAGAGGGTAAATCATTTGTATTCCTACTGAAGGATGGCTGTGGAGTGAGAGCTGTTATGTGTTCTGCTGTGCTTAGCTCTGCTGTTATTTCAGTGCAAGTGCTGAATAATAATACCAATGGAACTAAATTGGTAAATATTCTTGCCTTTTAGGTGTTACGGCATCCACATGCCCTGACGCTCTTTGAAGATTTTGTGTATTGGAGTGACCGATACACGAATCGAGTAATTCGGGCCAACAAGTGGCATGGAGGAAACCAAACAGTTATGATTTATAACATTCACCAGCCTTTGGGGATTGTTGCTGTCCATCCTCTTAAACAACCTGGTGGTAAGTCAAACAAAGCAAAATCTGCTATCTGCATATTCAGAAATACTGTTGGAATCATTCATGCCAACAAAGGGCATGGCTTAAAATAAGCTGACATCACTAACAATGCTGGCTGTTGGAGGCTGATCCAGTCCATCCAATCTGGTGGTAAATCAAACAAAATAACCTTGGCAATACAAAATCAAAACAGGAAAAATGTATAGTAAGGAACTGGTATCTGGACTTGCTATGTTATTTCTTTTTATCTTATTTATATGACAACTTACACCTTAGAATGTATTTTATATTGTAAAACATCTCTGGGTGGAATAGGTGGATGAATTCCTTGCACACAATTATGTCACATTTTTTATGAGATATCTTGTTGGCTTGCTTTTTAAGCACTTTAACTTTGATTCATAGTGAAAAGGAAAGGGAAAAGAATGGTGTTATTCCATAGTGTGCCCATACCTTGAATACTATGTGCAGTTCTGGTCACCCCATCTCAAAGAAGATATATTAGAATTGGAAAAAGTACAGAGAAGGGCAACAAAAACTATTAGGGATATAGAACAGTTTCCATACAAGGAGTGATTAAAAAGACTGGGGCTGTTCAGCTTAGAAAAGAGATGACTAAGGGATGATATGATAGAGGTCACTAATATGAATGGTATAGAGAAAGTGAATAGGGAAGTGTTGTTTACCCCTTCATGTAACACAAGAACCAGGGGTCACTCAATGAACTTAATAAACAGGAGGTTTAGAACAAACATAAGGAACTACTTCTTCACACATATACAGTCAACCTGTGAAACTCATTGCTGCGGGATGTCATGAAGGCCAAAAGCATAACTGGGTTCAAAAAATATTTAGGTAAATTGTGGAGGTTAGGTCCATCAATGGCTATGTGCCAAGATGGTCAGGGATGCAATCTCATGCTCTGGGTTTCCCTAAATCTCTGACTGTCAGAAGCTGGGACTGGGTATGGATAACTTGATAATTGCCCTATTCTGTTCATTCTCCCAAAGCATCTGGCATTGGACACTGTTTGTAGACAGTATACTGAGATAGAGGGCTATTGGTCTGACCCAGCATGGCCATTCTTATGTTCTTAATCTACTATATTGTTCTTCTGTATCTTGAGTTCTGATTTTATGCTGCTGCCTTACTGCTGTTTTGTTAATTTCTTTTTAAATTTTCTTTAGGTTTTAAATTAGAAATGATGACATTTTATCTTTCAGATTCTAGACCTCTCAGATTAGCTAAATTAAACTGCTGCTAATTGTTAGGGGTAGCTTCAAAACCTAATTTCACTCTGTGAAGGTCACTCTTCATGAGAACTCATATTTAGTGGCAAATTTGTGGGATTAAACAAAATGATCTAATTTGGAAATTCAATAGGTAGATCACTGGTGATCAGAAGAGACCATGTTCCCTCTGTAATTTGCATTTTAAAAGTTTAGTTTGGGATTTTCAAAGGAACCCCTGGAGTTAGGCACCCAAATCCCACTAAAATTGAATGGGATTTGGGCACTTAACTCACTCTTTGGGCTCCTCTGAAAATCCCAGCCTTGAGAATTAATTTAAATCCCTAAACTTGCCATAACAGATAAGGTTAGTATGATCATGGACTGGGAATTCTGCAGCCCTCGCCATGCAGTGACATCAGGGAGTGCAGATGGACTCCAATGTTCTGTGTTATGCAAATGAAACGAAAGGGCTGGTATGTCAACAGCACTGTTCTTCTAACAAGCAACATGGGAAGGTTACTCAGTGTTACACTGTCTTAGAATGTTCCTGCTTCTAGGAAATGTAGTTCCTAAATTGAAAGAAATACAAATAAAGTAATGTAGTGGGCCAAGTCCAACAGTTTTAACTGTAACGGGATCAGGACCTAAAAGGACATCGACTTTGAGTGTAAGCAAACAGAACTGCACAACCTATCGTACTATTACTTTTTAGATTAACCAGTGCTTTCTTTTTAATCTCAGGTGTCAACTCTTGTGCGACGTCTCCCTGTAGCCACCTGTGCTTGCTTTCTTCATCAGGGCCACGGTTTTATTCTTGTGCCTGCCCTTCAGGATGGACACTTTCTCCTGATAATGTGAACTGCATGAGAGGTAGGACCATAATAGCCAGAGATGCAAAAAAACAAAACAAGGAAAGAAAAACATCCATTAGATCACTAAGTCCATTCCTCTGACAGGGCAGGATGTATGACACAAAATGGTGAACTGCTATTTATGGAAAATATATCCTACAACATTTTAGGCCGTTTTCATGGAATGTACATTTTCTTAAAGGTTTGGGGCCAACTTTTTGCAAGAACTCTTGGCCAGATTTTCAAATGCTCACCACTTACAATCTCAGGGGGCAGATTTTTGAAAAAACTCAGCTCCCATTTAGGCACCTATGAAAGAGCCAGATTTTTAAAGTGCTCAGGACATTGGGTGTTTTTGACAGGAATACTGGTGAAAAGAGTGAATTTTTAGCAAATATTAGAGAATATTAAGAGAATGTTGAACTTTTAAATGTAACTATTCAGACTAGAAACCTCATTCTAAGACTTGTAGTCATCCAATCAGAGAGCCAAAGGAGTATCATGATGCAGTGTGTGTAACTAATGATACCTAATTACTGATGCTGGCAAGAGATGAATTATGGAGAACAGCCGGAACTGTTGCAACATGCACTCTACTGTTCCTTGAGTAAAAGGTCTGAGTACCAAATACAGGAGCTCTAGAGGCACAAACTAGTATTACAAATACTACACGTGATTTGGGACTAATCAAAACCTACCTACCCAACTCGAATTTCAGATATCAGATAATTACACTGATCTGCCCTTGACCAATCTGCAGACCAAGGGTTGTTTGCAGAAGTCATTCCACAAATTAATTTTCCAAAAATTCAAGAAAATCATAAATTGCTTGGAGGGAATTCATGACCAGAAAAAGAAACTAAATTAATCGAATAAAGCATTCACTATGAATTGTTCGCTTAGCTCTGGAGATATGCAATGTGCTTTGGGGTATCTCTGAAATGGAAGCTCCAGAGCACATGAAATTTAGTTTAGAAATGCCTCTGGACTAAGCAGAATGAAGTTCTCTGACCAATTCACTGGACACCTTCTAACTGAGTTTTCAAGGGCAAATCAGTGCTTTTTTTTGTTGAATAGATGCTTAAAGCAGTGTATTCTTCAAGAGCCATATGGATTTTCCCTTACTATTTAGAAACAATAAACTAAATAAAGTGTTTTAAGTTTGTGTGCAATACACATTTGTTTTTCAATCTGGAGAAAAGGGGACTACTCCTTGAAGTATGCACTATACTCTAGAGTAAGAAGGTGTGGAGCTGGGTTTATAGAAAGTATAATGAAAGAAATAGATTACATCTGTGATCAAGCAAACATTCACATGAGAAATGTTACGCACGTTAGCAAGTGTTTGCAGGATCTTTTAATGCCACTATATCTAGCCAATGGATCAAAATATTTGGAAAGTCTTGTTCTTTCTTCCTAGACTATAAACCAGGGGCATACTGTGAAACTTCCTAAATCCATTTATGTATTGTTGTGACCTTTTTCTAAATTCCATAGCTGTTCAATGCATAGAATTGTGCAAGAAAAAAAAAGGATCTGTAGAAATTTCTGTTTGAGTGAAGAAACTGAATACTACTTCAGATTATTTTAATCTGTGTTGGCTTCTTTAGTCTGTTTACTTAAAACTTCTATTATACATTTAAAAAACAGCATATAGAAAACAACTGATTTTATTTATGCAGGAGATTTACTATAGGTCAGATCTTATCAGCAAAGAGTATTATACAACATTACTGATTCTTTTCATGGTGAAAGATTTTAATTACCGCTAATGATTACAAAAGAATAGGCATTTGCCATTCTTCTTCAGAGATTTTTTATGATCATAATCCTTGCTGACATTGTTTAGTTTAGTTTGCCAGCACAAACTTTCAGCAGAAAGATTAAACTGAGTTACACACATTTTGGCTGCATAGTGTTCTTTTCAGCTGAGTGATGTTGGTGAACTCTGCATTAGGTAATTGGTGTATCTAATATTACTAACTTTATGCTGATGGAAAAGTGTTAATTCCTAGATTGCACATTTTCTTGCTTTACAAAATGGCTTTGGTAATTTTGATCTCAAGGTTAGGTTTTGTAGTAATTCTATTTTTAAACTTTTTGTGACCTGAATGTTAGAGATACTATCATTTTACATGGTGAATCTTAAAAAAAAAAAAAAAAAAAAGGGGGGGGGGAGGGGGGGGGAGAAGTAACACAAATGTAGAAACCTTATGCTAACACAGTAAATGGAGTGTCTCAAACATTTAATTTAAATTGAATAAGACATGAATTTTATATAAAATACAACTTAATCATGTAAATGTGCATTAAAATGAATAGCTCTATGAAGGACATGTTGTATAGACCTGATTCAGCTTCACTGATTTTACTCTCATGTAGCTCCATGAACTTCAGTGGAGT
Organism: Emydura macquarii macquarii; assembly: GCF_026122565.2. NCBI lineage: Eukaryota > Metazoa > Chordata > Testudines > Chelidae > Emydura > Emydura macquarii. The sequence goes on from NW_027131390.1 coordinate 76,637,627, forward strand.
TACTCCAGAGCACAGAATCAGGCTGTACATATTCATAATTGTGAAATAAATAAAACAACCCAACCAAACTCTGTGCTTTTAATATTCCCCGGGTATGTTATGAATTTATAACTAGGTTATTAGGTACAATACTAATGTACATCTCGGGCAGTTCATGTGTGACCTCCTTTGAGGCTAGGTCGATACTTAAACATCTATATAAGGGGCAGCATATAGCTGTGCTTAATGAGGAGCTGCCTTGGCAGGGCTTTGTCTGCCCTGGGATATTTTTGCATGAATGTAGCTTCACTGATGCAAGGCCGGAGTGTAAATACACAGCACCTCTAACTAATGCTAAAACCCCCCAGAACAAACAAACCCTCAGAGTGTCACAATTCCTTCACTGATTCCACTGCACTCCAGGAGGTGAAGTGAGTTACTGCTGCCTTTTGCATGGTGCAGTTTACTTTTCCACTAGTACTGGCTCAGCTGTCAGCTGCATTGGTCTCATTCCTCACCACTCTCTGCTCATTCCCTGCTCACTTGTTCATGGCGATGGACAAGGGCAGGGAGCTGCAGTCCTGCCGAGCCTGCTGTGTCTCCTATGTCTGCAGAATGGTCATCCTGGCATGGGTTAGGGTGTTGGCTCATGTCCTCTAACTCCCCTGTGCTCCTGCATTAGGGAAAGCGACAATCTTACCCTTTATTATTAGTTCAATTCATAGAATTCAATGATAATTGAATGATTAATTACTAAAACTGTCTTCTGTTTATCAGAGCAATATTTTTGTCGTGTTCTTTGTTATGGCCTTATATTAACTCAGCAAAGCACTTAGTTATTGGCTTATCTTTAAACTACTGATCTAATTACTCCACTGGAACAGCACATGTTTAAAATCAAGCATATGTTTAAGCGTCTTTCAATAATGCCTAGGTGACTTTAGAGCACAAGTTTTGTTGCATTTCAGTGGGCCCTGTGCTCCTAAATCACTTAAGCATATTGAAAATCCCATCATAAATATTTTGCTGAATTAGACTTATATTATAATATCCTGCAAACACTTAGGGCTTGTCTACACTTACCTCGGCGATTCGGCGGCAGTGGACTGGAGTTACGCAAGCTACACAAAAAAACTTGCGTAACTCCCATCGACTTCTCTGCTTCTGTTCTGCATGCCGTCTTCACTGCACTGCGCTGATGGGAACCGTGTTCCCGTCAACACAGCGCTACGCCACTTGAGAAGGTGGTCCTAATACCTCGATCTGATGGCGGCGACTTTGCCGCCGTCAGTGTAGACATAGCCTTACCCTTGAGTATCTTTACTCATATGACTAGTTTCACTGACTTCAGTGGGAGCTGCAAGGTGCCCAGCCCTTTTGAAAACCAGGTCATAGATTTCAGTGCTTAAAATATCACCTGAAGGGTATAAATAATACTCGGTTTTGAAAATCTTATTGTGTGTGCTCCCAAATTGTGGCACAAAGGGAGCAACCCCGATCCCAATTCCTGAACTGGATGAAATATAGAGGAGTGTCGTTCTGATTTCTGTTCTGTTGTTTTCACAGTTGAACAACCCTTCCTTATTGCTGTCAGAGAGAATATCATTTATGGGATTTCTCTTAACCCTGCGGAGAAGGGCAATGATGCCATGGTTCCAATAGCAGGAATACAGAATGGCGTTGATGTTGACTTTGACGATTCAGAACAGATGATCTATTGGGTTGAAAATCCAGTAAGTTAATACTTGTGTTTGAAACGTGCACTAAAGGGACAACACCCATTTAAAAATGATACTTGTGTCTAATTTTTTTCACATACTAATACTAGTTAATATTAACATAATAGTACTAAATAGTACTTATAGTTACAATAACGCAAAGAAATGAAAGAAAAATATTTCTTTATAGTTTTTTTCATTTTGTTTATTAGTCAGTTTCATTGTTTCTTCTGTGTATTCAGTTAGGGCTCAGCTCTGTGAACACACAAGTAACTTTACTCAGGGGACTACTCATTAGAGTAAAATTATTCATATGTGTGAATGTTTCAAGGGTTGGGCCCTTCGCTTGTCAGTATAGAAAAATATGTAAAAAAAACCCCAGGAAAATGTGATTTCAAAAACACAACAGTTTGCAGGGGGCTCTAGGGAGGTATAATGTTCTGAAACTAGCTATGCCTGATTTTTAAAAAGTGACTACATTAGAAATTGATGGTGCCCCTTTAATGATTGCTCCTGCTGAGCTAATAAAAGCGTTTGTTCTCTAAGGTCAACAAAAAATATTTTCCAGCTTTTGCAGTGTGGAAGCTTATTTAAAAGTCTGTGGAAGCCACTGATATGGATTTAGCAAGGAGTCTGCTGATTCAGCAACAAGCAAGTTAGGCCATGGAAACTCCCTTTTTAATTGTATGCTGTGCTAAATCCGGGAGGAGCTTGGTGTCAACCAAGGAGTTCTTATGAGCTATGTTGTACAGCAAATTATTCATATTATTCTTACTTTCCATCCATGTAGGGATTTGCTTAAACTTCCCCCTGCAAGTGAAAGTCATGAACATTTCTTTTTTCTTGATTTTTTTGCCCTCCCTCTTTCCCCCTCACCCAGGTTTCTGCAAACCTATTCTGTGCATAACAATTTTATATCCTCCAGTCAGGGTAGAGAGTAGTAATGTTTCTTTATATAACATAGCTTTTATGATTTAAAATAATATTTTATAGCTCTTCTGTATATTGTACATATGCATATAAATTCTACTAGTTGTGTTGGATGTGCTTTTTCCTAAAGCAAATTAGTATCATGTAAGGTAAGTGCTTGTGAAGAGGAAGTAAGATGATATTTTCTTTGTGACATTGCCCTCGACATTTTCTCACTTTTTTTCCAAGGGTGAAATTCACAGGGTGAAGTCAGATGGAACTAACAGGACAGTATTTGCTCCAGCAGCTGTTATTGGTGCTCCTATTGGCTTGGCTTTAGACTGGATATCTGCAAACCTGTATTACAGTAACCCTGGCACACAGTCAATTGAGGTATGTATTTGATAAATACAATATAAGGGTGAAAGCCTGAATTTTTCTTTCAGGGGTCATACATATAGCTCCAAAGCAGTGAGGCATTCTGGGGAAAAACACTTGAAAGTAGCTGTATTTTAAAACTGAGTATCAAGGCCAAAAAACAAGGGAAAAATGCAAAATTTAGTTGCCTAAAAAATCAAACTCGAATATGGACATAAGTATACAGCCAGTGTGATTTTAAAAGCAATACTTCATGGGAGTACCTATTAACCTGTGCACAGATCTGTTTTTTCTTCAAATCGGTAAGCTCTCTCTGATGTTGTTTGACACTGATAAATCCTCAGAACACCAGAGTGGAATGATGTATTACAGTTCTGCATTAAAGTCTGAGGTCCAAATTCTCTGCGAGTTTTATCATTGGCTGCAAAGGGAGAAAGTTCAGGTCCCAAATGCTGAGGTACGGTTTGGTGTATTGTGGCCCCCTAGAGGCTAGCAGCCTGAAAGTATATAAAGGATAAAAAGACCAAAGTTATCAAGTGTGGAAAGGAGAGGAGCAAGAGGGATATAATGTATGGATGGCCAGGGATTTCTCTGTCCCAGAATATAAAAAGAGGACATGGGATTAAATTAAAAGACAGCTAATTTTAAACAGGTTAAAAAGAAATATTTTGTATAGCAGCATATAATCAACCTGAACCTCATTTAATATCTTCAGTCTTATACTGAAGCATGGAAACAGTTTAGTACGGATTAGTGATTTTTCTGAACAGGAATAATTTGGAGTTACCCTCGCTACATTAAGCATCACAGGGAACTTGTTCGAGGAGTACTTGTCAGAGGAGAGAATGCATTAGAGGAGTACAGTACTCAGTGCTTTGTCTTCATGGTGCTTGTGTTAACTTTTTCTTCAGTTTGGACCTGTGTGGGTTCATGCTGCCCAGGTTTTAGTTTGTAATTATACTGTCAATTTCACATTGCATACCCTAATTGTGTTAAACGTTTTTGTAGGTACTGAAGCTACATGGTGAAGTAAGGTACAGAAAAACTCTGATTGCCAATGATGGTACCTCTACTGGAGCTGGAGTGCCAATTGGTTTGGCTGTTGATCCAGCACGAGGGTGAGTTTCCAAAATAGCATTTATCTTTACATATTCTTTAGTTTCCAGCTTGGTATAGTGAATACTTTCTCAATTATTCTTTTTCTCGACTCATTTTTAGGGTTTGTGTGATGGTGGTGGCATAAAATTGGCATATATAGAGTTAGTTTTTTAAAAATATATTTGGGTTGAATCAGATTAGTCTTTTCAAGCCATAGTTAGAGGTTAATGTACAATACAACAAACTACATGATTGCATAAATTGTTGCATAATTATAGATTGTTTTTAAATTGTCACATACTTGTGTTCCAGAATTCAAGTTTTCATTTAAAAAAAATTAAATATCAAGCTATTTTGACTACAAAGAAGACCTTCAAAATGTCAACCCAGTGTAAATGTCAACCCAGTCTGAGGCCCTGTCCATAATGGGAAAAGGCAATGTATTAGAAAACATGTTAACTCACGTCTTTTAACTACCACAGTGTTAAATGTGATTTTACCTCCCATACCCAAAATGGCAACTCTGCACATTAGTCCATATTACAGATAGTAAGATAATATCTTTGGGTAAAAGTTTTTTTGTTTGTTTGTTTGGTTTTTTTTTTTTTTTTTTACTGATCAAGCATAGCAAAATATGAAAAAAAAACCCAGATAAACACTGAAAAGTAAATTAGAAACATTTTTAACAAACATTTTTCCATCAGAATTTACTGGTTTGTCAAAATGGAAATGTTCTGCAGGACTGTATTGATTTCATCAAAATTCTGCTGGAATCCAGGCAGGTTTCAGAGCTCCCAGATTCATTGTTCCTTAGCCAGGACTCCTGGTAGGGTGGGGTGGAAAACGGTAATTCCATTTTGTGAAAAATTTAGAAATATTTGGCTTTCATTCCTAATTGGAACTAAACCCAATTTTGAAATCTCAGACTCCTCTGCAAAATGGAAATTAGCATCTCCCTCAGCCCCCCCAGTTCTATTAGATTCTTAAAATTATATGAGTTTTACTCATTTAAGATGTTGTGAGTGGTACTCTTATCTGGGGTCTTAAAATCCAAAGCAGTGGTAACTTGACTGTTTTACTTTAGGCAGTGTTAGGAATAAATTAATGGGAACACAGCACTTTTGGCTGATAAAAGATTAATGCAAATAAGTGTGCTTTTATTTAACACTACTATTTATTAGATTTAGGCACACATAGACATAAACAATAGGTTTAGGACATTTTAAATAGTTACCTAAAATTTGAGATGGTATTGAGTAATTAGCAGCAGGTCAACAATGGCCGGTTGCTTCCTTGCCAGGGGCTAGGGTGTCAGGATAGTTTTAGAGAACTGCTTTAAAGTACCCTTTATTATTTAGATTTTTTTAATACTAATTTTGATAAAATATATAATTTATAGTGATTTTTATTGGGTCGTTATTCTTTTAAATTTTAATAAACTATTTGTTAATAATATATGTTTAACAATTTTACCCATAATAAGCTTTTATATTCAAAGCACCCAAACTTAAGGTTTTTATTTACTTTTTTTTTTTTTTTTTTTTAAAGTTTTATAATTTGTTGATTTTTCCCCCTTTTCTTATTCTGATTAGCAAAAACTGCAAGTCTTCAGTTAGTGTTTGACTTTATCTCCAAAAGCCCTGCTTGTTCAAATTAACCCTTAACTATGTGGTGTTCTATTTTATTAATTAATGGTGGCTGAATTCACACAATATGGCTGCAATTAGCTTGGTCAAGTTCTGCGGTAACACTCTTCTCAATTCTGGGGTCACACTACTGGAAAGGAAATATGTTTTCTTAACCTATTTTTAACAGGACAATGTTCCTATCAGGTGAGATATTTTGGTCATATAGACCTGATTCAGCAGTCCAGCCATACTCAGATGAGTACTTTGCTGAGTAAAGCAATAGACTTTAGCACATTCTTAAATGCTTTGGTGAACTGGGGCCTTAGACTCTTACCTGCTTCTGTAATGGCTGTGATAACATATATTACAGGAAGCTGTACTGGACAGACCAAGGAACTGACAGCGGGGTCCCAGCAAAGATTGCCAGTGCAAACATGGATGGGTCAGATATAAAAACCCTCTTCACTGGTAACCTTGACCATGTAGAGTTTATTACCATTGACATTAAGGAACAGAAGTTGTACTGGGCTGTCACAAGCACGGGAATGGTATGAATATTTTTATATTGTTGCTGTATTATCTGTGTGTCCATTATCTGTGCAGCCATAACTCGCCTGAGTAGTTCAGTTGCTTTAAGTGAGACTAGTCATGTGACTAAGAGTTGCAGGATTGGGCCAGATATGATTGATTCATACAGTATAAAGTAATTGCTGGACTGGAATGAATCTTGCTTTTTGTATTTCAATGAGAGTGGAATGCCTAACTGCCTTTTGTGTTTCTCCCTCCATGAATACTGACACAGCACTTGAGTATGGGGAAGATATAGTAGTCTTTGTTTACCAAATAAAGTATTTATCTAGTGACCATATGGAAGAATATGCATGCACATGTTCCATAACATTAAAAAAGCCATAATGTTTTCTCCAGTGATTTTTGACTAATGGACAACTGACCCCTTAATGGCCCCTATACCCTGTTCATATATGCTGCCATTGGTCAGGCTGAGTCCAGAGGAATCTCTCAGTGTGAGCAGGAACATGTCTTTCTGATTCATAACCATCATTAGTGTACCTTTGAGGTCTATGATGGCATTAGTTAGAACAGGTTTTCAATGAGTGACATCAAAGCTTGCAGGAGAAAAGGTGTGAACTATTCACTCCATTCTGCCAGTCTTAGTGAACAAAGTGTATCCTAGCAGATAGCCTATTTAAAAATAAATAAATAAATAAAGTAGATGAAAATACTTGTGTCTAGATGAACCATGAATGAATAATATTTTTACTAACACTAACTTTGCTCTTATATAAATATACTTTTTTCTTCTTTCCAAAGTGGCTTTTATTTTAGATTGTCATTAGCTGTTTTGAAAAATGACATATTTGTAAAATTTTAATGGAAAGAAAAAAATTAGTTCTCAAAAAACAACTCTCGCCCAAAACCAGTGGAAAATATGTAAGGTTCCTGTTCACAGAAAGAGCTTATCAGCATGTATAAAATTCTAATGACATTCTTACTGATCTTTTAGATTGAAAAAGGCAGTGTGGATGGTACGAATCGTGTGACCCTGGTTCTTCATCTCTCTCACCCGTGGGGAATTGCTGTCTATGATTCCTTTCTGTACTATACTGATCGAGATTATGAGGTTATTGAGCGGGTTGACAAGTCCACTGGTGCGAACAAAGTGGTGCTGAGAGACAATGTTCCAAGACTGAAGTGCCTACGAGTGTATTATAGAGACAGTGAGTATTTGCTAAAAATTAAAGAGGCAATATCAGGAAGTCCTAATTTTGAAAAATCTAGCTTCAATACAATAATATGAAACATTTTTTATTTGCCGACAAGACGGCATGCAGGTGGTGGTTTGGGTTTCTGAGAGCAACCTTACACATTATGCAGGTCCATAGAAATGTACTGCATTATTCTTCAGCTCTCCAGTATTTGTCTGCTCATTTCTTTTCAGGCAGATGTTGAAGTATATAAGAATCATGCTCTACAAGAGATTCCTTTGAACCAAAACAAAGTGGTAGGGCTAATTTTAGGCTTGCCAGCTTTGATGGCATGTTCATATAACATGAACTTAATCATGGGATGTACAGTAGGATTTATATATGTCTTTAACATAACATTTTAGAGTTATTGTGTATTTGTAGTTCTGGGATAAATTAATGTTATTGCATTTTCAAATATTCCTACAGTCCCCCTGTAGGTATCTCTATCTTAAGAGTTTCAAGATAGTTATTGGAGCTCAGATGAGATGATCATAATGTTTCTTTCTGGCCTTAAAATGTATGAATGTTGTTTGGAGTTATTTTTGTTAGTTTTTACTTCAGTATGATTTCTAGTAGTGTAGTATGGAAATAATTCAAGTACATTAACTTTCACTGCTCTGTACTAACACAGGCTGTGTTGACGTTTTCTGGGGGAGCAGGGAGTTCTAACTGATTGTAGAGAGAGTTCTCACATGCATAGTTGAGATCTGAACTTCCACAATGTCCAAGGGGGTTATGCTCTAGTTTTGATGTTGTGCTTATTTCTAGTGAATGTATTCATTTCTGTGCTTAAATGTCCTCAAGTAATTTGTAGAACTAACTGATTAATTCACAGTGAATAATATTTTGCTGTGAATTTTAGCATTCTTTCCTGTTTGCAAATTGTCCATGAGCAGTTTTCTCTGGTATGTTCCTTTTTCAAAATTATTCACCTCGTAATTTTTGTGAATAAATCTCAGCCTTTCACTGGATTATTTGATATTGAAATATGAAATGCAATCCATGGGGTTAATTTTCATAAGAAACATTGGTCAGATGATGTTGTCATTGTTTCCTGACTGAAAGAGCACAATTTATCGAAGTAAGTTTAGGTGGAAATACTTGTATTTCTAGTTCAAAATTCAGTTTCTCTGAATGTTCTAATATTCATGTAAAATTCTGTTTTCATGAATGTTCCTGGATATAACCTCATTTGCTTGAATAGTCTCAGAAATAGAACACAAAAGGGGTATGAATATTTGCAAAGTAAATGTAGTTCTTTGAGGACAATCATCCGAGGCATTTCCCAGCTCTAATAATTGTGTAATAATCCAGTTAGGATATTGCTGTCACATCTGTTTTTACAGAAGTTTTACAGCTGTAACTTTAACTGAATAATTCATTCTGGAATTCCACTAGCCAGTTTACTTCAAATTTATATGAGAGTCATATCTGATCCTGAAAAAATCTGCTCTATTGAAGATCTCTTAATCTTAGGTGAGAGGAGTTCAGCTGATTATTTTATTATTAACGTTTATTTGCCACAGTTCAAAATGATTAAGATTCTTGTTGTTGCTAGCTGCTTATTGTTATTAGTCATTTTCCTGATAAGCTTTTGGCGTATACACATTTTATTCTAGAACAATGAGAGTTTATAAAGAACAGGTACATTATTGAGATTTTACATGGATCTGTTTTTTCTGAAACAGATTCTGCTGGATCCTCAAATGGCTGCAGTAACAATATAGGAGTTTGTCAGCAGCTTTGCCTGCCTGTGCCTGGTGGACTCTTTTCCTGTGCCTGTACCACTGGCTTCCAGCTAAATCCTGATAACAGGACCTGTTCCCCATACAGTTCCTTTGTAATTGTTTCCATGCTGTCCGCAATTAAAGGATTTAGCTTAGAGACATCTGATCACTCTGAAGCCATGGTGCCATTGGCAGGAAGAGGTATGTGAAGATTGTAGTAGATGAACAAAATCTCTTTACGCCTAATGTCGTTTTCTGTTAAAGATTTGTAATGCTCTGGTGATTGCTTATCTGACATCTGGTGACAACGAGACTAATATACTGAATTATAATATTGCTAGGCATCATGCCATGGAGGTAAGGAACATATACAATTCAGTGGCATATACTGATCTCCACATAAAGGCATTCATTTTCAGAAGACAACCTCTTTTTGCAGATGCAGTTTGTAAGTTTAATTTTAGCACACAGTAATAATTAAACTTTATTAGTTTAATATTCTCATGCACTATTTTAAATATTGCACAACAGAGCCATAACATATACAATACTCTAATGATTAACAGAGAAGCCAGTTATCTGAATGTTTACATATAAAGAGTACAATGGCAATATAAATTGATGGTAGATTTTATGCCATGAGAGTGTAAACCTCAATTCACTTCTCAGTTGCAAATAACACAACTCACAAATTCTAAATAAAATACTTTATATTAAAAATAATTAATTGATGGCTTTTAAAAAATGTTTCAGGACGAAATGCACTTCATGTGGATGTACACATGTCTTCTGGTTTCATTTACTGGTGTGACTTCAGCAGCACTGTTTCTTCTCAGAATGCAATACGTAAAATTAAACCTGATGGTTCTTATTTTAGAAATGTTATTACAAATGGAATAGGACGAAATGGAATCCGTGGCATTGCAATAGATTGGATAGCAGGTAAGCAGAACTGCTGCATAGCTGAATTTATAATAAAGTTTTCTTTTTATATCTTCTAGACTTAGACTAATAATTAGTTTTATAGAAAAAGATATTCATGGAAACATTTAAGAGGGAAAGCATATATGCTTTTAGCTAGTGCTGTATATGCAGAGTGATTTTAAAATGAAAGAAATGTGTGCGGGGCTCTTTTAACTGATACAGGTAAAGCATCTTTCCATCTAATCTATCAAATCCACCATCTGTCATTGTGGGATCTAGGCACAAAATGCAATATTAAGCAAAGCAAATGAACTGTGACTGGTCCTGTCATCATAGGGATTTCTTATGTCTTTTATCTTCCTTTCTTCTCTGCCTTCATCATTCTTAAGTAGCTGTTATGTATGTCACTATACCTATTATTAATAGTTATGTATATGTACCAGAGAGAAAAGATGACAAGAATAGTATACTATTTAATATCATGTAGATAAAAAATAAGGCCCATACTCTTCCTTCAGATAGTTTTGCAGCAGTCCCATTTATTACAGTAAGAGTTGACTGAACAAAGCAGAAGACAGAATTTGGCTCTAAACTGTAAATTTAAGACCTTTCCAATTCCAAAATACTTTCCAATTAATATTACAAGTTAAATAAAACAGCAAGTTATAATTAATGCAAATACCAACTTTTTATAAATCTTTTTATTCATTTATCACTAAACAAGAGATTATTGTCAAGTGCATATTTTTTTTTTGGTCTCTTTGGTATAATTCCTTCCACGTCTGTCTACACTGCACCATTCTTTTGCCACAGCCTTTCACTGGCATGTGTAGTTACATACCTCAGGGTGGTCATGGTATGCTTTTCACTGTGGCATGTACTACACGCTGCCACCAGTGCAGTATATGTAGCCATAGCGTCTTTAGTTTCAAATAAAATTCTAAGGAAAAATGTTAACATTGATTTGAAGTAATGTAATAAAACAGGACCTTTGATGAACTAAATAGATATTGTTATACGAAACCATGACGATGACCTATATGAGTGGGACAAATTCTGAGCATCTATTTTTGAAGTTCTTTCTGAGGAAGCAAAAACCCTAACTGACTATCTACTTGGATCTTTGCTTATCATCATTTTATGATTAATTCTATGATCACCATTTGAAGGTATCAGCTTGTGTTTCTTTGGTTTTGAATTAATTTTATGTTAACATATTTTGTTTTGTTTTGTTTTTTTTTAAATACAGGAAACCTTTATTTTACAAATGCTTTCCTGACAGAGACTTTTATAGAAGTTTTGCGTTTAAACACTACTTACCGCCGTGTTCTGATTAAAACCACAGTGGATATGCCAAGACATATAGTAGTAGACCCAAAAAACAGATACCTCTTTTGGGCAGATTATGGACAGAATCCAAAGATTGAACGTGCATTTCTTGACTGCACCAACAGAACAGTGCTTGTGTCCGAAGGCATTGTCACACCACGTGGCTTGGCAGTAGACCACAGCAATGGCTATGTTTATTGGGTTGATGATTCTTTAGATATGATCGCAAGAATTCAGCCTGATGGGGGTGAAGTAGAAATTGTTCGCTATGGTAGTCGCTACCCAACACCATATGGCATCACCATCTTTGAAAATTCTATGATCTGGGTGGACAGGAACCTGAAAAAAGTCTTCCAAGCCAGCAAAGAGCCAGGCAACACTGAACAGCCAACAGTTATTCGAGACAATATTAATTGGCTAAGAGATGTTACCATTTATGACAGCCGTTTTCAACCACGGTCTCCCCTCAGTATCAACAACAATCCTTGTTTGGAGAACAATGGAGGTTGTTCCCATTTGTGTTTTGCCTTGCCTGATCTGCAGACACCCAAATGTGGGTGTGCCTTTGGCACACTAGAAAGTGAGGGCAAAAGATGTTCCATTTCAACAGATAATTACTTGATTTTTGCCCTTGAGAATGCGCTTAGAAGTATACACCTAGATCCCGAGAATCACAGCCCCCCATTCCGCACAGTTAATGTGTTAAGAACTGCAGTGGCTCTAGATTATGACAGCATGAACAACAGAATATATTTTACACAAAGTTCTCCAGCTGGGACAGGAAGAATCAGTTACATTAATATATACTCGGGAACTGGCACTCCAACGGTAGTTGCGTCAGGTAAATGCCATTAAACTTGATCCAAACTAACTGGATATTAACAAGATAAGATTATAGCACCTGATCATTAGTTGAATAGTCACAGTGTGTTTATGCTAATGATTAAGATAGACTGTTGAATTAAGATATTCTATTGAAAGCTTCTGTTGACATTTCTGCTTAGTTCTTTTCCTCCTTTCAGGTTCTCACTTCATCTTTATCAGTACTCACACAAACTATGAAAGTATCAGACTAGTTAGTATTATTATTGTTTGTTTCCAGTAATGCCTATAATGTAATGGGCACTGAACCAAAGTATGAGAAGGCACAGTCCCTGCCCCAAAGAACGTACAAAATCAAAGGACAAAATAGATAGATGAAAGGTTAGCTGGGTCTATCATGCAAGCAGAGTGGTCAAGGTGGTATTTGGCCATGTCTTGGAAATACAGTATTGGGTAACACAATGTTTTGGTTTTTTACTTTTTTTTTAATTACTGCAATCTGCAGTTTCCTGTCAGCCTTGGCATTACTGGTCAACTGGGTTCTTGTAGGTTTCACAAGAGAAGTGGGTCTTCAGTAGAGATTTCATTGTAGGAGGGGGTGTGACCTTGCAGATCAGCTCAAAGAGGGCATTCAGTGCATAGAGGGTGGGGTAGAAGAAGACATGGAGAGGGGAGAAAGCTTGAAAAAGGCTACAGGGTGTTTTGAGAAAGCAGAGCTACTAATCATAGTTGCTGAGTTAAATTGTTTGTTCGTATTGGGCAAATTCCTCAGGTCCTTAGTGGGGTCTCAACTGTGCTTTTCCAGCACAGCCCAGTGTTAGGGAAGGGGTGGGGCTGCCACTGGATCTCCCCTAGGGGAGCTCAAGGAGGGATTCTGTCTTGGAATCCTGTCTGCTGCTCTACCCTTTCCAGGGCTCAGCTGACTGCCCCAACTGCCTTGGTCCCACTCTAAGGCGGGTACGGAGAGAAGGCAGGGCAATGTCTCTGCCTCTTCCCAGCCCTTCTCTGCCTCCCTTGGAGCACTGTGCACTCCCAGAGTAGTGAGGGAGGAGTCCCTGCACTTCCTGGAGGATAGAGACTGCACTTCATCTTGCCCTTATGTAGGCCACACAAGTGACTGAGAGGGAGGGCTCCTTGTCCATTGACAGACACCCCCCCACCCCACCCCACCCCACCCCCCGGCAGCATACCCTTACAAGGCCCTGTTTCTTAGATTTTTAGTTAGGCATATTCCCACTGATGTCACTGGGACTTTAACTGGGTAAGTACTTCAGGATTTGGCCCATTAGGACGGTGATTGATTTGGTGAAGTGTATGGCAGTGTGTCAGAAAGCTGTAATGAAGAGATGTTCTCCTTTTGTGTTTTCATGCGTGCCTTAAGATTTGGGAACTCCAGATGGCATAGCTTTTGACTGGATCAGTGGCAGAGTTTATTACAGTGACTATTTGAACCAGACTATCAGCTCAATGGCTGTGGATGGATCTAATCGCACAGTGGTTGCCCGTGTTCCACGTCCCAGAGCTATTGTGCTAGATCCTTGCAGAGGGTATGTGTTGCTCTTTTTCTTCAACAGTTTTCCTTAAAATTGTATTTTTATGATAGGGGGGACTGGTAGCACGGCTGGTAAGTAAGGGTGCATGACACTTCCCATTGTTAGACCCATTTGGCAGAGAGATCACCCTGCTGTCACCAATGTGGTTTTTTTTGTTTTGCTGTTCCTGTGAAAAACTGTCCACATTTAGCTTTTGAAAAATCTGAGTTTGCACATGCTTAATAGAGATTTGTTAAGAGTTTAGCAGCCATATCCCTGAAGATTTTGTCTGTGCTGGGCATGCATGTAGGACTGCAGGACTGTGCAGGACTTTCCTTGCAAATGCTGCTTCTGGCTGCTGTGGTGCCAGAAGTGAGAGCTCCTATGCACTCCTATGCTGGTGCCCATGCAGTGTGGAGGAGGAAGTGGAGGGGTCAGAATTAAGGTTGCAGGAGGATCCTTAATTTTGGTATTTCCTAACTTTTGAGTGTTTGACTTTGCAACTTTGATATTCTTTGTTTGTAGTTTTCTGGGTACAGTATACAAATCAGATTAAATTTATATATAGATCTTCTTTGATAGTGATTTTGTCAACTAAATTTCAAAAAGATCAAAGCAAGGGAATTCCCAGGTAAACAGTGGGGTTACAGTGTGAGCCATACTATTTTTAGAAGAGAAATAGAGGAGAAGCAAAAATTATGTAAATTTGGAAATGTGTGTGCTTTAAGATAACAGTTTGAGGGTACAATATGGGAATTGCACAGAGTTCCGTGTCACTTTTCCTGGCCAATGCACCAGAATGTGCAAGAGGTATTTTTAGATATATGCAGGCAATATGAGACAGTGCTTTGCAGATGGAATCAGGGGGTCCACAGGTGTCTCCTCCAGCTGATCGTGAATGCTAGCCACTCTGGTTAGGTGCAGTAACATCTTTGTACCAGCAGGAAGGAGAGGCATCCAGCACCAGATATTGATCAAACTAGACAGAGAAGATAATGGGAAGGCATCTGTCCACCACTCATCTGAGCTAAACAGAGGAACAGGTGGTGGCTGCTGAAAATCAGCCTTTTCTGAGAGTAGCACATCCCTAGGATTAGTTGACACACCAAGGAAATCATCTATTTAGATTCCTATAGTGATTCCCACCACCATACTATCTGAGTGCCTCACAAGAATTCATGAATTTATCCTCACCGCAGCCCTGTGAGGTAGAGAAATTAAGTGACTTTCCCAAGGTCACACAAGAAGCAGGGAATTGAATTCCGATCTCCTGAGTCCCAATGCAGTGGGGCTCCACGTGGGTGCAGGAGTCCTTGCTATTGCAGAATTAGGGTCCTAATCAGTGGAGACAGTTCTTCCCTCGCATATATATTTCCAGCTCACTCTTGCCTTCAGTAGGAGAGACCAGGATGGATGTATCTTAAGACAAAATTGAGTTCTGTGGACTTTGTTTCACAAAGAGATAACTTTGCAATTGTCACATTGATAGGTACATGTACTGGACTGACTGGAGTGCCAATGCTAAGATAGAACGAGCTACACTTGGAGGAAACTTCAGAATACCTATTGTAAGCACCAATTTGGTGTGGCCAAATGGACTTACCCTGGACTATGAGGAACAGCAGCTTTACTGGGCTGATGCAAATCTGTATGTATCTGTGTCTCGTCTGTGGTAGGATTTTTTAAAGTAATTTATAATTATAATTCACTTTCAGAGCTCAGATTTCCCCCCTCTTTTTCATCACTTCCGATACATTTGGTACCATTTTATGTTATGGAGCACTAATCATCATTTAAGACCTTTTAAATTCCATTGTGAAAAGTAACCAGTAAGCACATGGTACTGTAATTGGTTAACCACATGGTTGCTTCTGTCTTATACCAGGTAAACAAAACTGTAGGGGCTAAATTCTGCCACCATTACTCAGTCAAAACTCCCATGACTTCCTTGGAGTTTTGATTGATTAACTAACAAATCCTAGAAATTTATCTGAGATTTCAAGAATAATGTATGTTAGTAATTACTGGGTTTCCTGAAATTCACATGGAGCTAAATTTATAACTTTATGCTTTGTGGTGTTTTTATCTATTGCCAGCTCATTTGTCTTATTCTTAATGCAGTGTTTTAGCACCTTCTCTGATCTATACACTGCTTCTGCACAGCTTCTCTCCTCACTCATCACTAATGGGAATGTCTCTCACCTGTGGCATTTGGAGATGGTCCAGTGTTGTTGTTGGACGCGCCAAGACTAAGCCCCGCCCTTCAGCTCAGGCCACCAGAATTTCTGCCTCTCGCTGCAGAACAAGTTGGTGGTTCAGTCTCTCCAAGCCACTTTGTTTAATAAGTTTAATTTTTTGAATGCTGTGTAGTGACTCCATTTCAGCTTCTGGGTCTCTCTGGCTCTCCTGAGATGAGGAGTCACTGGAACATTGAGGCTCTAATTTTCTAGGTTCCCCAGTAGAGCATCTTTTCCTCAGGCTGCCTCTGCCCTCCCTCATAACAGCAGAGAAACCCTAACAGGCACTGAACCAAGTCCAAGAGGTGCTGTACATGGCTTTTCAGGAGATTCAGAGGATGCGCCATGCCATTCCCAGCTGCCAACCCTCAGTCTGCCAGGGCATGAGGCTGGAGAAAGCGAGCTAGGCCCTGCAGCTGTAAGCAACTGACCCTTGCACTGCTTGGGGATGGGGCTTTGCATTGGACATCTGTGTGGTCTCAGCCCCTGTGATTCCACCATGGAGTGGAGTGTTCAGCCAGCAGCATGAGGATTCTCACAGATAGGAAAACCCCTCACAGCCTGCCCAGGGATAAGTCTTGCAAGCTCCAGAGATTCTAGCCTCAAAAAGGCAAAAGCAAGCATCCCATTCGTAAGGCAACGATTAATACAGTTAATGAGCAAATGGTGTAAAACCCAGGGTTTAAACCCTTTCTCCTTTGCCTTCCCTCCATGAAGGAGTGTTTGCTGGGCTTTTCTCCTCACAGGTGCTCTTCATCAGGCTCCCCACCCCGCATGCCATTGTCAGTTCCTCATGGAGGAGGCTCTCTGACCACGCGCACAATCCTAGGTGACACCGTCGGACCTGGTGGTGCCCCGCCCTTCACCAGCAGTGAGTGCCTCGCCTAGCACATCCTACACCCTGGATCCGGCAGTACCATCGGTGCAGGACAAGCCCAAGCACAAATGTGCTCATGGGCATCACAGCAAGTCCCTGTCATGGACGGCTGCCAAGCACAGCGTTTCCTCCCCAAGCTGTGCTAAGAGGAAGAAAGGCATGTCAGTACCACCGCCTGACACACCAGTCATACGCTGGGACTGCTCTCAAGGGCATGCGCTCCCAGTGCAGCCAGCATCTCCACACTCCGCGCTGCACGGTGGTCCTAGAGACATCCCCTCGACTCCTGGGTGTGTTGAATCCCTCCTTCCCCTGGCACACCTGGACCTATCCTATCCACCTTCTCCATTGCTCACGGTACCGGAACCCCTTACTCTGGCGAACACATCGCTTCTCCTGGTGCAGGGGCCCTAACCAACCTTCGTCCATGGACCACCCATGCTGACGGCTCCCCCGTCACTGGATGCTTCCTCTCACTCTGACGCCTTCTCAGAGGTGGATGCCCTCCTCATGAAGGCACATTAGAACCGGTGCTCGACCCCATTGGCAGAGCATTCTACTCCCTGTACTTTCTCATCTCAATAAAGGGCGGAGGGCTCCACCCTATACTTGGTATCAGCCTCCTCAACATCTTAATCAGAAAGACCAAGTTTCTATAGTGATGCTTACCTTGATCATTCCCTCCCCAGGAAGCCTGGTTTGCTGCTCTCGACATGAAGGATGTGTACTTTCACATTGACATCCACCCAGGTCACTGCTAATTTCTTTGCTTTTGTGTGGGCAACAACCACTACCAGTTCAGACTTCTCTCCTTCAGCATCGCGATGGCCCCAAGGGTCTTCATGAAAGTATTCACGGTCGTGGTGACCACTGAGGTGTCTGGGGCACATTGCGTTCCCTCTCTGAATGACTGACTTCTGGTTGCGCCCTCGCTTACTGAGATTATGTCCACCGTCCACACTCTCCATTCCCTCCTCACTGCTCTAGGTGTCTGTATCAGTAAGGAGAAATTGGTACTCATCCCAATGCAGATGATCCATTTAATCGACATGTGCTTTGAGTCCATGGTGGTTCAGGCCTTTCTCCCAGCAGACCACTTCGCCACCCTGATGGCCCTCATGGTGCCTTACACCGCAATTCATGCACCACGGTGCGCCATTGCCTCTGCCTCCTTGGGCATATGGCAGCCTGCACCTATGTGATGCCACATGCCTGCCTACACATGCACAGTCTCCAGTTATGCCTCCTGTTGGTCTTTCGACCCTACAACGCTCGCCTGCATGCCACGTTACTTGTCCTGCAGTCACTTCTTGCCTCCCTCGGCTGATGGGCTGACCCTTCCAAGGTGCTCATTAGCACTCCCTTCACCACCCCTGTCCCAACTACTAGCCTCACCACAAACGCTTCCCTTGCTGGTTGGGGTGCTCACCTGAACAGGCATGCTAACCAGGGGGGTTGGACTCAACCTAAGGCCCACATGCACATCAATGTCTTGGAGCTGTGGGCAGTCTGGTTGACCTGCTGCATGTTCCTGACTCTTCTCCATGCCCATCATGCTCCTCTCCAACAATATGACTGCAGTGGTCTACATCAATAGGCAGAGGGGGCACCAAGTCCCTGTCGCTCTTTGCAGAGGTCATCTGACTCTGGAACTGGTGTATCCACCACCATGTTACTCCACGGAGTGTACCTCCTTTCCCAGGTCCTCTGGAAGATCCAATGGGACTGAGCCAAAATCATATTAATAGCCCCGTTAGTTCTGGTATGCAGACCTCCTCAGGCTCTCCACCCGACCCTCACTCTACCTCCCTGCACTGCTGGACCTTCTTATCTAGGACCGAAGCAAAGTCCGATATCCCAAACCAGGCCCTCTGTGCTTCATGGCCTAGTTTTTGGATGGGGCTCATGCATGGACAACACCTGTTCAATGCCAGTGTGACACGTCCTTAAGCACAATAGTTGAGACTCCACACAAGCAATGTTTAACCTCCTGGGCTCAGCACTATCACCTCCCCCTTAATGCCTTCTCCATCCCTACCACCCTGGATTATCTCCTGGAACTTAAGACCTCAGGTCTCACCCTTAGTTCAGTCCAGATCCACCTGGTGGTGCTTAGTGCCTTCCTTCAGGTGGACGGCCGCTTGGTGTTTTCCCACCTCATCACCACCCACTTCCTGAAGGGGCTGCTGAACAACTTCCTGCCAGTACTCAGACCCGCACATCCCTGGGACCTCAATCTTGTGCTCTCCACCCATACTAGATCCTCCCCTTCAGGCCCCTGGCCACGTGCTCCCTCTCCCACCTATCCATGAAGGTAATTTTCCTCATGGCTGTCACTTCTGCTCGATGGGTCAGTGAATTGGTGGCCAAGATGGCTGACTTTCCTTATATGGTCTTTCATAAAGACAAGGTTTTCGTACATCTTCACCCCAAATTTCTCCCGAAGGTGGTCTGTCACCTCAACCAGTCAATTCACCTCTGGGTCTTCCCCACTAAGCCACATGCCACTCCTGTGGACAGGACCCTGCACTCACTTGACGTCTGCCGCACACTTTCATTCTACCTCAACAAAACCCATGTCTCTCCAAGCCATTCGTGGCCATTGTGGACAGGTCCCAGGGCCAACTCCTCTCCTCCCACACATCTTGAAGTGGGTTTCTACATGTATTCAAGAGTGCTATTTCCTTTTTAACACACCGCCAACCCAGCTGGATTACAGCACACTCCATGCAGGTGAATGCAACCACCTCTGCCTCCCGGCACAACATCTGCCAGGCAGTGACCTGGTGTTCCATACATTCCTTCACTGCCCATTATGCCGTTACTCAGGGAGAGGCAGAAGACGCGGTCATGGGCTGTGACATCCTGCAGATGGCGATACCTCTTGCATCCTCACATCCATCTCCGAGCTGATCACTGCTTGATACTCACCTGCATTTGGAATACATATAGGGACCATCACTCGAAGAAGGAGAGATGGTTACTTACCTGTAACTGGAGGTTCCTTGAGATGTGTGGTCCCTATTTGTATTCCATCGTTTTGTTCAAATCTTTACACTCCTTTGGATGGTTGTGGCATAAATGGGCATTCCCGGATCATCTCATTCTATCCAAATGCCATGGCTTTAAGACCTCTAACTTGCTGCAGGCAAGCTGACATGCGAGGCATCTGGGTAACTATTTATGGAGTGGGAATCAAAGTTTCCTCTACAAGGGCCCTACTGGCATTGTGGGGAAAAGTGTCTGAGCCTCATCTGACGAAGATTTGCAAAATAGATTTTCATTCTTCTGCAGAGGCAACTTTTTGGTAAGAAAGTGCTACTGGGTTGTTTCCCACATAATTCCTTAAATTACAAAATTTTTGCTTTATATGGGGTAACTTGTGTGTCTTCCTATTATTCTTCTGTAATAATGATTAAAATTCTGCCTTATCTTCCCCTCCTCCACTTCTGTAATTCACAACTTGCTACTTCCCATTAGTGATAAAGGAGGAGAGAAAGCCACGCAACAGAATGTGAAATTTCTTACATGGTAATTTTCTTTTTGTCAGCAGCTTCTCTCCTCATTCTGCCCACCTTGGTTGTCTGGTGAATGACCAGAATACAATTTGTAACAATTGAAATGTTTCTCTAAGGGAGACTTAAACGAGTAATTCCCCTAAGATTAATTAATGCAAATTCATGTTATTGTCTTAATGCTAATGATTGGTTACCTGAGTGTTTCTAATCTACGCATTGGAAGAACTCTTCCAGGTTTTAAATTGAAGGGCAGGACTTAGTCCTGGAGCAGCAACATTGAACTCCCTTCTGGACACTAGGAACATTATTGTTTTCAGTATAATTTTCAGAAAACCTTTCTGTTCCTTTGACAGTCCACACAAAAACATAGCTTCACTACCTGTATTTCCGTGTACACATCCTTGATGGGTCTTGTCTCTCCTTCAACTGCACTGTGAGGAAAGGAGTAAAAGTATGGCAATCGCCCAGGTACATCTTTGAAGAAGAGGAGCAGAACTCACATGGCCTTTTTCCTCCTGTCACCAAATTAGCAGAAGTCCTGCCATGTGTACACATGTCTTTGGGTTGTCTGATCAACAGAATGCTGGGAGATGGAGTCATGCTGCAGTCTCTCCCTGGGGCATAATACACTCTTTACATTTGCTCTAATTTCTCTAACTCCCCTACACTCCACCCAGTACTTTCTCCTCACTGCTCCCTTTTTCTCTTCTCACTCCCAGTTTCTCTCAGTACTGTGCTCCTTTTTTACCAAGCCCTTTCTCTCTCCTCCTTGAAATCCCTCTTCAAAACTCATTTCTTCTAGAAATCCTTCCTACTTTGTCATCCTTCTTGCCAACAACCTTTCCACACCCTCCTTTTTCTGTAGTCTCGTGTTTTGTTTTTGTGTGGCTTGTCTGCTTGGACTGTAGTCTCTGTGAGGCAGGGACTTGTTTAACTCTGTGCCTTAAGTGCCGCAAACATTTGTGGCCCTATATTTTACATAATGATGCAACTGTAGCATAAGCTGATTCTTCCTGAAGCGGCACTATCTAACCGGCACTGGAAGCAGGTGCAAGTGGGTCAATAGTGGTGCCAAGGATAGGAGGGGTAGACATTGCTTGCCACAGTATCTGTAGGGATGGATCATGTATCTCCTGTGGACTTCTGAGATCCTACTTCTGTTAGTTCTACTCATCATTGCAGAGGGGAGCCTGAACTACAGAGTCAACAGATAAGAATTTGTTTAGCAATTCTTCTTCTTTCATATATTCATTCATGGGAAATGTAGCACATAGGTTTATGTATTTATTTTATATGTCATCTGCTATGTATTTCCTGGTAGCATGAATTTGGATCTACAGTAGTGGCAACAAAAAAGAAAGTAACTTTCCCTTTTATGGTGCCATTGTACTCTGAGTGCAAGAATGAATTTTGAGTCCTTTCAAAGGAAAGAATTTGGTCATGAAATTTGTGCTCATTTGGCTGTCTAGTGTAGCTACTTAAACGTTTTCTTCTAAAAACTAATTGCTTACAGTGCATTATTTTATTAGTACTTCAAAGTCATTACTTTGCATCATTGTTGAGCCAGTAGTTTGGAAACCCCCTGAGACCTCAAACTGTAATTAATCATAGTACTTAATGAAATATGCTCCCGTATTTAATTGGTGGGAACTGGTCACAGAGTTCAATTTAGTACGTACTGGTATCTCTCAAAGTTGAAAGGCTTTAGCATTTCCTTATTTATTTTAGAAAGAAGATTGAGCGATGCTCCCTTACTGGTTCCAATCGCGAAGTAATCATTAGCACTGCTCTGTATCCATTTGCCATGACCTTATTTGATCAGCACATTTACTGGACAGATTGGAACACCAGAAGTATTTACCGAGCTAACAAATATGATGGCTCAGATCAGATTGTAATGATCATGAATCTACCACAAAGACCAATGGATATCCATGTTTGGTCAAAAAGTAAGCAACAACAGTGCATCAATCCTTGCAACCAGTTTAACGGTGGTTGCAGTCACATCTGTGCACCAGGTAAACCATTATGTTTTATAATCATGAATATGTCAGAATTCATAGTATGGTGGAGTGCTAGTTTAAAAACTGCTTGGGAGTGACTGAAATATTTATTTACCTAAGCCAGGGATGGGCAACTTTAAGGCAGTAGAGCATCACAAAATCTACAAAAACCCTGTGTGGGCCATACAGAATTTGTTTTTGAAGATTGAGCTGGGTCACTGAGGGGCTCTTTCTTCTAGTAGAACTGCTGCTGCCTCATACTGCTCCACTGTCCCATCAACTCAGTTCTGACTGCCCCATGCCACCCAGCTCCAGTTACCATCTCCCCTGTGGCTGATTGTTTGGGAGCTGAGACCCAATCAGGTTTTGGCCAGCCCCATCCCACAGTAGTGGGTGGGAGCAGGGTACACCTCTGCCAACACAGAGGAACTAACCAGAACTGGGTGGCATGGGCCAGAGCTGGAGCCTGTGGGAGAGCCTGTGTTCATGGGGGAATGGAGTGATGGCCGAGACTGGTAGCGGCAGGAACCTGTGCACCAGATTGCAACACCACACAAATTTGGCCCAGGCACCCCTCTGTCACATAACAGGGAAGGGGCTCTGCCATTACACCACCCAGCTCTGGCTACTGCCTCCTTGTTGGCAGATGTGTGCCCTGACTTGCCCATGGCTTGGAGGGGTTGGGGCTGATGACAGATAGATTGGCTGTGGAAGATGAGAGCCAGTGGGAAGGCAGGAACCAGAGCCAGGTGTCATGGGGTGGAGCCTCTCCCCTTCATGAGAGACAGAGAGGTGGTGTTGCGACCCAGTGCATGGGTTCCTGCTCCCAGTCCTGGGCCCTGCTCCACTCTGTACTTCCTGTAACCCTTCTCATTTTAAGCACTTGTGCCTGGTGCTCAGATTTGGGTAGGCCTGGGTGCTAATTAGTGGGGCCATGGCCCACCCGTGGCTACACCCCTGTTCAATTCCCCCAAATAATATTTTCACCATCCACCTATGGATGAGCCAAATAAAATGATCTGGTGTGTGCAGGCTGTTTTCTCTATGCCTCCAGTTGTCCATCCCTGGTCTAAACTAAAATATATCTCACTGAAGTTCAGACTGTACAAACTGAATTTTCTGTGCTGGTCTGACAGCTGCCATTTTGTCTGACACATCAGAGATTGAACTGCATGAGCTGCTACAGTGTGAGCTAAAGCACTCACTGGGGCTATACCAGACTCCTCTCCTTTCTGAATCCATCCCAGAGGGGGTCTGGAACACATACTCACCAGTAGATTACACTGGGAACTCAAAATGGTATCACATCACTAAATACTTCATATTGCAAATTTAAAATTTCATCATACTCTGGATTTATTTATCACATGGTACTACAAAATATTTCCGTTACCATTAGTTCCCAAACTCCTTCAGAACCCCCTTGCCTTACAATTTCCATTTCTTTTGGTGTGTTGTTTTAAAAGCTCTGACAACTGGAATCTGATTTCCAATAAAAAATGAGTGGGTATAATAAGTTAATAATGTATATAAGCTTAAACTGTAAAATACATTAGGGAAGGAATTTTTAAAAGCACTCAGGGCAAGTTTTTTAATGGTATTCCAGCTCCTAATGATGCAGATAGGTGCCTAGTGGGATTTCCAAAAGCACCTAGGCACCTATCTCCCATTCAGTGTTGGCCTGGAGGCAAAGGCAAAACTCCCATTGACTTCAATGAGAGCAGAGATAGTCCAATGTTCACCAGTTTTAAGGGCCAGATCTTTAGCCGGCGTGGCCTTAATTTTTGACATAATAGGATACTTTCTCACTTGGATCCAAGAAGTGCACCTGTTATCACTCTGAGGACAGCCCAGAGATCGCATGGTATTTATAGCAAGCAAATATTATAATACAATGCACCGGATTCTGAGCTCAGTTATTCCAGCGTAACTCTTGGATAGTGCCATTGAGTTAAGTGGCTTGACACAGATCAGTCAGATCAGAATCTGACCCAGTAGTCTTGCTTATTTAAAAGGCTGACAGATACAACAAAGCTAGCTGTTATAGTTCAGCGAACAATAATAAATGTTGTAGCTGTGAATAATTTTATGGAAGACTTATCTTAATGTGTTAAGACTTTTGGTTTTGTTTTTGTTTTTGTTTTTCTCAAATGTATGCAGGTCCTACTGGTGCAGAATGTCAGTGTCCTTCTGAAGGTCACTGGTATTTAGCCAATAATAACAAGCACTGTATTGTGGACAATGGTACCAGGTGTGATGTAGAACTCTTTACATGCCTTAATGGGCGATGCATCTCAGAGCGGTGGAAATGTGACAATGATAATGATTGTGGTGATGGCAGTGATGAGCTGGAAAGTGTGTGTGGTAAGCATTTTGACAGCTTTGTTAGAAAGTGACACACAGGGCTCAGTCCTGCTCCCACTGACATCAGTGACATTTTTCCCATTGACTTGTGGGAATGGGATTGAGTCATGTGGTAGTAATTCGGAGCTGGTGCCTGCCTGCTTTCCTATTTTTGCGTCTGCATCTTCATGTGTATTATGACAACGAATTTGCATTAGAAACAAGAAAGGATTTGTAGGCATGCCTTTAACTTTAAATCATGTTTACCTGACTTTACCTTTTTACTTTGTCTAATTCACAAATGTACATTTTACTTTTCATGCAGTCCGTTTTGCAGCGGTGTTTGCTCTTGCAGGTAAAAGTGAAGTATGTTTTCCTTTGCTACATTTGTCAAGGAATTGAGTTTACATTGTATCGATGATTTTTCCTCCTTGTTTTTATCCCCTCTTAGCTTTTCATACCTGTCAGCCAACAGCTTTTACCTGTGGCAATGGGAGATGTATACCTTATCACTACCGCTGTGACCACTACAATGACTGTGGAGACAACAGCGATGAGGTGGGCTGCTTGTTCCGAACTTGTGACTCCCACACAGAATTTACTTGCAATAATGGAAGGTGCATATCTCTTGAATACGTCTGCAATGGTGTAAACAACTGTTATGATAATGGCACTTCAGATGAAAGAAATTGCCGTAAGTTCATCATAACTACCTATTTTATATTTGGATCTGACTCTTTAGACCAAAGAAGAGACAAATATTTTTACTTGTGAAGAATAACGAAGCTATCAGCAAAAGAGAACAAGTTACTTCTCTTGACTCAATTGATTTATTTTAACAATATTCTGCTTTATACTATTTTGAAGCAAAACACAGTTATTAAAATATTTATGAGCAATATTTGAGCATTGATATTATTATTATTACTTAAAATATCCTGTCCTCTGTATGTCCCCAGTCCTGGAAAGATTTATGCATGTCCTTAACTTTATGTGCTGTGAGCAGTCCTATTCGATTCCACAGGGTTATTTATGGTGCATTAAGTGCTCATGTAAGTCTTCACAAGGTTGGAACCCAAATTTGTGCAGTGGATTTATGCTATAAAGTTTTATATCATTCTCACTGTGTTAATTGCAATAGTTTTAATCACAAGCAGTAAATATTATGCATGTTACTGCAGAATTACATACTCTTTAATATGTATTCTTTATATTGCTCAAAAAGTGGAAATGCTTCATTAGTTAAGTGTTCATTTCAAAATCAACAGAATTTTTTGGAAATTAATATTTTCAATAAAATACAAAGTGCAGTTAAATCAATATTGACCAATAATATATTTAATCAGGCTAATCAACCCTTCTGGTTAATTGGAAGTTCTCCTATGGAACAGTCACTACTGAAGCTGAGCAAATAATTCACAATGAGAAATTTATTCAGTTACGTAGCCTCTTTTTTGCTTGTACTATATTTGTGGATATATTGTCATTTTCTGGAATGTATTTGTAACTTGCATTTATTTTTCTAATTTGTTTGAATTTTTTATTCTATGGATTCATCATGAGTATTCAAAAGTTCAGCTATGTTGCTTATTTGTGGTTGGTCAAATTAGTCACATGGTGTTATTTCTGTCCATAATTGGTTGACTGTACAAGGACTTCCAATGCAAATATATGTGCATGTGAATTTAAAGTACAGTTTCTGTGAATACAAGCACATGCTACTTTGAAAATGCATTCTGCCAACATTTTTGCTAGTAAAACTCAATTGCCTGAATGTTACAGAGAGCAGCAGGATAGAGTCATGAGCTTGGCCGACAGGAATTCATATCAACATTTGAACAAAAATGAGTGGAAAACGTTTTGCGTTATTTGCCCATCTCTCTGTTATTTCCCAAGAGGCCCATGGTTAGCCATTAATCAAGAGAAAAATATAAAAAAAAAGATGTAAAAATCTATTTTGCATTAATTTGCTATTGATTTAACTGGGAGGAAAACAGATACCTATTTTGCAGCTGTTTTAGCTCCCTCTAGTGTTTTTTAGAGCCACTTTGTGTTTTGAGTGGCAGTCTCTTAGCTAACACTTATATAAGACTTTGAAAATTCACTCCAGAGGGTTTGTTTTTAACAACATGATGTTTCTTTCAATCTGATACAGTTTAGTTGGATAACCAATGTCCTAAACATTTGCTTTCCTCTTTCCCTTTTAAAGCTGAACGCACTTGCCAATCTGGTTTTACAAAATGCCAAAGCACAAACATTTGCATTCCTCGAACATATCTGTGTGATGGAGATAATGACTGTGGAGATATGAGTGATGAGAGCCCCACTCACTGTGGTAAGTAAATAGTGCCCTAATCACCTTTCTTCACTTCAGTAATTCATTCCTCTGGTGCCTTTGGTACAAGCTCAAATGTTCTTGTAACATCTGTTCTTCATATTCCCTGAGGTTTATGAGGTGTATGTACCATAACGTGCTCACCATTTATGTAGCCTCAGCTTTTTCCAGTGAAAACAGGCATCCTTTCTCTATCTCTTTTGTGTAGTATTTCAAGAATCCCTTATCCATTCTGGTTATTCTTTGCTGTACCTTCTACATCAGTGTTTTTCAACCTGTGGTCCTTGGACCTCTGGGGATCTGCGGACTATCTCTAAGATTTCTAAAAAGATCTGCACCTCCATTCAAAATTTTTTAGGGGTCCGCAAATAAAAAAAGATCGAAAACCACAGTTCTACATCTCTATAGTATCATATTTTTACAAGGTTACCACAACTGAGCATACTATTCTGAATGTGCCTTCACCGTCCCCCAGTGCTAATAACTTTCTCTCTCTTTTGCTCAGTACTTTGATTTATACAATCTAGACTATATTTTACTTCTCTCAAGTGTTTATATATTCTAGAAAACAGTTAGTTTTTTATTATTGCTTCTAAGCATTGTGTAAAAGCATCTAGTTTTCTATCATTCATAATTACCAGATCTTTTTTGTTTGCTGGCATAGAAGTTCCTTGTGTGTATTTCCTTCTCTGTTTACAGTATCCCAGATCAATTTATAAAATGTACAAGGTATGTTTAGTGTCATTGCTCTGTACTTTGTAGTGATTGAGTGGGTTGTTTTTGCCTGACCTCATTACCTCAGTTATCTACACTAAATTGTATGGTCTTTCCCACAACCTTTCTAAAACACAAGCCCAGCTTTTGCCCACAAAATTATGGCCAGCTCATGGGTGGAGTATGTGTGACAGGAAGAAATTCTGGTACACGTGCCAACCAATAGCACTGGTAAGTCTTGTGCTGCTAATGAAGGATATGCTCTGTCCCTTCCATGCTGTATTGCAAATCTCAGAAGTGCTGCTATATGGGTGTCTTAGTGGAGCAGGGATGAGAGAAGAAAAAGAGAGAAAGGTAGAGTGGGAGGAAGAGTGGGACAAAAGGGAAACTGAAAAAGCTCAAAGGTGTCAATGAGCAATATGTTCAATGCCTCTGAATTTCAGTTGTAGAAAAACAGTTAAGATAACAAGGTCAAGGCCAAACTGAGCAGATTTCTGACTTGTTAAACTAGAATTCCATTTTCCAATTATTCTTTAAGTGAAAATCAGCCTAGTCTCATCTCAAATATAAATGTACAATTTGCTTTGCCCTCTAGTTGTTCTGTGGAATCTTATTCTGTGGGCAAATTTTGCATTCCCATAAGTGGATGCAACAATAGAAGCTGCATGTACTTACTGCATGTAAGAAGAGAATTTGGCCCAATAGTTGACTAGAAAGAGCAGCTAGATTGGACAAAAAACTCTTTGCAGGTAGAATATGAAAGGACATCATTGCTAGCATAATTTTTTCTTTTTCTTTTTTGGGGTCTATAATGTTTTTGCATATCATGGACTCAAAAGCAACTTAAAACAAGTTGGAAGGGTAACAAAAAGAAAGAAGTCATACGTAGGTTTTTTCTTCCAGTCTCACTGACTTGCACAAATAGTGAGTTTCGTTGTACATCTGGACGTTGTATCCCTGCTCATTGGTACTGTGATCAAGGAGTAGACTGTGCTGATGGCTCTGATGAACCCGCCTCTTGTGGTGAGTACGCAGATAAAAGAGAACTGTTCTGAGGAAGGGGATGGCCCAGGCAATTGGTTATGGGAAATAAATCATTTCTGTTCTAGATCAGCAGTTCAAATCCAGTCCAGGCTGGTAGTAACTGGAAAATAATTACTTTTTGTGGCCTGTTCAGTGGCTTGAATGATATGAGTCTGTCGTTTAAATTTATTTCATAGTATCTGCATCACAAAAGCTCTGTGTGGAATGTGAATCCTTTTAGTTTTCATGATTGATTACTGGTAAATGAAAACCACCCCTCTCTCCTTTGAAACCACATTGCTGGTGAATTGACTGCTGTGGGGTAGTCTGTATTTTGGAATTGTCTTGGACATGACAGGTGTATACGCACTCCTACATTTGGAAAAAAGGCGTTGGGTGAAGAGGGATGCACTTCGGATACTGTGAGACTGGGGCATTCTAGGATTCTGAGTGTTTCATAATTCCTTGAAATAGTCAGGTTCTGTGTGCAGGATGGAGACTGATTAGAGTAAGGAGGTTAATGGGAAAGGGAAGAGAGGAGGAGCAGGGGAGGAAGCCAGGCATTCTTTGCCTAGGGAGGGAGAGGAGGAAGACTAAAAGCACTGGGAAATGGGTAAAGTATAATATGGTAAATATCAGTGGAAAAAACTTGATACTGTAATGGGAGAATAGGATTTTCCTGTGATTGAAAATGGGCCGATGTCTCATTCTCCTCATTTCATGAGGTCTGAGAAATTCAAGTGATGGCTGGTAATACAATGTTAGTTTGCTACTTGCAATGTATTTATTAAAATAAAAACTACACCTTTTGATTTCAAACTGAGAAATAATTCTGCCTTTTGTGTGCCTTGCTAGGGTTCTAAGGCCCACGACTGCTTTGGGGGGAATTCAAATTGACACACCTTCAACCTTATTAAGACCTGTCCAAAAGGTCTCTGGACTTGCTCCAAAAACCTTAGCCTCCCCAATACAAACAAGCAATTATAAACATATACATTTAGTAAAATTAGGTCTGTCCCTATCAGGACTTTTGAATTCATTTTAGATTTGATGCCCTCTCTGAGTTTACTGAGTTTCCTAATTTCAGATTTCCTTAATAATCTACTTTTGAAGTATAATGATATTGACTAATAATCAAAGCAAGAATGTATTTGGAGGGGTTGTTACTGTCATTGACCAATAGAGAGAAGATGGGGACATGGAGAAGTGGTGTTCACCTTATCTCAGATGTGATTTGAACTAGGTTTTAATATTTGAGCTTTCCTCTTACATTTCACTGGAATAAACTTATCCCAAAGAATGTTTCCACCAGTAGGTTATTGCAACAGTGCAGGCTAGTTTAACAAGCAGAGTAATTCTGTTCATTTTTTAAGTGTCCTATGTGCGGACTTGTTCAAGTAACCAGTTCAGGTGCGATGATGGCAGATGTATCCCAGCAAGCTGGATCTGTGATGGTGATAATGACTGCGGAGATATGAGCGATGAAGATCAAAGGCATAACTGTGGTATGTGTCTAATACAAATAAAGTATTGTGCTTTGAACAGCCCATGGACTTTCAGAGCAGGATAGATTTACTGAAAAGTCTACATGACATAATTTTTCTTTCCGTCAAACTATTTTGTATAGTTCTGTGTTTTATTCTACTTAAAATTCTAAATTCTGATTTTAAAAAAATCCCTTCCAATTTTATCCCGTTCCATTCAACAGCTTTGAATTATAAACTGCTTTGAATGGAGATGAAATTATCATGGCTTTTTTGTTTAACTCAGACTGCTGTAACAACTTTATCATCTATAGTGCCTGATCATGACAGTCTATCTTCCTTGTGAATCAGTATCAGGTGTTGATATCAGCAAGGTTCCAGCTGAAATCTTATTAGCGGGAGAGAAGAGAGTCAGCTTGTGTCTGGCTGTTTAGTGGATGCACAAAAAGGAGAGGGTGCAGGAAGCCTGGACCCCTTCCTTGTGCCCGTTAGTAGTAACTGGCTCCTTTCATTTGCCCCTGGGGAACAAGCATCTCAAAGGAGGGAGTAGTGGGAGGTAGGGTCTTACCTCCACTTCCCAATGCACTGGCCTGACACTGAGGGAAGTTTACTGTATCCCAAGAAGGGGTGAAACAGCAGGTGTAGTCCTCCTGCATGCCAGGGAGCTCTGAGAGGAATGCTGCTTTTCCCTGGGGTGTTGGGGCACTACACTGACCTCCACACACAGCTGCAGTCAGTGGAGATACATCGGGGATAAATTTGGCTTTTTAGGATGGATAAGATACATTTGAATGAATTTCTGCATGAAATTTGTGGTAGACGTGTCTAGATGTGAATGGGGAATATACATTTTAAAATATGAAAATGAAAATGAAATGTAAAATGAAAATAACTGTACTTCAGTTACTGAGCAAATGTGCTTTATTTTAGCAAACCGCAACTGCACAGCCACTGAGTTTACATGTGTGAACAATAGGCCCCCCCTTAGGAGGTGTATCCCTCGGGTGTGGGTCTGCGATGGAGATGCAGACTGCAGTGATGCCTACGATGAAAATCAAAACTGCACACGACGGTCTTGCACTGAAAATGAATTCACATGTAACAATGGATTGTGCATTCGAAACTCTTACAGGTTTGTATGCACTGCAGCAACAATACAAAAGCCTTGCAAATAGTTTCAGATGAAGGAATTCATTCATTTCAGTTTTTACACAACTTCATAATTAAATAGGGTTACGTTTAAGAGTGAAAGAATTTAGTTGCAGTGCATTCACAAGTAAGTTTTAACTTTAAAACCTCTAGGACGCTTGAGTGGTTTAATATTATCAGAGCCCACCAACGGCATTAAACCTTTATGCCTGGGCATAGTAACTTTTAATGGAAGAGGTCTCGCTAGTTTCTTTAATGGGAATACTTGTATGAGTACATTTTGATTTCATTATAACTATTCATGTGAGTAAAGGGGTACTGTTGGGAGTAAATATGTGCAGGACCAGGCCCTTATATAGTACGGGCCTGATTTTTCAGAAATGCTCCTTCATTGAAGCCAATGGGAACTGCAGGTGTGTAGCTCTTCTGAAATTCAGGTGTATGTGTATCTACCCGTCCATCCATCCATTCATCCATCAAACAGTCACTACCTTTATGTGTTTAACAAAGCCAACTTTCTTTTCAGGTGTGACAGGCGGAACGACTGTGGTGACAGCAGCGATGAGAGAGGGTGTGTCTATCAGCCCTGCCAACAGCACCAGTTCACATGTCAAAATGGGCGCTGCATTTCAAAGGCGTATATTTGTGATGGGGATAATGATTGCGGTGATGAATCTGATGAGCTGGAACACCTCTGTAATACACCAGAAGCAACTTGCTCTCCCCATCATTTTAAATGTGACAATGGAAACTGCATTGAAATGGTTAAAATCTGCAATCGGCTGGATGATTGCTCTGATAATAGTGATGAAAAAGGATGCGGTATGTGTGGAGTTTTGGTGACTGGAGAATAGAGTTGTGATGTTTAATTTAAAATATTTGGTTTAGACAATTTTTTTTAAAAAATGAGTGCTTAATTAAGTCAGCACGTTCATTAAGACGATACATTTTCCATCAGGACTCCCCAGTACGATGTATGAAGAATGAATGCATATAATATTGCATATTTGTTATTATTAAATCATAATACAGTATACTATCTTTTAAATATAACGTGTCAATCCATATACCTAAGCCATGAAAACTGGCCAGTATTGTAACATGGAAAATAGAATGAATATATTGACATGTATTTTAGATATGAAAATATGTCAGAATACAGTATGTATATTCCTTCTGAGAAATAATACTATTTGGCACTGACAAAGTTTGGGGGGAGATCCTCCACGGGTGTAAATTATCATAGCCTGACTAAATTCAGTGGAGCTATGATAATTTATACTGGGTGAGGATATACCCCTGGCAACTCAACTATAGCCACCCAAGATTCAGAATATTTTGGTGTTTCTGGAACAAAAGTTGTTTCCCACTTGTCATGATGTTCACTCTTATGAATATGTTGGATAGGGGCTGCGTTATTTTCTGAATAACTCAATTGCTTGAATAATAATGTGTCTGTTTTTGTACCACAGGTATTAATGAATGCAATGACCCTTCAATCAGTGGATGCGATCATAATTGCACAGACACCCAGACTAGTTTCTACTGTTCTTGTCGTACTGGACACAGACTCATGTCCGATAAACGGACGTGTGATGATATTGATGAATGCAATGAAACGCCATCAGTATGTAGTCAGATTTGTGAGAACACTGCTGGCTCCTACATCTGTAAGTGCGCCCCAGGCTACATCCGTGAGCCAGATGGAAAAAGTTGCCGGCAAAATAGTAATATCTCCCCCTACCTTATTTTTAGCAACCGTTACTATCTGAGAAATCTCACAGCAGATGGCCTGTCTTACTCTCTAATTTTGCAAGGACTAAGAAATGTGGTGGCACTGGACTTTGACAGGGTGGAAAAGATGTTGTACTGGATTGATGTGGGGAGGAAGGTCATTGAAAGAATGTTCCTAAATGGAACAAACAAGGAGACAATAATAAGTGATGATGTCCCAAATGGGGAAGGTATTGCTGTGGATTGGGTTGGCAGGTAAGAAAATGTTTTCAGTCTTTAAGCTATGAAGGAATGTGAAATTTAATGTGAAAAATATGAGTTCAGGTATTTGTTTGGGACTGGTTTTCAACCCACATACCAGACATATACAAATGGCACCCAGGATAACAGTATCCTAATAATTAAATAATAATGATTCATACTACTGCTTAGCTCCTATAGAGGGCTTTATGTTTTCAAAATGCTGTACAAACATTCACTAACTAATCCTCACAACAGCCACGTGAGGTGGGTACATTGTATTATTCCTGTTTTGTTGATGAGGAAACCAGACCCAGAGAGGTTAAGCAAACTCACACAGCAGGCTAGTTGCAGAGCAAGATTAGAAAGTTTCTGACTCCTAGCCCTATTTTCAACCCACTATGCCCTGCTAGCAACAGAAAATGTTCTAGCCTAGTTTTTTTATAGTCAGAATGTGCAATAAGGGCACTACACTAATGCAGAGACTTTTGAACATTTATTTGAATGTGTCAAGCTTAAAAATACTAAGAATAATAATTCTCACTGATGTGATAGGAAACATATTAACTGGGAGGGATATATTAACCATGCAAGCAAAGACAATTGATAAAACCTGAATGTTTATATTCAAAAATACTCCTATTCACCAGGAAAATCTCATTGACAGTGCCATTTGAGAACCAGATTTTTCTGGATGTGCTGTAATAAATGAATGATTCTTACAATAGAGATCTTACCCAGGGTATCACCCACGTCTCCAAAAGTGACAGCACTTTATAACCATGCATACTTTTTTCATGCTAGTTCTATTAGGCCTCTGGAAATCTTTAGGTTCTCTGGAAATGCAACTGCTGTAGTTTAGTGCTCTTTTGCACATTGGAAAAATTCCATCAACTTCCAGAATGTTACCGGAATGTGAGGTGTGATCGAGCTATTTCTGGTTTGGCATCTGACCAGTTATATCAGAGCGTATATGGCCACAGAGAAGTGCTAAGTTAGGAAACATTCAGTGGGCAGGACTTGCCAGCCAGACAAGTGACAGAGCAGTGTGATATCATGATGTAGGAGATGCATATAAGGGTTTTGGCTTAGGCACTTGCTTCTGATATCATTGGGGCTGGGAACACTCAGGAGGCAACACAGTGAGACCCCCAGGGAGGGCGTGGATTTCTGTTCTTGAAAAAGCTCTTATAGCTCAGCGGTTCCCAACCATTTTGAGTGAAAGCCCCACTAGTTAACACTAGGTAAAACACGTGTCATCCCCCCCCCAGCCCCTCACCAGCCATAAACACATATAACCCCTATAAACACATATAATGATGATAATAACAACAATAAATGATATTAATAATCATCATAATAATAAATTACTCTTACCTGAGTAAGAAACTGAACTTTCTTGGGCGCAGCCACCACTGCACGCCCCGTGTGACCCTGCCTCTTCCCATTCCTCATGGATGGAAGATAATGTAGGTGGCAGGTGCTGGCGGGCTGGCTGGGGTTGGTCCAGGCCCCAACTGGCGAGGGGCTCCTCCGCTCTGGCCCAGCATGGGTCTCATGGGAGCTGCTCCTCTGCTCCGACTGGTGTGGAGCTCGGGGATGCTGCCCCCAGCCGGTGTGAGGTTTTGGGGGCTCAATGACTTCAATATTACTTGAAGCCTCATGGGCCCCCTGTAATCTTTGGCAACTCCCCCCGCCGGGGGTCCCGCACCCCAGGTTGGGAACCATTGCTCTAGCTGACACTTAAAGGAGCACTTACAGATCCGGAGGGATACGCCTCCATTGATGGAGGGAGGAAAGTAAAGGGGCATGGAGCTTGGAGGGCGGGGATGCAACCAGCATTCTGCTAACGAGGGGACCCAGGTTACCTGCCTGGCCACCCCAGATTTTAGTGAGTGGTGTTGTAACCTGGCACACTCACTTAAATTTGGCCTGGCTGCCTATCCATTATCCAATCAGGGGCCAGTCAGATTGTGCCCCTGTTGGAGGTGCCGAGATTATCTGCCTTTTTCCTATTACTCTTTCTAGGGCCAGAGGGCAATTTGACTCATCCTTGCAGAGATTATGTCCTTACCCACCATGTTTCATTACTCCTGGCCATGCTTTATCATGGCTTGCTCTCTGTTCTGGGTGTTCTGCTTTATCCTAACCCTGGGTGGTAGAGCTGTGGCTTGTCTGGGGCAGTGAAAGAGCCTGCAGTGCTTGTTGGACTCTCAGCCTCTGTGAGAGCCACTGGC
Organism: Emydura macquarii macquarii; assembly: GCF_026122565.2. Taxonomy (NCBI): domain Eukaryota; kingdom Metazoa; phylum Chordata; order Testudines; family Chelidae; genus Emydura; species Emydura macquarii. The sequence continues at coordinate 76,673,334 of NW_027131390.1, forward strand.
TGAAGCACTATTGACAGAGCTCCCGATCCGCATTACACTTCAGGTGCTCATTGCAAATGGATCATTTGATTTGCTTGAGCTTGTTCTTCTTTCCCTGCTTCACCGTTTAGTGGTTGAGAGGGGATGAGATAAAAGTGGTGCATTGTACATGAATGCAGGCAAGTGGGTCTCTGCTGAAGTGAGGGACTGTAAAAGCTGCTGACAAAAGATGTGGTGGATAGTTCTGAGCCCATGCTACTGGAGGCAGAAGTTCTGGTAGATAGGTAGAAGGGGCCTGGTTTACCTTGGGGGCCCTTTAATTGACCTAATATCTAGACTGCCTCCAATATCTTCCTGGGGTGAGACACAGCCTGTCATTGACCAACTGGAGCATTCTACCTCCATAAAAGCACAGGTTTGCTAGCTAATTCTGGAACAGCACACACTTCACCTTACTAGCTATGCAAAAGATTTTCAAGCAGTACGGCCTAGTTCTGACAATACAAATGAAAATGAATCCTTCACTTTTGTTTGCAACTTTTTAAGTGTAACTTAAGTGTAACTTTTAAGTGTAAATCAATGATAGAACTAGCATGGTTTTCCTGATTTACAGTGTAACTTAAGTGTAACTTCTAAGTGTAAATCAATGACAGAACTAGCATGGTTTTCCTGATTTACAGCTGTGGATAAGCCGTAGACAAAGTGAGAATGATAGAAAATTCTACATGAAGACTAAATTAGGTCATTAAATTGCAATAGTCAGGGATCCCTTTGGTTTGGTAAGAGCAGGGATCAAACAACAAGGAAGAAGGGGAAAATGGTGACTCTCATGGAAGCTCCACCCGCAACCCCACTCATGACACAAGCATTGCACGTCTCCCTTCCTGGCCTCTCTCTGTCTGTTGCTATTTCTTGAGAAGAGGAGAGGCGAGGAAAAGGAGAGGCAGTGATGCCCTGTGCTAGCCATGTGCTGCAGGCAGATGCTTGAGATAGAGGTTTATTCCCCAGTTGATCAGCTGCAGTTTTGAATTTGGCACCATTAGGTGTAATTGGCTAATGGTGCCAATATCAGAAGATAGGATAGGGCAAGGTGGCACATGGCTCGGGAAAGGTTAGTCCAGCATATAGTTTTGTACCTACTCAGTTTGAGCCCTGAGCAATAGTTGGCAACATTTGTCTTTTGTCACGTTTGCTATAGCTGCAACAGAGGACTGAGAAGTACGGTATGTGATCCTGATTAATTCTTCTTTCATTACAGTGGATTCATCATTACTCTAGAGAGAAAAAAGCTGTAAAATTAAAGTAGAGGTGCTTTTTTTTTTAAATAAAGCAGTGTATAAAATATTCATTATAAAACATTTCAGAAAATTGTACTGGGTGGATGCATACATAGATTGTCTCTACGTCGCTGAACTTGATGGCAGATTCCGGAAAAAATTGGTGGATCGGTGCTTGGACTCCAACAACACCTTCTGCTTTCAGTATCCCAGAGCTATTGTTGTTCATCCAAAATATGGGTATGACATTTCCAGAGTGTGTCTCTTTCACCTAGTAGTTTTACAGTCTCATGCTATTTGTCTGAAAGTCCTTGTTAAGTTATCATTACGCATCTGTTAGTAAGAATAATGACCGAATATTTGGATCATATCCTCCCATTCTGCAGAATTGCACCAAAGGTGGGGAATGGGGAACTGACCTCAAAAGCTCTGTAGCTTTTCTGCCTGGAGATTGACTATTTTTGTCTGGGAGGCAGGGTTGAAGGCGACATCTAGTATATAGTGGCCAGTTCTTGAAAAGTTGAGAACTATGACTGTTCCTTCCTTCCCCCAAATCAAACGTCTCTTGGCTATTTGCATATAGATCTATAAGGCTCCTAAGCTATCCCATGAACATTTGAGGCATAGCTTCCTCAGCTGTTGTCTTGCCATTGGCTTCCAGACCATGGTTATATTTTGTGATCCTTCCAAAGGATTTAGTGAGTGTATAGCATAGGCTAGTGCCCACCCATTTGGCAGTATTTGTGTGTTTGTCAGTTAGCAATGACCAGAATTTTCAAAGTAAAATTAAGCTCTCAAGTTTGAAAATCTTAGTCATAATTTATAGATGATAACAGCCTGTCTTTAGCTGGGTGTGTGCAACTCCCAGTTATGCTTGCACATGAGGGTAAAATTGGCCCTAGGGGTGGAACAACATTTTTATCAATAGTCATGCAGAAATGTTGATGGAAATGTATATTGGCTGATAGACAAGTGCTCATTCACTCAGTGCAGGCCATTTGCATCCTTTGAAGATGTTTTTTGATCACACACTGCTGCTTGTCTGCCATGGAGATGAATCAAACTAAAATTCTAAGCAGCTGATCAAATGTATTACTGAATATAAACCTTTATTTTCTTCAGCCTCCTGATTTTGTTTTAGTGCATGAAGTGTCATATTATACATGTAGCTTATAGAATTTGTCCTAGGATCTTTTCCTACAAAGCTAACTATGGCTATTGTTTAAATAGACAGGTTTACTGGACTGACTGGGCAGACCGAGCCTATATTGGAAGAGTGGGCATGGATGGCAAGAACAAGACGGTGATTATCTCTACCAAGTTAGAGTGGCCCAATGGACTCACCATAGATTACACCAACGACAAGCTCTACTGGGCAGATGCCCATCTGAACTACATTGAGTACGTACATAGAGAAGAATAAAGCAACTGGGTAACTGTTCCTACCAAATTTCAGTGGTAGCAGTTTATTTTAAGAATTTATTAACCCCTTCACTGCTGCTAGTTTGTACATGGATCAAGGCAACAGTTTTGTTAAAATGGAACATACAGAGATATTTTATGTCCTGTCAAGAGCAGTTAGACAAATGCCATATCTAATTAACTCATCAGCATTGAAAGGGTTAACTAATTCTAAATTAAAATGGAATCAGAGGTTGGGTGTAAAAGGGATGAAGAGGAAAGGCTCCCTCCTTATTTGGATAAAATTAACCTTTGTGGGTTTTTTCACTTGTTCTTTAGCTACAGTTAGCACTTTTGTTCTGAAATCTTACAGCATATGTTTGCTTGCTCCAATCATTATATTAATGGTCAGATTTTCAGTGGGTCTTCAGAATTTTGCAGCAGGGGATTAGATTGTAAACCCCTTACTCACACTAGTGACTAGTTACTCACACGAGTAGTCTCACTGGAATCTCAGAAACTGCTCATGGAAGTAATTGTTCAGAATTGCAAGTAAAGAGGTTCACAATCTGACCTTGAACTTGCCAGTGCATCTATATGTAGATGCAAAATCCAAACTGAGGCAGAACTGAAAATGCAAATCATCATTTAAATCTATAATTATCTTTTTCTGCACACAGATCTGAGCATTGTGATAATGAAATGTCTGTGCACACATTTGTAGAACTCTGCTGAAAATTTGGCCTTAATGTTCCCCTTATTAAAAGTTCATGACAATATTGCATGGAACTTCATGTTAACCTATGACTTTGTCATGTTAATTAACTGCATTTGATAAAAGTCTATAAAATGTCAAATACATTTCAGATGATGGATTGCTTACACTTGAATATCAGCACAAATAATTAGCTAACTTTCTGATTCTTTCCAGGTATTTTCAAATCAGCGCATTTGAAAAATTTCCTTCTTTGTGTTTATTCTTTTCGCTCCTGTCCATGTTTAGATGTTAAAATGTACCATGGTAGGGAAAAAAATTGTTTCCCATAATTTCCTCTTAATGCCTGGCCATATTAAAATTTGATAAACTATTAAAGATATTTTACTACAACAGACACTGAATTCACAAAGAATCAGTGTTTTTAGAACGAAATATGAAAGTGAACAGTTACATTAAAATTTTAACTTTTAGCATTTTTGTCAAAAATTTAGACTTGGAAGATTCTCCACTGGATTCATTTTTGCCAAGTTGCTTAAATGATTTGTTCATTAGTCATCAAATTGCTGTTCAGAGTTTCTAACTTAGCCTTCTTTGTTATTAATACTGTCAGATAGAAAATCTCTTTGTGTTACAGAAGATTTTTCATTTACATAGGTTGTTAAAGGTAACATACAGCAGTCCTAGGATATTTAAAATTTAGAAATAAAGGTATTATATTTTGCCAAGTGTCACGTGAGTAGCAATCTGAATTATACAGCCACTTTCCTGCATGACAGGTAACCTACAATCCATGCACAAAACTTCATTGGGCAATCAGATACATTTCATAGGGAAGGTTTTGTATTTCCTTTTGTGTGTGTTTGTTCTATTTTGATAACTAAAGTATAACCTATTTAAACCTTATGTATCTCAAAATGAACTAAACAATTCTGAATCCACTGATCATCACTAATGAACTGCTATAAGAAGATACATTACAGACCTGAAGCTCTTGCAGCTTTGATCTCAGTGTTATGCGTGGCTTTTTTTCATTTAGGTACTCTGACCTAGAGGGACGACATCGTCACACAGTATACGATGGGACATTACCTCATCCATTTGCAATTACAGTTTTTGAAGATACCATCTATTGGACTGATTGGAACACAAGAACTGTTGAGAAGGGAAATAAATATAATGGATCAGGCAGGACAGTTCTGGTGAACACCACACACAGACCATTTGATATCCATGTCTACCATCCATACAGGCAGCCAATTGGTGAGGAAACAGGTTTAACATTTAGTGTGGATGTCTGGCTCTTATTAGAGCCTAACCCTGGTTCATGCTGTATGCACCTCTCTTATTGGCATTACAAGGAGCTGAAGGCACTCAGTTTCTTGCAACGTCAGGCCCTTAGTTAACCTTTACAGGTAGTCTTCGATTTGACTATCTGATAAAGTAAGAGAAATACTCAGAGCAAAATCGGACCTGAAGTATGGATTTAAAACCAGTTTCTAGAGCTTTAGGGTTCACTGTTCATATGTCTTCAGTAAATTACAATTTAGACTTCAGATTTTTCTGTCTCACTGAGTGCCTGATTATCTTGTTTGTTTGTTTTTGGTTTGCAAGGGATAATATCAATCCCTTCTGTGCAGTCTCAGTGGAGGTCATTGCAATTTGAGGTCTTTGTGGTTTGGGGGATGTGAAGTATGATGATTATTCTTCCATTTTACTAGTGAATAATCCTTGTGGTACCAACAATGGTGGCTGTTCCCATCTGTGTCTAATAAAAGTTGGCGGTCAGGGTTATTCTTGTGAATGTCCAGATAACTTCATGGTAGTGCAACTTGGCAACACTGCACACTGCCTTCCAATGTGCTCCAGCACCCAGTTCCTCTGTGCAGACAGTGAAAGGTAAGTCCTTTCCTCAGTATCTTCTTTTAATATCTCTTTATGGATAACATTTATATCTAAGGCTCATTTACTTGGAAGGCTTGAAAGTATATAGTAATTCCCCATATTGTACCTAGGATTCCATGGTCTGCTGGTACAGACAAGGGCAATTCCAGTCCAACTCCCATGTTGGCAAAACATTTCTAACAGAGTCCTCCTTTCTGGTTAATGGAGTGGGCTCCCTATTAATGGCCTTTCTTTTTTGTACCACATGGCTAATCCAGTGAAGACTGGGGTGCTAGTCATGCATTGCTCCAGAGACCATTTCCAGGTGAATTCATGAAATATGAATCTGCTCCTATCCATGACATGCCATGATTGGGGAGAGGTGGCAGGGTGGCATTAAGAACCAGTCTATACCACCCAAGGACTCCTGTAGGCAGCTGGTTTCTCAAACAGCGCATTCTACTGGCTTCAATGCTGACCACACTGGAGCACCCATTGCTTATATGGATAGGTCTATGTTAAAATTACATACTTAATAGAATTCTCTATCTAAATTTCAGATAAGTTATGGAAATGTATCTTGTTCTCTCTTTCTCTTAGCCTATCCAGCTAACATTTGACTTGCCTAAATGGCTGTCTGAATTATGAGGTAACAGTTTGCGCAAAAATACCGCAAACTTGAGTCCACATCAATGTGCTGTGAACCTGTTGTTACACAGGTTCCACCATCAACATCTGTTATTGGCAACACCATGTTCTGGTATATTTTGTTATCACCTGACAAATGGCCTCATGTAATGTAGAACAGAGGCTCAAGAAATATCTGAAGCCAAATGTTGCAAGATGATATGTCACTGACAACAGCTTGCCTAATAATTGGTCTGTAAAGGGATGGCTGGACACCTGTAAAGTCATTGTTACACCAAAGGAAATATTATTTTCTCTTTATAGGTGCATACCTATCTGGTGGAAATGTGATGGACAGAGAGACTGCCGGGATGGCTCTGATGAACCACCTACTTGCCCACACCGATATTGTCGTGTTGGGCAGTTCCAATGTAGTGATGGGAATTGCACTAGTCCCCATTTCCTGTGTAATGCTCTGCCAGATTGTCCTGACAGATCAGATGAAGATCACATACTTTGTGGTAAACGACATATAATTATTCTTGGCACATGTGCAGCACTTCACATGTTCAAAACATTGTATAAACACTAACCATTTAATCCTCACAAGCAGCCCTGTGAGGTCGGTGAGAATCATGATGTTAGACCTAATTTTCCGCTGCCTTGCACTTTACATAATCATTTACCCCAGTGCAAAGTGAGGGTAAAAAGGGTGCAAAGGCTACCAAATCAGAATGGCAAAGCTTTGATTCACTTTGTACTGGTGTAAATTACAACCTAGATACAAGGCCGTGGGAAATAGGTCCCATTGTGTTTTACTTAGAGCAACACCATGAGCTAGAGCTTGTCTGCATGGGCCTGCAATGCAGACTTCAAGAGTGCGAGTTGCAGCGTGCACTCAAGTGTTGTGCTGTAACTGCCCTGTGTAGACCCTGTTAGCGCAAACTAAAGGTACCTAGTTTGTGTGAACGTTGTCCCATTTCAAATAGGACTCTCTTAATGCCAACTTGCTACTTTTTAATTTCTGCTAGCAAGAACTATGTGGGGCAGTTACAGCGCAACAAGTTGCTGTGCACTGCAACTCACATCCCCATAGTCTGCACTGAGGGGCTGTATAGGCAAACCCTTAGTATCAGAGGCAAGATTAGAACTGAAGGTTTCCTAACTCTCATTTTAGTCCATCAGACCATGCTGTCTTTTACCATAATCTGCATCTTTAAACAATTAAAAGAATTATTTCACATGAAGATTGCCCAAAATGCAATACATCCACGCAGCTGGTTTTAGAGAAATGAATGTGATAGATTTTTAAAAAAACTGTAGACATCTAATTATAATTGTGAGACAGTGTATTAACATTTTTTAAAATCCATCTTGTTTCATGTGCTTGTGTCTAATAAGAAAGCTAATTATTCCCTTTTTGTAAATAAGATTACACTGAGAGTTGAAGTCTGAGTACTGTGAATGAAAAAAGGAAGCTATGTAGTCAGATAATTGATATTTTCACTGACTTCCATTAGCATATATTAGTGTTTTCTATAATGTCATCATAATTAAATGAAACCTCAATTTTACTTGAGTTTCAAACAATCAAGCTTTTAAGTAAGGCACAGAGGAATATTAAATAAGTAAGACATTGACAGTTGCATAATAATGAGTTCACGTCTCATTTTTATTGGGTAGTCTACAAATGATTTGGGGTATATCATACACTTGCATAAGGGAGAAAACTTCCTCTTGCAAAGCTGTGTGTTAAAGTTTGCAGAAATCACGCTATCTTCTCTCTTTATGGAGAAAGGGATAGTGTCTAGGCACACGGGGCAGTGGGAGAGGCATCCAAACCATACAGACTGGAGAGCTACCCAGCTTGAACACCCCAGCTTGCAGGCTAGCACTTTGTGTGACTCCCACTCTACAAGTGTCACAGTCCCGCCAGACCCCGGCCTCTGCTAACATTGGCTTCTGCTCTGTGACTATGCTTGACTTCCCCTCTGAGGAAGATAGAAACTATGGAGCTAAAGTTAATGGTGCTCTGAGCAGCAAATGTCAAATGTCCTGCCATATAGTATGCTGGTTTAGTAGGGGAGCATGATGGGCAGAGCAACAGTGGTTCCCCTTTGGCCCATCACACTTTCACAATTTGCATGGTGGGCCAAAGCCATGTTGTGACTCAGCTGCCCTGACTCACTGTACTTCTCTGCCCCAGCTCAGTGCAAGAGCTGGGCTTTGCTTCACTCCACACTGGGCAATGACAACTCTGGATGTCTTTCTCCTCCCCAAAGGCTCTCTGTTGTATTGTGCAGCCTTTCAGAGCTGGATGAAAGTCTGTGGGCCATGGGCCATGCAGTATTAGAAATAAATATCTGAACTGGACAAGTACATTCTAATCTCAGATTGAGTTACCAGCATTTCTTTGATGTTCAGTGATGACATAATACATATTCAATTCCCATAACACTGGACTAGACCTTTCCTATAAACTGCAACAGTCTAATAAAAATCTGTATTCATTCAGCTAATCACCAGTGTGAGACACATCAGTGGCAGTGTGCCAACAAACGGTGTATCCCAGAAGCCTGGCAGTGTGATAAAGAGGATGACTGTGGAGATAACTCAGATGAGGATAGTTCTCACTGTGCCAGTAGGACCTGCTCTCCAGGCCAGTTTAAATGTGACAACGGTCGCTGCATCCCACAGTCCTGGAAATGTGATGTGGATGATGATTGTGGTGATAACTCTGATGAGCCATTCCACGAATGCAGTAAGCACTAAATCAATGGCATTTGTCTACATTATAGCATGATCGGCAGAGTGAACTGCATTGCTTAATTTTAAAGAGGTTTGCTTTTGAGAAGGTCTGAATCCCACAAACTGTCTGCTTATCTGCATTAGGTAACTAGTGCTGCAACTTGGTAAGAGAGTCTCATAAGATACTAAGCAACAAATACTGCAGCAGAAAACAGTCACCAAATGTCTACCAGGGTTTTGAACCAATCATGAGTTTGTAAAGAATTCAGAACCCAAACAGCGTGGGTTTGTAAAGCACAGATCTAGCCAGGCAAATATGATTATGTCTCTTGCCAGACTGTAAAATTAGCAGATGAAGGGAAAGTGATAGACATAACATACTTGGATTTTCATGAATCTTTTAATACAGTAGCTCATAAAACTCTTACTTTGAAATTTAAATCTAATTGACTTGGATATGAATATTGTCAGGTAAAAAAATCTGGCTGAAAGTTTGTGAAAAAAGGGTTATGAAAAACCACAAAGTATCAAGTTGCAGGGGAACTATCAAGTGGGATGGTACGGAGATACTATCAAGTGAGGTGTGAGGCCTGTTTTTCATTAATATTTTCATTAATATTCTTTAATGATTTGGAAGACTGAGTAAACACCGTATTAATGAAATTTACAAATTCTACTAAATTGGGAGGAGTTATAAGCATCTGGAATGCCAGAGAGATAATAAAAAAGCACCTAGAGAGATTAGAAACACAGACAGAAAACAACAAAATGAAATTTATCTTGGAGAATGCAAGCTAATACAATTGGAATAAAATAATCTGAAAAAGCAGCAGGCTGAAAGCTGGAAAGCAGTAATGTGACTAGGAGTGACAATAGTTAACAGATTCACAGGGAGTTTGCATGGAATGTGACAGCTGAAATGGCCAGTGTAGTTTTGAGCTGTATACTTAAGTACATCTACACTTATGGTAGCATGTAGAGTACAGACATTGCAAACTTAGCTAGCATGGATATAAATAGCAGTGTAGATGGTGAGATAAATGGCAGTGTAGATGGCTTAGGTGACACATAGAAGTCAGAACTGTAGGGTGTAAACCCTACATGGCTCTCTACATGCCAAAACAGTGCCTCTGTCTACACTGCTATTTTGAGCGTTGTAGTGTCCCGGCCAGCTGCTGGAGCCTGCTGCATTGAATGGCTCTGGCAGTGAGGAAAGGCTCTGGCAGTGGCTCGGGCAGAAAGACTTTACCAGAGCCTTTTCCCACGGCCTTCCCCGCCCCCCATCAGAGCCTTTCCTGGTTAGGGCTCTGATAGCAGGAAGGCGAAGTTCCCTCCAGTTGTGTTTCCTAGGTTAGCACAGCTATTTGCCAGCCTGAGCCTAATGGCTCAATTTAGCCCAAAAGGAGGATATATTAGAAGTTAAATATTTGAAAAGTAATCATCGAGGAGGGAGAGGAATTATTAGGATGGCAAGGAGCAGGTATAACTAGGAGTAGTGAGATGAAATTAAGAAAGGGGAAAATTAATCTGATTATCAAGAAAAACTTCCTGACAGTGACTAATTGGAATAATTGCCCAAGCAAAATGGTGGATACTCTTCCACTTAGCATATTCAAAACTAGACAAATAGGACAAAATGCTGGTAACTGTATACTAAGGCTCCACTGTGCGCCAACAGGGAGATGGGCTATCTGACCTGACAGATATTTTTTTCAACTGTTGACTCCTTTTAATGGAAGTTGTGCATCATAAAACAGAAATCAGATGTTAAAGTCATGAGCGTACAGCAGGAAGAGCTGATTCCAGGCTAAGTAATACAAAGTTCTTTGACAACTCTCTTCTCTGTTTTAGTGGGTCCTGCCTATCGGTGTGATAACCACACAGAATTCAGCTGTAGAACCAATTACCGCTGTATTCCACTGTGGGCAGTATGCAATGGGTATGACGACTGCAGAGACAACAGTGATGAACAAGGCTGTGGTAGGTCTAGGAAAAGCTTTTTTCTGAAATGACATGCTGCAAATATTCCTCCAAGATATAAAATCCTCATGGTCTTCCTGGAAGTCTTCTCAATGATAATTCAGATACTTGTTCTTCTTTCATTTTATATCAGTCCATTTCACTGATATCCATTTGCATGGAGGAAAATTCTGTTGACAACACAATTCAATGTAGGTCATTGTGTAGCTCACATGCTATAACACCTGAAAGCTAGTTGTGATTATTATTGTACTAGTTATTATTGAAAGATTCTGTGCTTATCACAGAATAAAACAGAAGAAATATATTTTCCTGCCCCCAAATCTTACATGTAGGAACACATATATAAACTGTGTTGTTGTAGCTGTGTTGGTTCCAGGTATTAGAGAGACAAAGTGGATGAGGTAATATCTTTTATTGGAACAACTTCTGTTTGGTGAGAGATACGAGCTTTCACAGAACTCTTCATCATATAAAAGCTGTCATTCATTTTTCTTTTTGCATATCTTCAAAACTACTTCCAACTCTCAACTGGGAATAGATACACTGTAACAAAATTAGAGGGAAGGTCCTCTCCTGGATCAGTAACTGGTTAAAAGATAGGAAACAAAGGGTAGGAATAAATGGTCAGTTTTCAGAATGGAGAGAGGTAAACAGTGGTGTCCCCCAGGGGCCTGTATTGGGACCAGAACTTTCAACATATTCATAAATGATCTGGAAAAAGGGGTAAACAGTGAAGTGGCAAAAGTTGCAAATGATACAAAACTACTGAAGATAGTTAAGTCCAAAGCAGACTGCGAAGAGTTCCAAAGGGATCTCACAAAACTGGGTGAAAAGCTTCTATATGAGGAGAGATTAATAAGACTGGGACTTTTCAGCTCGGAAACGAGACGACTAAAGGGGGATCTGATAGAGGGCTATAAAATCATGACAGGTGTGAAGAAAGTAAATAAAGAAGTGTTATTTACTCCTTCTCATAACACAAAAGCTGTGGGTCCCCAAATGAAATTAATAGGCAGCAGGTTTTAAATGAACAAAAGGAAGTATTTCTTCACACAATGCAGAGTCAACCTGTGGAACTCCTTGGCAGAGGATGTTGTCAAGGCCAAGACTATAACAGTATTCAAAAAAGAACTAGATAAGTTAATGAAGGATAGGTATATCAATGGCTATTAGCCAGGATAGGCAGAGATTGCTGCTTGCCAGAGGCTGGGAGTGGCTGATGATTGATGATTATCTGTTCTGTTCATTCCCTGAAGCACCTAGCATTGGCCATTGTCGGAAGACAGGATACTGGGCTAGATGGGCCATTGCTCTGACCTAGTATGGCTGTTCTTATGTTATATTCTAAAATCACCAGAGTTGAGGGATTTTGATGTTTCCCAGGCCATGAGAGCTGTTCTGAGACCTTTTAAAATGCTACCAACTAAGTTTGCAGGCCATAAGTTCACAACATCTAAATCAGAATAACCCAGGGAAAATGGAGTGTGGCAGTCTGGCCTACAGTGTGCCGTATGGTTTTCAGCTCTAGCTGTTTGTCAGTAAAAGTGTGTGCCACGCTGAGAGTCGTCAGAAACATGCCCATATACATAGAGCCTGACTGTTTTTTCTTCCACCAAATCATTTATTCTCCAGCTAATATTGGTTGCGGTTGCTGCTGGTTGTTTTATATTTTCCTCTTCTGAGGGATAATAAAGTTGTGGTTTCTACACAAGTAGGGGATGGGGTGTTTGTTTTAGGACTCCCTGACTCTGCAGCACTTATGTTGAGAGTAACATCCTCACTTTCCATAAAATGGCTATGTCCAGAAAATTACCGTGAAAGCACAAAGCCTCTGAGCATTCCCTTCCCAATCCTATATCATTACTTGATGGGATATTTCCTAACTGTGCTTCCCCTAACTTAATTGACCCAGTTTATGGTATGGAAAATTCCATCTACTGCTGCCCTCAGGGTACTCTAACCGATCTAAAGCATCCTATCCTGCTCTACCCTGTCCAAAGCATATTCAAGAGTATGCCAATGTATTCTGCTTTATTGTCTTGGTGACAAATTGTGTGCTTTGCAGAGGAGATGACTTGCAATCCTTTGGGAGATTTCCGCTGTGATAATCACCGGTGCATCCCGCTGCGCTGGAAGTGTGATGGAGATAATGACTGTGGAGATGAGTCTGATGAGAACAACTGCAGTGAGTTGTCACTCTGCTTTCGTGATATTTTAGTATTCCTAGCTTTTCACGTATAGTCTCCCATTTCTTTTGAAGATGGGGCATGTTGTTCGTAATTACAGGATTTCAGTTGTTCCACTCTGTAGTCTGTACTATTGCTGCTGAGCCATTTGGAATGCTGTGTTAGGGATAACATCTGTATTATACAGAAAGAAATGCTGGTAAATCCAGTTATCAAGAAGAATGTTGTAATGTATGTGAAAGTATTGGTCCTCATTTCCACTGGGGGTTAAGGGCTCAATCCTGCACTTTTTATTGTGTGTGTGTGTAAAAACATTTCCCTGAGTAAAGAGTTGCAGGATCAAGCCCAAACTGAATTAATATTTTTCTGATTTGGAGATGTAATTTCCTGAAATTAAAAATCACTCTTGGGTGATGTAACAAAACAAAGCTTGAGATGAATTAACCCACAGCACTCTAGAGGGAAATGAAATGTTTAATATCACATAATCTGTATGCAGAAATATTAACTTGCTATTTGAATGATTGTCTCACATCTCACCCAGCAATCCTTTTGCCTATTTTAATGAGACAGGCTTGGTTGTGTAGAGTTACAGCTGAGTGACTACAGTTGAGTTGTTTGCACTGTGTCTTTTCAATTGAAGGCCCTCGTGAATGCACGGAAAGTGAATACCGCTGTGATAATCTGCGCTGCATTCCTTCTCGGTGGATTTGTGACCATGATAATGACTGTGAGGACAATTCAGATGAACGTGACTGTGGTGTGTATTTTGGGTGTCATTTCCTCATATTAGAAACAAAGGTTTGAAATGATTCTGCAAAAGCATATTTTACTTCAAGCAGCATTAGTGAAGCAACTTTTACTGCACCACATTTACCTTTATTTAGAACAGAAAATACCACAAATACTATGGCAAATTTAGATACTGTGGGTGGAGAATGCTCAGTTTTTAATGGTATCTTCTGTACATGAAAAATATACACTTGAATTTGTTTTTCATGTGAAGACATTTCACTAATCTCTTGGAAATCTTTTTAGAGCTGAGGACATGTCATCCTGGATATTTCCAGTGTAGCAGTGGGCATTGTGTTGCAGAACGCTTCAGATGTGATGGAAGTGCAGACTGTCTGGATTTCTCTGATGAAGCAACTTGTCGTGAGTTTAAAGCTTGTGGTGGGAACTTATGGGGGAAGAACTGCACAGAAGACACTCTTTTTAATTTCATAGATACTTACTCTTTATTGTCTGTTTAATCCAATGGACAAACTCCTGTGTGGTACTGAGCACTTGCAACTCAAATGACTTCATTAATAATTCAGGAAAAATATAATGCATTGAGCTATTTTTTAATATGTCAGTGGGTTCTTAGATATTCCACTGGCAAATTAGGAAAAGATTGATGCCTAAGAAGCCCTGCGCTTTGCAAGGATGGTCTAGCACATTTTGTTCTGTCCCAGCTATACTGCAAGACAGAATGGCTTTCTAAACATTTTGAGGCCTACTATACTGTAACAGGCTAATGTGTCTGATTTTATAGTGTGTGCAAGGCCTTAGATAGTCTCATTCCTCCTCCCTTCCCCCCACTATCAATGAAAGAAGGGAAACAAAGTGTTTTCCTGTTTGTCATCTCTGGTCTGGATTGTGGCACTGATCTCTACATTTTAAGACCATATGGGAGTTGCAGCTCATGCAGAATGTGAGTGTCTGCTCATTAAGCAGTAGGTTTTTTAGGGGGCACTTCACATCTGTGCTCTGATAGCTGTTCTGACTGCCGGATGATCCCCAGGTGAAATTTAAGGTGTTGGTTTTGACCTATAGAGCCCAAATGTTTGGGGCCTTGGTACCTGGGCGTTGTTCTCATGTTGCTCATGTTCTCAATGCCGTTCTTCTCATGTTGCTGTAGTGTTACAGCAGTTGTGATCATCCTCCCAGGCACTTCAGCTAGAAGTTAGAAGCCCTGGATTAGATGGGAAGGGGCTAATGTCATGACATTTTCGGTGATGGGTCTTATATTCTGGAGCTTATTTCCCAACACGCTTGGTCCAACAGAGGCTGGATTAGACAATCTTTGTGGCATGCTGCCAATCACATATTTTCCCTGGTTTTAGTTCAGAGAAGGGGAAAGAAGATTGATTGGAAAGCAACTAATGGGCTATAGAAGTTGATGAAAGGAAAATGATTTGGAGGGTGTTGGTGTGTGTGATGTGAAGAAAGGGGAGTTCCATTTATGGTCTCTTGATCTAGTGAGTTGTGTTATTTTCAAATTTTGTATAGAATCCACATAACTGAATGAACACTTTATAAATGTGAATAATTAATTGTCTGATTAATTCCCTGACCATTCACTGGTGGTGCTGCTATGAAATTTGTGTAAATTATATTAATGCGTTTCCTGTTATAACTGCAAACAGTGCCAGTAAAACACACAACACCATATTGTGGTTCTAAGGCCTCTGACAGTAACTTCAGTGTATTATTTAGCTTTGTAAATCTTAATCTAAATTAATCAACACAGCTAGCCAGCGGCCCTCAGTCCTTGCAGTCTGCGATCCCTGCAAACCCTTTAGTCCCCTTCTCCTGTAGAGAAGAGGGTGCAGAAGAAATAACAACATAGGAAATGCTTGAATATTATTTCAGACAAAGCTAACTTTTTTTTATACTAAAAATTCAATTTCTTTTCACTAGCAACACGCTATCCTAATGGTACATACTGTCCACCTATGTTGTTTGAGTGTAAAAACCATGTGTGTATCCAGCCATACTGGAAATGTGATGGTGACAATGACTGTGGAGATGACTCTGATGAAGAACTTCGCCTTTGCTGTAAGAGACAAAAATGAAATTAAAATGAACAATGTTGCCTCCATGAATAAAACTATAATTTCAGTTATTAGTGGTACAGGAATAAGAGCTAAATCATAAATATGTTCTTTTGACTGGAGCTTCTCATAGGTTTTGTTAAAGAGAAGCCCTTGAGAGAGTGTTGTTTCACATGAAGTATCTTTAAATTCACTTCATATTCTCTCTTGCGATTTTGGAGCTCATTCATTACTTTGCAGGCATGGACGTATGCAGCTGTAAAAGAGGGGAGAAGTCAATGAAGAGAGATGATCTCTGAAGCTATTAGAAATGTGAATAATAGTCAGCATTTTCAAAACCGGGTGCCTAACATTAGGACCCTTAACTGAAATGTAGTGATATAAGGGCCTGATTTTCAATTGTGCTGAGCATCCGTAACTCCCATTAGAGTCAGAACACATGCTTAAATTCTGTAGGTTCTATTGCCAGCCATGTCACAGACTTCCTGAGTCACGTGGTCAAGTTATGCATGACAGGTCCTAACTTTAGGCACTCAAGTTTGGAAATTTTGACCAATACATGTGTAAAACAAGACTATAGAAATATTCCTGAAAGGAGTGTGTATATGTTATATACATTTGAGGCAGCCATGACAACTGTATTTATAAATTGGATGAGCTTTTATATCAATTTTTTCTGCTGTTGTCTAGAAAAATATAAAGCACGAATTATCATGGCAAACTACTGTGTTACGTGCATTACATGTAGTTGTAATGAATGTTTGCTGCCTAAGATACAGACTACCTTTTCCAAGAAAGTTAATTATCACTACGTTATAAACACAGAATTTAGGCTGTCTTTAAAGAAACCTAATTCAATGCAGTGACTGAAGAATACATTTACTTTTGGCTGGAAGTCTAGCACTTTTCAAAACAGAGGCACATGGTAGCAGACAAAAGTGACTTAGATGGTTTGATGGATTGTGTGTAATAAGTGTTTGAATCATGCTTGCTTGTTTGATCTATTTAATTTCAGTGGATATTCCCTGTGAGCCACCATTCCGTTTCCGGTGTGAAAATAATCGCTGTATCTACAGTCATGAGCTGTGCAACCAGGAGGATGACTGTGGAGATGGAAGCGATGAGAAAGAGGAGCACTGTATGTTTATACGGAAATGCACGGCCAATTTTAGTCTGTAATCAATAGATACATTTTTTAGTAATCCTAGACTTGAGCTTCCATCCCATTCCAATCTAAAGAATATTTATTAGATACTGACTGTTTAAATTACCCAATATCATGTCCTCGTAATAGCATGTATATGTTAGAATGGTCTCAAATAAACTAAAATATCAAAGATTGGAGTTAAAGTATAGAGATAAGAGATAGTAAATAGCCCTGTCAAAGCAAGAAGTTGAAACCACTGTTGAGTAGAAAATATTTAACAAAAATTGTATGTGAAATAGCCTTTGTATCTCTGTAGAAGGAGGAGGTCTGGTCTTTGGGTTGAGGCACAGGACTGGGAATCAGCAGGCGTGGGTTCTAGTCCCAGCTATGTCACAGACTTCCTTAGTCATGTGATCAAGTTATTGAACCTCTCTGTGCCTTACTTCCCTCCTCTGTAAAAAGGAAAAATGCTTAACTTGTGGATGTTGGGAGGCTACATAGGTGAAAATAGAGTGTATCTTTTGAATTATAGGTAGAGAACCTACCCCAAGACCTTGTACGGCTGAAGAATTTAAGTGTGGTAATGGAAACTGCATTCCTCTACATTACGTATGTGACAATTATGATGATTGTGGAGACCATTTTGATGAAACAGGCTGCTGTAAGTAACAACGTCATTGTTAAGTCGTGTATTAGTAATCAATAGAATTGAAATAAAAAACAGCTTTTGAAATAGAAATAATAAATATATAGTATTGACTAGAGCTAAAGTATAATCACCTGGAACTGCTTTCTGCTCCTGTTATCTTATCATCCCACTCAGATCTTCCCAAAAATTGTCATTTTCTTTTTTTTTTTCCTCTTCATGAATGCGAACTAAGAAGCTCAATGTCCTGAACTGTGCAAGTTTAGGCTGTGTCTTTGTGCTTCACAAGATGCAGTTTGGTCTTGTTCTAAAATGGAATATGCTCTGGAGGCTAGAGTACTCAGATACTAAAGGAGGAGTGCAGTAGAAGAATCTAGACAGACAGTTATCCTGGAGCAGACCCTGAACTGGTGTAAATTGTCAGAACTCCTCTGAAGTCAATAGATCTCAGATGTTTTACACCAACTCAGGAGCTGTCGCTGGAGAAAGTGAGCAACTATCTCACATTAGTACCTTATCGGTCAGTGGTCAGATGGAAGTCACATCCAGTCACTAGTGTTGTTAAGAATTTATCACAAGATTGCAGAGACCCAATCAGAAGAGTCACTGCGATGTGGAAACTTTGAGTAAAACATATGTATGTGAGAGGCAGTGCAAATAAATCCTAGAGGAGTCCACCTGAATTTTGACTGCAATAGGCAGACAACCATAGATTCATAATTTGAGTATGCAATTGTGATTTCAATTTGTCAGCTGTTGATAGCTCCAGGTGAAAATGTGCCAAATGATGCACTGGTGATTAAAAACTAGTATCTCTGCACATCTCAAATAACTCGTAACTGTTAGTGAAGTCCATTCTGAAGTGGCTTGCATCTCTATTTAACATACCTTCTCAGTGGACTTTGAGTAGTGGAAGATGATGTGACCCGATGAAAATGTAAAAGTATAAAAAGGATGTAAAATGGTGCAAATCAGACATTTTGCTGGCAGTCAGCCCTATACTGTTCCTGGGCAGACATGAACTCAAAGCAAACTGATGGCATTTGGATCCTTTCCAGCTTCAAACATCAGCATTAAGCAGAGAGAGAATAAATAACTATGCTATAAACCTAGTCAGAATGACAAATATCTGTTGCTTTATGACAGGAATAAAAGGTGTCTAACTTCAATTGCCGGTGTGATTTTTAAATATGGGTGCAAAGGCTGTGTATGTGTGTAGATGTGTTTATGTATACACATATATACAAATATATAAAAAATATGTGTGTGTATAATTATTTTAATTAGCATTGATATATAGTTGAAGTACATAAACAGTCAACTGAGTTAGTGAAGAAATATTGGGTCATAAATCTGCATTCTTTCTCATCCTGTGTCAATACACATTTATTTCATTGTTTCTACCTATACGTTAAAGATCTACTTTCTGTATTTTCCAAGTGTCAAAGTAATTTCTGTAAATGTGTTGTAGTGTGCTGGTTTAGTTATAGAGGTTTCAATTGCAATGGCAAGCATGCCAGTCTTAGCAGCTGCTGTACTATAGCATGTGTGATGCTTCCTGGGAGTACCCAGAGTTGTGAGGTGCCTCTCTGCCATCTGCTTTTAGCTGTGCCTGCTGTGAGTCAGTTCCCTGACTCTGCCAGCCATGGGCAGCCCAACACCCTCCTCTCAGCCTATGCAGGCTCTGCTCTCCCTCTGCAGCTTAGTGATAGGCACACTCCTACACCCGAGCCCTCCGAGCGTCTTCTTGTAATGTTCTGCTGGCCACCCACAGCAGTCACAGATTTGCCTCTCCCAAAGAAGCTTAGCACCCCAGCTTACCAGTATCACCTTAGATCACAGCTTCATTTAATACACAGCACATTAGATATGTTTATAGTGAAAAAAATGTAAGTTTATTTAACAAAGAATAGAGATAAGAGAAGTACCAAGTAAAAGTACTGGAAACAAATGGTTACATGTAAATTAAGATCATAATACGTATTATACAGCTTAGACATAATGAACAAGATACTCTTCTGTCTAATGAAGTTTAGCTCACTCAAAGTCTTTGCAGTGTTTTCCAGTCAGGTTGGCCATGACCCTTCTTTCACGAGACAGAATGTGTTGACCATTTGTCTCCTTGGTGAAGAATCCAGGTGCACTTCAGTACTCCCACCCCCAACATCCATTGTCTTCGCTCTTAAACAGGATAGACCTCGGCTGGTTTTGTATTTCCTGCAGCTTTCCTCTTGTGATTTCATAACCTCTTGATTAGCATCAGGCTCAGTAATGAAAATAGGCCTCCACTGTGATACATGTAATGCTCAATGCACTCATGACCAGACAGAGAAAAGCATCTGCTAGCCCCTACCTGAAAGGAATCTGTCCAAGGCATGTCACTTCCTGGTGACCTGCCTTTAATTTCAGGGCTTTAGGAACATAATTTCCAGTATAGTTACACAGTTTTTAGTTATTATCTGGGCATACATTTTGCAATGATTATGATGACCAGATGAGGGCTGTTGACAGAGACCTCACATGCCACCCTTTGGTGAATTATTATGCAGATACCTGACCCAGGGGATCCCTGTAAAACCCTAGGCATCCCCTGTGTACCCTCTGCCAGTTGGCACCAGAGGACCCTCGGTCAGAGGTCCCTTGCTTCTCCCTCTTATAGGCTTGATCCAAAGGCCGCTGAAGTCAGTGGACTAAATGACTTCAGGAAAGGTTGGATCAAGCCTTACATGAATAACGTGGTGCCTATCCTAACTCCAAGGTACAGCTGATGTAGGGTCAATGTTACATGTGAAAGAAATTTAGCAAGCTTTGTGTTTTGGTTGTGAGAGGGGAGAGAAGGAAGTTGCAGTGGGGCTGCCAACCTACCCAAATCCCTGGAATAGTTGTTGCAGCTGCTTTGAACTGGTGTCTGATATTTGATGTCATTCCCCTGAGTGCTGTGTGAGGCTGGGTAGGTAATGAGGACATTCAATGAGGCTACATCATGGATTCATAGACAAAGAAATGATCCTACCTGAATCTGCCTTTTCAGTTATAAAAATGATTTACATTATTTTCAGATTCAGGAACAGGACGGACTTGTGCTGAAAATATCTGTGAACATAACTGTACCAATTTAAGTGAAGGAGGCTTTATTTGTTCCTGTAGGCCAGGGTACAATGCCAGTGAGCTGAACCGGAACTCCTGTGACGGTATTTTCAATATTCTGTTAATCTTCTTCATGAAAGATGTTCAATTTGATATTGTTACAATAATTTAAATGTAATTATTCATTATTGCATTTAAAGAGGATTTTTGAACTTCATCAGACCTTTCCTGCCAGAAACTTTGCTGCTGAAATATATTTTCTTTCCCAGAATTAGGCCCCAGTACAACAAAGAACTTAAACCTATGCTTAATTTTAAGCATATGAGTAGCTCCCTTGACTTTAATGGGAGTACTCACGTGCTTAAAGATAAACACATTCTTATTTGCTGAATTAGAACTTAATGGCTTGTTCCAGCTACATTGAAATGAAAGGGAAGCCTTTCCACTGACTTCAACGAAGGCTAGATCTTACCTGCAGTTACCGCTGCCTACCTGTTTACAATACAGTAGAAGCTTCTGCTCTGAGAAATTCACTAATTTGCTTAAAGTGCAATTCTACACAGTAGAATGACTGTAAAAATGACACTTCCCTGTTCAACAGATCTGTTCCTTGTGTAGTTAGTGTCATATGTGCTTACTTTAGTGATGAAATAAAAATGTGTATGGCTTCTTACGCTAGCTAGTGCCATAGAACCAGGCACATCTGAGAGCGAGTGAGCTAGATTCTGGTCTGCCAGCTCTGGCTAAAGAATTGTTTACCAAATTCTAAGATGTGGGGTTTGCACAGGTGTACATTGAGGTGCTGCTGAGGGCAGCATTTGGCCTACAAAGTCTCTAATGCTCCCCTGTGGCTCCATCCCCATATGGCCTTGCCCCTGCTCTGAAGTCCTGCCCTGCCCATTGGAGTGGTGGTGGTGGTGGTGTCCTTTCCTAGACACATGCAGAGACAGAGGCATGGGGCCCCTTTTTCTTTCAAATCCACCCCCACTAGAGCAGCCGAGGTCCCACAGTATTTCCCCCAGCATTCAAGTGTATCTGTTTGAGTGGGTGGACTGGATCCAGTCCACACTTCTCCTCCTGCCACACACAGCTTCCTCTTTTGGGATGGTGTTGGCAGGACAATGCCCAGTGAGTCCAGGTTGTTCACACCCCATAGAGATAATGGAGCCATCCATCCCCCTCAGAGCTATAGTTTCAGCCTGTTTATAGATTCAGGCAGATATCATTGCATCAGTTACACATGGTTCACATATTAAAGCTTGTCTTTGCAACCACAAAGGCTAGAAACTTACTTTTTTTTGAAGGAATCCTGTGAGTTGAGGATCTGGGGCCCTAGGCATGGATTTATTGTACTTATGCCTCATTTCAGCCCTGAGTATATGCAGGTGATGTGTGGTGAGGATTATGGAGAAATCCAGCCCTAACCAGAGGCCAGAATGTGGTGTTGTAGTGCAGCACCTCTTCAGTTTATGGATTGGCGTAGCGGTCACAGCTCCTTGGGGTCATCTGTGTCTGGTTTGAGGGCTTCTGATTTCAGATAACCACAGATCCCATGGCCACTGCATTACTCTCCTCTATGCTGGCATGGAGACCCCCTCCTCACTTTGCTGGGGAATGGAAGCCTGCTGATCCATCAGTAATTCCTGCTATACAGCCCACCACTGGGCACAAAAGGCCTGAATTTCACTCTCTCATTTTACTATGTTTTGTAACACCTTGTGCCTTTCCCTGGTGAATTAATGCAAAATTATACAATTCAAATACATTTTCCTATGAAAGTGATCATAATAAGCAGGAGTTATTCAGCTCTTAGTAATCACTACCTAATACTTTTGATTCATCTTATGCTAAACAACATATATGAGAGAGGGTTCTGTTAGATAACTGATACAGAAGTTCTCAGGACTTTATGGGCCAATGATCTACTAAATTATCTTTAAAGTATGCTGGGAAAAAGAGAAGCCCTCAGGAAGAAAAAAGGGTATTTACCTTATCTGAACAAGAAAGGAGGAGATCAGAATGTCAAAATTATAAATGTGACTTGTGCACCTAATGAACTGATTAAACCTGAGATATTTTCTCTCTTCATTTGTGTTTAGATATCAATGAGTGTGAGATCTTTGGAACCTGTCCCCAGGATTGTAAGAATTCCAAAGGAAGTTACGAATGTTTCTGTGCTGATGGCTTTAGGTCTGTGGGTGATCAACAGGGAAACCAATGTGCAGCCAATGGTACGCTTAACAGACAGCCTGACTGATTGCCATCTGTAAAAAGCAAGCCAACTGTAACAACTTTAATGAATGTAGGCTTTCCTGTTGTAACTGGGGAAAAAAACAAAACTCTTTTTGTGCAATAATAGATTATCTCTGGTTTACATGCATCCTTGTAGCCTTGTACATTCCTTGTGCAGGAATGTAACTACTCCCTCTCCGCTTCCATTTGTAAGAATTAAAATAATACCCATTTCTTGCAGGTATCTGACTTGATAAATACTCTAAAAATAGGTTGGGTGCCTGCCCTCTCCTTCCCTCCCTCCAAATTTCCTGAAAACAAAAGACTGCCTGTGCTGTGGTTATCAACAAGAGGCAGCTGCCCGCTAGCTCCCACCCCCGGAGGCTTTAGATTTTGTAACCTAAGTAATATATCAAAAGACAGTTGCATTAAATTGGTGCAAATCAAAGATGGTTTGCTGACAGATCATCATTTATTGTTCATGGACTGATGAACACGAACAGGAGGATTTGTAACAAGCTCATTTATAACTTCAATCATTAGTTCTCTCTCTTAGGTTAATGTCAGTGGCTGTGGTGTGTGTCAGTCATTCAGCAGGTAGATTCTGATTTGATTCAGAAAATGAAAAACAAAGAGCTGGAGAAAACAGAAAGGAGGGCTGACAATGGAACAGTAAGCACATATGATGATTGAAGCAGGGTTATGCTGTATATAAAAAGATACTTAGAGCTTTTAAAGGCTAAGTGATAAATGCTGAAGTTGTGTTGTATTCGGTTAAATAATATAGCCTTACAAAGAGGACACCAGGCACCCAGCCTGTTTGCAATAAGAATTTAAAAAGCTAAAAAGCCAAGAAGGTGTGTAAGAAATCTTATGGAAAAAGCCATAAAACAGTTTTCATGATTTCCAGTCCAAAGGCCTGAACCTGCAAACACTTACTACTGGGCTAAGTGATTATTATGGTGAGCGAGTGCATTCACGTCAACGGGACTAATGATGGCAGTTAACACTAAGCCCAGCAGTAAGCAAATGTAGGATCTGCCCCAGTTTTGCGGACCCCAAAGGACTGGATAGTTCACATGAGACCAAGTAAGTATTTGTTCTGTCAGGTTCTTATCCAAATAGAACCTCTTAAACTTTAATTTAGGTTTGACCACTACTAATTTTCCCCTGCTTCTCTTTTGAGAGTACTATTGAATCCAGAGAAGTAAAATCTATTGTTGCTTTCCAGGTAATCCCCCATTGTTACTCCTGCCAGACAATGTGCGTATTCGGAGATACAATATCTCATCACAGCAGTACTCTGATTATATTGACAACCAGGAGCACATCCAAGCTATAGACTATGACTGGGATCCTGAACAGATAGGCCTGAGTGAGTATATTTGAAGCTTTCATACTTAACCATGCAGTATTTGTTTCAAACTAGTGTTTGGAGGTGAGTTTTGCTTTTTAATTAACAATCAAACTAGATTAGTTAACGATCCTCGTGGAATGGATGTATCCTTCAGCACACCACCTCCCTCATACCTATCCCCGCACCCCCTGTCAGTTCTTTTACTACGTTTAGTCAGTGTGTTTTGTTCTGTTCTGTTGCCTCTTTCTTTCCCTTTCATTTTGTACCCAAGCACATCGTGACTTTTATGGCAGGGTTGTGGCTGGCCCTTACTGAGTGTGCAAGAGGAGCAAGGGGCACTTTGGCACCCCCAACTTCGGGGCTGGCCACAGCTAGTTCCTGCACTCTTCTAATCTCAGGAAAGCATCAGGACAGCAGTAGTCTGCACTCATGTTTCTCTCCCCCACCACTCACCCCCAGGGGGAAAAAGGCAAGTGGATCCTCATGTTCTGTCATATGCCCCAGTATGACTGAACTCACCCTCTGCCATGTGTGGCCCCTGCATGGGCTCACAAGTTCCTGCCTGTCCTGTGCAATGAAATAGACATCAGAGGTAAGGTACTGACTCTTGCAAAATGTGTTATGGCACCTTTAATGACCCCAGCTGTACATCTTATCCAAAGTATATAGTTTAGACTGATGATTTTAGAATTTGTGCACATTTTCCTATATTTTGCATTTTCATTGGGGCGGAGGAGGGCTGACATTCGAGTCTCGTAAATAGAAATATGTTAAATTAGTATTGCATATACCATGGTGATCTCATTAGGGGTAGGATCTTCTAGAAATGAGTAAACATTTCAAATGACTGCACAATGAAAATGATCTTTGAATTTGTTGTAGGTATTGTATACTACAGCACTTTGGGACATGGCTCTGAGTTTGGATCCATCAAACGTGCTTATCTCCCCACATTTGATAGCAGTGGAAACAATCCTGTCAAGGAAGTTGACTTGAATCTGAGATACATAGTTAATCCCGATGGTCTAGCTGTGGACTGGGTTGGGAGGTAAGCAAACAGAAAAGTTAGGAATGACTTGGAAAATATGATACATATATGGACATGGGAAGAGTCTGAGGCATGAATCACAGCTTAGACGTGCAAAATCCAGTCCCTTACCTTACATACCTTAGTCTTACATCCTGCCCAAGCTGTCCTCTAGACTGAGATGGGAGGTCTCAAGGTGGCCCAGATGATGCACTTTTGTATGCACTTTGCTTCTTTGTTCAGAAGCAGCATGTGCCTCAATCTAGCACATGTTGCTGATTGCATCCTATGTTCTAGCTAGCTGCCTGGGTACTGTGCATATCCCAGCTGGCAGATGAGTCATGTTTAGATGATAGTGCATAGGCCACTATGTTTGCTGGACATTCTTCCTAGCATTGTATTAAGAACTAGTGAAAGAGCTTGCTCTATGGCTTCTGCAGAGGGAGGAGGCTCCCAACCCGCTTTCTGTCTGTCTGTCTTCTGACTGTCTAGATTCTTACTTGGTTCCTATCACTATGGTGTACGAGTGCCACTCAGAACAGAACAAAAGCAAGAGTTAAACATAGACTAGAATTCCCTCGGAGAGTGCTAGAATTTGAAGTGTATGTGAAAGACTGTCTCCTCTTCTTCCTTCAGTTTTCTTTTTTAGTTATTGGGCTAGAGAATTTAGTTTTGCTCTTAATCCTGAAGGTGGTGAGGTCTGTGGTCATTTTTGCTCCTCTGGAAGAGAATTCCTCGATCTTGCACCCATTGTGGGGGAAGCTTGGCACCTGCTCTCATGAGTTTGACCTCTCTCTGAGGCTGACCTTTTCGTTGTTCCCGTGGTATGGAACTGTTGAAGGGAGGCTGTGGTCCCTGAGTAGGACGTGTTGTTTTAAATAGCTTGATCCAATGCCATGGAGTGCCTTACAGGTGCAGGCAAAAATCTTAACATGTACCCAGTGTTCTGTGGGGAGCCAATATAGTGAGTGGGGCACCAGCTGACGTGTTCTCAGTAGCCAGTTTCATTTTTGAGGTGGGCTGCTGCATTTTGGACCAGCTGAAGTGTTTTAAGGATGATGCAATCATTCCAAATACAGTGAGTTGCTGTAACCCAACTTGGGAGTGACAAAAGTCACAGCGACCAGGTCAGTAAGGGAAACACCCTCTTGCCTCTATAACAGGAACAAAGCATTTTTGGCAGCAGTAGCTATTTCAGCATCCAGAAAGGAGTCTGAAAAGAACATCAGCCTATGAACCAGCTTGACTGAAGATAGACTCCCTTAATGGTGGGAGATAGCATGGCAGTGATTATCTCTGTAAAATGTTTCCCTCTCCCCTCAGAGCATGTTGTGCTGGTTACCAGGGCAGGGCAAAGACAATCTGGTTGGATAAATGAAAAGCTCTGCTGGTTGTGACTCAATGGCTGGGGGGAAAATGATCTCTTTGCTTCCGCCCTGGCTGTGTAATAGCGTTGGAGGAAATCCTTGTGCTGAAAGCCTTAGACTTACACGGTCACCATTCACATTCTCTTACCGTCAGCTTTATCCATGGCAGGGCACCAAAGAACCAAGGTTATCTCTGAGGGTAGTGTGGGCTGGCTGTATTTATGTATCAATGTCTCCCCAGTTGTGAGCAGGTGCAGACAACCTAGCGGTAAACACACCAGCATCCAGTCTATATGGGCAATTCTTCTATTACTGGCAATAGAATTGTACTGGTACTAGAACAATGGCAAGAGATTTAAATAAAAACCCCCTCAGTATATACTTAGTGTATTTCTCCATGCAGCTGGAGGTGTGATTGCAGCTGAGGCATGTACACCTGTGCTAGCTTTAATTGAAGATGTGGTAGCAAGGATGCTGGTGTAGTCTGAACCAGCCCGCTTGAAACCCTGGAGAGGTACGTGCCTTGCTAGCCAGAGCTAGGGTCTGTGCTGCCACCTCTTCACTGCTGTTTTTAGCAGCACTAACTAGATTAAAGCTAATGCGAGTGTGCCTACCTGAGCTGTGCTCACACCTCAGACTGCAGTGTAGACATACCCACAGTGTCTATACACTGACATAAGGGTCAAGTCACTTAAACTTTTGTGCCTCTGTTTCCTCATCTGTAAAAGAGGAATAACAATACTTCCTGGCAATCAAAAGGTGGTGATGAGGCTACATTCATATCTGATTGACTCAGATAGAAGACATTTTATAACTGCTAACTATTATTTTGTTTTATATATGATCTTCATTGAGATAGCTAAGAAGATTAACAAAGGTATTATAATAAAGATTAGCTAAATCCAAGGAAGAGCAAACAGAACTTTGCTCATGGGGTCTGAAAACTTTTACATCAGTTGCGATACTTAAAAATTCATAAAAGCCTTTGTTTCTGAAAATGTTATTGTTAAACAGTCAAAATATAGAGTGGAGCTGGGCCCCAGCAAGCCAAACAGATGCAATCACAAAGAGTTACCAGATTAATTCAATTGTAAATTAATTTTCAGTTTTAATTAATTAGTTTTTTCTTCCCGGAAGACTATGGCATCTCTGAAGATGCTCATTAGCTACCTGCAATGCCTAAATGGAACAATAAAACCTCACAGTAGGACTTTTGTCAAAGTTATTTGACAGGGAACAAGACCAGCTGCAGAAACTTCTGCACAAAGAGAAACCTCAGTCATATCCCTAGATATAACATTTCTCAGCACTATCCCTAGATATAACATCTTAAACTTTTTGCAGCATTTTAATTCTATCTAATATAATTCAGGCATCTTTACTGGACTGATGCTGGGACAAATCGAATTGAGGTAGCAAAGCTAGATGGACGGTACAGGAAGTGGCTTATCTCCTCTCTACTGGATCAACCAGCGGCTATAGTTGTGAATCCCAAGCTTGGGTAAGCATTTCAGGACTTCAAGGAGTTCTGTGACATAGCACACAACACGCTAGACAAAACACAACAACAGGTTACAGGAGAGCTTTTACCTTAATACCTGAAAAGACTGAGGAAGACTATGTGTTGCTGTTGATGTCCATACAAATTTCAATTTGCTTCAAATTTCTATCCATGCACTGACCGCAGGGAATTTTTAAATAAGGGAATGTATTTCAGGGTCAGATTTCAAGAGGGGCCTGGTCTGGTGTTACACCAGAGGCTCAGAGGTCAAACTTCTGTGTCTGAAACTGTAGAGCCTCAACATATGACACTGGTTCCTTAGCATGCCTATTAAAGATCTCTTTCCTAAAACTCTGCCTGCCTATCATATTACTTATTACTGACGAAACAGGAAAAACTGTGGGAATATTTTCCTATTTATTCAGGCTACAAAAACCAAAGAAACATCATAATCATCCTTTCTTTGATTATTTGTTTTGGCCTAAACCAGTCACCATTTTGTATTCAGCATCACATGACACATAAATAAGGGCCGATCCAGCAAAGCACAGTTTTTCCCCACCGCCTCTCTTCTTTTGTGCAGGAGGAGTAAGTTACTTCATCGCTTTTTGGGTGCAACTTAAATCTTCTCTTGTGCTTGACCATCTCTGCTGGTGGGCTGGATGGTGGTGCCCTGGCTCCACCTACTCCTTGTTCCTTCCCATCTCCTCCGTAACCCCTTGCTCCCAGGGGACAGTATCAGGCACACGGCCCTTTCTGTGCCCAGAGTTGTAATCTGGGCAACCCTAACATGAATGCACAGAGGTGGGGGGAGTCATTCTCCTGTACTCAGCTGCACTAGGGCAAAGTGGAGGTTAGCCCCTAGGTGGTACCTTTAAAGTCAATGGGGCCACATGTTGGAGTAGGGGCTGCAACATGCTTGTTTGCTGTTCTGCACTGGTTACCTTTGCAGCAATTTTCACTATGTATTAAATGGGAAGCAGTATAAATACATTGGCATGTGTAACATGTGGAGGTAACGCATGGCATGGGTCAAACACTCAGATGGAGAAAATTGGTGTAGGTCCACTGAAGACAAAGGAGCTGTGCTGATTTATACCAGCTGAGGCTGGTGCCCAGTGGAAGCTGCTGAAAACCCTTTTTCCTGAATGAGCCTGTTCGAATTGTATCTGTGACTGCCCCCTCCACCTGAGTGCTCCAGATACAGAATCTCTCTTTTCACCTTTATTTTCCAGTTTGTTCATTTATAAAAATCTGCTTATCTGTTGAGCTCTGTATATGTTTTTCCTGATCCCAGTCTGCAGATCAGGAGTTACCCAACCACTGTTTGTTGAATCCTACAACTTAGTTATTCAGTGATGTCCAAGAAAACAACCCCAAGCACCAAATTCTAAGCCATTTTAAATTCTAGTTATACTCTTGTAGGCTTATGTACTGGACTGATTGGGGGAGGCAGCCAAAGATTGAACGTGCCTGGATGGATGGACAGCAAAGGCAAACGCTGGTTTCTGAAGACCTTGGCTGGCCCACAGGCCTTTCTATTGATTATCTGAACAATGACAGGCTCTACTGGAGCGATTCTAAAGAAAATATTATTGAATCCATGAGACCTGATGGAACAGACAGAACCACTGTATTACACGGAGGTATGACATTAGCATGAATATTGTATGTATTTCTGGTCTGTAAAATAAATGTGAATGTAGGGCCAGATTTTCAAGTACTCAGATGTCATAACTGGGGCCAAATTTTCAAAAAAGCTCAGCTCCCAATTAGGCACCTTATTAAGAACAAAACTTGGTTGAATTTTACATTCACTTTGCATGCGGGTAATGACTCTACAAAGCAGTGGAGAATTAGGTCCACTGGGATTAATTTGCATGAACAAAACAGACAGGGTATGGCACAAAATGGTTGGATTAGTGCTATTTTACGTGAGTTGTTACTCAATTTGCAGGTACGGTAGCCTACTCCTTTCAGTCATGTGATGACATTTCCATCAATACAAATGCAAGTGGTTAATGAATAAAATACTTGCTTCAAGAAGAAGAATAGTTGGCTCATCTATGATACTAGGTATTCTTTGCTAACTGATCATTATTTTGTTCCTTTGAGAAGTCAGCAGTCCGTACAGCCTTGATGTCTTTGAAGGCCATTTATATTGGATTTCTAAGGAAAAAGGCGAAGTCTGGAAGGAAGATAAATTTGGAAAAGGAGAAAAGGTGAAAGTGCTGACTGTAAACCCTTGGCTCACTCAAGTACGCATCTATCATCAGCACAGATACAATCAGTCAGGTAATCACTAGTCTTGGATGTTCTGTTCTCTGTCATCTGGAAACTGCTATCCAAAAGCCGTAACAATGTCTTCAGGTAGCCTGGGAATGAGCAGATCTCTCAGCGCATGAAGTACATATTATGAAAGCATAAAGATAGAACTGGGATAGACAAGTGTATTAAATATATATAGTGGGGGGGGGGGGGATATATAAAATAAAGCAGGGTTAAACAGAAGAACAGTACATTTCTCTTTTGGAGAGATTTAGTACAAAATTATGACTGAGTCCATTTTCCCCATCCTACAGCTCCTATGTTGGATGCAGCAATAACTTAGGCTTGCACTCCAAAAGCACAAAGTGCAGATCACTCACTACTACCTCCAGCAGAGACCGCCTCTATCTAATGCAATGGCAAGTAATGGCAGGGATGCCCAGAGACAGTTCACAGTACTCTAGCATGCTCCTCCTAGAAGGCTCATCTGCACTACACACCAGTGTTTGCAGTGTGTAGTGTACTTGTAGCTACATGTCTCAGTGAAAGACTCCAGCAGCAAAGAGAGTCTTCAGCTGCTCCCTGCTGCTAAAAACCTCTCGCTGTGGTGAGGAAAGGCTCTGGCAAGGGGAAGTCTCCGGCAACGCGGAGCTGGTGGAGCCTTTCTCCACTTCCTCCCACATGCCAGAGCCTTTCCTTGTGGCTGGAGTCTTTCCCTGCAGCAGGGAAGAGCGCCAGCAGTGGTGAGCTGGCCAAAAGAAGCATGCAGTGTAGATGTACCCTTAGGTGACGTGCTCCATGGTGCTCAGGAAATGTGGATGCTCTGTTTCTTCACCTCCTTGTGCACTCTTGGTTCTCGAGCTACAATTTAGCCCTTACAATGAATGTAAAAGACGACAGACAGAAGATTTTAATATAAAATACAATATTTATGAGTTGCCTGGGTTGTTTTACATGTAGAAAAGCACTCTGTTTAGAGTTTATTACTGTAACAATCAGGAGCAACTTTACTGTTGAAAAATCCCCTTTCTATGTCTCAGAAATGCTGCTAGATTGCTTCTCCAGTTAACCTTTGTCACATCTGCATTTCAGTGCCTAATCCTTGTAAAGATGTCTGCAGCCATCTCTGCTTGCTGAGACCAGGGGGATACACTTGCACTTGTCCACAAGGGGCTCGTTTTATAGAAGGCAGTGCCACGGAGTGTGATGCAGGTAGAGTGAATTATCCAACTGCAAATGGAACCATTGATTGAGTAGTATTTTCCTTTAATATGTAATTCTGATTCAAAGGGGGAATGTATATCTCTTTTCCATGACTGATAAAACAGTCTTGAATTAGAAATACAAATTGGGAAGAAGGTGCTTCTGTGATTAAAGCAGGAAGCCAGGACAGGTGAGTTCTATTGCCAGTTGTACCACTGACTTGCTGTTACCTTGGGCAGATCACTTATCTTTTCTGTACCTCAGTTTCTTCATTTGTAAAATGGACATAATAACATCAACTCTATAAAATTTGCCAGGTTTCAGGCCCAGCTGTGAAACAGGCCATGGCTCATGAAAACGATTCACCAAGTGTACTGCTGTCTCCAGAGAACCCTGAATTTTGTAAATCAGATTTGGATCTCAACTTTCTGACTGGCTATTGTCTCCAATGAGTTGAACCAGAACTCCAGACCCAAACAGTCTTGAACTCTGGGGAAGTCAGAATCCAAATGTGGATATCAACTTTGTAGCCTGTGACTATATCTGTTAGGTCCTGTGTGCATTACAGCTATAGCCCGGAGACCAACTTACAACATGGTTACAGATGGCGTGTAACCTAACCACTAGAGCTGGTAGCAAATTTTCCGGTGGAACATTTTTTCCATAGGAAAATGCCAATTTATCAAAAGCAAAATGTTTCACAGAAATTTCAATTTTGGCAAAATTTTGTTTTTTGGGGAAAAACCAGAACATAGCATTCCAAATAGGTCTAAACATTGTCTTTTGGCCTTTTCAGATTAGAACAGTTTGATTTTTTGTTTTAAAATGGCTTTTTGTTTCAATTAAAAAATACTTTGATGTTTACAACAAAATAGGAACAAAGCATTTCAATTTTATCAAAACATTTCCATCAACCGAAAACAAATTTTCTTTTAAACTCATTTTGTGGGTAACTGGAATTTTTTGTTTCATTCTGTTTTGGAATGGAACAAATTTGAAATCATGGAATTTTGCATGAAATAATATCCAACTCCCACCCAGCTGTACCAACACTCTAGAGGTTGGCAATCCAGGGTGTTGTCCTGGCTGATGGATATGGTTGGCATCAGCTATGCTACAAGTTTCAGCCATGTGCAGCCAGATTCTTTGATTCGGTTATAAACCATTTGTGTGTATACATTAGTTTAAACGGGACCTAGGAAAATGAATCTGTGTTTGACAAAATGCAGATTTTGTTTACAGTTCTGCTCTTTTTTATCTTGTAAAAATCAGTAAACATTTTTGTAAAGTACAGATGAGACAGGAAACCAAGCTCAAAATATATTGAGAGATCATTTACAAGTAAGTGGCAGATAATGCAAACCTTTTAAACATAAGAATTCAGTGCTCAGTTGCAGAATTGCACCAGATCACACAATGCTTTCAGGAGCACCTGGGAAGCACAGTTGCTGTGCTTTCCACGAGCACCCATCCACAGCTGGTACAAAGAGGTATGGGGCCACAAGCATGCTCCTATCTACCTCTGTCCTCAGTAGATAAGATGGAGGCAATGTCCAGGAGACACTTGCACTTTGTGTGTGAGGGCTGCCATTTTGCTTAGCTGCTAACTGAGGTTCCAGATGTTCTCTTCTTTTTGCACCCATGGAGTTTAGGTTATAGCCCAGTCTGGTTGATAGCACCTCATCACAACAAAAAGTACAGAAGATGAGTCAAACATATCCTAGTCTTCTTTGCACCTTGATGGGCAATGTCTATAATAAAGTAATCCTTGTGACACTACATCTGGGTTACTTCTCTACAGCTAATCCATCTGCAGGACTAAGAATGAACATTGGTAAGACTGAGGCTATGATAGCAGAGGGAGGAGAGCCCACCATGAAGGATATTAAAGGCAGAGAGTTTAGAAGAATGAAAGAATGTAAATACCTTGGTCAATGATTGCTGGTAATCGTGCCCTCCCGAGTCATGCCCAACATTGTACCAAAGCTGCTTTCTGCAAATGGTGGGAGCTGACAGCAGTTATCTGTGATTAAAAAAATTTAAGTACTGGATCATTTCCAGGCAGGCCCAAGAGATATTTTAGTTTATCACTGCATCTCATTAGTAACTAGCACTAGTTTGTTTTGTACTTTGGAGCAAAAGCTTTGCAAGTTGCTTTAGCTACATCTTATGACAGTGATTTGCTGTTTATTGCTCACAGCACTTGCATTTGTTACTCTTCATTAAATTGCTTTAAAATATTTTGGCCAAGGATAAAAAAAAAAAAAAAACAGGTCAAGATTTGGTTTGGAAAAAAATAATTGTACAGCAAAAGGTATTTTACAATATTAGGCACAGTGACTCAATTTATTGTTCCTCTTTGGAACTTTGCTTTAAGCTTTTCTTTACTATGTAAATACACAAGTTCGGCTTAACTATTTAATTATCATGTCTGTCAGTTTTTTTTTTTTTTTTTTATCATTTTCCTAAATTAAGGCCTCTAGTCGGAAGCATGGACTTAGCCCCAAATCTGGGATTCCTATTCAAGATAAACTACCATTGACTTGAGTAGGCATTTTAGTTGAGTAAAGGTTTCAGGAATAGACTACCTCCTACTTCTAGTAGTTAAACTTTTATGGCCCATATAGTATAGCTAGGTTGTAAGCGTGAGGAAGAAAGAGTCAAAATGCATCTTTCATTTATAGGCAATAAAAGCATAGAGGACTCAGACCTTTTCCATAATATTTATACCATGCTTTTTGGTGTGTAGATTTCCTGAAATTCTATTTTAAGTCCACTAAATTTATACTTTAGAGAACCTTACTCTCTTTTTGAAGATCTTAATTGGTTAAATATCAAAACATCATAAGAATCTCTGTGAGTTTCTCTTTAAAAACTTATCAATCCAATGCACCTTCGGGCCAATTCAGGCAAATGTTGCAACCTCAGGAAGGGCCTGAAGAGAGGTTGAATGCTAGCATGATGTTTAATGGGCTCCAATGCTGAATAATGGGGAGCCTGAGCTGCTTTGTGCTGACAGAGCATTACGGAAATAACAATTTGAGACTCCTGGGATTTGGGATTTCTCCCCTTTTGTCATTATCCTAACTGGGCACATCGTAGGTTCCCTTATCCTGTTTAAAAGCAAGTTTCCAATCATGATTGCCCTCATTCTCTCAAAAATAAGTGCATAATTTCTGGACAAATCACTTAATGCCCATCAAAATCCCCCAGGTGGCTTGAAGAGGAGTTTGGACAGATGAGGTAGGATAATGTTGCATTCGGAATTTTGAGCCCTGCAGGCAGGAAACAAGAGATTTGTTTGAGCTGACCCTGCTGTGTCCAGAACTTTCCACTTTCCAGTGTTAAAAGCAGACAC
Organism: Emydura macquarii macquarii; assembly: GCF_026122565.2. NCBI lineage: Eukaryota > Metazoa > Chordata > Testudines > Chelidae > Emydura > Emydura macquarii. Next base: position 76,708,146 of record NW_027131390.1, read on the forward strand.
TGCAGTGTCCAGAACTTTTCATTTACATTTCTTCATTGCACATGCAAGAGAACATATGGAAAACTACACCTTTCTTGTTGCTGCTGACCCATTTTTAGTGAATATTATGCAAGAACAGAAGTTTTACCTGGATTAAAAATGTTATTTTGGGCAGATAGTAAATATAGTAACAACCTACATCCCTGGCATTAAGAGCAATATTTTAAAAAAGCTGCATCTGTGTTAGACTTTGCAAATGTCAGCACACACTCAGTTGGGGGGGTAATTGCATGCACAAAATTACAAGCCTGGTTGAAATTTGGCCCTAAAAATACATTTTAAATAATTTGCATGGTAGCGTATGCTTTGCTGAGTATGGCTTATTAACACATGCATGGCTTTCAATTTCTGCAGCCATTGAATCCCCTCCAACAATGCCACCAGCATGCAGGTGTATGTATGGAGGAACATGCTATATTGATGAAAGTGATCTTCCCAAATGCAAGTAAGTCAACATTGTAATGATCGTAGGTCAGAGATTGCTGGTGTAGCATTACAGTAGAGTTCAGTTCTTCAAAATGTAGTTATAATGATGCATTAACAGAAGATCTAACACACTGATAATAACATATTTGTAGCAATGGTAGGAAAAATGCACATGACCATAAACATTAACAACTAAGTAGTTTGAAACGAAATGGTTTGGAAAGGAATAAAAAAGCCATAAAGATTTCCAGCACAAGCTACAAAATAAAGGTAAATCTGGTGTAGAGGGAGGAAAGAATAGTAAATGCACAGAGAGATGAGCCAGTAGGTGCTGCCGATGCTCCACGGAAACCAAATTTCCAAACTTTAATTACTCTAGTTTCTGACTCAGCATTACTGTGTCTATTTCTAAGCAGATAACTGGCATATTATCTTTACAGTCAGTGAAACATGTAATTACTAAGAAGTGAATTGAACTCTACAGCCTGTCGGTAAACATTACAGCATATAATAATAAAGCTTACCCACTAGACTTAATAAAAGACAGACAGACAAACTGTCTCCCTTATATTCACAGGTGTTCTTATGGCTACACGGGAAATTATTGTGAAATAGGATTGTCAAAGGGAGTGCCTCCTGGAACAAGTAAGCTTCAAGTATATATTAAACTTGATAACTGAGCTAAGGCATGTGTAATATCAGTTTAAGGTCAACCTTACACTTCTGACAGGGCTCTTCTTAACTTGGAGCTATGCTTGCTTTAATGTTTACTTACTCTTCTATCTCTGGTAGCAGCAGTAGCAGTGTTGCTGACAGTCATTCTAATAATAATAATTGGAGCATTGGCAGTTGGAGGATTCTTTAACTACAGACGGACGGGCTCCCTCTTACCAGCACTTCCCAAACTCCCAAGGTATGTTTCACAATGCAGGTTGTTGATTGGAGTCTGTGAATCAGATGTTTACATTTGTGCCTGGATGTTTCTTAAGGATATGATATATCTAGTATACACTAGTTCTACAAACACAAGGGAAGTGCAGGTTAAAGCAATTCCTAAAGATTTCTGCTTCCAGTTAATAACAAAGCTCGTTATATCTGACAACAATGATTACCATATTGTCACACTACTCTGGGCCCCAAATTAGTTTTCAGATAAATAAATACAGATTTCAGATAAATAAACTTCAGAAAATAAATATAACAGGCTTTTTAACTGATCTGATATCAGACTGGATATTCAGTTCAAAGAGATATGAAAGACTGATGATTAAATGTTTATTTTAATTATTTTATCAAAGTTTGTAAGAATACAACTTTGGCAAGTTAGTTACAGAAACTCTTTAACCATTAGAAGGCTGAGCTCTTCTGTAATGTTGCAATCACCTGGAAGGAATGCTATGTGAGTAGGAGATGCAGATGTGCCAAATACCCACATTTCATGTTTATGTGAGACAGGAGACCTCTGTCAGATCACTGGCCGCCTCAGAAGCACAGCAATCCAGTGAAACTCAACTTCATGAATTTTTTTTTAAAGTTTGACATTTTAAAGTGAAAGAAGGGAGATGAAGAAAATACATCTAAAAAGAAGGGGCTCAGAGCACAAGCAGATTTTTAAACATCTTTGAAAATATATGTTTTATTTAAAACATTTATTCTTTTTACCTTTCAAATGAAAAATTGGTTCTAGAAGTATGTCAGTGAGAAATGACAACTTTAGCTTTCAGCTGCAGCACAAAGCAGTGTGTGTGTGTATGTGTGTGCGTGCTACACTACACATACAGTGTTTGAACCAGTGTAAATATAGTGGGTTCCAAACCATTATAATTAAGTCAGTGCAACCTGTAATGTGGACCTGGACCTAGATATATAAATAAAAAAGTGTTTATACTGGTATACCAAAACAAGCAACCCCCACATAAACACTCCTATATCTATTGTAACTGCATCCACACTAGTGATTGCACTAGCTTAATTATATTGGTTTCTCAGCTGATACAGTTAAATAAGTGCAAAAACTGTTGTAGACCACCCCTGAGAGAGAGAGAATATTAGACTTCTACCTGTTGTTTGCTGACAGTAATATTCTGTTTCTGCGCTGTTTCATGGAAATGATCATTGCATCACCAGATATGAAGTGAAAATTTTAAAACACTTACCAGGCTTTTACCAGTGGCAATTTCCCTGAAAATGGGGTCCACTGAAATCGAGTTCTAAATCATATTCCTCTAACTAGTGATTCTCATTTTTAAATCTTTTTCCATGAGTATGGCTTAGTGCTAAAATCTGTCTTTGCCCAACTCCTTTTTAAAAGGCTCTCCCTCTGTAAAACACTGTTTCAGTGCATCTGGTCACATCTTGTGTTAGCTGGCAGTTCCAGCAACTAGAAGAGCCTGCTATGGACATCTAAAGGAATTCTCTTTTTGCTCAATTCATGGGGCTTGTCTTTACACTAAAATAATAACCTGAATGCTGCTCCTAACTTTAATCCAGTCCACACACAAAAATCCTTATTTGGAGTGTGGTGGTGCTTTTTAACTTGGAATGACAAGCCCATCAGAGGTTCTAGTCTAAAGCTCAAGATAGCACAATTCATTAGCTATTAACACAACCACTCTGCAATATGGACACAGTCTGGCTGGCTCCACTTCAGTGCCGCTAGTGCTCCAGTGCTTTCTCACAATTCTCCTGAAAGGACAGACAAGTTGTCACACAGTTCATTGGGAAACAAATCATAGAGCGGCTCAGCTTACTGCAAAGAGCTATGGGATATGCCCTCAGAAGTCAGTGCCACACATGAGTGAGGTCAGTGCCAGTGTGGACTGAGCAACTTTAATGTTATTCAGAAGCGTGGCTGCTCTCCGTCAAGCAAGGTTATCTTGAGAGAAGTAACTCAAGTGTCAATAACCTGAGTTAACTCTACAGTGAAGGCCTGTGTTTTAGGTGCTGAAGGTCTAGTGTTTGACCACTGCTAATATCTTCATGTGTAAGGTCACAGTTCCTATTACTTAGAACTGACACTGTTCTTATTACCTGATTTCTCAGATCGCTCATACAATTGCAAGCCTAAATTGCACCTGCAGTTATCACAATTGCATGTGCAAATTGGGCATTTACATGAAAATACCCATGAGGAACCTAAATGGTTAATTGTATGCACAGACACCTAATATATACACACAATTGCTGAAATTTTATCCACCAGTTAGATAGGCAATGGTAATGTGTACGCATTGGGTGTTCGTGCTGTGGAAATCTGGCCCTAAAGATTTAATAAGAATTGTATTATTGAATAGTAAAATGATTTCAAAAGACCATGGATTTACGAATTTGTCAGGAAAACAAAATTGAAAATAAATCTAACAAAATTGTAGTCAGCATCCTTTTTTTTAATGACTCAGTACATCTTATATAGAACCAAACCCTGAGTTTCTTATTCCTTACTCAAGGCAGAACTCCCATTGTGTTCAATGAGAGGTTTGCTGAAGTGAAGAGTGAATAAGGCTTCTGGAGTTGGCCCATAGAGAGAATAAGTTTCAAATTTCTGAGCAATGATCACACAGAGCATTTGATTTAAAAAGTTACTGTCCAAATAATTGATTTTTATTTTTGAAGTTTAAGCAGTCTTGTAAAGTCCAGCGAAAATGGCAATGGGGTGACGTTCCGATCTGGAGCGGATGTGAGTATGGACATCGGTGTATCTGGTTTCGGAGCTGACTCTGCTATCGACAGAGCAATGCAGATGGTATGGCTCAATTCCAAAATGATATTTAACATATTTCTTTTGTTTTGTTGTTTTGTGTATCACACGGAAGCATTTTGTACAGAAAGACAATGAGATGATAAAAGCACTATAGAATAGAAGTGAATGCTGAAATTTATTTCCAGAATTAGGTTACTCTAAAGAAGTGAAAACAAAGACTGTTCTCTGAGAGAATATACTTTTATCAAGATTTATGCGGTACAAATTAAATTAATTACTCTGGAAATGCTTCAGTATATGGTTGGGGAATGAATGGGCACTTTAGTCCTGTAATACTACAGATATTACTAGATCTCCGTGCAAAGGCCTTAGAGTCCTTGGGCGTCTTGAAGAACGGATCAAAATGTGCAAGTTACAAAGGTTCCTGCCTCCCGCCCCCAGTGATGTTATACGTAACTGAGGCTTCAGATATATTATTCAGAACCAGATACAAGAAATAAAACTTTGTGCAGCAGGCTGTAAACTTGTGAAATTCACTGCTGCTGGAAGTCTGTGCAAAACCTGGATATTTCTGTTGGTTTTTGAGACATGTCAGATTTTATCCAGGCAGATGTATTGCTGTGCCTGAGAAACAGCACAGTGTTTTGAGGCTTACATGGCAAGATTTTGCTATGGGAAAAATTATGATTGACCCCTGCAGGCCCTTCCACCATCATGCAGAATCCTGGGCAGACTCACTTCCTGCTGCCCCTTCCCAGCTTCCTTGGGTTCCCTGTTGCAGATGTACCTTTCTTCAGGAGTGCTTTGTCTGTCAGCTGTCCCACTCCTCTCCCTACCTCCAACCAGTCTTCTCTCATTGAGTGAGAGCCAGAGATCTCCTTCCTGGTCTGGCTCTCACTGAGCCAGAGTCAGCCCTTTTAACTTCTCCCTCCAGATTTGACACTTACTGCAGGTGTACCGGACGTGAGGCTGATTGCGCCCACAGGCTCTCATTTACTTGCAGACCCAGTGTACCACTAGTACCGCTAGTCCTCCAGGGCCTTCCCATAATGCCCCCATATGCCCAGAAAGGACAGACAAGTTCTCCTACAATTCACTGGGAAAGAATTCATAAAGTGGCTCAGCTTACTGCTGAGGAAAAAACCGGAGGGCTTTGTCCCGAGAAGTCTTCGTGCCACACATAAGAGAGCTGAGTGCCAGTGTGGACACAGCAGCTCCACTTCTATTTCACAGTGTGGCCACTCTCCCTTGAGCCAGCCAATGCAAGTGCCAATACCCTGAGTTAAATTTGCAGTAAAGACATAGCCAGATAGTTTGTGGCTAGCTAAATCCAAAACAGAAAGTCACGTATCAAGATGCTGCAAGACTCTGAAACCATTCAGACTGGATCCTCTGCATCACTATGGTCACTTGAGAATCCTCCAGTGCTGGGGGAATCCTCAGGTGCTGCAGAGCTGCCGTAGTGATTGCTGTACCACCCATACCTTCCTGGCTGCTGGAAAGGGATTGTGACTGGGGGAGGAAGGGTTCTAGTTGTGGCCAGGGCAAACCTATCCCCCAGCAATACATGGCAAACCAGAGCAATGCTTTGGGATCATCAGCATTGTTTAGAGAGGCCTTCATGTTGCTCTACTCTGCCCCAGGGGACTAACCCAGCGCTCAGCCAGACAAACATTAAACACTGTTTCTGTCAGCATCTTTATACATCTGCCTGGAGCACCTTAGCCACTGTTCAGGCCTGGCACAGTATGTGTGAAGCAGCTGCAATTTATACTTCTTGCTTTGCAGAAATGCAAAATGGCTTATTTCTACCGTAATTCATATGTTTTTAAATGAGCAGATAAGCTTGTGTTTCTTCTGCAGAAATACAACAATCTCCCTGATGGGGTAATGTGAATTGATCCTATTCTTTAATATTTCAGATACTAATTGTCAATTTGTATGTCATTTTGAAGCCTGTACGGTGAAACGTCTGTTTGGGGATTATGCTTCCTTTGACATTTCCTTGCTCTTGAAGGCTTGATTTGTGGAAGCCACCCTGCCTCTTTGTAACACATTTTGAGTACATTATTTAAATGTTTCTTTTTTGCCTAGCTATGAAATGGACTGTGAGCCATCATTATGTGCTCAGGATTTGAACATGATGTACTCAGAGGTGATCTTGTAGACAATTAACAAGTTATTGTGTGGAATAATGCATGGTAAAGTTACACATTGAGTTTCATCTGTGCCAGATCCTGGGTATATTTTTACAAAAACAAAAATGTATTTCTCCCTGAGGTAAAGGATTAGATTACGAAGTGCTTTCAGTGTTGTTTGTGTATTATACTATGGATTTTTTTCACAGAATGAAAACTTTGCAGTGGAGTCAGGGAAGCAGCCAATCACATTTGAAAATCCAATGTACACAACCAGAGAAAGTGGAGCCTGTGTAGTGAATGTAGCTCAGCCTACATGTGTAAGAAAGAAATTGAGTGTTGCTTTTCTTCCTTCATTCTCCTTACGTACCTTGTTCCTCTTCGATGCATTGGATCTTTCTTTCTCCAGTTTTGTTTTTTTCATTATAATATCCTTCCTTGTCTTCCTTTTTCTTATCATTACTAGGCTCTGTATAATCCTTTGTAACCATTTTTACAAACAGGTAACAGCATCTAATAGCGAGGAAAGTGAGAATTTTGAAAATCCTGTCTACTCTGCTGCAATATCTACTAGTGCACAACAACCACCAGCAAGTACAGACACGGCACAGGTAACACAATGGTGCTTTAAACAAAATGTAGAACAGTGCTAATTCATTGCTGTTTTGTTCTACGTCTTTGAAAAACCTTCAGCGCTGCAAACCCAGAGCACTGTTTTATTTGTGGTCAGTGTTAGGAAATCTGAACTCTCACACTTAATGCAGAGAAGATGTGCAATATAATTTTCACTTTTCATAAAATAATGAAATTGACACATCTCACTGCACAAAGTCCAACTAATCAGGTTTTATATGACAATAACAAGACTGCAGTTCATCCTCTCTGCTGTTGCTATTCCAGCATGCAAGCTCTTCTTCAACCTTATGAACAAGGATTTTGGCAAAAAGCATCTCTGCAAATGCAGATCAGTGTCCTCTTCCCTTGTCCATCTCAATAGCCCACTCCATGTTAGTCTATTTACAGTCAATGCAGAGTTTGCCTCTTCATTGCCCATGAAGTGCAGAGATCATGCTATGCAACTGCTCCACCCAGGCACAATTCCAACACTGCACTGCCGTAGGGATTAAATGGTAATTTAGGGTATGTCTGCGCTGCTGCTATAATTTATTGAGTTTTATTTCTTGCTAAGACTGTTTCAGCCTCAGATGGCGTCACATGTTCTCTCTGTTTCTCTTCAGCACTGGCTATACTTGTGACACTGAAAGTGCATTTGAATGGCAGCATTTGTACCTCTACCATGAAGAACCTACCAGGGTTTCCATTATAACCCTCTCTTTTCAGGGGCTTCTATCAGCCTGGCAGTTGCAGTGTAAGAAGGGAGCTCCTCAGCTGGTGTAAATTGCCATAGCTCTGTTGACTTCAGTGGAACTATAACAACTTTCACCAGATGAGGCTCTGCTCCTCCCACCCCTCACCTCCCATCCTCTCCAGAGAAGTGATATTTTTTAACAAACATTCATAAAAATTCCTACTCAATTATACCTGCATACAAATAGTAGCTCAATTTTTCATAGACAGCAATGCTAGCATCTGATCTAAAATAACTGAAATCTGATTCACTGCAATGAAAATGTGAGCAAGAGGTTTAGCCATTGTGTAGTCTAATCATGTTTTTATTATTCCACTTATAACCATAACAGCATTAAAAACTGCAATTTCATGCATCGCCTGCATACAGGACACTTGTTTCAAGGATTGTTGAGTATATTCAGTGTTGAAGATCAAAGAATCTTCTCATCTAGGCTAATCTTGTGATTCCTGGAAGTCACATTATTATTTATGAGACTACATAGAAGCAAAGACTATATTGCCTTACATTTTGGAGAATCGTATCTGTTCAGGCCATCGCTTACATAAATTATCCATTAAGGCTCACTATGAATTTCAATGGGCATGTACCAGAGAATATTTTGCTGGCTGCATGCCCGTTGCTAAGGAAACGATAACAAAGTGCATATTACTGAAGTTTTCCTGAGAGCCAGAGGAAGTCAGTTAAGGCAGTAGGGATGGGGCTTTGCAAGCTTATCTGGTGAGTGGACTGAAGGGCTGAGTGCTTAGCTTAGGTGCTAAGTTACCCTCCCATTGAGTTGACAGCATGCACGAGAAAATGCTGATGCAGCAGAATGATAGAATCCCTGCTTCTCTGGAAACTGAAGCTAAGAGAAATCCATTTAATGACTTCAGTTAGTGGTATGGCTTTTATTTACAGGGCAGCATTCTTTTAGGTCCTGATTCTAGAGGTTGCTTTTTTGTGACTGGACCCCAGTGCCCATGCAGAGCTCACTGCAGGGATTTGTATCCCTGTATATACTTAAGTGTTGATCAGTCGTTATTGTAACTTCTCATTTTATAATTTCGCACCTGGTTTTTCTTTTCTATTTGATTTGTGTGGAGTCCATTTGTCGTGTTAGTCTCCGTGAATAAATGTTGTCATTTGATCTGCTGTTGTCTTACCTTGTGGAAACTGGTTTAGTTAAAATAACAACAGCAATTGCCTTATTAGATAGAAAACTGGACCGGAACCCAAGAGAACAGGGTTCTGTTCTCCTGCTACCAGTTTTCTGTCTTGTATGTTTAGAATATGAGTTCTTTGAGGCAGTGTTTGTACAGTGCCTAGGACAGTGGGTCCCTGGTTCCAGTTTGGGGCCTCTACTGTATTACAAATAAACAAATAATGCTAACCGTAAAAGGAGGGTGATAGGGAAATAGTCAAAGATGAGAATATTTGAATGACTTTATTGAATATTAAAAGGTACCATTAGCCCGTATGGTGACTTAAAATAAAAATTAATTGGGTGGTAGTGAAAACCAAATTTATTTTCCCTGTACTGAAATGATCCACTGAATTTCATTTTGTGGTTGGTTGATTAGTAAAGGATCAGAGGCAATGTGAAGAATAATAAATACTAGCCATTTCCAATACAATTTGTGAGTTCATCTGATGTTTTTTTTTCTGATGTGCGTTAAGAAAATCCCAAACAAACAGTGCCTACGCTCTCTTAAGGAGAAATTAAATTTTTAGACACTTTCACTGTGTTGTTACGTTTTTTGTTTCTTCTTTTGTGGATGGGTTGTCATCTTAACAATTGTCAAAGCACTTAGAATCTGTGATAGGCTTTAAAAAAATTAAATCAAGAAAAACCAATTAAAAAAATAAATACATAAATAACAAAATGGTGATGGGATGAACATTTTGTGAATAAAATCCCTTTCCTGATATAGCCAATAGAAAATGCTATTGAAAACCCTTCCAACAATGGCATTATCATTTTGCAAATAAAATGGGAGAAAACTGTTCAGTTAAAGAGTTTATTAGTAAAGTTCCATTATTTTTATCTTTCAGGAAACAAAGTGGAGTTTCTTCAAAAGAAAACTGAAACGAAGCACTAATTTTGAAAATCCAATCTATGCAGAGGTAACTTTTAATTGTATCACACTCCTTCTCAGTCTGCACTTTTCACCTCGCTCACGAGAGGGGTTGGTTCTTGTGATATAGGAAACATGAATTAACATTTGTTTTCATAGTGTAAAGACTACGGGTAAGACTCTGGCCTGTATCACTAAGAGGCACAGCACAGAGCGTGCAGCACGGGGAGAAGGATCTGAGGTGGTTTTAAAGCCACAGTGGCAACCTCCCAACCTTAGGCTGTTTTTGGGGCTGATGCAGCAGCTGGCATAAGCCCCCAGAGCTATCTAAGTTACAACCCCTCTGGGCTGCCCTGTAAGCCACATCACTGCCCAGAATCTCTGAAGAGCTGTAAGCTGTGGCCCTGCTTCTAGCTCTCCCCTGTATCCCTAGCCTACCCTTGGCATGCTTGTGAAGGGGTGCTCATAAGGCAACCTTACAATGATCTTCTGTAGTGCCTGCATCAGGGGATTTTCCCATGGCTGGATATAGGCTTTAAGGGCCCTTTTACCCAGCATAAAGGGGCCGGATCAAGAGTCTCACACTGTAGGTAAAATTGTCAAGAGTTCCTGAGTGATTTAGGAGCCTAAGTCCTATTTTCATAAGTGATTTAGGCATGTAGGGGCTTAAGTATCATTGAAAGTAAGTTCTTCTCAATCACTTAGGAAAATGTGACTTACACTCCAAGTCATGTAGGTGCTTTTGCAAATTTACCCTGTTTGCCCCGTACTGTAGGAGATAGGAGTGGGAATTAGTAAAGCTAAGGACCCAGTCCTGCAAACACTACTGAGATAATGCCTGCTTCATAAATAGTGCCAGTGACCTCGATAAACATCTACAGTAGCAAGTGTGTGTTACTCATTGTTAAGCACAATGGGTGGTAGCAACTGTTGGCAGGATCAGCTCCTATTAGTTTAATAATTCAGTGTTTGCTCAGCTTTGCTTGCTGAGGTGAATTCAGTGTTTAAATAATAATAGGTGGGCTGGTGGTCAAGGGTGCTGAGTATTCACGCATCTCATTGACTTAACAAGAGCTATGGGTGCTTAGCGCTTCTGAAATCAAACCTATAGTGAATGGTTAATGTTGTGATTGTTTCAGATGGAGAAGGAACAGCAAGGGGACACTGAAAATGCCTTTCACCCCTCTCCTTCTCTGCCTCCTAAGATTACTCTCAAGAGAGACCCACCTTTAGCTTATACAGCAACAGAGGATACATTTAAAGACACCGCCAATCTTGTTAAAGAGGACTCTGTTGTATAACTAATTAATCAGTTAAGGAATAATTAGTGGTCCATTTGCACATATATTTTTTATAAACAGAAGGAAAAAGGTTCACATTCAAATGCTTTATAAAAAATATATGCACCTTTTAGCCGATAGCTAGAGATGTCTGTTGAAGCTATGCCTTGTTTTTTTTGACAAATGCCAACTGCTATTTTTATGAACAATTATCGTGATGTACTATATGTATATCTTTGCACTGAAGCTGTCTGAAAGTAATGTTATAAATATATTGTACATTTGTAAATTTTTGAAAGATTATCTTGTTTGTTGATGTAGCTAATAGAAATCTGTACTGAATTGGTTGTTGCATCTTTAGGGATAAATCTATTATATAAATGATTTTAACTAAAAAAAAATCAAGGTAAATATAGAGGTTTGCTGATTTACAGAAACTTTTAGAGCATGTATTTATAACAGCACCTGCTTAAACATGTATGGGTGCTTCGTATGGGTCTCTCTCTCTGTATATCTCATATTAAACAAAAGATGGAAAATTCAATACAGCATATTTTGGCTGAATAGCTTTCTACACAGAATGTTGTTCTTGCAATATCTTGTCTGTTTGAAATCGAATAATTCTTCTCCAGATCCATAATATATGTACTTTCCCGCTAGGTTCCAATTAAAAGATCCCATTAACAGCATTCAAAGGAAGATTTGATATATTTAAATTTTAGTGCCATTCAGTAATTTCATACTTAATTTAATGGGGGTTTTCTCCTGATCATCAATGGAATAACTCTGTTCTTGGCTCAAGTCTCTGGAAGTCACTTGTATTATTAAATGAAGTAGCTAGCAAAGTACAAAAAAAGCTGGTAAATTTAAAAATGAACCAGCTTTTTTCATGTGAAAAATTGAATTTTTATTGACTATTTATTTCCTGAGGTGGACATTAATAGAAAGGGAAACAGTTTCTACTGATGCAATCTTTGTAGGTCATCTGGTTATTTCCATAACGTTCTATCAGAATATACTGTACATGTTGTTAGCTTTTCCATTAATTAGCCAATTTAGTTTCCATAACATTCAACATTTGAGGAAAGTCTAAGCACCACTGCTGGAATGTATACTCTAGTATGTTATTTAGCATTCATGGCTAGTTATTCATATAACTGCAGATTCCTAAATTTATAATCAATGAGACGTCTGCTGGTTGATTGTTTTATACCTGAGTTCTCAAAATATATGCTATCCCTATTTAGAATGCTTGTTGTAATGACGTTGAAATGTATTTTGATTAGAAAAGATAACTGGAAAATGATGCTGCTGAATAAATCTAATAAATGTGTTATTTTATCAGATTCTTAATCCATAAATTATTGCGTCTAATGCATCATATAAATCTGTAATAATCTGGAGTTTTCAGTTCAGTCTGAAAAAAGCAATGCTTTAGAGAACACTAATAAAAATACTTAATACTTTCCAAACCTTTGAGCCTAATTAAATCAGAACTCTATTGAAGTCCATGTAAAGCATGAGATGAAAATTATTCCCATTTAACATATTAATACTCACAACGTCCCTGCAAAGTATGACATTATTCATGGTTACAGATTGTGAAACTGGGGCAAAGAGACTAACTTGTTGGAGGTAAGAGAAGGAATAGGTGTAATGACTAGGATTAGAGGTGAAAAGTTTCTGGTTCCCAGGCCTGTGCTCTGACTGCACAGCTCTCCAATTCCAGTGAATCACAGGCAGTCAAACTCTGGCTTGTACGCTCCAAAGTGCATATGATACTAGTAATTATATATAGACCTCCCTGGACAAAATACATGCAAGTTAATGCCTCCACTATCACACTGCTCACACTATTGTTAATATACTTCATGAGTTCCTATCGTGCAGTAATAATCTCTGTTCTGATGAGGACAAATGCATGTCACTGTGTTGGTCAGTGTAGGTGTATTAGAGTAACAGATACTTAAAATCACATGCACGAAAATGGGATCTCAGACACGTGTTTGCTATGGCTGTGTTAAACTCCACCTGTTAAATACATTGGACACCTCCAATCAAACAAGTTCAAACAAATGTCTGCAAGAGTCAAATTTTGTCTCCCTGAATCCTTGTGGTACATCTTACTTCTGGAGTCACGTATTTTTCTAATAATCCTGTTCTGTGGGAGTGCTAGCGAAATACCTGGCCAAAGAAACACAGTGTGACAACTGACCTTGTACCTGGATGACATGGCTCTTCCTGGTCTCTGTGTGCCGAGAGAGAATAGGGTTTGCTGCACCGGCTTTATTTCTCCTCCAGCTGGAATAATATTGGTGTAGCTGGCACAGCTTTTGTGTTGGTTTTGAAAGGTATCTTATAAGGTTTCGCTTTGCGTAACACACCCAGTGTTGCTCGAGCCAAACCTTATACTTTGATCTGTTCCCAGTGATTCATGTAACCCATGCGGATGTGATCATGAATTGATTTTAAAGATGGGGCAGAATTGCATATGAGCATGATTCAGAAGATGTACTCCATTCACACATTAGTTGGTTGCAATTTTAACTTAGTGCGTGAGTGCATCTCATTCCCAAAGTTGGCTTGTTATGTTTGTGGTACTCGGTGTGTTGGTTACCGATGTTTATCAGTGTAGGCTGAGTGCGTGTGGCCCTGTGTAGATGCTGTCCCAGCTCTGCGCAGGAAACTGAGACGGCTCTCACGATCGAATGAGTCAACACAACCACAGATTAGCTGAGTAACGAAGGCGCCCAAGCCAGGTTTATTGCGTGCGGCACAATGAGAAACGACTTACAGAGTATCTCTGGGTCAGTTTCATATTGGCGGCGTTACAATGGTCTCGGCCCAACGGCGGGATTTTCCGTTATCCCCTAGACCGGACACCGGTATTCCCTCTGACACCCTCTTTTATACACTGTTACATGCACTTTCGGTCTGCCCCCTTTCACGTAGGTAGTTGTCACCCTCCTGACGTAGTCTAATACCACCTTTTTCCGTTGATTGGCTGATTTGGGCACCGCCACTCCATGTATCATTTCTACCCATCAAAGTGTCATTTCAGAGAGTTAGTATCTTGGTACCTCTTATACCCATTACATATTTTAGTAATATTTTGGTAGTCTTATAACCTTGCAGAATCAGCACTTTCCTATACCAGTCTCAGTTAACTTGAGTGACCCCTTATACTTCTGTTCACTCGGCTTTTTCCATTTAGGCCTTAGCCTGTTTTACAGGCCTTAAGCTCTCACTTCTTACTACATTCCCCCACTTTTTGTCTTTTTATGGGGAGGATGTTTACCCATCGTCCCAGAAAAGCATAATGCATGGACTTAAAGGTAACCCAGTGGGCTAAACACTGATATGTGGTCACCTCCTTTGTTGCTATCCATACATTCATGCCCCATCTGTCCCTTAGTCTGCACATTCCCTCGTACGACTGATGGACAGATTTTATTCCCAATTGTTTTTGGTCCCTTATGGTGGGCATGGGAATGTTAGGTCCAAGACCATTTAGTGGGGTTCAGTAGTTCATGCTGTTGTTATAGTGCTGATACTTTGTATTAAAATATACCTCATAGATATATTAATTACTATAACCATGAATATATGAAATATGATATATATGATAATATATGATTATAAACCTTATGGCATTTGATATGATAATATTGCTGTGACAATGAATATATGAACTATATGATATATGTGATAATATATGATTATGAACCTTATTGCATTTGATATGATAATATATGACTATGAACCTTATTGCATTTGATATGATAATATTGCTGTGACAATGAATATATGATATATGTGATAATATATGATTATGAACCTTATTGCATTTGATATGATAATGTTGTTGTGGCAGTATTGATAGCGAGTTCCATACCTCTTTCCACATGATTTTGGAGGATGGCTCTTCTTGTTTGGTGTCGCATATAGCAGCACATGCCCATCAAAGTAATGACTGTTAGTCCCTGTATTACCATCAATAATACACTGAGTGTTCGGACTATTGGGTGTAGGGTAATGTCTTCTGGGATTGCCCACCAAGGCGTTTGTAATGCACTCTGTACACTATCTATCTCATCCATCTGTTGTTGAATGAGATTTGCTATTGGTATTAGAGATTCCTTACTTCTTGCCACTAAATCATGTATATCTAATTTCAAATGTTCTATTGGAGGGAACATTTCAATTAATAAGCTTTGGATATGTCCAGGGGGAGGAACAATTTCAGTAAGAGTGTTCACACTGCTGGTGGACCAAAAAGCATGAGTTCCAATTTGGATAGTGTTGGTTATTGGTACACAGAATCCTGTCTCCCTTCCAGGGCACGAGTATCCACGTATAGTGAAACTGGAATACCCCAAAGCACATACCACATCATTTGTTCGCACTACTTCATTAACCAATTCCTTTTGTACCAATTGGGCCCAGCCTTTTTTGGTGTTATTGGTGTCAACTGTGGCATAACACTCACAGAGCCACCAGCCTTGCTATAAGATGCATATTATCAATAGTGATTGCATATTGGTCCAACAGTAGGCTACTGATACCTCCTCCTGCTTTCACTGCCTTTCCTATTCCACTTACAATACTATTTATTTTTAAATTAAGATTTTCAATATCTGCTGAATTCCATATGGACATGCCAAGGCCTGAGCCTTCCAGTATAGTTTTTGCAATCTCTTTTTTTTCCCTCTTTGCTGTTCCCATAAGGGATTTTGTGACCCTTTCCAAAATTGTATTTGCATTTCCAATTCTAAATTAAACCAATCTTTAGTCTGTGGAGGGCATTGTTTTGGCATGGTCATACCAGAAACATTTAACTTCAGGGGCACATATATCCAACCAACATTTTCTACCATATATTCTATAGTAGGATGCAAGAATATTCCTGACGTAGGCCAAGGCTGTAAATCTGGGCACTCCTTTGCGGGCAATGCTGTTGGCAGAGGGGTTGTAATTGATGGAGGGGCTACAGTGGTGGTTGGGCAGGTTTCCTCACATACCTGTACATGATATATGCATTTTCGAATATCTGGGGAGAGGGTCTCTGTTCCAGTATAGGTACCCTTATCTTTTTAACTGAACATTCTTTATATAAATAGAGGCGCTCCATCTATCCTCAAGATTGATAAAGGTAACTCTATCCAACCACCCTTCATATGTTTTGGCCACTCCTTTGATATAACTAATCACTGTTTCTCCTCCTTTAAACCAATCAATCCAAACTTCTATTTTTTCTTTAAGCTATGGGTGAATGTTACATTGCAAGGCCAAATTTTCTCCTTCTAATGCTATTATATAGTGTTCCATTACTTGTTGGGTATTGGACAGAACTTGTGGTTGGTTTAGTACCTGTTCTTGGTCCCTGACTATCCTGGTTTTATTTTCCACTGATTTACTGGAACTAATGCTAGAAGGAACAATAAAAACAATAACTTGGTCACAATTAATAACCTCATCCACTTTCCAATAACAAGCATACTCCCCCTCTGTGTCTTTGGTTAATGTTAATGTCTTTTCAATTTTTTGTTGATTTGTCCCCATCTTCTCCACACGGACGTGTTTAGTCTGGCTTATTCCTGCAACAGTCCATCCCCATGCCATCTTTATAAGAAATGGTGAAACTCTGATGGTGTGTTGCCTTTCTTCTGATTGGCATACCAGTTTTACAACAGTTCTATATGAATGACTTTGTCTTCTTGCAGTCAGTGTATCAGGGGGGTTGTTGGAAATCTCTGCTTAGAGATTCCTTACCACAAGGTGTGTCTGGTTCAAATTCTTGGTGTCTGACAACCCGATTACTTCTTGGGTTATTACTACTGCAAGCAATAGTCCTCATATCAAACTTGGGTTCATAACCTGTAAAAACAAAACACAAACAATCGTGTCTCTCTTTTTTTTTTTTTTTTTTTTAAAAGCTTTTGATTCCTAAGGGCAGTGCTTCCAGCAATTCACCCTTTCACTCCTGTCTGGGTCTTTTTAAGACATTCCAGTGCTTCTTCCAATTTTGGGTGCTCCCCCACAGCAGAGCCATGTATTCACCTTAACAGAAAATTTGTAAACTGCTGAGGTATTACTATCACCCATTCACTATCAGATTTAGCTACGATCAAGCCCTTTTCTTTCTTTTTTTTTTTTTTTGAGAGAAACTCTTTGCCAAGAGGAAGGACATTCCACAATCCACTGCTGGATTAACTCATCCTTTCCCTGTATCTCTTTTAACATTTGTAATTTTTCAATTTTAACTTGTTCTTGTTTCATCTGTGCCCGGGTAGTTATTGCCACGGGCAGAATTTCCCAAAGGGTGCCAGTTATTGTTGCGTCTTTAGCCAATTTATTGGCTTGTTCATTTCCCTGCTGCAGTAGTCCTTTTCCCTTATGTGATTTTATTTTAACCATTTTGATTTTTTCAAATTTTGTTGACAACTCCTCCATTTGTTGCCAGAGGACTTTGGGTTTGATTTTAGATCCATCTGTGCCCACAAAATGCATGGTAGCCCACGATGGCAAATAAACGGTGGTGCCTTTATACACATAATCCGAATCAATACCAATCACTATTTCAGATTTTTTTGTTTTCCATTCTTTTTAATACCTCAACAACTGCTGATACTTCTGCTGCTTGAGTTCCTCTCTTTGTCAATTTAAATTGGAAGGAATACACAGCTTGCATGCTCCCTGTCAAACAAACTACGGCAAAGCCTGTGACCCCTGTATCTTCTTCATAATATGAGCTTCCATCTACAAACCAAATTGTTTCTCCCAGCAGTTTGTCTATCGGGGTTGCTTTAAAAATGGGGTGAGCTTTAGACTTTGTTTGGGGTTCACAGATACGTTCCTGACCTGTTATAGTTAGACCCCAAACAGATATTTCAGGCTCTTTTAGGACAATTAATTGAACATTCTCTGTCATGAGAGCAAAAATCTATTGAATAGCTTTGTCCACCCTTACAGTGCCTTTAAACAAATTTTCCTGACTCAATAGTTTTCCTAGGGCATGGTGGCTTTTAACAATCACCTTACTTGCCCCTTCCTGCTTATACTCTCTGTTTGAGCAAAAAAGTTGGTAACAGAATATTTACCCAAGGTTTTTAGAGTTATTGTGCTTGTAATTCCACTTTTGTTAACTGTTTAGAGGCACCGATTTTAATAACCATTACTTCCCTTCAACATAGCATAAAAGAAAAGTTAAATTGAAATTAAATCAAATTTAAGTTAAAATTAGATAAATTAAATCAGAATTAATGTTAAGTCAGGTCTATGCAAATACTTTGAGGGTATTAAACTTTTATAATGTTTAGTTGTATTTGGGAAAGCAAAAGTGGAAACCTGTAGAATTTGTTTGGTTAGCTCCAACATCCCCATAACAGAACCAGACATAATATATATTGTTATACATTTTATCATTTTTACTAAATAAGTTTATAAACACCCAAACAAAAAAACCGATATTTGCCAGTATTACCTGTACATTACTGTTGAGATTTTTCCCTTACATTTTTTCCTTTGAATAAAAAATTATGACTAATAATTTAAAAAAAAAAAAAGGTTTGTTTGCAATTGCATTATTTGTTGAGACAAAAATATATATGTACATATATTGATAAATAAGGCCTTTTTGACGTTTGCAGAAAAATTGGTATTATGATGGTTATATCCCGATCCTAACATTAAAATAGTGTGGTACCACTTAAAAAAAGTATAAAATTGACTTTTGTTGCAACAAAAAAAAAAATTACATGACACACAACATAGAACACAGGACAACATACATGACATACAGGACAAATTTACAATTAAAAACAAATGGCGCCAGTTAATTTACAAGATATTAAGAGCTAAATTATTAAAGCAATACATATTAGAAAATAGACAGATAAACCAAAGAATTAAACATTTAAATAAATAAGTTATTATCTTTCCATCTAAATGTTTTTTATAAGAATTGATTAAAAAAAAGAATTCACATCAAGCCACCCATCAAATTTGTTGTATTAATTGACAAATAACATGATATGAACTTCCTCTCCACCATTCACTTTACTTCAAAACTGTATTATATGGACCAAGGAATGCCCATGTTTTAAATACCAGTAAGTGACTAGGATTAGAAGGGCAGTATGAATCTCTGCCGCTTCAACACTTTTTGCAACAGAAATTTACACTGCACCTCGGAACCCAGTGGTGCGAACCTCTGCCGCTTAGCAACCATATCTTCAGGCGAGTTCCCTGGCATCCCTTGGAAACATTCCTAACTCTCTCAAAGCAAAGTTTTTTACCTGTTTTGGTTTGTGTTCTGTTCGGTTTTCAGTTGCTTCGTCTTTTTAGGAGTGGTGGTTTCTGTAACAACTATATTTTTTAACTTTTTTTTTTTTTTTACAAAACAAAGAGCAAGCCATAAGTGAGCAAAGGTGGGAGAGTAGGAGAAGAGCAATCTCTGATGGGAGGAAGACTTGAGCCAAGAGAGAGATTAACTCTATCAAGGTATCTAAAAATACAGGCAGCAACAGAGATTTTAGCAAACAGAGACGATATAAAGGAAAACGTAACTGGTATGTAAAAATATTTAAGAAAGAAGGTTTTCGCTTTGAACGAGGAGTGGGGTTGGGTTAAAGCAGCCGAGAACCCGCACCCCTGGTTTTTATTCTGGCTCTGAGAGAAGAGTGGGGGTTGTTACCTGCTTTTGTAAAACTTGAATTTGTTCCCCCAGCGTCTGTTGCTTTTCTGTGCATGCCAAATGGATTGCAGGAGTGCCCTTGCCTGCAGTAGTTAACTGTTTCTGGGCAACTCCATGTGTTAATGCATTAATTTTAGATGTTAAATTCCCTACTCTTAGTTTTTTACTTCGAATTTTTTTTCTATCTATTCCCCTGCGATCAAGTCACAGCTTCTGTCCTCTAATGTGCTCTGTGAACTGTTCCATTTTCTCCTTTATCTGATTTACCAATCCAGTGAAAGTATTGTTTGCTACTTCCCCCTCCTATGCACTTACTTTTCCCATTCTGACAGGCACCAGTCTAGGTCCCGATTTAAGTTTTACCGGAACCTGGCTTTTATTGTATTGTGATGGTTGCAATGTGGTGGCCCCTGGTTCATTTTTTAATTTTGCTAGGGTCACCTTTTTGCATTTCTGTCCCCACACACCAAGTGCTATAAAAGTACTTGGATTTTGCTGTTGTCCTTCAAAATTTATTATGGGGGACGGTACTTCTGTTTTTTGTACGTTTTCTACAGCTGTTTTTAGATGTTGATTTTCCTGTTTTAATTGCTCGAGCATATTATGTATTTGCATGGCTTGTTGCCCTGCCAGCAGAGCCTGAGTTTTCCAGTGTTCAGCCGTTTGAGTTACCTGATTTAACTCTTTTATTGTATTTGTTGCTAGCTCTGATACTTTAATAGCATGCTGCTTTAACCATCTCAGCGCCATGACCATTATTTGGAGTACTTTACACTTTTTACTATTATTATTCTCTTTTAGGGCAACACTTTCAGCCATTGACCTACATATTCCTGTCCATGTTTCCCCATTCTGTTTCTTAAACTCATATGGACCACCTTTATTTGCTACCCAATGCGTCCAATATTCATCAAACTCTGTGGGTATGTGAAGGGAGGGAATAAGGGGATTACCTAGCTCGCAGTTTTCTGTCATGTTAGATCGCGATTCCTTTCAGAGGACAGCTCGTTTACTTACCAGATCAGTGGTCGGGGTCACCAGTGTGGTACTCGGTGTGTTGGTTACCGATGTTTATCAGTGTAGGCTGAGTGCGTGTGGCCCTGTGTAAATGCTGTCCCAGCTCTGCGCAGGAAACTGAGACGGCTCTCACGATCGAATGAGTCGACACGACCACAGATTAGCTGAGTAACGAAGGCGCCCAAGCCAGGTTTATTGCGTGCGGCACAATGAGAAACGACTTACAGAGTATCTCTGGGTCAGTTTCATATTGGCAGCGTTACAATGGTCTCGGCCCAACGGCGGGATTTTCCGTTATCCCCTAGACCGGACACCGGTATTCCCTCTGACACCCTCTTTTATATACTGTTATATACACTTTCGGTCTGCCCCCTTTCACGTAGGTAGTTGCCACCCTCCTGACGTAATCTAATACCATCTTTTTCCGTTGATTGGCTGATTTGGGCACCGCCACTCCATGTATCATTTCTACCCATCAAAGTGTCATTTCAGAGAGTTAGTATCTTGGTACCTCTTATACCCACTATATATTTTAGTAATATTTTGGTAGTCTTACAACCTTGCAGAATCAGCACTTTCCTATACCAGTCTCAGTTAACTTGAGTGACCCCTTATACTTCTGTTCACTCAGCTTTTTCCATTTAGGCCTTAGCCTGTTTTACAGGCCTTAAGCTCTCACGTCTTACTACAATGTAAATCATTATGATTTTTATAATTTTTCTGTGATACATTTTATTCACAATTTAAAGAATAATGCAGTACATAAGAATTGTTTTGTCCTGGAAAAGTTATGAAGAGTGTTTTGTGTACAAATGTTTGTACTACATTTGTACTACAATTGTACTACAATTTGTACTACAATGTTGTAAATCATTATGATTTTTATAATTTTTCTGTGATACATTTTATTCACAATTTAAAGAATAATGCAGTACATAAGAATTGTTTTGTCCTGGAAAAGTTATGAAGAGTGTCTTTTGTACAAAATTGTATAATAAGTTGCACAAAGAAATACATGGTTACATTTTATCAATTAACCTGTATAAGAACGTACAGTATATTTCTTATTCTGTAAAATCAGGGGCCAAACTGGATTTTGGAACTACCAAAGAAGGGCCTACTCCAAAGAGGCTCTTTCCAAGACTTTACATGAAGCTCAGTACATGGTGGAATAGGTCATAGGGAGTGTAGGTAGTGCTTTATGACTATTCAGGCAGTACAGACGAAGAAAACAAATCATAGTTTGGTAACTCCATTTTAGCTCAGTGCTTTACTTTAAGATGTTCCTAGTGATCTGGGGAACAGTTTACATTTCTGTGTATGCTTACAAAAGAAGGTTTTGTTTTTGTTTTTTAAAAAACATGGCTTCCTTTTTTGAAGGAAAGAATTACCTCAAACCCACAAAATTTTTTAACTTGAATTTTTTTAGAGAGAGAAGATATTAAGGCCTACATTTCCCAAATGTGGCCTCCCTTTGGACTCTCAAAAAATGCAGTTGTTAATTTTGCAAATTATACTCACAAACATAAAATTTTACTGCTAAAACTCATGTTCACTTTAAATATATAACAACTTGTTTTTCCACAAGATTTGTAAGTTGTCAGACACAAAATAAAATGTCATCTCTGGGGGACATACTGATTAGGTAGTGTATACATTTGCTCACACAGTAAAAAAAAATCTTTCTTTTTCTGGCCGAGGGACGCCTCGCCCCCAGGCATCAGTTTGGGCTTCCTTTTTTCCCCACTAAAACATATAGCAAAAGCTTTTCCCTCCCTTCCATGAGTCAATGGATGGAGAGTAGCAAAATGGTACTCAGTACAGAAGAGGTTTTAAGGTTTTTTGTTCACAGCTTTATTCTCTGCTTTCTTTCATGCTATTTCCCTTGTTGCCTTTCTGAACACTAGCCTCTGATGCTTGAAAGATGGTCTGTTTTCTATGAGCTTTCAATCTCTCTTTGTAATCTGCCACTGTTAGGGTGATATATGACATCTGTTCTTCTTCAAGTGATTGCTCATGTCCATTCCACTATAGGTGAGTGCACGCCACTGTGCACAGTTCCTGGAACTTTTTTCCCCTTAGCAGATCCCGTAGGGCCAGCTCTGGTGCCCCCTGGAGTCCCACACACATGCCGCGATATATGAGGCACTGCTGGCCCTACGCCCCCTCAGCTCCTTCTTTCCACCCATGGCTTTTCAGGCAGCAAGAGCCTTGCTGGTCTTGCCCATGTCACCTCTGCTCCCCCCATCCACCGAGGGAGAAGGGGCCGGTGTCCCAGGGCAAGCACGCGTTGGGTCCCCGCGAAAGGTGGTGGAGATCCCTGGTACGGGGAGCAAGATCTCCTGCCAGATGGCCACCGGGGATAGAGTGAGGACTCTCCCCCAGCAGTCGCTCCACGTCGACGTCATTGAGCTGGCCTGCTTTGACTTAGGTTGCAGTCTTTCTCTCGGCGCTGACATCGGTCCCCAGCAGCGGAGGCAGTACAGGCCAAGAGGCTGCACCAGTCAAGGTCCGCCAGGCGGCACTCAGACACCTCCTGCTCCAGTCCCCAATGTGGAACCCAGTCGCCGGAGTCAGGCTCGGCACCACTGAGTTCAGAGCGGCTCTGGTCCCAATCACCAAGGGGTAAGCGGCACCGCAAGTCCTCAGTACCGAGATGGCACTTTGGTACCGAGAGCTCTGCGGAGCGTGCCTCCATCCATCAGCACCACTTACGGCAACGGAGGTGGTCCTTGTCGTCCGCCATGTTGGAGACGTCAAGAAGACAGTCCCCAGCACGGCACGATACCCGGGACCGAGGACGGCCATGGCACCGCCGGTCTAGTGGCTTGGAGTCCCACAGGGGGAACAGTCTTCGGGACAGCTGGCCCCCCCAACAAGGTGTCACAGCAAGTGGCACAATCAGCTCCAGGTTGGCCCCAGGGACAATGGCTGCAACAATGGCCTTATTGGGCCCCACAGGGCATCCAGATGGGACCGGGGCCCCAATCCACCCTGTCAGCAGGGGTGCAGTCTGTGCCGTCGGCAGTGGAGAAGGCCCATAGACACTACTTCTCAGACGAGGAGTCGGACCCCATGGAGGGACCCTCTACAGGTGCATCCCTTTGGTAGGCAGGGGAGCACCAGCAGGACATGCCTCAGCAGTCCTCTTCCGCCTCCCCAGACGAGGCAATCCCCTGGGACCACATGGTGCCACTGGAGGATTTCGGGGCACACCAGGAGCTGCTCAAGAGGGTGGCATCTAACTTGGGGCTAGAGGTCAAGGAGTTAGTGGAGGCCAATAATACCTCTTCAATGTGCTGGCGGCGGCTGCCCCAGCGAGAGTGGCCTTACCAGTCTTCAAAATTATTAAGGCCCTGTGGCAAACCCCTTCCTCGGTCACCCCTACGTCAAAGGTGGCTGAGAAAAAGTATTATGTCCCAGCTGAAGGGTTCGAGTATCTGTTCACTCACCCGGCCCCGGGAGCCCTGGTGGTAGACATAGCTAACCAGCGGGACAGGCAAGGTCAACTTGGTTCCACTCCTAAGACCAAAGACAACAAAAAGTTTGATTTGTTTGGGAGAAAAATTTATTCTACGGCAGCCCTGCAGTTCAGGATTGCCAACCATCAGGCCCTCCTGGGGAGATACAATTTTAATTTGTGGGACTCCCTCAGGCGGTTTGCTGAGGCCCTGCCCCAAGACCAGGCCACAGACTTCACCACCATCCTGGATGAAGGAATCACGGTGGCTAGGGCAGCACTCCAAACGTCCGGTGACACTGCTGACTCGGCAGATAGGGCCATAATCTCCACGATTTCCATGAGGACGTGCTCGTGGCTGCAATCCTCAAGCCTGTTCCAGGAGGTGCAGCAACCAACCCAGGACCTCCCCTTCGATGGGTCGGCCCTCATCTTCGATCAGACCGATGCAAAGCTGCACGGTCTGAAGGACTCCAGGGCCACGCTTCGCTTCCTGGGCCTGTACACGCCCCAGGATTCCAGGCGGCAGTCATGGCCCCAGGCGCAGCAGCAACCAAGGCCTCCCCCTAGGCCCTTTCAACCCTACAGAAATAGGGACAGAAATAGGGGGTTTAGAAGATGGAATCAGCCCCTCAGCGCGTCCTCAGCCCCCCTCCCCCCCAGCAGAGGGTCCCTACAGGGACAGGCAATCATAGGAGACAGTTTTGATGGTGCACCTGAGGGTGGCGCCCCTACTGCTCTTCTGGATCCGCCCCGCCCTTTTCTGAACAGGTTAAGGCCCTTCTATCCTGAATGGGCATCAAACCGTTGAGTCCTCAGGATAGTCTCTGGGGGCTACGCCAGACAGTTTACCTCTACCCCCCCCCTCGAATAATACCCCCCCATCACTCTTCAGGGACCCCTCTCACGAGCAACTTCTCTTGCAAGAGGTGGACACCTTCCTCAACATAGCAGCGATGGTTATGGTTCCTCAAGGCAGAAGGGGGGAAGGGGTTCTATTTGAGGTACTTCCTCATTCCCAAGGCAAAGGGGGCTCTGAGACCCATATTAGATCTGCGTCGTCTAAACAAATATGTCAAATGACTCAGGTTTTGCATGATTTCCCTAGCCTTCATAATCCCTTCCCTGGATCCAGGAGACTGGTATGCCGCCCTCAACCTCAAGGACACATACTTTCATGTGTCTATCCTCCCCAGCCACAGGCACTTCCTCCACCTCACGGTGACTGGCTCCCACTACCAATTTACAGCCCTGCCTTTTGGCCTAGCTTTGGCTCCAGAGGTGTTCACCAAATGCATGACAGTAATGGTGGCCCACCTGAAGCGAAAGGGTGTGCAAATCTTCCCTTACCTGGACAATTGGCTGATCAGGGGCAGGTCCAGGTCTCAAGTGCAGGTGAGCACGACCCTCACTTGTTCCATGTGCAGCAGGCTGGGACTGCTCATAAAAGAGCAGAAGTCCACAGTAACCCCAGTGCAATGCATAGAATTCATAGGGGCCACCCTGGACACTTCCCAGGCCAGAGCCTTCCTGCCTCAGCCACGTTTTGAGGTGATGGTCTCTATCATCTCCCAGCTGCACCGATGCCCCACGACAACAGCCAGGCACTGCCTACTGCTGTTGGGCCACATGGCGGCCTGCACATACGTAGTGAGACTAGCAGACACCCACTGAATTGGGTGGTCACAGTCCCCCCACCCGACCTAGCCTCCCTAGACTGGTGGAGGTCTCCCAGGGCAGTGTTGAAGGGCATTCCGTTCAGGGAACTGGTCCCGTCGGTCACCCTAATCTCCAATGCCTCGGATGTGGGACGGGGAACCCACATCAGCACCAACCTGAGCACTCAGGGGCTCTGGTTGGGGGAGGACAGTCACCTACATATCAACATGAAGGAGCTGAGGGCTATTTGCCTAGTGGCAGGGTGTTTCTCCAATTCCTGACAGGCAGAGTGGTTCAGGTGCTGACAGACAACACCGCAGCTATGTTTTATATACACAGGCAGGGAGGGGCACGCTCCTCAGCTCTCTGCAAGGAAGCTATCTGTCTGTGGGACGTTGCCGTGAGGCACGACTTCCACTTGACTGCCTCTCACCTCCCAGGGGTGAGGAATGATGGGGCGGATCGCCTCAGCAGGTCATTCCTACCCCGCCACAACTGGTCACTGCACCCGGAGGTGGTGATTACGATCTTCCAAAAGTGGGGTGTTCCCCAACTGGACCTAGTCGCATTGGCCTGGAACGCTAAGTGCCTGGGGTTCTGCTCT
Organism: Emydura macquarii macquarii; assembly: GCF_026122565.2. NCBI lineage: Eukaryota > Metazoa > Chordata > Testudines > Chelidae > Emydura > Emydura macquarii. The sequence goes on from NW_027131390.1 coordinate 76,734,590, forward strand.
CTCTAGGGTGGCGTTCCTCATCGACTGGGCGGGGACCCTCATGTACGCGTTCCTGCCCATTCCGCTTCTGCCCAAGGTCATACTGAAAATAAAGAGGGACAGGGCGGACGTCATACTCATCACTCTGGCCTGGCCAAGGCAGCACTGGTTCAGCATGCTGCTGGACCTCTCGATCGCCCCGCCCATGGAGCTCCCGAGGCAGCACAACCTTCTCTCCCAGGACCATGGTTGCCTGTTGCACCCAGACCTGGACTCCCTGCACCTCACGACCTGGAGGCTCTGTGGCTGTTGGAGAGAGAGAGAGAGAGAGCGCCTGTTCGGTGCAGGTCCAACAAGTTCTGCTGGACAGCAGGAAACTTTCTACACAGGTTGTGTATTGGGCTAAGTGGAAATGGTTTACTTCTTGGGCGGAGTCCCGGGGCATTCCGCCCACCTCTTGCCTCTGCAGGCAATCCTGGAGTACCTGCGCCAGCTAAATCTCCAGGGTCAGGCACTGGCCTCGTTGAAGGTTCACTTGGCGGCCATTTCGGCCTTCCATCAGCCGCTACAGGGGAGATCCCTGTTCTCCCATCCCATGTTGGTCAGGTTTCTCAATGGGGTGGAGAGGCTGTATGCGCAGGTCCATGACCTGGTGCCTCCCTGGCATCTCAACCTGGTCCTCTCAAGACTTAGGGCCCCCCCCCCTTTGAACCCATGGCTTCATGCCCTCTGCTCATGCTTTCATGGAAGGTAGCCTTCCTGGTGGCCATTACCTCAGCTAGGAGGGTCTCTGAAATTAGGGCCTTGACCTCGGAGCCCCCTTATACAGTAGTCTATAAGAATAAGGTGCAGTTGAGGCCGCACCCAGCCTTCCTGCCCGAGGTGGTTTCCCAATTCCATTGTAACCAAGATATTTTTCTCCCTGTGTTTTTTCCCAAACTGCATGGTTTGGAGGAGGAGAGAAGATGGCAGTCGCTGGACGTGAGACGAGCCCTGGCCTTTTACCTGGAGCGAACAAAGCCTTTCCGGAAATCGACACAGCTCTTCCTTGCAGTGGCGGACCGGATGAAAGGCTCATCTGTCTCCACCCAGCGCATCTCCTTGTTGATTATGTCCTGCATCAAGTTCTGCTATGAGCAAGCGAAGGTGCCGCTTCCGGGTACCATCACAGCGCACTCAACAGAGCCCAAGCTTTGTATACAGCCTTCCTGAAGAGAGTGCCCGTGCAAGACATCTGCAAAGCCGCCACCTGGTTGTCTGTGCGTATCTTCACGTCCCACTACGCCATCATCCAACAGGTGAGAGAGGATGCAGGATTTGGCAGAGCAGTGCTGCGGACAGCTCATTTGTAACTCCAACCCACCGCCAAGGTATTGCTTGTTAGTCACCTATAGTGGAATGGACATGAGCAATCACTCGAAGAAGAAAACAAGGTTACTTACCAGTAACTGATGTGCTGCTCATGTCCATTCCATAACCCACCCCCTGTCCCCACTGCCGGAATTGGCAGAAAGAAGGGACTGAGGTGGCGTAGGGCCGGCAGTGCCTCATATACCGCGGCATGTGCACAGGACTCCAGGGGGCACCAGAGCCGGCCCTACAGGATCTGCTAAGGGGAGAAAAGTTCCGGGTAACTGTGCAGAGAGGCGAGCACACACCTATAGTGGAATGGACATGAGCAATCACTCGAAGAACAGCAGTTACTGGTAAGTAACCTTGTTTTTCTCTCATATGGACTATTTCTGAGGCCATCGAACCAGACTGAGGAAAATATTTATAAATATGTGTTTATCATCAAATGAGGTAAAATGAAGTTGCTTTCTCCGAGGACATTTGTTAGAGAGTAGAATCTGAATGCAGTACTTTAATTTCACACACACATGTGCAATGAACCCCCTTTTTTCATTCTAAGTTCTGACTTGCTGTGATACTTTTGTAAATGTAATTGACCTGGATATTAATGATTAATCAGCAACTCAAATCTCTATGTAAACAAAACCTTTACCCTATCAATTTTCAAACCGCTATGCACACCATCATGTCAGTCACTGGCCAGCAGCTTACTGGGGAGAAAACCTATAGTGTACTTATTACTATAACCTCAATTGGTATTTTACCATGCTGAGTGCATTGCACATAGTTAAATTAATCAACAGCATGCTAAACAAAATGATCTGCTTCCTGTCAGAAATTAGTATGGGGTGAAATGTAAAACACTCTGGGATCCCCCAGGATAAAAATCATCATGTAAATATATATTATTTGTCAGACAAAACTATACTAAAATTAGGAATCAGGGTAATGTATAAATATTGTGGCAATGGAATACCAACTGGCTTTGATTGTTTGTCAGTTATATTGCATATTGCTGAAGTATCCTGTGTATCATCTCTATTATGGTAGGTGACTATTGAATGGTAAATAGGCACATAGATGTAGTTGAACACCGGAACTAAAATTTCGTGAATATTTTTCAAATGCTAAGGGTTTACTTGATTTGAGCAAATTTAAGCCTTCAGTGTTCACAGATCTGTGAAGTTCAGTGACTAGTGTGTATGATTCAGTCAAATACCCATGTTCAACATGAATAGATGTGTTCCAGAGGGGTAGCCGTGTTAGTCTGTACACAGCAAAAACAACGAGAGTTCTGTGGCACTTTAAAGACTAAGAAATTTAATTTTAGCAGGCATAAGCTTTCATGAGGCTCAGCTCACTTCCTCAGATGCAGAGGTAGAAATGAAAGACATAGGATCATTATATACATATACAGGTGCATACAGAGCAATGGGGGAGGTGGATGAAAGCCGGCTACTTAAGGTCTAATGACAGTCATTGAGTAGGAGGTGAAAATGGGTGAGCAAAGCAATTTACCTCTTGTAATGAGAGAGCCATTCCAAATCTCTGTTTAAACCCAGTTTGAATGTGTCAAGTTTGCAGATCATTTCTAACTCAGCAGTTTCTCTTTGAAGTCTGTTTTTGGAGTTTTTTTGGAGAAGTACAGCAACCTTCAGGTCAGTGACAGTGTGCCCTTGGAGTTTAAAGTGTTCTCCCACTGGTTTATGGATGTTATTATTATAATAGATGTATCAGTGCTTGAGTAAATGTGTATTCTACCCATTTGAATATATAGATTAACAATTCTGCATTTTGCATACCACCATGAAATAATTCATAGGCTGAGGTTTGGTCCAACTTTAAAAACAGAATAGATTTGCATATAGCAGGACTGATTCAGGAAATAAAAAGCCAAAAGTCACCAAAATTTTTATCTGGTAAATACTATTTGACCAGCTCTGCAGGTGAATGTTATAACACAGAGATACTGCAAATATATCTCTAATGAATAAAACAAAGAAAAACTTTCTCCAGACTGAAATTCAATAACAATTAAATTGTTTCCTGAAGAGAATTAAAGCAGTCAGTTATTTATAGGTAGAAAAGAGAACAGCTGGTTTTGACAAGCATAACAATCACCACTTCAGATTGACCCCGGTGTGCTACATATTAAAGGTCAGTTGGAACGCTGGATACTGATTTCCCATTGGCTGCTGGAGTTGGGAACAGCATACGCAACATCATATCAGATAGAAAGGTTGGTGCATAGGAGAGGGGCAGCCAAAAGAACTTTGCATCCCATCCAGCTCCATAGCGTGTCCTGGGGTATTTTGCTATCAAAGCATGCTCCATGCATTTTGTGACTTTAGAAATATCAGAGTCGCACAATCTTTTCATTGATAATCTTTGAGCTCTTATATCTGCAGAGAAGAAAATAAGCCCCTGAATGCTTATGAAACATTTTCTGATAAAATAATTTTAAATTGTTTAAAGCTAAAAATCTGTAAAGAAATAGAAGAGATATAGAAGCTCTCCATACCTGAATGTTGCTACTAACTGTACTGTAAAGTTCTAGAAATGGTTCTGTTTTTATGCTAGTAATAGCTGTTTGTTTGCTGCTCATGAAACAAAGATTCAATAGCCCATAATTAATCTATGAAACTACAGGCTTTGTATACTGTATGTTTCCAAGTTTTGCTGCTTGTCTCCCTGATGTTTGTAGCCTGAATTAAGTATATTTATTAAGTAAACTTCACTTTCTTTCTTCTTGACACTTCCTCTGGCCCGCTAATTCTCTATAATGTTCTTGTATCCTGTAAGAGTAACTCAAAACTAATCTGCAGCAGAACAGGAAATCCTGTAGCAGAAGAGGAAATACTATGTTGAAAAAAATATGTATTCTGTAAAGCATAGGGAAGTATATTGACTGTTCAACATAGTGCTGAATTGCCTGGATGAGTGAGGAGTTTAATGCAAGGCAAAGACATGCAAAACCTAGTATCAAGGTGTCGTGGAAAAGAATGTCTGCTACATTTTAGAGTTGGATTGGGTGCAGCTTTAATTGTGACACACACACAATCACATAACCATAGCTATGGGGAATACTATAGCCATAGGGAAAACCCAGGTGGCTATAGGTAAGTCAAGCAGCATGTCTGGATGCTGGGCAAATGTACATCACCTGGCTACCAGATACAAAAGACTTATATAGGGGTTGCTTAGGTTCATTTACATGTTGATCGTATAGTGGAATTTGATTAACAGTTTATACTTAACAGGAAAGACAATTATATGTACAATGGGGTACACCAGATGTTTTCACAGGAAAGACCAAAGAGTCACTTGATTATACAATGTGGTTATCAGGTACCTGGCTATCACCCAAAGATGGGTGGCTACACAATACATGTTAAAATGCTAAATTGTATGGAGTAACTTCCTATGGGGCCAGGAAGACGGGGGGCACGTACTGATACTTATCAGAACAGGAGATGTCGGTTTACAGACATCAAAAGGGCCAGAGTTCACAAAAGGAGTTTGCATTTAAATGTGGTCCTGAGACATCCTGTGGGATTTTAGCATCTTTATCTCAGTATCAGTTTGGGGCATACTGTCAATGATTTAACCTGAGGGCTTCCATCACAGTTCAGGCTACCCAGTTTCAGGCCAGGCCTTCTATTAATCAATTCTATGATTAATTCTTTGATTCCACAAAGGAATACTCATTTGTAATTAGTGATAAAAGCCCAGGCTAACCAGCTTGTTCACCACATGGAGCAGTTCTGCTGATCAGAACTGTGGAGATACTAAGGTGGAGGTGAAGACACTTTCTTTATGTCCTGCACAGCATGGAATAAAGGTTTAAAAAATTCTTTATTCCATAATCAGAAGACTCAGCATGAGATCTCTGCCACTGGCTCTCTAGCTGTCAGTAGCTGAGGACAAAGGATGATATGTTTTACCAGACCATCAATAGAGCACTCTGTCAACTGAATAGCATTCTTTCCGAGAGTTATCTGAACCAGAACATGTTCCACCAATCTAATAAGAACACCAAGAGAATGCACGCTTCATTCCAACAGGACAGTTATACTCCAAAGGAGATAAAGGTTTGTCCATAACTAGGGTTAACCAAGTCCATTAAAGATGTTCCAGGTCAGTGATGTTTAAGTATTTGTACTTACACTCAACAAAGTATTTATCTCCATAGGATTCTCTGACCTCAGGAGTTAGTTGGTTCCAAAGTCTTAGTAGGTCTCTCTCAATGACCCCTGAACTAGTTACTCCAGTCTTAAAGAATCCCGGCTCAATAATGCTCACCTTCACTCCAAAATGGTGCATGTCTCTCCTGGAATGGAAATAAAACATAATAGGGAATGTTTTCATCCTGGGACACCCAACAATGACATGACCTTTTAAATATTTGGTTAAGTAATAACCAAAGTGAAAGCTTGTACCTTAAGAACATAAAGGTCAAATATTGATTTATTTCTGGTTTTCACAAAATGTCAAAAATGTGCAAATTAACATTATTATATAGCATATTGTCTTTCTGTTGTAACCTCCCACAGGAGAAGACCCACTGTACAGAGAAGCATCAAGGTAACTCCCAAATCCATTTGAGCCACACATCTTCTAGCTGAAACTCTGTACATTTCTATTCAAAGCTGTAGAACAGAAATAAACATTTCCAGTTCCCGCTGCTCTGTTTTAATCTACTTCTGCTGGTAGGCCATTGACAACCTGAAAGTATCTGAAAGCAAAACACAGCTGGGCAGAATCATTAAACTCCATAGATATCATTGGTTAAATGTTCATGGGCTAAAGGGTAATTCATTGGCTGGTAATTAATAGGAAAGGGAACAGATGTTTAGAGCACATATTTTGCATTGCAGTTCAGCTCCTTCACCATGCAAATTGCCTCTTTCCCCCAGGAGGCAGCTTCAGAGACCTTTGGGGAGCTGAGTCATTCATGTGCCATTCCAAACAATGCAGTGGAATTGAACACACTTTCACATTAGCTGCTAAATTTGTTTCTTAGACAAATTCTGCTTTATCTGAATGTTCACAACTGCTCCCAGTCACTTTTACCACTTCTACCTGCCTATGGAGAGGAGACCACATGCTCTGGGTCAGATCTGCAACTGCTATAAATGAGCATCGCACCATTGACTGCAGCGAGACAGATCCTCATTGAGTATAATGTTCCAAAGTTGTGTGTAAAGTATCTTTGACATAAGTGCCTAATTGCTGCTCAGCCTCACCAGTGCTTAGATTATTATGGGACTATAAGGGTAGCAGAGTTCAGGGATAAAAGGGATAACAAGGACATTTAGCAGTAGTATGGTTTTGGCTTAAACCATTCGTAACTCAGAAATGACCATAGGGCACCCGTGTATTTTTTTTTCCTGACAAGGCCAGTTAGCAACCCCTTGTGAATATTTTCCTGGGGTTCTGCTCAAAGATCATGCTATGGAGAATGTGGGCTAATTATAAAATATATTTAAATAGGACAAAAAAAGTACCTGTGATATGATAGAATTACCAACCCATCATATCAAAAGGAATTCTGTGTGCAAATCCAGGGCAGTCTACTCACCATAATTTATCAGTATAAACAAAAGTATAATTTCATTGATTGCAATTTTAAAAAATAAAAATCAGTTTCTAGACCTTTACTTTTAAAATCCAAGTAATTGAAACAGTTCCTAAACATCTGTAGTAGATCAGATTTGATTCTACTTTAAATTAGATAATTTCTTTTTAATTTTCTGACTACCTTTCTGCCCTTCAACACAGCTAATGTCTAATTCAGAGTACAGTGTTAGGTTGTCATTGGGGGCCGTGGACTGGTTTGGCAACTAAAAGGCTTAATGGGCAAATTGGCTGCCTGCTCAGATGGGGCGAATTGATGGCCTTACAACAGCTCTAAAGATAAAAGGCTGCAGAGCAGGAGGGGAGGGTGGCAACCAGAGGAACTACAGAGAAGAGATCCCTTCAATGGACTGGCATGGAGCTGCAAGGGAAGTCAGCCTTCCTGAGCAGGAGAACGAGAACAAAAGCGCTGGGGAAAGCCTAAAGAGGAGGTTAGGTAGAAATTGGCTCAGAGAGCAGCAAGGATCTGGGAGGAACTGGTTCTAGGTGCTTCAGACAGTGCCTCCGAGCTGGGCTTGCATTCCCTTACCACCCTCCAACACAAGGTATGGGAATGACTTTGAAACAAGAAAAGCCCCCAGGTCTTCAGGACCTAGAATTGGCTGCCCTTCACTAGTGCCACAGGACTCCTGACCCTTTATTAGTCCCAAAAGGCACAGACTAATAAGGGTCTGGCTGGAGGGGAGGGGGTCATAACAAGAAATTAATATTGACTGTGTGAAGGGGAGACACTTTGCCCTGGTTTACACTTACCTGGAAATTCGGCTGCAGTCGACAGAAGTTACGCAAGCTACACAAAGTAGCTTGCGTATCTCCCATTGACTGCTGTGCTGCCCTTCTGCGCGCCATCTTCACTGCACTGTGCCAACAGGATCTTCGTTCCCGTAGATGCAGCGCTATGTCACTTTAGGAGGTGGATTACTAGAGTCGACTTCCTGATCGATTGAGCGGGTCTACACTGACCGCTCAATCGATCCAGATAAGTCGATCTGACGGTGGCGACTTTGCCGCCGTTAGTATAGCCATAACCTGAGTCAAACTCAGTGTAGCACCCCACACAGCCAGAAGAGGGTGCCAGCTGGTGAAGGCAGCCTCAGACATAGGGGCAAAGTGACTAAATCATGGGATGTAGATCAGTAGATGATTTCGTTAGCGTTGATCCTGCTTTGAGCAGGGTGTTGGATTAGATGACCTCCTGAGGTCCCTTCCAACCCTAATCTTTATGATTCTACCCAGAGCAAGACATCTCAGATGTTAATTATGCTGGGTTTTCACCTTGATTGCTGAGCCAAAGCTGCATTTCTAGGACTTTGTATAGGAAGGTTAACGCTGTTAAAAATGGAATAAAATTAGAGAAAGCTCCAAAGTAAACCCCATTGAAGGGAACGTCCCAAACTCTGATGGGGGTTGGAATTTCACAGCTGGTCTCAAACGTTTTATGAGCTCAACCACAGCCTCCGATTCAAACAGCTGCAAACTGGAGAGTATCAGAAATCCAGGACTAGATTGACAAATATATCGCTAAGGACTCACCGCAAGGTGTCTGAGAAAGCTTCCACACCCCACTTTGACAAACAGTAGCCACCGCCTAAAAATGCCAAGCGACCCATAACACTGGCAACATTGACTACTCTTCCTTTAGCCTTTTTCAAAAGTGGGAGAAGCTTCAGGGTGATTTCAATCAACCCCATCAGATTAACATCCAGAATGGTGTGGAAATCGTCGATCTGCATCCAGTCGGTTGGTGCTGTTGGCGTTGCTCTTCCAGCATTGTTCACCAAGCCAAAGAGCCCTAAGAGGATGTCAAAAATATCACTTTCAGTAAGTGCCAATATCAGAGCCGTGAGTGGCGCTGGAGACGTGACATTATGGCAATAGACTGCGAGCGCTCACCTTTTGCAAACCATTTAACAAGATGAATGTAGCTGACTGGCTGTAGTTTCCTCATGAGTACCTGAATTTACACTGTACAGCTGGCAAATTTTCTTTCACCTTCCTAATGCCTTAGAACAGTGGTTTTCAGACTATGGGAGGCATGGAAATGTGTCAAGGGAGGCGTGAGCTGCATGCACTTTTTTTTTTTTTAAAAGCTCCAGCTGTCAGTCCTGGGCAGCTGGGGCTTGTGCAGAAGGCTTGTGCACACCCAGGAGATGAGGTGGAGGGGATAAAAGGGACAACAGACCTCCCCCCACCCAGACAGCCTGGGGTTGGCCTCGCCTTCCCCCCACAATCCCTCACTGGAAGGCGGTAGCAGGGCTCTGGCTGTCAGCCTCAGGGTGGCAGCAGCAGCGCCAAAGTAAGGGTGGCAATGGGGCGCTAAGGCTGCTGTAAAAAGTGATATTGATGAATATCACTTTTCACATTGCCTCCCTTACTTTGGTGCTGCTGCTGCTGGCATGGTGCTGCCTTCAGAGCTGGCAGAGGGCTGGCATGAAGCGGTGGGCAGAGGGCTGGCATGAAGGACTACAGACACAAAGAAGGGTGGGCGTGATGAAATAAGTTTGAGAACCATTGCCTTAGACAATGGTTCCAAACTAGACCTGCATAAAATATTAACGGAAAAATGATTTCAGATGGCTTCCCCACCTTAGTACTAGACCCAAAGGGTGTGTCTACCCTGCAGTTGGGGGTGAGCCTTCCAGTCTGGGTAGACAGACAAGTGCTAGTGGAACTTGCTCTAGCATGCTAAAAAGAGCTGTGACACATTGCGGCACTGGCGGAGGCTCAGGGTAGCCGCCGAAGCTTGGACTCAACATGCCCACAGCTGTTTCTGCATGCTCGTGTGAGCCCCACTGGCATGAGTTTGTCTACCTGGGCTTGGAGCCTTGCTTCCAATTGCAGTCTAGACATACACTAAGTGTCTTAAGTTAGGCAACCTAAATTGGTGGACACTTCTGGGAATGTGGGCCTGAAGCTGTCTGTGCCTCAGTTAACCCATCTGTGAAATGGAGTTAATAATGCTTCTCCGTCTTTGTAAAGTACTTTGGGATCTATGGATAAATAGTGCTGTGTAAATGACGTGTTATTAATGTGCCTACAGCACCCTCCTCAGGACAGCCCGTTTCCAGAGGGAGAGGATAGCATAGACTCCATGGTAATTCAGTGCTTGGCCTCTTTGTAATCTCACCCTAGCGGTATAATCAATGAGTGTTAGCTGTGGTGGCCTGTCCCATGTAGACTAGACTGAGACCACAATGCTTTCATATATGGTAGGTGAAGACATGTTCAGTAAAGTCCTGGAAGAGATGAGTTCTGGTTATTTTTTCCTAGTCCCACCACTGAAGGTAACACAGTGCACTGGAGGTAACACAATGAAATAATACTAAGATTGAATTGATTTTGGACTTTAGAACAACCAAATTGAAATTAGCAGCTAATTATTCAAATTAAAGAAAGCCTTATTGATAAAAATGTTTTGCTTTGCTCTTGGACCTCATTGATCAACTTTGCCAGCTTCTAGTACAACTATATGCTTTTTTTCAGATAAGTCAAGTTGTTGTGTGCCACCATAACAAATCTGTGCTCAGTGCCCTATTTCTCATGCTAATGTGAAGGTAAGAAAGGAATGGACATTTTGCCATAGCGGAAGAATTCCTTTGGTTAGGAACCAAGACAAACTTTTTAACGTTTTCTGCCAAAAGCAGCCGCCAAGACATGATCAAACTCTCTGTTCACAGGTGTTCAGAGACACATGCTCTTCTCTCTTACACATTAATAAATTCACTGGTGCACACAGCAGTAGCTCTCTCTGGTACAAAGAGGTGCCATTGTAGTGACAATCCACAAGGAATGATGGATTTGAACAATGTCCCTGTTTGATAGCTACCATCAACGTCATCGGTATGTGAGCATTACAAAAAGCAAACTTGTTGACATAACAAAAACCAACCCTTTGCTTTCCCAGAAGAGGCGAGCGTGAACTCTGCCAGGCATTTTGAATTGGCTAGGCTGATTTATTGCTTAAGTAGGTCAATGAAGTGCTTCTTGGTTCTGATTAGCACTACACAAGCTGAGTTCTTTATCTGAAGCTGAGTCACACTTAAAAATGTGTACAAGTATATTTTCTGATGGTTAAAATATAAAGAATCTGATATTTAGAAGTCCCCTGACTGATCAAAGTGACGGGCAAATGCTGAAACTGGCTTTTGGAACATAAAACACTCTTGGAACTAGGGTTGTTTCTGCTGATAAATATCTAAACAGATAGAACCATAGAACTGAAGTACAACCTTAATCAGTATAAGAAATGTTCCTGTGCAGTTATTATGGAAGGTAACTACCAGAATTCTTCTGCTTTATGCTAGAGCATATTTAGTAATTATACCACTTACCCTCACCATCTGTCTTTTCTTTCACAAACTCCACTGCACTGTCAATGCTGCTGGAATCTGTTAAGTTCAGTATCACGGTCGTCAACGAGAGGGATGTGCAGGCTCGTAGTTCTTGGCTTCCTTTTTCTGTTAGACATGCAGCGATGACGTGGAATCCCCTTCTGTCAAGTAGTTTAGCCAGCAAGTTCCCAAACCCACTGTCACATCCTGTTAGAAAGATGTGCTTTCCATTCAGGTCTTTCACTCTGAGACTGTCTCGGATGAGCCAGCAAATGACGACGAATAGTATGGAAGCCAAAATTCCTATCTGCACTGAGTCTGAAAGCAAGGGCTGTAAACAAATAATGTTAGAGATCTGGAAACTCAATGGAGCAAATCTACTAAATCCATCTCCAATTTAAACACCGCTCCTATAAAAGCTTTGTGTCTAGTTCCAGCTTTTTTCTGTCTTCTTATGAGTAAAATGGGGCGCAGGGTGAGCTGCTTAGGCATAGTTTGTAAGAACCTTCCTCTAAACTTCCTTGTCAATAGATTTCCATTGTTTTCAAGATACAGCTTCACTTGCCATTCTCCCTAGTCTGCAAGGTGATAGGAGAATGTTTCAGGATGAAAGAAAGGATGTACCTGACTAGCAGCCGTGCCTCTTTTTGTGAACACTGCTGATTATTGAGGGGACTGCTGGAGAGAGAAGAATTCTGCTGAAAAGGAGAGCAATTCACTATGATCAGCTGTTTTTTACCATCCACAATGCTTCTTCACTTCATAGCAAAGAAACTGTGAGCTCTGAGCGAGAACAAAAAAGTCTGGGCTATACTAATAATTGCGCTGACTCCTTTGTTGTGTGCTTTGTAAATGTCAAAATGCTGGTGCTCACAATCTGCTTTCTTTAAACCTCTAGTCTTTGAGCAATGCAGAACTTCAGGGCTGTGTGTGAATCTGTTGTCTCTCTCACTATCTCCCCTCTCACCTACTTAATTCTGATCTCTAACTAGTTAAAATATGTCATTATATTTTGTAAAAAGCTATCTATCTATCTATACCTATCTATCTAAATAAGTGGAAAATGAATGGAAATGCTTATAGCAGGCAAGCGCTAATGAGATCACTGATTATTCAGCCTAACTTTATTGTGAGAATGAGGATTCAAGAATGTTCAGTATGAGTTGCTACAGTGTTGCATGCTTAAATGTAGAACAACATTCTCATTCATGCTGAGAATCCGCATTCACACATGCTTCCTCATTGTCGTGGGTTGGCTTTTGATGCACCTGCTCTTTGGATTGGTGCAAGAGTTAAACTGAAGCTCTGGGACAAGGGGGTTGTGTCTGCAGAGAATTAAGCCAGTATTTTCAAACTTGCATGCCTAAAGTTAGATACCCAAATCCACATGTAGACACTCTGAACAGAAAAAGTCTGTTTTTCAAAAGTGCTGAGCATCTGCAGCTCTCAGTGATTTTGATGGGATCTGGGGCTGCTCAGGACTTTTGAAGTGTACTTTTGCTTACGTGCCTAAATATGGCATTAATTGCCTAACTTTAGGTGCCCAGATTGAGCCTCTGAGTCTTTTACTGTTGGTTTTTCATAGCATTTCAAAAAATGATTACGTTTTAGAGAAGTGTTTGATCACTTTTTAAATCCTTGAAGCAATGAAATGACCCCCTCCCCCAAACCTTTCCCATTTTTATGTTCTCCTAGAAATCAGAATTCTTTTGGTTTTTAAAATTCATTTAGATAGCCAAAATATCACACAATAATCACCTATTTTGGTAAGTGAATATTGAAACAAGGAGGAGATGTTGAAATACCAGGCCTGATCCCTGCAATCTTACTTTCGTTTGTATTCCTTTCGGGCCGTTGAGGTTAGCCCAGATTCACACTGATGGTTCACATGATGTCAAAATCTGGCCCCGTAGAAATAAATTTGTATGAGTATAGGTCTTAGAATCTGGCAGTGAGGATGTGCAGGACTTTTGTCATGCAGTGGAAAAAATTGTACCACCGTTGTACAAAATTGACACCTATTTGATGAGCATATTTTACTCAATTGGATACAGCCTAAGTTAGACACTGGTTTGGACCTATGGTATATTAGACAATATTTAATGATGGTCTTAACATGTAGTTAAGCAAATAGAGAAAAGATTAGGGATCTGATTCAACTTCCATTGAAGTCCAGTGGAAAGACTCTCACTGAATTTAGTGGGAATAGAATTGGGGCCCTAGGTATGGTTTAATTTTTCATACATGGCTGTGTACTTGTGTGAACAGACTCTTTGCTGTAAACAGACCAGCTGTAATCTAAAGAGATGTGAATTGGTTTCTCTATTTCAGGTAGTTCACTAGATATTTTAATGAGATTTTCTTTTCTGGTTTTATCCCTGTTAAGTCTGACAAGAATTCTAGTGTCTTTGTACTTGGATACTTTTGAATAATTTTTGTAATAGGTTAGTGAGTCTGAGACATTTCATCTCCCAAGAGCACCAGAAGGAGCTCCCAGAATTTCTCTGTGGCTTCACTGTGACAATTTGCCATTGGGAAATTGCATGCAGGAGCTGAGGATGTTAAGGCATTGAAGCCTGTAGGATGAAGTCTCAAGTCAGGATGCTGCAGTAGCATTTTGCAAAGAGGTGCCAGGCAATGACATTTCATGTTCTTGTTGATTTAGAATTCTTGGCTGAGCTAGACACAATAAGGCAGAAAAGGAATAACTCGCAGCCCACTCTACCATTATGCCAGCAAATTAAGTAACCATTCAAGAAACCATTCAGATGATATTCAGCTCTAGGATATTAATTTTCCTCAATAGGGCTCAGAGGGGAAGTCCTGCATTGCCTGGCTGTCTTGTCCATACACCCTGCCAAGCCTAGGCTGAACTGGCCCCCATGGATCACACAGCAAAAGGACAATCTGACTGCTCTTTCTTGCCTCAGTCTTTCAGTTTCATTAGCAGTAAGTGATGCACCAAGCAAGCAGAGTTGAAAGAAACATGCTGAGAGGCCAATGTTACATATTGAGACACTAGTATTTGTCTCTCAGCCACCATCCCTCATCATTCTAGGTCCCTCCAGAAATCCAAACCTCTTTCTCCTCATCATACCATGCACACTCACACCCCAGTATTTTTTCCTCTACTGGAGCCCTCTGCCAATCTCCTCACCATCAGAAGCCATTATAGATCCTGGACAGATTATAGGTTCCAGAACTGGGGAAAATATTCTCTGTTAAAATTTTGTTTAATGAAAATTGCCAGGTTCTGAGTTAACAAAAAGTATGCAAAACTAGTGCAATTTTAAGAAATTTTGGACATTTTCTTTGAAATTTTATAAAAATAAAGATTTTCCACTCGCTTGAAGTTTGTGAAAAACAAAAAAGGAACATACGCTCAGGCCTGTCAATTTTGACATCGCTATCACTAAAACCAGAACAGTTCCAGAGAAAATATCATATTGATAGTTGGAGACACCCACTAAGTCTCCATATTCAACACTCTGATTAATGTATCTATAGCATACTTATACTAAATATTTCAAGGCAAATCCTACCTCCAGTTAAGCCTTTGCAATCCTACTGTTTTATGTGAGGTAGCTTGGGAATAACTTAGACCCATGTAATTGTTAAAAGCTATAGATAATGTTACTACATGTCTACAGGACACGTGCTGGTTGGTAAAGAAATGGGTTTGTGGAACACTTTGAGATAGTCGACAAATGAAGAACAGAGCCCCATGCTTCTGTGAGTAGAAGGAAGCTGAAACTGGTAGATCCAGGTGCAGGTGAATGTGGATGGGGGGCGGGGTGGAGGGCACCTTTATTGCAAGACCACTTCAGTGGGTGCTTTAAAGGGCTTCAGCTTGGTGGGTGTGGAGGGTGAGGGGGGCTGGCTGTATTCTGACAGATTCCTTCAGGCTCAAAGGCACCCCTACAGAAGTCCACACTGACAGAGTCAGCAGTAATGTGTGTGAGTTCCTTTTCTGCACATTGCAAAGCCTTCCAGGTGTTCTGGGGAGCTCCTAACAGAATGGAACCTGGCTCCTTCAAGCGCAAAGCTCATGGGGTTTGGGGTTTCCAAAGACAGTGTACTGCCCACACAGATGGCCCAGTGCTCAGGCACATCCCAGAGAGCCACATGGGTCGCACGGCTGGAAAGGTTTTGGGAATCAACCCCTGTGCTATTACTGTGGAGGTGCGAACCTCACTGTCAGTGGAAGAAACGCCAGGAGCAACCATGTGGAGTTCCCATTCCTTAACACGAGCTGTTCCTACACAGAGCATGTGGGGCCTTCAGAGTGTTAGCACATTTTAGTACAGTGGTGTCTTGCCACCCTGCTATGTGAATAGTTCAGCTTTCTAATTCAGCTCAGTGATTTGCAGTCTTTTATGAATATTTTCAGTCACAAGTAATTGTAACCCATAAAAATACATTTCAAATCCCTGCTATTTTGTGTTCCGCCAGAGGTAGGAAACAACCCAGCACCAGTCACTTTATCTGGGGAGATGAATGCAGGGGCTGGGGCTGGGAAATGTCAGCACTTTCATCTCCCACTTCGTGATTCTTCAGGTTTTGATTTTCCGTCACATCATTTTCTAGCAGCCATAGGAAAAAAAACCCCAACCTTGCATGCTCTAAGATGAACACTGACTGTAATAGCCAACAAGACACTGTGTGAAGCACAAAATGCTTTCAGTCTGTAGCACGCTAAGTCAATAATTTCTGCCAGTAGAATGCATTATGCAGAACCCATAGCTGGTTGGTTAAATAACAGGCTCTAGAAATCCTTCTAGAAAAATAGCGACTTAATGTTCTGAGCCTTATTTTGTCACCTCTTTCCCCTCTGTAATATGTTCTCTTAGCTAGTCTGCAAACTCATGTAGACTATAGTTTATTTAACACATTGGTTTTGTTCTTGTGCTGGTACTTACATTCTGGGGCGACATCTGCAAGATCATTATAAGATTCCAAGAGAGCAGAGTGTCCGTTGCCGGTTATAGTTAGTACTGGAGTGAAGAAGCTGTTACTAATGTTAATTCACGAGTCTTTTCAATATGATCCACATGGTGACACTGCTGAAAGTCTCAGCATAAATTCTGTACTCTGGGTTACTGTGTGATCATTGTGCAATAGCTGTACAATTCCCTGCTGTTGATTATTCCTTACATTCTGATGACTCTGTTTTAGCCTCTTACCAGGAATTAATCTTATGAGTATTCTAAATGCCTGGCTATCCCACCTAGATTGTATAAGCATTGCTGGCCTAAATACAGTAATTCCCAAAGCACAGGGATTGTCAAGCCTCATTAAGGACAGAGAATTTACCCTATTAGAGGCCTGATCCAACTCCAGTTGAAATCAATGAGTTCCTCCATTGACTTTAATGGGTGTTGGATCAAGCCCTCTGGGAATTTAATCTTTTTTTTTTCTATACACGCACAAAATTTCTGTTTGCACTGATTGGAGTTGCATACACAAAAAGTGAAGAAAATAAATCCCTGTGTTTGATCTTATTAGGGTCAATTTCGTTTCTCTGATCTGCATTGCCTATTTCCGATACCTGGAGGTGAGGCATTAACAGCAACTTTTTTTTTTTTTTTAAATAAAAAAGTTGATAATTCGAGAGAGCTAAAATCTCCATCTGGGAAAAGAATCAACACAGATGTATGACTGCTAACAAACCTCTATATGCTGGCCCAAAAACCCGCCCCTCCTCCTTCCCCCACCCCCATGAGTGCCATAAAACCCTGTGTGCTACATTTTGGATGTATATCCAAAACAGTTTCCTATTTGTGTCTTGTTGTCCTTCATTCTTTGTATCTTCAGACTTATGTATCCTTCACCCTCCTAAAGGCAATTCTGGATTTTGAAATGAATGCATAAGCTCTTTGTGAAAGGTGATCTGAACCTAGCTAAGTGAGTGAAAATTTAAACTGGAAAGAAAAATGCATGGCCCTGTGTCTGCTATGTCATGTAGCAATAGGGTCCTTTCTGGCTATATGAACATGATGTGTCTTGTAGCTAAATTAAAAATCCTGATTCAAATGGTAGCATTCAAGATTGGAGACTTGGGTCAGTGTTTTAGTTATTTATTTTAAATCCTGTGTTAAGATACAGCATTGTGGATGTGGATTTTTTTCCCCAGATGGGATTTACACTGAATTTCACTGAAGCTAAACTTTTATTTAAAAATAATTAGGTTTTAGTTTGTGCTGCCCTTACTCACAATGTTGAGCCCTTACTCATGTGAGTTGCTTTTTTAATGGTTTTTGTTTTAGGTGTAGATGGAAAGGAGCTGTTTGTGCTTGCTTTGTAGAACAATCCTTGTTTACATTCCTCCCTTTTTTTATTTCTATCTCCAATTGCACCTTTTCTTCTGTTTCTTATAGTCTCTCTCTTCTGCTTCTTTCTGACTCCACTTCTCTCTTGTGCCTGGCAGGCTAGACCTGTTCAAAAGGACTATCCCATATGAACTGATTTAAAATTGTCAGGATGTACAGTATATAATCCAAAACATAGTTAAAATGACCCCCACTGCATCAGTCTCCATCAGAAGACCCAAGCCATTCCTGGAGGAGTGTTCCTCTAGGTCTCTAGGTTTGCATCTCTGTTTTGAGATGTCTCAGGCCACACCTGACTGAATACAGGTGTAGTAGCAAAAAGTCTAAAGGGAGACTCAGTAACGAATATTTATGCTGAGATCCGGGATTCTGAACTGTGTGAAATCTTTTTGGAGGATTTTAAAGGTCCTGCATAGCATCCCCAAATCAGTGACTAAATGGTGCTCTGCCATACAGGTAGCTTTTTCATCTGTTACAGAAATAATTTGTCCTTCTCCCTAGCACAACACCAGGTCTGAGAGAACACAACAGAGTGGAAATTACTTAGGCAAAATGCAAGCGAGGACTGCAGCATTTTGAGCAAGACAGAAAAGCCTGGCAAAAGACAACTTGTCATCTACAGGATACCACCATAGAAAGCTGGCATTTCTCATCACTTCCGTAGGCTTATTTCTTAATTGAATCTCTAGGTCTGAGAAAGAACAAGGAAAAATGACGGTGCTTGAAGGACCACATTGGGAAAGGACATTAAATGTACAAATCCCCAGGTGCAAAAAAGAAACCAATATTATTCATGCTAGAAACATGGACATTTTCCAGTTTTATATACCATAATTATAACAACAAGGTGTGTGGTATATTGGCTGTAATAGTGGAACTGGGAGGCAAGAGCCCTGAGCTACCTTTATTTGCTGTAAGACCTTGGGCAAGTAATTTAATCTCTCTGTGCCTAAGGTGTCTGATCTGTGAGTTGGACATTTAATACTTACCTGCCTCAGAGAGTGTTATGGGGCTTAATTAATTTATGCTTACGAAACACTTTTGAGAGCTCTAGATTGAAAGATGCTATAGGAGGGCAAAATATTATTAAAGTACCTTCCATTGAATTAAAATCAATTACTACCTCAGATGACTGAAAAGTAGTCAGGGTGAAAAAGGTGGTGATTGTGGGAATAACAGCCCATTGAGTCATACTTCAGTGTCAGATTAATCCGCTAAAAATAATTATAGCCTGTTTAGGATTTGGGAACGAAACCTTTCTTTCCAGTCTACTAGAATTCTTTGGCGGCGTCAACTAACTAGTGCATAAAGGAGAATTGGTCAATACAATTGATCTGGACTTTCAAAAAGTCTTGATAAAGTCCTTCACGAGAGGCTACTGAGGAAATTATAGTAAATTCTTCCTGGTAAAGGTAGAGGTAAAGGTCTGTCATGGATTAGGAACTGGTAAAGAAGGACGAATGATATATTTTGAACACAGGAGGTGAGGCTAATGTTGAAGGAAGCCTTGGTTTCACTTTCACTCCGCACCTTCCTGCTCCCTTTGGGGTAGGTGGAATCAGCCAAAATGTGAGCAGAGCGTCCTGCGTGCACTCTCGGAAGGGATCATGTCAAACTCCTACGGGGGAACACAGCACGGGGTGCCCCTGATATACCCAAGCAAAGCTGGGCACAGTCTAGCCCTTTTGCTGCTCTTATTGAGTGCAGAATGTCTCCCAGCAAGTGAAAGGTTATTCACTTCTTGGGTGCTGGTCAAAATAGGAAGCTACGAAGAATGAATTAAATCTGATTACAGAATGCGTGTCCCCAGCTTCCCAGGATCAAAACCAGTAGAAGATTAAATCACAGAGACTACTCAAAACTCTTGGAGAGGAGACCAAATTGTCCTGGAGATAGCCAATATCCTGGATGACACTGATCCACCGTGTCATTGATCAAGGTTAATATTTCTCATTCCTGTTTTCATCCCCTTAGTGTGTCACAGACCATTTGTGTCTGTTGTGTTTTATGATCAAGGAAGCAGAATGTATCCACTCCCTGAGGACTGGACAAATGGCTCCAAGCTTTCTGTTATGAGCGATGAGAGGTTGTAGGAACATAACGTATGGCTACAGAGCGATAAAACATCCGTGTCTGGCCCATGTGAGCTGACTTGGGGTCCCAGAGTCCTGGCGCCAGCCTGAGCCTGGACATCTACCCTGCAATTTTATAGCCCTGCAGCCCGAGTCCCACAAGCCTGAGTCAGCTGACGCAGGGCAAACAAGGGTGTTTTACTGCCGTGTAGACATATCCATACTCTGCTGTACAGCTCTTCCTGGGCTATAAATATTCGAAGGGCATCTGTGTAGAATCACATTGCTTAACTAGGTCAACAACCAAGGAAATACATTTATTTGTGTCTGACACAAATGTTCTGCAGCTGTAAATCACGGCCACTAGGAGAGGCACTTGCTATTTAAGTCTATAGGGAGGCTTATTTTTAAAAAATACCGTTCTTGAATGGCACACATTGTGCGTCCTTAGCAACCTAGCGTTTCAGATTCTTGTTGAGTTGCTTACAGGGGAGGAAGCTGACTTTCTGGAAAACAAGGCTGAGTGCTAAATAGATTAAAGGTGGAGACAGGGAATGATGAAAACCTAGGGGAATTGGATGCAAGAAACACTAAAGGCAAGATTGTGACACCCTCTCTCAAGCTTTAGTTCAGGGGTGTCAAACTCATTTGCTATGGCGGGCCAGATTTGAATTAAATGTACATCAAGTGGGCCATACATATCATAAATTGAAATACTAGGCACAACCATTTTTATGTACTATTATATTTTATTTGCTAGATATCAGCGATATAAAAACTGCAGTAAATTCACTTCTACAACTACTACTATTTTACGATTAAAAGATTCGATCAGTGATTAAGAGTTACAGTACTGCGCGATGCCCTAACACCACACTGTCCCTCTCCTGCCTTTTGGAGCGCTGTGTCTTGTGCACACAGCACTCCATGCGCTGCTGCCAGAGTACACAGATCTTGTGGCAGCGCCTGATGCCATGACATCTTGCGGCGTTGTACCCTCTGGCGGCAGCGCGTGACACTGTGAGATCTCGTGGCAGCGTGTGACGCCGCCGGAGAGTACAATGCCGTGAGATGTCACGGCAGCTTGCGCTGCCACCAGGGGATGGACCAAAAAGGTTGGTGGGCCGTATCTGGCCCACGGGCCAGATGTTTGACACCCCTGCTTTAGTTCTTGAGTAGACCCACGGACTACTTGAAGAGTAATGGGTCTTGCTGGTATGCACTGAAGCCTCCCTAGCATGCTTTACCATAGTGCTGTTTGAAACATTATGTTAAAGTGCACTAGGGAACCTTTAGTGCACACTATATGTCCCACTAGTGTACATCACTTTACACCACTAGTACACACCCCTAGCGTACACCATTGGTCTACCTGGACCAATTCAAGAAAAACATATTAGCATGCTTTAGAAATCAGACCCCCATAGGGCACATTTTACCCCCTTGTGTAGACAAGCACCCAGTCACTACTCAATGGGAGAATGCTGTCACAGTTGGGTCCTAAATAAGCAGCTTACGTTAGCTCGTGCTTTGTTGGTTCCGTGTGTTTGAATTCTCTCTTTCATCTATTTTACTTTTTGGAACAAGATGTTTGAAGGAGGAGGGCTTGGAGGCATGGCAGAAGGACAGTGCCTGGGCCAGTACTCTGCACAGGGGCAGGAGGAAGTAAAAGGAAGCTCCCTGAGCCCTTCTGTATACCCTTTTATGCACTTGCACAGTCGGCCACAATCTAACCTGAAGAATGATGTGTTTTTTTTTTCTCTTCAATGAAATATTCAAATGGAATAGCCCAACTGTTAGAATGAAAGACTCCACTTTAAAAGTTATTTTCACAACCTGATGAACCCCTTATGCAATATTATATATGTACAATTTAACTAGCTGAGTACTCTTAAATATTTTAATAAAACTATAGAATCATAGAGCTGGAAGGAACCTCGAGAGGTTGTCTAGTCCAGTCCCCTGTACTCATGGCAGGACTAAGTAATATCTAGATCATCCCTGACAGGTGTTTGTCTAATCTGCTCTTAAAAATCTCCAATGATGGAGATTCCACAACCTCCCTAGGTAATTTATTCCAGTGATTAACCACCCTGCCAGTTAGGAAGTTTTTCCTAATGTCCAACCTAAACCTCCCTTGCTGCAGTTTAACCCCATTGCTTCTTGTCCTGTCCTCAGAGGTTAAGAAGAACAATTTTTCTCCCTCCTCCTTGTAACAACCTTTTATGTACTTGAAAACTGTCATCATGTCCCTTCTCAGTCTTCTCTTCTCCAGGCTAAACAAACCCAGTTCTTTTAGTCTTGCCTCATAGGTCATGTTTTCTAGACCTTTAATTATTTTTGTTGCTCTTCTCTGGACTTTCTCCAATTTGTCCACATCTTTCCTAAACTGTGGCGCCCAGAACAGGACACAATACTCCACTTGAGTATGCAGAATTCAGACTCAATGGGGAGTCGCAACATGTTTAATACAGACTTTGATGTGCAAAATGCCTTTAGTGGGATTCAAAAACCCCCTTACTTTCAGCTAATGTGCAACTAGGTAAACAGATTATTTAACACTTTAGATAGTACATAAAGTCGTGGTCTGAAGGGCAGCCCTGGAAAGGACCTTAGCTTCATGCAAATTGTTCAGGGTCATCCTAGAAATAACTTTTACAAGGATGAAGGGCCACTGACTAATTTATACCATAACCAAACAAATCAACTCGCTAGATTTAGTAAACATTGTATTGAAGGAAGGCGGCAGAAGAAGAGGGTATTGCGACAATAAGAAATGGATTAAAGTGCAATTTTAAATGGAGTATTCTCTGAATCATTTACCATTACAAATGGCTGCTGGCTATTAGTCCACAAGATGGGCCATAGGTGACTTGTTTCCTGTTAAGTTTTTCTTTCTGTCTCAAGCTGAAGAACAGATTGTTAAAATGGCTCTGGCAATTGGATTAGAATACTGTTGGAGACCAGTTTTCCATAAAGCTACATGAGATCAAAGCGACAAATGTCTGGAAAAGAGTAATAAGAAAAGTCATAATGTCATGGAGAAAAAATGTTGCTGTTATATCTCTGCAATTCCATTGATGTCAGAAGGAATACAGGCTCTTAATCTAAAGTAGATTTACTGCCATAAATACTATAATAATTTCATCTCTTTCTTTTATTAATTCATTTTACAGCAGTAGAGAACGGAATTGTGGTTTGCTCATTTCTTGTAGGCTACTGGCCAAATATTGTTCTCATTGATATTGGTTACAGCGGTGTTGCTGACAGCAGAATCTGCCGCTTTATATGGTGTAATGTCTTAAAAATATATTTGGGGGAAGCGTCAGCTGTTAAAATAGCCACTTCAAATAAGCATTTAGGATCAATTTACCCAATCCCAAAGCTCTGTTTATTCCTTTCTTTAACTGTCAGATTTCATAGTTCTGTGATATCACAGCAGGTGACAGTCTGAATGAGCTTCTGAAAGAATTGATACAAATTCGGGTGCAGTTGAAGATCAGAGCAGGATGGTAAGTGGCATTGATGTGTTCAGGATTATTTCTATTGGTTAGATACAACTCATTTTCTTTGCTTCCTTAATCACTCTAACAGCCTGGGTCTGGTTGGCTCAGTGAATAAAATATTTTCCTCTACCCTCTGGAAATAGAATTCAAGTCTCTTAAGTGATCTGAAACTAAAGGTCTCAATTCAGTTCAGAGGCCAAGAGACACATAAACACAGTCTGGGGCTCTTAGTTCTGCAGAGGCCAAAGACTTGGCTAACATGAGGACTGCTTGTCCTCTAGCTTCAAAAACCAGCAGCTCCTCCAGGCCTAGGTTAAGGTTATTGAGATGGCAGCATTTGGATGTTCACACTAAAGCTAGATTTAAATAAAAAGCCTTTGATTTCCCACCACTCTGTCTCTTTGCCTTCATGAGTACAAATATTTTTAAATGAAATCTGCAATAGCAGGCGCGCTAATACTCACTGCAGTAAGAACAGCTAATTCCCGGGCATAGATCCAGCACACCTCAAGCTTATTCTAATAGGAAATTCCATCTCCCCCCCCAATTCTGTTCAGACAAAGAATAGATTAAATCAACACGCCGACGACTAAATACAAGTTGCAGTCAGAAAGCAAAGTGATACCTTGCAAGTTCCAGAGAAGTTAAATTGAAAACTGGCAATGTTTAGACAGGCACTGGGTGGCTTAATGTTTAGCCAAGTCATGTCACAACGAACTCACCAGAGCAAAGAAAGCATTTGGCTTGGTCACGGGAAAGTTTGCAGCACTTCCTGGGCAAACCACTTCCTGAGCAACCCACTAAACAGTTATGACTTGAGGTGAATTTTGTGCATTTCTGGAGCACCCTGGTCATGTCTAATTCTAAAGGAGCCCGATCCTGCAAGATACTGAGCTCTTCCTGTCGGGTATTATGTGCCCTCATTTCCCATATACTTGAACACAAATTAAAGCCGCCTTGCAGGAGTCACTCAGTACTTTGCAAAACCAGGATTATTGTCTCTGTGCCTGGAAATAATTTCGTTTAAACACCGAGGCCTACATTTTTCAAAAGTTACGAGGAGCCCAACTTGAGTAGGGGGTGCTCAGCACTGACTGCACATCTGGCACCTTTAAGGTTTCACTCACTGAGCATCCAAAATTGAGGCCCCTGAATCACTGGTCATTTTGACCTCTCTCATTCATATTTTCCAGAATAAAGAAAAATCCGACATGAAATATTGTAAGGTTTGTAGCTGGTGTTTTTTGGCCCAATTCATAACGTTTTACGTACCTAAAGCTGGATGGCAAATGCAGGATTGGTCACGTCTTTGCAACATTTCCATTTCTATGGATTCTTTGATAAATATGACCAGGCTTATACATAAGATTAAAAATACAGAGATAATAGACATCACAGATTTGAGAAATAAGCACTCTGAAAAGCTTTAGAAGTCTAAAAAACAGGTGTCTGGCTCAGTTTGGATCAGCAGGTACAGGGCTAAAATAGAGGGCTGGTTCTTGTTGACTCAGCCAGCTGGGCCATCCCCATTTGAATGGGGAAGTATAAATAAAGGAGCAGAATTCACCCTGCTGTTGGGTCCGCAAGCTTTGCTTTGTTTCTCAGGAGTACAAAGTCCTGTATTGCTGTCGGCATCGTTGAAAGGGGGATCCAAAGAAACTTAGCATCCCAGCCTGCAGTGTACCGGGAGTGAGGGTGAGGGCTCGTTAGAGCATGCTCCATACACTGCACCACCTCGGAGAGGTCTGTGTTCTCCAGCAGATGAATCAGCTTTTCTTTCCTTGCTGCGTCTGCAAAAATTAAAGAGGGCTTCATTTTAGTGACAGGCCCTAGAACAGTGTTTCTTGACCTTTTAAGTAGCAAGTACCCCCTAACTTCTGAAAATTGTAATAAGTATCCCAACACTCAATTTTCCACTCTGAGAAATACCATCTTTTTCCCCTTTACCGCTGGACGACTGTATTACTCGTAAAGCAGGAGAGTTCTGAGTTCTGCAGTGTTGTGTGGCTGTGGCAGATCATAAAACCCCCTGCTGTTTCTCCCCTCTGTCCTTCTCCCCTTCCTCCATATAGGAGCAAAGGTCTATGCCAGCCAATCACTGTGCCTGATGGCGGGGTCATGTGATGTTCTACTAACACAGGCTTGAACTTGTGAAGTATGAGCAGACACTAGCGACCTACAGTGCATAGCAGCGCTCCCTATGGCCGTCCCTATGGGGGGTGCGGGCCTGGGGCAAATCACACTGTGTGGGCTCCTTTTAGGATTTTTATACTGGTAAAATCTGGGGCTGTCATAGTTGTCAATTTCACTGCTCAGCTAGAGCAGTGAAATTGACAAGTAAGCCTGCCCCTAGAGCCCGGCTCCAGGACTGGGCAAACCGCTGGGCTCTCCACCTGGCTTTCTGGGCGCTGGGCTTTGAGTCGGAGAGGGGAAGCTGTCACCTGGGCAAGTTGCAGGCAGCTGCCACCTGGCTGCCAGCCCGGGAGGTGGGCAACTGCCACCTGCTCCAAGCTGGGGTGGAGGAAGCTTCCATGCAGGCTGGGACCTGGGGATTTGGGCAGGCGGCAGGCTGCTGCTGCCCATCTTCAAGCCAGGGTGCAGGAGGCTGTCTCTCAGCTCAGAGCCTGGGCACAGGTGGCAGCCACCCAACTGCAAGCCCAGCTCACAGGGTGCAGGAGGCTGCCGCCAGGCTCCCACCTGGGAGCTGGGACTGGGCGGGATGCAGGCGGCTACCACCCGGCTTCCCAAAAAGCCTACCTGTCTACCTGCTGTCTAGCTAGGAGGTGGGACCAAGTGGGAAGCCAGCGGCTGCTGCCCGCCTCCCCCAGAAGTCAGGAGCTGCTGCCTGCCTCCCAGCTGGGAGCTGGGACCAGGCAGAAAGTGGGCAGCTGCCACCCACCTCCCTTCACTGCTGCGTACCCCCTGCCTGTGTCTCGCGTACCCCCACAGGTTGAGAAACTATGCCCTAGAAGATAGGAAAGCCGATTCTATCCCCTTTCCTCGGCATGCATTTGTGATGTTTCCTTCAATTTTCATGGCCGAGCCAAAGGGCACTTGCTGTTCTCCCCAAGACAAGGAGGAAAAGTGGTCCGCAAAGGGCCAAGTTTGGCCAACCTTACTCAAGTGGAGTAGTACTTTGCTCCCTGTGTAGTCCTATTGATTTCACTTGTGGAGTAAGGCACTACTGAACCCGAGCAAGGGTGGCAGAACCTGGCTCACAATGTCTGAGGAAAGTGAATTCGTCATTCACTCAGCAGAAGGGACATATGGAAGTAGAACTGAAGGGGCCATAGACATTCCTGGTGCCAGGTTCAGTGCCAGTGTAAATGGGTACAGCTTTATTGACTTCAGTGGCATTACACCTGCTGATGCCAGCAGGGAATCTGGCTTACTGGGGTGGGAGAAGATACAAAAGGCAGCTGTAGAGAAAAGAACCGGAGGCAGGGAGTATAGGGAAGTTCCAAGGGTCATTGGTTAAGCACTTCCCATTTCAAGCTCAATTCAGCAATAATCTATCTGTCAGAGGAGCTGATCCTGCAGTGAGCTTTTTGCAGGTGCAGGGAACTGTCCACGTAGCGCTTACTACCAGAATGAGGCCTTAGGTTTTTCCCATGGGTTCCATCACCATAGTATCTAATAGAAGCAAAGAAGGTTTGTCCTTGGACCATTTTAATTAACAAAAAATTGATCGTGGTGGGGAAGACACAGACACAGACACACACACCCCTCCCCTCTCATTGGTGTCTGCCTGTAGCTTTGGGTCAAAGGTAAGGGCGTGTGCATGTTTGTTTGTTTAAAGGCCATATGCCAAGCTGAACATTCAAAACTCAGATGAAATCGTAAGGATGTATCGCAGGGAGAAGGCACAAAATAACGCTTCTCTCTATTTTGTGCACAGTCATATTCTAGACAAGTCTAGCATTTGAAGCTTGCATTTTTACGTCAAATTCAAAAGAAAGAGGTTCACTGTAAATTAGAGAAGTCTGGGCCATTTTCTGAGGACCCTGAAACAGCAAATGCCAGTATCCCTTCAATTCAAAATGATGCGGCAATGTCTCACCTTTCTGTATATACCCCTCACCATATTGTTTTCTAATGGCAGGAGAAAGTTGATTCCAAATGTCCTCTCTTTCTCTGATGACCTTTTTCCGATTGGATAGTCCAGTTTTGAACAGTCCAGGTTCAATGCAAGAAACCTCAACTCCAAAAGGTTTCATGTCCCGTCTGCAGAAACAGCCAGTTAAGAATGCCATTGCTTATTTTAGACATCATTGTTAACAGCTGATGTATTTATATCTGCAATAATTTTCTCTTCCTATCTCTGTAGCTCACTGTGCATATTGGGAAGGCCAACATCAAACTGCAAGTAAGCGTTATCGAGTGATGGGCCAGTGTTTAAAGGCTCAGGGAAGCATCTACTGTTTTTACTTGGCTGAAGTCCTTTGCACTGCTGCACAAAGGGGCAGAAAAATGAATAACGCGACTATATATACATTTTAAATGTCAAAAGTTGACCTTTTTCATAGGTGCTGGCACTAGGGGTGTAGCTGCATGCCCTGGCTTGAAGTAGTTTCCATTACAGTGTTTTTACAGTTTGGTTCAGTGGCTCTCAGCACCCCCCAAATTGTTCTGGCACTCCTGCTTTTGTTTCAGTTTTAAACACAAATATGGGTCATTTCTTCTTTTATCCGAGTTGGTTCACCCATACATGAGAATGTCTATCTATTACATGAAGGAGCAACAATTCTGCTCTTAGTTTAGGTATTATGGTATATTTTGCTGTGCTTTGTTTAAAAAGCCACAAAAAGCAACACTTCCTCTCCCCTCCAATCCTCCCCCACAAAAAAACCCTATCGTAAAAAAACATAAAAATCAGGGTTAAATGACCGAGGAAAGCACGTGTACTTTGCTGAAGAGGCTTGGGGAAAAAAGCAATAGTTGCAGCCTGACTTTTTCTTTTGATGACTTCAGCCATAACACACAAACATGTGACAGGAGTTTCCTCTGGATGGCTCTTCTGGGACTCCCTACGCTTTATAAGTGACCTTGCATTTTAAATTATACCACTCGTGTTGTGCACTGCAGTCTTCTAGACTCATTGGTTCTGATTCTCATTTACACTAAGGCCTCTTAATTCTTCATTAGACTCCCCAACTAGCATTAAATCAGACAGTCACCCCTCTGCTGCATGCTAACTCACTATCAAGTCTCTCAGCATTATCGAAAATGTATTATTTCCTCAGAATTAACATTACTGTACCTTAAACTGTCATTAAATCCTTCCACCCCAAACTTGGAAGGAAAATAGCCACCACCACACACTGCCAGACGACCTCCAGTGCTGGATATGTTTACTAGTCTCCCTCTAGCCTTTTTTACCAAGGGAAGCAAATGTAACGTAACATTTATGAGGCCAATTAAATTAACTTCAATTGGTTCTCTGAAGTGTTCAATATTCAACCAGTCTGTCGGAGCTGCTGGTCCCATAATCCCAGCATTGTTGACCAGCCCCCACAGACCTGCACAGAAACAAACAAACAAAAAATTAAAGTAGTGATTTAGGAAGCAAATATTCACCTCTACGTAATATAAAGAGGAGCCAAACGGACTGAGAACTCATCAAGAACTGTCTGAGAACCGGGTAGATTTCAAGATGGGTAGGGACTCATAAATAAGCTACCTCTATTTCTTCTGCAGCCTTCACCATTTTACCTGATGCTAGCATTTCACCACCACCCTTTCTAGGTCACTTCACAACCTGTGTTAACATTTTCCTTTCTATGACCTTCGAAGGTGGGTAGGAAGTATGGGGGGTTTGGGAGCCTGGGGGTGAGGGGCTGCAGTGAGGTAGTAGGAACCAAGGAGCTGTAATATTTTTGGCACAACCAAAAGTAAAATATCCAGAATATGAGGGATGAGTGAGCTGGTTTGACTAATATAAGAAGAGACCTAGGCTTGCAACTGAAATTGGATTCAATCATTTTGAAAACAGATGCTAGCACAATAAATGGGAAACATCAATATGATTGTTTTTTCCTCCCACTGATGATTTGATTGGAGTGGAAAGCTTGCATCTCCCAGTTACAACAATCTCACAGCCATTCTGTAGACTCTCTTCTCATGGCTTCTCTTGTATCCATTTCTATATTAATAGAGCAGTTAAAGTTGAATTACTGGACTGTTTTAGGCAGCTTTCTTTTTTTGTACGGAGCCTCCATCCAGAAAATGTTTATTCCCCAAAGGAACTCCCAAATCCTGGCGTCTCTTTAGTCACAGCTATGTAGTATGATGAAGAGCCACCTAACAAAGGTGATAGTATTAAAATTGGCATTACAGATGTGTATTTCTACTAGTTATAGGAGCTTCTGGCCTATTTGCCTTCTGTAGCTGTTTCCTTAACTCAGCTGCCTTTAGACTGAGTTTCTCAGAGTTGATCTCACGTTTCTCAGCTCTCTTATCTTTGGAAATGTACCCAAAACATTCTTATATTGCAAAGATTGCCAGCTTTAAAGATTCATACCTTTAAAAATCCTGAACTGATATTTTAAAATTGGATTTTTTTTTTACATTTCAATGAAGACTTTCAAACAAGGCAAGTCTGAAATTTCTTTCTTCAGTCATTTGAGTTACAAGAGTTGAAAATTCGATATTGGCATGAGTGTGTATTTTTCTTATCGTAAAACTCAGACAACTGAACTGATTTTCCTCCATCATTACAGAAAAAAAATCACCTTTGGGCTGAGACCAAACATGGAAAATTTGTTTGAGCAAATTATAAGCAAATTAAAAAAAAGCTGGGAGGAAGGGAGGCTAAAATGGAAGTTGCATGTTGCAAGTTCCAGGCTGCATAGTTTTGAGATCCAGTTTCTGTTTTATCTTTACTGAGTACTGAGTAGTACTTTTACTCCACCAGTAGCCCCTTGAAATCAAAGCAATCACCCAATCAACATGAATAATGGTATCAGAATTGTGTCCTATGAAAGTAGCTGCTGGTTAGTTAATATGGGATGGCCATGTGAAATATTATTTTATGGTTGGATAAATAACTGATCTAGGTGATTAATACATGAATGAATAATTTGTTCAATATATTTTGTCTCTTTTCCTGTTTGAAAATTATCTGAAATCAGGGCACAATTTTCAAAAATGCATTTATTATTCAAAATGATCCACTAAGCAAGCTCTGTAAATACTCCTGGGTCTGTCTGTTGTTCATGAGCAATTTGTTGTGAAATCTTTTAACTCTACACATAGCTCTCACATTATAGCTCAGACTCCTGTCTTCTGACAGTGTCCATTGCCAGATGCTTCAGAGGGAATTAAAAGAATAGGATAATTGTTGAGTGATCCATCCCCTATCATCCATTTCCAGCTTCTGGCAGTCAGAGGCTTAGGGATACTGAGAGCTTGGGGTTGCATCCCTGACTGTCTTGGCTAATAGCCATGGATGGACCTATTCTCCATTAACTTATCCATTTTTAAAAATCCAGTTATACTTCTGGCCTTCGCAACATCCTCTGGCTTTGTTTTAAACCTTCAGCCTATTCATTTGATTGGGGGACTCCTGGTTCCTGTGTTAGGTGATGGGGTAAATAACACTTTCCTATTCACTTTCTCCCTGGCACCATTTATTTTATAGACCTTTATCATATCTCTCCCTTAGTTGTCTCTTTTCTAAGCTGCTGTGCTCTCTGATAGGGGCCTTCATTCTGCAAAGTGCAGAGCACTCTGGCTCTGATCCAGCAATGAACTTGAGGATGTGCTTAGCTTTAAACACATAAAGAGTCCCATCAAAGTCAATGAAATTCGGTTTCCATGGTGAATATTTGTCTGCTTTCCAACAATATTCTCCAATATTCACCTAAAATTAACTATATCCATAAAAATTCTTTCCAGTGAAGTCATCCACTAGAATATTTGTGGAAAGTGATTCAGAAGAGACATCACAGTCAAAGAAAATTAATGAATGCAAATTTAAAACAAATATTCATAGGGATCAATGTTGCAGTTTTTATCCATGCATATTATGCATACATTTGCAGTTCACATTGGTGTGACCCCTACTTGGAGTTTGCTCAGCTCCTGGAGCTCTGAACTGAACCTCTAGTGGTTACCATGCTGTGGACTACAACAGAGCCCGCTGACACCATTTCCAAACATATTTGAAGTCAGGGGTGGGGATAGAATGTCTAGAAACCCTTTCTGAGGCCAATTCGGAGGCTTCTGCATGGGGTGATATAGACAAGCAGTTTGCTGAGCTAATGATCAACCAGGGTTCCTCAGCCCCTCAATGGGGCTTTGTCCCTGACTCAGAGACAGAGACGAGTTTAGTTTGAGTTTGAGTTTGGGAGCAGAGAGAGAGGCAGAACAACTTAGAGGATCTTTGGTTAACTTCCCCTCTCCACAAAGGAGAATCTTGGCGCTGTTGTGGAATCTAGTGCATGGGTCAGGCAGTTCCAGCTCTGCAGAGCCCAGTGTCCAGAGCAACAGAGATCCAACCCACCAACCTCCATTGGACTCCCAAGCAGGAAGCCATGACAGGACTTTCCCCATCTAGGCGCAGAGACACTGTAAGAGGACCATTTTTTTGTTTAAGCCAGCCAACATTCACAGTGCTCCAAGGCTCATCTCTGAACTCATCCCCAGCATACCATCTACCTGAGGATATGCCAGCCGGGGGCTGGAAGGTGTTGTGAGTGTCAGGAGGTGGGGAATTGGTTGATTTATTAACATTTTAGTACTGATTAGTCAACCCCCTAACCCTTTCCTTCCCCAGATCCTATTTTCCTATTCCAATAAAGTTCGCCTTTGTTATATTGTTATTTTTGGATGTGTCATTTCTTTACTGGGGTTTGTGCAATTGTTTCATATGTGCTGGGTTTTATACTTCTTACCAGCAACGGTAGTATTAATGTTCTCTAGGGACAGCAGCCCTGTGTCACAGGCACAGTGAGGAGTCATCTTGGGTGGAGACACCAGACTTCACTAAAAAGAACTCAAGACCCACCCCATGATGACAGGGGAGAATCCAGGCATCAGGGAGGCTTGAGCCACACCTTGGGGAAGGGCAACATAAGAAAGAATCCAGACCTTCAGTCACTCACCTGCCGACCCCACTTCTGCTTTAATCCACTCAGCCACCTTCCTAACATTGTCTGCATCTGTCACATCCAACAGCACCGTTTGGAGCTGCTCGGAGGTTGCTGCTTTTAGCTCCACTGCTCCCTCTTCAGTCAGACAACTGGCAAGAACTCGAAATCCTTTTTTATCAAAAGTCCTTGCTGCCAGATTTCCAAATCCCGAGTCACATCCAGTGATGAATATATATTTGTCTGTGAGATCTCGAATCTTCTGCCCATCTTGTGCCCTCCATCTCCACCACAAAGAGATGATGGCCAGGAAGATGAGCATGTAGAAGAACATTTTCACTAAAGATTTCTGGTCCCTTTTCTCCTGAAATTAAAAAAAACAACCCAATGAAGGGAGACTTTCCCTCATTTTTATTCTGAGTTTATTTAAACAGGAGAGGACAGAGCTCCGTGAAGGGCTTCCTCAGTGTTCTGCACCAGTAGGGCTATTGCTTGCATTAAAATGGGTACAACAGCTAACAGAGCAAACATTCTATGATGGATTATACAGAATAAAAGGACACTTGGATGCTGCATCCCCTTTTCATAGCCTCTATTCCAGAAGAGACATAGTTGAGTTGTAAATGGTCTAGAAAAAGGTAGCAAAAAAGGGACTGACAAGACTGGACTACACTCAGCCCTTAATTTGTAGTAGCATGATAAAGCAACGAGCAGTGCAAGGTTTATTAGGAGCAAGAGTTCAGCTGCACAAGCCACCCCCAAGTGCCCTCTCTGCAGCAGCCCAAAAAAGTGGGTAGGGTCATTGCGGAAGGGAGCTGATCAGTACAGCGCCTAGCGCAATGGGGTCCTGATCTATGAATAGAGCTCCTGGGCACTACGGTAATACAAGTAAAAATAAATAGATAATTATCATATAAATGTGCTGATTACTGGGATTACGCATTCCCGGGGGACACTCCACTAGCAGTGCTCCTATGGGTTCCCCGCTGGACTGTAAGACTGCCTTTCCCAGACAGAGTCCCAGAGGAGGACGGTGGCGGTTCTGCCTCCTGTCTCCCTCAGAGAGGAAATTTCCCCTCCAGTACTTTCATCCCCATGGGTGCAGAAGGATGCAATTTGCACTCCTGCTCCTTTACAAGTGAATCTGACTGACTATTTAACCCTGCGTCGTGTTCACTGTTTGGTAGGAGTCTACCACGTTTGGGGCTCTATTGCAATAATAATAATAATCATTAATAAAAATGTCTGATGGACATATCAGAATTCTTTACAATGATAACTTGTTGAGTGAAAAATAATTGGTTGTGCCTCTTCGTGACACAGAAAGCAGGAGACACAATGAAATCATCTGGGAAGACCTGCTAAACAGAGAGAAGGTAACGCGGTATTTTTTTATACATTGTCTATATGCAATCTCACTGTTGCAGGACGTCATTGATGCTACATTCATCCTGGCCAGATTCTCCCTCTGGAAGACCAAAAAGCCCCAAACCCAGTACAAAAGCAAAATACAGGCATTTACCCTATTGTTCTGTTCTGCATTGTGGTAGGGAGGGGTGCTTCTTTCTTATCCCTGCATGCAACCACTTTATGCCCTGAAGTACAAGGATTCATATACCCCAGACCTTTTGGTTGATTTCCTAGCTAATGTGGCTGCTTGTCAGAGGCTGCTCAAGTCAATCTGCTGCCCTAGGCAAAACTTCGGTGTGCTGGCCCCCTCCTCAGAGGCCTAGGGCAGCAAATTTGGCCTGGCTGCTGCTCCATCATAATAGAAGGGTAGCTGGGGCAAATTTGAGTGAGTGTTGTTGTGACCGGGTGCACCGGGTTGCAATGTCACTTAGACTTGGACCAGCTGTTTCTTTGTCATGATGGAAGGCCAGCTGGGTCAAATCTGCTACCCGATAGAGCTGCCCAGAAATCTGCTGCCCTAGGCTGCTTCCTAGTTTGCCTATAGCTAGCTAGAGTGGCTTCTGTTGCTTGTATGCTCATCTTCATGTACATATCGTTGGTGGAAGTGGGTTCAGCCTCTTGCAGTGCAAGGTGTTGCACATAGTGTTGCAGAACAGGATACATATATGTGCCGGTTTGTGTTGCTTAACTTTGCTGTCCTCTGGGGGGGGGAGAAGATACTGAACTAGATAAACAAATGCTAATTCCTAGTGTGGTAAAGCATATTTCCTTTGTACTGTAGAAGTGCTAGTGTGTACACTTAGATACACATGAAAGAATGTTGCATTTTCACTGCTTTCGTGAGAGTGGGATATTGACTCATGTAGTTCTGAACATGAATTTTTTCTATGGCCTTTACTCTAATCAGCTTCTTCTTTGGAAAAATAATGCCTGCTTATCATAGTGCAGATGGGTGAGGCACTGCTTGGGTGTGGAGTGAGCCATGTAGTGTACATACTCTAAGGGTATGTCTACATTGCAATTAAACACCCATGTCTGATGTATCAGCTGATTCAAGCTTGGTCTACACTGGCAATGGTGGTCAACGTAACGCCGCCTACATCGACCACCTAAAGTATGCGTCTCCACTGGCACGTAAGTTCCACCGATCTAAAGCTCAGGAAAAGTTGATCTAATAAAACCACCTCTGCAATTGGCGTGGCGCTGAATTTGAATTCCATGGGTCGAATTGGTGTCAGTGTAGGCAGAGCGCAACATAAATCAATGACATTGGCCTCCGAGAGGTATCCCATAATGCTCTGTTGTGTCCACTCTGCACATTTGCACTTTGCTGTAACCATGGCTATGTAAAAAGGAAATAGCTCCTCCCTCAAGCCCCAGGAAATTTTGAATTCCCATTTCTGGTTTGCATAGCGTGGACTGAGATTTGTAGCTGAACCGCTCATGGCGACTGCACGGCCCAAACGCACTCCAGCTTGGAGTCGACCAGAGGTCTGGGATCTCATCAGTCTGTGAAGTGAAGAGTCTGCTCTTGCTCAGCTCCGAGCCAGCAAAAGAAATGTAGATATCTATGAGAAGATATCTCGTGGCATGTTGGAGAAGGGGCACAACAGGGACACGCAACAGTGCTGCATTAAGATCAAAGAGCTGAGGCAGGCTTATCAGAAAACTAGGGAAGCTAACAGACATTCTGCTCCTAGCCCAAAACATGTCGCTTTTACAAGGAGCTTCATGTGATTCTCGGCGGTGACCCCACCACTATGCTACCACGCAGCATTGATAGCTCCAAAGAATCCCAGTCCAGGACAAATGAGGAGGACTCTGTGGATGAGGAGAATGAGGAAAGCAGGTTGCAGGAGAGCAGGTACCCATTCTCCCTGAGAGCCAGGACCTGTTCATTACCCCAGAGCAGTCCAGCCACACACAGGACAGCGGGACTGATCGAGATGCCGGGGAAGGCACAGCTGGTGAGTGTGTGTGGCAAATCTTTTTTTTGCAGTTATGTCCCCAGTCCAGCTTCTTAAAAGAAGTTTGTGTTTTTCAGGGGCTGGTCTTCCTGGGTATTGGCAAACTTCAGTGTAGGGTTACTCCCGGAACAGACTACTTATGTGCAGAGGTATGCTCTGAGAATCCTCTGTGGATATCTCAAGGAAACTTTCATGTAGGTAATCTGTTAACCTTTGAAGAAGGTTTCTGGGGAGGGCAGCCTTATTTCTTCTTCCACGGTAGGATACTTTCCCCCGCCACTCTGCTATTAAATGAGCTATCCACGGTGCAGTGCTTTGAATGTCGACCCAAGCATGGCGAGTGGGGACGCAAAAGCCCAGCGCAAGGAGCGTGGTGTGATCATGCTCCTGTGACTTCTAAAATTCAGTGGGTGAAAGTCGATTTAAAGTAAATCGACTTCGATCTGCAGTGTAGATAGACCCTCAGGCTCATGGGGCTCAGGCTGCATGGCTGTTTAAATGAGGTATAACTGTTAGAGCTCAGGCTGGAGCCCGGGCTCTGGGCCCCTGTGAGGTGCAAGGGTGCCAGAGCCCAGGCCCAGTCTGAGTCCAGACATCTATCTATAGTGCAATTAAACAGCACCATAACTCAAGCCCCACAAGCCTGAGTCAGCTGACACGGGTCAGCTGCAGGTATTTAATTGTGCGTGTGTGTGTCTACTCACCTAAGCAGTGCTTCCCCATCTACACTGCTATTTATGCGCGTGCTATTAAGGAGCTGGCAGCACATGTACTCAACTTGCCGCTGTAGAGTGTGTAATGCAAACATACCCGTAGACTGATATTCAGTGTCATCCTTTTTTCAAAGGATTTTGTTTCCAATTGTCATTTTGGAATGAGATGTTTTTCATTTTGAAGCATTGATTGGAAAGAATAATTTCATGTCAAATCATTTCATTTCACTTCAAAATGTCCTAATTTTTGACAGTTCCAATTTGAAACTTTTCAGAATTCTTCGTTTTTTGTGAAAAATGTTGACATTTTGACTTTTGGCTCCAGTTTGGGATGGAAAATAATTTTGAAATGTCAAATTTCCTGTGAAAGGAAAATTCCAGTTTTCAACCAGCTCTAGTCAGTACTGTTATGTTTTGCTGTATTGTGCATTTCTATGAGTGAGACCACATGAGAGCAAGCTGGCTTTAAGCAATGAGCTCCCTACAAGGGTCATCAGTTATGATAGAACCTATGATGTTTCTGGACCAAAAGCACAGACCTCCACACCTTGATCTGAAAGAGTAACTCCATAAAGTGCTGGTGACAATAGACACATACCTTATTTGCAGACAGTCCCAAGCAAGAGACATGAGCACACAGACTTAGCCTTTATGATATGTTTACTGTACCCAGCAATTCAACTTATTCCCCACACCAATATATATAAAAAAAATTTCATTAAATTAAATGAAAATTGATTTTTATCAGCAAAACAGCTTTTTACTTGCAGCAACTATATCTTTTAGTGAGGCAATCCCTCCCTTCTTCTAACTGGCAAGATCACAAATTACATATTTTTGCTTAATGTTCAAGCTGCTTTCTTCAGTGCTGCTTGGGATAGTTCATTTCCTTCTCTAAAATCATGCACCGATGAAGGAAAAATGTTACAATATGTAGTGGCATCTCACAAGACAGAAATGTCACTTCTGTTTTTGACCAGTAAAATCTCAAAACAAGAAGTACAGGCTAAAACCTGTGCTGGACACAGAAAATATGTCTAGCAAGTTTCCTGTAAAGACCAAGAAGAAAGTGAAGTGATGTATTTTCATGATACTGTACCTAAACTGGCAGGAGCTTTGAAGCAGTTTCTGTGCACAGCTACACTTCAAGAATCTTGCATTTGTAGCAATGTTGTGTTTACGGTGTGACTTCTAATCCAAACTGAGAGTATGTGGTTTTTTTTCATAACCGTAGCAAGTAGATTTCTCTCCCTCTCATATGAGCTCACTAAGTCTCTGTGTCTCAAAATTATGAACACAGCTGAAAGTGTTTGCCTGCCAGCTGTCAAAGGCAAACTATCACAGAACTGGAGCTCTGGAGACACTTACCAGTAACTCTAAATGACTCAGATTCAGAAAAGTATTTTCTTTTCCTCCCCTATATTTCTAAGATTACCATAAAAAAGAATGTTTGAGCCGAATAAATAAAAGGCTTACCTCACAAATTTTACTCACATCTGACTGAGGGGAGATATGGTCTCCAGGAGGTAGTCATTGCCTTGTTTCTCGGTCGTCCCAGTTTGTGCTTACTGAGGAAGCTGAACCAGGAACAGAGTGGTTACATGAGTTCCACAGGTCAGGTGTCATAAACAGCAGCTCTAACTTAACCATTAGAAGGTTGGATGAGCTTCATTAATGTTTGTGCCTTATTCATGGGTTGTGTTTGTCATAAGATCCATTGCTAGTTAATATAGTTCACCTGTGCACTCCATAATGAACCAAAACTTCACGGCTAGTGTAGGCGAGCACAACTCCAGAGACATCGGTGAAGTTACTGATTCAGTGACTGGTAGCTGCTTTGGTTTCAGTGGTTCTTTGATTTGATTCTAGCAGGGCCACACAGAGCTTTTTGGGGACCTGCAGCAAAATCTGAAAATGAGCCCTCCCCTTCCAAAAAATTACCACAGAGATGGGGAAGCAGGGTTTAAAGCAAAGGTAGTCAATAGGCAGACTGTGGGCCAATCCAGACTGCCAGATGCCTTTGAACGGACCACAAAATCTTTTTATTTACTTATTATCATTATTGTAATTCTTTTTTGTATTTTCACTGGAGACTGGACCTTGACTATGCC
This sequence comes from Emydura macquarii macquarii, assembly GCF_026122565.2. Lineage (NCBI taxonomy): Eukaryota > Metazoa > Chordata > Testudines > Chelidae > Emydura > Emydura macquarii. The sequence continues at coordinate 76,773,087 of NW_027131390.1, forward strand.
TTGACCACGAAATCTGGCCCTTGACAAAAAATAATTGATTGTCCCTGGTTTAGAGAGTGAGCTCACCCTGAGTCCCCTGAGTCTGGGCCCTGGGCATTGTGGCCTGGTGTGTGGAGTTGCAGCATCATTTGGATTTGGCCTTGCGCCTTGCTATCATGATGGACGAGCTTCCGGGGCCAAACCTCAGTGGCACTGTGCCCCTGTGAACATGGTTGGAAGGCCATGTGATCTGGGGGAAGCAGGCAAAGGTGTCTCCCCCCAGTGCCTCCTGGATTCTAGAGCTGGGCAGATAATGAAAAAAATTCACCATGACCATTTGCTGGCATTTGTATGTGAATTTGCTTTGACTGTGTTTATTTATTATTATTTGTGCTGCCTTAGCACCTGGATGCCTCAGTCATGGACTAGAACCTCATAGTGCTAGGCACTGTACAAACACAGAAGAAAAATGGTCCATGCCCCAAGGGGCATACAATTAAGTATAAGTAGGGATAAGACTTTATCATGGAGGTCATGGAAGTCTGTGAAATTAGCCTTTTCAACGTCCATCCCATAATCTCGGGCCACAGGGAGAAAGCTGTCAGCTTCTGGGGGCTGCAGAGCTCGCAGGGGGCAGCAGCTCTCAGTAGTTGTGGGGATCCTTGGCTCCGAGCCCTCAGGCTGGCCGTAGGGATCCTGTGGCTCCGAGCCCCCTGCAGTGGTAGTGACTCTGCCTCCTCTGCTGTCAGCCAGGGTGGGCAGCACAGACCCCCCGGCTCAGAGCTGGGGCGGGCAGCAGGAGGATCCTGCAGCTCTGAGCCTCCGCGGGGGAACCCTGGAGCCTGAAGACCCAAGCCAGTGCAGGTGGCAGCCCTGTAGCTCCAAGCCATGGGCAGTGGGGAGACCTTGGAGCTCCAGGGTCCTTACACTGCCCATAGTAGCTCTGAGCTCCGGGGTCCCCACCATCTGTGGCAGCTGACAGCTGGGGTCTCCTTCCCTGGACTGCTTCCTACTGCTCCTGGTTCCTCTCCTCTATGGGTGTGCCAGCTCTCAGCCTCCATGGGGGGACTCCATAGCTCCCATTCTCTGCGGGTGGCAAGGGAACCCTGCTGCTCCTAGCCATGGCGAGCAGTGGGGGGATCCTGCAGCATTCAGCCACTGTGGGCGGTGGAGGAACCCTGCTGCCCCAGCCAGGAGGGGCAGCGGGGGGATCCCCCAGCCCTGAGCCACCATGGGGGGACCCCAGAGCCTGGAGCCCCAGGGCCCCACAGGTCCGAACAATGGGCAGCATGCCCACAGTGGCTTTGAGCTCCAGGATCCCCACCACCCACAGCAGGTGACGGTGGGGATCCCTGCAGCTCTGAGTTGTGGCTCCTGCTCATGGTAGGGGGACCCCGCTACACTAAGCCACAGTGGGGGACCCCAGCTGAACCCTCTCAGCTGCTGCACCCACCCCTAGCTCCCAGCTACGCCTCTCTTCCCCCCACCCTAATATTTTGAGTAAAAGTCATGGACAGGTCATGGTTTTTGTGAATTTTTGCGTATTGCCTGTGACCTCTCCGTGACTTTTCTAAGAATAACTGTGACAAAATCTTAACTTTAAGTATAAGACAAGAGACAACAGATGGGTCCAGACATGCTGATGGGGAAATACAAGGAAGAAACGAGACAGTATTGGTCAGCATGATAAGCAGAGGTCTCAGCACACCCGCAGCCTAACAGTTGTCAGGTGTTAGGCAGGCATCATGACAAAGGAGGGGTTTGAAGGGGGAAAAGGTATTAATTTTGCAGGTTTCAATTAAGTTGTCGCAGTAGAGTTGTTTAGCTCAGAGGAGGAGAGAGACAAGGTGGATGAGATAACAGCTTTTATTGGACCAACTTCGGTTGGAGTGAGAGACAAGCTTTCAAGCTTACATAGAAAATAAATGACCTGAAAAAGAGCTCATGTAAGCTCAGAATAAGTTCTCTCACCAACAGAAGTTGGTCCAATAAAAGATATTATTTCACCTACCTTCTCTCTCTATTTATAACTCTGACATTTGCAAGACACACCAGTCCATGCAATGAAAGTGAACTGATCAGGGACTTTCCTGCTGCAATGAACATATGCTAATTTGCACTGCATATTTACTGCTGCCAGTGCCAGAGTCCTACCTGAGTTAGGCTTGGCAGAATTAGATTTTTTTTTAAAATAATTTTGACAGATAATATTGATATTTATTTTTATTTTAATTTTTTATTGATTTATATTTTCACAGTTGTTGGAAATTATTGGCAGGGGTCAGACAGCGAGGGGGTGTCACAGGGTGCTCTACTCACCACTTGTTAACCGCCTCCTCCAGGTCACTCTGAGTATTAGCTCTCAAGGTCGATGCCCCTTCCCATGGTCGCATGCCATCATATCGTGTCTTTCTTAGGTCTGCAGCTCCTCTCTTGTCCAGGATCCATGGCGTCCTCTTGGTGACTCAGTCGTCTGGCCAGGTCACTCAATATTTCCCCATTCTGGGGCACAGTCCTTCAATTCCCACAGTGACCCAGGCAGCCTTCCAGCTCACTGCCTTACTGGTGCCACTTTCCCAGTGGCAGGTCGGGTAACCTGGGTCCACCCTCTACGCTGAGTTCGAGTCCAGGGACCCTGAACCCAGCAGTTCTGGGCTTTCCTCTCTCAGCCTCACTGCTCCTTCCCTGAACTGCTTCCTATCACTACTGGTTCCTTTCTTCTCTGGGTGTACCAGTACCAAGCCCTCCTGACTCCTCCCACTGAGTGATTTCTCTTTGGCAGCAACTGCCCCAGGCTGTTACTAGCACCCTGGCTTTATAGACTCCACCTATCCCACCCGCTTGCATTCACTTCTCTGTTTCCTGCAGTCTGTGAAGTCTGAGTCTATGTGTTAAAAGGCATACCTGGCTACCTTAACGCCTTCCAGTCCTGTCTGGGGTGGACACCCTATTGAGGGGAAGGGGGGTTCAAACAATAATTATTTAATGACAATAGACTTTGAGATTCAAGAAGTAAAAGTTTTATAGCCATTAAAACAAAAATGATCAACATCATATGTCAAAATATACAAAGTAAATATCCTTAAATCAAAATTGAATAAGTTCTCAAGCAGCATTTTTCTTGTTTGCCAATCTGCCCCATAATTTAAGTTGCAAAAAAAAAAAAAAAAAAAAAAAAGAATAGATTCTACTTGTTCTCTGGTTTAATTCGGGGAACCAGCTAAACACACTATTATTCAGAGTCACTTTTTTAAAAGACTTTGTATTAGCTGAACATGAGAGGTGAGGAAATAGATTTTTTTTTTTTGCACTGGAACAAAGATAAAGCACAATTACTCAACATGCTAGTAGAAGCATGATGTAGAGGTATAACTATATGGTATTGTGGCTTGCCCTACACTGTAATCATGATCTGGAGCTTTCACATCATAAATGACAAGGAAAAATAACCGTTTGGCAATGAGGAACTAAAAATAAAATGCAAAAATAACAAGCTGTGCCTCAGTTCCCATATGACAATAACTATAGGACAATAATACTTCCTCTCTCACAGGGCTATAGTGCAGCTTAATTTATTAGTATTTGTTTGGTTAGTCTTTGAGATCTTCATATGCAAGGTGTTAGAACAGCACAAAGTGTTATCATCGGTGTTCAGAAGCTACCATGATGATCTCCCTAGAAATACCTTACATTGACAGATAAAGGACAGATTCTATTTTCAGATACACTACTTAGAATCTGGAGTAACTCCACTCAAGTTTTAATTTGAGTGTGTGAGTGAGTGACAGTTTATCAGCTGATTGTGGCTCCCTGACTCTGGGACCAGTGTTATGTTAACCCTGGGCTTGGCCCTGACACAGGTTAGAATAGCCTGAGTGCTGCTCTAACCTATGTCCTCTGCCAGCCAGAGATATTCTAGACTGCTGTACCTGAGAGCAGACTTTGGCCCAAAACATGCAGGCAATTTAGTCATCTGGTGTCTCAATCTGGAATGAATGTGTGGGGACGTATTGGAAATATATGGTCATGTAAACGCTCTACAGCTATGGCCCCATAATGGGAAGCCACAATTTGTGGCTAACTCTCTTGCACTGGAAGCTTTTTATTGGATCATTGCCACTAGTTTTGTTTGTTTGACAATATACTAATCTTCTGTGGTAAAACCAGTTCCTTTAGTTTATTATAAAATAATCATTACATCACATCTTGGAGCAAGGGAGTGCCTTCTATAGGAGACTTAGTAATGTATGCCAAAGGGCATCTAAACTTGGTATGCACACAAGAAATGATCTTTCTATAAATACTAAAGACATTTTTCCACTAGCTTACTCTCATGAAACATGTTGGAAGAAATCCGAAGACTAGATGGTGATTTCGTCACTGCATATACAGTGATGTAAATATTTTGACTTACATTTAAAAGGAACCATTACATTTATTGCAATTTGACACAATAAATTGTCAAGCCTTCTTCTGCTCATGCAAAGTAACATTAGCATAAACTGAGAACAACACAGTAAGTCAATGCTTGCCTTTTAACCCAGATCCTGGAAAAGCGAAATCCTTGTGGCAAAAGTGGTTTACATTTCATGGATCAAATTTCAGTGGGATTTGAGCATCTAACGCCCTTACGCACCTTTGAAAATCCCAGCCCTGGCCTTTCAGGTTTTAGTGCTGCGGTTATTTCTTAGTACACAGAAATTCTACTTGCACTGAACCCAGAGAAAGCAATAGGCTGGGTTTCCCTTTTCCAGCACAACAAAAAAGTGCCAAAAACCAATAATGTTCCAGGAAAAATGCTAGATTTGGCAGGGCCACTAATAGTAGTGTGGAAAACATGAAGCTGGACGTGACTGGGAGCAAAACAAGGCCTGCATGTGCCAGGAAGCACTGAAAAAGTGGGAGTGTTTGAATCATAGTCAGAGTCATAGCGTTTAAGGCCAGATGGGATCACCAAATCAAGTCTGACTTCCTGTATAACTCATGTCACCTACACAACCCAGCACCCCCACATTAACATCAACAGCCAAAATGAGACCAAAGTATTACAGCCCTCAGGAGTTGAAACGATTGTGTGCCACAGACAGAGAACAGAAGGGACTGCAATGCACCAGTGCTCAAGGCCCCTACAATGGAACAGAACTGATAAACTGAGATATGCCCCATGGTCCCAGCAAGTGACCCACACCCCATACAGATAAAGGGAAAAGCCCCCAATCTGTCAATCAGGCCTGGGGGGACATCCCTTCCCAACCCCATCAATCTGACCCTAAGCATGTGAGCAAGAACCAGCCAGCTGAGTACCTGAGAGAGAGAGCACTTGCGAGAATGCCACCTGCGAGCCTTGGTCCTCCCCGTCCAGTGTTCCATCCTCAGCTGTGGCTGTCTCTGGTGCTTGAGAGGAAAGAGACAAACAACCAAACCCAACCACCAAACCAATCCCTCACCCCCCAGAATTGGGGAGAAAAATGCCTTCCTGATCCTGCAAGTCCTGAAGCATGAGATTTTAGAAACATATAACATAAACTGGAAGTGACTCCTGCCCACCCCGGTCACAAGCAACCCAGTCATACAATCCCACTCATAAACTTGTCTAACTCTCTCTTAAAACTAAATAAGTTGTTTGCCCCACAACTCCTATTGGGAGGCTGTTCCAGAGCTTTCCTTCTCAGATTATTAGATTGTGTTGATCTCAGTTTATTCTTCGAATTGTTCCTGGCCAATTTCTAGCCATTTGTTCTTGTGCCAGCATTATCCATTAGCTAAATAGCTCTTCTCCCTCTCTGGTGTCTACTCTCTTGGTGTATGTACAGCATATTCCTTTGCTTATAGGCGGCACCAATCCAACCCAGAGTTTCTTGTTTGTCGCCAAACTGATAGTCATTTTTTTAACCAACCAGCTGATTGCTTCCCTTTGCAAAGTTAGCAAATAATTTATCTGAAGGGTCATTTTTTCTTTTTGTTTTAAAAGCATATTTAGCCTGCTGTGTATTCAAACGTGTGTAATTGGATGCTCCAGAAAAAGGATCTGTTAACATCTAACTGCAAAACAAATCCTAGGCTTCTTTCAATCATTGTCTAAAAAAGTGGAAAAAAAATAAAGGCTGTAAATCAAAATGTGACTTAGAGACTAATGATGAGGCCCTGTGAGGACGTGTTTGAAAGCTGAGGAGGCTGGGGTGTCACCAAGAGGACAGAGGCCTGCTGAGCCTTTCTAAGCGAGGTCACAGTTATAGTGAGGCTAACTGGCTGGCTAGCTACTTACTTGTCTTTACTGCTAAAAACAGTGTGATTTTAATGTCTGTTAGCGATCTCCTGGAAAAACATGGTGGGGCTGCGACACTGTAGTTTCACCATGAGGTGAATAAGGCAAGATCAACGACCGGTGGGGGATACATCACTGACCTCGTCTCACTCATGATAAGAAGTACAGGGCACTTGGCTCCACTAGAATTTTACTGTCACGTGTTAGTTATCTAGCTGTTAAAACCTCATCTTTTTAGCAGTGATGACAGAGCCTTAGAGCCCATGTCAGAGAGGAGGGAACAGAGATCAGGACTGCACGTGGACAGAAAAGTAAGCTTCTGGATAAGGACCAGATATTTATTCTCTCTGAACTTAACCTCTGAACCAATCTATTACTCAGCAATTTTTCTTACAGAACCAGCTTGTCGTTGAGGTTGATGTTTACAATGGGGGTTACTAACCAACTCTGACCCACAGCATTACTTATCAATATTGTCTTCCTATAATTTTATGGGATGTATGTTTTAACCACTGCAGAGCAAACTGCTTCCCAAGTGCCCTGACTTTGTGTTGTGTGATTACTTTAGTCAAGTTTAAACTCTCCATTCGATGTCAATGAACTGTAGCATAGTGACTGCAAGGTTGCTGACCCAGGTGCAAATAGTCAATGCCCACTAAAAAGCTTCAGTCCCCATTAACGGGTTAGACTGATGCAAACTGTGCCTGGAAGTGAGTGTACACATCATTGACTAACTGCACTGAGCTGGATCCTTGTGGTTTCTTCTATGGTTCTTACTTTCTTCCATCAATGGTGAGCAACAAATCTATCCTATTTTAAATATTTGAAAGTAATAATCTGCAATTTACTGATTTTAAAAGTGACTTGTATTTTTGCTCCAAAATAATCGGGAGTCAAATTCTGATATTCTTTCTCCCAATGAATAGTATCTGACTCCATTTGCGTCAGTGGGACTACTTCAGAAGTTGAGGCACCATTATGTTTAGAAATAAACTGTGACTTGGCATACACATTACTATTAATCTTTCAGAGTAATAGGCTCACATATTCTAAGAGGAAAGAATGATATCTATGAAACTTTTTTCAGTGCCTGTTTTCAGTGCTTATTTCTAATTTCTAGACAAATAAGGGCCTGATCCAAAACTACTGAAGTCAATGGAAAGATTTCAGTGCGGTTTGCATCAGGCCATAAAGTTCCTTCATCTAGCACATATTTTCCTTTGGTAATATTTTATGTGATCATTTGTTTTAAATAAACCTGGATTCATTTTCCTTTTTATTTCTCTAGAGATTTTGTCTTATCAGAAGTGTCATTTCACTTTAATGCCACATCTCAGCCATGCTGTGCCATTAGTTTTTCTGCACATGCTGGAGATAGACATGATGGTCAAATATCTTCTATTATCCAATTCTGTCCTAATCCGTATATCAGCTTCTGTATTCTGCAAAGTGCTACAAAGGTTCTCTACCTAGACATCCAACGGCAAAAGGGTAGTCGGGTTTAGCACTCGCACTGCCAATCAGGCTCCTGTATTAATCTGTTTCTGGTAGTAGCAGAATGATGCTTGCAGAGGACTACGTGGTTTGTGGAGCTTTAGAAAGGTAAAAATGCTTATTTAAAACAATTGGTTCCTTCCTGATTATGATGATTCACAATGTTACAGGAAAAATCAGATCATTTCACAAAGTCTGGTTCTAACAAAAACTCCAGCAAGAATCTTTGCCCAAAGCCAGTAGCAAGAGAGAAGAATAACATTTCACCTTTACCTGTTGCATTTTTTCATCATTTAAAGCAGCATCCTGTAGACTTTATGTATCAGAATTTTGGGTCTGGAAAGCTTTGCCTGTGTATGGTCTTCGATAGTTTGGATTTGTATCTACGGGCTGAATCTGATCTGGATCCACTGGCTCAAGGTTCTGAGGGCACTGACTTTACAGAACTCTTGCCTATATTCCTATCGGGTGAAGCCACATCTCTTTGATTGCTGTATACAAAGGGGGGCAATTCATGATAGCAGCAGGTGTTTGTCAGAGGACACGAGGGAGCATGCTCTGAGTCTGACTGGCCACAAGCCAACCACAGAAAGTTTTAAAGAACAAAGGCCTTCCCAATAAAAGTACAGACAATACATTTTGCTCTCTTTCCTGGGATGCTATGTGAGCAACAGAACAAGCAAGGTCTCTGTTTAAAAAAAGTAACAGATTTATTACATAAGACAGTGTAATGACTATAGACTCGTGTGTTCTAACACCATGATCTTTAGCCAGACACATACATTTGACATAGGAAATGCAATACAACGCAACATGTGGGCAAGGACTTCAACAGAACTTCTCACAACAGTAAGCAGTAGGCTCAGTAGCAAGTGTTTACAGGATCAGGCCCTTACTCTATATAGCTCAGTCCCAAATGATTTTACAGAGTTAAATAATATGGTTGCAGAGAGAGAAAAAGACAGGGAGGGAGTTTTTGCCTAGCTCAGAACAGACCCCCTCTCCATCACTGCAGACTATGACATTATGTTTTTGAGGTAGAAATGTTTCATCATTTTTTAGCATCATATAGATTTTCAGCCTAGGGTTCAGCCCAGATTCACTAGTTTGCTTTGGCTGCTTTACCTCAATCCAGTTAAATCAGGCTCATGGCTACTTTTCACTGACAGAGCCGTTGAAAGAAGCTGGAAGATGCCAGTGAATATAGCCCCTTATCTTTATATTTTAAAAAGTCTCTTATTTGTTGGCAAAATGCAGTTTCGGGGTGAATTTTCAAATATTTGAGGAATGCAGGTATGATGATTTCAGCAGAATTTGCTCACACAATGCAGAAAATCGACTTGGGAATGAAGTCATCATTACATAGCAGAACAATATATTTTCACAATCCAGTTTTGCAGTTCCATTTATAATTATACTTGTGCAAATGTAAAGGTTAAAGAAACATAATAGAGTTTGCCTTTGGAAATACTGAATAGTCAAAACATTTCTTTGTACATTCAGTTACTGTACTGTAAACACTATGACAATACAAAATATTCTGAGCTGACGCCAAGGAACTAGTCCATTTTAAGGTGTTTAACTTAATAAACAATTATTTTCCTTTTCTTATATCTGCCTGCAACATCTAACACTTTACAAATAATAATCATAATGAATAAACATTTCTGTTCTTTGTAATTTAATATCTAATCCTAACAAGGCGGATCGATCTTCAGTTCTGAACAACGTCTGTATGCCATAATATAAAATAAAGAGGTAGTTGTTGGTACTCCCTGTGAAACATTCAAGAGAATACAGACAGTTTCTAAGACCCAAAGGTCAGGCAGTGCCAGCTTTACATATTCTACCACCCCAGGCAAAATAAAAACTTGCGCCCTCCCCCCAAGCAATAAAATATGAGTATTTGCAGAGGTGCCAAGGGCTGTCATTCTTGTCAATTTCACTGGTCCAGTGGCAGCACAAGCCTGGCTCTTGGAAGGGATGGGGCGGCTGCTTCCCACTGCCAGTGGGGACATGGGCGACTGCCGCCCACTTCCCGTGATGCTGGCGGCTGCTGTCGGGCTCCTGGCTGCGCGCCAGGACCGGGCAGGACCAGGCGGCTGCTGCTGGAGTCCAGGCTGTGCGCTGGGACCGGGTGAGAGGTGGGAGGCTGCCACCAGGGGCCCAGCAGTCGCCCTTTACTTTTTGCCATCCTAGGCAATTGCCTACCTCGCCTATCGCTAAGGCCAGGCCTGAGGTCAGGGCATTAATGATACTATCTATACTTACAGCCAGAGGAGTAGATGCTTTATATGCAAATAATGGCTTGCTGTCTGGGAGCATAGTTCCTAGTAAAATTGTCAGAAGTGATCAACTTCTTTTCATAGAATAAGTCAAATGAGTTCGCATTTTGTCTCTTACAGATGTTGTTAAGACAGCAACTGATGTTTTAACTAACTTAACCCAAAGGTCAGACAGTTTGTAGCCCTGACAATGCATTAATAACTTTGATAAAATTATACTAATTAGCAAAACTTAACAGCCTTATAAATTTCTCCCACTGCTGGATTTCTTTCGTTTGTGTTTGTATGTGTGTATCCTATATGCATGTACTTTTATATTCTTTTTTTTAATGCTGTAACCTTAGGGGGTTGGAAAATTGGCCAAGACTTAGGTTGTTTGCTGCTTTGTACTGACTTTTCCCATGTCTGTAGGACTCCTGTCATACTTATCTGGACTTTGCATAAATGGAGGAGGGTCTCTACTCTGTGTAATGTTGCTCCAACCTCAGAATCTAACACCTTTCATATGTGTTTGATTCAGAATAATTTAAAACAGATACTTTTGTTACAAAGCATAGCAGTAGCCTGTGATCAGTGACACAGCTGCCCTGAGGTGCTTAGAGAAAAACCCATCTTTTTCTCAAGGTACTTTTCTTTGGGCTTTGGGACAGTTTGGAAAACTGCTTTCTGTTGGCCTCCTGTTTCAGAGTTTAACCAGTTAGCTAGCCACCACAACTGATAGCTGAGGATCTGTTGTGTATTTTCACTGTGGATGTGGGTGAGTCATTTTCTACAAAATGATTTTAAACTGCTAGGGATTTCTGCCTAGTTGGGATTTTTTTTTTTTTTTTGGGCGGGGGAGAGGTTGCATGTGTTTATGGATTTAAAAATAAATTAGATATTCTTATGTGAACACTGGGCTTTTGCAAAATCCTCTTTCCATGTGCCTGAACTGAAGTTAATGGAAAGACTCCCACTGGCTTCAATGAGCTTTGGATCAGCACCCATACAGGGTGTTTGTATACAGCAAATCCCCAACCTGTGTAGCATTTCCTTTAGTTGGACAAATCCTGGTTTTACTTGTTTTCTCCAGAGCTTCCAAGAATTCCGTTTTCCCATTCCCTCTTTTTTTTCTGCATGTGTAGCTTGTGACCATTTTAAACTAAGATCACTTTTCCTTATCCAACAGGATGGGCTGTAAATTTGTGCTGTTAAAGGCAGCAATTTTTTTTTTGGTGATTTTAATCTAAAATCAGGCACAAAAACGCTTAAGTACCTGATTTCCCACCCAACGTTTGATGCCATAAACCTTCGCTTCTGCTCTCGGAAAAGGGGCTTCTGAATTATATTTGCTTTTTAGAAAACAATCTTTATGCATGGTTTTCTTTTCATATTATCATAAAGGTGTATCACATACAGTCTACAGAAGGAGTATAGACTTGCATTTTCTGGTTTCACTTGTGGCTTAGAAATGAAGCATTCTGTATGGCTCCCACAACCACGTTTAACCCAGCTACCATGAACTTCCTTGGCAGGTGGTCTAAAAATTACATTAGTGAATTAATTATTCACATTATTGTGTGTGTGTGTGTGTGTGTGTGAGAGAGAGAGAGAGAGAAATAAGAGTTTTTGTCACTTTATTATCAGGGGTTATTTTAAATACACAGGGTTAAATTCTTTGGGGGTGTAAATTGGTGCTGCTCCTTTAATTTCATTTGGAACTTCACCTATTAATCCTAGGAGAGAATTTTCTCTTTAATTATTCTAGAGGAAGAAAACACATATGCCTTTTGTGATGTTTTAGTCAATTTTTGATACTAGCAGATCTCTTTTCCCCAGCAAATGTTAATTTTATCTCTTACAAATATTTTAAACAATTATGTACTAAATTCTCTCTCTCTTCCTGCTCCCCATTTTAATTTTTCTCATGATTGTTGTATGCCACACTTTCTTTCTGGGAGTATCATTATTTATTGGCTAATGGATTAACTGTTCCAGTCCACACATCAAAATCCCAGTGGTTATTCTTCTAGTTAAGAAAGGTGCGTACAAGTAGCAAAAGGGGGTATGGGCATGGTTCAAAGGAGGAGAGGCGAAAAGGAAAGCCCAATAGCAGGAAGGTGAACAGTTAGCATGGGAGTGAATGATTCTGAAAGGAGAGGATGAAAAGATGGGAATAGGCAGGAAGTGGCAGGATTTATACAGGAAGTGATATCAACACCCTTATTTTTTTTATCAATCTCCTATTTGTCCCTCACTCTTGATTTGAATGGGAAGGGTGTCTTTATATTTCTTGTATTCTGCTGTAATTTAAGAGAGAAATTGCAGTACCTCTTGCTTTTAAGTACCTGTCCCTTCATGGTTTTCACACAGTGCAGTAGGCAGGTAGACAGCCACAGTGGAAAAGAGAAGAAGTGTGAAGCAAATCTTGGGCAACTGTGGAAAACAGAAGTATAAAGCAAAAACCTTTTAATGCTAAGACATGTGAAGACATAAGCAAGTGGCAAGAAAAATACAAAGGTTTAGGCAGAGATATAGAAAGGATTTTAGAAGAGATAAAAGGACATATATTTGAAGAACATGTCAAGAGGCTGAAAGTGCTAATCAAAGAGGTGACTTTACAACTTTGTATAAGACAATCAGACAGCTAATAGGAAACTTTAGCAGTACTGAAGCCCTATTAAAGATGCAAATGGAAACATAGTACAAAAGATGAACAAAGGAACAGATGCGTAGAACATTTTCAGGCTGTTTTAAATTAACCAAGCCCAAGTGAATTACTAGAAATATGTGATGAAGACTTACCACCAAATCTTGATATTGATTTAGGTGATATTACAATGGAAGAAGTTAGACAAACCATCAGAGAACTTAAAAATGGGCAAGCAATTGGAGAAGATAATATTATTGGATAGATGCTTAAAGCAAGTGATGAAACAGCCCTCCTGACTTTCCTTGGGTTTTTTGATAGAACATGGAGTGATGAAAAGAATCTAATTGAGTGGAAAAGAATCTTATAGTAAAATGCCAAAGAAGAGTGACTACTAACTGCAATAACTGGAGAGAAATTGCATTACTTTCAGAGCTTGGGAAAAACACATGCAGCATATTCCTGGGACATATCAAGCAGTAGATAGATCTGCAACTTAAAGGAACAAGCAGGTTTAAGATCATTAAGATCCTGTGCTGACCTTATTGTTGCTCTCAGACATATAATAGAGCAACGTATGGAGTGGAAGGTTGGATGTTCTCAGTTTACAGAAGACTTTTGACAGCGTACACAGATTGTCTTTGGAAAATTACGGCATATTACAAAATACTAGGAAAAATAATTAGAATAATTAAAGCTCAATATGATAATGCTGAATGTGCAGTTAGAGATGGTGACAACATCAGCTGATGGTTTGCAGTGACAATTGGAGTAAGGCAAGGGTTTATTATATCCCCACTATTTTTTGCACTGGTCATTAATTAGGCCATGAGGAAAATAATTGCAGAAAGCAATTGAGGAATCTTATGGATAAATGATAAATCACCTTGTTTTTGCTGATGACTGTGGGCGTGGGGACAAAGGATGTCAGCGCTGGGCCACATTCCTGGGGGGGCTGGGAATTGGGCCCAGGATTTGGGCACAAATTGTCCTCCGCTGGACCCTTGGCATGGGCTAAAACGGCCATGTACTATACAAGCAATAGTCATGCTCTGCTCTCTCAGCAATTTCCTAGCCTTGGAGTTAGGGAGGGGTACCATTGTAACGGGGTTATAATGTCCATCCCCCACATTCCTCCCCTCACCAAAGAATGTGGTAAGAAGAGTGTTATCTCTTCTTTCCCAGACAGCATGCCTGTTAGGAAAAGCTCGTGATCTCTCCCCCTTGTTCTTCCCTTGCAGTTGGTTCATTAAGAAGATTTATGGTCATTCCTGCTGTCAAGATAGCCAAATTCATGGTGAAAATGCATATGCCATACAGGTTAAGTGATAAATAACAAACAGGAGCGGGTATAATTATATGTCTCCCTTAGCCATTAATATTCATTTTATAACCATTTATATCATCAAATAGGGGTTTTATGCGGCGTTGTAGAAGTGAGTGTATTTACATATTATTTTAGATAAAAGTTGTAAGGTAGTGAACTCCGGGCTCACTTCGTTGGACGCATAGCAGAGGGGAATGAGCAGATTAGAAGCTGGAACCGAATAAATGCTCTTTATCACTCCACCCGACTCAATCTTTCTCTCTTCAATTGACCCTGCAACAATGACATTGTCCTGCTTAGTTCAACACATCACTTAATGGAAGAAAAGACCCAGCTTTTGATAGAAACAACAAAACGAGTTGGTTTGTTCATCAACAAAGGGAAGAGAAAATATATGACTATTGATGTCTCCAAAGCAACTATCAGAGGAGACCAAGAAATACTAGAAGGTAAGTTGTGTTATCTATCTAGGGTGTGAGATGTGCGATGATGGTGACGCCATACTAAATGTCAAGCAACTAATATCAAAAGCAGCAAACAACTTTCAGAAACTTGAAAAGATTTAGAAAAGTCTCATGATTGGCACTCTCAAGAATATGAATTTTTAAAACCTGCATCATGTCTGAAATCTATAACAGAAATTGGTATGATCAACTCTTTCCAAAGTTATTGCCTGCGTATGATCTTCAGAGTTCATTGGAAAGAGTTTCTAGCAACATCAAAAATTCTAAGGAGAGTAAACCAACCCAAAGCATCAACTATGGTAAGAAGACAAAAATGGACATATTTAGGACACGCTTTAAGGGTGCCACCAACATGACTTCCATTTCAAGTGATAATATGGACACTATCTGGAAAGGGAAAAAGAGGGAAACTTAGAGAAACATTATGCAGAACAATAGAGAAAGAAGCCAAATCCATCAACATGACACTCAGAAGCTTGAACAGACCAACACAGAACTGAAATAAATGGCAGAAACAGGGGGATGCCCTATGCACCTGAGGGTGTGGGAGGATAAAGAAAAGAGATTGAACAGGCAAGTGGAGGGCCAGAACTTGGGAGAGGTGCGCTGCCATTCTCGAACAGTTGAGGCCTAAGAGAATGCAGAAGCAGTGGAGGCCTCCGTGGACAGGTTGGGCGGACTCCATGTGTTTTTCCAGTGGTTTCCAGGCTATGTGAGATATCCTGGATGCTATTTTTCCTGCTCTATCCAGCCACTGGTTTACTAATCCCAATGAGATGATGAGGCAGATTGAGGACCCTTCAAAACCCATTCAGGGTTTAACCATGTTAAAAACCTCAAGCTATAAACTACCTGTGGGGTGTAACTAGCCTAAAGCATTGTTTCTGCTAGCAGACTTGTTTCTGCTAACATGACTGTTAAAGATAAATCCCTGTTTGTATTGTATAGACAAACTGAGCTACAACCATGCTATCTATAATCAAGTTGGGGAAACCCTTGCTGAATAGAGTCTGAGGCACGCTCAGCATGTATTGTAATATTTTACTCCTTTTGAAAGACTAATACTTTAGTCACTGATAGTAGAATGATCTTTTGTTTCAGTTATCTTTGCTACCTGTAGTGTCACTAGATTTGTAGGACTGTATTCTGTTCTCTGTTACAAGGTGTAAATCCAATGTGCTCAGTGGAGTTACACTGGAATAACACGGATGTAACTGAGATCAGAATATGGCCTATACAATGTTGTTTTATCATTTTAAAAGACATTACTATAGTGATACTTTTTGCCTTTTCAGGATCTCTGATTAAAGGAGCAAATCATCATGTCCAATCCTGTTGTTCTGCGCAGTATTAAGAAATTTGAAGAGGATAACAACATTTTTTACTCAGATGGATCATGTAAGACATTTGCTCTTTAATCAGCATTTACTTTTAAACAGTACTTTTAATAGACCAGGTGTGTAGCAAATACCTGCTGGAAACAAATACCAGACAAGATATTGTGGTTCACATAATTATAGGCATATTTTATTCAAAACACTTTTGTTTACAAACCTAAAGCAACAGTCCATGTAAGTGGCTGATCTCTTCTGATCTGCCTATCTAGCCACAGTGTCTGTCTATATGTCCACATCATCTGTCTGTCTACCAAATGTAACTACTCTATCTAGATTTTTATACCATGCTCATCACCATGGTATCTGCATAACTCCATTGACTTCAATGGCCTTTCAGCAGGAATGAATCTGGCATTCCCTTTTACATTTTAGAGCTCAAAATAAAAGCTGAAAACACCTGTGTCCCAGGGGTTTCTAGGGTTGAGTATTATATTTAGAATGTTTATTTTAAATATGTGAACATCTCTTGCCTTCCTCACCCCTCTCCAAGGCCTCCTTTCACTCCTCCTTCCACTCTTGCTTCATTTCTCCTCTTTTATCTTCTTTTTTTGAACGTGCTTGTTAATCACCAAATGCCTGAGTCCAAACTAAACAGGAGGTGGAGGCAGTAGGCTTGGGGTATTAGTTGAAGATGAGGAGGAGAAAAATGAAGAGAAGCTGCAGAATATCTTGACCCTTTCTTACCTGTTTAAGCATAGGCAGAAGTAAAATTAAAGGGACACTAGATATTGCTATTTAATTGAAATTGCACATGGAAGCAAGTGAACACAGCAAAATAGTTACTACATAAGAAACAGGCAAAAGCAGAGAATGTATCACAATATAAGTAAATATATGTCCATACATGCCCTCTGGATTTAAGTACAAAGCCCACACTCATTCCACCTGCCATTCCCATGTGCAAGATGTAGTGGAAATACTGTGCTTCCATTATATGGGGACGTGTGGGGTGGCCAGACCGCAGAGTCCCCAGGTGCAGGGAATTCTTTGCACCCTGTGCATTCTTGTACACAGCTCTAAAGTGTCTGTGCAGAGCAAGGGGCATGGAAATGTCCATGCTAAGTGCAGTATTGCTGCACTGTAGAGAAAGCAAGAGGATGGGGATTTTCTATTCAGGCTGCATCAAGAATTGTTTGAAAAGCAAAACATGATTCCAGTCCTTACGAGGGCCTAAAAACGGGCAGTGGGTTGCCAGTGCACTGGGAAACTCTAGAGACGTGCACTGACTCTTCAGGAACATGCACAATGGCTATTCAAGATAACTCTGTCTCCCAGCAGTGTTGCTGCCCAGAGCTAGCTCTTCATGCTGTGTCACACAAAGTGACTTGTGGAAAGTATTTTAAGCACTGACCCTTATGGTAAGGCCTCCCCAGTGGGACCACTGTCAAAACAAGCTACTTTTTAGGTCCATCATCCTTGATAGTTTCCTTTGATGCCAAGGACCAGATCGTGGCTGTTAAGCCCTGGCCCAAGCTGTGGCGGGTGAGATGGCTGTTCTGTGGCTAGAGAGAATGCTGCCTCTCTAAGTCACAGTTCCTCCAGGTGCTTCCCATGGATGGACACCAGTGTGACAGCTCAGCCTTCCTCTCAGGCTGGAGCAGGTATTCCTCTCTATGCCCTGGCAGTGCTGGTGGCTGCTACGAAGGAGTGCAGAGCTATAGCCCTCCCCTCTGCAGCCCCTTTCAGGTTCCTGGCACACTGGACATGACCGTGCCGCTCATCAGGGCTGTGACTGACAGAAGCAGCTGGATAATGGCAAACATTATTCACCGTCACATTATATGCCACTTGATGGGAATATTGCCCCAAATAATTTATTCAATGGATAATATTCAGTCATGTATTTGTGGTTAATTATTCAAGGGAAGATTGACAACATGAGCAATGAATTCACTATGCACAAATGAATTAGTCTGTTGGAGACTATCAATAATTATTAACTATGGTTTGTATTTATTTCCCCCAACAGATAACAACCCTAAGAAGCCAGAGTAAGTCCTGGAGTTGCTCATTGATCACACAATCATTATTTGTTTCTAGAACTATTAAAATGTTATTAACACATAACAACAATGCATGTATGGTATTTGATATGCAGACATGCACTGTGCTTTCTGAAGCTGCGCTATTAGATTCAGCTGAGGCAGGTTAAAGCAGTCTTTACAGAAGAGAGGAGGAGAAGTGTTGAAAATGTAGAGTAATGGTGGGAAAACATCCGGGTCTCCTTCAATAAACCCCTTCAGTATTTATTTTGCATTTGTTTACACGCACACACACATACCACCACCACACGATGCAGTTTGGCAAATAACATTGTAGGGGACGTTTCAACATAAGCTTCATAACTTTTAGAAATATGAGACTACAAGCGAAAAGGATTCGGTCCAAATCTTTCATCAGGAGAGGAATTGAGATTGAAATGTAAATTCCCAGCTATTTACAAGGGATGTAACATAACACCTCTGTCTTCCTTGATTCTGGAGTTGCTCTACACAAGATTAGACATCCTGAGAGCTTCTGTAATTAGCACCCACTCTTCATGGCCACAAAAGGCTGTTCCAGGAGCAGGGAATCAAAGAATAAGAAAAAGGGGAACAAGCAAGTTAAAGTCAGCTCTATATGTAACCATTAGTCAAGAAAAAATACGTGATATAGCTGGAAAGTGCAGTTTTATAATTCTACACTTTGTTTTCTTGAAGGTCATCAGGCAAGAAAGAAAATGATATTCGGATTGGCTTCTTTCAACTGGTAACGAAAATGATGGATTTAAATATTTTACACATATTATTCTGTGGGGTCACTGAAATGTATCTTTAGTTATACTAGGTAGTTATGATTCAGTCAAATCTTTGATTAAAACTTTTAGGGTGAAATCTTGACCCTACTGAAGTCAATGGGAGTTTTGCCACTGGCATCTATAGAGCCAGAATTTCACCCCTCGTCATTCTGACACATGGATATTGCCTAAGGACCATGATTGTCTGTTAGGCACATTGTAGTTAGAACGGGTCACAAATTATTTTGCTGAAACTTTTTTTCACAAAAAATGCTGTTGTTAAAATCAAAATATTTTGAAAAATATGCCAATTTTAATGAAAATTTGCATGGGAAAATATTTTGAAATAGAAAAATTTGTTTCAGAAAATTTCAAAATTTTGCTTTACATTTTTTAAATTTCATTTTGAATTTTATTTTATTTTTTGTTTTTTTTTTCATTTTTATGTTTTTATTATTTCATGTCATGCTAGTAGTCATGGAGCATAATATGACATAACAGTTGAAATATTCTACTATTTTGATTTTATTTTATTTTAAAAAATCATGAAGGGCAGCTGCCACTTATCATCCAACACACATAGTCTCCTGAGGACCGTTGTTCCAGTCAGAGCCATGGTTATCGGCATTGCACCAGGCACCATGTAGTGAAGTTCCCAGTTCTGGGTCAATCCTATGGATCGACGACTCTTTGGGGGTGGCCCTGCAGTTTGCATCAAGCAGAGTCATAGCATGCACTCCTTGGTGCATTGATGGACATTTTGAGAGCCCAGTGTGCTGGGGTGTTTTTATTCATCCTGGTGACATAGCCAAAGAGCACACCTTGCTGCTTTTGAATAGAATGAGCGACTGAAGGCAAGCCAAACCTTTGCAAGATATGACATTTTGCACAAAGACAAACCACTCTCTGCTCAGGATTTGGCCCTGGCAGTGCATATGGAATACCTCTCAGCTACCATTTAGAACTAACTGAAACATTTTAAAAATAAAATAGAACAATTATTAGCAACTGCAAATAAACACTGACATGTCATGAAATAATGTAAATAATGGAAAAACAATCATTAAAAAGAAAGTCAAAATGAAATTTTGAAATTCCAAAATGAAAATTTTCCAGGAAATTTTGAAAATATTTGTTTTTGTTCTAACAGCGAGAGTCCTGTAGCACCTTAAAGACTAACAAATTTCTGCGGGCATAAGCTTTTGTGGGCTGCAATTCACTTCGTCAGATGCATCTGCAGCACATGAAAGCTTATGCCTGCAGAAATTTGTTAGTCTGCTACAGGACTCTCTTTTTTTCCCTTTTGCTTTCTACAGACTAACACGGCTACCCCTCTGGTGTTTTTGTTCTGATTCATAATGGAAAAACATTTGAAATGTCAAAATTTCCCATGAAACAAAAATTCCAAGTTTCAACCAGCTCTAACTGTAATGTATTTAGGTGACATATTTGGAGAAAAGATAGTCCAGCGGTGAAAATGCTCAACTAAGGATTAGGAGATCTGAATTCGCCTCTCATTTCTGCCACTAACTTGCTGCGTGACCTTTGGCAAATCACTTAACCTTTCCGTGTTTCAGTTAAATCCTTATCTATTTCATTGGTATTGTGAGACTCAGTATTCATAAAATGTTTTGAGATCCTCAGCTGGAAAATGGCATAGAAGTACAAAGTGTTATGATGTATATAACTGCTTTCTACCACATGGGCTATCTGCACAAGCACTGACAGTCTTGTGGTCTCTGGGCTACAAAGATAAACAAATACAAAGCTTTAATGCTACTGAGAGATTTTGGAAAGACTCCGTCCGATCATGTGGTTGAGGGCTGGGAGTTTGGAGCAAAGGCTTCTGAGTGCTATACCGCACATCATGTATATGTTAAACTGTCCTGATGGTTAGGTGTAACTAGTGAACACAGCATGTAGGTACCATATGCGGCTACAGAGAGGATACCATATACAACTGTGCATTTTCCAGTTTTATGGCACTGTCATTAATAAGATTCATAAATACAAGGTTTACAAAAAAAGATAATTTCACTGTATTTCTCAGATTTCTTCCTTTTTGTTGAAAATCGTTTTTTACCCCTTTCTCTCTTTTAATGCTGTCACATTCCAGTGTAGACAAGACCTACGCCAATGGGAAGGATTCTTCAGTTGGTGTAGTAATGCACCTACCTCACAGGCAATAGCTAGGTTGAGGAAGAATTCTTCTGTCAGCCTAGCACTGTCTGTACTGTGGATTTTTTACATCTCTTAGCAATGTAGTTAAACCAACTTAATTTTCTTGTGTAAGTCAGGCCTTAGTCTGGCTTATTTCTTCCCCTGATTTCCACCACCACAATGACTCTGTCTTCCTTGTTTGCTCTTTTTCTCTACCACATTTTGTCCCTTGACACATTACAGCATCTGCGTATATACTTGTATCTATACTCCACCTCTCTCCAGTATGTAATACTGCATACTTATAAATATCAGTCCTCCTTTCAGCAAAGAGAACTCACATCTCTAATTTTTATAGTACGTGACCATAACACTCTTCATTCATAAATTGGTAGGCGGGTATCTATGCAACACCAAACTTGAGACCATTTAGTCACCATTTAGTCACCATTTAGTTCTACCATATAACCACAGAATGTCAAGAGTAAGTCACGATAATTTACCTTATTCACAGGCTCTGTGGAATGTTTTCATTTTTTCAGAAAACATGCAGACAAAGTTGACTATACATGTGAAGATATGAATTTCAAGGACATATTCACAATCAACCTATGAATTAATATGTGGAATATTGAAACCTGGTGGTGCTGCTCTATTATTTGGGTTTCTTTTTTTTCTTTTTTTTTTACACTCTGCAAATCTGATTATATATTCACTCAAAGGGTCAAACTCTGCTCCAATATTCATGGATAACTCCCATTGTAATCAAGTGGGATTGTACCCATGCAAGGGAAAGTACGATTGATACTACATCTGTAATAAAAACAATTCAGAATCAAGTATTTGCTAGTAAACATTGCTGAAATTACTCTCCTGAAATGTCAACCAGGAACATATGATTAATGAATAATTAATGCATAACTAAAACCCAAATCACTCGGACAATATTTTTTCCTTCTCTTAGTTTCGATTCGCTTCATCATATGAGATTTTAATGATGGCTTTTGGTAGTTTCTGTGCCATTCTTCATGGAACAGCCCAGCCATGCATGTTGCTTGTCTTTGGTATGATGACAGACACATTTATTCAATATGACATTGAAAAGCAAGAGCTTAGCGACCCAGACAAAACATGTGTGAATAACACCATCGTGTGGATCAACAGTTCCCTTCACCAAAGTGAAATAAATACATCAATACATTGTGGGTAAGTGCTCCATGAAGTTTGTTTCTTTTTCTTTCTTGTTAAACTCTGTAAGTGAACTTCTTGCTAGAGAAAAGGGCCCAATTCAATCTGAGAGGCTAAATAGTCTATGTGTAGGAAACTTGCCCATGTTCTTTCTGTTCTACTAGTATGCCTCAAGTCTCACCCGGAGGAACCACCTTGAGGGATGCGAAAGTATCTAATGCCTATTCAGTTTTTGGTCTCTCAACTAGAACTGTCAGCAAGGGCGCAGTTTAGTGGTGGCTGTTTCTATG
Source organism: Emydura macquarii macquarii (assembly GCF_026122565.2). Taxonomy (NCBI): domain Eukaryota; kingdom Metazoa; phylum Chordata; order Testudines; family Chelidae; genus Emydura; species Emydura macquarii. The sequence goes on from NW_027131390.1 coordinate 76,795,341, forward strand.
ACAGGGACCCCTGCATCCAGGAACGAATTTGAGACCCCCAATCTATTGCACACAGATCACTAAACAGCCATTAGAAGGTAAAGACTTTTTCGTTGTTTCCTGCCTAACTGAACGAGATCTGAACTCGTCACTTCAAGTGAAAAGGCTCTGTATCCAGGAATCAATTCCCTGAGTCATCCAGACTCCCTGCAAGTGCTGTTGAACTGAAAATGATTAATCTGACTGCCTCTGATGTTTTAAGCTTCTAATGCTCAGTTTCTGCAGGAGGTCAGGCTACATGATCATAATGATCCCTTCTGGCCTTGAAATCTGTGGCTCTTCTAATTCTGAGTTTGATGAGTTTTTAAGAAAATAGAATGGCACCTACCTCATCACTACATCTAGAAATCTAGAGAAACAGCCAGTAAGCTCCACTGAACTATTTTGAAATAATGTAAAAGTCATATCAGCAAATTAGTGTTCCCCATGGAGATGAGGGGTAATTTAGCATTTCCAAATGACCTGAAGGAAATGATCGTTTCAGATAAAGTACCTCTTTCATAATATAATGTAGTATTTGAATGTACAACAACAGCCCTTCACACTTGTCCATAGAACATTGTTTGATTTTTGCTACTGTGTTAGCTTCTCTATTGGTAAAAAGTAACTAAGGGCTTGTCTACCTGAACATTAGGTTCACCGCAAACTGCCCCACACGAGCTTGCTATGAACTAACTGTCTTTGTGGACTCTGCTGATGTTCCTTAGTGTGCGTTTATCTAGTCCTGTTTCAAAGTAGGATAGATTAAAGTATGCTATGGAACATTTTAAATGAATGTCAGCAGGGTCTACACGGATAGTTAGTTCACACCCCAGCTTGCAGTGAACTAAATGTTCATGTGGACAAGCCTTTAATTACTTTTGTTCATGGCAAGCTGAGGTATAAATCTACCCTTCACTAGCCTGCCATGCACTCACTGTCTGTGTAGACAAGTCCTATGTAAGTTCAGTATCTACTGAAAATATGTTGGATACCACTTCCCTAAAACCATCTTTTCCTGCACCTTTTCATTGCATGAGGTCTGCTAGTGGTTCACAACCATCCACTACAAACTGCTCCATGGCACTCCTTGCACTTCCCAGTCCCTCACACACCTGCATTAGGCTCAGAGACAATCTGGCCCTTGAGAACAGTAGTCTGAGTATTAATGAACAGCATTTTTTAGTGGACACTCCATTCGTTCTGATACCAGAAGGAGCAATTTTGCCACTTACCCCCAGGATGTGATGTTGCACCAGCTTTAGAAATTAGTTACCAAAGTGCCCTTATTTTAAATTATTCTGAATAATAAATGCAGTGAATGCCCTTGAAGCATTGCTGACAATTAGACTGCTAAGCAGATTTGCTGCCAGAAATCTGTAACAATATTGTTTAATTTTCTAATTTTATTTTATTTTATTTTATGTTATTTTATTTTATAGGTTGCTGGACATTGAAAGTGAAATGACCAGATTTGCAAGTTACTATGCAGGAATCGGGTGTACAGTGCTTGTGTTAGGATACCTCCAAGTCAGTATTTGGTTCCCCATGTTATTTCCAATATATAAAACACTAAGCAGTTATATTGCAGAATGAAGACTCCTATATACTGTATTTTTTACACAACGTATGGAGAAGGCATGTGTCCTTGCAGTGTTTCAGATTTTAATTTCATGGCGTGAAACGTGCAAAGGGTCAGCCCTAGTTTAAATCAGCATGGAGCATAAGCCTCATTTTGGTTCTATGCACTGGGGTGAATTTCACCCCAGGTGAGATTAGTACATGTAGCTTCTATTGCACCACATGGAAAGTTTGCTGCCCCAGCACTGGCTATGTTTCAGCGGCACGTGATGTAATCCGTACGTTAGATATACGTATAGATGGACACATTTTGTCCCTAGTGACAACCATACAACCTCACTGAAGTCAGTTGCCTGGCATGACCTTTCAAACCTCTTATAATTGAGGCAACTGCTTAGACCAGACCCTGAACAGCATGTCAGATTACATAAAAGAAACAGCATAAAAGTAGAGCTGGGCAGGAAATGGTTTTGGCAGCCCATGAACATTTTTGAGATTTCAGAAATTTTTCCATTCTGCACTGGGATGAAACTGAGACCTGAAATAAAATAAAAAATGAGTGAGAGAGAGAGAGAGAGAGACCCTCCCACTCTAGAACTGCCAATATCCCAGTGATTAGGGCACTCACCTTAGAGTTGGGAGACCTATATTCAAGTCTTTGCTCTGAATCTGGAAGCGGGGTTTCCCAAGCCACGGGTACTAATGAAAATTCCCAAGCAGCTGTACATCAGGTAGATGTTATGTTTATGTAATTAGAATAGATTTCATGTTAATGATTATCTTATCATTAACCATGTTACTTTGTTGCAGTTGTGAAAGTAAAAGGTTTGGTTTTTTTTTTAAATAGTAAGTCAGTATCCATATTGCTGTCTTCCCAGATCTGCTTTTGGGTAATGTCTGCAGCTCGTCAGATTCAGAAAATCAGGAAAGCGTATTTCAGGAAAATAATGAGAATGGAAATAGGCTGGTTTGATTGTACATCAGTAGGAGAACTGAATACACGAATATCTGAGTAAGTACTCTAGAAGAACCCTATGCCACAGTGCATGTCTTTGCAGGATCTAAGGTGCTGTGAGCTATGAGCATCACATAAAAGATTATAAAAGACTCAATCCACTAGGGGCCTAATCAACCTCCTATTGACTTCATTGGAAGTTGGGTCAGGCTCTAAAGACCTGATTCAAAGCCCCTTCAAGTGTTTGGAAAGACTCTCATTGATTTCAATGGGCTTTGTATGAGACCTCAGTTATGCATTCCTAACTCAGGCAAAACATAGATACCCTCGTGATGGGAATCCATATAAATACGTAGACTGTAAGAGACGTTCTCAGCTAAATTCTACTGTAAGTTCCATGGTCTATATTTGGAGAACAGGAGAACGGAATCTTATAAAGAGCTAAAACAAAGCTTTGAGGATCCCCTTAATGAAAAAATACTGTATAATGAGAGAGCAGAGAAGTTACATTCAAACTATTTATTGTCACTTTCCTGTGACTGGCAGACTTTTTTTCCCTTCTGCATAGTGGTGCCTTTCACTTCCCATAAATTCAATTGTATGTGGGCGAGAAGAATTTCAGGGGGAAAAGATTATATAAATAGCTTTCCAACTAATCTGATGTAAGCTAGTTCTCATCTTTTGGCAGCACTTTGTGTCACACACCCAGAGAAGACTGAGCGTGAAAACATCTGTGAGAGAAACATTCCAAACTTGTAAACATGTTTCATAAATCAAACCGTATTATTTTTGCAGTAAAGAATTTAGCATTTCTCTGAATGTACCAATGTGCTAATAGTTCTGCTTCTTATGGCTATTCCAAACCTCCATGCCCTCTGCTCCTAAGGGTGGCATGAGTGGGCAGCTTTGCATTTCTCATGCATGAGGTGACAGCCAAGAGCTGCGGAAGTGTGTGGCTGCTGAGTCGTATTAAGACACAGATGAAATGTTTCTGCACTGAGATAGTACGCTACACAGGGGAAATGCACCTGTTTGTCCATTGTTGATGAAAACTGTGCACTTGCTCTAGGGCTAGATCATGCTAGTCATTGCCAGGTCACACAGAAGGGGTGAGGGGAATGCACATGAAGCCTTCCCAGGGCCATAGCAGTCTATACATTCCCTGCGCTGGGAAGCACAGGGTGCTCACTCCTGCTCCATTCTGTCTCCCTTCCAAGGGAACATGAAGCTGGAAACGCAGTGGAGAGGGGCTAGGAGGGAGAGGGAAGAGCTGGGGTCGTCTCTCTGTCCTCCCTCTGAATCATCCCATAGCGTAGGGCTGGTACACCAAGGGAGGCAATGCATTCTATTAAGGGACAAGGGCAGGATGCTCAGCCCCGGGGGGAAGTCAGCATCTCAAGCCCTTCTTTAGATTACACGCACAAATACCTCTTGCCATTGGATGGGGTGGAGGGAACTGTGCCACGTCCTTGTCGCTACAGGCCACAGCCTCTGAAAGGGGTGATAGTGGGGAAGAATAGGGGCAAGGAAAATTATAGGGCCCCAATTCAGCTCTGAATTATAATGCAGGGTAAATGAGATTCATCTACCACTGCTTTTCTTGTTCTCTACAGTGATGTTAACAAAATCAATGATGCTATTGCGGATCACGCAGCAGTCTTTATCCAGCGCTTCACCACCTTTATCTGTGGATTCCTGTTAGGATTTGCAAGTGGCTGGAAACTGACCCTGGTTATTATTGCAATCAGTCCTCTACTTGGGATTGGAGCAGCCTTACTTGGCTTGGTAAGAGATTTAAATGTAGTTCATGTCTTAATGCAATTATCATTTAGAGTGAGAGAGTAGTATCCCTGGGGGCCAGGTTCTGATCACAGTGGCACTGGTATAAATACAGATACCTCCACTGACCTCTGTTGAGATACTTTGGATTGACACTGCTGTCACTGAGTTTAGAATCTGATCCACGGCTTCTTTCACTGTAATACACCATGTTTTAGACAGTTCCTCATCAAGTGGCTTGAACTGTGCATATGTGTGTGTGAAAAGGAGGAAGTTCTGGTATAACTCCACATCTTGTTTGCCCCTTTCCCTGATCCTCCCATTTCATTATCCCAGCTGCAACTGAGCTAAATCTTCTCCTTTCTGCAATGGGCTCCTTCCTCATTGCAATTCTCCACTTTTCTTCCAGAAAAGGAAATGAAGTGTCAAAACATAAAACCTATTTCTCTTTTCCTCCACATACTCATGGTCTCTGCCCCCGGCCCTGTATTCCTCACTCCATCTCTTTCTGGCCCCAGCTTCTCTCCTTTTTCTCCATGAACCCAGTCTCCTTGATATCTGGGCCACCCTCTTCCAGCTTGTCCCATGGTGTTTACACCTCCCCACTCTCTGATGAATATCTTCTCTTCTCTGCTAGGTCACTATATTCCTAGCTGGCCAGTTTATCAGAGGTGTCTAGGTGGAAAAGCCTAAGCCGCTTTTATGGCTCTGTGGAAGCCCTACAGCTGATTACTGTCCTGGAATCAAAGAGGATGTGGAAGGGGTAGACTTAAATGAGTTGATGCAATTGCTTTGCTAAGGAAACAAAGAGCAAACGTTGAGGTCTCTACTTAAGCTATTCCTGTGGTACCCTATTGGCAACAGGGGCAGATAGATGGGAAAATCCTAAGTAGTGGCTTACTGCTTTTCCCCACTCCTTATTGTCAGCCCAGCTGAAGAGTGATTCGGCACCAGGAGTTTACAGCTGCTGCTCCCCTCCTCTTCCAGCTGGCATCCTCTGTGGCTCCTTCCCTTGCTGCTTAACTCTGCCTAACCCTTCCCAGAGCTGCTTAGATCCATGCATGAGCAATGAAGGAGGAGAATGTGAAGCCACCCCTTGTCGGGTTCTTTCTCCAGCTACTCACACATTCAGCAGAGCAGCTGGCAATGAGGCATGGCCATACTGCCCAGAGTACAGGTGTGCTTTGTGGCCAGATGCTAAAGGGGGTTTGTGCCCTAACAGGACAACACAGAAGATTCGGAGGAAGTGAAGTGCATAATAAAAGTCTGTGCTCTATACATTCTGCTTTGGGTATGCTGGGGAGACACAAAGAATGGCCAGTATTGTTGACAACGAGGAGTGTTTGCTGATTAGTCTTGATTTGTTAAATACTGTACTGTAAGCGCTAAAACTGGGGCAGGATAATCTTTTGCCACTAATACTTTTTATGGCTTTTTAGGCTGTGGCAAAACTGACAGGCCTGGAGTTAAAGGCATATGCAAAAGCTGGTGCCGTGGCTGATGAAGTGCTCTCCTCAATCAGAACGGTGGCTGCTTTTGGTGGAGAGAGGAAAGAAATTGAAAGGTTTGTTCAGTCACATTTCTCTGAGATTTCTTACTTCTTTAGATTGAAGCACTAGTTTAAAAAACAAATTATCATAAACTCCCGGGTCCTGGCAATTATTCTGACAGCTACAAAATAATGATCACCCTGTCATGCTCAAAACTGAGAATGCCAGTCTCAGGGCAGACTGTCAGAAAATAGGGCAGACACCCCAAACTGGTGGTATATTCTCTAATTAAATTTCACCAAGTCAGTAGCAAAGGTGAACTCAGTGTTACCACAGAGTCACAGACAGTTCCCTTAGATCCGCCATCCAGACAAACTGAACTTAGTGATAAAAGGTTATTAAAACCAAAAATCACACTACATCAGGTTACTCCCAAACCCAAAGGATCAGTCACTTACCCCAGGTCAATGGATACTCTCTATCTTACACAAAAAACAATGTTGGCAGCCAATTTCTCTAGTAAACTAACTAAATATTTATTAGCCAAGAAAAATAAATGAGGCTTATTGAGAGGTTAAAGCAGGTAAAACTCACATTAATGGATGAGTCCAAGTTTGTAAATCCAAAGTGATAGAAGAGATGTATTAATCTGCTAGTTTTCCATAAGCCTCTTAAGGTTACCCAAAATAACCAGGGATCTCTGTGTGGCATTTGGAATACTCCCTGAAAGTGTCTGAACAGCTCAGAAATAGAGGATCATTCCCTGGATCCATTCTTAAAGCTGTTTTGCCCAGAAAGCAATATGGCCAGTATTTCCATCATAGCCTGGCCTTTTCCTCTGTTGACTAAATGCAGACTGAGTCTGTGGATTTCACATTGTCAAATAGAATGACCCATGATTTGAAATTATCATGCTGCTTCATTGACAATTCCCAAGCTCCAGTCCCATTTGATGGGCAATCCAATTACAGAGATATATACAATGCTTTAGTTACAGGAGTCCATACAATCTCTCATTAGTTTTCATGAAGTTTACATATCAATTAACTCCTCATCTTGACACCAATACATACTTTTGATCAGGGCTAACTAAATATAAGCATATACATAATGTGAGGCAATAGCAACCAACAGTGTATGGCATAATGTAATTATTGGGGCATATGCCATGTAAATGTAATGTGATAACATCCCCTTTGTTTTATCCTAGTAGCCCACTTAACATTTCTTTGATATTCCCACACAAGTGAATTGGCCTACGGCTTTGATTTGAGCTGCCGGTCAGTGTCACACACCCAACAGTGTTAAAAAAACATACATGTAGCTAACCCATAAACTCAGCCTGCTAGCAGCATCAGGCAGTCATGAACTTTTTAACACTTTATAAGTCAGCCAACCAGTGAATCACAACAGCAGACTAACTCCTTTTCACCTGCCCACCATCTCCAGGAACATACTTTCAGCCTTCCCCAAAACCCTGGCAAATATATGGCTTTTTCAGTGTTCCTGGAAAGCCATCAAGGACAGGCTATTTCAAGCCAAGCAGGGGGGCAAGATCCAGCCACAGGACTCTTGCAGAGAGTGCCCTTCCAATAGCCCCATTGCCTTTATTTATTTGAATTAGCACTCCATAGAGCTAGATATTGATGCATACTGTACTGTTTCTTCCACATTGCTCTAAGTAGCCATTTGGCCAATACCACAGCCATTATCCCTGTTGTCATTCCCAGCTATAGATAGCTGTTTATTAAATAAGAATATATCTATGTTTGTAAAATGAGCTTTTCAAAACAGACTTTAAAAATAGTTGCAATATCCCCATAACTGGAGTAGTCTGGGTGTCTTTCAATGAGAAGGAAATGCAGCCTTTTTGAAAGACAGGAAACTCAGCATGTGAAGCTGTGAAAAAGGCAGCAGACTTACTGAGGTGCTGCAAGGTACATTATTTTGAAATGAATACATTTTAACTACTGCAGTGATCCACAGCAGATATGAGACACTATTAAAAAAATTCAAGGATGCTCAACTCAATGTGCTCCAAAATCAAGATTTTTGCTGAAGACCCAGTAGAAATGATTCCATGATTTTTTTTAAAATTCTATTTTGGGTTGCATATGATGTAAGGACTGTATGTGAAAACACATGCATACATTTCTTACATTGCTTGCAACCCAAATATTGCATTATGGAGCCTATGAAAGGGAAAGGAAAAATTGCTTACAAACAATTATGTAACTGACCAGCCTATTTTCATTGACCAAATTGAAAAAAAAAATACAGTAGTAAATGAACAGTATAAACACTTAAAAGTAAATTAGATTTTTTTAAAATCTTTCATTTTAATTTGTGAGGCATTCTTAGTAACCAAAATTTGCTTTCTGAAAATATTCATATTAAATAAACCTTAGTTTATGGATTGTAAATACAAAGAAGTGTGAACATAGTCAAAACAAAATTATATTTAGAAGTTGCCAAAATATTCATGAACAGTTTTTCCCATTATTCACGCAGATCCAGTAAAGACCTTTTTTTAAATGTATGATTTTTGACCTCACCATTCTCTTTAACAATAAAAACAACAACAAAACACCTTAACAATTAATAGACCAGTTGGAGTCAACTGCTTGTCTTAGTCACTCAGATGCTGAGCTGCATTTCAAGTGTCATTAGACTGGCAAGATGGCAGTTTCCTGTTTAATTGACTTGACAGTTTGTATTTTTTTTAAGTGATTTACTCTTTGTAATTAGATATAGTGAGTTGGTGGTATTATACTACAATACTCTTTTAAACTAATTTAAAATACAGCATGGTTGCAGGTCTGTCACAAATTGCGCAAAGCTTCTCTTACATCAGAAAAACACAAATTCATTTGGTCAGATAGTTGCAGTAACACTGATATTAGGACATTCTACAGTTTTATTGTCTGAGATTGCTACTACTCCCACTAGAATCATTAGCAGCTTTGCAATTAATTTCTGTGAGAGCAGCACTGGGCCCTCACTGCAGAGTAGTAAATGCTAAATTTTTAATGGCATCCACTGTATTACTGAAGGAGCATGAAACAGCCTTATTGTATTTGGCTTTGCTCGTCGCTAGTTTTCTGTGAAATGCACTTCATCCGCTTTCATTTTTATTCCTTCCTTAGATACGATAAAAACCTAGTGTTTGCCCAGCACTGGGGCATTAGAAAAGGGATGATAATGGGCTTCTTCACTGGTTATATCTGGTTCATAATCTTCCTGTGTTATGCATTAGCCTTTTGGTATGGCTCAAAACTTGTCCTGGATGAAGATGAGTATTCGCCAGGGACCCTCTTACAGGTACAGGTTATAGTACTTGCCCCTTTCATGTCTGATAGTTTTTCAGCACTGTTCCTGAACATGTACATTAGTTATCACCTAGATTTCAGAGTGGTGAATACTGACAGCCCATGCTTTTCCTATCTGCTCTTTTCTCTGGCATTTAGCTGCCAAATATAAAATGGCAAAGCACCCTATTTCTTTTCCCCCTAAAGGACCTTATTCTCCATTACTCAAGGATTCAGCTGCTATTTCTGTCTGCAAACTTTGAACTCTGGTCCCTGCAGTAGTGTGCTGGAAGCACATTGTGCCAACTTTTATGCAGCTCTGGAAGCCAAGTGATGTAGAATAGCTGCTGTAGATACCAGTGGTTTAAACGTTATGGAACCTGAATCCTTAGATGTTTTAATTATTCTCTACCTGGCCCTCAAATGGAATAATCTGAAATTATACTTGACACTAACAGGTCAGTGCAATGACTTGGCACTCAGTAACTGTAGTTCTGCACTCCCAGCAGGGAACTAACTTGTAGCTGACAAACTGTAGCCACCATTGGAAAAGAATATCTCTAATGCTGCCTTTCTTTCCTCTGCTGCCCTGCTTTCCTGTTGGGCTCTTGGAGTGCCGTGCCTTCAGCCCATTGGTGTTTGCCCCTGCTGGCTGAGCTCTCTAGTGATCCCTTCAGGAAGAGAGGCTGCACAAGGAACACGACCTTTCTTCAGATCCCATGTCTGGTCTCCTCTTATGCTATCCTGACTTAGCGCAAAAGGAGAGGATCCTGGGATTTTCAGAAAGGGGTGTTCAGCAGGTGATTCCTTCCTTGGGCTCTTGGCTAAGGCTGAGGAAGAATTCTCTTATTGGGCAGGGTTGGGGGAGCTGCTGCAACAGCCTTCATTTGAAAAAGCAGAGGAGGAATGTGGGTACGCTGCAGCAATAGAGCTGAGGCTTCCACAAATACAACAGCTATGAAGTGATACGGCATTCTGCCAAAAGGGCCTGTATGCTGTCTCATCCCATACTGGCTCAGTTCAAGCACTGGCAGGTGCAGTGTGGTTCTGATGGCACAGGTACTACTGACGTGGTTCACTGTTACACAGGGTAAAGGGGGAAATCTCTCTCTGGCGGGAACCTGCCTTTGTAGCAAGGTTTGCAGGTGTGATACATGCTGTTAATGTGGGACCGATGGCTGTAATAGTACTTCAGCCAACAGGTATTTTAAAGCTGCTGATTGAGCATAATACCAAGCAACACAATGCATTTAAAACTCCAAATACAGAGGGCACTGTCCTATCTGTTTTCATGTGTTGGAGCATCTCTCCTGCTTGCTGGTCCCAAACAGGTCCAGAAGACTCAGCCCTTATCTAGTTAGCACCCAGGTTCTGTAGCAGATTGTTTTCTAAGCTCTAAAGAAAAAAAAACCTTAAAGGTATTAATGTCCTCCCCTGCTTTTTCAGGTTTTCTTTGGAGTCTTAATAGGCGCCTTAAGTCTTGGTCAGGCTTCTCCTTGTTTGGAGGCCTTTGCCACTGGCCGCGGGGCTGCAACAAACATCTTTGAGACGATAGATAAAGTAAGTACAGAATTCCTAAGCTCTTTCAGTCTTCTGTGAAAAATAGTTAAATAAGCCTCAAGCAGTGTAGGCTTTTATTAACAATGTAAATGAGAAAAATGAGGGTAATTAAGGAAAAACTGACTGAACAAGAAAAAGATCGAGCTGCATGCGTGAAAATGTATAAAGAGGGCTATGAATGGACATCTTTAAAGGTTTTGTTTATGAATATTCAATTTTTTACCAAACACTGATATTTAATGCTCGGGTCTTGTAAGTACAGTTAATGATCAGCAATGAATAAAGGCTAAAGGCACAGAAGAGGGTATTATATTCATATGGTAGCCAAGCTCCAGGAAACACCAAACATCAAATCTCCCACTGATGTCAATGGATATAGTTCCATTGATGTCAGTGGGCTATGCAGATTTGCCCCAGCTGAGGTTCTATGTCCTAAAGCCACTCTGTGTGTTTAGAACAGAACAGAAGTGTCCAAATGCACACAGACAGCCTGCAGTCGCCATAATAATTCTTTCCAAAAATGGAAATACTTGATTAAATAATTTAATGATGCTGCATGCCAATTTGTTGGGTGCTGGGAGTTATTGGTGGATGTTTCTGAGCACTCCTTTTTGATTACTGTATGTGGGTGTTTAATTATAGAATAAGCCCCCAGGGTGTAATCCAAAGGCCAATTAAATTAATGGAAAATCTTTGGATTGGAAGCCCAGAGTGCAGGATGGATTTCTATAGATATTTTTATAAATTCAAATAAACAATTAAGTATAAAAATTTTCAAGTGCCAAAGTGACTCAGTAGACAAAGTCCCATTGCCAAAACTTAGGACTTAGGACCCCAAGTCTTACTGGAAGACAAATCAGTTCTAACTTGCAAATTCTACTTTTCGCCATAGTAAAATGTTTTGGATGAATGCTCCAAATTCTGCCCTCATGTTCAGAGCTAAAACTGCTCATCTGACCCTTATAGAATGTGCATAAGTAAATATTTGTCCCTTGGGGACAGAACATTTAACCACGTTGTTAGATAAAATTCTTGATCTATACTTGATTATTACAGGAGAAATATGGTGAATAAGGCTGCATGTTTGGCAGCCATAATTTTCACCACTAAACTGTGATTTCATAAAGTCATGGGGCTTCCAATCCCTTGCACCAATTTCAAGCTAACGTAATTCCATTACCTTTAATGAAGTTACTCCTGATTTATGCCAGTGTATGTGAGTGAAGAATCAGGCAAATGGCACTGGTTGCCTGATGTGCTCCCTTAGTAGGCAAAACTCTGCGGTGAATTTTTATAGATATGTGACTCCTTGTTTGTGTGTTTAGTTGTTTTATGTTATCTTTATATATTATTTAACATGATTCTAATAGAAAGTGAACTTACTTGTAATTGTGCCATTGTGTGCTGTGAGCTTTCCTTGAACTTTTTACCATGACAAAGCCACAATATTTCTCATGCTTTGCCATGACAAACACCCAGCCTTTCAAATGGATTATCCCAAGTGACATAACAGAGAGAGAGATGGCTGAGTGCCTAATGCAGAAGTAATTTCTCTTCCCAACTTTCCTCACCACTGACACCCACATTGTCCCTTTGGCTCAGTGTCTTATGCTACTGTAGCGGATTCTGTACAGCTTTGGAGTACAGCCCAGAGCTGTTCAAACTGAAATGTCATTGTTTTGTATGTTGGAGGGAATACTGTATGTACTGCAGCAAAGTCTCGGTTGTTTAACACTGAATAAATAACATGACAAATTCTGTTCTAGAAACCTGTCATTGATTGCATGTCAGAAGAGGGCTACAAGCTGGATAAAGTAAGAGGTGAAATTGAATTCCATAATGTAACTTTCCATTACCCATCCAGGCCAGAAGTAAAGGTGATTATTCATCATTCCTCTTTTGAATAATATTACTGTAGCTAAATAGAATATGCCATTATGCCAGTAATCAATAAACTCCTATGTTATGGCTTACTTTCCAAAAGCATAAGCCATTTGTTTGAAAGAAGGCAATTAATTATTTTGGTGTCAGCAGTGTTAGAAGTTGTGTAGTTTTCTATTTACAATACAACCATTGTCATGAGAATTCTTTTCTATAGACTGTGAACAGACAAAACTTCAGCTGGGTTCATCTGCATACTGCTTCCCTTGAAATCATAGATTCATAAAAATGTAAGTTTGGAAGGGACCTCAAACGCTCCCTTCTAGCCCTCTTCTATCCCTCTGTGCTGAAGCAGGACCAAGGAAATTTAGACCATCACTGACAGGTGTTTGTCCATCCTGTTCTTAAAAACCTCCAATGACAGGAGATTCCACAACCTCCCTTGGAAGCTTATTCCAGAGCTTCACCATCCATATAAGAAAGCTTTTGCTAAATCTCCCTTGCTGCAGATTAAGCCCATTACTTCATGTCCTACCTTCACTGGACATGGAGAACAATAGATCAGTATCCTCTTCATAACAGCCCTTAACATATTTGAAGACTGCTATCGGGTGCCCCATCAGTATCCTTTTCTCAAGACTAAACATGCCCAGTTTTTTAACCTTTCCTAATAGATCAGGTTTTCTAAGCCTTTTAATATTTTTCTTGCTCTCCTCTGGATTCTTTCTGGTTTTTCCACATCTTTCTTAAAATGTGGTGCCAGAACTGGACATAATACTCCAGCTGAGGCCTCTCCAGAACTGAATAGAACAGAACAGTTACCTATCATGTCATACATACAACACTCCTGTTAATACAGCCCAGAATGATATTAGCCTTTTTTGCAGCTGCATCACATTGTTGACTCAGATTCAGTTTGTGATTTACAAATATGACCACCAGATCCTTTCAGCAGTATTATTGTCTAGACAATTATTCTCCTTTTTGTAGTTATGCATTTGATTTTTGTTTCCTAAATGTAGACTTTGTACTTGTCTATATTGAATTTCATCTTGTAAATTTGAGACCAATTCCCTTATTTATCAAGGTCATTTTGAATTCTAATTCTGTTCTCCAAAGTGCTTGCAACCCCTCCCAACCTGGCGTCATTCGCAAATTTTATAAGCATACTCTCCACTCCATTTTCCAAATCATTTATGAAAATATTGAATAATACTGCATCCAGGACTGACCCCTCTGGAACCCCACTAGATATCTCCCTCCAGTTTGACAGTGAGCAATTGATAACTACTCTTCTAGCACAGTCTTTCAACCAGTTTTGCACCCACCTTATAATAATTTAATCTAGACCACACTTCCCTGGTTTCCTTATAAGAATGTCATTTGTGTCAAAAGCCTTACTAAAAATCAAGATATATTGTGTCCACAGCTTACTCCCTATCCACTAGTCCAGTAACCCTGTCAAAGAAGGAGATTAGGTTGGTTTTACATGATTTGTTCTTGACAGATCTATGCTGGCTATTCCTTATGACCGTATTATCCTCTGGGTGCTTACAAATTGATTGTTTAATAATTTGTTTTAGTATCTTTCCAAATATTGAAGATAGGCTGAATGGTCAATCGTTCCCCAGGTCCTCTTTTCCCCCCCCCCCCCTTTTGAAAGATAGGTACTATGTATGCCTTTCTCCAGTCTTCTGGAACTCACCCATCCTCCATGCATTCTCAAAGATAATTGCTAATGGTTCTGGGATTGCTTCTGTTAGCTCATTAAGTATGCATGTTGAATTTCATTATGCCCTGCTGACTGGAATATATCTTATTTATCTAAATAGTCTTTAATTTGTTATTTCCATATTCTGTTTTGCATCCTTCCCTGGTGTTGTTAATGTTAATTAATATTTAATATTAATTGTGCTGAGTATCTGTTCAGTATCTGCTCAGTATTGTGCTGAGTATCTTTTTGGTGAAGACTGTAGCAAAATAGGCATTAAACACCTCAGCCTTCTTGACACCATCAGTTATTAGATCTCCTTCCTTGCTAAGTAGAGGACCTACACTTTCCTTCGTCTTGCTCTCTTGCTCCCAATATATTTAAAGATGCTCCTTTTATTGCCTTTTATGTCCCTTGCTATATGTAATTCCTTTTGTGCCTTAGCCTTTCTGATTTTGTCCCTAGAGGCTTGTGCTATTCTTTTGTGCTTCTTCTTAGCAATTCATTCATGTATCACTTTTTATAGGATTATTTTTGATTTTCAGGTTGTTAAAGAGCTCTTTAATCAATTACACAGTTCTATAAACTTATGCAAGAATGGGATAGAAGGTAATAAAACAAAATGAGCGAAGAGATTTTATCATTTAATTCTTCCATTGTCCGGGGGAAATGTAGTGTATTATACTGTAAATGCTAGGAAGAGGGAAAAGAATATTAGTGGTATGTCCTGTTGCTTCACTGCTGCTGTGACAAGTTCTGCTTGAAAAGCATATTATTGGGCAAACAAATAAATGCAACCATTTATAGAGACAGCCACACATTAAGTATCAGATTATTCTATACAATGTCTTTGGTGCACACGTAATATGTAGATTTTTAGATGGTACTCATACCACATATGCAGCATGCATCAAAAGGTATTGGGGTCAAATTCTTCTCTGGGATGTGTGTAGCCAACTCCTCTTGATTTCAATGGGAGTCAGGCATAACCAACAAAGATCAGAATTTGCTTGTGTATCCTTCATGGAAAAAAATGGGTCTGTATTTTCAAGCTCTTCAGTTTGTTTAAAAATCTTTCGGTTCTCTTTTTCCCTCTTCATTTAAGATAAGAGTAAAACAGGATGATTTCCAGTCCATCTGCTTGGCTTCAGGAATGTTAGAGTTACAATATATGGTCTCTCTTGTGCTTTCAGATTTTGGATAATCTCAGTATGGTGGTTAAATCAGGGGAGACAACTGCTTTTGTTGGACCCAGCGGGGCTGGGAAAAGCACCACAGTTCAGCTCATCCAGCGGTTCTATGACCCTACCGAAGGCATGGTGAGTCTCTCACTCCAGCAGGGTTTCTCTAGCTTTATTCACTTTAAAGGGTATCGTTGCTTTTACTCAAAGTTGGAAAGCAAGGTTCTGGATTTTTAAAAAAATTCATTCCAAAAAACAGTGACTGAGGAAACGAGCAGGATGCCTTATTTAGTTCTGTTCCTGAATGATACAATCAGCAATATTTATGGGAAAGAAAAGAAGTTTTTTAATGAGGACGAAAATGCTTTCCCTACAAAATAAGAATTAAATGCTAAGCTTCAATGGGAACAGCACTTATGCATATATAGGTAGAATTTAGGCTAAGGAATCCAGAAGTGACAAACAGTTTTAAATCTTGGAAAATGTAGCATTGAGCACTTAATCATTATCCTATAATGCTGCTACGGTATATGCTGAATGGATTGGCTCTGTCTTATTACCAGCAGCAGAGAAGTTTAACTTATAAACATTCTTATTTCAATTATTTTTGTGATTTTTTTTTATTAAAAATGGCTGGTTTTGAACATTTTCATGTTCAAAATGTTTTGGTTTTCATTGTTCCTTTCCTCTTCTTTTCTTCCCCTTTCTCCCCTTTTATTTCTTTCTTTTTGCCAGTGAAGAAAGGAATGGGAGAAGGGAGAAAAAGGGGGGAAAGAGAACGGGTCAGAGAGGAAAATGTAGAACTGAAAAAACAAAAACAAAAAAACCCCTACATTTTCATTTTCCAGTTTTGCTAAAAAAACCAAACACCCTGAATTCATTAAAAATCCTTTTTTTGCAAAAATTTCCATTTTCTAAAGTCCATTTCCCCTCCCAAAACCAAATGAGTTGAAAAATTTCAACCAGCTCTATTACAAACACTGATTGGTTTTCATAATCAACCCCTGAGATGTAGGTATCAGAAATTGAGATAAATGAAATAAAATGTCAGTTTTGGAAAAAATGTAATTATAAATTAGGACAAAAAGTCGAAAGTAAAATTTTTAATAGGAACAGATTTATTTTTAGATTTTCATAGATTCTCGGATTTATAAAACCAGAGGGGACCACTGTAATCAGAAAGCCTGGCCATAGGATTTCCCTGAATTAATTCCTATTTGAGTATATTTTTGGCAAAACATCCAATCTTTATTTAAGATTTATATGATACAATATAGAAAATATAATTGTTTACTTCATTGGAGATGGGAAGCACTCATCGTCTTGCAGGGTTGAGTCCAGTATTCTCATTATTTCTTTCTATGGTTTTATTTTTGAATATATTGTCTGAAGCCCAAATAAGGCTGATTCTGATATCTCTTATACCAGAATGACTCTGGAGTAACTCCATTTAAGACTGTAGAGTTACAGCAGTGTGAGATCAAAATCAGGGACAAGGCTGTCATTGACTGCTTTTTCACTTGTTCTTCTGTAGGTTACCCTCGATGGCCATGATATTCGCTCCCTTAACATTCAGTGGTTGCGGTCACTGATTGGTATAGTTGAGCAAGAACCAGTTCTGTTCTCTACCACAATTGCAGAGAACATTCGCTATGGCCGAGATGATGCAAGTATGGAAGATATCATCAAAGCAGCCAAGGAAGCCAATGCCTACAACTTTATCATGAATCTGCCGCTGGTAAATTGCGCCTGTTAAAGTATTTAATTAGAACTTGATGACGAGTGAGGAAAATCTCCCTCCTTTCCCTCTGCAACCATGACCAGGACTGGAGAAGGGCAAACATTATATACTATCTTTCAAAAGGGGGAAAAAAAGGATGTGGAGAATTATAGAGCAGTCAGCATAACTTTGATATCTTGAAAGATACTGGAACAAATGATTAAACAATCAATTTGTAACCACCTAGAGGATAATATGGTTATAAGGAATAGCCAGCATGGATCTGTCAAGAACAAATCATGCCAAACAAACCTAATTTCCTTCTTTGACTGGGTTACTGAACTACTGGATAGGGAGTAAGCTGTGGACATGATATATTTTGATTTTTAGTAAGGCTTTTGACACAAATGAGATTCTCATAAGGAAACCAGGGAAGTGTGGTCTAGATTAAATTATTATAAGGTGGGTGCAAAACTGGTTCAAAGACTGTGCTAAAAGAGTAGTTATCAACTGTTCACTTTCAAACTGGGGGGAGATATCTAGTGGGGTTCCAGAGGGGTCAGTCCTGGATGCGGTACTATTCAATATTTTCATAAATGATTTGGAAAATGGAGTGGAGAGTATGCTTATAAAATTTGCGAATGATGCCAAGCTGGGAGGGGTTGCAAGCACTTTGGAGGGGATGATTAAAATTCAAAACAACCTTGACAAATAGGAGAACTGATCTGAAACTAACAAGATGAAATTCAATATGGACAAGTACAAAGTTTACATTTAGGAAACAAAAATCAAATGCACAACTACAAAATGGAGAATAATCATCTAGACAATAGTACTGCTGAAAGGAACTGGTGGTCATATTTGTAAATCACAACTGAATGTGAGTCAGCAATGTGATGCAGCTGCAAAAAAGGCTAATATCATTCTGGGCTGTATTAACAGGAGTGTTGTATGTATGACATGATAGGTAACTGTTCTGTTCTATTCAGTTCTGGTGAGGCCTCAGCTGGAGTACTATGTCCAATTCTGGCACCACATTTTTAAAAAGATGTGGACAATCTGGCAAGAGTCCAGAGGAGAACAACAAAAATATTAAAAGGCTTAGAAAACCTGATCTATGAGGAAAGGTTAAAAAACTGGGCATGTTTAGTCTTGAGAAAAGAATACTGATGGGACACCGGATAGCAGTCTTCAAATATGTTAAGGACTGTTATGAAGAGGATACTGATCTATTGTTCTCCATGTCCAGTGACGGTAGGACACAAAGTAAGGGGCTTAATTTGCAGCAAAGGAGATTTAAGTTAGATAGTAAAAAAACTTTCTAACTATAAGGATAGTTAAGCACTGGAATAGGTTTCCAAGAGAGGTTGTGAAATCCCCATAATTGGAGGTTTTTAAGAACAGGTGAGACCATAGGCGTGCGCATGGGATGTGCTGGGTGTGCCCAGGCACACCCTAATGCTGGGGTATCAGACATGCCTTTTTTTATCCTTTTCGTGATTCTTTTTTGACGTGGCCCACGGTGCCGTCTCACTGTGTTTAAAGCTGCCACCAAAAGAGTGGAAGGCGCGCGATCTTTCGGCGGATGGAGCTGCAAGATGGGATCTGTTGCCGAAATACCCTCTCTCGCGTCATTTCTCAGTGGAGACTATGACGCGGTGAGACTTCCGCTAGCGGGTAATGCAAATGTTGCCCACAGGCGGAATTGAGTTTGACACCCCTGATGATTCCCTGGGTGCACACCCTAAGGAAAATTCCCTGGGTGCACACCCTAAGGAAATGTGCCGCGCACGCCTATGACCTGTAAGGGATGGTCTAGGTATCATTGGTCTTGCCTCTGCATGGGGGGCTGGACTAGATGACCTACTGAGAGCCCCTCCCCAGCCCTATAGTTCTGTGATTCTATGGGCTACCTGTTGGGTACTCATATGTTTGGGGAGAAAGCATAGAATGGATGAGAACAATAGAGTGATAGACATTGCTTTGAAGTAAATAAATAAGGTGTGCTACATATATTTGGCCACATTTGGCAGCAAAGATGAATACACTTCCCAGGAAACGTACACAGAACATTCAATACCAGGGCAAACCCAGAACTATATGGTAGTAATCAATACATCAAAGAGAGAGGAAAGACAGATTTTCACACTCCCCTGGACTGATTCTGCCCAGGCAAAGAGCTACTTAGGATCCAGTCCTCCCACTCACCTAAATGAAGTTTTGAATAGTCTATGAAAAACCTTCCAGCTCCCCACCTCCTATCTTAATACTATCTGCCATATGGAGGTTCCCCACCCCTAAATCCCAACTGGTTAGTCAGGCCCAGTAGCCTTTGTGCCTCCAACTCCTATTAATTGGCACTTTAGTCCCTCAGGATATTATTTAAATATCTGACTGGATTCTAAATAGATTCCTGGAGAGGAGATTTCACAACATTTAGCCTTATGGCCTGGGTTAAAATACAATTAATTTGCCCAGAGCCATACATTTTATCATCCCAAGTTGCTTTCCTAGGTTCCCAGGTGGAGTAGATAGGCCTTGTTAGAAAGACTGTGTAATACGTGCATGGCTTGCAGTGTACTTGGCAATAGAGAAAAGACAGAACTTGTTTATAAGTGAATATATGGATGTTCTATTCTGGGGCTGTAGGATATAGACAGGGCCATGTAGCTCTGTCTGGCTCTCTAGCTGCCATATTAACTCCACACAAGCTGTGGAGTCACCTAAATCCTGAACTGGACTAAAGAGTGCCCATGTGCATGACATTGCTACACTACAGTGATTATCACGAGTCATGAGAGGCCATATGGGCCCTTCCATCTACAGACAAGCCCAACCTATTGGAATGTTAGCTGGTGGGCTGCCCAGTGGAGAGGGAGAGATGGGGGATTTTCATCCATGTTGCAGTTCTTGCTGATTGGATTATTCTGGGTCAAAATGAATCTTAACTTTGATTTGAGTATATAAATTCAGTTTGGTCCTGGCACACATGGGAAGCCCAGTTTGGGAAGAAAAGCTTTGTTAAATATGGAGGAGTCTGCTCTATAGCTGTCTAAAGGATCTGAAATCATAATACACTGTACTTGCCTTCCAAAGATTGCTATTCAGTTTGGGCCAGCTCCCATGGAAATCTATGAGAGATTTTTACTATTGATGTCAATGGGAACAGAATAGAACCCTTTGTTATTTATTCCATTTTTCTCTTCCTCCCAGCAATTTGACACTCTTGTTGGAGAGGGTGGAGGCCAGATGAGTGGAGGTCAGAAACAAAGGATAGCTATTGCTCGCGCCCTTGTCCGAAACCCTAAAATCCTGCTGCTAGATATGGCCACGTCAGCATTGGACAATGAAAGTGAAGCTATTGTCCAAGAAGCACTTCATGAGGTTTGCTATGTTATATCAGTAATCAGTATTAATGGGGCAGAAATATGTTTTCAAAGCATTTTCAAAGATGCTTTCGTACTGTTTTAAACAAGTGTTTGACCTCTTTTTTTTTTAAGAATCTCAGCAGTGACAGAGAATTGCTGTTAACACTTTCAATCAAGCTGAAACATTTTTTAAAAAATCTGTAGCGCTGTTGATAAAAGTTCCATTCATTCTTTATAATAAAGTTCCAAAATATGCATTTGAAATTATACACAATAAGAATGATTTTATATAAGTCATTGTGCACAGTCTATCAGTATGAAAGTCCACAATGTAGCTTTTCTATGGATTTCAGCTGAGTGGCTATTTTGAAATCAAAATGTGAACATATTTTGAGCTTATATTTCAAAACCACCTTTTGCTTAGAAATGCTCCTATTTCTACCTCAGAAATCAGCTTTGTCTTGGGGGTCCATTTATGAGTGAAAAATTCATGCAATGGAACAAAATTTTTGGCAAAATGGGTCTAACTTAGCATTTATAGCAAAGTGAAATAACTCAGATTTTGAAGCAGTTTTGCTTTTAATTGTGAATATGAGAACTATTTTTACCATTAGCACACTATGATCTCTTTTTGAAAAGAGGCCAAAATTTTCAAATTTGCTTGTTTCAAATCCAAGGTTTGCTATGCTGAAGGGCTCACTGAATATCCTCAAGGATTCATAGAGGCCTCAGAAAACTTCACATACACTTAGGGATTTCTTCCACAGACCAGTTGGCATTTCTGCTCACAAACAACATGGTTGCAATGGATTATACGAACAGACAAAGGATTTCTGTCCCCTTTGTTAGGCCAGGAAACAATGTATCTGTGAGAATGGTGCATTCAGAAAAAGGTAACCATGTCTGCAGAGCATCTGTCAAGTGCCAAATATACTACTGCCAATGATTTGAGTCATAAAGGGGTGGATTAGTGTAATCAGCCACTCTGGCCCTCACTGCCTATCTAATTTCTGCCACGTGAGGTTACTTTGACATGGACTTGTTTTAACTCGTAGCAGCTCTGAGACGTTTTGGTCCATGGCAGGCAAGGACTCATGATGCTGTCAGATGCTTCTTTCACATAGTGAGAAGGCCTCCTTTGTGCCTTTTTCTTAATTTCTTTTCATTCCTAGGAACTAAGAAAAACTTGCGAGGTCAGGGTGAACTCTGTTGCTCTGACAAGAGCCTGACAAACTTGCTTTTCAGCTGCACTGGCTCTTTCCTGGGAACAGCCTTTCATTCTTTACCTCCGCCAAGAGCTCCATCAGCTCCAGCAGCTAGATTGAGTAAAGCACCCAGACCTCAAGGGTTTCTAGCTCAGGAGGACATTTCTTCCAGAGAGCAAATACAATGTTTCTAGAGTCCAGAAAGTCTTCACAGGGGAAATAATTCTGTTTCTAAGCAGAATCTGTTTAAGAAACTCATCCAGAACAAATGTTTTGGTCCATTTTAGGCTTCCTTTAATCTCTGATGTCTAAGACGACAAAGGGGTTGCTCACCAAGGTAACTCTTGCTCTCTGATTATACTGATTCCCCAGAGCAGCATGGACCCTCCCTCCTCTTCTCAACTTCAGAGTTCAAGTTCTAAAGCTTCTGGAGATAGAGAGGAACTGAGGGACAGTTTGAAGAGGCATATTATTTATACCTTTGATCTGTGGAATATAAGGCTCTAGGAATCTGTCTGTGACCCCCTAACTGTCAATTTCCTGCTTTAAAGAGTTCTGTGTTGTACAGATACTATGGTGATATGGGCCATTTACACACCCAGATAGATTGGCTGTGTGCTAGGCACGTGTTTCCTGCAGAGTGGTTCTGCGGAGGCAATAAATTCAGAGGACACGAGTTACCTTGGTAAGTGATCCCTCTTCACTGATTGCACTATCATCCTTGAAATCAGAGAGTAATCAGTTTGCACATCCACCTCAACTCCAGCTTCATTTTAGATCAAAAGCCTTGACCCTTGTAATTACCATTCAAATGACCATTCACTGCCCTTAGATGTAGTATCTTTAGTAATAATTATTTATGTAGCCCAGCAAACGTATGTGGTGCTCTACAATCCATGCAGAAGAACTTACAGTCCAAGACCAGGTGCTGAGAGGTGCTGAGGTCAGTGAGAGAGAGTGGCTTTCAGTAGGGGCTTGCTCCAAAGCCCATTTAAGTCAGCTTTTGACTTCAGTGGACTTTAGATCTTGCGCCAGGTGCTCAGTTCAGCATCTCTCAGGATATCGGGTTGCTGTCCTACCTATATTGTTTTTCCTCCTCTCTCTCTCTCTCTCTCAGGCTCGCCTTGGGCGCACTGCAATCTCAATAGCTCATCGTCTGTCCACAGTCAAAACTGCGGATGTCATCATTGGGTTTGAACATGGAAGGGCTGTCGAGAGAGGAACACATGAGGAGCTACTGGAAAGGAAAGGGGTTTATTTCACACTGGTGACCTTGCAAAGCCAAGGAGACAAGGCACTTACTGAAACAGCCATGGAAAGCAAGTGTTTCATTCTGTTATTAAGAAATTAAGTTAAATCCCACAGAACACAGAGCATCTATAGAGTCTTTTGTTAGTGTTGGCTGACTGTTCTCTGGTTTTCCTGAAGGCTCAGTTTTAGTGTCCATAAAAGCGATATACCGATAGCCGTGGCCAAAACGTGTTTTAGCACATGCCATGCTGAACAACCTTCCTCATATAGATCTGTGAGCATAGATCACCTCTGATCTGCAAAACCCTGGCATTTTATATTTCCATTTACTACTGACAGTTCGGCGATGTTGTACTGAGAAAACAGACAAATTATGGCATATGCTGAGGCTGCCCTATTTGTTTTACTAAGTGATCTGAGGTAGATTTGAACCCCAGCTTCCAGAAGTAAAAAGCTAATAGAATGACCTGTTGTACTGCTATGAAACAATACACTATGATTATCTTTGAGGATGAAAGCATTTCCTGGCCCTCAATAACTTGTAGTACCAAAAAAAGTACCAAAAAACACCCTTAATAGCCACACCCAATGTTTCAAAATACTAGTGTCATATTAAATTTACCCAACTTTATTATGTCAAATATAAATTAACATAAAACTTGAAGAATTCTAATGCATAACAGCAAAGATTAATTCTATTCCTTTTGGTAATGTATTCTATAAGGTATTGCAGCTATGTACTGGAGATATATTTCTGTTTTGCAAATAAACAATTGGTTTAGCTCAATTTTAATATACACTGAGTTTCTAACATTATATTTTACAGTTGCAGAAAACAACTTGCTTCTTAAGCCAAATCTTAAGAAAGTCCAGTCTTTTAGCCATGGGAGCTATCAAGGCAGCTTGCGGTAAGCCTTTTAAAACAGTGACACCTCTTGATACATTTCTAGACATTCGTATTCTTTGGTGACTTCCGAAATCACATGGTGCTGATGCTGCACTGCCTTGGATGGTGCAGAATAGGGGAAGAGAATGTTGCAAATACCTTAGCTAAAGCACATAGAGGCATGGCAGGTGTGAGCCAAATGGAAATGTATAAACTGTATACAAAGACATCCAAGCCCATGAAGTCAATGAGAAGACTCCTATATTTAGTCCCTCTCCACCTTCTGTGTACTCTAATCTTATGCCCATATGCTTAAAAGGTGCGGGATTAAAGGAAGACTGGGGGTGCCCATAGGTGGGTTGCCTTATTCCCCTCTGGGCTCCCTATTAAGGCACAAAGTGACCATCAGACAAGACAAGTATGGCTCCTGTTTTACAACAGTACACATGGCTAGGGAGTAGCACTGGCATCTCTTCACATTAATAGCTTACTCTCTTGTACTCGTACAGCAGACCTTGGTTTATGCAAATACAGGATCAGGGACTTTAATTTGTGTAGCCATTTACATTGTCTATACAAGACTTCTCATCCATTTGACCCAATATAATGACTGATGAGGATGGCCACTGTGTTGAAGCTATAGGACCAAATCCTGCCCTGTGCTGCACAGGTAGTGGAAGATGGTATCTGGTACTTCTTCACCCCACGCTCTAGGCAGCCAGGATTCTGGCATGTTTTCATACGTATGTACATACATGTATTCATATATTTACTCTAGTTAAAATCAATCCAATACCTTGGTAAAAATTACGTGTGATGGAATGTACTGATAAATTTGAGGAACCTGGACATTGTGTTTAAGAAGATACATCTTAATGCTAACACACATGGGCATTTTTGTTCCTAATTTTACTCAGGCTCAAGCATTAAAAATTATAATCAGTGGGCAAGATCCTGAGAGCAGCAGACCAGCCCAAAATTCCATTTACCTTAATGGGAGTTGCAGGTGCTCAACTGCTAATTTAGAAATAGATTACAAAGAAACTGATACATCTCTCTTCTCCCTGGCTATAGAAACATTTATGAAAATGACAGCAGGGTCTGTTTGGATTTCACAACTCACTTCTGTCACTGTGAAATCCTCTTTCTTTGCCACAAATTTTCTTCTGATCAGATCATTAAGATTATTTTAGGCAGGGCTGCTTCAGACAACACTGCCAAACCAGCAGCTGTCAGATCATGGGGCACCATACGGTCAGGGATAGGAGGAGAATTACAGTATATTTGATGAGTGCTCATGCTCTAATACTGTGCCTACTACAGCTGTGCCTGGTACAGCTGCTATGTAGTGACTGAGGGTCCTGTGGTGAAATTGACTAGAGCACCCCGAGGCTGCAGGCTACCCCCACACTTCTGTGGCTGTGGCAAACACATTGCAAATTTAACAGGAAACACCCAACTGCTATTCCCCTAGTTTCCCCACAAATACAAGCTGCATTTTCAGATATAAGAGCACTAGGTGTGGCATATAAACCTGAATAGAATATCTGTTCCTGTTATGGGATTCCTCCTTCCCACAGTTTAGAAGACTGCCTTTTATGCAGCCACCTTTCTCAATCTTGGGCCTTTGCAGCAATAGAGTTTGCAGGAGTCCTCAGATTTGCTTCAACAAGATCTGATTTCAGGTCATGATATAAGCCCCGATAAAAACTGACCCCGTCTTCAAAGCCCACATTGTGTCATCCAACCCAGAGGAACAGACCTTCTCACCCTTCTGTTTCACAGAGCTTCAATGCGGCAGCGTTCCAGGTCTCAGCTCTCTGACATGGTACCCAGCCATCCATTATCAATTTCAGGAGACCACTCAGAGGCTATGTATCGAATGTCTGCGTATGAAGATGGCACATCTCCACAAAAGGTCAGACATCATCACTCATTATGAGATTGCAGATAGGGCCAAATGATGCAAAACATGCTTTGTCTGATAATAACATACAGATAAGTATTTTTGTTATAGGTGGTTGTGGGTATCATCTTGCATGTATCCTTTTATTTATATTTAAACAAAGGTATTACTCCAGGCCTCTACTGTCTATGAGCTAGGTGCTGCATTTGATGGCATCTGTTACATATATACCCCTACACAAAGCCTAGCGGAGAGTAAATCTGGAGATCTGGGTGTAGGTGAGGTTGAAGTAAACATACAAAAGCAGATACACGTTACATGAGGGGAAATGCTCATTATGTGGAGTATAATAGCGGCTCAGAGATAGAAATTGCACTGCTTGTTCATAATGGAGCAAGTCCCTGTATCTTCTGTGGTCAATAGATAGTGTAACTGGGGCTTCATCCTGAGGCCACTGAAGTCAATGGGAGAGTCCTGGTGACTTCACTGGCCTTTGGATCAGTCTCCTGGAGTGGAGCTACATGGAGGATAGGGGCAGGATGCCTTAAAAATGGCCAGTTCAGAACTAAGCATTCAGGAATATGCACTGTGGATATTTACAAACCTCCCTGAAGCTGCCAGCACCAATTCCAGGAACGTCATCGGTTCTGTGTAGGGCAGTGTGCGAAGCGGGGACTATTGCTGCCCATACCGTGCCTGTTCCCTGGGTAAACAGCGGACGCCCAATCTTCATGGCTGGGGCTCTGGCACCTTTGGCTTTCACCAACCCCAATGGAAAAAGGAAAAAGCAGAACACTCTCCCCTCCCCCTCCTCCCATATATTTCTAGTAAAAAGATGTACAAAAAGGCACATTTCCAGGAATCTGAGCTGAAATAAATGAGCAGGGCTCAGCACATGAAGTGTTGTAATAGCCATTCTCTCCGAAATCAAAGACTGGGGTAAGGAATCATTTGATGATGAATCTTCTGCACTTACTAGAAGTAATTAAGAGCACACTGCACCTGACGTGAGGACAACTCACATAAAGTGAGGTGTAATTAGTGTATGACTCTGAGGTCTCCTTTTCGTTCTAATTATAATGGGTGCGTATTCATCCTGCACACAGTGTCTACTCAATGCGTACAACCAGTGTTTTGAAACACTACCTAAGAATTTGCCATGAACAATACAATAAGTTACCCTGTGATTAAATAAATTGAGGCCTCAGTAATGGCTCTTGCAGCCCTAGAGTTCCAGAGGGAAGAGAAGGTGAACTGCTTAAACTGCGGTGGCTTGAAGCATAATGCCAGCATAGGAGGGCAGCAAGTATAAAGATCCTGTTAACCCAGGTGTAACTCCACCAGAATCAGGGAAGTTACCCCAGGAGTCCCAGTCCTATCAGCAGCGTTGGAGGGAATGTGCTCTGAGGCATCTCTGTGATAGCAAGTCCCTCCCTGGAGCTCAGGAGCACAAGGCACTCTTATTATGACTGTTTCCTGCACTTTTTCTTATGGCCACTGAAGCCCTCAGTGTGGCAATTATATAATTAAGAGACATGCCAATATTTTACTGTTGAGTAAAGATTTTACTAATGGCAGAGAGAGATTCCTATAAAGCCTTTGAAATACCAATTTGAAAGAAAATGTATAACATAGAAATAAAGTGTTTGTGTCTGTGTACATTTTAATACTTCACAAAGGATTTTCAGCTTGTTCTTCAACCTCTACATGGTGACATTTCTCTAAGGCTTCTAGGCCTCTCTTGAGCACTGAATCCTATGAAACAATGTTGAAATTTCAAGCCAGATCTATGAGTGGATAGCTCAGCGGTCAGCTCACTGTTTTTATGTACTTCCCTCTTGGCTCTGCTTTCAGAACTAAGAGAACCTGGGACTAGGGTGACCAGATAGCAAGTGCAAAAAATCGGGACAGGAGTTAGAGGGTAATAGGCACCCATATAAGAAAAAGCCCTGACTATTGGGACTGTCCCTATAAAATTGGGACATCTGGTCACCCTACCTAGAACCACCATTGCATAGGCCTTCTTGACTCAGCCACAGTTGCTCATAATACAAGTTGTAGTTGAGAGAGACTCAATTGTCTGGTGAACTGAACACAGAGAGTAAAATTGTGCTCCCAAGATCCGTGAGAGCCTCTGTGTGTGGCTCTTACTAACACCCTCACAGTAGTAGGAGGTGAACTGCCTCTGTGGCACTGTCCCTCCCGCTTCCAGGCCCTAGCAGAAGACTCTCCCTAGGGTCAGAGTTTCCACAGGCTGGGGCTGGGAGTGGAGGCTGCGTGATGAGTGGGTGCAGGAATACACTTCATTCCAACACCTGCCACTCAGAGGCTAGCCAGGCAATCTGTGTATGGTGTGGGAGTGTTGATTGTTAGACTGCTCAGAAGCAACATGACAATGATGCCATGCTACTAACAGCACCATTTTTTAAAAAAAAAATCTGGCCGTGGTGAAGTTACATGCTGAAGCTGGAAATTCTCTGCATGTGTGCAGTGTAAAGGTCTAAACAGGATAACATGGGCTGTGAAATGGAGCTCACTAAAACTATCCTGTTGTGTGGAGATGAATCTGTTATGGATGTCATGGAGGGAATGTTTTTGCTTCATAAATCTAATATATTTTGTAGGAAACATTTGAGGACGAAGAAGGGGAAATGGAACCTGCACCAGTCACCAGAATTTTGAAATACAATGCTCCAGAGTGGCCTTATATGTTGTTTGGATCTCTTGGTGCAGCTGTGAATGGGGCAGTCAATCCACTCTATGCTCTGTTATTCAGTCAGATTCTTGCGGTAGGTCATGCTAATGTTTTTAAATTCACACAGTAGTGTTGGTTATTCCTTGTACACCTTTAGAGCTTACAGCAGACAAGAGTGGATGAACAAACTGAGACAGGAACTGCTAACTGCTAATCTCAGCACTGACACTGACTCCTGTCATTTTGGGCAAATCTTTTAACCTCTCTGCCTCATCTTCCCCCTCTGGCAAGTGGAGATAATCCTTCCTATCTAGCTGAGCAGGGTGATCTTCTCAGTAAGAACCTGTTCCTGCTGTAGTCTATTCTACATAGCTTCTTATGCCGCTCTCATTACCATAGTATTAAAGTGCCTTGCAGAAGCACATTAAGCAATGTGACTAACATCCGTGAAGTGTGGTTCCTTCTTTCTGTCATCCCGTCCCCAAAGGGGAAAAAGTGTGTTTGCTGTGTGATGTAATGTGTCGGTGGCTTGGGGTGGTTTGTATTTGTATACACTGCTCTGTGTTCGCATTAGAGGAGGCATAGTCAAAGAAGTGTGCCTTACACTTGGAACAGGAAGTGGTGAGGTTTTTTGTGGTTCCTGCAGGAGTTTGATCCACAGGCTTGGACCGAACCCCAAGAAAGTTCAAACTCCTGCACCGATGAGCTTCACCTAATGAATTAGGGCATGATTCATGCTCTTACTGAAGTCTATAAGAATCCTGCTATTGACTTCAATAAGACCATGATTCAGGCCCTAATTAATTAGTTAATGTTTGTAAAGTGCTCTGTATGTGCAAATTGTTGTTAATTGAATTGTGTCCAGTTTTGGGCCTCCCACTACAAAAAGGATGTGGACAAGTTGGAGAGAGTACAGCGGAGGGCAACCAAAATGATTAGGGGGCTGGAGCACAGGACTTATGAGGAGAGGCTAAGGGCACTGGGCTTGTTTAGTCTGCAAAAGAGAAGAATGAGGGAGGATTTGATAGCGGCCTTTAACTACCTGAAAGGGGGTTTCAGGGAGGATGGGGCTAGGCTGTTCTCAGTGGTGGCAGATGACAGAACAAGGAGCAACGGTCTCAAGTTGCAGGGGGGGGAGGGCTAGGTTGGACATTAGGAAAACGTTCTTCACTAGGAGGGTGGTGAAGCACTGGAATGGGTTACCTAGAGAGGTGGTGGAATCTCCATCTTTAGAGGTTTTTAAGCTGAGGCTTGACAAAGCCCTCGCTGGGATGATATAGCTGAGGTTAGTCCTGCTTTGAGCAGGGGGTTGGACTAGATGACCTCCTGAGGTCCCTTCCAACTCTAATATTCTATGATTCTATGATTCTAAATACCTTTTTTTTCAGGTAACATGAAAAAAAAGAGAAAAATATCTATAACAAAATGCTATTTCCCTTTTTAAGTTTCTTAATCTGTCCGTCACCCCCAGCAGGAAATCTCCTGTTACATCAATGTACTAACAGAGACAGGGCCTAGGACTCTTGGCTTACTTAGCATCCACCCCAGTGCAAGATCACAGCTATTACAAATACCAGTCTAGAAAATAAATTACTATGGAAACAGAGCCGAATCCCTGCTAAATCTCACCTATCTGTGTAGTGCCACTCTCCTCCCATGGAAAATCAATGTTTTTTAGGATCAGGCCTATACTTTGACCACAAGTGTCAAATTGTAATAGTACATAAAGCAAAAGTAAAACACTTCAGACTATGAAAATATTAATTAAATTATGTTGAACATTACCCAGGCACTATTCTGTGAAATGGAGGGACATTGTCCACTATTTGAGCCCCTAAATTTGACCCATCTTCTATTTAAGACCTAATGGAGTTGCATAGCAGTAAGCAAGTGCAGACGTTAGCTTTCCATGCCTAAAACCACAGTATGAATCCATCACATTGTAAGCGCCCAGTCCTGAGAGACATGAAGGTTTTAGGCGCCTAACTCCCATTGAAATCATTAGTAGTTGGACACCTAAATACCTTAAAGGATCTGGGCCTGAGCTCTGCCTGCAAGATACTGAGTACCTTGATCTCCCTGGATGAATTCCTCATCTATAAGGAATGGGTCCATTGGGAGATGAAAATGCTCAGCACTTTGCAGGAAGCACTATGCATTCTGGAACAATTGGGCCCCAACAGAGATACTTTAAAAATCAACACCTATGCTTTATTATCCATAGCCCTAGAATGTTTTTGCTGTGGTAATGCAGGGCCGGGCAGACAGTTTGCAAATAGCTCGAGTGCATACCCTATTCCAAGAGCTTTATGAATATCCTCACTGATGATGATGATAGACTTGTTGGCTTGTTCTGGACGAGAACTAAGCTCCGGGAAGTGGGAGAAAACACATTTGTGAATAGAAGAAGCCAAATCTAGTTGACACAGGGAAAAGTTATTTTCAACGGTCTCAGATGTTGCTATAAAAATAGACTGAGATTAAAAGAAGTGAATAATAAAAAGTAAAAGTGCCAATGTATTTAGAAAGAAGCCAGTTCACAAATGCAGCAGAGACCATCAATGCAAGCACAGAATTGGCTTGTTCTATTTATATTACAAATAATAAGGCTGCTTTTGACACACAAGTAAATGGTTCTCCTTCCATTCAATGTCAGCTGCAAGTAGAATTTGTGAGGAAGGGCGCAGAGGGTATGCCCTATGGTCTCAGTTCTGGTCAGACCTTCTGCACATGCTTCAGGCTCAGTTGGGAACAGCACTTATGCAAGTGATTATGTCCCAGAGAGTGCTCTGAATGGGATGCTTTCCTGAATCAGAGCCTGTAACAGGAGCCCCAGAATGAATTGTGATCAACTCAGCCAGAATTCCTCCTAGAGCTCCTACACAGTGCATGCTGCAGGAGTAGCTCTGCAATCCTTTAACTGGGAGTAGGCTGTGCTCTGCTGTGCACTCGTCTAGCATTGCTAGTTGGTGAGGAAAGGAGGCACAGTCATGGCCCTACCCTCAGAACGTCTCCCTGCATCCTTTGGAGAAGCTTGTACCTGCACTATCAGGAAGCAGTAGCATGACTTCAGCCACTATGTGGATGGCAAATGTTGGGGAGTTTAAGGAAGAGAAGGTGCTTTGCACTCACCCCTTTCACTTGCCCAGCTGGGGCTTGCTCCTGCCCCATTGAAAATTTGCCATTTTGAGTCTAGTGGGGGGCAGGATCAAACTTTTGGTCACAGTCACCTACCTTCTAGCCGTAAAGAAGCAATAAAATCCACAATTTATGATGGCTCTAAATAAAGGGAAATATTGGAATTTTCCCAAATGCACAAGAGTGCACCCCTGTAAATGTTTATACTGAAATAAAGTATACTTTATCCTGTTTCAAAGTCATGTAGTATGATCCATAATACACATTGTTAGTTTTATAAATTAATATTTCTGTTCCTTCAATAGACTTTCTGCTTTTACCATTTCAGATGAAGAAAGCTGGTTCTAAGAGCAATTATAATAATTAACATCTGTTATTCTCACATTTGCTGAGTTTTGTGCTGGTTTTTTGTTTTTTTTGTTTTGTTTTTTTTAAGTATTTTTCATCCCATTTATATAAAGTTTTGACATATATTATATACTTATAATGCCCTGTGGTGCAAGGATACAGAAAAGGACTAGAACTTAGAGCAATTAGACCTATTTTCTAATCCAGACTCAGCGTGGGACATAATTCATCAAGTCATTGACTTTAGCTTCTTGTGTCTCATTCAGCTCAGATATAAAACTGGGCTAAATCCTACAGAGAAACAGATGCTAAATCCTAAATTTTATCTTTCCAGCTACATAAATTACAAATATTTCCCAAGGTTGCTCACTGTTTGAGACGTTAAGGATAAAATGAGCTATGGAGAGTATTGCAGGTTGCATCGGGGGACAAGAACTGCAGCAGATGCATCCTCATATATTATGCTTTTATGATGATGGATTAATAAGAGGAAATAACATAAAAATGTGGTGGGTTTTTTTTTTAAATAAATGAAATTATTTTGGCCAATTATTTTGGCCAAGTCAGATGCGCTGCATTTGAAAGGTTTTGGCAGAGCACAGACATTTGGAGCAGACTTTAATCTCTCAACATTAAATGCAAGTCGGGCATTGTTATTTTGGATTTTGCAGGGTTTAGTTTGTTGCCAAGGAGCTGATACTGAAAGTTAAAAATTACTTTGAAGCAGCTTTGCAATTCTCTATGCAATTCCTATTCCAATTCCTTCTAAACAATAATTTGTGTAGATCACTGCTGAACTATGAATACATTGAGTTGACCTTTTAAGACTAAGGCATATATGTATTTTGTGGGATTTCATTTATTGCATTTATAACTAAGAAGAAAATTCCAGCAGCCCTTTCTATTGCCAGCTATTTAGTCACAAGAATTTAGGACAGTTTAGATGTAAGTATTAAAGGTCAAATCTATAACCTGTTTTTAGCCACTTTCAAGAGCTAAACATGTTGATCTGTTGGAGGATTGGCAGTTGTATAGTGATTTTACTTTTGAAATCCAGTTAGAATATTAGAACTATTGTCATTTTAGCAGAGATGTCCAAATACGTGCCTCTTATACCCATCAACATGGTAGGTATTCCAACTGACAGTACTCCTAGGAACTGGAAGTGCTAAAAGATGACTAGTTAGGTATGGACCATTACTTCATCGGCAATTGGTTTAATAGCAGTGGATAAAAAGAACAGACATAAACGGAAGAGATAAAAGAACAGTATTTGGGAGGAAAAAATATTCCTAATCTGAGCTCTGGACATTTTTTCTAATGGATTCTCTTCCCAACCCACACTGGCAAGAGAGTGCTTTATTTTCACGTGGGTTCAGCAACATGTGGGACCTATGTTCTCCCTTTGAAGCACGCTTATATCTTCCATTAGCAGCATCAATTCGAGCTGTTCATGTGCATCAATGGGTGAATCGTCGTGATTTGCAAGTATGGATTTGGAACATATGTACTTGATTCTGTATTTTCCAATGAGCTAGCAGCTGTCATAGATATAATGGGTGTTAAGGGAGCTGCTCTATTGCTTTATAGAAAGAAGAGAGGAATTGAGTCTACTAATCTTTTCCACAGTCTTGTGACTTCAGCCAGTGTTCTCTGGATCGCAGTTAGATCCCCTAACTCTTTTTCAGTAGAGGATTGTTTTGGCTGTAATTAGCTATGTGCAGCAAATGGTATTATGCTCAGTGACTGCACATAATATCTTCTGCCTCTGTTTTTATTCTTGTTAACCGTGAAGCAAGCTTTAAACAGGAGGAAAAGGCCAGAGTTAGTTTAGGAAAATAAGAAATGCCATACTGATCTTAACAATCCCATCCATTAGCCTGTCACTAGCAGTAGCCAGTGCCAGATGCTTCAGAGAAAAGTGTAAAAACCACATACAGGGTAATTATTCCAAGGGAAAATTTCCTCCATCATTGAAACTTGTTGCTTTTCAGTAGCACTTGAGGTGTATGGTTTTATGGACTGTTTCTCGTCCATTGGACATAGTGTTGTAACTGCAGAGCGAGTATCAGTGATAGCATGCCCTCAAACTCTAAGCTGAAACTTGTGATTTTGCACTTTGTGGCTAAGGTCCAGCTCTACAAAGTACATCCAAAGTAGAATTTATTTCAGATCACGATCTGGATCTTAGCTTCACAGCTCAAGCTCAGACAAATTCTGCTTACCCTGTTCACATAAATACTGGTATTGACAATCTAACATTATGGCATTCATTTTTTTCCCCAAAAGACTTTTTCCATGCCTGATGAAGAAGAGCAAAGATCACTGATCAATGGCATCTGCCTGCTTTTTGTCCTGGTTGGAATAGTATCATTTTTCACACAGTTCCTGCAGGTAATGACAATTTATTAAACTTCTGTTTTGATAGTTTCTTTTTCTGTGCATGTCTGTTGGGGTGTGTGTGTGTGTGTAATAAATGTATTTGTTCTTATGCATACTAGGGATACACATTTGCAAAGTCTGGTGAGTTGCTTACAAGACGGTTAAGGAAAATTGGTTTTCAAGCTATGCTAGGGCAAGAGATCGGTTGGTTTGATGATCGCAGAAACAGTCCCGGTACCTTGACTACAAGACTTGCAACAGATGCATCACAAGTTCAAGGGGTAAGAAGTCATATATTAGGAATTATCTTGATCCATGCTAATTACTGAGTTTCTTGTGTGTAAACAGTATTATTGTGCGTAAACAGTAAAATATATACCCTCACCATTTCTACTCTCACTAGCGATCTAAGCTATTTCCAATGTGTGCAGTATCCATCATAGACTGGCACAGTGATCAGTTACTTTCTGTGTAAAGAAGTAAATGCAGAACTAGAGTCAGATCCTGCTGTCTGTTGTACCAGTGTAAACAGATCAATGCCATAAAAGTCAGTAAAGTCACCACAAGCCACCAATATACCTGAGAAAAATTCAGGACATAATCTTTAATTTCTCATTCCTGAAGGTGGAATATTTCCATAATCACTAAATGCATATTTTTGAAACATATCACAGTTGTTTTCAGCCAAATTAATCAATAGTAATATCATTGATTAAACAGAATTTTCAGCCTGGAGTGGAGTTTATTACACGTTGCTGTTGTGATTTGTACTAACAGTCCACTTAAGAAAAGCACTCCCTACTACTACATGGCTCGCCATTTTGGGTCAGTCTCAGACTGGCATGGATAGTATTGCAGAAGTAATGCTCAAATGGTTTGGGGAAGGATGCCTGTGAGCAGCACCCCCTACTGGTTAAAGGTGTGTGCTGCTGAGTTGTGTGTGTGGTAAACCACAGCACTGATACTTGGCTCTAAAGCAAGTAACTTTTTTTCTACAAACACAGAAAGATGTATGAACTTTTTTTGTTGCTAATATTTTTTCTGTTTCAGTTTAACTGGTGATAGGAGTTTCACTGGACTTTTTTCTTCTTGGAAGGAATTTAAAATAAGAATGAGAGAGAGAGAGAGAGAAAAGAAAAGGTTGCAGCCTACAGCCAGGGCTGGATTTAGAGGCAGGAGACTCAAGCAACCACCTGGGGTGCTGGGTTTTGGGGGGAAGGGAGAGGGGCTGCGCTGGGCTCAGAATGCTGTTTATGTTGTTAAATACAGATTTTCAGATCCTAGCATGCAACTTTATCATCTTATATGACAGGGATAAATCATGCATGCAAATCGTGCATCAAAGTTGAGAAATGGGCCACAAATGCAATAAAAAAATAAGGTATTCAAAAGTTTAACAAATGAATGGAAGGGGGCACCAAAGACACTCCTTGCCTAGGGCGCCATTTGCTCTAGGGCAGGCTTTGCCTAGAGCTTCCTGTCAGCAGCAATCTCCCTTCCCCTTTTTACAGTTACATTAAGTTACAAAAACTTGCAGGTTCCATTTTAATTTTCATACACAAATTTCTTCACACCAGCTCTGCCTTAAAATAACTACATAAGTAAGAGCTTAGTTCTAGGCCAAAGTGGTATTGTCTTGCCTTCTCTGAAGATTGTAGTCACTGCAATCTACACAATGAAACAGAGCAGTGAAATGAACAAAGCCAAAAACTTTTCCGAACTGTTGAGTTTAGGTTCAGTTCTGTTGTTAATAAGCTAAAGATCTCTCTCAGTGGGTCATTATCTCATCAATCACAGAGGTTTTAACTCATCAATCACAAGTGGTCCCCTCCTGGACACATTCTTCACAGGTCAACAGGATCAGGGTAAAAATGTTATACACATTCCACCACTTGGTCACACACTAAATTTAATCTAAGTACAGAGTCCCTAGAATCATAGATACAAAAATTAAAATAATAGATACAAAACACTTAAGTTCATGCATAAAGGATAAGGGGGATTTATACACAAAAGAACCATGGGGAGTTTGATTCATTTGCTAACTGTCCCACCTTTCCTGACTAGATTACCAATTATGGCAGTACTAACCTACTTGATTAGGTGCTTATATGAGGTTCTAGTTAATGCATTCATGAAGGATTTATATTATTTTAACAAAATACATGGGTGATATTCAAAATTAACACAACTACACCTAACACTATTTGTAAAATGATTAATAATATAAAGGTACTTCTATCTATGTATTAGAAATAAGTAGGTCCAAGTCACCATAATGTATTAAATCTTCTAAAGCACCTTCCACTTTCTGCATGTCATTGCAAATTTCAGCAACATGGGTATCTTTTCAATCTAGTAATGCTTTTAGATTTAAGGTCAGTGGATCAATAATATGTCATTCTCAACATCTTTTTAATGGTTGGGTTTGCTTTGAATATTACTTTCATTCTGAAAGACTGGTGCAGGCATAATTATAGTTTGGCCAATAATACTACATGCATGAGGGATAAAACAAAAAGTTTGATCGGTGATATTGCCCATAAAGCTTCCATACAGAAAATGTTTATTGTTAGGTACTACACAATACTGTCCATCAATGTGATAAGCCATTTTACTGCTGGTGTGCATCACAGGACAGGAGATAGTGGCAGCTAGCTCATCTGTCTTGTTGGGCTGTGTTTGGCTGGCATGACCAT
This sequence comes from Emydura macquarii macquarii, assembly GCF_026122565.2. Lineage (NCBI taxonomy): Eukaryota > Metazoa > Chordata > Testudines > Chelidae > Emydura > Emydura macquarii. Next base: position 76,832,403 of record NW_027131390.1, read on the forward strand.
AGCCGAGCACTGCGATGTTGAGGACATCACACCTACATAGGTATCAGTAGCCCTTTAAGAAGCAACTAGCCATAGGTGGTACCCACCAAGTTTGTGTGGCTGAATGAAAAACCAGCAGATCCATGTAGCTATAGGTGTTCTTTACAGATTCCTTCTTTTAAGTAACCTACTACTGGGCCTAATTTATTAAATATTGCCATGTTTGGGGTTTATATTGGTAAAGATACCGTAAATACAATATACACAGAATCCCACTCTCTACAAGATAGTTTAGAACAACATGTGCCTCAATTAGGATGTCACGTCACAGAGCCCAAATTTTGAATACTACTAAAGGGAATTTGTCTATGTGCTTTAACACATTGCCAAGTCGCATCGTACATTTGGGACAATACCATTTATTTAGGTGTTTCTTCTCAATAAGGTTTGGCACTTTTCCAGCTGCAACGTATCTTAATGTATTGGTTACCCTGTCTGATACATGGCTGCCATAAGTGGTGCAAATTATTTTCATTCCCACTTTTGTTTTTTGCTTTCTTCGTACTATTTTTAACCAGTTCATTGATTTTATTTTTTTTTTGCCTCTTTGCTTAAACAAATTGGCAATGTTAAACACAGTGTTCCTGTCTTCATTAGCTAGACTCTCAAGTCCCTCAGTCATAGGTGGAACTCTGTTAGCCCCAGGGTGTTTAACATAGTTAAAGTGTCTTTTTTTTGTTTTTAAAATCTGCTTTATTTTACTTGACATAATTGATTTAAAAAAGCCTGAAACAGATCCCATAATTTGTTTACGCTTTGTAACCCTTGTGTTCTAAAAACACCAGAGGAGGATTGAGTTTTCTGACTCCTAATAGCATCCCTTATTTGCTCATGATATACAGCCAATCTTTCAATTGGCATAGAATTGGACAATCTAGACATGGTATTTTTACACATTTCAATTTGTGTCATATACCAGGGTGAGAAATTTAAAACCACAGATAATATCTACAATTTATGCATTAACTAAAGGCAGGTATTGAAAGAGGGGTTAGCCCATTCTTTGGTCCAGGTTCCAATTTTGGCCATGAAATAGGTTCTATGGCTGTTGCCCTGGTAGTTGCTGCAAGGGGGTCCACTACCCTCACAATAATTCTTTTAGTTTCTGGTATGTGGGACCTCTGGGTCTTTTTTTCTTGGAGAAAATTTTATAAAACCCTTAGTTTTCCTTTAAGTTCTTAATTAGCAGGGAACCATTGTTGGCAAAACTGTACATCTAATTTCTATTTACACCGTTCATTGCATTTTGCAGTATGTTGTCATTTTTATCACTGCTATACTGACACCGTGTTAAAAACAATACAAAAATCTGTTGTTCCCTATAAAATATATAACAGAATTTTTAATTTTTGTGATATTAGGTATTACTAGTAAGGACATTTTCTTTTACTGTTCCCTCCTCCCCACTATAGATTTATAGACACTGAGATAGGAACCTCCTCTGCCACCCCTTGGTAAGCAGATCCATAGCAGCAGTGTCAGTAGCATATTGCTTTTCATGGCCTCTCCTCCTGCTGGTAGTAGGATTGTCCTTTAAACTGCTCAAGTTGATTAGTGTAACACATTTCCAATATCACTCTTGTATTAGTAACCCAAATTTCTTCTTTAAGTTGGCTCTGCATATCCCCACGTATGGGCATTGTGCCACCCTGTGACAGAATCTTCTTCGATCAGGGTCAGCTAGAGTTCTTTTGCATCCCCCACACCTCCCCTCAGTCTCACTGATGTTCTGAGGGCAAAGTTATTTGGAGGGAAGATCACCCTCACCTCCTCAGTTCCTTCCAAGTGTGTGCTTGAATGGATGTGAACCTCTCCAGTCTCTTCAGAGTCAGAGCTTCGTTCTTCCTAAAATAATGTTAGCTTGTTGGTATAATTAGTTCATTAGTAGGTGTTTTTCCCAGTTCTGGATTATGGAGCAACCAACGAAAAAGAGAAAGATGAGCTTCAAGAAGTGTGCTTCTTGCCCAGCTCTCTTCCTAGCATCCAGTGAACACATGCAGTGCTTCAAGCATCTGGGAGAAGCACATTTGCCTTCTGGGTATTTGATTTGCTGAACCTATACTTCCAGAGTCCACAAGGATACGGAGACTCCCTTGCAGCTCTTTCTAAAGGAAGCTTTTAAGGCTAGGTCCTCTGGACCCAATCAGGCATTGGATCTTAGATCTAAGAGGCCAGTCTCAGCCAGTTACAGCAAAAGGCTCCAAACAACTGAAGGTTCCAAGAAGCCACAACCCTTCTCAGTGCTGGATTTGGCTCCTGTGGCTCCCTCAGACAAATCCCTAAGGCTATATATGTCCAAACCGAGGGCCATGTGGCAGGACCTGACCACCCCAGTTCCACGGATCTGAGATGGGGCCTTGCATATTATTTAGCTAGAACTAAAAGTTTTCATAAATTATCTAGATTGTATGTGGCTTATGCTAAAAGCCTCATGGGTCAACTGGTTTCTTCCAAGTCTTCTATCCAAATCTCAGTGGATTAAACAATATATTGCTGAATGTTACATGCTAGCAAGAGTTCCTGTGTCTGCTGTGATTCAACCATATGCCACTGGAACTATGGCTACTTCCCTTGCTTGTCTTAGTTAGGTGCCAGTTGCTGAAATTTGCAGAGCTGCAACCTGGACTTCAGTGTACACCTTCAGTAAGCATTATGCTTTGGACCTGGCCTCCAGGGCAGACACTGCATTTATAAAAGCAAGGCTTCCATCTCTGTTCCCATCTCCAGGTTAATTTTCAGCACTGCTTATCAGTCTATCCCATAAGTGGGAATATGCAGAGCCACTTGAAGAAGAAATGAAGGTTACTTACATGTAACCAAAGTTCTTTGAGATAACCCTGCATAGTTATACTTTTCCACCCATCTTCCCCTCTCTGTTAGAGTCTTTGTTCTGATTTCACAATGGAAGGAACTGAGGTGGTGAGGTCATTCCACCTACATAGAGCCTTGCCCTCAGAACATCAGTGATGCAAAGGGGAGGGGGAGGGGAGAGCATGAGAGCTCTCTAGCTAACACTGCTAGAAAAAGGTTCTACAGCAAGTCACGATAGGGCAGAGCAGTACCCATGAGGGTGAATATGCAGAGGCATATGAAAGAACTCTGATTAAAAGTAAGTAACTTTCAGTTATATATAGGTGAGCTCAGTGTGTTCATAATATAAAGAGGGACCAAATCATATATAACACACGTTATGCTTTGGTACAACATATGATGGAAGCATGACCTGTTTTTTTGCTATTTTTCATTTAATTTAATTTTAATTAAGAATTGAATTAATATTGTATGGTCATGACTCAATACCAAATAATAATGTGATACCACTAGTGAAATTTTTTTTCTCTTTTTCTTTTATGATTATACACGCAAGATTAATTTTTTGTTGCAACAAAATAAAACAAAATAGTCATAACACACACACCCCACACATATATAAGATAAGACAAATGTGGTGCCACAATTGTTATACATGGACTTACAAGATAAAACATTGAAATGCAGATTTATTAAGACAATGTATGCTAGAAAAAAAATTAAACAAAAAGAATTAAACGATTAGGCAGTCTACTTTTCCATTTAAAGACTTTCAATAAAGTTAATTAAAATTTTTATTAATTTATTTGCCTGCTTAACTGTATTAATTTAATTGACTTAACCCAATTTACATCATGAGTCCTGCTAAATAGAAAAAGGGCCAACAGTTTAGTTGTAATACTAGGATTAAAAGCAAAGTTAACATTTTGTTTCTTGAAAATTATATTACATGTTTAACCTTTGGATTTTTAAAGAATTAAAATAATTGATTTTAATTTTACTCTATTGATTTTAAAACTTTTACCTTTAGCATTTTGATAATTTGTTTACATTCCTTTCTCATCTACTAGGGTGAATTTGGTTTGAAACATTTTCAAAGCAAGTCCTGTAACATTTTTTCCCAGTCTGCATATTATTTATTATTTCTCATGACACTGGATTATCACAAATTAAGTACTATGGTTTTCACAGTGCTGAGTGCCAGACATCAGTGTTTACAATTTATGCTAAAGGATTTATTTTCTCTCCCTTGCCCTCCTTTACACATCTGGTTTTGGAAAGAGTTAACTTTTCTCTTAACACAAAGGGAAGGGTGGAAGAAGGGTAGAGACAAGAGAAAACTTTAAGATCAAATTTCCCACATACAAGGCAGAAACCATTATAGTTTCTGAATTTAGTGAATGGCAGACCTGGTCAGGAGATTGCTCAGTTATGCCTTGCCAGACAATAGTTTGGTAGGTTTTCTAAATTCCCTCTTAAACAGACAAAACCAAAAAAAGCCACCTGTCAAACTGCTGCTTAATGTGTGCCTACTCTGTCTCTGCTTCTTGGTAGCCCTCAAGGACTTTCCCCTGCTTTACAACTTCATTTTCTAACAGAAATAAACTACACTTGCCCCTCTGCTGTTTCTGATTCTGGAGAGAAATGAGAACCATGAGGAAGGGAAGTCTCCTGATTGGACAACTTTCTCATCAGCTTAGGAAATGATCTATAAATGCATAAAGAATAAATAAATAAATAAAAATGTCTCCCCTAATGTACACCTCATCCATGTGAGGTAAATCAGAAAGAAATAGGGCGGAACAATCTCGGGCCATGCAGAGGTAAGGCCAGTCGCCAGGTTTGGATATGGATGTATACCTGAACTTCCCCAGAGTTCGTTAAGGCTTGGATTCAGTGATCCAATGCAGCACTCTCTCTACATAGCTAAAGCAAAAGCCACACCCCCTTTGTGCTACTTATGTGGTGTGTTATAGGCAGAGGATCCATGTAGCAGTAGATCGTGTGATCTGTCCCATTGTTGCACTCCATACTAGCCTATGTAGAGCCCACACAGAGACCTTTTCCATGATGCACGGGATGGGTGGACGGAGACTCCCAAAACAGCCACTATGTCGCAGTTCCCCTCCCTATATCTTTAGCACAGAGGAAAACTAGTGGGGGAACTGGATGTTGGCACTCCACACCAGGGTGATGAATTTCACCCCCAAATGATTTCAGAGCTAAAACGTTTTTTAAATATACACTTGAGTTCCCAGTTAGTGAAGTTAAACGTTTGTTGCTGCTGAGACAGACCAACCCTTGAATAAATACGGTAAAGTCATCAAAAAGAAAAATGTTCCCATAGTGCATGAGGCAAAGATAAAGTTACCAGCAAAGATTATAATAAAGGCATTTTTAAACCTTTATCTCAAATAATGAAACAGGGCTAAACAGCAATCATGAGTCATCCCCTTTTTAATCTTTGCCAAGTACTTCCTCAATGATTTCCTGTTTGATTATTTCAGTGCTGCTGGGATTCTGTCATATTACTAGTTATGTTAGGGTTCTTCGAGCCTATTATGGGTACCTCTTAATTATTCAAAGATAAATAAATACATAAAACAAATAAATATTTGGGCCAACTTAAGCATGCTGATGCACATAAGCTGTTTCCATGGAAGTCAAGGGGAGTCATCTACATGGCAAAAATTCACCCCAATTACATTATCTTTATATCTGTTAGCGTTCTTAGGGTAGGTTTTTCTTTACTAGTCCTTGGATGGTCTGTGGGTCAGGAGAATAGTTAGGGTTTGATCCTGCAGTGTTTATTTTGATTAAAAATTCCCATTTGACTTCAGTGGGAAACAGGACAGTTAGACTGGGCTAATACCTAAGCAGTCAATTTAAACGTACTAATCCATGCCATGTTATTTTAATATCTAGAATTTTTCAGTTTGATGGGAAGGTATTTGATTGTCTTTTGAAGCATATGTGATGTAATCTATTTTTGTTTTATTTTAAGGCTACTGGATCTCAGATAGGAATGATTGTCAGTTCCCTTACCAACATTGGAGTGGCAGTTATCATTGCTTTCTACTTCAGCTGGAAACTAAGTCTCGTTATAATGTGCTTCCTGCCCTTTTTAGCCTTATCTGGAGCTGTGCAGGCTAAAATGCTGACAGGATTTGCCTCTCAGGACAAAAAAGCTATGGAAATTATTGGGCAGGTAATGTTTTTTATTAACACATTTTAGATGAACAGGCATTTGAGGAGGGGAGGGTGCATGTGTCAGTCATATCTCAGGCAGTTGGAATTATCAGTGATTCAGCTGTTATAGAAGTGACAGAGATATACAAGCTGCAGTATTTCTGCTTGTCATGGTGACTTTCCCAGCTTTAAATGTACCTACTACTTGCCATGTGACTTCCTCCTCAAAAGGGCTATGGCTTTACACAGTAAGATATGGGTGTCTATTTTTATTTGCTTAGTTTTAAAATGCATATCTGAAGGTGCCCTCTGATGCTCTTATTGCACATGACTATTGGTTCCTGGGTATTAAGAAATCATTGCATTCTAGAATTCAGCACTAATTCAGAAAACAGTATGTGCTGAGTTTAAAGACAGCTGGATTGTTTTTCCGTGAGCTGTATTCTGTACCTGGATGAGCTAGATTTTACCATTGTTTCTACAATGTGTGTTCTCCAAAATATGTGAGGGAAATAGATACATGTCAAGTTTGTTAAGCCATCACAGGAGATGGGAGCCTTCACTGGAAGGAATAAGTTGTGTGTTCAGTGCTCCCTGACTGCATGCCATTCCTCTGCAATGCAGAGCAGATGGTATATATCCCTCAGACAGTCAGCCACTGAAGAACTGTAATGGTCCTATGTCTTGAAGATACCAAGATAGTATTTATTCTGTATTTCAAAAATTGAGCTAACATCTAAAAACAATGGCAGTTGGGGAAAAGAGTTCCCCTCCCCTCAACTGAGTTGTCCAGTGCAACAGCAATTGGGAAGGGAGCCTATAGAGCCAGTTTCAGCAGTAGGGAGGACATAATCCTCTTCCAACTCCAGGAGGAATTTTGTATTTATATATTCCTGCCCATTAAGCGAGGAACTAGAACCATCCATTCTCCCTTCTCTCATGACTGTGCAAGGAGGTTATGCCAGTCCTACCTACCTAATCCTAGTGGGAGGATGTACTAGTACTGGGAATTGTGAATAGCAAACCACAGTTCCTTTGCATAAACTCTCTTCCCTCCACCCTCACCAGGGCAGTTCCTCAGCTTCCTGCCATGAGACTGTCTTCTTTTTCTTCTGTTTATTGCTTCACATAGGGAGCCCTATGAAGCCACAACCTTCTAGGGGTGACATGACTTAGAAGTCCACAGATATTTTCTGCCAGTCTGGGCCCAATATTAGTAACTGTTGCAGCCTCATAGAATGATCATTCATGTTCCTGCTGTGTTGGCATTTGTGATTTTTGTAGATTTCTATATTGTCTTCTGGAGCAACAATAGAGAGATTGGTGCTGCTGATTGTGCTGGTTACTGAGAGCATGCAGGATACAATAATTGCTTGCTTTATATATATTGGAGAAGGGAGGATTGTGTTATAGAAAATATATCTTGGATGCACACTAGAATACTAGCAGAGACACCCTCAGACAAATAGGGATACATAGTCTAAATAAAGTAAACTGTAAAAGTTAATGAGTTCTACACATTTAGATTATTCTTGTATTTTAAAGAATTCTAGAAAAAAAATTTTTTAAAAAAATCACATGCCTCTATACAAAATGAATGACTTTAACAACACTAGTTTAAAGAGACACCCAAAGTCTAGGAAGAGTTAATGCTGACTATTCTCTCATTCACAATGGCTGAATTATTTACAGCCAGTGATAAATCAAAATACCTTCTTGAAGTTGATGTAGCTATAGAAACTTGACAAATGGCCAGAGCATCAGCCATTACTCAATGGAACGACCCAGAGGCTAGGAAGAAAAGGTCATTCAAAGCTTCAGTAGCATTGGCAATGACTGATTATGTCTGGTGATATTTTCTAATTTATTCAACAATATAGCATTCTAATACAAAAGGGTTTAAGTCTTTTCTACAATGACTGTGTCACCAGGTTGCCCTCACTGGCCCGGTTGCTGGGGTCCTCCCTCGGGCTCTGTCTCTGGGGGAGGCCACAGCGCCTTCCTATACCAGAGGAAACAGTTTGCTTTCGGCAAGCCAGCAGTCGATTGCTCTAACGCTTAGGCAGGGTGAGCAAACAGTTTAGCGCTCTGGCCCTCAGGCAGGGCAAGCGAGCAAGTCAGCAGTGGGTTTGCTCTCTCTAGAGTGGAAGGGAGCAGGAGGCTCTCTTCGGGGTGGCTAGGAAAAGGGAAAGGGGAGGGGAACTCAAGCCCACCCGTCTCCCACTGTATCCCAGCCCAGGGACCTAGCAGTGGCAAAAGCGGTTGCCACTGTGTCAGCGGGGCTCCCGCCACAACACACCGACTAGGCCTCAGACTCACCGATAAGCTATGGCTGTCCCTGGGCTACTTCCTCCCTGCTGGCTCCAGTACCTGTCTCCTCAGTATCTCGGGGGTATTCTGTCTGGGGTTGGCCCGTCAGTCCCTCCTTCGAGGGGCAGCTCCTCTAAGTCATTTGGTGGGGGAGGGGCTTGGTTTCTGGCAGCTCCTCCAGGTCCTGTCCTACCTCACGGGGTTCGGCGGCCAGCAGCTCCTCCAGGTCCTGTCCGGCCTCGGGGGGTATCCTCCACCCAGGTTGCCCCAGGGCCTCTGCCCAGTCCCGGGGCTCCAGTGATTTGGTCCAGTCCCAGGGTCCGGGTACCTCGGCCCAGTCTCTCTGACTGGGTTGCCTGGTCCAGTTCCAGGAAGGCCCTACGTAGTCTCCAGGGCCAGGGTTGGTCAGTGGCTCTGCTCCAGCCTAGGCCTCTGCCAGCAGGGCAGCACATCTGTCTCTAGCAGCAGTCTCTCCCTGACTGAGCTCTGGGGCCGGGCTTTTATACCACCCCTTCCTGTGGAGGCTCCGCCCCACTGCCGCTGATTGGGCTGGCCCGGCAGTCCTATCGCAGCCTGGTTCCCTTGTTGCCGGGCAGACCTAGCTGCTGGGCCTGATTGGGTCCATTTAGGCTGCTCGCGCCCTCCCTCGGGCTCTGTCTCCAGGGGAGGCCACAGCGCCTTCCTACAGACTGCTTATCTGCCTTTTCAAAATCCAGAAAAGCATAGTCTGAACACTTAAGTTCACAGTGCCTGTTTATCATCTCCTTCAAGGTGCATGTTAATGCACTAGGACTAATTCTACACACTGGCCTGGGAAAAAAAACTTAATGGAAATTTGACCTAAATTATTTTAAAGTATTCATATTCAGGTCACCTCTTCTATGCTGTGTATTCACAGGCAATAACACAACGTTTAATAAGAAATATCTATAGATAAGAAAAGGTAAAACACACTGAGCCATTACAACTGGCAAGGCAAGCAGCAAATACATTTAAACATGACAAACCTGTGAATTAAAATTCACAGGATAAAAGGGGTGAAGCAGTAATCTGGTATAAAATACACTTTGTATGCCTTCCACTGATGAAAATAGAGCTCTACTGTGGGCTGAGACTTGAACTTTACATGCAGCAAAACTAGATTCTAATCCTTACAATTAACAGGAGCCTCAAAAAAGTTTCCAAAGCAGAGAAAAAGATAATAGGGAAATGATAACAGCTTCCTACACAGCATTGTACCATTATACAATAGATTATACATGCAGTCAGGCATGGGGTTACTCTTTATCTACCCCCTAGCAAAAATCCTGCTCCTACTGAAGTTGATGGGAGTTTTGCCATTGGCTTCAGTGTGGCCAGGATTTTACCCTCATCTGTCTGTTCCATCTAGCCACTTTTCTTGAACATGAACCAGCAAAATATCAATGGAAAAGATTAAGTAGTAAATTCAGCTGCCTTTAATTTATAAAAGGTTTAGACTCTGAAGAAAGAGAACTGGAGACTCTTCACCATTTCCCCCAAGACCACGGGTGTAAGAAAAAAGCAAAACCAGAAAATAATTGAAATAAAAATTTGGGTTTTTTTAAAAACGTGCAAACAAGAAAATAACCACTTTTCATTTATGATTAACCCCAGCATTCCCACCATGCCATCTATTTAAAATATTTAGCGTTATGGCACAGTTATATTCTGTGTTGCTCAGTTTAGCTAGAGATTGCTACCTAACATGCCATTGAGAGGCCTCTGGTCAGAGGTTACTTAGCTACATGTCACAAATCCACAGTCCTGTGTTCAAAGGGACACAGATCTCACAGCACAACCCAGTGAACACAATATCAGCAGGGGAAGTCGAGGGTGGCCATGATTCAGCTGATGAGAACAGCTGAAGGTCTCCGAGAACAACCACACCTCTTTGTTTGGAGTTGGACACATTCTATTATTAAGGAATAGCAGTGCCTGTTATATATATATATATATATAAAGAGAAATTCACAAAGTGGAAGAGTTCAGGCAAGGCCCTCCTCAGCATGAATGTTTTGCAGTAGCCTAGCCCAGGGAGGGTTGAATTCAGAAAAGGTTCTATTTGAGGTTGGATGAGTTCTCCTTGTATCTGAACTAATTTGTACATCGTTAGTTTCTGTAATTTGCCGAACAATCATGTTGCCCTCTCATTGAAAAGTGGGCTAAAGAGAAGGTCTTCCCACTTTTTCAGTGTCATTTCCTGAGGGTTTTTACCTATAACTCCTTTTTTTTTTCTGCTGCAGATTTCCAGTGAAGCCCTCTCTAACATTAGGACTGTAGCTGGAATAGGAAAGGAGAGCAAATTTATTGAAGCATATGAAGAACAGCTGGAAATCCCATACAGAGCTGCAATCAGTAAAGCAAACGTTTATGGAATCTGTTTCGGCTTTGCCCAGTGTATAGTGTTCATAGCCAATTCAGCCTCTTATCGATACGGGGGGTTTTTAGTGGAGAGAGAAGGACTTCATTATAGCTATGTGTTCAGGTAAGACGATACCTGCAGACAGCAACATACTTAGCTAGAGAAGTATTTTATTTACAATAAAATTCACAAGTTACATAACCCATAAGGTAAAAACTTTCCTCCTTGACTGCAGGGTGATTTCTGCCATTGTGACCAGTGGAACTGCTTTGGGAAGAGCTTCTTCCTATACTCCAAACTATGCTAAAGCAAAAATATCGGCTGCACGTTTTTTTCAACTGGTGGATCGGCTTCCCAAAATCAGTGTTTACAGAGATGAAGGGGAAAAATGGGTAAGAGTAGAGCTGAGTAATGCAGAAAATGTTGTTATTCAGCCCAATGATATAGGTATTGAAATCCCAGTAACTATGAACTATTCAATGCACACCTCTGTTTGAGAGCAAGGCAAGGTGACATCAGAATACTTGCTATATATCCTTGCCTTCTGGAAAGTACTGAGTTATGTGCTATACTGTAAGCATGAGACATGCAGATAAATTATTCCCAGTCTACCAGAAATGTCACATAATTGCCCTGAGTATCAATAAATGGTGAATACATTTTAATAACTGATTTGAGAATTGGGAGCGAGGTGGATTCACTGGATAATGAGATTTTCTTCCACCTCTGCAACAGTGATTTAAATCCAAATGAGTTCAGTAGCTAACAATGATTATAATCTGCTGGTTCTTGTATGAGCACATCACAGAAACAACCATCAAATCTGGCATTAATTGGCACCTCTGGTAGCAATCAAAACCTCTGAATGCAGATGAAGAATGAACTACCTTCTCAGCTCAAAAGGTGTCCCCTTCTATGTTTAGGCAATTTGGCAGTGCAGTGTGGGAAAGCTTCCATTGATAGAACAGGTAGAGCAGTGTAGCTATGGCTAAATAGAAAACTCCAGTCCCAGGACAGTCAAGCCATTCAATCTTCAGGTTCCTCAGTCTTCAGGGTTATTTCACAAGCACTTAAGTCACTCACAAAAATGAATATGAGAAACAAGAACCACATTTAATTTGAGGAGTTTTGTTACCATATAGAATTCAGTTTTCAGCACATTACAGCTTGTTTCTCGCTTTTTCACCAGGATAATTTTGAGGGAAGCATTGACTTTCTCAACTGCAAGTTCACGTATCCTTCTCGGCCTGACATCCAAGTTTTGAATGGCCTCTCGGTGTCTGTTAAACCTGCGCAGACACTTGCATTTGTTGGAAGTAGTGGATGTGGCAAAAGTACCAGTGTCCAGCTTCTGGAGCGTTTTTATGATCCTGAAAAAGGAAATGTGGTAAGCACTTTCACTACTTTGACAGTTTTAGTGCTTGCCAGCTTTCAGACACAAAAGTCTTCTCCCGTGTTACATAGGACAGTTTGCCAAAGAGTCACTAATGATGTCAGCCTGGTTGAGGACAACCTCAGTGGATTTTCACACCATCCACAATAGGTTGCAGCTCTCTGGATCTTTCCTCAAATTTACAGTCTAAAATTTTCCAACAATCCAACTTACGTAAGTGAACCTTGGCGGGGTCTCTACGCTGATGCTCAGTAACAGTCAGAGAGGATGTAGAGGGAGGTAATACATCTCTGTGCAGAAACCCAGGCATACAGAGGGAGTTGATGGCACGGAGAGCAGCACCTTCCATTTTTGATACACTCCTGCCCCAATCCTGTCCCCCCAGAATCCACATAGCCCAAGGATAGAGACATCTCAGAGGGTTAGGGATGGAAAATTCCCCACCTTTTACAAGGAATGGGAGAACCTCACACACACAAGACTTCCTCTTCAAGAAGATCTGCCAGGAATGAGCTGGACCTCAGTTTTTGGTTGCTTTTCTTGTAGGCAAGACTCTCATAGAAATCAGCGGGAGCTTTGTCTGAGTAAGAATTGAGCAATTAAGGTCTAAGTATCATACTGCCAATGGTGAAATCTGCTTAAAAGTCAATGCATCTGGCTTTGCGTAGACGTCAGCATTTGGCTCACTGTGGTTCTTTGGTCACAATGGGTGTATAAACATTTTGCTTGCTACTCAGAAAATGTGAACTATACTGTTACCTACTTGGACCTGTGTATTTTCAGAGATTTCAAGGCCAGAAGGGATCCTTGTGATCATTTAGCCTGACCTATGTAACACAGCTCATAGAATTTCACCTAGTAATTTCTGCGTCAAGCCCATAGCTTCTGCCTGAGTTAGAGAACCTCTCTTAAAGTGAATTCTGATTTAAAGCTTTTGAGTGCCTAAGAATCCACCACATCCCTAAGTAAATTGTTCCCATGGTTAATTAACCCCCACTGCTAAAAATGTGCACCTTATTTCTAGTCTGAATGTATCTAGCTTCAACTTCTAGCCATTGGGGGTATGTACACACTAACGGTGGCACATTTGGCGGCAGTGAAGACCCGCTCAATTGATCTGAAAGTCGATTCAATTAAACCACCTCCTCAAAAGATGTAACACTGCGTCGATGGGAAAGCATTTCCCATCAGCGTAGCGTAGTGGAGACAGCACGCAGAAGAGGATTTAGTAAGTTGACATGAGTTACGCAAGCTACATAGAGTAGCTTGCGTAACTCCCATTGACTGCCGCCGAATTTCCCGATAAGTGTGTACTAAGCCTGGGTCTTTTGATGCCTTTATCTGCTAGATTAAAGAGAACTCTGCTTTCAGAAATCTTTTCCCCACGTAGGTACCTCACAATTTAACTGGTTTTTCTTTTATATTTGGAAAAAATAACTGTGGTAATCAAAAAATCCTTGGGCCAACAAAACGCTCAAGCACATGTTTAACTTTCACTATGTAAACATTCCAATTGACTTCAGTAGGTTTATTCACATGGATAATGTGAAGCATGTGTTTAAGTACTTTGCTGGATTAGAGACACACCCAACATATATTTATTTGCTATAAACAAAAAAGCTAAAACTAAATAGTATTCTTATTCAAGTTACTACAGTTCTGTGATTTTGTGCAGACTTTGTTACAAAGTTGTTTATATTTAAAGTCTTGTTGTTGTGACTATTTAGTTTCAATAAAAGATATTCAGTCTTTGTATGTTGCAATTCTGAAATGATGTATCATATTTTGTCTTTTTTACTGGTAGTTAATAGATGGCCATGATACCAAGAAAATAAATATACAGTTTCTTAGATCTAAAATTGGAATAGTGTCCCAGGAGCCTGTGTTATTTGACTGTAGTATTGCTGATAATATTAAGTATGGTGATAACACCAAAGAAATCACTATGGAAGCAGTTATAGAAGCAGCCAAGAAGGCCCAGCTGCATGACTTTGTCATGTCCCTTCCAAATGTAAGTATACACTATTTGCAAGGATAGTGAAAAACCAAAAACGAACAGATGGCATGATGGGGCCTAAAGAGTGAGATTACAAAAGACAGCTCAGAAAGGCTGACAGAATTCACACCAAAGCAAACTAGACACTTTTATGTTCCAATACTGTATTTCATTTTCACAGATCTGTGTATGTGTGTGCAGGGGAGTAGCGGGGGATGGAGAATGGCATAATGTTGTATTTGTCATGATTTATTTAATGGGGTTTTGGTTTTTTTTTAAATTGTTGGGCAAATACTTTAAAAATTAGGTAACCAGCAGAAAGCAATATTTTCAAAATTTCAAACTCCAGTAGGAGACAGAAAGGAAAGGTTCCAGAATAACCAAACAGAAAGGAGAGAGGCATAGTTTAGTGGCTAAGCACAGGACTAAGAGTCTGGAAAAAGGAAACCTATTCCCAGCTCTGCTATAGATTTACTATATGGCCATAGGCCACACATGTAGACCAAAATGTCTGAACTTGGGTGCTTATAGTTGGCACTTAAAATCATATTTAAGAACCTAATTAAAACAAGTGATTAAATATGATTATGGTACCTAAAGTTAGGTACCTGAATTTGAACATTTGGCCTTGACCTCTTTGTGCATCACTTCCCCAATGGCCACCTTTACTTTCTACACAAATCAACCCACCTCTCTCCATTAAGTTCTTACATCAGACTTAGTCACCATGGTATTGGAACCTATATGCAATTTGGACTGCCCAAGTATGGTACAAACTAAATCTTCCCAAATGTACTCATCTGTTAGCTTGAAGAGAGACAACAATGCTCAGGACTCATGGCCCACTCCCCACAAGGCACCATAATCTTGTCCCCGTTCATGCATTGTTGTAATTATGGACATGCTCCTTTAGTAATAACATTTCCCCTCTTGTACATTTTTCAGAAATATGAAACTAATGTTGGGGCTCAGGGATCCCAGCTTTCTCGTGGGCAAAAGCAACGCATCGCAATAGCTCGGGCCATCATACGAGATCCCAAAATTTTATTACTAGATGAAGCAACATCTGCCTTAGACACAGAAAGTGAAAAGGTAAATGTGCAATAACGGGGAGTTAGTATAATTATCTAGGTGTGTTCTTGTAAAAGAAATGTCCATAATAATAATTTTATTTTAATTTGTTTCTGTCTTATCTAGAAACCTTGGAAAAGTATTAGATAAAGAGAGAGACCCTATTATCACAGAAAGTATTTTTTTTTTCTTTGAGTAAATTTGGCCATAAAACACTCACTCTTTATGAAGTTCCAATGTGCCCTAGCTGCTCCTAGACTTAGACCTCAGAGAGGTCACCTGTCTCAATATTGTTGGCATCAGGTTTATTTCATGGGTCAGCCAAGCACTCCAGTAACTTCACCTTTGATTCAGCTTTGGTTCAAATGTCCAATAGGAAATTTTAGAAACGCTAAGCCATCTAATTATTGGCATAGAATAATCAGGGATTTTCCAGATCTTGACTTCCATTTCAGCTGGCACATTTTCATTCTGATACTTGGTCTATTGTCTGCAGACGGTGCAAGCTGCATTGGATAAAGCCAGAGAGGGACGGACCTGCATTGTCATAGCACATCGATTGTCTACAATTCAACACTCTGATATCATAGCTGTCATGTCTCAAGGAATTGTTGTTGAAAAGGGCACTCATGACGAACTGATGGCCATGGAAGGAGCTTATTACAAACTTGTCACCACTGGAGCACCAATTAGCTGATTTACCACAGGTTCTGTGTAAATTTGAAAGATAATTCTTTTCTAAATGAGAACTCTGCAGTTGGTATGACAGTTTTGAGTTAATACATGGTACAAAGTGCTCTGTCATATGACAAGTTACACAGGACATTATTCAGCCTAAAATGTACCTGGCCTTCTGGAGTAAGCAAGTATCCTATAATGTCATATATGGTGACTACAGAGTAGGGTGATTTGTTCAGGAGATAATCTACCCCATTGTGCAAGAGAAAGAAGGAAATTTCATGGTAAGAAAGCTCTTTATTTTTGGAATTGTGGAGCTACTCGAGGGTGGAGAGCACATGTAAAATGGCTTTTTAGTCAGGCTGCACATTGCCTTACTTGCTTGACTAAATGACAATCAAGGAAGAATCCACCCTGAATATTAGTATGTCACAGCAGGCACTGCTGCTTTTGGGAAGTTATATGCTAAAACACACACCAGGTACGGTACTATATTCTATATTAGTCATGGGATCAAATATTTCCTATCTTGAAGGTTTACATACAGAATTAAAATAGATACTCTCAATGTGGTTATAGAAATCTTTTTTGCCCCACCCTTTGTCTCTCTTGTCTATTTAGATTGTGAGCTCTTTTGGGTAAGGACTGTCTTTTACTCTGTGTTTGTGTAGTGCCTAGCATAATGGGACCCTGACCTACATAGGAGGATCTAGGTGCTACTGTAAAACATACAATAAAGACGTCAGCTTTACTCCACCATGGTAAAGAAAGAGATTGTGATGAGGAACTGAAGCTGGTAAAGATTATTTTTTCTAAATTAGCCTCTTTATTAAATGGCCTCTGTATATGAATATGGATATGAATAAATATATGTATATAATTAAATGGTCTCAGTATATAAATATGAATAAATACTCAGTTAAATCAAGTAACACTACAATTATTTTTCACTGTTATTTAATCTTTCTTACCTTGAAACGGTGCTAGATTAAATAGAGAATATCACAGACATTTTCATCACTGGTGACCATATCGTGCCATTTCTTTTTAAGGAGAACTTAAAAATTCTGTAAAGCTTAAAGAATAAAAAAGATTGACATTTTTATAGCTAAGGAGAATGTTCACAGTGATATTATATTGGGTTGACCTTCTTACATGTAAATTATCATGCTTCAGGCATAAGCCAAATACTACATGAAGGTTAGAAACAATCTTCCACAGACAAATGGGTAGAAGATTAGGAACAATCTACCACAGACAAATGGGTACAAGAGAGAGTGCACCAGGGATACCCCCTCAAGCTAAGGGCTCCATCCCATCCCTTCTTCAACCAGGCTCTCATTACCAGCAAACCTGCTGGGGCCAGCTGGTCCAGAACGAGATCTCTCTTCACCTGGATGTAGGAGTGTGCCTGCTGTGGGTCAGTTCCCCAACACCACCAGTCTCTGGCAGCACAAGCACTGCCTTCCAGGCCTCCACAGGCCCCACAATCTCTTTACAGGTTAATGACAGGCACACTCCAGCCCCCGCACACTTTGAGCGTCCCCTCTGGAGCACCCAGCCCCTGATCCACTGGCCACTCACAGAAGTCACAGATCCACTACTCCCAAAGGAATAGTACACACCAGCTTACCAGATGGACCTCAGGATCACTACGTGACAACGTATGGGATGTAGGTATGTTTATAGTAAGACCAGGAAGTTTATTTAACATAGAATAGACATTCAAGAAGAAGCAAATAGAAATAGTGGAAATAATAGTGGAAACAAATGGTTACATATAAATTAAAATCATAACACGCTTTCTATAGCCTAAACAAGACATTGTTATGGCATACAGTGCAAAAGCTCACTCAAAAATCCTTCCAGTGTCTTACAGGCAGGCTTGACTGCGATCTTCCACTCATCAGATAAGACATGCTTATGCAATCCAACATGCAATGCAAGTTGACTCCTCAGCAGAAAGCTCCACTGTCTCTTTGCAAGCTCAGATATCTCAAAACAATCCTTATCAGTTGTTCCCTGTAGTCTTCCTCACTTGTTCACCTTGTAATCTTGGCTCTGCACTAGCTAGGCTTATATTGTGAGACGCACAATTGCACAATACACATGTGATCAGACAAAGCGCGAGAAGTATTTCTTATCCCCTGCCTGACCAGAATCTGTCCAAGGCTGGTCACCTGTTTTTAACTTCAAGGCTTTAAGAATAAAGTTTCCAGTATAGATACATAACTTCTTAAATTTTATCCATAAATACATTGTGCAATGATTATGACGACCAGTGTAACACAGGCTTTCAGTAAAGACCTTGCCTGACACCCGTCGGTGAACTAGTATAAAGATATCAGACCCAGGGGATTCCCAGTAACCGTTATGCAGCCCTTGTGCTCCCTTCTGGTTGGCACCAAGACACACAGCATCTGGGTGTCACATACCTCCACATTTCAGTGTGCCTCTGCCACAAGAGGTTTCTGAGATTTGCTTATGGCATTGATTGCTACCAGTACCGATCATTGCCATTTGGTCTCTCATCAGCCCGCAGGGCATTTATGAAGATGCTGGTGGTATTCACTACTCAGATCCCAGAGAATTCACCTGTACGTCTTTCTGGAGGACATGTAAATCAGCCCCCTCCCCAGCCCTGGCACACAGTGCCACAAGCCAGGCTCTGAACCTCCTGCAAGCACACAGATCCATGACAAACATCAAGAAAGATTCCTTGATTCCCTCAGTTATTCACCTGGGTGTGGAAATAGACATGTCAGCGGTGCAGCTCTGCCCATCACTCGACAGATTCCACAAGATTCAGGATTTGCTATCCATGCTAGTCAAGTGTGCAGGAGCCCAACAACAGCGCAGTATCTTCAGCAACTAGACTTCCTGGTCTTGGGTAAAGGGCTCACCCCATGGATGAGATCATACATCAGATGCCTCCAAGTCTTTCGGCTGAAAGCATGGGATCATTCTCTGTCACGCATGCAAGATCAGGTACTGATCCCAAACTTCATCAGCTTCTTGAGGTGGTAGATAGTCCTGGGCTACGTCCACAGGGGTGCCTCTATATGCCTTATTGCCACTGATGCCCATCTGAGGGGCTGGGGAGCACATCTGGGAGCCAGAATGGTACTGGGCCAGTGCTTTATTTCCTGAGGTGGCGTCTCTAGGCTCGGCCGTTCATAGCCCCAGCACCTCTGGGCTTGCTGCATCAGTTTTTAAAGTAAAAAATGTGCTTGAGTCCCAGCACCTCTTTCATTACAAATTAAGCACTGTGCAGGGCCACTGGAGCCCCAGGGGAAGGAACCCCAGCCTCAGCCTCTTGGAGCGCAGAGCAGTCAAACTAGCTCTTCTGAGATTCCAGAGCCACCTGGAAGGCTACCACGTTTTGCTCTAGTCAGACAACACCATAATGGTTGTATACAGAAACAACCAAGGAGGGACAAGAATGTAGCTGTACATGCAAAAACAATGGAGATAATGGCATAGGAAGAAAAGACGCTCCCTTCCCTACAGACGATCCACATAAAAGGCAGACTGGCTCAGCTGTTGCAGATCAACAGCTTGAAATGATGTGTAAAACAGGAAGGCTTCAACACAGACATCTGATCACCCATCAGTGGACCTGTTTGCCAGTCACAAGAATGCAGTGGCTGAAATCCTTCACCAGGGAAGCAGCCCCAAGTTTGTTGGGATAGATGCTCTGTCACACGGATAGCTTAAAGCCCTGCTATATGTGTTCCCACCCTTCCCTTCCATAGGGAAATTTATCCAAAAGATAAGGTGAGAAGAAGCAAGGGGGACAGTGCTAACTCCTCACTGGGCAAGGAGATCTACTATTTGGGTTCTGGGCTAAAAGCCCCTCCCCCAGCCTAGGGGGAGGAACTACTGGGCCTGGGACTCAACTAATTTTGGGGGACAACAAATGAGAAAACAGGAACAGTTGTGCAGGTTTGGGCAAGGAGATCCTGGTTCTCTGACACGACAGAACTAAAGCTGAAACTACCATTGCAGTTACCAGTGAGTCCTTCTACTAAGGACCATTCTTATCCAAACCATCTCCATCTGACAGCCTGCTTTTTGACAGGGAAGTATTAGCCACTTGGCCTATCTTCCAAAGTGATAAAGACTCTGTGCTCTTCTCAAAGAGCTTCCACACTAAATGCCTATTCCTCCATCTGGACCAAATTCAGTGTTTTGTGTCAAGTGCACAGAATAAATCCAAGGGACCCTGGGATTCCGATTATTCTGGCCTTCCTTCAAGGACTGGATAAGGGACTTCAGTCAAGCACCACAGCACTCCAAGGGTCTGTCCTCATTTGTGTACTGTTTGCAGGATCCTTGGGCTCCCTGTGTGAAAACCCTCAGATATCCAGATTCCTCAACACAATCAGACTAGTTTTCCCTAAGTGGGACCTACCACTGGTGTTGAAAGCCCTAACCATGCATCTTTTTGAACCTCTGACATTTGTATCACTCTTTTACCACTCCAGCAAAATTTGTTTCCTGGTCACCATGCATTTCTGTCCACAGCCTTATCCATGCAGGAACCTTACTGCACGTCCCATGACATCAAGGTGGTGCTAAGACCTCCAGAAACGTTCCTGCCTCAAGTAAATCCTCCTTTTCATGCTAGGCAGCAGATTGTCCTCCCTACACTCTGTCCAAAACCACAGCAACTCACTGTGAATACATGGCACACCTTGCATGTCAGATAAGTACCAAAGATGTATACCAAGTGTACAGAGAGATTAGGCTTTCTGTTCATTTCCTTTCACCCAACTTGTCAGGGCCTTAGAATATCTTAGCTATCCCTGGCCAGATGGATCAGACTATGTATTGTTGAGGCATTCAAGGCATCCAGAAGGAATGGAGGCGCATGCCACAAGATCTCTGGCAACCTTGCCAAAAGAGCATGTTGTTTCACTGCAGAAATCTGCAGAGCAATAACGTGGCTAACACCTTTATCAGACTCTATCTTCTGTCTTCCAAAGAGGCCTCCTTCTGCAAGAGGTTGCTGTATGTGGTGATTCAGTAATAACTAGGGTCCTACCAAATTCACAGTCCATTCTGGTCAATTTCAAGGTCATAGGGTTTTTAAAATAGGCAATTTCATGATTTCAGATGTTTACATTTGAAATTTCATGGTGGTGTAACCATGGGGCTCCTGATCCAAAAGCATGGGGGGAATGAGATTGCCACCCTTACCTCTGCGCTTCTGCTGGTGGGGGCACTGCCTTCAAAGCCGAGCAGATGGAGAGCAGCAGATGCTGGCCGGGCGCCCAGCTCTAAAGCAAGAGCCACCACCAGCAGCAGCAGCACAGAAGTGCAGGTCACAGGGAGGTTGTTACTTTTGGGAGGGGCAGGGCTGGCCTTATGGTGGGTGATCACTCAGAGCCCCATGATTGGGGGGGTGCTATGGTCCCCCCCACAGCCAGCCAAAAGCCCCTTCAGCCCCCAAGCACTAGGGAGGGGATGGGCAGAGCTGAGGATGCCCCAGCTGCGGGCTCCTACTGTGGGGCGGGCTCCAGCTGCTAGTCCCAGCAGGGCTGAGGAGAGACGGGACTTCCTCTTCCTCTGCATGGGCTGCTCCTGGGGCCAGGTCAGACCCACCTCAAGGAACCTCCCGCAGCTGCAAGAAGCTCCATGACTGCATTGCCTCAGAGCCCAGCTCTCAAGGAAGTGCAGAAATAAGAGTAAAAACAAGGAGAGTCCTGTAGCACTTTAAAGACTAACAAATTTAATTTCTGCAGGCATAAGCTTTCGTGGGCTGTAACCCACTTCGTCAGGACTCTCATTGTTTTTGCTATATACAGACTAACGCGGCTACCCCTCTAGAAATAAGAGTGTATCACCCTCCCTTCTGCACTGCCTTCAGAGCTGGGGTCCCAGCCAGCCAGGTCCGGCCTCGGGAGCGGTCTGTCCAGGGGCAGAGGAAGTCCCATCCCTCCCTAGCCAGGACTAGCAGCTAGGGCCCGGCACACGGTAGGAGCCGCACTCTCCTACAATAGCCAGATTTTGCAGGGGAGAACAGATTTCATGCTCTGTGATGTGTTTTTCATGGCTGTAAATCTGGTAGGGTCCTAGTAATAACCTTGCTGTTACTGATAATTTTGCCATTTATATTTTTTTACACTGCTTTCGAATGAATCATATGCCAGTAGGCTGGAAAAGGGGGCATGATTAGAGCAAGCTATTTTATAGCTTTGAACTGCCTCCAGAAACTGCAGGTAGGAGGGGAATAGCCCATATGTAGGACGATTGTGGAAGACGCTGCTGGCAGAAAGGAAATTATTGGGTAAGAAAATTCCCATTTTTGTTAACATTACTTTTGGGAGGGGCAGGGCTGGCCTTATGGTGGGTGACCACTCAGAGCCCCATGATTGGGGGGTGCTGTGGTCCCCCCTCACAGCCAGCCCAAAGCCTCTTTAGCCCCCAAGCACTAGGGAGGGGATGGGCAGGGCTGAGGGTGCCCAAGCTGTGGGCTCCTACTGTTACAAACCAAAGTAAGTATATTAGACCTTGTAACCCAGACTAGCTATAGCCAAAGTTATTTTTCATTCACATTATAACTACAGTGTAGCTGCCACATTGACTTTCGTGGTAAGAACATGCATAAAAAATCCTACCTTGTACTCTCCTAAATAGAACATGAATCCAATAATATTTAAATGCAAGTCAATATTTGGCACCTGCTATGTATGATAAATTAGAATACATGCACCCATACTTGAAAGACAGTAATGTTATGGATTATCCCCGGATGTTGTAATCCATTCCTGACTTTTCTATGCATTGGAGCCTGTTCTCAGTACTGGATGTGCTTTCACTGGGAAAAAACTGCAATTTCTGGAACCAAGAAAAGTTGCCATCCAATGTCACAGACACTCATTGCATGAAAGACCCAAATATTAAGTTCACCTAGAATAATATAAAATGATTTCCATATTTACCAATTTCCTAGTGCAAAATAATTATAATACTCATGAAATAGCCTCCTTCTGCCCAATCTGTCAATGTATTACTTTTACATCACCAAAAATAAAATTAGAATTCTCTTATGCCATTGTTATAATTTTATAGAGAGCACAGTTAAGATGGATGAATAATTGGAATGTGAAATCAAAATGTCTCCTATTGTGACATAAGCAGTATTTCCAGGATTTTGAGCTATGAGATAGAGCCTTTCATGCCTTGCAAACTGAGTTCACATTATGATGTTCCAGCACTTTTCTTTGGAGGTTCTATTTCTGACTGCTGAAGGATGTGCATGAAACTTTGCCTAGATTTTGTTACTGTTCACTCTGCACTGAAATGTCAAAAATGATAACTAAATTACTGACATTGCATCTAGGAAGAGAAAAATGCGTTGTAAATGGCTAAATAAAGCACTTAGTACAGACATATAAGCTTTTATGCATATCAATCAAAATCACCCATCCTTCTTGTCTTTAGGATGTTTTCAGATACTTGCAGACAGAATATAGAGCAGTTCAAGGAACTTGACCTTTGTTCATGTCTCTAAGAAGCAGTTGATCCAGTGTCTGAATTTGATAGCAAGCTCCTTGTGAGATTGACTATGTCTTCTTGGATGTTTGTGTAACACTGAGCATATTGGGAGCATTCAGTCAACACACAGTAAGCTTTTGCTGTCGCACTATTATATCCCAATTATCTTTCCACTTAGTGCAAGAGAATATAAAATGTGTTGTGTGTGTCTGTACAAATATACAGTCCCAGCTCCTCCATCAAGGCCAAGGAGCACATAGCACCACTCAGGGAGGACCAGGCAAAGGTGTCTGTACACTGGTATAAGTCAGTATATTCTGAGGGCAGTTCTAAATTAAGCCAGCTTCCAATGGTCTCAAAAGGCTGTTGCAGCAATCAGGGATCACTGGTGCACCTGGAAGCCCCAGTGATGGTCATAGGAAGTGGGGAATGGAGTACAAGTAGTTGAAATAAAGCCCTTGCCTTGAACTCCCACAGGCTAATGCCAATGCCTGTGACCCTATGGTGCCCTTGCCCAAGGTTCTACCTCACTTGGATAGTGTCAAGGGGGGAAGCTTCACAGCCAGACCCCCTCAGTAGAGATTTCTTCTCCTGCCTCTGCGGAGCAGTGCTTCTCCCAGCAATGGCTTTCCTCTTGTCCCCCTTGTGCCTGGAGCTGCTAGTGCTTCTTTTATACCAGTCCTTTCCCCAGGAGCAAGCTTGCCAGTAGAATCATAGAACCATAAGGTTAAAAGGGATCACAAGCATCTAGTCTAAGCCCCTGCCAAGACGCCTGAGAGGTGGAGCCTTCCAGGCCCAGTACTGCTCCAGCACTTCCCCTGTCTTGAGCTTAGAGTGGGGTCTGAAAACCTCAATCACAGGCACCAATACCCTAGAACTCAGCAGTGCTGTGATAAGGTATCGCACCCAGATATTACATGGAATATGAATTGTGGAAAGTGAATGTGCAATGATAGCAGTGCATTAAAATGTATAAAAAGGGATATAATTGGTTTTACATATTTACAGAAGCAGATTAATCAGCACAGTCAGTTGACAAATGAGTTTGTGACATTTACTATAAGAACAGTTATCCCTATGGTTGGGCAAAGAAAGTTGACCAAATACAAGCATGACATGTTTTACTCTTCGATCACTTTTTCATTGTATGCCAACATAGAATTACCTCGACCAATTCCACCCGTAAATAGTGATTCTGATTTGGTACTTTTTAAATGAGATTTTTGACTAATTTACAGGTGAAAGAAAGGAGCATGCATAACACACCAGAAGGTATGTTCAGATGACATGAATGCACACCGTTTGACTTTCTGCAGTTGTTACTCTGTGCAGACGCATAGCCAAATAACACTGATTTAATGTTCAGAAGTTTCCACGAAGTTAAATGTGTAGTATTTTTAGTAAATAGAATTTATTGCCCTTTTATTTCAAGTTTTTGCATTTAGCTATTTTTTTTTTTTTAAAGAAAAATACAAAAAGCAACATATCAATACAAAGTTATCTGCTTTGTAGATAACCCTAGAAATAGAATCAAGTGGACTGAAATTACATTGTTTCAGACTAGTCTTTTTAAAAATAATTTCTTCTTCTTTCCTGACTCAGTCAGAAGATGCTTCACTCAGAAAACACTCTAAGTTAAATCTAAAGTTTGGCAAACTATGCAGAGCTTCACCACAGTACATGGCTGTATCCAGGTAGTTAAGAATTAGTGTGATTTTTATCACACTTAATTTTCCAGCAGATTAACATGCAGCATTTATATATATAAAATGGAAAGAGAACGACGATATGGAAGATGAAGCACCATCTAGTTGAAAGTTTAAAAGAACTAGAAAACCTACAAACTGTGGCTAATCCCAACAAGCATCAAAACACCTGCATAGCTGCAGTGGTGTTAGGCAGCCATGATGCAATGTCAAGCCTAGCAGTACTTCTGGGAATGAAGTCAAAGTGCAAGCCAATCAGTGCTTCTGACATGACAGTGTCATTCCTGGATGTACTGCCTTTGGGCGTGGTACTTACAGGGAGTATATCAAACCCATAGGGACACCCACCACTGTTCAGAATGGAGTACCAAAATAATTACCTTTGCAGCGAGACACAGAATACTGCTTGTACCCAGAGGCACCCACGTTTTTTCAGACCACTTTGAAAGTTCATCTAATTAAACTTCTTTTCAGTTGGCCTCATTAAAATGTGTATGCAGTACGGAACCAAGGCAACTACAGTCAGAGGTATGGCTGCACTTTTACAAAATGAAAGAACGTAAAACAAATACTCGGTATGTGTGGGTAGCTTGATAAAATCGTACAGCTGCAATGTAGCTAGTGAGGCAGCTATACACAAGAGCCTGAAACTCATCTTATATCCATTTGTACCTTTACAGCTCATGATGAACATTTCGGAATTAATGCCAAGACCTAACCCAAAGAGTGCACCTAAATTTCTCACCAGTCCAGCAAACGGAGTTGTGTCAATGTTTATCCAATCTGGATTGGCACACCATTTCTTCGCCTTTGGAACAGACCATAGAAGATCAACATCAATAAGTTTGAGAACCAGGTAAAAGCCAAGAGCGAAGATGAACAGAAACAGATTTGTCTTGATATACGTTCTCAAACTTGCTGTCTGAATAGCAGGCGTATGCTCCAATGCTTCAGCAACAAGCATTCCTGTGAATTAGAAACGCAATATTAGGATATGCATTGTGCTCTTGGATATTGAAAAGGAATCATTTTCTAGGGCCTAGCTTTAAAAAACAGAATTAAACCTCTTAAAGAAGAAGAATACATCTGGTTTTTCCACTTTTACAGTACACTGAAAAACCTCATTCATCTCCGAAATTGCCAAGTCAAAATCATTACTTTAAATGCCATGGGGCACATTATCAGAAGAGACTTGTAGTTTTTCACTAATAAACCCTGCATTAGCACACCTAAACAGGCCAGTCTCTCTTGCTGTCCTTTTTCACACCCTTCAGATACTACCCCATGAATAGAGAGGGATGCAGATTGCAATCACCTACTCTCACAGGGCTGAATCAAAGCCTATCTATGCTCTTGGTCCTTCCCTCTTTCTGAGTGCTGGAGAGGGGAGATGTTTTTCATTTCTCTCTCCTTTCTCATTCAGCCCCTTCCTGGCTATGAAGAGGAACAGAGAGGGAGCCTTGTAACTTCAAACGACTGGCTCAGTGCTAACCATGCTGATTTGCACATGTAAAGTAGCATAGGGAGTACCCCTGGGATTAATGCTCCAATCATTCTGAGATCAGAAGGGAAGCATTTTCAAAAGTGCCTAAGTCCTATTTTTAAAACTGACTTGGCACTTAGCAGCCTAGACGTCATAGAAAATCAATGGGATTTAGGCTTTTAAGTGCCTGTTATTTTTTTAAAATGGAACTAGACTCCTAAAACACTTATGTGCTTTTGAAAATGTTACCCTAAGGCTGTATTATACTTAGACAATAGGCTCCTTGCTGCAGCAACCATCTTTTTGTTTTGTGTTTGTACAGCACCTAGCACAATGGGTTCCTTGTCCATGACTAGGGCTCCTACATGCTACACTAATACAAATAATTAATAATAATAGTAATATATTCAAACTCTTAGTCTCCCCAGAAACCACATGCAGCTCTAGAGACACAGGATAAAAATCCCTTTAAATGCCTATGACTTTTTTTAAAACTTAAAACAAATTTTCAGATTATGTGTTTATGTTGCAAAGAAAAAGAATAAGCAATATTACCACCAATTACTCCAAGAATAACTTGATGAGGGAAATGCGTTGCTATGAATACCCTAGAGACACACACACTGATCTGAATAATCCAAAACACACTCCAAAGGAATGACCAGGTAAGTCTATGAGAGAAAAAGAAATAGTATGAATGACATTTAAAAAATCCAAAATCAAAAATATTATATTTCATTGTGTGTCATTCAGCTGGGTCCCCTTACTTTAGCAGGCAGAGATTCAAATTCAACAGTGTAGAGACAGATGATCAAAACCTGGAGCCAGGTTTTAATACTGAAATAATACTGGCAGTATAAGGGTATTACCTTGCAATTCCATTTACTTTAATAGGAATTTTGCCTGCTTAAAGACTGCAGGATCAAACGCTAATACTTTAGGATCTATGATCAGTTGCTTTGTTTTTGCTGTAAGGCATCAATGGAAAGGTAAAGTGGCAGATGTATTTTTCCATGTGTTTTTCATCATGAAGGCATAATTAAACTCATGATCCTCACAGTCAAATAACAATCCTTCCAACTTTGGTAAAAAGTTCAATTAGTCATAAGCTATTTTGTGCATTTTCTTTACAATAAAATATGAATATGAATGACCACCCCCAAAGCAGTAAATGTAATGCACTAGTCAGTAGATCAGACAAAGAGAGGCATTGAATATAAATTCGAATTGCCAGCGCTATTGACCTGCTCCCACTCCCACAGCCTTTAAAGGAGGCAGGCTCAGATCTGTGTTAATGCAATGGCAGAGAGTTAATTAGATGTCACTCTAAAGAAAAATATACATTTCCTCTATATTCTGCTTCTTTAGCCAAAACCGATAAGCATGAAGACATGTTAACAATTTAAAACTCAATTGGGCCAAAGATGAATTAGAAATATTTGCTATAATAATGTCTATCAAAAATAAATATATAAATTCAACAAAATAAAGGTCTCAGAATATTAGACGCAGACTGACCTGTGCAATGTAACTGCAGATTCACCTTTCCACCTCCCTGTGTAACTAAGTGTTGCAGTTACCATTACATACCAGACACAAGAAGATCCCATGGCGTGGCCAGATGGACTTCCTGTTTAAAAAACAAAAGAGCATTTTAGCTTAAAAATCATTAACACAAGTTTGGAATATAGAAAATTAATTGTTGTCAATTATTCAAACAATTAATGTAAAAATAAAAAACCTATAGGAACTTTAATGGCTTTTCAAAAGCTAGGTCAGGTTGTCTTGTCTACATGAAATCCTCAGAAAAATTATCCACTGATTCTCCAGAATCTTTATCAGAAGCACAGCAGCAGATGACATATAGACCTTAAGTTAACATGATGCTGAGAGGAAAATATGCTAAATAGATAGGTTAATTAATCTGATTTTTGCTAAAAACAAAGGTGCAACAAGGGTTGAACTTATCTGCTGCATATGCTCCTGATTATGGCACATAATTCTCTATAGCCATAGCTATACATACATCTGGAGCAACTACAAGCTTAATGTACTAAGCAATGGTACTAAAGGGCGGGCTGACACTTCTTAAACTTGCAGTTGTTTTATCAATACTAGAACCCCAGTTATGGTGGATTGCGGCATGTCAGGCACAATTCACAGGCAATGATTAGATATGGACATTGGGAAGGCTCCCTATCCTTACAAAACCTAAGGGAAGTAATTTTATGAACAGAGCCACAAAGTATATGGAATATAGCTACAATGCAAGATAGGGATGTATTGAAATATTGAAATTGAAGTGAAGATTTTCTGATTTTCTATCAATCAGTAAATTTTAAAATACACTAGAGCAATTTCAGATTTTAGATAGCCCTTCCAAATTGTCATTTTGTCCATTTCCTCAATTCAGAAGCCATATTTTCTATAGCTCCTCAAAAAGGAGGACAAAAATATTTTCAAATATGTTGGAAGAAAGGGGCTTATTTATGTTCAGTTTGACGCAATACCTAAAGTGTTGAAAATTGAATGTATACAAAATGGAATGGGAAAAGATTTCAATAGATCTCTTCCCATGAAATAATGTTATACTATTTTGAATTCATTAACAATACTCTATAGTAGAGCAACATATGGGGGCCTCATTTTAAACAGACTTCTGCGTATTGAGTGCTTTATTATATGCGAAGTCATTTACCCAAATTTAATAGAAGCAGTTTCAAAGCATACTGAAGGCAGGATGGAGATGCAGAAGATTTCACCCACCTCTGGTGGAGCTGATCAAAAATCAGACCATAGTGGAATGCTGCTAGTGAAGTAATTCATAAGATTACTATGGCAGTTCTCCCTGCACATACCAGGGGTCAGATTCTCTGCTTCATCAGATTTACAGTTATCAAATTTGATAGAGGGAGGTTATGGTTCTTCAGTTCTTACTAGTCCTCAGCTCTGGCACAGGCTTGAGTAGTACAGAGGCTAGAAGCTACCCCTAAAGGCCTCTCTAGCATGTGTCAACTCAGAATGGTCCTCAAAAAACCATCCACCAGTCGGGTATAGTTGGAGTGCAAAGCGCTCCAGCCTCTCCTGATCCTCACTACATTACCTCTGACACACCCTTCCCCAGCCACAACATGCCCACTGGGCTGGAGGCTGCAGCAAGAATGGCTTAGAGCTGGGGATTCCATCATGCCACAGGGAAACCCAGATAGCAGAGATGCAGCCAAGGCAGAGAATCTGACTCTGTAGGTGGTAGATTGGTGCATCTTGGCTTCTTGAACAGTTAAAAGGGTGGAAAAGTATACAGGGCTTATTTTGCAGGCCGTGGAAATCATTTTTTCACTAGAGAAAATGTTGTGGCCAATCCCTACAGAAGTAATACACAAAGGTACGGCACATTTTAGTAAGGTAGAAAATTGCATCTAAGAAGGAATATTACATTGATTTCTATTCCATCTACACACTTTTTCTGGATTTTTCTAGGAGATTCTTAATCATGATGGCAATCCTTCATTCCTTATCTCTTTCAAAAGATACTTGCATGGCACTTTCCATATATTATATTTCATTTCATTGGTTAAACCAACCTATGATCTTATATTTCAGTGTTTGAAAACACCTTTGCTTGCTGTTATCAGTCTTTCATATGAAAGTATTTATCATACCCATATGCAATGTGTTTACTAGAGATGGGCCTAAAGTCCAAAATTTATATCCACATTTTGAAATTCCACCAATATTTGTGAGAGGGCTGGATCTGGGGTTTTGGTTCAGCCCATTGAAGCCAGCTGGAAAATTCAGATCTAGATCCAAATTGCAAAACCCCTACCTCAAAGCTTGAGGCTCTCCAGATGCAGATTTTTAGCTCAAGCTATCTGCAATCCTTACGTTGTTCATTGTTTTATATACTTTGCTCATGTAAATATTCTTGTTAGTGTACAACGTCTGCTGCTCTAGTCTTTTTATTTAAACTACGTATTTAAAAAATTGTAAATAACAAATTTGAAAAAATAAAACGAGAAATGGTTCCTTTTTAAACAGAAAGAAACAGGCCTACTGTTCCAATGAATCACATGGAAACACACTAATTGGTATCTAACCAAGGCCTCTGTATTGCAAAGGGATGAGTGCCCTCAGTTCTGACGTCACTTGAAAGGAGCTGAGGGAGCTCAGCACCTTGGGTAGGGCCCCAAGTATTTCATGAGCAAGTGAGATAAAGAGCAACCCTAATAGATGATAGCAGGTCCTCACATAAAGTAGTAAACAAACTGTCAAACACAAGGGCTCAAGCCTCTTATTCAAAATTAGAGTAAATTATGATGCAGCATCTTGCTAACAGAGAGAAAAAATGCCATGTGAAAGCCTGTGGAATCATAAAGCATATTAATTACCGTTACTGCACATTTCTCATACACTGGAAAAAATCCATTTTGCAGGAGTCATAATTAAAGCTGTGTGTAAACATAAAATCCAGAGTAGGAATGTCTAAGCTTAATTTGCCTAATTTCAAACTTCATGGATTCAAAAATTCATTTGAGACTTGAGCAATACTGAATTTATGTTCCACTTAGGAAAGAATGTACAGGATGAAGCAAAGGGTGCAGAACGAAAAACAATCCAATGAAAAGATATATCACGTATATAGTGTATTCTCTTGTGCCAGCCCATAGCTTTGGAGGGAGTGAGGTGTTCCGTCCTGAATAGATAACTCAGGCTTCCCTTTAGTTAGAACAGAGGTGGCTGTTGAATTTATTTGAAAATAAATAACTTTGGGGTGGAGGAGAATTCAGGGATTAGAGATTTAAATATGGGGGGGGGGGGGGGGGGAAACATAAATCTGTATTACTTTTGTGTCCCTACAAATTGCTGCAGTAAATCAGAAAACCTCAAACTCCATAAGAGTCACCTGTTCTAATCTGGAGTGTTCTTGGGCAACATTTACTTGCATATGTACTACATAAAGATGCTTGGATATCAAAATATTTCACCTGCCCACTGTATGTGCTGAGGAGGAGACATCTCAGGTGTCTACTTACCTTCAATAAACCTCTGTGGACCTCTTCTCTGCAAGTTGGTGTCACTTGAGGTAGAACTACCTCTAAGAATGACTTCACAGCAAAGGTGAATCAGCATTTCTGGAGCTGTAAAGTAATTACTGGAAGGACAGTCCTCCAGCATTGATACTTGTAATAACTATAATTTTTAAAGTGATGCCTTTCATAGGTTAAAGATTTTGAAACAAAAGTTCTTGATAATACTCAGACCAGTTAGTCTGAGCTCTTCATAGAAGCACCTATCATACATCTAATGTTTAGTTTCTCTGTTACTTTTCTACTGATGTATTTTGATGCTCCTTCAAAACTGAGTTCATGTGCCTGCGTACTGTACTTGATTTTTTCAGCAGGTATATCAATTTACAGTATAATCACCATCACTGACTGCTACTTGTTGAAGTAATATTTGCAATATTATCACTGAAGCTGCAAGCATTTCTTACCTGGCCCAGTTTCACATGTTATAGGAAATTGTTCAAGACATGGGCTCGATTGATTGGAATAGATCATTGTTTCTTGGATCCACCAATATGGACGATGGCCAAATAAAATCCTAACAGAAAAGAGAATAGTACATACTATATAAATGCAATAAAAAGATCTCTGAGTAGAAAAGCCCAAACAAAGCATAAAATTCACCTTATGCTATTTGCAAATATTAGTATTGTTGGAATAATCATATTAATGTTCTTTTGGGTTCTTCTTGGCTTATCAAAATGTCACTGTAAAAACATCCTCATTTTGTTAAACCTGAATTTTAAAACACTTTCTATT
This sequence comes from Emydura macquarii macquarii, assembly GCF_026122565.2. Taxonomy (NCBI): domain Eukaryota; kingdom Metazoa; phylum Chordata; order Testudines; family Chelidae; genus Emydura; species Emydura macquarii. Next base: position 76,864,790 of record NW_027131390.1, read on the forward strand.
TTATATTTAAAAGGCAAAACTACATAGGTAAATCTATAGGCTACAGGAAGTATTGTAATCTTGAGGCAGCTAAAAACCTGCACCACAAAAAATACAAAGTTTTAAAAGAAACAAAACTTCTTACCATTTAAATATGAGGTTGAACCAATCCCCAATGACTGCCACCCATATCATTTTAGTACCAACCGGTTGGTTAAGATGGAACCAAAGAGGAAAATAAATTAAAAATATATTCCGGGGATCTCCTACTTGTGACATGAAATTTAGAAAGTCCTGGTAAGACCTGTAATCTTTCTGTAAATGCTGAATTATAAGCACACCATTACTATGAAGGAGATCCATCTTTACGGATTAAAGTATACTAAAAGGAAAGTTCCTGTAAACTTTAGTTCCTAATGGCAAAATTAGAACCATGAAAGGAGAGCTATTAAAAATGAGAGACAATGATTGACATTGCCTTTATATTGTACCAGAGTGGTGTGTCTGGCTTCCTGAAACATGTGACTCTCCACATCTATGAGGAGACACGTGGGTCTGTTACTGCTGGAAAGCTTCTCTGTTTGCAATTTTTAATTGGAGGAAAAAAGGTGAAGTACATACTGATTAGCAGCAAATCGTGGGGAACGTTTTTGGAAACACAATGAATGTCTTATGCAACCTTTTGTATGAACAGTTGGAAAATATTTGCTTGAATTTTAACACAGTTCATTTCTCTGAAGGATGGACACTAGTAATTTGTATGCTTGGCTAAGTGTTGCCTTTATAAAGACTAGAAAGAATACATGACTAATTGGTCTAAGCAGAAGAGTCATTAAATTTGTGCATTTTAATTTGAAATAGAATGTGGCTATAGTGCTGTATTTATTACTTAGCACAGCTCAGTTGTGATTAAAGCCAAACAGAATATATAAATAAAAAAACACATTTAAATGACAGGTTGTTTTCTAAAATGATAGTTTTCTCAAAGAGTTGAAAAATAATCCTTTATTTCCTTTACACAAGATACAATGTTAACTGAGGACACACTGAGGATGGATTTTTAGTATAAATGAATGTGGAAGAATGATAGTATTGACTGGAGTGAGTCAGAGAATAAAGGAGGTGCTATGCAGTCTACTCTGCCAAAGCAGCTCAGGCATAACCTTCTGCATCCTTGAATTCTTTTGCATAGTCTAACATGAAGGGATAACATGAAGCTATAAAGGGATAGTAGATCTTAAACAAGTAATATTTTGCAGAAGTTGACTTTTAAAGTTTAAATAATATATGCCATCTCTGAGGGGGAAAAAAAGTGGACCTGAACCAAAACTCTAGATCTGACCTATGTAACTAATGAACAGGCAGAACTAAAGGCCAAATCCAATGTCCACTGAAATCATCAATAGAAAGACTCATTCATTTCAATGAGCATTGTTTTCTATTCTAAGAGTATGTCTACACAGCAATAAAAGACCTACAGCTCAGCTGTGACTGGCAGAGGTCAAAGGACTTGGGCTCGGGGGGCTCAGGCTGTGGGGCTATTAAATTGCAGTGTAGACATTTGGGCTTGGGCTGGAGTCTGGGCTCTGAGACTCAATGCCCTGAGTTTTTTATCCCAGTGTAGACATATCCTAAAACTCCAGATTCCAATATTCCCAAACCTGGGGAATGTGGTGGGGTTGAAATCTGGGTCTAAATCATAGTTCAAGGAGCGTGGGTTCAGAACTTTCTAGAAGTTCAAGCTGTGAATTCAAATCCAAGTCAAAGGTTTGGATATAGGACTTTGGTTCAGTCCCTAATCTCTAGTTTTAAAAAATGAATTTAATATTTCTCTTCACCAGAGGACACATTTGTTGGGCCGGGATCGATTCACGTACCCACAGCTGGGGACCCAATAACCATACCAGTGAAGACTAGGATTCAATCTGTTCAATGCAAAGTTATTTATTGGAAAGCAGTTACCACAGACAAACAGAAAAAGCTATACAATGCCTCTCCTTCATAAGCCTCAATTCCCCAAGCATAAACCCTCAGTAATTATGCTGGCCCCACATAGTATCCTGATTAGCAAACAAATCAGGTACAGATACCAATTGTAGATGGAGACTGTTTCCTTCTTTCTTTTGGTTCCTTTAGGTACTTGGTCTGTTTTCTGAGCCCCCGTAGCAGGGTCTTGGCTACCCTGACTTTCTGGTCCTTCTTCTTGAGTGTCTGATCAATTTAATGGTCTCTTGTGGTAGGGTGTTGGCTACCCTGACTTTGGTTCTAAAGTCCTTCTTCAGATGCTAATTGGGATGTCTCTCTATATGGCATGTGATATTCTCCAGTACTTATACCCTTTTCCCAAAGGAGTCACATGTCCCCAAAATATGCTCTGCTAGCACTTATTTAGCATATCATGATTATAACTTATTTTTCTAATTAATTTTGGGAGGGACAAGAGGGATCAGCTGACATGTACATATTGTCAAATATTCACCCGGGTGCCTGATGTCATGCTGTTCTAAAGGGTCAGTTGACCCAGGTCAGTTAGTCCCCGATTCATCATTATACACACCCACGAGTATACACGAGGCAAAGTGGCCATTGGCTGACCATGACCATTGGTCTGTCACACATCAGCACAGCTACACACACAGGGCCTGGATAACATTCATGGCTTACGTCAGTGCCAAGTGCAAGTTCTGTATACTTAGTGATTTGCCATACAATCTGTCTAGTGCTAAGAGGCCTTGCTCCCAGAATCCTTTAGCACTCAGACTTACCAAGCTTTACCAGACTTGTGTCAACCACCGTGATTTATAGCAATTTAGTACTATCCCAACATTTATGGTACATAAGACATTTAAAAAAAAAAATCCTAAACTGATTACTAGCTCTTTAGGGTTTTGGGTTATTTTTCAAGTGAATTAGTGTTGTTGAAATTAACATCACTAAAGAAAGGTACAGTATGGGCACAATAGAACAGCCTTTACCACATTGCCCTGCCATTGTGCCTCAGCCATGATCTAGAGAGACCCCTTCTACAATGAGAGGGCACTTCACATTTCATAGTCACTGAATTCTTGGTCTTTCTATGTAGATTGCTCGCAAGTGCCAATTAATGCCAACCAAGGTGACTAAGGAAGAGTTTTTTGTGATCTGGTCTCCTATCCACTAGACACTACACAGAAACCTCCAACGCATTTACTTTCAGTCACTTATCAATCCTGGTTGGATTCTCCCCTGATCAGCTCTTTCTATGTGCTACCAGTCCCACCTATTATTAAGGTTGCCCAGCACTTCCCATTATAAAGACCCTATTTTCAATTGCTTATAACGTTGTTAAACCTGAAATTGTCCATGCTGAGTGTCTGCCTTGCGCTGAATTTCTTTTTTGGAAAATTTCAGATGAAATGGTTCCGACGTTTCTGAGAACAAGGCTAAGGGAAAACACACCATTTTGCCATGTTAAAAAATTGTGGTGACTTTCTGTTTGAGATGCTCTAGCTCACCCCATGCTTTGAAACAGGGACTTGAAATTCAGCAGGAGGTGGCCTTGGTGTCAAGGATGTTTCTATGGCCATCTCTGTGAAAATTCAACCAAATTTGGCCAAGTTAAAAGGCTTTTGAAAAATTGTATGTCACATATGCTCAGTGGAGATGTCTTAGACTTTAAGATTAAATTCCCCAAAGATTCTATGTGCATTGAGTATGCTACAGCCCAGTGTGGAGTAAGTCTTTCCCTGGAATTGCAACTGTGGGCTGCTGCAGGCTATGCCAGGTCTGGACACTACAACAGAGAACAGGGGGCCTGTGTCTCTCCTACCCTTTTCTACTATACTCTCAATGATCCCCCTGCTTGGTTCAAGCCACAACAGAGGAGGAAGCTTCTGGATTCGAATGCAGAAGAAGAACCAAAGCTCCAGGGGAAGTGGGGGAAGTAGATTGGGACAAGGAGGTTGGGGTCAGAAGGTGGGCAGGAAGCTAACTGGGTGGAGAGGGAAATTGGGACTGGGAGTTTGGGTGGTCGGGGGACTGGCTGGGCAAGGAAACTGGGAAAATGAGGGGTGCACAGATTGGATGAGGAGCCCAAAAAGGGAGCCTCGGTCTGGGATCCAATGGGAACAAAAAATGTGGGACAGGAGGGCATGGATGTGGGAGAGAACACATCAGAGGAGGCACCAGGAGGGGAGAACTGGGAATGGCTGGGCTAGGAAACAGGTACTGAGATGGGGAGTCTGAAGGGGACTAGGACTTCCTTAGCAAGGAGACTGTGACTGGGTATACTGTGACTGTGGCCATACAATGCCAAGGACCTTCATAAATCACATCCTATGCATCGCAAATAGGGTCCAAAAATTAATGGATACTTTTGACCTTAAATTTCTCTGTGCCTCAGTTTCCCAGCTGTAAAATGGGGATAATTATACCCAGTTGAGCTCACAGGAGTGTTGTGAAGATAAATTGTTTGTTTTTGAAGCTCTCAGCTACTATAGTGATGAGTACCATAGAAAATTAATAAATCTGTGTTCTGAACAGGGTTAGAAAACTGTGCAGTAAAAAAAAGGCATGGGGCCACACATTGAGCAATGAGGAGAAAACAAAATATTTAATAGATGCTCATTAAGCTAGCACTGTCCATCCTATGTACTGTATCAGGCAGGCACCCTTTGGAAACAATAGTATGTGATCATGTAATTAAAGACTGCATCATAATGAATAAGCACAAAGAGGCTGAATTAAGGTTGCACAAGCAATCTTAATTCTGGCATCAGCTAACTTGTGAGCACTTGACTGTGCAATCTTAATAATGTCATTTTAACAAAGCTTTTTTGTGTGTAATATTTACATATATTTGCAGAGAGAATATTTTACATGACTTTAGGAAAGTTTAGTGACTATAAAAATAGGAGAGACGCACAACCGGGACTTAGCAAGCTTTCTCCATGAAGTTCTGCCAATGCACCTCAAACACCAGTGTTATAGCTGCGATAAGATTTCATCCAGGAAAGATATTATTATGCCAACTTCTGCTGTGACTTTGTAATCAGAACTAATATTCTCTCTCAAGTTGTTAATGGAGACCATAACTCTTTACACTTGTGAATTAAAATCTGATCACGTCAACAGATGGTAACTTTATCACCACAATACAGTACAGACTCAATTATTAGAAACTCCCTATTATTTGAAACAGGGTTTTGCTCTCTGACATCTATGAATCCCATTGAAAAATCTCTAAATTGCTTGAAATCCCTATTACATAACTATATTCAGTGTCTCCCCATGATAATCAGATCAGTGTTGCAGAAACATAATTAAACTCTTGAAACAAAAGCAGCTGCATGCAGGACACTGTACCTTTCCCTAATGGTGTCCTACAACACTGGACTTTTCAAGTCAAGCTGGAAAAAGTAGTGGAGGCTTTGGTCAAACCTACTTAACTCCGAGTTTTTGCTGAAGACAGCTTTAATGGTCAAACATTTTTTTATGATGTGCATTCAACAAAATCACATGAAAAATAATAAGTAGATCTAACAAATAAGAAGGTATGGTTTAAATGGACATAAAGGACCTCTTTTACCGACTGCCATCTCTCATTTACTTTAGCTATTAAGAGTATATTTTTAGAAGCTTTTTAGCAAATTCAGGTCTTAACGTGATTACTGCTGCTAGCTTCATTGAGCCATGTAGAAAGCAATAAAGTACAGAATCATGATTCTAACTTCTCTGTGCTGTTTCTGAGTAGAATTAGTGTTACATGATTTGCAATGCTCATTTGCTACTGCAATTTCTCCCCCCTATATTAGTGCTGCTGAATGATCCATTTCAATTTGTGCCACATGATGTCAAACACATTTTCTTTAACAAAATCCTCTTAAAAATGAAACTTCAGAGTAATTCAGCAATAAATATTTACCAGCTTCATGGACGCAGATGCCCTGGAAATTGCAGATTCAGTAAATTAGCTGTCCCAGAGCCACCTTTGTTATTTAGAGTTTTTTGTTTCATGCTGAGCCCAACAGCTTGTAGCTCTGAAGCAGCCTGAGAGGTCGACCGGTCATATAAATATGATACTAATCCTGATTCAAGTCCCCCATGCTGGCTGAAAATCTCTCTCTCTCAAGTAATTATATAGTGTAATTAAGAGTAATCATTATTCTGTCCCAAGACTAGAGTAACTCTCCCTCATAACGTAGACAGGATCACGAACAGTAAACTCCAATTCTCCAAAATACATTTGGGTTTGGTATGAAGAAAAATATAATAACCCATTCTCCTGTTTTTATAGGTACTGCTGGTTTAGAAATACTAGTTAGCTTTAACCTCGGTGCCAATGTCACGTGACAGTAAGTGGTGCTTTAGCAGCCATCTTGGTTCTAGTACTTAGTTAAAAAAGCTCTAATAAATTATTATTCAGTAACTGTTGCCCTATTAACAAAACTATTTTACAAGTAGGTTTACAGAACCCTGGCACCTGTCGACATACAAAATGACCTCAGAAAATATTTTCCTGCAGATACAAACAGGCAATAAATCCTGTCTTATTCCAGCCATACCTCAGTTTCTTTCTTTAACCCCACATCTGCCATTTTTGAAACTATGAGAATAATGACCTCTGCCACACAGAGCATGGTGGGACCACTTTATTAATCTTCTATATGTGTGTAGCATTCATATGGTAAAGAAGGGATCAAACCAAGCCATTCTTTTTCCCTGCCTTCTTGGAACAATGCAATTCCATTTGCCCAAATTGAGCTCCATTCTCAGATGCAACGCCTCAGGACCCTCTTTAGTACTTACAAGAGTAAGATCATAAAAAAGTGAAATTTACTTCTTGGCAGAATCCATGTGAAATGCTCTCTCCTTCTATAGGAGTTTCACAAAAGCTTCCAGGGTGGTACACTTTTGTATAAAAAAAGACAAACTCTCTTCAGGGCCTTTATGCTAACTATGACCCTTGCATATGTGAACTACTTTTGCTTAAACCAAATTAATCCCCTGGTTGCTTTCAATGAAATACTCTCTCTTCATTTGGGGTAGTTTTCCAGGACCGCTAGCATATCTTGATAACTTTGTGGAACTTAGATCTAGCGAACAGCTGAAAAGAGACTTGGAGAAGTTACGATTCCTTAATAATGTGCTTTGAAAAATTCAATGTCACTTTTTGGAGGAAATTTTCCCCGTTTGTTGCAGGAGTCCAAGACTTTTTCTCCTTTTTCTTTCTGTCTTTTGTACAACATTTTAAAAGTTTCCTAATGAGATATTTCTGGTCTTTGAAGTCATTTCATAGTATACAAAAATAAACTACAACATACTGTATAATCTTTTCAGTAAATGCAATTGATTGGGGGGGAAAAACAGTCAATAATATATTTTAAAATGTTTGAACTGTGTCTTAATTTAGTGTTCTAATTTGGGTAAAACCTTGTTATGGGTTGTGTTAAACCCCATTGAGATTGACAGGTGTGAACTCACCCTTCAATTAACATAACTGTAAGCGTAAGCCCCTAGACTAAGAGAATCCGCTTTTGATTGGGCATTGTTTTGGGAATGGATGTGTGGGGTGGGGGTGTATGTGGGGGTGGGGGAAGAGAGGATCACACAGAAACTGAGACAGACAAGAATAGAGAGAGAGGGAGAGAGAGAGAGAGAGAGGCTAAAAAGGCAAGTAGAAGCCTGTAAGCATAGCGTGATCCTCAAAAAAGTTAGAGGACAGTCTTCTGGATCTGGTGTTGGCTAAAGAGACATACGGTCTGTAAGCTAAGAAACTGCTCCTTTTGTTCTTGGTTCCTCCTATGTTCACAGACACAGGACTTTGTACGTTCCTTGTAAATAAACAAGACTGCATCACAGAAAATGCCAGACTCCATCAATTTCTACTTCCACTTGGAACATTCGAAGGGCCCTGAACTTTAGCTAGCTGCTTGAGTTGAAAAATGGCTACATTGCACTTGTGAAACCAGCATGTTTGAGTGTTGGTAAGTTAAAATTTTGGTAACGGGTTTTGTTTTGTTTTTTTAACATAATAAAATGTTTTACATATTCAGCAGAAAGTAAACCAAGTTCAAAAACTTATTTTTTTGGTTTATTGCTATTTCATTAACTGTTGATTTATAAAGACAGACAAAAATGGAGCATAACCTACGTTCTATGCATTCTTGACAATAACGTAAAAACATAATCAAGGTTGAACTGTAGCAAAAAAAATAAAATGTTCATGACTTCTTTACACCTACCTATCAAATTATTTCTTTACACCTACCTATCAAAGCAAACATTATGTAATAACTGAGCTCAATGTTGCTAAGCAGATGTTTGCAAAGAGAGAGAGAGCACTCATCAAAGCAATGATATCTGTAACACTATAACAGAAGTCTATGTACTAACTTTCTGGTACATCTTGTTTTAGTAAAAGCAGCAATAACATTAATTTTACATGTCAAAATTATCACTGGCGTTGGTCCAGCTACAAAGATTAGCTAGTTGTGACAAAATCAGATGGGACAGCTGTAAGAGTGATAAATATTAAATGTCAGAAACTCCAAAGAATGAGCTGTGCTTGAATGCAGGCATGAAAAAACAAAACAAAAAGAAAGCAAGCCCATTTCTGCTCATTTGTTGGATGATGGATTTTTCCCAAATGATGGTGCTTTGCCGTTTAGGAGCAAGATGGGATGGGGGAAAAAGGAGGGCAGTTCTGTCTTCTATTGAAGGTCAGGAAACTGTGAAAGGCAAGCAGATGTATGGATACAAGGCAGTTTGCTTGGCCGTCACACGGCGGTGCAGGTGGGAGTGCAGGGCTGGTTTAATCACAGCGTTTTACATAGCCGGCCTGCAAAATCTACCTCTTCCACTTCAAAGCATTTGTGGAAGGCAGGTATATCAGCCCTCAAATGGTAAAGGTCCTTTTCCCTATGAGCTGAAGAGGTTACCTCAGGTCAAGTAGGGACACTGAGTCCAATTAAGGATTGCCTGTGACCTCTAAAAATCCCTCTTTCGGTTGGAGAGAGGGAAGAGAGACAAGCTGCAGCAGGACTAGTGGCAGCAAAGAGTGGGTGGAAGGCCACGTGCCTCCCTGTAAGGGAAGCAGCTGAGCTAACTGCCTGTTAGGGAAGAACTGACAGCCAGGAGCAAGCATAACAAGACAACATCCCAAAGAGGAGGCAGGGAAGGGTGTGTTCCCTTTTTGTGTTATTTGTTACTTTGGCTTGGCTGAAGAGAACTGTTTGGGCCTACCCTGAGGCCCACTTTGTAAAATAGTGAATAAAACCCAAGTGAGGAATGGAAACTCTCTGAAGCAGGATTACTTTACTCCAGACCCCCACCTCCCAACTGCCAGAGAGTGAAATGCTGAGCTATTGAGGGGAAGCAAGTGCCTTGTCATGCTAGTAATTTATTAAATTTATATAGTGTTTACATAGAGCTGACAACTGCCTTCTTAGGCTGTAAATAATATCTTCTAAATGTGACAAGAGAAAAGATAATCCCCTTTTTTTGGAGGGGCGAGTCCTCCATGAAACCCTCCCTATTTTCCTCTCTTGCTTTTTTACTCTCCCAAACATGCCTTATTGGATCCACCCATCCTTCTAACTAAAGTTTTCTCTAGTGTCTATTAATATTGCTCTTGGGTTGGTCAGAGAAGGTTGAGCAACAGCAATATGAACTGGGCACAAAAAAAGGCTAACTGTATATATACATTTTTGGACATGCATATATATAGATTTTAAATATATGTGCAACTTATTTTATGAACCATAGAGACAATACACAGGGTAAGCACTTTGGCATCCTTCTGGAGGAACAGTATTATTACAGTATTCATTACTTGCACATGAGAAGCTATATCTAAAAAATCGTGATCATTCACCAGACAGTTTACTTACAGGGCAAAAGATAATATGACAAATACTACCCAGAAAGAATAGAAGGGCTCATGAACCTGAGAGACCCTGATCTTGCAAACACTTATGCAAGTGCTTAACTTTATTGCCATTGAATATATCTATTGAGAAGACAATGGAATTACTCATAGTAATAAAATAAAGCACCCACATAAGCGTTCGAAGGATGAGGGCCTAAACGGCTATATTTTTCTTTTAAAGAAAAAGAGTTTTAGCAACTGCAAATTGATAATGTAACGTATGCATTTAAAACGTGGCACATATTGGGTGTGCAAGCCTGCGTTAAAGTTTCTATAAACAATCAAAAGAGTCTTTGTCAAGAAATTGATGGATTCAGAGAATGCCTTATAGGTGCTTCTTAGGTTCACTAGCTCTTCTACGGGCTGAAGTAGCAGCTGCTGTGCCTCCCTGTATAGGGGTCTTAGGCCACTGGATCCCAGTGTCAGTCTGGTGGCCTCTCCCATGCCTGTTCCAGCATACCAATGCATTCAGTGCGAGTGTGGGGACCCCTTCCATGATGCACAGGATATATGGAGGCCCTCAATGATGTAGCTGTTTCACTAGTGCTCCACCTTCTGCAGCCCAACTACAGAGCATAAAGTGTTAGAGTATGGAGTTTATTTGTCTGGGGAGAGTGCACTCTAATCATTCAAAAGTTTAGTATTAAATGAATAATTCTTCATTTGTAATTCTTGTTACTTAAAAAATTGTTTTTTCTTACTGCCAGCACTACAAACTCAGTCTAGGTTCTGAGAGTCACTGAAGTAAAACAATAAATAAATAGTTTCTTTGCATATAGATTCCAAAGCCTGAGGTGACCATCTAGTCTGACCTGCTGTATAACACAGGCCACAGAACTTTCCCCAAAATAATTCCTAAAACATATCTTTAAAAAAAAAAAATCTAATCTGGATTTAAAAATTGCTAGCGATGGGATTGCTACAGATGGTAAATTGTTCCAGTGGTTAACTATTCTCACAGTTAAAAATTTACACCACAGATTCAGTCTGAATTTGTCTAGTTTTATCTTCCAGCTATTGCATTGTTATACCTTTCTCTGCTAGATTAAAGAACCCATGATTAAATATGTTCCCCGTGTAGGTACAGACTGTAATCTAGTCACCCCTTAACTTTCTCTTTTATAAGATAAACAGATAGACTCAAAGAGCTCAGTTGCTATAAGGTGTGGCTTCTAATCCTTTAATCATTCTCATAGCTCTTCTCTGCACCCTCTCCAATTTATCAACAGTCTTTTAAAATTGTGGACACCAAAATTGGACAGAGTATTCCAGCAGTGGTTGCACCAGTACCAAATACAGAGTTAAAATAACCTCTATGCTCTCTCAAGAGTCCCATGTTTATATTTCCCAGGATTGCATTACACACACAGCTTCACCCACACATAAACCTTAAAGCCATTTGAAAAAAAAAAAGTCAGCTTAAAGAGGAAAGTTATTTCTGGTTTTAATGTTCAAAAATAATTAGGCAGGTACTTACACACCACAGTTGTGGACACTGTATCAGAACCTATACAGCCTATAGAAAGACACCGTGTTTTTTCAGTTGACTGGCTGAGCAATTAGTTTAACCATTTAAAACAGTTATTTCAGATATAATAGCTTCTCACACATTTACAGGTCACTTTGTCAGTTCTGCCACTTTGAGTAACAGTACATGAAAAAAAATGTAGAAACGGTTGCTTAATGTAAGTACAATATCATATTTTGTAGTGTCTATCCAAAACATTTTAAAATAAAATTATTTTAAGATTTTCAAGATAGCTATGTATGAGTGATCCTCACTTAAAAAAAAAAAAAAAGCTTTAAATGCAGTCACACCACCTGTTTCACAATGAATCAGACTTGAACATTTATTCTGCTGTATTTATAGCTCTTTCCTTCTTAGGAGACATTGATTTGTTATACAGTATAGTTAATAGAAACAGGTGAATATAACACTAAATAGAGCACTTTTACTGAAAATGTGCATGAAATAGTGGATGCCTTTGCAGCAATGGGATTCCCTAATTGTGGTTGGGCAATAGATGGTAGGCATATCCCAATTTTGGCCCCGGACCATCTTTCGACAGAGTACATCAACAGAAAGGGGTACTTCTCTATGGTATTGCAGGTGCTTGTGGGTTATCATGGGAATTCCACTGACATCAATGTGGATTGGTCAGGGAAAATGCATGACGCACGCATCTTCAGGAAGATTGGCCTGTACAGAAGGCTGAAAGCAGGGATTTTCTTTGCAGACCAAAAGATGCCACTGGGGATGTTGAAATGCCCATAGTGATCCTGGAAGACCCAGCCTCTCCCTTACTGCCATGACTCATGAAGCCTTATGCAGGCAACCTGGATAGCAGCAAGGAGCACTTCAACAACAGGCTGAGCAGGTGCAGAATGACCGTTGAATGTGTGTTTGGCAGATTAGAAGCTCGCTGGCAATGCCTTTATGGCAGATTAGGCCTAAATGAGGAAAATATTGCCAGGGTTATAACCGCGTGCTATGTGCTCCAGAATATTTGTGAAGCTAAGGATGAAAAAGTTTGCCCCTGGGTGGAGCGCAGAGGTGGATCGCCTTGCAGCTGAATATGAACAACTAGATGTCAAGGCTACTAGAGGGGCACAATGGGGGTCCATTCAAATTAGGGAGGCCTTGAGGAACTATTTTGACAATAAGCACCAATAAGGTGTCTTTGTAAACAGCACTGTGCTATGCTATGACTGCTATCCAGCTTGCACTGTGTATCAATGTGAGGTGCAAGAGCCAAAGATTGCTTATTCTTCACAGAATATGCAGTGAGTGGCAGCGTGAGCTATGACAGCTGGGTGTAAGTCCATCTATCATTCTGGAAGCTGTCTGAAGGGATGAAGTGAACAGGGTACCGAGATGGTCTGAAAGTTTAGTAGGAATGTGTGGGTGGAGTTTGGAGAGGGCATGGAAAGCAGTTCTGTATTGGCTGCAAGGGGGAGCAAGCACTCATGAATTCAGTCTGCAGCATTATGAGTGACTATAACAGCTCTGTTTGCTCCTCCATGGCTTTTTATCATGCACTCATGACATGCTATCACTCCCTCCTGGTTTTCCCTCCTCTCCGGCCTATCAATTTTTTGATTTTCGGACATACTATCTCTATGCTCTTTTTTCTTTTTTTTTTCCCCCTGCCTCAGAGGACTGGAGGAATTCTTGGAACATCTCCTCTTTGTTTCTCTGTGGTCGTTTTCTTATCAGCCTCAGGTGCTCAGCAGGTGTGAGGGGTTTCCCCTCAAGGGCACATCCTTAGAAGCACAATAAACAATGAACAGAAGCATTATTGTGAATGCAACAACAGCATTGATGCATTACTGTAAAATACACCTCTTTCTCACCATCATCTGGGAAGCGCACAGCTTGATGATCAACCAGGGCACAGTGAGTGACTTGTGCCTGAGGGGGAGAGGGCACTCAATCTAGGGAAAAGGTTCTGGGTGCTTGTTTGGGATACTGATGCAGGTAGATAGGGACAAAATTTCAAATTGTGCCACCATTTTCCACAGGCAGGGGCCATAGAAGCCTATTATCTCATTCCTGAGAGTAAGCAGGGATGCTAGGGTGCATTTCCCTCCATGCAAGCAGCTTCAAACCGAGCCCCTATGTTGCTCGCATGTGTGCCACTTTGGTCCTGCACAAATTATGGCCGATTGGCACATGAAAGTCTCCTATAATGGGGGGAAAAAACAAAGCAGCTCTGCCAAGGAATCTCTGGCAGAGGATTGGAGAGTACCTCCAGGCAAGTTTCCTAGAGATCTCTCTGGAGGATTCCCGTAAAATCTCAGTATGCATTAACATTTTTTGCTGCGCTGCCTAGCTGAACAGGGGAATAGGAAGCACATGCAAACACAACTACTCTTGTGCATTTCTATCCCTTCAAACAGCTGCATAATGCAACAAAGCAAAGGACACCTGTACCTCATGTAACCAAGCAGCACCTGCTCAAAAAAATCACTTATCCGAGTTCCCCTTTCCTACAGCCTGCATGCCAGAGCTGAAGGGCTTGGACTGGCTTGAATGCTCCTGGGTTGAGAAGAAGTCCGGGCTTCCCATGTCAGCAAATGACCCGGTCCCTTGCTCCACATCATCCTCCAACTTGACCTCCTCAACTATGACTTTTTCATCAGGGTTGAGTCCAGTGTCCGCTGCCTCTGGGCCCGCGGAGGTACCCATTGGTCTCTAGGTGGTGGAGGTGGGGTCGCCACTGAAGATGGCTTCCAACCCCTTATAGAAGTGGCAGGGCTTTGACTCTGCACCAGAGTGATGGTTTGACTCCCTAGCCTTTTGGTACCTTTGCTGCTGCTCCTTGATTTTCGCATGGCACTGCAGTGTGTCCTGTTCACAGCCCTTCTCATTTATTAAATGAGAAATTTGACCGTATGCATTTAATTCCTTCAGCTGGAGTGGAGTGGAGTGGGACTGCACAGCCTCCTCTCCCCAAATGCCAAAAAGATCCAGAAGCTCCAGTGTGCTCCAAGCAGAAGAGTATTTGGTGCATGGAGCTGCCACGGTCAGCTGTGAAGTTGAGATGTGAGCACTCCACAGCAACTAAGTGGGAAGTGGAATTTCAAAAATTCCAGGGACTTTAAAGGGAGAGTTGCAGACGGCTGCAGGGCAGTGGAGTTCAAACTGACGACTAGAGCGGTCAGGATGGGCATTGTGGGATCCTTTCTGGAGGCCATTTACCACAACATAACCAAGCACGGTGAATACACTGACACTTTGTCACAAAAGGTTTGGCACAAAGAGCTCTATGCCTCTCTTACAGGTGGTTTTATTTTACCAGGGAAGTTGGGTCAGTGAGAGTGGGAGGGGTATTGCAGTGTGTTTTGGTGCAAAATGCTGACTTTGGTTGACAAAAGTCTCTAGTGTAGACCAGGCCTTAGGCTGTTGCTGTGTGCTGACACCATGGCCTATCATGCTGACAAATATAGTCTAATTGTTTCCTTGGACTCTCATCTTTCTCTATCCATCTCTTGTCTCTTGTGTTACACTTAGGGTATGTCTTCACTGACAGCGGCAAATTCTCCGCCGTCAGCTCGATTCTTCGTGTTCAATTGAGTGGAAATGAAGACGTGCTCAATCAATTTGGAAGTCAATTTAACAAATCTATCCCCAGAAAAAGAGTAACGCTGTGCCAACGGGCATACATTTCCGATTGGCACAGCAAAGTGAAGACACCACAGTAAGTAGAAGTTAGGAAGTTGATGGGAGATACGCAAGCTACTCTACATAACTTGAGTATCTCCTGTTGACTGCCGATGAATTTCCCGGTCAATGTAGACCAGGCCTAAGACTGTAAACTCTTTAGTGTAGGTACCATCTTTTGTTCTGTTTGTACAGAGCCCAGTAAAATGGGGTCCTCACCCATATCTAGGTATCCTAAGGGCTGTGATAATGCAAATAATAATAATAAGATAAGAATCAAATGTGTTAACCTCCTGGCCAAAGTACAGTACATGAATGCAGAACACAAAGCACAACAGTAGAAAGAAAGAGAATTTTCTCCATACTTGTTCCAGGACAGTAATATTAATTCTGCTGTGATGGAATAAATAAATAATAATTTGCTCTTGTCCTGTGGGACAGGTAGACTGCTTAATTAATGACTGAAAGATTCTGCTAAGTACAAGGTGAGCATCTTGTTTTAAACCTTGTTTTAAAGGAGAGATTTTTCTTTTCTGCAAATTGATCTACATTGTAGATCCAGCTCCTCCACTGGGACAATGATAGATCAGCAGAATATACATTATTGGTATGTCAACAAGTCCTTCAAGTAGCCTATTCACAGAAGAATTGGAGAAGCTATGTTGGCAACTTGCTGGACAATGCAGGGAAGAGAAACAAACAGTACAATGTGCTGTAACTAACAAATCCGAAAAATAGCAGCTAAACAACTCACCAAAGAAATATGCCATTGCAGACAACTATTTATGTAACTAATACATTTTTGTCTCTGCTTACCCTGTTGTATATAAAATGAAAAAAAAAAAAGAGGGGGCGGATGCAATTTTCTCCTAAACTGTTACATGAAAGGAAAAACATTCACTGAAGAATTATAGAGTGCTCCTTCTACCATTAAAAAGGCTACCTACTACAGAAATTTGGGGGTGCTGCATGACTGCACGAGATAGCTGCCCGGACTAGTAAATATCTTCTGCTTCATTTATTTTTTGGGACATCCACATCACCAGTCTAACCAGACAACACGGCCTGTAAAAGAGTTGCTGTGTCTGTGATCGGTACCAGTAACCCCCAAGGCAACGTCCTAACTCCCACTGCATTTGTTGATGATGAGAAGCCTAACTCAGCGACAGCTGGCCCAGTGGCCTTCGAGGGAGAGTTCGCTAGCCGAGCTGGTCTGCAGGCCCCGTCCGTATGCAAGGATGATTTCAGATCAGCTGGGCTTAATGCCACCTTAACAACGCACGAAGGGCTATTTTTGCACCTACAAAGCCGTGCACCGCCTGAGAACAGCCCCTTCCCTCGTGCTGAGCATTTCCCGGCTGGCGCACCGAAGCTGAGCAGCCAGCACTCCCCGCGCCGGGGCTGCGCGGAAACTGAGCTGCAGGGGCCCAGCTGCGCGCTAACACAGAGACGCTAGAAACCCGGCCTGCCCCAGAGACTAGACCCCGGCCCGATCCCAGCCAGCATCGCCTCTCCCGGCGCCCCGCCGCCCCCTAGCCGGTGCTGGGCCACCAGCTGCGCAGCTCTCCGCTGGCGCACGGGCCAAGGGGGAGGGGGGGGGCTGGTCCGGCCAGGGGCGGGGGCGGGGTGAGGTGGCGGGGACTGCGCAAGTCTGACGTTTAGAGCAGACTGAAGCGCGGGCCACCCTCGACGGCGCGCGGAGGCGCAAGGCAGGGCTCAGGGTTGGACTCCAGGAGGAGCCCCCCCAACCTCTCCGCGCGGCCCTGCCCCTTTCCATATTTCTGCGCCCACCTCCCATCATCACCTGCCTTCTTCAGTCCGGCAGCGGACCACAACTCCCATCATGCTCCACGCCGCTCCACCAATAGCAAGGAAGCGTCTTTGCCGCCTGCGCCAAGAACGGAACGGATCAGTCGTTGCGTGCGCTGCGGCTGGGAGCCGGAGGGGCCAATCAGAGGCCAGGCCGGCTCGGCCGTTAGGATGGCGGGAGAACGGTTAGGGTTCAAACGCTGGTGAGTGACGTGAGCGTTCCGGTTCCATTCGGACTGCAGCGCGCAGCAGCTCCGCGCCGTGGCCGGGCCGGGACCCTCCGGCTGTGACCCGTGCTGAGCGCAGCTTGCAGACAGCGGAACCTTCTCCCCAGGTAGCGGCTTACGCGGCTCAGTTTTCGGGATAGCAGAACCGGCTAGAAACCCCCTGCCCTTGGCTGGTGCTACTGCTACTGCTGCGGCTGTAGAAGCAGGCTGACCGGCAGCTCGGCTCCTAGTTCCCAGTGCTTTCCGTGGAAGTTAGGCGCCCAACGGCGTTTGAGGGTCTGGAGCCACGTGACTAGCGGGCCAGCTGTGTGGCACTGGCCTTTATAACTGCCGCAGCTGGACAGCGTTAGATCTGCCGCAACAGCTGATCGGTGTCGAAGGCTGCACGTAACAACCAAGGCAATGGCTCTCGTGAGAACCCAAATAAGGGAATCGGAGCAGAGCAACCTGAGTGGTGCAAAAGTGTCAGCCCCCAAGTGTGGGGGGGACTTTTTTAGGCTGAAAAGTGACTTAGTGAAAGTGCCATTCTGGGGTTTCACATTAACTTCTAGCCCTGCAAAGTCAGCCCGGAATCTGACAGTCTCTGGCTTGTGCATTGCCAACAGTAGAGATTCTGCAACCTGCACTTAGGTCGCGCTTCCGTTGATAATGTGATACCGATACAGCTCCCGGAGAGTAAGTTGTGTTGTCTTTTCACTGAATACAGGCAGGAATAAAACATTAATTCCGTCCTAGTACAGCAAAGACTTCTGCACTGTGTTGATTTCCAGTGAAGTTAGTGGGACTATGCACAGTGTTAAACACCTAAGTCTGCAGGATCAAGGCATTAGCAAATAAATCAGAAATTAAAATAAATACATACAAGAATTGTCTGCTGAAGAAAGTAGTACCAATCCTATGTAGTAACTGGCAGAATAGAACTGCTCTCAGACTGAATGTTCTTGCTTTGTTTTGTTTGTTTTTATGCTCCTTCTTTCAGGCTAAACAAAATCTGTTGCATTATTTATACAGCATCATTAGTATAATGCATACATTAATATCTACAATAATGCATAATTATATCATTGCAATAATTTTTGGTACACTGTTGTGTTCAGTAGCTGTTTCAACTGTAAATAACTTTTTTTTTGTCACGAAAAATTACTCGGTCATAATAAGAATATACTCCTGGATGGGGCTGAGGAGAAGGTGACTATAAAGTAACAGCAACTTGAAGCCATGGGAAAAAATTGTCTTAAATGTTTGTTTTGCATCACAGTAGACTAATCAGCAAAAAAACTTGTGGGAATTCTCCCTACTTCCATGATTGTTACCAGTCCAATATGTAGCAGTCATTTAAAAACATTCTCTACTTTTATACCATCGTTAAGTCTTCATATCAGATAGTATTTAATAATCAGGTTCTCACTCAGTGAGAAGATAATGTTTTGCTTTTTTCTACAGATACTTCTTCCCTTCTCTGAAATATGTTTAGCTCAATTCAAAATGAGCCAGCAGCAGGTGGAGTTTCCCCTGTTTACTTGAGTGGAATTTGTAGTTTTGGGGGAAAAGCTACGTGACATGCACAGTAGTATGTCACACCTCAGTATATCTTCTATTCTGCTGCTATGTGTGTGTGATAAAGCATCAAAACATGTAGTAAACGTGATGTTATATCCTGAACTGACCTCTTGATTTTTAGTTTGACAGTTTTAGAGCTATTTATATTCATAATCATGTGCTGAATAGAGTAAACTGATTTAGACAACACATCATTTGTAATAGGGCAAATACAAGTAGTAGTAAGTGCTATTGAATGCTGTGACAACTATTCTTTAAAAGTAACTGAGCTTTCAAAACATACAGGAAGAAGAGCACAAAGTTTCAACAGCAGTTAGTGTTGGGAATAATAAATCTCTCTATTAATTTATAATATCTTGTTGTGATATCTTGTCTTGTATGATTGATATCACATTATGCTCTTATGTGTGCTACAGCATTATGTCCCTGATAAAAACAGAAGATGAACTGATCCTTTTTGAAAAAGAAATCAAAGAATTTTGGACCAAATTCAAAAGCATTTGTGGTAGTGAACACATCAACCAGACTTTGGGACTAAGAGAATCATGCAAGGAGTCCATAAAAGCACTTTCAGGTACAACAGTCGTGAGTTTACATTGCTAATTTAATTTTAACTCCCTTGTCTTCAGCTGACTAAAATAAATGTCTTTGTTACAGAGAAATGGTCCAAGAAGTTAAAAGAAGGGGATCTAATGATTGATAAAATTAAGGAGTACAGAAATGGTATGGTATAGCCTCGTATTTATAATTTCTAAAATGAACTAATGTGTTCCGATAGAACATAACACTACAGTTAATGGTTCAGTTAAAGGTTAAAGGTGAACTGCAAAGCCAAAATGAAAGTGGTGTTAGAACTGGATTTCTGGTCACAATGCCCTCATTAACAGAATTGGTGGTGGTCTGCAAATGCAGAAATGCCCATGTCTAGTTAAAAGTTCTGTCTTGTACAGCACTGAGTAAATTGTTGCCTTTTAATAAGAAACAAAGGAGAGCCTTGGAAAGCTCAAGAAAATATCAGTCATGGTACAAAGTCAGTTTCTGTGATAAGAAAACAAAATATTACTTACCTGTCAAAGTTTACTTGTGCAGTAGAGTAGAATTTTGCAAGGCTAATAACAACTTTCTGGGCTAACTGCCTCTCATGTCCTGATTAGTGGGCACAGTCAGCATGTAAATCTAAGATTAACTCATTCATTTTAGTTTTGCAAGTCACTGTTAAAAGTTAGGGATAAAAACCATAACAATGTCACTAGCAATAGATAGTCTATTGTTACAGATGCATCTCTTGACACAAAGTGAGTAATAATGATTGCTCACACTTTTAAAGTGACAGGAACTCAAAATCTATGCAGTTCTGTCACCGAAAACAAGCCATGTTGCACTTTTGAATAACCAGAAGATGCCAAGAGGGCCTCCACGTAGAAATTATTTTGTGTTTTTCTTCTAAGCATGTAAACCTTTTAAGATTCATTTTTGTTTGTACTTGATGCTCAGGGTAGAAATACTGCCTCATATACACAAGAATGCTGACTTCTCTATCTGGGTGAAGTAACTTATGTACATGTGTTTTTTGTAGCACTTCGACCTAACTTTACTCACATGAATAATCTTAGATTTTGTGGGGACCATTTATGCATAAAGCTATGCACATGTATAAAAAAATGTGCTTGTGAATCAGGGACTTATTTAACTAAAAGCTAACTGTAAATATTCAAGTTCTCTCTCCCTCACAGAGATCCTCCAGCAGAATAAATGCAGTGAAGAAAAACAAGAGGACTTAAGAGAAATGAATTCCAAAATAAAGCATGAAGAAGAACAAAAGAGAGACTTTATTGATAGCATCCGAGAGCTGAGGGAAGAATTGACCAGAAAAAAGGAAAGTAAGTTATAAAATTGAATTAACATGAAAACATTCCAAGACTTTTAGAATGAGAGTATACAACTGGTCATTTATCAATGGCACACTGAATTAAAAAAAAAAAAACCAACAACCCTATAATTCCTCATTCTATCAAGCTATATTTGCTTAACTGGCAACTAAGTGCTTTGAATGGCAAAGCATACTTTAAAGCAGTTTGATTCTTAAAATAGCATTCATAATGTGTGTAAATAATTAGTGCTACTCAAATTTAAATTAATAGAAGTGGGGTAGTTGTCATGACCAGGGAGATTTAACAAAGGAAAGACACTTGCTTTTAACTGACATATTCTGCAGGGTTTTTCTAATGTTCTAAAATTTGTTTTAAAATGCTTTACTTTTGCTTTGACACTGTAGTTATGTCCACTAAAAACAAGGCCACCAAAGAGAGGCTGGAAAGATTGAGTAAGTCTAAAGAACTGTTTGAAGAGCGGCTTGGGCTAGAAATACGCAGAATTTATGGTAAGTTTTCAAGTACACACTTTTTCAGTTATTTACTCTAGTCAAAATCCTGACAAGTTGGCAAATCACCATCATCCTCAAACACTAGACAAATGGGGTAGATTTTTTTTTTTTAATTTTTAGAATAGTACTTGCACATAGAAAAAAACTTATTGTAGTAATATCATGGTTTTAGAATGAATATTATCTCAAGTGAAGGTAAGGCATTTAGTCAATCTGAGCAGCATGTTACTGATTTGTTTGCTGCCAAGCAATAGAAGTCTTCTGTCCTGGTTGTTCTGTATTACAACAAAGCAATAAAAACATCTGCTACTGCAGAGATCCCCAAAACTTGGGGGCATGCCTGCCTAGAGGTGTGTGGAGGAACGTTAAGGGGGTGCAGCAGGGCCTGGGCTAGTCCCCAAGGTGGGGGTGAGGAGGAAGCGCTACCCAGCCCTGCTCTGCTCCGGCTCTGTTCCTTGGCTTCTGGCTCTGACCATATCCCAGCCTGGTTCTGCTTCTGGCCCCGGTCTGGCCTTGACCACTATCTCATTCCCAGCTGCAGCTCTGGCCCTGACCATGGTCCCGCTCCCAGGGAGGATGCAGATGGGTGGGGGGGTCTGCCACAAAGTTTGGGGACCACTGTGCTACTGCCATAGGAATGCTTCTGGCTGGATAGAGGTGAAATAAGACAAATAGCTATACAAGTTTCAGATAAACTAACCTCAGTATATAATGACTAAAATCTTTAAAGTTTGGTATAAATAAAGATTTTGGACTATATAAATACATCATTGAATGTAATAAAAGATTCAACATTAATTTTATTTTGGCACTCATTGGACCTATACTCTCAACTGTCAAATAGTTAGAGACACTCAAATAGTTTAAGCCCAAAAGTTAGGTTTTTTCTTTTTTACAAAAGCAAAATCTAAGTTTATTATGCTTCTTATTATCAGCTCAAGAATATCTTAATAATTGCAGCTTAATGATGTGGATGCCACAGAGTACCATGGCTTTGTTGAATTCTATTTCTGCTTTTGCTTTAGATGAACAGTTGCAGTTTATATTCCGATGTATTGATCACAAAGATCCTGACAAGCCATACATGTTTACTCTCTCTATAAATGAACAGGGAGACTACGAAGGTATGTGTAGATATTAAATGTGTATTTTATTTATTTTTTCTTTAAAATGGTTTTCTTGGTTTTTGAACCAATCTCACATGAGAGGCGCATGTGCGCACACACTCTGTAAGATGAACACAAGGGCAGCAGCTGTTCCATACCGAACAGTTCAGTCTTTAAAGAGCTATGGCTTGAGCTCTGTCCCAACAAGCACTGTAATTGAAGCCTTCCCTTGGCGGTATCCTCCCAGCCACTGCTGTGCTTTTCTATACAGACACACTTTAAGCTCTTTATCGGTGCTTGACCCCTTGGGTTCCTATTGTAAGAGTAGTTGAGAGCTGGCAGCAGATGATAGCAAGGCACAGAAAGTGGGCTAGCCAGGGCTAATAAGAGCTGTTTCCAATTTATAATCTGGATCTGGTCCTGCTTTCCAGGTGCCAGAAACCTTTCCAACTATGCCCATAAACCCTTCTGCAAAACCTTAAACTGGCCAGTTTCCTAAGAGTTAAAGCTGTTTTATTAAAAAATAGAGGTCAGAACTGGGCTTTCTAACTTCTGGGCAAACCCCCAGGCATCAGTGAATTTGGCCTAGGTACCCATCTGGAAAATATCATTTTAAACAAATAGGATTTCAGAAGAAAAATAGCATGTGTTCATGTAATTAAAAACTGCATCACCATGCAAAATGCACAAGAGGGCTCAATTAAGGTTGCACAAGCAACTTTAATTCTGGCATTTCCTAATTTTAGAGTGCCTGAGTGTAACCTTAACATTCTTTTAATGATAAGATAAATACACAACTGTTTCCCTCTGCCACCCTTTTGTGTGTAAAGTGCTGGCCTTTGAGATATCAAGCAAATAAATGGCATAGGGGGAACGCTGAGAAAAGAGAAGCGAGTGAAGTGGGAAGGAAGGAGAAACAAAAGAGAAGGAAGGAGAGTGAGTAACCATATCAGTTTTTCCACCTAGAATATTTTTGGGATGCCAATACTTAGAGGCAGCTCCAAATCTGTACTTCGGGAGCCCATTAACCAACAAAACAACTTTATTTCCTACTGCTAACAAATCAAAATTTGAGCATCAAATGGGAGAGACACATTAAAAACAGGGAACTCATTCATGTCCCTCTGAGAGTTTCCATTTACCACTCAAATTCAGACGGCATTAATGATCCTTTCCTTCTACCATAACCTGCACACACTAAGGAAATAGAGCTTTTAGGAACTGCTTTTCAACCTCCTGCTTGCTTCCTTATTACTGGAATTTCCGTAACCTAATTTTCACAGTGGAAACCCTATTATCCCTTTACCATTCCTATGAAATTAATGCAGCAGGCAGCAGTGATGAGGGACATCTATTTATACATTTTCAGGTCAAAACTATGATCTATTCAAAAGGGTCTCTTAATCTTTCTCTCCTCCCCCATCACCCAACTTGTCTGAAAATCAATGTAGCTCAGCAGTAAGCAGTAGTCAGACTCTGCTGCAGCTTTTGAGTCAGGGTAGGAATTGCTGTGACAATAACTTGAGTAGCAGTAACAGCAATGACACAAGGGGAAGGTCTGGGCGGGACAATATTGTGTGTCCTCAGACAAGGCCCTGTTTTCTCCTTGGCTGAAAGTCACCCCATGGATTTTTAGGCTTAAAATAGACAAATGTAGCAATACAGAGATATAGAAAATGGTTAGATTACTAAGACTCACCCTTTCACTGCTTTTAGTGTAGCTAAGAGGCTTTTAATATAATGAATTAAAATGCAACTCAGAGCTGGCATATGAGCCAGATAACAGCTATTAAATGAAAAATTCAAGTCACACATTGAGAAATAATTGAGTCTTGTTTTCTGGGGGAAGAATACTTGAGTCTAGGAAGTACCATAGCATGCTTCACTTGTCTTAGAAAAAAAAATTGTTTTCTAATTGTTTCCTTCTAGTGACAAGCTGCACTCCTCCTCTGGACTGTATAGCAGAACTCCAGCTAAAAGTGAGAGAAACCAACAACTTCGCTGCATTTGTTGCCAACATCAGAAAAGCATTCACAGCTTTATCTTATAAGTAATGTGCAACAATGTGTAAAACTGGCTTTATACCGCTGTTCCTGTGTGCATTCCCTACCCCTCCTTTTTGCATTAACATAAGTGCAGTGAAAGGAAACATTTGTTTTTAATATTCCATTTTCTAAATAAAGAGAAATGGTGAAATGTTTTAGTCTACTTTTATCAGCCAGAGGTATTTTTGGTAACTCATTTAACAACATAATTGAAGCAAATACTTCGGGCCATTGTCTCTTCACATGTAACTGTGGACTGGTTGTAAATCTAATCACTAAACTTGTAACTCAAGAGAGAGCTAGCACAACATTTTCAAGGAAATAAGACTAAAGCAATCCACTAAGCTATGCTAAATTTATCCTCAAAGGAATAGAGAGATGGTGTTTTCTACTCATTCAAAAACTTAGCCAAAGAGTAAAGTAGCAGTCACTCAGTTTTTTTGTTTGGTTGTTTTTTTAATAAAGGTTTACAATAATAGAAGCATTCACCACACTCAGGCTCTACATCAGTGGAGA
Source organism: Emydura macquarii macquarii (assembly GCF_026122565.2). Classification (NCBI taxonomy): domain Eukaryota; kingdom Metazoa; phylum Chordata; order Testudines; family Chelidae; genus Emydura; species Emydura macquarii. The sequence continues at coordinate 76,889,486 of NW_027131390.1, forward strand.
GAAAAGTGTCAGTACACTTAGTTCAGCAGAACAGTCAAGACAAACTCAAACAGCACTGGGTAGATTGCACTTCTGATCTGTATCCACAGTGGTAAGAAAAAGACCTTGATTATTTATTTTACAAACTGGGCAATTTAAAGAAAATGATCTTTAGGTATTTCAATAATCAAACATCCTCAGAAGCACATGAAAATACTTATCTATGGCAGTAGAGAACGCTTCTACATACGTAGCAGGAAAATGACCTTTTCTCTCTGAGTCCCATACCACCATCCATTATCATCCTTCTGGTGAATGACAATAAAATCACCTGTTTGAGAGAATGTATTTTTTTTAATTCAATTGGATTATACATGTGTATTGTGCCATTCCTGTGTGTATCCTTTAATATTTCTCTTCCACTCTTTCCTTTATAGCATGGTTTAATTAAGTTTAAAATGTCTCTGTGGGCTAGTTTAAGATGCAATTAAAATTAGATGACAAATTGCACTGTTACTACAGTGTTATATCACAAGGTGCTGTTCTCCATTGCATGTAGTCTCATTCCTCAAACTAGCATGTCAGCTGAAATAAGATTTGAAAAAAGCAGGAAGATGTTAATTACCTTTTTACAAACAACTAAACATCCCTTTTAGCTTTATAGTCATACAAAGCCTTGCAGGTACCATTTGCTGGGTTGCTGTCCCCTGGTTGTGTAAAAGCCATTGGAATACAATCACTAACAGCACAAGTAAAGCAGGATGAAATAAACATGTCTTGTTTAATAATAAATGGTGTTTCTTAAAATTCAATTTTATAGACTTAGGGCCAAAGGTATTTAGGTGCTTACAGATGCAGACAGGCCCCTTGTGGGATTTTCCTCAGTGCCTATTCTCCTAAATCCTTATTTATATTGCTGTAAATCAGGAGTATCTGCACTGAAGTAAATGGATTTACATTGGTGTGAAATTAGTATGAGATCAGACTCAGGATCACAGTCTTTGGAAAAGATATTGAAGTCAGAAGAGACAGGATCACAACTGCAAAGAACCAAAATTACGTGCTTGGTAGCTATTTTCTAACACTGTCTCCCAGATCAGTCTAGTTTCATAGCCTGCTAATTTTTTATACTAATCTTCATCTTTCTTTGTCAATTTTGTTGCTGATTTTTCCAGTCTTCTGAGCAACTAAGGTAAAAATATAAATATATATGTGTAATAATTACTCAGGCAACCACAGAAGAGATTTTGCACATGAATATAGTATTCTATTTCCTTCATTCACTTAAGACAGATTATGAGCCTCATTCTAATCTCTAAACAGGTGTAATTCTACCAGATTCAGTGAAATCACACATGATATGTTCCCAGGTGAGATTTACAGCAGGACCAGTGATATAAGTGGCCACCAAATACAGGAGAACAGTTGAGGTTTATTGAACTGAAAAGGAGCTGGGAGGAAGAAACACCTAAATTCTTATCTTGGCCTGGCTGCTGCTCGTAGCGTGGCTTTGGTCAGCTCAGCCTTTCCATGTCACATTTTATCCATCTGTAAAAATGATGATAATATTTACCTACCTACCTCACATGGGAACTAATTAGCGAATGTATGGACAGCAGTTTGAAGATATAAATTGCCTATTACTTAAAAAGCATTTGTCTATATTCTGTCTGCTTTTCACTCTTTTCTAAAACAGGAACCTTAGCCTTGGAAGAAATATTTTCTAATGATGGTTGAACAAATTATTTTTTATCATTAGTGATTTTATTGCTCTGATCAGTTTATCAATTAACATGTTGGCAGTAAGAGTCAGGCAGGCCTGTGGAAGGCACATTTTAGTTTTACTGGACCTGTAATGCAGTTTTACCTCTAATTGCTAATCTAAATGATGGGGAAAACTTTGGTCAAGTGACTGAATTTATTCTTTTGATGTCATCCCTATTGTTATGAATCCCTTCTCCTTTATTGCCATGGCTAAAGAAAAGTTTTCAATCTGACAGGATTTTACATTGAGGAGGCCTTGAATGGTCCAGGTTATTGTTTACTATAAAGGGGTCCTTGGGGGGGGCGGGGGGAGGAGTCCATTATTAGCCTAGGAGACTCAGCTGCAGCTGGTCTGATTGCCTTTTAATTGGCTTTCGCCTTTTGTTTATTTCTTGGTACAGGTCTTGCATTAGGCACCTGTTCTCATTGAAGTCTGAGACTATGTAAAAGTTGGATCTAATTAAAAATCATATAATTAAAGAATACCTGTCACAAATGTCTATGATTCCTACAACTGAAAATTTTTAAAACCTAGTGCACTTTTCCCATTTATATTCATGATTAGTTTGGTGCATCGATCATTGTCTCATTATTATTCTTTGTACTTTAGAAGAACCTCCAGGAACCAACCAAGACTAGGCCCTATTGTGCTAGGCACTGCACAAACATCTATCTAAGGGTTTTTATACTCTTGCCCATCACCATGGTATCTGAGAGCCTGCCACATAAAAATAATAGTGATAGTGAAGGTCTTAGTGGTCTTTTGTGAAGTGTCTGGCACATCTCCTATTTCAGGGTCAAAACTCTAGAGTGGGTAAGGGTTTGGCATTTAAACAAAAAAAAAAAAAATCAAAGTTTGGGAATGGGGGGTAAACACCATTCCAGAGAGGTAAACTGACGTGACCAAGGCTAAATAGCAGATCAGTGTCAGAGCTGAAAACAGAACCTAGCACTCCATTACCTGTCCACTAGACCACATTGTCTCTCTTTGGACAATGGAAACAGACAAGTGAGTTTAATTTTTTTTTCTAGACAGTTGCAGTTTGTGGCTGCCATGCATCAACACAAAGTGATAACCTCTGGGTTCCATAAACCTGCTCCTATTGGACTTTCTAACAGTCTTACAGTTTGTAAAAGCTGGCCACTAGACCTCTTTTAAAGCAGCTTTGCTGCCAAATTATCCTCATCCCAGTTGAGGGTATGGATCTGAGTCTTTAGTGAAGCATATTTTTATTTTATTTATTTAGCGTGACATGGCTTAGCATAATGCTTTAAAAATGGGTACTTTGTAAAACAAATAGATTGCACATTGAATCCTCTTTGAGCTGGCAGAAAGGTACATAGGAAACAAAAGTAGTGTCTGGTTTTCTTTTCTAATGTAGCCGTGGATGGTCTAAGAACATCCATTGCAGAGATTCATGTACTTGGTTGGCTCTACAGAGGAGCTACCTTCGGCTTCTTTCCTGTAGCAAATTACTTGGTGTTTTCTACATGACAGAAGAGCGTGTCATGGTCCTTGGTAAACTACATTAATTTCTTCTTGGCCTACAGCCAGATATACAACAAAAATAAGGCACAGAGTGCCGACAGACAGCCCTTAAATTTCCAAGCAGAATGCCGGCAGAGCTTGCCAGACGTTTCTGTAACATCTCACATGAATTATGTTTTCAGTTCCTACCCCCTCCACAAATCCCATTGAACTGACTAAGAATTTGTAACTGAGACCACTTTATTGTCTATTGTGACCAGAAATACTGTATGTTCTCTCATATAGTTGGTATTTTGGAGAAGGTAGTAAATCTTACAAAAACACTAAAAAGTGATGCAAACAAATATAGTTTCCCTTGGGGGTAAATCCGCACAAATGCATGTTTGAACCGTGTGTGTCTTTGCTTACTTTGCATTACTTTGGCAATGCAGTAAGTGAAAATCATGTCACCTGAATTAGACACCAAGACAGGGCTTGGCACAGAGGAACTGCACTGGGGGATGATGGTGGGAGAGCAATTTGTAGGCTGAAGAATTTGAACAGAGCCACATTCATCACTTCTGTAGCCTTAAAGTTGCACTAGCCTGCTCACTCTGCTGGGGGAAAAGTCTGTATGGTACGCCAGAGCTGAGACATCTGAAGAGCATATCAACTCCACAGGATCAGAGAGAGCCCCTATGGCTAGAATTCTTGTGACATTTATAAACTCTGCAGAACCTCCCTCCCTCCCACCCCCCCCCCCCCCGGGTCTAAGAACCTCATGAACTTTTATAATGTAATATATGAAAGTCTAGAAAGAACTTCATGATGACTATTTTCACTATAGCCAGTCATCCCACAGTTATCTCCCTCAAAGTCACACCTGGTACCTTTTTGCTATGTTTCCAGTGTAAGTGTATGCCTATGCCACGATGCCACAGCTACGGTGCTGTAGCTGTGCTACTGTCGCATAGATGCTTCCTGCATTGACAAGGAGTTTTTCCCATCAATGTAGTTAATTCACCTGTCTGAGAGGTGGTAACTTGGTTAACAGAAGCACTCTTCTGTCAACCTAATTTTTCACAGACCTGAGCAAGGTAGCTAAGTTGACCTAAATTTTAAGTGTAGACATGGCCTAAGCCACATAACACCCACTCTGCTAGCTCTCTACCAACTTACAAACTACATGATCCACATATCCCGCCACAGACCTTCCAACTTACCCTCCCTTTTGTGACCTTGCTAAAAACCCTCTTGCCTCTTATGTTATATATTAAATGGTTAAAAAAAGCTTTAACACAGAGGTAAGGTTGCCAGTAATAGCATTCTAGGACACAGGCTGAGGTCAGCAAAACTCAAACGTCAGCAAATGAGGAACTTCAGAGTTAAGATAAACACCCACCCAACATTAATTATGCCTCCCTGGAGCAGGCAATAGCCACTGGGAATTAGCTGTATGCACTCCAGCTGCACTCATGGTGTTAGGTGCAGTCATATTGAATGGCGGAGGAGTAAGTTGGGAGAACTGTGGTTGTCATATAAGGAGAACTGGGGACTAGTTTGAAGAGCATCCCAGAGCTGAGATAGTGAATGAGCAGATCTGAGTCAAAGTCCCCCCACGTGTGTTATCAAAGGAAAGAGGTGCATATTTACCTTGAGGTGCCAGTCTACCTCATTTCAATACAGAATTGTGTAGGTTGTGTCTGTAGCAGGGTACATGGGGTCTTCTTGCCATGCCCGTAGTGAGGTGGGAGATAAGAGTAGTCTGTGGATTTAATGGTGGGTAGGGGAAGGTATGGTATCCTGTGTGCAAGTGTGAAGGGATTGTAAAGGCTAGGAGGTGTTTGGTAAATTTCACAACTGAGGTATTCTGTCAGGGGAGTAGGCTCAGCGTTTGAGTGCAGAGTAAGGGCAGGTAGGGCCTGCCTAGGACAGCGAAAAGGCAGATGAGAATGTGTGTGTAATGGCTGTTGTGGGACATTGCTCAAAGAGGGCAGAGTTAAGGTTGGGCGGGCATTTACCTTAACTCTGTATTTCTTAGTTCTTCAAGTGATTGCTCATGTCCATTCCACTATAGGTGAGTGCACACTCCACTGCACGGTTCCCGGAACTTTTTTCCCCTTAGAAGATTCCGTAGGGCCAGCTCTGGTGCCCTCTGGAGTCCCGCACGCATGCCGCGGTATATGAGGCACTGCCGGCCCTACACCCCCTCAGTTCCTTCTTTCTGCCCATGACGGTTGCTGGAACTAGCCTTGCTCTCTGCAAGTACCATTCCCCATTGTTTGGGCTCTTTGTTATTCGAAGTACTTTAGTTAGTTTCAAGTACTTGTTAAGTGTAGTTAGATAAGAAGTCCCTGAGGGACTTAGAGCCATGGGCCATGCCCCAGTTGCCTGGATTTAAGCAGTGTGCCTCCTGCAGGAAGCCTTTCCCACTCAGCGACCCCCACAATCGGTGCCTTAAGTGCTTGGGGGAAGAGCACAGGAAAGACATGTGTAAGATCTGCAGAGCTTTTAAACCACAGACTCAGAAGGACCGAGAGATCTGGTTAAGAGCCCTGCTCATGGAGGCAGCGCTCTGCCCGGCCTCCAAGCCGTCCTGCTCCACCTTGGCACCAAGCGTCTCCTCGGTGCATAGTGCACTGCTGGCACCAGTCTCAACTTGGCACTGAGCAACATTCCCGGTGCCGAAAAAGGAGAGAGAGCTCGGCACTGAGAGGTTTGCCCACACCGAGGCGGCACGGAACCCGGTCGGCACATGAACACCCCGCATCACGCAGTCCCCGACGCAGAACCCAGTCGCCGGAGTCAGGTTCGGCACTGCAGAGTTCGGAGCAGCGCGGTCTCGATTGCCAAAGGGTAAGTGGCACCGCAAGTCATCGGTGCCGAGATGACGCTTCGGAACCTCGAGCTCCTCGGAGCGCATCTCTACTCGCAGGCACCATTCGCGGTGACGGAGGCGGTTCTCGTCATCCTCCAGGTTGGAGGCGTTGAGAGGACGGTCCCCGGCACCGGACAGCACACGGGACTGAGGCCGTGCACAGCACCTCAGGTCTAGTGGCTCGGGGTCCCACAGGGGGCAAAGTCATTGGGACAGCCGACACCCCCACAAGGCGCCACAGCCGGCGGCGCAGTCAGCCCCAGGCTGGCCCCAGGGTCAATGGCCACAGCAATGGCCTTATTGGGCCCATGGGGCATCCAGATGGGACAGGGGCCACAATCCATCCTGCCAGCGGGGGTTCGGTCCGTGTCTCCAGCTCAGGAGAAGGCCCATAGACACCACTCCTTGGACGAGGATTTGGACCCCATGGAGGGACCCTCTACAGGTGCATCCCTTTGTCAGGTGAGGGAACACCTGCAGGACACACCTCGGCAGTCCTTCTGGGCATCCCCCAAAGCAAGCAATAAAGTTTGAAATTTTTATAGTGCATTAATGCAAGAGTTTACAGATTGCGCTGAAGTTTAAAAAAATGTACCTTCTTACACTTATTGGTGCAAATCAGATGCAGATATCATCCCCTCAGAAACACAGAGCCATGAATTGCAAAAGCTAAAGACAGAAAAAATACACACAGTGGTTTTGTTTCTATGGCTATTATAAAATTAAAAATAAAACATCAAGAGTGAGAGCTTCAGCTAGTGACTTCCCTGGAACTATACTAATTTATGCCATTTTAGGATCTGGAATTACATGAATTTATGCCAGCTCAGGATCTGGCCCCACAGCTCAACACCAATCACCATTTCTGTTTGCACTAAACTCCGACTGACCTTTAAGCACATATGGTGGAACAACGTTGTGTAAGAAATCCGTGACTAGCTAAGAACTTCCTGGTGGTTGCTATGCTGCAGATCGTGGCCACTTAGAACTTCACAGTGAGAGCAGGAATAGATTCTGGTTCTCCTACTCCGAAAGCAGAGCCCCTCACTATTTGAGCTAAAGAAGAATGAAATGTTACTCACCCTGTGTAGTAACTGCAGTTTTTCAAGATGTTTTGCTGTGGGTGCTCCACTTCAGGTGTACAAGTGTCTCTTGAGCCCTTGATTGGAGATTTCTAGCTAGCAGTGCCCGTTCAGCCTGCATGGCAGACACCAAGGCTATATAGGGTTCACAGGCAAACTGCCCTCAGTTCCTTTTTTATTCAGTCATCCTCTAAGGGACAACTGAAACAGAAGGGAGGGAGGGCAGGTAGTGGATCACCCTTAGGAACATACATTTAAAATAATTACTTACCGCACAGGGTGAGTGTAACATGGATCGACTCAGTGCCTTGGCGCCGTCTGCTGGCTATCTTGGGAATCAGCTCTCAGCCAGGCAGATGCCCCTCTCTGCAGTATCTCGTCCTCCATCCTGTCTCCATTGGACCCTCCTTCTCACAACTTGGCTCTGAGTCACAATCTGTGTTCTCCCTTTTTGGGGGAGTCTGCAGTCTGTTCTAGCCACTTCCCACTGCAGTCCTGCCACCACTCCAATGGCGATCGGGGGGAACCCAGGTCCGCCCACTACTCCAGGTCCTGGCCCAGGGACCCTGAGTGTGCATCTCCCCTCCCCACAACTCATCAGTGGATTCCCCTGGGCCATTTCCCCTCAGCCCCAGTTCCTTCTCCACCCTTGCTTCAGGGCATTCAGCTCTGCTGAGTCCCAGCAGCCAGCCACTGCGCTGTCCAGGGTGCTGACAGTCCTCCCTCTTCAAGTTCCTGGGAGTCATTCCCCTTGCTCTGGGCTGCAGCTCCCTTTTATACCGACCTCCTGGGTCCTGAATGGCTGCCACACAGCTCCTTCCTACTGGCTACCTTTTGTGCAGCCTCTCCAAGGGCCTTCTTAACCCTTTCCAGGCCAATGAGGGGCAGGCACCCTACCACAGTGAGTAACATTTCCTTTTTCTTCCTGTAGTGTCCTTGTGGGTTCTCCACTTCAGGTGACTTCTGAGCACTATCCCCAGAAGGAGGAAGGAGCTTTGTAACAGGATCCAGAACTGAAGATAGTATTGCAGAGCCAAGTGCCGCATCGGAGCTGATGGAATGTTGCAGGGCATACTGCTTTGAAAATGTATGGACTGAAGACCAAGTACCAGCTCTACATATCTCAGAAACTTAGCTGATCCCATAGGGCCAGCTCCACCGGCCCCTGGAGCCATGCGCACATGAGGCACTGCTGGCCCTACATCCCTCAGTTCCTTCTTTCCCCCCGTGACGGTTGCTGGAACTAGCCTTGATCACAGCAAGTACTACTCCCTTGTTTGGACTTGTTTTGTATTCTGAGTTTAGTTTTAGTTAGTTAAGTAGTTAAGTGTTGTTAAGTGCAGTTAGAGATAAGGCAGTCCCTGCTGGGACTTCACGCAGTCAGGCCATGCCCCAGTCGCCGGGCTTCAAGCTGTGTGCCTCCTGCGGGAAAGCCTTCCCACTCAGCGACCCCCACGACAGCTGCCTGAAGTGCCTGGGGGAAGCCCACAGAAAGGACAAGTGCAAAATCTGCAAGGCTTTCAAACTGAGGACTCAAAAGGACCGAGAAAGCCAGTTGAGAGCCCTGCTGATGGAAATGTTACTTTAATTATAAGATCACATACTATTTTTTCCACAGGACCCCTGCCTTATTCAGTTCACAGGATGGATAGTGCTCTGGGAATGAATCAGGTTTGTATTGTTAGTGAGGCTGTTGTCCTAGTCTCCTTGCCCAGCCAGTCTAGTAAACGAGCCGGAGCGAAGTCCAGGACTGGGCCTAGACACATAAAAGAGCTAAACATTTAAATGGTGAAATGAAAGAAGACACGAATAGTATTAAGTGGATTTCCCCTCACCTAAAAATTAATAAATCTACAATTGGGAGATCTGAACAGAACAAGGACCTATGCTAACCTTTATTGGATATCCCTTTTTTACCATAGCTGTTTTTCAGAGTCATCTCTACATGCCTGACCAGTTCTTTAATTGACTTGCTTGTGTGAATTTTTTTGGACTGCGTCTAGCAGAACAAGGGCCTGATTCATTATTATCTTGCACCTTATGTAGTGATTTGCATCAGTACGAAGTGTAGCAGAACTTCAACTGGTGGAAACTGACCTAGCTCCATTGCCTTTATTGGTGCTATGCTGCTTCATACTGTCTGAGAATCTGGGCCATTGAATGTAGAATGGGTAAAAATTGTTACCACTCTGATTTAGAAGTATCTGGCATCTACCTACACAAGTGGAAATGACTGTAAAAGACATAGGAAAGCTGAGACTCAGTCCCCATATATTAACTTTTGGCTAAGACATCTAGGAAGCAGCTGATCCATATTTTAGAAGCTGGAAAGATACAAGTGAGGGAGAAGTAGAAGTAATGGAAGAGGAGCAGCCTGACATCTTTGACCATGCGGGTACTTTATTAACTCTGGGTACATTTAATTAAAATATTTACTCCATGTAAAAAAGAGGAAATGTTAAGCGAGTGGATAATTAAGAAGCTTGTACTTAATCATCTCAAAAAGAGCCAAACAAAAGACAAACTTGATAGTCTAAATCCACCTGGTGTAGCTCCATTAAAGGAAGTACATCAGTGATGAATTTGGTCTGCTGTATTTTTTTAAATTAATCCTCGATATTCTGTTGCAAACATCGTTATTTCCTGCTGACTATTTTTGCTGTGCAGTTTGTAAAATCAGGGAAGCAAGCTGGTAAAATTAAATTTCTAAAGAAGAGATCTTCAAAAAACCTGCTCTTATGTGCAACCCTAAGAAGAGTCATCTGTATTATTGCAACAATTAGCTGTCATTTCAGGCTCCAGTCCTCACTCGTATTGGTCCATAATTCGTGAAATCCAGGCTGTGTGGGATGGCATTGAAACAGACATCACCCAGTCTAAGTGTTCTGCTAATGCACCCTCATGAATCAGTTATGCCCAGTTTGCATTCAATGTTCATGTAATTTACATGAGGAAATTGGTTTACATCTCTCAACCATGCCTGGCGGCTTTCACCAAAATGTAATTTATCAACATAGGTTACTTGGCACAGAACGGGAAACTCAGAATATGAAGGGAGGGAGCAGAGTGAAGAGACAAGAGAGACTGAAGAAAAGGGAAAGAGCCTGGCACTAATGAGGAAAATAAACCCAGATTTATGAACAGTCTTCACTTCCCACTACTGAAAATATTCCAGTAATCCTGGTCCTGCATATTGAAGGTCTGAATTTACCAAGATGACACTGATGTTGGCAATATTATCAGGGTAATAGTTTCACAAGGACAATAATGGTCTTGTTCAATTTATCTGTTGCTCTTTTGCAATTGCAGGCAAGCATGGCTTTGCTAACTAGGACCTACAAGTAAAATATTATTATTGGTACTCTGTGGCAGTGGGATGCCCAAGAGGATCATATCCAGGATAAACCTGTATTCCCTGGAATAAAGTAAAAGGGACCTGAGACAATTCAAACCTTCTATCAGGGCCTAAGTCTCTCTCTCCTCACTTAGGGCCTGCTCCTACTTCCATGGGAGTCAGTCTTTGTGAACATTGGGCTCTGGATCTGGTCCTTACACTGGTATTACACCACTATAGCTCCCTTGACTTCAATGGGCATACACCTGATTTACACTGGTGGAAGTGAGATCAGAAATGAGCTTGGAGAGTGGTGTTTGCCTGGTCTTAACCCGTAAACATGATTCTGCCTGCTTTACATAGATATACACTGTGTGAACGCAGAATTTGGCTGAGTGGGCTTTCCCCAGGTGCAGTATACACCCACCTGTTGTTGCAGAAAAGCAGCTGATACATTATTCAGCACATTGTTGAAAATGCATTAGCATTTTAACATTTTGGTGAATCTGGACTGCATTTGTGTTCATGACAAAAACCAAATACCATGCATGTTTTGTGTGATTCTGAATTTGATTGCCATTAAAATAAATACCTTGTCGTTTTCGGAACCGCTGTGTCCCTGCGTCCTACACTCTACTGGAGGCTAGTCAATCTAGCGAAGAGTGTGTAATAATAATAATGGGAATCCAGAGCAACATCATTGTATGGTCAAAAAGGTGATAATGGGCTCAATTCTGCAATTACTCGTCTCACAATTCCAGCGGCCTGTGGAACAGCCTCAGACTTGGGGCCCAATATTTAGAGCATGTATTTAATCATGCAATTGCCATGCATTTCCTGGGTGCTGAGAAGTGCCCACCTATTGCTTTTTCTCTTATGAGACTGGCACTTAATGCACCCAACTGTCCAAGGAAAGAAAAAAAAAAAGAGAGGGAGAGAAAGAGCGAGTGAGCAAGCAGGGGCAGAGTGTCCCAGTGAGTAAGGCATTAGACTGGAATTTAAGAAGCTTGGGATCTATCCCAGCTGTGTCACTGGCCTGCTGGGTAACTTTGGGCTGGTCGCTTCACTGCTCTGTGCTCCAGGTTCCCCATTTATAAAATGGTGATAATGATATTTCCCTCTATCATGTAGCACACAGGGAACCTATGGATGAAAAATGCTGCATACGAGCTTGCTCAGATACCTCCTTAAATTAAATGAAGACCGGAAAAGAGCAAATTTATTTTGCCAGCTTCAGCAAAAATGACCGTAAAATGACAAGCCTTTGTGTTGCTCGCTAGAAGCAACTCTTTCAAAGTGTAATTAGAAAGGAAGATGCTCTTTAAAAAGAACCCAGATTGGAAAGAGAGCTGCTGACCTGATTAATACACAACAGAGGTGATTAAATATTTATTTTCAAATTTAATTAAGAATTGCATTTTGCCATTGAATTTCAGGTTGTTTTTTTCATGTAGGTAGAGCATAACACTTTGCCTAAGTAAGGGCTAGCCTGAAATTGATTCTTCAGATCATGACTTATCTCATTTTAAGAAGATCAAACTTACATATCTATCTATCTATCTATATATAAAATCAGAGCAGAAAACTGTGTCTATTACTAATTGCAGTTGAGCCCATGTACCTTTGTTGGAGAACAAACCTGAGCCGTTTGCAGAAATTCTCTCCATTTTTTGAAAACCCTTTTAGATCTTGGTACACTCTGTCATACTGAGACACGACATACAAATTAGGAGATGTGTGTGGAAGTATGAGCTGAGAATGCAAAAAGTTTAGCTTAGCCCATTTGTATAGGATGCATTCTTGGTTTCTCTGTATTCCAGTAGTAGTTGGGATGTATGGTGGCATTGCTGTTTTGCAATTCACTTCTTTCTTGACCCAGCTTTAAAAGCGATCAATTTTAAATGTCACTACAGAAGACATAATCGTTATCCATAAATAAAACAAAACAATGAGCCAATAGTATTGATGCTTTTGTATTTTTCTTCTAGTATAGAAAATGAAAATGTATGTAAGTTCCTACTGTGTTTATTTCTCAACATGAGACTATACTATAAAATATATATTTGTAAAAGAAGAGAAGCACTGAAGCAATACATAGGTCCTGACTTGTATGTATTGACATTTGATCCAATATATTAAATTAATGTCTGATCCTGCTCTCACTGACATTGAACTCAGTTCCCTGCTGTACATAAGTAAAGATTGAACTGATGCTGCTAGTGGAAGAACTCCTGATAGCAGACAATCTGGTGCAACAGAGCCTCACTCCACCAGGCCCCCTTTCCTTGCCTCTTCTCTACACCTAATGCACACCTGCCTCCCCTCTTTGCCTCCTCAGTCCCCACTATGTCAGTCCACGCAGCTGAAGTTTGGGAGGCAGTGGCCAGCTGAGCTGTCTTTGGCAGCTTTATACAGATGGAGATTCTCTTTGCACGGGGGGAAGAGGGTGGAATTCTCCAGGGACAGTCTCTGGCTAGTGAGAGTTCACTTTGCACTGGATAAACAGCACAAAGGGAACTTGCAGAATGGAAAATCTGGCACATGCCTTTTAAAGAGCAGGATAGTACCCTGAGTGAAGTACGGCACATACAATAATGATGTTCTTTACCAACATGGGACTTGACATACCAGGATATATATCCTCAACTACTGAGGATCAAAATCATTCCCAGAATCATTTAGGGAGAAATGACTTTACCTTCCACTGGAATGCAGTCAGCTGTGTGAAATACCACAGCTAACAGCTAACAGCCACACTGCATTACAGATTAAGACAAGTAGTGTCTTATCCAACTAAAACTACAGGGGGAAAATTAGACAGACAGAATGTAATCACTCACTGAAACTGGGCCAGGAGACTGGGCTAATGAAAATTGCCTTAGGAAATTTAAACCGTTCAGCATCTGAAAGATGGCACCTCAGACCGCAGTGCCTTGTGCTTAGGTAGTGATCCAGCATTGACCCAGAAGGAAGGGTGTCATTTACTGAATCATCAATATCACTTTCTGTACCATGTCTCCAAGTACAGACCCTGCTTGGCTTATGAGATCTGGTGCAGCCAAAGAAGTAGGGTGATGTTCAGTCTCATGAAGTTTTTATAAAGTCCTGCTTCCACATATTCAGAAGTTTTTCATATAATTAGGTAATACACTGACTAATTCCTGATTCTCCTCATTGTGGACTTTATGAAAACAAACATATAATGAACATTTTAAATATATATTGCAGTGAATAGTTGCACACGACCTATACCATCAGTATATGTGTATGTATTGTATATGCAGCCTTTAAACATCCAGGATGATTTTGCTGCTTATGTACCTTTCCCCCCTTCATCTCCTTCTTGTTTGTATTTCCTTAATATGACCAAAAGGAAGTTCTGGTGAATGACATCCTGCTTATGAGAAAATTTCTTTGCATTTGATATGTACATATTTTTATATAAAATGTGCTTTCTTTTTCTAGCAGAAACATATACAATTCTAGGTAAAATTAAGCACTTTAATATTAATATGCAATAGGAAGTGTTTGATTCTCACATCAGCATATTTGTATCTATTATATATACCCATTACTCTAATATCTAGCAGAAAGCATACTTTAAAATGTGATTGAGTTCTCTAAAGATCATCTTTTTTCCAAGGGATACTACAGAATTGCTCAGAGAAAACATTGTCAATAAAGTTAAAAGGCTGCAAAAACATGTTTGAATCAATGGCAACTCTGCAACGCCCTTTTGTTACTATTTGGTACGTATGTAACTTTTCAATTAAACCAATCTCTCACACATGTGTGCAACAGAAACGTTTAATAATAGTGAGTTCCTGATGTCTCACATGCAACCATTAGGATGCAAGACTCCACTGACATATAAAATACCCAACAAAAGGTTACTCACTATACACTGCAGGTGCATCATATTAGAATGGTTTCTCCTTTTGCTTTTTCAGTTTTGAGCCCAGGGTCAAAGGTTGAGATTACATAATGCCAATGGATTATGTAATGCCTACAAAACACAGTAAAAAAAACTGGGGAAGAAACTCCAGAACTGGATTTTTAACCCATGTATTGTCCGGTAATATAACAAGTTCCAAAGCAGAGAGAGATGCCGATGGTGAAAAAGTATCTGTGAAGAACCAAGCTGATGATTTTTACTGCATTTTTTAAGAAAAACAAGCTGAACTGTAGTCCACTTGCTTTTCTAACTAGACTACAGAATGTCCCTCATTCATCAGTACACTATTTCAATTTCATGCTAATGATTTTAATGGTGTTACATACACACAAAACCGAAGCAAGAGGGGTAAATCAGACCCGGTGTGCTTTGCTTCCCTTCTATTAGTTGTTACTAGTTCTAGCAATCAATAACAGCTGTCTGTTGCTCTCTCTCTTCTTCTGCAAAGTCGCCCCTTGCTCTCCTCACAGGCATGAGGCCAGTTATCCTGCTAACTGGCTGCTGAAGATGCATTTACAACTGCTTTGCCTCAGCAGCGTGGCACAAAACAGCCAGGTCTTCCCAGCGAACCTGTGGGCTTTATTCCATCTTTGTTTGAAATTTTTTGGCCCATTGATTGCATTAGTCTAAGGTAGCATGTTACGGTCTCACTCTCCATTGCCTTGCCTGGTACATGCTCATTTGCACCTGTGCAGTATCAGTGTAAACCCCCCTCAGAAAAGAATGCAACTCTCATTGAGAGGATTAAGCTCTTCTCAAGTGCCTGGAGGATAAGAAGCAATAATTGTCACTACTGTATACCACCACGCCAGTGTTTCTCAATTAAATTTGGCCACGGAACCTTTTTGAACTCCATAAATAATTGCGGAACCCCCCAAACTCTTAGCAGTCTTCAAATGTTGAAATAAGCAAAGGTCAGCATTCCTCACTTAAATTACACTTACACTGGATACCCTCCATTGGAAAATCCGAGACATCTTCCCTTTTTTGGCGGCGCGGAGAACAGCTGCTCTCGGCGGTGCAGAGAACAGTTGCTCTCGGCGGCGGAGAACAGCTGATCGGCAGCGCAGAGAACAGCTGCTCGCAGAACCCTAACAGTGTTCCCGCGGAACCCCAATTGAGAAACACTGCACCACGCTAATAAATTCAAATAATGAGACTTAGCAATGGTCCTTTCCATCATGTAGTTAATCATTATAAAATTTCATTGTAACATAGAATTATATAAACAGAAGAAGGAAGCTCTCAAGTCATTTAGACTATTTCTGTCAGAGCAGGGTTTTTCCCTATAGCACTTTTTCCTTCCACCACTTCATGTGGTAGATTATTTCAGAGTTTAACATAGCTCATTGTAGAGATGCTTTTTCTGCTGTTCGGTTTAAGTTTTCCCTCATGTAATTTCCATTACTCCCAGCTACGCTTCCTTGTACCACATGAAATAATTTCGTTCCATCCTGGGTGTTAGAATTAGTATTCACACACTAAATCGGATGCTTAGGTATTTCTTAGCTGCAGCACAGACAAGATATATATTAAGGCCCGATCCCCTGACTTCCTGTGTGCAGGCAGATTGCTGTTCTCACGTGGAAACTGAATAAAATGGGGTTCTGTGCAGGCCATTTGTGTGCAAGAAGTTGCAGGTTTGGAGCCTTAGCTTTTTAAATATTGCTTCATTCGTCAGTCCCGCTTATCATTTTGGTGGCTGTTCTTGGCATTCCTTTTAGTTTGTCAACTTTCTTCTGTTAATGAAGTACTCAGAAGTGAGAAGCACTAGAGGAGCCCTCGCACCATAGTGTACAGAGAGATGCTATTACCACCCTGCTTCAGGACATGCCTCTTCACAGCTGCTCAAAATTGCCCTGGCATATTTTTGCCATCCTCTTACCTTGAAAACTTGGGCCTGATTTGTTTTTCTTATTGTCCTTGATCATTCCTGCTTTTCAATTTCTTTCTCCCACTGAATCGCTGTGTGGGGTTACTTTCCTGCAAAGTGCATTAGCTCGCATTGCTCAAAAGCTGAATCTCAGTTTGTTAATTTTGTCCTCGTACCTGATCTTTCTAGGTCTCTAAGTATTATTTCCCTGTTCTCGCCGACGATTTGCAACCCTTCCTAGTTTAGCATCATCTGTGAACTTCCTGAATTGATCTCCTCTCCGTCTGAGATAATCTTCTCATTCTCTTTCTGAGCTTACTCTAGGCATTGATGTCACCTCTCTCTCTCTTCAAACCAGCGACAGCCTCAGTTTCAATATGTTCTTCTTTTAGGCCTAGATAGTGGCTAGCAGTCCACAAGGGAGGCAGTGGAGGAAACACAATCTGTCCACAGCTCCAGCAGGTACAGGGACTACACATGCTGTGTCATGCTTTGTGATCCATGGCCCTGCCCCATTGCAGTGGTTTCACCCTAGGGAGCAATACTGGTGCTTCCAAAGCCAGGACTGTTGTTGGTCCTGAGCCTCAGGCAGGAGGCATGCAGTGAGAGGCAGCCTGCTCATCTGTGCGACTCTCAGGCAAATTCTAGCCGTTACTATAGGATGTGCATGTAGCCAGGTTTCACAGGGATCAATCTTAAGGCTCCCAGGTGTTAATGGAGAATATAAATGGAAGTCAAATAAGTTGATTTGCATAAAGCAAATTAACCTAAATTTGACTTGCACAAATAGGCCCTAGAATATGAAGGCTAATGGGCAACTAATTAACAATGCATTTTTCACACAGCTGTGATCTAAGATTTTAAGTTCCAAAGGGAAACATAATAATTGGTGGGATTTCACATAGCTAAATTAGCCCAAATTGCATTCTAGCTTCATATTTGTCACTTCCAGAAATATTCATGCTCCCCTCTGCCTTACACCATTCAAGGTTTAATGTGCTCACCTTTGAGGCTCTTTGTTAAAATGAAAAAATAGAAATGGACAATGTAAAGTTTGTTAAAGGCCGGGGTGAGGTTATTAGTTTTGGCCACTATGAAAGTGTGCATGCAAGAGCAATCTTCTTTAGATTACTTGTCTTTTTACTAATTACACCAATTTATGTAAGACTATAAACATTGTGGTTAAGTTTACTAAAAACTGGGGGGGGGAGCAATGGATTTAATATCAAAACCCATTCTGGACCCCCCCTACAAACAGATCCAGAAGGTTACCTTCCTCAGAAAATCCACAGAAGAGGACAACTTACCTTATCTGCAAAAACTGCTAGGTTTTGGTGCTATGAATACATCGCCTAACCTCATCAGTGGGGCAAGAATGGCTGACGCACAGAAGGGGCGGGGAGGAAGCCAGAATGCTCAGAACAGGTAAAGACTCTGTCGGCATCTTTTGTCCCTACCATGGTGGGTACCTGACCAGAGCACAAATCCCTCCATGCAGATTCCAGGGCTTCCACCTATAGCAGCATGGCTAATTACTGAATCAGGCAGCAGTTGGCTTCCCTAGCATGGCCACACACTTTGATTGCCTCCACATGAAATCAAGCCATAGGGGATGCTCTACCACTGGTCTGAAAAGTATCCATGTCTATGGTTGTTTGCCACAGGGTTTTAGTTCTTGGCCTAAAGCAGCATGAATTTTCCATTTCTCTCCCGGAAGCTGAAAAACCCAGCTGAAAGCCAACATTGCATTCTTTGTGCAAAGGGAATTTTGTGGGCTCAGAGGCGGTGTGCTGGGGAACCTCAGATCCCTACCACCTTATCTCCAGCCATTTTTCATGCGGCCATGGGCAGTGATAGATGTCAGATATACTATATGGGACAAACTCAAGCAGAGTTAAATCTCTTAATTCAACTCCTAGACAAGCAAGGACTTCAATTATGCATTTTTAAAAAACACGTATTTCCTAGTGTACTTCAAAGCTATGTCTCCACTTTGAGCTGGGGATGTGATTCCCCTACTCACCTACATTGGTGCTAGTTCTCAGTGAGCTAACACAGATACAAAGAGACCTACAGCTGCAGTAGCACAAGTAGCTACAGCATATTGACAGCTGAGCTGTGCCAAATAGAAGCCCACCTGAAACTGGTGGGTATGTACTCAACAGGGCTCAGCTGTGCCTCCGCTGCCATGGGATGCTGCTATTTATACTTGTGCTAGCTCGATGAGCACTAGTGCAAATACATGTAGGTGAGCCTGGGAACTGCACCGCTAGCGTGTAGTGTAGACAGCCTATGATGTAATGTATATTTGATCATGTAGGTATATTAAGTATGGTTTTTAGCTATTTGATTATTATATAACCTCCTCCCCCCAATTCTGCGTTCCTTACTGACACAAAACATCAAATGACAGGTGAAGGTTCTTATACATCTGACACCTGCAAAGCTTGGACCAAGCTTTTGGGCCTCATGTCCCTTCTTTCATGATCCCACCTCATTTGTTGACGCTTTATCAGACATTGCCTGATGCCCCATTTTTTCTTTGGGTGACTGTGTAGAAGTATTTCCAGCTCACTGCATTGCTACATAGCTATAGTTCTCCACATTATAATAAAAACATGTTCCCTTTTGCTCTATCAGATCAGGAATGAAAAATGGAAATCCTATCACAAATTGGTAAGCCAGTCTGTCTACTCTACGAATATTTTCTAAAAACGTTCTCCCCTGTGCAAACATTGGTGTGGCTGTGTTGGCTATAGCAACATTTGGAGCCTAGAAGAGGCATTACTTCCATGATCACAGACCTTTTAAACTCCAAATCAACTAAACCTACTCTGTGCAAGCTTAAACAATTATGATGCTAACAGCAGCTGCTGCAACTACACCAGTGATAGCAACAGCGGGATATTTAAATGAGATTTAGCTTAGTGTATTAGTGAGCATTCTCATCTGAAACAGCATATGGTATCTGAAAGACAAGGTTATTTGGACCAACTTCTGTTGGTGAGAGAGACAAATAAGGCTGTGATGCGTTGTCCCTTTTTCTTTTGTACGTTTTTTAAACAAGGGCTAAGCTTTCCAAAAGTGACTGTGATTTTTAGCGGGACACCTTTGTGTTTGTTGAACACCCACTCTCTGAACCAAACAGACCCCTTCAAAGTGCCTCAAGTTGGACACTATTTCATAAGTACTTTTTTCCCCATCTACTGAATTCCATTAAATACCATAAACAACTTCCAAGAGATATACAGAACTAAAAGCATACACGGGACCATTGATAAAAGTGTTGGAGTATGTACTGTCGGTAACATCCCATGAGCTAGGAAATGGTGTCATGGACACTGGAAAATACTGTTTTCATTTCATAGAACAAAGAAGGAAATTGACATTACATTCCTAATGCGTATGTTTATTATGAAAGTGTCTCCAAATTAAAATAATTCACAATATCGATTGGTTCTATATTAAAAATAAAACCAAAAACAATAAAACACAAAGTAACTCCCAAAGTTTTGCACAATATCTATACATAAAAGAATTCTAACTCGTTAATATATCACTGTATTTCTGACAGTGGAATTCTAACACGTCGTATTTCTGAGAGAGTTGCTCAAGCCCAGAATTGTCATGAAAACACAGGTGAAATTGTGTCATCTGTCCCACCCTGACTCACTGCACATAAACAGCACACATAACATAGCATAATAGCTAATGTATATGAAAATAAAGCCTTAGAATTCATAGACCCAGCTAAAGGGACTCAAAGCTTGTGGAATCCAGAATTTGAGTGTTTTTGTTCCATAGATCATTTTAGACCATTAAGGCTCTACAAAACATTACAGATCACTTTGTTTTACAGTTTGACATATCTGATCATTAAAGCTCTAGGCTCGATGGGATTCCAAAATGTCATGTCATATCATAATATGCACACTATTTTCTCCATTAGAAGAACTGGAAGCTATTTTAAAAATGGAGAACTCAGTACAGGCACACTCAAACACTGTGTTTTCATTGCAACTACAATCAGAAACCCTTACAATGTATATGTATGTCAAGTTTTCCAAACTTTCACCAATGTTTAAAAAAAAAGTTATCTTTGTAAAATTTCCATTAGGTCCCATTTCTAAACCAAAAGCACTCAAAGCATATAAATAATACAAATTGGTTTTTCTTTGTGGTTTCAAGGCAACTGTAATTTATAGTACACTGTGAGGTTGGGCCTACTCTGGTCTATGTTACAATGAAGGGTACAAAGTGTTCAGCTGGTCCTCTCACACAAATCTCACAAGTAGTAGCTAACTGGAAATATATAAAGAATGAACGTTAGCAAATAGGTTTTAAAAAAAATATCAAAGTATCAACAGTAGAAAACCAATGGCATTCTGTCTTACATTGAGAATTACAGGCAGCTGGAGTAATAATGTGCAGTTAAGTGAGATGAATAATACAGGCACTGGATTTCTAACTAGAAAATTCAGTGTAACCTATGTATAGTATCTAGCCAGAGACACACGTGTTGATTATCAATGGCATTTGGTTGCAGAGCAATTTTTTTGTTGTTGCAATAGTGCTGTGTTCATAGCCACATAGTGACCTTCTGTCACTCCTGGTAGACTCAGATTTAACACAAGAACCACTTGAAAGTAAGTGAAGCTTTTTGTGCACATGGTTGGTTTTCTGAAAAGGGGTTTTGGCATTACTGACTATGCTGAATGTTCACAAAGCTTTGATGCCAGGCTGACGTATGCATATCTGGATGCATATAGAGGGAAGCAGTGACCCATTCTATCTCTGTTGGAAACATTAAATGGGATAATCCATAGAAAGATCTACAAAATGGCAACAAGGACACAGTGAGAGTCACTTTTTGGTATTTAGAACTGGCACTACGTAACCTTGATCAAGACTCAGATGAATCTAAATTCCACCCCTATTTCTTTGATTGGCTAGATCACTAGCATATTCTGTGACTCTCAGCTTTTTATTAAAACGTGCTTTCCTTTGGGTATGTTGCATGTCAATGCTAAAAATGAGTAAATGCAAAGAGAACTGAATCTTAGTTTACTACATGTGAGGGATAATTAGAAACAGAAGACAAATTCTTACTACTTGCTAATAAAGTCTACATGTTCCTTTTTCATTTTTCTACTTACATACTCCAAACACATTGTCTCTTAATGTACTACAAAAAAGGGAGCATCAAAGTTGAAGTGAGGCAAAAATGATATAGAGCTCATTAGCAGGAGAAGAGCTTGAAAATATTAATAATTAGTGGAATACAATTTCTTGATTCTAAAGGATCTGGATAATGGTGCTGTGACATATACTGATTGCACCACCTTTCAATCCTTGGCAAGTATGCAGAGCTGTGTGAACCATTTACAGTTCAATTCCCTTTACAAGTTTTGTGAAATACATCATTACTCAAAAATATATAACAGCCACCAAAAGCATTCCATCCCCCACTGCAACCTCTCTCAGTGCAGGACAGGTTCAAATACAAAATATTTTAAATGTGCACCACTGTTTCTGTGGAGTGAAACACTGTTCTCTGGAAAGGCTGAGTCAGAACTGTTTTGACTCCTGTCAGTTGACGTAATTATCCAGAACAATACTGGCGAGGCATGTTCAACAAAACTTTTTGGTCCCATCTGATAAAGGTGGGAGAAATTTGCTGAATTTCCCAATTCCCTCAAATACTGTGGAGTGAAAGTTTAGCAATAGTTCAGGTATGGTTAGCAAAACTCTTGACTTGTTCTGATCCCCAGCCCTATTTTTCCAGCTACCCACTTTTAATTTCCCATCTTCTTCATGCAGATACTGTAAATCTTCATTAAAGTCCCATTTCATGCTACTAATAGGACTCGGAATGTCCAGGACAGCTGGAGAGGTTTGATAATGAAATGAGTTAGATACACTTGACATAAAGGCCAGATTGTGATGACTCTTGCATGACTGTACAGGAGGGGAGGTGGGACCTCTGATGGCAATTAATCTCTGTCCCAGATATTGATGTGGTGCTGGTGTTATACGTACATTGCTATTTTAAAACAAGACTGCATTCTTAGGATAAAATGAAAAATTTACCAGCTTTGGGGTTTCAAGAATTCCCAAAGTTTTCTGAGACATCCTACTTCTTACATCTTTCTTTGTATAAGGAACATAGTTCAACAGAGGCAGCCATCTACTCCACTGAACACTGCATTGTTTAAGCCTTTATTCTTAATGATAGTCTTGGCAGTTCACCATTCAGAGATTATCATTTTTAATTCACTACATTCTATTAATATATTCTCATTGTAAAAGCACTCTCTCTCTAATCCCAACAACAGAATACCATTTCAGATTTCATAGGCAGGGTATTCTTTTCTGTACAAACTATTAATACATCTACCTTTCCTTCCATCTCTTATTATCTGCCATTATTCTTGCATTTATCCTCCCTGAAGTGGAGAGGCCATTTTTACTCTTGATATCTTGTCTTTACATTCTGCATATTTTTGGCTAGCAAACAAGGCGCCTTTGTGTATAATGATGGTTCCAGAGACTTTCAAGAATTGGCACAAAACACTAACTGGGTAAGGGGATAAGATAAATATCAGTCTTTCAAAATAAACAAATGGCCTTTTTTCAGTACCATTTATATGGAATAGAGCCACTAAAAATACTCAGTGGCCTGAGAAATCATTTGTGTTTTGATACTTGCATAGGTGTGAGGAAACAAAACTAATTTCTGGCTCACAAAATTCCTGCTGAGGATGGTGCTCTCAACCCATATAATGCAGCAGATGATTAATTGTTTTTAGTTTACTCCTTCCTGCCTCTTTCTAAATTTCTTTGGTCTATATGCACATTGCTTCTGTGCACACCTACGCAACACCGTTGAAGAGCAGAATGCATAAAGATTGTCCCCTGAAACTCTCCTACTGCTGGCACTGCCATTGATAAGCATTGAAGACTAAAGAGGTCCTCTTAGCAATACTTCACCCAAGGATTTTCTAGAAACTGAAGTTCATATAAAAAAAGGAATAGTTTATTTCTACTCACCCTGAATCCTTTGGGAGCACAGTTTGCTCCTACACGTAAATCTCAGATTGAACAGAAGAACAAAATTATCTTACAGCCACTCCCAGCTTTATTTCTAGGTTAAATAAAAATACTGAAAAGCCCTAAAAATTTGCTATGAATAAACTTCTCCTGGTAGTGCAGAACATTCTGCATTCTCCCCACTTGTATATGACAAGAAATCTGGAATGATAAGAACAAGATCTCCACTGAATTCTGTCTGCTGAAGTAATGAACTTTTAGCTGTTGTTTTTTCATTGTGCCACTGCTCTCATCTTGCTCAGCTCAAAGGAATATATCCTCTAATTCAAGAATGAATTCTGGATTCACAACAGTGCACCTCAGCAAACATCTCTCTTTTTGAAACTGGATCATCCCTCAGCATGAAATCTATGCAAGAAACTGAAGTCTGTAGAGTTAAAACTTGCAAAGCAGAACTAATCTGCAAGTATGAGTTTATCATAACTGTTGACATAAATGTATCTTGGGTATTTGCACAAGTAATCAAGTCTATTCTAATGCAATTAACCACCAATTTGAGTTTAGAACAATGCAAAAATAATACCCTACAATAACCACAGATTTGTCTGAATTGCTAATTGACCACATTCGACACTACTTAAAATACTAATCCATTGTTTGAAAACTTTACATTGGGAAAATGGCCACTGTGATTTCATAGGAGATTTCAAAACTAGCACTTTAAAACACAAAGATACCAAAAATATCTGGAGCTGAGCTACAATCTGTAAAGCCATGTTATAGTCATGACAAATCAAGCAGACTACTACTTATAGAAGACTGGGCAAAAGCAACAGAAATGGATGGAAGAGATCTTAGTATGTCGGTCTCCACCGTTGAGAATCTAAAGAGCAAGAGAGGGAGGACATTCCCTTTGTCCCTAAGCCCCAAACATATTCAAAATAAATAATATTCTAAGAAAGTACAAATGAAAATACTGCTCCCCTTGTGTCAATTACATACATGTACAGCATGCCTATATATACAGAATGGTGTGTGGTCTTCATTCACAAACAGGAAACATGGCAGTGCACTATCAGTATGCTTTGATATTTCTAATTTTTTTTTCTGATGCTGAGCTATATGAAGAAACCGCTTTCACAACTTATTTACTTCCAGTAGTAAACAGTTCACTTTGTTCATGTTTCATGAGTTAGCTCAAGGATTAATGTTCCTCTGAACAAGTGCTACCAGTAAGATATCCATTTGTCCCGTTGGCACCACTGGTCCCATTAGTGGTGGTAGTGCTGTGTGGATTCTTCGAACGAGGCACTGAATCTTCCTCATCTGAACTTGATTCAACATCACTTCGGTCATCCTTTGCTACCTGAAGAACGAGTGAAAAGAAGCATGTTATTGGCTACTGCATGAGAACATGATGAAACCAGAATTAGAGAAATTGGAGCCTGAAGAGACTCTTCAATCTGAACTTTAAAAGGGGCCTCAGATCAGACATGCTTTTGTGCAATTATCCTCCTAGGCACTCTTCCAGCATTTATCACTGCACAAATGTCATTGGTTCAAAGCTATCACCTGGGCATACGTGTCTTAGTGTTCAGAAGTGTGCGCCAAAGTATTTGCACACAGACTCTTTGAAATTCAGGTCCTTTAGATCATCCAGTCCATCTCCTTGCTGACGCAAGATTATTCTTTACAATACATTTTTCTGGTTCTTGGTCCAGTGTAGTGTAAAATGGTACAAGTGATAGAGTTCCCACCACTTCCCTATAGAGACTATTCCACAGCCTAATTGATCTTAGTATCACAAATGTTTTTTTGAATATTCTTCCTATATTATCCTTTTCTTAAATTTCCTCACATTAATTCATTTGAGGCCATTTGGGCCAGTGCATTGGACACTAGATTGGGAGTCAGAAGGTTCTGCCACTGACCAGCGGCAAGTCACTTCACCTCTATATGCATCAGATACCCCATCTGTGAAATGGGGAGAATGATACTTACCCTCCTTTGCAAAATTCTTTGAGAGCTGGGCATTAATATGATTAATTCTAGTTATGTCCCTGGTAGTTCCTCAAGCAATTCCTCTTCTCCCCCTGGATTATACTCCCCATGGATGACCTCAGTCATATAGTGTAAGGTGAAATGTGATAAAGCCAAAAAGAGGCACAGAATAAAGAATGCTACGGTTGGGCAACATGAAAGAAAAAACGAACACTGCCATCACTACCCTGTTTCCAGGCAGGCATGTGCTTACTTATCATGGTGGTAAGGAATGCAGTGCCAGCATGGGCAGCAAGCAACGAGAGGGGAAATCAGTCAAGGTGCCTTAGGTACACCAATAAGGCACTAATGAGAAGAGGCCAGAAGGCAAACAGTGATGTGCAACTTTAAAGTTTTTCCTTCCATGTTTGTTTCTATCAACATACATATTTTATTATTTTACATGTATTAAGGAGCTATGCAGTCTGTAACACCAGATTAGAAACAGAGGCGCTAACTTTCTGGAGTATGATAAATTCAGTTGGGGGAGGCGGGGAGCAGCTGAAGAAGTATTTTCCCTGAAATGTCTAAAATGCTCTTGGGTAAGAAATTTAACTCTACTTGTTTCAGTTTTTATTCGGATCCTTCCACATTCTCGAAGAAGCCCTGAGTCTCTCCCCATCTGTCCCTCTTAATAGCCCAACTGCTTTGAAGGCTCAGACAGCACCCGCCTCCTCACAATCAAGGATGACTGACATGACTCCTTTCAGACCACTTTTGTTAATTGGCCAAGGGAGAATAGCAGCACAAGGCACATATTGGGAGTTTCAAAGAAATCAGTATAGTTCCTAATGCCAATATCTAGTAATGTTACAGCTATGAAGCCCTTCAAATTGGACTTCTGCTCAAGTCAGAATTTTGATTTTACATTTTTCAATTAAATATTATTATGGACTCTTTCACATAATGGGGCTTTTATGTTAAAGCTCTTGAAATAAAATGATACACTTTGAATGCGCTCAATACCGAGGTCAGTGGGTGAAATTTAATAGCCTGTGTTATACAGAGACAAGGTGGGTGAGGTAATATCTTTTATTGGACCAACTTCTCTCGGTGTGAGAGACAAGCTTGTGAGCCACATAGAGCTCTTCTTAGGTCTGGGAAAGGTACTCCTAGCATCACAGCTAAATGCAAGGTAGAACAGAGTGTTTAGCATAAGTAATGAGCACACATTCTAATTCTAATTCACATTCAAGGTGGAACGGCTGGTTAACAGGTTATACAGGTCAGACTAGATGACTGGTCCTTTCTGGCCTTTAACTCTATGCATGTATGAAAATATAGGGCTCGATCCTCAGCTGGCGTAAAACCACCGTAACTGTACTGAAGCCAAGCAATCCACATCACTATTCTAAACTCTGCTCCCAGTTGTTAATTATTATGTATTAAAAAATGCAGTCTGTAGAATAAGCAGGGGTTTTGTTTTTATAACTTTAAATACAATTGTAGCACCTTGTTGTACTGTGTACTGCTCAGTGCATGCCAAATAAACAGAATCCAGGTGGACATTTATATGGCAAACCATTTTTATAAAACAAACTGCAGATTAGTTATAACAAAGAGTAAAGAATGAAAATTAGTGAGCATGTGTAGACCACCTAAATTAGTTGGTAAACCACCTTCATAGTTAATTACTTCATTAGCATAATTGCACCTGATGAAGACTACTGCTGGTTGAAAATAAATTGAGTAGTTTATGGCTGCTGAATAAATTATTGAGATAAAGAGAGAGCTTGTTGCATAAGTTGTTGTGACACAGACATGCACAGTCAGGTATATTACCCGTGTCAAGTCATCTTCTCAATATTTCACCAAAGGGGGAGTCATGCATGGTCTCTGCCGAAAGCTACAAACTAGCTGATTATCACGGTTACTGTGAGATGTTTGCACAACTTGAGTGCTATGTAAGATGTAGAATATATATGTTCCAAATCTGTTGGGAGTGAAGCCTACCACCTGAGAAGGGGGAGTCTGAGAGCCGACCCAATCAACTTGAGAACAATGGACATCTGCGGACTGAGCCAGTTTATATTTACAGTCTAGGCCAGATGCAGGCTTCAGCATTTTCAAAGAAAAAAGAACCCCAATAAAAATCTCTGAACAGGGGACCCATGGGTTGAAGGACAATAGTCTGTAACTGTGTAAGAGAAGAAGAAAGAGGACAGGGAGGATAACAGAGGAGTGACTCTGCCAGCAGGGGTTGTCTCATGAACAGTTGATCTCATCTTTTTAGACTGGAAAAGCACTGTTTACCATGGATTTGAGTGTGAAATACCTTATTAGACAGGAAAGTAACTTGTTAATAAGTATACACTATAGTTTGTGTCTTATGTTTTTCCTTTACCTGTAACCTTATGTTTCCAAATCCTTTTACTTACCTTTATTTTGAATCTTTATCTCATATTCTCATAAATAAACTTTAATTTGGTTTTACTACAGATACATCTGAGTGCCTTGTGCTAAGGCAAGTAACCCCAAAAAGTGTCCCAGTAGTCCAACTCAATAAAAAAATACTAGTCCATTATAACAATGAACCAATTTGCAAAAATGAGAAAAAAATGGCTATGATACCACATGTTCACATCTAATGTGAAAACATTACATATTTTATTGTATTGTATTATCTGAGATCCCTCACCAAAGGCTCCTAAGCAAAGTAAGCAGTCCTGGGATAAGAGGGAAGGTCTTCTCATGGATCAGTAACTGGTTAAAAAACATGAAACAAAGGGTAGGAATAAATGGTCAATTTTTAGAATGGAAAGAGATAAATAGTGGTGTCCCCAAGGGGTCTGTACTGGGACCAGTACAGTTCAACATATTCATAAATGATCTGGAAAAAAGGGGTAAACAATGAGGTGGCAAAATTTGCAGATGATACAAAATTACTCAGGATAGTTAAGTCCAAAGCAGACTGCAAAGAGTTATAAAGGGAATCTCACAAAACTGGGTGTCTGGGCAATGCAATGGCAGAAGAAATTCAATGTTGATAAATGCAAAGTAATGAACATTGGAAAACATAATCCCAACTCTACATACAAAATGATGGGTTCTAAATTAACTGTCACCACTCAAGAAAGAGATCATGGAGTCATTGTGGATAGTTCTCTGAAACCATCTGCTCAATGTGCAGCTGGATTAAAAAAAGCTAACAGAATGTTAAGAACCATTAGGAAAGTGATAGATAATAAGACAGAAAATATAATAATGCCTCTATACAAATCCATGGTATGCCCACATCTTGAATATTGCGTGCAGATTCGCCCCATCTTAAAAAAGATATTTTGGAACTGGAAAAGGTACAGAAAAGGGCAACAAAAATGATTAGGGATATGGAACAGCTTCTGTATAAGAAGAGATTAAAAAGATGGGGACTTTTCAGCTTGGAAAAGAGATGGGTGAGGGAGGACACGATAGAGATCTTGACTAGTATCGAGAAAGTGAATAAGGAAATGTTATTTACTCTTTCATATAATACAAGAAATAGGGGTTACCCAATGAAATTAATAAGCAGCAGGTTTAAAAACAAACAAAAGGAAGTGGAACTCGTTGCCAGGGGATGTTGTGAAGGCCAAAACTATAACAGGTTAAAAAATGAACTATATAAGTTCCTAGAGGATACTCCATCAATGGCTATTAGCCAGGATGGGCAGGGATGCAACCCCATGCTCTGAGTTTCCCTCACCTCTGCTTGCCAGAAGCTGGGAATGGATGAGAGTGGATGGATCACTTGATGATTGCCTGTTCTGTTCATTCCCTCTGAAGCACCTGGCACCGGCCACTGTCAGAAGGCAGCATATTGGGCTAGATGGCTACTGGTCTGACCCAGTATAGCCATTCTTATGTTTTGAGAAACAAAACAGTATGTGATCATGTAAGTTAAGACTACATTGTTGAGAGCAGAGTTCAGGTTGCAGGTGCACCTTTCACCTTGTCATTTCCTTATTTCTGAATGCTTAACTCTGCAGCCCTAATAATGCAACAGTTTTCTTTTATAGAATTAAATTGAACTCTTTAGGTAATGGACATGCACTGAAATACACCACCTAAATGGTGCCAGAACAGAGGTCTAGGCTACTATACAGAGTATTATGTTTATTTGTATTACAGTAGCACCCAGGCACTCCCACCAGAACTAGAGTCCTTTGGGGTTAGGCACAGCACAAACACAAAGTTAAAAACATTCCCTGCCTCTAAACACTTGCAGCCTAAGCAAGAAGCAGGTGCAACAATCAGAAGAAACAGGGAGGAAGGAAATAGGAAATAGCAGAACATAGATTTGCATAGCATGTGTCTTTTGCACAGAAGAATCGGAGAAACTTACATGCAAAGGGTTCCACTTTCCAGCCTTCCAAGACAGCAAAAGGAAAAGGATAAACAAGTAGAGTAAGAAAGAGTCACAGGAATGCTGGTGTGAAATCACTGGCTTAATTTAAACAGGATCACTGAGGCTTAGAATTGCTAAAGCAGAAGCGTCCCAACTGTGGCCCTCAAGCAAAATACAGACCATGGCAGCACCCATCTTCAGTACAGAGGGGGCAGCTGAAACCAGGTGGATGCAATCCAGCAAGGGGCTGAGCACTTAACTGCTTTACAAGTTTGCAGTCAAAGCACATGAACAGTCTCATTCACTTCAGTGGGACTACTCACATGCTTTAAGTTAAGTGCATGCTTAAGTGCTTTGCACCTTGCTAAACTGAACCCACAGACTGGATCTTTCAGCATCTTGATTTGAGTAGTCTGGACATACCATATGCTTGGACTTGTAGTCACTGTTAAACACAAGGTGGCAACAATGTGTTAATTTTGTAGGAACAGGCATGGCCTTGGACTGCTGGAAAGTGCCAGCATGGTGCTTTGCTGAACCAAAAGGCCCCTGATGCTTAAGACTTTAAGGCATTCAGGCACACAGCTTTGCCACTGACCAAAGAGGCAGTATGGTAGGTTTCTGTTTATTTTATTACTGTTCTCAGAAGGGAGGTAGATATTCTTCTACCAAATATTTTAAGGAAGTAAAACAGAACTGGGAGAATGCAGACCAGTACTATTTACACAGCTCCTATACAGGTTGTGGGATCTGACACACCTATTTTAAAAAAAGGAAGTATTAACCATAAAATAATCATAGTCTTAAAAAATGCATGTATTTGGAGGTCACATATCTAGCACATTTGTTATCAAGGACACAAAGTTAATAAGCTTTCCATTATAGGAAGGAAAAGAATATCACAATGCAGCATCTGTCTTTAAGTCCGTGTTATGGGTCAGAAAAAGAACAAATCACTGGACAATTACTAAGTGCTATTTACTAATTTTAAAAACATTACAAACAAAATGTTTACCGTGAAACATCAGAGAGTGTTTGTGTCGCCTTACCTTGCCTCTGGAGATAGCTTTATAAGCTGCCTTTATGATTAGATAAGACCAAAAACAATGCAGGACTTGAAGTACCATAAGCAATGTGTTAAAGAACCATAGGGCAGGAAAATTGCCCAGAACTTCATACAGCTCAAACAGCATTGTGTTTAATATCCTAAAAGAGAGAGGGAGACAAAAATAATTACATTTTGTTCAAGTCAACAGTGAGCTAAAGGGAGCCCTTTTCCTAATTAAGCTGACAAATATTTAATTAGATATTATCCACACATATATTCAATTCTCAGACTTATAATGACTAAGACTGAATAGCATTAGAAGAGGAGTGACAAAGGATCATATGTGCCCCTATGTCTCCAGAGGTAAATGACATCATAACATCACCTTCACTATCTAATTTCAACTAGCAAACACCACATGTAGAAAGCAAATATTCTACTCTTTCCCTGTCTTCCCTTTCAGAGCTGGCAGGTACCCAGACATGGGTTGTCTCGAATATCTCTTTTTCCTGGAGAATCCCAGAGGACTGCTGGATTTCCATTCTTCAGATTATTCTCCTCCTCCTTATGCAGAATACACATTTCCGCACATCCATCATAAGCTGACAATGAAACAAGCAAGAGCGACACCTCTCACTTCCATGTGACCTAATTCCTCTGAGAAGGCTGGTCCTTAAAATGAGACTCTACTTGAGTATAACAAAGCCACCAGCACACCACCCATTTTACTGGTATAATGAAATGTCATTTTTCCCACCCTTCCTACCAGGGATTTGTCTAATTTGGAGCAAAAGAAGTATATAACAAAGAACAACCAACACTTCTTATTACAAAGAATATTAAATTATATGGCAGTAATCTAATTGTTATAGAATTTGTCAATACTATTTACAGCTCTATCAATGTGTTTACTGTAAATTCCCAGTCTTGACATCAGCAAGTGCTATGACACTATTCAAGTAACTTGAGACTTCAGCAATTGTGGTATCTGAGGCAATGGCATTCCTATGACAGAAATCAAAGTGTAACAGGCAGGAACTCATTCAACATTTGAAAACGAAAATACTTCATGAAACAATCCGGTTCTTAGTGAAGAGTGAGGCAACAACCAAATCTAACAGGAGATTAGACAATAACAGGATAGTAGGCAGAAGAAACAGCAACATATGGCAACATATGGCTACCTAGGAATGTTTGATTCATTTTAGGGAGTCTATTAAAAAACAGAGAAGATCATGAGGGTTTCTGACATCCCTGCTACCCCTACTGACATCTAAAGTATTGGAAAGTTCATTATATTTAATATTTTAAAAATTAACTATCACTATATAACCAGTAGATGGCACATTTAACCAAGCTAACAACTGCACAGCTTTCAATCTGCTCTAACTGTTATACTGTGGAATAAAGAAATCTAGCTAATGTCCTGTATGACTTCACAATAGTTCAGATCTCATTCTCTTGGACTGAACTACCAGACTGGTTTGAACTTTGACATATTTTCTACACTTCAAGAATTCTTTTTACCTAGTGACCAAGTTGGTCACTATTTTCTCCAAAAACATAAGTGTATAACTCCAC
The DNA here is from genome assembly GCF_026122565.2 of Emydura macquarii macquarii. Classification (NCBI taxonomy): domain Eukaryota; kingdom Metazoa; phylum Chordata; order Testudines; family Chelidae; genus Emydura; species Emydura macquarii. The sequence continues at coordinate 76,921,862 of NW_027131390.1, forward strand.
CACTATTAATAGGAAATATGCAAATGCAAGAAGAACACAGTACACACTTTAATATTTATGGTTTATGAGTGTAAAACTGTTTTGGTCAAAATTAGCAGATGATTTCTAATAAACTAGTTTAAGCAGATTAGTTTTAAAGCTGTAGAGCATCAAGATACTGTTCTGATCCTATTTAACACGGCTCCTTTTTTGTCCCTGATCCCGTATATTAAAATTGTGTCTGCTTCATAAATATTACAGTGCTCTTTGTGAGAGAGGGAAGTTTCATTGCTTCATTAGATAGTCTTACTTTTACAATTCTTTCTGTTCATGGAATCAACATTAGAAAATGAAACAGTTTGCAGTTAAGGGCTAGGAACTTCTCCCATGCTTGCTGTTATGAGCTAAGATTTCTTAGCTTTGTGCAATTTGTTCTGTCAACGGTAGTGCTAAATGGCACGGTAATGCCCCACTTTTTAATCCAAGGTGACACTCAAAACATAGCTTTAGTCAGTTCTGCTTATTTCATTGATAGATATTTCAGTTCTAATTACAATATCAAACTCAAACTTTAAAATAAGCAGCTCTTGCATATAAAGTTACTCTCAATACATTGAATCTCATTGTTGATATCTAAAATCTTACATGTTCCAGCACTGTAAGAGTAGAATATGCTGCTATTTACATTCAGATGCCTTGGACCAAATTCATCCCTGGGGTAATTCCACTGAAGTCAATTCATTGAAGTTGCACCAGGGATGAGTTCATGAGTTTGGCCAATTCTAACAAAGGCTAAAATCTTAAGAAAATAGAGAGGCCATGGAGAGCATGTCTGAGTCCTAAAGCAATTTCACTGCACAAATGAGTCACCTACTGGATATCAGAGATGGGAAATAAGCATCCACCAAAAGATCAGACACCTCTCAGGTCTGCTTATGTCTGACAGACTGAGGCACAAACTAGAGCTTTCCATTAAGTGTCTGATATGGCTTGCATAAAGATGACACTGGACTACTCAAAAATGCAATATGGGGACAGTGACATGACACAATGTGCTAGGCATGAGAGGGACAGCGGGACTTTTAAGGGTAATGCTTATGCAATTCAAGCACATAGTGAGAAACAAAAGGAGAATAAGAACACAGTGTACCACAGAAATATCAGCGACAGGTAAAAAATTGGTTGCTGCCTGAAAGAAAGAATATCCCATTTTGAAAGATTGTGTAAATAGGGATCAGTTGATTAAGCAGGAATAAATATGAAAGGAGCTGGTTCTATCTTTAGCTTTTCAGGGCGGATTACAGGCCACACCACTAAACTCCCCAAACCTCCATTCCAATTGCCTGTTTTATAGACTCATTTGAAGCATATTAACTATCTACACAAAATTAAACAATAGACTAAACCTTGCAGAGGTAATCGCACAACTAAGCTGGATCCGAGTAAAATTTAAAAAAGGGTCTAAGGACCAGATTTTTTGAAGTATTTAGGTGCCTAAAACTGCAAATAGGCACCTACTGGGATTTTCATATTCACCTAGGTACTTAACTCCCAAATTGTCACAAGTGTCACACTTCATTTTTGTCTGCCTGACCTGACGCCTTGGGCTAGATTTCCAGAAGTGATTTAGTTAGAGCTGTTGGTGCACTGCACTTCTGAAAATTAGACCCAAGAGGTCTCAAGTTGATTTCATAATAACTTAGGCACAAACAAATCAGAGACCACTTCTGAAAATATGGCTCCTAGGCAACTTGTCCAAAGTCGCAAAAAGGCTGTGATTGAACAAGGAACAGAACCCAAGTTTCCTTAGTGGAAACACAGGACTATACTTCCCCTTCTCTTGTTAAATGCATTGCTAAGAAAGAACACAACATGTGCATGTGGCAGCAATTAAGTGAGCACTCAGTTTTGTCTCTTGAATTAAGTAATGTGGTTCTGGCTCAAAGTGAGGTTGATAGGAACAAATACAAGCCACCATGGGACAACAGAGCTTTCATGGAAGTCAATGCAAAACTCCCAATAATGTTTGTATAATGTTTGTGTGGGTCTCTTTCCAGAAGGCTGCTCTGTCCCTAATAAATTATTGTGGCCTGAGATTCAGAGAGAGAACAGAATTTATTGGTGTACAGAACACTACTGAACATCAGCTGCATCACAACAACAATACAAGGTTTCGCCAACATCTAATTGTCTGGTGAGCCAAGTAGTACTTGTAAGGTTGTCTGTAAGGGCCATCTATTGACTCAGCTAATATTATACTCCCATTGACTTTAATGGACACAATTCCTGGCTCTAAGAGAAATAACAGATGGGTACTTATCAAGATGGGGAATGGGGAAAGAGTAGTGGGAGGAATAGGAAAAGAGCAGTGGAGGAAGGGTGGAAAGGGGTACTGATGTGAGATATACAAATCTATTACAACTAAAAATTTGAAGTCAGTGGATCGCTGCAAAATTAAGAATGCCCTAAACTGGGATAGCACTCTGCAAAGGAGAATTAGAAATATGGGATTCTCCTGTTCTAGTGGGTGTACTATAGAACTCTCTGTTCTCAGAGTTTAATGGAGAGGCTATCAGTGTATGTTTCATATGGCCAAATGTCTCATCTGGGACCTGTGGCTCTGGACTTTACAGCTCTAACTAATCCTTTCCATACTAAAATACTTAGAATGGGAAAAATGTACTCAGACCAATCTGCGTATTGGAATCTGAGCAAAATGTGCCACATTTGCTTCTCAAGGAAGGGGGGATGAGAGATTGGGAGCCATGCAGAAAGAGCAATGGCATGGCCGGTCAGACACAGGCAAGCTCTGCAGATCTTGGCATAACACAGTGACTGATATTCCAGGAACCTTCTGGGTCCCTGCCTAAGGCGGGAAACGTATATCGCTCACAGGCAAAGCTATGCCTGGCTCCTGCTCCTTGGCTGGGAATTACCAACCACCTCAGCCAAAAGAGGCAGAATTGAAATGAACACTACTGTGAGTAACACTAGCTTCTATGGTGTATCCCAGCACATAATATACCATGTATCTAGGGGAGACTGCTGCACTGAAGGGCTGCTCCCCATGTCTACCCACCTCCTGGCCTGCCACTTCTTCCCAAATTCACTAAGCGAACGGAAGGCACATAATGGGGCAGCCAGCAGTTACCCTGAGATGGGGAGAGCAAAACATGGAGCCTGCAAGCCCCTGTATGACCCTTCTCCCATTTCAGCACGGTTGTCTTGCATTTGCTTGCTTTCACACTTGCAGACCTCCTGCACTACTGCACCCACTCCTCAGCATATGGATGGCTATGTATAAAGGCAAATGTATGTTCATTAATTGTGTCAGTTATTTTTCAGCAATGATTGTTTTGTCCTTTCTTGGATTTTTCTCCTTTAAAACATTTCTATTTACTCCTCCACCTCCAAACAAAGAGAGCTTGAGATTTTTCTTGCTCCAATGTCTGGGGGCTAATGAAATTGAGGTGATAACTGAGAATCAGAACTTCGGGGTTCTATGTTTGGCTATTCAACTAACTTGCTCTGTGATCTTAGGACACTCAGCCATACTTTGCCTCAGTTTGCTCATTAAAATGGGTATAATATGACTTTTATCTACCTCACAGAGCTTTTGTGGGGCTTCATTCATTTGTTAGTAAAGTACTTGAAAGAAAGGAAGAACAGTAAGGTGGAAAAAAATAAAGTGGGAGGGAAAAATACTCCTCAGCCTTATCCAGTCTAGACTCACAGTTAAGGCAGTAGTCTCTTTCTTTACCAGGCTGGAAAGATGTGGAGAGAGAGATTCTTGGGCTTTTGTAATCACTATAGCTTCCATGAAGAATTCAAATGTAGTTAGTCAATACTGCAATGATTTATATCCATCCATGGCCAACACACCTTAGCATTATTGACAACAATCCCCTGCTCCCAACACATGCACAATATATGCAATACTTGGCATTCCAGAACACCATGTTTGCATCAGTTATTTGTGCCAGAGAAATATCTGCTTAACCCCATTCCCCAATATTCCAATTAAGTTAAAACACTGGACACAGCACTATTACTACCTCTATTCCCTGTCATGTGCACTAGAATGCACTGAACACCAGACAGAATTATTGCTATTAAACACTCTTCTCTTGGCCAGTAGACTCTGTTCTGCACTTTCAAAACAAATATTAAATCTTTTAAACTTAATTATTCAGCTGTGCTTTGAAATTGTCTTTCTGAGTCAGAAGCCTGAAGCGGTGTGAAATTTTCAGTTGGCCCGGTCTTCTTGGCATAGCCACAAGAAGGTGTGAGAAAATTCATAGGAAGGTGGGAAGAGAATGGGATGTGTGAATAGGTGGGGATGGAAGGGGCAAGAGATGGTAAGTCCCACTCAGCCTCAGCTGATAAGGATTTATGACCTATCTTCCAGGTAGGGGACAAGCTTCTGTGGGGGATCCCCTTTGGGAGGAGAAAAAATGTTGCCTTTTTACCATGATTAGAATTAAATGGGACTGATCCAGGCCTCAGTTATAAGATAACTGCGCACACGTGTTAGGGTGGATAGAACTCATGATCAGACTCACTTAAGATGAGTTGCCAAACTTCTGCCTTAAGGGGGTATGAAATGAAGGGCTCCTCCCCAGGACAAGATTAACTGTTAGACCCAAGAAGTCTGGGTCTATCAGCACTGACCTGTCAAGGGGGCCTCAACTAGCAGCTCTGCTAAATATTTCAGCATAACAGAGACAGTTACTTAAAGGCCTGTCTTGCCAATTCTCTCTTCTGGCTGGCTGCTCAGCCAGCTGCTGCTCCTTTCAGATCACTGCTCTGGGGGATACTCTTTGGTTCTTGAAGAGTGGAAGGTCCAGCTGTCTTCCCTTTCCCTTGCTGTCTCCCAGATTTTCTACTCCTTTTCTGAGCATGGACGTGGGTCTTAGACCAGTAGTCAGAACATGGGAAATGAGAACAGAGAAGCAAAGATGTAGCATGAGCTGACAAGAGTAGTTGGATGGTCCAGTCACCCACAAAGCATCAGTGAAATGGTGAAGGCCTCATGGAAAGGAGGGAGAGAGATGGAGTACCCAATGGCATTGCTACAGAGTCCTGGTTTTGCTTGTCAGCCCTGTTCATGGCCTCTACTCCTCTGGTCAATTAGCCTCAAGGACTGGACCAATACAAGGAACATAATGCTGGAGTAGGTCCAACACATTCTCTCTCCTGGACACCTATTTGTTTGCCAACTCCAGTGTTCTCTGAGCTGGCTTCTGTCCTTTGTTTTCCTTTTCATCTTCCTCTGAGGTTTGCGCAGACCCCTGAAACACAGAGCAGGCACTGACTATTCTACCAGCTCAGGGCCAGCTGCCTGCAACTTTCATCATCCCAAATGATGTTGGTGATGCTAACAGAGAAGCCACTTAATCTGTCTAGCTGGGAGAGGGAGCTGTACAGATAATACATTAAAAGCATACTTTACAATTTTATGCTTTACAATTATTCAGGGATCCTTTTCAAGTCAATCCAGATTCTGCCAGGCTCCTCCCTGTTCGAGTTACGTGTGTATCTGTAGCTGAGATGTATCATCAGCCTTTTAGGTGAACTGTTCCACTTTTCCTGTCTCTCTTCCTTCATCACTGCTACCCCTTTCCAACCCTCCCTTGTCTGTTAGTACAGAATTCTACCAATGACAAAGTAGGAGACAAAGCGTTCCCACAAAAGTGAAGGTAAGCGGACTCTAGAGCAGAGGGCACCATATGAAGTGAATATATTGCTGCTAGACACAGCCAAATTCTGCTCTCAGTTACACCCGGTGTAAATCCAGCACAACCCCACTAAAATCAATGGAGCGTCTCCAGACGTACATCCGTATAGTTAAGAGGAGAACTTGATCCACAGCTTCTTTTGATTTTGAGTCACTTGTCAGATGGAGAAGGAAATCAAAACGAGAACTGGACCGACAAGTAATTGTGTTTAAAAGAGCAAGTGATCATTCATGAGCTACAAATGAAGTTGGCTCAGGATCTTAAAGGAGCCACGCTACAGCATGATCAAGTGAATTCTGAATTGCTCAGTGTGCCTCAGTGCTGTCATATAACAAGAAGTGGCTTTGACTTACAGATTACAGTGTTGTGCGGGAACAAATCAGACAGATTAAGGAAGTTACACTGGCCCCAAGGTGGGGTGCCCAACTGGCAGCTTGAGGGACAATTTTGCCCCATATGTGTAAGTTCATGGTGAGAACAAAGATGATCAAAAGCAGATTTTGTTTATTATCCTATTTGAGGAAAATAAAAGTACAAACAAATACACTGCCCATTTATTTTTGATAAATTAGCCACCAATTAACTGCAGCCCTGGGCTCCTGGCAAGATATCCATACAGCCCTGACTGTCGCAGAGTCAGGCACTCCTGTTCTAATACTAATCAGCAACAAAACCTCTTTGCAGAAATCACAGAACCGCCACTGAGACAATGTTATTCTAAACTCTGTATAGGTCAGTTGAGTTTTCAGTTACTTAACTAATGTAATGCAACAGACAGGAAATTATTCATGTTTGATGTAGTGTAAAAGGCGCTATTCTGATCAAGCTGTCTATTGTGCTGAGTTCAATTGTGTTTATCTGTTCACCCAATTTCTTTTCATCAGCGGCTCCTGCCCATTAACAGATTTTGCAGTCACTGGTATGAACGCTAGTATCTCTGCTTTTGTTGACAGAAAACCTAAAAACACAAGGTCATATGCACCTACACAATCAAAGCGCATATCTCAGGAGAGTCAACAGAGATTTCAATAAAGCAGGATTTCAGATTCCCTGGCAGAATCAATTATACTCAGCAAAATGTTTCATCAGGAATGTGTTCTGCCAAAATGCATGTGTATGTGTCTGGGATCAGAGCACACAGATAGAGGAAACAACATCATTTATATTTCCAAATCCGAAAATCGTGAATATACTAAAAGCTTGCACAGGCACAGCACAGAATTCATGTCAAGAGGCACCTGTTTCAGGGATTGTATTGTTCCCTGCATAAATGAAAGACTTGGCACATGATGTATGGGGCCAGATTGTCCCTAGCCCTTGCAAGGGTGTGCAGGAAGAGAGTAAAAAAAAGCCTTTGCCATGCCCACCTTCCACCCCTCCTCTTGGTAGTAATGACAATCACAGTTCCTGCACTCAAGAAACCTTGGGGAATGTCCCCTCCATGTGCGATATGGAGTATAACGTGCCTCAAGGGAGTAGAGAGGAGGCAGGGTCAAGGACCCACCTACAGAGCAGGTTAGACACCCCAATGAGATGATTGTACTCTTCTCCCAATAATCTTCTCCAGTGTGACTCTGCGCTGTCCCAAACCAACATAGTAACTCAAGAGCATGATCTAGCCCATTTTTTACACTAAAATAACTGAATCACTTGCAAGCCCCACAGGGATTGATTATATTAAACAGGGGCGGTTCAAAGAATAAATTAGGAGAAAAGCTGTCAAATGTAAGATCTGAAGGTTACATTCTTGTTGGAGAGTAATTTTATCTACTAGCTAAAAGACAAACAAGCAAACAAAAAAAGGATCCTCTCATCCGTCCTCTGCCACAACTTTTGCCCCATGAGCTGGCCACAAGATTTGCCTCCAAAGTGTCCTTTTTAACTCGACTATTTAAATGATTATCTCCAGCTTTATAGATAGCATGGGTCACACTCAGCTCTGGTGCAACACTACTGAAGTCAATGGGATGTGCTGAATTTAGCACTAAATAAGTGTTTTGGCTCTTATGACTTATTCTTAGCCAGCTGGTAGAGGGACTGTGGCTACATTATGGTTATTGATTGTGGTGTTTGAAAAACACTTACCAGTTCATGCTGGTATGTTTAATATCATGTGGCGACATTTCTGATATTCTAGAACTATGACTTTCATAACCCACATGGGCACTTTTCTGTTACTCTGGGATAGGAGATTAGTTTCTTGCAGTTGACATATCTCAACATGAACATTGTAACATATATTTGAATGATTCTTGAGTGCTGATATTTGGGATTTCCAGTCACTGACATTACACTGGTATACAGTTTGACCCCTGCTCGGGTAACCAGACTGTTGCAAAACCTGCTCACATGGCTACAATCTTGATCTCTGCAAGGATCTACTTAGGCCCCAATTGCTCTCTAAGGCTGCTCACAGTGAAATTGCAGTACTGTTCATATTTTTTATTGCTTCTACAGTACTTTGAATGTTTATTGTATTGTATAATGGGTAAACTGTGCTAGACAAGTGACAGGTCTACATCCAGAAGATTTATAATGTAAAGGCCTGGGGGTAGCAAAGGAGAGCACAACACCACACAGAATTCAGCACATGGTCATTAAAGAAGAAGCAAAATGTAATTGAATACCAGTGTTAGCTGAGAAATTCACGGCATCAATGCAAGTTTATGGTGCTACTCCAGGGGGGTATCATAAAGTAGCTATCTTCTAGATACAGTCAAGTAAGAGTTTCATTTAAAAGTAAATTCTGAGTCAGCTTTGGATTTTTCCTCTCCTTTTTGCAAAACCAAAAAAAAATGTAAATTCATTTGGTCTTGATCTCTCTCTTTCTATGTGGAAAAGTTGTCTCCCACAGAGTTCACCGCAACTCCAGATTAGGAGTTTATAGTGGAATCCATCGCAGTGGATGTGGGAGCCACCCTGATAGCCTTTGTTCATCAGCATTCTGTTTATTCTCCAGCCTTCATGCCTGACTGAGCACAATGATTTAAAAACAGCACCGCAAATATGTCTGGCAGCACAAAAAGGTAAAGGCCTCTTACTTTCTCTTGAGATATTTACATTCATCAAAATAATTCTCAGCACAGAGTATAATTGTTTCTCTCCTGTTTGCATCAAGACCTTACGTTTTAGAAAAGACACTATTCAAAATAACAACAACCCCAACACCCCAAGAACACTGATTGAACATCTCTCCCTGCCAATAGAATGGATTATTGGTGCCACACAGAAGAATCTATATGAACCAAATATGAGGATAATAAGGATTGACTTGGAAAAGTCTGATGATGCTATTTTAAAAATGTTTGTTCATTATGCTAACATGAAAATCCAAAACCATAAACAATGAGCAAATGCCACTGGTTGTTATTTACATTACAATCTTTCACTGGTGAATGACATTTTTAACTTTTACATTGGTTAGTTTCCCTCTAGGAAGAGCTGGCTCAGTGCTAACTTAAAATTGCAGGGGCTCAAGTTCTGTTTCAGACAGTACTTGAAGCTTTGAGTTCCCAAGAGCCATAAACAAGTCAGAGGGATAAAATAAGCAGCCTCTGTTAAGGACAGCATCAGCCAATACTTCATCAGCTCCTCAGTTAAAGAATAGAGACAAGAGTTGAGAGAAGATTCAAGGTGAGTTATTTATTTAATTAACTGAGCCTCTTTTTTAAAATCTTCATTTATCCATGAACAGTTTATTACTTCCTCAAACATATTCATTATACAAAATTATTTGCCAAAAGTTTCCTTCAAATAATTCTTAGCCAATAGCTAGTTTATGAACTGTCTGTAGTAACTACAAAATATCTAAAATCAAGCAGCCTTACTTAGGCTGTGTTGACGCTACCACTTATGTCAGTATAATTTATGTCGCTCAAGGGCGTGAATAAGCCATCCTCCAAGTGACATAAGTTATATTGACCTAAGCACTGGTATGGACGTGCTAGGTCAGCAGGAGATATAGCTACCACAGCTAGTTGGGGGTGGATTAATTAAGTCAACAGGAGAAGGCTTTCCCATCAGCTTACAGTGGATACACTAGAGGAGTCCCCAAACTGTGGGATGCACCGCCCTAGAACTTTCTGGGGGGGCATGGCGGGAACTGGGCCAGGCCTCACGGGGGCAGAGAGGAAGTGCCACCCATCCCTGCTCTGCCCCCATCTCCGCTCCAGCACTCCCCGCACCTCGCCTCCTGGCTGCGGCCCCGGGCCCTGTGCTCCCGCTCCTGGCTGCGGCCTGCACCTAAGCCCCATGCCCTGCTCCTGGCCACCGCAGCTCCTGGACGTTGCCCAGGCCCCAGCCCCATTTGTGGCCCTGGGCCCTGTGGCTCCATTCCCTGCGGCTGTAGCTCCAGCCCCCACCTCAGTCCAGCCCAGGGCTCCCGGCCCCCAGCTCCTGATTGCTGTTCCTGATTGCAGCACAGATCAGGTAAGGGGGTGGGCGTGACCCCAAAAGTTTGGGAACTACTGCATTTGAGAGCTTACAGTGGTGCAATTGCCTCAGTGCACCTGTGCCACTGTAAGCTCTCTTCTGTAGCCATAGCCTAAGTTTTGATTGTTACTAGTAAGTCTGAGGTCTAGTGTTATTGTTTCCATTCCTTTGTAGGATAAGTAACTCTATAAATTATGTTCCTGGTGAGAAAATCGTTATTTAGTCATTCAAAATTTGCTGTCTGAAAATACAGAATAGTTTGCACAGTTATTGTAGCCATGTTGGTCCCAGGACATTAGAGACAAAGTGGACGAGTTAATATTTTTTATTGGATCAGTGTCTGTTCTTTCAAGCTCGTCTCTCTCACCACCAGAAGTTGTGCCGATAGAAGATATTACCTCACCCACAAAATAGTGGCAGAAAACAAAAACACAAAATGGGTGTGAACACAATTAAGGTTTATCTGCAGGTGTTTGTACAACTGTGCTTGGGATAATTGGCCCATACTATGGACCTGAATCAGCTCCCATTGAAATCACCAGAAATACTTCAATTGACTTCAGTGGGTCTTGTATCAGACCCAATGAGGGAAGAGGTTAAGGCCCATACAGTGCACTATTTAATTCAGAGACCAGACCAGGTCTGGTCAGCTGAGACAGTTACTTTATGATCGGACTTTCTAGACTGGTTCATAGTTTGGTAGATTCCAAGGCCAGAAGGGACCATTGTGATTATCTAGTCTGAGCTCCGTATAATACAGACCATACAACTTCTTCAAAATAATTTCTAGAGCATTCCTGGGTTGATCATACAGTAATTATCCCAGGTGACTAGGTCTCTGTTAATTAGCTAGTATTTGCACAATGCTTTGAAGATGAAAAAGACTTTTTAAGGAAGCCCAGGGCTTCCATTTCCCCCTGAGGTGGCCCTAGGAACTGACGGTATATTTACACTGCAAAAAAACACCCATGGCTGGCCCAAGTCAGCTGGCTCAGGCTTGCGGGGCTATAGAACTGCCATATAGACGTGCAGGCTCCTGCCCGGGCTCTGAGACCCTCCTCCCTCATGTGGGGAGCTCTCGATGCAGACAGAAAGATGGCTGAAAATAATCCCCTAATAGTCCACTGGTGGAAGTTTTGTGTAATAGCCTGCCTTCACTGTATAGCAGTAATACTCTGATTACCACATTGAAGTATTGTGATAGTATTCTCTATACATAGCATAGCAAATACCAACAGAATAATCAATTGCCTTTGTAACTAAAGAATGTTACCACAATATCTGCAGTATTCTATCTGTATTTACTATACAATGTGTAGAGAATGCTGTAAACACTGCTGCACCATTATCCAGGTGCCAAATTTGTAAGGATGACTCCTGTATATTTGAAAGGACACCAAACACATCTCCCTGGAATCCTTAAAGTAGCAATCAGTACAGGTTAACTTTTAAGTCACAGCACAGGAAGTGACTTAGCAATTTTGTGAAGTGCCCCTTGAACAATACCTCAATGCAGTAACCAGAGTACTACCGCTATGGTAATACTCATCACGTACATACCATGTAACATTTCCAAAGTGCTGTGCGTTTATTAATTAGTTATATCCTGCCCCCAGTGAGCTAGCTACTTTACAGTCAGATATGAAGTCAGAGGTCGCTGAAAAGTGTGCAATTTAGATTGGCAGCATAGATGAGAAGGTAGAAACACATGAGGGGGGAGGCACTGAGAAGCCAGGAACAGTGCGATTGAGTGATGAAGTTACACAAGTCTTGGAGGTTACACAACATTTGCACGGATTCTGTTTTTTTGGTGGGGCGGGTGGGGAAAGGAAGGATAAAAAAGTAAAGATTTTCAGTCACCTAGTTCAGCTGTTTTCAGCCTGTGGCCCCTGAACCACTGGTGGTCTGCAGAGAAGTGGCTGGGCACATGGTGCTGGCTCTCCTCCTATCAGGAGGCCTGTAGAAGCAGCTGTAATCAAGAAGAAGGAGGCAGCTTTGATGCAGCTAGTAGTGACTACTACTACATGAGAGGAACGAAGCTGTCCACAGGGACCAGTGAACCTGAAGTTGCCTGCAGGAGTAGAATGCTTGGGGAGACAGGCCATGCGGTATATCCAGGTGTGGAGGTGGACAAAGAGATCAATGCCTGGGCAGCATGTGCAGGGGAGACGGGGACCAGGCAAAGGAAGACAGGAAGGGGATGTATGCACAGAGAAGGAAGGGGAGAACAGAACAGAGGGGAGGGGGAGATGAAATTAAGAGTAAAACTGACAGTGGGATTAATTTTTTCAAATGAGACAAAACACTTATCACATTCAATACACCCAAAATACACAAATCAGTTTTGTCAAATTATTTTGCTGTGTAAACAATTGCTAGTTACCTCTGGGATGATGGGATTACAAATGGATCCTTGAGACACTCTCTCTAATATGTTGTCCATGCTGGCCTAGCAGTAAAAGATTTTCTACTGCATATACTCCTGTCAGATATTAATGAATTAATCCACACAATACTCCTGTATGGTATGCAAATATCTAGTTTTACTGATGGGGGAACTCACACCACAGAGAAATTAATCTTCAACAGAATGCTTCCATTCTGCTCATGCAGTCATTAGCTTTGGCACCAGTTAGTTGATTTTGGACTAAGAGGATGTGCCAAACTTTATCTGAATCACTTAACCTTGGTAGGCTATATTTCTCCTGGGCAAGCTAACATTACAATATAATTTGAAAGTAGAAAAAAAAAATGCTTCCACCTACTTAATCTAGTTTCAAAACGTTCAATTTTGTATTTTGAGAATATTATTTTGTACATTGTCATTAGAATAGAAAGACAAGAGCATTTTAAATTACTACTGGGTTAATAGCGATAGCCCCGGTTTGTTAAATAAATATAACAAGGCTTCAGTGCAAGTGAGCAATGCAAACATTATGTTGAGAGCAGTATGCAGAATTATCTAGAATTTAAATAGGCATTGGTATGATGGGGAAGCTGAAAATGTGTACATCTGACTTCATGTATCTGGCTGCAAAGTGCATCTAAACATTTTTTTTCCTCATTAAGCAATACTTTATGTAACTGCTAAAAACCAACATTTTGCACCAAATGCTGAATCACTTTCCATGGGCATGCAAAGCCTGTAATGCATCAGACCTGGAACTTAAATTGGGACCTGTCCTACAATGGTTATAATTGGCAAGGAAAGAATTTCCAGATTTTAAATATATTTATTAATACTACCTCTATGGCATTGGTTTATTAGAATGAACCCTAAACAATAGTTATTGATTAGATAGCACTTACATTATATAGTTTTATCATCTGCTTCTGTACCACTGGCCAGCCAGCAGAGGGAATATGAATTAATTAATAGTTCCAATTCTATCCACCATCAGTGGTACGGTGCCTACCCAGACTAGACCAACTCCAGAATATTTTTAAAATCGCTTTTAAATACAACAACGATTGTTCTCAGAGTTAAAATGTTACTGTTCTTAACTGAGGGCTGTAAAGCATTTTAGAACATAAAGCCTTATATGAGTTCAAAGTATGAATACTACCACACAATAACAATATTGGGGTGACATCTATTTCTACCATGGGCTTCACACTAGGAATAAATATGATCACAGGCGGTAAGCTGATCACATGACTGCTAGAGCAGCAAGTTTTGCTGGCTCTTCCCTCCTTGCATCTGGCCATGCCCTCTACTGTAGTCTGCTGCCTTCTTTAACCTGTTAAGTAGCACACAGGAGTTGCTTGTGACTTTGCAGTGAAGGAGGATGCTACCATCTACTTCTTTATTAATGACGTGGATGTAGGAATAAAGTGCATACCGATCAAATGTGCAGATGACACAAGGCTAAGGGGGGCTGCCAACACTTTGGAGGATAGAGCTAAAATTTAGAGAAATTTTGATAAATTGAAGAACTCAGCTATAGTTAATTAAATGAAATTCAGCAAAGACAAATGTAAAGTGCTACACTTAGGGAAGAAAAACCAAATGCACAAATACAGAATGGGGGATAACTGGCTTGGCAGCAACACTGCTGAGAAGGATCTGGGAGTTGTGGTGCATCACAACCTCAACATGAGTCAGCAATGTGATACTATTGCAAAAAAGCAAATGCAATTTTAGGTTGCATTAACCGAGTCATAGCATGCAAGTCATGGGAGGTGATCGCACCATTCTACTCGGTGCTGGTTAAGCTTCAGCTGGAGTACTGTATCCAGTTTTGGTCACCAGTGTATAGAAAGAATGTGGAGAAACTGGAAAGGATCCAGAGGCAAGTGACAAAGATGATCAAAGGGATGGAATGCTAGACATATGAGCAAAGGCTGACGGAACTGGGTATGTGTAGTTTGGAAAAGAAGAGAGTAAGGGGGGACACATGAAAGCGGTCTTCAAATACTTGAAAGACTGCCATGAAAAGACGGAAAAAAGTTGTTCTCTCTTGCTACAGAGAACAGGAAAAGAGGAAATGGATTCAAACTACTGCTTAGCAGATTTCAATTAAATATCAGGAAAAATTTCCTAACTATAAGAACACTAGGACAATGGAAGAGTCTGCCTAGGGAAGTTGTGGACACTCCTTCACTGGAGGTTTTCAAAAGGGGTCTGGATAGCCATCTGTCTTGGATGGTTTATATGCAACAAGTCCTGCATCTTGGCAGGGGGTTAGACTAGAGGACCCTTGCGGTGCCATCTAACCCTGTGATTCATATAGCCACCTTTTCCCCCAGTCCTATTTGCCTCTGATTTCTACTCTTCTCCTCCCTATTGAGCTGGGGCTTAGCCCTTTGCTTCTACAGACCTGGATTTAAATAAGGCTTTGATAAAAAATGAGCTGACATTGTTTTTCTCATTTTAGGCATAAAGGGATATTGGTGCACACTGCAAAACCACTGCACAAAATGGCAAGAATGTAAATCTGCACTCAGGCCGGTTTTGACACTTGCTAGATAAGGTAACAGTGTATGGCTAATCTCTGACTCTAGAATTCTGTGTCTAATAGCAGGGCCGGTGCAGCCGGACAGAGGAAACCTACACAGCTTCTGTCTGGGTTATGCCTGGCTCTCACCAGTTATGTCAGGTCTGTAATTTAAAAACTGAACTATAAAAGGTGGCCTTATGATTAATGTGAGAAGCCCATCAATAATTTCAGTTTACTTCGTAGAGCTTGCTGCGTAGTGTGACGCTTGGCTAGAGTGTTTCAGAGAAATTTGTCAAAATGGTGTGAGGCTTCACTTCCTGCTCTTCAACCCAGATTGTAAACACTTCAGGCTAACTACCGCACTCCCAAACACTTGACTTAAAAATGCAGGAAGAATTGGACGCTTCTTATTGTCACATGCCTTGAGAAAAACATACTCCGAGTAGCTACTTTCAGCTGAGAGAAAACTAATGAATTCCCCTGAATTTGTGGACTTTGTTGAATACTTGGAAAAGAGCAGAGTGATCTCACCCAAAGTAAGCACATGGCAGTGCTCTGGTAAATGTTGGTGTTTGAAAAGCACACCAGACATGAAGGCTGGCATTTTCCCTTTGCCTTTTCAAATACCATAGAGTAGGGTTTAAAATGTTATTAAAGAGCTAAAGTGATGGCTAAACAAAGTAGGCAGCTATAAAATCAAGGAGTGTAATTCTGTTATTGCTTTAATAGCATTACAGGCAAAGCAGGAAATCACACAGAGGAAAATGCACTTGATTTTAATTTGGAGCAGTACAGAGACCTATCTTGCATTCAAACTGAACCTTAACATGGACAAACTCATAGCCACAGTCCTCTGTGGTGTCACGCTTTTGGCTGAATTTGGCCGTCACTGTTTCCCCCATTTAAACAGAGATACGGGAGGATGAAACCATACAGAAAATGCTGGCTCTGCTGTACATCTAGTAATGCGCCAGTGGGAGAAATCTGTGTACTCCATTTACTGAAGTTTAATGTGTGACTAAGATACTTTAGTGGGAGAAGGGGGAAAAAGTCATTTTAAAAAACAAGTCCATCCCATCTTCAAAAAAACACTTAAGGCTTTAACGCAGAGTTTGGGTTTCTCTTGGGTTTAATTTTTCAACTTCTGGGGTTATTGAATTCAGGGGATTCTCTAGCTCAGGGCAGAGTGGTCAACATAGCACGTCTGGACTCTCTGAGCACTGGGTGCATTTCACAGCTGATGAGATGACTCCCAAAAGGCATCTTGAATTTATCCTGCCTTCATATTAACAAGCCCCCAAAGAGATCTTGTTTTACTGGATTTGGAAAGGATTTGGAGTGGGGGGGAAGGGTTGGTATCTGTGTTTAAGTAATGAGCTTTTTGTGGCTATTTCTCTCTGCAGGATCACTAAGAATTTATGCTTACAGTAGCATCCTGGTATTAACCGTGCTCTACAAATACAATGGACAGAACTGTTATTCCACTACATCCAAAAACTATCCTGCCAGACAGGATTAGTTTTGTTTCTGGAATACTGTGATTAAACGTCTGGGGTCATGAGAGCAGTGAGGTGATGGTAGAACTTTCTCACCAACTCTTCTCATGGGCAGGAGGGTCACTTTATAATGGGGCTGCTCCTTTCATGTGCACGAGTGTGTTCATATTGCAGCTTTAAAGAAATCTGGAGAGGATGCTCCTTTGGGACACAGCAGTGCTACTTCCTAATTAGACAGAGGGTTTGCTATTGAGAAGTGAATGATTCCGTCCCCACAGAACACATATATTGCTTCCACAGCATATATACTGCCTCCCAGCTGCTTTCGGAAAAAAGAGAGGCATGGGGGCATTACAACACTGCATGGCAGAAGCATTGTCATCAGGCCAGACGCCTACTTCAATTGCTTTCTGTGTTTTTCTTAAGACAATGAAAGTGAAAGCCTATTAGCTCCAACCTCAGCTATTGATTTCTGCTTTCAGTACCTAATTCTTGGCCCCCTGCCCTTCAAAGGCAATTGCACACTTACCTGTGGCTGTCTTGTCTCCAGCTTTCTGCCAGCCCTGCCCCCTAACCTTTACTATCTAGCAAATATTGACTACCATGGTACTCTATAGCAGTAACCAGCTTGGATCTTCTCTAATAAGTGTGTCTAGTGATCTCTGAAACCTTTCTTTAATGCTTGTGAGTTACAGGCCAGTGCACAAGGCTGGCCCTCTACCGAAATGCATTTGTTTCCAAACTAGTCTAGGGCTGAGTAGCTGAGGAAAGGGGCATGCTTACTCACCACAAAGGATAAATGCCAAGCCTACTGATGATGAAGACAACGGCAAACATAAGGAAGAGGAGGTCACTCAGCTTTTGACACTTGCAATAGTTTGCCATTTTGGCAGCCTGCAAAAGAGAGGGATGGAGAGTGTTTATTCCAGTTATGATGACAATTGCAAAAATCTTACACTGTGCATGAGCTGTGATGAGCAATTAAAATGCAAAGGAGCCAAATTTCGATCAAATACATCAAGATTCCCAGTGTTCTGCTATACAGTGACCTTGCTTCCTCTCTGCCCTGGAGTTGGTCTATTTCTTCAATGACAAAATCCAGCAAGAGTGCTCTCTCACCTCCACCCTTTCCCACCCAACTGCCTCTCCCACATGACTCCAATTTCAGACTCTCAGGTATTATTTCTAATCCCTTGATTTGTCCCCTGAACCTTATCCTTGTCCTCAGGCATCTCCCTCTGCTCCTTTCTCACAGCTTTCAAGTACACTACTGTTTCCCCAGTCTAATGAAACACCCCACTCCCCATTGACTGTATTTTCTTCTTCAGCTATTGCCCATCTCCCTCTTCCCCTGTGGTCTCCAACCTCCTTGGGCATCCTGTCTATAAATACTGCCTCAATTTCTTCATTTCTAACTCTCTCTCGAATGCCCAGCATTCTGGCTTCTGCCCCCTCCACTACACAGAGACTGCTCTGAAGGTACTCATAACCTTCTCCTGGCCAAGCATAAGGATCTCTTCTCTGTACTCCTCCACCTTGAACTCTTTGCTGCTTTTGACTGGGCCTATCTCTCCTTCCTGTTCCATCCATTCCTCACACTCCCCTTTCATGATTGTATTCTTTTAGATGTCATTGTACTTCTGATTGCTTCTGCACCAACATTTGATTGCTGCTTTTCTTTCATCTCCTGAAGTCTCCTGCATCATCCTGCACTCCCCTCCAATCCATACAAAGCACTGCTTCTAAAAGTAATCATCCTTGTCCAACATTCAGACTATATCCCTCCCTCCTCAAATCCCAGCACTGGTTTTCTTTTGCCCTCTGCATCAGAGTCTTATTCTCACTTTCAAGGTGCTGTACTCCTCCACCACTGTCTTAATCCCAGCTCTCATTTCCTCCCTGCTGCTTTTGCTTCTTGCAGCTTGCTGTCCTACACATACCTTTTGGATGCTTCTCCCACTCATCTTTGTGAATTCTTGTATGCTGGCTCTTAAGCCTGGAACACCCTCCTTTTCCCTGTGTACAAAGCAACCACTTCTACATTCAAACCCCTCCTTAAAATACTTTTCTTGCCTGACACTTATCAACACTGATAAAGAGAAAGAAAGTGTGTGTATAAATATATATAAAGATATTTGCATTATTCTGAGATTGTTCATGTATCTGAACAAAATTGCCTATTTTAGAACATATGCTTCTTGAGGAAGGGACAATCTCTTCCTCTACACTTTACACTGCACATACTGATGCCTCAATAAATGATAAATAATAGTGCAGCAAGAGCCTAATTCAATGCCCACTTTAATCCGTAGGAGCCTTTTCATTGGCTTCTATGGGCACTGTATCAGACTCCTACATTTTTAAATATGCATAAGGCCCAGGCTCATTAACATAGCAATAACAGTGAGAAAAACTGCCGCATGTATTGATTTAAAATCCTACGCGGAATGCAGAAATAAGTTCAGATAATTTCTTGAAAGAGTGAGAAAGGCAGCACTGTTAGCATCATGACACTGAACCTGAAAAGTGTGAAACATTCACATTAAACAAACACTGCAGTTCAAGTTCTGAGGTGACCCTGAATAATCGGGTGTTTGCATAACTTCAGTGGTTTTTCCATTTGTATTTAGAATGTATAGGTGATTTGTTGGCTTGCAACAAACAAACTAGGAAACTCAGGGGATACTGAAGAAAGCCCCCAGCTCTACCAGTCTACACTAGAGCTATTTCAGTGTAGACTGAAATAAGGCTTTGATACTACCTAAATGATATCAATGAATTCATTCATGTCTGTTATTCAAAGTCATATTTCATGGCTGATCTTTAGGTTAAAGAAATGTTACCACTTTAGATATCAGCATATAAAATACCAGAGTTTTTACAATACAATGATTTTTAGACTGAAAGTCCAACTAGGTAGCAGGACCATATCTCCAAGGCAGGCTAGAATAGAATTTGGTTTTCTATAGTTTTATATTTATATTGCTGTACCACTTTGTGCTGAGATCATGCCAGATTTCAAACTAAGCAGGGATGAGCTGAGTCAGTACGTGGATGACAAATCTGTAGAGAACACCGTTGTGCTGCAGAAAGTGGTGATGGTGATTTGTTAGATAGAATTTGTCCATCTGAGTCAGTAATGAGCAAAATAAAGTATGGAGATGATTTATGATGCTGGAGGCACTTGCTTTTGGAAGTCAGTCACTTAAAACTAAGGCCCTGGGCACTTGTGGTCATTAACAATCCCTTGACACTTTCCATAAGAGTAGGCACAATGCAGGTAATTATATTCTCCTAAATTTCCCCTGCAGCGTCAATATGGTGTATAAATATTCTTCTTCACTTGCTGTCTGAAAATGGTAAAACAGCTGCTGTTTTCTATCCTAGTGATGATTGAGTTTCATATATAACCTCTCTTCCAAGGCCACTGTGAGATTGTAAGGGCTTGATTTTTAAAACCCCTGGCTCTTTTTTTTTTTTGGAGTTACAATTTTGTGAGTGTAACTAGAGTGTAACTTTTATTATTGGTTAACATGCACAGTTGAACTATCCCATACAACATTATAGATCTGATCAAGAACCCCGTCTTTCGGAGGAAAGAGCTTTCCAGCCAAAGTTCAGAGGAGTGGGTAAGGGTTCCTTTAAAAGGGTATAATCCCCAGACATCTACCTAACTTACTGTTCTTATAAATCAGATAGCAAACTATCTACCTACCCTCACCTGTGCTAGAGAATATGCTACACAGGAGGCCAGATTTTTAAAATCAGGCTCTCATGTTTGTAGAGCGCTTCAATGATTCTCAGATGAAAGAAGCATAAAGGGTTGTTATTAAAAAGTAGCTACAGACAGGGCCCCATCTACTACATGGCGAGCAAGACCTAAATCCTGCTTTCTGGGCATTCTGAGGAAGTAGCCCAGAAATTCTGGAAGTTTCATTTCAATTAAAAAACAAAATACAATTTTTAAATGAATTAAATCTGAAAATAAGCAATAGAATATGTGCAGTGGCCCTTTCCTGATTTATTTTGATAATTAATTCAATTTATTTTATACTATCCCATCTTTCTGCATTTTCATATGCCAAATAATTTGCCTTGACAACATATAGCTGTGTTGAAGGTGTCAAGGGACAAGCTGCAGGTTCTGGTAGGTGACTATAACTTAGTTGGGGCTTTTGGCCATGTTGTGAGATGGGAGACAATCTAGGATCAAGAGATAAACATATTTGCTAGATGTTTCTGCTGAAACGATTGGCCGTTAATATTCTGACATATCTTCAGACTTCAGCCCTCGCAACCCATTGAGATGAATGGGGCTGTTCACACCTCTCAGATCTATTGTTTTAGACTTGGATCCTGCAGAACAATGCAGTGGCAAAGATGACAATTCCACAGCACAGTTTTGTGGCCTCTGAGTCATAGAGTTCAAAATATTATAAGTTATCAAAGAGCTATTTACAATCCAAAATTATATACCAACAGTGTAGTAGCTATACAGGAATTAGACACGAGACACTTTACTCAGCAGTAGCTCTCATGCAACCCTTGGATATCATAACAACAGAGGGAATTGTTTGGCTTGGACACAGAGTTTATTCTCTGTTCTCTTTGAAAGCTGTCCTGGGAACTGTACTTTTTCTTACAGTGCAACCAGAATTTGACAGAAAAGGCCACAGTTTAACATGTCATCTAAAGGATGATGCCACCTATATTAGAGCAGTATAAAACTAACACATTTATTTTCACAAATGTGCATTAGAACTGAAAGTTTGACAGTAATTCATGAACTTGAGCAAAGAAAGGGCACATTTTCAAAGGTGTTTAGGTGTTTAAAGATATAGATAGGTGCCGAGTGGGATTTTCAAGTGTACTTAAGCAGGTTAGGCAACCTAACTCCCATTGGTAAGTTAGATGCTTAACTCCAAATGAAATCAAGTTAGGCCCCTATGTTTTCAGGCACTTCTGAAAATCCTACTAGATGCCTAAATACCCTTGAAAATCTGTCCTGAAATGTCCATTTTCCACCAACGGGCACCAGCATTTTGCAGTGGAAGTGTCAAAAACTCTTCCACTCTCAGACATATTTTTCCATTGGGCATGCACCATTATGAATTTGTCCCTAATAGAAAGCCAACATTTTTGCAGCCATAACGTAATTTTGTGGCAAAACAGCCTGTGGAAACTGCTTTTCATTTCTGCATATCAGAGGTGAAAATAGCAAATGCTTTGCTGGCCCATCAAGGCAAGACCTTATACCAGCTTTTCCTGTGGTGGGATTTGTTTTCCCCTGAACAGCCCTTCCCTTAGTACTGCTTTGTAGTCGGCAGCAATTATCAGTTTGAGTTCATTGGTACAGAATTGGAATAATGACCTTCTGGCTTAGAAGCAAGCCAATTCAGTCATATTGACACTTGCAACAAATGCTTTTCTGGTGTTAAGCATGGTTCTCTTCCCTCATATTTTAGGTTGGATTTAGTATCGCCACTTAGTTTAGATCACATGGCTTGAGCAGAAAGACAGTTAAAGTATGTGCTTCATGGAGACATTTATTAAATGACAATGGTTAAAATTTAAAAAACCAAACAAATCCCAACACTTTTGCTGAATGTTTTGTGTCTGTCATGCCAGGATATCAGCAATTTCTATTTAATTGTCTTAGAAAAATTAGAAAGTGACTGGATTGTACAATCAAGCCCCCAAAAAAGTATCTTTGTCTTTAGGTTACAATTTTCACCAGTTGAACAATATGGCCTATAAGTATTATCTTTTAAGTATTTGGGTAATACCTTTCAAGTATTTGGGTGATCTCCAATAGATTTTACGGTGCCCAGAGCATTGGTGGCTGTGAAACAAGCCGTTTCAAAGGTGGTTTTTTGAGGTGAGGGTAAGAGAAATGGGGTCACTGCTGATGAATTCATGGCTACATGGATCCACCAGCCATTGCTCAAACAGGAATATGTTATGTAAATTCATAAACATTTCTAACTTACTTACAAGGCTGGATTCTCCACTGCCTTTCACCTTGTGTAGTCAAGTGCAGTGATACAAAATAAATTTACGCCACCAAACCAGAACCAGCAGTTTAGACCCACTTTCTACTCACCTTATACAGGTGTATATGACTTCACAAGGTGCAATGCTGTGGAGAATATCGCCCACAGTGTGGATGAGGTCAAGACAGTCTTGTCTTATAAAAGCAGTTGCAATTATCCTGTTATAAAATACCATTTTAGATAAATAAATGCTAAGGGCTCTGATCCTGATCTGCAACCAAAGCGTGCTTGCTGTAGCTCAGGGGCATGGGTTCAAAGGTAGCTTTAAACCTCTTTTGTGATCTTCTCATCCACAGGGCATACTGATGCAGGTCCAAATCCTGGCATAAATTAGAGCAGCCTGACAGCTGTCACTTACACTGGTTGCCGACAGCTCTAAGGATATGTCCACAAAGCAATTTAAGTCCGGGTCTGAGCGCAGGCTCAAGCCAAACCTCCCTTGCGTCCACACTGCAAACGTGCTAGCCTAGGGCTCAGACCAAGGGTCCCAGGACCCTGCAGGTCTGGGGGTCCGAGCCTGTCTTAATCTGGGACCTAGGGTCTGAGCCCTATTGCTTTCCTATGTGCACATGGCCCAGGCTTGATTTGGGTCCCGAAAGTCCTTTGGATATATCCCAGAGTTCCTGGTGGCAGAGGAGCAGTGCTGCAGGCAGTCAGCACAGGTGGCTGGAAGCACCCATTACTGCCTGGCTGAGCACACTCCCTGTTCCTGCTCCAGCTCCTCCTTGCTGCTGTGCGGAGCTTGCCCAGAGCAGGGAATGAAATGGGAGGTGGCTCCCGGCCACCAGAATGTTGGGAGTCATCCCTCCCCTGGCCGTGCTGAGCCGGGAGCTCTGCTGCTTCCCCTCCCTGCAGGCTGGCACTTGGTCCTCACTCCGTTCCCTGGCCCTTGCTCCGGTGCCCCCCACCCTTCCTAGAGCTGCATGTGCAGAGGTACCCAGGCAGTGTGCGCTTTGAGGGTGGTGAGTGGGAGCCAGCCCCCAAACTTCCCTGGAGTTCCCTTATCTCTGCCTCCCAGGGTGTGGCAGTGGCAGGGATAAGGGATTCCCAGGGGGTGCTGGAGCACACTGCACCCCAAGTCCTGGGGAGCACTTCACCGCTCTGTAGCCAGCAGCAGCCAGGCTGGAATGTGGGGGGGTTTTTCCTCTGAAACCGATGTTTTATGTCCAACTTCAAAACAAACAGACAAAAACAAATAAAGAAACAACCAAAAAAAAAAAAAAACCCTTCATTGAACATCCCATTTTTAAAATTAGGAATTGCAAAGCTTCATTTTACTAGTTTGACAGCCCTGGAGACTGATGTCCTAATTAGCCTCAGAACAGGTGCGCATGGACATTTTCCTGCCACTGTGACTCAGTCTAGGGCTGGAGAGCCCAATTCTCAGATTAGATGGTAGTTCAGTATAAAGCCTTCTCAAACCGCCGTCCTTCTACTGAGGCCTGGTCTACACTGCCAGCGAAATTTGGTGGCAATGGACGGGAGTTACGTAAGCTACGCAGAGTAGCTTGCGCAACTCCTGTCGACTTTGTAACTTCCGTTTAGCGTGCCATCTCCACTGCACTGCGCAGATGGGAAATGAGTACCCGTCGACACAGCGCTATGCTTTTTGGGGAGGTGGTTTTATTAAATTGACTTCTGGATCAATTGAGCAGGTCTTCACTTCCGCTCAGTCGATCCGGATAAATTGATCTGATGATGGCAAATTTGTGTAGACATACCAAGACAGCCACCCAAGGAGCTAATTATGCAGTTTATGTACACATGTGCTCCTTACGGGACCTGAGTCCCATCAATAGCATCATCACAGACAGGAAACAGGTTGGGCAGTATCAAAATCCTACACTGCAACACATTTGTAGGGCTCAAAGAGTTGATAACGAGGTGGAGTGGGGGTTGTTTTGCTAGACACTCTGGGATAGGGTTACTTGGGTCTGTGCATTGCAGCGTGGACGCCAGAACCCTAGGTTCACGTATGGGTAAGAAAATTCTTAACCTAGAGTTAAAATACAACGTAGACACTCAAGCCCAGGTTTCCCTGACACAGGTCAACTGACTTGAGTCCTCACTAACCTTAGGATTACATTGCTGTGTAGACATAGCCTACGGGACCATTGGAACAGCTGGAGATCAGCTGGGCATAAAGGAACTCTTACCATGCATTGTTCTCCCTGACTGCACTCTTAATACTGATGACTAGATGCAAGGAGAAGCATAGGATCTGCTACAATGGATCTACAACACCTCAGGATTCCTACCCACAGTGGGTAGATAAGACATCTTTAGGCACAAAGGTAACATACAGCGTGTGGTTCTTTTAAAAGGTGCATTACACTTTTGGCAAGAAAAAATA
This sequence comes from Emydura macquarii macquarii, assembly GCF_026122565.2. NCBI lineage: Eukaryota > Metazoa > Chordata > Testudines > Chelidae > Emydura > Emydura macquarii. The sequence continues at coordinate 76,946,852 of NW_027131390.1, forward strand.
GGATACCATTTTATGAAAGATGTATGCTAATGGTAATCATTGTTTCTATTTAGAATAGCCTCTGTCTTAGGACAGGACTCCCTTGTGCAGGCAACATAGGTAGGATTGTACCCCTTCTGTCTGCTTGTTAACAGAACATAGCATACCCAATACAATTAGTATGGTTGATTGACTTTTTGTATCGGATAGATCCTGATGGAACATGAACATGAACAATCTCACCTCCAGCAAAATGTCAGCTGCATCATGAAGACACAAGGTCAGGGATCCCACTCGTGTCAAATTGGTTACATATGAAAAGGTTATCAAAATGACTGTTACAATGTGATGCGTAAACATGATGCTGAAATCCTAGAGTGACAAGAAGAAGAAGAAAACACAGTGAGAAATGGTGCAGCAGAATCAGAATCTTTACACAAATGGTGGGTGATTTTTAAAGTTTAAACTCAGGATCAGAGGTTACAATACTCAAAAACCCTGCATAATTCTTTTAACTTAGTGCACATTAAATACACATAATTATGCCTTTAATTTAAATTGAACAAAACAGTTACTGTATATAAAGCAAATACAAATAAATTATTAAGAGTTATGTAACATTTCTATTTCATAGTTCATAGTAAATAAATCTAATGAAGTAAAGAGCTTTTACAGCCAAAATTACTATTAAAAGGCCTATGTGCACACATCTCAAATTACACAATTTTTCTTATGTTCTATCCATCTTACAACATGCAGAACAATGCAGTCCAAAATCACTCATGTGCAAAAGTTCAGACACTGTTACAAGCTTTGAGTACACCTATAGTAGGAACAGAAACACAAACACAGGTTTATATTGTATTAAAGGCATCTCACAGACTGCTCCCTGATACAGATCCTCAGATCTCCTAGCACTGAGGATCCCATTTCTAACTTTTTAAAGAAACTGCTTCCTCTTTCCCATTCAACATGCGGTCACAGGATGGGGTGGCCCTTTAAAGGAATCAGCTGCTGCTGTGAGGCTAAGGATCAGGTGATAGCTTGAAGATCACCTAGTCTTCTTAAGAGCCAGCAAGTATCTCAGTTGCTGGTGAGAAATGCAGAAAGGCTCCTACACAGGAGGCCCGGGATCAAGAGACAGAACTCAGTTCATACGTGATTTCCAGGTCAATGGCTTGTGGAGTGTAATCTTGCAAGGAGCAGACTAGAGGAAGAAGGGAGGAAGAGCGGCTCACCTCAACTCCTAGGCAGATGGCCTATGGAGTGCAAGAGCTGTGGGAAAGTGATAGGCTCCTGCAGATGACCCCAGATCAGAACAAAAGGACTTGACTGAGACGTTGAACTAGTGTTAATAAGTTTTATTTTGAGGAAATAAAAGCCACACTCTGAAGAAAAGGACTGGAATTGTGCAGTGAGAGAGTGTTTTTGGTGCACGGGTTGGGAAGACAGGCCACTGGCTTACACATGCTAACATGAGTGTCAATGAGAATGCAGGCACTTTCCACATACTGTCATCTCTTGAGTCTCCAGGATCTCTCAGGGACCTAGACCACAATTTGAGGAATCCTCTGCTCTAGGATGCCTGTTCTTGGCCTCCTCAACAAATACAGCAACTTCCAGTTCATGGCAATAGTATATACATGGTAGTGATGTGGATAGGTTCTGCCAGTGCCCCTCCCACTTTCAATTGCTCAACTGGGATGATTTAGTTGGGGTTGGTCCTGCTTTGAGCAGCGGGTTGGACTAGATGACCTCCTGAAGTCCCTTCCAACCCCAATCTTCTATGATTATATGATTCTAACTCCTGGATTGAGGAAAAGGAGGAGAACATGAGTAGCAAAGGAGTCCACAACCTCACCTCCTCTGCTTGGAAAGTTCTTCCTTTTTCTTTATAAAATTATAAATATTTTATTTCCTCTTCCAAACAAGCCCTGATTCTCCATTGCCTTGCATCTTGAGCAGTCATTTATAGGCGCACAAAGTGATCTTAAACCCACTTTTCACAGGTATAAATGTCCAGAGAAGAAACAGAGGGAAGAATCTGGCCCATAGCATCAGAGCAGCAAACAGAACACAAGGAGCCTGATTCCAGTCACCACCTCTGAAAAAACATCATGATGTTGGCTCACATGGAAGCAATGACATCAGTGCTAACATTTGCTTTATGTAGATTCCAGGCATTAATATGACCTCATTCTAATATTAACTGGATTTGAGTTTTGTTTGTACCTTGCTGTACAAGTAGCACATACAGAATGATCTAAAACATCTGCAGCACATTCTTCCTTGAGAAGTCTCCCTATTATTAACAATGATAGGATACTGCTCCCTGTTCTCCACTTCACTGGAAAACACTAAGTGCCCTGGGTGGCACACCATCTAGAACTGGATATCACTAGTAAGTCCACCATGAAGCTGAAAAATAATGCTAAAGGAAAAAAAATGTGTATCGTAGTTTGATAATAGTTTTGGGAGGAAGAGATACAAGCTTGAATTGGTTATGGATTTAAAAAAAACCAACATTATGGTCTCCAACATTAAGGCTGCTGATGGGAGCACAGTGAAATATATTCAGCAGTCATCTCTGCCTTAAATTTCAATTTCTTAAGACAAAGAGAATATGAAGTAAGAAAAGCAGGATTAAATGTTGCTCTGCATTCCAAGGTCTTAATGATCAAAATAGACAAAAATGGTCTGTCTGTCTCACAGTCAATACCAGTCCAGATATTTAGGGCCAACCACCTGGTAATTTAAGCCTACTATGACCAAAATAGCCCAGGCTGCAACCCCCATTACGGGAGGAGGCCCATGTTAAAAGTTTGTACTGGGCCCGAAAAAATTATGCTTGTGCCCTGCCTCAGGTATGGAACTGCCTTTTGATTTTACTGGTAATGGCTATTAAGTTAGCACATACTCAATCCAAATGCTGAGGTAAGCCAAGCAGCAAATCATCTCTGTTTTGTAGCTGCCACATCCATGCTTGTAAAAATACTAGATTTTTCAGTTCCTTTTTGGAACTCTTTAAGGCATTCTTGACAATATGTATTGTCTGTCAGTGGCCTTAAGATTCTTGGACACCAGCATTCTTTATTTATGTAACTACGTATGGATCTGCTGTCCAGTGGACTACTTCCTTCACGTAACTCCCTCTTTCTCTCGCTCTTTAAAATGTTTTATCTGTTTTATTCTCTTTTCATATTATATAAGAAGTCCTGGGTTGTACCACAAGAAGGTTGGAATGGGACCTTGGGTTTGTGGCCTGGTTGGATCCCCATTCTCACCGGGGAGTTGGCCCTGCCACAGTGTTTGATCTGCCAGCAGGAATCCACTCAACTTTTGCAAACATACAGACACTGTGGGGGAGCTTTCACAGTACCATCAGTGGCCACTTTGCCCCTGTCTTAGACCTAGATGACACAACAGTAGAACAGTTCTAGCCAGGAGTGAGGAGGTTTTAGGGATGAGCCCATATCAAAAAAGGAAAGCCTGGGTGATATCAGAAACTGACTATCAAGAAGAAAAATGGAAGAATAACAAGACCATCTGAAATCTGAGCATAGCACTGAGCAAAATAACAAATACAGACATCTCAATGAGGAACTAAAATGAATGATCAAAAAGGCTAACAAAAACTGGCTTGAAAGACCACATGAAGAGCTGAAAAAAATCTTTTAAAGAAGCAATGCAAGAGGGCTTTTTCAGAGAGTTAGATTACTATCAAGATTAACACCTGTAACAAGTCAGCTAAGCAATGCTCAGGGGAACTATATAGTAAATCAAGTCAAAAGGTTAAAACATGGAAGGAATATTTTCATCAGCTATTGAATGTGAATAGTTGAATTGCCCCAGCTATTCTTGAGATCATGAACTGTGAAGGTAACAATGAAAAAGAACGCCACAGATTGAAAGCAGAAATTGAAGTTGTAATTGGGTCCCTGAAAAACAACAAGGGACTGGTCCAGATTGTATACTGTCTGATGTGTTACAATATGGCAGAAGAGCCATGGACATGCTCCCTTACAAACTATTTAAACTCATTTGGATGAAGGGTGAAGTCTCTGAAGCCTGGCAAAGCTTAATCATTGTACCTCTCTTTAAGAAAGATGACCTGACATTGCAATAACTACAGAAGAATAAGTCTTATAAGCATTTGTAGCAAGGTATTCTGTAGAGTAATTTTCAGCCAAATGAAAAGAAGAGCAGAGGAAATCCTTTCTGAGTCCCAAACTGACTTTTGACTGGACGTTCCACCATAGATCAGATCTTTGTTTTTTGTCAAATCTTGGAGAAACACAGAGTTCCGCAAATCCCCGTTATGCTCATTCATTGACTTTAAGAAAGCATTCGACTCTTAGCAAAGAGGCTCAATGGAAAGTATTTAAGTGGTACCGTTTTAGCAGCAAGCTGAGGCCGCATAGCACAGCATGGCAAGCAGTAAGAGCCAACAGTGTGCTGAAACAGTGGTTTGAAGTGAAACCTGGATCAAACAGGGATGCATACTTAGTCCAGTGCTTTTTGTTTTATACTTAGAAAACGTCTTGTCCAACTCCCTTAATAACATTGATGAAGGCTGAGTGATATCACAGCAAATTATCAATCACCTTAACTTTGCAGACAATATTGTAATAATAATGCCTATGGAGGAATACAACCAAGAAGCAGCAAATAATCTGTACAGACCAGTCAGTGAATGAGGCTGAATGAACAAAAGACTAAACTAATGGAAACATCAAAAATCAAGAAACAGGCTAACTAGGCATTAACGATGTAGACATCGAACAAGGGGACAGCTTGCTACTTGGATTTCACCACAACAACTGCTATGGACAATCCACAATAACTGCTATGAAAGTGACATTAACAAGCTGATAGCTACTGTCAGTGGAACATTGGCATGCCTGAATAAAAACACCTGGAACTTAAATCAGTGCCCATAACAGCGAAAACCAGAGTATATACAACACTCATTGTACCCACATTAATTTATGGTTGCGAAACATGGGTATTGATAAAGCATTTGGAGAAAAGGCTGCAAACATTTGAAATATGGTGCCAGTGCTGCTTACTAGGTGAGAAAAGGCTAGACAGGCCAAGACATGATGACCTCTGTAGAAGGCTGAAAGCACAGTGTATGACTACAAACATCAAATGGCACCAACAACAATGGTTTGGCCATGTTGCTAGAATAATCCCATGCTGACTGCCTAAAATTGTTCTCTATGGAAAAGCGCATGGTGAGAGAGGCCATGGATATCCAAAGACAGAGTGGTATAACATTGTATATAAAACCACCCAGACAAGCCCCTGACAGACTCAAAAGACAACTCAAAACAGACATGGATGGAAGCTCCTCATAACCTCAGCCCTACCCAACTTTGACCTTGCTGAAAGGAGATGATAATGACTATGTTATACACACTCTATGGGGCTTCTTGGATCCTTTACTCTATACGTCAAATTTTACTATCATTTACATGCAAGCAAAAGTCAGATCACTGAGGATTTTGACATTCTGCAAGGGCAGGATTTGGCCCTGTATTTGCTTCTATGTTTGTGATTTTAAACTTCAGAAAATGTAATTAACAAAATAGCTTGTATTCTTTGTAGAACTGATCCAAAACATCACAGAGAATATATTTTTGCAGCGTGTTCTCAAGGGAGGAACCCTCTCTGAAATTTGTTTCCCTGTTGATCACACAGAATGCAAGTCCAAGGATGTTTAGGGTCCTCATGCAAGGCTCACGTCTGAATTCAGGCCTTTCCCTGATTGGTGAGTGGAGGCTGAGAAGAGATTGTGACTGGGGGAGTTCATTTTATTTGGAACTTTTTGTTGCATAGCTTGTACCATCTACACACAGAGAACCTTTCTGATGGAGGCATATTTATACACAAGTAAATAAAATAATATTTTTAACACCAAAAGATAGTTTTTAAATTGTGTATGTACAGAAACCATTTGTATTCAATGAAACACTCTGGAAATGAATTGTACTGTGTGAACTGTGGCATATTGAGTGAAAGGGTCATTCATTAGTGAAACTGAGCCGTATTTCCACACGAACTGCCCAAAAGTTCACTCAGATACTTTGGATTTCACCAAGTCAGACTATTTCTTTCCTTGAGGTTTCCAAAGAGGCCCTCTTAAGTTATGTTTGAGTTGTCTTAGACATAGGACAGCAATAGTGTGGTGAATTAAAACAAGCAAACAAAACATATTGAAGGAGCTAGAGGATATTTCCTACTGGATTAATGATGGAATTTTCCTAAGTGCCCAAGTGACTTGGGAGCTCACATACCACTGAAAATCAGTAGGACTTCTGCTCCTTTGTCATCTGGGTGTTTCTCTATATCCGTCTATTCATTGAGCTTGCTCCATTAATATAATATATTACGGATGTTTTGGGGAAGAAGAATCTCACCTAGTTTCAAGGCTTCAATCATAACAGTTGTATCCTAGTCACCCAAGGTCTAGAAGATCAGTAAAGCCTGCATTTTTTCTCTCAGACTAAATACATCACTATGATTCTGCCTCCCTTCAGCAGGGCATGCAGAGAGTTCCAAGGTCTAAATATCGACATCAGGAACAGGCTGCTAATGAAATATGGTTATAAACTTTCCATAAACATAACACGCTATGCAAGATAATTAGCAGCTACAGGCTTTGTTTCAAGAAATAACTACTAAGGCATTTCTAATCACTCTAGACTATGACACCACTGCTGTGGCATTCAAAACTTCTAAAAAAGAAACCCAAACTTATATAAATAATTCATTTTCTCACTGTTGAAAAAATAGCAACAGATTTTTCAGGCTGAGAACTGGAAATCTGCCACCTATAAATTGCCATGAAGTACTCCTATATTGTCATGTATTGGGTGGTAAACCTCCCATTTTTTCTAACCAAGCAGCACATCTATCTTCTAATATTCATTAGCTACCCCTTATAAAAATAGCAGTCACAAAAAGTGACATAATCAACAGCAGCTATAGGTCACAGAATCCCACAAGAGAAAGTTTTAGAAAATGCAATACCAAATTTGCTTCTCACAGGAAGTTTCCCATTGGCTTGTTTCTTAGTGAGACTTTTTGATTTAGTGTCTGGACTATTTCAGAGGATTTTAGATACTGTAGTCTTTGATGATGGAATATTCAAATTGTAGTGACTTCATAACTAACCAACACTCACTTGATGGTATTTCTTATATCAGGATCAACAGTGTATGTATTATAACTCACACTATTGGTCCGACCCTTCCCTTACCACTTTTACACCAGTATGACACCATTGGCTTCAGCAGACTAACACCTGATTTACACCAAATTAATGGAGTCTGAGGCTCACTGTGTAATCATTTGGGAACAGAAAAGATGGTATAAAGGCTGTAATTGATGCAAGATATTTCCTTGGTAGGTCTCAGGGTTTAAATGCTATTATCATTTTTGGTTTTCGGTATCTGTTTAAGAACTAGAGGGGTAACCGTGTTAGTTTGTATACAGCAAAAACGAGAGTTCTGTAGCACTTTAAAGACTAACAAATTTAATTTCTGCAGGCATAAGCTTTCGTGGGTTGTAACCCACTTCGTCAGATGTAAGGAACAGAAATCATATAGGAGGCATATATATACATATCCAAGGGAAGTAACAACAATGGGGAAGGTGGATGAAAGCAAAGTCCATTTAGTTAGAGTAGTTGAGGCCTAGTCACAACCACTAATTAGGAGGTGAGAATGTGTGATTAGTGGCAATTACTTCTTGTAATGAGATAACCATTCCAAGTCCCGATTCAGACCCAGTTTGATTGTGTCAGGTTTGCAGATGGTTTCAAGCTCAGCAGTTTCTCTTTGAAGTCTGTTTTTAAGTTTTTTTGTAGGAGTATAGCAACTTTCAAGTCAGTGACAGAGTGTCCTGGGAGATTGAAGTGTTCTCCGACTGGTTTATGGATGTTATTATTTTTTATGTCTGATTTGTGTCCATTTATTCCTTTGCGTAGTGACAGTCCAGTTTGGCCAATGTATATGGCAGAGGAGCATTCCTGGCACATGATGGCATATATTACATAAGTAGATGTGCAGGTGAATGAGACTCTTATGGTGTGACCAGTCCTAACCACATCAGCCACATCTAGCACCCCCTGCAGCACAGCACAGCCAGCTCCCCCTCCCTCTCAGTTCCTTCTTGCTAGAACTCCGACTGAGGGAATGGAGGGTGGGTGTGGAATGGACATGAGCAACACATCTCGAAGAACAACAGTTACAAGGTAAGTAACCGTTCTTTCTTCTTTGAGTACTTGCTCCTGTCCATTCCCAATTTAGGTGACTCACCAGCAGTGTCTCTGGTGGCAGGCAGGAGTTCATGGAGGTGACACTTGAAGCACCACTCTACCAAAGCCAGCATCATCCCAAGCTTGCTGTGTCAAGGCATAGTGGGACGTGAAGGTATGTACTGATGACCAGGTAGCCACCCTGCAGATGTCCTGGATAGAGACATGCATTTGGAAGGTCGCAGATGACAGCCCACTCAACGAGAGTGCAGGCTTCAAGGACACCAGAGGCGCGACTCTGGCCTGCTCATAACAGGCTTGGATGCAGGCCGTGATCCACTTCGAGATATGCTGTGAGGAAACTGGCAGCTCCTTCAACTAGTCCGCAACTGCCACAAAGAGTTGCGTTGAACGACTAAAAGGTTTGGTTCTGTTGATGTAAAATGCCAGGGCCCATCTTACATCGAGAGAATGCAGGCACCTCTCTTCACTGGAGCTGTGAGGTTTGGGACAAAAGACAGATAGGAAAATATCCTGGTTAAGGTGAAAATGAGAGACCACCTTCGGCAAAAAGATCAGGTGCAGGCGTAGTTGGACCTTGTCCTTATAAAACACCGTGTAGGGTGGTTCTGATGTTAATGCCCTGATCTCCAAAACTCGCCTGGCGGACATAATAGCCACCAGGAAGGTGACCTTCCAGGACAGGTACATAAGGGAGCACAAGGCCATGGGTTTGAAGGGTGGACTGGTGAGGTTGGAAAGGACCAAGTTCAAGTCCCACTGAAGAGATGGCTCTTTTATTGATGGGAAAAGCCTTTCTAATCCCTTAAGGAACCGGGCCGTCATTTCATGCAAAAAGACTGTTCTACCTTCCACCAAAGGGTGGAAAGCAGATATGGCCGCTATATGGACCTTGATGGATGAGAAAGCCAATCCCTCTTGTTTCAAATGGAGCAGATACTCCAAAATTGTTGGGATCATTGCCTCTGTCAGGGACACGCCACGTTCGATCACCCAGCAGGTGAAGTGCTTCCACTTAGGTCGATCTGGTTGATGGCTTCCTGCTTTCCAAGAGCACAGGCTGAACTTGGGTTGAGCAGGCTTGGTGCTCCTGACTCAGCCATGGAGCATCCGTGCCGTCAAGGAGGTCAACTGTGGGTGGAGCAGGCAACCTTGATCTTGAGACAGGAGGTCCAATCACAGCAGCAGGGTCCAATGCCTTGGTCCCACCAGCTCTAGAAACATTCTGAACCAATGTTGTTGGAGCCATGCTGGTGCTACAAGGATGATCTGTGCCTTGTTTTTCTTCATCTTCAGGAGGACCTTGTGGATCAGAGGTATTGGCAGGACGGCATACAAGAGACTCCCCGATCAGGAAAGGAGAAAAGCATCAGTGATAGAGCCTGCAGTCAGTCCATGATGGGAACAGAAACAATGGCACTTCCCGTTGGTCCTGGTGGCAAAGAGGTCACTTGGGGATTGCCCCACCTTTGGGAGATGTTACCTCTGGATGGAGGGACTACTCGTGGTGAGAGCAGAAGGACCTGCTGAGACTGTCTGCCAAAGAGTTGTTGATCCCCAGGAGATCAACTGCTATTGGGTGAATGTTGTGATTGATACAAAAGTCTAAGAAGTGCCTGGCCTCTTCGCACAGGACTGGGGACTGGGCCCCACCCTGTCTGTTGATATAGTGCACGGAGGCCGTATTGTCCGTGAGTATCTGCACCACCTTATTGGCAAGATGTGGTAGAAAAACTGCACTGGCTAGATGAGTTGCCCTGAGCTCCTTGATATTGATGTGCAACCGCAGTTCCCCCGAGGCCCATGTGCCTTGGGTCTTCAGGGAACCCATGTGAGCGCCCCATCCGAGGTCCGAGGCATCAGAAATCAGTGTTAGCAACAGCTGGAGTGCTTTGTAGGCAGTCCTGAGAGAACGTGACCTGGACTCGATCACCACACCAGGGAGATAAGTATTTTTGGAGGGATTCTAAGTATCCTGTTTAGGTGGTGCCTGACTGGAGAATACACTGATGCCAACCATATTTGGAGGTGTCTGAGATGCAGTCTGGCCTGAGCGACCATGTAGATGCAGGCCGCCATATGGCCCAGGAGGCTGACATTGCTGTTGTGAGGGGGTGAGTTGAAATGTGGGTTATAATATCTGTTATTGCTAGGAATCTTTCCTCTGGAAGGAATGCTCTGGCCCTGGACGAGTCCAGCATCGCGCCGATGAACTCTATCCTCTGCACAAGGACTAATGTCGATTTCTGTTAGTTTATTAGGAGGCCTAGCGCCTGAAAATGCTTCAGGTAATTGTGACGCTGGTCTGAACCCGAGACCTTGACCTGCCCCTGATGAGCCAGTCGTCCAGGTAGGGGAACACCTGCACTCCTCTCTTTTGAAGGAATGTCGCCTCTATCGACATGCACTTGATGAAGACCCTTGGTGCAGTCGAGAGGCCAAAAGGTGCACCGTGAACTGGTAACGGTGGTTTCCTAACATAAACCTCAGGAACCTCCTATGACCAGGGAAGATTGCATGTGAAAGTAGGCATCCTTTAAATCGAGAGGGGCATACCAGTCACCAGGATCAAGAGAGGGAATGATAGTGGCTAGGGAGACCACATGAAATTTCAGCTTGTTGAGGTGCCTTAAGTCCAGAATAGGCCTCAGCCTTCCCTTTGCCTTTGGAATCAAGAAATCTCAACCCTGTACGTAGGTCTCTGGGAACCTCTTCCACTGCACCCACCTGCAAGAGTGTTCGCACTTCCTGCTCGAGGAGTTGCTTGTGAGAGGGGTCCCTGAAGAGGGATGGGAAGGGTGGGTGGGGAAGCAAACTGGAGGGTATAACCAACAACCACCATGCTGAGCACCCATTGGTCTGACGTTATGGTAGCCCAGGCTGGGAGAAAACAGGCTAAACGAGAAGAAAACAGAAGGGGGGTTGGATCCATGGGTAGAACTGGTAGATCGCTCTCAGGCGCACCTTCAAAAGGCCTGCTTTCCACCCCGATAATGGCAGCTAGAGCCTGGTTGAGGGCTGGCAGATGACGAGAGGCTCTGGTGCCTTTTGTAACCTTCATTCTTCTTCTTATAGGAGTCTCTGCGGGGATGATCCCCAAACCACTATTCATGCTGGGGTTTAAAGTGCCCCCCAGAAGAAGACAGTGCATAGAAGCTGAGGGACCTCAGTATAGCCCACAAGTCCCTCATGCCATGCAACCTGGAGTCTGTCTTCTTGGCAAAGAGGGCCATATCATCCAAGGGGAGGTCCTGAATAGACTGCTGGACCTCTGATGGGAGACCCAAGGATTGCAGCCATGACACCCACCTCATAGATATTGCCAAGGCCATCCTCTTGGCTGCAGAGTCTGCTGTGTCGGAAGCCACTTGCAGAGATGCCCTGGCGACCCACCTCCCCTCTTCCAAGATGGCCTCGAACTCCTGTTTGGAGGAGGGGGACAATGAATCCGCTAACTTTTCCAGCAACTGCCAGATATTAAAGAGAGATCTTCCAAGCAGTGCCTGTGGGTTCGCCACTCATAGCTGCAGGCTATAAATTTTTCGACTAAACAAGTTGAGTTGAGTCTTTTTGTGTCCTTATGCTTGGGGGTCGAGCTGACTTTCCCATCTGTCCCTTTCATTGGCAGCTGTGACCACCAGGATTCCCGGTGCAGGGTGGGTGTAGAGGTATTCAAACCCCTTCTGCTGTACATAATATTTTCTTTCTGCCCTCTTAGATGTGGGGGACAAGGAGGCCAGGGTTTGCTATAGTGCCTTGGCCAATTTAACAATCCCCTCATGGACCAGAAAGGCCAGTCTACTGGGAGCTACTGAGGCTAATATCCCAAAGAGTTCATCAACTGGCTCATCCAGCTCCTCTATTTTGAGGCCCAAGTTGGAGGTGATCCTTTTCAATAGATCCTGGTGTACCTTAAAGTCGTCCAGCAGCACCACAGATGAGGGTCTCGCGACTGCCTTGTTCAGCGATGACGAGGAAGAGGCTGGTAGCTGAGATGGGGAGGGGCCTCTGCTCTGGGTGGGGTGGAACCCTTGGGGCCTGAGGTGCGCGAACCTTCATGGTCAGGGTCTGTGTCCGGGTGGGGTGCCACACTCTGAGGGATGGACAACTGCAGTACCAACGTTCCTCTCACAGAACCAGCCTGCGGAATCCCAGGTTGAAACCCCCACCAGTACAGCCACGGTCCAGGCCATTGACATTGCAGTCATGCCTCCATTGGCAGCACCATAGGGAAACCAGGCATCGGGGCCAGGGCTTGTCTAGTTTGGACAACCTCCTCACTGTCTGAGGATGAGGCGCCGCTGTCCAACGGCCTGGGTGGTGCAATCTCTGAATATCTTGCGGTGTTGTGCGAAATGCATTGATGCACTGTCACCGGTGAGCGGCCTGGAGAGCCCAAACAATGGGTGTGAGAGGACCGGCTCTTGTCCTTTGGCTTCCTATATGGATTAGGCGAGGGGGTCGCAGTGCCTGGGAAACGTGCCATGAGTTTGGTGACCTGTGTTTCTCCATGGGTCTGTAACAGTGCTCCGCTCAGTGTTGGTCCTCCAGAGACAGATGTCAGGAGCCCGATCTACAGGTGTCCTGATCCGGAGAGTGTGGTACCAACTTCAGGGACTGCCTGTGTACCAGTGAATGGTGCCTCAGTGACGGGTACTGTCGAGCAGATCTGTCCCTCAATAGATTGCCCATTGGCACTGGTGCTGAATCTCGGTGTGGTGCCCTGCCGTCCATCAGAAGGGACCCTTACCGACTCCAGGTAGTGGTAGAGGCCCTCATCGCCTAGTGGTGCCATTAACTCCAGGGTCCCTTCTGAGGCAGCGAGGGCTGGTGGCCCGACGCAGGTCTCACTTGGTCCCCCTTAGCCTTCTCCACAGGAGAGTGTCCCTGTTCCGTGCAAGTCTTCTTCAGAACCAGGGAAGGAGACTGGTGCTGAGAGGAGGAAGAGGCGCCAGAGAGGCACTGTGCATCAAGGCCCTCATGCTCAGTACCGAGTCTGACCTGCCGGGCTCCGACACCGGTCTAAGTGCTGACTCCAGCAGAATAGCCCTGAGATGGATATCGCGGTTTTTCTTAGTCCGCAGGAGAAAACTTTTAGAGATTTTACACCCCTCGGGGACGTGACACTTTAGACAGGCAGACTTTAGACAACATTGATGAGGGTTGCTCCTCGCATAGGCTTCTTACAGGAAGCGCAGGGTTTAAATCCTGGGGAATGGGGCATGCCCTGATCCTGGGATTCAAACAACTAACAAACTAAGACTAACTGTAACCAAACAATTAACTATATATATATCAGAATGATGAATAAACCATTAGGTTTAGCGAAGAAAACTTGCGAAGGCAAGAGACGTTCCAGCACCGTCACTGGTGGCAAGAAGGAACTGAGAGAAAGGGGGAGCCAGCAGCACCTATATGTGGGTGCATGTGCGCATTGCTGCAGGGGGCACTAGAGCCGGCTTGTATGGGTACCACTAGGAGAAAAGTTTTCTGGGACAGGTGCATGTGGTGTGCACACACACCTAAATTGGGAATGGACCAGAGCAAGCACTCAAAAAAGAAGTGTAATTTAAGAGCAAAATTTGTGCCTGAATCTATACAGTTAGAAGCCATGAAGGAGAAGGCTCTTCAGTGTCCTAAGACAAGAGGGGAACTTCAAAAGTTCTCACAACAATAGTTTAATATCACTTACATGCCTCCGGTATATGAAAGCCAAGTTCATGGCACAAAAATAGCAGCTCAAGGTCCGGGTGCAGACGATGGTGACCAAAGCTCAGTCAGACACACAGAAAATAGGTGAGGTTTAAACATCCCACTCCCAAAGGACAAAGGATAGGGGAGGGGCGAGAAAGAAAGCATTGAGCTGCAGTGCTCCCTGGTGGTTGACTTTTGCTGTATATTGCAAGTTCAGCAAGGCTGGAACCTGGTCTACTTATGTGTCCATAAAGTCCATTCACTACTACACTGCCAGGTAAAAAGGTTAGATATCCATAAGTGCACATACACCTATATAAATAGAAGAAGTCAGTTTTACCCACGTAAATTGTATGCCAAAGCCTGCATTCCTGACACCAATGGAAGTTTTGCCTAAGTAAGTATATAGTGCCTGATGAAAAGCCACTGAAGTCACTGAGACTTTTCATTGACTTCAAATGGATCAGACCCATAGAGGTAAATCGCACAACAAACAGAAAGCAGAACAACCCTTAGCACTCCGTAAGGCGGTTCCAGGTGTAAGAAGGCTGTCTGAGGGGAAATTCTGCCTCCCTCTGAGGCTCTCTCCAAGCAACTGTCCAGGGCCAGAGAATGGATGTGCCTGGGGGGGGGGGGGGGGAGCAGCACTGCCAATTCTCTGCAGCCTGGAGCATGAGAAACAAGATCTCAAACTAACCCCACCGGAGAGACCTGGCCTTTGTGCTACATGCAGGTTTTGGTCTAGAGTAAGAACTTCAGGAATGGACCCCATCTGCACACACAGAATTAAAAACTGCAAGCAGTAACTGAGTGGTTAGATGCTCAGCTAGCCCATCTGTGGACACAAATATCTGTTTGTCTGATCAAATGTGACAACTCTTGGCGTCATGCGAGAAATAGTCACATTATTTGCACCCAAGATGTTTCAAATTAGGAAAGTTTTGAACATCACAATGGACCTTTTAAGAGCTGCATTTTAACACTGTCAGATGCTGGTCAGTACTTTTCCACTTATTTTATTTTTTTACATAATCAAAGAAGTTAGCAGGTATCCATAGGATATTTTTAAAAATGCATCTATGTCAGCACTTCATAATTTTTCAATTCAGACACTCCTCCCCCTTAGAGGTTCACAGAGAAGGCAGAATAAAAATACAACTGAGCAGCACATAAGGTTAAAAGCACACAATGGGACTGCTTAGATACAATGACGTGTCTGCAGGAATAACCTGAACGATATTGTAACATTGCTGCAGAGTTTTGGTATTGATTGTCATAACTGCAAATGGTTATGTCCTGGCTGCTCCTGCTGCTTACACGTATCACATTTGGATTGAATTTTTCTCCATTGTCAGACCCCTCTGCTGAGCCACGTTTCTCTGCGTCTCTGCTTTCATGAGAAGTAAAGTTGTATTGACTTCAAGCTTGCGACTGACTGCATGTGTAACTAATGTAAGTAGGTTGGACCCTTGGAGCAAACAGATTTATATGTACCTGTCTGTGTAAACTGCTCTGTTTACACTGTATCATCTAATAAAGATGAAAGATTCTTGGATATTTCCTTGGGCCTCCTGTTTCTGGAGAGAAACTTCACAGATGCAGGAAATGGAGTATTTTCCTTGCTAAAGCAAACACAGACCAGGATTCCTAGCAGTACACTGCTGTTCCAGCAGGAGGATTCCTTTTCTTTAGGACACTCTTTATTCTCTGCTTCCTTTCCCAGAAATATAGTCTTGTTAGAATTAACTTCCCAGTTAAATGGGGATTTTTCTTTTAAAATTATAGGTTAGGCTGTGATCATTTAATTAAAGACTGTGTCAAAAGGGGGCCTGGGCATCCTTAATACAGACATTTCCTTACTTTTCAGTGATTTATTCTGCAACCTAAATAAAGTTCTTTTAACAGTTTTTTAAAAAGGTAATTTCCTTATTCTTTTTAAGAAAAGAAACAAAAATAAATTCTATCCTATGCAACTTTAACATGTTACAATATTCCAAAACACATCAGTAACATTTTGTTTTAGACCATTATATAGAATAATACTGCATGGGGTTTTTATTGATGTTGTTTTTTGTTTTGGATGATCATTCTGCAATTCTTGCTGCCTGTTGAAGGAGGATAAAGGGGAAACAAAATGGAACAGGCTTCCATTGGCACTGTTCAGTAGCGTTCTCATATAGACGGACAATATTGACAGTGCTGTTCTGCAAGGTTATTGTTTCCTGATTAAAAGCCCTTCTGCTTCATATAATGGGCAAGTTCCCAGACAATGACTTAAAGATGGTCATATTGGGAATGGATTTACTTCACAGTCCATACAGTTTTCTAACTTCAACATTTCATTTTTTCCCCATTACACAGAAAATAAAAGACACTAGGTTTTGTTTTCACACAAATGATAAGTTATAGCTATATACAAAAGATATGTAGCTTCTTGCGGTTTTTCATTTGCATAGGAAAAATCAAATGTAGTACCAATTTAATATCAGATACATCTATATGCCTTCACCATGTCTTTACAGGGAGATGAACTCAAAGTTCTCATGAATCTTACCCAGATGGTCTAGTAAATTCACAGCTGCATCTAGCTCTGACACGGATGTTCTTATGTCATGTCTAGTGAGAACACTACAGTTTGCTGACTATCAAGAGACAACGCGATCCCATTCTAGTGAAGATGTGAGAAAAGCAGATTACCAATTGACCTTGCTGTGCTTTGTTACTGAATGTCAGATCATTGTGGGCTGCTTCAACATGGTGCAGAAAATGGCACATCACATGGCTCAGGCGTGCCCACTTTAACATCAGTATCACAAGAGTGAACATCTACAACAGCTTGCAAGTGGAAATAGCACGTGTCTAGCACAATACAGAGCCAACAGGGTTGCCACCAAGAGTCAATTACGATGTGTGTGTTTACAGCCCCCCACAAGTTTTTACTCTGATTGTTCATACCTTTCTTTTGATGTCAGTGAACTGAGAGAACATTAAGGACCAGTAGAATGACAACTCGACTATGTAGTAGTAATGAAGGTCAGGCATCAGCGTCTGAAAGAGGAAGGTTTAAAAAGATTAGCAGAGAAAAGTAATTCACTTTATAAATATCTAAACTCTGCAAAGAGAGGGGAAATTGCAGACTGGCTACTGGATAAGCTTCCTATCTGGGATAGTTCTGACGGGTGCCTGTTCCAAACATTGATAGCTCTATGAGAAGAAGATTCTCCCCATCTCTTACTTATTCTTCTCCTTTTTGATGTTTGAATCCTGATAACTGGACTATACCATTTCCCTGCAATGCCAATAAGCCAGGTCCTAGTTCTTAGTTCTTTCTTTGGCAGAAATGTTTCTGGCCAATTTTGACCCCACACCTCTCTCACATGCAGCAAGGGAACATTTGATTCCAGAATTGTCTCCTGTTGGTTACCAAATCAGCTGCATCCAATTTAGAGCACATCAAATGCTGCAGATGCACAGTGAATTGGGAAGAAATGGCTCCAGAAAACAATGTTACCTCTGTGTGTCAGGACAATGGTGGGATTAAAGTAGTGCTGTCAACATCACCATGATGACAGTTATATCAGTCTTTCTAATGCAATCTATTTTTAAAGGGTCTAAACTTATCCATGAACATGCTATCTTTTGGAGGAGAGGAAGCCATTTATATAGATTAAATCCATTTCAACCCTTTTGGTCTACAACACAGAAAAAAGCAGGGCCCATACCCTTACCTGCAGCCCAGGATTTCTTGGCACAGCTGAGCGGAGGGGAAGTAAAACTCCTTTACACCTTTTCAAGTCAGTCCCAGACATAAATTAGAGCAGCCTGGGAGCTACTCTGATTTACACTCAGCTATGCCCATTTCCTGCTCATCATGTCCCCTATATCAATGACAGGGAGGGGTTCTGGGATAGGAGAGGTTACTGCATTTTTATGCCACTGGAGGACCCTCCCTGTGCAGAAGGAATCCTCGAGCTGCCAGAGTCACCAGGTTTACAGCAGCTTTGCACTAGAAGTTGTTGCAGTGCAGGGCAAAATCTGCCCGACATGTCATCGTTTCTATTCTATAATGCAAACGGATTTCTTCTTTTAAAATCTTTTCACATCAATAAATCTTGATTTTCATTTATTTCTTAATATTTAGAAAACCCTCTTTAGGTGCCCACCCAAGGCTCTGGGTTATTTGCTTTTCCTCCTTTGTAAAATACAATAAATTTTTTAAAAGTACTTACATTTACTGTGATTATTTTTTAAAAAGTTTCAACTATGCCAATCATACAGACAATGCAAAAACTCTATTGTTGCCATCACCAAGTCTGCTTGTTCATTGTTAGACAATCTTTTCTAGCTTATTTATTTATTTGCTTATTTTTCAATGTAATGCTGGTGAAAG
The DNA here is from genome assembly GCF_026122565.2 of Emydura macquarii macquarii. NCBI lineage: Eukaryota > Metazoa > Chordata > Testudines > Chelidae > Emydura > Emydura macquarii. The sequence goes on from NW_027131390.1 coordinate 76,965,199, forward strand.
GCACCTGCTTGATAACCCTAGAATCCAAAGGCATGGGGAGTTGGATTGTAAGATCTCCCAAGTTTCCCCACCAATGGAGGAACAACCCATAAGTGTAGTTCATTCTCTCTTGCCCATTCAGTCCTTGTCTGCTCTACTGACATTGTCAGTAAGAGTGTAGATTAGCAGCAGTTTTTTAAACTTAATTCTAGTATGTGAACTAAAAAGGAATCTGGAATTACACTTAAAATCCCCCAAAGAATTTACAAGGAAAATTTGTATTAGAAGAATTTTTAGAATTGTTGGTTGTTCTCTATTGATAAGTGTTTCTAAACCAGTGGTCCCCAAACTGTGGGGAGCACTTAACATCTGGGGAGGCATGACGGGGCCCAGGCCAGCCCCCACAAGGGTGTGGGGATGGAGCACCACCCAGCTCCGCTCTGGCCCCACCCCTGGCTGCAGGTGTGGCCCCAGCTCTGCCCTGGGCCGCGGCTCGGCCGATGGCCTCCATTCTCAGCTCCCAGCCATGGCCCCTGGCCCTGTCAAGGCTCTGCTTCCGGCCAGGGGTGGGGTTGAGGGGAGAAGAGACACGAGGACATATTCTATTACTGGTGGAGGGGGCATGAGAGGAAAACTTTGGAGACCATTGTTCTAAACCCATGAATCAAGATAATTTAAGGGGGGAAAAAACCCACACTGTAAGGATGTGCCAGTTTTAATCTCATAACAAATGGACAACAAAAGCGGAGAACTTGATCAGTTCCAACATTAGTTCCCAATCCTGCAAAAACTTAACTTCAGTAGGACTTACTCACAGTGCATTAAGTGAGGATTTGGGCCTTAGCCAGTCAAATGAATGCAGAATGACCCATTTGTCTATATCTATACAGAGTTGTGTTGGATTTCTGGAATGCCATATTGAATAATTCATGTGAGTCACAGCATGATTAGAATCTTTATCTGTCTAAAAAAAGAAAGCAAACAAACAAAACCCCCACAAACACTTAACCTTGATTTGAGCTCAACACATGTTTTTTCTCTGGGACAATGACTGACTGTTTTTATTTTGTGATTTGCCGTATATCAAAACCTCATTCTCTGGCTCTGGACCTTCTCTTTGTCTGAAGCTGGTCTCTATAGATCTGACATTTAGTTACCAGTATTCAAAGGGTGCAACTAATTTTCTCAGTAACAAAGGATAACCTCTCTGTTCTGATCATAAGCTTAGCAAATATTCATGCTCATTAGCCAATCATACTGATTTTCTTTTTTCAGAAGCAAATTTTCTTGTGTATGTAATATGCAGTTTACAGACATGTCTAGACATGTTAGACTTCTCAGATTGCAAACTCTTTCTTAAGTTGGTTTCTTACTCTCTTAGATACTAATTGTCACTTGTGGGTAGAGCTGCCAACAGTCCCTTATTCCAAGAGACATCCCTATTTTTTTCATCTCTGTACAACAAGATCGGCAGTTGCTGAGTACTGAAAAAAGCTACAAGAAATTCCACCAGCGAATGTAGGTGAGTACTGCTTATTACTATAATTAATGATGATTATGATTATGATAACATCAGGAGGAAGGGTGGGGTGAGGTGAGGTGCTAAGAAAACAGTCCCTAATTTTGAAATACAGTGTTGGCAACGTCACTTATGGGTTTGTACAATCTCTGAACCCTTCAGGGGATTTTGAATGCTGCTGTTATACAAGTAAAAATGGAAAACAACATTTGGGGCTAAACAGGTGAATGTTTGGAGGCTTTCTGAAAATCTGGAATTTAGATGGTTAGAAATGCTGCAAAACAAAATCACAACCACAAGTTACTGCGGGTCTTGAAACCCATGTCATTAGGTGACATTTGTGACTTTCGATACTTGATATTAAAAAAACCAACACCTATTCACCATGACAATAGATTTATGTTTAAAAGCAGTAAGGAAGCAGATGAGGCATAAGATAATGGCTGCTCTGAAATGAATGGGCAATTAGCTCCAAACACAATCTTGCTCTCACTCAGACAGCTGTGAAATCTCCAGGGCTCTCTAATTGTAGCCTGATGCTTATTTACATTCTTCTGTAATCGTGCCAGTATGATACTTTTGTGATGACACAAATGCCAACTGGTATTGCATAAAAACACAGATCCATGGACTGAGCTTCCTGAATGGCTGCCAGCGCCATCTCCTAACCTCATATCCATGATGACATTTTTCTCTAATGAGCTGTCTAATTAACAATATTATTTAAAATTTAATAGATATTGATTAACTGAAACCCCCAACACCTCTATGTGTTGGTAAGTATTAATAACTCTCTGAGTGCATCTACCCAGCAATTAAATACATATGGCTGGCCCGGGTCAGCTGACAGGCTCATGGGGCTTAGAGTGTGGGGTTGTAAAATTGCTGTGTAAATTTTCAGGATCGGACTGCAGCTTTGGGACTTCACAAGTGGGAAGGGTCCCAGAGCCTGGGCTCCAGCCTGAGTCTGAACATCTACAATTTTTAGCCCCACAGCCTGATTCCTGTGAGCCCATGTCAGCTGATCTGGGCCAGCCGCAGCTGTGCCTTGAGTCTTTTATTCCAGTGTAGACCTACCCTGTGTTACTGGTGAGAAAACTAAGGCAAAGCGGAACTAGTCCAAGGTCACAAAATGGAAAAGTGGCATAGCATGAATTCAAATTCAGGAGTTCTAGATTCTCGGCAGTTAACTCAATCCTCTACCCAAGGCCTATGTGAAGTTGCACAATCCCGGGAAGAGCACTAGAGGCATACTGGGGGTGTGTGCAAAAGCTGCAAGCCATGCTACATTCATTTGTGCAGCTCAGATTCACTGGGCAGCCAACCAGTCACAAAGCCAACCTCTTCCCCTGCCCCAGGGGAACAGCATGGGAACAGCCCCTGAATTCCCAAAGCACAGGTGCTGCAATAATGCCTAGTCCTTATGCAGATTCTTATGCCCTCCCCTACCTACTGTGCACTTGTGTAAGGGTTACCACAATCTGGACCCATATGCGTTGTACCCAACCTCCGTTAAACCTGTGACCTTAGTTTTCAGACATGAACACCTCAACAGTTGCCACCAGCATTGCTTACAAAGAATAAACAATATTTGTAATTATATTGTCCCAAATCCCATATTTGGAGCTCCTATTAGGGAATCTATATTTGAAAATTGGACCCAATATGTTCTTCAGAGTGCAAAATGGATGGATGTAGTATAAAGACACACCACAAAGGAGAATATTTTTACTTTTGACAATAGAATAGTTGGTTGCACTTTACTCTCTCAAGTAACATGCCATGGATGAATTAGTAAAGTCCCCTCTTGGCTGTTTGGTGTTATACTTTGATGTAGGATAAAAACAAAATACTGAGGTTTCTGAATTAGTGGAAGTGTACAGACATTGCTGAATGCAGGGGGTTGAAAACATTCTGTGTGTTTATAATTATGTAATAATTTTGATCCTAATTACAGATTGAAATTGATTTTTTTTTCAAATTTCCATGAAGATGAGTTTCATGTTTACTTGGATAACCCTATTTTGCTTCCAGATTCCTCTTTGAACACACACACTGGTGGGGGATAATGCACCATAACCTATACAGTAGAAACCCACTTTTACTAAACTCTTTATCTGAAATGCCTTTATGTCCCCTGGCCTAGGAGGTCTCATTGTACAGTCTTCTGATTTGGTGACCCAAAGACTTCACACTTTTGTTAAAATAAAATTTTTGTTAAAATAAAGGTTCTACTATTACTGTAGTAGAATACATATACTTTCAAGGCTAGGTTCCCCACACTTTGGATATGAGGAGATATTTCCTTCCACCAGGAATACATTTCATTCAGGGTTCTGCCAGACATATTGTCTTTCTGCCAGCTATCGCTGATCCAGTTTTGTCCTAACCAGGAGGGATGGGATATTTCTTTCTTTGAGGATGCGGCTCATGTTGCTCCTCTATGACTCACACAATAGGGGGAGCAAAAGGATGTTTGTTGGGTAGTCTGATAAAGCTAATTAATATTTGCATAAAACATGTGGGGTTTGTGCAGTAAAAACAAAATCTCATTGAGGTTGTATATTTATTTGTGTAAAATAGGATGACTTACCTGATATGGGTATCCGTTCCAGCACTGTCTTGTGTTCCAGAGCCAGGGAGTCTTAAAGAAACAAAACAAAGGGACATGTTAGTAGTTGTGCAATGAAACAATGCAGTCCTGGGCAGTTTAGAAGTAAGCGGTTAATATTGTTCAGGGACTAAATCCTGAGAGATGTTGAACAGTTGTATGTCTTCTCACTGGAGTCAATGGGCATTGAGAGTGAGCACTAGAAACCTCAGAGTTTATATTCATAGAGTTTCAGAGTTTATATTCATATATATATATATATATATTCATATTAGAACAACCCACTCACTCAGAGATTTTGACTTGCGTATGTAGGATTTTTACAAAAGGAGCACACGGTATCTCAGTCATTCTTACAACTTAGGCACAAGTGGCAAGATCTCATGTCACAATCTCAGCATCATAGCTAATAAATAATACCTAGCTCTTTTATAGCATTTTTCATCAATAGCTCTCAAAACACTTTACAAAGAAGGTCAATATAATTCTCCTCATTTTACAGATGGGGAAACTGAGGCAGTTACCCAAGAGGCCAGTGGCAGATTCAGGAATAAAAGCCAGGTTTCCCAAATTCCAGTCCAGTACTCTATCCACCAAGGTACACTGTCTAATTATGGCCCTGTTGGTCTGAGACTACTAAAATGTTTAGTCAGAACTGCTTCTGCATAGGTTCAGAGCAGTTAATCCTAGGAAAGGATATTATTTCCTCCACCCTCACCCCAACAGTCCTGCCTCCTCCAGGGAGATCAAATCAAGTCCCTGCACGCCTGGCTTTGGTTTCCACTGTCTTAAAGGATGGAGTTTGCCATCATACCACATATTCTGCTTGCAATGGTATCCTAAGGCAAAATGAATGCTGAGGGAGACAAACTCACTGTAGTGTGTAAAATACCCACTGAATTTTCCATTCAAGAAAGCCAATCCCAAGCAGTCAGAAATATGTGACAGGAAGGTTCTTGTGGAGATGCATCACTGTTGCCCTTAATTTGTTTTCCAGCTATTTGCACAGGATTTATGTGACTATTTAGCCCCCAATTTTTCATGAAAAGACAAGAACAGGGAAGTCTCCTTAGATGTCAGTAAATCTATTCTTTCAGCAGGTTTATTCTTTTGTTCAGTTCAGATCGGATTTCAGTGTCTTGCAGCACTGACAAAAATAGAAACCTAGGCCTGATCGTCTCATATTGATTACCAGCCTGTGGAAGAGCTTTTCTCTCTTGAAGAGGTTGTTTAAACTGGTATCCCAAAGAGTTTCACCCTGCCTTTCTGCTTCCTTAATGTCTATTATAGTATACCTATGATTTGCAAAATACCTGGCAAAACATCAACATTCATTTTTTTCACACCACACCCCAAGCAAGTGCACACACAGGAAGAAAAATGTGCTATCAGTTGTCCCTGAACCAGTGCCCTCCCAAAACAACAACCTGGGGGACTAGAGTAGGATATTGCAGATACTGTGGGCACAAGAATGCCGAGTGTTTCAACATGCTATTGTAACTCAAAGAGTTAATGGCACTGCTTCCCAAAAGGAGAAATTTTAAGATGGAAGCCAACAGCTCCTGTAAAGGAAAACTAAGCTGGTGAAGCAAATTGCTGCAACAAAACGGCAGATGAGTCAGTCAGAGCCCCTTCTCCAGGCAGAACATCATCTCTTGGTCACAGAAAAACTGATAAGCACCAAATGTTCAGCTCTAGAATTCCTACCCACATATAGAGCCTGTTCAGAGACCAGACTTCTCCCCCGTAGTCCATCCCTTTCTGGAGTAGCTGCTTTTTGGGCCCTAAATGGAGCACCTATGAGCAAGAGTTGCTGCTAGTGTTTTGTTTGCCAAGGACAAGGTATCTGCACCCTTTGGCAGAGACATTAAGAATAAGTATTTCTTTTAAAAATCCTATTTGAATAATGATACTGACTTCAAATAGCTTCTTCACAAGTATCATGGTCCTTACTGAGGAGCCTGAAGCTGCAATTTTAGAATCACTCCGAGCAAAAGTCTTCCAAGCTCTAGACAAGGTATATTAAAAAACATTTTAGAAGATGGGCAGGAAGTGTTGACTTGCTTTTGTAAGAGAAAAAGAACACTAACAAGAGTCATAGGGCCAGAAAGAGTCTAGAATAAATACAAATTACAGAAGAGCTAGCAATGTAATGCTAGCTTAATTAGCAGAAAAGCGCCATTTTTTACTCTGTGAGACAATTAGATCAGAGCAGGGGTTTGAGGGCTGAGTCACTTACTACTACAGAATCACTACAGTGTCCGTATAGTGCAGAGCTGGCCAAACTTACTGATCCTTTGAGCTCCATACAACAATCCTCAGAAATTCAAGAGCCAGGGTGCGCCTGCCGGGCCTTGGGCTTCAGTCCTGTGGCGGGGAGGTGGTGGGACTTGGGGCTTCTGTCCTGCTGGTAGCGCCCGCCCAAGTCCTGAGCCTCAGCAGGCCCCTCTCAGGGAGCAGAAGCCCAAGACCCCCTGCCCTGCAGGGCTGAAGCCCCAGCAGGTGCACCCACTGGGGCAGAAGCCCTGAACTCTGGCAGATGCCTCTCATAGGCTCCTGAACTACAGTTTGGCCATCCCTTGTGTAGTGCCTGCACAATGGGGTCCTGATCTCCATTAAGGACTCGAGGCGCGATGGTAACATAAATAATAAGGATGGCTTAATTAATAATTAGGATGATAATTTTTTTAATTTTTTACTACTACAAAAATCAGCTTCCCCCAACAATTTTTCAAGGTTAGAGACACAGTTGCCAGAGATTCAACGATTGGGTTTTGACAATGGTTGGATTTGGGAAAGAATCTTTTCTAATACATAGTCAATGTACATTTCTCTCCATAGACACCCTCTCTGTTCTCTGTCCCTGAGGTGTTCTCCCCAGCCTTAAGGAGCTCTCCGTTTCTCTACACTTCTCATGCTGAAGGCCTTACACTGTACTCACCACCCTTACATACAATAGAGATAAAGAGAGTCCCTTAAAAAGTAATCAGTACAGCTTCTTAGTCAACCTTGGAGGTTGGTGTTGAGTGAAATGAGGTTTTCATTCCCTCCCAGGTAGCTGAGTGAAGTGCATTCCACTGGGCAGGTGGGACAAGAGATTATGGGTGAAATCCTGGCTGGTCCCATTGAAGTCAGAGTCTTAGTGGGTCAGGATTTTACTCCCAGGACAGGAAACAGAATTCAGGCCTTCTGCATAAATCTACAATGCATTAGACTGTGATGTCAACTTACACTGGTGCTTTCAACACAAAACTTGCAAAAGGTACTGTTCCAGCTACTTGCATTGTTTTGTATTCATCCAGGTATTTAAAAAACAACAACAAACAGAACCAAAAATAAATACAAGAATCGTTTCCTTCTTTCCACAGCTTTATTACTAAACTGAATTTTATTGTAAATCAAAAACATTAAAGAGGGCAAGCGCACATCTCATCACTCAATCCATCGCACATCCTTTCCCATTGAACACTCAGTGTTTACACAACGAAGGATAAAGACCTGATCTAAGAAACAATAACTGGACTGAGCTGCCAACCTGAATTAATTTGCCAAGATTTCCTTTGTGCATAAACACAAAGCGCTCCTCAGAGGCACTTGTACTTCATTAAGCACAACTTCACCTTGGGTTTGGGTAGCACTTATATTGCATGAAGCACATTTCTAAAGCTGAAGTACCCATCCACAGGGTTTTACACAAGAATGTGGAAGAGCCATGTAATTCCTTTACAGAAGCTGAGCTGCTTTACATCCAAGTATAATGAGGGCACAGACATTTTAATAAATAGGCCTCTTGGATTAGGACACATGTACCCTCAGAGCAATAGGTGTTTCCATTAAAATTAAGTTTGTTCAGATTAATACTTTATGTAACACTGAGTCATGACACACATTCTCTTAATTTCAAGGTTAGTCAGAGCAATCTAGCTCAGGCAAAAGGCAGTGAGAAAATCCATGTGCAATGCAATGAATGGGCATCAAGCCAAATAAAGGAAACACTCAGCAGAACATTATCCTGGGCCTTAAAGCAGGTGAGAACCAGGCTCCTACCACCTTTAATGTTCTCATCACAGAAAGGATTTGCACTATATGGATGGACAGTATAAATACTATTCATAATATATTCCCATCTCCAGGTTAGGAGAAGCGTTCTAATTAGCTTCTAACTCAAATCTGTCATATAACAGAATGTACCTGCAGTTCCTATATGTTGATGATGATATTACTTGACTATTGAAGATAATTTCTAAGTTTTAAAAAATTTGTATTTAATGTTGACATTAAAATAAAACTTGCAAATATATACAGAAGGAACAAGGATTCCAGAAGCTGATATGATGATTCCTTAGCACAGCTAAAGAGTAATGCACGAAGGTCTCTACGTGATAACTGCATGGAGTTCCTGATGTACAATACATCTTGAGGCTTTAAGAGTGAAGTGTAAAGTTCAAACATCCTCTTCTCTCTATTAACAAGAATCACCTGACACAAGCAGTTTACAGGTTCAAACGACTCAATCTTACCGTACCTCTGTCTCTTCCAGCTAACCTACATAGGAATACTTAATGGCGAGGAACTAATGCATGTCCAATTTGCCAGGGTATTGGAATGCAACCCTCAGGTTTCTTTGCCAAGAAAAGATGTTCAGATGTGAGTCTGAGTTCTTGTGGACATAAAGAGTTTTAATTGCCAATGTTTTGAAGCCTTTAGTACTTGCCCTTTCTCACTCCTTCTACTCACCAGCCAGCAAAACTTACTGGGCATGAGGGGCTGAGGTGAGGATGGAGCCAGGGCTTTACCCACCTGGTCCCCAGGGGGAAAGGGAGCATCAGACACATAGTTCCTGTTCTCCCCTACATGCCCAGGGTCATAGTCCAAGGTCTAATGAGAGGGCCTCCCAGTGTGGTCATGTTAGATGCAACCACGGGGAAGCCTTTAATAAACTAAACTGTCTATTGGGCTGGGCCAAGTGTATAGAATACAGTGCGATGAGAGAAGTTCTTTTGAAATGCAGAACATTTGTTATTGATACATAGAATTAAAGCATGTCTGTCTTACAGATGCCTAAATTAAAGCCATTCAAATATTGTCAACCCATTCATTTAGGATAATTCCTACTTCTAGCCAAGTCTGAAAAGCAATGATTGCCTTTCACATCAGACTCAACTAAACGTAAGAGATACTTCACCCAATTTTCCTCTACCTAAATTACAGGTAGTAGCAAAATATTCACATCTATTTTTTTCAAATATTATGACACATTTTTAGCATTTCTCCAAAGACATCTTGTCACAGTATTTGCCAATGCAAAGGTTTGGATTTGATTAAACTTTGAGCACTAAATAAAACAAGTTACATTAGAGAACACTCAGGGTCTGACTACAAAGCCTGAAAACTCACCACAAGTTGAGAAATAATGTAAAATACGTATGGTTACCACACGTCAGGGAATGACCCTGCACAGAACATTTTACCCTTCTGAGCCACACAAACCCTCAAAGGCCATGGCTGCAGGCAGCCAGGGTCCTAAAGAGAAACAAATGTAGTTTTGTAGCCTTTTTCCCCCAGCTCCCTGAATTGGTTTGGAGAATATTTGTTCCTCAAATCACTGTTAAGGAAGCGATTGGCTAATCTGGTCCTTTTTTTCCTTGCATTAGAGGCCCAGTCCTGTGAAACAAGGACAGCTATTATGCCAACCACCCCATTAAGGAGAAGTAAAAACCACTGGTTGGTGGGATAATTACCCTCACTGAATTACAAGCATTGTGCCAAAGATGAACCCACTAAGCGATAATGTTCAGCAGACTCAAACTAGTTTCCCCAGGACAATCCAACCACCATATAAGGTAATCCATTTGGAAGGAGTCATGGGAAAGGGATACTGTGCAATGCTGAACCAAGAATTCTACAGTTGCTGGAAAGAGGAGATTTGCCACTTAAACAATGATTATCCTTCATGCCTGCTCAGTGTTGAAGCCGGGGTTTCCATGGGCCATCCAGAAGGAAATTCAGCTGAACTGGGCCCCATTAATGAACAATCCTCTTTTTACATGTAAACAAAAAGCCGCATAGGCCGTACCAGAACACACACTGTGCTGTGCAATTGACCCACCCACTTTTAATTATCGTATAATTTCCTAGGCTGCAGTACTAATAAAAGGTGCTGACTTCAGATGGCTCTTTGTATAGCCCACATCCCTGATATGCATGCGTAAGGACGGGTAGTTTTGGACTATACTCTCTGTGCAATTGTTGGCAAACAGAAAATGAAACCCCTATGTGCCATATACGAATAGCTTCCCTGCCACAGAATAGTTGTACAATTTGTGCAGACCTGGTTGAAACATTTTTGCTGATTTGGCAAAATATGCGGTCTTGTCAAAGCCAAAACATATCTCAGAGTCTATCAGTTTCCACTAAGCTTTCATGAGGGAAATTTTTGAGTCAGGGACATAGCAAGAGCCTCTATACAGGGTGGTTAGGACATGATGTGGGTGACCCAGGTTCAAGTCCCTGATATGAAATGATCTGGGATGAAAAACTCTACTTTGAACCAAGCAGAGCAGGAACTTCAACCTGGGTCTCCCACATCCTAGGCCTGTGCCATAACCACCAGGCTATAGAGTGAAACTGACCCCGACAAAAAACAGAATTGTTGTCCAGTGAGCTCCAATTTTTTGGGCTTGAAATGGGGTGAGGAGGATATAAGAAAGTGAGAAAAAAAATTCAGAATCTTTACTCTGACCAGCCTCCATTTATCTCCTTTCCTTGTCAAGGCATCTCACCTATTTCCCCCTCCATACTCTGGCCATAGCAGTAGGGACCCTGTTCAGACTCTCACTTATTTATAATTGAGTCCCTCTTTGTGGTCCATCAAGGGCACCCATTCTAGACTCTCGGCTCCTTAGTCATCACCTCTCTGCAGTAGAGACCATGTCTCTCTCTCTCTCCTGATTGGGGGTTTTCTAGGCTTGCCTGTTCCCTGCCTACATTGTGATATCCCCAATAAGTCAGACTGCCTCAGCTGGCTAGCGGTCTGTGTTTTGCTTTCTCTTTGAAGGCTATGAACAACGTAATTGCCAGCAGTTCTGAGTTACCACACAGCTCTTTATAAGCAAGCACGTTTATTCTCAAGGTGAAAGCATTACACAGAACACACAGAAACAATGGGATCTATATGCATGCTAAAAGATTACCTGTGGTCACCCATCAATCTTTTAGGGCTTCAATAGGTCAAGTCCTTCCAACACTTCCCAGGAATGACTGAATCCCCCCTTGGACAGAATATCCTATCTGTTTGCTGGATCAGAAATCAGGCCCTGAGTCAGTTTAAACTTAGGCTTTCTTTGTCCGTTGGTCTGTGAAGTATCTAGTTTGAACCAGTTTTTGTGAGCATCCCCAGGTGCTGGTACCTCTCTGGAGGTGTTACAACCTGAATGAATTTGCCTAATCGCCCCCTACAATTCTTAGTTTCTGGAGGATTGTAGTCACCTTTCCCCATAGAATTTCATATAATCCCCTTGCCCATAATGATACATAAACTTAATACAGTAACACCTCCCAAAGATACTGCAGGGAATTGCCATCTCCGTCACCCAGGGTCCAAGAGGGAGGACCAGATTCTGACATCTATACTCTTGCGGAAGAATGCTCGAACAGTGCTATTGACTCTAGTGGGACTAGCTATGGAGGAAGGTACATCTGACTCAGAGTAGGGGTGGCAGCACCTGGCTCTAAGTTATCTAACTAAAAACAGACCAATAGCACAACAAACAAACTGGAAAGGTGGTGGGGTGGGGAGGATTGCAAAGCTGAAATAAAACCAGCATAAATCTGTAAGTGTAACACTCAAGGTTTGGAATCAGTTTTTGCTGGGCATAAAGCATCAGTTCTGCTAGCAGTTTTCTGGGGATTTTTGCCTTAAATGGCATGAGAGCTCAAATGAAACGTAAGCTTTCCCCCACCTTTAGTCCAGTGCCTAATCAGTGCAGCACCTATGACAAAGAAGGATGATAAACAGCTGTTGCATTTATTGTCATTTACTAATGAACAATACTCTCTCTCTCTCTCTCTCCTTATATAAAAAACTGTCTAAAGCTTTCTGTCAAATATCTCTCACTAAATCCATTAGTTAAAGGAATTTTATTTTTAAAAGAATTTCTGAAAACTTCTGAGACAGGGCAATGATGGAGAATTTTAAAATAATGCAGGAGAAATAATGTGAGAAGTCTGCATGTTAGCCAGGAGCCCTTGGCTGTTTTGCATACATTGTCCTAACCAGTTATCTTCAGAGACTCTAATTGGGCCTACGCTTCCAAAAGCCCCAAAGCAATGAAATCTGCACACTTCGCTCCAAGTTTTGTTAACATCTGGTATGTGAAAGAAAGGTCAATCATGATAGTAGAAGAAAAACTGTAGTATTGTACAAAACTTCACCTTACTACTTAAGGAATAGAACACAAATGTAAGCAGTCTAAGAGGTAACGCTGCGTGTGTGTCTTAAAGCTACATTCCATCAATGAATGCTTCTTTTTGAACTTTTATTTGTATATATAAATAGAGAGTTAGGTTTCAGTTAATCATATAGTGAGCCAAGTACAAGAGATGAGTATTCTCCTGCCCTTCTGTATCCACAAGACCCAGAGTATATTGAACAAACAGATTCTCAAAGTTAAACATACATATTTACTTGTGCACGTATGTTTTGCAAATGCCTTGATGTGTGTATGTGCTTTCACACACAGCCACATAGGCAACTAACTGGCCATGCACATGCACATCAGATCTTTTGAGTGTATAAACTGGTCCTGTGCAAATTTATGTAAACAACTTTGGGTGCTTAACTTTGAAAATCCATCCCTTGTTTATTTACCATAGGGGCCAAATTATCTGCTCCAGCTTTCATTTTTATGCCCCAACTTTTACTTGCACAACTGTTTCCTCTCCCCAATCCCATTCATACAGTTATTTATGTGCGCCATCCAGGCACAGCTAGAAAACCAAATACACACAAATATGGGTTTTGTAAACACAAACAGGTTCATGCCCTCTTCTGTAAGTACAATCAGATAAATACATCAAAATGGACATGCAAAAATTAATACAGGCCTGAGGCTGGCTGAAGTGTGACACCGCCCCCCCCGTCTGCTCTATACACTTGAAACAAACAGTATCTCAAAGACAGATTCACATTTTAAGTTAACAAAGACAGTAGCCTCCTGTCATTATATGAAAACAGATCACTACTGAATGGCTGAACCACAAAAGAGAGTCTCTTAAAGAACAGAATTGAAAGAAATCTTTGCTAAACATTCAGTTAGATAACTGCAATCCTCAAGCTCAGCCAGATGTTTCATCAGAGTGCAGTGTATTCAAAAACACAGTAGCTTATTGACAAGAAATAGACATCCCTTGAAAGCTAATTCAATTTCAAACCCATTTATTCCCCCAAAATAAAATTTCAGAACAAAATGATTCAGTCTTCTCTTCAAAAGTCTCATGTAAACCCCAGTACTGGGGAAGGTTAAAATTACCCTCTGAAATCAGGAAACATGTTAATCACTGTAACCTGCAGAGCCCTCAATGCCAACTCATATTAGGCCTGACACACTAATTACCCCCAACACACTGTGGTCATAACATGTACCTAAAAGGTGCCATGTCAGACATCATAAGTAAACTGGTGATATGCTGGTCCCAAAAATCATTGCATGACATGTTTGTATACAAAGAGTTATGTACGTGTGTTGGAAATATGTCCTTAAAATGTATGTGGGAAGCAGGGCACAAAAGAATGTGTATTTACCTGTGAGACTGGCTTGATTACCGGCAGAGGACAATTAAAATACATTTACCTATACAGTAAACAGTGAACGAGCTGCAGCTTACTGAACACACAAGGGTACCAAGTCTGCACCTTGGGAATTCTTCCTGGCTCTTGAGGCAGAGACAATGGACACTGGGTAACACAAGGGGAGCAGACAGACATTCTAGTTACCCATTGCTTAGGGAACAAACGAAACGGCACCCTTGGATTTGTGAATGCTGAGTCCCCTGGGCTGGAAAGCCAGAGATGCTAATAACTTTGATGTGAGTAAGAAAACGGCATAGGCAAAGATTGCAACTTGCTAAAAATCAAGATTTAGTCACTAGAAAGCGTGTTTTATTTTGTTTGGTTTGTAACCAGACCTGTCTATTTTTCTCTTGCTTAGTATCACTTAAATCGCTGTTCTTTGTTAATAAACTTGTTTTTGTTTTATTACAAAACCATCTCAGTGTGGCATATTAAAATGTAGTGCGAGTCTTCAGCTAACCTAACGGTCTGGTGTGTGTTCTCTCTCTTTGGAGGCAGCAAATCTAATAATTTTTGTGAGTGTCCAGTGACAGGACTGTAGACTGCATGGAGGCTTCTCTGGGGAAATCAGGTAGTGGGGTTCACCGATTGTTACCTGCAAGGCAAGGTTTAGATTGGCAGAGTCTTGAAGAGTTTGCTGGCAAGGCGGGCTGGTGTGTCAGGGAGCTGACACACCATTTAGCAGCAGCAGAGCTCTCTCTCTTGCTAAAGCAGAGGGGTAACACTCAGTTCTGGATGTCCTGAGCCGGATGTCACAATGGAATGATCTTTTTTTTTAAAACCAGTTTTAAAAATAAGAAAATCAATGAAACTTAGCATTTATAGAGAGATGTACGTACAACACATTTGTCTGGAGACAAGGCATGGATTTTAGCTATCTGGGTTTACTACCAGGATTTGGATGGAGTTTCCTGCATTGACCTTTGTCTCAAAGAGTCTTGGTAGTTTCTAGTCTAAGTACCATAGAAATGTTCAGTATATTTTCACTACAGTCAATATAATAAACATTTTGGGCACAGTTCTATCCTCATTGCACTAATACATGTCATGAGGCCAGAGGATGTTCCAGGGTTTACGGCTTATCCGACACAAAGTGTCATGTGTGGTCTCTGCCTATGCCCTAGGGGCCAAAGCTTGCCCTCAGATACACAAGTGCAACTGCCACTTTCTTATCTGCATTCCAGCTCAGAATAGGGTCTTTTATTATCATATAATTTCTACCCAAAAGGACAAATTTTTGTAGTTTGTTTGCATAAAGTGGGACATAGAAAAAAGCCGCAGCATCATTGTTGACTTAAAAACACAAAACATGTAACTATTTCCATGTTCTATATATTCTACGTGAATTGAAAATTACAGACTTTTAGTGAACAGTTCCTTTCATATTTGCAGTGGAAGGACAATTATTTATAATTAACAAACATTATAATCTTCAATATGCAATCTGACATGCTTAATTTAAATGGTGACTGAGTCTTCATGCTTTTTTTTTTTTTTTTTTTTTTTGTAATTAAGCCCATGAATGCTGGCAAATTCTTCTTATTCAACAAATTTATAAGCATTCCTCCTGCATGCCAGTTGTTTTAATAAGTATTCAGCACTCTGATTAGAATTACTTGAATTGCTTTCTTTTTTTCTCGTGTAGCACCTGCATTCTCTTGCATGGTGATGATGAATTGCTACTGACATTAGAAAAAAATCAGATTATCATGGCAGCACAAAAAAACTTTCTTCTATAGTCCCACGCCTCTACAACTTTACGTTCAAATGTAAAAGTTAATCTGCCTTTTTACAGCGAAACCAAGAGATTCTCCAGATTCCATGGTAACCTGGGGTTCTCCTTCTTTTGTGGCTTACCAGATGTCTATCTCACTGGTGACTCTTGCAAGCCTCCTTTATTTTAAGCAAACCATGAACACCTAGCAAAATGTTTCCTTTCTTGTGCATTGTGAAACCAAGATTGTCTTGTCACTTGGATATAGAAAACCCGCCCACACACACAGATTTAAATTTCTTGCAAAAGAAATCTAAGCTAAGCAGCCATGAACTATTAAAAAAAGGAAACACTAAAAATGATAAAGCATGACACACAAAGATAAGCTACTGTCTTTCCCAATAATGTCTTGTAGGGAATTTTCATGTTGATTGTTGCTTTATTTGATTTTTTTTTTTTAAATCAGACTTGAGTTGTGATCCATATTGTTTACTGAGAACATCACTATGCTTAAGTATTATTAGCTCATGGTATGGACTTTGGTGTTTTGAGTCAAGAACAGAAGCCAAGAAATTCTGACTTAAGACTGCAATATTACCTTATCCCCATTGAGCTTAGGCATTACAGCACAGTGGAGTAAGAAATTAATATTAATAGTTAGATCAGACCCACTTCTGTGAGACCTTTGAATACAGGAGCACATACCATGTGCTGTTCTAGACACATAAGGGTGAGGCTAAGAGGGCAACTATGTAGCATTTCTTGGTGTTTATAGACTGATGACAACATGCTTATGTTATTTTAAGGAGTTTTGTTTAATTTGCTTGGATATCATCATTACATAGCTTCTGTTGCAACTGCTTCTTTCTGTAAGTCAGAGTGCTATTATTGTCTTTGTAGTTTCACTTGGATGGCTATTTAAGTCTTGGAAGGTCATCGTTTACATCATGGCCATAGTAAGTACAAGTATGTTCTCTCACAGCACCATTATTTCACTATTTAAGTTAAAACCTAACACAAATGAAGTCACCTTGCTCTGCCTTTTAAACCATTTGTAAACATCAACATTTCATTTCCATTTTATCTCTTTGCTGAAAAGAAGTTAAAATGTTCTCTCCATTATCCAGATAGCATGAAAAGAAGAATAACAAATGTGCAATGGGAGTGAGTTTGTCTGGAACAACCAGACCATTCTTTATTTTGGCATCACAATGGCTTGCCTATGGAAATACACTGAGCTTGTTTGGGACCCAGTAAACACTCATTGTAGCAGCATGTTCTAGGGTAAGCCAAGGGCTAATCATCTTGAAATGTTTTCCCTTCATCATCTCATCCAGTAATGGTCCTGGTTTATTTGGGTGTCCGAACATTTTGAAATCATCAGAGGTATCTGCTGCTTGTTTTTTGTTAGCTATTTCTCAGACATAAGCCTCCCACCTGTTTAAATATCTCCTTTTGAAACAGGGACAGCAGAAGCACCATTCTATAGTTAGGACTAAAAGCTTCCAGGCTCCAAAGTGTCTTGTATCCTAGGCATTCATGTAACAAATAAGCTCTGTACCTAAGTTCTGACACTGGCAGCATTGCATGGGTATTATTTATGTAACAACGAACCATGCTTCGTGGAGCCCTCAGAAAACATTACAGGAATAAATATGTTCCCACAAACATCAGCATTTGACCACATACACATCCCAACTAACTAGAGTTTCCACTACCCACAAAATCATTGACTACGGACAAATGCTGTGCTGGAACAATTTAGTGATCTCAAGAAACCCATAGTTCATACTTTGTGCCAACTTCTGTTCACTCTTCCTTCTAGTGGCTTATTTGAAAAAGGATGTGATTGTTTCAGACACCAAGAATAGCATTTTCATAAATTCTTCACAGACCCAAGTAGTCTTCCTTACTTCTTGGCATAGTTCCCAATGTAAGTGAAGACAACATGACATGTTGCTTATGGGTCGCCTGAAGCCTTCTTTTTCATATCTTATATTGTGAATAAGCAAACCATCAGAAACTTCTAAAGGCCTGATATTTCTCTGGGGGTTAGCACTTTGCATTAGTAGCTCAAAGAAAGTCTGCAGCAATAATGTGATAGAGAAACTACTGATATGCAGAGTACTCATCCTCTCATCTCTCCCCCTTTCCCAATTCCCAAATAAAACTAGCAGAATACTTGTGCCAATGGCAAGGGGAAACCAAACATGAAAGGAACCAAAAAAGGCCAAAATTAGTTACAATCACTTAAAGAGGCACTTGACATTTCAAATGTAAATGTAGGTCTCTGTACTGAAAAAAAAATCATTTGTTGCAAAAAACTTTTTTTTACAATTGGCAACTGGAATTATTCACAAAGTGAAATTCAGTTCACAGCAGAGACCCAGCACAAGATATATACACGATGCAAATCCAAGATAAGCCCTGACAATATGGCATAAGTGTAAATACAGGGGCGCAGAGGTCTTGTGTTGGCAATCTACATGAGTGGATTTCACCTAGCTGAATTTCCCAAGTGAATTGCAAGTGTAGGTCCATGTAGCATGCATTGCAGTAACCCAGCCTGGCAGTGACAAAGATATGGACAATTGTAGTGATGTCCACTTCTGGAATGAAAGATCCCAATTTATAGCAAGTAGCAGACAGCAAAAAAAATCTGGACCACTGCTACTAGCTGAACACCCAAAAACAGTGAAGTGAATTTTAACAGAGGGCAGAATCTCTGAAAAGAAATGATATTTTTACCATCCCTCCTGCAGATGCTTTTCCCATTCAACTAGCATCTTTTGTGTCCTACCTGGTCTGAGTTCAATCAGCTTGCTCTCATTCAAACATCCTCTTGCTCTGCAACTTTATCTATTTTTCAGTTACCAGGTTTTTATTAAACAGAACAGTTTTTACATTTTGTTAAGTGACCTTCATACTAAATAACAAGAACATTTTTTCCATAATGAACACTCTAAACCAGTCAATGGAGTTATTTACAGCAGCTGAAGTTATATGTATACAGTTGTGGCAGAGTTCTCATATCTTTGCACATAGAGGAGTTTGGGACAACTACTGATGAAGAGTGGGTTCCCTGATCATAAAATATTCAGCATATTGCAGAACCCCTTAATTTAAATAAATACACACACACACAATGCTTGGTAACACTCTAGCAAACAAAGCAAAGCAGCTATAAACCCATAAAATTTAAGCAGTTTATGGCTGCCTTATATCTTTAGAGCAATACAAAGCAGCTGGAGCTCACCAGTGAATCCCTCAAACTTAATACGAGATCTGTAAATTTTCTTTGGAAAGGAAAACCACGTCACTGTATAAATCATAGCTTTGGAATTACTTCTCTAAGGAATGAATCAACTTTCAAAGTGTTCTTATTTAGATTCCAAGAACCAGACTTGACCATGATTTTGGTTTGTTTAAAGTCACTATACATTTAAGAGCTGAAAAAAACAAACAAACCAAAATTGATCTTTGCAAAACCTATCAATTCTGCTGCTATCGTGGTGATGCTGGGATTTGATGGTACTGTAATCCTGAACTATTTAAAGAACACCATTTGTTTTTCAAGTACTTTAACAAAAGCCAGAGGGGGTTCCTACGTTTTTGAAGATGTTTGGAATTCTAGTTATTCAAAGGCTTATATGGAAGTAGTTAATTAAACAACTCATCTTTATATATTTACTTTCTCCTTAACAAGAATATGTAGCTGCCTTGCCAGAGGGGTACATCTGACTAATTTTGATGAGCAGATCATTTCCATCCAATTTGTTAAAGGGAAATTTTTCTTGCATCCTAGGGCATGCTACTAAAGCAGGCTTTTGGAAATTCCTGCTGACTTCCCTTCCTTTAGCAGGAGTCATTCTGCATCACAATGGCTTGCTTTATTGGTATCCAGTTCCATTCCACAGTCCAGAAGGAGAGATGCAGTTAATTGTAAATGATAAGAATCGTGATTTTGTACTGAGTGAGCTTTGTGGTGCATTTAACATAGGAATGGAATGCTTTAAGATCATTACAAATGTGAAGTCACTTTGTCCGACTGCATTATATTTATGAACAAGATATAGGTAAAGCCTTAATAAGCGGATGGAGGAAAAAAACCTGAATAAAGTTTACACAAAAATGAAAAAAAGTATCAAAATGATGCAATGTTTAATACCAAACAGAGCAGGATGTGTTTAATTTGTCCTAGTACAGAGGGTGACGACATGGCCTTGCCGGCAAAACTGGCCTTAAGTAACAGAGGAGCAGTGAACAGGCCTTCTTCTGGTGAAGTTTTCCCACTAATGACTGGGAAACCCATTGAGAATTACATGTGCACTTGGAAAACAGTAGGTGAACAGACACAGTAATCCCCATCCCCAAAGATGACCAAAGGGTTACTCACCAAAGAGTCGCTTGCCATTACTGCCAGATTACTAGAGTGGGTGGATGAAATGTACCCGCAGTGGCAATGTAATGTTCCTTGGTCAATGGTCAGTCTCAGCATCAGGCTTAATTCCACTACCAAATGTTGGGACTGGCTGGAGTAAAGTATAACCTCACCAATAAAAAGGTGGCAGTCAGCACAGCAGCCCCCTTTCTTCTTCCTCTCCCTCCCCTCCAGATGCCGTACTTTCCTCATTTGAAAACTGTAGCTTCATTTTATTTTTGGATACTGCATTAAGGCATAAAAAAATCATCCCTGAGATGAAGTGGGCCATTCTGTCTAGCTACGGTTTGGCTTGTATTTTGAACAACATCGTTGTAAATTCTAACCTACAAAGTCAATCAAGAAAACGTTATATCATGTACTCTTTCCCCTCAGTGGGAGGTGATGCCCTGGCCATAATGTGGCCCCACCTGTAGTGTCCTCTTGGTGCAGACCACAGCAGGACAAGTATGGTTGCCTCAGTTTCCCCCCTCAAATAATCCAAGGACCCCACTTCAGGTTCTTTTGCTTCCTTCCTTGGGTCAGGTTTATTATCAAAACCATACTGCAGGTCAGTCATAATAGAAGTCTCAACATAGTCCATTTATTGTGCCAGTGTATACAATCCTTAAAATCTCATGACATGATGTCCCATATACCGCACAGCAACATCTTCCGCTATTCATCAGTCCTCTTCTGTACCTCTGCCAGGACAGCTACCCCAGCCCTTCCAGCTGGAATGCGGATGCCAGCAAGCTGGGAGGGATTGTAAGCACCTTGGAAGACAGCATTGGAATTTAAAACAATCTTGACAGAGTGGAGAATTGGTCTGAATTCAACAAGATGAAATTAAATAAATATAAGTTTAAAGTACTTCACTTAGGAAGGAAAAATCAAATGCACAACTGCAAAATAGGGAATGACTGACTAAGTGGTAGTATTGCTGAGAAGGATCTGGGGGTTACATTTGTGAATCACAAATTGAATGAGACACAACAATGTGATGCAGTTGCAAAAAAGGCTAATATCATTCTGGGATGTATTAATAGTAGCGTCGTATGTAAAACACATGAAGTAATTGTTCCGCTCTACTCAGTACTGGTGAGGCCTGAGCTGGAGTATTGTGTCCAGTTCTGGGCACCACATTTTAAGAAACGTGGAGAAATTGGAGAGAGTCCAGAGGAGAACCACAAAAATTATAAAAGGTTTAGAAAACCTGACCTATGAGGAAGGTTAAAAACTGGTCATGTTTGGTCTTGAGAAAAGAAGACTGAGGGTGGACCTGATAACAGTCTTCTAATCTGTTAGGGCTGTTATAAAGAGGACTGTGATCAATTGTTCTCCATGTCTACTGAAGGTGGGACAAGAAGTAATGTACTTAATTTGCAGCAAGAAAGATTTAGGTTAGCAATTAGGAAAAACTTCCTAATTATAGGGGTAGTTTGGCTCTATAATAGCCTTCCAACAGAGGTTGTGCAATCCCCATCAGTGGAGGTTTCCAAGAACTGGTTGTACAAACAACTGTCAGGAACAGTCTAGGTTTATGTGGTCCTGCCTCAGTGCAAGAGGCTGGACTAGATGACTTCTTGAGGTGCTTTCCAGCCCTACATTTCTATAAAATAGACAGTTTTCAACAGCGATCTTTCGTTGAATTCTTGACTTTGCTACACTCTTGAATGAAGCTGCCTTAGCTTTCAGTTATATTAAATCTAATTAAAAGTATCTTTATCGTAACATTTCCCAAATAAAACACCCTGGGATATATCCCCTTTAGCCCCATTATTTTTATATATAGGACACTGAAAAATGATCATAACTTTCAAAGAGTTGATTCTCTGCTGCCAGCAGTATAGCTATTTGTACTGCAGTAGAAAAATGGGTCATTCTGTCAACAAAAGTATATAAGGCCTCATGGCCGTTATTTTATTGGTCCAAGCAATCAGTACAATTTATTTGGACAGTCAGCAATGTTAACAATACAATGCACAGCTCAGTGCAAGCTTAGCTCTCAAAATTTTTGATTAATCAGAAAGTATTTACTTATTACTATGCTGTCAGTGATTATTAATTAAATATCCCAGTTGGATTCCAGGCAGATAAATAGAAAATTCTATTCCAGTTTTTCTTTTTCTTAGTCTTTCTTAGTCTTACTTTTTCTTGCTCTTCACCCACACAACCCAACTTTATTAATCTTTTCCGCATTAGTAAGTCTTGTGTCTCGACAATACTCGGTTGTTTGAGTGAGTTATTATATCATTCTTCTGTTTCTCTCAACAGAAAATATTAAAATAGTTTCTTCTATTTTCTTGTAGTTCACAGATAAATCCAGTATTCTCTCTTGCTAATTTCCTCTCCCAATTTGCCTGATCCAACTGATCAACCTAGCTTCAAACAGCTTACATAATAACTTATTCATTATATGGATTACTCTTCTCAGGGAAAAGCTCCCCTATATTCCAAACCACATTGGCCCTTTCTTGTTGAGGTACATTGCAGGGCTATGCTTTTTTTTTTTTTTTTTTTGGATTAAATTTCTCCAGCGACTTTGATCTCCTTTCTCATAGCATACTTTTCATGATTACAATCACAGATGTCCAGAATCATATCATTCCCCTCTATTGAATGGTCTCAACATTTACATCTTTTGGAAGGCATATGAACTAGCAAAGTCTATATGTTGGATAAGATCCAATTAGGGTCTTGTAACTGGAAATCTATTTTAATCCATTCAAATGCTACTCCTTTAACAATGCAGCATGCTATTCCCCTTCTTCATGACTGCATTCTTTGACAATGATGTCATGTGGATCCTTGGCACACTAATTCTCCTTTGTTTTCTGCACAATTAATTAGACATTGTTTCCATGTAGTGATTTCTTGTTGCTTCCATTTGCTCCCAAATTTAGAGCTCAAGTCTTGCTCCCAGGGGAACCAATGGGAGTTTTGCCATGGACTTCAGTGGGAGCAGCATGGATTTCAGTGGGACTTCACTGGACACTTAGGGTACAGCTACAATGGAATAAAAGACCCATGCCAAGCCTCAGTTGGCTCAGGTCAGCTGACTCAAGCTCACAGGGCTGCAGGGCAAAAAAAAATGGCGGTATAGACATTTGTGTTTGGGCTGGAGCTTGTACTCTGGGACCCTGGCTTGGGTTCCGGTCCAAGCCTGAATGTCTACACAGCAATTTTACAGCCCTGCAGCCCGAACCCCTTGAGCCAGAGTCAGCTGACCCAGGCTAGCGTGGATGTTTAATTGCTGCCGAGACGTATCCTTAGTATCCTATATTTTACCTTAACACTTTTCAGCATCTGCCCCAGGTACTGAGTGATGCAATTTTCAACTAAAACCAAGAAAACACAGGAGTCCAAATCTATCGATTTGATATCAAGTTCAATATGACAAAAGCAGGCTTCAACTTTGTATAGAGCAAAGTATGTACAGGGCTTCTATTTTTCAGGGTCTATTAATATAATTTGGGGGGTTATTTTTAGCAATTTTTGAGGATTATGTAAATGTTCAAAAATTGGAGGGTTTCAGGGCTCTTTTTGTATAGACTATAACGAGTGATGTATATTGTTTACATTACTCATTACTATAGTATATCTTTGTAACATTCCCTAGTGCACTTTATCATAGTACTGCTTCAAATATTGCTACATTGAAGGGCACTAGGGAAACTTTAATGCGCATCAGCAGAGTCCACATGCACCAATTAACAAGCAACACATTAGCGTGCTTTAGAAAACAGCTCCCCATAATGCATATTACTGCTCCATGTTCGGGATGTAAAAGTGTAACCGTTTAAATGGCAATTGGCTGTCTAAACGTTTTAAATAGCTGATTACTGTTTAAACTGGGAAGGGGAGGGGAGTGGCAGCTGGGCTCAGCTCCCCATGAGCGAGAGCAGCTAGGCAGCTCTTGCTGGCAGGGAGGCTTGGAGCCCAGCATGGGAAAGTAGGGGTAGCCACAGCTGGGCTCTGGAGCGGCGGGGAGGCTTGCTGCCTAGCACAGGGGGAGGCTGTAGCTGGGCAGCTCTCACTTGGCAGTGAGGAGCCGAGCCAAGCCCAGCATGGCTCCCCACCCCCACATTTAACTATTTAAAAGTTCTATTTTTAGAACGTTTAAGCAGATTTTTAATGAAAATAAATTGTACATCCCTACTCCATGTAGAGAAGCCCTTAGATACAAGTCACCATTGCCAGTGTTTTTCCAGTGTTTATTGGGTAAATGCCAATTTTTGGCATTGGGTTTTTTTATTGGTGTTTATCA
This sequence comes from Emydura macquarii macquarii, assembly GCF_026122565.2. Taxonomy (NCBI): domain Eukaryota; kingdom Metazoa; phylum Chordata; order Testudines; family Chelidae; genus Emydura; species Emydura macquarii. The sequence goes on from NW_027131390.1 coordinate 76,989,562, forward strand.
GTTATAACCAAAAATTAGAAGCCCTAGGTATGTATCACATTGGCCCTTTCTTAACAGAGTGAAAAATTCTGTTAGTAGAGCTCCAGGGTGATCTCTGAAGTTATTCATTTGGATGATAATGTTCTCTCCAAGGCAATATTATGCAGATGACTTACAAAAAAAACAATAAAAATGGGAAAAAACCTCATATAGTAACCTCCTAAAGCACTAGTTAAATCTAGGGATGAACCAGAACCTTAAATCCAACTCCTTGCTTCAAATTTAAGCTATGTGTGGGAGGATAGGGAAGGGAGGGGAGAAGAGTGTGTGCAAAGAGACTTGTTTTGAATCTGAACTCTCTCTTCCAGTTCTGTGTCTGGGTCAGATACAGATTTTTAGATCTAGTTCAGATGTACCCCAAGGTGATGAAAGTTTAATGAAATCACATTTCAGCACTGTCAAATCTAAAGCAAAAACGAACACCTACTTTGGCCCACCTACTTTGGCTACTTATCTTAAGGTCTGTCTACATTGCAATTAAAAATCTGTGCCACCAAGTCTCAGAGCCTGGGTCAGCTGATGGGCTCACATGGTTTGGGCTGTGGGCCTATGAAATTGCAGTGTAGACGTTCAGGCTTGCGAGGGTCTTCGAGCCCAGGTTCAATCCCAAGCCCAAACATCTCTATTGTTATTTTATAGCCCTGCGAGCCCAAGTCAGCTGACCCAGGCCACCTGTGCCATGCTGTAGATCTTTTACTGCAGTATTGACCTACCCAAAGAGTCTGAATGTCAACTGCGCAGTCCATCTCCACTTAAAGCTAGAGATGTGAATATTTCTTAAGAGCAAGCTTGTGCCTCTTGTTTGGTTCCCCACTATATCCAAAATGACCTCAATTAAAAAGTCATTGGAGAAGAAAGTCATGATGAATTTTAAGTAATTAATTTAGGCTATGTCTATACTACAAGACCTAGTAGTGTGATTGCCTTGCCTGTGTGCAGGGACTCATGGTAGTTTGATGACAGCTATCACGAGTAGTAGCATAGCTATGGTAGCATGGACAGCAGCAGCGGAGGCACAGCTGAGCTATGCCCAGTATGTACCTACTGTTTTCAGGTGGATTTGTACTCGGCATGACTCAAGGGTCCCTCCACTACCACTGCCTGTGATACCATGGTTACGCTGCTATTTATATTCTCACTAGCTCTCATCAAGTTACCACGAACACGTGTATACAAGTAGGGGGGAATCACATCCTTCCCTGGTAGCGCAGACATAGCCTTAGTCATAGGAAAAGCTTGAGGCATAAAGAGTGGGTTGTTAGGTATGAAAATAAAGGCAGTAAAAGAAGTGCTGTCCCTTACTGATGCAACTTTCTGGATAATGCTTTTCTTCAAAACAAATAATGCATACAATCATAGGCGTGCGCACGAGATGTGCCCAGGCACACCCTAATGCAGGGGTGTCAAAGATACACCCTAATGCAGGAGTGTAAAATAGGAAGACACAAGGAGGTGCTACCGAAATGCGTGGATCAGCGCATTTTTTCGACGGCAGACAAGAGGCAGCAAGGAATAGTGAAGTGAAATTGACAAGCTGCCGCCGAAATTGAAGGATCAGGGCTGATTTTTCGGCAGAGAGAAAGATGGGATGGGAAACTGGAATGTGAAATTGATAAGCTGCAGTAGCAATTGAAGGAGCTGGCAGATTTTGCGGGGGTGGCTGAAATTGACACCTCTGAAAATATGAAAATTCCCTGGGCGCACACCCTAATCCCTGGGCGCACACCCTAATGAAATGTGCTGCGCACGCCTATGCATAAAATATGTGATGTATTCTATGCATGAGTCAGGAGCAGCTCAGATAGTTGTGCAACTGTGATAGTGAAGTGTTTGAGTCTATTCCCTAGCCAGTAATACTTAGAAAGATCAACAGCTATTCAGAGAGGTTTAGATATTTCCAGTAAAAATCCTCTCTCTCAAGAGGATCAGTGTTTGAACCAGAGGTACTGGGCCAACCTTGGTATAAACTCCACTGAAGATAATAAAGTTGCATCAGAGCTGAATTGAGTCCACTATCATCTTTGCCCACCCCTTCAACTATTAGTCACTATCAAACTGTCTCCTATTTTCCAAAAAGGGGATCTCAGAGAGGAATACTGTTTGGGCTGCAACTTCTTCTTCTTTCTTTTTTTTTTTTTTTTTTTTTTAAATTAGTGTTACAGTAGCTCTTGATACTTGTCTTTTAGCATATTTTCTGCAGAGGAAGCAGAAAAAATTATTGTTGTTCAACACTAATGTAAACTTGCTTTCTCAGCTTGGCAACCATTGGCATTTTACAGAGGGCTCATTCTACTGCCTCTGCGTCTGCCAAAATGGACTGGAAACTTGCCAGGGAGCTTTATTGCTAATAGCTGTATTAAGGTTACAAAAGTTTGATCTACCCACTGTTGGTTTGGGGAGCTTCGCTACCATGATTGTCTTCGGGAGGTTCTGATGTTGAATAGCTCTTCGAGGACACTGACTGCTGGGATCTTTTTAACTATTGTCAAGTTTCCCTTGTGATTTCCCCAGCTCTCAATACAGAGGCGGGGACACATTGTTATTTAATACTTATATGAAAGTAGCACCCAGAATGCCCAGTCAGGATCGGGACTCCACTGTGGACTATACAAAATATGTGTGCAGGCACAGTACCTGCCTGAGGTGCTCACAGTCTAGTAATCACTGAACTTTGCTTCTAAGCTTTGTTTGTTCAGTTACTCTCTCCATCACTAATAGTCGAGGAAAGACCCATTTAATGTGCAGTATTGCCCTTCTGCTAGGAGCACGGGAAGATTCTTGTTCTCCTGAACTGGCATCACAATAATGAAAAATAAATAACTACAAATCCAGAGGTCCAAATAAGCATACATTCCCCCTTGCTCTTTGTTGGCTTTCAGGAATATCAGGGCACTAGGCCCTTGTCACTACCATCTGTTTAGCCTTGAGTCTTCATCTAACATGCCAAAGAAAGAGAAAAATCACCTACACCACCAAATCCAGGCAAGGTGATCTCATAGTCAAAGCATTTTTACCCTAGGGAGTGTTCTACTGGCTCCCACTCTTACAGAAGTTTGAATTTTCTAGACACACATGGCAGTGGATCATGGAAGTGGTCATATAGGGTGACCAGATAGCAAGTGGGAAAAATCGGGATGGGGGTGGAGGGTAGTAGGTGCCTCTTTAAAAAAAAGCCCTGAATATCAAGACTGTCCTTATAAAATCGGGACATCTGGTCACCCTACGGTCATAAGAAGCAACAGATTGTGCCACAAGGAGAAAAAAGGAGTTGAGTTTCTTCACAGAATTCTCTCCTTTCCTTAAACTATGCTGTGGAACCATCATCATTATTAATATTTATGGAGTGCTGACATTCTCAGTGCTGTACAGGACAGAATATCAGAAGAACTGGACATAAGGAAGGAGACAAAAAGGCCCAGCCAACCACGCCATGATTACTACAGGAAAAGGAAACTTCTAACTATTCACTTTCCAACAGTGATCTGAAAGATTCCAAGTAATTTCTGCAGCCAGTCTTTGACTGAATACATTGATCCCATTTTTTGTACCGGCCCATTGACAATGGGTGCTTATATCTCCCATCTGTGTGTGCAGTAATGTTTCCTATTCATGTTGTATTTTCCAAGGTCATTTACTCTCCACAAGGCAGAACACAGCAGAACAAAAAAACAAAGCAAACCTATTAAGAGTGTCTATAGTGTACTCTGTATTATCCCACAGAGATACAATTTAGCCCTCATTGCACCAGGAAAAAAAAATCCTCGCAGTACAGTGAAAGCAGAAAAGCCTCATGTGTTCCCAGGAAATCAGGGTCTTATTCAGCTACGGAAGTGATCTGCGAGAGGGCATGTGCTTCCTGAGTGAGTCAGGATTGCGGAAGTGGTTGTAGTGGATACTCACCAGCCCACAAGCCTGCTAGGGCTGTGGGTGGGAGGGAGAACAAGTGAGCAGTGTAGAGCATGTCTGCTTCAATAGAGAAGATTACCTAGGCTCTGCTCTTCTAAATCAGAACAAAGTCTCAATACCACTGTCATTCCCACAAGACGAGATAGATCAAAAGAGTTAAGTTGAAAGGAAAGAAGATTAAGAAGAAAGAAGATTAAAATACAGTACAAATTTTGGACATAGCAGGACTACAGTGATTTCACATCATCACCAACTCCTATTTTACAGGCAGTGTTTGAATTATAATGACACTCAGCCAAGAGTCTTGAAAGTATAAGCAAATGCCTCTGATACAGAGATGAATGTACCAGTGAGAATGAGAAGATGCTGCCAGGAAATAATGTGACAGGAGAAATGTTCTTAAAGGAATATGAACAAATTGCCAGGGAGTATTACTTAATACTTGGGGGGGGGGGGGGGGGGGTTTGGAGACTTAACTCTTTTGCAAAAGCAAATCCAAACAGCACTAAAAGATTCTTTACCGCAGTGGCAGATGGCTGAAATATTCTTCTAGAAGAGTCCCACAAAGAAGGAGATTATCAGCAAAGGAGGCAGGTTAAGGGCAGGAAAGAAAATGGTGCTGTACTTTCCTCCGGTACCATCAGCCAACCAACTCTTTTTTTCTTGTAAACTACGATGCTCATTTTCAACCTACATTTTACTTTTTTCCCCCATCCGCCTTACAAAATGCTTAACACACCTCAAAAGCCCTCCTACCCCCTGCATTCCTTCTTAGTGTCTGCATGGCACACATTACTGTTGTCTGGCCCTTATATGCTTTTACACATTAGCTAAATTTAGTAGTTGGGGCCTGTTCCTGGTGTGCACTCCTGCGGGGGTACAGAAGCAGGGGCATGGAGAATGAGGGCACAGGGAACCATCCCCGTGTTTGTGCAGGACCTGCCATATCTTGAGTTCTGTGGGGCAAATCAAGTGCCCACGTCTACAGGTGCGGAGGTCCCGCTGGGAGTGTGGTTCCCCTGTGCAAGGAGGAGACTGGACCCAGTGTGTCTGCAACATCTTGGAAGCACAGAGCACCCCACATGGCATGGCTGTGCAGCAGGGACACTTCCAAAGGACAAAGGGATGCTCAGTGTTTGCCGGAGCGACAGCCATTGGGGTGTGGTACCTCGGTAGCCACTTCATGGCCTGGCCAGGAGGATTCTTCTTCCTCATCCATGCTAGACAGAAATTTTTCCTCATGAGCACATGGGCATGTGAGAGCACCAGGGGCAGCACTACCACTTCAACCAGAGCACGCTTACACCAAGCCCTGCCCCACTTACACACTGACTGAAAGAGCACCTAGTGCCCTCTTGTAAAAGATTGTTACAGTTACCACTCCCTGCACTGGCAGAACACCTCTAGCCATTACCACTCCTGCAGTTCCCCTCTATCCACAGACTGCAGCACTAACTAGTTAGGCCATAATAGAACAGCCCCATATGTTCAAAATTAATTAACGTTCTTCACTCAGCCCATTTAAAGGGGGAGAAAATAATCAAGCTTGTGGTTTGTTTCGTTGCTAATAATCAGGCAGTGCTTAGCTCATCAGTATGTTTCAGTTGTATCCCATCCTTATTATCAACATTAAAATTTATAGCAGTCATTTGAATTTTATTATACAAATTATATAAGAATAAAAGAAAGAATTAACAATGGCCTCCACTGTGAATCTAACCATTTAAATTATCCATATTAATTAATTTACATTAAAAACTTTCTTTCCCATATCTTGTACTAAATAATGCAGGCATGTATAATTACACAGCTGCATTTCTATTTTTAGGCTTTGAGTGGTTTATAAATCACTCATCCTACGCATCATAGATTGTAGACCAGCAACAAGAATACAGCTTTACACTCAGGCATAATACGCTCCTAATTTATTATCCACTATATCTCTATGAATGCACGCATGCACACACGCACATACAGTAGAACTGTTTATTTTAGTACAAGAGGGGCTACTCTCATATTTGAATTATATTATTTTCACACTCCCAGCCAGCCTCTGCAGGTAAAAAAATGTTGCTTGCCTGATGTAAGAAAATTACCAGTATAAATAATTTTTTGCTAATATTTCAAATCTGAAAATACAACAAAAATTAATTGACAGCAGAAATTAATAGCTTAATTTGCAGAGGTGCTGAGCACCAATGGGCAGAGAGTCTGCAGACACTCAGCACCCTGGCAAATCAGGCCATCCTTACCTAATTTGTTCCAGATTTACAATATTTTCTATATTAAACGTGAGCAGACATTGAGATATAGTTATAGGGATCCATATATGCCACTTCAGACCCTTCACAAATGTCACTGCTGTTGGGAAATATCTATGGTTAAGACATGGACACTTGAAGGCCTGCATGAATAAAAGCTGTTGACTTTTATATACCTTGGATGGTATATTAGGATGTCAGGATGTTCAGATGTATCATTAGTTCCTGGCAATAGTTCCCATCTCTATTCCATCAGCACCTCAGAAAGATCTACCAGGGCTAGGGATGTGCCGTAGGAGGTGACTTGTGAGCATTTTTAGGGTGTCATTTGCAACTTGTTTAGGCACCCAACTTTAAAGAACCGCATCATGCTGCCCAAATTGGACATGAATATTTTAATTTGTTGCCAAAATTTAGATTGTATGTAGGCAGAAAGAAATATTTACGAGATACAGCCATACTGATTGTGGCCTAAGTGTCACTGAAGTAAATACAGCTTCATTTGTTTCTAGAGCTGGGTGGAGAATGGTCAGTTCCGTTCCGCAGAGGATTTTGAGATTTCAGAATGTAGTTTCATTCCAAATCGGAATGAAAACTAAACTTTTCAAAGTTCTCCATGAAAAAGCTGCCTGGACCCCTAGCAGCCCACCACATGGGAAGCCGGGCAGCTTGGGGAACCTGGAAGCCCTGTGAGCCCAGACTCCAGGACAATCCACGCAGCAGGCTGGGCCAGAGCTGGGGACCGTGGTGGCTCCAGGTGTGAGGCAGCATAGTTAGAGGGCTGTCCTGGAGCTGGGAGCCCCAGCTCTGGGACAGTCCACCTGGAGAGCTTCCTTGAGCCAGGGACCCTGGGAGCTGAAGCTTCTGAGGAGCTGCAAATCTAGGAGCATGGGAGCTGAGACTTCCAAGGCTTCCAGTCTCTGGGTCAGCCCAGCAAGTGTGCTGCCAAGGAGCTAAGAACCTGGAAGCCTGGGCTCCCCACCATCCTGCCAGGGTGGGTGAGCTGGCAGGAAACCAGGCCATCAAAGCTGACATTATCTCATGGAATATTTAGATTTCAATGAATCACCAAATTCTGACCCCAAAAAATTAAAAAGTTTCCTCAAAATGTTTCTGACCAGCTCTGTTTCGATGTGACACTTTCCAAGCTATCTATACATACATCTGAAGCTCGTCACCTCTACATGCTGCAAACTTCTTCAAACATTTGTACATGCATCTAGCACACCACTCACTGAAAACTTCTTCAAACATGCAAACCGTGCTTAGTTCTCAATCCTGCAATGAACTCTGCTCTTGCAGACCACTGTCTTCCATTTTTAACAGTCCAAAGTTAAAAGAAAATGCTGCTTGTAATTCAAATACAATCATCAGATCTTTAATTTGGATGTGGAATGGAATGAACTCTTTCTCAACAAGAAAATGCTGTTTCCAAGACACAATTTCTCCTTTTTGTACAAAATACGTTTCTATCTTGGTGCTGCATTTTCATATATGATAGAGATATAGGGACATACTCCCTGCCCCCAAGTCTGGTTAACAAAGATCACTTCTAACAGCCTAACCTCAGGCTGTCCTCAGGAACTTTTTTTAATCAAACCACTGTATTTCCTGTATATAAATGCACACTGTCAATGCAGTTCTATTGAACAGACTGAAGTATTTCAGGCCTTTAGTTGAAGATGAATGACCATTTTTTATAAGCAGAACAGCTGTGAAATGTAGAGAGCAGGAAAACAACAAACTATTTCATTCAAATTCATGAAGTTTTTTTTACATTCTCCAGTGTGTTCAGTATTTTTATTATTAATATTCCTAATAATACCTAAGATTTTTACTGTAATGTGAAATGGAGGCTGTAACTCCACCACTTAAAGAACAGATCAATTTTCCCTGGATTTGGTGCAACAATTGCAGTCAACCATCTGTGAGCCCTTAAAGAGAAACCTTCGGTTTGCACGGTTGCTGATCACATTGCTTTTCTGAGGTCTTTCAGAGCATCTTATTGGTGTAATTAGATTCAATAAAACAACATTCTGTGGTTGTGTTTTATTGGGCCTTGCAGTTGATTAAATTGATGAGCTATCACCAACTCTCAGCTTTGCTTGGTGCATTTCTTTTAGGGGGATATTTATGTTATATGGTTTGTTTTATTTTTTTTAATAAAATGGTCAGATGTGTTTTATGGTGTCTGATGATACATAGATCACGATTTGAAGCACTAGCAATTCTTTCTGATATATGAAGAACATAGCATACTAGAAAAAGCTGTTACACAGCCTAACATCTCAATGACTGCAGTCCACTGCAGGAAGAGATTCTGCATAGCAGGGTGAATAGGAGATAGCGGCATACAACAGAATGAAAGTCTGCAGACTAGCAGGGACCAATATCTACATACAGCTTAGACTAGATTGTGAGTAGCTGCATGTCCTCACTATGACTGGTTATATCGATAGAAAATGTGGTGCACCTTAAACAGGTATGCAAGGGTGCCCTGCACTGCTGTCTGATGCAATGACTTTTGGGCCATTTTCACACTACTTTTTGGGGATAACAGCAATTTGCCCATGGACTTCTGAGAATTAAGAGTAAAGTTCCCACAAGCCCACGTTTTCCATCCTGCAGCCTGCACAGCTCAGCACAATCCTCATTACCATTGCTAATACAGGACACACAATTCTCCTGTATCTGCATAACTTCAACAACTGCTGCTACCGCTGGTGGTGTGGTGATGAAGAGGAGACACTTGAGTATGCTGAATGCATGATGAACACAGCAAATAAAAGCGTCAGGTTGTTGCTAGCATTCATGGAGCAACTCCACGCGGTGGATAGGGGCTTCTGGGACTGAGAAGTAAGCACAGATTGGTGGGATCTCATCAGAATGCAGAGTAGGGATGATGAGCAGTGGTTGCAGAACTTTCAGATATGAAATGCCACCCCAGTCCGCCAGGGCAGGGACACTAGCATGAGAGCAGCACCGACTGCATGAGAGCAGCAAAAACGAGTGGCAATCGCATTGTAGAAGCTTACAGTGCCCGAGTGCTATCAGTCAGAGGGGGCTGTTGTCATCCATATGTGCAAGGCCGTTAAGCATCTCCTACTGCACAGGACTGTGAATCTCAGCAATGTGCAAGAAATAGTAGATTGATAGATTTGAAGCAATGGGGTTCCCAGACTGTGGTGAGGCGATAGAGTGGATGCATATCCCTAGAGTGGCACTACCGTACCTTGCCTTACCTTGTACATCATCAGAAAGGGATACTTTTCCATTGTTATGCAAGCACTAGTGGATGACCAGAAATACTTCACTGACATCAATGTAGGCTGGTCAGGCCAGGTGCATGAGGCTTACATCTTTAACAATAAAGGACTTTTCTAAAAGCTGCAAGGAGGGACATTCTTCCCCAAACGGCGCACTCACACTGGTGATGTTGAAATGTCAGTAGTGACCTTGGGGACCCAGCCTACCCCTTGCTCATGAAACCATACATGAGGCACCTTGACAGAACTAAGGAAAGATTCAACTACCAACTGAGCAGGTGCAGGATGACTACTGAATGTGTGCTTGGTAGACTCAAAGCTCGCTGGTGACGTTAGTGACAAGACTAGATCTCAGCCAGGCAAACATTCCTATGATTATTGTTGCATGTTATATATTACATAATACTTGTGAAGCGAAGGGTGAAAGGCTACCAGCAGGATGGAGGTGGATCAGCCATCTGCTCAATTTGAAAAGCCAGAGACAATGGATATTAAAAAAGCAAACCAGGGAGCTATAGAGTTGAGGGAGGCCTTACAAGATCTTTCGAACTGACAGCCATAATACAGTCACAGGATGCTTTTGACAACTCATGTGCCTTCATGTATACAGACCTTAAATATGGGTGAGGTTATTGACTCCTGTTATGAACTTGGTAATGCGGCATGTCTGCTTAGGGCAAACTAATAAATATACTCTTAGAGTTTCAAAAAATAAAACACTGGGTGCAAATAAAGAGGAAACAAAGTTAAAGTGCAAATAAACAAGTTAAAATCATTTTAGAAACACTGTAAAAGAGTGACCCATACTTATAAAAACCAGGGAAAACAATAAATACATATTAAAAAACATATTGCAATGTTTCTTTCCTGTTAAAAATAAATAGCGCACTGTGTTTGCTGTGGTTATCACAGGTCAGTGTAGGTGTTCTCCTTGTTTTCTCCTGGAACAGAAAGGTAGTAGTAAGCATTCATGCCATGCTGCTACCAGTTATGCTAGGGGTATAGGGAGCAGGGATCATGGAATTTTCCCATGAATTGGAAAGTTCTCTTGTGAAAGGTCTTTGGGCATTTAGCTCAACAATTTTCTATAACATGCATTTGTTGCATAAGCAAAGCTACAGTGCCTGCTGCACTTCCCAATGAACCTCTCTGTCCCTTTGCCTCTCCCTCCAGCAATTGCTCTCTCCATTTCTAGTCCTTCACCAATTCCCAAGTTCACAGTCAGCAGCTGCAGAAGATTGGAGGATCTCGGAGAACATATCCTCCCTGGTCCACTTCTTTCTTTGCTTGATCTGGCTTATGTGTTTAGCAGACATGGAGGGGGCACCTCTCAAGACCACCACGGCTGATAAAAACAGAGAAACACTGTCACCTTGTGAGGTGCAATCCAGACCAGTGACAAGATGTGTCAGACCCTGTAACCTCGGGTGCCTGAAATGTCCTGCTGCTGCAGCTCCTAGCCTGGAATGCTCACAGCCAGCCTACCAGCATGTCCCTCAGACCCTGAGTCTCTGTGTGTGCTAGACACCCTTGGTTCAGCAGCTCTGGCCCCAGAAGTTTGTCTACAGCCCCACTCTGGCTCCCACCAGCCTTGGTTACAACCAACAAGGTGACCCCAACACACACCCAGCATCCAATTTCCCTGAAACTGTGTGACCTGAAATGTCCAGCCCTCACCTAGACCATGCGGAGAAATAAGTTTGTTGCTCCTTTAAAGAGACTTAAGCACATTACATATTATTAACTTAACTGGAATAAAAACACCCTTCCCTTCAAACAAAGCACTTAGTTTATAGTAAAAATAAAAAAATAATTATTAACAACAGGACACAGGTTAAGTGATGCCAAGTAAAAGAAATAAAAGTAGAAATGGTTACAAGTAAATAAAAGTGAAGACATGCACCTGAAAGTCTAAAACAATCTAGCAAGATACAGGCTTTGTTCAAGATGATTTCTCTCACCAATCTTCCTTATTCCCAGCCATGGCTGACTTTCCCCTAGTCAAGACCTTACACAGAAGTATAAGATGCTGGCTTGCCTGGTCTTCCTAGGTAAAAGATCTTTATCTAAGAAGGTTTCTCACCTATATTCAGTTCCCAGAGACTTCAACTCCTCCTGGGTTGAAGGACTCATCTTTCTCACCTAGTGATGTCTAGTAATGGATGCCAAAGACGGTTTCTCTCTTTTCTTATATCTTCCAAAGGTCAATGATCTTGTTTAAAGAGGCAGGATGATCTCATGCTATTTTTCCTTTCCTGTGGTTTTCCCATTCCCCCACTGATTTCTAAGTAAATGGGGCTTCTATTGTTTTTGGTCACACCTTGCTTAATTTCTTTGGAGACAGACAGACAACTGACACATTTCTCCTGTCTCAGAGAGACCAGTTTCATTGCATCATTTCACAATTATATTAATCACCAGTGTGTCATTAGCATTCAAAAAAGACCTTACTCAATACATTTTTATAATACAGTAATGCTGCTTACAATCAGTTGATTCAATTATTATCATTTGAGGTTCAGACCCTCCTGACTTTATAGTCCAGATAAAGTTCCTCTCTCCTATTGGGGAGCAGACACAATGCTGTCTCTTCTACCAGTCTCTGACTGAGGACTAGGCTGGTCAGGGAAGCAAATACACATTCCTTTGCCTAAAGCAGATCTGTTTACCAACACCCCCTGACATGCCTGGCTTAAACACATTTTAGTCATCATTCCAGCATATATCCATAGGTCTTAATACATACTGGGCACATATATCAAGGAAGAATATTAATGATCAGTGAATTATTAGTTTTCCAGTGATATCTTACCTGATACCTTTTAGACACAGATTATAACCATAGTGAGTTGAGGTACCCTGAATTGGTCAGGCCAGCTGAAACTCATTACTGATACCAGTGAGCCCTGGCATAGGGATGCTCTTAGGGTCACAGATACATCATTGGATTTACAGTTGCAATGAAAAGGCAAAGATAAGTCTCAAAACTCCCTTAGCATTTTTTACTAAAGGTCTTTATGGGAATAACTGTTAATTGTAACTTTATCTTTGGAGTTCTTTAGTACAGTGACATGCTGCAGCTCAAGCCATGGCAAATATGGACTAGCATTTGCAGAGGCTGGGAAGGAGGAGGGGGAGAGCCATTATTGCACAGGAGTCTGGGTGCCCCGGGTGTGAGTATAGATTGGCTTAGCAGAATCTGATATTTAATTTTGCTGAATAATATCAATGTTTATTTTTAATCATTTTTAGATGACCAATTTCTATGTTCACGGTTGTGTGAAATTATGGGGGACAGGTGGGTCAACCAGTAATTATTGAATGACAGTAGACATTTAGATTAAAAAAGTTAAAGTTTATAAACTGTTAAAATGCAAATTAATATTACATGTCAAAATATACAAAGTAAAGACCCTTAAATCAACACATCATAGGTGTTTTTTCTATTCATACACTGGTCCATTTGTAAGAAACCTAAAGATTGTGTCCATAAAGTTTTCAGTTCCCACATCTGGGAGGTTTAAAAAAACTTTTCTTCAGGCCTTTTGTTGCTGGAATGTGTAATTATTTGTTAGAGCCAGTGGACAATTCCAGATTTCAAAAGTTCTCCAAATGTGAGGTTGTATCATTGCAGTATAAAACACTGAGCTGCCTAAACTAGTCTTGTGGAGAGGCACATGCAGTGTTTGTCTTGAACTTTTCTGAACAGACTGAATGATCTTTCCACAGACACTGAAGTTACTGGCAATGGGAATGCATGTCATGCCACAGTGAACATGACAGGCATTGACTGGGTTTCATTTCTCCAATATTCAAGTGCTGTTATATTCTGTCATTATAGAGCACTTCACGCAACATGCACAAGTCAAAATCATGCTTGAACTCTTCTGCCTTGCAGGAGAAAATATGCAGCATATTTTTATATATGCTAAACTAGTGTGACATCTGACCCTTGAAAAATGGATCAAACACTTTACAGTTGGCAAAAAAGAGATGCTGATCCATATAGCGTTTGAAGAGTACATTGCAGGATATGGTTGCCTTCAATTTGCTTTGAAATTCTGATGTGAAATCATGCATTGCAGATTAAAGGAATTGCCGTTTGGAGCCTGCTGACTTGAGTTCCACTTCTTTTAAGGCATTATCTACATCTGCAGCAACTTGTAAATTGCAGTAAAGCAGCATATCAATGTGATGTATCAGGGGTATATTATTTTTCCATTTGAAAATGAACATTGTGTATTTTTCCTCAAAATACATAAAGAAAAGATAACTTACAATACATTCTTGCTGGTTTCCATCAGCCTCGACCATCCAGCATAGTTTCATTTCTTTCTTTAATGAGGCTCCATCCTCTTCTTTAATGAGAAAGTCTGTCACCCTGGCTTATGAACATGAATGAATTTTTCTGCCTTGAGCCTGGAAAACCAGTGTGATGGTATAAGACAAGGGAACACAAAAAAAAACCCAATAGGGTGACACTGCTTCTTCTACACTTTAAAAAACGCTCACTTTGCCTGTTGGCATGCTTACGCATTGCTGGAGAACATACCACCAATCTGTTGATGTTGTGGAACTCATCGGTTTTGACTGCATGATCAATGACTTAATGCAAAAGATGAGCAACACATGGAATGTACTGTAGATGCGGATGCATTTCTTTCATGTCCATTACCAGGCGCTGCATGTACATCATGGAGTCACTACTGACTGCTATGCAGTTTTCCTACGTTTGACTGTACTCTTGCAACATGTCTTGAATCCAAATCAAAATGATCCCTGCATTGCACTGAAGAACAACAGAGGATTTTAATAGAATAGCATTTATTGATTTATTTTTGTCACTATAGAACATGGCGAGGATGTTAATTGCTGGCTGTCTAGCAAGCTCTGGGGTTTCCATCAATTACTAAAGAGAATTTCTCACCACTCAAAAGATCTTTAATTGCAGCTTGCTGGTGAGCGAAAAACGGCAGGCAGATATTTTTCTTCCAGCCAGCCACATTCTGGACAAGTGCATGCTGCTTGTGCATACTTGTGAAGCAGAGCTAACAAAAAGTTCATGCCACAGACAGTATTCATTGGAATCACCTGAAACCATAAGATGAGTACCAGATCATGTGGAAAATCCACAGATTCTTCCTCCTTTTATCTCATTCTTCCCAAACAGGCTTTCATTGAAGCCTGGGCTATCTTTGCTAGACTTCCTTTTAATTTCAAATGAGACTCAATGTTCAAATGCTCAGTAATATGAAAATCAATAGATGTCTGTTTCACAAACTTTACATCTCCCTTTCCAGACTTTTTCACCATTTTAAATTCGAGATCAGGGTATTCACTTCTGGCAGCTGTGATCCCTCAGAAGTGAAGTTCAAAATTGTGACCAGAACACCCACTGTGACAGGGAAAGAGGCATTGTGGTAAAGCTGCTGGAGAACTGTTAGGGTTGACACAGGTAATGAAGTTGGGCAGCTCCATTGACCAGTGCATAAGTTGTGGGGAGGCGGGACAGGGGGGCATTGCCTTGACTCCTTTAAGGCACCCTGGGCCTCAGGAAGTAGAGACTACCCTAAAGACATATACTGTCTGGCCATTAGCAGACCGCACACAGGGAGAGGTGCGGAAGAAAGAACTCCACAGCCTAGCTTTAAATTAGCATATGTGACATAAGTGAAACTCAGGGTATGTCTATACTGACGGCGGCGATCTTTTTAGATCGATTGAGTGGTCAGTGTAGAGCCACTCAATCGATCAGGAAGCCGATGTAGTAAAACCACTTCCTCAAGTGGTATTGCACTGTGTCGATGGGAACTGCATTCCGGTCGGCGCAGTGCAGTGAAGACTCCGCGCAGAAGGGAAGCACAGCAGTAGCTCTGCATAGCTTGCGTAACTCCCGTTGAGTGCCGCCAAATCGCCAGGTAAATGTAGACCAGGCCTTACACTGTATCATTGCTTCCTTATTGTTTCCAAATGCATTTACATCATCAGTGAAAGCCTGTGACTGATCAACAGCTTCAGTCAAATAATTCTGTTGGATCAGCATGGCTCCTGAAGACCCGATACAGAAGTGCCACAGGCATCCCTCAACCACATGCAACAACAAAAATCCAGTTGCCTCTAGCATTTTTCAACATGACCGGTTTGTCCATCCCACCAGTTTACTTGGTGACTGTTGGAGGCTCAGTACAATTTGAGTTGCTTGACCACTGTCGTACAGACTTAGCATAGCTTTAGTTGCTTGCTTGGCTATTCTGACCCCTGTAGCATGACATCTTCCAGTTGGCAGAGATGAATAGGGCTACTCTAACCTTATAGATGTCTGAGTTTCTGCACACCACGGCACATCATAAGACAAAATACAGATACTGTATGCTTGCAGCTGCACATAGATAACGGTGATGGGAACAAGGTATCCTTGAACATCTGGGGGTACACTGTTTCATTGTCAAGGGACATACTTTTACTCCGCCCCTCCTATCACCAGATATTGTTTTGATGACCCCAATTATCATGGTGAGAATGGAATGTAGTAAAGGGTGGAAACCCAATGTAGGTAATTAGCATATATGATAATGAGAAAAAGATAATTAGGTGAAGGTTGTGTAAGTCACTACTTAGACAAAGGGGGCCGCTCCATCAACACCTGACTCCGCGGGAGGTGCTGCTGGTCAGACCAGAGGCCACTGACTCCCTGGTGGGGCCCCTGAAGAAAGCCGTTCCTTTATAGAGCCTTCTGAGTGACTGCTTAGTTCTCTAGGCTTAGTGAGTATGATATATTGTAGTTAATTTTAGGCTTTGTATTTAACTAGTATGTTTATAGAAAACATTGCACATTAAACCTTATTGATCTGCAAATAGGGCGAACCGTGTCTCACTGGTATCCACACTGATCACAAAGTGTCTAGTATCAACAGTGATCAGATTTTTTAAAGCAAATGACCACCAGCCCCCAAAATGGTCTTTTTCCAAAAAAAATGGTACTCTGGTTCTTTTCCAATAAAATTTCCAAAGTGCACTTTCAGGTTTCTGAGCTTCAAACGAAATATTCTCATTGAAGCTTGTCCATGCTCTTTTGCAACTTTGTAATTTTCATGGGCACAGATGGAAAGGAAAAAGGATGCAGTTGTTATTGAATGTCAAGTATCTGGGAAAAAGAGCTTCAGTTCCACATCTTCTTAAATCTTCTACTTTACAGAATTACACAGATACAGCATAATTCCAAGGCCAGGCTATATGCCGTGAGCCAAATCCTGAAGTCTTACTCCATTTTCACACAAGGATTACTTCTGCACTACTGAAGTTAGTGGAAGTTTTAGTATTAACTTCAATGGGAGAAGCAGCCCATTCACCCTTAATCAAGCGTGTGGATTTTGCTCAAGTAAGGACTGAATTTTGGCCCTATGTCAATTAGTGATGAACAAAATATTCCAATAGTGTCATTGGAGCTGCAGGATTTATTGTAATCAGTCTTAGGGTTTTGCTCTGTAAGTCAACGATCGGTAGCTAATGTAAATGGAACAAGCTGACTTTTTACTAGAGATGTAAAACATCAAACGGTTAATTGTTTAACCGGTAAGTATTAGTCATGCTGCTTAGTGCATGAATTAAATGTTGCCTAATGTGCAGTAGCATGGCTCGGCATGTGCACATCAAAAACACCACAGCAATACCAGCAAATATGTACCAATCACAGGCACTGACTCCTCCTTTCGCTGGTGGATGCTGGTGGGGCCTTGAGGAAGAGGCGAAGCCGGTGGGGGTAGGAGGGGGAAAGAGGTGGAGTGGGGGCAGGAAGAGGTGGAAAGCAGCTGGGGCCACAGTCACAGCTGGCCCTGATCTCAGACCAGGGCCGCTCCCAGCCAATCAACTGATGGGCAGCCAAATTTATCCATGCATTTATCTGGCAGAGAAGTCAAAGGAATTATATCAGAGATTAATTTGGCCCTTGGTCTTCTAAACCCTGATCTAATATTAACCCTATGTGGATCATCTAAGAAGAAGAAGATGAATTTGGATTCCTTTGATGGAAGAGAAGTCTGCTGTTAACAATTCTACCCTGGTACTACCCAAGAAGGAAGAATATAACCCTAGTATTCAGTCACAAAATATTTTCTACAGTTGTCCTTACTATGGAATTATTTTGTAACAGTTACCAACTAAAAGTAAACATATATACTGTAAGCAACTATGTTCTGCACACTGGCAAATGCTTTTGCCTTTCATCCTCAACACGGCATTTTCTTACTTTATTTCATTACTGAAAAGAAATTATTAAAAGGCGGAAGATGGGAACAGAGAGAAAACGAAAAGATTTTGTTATTATAACTGAGAAACTGAGGTTTCTCTTAGTAAATACTTAAAAACACCAGACTACTTTATATATAGGGCCAAACTAAAAAGTCAGATGAAGTCAAAGTATTTACTTCTGATTTATGTCAGTGTAACAGAGCACAGCAATAGGCCCACAGAGATGTGCTGGGGACAAGGTTGGGTTTTCTCAAACCAAAACAAGGGTGGTTTTAATCTAGGTTTCATTTTACCTGAACCACCACAATTCAGGCATTTCAGATAAAAGGATTTACTCTCAGCTCATTTTTATAATGGGAAAACCTGAGTTATTTTGCAAAACCAAGTTTCAAGTTTGCAATTTGGTGATTCAGATTCAGATGTCAGATAGGGTGAGAAAAGGATAAAAGGCTCCAGTTCTGGCCTCTCTCTCTTTTAACTCAGATAATTTAAATCTAATATGAAAAATCCTGTTAAAATCCTGAACAGTTACTAGTGACCGAACATTTTTCTACTTCTTCACAGGTTGGAGAGCTCATTCCAATTCCTAGTGGGCAGGAACCTACATCACAAAAACCACCATCACAATTGGGTGCTGTTTGAGGGAAGAAAATTAATTAGCATGGAGTCTGAACTACACTTTAACTGCTATCCTATTCCTATGAAATGTCACAAAATGACAGATCATCATCTCTGAAGCCTAATTACAACCACATAATGCACTTGTTCAATGCATTTAGACAATCTATTAAAATGAATGAATGAAATTCCTATGCCGTTGACATCAGTGGGAGTTACATGTTCAGAGAAAGGGTAGAATATGGATGGCCCCTTTTGCTCTTGCAATCACAGTGCAGATTCAGTAGGCAACAGAGCATCATTTTACATAGTCAAGGCTCTACGGCATAACTGGATATTACTCCATTGACTTAATTTGAGTTTTGCTGCTTAGAGTTATAAGTTATATACTTCACTCTCATTAAATAAAATTTTACACTCTGGAAGAGACCGTACATCTGCACTAACAGGAAGAGCACTGAGTTGGATTTGGATTTAAAGCAGAAAGTATCAAAAGATCTACTTCCACTGAAGTGTTATTATACAGTTCTACCACTACTCTTGATAGTAACATCAACTAGTTAGAAGACCGAATGTAAAACAGAGAGGGTTCTAAATAGAACCAAGGTATCCACCATTTTAAGACATCTATAAAAACAAAATTCCACCTTAGGGTTCTAATGACAAATCACTCGGTATCTTCTCCAATGGCTGACAGTGCCACCAGAATTCCTCATGTAATTAAAACCTTGCAGATCTATAATATACATCTACTTGATAGCAGCCTTTAACTACCTGAAAGGGGGTTCCAGGGAGGATGGAAGTAGGCTCCAACCGTTTTGCCATTTAAATGGTTTTTCCGAAGCATTTTTCTTTTTTGTTTAAAAAGTAGTAGCCTGAAGAGTTCTCCGCAAAGTATCAGTTGCAACATATTTTGTTATTCAAATGTTAAGCAAATCTTTGTCAGTGGTGACTGATTTTTTTCTAAACCATTGCTATCTATTGTACATACATATAACCTTAAACAGATTTATAATCAGTTATAAAAGCACAATACAATAATGGGAGTTCCTACCTTTTTCAGGAACCGGACTCCATAGGTAAATATATAAAGGTAAAATGTAAATCTCCACCTGCAAAAGGTAAAATAGATTGTCTCTAAGATATTAGGTTTACATATTTTGCAGCACAACATTTCATCTCCCATCGTATCATAAGCTCAATGCACATTGACCAATCAACATAAATTCTAGCAGACTTTTCATTCAGAAGATGGTTTCTAGTCACTAGGGCCTTGATTTAGAAAAGTTCTTGAGGACGTGCTTCATTCTTGCTGAAATAAATGGGAGTCAAGCACTTGCTAAAAGTGCAGCAAATGCCTAAGAGTTTACCAGATTAGTATTCTTTCTTTTTATGCAATTGAGTTCTTTAGGACATATTTGCTTCCTTTGGCCCAAACTGCAGGGAGTTTTGCATGAATGTGGATAACAAGATTGGGTTTTTGGCTACAAAGCAACAATTAAAGCATCAAATTTTGACTGATTTCCTTATGTTTAAAGAACTTTTGTTTGTATTTTAAACTTAGTACACAGGATAAAACCCTTCCTGTTGTCAGAGCAGTGCAAGAAAGTGAAACATAACACCTCCCAACAGTGCTTTTAAGCTACTTGTCCTCATATCTCAGCACTAACAAGAGAGTATCTTATGTTTTTAGCAACTAAAACATGAGGTTCTTTATATTACAAAAATGTGTCCTGCTGAAGGAAGCATCATCATCCAAGTGAGACTGGAGCTCCATAGTGGGTTCTAACTACTAGTTCCTGGGGTGGGGAATGACTTTCCCAGAGATCTCAGGTAAAAAGCTGATAAACATATCTGCAAGACCACATATGGTTGGCTCTCCAAAGGTTTTGTTATTATGACTTATATGATCTAGAAGCTCCTAATTAAAGAATGTTCCTAACTTTTCCCCTTCCTCATACCCTTGACACTGTAAGTCTGTCTCTCGGGGGCTCCTTAGAGAGGCAGGGAAAGCACAGATTAGAGCATGGGGCTCAGGGTTTGTCTACACTTACAGAGCTGCACCAGTGCAGGTAGGCCACTGTAGCACTTAGTGAAGATGCCACCTATGCTGATAGGAGAGCTTCTCCCATTGGCGCAGGTACTCCATGTCCCCAAGAGGCAGCTGCTATGTCAACTGGAGAAGCTCTCCCTTTGACATAATAGTGTTTACGCTGGAGGTTAGGTTGGAATAAATGTGTCACAGAGGGGCGTGTATTTTCCGCCTCCCTGAGTGACATAGTTATACCAACATAAGTTGGTAGTGTAGACGAAGCCTGAAATGCAACAGAAAACCCAACTGAAGTCCCAGTGGGAGCCTGACCTACTCAAAGAAGTCAGTAAATCAGCCCGGACTAGACACCATCTGCCTGGGAGGTAGGTGCCAGACCCAACCAGAGGACAGAGCCAAACAGATACAATCCAGCCAGAGACAACTGAGGAAGGAAGAAAACCAGACTGGACTTGACCAGGCTCCCAGGGTAGGGACCCACAAGACCCACCCAGCGCCTGGCTCAGAAAATACAAGTCACTGGGAAGTGGGTGGAGATCTGGGCAAAGCCTAACACAACATAATTGCTGGAGAAAATTGCTGGATTCCCTGGAGAGGCAGGTGTGGCTACACACATGGGAGGTAAACAACAGTGGCTTTTCAGTTAGTGGTGCTTACGTCTGTCAGGGTCCCCAACATTACAGCACTGTGAAATTGACCAATTTTCAAATCCTTTGTTCATGAAATTGACTAGAATGGACTGTGAATTTGGTAGGGCCCTAAATATATCTACACATGTTTACTTAAGCAGTTATATAGCTTATGTAATGTTTATTCAGATTCTTAATTTTTACATTTTTTTATTACGTTAGCTCACAGTGAATTTACTAAATGATTACATTTTTATTTGTGTTTCGTGTCAAATACTATTTGGATGGTAATTCAAATTCAGTTAAAAATACAACAAACAGAATTTATTTATTTTTATTAAATAATACTACCTTCATAGGGCTGGGTACGTAAGTGGAAAAAATGCTTAACAAAAAGTTTATCAAAACATGTATTTGAATTTAAAACTAATTGAATTGATTGTTTCTGGTCAGCATATCTTTCAAGAGTTTAGAACTAGTAGATCTCATCCTCTCACACCTAGTTATTATTCACAGTTTAGAAAAGGAAAACAAGCTTTCCTGCTCTCTTAACTCCCAGTTGGTTTCTTAACTTTGCATGAACTAGCCACTGAATTGAAGTAAATGAAGAAAATATTCTCTCCATATCTGCAGAAAAGACTACTTTTGTCAAAAGCTGGTTTAGCACTTCAATAAACTGGGTCCAGTTGCTTAGCCAGCTGTTCAGTGATTTGACTTTCTTTAAATCTTGACATGTACCACTTAGTATTATTTTTTTTATTTAATTAAAATGATTAATAGATTATAGAACGTTTAGGCCTTGATATAAGATATCACTTTCAAACTTAATATTAAATAGGTTTTAAAAAAATAAACCTGTCTTTACATTTAATTTAAAAAGTCCCTGAGCTTCATTAACAAGCAATACTAACATGTTCTGGAGGAAAGAACTAACTGATACTGGAGCACTAAACATCTCTAGTAAAATGTACTATTTACTACCTTCTGTCTGCTCAGTAAAATTGTTTGGTTACTGTTAATTGCCACTGAAGCATTTTAGTGCATTTTTGGAGTAGATTCTAGGGAAGGCACATTGCTTTGTTTAAGAGGTCAGGCCATCAGTACAGAAGTGATCCTTACAAGCAACTAAAAGGAAAGGTCACATCTAATTTACAAAAATATCACGAAGGACAAATTGGGCAGAAAGTGTGTGTAAAAATGCCAGTGAGATTCAAAATGTGACTGGTCTAGCTGAACAGAAGCAGCCTCTTGTTCACCTATAAAATACAGAGCTGCAGAGACGAAATTGCATAACTGGTAATACAGAAATATTGGCCCTCCCAAAAAGGTTCCCCAGGAACAGCTGCAAAAACCTATTATTCAGATAAAGAATGTCACCTCTGATACTGGAAAGTCTTCCTTCTAGTTATGCGCAGGCAGGAAATAGCCAGGATAGCGAGATAAATGTAATAGTTTCCTTATGAGCCAGGTACTGGGGCAGTGAAACTGACCCTGTAACTGCGAAGTTATACAATTCATGGGGTGGAGTTTGCAAGACTGATTGATTTTTTGCATTGGCACAATCAATGAGAATAATTCACAACTATAACTTTAAATTATAACTATAATATGTTTTACTCCATGGAAAATATTACTGCTGAGACCCTTCCTTTCCTCTACTGCCCAACCTCCTCTCACACTCAGACAAAATGTGAGCAGTTACAAAGTTACAATAACTACCTTTCAATGATAGCTGTCTGCTTTAACAACCTCCCAATATGATCGTTGTTGCATGTTTCTCAAGGAAGCGTACATAAAATTGCTTTGGTCACTTGCAACTTGTGGATGAAGGACACACTACTTCATGTAGCCTTAGAAAGTCTCTCACTCTGAGGAGTTCATAGATTTCAGACATACGTTCATGGTGAATTTTTAAATGGTTGAACTCTCGGGCTTCACCATCCACACAGTTCTCCAAGGAGGTTTCTTTTGGCTAGCCCTGCAGAAGGCCAAGGAAACCTGTGACTGTAGTATTTTGCTACAGCAGCCACAGCAGAGAAAGAAACGCTTTACCCTGAGATGTGCAAATCCAGAAACACTGACTTTTACACCTCATTTTGCATATGAGGCCCATTATTTTGAAGACAGAATGCTGAATCATCCTGAAGTCTAATGAAAGACAGAGCAAAACTCCCATTGACTTTAATGGTGCAAGGATCTCACCTATAGTCTTATTGCGCAAAACCAGGGACCAGAATTCATGAGGAAATCTATTCACGAGTTATTCAATGACCTATAGTGTTGGACAAGTGTCATAAAGTAAAATTGTGTCAAAGAATGGCAGAATCTGCATCAATCAACTTTTGCAATAAGTTATTCAGTTCGTTCTAGCAGTAGGCCATCTTAAGCTTGTTCTCCAAACATCTGAAAAACAACTGCAAAAGATTTTCTCTTACTTCATGTCAGGCAGCTTATTTTCCTGATGGCTTCAAAGGAAATTTCGCCTGGTTTAGCACCAAGGATCAAGTCCTGATCCCCTGCATAAGGCCCAGGGGGCTCTCCCACACAATGTATGTATAGTCCTACATTGGTTTATTGTTTCAATTAACAGGAAAACATCTGAGACCACTATGAGAATAGACACATATTAACTATATCATTAATAATATCAATATTAATAACCTGAATTCATTTAGGTTTGGAAGAAAAATACTGTAACTGGTTTAACTACTTAAATAATCAATTGACTGACAGTTAACATGAAGTATTCAGTGAAGTTTAACTGCTACATGGTCTATACAGTCAGCAAACATCAATGACCTTACCAATCAGTTGGTATTTAGTTGATATGTCTTATTAAATCTAAATAAATACAATGATTAATACCAGATGTGTCTTAAATATGGATTTATGTGTACTGAGTTCTCTAAAATCTCCATTCAATTAAATCTATAGTTGAGGCCATTTAAAGTGAGGTTGATGAACCGTTACAGCCTGAAG
Organism: Emydura macquarii macquarii; assembly: GCF_026122565.2. NCBI lineage: Eukaryota > Metazoa > Chordata > Testudines > Chelidae > Emydura > Emydura macquarii. The sequence continues at coordinate 77,013,557 of NW_027131390.1, forward strand.
AAATATACAAACAGCAAACTGTCACCAGATCCACTATGGATTAAACAGTTTCTGGGAACATCCTAAAGGTCTGTAGAATGTGGGTGGATGGAGGCTGAGGGGAATAGGACTCCTGAAAGATTGCCACTGGTGTTATAGATTAAATCAGTGGCTCTCAACATTTCCAGACTATTGTGCCCCTGTCAGCAGTCTGATTCGTCTTGCGTACCCCCAAGTTTCACTTCACTTAAAAACTACTTGCTTACAAAATCAGACATAAAAATATAAAAGCGGCATAGCACACCATTACTGAAAAATTGCTTACTTTCTCATTTTTACCATCTAATTTAAAAACAAATCAATTGAATATAAATATTGTACTTACATTTCAGTATATAGTATGTAGAGCAGTATAAACAAATCATTGTCTGTGTGAAATTGTAGTTTGTACTGACTTCACTAGTGCTTTTTATGTAGTCTGTTGTAAAACTAGGCAACTCTAGATGAGTTGATGTACTCTCTGGAAGATCTCTGAGTATCCCCAGAGGTACATGTACCTCTGGTTGAGAACCACTGGCTTAAATTACCAACCAATAGCAGAACAAGAGAACCTAAAGTGTTTCTCCAAGAAAGATATGTCTGAAGGCGGAAATGACTTCTTTGTATAAATGAGCTACCTCATTAGGGTTGGTTCATAACAAATATTTGGCTCAACTTTGCAATTCATTACACATTTTGCCTGCCAAAGACACTTTTCAGTTACATTTTTTATGGTCTGCAAACAGAGGTGTTGTATGGGCTGCAGACTGAATGACTGCATCAAAACCACTCAAAGTCATGTGACCAAGAGAAATGTGTTTTCTTGGTTCTGTTAGAAAAGCAGCCCCATATTTAAGCTCTTTCTTTATGACCTTTTTGGTCATACTTTACAGTAATATTCTATTTATAAAGAGTTTGTAAAGGGTTAAATAATCAGGTGTTTTAATAAATGGCTAATTGTTACAGATTATTAGAGTCCATCAAGTTAATTTATAGGCTGCTTATAACTATCTATAAAACCCTACATTGATGTGCTTATTACCATCCAAAAATGCATAATACTCATGCTGTAATATATTTATAACATCTCACCATTTATAAACAATATAAACTTCCATTTATAAATAAAAGTGTGACCCTGTTTTGAAAAACCATTTTGTCTATCATTTGGTTTGCTCTTTGCCATGTGTGAAGCTATTGGGTTAAATCCTGACCCCGTTGAAGTCAATGGCAAAACTCCCAGTGAGTTCGATGGGGGCCAGATTTCACCACCAACTGTAATTCTCCTTTCACAGGCACTAGTTTCGTGGTAGTATCAATCCCGATTTACATCAGAATAAGAAGTGAAATGAGCCTATTTTATTGGCTACCATGCAAGCCATATACTGAGAGTTTATCCTCTTGCTTTAGTATCAGACACTTCTCATCTCATTTGAAGCCTTTACATAGAATCATAGAATCATAGAATATTAGAGTTGGAAGGGACCTCAGGAGGTCATCTAGTCCAACCCCCTGCTCAAAGCAGGACTAACCTCAGCTATATCATCCCACATAATCTCAGTAACCTTCTTCATCACATGCCTACATAGCTGGGGGCTGTAACAACTCATATATTCTGCATATTGGGCATAGAGAGGGGCCTGTAACATACACTCACTGGTGGGTTACATACTTTCTCTACTCAAAGAAGGCTCATCCTCAGCTTTTGAGGCCCACAGCTATTTGAATCCTGGACGAGACCCCACTTATGTGATGACTGCCATCTTGGCTGACACTGGGGAGTGAACCAAAGATCTTCACAGCTATGTGAAAGAGCCAAGGATATTTAGCTGGGGCTGTCACAGACTCCTCTCCCCTGTGGATCATAACTCATTCACCAGTTAACTGACACATACTCACTCCTTACACTTGTGCTCTCATAGTCTCTATTTCTCCTCTTTCTCCTCCAAATTTTCTCTCTCCTCTTCATTCCCTTCCAACTCCTCTCACTCCCAGATTGACACACGATCATGCCGTTCCCAAAGTTCAGAACTGGTTCCCGTTTCCTGTCTGCTAATGGCCACCTTGTTTTCCCTTCAAATTCCTCCTTATAACTGACTTCTTCCAACTCTCACTCTTTCAAAACAACTCCTGTCCTCCACCAGCTTCATAACAAATGGATAACGATGAAAAATGATAGAGTATGATGCAACACGAAGACAAGAAAACACACAACCTTGTGTATGCTTCCCTCCCATCACTCTTTTTGCCTGACATCATCTCATATCATGGCTTATTTAACCTAAATAGCAAATTCCTCAGGTCAGAGACAGTATCCAACTGTCATAAAGCAGCCTGGGCACTCGCAGAGCTATAACACTAATAGCCTGCTGATAGACTTACATTTCATCTCTCTGTGTTACAATGCAAACTCTTCAGGGCAGGGACCACATTTTATTCTATGGTTTATAAGGTACCATGAACACTTACATAGTGTATAATAATATAATAATAATCAAAGTCAAAGCCTGCAATCTGTGATAATTCTCGGTTTTCCAGAGGGTCATTTAAAATGCAATTATTGCACATACAGTACAGTGGTCTCACTCATGAAAATGACTGACACACTTGTGTTAATTTCATTATTGTAGCAAGGTGCTGCAGCCTTCCTCGGAGCCTGGGCCCGAGGAAGGGTCGCTCTGCCCCCACTGGCCACCCAGGTCTACCACACCATCGAAACATGCCCCGGAGAGGTGGTACGTACCGGCGCTAGATCACTCCCTGCCATCTACAGGCCTCTGTGGAGAAGATGGTCCAGGCCATATTGAGGCTTGGGGTAATCCTCGACTAGGGGGTGGTGTAGCCCCATCGTGCTGGTACCAAAACCAGATGGGTCACGGTGAGTCAATTCCATCTCGAAATTCAACGCCTACCTCATGCCATGGATCGATGAATTACTCGACCGACTTGGGGAGGCCCAATACCTCACCACACTCGACCTCACCAAGGGGTATCTGGATGCCCGGTCCCGAGAAAAGACCACATTTGCGACCCCAAGCGGGTTGTACCAATTCGTGAGGATGCCCTTCGGGCTCCACAGGGCCCCCGCGACTGTCCAGCACTTGATGGACAGGCTCCTAGGACCCCATGTACACTACGCCGCGGCCTACCTCAATGACATGGTGGTATACAGCCAGCACTGGGAGGACCACCTGAATGAGGTGGCCACTGTCCTGAGGACGCTGTGGGAGGCCGGGTTAACCGCAAACCCCCGAAAATGCCATATCGGGTGGCAAGAGACCACATACCTGGGATACACACTGGGTTGGGGTACCCTACGCCACTTGATCAGGAAGGTGCAGGCGCTCCAGGAATACCCCCTGCCTACCACCAAGAAACAGGTGAGGCAATTTCTGGGGTTGACCGGTTACTATCGGCAGTTCGTATCCAGCTATGCTACCCTCACCTTGCCACTAACAGACCTGCTCTGGAAGGACCAGCTGTCTCACATCTAGTGGACCCCGGTATGTGACCGAGCCTTCAACATCTTGAAGGACGCGCTGTGCCACAAGCCTGTCCTTTTCAGCCCCGATTTTAATCGCACCTTCTTGGTTCAGTCCGATGCCTTGGCCATAGGACTGGGGGCCGTCCTTGCCCAAGACATCAATGGGGAGGAACACCCCACACTCTATATCAGTCGTAAGCTATTCCCCTGGGAGCAGCAGTATGCAACCATTGAAAAGGAGGTGCTTCGGCAGGCCATTCGTGGTAATCATGGACCATGCCCCTCTTCGCTGGATCCATCAAATGAAGGAGACGAACACCCGGATCATGTGCTGGTACCTCGCCCTACAACCCTTCGCCGTCCAACACTGGGCCAGTAAGGATAACGCAAACATGGATGCTTTGTCCCGCTTAGGTGAAGGGGCACAGGCCAGCCCCGGAGACTGGGAGCTGGACTTGAGGGGGCGGGGTGTGCAGCAAGGCACTGTGGCCTTCCTCGGAGCCTGGGCCCGAGGAAGGGTTGCTCTGCCCCCGCTGGACAGAACTGGGCCCTGCAGGCCCAGCCACCTGGAAGCAGAGGGGTGGAGCCAGGCCCAGGGCAGGAAGTATAAAAGACAGGCCTAAGAGCTCAGCTGGGGGGGGGGGAAAGCTGCTGCTGGAGGCAGACATATCTTCCCGGAGGCTGCAGCCTAGGCCTGAGCCAGGACCCGTGGCTGTTTGGCGTAAACATCCTGCCGCCCGGAGTCGACAGACCTTGCCGAGCCTGCCTGGCCCGAGCAACTGGAAGGGGCTACCCGACCCTGGTGACTGGGTAGGGTTGCCTGGAGGATTGGAGAGGGCCGCCGGACCCTAGGGACTGGGTAGGGTCACCGGACCCTAGTAGCTGGGAGAAGCCAGCCCTGTCAGTCGGCTGGGAGAAACCCCCTGGGCCACTCATGACCTGGAGGAGCTGCCTGAGGGCAGGGAACCCCAGGAGCCCTGAGACCTGGAGGAGCTGCCCTCCGCTGAGGAGTTCCCAGACCTACCACCGACCGATGAGGAGGGACTGGTGGGCCTGCCACGAACTGAATACTCCAGCGACCCTGAGGAAATGGAGGACAAGTACCTGGGGACCAGGGGGAGGAAGTGGCCCAGAGACGGCCATAGCAAGTGGCTGAGTCAGGGGCAAGACCCCATCAGCGTGTTGTGGCGGAGCCCCACTGACTCAGTGTCAAATACCTTTGCCACTGATAGGGTCCTGGGCTGGGACGCAGTGGAGACAGGTGGGCCTGTGTCCCCCTCCACCCTTCCCTCGCCACCCAGGGAACAATAGCTGTCCTCTGTTATTAGTTGGAGGCAATAGACTGCTTTAGCTGCCCGCCCTGCCTAAGGGCTGGAGGCAATAGACTGCTTTAGCTGCCCGCCCTGCCTAAGGGCTGGAGGCAATACACTGCTTTAGCTGCCCGCCCTGCCTAAGGGATGGGGCAATACACTGCTTTAGCTGCCCGCCCTGCCTAAGGGCCAGGGCAATAGACTGCTTTAACAGCTCACTGGCGGGAAGGCCAGGGGCTAGGGACTCCTAAACAGACTGCTAATTCCCCTTAGCAGAGGCGCTGTGGCCTTCCTCGGAGCCTGGGACCGAGGAAGGGTCGTGATGCACCCGCTGTGCCATGCCGCCTGCTTACAATTATATAACATACTTTCCTATTGTACTTGAGCTGAATGGCATTGTTTTAAGAAGTTTACAGTTCACATCAGAAGCTGTCTGCTGCTAATTTTCAGTGAAAAATGAAAAAAGATTTGGGAAAGGAGAAATATGATGCAGTTGAGTTTAGTTGTTTTAAATATATAACGTAGTGGCAATAAGCTTGGGCTCCCACAAGATGATTTGCAGACACAAAAAATCCCAACCCATTCAACCATATAATTGTAATCGTTTCATCTTTCAGATTCAGCACAGCATGACAAACTGCTTGTCATTTTATTGTACTGTTGCTCCTATCACTGCGTATGTTAATATGTTTGCCCCTGTGGTGGTATTTGTCTATTCAACAATCTGTTGCAAACGATGGAAGCACACTATTAGAGTGATTATTTTTAACTTGTAAACATTTATCTCACACTCCAAAAATACTCATCTGAATAAATTCCCTGCTACATTATAACAAGGTTACTCAAAAGATTTTATAGTGCGATATTTTCAAAGCTCTCTAGGAGAGCTGGATAACCAATTCCCATATATTTTAATGCCAAATTCCTTAGAGAACTTTGAAAAACTAATCTTAAAATGGTTGAAGAATTTCAAAGCAACACCCAAAACTCTAGTGGAGTCTGTTTAAATAAATATCATGAAGAAAATCAGTCTGAATATTTTTGTAACTAGCTTAAATCATTTTAGAAAAGGTATCCGACTTCTAGATATATGCGTTCTAGGTTGGGGTAGCCAGAAGGCAGCCCAGGAACCAAATGCATCTGACAGAGTCTTCCAATGTGAATTAAGCCCTCCCTCATGCATTTCTCTATCTAACCACCTTTCATATTTCACACTTACCTATCAATCACCATAGTATTTAAGCATGATCTTGTCTTTAATATGAAGGTATAGTCCACAGAAACTACAAGTTTCTTCCGACATATAATCTTAACCCAAGCAGCGCATTGCTACCCTAGCATAAAGCATACACTGAAACAAGATTCCAGTTTGTGCAGGAATAAAGGATGTGTAAGATCCATATGTGATCATGTACAGAGCCAAAAGATGGTTAAACCTGGTGCCGAGGAAGGTGAGGACTTGATCCATGGGAAGTGAAAAAAGAGCTCCTTACGCTGTTCCACTCCAACTACTTTTATATATCATATACTCTTGTCTATTTTCCATCAGTTGGGAATGAGGAAGGCATGGAAATTACTGCAGTGCAAGGGTGAAGAGATGTGAGTGAAAAATTAGGTGGGCAGCAAGAGGGCTGTAAATGGGGACCAAACCTTCCTGACATGTGAGAGATTTGGTAGAAGTCTCTCTCTCTTCTTTCCCCTCCACTCACTCGGGGAATCTTCAACCCACTGGGATCCATCCATGCTTCTTGGCTAGCAGACCTATTCAGAAGCTGTCAAATAGACCACATCTTCAGGATGTTACCTATTTTACTGTTTCCCCAGTTATCAATGCCCCTATCCTTTGTTATCAGAAAAGTACTGGCTGCCTTGATGTTAGCCCCAAGATCAGTTGTTGTGGACAGCAATCAGCATGGTCCTTCACACACTCCTCAAGGAGGGTTGATTCCTGGGTGGTTACTCCGTAGCACTCCCACACTGGTAATTGTAGCTTCCATTCATTAACATCTAATTAAAAGGGGAGGCCAGCTGCAATCTATGCAATTATGTATAGCCTTCAGACTTGGGATATTCTGTCAATCTGGCCATCAGATGGGCAAAATCTGGGTGCTCCAAATGAATTCAATAAACATATCACTTTAAAGAGATCTCAGTATTACCTAACTTGGAGCAATCACTGTTCTTGATTGACGGTGGACTCAGTACTTCATATGGGAAACTGATGTACTATGGTGAATGTCGATCCACTTACAAAACCAAATGTTCTCTCAAAATTAGCAGACTGGTAGTATGTTCTTAAAATGAATACTCTAAAGTACTTCTCAGGAATGAAGCGAGAGACTTGACTGCTCTTGTTCAACATGATGTGTCTGTTACAGACTTGCCAAAATAGATTTCCTAACCTCTCAAACCTTTTAACTTTATACCAGTAATGACATTTTAAAGATGTTCCAGAAGGATGCAGAGCAGTAAGAAAAAAAGGGAGGGAGAGAGATATCAGCGAGTCAGCTTACTCTACTTATTTATTCCCCAGTTTAGCAAAGTACTTAAACACATGCCTCTCTTTTAATCAATGGGATTACTCAAATGCTTAAATGTAAGCATGTGTTGAAACACAATTACACTAAACTCTTAACTATTCATCAGATATTAAAAATTGGTTCATTGAACAAAATAATCAAAGCAATTCAGCCAGCCACTTAGCAGAGTCCAATGGTTTGGTCTGCTATAGTGTTTCAAAAAAACACCTTGGTCCTCAAATGATTTGTCTGCTTGCCTTGCAGAGCTCATTTAGTGTTGGGAAACCTCTCTAGAAGGAGCCTTATGCTGGCTGAACTTCGCATTAAATGTGCAAAGTGGAGAGCACTTACAGGAATTCTCATTAATGTGACTGGGGGATATTGGGACCTGGAGATTAACAATCTGCTCCTTCTCCTTTTGTTTTTCTCTCTCTTCCATTTCTCTGTATTGAGATACATTTTATTAGTATTGAATTTAGGCTCTTAATGTTAATGCTGCTTTAAACACAATAGCCAAGTTTGTACCCTGATTTATGACCTGTGCAAACCCAGAGGCTTTCAGTGAATGCAGTGCAGAATTTGGTCTAATATATGGACATGACATTATCTGTCCTATTGCTGTCTTACTGTACATTAAGTACCATTATGCTACTGCTGTGTGTACACAAGTCTATTTTTCGCTTCTATATATTGTAATACAATCATTCAGTACATGTACTCATTTTCCCTCTAATGCTTGGCTCCAGACTTGTTATTTATGTCTAGCTAAAAGAGCTCTGGTAGGAGGCACCACTAGTCAGAGATCCGGGTTTTATTGCAGTAGATCCCATTTTCAGTCTCCTATGCTGACCATGATATCTATATGTATATGGTGGTTGTTTGTAAACACTCACTCTATTAGCATGAAACTGGAACATTAACTGTTAACAAACAGAATAAGCTTTAGTTAATAGCTATAACTCTCCAGTTTACACACAAGCGCTTCACATTTCACACCTTCAATTAGATACTATTGTACAAACATTGTAAGTGTGCACAGTTGTACAACTAAGCTGCCTAGCATCCTGTCCAATATTTTGCATACTTTCATCTTTGCCAGCTCGAACAGGAATGCCCTAATGTGTGTATAACTATAGTGGCTGAGTAGTCTTTTCTTCACGTGAATAAACATGAGGGCAAATTAAAGAGGATGCTCTGTATTCTCAAGCACATCCACAGCTTTGAGTTTGTTCCCAGAGCTCAGACATTATCACTACTGTGAAACAGCCAGGACCTTGAGAAGCATCTTGGGTTTTGACATGCAAATAACATCCCACTTTACATCCAGCCTTCCCACTGTTCTCTTTAGTAAAGCTTGTTACATTGACCACATCTTCCTTTTTATGTTTGAAAAAATGCACTACATACACATCGTGAGCAATACTGGAAAAAAATCAGTAATGTCACATCTCCAGACCAAGCTGTTTTTACTTACGCCTAGTATGCAGTCAAGGACAAGTTTTGCCAAGTTAGGGTTTGTTAGTCTGAAACTAACCTAGCAGGAAGAGATGAAGCTGTAGTAGCAGTAATGGAAATGCTAAAGGTACTTCAAAGCACTGCTATAGTGAGAGGTCTGGCAACAGATCACAACCAGAGTCGGGCTGTGGTTATATGTCCATATTGTTCTCTTGGCACTTAGATTTTGTACTGTTTACTAAGCTGGGCTGTGAATAACGTAAGGTAACATTGTTACAGTAACAATCTTCAGAGGTTATAAAATGTATCTCTTCATTAAAACCCAACTGGAGGAACTCAACGGAACACTTCAGAGGCTAAACCTGTGCAGATGACACAGGCTGTAATCCAGATTATTTCAATTATGGGGAGGTTGTGTCTTCTAATGGACAAGATTTATAATTCGCCATACCCATACTGCAATTGTATATCTCCCTACACTTTCTCTTTCACATTACACACTCCCATGCCCTGAGCTCCACATGATAGCCTTCCTCTTTCTGGTCAAGAGAAGCTGGACATGACTCTGCCTGGAACCACTGATTGCTGCTTCTAATTTAGCCTAGGGGTCTCACTCCCATTAAACGCTGAGCAACTGCTGCCAAACGAGGAGGTGAAAAAGACTTGGAATGTGATACAAAACCCGTTGAATCTTGCCATTGGCTTAAATGGGCTTTGGATCAGCTTGTTAGAATCACTGGACTAGCCTCCTTGCCCCCTCCCAATCTGTTATAGTTCACATTTTTTCCAATCAATAAATGAGAAAATATTTCATGGAACACACCAAGGAGTAATAAAAATAATTTCTCTAATTTTAACATCCATCAAGAAGAGAATTAAAAGCTTCTGAGTATTCTCAAAGTTTAATGTTGCCCAAAATTAGCATCATTTTTATTTTGGAATTTTTGATATTACAGAAATTAACATAAAATTCTACTTTCAGATCCATATGGCTATGCTTGCCTGGCATTCTGTTTTCTCCCTACTGTACATAGGCAGGTCTCCTATTAACTTTAATGGACTATTCACCCAGCTACAGAGAACAGAACATCAAAGCTGAGATCCATTGTGAGTAAAACCTTTCCACTGGTTGGTTTCTTGAGAAGGAAGGATTGTTGGCGTCTCTACCCAAAACAAGAAAAGACACATGCTGAAACATGCAGCTTCTTCCACAAGTTCTTTAAAGCTGGTGGTGTACTTGTATTGCATTTGACAATTTGTATCCCCCAACTGGAGAGTTAAGCAATTTTGGTTTGCGGCATTAGCTTTCATGTCAATTGGCCAACTTCATTAAGAAATCAGACTCCTATCTAAACACGTAACCAAAATAACAAGCAAGTTTAAGGATATACCATTAACCTTTGGAGCATATTTAGAGTTCTCAAACCTTTTCCACTGTGTGGAGAACATTTTAGAGAGAGGCTGTCTTGTGTGCCAATTATAGCAATTGCTTACTTGGAAAAGTAAAGTATTTATGTACTCCTGTAGAGCTGAGTATGCAACATCTCCACGTCCTTCTTCAGAACACAGCACAAACCTACATGCAGTACCTCTTTTAAAACGGGTGTTTAGAAACCTAATTATTATTTTGTAGAAGAGAACAACAACATTTCTCTTTCACAGGTTCAGAACCCATCCAGAAAGTGCATCTGTCTTTCTGGACAGCGTGTGATCTCTCCTAAGGTCCTATTTCAGTTCTTTCTAATAAAGTTAGTCTTGTATATATGATATTATGAGTGTAATAATATCACTGATGCCAAGTGCTCCATCCACCCTATTCTTTCCACATCCCAAAGCTTCTCTTATGATAGCTTCCTGTATTTTGTTGAATCAGTTTAGCTACTATAGGATGCATAGAGTTGGTCAAAATTTCCCATCACTCTTCTCACCCCACTAAAGCGATAGCTCCTCTGCTGATTAGGATTGGCATGTTCTTGCAAATGGTAAACAGGTTCATACACTAGGATGGCTTCTTAGACAGCTGAGGTGTTTGAAGAAAAAACACTACTGCAGAAAGACTGCCTTCTGCTAAAGTGTTCAAAGCAGCAGGCAGTATAAATTGAGAAACCTTCATTGCCTTCCTATTAAATTTTATGGTTTAAAATTTGGCTGACTTCTGATTTTCCTCTTGGCTGCCGTTTTAAACAGTTATTTAATATTTAATGTCACAGCACCACTTGAGCCCAGTCCTACATCTACATGCTCAACATGCAGCTCTGAAAATGTTAAGAGCAAAATTTAGTAGTGCAGAAAAATGAAAAAACAAAACTTAGCACTAAATTTATGAAGCAATGTAGTGTTATAAATAATACAGCATGTTTGTATAATTAGACCAGAAAAGATGTACAGTTTAATAGGTGTTTCCATAGCTCTTTCTACATTAGGTGGCTCTGGATGGTTTAATGGTTATGTAACTGGTCTGGCTGTAAACTACAAGGTCAACATGAAGTAAATCTTTGATAAGGTCTCAGAGATCCATTAGTCTGACCAAATCTCACCCTACAAAGATGCACTGACATCTGGAAAAGTCATGAGTGCATAGAAAACACAGATTTCACTGCTAGGCAGTCATCTTTACATTTTGATTGACAGGACTGGCTTCACCTTTAGTGATGCTTGATGCACAAAAGTTACACGAGCCCATAAATCTTTCAACTCTCCCTGGACCTCACTCTCTGTATGTGCAGCAAGAAGCTCTTACTAGTACCCTGGGCCAGGAGTTCTCTAACTTTTCCTCTGATTGTAGACTGACTGTGTCTTTATGAAGAGCCTGATTAAGGGAACACCTCTCACCTACAATCACACAGACACTTCTCCTCCCATTCGTGATTGCATAATATTCCTGTAGCAATCACAACCACTATTTCATGTTCATCTGTAACAAAAAGTTTTTTGTTCCTTAAAAAAAAAAAAAAAAAATTAATCTCATTGTCTGTGTTTGCTCTTCAATTTATTTCCTTCTTCCTCTATTGTGGAGAAGTGCATTTACTCCATCTTCTTCCCCTGTATTATGCCCATAATCTGGATCAATTTGGATTGATTTAGCAAGAGAAAACCACATGTATAGTTACTCAAACAGATGAAGACAAATAATTGTCATTCTGCCTCGGATATTTTTTTAAGAAAATCAGTATGTGCATTTGTCCTCAAGGTTTCAAGCAAACTACAAAAGAAACAGTAATAAGTGATTTCTATAGCAGGTTTCTTGAAAAAGCAGTACCCTCAGGGTAGTGTGAGAATAAAATTTAACAAGCCAGAACACCAGCAAATCTACCAAGAAACACCAGACAGTCAAATCGTACTCATTCATTTTAAAGTATCTAAGTAATTGAGCACGAGTAACTGATTTGAGGAATAGGCATTAAACACTTGAAAATATGATTTCTGCAGTATCTTGTATTGAAAATATTTCAAAGCCTGTAGCCACAGATTTTCATTGTGTTTTAAAGGGCTGATTCTAGAAGATCTTCCATGTGAGTAACTTTGTTTACATGAGTTGATCCATTACTTTCAATCCCCAAATCCCCTGGAGACTCTACACCAAATTCATTCTGGAATCTAACAAAATATTCTGTATTTGCACTTTTTTCAGAATTCACTGACCCTAACTTCATGGATCTCAAGGGTGAGAGGGTGAAAGTGCAAAACATTACCCTGACTTGCCGAATATTGGAGAGACAAAGTGGGTGAGGTAATATTTTTTATTGAACCAACTTCTGTTGGTGAGCGAGATGAGCTTTCGAGTCACACAGAGCTCTTCTTCTGGTCCTTGGACACTTAGTCAAATTCTGTCTTCAGTCCACAACTCTAATGTTGTCAATGAAGTGGAATCAAGGAAGCCACATGGGTATAAATGAAGACAGAATAAATTATTAGAAGACTCTCTGTCAACAGTCTTCAAGCCTGTGAACTCAGTGAGTTTGTCAGTGATACAGGTTTAGAATAGGCAAGCAATAGACTTTCTAACAATCTTCCACTGTCAGTCACCTAGTTATTCTGGATATAACATGCAATGTTATCTCTATATACCACAAACTGTTCTGTCAGTGAAAAATCTATTCACTTGTTATAACAGTGTTTTGACAGACAGCTGTACAAATGCAGCTTTCAGCAGGCATTATTTTCAGCTCAGTTGGTTTACAACTTTCAGCTCTTAATCATGAAACAAAAAATGAAAAATCAGAAACAGGAATATATATATACGTATCTATTATAAACAGACAATTTTAGCTTATAAAGTATTTGCATCAGAAAAAATACTCATCTTAACTTGCTCTAAAGAGCATGAAAGCATGTTATTGTAAGATATATTAACATGGAAGAATCAAAAACTCAAAAGGAAACAAATTAAAAATGGTGGGGAGCTACTTTGCTTTGTAATATATAGGTCCCATTTGCTTCAAGAGGTGACTTTGCACAGATTTAGGCAAACCCAAAAAGTTGGAAAATTGGGTTTTTGGAGTCAAATGAAACAATGAAATGTTTTAATTTCAGGCTCTTTTAATAAAGTAAAGAAAATGTAGGGCTAGATTCACAGGAGGAGGAGGAGTCCCTCTTATGCCCAACAACTCAGTGGTGAGGGCACTCACCTAAGACGTAGGAGACCCACGTTCAAATTCCCCCACTGAAGTAAGGATCTGATCTGATCTGATCTCAGGTCTCCTCTCTCCTTGGCTATTCTGGGGTGTGTGCCTCTCTCACTCCCCCCTGTTAAAGCTGTTCCACGTCATATAAAGTCACTGGGCCAGAGGAAAAAAAAGTGAATGACTCAATACCCAGTGGTTAGGCCACTCATCCAGGATGTGGGAAAGCCAGGTTCCAGTCCCTGCTCTAATGAATATTTAATGATTTATACCAAGTGGAACAGCTCCAACAGGAGAGAACGAGATCCTGGCCAGATGACTCCTTTCGACAATTCCATGACCATCTACAGGCCTTTACACTCGCAGCCCAATTACTGTGGGCTGCTGGGTGACTTCAGTCAAAGCTGAGGGTGTACAGCATGCCTCAGAAAATGTGTAACCTCTTGCAAAATTGATTACAAGCCAATGCAAAGACACACAGCTTGTGAGAAATACAGCTAATGCTGTCTGTTTAGTTCTCCCCTTGTAGCGTACTAAACTTTTACATTTCAGTCTGTGCAGATCCTCAACCTAATTTTAAATTAGTGTTCATGTTGACTAGAATTTAAGAAAGGATTATTTAATTTCTATACCATAAAACAGTGATGGGTGCTCACAAATCACAAGGGAAAATCAATCTAGATAATTTATTATAACATTGTTTAATGTGCAGGGATAATGTTAAGTGATTGTCTTCACAGGATCTGCATAGAAGTTAATTACATTTATTAACAGTATTTAATACTGCGTTACCTAATGCAGAAAGATTCAGGGAATTAGGAATTCTAAATAATCCAATTTAAGAGAGAAGAAGAGAATTCATAAGAAATATGAACCTGGTTTTAGTACAAATCTGAATACAGTTTGAGTAGGTTAGCATGACCTAAAGAAGCAGAGACAGCCTTCAAATCCTAAACTAACAAAGCACTTGTAGAGTCCGTCATTGCAGAAGAGAGTCAGGACTTGCTTGTAGCGAATGTAAAGGTGATTTTTTTTTCCACTGACTGCTCAACATTGACAGACTTCACATATGTCTCTCTTCAGCTCTAGCTCTCCCACTAACTAAAGGCAGTATGTGCTCCGTAGTGTATTACAATAGAGAATGTAGACACAGGGCATCTTGAAGTTCAGGCCTGTACTATGGAATAAGGAAGAGGACTGCTGATTTCACTACAAACCATCCTTGCAGAAAAATAGTCCATATTACATAGATGCAGAGGGTTGGTGATGGAGGGGAAGAGGATGCAGAAAGTTTCTCTTCACCAACCTCAGCATGCCTACACAAGAGTAACAGAACAGGGGATCTAACACACTTGTGTGCAATGGAAAGACTCAGCGACCACATCCCACATTGTTTATGGCCCCATGGAGCCATGGACTGACAGTTTGAGGAGGTGGTCAGACCCAGCCTCCTGACAACCCTTGCTCCTGTCCTGTCTTTATTTAGTTAGTTCAGGTTGAAAAGTCTCAGTAGGTGTCCACCCTGTGGTCCAGGCCGCCATCACACACATTAGCTTTCAAAATAGTAGCACTAAGAACAGAATAATGGAGTTCTCATCCCACTTTAATAAATAGCCACTGAACATACTCTAGTAAAACAAACCTTCTGTAACACATCTGATAGTGGAGATGGCTTCCACTACCTTAACCACCCCTTCCCAGATATACAGGGAGAACCTTTGGAGTTCCTGAATGTGCAGCGTGCTTTGTCAGTAGCGGTTCTTTGAGGTTTGATCTTTAAGAAATAAAACAATGGGCCAGATTCTCACCTGGGCACATCTGAGAGGGTTGGAAAGGGCCCACGAGGGAGCCAGTTGAGGCTCTCCAACGTCAGGGCCAATTTGATGCTAGCCGACATGCGATTAGAGCAGCCAAAGGGCCATCCTTCTTACTCCCCTCTACTGACATGTTAGGGAGTAATAATGGGATGAAAGAGACAACTTTTCCAGATCTCTGTGCACCAGGGTCTCCCCCACTGCAGAGATACGGTGGCTTTCTGCTCCCTCTGCACTGCTACAATGCTGCAATAAAGAATAGAGCACGTGACAGAATCTGATCCAATATTCTGTGTTCAAACCAGAAACTAGTGGTAGCTGGTCAAATGATATGGACATTTCCCCGTAACTGATGGAAAATGCTAATATTCCCACCCCTGATCAGAGACTATTTTTCAACCCTACACAGAGTGAAAAGCAGGAACAAGGAGACACGAAGTTTGACCATCCTTGCGTGCACTGTGCTGAGGCTTCTGCAAGTTATTCCGTCCTGCCCAACCAGAATGCGCCATGGCCTTCAGTTTATCAGCTGCACCATCCCCTCCTTCTCCTTCACCTTGGACTGCACCACATCAAGAAAGCCTTACTCTACAAATTATCACATCATAAAACAAGGCAAGAAAGATGAAATCCCAGATCACATCATCATCTGTCTCTCTCTCTGCACAGAAAACCTTCATCAAGCACATCAGCTCTTAGCAACGAGCGTGACACTAAGAGAACTACTTGCACTAGATGGAAAAACAATCAAAAAAAGAAAAAAACCCTTAATCAATCAATGCCCTTCTGTTCTGGCATTGAAATAGCTGAAGAGAAGACAAAAGAAAACACATCTGACCCAATTTACCTCGATATCAGGCAATAGAAACGGATACTTGCAGAGCAATTTTTTTTATGCCCCTGAGAAAAACACTCAACCCTGACGCAGATTCTCTCACTCAGTGTAAGAAACATGACAAAATGTGGTGTTTCAATGCATGGTCTCTGAAAGAGAGAATTCTGCGTATTTCCTTTAAAGAATTCTAATCACCACCCTCCGACTTGCATTTGGTTTTTGTCAATTAATTTATAAGACCCATTCCTTTCTTTCTATTTAATTGTCCTATGCATTTTAGTTTTTGTTCTTTTTAACTGGCATGGAAATGTTTTCATTTTTAAAATCAATATAAAATCTATTTTAGAGAAACAATAAAATGTTACCACTGTTCCAGAGGCACATTATGCTTTAGGACAATTACTGAAATTTTCTTATTTATTATTTGTACTACAGTACACAGTCATGACAAAAATCCCATTGTGCTAGGCACTGTACAAAGACAGTTTCAGCTGCAAAGAGCTTACTGTAAAAGATCATTTACTAGACCCCACAACAATCCCACAGTCAGAGGCACTGTCAAATATTCTCAAGAAATCTTTCAACATTTGTTTGATCCAACTGTTATTTCAGAGCGTTATTCAGGGAGTAAAATTTACAGAGTTAGTATCCACTGCTGCTGCTATTGAAGTCAGTTACACAACTCTTATTAATTTCAATAAAGCAATATCAGGACCTAGTTCCTTCTGTTTTGTTGTGTTTGTACTCCTACATAATTTGCTGTTGTCTTAATGCTGAAAATTAAGATACAATTAGGAACTTTGCCAAGTATAATATTCTGATTATAATATGGTTTGGAAACAAATTTGGGACTTTTAAAAGACTGGTGAACTTGGCAACTTTGCTAAATCTGCAGAGTCTTTCGGTGCTTAGGTATCTTTGGAATGCAGCAATGGACAATGTGGTTTTGCAGTGACAGCACATGTGCATGGTGCTTAGATATTGTACTGTTTTATGCTACATTCTATGCTCTATGTTCTATGCTATGTTCCATAACAAAATATGCACGGTCATTTCCGTTCAGGAGGTTAGAAAAACAGGAACAATTCAATTAAATTGTATGTACAATGGGGTGAAAACATACACAGCTTTGCAGCAGGAAAGCAAATCCTATATCAAGTCCCATACATGCAAGGCATGGTAGGAAGAAGTGCCTGTATCCCCCTCCGGAATTAGTAAAATCCCATGAGAAGGATCATATAGTAAATTGGAACAGATGTAACTTTATAAGTTATGAGTCTGTACAATTGAAAACATAAGTCCCCCCCGTCCCCCATCTGAACTACAACCTGTCACCGAGAGCATGTCTACAATGGACTGGAGGTATAACTTCTAGTTTGAGTAGACATGACCATGCTAGCTTTGATCAAACCGAGTGCTAAAAATAGCAATGTCACCGCACAGACGGTGTGATAGGTTAGCCTGCGCAGGAACAATCCCATCTGA
The DNA here is from genome assembly GCF_026122565.2 of Emydura macquarii macquarii. Taxonomy (NCBI): domain Eukaryota; kingdom Metazoa; phylum Chordata; order Testudines; family Chelidae; genus Emydura; species Emydura macquarii. Next base: position 77,031,099 of record NW_027131390.1, read on the forward strand.
GAACCTAGGTTTGTATATGGGACAGCTAGCCTGTCTTGCTGCCCATGCACTTGCAGCTCCACTTCTATTTTTAGTGTGCTACCTAAATCAGAGCTAGTGCAAGTATGTCTACCCAAGCTGGAAATTCCATCTCCAGATCTAGTGTGAACATACCCTTAGATATTGGAGTGATAAAAGTGCTTTCTGTGCTCCTCTCAGTCCCCTCTCTTAGTTGTTCCTTGAGTTTGCTTCACCCATTCCTGTCTTCATTCTTTCTTACACACACTACTCAAGGGGTAGTCAATTATTTTTTGTCAAGGTCCAGATTTCTTGGTTAAGGTATGGTCAAGATCCAGACTCCAGTGAAACATTTTTCACATCACAAGTGTCCCTGTTCAATGAACACATAGAATACTGTGTAATATGCCCAGGGCCTATTTCACGGGTAGTCAATAAGAGTACTGTTGGCCAAATCCAGATCACCAGAGGCTTTTGACTGGACCATGAAACTCTGTGGGGGAGCCATGGGCAGTTAGTGACAGAGTGGTAGTGACACTCGTACATCCAGTCACCGCTACATTTCTAAAGTAGCAGCAGCTAATGAACCATAAAATGAAAACTCACAACCCACAATGCTTCATGTACAGCATATTAGCTTAAATGTATACAGGAACATATAAACTGCCATACTGGATCAGACCAGAGGCCTATTTAGTCCAGCACAGCGTCTGACAGTGTGCTGTAGAGGAAGGTTGAAAAAATTCCACAGATGATGAGTAATCTGCCCTATAAAAGTGTCATCATAACCAGGGCCCCCAAATGGGGGAAGAAAAAGGGTACACTTTACAAGGGCTCAGAGGCCCTGAGGGGCCCAGCCCAGGCTGCAACCCCCATTATCATGAGGAAAACATTTTTCATGGCTCATGAGATTGTATGTATGAGATGAGGGATTGTGGTATGTGTGTGGCAGCGGGCCCACGTTAGAAGTTTGTATTGGGTCCGAAAAAATTATGCTTGGGCCCTGATCCTAACTCCTAAAAGTTAGAGACTGGTTTATGCAATGAAACACAAGGTTTCATCTCCCATCCAACATCCTCTTTTTAGCATTAGCTATTTGTTAAGTATTTACTCTCTATACAATATTAAGAATATATGAAGTAATATGAACACTTCTGGGTTCCAAAAAACATTGTTTACTAAGATGAACACAACACTGAATATTCTTGTTACCCATATCAACATCCACTCCCCCTTTGCATCTTAAGTTATTGGCCTCAAAAATTGCCAATAGCAATGATTTCCCCAGTTTAATTATGCATGATGTGAAAAAGCATTTCCTTTTTATCAGTTTTAAATTTGTCATCTTTCAGTTTAATTGAACATCCCGCTGTTATTGTGGAATGAAAGATCTAGACCTTTGCATTTTATTGTTTTTTATCCCTCACACCAACGGTGTTTGTTATTAAATCCATATCAACTGATCTCCCAAACAATTAATAGAGTTTAAGGCCACTAGAAATCAATAAAATCACCTAATGTGATGTCCTGTATATCACAGGCCATTCAATTATACCTCGTTGCTGTATACTGAGGCCAATAATTTGTGTTTGACTAAAGCATATCTTCCAGAAAGGCATCCAGTCTTAATTTGAAGACATCAAGAGGTGAAAAATCCACCACGTCCCTGGCTAGATTGATCCAATGGTTAATCACCCTCACTGTTAAAAATTTGTGCCTAATTTCTAATTTGAATTTGTCTGGCTTCAGCTTCCAGCCATTGGCTTGTTATGCCTTCTCCACTAGATTTAAAGAGCCCTTTAGTAGCAATCATAACTCTGATGTAAAAAGTCTCAGCCACATATATAATAAAAGTGCTCTGAATTTGGCCACGTGGTTGGAGACCGAAATGATGCCCAAGATGTTGTGAGTTAAACTCCCTTACATTAATTTAGACTCCCTAGGCCTGATTCTCAGATGGTGTAAATCAGCATAGTTCCACCGACTACCCCACAAGCTGTTTACTATTTACACTAGTCTACCTATATGTAAGGGAGTACATGGAAATTAATTCACAAGCTGAAGAGTCTGAGAAGGTGCAAAGAGGACAGGTTATTTTTAACAATCCAGTTGCCTATAGGAGGACTCCAGTCTGTGAAAGAGAATGAGTCCAATAAAACTGAGGGTTCCATATGGAAAAGGCCCTGTTGTGGGTCCTGGAAAATTCACTTCCAGGATCTGATAGCAGAAGCATCCCACCTCCCTTATGTGCAGTGTCATGGTATAAGGTGAGAGGCACCATTCCTCAGGTCGCATCCTCATGAGGAAAGATAAAAGGGGACAGAGCACCTTCCAGAGATGAGAGAAGCTGCTCATAATTCAATGGAAAGAACCCCACACAGCAGGCCCTGGCAGTCCATTTCCTCTTCTTTCTTGTCTCCTCTGGATGCTGGCTGAGGATGAAGCCAAAGATCTTAATCAAAGGGAAGCTCTCTCCACCCCCTGCCACTAGGATGTGTTCCCTGCTAAAAGACAGGATCTACAAAAGAGATCAAGTACACAAAAGGAATGGTAATTACTTGGCTACATAGATATCTTCAAGCTCACTGTATAGGATTCCTTTAGAGAAAAATGGTACATTGCTCAGTGTACATAGCATTTAGTGCTCCATTATTTTGAAGCATTAAGAGAAAAATAAAGTGGCTTCTATGAGAGGATGAGAGAAACAGTTTCTATAAGAGAAACTGATGGATTTTTCACCTAAGGTCAAGAAAGCTCAAAAGTGAATAACTGAAAAGAAGTCAAAGAGCCACACTGAACATATAGAAATTATTCCTCTTTTTTCACCTTTATAAACTTTTAGCAGCCCTATTAACTGCTTCTGTACAAATTGTTCCCCCAGGAGAAGGAAAGAGAAGTAATTGTCTAATGGTCTCCATTATGACTCATTGCAGATTCATCCATTGCTATTTCACATTGAACTCCAGATTTTTAGTATTTCTATTGCTCCTTTCTCCAATGGGCCAGTCTGTGCTCTTGCCATATATACATTGAGAGAAATATGGCTATGGGGACAGGCCTGTGGTAACATTCCCCACAGGAACATGCAATTCCAAGAACCTCCCGTGTCCAGTAAAGTTTCCCCCAGAATTATAATACCTGTGTCACTGGTATTGAGCTCAGAGACCTAAAGAATTAAGGTGTTTATAAATTCACTCATTGTCCAACATTAAACAGTGGTAGCAAGTTCAGGATTGTTGTTTGTTTGTTTTTTTCTTAAACAAAAAACCGTGGATTTACTCAGTCACTTAGCAAACACCCAAAAGCATTAATTTAAGTTGAAAATGTATTGGTTAAACACAACAACAAAAAACCCCCAAAGAGTTAAAACAAGTATTTATATTGAAACTGTGGTTGACTGATTATGCAAAATGAACTTAGACTCTATCAAAGTCTCTCTTTTTTCAGTCATTTCTTCATTAATAACCTTTCTTTGAAGAAAAGGAAAGGGTTAATTTTACTCTCAGTCCTGATTTGTGAAAGGCATCTACATATCCTGTTTTTAACAAACACAGTCACCAGGTGGAGGAGAGAAAGGATAGAATGAAATACAGCTTTTGTTGATGTTTATGGAACACTGGACCGCTGGTTAGTTACAAGTGGTTGCTCTAGCCGGCAAATCAATCACGACACCTGTTGCTTGGATCCTGGTTCACATTCTGGTCAGGGATATTCTCTGGTTTGAGCCTCTCTCCTTCGATAAGGCAGGCTTGGATCAATGTAGTATAGTTCATTTCAGGATGTGATGGAAAGCTGAGAGAATGAGAGAGAGGAAAGAAGGGGGACAGAAAGCAACACAACAAGGGAAACAGAACAGTACAGCATTACACATGCCTTTGTGGTGCAGACAATTAAATACCCCCACTGACAGACTGAGGACTAGATGTCATGATAATGTGATGACTTGCAGTACTCACAGGTGAAAACAGAAGCTCTTTAAATAGTAGCAACGCCAGCCAGCCTTCCTCTTGCGAAGAAAGTCCCTTAACCTAGTCTGCTCCTTCTGACGTGAAGTCAAGGAAGCTGAGATGACTCAAGATGAGATGCAATGCTGGCAGGCTGGGGGATGCGCTAGAGGAGGTGGGAGATGACTCATCTTTTCAAAGTCTTTTTTTACGAACTCGAAAAAGGAGTAAAAGTTGGGGGCATGTATTCTCATTTTGTCCACTCACTAAATCCATTTTTGTAAACTTAAAACTTGGCAGAGGTAACTTTATGCCCACATTTTCTTGTTCACAAAGTATGATCTCACCACAGTCCTTCACTTATATCAGTTGGCCATTTTTGTTTGAACTAATTCAATTTTTCTGTCTGGTTTTCTTGCCGCTGTTCATAATGTTTATTTATTTTGTCCTAATCCTACAGGATTAGAACCATTTATTCCATCAGATTTAATACAACACACCCCCTCTGAATAAGCAGATTCTGTACTTCACCCTCAGCACAGCACACAACTGTCCAACTGGGTTGTTATTGAGTTACCAATACAAGGCAACGGAAACCTCAAATTTACTCCCTGCATTTGGTTGCTAACACCGCTTCTCTCCAGAACCTCCTCTGCCTCATTAAAGGTCTCTCACACCCTTTAAAACCTAGTTACAGCAAATTGGACCCATCTGCCAGCTTGACTTGGCAGCAATTTCCTCTTTATGTAACATTTTAGCACCTGAGCGTATGATGAACAAACAGAGGAGCCAGCCATTCCTATGCATTCCTATTCTGTCACCCTGTTACTTTTCCACTTCAAAAGCAGCCCTCCCCTTAACAGAGGCCCCAGGGTCATCCAGGGCTGCAGGAGTCCAACAGATCCATAATGCCAAGGAGTGGGGCCAGAGCACCTACTGAAGTCCCAGGAAAGGGGTCAGGTACAAGCCCGTCCACATCTAAAGGCCCCTCCCTCAGCCTAAAGGGAAAAGCTACTGAACTCAGGGCTCAAATAATTATAGGAGGACAACAAATTGAGAAAAGCAGAAATGGGCGTGAGGGTCACAGGGCCATAAGTAGGGAACCAGAGGGGGATATGGAGCAAAGAACTCTGGAGAGCACCCAATGTTCCTCAAAGGTGTCCAGGGAGCCAGCGGATGTGGCCCAGAGCGACTCTGCCTGGATACGTGAGCCAAGGGAGGAACGGAAATAGTCCCGTGGGCCAGAGCCGCTGTGGAGACACTCTGCTTTATACCAACTACAGAACTTGTGAGCTTGACCCCCATCTTCTTCCCCAAGGCGTAGGGGGAATAGTGTCCTCCTCTCTTTCTGGAAAGGAAACTCCAAGGATCTTGCAGAGTTCCCTCCCCAGTACCTGGATACTACATGTACAGAATACAGTCAGCCCAGTGTTAACAAATGCTGCTGTGCACAGCACCTCCCACCTGTTTTACCTCAGATATGGTTTCTCTGTGTCAGAAATCAAGACCTGGGCTGTCTGACCAACTAGTTAGAGCCGGAGTCAGAACCAAAGGTTGGAGTTGGAATCAGAAGCTAGGCAAGGGAGCAAGGCTGGGAACAAGGAAAGCAATCATAGCTGCAGGCATAAGCACTGAGCAGCCAGCTACCTGCTGCTGGCCTTAGGAGCACACCTCTTGGTTCCCTTCAGCCAACCAGGCAGTTCTAATGTAGCTCATCGGCATTCATTAAACAACCTGGAGACAGAGCAAGTTGGTCCCAGAGCTAGCTAGGCTCAGCTGCAGGCCTTCCTTCCTGACACTCTGCACCGCAATGGGGGGCGGGGAGGGCTCTTCTAACCTCTCCCAAGTACACCTTCAAATAATTCAGATCTAGACTCAGGGCTAAATCCAGAGGAGAGGTGTAAAGCAGAGGGCGGTAGGCATACTCCTTTACAGATGTACCTGCTCCTGCTTCTGAATTTTGCCCTCAGCCTCCTGAATGGCGAAATAGGGCCTGTTTCTTGCAGATGGAGGAAGAAAGAACCCATTGTGAGGTTGGTCATGAAGTGAGATGTCTCAACAGGAGCAGGAGCCAATCAGGAAAGTGGAAAAGGAACAGAATCTGATGGAGATTCAGAAAGGGAAGGAGCAGCGGAGCCTGGATGCATAAACATTTCACCTGTAGTTTGCAGTCACTACAGTGATGTCCATGATTGCTCAGTGCCAAGGAGTCTGACGAGTCTGCTTCATTCCATGCCCCAGTTCTAACTGATCAGCACTCCTCAACATGGGCCTTCTGCATAATATGACTGGTTCCAACTAGCTCTTACAGTACAGTTCCCCATAGTTTCCCACAAATAAACCAAACTAAAACTGCTCCACTTGCGATAATAACCCAATTTCTCTCCATATTGCATGTATGCACTCAGAATGCAAAGTGACAGCCACTTGCCCTACATCTAGCAACATTTGCTTTACAGATCACATCCCCTTGTTCTTTCTGCTTATGAAACACTGGTTAGTCTTCCACTATATCTTAGATGAAGTGATTCAATATTTGTATCGATGAATCAGAAACTTACACAGACCTATAATGCCATTCACCATGTTCTGTTGCTTGCAAATCGAAGGTCATTGAATCAAACAGAATTGTAATGGAGTTGCTTCCTATTACTTCACAGCTGACTAAGCAGCAAGCGTAACAGGGGATGCAAGTTTTAAAGTAGCTCTTACTTCACAGAATATATTGGTCAACTGAAGAGTCAGCTTTTCTGAACTGGCCAAATTCTTCCAAAGTCAGAGTAATTACAAGCAGTGCCTTCAGCAGCATCAGAAAAACTGGGGAGCAAAGTTAAGGCAGATTAACTTTGTAGCTATTGTACCTGCTACAATATTTAGGCTCCTGCAGTGTCCAAAACCTGCAGTATAAGCCCTTGGAGGGCTGGCAAGATTTCAGAGGGCCCCTGCAAGATTAGTTTTGAGGACCCGAAAACGAACTCATTATGATCCATGCCATGGGTATTTCTAGTCGTATACTTTTAGGTCCTCATGCTGTGTTGCCCAAAATAAGTTTGGGCCTGTAAGAACTGCAGCTATGCCACATGTTTGTAAATGGATCTTTTAACCCACTTTCTATGATGAGGTCTATGAAGCTACTATGATAGATGGAGAATTTAGATATTTTAAAAAAGTTGGCTTTTCAGCTGAACAAATTCCACATCCCCCACCAACACCCCTCCACCCAGCACAGAGTCACATATTTTAGGTGCTTTAAGTGGTCTATGTGACGAAGTAGAGGTATTTTGGGGGAGTTCTCTGAGTGCAATATGTTTCTTACGTTCGATGGGATGGTGATGGGACCTGGGTGTATAATCAATGTAGAGGCCATTGGAGGGCAAAAGGGCCTTCCCCAGCTACATGTTCGACGGCCAGACCTCTTTGTCCTCCTGAATCAGCCAGCTGGAACAGGTTGTGGCAGATGAAGACCAGGAGGAGTGGCCACCTTGCTCGAGAAGGAAACAAAAGGACTGGAAGGGGCGAGGGGACAGCTCTGAGGGTACCTGGGGGAAGAGGGCAGTCCCCCCTGGGGGCCTGGTGGGGAGGGAGCCCCAAGAATGGGGCTCTCCAGTTAGTTGCTGCTGTAACTCCTAGTTAAAGCTGATAGCAAGCAAAGTCTTTCTATGATGTGAACCTGAGAACTAATAAAACCTTCTGACTTTCACGCTGGCTGTGAATCGCTTCTGACTGCAAGGTGGGGTGCATGGCCCTTTGGGCATGGAGGAACTCCCTGGGACCCCTCCAAGCGGGGTACAGGAGGGAGAGTTCCAGGCAGAGCAGGAGTGCTGAACGCTATGGGTCCAGAGTCAAGAGGCTGCGGCTTTGGTGTGTGGAGACCCGAAAGGCAGACTCCAAAGCACTAGAGTCCTGACTGGCTGCACCCAAGTGGTTCAAGGGCATAATCTCTGTGGGACTGCAGCACAGCCTTCTATTTTTCTACTTCATTAATGTACCATACAGTGATGCAAATGATGAGTCCGTATGCATTCTGTTAGGACTCCCACCTCCACAGATCAGAATTCTCGACATGCAAAGCAGTTGTCTCCATCTTCCCCCCAATTTATTTCACCACTAGGATCCCGTAAATGGAATTATTGTGCTGTTCAAGAAAAAGTGAAAAGAACATCAGGTCATGACCTACCATAAAAAGTTTACATCAAAGGCTACAACAAACCGGTCTCTTTACTGTAGGCCTTAATATAATATTTCACTTGGAAAAAAGATATATCATTCAAAACAAGAAAGAAGGAGAAGCAATCATAATTTTCTTGCTTGAGGATGGATAATATTCTGGCCATGAATGTTCCTCCTACAAGACAGGGAGCCCCTCTTCCTTCTCCTGAATTCACAGTACACGTATGCACAAATACATTGGTAATCCATCTTCTTTCAGAGACAGGTGAAAAAGCCCAATGCTCTTCATTCTTTTACATTTCCATTTTTTCCACTTCTCCCACTGTAATTTGACCGCATGCCTTTGGCCATATATTTTCTAGTCACTCCTTCAAGGCAGCACAAACCTCTTCAACAAAAAACACTCTAGCCTGTCACACTCCTGCAGCCACAAGACATGAAAAAAATGCCACTGTAATTTACTGTGTCTTGTTTTTCCCAACTGTAGGCCAAACCTGATACATTTGTAAGCCCCTAAGTTTTCTTCCACTTTGGAAGTTTGCTGGCTTGTATAATGCTGAAAACATAGTTCCTGAAGCTGTTTATTATGCTTCAGAAAAGATTCCATGTAGTCGCTGTCATAGTTCAGGGCAACTGCACCTGTTTTTCTTTCAGTGGTCCAGCAAAGGCACCCTCTTTCAGGCTTCCAGCTCCCCAGGCATTGACTTTCTTGGGTGAAGACCTGCACTTCACTTCCTCCTGACTGAGATATTTCCAGGCTGCAGTTTCCTGCCTTTGCTGTGTTACTCCTAGCAGAGACAGGCTGCCCAAATATACCTCTTGTTTCTCTTCGGAAATGGTTAACAATGCGACTGTCTACAGGTAGATACCACAGAGCTCTTTTTATGCAAGCCTATTTTAGTCTTAAAGTAAAAGCACTACAGACAAAACTTACTGCAAACAATAAAAGAACCTACACACATGCTAATAAGCTTACCAGACATTATCCCAACCCTAACATGGGCTTGGCTAGAGCAGTCTGTCTAAATCCCACCCAAGGTTTTATTTTTTGTGGTATAAAGTTCATCATAGCTTCGGCTCGAAACAAGCATGCTCATAACATGTTTAGTCCACCCTTTATACAGTTCAGGAGTCTTTGATCCGGAGCAGGTAATTAGCAAGAATGTAAGAATGGCCATATGGGGTCAGACCAGTGGTCCATCTAGCCCAGTATCCTGTCTTCTAACAGTGGTCGATGCCACTGGTCCATCTTTAGCCCACTATCCTGTCTTCTGACAGTGGTCAATGACAGATGCTTCAAAGGGAACAAACAGAACAGGGCAATTATCAAGTGATCCATTGTCTTCCAGTCCCAGCTTCTGGCAATTAGAGGCTTACGACACCCAGAGCATGGGTCTTGTCTAATAGCCATTGATGGACCTATCCTTTATGAACTTATCTAATTCTTTTTTGAACCCAGTCATACTTTTGGCCTTCATAACATCCCCTGGCAACAAGTCCCATAGGCTGACTATGTGTTGTGTGAATAGTAGGACAATGGAAGAGACTGCCTAGGGAGGCAGTGGAAGCTCCTTGACTGGAGGCTTCCAAAAAGAGGCTGGATAGCCATTTTTATTGGATGGTGACCCTTGGTTCTTGTGTTATGGGAAGGGGTAAATAAAATCATTAATGGCATGGAGAAGTAAGGAAGTTATTATAGCCCTCTGTCATATACCTCTTAGTCATCCTTTTCCAAGCTGAACAGTCACAGTCTTTTTAATCTTCCTTCCCTCTAATCATTTTTCCATCCCTGTTGTTCCATCCCTCTAATCATTTTTGTTGCCCTTCTCTTTACCTTTTCCAATTCTAATATATCTTTTTTGAGCAGGGGTGACCAGAACTGCATGCAGCATTCAAGGTGAGGATTTACTCTGGATTTATACAGACAATGAGTTTTCCTCCCCAGGGCACGGTTTGAAAGGGCCGATTGGAAGTGGATCATTTGCATTCCCCAGCCCCAAGTACTTCCTATTAAATCCACTTCACACATATTGTTCCAAAAAGCCCTTTGAAGTTCATAATACTTTCCAGAGACTGAAGTAGCCAGTCTTCCAGAGAGGTTACATCCGCCCAATTCTCCGATAACATATACACAATTATATTTTTAATTCATTGGACTTTTAATTCAATACAACCCCTAATTCAACAAAGTTCATTCAGGACATTGCAGGAAATTATCAGTCTGTCACAGTCCCTTCCAGGTTTCTTTGTATGCTGTATACACACAAAACAGAGGACAGTGAGGGTCTGATCCAATTCCTATTGAAATCAATGGAAGTAACTAAAAGGCCCTTAGTGGAAAGAGAGGGAAAAAGAATAACAGAGAACATGAGCAGTCCAGAAAGCCAGAATGGAAGAAGATCCCACACCTACTTAGCATGTACAGCAATTCCCTATAAATTCTCTATCCTTAAATCACTGGACCTGTTATGGCAGGAAAAGACCAATGTCAGTAGCTTTTGGCGCCAAAACAAATTCCCACAAAGCAACAAAAGAAGAGGCAGCTTTAATTTTGCATGTTCCCTCTGCTTCAGCTAATACAATCAGGTTTATTAAATGCCTAAGCATGCTGGAGAATTGCAAAATAGCTGAGGTTATAACTAATGGATGCCCTTCACACTTACTACACAAGAACTCATTGTTAACTCTCACGCACAAATTGTAAATGATCGGATTATTGATGAAACAACCCACTTATCTAAAATAATCCTCATTTGGACACTTAAAATAAAACAGACTACACTATTCTTCTCAAGTGACACCACATATCTCAATTTTTCCCCTACAATTTGAAAGAGTTATGCTAGGTTTTATTTATTTGGTTTTAGGTATAGGAATATCCATGGCACTCATCTCCATAGCATCTGAACTCCTAGATGTGCAATACCATTAAAGAACCATTCACAGTAGCTTGCTATGTGCAGTCGTGAGAATCATGATAATCAGATGGTAGCAGGGGTGCTAGAACAATGTGTACAGTGGGAGTGCTGAAAGCCATTAAACCAAACTGTAAACCCTGTATATCATGAAAACCACTTAAAGCCAGGGGGTGCAGAAGCACCAGCACTGCTAGTCCCAGCACCTATGGATGGTAGCTATTTCTTAGAGGAGGAAGCCATAGACTTGGGACTTAAAACACCTTGTTGCTATCACTGTTTTGGGTCTATGATAACAAATCACGTTATCACAGTAACATTGCTGGAAGATACTAGCATCTCTTATTGCTGTAGCAATGTATCTCTTAGCAATGTTTCTCATTATCTCTTAGCAACGTAGAGCCCACCATGTGCTATTTCCTCTGGGCATCTGATTGGCCTGGATGGAAAACAACAATTTCATTTCTGAAAAAAAGCCAAAGGTTTGAAAATTTGTTTTTGTTTCACTGTGGAACAGAACAGAGATCTTTCAAAATAATTTCTGGGGGAGAGGGAGAGAGACAGATACATACACATATATGCTCCAGAACAGCTAACAGCCCAGCGGTTGGGGCACTTGAAGTGGGTCTCCCACATCGCAGCTAAGTCTTGCTCTACATGTTTTGAACGAAGGACTTGAATCTAGTAGCCCAGGTGAGTGCCATAAGCACCAGGCTATACAATCTGTCTCTCCCCAACACCCTTTGGATCTGTTCCACTTTGTATAAAATAATTAAATAGTCACTGGGCCACAGAAAGAAACTGTCCCTTTAGCTCAACAGCGTGTGTCCTAACCACTGGGCTATTGCCTATCATGGAGTGGGTCTCTATCTCCAGCAATTCAATTTTGGACCTGAGAAATATTTTGATTTTGACAAAACAGCATTTTTCTATGGAAAAAAGAAGTTTTGTAACATTTTTTTTTATCAGCTCTACATTTGACAAATGTGCTTTTACTATATCTCCAAAGTGCAGTACATCTATTTCAGTTGCTGGCAGGGATGAGACTATTCCTAGGAGAAAAGTGTCAGAAATTGGCCAAACCTATCTGGAGGAAATCACCGTTACTTTGCCTTAGCTCCATGCATAATTGTTACTTAAGGAAACTTCCCAAAGAGCCCCTCTATGCTCTCCTATGGATACTGGAATGTTCCGCAAATTCTTGCCGGTGCAGTTTTGGAGCCAACACCCTCCCCGCCCTTGCCCTGCCTCATAAAATGAACATGTGCTTTATGCAGCCTGGGGCTCCAAAGCAGCTGACCATAAATGGATTCTTCATCTACAAAAAGCTATCCTGTTAAATTAATAGTTGTGCATAATCCACAGAATTGGGATGGAGATTTTTTTTTCTTTTTACTCCAAATTTGTTAATTTTTCTGTGGGGGGCACTGCCCCAGCTGCCCCGATGTAGATGGATATGCATTGGACCAGGTAACAAATGAATGACTGATACTGGGAAGGGACTGTCTACAGTGATTTAGCATGTTATTTAAATTAACTTCCAACAACTCTATCCATAGTAAATAGATGGGCCAAAATCTTGACATGCCACTTTGTGGCCTGATTACCATTTGATGCAGTACATTACATCATTACTGATATCACTGGGCATTCTGAATGCTGGAAGAGTGTGTTCTCATACTACCTGTACACATGTGGCCAACTTCTGCCCTTGGATAACACAGGCCACAGCCACTGAACTCTCCTGGAATCACATGCAGACAAAATTTGACCCACACTCAGTACTCTGCTGAGACTCTATCCAATTGTCAATATTTACAGATGTCACCTGGCTTCATCTGGAGCTGCATGCATTATTATTTTTGCTATTAAATATTTATATTCCAGTATTGCCCAATGGCTCTTTGTTGAATAAAACTGACATTTCATTTTGTTGGTATAGATTAACTGCCTTGCTGTTAAAAATGAGATCAAAATGTAATGTTTTATTGAGGATTTTTTTTTAAATTAACTCACTCCCCTCCTCCAAAAAAGGTTATCCTGTTGCTGCACTTTTTTTCCAACTGCATTGTCCATTCTTCACACACCTTTTTCACAATGTGGCTCAAATGCAGCACCAATTACCCCCCATGAAATCAATAGAACTGCATAAAATGTAAATCAGTGATGAACCTGCACGCAAAAAAGTACTCTACAAGTATCTTTCTGTGTTGAATTCAGTTGCAAACTTTTCACTGCTTCCTTTTCACTTGCAGAATGAAGAGCCAAAATCCACTCCCAGTTACACTGGTTCAGGCCCAGTGGTGTAAAAGAGCAAAATTTGACCCAAGTTATGGAACCATCCAGCAAAACACCAAAAATTCAATGTACAAAACAGTGGCAAATGTCTAGAAAGCTGCTAAGATCCCTGTCCTTTCCCAAGCACTATGGGGTCAGCGTACAAATTTAAAATGACAATCCCCGAGGAAAATTCATTAAAGTCATTAACAACAACAAAATGCGATTCTTCTGCAAATTAAAATGAGTAACTCCATTAAGATCACCAGCTTCTGCCATCAAGAAGTCTCCATGTTTATCCAGAATCTTACCCCTGATATTATTTAAATATTAAAACAATGGATTTTAGCTCTAAATGTGAAAAAGAAATTATGAGCCCTGATGAAGAAGTGCCTCTGTTTATCTAACAGGCAATTGCACTGTCACTCTGTCATGTTTTATATGCTAAATCATCCCAGCTCTCTGAGTTAGAGGGCCAATCTACTTAATAGAAACACCTTCAGACTTTCATTCCCATTCAGTCCTTGTCTCAATATAAATGAAAAGCTGCTATTAGTGTATCATATTTGTGTTTATTTTGAGAATAAATATCCAGATGAACCCACTGTTATTTATTAGGAGCCAGATTCTGACCCATCCTGCAGGGGAGGGAATGCTAAAACAGAGTTTAGGAAACCCTAAGACAGAGAAAGATCTCACGTTGGAGATGAGAATGAAATGTTAAAGCTCTTAAGAATCATGAGGTGATTTTAAAATACTGTGAACCAACGTCAGCAGGGTTCTGCGTGTTTGGCAGATCTTAGTGTTGCTCTACACATTTCCCTTGTGTGGCTTATGTTTTTCTACCTCTGCTGACATCTGCTACCCAGAAGCTTTTCCCTGGCTAACAGGAGGCACAAGTGGACTCTCGAACCAGCAATAATGTGACTGCTGGACCAGAAAGAGTGTGCGGGAAACTGTATGCCCAATAATTCTTTCCTGCCCCCACAGTGTTTGGCCACGTCTCCTGACCCGGAGGGAGTCATCTTGCCTCAAACGTATGACCTCCCATGCCTACAGAGCAACCTGTTACATCAGTACCACTGGGCTGGTTCTTGGAATGAAACAGAAGAAAGAAGAAAGCACCTTACACAGCTACTAATGTTCTTCCTTAACATTCATGATCAGGTAACTGTATCATTTAGTTCCTTTTAGGAAAAAATTGCTCTAACATTCTAAGTAGATTTAATTTTCAAGGCTCCTTCAGTACAGATTAAGTGTTAATACACTAAATCTTGTCAGAATGGAAATGTAATTCAGATTCCGAAAACAATGGGGTTCTATCTAACAAAAGCTTGTTATGAGAAGATCTGGTTTTAAAGTGAACAGGTATCAGAAAAGATTTCCTAAAAGTAAACTCAAGTACATTGTGGAATAACCTCCCAAAGGAAGTGGTGGGGCTTAAATTGCTCAGAGTTATAAAATCTGGATCAGAAAAAAGTTCTAGAAAATGACAGATCAGGAAATCATCCTGCACTGACAACAGGGATGACCCAATAGGTCTTTATGTCCATCGCCCCACCTCTAGCTTCTTTCAAATTATATTGCTTCAAAACTGTGATATAAAGTTGAATATATCATAGCTACAAATAAGATTTCCAAGTGATTATGCCACAAGGAATTAGCCTGCCATGCCCATAGCTTTGCATCATCAGTCTCATTTCCCTTTCTATGTTCTAATGTCTCTAAACTTCCCACAATTTAACTTACATGTATTGTTTCAATAACATCCTAAAGGATCCTTTCAGTCTGTTTTCGCTCCTGCGCTCTTCAAGTGCCTATCTGATTTCCTTTGAGAAAAGAGGATTCTTTCCATTCAAGGATAAATTAATTCCTTCTTTTTGGGGAGAAACATTCAAACTGGGGCCCTTAGCAACAAAGGACAGAACCATGGAAGCACATCCTAAAACACACAAGAAAGAACAGCTCCTTACATGCTCTCACAGAACTTTGTAAGAGTACTGGGCTTTTCCTGGTTGCGTCTTTGTCGAAACCAACGCTGAATACTGCGTACATCCCAGTCCAGCTGCTTCGAGAGGCCTTCCAGTCTCTTCTCATCTGGATGCTACAGAACAGAAAGTCATGGAATGACTGCAGGTGCATTTTATCTTCTCAACAGATATGAGAATATCGTTTTAAATTTAGACCCCCAAGTCTGGTCATAAAGAAGTCAATCCTACTGTACCCTTAGGACTTAGAGGGTCTACCATAGCTCTCTGCCAACTTCATGGACAACTTGTCTGAACTGAAATTTGTATAGATCAATGGATACTATCAATATTTATTTTAAAGCTTTTTTCTATTTTTGTCTATTTAAATTCTCAAACTTGCACAAACTTACAGGTGACTCAGACAAGTGAGTGGTCAGAAAATTATTTAATGACTTTGAGATTCAAAATGTTAAAGTTTTATAACTGTTAAAAACACAAATTGTCAACATCACAACAGAATATACAAAATAAGTATCCTTAAAATCAAACTCTATTAGGTTCTTAAGAAGCATTTTTCTTAAAATTTCATTATTATCAATGGAAATATATTTATTCATCAGTTTGTGTGCTTGGTGAAATTAATATTTACCAACAAAAATCTGATTTTTCCACACCTAGTTATAACTAAAACCTTTTCTGCAACCTCATCTCTAGCACTCACTGCCTATCAAATGTTATATACTTCTTGAGCAATGGGGCCTGCCAAACCCCTCAGCATGAGTCTTCTCTTCTCCATCCTTCTGCATATGCGTAACTGATTGAACTATCCTCTCAGTCATGTTAACAGTTACACTGACAGAAATACATTTTCCTGTATATTAATATTCAAAAACTACATTGTCATTGATTTTTAAAGTATTCTTTAGGAAATCTTGGCAATGGAGACAGATGTGTTCAGTAAAATTAGCTTTAAGTAGTCATTTTCAACAGCAGCAAACATGACGGTTATTAGACTGGACTGGAAGTTTCTCTGCATACTATAGCACACATACAATGAAGGAAAATTAAAATTTCCTTGACCTGAGCACTACATGGGAAACAGGGGTAAAGAACACATTTCGAATTGTCCATTGATGCTGTGTGTACAATCTTCCACACAAAGCACATTCAAATATCCTCCGTCATATTTTAAAAAAAGTTATCCTGACAATTCACTCTGTGCATCTGTTTTCCTGGGAATAAGATTTGCTCCTATAAGCCAATTTGATACGGTGGATGAAATGCAAGTGCTGCTTGCATTAAGACCCTGTGAAAGTTTCCATGATATAAACTCCTAAAACTCCACAGATTAATAAACCTGAAATAAAGTCCCCTCCAGGATGAAATTCGGTATCTGAGTCCCCAGGGAAGGGTGCCAGGGAGGAAAGGGTATTTTTCCCCCTAAAGCTTAATTTTAAATCAGTTCTGCCATTTGTTTTTCAGTTTAAAAAAAAATTATTTGGAGTCGAGACTCAGAGGGCTTATATAGGCAGAGCATTAATTGTAGCCAGTGGGAGTTTTGCCTGGGTATGACTGTAGCATCTGGCATGTAGCAAAAATGACCCACTTGCCGAGGGTGGCTTGTAAGTGTAGCTGGCCGAACAGCACTACCAAGTTGCTGGGGTGAGGCCTGCCCCACACTCTGTGCAGTCCTGGCACGTTGCCAGACTATCACACGTCTCATGGGCTGTGCAACAGGCACTGGACCAGTGAGTGTCAAGCACCTGCCAGAGGCAGAGGCTCATCAGCCACTTTCTTGCCACCATGTAAGTATCTACATTCCTTTGGAACTCTAATCGGGCTTCCCGTTCTCCATTATATTCTTGTTGGAGCCAGTTGTACAAACCAGTTAACATAACTCAGCAGGAATTAGACTGAAGCTTAACACAGAGAAGCCCTGTATTTTTCTACAGGGTCTCAGAGTCTGTTATTCTGTAAAACTTTTCCTTTCCCTTTCCCCTTCCCCCTGAATCCAAGAGAGAGTAGATCTGCTGAGTCTTGCAGAAAGGCAAGTGTATCTGAGCAACTCTCTGCAAGTATGCTGCCAAAATGTACCAATGCAATGGTGAGCATGGCACCTATTCCCAAACCAAGGAGGAGATTAGCGCCCCTGATGCAAGATGCTTGGGCATCTCCTAGCGCTCTCCTGGCATATTTCATCCTCTTTGACACCACCTCTAGTAATTTTAACCGACAAAATGGCCTGTATGAAATCCTGATTTTGTTCTTTGTGAAGGAGATGCCTGCAAAGTCCTCTAGGCCAGCTGATATGTTTATCTACAGGTTGGTGTTAATGTAAAGTGGGAAGGATGACTAAAAGCAGAGAAAAGCTTCTTCACACTGGAGAGGGTCAGAAAGTTCATATCTGTCCAAAAGAAGTGGGGCATATGCTAAGATCTTTAGACGAAGGAAACAACTGCCATCACCACATTCTTGCTGCTTAGGCTGATCAGGAGGCTCAGAAATGCCAGGAACTGCTGCTAAGACAACTAGTAAATGTTTCATCAGCAAAACCCACACAGAAACCTACAGCTTTTATCTAATGGGCAAGAGAAAATAGTGGCATAAAGGGGCAAAAATGAGTTTAGGGCTTCCCAATTGTTTTGCTGCATCCTACAGAATTCTAAAACTTCATTGTTAAAAATTATTTTCCTAGCTTTTTCTGTTGTGAAGTAGAGCTATCACGATACAAACAGATATGAGCCAACCAATAGTACCCCATCACCCCCAATTCACCTGAGAGGTGTGAACCTCAAATCCTTATCTGGAACATTGAAATACTAACATTATTAATAAAGAGTAAAATTTTCCCCTCTTTGTCCAACCCCCCTTGCCCTCCCCACACAAAAAGTTAAAATACAAAAAAGAACATTAATGAAGGCGGTCACATGATACCTATGGAGTATTTTCTATTACAGCTTTCCTGGTTAAATGTGTAGCTCGCTATGTTACTGTTCATCTTGTGACATGTATGCCATGAAGGGCTTGGCCAAGTTGCAAAGCCAGCATGGCTAAAGGACACTTTATATTTGCAATTTTGGCTTTTAACTGTGAAATCTCTTAACATAGCATTAACAGTTCTTTGACTCACTTTAAACAACTTGACTTTATGCAGATCGATTTCAAAGCATCATATCACATTTTATAAAACTAACATACTAGATAAATACTGTACCTTTGTAATTGCAGTGAAAACTTTTTCCAGAATTGCATTAGGTTGAGCTTTCTGTGGTCCATTGGCCTGGACTTTAAGACCTAAGGCACAGGGTTTAGCTATAAACCTATAACAAAATAAAGAGGAAAAAAATCAAATGAGATTCTTCAGTTATTTACTGCTATCATCACGCCATAAACGTGAAAACACTAAAAAGACGACGGTCCCAGTCCTGAAATTTCTACAGTGTCAGACAACTGCAATACACAGGATAATAGTTCAAATGCAAGTATGTATAAGTGTATGCATCAGTGGAAGAAAATGTCACAGAATAAGGGGTTTTAAGCGTGGATTTGAATGAGGAAGGGCAATGCTGTGGAGTATGTGAAACAGGGATTTGTTCAAAGCATTGGCAGGAGGCCTAAAAGAAAAAGCAGAACTAAAAGTGAGAGAAGGACCATCAGAAAAGAAGAGCGTACAGAAAAAGCAGGGCACCCAGAGGAGACTGCTGCGTGTGATACGCATGCAAAACGTATTTCCTCTCCCACCTTACTGCCTCTTTATTAACTAGGCCCCAGGTTAGCCATGAACACAGAACTGCTTTTGTGCCCTGGACAATCAGGACACAACTTTTAACATCTGACAGCCTCAGACTTGCTTGACCAACACAACTCAGAAAATACCAATCGTCTCCTCCTATAAGCTCAAGTCCAGCTGTTAACATGCCCAGAAAGACTAAAATTATATATACTTTATAATAAAATCTTCATGTAGCCCAATAACATCCTTGAACATAAAGAGGAAAAATATTCCTAGAGTTATTCCATTGTTCACAGAAGGCTGTAATAAGTCATATGGCTACAATCTATGTAATGAAAAATTTATCCCACTGCAAAAATATACTTGGATGGATTTCAACACACTACTTAAATGGTTCAAATTTAAACCACAGATTTTAGACTGTAAGCTTTCGCTTAGATTGTAAACTCTTTGGAGCTGGGGTCATTCTTTTGTTCTGTGTTTGTACTGCAACTAGCACAAATGGGGCCCTGGTCCATGACTGGGGCTCTTACGCACTAAAGTAATACAAATAATAAATAATTAGTAGAGGTGAGAGCTGTATTCCACCGCCCCTCACCGAAACCATCCAGCTCCCCAAGCTTCTAGCCGCTTTGTGTTTGAATATGCTGAATGATTCTCAATTTGCCGTTAAAGATATTGCATAATGTCCTAAAAATTCAACAAAGTAACAAAAAACAGCACACTAGGTAGATAAGAAATAACTCTGTGTTTATCCCCCTGGATACAACTGCAGGCAAATGTGGATCAATATTCAAACACCACGCTAAGACTGTTTTGATCAGAAATTGTGTTTTCCTAAATATAGCATAGGTGATGCAAAATAAATCTTATTGCATTGATTACAGCAATGATGTTCGCTAAAGAAAACTGATTGGTTTCAGATTCTAGTTCAACTTTTAATAGGTTCACAAGTTTACAGCACATGCCTCCTTTAAAAAAAAAACCTGAGGTAAATAGACAGTGAGTCAGAGGAAATCTGCATTAAAGTAGCTTGTTTACATTTACACTTTCATGGTGCTCTGACGAACAATCCTGTCACAAAAAATTCATATTGAATCATGCAACATTTGCATCTGACAGCAAATGCTAGAGCCTGAAGCCATTTTTGGTGGGTATTCGTGGACTGAAAAGAAACCCGCAATGTGATCACTTAATTTGTTACTGGACTTCCATATTTTATAATTTGACATGCACTTTCTCGTATAGTTATCAGTTTGGATAAAATCTGCATCAGTTGTAGCAATCGTGTTCTAATCACATTGCCAGTGGCTGTAGAATCAATTGGGAGAATGAGGCTACACATAGTTTAAATACATTGCCTTAGGATCTGATCCTTCAACAGCAAAGTCAATGGGAGTTTCAACCCTTGAGTTCAATGGGAGCAGGAGAGTGGAGCTGCAGTTCTTCTGCCCTGTCTCATTTTCTTCTTGTAAAATGTAAGTTGTATATTTATATCCAAGCACTGATCGTTTACAAGTGATATATCTGAACTGCTCTGAAGCTTTTACCAGAGAACTCATTCAAGTCTTAACAATAGACTTGTAGGATTGCACTGAGAGAGTCCATAGCATCAGGCTTTCAGTCTGTATGGGCAATGCTATGGTGTAGATTCCTGGGGCAGAATGTAACAATGGTGTACTATTCCAACTGCTTGGAAGAAATGCAACTGCAACAGTGCTGGTAATACTTGTGCATGGTTACAAACATACACTTTTTGCTGTCTCTTCACTGGCAAATTTTGGACACACCTTCTGCCTCTAATATAGTTTCACAGTGTAATAGTGATGGAAGCATAGTTTAGTGTAGAGAGGGCCCCTACTCTGAGAAAGGACAAAGGCTATGTCTATACTAACAGCGGCAAATTCACCGCCGCCAGATCAATCTTTCTGGACCGATTGAGTGGTCAGTGTAGACCCGCTCAATCGATCAGGAAGTCGATGCCGGTAAACCACTCCCTCAAGTAGCGTAGCGCTGTGTCGATGGGAACGCTGTTCCCATTGGCACAGCGCAGTGTAGACAGCGCGCAGAAGGGAAGCAGAGCAGTCGACATGAGTTACGCAAGCTACTCTGCGTAGTTTGCATAACTCCCGTTGACTGCCGCCGAATCTTCAGGTAAGTGTAGACAAGCCCCAAAAGAGTGTTTAAATGCCTGGGCCTTGTCTATACTACAATTTTCACGGCTACCATGGAAGGAGCTGCACCAGCACTAGATTGTGCATCTGATTTTTTTTCCTAGGGTAGACTAAGGCTGTGTGTGTGGATACAAGACATTTTATAAGTTTTGCAGGTGTTTGAAGTACTAAAATCCTCTAGTCTAGACAAATATATAGATGATCAGATATCAGGCCATTTAGAGCTTTATAGGTTAAAACTAACAGACAGTTAATGCAGAATACAGAGCATTTGTCTACTATGAGAAACTCCATTGAGAAACTCCACTTAAGAGATGTGCAGCTGCATTCTGGATGAGCTTCAGTTCCCAAATGGTTTTAAGGTGTAGTATTCAAAGCTCAAGGTGACAAAAGCATAGCTGACAAAGGAAAGAGAAGAAAGGTTGCATTCGTTAGCCAGACACAAATAGAATAAAACCAATGCTGACTACCACTTATCTGATAAACTAAACGCAGTTGAGGATTTAACAAAACTCATGTGGATATTTAATTCAGAAATTTAATTTCCCACCTCTAATATATATTTTTTTAAGCTTTGGTAGACATCCTCCTTTTTCTTGCTAAAGATGCTACTTTTCTGAGAGTCTGGGAATCTTAACATCCAAATTCATGTATTATACTAAAAACCCTTTAAAATTAAAGAAATTCTTTTGATTCCTCTAAGAGAAGGCAGAAAACCAGACGAGATGAACATCACAAGGAAAGCAAAGGGAAAGTCAATCAGCATTCTAGCTATTTTATAAAGCTCTTCAAGCAAAAGATATAATTTATAAATACAGACAAGATAGAGGGCTGTGGGTGGAATGAAAATAAAAAGAACGAGACAACTTTTTCACTTGTCAGTCTCACAAAGGAACACACTCTCAGCCTTAATTGCTGATGGCAGCTTCCAAAGATGCAAAACTAAATAAGTACAAATAAAAATAAGATCATTTCAAAGATGGATTTTCCAGGCATTTGAAAAGTTAGTTTTTCCTTTCAGTAAAGTCTCCTGATTGATAGTAAGTGTCAAACTGTCTTTTTACTACCTACCTCTCACGTGAGTGAAGAAATTACATTGTTCTGAGACAATATAAATCAGATGGTAAAGTATTGCAGTGCACAGACTATATAAACCAAAAATGTGTTCAATTTGTAAGAGCCAAAAGCTGGCAAAAACAGCCAAAACTTTAAAAGGTGTAACTCCAACAAGCTTCCTGCCAATATGATCTTCATTTAACTCTGTATTTCCAAGCTGGCTCACATAATCTTAAAATGACAGCTTCCCTTGCTAATCAACATGCGGGGTGAGGGGGGGATACAGAGAGGGATAAATAGAGTGTTAGCCTAAAATTTAAAAAAAAAAAAAAAAAAAAAAAAAAAAAGGAGCCGAAAGTTCAATTATGCACACTGTTCAGAACAGGATATATAGTCTGGATTAGGAAAAAAAAATTTATTCTTTAAAAGTAAGGGACTGAAGTAAAGGAAAAAAAATACATTTCTACTGTGCTTATTACAGCCACAAAAGAAACAGGAACCAAAGCTAGGAATGTGTTCAGCCACCATTACTGTAGTATCTGAATACCTGACAAATTTTCATAATTGCCTTAACAAACACATAATTTCTATAGTCTCCATTGGTTTATGCCTTTTAAAGTCTATAGAACGCTTCCACAGAGCACAGCAAGACATTTTGGGAAATTGTGCAATGTACACGGTCTTTTACTGTCTAAATCATTCAAGGCATAGTTTGCTATTTGGCTGCTATGAAAATATGTATAGCGAGAAGTGAGTTTGTTAAAGCTTAAAATTTCATGATGGTTTCTCTCCTGGCGTGCCCTCGTTTTTATTCCCCTGCTCTTGAGAAAGTTAAAGCAAGTTTGTGAAAGTTCATAATGGATTATTAATCTAAAATTGAGGACTAAAGTTCATGTATTAAAAATGGTAAAATGAACAGAAAAATGCAAACCTAACTGTAGTGTTTTTCATACCTGCAGTGCTAAACATTTCTGAACAACAATCCATACATGTGCAGGAAGAGGGGGGTGAATAATGGATTTTTTATAAAAATACTTGAATAGGCATTGGGAATTACTCTACAACCATGTGGTTTGGTCACGTATCTGGGATATGCAAGATTTAAGTTCAAGTCCCTACTGTAATGAATATTTAAATTATTGCAAAGTGGAACCGTTTCAACAGGAGAGATTAAGAAAGCCCTGATCCACAATAACCTATAGTCCAGTGGTTGGGACACTTTCCAAGTTCAATTCCCTGCATCACATCAGGCAGAGTGGGAAACTGAACATGGGTCTCCTACATCCCAGTGAGTGCCCTAACTGGTGGGCTAAAAGTTACAAGGTGGGCAGTGATGTCTCCTCCTTCCCCAGGCATTTTGTGAATCTAACCAATTTTTTAAAATGTTGGCTGAAAACTATTTGGTTAATTCATGAATTTCATGAACTGTGTTTTTCAACAAAAACTATTCATCAAAAAATTTTCACCCAGCTGTGTGAGCTCTTTACTCATGTGCATTTGGAGCATCTAGTGAAATTTAAGAGCTTTCTTACTACAGTGTTTTGCTAAGAAAAAAAAGTCAAGGAATTCAAACTGCAATTCTCTTACTTTTGCCTCCGTTGCAGTATTATGCCCTGTTTTTCAAGGTTAAAATGTACATAAAGTTTATTCAGTGATGTCCTGAATTTGTCCTGTCAGCTGCCTTTGGAAAAAAAAGCTTTATCAGTGATCTGCATGTCACTCACTATGTTCTTAGTGATAAATCTTTAACCTGTATTCCTAAACCAAACATCAGAGTTCAAGCTTAAAAATTCTATTGCCAGTGTTTTCCCAAATAAATATATTCTATGTCAGAATTTAATGAAGGCCAGATTCTGCCACTTTTACAAATGCTGTATGGCACCTTACTCCATAAAGTAGTCCCAGTAAGTGAGTGGTACTACTCACAGAGTCAGGTACAACACAACACGAGTAAAGCGGCAGAATCTAGCCCACTCTCTCCCCTCTTCTAATCCTGTGAGTCCAAGGTAACTACAAGCCAAATTCTCAACTCTGTTAACTTCAGTGAAGTTGCACTAAGATAAATGAAAGGATAATTTGGCCCATCATGAACCAAATTAAGCCTTGGACCAGAATGGAGGTGAAACCACATTTAAACCAAGTCCGGAACACACATTCTAACTTTGTTTTAAAAGCAGTTTGACTCTTTCACTGTAGCCAGCCAAACTAGCAGTTCAGATAATTCCAATCTGAGTTTAGTGCAGAGTGTCTGAGTGGGAACCACTTGGCCTCTGCATTCCAAAATTATTTTGCATTCAGTTTAAATATGTCAAGTATTTTACAGGTACCATATAACACCTGAAGGCAGTCCAGCTTGCACTTTGACTTCTTTGTAGGTGACATCTCAAAGTTATTTACCATGGTATTAAAAAAAGCTTTATAGAATGCAGGAAATACAAGATACAGAAAGTGACTTTGAATATGTCACATACTCCTAAAGAAATAGTGTCATTAATATCTACTGTACACTTTCAGTCCAGTTCTATTCTTATACACACCCACAATGCCTGCAGCAAAATTAGGCTCTTCATTAGATTGTGAACATGGGGAAATATTTCCCTGGAAGAAAATAAACAGAATTCTATTTGATTAACTTCACTTTTCAATAATTCATACTCATTTTTGGTCTTCTCCTTGCACTTTAGAGAATGCTAAGCTAGAAGAACGAAGTTTTGATTTTGAGAAAGGGGGAAAACAAGCACAGGACAGGAGAGCAATGGCTGCTTTCGCTCCTGTGTGTCCTTGTTCATTGCTGCTCTGGAAGGAGCCATCCCTTTTCCTGCACACACTACAACAGTCACAATGCTTGAATAAGAGGAGACAAGAATGTCCTCCCGTCCTCCCTGTCAACAGACAGCAACCCTGAAGTCTGTACTCTGGCCAAGCTCCAACTGAATTTATTCAGGCAAAGCTTTCAGTGAAAACTGGAGAATTGGACCCTTAAATAACAGATGCGATAGCCATCTCCACAGCTGCTTCTTCACACTCTTATGATTACAGTGCTTGTCACGGTGATAAACATCCCTCCTGGTGATCTGGAGAGATCTTTAAAAAGTTATTCTGCAGAAATATGAATGGACCAGTTCCTGTGCTGATGTAAACTGGTACAGCTGCACCGACATTTCTGCACAGCTAAGAATCTCACGCAATGTCACTGTACAAAGAATGAGGTGTTTTTAAAAACAAACTATGCCTCACTATAAGGTTATGGTTGGTTTATGGGAATCTCTCCCATTTCCTTCTAGGGGGTAACAGTGATCCTTATCAGTTACTCTAACCCCTCTTAGCTTAGTGCCACTAATTGCCACAAGTTACATGATTTGAATCCCAGGGTTAACTATAAATGTTTGTATTGATCCTTATACTCCTTTGAACACTGATGTTCATTAGCAGCAGAGAAATGTATATTTAACAAACAATTTTAGAACATCAAATGTGGGAAAAGGGGGAAGAAATACCCTGACTCTTCTAATATGATTCTCTGTAACATTAAACTACAGACTCATCTGCTGATGGGGTTTAAGGTTGTTAAATAAAATGAAGCTGACTTATGGAGCTCTTGTTCTCCCAATGCCTACACATAATACCCATAAAAGTTCAAACTGACTTGTGGCAGAGAAATGTTTTATTGTGGTATAAATACTCACAAAATTAAGATCCTATCTTGCAGTACAACTTCCATTTCGGACCTTACAAGAGCTATAAACGATTTTATCACCTGACAATCTACTCATCTTTAAACAATCCAGCAAATATGGAGCTCTTGATTAGACTGTCTGTTTATACAATGCATCTCTGTAGAAGCCTTGCATAAAACAAACACTATCCATTGTTAATTGCCCCGCAGTACATGCAATTCACTTGCTGCCACCAGAGGTCCAATTATGACAGTGATTTCATTCAACAAAGATATATTTTAATGGGATTTTCAGGTACGCAGATAACACTTTCCTCTAACTTTCTGTAGGTGGGACACATGGCCCGTTTTCACCTACAGATCTTCCATTTAACTCCATATGGAGTCTTTCCCTGAACTTGCAACTAGTGGATTCCCAGATGGTCCAAGAAACAACTCTCCCAGACCATATTTTGGGCAAATGCACTGCCTATTAGACACCTCTATTGTTAGACAGACATTTTCTTAGACAGACATTTTCTTTCAACTCAAAACTCACACAGCAAGATGCTTCCTTAACTAAACAAATTGTAAAGCTTCCTATTACTGCACTTATTGTTTCATACCGTATTGTTCCTGTGGAAAAAACATATTATCCAAGTTCCATAATATCAATATTCCTTTAAAAGAAGGAATGCGATAGAAAAGAAGGAAGAAAAAAGTTCTCCAAAACCAGGACAAAAGGCTGGGCGTTTTTCTTGGGTCTCTCTCGTTATGATAAGGAAGCGAGGAATTCCTTCATGATCAATTAATGCACTTTAAATGACAGTGGTATACCGTAAAGTTCTCCTATAGCATCTTGATACCCTGCTGCTACAATTAAAAAATAAATGACTAAATAAGTAAATCAGTAGCCACTTGTGATGTGACTGATAGCTATTCTGTACACCCTGGTCTTTTGGAGTTTATCTACAACTATATAGAGGTTAATTAGATCTGCTCCAAAGGAGCTCAAAGATGATCTCTGACTTTTTTAGCAGTTTAGATTCCATGATGATTATGCTATTTGGATTCTGTCCAGTAGAAGGTAGTGGTACAATACACACTAGCAGAGCTGTGCAAATGTATATTACAGAAACATTTTATTTAAAAGATTCACAGAGTTTGTATAAACGGGAGAAATACAAATTTTCAAGTAATTTGAAATATAACACAACTTAAAAAAAACCCTGATAATTTTAGTTAACCAACTGTTCATGTTACCCAGTTTAGAGCAGGGTTTTTTTTTCTTTAAACAACCAAAAATTTGTTGTTAATTCTTGTACTAATTTGTTCAGGTTATACCTTTTTTCACTATACCTATCCTCTTAATATCCTCATTCATTTAACCTGAAATGTATCATTTTTATTCTATAGCACAAGACACCAACCCAGGAAAGGTGTGACCATACTATTTCCATTCTAATTATGGAGTAAACCAGTTGTTCCCAAACTCTAGCACATTGCGCACCACCAACATAAAATGCCACCACCTGTAGTACCACCACCAATTTTTTAAAAACAGACTATTTATGAAAACAGTCTTAAAACCTAGATGCTGCTAAAACACATTGTATCAATAGCATAGCTATGTATCCAAAAAGCCGTAGTCTTGCAAAATATTAATAAATGCATTTATAAACTTAATCCATCTGAGATTTCTGGTATGCCTTTAAATGAGAGGGATGTGCTATTGTCTAGTTGTATTGTATTTCCTGCCACTCACTGCAACAAAAGCCATCTACTGAATGTGTGTTCCATTAAAATTACAAGGGGTTTGGGACCAGATTATACATGTAAAAAATTCTAACCCAAGATTAGACTAACCCAAGATTAGATTAGATGCAATAGCCATAAAAAAAATCATCTTAAAAAAGTTAAATTTTAATCCTGTATTTATCATTAGTAAGCCTACCAGAAGAATCACAAACATAATGCAGAAGTCTCAAAAGAGAGAATTCAATAGGCCCAGGAAAATCGTAGCAACTGCCAGCATATACCTTTGGAATTTTCTTTAAACTGACTGCTCCTACCAAATGATAAAACCATAATACCATTTATAGACAATATGTTTTGAGTGTTGCTTCGTATGGCAGGAAGGTTTCTGAAGGTTGTTCAATTTTTAATTTAAACCTTTCAATTTAACTAGACTGAGACAAGTGACCTATCTGCTCTGTGACCTTGATACATCTCCCAGGAGCTGAGATGTGACTTTTCAGTTTCTGACCTACTAGTGTCATTTCTTAGTCTCACATGAACTCTTCATCTTTCTTTCCTGTCTTATTAAAGTAATGGTGGGTGTTTTTTGTTTTTTGGTGGGGTTTTTTTTTTGGGGGGGTGGAATGGTCTAGCTATACTGCATTTCAATAGTTAATACTTTATTCCTCTAAAAAAAAAAATGTACCTTTCCATAAAACATAGCCCCACTATATCAATACTGGGTACCACTCTCTGTTACCCCTATATTTTTCAAGCACAGAGGGCTTGATTCTCCCATCAATTTTACCAATTTTACATTGGTTACATCAGTGTCTGCAGAAGGAGAATTAGAGCAGTAGTTGCTGATGTTTTTATGCAATGCATTTGTTAAACACTGTTGGAACCACTCCATTTTGGCTCTAGTCCCTACTAATCAGGGACTCCTCTCTCCTCATTATAGGCCAAATCCTCTTAACAGTGTCCACAGCCTGACAAACAGGCTTGTGCTGTCAGGGAAATGCCTGAGCTGAAGTAGCCAGCATGGAATCACTCCAAGGCTGCTACTGCAGGCTTTAGGCAGAAACAGGGACACAGCTCACTGCTCTCCCTGTGCAGTTTGGGACCAGTGGGTCCATGTTATGCATAAGTTCACAGGGCATGCCCAAGGTCTGCAGCATACACTAGTTACCAAGTCCCCAAGCACACAGCATTTCCACTGTGGTTGGGGCCTTCTACACCCATAGATAGGCCAATAGCTGTGGCCCTCTGCAGGTGTATTAAGAGACTTTATTTGAGTCTTCCCTGAAATGCACCCATCTACTCCACTGTGTAGTGAACTGTGGCTACATACAAGGACCAAAGACCAGCAAAGACCAAACAAACACCAAAGTCATAAGCCTTTAACACCTGGCCTATGACAGTAACTCTACTGGTGATTCGCAAGTGAACAGCTTGCTAAAGTTGCAAAGGCCAACCAATAAAGGGAGACATAACACAAATTAAGCCACTCATTACAACTAAACATCCCTATGTAAAACAGACCCTTTGTTAAATCTTTGATTATCTTCTATAGAGGGTTTGTTTTCTTGAAGAGTGGAGGAGGGGGGAAGCCAAAAGGGGAAAGTACTTATGGGAAAGCAACACCCGTTCTATTGCTATTTTGAAAAGACATATTATCCTTTCCAGATATGGATCAGAGCAGATTTTCCCTCCTCACTTGCATTCTGCTCTCTAAAGGGCAGACTGCTTTCAGGGATATGTAATTGATGATATTCTGACTTGTCAGGATGTTTTGTTTTATAAAACAATCTGTTCCATGCAACTAACAAGGGCACATCTATCTAAATTACTCTAGCTTGCCAGATGAGCCAAGAGCAGAGGAGGCTGGTTTCTGAACAGACATTCAAGATTAGATGTTTTTCTAAAAGCTATGCTCTAGGAATTATTTTGAGGAAGTTCCTTAGCCTGTGTTACACAGAAGGTCAGACTACATGATCACAATGGTTCCTTCTGGCCTTGGAATCTATGAAAGATATTTATGACCTACACAGCTATTTTTTATTTATTTATTTATTTTTGTAGCCAACATGTTTAATTCAATGAATCCCAATTTGAAAACATTTCAAAATGTGTTGGGTTTTTTTTATATGAACAATAAAACAGACCCGTCCACAAAGGATCCCAGGACACTTAATGAGACAAACTTACACTACTGCTAAGTCCATTGACTTCACTGGTGTTGTGCCTGCTTATCCAGTGTTGAATTTGGTGCCTTGTGCCTCGATGGTCTCTACTTTGATATAAACATGAGGTAGTACTTTTATCCCCAAACCTCAGATATACTTTCCCTACCCTCCATGGATTCTGAGGGCCCTACCTGCAGCAGAGCCAGGGTTTTGTCCTGCTGTGCAGAGGGGGAAGGATCCAGGGAGTACCAGCCATTCTCCCATTTGGGGGCACGACGTGGGGTTACAGAGCACGACACTTGAGGGGGAAATTAGCAACTGCAATGGCTACTAAAATCCTGCGAATGTAGCTGTGGCAGTAGAGAAGCTCAGCTGCCACTCTGCAACCAGGGGAAAGGATTCCCAATCTACCCATCTACAGATGTATCCAGCACAAAGCCTGGTTACCTAGTGCCAAATCCAAAGCCCAGTGCAAAACCTAACAATTTAGATACCATGTGTTTTAAGTACGAGTTTTCCTCTGAAGTTATTCACCTATTCGGTGCACTGCTGCATTATTGCAGTCTGCCACTTTCATACAGAATGAGGGAGCATGGCACTGCCCAGGAGCCCCTGAGGAGAACTCTCCACCAGCACACCGAAGACAAGGTTGGATTTATTCCTTTACCTCTGACTGAGTTTTCCACTCTCTGGTCTCTAAACCATCCCCGCCAGAGAGGATGACTCCCCAAGGTTCTTACAGAGACCTCTGCAGAGCAAAAAAAAAATTTTTGACTTTGGAACGGACAAGATTGCACCAAACGGCAAGTACCTTCCTAAGTTTTCCAGGCACCATATTCCACCACACCACAACAAGGTCCTTCAGTCCACACCATTCTGCTTCAAATTATGTAAGTTGAACTCTATTACTCCTTATACACTGTACAACGTACAGGGACAAAGTTAAGCATATTAAGCAAAATGTAGTTTACTACCTTTATTTGATGAGTTGGGTTTCCTCTTTCCTTGGTTAAGATTATAATAAACCATTTGTTCTTAAATGGGGAAAATCGGAGTCCTTCTCCACAAGCACTTATACTAGGGCTGATGGAAAAACAACAATTTTACAAAACATTCTAAGGTTTTGAAATATGTTTTCATTCTACATAGGAACAAAAACAAGGCCTTTCAGAACATTTTGTGACGTATGAGAGCAAGCCTCATTTCCCTCTGGTTCTCACCAGAAATGCTGTCCTGGCCCTCAAAACCCTTTCTGACGAAACGTCATTGCAACTGATACATTTCCGCAGAACATTTCAATTTGGACTAAATGGCATTTTCGAGTGGAAAAGTGTTCCATCAGAACATTTCTGACCTGCTCGAACTTATACTCTGCTTATAAAGGCTGGCAGGGAGGGAGGATATATTTTGTGGGAGTCCTCTCAAAATACTGACAGCACAGGACGTCCCTGAAAGGATACATTACTTTTTAGTGAGCAAAACACCAGTGTTTCATCTAAGGGCAAGAGCCTTAGGGAAAAAATCCTTTGTTAGTCAATGGGAGTTTCTCCTGAAATAAAGGAATGCAGAAGTAGGCCCAAAAGCACAATACAAGCAATGTGCACTGCAGCTAGCATCTGCGACCAAAAAACGGAACTGTTGGGACTGCAGGGGCTCATCCATACAGGAAGGTTTGCACATTGTAGGGATCTAGGGCAATGTCCAGCACAATCATTTATTTCTAGTCAGTTTTCTGTTGTTTGTTAAAGCTCAATTTTGTAAGTTGTACGGAAGGAGAAATATGCTCATCTAAAGTTATGACGCAAAACTGGAATGATTTAATTAAACACAAAAATTTACAAGGAACTAATGATTATTGTACACCTTGCCCCAGAAGCTTGTCATGGTACAGACCATTGTATTGATATGAGCATGTGATCTACTGAAAAGTGCTAGTAAATAATTATCTGATTTTATTCCCACTCTAGTATAATAAGAGGCTAATCCCTTCTAAAAGATTCCAGAGGAAATCCCTTCAGAACACTAGACCAACACACAACAGTAGCCCATTGTAGTAGATTTTTGCATTTCACAATAAAGTTTTCAGGTGTTTTTTATAATTCCACATGCAGATGCCATCAACAGAAGCACTAGTTGGATTTCAGTGGATTGCCTCAGTTTGGTGAGGAGCCAGTAAAGTGGGCTAAATTCTTTATTTGATTTTTATACAGCTTTGGTACCAGTGAGAGAATCTTGTGCCAGATTGGTGATTCTCCCACAAGTTCTGCTCAAACAAAAACAAACTCAGAGAAAGCTAAGGAAAACTTCAGTTAAAATGCAAGCACCATTTCTGTTCAGTGTATTGCAATTTCTCTGGGCAAAACTTTAGGTTTTCAAAATAGCAATAGAACACTCATCATGGAGCAGGAGATATTTAGCAGGACTGACTATATTTGTTGTCACCACACTCTGCCAATGCGTCATTCCTTCCTGTTAAGGACATGGAATGCACTTTTCCTTCAAAACCTTTTGTTTTCCCTGCTTTTGCAGTAAAACTGAGCCAGTTACTTTTTCCTCCAAAAGAGGAATTTAGAAGCTGCAGCCAGATGCAGTGCTCTGGAAAAATATTTTGCTTGTTTATTTAATAGTGGCATCTGTGCAACAGCCATCCGCCTGAAATAGCTAACTTTCCACCATGGTCTCTTGCCTACTTCCAGTTTTGCAGCACTGGCCATGCTAGAATTGGAGTTGCTTGTAGACCAGATGCAGGGCCAGCATCTGTTGCTGCTATAACTCATCCTCCCAGTACATCACTTTACACTTGCACTGAAGAAGATTTATGCTCTCATTAAATAAAGTTTGATTTACTTTCTCACTGAACAGGTAAAAACTCCCACTAATGCTAAAGGAAATTATACAAGCACATTAAAAGGGAGAATATTCACCCTGCTTTGGAGGTAGATTAAGCTGAAGGCCATGGAGTAGTTCTAAGCTTTGGAATAAATGGCATTTCCGTCAGATATATCTGTGTCCAGACTTTTAACAGATAACCACTCACTATCACAAAGGCTCCCTACAGAAGCCCAATAAACAAATGCAGAATTACCAGAATTGCACAAGCAAGTGAAATCATCTCCAGCACTAATGGACTGATTTGGCCTCCTGTCGGTTTCAATAGGCCTTAGATCAGGCCTCCAAGCAGAAATCCTTCTCTTGGATCTACACATTCAGTACTCTCAACAGCTTTGTGTCCTCAAGGCTGGTGAGGGGAGGGGGGAGGAAGAGGAACAGAATGCTCCCTCCTCTGTGCTGTTCTGGAGGGAGCTCCTCTGGAAGAGAGTGTTTTGTAGCATCCAAGGGTTGTGCAGTCTCTCCGGGCCCTGCTCTGTGCCGCATTGAGAACTTCTAAGTCCACGCTTGCAGCCTGTGACCTTCCCCTCACTCCACAAGCATGGACTTAAAAGTTCTTAATGCAGCACAGAGCAGGGCTGGGAGAGACTGCACAACCCAGGGACGCTACAAAAAACTGTTCCATGGGGGGCTCCCTTCAGGACGGCACAGATGGGGATTCCAGGATGGGCTGGGGAGCAGCCACATTATGGCCAATGAGTCCATTTCTGTCTAGATTGACTGGCCAGATAGCCAGAGTAGGAGGAGGGGGGGATGCTATAACAGAGCTGCTCTGCTCTGCAGCCTGGAGAGAGCACTTGATTCTCCCCAAGCCTCGTGGGAGTCCCCGCACAAGGCTGTGCATTTCACAAGAGCTCAGCATTTGGCTTTAAAACGAAGTGCCTCACCAGCTGTGGCCATGAACATTCCCATGACACTGTTTTTCCTCCAAGTCTCTGGGTCTAAGCCTCGTGTTATGGCCAAATTCCAAATTGGACAATTACTTCAGCCTGCCTAATTTCTCCCTGCAGTTTATACTGGATACAGTCCTCACTTCTGGTCCTACTGTTGTGCAGTGTTCCCGTGCATTGTGAAACGGTTGTCCTGTTTCATGCCACAGCTGCCTGCATTTCAGTTGTGAATGAAGCATTCCCTGAGCAGTCTGTGTAACAGCACAAGACCCTTTTTCCACAAACACTTATGATTTGAGTAACTTTATGGATGGGGACTACTGACGTGCATAAAGTTACTTACATGGATTCACTGTGTACATTTGCAAGATCAATGCCTCAGCTTTTAAAAGGCTTTGGGATATTTTAGGATGAAAAGCAAAGCACTTTGTAAATATGGTGTTTTGTCCAGTCAAAAACAGTGTCACTCTTAAGTGCCTTTCACACTTTGGGAGCTATAGAAGTGAAGAATGTTTTTATTATAGATCAATTTTTAGGGAATAAAACTTGGTCAGAGAAATTTGCTTAGGGGTAAAATGTGATCTATAAGAGTCTCAGTCTAGGAGTATTTTCAAAGGGGGAAAAAGTCTATTCCTTTATTGAAATCTTTGTGAAAGACAGGTAGAATAAGAGGAGATTTAATAGATACAGGGTGTGTAGGCTCACCAGTTTATGTGACAAAGATAAGCATGCAATTTTAAGTAAACCAACCACATTAAGTTTTTTCTGTAAACTGCTCACCCACAGTGGTGTTGAAAAACTGTCAATGTTGCAGAGCTCTTGCTTTGGGGAAGTCATCGATTTTTCAGGATCAGCGAATAGTTTAATACATCACGATTGACCTATGCTGCTTTACTGTTGTAGGTCTGGTCATTGGTCATTTGGTTTTAAAAAGAAAATTTAGGATGTGTGTGAAGAAGTGCCTTTCATGACATCCTCTAAAACTAGGCTTGGAAAGATTAGATTTTCTCAGGAAATATTGTTTTCACCGTATACTCACAAGCCAAATGAAAAAAATATTTCTGTCAACAAAAACTGATATTTACAGATGGGCAAAGTAAGAAAAATGGGGCTTGAGAATTTCATAGATTTTGATTTAAGGATATTTACTTTATATATTTTGACATGTGATGTTGACAATTTGCGTTTTAACGTTATAAAGCTTGAACTTTTTGAATTGCAACATCAGTCATTAAATAATGGTTTTCTTAATGCTCCTACTATCTGACATCTCCATAATTTCCTGTAATTGGGAAAATGTACACTGATAAAAATAAAAAAACCACTTGCAATCAACATCAATATTATCCATCAAAAGAAAAAACAAAATCAAATTCTCCCAAGACTATCTAAAACCAAGTCCCCACACCACATAGAGTTAAAAACTTTATCCCCTTCCTGAGATTTCTTCCTGTAAGTAAAAACATTAATAATGACAAAAGTTCAGCTCAAGCTTTCTCCTTAGGCATGGCTGCTCCCAGGGTTTTCTCTCAACCCACAACCAAGATCGTCTCTGTTCAGAGAGCCACTTACCTAGTCCCACCTCCATTGTATTCATGTGCTGCCTTGGTGAGTCAACAGAGCCCACCTACCCTTTTCCCTGTGGAATCAAATACCTGTTAACAGGGTGGGGTGTTTCAGTTTCCAGTCACCATCAGTTTGCAGAAATGTTAGTGTATAGGAATTGGGTGGTACCCCTTTAAATATTTTGTGTCCTCTAGTGGGTTTCACTGTGTTCTCGGTTTCAGAAACCACCAGTAGCGCAGCAGCATATGTATGTTGCATAGTTTGCAAACACAAAACTATTTGGACCCCATCGTTCCATGTAGTTCCTTCATATTATGATTGTTGTGTAAAGAACAGATGACAACAGAAATCAATACAAATCATTGCAGGAATTTTGCAAAGAGAGGTAAGAAAAAAGAATTGGCAGCATAGGCCTCTGTCTACCTCAAGAGTGCCAGTTCTATCGTTATTTGACTTTCTGCAAGTTTTTGTCATCATTTCTGCAGTTATATAGTCCACATCTTTCTCTTTCAAAGTACAGGAGGGAGGGAAGCGTTTGCAGGTATTAGGGAAAACTGGTCAGCTTGATTTACTTGTGAATATTAACAGTCAGTCTAGTAATGCGGGCTAAAATCTATGCTGCAGTGTTCAAGCCAGATGTGGAATACTAGAGAATTTACCTAAACTTTTCATACTATTTGATACTGAACCAGAAAAGCCTTTACACCCCTTATACCGTCCCCCCAACCTGCCCCTCTGAGCACTGCAGAAGGGAGCACAACTGCAGGAAAAGCTATGGTATGGCCACATACTCCTATTCCTCTGTTTAGCTATCTTACTTCCCTGTGCAGACAATGGGTCTGCTTGAAAAAAAAAAAAAAAAAAAAGGAGTCAGTCGCACAAAAAAGCATATTTGCCTCTGAAAACTGTGCCCCTAATATAGAAAACTCTGGCAAGATTGCCCTGTCTGCACTGACCCCCCTACCCCCCACCTTTTCCATCCCCAGCTCTCAGAAGGATAATTGAGCAAATCCACAGGACAGCCACTCACCAGAAAGATTAGGAAAACTGTGTTTGTATTCTTTAGAAGAAGAAATAAAAAAAGTAGATACAGGGGGCTTTTTAAAGCATTTGAGACAATGAAGAATTCAGGCAGACACAGAAATAGAGGGAATGAACTTAAACCAAGAACTGGCTGGGCACAAATGGAGTTGAAAGAGAATTGTTTTCCCACAGAGATTACTAAGGGAAGCACCATAAAGAGTGTGTTGTTTTTTGCTTTATTAAACGTGTAAGAAAAACGTGCTCTGTATTAAGAAAATAGAGGTATTATGGGGGAAAGACACTTATCTTTGCAATTAACAGTCATACATTAGTCGAGTGCATGTAATCATATATTTTTCTAGGGGCTAGCCCCAACAACTCCACTACGTAGCCTGATGCTCAACTAATGGAGTCCTCCTTTGTGCTTCTGCCACCCTGTCCCTATTTGATACATAATCACAGCAGATGCTTCTTTTTGATTGACTGTTTAGCCTCCTTTTTTCTATCCAGTATTTTTTGGATAGTGTATGTACTGCTATGCATAGAAACTGATTTACAGTATATATAAAGTCACACCTTTTAACAGCCAACATATTGCAAATCACAAAGATTAGAAACTAAGTTGGGTCTATCTAACTAGGACTGGTAAAATCATACACTAGTAAAAATATGGTTTATTAACAAACCTTTTAGCATGGGTGGGCTTTTTTCTGCCCAAGACAAATGTCATTTCATCATTAGAATTTTGCAACATCCTGGTGATATCTACTTCAGATTTAGACCAGAAAAAACACCTTCCCAGAGAATCCACCCACGTTTTACCCCTGGGCCTCATTCATCCTAACACAATTTGGGGGTTCAGATATACGTATATGAATACTCATGCAGTGCAGACATTATCAGTGAAGCTCAAGTTTGTGTGCCTAGCTACTGAATCTCATTGTCTAATTCAAGGAGTTTTCTTCGTAAATGGAAACAAACCTTCTCCATAATATTAAATAGGAATAGCCCGGGCCCAATGTTTTATATAGCTTTAAAAATGTATCTATAATAAACACTTATTTTTTCTGTATCTTTGTGTAACTGAAGAACATATTTTTGGAGAGGAATCACACTCCATAATTATAAAAGAATCATCTCCAACGTAGCAACAAAAACTGTACAGATGTACAGAAAGGTCAAAAATAAATATTTTTGCAGCCAGCTGTCTAGCATCTTTTCTAACATCTAAAAATAAATAGCTTATTTATTCTGTAAACTTTTCAAGTAAACCCTAGAGACAGCAGAAAGGAGGAAGGGAAGGGAATAGAGAAAATGAAGAAGAGGCAAATAATAAATGAATAAATAAATCAAACAACATATGCTTTTTGTCAAGTAGATCTCAAAGTGTTTTGAGGAAGTCAGCATCATTAACCCCATTTTGCAGACAGGGAGACTGAAGCACAGAGAGAGGCAGCAACTTGGGCAAGATCACCCAGTGGGTCAGTGGCAGAGCCAAGCCCCAATCCATTGAGCAATGAAAGCAGTGCCACTGAATATCACATTTAGTATGATTCTTAAGTTAAGGGAAGATAATTAACTGGATTCTCTTTTGAACTAGCCCTTTGCACCATCTGAGTGGTGGAAAGAGGCTGGAAACTGACAACAAATGGTTAACAGAAAGTTCCCCTGTTAGAGGAGAACTCCCTGCAGGCACAAGTGTGCTGGATCTGGATCTGGACCCTGCGCCTGTCTCCTCTCCCCCATATCAAGGGCACAGGGAGCGTGTTGAAGGAAAGGATTGGAGAGGGTATGGCAGAGTTCTTCTATGACTGTCCTCCACACAGAGTCCTTGCTACATCAATGCTGCAAGTTGGAGCTGCTGCCAAGGCTGGGACTGGCTCTCAGAATAAGGGAGCTGTAATCAGGAGATGTTTCAAGGACTTAAGGTAAAATGCAGAATTGACACATACAGTAGTAGAAAGTACATCTCAGAGAGCCGAAGGCAGTCTAAATGAGTAACTTACAGGCCAAGGAGCCAGAAGGGAGAAGGCATGTAACAGGAGGATATGTGACGATGTAAACTGAAGTAGCCACCCAATCGATCTATTTGAGAAAAGATGGATCACTTGGGATGAAATGGGGGGAAATAGTCATAACTTTCCATCCCTCTAGGCTGTCCTGTTATAATCTGTACCACCACAACTCTACTGAATTCCTTCATCTTTTGTAACTGTCCCACTCTCGTAATACTAATGTCAGAAAATAACTTGTACTATGAACAGTTGTTTATCTTTATTAAAGTTAGCAATCAATTTGCACCGTCTTCTAGGCCCTTAGCATGCATGTTGCATACCTCTTCACACACATCATTTCACAGTGGCGCCATAGTACAGAATCCAAGGTACAAAATGAAGCTATTGTAACCTACTCTTAAAACACTGGGTATAACTGAGAAGCAACTGAGCCATCCAAAGCAACTGTGCAGGGAAGTAAAAGTTTTAAAATATGTCTACACTTAAAACACCACAACGGCACAGGTATGCCACTGTAGCAGCACCACTGTAGCATTTCAGTTGGACATTATCTACGTTAACAGGAGGGGTTCTCCCATCAGCACAGGTAATCCACCTCTCTGAGAGGTAGTAGGTAGGTTGATGGAAGAACAGTGACTTAGGTCGGGTTAAGAACACTGTTCAGGGGTGTGAAATTTTCACATCCATGACCAACCTGATTTTCTAGTGTAGACCAGGTCTTAGTAATCATTTTGATAAATAACGTGATGCAAGAACCAAGGTTGTTGACTAGAAAACCAATGGAACCCAGCCAGACTCCTTTGTTGTTTCCTGAAGTGGTCATTACATTAACTCATATTTTGCCACATCAAAGTCCGTAGGAGTTCTTATTTATTTTTTATTAATAAAAATAAATCAGAGAGCAACAGAATGAAAATGAAGTTTGGAAGGATATAGCTAAAAGCCCCTATAGATCAGCATTAGAGTGCCTACAAGCAATCAGATGGTTTGATATTAATCTGAAAGATTGCAACAAGTCACAAGTGATAACAATTGTGATGGCTCAGCAACATCCTCACAGAGAATACTAAGAAGTGTGAAGCACTGAGAAATCAAATTATTCGACTGGAAAAGAAACTCATTAAGCAATGTCAGGTTGGTGCCTTGAAAGTTGAACAGACAAGATTCTCTGTGTCCTAGGGAAGGATACAGCAGACTGGAGACCTCTCGGTCGTATGATACCTCATCCATAGAAAGGCTAGTCAATTTGCCGCCTAAGGCAAACAGGAAGTGTACAATTCTTGGGCCAGATGATGTAAGTGATACATACACTCCTGTGCTGATGGCAGTGCTGTGACACAATTCCAGCCTTTGTGGGTCAGCTCAGAGAGGTGTGCTCACATTAGACCATCTTTTGGATGCAGACTGTTCCCCTTGAAGAGGAGAGAGCTGGTCACAGCCTCCCCCTCCCCCCAAGACTGGTGGAATGGCTTGTATTTCCCAAGGAGCACTGGGAACGGGAGTGCTTTGGAGAGAGATTTCACCTTCTTTCCAAGTGAGGGGATGCGAAGCCATCTGGCTTTCAGAAGTAACTTTGTGGTTGTGATGGGGTGTACTGGGCCCTTTGTGGCCCCTGCTGGAGGCCCTGAGGTCCTACCACACCCCACCCAAGGAAAGGAGCAGTGAAGGTGGGTCCTTCAGACTGCCTGGAAAGGTTGCAGGGAAGCAGCCAGAGTCCAGCAGGCTCAGATAAAAGAAGCTGCAGAGCCTGAGCAGGTGAGGTCCTGGTTGGGACCAGAAGGGTGAAGAAGTCCTGGAAGATGGAGAAACTCTCTGGACAAGGAGGCCTGGGAGAGACCCTGTGCAAACAGGGAAAGGACAAGTAGGGAAAGGACAGAAAAACTCTCCAGGAAAGAAGGGCTGGGAGAGACCCTGTGCAAACAGGGAACAAGGCAAATAGAACCCAAGGACTGTAACCTAAGGTGAAGGTGAAGGGACTGAGTGGAAAGCAGCCCAGGGAAGAGCAGCAACAACCAAGAAAGGGAGGCTGTACACGACTGCTGCCTATAGGTCCCTCAGCCACCAGCCACTGACAAATTGGCCAAAGCCCCGAGAAGGGGACAAGTTTTGTTTAGGAGCCCAAGCTCAGGGCTGGAATTTAAAGGGCTCAGGGAGGGGGCTAAAGACATTGCAGAGGGCCAGCCATTTGTTAGACTTCGTTACTCGGAAGGGGATTGAACATGAAGGAGTGACCTGGCTGGAGAGTTGGGGCAATAAGAATCCATAAAGGTGGCGTCTCCAGGAAGAAAGCCCTGGGGGCACTGCTCTATACAGGGCAGGCATGGACTCAGAGCTAGCTCAGAAGGGGCTGAGAACTGAGCCCAGAGACACAGCTAAAAACATTAACAAGGGCACAGGAACAGGCCCTGTTGGACTTAGCCAGCAGGCTGAGCCACTGAAGACCTGTCTAACAGGCAACAGATGACAGGAGACACCACAAACAAAGAGAGAGAGAGAGAGAGAGAGAGAGAGAGTGTGTGCAGGTTTGCACCCTGCCAACAGGAGGCGCTTATGAGTGGGTGAGTGCACCCATCACAGTGGTGGATAGATTTTCCTCCTGGGATAGCACTCAGGCATGCAGGATGATCAGAAAGCTGTTGTTACCAAGAAACACACAATTTAGAGAAAGGATGCAGTGTTTCTGTTATCAAGAGGAGAGCTATTATCTGAGATGCACTGAAAAGGACTCAAATGGCTTCCTAGCGGAAATGCTCACCCAAGAGGAAATGAAGAATTAATCTCTCATCTGCTAGTAGCTGTTCAGCTATTGAGAGCCTCTCGATGGGAAAAGAAAAATAGTCCAACTATAGAGGAATGGTTCAAAAAAATTTGGAAGGTTGTTGTTATGGAAAAATGAACACCAATTACATACCCAGCAAAACAGAGAGGACAAACAGACACTTAGATATTTGGTTATTCAATATTCAGACAAAGTACATTCAGCTGCTTAAAAAAACAGCACATTTGTACAATTTTGTTGAATATTAACATTTGATAGACATGCCTGATCTGTTAAATGTGTAATC
The DNA here is from genome assembly GCF_026122565.2 of Emydura macquarii macquarii. Taxonomy (NCBI): domain Eukaryota; kingdom Metazoa; phylum Chordata; order Testudines; family Chelidae; genus Emydura; species Emydura macquarii. The sequence goes on from NW_027131390.1 coordinate 77,072,361, forward strand.
AGAGATTTCACTCAATTTAAGCAAAACATTAGAAACTACATCATCGGTATCGTAATATGGCAACATGCTGTCAAATAGAGAGAACTGATGATATATTCCTGTATAATGTATCTGTAACAAAACCGTTCTGTTGTAAATAACAGAAACAAAAGCAATAATCATTACATGTCAAGGCTGTGTGAACCTGTAAATACTTCCTAAATAAACAAACATTTTTTTAAAAAGGACTCAAACTTAAATCAGAAAGCAGCTAAGCCTGAGCCATAGTAGTCCCTTCTGCCAAATTAGGGAAAAATACTTGAATTGCTGTCTGTCCAGAACCAAACTTGGTGGGGAATCTAGAGTAATGCCCTGACTAGTCAATAACAGGCATTATAACTTTATTCCTTTCAGTGCCTTTCACAAAACTGAGAGACAATCCTACTTCCCATTTTATTTCAACTAAAACAATCACTCTACAAATCAAAAACCATTCAGAAACTCAAAGTGCCATTCTGAAGAAACATACAAAACATACAGTCAAAATATAGGCTAAATACCTTTTGCTTCTTTTTTCATAAATGGATATGGGTTGGGGAGAATGAGATTATTACAAAATCCAAGGTTGTCTGAACCTCATCTCTCATTTTTACCATTACAAAAAAATCCTCACAATAAATTTAAGTTTTTTGTTTGAAATATCACATGCATTTACATCATCATATAAATTAAGCTTTGATCATTGCAGCTCTTGTATTTTTTCCTGGTAATTAATTAATCAATACTGCTATTACTAAATATTTACATAGTACCATACACTTATACTTTACAAACAAAGACAAGAGAAAGCACAACACTTTAATAAAATCCCATCAACCCTCCCTTTCCTAATGATGATAAAGGAAGAGGGACTGCTTTAAATGGTAGATTTTAAAGAAGATACGTTTCTGCAGTATTCAGGGACAATACAGGTTACCCTCTGATGGATAATTTAACAACTATAGAGTCTTAGGGCTGCAGGTTAGCTCTATTTGTGTCATCTTTAAAACACTTTGAAACAGTTGAACATTTATTAACTTGGCTTTTTTGTAGATATAACATGTTTGGATGAACTGCTCTCTGTCGTGTAGCTTTATTTACTGATTTATTTTAAATCTGAATTATCTGGATCAAACATTATTGTGAGTGGTTGCTTTCAATAAGTCTCAAAAATTGTTTGGCTGGAACTGAGTTCTGTATACCAGTATTTTATCCAAGTGCCCATGTGGTGGACCTGTAGCTAATGCTTCAAGTAGACACCGTGAAAACAGATTATTTCAATTTTTATTGCACAAATTTAGTTTGAACACTGTGATTATGGCTGCCATTTACGTATGGCGTACTGCTGAAATATCTGATTTATGGGGCTTCAGTGAGAAGCAGGGTGGATACAAATCAATGATTTTTAAAAAAATAAAAATTGGATTTTTTTATTTTAATCAGATTTTTTGATTTTTAAAACAAATCATCAATAAAATACTAAAGTTTTTTCTCATTTAAAAACAGTTACAATTAAATCTCATCACAAACATGCTAAACCTACACTTACAGTCTCATAAAAATGAATTAAACTGAACAAAATTCAACTGTCATGTGTACAGTTTTGTCACAGACAATGCTGTAAACGTGGCAAAGATGAGAAGATACTTAGAAGAAGAAATGGAAGGATGCTCCCTAACAACATATGGCTGCAGTGCCCATTTAATGCATCTTTTAACCAAAGACTTAAGTACATCTTCTCCAGGATTAAAAGAAAATGTTGAAGTTGCAAAATACAACCATTTTGCTTCAGCTTCACTGAAGAGAGCAGGAGGATCCAAACTAATTCTCCCTCAAGATGTTTGATGGAATTCTGTGGTTGATTGTTTCAAACAATTTATTAAGAAATGGCCTATTCTCATAAAGCTTTGTGAAGAAAACCATGATAAAATAGATGGAAGTATCTCATCCAAAGTATCTAACATTGGATTAAAGAGGAATATAAGAGCATATGCGCAGTATGCTGAAGCCTACATCCACAGCCTTAAACAAACTTCAGAGAAATTGTTGCTACATTGCTGATGCTGTCAAAATTTGGAAGGCACTTTAAGAGACATTGAAGAAAGAAATACCTCACCAGAAAGTTAAACTGCAGGCAATAAAGAAGCAAATATATCAAGCACTAACTCCACCTCATTTTCTTGTGAACATTCTTGACCCCAGATATAAAGGTTTATGCCTAACTTCTGAAGATGATGATGCTGCTCCTCAGTTATGCCAGTCATAATACATTTCAGGGCTGGAGTGGAACCATTTAAACAGTACATATGCACAGATGGCGTTTTGAACAAAGTCACTCCCCTGAATTGGTGGAAATCATTAGTCAGGCACCTAGAAACAGAGTTGAAAAAGCAGGAAAACTCGTATTTCTGTTTCACTCTATGAATAAAAATGATAGTGGGAGTGGGGAAGATGAGAGCTAGTTGTAGAAGTTTTAAGGACAGTGTACATTTCATGTTGTGATGACTTGTCTGTTAGAGTTAATAAAATTTGAAAATTAAAAAAAAAAAAGTTTAAGGACAGCGGTCAGCGGGCAATTCAGGAGACTGCTGCAATTGCAAATGTGAAACATTTATGTAACATTTAAGATTTAGTTTAATAAAATATAAGTGCTATTGTGTTTGTGTGTGTGACTGAATTCTTACCATTCCTAATGTACTGCTTCTGCAACTATAGCTTGACACAGGTAATGAGTATTATGCACTATTTCCTAAACTAATAAAATTCAAGTTATCTAAAAAATTACACAAAATATATCTTCCTAGATGCTGTAAAATGCTGTATTGAGTTGTAAATTAACATGTTTTAATGATCAGATTTGCACCATTGTTTAAGAAATATGTGAAGAAGTATCAGTGGGAAACTTGATTTAAATCAGTGATTTTCTCTTGGTGATTTAAATTGCCTTGATTTAAATCAATCCACCCTTCACTGAGAAGGCTCTGATTCAAGAGTTTTCTGATAAAAGTGCCTGTATTGTTTGTGGAAGGTGAGGTATGCTGTATCATTTCTTTGAAAGTGATTGTATGCAGGCATGGTGCTATCCCACACAACTTGTTTTAGAACAAGTAATGTGGCTCTCACCTTTGACAAGAAATTCTGTTGTTCTCAGTAGGGGATGGGGCAAAAGAGAGGGTTCCTGCTTTCTGTTTAGGGGTTTTTCCCCCCTCTCCACATTTTCATTCAGGACTGGTCTCCTTTGCAAGACTCCCTAGAGCATTCCTGACATTATAAAAATCACAAGATTGTGATACCAGAGCCATGGAGAGGGATGCTGCTATGTGTATGCCAGAGGAGGGCAGGGTGGAGAAAGTTTCAGTTAAATTGGGTAAAACTCTTTGTTTATATCCCTATTTAACTCCCACCAGGTTTTAACCTTTGCTTCTGCAAACCAGTTTCTGCTGCACACAGTGTACGGTTGCAACTAAACCAGGTTCAGCACCTGTCCAGCAGCACCATTGCCAAATGCCTGTTATTAGCAGCAGGTGACTTTGTGGTGTAGACTGGGGCCTACGTTATCTACTGTGCTCAGCAGCACAGCTTTGCAGAGGGAGGAAGTTCTATTTTGTTAAAGATTTCAAGATTTTGGTTTTCGCTGATTCGGAATGAAGCCAAATTTCAGATGTCTGAAAATTCACCACCAAGAAAAATTCTGGGGGGGAAAAAAATCATTTGAGGTCAATTTAGTTTCAATTTCAATGTATGTTATATCTGCCAGAGTGAATGAAGCTAAGCTGGAAAGAGGCATTGTTGTTCCAGAATAAATACCCATCCCGGGGCTTATACTGAAATAGTTATTCTGGAATATGGTAAATTTCCAAGTGCAGACAAGTTCTTATTCTGGAATAAGACTGTCCACACATGGAGTTTGTTGAGAATAGACAAGCCCTAAGAAACTCACTTCATGGAGTCTCTTCCAATTACACCATGTGATTATTAAATGTTAGCCAAGCTGAGAAAAATACTCTTTAAAAACAGTTATCAGCTTCCATATCTTGCTTTAGTTCACCTTCCTTTCCTGTTTGTTTTCTGATGAGAAACAAGTATGCCATTCCCGCCTGATATCTAACCTGGGGGTGGGGCGGTGACAGAAGGGCTGTGGAAGCGGGGAAAGGAAGTCCAGAAAATCCATTTATGGCTTGATTTTCACTAGAGCTGAGCACCCAAAACCTCAACCACAATCAGTATGAGCTGCAGAAGCTCAGCATCACTGAAGCCTACCTGCATCACCATTATAGCAAGCGCAGGCACACAACCACCCTCCTCCACCCTAGTGAAAGGTAGCACATCCCTAAGGAGGCAGTGCTAGGTGCCAGCAGGTTTTGCCGATGAGATGCAAGGACAGAATTTTTCTCTTCTTATTTGTTCACAAATGAAGAGGGAGACAATGGAGTGGCTGACCACAGGGCGCCAATTTACCGGTCCAGAAAGCTGGTCAGAGCATTTAACTGCACTGTCAAGTCAAGAAACACTGGACCAGGAAAGACTTATAATGTGTCTTTTAAATGCAAGTGTATGCAGAAATTGTAAATATGTTCGTGGCATCCGTCTCCCCTGGCTACATCACTTGTCTTCCTGTGCTCTAAATTGTTGGGATAAGGACCATCTTCACCTGTATTTGAACATCAGAATCTTAGAGCAACGGGGCCTAATCCCAAGAGGGGCTTACAGGACCTACTTCAACATAAATATGAGAACTCCACACAAGAATCAAGCTGCCCACCTGATTCAGGTATTTGTTTCAATAATTTTGTCAGTATGTAAAACTCATGAGAACTTTTTAATTTATTTATTTAACAAAACAATGTTGCTGTAATGCCATCCATTAAAGAGACAGAAAGAGAAACACCACACATCTATCTGTCTGATAGTCCATATAACAGGGTGGCCTGACTGTGGGCTGGAAAACCTGGGGGTAAAGCCAGTCCTGATTACGAGCTGGGCCTCACCTGAGGGGAATCAAGTGATCTAATATAAAAGACAGCAGGAAGCTACAGGGGTGTGTCTGGTTGGGAGTGGGGGGGGGGGCAGCCAGCCTGCCGGCCAACCGAGCTCCTGCCAGAAATGCTTGGGGAGTGGCAGCTTCAGTTAGAGCAGACTGCCAGAGAAAGAGCCGTGGATGTGGCCGAAGAACAGGAGCTAAGTTTGAACTGGTGAATTACGATTTGGGACTCCATTTTGAGAACTCATCGAGAATTATTGTGTGTGTAATGGCTCTGAGGGCCGCATGAACTTAATTTGATATTAAACCAGCCCCTCCAAAAGGGGTTATGTAGCCACAACACAGTGCCTAAAGAGCCTGTCAGATGCTTATAAGGGCGGGATGCCTATAAAGCAACGCATGGCCACAAAGGTGCGCTCAGTAAGCGGCCATAGCTCTACAGTCCATCACCAGTTCTTGTTACCATAACACCTAAAACTGCTCTAAATGAAAAAAATCAGAGAAAAAATCTGCCTTTAAAATAATCAAAGGCCCTTCACTCCAGGCAAGCTTAGTGTCTTCACTGCAGCATTAGCCCTACACCCAGGTTAGTTTAGTCCACATGCGAGGAGCCACACTGCAAAGCCAGACTACTGCATCCTCCTCATTGGTGCTATGCTCCTCCATATATGTCACTAGGACTTCGGAGGCACATCCCCAGGCTCTTTGTGCTGCAGTAAGCAGACCTACTCTGACTTTTTCCCAGGGATTTGTGGGAGAACTTGTCTCTCCTTTTGGGCACAGAGCAGATAAACATTGCTGACTGAGACATTCCTAATAGACACATGAAATGATAGCCCAAATTCTGAAGGGTTTACATCTCTGCCTGCTTCCCCCAAGCCCTTGAACCCCATCTGGTTCAGGCTAGTGAAGGCCATAGCCATTCTCCATTTTCTGGCTGTTTTTCTAAGAGACATGCCCTAGTTCCAACAGGAATTATTCCAGAGAAGTTGTATGACTGTGTTATGGAGGAGGTTAGATAAAACGATCACAATGAGCCTTTCTGGCCTTAATCTATAAATAGCGGCCACCTTGGTTTGGGTTGAATTTCCCTGTAGCAAATCCATGTGGTGCAAATAACAGACGGTTACTAGATATATCACAGGCACTAGACCCTTCAATCAGGTGCTAAAACCCAGGCCTTTGTCACCTGAGCCAAAGGAGAGAGTAGGAATTAGTCCTAGAAAGTCCCTTATCCTCCCTGTAAGCAAGCACAAAAAGGCAAACATTACACACACACACACACACACACACACACACACACACACACACACACGATACTCCCCCGTTGTACGCAGAGCTTATCCTGAGCATCTGGAGAGTCAAATCCAAAACTGGACACCAGTCTGTATTGAATCTAAATGCTGTAGACAAGAGACAGATATTAGATATGTTGCACATGCACAGGAGCTGGAACTAAATCCCTGTCTTCTAGAGCATAAAATTCCCCCCCAAAACCTAAACACCGCACAGGCCTCTGCCACTTGATCTGGATAGAGGCGCTCTCCCTTAACTAGCAATAACCAATAGTTCACTTTTTGCTCTCGTGTGGCTAGCTCAGAGAGAGCTCATCAAACATATATATATATATACAAAAAGCAGCATATAACATACCCCTCTCCCCATCCGTGTTTAGCTCTCTGCACAAAGCCCACTCAGACTCTTGTGCACGGGAAAGACAATTGGTGCTTAAGCTAATGACACAGATGGGTGAAGAAACAAGTGTTTCATGGTCTCAAGTATTTTACACTGCTACCACGCACAAAGAAGGGAGAACAAGTCAGCAAGGATACAACCAAAAATGAGGTGATAGAGTAACTTTCTCTGCAGTACATGTAAGTTTTATATACCATCAAGCAGTTATTTATGCAGAAAATACAAGCACAATTTTCAATAAAACCCAGATTTATAACTGAATCTGTCTGCAAAACTGCACAGATTGACACAATTCAGTCATATCTTTTGCTAGGCAGTCTCACCACTATTCCTCATTCCCCCCTCAGTTTTCAATAATTATTAATTTATTTCTTCTGTAGCAGTGCTACACAGTTGTCATTCAGGCCATGCCTTGAATTATGCCTGATACGTATCAGGTAGGTCACCCGCACATCTACAAATAGAGGTGAAAAACTAAATGGATAGGATGTTTCCAGTTCAGTAATCCTAGAGCATACGGACTCACTGCCACGAGGATCCATTAGCAGACAAACAACAACATTCCTGGGGCGAGGGAGGGTGCACAGAAATACAGTAATTGCTGTGCTTTTTGCTTTGCTTTTCCTGCAGTGACACAACATTATAGCATCTGCTATCATTTTTTTTAAACATGGCTTTTATTGAAGCCTTGCATACACAAAACTCAGTGAATACTTTTAGAAATATCATAGACATGTCCATTGACAGGGGACTTTCAAAAACCAAACAACAAATATTTGGCCACACAACTAGATCTCCAATACTGACTTTGTGCCTTTATCTATATCTAGATCTATATCTGCGTATGAAGAGGGGTTACATTTCACCCAAACAAAGTTACTCCCCAGGCCTCCTCCCCAAAGGCAGGGCTCCAGTCAATCCCGTTTCAGTTTGTTCATGTGTCCATTTCTCTCCTGCTTGGAAAGCTTAAGGATATTCTATTTTGTAACTTTAGAAAGGAGGACATACAATTTCAAAGCCCTTCATGTTCATGCATGGAAATAAATATGTCTATCACTTATTTCCACCACACGCAACATGTTGTTTAATCCATCAGTACAAGAAGGGAAAGAAACAGACTTTCAGGTCCTTACAAGATATTTCCCAGCACTAGTAAGCCCTTGGCCATCAGCTTCCTATAACTGAAAGCTCAGTCTTTGTCAATCTCAAAATCTCTCTGCAGAGATGGTTCAGTGACAACTATTTTTTAATTCCCTTTTCTTTTACAACTCATCCCAGAGCCATTCTGTCTCATCTAACAGCACCAATCTGAACAGGGGACATCACTGAGCACAATCTAGACATGAATTTGTTTAAGTGTGAACATGCCCAGGAATCTCCTCGTAGGGCCTCCTTGGTTGGGATTCTTTTGTCTGTACAGGTACCTTCACCTTTATGGGCTTTGTCTGAACTACTTTGTCACCAAAGAAGGCGCCATTATCATGACTGCAGCTTGGGCAATCAACCCTAGTGGTCAGAGCCAGAGTCAGAGTCGAAAGTCAAGCCAAGAGTCACCAAGGGCAGAGATCCGGAACAGGTCAGGAAAGCAGGAACAAGGGACAAGTCAGGAGGGCAGGACAATATCCTAGTGTGATATTATACTCCTAATGCACTCCAGTCCAGTAAACCCTTCATCAAATTATTTAAGAATATCTTCTGCATCCTATTTAGCAGATAAGGATATATACCCAATTAGATCATCGTCAGCAGATATTTGCTCCATTATTTCAAACACTGAGCAGCATCTGTCCTTATACAGACAATGGTTAACAATAGCTTTGCCAAATGGACTCATTCTGTGCACCTGTGTGAAAGCAGCATATCTTTTTATTTTAAAACTGGGTGGTCACTAATATTTTTGTGCATGCTGGCTGTGATTACATTGCTCTTAATATGTCATTTGAAATTCAATTTTTGTTCATTTACTTCCAAAAACTAACCATACATATTTATACATAGGTGGCCAGTTAGAATATTCCTATGGGTTAACGGAATATGCTAACTGTAGCTTTGAATCAAAAGCAATATTTCAGATGTTTTAACTTCCTCTCTTGGATCATTATCATTAGTATCAAAGCAATGCAGAAAGGAATAAATTAAAAAATTCCAATTATAAACTTGCAACATACTTTGATTTAATATAAGAATTTGTCTATGACGTTGCTCAATAAGAAAATATAGCAAGCCCCCCTTTTCATCTAAGCTACACAGAAAATATACAAACCAGCTTTTAAAGAACAACTCTATTCCTTTCTTGAGTTCTCCCCATAATGGACTTTTGGAGGGTTCACAGATTAATTGCTGAGATATTGTGTGCTTTTCCAGAAGATCCAAAATGTCACAGTTCCTTTGGGCTACTGGAGAATTTATATTACACATGTGGGCGCAGGATAGCATAAAATAAAAGAACAATCCTTTCTCAATTCTTTTACTGGAATAAACTGCTTCCTTCTTCTACTGTTGAAAGCAAAGATAAAAGGGAAGAACGGAGGTTCCACTTCCCTTACTAATTTTAAAATGCTCTCCTTCTCTTGGAATTTCAACCATTTTATTATCAACGCTCTTTGTGGTTTGTCAGCAGGGGTTTTTTGATAAAGGGCTGTGATGTGCTCGTCTTAGTTCAAACACAGGCATAGAGTCCTCTATTGCAACTATTTCCTTTAGAAAGCTATTTATAAATGACAAGGTGTCTCCTCCTCCTCCCCACTCAGGAAGACCTACAAGCCACAAATTTTGTCTACTTAATCCATCTTTCGGATTTTCACATTTTTCCTGGCTCTTTACAATTGCAGTTTGATTTCTGCAAAAGTGGTCCTGGGCTGTAATGTCTCTGTCCTCTGTGACCCCATTCCAGGTATCAGCCTCAAAAAGTCTTCTTTGGAAGATCTTCATGCCAGTTTTCGTATTATTTATAGCTACATGCGTAGTAGTAACTACTCTGTAAGAAAATTTAAATACACCTCTCAACATTTCCTTTAGCACTTTCTGCTCACCAAGGCCTGCCTGCCCTCTGCTTGAGTGGGCTCAGAGAGGTAATTTTGCATTGAGGCAGCATAGTGAGTGCTGGTAAAAATGAGTAATTTTACCTTTACTTCTCCTCCAAGTCTGCCTTCCTAATTCTTTGGAGGTCACCAATGGATTGATTTGGAAGGAGTAATGGGGATTAAAACACTGTCCTGGTGAAAGATTTCTGGATTTGGTCAGCAGAAATGCATAGATATCAGTTCGCTACCATTCTGCATCATGTGACCCAGCCGGCATTTGTTGTCTTTCTTACCAGTACCTGTTCTTATACGCCCAATCACAAAAAGCAGATGCTCTGTGTATGCACTGGGTGTGTCTACACTACAATAAAAGACCCGCAGCTGGCCTGGGTCAGCTGACTCAAGCTGTGGGGCTAAAAATAGCAGTGGAGACATTTGGGCTCAGGCTGGATCCCAGGCTCCAAGATCCTGTGAGAGGGGAGGGTCTCAGAACCTGGGCTTTAGCCCAAGTCCGTAGGTCTACGCTACTATTTTTAGCCCCATAGACCAAGCCCCAGTCAGCTGATCTGGGCTCAGACTAGGTGCTGTGGGGTTTTTAATTGCAGTGTAGACATACCCTCCCTCTCTCTCACACACACGCACGCACGCGCACACGTTCCTCCTGCCTTTGTAACAGATTTATATGTATTTGCTCAGCTGTCCTGCAAGCATGCTAACAGCCATCATACATGCAAGAAAATCTTCTACCCACAGAAATCTCCTAAAATACATATAGTTAAACAAGGCCACATATAGTGAAAGGTGTTGTTTTATCATTTATCCTTGAATTTAGGCGTGAAGATTTAGAGAGAACTGGTAATATGTTCCAGAGATAAATGGTCTAAACAAGTCTGAATACCCAGTTGTTCTACATTCCACAGATCTGTTTCAACTTGTGCAAGTTGTTTTTACTTTCCGTTTTTTCTCTCTCTCTCTCCCATTTGTCTGCAGAGAGGTTAATTAACCATCTTCCCACCACCTGATCTGAGATATGATTGAGATTAGTTAAAGTTTATTGTAACTCATCTCTCACTCTATGCTGACGAATTAGTTTGTGGGACCTGGGCCTAAATCTGAATGGAGTGAGCTGCAAGTTATGTTACATTTTAACTAGGTCTGATCACACCACAGATAAAGCCTAAAGGAAGATAATTCAACTCATGGTTAATTATTTGCAAAATATTACATAAGACTGTCCAAGTTTTGTTATGTATAACCCTAGTCTAAAGAGCATCTGAACATTTAAATCTCCATCATTTTGATACCACTTTTTAATAGATTGCACTAATGAAAACTGCTAAATAGTTTGTGTTGATTGAGCTGATCCTAACCCCCTTTGGTATGTTGCATGTCTCTGGCAACTCTAGTTGATGCCCTTCTTTGTATATCAGTAGCACAAGCATTTGAGTTGTAGCTGTCTTTTGCACAGACGCACTAAAAGTGGCAGGAGGCTGCCTTTGCCTTCTCTCTCACTTATGCGGGCAGCAACAATATAGATACGCATCTATTATCAACCCTATTTTACAGGTGGGGAAAGCAGACAAAAAAGCATGTGTGACTTCACTAAGGGCACAAAGAAAGTAAGTGACAGAGGACGATTTCTAGAACTCAGGATATTCCAGGTCCCAGGCTCGTGCTTTAAGGTCAACATTCCCTCTACTGCTTCTAAGTAGTATCATGAAAACTCACAAGATGAGCTGGAATTTAAGAAGGTGCTGAAAATTATTTCAATAGTAAAAAGCCAAGCCTCCAACTAGGTATCTCTGCTCAGGGTACATACAGTTCCACTTCTCAAGGTCTGGATTCTCGGACATTGATCCCTATTGGGAAACCCTCACTTCTGGTACATTTTTAGGTTAGTTTATTAACGCAGGTATTCTCTGGCCAGAGGAGAGATGGGGCAGATGGACAGAAGGAAAGGAGTTCCTGTTTCATTAGTAGTATTTTTCTTTGTACAATAGATGACCAGTATCAGTCCATCTTTGAAGTTGAGAAAAGCAGCTCAAGCGTGAAAATGACTTAATTTGTGTGTCTCACAACACACCTTCTGTGGAGAGACAGGTTCTACCAGAACACACACACACTGCTTGTGGAATGCCTGAGAGCAGATTTAGGAATCAGTCGGCGTGGCTCAAGTGCGGTGCATTGTACTCATAGGTTCAATCCAAAAACCTCAAATCACTTTACAAAAGATGGGCACTTGTTGTTCTTATATTTTATAGATAAGAAACTTAGGCACAAAGGTTAAGGGACTTGCCCAAGTTCACCCAGCAAGTCATTAGCAGAGAAGGTAGGCTTCCTCATTGCCAGTCCCGATTTAACCAGTGCATTTCAATAGCACTCAAAATTAGATCTTCCTAAGCTCAGAGCCTCCCTCTTTTTCTGTGCTGACAGCTGAGACATTTCTACTGACAGTCTCTAGTTTTGAATTCTGTGGTTCCTCTGGGGAATGTACTCAGCTCTGGAACTCAGTCCACTTATCTGTCCATTAGAGTCAATGGCTGCTCATCTGTTGACTGCATTTGTTGACCTGTTTGCCCAAGCATTCCCTTGAAGTTGGTTTGGATATGAAGGAAATCTTGAGAGGATTTGGGGGCAGACACTTCCTGTTGTAGGCAGGAGGCAATGTTTTGATATGCATGGGGTTTTCATTATATAAGCATTCCCAGAGGGCATTTTAGGTCTTTCAATATATATAAATAGCTCCAAGCTCTACCAAGCAAGCCAAAAGAGCACTTTACTTTGACAGAGTGGAAGTTGTATTAAGCTGATCTTAGGTGGAGGTCACCATTCCAGCCACATTTACACATACTCACACAGTTATGTTCTCCAAAACAAGATTATTGCCCCATGTGAACCAACGCAGCATAGCATTAGGTGGTCCCTTTCTCTTGGCTTGTTTACAAGCCTATTCTGAGTAATGTTCGCTTAGACTGTGACAACCTGAGTGTGGACTGGAGACAAAGTGAAAGAAGCTTCCCTCTCACTCCACCAGACCATTGTACCCCTGCCCAGTGGCTAGTCACAGGCAGAGACCTAGGCCTTAGGACAGCTCTCAGCTAGTACCTAGTGAAACTACGAGAGGGAAAGGTGAAACCACAGTCCTCACCCCACTACATCCACCTGATGACCTAGGACAATGTAGGAGTGAGGGCACAGCTCACCCTTTCAAAGAGTGTAGAAGGGTGACTGGCTCTCTTGTGCTCTCCCAGGCAGATATCAGGTGCAGTGTTTCTGGGATCTTCTGACAGGGTAGTGCTTCTCTGTATGAATGCGTGCATGTACAGAGAAGCCACAATTTAGAAAAAAAAATAATAAAAAATGAGAGGAGGAAAGGGTTGACTAAGGGAGGCAGAGGGTAGGAATCTCCTTGTTTCTGTTAAGCCACTGAAAATCATTCTTAAAAAAAAAAATCCTCTCAGTAAAATAAACATACAGAATTATTGTATGTACCCATTCAGGGAACGTCTACATATGATGGGTCTGATTCTCCTGTCTCTTACACAAGCATCATACAGGTAAACTCCAGCAGCTTCTAGAGAGTAACTCCTGATTTATACTGATATGAGATCAGATTCAGGTCCTGTATGTATGAACAAGCCATGCTCAAAAGAAATCCAGTGAGACAGATCCTCACCTGCTGTAAATCAGCAGCGCTCCTTTGACTCCAAAAGAACTATGATTTATACCACTGAGCATCTAGCCCAGTATGTAAATAGGAGAAGTAAGACTGTGTGACAGAGTACTGCTTGTGCATATAACTACATGGTTTCTCAGAAGTAATATGTTCTTTAAATTGAAAGCAATGGAGAAATGCTGCAGTCATAAGTATGCCAGTTACCAAGGGAATCAGATAATCGGATTTCTGTACTCTGGAAACTTGTGAAGCACCCCAGAGTCTTCATGCAGAAAGTCACTGGGTGAGGAGCAAGGGAGAGCATGGCTGCTGCTATAGTCTGTTATTTCTTACCGCATGGCCCTTGGACCAGAAAAGGGAGACAAGGGGCTCTGACCCGGAACAAGCACATCAGGAGCTTCAGAAGAAGTCATTAGGAATCTGAACGAAGGGGACAGGCCCAAAATACAACGTCTGGATGAAAATTCAAACTCTCCGAACTATGTGAGTGTGATCAGGTCCAGGGTCATGCTTGGAGCTAGTCTTTAGAAGCAACCAAACCAGGCTGAAGAATGAAGATCGAGGAAGCTGTTGAAGGCTATGGGCTTGATTCTGTGCTGAGGCAGAGAGGAGATGGGGGTTTCAGGGAGCCAACTGTGTGTCTCTGATTCAGTGCTGCCAAGCCATCGCACAAGCTGGGACTGCTTTTCATATCCTGCTACCTACACCCACAGTGGGTTTTCAAGCTTGGTTTTGTACATTTGAGGTTGGCAGTACTGTTAGTGGGTTATGTTCAGTCTGCAAGGTTAGAAAGGAGAGAGAGTTTGCAATGGAGGGAGTAGAGGCTCTCTAATAGCTAAATTCTTCCAGCAGCTAGACCAATTTCAGTAAGAGCAGCAGGTATTCCTCTGCAGGAAGAAGTTTACCTTTTGAGATTGTATAGAAAGTATTAAACATTGATAACGAAACAGGACTGAATGTTTCCTTGCTATATGAATCACCAGAGAAGTCACTTAGCCTTGGGTATCTTGGCTTTGACTACCACCTCCTTCTCCTCACCTTGCTGAGCTCTAGTCTATCTGCTCTAAAATCAACACCCCTCTTCCAACTCTCAGACCATGCCATTCTTCTAGTAAGTGTCCTTGTTTCTGTTGAAGTTTTCTTTCAAGGGAAATTTCCTGACACTGGGTGCAGGATGGGGCGGGGAAGAGGGATACGTAGGAAAATCTCTTCCAGCTTTTTTTTTATTTTTTGTTTTAAAAATCAATACTTTTGGGCTTTTGCTGCACAGCTAGCTAAAAGCACCTGATCTTGTTTCCAGTGAACTGAAAAAGATTTCAGTGAAAGCAGGATCAGCCTTAGAGCCTGTAGTATTATGTCGCCCGCCACAAATCCCTCTTCCCACATGTCTGCTGCATTCAGCAGACCTCCTCAGATGGCTGGGTTGCTTTCACATTTAAATGTCACTTAAGAAGCTAAACTGGGATTTGTAAGGCTCCCAGCACAGCTTCTTAAGTAAAAATGCAATGTGAAAGCAATCCAGATAACAAGAAGAGCTTCTAGCCACTGTGGCAGAGCACAAGATAAGATGTAGCTTCTCTTTCCCCTTGACGTTCAGCTGCCTGCTCCTTCCAACATTTGTGTTTTATAGAGTGATGGACAAACATCAGAGGGAAACTTCAGACCTGCCCTTCTGCTCTCGCTGGCAGCTCAGCAGCACTTCATGCATGGCCTTTGCTCTAAGGGAAATGGAGAAGGGGAAAATGAGGAATGGGGTGAAAAAATAAAGGAGAGAAAAAGAGTAGACATTGGTTGAAAAACAAAAAATGGCAGTAAAATAGAATTTTAAAATAGAGTTATAAACATGTTTGTTCTTGTGAATGGAGATATTAACAAATGAGAAGAGAGTAAAAAAAATTAGATAATTTTAAAACACTTGGTTGCGTGTTTTATTCTTTCATTAATACATGGCTTCCATGAAGATGTGACTTGGCTTCTGGACTACAGCCGGGAAGGAAATGGTTTTCCCATCCCATGAAAATTGAGATTTCAACAATTTTTTCCATTCTGAATCAGGATTATTTCCATTCTGAATCAGAATGTAGAAGTTTTCAAAGAAAAAAAAAATCGAAAGAGATTGAAAGACCCACCTGATAATAGAATATAGCCTGGTGGTTAGGGAACTCATCTGGGATGTGGGAGGACCCCATTCACATCCATGATTTTGTGCTATAGCTGGGGATTAGGTTATTGTGCACTCTCTTGCTCTTCTCCCCTCCCCCTCCCAAAAAAATTCCATCCTGGACCTGAGAAACCTCTCCTGATTAAAGTTTGATAAAAACTTGCATGCTCCCCTGAAGTTTCAGTTTTGATGAATCAGCATTTTCTGATCAATGAAGACAAAACCAAAAGCACACCAAACCTGTGGAAAAATTCTCGACCAGCTTTATTTAGGGCTCCTAATGCCCCTTATTTGTATATTTATAAATCAATTGAATGAACCCTATCATATCTTAAAGCTGCAGTGGACATCATGTTTCACGACATAACTGAAAGGAGAAACAATACAGAATCTTCTCTGCAAGAAAAAAAAAAAAAAGAGAGAGGAGAAAAGATTTGACTATAGCAAGAGTTAAAAGATGAATGTAAGTGTAGATGCCATCACCCCTAGCTTATTCACATCTTTTCATATTTTTAACTTCCGTTATGAGAGTGAGAAATTTATTGTTAGAAGTTGTGAGGCAAAAAGCTGATGTTATACTTGAGTAGTCCCGAGTAGGAGAACAGGCAGAATGAAGTATCCTGCTACTGATGTGTTAGTTTCTCTTTAAATCGACTGGCTTCTGAAGCTAGTTGTAAGTGAAAGGCTAGGTAGGATGAACTAGTGCTGTTACACTTCAGCTGACACAGATGAAAAGTGCACTAGAATGCCAGACTAGAGATTTGAACTCTTGCAGTAGATTCCATTAATGCATCAGCTTGTGTTATAAGAATCGACCTGTTAAAAGAATATACTTTCAGTGCACTAAAGATTCTATATAGAAATACAGTGAACCACTCTAAATTGAAGACGTGCAGAAGAAGTAGATGTCTCAAGGGGATCGGCAATGCAATACAGAGCCTTCCATTTCTACAGCATTATCTTGCAACCAGGCCTGTTCAGTGGTGGACATAAGTCATTACCATCTGAAAACTGATGGCTGAGACAGAATGAACTGGTGATCTCAGCTCAGTTCCTCATGAACAGATACCCAAGCAACATATGCTGTCACCATAACTGGCATCCTTGTGGAAAGTTTCAGAGAGACAAAGGATAGAGTGAGCATGGAGATGGAACTACAATCTCAGAGCTAATACATTCAATTGATCATATTTGCAGCTATCTATGACAGAACAATTTTGTTGATGAAAAGTGGCCTTTAGTCTCAAAGCGTCTCTTTTCAGAATGGGTAACAAAACAAGGCATTTGGATAAAAGTGACATTGAAACATCTACCAAACAGCAAGAATGCTAACACTGTATCTGTTAAAGAGAAATGTATTAAATATACTTTATCATTATTCCAGTGATAGGAGCTGGTATCTATCATCCTGACACATTCCAGAGATGAGAGCAGATTCCATATGGTAATTTCCAAGACTGGTTACATTTCCATTTAGTCCATTCCACAACCCCTCCACCAAGAAGAAAGGAAAAAAACTAATGGGACTTGAAAGGCTGACTTGGCTCTTCAGCGCTAACAAAACAAAGCCAGACATTTGTATTTCCCATAACAGCACTAGAGCACCAGTGAGATGAACACACTTTAGAGAAGGCAGAGTTTGCAGCATTTGGGGCTAAAACTGGATTGCTGGAAGAACAAGCTGTAAGAACATAGAAGAAAAGAATCTAATGGCATCTCACAGACTGGAGAAAATTCCACATCTTCATGAGTGAAGATCATGTAACGTTTGTATATTCTGTGTATCTGATTTGGTTTTGATTTCTTCTAACATATTGTTTCTGGCATTATTGGTAAAAAAAAAAAAAAAAAAAAAAAAAAAATCTCATATTATGTTAACTATTAACAACTTTCTGAGAGTAAAAGAACAAAGGATCACTTAGCTTAATTTGGTTCACCAATGAGACATTAAAAAAAGGGGGGAAGGCATGTGATGGAGTCCAGGGAGCCACACTTGGCCTATGAGGAGATATCAGAAGTGGATGTTGGTGGCATCGTATAATAAGAAAAAAACCTCTCCAGAAATCACTTGTTATAATTACATCTTGTACTTGTGGAGACACAGATGACATTCAGCTCCAAACACTATTCAAACGAGAGATCTCACTTAGAATGCAGCAGTGAGGGTATTTATACTAAAGCTACATGCCACTTGCATTCTGGAGACCAACACGTCATAATGCTCATGTTATACAAGATATTGAAGAGGGGGAGTGTAGGCATTCTGGTTCCGTGGGAAGCCACAGCGGCTTCCTACAAACAGGGAATAGCTCGCGCTTGGCGAGTGAGTAGTCCTAATAGTCTGCCCTTAGGTAGGGTGAGCAGCAGTTACTCGCTCAGGCCCTCAGGCAGGGCGAGCGAACAAGGAGTCTATTGCTCCAACCCCTAGGCAGGGTGAGCAGAGGTGGATCGCTCAGGCCCTCAGGCAGGGCGAGCGAACCAGGAGTCTATTGCTCCAACCCCTAGGCAGGGTGAGCAGAGGCGGCAACGGCTGCAGGCGGGGTCAGGAGAGCAATTCTCCTGGGGTGGCTAGGGAAAAGGGGAAGGGGAGGGGGACACAGGCCCACCCGTCTCCACTGCGTCCCAGCCCAGGGCCCTAGCAGTGGCAGAAGCGGCTGCCACTGTGTCTGCGAGGCTCCCGCCGCAACACACCGACTACAAGGAGGCTTCAGCCACAAGCCGTGGCTGTCCCTGGGCTACTTCCTCCCCACTGACCCTAGTACCTGTCGCCTCCGTGTCCCAAGGATAGTCCACCTGGGGTAGTGTTGTTAGTCCTTCCTCATCGATCGGGGGTAAGGCAGGAAACTCCTCTTCAGGGGGCAGCTCCTCCAGGTCGTTGTATGTTGGGAGGGGCTCGGCGGCCGGCAGTTCCTCCAAATCCGGCCCGGCCTCCGGGGGTGTCCACCACTCGGGCGGCTCTGGGGTCTCGGCCCAGTCTGGCGGGTCCAGAGCACGGCCCCGGGCTCGGGGTCGGGGTAACTCGGCCCAGTTGTCCTGGCCGGGTTGCCTAGTCCAGCTTCTCGAGGGCCCTATCCAATCCCCGGGCCCAGGTGGGGCCGGGGTTCGGCGGCGGCGGTTAGGCTCTGGCCTAGGCCTCTGCTGGCGGGGCAGCACATCTGCCTCTGGCAGCAGTCTGGGCCCTACTGAGCTCAGGGGCCAGGCTTTTGTACTTCCCCTCCCTGTTGGGGCTCCGCCCCGCGGCTGCCAATTGGCCTGGCCGGGTGGCCCTATCACGGCCCGGGTCCCTGGTTGCCAGGCAGATTCTGGGGCAGGGTGTGCGTTGGACCAATTGGAGCCCTCGTGTCCTTCCTCAGGCTCTGGCTCCGTGGGAGGCCACAGCGGCTTCCTACAGGGAGGAAGAGGATGTACTACTAAGATCTATCCCTGAGCTCACATCCATAGTACTCTCACATCTGACTGTAACAGGGATAGTTTGAAAACCCTTTCTGTGGCACACAGGGAGCCTACGAGGCCATTCTGCGATCACAGAACAAGTGTCGCCCCATGAAGAGAATTCACTAAAGTTGACAGCCTTGCACAGAATCTCAGCACCATGGTGAATTTCAGCCATATAGCATTCCACTCAGATTTCCCAGCTTCACATAAATGCAGAACGCCCAGGGAACTTGTATTCCCTGCCTCATGTAAACACATTGTATGGAATTCCCAGTATTTGCAATGCAGTTTGCCATCGGGTCATGTGGATCCAATTTTTGCTCTCTGTTATATCCATGCAGCACCTTCTGAAGTCAATGGGGGTGATAAAGGTGTTGTAATCAAAGGCAGAATTTGGCTCTGGGACTGTCAATATTCTAACATATTCTCTTATCACATCATTTCCCTGCTTCTTCCTTCTGCAAGTGATGTCAGCTTTAATGCCCACTTTGTCTGCTTCTCCAACAACCATCTCCATGCCTTTTTCCATGGTGCTTCCCTATGCATGGACTGCCTTCCCAATTGTGACCCGATAACCTACTACTCATTAATTTAAAATCCTCAGCACAATTCCTATGTGGTGCCCAAAAGAAGTGACTTAAATAAACAAAAACCACTTATAACTCTGTAAAAATGTGCATGTGCCCAGTCTGAGTAGCCATAAGATCCCATTGTTGTATACTTGCTGATCATCACCCCATCCTCTCTCTACTCCGTTACCACATTCATCCTGACCCATCAACATCTGGACTTCACACATCAGCACAAGAATGACGACTTTCTATGTATTGCATAAAGTACTGAATACACTTTTGTGCACTGCAGAAACAACCACCAACATTGACTAGGTAGAAATATCTTTACCTACCCCTAGTAGGATTCCCCAGGCTATCGGAGAACATACTGGACTTCTACTGATTTTGTTCCTGACAGTCAACTCCTCATTGTGAAAAACAGTGAAAGACGAGAAAGCCCAGGACACAAACACAATTCAAACATCCAAGAGGGCTCCTTCTTCTGCATCTTCTCTGTGGGAAATGCAGAGGAGCAGCACATGCTGTGGATAGTGTTTTGTTCCTATTCACTGGCAAAGAGGGGGGCCATGCTGCAGACAGTGAAGTTCCACACATACGACTCCTAAGAGACTGTGATTATACCAACAAAGGAGCTGGCTTTTTGTGTTGAAAAATGTAAGAGTGGACAGACTGTTTAGATCAAAACTTCCACTATCAAATGGCTCCCAGCTCTTCTTCTTCTGGAGAAAAAGAGACTTAAAAAGCCAGTAGGGGGTTGACAGTTTGCCTCCAGTCTCTATTTTTAAGTATACGATATTATATGTATATCCAGTGTAATGTAATTGCACTGTATCTGGAATCTTTTACTGTCTCCTTTTACGGCTTTGAATGGGGTAAAAATTCTAAAGCCAAATTCTTAGGGGATCAGGGCATGTAGAAGAGTGGAAGCAATGGCTCCATGAGACACAGCCCTTTATCCTCCCAATCAGGAATGCCACCTACAAGCATACCTAATGGTAGGGCCCTGCATATCAGGAGGGAATATCAGGGCTGGGAGAAGATTCTCATGTGACATCGTCCCCTCCTAAACAGAGATGTTCTACAGGAATTCTGTACCGTAGTAAATGCGATATGTAATGGGGTCATCGCCTACAGAGTGCCCCCTCAGAACCTGGCATGGCCTTGCAGCATCTCTGCCTCAGTCTCTTTCCCTCAGAGCCCCTCAATAATTTTGCAGAGGCTCTCTCATAGCCAACCTTGCCTTTACTTTGGCTGGTTCAGGATCATAAACACTTCCAAAATAATCTCCTCAAAATCCAAATAAAAAATTGTATATATTTGTCCTTCCCCACTCTTAATCCAGCCACTCCCAGGCCTTTCTGCCTGGAGTCTTCCCTGCCTTGGGAGGCCATTCCCAGCCCCTAACTGGGGTCTTTTCTGTCCTGGTGCCTCAGGGCCCCTTGCAGGACCTTCTTGCTCCCTACTCCCAAGCCTTCCTGCCTCAAGTTTCTGGCCAGCACTCTTCCTTATCTAGCCCAGCAGCCTTGACCTTCATTTTTCCCACCTGGAGAGGAAAAGTTGGCTGTGCCACAGGTTGGGCTGAGACCTATCTCCCTTTAAAGAGCCAGCCACCCTAGGACACTGTAGCATTAACACACACTCTTTCTCCCCTGTCCCAATCGGAGAGGGGACAGGATGCAGAAGATGGGGTTTGAAGTGGGATGGGGAAGAGAACTACAGCCATCTGCTATACCGCTCCCAAAGGAACATTCCTTCAGATCCTGGTAGGGAGGGCTAGCTTCCTGTGCTACTGCCTCAGGATCCATGAAGATTGAGCCTGGTTTCCAGACTATGCTTCCTCTTTCTTCACTAGTCCTGTCCTGACTACAGGACGACGCATAAGAAACTCAGTGTGAATCTTGAGCCGTTTCCATTATTCTTCTTCCTTCCATCGTGATTCCTCTTCCCTCCTGACCCCCAGGGAGGAAACAATCAATAACTTCTGAAACAAATTCTGAACGTGTCACGCTGAGGGCATATGTGTATTTGTTATTCAAAATTCAAACTGAAAAAAAAGGTTGAAGAACAATTTAAAGGGGAATACAATGAGCATGAGAAGACACAAGTGCTCTTTAGCCAGAGGACATTATGGTACCCTCTGATGATAGAAAACAAACAGACAGTAAGAATAAAATGTTTCGATAGCTGTACTTGAGATAAACCCTTCACTGCAACGGTCATCACACCACTGCATTTGCAGAGACAGCCTTGTTTCATTTTCTGTAGCACCGGCTAAAATTCCTTTTCAAATAAAACTCTGGTGTTAAGAAATCACTTGTTGCTACATCCTGCAGTCCTTGTTCAGACACAAATCCCGCCTCTGAAGACTGGGTACCAAGTCACCACTAACAGTGAACAATAGAAACAAAATAAAGCTAGGGGGCTATTTTTGCTCTCAGCTGCAAATTCCCATTGGTGTCAGTGAGGTAGCTTGTAATGGAGAGCATAATCTGACATGGTGAGTTTTGCATTTTTTAATAAATGTAAAAGGTAAATAAATTATTTCTACTGGCTACTCTCAAAAGAAAACAAAGCAATTATTTGAATATAGGCTTTGTGCTGGAAAACACTTGTACACATATGTACCTTTACAAACAGTTCAATGACTAAGACTAATCACGTTTTAAAATAAACGTCCGTTTGATAGAGTCGGAATCTCTATGACATTCCTTGTATACTTGTTACTGTGTTAATAAATTTGTCTGAACATCCAGATTTCGCAAGTGATTTCCACAGGGCACTGCAGCTGACCACGTCAAATGCTTTGTTTAGATTAAGAAAGACAGTGTACAAATGTAGACGCTGTTCACGACATTTTTCCCTGTAATGCTCAAATGATGAAAATCACATCAACAGTGCTCCTCTGAGCACAAAAGCCGCACTGTGATTCAAACAGAACACTGTCAATGATGTGGATAAGAAGTCGGTTCAGGAGGATCTGTGCAAGAATCTGCCAGCCAGGGAGAGCAAAGAGATACCATGGTAATTACCACAGTTGCTCTTTGAGCCTTTACGCTTATAGTGACGATGTTGACATTTTTCAGTTGTTGTGGTATGATTTCTTGAAGCCAAACATGTAAGAAAAATTCAAGAAGCCTGTCAAAGAGATTTCCTCCATGTTTGAAAACTTCAGCTGGAATGGCATCAGGACCAGAAGATTTGTTATTGGGCAATTTTCAAACATTTATTCAGCAACCTATCACAAACAGTATATAAATGATTATGAATTTTAGGATTAAAAAATAAGAATTAGAGCTAGCTTAAGTTTGGTAAGAAAATAACATATTTGCTTTAGAGTTTGAAAAGGCCTTAATCAGCAAGTAGAAGAAAGCGGTGAGAATAATAAGTAGTGTTACCTGTAATGTGGGAAGGATGTATGGTTCCAAAAGTAACTAATAAAATAAAGATCTGCAGTAACAAGACAAAGAAAAGATTGTCTTAAAAGAAACAAGCCCAAACTTTCCCACTGTTCTGCTGGTAAGCTAGAAGGAGGGGAAGAGACAGAGAGGAAAGGCCTTGGGAAGAAAGGAGGTTGTAAGTCTTATCTGGATTAAGTCTGGAAATAAAGGTGAGCTGTCTCAAATTGTTTTTTAGCTGAAGTCAGTAATTGGCAATGACCTCACTTGTCTGTTGAAGGATATAAAAGTACACTCTGAAAGGGTTCATTGCTAATACCTGCCTGACCACACTGGAGCCAACCAATACAGGTCTGAACACGCCTGGGTTTAGCCAGTTTGCAAGTATCTTGACCAAAGGCTTATAAATGTTTTGTGACTGTATTGGGTATAGTAAACTGCTTATTAGTTAGGCTTTTTAGGCATGTTTAGAATAATAGTATAAATATAATTTGGCCTTTGGAATTAATAAATGAATTTATGGTTAAATTAGTGTTTGGTGGTTTCCTGTATCAATATTATTAATTTCAAATATTATTAATAATTCCAAGAGTGGGTTAGTAGTTCACTAAAATGTACATGCCATGCTGGTGGATGGTAGTGTGATCTGTGATGAGAGATTCACCATCAGCACTTGTTAGCAGTGTCAAAGCAGATCAGGTAGGGCCGTACACAGCTTTGACTGCATCACGGAAGGCTTTGGAGTCACATTGAGCAGCAATAGCCTGTAGTTTATCTGCTTTATGGCCAAACCAAATATTTTGCATTTGGTGGAGTTTGTGTTGTAGCATATTGCCAGTTGCCCTATATCTGGCCTTTTACGACTCAGAACGGGACAGCTAAGAGCGCAGCATGTGCTTGTCACTTGACATCAAGGAGAGTCAATATTTCAGGATCGTTGTTGTCAAACAAGTCTGCTTGATTGTGTTTTGTATAACCAACACAATCCACAACAGTGTTATAGATTGTGTCATGCAGGGATACCCATTCGGTAACTACATCATCGATTGTTGGAAGTGTTTCTAAACCAGTAATTAACTGTATTGACAATTGTTCAGCTGGGCAATATTTATATATTTAACAGACTGATTTTTATGCATATTTGGCAAAATAGAGAGGGAAAGTTTTGATCAAACAAGATGGTGGTCATTTGGCAATTCCATGAAGGCATGCTGGAACAGTTAGCATTGATGATGATTTAACAGATCCATTTCCAATCATGAACAGGATGAAGCAAAGCTGTGGCCTCACTCCTTGCCTTTTTGGTCTATTCTTTGCTGTGATGCTAGAGGAAGCCCTTTGTGGCTCTTCAAATGGAGTCTTTACACACTTCTGCACTGGTAAGCTTTTCAATCTTTATGTGCGAACACCAATGTGATAGAAGCATTGATCCAGGAACTAATCTACGCTGATGTTTGTGCTTTGATGACACATGCTGAAGCAGCACTAAAATATTTTACAAACCACTTTGCTGCAGTGGCTCGTATCTTTGGCCTCACCATCAGCCGAACACAAACTGAGGTTATGTACCAGCCAGTTCTTCAACAACTTTACCAACATGCAGCTTGGAAGGCACCATGGTCCAACCCATCAAACAATGTACTTATCTCAGCAGCACACTGAGCAACGAAGCAACAATCAACCATAAAGTGGATACACTAATTAAGAAATCCCATAGTTGCCTCAATCACCAAATCTGAAAACAACATGGAATCTGTCTACAGACAAAAGTCCAGTATATAAGACTGTTGTCCTTGCAACACCACTCTATTGGTGTGAAACATGGACATGTTATCAATGGCTCGTTAAAAAGCTTGACAGTTTCCATTTTCAACACCTACAATGATTGCTTAGCATCAAATGGCAGGACTGGGTTTCCAACATGGAAATCCTGGAGAAAACTGGTTCAGTCAGCATGGCAGCTGATTTGCTCTGCACCCAGTTGAGATGGACTAACCAAGTTATTCATATGCCTGGGACCCGTTTACTAAAATGGCTCTTATATTCCGAATTAGACTCCAGCAATAGTAATCGTGGAGGGCATATGAAACACTTCAGTAACACCCAGAAACAAAATCTGCACAAAACAAGCATTTCTGACTCAACCTGTCGATTGATTGTATTGCATAGCACCATGCTATAAGGGTGGGTGTCCACGACTTTGAGAAGAATCACATTGAGCAGCTGGATGCACAGCACCAGGCATGGAAACAACATGCATCTCAATCAGCACAAGTAAGCAAATGGCTCTGTGGCCAGCGTGGTAAACGTTCTTCTTCCCAAATTGGTCTACAGAGTCATAAGACGACTCACCAGTACAAACTGTGATTGTCAATGTTGTCAAGAACATTGAATTTTCATCCCCCTCCCAAAAATATCTCTAAGTTTGCAATAATGCAAATACTGACATTGCTGTATTGTTGTAGTGTGTGTATGGGCGAGAGGGTGGGATGACATAATATTGGGGTTAAATCCTTCAGAGAGCAAAACAGCCATAAAAGCTGCATTAACAAGGCAGATGGCGAGTCCTATGGTGTAGGGGAATCCCTCAGATGGCTTAATGCTAGCTCTATGCCACCTGCTCCCAGCCCCCTGGACACAAAGCAAATGCTGGAAATGGAAGAGGGCACAGCCAGACCTTGAACTTTGTCAATCCTCAGCGACTGGAACGAACCTATGGGCCATAGTTACTGCTGCTGTTACTTTGAGTAAAGGCTACTGAAAGTGATGCCAGTTCCACAACTGGGGAAATGGAAGTGGGGGTGGCCTGCGTGAAATTCCCAGACAAAACTAAAACCACAGGTGTTGTAGTAAAACAAGACTAGAGAGAAAAGTCAGTGTAAAACAAAAGTGGTCTGAGTCATGAATCTACTCTAACACACCACACAGATGTCTGTCTAGAGGAGCTCCTGCAGTTACAGTGCCACAGGCAAAATCTTACACTTCTTGAGAGCACATCTTCTTGTTCAGCTTGTCTTTTTCTCCCCTTTCAAGGCAACATGTCAAAGTCAGACTCTTTTCACAGCAAATATGTCAGAGCCTTTTGTATCCAGATTGTGTCCTTCCCCTATCCTCTCAGCACTTTAGTGTGCCTGCTACATCATCATACCAGATACACACAAAGGTATCCAGATGTCTCCCACTTGGGATACTGCAGTCTGTCACTCATGCCTTATCCATTGTACACTTTCCATGCTTATTCCCTACTGTGATGGGGCGTCTGCCCCACACTGGCCACTATGCGGTTCACAGAACCTTGGGGAGGCTGTGTGAAAAAGCAGCCAATAGGAAGACATCTGTGAGGAGCAGCCAATTGGGGTCAGGTAGAGCTGCAGGGCACAGCAAATGCACTTCCTGGAGCTCAAGGAGGGAGGAGTGGCTGCCTTGCAGGCTAAGGGCAGCTTGCACCATGGACAGAGCAGTGCTTCAGGTGGGAGCCTGGGGAGCTAAAGACAGCTCCTGGCCGAGACTTGCAGCTGAGGCCCTGAGACAAGGGCGAAGAGGGTGCTGGGGCTAGGTGTGACATAGATCCTAGAGAAGAAGTGATAGCAGTGAGCCACCATCAGCAAGGGGCGCACTGGCGATCAGAGCTAATCCCCAGAATGGCCATCAGGAGGCACCAGAGTGGTGAGTTCACCCCGTCACACCTAAGATCATCTCTGTCCTTGAATAAGCGGTTTTTCCCCCTGTACCTTTTTACAGCTATTTCCAAACAAGCATTCCTTCTCTCTCTCTCTCTCTCTCTCTCTCTCTCTCTCTTCCCCTTCCCCCACACTCCCCTCTTTATCCTACCCTAACAACCAAGGCTTTGCCATCTTAATTGTCCTGGCTGAAGGTGTCAATCTGAATACAACTTCCTGTCTAGCTTGCATGTTGCATCCAAGTTTAAAGCCCGTGTTCACAGGTCTGTTTAGAGCACTGCTGTAAGTTCAGAAGCTGATTCTGCTATCGCTTCCCCAACCTTCTTACATGACTGCTACAGAGTAGCTTTCCTGTGATACAAGGAGTGACAGTTCTAAGTGAAGTGTGCATAGTTTCACAGCTATTTATAAATTAAAGTGAATCATCAACAGAATGAAAGAGGGAATGAAAAGATCCTGAGTCCAAGGATGAGATTTTCACCCCAGTTTCAATTGGGCCTCCATTGTTTCTGCCTGCAGAACAAGTCCTACATCAGTGGTCCCCAAACTTTTTCCCTCATTCCCTCCTCCCCTTACCCTTGTCCATGCCCTCCCACCTCTGGGTCCGAGAGCAGGGCCACAGCTGGAGTTGAGAATGGGGCCATTCCATGGCTGAAGCTGGGGCTGGAACTGCAGCTGGGGCAGTTCTGGGGCTCAGAGCGGGGCCAGAAGTGGAACCATGGTGGGGGCTGAGGCCGCAGGTGGGGGCTGAGCAGGGCTGGGTGGTGCTCTCTCCCTGTTCCCCATAAGGGCTGACCTGGGCCCCGCTGTGCCCCCACCCCCAGGGGCACCCCACAATTTAAGGACCTCTGTCTTACAGTATGTTGGAACTACACAGAAGTGAGCAAATCATATGCAACATGTGAAGCAGCCACTTCTTCACTAGTAGCCCGCTTGCCACTGGAAGAGATGAACAAGTAACTTGCTACTGAGGAGAGATAAGGAGGAGCACTGAATATCCAAGTACAAGGTCAACTTCTTGGACATACAAGTACAAAAGCTGAGTGTAGAACTATTTTAGTTAAGGGTGTGATTTTTCACCAAAATATTTATACCGGTCCAACGCTGAGTGTGGATGCAATAAAGGTGCTTTATATCAAAATAGATTAAATTATTCTCATTCCCGGCAAAAAAAGCCATACCAGCAAAAAGCACCTTTATACTGGTGCAACTGCATCCCACAAAGGGAGGTTGTACTGCTTTATATAGTACTATGAATAAAATGGTACAACTTTTATGCTTAGACAAGACTGTAGAGTCATCTAAAAATGAACATTAAAAGGTATCATTTGTC
This sequence comes from Emydura macquarii macquarii, assembly GCF_026122565.2. Lineage (NCBI taxonomy): Eukaryota > Metazoa > Chordata > Testudines > Chelidae > Emydura > Emydura macquarii. The sequence goes on from NW_027131390.1 coordinate 77,100,333, forward strand.
ACATTAGAAATGGGAACCGTGAACTGAAAGAAATTAAACTGGATTTGAAGTGGTCTGGAGGATCTCTTAACATTCTGTTCCTTCCTATCTGAAAGCAAACTTAGAGAATGCTTTGCTCCTATACAGACCTTCCACATTATTAGTTGCTGTGTAGATAGCAATTATCTGAAGAGTTATAATTTAATGACATAACACAACTGACCTTTCTATGGCCATTGAAAGGGCAAACTTCCTTAGCATGGAAATGCGCTTATTTTGTCAAATATGTCATATTTACATACTTTCTTTTTGAAGCACAAAGTCACAACTTTGTGTTACAGCTGTATTTTCATGACAAAACCCAGACTCAATGAAAGTCTGAATCCACTTTAAAGCATCTAGAAAGACACTGTGGTGGAGGATAAAGGTTCCCATGCCTAGTAAAAACTTGTCATAGAAATCCTTCTCCTTATCTGAGCTGTGGGCTTGACTGTCATATATACTTAATCCCTTAACAGTCTGAAAGCAAGCCCTAGTGACATATTGTACTTCTGCAGAGCATATTTCCTAATTAATGGCCACTACTGAGAACAGACCATCAAGCAAGACAATCATAGTTACCTTTCCAACAAAATAAAACAACCTATTTACAAGGGTGTGACCAAATGCAACCCCTATATTCACACCACTGTAATAACCTTTTACAAAATATGCCTTGTGAGATATCATTTGTAAAATAACTTGCTGGTCTATAGTATCATGGTGAAATGTGTGTAGCAACATTATATGTAAAGTTATGAACATAAACTGAAATTATGACTGAAATGTGTTTACTGGACAAGTCAGGGGAGTGAGTAAACCTGTTTCTTGAAGAAAAAGCACAAGCAGACACCTCTAGCCAGATGTCATCAAAGTTAACTGGCAATCACCTGTCAAGTGGCCATTCTTTGGCAGGGCAGCCAAGGGGGGCAGGAACAGATTGATTTGCATTTTAACAAACAGGGAACCTTTTACCATGAAACTTCATGCCTCCATCCTCACAGCTGGAAGGAACTTTATCTAGGGGTAACCCGCAAGAGAATGCATTTCACAGGGTGACTGGACTCTAAAAGTGAGGGGCAAAAACACCCCAGATATATTCTCTTGCTTTTGTTCTCACTCATTTATCTCAGAAGATGAAAGAACCAGCCCTTTGGACTTTGAGGGCAGATTGTGAGTTGAGAAGTTATTCAGCTACGTTGCTGGCAATATGTGGCAAAAATTTTACCTTGGACAAAGCCTAGTTTGTTAAGTTTTAGTTAATAGAAAGCATTTTATCTTTATTTCTCTTGTAAGCATTTGACTTTAATGCCTTCTACTTGTACTCACTTAATCTCTCTCTTTGTAATTAAATAAACTTGTTTTATTCTTTAGTCAAAACTAATCCAGCATTGTGTGTTTAAACTGAATTCTTTGGTAACTCCAATTAAAGCAAACTGTTGTACATTGACCCTTTACAGGAGCAACAGACTTAATACCCGAACTGTCCAGGAGAGGGAGGGGCAGTGCAGACCACACGTTTCTGGGGAAAATCCGTGACTGGAAGTGCATTGCAGTGATCCTGCAAATGGTAACCAAGGCTGCTGGAAGCCAGAGTGTGGCTGGTGTGTTGCTGACAGGCTGGGCCAGGGCTGTAGCTATACACAGACACTCGGGTGTGATATGTATGCTGTTTGTGAGAGGCCCAGATTGGGAGCTACAACAGCAAAGCACTGTGAGGCACCCAGGATTGCAGGGCAGATAGTGACAACCCCTCACTGGTCTAGATTGCACCTTTCTAAATTGCACTGTTTCTAAATTTGGCCAAACATTCAAATTTAATAAAAATAAGATTTCAAAAATGTAAAACAAATAGAGATGCTTTCACAATTCAAAACAAACATCCTTTTAAAAGTTGTTTTTAAACAACTGGACAGTGGCTAAAGCCCAACACTGACACACGATAGCCAAACTGATTATAAACAAAAGGAAAACTGACTTAATTGATTTCACTGTTCAAAAGAAATAGAAGAGAAACAGTATAATCAATGAGAAGTTGGATCAATGGATTTTTCTTTACATCTATTCACAATTAATACTCTCAGGGTTTTTTTGTTTTGTTAGTAAATAGGGTTGCCAATTTTGGTTGGACATACTCCCGGAGATTTCATCACATGACAATCTTTAATTAAAGATTAATCTTTAATTCCTGGAGACTCCAGGACAATCCTGGAGGGTTGGTAGCCTTATAAAATTGTAAACAAGTTTCTTTACAACATAGGATTTTTACATTGACAGTGTCTCTTTGAAAGAATTCTATATAAAAGAAAACAAATGTCAGATTACATTTCAATAGGACTATGTATGTGTGCCTCAAATCCTATTAAATTGGTTAAGAGATCAAATATGTTTTATAAAAGTGAAATGAAAACTTATTCACAGTTTGAAATTGTTTAAATCCATATTCATGTCTATTTAGGTGCAATTCAGCTATCCCCACACAAAAGCCCAAGTGATCAGGCATTTTGCAGGTTACTAAGCAAGGGATGAAAGAATGAAGTTAGCACACACTGCAACCTATGAGCAGGCCATAGGACTACAACAAAGCCCCTCTTTAATTGCTGTTTCACCATGGACTGGAATAATAGCTGCTTCCTCACCTCACCTCCTCTACCAAACTTTTGGGTCACTGGATCCACACTGATAGAACCATTCCCCCAAGTTTTCCTTCCTCAGTTGCCTACCTAGGGTCGGCATGGAGCTCCCTTGGATGATGCATGGGAACAAGGAAGAGCATGTGCGTTTGCAGAGACTACCACAGACAGATATACATTGCACGGCTTAAGTGAGTTTCACCCTGAATGTACACACACATTTAGTAAAAATCAAATATATATAACCCCACACATTCTACTAGGAATGACACTGTATTACATTAAACGCAAAGTCAACCTTAAAATTACATTAATGTTAGAAAAAAGTCACGCTCACAACATTCATTAAACAGGTTAGATTCTGGTCTGTCTCATCTTAAACTGGGCTGGCCCCTGGGCTTAATAGAGCAGCTTGAAGGCAGCCTCACTTATACCCAAACTGTCCATGAACACAAGAAGCAGGGTGGATAAAAATCAATGATTTAAAAAAAAAAAAAAAAAAAAAATCGGATTTTTTTTTAAATCGGATTTAAAAAAATAAATAAATAAATAGAATACTAAATTTCTCTCTTGTTTAAAAAATAACAGTTACATTAAATCTCATCACAAACATGCTGAACCTACACTTACAGTCTCATAAAAATGAATTAATGGCTCTAGTCTGTCCCGCCTAACTACCAGCTCTTGCTTCTTGAAAGTTCTGGGCTTTCAGTTTCTGTTTATCAGCAGACTAAAGTCATATGTGCAAAGAAAGACACAGGCTGGATAGGATTGTTGTTATTCTGTGCTTATGTGGTGGTGGAGCTGGGCCAAGCAAGGCAGACGAGTTAGTTAAGACAGAGTTTTAACGACAGAGAGACAAAGGACGGAGGTAGAGTAAAAAGGAACAGTGGAGTGGACTGGAAAGAAAAAGGGAAGACATTATTCAGCACGCACACACACACACACACACACACACACACACACACACACACACACACACACACACCCCCTTCCTATGTTCCCCTATACTTTTGCCACAGAAAAACTGACATGGCTTCTGGGTGTAAGAGAGATCCTATCTAGGAATATTTTGAAGAAATACCTCAGCAGAAAATTAAACTGCAGACAATAAAGAAGCGAATAGATCAAGTACTAACTGCACCTCATTTTCTTGTGAACATTTTCAACCCCAGATTAAAGGTAGATGCCTAACTTCTGAAGAAGATGCTGCTGCCATGGCATGGGCATCTCAAAATCACTCCTCAGTTATGCCAGTCATAATAAATTTCAGTGCTGGAGCGGAACCATTTAAACGGTACATGTTTACTGATGATGTTTTGAACAAAGTCTCTCTACACTCAGGACCAGATGAAGGTATGGGTACTACAGGCCCATGCCTAGGATCACAGCTCTTAGAGTCATTGCATTTCATTAGAATCTAAGGCTTTGTCTACACTAGCACTTATGAGGGCAAAGCTTTTGTTGCTCAGGGGTGTAAAAAAACCACAAACCTGAGCGACATAAATTTTGCCAGCATAAGCGCTTGTGTGGATAGCACTGTGTCTGTGGGAGACACCCTCCCGCTGACACAGCTACCGCCACTTGTTTAGGTGGTTTTACTATGTCGGTGGGAGAGCTCCCTCTCGTTGACATAACGCAACTACACAAGCGCTTATGCCAGCAAAACTTATGTCGCTCAGAGGGGTGTTTTTTCACACTCCTGGGTGACAAAGTTTTTCCAGCATAAGTGCTAATGTAGACAAGACCTAAGCTTTTGGGGTTTTTCTTAAATACAAGAGTCTAGCCCTCGGAGTTGTGAAGAAATGCTTGTTGTAACCAGTTGTAACTAAAGCAACATCTTTCATTGTTTACAGACAGCTTGAGAGGTGTGAACTGCGTCACAGAGTGCCAATATAGAGACCTACTTCTTGGAGGGGGGCCTGACAAAGCCCTGTGAAGGATGAGAAGAAAGCTGCAGAGACCCAGATCAGAGCACCCCAGCAAGTACATCCTGGCTGCTGCCCCTGCCTCTCCATAGTGAGAGGGGGGCCCTGCTGCCATCCCTGGACAGGAAAAGGAGACAGCCACTGACACTTCAAGTAAGTGCAGAGTCACAATGCAGGAGTAGGATGATGGCAGGACCTCTAAGTGGTGGTGTGCCTAAGACACTAGATTGCTTTTATCCAGCTCTAGCAGAGGGGAGTCAGGGAGAAAAGTGGGAAGGATCACATGCGTCACTATTCTGTCTCTACACAAACAACTCAAGGATTTCTCTTATACAATGGGCATCCTAGAGCAGTGGCTCTCAACCTTGCCAGACTACTAAACCCCTTTCAGGAGTCTAATTTTTCTTGCATACCCCCAAGTTTCACCTCACTTAAAAACTACTTGCTTATTAAATCAGACATAAAAATACAAAAGTGTCACAGCACACTATTGCTGAAAAATTGCTTACTTCCTCATTTTTTACCATAAATTATAAAATAAATGGATTGAAATATAAATATTGTACTTACATTTCAGTGTATACTACAAAGAGCAGTATAACAAGTCATTGTCTGTATAAAATTTTAGTTTGTACTGACTCTGCTAGTTCTTTTTATTTGCCTAGTTTTACAACAGGCTACATATCTAGATGAGTTGAGGTATCCCCTGGAAGACCTCTGCATAACAAGGGGTACGTGTACCCCTGGGGGTGAGAACCACTTTGTTGAGAACCACTATCAGAGGCTACAGCTAAGCTGACAGCAGCAAATTCGCCGCCGTCAGATCGATTTCTCTGGATCGACTGAGCAGTGAGTGCAGACCCACTCAGTCGATCCAGAAATCGACGTACTAAGACCAGCTACAGTCGGAGCAGCACAGTGCAGAGAAGACGGCGCACAGAAGAGGAGATAAGCAGTCGATGTGAGTTACGCAAGTTTTTTTGCATAATTTGCGTAACTCCCGTTGACTGCCGCCGAATCTCACAGGTAAGTGTAGACAGGGCCCTAGAGTGCAAAGATACACCCATTTTGTGTCATACCCAAAACAGCTAGATGGCAACAGAGAACATGGCCTAAAATTTCTATTACAATATTAGTCCTGGTCTACAGTTAACATTTAGGACTACCTAGCAACATTGCTCAGGGGTGGGAAAAATTCACACCTCTGAGCGCCGTAGTTAAGGTTACTTAATCCCTGATGTAGATGTGGCTAGATTGACAGAAGAATTCTTCCCTCCTAGCTACTCCCACTCAGAGAGGTGGATTACCCACATCAAAGGAGAAAAACCCTTCTGTCGATGTACGAAGCATCTACAATACAGTGCTACAGCTGCAGCTGGGCCACTGTAGTGCCTGTAGTGTAGACATGACCTCAGATTTAGGTAATCCTCCTGATAAGCACCATAGTCTTAGTACACAGATGTTGTGTTAGTGGTATTTTTGTTTTAAGACAGATAAAAGAAGAAAAAAAGTGCTCATATGGTGTTGTAGCATCTCATCCATAACCAAGATGGCCTCAACCGGAGGGATCCTAAACACCCTATGGTTATGAATGTCTTAAAGCAAAATTTAAGTTTATTTCTATAACACCAACCACCATGCCATCAGGTGCTGAAGGGATTCAGTGCATACCTAGTCCTAAACTACTTTTGTTTCATCTTTCCCTGAAGATTTTAATGTGTATGGGCAAACCTTCATAGCTCAGAGGTACTTGATTGTTTAGTCATTTGCATTAGAAACTGTAAAACAATTTATGTCTAACATACTTAGCATTAGCCACATTTTATTCATGTGGGCCCACAATTTCAAGTTCAGTGAGGTGACAGGGGGAGGAAGGGGCGGAAATCCTTACCACAACCCATATACCCACATTGCTTAAAATGGCTGGGCAATATTTGTTACCCCCAAAAAATATATATTTAAAAAAAAAATTTTTTTAATCACCTTTTGCTCTTATACCCAAGCATGGCAAGTTTCACCCCAAATAAGCTTTGAGAAAGTTATAAACAAATGAAAAAATAAGTTAAGGTGGATCTTTGATTACCATCCTAACTATATTTCTTGCTGCTGTGAATGCTCAAAGTTGGCCATACTTTCTGTTGAAGGTAAGACCATACAGTTCTAGAACCTAGCAATCAACCTGGTGTACTGTAAATAAAATAGAAAATTTAATTAAATGGTTTGTAGCAATTAAAGTTCAGCACTCCATGTTTGCTGATTTACCAACATTAAGGATTACAATAACATTACTCCTGTTAATAGATCATCTGTTGTAAGCAAGACACAAGAAGTAATTCTTCAGCTTTACTCCACACTGATAAGGCCTCAACTGGAGTATTCTGTCCAGTTCTGGGCGCCGCATTTCAGGAAAGATGTGGAGAAATCGGAGAGTCCAGAGAAAAGCAACAAAAATGATTAAAGGTCTAGAAAACATGACCTATGAAGGAAGATTGAAAAAATTGGGTTTGTTTAGTCTGGAGAAGAGAAGACTGAAGGGGGATATGATAACAGCTTATAAATACATAAAACGTTGTTACAAGGAGGAGGGAGAAAAATTGTTCTTCTTAACCTCTGAGGATAGGACAAGAAGCAATTGGTTTAAACTGCAAAAAGGGCAGTTTAGGTTGGACACTAGGAAAAACTTCCGAAGCGTCAGGGTAGTTAAGCACTGAAATAAATTGCTTAAGGAGGTTGTGGAATCTCCATCACTGGAGAATTTTAAGAGCAGGTTATACAAACACCTGTCAGGGATGGTCTAGATAATGTTTGGTTGTGCCATAGGTGTAGGGGACTTGACTAGATGATCTGCGAGGTCCCTTTCAGTCCTATGATTCTATGATCACTACAAGTATTTTGAAGGACAGTACCACTGATATGTTCATATGCCCCAAAGTAACAGCATAGCAATGCATTTAAAATACAACAACTTTTTAATGTATTACAGCAGCAACTCCCCTCCCCACCCCCGGATCCCACTTGTTCCCATTATAAACTCCTTCCTTCCAGCAGGCTATAACATATCTGTAAAGATTTGCTCTGAGATGCAGGTTGGCTACTGTCAGCCATCCATAAACTAATTTTTAATACATTTTTAAGAGGAAGATATAACCATTTTACGTTAAAGAAGAAAATCATCATCCATTTGGCAGATCTTTTTCTTTGTCCCTTTCAGCTCTCAGATAACTTTGCTAACTGAAATTAAATTATGCAAGCCCTTCTGCAATGTGGATTAGGTAGTTGTGTTGCTCAAAACAAATGAAGCACAAGATCACTCAGGTTTAAATGCAAACAAGAAAAACTTTTATACCAGGTGTCTTATGGGTCACTCTTTAGGTTTCTCCATGACCCACCAAGGTTCTTCCGCTTCTCCTTCCGGGTTCCACTTCCTAGTTTCTTAAAGGAGCCACACCTTCTAAACCCCCATTCCTCAATACTACATTCTCCCCCTCCCCCAACACTTTCTTTGGTACAATGATACAATAACAAGTTATACAATTTAAATCTTCAAAATTCCAGTAATTCCTTTGGATGTTACACTGCAAAGTCCTTCAGCCAGTGTGGGAGGGCCCACAGGAGCGTAAAGGTCTATGCATCACCCTTAGAATGCTAGCAGCCTACAGAGGCTGGGCTGGAAACAAAATCAGAGCCTCTACCAGAGCAGGCAAAGCCTCCATTAGGCAGGCACTAAGTACCACTTCAGCTGCAGATGGTGCCTCCAGATCCGCTTCACCTGTGATGGGCTCCCATAGCTGGACTAAATTACTGATATGCCAATGGGACCCATTGTGCAATTCGTATGTTACCACTCCTAGAGGTCATGTAACCTGCAGTGGAAGTGAAAGCTGTGACCCAAACTTGGACCCCCTGCATGGTCGGTGTACATGTGCGTATTGTCCCACTGCCAATATCATCATCCTAGCTCTCTGTTTATCATCAGTGTAACTTTTGGAGTGTGCCTGATACTTTTATATGTAGTTATGAACCTCCCACACAGACCTACATTCCTGGGATCCTTAAGAAAGCAGCATCATAAGTCTAATGATAAACACAACTCCGGCCCCAGCATCAGCAAAGCCAGGGACTGACCTGTAGCTCTCTGGGGAACGGCCCGATTATGCTGTAATACTGAATGAAAAGCTTGTGGAAAGGAAAAACCCTGTGACAGATGAGCCCAAAGCCCATTCTTCACTGTGAGATTAAATCTCTTTACACTTCTGTTAGCCTGGGGGTGGTATCTGGGAGTCCAGGCATGCCAGATCCTTTAATCTGCTAGGAACTGGGTGAAACAAGCAGAAACAAACTGTGGTTCATTATCAGTAATTACTGTGCGGGGATAACCCCACCTAGAGAACCACTTCTCCATCTGATCACAGACGATTTGTACTGCTGCTAGGTGCTACCTCCAGCTATTTGGAAAAAGATCATAGTCTACTGTCAGACACCATTGATGCTGTTGGGCAGGGATTATTTCTCCACATATATCTAGTTGTATGGATTGCCACGGCTCAGGCAGCAGCAGGGTCAGGATCAAAATTACCCTGGTTGGCTTATAGGATTCACCACTAAGTAAACGTTGATCACAATTTCTCACCAACTCTTCAATGTGACTATCAACTCCTGGTCACCATACTCAGTGTGACACCTCAGTTTCATACATACCACCCCAAGGTGCCCTTCATGGGCAGTGGCCAGCATCTCTGCCTGCATGGCCATCTGGGAGCCCCAAAGTAGGCCACCATCATCTATGGTGACAATTCACGTCTCACATGAAAATAAGACCTCAGATAATCTGGAACAGTTTTTGGACAACCCTGACAAACATATCTGAGAATTTCTTATAAAACTACATCCTGGAGCAGTGCCTCTAACAGTCAGCTGGGACTGACAAGAGAGGGAGTCAGTCAGGGCATTATTTTCCTCCTCCCGGATCATAACTCCCTTTACTGTAGATTTGTCACGTATAGCCCGGGACAGGCAATCTGCATCTGATCGAGTTTACCCGGGTGGTATTGTACCAAGAAGATGATTGACGTAGATGATCAGCCCATCTATGAATACAAAGGGGTCCATGCCCTGACTCGAACGGTGTTAATAGCGTGGCTAACACCTGGTGGTCAGTACATAATGTGAAAATGCAGCCATACAAATAATGATAGCATCTTTCACAGATCCACGTGCAGGATAGGGCCTCCCAAGCCCCTGCTGAGTATTTCTGTTCAGCTGAGGAAGGTGCTCAGGAGGGGAACGGCACTGCGTGTTCCACCCCTTCACAGGTCTGGGAGAGCACAGCACCGAGAGCTACAGCTGAGGCATCACATGTGACAAAAGTAGCAGCTTGTAAGGCAAAGGACGCCAGTGTTGGAACTGATGCAACACATTGTTTGAACTGGCCCACTGCCTGCAAACAAACTGGAGTCCAGTTCCAGATTGCATTACTGTGTAACAGGACCCGTCAGGGCACAGTGATCTGAGAATAATCTTGCACAAAACGAAGATAACAGTCAGCTAACCAAAGAAACGATAGGAGTTCTCACTTGTCCGTAAGGTCTGGCAGTCAAACAATGGCAGCCACGCTGGACCGCAACGGAGTGATTCCACTCACCAACAGATCATGGCTCACAAAATCCAGTTGACCCCAAGGAAAAACACACTTCTCCCCATTCAGGGTCAGATGATGGTCATTAAATCAGGTTAATATTCCATGAAGGGAAGTGCCATGGTCAGAATGAGATGCTCCATGAACCAGGATGTCATCTAGATACATGACTACCCCAAGAAGGCATGCTAGGTCACGACTTTTTGGAAACAACTAGGGCCTCAGATAGACCAAAAAGCATCCTTTCATGTTGAAAGAGGCCCATATGGGAGAGAAAAGCCATGAGGTTCCATGACTAAGGGAAAGGGGTATCTGTAGATATTTATGGCCTACAACCAATTTAGTGAACACAGCTGGTTGGCAGAGGATAGCAGTTGGGTATGACTACCTTGTTGACTTGGCAAAAATCCACACGTAAGTGTAGTCCCATTTCTTCTGTTTTTGCAACAAGGTTGGACACTCATGGTGAAGAATCAAGCACATCTGTAGTGTACTCCTTGAGCAAGCAAGAAATCCCTGTGGCTACGGCATCCTTTAATACCAGGGGAGATCTGTGGAATGGTTGTATAATTGGGCTGGCCAGGGGATCCACCTGCAGATGATGTTTATAGCTACAGCAACAGCCAAGACCAAAGTCCTCCAATCATCTCTCAAATCATTCCCCCCAAAGTGGATTTCTGTGTTCTGCGAGTCTAACACCTCAAAGCCTGTGCCTGGAAAAAATCCAGCCTGTGAAGGTTGGACCCAGAATGGGCCATGTAAAATGGGAACACTCCCACTTCTGACTGACATTACGTCACAGCCCCAGCAAAGCGATTTTTGCACTCCCATATCCAGACAGCATGAACTGTGCTGGCCACAAGGTGAAACAAACAAAATACCTACATTCTGTGGTGTGGTTTATTAGTGAGACTCAGGCTCTAGTGTCCGCCAGCAGCAGCAGCATCTCCACACTTGCTAAATGGCAGGGGCAGATTTTAAAATATTCCCAGTCCCATGTCACCAAGTTGATCCCCTCAGGCATGGAATCTTCCTCCATCTCCTGGTCATCCATATAGGTGATGGCTGGGGCAGAGCAACATCTGCTGGCAAAATGGTTATGTTTTCCACCTCAGTGGCACACGGACAGAGCTCTGATGGGACAGGAGTTGCTGCAGCGAGGACCTGCTCCTGAGTCCGCCGACAATTGGGGCGCTTCCATATAACGCCCACATGGTTACCTAGAGGGGTCTGGAGCTGGGAAAGTGTCTGAGCCTCTTGGGTTGCAAATTGAAATTGACAGCCAATCTCCATCACCCTGGGAAGTGTCAGGGAATCTGGTTCCATCCGGAGGCACTCCCACAAGCGTGGGGATAAAATCTGCTCCTTAAATTGATCCTGAATCATCTCATTGGTTTGGGGTGCAAATTTGCACATAACTGCAAGTTCCTGGAAGCTGGCTACAAACTGGCAGACCAATGCCCTGGGGAGTTGTGCTCACTGATGAAACAATACATTCAAGCATAGAACTGGTTGTGGGGTGAAAGTGGGCTGCTAGCGCCCTTACCACCTCCTGATACAATGTGCTGGTCTCCGGGGTGGAAAAAGATCTGAAAGCCTTTGGTACCCAGCGCATGGAGCATGAGTGCACGCCAGCAAGCTTCAGGTTCCGTTTCTAGACCAGCCGCCATGAAGTACACATCACATGCTGTGATCCATTTGGTCCATGGCAAGGGTGGGTTCCCTGGTAGCATCAGGAACAGAGCTGGTGCAGTCACAGAGCCTGAGAATTACACAGTAACTGGAGACACACTTGGGTCCGATGTGCTCGTTACACCACTGTGGTATCCCAGTAACTTGAAGACCACTCAAGTTTAAATGCAAACAAGAACAAACTTTTATACCAGGGGTTTTACAAGGACCCTCTCCCTTGTTTTCTCCAGGACCCTCTGGAGGTCCTCCTCTTTGCTCTCCAGGCTCCAGTTCCTGGTTTCTTAAAGGACCCATGCCTCATAAGCAGCCATCCCCAAATACTACCTTTGACAAAAATAAATTACTACATAATAAATAACACCAACAATAATAATAATAGGTCTTGATCCCGCTCCAGTTGAAGTCAATGGCAAACCTCCCACTTAGTTCAATGACAGTAGGACTAGGACCTGTCTTGGCTTGTTTTAATGAGTAGCTCCATATTAATATTACAGTTGCTCCATGCTACATTGATTAATGCCACATTAAGGGCCTAAATTGGCTCTCATGAATATCACTGGGAGTTTTGCAATTGGCTTCACAGAGAGTAACACTAGGACACAAACATATTTTCCAATGCTAGCGAACGACAGCTCCGCAGGAAGCTGTTCTGTTCCATCTGGCTAACAGTATACATTTCAGAAGGTGGATTATTGACCCTGCCTACCAAGGAGGATTATGAAAATTAGTTGTTTTTCTGATCTGAGTAACTATGTATTTATAAAATATTAGATATTTTTAAATGACTTGAACTACTTGCGAAAGGAAAATAACTATGAAAAGCTAATTAAATGTTGCGTTAGAACTGACAAAAAACAAAGCAATTCAAAGCTCAGGCTTAAATTCTCTGCTTAGTTAACTTTTCTTCCAGCCTGAACTAGCCCTGCTGTGATTACATATTGCAGCTCATATGGCACCATACACAAGATCATGCTCTTACCTCAAGTCCCTTCAGTACAACAGGGTACATTGTAAGGATGGAGAGGCAAGAACTGAGGCCAGTTGTTGGACGTTACTGAGAGAGTACTTTGTACTTGGTTTTACTTAATTTATTATATCCTTGTTCAACATCTAAATCAAGTCTGGGAAGCCTTTGATTTCCAGACAGACCTTCGCTTGTCATTCAAGTCCATAAAGCAGCACAAAAGAATGATTCTAAAGACAATAATCCAATAAAGACCATGGCCATTTTTCAAAATGAACATTTCTTCCTAGCTGGGTAATGAAAACAGCTGAATATTTTACGAACAATAAATCCAGGTAGAAAATGCTAACACCTTTGTTCAGACTGGGAAAATGAAATGCTTATGAGAGGTGATACGAGTTTTGTAGGTCTGTGCTTTCCAGGGTGACCAAATGTTTTGTGAACCTTTAAAGCATAGAGGTATTACCTGTGTGGAATGTAATAATTGTTACTCTTCATGTGTCCCTTTTGAACATCTTGTAATCATTACAGAGGAAGATTCAGCCAAGTATATGTAGGTGTTTGCAAATTGAACCATTCTTTTGTTCTTCGTAGATAAAGTGAATACCATTTTTCTTGACATGGCATACTAATCTACCCAGAAATGAGCACACATGAGCAACCTGCTTTACTTGATCTCTTTATCCACTCAAGGAAGGCTACGTTAAACAGAAGTAACTAAATGTCCATAGCAAGTAAATATTTACTTTGGAAGAACATGATCCTTTGAGACACATATTTTCATATTAACCTTTTTTTTTTTTTTTTAAGTCTATGTTTGCATTGATACAATCCAGGACATAGCCTTAAATGAAAATGGTGACTTTTCATTTAATTCCTAATAGCATCGATATTGTATTATTCTCTTCCCCTGAATCCTAATTTCAGATTACACTTTGAATATTATTGCTTAGATTTATGATTTCATACAATGCTACATCAATAGGAGCTCTGGATATTAGTAAAATAAAACGATACTTAGCAATATAGCACCTTATTTTTAAGTCACTTTACAAACATGTACTAATTAATCTTGACTAGTATTCCAATATAATATATACATTTAAAACCATAATATGCAGCTATCTATCATAAGATGCATTGTTCAATGAAGTACAAAGCTTCGGCATGGTCAAGGTCTCCAGCAATGGATTTTAAAAAGGACCAATCCTGCCACCCAGTGTAATCTATATAAAATGATATAGTTAGCATAGATGCCAATGAGAAATTCACACTATTTTTCTAATCAAATTATTCCACTAAAAAAAAAGCCTGTTTAAGACAGACAAAAACTCCTTATCAGGACAGTTTGCTTTCTGACATAACCTCAGGTTTTTTCCATTAGTACTAAGAACTTTTGAAGGATTTAATATCAAAGGCTTAAAATGCCAGAATGAGAGAGGTTCAGAGCATGTCATGAATTGACAGACAGTCAATTACAAATAGCTCATGGAGAATATAAGGAACTTGTCATTTGAGGTCGGAAGTTAAAGGCTAAAACTGAGTATTTACTAACTTGCTAAAGATCTTGCATTACATTAATCCCTGCCTAATTTGGTTTTTCTACCAGCAAATTCCAGGACTGGACACGTTTCACGGCATGCACCTAAAATCTGACGGTCTCGCATCAGCCTCGCGATCCGTCCCAGGACCGTGTAGAAGCAGGTAACGGCCAGGAGGCAGCAAAGGGGGGTTGACATTTTTCCACGCACTTCAGTCTCCAGCGAGCCCGTGCCCAGCCCAGAGCAGGAAGCAAGGGGCTGCTGAACATGCCCAATGGAACGCCGCCTCCTCCTCCTCCTAGTGCCAACGCTGAGGCATGATGTTGCTGGGCTGCCCACCAGCTAGACAGCCGGCACTGATGGCATGGGCTGGAGGGCCAGGGAGACGAGATCAACTCCAAAGCGCCTCCTTCGGAAAGCGGGTCGGCCCCTTGCCGGGCGAGCCAGGGGAGCGCAGCAGCGGCTCTCCTCCGAGGGGATGCCAGGCAAGCTGGACGGGACCCCCCCCTCCCCAAGCCCGGCCAGCAGCATCAGCCCCTCCTACCCCACGCGCGCTCCATCCGAAGGCAGCAGCCGAGCGCGGCCGGGCGAGCAGCAGCCCGGCAGGCTGCGGACGGGCGGGGGTGGCCCCGCGTGCCCGGCGTTACCTTTCGAAGAGCAGCCGGATCATGAAGATGCAGAAGGCCAGCGGGAAGGCGAGGTAGAGATCCTCCGCCTGGGGGAAGGTGGCTTCCTCCGTGTTCTTCAGATCCGCCCAGGTGACATTGTGCGGCAGCCAGAACCTCTCGTTCCAGAACCAGGCGAGGATCCCTGCCATCTTTGCTTTGTCTCGCGCCGAGCCCCCCTCGCTGGCGGCGGCGGCGGCGGCTATTGCTGCTGGAGGGAAATGGGGCGGGGGGGGAGGCTGCTGCTCAGGCAGAGGATGCGCGTCTGTGTGAGCGTCCCGCTCCCGCTCCGGAGCAGCCGCGGCTATGAGCCAGTCCGCCCTCCCTTACTAGCAGCAGCTGCGCTCTGCGCCCGGGCTCCCAGCTTCCCCCCTCCCCGGCTGCACGGCGCTGGGAAGGGCCGCCTCGTCTGTCACAAGGAACTCAGCCCTCGCTCCCTGATTGGCTCCTGCCCGCGTCAGCCTGCTGGATGCACGCGAGGTGCCGAGGCTGCTGCTCCAGCGGGGGCAGAGGTTTAAGAGCCCCCTGCTCGGGTTCCTGCCGGAGGGGAGGGCCGGCAGCATCTGCCTGCCTTAGCTGTTACCCGGCGCACACGGTCTGGCCAGGGTCCAGCAGCAGCCGCCACGCAACTGTGCTTCCGTCCTGCTCACGAAAGAGGCAGGCTGCAAATTGCAGAGGCA
Source organism: Emydura macquarii macquarii (assembly GCF_026122565.2). Taxonomy (NCBI): domain Eukaryota; kingdom Metazoa; phylum Chordata; order Testudines; family Chelidae; genus Emydura; species Emydura macquarii. The sequence continues at coordinate 77,116,089 of NW_027131390.1, forward strand.
ACGTGGCTCTTTCCTGCCACTGCACTGCCGGAGCTGGGTGAAACTTCCCCGGCTCTGAGACCCCCCCCAACCTCGCGGGAGATTGGGTTTCAGTTCAGTCAGGGTTGCCAGCGATCTGTGAATTTATGGAGAGTCGGTAAAAAAATGTACAGTTTTAGCACTGGCAGTAATTCCGTAAATAAATGAAAATGTCTGTAAAATTGGGTAGACATAAAACATGTATCTTGTCATTGAGTGTCATTGTTCAGAATCACTTCTTCTTGTATCATAAACTAGACTGATCATAACTTTACCAATTTCCTGTTCTCTATTATTGCTCCTGCCCACAGAACCCGATTGTTCAATTAACTGCAGCTAAAACAATTGCCTAATTCCAAATTCCAGTGTACAGACTATCACTAGCGAGTACGCACTTTTGTGACAATATTGTATTGTTTATGGTATATTTAGTGATGTCAGTAAAAAGTTTACCATGTCAGTAAAAAAAATCAACTTCAGATCTTCAAGTCAGTACAAACTAAAAAGCAAGGTTGGCAACCCTGCAAGGCTACCAATTCTCAGCAAATCCCGGACCAGGTTCTTAGCAAGCCTAGAGACTCCCCTTCAAACCCACATTATGTGATTCAGCATGTCCCCTCAGCAGCTTCCATCTGGGGGCTCTCAGCAGGTACTTGCCCAATATTAACAGTGCCAAAGCTAGCAGGGTCAACAATGATTTGCAGTATCCAACTTGAGCACCTTGGCCTAAACCCAGAAAGGTACTTAGACACCTGAGTCTTGCATTTAGGCAGCTAAGTCCCAGTTTTGGCTCTGCTGCAAGCCACAAAACTCCCATCAAACCTTGTAGGCATCTAAACTCACTTGATGCCTAAGTTTTCAGGATAAAAGTTCCCTCAGCAACTAAGCTTTGGCTAAAAGTTATAAGGAGGGGGTAGGCATCTCCTTCTCCTCCAGCCATTTTGTGTGTAGTGAGGCAGGTGCTTAACTCATTCCTGCAAGAAACATTTTAGATGCCTGCAGGAGACAGGTTTTTGATGGTGAATCATAGATTCATAAATTCCAAGGCCAGCAGGGACCATTGTGATCCTCTAGTTTGTACTGTTGTAACACAGGCCATAGAACTTCCCCAAAATAATGCCTAGAGCACAGCTTTTAGAAAACATCCAATCTTGATTTAAAAATTGTCAGTGATGGAGAATCCACCACAACCCTTGGCAAATTGTTCCAGAGCTCAATCACTCTCACCTTTAAGAATTTATGCCTTATTTCCAGTCTGAATTTATCTAGTTTAATCTTCCAGCCTTTGGATCATGTTATACCTTTCTCTGCTAGATTGATGAGCCCATTATTAAATGGTTCCCTGTGTAGATACTTATAGACTGTAATCAAGTCACCCTTTAACCTTCTCTTTGTTAAACTAAATAGCTTGAGCTCCTGGAGTCTATCACTATTAGGCATGTTTTCTAATTCTTTAACCATTCTTGTGACTCTTCTCTGAACCCTCTCCAATTTATCAACATCCCTTTTGAATTGTGGGCACCAGAATGGAGCACAGTATTCTAGCAGCAGTTGCACCAGTGCCAAATACAGTCGTAAAATAACCTCTCTACTCCTGCTTGAGATTCCCCTGTTTATGCATCCCAGAATCGCATTCGCACTTTTGGCCACAGCATCGCACTGGGAGCTCATGTTCAGTTGATCATGCACCATGAGCCCCAAATCTTTTTCAGTCCCCCATCCTGAAAGTATGGCCTACATCTTTGTTCCCAGATATGTACATTTACCCATTTAAAAATGTGTATTGTTTGCTTGCACCCAGTTTACCAACCAATCAAGATCACTCTGAATCAGTGACCCTTCCTCATCATTATTTATCACTCTCCCAATTTTTGTCATCTGTAAACTTTATCACTAAGGAGACATAGGCAGTGCGGATCTCTGGGGGAGATGAGATGCTTAGGATATATCCCTGTCCTCAGCATCTCCCATTGGCTAGCTTAGGGTGATCCCCACCTAATGTGCTGCTGGCTTTTGTGGATCTCATTCTAAGGCACTTCTCTCTCCCCATTCACCTAACTCGGGCTTTGTGGATTGCAGTGTTATTCCTGTGATGTTCTAGGCACCTAAAGTTAGGTGCCACAATGCTCCATGTTGCAGTGTCTAAGTAACTTGTGGATCTAGGCCCTGGGCCTGTTTTTCAACACTGCTGAGCACTTGTTGACCTCAGTAATAGACACACCCAATATGAGAAGTACCGTCCCTGCTGATGTTTATACATACCCACACAGACACTTCTTACTCAAAATCTTACTCACTGGAACCCTCCACCCACATGGTCCTACTTTGAGCAGACTCCATTATGTCTTGCTTTAGGCTGCCTCCTACATCAATCTTAAAGGCAGGGCAAGTTCACACTGTATTAATTTAGGTGGAATAAAGTGACCCACAGAGTTAGAGAGGTTATCATGACCCAATTACTGTTTAGCATTGAACAGTGCTAAAGAAGGTTCAGGGTTTGGTATACAGAGACCTTAGCTTGCTTAGTACTATGGCAAACACACCGTTAAAAGCCTTTTAACCTTTTATTAAAGATACAGAAGAGAAAAAAGCAATGAAAGCATACAAAATGTAAACTATTAAGTAAGATTTTGATTGTAACAACATCCCTTGTTCCTTTCCCTTTAGCTGGAGAGAGCATTTAGAAGAAAATCCCCCATCAGACATTTTTAGACAGTGTTAAAGATGTTAATAACTGTTCTTTCGAGGGAAAGACGGGAAGGTAGTTGAAATGGGCTGGAGCTGTTGTTGCTAAAATCCAGTTTTGTTTCCTAGATGACAAAACACAACTAACAGTTACCGATACTTGTAGCCCTACTACTGGAGAAACACAAGCACAGCACACAGGCATAGTAGCCACTTTGAAGACCTGGCACACTTGTATCAGGTTTAGGCTGTTTAGGGTGTTGCATTAGCTGCCTCGTGTGGTGACAGGCTTACAGCAGTATTGCAAAATATACAGCCATAGCTGGCTAAACCAGGCTTTTATTAGACAGAAAGAAAAAGGAGAGGAACAGGAAAGAGAAGAAATAAGGTGAGGAAAGAAAAGAAAACACAATGGGTGTGGGGAGGGGGTGACAAAGTCTTGCATTCCAGGTGGTATTTGGGAGGGAGCCAGAGCTGGTGAAGCTCACTCCAATAGCCATTCCTCCCCGCACCCCAATCTCTTTCTTTAAAGATCCCTAAAGGAGAGGGATGAGTGGACTAGCCCATCCCCTCATTACTTTGTTTACTAGTCAGGACTAATTTTTGACATACCAGTTTTGTTTAATTGATTTCTAGTTTTACACTATTTTGGTTTGCCAGGCATGATTTTAGCACAGTCCTTGAGTTGAAGCAGTGCTAAGTGCATGCAAACTGCACAAGAAAAGGAATAGAGAACAGGGGGCAAAGGGACATGCAAAAGTAAGGAATGTATTTCTTGGCACTGGTTTTACTGTTCAGTGTTTGTTTTTTATTACTGGTTTTGGGGTTGGTTAATTACTGGTAGCTGGCCTGCCTGACAATGCTTTAATGTTGTGGTTTGTAATACAACCATGTTCACAAATAAAGTCTTTCGTATAATGTATATTTCAAATAATAAAGATAAACACATAAGACACAGCTGGGAAGTTATTTGCAACTTGTTGTTTAAATCAGTCAATAAGGAAAATTCACAGTTCTTCCCACAAAGTGCACCTCCCCACCCCATTTCATAACCAAGTCGTTTTATTCATAATTAAAATTCATGAGAATTCTCCCCTTCATTCGCTGGGTACAGTGACAGTACTCTATTTACTATTAATGTTGCTGTAAGAACATTCATAAACTGACTGTTGTCCCTCTTCTATTGATCCATGCAAGTCCATAAATCAGGGATACTCTGTGCTCCCCCATTCTGCTGCACATCTGTATCCTGCTCCAGCTGCCCCAGGTGTACAGTCTGGATGAGTGCACCAGTTCAGCAATCCATTACTGTCATAGGGCCATTCAGGGGCAAGTGGCTCACCATTGTTGTCACAAAGGTTGTGAAGAGCACAGCAAATCACATAACCTCACAGATTTGATGACAGTGGAATCCACACGGGCCCGTGAACAGTGTCTGAGGTTTTCAATCTGCCAAATGCATATTCAACACCTACTTGAGAGTGTAATTAAACCTTTTTATGCCAGGGCCTCTAAGATCAGGATACTGTTTCATAAGTCAAGGCAAAAGTGAGTAGGTGGGGTCCCCTAGAACAACAGTGGGAATGGTTACTCCATTTATGACAATGTCTTGTGGTGGGAATAGCGTCCAAGCCTCTCCATGAATGTAGACTCCCCAGTACAACCCACTTCAGTGGGACAGAAAATACCATTGAAGCATCCGCCAGCATGTCATAGATGCTCAGCCCATTTCCTGAAACAGGACTGAAAGCCCAAGCAAGACAAGTTCTTGAAATGGTGACTCTGTCACGTTTCTGGCTCGGTGGATGGGAGCTCAGTAGGCTATGTTGATGGGCTGTGACAACATCCTGTAACATATGGCATGGACAGTCAAGTTTTCCCACAGTGTAGCACAAAGGGCTAGAGCAGCTACAGCTGTGAAGGGTGCTAGGGAGCCTGGGATAGGCTGGTTTGACCTGGGTCTGCATAATACTCTGTAGACACCTGAGCATGGGTGTGAGACCAAGCTTCAGAAATTCTAAGCCTAGGATTAATATTCAGTCTGGATGCTCAAGCCTAAGCTTACTAACACCGAGCCTGCGGGCTCAAGTCCTGATCCTGGGCTTAGATTACAGTGCAGACATACCCAGAATTAACCCAGGCTTGCCTAGCCTGGTGCAGCATCCCACTGAAAAGCCCTACCCAAGTTATGTAACTGGCTACAATGGTACTGTAGTAGTCTATATGCTGGAATATCCCTTGGTTCTCAGGAGGGCATTAAACTGGGCTGTTCTATGAATTCATTCGCAGGGTGCTTTCTCTCCCTCAGCATGGAGCTGCTGTCTGTAGCAGTGACAGGAGAACAATACTTTGTATGAAGCACTTACAAGTGGAATTACTCATTATGGATGCAGACAGCTCGCCAGGTGACAAACAGCATTTGGCACTTTGAACTTTAATGAGAATGTCATTAAGAAATTCAGAGTGATTTGTAGCCCGCCCACCTGACTTTGCTACCTTTACATTTTTTTCCTGGCCTCTAAACAGAGGTCATTTCAGGTCAGAGGTGTGCACAAAGGGGGACAAGATGGGGCATAGCCCCCCCACCTCCCAATCGGTGGGGGCACAGAATTCAGGGGTCGGGAGAGCGAGCTCCTCCTTTCCCAAGACAGGGCAGGAGATGACAGCTCCTCCAGATTTGGGGCTGGAGGGGGGAAGCCAACTCTTCCAGCTGCGAGGGGAGAGACAACTCCACTGGCCACTGGGGGAGAGCCAGCTCCACTGGGCCTGTGGTGGGCAGCCAGCTCAACCAGCCACAGGGAGCACAGAAAGTGCCCCTCCAAAAGCTCACCCCTGTTTCAGGTACATTTCCCCAAATTATGGGCCTTACTGATATTGCACTAGAGCTTTGCCAGAAAGCTGATGTCAGCTTCAGGCCAACTGGCAGCATGGGAGGAGGATTTCTTGGATAGCATCTCTATACAAATGCTGTGGAAGAGCAGGCAAATATGCAGGTTTGTAGCCGGGAGGTGTGGCCTCCCTCAGAGATTGACACTAAGGGAGAGCCAACCGCCCCCTGAGGGTTGGAACCCAGGAAGGCACCAGCTGACCGGAAGCAGGTAGGCGGGGCTAGGCCTATAAAACCCAGGCCTACCCACTCAGTCAGAGCCCAGTGGCTGAGAGAGAAGGATGCCTCTTCCTTGGTGCTTGTGGTGACACCTGACTGCTGCCCAGAGGAGAAGCTGCTGGATCTACTCATAGTGTGGGGCCTGGAGGACTTAGAGGAGCTGCTGAACTACCAACCCCTGGTGTGCCAGAAGGGACCCTGGGACCTAGAGGAACTGCCTTCTGCAGAGGGCCCTGAACAGTTCCTGGACCTGCTGTCAAGCAACAAGGAACTGGGGTATGGTACAGGAGACCAGCTACTCCAGGGAGAAGATGGAAGGAAGAAGCCCAGGGAAGCTGACTATGGTCTGGCTGAGGTTACACTTGCTGTGAGTCAGCATATTTTGGCCACAGCCCCACTGATGGGTGGGCCTGCATGCTCCTTCCTACCCTGACCTGGGGTGAATGCCTGTTGAGGGCTGGAGCCTGTCCCTTACTGACTGTCATGCCCTGCCAAAGGGCTGAGTATAGACTACTTACTTGCCTTGCTAAGGGCTAGAGACTGCTGCCCCTCTGCCCTGCCTTAGCTAAGGGCCAGGGCCTTGGACCATTTCCTCACCCTCTCAGGCTAGAGACTGTTTGCTTGCCCTGCCCAGGGCTTGAGACTGCTTTCCCCCTTGCTGGCCTAACCTGCCAGAGGGCTAGGCCCAAGACTATTGCCTCAGCCTGCTGAGGGCTGAAGGTGGTTTCCTGCTGCCTGCCCATCCCTGGCTGAGGGCAGGGCCATAGACAGTTTGCCCACGCTGTGAGGGCAAGAGACAATTACCCCCTCCTAAGGGCCTGAGGTGGCCCCTTAAAGTGGGACTCCCCAAAGGGTGTAGGTGCCAGGAGGTATGGCTTCCCTCAGATTCCCACTGAGGGTGAGCCACTGGTGTTGCCCCCCCTACAGGGGATCTTCTACAAGGTTAAAATGCTGACCCACTGTAGGTGACTTACAGTGCAGAAGAGGAGGTAGACAGGAAAATGCAGCTCAGGTGGCATTGTGGGATAGCACTGAAGGCCTAACCGCACCAGTGCTTGATTAACCTGTGAGCTCCTTGCAAAGTAGGTGGGCTGCCAGCCTGGGCTGAAGCAGAACCAGAGCTCAAGCTTGTACCCTCAGCAGTGCCTGCTAGCCTGAGCTTAAAGCACCATCCAACCTGGATTAAAGATTTTTCTGTGTGGATGGCAAGCAGGGGGAGATCTGGCTAACCCTGCAGTGCAGACATACCCATAGACTCTGGGTGACTCACCCACACTAGTTGCTGGAGGTTCCAGATGTTCATTATCTTAGGCTATGTCTACACTGCAGCACTAATTTGAATTAGCTTAATTCAAATTACAGAAAGCGATTTATAGAAAGCGCTGTAGACTGTCCACACTACAATGTTTGTACTAGTTTCTTGCATACACACTGGCCAGCCTTAATTCAAATTAGAAAGCAGTGCAATGTGGGAAGCTATCCCACAGTGCAACTAACCATAGGCTGTTGGGATGAGTCATCATCCCAGGATGCAGCCCTGCTTCCCCCACCCTCTTCCCCCACACCCCCAAACAGGAAAAGGATTTTCATGCTGTTTTTTACTCCCCTGATCACCATTGCTGCAGGCACATGGAGCCAGCTGAACTATGCTCTCATTTTGACCATGACAAATACATCCCAGCTTATCCTGGATTACTTTAGAACTGTATGCTGTTTGCCTTTTATGCTCCCCCACCCCTGTATATTGCTTGCCTTTGATTTTGATTCTACAGGTGTCTGTAGAATGTAAGATAAATTAGTATATTAATACAGTGATACAATGTTTCCATTTCACTGATGGAAAGCATGATATAATGTATCCAAATGTAGCAGGGTGAATAAACTCTTAAAGTACCAATTTCCATGATTGGCCTCTGAAACAATGTAGCAAAGAATTTCTTCACTGCTGGGCAATTAAAATGCATTCACCATGTGGGGAGGAGCATGGGTGATGAAATCTTGTCTTAAAGAGACAAACTGCAAAGGGCTTGTGGTATGTGTGTGGGGAGGGGGAATGTCATTCACATTCAACAAAGACTTCAGCTGCAAGCTTCTAACAATGTTTTGGAAGCTTTGTAACAAGTTTATGAAGATCTTGCCTGGTGGAAGGCTCAGAAGCAAATAAACTAATAGTGGTTAATAAACCCTCAAAATTAATTCTTAGGTGTGGTGATTTAGCTGTCCAGCTACAGTCAATAGGAATGTGAGTCTTTTAAACAGCTTTGGGTGAGCTTGGGGAGATGTACTCCCAAAATGGCTCCAACATTACAATACTGCCAGTTACCTGAAAGTCTCTCAAAAGCAACCAACACAGATGGATTTCCCTGCTGCAAGTGACTCCAATGATATTAAAAGATGACTAAAAAATTGAAAACAAAAGGGCCAAAACTAAACTCACTGATAGCATAAATCCAAACAAAGCATGCTTGTTCCAGGTTCACACAGAGGGAACAGTGATCAGAATCTGTATGAGTCCATTTAGAGGCTTAATTGATATTGGAATTGGTAATGGATACTATGATTGGTCACTAGCAGATTGCCTTTTAGATTATTTGAATCTGAACCAAAAGTTGATGGCATCTTGTGACTGTGGGTGACCTGTGTAAAATTAATTGGGGCTGTCCAATCAAACAAAACACCATTGCACATTGTGCTAATTAACAACCTTCATACCAGAGAGCTCGGGCTGAATGGATGCTGTATGACTCTCTCACTCCTCTCCAAAGGGGGTCTGGATACACCAGCTGATTCACACTTGGCAGTGTGCTGTAAGGAAGCTTGCTTTGCTGCTGTCTACTCTCTTTCTCATCCTATAGTCAAGGAGGATTGTAAGCTTCAGGTGCTGTCAGTTTTGGCACCTTTCACAAAAAATAAATAACTTAAAGTCCACCTCACACAAACAAAAGATTCCTTTACACCACCGAGCTTCAGTGGTGCTGCGGCAGAGCACTCCTGACATCTCCAGTCCATGTGGTGCTATCAAAAATATGAAGAGGCTGGCCACCTCCCACGTGACTTGTACTGCATCTGAAGGAGTAGCAGAGCTCTGGTTAATAGTGCTTTTAATGTATTGTTATAGCAGGTGTGACCAGGTGGCAGTTACATGGAAGACAGGATACTGGGCTAGATGGACCACTGGTCTGACCCAGTTAGGCTGTTCTTTTTCTTAGTGTGAAAGCCAAATTTCAACTGCTATGTTGGTGGTGGTGGTTGAGGGTTATGGAAGATTCTGTGCAGGAGAAGGGAACTGTGTCTTGGACTCTGAGTGAAGCATAGTTGCTCCTTGGGGAAACTGGGCACTGGTGGTGTATAGTGATTCCTGGAAGAAGGGATTGCCTGCATGCTGAAATGTCCATCTCATTTCTGGACTGGTTTATATGTGTAAATAAAACAAGTGATGCTTGGAATATAACCAGGCACTGATTTCTACTGCACCAGGCAGCGAACCTGAAAGGCCCCAGACATCTGGTACTGCTCAGCATTGGGGTGACACTGGTGGCAGAAGGGGCAACACTGTGTGTATGTATTACATACACATTTTAAGTTCCTTGTATTGTTCTTCTAGTCTGTTAATAAAGTTTCTTCGTGACTGGCTCCTGTGAGCACACCTCCCACTGCAACTTCTCACCAGAAAGTGTAAAGAGGCTCTCTAACCTGTATTTGTATCTGTTGACCTATGAGAAAGCATTGCAAATCTCACAAGTTGGCTCAGCAGGTATACTACCATACCCGTAATGAACATCTCGCTTAGAAGCAGGCCCCTTGGAGGAGAGACACTGATCAGGTAAGTAGTTAAAGTATGCTGAATTGCAGACTCTCTCCCAAAACAAACCTAGAGACTTTAAGGTAGGTCAGGTGCTGGCCCAAGAACATCACAAATGTGTTCAAATAAGCAGCCTGAGCCCTACAATTCTGAAGTTTTATCAACTAATGACAATCCCTCCTTGGGCAAGGACAGACTTGTCATGTCTGGGATCACTTCAAAGCCTGAACGTAGTCCCCAAGGTAAGAACCAACCAAAAGGGACCCCTACAGCTAAATGCTAAGTTCAGTTAGGGCTGCAACTCTTTCTGTTTAGATACAGATTAGTTAGAAGTGGTGCAGCTCCCTAGTGTGGATGCACTTATAAGCACCTTTATACCAGTATAATTATGTCTACATTACAGGGTTGTGCTGGTTTAACTATAGCCGTTCAGAAACCAATATAGTTAAAGCAATCCAGACGTGTTTAGACTAGACTTTACAACTAGCTGAGGCCAGATATACATTAGAAACATTTGCTGGTACTGTATAATATCACTCTCTGACATGTTTTTATAATGACAAAAAGCCTTAGTAGAGACAGTTATACTGGTAAAGTCTTTTTGCAGTTTAGCTTATTTAATTTGGGGAACTGCTACAAGCTATACCAACAAAAGCACAGAACTCCATCTCCTAGAGGGCTTTGCTAGTACAGCTACCAGCAAGCCCTTTCTGGTGTAGGATCAGCTTGGGGCAGGGGTACCCCCAGGAAGTTTTCACATGCTATCCACAACTGAACCACTGTCACTTCAACTCAGCACAGAGCCCCTCAGGTTTGGCCTAGCTCTCCTTCTCTAGTGATAGAGGGGCTGCCTGACCAAGTTTCCCTCAGTGGCATTGTGACACCAGGTTGCAATGCCACTCTGTTTGGAGGCTCTCTTAAAGGGGGGGGGGGGGGGGGGCAGGGAAAACTGTCATTTAGCATGCTCCCCCCCCACCACTTCAAGGAGACTCTGCTTCAGCCAATGCAGGCACCACTGGCCTTAGGGGATGTCTGCACTTGTCAGGATCCCAAAAAGGGCAGTCAGGGCTGAGGGTCAGAGCAAGGGCAAACCTGAGACTGGAGTAGCAGAGGAGTTCAGAGTCCAGTTCCAGGCCAGGGTTGCTACCAAGGTCAGAGTCTGAGTCAGGAGGCAAAGTCCAAATCAAACCAAGGTCAAGCCAGGAATCCAGGTGTAAGAACAGTCATGGCAACTATTCACCCTGGCTTATCCCTAAATTCATATGACTAACTTGCTCTGTCTTCAACTCCCACTCAGATCAACCTCATTTTGTGTTATCCCACTATATCTGTGTCCCTCTGTTGCTGGCCTCTTAGCACACACCCCTACACAGGAATTTTAGGAGGGTTAGTGAAATTATTTCTGGTGGGAGCCTTCTACCCCCAAATATAATGTACTGGGTTTAGATTAAAAAGAGCCTCACAGGAAGGACAGAATTTTCACTGCCGTCACCAGCCACCTCTTCTGTTGCAGGAGGAGGGGAGCCCAGCTGTTTGTGATGCGATCCATGAATAGTTGCCAAAAGCTGACAGCTGGGGACCTCTGGAAGGTTGCTTTGTATATATCCAATTTTAGGTTCTCGCCACTCCCCCTGTTATTTAGCTACTGTAGTTGCCAACAACATTAATGTACGTGCTCAGAGGGGCCATTCCATCCTTTCCCCCAGCCATGCAGGAATCCGGGACAGCTGGCAGTAAAATGACAAGCAAGGGAGCATAGATTCACTTAAAACAACCACATCCTAAAAGATGCCTTCATTTGCTTTTTTCCCCCTCTTTCTTTATTCCCCCTTTTTGACTTCCAATTCATTCCATCCAATCCTGTAGCACTTTCTCTCCCCTCTCCCCCCGACCAGCGCTGGATTATCGCCGGGGCATTAGGAGCTGCAGCCCAGGGCCTTGGGCTAAGGGGGGCCCTGCAAAAATAGGGGTTGTCAACCTATCAGAGGTGGCATGCCAAGTCTTCCTGATTCTCCCCGCCCTCCTCCCATGTGCTGTGGGCCCAATGCCCTGGCGAGGAGCCGCTCCTGGCCCCAAGCACAGCCCAGCACCTAGGTTGTAGCAGCTTCCCCCTTCTCCCCTGCCCCCTCCCATGTGATGTGGGCCCAGCACCCTGACTAGGAGCGGCTCCAAGTAGTACTGTGCAGCAGCTGCTCCCTCCTCGTGGCCCCGCCCCTTTTCCCCCTGCCCCACTCCCACGTGATGTGGGCCCAGCACCTGGCCAGGAGCCACTCCTGGCCCCAAGCAGTGCTGTGCAGCGGCCGCTCCCCCCCCTCCCAGCCCTGCCCCTTCTCCTGCTCCTCTTTCACGTGACATGGGCCCAGCGTGAGTGCCACTCAAAATCATCTCGTGGCATGCATGCCATAAGTTGCCGACTCCTGTTCTACATGTTTTAAGACTGAACTGTAACCACAGAACGGCTTTCTGTTAATTAAAAGGCAAAGTTAGTGTAGTGTTAATAGCCTTGATGCCATAATTGTGATCATTTTGTATTAAATTAGGAAAAAGACTTGTATACAGGGGCCCCACAAAATCTAATAGTCCCAGACCCACAGGAGAGTTAATCTGGCCCTGCCCCCTGCCTCTTATTTGTGCTGTGGTCATAGTTGATAGTTGTGGGGAAAGTGGTGTAACTCCTCCAAGATCCATCTGCAAAATTAGGTCTGCTCATCTGTGACACCAACAGAAGATGACTCATTATACTGCGCAGATGATTATGATCCCATGTGGTCTCTGGGTTCCTTAAGCTTGGCTTCCAGCTTGGTGTGGATTCAATATACTTCCCTTTTTCTTGATGGGGTGGGGTGGAAATAAAAGATATTTCCCAAACAGCCCACTCACTTGCGCTACCAAAATGAGAAATCACTCACAGTAAATTGTGCAAGTCTGTGACCCTCCCTCTCCTTTCTGACCTAAGGAATGAAGCTGTCAACAACATTCACAATTAGATTATCACTGGGCATCTGAGCCTTAACGAAATGAATGGGGCAGTTCACACATCCCTGGGCTATTGTTCCAGGATCTCTACAGTCTTATCTCTGGGTCTGGATTATGAACACTTGGTTCATTCACATTTCATATCATAACAGCTGGAGACTCTCCTGTTCTTTGTCTGTAGAACAAGACAGTAGCGTATGTGAGGTGTTTTTTTGGTGTATAGGCACATACCGGCTCTGAGTCCTGCCTTTTTGTCTATGGGTTCAATTTCATCTCTTGTTTCTCATCTCCTTTCCTGTCTTTCATCTTCACAACCACTTGCTGTTCAGGCCCTGGCTCTCTCCTATATTATATTGCATTTTTCTCTTTCAATTTGCTCCCTCTTCTCTTCGCCCCTGCTACTTCTGTATTCCACAGTCTCACTACACTAATCCCTTTTCTTTCCCGCCCTCCCCCCTGCAACTTTCCTTTGGGGGGGGGTGGTCTCCATTTCTCTTTCACAGAGATTCACCCCAAAGAAGGCTGCTGACAAAGAGAGACAGGACCCCTCCTATTCTGGCTCCCTCTTCCACAAACCACTAACAGCAAATAACTCTCTCAGATGCAAGAAGACAGCCAGTAGTGGGCAAGGAATTTGTTGTATTGTAGACATCATTGGTTAATCCTCAGGGTCATGAAGCAACCCCACAGCCATGAATCAGTCAGGAGCCTCCATAATAACTGGAAACCTACAGCCAGGTAGGCCCTGTGGCTGGTCCCTGTGGCACAGGTATGCATTTGTGGGTCCAAAGGCTGTACCCAGGTAGCTACGGTAGTGGAGGTGGGGGCAGAAGGGAATGGAAGTAGCTAACAAGGAAAGAAAGAAAAAAAATCAGACAAGCTTCGATTTGTTTCTAGTGATAGGTAGAGCTGAATTGAATTTTAGTTAAATTGGGATAAAAATAACATGAGGGGACTTCGGGTTTGGGTAAGTATTTGTAATTACAGGGTAGGGAGTAAAAACGAGAGTCCTGTAGCACCTTAAAGACTAGATGCATAACTCATACTAAATTGTAGCAGGTTCATTAAAGACAGGCTGGATCTCTGGAATTCAGGAAAATTAAATTCAGTGGAAGAGGAGAAAGAAGGCCATTTATTGAAATGTTACCTGAAATGAAATTCTGTCTCCTTCCTCAATTGCACTGGTTACTAAAAATTTAATCTCTTCTTTCACTTGAAGAGAAGTATCACTGACACCTAAGGGAAGCAGAGGGGAAGGGATGGATATGTCTGAGAGCTATGCATTTCTCAAGTGTCAGAACAACAGTTGTTTACCGTAAGACACCAACACACATGATACTTAATTTCTGGTATCCTCTGTATAGTATGTACTGGGCCAAATTCTCTACTAGCATAACTCCACTATTGTCTTAAGTTTCACTGACAAAGTAATATATTAAAACAAAGCAAACTGGGCCAGTTTAATGGAAGTGGAATAAAATCAAAAGAACTGGTAAAAATTGGCCAATCCATAAATAACTGCACAATCCAGTATGATTTAAAGATACAAATATTGGTTAATTATTTAGGTAGCTCAGGTTACAGAAAGCTTTGTTTCTGTATTTGTCTAAATTAAATGAAAAGGTACCAGGAGTTGAAGTGAAGAGTCAGAGGGCCAAGTTCTCTTCTGGCATAACTCCAGCACTGTGTGTATTTATACTGAATGTGGCAACTTGTTCAATAATATAAAAACTTAATCTGAAATAACTTTGAAATATAAAACTAACACAGCACACTTTAAATAGATTAAAAATGGACTAATTGATAGGTCTCAAAATGTAATTGTAAACAGAGAATCATCATAGAGTGTGTGTTTTTCTACTTGTGCACCACAGGAATTGACTCTTGGCCTTCTGCTATTTAACATTTTTGTCAATGACCTGGAAGAAAACATGAAATCATCACTTAAAAGTTTGCGATACAAAAAATTGGGGGAGTGATAAATAACAAAGAGGACTGGTCACTGATGCAGAACGATCTGAATTGCTTGGTATACTGAGCCAACAATATGTATTTTAATGCAACTAAGTATAAATGGATACATCTGGGAACAAAGAATGCAGGCTATACTTATGGGACAAGAAACTATCCTAGAAAGCAGTGATTCTGAAAAAGATTTGGAGTCATGGCAGATAAACAACTGAACATGAGTTCCCAATGCAATGCTGTGGTCAAAAGAGCTAATGAGGTCCTGTGATGCATAAAAAAGAGACTCTCAAGGATGAATAGAGAGGTTATTTTACCTCTGTATTTGGAACTGATGTGACCACTGCTGGAATGCTGTGCCCAGTTCTGGTGCCAACAATTCAAGAAGGAAGTTGAAAATTGGAGAGGGTTCAGAAAAGAGCTACACGAATGACTAAAGGATTGAAAAACATGCCTTCTAGTGATAGACTCAGGAATCTATTCATCTTAACAAAAAGAGGTTAAGGGGTGACTTGATTACAGCCCCTAAGTACCTACGTGGGGAATAAATATTTAATACTAGGCTCTTCAATCTAGCAGAGAAAGCTGTAACCTGATCCAATGGCTGGAATCTGAAGCTAGACTAATTCAGACTAGAAACAAGGTATAAATTATTAAACAGTGAAAATAATTAACCATTGGACCAATCTACCAAGGGTTGTGGTATGGATTCTCCATCACTAGCAATTTTTAAATCAAAATTGGATGTTTTTCTAAAAGTTATGCCCTAGAAATTATTTTGGGAAAGTTCTATAGCCTGTGTAATACAGGAGACCAAATTAGTTGATCATAATTGTTCCTTCTGGCCTTGGACTCTATGAATTGATGAGTATTCTCAGCCCACCCCTCTGTAGTTGGAGCACAGCTGTTACAGGCCCCGGTTTAATAAATTACTTTAGCACATGCCTGCAGTTAGGTACATATTTAAATACCTTCCTGTATGGGGCCATAATGTTGTGTTTCTGTCAGAGCTGTGAGAAGTGAATTCTTCTTTCCTAGGGTGACAGGAAACCCCAAATCATTTCTGCACATACATATTGGGTAGCTCCAAGTGACAGAAAATAAGTGGATTTTCTTCCTAGTGTACACTAATGAGAAACACAGATATGGATACATAAAAGAGAGGAAATTGTTCTACGAGGACCCTTCCCCTCCAGTGCTGTTCAGATCTCAAACATCATCTACATCTTTTGTCTGTCAGGGAATATAAGGGTAAAAAACAATGGGATCAGCCATGTAAATTGAGGTACTTAATTACTATCATTACTATCCAATGTCTCTCGCTCCTCCTACACGGTCTCCTCACCCCCCACCCCACCCCAATTCTGAATACCGTAGATTGGTACACAAATCTAATCCAAATCAGGGACCAGATTAATCTGTATCTCCATTGCCCCATTCCAGTAATGCAAAGCAGCTGTAAACGCAACTGAATTGGCCAATTAAACCAATTTAATAGCTCTGTGTATCACCAGAGCAGCATGAGCATACCCATGAATCTTGCCACAGTGATTTATTAATGCCTCTAATACATTCTCATTCACTTCCCCATAAGAAGCTGTGCATCCACATCCTGCAGTTTATTTCACAATTATCTTTGATTAAAAATAAGTGATTTATAAATCTGAGTTTGACGGAGCGGCTAGCACAAACTAAAAGAGGCCTATGTCACCCAAAGTTTGCCTTCTTTATAAATGTGCGCACATGCGCACACATACACACACACTGACCACATGAGTGAAATCTATTTTAGCTGACTTTTTAATAAGTGTAATATTAATATGGGAATGAATATTCTAATGATGATGGTAAATCAATGAGTGTGGTCATTATGAAATAGATGTGTCCAGGAGTTCAAGTGGACTTGTACTGAATCAAATTATAGAAGTGCTGTGATTTCTCTACTGCTAACCTGGAAGGAAGGGATAGAACCTTAACTTCAGTGAAAACAGTTTGGTCAAAGCTACATTCTTGAGACCCAATCCTACAGCTACTACTTCACTATTCAATTAGCAACCTGGAAATGTGGGAACTAATGGCCTATGCCAATGATCCCCAAACTTGAAGAGCTGGATAGCCACTTTGTCACTGATTTGCAAAGAATCACAAACATGTTACAAAGTTTGTGCATCATTAAAATTCAACATTAATCACAGACCATCAAAAGCACAATGAAAATACCATAATACAATTTTTGGGAGATTGCTCAGTAGAACTAGATAAAGAACTGATCATCGATGTGAAAAACACTGAAGTTGTTTCCATTTCACGACCACTTTCTAGTATTTAAATTAGTTATTGAAAATTTTCATTTTCAAACCAAAAACTGGGTTTATTTTTTAAGAGTTTCAATAATTATTTTAAAAATTGCAGAAAACAAAACAAAAAAGTCAATAACAATATTTAATTAAAAGCTGTATGTTTTGAAAAAGACCATTTTCCCCCTCAAAGTAAAACTAACTGTGTGGAAAAACTTCAAAACAGCTTTACTGGTTTAGTGATTGTTTTGTAGATTTGTTGCTGTGTTTCATGCCAGGATGAAGACTGATGCTAGCAACTTCATTTTGCTTATTTACTTCTGTCTTGCATATGGGAGAACACTCCTGTTATCAGCATTCTTCACAGTCTGTCTACACTGCAGGCTTACTGCATGTTGTTGCCCAGATTCCCCTTCCATCCATACTCAGAACCCTTAAATACATGTTTGTGTGCATTGAACCTGAGTTCATATGCTCCACTGGAGGTGTGGGGCAAAGGATACATTGTACTTCAACTCATGCTCCTATCTACCCACTTTGCAGCAAAAGCATGTGTACCTATGTGCAAGCTATTCCCCAATTCCCTATGCCTGTATTTTCCAACCCTTCTACTTACTTGTTTCCCTCTTGCCCTGTATGCAGTGGAAGCTGCCCACCTGTTATATACACTTGGTCAGCAGTTAATCCTTCATTTCCACCCAGCATACTCCATTTTCTGCACAGCTCAGCCCAGCTCTGTTGAACAACAAAACACTCATCACGCAGCATGTGGCTGGCTGGCCAGAGGAGCACTCTAGGGTTCTGGTTAATCTCTGGTGTGAGCACAGCAAGGAGCATGATTTTTGGAGAAACATCTGAAATCTTCATTTCTGAGACCATCTCAAAGAGGCTGGTGGTGGCAGGCAACCACCAGTCTGGTGTGCAGTGGAGGGAGTGCATCAAGATCCTCTACCACAAGGCTTAAGGATGGCAATGGAAGGTCCTGCAACTCCCCATCTACATGCACCTCTTAAAAGTTCAACCAGGTGCTTACCACTACCCCAAACGTGGAGACCACAGTCCTGCATAACGGGCTTCTGAAGGGTGAAGGTTTAATGCTTAGGCTGGAGGGAGATGGAATGTGAGTGGCACCAAAGGAGACCCCAGCAGAAAATGGGGTGGAGTTTTAGGACCAGACCATGGTGCTGGATGGGCTACTGTGTGTCCTGGATTCATTCTCCAAGGACCTCTTGGGGACTGGGCCCTGGGAACAGCCTGGAAAGAGAACAGTGCAGAACCAGAAACCATATCCAGAGCCAGGTATGTGCCACCCACTGTCTTTATTTATGTCATCATGGGGGAAATTGTGGCATAAGTGAGAGGAATTTCCAGCTTATACATTATGGAGAATATTACAGCCAATGGAATGGGTTTAGATTCAGTTGAGGACAGAAGTCACCCCATTTCCTTAGCTCCTCCTTCTTCTCCCACTACATATGATCCAACCTGGATTCTGAACTCATAGTTCATTTTTACTATCTTTGCACTCGTTAGTTTTTTTTAAAAAAACTCAGGATTATAGGCTTAGCAAGTGTGAGTGCATATTTCTGCATATAATGTCCTTTTTGAGACAAACACACTGGTAGAATGATAGTTTTAGGATTAAAATATTGTCCCAGACAGGGTGGCTTATAAATCTCAAGGGCTGTATTAAGTGACAAAATACCCTGTGGATCCCATTGTTTGGCCTCCTGGTCATAGAACCATAGTGTTTGCAGCTGTCTGTCTGGGCTGAGAAGAAGAGGGAAAACAAAACAGCTCTGCCATTGGCAAACCTCTGCATCCTCGTTCAGCATCCTGTTAATGTTCACCCAAGTTTTTCCCCCTTCCTGGGAAATGATGCTTGAGAGTTTTCATGCACGACAAACTCAAGGTGTTTGGCAAAATTCTTGGTTGGATGAACTTTCAACAACCTCACTGGTCACTCACCAGCCTCCATTCCTTGATGGGCTGTTCAGTCACCCGGAGATGAAAGAAAAAAAATCTCCTTTACATAGACAGATGGAATTCCACCAGCATCCTGGAAAGTTTTATCCCTCTTCCACTCTGGGGCTTTCAGAACAGTTATATCTTCCAAGACTTTCACAGACTAAAATAACACTGAAACCAATACTAGTCAGATTGCCCTAGCTCCTCCACCAGCTCCCTCCAAAATTTAATTTTATTTAAAGTGACAAATGCAAAATGCTTATCATGGTGTATCTTTGGTGCGGGTTTGTGGCTAGAAGAAGCTTCTGCATAAGCCAGTGGAATAAAGGCATCACAGGTTGATAAAAATATCAAACTGAGGCCTTGCCATGATGTAAAGTGTGAAGTATATGGAGGGGAGGGGTTCTTAGCAGCGTGTGACAGGTGTCTCCAGTCTGCCATGAACGAACTCCCCTTTGAGTCCTGCTGCCTCTTTCCACAGTTCAGAAGCTGCTACTGAAATGCGATCCAGAGTCTTGCAGAATGTCTATGCTGCCACATAAACAGTTCAGCCAAAAGCAGAACTCGGAGCAGCTCATCCAATAGTTCAGGATCCGTAGCTTGGCCCCAGCTGGAACAGACAGAAGTGAAGAACTTGCAGAGCTGGAAGTGCCTCAGCTAAATGCGCTGGCAGGCTACAATCACCTCCACCCAGGGGTCCAGGAAGGAGAAACATGTTAGCCCAGAATACACCAAGATTCAATTTGTGAAGAGTGTCAAGTTTGCGAGGTGCTAAGAGCTCTAATGCACTTCTCCAGAAATCCGACTGCCACACCTGAATAACTGCAGCACCAGCATAGATATGGGTATAGGTTGTGTCCAGCTCTGTGGTGGAGATGCTCATGAAGCACTTGGTTAGCACAACTGTGAGCCAGGATCCAGGTACAATGCTGTATGGACATATAATCTGCCTGGCTTCACGCAGAGGGTGAGCAGTCTAGAGCAAAAGCAAACAGACACATGAAGTACCACAACAAAGAATATAGTATTGGTAGATCAGCATTGTGAATTCCACAAGAGATGGCTGTGAAGGCCATGTGTCTTGAAAGTCATAGGTTGTGTATCATTGGTCTGGAGACCCAAGGACTCTACAAATGCTCCTAACAAATGGCATTATAAGCATAAATTGTGCTAGAAAAAAAATCTTACACTAATGTAGACAGATTTTATTTGGAAAGGATCCCAGACTTGTAAATCCTTGGTCTCTTTTGAAATAGAAGCCAGAAGTCATAGAAACATATAAGTACAGAGAGAACAAGAGCACTAGATACAGGTAGTTTGGAGGTTTCATATCATTTAGGGCATGATCTGTCTCTAGTTGAAGTCAGTGGGTGTTTTGCCACGGACTAGATAATAGAGGCAATTGGTTGAGCTCATTATTTTTTGTCTGACAATCATCTGGATGTTATCTTATATTAAACAGAATGCCTTTGAACAAAAAACTTATTTGAACTTATTTGGAATAAGTTACTTCTAATTATTCAAAACAGTCTATGCCAGAAAAATTGACCAGACCACCACATCTGAGCACATCAAGTGTGCCAATGAATCAACTTTATTGGAGTTCTTTGGAGAGGAATATTATTTCAAGAGAACCAAAATATATTTGGTATTGCAGCTGCCTCTGAGCTAATGACAAGTGTTGTTGAGGTTGGTGGTCTCTATCTTTCTGAAGCCACTGAATTCAAATATTGAATCACGTGGTGATAATTGATGCTGCACAGGAACTTTCTGTTCTCGCTGTTGAGCTGTTTTCATCACCTCCTTTGCACTGATTTTTGTTGTAATTCTGAGAAAAGCTTGATTTCTACACAGTGAAGCGGCAAGGCTATAATTTGGAAATTTTGCAAGGATGAATTATAAATCCAAAAGAATCTCTTGCTAGCTAAAATGAAAGTTCATATAAGGTAGCAAGTACAGCTGCAAGAGCTTGTAAACTTCCCTGGTAGGTAAGCTCTAAGCCTAAAGAGCTAAAATAAATAGGAAAGGAACTTTAAACCAAGAAAATGAGAGTGGATGAATAATACAAATGAGCATTGCTTGACATTTTATTGCACAAGGAGTTTTCTTCATCAAAAATGTCCTTTTCCTGAAAATGAAGCTTTTCATGAAGGTTTGTTGACATGATGTAAGTTCTAATCATTATTTTATAGCTAACATTATTATCAAACTTATCAAGATTTTTTATTTTCCAAAAGATGCCTTTTTCCTGTTGAAAAAAACACTATTTTTAGGACGTGGACCACTTCAGAAAAAGCTTTCATTAAAAAAAAAAAAAGTCTCTCTCTCTCTCTCTCTCTTATCTGAAACTATGTAAAATGGAAACAGCTTGGACATCTTGTGAATTTATTTTCCTGTTCTCTCACCAGTTCCAGTATAAACATGGGATCTTAAACCAATGATGTGCGGGAGGTGGTTTGTCTGGGACTCATGGAATCTTCTATTAAAATTTTGCCACTAGGATTAAAAATCCAGCATCAGTCTTCTACTGGGGATAACGGATGCAGACACTCAGAGTATGTCTACACTGCAGCTGGTACCGAGCTTCCCAGCCCATGTAGACAAACTCATACTAGGGAGACTCAAACTAGTGTATTACATAGCAATGTGGACATTCCAACGAGGACAGAAGCTCAGGATCTCAATCAGAGCCCAAGCTCCATCCTGAGTTAGAACATCCACATTGTTATTTTTAGCACATTAGTTTGAGTCCCGCTAGGGCTCATCTGTCTCCCTGGGCTGGAAAGCTCATGTCCGACTGTAGTGTAGACATAGCCAGTGTTAAAACTCTTTTTCCTGCCACTATGAAGCACTGTTATAGATGTTATTTCTATATTATTATTACCATAGCACCTAGGAGCCCTAATTATGCATCATTATACTAGGTGCTATACAAACATAGCTGGTGCCTTTCTGTTGGCCCTGAAGCTCCTAGTCATCTTTGGTGTCTTCCTACAGCACAGCAGGTGGGGAGGGGCTACCAGAGAGGAAGTACCAAGTGTGACAGGCTCAGGACCCCCTAGTCTCTCAGCTTCAACCCACTAATGAGGGGTAGTTTAAGGACTTCACAGAGCATGGGAAAGCAACATGATAAGGTACAGAAATCCTAAAGGGAAAGATTCAGAGGGAGAACAAAGACCACCTGATGGGAGCAAGAAGAAATCCCATGCTGGAGGGATTCCAGAGAGAAGGGGCTGGATGAACTCCTTTAGTCCATAGAAAAGGAAAATACATCCATATTGATCCTGTTGGACCTCTCAGCAGCACTTGATACCACTTATGTATTCTTCTTCTGCCTCTAAGAAATTAGAAGGGTGAATGGAAATGCCTTGAAATGTCTGCAGCAGAACACAGATCACTCCTTAAGTAGGGCCATTGCTCTACTTTTATCATGAGTCTTGCCATATTTCTTGTTTCTTTTTTAAAGCCCAAGCCCCTGGAGTTACATGAGAATCTTGGCTTTCATTTTAAAACGTTTGTAGCCTCATGGTTGTGGAAAAAAGCTTGAAAACATGAACCCTAAAGACGACAAATGAAAAGAAACCAACACATCTTCTTGTTGCCAAGGGATGCTGTGAAGGTCAAAACTACAACAGGGTTCAAAAGAGAACTAGACAAGTCCATGTAGGATAGATCCATCAATAGATATTAGCCAAGATGGTCAGGGATGCAACCCCATGCTCCAGGCATCCTTAGCCTCTGACTGCCAGCAGCTGGGCATGGATGACAGGGGACTGATCACTCCATGATTGCCTGTTCTGTTCATTCCTGCTGAAGCACTTGATATTGGCCAATCAGAAGACAGGATACTTGGCTAGATGGACCATTGATCTGACCCAGTATGGTCATTCTTATGCTCAACAGGTGTTTTCAAATGTCTCATGACTTTGACGCCAGATTCATAATTGTGGAATGCTTGAGATTGATAATACTGCGCTATGGGTAATAGTTCCTTCACCTCCAAAGCACAGTAGTGTTGGCCGGACTGTGAAGTGTGGCAAAGTCCCATCCCTGAGCATGCTCCCCATTGACACTCAGTTCCCTGCTAGTTCTCCCAATAACATGGTCACAGCTCAGAGTACTTAAAGTAAAGTTCTCCTTCCTAGGGCTTCATTTATTAAATCTGTAGGAAATGGAGTCTATCTGGGGTCTTTCAAGCCCAAGCCATTCCCTCCTAGAGTTTTTAACCTGCAAGCCAGACTTTCAGGTTCATTGTTCCCCCTCCACTTACCTGTGAGCCAGAGAGCTCTGTCAGTCCCACCACAACTCCTAGTCTCTCTGGAGAGTCATATTCCCGAAGTCTCCTCCTGTCCTGATCCCTGGACTCTCAGCTTTAGCTACCCTCTGGTTAAGGGGTTTCACAGCCTTCCTTCCTACGCTGTTTTGATTCAAGCAAACATTCTCCTTTTCAAGCTGACTGTCCTGTCTCTTCCCCAGAAAAACTGTTTGTTTTTTAAAAATCAGGAGCTACCATCTGGCCCCCATTCACCAGCTTGTCTGCTGTTCCCTTAAACACCTGTTCTTTAAAGGAGCCATGTCATGGAACAAGGTGGGCTGGCTCTAAGAGCCCCCATTCTTTGAAAGGGGCCGGACAACCCTGCTACATGAAGTAATAGTTTTAGTAACAATATTTGAGTGACTAATTTCAGATACTCTAGGCCTGACTTCAGAGGTGATGGTTCAATGGGAGCTATGGGTGCTCAACACCCTTGAAAAATCAGGTCTCAAGTTTGCCATGTAAAAATGGAGGGACCAAAATTTACTCAGCACTTAAAGATTTAGGCTCATGCTTTCTGATCACTAGCTGCAAGGTGAGAAGGGAAGAATGAGCAAAATTCTGCAGCCCTACCCTTCAATAGGAGTGATGTTTTATTCAAGGACCGAGTGGAGACTTCATTGGGACTATTTCATGAGTATAAAGTAACTGCAAGCTGCAATATTTTGACCTATGTTTGTCATTTGATGCTGCAAGGAGAAACAGACTGGTAGTACCTGCTCAGCAACGTGGTAAAATGATTAAATGTATCTGTGACTGTGAAACTTTGCTCAAAGGTGCATCCTCCTTCCAGGAGATGGGAACGTCCCTCTTCCTGATGAGAATTGTAATCTTGGGGTCTGAGAGAAAGAACACAATCTAAACAGATGTGAATAGGTGAGGGCAAGAGACTGTGTGTCTTGACAGGAGTATAGAGGGGTGGTGTGAATATGGAGATGGTGGGGAAATCTTATGACAAGGGTGTGCTGAAGCAGTCTGTAGGGAGACAGTAGGAGCAATCTGCAAGGATTGTGCAAGGGGAAGGCAAGAGGTATTGTGTGCGTCTTCAGAGACAGTGGTTGGAGATGGTGGGTGTACATGTGAGAGAGAGGTGCTCAAAGCACAGTATAAAGACAGAGGAGCAATTGTGCAACCAATATGATGGAGAAGTTGAGACAGAGGCACTTTCCACTCCAGGGTCTGAAATATGAATGAAAATGTCACACTTTCAGGGTTATCTGCACCTTTGACTCCCCCTCTTTGTTTTTCTCGAGACCACCCACTTAAAGGTTTCAGGTTCCATCACCTCTCTCAGGTGGAGACCTGCCTCTCTCTCCCTTGAGACCAGGGGCTTTGGCTGGCAGTGCGTCTGCTCTTCAATGTGATTTCCCCAGCAGGTCTGATCAAGGTCCAGCACCTGTGGTTAAATTTTCTCCACCAGTTATCAACCAGCCTTCACAAAGTACATTTATTCTTAGGGTAAAAGTACTACAGAGAAATATTTTTAAAAACCCAATAAATGTTCCTATACACATGCTAAAAGCTTACCAAAGGTCACACCATCAGTCTTATGGGGTCTACTAAACCCAAGTCTTTCCAACCCTTCCATAAGTGTTGGGCCTCCCCACCCCTTGGATGGAAGGTCTTCTCTATTTGCTGGACCAGAAGGAAGGCCCTGTGTCACTTTAAACTCAGCTTTTTTATACCAAAATCCCTTTCTTTGTCTGTTGTCTCTGAAAACTCAGTTTGAATAGAATACGCAAGACTCCCCAAGGGGTGGCACCTTGCTGGATGTGTTTACAATTTCAGCCACTAGCCTTAATCACTCCCCACAGTTTTTTGATTTTGGAAGAGCTGTGGTAACTGCCCCCTTTGGAGTTGCCTACAATACCTGGCCCGCCACGATACATAAAGGAATCATACAACATGGTCTCTTAAAGATAAGGCAAGTGATGGTTGCAATATCTGTAACATCTCCCTCATCAAGAAGCCAATATTAGCAAAGGTGGCTGTCTGGCACTCTAGGGGAACTCATTGACTTATTTCTTGCACAAAGCATCAGCAACCAAATTTGCATTCAATTTGACATGAATCATTTCCGTACCATAATCTTGGAGCCCCAGGCCCCATCATAGCAACTTGGCTTTAGTCCCTTTTATTTCATGTAGCCGGATAAGTGGTCAATATATATCATGAACTGTCATAAAAAAAAATAAGGCTATAATATGCTGCGAGGCCATGTGATGGCCAAATTTTCTTTTTCAGTTGTAGCATAGTGTCTTTCTCAGGGAAGTGATTTTCTGCTCAGGTACACTATGGCAGTGGTTCTCACAACAATTTTTTGGTGGCCTCAGAGTGCGAGGTGTGAGTGGATGAATTCAAGGAAGCAGGCGGTCAGGCGGACCTAGGAGGCAATCGAGTGGCTGGCAGGGAGGAAAGGGGGAGCGAGTGCTGGAAAGGCAGGGAGGGAAGGGGGTGGGAGTCGGGACCCCAGGCACTGGCAGACAGCCAGTGGCTGGCAGGGAGGGGTGCAGACCCCGAGGCAGATGAGGGGGTGGAGGGGGGTCACTTACCCCTCCCTTCCCAGCTGATCAGGGCTGCACAGAAACCCCCTGGTGGCTGCATTTGAGAACTGTTCCACTATGCACTTTTTATCATTTTGTATCAGCACAACCCCACACTCTATGTTAGAGCATCTGTGAATACCATAAAAGGCTTGTCAAAGTCTGTGCTTACCAAAACTGGGTCTGTACTTATGGCTTCCTTCAGTTTGCAGAAGGCCCAATGACACTGTTTGGACCAGATGACCTTGTCTGGCTTACTCTTTTTATGTAGCTCGGTAATGGGAGAAGTCAGACTACTGCAGTAGGGATCAATCGCCGATAATACTCTGACATCCCAATTAAGGATTGCACCTGTTTTCTTGTCTGGGTAATGGGATAATTCTTAATTGCCTCCACTTTTGCAGACTCTGGTTTGATGCAGTCCCTCTCCGCTCTAAGGCCGAGATAGCCCACTTCTGTCACTGCTACCTTGCCTTTCTCCATTATACAGTCTGGCCCACTGTGAAGCACCCTCCTTATGTGGCTCACACACTTTTTCCAAGTCTGACTGAAGAAACAAATATCATCTACAGATACCAGAGCAAGCTTCTCCATCCTGTCCAATAACCAATCGACCAGCCGATTGAAGGTAGCTGGAGCTCCCTTGAAGCCAAATGGAACTCAAAGAGCCCCACTGGGATGATAAATACCAATTTGAGTTTGGTATCTGAATCCAAAGGCACCTGCCAATCACATATAATGAGGTCAACTGTGGTCAGGAACTGGGCTCGCTCAACTTGTCCAGTATCTCATGTGCTCTAGGCACAGGGTATGTATTAGACATTGTGAAAGTATTGAGCTTTCTATAAATATACACAAAATCTGATTGATTCATCCTTCTTGGGTACCAATACAACAGGAGATGCTCATGGGCTATTTGACCATTGGATTGCCCCTAACTCCAGAATGTCAGGGATTTCTCTCTCCAGGCTCTGAGGTGTTGCCCCAGTAATCCTGTAGGGTAAACTTTTTAATCAGCACCTTGGGTCCCATCTTCACGAGAAGGACAACAAGCAAGTGTGATGTCCCAGCTCTCAAACTCATGCCTGTGAGTTCCTAGGCAGGGAACCCAATGTCATCCAATGTCTGCTGAAACCTGTTGGGCCAAGTCACTAGCAAGACTATAGCCTCAGCCAATGCACCACCCATGGGAGCCCTGACTGGCGGATCGCCCAGCTCCACGCATTAGTCCAGCCATGATATTTAAGCCGGAAGGAGGTACAACAAGTTGTCTGTGCAATTAGATGATTCCCTGCTACTACTGCATTGGACCCTGCTTCCTACTTTCTGCACCCAACCCTGTTCCTGATTCCTGCTTTGCTCCTACCTTGGTCCTGCCTTCGCTCCTAGTTCCCATCTCTGTTACTGATCCTTGCCTCTTCTCCAGTTCCTGTCCTCATGCCTTGCTTCTGACCATTGGTTACCAGTCCTGGCTCTAACTTCTGACTCTGCCTCTGGCTTGATCCTTGGCTCTAGCATTTGGTAACTGACCCCAAGTCTGACCCTCAATCCATTACATCAGTAGGAAAGTATGGTCATGAGGAAGAAGGTCTGCTTTATGTTAACTCCTAAATGGCATAATGCAATAGTGCACAAGCTAACATTTTACAATTGAATATCCAGGCACTAAGAAGTGTTCTCTTTTCATTTGCTCCTTTTTAACATTTAATCAAAAGAGATTCCTGTTTGTTACCACTATGGTAGTTTACTTTCCAATCAACATTCAACAGAGCTCTTAGAAAGAGGCTCTTAGCAATCTCTATCTTCTCAGGTTAGTTGCAGATGGCTTTTCATGACAATATTTTTTTCTAACTCCCAAAGGTTTCTCAGATAAAAACATCCATCTCCATACATCCCTCACACCACATATTTACAAGCTGGCGGCTCCTTCACAGAGCCGTGAGTACATGAGTGTACTTGGCACAGTTCACCACTCTTGTTGAGGTTCTGGCTTCACTTTTCCCCACACCTGTTCCTTTATGCACATTCCATCCTTGCCTCCATAAAGTCGCGAGACCTCCTCGTCAACCTCCTCCTAGCGCTGGCTAAAGTAGCTATCTACAACGCCAGGGAGAGGAGATTGGCTGAGGGGTTGGCCTGCGACTATGGGACCTATTTCTGTTCCTCTATCCGTTCATGCATCCAGACAGAGTTTCTCTGGGCAGCATCCTTCTGGGAGCAATGGGTACTGTCCGGGGTTCTCTGCTCGGTGTCCCCTTTTGGTTCCCTCCATTTGACCCTTTGACCCCCATGCCCGTTCTTGTTTTTTCATTAGTTTTTCATTAGTTGTCCCCTGCAATTAGTTGAGTCCCGGGTCCAGTGACTCATCCCCTTAGGCTGGGGGAGGGGCTTTAGCAGTGGGCAGGCTTGTGCCACTTCCCAAAACCCAAACAGTACCACATATTTACATCTATTACCCATCACTGTTCCTTTCTCTGCTCCAATAATAAAGAATATGCCAGAAAAGATCACACTGCTGCCCTGACTTTTGAGCTTAATTGCTATTTTTCTACACTTAATGAAATCTAATCTTTAAATCCTTTGACCTTCTACTTTTAATGTCATTTGTCTTTAAACAGATGGCTACAATCAACTTCTTATCAGCATCCCAGAAATTCTATCAATTTTGTCCATTAAGTCTCTAAATGCATTTCCCTAGGTAAACTGACTACTGTCTCCTTTGCTGGATGACTCCTACAGACTCTGCTGCTACTGTGACTCATCCACGTCTCTCCCCACATACTGGCTCCTGCCTTCTTTATTATTGCACTGAGCTGCAGGTTATCCATTGTTCTCAGTCACAGATGTTTTTGTGTAAGAGTGGCAAATACTCAGCATCTTAAGGCCCCTCTGATGTTTTATGATTGAAAATGACTATTGGTATAATTGCTGCTACCACTGGTATATATTTGCAACAACTGTTATACAAAGTATATCATGTAAGGTGTCAGTGGAAAAATTACAAGCTTTCAAATATGATTATCCTGGTTAAATCAATGTAACATCTTGGTATCTAAAATTATGAATATTGGCTATGTACTTGTATTTTATACATGTGTTGTCTTCCTGGATAGCACCCACCAGATGAGATTTACATCAAGGCCAGACAGCTATTTGTTGATGGCCCATTAAGGACACTTCACCCTAACAATGGGCCATAGAAGAAACTCATCCTGCCCAGTAGGTCTTCCTGTAGATGCCTCAGACCCCAAGGGACCAATGACCACCCTCTATTAGTCAGCAAGACATATAAGGACTTCATCTTGGGCCAGTAACTTTCCACAAACAGGGGCTCTGGACTTTGTTTGGGCAGTAAATGTCCACACATATGGCAAAAGATATAAAAAGGCACTTGAGACATCTCCATTTTGGTCTTCATTTCCTGCTTTATTTCCTTGGATTGGATTACTATCAAGGAAGCTCTAAACAAGGATTGATGACCCCCAATCTGTTTGAGTGATTCCAGAGAGACTTTTGCAAACTAGCAGTTTATTCCATCTCTGCTACAATCTGATGGTTCCTTTCACCATTCAATATCTCTCATCTTTTCTTTCTTCCCATAAATCTGAGTTATATATTGACCTGCTTAAGTGGCTGATCCCTTGGGATTAGACGGACCCTATATCTGATTAAACTGGTTTTCAGTAACCACTCATCATAAAGTCCAGTATCTGGGTTGTAAGTCAAGATCTGGAACGCCTACAGAGACTGTATATTTGACTTCTTGTTAACCAGTGTGGTGAGACAGAAGTTCACTTTTGTTACTGCCTTGGTATAATCAAAGGATGGAATAACCCCCAGTTTGGGGTGAGCCTGCCCTGTTTCTCAATAGGCTGTCCTGAATGTGGCATCCTCAGCTGTGACACCAACCCACCTAGCAAATAAACCACATTCAGCCACTGGCCAGCTGAATGAGTATAAAATTCTGAATCTTTCCACTGATGAGTTGAGATTTCCAACTCAAAACAGTATCGAGTCTTCCCACACCACACATACTACTGCAGGCATTGTGCTACTGGTTGCCAAGTCTCCCGCCCTTTACTTCACTGAACCACCACCACCTATTATTCATAGCCCCTAACTTTGCTACTCTTTAAATGTTAAGAATAATAGCACTCGTTTGTTTCAAGTCTCAAGTCCTTTTAGTTGGGAAGTTAGTCTTCAAAATAAGATCCAAGCTCTAGAGTGGAGAGGATCTAGCTCCCTTAGAACCCTGGGTTATTCATGGTCCTCACCAAAACCACTATTACTGGGTATGGGATCCCCCAGTCCTTGAGGTTAGTCTGGATGAGTTGTGGCTATGGTGGAGGTGCCCACCAACATTGCTACCAAAGACACTGTAGTATATTATAGTAGTCTCTTTAAAATTAGAGGCCTCAAGAAGAGCTTTGTGTAAGCCTGAAAGTGTGTCTCTTTCACCAACAGAAGTTGGTCCAATAAAAGATACTACCTCACTCACCCACTCTCTTTAAACTTAGTCATGCATAATCACCAGAGGGCCTCCCAGTGCAAGGTGCCTTTCACATGAAGCAGACACACCAGTGGTCTGCAGGAGCCACCTTGTTACACATCTAATGAAGAGAGATGTGGTTTAAACTTCTTATTCTTGGTCTGATACTGGTTACTGAAGTACAGAGGCTGCAGCATACTCACAAGGAAACACTCTTAGCTGCTTAGACATACTAGAAAGAATGATGGAGTCAGAAGTGTCCACATTCTGCATGAAGCAAGAAGTGTGTGTTTTTGTCAGGAGCACAGTGGATCAGAAAATGGTGCAAACTGCTACATGCTGACAAGAAAGCGCAATCTATGGACCCGAATGAATCAACAGAAGGTACTGAGACACAGTGAGTGCACAAAAGGGAAACCAAAAGTAAAGCAGTTAAAGTAGACAACCGTAAAATCATAGAAATGTTGGGCTGGAAGGGACCTTGAAAGGTCACCTAGTCCATCCTCCCACACTGAGGTAGGACCATGCCTGGACCATCCTTGACAGATATTTGTCTAACCTCTTCTTTAATAGGCCCCCCTTGGAAGCATATTTCAAAATTTAACCACCTGCATAGTTAGAAAGTTTTTTCTAATATCTAACCTAATGTATTTAAAGAACCTTTTCCTATTGCCTTTTATGTCCCTTGCTAGGTGGATTGCTAATATCTAATATTAATAATATTAAAAATTAATATTTAAATTAATATTACTATTAGATATTAGAGATCCATTAATATTAGATATCCATTAATATTAGAGATTAATATAATAAGAGATCCATTAATATTACTACGATTAATATCTAACCTAAATCTAATCTAACATATTTAAAGAACCTTTTCCTATTGCCTTTTATGTACCTTGCTAGGTGGATCTCATTTTGTGCCTACGCCTTTCTGACTTTTTGCCTACATGCGTGTGCTATTCTTTTGTGCTTCTCCTTAGCAATTTGTCAATGTTTCCACTTTTTGTAGGAATCCTTTTTGATTTTCAGGTCATTAAAGTGCTCTTGATGAAGACATAATGGCCTTTTCCTGTTCTTCCTATCTTTTCTTCACAGTGGGATAGTTTGCAGTTGTGCCTTTAGTATTGTTTCCTTGAGAAACTCCCAGCTCTCCTGAACTCCTTTTCCCTCTTAAATTCTCTTCCCATGGGACTTACCTCATGCAGTTAGCCATTAGTCTGCTTTTTTGAAGTCCACTGTCCTTATTCTGCTGCTCTCACTCCTTCCTTTTCTTAGAATCCTTTCATGATCACTTTCAACCAAATTGCCTTCCACCTTCAGATTCATGACCAAGCCCTTCCTGTTGGTCAGAATCATGTCTGGTTCTTCCCCTCTGTACTCCCTCCATTTTCTGAAACAAGAAATTGTCTCCAATACGTTTCAAGAGTTTACTTCATATTGTTTTGCCATGTATTAATGTATTACTTTTCCATCAGATGTCTCAGTAGTTAAAGTCCCCCATTACTGCTAGGGGAGAACTTAGCACAATCACCTAAGATGTGGGAAACCTGGGTTCAGTTCCCCTCTCTCCAGTAGAGCATAAGAAAAGATTTAAACAAGGGTCTCCTACCTCTCAGGAGAGTGCTCTAAACCACTGATTATTAGATTATTTATCCACTGTGGAACAGCTTCACCAAGAGAAACTGAGGTAGCCCCCCCTCAGAACATCTTATAGCTCAATCATTAGAAAACTTTCCCACGAGGGAGGATTTGAACAGGGATCTCCCTTCTCCCCCTCAAGGAGAGATGGGGAAGTGGGAATTGAAGCAAGATTATCCACATCCCAGGCAAGCGTTCTACCCCTGGGGCCCCATCTCCTTCATTTTGTGTGCAGTGACATAGGTGCCGTATTTATTGCTGCAAGAATCACCTTAGGCATCTAAGCCATCTGACACCAGGTGGCTGCTTCCCATTCATGGATTGCTAAGCAGAGACAGGCAACTCCCTGCAGCCCAGACTTAGGTACCTATCTCCATGAGAGGGGCAGAGCTTTGCACTTATCCCTCTGATCGCCTCTTCCATCGACTAGCTTAGGCAGCTTCCTACCTAAAGGACTTTTGGATCAAGTTCTCAGGCACCTGTCTCTCCCCACACATTGTACAGGGAGCCTAGGCACCTAACCAAGGCTTTGTGGATCACAGTGTTGTTTCTGTGCTTTTCTAGACACTTAAAAATTAAGCACCATGATGCTCAGCATTCTAATACCTAAGTCCCATTATAGATCCTGCCCTTAATGCTTATCCATCTCAGACGCATGTTGTGAGGGTTGGATGGTATTTGGAGAGTGATTTGAAGCACTCCAATAATAAATGTCAAGGACTGTTAAAATTTAATTTAGAGAACAAACAGTACTGAATATTCAAATTTACTCTCTTTTTCATAGTATTTAATGGATTGTCTGAAATAATTTAAGTAACACCTCTAAAAATCCCTCTTTTTGAGGGACTTATTCCATATAAAGATTATTTAAGATCAGAATGATCAAGTCAATGACCACTCATACGTGTTTCCAGTTTGTCATGGCATTTTTCTGGACAATAGTTACCAAGATATTGATTTCACATTTTTACTGCAGAGAAACACTTTAAAAGTACGAATGATGGAGAGCAGCTGCCCTCCACAAGAGGCCCCAGGAAGGAGGAAGAATGAGCTTGTTATACATATCTGTCTCTTTGAAATTGCAAAACCGTCCTTTTGTACAGCAATTCATGTAAGTGGATCGCCAGCACCAATCTCGCTAATGCCATTCAACTTTGACCAGGACCTTAGCCATAAGAGAAAAATTTATGTGGGAGAAGTCTGCCCCCTTCTGGAATGTCCAAATACTGCATGAGTTTATTAATGTTTTCCAAATCTACTTTACTATTGTTTAGCTGTTGACACATTTCTTAGTCAAGGTGCTATTTGAAATAATTACAGTCAGCTAAATGTTGCTTTTTTTGTTTCATTAAGAAAATAAGCAAAAAGTTGTTGTCACTAATAGTTTAGTTATATTAGTTGCTTGGATTGAAAGTTAGTGAACCAATCAAAATCCAAACTGTGGAGAACCCAACAGATCCCTTATGATGGAGCTATAGAAAGACGAAATAGCACCCCTGAGCCATTGGCTGCCCTTTCCACCCAAATCTATGGAAGGCTCTTTGGGGAACCATAGCTAGGGGAATTGGCACTGTCTGCACATTGTCCATTTGCTCACCAAGCTTTGGGTAAATATCTGCCTAAGTTGGTACTGCAGAAGGGGGAGAAGGGGAGAGAACCCTGCTTCACCCTAAGCCTGGACACAGCAGGGTTTTCTGTGAACTAGCGCAATGGGATAAGAGGCAGGAGACCCAGGTTCTATTCCCTAACACTGCAACTGGCCTGCACTTCAATTCTCTGTACCTGTTTCCCCAGCTGTAAAATGGGGATCATAATACAGACCTCCTTTGCAAAGTGCTTTGAGATCTACTGATTAAAGACACTATGTCAGAGCTCAGTGTTGCAATAGCATTTATGTTCAAGTTTATATTGAATGTCTAGATTAGAAGTACTCTGGGACTATCTCTTTATCTGTATTTGTTTAGTGCCCAGTTCCATGGAACCCCAAACCTGATTTGGACTTTGGTCCATTATTGTAATATCAATTTTAATAATAAAATTGTCACAAACAGCCTTAGGGCTGTATTCTGCCTGCCCCTGTTGAAGTCAATGGGGAGTTTGCCATTAACTGCAATGAGAGCAGAGTAGGCCCTACATAGTTTAGTGACTTCGATTTCCACATCACAGTGCATGATTCATGCCAATTATGTTAGCCCTTATGGAAGCTAAATGACAATGATGATGCCGTTCCAAAATGTTTCCCAGGTAATGTAGCTCAGATACGTAATGCTTTAACTTAGGTAACACAGGATGGTGCTACAGGAATAAAACAATCAACAGCCACCACCAGCAAACAGACAATTATGCGCGTGAATTTAAGCCCTTCAATCCGAATGACAACACATCCATGAGAAATGTTGTAATTCCCTGTCTGCCACTATTGCCTCCTCTTCCCAGATTCCTGAAAGACACAACTGTGGAAACACAAAGGATCTCGTGTTCATTGAATTGTGCTGTCTTTCTTAGGTGGTCATGCTATCCACTATGCCCCAGCTTCGTCTATTGTTCTGTCATCTGAATTGTACTGTTCTATTGCACCTTCTTGGGGTGCATTCATTACATGAGAGACTAGATCCTGTCATGCAACACTCAGGCAGGCTTTAGTGCAGCTTTCTGATTTGTTAAGGTATGTAGTGATCTGCACTGTGCAGCCTAGAGATTAAAGCTGAGCTCAGGGCCAGTTTTTCAAGTGCTCTGTCTGCACCCAGACTCTTGAAAGTGCTCAGCATTCAGAATCTCCCACAGTGACATGAATGGCCACATTTTTCAAGAGCACTGAGCAGGTTTGGCGCTGAAGTCTCAAGAGCTGGCCCCTTATTCAAGTGCCTTCATGGGAGCTGACCTGTCTTGATCACCTGGCCCCAGTTGTGATGCTGGGCTCTTGACTATCTGGCCACTTGTACATACAACGTGCTGAAATCTGGAGGTGGAGGTGCTCAGGTATCTGACACGTCTTCATGTGAAAATTCCAGACAATGGAATTCACTGAAGGCCGACCTTGCTTGACCAGGTTGTGCACTTGAAGTCGGGGACTGCCAATGTGAAAGACATCTTTCCCACAGGCCACTTTGCAGCTATTACCCCTTACAGACCTGGGGGCCCCGTTGAATCCTCTTAGACTACAGAAGGAGAAAAAGATGTATTTTAACAAGTGGCATTAGCTATCACATGTTAAAATCCTAGTGTAGACAAGTTGTGGTTTTAACATGTTAGCTGGACACCAGCCTACCCAAAAAGCAAGCTGGTTTTCAACCACACAGAAGTTGCTACAGCCAGGTCCTGGCTCTCACTCCAAACATCGAGGCTGGATTCCAACCAAAACTCAAGACCTGTAGCACTTTCATTGATCTGTCAGCGACATATGACACAGTCTGGAAGGATGGTCTGTTCCTGAAACTGGCCAAAGTGATCCCCTGTGTGGAGAGTCTCGGGCTGCTGAACACCATGCTTAGCAGATATACTTCAGAGGTCCAAACCAGCAAGCCAGGCACTTTGTATAATGGGCTACCACAAGGCTCTGTACTTGCTCTGACACTCTTCAATGTATACACGACTGATATCCCTGAAACGATAGTGCAGAAGTTTGCAGAGGCAGAGGATTTGGCACTCAGAATCTGGCCTCTAGCTTGTGTGTGTGCGTGTGTGTGTGTGTGTGTGTGTGAGAGAGAGAGAGAGACCCTTGCAAGTGACCTTAAGATTATAGGGGAATACTTCTAAAAGTGGCAGCTGAGACCAAATCTGAGCAAATCAATACTCTCTATGTTCCACCTTCACAATAGAATTCCACCAAACACTCTAACTGTCATGTTCTGTGGTGAAATTGGGTGTTATGACCTGAAGCCAACATGTCTCGGTGTCATTCTTGTTGTTTTTAAACATGTCTGCTAGTGTGTTTTAAAACCCTGGTGTCAAAATACAATTGCCGTCTACATGTGTTCATGTGACATGCACTTTAGAGGATTTAAACACACCACCTTTTAAATTAGTCTAGACATACTCTTAGCTGCAGTGGGTCATAGCAGCAGCCAGCCCCTCTTTTGGCCTGATTGTGGCCCTCAAACGCTTCTCACATGTATGGAAGAGACCCCCCTGCAATGCTGAATGCTCCCTGCATGAGTCCAAGGTAACCTGACACCTCTCCACACAGAGGAACTACTCTGGTTCCACTGCAAATCAGCACATCAGGCCTCAGGTGCCTGAAGTTGTTCACTCAAAAATGGAGGCATCCACATATGGTGAACACTCAAAACTTCAGATTGTACAGCAGTGGTGTTCCATGGTTCTCTGGTGCCCGGGAGGCCAATACATGTATTTGCACCCCATTGGCGACAGTGCCCCGTGGGGGGGAGGGTGTCTGTGGGCCCGTTTCCCGCTCTCCCCCAACCCACCCCCCGCTGTGGGAGTGGCGGGGGTGGCGGCAGTGTCGTACTGAGGGGGCCATGCAGCCGGGCGCTGGCCTCGGGGTAGGGCTCTGGCTGGGACCTTCTCCTCAGAACCGACCCCTGCTGATAATCCCAGCAGCTGCACCAGCCCAGCCAGTGGCTCCTTTGTTGCGCCCAGTGTGGGGGCAGAGAGGACAGGAGGCAGAGGGACTGGTCACAAACTCTGCTGGACAGAGTTTTTGGCATTACAACCGTATCACTAAAAAAGCCTGCTGTGATCATGACTCACCCTGCTTCAGTTTCCCTCCAGGTCAGCAGTGGTCAGTAGCCACCTTCAATAGGGTACTGTACTGTGGTGACTTAGCCCTCCAGCAAAGTCACCCCAAAGCTCCACCCCTTCCAGGGTACCAAAGTTCCAACCCACATATAACAAATAAAAGGAGAGTTATCCATCCCAGCACTTGGCTGGATTCAACCCTTCCTCTCAGGGTCTGTCTTCTCTAGTCCAGTTGTTCTCAAACTTATTTGATTGTGCCCCCCTTCTTTGTGTCTATAGCAATGTACGCTCCTCACCCCCCACACACAAATACATATACCGATAAAAACAACAATATGCAACTCTCACTGAACATTAAAACCAGTAAGGCATTGATTCAAACAGAGCCAGCCATCCACTGTAGTAAGAGCAAAAGCAAAACTGTGATTGTGCTCGATGTTTACAATTAAATGGGCACACCGTGTCGTAGCAAACGGATCAGTGTACACATGTTTGATGTTATGCAAGTTTAACAGAAATTTCTAAGAATGCACAGTGCCAAATAGAGTCAAATGCACAGTACCATCTGTGTACCTGGTATGTCTGTAGAAATCAACTTTGCTAGTTATTCATTGTGGTGGGTAAAATATATGCAGTAAGTTTTTTTCCTCCCTAAAGTTTCTAACTCACCCCTCCTCCCCCAGAATGCATTCCATGCCCTCTCCCCCACTGTAGGGCCCACCCCCAATTAAGAATCTCCGCTTTAGTCAATGTTCACCTGGGCTCCCTGCTCAAGGCCTGCCTGCCTGCATGGGGGCTTTGTCTGCCAACAGTCCAACTCTCCTGCAGCCAGGCTTCCCTTCACGAGTGGGAGCTAGAGATTTGCCCTCATTTCCAGTTAGCCCGCAACTTTTAGCTCCTCCCTCCAGACCTGACACCTACTGTAGGTGTAGTAGGTGGGACTGGTTGAGCCCACGGACTCTCATTAATGCCTTCTTGGTAAGTGTGGCATTTATAACTCTATCCCCCCAACCCATATGCACATTATGTGAAATGAATGGTGAGAAAAGTTATTGGATGTTTTGGGCCAGATCCCCATCTCCACTGATGGGACTAAACAGATTTACACTAGCTGGGAATCTGACCCAAAAATATTACCACCAACTCCTGCCCACCAAGACATGCTATTGTAGGGCTTATCTACACTAGAGATTTTTACCTCAAGTTAATTGAGTGCCAGGTAGTTAACTGATTTGCAAAGGGCAAACCACAGATGTGTTTTGTATCATGGAACAAACATAGGAACACAGGAATTGCCATGTTGGATTAGACCAGAGTCCATCTAGTCAGTATCCTATATCTGACAGTAGTCAGCACCAGATGATTCAAAAGAATCATAGAATTGTAGGACTGGAAGAGACCTTGCAATGTGACCTAATAGAGTCCTCTGCACTTATGGCATGACCAAGCATTATCATTCTAGACCATCCTTGACAGGTGTTTCTCTAACCTGGTCTTAAAAATCTCCAATCATGAAGATTCCACAACCTCCCAAAGCAATTTATTCCAGGGCTTAACTACCTTGACAGTTAGGAAGTTTTTCCTAATGTCCAAACTAATTGCCCTTGCTGCAATTTAAACCCATTGCTTCTTGTCCTATCCTCTGAGGTTAAGGCAAACAATTTTTCTTCCACCTCATTGTAAACAACCTTTTATGTACTTGAAAACTGTTATGTCCCCTGTCTCTTCTCCAGACTAAACAAACCCAATTTTTTCAATCTTCCTTCACAGGTCTTGTTTTCTAGACCTTTAATCATTTTTGTTGCTCTTCTCTGGACTTGCTCCAATTTGTCCACATCTTTCCTGAAATGTTGCACCCAGAACTGGACACAATACTCCAGTTGAGATCTAATCAGTGCAGAGTAGAGCAGAAGAATTACTTCTTGTGTCTTGCTTACAATAGTCCTGCTAATATATCCCAGAATGATGTTTGCTTCTTTTGCAACATCATTGACTCATATTTAGCTTCTGATCTACTATGACCCCCAAATCCCTTTCCACAGTACTCCTTCCTAGGCAGTCATTTCCCATTTTGTATGTGTGCAACTGATTGTTCTTTCCTAAGTGGAGTACTTTGCATTTGTCCTTATTGAATTTCATCTTATTTACTTCAGACCATTTCTCCAGTTTGTACAGATCATTTTCAATTTTAATTCTATCCTCCAAAGCATTTGAAACCCCTTCCCACTTGGTACCGTCCTCAAACTTTTTAAGTGTACTCTCTATGCCATTATCTGAATCATTGATGAAGATATTGAACAGAACTGGACCTAGAACTGATCCCCGTGGGACCCCACTCGATATGCCCTTCTTACACCAAGAAGGTGTGAGAACCCTACAGCAGGGA
The DNA here is from genome assembly GCF_026122565.2 of Emydura macquarii macquarii. Lineage (NCBI taxonomy): Eukaryota > Metazoa > Chordata > Testudines > Chelidae > Emydura > Emydura macquarii. The sequence continues at coordinate 77,154,981 of NW_027131390.1, forward strand.
GATGTGGGTTGATCTGCCCTCCTTATTAGATCTCATCCTTATCTCTACAAGTTGGAGATTAGTTTAAGCCCTGAATCATAAAGTTTAATATCTTCCAAAATGTTATAATTAATTATAACTAGATATTTTGGATATCCATATAAAGGTCTAAATCCTTTTTGAATCTTGTTAAATTCTTGGTCTTGACCATTCTTGTGGTAGTAAATTCCACAGTTTAATTACATTGTGTGAAAAATTATTTCCATTTTACTAAATTTCCCCCTCCCCTTTTAGTTTTATTAAATGTCCACTTGTTCTTGTATTATGAGATGGGGAAACAGAAGTTCTCAATTCCCTTCTCTAGATCATTTATTATTTTATATACTTTTATCATATTCTCTCTTATTCTCTCATCTCCATCATAAAGTAAACAATCCCAATCTTTTCAATCTCTCTTCAAAGGAGAGTTTTTCCAGGCCCTTGATCATTCTTGTTACCCTTTTCTGACCCCCTCTAATTCTGTAGTATCCTTTTGGAGGTGGGGTAAGCAGTACTGCACAGAGTATCCAGATGAGACTGCATAATTGATTTGTATAATGGCATTACAATATTATCTGTATTATTTGCCATCCCATTTCTTAACCATTCTAACATCTTGTTTGCTTTTTGACCACAGCAACACAATGAGCAGAGGTTTCAATTGAGCTATTTACAATGACACCCAGGTCCTTTTTTCATAGATGCTGTTAATTTAGAACCCAGTAAGGTTACAAGCAATTTAAATGTTCCCCTCCAATTTGCATTACTTTGTATTTATCAATACTGAATATCATTTGCCCATTTGCTAGTTTGTTTTGGTGTCTCTGATTTCCTCACATAAGAAAAAAGTAAGTTTTAACTATTCCTATTTATCATATAGTGTCCTTTGGTCCTTTTTAGTAGTTGTTTGTGACCCTCCACCCCCACACACCCCACCATTTCAACTCCCTTTTTAGTGTAAAATGGTATTTATACAATGAAAAATAGACAGGTCAGTTTCATTTCTCTACATAATCAGTTTCTGATACATTTCCATTTTCCACACTTAAGGTATAGTTTTGGGTTTTAAATACTGCATGAGAATGCATGTGGTTAGTTTTTCTTTGTTTGTTTAATTGTTTTTAAACATGTTTCCAATGGAATTTAAAAAGAAAAGAAACATTCCTATTGGCCTTAGGTTTTCAAAAACCTTATTTTTATAAAAATCAAATTTTGGAACTTATTTGACCTGATGCAGTTCCTTTAAACTAGGGTATTTCAATTTACTTTCATAGTGTATAGCTGACAATCCTTTGTTAGCTTTCTAAATTAATACTAATGATACTTCTTAATTATTATCTTAGTTAAGAAATATCTTGATTTCAGTTCCACCAGATCCCTTTTACATACTCTGCTTGTCCGCTATTCTCCTGAGATATCATCCGTCATGACAAATGAACTTCAGTAATGCCCATGCTGGTGGTAAGCAATCACATAGATTTTTTATGGGGCTAGAATATGTCTTTAAAGAAAATATTTAGCTATTTTGCTCTGTGCAGCAGAATCACTGAGAATTCAGAAGCACTTCTCATCAGGAATAAACTGTGAAATGTATTTGTAAAACAATTTTATGAGGACCCTGCGAGCCAGTTTTAAGAATAACATTTAGATTTGTTAAATAAAAGTTTTCAAAATACTTGCATTTGGTGAGTGGGTTAGTTTTCTTTATTTACGTTTTTGGTTTCTGTTTTATTTTAAGCACATCCTACTGGTGTTTGTAGCCAAGTATCAGTGAGAAACATGACTACTTGCGCCTACTCATCCCCATTTTGAGGGTAAGGGGGGATTCTAGAGCAGGAGGGAAGATGGTCATGTGATTAAGACACGGGACTGAAACTCAGGAAATATGGATTCAAAGTCCCTGGTTTTCCTACAGGCTCATTTGGGTGAATTACTCTCTCTCTCCCTCTCAGTTCCCCATCTGTAAAAAGTGGATAAATCTAGAGCAGAGGAAGGCAAGGCACAGGGATGTTGTAGGAATAAGTTTTTTAATGTTTGAGAGACAAGGTTGGGGAGGTAATATCTTGTATTGGACTGTCCAGATAGCATGGTGATGGGTGATGTTGCACACCTGGCTGAGTCTCAGGCTTGGTCTACACTTACCCCGGCAATTTGGCGGCAGTTGACGGGAGTTACGCAAACTACGCAGAAAACTTGCGTAACTCCCGTTGACTGCTGTGCTTCTCTTCTGCGCGCCGTCTTCACTGCACTGTGCTGTGCCGATGGGAACCGCGTTCCCGTCGACACAGCGCTACGCCACTTGCAGGGGTGGATTAATAGTGTTGACTTCTGGATCGACTGAGCGGGTCATCGCTAACCACTCAGTCGATCCAGATAAGTCGATCTGACGGCGGCGACTTTGCCACTGTCAGTGTAGACATAGCCTTATTAGTAGATGGTCACTGGTCTGTTGTAATTGGACCCAGCCTTTGGATCCCACACACTTCCAAGCCAGCTGGGCATGAGCAGCGTCTAGTCACTATTTCTAGCTCTGGGCCTCTAACAAACACTCTTACGTGCTGAATCCCTCTCTGGCACCCTTGCTTGGGATATGAAACTCCCCAGTACAACTGCCAGAAGCCCCAAAGCCAGAGCTGAGACTTCCCAAGCCTCCCACTTGCTTATACACACTCCTGCAGAGTCCCAGCTTGCCATGGGAACATTGGCTGATAGTTTAACCCCTGTGGGCTCAAGTGGCATGTATTGCAAGGAACAGACACATTACACAGACATTTCTTAACCACAGTGATCCTTACTCTTAAAGCGCACAGGAGTTACAGATCTTTAGGTAAAACAACAAAAACCTGCATGTTTTCTCTCCTTTGGTGGGTCCTTAGACCCAGTCAGTGGTCAGGTGGGTAGGCCCCTCTGCCTTCAGTTGTCCAGTGACAGCTGGCTTTCGAGAGAGAGCAAGTGTGGAGCAGAGCCTACCCTTAAATAAGGTTTCTGTCCCCCTCTGTCATTTGACCAGTTAAGGCACTCAATATGAGAGGCCACTTTTGAAAATGTAGCCCCAGGTATCTCCATCTGGGCACCTAAAATTAGAAGCCTCTTTTGACAGGCATGGTCCTAACCTTTCTGTGCCTCAGGTTTTCCCATTGTAAAATGAGATTACTAATTATTATTTATATTGCAGTAGCATGTAGGAGCCCCAGCTGTAGAGCAGGACCCTATTGTGCAAGATGCTGTACAAACATAGAACATACAAACCAGTCCCTACCCCAAAGAACTTAATGCATTGCTTCCATGTTTATAAAAGCACCTTCAAGTCCTTTTATTATTTATATTTATATTTAAAATGTACCCTTTCACAAAGTTAAGCATCTATCACCTAACCCCAAAATAATCTAAGGTACTTTCCTTTTACAAGAAAATAACTATGGTTATAGGCTTCTGAATTTATTGGACCAGGATATATTGAATTTCAGATGAACAGAAAGCACAATCAAATTATTAATTATGAAATGCCTATTAAAAATTAATTTAAAGAGAACCTCCCCTTCCTCATTTTCTTCCTTTTAACCTTCTCATCTCAAATATGCCTAGCAAATGTCAGCTGTCTACAACATTCTTCTCCCCAAAGCTTCTGCAATATATGTTATATTTAATCCCAATATAAATAAACAGAAATAGGTATATAATACATATATATATACACATGTGAGTAGAGGAGAGAATAGAGTGGTGGAGAGTGACCAAATGTGCAAAAAGGGGCCCGATTCTTCTCCTCTTGAATTTAATGTCCAAACTCCTTTCTTGATGTTTTCTTCATCCTATAGCATTCAGCTTCAGTTGAGACTCAGAACCATTTCCATTTTGGATATTAGCTGCATGTGCTTTACTTACTGTGTAGGTTATATACTTTTAAGAGATAGGCTGTGATATAAAGCGCGTGAAATTCCTGTCTGTTTATTTTCTTAAACACTGAAGGCTCCCTGGCCTATTGAGATGTGTTTCTTTAATTCCACTTTTAAAGATGCATTAACTTTGAAATCTGTCTCCCACATTGCATTCAAGTTTATTGCTAATCAGTGACAGCTCTATACCGTGAGCAGCTGAGACGGTCACTGCGATAGTTGCCATGACAGTTCTTTATCAACAATACATGGATCTCAATGTGCAGCTATTATCATTGTATGTACTTTTCACTATAGAAACATCTTGCCAACAAGCAAGCCCCCCGCCCCACTCTAGCCACAGGCCATTAAAATGGAAAATCAATTGTAGTTAACATTTTCCTTCTTCATACGTTGCAAGACAAATGTACTTCAATTGATTTCTGATGCCTTTCAGTCCGGTTTTTCATGTGGGGAGCAACAACAAAGTGGGTTGAGGCTTACTCACCACCAGTAAAAGACAGGCACTCCATGAGGTCCCACACAGGCCTCAGAAGCACTTCCTGATCTTCAATAATTCAAAAACAAACTATGCTTTTTAAACTCTGCTATAAAAGCAAGAATTTGATGCAGAGTGATATGAGTCAGAGAATTAAAACTGCAACTCAGCCCATTATGATCTGTGTTGTGCCCAGGTATTGCTGTAGAGAATATATATGATCATTTGCAAGTTAAAGTATGGAGACCATATGGGCAATGTGACAGGGTGCTGGGAGCAACCAGGCTGATTCAGCCCCCTGCCACTGGTGCCCTAATTGTGGGGTTCTCTGCTCGGTGTCCCCTTCAGGTTCCCTCCGTTTAGCCCTTTGACCTTCACGCCCATCCCTGTTTTTTCATTCGTTGTCCCCCATAATTAGTTGAGTCCCGGGTTCAGTAGCTCTTCCCCTTAGGCTGCGGGAGGGGCTTTTAGCTATGGGTGGGCGCACGTCCCAGCACCCAAAGAGTACTGGAGGCCTAACTGAGGGGAATTGGAACAGGCTGAATAAACTGGTGCCCTCATTAGAGGGAATGGAAAAGGCTGAGACCCCGTCTACGCTTACCTGTGAGATTTGGTGGCAGTCGACAGGAGTTACGCAAAGTACGCAAAAAACTTGTGTAACTCCCGTTGACTGCTGAGCTTCTCTTCTGTGTGCCGTCTTCACTGCACTGCGCTACTTGTGTAGCTGGTCTTAGTACATAGATTTCTGGATCGACTGAGCGGGTCTGCATTGACCGCTCAGTCGATTCAGAGAAATCGATCTGATGGTGTAGCCGTAGCCTGAGTAAACCCTGCCCTGGACGGGTTAATGAGGAGCACTTTGGGGCTGGTTAGCCCTGGCACTATTAAAGCTAAGGGGAAGGAAGTGGGTGGGGGGAGAGCAAACAGCCAGCAAAGGGAGAAGCTGCTGGAGGAGGGCGAGCTTCCCTTGAGCTATGGTTGGAGCAGTGAGGCCCCTGGATTGTATATTAGTAGATGGTGGTGGGATATAAGTTTGTAAATAAAGAGCCCTGGTGGGAGCGTGAAGCTGACATCTGTGAGTGGTTTGTGGGCACAGAGAACCTGAGCAGCAGGGGGGCCTGTGCGAACCTGCTACAGGCAACAATAATTCTACAGTGCTTTTTATCCAACACAGTGTGTTACAAACATTAATTAAGCCTCACAACACCCTTATGGAGTAGGCCAGTATTATTGTATCAATGCCACTCAATAATAAAGAGATGTCTTAGTGCTTGTCTCTCTGCACACTTAGTTTGCAGCAAGCTGAGGTGTCAGTGTACTAGGCACTAGCCTGTCATATGCTAAGTGTCCATGTGGGCCCTGCTGCCATGCACTAAAACTTCTCTAGTGCACTTTAATCTACTCCCCTTTCGAAGATGAATAGATCAAAGAGCACTAAGGAAATTTTAGCATATGGAAACAGGCTCCACTTGGACAGTTGGTGCACGGCAGACTAAAGTTACACCCCAGATTGCCATGAACTATGTGTTCATATAACCAAGCCTTTAGTAAGTGTCAGAGCAAGGACCAAAACCCAGGAATCGAGGTTTGTAATCACTGAGTCTAATGGCCAGACAGCACTGACTCTCAGACATATTTTTAACAGCAACTCTGTGTATCAATACACCTATCAAGGGGAAAAGAGACCTTTAAGACTGAAAATTAATCCTCAGCATTCTTCTGATGTGTGAATTTCTCTTCTTTAATGACAGATGTTTAAAAATGCCTCTTATTTGCTGGGTGGATTGTAATGACCACACCATACATTCAGGGACTTTTAAAAATGCATATTATTTACCCAATCGACCAAAATGGCTCATCTGTTTTATATATTAAGAGTTGTGGAAAGAATGGATTATTGTCCTAGGAGGATGTAATTGTTCATTTGGAGCTAATGAAGATTTTTTTCTTTTTGTTTGCAAGCTCTTAGGGATGCTGTATTATCATATTATTCATACACATCCAACAGATCCATTAAGGCCTACTATGTTAATGCCATGAGTGCACTAACAGCCTGATCCTGCTTTCCCTGAGAACAAAAGTCCGATTGCCTTCAATAGAAGCAGGATTGGGCCCAAAAATCTGGTTGTTGAAGCTTCTTATGATTCTTGTTGAATACATTTCTGCACTTGCAATTTCCATTGACTTGAATGGCTCAGGACCAAACCCTATGAAAATTTTGTTCAGATAATAATTTACTATCTTATTTTCTAACATAAAAGAAGGCAATTGATTGATGAATAGCAAATGGCCTGAAAATTTGTCATTTGATAGACACACACCAAATGAATAAATAAAATTCTCTCTCTCCTGTATGCTGCAATGTGCTGAGTGCATTGCAGGAGTAAGCTCTTTAGGTTTGTCAGGTGTTTTGAGTGTCTTGGATGGAAGCTGCTAAATAAGTGCAAAGTCTAACTATTACTGATGATTCATTACAACAACATGATGTGTTTGAAATTGGTCCTACCCTATTTAAAATAAAGGGGGGGGGGGTCATTTCCCATTTTTTCCACATTAAAAGAGTCTGAATTTCTGCTTGCCTGGTGTGAGCTTTCAGGAATACAATTGATATCAATTTCATTATTTGTATTCTGCCATCCTCATGAACAACTCTTGTTTACTCTCATCAGTTTCTAATCGTCAAATAAGAACATGAGAACAGCCATACTGGGTCAGACCAATGGTCCATCTAGCCCAGTACCCTGTCTTCCAGCAGTGGCCAATGCTAGGTTCTTCAGGGGGAATGAACAAAACAGGTAATCATTAAGTGAGCCATCCCTGTCACCTATTCCCAGCTTCTGGCAAACAGAGGCTAGGAACACTTCAGAGCATGGTTTTGTATCCCTGCTTTTCCTGGCTAATAGCCATTGATGGACCTGTCCTCCATGAACTTATCTAGTTCTTTTTTGAACCCTGTTATAATTTTGGCCTTCACAACATCCTCTGGCAAAGAGTTCCAAAAGTTGACTGTGTGTTGTGTGAAGAAATACATCCTTTTGTTTGTTTTAAAGCTGCTGCCTATTAATTTCATTTGGTGATCCCGAGTTCTTGTGTTATGAGAAGGAATAAATAGCACTTCCTTCCTCACTCTGTCCACACCAGTCATGATTTTATAGACCTCTGTCATATCCCCCCTTAGTCGTCTCTTTTCCAAGCTGAAAAGTCCCAGTCTTATTAATCTCTCCTCATATGGAAGCTGTTCCATACCCCTAATCATTTTTGTTGCCCTTGTCTGTACCTTTTCCAATTCCAATATATCTTTTTTTTGAGATAGGGTGACCAGACCTGCTTTTTATAATAAGCTTTTTGTAAAGTAATAATATTTTGCATCTACTCTCACTCTCCTTCTCCCTGAGAAATTAAACAATCCTCAACCATACACTTATTCCGAGAAATATAAAACAAGAGATGCAACAACAATACAAAAGGCAAGAAAGGGGAGACTGCCCTAACAAATCCTTTGAGCCATAACAGTGCTTCTATTGCAAACTCCCTTAAAAAGATATTAAGTTAGAAAGAAAATTAATTCCTATGATCTGGTGTTTGTAACTGTACTGTACCGAAAAATCAGGAACAAAAACCTCCATTTCTATAGCCTTAGTTAGACGTTTATATTACATAGTCAGCTGCAGTAAGGATTCCTGAGACAAAAGTCTCATTTGAAATATTAAAAACAAAACACAAAGTGATGGTAATCCATTCTGCTCTTAATGGAACCTACCCAAAGAAAACTCAGTTCTCAACTATATTTTTGGAACAAGGTTGAGTCTCCACTTCCATCAAAATACCATTCTAAGAATCCTCCGCAAATCTGCATTCAAACACTTACATTTACCTTGGGCTCAGTCAGATAAATCCATTCCTGTAGACTGACCAGGCATCCATCCAAATTGTTAATCTTTGCATTCCCTGACTCATATTTTGTGTCAAGTCTGGAGGACAGCATTTTCTGTAGCCTCTCTGTTTTTGCATGGAGATTAGCCAACATCTCTTGAACTGAGCTGACCTAAGGTTATTGTGGAGAAACTAAATGAATTCTTTGCATCAGTCTTCACAACTATGGATGTGAGGAAGATTCTGACATCTGAGCAATTATTTTTAGGTGATAAATCTGAGAAACTGCCCCAGATTGAGGGGTCACTAAAGGAGGTTATGGAACAAATTGATGAATTAAACAGTAATAAGTCACCAGGACCAGGGGTATCTATCCAGGTTCTGAAGGAACTCAAATGTGAAATTGCAGAACTACTAACTGTGGTATGTAATCTATCATTTAAACTTCTGTGTCAGATGACTGGAGGATAGCTAATGGGATGCCAATTTTAAAAAAGGTTCTAGAGGAGATCCTGGCAATTACAGGCTGGTAAGTCTAACTTCAGTACCAGGCAAATTGGTTGAAACTATAGTAAAAAACAGACACATAGATTAATATGATTTGTTGGAGAAGAGTCAACATGGTTTTTGTAAAGGGAAATCATGCTTTATCAATTTACTAGAATTCTTTGAGGGGGTCAACAATCATGTGGACAAGGGTGATTCAATGGATATAGTGTACTTATATTTTCAGAAAGCATCTGACAAAGTCTCTGACCAAAAGTTCTTAAGCAAAGTAAAGTGGTCATGGGATAAGAGGGAAGATCCTCTCCTGGATCAGTAACTGGTTAAAAGATAGGAAACAAAGGATAGAAATAAATGGTCAGTTTTCAGAATATAAAGAGGTAAATAGTGATGTCCCCCAGGGGTCTGTACTGGAACCAGTATTTTTCAACATATTCATAAATGATCTGGAAAAAGGGGTAAACTGTGAGGTGGCAAAATTTGCAGATGATACAAAACTAGTCAATATAGTTAAGTCCAAGCAGACTGCAAAGAGTTACAAAGGGATCTAAAAAAACTGGGTGATTGGACAACAAAATGGCAGACAAAATTCAATGTTGATAAATGCAAAGTAATGCACATTGGAAAACATAAATCCCAATTATACATATAAAATGATGGGGTCTAGATTAGTTGTTACTGCTCAAGAAAGAGATCTTGGAGTCATGGTGGATAGTTCTCTGAAAACATTCACTCAATGTGCAGCGGCAGTCAAAAGGAAAGGGATAGATAATAAGACAGAAAATATCATATTGCCTCTTTATAAATCCATGGTATGCCCATATCTTGAATACTGCATGCAGATCTGGTCGCTCCATCTCAAAAAAGATATAGTGGAATTGGAAAAGGTACTGAAAAGGGCAACTACAATGAGTAATGGTATGGACAATCTTCCATATGAAGAGAGATTAATAAAAGATTAATTAATTTTCATCTTGGAAAAGAGATGACTAAAGGGAGATCTGATAGAAGTCAATAAAATCATCACTGGTGTGGAGAAAGTAAAAAAGGAAGTGTTATTTACTCCTCCTCATAACACAAAAACTAGGGGTCACTAAATGAAATTAATAGGCAGCAGGTTTAAAATGAACAAAAGGAAGTATTTCTTCACACAACGCACAGTCAACCTGTGGCACTCTTTGCCAGAGGATGTTGTGAAGGCCAAGACCATAACAAGGTTCAAAAAAGAACTAGATAAGTTCATGGAGGACAGGTCCATCAATGGCTATTAGCCAGGATAGGCAGGGATTGCTGTTTGCTAGAGGCTGGGAATAGCCAACAGGATGGATCACTTGATGATTACCTGTTCTATTCATTCCCTCTGAAGCACCTGGCATTGGCCACTGTTAGAAGACAGGATACTGGGCTAGACAGACCATTGGTCTGACCTGATACAGCCAATCTTATGTTTCATCACTCAGGCGCATATACAGTGAATCATCATAGCAATGGAAGACAGATAAGATCTATTTGATGGCCAAGTCCATTCCCCTCTAAGGGAAGGCTATAGCCTCCAATAGTTGATGTATCAGATTAAAGTGTCACTACAATTGATTCTGGCAAACAGGCATCAGCAAAAATTATTTCCCTAAGTAAGACAGTGCCTGAGGTGTGGTCTCTATGGTTCAGACTTAAAAGGAACAATTAATAATGGCCTGATTACAGTCAAAGCGGCAGGTGTTCAGCACTTCTGTACACCCAACCCAACCATTAGTGTCCAATTGAAATACATTTGGAAGAGGCAATACAAGACTACAGGGGAAAGCTAACTGGTCCACAAAGAACTAGGTTAGCCTCAGCTGCATCACCACATGATTGAAACTACACACAGTCTTGTGATAGGTTTGGTTGATCAAAGTCTCTGGGATGAGGAAAGAGTAAAACTCTCACCTTCTTCACTTGCAGTAAGTTTAGTATGAAAAGCAAAAGCACAGTCATAGCTGAGTTTCCTGCCAGAAGCATCCAAATTGATCAAAAGACAGATTTGGGTTGCAGCAGAGCAGTAGCAATGCTGTCCCCTTGTCACATTCATGTATCGCAGTCAGAATCCTGTTCAGCTACAAACAGCATGAACAAAGGATAGACTTAAGAGAATGTTGGTATTAGCTGAATGAGCAGTGACCATACCACCCACAATACTGTGACCTGGCTGCATCAGGTGCTACAAGACTCAAACGCAGGACCAAGGGGTTTGTAAGCAGGATCCTTAATCTTTGCTCAATGCTGCAAGGCCAGCCAGACAGGGACACTTCAGATGATACCCTGCAAACAGGCCACACCTGCTGACTCAGCAGGATCAGCTGACTAGCAGCCAACTGCTGATTTGTCATCTCCAAGCATACAGCTTCCTGTTCCTGCCAGACCCCCTGTCTGAGTCACTACTTGCTGCTGAGAAGACCCCTAAGACTAAGTGCCTGGTCCCTCGTCCTGGCCCCACTTATTGACTCCTCTTTCTTATCTGTTCCTGAGGCTTTCATATAGACGTGGAAGTGTTGTTTTTATCTCCTCCACTTCATAGCCAGGTTGCTAAATAAAGATAAAGGTGGGGGGAGCTTGCAACCCTCCACCTTATAGTTTAACTGCTTTTCTTTCAGTTTCTCGTTTGCGCTCTCACTGTGTCTCAGTGCTCTGTACCTTCTGTTGGTTCCTGATGGTCTGCAGATTGCAGTTTCTTGTTGGTGTGTAGTAGTTTGCACCATTTACTGATCCACTGTTCTCCTGACAAAAACAGACACTTCTTGCTTCCTGCAGAATGTGAGCACTGCTGACTCCATGTTGTGTTTTCTCATGCGGTCAGGCAGCCAACAGCGTTTTCCTTGTGGGTATACTGCAGCCTCCACACTTCAGGAACTCAGAATGAGACCCGGGATATAAAGTTTAAACCACAACTTTCTTTATTAGATACACAAGAGGATGACTTCTACAGACTTTGAGCATGTAGACCCTGAGGTGCCTGCATCATGTGAGAGGCCCTCTGGTAATTACACCTGACTAATTTTAAAGAGACCATACTATGATATACTATATACAGTGAATAGGACATCCATTTTACATCTCATCTTAGACACAGCATCATGAAGACAGATGCTACACTTTAACAGAGTGTCTGTCTCATTACTGATTTTCAGGAAGGAAGAGTGCCACATACTAAGTTACCAACATAAATTCCTGCAGCACAATGTCTACAGTGCAATTAAAAACCTGCAGCTGCCCCATTGCAGCTGACTTGGGCTTACGGGACTTGGGCTAAGGGGCTGTTTAATTGTATTGTAGACATCTGGGCTCAGGTTGGAGTCTGGGCTCTAGGATCCTGTGAGGTGGGAGGGTCCCAGAGCTCCGGCTGCACACTGAGCCCTGTGAGCCAGAATCAGCTTGCACAGACCAGCGGTGGGTGTCCAACTGCAGTGTAGACATGCCCTTGGTGTCCTTTGAGGGTCTCTTATCCAAGTAATGAAGTCTATGCTGAGCACAAAATCAGGAGGAAATGTGAAATCTTACAGATCTTGTGCAAGTAGAAAAGCACAAGGAGTGTGTTTGTAAGGGAGAACTAGTTTTACTTCCTGCAGAGTAACAACATTGTGTATTGGCTCTGATCCCACCAAAATCTGCCGAACAGTTGCTGGCAAGAGGAAGGGTTCTTAACGGCTAAAAGGATTTTTGCTGTCTAATGCCATGGATTAAACATTCAGTAAGACAAAGGAAAATACAGAAAAAACTGACTTTCCAAAAGGCATGCCTCTACCACATGTTGAAAAGCAGACCTGCCAGGTGGCCACACAGGTACAGCAAGGACAAAAAGTGCTCTGTAAAAAACAGTTCTTGAAGAGCTACAGACTGCAGACTCCCATGACCTTTCTGGGGAGAGATCTGAAATGACAAGAGTCAAAAAACTCAGCCTACTAGATAAGATAGTAGCAGCTTCTAAAAAAGGCTGGATGGCCTTGAGGAGAAAAATTAGTTTTTTGAGGGTTTTTTGTTTTTAAAAAAGAAGTGGAGAAAGCTTTCCATGCTAATGTGCATGGAAAATGTATCGTGATTTTTGGAATGATGTATTAAGCATTTAAAAGACCAAATTAGAAATAGCTGTATAATCATGGCAGCAAGAAAGTGAAAGAGTAATAGGTTTTCCTGAAAGTACTACTGTGGATTTGTTTAAATAAGAAAGGTGATGCTATCAATTTATGCAGCAAGATGTTACTGGGCACCTTATAACATCTGCAGCATTGCCACTTTGGGCAGTGCTGTGTAAGACCATGGAAGCAGAGCTGGACAAGTGCTTTCTAAACAGCGTCTTAATCCGCTCCAGGAGGGGTTGTAAATTGTAATGCACGCCAGCATGTCATGTGCTCGCTGGCCTGTATGGACGCTGCTGGTGCGCACCAGAAGTTCCTTAGTGTGTATTAATGCAGTTCTATTTCAAACAGTACTATATTAATGCATACTAGGGAAATTTTATTGTGTGCCAGCAGGGTACACGTGGGCCAGTTACTGCATAATACTGCTGGTGTGAATTAGAATTTACAACTCCTGCTGGTGGAGACTGAGGCACTGTGCAGACAAGCCCTGATTGTATTGGCAACCACTAGGGAAAACCAAAGTACTATAAGAAATACTGCTGATTCAGGAGACCACCCTCTTCCACATAAGTCAGCATGGAACTAAAATCCTGGATGGTGTTAGAGGCACTCGGTTACTGGAGCTACCATCTTTCAGGTAGCTCCTGTACATTTTGGTCATTAGAGATCTCATGACAATAATAGTTAGCTTTAGTCTTCTTGGCCAAATTGCAACGTGAGTAATGAGGACATTGTACCTTCCTAAGATCTCTCTGAAGTTTCTGAATCAAATTCTGAAGTTCCTAGGTAAAACTGTATGAAAGGGCAAATCCTTAGCCATTCATTCATTTCTATACAGTGCTCTTCTTGGACACCGTCTAGGTGCACTTCTAATAAAACACAAATATTAAATATCTGTTAATCTGATATAACCCCTGGACTCACTCCAACATCCCCTAATGGAAAGCCTAGGAAAGAAGGTGAGGGGGAAAGATTATATCCTGACACTATCATATAGGTAAGTGTCAGGAAGTAGATCTTAGATATTCCTGATTTGATCTGCATAAATATTATCCAAGGTAAATGTGTAGCTCTACAGCGATTGTAAAAACCATGTGTTTTCCTCCTTCCCCCACCAACAAGGCTTGAACTGTTATATTGAGAAAGGAAACCAGAAAAGGAACTCAAAACATTTTATAGAAGTCATTTAAATTGCTTAATTAGGATTGCAGAGAGGTAACACGGACATTTACAAGACTTGCAACGAACACCAATTACTATGTGAAATCCTGGGATCATAGTATTCCTGTTCTGTAAGTGAGTTTAAAAGCAATAAACAAAGCTGAAAAATACACAAGAAATGTTGAACCATGACTTCCAAATCTGATGTCTCATTAAAAGTGTTGCTGACGTCTAAACTCCCATTTCAGGAGTTTATCACTTTGAATGTTATATGGTTCACAATTTCTGCTCTCTGAAAGGGGATTTTATTAAGTCACTCAGCAACAAAAATGGATATAACTTCAGCTACATCATCCTAATTAAATCAGTTGCTTTGTCAAGGGAATATTGTATACAGTCTGAGAAAACTAATCACAGCTATGCTCAAATCAATAATGGGAAGCTGGAAGGAATTTTCACTACCAATTAGGAATGCTTGGCACAATTCGGTTAGACCCAAATCCTCTCCCCAGCATGCAGACTGAGTAAACAGGCTTTTGTGCAAGAGAATTCTACGTGAGTTGAGTGGGGATAGAATCCATCCTCCTGCCATCAGCTGCAGTAGCCTTCATGGCCACTACAGCATTGCTAAATAAGAGATAGGGAAGCAAGGAGGAAAGAAAGAGAGAGTGCATTAATCACAAATCTATTTAGTCACAGATTCACTGGTCCCAACCTGTTTGCCCAAAACTTCTTCATGCTAACATGGATGTAGTCTCTGTAGCATGAGGGAGGTAATAGATCCTTCTGGAGAGATCTTCCACCACTGTACAACAGAACTGCCTCAATTCCACAGCCTTTCATGCCTTGCAAAGGGTGGTGTCAGGCTTGAGGCCTTAATGCAGATTCAAGATTTGAGAGTGTTACTCTTGGGGGCAAAAATTATTAATGCACATTTTAAACAAAAGGCTATCTTCTCACCATCTACTGTATTTTGAGAGTGATAAATAAGATTTGATGGAGCCAATTCTGTCTTTATGCTCCAATGGCAATATGATAGCAGTTTGCACCTTCAACATGCTATGCAAATCTTAGCTAATTAACCCTCCGGCACCCAAATGAGATCTGAGAGGTGTTTTTAGGATGTTATATTGTAATTTCAGTTACTCTGTCATTTTCTGACTCCCAGAACATTGACAATAAAGTTGGGCTTGGAGTTCTCTTTCAAAAAACTTTGCTTAGCTTGTTCACCAGACGAATTATTTTTAGCATTTATTTCACGTGTGCACACACGAGAAGAAAAGAAGAAAAAAGTCAACAGATTTAAAACTCCAACAATCAAGTGAATTTTCATTCCTTTATTCCCCATCTTTCTGTTTGAATAAATATTTTAAAATTAAAAAATAAAACAACCAAAAATTTTGTAAAATGGCATTAAATGTCCTTAGTGAGGTGGGATAATGTTTTAGTTGGTAGCTCTGAGTGCTCAGGTTCTGTTAAACTCTAATCCTGTTTCTTCCGAAGACAAATGCACACAAAAGGTCAAAGAAAAAAGAGAGATTAACATTTTAGGAGATAGTCATGGAAACTGTGATATTGATGGGTTCTGTCTCCTCATCTTGTCTGGTCAGATTATGTTTCAGAAGCAGAAAAAAGAAGGTCCAACTGTGGTTTAATAAATCCCTGCATCCCAGTGTCTGATATGGTTTTAAAAAAAAATACTCCAATATAATTTCTCAGATGACCATCACATTTTGGTGACTCTTTGACTGCTGTAAAACACTAAAGGATGATCTAGCAGGAAAATCAAGATTATTTACATCACACAACTACATCAGCTGTCTATCAAATATTAGAACATCTTCAAAGTCCTATTATAGATCTTCAAAGCTCTCAATAGGCTGAGACTGAGCTATCTCAAAGACTGACTCTTCATTTGTGACCATGGTCTCCAAAAACAGTCTCTGTCCTCTGGGAACATGAATTTCTCAATGGACAGAGCAAGACTAGTGGGTGGCCACAACTATGGGCCACCTTTCTGAAGGATCTAGAGAGGACAATTAACTTGACATTTAAGAAAATGCAAGACATACCCTTTCTATAACACACCCATGTGCCCAGACATACATATACCAGTCTTGTGATTCCCCTCAAAAGAAACCCAAATACTGCTTTTCCTGTGGGGAAGAGAGCCGGAAAGATTAGCAGAAGGATAAGAAGAGAGAAATTAAATTCTAATGAAACCTATCAGGGTCTGGACAGAGTGAGAAGCAGAAAATCAGGTCTTTGTGTAGACTACTCACACAGTTTTGTAAAGTGCTTAGATATCCCAGTGATGAATACAGCATAACAACATAGATAGAAACAAAATGAAAAATTAGCCCATTCCTAGCCCATTTATAGATTAACCGGTACAGGGGAATTGTGAGAGATGTGGCGCCATTGTCCTCTAAGATCTCAATCTGTCCTAGCCCTGGTTGGTAGATTGAATGTTCTCTCTATTTGATGGCAGTTTCATAGCCCCTGTGAAATGCATTGACTTGATCCAGTATCTTGCAGACATCACAAATCACCACAATTGGCCTGAAATGACGTTTTTGGCAGTCTCAGCAGAGGCAAAGGACTAACAAGGACTTCACCATACGCATGGGGCCAGCCCAAGTCCACTTTTGTTTGAACATGTGCAGATGACATGTAGAAATAAGGCAAGTGGTTAGGGGCCAGAGTTATTTCTTGTTCAGAACTAGGTAACAGTCACATCAGTGTGTCATTTGAGGGTAGAGGTACATCTTTCACATGTGCTCAAGCCAGTTACTTACTCAAATTAACAAGCCTTGGAACAATGTAAATGGGCCTTTGACCTCCCTGTGAGCCAATTTCCTATTCTGTAAAATGTGGATAATAATTAGATTCAGTCACTGTTGATGGGAGAAAAAAAGCCACTAAAATTTGTTTAGATTTCCTCCCTCCATGCATGCAAATACTAATTTAAAAAGTTAATAATTCTGTTGATAGCCGTGAGAGATCTGCTGTGAGTCTAAGGTAGTTTATGGCTTTTAGTTTGTAGCTCAGTCTCACAGACCCTAATTAAAAATACAATTCAGCTCTTTCTATAGAAAGTCTGTTTGTCACTTGATTTATAGCATCTAGAGGACAGCATCTGAATATAAAAGGTGTCTGTCTTTTTTCTAATTGGTATACATACACCACTTTTTAATTGTTCAATACTTCATATCATTCATATAATGAACTATATAAAATGCTTCAATAAATATATACACATTTAGCATGAACAAAAGCCTTTCTATTAAGTTCAATTTATTTTCAACTGTAATGTTTATTTCAGCAGAAGACATATGTCTTATAAATATTATAAATCTTATATATTTTAATATGTTCCAAGCAGCAGTGAAATTGTCATCCATAATTCCAGAATTATGTTTATCAGGAATGGCAGGGAGAGAACACTGAAGTTTGGTAAAAGTCTTAGGAATATAGATGTTAAAATAACTATCTCCTTCCTCCATTAAGAAAGAACTGGGAACTCATTCCTTGCCTTTGAAAAAGCAGAACAGAAAAAATTTGGCTCCCCCCTTTCCCTTAGTATTAAGACCTATCATCAATACCACCGTTGCCTATTAAAGGGAAAATATCAAGAGAAAAATAGCTACTGGCCTTCCTTACCTGTGTTATTAATAAGAGCTTAGTTTTATCAGACTGACTTTAAATATTTAGTTGCCTTTTCATCACTTATGCTGCTTGTTTATTTAATTTATCTTCAATAATTAAGATAGATTAGGCCTGATCTATGTTTAAGAGTTTTACTGGCATAGCTACGTCAGTTAGGGTTGTGATTTTTTTTTAAAATGATCATATCAATGCCAGTATAAAACCAGTGTAGAAGTTTATATCAGTATAGTTTATGCCGGTCAAAGGACTTATATAATGATATGACTGTGTCCACACTAGAGGGCTTTGCCTGTGTAACTATTCTGGTAAAACCCACTACCGTGGATGAAGTTATATCCATATATGAGCACTTATACTGGTATAGTTTAGACCTATACCTAAAAATTAGATCAATGTAGTTACATTGCTTGGAGCTGTGAAAAATTTCACACCATATACAACCTAGTTAGGTTGACCTAAACCCCACCGTAGAGATAAGTAGCTTGACAGAAGAATTCTGTGAGTTATAAGTAGCAGAGTAGCAGTTTCTGACCTTCTTCTTCTGGATAGATTTCATTGTTTTAGAGCTTTACTGGTCTTATTATATCTATAGCAATGTTAAAATCTGTCCGGAACCCAAAACTCTCTTTAAATTATTATTGTTTCAATAGATTTTACATTTGGGGAAGGAAATAGTTAATGAAACCCCGCATAGTGGAATTCTCAACTCTAAATTAGACTCCCAGGCTCCCTATACAATGCATAGAGAGAGTTACGTGCCCAAAACAGGGCTTCACAAAAGCCAGCATGCTGAGTGGGGAGCAACCTAAGCTAGCCTACAGGAAATGCTGATGAGACAGGTGTATTTAAGCCCACCCCTTCATGGGAGTCGGGTGCCTAACTCTAGGCACAAGGGAGGTGCCCATCTCTGCTTGACATTCACAGCCATGAATCTTCTCCTAGCGTTAGGTGCCTAAACCAGATTAGTTTTTCTTATACCCTATCCGTATCTAAGGGTTAGAGCACTCACCCTGGACATGGGAGATCTGCGTTCAAATCCCCACTTGGCCAGATGTGGAGAAGAGATTTGAACTTGGACCTCCTACCTCTCAGCAGAGAGCTCTAACCATTGACTATGAGCCTATGGCGTATCCTGAGGCTAGAAATATCTCACTGAAGCTGTTCTGTTGTGTATAAATAATTAAACACTCATTAGAGCACAAGGACTGGATCCTGGCTTTTCCCTCAGGAGTGCCCCAACCATTGGGACAGAGAGTTATTCTCCCTTTCTCTGTCCCAATGAATATTGAATTATTTATATATAGCAGCACTGCTTCCACAGGAGAGATTGCAAGCGCTCCACCCCAGAATACCCTCAGCCTAGTGGTCTCAGAAGAAGTGGGAGACCTAAATTCAAGTCCCTGCTCCACATCAGGCAAAGTGTAGATTTGAATCTGGGTCTCCTACATCCTAGCTCAGTGGGTTACCCACTTCACTAAAGCTTACGAGAGCAACCCCACTTGCATCTTTTGTGAGGGTTTAGATGTACTCTGCGCCTACCCATCACCAGGCCCCAAAGGCAAAACAGGTAGGAAAATACCTCATTTGTGAATTTTATTGGGTTTTAGGGGTCTGATTTAGGTGCCAAGCTGCTGGATGGTGTCAGGATTTAAATAGCTGCATGCATGCCCAGCTACTGAAATTTAGACACCTCAGGGACATTAAGCTTAGAAATGTAGGTGTCTATGGACTCGGCACATACAAGATTAGAGCAGCAGCTGAGTGAGGGTTTTGTGAATGTCCATGGTATGTAAATATTGGACTTAGGCAGCTAAACTAGCAGTTAGGCAACTAAGTCCACTAGTGAGTCCCATTCAGAGAGACCAAGGCCCAGATCCTCACAGGTAGTTAGGTGCCTCACTCCCACCTAAATCTTAGGGAATCTAGATTCCCATGGATTTTCATTAAAGCGACATTTTCAAGTCATTTTAGTTACAAAAGGAACCTCTATCCCTTTGAGGGTGTGGGCCTAAATGAGTTGGCCAAGGTCACACAGGAAGTCTGTGGCAGAGCAGGGAATTGAACTCAGATCTTTCAAGTTTAAGCACTACTCTAACCACTGGTTCAGCATTACCCTCTACCTTGTTGCTACGGCAAAGCAAACGTACATTGCCTGTGTAAGTACTGTAGTGACATTTACAGCCCGCCATAGGTTACCTAGATGGGCAACTTCTGCTCCTAATGTGATTTATTAAATCCCAATTCTGCTCCTAATCCCACCTGAATCTTATGGGACCCTAACAACAGAAACCATATAAATCAGTTGGGTGGGAGCTCTTTCTTTTCATATGTCAAGGCTGATCTTCAATGCTGATTCAGAATTGATCATAGGTGGCATTAAGCACTCTCAGCTCAACTAAGCACCTTCCCCAAAGGAAGCCCCTGGGAATTGGTCATGCTCAGCACCTTGCAGCATCAGGTCCCCTCCTAGTCAAGACAGGTGGTCTCCTTAACCCTACATCAGTCCCTTAAGAACATTCTTCCCACTTTCAGGATGACCTATATGGAGAAGCTCTTACTACCTAGAAGACAGGGCAGCCTGCCCTGGAAGATGAGACTCTGAGTTGTTTATAGATGTTGATTTTAGGCTGAGGATACTGTTAAATTATATGAGGGGAAATCTGGCCCGTGCTGCTGGCCTGTAGTACTTTTTATTTGTGACTCGCTACAATCTGAAAGTGAAGCCAGAAATAATGGAAAAGAATTTTTATTTCCATATTTGGACTCCCAGAGAGCACGCATGCCCAGCATTGACCCCTGATCTTCCACTAAGTAATTCAGCAATCCTAAAAATCATCACAAAATAATCTTTTGATATATAATGATATAAATGTATTCAGGAGTTTTTATAGCTGTATCTTTCATTTGTGGTTTTCTCCTATAATCATAAATTATGTAGGTGGCATATGCACACATAATTATAACAATTTAAATGATTTCCAACTTATAGGTCTCAAACAATAAAAATATAATAATTAAAAATACATTCCATTTTTAATCCAGAGATCTCAACTCACTTAACAAACATTGATCCCTTAACTTCTCTGTGCGTCAGTTTCCCATTTGTAAAATGGGCATAAGAACACCTCCCAACAAGAGTGTTACAAGTATAAATCAATTAAATTTTGGGGGTGTTCAGCTACTACAGTTATGGGGGCCTATCAGTAGAGTTCCTTCCCCAGGCCTTTCTCTAGACTCCAGACAGGGTGATCCCCCACCATCCAGGCCACTGCTCTGTAGTTCTAGGTGTTTTTCCCAGTTCCAATCCAAAGATGCTCAGCCCTCCAACTGGGCCCCAGGTAGTCCCAGAAAGAGTGGACTTACCATGAAGGGAACAAAAGAGGAATTAACACAAAGGACATCATGCTGTTTAGAGTGGCTTACAGATGTGAGTGCCTACCTCAGGACACGCTGTCAGTGAACAGGGCTGACACCTCAAGTTAATGGTGTGTTCTAGAATTAGATTTCACCAAGCCAGTGACTAATGTGAACTCCTGGATCACTATACCAGTCTTACCACAGAGTCACAGACAGTTCCCTCAGACTCTCCAGTCTATCTTGCTACCCACACAAACAGGACTTTGTGATAAATGGTCACTTACACCAAAGATCACATCACATCAGTTTGCTCCCAGTCCCAAGAGACCAGTCACTTACCCCTAATCAACTGGTACTCCAGATCTTACACCAAAGACAATGCTGGTAGCCAATTCTATAGTAAACCATTACCTCAATTACTTCCTCGCCATCTTATCTCAGCAGACTAAAACTGCATTCACTCCTCATTCATACTTACTAAAAATCATTACATTCTTATCCCATTACATTGGTACATTATCTTATACTTACTTATTAACATAATAAAATCCTTATACCTACACCAATTCTATTAATACCAATTTTACTAAAAGAAAATAAAAGAAATCTTATTCACCCTCTCATTGCCCCATGATTTACACATCAGCCACATTCCTGATACGCACTGGGCACTTTACTTTACTTGTAAATTATCATAATTAGATTTCAGGATGTTCCCAAACATTCATACGTAGACTTTCACAAACAGGGCCCCAATGTGTCATAAATGTTAAATCACAAAATGTTTAGGCAGGATGTTTCCACTCATATGTTTAAGCAGTCAATTATCATAGTGGAGCCTGGGGTGACATGAACAAACAATCAATTTGTCCGGAATGTGCCTAGTTTTATTTTTCTCAGTGTTAGGATTAACCCTTTAAGCTTCAAATATGTATCCATGGTCCGGGCCTACATCACAGTGCTGGGGCCTACAAAAGGACATGGTGACACAAGCCTATTCCATACTAAAAAGTTAGGTCAACCCTGATATGTCGCTCAGGGATGTGAAAAATCCACACCCCTAAGCAATCTACTTAAGCTGACCTAATTCCCAGTGTAGACAGCGCTAGATTGATGGAAGAATATTCATCCGTTGACCAAGCTACTGCCTTTCAGAAAGGTAGATTACCTACACCAGTGGGAGGACCCCTCCCCTCAGCGAGGGTAGTGTCTACACTGAGTGCTACAGCAGCACCACTGTAGCATTTCAAGTGTTGACAAGCCCTTAGCTACCCTAGTTAGGCTTCCTTTTGAACAGGATTGGAAAATGCTACCAGTGGTGCTTGGAGCTTGCGCCATTGATTCCTGTGTTGTACCTGTTTTGTAGATAACTGGAGGGCAACAGGCCTAAACTTGGTCATGGGGACCTCTTATTCTGAGTGCCCAATTTGAGACACCTGGGCTCAGATTCTCAAATCTATTTAGAAACCTAACTATCTTTGAGAATCTGGGCCTTGGTGCTTCTTTACAGAGCTGTTGAGCATGGGAGTTGCAGGTGCTCAGCAGCTCTGAAAATTAGACCCTAGATGACTCAAGATAGGTATTAAAAAACTGAAGTCACCCAAAATGAGACCCTGTTTTTCAAAATGTTGGCCTTCGTGTCTAAGACTGTTCGACATCATTCACAAGAACTAAAGTCACTAGTTTAAAAAAAAAAAATCATGTATTGGTGCTTGTGATTCAACCTACTGAAAATAGCAGGAAGCTGAGTTTCTATCCCAAGGCCCATATGAATATGGGACACTGTGGAGAAGGGAAAGAATTAAAGACTAATTTGAATGTTTGTGTAACAAACCACAGGTTTGTGCATACTGATACCACAGTCCTCAACAGTGATTGAACCTGGAATCTCTGGTACCAAGAACACAAAAGCCTATTGTTTGAGCTAAAGGAATTCATTCATTAAATGCCATGGTAGAAAGTTCTTATCCCACTGGGATATAGCAAAAGACACGTACTAAGGCCCTGATCCTGCAGTGAGCTTTAGCCTACAAATAAGACCCCTAAGCAAAGGAAATCCCCAGCTGTAAGGATTCTTCGTGCCACTGGAATCAGACTTCCATGGCCGAGATAGTGGGGCTGCCCCTGTGCAACGGCTTTCTCACTTAAAAATTTCCTGCACAAGTTTTCTCACAAATCTTATCCCATTAACATCATTTTATCAAATCTCATTATCATGAACATCATATTATCAATCCAAGTCCTGTGGAGATGAGGGTGTGGCGAAGCAACAGGTGGAGACGACCACTGGCAATCACAGGTACAATCCTGCACGTAGGTGGCCTTGGGACTAGTGGTCCTTCAGCTCCATCCTTGGGGCAGTGGAGAAGTTCGGCAGCATCCTAGGTGACTAAGCGGCCCTTTTTAGGATAGCACTACTCACCCTTTTTAAGGGAGGAGGCTAGAAAAGGTGCCATAAACATTGTCTGCCTTGTAACATCTGGCCGGACTACCACAGCTGGCAGATTCTACAGCAGTAGAAAAACAATCCAAAAAGAAAAAAGAAAAAACTCATTCTAGGAGCAAGGACCATCCACATTCCTATGGATGGAGATGATGCATGAAGGCCTGAGGGAAAAGCAGCTTGTCTCCAAAGAACTTGCACGCTACAATATTGATATTGTAGCACTGAATGAAACTAGGCTGGCCGGAGAAGGTTCCATCAGTGAGCTAATGTCTCACTGAAGGCAGTAGGATAATTCATATCAGAGTCTGATTTACCATAACTTATTTAGGTTTCCAATAACAATATTTTTTTACTTTCAATTATACAACTAATGGATCAGAATTAACAGCCATATTCTATGAGTCCTTACAAAAATATAATACTAATGTTACTTCCCACTTTGGCACGTGTAAAATAGGGATTAGAACAAAGTTGATTAATCAAAAGGCAAGAATACCAAACATGAAGGATGGGATTTTCAAAAGTGGTAAGTGTTGGCCTAATTCTTTCCCTGTTGTAGTCTATAAGGGTTGTATCATGGCATGTCAAGTACTGACAAAGACTTATTCTCATCATAATCAATACGAAAGGCCAAAACAAGTTTCGAAAAACACAAAATCAGCCTGAACCTTCACCTGTACCTTTCTTCAGATCACATAAATCTGTAGTTCCAAATGAGCTCCTCGGCTCCCTTCCTGGCACTTCCCATTTTTGCCGTTATGTTGGCAGGGCCTCTTCCTCTTTAAATATCAGAAGGATCTTCTGGGAGAAGAGTCTCCTTTCACCCTATAACTAGTTAGCAATGTCTTCAGTGCTGTATGGTCCCGCTCCTATGCATCCCCAGGGGGAGACCTCCTTAACAAAGGCAGCGGGTCAAGTAGCACAGTCCAACAATTTCAAAGCCTCGCTGTTGCTCACTTTCATATTTGACCTGATTTTGGAGCTCCTCCTTGAGTTATACCCCTGTATGCATGGCACACCTCTGAGAAGTTTTAGAGTGTGTAAGATCCCTGCCCTAAAAGGCTTTTCCCATGAAAGCTGCTAATCTCATAAAATGGCAGGGCCCTTATGAGCTCTAGATTTCTACAGATAGATCATGCACCTTGAGAAGAAAGTGTCCCATAATATCATCAGATAAAACTGAGCATTGTTTCAGAAGATATAGTGATCCTATCAGCAGCAGCACAAGAATGTATAATGTTTTGTTTTGTTTTTTTAAATTTGAGTCGAGATGGGGGAGTTGGCTGTTCTCCACTGAGTAGCAAGTAACTCATTTTTTCTGTGCTGACTGATTACTCTATAACATTGAGGTCTTATTCTTCTTTTTCAGGCTATTGCTGGCAGAAAGGTTTCTTTACTAAACAAGAAGTTGTGCTGTCTTGGCATTAGCCTGAATATTGTGGTATTAGCATGACAATTTTATACTTCCTCTTCCAATTTTTGCTAACCTTTAATTTTGTTGAAGATAATTTCTAATGTGTATGTATTACATTTCTTTAAAAAGTCAATTAAGAGAGGAAATTCGAGCATCAGTCCAATGCAAAAATATACAGTGTTACTTTTCCGTACTGCAGAAAGGGTATCCATCTTGAGCCTAATTGGCATGTATAAGGATGAGAGAAGAAACCTTCAATGCACAAATATGATTCCATATTTACGAAGTGTAGGTATAATTTGTGCTAGAATTCAGATGCCAGAATTAGGGGTCCCTCTTTCATTCAGCATTCAGATTTCCTAACAGAATTTTGTGACAAAGAAATAACAACAATTAACTAAACTGTTTCCCTACATAAGCTAAACAGAAATGTTCACATTTTTTTACTTGGTCCAATTTTCTTTTCCTGTTTTCTACCACTATTGTTTTAACCTTTGCTACCTTATATTTCATAGTACTAGTAGAAACTAATATTCTCTTATCTTTAGTTCTCATCGGAATAGACATATTGACCCTGAAACTCTCCCCACCCAGATAAAATTTTTCAATTTTAGTTTGAATAACCTTCAAAAATCTTTCAGTCATAGCTGCAATAACTAAAATTAACCCCCCCCCCCCCTCAAACAACAACCTTGGAAAGTATATATTGTTTTTTAACATCTGTAAATCTGAAACCATCTGGTATGCACAAGTCTTTTAGGGCCAAGAATGGCCATGAGGGCAGGATTGGGCCTGAATTTTGTGGAATTATTTAATAACTGATGAACATTTCTACTAGTGCTGTGAAAAGTACAACAAAGAGAAAAAAAGAATTAAAATCCATATTGTTGACCTCACAAGCAGCAGAGTTCTGTAACTCACACAGTGTCTTTGCTTTCTACAGCCATCTCCGTTCTTGTATAATAAAAAACACAGTGAAAAAGGCTTATACAACTAACTTCTCTAGAGCAACGAAATCATTTAAAAAATCTCTTCAGTGCCAATCTAAATTCTGTACAACCAAGGAAAGATCTCTCTGCACTGCACAGAAACCTGCAAGTTCATTGGCAATACAGACCGAGTTCATACACTAGTGTAACATGACACAGTTCCATTCACCTCAGTGGAACTTACATCAGCAGTGAATTTGGCCCTTCGTTTGTTAAGGTACAAAGGCCCAAGTTCTGCAAAGATAAATAAATGCATGTACTTAAATTTAAGAACATGAATAATTCACCACTTGATGTTAAGCCTATGTGCATGTCTTCAGGGGTTAACAGACACTATGTATCTCCTTGCAAACCCCATGGAGCCCCAGTGACTTCAATGGGATTCCCCACAAACACCACGATTAATCTATAATCAGCCTTTTTTTCATCTGCGGACCCCTACCAATTTTCAAATAGAAGTTTCTGACCCTTTTGGAAATCTTAAATATAGTCTGCGGATCCCCAGGGGTCCATGGACCCCAGGTTGAAAACCACTGATCTAATGGATTCTCTTGCTGGATTGGGGCCTAGGCATTTAAAACGAGCCATTGACATCCTTGTGATGACCTCACCTCACTTTCGATATCATTGACTGAGCTACCCAGATGATCAACAGCCGGACTAAGAAAGATTTCAAACGTTTGGAAATGTCCACAGAGTGAGTGAAGAACTGTACAAAAAAAGGAAGGATCAGAGCAAGGGATGCAGAAGGCCATAAGCCTCCTAAAAGTTAGCACCACTTTTTTTTTTTTTAAATGAGCCCTAATCACACACACACACACATACACACACGGATTCACCCTCTTTGGTAGGCTTTCTACAAGACAGACTGCTGCTGGAGGAGAGTCTCATTAACATGGCAGCGTCAGCCCCAACTTCAAGCCGTGCAAAGGGATGCCAGACACCACAGCAGCGGGGGCCCGAGGTGGTAGAGGGAGGAGGGGGGGAGCTACACATACAAGAAGGCGGAGATACATCTCCGCCCCGTCCCCCGAGGCAGGTGCGTGCCCGCCCAGCTGGCTGCGAGCGGGTCCCCTGCAGCGCCAGCTCCCCCTTCCCCCGCACGCAGCTCGGTGGCGTTCACGGCTCGCCTCGCATAGGCTAGCGGGCGAGCGGGCGGCGGCGCGCGAGGGACCATGCCCGGGGCTGTCTGGTGCAGCCGCCGCAGCTCCCCGCCCCGCTGCCTCCTTCTCCTCCCCGTCGGTGCCTTGCTGCCTCCTCCCCCCGCCGTGCGGCTGGCGGTGGCGGCTCGCAGGGAGGGACTGGGAGTGTGAGCGAGCGAGCGCGCGGGGGTTAAAGGTGCCGCTGCAAGGGAAGTTTGCAGAAGGTCGCGCGGTGTCTGTGCGCGCCGGCAGCATCATGGCGGAGCCGAGCGACTCGCCTGTCCACCTCCAGCAGCCCCCACCGGCGGCCGCTCCCGCCGCCTGGCCCATCTGCAGGGACGCCTACGAGCTGCAGGAGGTTATCGGTCAGTGGGGCGAGGGGCCGCGCGGCCGGGCAGGGGTGGAGGGAGCTGGGCTGAGCCGGGGAGCAGGCAGGCAGGCAGAGGGGGATGCGCCGGCAGCCGGGCCTACCGGCGTTTTGCTCTGTCTCCGCAGGCTTGGCGGCTCTCTCTCGTCTCTGCTCACTGCGGCGGGGGCGCCCGGCATTGCAGCGGCTGCAAACTTTATGTCCGAGGCGCCGCCGGCTGGGGCTCGCTGCCCCGCTGTCCCCACGCGCGGGGGCGAGGGAGGGGGCCTGGGCGCGCGGCTGCCCGGCTCTCCGGTACCCACGCGCGCGGCTGCCCGGCTCTCCCATCCCCACGCGCGGGGTGGGGGTGGGTGGCTCCGGGTGGGAGCGCAGTGGCAGCTGCCCCAGCCCTTCTGCGGGCCAGGGCCGTGCGGGGTGGGGATCAGCCCCTCAGCATCTTTGCCCTCTCCGCTATTTGCCACTCGTGAGCCGGGAGTTGTGAGGGACCATTGGCCTTTCCTCCTCCCTGTTCTAACGGTGTACCGTGTGTCTTGTTCTTTGATCCGTTCAGATTAGTCCGCATCTTGCCGGTGGTTATCAGGAGGGTAAATCTCCCCACCGGCGCTCGTGCTGATTTCCTTTTTGAAAACCTTCATTTCCTCTTGTTTTCTCTGCATCGCTTTAATTTTGTTCCCATCTCTTCCTCTTACCCTCATTATGGCTTAATTTCATTGGTGCAAACCTTCCCGTTTCAGTTTAAGGTTTAACACCCTTCTCCCAGACACAGGCAGTGTGTGCTGTGTTTGTGCATGTAACCATTAATTGCCATCAAAATGTGGCTGGTTTAGTTTTCCTCCCATCTGTGTGGATCAGATCATCATGAATCTTGCAAGATGAAAAGACAACTTATGGTAACAGTAGGTATAATAGAAGGTTTTACTCTTTTCTGATCTGGATACTATTTATTGCTAGTGAATCAGTTAACCAATACTCACTCTTAAAACAAACAAACAAAAAACCTGCAGAAACTGAAGGCCAGGTCCAAGATTGCAATTGCTATTTCTTGATATTTAGGAAAATGAATTCTTGCCTCAAAAATTCCTGCAGATTTGCTTTGTGTTGCTCTTGTAATTAGTGGTACTTTTAATATTGAGCACCAATTGCTGATTACTGTGACAGATGATATTTTTAACCTGAGTTGTAAATCATTTACATTCAGCTTTTGTTTCTGAGGCTGTTTAGTTTCTATAATCTGAAACTAAGTGTTGCCAAGGAGAAATAATTTACCTTGTTCACTCCCAAATTTTACCAGGCTTTTGTTTTACTCATATTGTCTCTCCTTTTATTCCCTGTTGCTCCACTTGAGCTGCACTAAAATGACTGAAGAAGGTTGAGGCCTGGTCTACTGACATAGCTATGCCAGCAAAACTTTTACATGTGGGGTTTGTAGGGGGGAATCGGTCTCCTAACTGTGGCATAGATATGCTGCTGAAAACCCTAGTGTGAATGCAGTAATATCAGCAAAAAAGGCCTGTTGCCAGTACAGCTTATTCCAATTCAGGGAGCTGGAATAAGCTATACCAGAAAGAGAGTTGTTTTGCTGGTATAAGATACATCCCCAGTAGGTGGGTTTGCTGGTAAACTATACCCACAATCCTTTCTGCTGCAGAAAAGGCCTGAGAAGGTGTTAAACTAATCCTTACCTGCTGTTGCAATGGGAGTCTGTAGCATATTTCTTATTTAGATACTGGTTGTCTTCTATTGGTACAGTTGTAGAGTGGCTGAAGATTAGGGCTTGTAAGTGTGTGTGTGAGGGGAAGGAGACAGTGTTTACTTCTCAGAAAAGCATTTTAAAAAGACAGTCTTCAGAGTTTTTAAATAGGTATATTTTAGATA
Source organism: Emydura macquarii macquarii (assembly GCF_026122565.2). Lineage (NCBI taxonomy): Eukaryota > Metazoa > Chordata > Testudines > Chelidae > Emydura > Emydura macquarii. The sequence continues at coordinate 77,184,285 of NW_027131390.1, forward strand.
TTGATACAAATGTTAAAGTACCCATAATTGCAAAGATGAATGCTCTCTTTTTGGGAAAAAGCATAGAGGTCTGTCTACACAAGAAATGCAGACTAACTGCTTGTATTGTACTACAGCAGTAAAGTGACAGATCAGTTTCTTACAGCATAAGAATCACTTCTTAATGAGGAAGGCAAGGTAGGGTTCTATGGCACCTGATCCAATAAAGTGCTGAGCACCTTCTTGGATGTGCGGAGTATCCTCAATTTCCATTAAAATTATCACTACATTTAGGTTAAGCACAATCACTTTTTCTAAATGCCATAAGAAATATTTCCTATTATGCAACTATATAAAATATCGTGCTTAGCAAAAGAGCCTTTTAACTACAGCCTCTCAAATACAGCAATATATATTTTTTTTTTTTTTTTTGTCTTAAGTGGCAAAGGACTGCTACAACAAACGTTATGCCTACTTTTGTCACTTTAAGGGATAATTGATTCTGGATTGTCTATCTTTTGCATGTAAGTTCTGTGCGAATGAATGTGGATATAATTTTAGAATTGCAGGCTGAATGTAGTATTACATAACATTTGCAAATGAACTTAAAGTATGTAGGGTTGCTTTTCTATACCTTCATCTTAGTATCTGTGGGAAAATAATACAGTTCAGGACTCTGACTGCCATTTCTCTTCCTTCCTGCACTGTTAACTCCTATTCAGTAAGCAGCATTTAATCACTGAAGCTCTTAAAGTTTAATCACTTTATGAACATGAGTACTGCCACTCATTCAAATAGAATTATTCACCTGTGGGAAGCTTAAGTATGTGCATAATGGTCTGCAGGATAGGAGCCTGGAGGGACATGTTTTGTTCTAATAGTCCTTTGCCACTTAAACCAGGAAAAGTAACCATATATTGATGCATCTGAATGAGATTTTTAAGAAGAAAGGCATTCCAGTCTTCTTTAGCACTGACTTTCATAGGGGTATGAAATATTTCACAAGGTAACTAAAGTCACTTTCTATCTGTAGATTAAATCTAATGTCTTAAGCGGTATTTCAGAGTTTATTAGTGGCAGCCATATCACTGAAAAGTAACCTAGTTTTTGGAACTGATCATGTGGGATTTAATACCGTGAAAGAGTAATCAGTTTCCATCCTGTTCTTACAGGATAAGCAACTGGGAATAGTGCTACTGTTTTTAAACAAAGCATTGCTTACAGTTAAAGGACTTCCTATCTTAATGGCAATTTTAAAAACTGCCATTGAGCTTTCATATAGCAGATATCATAAATTATGTTTTTTCCAATCACATAGGTGTGGCCAACCAGAGGCCAAATGCCCATTAGGGAAAAAATTGGTAATTGAGATGTGGGAAGCAGTGCTTCTCATCATAGGAACCTTAAAAACAAGCAAACAAAATCTGGCCATTTTGCTGAACAAAATGCCTTTTATTTTAAGGTTTGTGTCAGCACTTTCATTGTGAATTCCTACTATCATGAGTTAATAACGCCATTTAAAAAAAATCATTGTGGGTTGAAACCTGGTATGCAGATACTTGGAACAGAAAGAAATAGCTTTTATTTACATCATGAACCCATTCAATTAAACTGGTGGGTTTCGTCATATCTAAGGATTTTGTTGTTGGCTGTTCTTGAAAGTCTTGATTATAATTTGAGATTTGACAAAAGGCTACTGCTTATAAGTAAATTATTTCTAATAGAAATAGGATCGAAGGCTCTATTACAGAGAGACCGTAATATGACCAGAGTTAGTGTTGCTACCAGTGTCTATTATAAAGCCGTATTTTCACCTCTCCTCCTGTAAATCTAGTGTAGTTGTCTGGTTAAACTATAATTGCTTTAAAGGCAAAGGATTATGTCCGCAGACTTTGAAGAGAACTGAAACATATTTTTATCATTTAAAAAGTTCTCACTTGAAATCTTGACTGTGGTCTAATGTGCCTTTTCACACTCCAGCTCAAATAACTTTTGACTTGTAACACCAACCTTTCAATGCTGCTAATTTCCTTAAACTCAAGGGGTTTCTTTTTGAAGTGGTTATTGGCACAAAAAACTCTAGCCGCTTTCAATCTGCTCAGCAAAATATTACAACACAGCACTTGAAGCCTAGGTAAGTCTTGACATTAGGGTCTTGTCTATATAAGAGCGTACAGCGTTACAGCTGTACCAGTGCAGTTGCGCCACTGTAACATCTCTCGTGTAGCCACTCTATGCCTAAGGAGAGCTCTCTCATCAAAATAATTAAATCACCCACAACGAGAGGCGGAAACATTACCTTTAAGTATAAAGAAATGTATATTTAACTACAACTTTAAAGCTAATCCCAACAAATAGTGTACTTTCACCACTAAATCTCAAACACAACACTGCACCTTTAAATGTGAAATTTATATCTGTATCTATATATGTACACTCAGTAATGCCACTGATCAGCCTGAACTGAAGTCTACGTAAATAACTTACTTGTCGGTCATAAACTTTCCTCTTTAGCTACATGTTTCTCAGGAAACAAATTTTTGGACAAGTATTTGTGTCAATTGATAAACTGTTAAATGAGAAGTTCTAACTTCTTATTTCTTAAAATGGAAAATACATAATACAGAGGAGGGGGAAAAGCCGAAAATTAATGAGTCCTAGTCAAGGTGGCTATATTATGATGAAACATGCATTTCTTTATGCTTTGGTGGTTACATGGTCATTGAGGGTTCTTGGCTATTAGGGCTTGTCTACAATTGAAAGTCTTACTGGTATAACTGTTTTTGGTTAGGGGTATGACTATTTTAACCAAAACAGTTATATTGATAAAACAGTCAGTTGCAGACTAGGTCTTAGTCGTCCTTGTCGTCTTACATCTAAGTTCTTGGGTTTTGTAAGTGATGTGGTTATTAATTTCACCATTACTTAGCAATCTTATGTAACTGTTTTGTTTGCTAGAATATCTTAGGGGTGACACCTCCCCACCCCAAACTCAAATAAACTTGTTTAAACCTGACCACCCCCACACCAGAAAGCTGAAGGGCATGAAAGTAGTCAAAAATAAGTCCTGGAGAAGAGAATAAACAAACTAAAAACTACATATTAATAATAGCAAAACCAAGGTGAATAAAGTCTGTTAGGTTAGTTTTAAGTTAACGCTTAACAAACTGGAAGTCAAAGGCATATATTATAATAAACACACAGCATGTTGAATGTATCTGGTGCTATATAGTGATAACGTACAATGAATTACATGCTCCAGTTTTCCCCTCCCTCCAAACTGCTTTGCAGCCTCTCTTTACACTCAGCCAGCTCCCATGCCCCTTTGTCACTCATTCCCAAGGACTTCTGGAACCTGAGGTGTAACGGCTCGTAGACCTGAACAGGCTTAGCTCTATGGCAGGGCCTATGTGATTTGAGAGGAGCTCTTGTGCTGGCCAGTATTGGGAGCAGAATTGGTCTGGGAGTCAGAAATAGGTAATTTTCTGGATGTTAAAAAAAACCCCATTGCTTGATGTGCTGTATGGAAAACTGTCTTAAAATTGCAATTGTAAAATTTATATTTCCTGGGATTTTCCCCGGGTCCTGCTTGCAGGTTATGGGCTTCCAGGGAAGCATGCAAACTGAGCCTTGCAGAGTTAGTTTGCAGCCAGCCTAGAGTAAAGTGTGGTGAGTTGTCTGTTTTTGGGAGCAGCCTGCTTTGTGTATCTGTTTTGGGTTCTTGTGTGTTATGAATTCCAAGAAATAAAGTGGAGAGAGCATTTTATGTTTATCAAAGTTCTGTGAATATTCCATAGAAAAATGCTTGAAGAGGACTTAGTGTGAGCATCCTAGAAGAAATTCCATTAGAACTCTTCTACGAGTCTGATTTAAAAAAAAAATTTGTTTTGGTCTGATGGAAAACCACTTACCCAAGGAGCTGGTAGGCCAGCAGACTAGTTGCATTTAGCCAAAGTCTGCATGCCAACTAGAACCATAAACTCTTTTTGAAATTAGAATAGTCCACTCACTCACTTTGTGGAAGTAAGCTCATTATACAAGGGGAGAAGCATTTGGCTTCTGCAGAGGCCAGAGCAGCAGTTTCTGTGTAACAGCTCTGTATGCAGCACTGACTCTGAAACCCTACTTCATGTTTTAATGTGCTAACTTTGGCCGTGACCCCTCTGCAGCTTGGCTTTTGGGATGGAAAGGAGTGGGTGTCTTAACTTGCAGATCCTTCAGAATTGAATGGCTGTTTCTTAAAGTAATTGAAAGTATGTTTTCTTTTTTTTTTTTTTTTCTTTTGACTTTTTTTTAAAAAGTCATGTTTTAAATAAACTCCCAGTTCTTAGGCTCTTTGTGTGTTTAAGCCTGACCTTTTACAGCAGTTACCCTTGATGATCACCAAAGCTTGATGGAGGCATTAGGAAACCCTTGAGCAGCCACGGTGACGTGGGCACACTCTGCCTGCAGAGATAGGAAGATAACTGTGGCATTGGTTTACCTTTTTGATTTAACTTTTGGAAGTGTGTCTTCACAATCAGAAGAGATGGAAACTTGTTTAACTGAAAGCATACGTTCTGCGGAGGTTGATACTTAGTCATTGCAAGTAGTAAATTTTTGTTGTGGGTAATTTTGTTTTTAAGTACTGCTTATAGCACTTGCTAGGAAACTGAAGAATTGACAACTCCATTAGATTTTGTTTTTTTGAAGTTTTTGACGTGCAGGTGTATGATTATCTTCTGGAAAATGTTCTTGCTTAGTGTGTCAAGATTGTTCTAATGCAGGATAAAACAAGCTGACATGATCAGACTTTCTAGGTATGACTCTCCTATGGTGACTGGAGTGAGGTGGCAAAAAGCCAAGCAAAGAAGCTTTAAGGCTATCTTTCTTTTGGTGTGTTCTTCTGACTTACAATAGCCTGGAGATGCACACCAAAGCACTTGTGTAGCTGTAGAGCAATGGATATTTGAAAATCTTATTGGGAGGGTCTAAACAAGTACACTACTGTAACTATGAATCTGTATTTCTGAGTACGGTTGAGTTCTGCGTGATTGGTTGCAGGCTTACAAGCGTGTATTCTATGTTGGTGCTGACAGACCAAGGGTTGAAATGAGCAGACGTCCCATTCTATGGTGGTCAGTCAGCCAAAGCTTACTGGCATTTTATATTTTATAATCTTGTACTCGATCATACAAACAGTTTGTCTGTTCTCTTCCCCCCGCCCAGATTGTATGGTAAGTCCCTCTTCTTACTCCCTGCCAGCTGCTGTCTCTCTGAAGCACTACAGGCAATTTCAGTGGGGGGCAGAACTGGGAGTTACCTGCTTCTCTCTCAGCAGAGATCAGGGAGGGAGGGAGGGAGATGTAGGAAGGGCCTGCTGAGAAGTCTGCGCCTGAGAGGCAATTGTTTGTTAGTGAAGGGGAGAAGCCAGTGGGGAGACAGATTAAATTCATGGGGACAGAGGGAGTGGAGCCACTGAGGTGGGGAAGATTCATGGTGGTAGAAAATGGATGCTTTTTCTTGAGTCTGATTTCAAATAAGCCAGAAAACTGCTGGAGACTGGTGTAGTTTGTTGAATTTTAGGTTGTTCTTTGCACGCATACCCCCTCATCCATTTGAAGAAGAAAGTAGTCTAAAACCAGCTTCCTCTGGGATCTTAGTGACTTCTTGATTACTTGACTTCTCTGGACAATAGGGTCCCTGACAAAATTCTTGGTATATTGACAAGCACAGTAAATCCTGGAGGACTTTTAGGGTCCTTTTTTTGGGGTCTGTTTTCCTTTAGAGAAATATTCAAGAGGTGCTGGCAGTGTCATAGTTTTCAGGGCTGTTCTCAAAGGTGCCTTAGTGAAAAGATTTAATAATCAGCATTACTCATTAATTAGATTAATTATTAATTTTTATGGAATCAGTGGAGTTAATATTTCCAACCTTCAGTCCCTAGATGTTTGACCTAACTGAACTATTCAATGGGCTTCTGAAAGCATTAACATTGATTATTCTATTGTGATTAGCAAAATGAGTGAATCAGTTCATTAGACTAATTATTCTTCAAAACTTTGTGGTTCATTGACTCACAAGTTTTCTGATCAGGTGTAAAATTCTGGAGGGAGTTGGAGTGTCCTGAAAAGCTGGCTTACAATTGACACAGGTATGCCCCAGGATTGGAGCTATATAGAGACGGGTGTAGAAATAGACAGAAAATTGAAGGGAGAAGTGACGATATACAGTCTTGTCTGGTCACTCTGTGTGCGTGTGAGCACGCGTGTGTGTTATGGCTCTGGTCACATGCTCAATTGTGTGGTGGAGCTTTATTCATTGATCTTAACTTTAGAGATCATATGTTTGGTTCAAAGTTGGGACTTGATGCATTTTAGCTGGAGCCAATAATAAATCAATTTTTGGTATAGCCACAAGCAGTGTGTGCGCATGTGTACATTTTATGGCAGAGGCATAAAAATACAGTTCTGTTGTTTAATAGGCCAGAAAAGTATAAAGCTTGTATATTGCAAAATGTGCTCTGATATTTTCATTTGTGGATACTGCTTCCTGTCTTGTAAGGGAAAACTAGGCAAAACTCATGATCTCACTTCCATAACTAGTTGTGAGCAAGGTCCTATTTATCTACAATAGCATAGCTTAATTATGGCACAGTGGGGTCCTGATCTAGGGCTGGGGCCCCTAAGCCCCATGGTAATGCTGCTACTAATAAAGATGCTTTCTCATTTCTTTCCCTCGGCACCCTGAAAAAGACTTAAACTTGATTATGCTGAATTTATAATTACCCACTCTAGCATATTGCTGCCTTAAATACCGCTCTTTCTGAGGATAGAAATGGCCTTGCTACTGTCTTAAGGCCATTTAAGGGGAATTAAGTGAAGAAGCAGCAGCTCACTTTCCTCTAACTTTTTTTATTGTTAGAACACATCTACGAATTTCAATGTTTCCTCCTCTGTTAGTCTTCTGGGGAATCACTGTAAGGGGTAAGGTGTTGCTAATATCTACCGTGACAGAATCTAGGCTTTTTATAAAAGCAAACTGGGATGATGGGAGCTGGTTGGAGATGCTCTGTAGTTCATATCAGGGCATTGTTGCTGTCCTGACACCGACATCTCCAGCTAATGTCCGACACATCAATTACACCCCTGGCTTGCCTATGTCAGCTGATTCAAACTAACCGGTTCAGGCTGAGGGGCTGTAAAATTGCAGTATAGGTGTTTGGGCTCAGGCTGAAGCCCAGGTTCTGGGACCCTCCCCCCACTCCCTTTGTGGCCCAAGCCCAGGGAGCCTGAGTCAGCTGATACAACAGGGGTGTTTAACTGTAGCGTAGACATATCCTTTGTTTTTTTTACTGAACTGCTGTTAGTTTGACACACTCAGCAGTGACAATCAGAAGATTCAGAAAATGCTACACTGATGTTTCTGTGCAGCTATAATTGTTTTAAAATGTTTACTTCCAAACTGAAGGAAGAGCAGGGAAAACATGCCTAATAATTAAATCAACACTGCAGTTTTTCTCTATTTATGATGCTGCTTTAAAGGTGAGCTATAATTCTTCTAAAAAGCTTTTTTTATGCAGTATGTCTGTCTTTTTTTTTTTTTTTTTTTTACAACTTTTTAAACAATCTGTAATTTAACAGCCTGAGAAGTGGGGCTGGTAGAAGTAGAGCTGTAGTGGTTTCAGTAAAAACCTGTTGATTATAATGTCAGGGAGGCTTGGGCCCTGATCCTGCATAAGCATTTAATATTATGGACATATGCTCCTGTGCTGATCCCCTAGCTATGCAAGATAAGGGCCCTAGATATCAGTCACTTGTATTGAACGGTGGCTTCTTTTAATGAAAGGAGAGGGAGAGAAAATAAAGCATTTTGGAGTTCATCATTTTTTTTCTGTTTTCTTAAAATATATCTTTTTCAAGGGAAAACTCCAGAGACTAGTTACATTTTAAATAACTAATTATTTAGCCATGTAAGAAAATCATATAGTTCAGGGGCCAGCAACCTATGGCACGTGTGCCAAAGGTGGCATGTGCGATGATATTGAGTGGCACTCGCTGCTCCCCCCTTCCAGCCCTGGCCCAAAGCAGCGCTGTGCAGTGGTCATTCTCCCCCCCTCCCCCCCCGCCTTCTGGCCCCGCCCCTCTCCCACGTGGGCTCAGTGGCACCCTGGCCTGAGCCGTGCTGCTCCCAGGCCAAAGCAGTGCTGCGTGATGCTTCTTGGGGCCAGGAGCGGCTCCTGGCCAGAGTGCTGGGAGAGGGGTGTGGTTGGGGGGGGGGAGTGGGTAGCAGCTGCCACGCAGTGCTGCTTGGGGCTGGGAGCAGCTCCTGCCCAGGGTGCTGGGCCTGCAGCATGTAGGAGAGGAGTAGGGAGGGGAAAGGGGGAACATGTGGCACACCGTGTCTGAAAGGCTGCTCATCCTAGTTCCTAAAGAAACAACTTTTTATCCTCTTCAATATCTCCTTCAGTAAATAGGTCTGTGGTTTCTGAGGGTGCCATTTGAATGATGCTGCCTAGCATGGATTGGGTCTGAAAATTGGCTCTCCAGTTATGGAATACTGGAAAGCCGAAGGTTTCAAAGTTGCTGTAAATTCTGGGACTCGTAAAGAAAATTTTTTTGCAGAGTTGTGTAGTAGTTGACTTAACTTGAATATTTTTGCCTCATAACTCTGAAACTTTGTTTCCTCCCTTCCTGCCCCGTGAAGACTTTTAAAATAGTCAGCTTTTCTATTTTATGGTCCCTGTTGCACTAACAGGCATACCTTAAATCAGCAGTTTGCTGTCTTTTTTTGTTTTTGTTTTTCCCTTTGTACCTTAGACCAGGGGTGGGGAACCTTTTTTGTGCCAAGGGCCTGATGGTGGCTGAGTGTCCGCTGCCGAATTCCCCCCTGCCGCCAAAAAGGGGCAAACAGTGGCAGGGTTTCGGCGGCGGGCACTGCCCCCCCCACGGAACCCCGCCGCCGCTGAATGATTTTGCGGGCCTCATACGGCCCGTGGGCCGGACCAAATGATTTTGCGGGCCTTATACGGCCCGTGGGCCGAACGTTCCCCACCCCTGCCTTAGACCCTGACTCTGCAAAATTTGAGCAATTGTCTAACTTAAGTATGTAGGCACTGATCATACAGTCACTTGTGTTAGGAGAATATTTTATAGTTTCACTGAATCTTTTAAATTCAAGGCCAGATGTAAGCACAAGTGCTGCAAAGATCTGCTTGGGGTCTTGTGCGTTCAAAGGCCACATATCATATTAACTCTGCTACATACAAGTTGTTCCTGTCTCCCTTGTCAGCAGTGGGAACTGATTTGGAGGCAATTCATAGGGTGAGAATTATGTTAACGTCTTCCTTTTTCCAAGTTTTTGGGGGTCCTATTCAAATGAATTGCCCTTTTTACTTTTTGCTTTGACAGCTTTATCTTTTAGTGCTTTCAGATTTGCTTGTCTGTGGTTCTATTTTCTCTTTAACCTATTCTTTTCCAACATATCTCTTGCCCTCAAATAAGCACTTTCAGTCAAAATTATTTATTATATTGTTGGCAATTTTGTGCTTCAAAGATAACAGATGTTAAGATTTCCCATAAAACTCTTGTGTGGGCTGCTTTGATATGGAGGAACTCTTTAGACCTTGGAAACAATGAATTCTGCATCAGAATTTTTTTGGGACGCTTGAACACAGAATTTACCATTTCCTTCTCGGATTGAGCCACTCTAAAACTCATCATGATGTACCATCTGCCATTCTTTTGACTTGGAGCCAGGTGCTTTTACAGAAGTTTGATTTAGCTGAATTTGAATCTAGTTTTTATGATGCAGTCCTTTCCATGTGCAGAGCATTTATATTCTTCTATGCTCCAGGTCAGTGGAGAAAAGACAGAATGCTTCTACTGGCACACTTCCTGGAAGTCTAATTAGGTAGAGAAGGAATTTGTAGATTATCAGCAGAAAAGTATAGAAGGAGAAAATATTTCCCTTGAGGATGGGGTGAATGGGGAAAAAACTACAGTGGTAAGACTTTTAAAAAGGAAGCAATGATCTTATTGTGGTTTCAACCTTACTAAATAAAAGCACTTCTTGAGCCCTTAGGTTTTTAAGTTGCCTAGTCTTTGAATTTAATGCAGTTCTGCAAAACTTGACAGTTCAGAAATTATTGGTCAGTCCCCCTCCCCCCATCACAAAAAAATCCTAAATCATGAGATCTAACCAATAACTTTGGGGTTCTCTTCTTTTGCCTTATGGAGTAGGGTTCATGTTTTCTGGCTTGCCTCTGCTATTGCGATGACTAGGAACTGTTTTTATGAAAGGTGAGATTCTCACCTGCTCACTTTACTCCAGGAGCTGGGGTTTTAAGAATCACACAATATCTAGTGTTTCAGTTAGCTGCTGTCAGTGGGTTTGAATAAATGCTACTTGCCTAATTTGAACCAAGGTAGGATCTTTGGCCTTTGGTCCCTCTGCTACTATTCAGTTTATTCCTGTATTTTAAAAAAATTGTTAATAAAATGAATATATTTTAGAACCCTGGACAATATTATGATTAAAAGGCATCTTAAATTTCATTTGCCTTTGAATATTCTTGTCTTAAATGGTTTCATGGGGGCATCCTAATTATAGCTGATTGGTGCGTAATTAATTGAGCACTTCAGATCAAGTTACTATGCTCCAACTTTAAAAATAAAAGAAATATTGTGTACAAAAATCCATGAGGTTCCCAAATTTGTTTTCTATTGGAATACTAGATCAAAGTGGTGAAGCCAGTTTTAAATGAGTATATGTTAAGAGATGTATCTTCAAAGCAACAGATGAAAAGAAGTACACTGAAATCCTTTGAAATGAATACCTGGTTAGGAACAAATTTCAAATGCAGTAAAAACTGAGAGAATTCACCTAGATTTATAAAGGCTTTTAATAAAAACAATCTGCAGAGACTTTTTATAAAAATACAATGAAGGAGACTTCCAGTGAATTATAATGTAATCCTAGAAACATGGGGTCGGAAAGGATGCAGAGAGGTCATCTAGTCCATCCCCCTGCACTGAGGGAGGACTGAGTATACCTGAACCAGGTTTCTAACCTATTCTTAAAAATATCCAATGATGGGGATTTCACAACCTCACTTGATTTCTTTCTTATAAATTAGGAAGTTCCTGCCTAATCTGCGACAAGGGAGGTTGATGTTAGGTATTTACACCAATTACTACTTGTCCTACCTGCAGCAGACATGGAAAACTGATCACCATCCTCTTAACAACCCTTAACAGATTTGAAGACTGTTATCAGCCGCCCCGCCGCCCCCCCCCCCCCCCCCCAAGTCCTCTTTTTCTCAAGACTGAACATGCTTTTTTTTTTTTTTTTTTTTTTTTAACCTTTCCTTGTAGGTCAGGGTTGTAAAACTTTTATCACTTTTGTTGTTCTCCTCTGGACTCTGTTCAGTTTGTCCACATCTTTCTTCAAGTGTGGTGCCCAAAATTGGACACACATTCCAGCTGAGGCCTCACCAGTGCTGAGAAGAGAGACAACTATCTCCCATGTTTTGTATACAATACTGTCATTAGTATGTCACATTAGCCTTTTTTGCAACTGCGTAAGTCATATTCAATTTGTGATCCACTCTAACCCCAAAACCTTTTCAGCTGTGTACCACCTACCCAGTTATTCCCCCATTTTGTAGCTGTTTGAATTTTTTTTTTTCTTCCTAAATGTAATATGTCTTCCCTTTGTTTCATTTTGGTACTTTCAGACAGATTCTCTAACTTGTCAGGGTTGTTGTGAATTCTAATGCTGATCTCCAAAATATGCGTACCCTCTGCTTGCTTGGTGTCATCCACAAGTTTCATAAGTGTACTGTCCACTCCATTATCCAAGTCATTAATGAAAATATTAGATAGTACCAGATCCAGGACTGAGTTCCACCTCCACACTAGATACTCCTTTGTTTGACAGCGAACCATTAACTACTTTTTTCGAACAGTTTTTCAACCAGTTGGTCACCCATTTTATAATTTCATTCTAGATCACATTTTCCTGACTTGCATATGCGAATATCAGGTGGGATTGCATCAAAAGCTTCAATAAAATCAAGATAATATCATGTCTGCTGCTTCCCGCCATCCACTAGGCCTGTAACCCCTTCAAAGAAATAAATTAGATTGTAATCACTTACATCCAATTACAAAAAATAAAACTGTAGAGAAAAAACAAATAAGGTGAGCCATCATATTGACAATAAATTCAGTCTCTGACTTAGTGTGTATGTGAAAGTAGGGAGAAGTCTTCCATGAAACCCTGCACAAAAGTTGTTAGTGTTTTTGGGTGCCTTCACTTTCCTGTAAAATCTGAATTTGCATATTATGGTGCAGAAGTAGGCAAAAATGTGAATATTGAGACTCCTATCCTGGAAAATGGATGGTCATTATGAGGGGGAGAAAAATGGAATATGAAATGCAATGAGCAAATAGACAAAACCATGTAGGAGTTAAGACTGAAATCTTCAAGTAGCTTTACACATCTTTGTAAGTTTTTCACTCCTCTGGTTAGGATACTAGAAATGCATATAACTTCTGGAATGAATGGGAACATGGAGCTTTAAATTCATTGAGAGAGTATATCTTCCATCTATTTCTTATCAAAGGAAGGTCCAGTGTGATGAAGTAGCAGTAAAACAGCAGTTCTTATGAGAAACACCAGCATTACTGCACACTGATTGGAGCTACTGATGCAGTGGTGTAAGAGTCTAAAGTGGCTTGGATGTACATTAAAACATTAAAACGCTTAAAACACTACAGTGTGGTGACAGTAGGGAGTCTCCCTCCTTCCTGTCGTTGTAGTAAGTCCAGCTCTCCGAGAGGTGGTAGCTAACTCCGCATGGTCCCATAGTGTAGATGCAGCCTCCCAGTACAAATGGATTTCTGTGCCTGTAAGGAGCCCTGCTGACTTAAGTGAGCTCCATTAGAGTTGCAAGGATCCACTCTGATTGCACGGTCATTATCTATAGTATCAGCTCCTCACTTCCTTCATTGTCAAAAGGAATAGACTTTTTCACTTTTCAGTCTTTAAAATGCCTTTCTAAAGAGCCCATTGTTTTAGCCTCTGGTTCTTTTATATAACCATGTCCAACTGCTCCCTAATGGGAAGCATGACTCTCCATTTTTTGCCTTCCACTTACATGGACACATCTAGTAAGATGCTAAATCGATTAATAGAACCTTGCCCATCTGCTGAGGAAACACCTGCACAAGAAGCATGCCCTGAAGGCTATCTACATAATCTGTTTATTTGTATAATGTGTATGTATCTCCTTAAATACTGAGTATGGTTGCAGTACATGCACGCATTGGATAGGGACAACTAAGTAGGCTTGCTTATTTACTGTCCTGATATATGTTGCTTGTCATTGCAGGCAGGGAATTAGGAATTAAATTCTGATTTATTGTTTTAATTTAAAGTAGAACTATATATTAAAACTGAATGCAAATCTCTTGTTTTTTCATCTTGGTATTTCCCCACTTGCCTGAAGTTCTACTGAAAAATAAATTAATTTTATTAAATGTGGGATGGGATGCAGATTATGCAGCATGTGATCTGATTGAAAGAGACAAGTGGAAATTGTCCTAACTGGCAATATGCCTTCACTCAGGTTTTTGAAAGAACAACTAAATTAAATGTAAAGCCTGTAGTTTAGCTGAACTTTTAAAACCATGATAAATTTAGTTGCTAGGACCTTGACAAAAGAACTGTCTTTTTTCCTTTCTTTGAGGAAAGCATCATTCATTGTCTTCAATTAACTTGATATTACAGGGATAGAAGGGTAATGTGGGGCTGAATGAAGTCTCTTTTCCAACGTTTTGTGTTTAAACCTTTTTGTTCTGTCATTCTTTACCATGTCTATCCAATGTGTTCTCAATCTTCCTCTGTTTTCTTGCACTCTGGTATGTATCCCCATATATCATGTTCATTCTTGATGTGTGTCCAAACCATTGCAGTAGTCTTTCTTGAAGCTTCTGTTAACAGCATCATTTCTTCACTTATTCATTTTCTAATCACTTCATTTTTTATTTTCTGCAGTCTTCAGACTCTCAGTATTCTCAGCTAGTTCATTTCTGCAGTCAGTATCTTTCATTTTTTGGCTTTCCTCCTGCTCCAACACTCTGACTGGTGCTATCAGCACAACGGCTATCTTGTGTATGCTGATTTTTGTTTTTGTTTTTATCAGGATGTCTTTAGCCTTACAGAGTTTTCCGGTAGGAACTAATCTGATGTTTTGTTATCTTCACAATTCTCCAATACTAGTCCTCTAACGGGCAAATATGGTGTTACACTATTAAACATTTTTTAATTTATTTTAAAAATTAGATCAGTGACTACAATAGTAGCTCCTTAGGTCTTGCTTCTTAATTATGAATGTCATGGTTAGGATGGTAAAGCAGGAAGTCTTGTAAAGACACAAGTTCAGAGTCTGGGAGTAAATTTGTCATTGGTAAAATACCCACTATGTAAAGCATTTCCTACTGAGGTTTTGGAGACTCTGACCAGAGCAAAATGAATTTTGTTAAACTCAGGAGGTATTTATAGTAATAAGGGATTGTCAACATGAGGAAACTGACCAGCAGAATTATAGTGATATCAGTATGATATTTCTGCTGGCCAGTTTCCCCATGTAGGACCAGTTCTTAAATGTGTTAGTTGTAACATTTCTGAAGATGGCCTGCTAACACTTCCTTACGGTGACTAATCTTGCCCCAGACTCCTAAGGTTGCGGAACAGGTTAGCATTCCTTTATCTCTCCAGGGCACAGTTATATCTTTGGTGTGAATTGTTTGGTGTAATCAGAGTATGTTCTTCCTACACTCCATCTATATGGAATTTGTATCTCGAATTCTATGTAGAATTTGAAGAAGGCTTACTTGACTGCCTGTTAGAGTAAACATTCTATCACTATGCTAGTCAGGAAGGTTGCGGATACCCTTAGTGAAGTCCAGGGGCAGTGGTCTGATAAGCTAAATGGCCATTGCCCTGACACGCAGCACCTGGGGAAGGGAGAGTGCTGGGATTTCTACAAGGGTGAATGTGTGGAGTGTTTTGTACCACTTCTGCAACAAGTCAACATGTTCCTTGTACTGTATCATGTAGTAAGTATTGTTGATAGTGCAAGAAACCTACTCTTCAGTTTAGAATGCACCTCCTTTGCGGTTATATAATTCCTAACAACTCCATTTACTAACCTGTATGTCCTTGTTGCAATAGTGCTAACTAGGACATGGATTTGTTAATGGATGATATTTCTGGAGTGGTGAAAAATGGTTTGGTTCATATAATGACAGTGTACTAGAAATATTGGAAATACTTCATTAAAATAGGTGCCCAAAATGTACTAGGCACCATAAAGAGATATTGGAAGGCAGTCATTGCCCTAAAGAGTTTATAACATAAAGATGGGCAAAGGGGGAGTTATAGAATACAAGCAAGAAGTCAGGGTGGTGATTGGAATAGATCTTAGGTCCGTTGTTGTTGTTGTAATTACATACAAATGTCTTTATTTAATAAGAAAGACTTAAGTTCCTCCACAGTCCTTGAAACTCACCATTATAAAAGGCTGGAAAGTTGTTCTGTCCTGTGCTAGAATTTATTCTCATAATTTCTTTTTAAAATAAAAGAATCTGATTTTAAAAATTGATTTTATGTAAAAAATCAGTTTCTAATAAACCCTGGGATTAGCATCGTGGAACTTGCTTAGCACAACTGCTCTTTGCTATTAACAGAATGAAAGTTCAATGAAACAGTGTTCACTCTTCTTTATTACAGACAGAATTGTATATATATTGTCTTTAAAATTAGTAATACTGAAACTCGCCTTTATATTTATTTGGTGCTTACATACTAATTCATACAGAATGCTGACTTTGTTCATGGCTTTTTACTGGAGGGAATAACCTAGTCCTAAATTACTTGAAAACACCACTTGAAATCCAGCATGGTCATGTCAGCTCTTCATTAGGAATGTGTGTGCCTTGGAATGATATTTGTAAGAATAGGTAGGGTGACCAGATAGCAAGTGTGAAAAATCAGGAGAGGAAGTGTAATAGGTGCCTATATAAGAAAAAACCCTGAATACTGGGACTGTCCCTATAAAATTGGGACATCTGGTCACCCTAAAATAGAGGTCTGTCCAAGGTCCTTAGCCAAAAGTTTTCTTCTTCCATACTCTAGGTTGCTACTTTTGACCATGGAGGAGGCTGCATTTTTAGAGATGAAATATGTAATTTCTAAAATACTCTGAGAACCCTTGTGATGAAAAGCACCATGTAAACATAAAATACAAACAAAAGAAACAGTGGTGGAAGTTGAAGGTATATAATAGGAGATGGATGGTTTATCTAAACTTTCCACAGATGGCTGAAAAACACACTGTTGGTCATTCTGCTAATGAATGAATATGCCTCACTCCTGCTTCTGCTCTTCCCCCTTAAAATATTGACCTCCTATCTGGGGCTAATGACGTGTTAAAAGAGCTCCAACTCTGCCTCTTCCTGCACCCCTTAGCTTGAATATAATTTTAAACAAAGCAGATTCCTGCATTTTTGTTCTGTAAAACAGGATAAATTGAAATGTTAATAGGAGAAGTAAAATTTCAACACCATGAGGGATAGAAAATGACATAATGGGTGCAACTAACTCTTAGTAAAACACTGCGTACAGTAGGCCATGGTTTTATTGTTTTTAATGTGGCTGGCACTATGATCTCTAAAATGTTTGCATGTGCCTCGGAGATCACTTTACTGACGTAACTGAATGTGTCATACGAAGTATTGTATGATGATACCTCCACTATGATATTTCTTCCTCCTTCTCTCTTCCATACTGTGCCCCTTTCTCCCCCTAGATGTCCTTAGTTACACCTTTACAGTCTGATGCTTCTCAGCCCATATGCAGACTAGCTATTTTTTTCCAATCTGACAAAAGCTATAAAAACTTGTCTCCTCTAATGAGTCCCTAACAGCTCTACAGACTTGCTCAATCCTGCCTCTCTGATCTTTATACTCACCTACTCTTCTGCTTCACACTTTGCTAATCGTTAGTCTCCTGTCTGTTCCTCCTTTTATATCTCTCTCTTCAGTGAGGGTTGATCTCACTCCCATAGCCACTTATATTTGGAATTCTTGTCTCTTTTTCATCTCATCCTCCTTCAAAAATGATTTAGTCACTTCTTTCAATCTTACTATTAAACTTTCTCCGTTACCTTTTATGAACAATTCCCTCCTTACTATGTTCTGTAATATTGTACTTAGATGGATGTGCTACCATATCACAATGTGTTTGTGTAACTGAGAGGCAGTATGATGCCAGATTGACTCATGGCACTTCAGTAGATTCTTATCTGGGGCACAAATGTTGACGTGTTGCAGATGAGACCATGATGATTCATCCTAAAAATACAGCCACTGTGAGCAAACATACTAATATTGATGTCAACACAATGGCTGATTGCATCACTGTACTACTCCTGCTTTTGCAGAGATAAGTAAGTATAGAGATGAGGTTCATGTATAGTACTCCTCAGCTTATTTAAAAAAACAAAACAACAACCCTTTTTAACTCTGATGGGATTTACTGCAGAGTGAATAAGGGCTGTGTTGGGCAGAAGCTTGATTGCCAACTGGGTCAGGCAGGAATTCCTTCCTACTTTTACCGCTCTGGGCCCCTTGAGTAGGAACAGTAAAGCTGTTGAAAAAGAAATCAGGGAGAGAGGTAGGGGGGTGGGTGGGTTTGTTTGTGTGTGTGTGTGTGTGTGTGTGTGTGTGTGTGTGTGTGTGTTTTCAAGAAGGAGCAAAGGTGGGGGTGGAGGGGAGGAAGCAGAGTGCTAAATCAAAGGCTAAATGGGTAGATGAAGAAAAAAGCTTATTATGAACTTTGTGCTACAGTGACCACCCAGAGGTCCCAATCAGGATCACAGTCCCAGTGTGCTAGGCTCTGTACAAATGTAAAGCCAGTATTTGCCCAAAGAGCACACACCACTGTTGGATTATAACAAGGAGAGCAAATGGTCTGGAAAAAATACTTGTGTCTAAGTCAGAAACAGAGCAGTATTGGTGAAGTCATGTCAAATGTGACCAGTTTGGTAAGGGAGTTGGATCAAAGCTGGAGCTTGAATGAGGCTGTTGGTGAGCAGTGAAACTTGAAGGGTGATTAATGTGGAAACTAAAGTTGTCGTCAGTCTCCCCCCTCCTTCCAGAGACAGGTGAGGGGTTTTGGGGGGGGTGAGTGGGCAGGGGAGGCAGGATCAGCCCTAGGCATCTTGTTGGCCAGGGTGGAAAAGATTTTCAGCCTCCTTCCCAAATGGCTGAGTCAAAAAAAAAAAAAAAGGCTGACTAATCAGCAGAGCAAAAATGCCTGGCCAATCACAGCAGAGTTGTTTTTGTTTTGTTTTTTGTCTTAAAAAGTCAGGCAGAACAATGGCTGGCAGTTTGTAGAAGTTGGCACCTAGGACAACAGACCTACTCGCTTGCCCCAGCGCTGAGGTTAGGAACAATGTGAGGGAGAATGGAAGGCTGCTAGAGTTGCAACTTGGAAAGAGAACATGAGCCTGGATAAATGTCAAATACTAAAAGTCTGAAATCTGACTCAGAAAATGTTTGCAGCAGCAAAATAGTGAGAAGGTCTGGGAGTATTTCCACTTTCAGTGTGAGGTGGAAATGGTAGACAGGTAAGATGAGGAGGTCTGCATTGCAACTGGAACCACTGAGTGAGGAATGAGACACCAAGATGAGGCCAATGATAGAAGGTCCACAATAACCAGGATATATTCCTGCCTTTGTTCTTCCCCAAACCATACAGATCCAGTGAGGGGTGTAGGCTGCACACCCTAGATGTTAGATGGGCCTTGGCCTTTTACTTTGAAAGGACTAAACCCTTTCAAAGGTCGACACAGCTCTTTGTCACAGTGGGAGAAAGCATGAAAGGTCTGCGGGTCTCCTCACAGAGGAGGTTATCCTTGTCCTGAATTAGGATAGCCTCCACAAGGATAACCTTCTGCATCAGGTTCTGTTATGAATAAGCAAAAGTGCCTCTACCAGTAATTATAACAGCTCATTCGACCAGGGCACAAGCCTCATCAGCAGCCTTCCTAGTGCAGATGCCGATCCAAGACATCTGCAGAGCTGCTACATGGTCTTCAATTCATACTTATGCATCCCACTATGCTTTCACCCAGCAGGCCTGGGATGATGCTAGCTTCAGTAGAGCAGTATTGCAAGCGGCACATCCATGAACTCAGAATCCGCTTCCAGGGATGCTGCTTGTGATTTACTTAACATGGAATCGACATAAGCAAACACTTGAAGAAAAAACAGTTACTAATTTTCCATGTTCTTCAAGATGTGTTGCTCATGTCCATTCCGTGGCCCGCCCTCCGTCCCTGCCGTCGGAGTTGGCGGCAAGAAGGAACTGAGGGGGTGCAGGGCCGGTGGTGCCTGATATACCGTGGCATGAGCACAGGGCTCCAGAGCTAGCCCTACGAATACCACTAAGGCAAAAAAAATCTTAAAGCCATGCACAAAGATGCAGACACACCTAACATGGAATGGACTTAAGCAAGACATCTCGAAGAACAACAGTAGTGGGAGGTTAGTAACCGTTTTTTCCCCTTACCCTGAAATAACTAGCTGTTAGTGTGGTGGGGGATTGTTTTCCTAAACAGAAGACTCCGTTTCAATGGTTGTGATGTAAAAGTGAAATTTTATTCAAGGTTCTGATTGGCTGAATTGTGTCTTAAAAGATATCGCAGCAGAATGCATGAAGATACAAGTAGTTACTGTAATAGTCTTCAACTTGGGAGGAGCATGGATAAAGGATTGCTGATTTCTGCCCCAGAGACACACATCTAATTATGCTGGTAGCTATTTACAAAGTTGCCTTAAGTTTTCAATACTTTTTGGAAAATTTTTGTTCTTTAAGGGGAGAGGAGAATGGCAACTGCACATGCTCCTGGCACAAAACCTCCCTCTTTGTTCCAATATGCATTTGGAAGGCCATCCACCTCCTCAAGAGAAAGAGGGAAGCCTATAAATAGCTAAGGTGAAGGGTTAGGACAATGCTTGGAGCAGCCCAGAGAGCTCTTCAACAGAAAGAACATAAGGCTTTTCTCCTATTCAGTACAGAGTGGAGGGTATGGCTTCAGACTTTCTGCCTCTGGCTAATGGAGGTGTGTTACAGAGGCTGATGCAGAGCCAGCTCTCTTGTTTCAATGCACCTTTGTGGAAACCCCAGAATGTTCCCCTTCCTCAGCAGCTGAAGCTAATGGGGAGGAGGTACATGCTTCTTAGCAAGGTGTTTGTTGCCTTTGGACGTCACTAGTGGCTCCCACCCTGCCTTGTCTTTTCAGATCTACTTCTGGCGAGGAGGTGTCTGGTCAACTTTGAGCCCTCCTTTCTAAGACAAGGGGTTAACATATGCCTTTCCAGCCAGCGTGGTTTTGTTTTACTTTGTCTTTGTGTGTTCCTCATGCCTCTGCTCAGTCTTCTCCAGTAGTAGCAGCAGCATCTTGCACTTGATTCTGGACAGGCTTATAGCTGGATTCTGAATAGAAGCAGTTTTGTTAATCAGGGTTTTGTTATTCTTATGCTACTTGGCAAAACTCTGAGCAGCAGTAGAGACATGTGACTGGAGTGGTGTTGTCTCCAACCTTGGGCACAGCACGGCATTAGCTTACACTATTGTTCACATTTGGAAGGCTGTCTCTTTAGCAAGCTGGGCTAGAATCTTAACTCTTGATTTCTACTCCCTCAGCTTTGCCGATGACTTCCTGTTTTCTCTTCCTATTACCTTCTGATGAATAAAGGTTGCTCTTTAGTGGCCCCCTCTTGCTCTTCTCCCTCCCCACACCTTGGGCATATATATCCTCTTGCAGGAGTATCCCTGACCGCTTCTTAGTTTTTGGGCATTTTAGAGGCATACACCTATGTGACACACCTTACAAAGCCCTTTCCTAGTCTATGAATGAACATGATTTTTTTTTTTAAAAACAGCGTTTTGTCATAAATCATTTTGACATGTGCATCTTGCATGCATTTCTGATGCCTTCCATGAACCTCTTGGAGCAGTTTTGATTTAATTAACTAAGTAGAAATAGCTAACTCTCAAATATTCTGCGTATTTACTTTGCTACTACAGTCGTTTTCTGAGTTAGACTTCAGATTTTTTACTATTTGACTCTTATCCATATCATTTGATTTAAATATCTTTTTATTACAGATATGTTGAAGTTGTGATTGATGTTTTGGGGTTGTTTTGCACTTCTCTTCCCATAGCTTTGGAAAGGTCAATAGCAGTTATCCACAAGGAAACTGAGGCTCTGCCTTGGAAGCTAAGCCTGGAACTCAATAACCTCTTATCTCTAATAGGAAGGGTCTTTCCAAGTTGCTGAGGCAAAATATACTAATTCTAAAATTTAGCTTTGTAGTGGTCTTTAACTTGTGATGCACTAACCATGATTATATTTCATATCAATTTCTTGTGTAATACATTCCAGACTGAGTCTTAAATTGAGTGAGTCTTCTTCAAAGACAGTAACAGGGATTATTTACTATTTGGTTTAGGACTTTTCTGTTTCTAAATTCTGCAAGGAATTTTTTTAAAATTGTTTTGGTGCACTAGATTTAAAATGCAACTTGACATTTCTGAAGAAAACAGGTAGAAGGAAGTGTTGTCCAATGGCCAATATTAATGACTAGGTGTCAAGCCTCTTGGGTTCTGTTCTAGCCCTACCACTGACTCAAGCAATTTTAAGTGGTCTCTGCTTCCATTTTTCTAGCTTCGAAATAGAAAATAGTGTGGTGAGGTTACGCAAGCATTCAATGTTTTAATTTAAATACCTTTATTTATTAAAGGTTGAGGGAGCTAACTAGCACATTCCAAAGGAATAGATTACAGCTCAGTTAATTTCGAACACAAGACTTGATTACTGTCATTTATACATATTAAAATCATGTATATGATCTTTTTTGTTTTAGTATGCTGCTATGCTGCGGTCTGAAAAGACCCCCTTCTTCATTGTTACACAGCCCTGTCCTTCCTTTTGAGACCTGAAATCTGAAACAATCCAATGCCTATGTAAATATTATATAAGTACATAATGTTGATATTGTGGTGATTGATCACCACAGTGTTAACATTACTTCCTCTTAAGTCGTATTGTTGGGAATAAACATCCCACTTTCAGTGTTTGCTTTTTACTAGGTGCCAGTAAAACTGAGACTTGCAGGCTTGCGTTCTTTTCCTTCTTTTACCCCTCCCCCCACACCTCCTCTCCTGCGCCGGAAATGTATTGAAGATCGACGGCTTGTCTACACTTACACCACCACTGTAGCGCTTAGTGAAGAGGCTACCTCTGTTGATGGGAGAGCTTCTCCTCTCACTGTAGGTACTAAGTAGCTATGATGACAGGATAAGCCCTCCTGTCAACGTAGCACTGTCTACACCAGTGTTTCTCAACCTTTTAAGTAGCAAGTACCCCCTAACTTCTAAAAATTTTAATAAGTACCCCAACACTCAATTTTCCATGGGATTTTATATTTACAGACTAATGTGAGCCATATGTTGGAAGAAGGGCTGAGTATATAAGGCCGTGATATGACAGATGTCAGATCTAGTGTGGGTAGGATTACCACCTTTACACCAGGGGTGTGCAATTCAAGTATGTACCTGGGCTGGCGGTGATGTTTGCCAGAGCTAGGAGGCTTTGAGCGGCATGCCAATGCTGGGGAATATAAAGCGCCGCATGAAATTTTATGCCATAGATTTGAGAGGAGGAATGGGTGAGAGAGACAGAAAAGAGGGTAACTGGTGAAATCTGGGGCTGTCATAGTTGTCCATTTCACTGCACAACTAGAGCGGTGAAATTGACAAGTTTTCTGGGCACTGGGCTTTGAGCCAATGAGGGAGCTGCCACCTGGGCAAGTTGCAGGCAGCTGCCAACTGGCTGCCAGCCCAGGAGGTGGGCAACTGTCACCCAATAAGAGCTGAGGCAGAGGAGGCTTCCGCATTGGCTGGGACCCAGGGATGTGGGCAGGCGACTGCTGCCTGTCTTCAAGCTGGGGCGCTGGAGATTGTCCCTTGGCTTGGAGCCGGGGCACGGGTGGCTGCCACCCAGCTGCAAGGCCAGCTCGCGAGACGCAGGAGGCTGCCACTGGGCTCCCCAGCTGGGAGCTGGGACCCATCAGGAAGCGGAGGGCTGCCGCCCGCCTCCTAGCTGGGAGCTGGGACCAGGCAGGAAGCAGGGGGCTGCCGCCTGCCTTCCCCAGATTCTCCAGAAGTCGGCAGCTGCCGCCCGCCTCCCCTTCACTCTGTTTTTTCCTGGGTACCCCCGACTGTGTCTAGGGGTACACATACCACAGGTTGAGAAACTAGGGTCTACACCACGAGTTAAGTCAGTATAAATGGATTTTCTACATCCCTGAGCGATGTAGTTATACTGACATAAGTTTGTAGTATAAATCAGGGCTGAGACACAGGCCGTCTTTAAGGAAGCAGAGACTCATTACACAATCCAGTGAAAACCTACTTTTAATCACAAATACTGTCCAAAACAGTATCAAACTTCCTGCTGATGGCCTCTTGTTTGACGGATACACACCAGATATTCACATGTCTATGGTCCACTTAAGAAAAATGCCAGAGATGTAGAAGAACTAGATTCAGAAGTATGGGAGGGCTTGGAAATTGTATGAGTTGTTTCTTTTGCTAACTGTAGGAGTTAGATTGATTGTACATCTGGGACTAATTTATATTTCTTTAGATCCATGGATTTCATTTGACTACCATACATAAGGTTTGATTTTAAGTTCAGTCTTGCCAACTGATAAAAGCTATATGGAATCTTAAATTACTGAGATTTGGAATTATATTTGCTACAGAGTTCATTAATATATGGGACTGCAAATGCTCTTAAAAATGGATTGAATTGACCTTGACTATACAAAGATACCAAGCATCAAAGGTGGAAAAGTTTCTATTTCGCATTCTCTAAGATTCATACTTTCCAATAGGTTTTATATGAACATTGTATTTGAAAGAATTTCAGACATGGGAGCAATTTTTCTTGTATTTAACTTTGTTTTTAACTAACTCTTAGCTAAGAGAACATTTAAGGATGCCCATTTAATTGCTCATAAAGTTGCACATACAAGTACAGCTGTATAGTTTTATGGCTTAACATGTTCTTTGAGTGGATCTCTTTCCAGTGTAAATTACAGGAAACTCCGTTGAACTCAATGGATTTAAATCAATATTAAACTGGTATAAGCAAGATCAGTCAGGCACAGAATCTTAAATTAAAAGATTGCACAAATTCTGAAATAATAAAATATTTATATCTTAAATTGTCTACAACTTTAGATACTTAACATTGTTGCAAAAATAACATTGTCATAATGGTCAGATATGTTTTTATTGACTTTAAGCTTACTATGTCAGTTCTTTTTACTCTAAACTAATTTTAAGAATGTAGCTTTCCTTTAGCTAGTAGCATGGCTTGAAGTGCAATGCAAGGAATGAAGCAATTAATATAAAACTCGGCTGCAAACTGGCCGTATGATAGTGAGAGTCTGCAGGGACACTACATTTAACATGTACTGCAATGTGAAAGTGTTATCTTACTGTGTAACTTACAAATAGCCTTTTCTACACCTTAGGACTGTGAATGACCTAGATGTTACTTGATGTCTGTCTAAAGCTGCAGAAAAATTGTAAGGCATTGTCTGAGAAAGAGGATGATGATGATGTAAATGAAGATCATGCTATAATATGGAGGGCAGAGTTAAGGTTGCATGTTCTGGCATTTCCTGTCTCTGGAGTGCTTAACTTGTCAACTATTGAGTCAATAATCTTTATGCAGCTTCTAATTTGAGAAATTCTCTCTTTTTAGCTGACTTCATCAATCTCATGGTATAACATTAAACACTATAGTCAAAGCAGAAAGCGCAAAGGAAAATTAAAAAATCAAGAAGTCAATGATCAAAATTATATATCATTTCTCTTCCTGGTGTATTATGGCAGAGTGACTTTCTCATCATGGAGTTCTGTAAACTAGGATTAGCCTTGTGTATGTGAACCATGACAATGTGGGTTTTTTGTTCTTTGCTGATTTTGTGCTAAAATGGGTATTCTGCCTGGCATTAATCAAGGGTGAACTCCTTTGTTGTTGTTGAAGTGGAAACCATGTTGATACATTATAAGGCTAGCAGGAACTGTTGTGATCATCTGGTTTGACTGCCTGGATAGCACAGGCCATAAATCCTCCATTAATAATTTTCTGTTTTAGAAAAACATCCAATTTTGATTGAAAAATTGTCAATGAATGAGAATCCACCACAGGTCAGTAAATGGTGCCAATGGCTTATTAACCTCACTGTTAAGATGCAGATATTTTTATTTCTAGTCTGAGTTCTCTTCCCTCTTAGAAAGAACTGTCTGTAATGAGTTTCTGACTAGCATGGTTCCAGCATTCATGCAGGCAATTCCATGTGGGCAAGACCTAAGATTCTTGAGCAACTCTCTAGTTGAAAAAATGAGTCCGGTAGCACTTTAAATTTGTTAGTCTTTAATTTCTTCAGGCATCAGCTTTCTTGGTCTGTAACCCACTTTGTCTGACGAACTTCAGTTACTTGGGTTACAGCCCAAAGTGCTACAGGACTCTCGTTGTTTTTGCCGTATACAGAGTAACACGGCTGCCCCTCTGGAACATCTGTAGGTGAAAGTAACCATGAAATGTTGAAAAACCACTGAGATTAAACCAGGTTGTTCTGAAGTTCATATTAGTATGGCATTTTTCTCTCACTGGTTTTTAAAGGTGTTTAAAGGTAGGATGTGGGTGATTCAGAAGGCAGAAAAAAATGTTGCTGATCTTTGGAGACTGCTATCTGTGCCGTACTGCTTTTATGATCGGCGCTTACATCGGTAACAATTTCCAGCTCTTCTCGAAATCTGTTTTGAGCTGTGTTTGCAAGGTTTCCCATCAGATTATTTTACAGTTGGGAGTAATTTTCTAATGATACTTTACGGCTGTCTTCCATTCTTGGAGCTACCCACTTGCCCGTGGAGACCCACGTTACCTGTTCTCACCTTTCCAAATCCTGCCCTCACTTGCATTTGGAGGGAGAGCGAATACTGGGCCCATAGCCTGAGATCTGCTACAACTTCACTGCCTACCATATCCAGATCATGCCAACCCTGCTGCTTCCTCCCTCTGCAAGTGGTAGATGCAACCCTTTTCTTTGCACACAGCTAAAACTTTCCAGTGCTCTCATCACTATTTGTTGTGACTTCTGTAACTTCACTGGTGTGGCTTCTCAGATGTCTACATCACTCTCTTTCAGTACATTGAAAACACAGCCACTGGGTTCATTGGTAGTCTATTATACGAGGGAGCTGGGAAGGTGGTCGTGATGAGTCAAATGAAAAGAGTTCTTTGCATTAGGTTGCCAGAGATTCCTTGCTTTCTAACAGCCTCCAGTGTAGATTTTGGGCCTACTAGTTTGATTCCCAGTACTTTATTTTTTTTAAATCTGTTTCCGTGTTTATTCACTCATACCAAATAAATAAATAAATCCCACAATGCCAGCTTGCTGATTTTGTTTATTAAAAAGCCCATCATGAAAACAATAGAGTTTAAGGCCAGAGGGGACCACAAGGTCATCTAGTCTGACCTGCTGTATATCGCAGGCCAATACATTTAATTCGTTTACCCTGTATTGAGCCTAATAACTTGTTTTTGGCTAAGGTATATTTTCCAGGAAGGCCATTTTTGATTTGAAGACATGGAGAATCCACAAATTCCAGTGATTGATGCTTACTGTGGAAAAGTTTGTGTCCAATTTTGAATTTGTCTGGTCACTGGTTCTTGTTAAGCCTTTCTCACCTGGGTGAAAGAGCTATTTAGAACCCTGCTATCACCAACTCTTGCAACTGCTGTGACTAACAAATGTCTGTAACTTTCTCAGAAGCAAGGCAAGTAGCTTTTATGGTATAGTAGTTGCATAGTATTGCAACATTCACAGTTGGAGGGAAAGCAGTCTTCTTTACCAGCCAGAGGATGGGTTTAGCTTCTGAAATCTCTTGCTATCTTTTTTTTTTGGGCCACTGCCCAAATAATTAGTTTGAGATTGGCAGTTGTTTCATGTTACACTAGGTGACTTCCCAGTCCATGTGCTTTTGGAGGAACAGAATGTGTAGTTCCCTATCCTATTCTGCAGATTTTCTAGGGGCTGGCAGCAGAGGAGTTGTGACATGATTGCAACGTTCCTTAGTGAAAATGGTTGCTTAATGAAAGTGAAAAGATCTTAGTTCTGTAATCTCTTATCATTTAGTAAATATCAAATGTGGTTGATCTTCACTTCTTGAGGATGGTGACTGGAATTAATGACTTCCACAGCTGAGGAACAGAACCTTCCTCTTTTTTTATTTTTGGTAAATGTAGGGGGTTTTGTTGCTGATCCTTTTTTATTTTTTTCCCTTTTCTAAGAATGAGTATTTGATTAATACCCGTAGTTTCCGTCAGATTTTCCTGCCACATTTCTGCCTTTATAGCACATGCTTGTTTAAAATATTAGAAACTCTTCTTGAAAGTTTTTTTTAATAGTATATTAGGGATGGAGAGAGGCATTCGTGTTCCTTATCTAGGACTGTGTTGGGATTATGTAAATATTCTGGGATGCCTTTTGAAAGTTTAACTCTTTAGGGTTCTTCTGGATTACATATTCAAAATGTGTCCATAGAAAATAGGGCATAATCTCATTGCTAACCTACAGAGATTTGTATCTAATACTTTCTTCTCTGAACAATGTAAATGCAAGAATCAGTTACCCAGTGGTGTCACTTTTTCATGGCAATTGACACTTGGAAATATCAAATCTCAGTATAATACCTTACAGGTTGCCATTTATAGTGCCTTGCAAACTATTGAAGACTTACTGCTAAACAGTGAAAGCTCACAAACAACAGTGTAAATAAGTAGATTTATATGGACACTGTATTCATCACTCTAAAATACACAAAGCAATGTTCAGCAACTGAGGGAAACATAATTGGTCTCCAGATTGATTGAGGGAAGAAATGATTCTAAGAAAGAGGAAAAAACAATTAAGTATTACAAGTAGGAATTCTGTCATCTAAATTGCTTCCATGTGTCCATTCTGAATATACTCCAAAACACAAACATTTCAAGTGACATTAGTCTATTGCAAGAAGCTGGAGAGAGAAATCAGGAGTTTTCTGTGAAGGTGTTTGAACTTTCAATAGAATTCAGACATGGGAGAAATTGAGAGAGCTCATATGTCTGATGATGGCATGGCTGTAGATAGGACTGGAAACTGAACAAAGAATCTTTGACTACTTTCAGCCTCTTCTCTAAGCGGGAGTTACCTACCAAGTGGAGAAGTGAGGCACTTGCCTTTGGAGAACCGGTGCCGATGTAACCTCTGGAACATTCAAAAGATGCTGCTGAAAGGCAATGGTTTGGGGCCGTGGTGGAGAACTGTCTTGTTTCACTATAAATTACACAAGTGACCTTTGACAATTTGAAAACTCCCTATTCTACACCTCTGTGAGTTCCTGTAGCTGCTACATCAGTCATGAGGGAAACTACTCACCCCCCCATCTCTTCCAAGAGCAGAAGAAAAATCACTCTTGGGTCTTGTCTACATGGCGACATTCAAGAAAGTAAACTGATACCTTTCAGTTAATTGGGATTTTAAAGTTGTTTAATTAAACTGCATTAAACCCCTGTGTGGACACACTCTCTTTCAGAATTAGGGAAGGCCTACGTTTAAAATGCTGCATTGGTGTAGCTGTTCTGTAGCATTTAAGAGAAGAAGCTCTTATGCCGATGGGAGAGCTTCTCCCATCAGTGTAGTTAATCCGCCTCTGCAAGAGGAATTAGCTATGTCAAGGGGAAAAGCCCTCCTGCCAACTTAGCGCTGTCTGCTCAGTGGGCTAGGTCTGTATAACTGTCTCTCAGAGGTGTAGATTTTTCACACCCCCTGGGTGATGTAGTTATACCGATATAAGTCTGTAGTGTAGACCTGGCCTTAGTGTCCATACGGGGGTTCAATGCAGTTTAACTAAGCCACTTTAAATTCACACCTTTTAGGGTTTGTCTGTATGGTGTAGTGTGCTCTACAGAGGTGTGAATTGTAGCACACCGTAACATATTGCAATCTAACTGCCTTGTGTAGACCTAGTGGCATGAACTAAAAAGTACTTAGTGTTCATTGATGTAGACACACATGAAATGGGACAATGTAAGCTGCTAGGTGCTGAGCTGGCCATATAGCATCTAAATACCATGTGGAGTGTACTTCTTCCCCCCCACCCCTCCATGAGAAGAGAAGGAAGCTAAAAATAGTTATCAAAGATGGTGGTGGATTTGCTTTATTCTAAGCATAGAAGGCCTCTGGTGCAGTTGTCACTGTATATTATGGATAGCTTTTTCTGGCATGCTGCTGAAGGAGACTAATCACAAGTAGTCAGTGGCTGGTAATTTTGGTCCACGTTGGAAACAGTGATTCTAAATAGTTCTTAAGCCAGGCTTTGAAGGAAGTTGCTTAAGGAACTTGCATCAGATACTATTTCAATAGATACAGGGGGAAGAAGTCTTCCAGTCATACCTAATGCAGAGGATTGGGCTGGAGTTGTATGGTCGGGGAGCCTCCTAGCAATAACTGCATGCTCTTGGGATCCAATCCCACAAAACTTAAACTAAGCACAAGCTTTATACACACAACTAGTTCTGGTGAAATCAGTGAGATAATTTTCATAGATAAGCACATGACATACATAAATCTTTACAGGATTAAGACCTTGGTCTGTAATTGGGGACAAAAAACTGGATATCATGGTCCCTAATTTTACTAGAGCACGTTTAAGGAGAGAAACAACTAAATCAAATCCAGAAAAGGGAGGGCAGAGGAAGTCGCAGCACAAGGAAATGGTCTAGTTGTTGAAAGCAATGTGGTTGGTTGGGGGCTCTTGAGTTGTCAAATCCAATAAAATACACTTGAGGTGAAATCATGGTCCCAATGTAGTCAGTGGGAGTTCTGCTATTGACCTCAGTGGGGCCAGGATTTTACCCTTGGAATCTTCACCAGCTGGAAAGTGCAGATTTGGGTGTTTCCCTCACTACAAATTAATTAAATTTCCAGCATGCTTTCACTTTAGTTCCTGAATCTTCTGGTTTCATTTTGAAGCAACTTTTCCAGTACGTAGCAGAAATATAATGACACACATTGTATACTGATATTCATTGGAAGAACTTTTTAGAAACCTGGCTTGTGTGGGGTTGTCTTTTTTTCTTTCCAGGGGTATCTATTGAATATCACCTAATTCTTTTGCTGGAGGCCACTGTAGGAATACCTTAAAAGTATATTTTTTCCAAGTTAACCGAGCAGGTTGCAACAATATTTGTCAAAGTCCTCATCCTGCAAAAGCACTTCTGACTTGTCTTGTTGCAGTTTTTTGAGATCAGCTTTACAACGTCGATGTACTGAGCTAAAAGCTTTTTGTTTTAAAGCGTGATGGGAAAAAATGTATACCAATAAACAGTACATCTAAATAACTAAACAAACATCAATTAAAACATACACAGTAACTGCTAGTCATGTGGTATTCAGTTCTGTTTTCAAATAGCGGGAGGAAGTTCCCTATTGTTCTTAAACCAACTGGTAACTGACACCACATTTGTGGAACATAGTAACAAAAGGCTTTTGTTCACAATTTGTATTCCTCTAGAACATACCAATTTCAAAGCCTAAGTAGAACATAATATATGAGCAGGCCAATTTGAATAGAACAAGCTGTTGAGTTCAATGAGTTGGAAGAAATCCATAATTTTAAATTAAAAAATGGGGCTATAGGTAGTAATTACTCAAGAGGATTACAGTCTGCTACATGAATAGACAGAATGCTCCCAACACATCTCCCTGTGAGTAAAACGTAGACTGTGTAAAGCTCACTCTGCTCCCTGTAGAATGCTGAGAAATGTGTAAACATTTCACTAATCTCTCTGAATCAGAGTTGAAAGGAATACAGTAATTTAGAAACAACAATACTCAGGTGTCCACTCTAAGGCAAACAAGCCCAGAGAGCTCTTGGTAAAGGAAGCAATGGTACTGTCTAATCTTTTTTGAAAAAACAAAACACTTACTGAAAACAAAATAGTGTAATCCCATGCAAAAACCATCGGACACTTCTAATGTAATATTGTCGTATTTGAGAGCTAGACCTGGTATAGCCATGTTCAACTCAACTGAAACTTTTAAGTCCAGTTTTACTTCAGCCTATATATGCCTAATTCCTTCTTCCCTGTGATGATCCTAATTTGTCTAACATGCTGCTCCCCAAAGTCAGACCCCTCTTATTGGGTGTTCATCCATGTCACTGTGAATAAGCAGGAACACAAATGAAATTGCAGATGTTTTGCCGTGCACAATTTTACTGGAGCTTCCCTCAGTTTGTTGCATACACGAACAAAGTACCAGTAAGTTTGGGCTGTCCTGAAACAGTTGACACATAGCATTTTGTAGTTTTTTATTTTATTTTATTTATTTTATTTTTTTTTGCTGTTCTTTGTAGTAATATGCTAACTCTGTATAATGAAAGGTTTAAATTCCTGTTGATTTGAAACTGACATATCCCAGGGTGAGGTCCCCACCTTCTTAATTTATATTATTTAGGTGACTCCATGGTTAGGTTGTAGTCATCCCATTTTATAAAACTTTTTCTTGTGGAAGATGAGTTGTTTCTAGTAATTAGAAGTGTAGGACAAACTTCAAAATGAAAAGAGATTAAAAATATTGCCTTAATTTTTTAAAGGGGAGGGAGTGAGGGAGGAGTGTGTGTTGTGTTGTGTTTCAGTCCATTTTCATTTTGAGAGCCTATTTCTATTTGGACTGTCCAAACTG
Organism: Emydura macquarii macquarii; assembly: GCF_026122565.2. Lineage (NCBI taxonomy): Eukaryota > Metazoa > Chordata > Testudines > Chelidae > Emydura > Emydura macquarii. Next base: position 77,216,186 of record NW_027131390.1, read on the forward strand.
ATACACAAGTAGACGCCAACTTTTATTTCCAAAGTTAATTTTCTTCAAATGTCTTAGCTACTGACTAGAACTTGATTCTTATGCCTGACACTTTTTTAAATTAACTATAAACTTGTGGTGTTTATGTATGTAAATGTGTATTCCAATTATGTTCTTTTTCAGGTAGTGGTGCCACAGCAGTAGTCCAGGCAGCGCTATGCAAACCCAGGCAAGAACGTGTAGCAATAAAGCGAATCAACTTAGAAAAATGCCAGACCAGTATGGATGAATTGCTTGTAAGTAAATCCAAAGAGGAAAAATGTTGATGGCCAACTCTGCTTTTGCCTGATTTTGAACTTCATATGCTAAGACTACTTAACAAAAAAAAAAAAAAAAGGAAAAAGTCCATATCTAAATTAAAACTTAATCTACGTAAAGGGAAAATTCTTTAATTTTTTTTTTTGTGGAAGTGCTATTGGGTTAAAAGTGCCAATGAAGAATGGCAGCATTTGTAGCTTCTTTTTAAACAAACAAAAGAACCCTTTAAAGTTGGTAGTTTTGGAAAACTAATGATGACTATATTTGGTCTTAAAATGCATCACAGCACACTCAAGGGTGTATCTTTTCACATATCAGGATTTTTATATCACAGATCTAATATGGGTTTCCACCATCACATTAATTCAATAGACCATACCAACCGCTTCAGAAACACTTGTTTGGATCACTGATCAAAGGATTACAGACTTTTTTTTTTAATTAAATGGGTCTTTATAAATAGAATTTTAGAATAGTAGGAGATTATCAGGTTAATGCACCAGTTATGGCAGCCTACCAGGTCAGCGAGTCACTAAGAACTCGTTTAGCAGACTTTTTTCATAATACTTCTTCTATTCAGGTACTTGTAAGACCAATCACCATGGTATCTAAGCAGCATAACAAGAATCCAAAGACGCAAAATGACTCCAAAAAGGGAGAGTGCTACTTTCAGCTTCTCAGGTTGCTGTTACCGAGAAGGTGTGGATTTTTTTCTAATGAAGAAATTTTTAGTTGTTCTTCGAGTGCTGGCCCCTGTGTGAATTCCATTGTGGAGTATGCATGTGCTCAGAGCCAGAGAAATTTGAAAGCATTGTCCATTGATCCACACGTGCATCCCGGTTCATCTCATGTCCCCAACCGAGAAGATAAAGGGTGGTGCAGATTGACTGCCTCTCCAGTTCCTTCTCACCACTGCATGGTCCGGGTTGGAACCTTTAGTGTCTGAAGTTTTTTGGTTTTCGTTGTCTGTGAAAATATCTATAGGTATCTATAAATAGCTTTTTTATTTTAGAGTTATTTTTCTGTTTTTATGTTTTATCGTCTCCCCAACCTGAGGAGCAGGCTCCCCGTTTCCTCCTCCTCCTCTTCCCCCCCCCCCCCCACCCCCACCCCCACCACCACCACACACACACCACACACACACCCACCCACCCACCCCTCCGGTACTCTCTTTGGGTACTAGGCTATGCCAGAACTCGGGCTTCAAAATTTGTGCTTCCTGCTCGCAGTCTTTCTCCGTTAATGTGCCAGGTCACACCAAGAGGCCCAGGCATCTACTTTCATAATGCTACAACTCCTGCCCTCTCAGGGCTCAGCTTAAATGCTGAAAAAATCCATGCTCACCCCATTACAAGCAATGTCTATGACATTGCTTCAAGAGGTGCCTCTATTTAATATTTGTAAGGCAACTATGTGGAGCTCAGTCCATATGTTTACTTGACATTATGCCTTGGTACAGGACTCCTCTGCTGATGCATATTTTGGAACAGCAGTCCATTTGGCTTTTCCATCTATTACCTCACACACTCCTCCTATTTCAGTACTACTTGTCAGTCATCCATAGTGGAATATACATTGGGACCAGCACTCAAAAAAGAGAAAATTACTTACCTTTTATAGTAACTGGAGGTTCTTTTAAGATTCGTGATCCTTATCAGTATTCCACTACATGTTCTCCTTCCCCTCTGCTTTGGATATTCTCTGACTTGTAGAGGAACTGGCGAGCCACTTGGTCTTGCCCCTTTCTTTATTCCTTGGCCGGAGGCATAGGTGAGCCAGTGTGCATGTGTGGCTCAACAGACACTGCTCTGGCTCCAGGCTCATGGAGCACATGCCTACCCCCAGAGAAATGTGGATAGGGACCACACATCTTGAAGAACCTCCAGTTACTGTAAGGTAAGTAGCTTTCTATTCCAAGAGAAATGTGGAAATGCCAAGATAAAGATGTCTTTTATTTTGCCCTGGACGTTGATGTGGGTTGGACTCAGCCATCTTCTTCTGATGGTAGATCCTGTAGTCCTGGGCCCTCCACTGCAAACACTCTTCATCTGGTTCTTGATTATATAGTGTGACGTCACAGCCAACTGTAGCTGTTTTCGAGAGGAGTGTGGTGGAGGAATTGTCTTCTTAGACCGATTCCAATTTGTTTGGGCTCCGTAGATAATCAGGGCTTTGACCTGCATCTGGGGTCGAGGGAGAGGGGAAAGACTTCTCTGGAATGTGGTATGATGTATTAGCAGCTGTCCGCTACTCCCCCACCCCTCCCTAAACTGCTATTAAAGAAAAAAGTCTAGCACTATTTTAAAGTAATATGAAACAATCTTACTTAAACTGTTATTAGAAGCAACTCAGAGAGAAAGGGTTAAAGTAAACAATCCCAATCTTGTCCAAAGGATTAGTGCCTTCCCTTAAGGGCAACCTGCTTCTATAACATTCTTTCACAGCTTGAGGTATCCATATGTCTGTCTTTCTAATGTTAAGATGTCTTCCAGTCTGCCAAAACAGAGGCAACTTGTTTGGACCTTTTGATGCCGTATTGCCTTCTTCCATCCCACTCTTTTACTGTATTAAAATGACAATAATTTTGTCTTTATGTGCAAACATCTTTTCTCCTTCTGCTACTGTTCTAACTGAGACAGAAATTCACGCCCCCCACCCCCCAAGAAATTCCTGTGACTACACATGACTGTTGTCCTCCCATGTTGACTCTTCAGAGTGCATGTTTATAATCTGTTTGAGAGTCTTTAGCCAAATACATTAAAAGACAGAGGACCCTGATAATTGTTAGCTCTCTGTTCTAGTGTTTTGACTTCACTGTTTCAAAACACAGATGTTCTGCCACCCCCTCAGATCACTCACACACGGACAACATTTATCTTTAAATTATTTTATTGCATTTGTGCAAACACTTTTATTTCTATGTGTAGCACTTAGAGTACATTTTCCAAGCATTCTATAAGAGTTCTCCTTTTTGACAATTCTAATTGTGTTAGAACACTTGTACTCTCCTAATAATACAATTCTTCATAATAGCATACATTAATTCTGATAAATCCTTTCCCTAGGATGATAGTGCCTTTCATAATGGGAGAGCACAGAACTGCATTGAATAAGTAACTTATTAGGTAGCTCAAGAGAATTAAGTACTTCTGTTTAAAGTGTGTTCTTTCCTTTTCTAATACTACATTGTACTTGAGTATATTTTGTGCTGGCATGTCCACTTCACTTTGCAGAGTTAACTCAATTTTATCCCAAACTGCTGCATTTTAGAGAAAGACAATCCAACTTCAGTAAGTTGATGTGCAAATAGAGATCTTATGTCACTGCTGGTGTCTGCAGAATTGTCTACTACCCTATGAATCCAGCAGTGTCAGTGCAAGAGGAGTCCTTGCCTTCATCAACTCAGACTACGTTTACTCTATGGGACTATAGAAGCGCAGCTATGTCACCAAACCCGTAGCATAGATGCATCCTACAGCAATGGAAGGGGTGTTTTCCATAGCTGTAGGAACTTCACCTCCCTGAGTGACAGTAGCTAGAGGTTGACCAAAATTATTCTTCCATTGGCCCAGTTGTGTCTGAACTGGGGGTTAGGTCAGCATAGCTACCGTTGCTAAGGGGTGAGCACTATAGCTATGTCGACCTAAGTTTTAAGTGTAGACCAGGCCTCAGTCTCAGCAAGGGAAACAGAATTTCTATAGGCATATTAAATGTCCAGAGTCACTGAGAAAATGTTATAAATACTGGTCTGATCCTGAAAACTGTTACACATGGATAGTTCCTTTTGGTGTAAGTAGGAATACTCTCATAAGTAAGAAGTACTTCTGTGAGTAATGACTTGAATGCTCTGTACTTTGAATGGGTCCTTCAGAAAGTCTGACCACTGTGAAGTGTATGTCTTTTTTTTTTTTTTTTTTTTTTTTTTAATATTGTAAATGTTGCAAATACTGTTTTTGAATAAAGATATTCCCAAATCAAGTTCTTACCCAAATGCTCCAAGGTAAGCCAAATTTAGGGCCATCATGAATCCATGAAATGAAGGATGGCCTAGTGGAGGAGTCACTGGACTTGGATCTAGATTCAGTTCCCTTTTCTGCCACAGACTTCCTCTGTGACTTAGGGCAAATCATCTGATCAAGTCTGTGCCTTATCAGGTACTTGCCTATCTCACAAATATTGTGGTGTTGATGTCTATTAATGATTGAAGTACTCCAATTCTATGGCGATGGCTAAATAGATGACTTGACTGTTCATTTTCTTTTTAAAAATTACATTAAATGTTACTATGACTCTGGTAGCCATTTTTTAATTTTAATAGACATCCAATTTTACTGTTTATGAAGCTGGGCTACCAATGACTGACTGCCTTGCATCTCAAGCTGCTGGAAAAGGGGAGGATGCTTGGATTTCTATTAAGGCATGGTATCTGGACCCTGCTTGAAGTCTCAGGGGTATGTCTACGCTGCAGATGGATGGTGTCATTCCTAGCTCAGATATTTGTGTGTGCTATCTGTTTGTTTGAATTGGTGTTCTAAAATAGGAGTGTGGTCGCGGTGATTCAGACTAGCTGTCAGAGTATGCACCCACTCCGATGGGGTTGTACTTGGGCAACTAGCCATGACCACGCTGGTATTTTGGTATGCTAGCTCTCAGGTACATCTACCCAAGCTGGGAATTACACCTACACTGCAGCTGGCAGGTGTATCCTCAGATGTCCTTCTTAGCCTCTGGCTAGTGGATTCTGATCAACTCAAAGTTTCCCCCCTTGGATTTATAGATGTGAATAACTGATATTAATCCTCATTTTATTATGTTATTAATCCTAACCATTTTACAAACAGGAAAATGGAGGCTGTGGTGTTCTCAAGGTCAGAAAAACAGTGGCAGATTTGGGAGTGGAGTCGCACCTCCTGAGTCCTTCCCTGCTCTGACTTTGAAGTACCATTATAAATTCAGGTTCTGGGCTCTGTGCTACAACAGGCTACTTGTCTCTGCTGTTTTGAAAGCAAATGTGGGGACACACAACAAATGTGATCAATGATCTTTTCTTTAAAATGAATCAAAGTTGCATTTTTCATTTATGTTGAAAGCTAAGCAGATGAGGGTGAAAGAAATTGTGGGGTTTTTGTTTATTTATGGAGCCCCTTGCTGCTAGGATCAAAAACATTATACCTGTTTTAGACCGTGTAAAGACAATGACTGAGACTTCCCCATAAGGTCTCTTGTTAATCAGGCTCTGTAGAACCTCTCAGCTCTAATAGGATGTGAGAGCAAAGCCAAAGTAGCAGTGGTTTGTTCACTTGAAACTGTGACAAAACACACAGAAAGGGAGGAAATGATTTCTGTAGCCCCAGCATGTGCATTGGTGATTGGGGAACATATGCAGATTACTGCTTTTTTGTGCTTCAGTGTGGAAGTCTAATAGGAATGAGGCCCATTGGCTCACTTACAGTTCTTCATCAATGTCTGTCTTGGGCCATGTGGCTTTATCCTCTAATATTCTCCTCTTTCCTTTCCTCCTCCCCGGCCGAAAAACCAAACCAACAACAAACCACACACACAGCCTTGCAAAATCCTGTTGCAGAGAGCTTATCCGTGGAGTGCATTGTCACCCTGTGTGAGTTCTCCGCTGCTTTGGCTATCGGTGAAGTGGAAATGCAGCATATCTACTGTTTTTGGTCTCAATATGTCCATGTGAACAGATTCAGGATTTGGGCTACAGATATTTAAAACCGAAAGAAAGTCTGGGAAGGGAATTTAAATAACATGAGGACTACACAAGCTGCCAAAAGCCATGTGTTCTCGCTATTGTAAATAAATATAAATTATGTCTCTAAGCCCGGGAAAAGATGCCTGCCATAGCTATTCATCCTGACTTGCTGATAAATTCTAAAGTTGTGAGACCTATTTTTGTGAGGAGTGGGGTGAGAGTTACTCTTAAAAAATCTCTGCGTATCACTAGGCTTGCGAGACAGAAGAGAAACTCTTTCATGTTCTTGAGGAAACATGAGTTTGAGCTGCTTTTAATGCAGTCAGCTTGCTGTATGTTTCTGCACTTCTGTATTCTTACCTGGCTACTAGCTGTCCTACGCAAACTCAGAGTCGTTAATTCCAGTTAATGGAAACTCTCTTGTACTCACTTTGGAGCTTAAGCCATTTGCCTGATAGAATCACTCCATTCTATCTGAAAAATATATACAGTTATCCAATGGGCTTATGTGGCATTTGGACAAACCTATAGAAAGAGGATCTCTAACAAAAGGGACACAACCATCTGGAAACCAATTTATTGAGCAAATTTAAAAGTACTTTCAGTCCTTTCTGCCAATTTTTACAGCGACAGTCATGTTTTCCTCTTCAAAAACAAACAAAACCAAAACCCTTGAGTGTTTGTCTGGTAGACCCATAGAAACAAGAAAAATATCTACCCCTTTAGATTCAGTGCTGTGAAGAGCACACGGTAAGCAGACTGAAAAAATTTTTAAAATCCTTTTGCTCATTCTTAGTCATGCTAGAAGTTGTATTAGTAGTTGTTTAAAGTGGGATTTCTATGCACTTTTTTTTCAAAGTTGTTATCCCATTAGGTGAATGTCCTCACTGCAAATAAACCTTGTGCTTCAGCTAAATAACTGCTATTTGTAGATCTTTAGTATTAAGTTACCTGATATACAGGCTCTAAATTAAGTCTTTTGCAATTGAAATTCCTGTCCTTCTGCAATACAAGAATTTTTTAAAGCAATTAACTGATATTGAGCTAAATGACTTTTGGAGGTGCTTTCTTTCATTGGTGGGGGGTTATATCTCCAGCTATCTGTAGCATCATGTGGCCAACTTAAATATTTTGATCCTGAAATCCATTTTTTTAATGCTTTAAGGTATATTAAAGATCTTTACAATTAAGCCGGGCATACCCTTTGTAGATGGATGGAATAATTTTGCCCAACAGTGACATGCAGGTACCTCTGACATGAGAAACACCATCAGCTGTTTTACAGCACAAAGCAACAATATAAAGCAGTTTAGAACAGGAAGTGAACAAAAAATATTGTTTAACTGAAACTGCAGGTTAAATTTGAGTCATAATGTGATTTGCATTATTGCAATTTGATGTGGACAGCTGGGTTAAAACACTGACTTTACAAAGAAAAATTGAGATTATTTATTATCATGAGTGTTTAGGGCCTTGACTTAATGTCTCATCTGAAAGACAGCTGTGATTTAAATCACTCTTATTACTCATACATACAATTAAATGTGGTGAGAATAATTTGGCCATTTTTTCCTCTTCTTTTTAGGGTATGTCTGCCCTGCAATGTAAGCCCAGTAAGTTAGTTGACCCATGTTAGGGAACCCTGGTTTTGTATGTCAACACTGTGTTTAAACCCTATGTTTTCTAACCTGTGCTCAAATCTAGGATTCTGGCGTCCACACTGCAGTGCGCGGATCCAAGTCAAAGTAATCATATCCCAGATATATCCCTAGCACCCACCCCCCAAATGTGGCTGCTCTAACCCTAGGACTGTGGTGCACTGTGAGAAAACTTTACTGCCTGCCCTTCATCTTACAGGAAGTTTGAACAATCAGCCAAACCCAGAAGGCTTTCTGATAGTGTGTTTCAAGATCGGTGATCAGAAGAGAATGGGTTAATGTGACCTGAGCTGTCTTGCAGCTCACCTGAGGGGGAGGGGCAGTTGAGGAGTAGCTTCTCTTTTCAGCAGAGTGGATTGCGGATTGTTGGGCTAGAGAGGACCAAGGAAATTGTCCTATGGAATTGTGGGACACTTCTGGGTGGTTCACGGGGCCCAAGTCAAGTGGGCCTGTGTCTATACTGCAAAGCAATAGGGCTTGGACCCTGGGTCCCAGCTTGACTTGAGCGCAGACCCTCCAGCCCTGCAGGGTCCTGGAACCTTGGGTCCAAGTCCTAGATTAGTGCAAATGCAGTGTGGATGCAAGAGGAGGCTAGGCTTGAGCTGGGCCCAAAGATGGGCTAACATTGCGGTGTAGACATACCGTTAGAAACCTTCATGCTGACTAAAATGAATGGAAGCCAAACATAAGCTAGAAACTGCATTTTCTTGCTTCTTAAAGAATTGAAATGCCACCAATGTGGAACTGTCTGGGTGTCACTGTAAGAAATGCTTATAATGTAAAGTTAAAATAAGAAAATAACGTTGGAAAAGGAGATAGTGGCGCTTAAGATTCTAATTACTTTCTTAAACGCATACAACTGTCTTCCTTAAAGGCTGCATGACTTGGTAATGTTGCTGCTTCTGACAACATCATATGGACACTTCTGACAGTATACTTGTTTACTAAATCATTTCCTCTGACTTTTTTCTTTAGCTGTAAGCATACTTTCTCCACTCACTTGGCTATGTGTTCTCCATGTTGAACCCCACACTTCACTTCCCTTTCCCCACTCTTCCTGCCTGTCCAATTCATTTCCCAACCCTAGTGTTTCCTTGCATCAGTTTTCTCTGTTCCTGTGCTGCCAAGTGTCTTTTGAGAAAAGCCAGGGAAGGTACAGACTCATTATTCCACAATGGATTTGTTCTCTCCTTTTAACTCCATCTTGCATGGCAGACCTGTTCTCTGTGATCTACCCGCATGCCATCCTACCCTTGTGGATTCTCCACCATCACTTCGTGGGATTGTGACTCTGACAATGACCTCCCTCCAGAAGAAAATAGATACCGTCATTCCACTATCACCTGGCCATCCTCCCCTTAATATTCCCCATTCTCAAAACAGTTTCTGTTGCCCAAGCTATATGTAAACCGTAAAGTAAGTGTGTGTGTGTGTGTGTGTGTGTGTGTGTTGGGGGTGGGGGGCAGCAGAGAACTCGAAGTTATTAAGAACCTAAAATAACGGTTACAGCAAAATAGAACTGCTGTTTTTCCAGACTGTCATATTTTGTTTTTCTTATAGAAAGAAATTCAAGCCATGAGTCAATGCAATCATCCCAATATAGTGACGTATTACACATCTTTTGTGGTTAAGGATGAGCTCTGGTTGGTTATGAAGTTATTAAGTGGAGGTAAGTTACTGATTTTCTTGAGCTTGTTTAACTTCAAGACAATGTGTGGTGTCATATTTATATGAGCACATTCTTTGAATTAATTCATCCAATCCAAATACCTCCTTTGTGGGAAGGAAAAAGTAGAGGACCATACTCTGAAACTCAGAGACCTGTGGAATGACCTAGCAGGGATGCTGCTTTTTTTTTTTTTTAAGGTACATCATTTAGGTCTGTGTGAGAAAGCTTGCACTTTTGCCAGGATCTAGTCAGTTCTATTGACATTATTTTTTTTTCTTGAGTACCAAATTCATTTACTCATCTAAAATAGGAGTAAACAAACGGCTGCAGTTCACATTTCCCTTATCCCATCCCTCACCAAGACCAATGACCCATACCATTTCATGCATATGGGCCTGTAGCAAACTTTGTCCAGGTTTTTTCCCCTGTCACTGTTATTTTGACTGGATGTTTTAAAAGATTCCCACAGCTTGCATGATTGTGGTGGACAATATGAAAACTTAATCATCATAATCTCTGGGAGGGGAAAAGACTGAAAACTCCATGTGTTTACAGTTGAGAAACCAAATTTTTCCTTGTTGGCAAATAATTTACTGCATCATCTTGTGTTATTAAATGTTCTCCAAGATCTTTTCTGATGGCAGTAGTTGACTAGTACACCTCTCTGCTCAGAAAACAAATGCAGAAAGTCTGCCTAAAATAATAGTTTGTTACTTGTGCTTCACTGAAATGGAGAAAATATTAACCAATAACAGGAAATATCCTCTTTGTTGGCTAACAGTTAATGACTAGTTAGAACAGCTGAGGACTCAAAATGAAGCCAAGTGATTATTAATACTCCTAGCTAGTTACTGTCAGGAAATTCCTAGCTGAAAAGACAATGTTGCTATTGAAAATTGTGACATGGATTAAAAACAAAAGCTTTGTTTTGAAAGGGAATGTGTCATACTGCATGTTGCTGAGGATGCAGCGCTCTCTTTAGAATACTCTTCTTTACTAAGCACAATTTTCATCTCCAGTTCTGCAACTGGATTTCTGTGGACATGGGATTTGGCCCACATGGGTCTGAGTGAACAATTAGGGCCTTTGATTGTAAACTCTTGAGGGCAGGAAACATGTTCTAGTCTGTTTTTGAAAAGTGTTTGTGTAAACTTTCAATGATATTGAAAGTACAACAACAATAGGCTAATAAACAAGTAAGCAGGACTTCCTAATCAAAAGTTGAGTGTTTGTTGACAAAATCATTTTCTGTTTTTTAAAAAAGGTAGCTGTGCATTTTATTCAAACAGCTGCTAATTGAGGGTCTCTGTGCAAGCATACAAAGATTTCTAAATTGAAGCAGACTAGTTTGAGGAGTAAAGTGTAAATATTAAAATTTAGGAACTAAGAGAGACCAGATTCTGTGATTATCTCAAGAATCACTGTGGTAAAACTGCTCAAGCAGTTTGTTTGACTTTGTTTTTCCTTTCCCTTCCCTTCCCCCACGGAAATCTGGCTTTTCAATTTAGGTTCAATGCTGGATATAATAAAGTATATCGTCAATAGAGGGGAACACAAGAATGGTGTCCTTGAAGAATCTATAATAGCAACAATTCTTAAAGAAGTTTTGGAAGGCTTAGATTATCTACACAGAAATGGGCAAATTCACAGGTATGTATACTGTGAATTGTATTCTTAACTTGCATTAGTAGTATAAACCTATTTTGAAGTACACATGAACACCTTGGAACTTTTTAAAAACATTCTCTGTTAGTGAATGCCCACTTCCTTCATCTACTTTCCCCACTGACCCCTAAGATAAAGTTTACATGTAATTTTATATTTCTTCCATTCATTCAAGCTAATCTATATGATTGATTGCTGCAGTGATATACCAGTTATTTCCATGGTTTGGAGTTTTGGTGTCAGAGGCATTATATGGTGACCTCATGAGTATTTTTGGTTAAAATAGGGTTGGCTTTAAGGGAGGACACTTTCAAAAGCTTCTTTTCTTCATTCAGTAGTGTCTGAAATAGGTACAGTACAGGCTCAATGCAATATTGGTTTGTTGCACTTACATAGTGTGTTTAATCTTTGAACTGCTTTTTACAAATGAGCTATATCTTGTCAAATTAAGAAATGTTTTTTCTTACTCTGCGGAAGGGGAAGTTGACGTTAACAGGGAGTAAGATCCAGGTCTCTTGACTTCCAGTCTGGACCGTCAAAGGATGTGCCATCAAACCGTAATTTGTTGCCCACACTAAGCAGAGAAAGAGCCACTAAAGTCTAATGCTTGCCCTATCCTCTGATTTAGGAAGAGATTTTTCTCGACTCTTGTTGTAATAGGGTGTAAGAAATTTGAGAAGAGCTGTTTGTTTGAGGATCATCACAAAACTAAGTTGAGAAATAATTCTCTTAAACTATACAGCAGCAGCAGGAAAGCATTGTTTACAGCCGTATTTTGTACATTCTTTTTGCCCAAAGGGTTGTCACTGATTGATTGGCTTTCCTTAGTTGCCTCTAAATTAAACAATTGGAGATGTTGCTTCCAAAATGGCTAGTGTGTTTGTTTTTTTCCCTTCACCACCACTTGCTTCCCTATTCAAATATATCATTGAGTGAAGAGTTACTCAATGACAGCAAACGCTAATTCTTTTTAGAAGATCCTGGTATGCGTATTGAAAGGAACATGTATTCTGGTGCAGTTTAAATGGGTATAAATCTGTACTTAAAAAAAATAAAAATAAATAAAAAAAATCCCAGTCCTATGAAGACTTATGCACATGCTTTGTTTGCTACTTTAAGCATATTGTAAGGCTTGAGGTTGTTTTCAGCTAAAAAGTTGTAGGTCGAAACTCATTTAAATTGCTAACGAGCATACCTGAGCCTCAAGGACAATGGCTAGTGTAAACATCCGATGGCTCAGGCAGCCAGATGTCCTCTTAGTGATTCTAATTGCAATGAGAACAGCACATTTGCTTTTAGAATTTGTCTCACCAGCCACCTATCTGTAAGGAACGGCACGCCGCCCCCCCCCCCCCCCCCCTTCTTCCTCCACCCCACTTCCCCAGTGTAGCCCTAGGATCCTTGATGTCAGTAGAGTGATTAAAGTGTCTCTGCATGTATGTAACAAACATTATTACTGTGGTGCTCTCCGGATGGGACAATGTCTGTATTTGTAAGTGAATAGATAAAGAATTTTAAAAGTACTATGTAATCAATAAGAAAGCGTATATAATTGACCACTGTAACACCAGGAAGTTGAAGCTGATTTATCAGACTTTCTGGTATCGTGAATAAACCTCTTCGGTATCGTCTGTGCTGCCTGATTCTTAGAGAAAGAATCCTTTGTGCTTTACAATATGAATAATGCCATTTGATGTGTGAATAAACTCACTGAATTCAAAGTGAAGCATGAGTAGATGTCATCATAGGATTGAGTTATAGAGGTGATCTAGTCTGTCCTCCTGTATCACAGGCCACCAACACCACCCACACTAACCCCAACAGCCAAAATTACACCAAAGTATTACAGCACATTTAAGTATCTTTATGAACAACCTAAATGCAGTACTTTAGTCAGATGTAAATGTACAGTAAACAATTTAATCTCTTTGCACAAATTGGTTAGAGCATTTTAAAGGCGATTAAATAAAGCAGTTTTATTTCTTTAAATTATTGGTTCAGTTAGGGCAGTTCCTTGCTATAGAATTTTGAAAAGTTTCATTGGATTATTAAGGCAGAAACATCTAGGGCCAACCTCTGCACTGCTGTAAACAGGTGCAACTCCCTTGAGGTCATTGGAGTTGTGCCTGTTTCTGCCAAAGCTGAATTTGGGCCCTTGGTTTCCATTCAAAATGGGTTTGGCTTGTGTTCCTACTGATAAGACACAGTTTCCTTGCTGCAAAGGAACAGCTTACCCAGGGGAGATGGTGGATTTGCTGTTAATTGGAGTCTTTAAAACTATATGCTTTAATCCAGTTTCTGGGGAAAACTCTACAGACTGTGTATGCAGGAGGGGTGGGCTAGATTGCCTCCATAGTCCTTTCTGGGCTTGGAATCCATGAATCCCCCTGTTTAGCCCCTTTCTTCACGGGCCCTGAGGAGAATAGGATTGCCTACATTGCCTTTAAGTTCATAATTATTGCATTTCTGCATTAAGATAATGACTCATGCTCCAGCCAGTCACCTGCACAGGTCAGGAAAGAATTTTTTTCTTGATGCACAATTAGCTAGATGTGTTCTGTGTGTGTGGTGGGTTTTTTTTTGTTTTGCCTTCCTCTGAAGCATCAGGGATTGGCCTCAGCTGGAGACTGGGTGGACTAGTGCTCTGAGGTTGTACAGAGTAGTCTTCTCTTAGATGACTGGCTGGTGTATCTTTCTCACATGGTCAGGGTTAAACTAATCTCCAGATTTTGGATTGGGAAGAAATTTTCCGTCAAATCAGATTGGCAGAAACTTTAGAGGGTTTTTGCCTTCTGCTAGACTGGAGCATGGTTTTGCCTGCTAACATCATTTGGATCTATCTCTCTGAATCACTTGCCTGATGTTGCTCTCCTGTTCTCTGTGGCATGCAACAGTTTAGTCTCCTGAAGACTGAAATGTTTTGGTCTGATTAAAGTCATTTGGCTCAATATGGGGGTATTTGGGTGAAATTTGATACCTTACACTGGACATAGACTAGATTGTTCCTTCTGGTCTTAGACCAGAGATTTCCCAACCTTTTTGTGTGTGCAGACTTCTTTTCAACCTCCAGACATTTCACGGACCACTACATGCTACTAGTTGTAAAATAAAATTGCAGTAGTAGGTTTTTAGAAACTATATGAAGTTATTTTTTATTTGAAATTGTACATTTCCTTGGTGAGGATGTTATTCTTTTCCATGGACCCCTGTAGTAGTCTTGTGGACCACCAGGGGTCCCCGGACCACAGGCTGGGAACCACTGCCTTAGACTCTGAAAGAATGCATGTTCAGTTCTGCACATCTATACAGTTTTATATAAACTAACTAAATTCTGTCACTCAATTTCCTCCCCCCCCCACTTTATTTTAAATGTCCATGGAGAGTCTTTGCTTGTTAGTGACAGATCAGATATCAACATGTTTTGGGTGGTTGAAGGTACAATAGCTATAATTACACATTATGAAATTTATTCAGAAAGTTAACTCTCTTCTTATTTGTGCGTTGTAGGGATTTGAAAGCTGGCAATATCCTTTTGGGTGAAGATGGCTCAGTACAAATAGCAGGTAATGATGGTGATCGAGGCCTAACAGTTAGTCAAGGGAAAATGGGAAATGAAGCTAATCTGTTAAGTGATATATTTTGAGGGTTTTTTCTTGGAAATGCTGTTGTATCTCTTGGGCCACCAACTTCATAAGGTGAGGGTGTCAGTTGAAAAATGTGGTTCAATGTCCTGGTTTGAGACTACATGATCTCCAAAGAACCCAGTAAAGCATCTGAGCAGCATGTATCATAGTTGCCTTACAAGCCACACTGACATTGTCCAAAAACCTATTTCCTTTTTCCCCATCATCTTCTAACTATCCACGTGCATGGGATCACTTGTTACCTAGACTTAGCAATTCACTGCATAAGTATGGAAGAAGCTTTGAATATGCCATGGATTGTCTACGCACATTTTTGCATGTTTTGGGTTTTTTTGTTTTGTTCATTTTTAAATGGACATTTACAAGGGCATTGAAATAAGACTGGATAGAGCAGAAGCTTTTAGATTAGCTATCAAGAGCAAGTTACTAATCAGAAAAATGTTAGTTTTCAGTTCATGAGCAGAAATCACCTTGAATTAAATGGAAATTAAATGCGGCGGTTTGACCTTTTTTCCTCAAAAACCTAATATTAAAATTAATGTGGTATTAAATCTTTAGTTGCTTTTTCTAATGTTCAATTGAAATCAAAGGAAATAATAGGGCAGACTTATAGCTGTACCTTAGTTTTACAAAGGAGTTACCCCCAAACTCCATCCAAATAATAAGTGCATTAGATTTTTGAAAGTGTTCTCAGTTGATGTTCTATTAACTTTGAATACTCTCTCTGACTATGCTTTTGATCCTATGAATGTCATGCAGTTCCTGTCATGAGTAATACATTTCTTGCTGGGATGACTGTATGTCTCTTTGGACAGTACACTGCTTCTTCTCACTCTAGTTTGAATCCCTGCAATCCACTTTCTGTGTCTTCTTTCCCTTCCTGTCTTTGGCATTATTCTCAATGAGTAAGCTCCTTCATTGTGCTGTGAAGTCATGCAGTGCATCCAGAATTTAGAAAACTTCACGACTGTGTGGACATATGGCATGTATCCTGTGGCATGTGGTTTTTATGGCCCACTTTCTAGATAGAATGCTATTCCACATCCTCACCTGGGGAGAATAATTGGATCTGAAGTGTCTCTTTGTGAGTCCTTGCTGGTTTGGGCAGTTCCCATAATGTGATTGCTGTAAATCCAGCAATAACTGAAAGCAGATTTGCAGGATGAAAACATTAAGGGGTTGTGAGTCACCAATTTTGATTTTTTTTACAATCTTTTTTTAAAAATAAATCATATTCAATTTTTTTTCCAAGTTGTTGGATACTCTATATTTTCAGTTGGTATCTATTTTTTCTTTGAGTCATAAAAGGACACAATCAAAAATCACTTTTCATTTAACACTTTTTATACCTCCCTTTGTTAACAATAACACCTCTGACTACTATAATTAAAGGATTCATTCCTGGCCGCAGTATTGGTGGCTTTGCATAATAAAGTTCAGTTCAAAATGAGAAATATACAAAGACAAAGTGGTTTATCGTTAATGTTAAATTTTGTAAAGAATGATATTTGAAAGTGTAATTGTCCTTCAGTATTCTCACTTTTTGCAAGGTGCTAAGGGTAACAAATATGGGCATTAGTGTGTGTATGACACGTGAGAAACGGAATCTATATGAATTTAGAAGTGTGTTAATTATTTAAGTAGGCTCAGTCCAGTAGACTTCTCAAAGAAATTGAAGAGCAGGAAAGATTTCTAATCACAGACCCTGAAGTAGCAAAGAAGAGTTTTGCTAGGAGGAATGTAGTAAACCTTTTGTTGAGTGGTTTGGAATGGTTTTTTTTTTTTTTTTTTTTTTTTAATTGTTTTTTCCTCTTTCACTTCTCCTTTGTAGTGAGTAGAAAGTTTTTTTTCTTTCTTTTTCTTTTTTTTTTAAAGTTATCACAGTTGGAGACTGGGGGAAAGTGAAAGAAGATGTGGGTAATTTGGTAAAGTTTTTACATTAGTAAGTATAAGTGACAGTACTGTTGTAATCTGAAGGAGCAGGCAGTTTTAGTAATCTAGGGAGAAGATCTTTGATTTCCACTTCATGTGGAGCTGTGGATGCAAAGCCCTTAAATTTCATCAGGCAGCTCTTCCACTGTTCGTTGATGTGGCTAAGAATGACCACAAAACAGGTCGTGTTTAACCAGACCTTTTTCAGATGCTTTTGATGAGGCTGCCTCTTCTCAAAAGGCTTAAATAGAAGTACTTTTAGGCTTTATTCAGTATTAATGTGAGTTTTAGGCCTGAAAAAGTAGGTGGGTCATGAAGATGTTGTGTAGGTCCTCATTTTTATTAGAATGAAAAGTATTAAAGCGTGACACCTGATTTTGGTTTTAAGGGATACGTCACCCAAAATGACATAGTTTAGAGCTCTGGATACAATGGGCACCATGAAGTTTACATTCACCAGCATTTTACTACAGAGTAATTTGATCTGAATCCAAGGGAAAATTGGGATATCTTGGATAGTAAAAGTTGGCAAGTAGTGACTTAGTACTGGTGATTTGCTCCTGATATCCACTATATGATAGAAATGTCTAACAACTCTTTTCTGGTTGCAAGGAGTACAAAGTAGGTTTGCCTCTTGCTTTCTAAACATAATCAGAAGGTGATGTTCTTCTAAAGGGAGCTCTTGAAACGTGATTAAAGGCCTTTCCGTTTAAAACAAATACCTTGTATAGTGCATGTGATAGCACATATGAACATAGTACACAAACACCCATCTAGGTTTCTTACCAATACATCTCAGTCCTGATCTTGGTCACTCCTGCTGTCCTAGTCCAGAGATTATCATGATTTAAGACTGGCAAATTGTGCACCATGGGCAGCTGTTTTTGAAGCATTAGAATGAGATTACTGAATTATTTTTCTGTCTGACCCAGATCATGTTGAATCTGTTTGGCTTTTTTTCAGAATAAAAATTTCATAAGCTCCCAAGTCTGTCTGTCTGTCTCTCCGAAGTGACTTGGGCCCCTGAGCTTAATGCCCATTGACTTTCTCTTTGCACTGTACTCGGTGAGACTTGAGGTCCTGTATGCTATATCACTTTTCTTTTGAAAATGGGCTCCTCCTAAATCACGTAAATGCTCGGGAAAACCATGCCACTAGTATTTTAACTCACTGTATGTGTGAGGCTGTCTCAGTCCCACCACTTTTTCCACTTGCAAAACTCTTTAGACCCTTCATAAACACCAGTAGATAGCCAAACGGGAAAAAGGAAGTGGGCAAAATTGAAGAAGTTAGATAGCACACACTCCTGGCAAGAGACAGTATAAATAAACATCTGCCAAGGGAGACAGGTTAAGTGCTCTAACAATACAGGGAAGTGTCAATGCTAAAGGCACAGTATTGGGCTGGGACAGGGGAAGTCAAATATCTCTGTACATTTGAGTAAACAGCCTGTATTTTTGAAGGATCTACATCTGGGATACAAAACAAAAAGCATTCTTTCATGATAGCTACTCAATGACTTTTCTGTTCTTGTTCTATATATATATATATATATATATATATATATATATATATATATATGATTTCTCAAACACTGCAGTCTCCTGCTAGTGTAATATGCACTTGAAGTCCTTCATATCTGTAAAGACATAAAATACAGAATATACACTTATCTATTGGCTAGTATGGGGGTGATTATTATGAAGCTTATGATTCTGGGTCTTTTGTCTCTTTCCTTTGTCATTTGTAGTACATTGCAAAATATAAAATTTGTATTTATAACAAAGGCAGTAAATATAAATAGGTGCATGTAAATACAGTTTTTAAAAAGCGATGCACAGGCTTGAAGATAAAACCAATGTGGCTTGGAAAAAAAAAAACTAAACCCAGCTCTCATCTGCATGAAAAGCTAACAGATAAACTAGAACTGAAAGATAAATAACTAGTTAATAAAATAACAGTGTTCTTCATGCCACTTTTAACTTCAGTACTCAGTGCAGAATTGCCTGGTTAGACAGAAGGATCCTGTTCAGAAGACATTAGCCATTACTTAGAGAAACCATTTCAGAATATTGACAAGTCCCAAAGCAGCTATTCTTAATCTATACTGTTTTATATAAAACAAAAATGCTTCATGCAGCAGGCACAGATTCTCAAGAATTTTGCTTTAATCCTTACCAAAAAAGTTGCAGGTCAGGTTCCTGAAAACTTATTTAGATAGTTAAATTTAAAACTTAAATGCATTGTTTTTCTGTGTTTAAAGTTATAGGAGAGAACCAAATAAGCACCTACTGGATAGACACTTTGTCATTACTCTCGACAAAACCATTATCAAGTGTCAATGATCAAATGCTAAACCAAAATCCTAAATACTGAGCCTCATCAAGGTCAATGGGGAAACGAATGTGAGTGGGGGCCTGTTATGTGTCAAATAAAGACCTACTTTAGTTATGCTGTTGTGAAAGAACAAAAATGTATAATGCACATCCACATGCTGAGAAGTCTGGGCTCAAGTGTGAATAAACGCTTGAATTAAGGAGTTCATTCTAGTCTTATGAATCAATTTTAAAAAAAGTAATTGTCAAGGTAACTTAAGAAATGCTTGCTTAAAAGGGGGAATGCACAAGAATCTCTGTTCTTATTAGTAACAAGCCCTTTAATGCTCTCTGTTCAAAAACTGGTGTCCAAATGCAGAGTATTTTAAGATACAGAACAATGCAGTTCAGTAGCAGGCAATAGCTCTTGTGATATTATCACAACAACATCAAGTGTTGCACTGATTTAACAAACTGTACCGGTAATATAAAAATCCCAAATACTTCTAGGCAAAAAGACCGAATAGTATAGCAGAAAGAATGGTGTCTGTGTTCTGTAGCTGGTTCCTGACCAAGATCATAGCCTTTTCTTGTCCATGTTGCTTTACTTCATTCATGATTTTAATTCCTTTCTTTATTGTGGTCTCCAGAAATCTTTGGAAAAAACCCCACTATTTTTTTTAACTTTATTAAAAATGAGCAAGTCCAGGAAGAAATAAGTCAACAAGGTAGAAAAAGTAAGAAATGTTAGAGGTAGGGAACAATGATCAGAAAACAATGGAAATTTCAAAACTTGGCAGCTCAGTTCCCTCTGGAGGCAAATGGAATGCAATCTAATACTCTTCATATATTCTGAAATTACTGGGCCAGTTGGAAATACTGCAGTCTTTTAAGATCAGAACAGCCATACTTGGTCAGACCAGTGATCTATCCTGTCTTCTGACCGCAGCCAGTGGCAGATGGATCACTCAAAATTGCCCTGTTCTGTCCATCTCCTGTTGTCCAATCCCAGTTACCGGCAGTTGGAGATTTAGGGACACCCGAGCAAATGTCCCTGACCATCTTGACTAAATAGCCATTGATGGACCCTCCATGAATTTATCCAATTTTTTTTTTTAACTCGGTTAAACTTTTGGCCTTCACAACATCCCATGGCAACAAGTTCCCCAAGTTGATGCTGTTTTGTTTGTTTTTAACCTGATGCCTATTAAGATGGCCTTAGCAGAGGAATGTGAACAGAGGAAGATGAGGCCCGTTAGTCTGTGTCTCTAGGTTTTTCATGTAACTTTACCAGCTATGAAAAGGTAACTTTTCAGTTGAAGTTATGCAAAAGATTTTATAATTGGACTCTGATATGAAAATACAGGGTTTTTTTAAATTTAGTTTTGATGTGTGGGAGAGGGTGAACTTATAACTTACCTTTTTTTTTTTTTTTTAAATGTGTGTTCCAGATTTTGGTGTTAGTGCATTTTTAGCAACAGGAGGTGATGTTACTCGAAACAAAGTAAGAAAAACCTTTGTTGGTACCCCATGTTGGATGGCACCTGAAGTCATGGAACAGGTATCTTTATAGCTAATGAAATGTACTTACATTTTATGATGACTTTACATATAAAATACCACATTAAAACTTCTTTTTTTGCCCTGCAATAGGTAAGAGGTTATGACTTCAAGGCCGATATATGGAGTTTTGGAATAACGGCCATTGAATTAGCAACAGGAGCTGCACCTTACCACAAATATCCTCCTATGAAAGTAATTACCATTGGAAATCATGTATACTTTTGTGTTGCATAAATAACATTAATGTCTTTACACTGTGTAAATTTCTAGCATTTCTCTTTTAATCACTTCAGATTGCTCTACTTTTAGCCTTATTAATAAACAGTCTTGTGTAGGTTAAATGGGGAGGCAAGGTTGTCCAGAGCATAGAACTGGAAGATGACTGTATTGCTAATAATCACACAGAAACAGAGCAAGGAACAAGTGGTGTCATGTGCAGTTATCTGGAAAGTGGCTTTGTCATTGTAGAGCTCCATGTGGTAGTGCCTCTCTGACTTTAGATCCAATTTTGTTCAGATCAGAATTAAAATTATACCTTTTCCTATAACTACTAGTCCTTTGGACACACGTGGATGTGAAAGTCAAGCTCTGTATTTCTTGGCTTGCACTTTCACTAGTAACAAAGATTCTCCAACTGGAATTTAGCTAACAATTCTGTTGATGTGTGATCAGAAGAGGATTCGCATTGCTTTCCCCTAGCTCTATTGGGTCTTTAGTGCCAGCATGCTTCCAAGATTAAACTACTTTTTACTGCTATTAGCACTGAAGTAATTGGTGTATTCAAAGTCACTTCTGAGTGTGTGGATTTGATAAAAGTAGAAGGGTGCCATTTTTATTCACTTTTCTGTTCATACTTTGTCAAGCTGTAAAATTAGGCAGATTCGGCCTTTGTAAAGTTCAATGCATGTAAAACATTTGGAAGTCATCAAAGGAATGACGGTGTGGAATTGCAAATTTATTTTTCTCGAAGATGGCAGAAATCTGCAGTAACTGACATTACATTTGCCAAAATCAAAGATTTTATGTGCTGACTTTAGAGTTAATTAAAAATAATCTTAAATTGACCAGTTGGGGACTGGTCTGACACATTCTCCACCATATTTTTTTAATTAAAAACACCATGCTTGAGGTTTACTTTAAAAGATTGATAAGTCTTGAAGTTAGCATGATCTCTGATTTTCTGGGGAATAGTCTGGGTTGTATTTTAGTAGGAAAATTTTTAAAAGGAACATTTTTCAGATGAAAATTGAAAAGGTTACTGCAGTTTCAGATTTTTCCTTTAAAATATCTAAATTAATTTTAAAATTCTTAAATGTTAATATTCTGAACATAGAGAAACTTTGTTTCATTTTATTTGTTTTTAGTGTGCTTAAATTATAGCAACTGCTGTACATAGTAATACTCCTACACAATCCTCTCAGATTGGTGACTAGTATGCTTGATAAAGAATTATACATTTCTGTCCAAAGTACTACAAAAGTTAGAGTGACCTGGCATTTCAACAGTGATGTGTGGGCTGGGTTGTTTTTGTTTTTTTTCTTTAACTCAGTCTTACACTAGTTTGATTGCTTGTAGCAACTTCATTATTTATGGCTCTTCTCTCATTTACCAGAGTTAAACTGACTAATCCTGATCTGAAGGCCTAGCAGAACCTTTTCCAGTATTTTACAGTGCTGCTATTTTTTTCCTGTCTGTTGGGTGAATAGTAAAGTTTGTTTTTTATTCTCTTGTCAGATATAGTAGTCATTACTCGGAGAGGGTTGTGTGAGAATGCTCATGTGTATAGTGGCTGCACACATTAGTGCAGCCTTATGCATTTGTGAGGCTCATTTTGAGAGTTTGATTTTTACCTAAACAACTTGGTCTTTTAGTGAAACTCTCATTTATGTTATATCAGCACTTTAAAGTTCATTACAGTATATGAAAGATTCATTAGTTGAGCCTGACTTTTTTCAGTTACCTTTTATATTAAATCTCTGTTCAATTAGTCTGTGTTTTGATGATTAAAATGCACTTCTCTCTGGTAATGACCTTTTATTCATAGGTTTCTGCTAATTTCAGATAGCTTTCTTGGTTTAATGTTTTGTTAGCTCCCCTCTTACCTTTTTTCATTCCTCTCTCCTGCCTGCTATTTGATCAAGGTCTTCGTTATACTTACCTGGAGTTGAAACAGAATGATCCAAGTTGCATGGCCTCATCTTTCAAAGATGAAATTGCTTCCTCTCTTTCTCCACTCCACTTTCCATCTCAGGCTTTTCCAGTGTACATAACTGCCAAAAGCAAATTTTCTATATAAATATTTTAGCACGGGTCACTTGCAGAATAGTATAGTTCTCTCTGCCTTCCATAACTTTCAGAAAGTGTCCACATGCAGCTTATCTGGGAGCAAGATAGTCCTAGGGATACTTCCAGACCTTTGTCTTCACAAATTGGTGGCTTTAGCTATATGCTATCTATATGTCCACCGAGGTCATTCGTGTGGCATCATGGGTGATGTGCCACAGACCTGGTTACAGGTAGGGGGAGAACTGGTTTGAACAATGCGTGTCAGCCTTCACAAAACACAGTGCAAAAAACTATGACATCCCTGACTTGCCAATCGTCTTTTATTCCCTATTCCTAAAAGGACTTTCTTGTTTCTTTTGAAATCTTATGACAGACGGGAGCATTTTGGTCTGTATGATTTAAATTATTTCTGGAGACCACCGACTTAAAACTATAAAGTGGTATGTCAGAAATAGATGGAGTAATGAGATTCAGATAATGTGTGAAGATCAGATAGGTGAATGAATCCCATAAATGTAAGAGTAATGTGTACAAACAGTTGCTGCCCAGGTAAGCGTTGTGTGATACCTCATGATGTTTTAAACAGGAACATTATATGTTTTGTGGAATATTTGTGTCCTATTTCAGTTACTATTGTGTTGTAATATCACTGAGACACTTACCGTGTCACCTTTTGATTTTACTATAGGTGTTAATGCTGACATTGCAAAATGACCCTCCCACTTTAGAGACGGGTGTAGAAGACAAAGAAATGATGAAAAAGTATGGCAAATCCTTTAGAAAACTAATTTCACTATGTCTTCAAAAAGACCCTTCCAAGAGGTATGACTTTTTTGTTGTTTAAAATGGAATTAGTTCAAAATTCAGTGAAGACTTTTGTGCATACCACTTTAAATATCATTATTACAGATTTTTTTCTTAAATATTTATTCTTTGGAAAATCCTTGAATTTCCTGACTATTAGGTCTTTGGTTTAAGGAGAACGAGTTGGCTGCTAACCAAACTTTTAGAAGCATGATAACTAGGTTAGTACACTAGTATGCAAATATTCTAATCCTGTTGCAGAAAGCACTACTCAAATACTTTGAAAAACCATGGTCCCTGCCCTGAAAATTTTATAGTCTAATTTGAAACAAACAAACAAAAAAATCTCACTACTTTCTGGAAGCCTAGGTTAAAGATTATGACTATGTCGATCAAGTGAGTTTTTACTGTCTGAATGTCCTGACTGTTTGAGCCTAAACCAAAAAAGGCTGCTGGCTTTCTTTTTTCTCCGGAGTTGAGCTTATTTCTATCTCTGCATTGAGTCATATGTGCTGTGTGACAAGATTGTGTCAAGAGAGAGTGTTAGAAATAAATGGTATAAACAACTGAATGGCACTGAGCTAACTTGAAAATTGTATATTCCCTCTTTCTTCTGTAGACTGTGAATTCTTTCTGAATCATACATTTCTGCTCTGTTTTTGTGACTGAAATACTCCAGATAATGACCATCTTTGTTCCAAAACTGTTGGTAAAGTCCCACAAAGATGTCCCCTATTATCCTTTTGGTAGTTACTTTTATGTAAACCTATTTTGTAGGTTTCTCTTGCTTGTGGTCTGGGGGAGGTGCATTCTGTAATTAAAATGTCTTAATAAATCATTTATCTGATTTAGGAGTTACAGAGCTAGCATTACAAAATGATTCTCCTTGTCTGAGTGACCTGACTCATTGCTTTCTTACCTTACTTTTATGATATAATTTGAGTTCAATGGTGTTACAATAGTGTAAAATTAGAGTAATATACTGAGCTGGACCAAGTGAGCCTGCTGTAAATCTGGGTAAATATGGTCAGAACAAGGCCTAGGAGCTGAGAGCAGAGATAATAAATAGATCAAGAATAGTTAAGAAACAGTAAGTACAAACAAGAGACCTTTTAATTTCCCAGAACTGCTCAGAATTTGTCCTCTGAGCTCAGGGGATCGTTTGTGTAATATCTTCAGATTCCCCAGCCCTTTATAGTCTATTTCATTAATTTTATGTCTCCAGTGTCTGGTGATGCTTTAAGGATAGCCCTACAACTTGTAGACTGCTTAAATACATTTTAATGTTTTCTTTGGATTGAAACATGTTCTGGAAAATCAGCTTTTATTTTGGCTACAAATATGGCCAAATGTTTTCAGGGCATGATTGAACTGGTGCACAAATATGATTTGTCCCCCTAGGAAGTTAGCTGTTGCAATAGTCTTCCCTGTCTCTCCCTATGCAGTAGTACCTGCTATAAACTCTTGATTCCTTGCAATACAGTTCGCAGTGATTAACTGTTCTGCATTAAGCAAACGTGTGTGATCATCAGAATATTAATATTTCCACTTTGTTTAGTGTAAAACTAAACTACAGGTGCTGGTGCCCGTGCCTGGCTTCCTAATGTTAGATCTGACTACAATGGATCTTTTGTTATTGCTGGATTTTTATTATTTTTCTCTGGAATCTGGACCTTGTCTATACCTTGACCAAGAAATTTGGTCCTTGACAAAAAATAGACCACCCCTGCTCTGGAGCATGGTTTGAGCACACTGGCAAAGTCATTTAGGAAACTGTGCATTGTCTTTTTAATGGATAAAAGGAGGTTGTAGATCTTGGCTTTTTAATTTTAGCACCCTACAAAAGCACTAAATTCACTTTAAAGAAAAAGATGGACAAACAAGGACAGGATATTGATTATATCCAATGCATTTACCATCTAGGAACCTCATTTCACAATATGTATAGTGAATGAATACTATTATGGATTTTAAAATTAATTTGGCAGCTAGCATTCCCATTCATACAGCACTAATTCAAAAGTACCATGCCGTTTCACGAATGTCCTGTACAGTATTCATCGGGAGGGATCTTTGTTTCTGCTCTAATTTATTATTGATCTTTCAGGCCCACAGCAGCAGAACTTTTAAAATGCAAATTCTTCCAGAAAGCCAAGGTAAAATACTTAACCCTACATGTAAATCTGCTCTGTTTTATAACCTGTGTGAATCATCTGTTTTCCTTGTATTGGGTTTAACTGTCCAAATGTTGTTGTTTGTTTTTTTCAGAATAGAGAATACCTGATAGAAAAGCTTCTTACCAGAACACCTGATATAGCACAAAGAGCAAAAAAGGTAAGGTTCTTCTCAGTTTTTTCTCTAGACAGTAGGATGTAATATTGTCCGGAGACAAGCATAGGGGGAAAACTTGGTATATTGATTTTTAACTGTCAGAGAATGTAGCAATTCTCTTACTAACCACTTCATAGATGGTGACTGTTTTAAAATGAATGTCTTCTGAAGTTGAGCTTCCTCCGAAAAGTCTCGGGTCATTTTGACTTCCTTCCTTATTGTGCCTTGCCAAGGTGATAGTAAGATGAGAGACAGTTTTTCTTTACATTTTTAGTTAGAAAGCTTTTAAAAGGAGGAAAATCCTTAGTTATTAGGAGGTATGGAAAATGGTGAAAATACAGACCCACAGACAGAGGAAATGAAGTCTTGAATTCAGGACATAAAATATAGTATTATGAACATCACAAACAATATTTACAAAGGATTACCTGATTATTGTGCATTTCAATGTAATTTACTATAAGTCACAAAGACTTCAGTAAAAGCTGTTCAGTTAGGAAGAAGCTTGCACCAGGGCACTCCCAGAGAGGAATTCTTGCTCTCTTCCCTGGCTCAATGGACTGAGCTCTTGTTGACCTTTAGAACATGCTGTAAGGATTTGCTCTTCTCTTGGGTTTCCTGAGAGGCTGGCTTGACTGGTCTTGTGGATATTGACCCAATGTAACTTGCAAGAATGAGGGTTCTTTCATATACTGTAACTAATGTAGAGGCCCCTAGTGTTCAGACATGGCATTTTTCATTGAACTCAAAAATATATACTTTAAGCTACTCGCTCCTGATTTTGTTCCCTAAGAAACAAAGGGCAGTGCTGGGAAAATAGAGGTTTGCTCAGGCCTAATTTTTAAAGCCAGACCCGAGCCTGACTAGACGACAGTCATTCCTGAGCCCAAGGGTGTAGAATTGTTTCCGAGCCTGACCCAACTCTGACAATCATAGGGTTGTGCTCGGAGAGCTAAGGGCAGAGGCACTGGCGTTACTGGCTGTAGGCTCAAGTGGGGTGTTCCATGTCCAGAGGATCAGAGGGAATTTTGCCCCCATGGAAGTTCAGGGCCTGCAGGAGCTGCTGAGTTCATTCCTGCTCATTGGGGAAGCCGAAGCCGCCTTGTCTGCAGGGACCAGTAGGCCAGCAGTGGTTTGCTCAGACACCCCATTTCCAGGGTAAGGCCAAGCAGCTGGAGCATCTGCTACCCAGCAGTTTGAGGCCCTGGACTCTGACTATTATATGCAGGCCGAGGGTCTGTTCCCACCTCAAAGAAGGAACAAAAAAGAGAAAGGGGCACCCACACCAGCTGACCCCCGCCCCGCCCAGTGGGTTCAACCTGCCAGCAGTACTGCGTCACTGCCACTCTCCTGGGCAACAGCAGCACCCCTCTAGCCACCACTCTCCTTACAATCAATCATAGTCCTGCTTCCTGGAGTTTGAATCATGTTGCTTCACCAGTGTCATTCCTGCTCGGGGTACCGCACTACCAGAGGAGGGGCAGTGGGTCTGTTCTGGTCAGACAGGAGCTGGGGGAGTGAGGAGGGTGTTGAGGGGAGGGGCAGAGTGGAGGAGAATAGAGGACTGTGGGAGTGGTGGAGAGGGTGGGCCTGGGTATTGGGGTGGAGGAGAGGAGACGAATGAGGGGCTGGAGGAAGGAGCAGGGGAGGGTAATAACTAACATAGGCTAAAAAGGAAACCTGATAAGGGCTTTGGGAAGTTGGAACCACATGTATGTAAACAAAAAAAAAAAAAAAAAAAAAAAAGTGACCCGACTCAAGCCTGAGAATGTCAGATAGTTTACCTGACCTGACCCATGTAATCTGTTCCCGTTTGGGTTGCCAGGCTTGACTGGAAATCAGTGGCAGGTGGCAGGGTTCTGTGGCAGTGTGGGTAGTGGTAATATTCTAGAAGAGGAGCAGAAGTGGTTCTGGGAATGGACAGAGTGATTGGGAAGAAGTAGGCAGGAGGAATGAGCCTCACTTATTTGGAAGATGTGGAGCAGTGAGCACTGTAGCTCTTTGCCCAGGTGGTGACAGCAGTGTGTGTTGGAAGTAGAGTGACCAGATGTCCCCATTTTACTGGGACAGTTCTGATACTTGGGGCTTTGTCTAATATAGGCGTCCATTGCCCCAGACTGCCTATCTCGATTTTTTTTACACTTCCAACTAGGGTGACCAGTTATCAAGGAGTTTGTGTAATTTGACTTGAAAAAGGAAAACATGGGATTTTTCACTTTGGTATAAAAGTGGGAATCACCGCAATCTTCTCTCTTCTGCGACAGGTTTCTAAACCTTTATGGCATGGACCACATTTTTCAATAGTTGGTGTCCTGACCAGGCAGACTAGCCTCCCCTCTCATTCACAGCCCCATAATAACTGAGTCAACTGCAGCAAATTCTCATTAGGAAAGTATTTAATGGAACTTTATCTCATAAAGTAACTTTCCATCTGGAAATGAGGAGCCAGCACAATGTTAGCTCTCCATGGACGACCATCAGGTATTCCTGATGGCTAAAGATGTCAATAGGTTAAACATCTGCTAACTGCAGCATACATTGAAAAATGTTAAGTTTTCAGCTAGTGAAAACATTAAATTATTAAGTTTTTTAAAGCCTCAATATTAAAATTCTTTAGAAATTTAAGCTTTAATTCACTTACAATTTTCAGTTGACTGCTATTTTAAGACACTATAAAATATAAATTTATATTTATATTGAATTGATTGTTTCAAAGTATTTTGTAAATAGAACTAGAGCAATTAAACTTGCATAACGTGAAATATCAGTAAGAAATCACTTTTCTAAGAGCACGTACACTGAACTAGAAATGCCTGTTGGCCAAGGAGGCAAAGGTAATTGGTGTCATCCGTACTTTATTTTGTATATTACATTTGGCGTGAAAAACCTTTAATTAACATTCATGCCAGTCCTGCTAATACAGGTATTGGAGTTGCTCTGTAGTAATTCAATTTCTGTTGCATCTAAGGTATGTGTGATTACTTTGCCTCACTGCCCAGAACTCCGACCTTATTCCACTTTTATTTTATTTAGTTAACCTTTTTCTCTTTATCTAATGTCCTCTTTTATTTTGCTGCTCCTGTGCTGTGTCAACACTGTTGGTGCTTATTCCTTTATTTTAAACCTCATTCACATCAGCTTGGTATAATCCTAAAGATACCATATTTTAAGCAGGAGCTTTAATTGAGTGGAGAAAATGTGAGGCTGTAACAAGTATTACCGTACAAAATTGGGATTTATAATAGATATCTATTCCCTAGTCATATGCCTCCTTCTTTTCTTAATTTACTAGTTTTAGATTACGTGTTTTTTTTACAGTGCTAACTTTGTGTTTTGAAATCATTTCCTCCCTCCTGGCACTTTCTGCAGCTGGCAATGGTAGCCAGACACTTTCTGAATTTGATGGTGTGTGAAGAGTGTAACTTACTTTTTTTTGGCCATAAAACCTAGTTTAATATATATTAGCACTTATTTAGTGGCATTAACATGGTCCTAGAAGACTTCTTATCGGCACTGCAACTCAATATAAATAAATTTAATATAATAATGTGTATCCTGAAGTCATGTTGCATTTTGTAATCTAGAACATGAATGTATTGTTAGATCACAGTGGAAAATAAGGTGGCAGCATGTAGGTATAATGGCACTAAGATCTGGGGATTGGTGAACAGAGTAATCTTTAGGTATTGGCCCTCTTCTTGAGTGTAGGAAGCACTTTCAAATAGTAACTGGAGGAAGAGTGAACATTCAGCTCAGAATATGGTTGGTCATCTGTTCCTCCCCCCTGAGCCATCTGTCTGCCTCCACAGGACCCAGGAGTTTATCTTTTGAGGTCTTATAATGGTGAAGAATCCCTGTAAGATAGGGAGTTGGTCAGCCTTGTCCTGTTCAGACATCTTCATGAAATTAGTGGGGCAACGGGCCTACCAGTGCTCAGAGAAACCAGATGGAAAGTGGAACCATCTGTCCTGAAAGACAGAAAAGCCATTGGGCAACCCTTTTAAACAACTAATTTACCTTTTTTGAAGTCCTGGGGACTTCTGTGTCAGAGGCTTGAGGGCTGGGAAAGACAGTTTAAATGGAAAAATTGGCACAATAAGGAAATTCTTGTCTTAATAAAGAATGTGGTTTCCATTATGACTTTAGTTAAAGATTACTTGTTCTAAGCATCCATTTTTTTTCTAGTCCCTTCCAGGGATTATTATTTTAAGACAAAAAAAATATAGTGGAACTTATCAGGCTTATTAGTATTGTACTTGTAACTTACATTTCCAAAATATATAACTTTGCCTCCAGTTTATGAGCTGAAGCACACTTTAGAACTTGGGGCCTCGTCCTGATCACACTGAAGGCAAGTCAATGGCGTACTTCAGTGGGAGTAGGATTTTACCCTCAATTTAAATAAAGTACAACTCCAAGGAAAGTATGTCTAGATTCCTTTGTGGCTAGACTGATTGTATTATGCTAAAAGGAAAAAATGCATTAGAAGATGCTATAAAACATCATACTGAAAGCAAACAGTATTGCTAAACAAATTATTTTAAAAGAAAAAAAAAATCCACACAACCAGAATATTAGCTTCTGATTGTGTCTGAATTAACAAGTGGATGAAAATTGAATAAGTTCACCAGCAACACAAGCTTGCAGTTGATGAACTTTGTCCTGACCCTGCAATTTCAGGAAGAGGATTCCTGTGAGCCATGCTGACCCTGGACATGCATGAAATAAACTCCTGTCATAAGATATGTGGAAACCAAAACAGTGAGTTTCTGTTTTTTCCAATACAGCACTTACACTGTGAATGGCAGCCTTGGAATATTTGTGGGTGTTAACTGGAGTTCTCTCCAATCCTGAACTTGCAGAATCAGACCAATCTCATAAACTCTAGAATTTTGAAACTACTCACCCCAATCTTGGTGCCTGAGATGGTCCATAACTCGTTGCAATTTAAAGTTCAGGTGACTTTATATCATACAGCAATTAAAATGGCAGCCATTGCATGCTGTCCATCAGGATTTAAAAGCCTATGTATTTATCTTCATCATGAGAACCTATATGCACTGTTTTTCAAACTTCAATGAAACGATTGTCTCTTGAGTGCCAGTGTTGACCTGCTGGCTTGTTTTGACGTTTATAGTGATGGCTCTAATGATGGGCTCCAGGGTTGTTTGAGTCTCTCCATGATTGAAACAAAGAAATGATTTGGCATGTAAACTGTCATAAAAAATGTACTGAAATTCTTAACTATTGCTGATTTTTTGCAATTTTATCATGAACATTTTTTAAGAACCCCAGTTCCTGAAATTAAATAACTGCTTGAAAATATGTTTAAAAAAAAAAAATTCTAGCCCTTGTGGTTGCAGAGAAGCCCAACACTGTGTGCACTCTAATGGCTCAATACCCACAAAGCAAATAAAAAGAGCTCAATTTATTTTTAAATCCTTGCATTGGTTTAAAAATAATCTCATGTCACCGTTGGGCCTGACTCATGACTTTTGAATGCTTAGCATTGGCTGTGTTTTGGGTTAATCTGTTAAAGATCATGAAAATTATATCAGAAATGTATTGTGTAGTCTGATGGCACAAAGTGTTAAATTAATTTTGTAGTGCTGGAAATATTCTGAATTGGAAACTGTTGAAACAAGCCTTTTCTTTGCAGAATGGGTTAATTCTAGGCAGTGGTAGTGCAAGCTTCTTGTTACATGTCTTAGCTCTAAGAGGGCTACTAGCCTGAGGGGATAGCTAATTTTTTGTGACTATTCAGTCCCTGGCCTCTTGCCTGTGAAAGTTGCCAGTTGGGGTGGGGTTTCTGGATGTGGATACTTCCATGCTAAAGAACTGAATTGAAATCACCAATTCCTCTCATGTAGGCTACTGAATACAAGTATGAGGTGCTGACTGTCACTACCTGTGCTGGATTTGAGCCAGGGCCCTGGAGAGTGGAAGGGCCTGTGGTCCATTACTCATCTCTGCAGGTGTGAAGCCCTTAATCCCTTCAGTCTAGAAGAGGTCAGATGGAACAGACATTGCCCAGCATGCACATAGACAGTTGACATAGAGGATTATCTCAAACTTTGTAGGTTGTCTCAGCTACTGTTTTCCTGATGTGCTGTCAAACATAGTGAAGGAGAAGGTCCCTGTCTTGCTGAACTTGGTATGGGAAAGGTCAAAGAACACCCATTCATTCCGAAAAGTAATCTGGAGGTGTAAACACTTGGAAATGAAGAGGTTGGAAAGTGGAGTCTGTGTGGTGCTCCTTTGTTCTGTTTTTTGTTAAACTCACAACATGATTGGGCAGTGGAGATGACCTCCAGAAGGCACAGCAGTTGAGGTTGCAGGATGAATTACTCACTGGTTTTTTTGGTTTTTTTTGCAAGTCTCATAATATTAGTTTTTTTTTCTTAAAGTTCTAGCTTCTGGAGTTAAGTAATTTTGTAAAAATCTGTGCTTTCATTAAAACCAATGAAGTAAGTTTCTGATGCTCATGGTTGTAGAGAAGCTTGAAAATAAAAGTTGACTCAAGTATACCTTAAAGGCCCAGAAACCAAGAGAAGGCAAAAACTTTTATTTTTATTTCTTAAAAAAAACCCCAAAAATCCCAAGCCAACCCATGACTTTTTGAGACCTGATTTGTACAGCTGGAGATGCCATAGGAGCTATTAAGGGACTGCTAGGGATGTGGACTTGGACATTATGGGAGTAAAATAGCCAAAGGTAGAATTTATGGGAGAATGGATGTAACTGAAAAATATTCCTGGCTCAAGAATTGAAAAGTCTAGCATGGGGCTGAACAGTTGATGGGAACAAGTCCTTAAACAGGAGTGGCTGGAAGAGCAGAAGTTGAATTGGGACATGCTGGTATGTAAATATTGGGTGACAGCTTTGCAAAAGGCTTGGGAAGAAAACAGCTGCTAGGCTGGGTGTATTCAAAATGTACATGCACAGACACACACAGAATATGAAGTTGAATAAAAAAAGCAAATAAACAGCTCTGAGCTTTAAAAGGTTTGGATTTCTAACCATATAGTTTAGTAATGGCATTCCCAGCAGAGGGCAGCAGTGTATTTGTGTTAGATTGGTTTAAGTGCAATGTAAGAATGAAGTGCATTCTGATTTCTACATTGACATGGAAATAATAATAATTACAGAAAGCACTGTTAGAAAAGGCTTTGGTTCTGGTGTGTTGCGCTCATCAGAATACAAGCTTCTTTTTTATAGTTAATTCAAACACATTCAATATTCGAACTGTTTGGGTCTCTGTTTTTTCTCAGGTACTGTAAAAATGTCAGATTTCAGTGCCCAAAATTATACTGGTGCTTTTGTTTGAATTGGCTTTTAAAATTATTAAATAATGAACTTTGGCAAACCTTATCAAATCCATGTAGAGATACAGAACTCAAATTTGAGAACTCTTGTGATGCATGCAAGATGGAGTAAAGACTTCTTCTTGGAGTGCTTGCTCATGTCAATTCCAATTAGGTGTGTGCGTGCCTTGTGCACGGCTGCTGGAAGGTTTTTTTTCCCCAGTAGTACCTGTAGGGTCGGCTCTAGAGCCCCCTGGAGTTACGCGTCCATAGTGCTTCATATAAGGGCCTGCTGACCCTCCGCCGCCTCAGTTCTTTCTTACCCGCCTGTGACGGTCAGCTGGAATCCATCGCCCCTTGCTCAGCAAGAGTCTTTTCTCCCAGTGCTCATTTGCTTTGTACCTGTAAATAGTTCATTTAGAGTTAATAGCAGTTAAGAGTAGTTAGACAGACAGTTAGGCAAATCCCCTTAAGGAATCAGTCTGTTAGTCCAGGGTCTGGGGCATGCCTCGGTCTCCTGGATTCAAACCGTGCGTGGAGTTCAAGAAACCCATGCTAAGGAATGACCCAAACTCCATGTGCCTAACATGTCTTGGGGAGGCTCACCAGAAAGACTGGTGCAAGATCTGCAAGGGATTCCATCCTCGCACCCAGAAGGAAAGGAGCCAGAGGTTGAAGTTCCTTCTGATGGAGGCAGCTCTTCAACCATCTCAGAGTTCTTCAGAGCTGGTGTCCAGTGCATCAGCATCGGTCAGAAGTGTCCTAGCCTCTGTCCATGACCCAGTGCCGAGGAAGGACTCGTGTATTCAAGACCCTTGACGCCGTAAGGAGTTGCCGGTACCGAGAGTGGAAAGCGCTTGACACCACTCACATTCACCAGTACCCAGGAAGAAGCACAAGAAATCAGACGGGTTCCTCAGCCACTCCAAAATCTGTGGGGCGTAAGGGAGATAGTGCGGTTAGACCCACGTCGGGTCACTTTAGCACTACTTCCAGAACCATAGCACCATCGACTCCAGGGCCGGGGTACATTGAGTCTGGTACTGACCACTCCCCCTGTCAGGGAGCTGGATGAGGTGGTGGAAGTCATCTAGTCACCCTCTGCACCGAAGACCTTCAAAGCAGCTAGGGAGCACATCGAGAGTACGGTGCCGCAGCAACCACAGTCCTGGGGAAGACCGCAGGAGGTGGCAGATCCGGTGCCGCAGAAATCAGCACCTTCCAAAGGAAAACCCACCCTGTTTGCCCCATCAACCTTCACCTTGGCACTGGTCGCTGACACCAAGTGGCACCGCATCACCATGGTCTCCAGAGAGCGAGTCCACATCAGAGTCTGAAGTAGAATCCTTTACCTCGCAGAGGAGTCGGCACCGGGACAGCAGTCAGCACCGGGGGCAAGGGATGTCTCAACTGTTCGCAGTACCATAGCTACCCCAGTGGCAAAACCCTCAATGTCCCTTCTGGACCCCATGGGCCTTTCATCAAGCACAGGGATCCCAATCCAATTGGTCCTTATCCTTAGTGTCGGGGAGCAGACTACCGGGCTAGATCGGAGACCGTCTCCCATCCCGACGCTAACAGCAGTACCGAGCAGGACCTCGACCCCGGACACGGCACCAACTATGGAGGTACCTACACTGGCACCGTGGTGGGGAGTCAAGCCGCCTGGTACCGCAAGACACTCTGGGTGCTGAGGGACAAGAGTCTGGTCCTCTGAGGGAGTCGTCATCCTCCTCCCTGGACAAAGCAGTGGCAGGCACCATTCTGGCACTGGCATCCGAGGACAATAAGGCACACCAGGACTTTCTTCGTTACATCGCGTAGAACCTGGGAATTCAGGTTGAGGAGGTTGCTGAAGGGGAATTCAACCCTATGACAAATATATTGTCTCCATCAGGGCCATCGAGGGTGTCCTTGCTGTTAATAAAAACTCTTGATAAGAACATGAAATCAATTTGGCAAACTCCTTCCTCCATTCCCCCAACTGCAAAGAGGGTGGAGCGCGAGTACTTTGTCCCATCAAAGGGTTACGAGTGCCTATATACCCATCCTTCCCTGGGTTCCCTGATTGTAGCGGCTGTGAATGAGAGAGAAAAGCAGGGCAGCCAAGGCCGCATGCTAGCGACTGAGTGAAGCCTTCATTCGCTCAGTGTTAGGAGAGCCTTGGCCTTCTACACAAAGAGAAAGAAGCCTTTTCGGAAGACCCCCCAGCTCTTTTTGACAAACAGAATGAAAGGCTATTTGGTCTCCTCCCAGACGATTTCATTGTGGATTACGTCATGTATTAGGACCTGTTATAAACTGGCAAAAGTATCGGCCCCTATTTTGGTAGCCCACTCGACAAGAGCTCAGGCAACCACGATGGCCTTCATAGCCCAGATCCCAATCCAGGATATTTGCAGGGCAGCGACATGGTCCTCCATTCATACTTTCAGAGTGCACTATGCCGAGCGGTCCAGAAATCAGTTTTACGTTGAACTCCGACCCCACCATCTAAAGGAGTGCTTGTGAGTCACCTAATTGGAATTGACATGAGCAAGCACTTGAAGAAGAAAAGACGGTTACTAATCTCCTGTAACTGTTGTTCTTCGAGATGTGTTGCTCACATCCATTCCAAACCCTCCCGCCTACCCCTTTGTCGGAGTCTCTCGGTAATAAGGAACTGAGGAGGTGGAGAGTCAGCAAGCCCTTATATGAAGCGCTATGGACGCGCAATTCCATGGGGCTCTAGAGGCGACCGTACGGGTACTACTGGGGGAAAAACCTTCCAGCATCTGTGCACAAGACATGCACAGACACCTAATTGGAATGGACATGAGCAACATATCTTTAAGAACAACAGTTACAGAAGGTTAGTAACCATCTTTTCATTTTGCTATTTAAGTAGCGAAGGGAGTGTCATGTGACACTTAACACAGATTCTCAAACCTTTGAGCTTTATTGTAACTTTTTGTGGTAGTGAAAGTTATAGTTAAGATTGCATTCAACTATCATCCTAACCCCTGTTTTTTAGGGCCTGATCCTAAATAACATGAATCAATACTGCTTGCAGTCCGTTGTAGTATTTACTATAATAAGCACTATGTCTTGTAGGGTGAAATCCTGGCCCTGTTGAAATGAATGGGAGTTCTATCGTTAACTTAATTGGCGCCAGGATTATATTTTATATTGCTTCTAGAATCAGGTCCTTAGAAAGCAACTGCACGGTAGTGAAAGCTATAACTAAGACTGCATTCATTTTCCATCATTATATGTTCTGAGTGGGGGAAAACAAATGAGTGGCTCCGTTCACATGTATGAAATAACCATTAGAGGGTGCCATGAGAATAGCTGATTTGGGATTCCTGTTCTCAGGCTGTCTTTTTTCAGAGCAGCATTCAAATCTCCACTACCTGAGAACTGAAACTTCCAATTCCTCTTCCATACAGCTGCACATTTGTGGCAAAATGATTAAATATTTTAATAAAACTCTGTGAATTGGAGAGATGTGAGTGACTTAACCCTGGTCTACACTTTCCTGGAGATTTGGCGGCAGTCGACAGGAGTTACGCAAACTATGCAGAGTAGCTTGCAGGTGATTAGAAGTCAGTATGAAAAATTAGAGTTCACCAGTTTACCTCCTTTTTCTATTTACCCTTTCTCTTCTGTTTCCTGCCAATCCATTCACCCGCCATTTTACACTGCAAAAACTCAGAAATACAACTTGTAAAACAAGTGTACTCCCTCACTAGCCCCTCTAATTCTAGTTTATCTCCTAATTCCCTTAATTAAATTCAAAGTAATATAAATACTTTTATAAACATCTCTGTGGCTATTACAAACTTTTAAAATTAAGTTTTAACAATATTTTATTTGATATGTTATATAATCAAGAACATACATTTTAAACCTCAAATAGATGTTTAGTAGTCTAAATTACTGATAATTTGGGATCAGAAACAAAGTGGGGTGTTTTTTTGGTTTTTTTTAAGCACACATGAGGAATAAAAAAAAAAAGATTTTCAACTATTCTTTTTGTAACCCTTCTGCCAGACCGAGTCAGCAACAGCAAGGGCCGGGTTCTATATCTAGGGGTCCCTCTCAATGATACAACACCAAACTGGCTCGACCTCCACCCAGTCACCTGGGAAATTGCACACTATTCCCTGGGCGCCCCAAAGGGCAATACTTCCCCTCTCGCAAGCACAGAGTCTGAGTGTAGAAAGAAACCTTTTAATAGCAAAAGAGAGGTAACACAGCACTGATTTGGGAAACAGTGCAAACAGAGTTCATGAACTCAATGAACCAAACCCCTCCCAGAGTATGAGGCGTGTCCTTCGCCTCTCCCTTCCTTCTTCCCTCTGTACTGACCGACGTAGTTGCAATGTCCACCTCTTGGGTGTGGCTCCACCCCCTATGCCTCTCCTGTCTGACACAGGCTTGACCAGGCCCCCTCTGCTGCTGTCTCCTACCGCCTTTGGGCCTCGCTGAGTCCCCGACCGCTGGCAATGACCACACCTGGCTCCCGCTGACTGCACTGGGCTGGCACCGACTTGTCCGCCACCCTTGTGGAGCTCTGTTTAGTTTAGGGTGCAGGTTCTATCATAACAGACTAAACACAGTTTTGCTGACATCTGTTCATACAATTGAAGGACAACATTTCATTACCCCAGCAGTTAACACAAAAGTGGTTTGTAGCCCACCACCAGCCCAGCTAACCAGTTCCCATTATGCTCAGCACCTAGGTAAGTTATGCTAAATACTTAATTGTACTCATGCAGATATAAAGCCCATGCAAATAAAGTGCCCCCCTTTCAGCCGCTGAGCAGGGAGAGTGCCACTGAGACACTCAGACCTGGCTTACATTTTAAAAAATAAGTTCAAAATAAAAGAATGAAGGTCTTTAAACATTGTCTTGTATTACAGACGAGTGTGTCATTGGTAGGGTAGTCATCGTGATAGAAAGATGTGATATTTCAGTATGGATGCAGAAATCGGACACCTGACCGTTTTCTCAGAGCTGACACTGATTTAGAACAGGATGGGTATTGACTCAGTCCATGGGAGATACAGCTTACTCAGCAACTTGCCTGTTGAACTCTCTCCTAGAAGAGATCATGATCATCATGAATCTCACTGCCTTCAGAGAAAACACAGTATATTTCATTATGCCTAGAGGTAGTGCTTGCTTTCCATCTCAGTTAGGGTTTATTATGAATAAAGCACATGCTCCTGCTTGCACAGAAATGCGGAAAAGTTGGCTGGGTCTCTGCTTTAAAAAAAGGAAGTGCGGGATGGGGGGATGAGATATGAGGCATTAAGAGGAAAAGAGAAAAAGATGTTTTTCCAGATGGCCGTATTTGCGATGTGCAACAAATTGTCCTCAGCTATAAGACAGTGACCTGAGGGGACTAATTTAGTACTCCACGGGGGGCAGGAGATACCAAGTAATTTAAATACCCTAGTGTAATTCCTAGCAGATGGAAACCGAGATATCTCTCTCTCCCCTTTCCCTCCCTTTCCATTCCTTTCCTTTTTTGTTCTTTTTGCCATTTTTGTTCTCCTCTTATTTTTCAATAAAAATTTTTCAATAAAATATAAATAAAAAAATCCTAGCACTACTCTTTAAGAGTAACATACATCCCTGACTAAAGGACAAATGTGTGCCCTTTACTGATGAGAGTTCATGTGTTCATACCCTTCTTTGTGTTTTATTGATCATTAACAATGGGCTAACTCAAAAGACAAAACTTTGCCCTCCAAGTATGTTCCCCATTAGCATTGGACAGTGCTGTGTGAGGGCAGATCTTGGCCTGGAAATTGTTTGTAAGCAGTGGTTGGCTTGAGATGGAATTGGACAACGATGATGATTGACTGATTCCTGTGAGAAGAACATAAACTTGTATTGGCAGGTATTAAATATTTGAATATCTTTATCTTCCCTGAATGTCTTACTAAAATCCTCTCACATTTGTATATTAACGCTCTGAACTAATGGTAAAGATCAACAGTCGCTGAACAATCTGGAATATGTGTCTGAAGAAGTTGTGCTTCTCACAGATGGCATGTAATATAGAAGCAATGTCCTGTGCAAATGGCCAGAGCCTAAGTTAGAAATGCTTTTATGAAGTGCTAAATTCTTGCATAAGTCTTTCTGTAAAATAGTTAACATAACAAATACTGGGTATATTATCACATCAGATTGCAAAGATGAGCTCTTTTAGGATTTTTGGGTAAAGATAAATCTCTCTCTCAAATTGACCAAATTAGTACAGCATCGATAATTTCGAAATGTCAAAGACTCTGCAATTCTTGGCCAGATTTATCACAAATTCAAACTGTCCCAAATATATATCCAGCTACATAAAATATGTAGAGAACAGCTAGTCCCTACGATATAAAATATATATCCATGTATTTCCCTATGGATGGATCCATATATGTCCCTAAAATATGTAGAGAATAGCTAGTCCCTAGGATTGTGCATTTTACATCTGAATAGTTTAATGAACAGAGGGAGAATAAAGACCATTTCAGAATTAACAAACAAAAGAGAGTCTTACGGAAGGAATGATCTGGACAGAGCAGTCTCCTGGTGGTCAGTTTATGAAGTTGAAAAGTCATGATTATTCAAATATTCAAATTCCTTTTGGCATCCCATTGGTCACCAACTAATTTCAGAAAATCATTTCCCATAGGGTTTGGCCTATTGGCTATGAATTATCATAGCATGTATTTTAAATCTTAAATAAATTTTCATAACTGTGTAGTCTTTGAGAGCAGTCAGGATGTCTGCCATTTCCTAAATAAATTAGTGCATCAAAGAGCTGGTGTCTGGTGTGTTTAAAATTCCCTTTTTATCATCCCAGGATTTATGTACACACCTCTTCAAGCCAGACTTACCTTTGAAATTTGGCTTACATGCACAGACATAATTCTGCCTAGACTCTTCATTGCTATGCCAATTAGATGCTGCTGCGTCGTGGGATCTGTATGACTATGCCAGCAATGAGATAGCGAATGTGCCATTTACCTCAAGTGTCATTCACCCCTCTCTGAACAGCAAATTACCTTCAGTGAGCTACCAGTGTTAATAGAGCACAGGGACGCTATAACCACCCTGCCTTATGTCCATAAACTGTGCACCAAATCTTCTGTTACAGTGGTTCTCAAACTTTTTTTTTTGCGGACCACTTGAAAATTGCTGGGGGTCTTGGCAGATCACTTAATGATTTTTCCAGATGTAGATTGTACCATTAGATAACTATTTTAAAGTGCTTTGGATAAAAGCGCTATATATAAAAAAACCAATAATTAATGTTTTTTGTTCTACAAATAAAAGCACACAACTCATATTTTAGTTGGGTTTTTTTAGTTTGTTTTTAAACTCTTTTTTGAGCAAAGTTCATGGAAGTTCGGTGTATTGTGTGTCAGCTTTAGCCTTAGGTCAGGTTCAGCATTCATCCTGCTTCTGTATTTGGACTTGAGGATGGTAAGTGATGAAAATCCTGTCTCGCATTGGTACATAGTAGTAGCAAATGGCATCAGAAAACGCGCTGCTTTCTCTGCAAGTTCTGGGTACTTTCCAGTTCTTTGAATCCAAAACTCAATTAGGGAATGTCTTTTAAATTCTGACTCTAATGTTTAGTCAAAAGAAAACACCAACAAGCATTCTTGTGCCTTATTGGACAAATCAGATGGCAGCTCACTGATTTCAATTCCGAAGGATTACTTATCCAGTTGCTTGATTCATCTTCTACTGGAAAGTAATCTTCAAACTGTTGCTTAAGTGCAACAAGATAGATGTCATTTTTTTTTTTTTTTTTTTGTCAAGAACCAGTTCATTACAGACAGAAACTCTTCCAACGTTGGGAATGCACTGAAATCATCCTTTTTTTTATGTGACTAGCAAACAAGTCAAGTTTCTTGCTCATTGCATTGATTTTTGTCTCACACATCCAATATAGTCATTGAAACTCCCTGCAGCCCAGCGTTCAACTCATTTCGGTGTGTGAATATATGGGAGAGGTAAGCCAATTGCGAGAGCCAGGATGAATCTTCAAAACAA
Source organism: Emydura macquarii macquarii (assembly GCF_026122565.2). Taxonomy (NCBI): domain Eukaryota; kingdom Metazoa; phylum Chordata; order Testudines; family Chelidae; genus Emydura; species Emydura macquarii. The sequence goes on from NW_027131390.1 coordinate 77,257,411, forward strand.
CTTGTGAATTGGAATGGATGGTCTGTTAGAAATAGCTGTACTTCTGAACGTAGCTCAAACAAATGAGTAAATACTTTGCCTCTTGACAACCACTGTACTTCTGCATGAAGAAGTTGTACCCATTTCGTTGCACAGTACACTAAAAATTCGAGAATTCATAAGTCTACTTTTTATGAAATTAGCAGGTTTAACAGCAGAATCCAAAACCCCTTTCATTTCCACTGGCGTTTTCTTCGCAGCTAGTGCCTTTCAATGAATGCTACAGTGCACCCAAGTGGCATTAGGTGCCACTTCATGGATACGAGCCATTACCCCATTGTGTCTTCCTGTCATTGCTCATGCACCGTCAGTATATACTCCAAAGCAATGTTGCCAATCAATACCATGTTCCTTCACAAACTCATCTAGTAACTGGAAAAGTTGTTCAGTGATTGTTCTTGTCACTGAATGACAAAACAAAGTATCTTCCAGTACTTTCCTTTCCCACTCAAGCCTGACGTATGCAAAAAGATTTGCAAAGTCAGTGATATCCGTCATCTCATCAAATTACAATGCAAAATACCTACTGTTGTTCACCCATTTCACAAGAATGTCTTTAACATTAGCTGCCATATCTTGAATTCTGCGTGACAGTGTCATCTGAAAGAGGTACACAATCTAACTGCTTTGCCATCTTTTCTCTCCACGCATTATAAATGCAAGTTCTTTAGTTGCAGGCAAAATAAGTTCTTCCCCAATAGCATGAGGCTTTCCTGCTTTGGCAATTTGAAGGCTTGCACAATGTGAAGCTTCCAGGGCCCTTACATTTGCTGATGCATGTGCAAACATGGTTACTTTCCCTTGTTTCAACTCATTCAGTTTGCACTGAAAAAATTCAGGAGGTTTATCTTTGAAAGCAGCATGATTGGTCTCCAAATGATGCCAGAGATTTGTAGGCTTCAAGCTTTCATTAGCCAGCACTGCGTAGCATAACACACATTGTGGCCTTGGTTCATCTTGTTCACCATGTAATGTGAAGCCTAAATTTAACATAGCTTGAGTCGTATTGTCTTACTGTTTTTTGGTGTTTCAGTTCTTTCATTATAGGTACTTGTACAGGTTCCTGGTCAACATGGGTCTGCACTCAAAATTTCCTTTGCAGATGTATGTTCGCTTGCTGTAGTCTCATGTTTGATTTTGAACCCTTCGCTGATCTCACCGTCACTGGTTTGTTTATTTTTCTTTCTTTTTCAAATATCCCGTTTTCAACACATCCATTTCTGGGGGTTGACTACTATCCTACTTACTGGACTGACAACGGTCACATTTTTTGAAAAAGCACTGGATTTTGGTACAGTCAGTACTTTTCACGTGACAATGATGACCAATAAATACAATATAGGTAGGTTAGCTGAATTGCAGCTAATGAAAACCATGCATACACAGCTGAAAAATGTGACCAATTAAAACTATGTATATAGTGTAGTAGGGTACCAATTTAAAGAAACACATATTTTGCTTCTGGATTAAATGTGAATAAAAATAAAATAACATTTTTTTCTTTAGCACCGGCATCATTGTAAAAATGGCCTTGATTTCCGTCATCAGGAAAAATAAATCAAGTTCAGGACCAAGTACAGATATTCTCGATTGTTCCGCAAGCTTTCTGCTGGCCACCTGATGGACCACAGTTTGAGAACCTCTGTTCTATTAGATGTAGGCTTCTATTTTCAGTTATACAAAGGCCTCTCACTATGTTGCTGGAGCTGTGCAAAGGGGCTGTAGTTTAACTGAGAATTGTGCCCACAATAGTCAAGGTAAAAACTACTTCCATAACCAGATGAATCCCTCTCAAGGGAAGAGGAAACATTCATCAGAATGATGATGCTGTGGCAAGACCCTGATGCAAAAGCCATGAATACAAAAACTGAGTTGGAGAGTCAGGCAATGATCATTGCGCAGCAGGCTTTTCAGAGATTAACCTCCATGTGTCCACTTAATCATGAGTGATCTTTTTTCCATTTTAATTTCTTGTCTGTCTTGCTGGGCAGCAGCACTTTCTTTTCAGTGATATTTATTGACGTATAATGTCTTTCCTGAGTATCCTAACACACTTTCTGTAGATTCTAAATCATGAAGTTAAAGGCACATGTTTATAGTAAGTCTTCTCTTTCTAAAATGAATTTAGTAATGGTGAAAAGTGCTTCACTGGCAAGCTTGGAAAATGAAATTCACCAGTGAAGAAGTGTGGCAGGAGACATGTTTTTCAGCACAAGCTTTGTATTAACCCATCAATGTGCCATGATGTTCTGGAGAGATCACTTTGTGTTTGGGATGTAGGATAGACCAGATATAGTCATGGATCAAGGGCATGTTTTAAGTGTGGACTTTTGAACAATAAGGGATGAAATGGGAGCTTTTCACTTGCAGGAAGCTGAGAGCTTATTTCCTCCTCCACCCTGCTTTCCAATGAGAATTGGCATTGGTTTCTAAGCCTCAGAAATCACAAGGTATTGGACTTTTAAAACTGCTACATTAGGACTTAGTCTCAAATACCTTTTGCTATAGTTTTTGAAACCTCTGCAACCTTAGTTTCTCTTCTTCCAAGATCTAGACAGTGTAAATATTGAGGTAAAATAACATATTAAATATAGTGCAAGGAGTAGAACAAGTAATGTGATAACATTAAGACTGGAAAATTTACAGTAAGATTATTGTAAGTATGGAACAGTTTGTCAGAGAGGTGGAGGTCTTATTGCTAGAGACTCTTAAAACTGGATGGGGCAAAGCACTAGGAATTATACTGTGCAATAGGGAAGAGTCCTGCAAACTACAGCATTTCTGTTTATCTGAATAGATGTGATATAAGCATGGTATAAACACAAATATCTCTCATCTCCTACTTCAATGTGCCTAAAGGATCCTTGCATTTCCTGTGGCAGTGGTTTCTCCAGTAGATCACATGGTATCATAGTCTTAAGGGTCACTCAGACAATACATGACTGTCCAGTAGTCAAGGCTGATTGCTCTGCACTTGATTGACAGAACTACCCATGAAATGTAGGTGCAGATTGATAGACAATAGTTGTATCAGTGTAGAAAATGTGGACGAACAGCCTGAAGTATAAAACCCCCTTGCTTTTCTGAGCTAATGTTTCTTACCTACACCCTCCACTGTTGCAATACTGCAGAGTTCTGCTCTGTTTATTTTCACTTCATAAGTGTGCTGGCCAGTTTGTAAGGGCTCAGGCCCTAAGGAACAGAGCACTCAGGAGGAGATGCCATGCCTTTTGTGTAGGTTTTGAGCGAGTGTATGTTGACACTACAAAAACAAATAAACAAAACCCCTACAGTTGCAGGTCTCAGTGCTTGTATCAATGGACTCAGGTTTGCACTTTGGGGATAAAAATAGCCGTGTGGATCTTCAGGCTTGGAGTGGAGCCCAAGCTCTGAAACCCAACAAAGATTGTCAGTCTCAGAGCCTGGGATTCAGCCTAAGCCCGAAAGTCTTCACTGCTATTTCCTGCCCCATAGTGCAAACTCTGTGAGCCTGGATCAGTTGACCCAGGCTTTGAGACTCATTGCTGCAGGTCCTTTTTTTTTTTTTTTTTTTTTTTTTTAAATGTAGAGGTACCTTAAGTGTCTCTAGGCAGATGCAGAGACTTTAAAGGTCATTCTTGTCAGCCTCAGTGACAAGTCTGGGATCTTCATAGAATGGGCTGCAGTGCGTGGTAAAGAGCTATTAAAATGATCAACATGTCATTCCTGCTGTCTGGGATCTTGATTATCTTGAGCAATATAGTGGTAGATGCATTGGGGAAGGACATCAGTAGGAGTGTGTTTGTTTGAAAGGCATTTTCTGTCTCTGATTAGTTTGTGCTGGAGCAACACAGCTAGTTGATTGATAGCGTGCAGTGCTTCCATAATGATCTAAGAACAGATAGTCCTTCTGTAGATTGGTGCAGGTCACAGAAGAGTGTTGGCTGTCCTCCAGTTAAAAGGAAATAGGGAACAATACTGTGTGTTCCACACAGATTTGGCAGGAGCTATTAATTGGGTCTTCCTCTCTACCTGCCCCTGCCCAAGAATACAGGGGCATTAACTGGAGTTGAAAGATAAATTTCCTATATATCAAGAGTTTGAGAACTCTGTGTTTCTGAATTACACAAGATAACTTTTGTCTTTCTGAAATGTTTAATAGAGCATCACCATCAGTTTCACTTACACAAAAATCTCATGAAAAATACTTGGTGCCTCCTTTTTAATTCTGTTCCCACAATACAAGAACAAATGATCACTTGAGGAAATTTACAACAAAGGATAGTCTTGTATCTCAGAAGTCCTGATCCTGCAAATTTACTCTTGACTCTCTCACTTTCATTGAAGTAAGTGAAATAACTTCAGCACACAGGGACTGTGACAGTAAGAGCTGAACAGATACCTGAGATACATTGGTGATCTAGGAGCATTGATATCTGGCTCATAGTACCTAGTCAGCCTGCAATGTTTGTGGTTGGAGGTCGATTAATTACCATACCTGTATATTAACAGGGGCTGGACAATTTTTATGAACAATGATACTAATATCTGTTCACTGTACATCAAAGATTTGCCTTGTGCTTTCGCATAGAAATGTACTGCTGTAGGGCTCAGGAAGGAGTTCCTCATCCCCTCTACAGGGCTACACAACTATTTTGGTGTAGTACAAGGAACTTCCACTGTACCTAAAACTGTAGGTATGAATCACAGCCACAGATGGGAGACCAGACCTTCTGAACCATTATGACACTTTGGGGTTCAAACCAGACCAATAAGGGGTTGTGTCATCACCTGCCCTGCAATTCTGGGTGCCTTAAATGCTATGCTGCTGTGGCTCAGAGCCTTGACACCAACAACCTACATACAAGCAGAAGGGTATCTGTGTTTGGTCAGAGGTAGAAGCATATCATCAGTGAGTGTCTGTAATTCTTCAAACAGTGTTAATGCGTAAATTTCACAATTATATTCATCACCAGAGTGTCTCAACCTTTCATAAAAGACCTTACTCAACACATTTTTATAGTACAGTAATAGGGTATACAGTCAATTGATTCAACTGCTTATCACTTGAGGTTCAGACCCCCTGTCTTTATAGTCCAAAGGCTGTCCCCCTTGCTAGTTGACTGCTGTGCTTCCCTTCTGTGCATTGTCTTCACTGCACTGCGCCGACGGGAACTGTGTTCCCATCAATGTAGCGCTACGCCACTTGTGGGGGTGGTTTACCAGCATTGATTTCCTGATTGATTGAGTGAGTCTACATTGACCGCTCAATCAATCCAGAAAGACCGATCTGATGGTGGAGGCTTTGCCACCATCAGAATAGACATACCCCAGGTCTCTGTATTTTGCATGCAGTTTTCATTTTATGACACTAGAATTCTTGCTGTATTATTTACATGGGTTTGGGTTACAGCCTCATTTGGTAGGGTTAGCATCTGACTGCTTTCAAAGATAACAGTGTTGATCTTTGCATGCAGTCCTTGTTTATCTTTGTGTGCAATCTCATTTGCCTGAATGGCTTATGTGGACCGTTGCATATTAATCCTCTCTGAGTTTATTAAATTAAGTTTTTATTAGAATTACTTGCTCTCCCCTATTTTAATGATTAAATCCCTTTCCAATTTTGTTGTATATTGTTAGAATAAGTACTTTACCTTTTGGCTAGCGAAAGCATGCGCAGTAGGGCTAATCCCTGCAGAAATTTGTAATTGTTCCATTGGATAATCTGACTTTTAATTTTTTTTTGTCATAGTCATGATTTTTTCACTCCCTAATTTGTCCAAGCATTCTCAGTTCCAGCTGACATTCATATTGTCTTCCTTTCTTCCACAGCTGTGGTGATGTTGGCTGCAGCTTGTTAATCTTTTTTTCCTCTCCCACAAACTGCTTTCAGTTGCAGATTACAATGTGCTGAGCTGCTTTTGTGCTGGGTACAGTTTAAATGCCAGCCATTCAAATTCATTTTTTATTCCCTACACACTCTTCTGATTCATATGAAATATGTTTTCTAATACACGTTAATTTATCTTTGTAAGACTGAAAGGTCTTATTGTTTTCTTTATTAGCTGAAGTTACAAATCAGTTCACCTCCTGTACTGCAAGTGGCTTTTATTCTTTGAAGACAATAGAACCCAAATTGGAATATCTTCTTCTTTTTTTCCTGTTTTCCATCTTCCTCTTTCCCTCAGTCTAAGTAATGTTAGTGTGAGAGATACCTACCTTACATAAGGGCAAACTGTTAATACTCCATGTTATGACTAAACCCAATGAAGAAATATAAATTAGGTTTTTATGCATATTTAAAAAAAATTCCACAATCTTTTAAAGAGGACCTGCTCAACTGTAGATTTCATATCTGACCTTCAGAAAGTCTCTCAATCTCTCTGTGCCTCCATTCTCCATCTGTAAATGGAGAGAATGATTTTCTTACCTTACAGGGATTTTAGGAGGAGAAATACATTAGTGTGCGAGATGCTACAGTAATGAGGGGCAAATAGGAGATTATAACATTTTCTTTTTATAGCACATTCTGTTAGGAAATTAACAATTCTGTAGCGTGATCCCAAACCAAACATTTCTCTGACCATTTAGGCTGATGACGACGATCAGAAGCATTTGGGTGGTTTAACATGCCAACACGTCCAGCTGATCCATTTTGTGTCCACATGCTCTTAGTAAGCGGAGCCATCAAAATGGATCCCAACACAGTGAAAGAACTTCTACATCTGTATTCTGCCAGTCCTGTTTCGGGAAACAGGTGGCACATCTGCAAGACACTGGTGGATGGTCAGCTGCAGTTTTTGAATTGCCGAAGACACTTCTCAGAGGGAATTGCTGATATGCCAGCTGTGACCCAGCTGATGCGATTCATGTGTTAGCTGCATATTCACCCTGTGTAGACTGCTCCAGAAGCGCTGGGTCCATAAGCACAGACTGGTGGGATTGCATCATCATGCAGGCATGGTATGACCTACTGTGATGCACCCAAAGGTGGTGGGCATATCATATGTTTCTGTAATTATTGCTGGTTCTGAGAGAATGGGCTGTCCAAACTGGGCTCGGGCCATTGATGGGACTTGTGCCTATAGTTTTCCCTCCGTGAGGCGTGCATGGGTATATAAACCCCAAAGAGTGACTACTCCATCATTATGCAGGTTCTGGTTGCCCACAAGTGTAGATTCATGGACACTAACATGGAATGATTCCAGTGTTTTGCAGAGATTGAGACTTTACTTTCATGGAGAAGCTGGGACATTATTCCCACCCAATGATACTGTTATAAAGGGAGTCATTGTCCCTACTGTTGGCCTAGAGGATCCTGCTTATCCCTTGTTGCCATGGCTTATGAAACCACCTGGTTTCAGAGAAGTTGGAAAAAGAAAGTACAATGACACACTCAGTAGCTGTAAAATGGTGGTGGAATGTGCATTTGGTAGATTGAAATCCTGTTGGTGCTGCCTTCTAAAACGTTTAGATGCCAGTGTCTTCAATGCAGGCCACATTATGGCTTCCTGTGTTCTGCACAATGTCTGTGAGGATAAAAGGGAACGATTTTGCCAGGAGTGGATTCAAGACACTGCTGGATTTTTCAACAGGCATGCACAGCCAGACTGTGCACTTGTCGTCGTGACTGGCGCTGCATACACATGCACAACAGAAATCAAGGATGCTTTGTGCTCCCACATGATGGGTTTGCATGGTACCATTCATGAATAGGAATGAAATGGTATTTTAGTCTGTCCTATGTAGGGTGTGGGGCAGCTGTGGGAAAATATTTGTAAATGTGTTATGTTAAATATTGTGAATTTTGTAAACACTTTCATGAAATGTGTTGATATGTTATACATTTTATCAATACAGGCCATGTACTACAACTCACAGTTTATGGATTACTATGATGACCGTTTGTGTTGTGAAAGTTACTGATGATGGGCATATAACGACATTCATTAAAGTTTGTGCCACTTCTAACATTACAATAGCAAATTTTATTATATGTAGCCTTGTGTAAAATAAGATGTTTGAATTTGCACCCAGGTATTTACATGCTAATGTAAAAACCAGAAAGGCAGATCAGCTGCCTTCCAAATTTACAACCTAGTAAACAACTTGCCAGAACAGTCAAAGGTCCACTTTCCCGTATGACATGACCAGCTATTCCTGGGTGTCCACTGTCCCTCTGTTCTCCTTTGACTTTCTGGTGCATTTGCTCATCTCAGATTCTTTGTCCTACCGCTTGCAGTAGGTTGGTCCAAACCTCAAAGGCTCCTGATGCTATGTGTTTTCCCTGTCTGGAGGTGGAAGGCCTTGAAAGGAGAAAAAGAGAGCCCATTATTGTCTTTTTTTTTTTTTTTTTTTTTTTTTTTTTTTAATTACATTCCCACTGCATGAAAGGGGCTGCTTTAATTAAAGGTCATAAGATGATACTTTATCTGTGGGCTGTATTTTATTCACACACAACACTGCACCTTTCAGATGTCGTTTGAAAACCATCACTCAACATGCTGAAATGGGGGTGTGTGTGTGTGTGTGTGTACACGTACACAACATTTAATTGAAATTATTTCTGTATCCCCTTTATTTTTTCCAGGGGGAGTGGGAGGGGAGTTTTTCTGTCCTAATTACTAAGCTATGATTTTTCTAGCCTTTCGAGCAGGGCAGGCTCTGGAGAATATTAATATTCTGGATATCCTCATGTAGAAGCGTGAACTTCTGTTCCAGAACAGCAGAAGACAGCCATCTGTGTATATGTGTGGCGTGGTTGCTCCACTCGCCACCGAACGTCGTCATATTCTGGCGGTTCTGGGGATTAGCTTGATCCGGCACATGCCCCTTCCAGTGGTTACACCCTCTGTCAGTTTCTCTTCAGCAGCTTTCTCTTGCTCTAGGAACAGAAATGTCCTCTTTGTGACTCAGCCATCCGGTTAGGTCACTGGTGTTTCCCTTTCTGTGGGGGGTGGGGTGGAGGGAGAGTATAAAGGTTCCTTCTCTTCAGCAATCTCAGGCAGTCTTCAACTTCACTGCCTCACAGGGCCACTCCCACAGTGTCTGGCAGTGTCTGACACTCCCACAGTGTCTGACCCTCTACTTTGAGTTCTGGCTCATGGACCCTCTACACAGCAGCCAAGGCTAATTCCCTCGCCTTGCTGCCTGTCCCTGAGCTGCTTCCATACTTCTTGGCCTTCCCTGCTCCTCTGGGTTTGCCATGCTCTTCATTCCCTCCCAGCAGAGAGTAACTTTAGGAACTCATCTCTGCAGCTCCCCAAGCACACCACCCTTTCTCCAGGGATTGACTGCAAATTCCTTCCCTGCAGCCACCCCCCATGCTTCCTGTTTTCTGTAGAAGCCCTGCCTCTCTCTCATAGATGAGCTTCTCTAATTAGCTGTCTCCATCTTAAAGATTCCCTGTTTGCGGCCTAATTATCTGATTGGCCCTACCTAGCCTAATTCAGCTGTTGCAGGGCTCATGTGGGGGGCACGCTCCATCACAACGCTAAGGACATATTTAGGCCTCTAGTGTCTGACTAGCACATCTCTCAATGGAGAAGGCTCGTGAGTTACAGAGACAGCCCTTTTATAAGTGTTCCCTGCCCCAAAACATACCCAATCATCTGGGGTTCCTATGCTTTGAGAATTTCACTTTCATCATCAGCCAGTAAAACCGACAAGATATGGGTTTAGCATGGAGATGCAGTACAGTCTTCTTACGAGCACCCTGTATCCAAGTACAGACCCAACTCACTGCCTGCCATAGAGCTTCTGCTGTCATTTGGATTCACATTAAAGCTAGCGATGGACCAAATACACACACTCATTTTGTTTGGACTCATAATGTTTGGAAGCATAAGTTGTGGGTTCTCTGTTCATACGCATTCTGGGACAGTGCAGGTATGGCCCATTTACAAGATGTGTTGCATTAAACAGGAGGGGTACATGAGGCTATTAATCGGGGAGCCCCAACCCATACTTATAACAATCGGCGAGTACCTAGTAAAAATTTCATAACTGCTTGTTTAACTTTTCTCTCTTTTTTTGTGGTGTCCATTTTGGATCCCATATTCTACTGGGGGGTAGGGAGGTACTAGAGGAATGGTGAGGGGTCCACCCTGAAAGGAAGCACACCAAAACTATCTTGTATTAATACAACTTAATAGCCCCAAAAGCAGGAAATCCTCCCATCCATACATTAATAAATATGGCACCAGAAACTTACCAGGCTCCGTCTGTGGCTCTGTCACTTGCTCTGATGCTTGTTCTGTGTAATTTGGAAGTGATTACATGCTAGTTTGAATGTTTATACCTCTCAGCCTGAACTTACTTGGTTCAAATTTATTTTGTGCATATGTGTACAGTTCATAACATGTGAATGAGCCAGTTCAGAAAACTAAAGAAGGTGCAAGGGCTGAAGGTGTTGGGGCTGCACAATGTTAAGGATGTGTTTCAAGACAGATAATGTTCCTATTGCAATGAGCATTTCCAGCTAGCATAGTTCCAACCTGTTTGTGATATTGCCTGTTGTAAGGTTGTGTGAAAAAGGGCAACAAGCATGCAGCTGTTTTTTTCTTCCCCCTACTGCTTTGCCATTTCCCTTCTCCTCCCCACTCCAGCTTACTTAAGCAAGTTCATTAGTACCTGTTGATAGTATGCAGATTAAGATAACTGTAGTCTGAACTAAACTGAGTTTGCATTGAGTCACTCAATTCACCCTTGATCCTGGCAAACAAAAGTTCAAAATTCATTTGCGGAGAACATAAGTGTCAAGCTTGCATGGTATATTAAAACAAAGTTTTGTGCAGAATTTCTGCACAGTTGCAATCCTTGAAGGTGACTTCTTATTCAATGGCTTGGGGTTTTTGCTGCAGCTGAGGTTCCTATTTTCTTTCACGCAAGTGTGTCCTATGGTCTTTCACATCCTGCTGATCCCTATGGGCCTAGATTTGCATTTATTCTGCCTTCAGACAACTTTCAAAAAAAATTATTCAGTTGAACACCATATTTTGTTTGACAATTTTTTTCCTTGAGACATTTGTTTATTGTTTATTAAAAGGCAGAGTGTGCTTCAAGTTTCTTCATTAGTAAGGCTCTCTCTTAAAACCCTCTGCCAGCACCATTCAACTCCATTAAAATCACCCTGGTTAGAAGAGGTCTTCAGTACAACAGAAAATGTGTGTAAATGTTTGTGCAAAGCACCAAAAGTGTAGTATGTGACCGTGTCAGATTCGAAAGGTTTATAGATGTTGAGAATATAAAAACAAGTTGTCTGAAAAGTGCATTTTGGCTTGTGGCTGATGTAATCTCAGAGCTTTCAGTGCAGTTGTTTGAAGAATAATTGTGTTGTCTAACTCTAAGCCTATATTTGCAACAGATTGCAGAGCAGCTTTTTGCACTGTATTAATATGAGTATTGCATAGTTCTTTGGAGACTGGTGTTTGAAACCTGTTTGGTTTGGTTTGTCTTTGTTAAACCAAATAGGTGTACTATATGTGGTGTAACGTTAGGGTGTCATGGTCACACTCCAATATCTTTAAAATCCTCAGCAGTCTACCTTGAGCTATGTAGCTCTCCAGGTAACAGTAAACAGCTACTGAAGAGTAACCACCCTCACATGGATTCTGCAAGTTTAGGTCTCCATGTAGATTTTCATCTATTTAAAAAAGCAAAACCAAAACTCCTTCATCCTGACTGGATGGGAATTTGGTTTTTCTTCCGCGCCCCCTCTCTCCCCCCCCTTCAGTGTTGCAAAATAGCACCACTCATGGTAATGACTTTTGTCTTCCCTTCACAGCCTGTTTGTGACCATTATCATGATAGGATTAAATAAACAAATGCATAATGTACTTCAGCACACCTCGCTTTGGACTTGGATTTCTTTTGAGAAATGGTACAAATAAAAACCTTCGTAAAACCAAACCCGGACCAAGTTGTCATGTTTCTGTAAACATGAAAATGTTGTGTAGAATTCTGAGCTAGTCTACGCTGTTTAACCTCCAAATGCTTAAATGTCTATATCTGATCACGGTAGTAATAACTAAAAAGGATTACTTAAAAAAAAAATCTTTGAAAAGGTATCTTCTCTGGTGTTTCTGATTGCCCAGAAAACTGCTTTCTATGCATTGTTCTATCATGACTGCATGTGTCTCAAATGTGGGTCCATGGGCATTCCTTTAATTTGTAATGAAAGGGGTGCCAAGGCTCAAGCAATTAGGTGGGGTTAAAGCAATTTTTTTTACATTCCTAACTGATGAAACAAGCCCAGAGGTGCCGGGGATATGAACTGCCAAGCCCAAAAGTGCTGGGGCTCAGCCCTGTCAGCCTTGGCACAAATTAAGCACTGTCCATGGGGTTTGCAGTTGACTGACACCTCCCTGCTCTCACCCAGGAACTTGCTACCAACTGACCAAGTAGAGAGGAGGCTGACCAAGTACATCCAGGAGGCTTTCTTTGGGCTCTTGATTGGAGGAATGACAGGACCTATTTAAATAGGGCTTTCTATTTAAACCCAAAGATAGATACAGGAAGTTATCCATACAACTGGGTGAAATCCTGTCTGACAACTCCATTGACCTCTGCCTTCTCGCCAGGCTCCAGAACTCTACCTTCCTTATTTATTCCTGCTTCCCTGCCTTGCTCCTGTTTCCTAATCTGTTCCTGCCTTGTTCCTGATCCCTGTCCTTTGTCTCTGACACTTAGGCAGTGACCTTTGGCCCCACTCTGGCTCTGACCACTAGATCTGACTACCCAAGCCCAGTCATGACAAGTTCTCCCCATTACACGATAATGGCTAGTACCATACAACTCTTCATAGTCCATTTTTCCTGTTGCAATGTGTTGATTTTTTTTTTTTTTCAGATGAGAAAGTTTCCATTTTATACTTTCAGTACAATAGGCCATGGGGGAGGGCATCCTCTTGAGTTTAACTGCAAAGGCATTTAAAGTTCTGCACTGTGGACTATTTCTTGTTTCTTGGTTTGATAATTTGAAGTAATTAAGGAAACTGATTATAATCAAACACCAGTGTGGCTGCTGATTATCATGCTGTGCGTCTAGCAATCTCATGAGTCTCATAAATGCTTTCGAAGGTGTGTTAAGAGTAGTCTGATTCTGTTTTGTTTTGCTCAAGTAGGTTGAGCAGAATCCTGGGAAAACAGGCATGATGTCAGGTTCTGAAAAAGAGCAAGATGGCAACAGAAGGGTATTTGATTTTTTTTTTGATTTAGGAGTTAGTTGCTGGATGCTCCTGGTGTGTGCTTCATTAGGCTGCCTAATATACATACATTTGCACAGTCTGCAACATGCTACATGCATGCCTCCTGTTTTCGTAATCATGCCTGAATGCGTTTTACTTAGTTATTTATAAAGATGTAAACTTACTTTAAAGGTCAGAAGCGTTTAATAGGTTTTCACTACATTTTTGTGCTTGTCAGGGTTTTTTTGCTTGAAGAGCTCTCCATGCATAGTAAATCTGTTTCATGTTGACAGCAAAACATTTTATTATTTTTAGGGCTCATATTGTGTGGTCAAAGAGGTGGAACTTTATTTTAATCCAGCAATTTAACATCGACTAACATTTCTGTGTAAACACTTCAATAACCCAATTGCTTAAGGCTCGGATCCTGCAAACAATAGTGTATAACTTTAACCTTGACTAGTACCATGAATGGTGTATCCCATTTAAGAAAGAGGCTACTCTCAGTAGTGAGCACTATGCACTGTAATTGCTTGTAGGTTCTGGCCCCAAGTAGTTGTATAGTTTATGTAAATCAGGTGGTTCTCAAAAGATGGTCTGTAAATCGCCATTGACCCCCAGGAACCTTCATGAACGACACACACAATCAAACGTTTGTTAAAAGCCCAGGTAATTAACTGGAGAGATGATCCATGGAAAGAACTTTCTCCTGAATCGAAGTACAGAATGACAGCATTGGAGAACTGTTGGTATAAATACGCTTAGATACCAGAATGCAAGTAAGTCTTTAGAAGTACAGGTACTAAACACCTAGTGTTTCATTTTTCAAAGGTTAGACGAGTACCTGGCTCTAGTGGCCATCTTCATAAGACAGAAGATGGGGACTGGGAGTGGAGTGATGATGAGATGGATGAAAAGAGTGAGGAAGGCAAAGCTGCATTTTTTCAAGAAAAGGTAAGTTGTTTTCTACTTACTACTGATACGCTAGCAAACTAATGCAGGGTTTTCATTTACTTTTTAATCAACAGTATTTCTACTGTACAAGATAAACTACAATAGCTAATATCTAACTTCTTCTTCTACAGTCAAGAAGAGTAAAAGAAGAGGAGAATACAGAGGTAAATCATTCTTTATTACTTTATTGCTTCCAGATAGTTTTGATAGGAAAAAATGTTGTGCTAACTTCCAGTTCTTATATTTATAAAGATTGGGGTAAAATGGTAGGGGCCTGATTCTGCAATCTTTTCACAGAGTAGTAAATAATTTTATGTAGGGGTTGAGCATGAAGGTTATGCAGGTGGGCCTGGAGTGATTAGCTTATAGCACTCACAAGCTAAAATGACTAGGAAATCTAAGCATATTCTGCTCATGCTTTCTAGTTTTGAAGTCTAGTAAAAAAAAAATTGATTAAGATGAGAAATTTGGCAATTTTTAATGAATCTTCAAAACTGGATCAAACTTATTACTACCTTTTCCCCTCAGACTAATGGTGACTGTTTCTCTGTAGCTGATATGTCTCCAGAGGGTTTTCAGCCTTTTACAATCTGTATCAGTACGACATATAACTGGTAATTAGAATGGTTCATACCATATGCAGTATAGTGGTACAATAGATTGATTCAGTCACCCCCAAACAGAAAAGAAATACCATATGAAATGCCATCTTCTTATGCTGACACTAGGAAGCATTCCTGCCATGTATAAATGGGCTAATGGGATTTCTGGTTTACAGCCAAAGTACTATGATGCCTATTTATTGGATGTTTGAAACATATTTCACTGCAGCTTCAGATCCTTCAATCCTGACTGATGTGTTGCAGAGTCCTACATAGAGGCTGATAGTCTACAAAGGTTTTGGTATCACGGGATTCTGTGTTTGTTCTCTTGCTGACCCCAGTGCTCTTCCTTGACATTCAAAAGAAATCTTTCAAATTATTCCTGCCTGAATCTCTCAAACGTGAAACCAGTTAACATGTGGTGTGCCCATCCCTTTGGAAAACGGCTGTTAGATCTGAGATGTTTTGTGGTGCTGTTCAGTGAACTCCTTGTGCTTCTTTAGAGCAGTCTTCTTCAAAGCAGGAGGTAACCTTCAGAATAAAAGTTTATGTTGTTTGAGTAAATTGGAGAGTTGACACATTCTTCCCCCTTCCTTAAACTATTTGAGAGTTGTGTCATCTACCCAATTAATTCCAAAATCCATAAATTTAACAAATTAGGTCTTTGCTAGGAGATCAAGAATCTGGAACTTCTGAAAGCAACCTACTTAAAGAGATTTCTTTATCTGAGCAGTTAGTGAAGTAGTTGGCTCACCCTTCTGTGTGGGTGGGTGTGAGTGTATAATTTTAAAGCAGAGGGTCTGCAACTAAGCCTCTCACTTCAAAAGGGCTAAATCAGATTCTGCCTAAATATTTTTCTTCTGGAGGATTTGCCATATTTATAAAGTAGTTGCCAAGGACACAGGTTCTTGTCCCAGTCCTCAAAAAATGTCCAAGAAATATCCCTGAGAAATACTATTTTTCACTACTGTTCCCCCTTTCCAGGAGCCAGGGTGACATACAATGGTTATTAAAAATAAATCTTATGGATTATTGTGTCTGGGATGATGGATGGAAGCAGGAAAGGTTCACTGTAAATAATGGTGTGCTTTAACCAAGCACTGTCAGGAAAGTCTTATCTTTCAGACCATCCTGGTCCATTTAGGCAACACCTCTGTGAACGCCGCCCCCTTTTGACAAGTCTGATATTTAATAGAGGGAAGCAGCACCCGACAATAAGGTCATGCCACCTAGCAGTGTAGCTGCTCAGGTTCAGTAAGTAGACTCATCTACTTGCTTGCCATTCCACCTTGGTTTAAGTATTCCAAGGGTGGTGTGCTCATTTCTGCTGGTTCTCTGAGAATACTAGGGAGTTTAAAGAAAATGGTCTCACCCTGGGAACTGTTCATATCTGGCAGACGCTCTGGGTTCTGTAGTGGATGTTGATTGTTCCCCCCACCAATGGCCTTTGTCTTGGAAGCTGATATATAGTTTCCCTTTGGCAGTGACCAGCCTTGCTGTGCTCTCTGACACAGGTGTGTTCCAGCTTCTCTGTGCTTTACACATTATAGTCCCTTACTTCCTGCCCCCGGATTTCACCAAATCCCTACTGTCTCAGCCATTAAAATTTCTTTTGCCAGTTACTTAGCTCACTCCAGTAGGTCAAATGTGAAAGGCCACAGTGGACTACATTACTAAGGCAGTCACTTGTTCACAGCCTTGACTATTTGGATGCCTCTCCAAGTATCATTTGAGCATTAGTTCTCATAGACTCTAAGGTCAGAAGGGACCATCATGATCATCTAGTCAGGCCACAGAGCCTCACCTGCCTAATAGACCCCTTACCTCTGTCTGAGTTACTGAAGTCCTCAAATCATGATTGAAAGATTTCAAGCTACAGATTTACACTAGTTCAGACCAGCAAGTGACCCATGCCCCATGCTGCAGAGGAAGGTGATAAACCCCCAAGGTCTCTGCCAATCTGACCTGGGGGAAAATTCCTTCCCAACCCCAAATATGACAATCCATTTGACCCTGTGTATGTGGGCAAGACCCATCAGCCAGCAACCTGGGAAAGAATTCTCTGTGATAACTCAGAGCCTTCCCCATCTAGTGTCCCATCACCAGCCATTGCAGATATTTGTTGCTAGCAGTCGCAATTCAACTACATGCCATTGTAGGCAGTCTCATTGTACCATCCCCTCCATAAACTTATCAAGCTCAGTCTTCAAGCCCTTTAGCTTTTTTTTTTTAGCCTCACTGCTCCCCTTGGAAGGCTGTTCCAGAACTTCACTCCACTGATGGTTAGCAACCTTCACCTAATTTCAAGCCTAAACTTGTTGATAGCCAGTTTATATCCATTAGTTCTTGTGTCCACATTGGTGCTTAACTTAAATAACTCCTGGTATTTCTCCCTCTGATGTATTTATAGAGAGCAATCAGATCTCCCCTCAGCCTTCTTTTGGTTAGGTTAAACAAGCCAAGCTCTTTGTCTCCTCTCATAAGGTAGGTTTTCCATTCCTTGGATCATTCTAGTAGCCCTTCTCTGCACCTGTTTCAGTTTGAATTCATCTTTCTTAAACATGGAAGACCAGAATTGCACACAGTATTCCTGATGAGGTCTTGCCAGCGCTTTGTATAATGGTACTAACACTTCCCTGTCTCTACTGGAAATACCTCGCCGGATGCATCCTAGAACTGCATTAGCTTTTTTTCCCACTGCTGCATCACATTGGCGGCTCATAGTAATCTCTGAGCAATGGTCTCTATTCAAGTCTCCTTTTGCTGTGTGAAGGTGGGATTACCAGGCAGTTCCTTTCATTTCAGATTAATCATTCTGAATGTATATGTAAACGTTGTCTGGTACATCAGACATGCAGAATCGTCCACCCTGTTAAATCAGTAATCTGTTCCCTGGACAAAAGTTGTTGGATTTTATACAGTGTCTCTACTGCTTAGGAATTGGATACTGTTTAGTTCAAAAATGTGGAAGAAACATTGTTCTTATTCTTCTGTTAATCTTTGTACTTCTCTAAATGCTGTAGGACAGGGGTCGGCAACCTATAGCATGTGTGCCAAATGTGGCACACGAGATGATTTTGAGCAGCACTCACGCTGCCATTGGTGCCAGGGTTGTTTATAATTTTTGGTGGTGTCAGGAGCGGCTCCTGACCAGGGCGCTGGGCCCATGTCATGTGGGAGAGGGGTGGAACCGGGAGGGGGGCAAAGAAGATGAGACATGCCATTTGTGAAAGGTTGCCGACCCCTGCTGTAGGATATTGCCTTGGGTCAGAGGTGGTCACAGTAAGACTAGAGAGCATGTCATTGTGCCGTGTGCCTGTCAGTCTTCATGGGGATGTGCAAGCCCATCACTTTGAAATGATGGATCTATAGTAGATGTAGAAATACATGCAAGAGGTTGTGATCTTACTATAGACACACATGAGTTAATTGAAAGAATTCTCATTTAGCTTTTGTTGACCACGGATTTTTGAATTTCGTTAGAAGCTAAATTTGTACCCATACTTGACTAGATATGTTAAAAATGACTTCTTTTATGAATCTGAAATGTGTGGTGTCTCTTCCCCTCTCCCCAAAATAAGTATGCCTTAACTGGCATCGCTGTCAGAAAACGAGCGTTCATATAAGTATTTTGGTGGTGTGTGGATTTTTTAAAATCAAAAGACTTCATAATAATCTTTTAACAGATCTCCATGAATGCCACTAATATCCCAGAACAGATCCAGAATCTATCTATACAGGATCCTCAGGTACGGTCAATAGTTATAGATTAGGGTTGGTTGGTTGGTTTGTTTTTTTGAGATTTCAGGGAAGTACAGATTCTTAAATTGGGGGGGGGAGGGAGGAGAGGGGAGATGGAGTGGATAACATGAAGGATAACATGAAGATGGAAACAGAAATCCTGAACACAGATTCCCATGATAAAGATGTGACAAAGCTGGTGAGGTCCATCATGGTAGACTCTGTTAGCTCTCCACCTAGAAACAAGAGTTAACTGGGATTAAGATGAGAAATTTAGTGCTGTGTGAAGACAACCAAAGAACAGCACAGAATTCTAACTGTGTAATTATTATTTAATAGATTATCAGAGTTTGATACTGAGTGGAGTAACAACTCTTTCATCCAGTGCCCTAATTTAAGCTCCATGGTTTGTGGCTCTGTAATGTATTTAAATACACAAACCATTCTGTTGGTTTCGTTTGCACTTTAGACCTAGCACTTTAATAAAGCGCTTAAAAGATGCTTGAGAGTCATAGTATGTGTTTAATATTTTATGCTTGCATCAAACCTATAACAGGGCAACTATTTAAACTTTTCTGTCTGGCATCCATTGTAACTACATGCTGCTTTTTTCTTTAATAGTCCCTGCCTACTGTTAGTGATGAATATACTGAAGTTCCACACGCAGTGAATCTTGTTCTAAGATTAAGGTAAAAGATTCATCTATTTATTTTAGTATTCCCTTTTTGTCCTCTTTTGTTATTCCTGATTTCTCTCATTAAACTTTCATAATGTTAGCATAAAATAAAAACATTAATTTCTTTAATCCCCCAGTATGACCAGTATAAATTATGCTCCCATGACTAATTGCTGTCTTTTAATTGCTTGCTAGAATAGAGGAAAATGAAAAGCAGAATATGAATGTGGCTTCAGGCTAAGTGTACCCTTCATTAAGTATTTTCTTTTTTTCCTTCCAATGCAGAATCACAGTCAGAGATTTTTAATGAGTTTCTTTCACACTTCAGCAGTCAGCCTCTGACAGAAATAAACCATGGCTGTATTACAAGTTGCCTGCTCAAAACATTTTTCACTAACAGGTTTGATCAGCCACTCTGGAGAATGACAGATATGTTTTGAAAGAACATTCTGTCTTTTAGGAAATGGAGACAAATGTGATGTCTGACTTGATAGTTTATTCAGTAGAAGAAAATAAATTTATATTTTAATAAAATCAGTTTACAGCTTAATATTTTATAATAATTGCTTGTTAAGTATAGAGTTTTATTCTTGGAGAAAATTATTTTTTCCACAGAAAGCTAGCTAGCTTTCGATGTATTTCTAATAAGGTTTCTCCTTAAATTTATTATAAGTAATTTACAGGGGAACAGAACTTCAAAACTTGTCATCCTTCTGCTCATGCAGATAACGAGGTGATAATCTCTTCCAGAGGCATTTTGTGGGAAGGACTAAAAGTATTATTATAATATACATAACTAGCAGAAATACACATGCAGAAAGTTCAAATGGCCTTTCTATAGACAAATGATTTAATTAGCTATCAACTCTAGGCCAGAAATAAAACAGCTGTATGTAAAGTACAGCATATTATTTTCCTAAAGGTAATACAAAATAAACTCCTTTATTAGAAATCAGTAAAATATCTGTATGCATCCCCCTAGATTAATCCAGAAAGCCATTATCCTCCTCTTGTGACATCTACAAGATAGTGCCCAATCAACAATGACTGGGTTGTGTGGAGTCGCAGATAAGTAACTGTTTGTTTTTTTTTGTTTTTGTTTTATTTTTAAAACAAAGTCAAATGATTTGGAAGCAGGTTGGCTGCTGCACAGTTTATGTAAGAGGCAGTCACATTGTTACCCTTTTCGTTTCCATCTGCTGTTTGACTGTTTCATGCTCAGTTCTGTCTTACCTCCAACCATAGGTACAGACACTGCTCCAAAGTATCTTCCTTTGTATTTGTACAGTGTGTAACACAATGTGTCCAAGATCCTTTATTGCAGACTGTGGGTGATGGTCAATAAATCGTTAAGGAACTAACTGGAGTAGTTATTTGAAAAACAGACCTTGAATATTGCACCTAGGAAGATGGTGACTGATGTTCTAAGAACGAATAAATAAATAAATAAACCAGTGAAACAGATGTAGTTGGAAATGCTAGCTGAGGGTCATGTTTGGAAATGTGCAATGAAAATTCCTTTGATTTTACTTTCATATCAACAAAATAGAATTCTTGAATCAATTTGTATTCTTCGAGTGGATTATATTTTTAAAGCAAAGCAAGAAACTATTGACTGCTTTTTACTAGATAAACGAAAAATTGCCTTTTTTTTTTTTTTTTTTTTTTTCCAGAATCACTCACTTTGAACCAAGCTTTGGGAAGCAATGAGGTGCAATGTATGGGGAGATGAATTCTGAACAGATATAGACATACAAACATTCCCTGATATGCCCTTCACAGACAAGCTGGAAGGGCATATCAAGTGGTTCCCACAGGGATCAGTTCTGGGTCCAGTTCTTTTAAATATCTTCATCAATGATTTAGCTAATGGCATACCAGCCTGGGAGTGATTGCAAGTGCTTTGGAGAATAGGATTAAAATTCCAAATTTATCTGGACATGGTCTGAAGTAAATAGAATGAAATTGAAAAAGGAGAAAGACAAAGTAGTGCACTTAGGAAACAACAGTCAGTTGCACACATACAAAATAGGAAATGGCTGCCTAGGAAGGAGTACTGTGGAAAGGGATCTGGGGGTCCTAGTGGATCACAATCTAAATATGTGTTAACAGTGTAACATTGTTGCAAAAAAGCTAACATCATTCTGGGATGTATTAGCAGGAATGTTGTAAGCAAGATACGAGAAATAATTTTTCCACTCTACTCCTTGCTGATTAGTCCTCAGCTGGAGTTTTGTGTCCAGTTCTGGTTGCCATGTTTCAGGAAAGATGTGGACAAGTGGAGCAAGTCCAGAGAAGAGCATCAAAAATGATTAAAGATTTAGAAAACATGACCTATGAAGGAAGATTGAAAAAATGTGGTTTGTTTAGTCTGGAGAAGAGAAGACCAAGGGGGAGGGGGCATAACCGTTCTCAAGTACCTAAAAGGTTGTTACAAAGAGGAGGAAGAAAAATTGTTCTTGTTAACCTCTGAGGATAGCACAGGAAGCCATGTGCTTGAATTGCACCAAGGGCGGTTTAGGTTGGACATTAGGAAAAACTTCCTAACTGTCAGGATAGTTAAGCATTGGAATAAATTGTCTAGGAAAGTTGTGGAATCTTCATCATTGGAGATTTTTAAGACCAGGTTAGACAAACACCTGTCAGGGATGGTCTAGATAACTTAGTCCTGCTTTGAGTGTCAGGGACTGGATTAGAAGACCTTTTGAGGTCCCTTCCAGTCCTAAGATTCTATGATGGAGATTTAATGGAAAGGAGGAATTCTGTTTGTTTGGTTGAGTTTTTTGGTGAAGTTTTTTACAAACAAAGACATTCTATAATGGAATTCTAATTTGTGTTATACTTCCAAATCTTAATGTAGTTTCTCTATGAGTAAGTTGTAATAATACGTTTGTGACAGCTGCTCACGAGTTTACCTTGTTAAATATTTATTCACAGTTGGGGATTGCCAAAAGAGTTACCTTTTGCTTAAGGCAGGGCAGGAGGGTAAGGGGGTAGTATGGCTGGAGACAGACAAAACCCTTTCTGAAATGTTACCATAGACTGCAAGTGCAATTAGATAGAAGAGGTTATAGCTTGTTCTCTATACCTTTTGGGGTTGTGTGAAAGATGAGGCAGACCTACAAACTGGCATTGAAAAATGATATAGGATCTGGTCTTTCAGAATCTTAGTTATGTGGCTAGTTCTTGCTCATGTAAATATTGATGGATTAATCAAGTTTGTTGAGAGCAAGTCCATAATGGGTAATTGGATTCTGGCTCCAAATACGTGGTAGGTGCAAATAGTTTCTTAACAAGAGAGAAATAAAGAATCTTGTTTTCTATAAAGCAGAAAGACCCACCAATGCAAACAGACTTCTTGGGTCTTGACACAGAGCCATTTTTCTAGGGCACTGACAGACAACTGGGTGAAACACAGTTTTTGATATTTTTCATTTTGCTTAATTAATTTTCTTAACTAAATTTAGGCCTAGTCTTTATTTTCCAGCCTATGCAAAGTAAGCTTTGCCGCTATCAAAAGATACCTGCAGTGGGTTACATAGATTTAACTGGGACAACCTCTGGCTAAAATTCCATTAACTTTTGACTGGAGGGCTGGTAAAGCAGGACTAAGAATTATTTGAACTGTCAATCAAAGGGAAAGGAGCTGCATTTCCTCTTCACTAATGAGGCAAAGGGGAAATGTAGTATGGGCCAGTCTGAACATGGCAAGAACTATATTAACTATGGAGAACGAGTCTTTGTTACACAATGACTTAAAACTTGGCATATGTTTTTGGCTCTTTGATTCTTATTTTCTAAATTAACTCACCTATAACTTAGCCATATTAGAGCTGTGTTTTTCTTTTAAACAAAATGTCTTTGGGTATGTCTATACTGACGGCAGCAAAGTCCCCACCGTCAGATCGACCTTTCTGGATCGATTGAGTGGTCAGTGAAGACCCCCTTAATCGATCCAGAAGTCGACCTAAAAACCACCTCCTCAAGTGACATAACGCTGCGTCGACAGGAATGCAGTTTCTGTCAGCGCAGTGCAGTGAAGACACCGCACAAAATGGAAGCACAGCAGTCGACGGGATTTATGCAGACTACTTCTGCATAGTTTGTGTAACTCCCATCGACTACCGCTGAATCGCCAGGTAAGTGTAGACCAGGGCTTTGGCATGACTTTCAACCAACTCTAAAACCTATCTAATATATCTTGGGTGTTTGAAGAACGCCAGCATCTAGGCTCATTGGCCCTGCAGTATTCCCTGTTTTTAAATTAAATTGTGTGCTTTTCTTTAGATCTCGCTACAGGTACATTAATAATAGCTGTTGTGGTCTGATGGTGAAGGGACTGGGAAAATAGACTCCTGGGTTCTGTTCTTCATTCTGTTGTTTACTTGAAATTTGACTCTGGACAAGTTCACTTGAGTAGAACTTGTGCTGGAGAAATTGCAAATTCTGTACATTTAAAGAGGTTCAGCTTTGCTGGGCATATAAAATATTTTAATCAGTTTACAGCATAATATTTTATAATAATTGCTTTTATTAAGTATCCAGTTTTATTCTGATAGCTGAATCTAGGTCTCTGCATATTCAAGGAGAGGGTGGGAGATCATACCAAATGAGTGCTAATAAAACCCTCATACCATACTATAAAGTGTTCTGCACTTTTGCATATTGCAGAAAAACTATTTTTAGGGTTAGATTTTAATCTTTAGAGTTACTTCTTGACAGTCTATCTGTGGAACCAGGTGCCTTTGTTTCTTGGAGCCCAACTATACGCAGCTCAGAGAGAGCCTCAAAACATCTAAACATGAGCTAACGTAACTTTTCTGTAGCTGAAGCTGGAGCCCTGCATCACTACAAGCAAGTCCTGGGTCAAACTGAAAGGGGGAAACTTTCCTCCAGTCTTCAGTGGCATACCGCTCACCTTTCTAGCAGCAGCCTGAGATAATGGACCTTAAAGTTGTGACATTCTCTGTATAGGAAAAGCTGCTTCTGGCCCAGCACTGTGTGTGTAATTAACATATAGTGTTTCAATTTTATTAACTCTGTAGTGGAAAAATACACTAATTTTTCAGTCATACACTTGCAACTAATAACTCCATGCATGATATAGTCAATATGTGTAATATTGTACTAATATATCTCACTTTTGCTTCCATCACCTCTGTGTTCAAAGTGGAAGAAAAGAGCACTTGTCTTCTGCACATAAGGTGATTTTGGTCAGTAATTTGCTTTGCAACATACTACATTCAGTTGGGATTATAAAATGGTAAGCAGCAAGAATGCGCCTTAGGATTTCTGCCTTTATCCATCTCCCCTGCTCATTTTAAACTAAAGGACCTTACAAGATTCAAAACAAAACAATTCAGTGTATTTCATTAGTAGTTTGCAGCCAAGTACCTTTTGAAAAATTGCCTATTGCTTCTCCTGCATTCATTTTCACTATAAAAATCCTTAGAACTTGCTGGAAAAAATGTAAATATTTACCAGCAGAATACACACAGGAATTAATTAGCTATATGCTATGATAGCAAGACGGTCCAAAGTGTTCATGTAGACTAGTCACCACTTACTCCCTCTGCAACTCTGTTTGCTGTAGACTTTTTCTAAAGACCTATGCTGAACCAACCAGTAGTGGGTCACACAAAAATAACTTGTTAGTGACAGTAGCAGAACAAAAGTGCAGAGCTACATCCCAAATTGATTCTCACAAAGGAGAAATCCATGTGGGTGTATCTTGGTTCCTTTTTAGGACAAATTTCTCAAAACCATGCTGCTTTCTGATAGTCCTATTAGATTTCACAAACTAAAGAGGGTTTAGCTGGGTCAGTAGTTTATTGGATATATTCCACTCAAGACCTAGATTGGTGATTTGAGCCCTCTGGGTAGGGGCATGTTATGTGTTGCTATCTCATTGCACTATTCTAAATTCTCATATAGCCATCATTACAGATCCCATGGCACTTGGTATAAGAATCTGAATATTTAACTCTGCTGGTCTGGCCATCTTCCAATTTGAGTACCTGATTTTTGCCATCTCTAACTTGTATTTAGTACCTTATTTAGTGAGTAGTCTTGTCATGGGACTACTGTGAAGGCAGATGTTTCTCAGTACAAGCAAGGTAGCATTACTGAGTATTGAGTAATTACATTCTGTCTAGTTAGATTCTCTCTTGCAGTTTTAGTTGTTCATTTCCTGCCCCTAGATTATTGTATGGCATTGCTATGCACTGTAAAATAGCTAGCATATGTCATCCAGAGGTGTTGATTTAAAGTAATCCTTATATATAACTTGTAAAATTGCTTTGGACTCCTTTGATATTAAATATTTACTATATACAACTGGTATTTGTAAAGTCAAATTCCATTCAAGAGACAACATTGCTAGCATTATGCAATGGTCTGAAAAATATTTCTGTTCTCAAAAGGTTGTTGTCTGAACTGTGGCTGTAGCTATACCGCACAGCAATTTGAAGATCTAATGCTGTAAAAGTACCTATATGTTAATATATTTCTTCTTAACTTACATCACCACTGTTTCTTTGGTATCTTCTTGTCATGAGAAAAAAACTAATAATTTAAGTTTGCTCAAAGCCATCATTTCTGTAAACTACATTAAAAACATATATTACTTCCTCTCCACAGAAGGCTAAAATATAAATTAGCCTCTGGTGGCTTACCTCCAATTTTAAAGAGCAGGAAAAAAGGAATGATGATCGTCTTTGATCGTAATCGTAATCAGATTCTGGTAATCGTAATCTGGTTTTGAGTCTCCAACACACACACTTCCAATTCTGATTGATATTTTACCCTAAACTGTTGTGAACACTCCATCTTCAGTTACGTTGCTTTGCAAAGTTCCCAGAAGTGTGTGTTAACGAGTGAAATCTTGTTTCAAAATAGTTTTAAATCCCAGTTTTTGCAACAGATTGTAGAAAAGAGAAGTGAAATAAAAAGGCCTGACCTTTCCCGTATGCTTACAGTGAGAATACCCCCTTGTGATACAGAAAGAGGTTGGCTCCATTGCAGCATGACCCCTATTCCTCTGCAACCTGCAGAGATAGTCTGAACCTGGGGAGGGGAGTAGGTAGGACTGGATTTGTGATCCAGATCCTCCTCTTCCGTGGGTGTGCAAATCATGCTGCTTGATAGAAGCATGTAGAGAGAACTGCATGAGAGGAACTTCAAGGCCATTGTTGGCTCCGTGATTTGATCCTAATTTTTCACTGCTCATATTAAAACAAACAACCAATCTGCCTGTTGGAGTTGGTGTGAATTTGGGAAAGACACTGACTGAGGGTTTGACTATTTCAGTTATTCCGTGTCAATTTGGTAGATTCGTTACTGGTTGATGAAAATTGCAATTATTTTGAAACCATCTAAACTGGTTAAATTAGATTCAGTGACAGGGAGATAGGCTACGTCTTGGGACGTTACAGTCATAACCTATGTCGGCAAAATTTGTGTCACTAAGAGGTGTGAATATTCCCCCCCTCCTGAACGGCATAAGTTAATGCCAGCCTAAGTGCTTGTATGCACAGCACTATGTTGGTGAGAGAAGCTCTAACATATCTTTCTGCTCGTGGAGGTGTTTTATTTTTTTAATGCCAACATGAGAGCTCACGGTCGTCGGCATAGAGTGTCTTCACCAGATTCACTGCAGTGGCGCAGCTGTATCGGTACAGCTATGCTGCTGCAGCACTATTTGTATAGACATACCCGAATTCAATGTAGTTCTTGCGCACCAGATTAATTAATCCTGTGGAAAGACAAAAGGGGTAAGTATTTTCCACCTGCACTTGCAAATGAGATAGTTATGTTGTGTAATTGCATGTTGGATTTAGAAAGTTAGATGTGGAGATAAGAAGTAAGAACTATTTGCACTTAGTTCACAATATTTTTATGGATAAATATCATTTTTACTAAAATAAATGTCCTTTTCCTAGAGTAAAATACAGTTTATAATGAGTATAATATCATGTGATTTGATACTTTTCTTTAGAAAGTATCTGCTTTTTAACTTCCTAAGAATCTTCCTGTTCTACAGCTTGGAATAAAGTCCAAGTAGTAGATAATACTAGAGGTATCCTACAATAGCAGGCTCACTAGGGCTAAATGAAACATGTCTCATGCCATAGTGTAGGTGACCAGGTACCCAGCTCAAAGGTGGTCCTTTTTTTGAGATGAAGCTAAAATGTAGATCCTCCTGCTTTAGTGTAAGGATTGTCTGTAGAATGTATTTTTCTATGAAAGATAATATACAAAATTCTGAAACTCTTCATGTGTGAATTAATTAGCTGCTCTCTCTGCTAGCAAGACTTGCCAGAGTGTGCATCTTGGATACAAGTATCTTCAGTAGGTTAAAATGTAGGTCATACAACATGTAGGTAGCCTCTGTATAAATAATTCATAGCCAGCTGATTTATCCCCAACTAAAGGTAATGTGCCTGACTGTTCTTTGAGTAAGTTATTCTATCCTCTTCAGTTCAGGTCCTGAGGCCTTCAAAACACAGCAGGTTTCCTGAGTACGGGTGACCCTGGATCAGTAGCTATTGAATCTGCAGTCAGAAAGCCACTCTCTTGAAATTCAGGGTGCTCAGCTACTGGTGATTTTGCAAGTTTTGTGCTCAGGTTAAAAATGGGTCCTGATTCTTAGACGGAGACATATAATACCTTGGTGGTAACCTTTATTCATTGACTCAAACCACTTAAAATATTAGACGTACTGGGTCTGGGATCAATACTGGCAAACTACACTGGTTATGTAGCCTGAGTCATAAGAGGAAACTGACTTAGTGGTGCCAAAGTAACTGTTCCCCTACCTTTCTTGGCAGTATAGTCTTTGATAATTTGGGGGGAGCCGAAAGGGGATCTACTTTTCTTAGTATTTAAAACACTTCTCCACTCCCGTCGTCATCTTTTTTTTTTTTTTTTTTTTGGTAAGGAGTGTCTGAGAGATTTTTCCGCTTTATCAACTGCAGGTTACTGTGTTCTGAGAATGATTTCAGTTTTTGGTTTCAAGTGCCCTGGAGACATTGAATGGTAAAAGTCGTGTATAAAACTCCCAGGTGCTTGTAAGCTTTCGAACTGGAAAGTAACATAGGCAGTTCCCTTCTTATAGTGAAAGAGAAACCATAGGTCCTCCACATGTTTATGTAGTCTTTTGTCATGTGCTCTAAAGCACTGGAATATTTCTTAACAGTTCTGAAGATTAATGCAATTATGATTGCGGTACGAAGGACTGTCCTCCTACTACAGATTCTGGTATCTGCAGAGATTGAACCAAATTGCAGGTACATGTTACCTTTTACTGATCACTCAGGGTGCTCTGCCTATGGGAGACTGTAACCCATGGCTGGAAAAGTTGATTCAGCCTTCTGAGAGAGATCGTAAGCTGTTTTGAGTAGCAGTACTTTTTTACCTTCACTACTAGAACACTTCATACTCCCTTCTTGACCAGTTAATCAAGTCATACCTTAGACAGCTTTGTCAAAAACATACTACCAGTCGGAATTTTATGTCTGTTTCCAGTTTAGCTAGATTGTCATCTTTGGTTGACATTTTAGCATGTTGATAATACAACATCAGAGGTGAAAAATTACTACCCTCCCATTTAAAGGGGCACACACATTCAGGAAAACTTTGATTAAAGCACTTTAGATAGTCTGGAATTTTAACAAGCATGCTTTGCTCCTGGTTAAGCCTAAAGTATCTTTTAGACTTCTTCAGAAACACCTTTTGCACACTCTGGAATTTCTCCTAAAAATGCATGGTCCTTTAGAAAAGCCCCAAAGCTTTTGTTTTGATTGAGTAAATGAAATCACTGTCCAAAACCAACCCTTTTGTAATGGGTTAATTCCACTCTCCTATCAATTATTTGCCATAGCTGAAGAGAGAAATAGGAGAAGACTGAGTTTCTGTTCGCATATAAGTGAAACTTTATCTGAACATTGACAGGCAATGTAACTAGGTACATAGCCTATGCTCCTTACTAGCCAAAGAACTGAATTCCCAGATAGATCCATGCAGGCTGGGTCAGTCTGATGGAGAGGGCCACTCCAGAAAGGAAATAATGAGTAAATATGCCAGTCCAGGACATAGTGACCAGTAAGGAAAAATACACTTTTTTTTTTTTCATTCTACCTCCTTGCTATCTTGCTGCTCATATCTCCAGCCTTATAAATATTCTTTGATTTAAGTACACCACTTGCAGCACCTTGAGAACTAAATGTGAATTGGTAGCATTTTTCGTTGTCAAGCTAGCCTTGATATTAAACAAGCAGCGTGGCTCTATTTGTGCAGTAGGAGCCTTTTGTTCACACACACCCACCTTATAATGAGTAGGCTAATTTGGGACTGCCCCTGTGCCAAGTGGCAGGATATTGGTTTGAGGCTGTTTAGGTGGGAGTGGGAATTACAAACACTGTTTTGCAGGCCTGCCCTGGTTTTAGTGTATTACAGCTGATCATGTATATTTATCACACTACAAATGAGTTTCTGAGGCACTAGAGAATACAGTCTCAGCAACTAATGAGCTAAATCATAAGTCTCATTCCTATGCCCCATGCATTGGTACAAGATGAGAATCTTTCCTATACCTGATGTGATCCTTTTTGTAGCCTTATATACTGATGTTTTATTTTAGATTGGGATTGGTCAGCTGTGGAGGGAGTTGTCTTAAATTTGCTCTTTACCTGGCAAGTTGTTTTCTAGTTGTCATCCATTAGTGGCTACACAGCATTTTGTACTAATTAAATGGTGGTGGTAACAATCCAGTGAGTGCAGCAGGTATGGAAAGGTAGGTTTGTATGGAGACTGTCAGCACGAGCAATCCATACGGAAATTAAAAACTTCCAAAAACTAAAGCTCTAGCCATGTGAAAAGTAGATGAAAATGCTTCATTCAGGTATGAACTTGAACTATTTCAAGTACCTTTCTAAGCAGTTATATTGTAGGTACAGGCCAGAAAACGTTTTAATTACATTTCATAGTGCCCCTTGAAACTTGCCATTTTGCTCCATGAAAAATAGCACATGCTTCAGTAAAGAGGAAGAAATAAATGCAGTTTTAGCTTTGGAACAATGCTATAAAACTTACACCATGATTAATTAAAACACTTTCTCCAGCCTTCAAGCACTTCGGAGATATCTGTTCTTAAATGAAAAATGTTTTCTGCCCTTGTATTCCAGAGCACTTGTAAAACCCCACAATCTCATTCTGTGATTGCATAGCTTGGCTATACTTTCTATTGGCATTATATGATCAGAAAACGTAATAGAATATTTATATTGAAGAAAGGAAGGTCTGGCCTGGGACCAATGCCAGAAACTAGTGCTGAATATTCTATTTCTATTTTAAAAAAACCCTTCAGACTCTGAGGATTCCTAAAACTGCAAACTTAAAAACAAATTTCCTCCTCCTAGAGTAGCAGGTACCTAATATTTGTAGGGCAGGAAAACTTACAAGTATGTCTGTATGGCCTGATCCAAAGCTGACTGAAGTAGGTGAAAAAACCTCCCTTAATTTCAATGGGCTTTGGATCAAGCCCATATTTACTGAGAAAGGGCCAGCTCCTGGTCCCATTGGAGCTGATGGAGATTTTGCCACTGACTTCAATGGAATTATGGGAAACATGTTCAGAGGAATTGTCTCTTCTCTTCGAAAAGAAACTGAAAAACCGAGGATAACAATGCAGAATGGGAAGATTTCCCAATTCACACAGAGTGAATCCTCAGGAAGCTACTTTTCAGTAAACATTTCTTTTTTTCTCCAACCAATTTGCATGTATGCAGAATCTGATATTTTTAATACAAGAACATTAGGGCACTGGTTCAGGAAAGTGTTCTGCCAAATGGGCTTACTGGGCTAGACCGACAGCCACCTAACGACTGGAGTTCATGTCTGATGATGGGAGGCAGGAGCACCTCACATGACTGTCAGGCAGTATTTTATAGCAGGTGCATATGGGGCCATGTCTAATCTCACTATGCCAGTTGCAGCATGAATGAATGAGGATGGGTAAAGTAGAAGCCGGGTACCTCAAAGGATTCCTTATTTCCCGTCTTGAAGTAGGAATAATCCCAACATTCTGAACATGTGAAGTTACAGCTATGCATTTTAAAATATTTCATTTCAGTGTATGTATGTTGATGGTACTTATAAATACCATCTGTATCTAAAGTTGCAGTAACTACAATAGGGTCCTCTAACAGCTTGATAGACAGAATAGAAACAGTTAAAATACTTTTTTTTTCTATTTTTCAGTCCATTTTCAGTTAATCTATTTTTAAGTACTATTTTTATTCAGGTATATAACATTTTATCAAGGTTTCCTTTAATAGCAAACCTAAATCAAACCTTGATAACATATCTTACAGTAAAATTGACTTTGTGACACTCTATCCGTAAATCACCATCCACAGGGACAGTAAACTTATTATAGTAACCTTGGAATGGATGCAGCACATTGGAAGAACAGTGACAGATGAAAGAATTCTATTCCCCACCCCCCTCCATTCTTAGGGGAAACTTGCTTGAAATGCAAGGCTTTCGTGAGGTAAATACAGCTGACCCCACAAATGTTAGGTGACAAAGAATACCATGTTTAACTGATTTACTGCTTAAATAAGAAGTTAGGACTCTTAATACTAAACATACAAAAAATACATCCTTGGATGGAAAAAGTTCTTTGAGGGGAAGGCAATGAACACTACTAGATATTATTTAAAAAAAAAAAAAAAGCATTGAAAGGAATTGTGATTCTAAATAATTGTATCTTATTTTTTTCTTAATTCTATTTATCCAGTTATATCAAACAGATACGCATAAACAGGAAGGGAAAATTTATGAGATGCCAAGTGAGATCTCTCCTGGTGATCTAGAATGAAAATGAGAAATGGGTAAAACTTAGTACAGCTCTATGGATATACAGCATATAGCTATGCTCTGATTACTGATTCAGCCAGTGCAGTCATGATCTGAACTTCTGCCTTCTCTGAAATCTAAGTCAGAGAGGTCCTTTAAGTGTTCCTTTATTTTTAATTATAGCAGCAACTGCAATGAGGCTGCCCAAATATTGCGCAATCATTCCTTGTTTTTAAGCTATTTGTGTGCCTTGGGTGGTGGGCTGTTTTGTGTTTGTTTTTAAATGAGTTAGCTGCTTCAGTTATGGTGTAAGTGAATTTCAACTTTTAGAGAGAAATGTTTCTGAAAGTTTAATTCTAGATAAAAATGGCTTAGAATTTCCCTAGCTGTGGGAGAAATTATCTGCTTTGTGGGAATGGTCTTGGTGTATGTGGCATACCCCAGTTGTTTATAGTGACCAGGGAAGGTGAAAGGCTGATTCAGGTTGCCGAATGGTGCCATCCAGTCTCTCTCTCTACCCCAGATGCTTGGGATACATGGTTTAAGGGCTTGTCTACACAGGGACATCCAGGAAAGTTAATCTGAATTAACTAAAGCTGTGAATTGGAAGTGGATTGCTTAAACCGCAATCAGTCCATGAGTGAACATCCTCATTCAGAATTAAAGTGGCCTTAATTTGGTGTAATTAATTAACTTTCTGTATTCAACTGGAGGTCAAGAAAAAGGGAGGAAATAGAAATCTTTTTTTCCTTCCATCAACAACATAGAAAATAAATCAAAGGATGGGTGGGGGGAATCCTTTCTCCAGTCAGGTCTGCTGCAGCTACCTATGTACATCTGGCTCATTTAAGACAGAATAAAACCAGGCTGCAGCTGGTTGAGAGTGCTAGTTAGAGTTGGTATTCGTGGCACCAGCACAGCTCAGTTTCTTACTGTTGCTGGTTCTGTCTCTGTCTCTGACTGTCTGAATTGGTATAGAATATTCCCTAAGTGTGTTGAGGGATGAACTGAGCTAGCTAGCATACAGAAAACAAATGTAGAGATAATAAATATAGACGTCCTGTTGCATTGCTTTCATGTAGAAGTGTTCCAAGTCTAGTTCATAGAAGCCTACTTTAGTGTTCTTTCCCCTTCTTAAAACAAAAGTATTAGCTTGCCTTTTGGTGTATGTTTATAATTGTTACTCTTTCGCAGTGGAAGGGGAGAAAAGTAATTTTTCTGTCTTCTTGAACTTAACAAGGTAGGCTGGATAATATGGTGGTTATACTCCTATTTTGAATAGTTTCCATGGTCTACATCATGGATATAGTTTTTAGACAAGCTGGATCATGTAAAGGAAGATGAGAAATAGGGGTGGATGAGCCAGCCTGCATGAAACAAAAAACATTTCATCCAGACCTTGAGAGAAACATAAGTTCCACTTTTTTTAATTTTTGAATTTGTTCTTTGTATGCATGTCTGCTAGCCAATCTTTTCTGGAATGAAACTGGAAATAGCCATGGAACAACCTTTCGTACTCTTTCATGCTAGATGAAAATATATTTACAAGCTGACTGTTTTTTTTTCTTGCCAACCTGTCCTTTCTTGGGAAGAAGACATAAAAGGGAGGTCTTGGCATTTCACATTGGAAAATAGTGTGCTTGTGTTCCTCATGAAGAGTATTCAGTGAACAGCCATATGAAACTTCAGTATCTATACTAAATGCATTGAGTGATATTGCAGAACAATAAATATGAAATCACAAATTTCTTTTAAGTTGTAATTGGTAAATTAGCACTGTACCCATTTTCTCTAGAGAGTGGGCTAAAAGTAAAAACTTTCAATACCTGTACTGCTTATTTAAAAAAAAAAAAAAAAAAAAAAAAAACCACTTTGGGTACAAAATTAAAAAGAAATCAATGGAGACTTGCTACTTGTCATTTATCCCGGCTAGCTCACCTTTGATTTGAACTGTAGTCTATCTAGTTTTCAGACACCTAATTAATTCACTATGATCTCATTCATATCAGCATTTTGATACTCACTTACTGATAGACACTTTACAAATAAAAATAAAAAGATATACTCCCATTTAATATCTGACTAACTTACAATTACAAGAACATAGCGTCCTATCTTAATCTCCAAACAAAAATGGTAGTCATAATGGTAGATTCTTTGTATCTAGCCTGTGAAACATGGTCACTTGACCATAGCATGATTAAGTGGGTTTACAAATAATTACCTAACTATAATGTGTTTTTTAAATGCGGGTTCATGAAATTATACTGTCTCGTGCTTACCCTTCTCCCCCCTCCCCCCACAAATCTTCTATTTTGGCCTTTGAGTCATCTTATAAAAGCAGAAAGGCCAGATTCAGAAAGATCAAGTGATGAAAGGGGCAACCACCTTGTTTTGGTTTTTGCATTTAAACATAGTGCTTAACAAACCAGAAAATGGGATCCCATAGCTGTTTAACATCTGCATCACATGATGCTAATGAAAACAATCTCAATGATGGTTTTAAAAATGTCTGTCATAAAGTGCAAAGTTTAAATACCAAAATCACATTGTATGGGTGGTGCCTGCCAAAATGTTGTGGTCTGATTAAATAGTCATTTTGTCTGTGTCTGTCATTTAAAGTGGCTACCTAAAACTTTGGCATATGGAAGTGACTATTATGTTAGCTATCAAGAAAGCAGTTTTGGGGAATTAACTCCAGTTAATGTGCTTTAGAATACACTGCTCTACTGCAGAAAAAAGCTGGGAAATCTCCCCAAACTGCCATAATTAAGGTGTATCAGGCCACAGTGCTTCTAAAGAAGCAAGGAACAGCTAGCTACCAAATAAGCATGACAAAAAAGTGTGTGTGTGGGTTTTTTCAAAAGTGGAGTTTCACAGATTTATTAGAGAGAGAAGTATAGTAGGACCTCAGAGTTATGAACACCTCAGCAGTGGAGGCTGTCCGTAACTCTAAATGTTCATAGCTCTGTACGAAACGTTATGGTGGTTCTTTCTTTCAAAAGTTTACAAGTGAACATAGACTTAATACAGCTTTGAAACTTTACTCTGCAGAAGAAAAATGCTGCTTTCCCGTTTTTTGTAGCAGTAGTTTGTTTAACATAGTACTGTACTTGCTTTTCTTTTTTTTTTTTTTTTTTGGTCTCTGCTGCTGCCTAATTGAGTACCTCCGGTTCCAGATGAGGTGTGTATGGTTGAGCGGTCAGTTAGTAACTCTGGTATTCGTAACTCTGATGTTTCTACTGTAGGACTAGAAGAAAGTAGAGACCATTAACAAATAATGAGGGAATTGAAATTAACAACTGATTCTGAATTCTTTCCTTCTAACCTTTCTGCCTAAAAAAATAAATACAATCAGTTTGAACAACTTTAAGTAACGAAAAGTAACTAATACCTTACAAAATAGGAACTGCTAAAAACAAGTAAAGGAATATCTGGGAAATCTACATACAAACAAATTAGCTAGTCCAGAGGACCTGCATCCAAGTGTATCTAAGGGAATTAACAAGCTAATTTACTATTCCACTTACACTAATTAGAAATGGAGAGATGTCTAAAGATGAGAAAAGGAAATACAGTTTACACCAAAAGAAAGAAGTGATGCTCTGAACGCCCAAAACCTAAGCGTAGGTTTTATCTAGCTTTGTAAAATGCAACAAATAATGTGAAGAAATCTTTAAATGTCTAAAGGATAATGGGGACTGTAAGCAATAAGCATTATGGGTTTTTAGAGAATGTCTTGCCTAACAAATGACTTGCTTTGTTTGATTGTTACGCAATTAATAGGTGAAGGGAATGCAGCAGGCAGTTGTTCTGAGTTTAATAAAACATCTGATAGTCTTATGAAATCCTACTTCTAAAATTAATTCAAATTAGCTCAAAGACTTATACTGTCACCTGGATTGAAAACTGGCTGGAGGTTCATTAAAAGGTAATGACAGTCAACATTATTGTTGGGTGAATGAATGCCACCAAACTTTCCTTGACTATGTATTCTAATTTAAAAAAAAAAAAAAGCGCAACTGAATTGGCTGTACTTATGACTTTGTATTCACTTTCATTGAATATTGCAGCAAACACATTCACAGAAACAGTGAATTTGTGTATATAAGAAAATATTTACAGAAAACAATGAATCCTTAAATACTAGTATTTGTGCTGATAATCTGATTCTAAGAATTTGGCAGCTCCAGTCACAAGACAAATGTTGCAACATGATCTGTAATTCCAACACCAGATAACAAAGTTCACATATGAAATGCTAGTAGTAGGCTTGCAAAAAATCTCTAGGTTAACTGTTCATAGAAATCATTCTGAAAATAACTTTTAAATAGCAAATATACTTGAGAAAATAATAAGTTGCTTGCAGACAATTTGTGAACATAAAAGGCTCAATTAGCATAAAGCCTGGCCTATAACTGAAAAGTAGTTAAGCCAAGCCGCAGCGTAGACAATGCTAGGTTGACAGAAGCCCTCTCCTGAGGGGCTGAATTTACTACAGCAACAGGAAAAGCCCCTTCCATCACCGCCGTAAGTGTCTAAACTGCAACAGCATAACTGCAGTGCTGCCTCTGTAGCGCTTGTACCATAAATGTATACCCTACATTATTTGGGAATTATTTAGTCCTCTTTATTTGGTAGCATGTGGGGAAGGTGCCCACTGGTCTGACGTGGATCAATAGGATGAAAAGGGGGATGTAGTCTTCCAAACAAAGTAGTGGAAACCCCTAAACTCATGTCTTAACATGTTAATTCTAGTTTTTAAATTGTACTGTAGAGTGGTCTGAATTTGGTAGGGAGAGAGACTGAATGACATGCTAGATCTTTTTCATCTCTAAGTGTTTTAAGATGTATATCCCAGTTTGTCACCTTGAAGCATTTTCTGTAGTATACAAGTGCCTGGCTGTAGATAACCGATTTCTTGGTGAGTTTGGGGTGGTTACTGGATCTGTGAAGGTAGGTGTGGTGATCTGTTGTCTGTAGGGTTCCATTGTTTGAAGCTGCGGGTGGTGTCCAGGAAGTTGATGCTAGTGTAAAAATGTTTGAGAGAGATTAATGGATGAGTGGTGGTGGTTGTGATTGTAGTGGAAATCGGAGGGAGTTTAGGTTGTCTGCCCAGAGAATGAAAATATCCTTGATGTATCTGTTAATCATTAGTTTCATAGAGTATTTGTCAAGAAATTCTTCAAGGTGACCTGTGAAGAGGTTGGCATATTGGATAGCCATCTTATTACCTAGGTGTGTTCCCATGGTTTGAAACAGGCGATGCAAATACCCCTAGAGAACCTGCTTCAGCACAGAAATTAAACGCCCTCCAATCGCACATGCCGTAATTGTCACCTACTGCCTCACACTGAAACTCATACAGAGTATCATTAAACAACTACATCCATACTCGATGGGGACAACATCCTGAAAGAAATCTTTCCTGAACCTCCTCTTTTGGTCTTCAAACAACCCTCCAACTTCTCCAAGCTCATCAGAAGCCAACTTCCTCCTAGACCAGGGCACATCTTCCAGAACAGATACAAAGCTTGTAGACCTATCTCCACTGCTACAATGATCAACATCCCCCACAACACGCTTTTCAAGATCCCTGGGTCCATCACAACAAGTGGCATACCTCATCCAATGCACTAATTGCTTAAGTAACAACTAGGTGGGTAAAACAAGACTATCACTTTGCTCTGCAATAAACTCAAACAGAAAAATGCTGAAAGACAGACACCGTATTGTCTGTGGGTCAACTTTTCACAAAGCAATCACTTTTTTTATATCTGACCTCTTAACCTCGTCCTGCACAACACCTTCAAAAGACAAGCCTGGAAGCTTAAATTCATAACTTTGCTAGACACCAAAAATCATGGACTTAATAAAAAGACTGGATTTATGGCTTATTACAAGAAACTATAACCCACTGATCTGTCCCCTCAGCTCGCCCTCCCCACCCACACACACTCTCACAGGAGAGGGTTAACTGGCCACTTCACTTTGAATGGTCCCTTGAAATGTGTTAACTACTTATGTTAAACTATCTGTTCCACCTTGTATTTAGCTGTGACACTCTGAGTACGCTTTCCAGATCTGAAGAAGAGCTCTGTGTAAACTTGAAACCTTGTCTTGTTCATAAACGGAGGCCAATGGAACAGAAGGTATAGTCAGAAACCCAGCTGGCCACATGATACTGGCTCTCTTTTTCCTTGTTTCCAAATTAGGCCTTGTTTTTGCTAGAAAGGGTTCTCCTGTAGAAATATAATGTCAAGCTTCCCTAGTGGAGATGCAGCTTATAGTGGCAAAAGAACTGTATTGCCAGTATAGTCTAAACCAGTTCCTTGAACAGAATAAATACACTGGTGAAAAGTTCCAGAGGGTTAGCCGTGTTAGTCTGTATACAGCAAAAACATCGAGAGTTCTGTAGCACTTTAAAGACTAACAAATTTAATTTCAGCAGGCATAAGCTTTCATGGGCTTCAGCCCACTTCCTCAGATGCAGTTGGTCACTTGTGAAAGGATTTCTTGGCTGGTATAACTCTGTCTATGCTATGACTTTTGCGAGACTGACTATGCTGGTTTGGGGGGCAGTTTATTTCACTTCATTTCGCACTCCTACCCTACATAGAATTCTGGTAAAACTTACTATGCCTTAAAGAAACAGAATAGATGGGAGGGGATGATACTCTGGCACCATGGTGATGGATAATCTTATAAAAATCTACATAGGGGAGATGAAATGAAAAACACAGTAAAAATAACTTTTCAAAATGGAAAAAATAAAAATTTGCAATTTTACCACATAAACAATTACTGAAATTGCCACAGAAATATTACGTGATTGTCTCACGGACCACTTCCCCTCTCAGTTGCAGTCTGTAAGGGGTAGTGCAAATCATGAAACCATTGTGGAATCCCTGCTGTATCCTGTCTTTGAAAGTTGCACTCACAAACTACATAGAGCATGATCAGTAAGCATTACAAAGCTTTGTAGTTAATTTTGTGGTATTTTGAGGCCTGTGGCTTGTGTTTCAGTGCAGTGAAAGTTATGTCATAATTTAGTCTTTTGGCTGTAAAACGGCACAGTCCAAAAGAACCAACCACCCCAAATGCCAGAGTATAGCAGGCCTTTCACTTCCCTAGAAGGCAGACTTCATGCAATGCAATGGCGCTGTTCCCTTTCATATGTTGGCATAACAGTCTGCCAACAGTTTGCATACACACTGTTCTGAAAGTGAAAAAGAGCATTTAACAATTGTGTATTAGTAACTTACATCCAGTAGCGTACGATGACTTTAATGTCTTGCTATATACTGTGTGTTCCAGCTGCGAAAACTTAATCTGAGATGAGTAATATATCTACTGGTTTCTAGACACAAAGCCCAGAATAGCACAAATCTACCTAATGTTCCCAAGTGCTGCATTTTGGATTTCTCAGTTTCCCAATATGTGAAAACACACGCAGCATGGACAGGTCAGTGTTTGGCTACAAATCTGAGGGAGTGAGAGTCTACTGTTCATCCCAATCAAGGCACGGAGTAAAGATTTGGTGTTCCTGATGC
Source organism: Emydura macquarii macquarii (assembly GCF_026122565.2). Lineage (NCBI taxonomy): Eukaryota > Metazoa > Chordata > Testudines > Chelidae > Emydura > Emydura macquarii. Next base: position 77,296,999 of record NW_027131390.1, read on the forward strand.
ACTAGCTTCAAAAGGGAGTGTGGAGATACTGAGTGTCAGGAGTTGATGCCTCCTGCATTTGGTGAAACTGTCCTGTTGAGGGGGGATGTTAGATATCTGGCTCACTTTTTCAAGAAAGAGTGTTTAATGTGAAATTCGCTATTAGCCATCTGCTGAATAGATTATTCCACGTATTTTTGTGCATCTGATATTGGAAGTGAGCCCGAAGAATAAAATGGCTTTTTCATTTCTTGGTAAGGCTACTTGAAAGCTAGAGCTTCCAAAGTTTTTCCAGAGAGAAACTTCATTTTATACTAATGCTCTGCTGACTATAAATGCATAAATTTAATATTCCATTTAATGGAAGTGCACTTGAAGGCAGAAGCAAATAACTCTAGTAAGGCTGCACGATACTAATCAAATATCTGTGTAGTTGCATTAGCTATATTTTTCTATTAGATGATACCAAATTATCTATTAGTATCTGTTTTGCTTGAATAAAGTGCTAGGTACCTCAAAGTTGAAATAATTTTCAAGTGTCTGGTATGTTCAGTAGATGGCTACTCGTCACTATATACCCAGCCTGTAAGTTAGGCTTGGTCTACACTTACCTCGGCGATTCAGCGGCAGTCGACAGGAGTTATGCAAAGAACTTGCGTAACTCCCGTCGACTTCTACGCTTCTTTTCTGCGTGCTGTCTTCATTTCACTGTGCCAATGGGAGCCCGGTTCCCATCAACGCAGTGCTATGCCATTTAGGAGGTGGCTTTAGTACGTCGACTTCTGGATCAACTGAGTGGGTCTTCACTGATCGCTCAGTCGATCCAGATAAGTCGATCTCATGGCGGCAATTTTGCCGCTGTCAGTGTAGACATAGCCTTAGTCATTTTTCAGTATCTTCTAGCTCATTTTGTTAAAGTGAAGTAGCTGTTGTTTTGCCATTTACTTGGTTTTTGTTATGTTTTGCTGTTTCCTGACTATATACTGTTTTTATGTATATTTAGCAAGTGATGATAGATCTGAGTCATGGCTGAATGTGTCTGCCTGTTGGATTTAGTTTTCCCACAGTAAGATTTCATGACCTGGTACTCTGAAATATGAGTCTGCTTACAGTTTCCTTACTAAAGAGAAGAATAATGGGCTACAAAACACGTTCTACTGCTATTAGCTTTCCAAGTAAATTGAGTTATTCATTAGAAAATTGTGTGCTACCGCAGTTAAGTACATCCCTGGGCTTAGCGTGCTTGCTGTTTCCAAAAAATGAGATGGACTTCTATTTTGAAAAGGAACTAATGTTTTATTGATGGTGGAAATTATTAACTAAGACCGAAGTTGGAAATCTGCAAGGAAAGGAGATTTTTGCAGCACAGTCCCTATCAGATCTTAAAAAAATTCTTTAGGATGTGTAGGAAACCTACACCAGCTTTGGTTTTGGCTGAAACACTTTTACCCTGGTAAATATGAAGGCAGTGTTTTTTAGACTTCAATACTGTACCATCTGTAAGCAGTCTGATCTCTTATGCATGGGAAGAAACTTGGAGTGGAAAAAGTACTGGAAAAAAGGAACTGTTCATATTAAAGCAGTTTTATAAACATTGTTGCAGCTAGAATGGAAAAAACCCTAGCTTTTCTATATTCAATTCTGTAGTTATGGCTGCTGAAGCACTTCAATTCTAAACATGTTTCCAAGCATTCTTAAATTTCTTAAAAAGTGAGTGCTCAGATGTTGTTTTTCCAAAAGGCTGTATTTAAAAATTGGATTGGCTCCTGAAAAGCTATTGGAGCAGTATAGCAGGTGTCTTACGCATTTCAAATATTATTCAGAAGTTTATTTTACACTTGGACCACTCAAGCATATTTTAAGCTATAAACTAGCCTCCAGTTTTAGTCCCCAATAAGTACTAGTAGCTTGGACATATTTAGAGAAAGCATATATGGAAATAAATTATTTCATTTGTTAGTAAATCGTATTGCGGGTGAAATTCACCTCACCTTGACAAAGATCAGGCTTTTCACAGAGACCAAAGTGGGCAACGCTATGGGCTGGTTGTGGGCCTGCAGTGCGGGCACTCTTCCAGCTGAAATAATAGCAACAGTCTCATCACCCCTCCTTCATCAGGGTTCTTAGCCACTGGGGTCCATGCTGAAGGTTGTGCTCGTGGCCTCTTCCACCAGCAGTCACCGCCCTTCCACACCCCCAATGTCGTTTTCTGGGCCAGTCTGTTCCTATCCACAGCACACACTCATCCGGTATATAGGAATGCAGTTCATTCACGTGCACTAACATGCAGCTCTGTTAGGGAACTGTACTGCCATGTTGGTCATTGTATACCCTTCATGCTGGGGTGAATTTTGTGCAATGCATGGATTTTTGCCATGGCTAAACAAATTAAGTCACGGAGCTCAAGAAAGATGCATGGTCTATATCTGAAGTACAGCTTTCAACAAATGTCTAAATCCTCTAGCATCAGGTAAGGAAGAGTGATCTGAAAGAACATCTAGTGACTGCAAAGGGCAGGTGAGACCATGTGGGCCTCTAACCTTTTAGATATTTGCATTAACAAGGGCATCTTGTCACTGGCTGCTGTCCTCATATTAATTCTGGATCCATGCTGTAGGTTAGGCTGGTTCAAAGGAGAGCACATTGGGTTAACAATGATAGAGCTGGCTAGTTGGCATGCCTGTGGGGATGAGGAAGAATAGAGGGAACTGAAGTAGTTTGCATGATTTATTTCAAGCCTCAACTCCTACTGTTGGCTGGAATGTTGTCTGTTGTTTAGATTGTGCATTCTTGAGGACAAAGATTCTTATGTATAGACACTACCTAGCATAGTGTGGGTGCTACTGCAGGGTGAGTACTAAATGATAATAAAGGCACACTGTGCGTTAAACTGAATATCTGATTAAATACCATGTATCTGTGAAAAAACACTTGACTGTAACACCTTATGTCAAATCACATTACACTTCAGGAATGCAATACTAGGGTTGAGGATTTAAACACAAGTCAAATGTGAAATTTATAGTCCTGATTCCTGTAGGAACAATAACTTGGCCAGACTGCAGAAATACTGTAGATTACAGGAACACTATCAGTTTAAAAGTAATACTTCTTTATGTATGTTTACTTACTATTGACATGTTGTTATTAGATCTTTCTTTTAAAAGGTTCTAGTGAAGTGAAACTTTATTTACTTCCTACATAAGTAGTGCTTTGCATGTTTGTCATTTTTGCTGATTTCCCTCTCTGTTCCATCAGTTTCTCCATTTTATGTGAGTCTTTGACAGATAAAGAGGGAGACAAAACCATTTAAAAAAAAAAATTGGTAGGGTGATTCAGTGTCACGTATAGTTTGTAAAAGTACTTCAAACTCAGATGTCTTTTAACTTGACTAGACTTCAAGGTAACAGTGTCCTCTCTTAAGGAATACTTTCAAAAGCATATGCAAATTGTTGTGTATTGAAAACAGTGTGCATGTATGTGACCACTGTCCTCAGACCAGCTCAAATGCTAACAGATCATGAGTACTCTCCCTTTGCTCACTTGTAGAAACCTGTGTATGTTGGATCATTTGCACTTCTATTTTATTTCCCCATGCTGATTGTGTGCAGTCTAGCTAGAGACTAGTGTATCTGAGGGTGTGTACCCTGTGGTTTAGGGGTAGAGTTAGAGTTTCTGTGGAACATGAAGATCTGTCTGTGGTGCTTGTAAACAACACTGACTTATATTTGCTTTTACTCATATAATAAAGTGTGACTTTTGGCTTCTTTGATACTTCATAGGGTACTTTGACTTCAATGAGCTTTCATTTAAAAATGCTAAGTAGGAGGCTAAGAGGTTTCTTTGATACTTGACCTTCAGTAGCTAAATCCAGTTTGGCATTTTGAAAACTATATATTGCCTCAGTGGGGCAAGACTACTACCTACAATTAATCACATCTTGGCTTACTCTAGAAAATGCATTGAATATAGCCTCCTAAAGAATGAATAGACAATGTGGCTTACTTGAACTACATAAAGTGTTAGTGTGTGTATATTAGCAATGGAATCTTGACAACTTTTCCAGCCAGTTTATTAAACACTATAAAGTAACTCTGTTCATTCACGCAGCAATTTTCTGTGACTTTTCTTTCTTATATACAGCTTTATTTGCCATTGTATCTTGCAATAGGAAATGCATACAACAAAATACCTCTGTCTTCAAAGTAGAAAGCCAAATAAATGACGTGGGGGATTGTGGTGTGATTGGAACAGTTGGCACGGGGAAAACACAACTGCAGCTTCTTCTTAACTTAATAGAAACAAAGACTTCTTTAAACTATTCTAATGGCCTGTTGCATTAGCTGAAATATTAATAAAGGTAATTTCACATTTCATAAGTACTACCCAGGAAACAGTATTGTTTGGTTTTTAATATTTTTTTAAAAATGTGTTAATTGTTCTAGCCTTTTCATTAGAATAGCTTGCTATTAGCAGTGTCTCTACTGCTTTTGTTGTTTAGAAAAAAACCTGAATATTGCTATATAAATTGTGAAACCAAAAATGAGGCTTCTTATGGGGTTTCTTACAGCTTTCAGTTGCCAAGACTTCCATGTATTGTGCTGTTTTTCATTAACTATCAGAAAGGAGGGAAAAAGCAAAAGAAACCATTTTTATTGCTATGTATTTTTGCTCTGTATGTGAGTCATAGTGAGATGATTTGCTTCTGATGTTATAGAACATACAATTTGATGCTGGGAGACTTCTGTCTTTCAAAACATTGCTAATAACTCTTTATTATGTATTTTATTTTACTTGAAAATTACTAATATTAGAGTTTTTATATACAGAGTCTGATGCTTATTTTGTATTAGTTTTCTGGGTTTATTTTAGTATGTGGCTCCCTGAAATTTTTCTGGCTGTAAATGGTGTGGCCAACCAACATCATTGTTATTTTTAAAAAAACACTAAATATAATCCACCATAATCACCAATGTATTTTTGTTTCATTGTACAGATTTTTATTAAGATTCTGTACATATAAAGTACTGAAAATTTGAAATGCTACACTGAAATTCTGCGGCAATTATTATTCAAGCAACTTTAAACTGTAGGCTGTTCCAGCAGTAGAGGACTGGAGCTGGGGCTTTTTTTCACAATAAAACTTTATTTTACTGGATCTGATGCCACTATTTTTTTCATACTTTAAAAGTACATAATTCTCACAAAAGGAACTGTTGGTTGCTCTGATAAAACCAGTATTAATAAATTTTCCTGGAATTTTTCCTTATGTACGTCTGCCTATATTTTATACTTCAGTTGGGTAAACAGTAGAACATACAACTGTAAAATGCTCTTTACATATTAACAGCAACTTATTTATAAAGTTGAATACACTTAGTTTGAATAAGCTGTGCTTCGTTACATTTTAATGTTTGTACTGAATGTTTTTCAGGAACTCCAGAAAGGAACTTAATGACATACGATTTGAGTTTACTCCAGGCAGAGGTAAGACTTTTTTTAATTGAAATAATTCTTTTATTGCTGAAAAGGGTATTTCAGAATTGATTACTGTTCATGGTTAATATAAATTATCCCTCTGAATTGGTTCCTACTATGCAAGGTTTTATGTAACACTACTGAACCCAAACAACAATAGTGCGGAGTTTGTAAATTCTAGTGACCAGGTTATATCTTGTACAGTATAATAGATACAGGATAGACTGTTTCACTTTTTAATCTAGTGAAATATGCAGTACATAGGTCACTTTGCAAGGTGATTTAGGAGTTACAGCATGTGCATTTTTATAGTGTAACAATAACAGATCACTGTATGAGTGAGGGAAAATAGAGTAAGGTATCCTTGAAAGCACATGTGGTTATGGTCTGAAAAAATACTCTGAAAATGGCACTGTGGGGTTCCACATTTGAGTCTCCTTGGCTTCTATATAAAACTTGCTCAGTTTTACAAGTGAGAAGTATTTGCCAATTCTGCAAACTCCATCTTTAATCTGAAAGTTAGCTATATTTCTGACATGAATTATCACCAATAATCAAGCTATTGTAATTGAAACGTCAGAATCCACTCACTTTTGCAGCTCTATTGGCTTTCCATTGCTAATAGTAGTAAGAAGTCATTAAACTATATTTTTGCTTGAAAAGCAAAGCAGATATTATTGGTTAAAACACCCAGATAGCTGATATGTTGATATGTCCACTTAGCCAACTTTTGGGCTATAACTGTACTTCCGATTTCATCACAGCAGAGTGTTTTAAGTTGAATAAATACTAAAAATACTGCTGACTAGAAAGGAATCTAAGTTGGAAGGGAAATTGATTGCTTAAAGATGATGTATTTTTCTTGGACTTAGAAAGTGGTGTGTGTGTGTTTCATTTGGGTAAAATATACCTACAATGTAGTTGATGGGATATATAGAGCTGTATGCCCGTCTCTCTTATTAATTTTTGCAATCAGCTGTTTTAATGTAAATATACAAACATAACCCCATCACTGACAGTCATTAAGGAGATCAGCCAGCAAGTCATCCTCCAAATTGATCTTCATTTACCTGGATTTCTTACTGATTGTGGGGATAAAAAGAAAGAGAACAATCAAAAAAATCTTCTACTTAGGGCAGACCAGCAGACAGTGCACTGTTCTGACAGACAGGTAGGCACCGTTATTCATGCTTTTGTGACATTCAGGCTGTATTACTGCAACTCTCAAAGCCTGTGAATGAGTACACAAACCATGGAAATGTCCAAATGGTCAAAAATATAGCAGCCTGCTTACTAAGAAGCACCATTAGGCAGGATCCCATCACCCCAGTGCTCCGGTCAGCGACCTGATCTATTTACAGACAAAATTGAGAACAAGTTTGTAGGTCTAATTTTCAAAGCACTCCGGGCGTTGGGATTAAGCTATTTTTTAGGTACTCTCTCTACTTCCTTAGCCATGGCTTTCTTCAGCAGTTGCATCCTTCAGGAATGAAGGAGCAGTACACAGAGTAAGACATGAGAGTGGAAGACAATGCTCTGTGTCTACTCCACAACTATGGACCTCCCTGATCAGAATGACTTTGAATATTGCAACCTTAAAATCCAAATGAAAGGGCCCATCTTTTCAGTGGAGCTCTTCCTCCATAACAATAACAAATCAAGCTAAAGAAGAGAATTTAACAGAGTAACCCTTTTTTGCCTTGGGATGAAGGGGTGAGGGTGAGGAAAAGAGTGAGAATCACACAGCAACAAACCCCTGTCTTATTTTCTTGTGGGATGCTTAGATATTACAGTGATGGAGTGCAGTATAAAATATTTAGTTAGGTAATAGAGGAGAAATGCCAAAGCCAGGCAATGATCTTTAGGGGTATCATGGAAAATAAAAATGTTTTCTCATGTTTCTTGCTCTGTGGAGTATGATGGGTTTTGACTTCAAGCACACTTAGGTGAGTGTTTTGAAGCTGAAATATATTTTCTTAAATTGCATTGGATTATTGATTTTTATTTTATGGTCGCTAATACATATTCATTTCACCTTTTGGACAGACACGGCAGATGGCGTTTCTCAAGAGCTGTTTTCTGCAGGCCTGGTTGATGGCCACGATGTAGTTATAGGTAAATTACACTTAGCTTGCAATTATGCTCTTGCTACAACTTGTTGTGCTAAATGGATGTGCTTCTGCACATTTTTATACAAAATGCATTCTCTACTTTGCTTTCCTTTTCATACATACACAAGGGAGTCAGCAGTCCACTTTAATATAAAATCTTCCATTCTCTCTGGAAGTTAGAACTCTTACTGATTTAACACAGGTTTTTATTTCATTGGGTTGTATTGTGTGCAGTTATTTACGATGCAGTAACTGATAACTTTTGTGTTAATTCCAATTTTTGTTCAACAGAAAGTTGACTTTTGAATTAGCTAGTTAGGATTTATGGATGAGGTTTATCAAAAGAGCTCAGCATTGGCCTAATTCTGCTGCCATAGAAGTCCATAGTAAATCTTCCATTTAAATTCATGGAGAGAGAGGAATTAGATCAGTGCTGAAAGCTTTTGAAAATCTCACTCGATGTCTTCAAGCAATTTCTAGTGGAAAGGGGGAAAGTGGTTAATTGTCCTGAGCATCTACAGTGATGATTTCTAAAATACAATACTTGGCAAAACATGGGTGGTTAGGAAATGCTCTTTTCTCTGCAACTTGATTCCTCAAAAACTAGCTGCAAGAGTCCAGTAGCTTCCTCTTTTTACTAGACTAATGGAATTGTTGAAGATCCCAACAAAAGAGACTTGTTATGACTAGAACATCATTAACAAATGTTAGTGGCTTTACTCACATGGTCTGTATTTGGTACTGATAACACTATGTAGAATTGAATTAATGCGCCAGTGTCAGAATCAAAGCAAAGTCTGTACCTAGAAGCAGTCCAGGAACATCCACCTTCATCGCATTTTGGTTCAAGTGAGTAGTTTAGAAAAAAACCAATATTTCAATGCTGTTGTATAAATACAGTCCATATTTATTTTGCCAGGACTGGGAAGCTAAAAAAATATCTACTTTACATATAAACAGACAATTTCAGCCTCCATAGCTGTCAACTAGCACAGGAGTATGATTCATGTCTGTCTTGGTCCCCAAATGCAGCTGCCATTCCCTGCTCCTCCCACAAGCACAGTCAACCAGCCCATATTTTTCTCACAGCAAAAGTTGGAGGTTGCCAGCATTATAACCATTCCTCTCTGCATGCAAAGTCTCAAGCTTAATACTTCAGCTTTGCCGCATGAAAAAGCATCCCTTGCCTTCTAACCCTCCCCCTTGCTTTTAGCAATGGCATATGGATGGGATGGAGAAAACTGTACAAATCTTTGGGGGACAGGAAGGAGTATTCAGTCATGAGATGGAATCCTCAAGTTAAAGAACCCATTGGGGGAGAGGGGAGGTAACCTTCAAAAAGTATAAGACCAGTGTCTTGAGCAGGGAGAAGATGTCATACATGGAGGCAAAAAAAGAAACCAAAAGAACTGTTGTGACCTCTAAAAGTATGGTCCGCGATGAGCTTATATAACAGAATAGGAAGACATGAGGGAGAGAAGAATATCTATAGACTCGAGGCAAGAGAGAATGATGAGAGATGTGAATGAATTTGCTCACATTAGACATCAGTATGGTATATTGCAAACAAATGGTGAATAAATCAACAAAATTTGGAGTGATTATTTTGAAAGATTGATTAATGAGGAGACCCCAGTGGAGGAATTAAGAATATGTAAACTGAACCAGGGCATAATAGATTGGATACAGGAAGAAAAGATTGCAGGGGCACTTTGGAAAATGGAAAAAGGAGAAAGCACCTGGGACAGATGAAGTAGCAGTGGATGCGTTGAAGTCATTGGAGTATCTTACAAGTTTGTTCAGTGATACTGTTGAGAAAAAGAAAATGCCCAGATGAATGGTGTGAAAGGTTTGTGGGGCTTACTTTTAAACATAGAAGAAATATTATACTGTGTGCTAATTATCACACATTTAAGCTGACATCATATGCCATGAACTATGGGAGAAGATTATTGACAAGCGTCTGCATGGAGTGGTTGAAATTTGGAAGGGTCAATATGGTTTCATGGTGGGAAGGAGCACAATTGATGCCATATTTGTGCTATGAATCCTGATGGAGAAGTTTAGAGAAAAGAAATGGCAACTGGGTATGATCTTTGTGGATCTGGAGAAGGTGTACTATCATGTATCAAGAGAACTAGTTTGGTGGAGTCTGCAATGGAGGGGTATGTCAGAAGGTTATGTCCATCTTATCCAGGGTATGCATGTTGGAATAATTATCGTAATCATAATTAAATGGGGCTACAGGAGAGAACTTCCAGTAAAAGTTGGCCTGTATTGGGCATCAACATTGAGTCCCTTTTTGTTTCCAGTTGTCATGTATGTGGTAAGTGAAAATATATTAAGGAAACCTTCTTGGAGCATGCTGTTCACTGATGACTTAATGACATGTAGAAGTTTGTAATTTGACCCATCTTAATGTAAGGAACACAGACTTGGCCAGCCACAAGAAAGTAAATCATCAGTATGTTCTCTGCCACAGAAATTAAGATGTTGAGATAGTCAAAATGGTTGTTCACTCCGTGATAGGAAACAAAATGAGATTGTAAGGGGCCTAATGTAAATTGCTCCAATTGAAGACAGGTTAAGGGAAGCTAGGCTACATTCGTGTAGGCATATCCAGTGGAGACCAGAGAGCTATATTGGTAGGAGGCTCTTGCAATGATTGTGGATGGAAGATGATCAAAGGGGAAACCAAAGACTTGGTACATGGACTGGATAGTCAGCGGAGCTCAGAGATCAATATTCAGGAGAGCCTGACGTATAATCATGAGATTTGGAAGAAGGCTATAACCCGGAATAGGGAAGTAGCAAGGAAGAAAAGCCTTGAGGTGAATTGCATGGCAGGGTGAGAGTCAGGTTTCTGGGAGAAGGGAAAGCATGGTAGGAGATAGAGAGCAGGGTGGATTTCTAAGAAAAGTTTGGAAGACCAGTTCTATCATGGCGAGGATTTCAGAACGTGCTGGACCAGTAATGAATGAATGGTGTTATAGAAGGTGCAGGAAGCCATTCTTGCTCAATCTGCTTCCAAGGAGGCACCCTTGGAGATTTGAATTATCCGTAAGATCAGACTTGCACTTGAGTAAGCTGGAAGCTGGCTCTTCTTCCTGGTGTGCTGGCTGTACTCATTGGTGTTCCTCTTCTTGGATCTCAGCAACATGGACTAAATTCATGTCTCCCAATCTCTGAAAACTGGAGCCCAAGGCACCACAGGGTCTGCAGAGATCAGACATTGCCCCTGAACAAACACTAAGGCCTTGCCTACACTAGAGTGTGTTGTCGATGCAAGTTACAGCGATGATCAAAAAGTGCTGTAATTACAACGCTTGGGCCTGTTCACACAACACTCGTGTCACCAAAGTACATCCACAGTTGGTGCTCTAGCATCAACAGTGAGAGCAATGCACTGTGGGCAGCTATCACACTGTGCAACTTGCCCTCTTGTGCCACTAGGAGTTGTGGGAAGGTGAAGAGAATCGCAGTGTATCATGGGTGCAGGCTCAATGTCCCATGATGTAGTGATTTCCGTCCCACCATTCCATGGGTTTTCAACTGTTTTGCAGCAGTTTTCAGAGGCCCCAGTTTCCTGTTCACCCACCATCTCCATCTGAAAGGATGGATACTGCACTGCTCTCTACTGTTGTCAGTATTCTGAACACATCATGGCTACTCATGCAGTATATCATGAGCTCCCAATTGGAACAGGAATCCGATGCGCCTAACCTGCTGTGTGCCATGCAAACAAACAACTCCGGATTACTATTTGCATTCAGGGAGCATCTGCATATGGTGCACCGCTACTTTTGGACACATGAGACCAGCACTAAATGGTGGGCTTGCATTGTTATGCAGGTCTGGGATGATGAGCACTAGCTGCAGAACTTTCTAATGCGCGGTCACCTTCGTAGAACTCTGTGCAGAGCTCACCCCAGCCCTGCAGCACAAGGACACCAGAATGAAAGCTGACTTCTCAGTGGAGAAGAGTGTTGCAATCGCTGTGGAAGCTGCCAACTCCAGACTGCTTTCAGTCAGTTGCTAATCAGCTTGGATATGGGAAATCTAGTCGTTAGCACTGTGTTATCGCAAGTGTGCAGAGCCATTGATCGCATTCTGCTATGAAGGATTGTGACTTTTGAATATGTGCATGAAATAGTGGATGGCTTCACGGCTATGAGATTCCCTTACCGTGGTAGGGTGATAGATGGCAAGCATATCCCAATTTTGGCCCCAGACCATCTTGCGACAGAGTACATCAATTGAAAGGGTTACATCTCTATGGTACTGCAGGCACTTGTGAATCACCATGGGCATTTCACTGACAACAGTGTGGGTTAGTCAGAGAAGGTGCATGATACACGCATCTTCAGGAACACTGGCCTGTACTGGAAGCTGGGACTTTCCTTCCAGACCAAAAGATTCCAATAGGGGATGTTGAGGTGCCTATAGTGATCCTGGGAGACACAGCTTTCCCCTTTCTTCCATGATTTCTGAAGCCGTATACGGGCAACCTGGATAGCAGCAAGGAATGCTTCAATAACAGGTTGAGTAGGTGCCAAATGACCATTGAATGAGAGTTTGGCAGATTAAAAGCTCACTGGCAATGCCTTTATGGCAGGTTATATCTAAATGAGGAAAACATTCCCATGGTTATAGCCGCCTGCTGTGTACTTCATAATATTTCTGAAGCTAAGGGTGAAAAGTTTCCCCCTGGGTGGAGTGCAGAGGTGGATCGCCTTGTGGCTGACTATGAACAACCAGATGTCAGGGATATTAGAGAGGCACAATGGGGGGCCATTCGAATCAGGGAGGCCTTGAGGAACCATTTTGACAATGAGCATCAATATGGTGTCTTTGTAAACAACACTGTGCCATGCTTGCACTGTGTATCAATGTAAGGTGAAACCACCATGTGCAAGAGACAAATGAAGATAGCTTATCCTTCACAGAGTATGTCTTTATTAATTAACAATTGTTCAAAACACCCACAAAAAGCTGGGCTGGAGGGGAGAAAACAGCTATCATTCTGGAAGCTGTCTCAAGGGGTGGAGTGAATGGGGTACCAAGACGGGCTGGGAGTGTGGTAGGAATGTGTGGGTGAAGTTTGGGAGGTGGGAAGGCATAGACAGCAGTTCTGGATTCGTTGGGGACGGTGAGCATGCATGAATTCAGTATGCAGTGTTGAGAGTGACTATAACAGCTCTTTTTGCTCCTCCATGGCTTTTATCATGCATTCATGACCTGCTATCACTCCCTCCTGGTTTTCCCTCCTCTGCTGCCTATCAATTTTTAATTTTTTTTTCAGTCACACTGTTTGTCCGTGCCCTTTTTTTTTTTTCTGCCTCAGAGAACAGGAGGAGTTCCTGAAATATCTCCTCTTTTGCTTCTCTGTGGTCGTTTTCTTATCAACTGCAGGCACACGGCAGGTGTGTAGGGGTTTCCCCTCAAATGTTCATCTGTAGAAGCACAATGAACAGAAGCCTGATTGTCAATGCAATAACAGCATTGATTCATTACTGTAAAATACGCCTCTTTCTCACTGTCCCCTGCCAAGTGCACAGCTCAACAGTCAGCCAGGGCATGGTGAGTTGAGCTCGGGGGAAGGGGACACTCAATCTGGGGAAAAGCTTCTGGGTGGTTGTTTGGGGGTATTGATGCAGGTAGATAGGGACAAATTTCAAATTGTGCCACTATTTTCTACAGGGCAGGGGCCATAGAAGCCAATATCTCACTCCTGAGAGTAAGCAGGGATGCTAGGGTGCATGTCCCTCATGCAAGCAGCTTCAGACTGGGTTCTTAGCAGCTCGTCTGTGTGCCGCTTTGGTCCCTACACAAATGATGGCCTATTGGTGCGAGAAAGTTTCCTACAATGGGGGAAGAAATGAGTAGCTCTGCCAAGGAATCTCCAGCAGAGGACTGGTGAGTACCTCCAGGAAAGCTTCATAGAGAGCTTTCTGGAGGATTCCAGTGAAATCTCAGTATTCATTAACACACTTTTCCACTGCACTGCCTAGCTGCACAGGGGAATGGGAAATACATGCAAACACAGCTACTCTTGTGCATTTCTATCCCTTCAACCAGCTGTATAATGAAACAAAGCAAAGGACAGCTGTACCTCATATAATGGAGCAGCATCAGCTCAAAAAATCACTTACCAGAGCTCCCCTCCCCTGCATCCTGCACACCAGAGCTGGAGGGCTGGTACTGGCTTGAGCCCTCCAGGGTTGAGAAGAGGTCCTGGCTTCCCATGTCACCAGATGATGCAGTTTCATGCTCTTCATTGACTTCTACTCTCTCTCTTCATCCATGACTTCTTCATTGGGGTTGAGCCCGGTGTCCACTGTCTCTGGTCCCACGGAAGAATCCAGGGGTCTCTTGGCAGTGGAAGTGGGGTTGCCACTGAGGATGGCTTCCAGCTCCTTATAGAAGCGGCAGGTCTTTGGTTCTGCACCATAGCGACGATTTGACTCCCTAGACTTTTGGTACTCCTGCCACAGCTCCTTGATTTTTCACACAGCACCGCATGTGTCCCATTCATGGCCCTTCTCCGCCATGGCATGAGAAATCTGACTGTAGGTATCAAAGTTCCTTCAGCTGGAACAGAGCTGGGACTGCACAGCCTCTTCTCCCCAAATGCTGATCAGATCCAGAAACACTGGTGTACTCCAAGCAGGAAGGCTTTTGGTTTTTGGAGCTGCCATTGTCAGCTGTGAAGATGCGATGTGAGCTCTCCATGCCAACCAAACAGGAAGTTGTATTTGAAAAATTCCTGGGACTTTAAAGGGAGAGGGGCTTTAAAGGGATGGCTGCAGGGCAGCGGAGTTAAAACTGGTAGCCAAAGCAGTCAGGATAGGCAATGTGGGACACTTCCTGAAGGCCATTTATCATGTCATAACCAAGTGCGGTGTCTACACTGATGCTTTGTTGCTAAAAGTTTGGCACTAAAAGCTCTATGCCTCTCATTGAGGTGGTTTTATTTTGTTGCAAAATCAAGGGAGTTGGGTTCACACGGGGGAGGGGGGGTTGTAGTGTGTACAGCATCACTGTTTTGGCGCAAAAAGCTGAATTTGGTCGACAAAAATATGTAGTGCAGACCAGCCCTAAATTCACATCTTTAAATATTCAACCAACTTGTTACAATTTGGGTAAGCAGAGACATTATCCAACTATCAGTAATAAAAGCTGATTATTATTTGGACTGCACGAAAGAGTTTAATATTTTTAATACATTGGGGATTCTTATCTTTATTATTCTCCCTGCATATATAACTGTTTCTTGGTATACCATTATCTGTCATATGTTGGAAGAGAAGGCCCTTTGAGTAGCTGTTGGACATTTCATAACTGTTCTAAAATCTTGTATGATTGCATTAATTGCAATAATTCCAAGTAATCGATCTCTATATGGTAAAACTAATGCAAGTCCTTACCTTGAATCCTATAGATGTTGATCTTTGCATGACACCTTTTCTTTTACATGTAGTATTTCATAATGTCTGCTCATTTATGTAGCATTTTAATATTCCAAAAATTTGTAGAGAAGAATATCCTTCTGGAATGTGCCTTAATCTTTTCGTGCCTTACTGATGCACACACATCCTGCAAACTTCTTTTTGCTTCTGAATAAAACAATAAAAATTAAATTTGACTTAGCTTAAGGTCCATTTTCCTCCTCCAAAAATAACCAAACATTTTTTCTTAACAGACCTTTAACACACTATCATGTGCCCAACCAGACAGTAGGTATTCCAAATTTCATCTCATTAAGAATTTATAGTATGGTGGAAAAACCCTGGAAATAGTTATGGTAGATGAAAAAGAACAATAGTTGTTATGCCCATTACTAGAAGCGGTAGAGAACATAATACAGGACCCAGAGAAACTTGGACTTCAGATTTCCTGCCCAGATGTTATGTATATGTCTATCCTTCAATCCATACTTCAACCATGCTTTGAAGGGATTAGTCTTGTCCCAAAAAATAGACAGGCACAAACTGAGTGTTGTGCTTGTACACCTGAATAATAGCCTGGCCGCAGATCTTTTAAATGCCATACCTTCTGCAAGAAAATAAGAAACTATTAAATCATCTGTACCTGGGAACTGAAAAATTGAATTTCCTAAGTAAGTTAAAAAATTGATTAAAACTTGTTCTTGACTTGAATACAGTTATTTGAGGAATTAATTTAACCCATTTGGGTTTTAAAAACAGAAGCCAAAATACTGAGAGGAAGATGGTCCTGAATGCGTAAATGTGTATAAAAAGCTGTTTGTTGTGCATGTCTTAATATTGCCTTGCTTACTCGAAAATAAAAGGTTTAATATCTTCCTCTGGCCATTCTGTTTGTGGAGGGCTATGGCAGGAATATTAGTTCCATTAACCTTGCTTCAGCAGAGGAACTGATTCCATTAACTTCCAGCTTGAATGCAGCTGATAAATTGCATTCCACTTTTTAGCTGAAGCATGCACAAATTCCGCTTGTATATAATGTGCGTGAAAATAAAGCTGAATTCCGTGAAAGCGTTTTGAAACTTGATCTCTTCGTAGCTCCTTTTAATAAATCTAAGAAGCTGTAGAGATGGAAAGTCAGGGACACCTGTGAAGTAGTGTCAGTTTCTTGGCATAACCTCTTCCTGAAGGATTATTGGAACCGTGCTCATCAAAGACGGTTGCAGAAAATGTGGCAACTGCACATGAGTAAAAGTTGTTAGTGGGGTTCATTCGGCTTGTATCCTTTCACAGCACTTGCTGTGAACTATCAACATTTTTCACCTCTTGAATGCCACTGGATTTGCTTCAGTTAACATGAGCAGCCAAGGAAGATTTGAACTAGATAAGGGTGTCCAGGATAAGATCTGCTATACTAGCTGTAGGAGGAGAGGAGCTGATCCCAGTGGCTGAGAGAGGAGCCATCTGCCCCCAGAGCTGGGATGCTCACACTAGCACTCATACAAAGAGGAGATGTAAGGTGGTGGTGGTGCGGAGAATGGGAGGCATCAGTCTGCTGACCTGACGTCTTGGGAAGTGTGCTGCCTGCTCGGAGCACTCTTCCAAGACATCACAGACAAGTTGCTGAGATGTGACTACTCCCCCATGTAGCTCAACCATGTGGGCACTAATGATACTGGCAGGTATGAGCCAGAGCAGTAACTGAAGGATGCAGGGAGTGAGGGTGGAGCAATTGGCACTGCAGGTGGTGGTCTTATCCATCCTGCCATTCAGGGTAAGGGCCCAGGTAGGAACATGCATCCTAGAGCTGAATCCATGGCTGTGCAGGGGGTGTTGACAGAAGGATTTTGGCTTCCTGGAGCATGGGATGTTGTTCCTGGAAGGAGGATTAATGGAAGGAGATGAGGCCCACCTGATCAGGAAGGGAAGGAGCACTTTCAGACACTGACTCACCAACCTAGTGAGGAGGGATTTAAACTAGGTTCAAAAGGGGCAGGTGACAAAAGCCCACTGGTAAGTATAAAAAAAGATGACCGTAGAGGATTAGATGTTGGGATGTGGGGGGAGGAGAATGGAAAATTACAATAAGGAGAGGGAACAGGAAAATTACAGTAGGGTCAAAGGAACAACAAGAGAGCGAAGAGTGAGGGAATCCGTTCAACATATTAGATGTCTATACACAAATGTAAGGAGTATAGGGGATAAACAGGAAGAACTAGAAGTAATAGTACATAAGCTAAATTTTGACTTGATTGCCATCAGAGACTTGGTTGGATAATGTTCGTGACTGGAATACTGGCATAACTTATTCTGGAAGGACAAGGGGGGGGAGGGGGGAAGAGAAGAGGTATTGCATTATATATAAAGAATATATACACACTTGTTCTTTGAGTGCTGGTCCCTATGTGTATTCCACATGTGTGCCACGCGCGCAAGTCCAGAGATTGATAACAAGCAGTGTCCACTGGCCCACACATGTGCAGTTGCTCTCCTCATGTGCCAGACTGAGGGGATAAGAGGCAGTGCAGGCCAGTGCCTCTCCAGTTCCTTCTTATCACCTCATGGTGTGAGTCAGAATCCTCTTGTCCAGATTTCTCCAGCTTCTTTAGCCTGTATATTGATATTGTACATAGTTGTTATATTAGCATACTTAGAATTTTTATAGTATAGTTAGTATAGCTTTGTTTTTCCCCTTGCTGGGGAGTCCTTCTCCCCAGTCTGGGACTGTGCCCAGAACCTCAAGGGTTCAAGAATTGCATCCCTTGTCCTCGCTCCTTTTCTGTGAGCGATGACCAATAATGTTGCCTCGACTGTTTTGGGTGAGACTCCTGTCACTCAAAGAGCAGCATCTCACTCATTTTCCCCACAAACACGCAAAACTTGTGAGCTTCAGTTGAAGAGAATCATATGGAGAAGGCTATGAGACAACATTCTGATCCGAGCCAGGGAGGTACAGGCCATCCTCTTGTACATTGGCTCTAACTGACAAGCAGCACTCCTCCAAGCATGAGATTGGTAGCAGAACCTACAGCTACTAAGCCCAAGGACTCATCATCCAGGATTTCACACGAAAGTAAAGGGCTTTCTGATTGTTACAAGAAAGGATCTCCCTCCATATCAGTTCCTAAGAGAAGAGATCCCTTTCTGACCCATCCAGGTTGGGTAAGTCTTCACATGAGGATTCTGAGGGTTCAGGACCACTTAAGACCCCCAGGCTTTACCCCAGGAGGGTAAAGTGCAAAAGAAAAAGGATCTGTCTGTTCTGTTAGGGGCTTAGACTCATAAACTAAAGATTGGCTCATCCAAGAGTGCTGGACTTGACTTTTCGGCGGTACCAGCCCATCCTTTGAAGGATCAGACACCTGCAATGGATTGTACAGAGACTTGCGTACACCGGCACATACGGACACTTAGGTGTCGCTAGAGGATATCTTCCTCCCTTATCCTCAGTCTCCTCTCCTCTTGGGCCCAATCCTCCTGAGGAACATTGCCACACCAGAGGACAAAACTACTTCAGTAATATAGGAGTCATCTCTGCTCTAACTCTCCAGCAGGAGTGTTTCCCTCTCTGGTATCATCAGCTCCACCAGTGAAACGAGAGCAGGTATCTGACTCATCTGCTCCAACTGGTCCTTCATCTCCTTGCAGAGAGATGAGTTCTGACAGGGTGTCCAGGAGACCCGGATGCCCTCCTCCCAGATTAGACTTTCCCAGGAACCACCGGTACCTGATGCCATGGTTGACCTTCAGATCCAACTGGAGGAGTTCCAGGATTCCCCACACCAGCCTCTTGGTATTCTGCAACCTACAGGTCCAAGCAAGGTAATGCATTTGGTAAATGAGTCTGTCATGGAACCAGCCAGAGTGGTCTGGCATACCCCAGTTTCCTGCACCTCACACCTAGAAGAGCGGAGACATGATATTTCATCCCAGCTAAAGGAGTGCCCAACTTGGTGGTGGTCCAGACAGCCATGGAGAGAGTAATGGCTCAGCATCCTAGGACCACTTTGGCAGACAAAGGCTTGAAGAGGTGGACCTTTTGGGAAGAGGTGTACTTCTCTACTAGCCTAAAATTCCATGTTGCTAATTATCAGTCTCTGTTAGAAAATTATTATTTTAACTACTACTCTAGGCTGGCAGATTTTTAAGGATAAACTTTCCCTTGAGGACAGAGCCCTGAAGACATGGCATTTAGAGGGTTAGCCACTGGTATAGTTATGAGGCTTGAGTCTTGGCTTCACTCTTTGGGGCTCCCCAGTGAGGTGCAGAACACCATAGGGGACTTACCATTTGATGAGTCAAATTTGTTTAATGAGAAAACTGAGCCTGTACACTCATTGAAAGACTTTAGATCGACCCTCTGACTCCTGAGAATTTACACCCTGGTCCTGAAGAGAAAGCACCAAAGCTAGGTGTGTAGGCCAAGACCACCTCCGCCACAAACATTCCACCATCAGCTTCTGCTCAAGCAGCAGAGGTTCAGAGGCCTCAATTTTCAGCCCCCTCTACTACCACGACCTCTACCTGTTCCCATGCGCCCTTAAAGGGGTACTTTTGATGTCTCAGTCAAGAATTACCCTCTGTTACTAATGCCAGTCACTTCTGTCCCTCCCTGATTTTTTGGGACAATATCTCACTTTTTGTCCACAAGTGGGCATCTCACGACAGTAAGTTGCATTCTAGAAATTATCGACCCGTGGTTACTCCATTGAATTTCTCCCCCATTTTCCCCACAAATCCCCTTCCCTCTTTCTCTTAAGGGACCACTAACAAGGAGATTCTTTTCCACAAGGCAGATTCTCTCCCTTTCTCCAGGGACCAATAGAACAAGTGCCACCTCAGTTTCAAGGGAGAGGGTTCTATTCCCCATACTACTTAATCCCCCCACCCTCCAAAAAATGGAGGGTGGAGATCCATTCTGGATCTATGACAGCTGAACGTCTTTATTTGAAAGTTGAAATTCAGGATGGTTGCAGTAGCATCAATAATTCCCTCCTGTAGGTTCGCTCATTTCAACGTGGATGCCTATTTTTGTGTAGATATCCATCCATCCTGTGAAAAATTCCTTCATTTCCCAGTAGGACCGAGTCCTTCCCTTTGGACTTGCCAGGGGGTGCAGGGTATTCACAAGGGTTTTTTCTTTGGTGGCAGACCAAATGAGATGTCACAATTACAAGGTTTTCCCATTTTTGGACAATTGGCTCCTAGTAGGTCACTCCAGCCATAAAGTTAGATCAATGACTTCGTTCCTGCTCCATTTTGTAGCAACACTGGGTGTCTGTGTGAACAAAGAGAAGTCCCACACAGACCCCCCCCAACACAGACAAACTTTATTGGAGCAATGCTGGACTCAGTTTCTGCAAGACTTTTTCTCTTCACAGAAAGATTTCCGTGAGCTGTAACACTGCTGGGGGTACATAATTTGGGAAGGCTTACTTTCTGAAAGCCTCAAGCTTCACAGGTTCTTCATTAATATCTTTAGTGCATCTCTAGTCCCTGCTAATTTTACTAGCCTTGAGGACTTTGTTGACATTTTAAGTTGTTTTTTTATTTTTGTTGAAACTTTATACTTGGATAAAGTAACTAATGGTGTAATATCAGTTCCATTCCTTAATTCTCCTGCCACTGTGTAGTACTTATCAAATATACACAGCATAAAGATCCTAATGACAGAGGAAGGATCCTAAGGAATGGACTCCCTTTGAGAGAGACTAATAATGAAACTCAGTTGGTAGAAAAATGGTTTTATTCTGTTTTTGGTTGGAATAGACTATTCTGGAGAGCAGTCTTATTTATATCAATCCTGACCTACAACTAATTTTACTTAAGGCATTTTATAGTAACTATTGTTCTCTAAACACAGTCACGTAACTCCTATTAGCTTTAATAAGAGATGCACACACATTATTGATAGAATAACCCCTAAGGATTTTATAGATAACTAGGAGCTTAAATATTTCAACACATCAAGCTCATTTAGATCCTAACACACTGAAGGGTGTATCATAATGACTAGACTCTTGGGGATTCAGAGAGCTTCAAATACAGCCTGTGGTGGTCAAACCTTGAATCTAATTGCTCCTTCAAAGATGAAAAAATCTGAATGTTATGCCTTTTTAACCATGCAAGCTGTGTATAAAATGTCCTTGATACTGAAGCACTTTATTCATTGAGATATGTTCTGTTGTATTAATTTCAAGAGTCAAAAGAATTCAGAGGGTTAAATCCACTGTCCTATGTAAAAACAGTGATACAAAGAATTCTGGGAGGATTTTTCTACAGAGACCTTGGTTTACTCAGTATCTTGGCAAACACCCAAAAGCATTTAGTTGAAAGTTGAAAGTTTATTAATTCAAGACAAGAAAGAACAAGAAATTAAAACAAACATTTATATTGAAACTGAAATTGAGAGATTATGCAAAACAAAATTAAAAACTTTAAAGCCTTTCTCCTGTTAGATATGAAATATTAGCCTCATATTTTCAGAGGGTTTCCAAAAGGATTAATTTTACAGTTCTGATGTGTAAAGGGTATTCACTTCACCTATTTCTAACAGACAGCTAGACACAGTATGAAGGAGAGAGAGGATAGAAAAGGTGGGGGAAATTTTGGTGATGTCTTTATAAGACTGGATGGCTGGTCAGTCACAAATAGTTACTTTGCCTGGCAGATCAACCACGGCACCTGTTAGTTGGACCCTGGTTCATTCTGTCAGGGACATCATCAGGTTGGATTTTTTTCTCCTTGGGTACAGCAGGATTGTAGCCATCTCATCTCTCTGTCCTGATGTATTTCAATTTATTTCAGGGATTGACAAAAAAATCAAGAAAATAAGAGGAAGGAAGGGGGGAAGCAACACAAAAGGAAGGGAACAGAACAGGATCTTATGTGCCTTTGCAGTACTGGCAATTAGATATCCCTGCTGACAAGTGGATGTCATGAAGATAGGATTTTCAGGACTCAAAAGTGAAAAACAAAGTTCATTGAACAAGAGCAAGGCTTAGTGGTCTCCTCTCAGGAAGAAAGTCATAGAACCATAGAAGATTAGGGTTGGAATGGACCTCAGGAGGTCATCTAGTACAACCCACTGCTCAAAGCAGGACCAACCCCAACTAAATCATCCCAGCCAGGGCTTTGTGAAGTTGGGCTTTAAAAACCTCTAAGGATGGAGATTCCACCACCTCCCTAGGTAACCCATTCCAGTGCTTCACCACATTCCAGTGAAAAAGTTTTTCCTAATATCCAACCTAGACCTCCCTCACTGCAAGTTGAGACCTTTGCTCCTTGTTCTGTCATCTGCCACAATTGAGAAGAGCCTAGCTCCATCCACTTTGGAAGCCCCCTTCAGGTAGTTAAAGGCTGCTATCAAATCCCCCCTCACTCTTCTCTTCTGCAGACTAAACAAACCTACTTCCTCTAGCCTCTCCTCATAAGTATGTGCTCCTGCCCCCTAATCATTTTCATTGCCCTCCACTGGACTCTCCAATTTGTCCACATCCTTCCTGTAGAGAGGGCCCAAAATTGGACACAATACTTCAGATGTGTCCTCACCAGTGCCAAATAGAGGGGAATAATCACTTCCCTCGATCTGCTGTCAATGCTCATATTAATCCAGCCCAATATGCCGTTAGCCTTCTTGGCTACAAGGGCACACTGTTGATTCATATCTAGCTTCTTGTCCACTATAACCCCCAGGTCCTCTTCTGCAGAACTGCTGCTTAGTCAGTCGGTCCCCAGTCTGTAGCAGTGCATGGGATTCTTCCGTTCTAAGTGCAGAACTCTGCACTTATCCTTGTTGAATCTCGTCAGATATTTTTTGGTCCAATCATCCAATTTGTCTAGGTCACTCTGTATTCTATCCCTACCCTCCAGCATATCTACCATTCCCCCCCAGCTTTGTCATCTGCAAGCTTGCTGGAGGTGCAGTCCACTCCATCACCCAGATCATTAATGAAGATGTTGAACCAAAGCCATCCTCAGGACCGACCCCTGGGCACTCTGCTTGATACCAGCTGCCAACGAGACATCAAGCAGTTGATCACTACTCACTGAGCCTGATGATCTAGCCAGCTTTCTATCCACCTTAAAGTCCATTCATCCAACCCATACTTCTTTAACTTACTGGCAAGAATACTGTGGCAGACCATATCAGAAGCTTTGCTAAAATCAAGGTATATCCCTTTCCCCTCATCCACAGAGCCAGTTATCTCATCATAGAAGGCAATCAGATTGGTCATGCATGACTTGCCCTTCGTGAATCCATTCTGACTGTTCCTGATCACTTTCCTCTCCAAGTGCTTCCAAATGGATTCCTTGAGGGACCTGCTCCATGATTTTTCCAGGGCCTGAGGTGAGGCTGACTGGTCTTATAGTTCCCTGGCTCTTCCTCCTTCCCTTTTTTAAAGATGGGCACTATATTTGCCTTTTTCCAATAGTCTGGGACCTCCCCCGATAGCCACAAATTTTCAGAGATAATGGCCAATGGCTTTGGAATCACATCAGCCAACTCCCTCAGCACTCATGCATTGCATCCGGCCCCATGTAGTGCATGTCCAGCTTTTCTAACTAGTCCTGAACCTGTTCTTTTACCACTGAAGGCTGCTCACCTCCTCCCCATACTGTGCTGCCCAGTGCAATAATCTGGGAGCTGACCTTGTCGGTGAAGATGGAGGCAAAAAAAAGCATTGAGCACTTCAGCTTTTTCCACACCTTCTGTTGTCAGTAGGTTGCCTCCCTTATTCAGTAAGGGGCCCACACTTTCCCTGTCTTGGGTTCAGGGAAAATAAGATGAGACAAGATGAGCTGGGATGTCAGGTGGGGTGGCAGAAAGGACCATCTTTTTTCCTCCTTCTTTTAAAGTCTTTTTTTCAGAAACCCCAAAAGGGGGAAAGTAGCCTGTTCATCCTCATTGTTTTGTCCACCAGTTATGCTCAATATCCGACATACCAATTTTGGTTCATTAACTTCTGGCTCCACGTTTTCCTGGTTTTTAACCAGCATAACTTTAACACTGTCATGGCTGGATTGTGGGTGGCCAGACTTAGCAGTCAGAGTCTATGGTCGAAAGTCAGGAGTCAGCTGGATCAGGATATCAGGGGGTCAGAGACAAGCTGGAGTCAGAACCATGAATCAGGAACCACAGTCAGGCTGGCTCAGGATACCAGGAGGACAGTCAGGAGACAAACTGGAGGTCAGAATCCTTAATCGGATGCCAGGAGTCATACAGGGCCAGGATACCAAGCAAGGGGAGCAAGAGCAGGAGGAGGAAGCACAAGGTCCAAGTTCTGGAAAAGAATGGTGCCCAGTTGTTCGGACAGCTTTCTGTTCCTGCTGCTGGCTTAGGTAGGTCCAGCAGGCCAGTCAGCTGCTCTGGGACTCTGCCAATAGGACTACAGGGGTGGAGCCTCAAACTGTGGTCCCAGCTATGCAAGTGTTAGCAGGCTGCCGGTTGGAGAGTGGCTACTCCGATGAGCTCTGCAGACCCAGGTTTGACACCCCTGGTCATGACACACACAGTTCTCGAATCATATTACTAAGCCCTTTTTCTTTGGGCTCATTCAGTTCTTTTGTTTTGGTGTTCTTGCACGTGTAATTATTGACAAGCTTGATGTATTTTCTGTGGTTAATTTCTAAGCAGGCAAAAAGTTATTGTGACATTTTATGAACTTGCAAATACTTCTTACATTTAAGCTTACAATTAGGGTAACATTTTAGGTCTACTAAACACAATAAGTGATGCATGAAACAGCCATGTTTTATTAATCTGAAAAATAACTTTTATAAAAGTGCCTACCTTACTGAATTCTGAGTGGTAGAAGTTGGTATGCAAGGGGAGAAAAATAGGGCATCTGGCAGTAAGTGTGGCTAGTGTAATGGCTGTCATGGAAGAATTATAAGTATTAAGTACATAAAACAGAAGAAATGCCCAAATTCATCAATACTAAGTAAGCACATTAATCCATATACCATTTATAAAATATTACAATACATATGCATATTTTACAGCCATTATCAAACAAATCACATTTTTAAACTATTATAAAATATTAACAATGATGTTTGCCTTAAAAAAGTTTTTTTTCCCCCAGGAGACAGTGGACCAGATTCTGATTTCAGTAATGTCAGTGTAAATGAGGAGTAAATCCACTTTCATTGCTGGAGGTCCTCTGGATTAAACTTGTGTAGCTGAAATCAGAATGTGTAAAAGAATATTAAGAATAAGGAAAGTGTTTATCTTATGCTAGGTCTGAGTTAAGGGTTGACTTTCCTCATAATAATGAAATAGTTCTCAGCTGTTGCATTAGTAGCAACTGGTGATTTTTCTCTACACTGTCCTAATTCTGCCATGCATTCCCTTGGTATTTAGTTATCAGCCAATGGCTAGTATGTCAAAATAAGTACAATGATAAACTAAATTAAGGTATAAATTATTGCAAATTGGCCCAGCTTGACAGTTTAGTTTCGTTTAGTCAGAACAAAATACTGTATATGTTATAGCAGATTTAAGTAATTTCATGTCTTCATCAGATCTTCGCAGCTCCTCCAGTCCCAATTCTAATGCGCATACAAGAATCCGACCCATCTTTATTATTATATGAACATACCATTTCAAACTCCTATAACCCAATTTTATGGAAATATCTGTAAAACTGCTTACAGGATATTGATGCTCCTCAAACTGGAAAGCTGGTGCAAAACACCTCTTTGAAGACTATCACCCACTTTCTCTGCACAGTCACTGGCAAATGATATGTTCAACCTGGAATATACTCAGCTGTCAGTGGATGAAAAACTTCCTGGCAGCTATTGAAAAGAAAAACAGAATCTTGCATGCTACTTTGATTCAGTCCTGAGTTCACTGCTTTCTGCTTACCACCTCTGGGTATTAAGAAGTTTGAGGACAACCATCTTTACATAATCTCTAGATTTTATACTGTTCAAGTAGGGATGAATATTTCAGAGGTTCCCATCTGTCAGAATTGTGTTTAAGCAATGCATACATGGATTTGCAACCTTCTTACTACATAATGATGGCAAGAATTCATCATTTTTTATCCCACCATTTCCTGTTTAAGAAGACTTACTGTCAATAACTCTTTCCAAACAGGACAAGATTCAAACCACCTCTTACAGTCTGCAACTAGGATGTGCTTTTGGGTTATTAAATGTTGAGACAATCTATCTTTTGGAGACTGGATATCCGTCCCCTCAACACCCCAAAAAAATTCAATGAAATTAACGCTCTCTAGAAAATGTCAGCATTTTAAGGATTAAATATCATGGGCACAGATTTTTTTTTTCCATCCATACAGTATCTGCAAAAACACACATTTTAATCTGATAATTGTGTTGAACTTTACTCATTAGCTATAAAAAGGCTTAGTTAGAGTTGAACATTTCAGTTGCTGGGGCCGCTGCAGTCTTCCTTGCCTTGACTTCAGCTCATACAACAAAGTTGCTCCTCTTAGGCTCCTTGAAGAAGAACCACTGTCACAGACTACATTGGCTTCTTCTCACACTGCATACTGATTTTAGGGTACTTATACTTTTTTTTTTTTTGACTGTTTATCTGGATTACTCCTCTGTCTGATTTGACCTCAAAACTTTCTTGTCAGCTTTTCAAAACAAAATGAAATCTAATGTGAAATTGTCTACTAATAGGGGCACAGGTTTTTCTAATTTCCTGCTAAATTTGGGGACACACACACTGAGATATGCTTTAAAAAGTAACGGCATGGTCCAGTATGGCCAAAAATGTAACTTTAAGAGAGGAGGTGCTTAAAGCAATGTTTCCATGAATATTTTTAAATATTACTGGAAGCTATTTCAGCAAATGTTTGCCACACAGCTGTAACAGCACTGTTGTAATGCATGAAAACCAAAAGTTGAATTGATTGGAAATTTAATAAAAACTGTAAGTGAAACTGACTTACGATAGTTCCTTTATTTATATAAAAAATGCATAAAGAAAACAAATAGATTATCTGTCACATAAGTAACTTTTTAATTACTTTAAATGGAAAGATTCCATTTAAAATATATCTCTGTGGCTTCCATTATACGGAACACTCTACAATCTTTAAAACAGTTTTTCATTGCAAGAGGCCATAAAAATAAAATTGAATTAAATTGTATCCATACGCTTTCTGCAGAAAATGCAGGGCCAGATCCTCAGCCTAGCCCCATTAACTTAAATCGAACTCTGCCAATTTACAATTTGGAGCAAGTTGTCTAAGCTACATGACAGTTGTAACTATATCTCCTCATTTTAAGTGTAGTAGACTTCTGTACTTCCCTCCTCCCCCGCCCCCCCCCATGCCTTTCAATATTCATTAGAATATTTACAATTTTGCTTCATGCCTGATTAATGTTTTATGATATTTCATCTAAGTGTGTGTGCAATAAAATTGCACCCTCCTGCCTCATTCCATTAACTTCCCCACAACTCTACTCTTAGGGGCAGAAAGACTCAGTTTGGTTGGCTGCGACCCGGCCTGTGCTGATGAGGCTTGTGGGGTAGGACTTAGTGCTGATTAGAGACCAGGTTTTTTTTGTATTGCAAACAATTGTTGACAGGGGAGGAAATTTGAGCTAGTTGACACTTAAATTTACAGCAGCACAGCTGTACTGATACAACTGTGCTGCTGTAAAAGCACTTGTGTAGCTGCATTAAGTCAACAGGAGAGAGCTAAATGAGCGGCGGTAGGTATGTCGGCAGGAGGGCATCTCCCACCCACAGCACTGTCCACACTAGCGCTAATGCCAGCAAAACTTCTGTCACTCGGGGGGGGGGAGGTATTTTTCACACCCCTGAGTGACAGAAGTTTTGCCAGTGTAAGTGCTAATGTAGACAAGGCCTGAGTGTGCAGCTTTGAGGCATATGGGCCTTTGGATAGGTGATGGGAGCAAGCAGGAGTATGAGGGTTTGCTAATCTTGCTTAATGATCTCTGTAATTGGCCCTTGAAGTACCCAGCTGTAGCCTTTGCATTACCATCATAGGGTGGCTGAGGAAGTTGATTGTTCTGGCAGAAGGTCCAGGGAAGGGTTGGTGATAGGCATCAAGAAACCCATTCCTGGTGGGTAGAGAGAGAGAGATGTAGATTAACCTTTTCAGGACAAGGATTGTCTCGTCTTCTCTTTGGAAATTGCCTAGCTCATTTTGAATACTTGTGCAGCAAGTGGAAGTGAGTGTATATAAACATGAACATTAGCTGAAATACACTAGCAAAGGTTATCTGTTCTCCTCCCTTGGGCATAAGTTGACTTGCTTGAAGAGGTCAGGAAGGCATGTATCTGTCTTTCTCGTCTCACCTGCCTTGCTATGGTGTAAACTTGCACGGTTAGCCAGATGTGCTAGGTTTTTGGCTTCTTTTGAAGCAGGATACCAGACTTGATTAGTTAATGGTTTGCCCTGGGTTAGCCAGCTTCTATGAATTTTTCTTCACAATAATTTTGATTGTCTTCAGCAAACCCTTTCAGTGACTTCATCCTATGTAAGAGAGAAACAGATTAATGCACTCTCTGAATGTGGTTTTATTACTCACTGCCTTAGGGCCAAATTGTAACCTAATTTACATTCCAAGCAAACCCCATGGAGTCGATGGATTTGCACAGCATTTAAATCAGGACAGAATCTGGCCCTATTCATATTGGAATAGCTTGTGCTGATGCATATTCCATAACTCTGTGTGTGTGTGTGTGTGTGTGTGTGTGTGTGTGTGTGTGTGTGTGTGTGTGTGTGTGTGTGTGTGTGTGTATTTCTAAGCCTTGTTTGCCCTCTTTATACTCCTGTCAAACGTTGTGCATATTTTTTTCAGTTTATTATTGATGATCATCCCTAAGTTTTTCCCATCCTGATTAGTATTCAGTATCCTGCTTCCCTATTGGCTGCAGCCTTTGGTTCTTTGGTTCTTAGTCGTATCCTTATTTTAAAATACACGGCAGGGATCATGTCCTCTTATGTTCGTACAGCACCCAGCACAAGGGGGCCCTCATCTTGTCTGAGTTTCTGGGTACTGCTGTAATATAAATAATCATTTGACCTGTGTGAGCCAGTATCACTGTGAAATTATCTTCCCAGTCAGCTCATTGATTCTTTTACATATATGTACAGGAAAAACGAAAATAATCCTATATGGCCCTTCTGCCACTTCACTGTTTCTTTCCAGCCAAAACTGCTTTGGCCCTCTCTAATTCTTGTCCCTATAGCCAGATCAGAATATGGTTCTCCTTAAGCCATGTTTTCTGATTGTGAAGTTGCAAATCAATTTGTTGCACATGAGTATCATATCCTGAAATCCAGATAAATCATATTCACTGTTTTATCTTTATCTACCAATTCAGCAATGTACTTTGAGAATTCAAACAAATTTGCGAAGCTTAATCTTTCTTTGAATTCCTGGCGGCTACCTTCATAAATAATGCATTTCAAAATGTTTTCCCTTATCAGTGTGTCCAATATCTTCTTCACAACAAATGTCAGACTTGCAGCTCTGTTGATCTCTGTATCTTTTGTTCCTTTCTCATAAGAAATGTCAGCTATCGTCCAGTCCACTCCTTAGTGAATAATCACAGATCATCTCCAAATGTTGTAATAGTTCCCTTGCTGCTTTTCTTAAGCAGCTTCTGTTAAAAGGGGCTTTTGACTGTTATTTTGAATGTCTGCAGTAAGGAAGTAACTTCATACATTTATAAGACTTTTCTTAACCTCTGTTGAAGAAAACTTGTGCTTCATTTAATAGCGCCTTAGTTTCTCATACAAACAATTCTGGCTGTTAGTACAGTACTAGCAGCAAAGTTAGAAGCAGAGAAACATTTATGTAACCAAAGTTTACAAACTGTTTTGGGATTGAATAAGTGTACAGATTAAGACTCTTCCCCAGGGTGAAGAATTAATTTACATAAAGGATAAACTAGAAATGAAATATTAAGCATACTATAAAATTTAGAATTTTGCATTTGTCACGATCTTGCAAATGTGGTGCAGTCCTGCCCAGTCTGACATCAATAAATATAGGGCACACCAAACACCTTCTGACAAATAGCCACCACAAGAATGCATAGATTCTTTTTTTCATCTTTGGGGGCAGTTGAGTTTTCAAGAACTCATTGGTCCATTGCAGTGTGTCCCATCCATCTAACAGTCCCATTTCTCTCTGGAAATTCTAATGCCTGTAAAAAGAGGAAGCAGAGTGAATTCTGAAGCCAGCACATTCCCAAGGCAATTGCCATGTCATGTAGTAATTTGCTTATCAAATGAGGGTGCCAAAGTCACTGCTTACATGTAGGGAAATAAGGTGCAAAATAAAAAGGCCAGTCTGGTGAGACTGAGCCCAGAGAGAAAACTTGGAGGGAGGTACAGGCTTTATTCTGCTACCTCCAAACAGGATTACCCTCAACACAATCAGAAGAAGAATGAAGCTGTCACTGCATCTCCCCTCGGCATGGTAGAAAAATATACATATTTTGGAGAACTTAACTAGTTCCAGGTTAGCTGCTGAAGATATCATTGACCAATCTAACCTAAAAATGTAACGATACAGTATATGCATACAGTGATTTTAGCTTTTTTCAGAATCTAGCCTAGCATTTCCCTTCTGAGTGCCAGAAGCTGTTGTACCTTGGAGAGGTTTTGGGGGGGGAATTGGAAGGGTGGGCTCCCTCTTGTACCTGAAAATCAGTGTTACCAAATGGAGAATCACTTTCTATATGTTAGGAAACCAGGAAGATGAATCAAAGGTTTCCCCATCCTTCAGAAAATGGAGAGATGCATGAAATGTTATTTTCTGGAGTGAGTCACAAAGTAATGTCTCAAACCTTTTGATTCTGTCTTGTGCTTTGTTTCTAAGCCAGACGGCTCTGTCTCAGTTGACTGACTTGGCATTGTAGTTGAAAAGCATTATTCATATTACTGTATTTACTATCTCATTAATTTTAATTTTTCCAGAGATTTTCCCTATTCAGAAGTCATTAGGGTTAAAACTCATGCTG
This sequence comes from Emydura macquarii macquarii, assembly GCF_026122565.2. NCBI lineage: Eukaryota > Metazoa > Chordata > Testudines > Chelidae > Emydura > Emydura macquarii. Next base: position 77,328,003 of record NW_027131390.1, read on the forward strand.
TGTGGAGAATTTCAACTAACCAGCCACAATATTCTATGACACTAGAAGAATAAAACTACAATTTGAGACTGATAAAAGTGCAGCTAGGCAAAGTTTTTATAATCGTGGAGAATGCCATTTTCTTTTTTATTGTGTTGTCTGTAACTTGAATTAGATGGTTTAGGTGAGGTGTTTGTTTGATTGGTTTTTTTTTAACAAAACTCAGATCTCATTTATCAGCTTGAAGCCTTGTATCGAAGATGGTAATTTGTATCTGCATCCTAAATAAATTTATACACTTACATGGAGATGCAAAGCTTTTGTTTAGTTTTACTTATTACATCTGTCGTGAATTAGAGCAGTCCATGTTGTGTTTGCATACATGCTGTTCTTGACCTTTTTATCCTGCAGTGGTTGTGGAGTTTGTAGTAACAATCAGGTTGACAGAGTGGCATAGCCATTTGTCACTAAGCAAATGTATCTAGAATGAATTGTGGTCCGCAAACCAATTATATTTCACTTAGCAACCCAAAGGGACCTGAAAAACACCTCATTCACTGCTGTAAACAACAAAAAGCCTACTGTACTAAAAAACTGCTGTTAACATTTGGAGAGAGTTTTGATTTTGAGAAATATCATCAGGTACTCTTCTCTTTTTTTTCCAGGTTATTGCTGGCACAGATTTTTCTCTTTACTTAATTTTATTTATCTTCCTTCTACCTTTTACTCACATTTACACTCTCTAACCTTACGGAAACATGACCATAACACCTGAAGGATATGAGAAGCCAAAATGAAGTAGAGATACTGCAGCAAAGCAGGGTGCTGTGGGATCTAGGAATTCCCACCAGGAATTTCAGATTGGCAGTCAAACTAATATAATCTGGACATGCAAAATAGTGCTTATCCAAGAACTTTAAAACACTTTACACAAACCTCATATCACCCCAGTGAGGCAAAATTATAACAGTCTTACAGATGAAGTCAACTGAAACACAAACAGGTGTATGTTTTCCTTAACTCCCACTTCTTCAAATATCTCAACTTTAACTACTGGAGAAAGTTCACTCAGAGCTGGGTCACTCCTCAACACCACTAATCTCTCTGGAAACTTTTAATACTGCAAGAAATAAATGAGAGCAGTGCTGCTTATCTTGGTATAGAATTCACCAATGCACTGGTAAAAGAAAGTAGACTTTGCACCCATTGACTTGCAAGTCTATTGACTTGCAATAGAAATACTGGAGTTGAGTGTTTTATTATTTCTCCCTCAAATTTGGATGAAGATAGTTTAATTTATTTTGTTGTTGAGTTTAGTTTTGGATTGTTTGTTTTTGTTTATTTTGTCTGCTCACTTCCCCCAAGAAGTTAAACATAGGTCATTATTTGCATAGCATTTCTTAGATGGTCAGTGAAATTTTCACTCAACCACATTCTTTTGGTTTTTCCAACTGAGGGTGCTAAATCAGTAGATGGACTCATCTCTTCATCAATAAAACCAAGGTAGCAGTACCACTTACATTTTAAGTGCAATATTTTATATCTGCTTTGCTGCGTCTCGGTATTATGTAGAAGACATTGAATGATTTTATATTGGCTATGTTGTATGACGTGGTTATGTCACACCATAAATATAGAATTGTATCTGTCATCGTTAAGGAGACCATCAATAAGTGACTTAGGCCATCTTCCTGAATGAATATGACAAGCTTGCTTTAATCATTCCAAAACCATCTAAGAGTCCACATCTCTGGAGCACGTGGTTCTGCTTTTTTTTTTTTTTTTTTGGTCATTTAACTAAAACAAGATTTTTGAAGGGAAATAATCTGGACTAAACACCCAAAACAGTCACCAGCAGATCATTGGCTGGTGCTATTAGTTATGTGGCTGTCTCCATCATGCCCAAAGAATGCTAGGAGCTTTCTGGGCTCTCCCCCACACACTTCCCCCACCCCCAAAAGCCCCTGCCAGCAGATTAAGCCAGGATCTTCAAATTTGGATGCTTAAAGTTAGGCACATAGATTTCATCTTAAGAATCCAAACAGCTGGCTTGACTTTCAGAGCTCCTGCTGCTCCCAACGAAGAAAATAGGACCATGGTGCTCAATACCTCTACAAATCAAGCCACATCTATTTAGCTTTCTAAATATGGATGTAGGTGGCCAACTCTGAGTTGGCCTTACAATCTAGAAAAGTGCAATGTGCAAACATAGCAAATGTGAATGAAAAACAAGCTGTTTGGTAGGAGAAAGGAGGGCAAGGTTTCAGTAAGATTGTACAGTTGCTTAGGTAGTTACGCATGCCTCTTTCACTTTAATTGATGCACATCACTCCTTGTGCACATCAGAGAAGAAGTGAGTCTCCAAGAGGGATCTGAATGGGTGGTGGCTTAATGGACCAAAACTGATGACATCATGGGGGAATATTCATTTTTATTCTCTGGTGTATCTCTAGCCAGAAATGCAAACCATGCAGAATACGAATGGTCATTGCTGAAGCATTAGTTTTACTTCTTAAAACAAACCAACAAAACCCAGCCAAACAATTCAACAATCCACAGTACAGGAAATAGAAAAAACACATATTATTGGTATCTGGAATGCAAAAGGAATACCTTGGGCAAAATTTAAATGCTGCCTTTCAGAGGTGAGCTAACCTTTATGTAAACATTAGCTCTATTGTTATGGAATTTTAACAGGTCTGCTGTTTTTATTCTGAAGAAAGTGCCTCAAAACATCTGTTGTGATTCCCATAAATCCCCCTAATCTTCTTGTTGATGAAATGTCTCATACTGTAGTCATAGCACATCAAGGAAGTGCAGCAAAAAGTAAAAACTAACGGTTCATTAACACATTTAAGAGTATTTGGACAATGTCAACTTCCTGCAGTAAACTTCCAGGCATATTGAACATCTGGTGTTAAAAATGTAGGTGCACAAATAAAACTGGTTTGTATGATCCTTTAACCTCCATTTTTAATAACATTGCCTTTGAAATAAATTATCTAGAATAATATGTAATTGGTTAATACAGGCATTTTTAGCATTTTTTAAATAGGAAAGTAAAAATGATTGGAAAATATAAACATAGCAGTTAGGATAAGCAATCAGTTGAGTGTCACCTTTGCCATTTTTGCTTTGAGATGATTAAAAGAATTTGGTGTTTTAAGGGTCCCTGAGATTCAGGATTGACAGCTGGAAACCATGGTTTTTAAGATGATCATTGAAATAGCTAAGAACTCAGTGCTGATTTCTACTACGCGACATTGCATTACAACATATATCAATAAAGGGCTGTTGTGCATTTCAGCGCCGAGCAGCAGCTGTGTCTTGGAGGGCAGATTGAAGTCCTTCATTTTATTGGGATAGCAGGAACAGAATGGAAATAATCTGCAACAAGTCAGCAAATAGTATTAACTAGAAGTCAACTGTCCTTGATGAAGAGATGTAAAATTGAAACTGAACATTTAAATCAAGAGATCCATTTACTTCAGTGAAGCCAATTGACACTAGCTGAGAATCTACCCCTTTTTAAATAAAATATTCTATTGGAGTTCACATAAGTCACAAGCACTGCCTGAAATACATGGTACCATGATGAAGCATAATAGTGTTACACAGATCTGTCCTGGTTTCAGGAGATGGGAGTCAAAATGCCTCATATTATATATTTACTTGTTCTAAGTATTATTCTCATTAACAACTTGTGTTTTAAATGTACACTATATTTTGATTGGGTAGAATGTGGACTGTAGAGGTTTTAATAAAATTGATCTGTGGGCTAAAGTAGTGAGTTGTCTGATTAAAACAGAAGCTGTAGATGACTAGATAAAAAAATTTCAATAGAATATTAAATAGGAAAAACACTTTAATTTGAAATGGATTAATCCAGTTGTACAAGCAAACTTATCACTTTCTCAAAAGTTTACCTTACAGAATTCTTTAGTGTTTGGCCTTAAAGTTTCAAACACCCTTTCTACTACTTATAGCTTCCTTTTCTAGCTAAAGGGTCAAGTTATGCCCCAGATATCTGCATACAACCACTTCCAAAGATTATGGTAATGATGAGCACATACCTTAAGGTAGAGATGAAGCCCAAAATTTTTTCATGTTTAGCATGGTTGCTTGGAAGCTAAACTGTCTAAATTGTCTATATCTTTTTAATAAGTTACCAAATTGAATAACTATAGTTCCTTATATTGGACCAAATTCCATCCTGGGATGTATAGTAAATTCTACTGGACCAATGCATATTTACTCCAGGGAGGAATTTGGACCATGGTGACAACCAATAGTAGTTAGATTCCTATTTTCTCAGTCAGTCCTGTGTATGGTACATTTTTAATATATACCTAATGGCATGGGAACCAGGGGTTTTAAGAAGTGTCAACATGAAAACCAATACATTGTAGTGTGCTTTCTGCCTTTTTATAAAATCAACAGAAAGGAAGTGTGTAGAGAAAAACGTTGCTTCAACAAAACATTTGATTTCTTGGTTCTCCATCTTGCTGCACTATAATCTGTCCAATGTATTCAGAATTCTCCACTACTTGACTACCCTTTTTGTGCTCTGCTGAGGAGTGCATATTGACTCTACTGCTCTGCTGAGAGCAGAGCCTGTCTCTCATGATGGTGTCCTAGCAATGGTACTCATGCTCATAAGTCAGCATTGAACAGAGGCTTACAGTGATTCATTCTGAACTAGCTAGTGCAGAATCCTGTACTGGGCAAAGTTGTGTATAGCAGGTTTAACAAACCAATGAACTGGAAAACCGTCAAATGTGTATCTGCCAAGATTAACATGGGAAATAACATCAAAAATAGATTGATTAATAGACAAGTCAGGTACTTTCCTTGAAAATGGATTTACTGTTTTTCTTTCTTATTTTTTAAGAAGGCAGAAATAGTTCTAATACCACTTCTGTTGATAGCATGCAACTCTTTGAGTTTCTAATCCTTGTCATGAGGTTGAAAACATTGGTGACGGTATTTGATTTCAGTTTGTTGATTTATTTAAATTAGTTGTTTTAGGTCACACAAAGTCATTTATCTTTCCTGGTGCTCCCAGACACTGTATATGCGTTCTGAGTATTTTTTTTCCCCCTTCTGCTTCAGGAACGAAACTTGCCAGAGTATTTGAATTGGTCATGCTGGCTAGTCAGTTTCCTTGCACCCTCTGAATGCCTGTAATCTTCCAGGATAGATACGCCATTGCACTCGATATGTAGTCTAACACAGCAGATGCAGTTATCATAGAGAGATTGAGATCTAGCCTTGAGCTATTAAAAGGCCCAATGAATGGAAAAACACAGCATTATCTCCACAAACATTCACCTCTTCCCCTCTCCATTTTCCTTTGATTGTATGCTATGATGTACATTGTATATTCTAGACTTATATGCTGCTCTGTTAGTAACTATAGCATTTTGTGTAGCCCAAGAGTAAGTTAGTCATTTAAGTGGTAATTTACAAATGTGTAAGCGCTAATGGACTTGCTCTAATACTCCAGTCTGAAACAGCCCCTTGAAAGCTGAACTGTATTTAATGCTATTTTCTAAGTACATCACTTTTTATACTTTGTTTTACAGTTGCTGCTAATTTACAGAAGATAGTAGATGATCCTAAGGCCTTGAAAACAGTGACTTTTAAATTGGTAAGTAAAAGGTTCTTGGTGGCAAAATAATACACAAAATAATTACTAATATTTGAAGCGAACTTTTTTTAGCTCTGTTATTGGCTGTTCTTCTGTACTGAACAGTAACATTTTTAAACAGTTTAGAAAATCATACAACTAACAGGAAAATAGAAATTTCTGTTCAGCAACCCTCTCTTCAGCTGAAAAAGCATTGCAGCAAACCACAGTTTGGAATGCTATGATCTGATAATGCCTGTACAATACATTCCATAGCTGTCCTGGGTGTTCCACAGTTGCTGGTGGCACTAGCTTGTTGGAAAGCATTGGACAAAGTTTTTACCTTGGTCCAGTTGAACCAGTGCAATGCTTGAGGCATCTGATCTACACTGTGAGAAAGCCATCGAAGTCCATTCTCTAAATACATTCCTCAATGCAATGCTTTGAGTTTGGAAACTACCTGGAAGTCCCTGCAGAGGTCCCAGAATGCATTGGTATAACCGTGGCTTTAAGGCAAGTTGTGTATGGATGTGTCAATGTGGTTGTTCGTTAAAAACAAAGTTGTGTGGCTAAACCATGCTACTGGGAGGGAAAACAAGAGAAACAACAAGAGAAGCAATGGCTTCCTCACTGAGTATAGGAGTGAGGACTCAGTGGAGGACCCCCTGTTACGGTATTACACTATTGGTACACTTTAAGTAAAACAAGTTGGGTATCTTGGTGCAAACAACCATTTTACTGTCCTCTGGCAATGTATCTGAACCACGTACATGAATTAAAATGAATTCAAAGCTACATTCTCCTACTAAAGCTTTCCTGTGGAGCCAAGTACTCTTAGCTGTAGGGGGGAGAGAGCACATTGAAAAAGGTGAATATATCAAATTTAATGTGACTGGAAGCTATTGTAGAGCTGCTCAAGTGAAAGTCTAATGAACAAGAAGTAAAACTAACTCCAACCATCAAATCACAATAATGGGCTCTAATGGACAGGCATATTTTAATGGCATACTCACACCAGTAAATAATGAATGTAGTCTCTGGTGTGCCTGTGAAAGAGTGGTGATGGGAATGGCATTCAGGTCACTCAAAATAAACATGAAGTCAAGATGTAGCAAATAGTTGTCATAGCAATGACACGTACTCCAGGTTTTATCTCATTTACTGCTATTTTGCTGTTTTTAATAAATGTTGGTAAAAGTTGACCGAAACGATCATCTTAGATATAAAAATCTATAGATGCCTGAAGTCCCTGTCAAAACAATACAAGATGTATTAATATAACTTTACTCTTACATTGAGAAGACTTAGCTCAGCATTGCCTGCGTTGATGTTTTATATTTGTTGAATTTTTCCAAAATTAAGTACAAAAATTTGTATAGCCAAAACTATTGAATGATTAGCTATGTAAATACTATTGCTACCAATTAACTTTCTAGCTTTTAGTACTCCTACCTGAGAGTGACTGTGCTGTATATGAAACGATAGAATAAATGTCTCTTAGGCAAGAGAGCCTCCAGAGAGGTTGCTTTGTTTATAAAATAGGCTGATTCATGATGGGTTATAGCCTAGACTAGATTTTTAGAGAGAAGACCTAATAGATCACCTGGTCCATCCACTTGCCAGTGTGGGATTGTTCCCTCTGTCATTTTAAAATTACTTTGTCTGCTTTTAATGACTTCATCAATGGGGCTTTCACCCCTTCTCTTGTGAGACTGTTCCATAGAACCAACTATTCAGGAAAAAGTCTTAACTTAAGGTTTAAAACTTCCCTTTGCTTGATTTGATACCATAAATTCCTGTCCTAAACTATTTCTCTGTTTCTGTTGCATTAACCCTCTAAATATAGTCTGTTATTATCTTTCCCCTTTATTATTTAGTCAGGCTAGATGCATAGTATTCAATTAATTCAATTGTTCATCATAAACCAGTCCTCTTGATACGTTTTCTTTCATTTCTCTGACATCCCTTCAGTTTCTCTGCTATGTTTCTGGTACTGAGGTGCACACAGTGACATGCGATATTCCAAATGCCTGTAAGGGAACGTGTATCACTCTCCTGATCTATGAAGAGAGGCCTTTTTGTTTATAGTCCAAAATGGGTTTGGTTCTCTTTGGGTAGGGAAGGTGTCAGATCATAATTAAATCTAATTTTCTGTGCACAATCAACCTAAATCTCTTTCAGCATTATCCATTTCTAAAGTGGAGTTCTATCTCCTGTTGACATCAGTGGTCGTTGGATTGGACCCTGAGTGTTATCTGAGGGAATATCAGTATTTGGATAGCTCTACCGCAGATGTTCTTCGTTAGGTAGCAATTTCCGAGAGTGAATCTAATTCCTATTGTGATTTCTAAACTCCCTTGGTTTCTGTTGTGTTTTCCTATCCTCTGATATTTGTAATATCTCCCAACTTAGTATTATCTTTAAGTATATTTCATATCTGATCTTATTCCTTCTGCTCCTGTCGTGTAACAGATGCTAAATAAAATAGTGCCAAAAATTGAACTTTTTAATCCACTACACTTTTTTCTCTCTTTTTCATTAATTTTTAGACAGGGTTTCACTCCATTTGACAGCATTTCTATAAACTCAGTTAAAATTCATTTTGCATGTACATATTTCGTGGGAAGCCGAAGTCTAAAAGTATCTAATATGTATCCTCTGTCCACTGGCTTTGTAAATGTGATTGAAAACCCATGCAAGTTAGTCTGGTATTATTTATCATTACTCATGGACCATGTGTCTGTTACTTTCTGGTTGTTTACAGATTGTTTTCATTCATATTTAGGCTGCTTTTTAAGCAGCAAGTATCTTCTGCTTGTAGAAAACTTTGTATCTAAATTCTTAGATATTGTATATTTAATCAACTTCCAGGTCTTTAATACATTTTGCTTACCCATTTGATGATGATGCAAAATGTTTTATACAAAGCAAACAGGGATGAAATGCTAATTGTGCTTGTTTAATCCTCTGTTAACGTCATAATGCAGAATTTGTGATATTTGTGGCAGCCTAAGCATGAGGATGAGAGTGAGGATGGAAGGTGATGTGAAAGATGTGGTGTTTGGGGTGTGAAATAGGGTGACCAGATGTCTGGATTTTATAGGGACTGTCCCGATATTCGGGGCTTTGTCTTATATAGGTGCCTACTACCCCTCACCCACTCTCCCGATTTTTCACACTTGCTATCTGGTCGCCCTAGTGTGAAATTCAGTTTGTGAATCTGTGGCAATAGGCTGCTGCAGTTAACTCTGAATTATGATTTCACTTGCAAGATCAAGAACTGGGAAGCAAACTGTTCTAATTCAGATACAAATATTCATGGTAATAGCTAGGGAAACACAGAAATGCTGTGCAATATAATTTGCATTTATGTAGGGTTTTTTCTAAATTTACCTTAGAGTAACACACTTTAATGAGATAACGGATTTGGTTGGTTCTTGAAAAGTAACTTGCAACTAATTGGAGCCTTTCCAAACTGTTTCAATATAGATGATAGTATTTACACTTTTTATTGAATGTTCATGCCTAACGTTGAACACTGAGCAGATTTCAGTACTAGCCAGAATTAATCTTATTTTAACCCATGACTGCCTTATCTTTTAGTGACATTGTAAAAATAGACAATTTTTTTTATTTTTATATCTATCTTATTTACAATATCTTTAGATTGCTTAAAAACAGACTATCCTTACTCCTGGACAAGTCCTTTCAATTGAATCATATATCTAGTGGATAAGGGTGAGAGTGAGGTTGGTAGATGATAGGAAAAATATGTGGTTCGGGGTGTGAAATTCAAACTCCATCGAGCCACTACAAGTTCAGTACCCCTTGTCAGAGGAAATCTTCCTGCAGAAATCAGTGGAGCTGTGTGAAGCTTTTAACATAGGGCATCAGTGATATCTATGGCCTACTCAATAAGGAGGGAGAAGACAAGGCCTCACCCTACATTTCTGTAATAGAAGTAAAATTATGCTTTCTGACTCCCAAACAAAAACGGAAGAGGAGAAACTGCTGAAATACTTTTGCTTTATCGAGCCATTAAGAATTAACAATTCAGCATGGCTCTTGCAAGCATCAGATTAGTCTTCCTTGTCAGTGGTGAAAAACAATTCGTGAAAACTGTCAACGATGTTGCGTGCACTTGACGTACATGTTCTGTGGGTCTTTTCTTACCGTTACAAATATACATACTAACGTGTAATAAAGGGTTCAGCTGTAATAAATACATAAAAGGATTTCATCAGGGGAGACTAAGAGTTGTGACAGTTTAATGGGAGATATGCCAAGAAGAGTCAAAGGTATCTTTCATGTGTTATTTACCACTACCACCATTCACCAAACTACTTTATTTCTTGTACTCAGATGTATGCACCAAAAAGGTATCCAGTTTCTACCAACCTGATGAGGACCTTGCAAAAGTGTAGTCTCCACTCAGCTACAGTATCCAATTTTGTATTTAAAAACAACAAATATTTAGACTCAGCAAATTGCACTTGTTAAAAGTATTTTTGAAGCCACAGTTCATTCCTAGACAATCTGACTTGTATTTTGACTATTATTTGAAATGTGAAAATCATTTACCCTTTAAATGCATATATTACATTGTACCAATAGCATTCTGCAAAGCACATTAATAAAGAAGTACCTTGGAATGCTAGTACTAGATTGTAGAGTATGTCAAAGGGAGAGACTCCGTAGTAGTTTTACAAGTAATAGCACTGACACACACACACACAAATTTCTTTATTCTCATTTTAAAAATTCATGGCCAAATATTCTAAAACAGACTTGAAATCAGTGATTGTAATTTTCTGGCATGCAATTTTTGTGTATGCAGCAGACTGTATTACTCAAATCAGATAGCTACTGTGCATCTAGCTATCTCTGTTTCTTATATAAAATTGGTATGTACACATTTAGAAGGCTTGGGCCCCTCTGGAAAAATCATTTGTTTTAACATTTTTTAAAAGTGACAGTTCTGGATGACTGCAAACTATATTCTGGAAGCATGGCCCCAATATTTGTTTTTCACAATGTTTTTTAATTAGCCATATTGATTTAAACATTTTGTACCTTTATATAAGTGTGCAGTTTACGGGCTGTGATAGAGAATATTCTTAAACTGAATAAATCATTTTGTTTCTAGTGTGGCAGTACAGGGAAGTGTTTATTGAATGGCTGTCAAATAATCCTTTTTAACATATTATAATGAATGTCTGTTTTTCTTCTTCCAGGCTTCTGGCTGTGATGGCACTGAGATCCCTGATGAGGTGAAACTGATTGGGTTTGCTCAGTTAAGTGTCAGCTGATGTCTATCCCTTGACCCCCAGCAGAATTGTGAGTTTATGAAGAGGCCAGCTTAGATGCGAAGAAAATTTAAAGCACCATACACTGAGTTCTGCTTCATTCTCTAGCAGTTCACAAAGTCAGAAGAAGCAAAGCCCTCAGCTACACCGCTGCTGCTAACAGTCAAAATGCTACTAAATGTCTCTTATCAATTTGGATTTCCCCCATGTGAAAAGTATATGGAAATGCACTCAGGTGGCTGTATTTATTGGTTACAAAAGGAATTTTCTATCAAATTTATTTCAGCTTCATAAAATTTCAGTGATACTATTTTAATTGTACTTCTGATTGACAATACTGTCTCTCTTCTGTTATATTTAGAAATTAACATACTTATACAAGATAAAATTAATTAGCCAAACTTGAATTCTAGTTTTAAAACTGACTGTGAATTTTATTTTTCATATATTTATGCATTATACATCCTAGCTATAAGAAAATGATTGATCTGATTATGTGCTACTTGCAGTTAATCTCATGTTAAAACAAAAAAGTTTCAGGTAAATCTTTGAAGTATTTGTAACTTCTGGTTTTTGAAATGACTTAATTAGAAGTTTAGGAAGTTTTGTTGGTTTGTGTGTCTAAAAAACCAATCCACAATCTGATTGTTAAGGGTGTGGGAGGTGCCTTGCAGACATTGATGTTTTAAGAATGTGCCTGAGGCTGCTTAAATCTAGAATAGTCTCAGTTCTAGAAGCACCATATATATTTATCTGAGATAAAAGAGGATGTATTGTAGCAAAGACTTTAGACAAGTTTGGCCTAAACTATGCTTCGCTGAGGAGTCTACAAGTGAGAATTATTATAAAATATTGCCATTAAGCTAGACTGCTTACTGTGCCCATCTCTGATTTGGCTTATCCTTAAAGCGATAGAAATTGTGTAAAGGTGATAAAACTTGAACAGAATCTGAGCTTTACTTGAAATTCTGCAAAATACCAAGGTGGAGTGAAAATAATAGAAAGGGGTTTGTGCAATGACTAAAAGGTAAAATTATGATGTTACAAACAGAAAACACTTCTGACTCAAGTAGTCTTATGCTTAACCTGTGACATAGCTATTATGGAGCTAGTAAACTTTAGAAAGATTCTGAAATTTGGAGTATATGTTCAAGGAGGTATATTCCTTGGATGTTACCATTTAAACTACTTCCTAGCTAAATCTAGATAAATGGCAGCTCTTTAATGTACTGAAAATGGCAAATATATATTATTAAGAAAAGTTATTTATAATGCCTTGTCATAATTGTTGGGGTGTTCTAGAGCCAATTGCATACAACTCAGTGTAATTTCATTCCATTTTATTGTTTACATGATTATTCAAAGATGACTGCAAAGGTAAAAGGAAAATAAAAGTATTGCACAAATAGGCTGTGTAATGAGTTTCTTTAATCTGTGTATTTTGTGCATTACACTTGTAATATGGCAAATAACACACTTGTGAGATCACCTACAGTTACCAACACTTGTTTTCTTTAGTTGGCTTATAGAAAAATACCACCTGGAAAGGAACCTGGTTCACAAAGGTCAGAAGAAGAAATGGAAAAAAAACCTATTATATTTTCCTTTCCATCTGCCTGCAATGGAATATTGTTCCCTAATGCTCACTGTCCAGTGCTTTGTCTAATCTAATGTTGGAAGCCTCAACATGTGAGACTTTTACTACTTGCTTTTGAGAGATTATTCCTATTTCAAGTGCCCTTTCTTAACTTTACCCATTACTCTTAATAGTACCCACTTACATCTCCTAAATAAGTCACGTCCCTCATTTGGCTTTAACACCCTTCCAGTATTAGTAGACTGTTATGTTTCTCCCCCACCCACCTCACTGCCATAGTTGTTGCTTATGTCAAGCTATCCGTACTGAACTACATGTATTTGGGTGCAGTGGCATGGGATTATTGGCTGTTACGAAGCCGGGAGTTGTGGGCAATGGTTTGAAGGAGGCAATAGTGGGTGCAGAACTAAGGAAATACTTTCTCAAACTGTTTTGAATGAGAACAAGGAAACTGATTCCATGTCCAAATTAGGGGAGAAGGTGCAATTTGACAGGAGAGTTAATTAAGAAGTATCAGTTAGGGGGAAAAAGGCTCTATTCAAATAAGAGTAAACTAAAAGGGGAAATTAGAAACCCATCTGGCTCCTGATAAAACACGTCACACACTTTTAATGCTCTGAACAGATCATTAGTTACTAAGCAAGAGCAAAAGTATTTAAATGTATGAGCAGTGACTGCATCTAATGATTCTTGGCACATACAGCATCTTAGATTTTTAAAGCACTGTACAATTATTAACTAATTCTCCTGTGAAAGTAGGTGGGTAACTTTCACTTTACAGAAAAGTGATATTCACGGAGGCTTGCCGCTTGCCCAAGGCTACATGAGAAATCAGGATTAAAATTTAGAAATTCCATGCTGCACTAACGTAAGCAAAAAGTACTTAGATACCACCATAATTGGGGCTATATAAGTAACTAGATAGAGAGACTGCAGTCTATTGATGAAGTAGTCCACAATATCTTAGAAGGATGTGCCTATTATAATTGCTGCTTATCAGTGATATGCTGTTAAAGCATGAAAACACCTTGAAAGGTTTTCCTGGCTGTAAAGAAAGAGCTAGTTTTCATACAGGAAATAGTTTTTTGCTTTATTACAGTTGCATTGAAGTGCTTTTTGCAAGTGCCAAAGCACTGCAGTAAAACAGAACCCACAACAACAAAATGAATTTAGAACAAAAGTAACTCAGGGGGAACAATAACAGCTTCATCTTTAAATTTAGTCAATATTAATCTCATGAGGCAGATCATGCCACCAAACAATCAATATAGACAAAGGTCTGATACTCAAAGTTAGCAAAGAGAAAAAACATAGCTTAATATGGAGACTAGTGTGCAAGCTCTATGTAGGAATATAAATAATAATAAACCACAATGGCATTCCAGAGTGAAGGACCTATTAAATGCGGCATTCAGATACTTCAGTTGAATATGGAGAGGAAAAGAAAACTGGTGACTGTTACAAGGGCAATTTTGCATGAGAAATGACCGAGACATGGAGGCACTTCACATTGGGATGGTGTACGGCCACAGAATAGTCCTGGGTGCAATTTATTTTGCAGTAATTGATCAGACAATGGCCTGGTGCCTAATAAGGGATGGACAGCATCTGCTTGCATTCAAAAGGAGATTAATTAATTAGATGAACTTGGAACAGGTGAACTACTGTATAGCCATCTCTGAGCCCAGGGAAATGGGGATTATTGGACATATATCTAGTATTTTTTCAGCAATTATTATATGCCACTGTTTACAGATTTGCACTTGTAGGAGTTATTTGTTAATTAATTTCAGTGTCTGTGGAAATAGCCTTTTCAATACACTTTTATTTCCAGTGTGTTGAAAGCAGCTGTTCATTTTGGGCAGGGGTTGAAGCCAATAGATGGAAAACAAATTGTGTCTGCCCACTGCTGTAAAAGGATAAGCATATAATCCAGCTCAGCACTAAACTGAGCTGCTACAAAGTCTGATGATCAATTACTGGTTGATGTTCAGCTGAGAAAATAGAAATGGACTGTATGGGGATAGGGTGGAATTTTCATCCTTTTATCTCTTGGGACATGAAAGCTTCAATATATTTAACCTTAGGCCAAGTAAACTTGGCTTCCATCTTTCCTTCCTGCCCCTTTCCAGCAGCTCTTCTTTCATGTTCTTACTATTCCCTCTTCTTGATGTTGAATAAGACAGACCTTCCCACTTCCCTGAACCTCAGCTTGTAGGAGGTTCTGCCCAGCTGCCTGGCATATGACTCCAACTGGGTTCCTAGGCAACTGCTTTCTGCCCCACTGCCTACTTCTACCAGAAGCCCCCTACTTCTTCTTGAAAGGACATCAGGAAGTAAGGGGGCTAAAAGGGGCAATAAGATGTGCTGGAAGAGAGGGAGGCAAGTCCTGACCAATAGCTACAATCCCTTCTTCCTCCTGACACCATATCCATTGGAGCCATCATTGCCTTTGGGAAACTGGCTAGTGCTGATGGTATTTGACATCCTTGAACAAGTGTCCCAAAGTTTATTTCCTGAGCAGATCCTGCTTTTATTCCCTTAAGACTGGAGATGAAGGGGCTCCTCTGCAAAATGCTTTTAAATAACATTATCTTCTTAAGAAATTGATCACTCTGTATAACTTGTAAATAGCCCCCTTCTCCACCCCCCACCTCCTTTTCTTGCCTAATTAGAGGCTTGTTTTCCTTTCCCTAGCTAGCCCTGCATACTGATGTTGGACGATGAGATTGGCCTGTACCTGAAATCAGTCATAATGTTAATGAATCTGACACAGACCTAAAAACAACCTGCTAATTAAGGGTGGTGAAAATACAGATTCTGTTTAGCAGGGAGGAGTTCTCTTTAGGGTTCTTCAAAGCAGCAGAGAATGTGAGACTTTGTTGGTAATTAACTATGTTCATAATGAGTGGTTCAGTTTTTCTTTAGATCAGTTCCAGTGCATGTTGGGTGGATTGTGGAGATTTTTCGCAGCGTCGGGTGACCAGCTCACAAGCTGTGGTGTTAATTTTAAAGGGGGAAGTTGGAAGATGAGCTGGAACCAACATCTCCAATCTCCCTGTGCATGTGTTCTGCTAAGGAGCTGACAGAGCAGCTTGATTTGTTCACACCAGCAAAAACCCTCCCCAACAAAACCTCTCCTCTTTTACTTGGACCATCGTGTAATAAAATGCAATTGACTAAATATTCGGACTTAATACCTAAGCATTGTGACATTAGTAATTCATTTTGTCACTTTGAATAAACCCACCATTACAGTGTACGTAAAAATGTGGTTTTATGGCTGTTTTATGATCGTTAGACGGGTGCTTGTCAAGCTGTTTGCATAGTGAAAGTAATCTAAGGTGCCAAATCAAACCCAATAGTTGAGAAGCAAAGAACTTCATAATCTTCATAAGCAGTGCTGCATCAAGCAGATGAGATATTAAAAGGAGTTATTCATAAAGGATTGTGGCTATAAACAAGAATATTTAATTTTCAGTGCATAGACCAAATGAGAGGCAATAATGTCCTTCTCAGGAAGCAAGTCCACATAGTATCTTGCCATCCAATCTACAAACATGAATTTGAAAGACTATTAAACTGCCATCACAGTGGGGTACAGAAAACCATTATGACAGATGGATGTGTTTATGTGGAGAAACAGTTAAGTCATTTTTAGTCAACATCAATTCCCCATATTCATTTCTCTCCTGTACCCTCCCCACATTTTTTTTTAATGTGCACATTTTATGAATGACAGGGGTCTGCTTCCTTTCCACCTGCCAAAGACCTGTAACTGGAAAGGGCTTCGAGGGCTGAGTTATTTGTTCTCTGTTATTATAAGAGTGAAGTGTAATTCACTAGGGAGGCGTTCTGTTAATGTATGGAAAGGTTTATTAAATAGAGAGCCCTTTTATTTTAGTTCAATTACTGTGTCTGACTAAATGGTCCATTCTGCCTTCCCTGATGCACCTGCTCAAAACATTGTAGTTACTTAATAGAGCATATAGATTTATCTCTACTTCCTAATTTTGTGGGGGATAAATGAGGTATAGCTGCTCCAGAGTTAAAGGGATTTAAGGTAATCATGAGATAATATCTAGTCTTGGCTCTTATCAAAACAGCTGACTTCATTGTCATCTGAAATGAGACCTTAATAAGAGCCGAAGGTACTGATGTGGCCCAGTGGTTGTGGATGGGAAGGATCTGTGTTTCTTACATTGCTTTCAATGGATTAGTAGGCACAATGATCTTATATCCCCTTTGCAAATTGTTCTGTGCGAGCTGAAAAAAATGATTAGAGCTAAAATTGGAATATGGTTCTAAGTAAGATATCTGCCCCTCCAGAATTTTAAAAAGCTTGAGAAAGCTCTCTGACAAGTCCCTGTGTACAGGAATTTGGAAGAGTCCCACATGTACTGTCTACTGTCTTTAGATATTAAGGATGATGTGTTTTGATGTTAAATCTTATACCTGTACTATTATATAACAGAAAGGAGAGGTTATACAGGCGGTAGTTTGATAAGATTACCTCCAGAAAAGCCTCTCTGGATCTATAAATCACTACCATTTGCAAGACAATGAAAACATTTCTGTGACCTGAAACGTTTAAAATTCTTCTTTAACCTTTATCATATTGGGAGTTGTGATATAAGCTGCTGAATAGTTTTGACTCAGAAACAGATATCTTCTGTAAAAATCCTGTATTGTCATACAACGAACTACACACTAAAACAATAACTGAAATTTTAAAAAATGTAAAACAAAGTGGTCATGAAATAGCTCTTAAAAAAGCAGTGGTGAGCTAGCTCTGATACTCTGACAAAATTCTACTTAGGGCAATTATATGTTAGGCTTCCTCAGTTTCCCTGCCATTGAGTTTGGATAGGGGTATTCTTCACTTCCTATCCTAACCTGTTGCACAATATTCTACTGCCATGTTACAAGGCAAATGTCTTCCCTCCTCGAGATCAATTAATTTCAGCACTGGTATAGTGATCTGTGCCCAACAGCGTATATCTCCAAAAAAGGACCTTGCAACATTATATTTTAATAGGGAAAATAACTATCAAACTGCCCAATATTTTCTTCTATTATATTAAGACCAAAGAATAGATTTTTGTACCTAGACTGATAAATGGATTTGACAACTTTCACAGTTGTTGTGTTTATAAAGTTCTTTGGGTCAGCTGGAAGCTGTATTCTCCACGATGTAAGTCATTACAGTGGTTGGTAATACATAGATATGTTTCATTTGTGAAATAAAAACATTCACAATTACTTTTTTTTAACTTCAGTCACATGTGACTTTGTCTTTAGTCCATTTTAAAATAAAGGCATACATGTGGACACATGGTTAGAGTCATTAGAGCTGGAACAATTACAGCATCTGAAACATTCCTGTTTAGCTTCAGCCACAGGAAGAGGAAACTCCACAGGAAGAGGAAAAGTTTGAGGACAATGGGTTGGGCCTGACTTCAACCCACTGACTTCAACATGATTTTTGTTTGAGTAAAGAGGGCCTATGTGATAGTAAATGGTTGGGTTCAAATAGAACATTTGTTATGTATTATGTAGCTATAGAAACAGAACAGAAATCCCCCGTGAGCATGGATGATGCAAAGCCATTGGTGAAATCCTGGCCCCACAGAAGTCAATGAGTGTTTTGCCATTGACTTAAATGTGGCCAGGTTTCCCCCCTTATTTCTCAACATCTATTATGAATTCCTTAACGTGCTATTGGGGGCTATAAAGTGAATGATAATGACCCCACCGCTGCTTGTATTTTTGATTCGAATGAAAGGTAGTTAAAATATTCCAAACATCTTCCACTTCTCTCTGGGCAGCAACCTTTTCCTTTTTATAATAGCACAGCATATTCAGCCAAGCAGAGAATGACACTTGAAAGAGAGTTGTTTATGGTTGATTTCAGTGCTAACACTATAAGACTGTCCATCAGACATTGCACAGCCTTGTCATCCATGAACCTGAAGCCACTCAAAAGAATTAAAGTAGCAAAATGACAAAAGTTTGTACACACATGCTGTTGGACACATTTGTTTTTCTACCCAGCACTTTAACAATATAAATTCAGATTCGTGGATGAAGGCCATTGATATGCAATTTAGAATGATGTAATCCCTATGATTCTGAATTACCTTGTCAGACGTTCAGATGGCATATGTGACAATGTGCCTTTGTTGGATTTGCAAGCCCAGCAAACACCTGAATCTCTGAGATCTACTCTATTCATTATGAATAGCATCCAGATCTGCATCCATCTACAGAGTCTGAAACAGGCTTGTGTTCATGCAGGTGAGGTAAAAGTCTTGTTCATTCATCCCCATTCCTCCTGCTCCTCCTCCCCTCCCCCCCACCTTTTTAATCCCAAAATACTCAGTTTTCAACGTAATCATGGTTTTGAACTTTTGAGGGAGTCATTGTTTTTATTGCAATTAAAATTATTGCAGGATATTCAGCCACAGGCATTTGTTAATACTAAACAATGCAAAGTCTGACCATATCCAAATGATGATTTTTGTGGCCAGTCTGAATATATTTGTTCCAGTCTTGCTGGAGTTGGTTGAAGAATTTACATCTCTGGCTATTAAATGATTTAAGCAATGTAAGAGCTGATGCTAACAAAAATACATACTGGAGTTCAGCTGTGAAGAGTGCAAGATATATTTAGCCCAAGGTAAAATTTCTGACTTTTATTAATTGCAATATGCATTTTGTTACATGTATCTATTTATACATGTCTTGGGGCTACTCCTTATGGCATAAAAATGACATCTCTGATATTAATAAGAACTTGAAATCTAGCTGGGAAATTTTGGATTAAGTACTGCCAATGCATTTACATATACCAAGTTATGATAAATCCTTCCTTTCTTTCCTTCACCCAATCCCTCACCATCCCCACTCCTAGAATGTTTACTATCTCTGCATTTATTTCCACACTCTACTTCGTAGTCAGAACACCCCGATCTGATTCTGTGCTGCACTGGGAAGTAAACTATTCTCAGCGATCTGTAATATTTAATGCGTTGCTATTCAGAAAAATGGTTGCAAAATAACAGATTAGGGGGTCAACATTCACTGTTCTGAAATAATTTTGTATCACATTTACTTAGTCTACAAGCAAGAAGACTTTTCTGTTTTCTGATATGTACAGGCCTGCAAATTCATCCTGGGATCTGTGAATCAAACTGCATTCATTTCTTTTCTGTGCATCATCGCCAGTAAATAGAGCCTTTGCAAACCAAGTTACACCCTTAGTGACACCAGTGTAACCTGTTGCCTTCCAGGGGCTTCTATGAATGTAATCTTTTGGACCCTCAGTTAAAACTCTTAGTTTGTGGTTGACACACACAAAATAAAAGAACCCAGTTCACTTAATATTAACCCCACTGGTTCTGCAGCACAAAAGAGGATTTAAAAGAAAAAAATTACTTAAAAATAAGCCCAAAGATCTATTAGTTAAGCAGGTATCATTTTTACAAAGTCACTTTTTCAGAACATAATCACAATGTAAAGAACTGAAGAAGAGGACACTTCTGGCAAATATACTTTGAAGAATTTTGAAAAATCCAAGATGATTGAGATAATGCTGAAGATATTTTGAGTGGATCAGAATATTGATTTAAATGACCAACCCCTCAGATGCATTAGAGCAGTTCTCCACTGCCTTACGTGTCCCACACACATGTCCTAGATCCTTGGGTAACACAAGGCTGCCATAATGGCTCCTGCACCACTCGTTTCTCCACTCCGTGGCTGATGGCTTCTAGAAAAACCCATTGGAGCTCTAGGAAATCAGCATAATTTAGAATACAATAGCCCAGCTACGAGGGCATGCAAAATCCAGAATATATTATCTGTTAGCATCAGATCTGCTCCAAGTGCTCCCCGATGACAGTGCAGGATCTGGACCAAAGCATCTTTCGTCCTTCCTCATGAATGAATACCTCTCATCCTTCCCTTCCCTTTTTTCCAGTGACAGGGTTTTTTATTTTTTTCATGCTCCACTGTCGTCCATCCTGGCTCGCCCACAACAACCACTTCTTTGCACCTACTCTCACACTGTGGAGTGATTCTGATAGAAATCCCATGACTCGAGGGCCACAAATATTATTTTTACAACCCTGAAGGGGCACCAATCTATCAACTCAATAAAAAATGTATTGATGTATACACCGTTAAGGACCACAAATCACTACCTATTTAAAGTAAACATTTTGATGCTACTGTGCTCATTTTTACATTAACTATTTTACACCTACAAATTACTCACAGTACGTCACACGCTTACAGACAAAGCACTAGTGTAGATGAGTGACTATCACTACACACTGAAGCACATGGCCTGGCAGCTAAGTCACCGTGGGTGGCCTGCTAAGTGCAGCCCAGACTGGAAGGCACTGATTTTTAGAGCCCTGCCCCTCCTCAAGCATGGTGGGCCCTGGTTGCTCCACCAGTAGCTCCTCCCACCCCGCCACTGCACCCAGATGGCTGTAGCAGAGAAATTGCACTCATCCTGTAGCTCCCTGCGCTCCACTTGGATCCTTAGGCAGTGGCTCCCTTCTGCAGCCAGGGGGATGGGAAATCAGTGCTCCCCTCCCTCTGGCTCCAGCAGGGATCCCAGAACCTATGGACCTAAGTGGAGTGCTTTGCCGTGCTCCCTGCTACAGCCAAGCGAAGGAGAGATCTGATTTCTCGTCCCTTGGGTGGAACAAAGAACCTGTCTTGTAGCCCCGTGAAAATGCGCTCCCCCTGGGTCCTTAGGCAGCAGCTCCCTTCTGCAGTCAGTGAGAGGAGAGTGGCAGGCCACTTTGAAAGACCCCATGGGCCACTTTTGGCCCCTGGGCCACCAGTTGGGAACCACTGCTCTCAGAAGTTCCTCTTCTCCAATTTCATCCCAAACCCACTCCAATCCTGCTTGTGCCCCTCATACTCTACTAAAACTGCTATCACCGAAGTGTCTAATGATCTCTTCCTAGCCAAAGGTCAGAGCCAGTACTCCATCCTCATTCTCCTTGACCTGTCTCCCACTTTCAACAGTTAACCATGTGCTGCTTCTTGAAATCTTGTCTTCCTTTGGCTTCCATAACTCTGTCCTCTCCTGGTTCTCCTCCTACCTCTTTAATCACTTCTTCAACATGTCCCTCAGAGGATCCTCCTCATCCACCACATAACCTCCCTCCAACTTCCTGTGGGATTTCCCAGGATTCTGTCCTTGGTCCCCTTCTTCTACCCCTACTCCCTATCTCTGGGTAATCTAATCACGTGGTTCTCAACTCGGGGCCTGCAGCATGCTGGGCGGCCATGAGAAGTTTCAGGGGGTCCGCCAAAATAAACTGGACTTTGGCCCGGGTGGTGGGACCAGGGAGGGAGCGCCAGCTCCACCCCTGATGCACCTCAGCAGGCCACCCAGTCTTTGGGTCAGCACCAGCAACACATTTTACACTGAGTAAGTAAAACAAAAATAATATTCAGTTTTTATTTTTGTACCTATATTATGCTTATGGTTTTTATACTGTGTGTGTGTGTGTGTGTGAATTCAACTGTGCAACTATCAATTGAATTCAGCTTTTAATCAACTGGATATGCAGAAAAATAGTTGTTGTGGCACAGGTCGGCCATGGAGTTTTTATAGCTTGTTGGGTGCCTCAGAAAGGAAAAAGGTCGAGAACCCCAGGAAAAAAAACAAATGCAAGTGCCATCTTTATGCTGAGATCTCAGAGATCTACCGCTCTACTCCAGACCTGTCTCCTTCTCAACAAACTAAAATCTTGACCTGTCTCTCTAACATCTCACATTGTGGATATCTAGCCACCAGCTCAAGCTCAATATGGCTAAAACAGAGCCGCCCCAAACTGCCCCTGCCACCTCCTTTTGCAACCACTGTGGACACCACCATCCTGCCTATCATTCAGGCCATAACCTGAGCTTCATCTTCAACCCATCCATTCCTTCTAGACCTCTTCATCAAACTTCTCTCACATTCAGACTATGTCTAAATCTTGCTTATTGTTTCTGTGTTGCATTTAATTTACAACTTTCCTGTCTGTCCACACAGACACAGTTAAAACTCTCCAGGCTTTCCTCCTCTCGCATCTCAGTTCCAACAATATCTTTTCTCTGGATTTGATAAATGTGATCTTGCCAAGTTCATATCTATTCAGAAAGCAATTGTAAAGATTGTTTTTGTAGCCTGTCATTTTGATGGTCACCCCTCTCCCTGGATCCTTCCACTGATTCTCCTTCTCTATTGCATCAAGCATAAGCTACTAGTCTTAACTTTCAATAGCCTTCACAGCCTAGCCCCACTCTACCTATCATCTCACTCAATATCAAGAGGTTAATGCCATTGCCCACTTGTTAAATTTTCAACAAAATTTTCCTACTCTGTCCCTCGTGTTTGGGAGGAACTCCCCTAAACAACCGCAAAACTACCTCATTGTTCCCCTTCAAATTCCACCTTAAAACTCACCTTTGTCATGATTCCTACAAAAAAAAAACCCTTAATCTCAGGCTTCTGGTGCATTGATACCCTACCTATCATGCTAGTCAATACGGTCTGTTTCCTTGTTCTGTTTGTACAGCACCGAACACAATGACTTGGTCTCCTACGCACTACAGTAATACAGATAATACATCATGATGATGAAATTAGGTTTTACATTAATTTTTAAAAAGCAAACAGAACTACCACTCGGGCTTTTTCTTTCTTGCCATCTTGTCTCTGCACCGTCTTCCTCAGTCACTGTGGGCAATACCACCATCTTGCCTGTCGCTCAGGCCTCTAACCTAGGCATCATCTTTGACAAACTCTTTCTCAAACCTGTCTCACATCCAATGGCCTTTATACTTGGCCGTTGTATGCTTCTTCACTCTTACCTTACCACCCCACAGATGCTGTTTGTATTTTACATATTATAACCTATCTAGTCTATACACGTAAGTGAAAATATTCACACGTGATATTCTCCGTGATTCATTTGTTTGAAAGGTATTATACAACTTACTTTGAAGTTCACTTTTTAAAGCAATATTCAGCCTGATTGGCACCAGAAACATTTAGTTAAAGTAAACAAATCTCCTATTCTGTGATTTTTGGATTTGAGAGTGTGAAAACTGAAGACAGTGAAATATGTTTGACTGATCTTCTATATCTGAGCTGGAAAAGGAAAACATGCCCAGATGGCAGTAGTTAACATTGAAAATCCCATAAGGATTTTAGTTTGCTTACTGATGTGGCTGCTCCAACACCCAAGTCACGCTATATGCTGGTTGAAATAGACTGGTGTCCTTATATGAGCTGGTTGTGTTATGGGGGTTAACAGAAAAATGAAGCTTCAAGTTTGTTTCACATGACACATCCTACATCACAATGCTCCCCCAGTAGAAAAATAATGAAGTGTTTTTTCATCTGAAATGCTAAGAAAGCAACACATCTCCACTGTGAATGAAGCAATGTTGTTGTCTATTACATGGTTATTCTCATGACAAATCACAGGAACCCATGTCCTTTGAAGCTATTTTGAGACTTTTTATTTTAGTCTCTTAGGTGAAACATTTGTTTTAATGGCCCACCATGTTCCTGCCATGGCTAACACAACTGCTGGCACTTCCTTGCTCTTGAGGGGGACTGATTTTGGTAGCTAGAGCCCCAAGTGCACCAGAAGCATAATTAACATTAGACACACTATGAAAACTTGATCGATGGTAGCTTGGGGAGATATGGAGTGATTCATTACTTTTATATGAGAAACTGAGTATGTGGCACCTTGACAGGTTCCTTATAACTGGGTCAGATAGGACTGGCTTCAGTAAATTTGCATTTTTGGAAATGTACAAGACAGGGCAATTTATGGTCCTGTCCCCCAAACTCTACTACTCCACACATCATGCTTATGACTATGTGGGGACTTCTTATTCCACCACTGCATCACCTTTGTGGTGATTTTTTTGTCTCACAGGGAAATGGAACCTGACTTTGTGCTGGAGTTTCATAAACCAAACCTGGCTGTATTGCCATTTTACCCCAGGAATATATTCCACTATTTCTATGCTTGTAGGGCTATCTTTTCACATGCAGATGGGCCATCCCTTGCTAACATCTGCAGGACTTCCACTCTCCTAACACTTCACCCAAGTGAATATCACATCCATCCCTTACATACCGGTACTGCTATGTCATCCATTGGTGAGGTCCTACATGATGGAGACTAGGCCATCACCAAATGGTTCTTGGGGTGCTTCCAGAGGAGTGGCTCCCTTTCCTCAATAGCCTTTCCACATGGTTATCTAAACTCACTGATTTTTGTTTTATTAGAGTAGGTACATTTCGGGCCTTGTAGGATCACTGTTCATAGCATCTCTCTGGGATTCAAGACACCGAGCAAGATACAGGCATCAGGGGTATGTGTTGGGACTAATTCATGCCCCTCATTCACATGAAAAGTAGGCATATTTAGTCAAATGCTATCATCATACAGAGAAGGGGCAATAAGAATTAGATTCTCGTAATCTCAGTGTTCTAATTTTTTAAACTGTTTGGGGGGAAGCATGTAATAATTACTTTGTACTAAATTGGCCCGATAATTTTTTGTATAAATTATTCTGAAAATGCTTCTGTGTCTGCTGCTTTTTATTTGTGCATTCCCAGTCCCCAGAGACTGAGTACTTTTATCCTATTCCTATCTGATGGGCTAGGGGTGTGTGTCAGGGGCATGAGTTGGTATGTTAAAATGAACAGCCAATAACTACTTTTGCCAAATACAGGCTTCTATTCAGTTTGTTTTCCTTCAGATAAAATGCAATACTTTTTTGTGTGTGATGCTTAAAAAGTCTCACCAGAATCTGTGAAATGTTATGTAATTTATTGCACTTCATTAACACAAGCTAATACTTTTTATAAGTAATTAAATCAATTGAATGTGTTGCACAACTCTCCCATCTGTTTGACGCAACAGCTAAATTGCAGTACTACACAAATGAAAATATATACTGCTTATATCCTACTCTTGTAAATATATGCCAAGGCTTGCACTGTATGTATGGGTATGTGTGTGTGTGTGTGTGTGTATATATATATATATATATATATATATATATATAAACATACAATTTAAATTACACACTATAGATATTCCTTATGCTGGTCGTTTTCAAGTATGCAAATGCTGAATCCAAGGAACAAAGGAGTAAATGATACTGGTTTTTAATGGCCAATTTAAGCAGCGGTGGCATCAGCTGAACTTGTAACTCTGAGATGAGCTGTAATTGCTTAGAATAAAATAGTGCTTTGGAAGTAGGTCTACAAATGGATCCTGAGATATATAATGTAATCTCACAATGTTTGCCATCTGCAACATGTTGCATAGAGCCATCAACTCAACTGGACTAAACAAAGAGCAAATCAGCAGTTGGTGATATGATCTAGAAATGTATACATCCATTGAACAAGTCG
The DNA here is from genome assembly GCF_026122565.2 of Emydura macquarii macquarii. NCBI lineage: Eukaryota > Metazoa > Chordata > Testudines > Chelidae > Emydura > Emydura macquarii. The sequence continues at coordinate 77,353,973 of NW_027131390.1, forward strand.
CAAGTTGTTTATCAATATTAACCAGTTGGATCAATTTCTGGTTATATTTCTTTTTATACTACACACCACAGCCCTCCTTAGCTGATGGTTCTGCCAATATTAAAAGGATCAAAAGCTAAGGAGAAAAAATAAATGCTTTAAAAACAAATCTTATACTTCCATTCTTCTTTGAACAGTAAATGTAAACTTTCTTTGTAGAATCAAAGAATGAAAACACTGGACATTTTTTTCATTAGTGTATCACTTTTAGGTGTTTGGAAGCAACACTTGACCATATACATATAGGCAGACCTATGGGTGTAGCAAACCTTTGACATGGCTTCACTGAACTTGTAATTCACTGTCAAAGTCTACAACAATGATTTAACTATTGGCAGTTGTTCCTGCACCTATAAATATCAGAAATGCATTAAATATAGTCCACATAGAAAATGCAGACCAGTAGTTACACGAGGACCTGAAAAAGAGCTCTGTGTAGCTTGAAAGCTTGTCTCTTTCACCAACAGAAGTTGGTCCAATAAAAGATATCACTTCACCCATCTTGTCGCTCTAATATCCTGGGACCAACATGGCTACGACAATGCAAACAGTAGTTATACAATTTAACACTCTCCTTCAACTTTGTAGCCTTTTGCAGAGAGGCTTTTCTCTATTCTCTGAGGTTACACAGTAATTTATATCATATGAAGCAGAAATAGCCATACCTCCTCAACCTTCCACCCCTTCCCAGAGGAGAAAGGCATGATGATGTTGGGCAGGGCTAGCACCACTTCCTGCTAGCAGACATCTGCAAGGGGCTGGGGAGGGCTGGAGTGAAGCAGAGGTCTATTCTCCTTGCACTCTGACCAGTCCCTTTCCGAGCTCCCCACACTGCATCTTTGGTTCCTGAAGACAAAATCTAGACCTTCAGGTCTGTTTTGTTCTTTGGACATTGTGTCCTTTTCTTTTACAAGGACCATGGAAAGGCTCTTATCCACAAGTGTAGCCACCTGTTGCTAGGGATTGAATTTTTGCATACATGTGTTTATCACTTTGATGTTGTTAACTTACTTCCCACCTTTCCGTCACAGAGTTATGACTGCTGCCTTTGATGTAAGTTATCATAATGTGCTGCTGACTTGTCTGTGGCATTTTGCAGGAATGGAGGATGAGGCTGACTGTAAGCAACTCCACTCTTTCCTTTGAGGGAAAACCCAAAGGGCTGCGATGAACAAATGCTCATCTCTTTGAGGGTTCTTGATGTGGTGTCCTACAAGATTTCTCTCTTGTTCAACATGTACGAGAGTCTGCCTGGGGAGATTGAGAGATGTCGTGCTTTGTTTCCTTCTACTTGATAGCAGATTCTGCGGTCTGTTTCCTTTCCCGCTGCCCAGATAAGGGATGAAAGCTACCTGCATGATGCTTAGTGAGCATGAGTGACTTTGATTTGTGCCAATTGTTGGCAGCCATTCATTTTAATTTTTTAATGTATCCAAATTATAACTATGGATGAAATGTAATTAATTAAAATAAATACTATATCTGTGGCAAACAATCCAAACACCAGGTAATTAATAACCCGGAAAGCAGTAATGCTGAGAGAGTATTAGGGGTCATTCTAGACAGAAGATTAGACAAGAGTTTTTAATTTGATATGACCGCAAAAAATGTCAGTGGGATTTTGGATTGCATAAACAAAGGCACAACAGGAAGATAATAGTCCCACTCTGCACCGCCTTGGTGTAACTGTGCCTGCAATATTAGTTCAATTCTGGATACCTTGATATTAGAAGGATATTGACCAACTGGAGACAATTCAGAAAAAAGCAACTAAAAAGATTATAATGCTGAAATGATTTTATGAAGATTTAGTCTAAGCTGGCTAAACAAAAACTTAAAGAATAACAGGCTGAGTAAGAATAACAGGGTCTGAAATGGTATTGAAGGTAAAGTAATTATTTACAATGATGCAAGGCAGTTGAACAGAAATAATGAGAAGAAAATGAAGACAGTTTAGTCTGATTATCAGTAAAAACTTCCTGACAGTGGAAGCTATCAGGCTGTGGAATAATCTCCCCAGGGAGGCGATGAAAGTCCAACATGTGATACTTTTATAATTAGATTGGACAAAGCAAAAAAAGAAATGTATTATATAGAACAGTCCTCGACACTGATCCTGTATTATCACATATGGGTGGGCAGCTGCACCTGTGCTAAGACTCCTTGAATTCACTCTGCCCGGGCACCATGCAGGATCAGGGCCCTAACTTTTTTTTTTTTTTTTTTTTTTTTTTTAAAGGGAGATGGGTTGTGTCTCCATCTGCAAAATAGGGATAATAACACTTCCTACCTTCATGGGGACAGTGTGAGGATAAATTAATTCATATTTATGAAGTGTTCAGGTTCCACTGTGATGGGGAGCTACGTAATCATCTAGACAAATAGAAAGGGCGTTAGGCAGCTAGAAGACACAGCAGTGGGCAGATGGCAGGAAACCAAGGAAAGGAGAAAAGAGAGATGGAAGCAAACGGTGGCAAGGAGGGGGAGGTGAGGGGTGGGAGCAGGAAAAAAGAGAGATGGGAAAGAAAGCAGAAGAAAGAAGAATGTAAACAGCATTGTCAACCCCAAAGATTCCAACATAGTGAGTCACACCCCACAAAATCATGAAACTGATTAAAAGAAATCAGGGTGTGTTTTTTGGTTTTTAAAAAAATGATGTGGTTTTGGTCTGTCTTTTGATTCTTGAATTCCCTCTAGTCTCTAATTCCCCTTCACCCCCCTCCGTCTGTATTATTACTGTACAGACCATGGAGGTCTTTGACCACTCTCACAATTTGCCCCCACCCTTTTTCTTTCCATGGCATATTTTTCTCATTCACATGGTAATTTACATTAAGAGCTTTTAGGTCTTGCTCAGTATTATCCCTCCACCTTCTCCTTGGTCAGCCATGAAGTGGACACCACAAGGCTGACCTTGTAAAAGATGATTATCTGTTCGGTCTTTTGTGACTCTCACTACATGCCTTGCCCATAGAACCACTGGGATTTCACGGCAATCACTATATTTGGTTTAGCATGGATTTCCCACATTTCCCTGCATAGGAAAGATCAGTGAGGAGGGAAAATTTACTTTACATTCTGAGGATCATTGGGGTGAAAAATCTTCTAGATGACTGAAGTGTAGGAGAAGCAGGGAATGATCTTTGTGCCACCACTTCTATTTTTTCAGCGCAAGAACTGCATAAATAAAAGGAGAGTGAGAAAATAGAAAGAAGTTAGTACAAGTAGAAAAGGTGAAATTTGGGGCATCTGCTATCATTAGCCAGGCATGTGTTCCTCTTGCGGCCAGACAGGGTTTCAATGAACAGAAGACAGCAAGTCCCTGTGTTCCCAGGGAGCCAGAAGGTGATGGATAGTTTGATGCCTCTTTATATAACCCTCTCCTTTCAAGAGGAAATATACTATACTGTGCCTTTCACAACACAATGCCCAGTACAAACTATGAACTCATAGATATCCATATTCTACTTCACTGGATGACCCAGGTAATTATAAGCCTGTCAGTCTGATATTGATCTTGGGCAAGATAATGAAGCAGCTCTATGGGACGTGATTAATAAAGAATTATAGGAGGGTAATGTAATTAATGAAAATCAACATGGGTTTATGGAAAATAAATCCTGTCAAAGTCATTTGATACCTTTGTTTTATGAGGTAATACTGTTGATGTAATATACTTAGATTTTTGTAAGGCATGTGAAATGGTTCCACATAACATTTTGATTAAATAACTAGAAAGATGTAAAACTAACATGGCACATATTAAATGGATTAAAAACTGGCTAATTGATGGTTCTCAAAATGGAGTTGTAAATGGGGAATCATCATCAAGCATGTATGTCTCCAGTCGGGTTCAAGAGGGATTGGTTTTTGGCCCTATGCTATTTAACATTTTTATCAATGACCTGGCAGAAAACATAAAATAGTCACTGATAAAGTTTGCAGATGACAGAAAAATTGGGGGAGTGATAAATAATGAAGAGGACAGGTAATTGATTCAGAGCAATTTGGATTGCTTCGATAAATTGAACTCAGACAAACACTACTATGCATTTTAATACAGCTAAATATAAATATATACATCTAGGAACAAAGGCCATATTTACAGGATGGGGGACTCTATCTTGGGAAGCAGTAACTGAAAAAGATTTGGGAGAGGTCATGGTGGATAATCAGCTGAACATGAGCTCCCACAGTGATGCTGTGGCCAAAAAAGCCAATGTGATCCTGGGATGCATAAACAGGGGAATCTTGAGTAGGAGCAAAGAGATTATTTTACCTCTATATTTGGCACTGGTGCAACTGCTGCTGGAAGACTGTGTTCAGTTCTGGTGCCCACAATTCAAGAAGGATGTTGATAAATTGGAGAGCATTCAGAGAAGAGCCATGGACTGATTAGAGGATTAGAAAACATGCCTTGTTGTGACGGACTCGAAGAGATCAATCTTTTTAACATAACAAAGAGAAGGCTAAGGAGTGATTTGATTACAGTCTGTAAGTATCTACATGGGAAACACACATTTAATAATGGACTCTTCAGTTTAGCAAAGAAAGGTATAACATGATCCAATAGCTGGAAGTTGAAAATAGATAAATTTAGACTGGAAGTAAAATGTAAATATTTAATGGTGAAAGAAAATAACCAGGGGAACCTTTTACCCAGATTTGTGGTAGTTTCTCCATAACTGACCAAAATTGGATGTTTTTCTGAAAGATATACTCTAGGAATTATTGTGAGGAAGTTCTATGGCCTGTGTTATACAGAAGGTCAGACTAGATGATCACACTGGTCCCTTCCAGCCTTGGAATCTATAAATCTATATAGTGAACTTTAATTCACACTGTATAATGCTGTGTACAGATTACTATTTACTTGACTTTCCCCTCTGGTATTCTTAACATCAGACAGTTATTTGTTACTAGTTAAGTGCTGAATGGCATATAAAATAGGAGGTGGTCTCTGCCTCAAGGGGCCTTGCAATTCAAGAAGCTGACCAAGTTCCTATTGATTTTATAGGGAGCAGGAACAGGGCCTAAAATTGAAATTGATGGGAATTGCAGCTGCTTAACCCTGTTCTGAATTCAGCTCATAATGTTCAGTCCAAACATAAACTCCAACATACCAGATAAAGTCAAGCGGCTGTGGACCATACCTTCATTCAATAGGTTTTAATTCAGTTGTCTTTAAGAATATGTGAAAAAAGTCAGATGGCTGTCATTCAACCTTTGAAAGGCCTTGCAACAGAAAGGTGTTTTGAGGTGGAAATGGATTCTGTGGCTGAATAACTAATCAGACATTTTAAGATCTATCAGCTTTCTTGTGTCTTTCCCTATTCTTCTCCTTCTTGTTTGCACACTCTCCTTTTAAAGATGTTCTCATAACTGAACCATGACAAGTATGAGGTGATGTAATGGCTAGCACATAGGGACTGTAGAGCATACTTGTTGTGAGTCATTTAGCCTTTTTTCCTCTCATCCTTCCTTCTCCCACTTACCTATCCCCACTACTAGTGCCAGAAGATGGTGCCACATTAGATAATCTTATGCTGCTTGCTTGCTAGCACTTCCCTGCATGGGATTTCATAGTCTTGACCTGGCTAGAGAGATTGCTCTTTACCCTGGAAATAAAGCAATTCCAAGATGACATGCATCTGGGGACTGCTTTGAACCTGATCAGCCAGTCAAATTTCAGGCCCCTGGGGATGTTCCAGTTGGGAGTAGAAATTCATGATGGAGACTGGTATTTGCTTTGATGCAATCTTGTTTATTTACAAGGGATGTACAAGCCCACAAAGGAATAAAAGAAATAGAGGCCCATAGAAGTCATCAAGTCCAGCCTCCTGCACCGATGCAGGACCAAGAATACCTAGACCATCCCTGACAGGTGTTTGTCCAAACTGTTCTTTAAAAGATCCAGTGATGGGGATTCCACAGCCTCCCTTGGAAGCCTGTTCCAGAGCATAACTATTCTTTTATTTAGAATTTTTTTTCCAATATCTAACTCTCTGTGCTGCAGATTAAGCCTGTTATTTATTGTCTGACCTTCAGTGGACATGGAGAACCACTGATCACCAGCCGCTTTATAACAGTTTGTAAGGCCCTACAAGTCTCATTCCCAAGCCTGTAGAACTACTAGGCACCAAACACCTCCATGCTATCACCCAGCAATAACAGTAACCAGGTCACACACTGCTACCCAGGACCCACTGGGGACACAGAACATGGGAAGTTATACATCAAGGGATCTGACTGGCAGCTTTCTCATGTCTCCCACCCTATATAAACCCCAGGGGCATCCTGGGAAATGTCCAGGCAACATTGTGAATCTCCAGTAGCTGGTAAGACCATTTCTGCTCCTGAACTCCAGGCTTTGACCTTGGCTTGATTTGACCTCGCCTCCTGACCTGGACCCTGAAATCTGACTCAAACTCTGATCCTGGCTATCTAAGCTGGCCTGAAGTTGACTTTGAATTCCTCCACTACTCTCAGCCTCAGGTTTGACTCTGTTCTGACCCTTGATCCTGACTGCCCTTGTCAGGATCTTGACACAGCCTTTAACATATTTGAAGACTGTTATCAGGTCCCCCCCTCAGTTGTCTTTTCTCAAGCTGATCATGCTCAGTTTTTTTTAATTATTTCTCTTAGGTCAGGTTTTCTAAACTTTTTATCATTTTTTGTTTGGTCTCCTCTGGACTCCCTTCAACTTACTTACATCTTTCCTACATTTTTCAAGGTAGTTTTGAATTCTAATGCCATCATCCAAAGTGGTTGCAACCCCTCCCACCTTTGTGTCATCTGCAAATTTTATATGCATACTCTCCACTCCATTACTAAAATATTGAATAGTATGGGAATCGGGACCCAGAACTGACCCCTGTGGGACTCCACTAGATACACCCCCCCAATTTCATATCTAACCGTTGATAACTATTCTTTGCGTATGGTCTTCCATCCAATTTTGCACCCATTTTATAGCAGTTTCACTCTAGACTACATTTCCCTAGTTGTCTTATGACACTGACATCTGGAAATGTGTCAAAAGCCTTACTAAAATCAATATATATCATTTCTACTACTTCCCCCCCCATCCATTAGGCAAGTAGCCTTGTCAAAGAAGGAAATTAGATTGGGCATCTCATGATTTGTTCTTGACAAATCCATGCTGGCTATTATAACCCTATTACACTCTAGGTGCTTACAAACTAATTGTTTAATCATTTGTTCCAGTATTTTTCTGGGTATCAAAATTAAGCTGACTGGTCTATAAATCTGTGGTCATCTTTGTTCCCCTTTTTAAAGATAGGTACCATGTTTGCCATTCTCAGTCCTCTGGGACCTCACCTACCCTCCCTGATTTCTCAAAGATTGCTTCAGGTTGTTCCTCAACACGTTAGGATGAATTTCATCAGGCCCTGCCAGTGTGAATACATCTAACTTATCTAAATATTCTTTAACTTGTTCTTTCCCAATTTGGGTTGTGTGCCTTCCTCCTTGTTTTAAATAATAAGTGTGTTGAGTATCTGGTCACCATTAACCTTTTTAGTGAAGACAGGAGCAAAATAGATATTAAAAACCTCAGCCTTCTCAATGTCATCAGTCATTAGCTCTCCTTCCCTGCTAAGTAGAGGACCTACACATCCCTTTGTCTTTCCTTTGTTCCTAATGTATTTAAAGCACCTCTTCTTATTGCCTTTAATGTCACCCGCTAGGGCTTGGTGTAACTCATTTTTTGCCTTTGTTTCTTTACTTACAGACCCAAACCTCCTTAATCAGCGCCAGACCCAGATCTTTTCTCTAGGCTTCTCAAGGTCACAATGTTCTTATAGGCTGCTGCTTGGGTTTCTTCTTGCCTCTGGGTCTTTCCATCTCTTCCTTGTCTGTCCTCTCACCCCCCCACCTCCAAACACACACACATTAGCCTTTCCCACACCCAGAGACACACACACACACACACACTTGGTCAGAACAATATCCAGTTGAACTCTCCATCCACATGCTGCTAGTTTCTGGGCACGCTCTATTAGGCTTTGTTGTAGGTGTATCTTCTTAACTGTTTCGTCCAAATATTTTAAATAAAGGGCATGCACACACATTGGTTTCAGCGAGGATTTAACTCAGTCCATAACAAGGTTTAACCCAAGTCATAACACTACCATTGTTTTCAAGGGGTTAATGAAATAAATACTTAACTCAGACTAGATGATTTTAATAGTCCCTTCTGTCTTTAACATCTATGAAAACAGAACTGCAATTTCTGGTAATCTGAGATACAGCAAATCCCTCCATGAGTTATAAATGGGAGCTGCTCATCTAAAATTGGTGTTTTTTACCTCGCTCCCTAATAAAAAACAGTCTTCTTCACAAAACCACTACTCATAATTCTGTACAACAACATATGTAGCACTGGCTCTACTAAGTAAAGACTCAAGGATAAACCTCCCATGAAGAATAAATCACATCTCACTCTGGTCCCCGCCAGGTGATGGCTGAGGTTAATGTAAGAGGTACAACACAGAACCAGTATATAATACAGAACTAACAGATTTTTTATAAAGAAAACTAAATGGAAATTGTTTTCTTGTGGACTAGGCACATCCACCAAAGGAGACAATTGAAGTGACTTGATTATAGATACAATTGAATCAATAAGACTTACTCATTCTTTTCTGGAGGCCTCTTTTTCCACTTCATAGATTCATATTTTTAACAAAAGAAAGGTAAGCAGATATTAGTCAGGACAATGTTTTATGCCATATGGATCTTCTCTGGTACATTGCTCTCTTCAATAGGCCAGTTTCAGCACTTTTAAAATATATTGGTTCCTCTTATAGCAGGGTGAATTCATTTGGAAATCTATGACAATCAATTAAGCAAATGAGAAAATAGAATTCTTGTAATTGAGATAATCAAGCTATATTTAAACCACCCTGCTAGTACTATAGTCTTTAAGATTTACACTAATTAAACCCAGTGTAACTGTTATAATTTGATTTAGGCAGCTATTGTAAAAATAGGAGAACTCCGTGACAGTAAGATGGGCTGTTTCTAAAACATATGAAACTGTCTGTTGCTTTAAAGCACGTCATTCTCACTTGGAAGGTGTGGGTGTTGCTGAGGCCACTTAGGGACAATTCCAGGGTGCCTGACAATGCTGTGTCTGAATTAGTGTGTGCAAAGAGAGGTCTACAGTAGCTGACACTGATGACACAAGTAGCAATACATTTTGATTTGTGAAAGCCAAAGGTTCTCCTAGGATGGGGTGAAAGAATTTCTGGCTTAATTTCTAGGGTAGAAGAAACTTTGGGTTACTGAAGCCAAAGGTTACTGAAGCCCAAAGTTCAGTAATCTGGGGCTATTCAGACTGTGCTTCTTTGAAGCAAAGGACAACCCAATTCATTGACTATTGACTGGTTGGGTCTATCGGAAGCCTACAGAGACACTGTCCAACATGTGTCTGTCATAGAGGGTCAAATAGTATCAGATACATAGGAGGCTCCACTTTCCCTCTATTTCAACACATTCCTTTACAGATTCCTAGCTGCTTCAGTATGGATTTATTTTCTCCAAGTTCATTGAGACTGAATCAATTTGTGATTCCTTAGACTGCAGCTGGCCCTTGTGTGGGTGTGAAAGGGAAGATGACACAAGGAGACTATCTCCCCTCCATCCAGGGCCAATGACATTTGTAGTCCCTCCTAGCATCCCTGGGGTTCAGGCCACCCAAATGATAGGGAAGCAGCAGGGCCATGGCCCCTCTCCCCGATGGATTAGCAATGTTGGCTATCACCAAAGAGAGGAGCAACTCGCACTCTACCACAGAGCTCTTGGAGGAGCTGTGCCTTGCTGAGGCAGCATACCTGGGGCAGTTGGGCTGCACCCCATCTTCAGCATAGAACTACATAGCCTGGCTCCTTGACAACATTAGCTTGGGTGGTCAAAGGAGCCAAAGGAGGTAGGCACCCAATAGCCCCCTTTGAAAAAGCCCAGCCTTTATCAAGTTTGTTTTAAGATTGACTCTTCAGGATCAAAAACCATTGTACATTTGAACAATGTATACGTTAGTTTGAGGAAATCATTACAGAAATTATGAGCAAATACAATAATTTCTCCTCTGTTTATTTTTCCCAATGTTTTTTTAAAAAAAATCATCTTTTACAGAACAATACTTTGTCATGACAGATGTGCCTATACATTAGCATCGTGCTTTCTGATAATAGTTTACATGTTGAGAAAGAGGCTAAGAAGCAAACTGTACATGACACTCTGTTTTCCATTTGTCTTTGTTCTTTTTTTTTATATTTATTTTTAATTTGACATTTATACAAAAAATAGTATCTTGATTAGCAGCTTGACTGGCAACCCCACAAAACCCTAAATAATACTTTAAAGGAATGCACTTTTACAGACACTTACGGTAGATAAAACAATATATACAATTTTGACAAATAAATACATAAACACAGCCATTCCTAGATAATGATACACCTAAAGTTCAATTGCTATCAACAAGCTTTTCTAATTAATTACTCCCTTCATTTATAAATTGCCCTTGCTGTTTTTATGTTTAAAAAAAAAACCAAAATCATAAGGAATCAATATCTGCACTGAATCTAAATATTAGGAAAGATGGAAAATGAATTTTGAGTATTCATTGAAGTATTCCCGAGTCATTTGACAGGAAAAACTACAGTGAAAAATTCCTCCAAAAGAGACATTCTTTTTCTTCCACAGCTTCTTGGTACCATGTGTTTTGTTCATCTACAATTCAATCAAAATCAAATATGACTTTATTCATATTTTGAATAGAATGATTTAAAAATTAAGTGCTCTTAAATTGTCTTTTGCCCTGTTCCTAACAAAACAAAATGACTTTTAAGGCAAGTATTTGTTTTGATTAAAGGAGGTCCAATGCAAACATTGATCATTGCTATTTAACATTATTCAGTGCAACACAAACACTTATGGGATAGAGAGACAGAATGCAGGTTTTATGACCACACATATCCCTTTGCAGATGTGGTTTGCATATTCTATTTTTTTGAGCAATGAGAACATACTAAATCCATATCACGGTTGTAAGAAGCTAGTGAAGTCCAGTATCAGAAAAGGAATACAAATAGAAAATAGTTCATGTTTTAGTTCACCTGACGTAAAAAAAGTCTTGTACATTCAAAAATGAGGGCACACATGCTTAAGGCTCTTGAAGCACTGTACAACATAATGTCTAACCCAGCTCCATGCATAACAAGGATTGCAAGCAGACTCTACACATATATACAGCTGAGGACAGAAGAAAATGCCTTCAAAATATATGTACGAGTTCCATGATGAATATTTACATTTCTGTCAAAAGACTATTTATTTATAAACACCAGGAAATAGTTATTTTCAAGCTGTACTTGCCAATCTTTAATGTCATATTTAGGCTGTCTGAGGCAGTTTGCTTATAAAGGAGGAAATACAAGGCCCTCCAAGCTCAAGTCCTGCAATGATGGGACTAGGACCTTGGCAACCCTTGTGGGCTAGAAAGGAGATGGTCTCTCTCCTGGTCCCAAATAGGATCAGCAGCGTGTGAACGACTGGATGTAGGGCCACAGGATCCATGCGTTTGTGGATCCAGTAGCCCAATATCACCGCACAGTGTGCAGAGGTACAGCAGAGGCTATGCCAGCCTATTGGTGGGAACAGTTACAGTAAGTGTCCATGGAGGGGCTGCACTGCAGCCTGTGATTTACCCATGAGCTGGGGGTGAATGCCATCTTTCACCCGCCACTAGTTACCTGCACATAGTTGGGCTTGTGTGTGAAAGAATGAAATTCACCGGGTATGTATAAGATGCATATGTGCAATCAGTTGAACTTTGTTTTTCTAGAGTTCTGAGTTTGGCAGGAAGCAAAAGCAGCTTTACCAAGGACTAGGTCTGCTGGGAAGGACATATCTTGATTTCATTTTACAAATTCAGTGTTCATAGCCAACATTTCTGAATTTTTTCTAAGGGTACACAAGCTACTATAGTTTTTAATTAGCAGCAGCTATAGGGCTAATTACTGTATAACTTCACTTCTGACTCTGAAGTAAAGCTCCATAACTATTGTTTTCACTAAGTGTGCTATAGTGTTGTAGTTTAAAGGCCAAGTCCTCCTCACCTTATTTATACAAGTAGCTCCCTTGAAATCAGTAATACTGTTCATGTGAATAAGGTTAGCAGGATTTGTCACTAGATTGTAAACTCCTTGGGTGGAGGAGCATTCGTTTACTTGTTTATAAAGTGCTATGTACACCTGTGGCATGATATTAACAACAATTAACAACAAGAATAATATTAAAGGCAGAATTACTTCAGAGATTTTACTTGAATAATGAATCAGTAATTTCATACTGCTTCCCTATGGCTATCCTGAATGACATACAGACTTACCAGGCCTTCAGCACTTACACATCACTTACACAAGGTGAAGTAAATAGGAGTTGTGGACACCAGTGTTGGCTGAATAACCAATAGATATAACTATTTTGCCTCTTTCAGTTTTGCAACCCATGAACATGCAGCAATATTCATGAATTCTTTTTGCTGTATTTACTGAATAATTTCAGCAAGTAATTCTTGGATTATATTGTGAATTTTTCAAACTAAACCCTTTGTACAAAAATGGATTTTTTTCAAAAATGATTTTTTGGTGAAAAAAGTTATATTTGTTTTTATGAAAAATGCTGTGCCTCTTTAATTTTTCAAAACATGCTAATGTTTTGTCAAAATGGTTACAGAAACGTTCATTTTCTTAAAATAGTTTTTCAGAACATGCAAATTTTAGATAATCATTTTGAAATCGATGATTATACACAGAATGAGTAATAGTTTCATTTTGAACATGCCAAAACAAAAACGATCAACATTTTGAGTTTTTAGCAAAACAACTTTTGGATTTTTTGACCATCTCAAATTGTGAATATTCAATATTTGAAATTTGAGTTGTTTTGATTGGGCATTTAGGTCACCTGGATAAATGAGGGTATCTGTTAGTATTAGATTCTGGGTGTGAATAGTCATGTTTACTAGGTGAAAATTCAGTTTCCATGAATACTCTATAATATTTGGTTAAATCTGTTTGTTCCAGTGAACATTCTGCAAGAATATTAACAGAAAGCACACTTGTGTGAAGGCAGTGAAAGCAAATTTTTGTAATGATTAAAACAGAAAATCTTTTTCAGTATTCTCCCACCACTCATATACATAAAGGTTGGAGAGATGTGCTTCTGGGATCTATTCTCCTCTCATTATATGCACAGGCCTGAGACACAGATGTAGAGAAGAGCCGGCATGAGGAAGCAGGCTATACGTGGGAAGAGGTCACGGAAAGAAGGGAAAGAGGCATTTGTACCAGGAGGGGAAAATTTGAATTAAATAGTCACATGTTATGTAGTCTGAAAACCAAATTCTGCCCTGGGATCTGTGTCCCAGCTCCCAGGCCCTGATTCAGGAAAGCATTTAAGAATGTACTTAACTTTTAAGAATGTGCTTGAGTCCCATTGACTTCAATCCCATATTTAAAGTGAAGTGTGTGCTTAAGGACTGTCCTGAGTTGAGATGCTTTCCTGAATTGGGCCTCAGTGACTTCTTGGTTTAATAATGACTTCACTGGGAGCTCCATATATGTGACAAAGATTAGAATTTGACTTATGTACATGTTGCTTCTAAATATTCTTGATTTTGCAGTGAGGATCTATTCTCCCCTTGAGAGATCCTCATAACTGCTATTACACTCACCTTCAGATGCCCAAGGAAGAAACGACTTGAGTATTTTTTTTATGGTCCAAATTCTCCTCTGCAATACTGATATAGATCTTGAGTAATTATATTTTCTGCAATGGGTGTACTGCGGCAAAAAGCAGAATTTAGCTCTAAGACAGCAAAATGCTTTAAGAAGTACCATATGTTGTGTTTAATTTTGATGATATACTGAGTGATGTGGAGAATGTAAACTTGCTTCTAGTTAGTAACACAGTAGGAAAAGATTATTTTTATTGATATTTTTGATTATTCAATAAAATTACATATTTGCTATGGCAGATGTAAGTTATGAAAAAGCTATTGGTGATAACACTGTGTCTAGTTCAATACTGCTGTACCAAAATATTATTGCTGTTAGGACTTGTAAAGATATATACACGCTAAGTAGTACTAATGAGATATGCTGCACTTGTTTTAAAAAGAAAATGTTAAAGTATTTTTAATACTTTTATCATGAATACAAGTTTGATTTTATTTTTAATTTTTGTTGCACAGATTTTCTTTGTCTTGTATTTCACACACAAGTTATACCGTATTTCCCCATGTATAAGATGCACCTTTTTTCGAAAAATTTGTGGTCTAAAAACTGGGTGTGTCTTATACAGTGGTACTTACCGGTGATGTACCGTAATACATTTATTTTCAAATTTTGGGCCCCAAAATTAAGGTGCGTCTTATACATGGGAGCGTCTTATACATGGGGAAATACGGGTATTTTATTGCAAGATTATATTTGATAAGGCTCTTTTAGTCTGGGGGAGCTATGTTTTTTATTAAATAATCCAAATAAATGCCATCTTTTGGGGGGGCATGTATTTTATCTTTGGGCAGGTAGTCTTATTTCTAAGACCAACAGTATTTTTATTTTCAATATATTTTCACTTGTCTAAATTCTACCTTTCTGCCAGCAATAAACTATTTTTCAAATTGCACATACTATACAGTAAAATTTACATGCCAGTATGGGTGTATAAGATCAGTGCAAAGATAGCACTCAAACTGTAAATACACACACTTGGTATATTTTTTATATTTGTATGTATATTTATGAATAGAGCCCTAAACAGAGACACTTGTAGCGTGTGAGGATGAGATAAAGATGTTACCATGATTCTTCATTTCTTAGGGCCAGACTCTCATCTCAGATGCATGAGCATGAATTGTTATGCAGCTCTGGTTAGCTACTACTGTTCTTATACATACAAGGGCAAGAGCTGACTTTTTAAAACGTTGTGATAGGGAGCAATGACTCTGAGATTTGACTCTGGTCCCTTTAAGTTGTGTAATGTCTTTATGAGTAGAGCCTGACGTTTGCAAACCAGGAGTCAAGACAAGAATGAAAAATCAGTTATTAAAACCCTCCTCAAAGTTAATTTGCCTATAAATCAACATATTCCTTTCTGCCCAAATAAAAAAAAATATTTACATCTGTAAAAATCTTAACATCTGAGATGTTTCTTGCTTGACATGTCATTCCAAATTCTGTGCATTTCTTCTGGAGTTATCTGATGCACTGTGATCACTCTGCGATATCTACACAAGCTGTAGGCCATCTTCCAGTGATTGAAGCCACTGTTTTGAAAAGGGTGAATGCCAAGCTTTCGAAGACAGAGTCCCACATAGACATCTTCAAGATGAAGAAGTCTGGTATGGAGGGAGGTTTTGTAAATCAGTTCTGCTACATCAGCTGAAAAAATGTAGCCAGTGCCAGAACAGAATGGTGGATAATTGCTATCAGGGTACAAATCTCTGGGCATGTACCATTTACTGCGAACATCCCTTATTGGTCCTCCATTGATAACATAACCAGTAAAATACCTTCTCCTTGGCTTGGTGTTAGGTTTGAGCAGTTTATAAATAAGGTTATCCATATTTACAAAAATATCACTGTCTGTCTTCATAACATACTTTGCTTTTGAACAAAATGTGGCTACCCACCTCATACCCATTAACGTTTTAAGAGTGAGGTTATGATAAGAGTCAATGAAGTCCTCCACAATAATGTCATGAAAAATTTGACTTTCTTGCTCTACCATCTGATTTAACACAGGATCTGCATTCTTCCCGAGAAGGAAGAGAGTGGCAATTTTAATGCCTTTAAAGTTGTTTTCATCTCCCCAAGTCTCTCGAATTGCTTGTCTTGCATCAAATTCTTTGTGAGTCGTGCTGATCAGAATGACTAGGAAAGGGATGCTCTTCTCACATTTATTAGGCTCATTTATAAGGAAATCAAATGAATGTGGATTTATAGGTCGAGTTCTTATATTGCCAAAGGAGACATTTTTCCTGGCTATTGATATGGTATTGAAGTGTCTGTGGCCAGTGTAGGAAGAAGTAGGACGAGTTATACTTAAATACCAAAGAGCACTTGCCCAGCAAACTACTGTCAGAACATATAAGCATGAGACCTTTGAAGCCATTGTTTCTGTAGCTCTTCTATTCAGTATAATGAATAAATAGCCTTCTTACCATTAGCATCTCTATTTCTCGCAACGGCAGCATATTATTAACGAACCTTAAAGTTCGATATAGAAAGATAACCGTGTAATTGTTCATGAATTTCAGATGGAGAATATTAACTCTGAAGATACTTTGTTTTTTCCTTCTTTGTATAGCAGCAGCTTCTATTTCTTGGACTTTTCATTCATCTCTGAAAAATAATAGAAAAATATTTCCATTGCTATGTCATATATTCTTGAAGACAATTATTATGCTGAAAGATTTATCATTCTCCAGAATTTTATTTCATGAAGTTCTTTGATACAACACTGTACTGGAATATACCCCTATTGTAAGAACATGTTTATGATATATACAGGCTAATAATTCATCTTATATTACATACAGTTGAAAAGACTATTACTGTATTTTGACTTATCAGTAAAATTTAAAAGAGATGTATCTGGGAATTCATCTCCTTCTTTTGTACCTCTACAATCTAGCATAATATTTTAAGATAAATTCTAAAGCATCTTACATTAAAATATAAGATAAAATATGAATTAAATACATTAAATATTAAAATATAAACATAAAATATAAATTAATATTTGCTTAGAGCCTTCTTTAATAGGCACACCAGTCTTGCAGGACACAGTTAACAAAATATGGGTATGGATATCTACAACCCTAGCTTTAATACAAACTGTACTAATATGTGCCCTGGCAACAATACAATGTAGTGTAAATTAAGCAGGTTTGGACTGAGAATCCTGTTTCTAAGCACAATAACCATAATAGGGAAGCACATGCTATTATAAAACAGCCCATAATAAATATACATTGTCTTATCCATGTAAAGATTGGAATACAAATATAGTTGAGGCAACAGTAGGAAGATGTGATTGTAATTCTTTTCTAAACCAACATTGCAGTCGCTTTCTGCAGCACTGCTCTAGCTAGTGCTGTATCGCACCTACCGTAAATATTGCCCGGGTAGGCTTATGGTGACTGCATTTTCAAAACAAAAAACCGAGGCACTTTTGTGGTAACATTTTTTTTAAGGGTTGCAAAATACTCATACAAAAGTACACATTTTTTTAAAAGTGCTGGTCTTGCTACTATTTGTTACTGACTCAACAGCCACAAGTTCATATTTATTGGAGTGGAGAACTTTTCCTGCAACATAGGCTATTCTGCACTTAAAACTGCATGTAGAGTACAGACACTATACACGTAGCTACATGCCACAGGGAGGCAGGCTGGGTCCACATTTGTCACTGCAATGTGTAAGCTACACGCCACAGGGAAAAGCTCCAGCAGCGGGGACCTGCTGGCACTTTTCCTTGCTGTGCGTAGCTACACATAAGTGTGGACACAGCCTGCCTGCCTGTGGCATGTAGCTACCTGCAGTGGGGAGACAGTGGAACACTAAACTGCTTTAGACGTGGGAGGCATGGCTTCGGTATGTAGAGAGCTGTATATACCTATACAGCTGTATATATATCCTATACCCTAGGGCTCAGGCGTGAAGGGCACTCTACTCTACTCTGCTTGCCTAAGCAGTGCTTCACTGTCTACACAGCTATTTACACCCTTGCTAACTGCATGTGCAGCGTCCATACCCTGTATACCTCCATAAACGTATATGCAGCCTCAGTGTTCTGAATGAATTTATCAGGGAACATTGAACAACTGCTGTTAACATTCAGTTTGAGCAGAAGAACAGCATTAATAGTGCCCGTGCTTGTTGGGTGCACAGAAAGAAGGCCCTGGGAAAACTGGGACTGTTCCAGTAAAACTGTAGCTCATGTGCTGTAGAATTCCAAATTCTGCCCTCTGATGCACATGTGCAGCTGTGTTTGAAGTAAATTGGAGTCGTGTTCATATTAGCTGTCGTGGGCAGTGGGTGTAAGAGGCTTAGGGAGGCAAAGCCTCCCCAAACAACCACTGCCAGAAGCTCCTGCTCAGTCTCTGCCCCCGTGGCCCCATCCACACTGCTTCTCTTTGTGCCCCTGCTCTGTCTCTTCCCCCCGACACCCTACCCTCACTCCACCTCTTACCCCGCTGCTCGCTCCTCTCACCCCCTCACTCCACCTGTTCTTCCTCCTGCTCTGCCTCCTCCTCCGAGGCCCCCACGGCTCGCCCCTCTCCACCCCCTTCATCACTAGCACTAGCTGAGTTGCCTCAGCATTAGCAGCAGACACAGCAGCAGGAGGAGTTCCGCAGCTGGGCCAATCAGTGAGGGACCACTTTTAAAAGCAATGAGGCCCTGGCCTTCTCATTGGGATTTTAGCTGGGACCCTTCCTCCTGCTGTGCTGGAGCCAGGTCAGAGGTGCCAGAACCCCGTCACTTTTAAAAATGGTTCTGAACTTCTGTCTCTCACTGGCTGGCTCAGCTGTGGGACTGCTCCTGCTGCTGTATGTGCTGCTGATGCTGGAGCAACTGAGCGAGGGCCAGTGACGGAGTGGGGAGGGGGCAGACTGGCGTGAGCAGCGGGCGGGGGGACCCACAGGGGAGGGGGCCCAGGGACGGAGCGGGGGTGGATCATGGGCCGGGCCTTGGGATGGAGCCAGCCTCCCCAAATGCAAGAGGCACATTCCACCTATGTTAGTTGTGTGGCAAAACACCCCTACTGGACTTTCCTAAAAGAAAGAGATTGATACAGCAAAAATAACGAAGAAAAATGTCACTCTAACCCTATCTCCATTTTACCAGGAAATTTCCTTTAACCAGAAAGTGGAAACAAAGTCTGTATTGCTATGCCCTATGGCATTATTATTGCAGAGTACACATGGGTACATGAAAGATTAACAGGAGTCTGAGAGATCAATTAGACCACCTGGTTACACCTGGAAGGTGTGTCAGACTCAGTTACTATCAGACCCAGCTGGGGAGAAGAGGCCCAAGAGAAGAGGGGTTTAGAATTCCATCTCTGAGGGAAAGGAGCCCTGGCAAAGCTACAGGAGTGGAGCCAGCCCCGTGGTGGGCCCTGAAACCGGGATAAGGCCCCTGACAGGTTGCCCTTTGGTTTGGTATTCTGCAAGAGGAACAAGGGGAGAACCCGAGAGACTAAAAGCTCAAGCCCAAGGGGCAGTAGCAGTGAAATCAGTGGCTTAAATGGTTTGTTGTTGTTTGGGGGTTTTGAGCTCTGCTGAGAGAGGCTGGACAGAAGCCCAGAAACCTCTGACTCTGAGAAGAATAAGATTGAAGAGGAGCTCAGCAGGGCTGGAAGATTTCAAATTGATGACTAGTATTGTGCAGGACTCTGTTTATTTGGGGCATTGATACACCAGAAGGGGTGAGACGTACATGACATGACTCGAGGGCCAGGTTACTAGAAGACTACAGGACCCCAATGGTCACCAGAAGGAGGTGACTGAAGGAAGGTCCTGCAATGCTGCATCCTGCCGTGAAGGGGTACGCTGACTGGTGAGTATCTCTTCTACACAGATACAAGAACATTCACATTACAAGGTGGTGTTTGGAATCCAAGACCATTTACTTGTTCAAGTTATGGAGTGAGTGGAGGAAGGAATGGCAGGCTTAAATTGGAATTTACTTTGTTTAAGCCCAACTTCTAGTATTTTATTATTAGGTTTTGTCTTTTCCCTTATTGATACTTGTTTCTCATAATAAAACACAACTTTTGTATTGTTCATGAGAAATCAAAATGGTAATATATTGAGAAAACATTAACAGAGTTTTTGTACTGGCTAGCATATAATGTATCACTAGCAGTGCTATCCCACTTCTCAAATGGTACAACTAATATTTTCCAGCCTGTTCGAAGGCCCATTTATTTTAACACCCTTGGAGTACAAGGGCTAACATTCTGAGTAGTCATATTGTGCAGCATAGTGGCAACCATGATTTCCAAGAATAGCCATGGATTTGTCACAGTATTCAGAATCTTTTTATTCATGAGTATGTTAAATATACAGGAGAAAACTTTTTTAAAAGGGCCTCTGTTTGTGCACATGAAGCTATGAACCACAATCATTTGGGTATGCAATTCTTTGTGCACCCCCCCAGTGAATGCAGTTAGGGTTTACATGCATGAATCCCAGGAGGGCATTAGTGAGAGTTAGCCCCTCCAGCCTCACTAGTTTGTTAAATTCAGTAGAATTGGGAGAGCCTATACAAAACTGAAAAAAATAAATTCCTAATCCAGCAAGGTTTCTCAAAACATTCAACTAGCTTTGGCTGGATTGGGATGAATAGGCAACAAGTTTTTTGGGGTTTTTTTTAAATTACGTGCCTCTTTGAGACCAACATACAATTCAAATTAGGATACATGATGCTGTGTTGTGATATGAAGATTTTATAAGTATGAGTTTGGGATGCCAGGTGTGCGCTATATAGTTCGTTGTAGGTCAGTTGTACAATCATGATCTGTAAAACCATACCATCATGTATTCTGTATATGATACAGAAAGTGGTTTAGGAGATTTTATAGTATATTGGGTTATAGTTTTCCTTATCCCTTCTCGAATAAAGACAGGCACATTAGTTACCACACGTAGCTGTACAGACTTCTGAGGGAAAGGAAAATTGTAACTAATACATTTTAGAAACTATAAAATTACATAACATAGAGTTTCAATCCATTATATTGCGATTTTAAGATCCTATATCCTGTGATCTAGCACGGCTAGAAAAAACAAATGCCTTATGCCAGAGATTCCTAGCAGTCAACATAGTTTGGGTAAAATGTCCATTAGATATCCGCTGTTAAAGCAATCAGGCTTCCAAGAACAATTATTTCCCATCCTGGCCCTGGGGCTAATGTAACTCAAAATGGAATTCCCCAGTTTTCTGATACACTTGTTGTTGTTGTTTTTAAAGTAAAAATGGTTGTGACCCAAGGATCTCTTGGTGCCAACTGACAGAGAGCACAAGGAATGCATAGGTTTTACAAGGATCCCCTGGGTCAGATAACTGCATAATAGTTCACCAAATGGGTGAGGTCTCCACCAAGAGCTAGAAGCCCACTTGTCACCAAAATCATTGTGAAATGTATGTACCGATATGTTTAAGGAGTTATGTATCCATACTAAAAATTATGTCCTTAAGGTTTTGGAGAAAGGCAGGTCACCAGGTGGTGACAGTGCTTGGAGATGTTTCTTTCAGGCAGGAGATCGCAGATACCAATCTCCCAATCTGGTCATTTGTGTAGTGTATGACTATTTGCATAGTGAGCCAAGGGCAGAATGAAAGATTGCAAAATCTACAAGAGAGGAAATTTACAGGATGAAACAAACAGCAGAGAGGTGTCCTGCTTATAAATAAAGACCAAGTATTGATCTTGTATATCTTGGGGTGCAAGAGAACACACACACACTCCTTCACCTAGGAAGTATGCTAAAAATGTGCTTATCTCATGAAAAAAGCGTCACAGCCAGTCCTGGTTGTAAAGCACTGCAAGGATTTTGGGTGAGAAATACTCTCCAAAACAGGAAAGTATCTTCTTAATTAAATCTAGGCTCTAGAAAGTGTGTTACAATTTTATTTTACATGTAACTATTTGTTTCCAATACTTTTACTTGCTACTACTTGAATCTCTGTGCTTCATTAAATAAACTTATACTTGTTTTCACTATAAACATATCTAAGAGCTGTGGGCTAAGCAGAGTGGTGATGGAAGCAGTAAGCTGGGATGTACTGTTTCTGTGGAAGTAGCAGATCTGTGAATACTGCAAGTGTCCAATGGAACAGGGTCTGGACACACCAGGAGCACACTTCAGAGGACTTGGGGGTTGGAGTGTGCCTATCACTAACCTATAGAGCAGAGTTCCCCAAACCGTGCAGGTGTGCCCCCCTAGAAGGGCACGGAGGAACCTTTGGGGTGGCACAGCAGGACCTAGGCTAGCCCCCACGGGGGTGGAGAGGAAGCACAACTCAGCCTTGCTCTGCCCCCATCTCCACTCCAGCCCTGCCCCCTGGCTGCAGCCCCAGCCTCAGCTGCAGTCCCGTGCCTGAGCTTTTCCCCTGGCCACATCCCAAGCCTGGGTCCCAGCTCCTGGGCCCATTCTTGGCCCCAGGTCCCATGGCTGCAGCTCCAGTCCCCACCTCAGGTCCAGTCAAGCTCAGGCCCTGGCTTACAACCCCACTCACGGCTCTCGACCATGGCTTTGGCCCCAGCTTCTGATTGCAGCTCCTGGAGGGTGGGAGGGAGGGATGGATCAGGTAAGTTTGGGGACCACTGCTATAGAGTGAAAACAGGGCCTGTGAGGCCTAGAGAGGAGGCTTTGTGTTGCTCATGGCCAATGGAGTTGGAGAGCTGACTCTCAACAGGCACAGACAAGGCTTCTGATGTGAAGAGGTGGTAGTGAGGTACCTCACAACCCCTGGATACCCCCCAAGGAGAGTCACAATGACCTTTTGAAAGCTGTTGTGAGGTTTGACATATTAAACATAGCCCCAATAGTGAAAGCTTATGTGCAGAACACAAGTGAGGTGATCAAAGGGACATGATAAACACAATTCATAACAAGGCTCTGCAATTTCACCTGATTTAGAAATATCTCCTAGAGATCACTATCCCATATGTAGGGTGTGTGTATGTAACACACATAATGTGTATGCATGTATTTAAAAACTTCATTGGTTTCCTTTGCAAACACAGATTTTCTTTTATAACAATAATAAAAAACCGAAAAGCATTGACTTACTTAGTCACCGGCAATTCCAGTAGGTCTTTGGGTGTTCCTAGTCCATTAGAAAAGAAAATAGAAGGATTGTTGAGAACTGTGAGAGTGAACGATTGAAGACATCCCACAAATTGCTACAGGGAATGGAAGAATACTTAAAATATTTAATATGATACAAACAAGGATTTTAATTTTATTTGGGTTTTTTAAAGAATGTGGGTTAATAGGGTATTTTTATTAGAAGGCAGGATATCTAATATCTAAATTATCTAAGTGGGATTTAGAATATAGGATTTGAATATTTCATAGTCAATTCATTACTTGCATCCAAAGTATGTCAGGTCAAGTTTCATATCAAGAAATTAGTACTGCATGCACAGCAAATATTAAAGCTTTATTCAGAATACTAGATCTTGAATTTTCTTTCTCTTACAAAAGTTTTTAAAATGTCACTTTACATATTAGCTTTAAGTTACCAGTATCTCATTATTAAAGATCTCCATTATCCATGCAGGATCTGATGGCATTTTGTATGATAGTGAACAAGAGGTAATTTTTAGATAACCTTTCTGAGGATAGACCTATAGAGTCCTGTATATAACACAGAATTGATATGAAGTAGTTATATTCATAGTACAATAGGTTAAGACAAATCTAGTTGGTTTTGTATTTTGTTTCTGGTGCTACAATAAATGTTCCAGATTTTCTGTTTTCATTAATTTTTTTTGTGTTGAGCATTTACAGGATATGTCAATATGTTCTACTTAACATTTTCAGAGAGATGGAGTCTTAAAAATATTTGTGCCTCAGTGTTCACAAATACTTCAGGCTCTTAGAAAGCTTTTAGTACACATGCTTTCTCTTGACAAGACAACATGAGTCTGGTGGCATTATGTCCCATGAAATATTTAATCACATGTAGCAGTATCTGCTCAGATGTTTGTGGAAAAAGTATTTTATTAACTTTAGTTTTGTATCTTGACTATGTAGTCTTAAAAATGAAATATGAAAACTACTTAAAATATATTTCTAACATGGTTAATTGAACCAAGCTATTCTATGTGCCAATCAGTCATGTGCTGTCAATATTTTCACAAGGGAGCTCACATACACAACCTTTTTCCTTTGTCCTGTGTTCACAGAGAGTAGGAATGAGGGACTGAGAAATCTATTCAACCATGTTCCCATTTAAACGTTTCTCCTCACCCAAGGAGGGAGACAACAGCATTAGGCTGTTATATTAAGGACATTTGCTGTAGAAGTTTATATTTTGTACTTGAAAAAACTGTGGCATTATATACTTAGCACAGAAAAGTGCATTCAAGCTTTTGCATTTTTAAATGGTGGTATGTGTATGAGTTGGGGGATGGGGAGACAGAGGAAGGATAGAGACCCATATAGGGAGAGTCTCTGGAAAGGTTTTTTGAAAATACCTAAAACTGGGTGCTCTCCAAAAGAAAACATTTTGCTGTTAAGTAATTTATTGTGCCTCACGGATAATCACCTTTGCTGGGATAATTTAGCAGTATTTAGAGCAGGGGAGAACATCCTAAATAAGTGGCTGAATTCTAGAGCCCCCTCTAGCACATCAATTGTATGGCTAGGTAAGGATCTGTGTCACTTTTTTTGTTGCCCTATGGACAAAACATCATGTAAATTGCTTCCAGTAATGCTGTCCTTGCACAGTAATTCCAGTAATGCTGTTGCACAATGGTATGAAGTTGGTGTCACAATAATATATGGATTTATTAGGCAGGGGAACATGGATTGTTCTATTAGAGAAGTTAAGCCAGTAACTGAGAATGTCAAAGGTTGCCAAGTTGTTATAGTAAACATGGCCCTGATTCAGCAAGGTACCTAACTTTGGTATCAGTGGGTCTACTTCTGCTTAAGATTAGGCATTTGATTAAGTAGCTTGCATAATCATTGACCATAACCAAAGTCCCTTGTAATGTGCTGCAAACCATACCTAGATTCTGCAGCAATGACATTCTGTCCCAGCACGCTTGCATTTTTGAGAGATTTAAAATATATTTTAAAAGATTTTCCTCATGCTGCCTCAAAATATAAAAATGAATGATCAGTCATCCCAGTGTTACTTGTGTTTACGGTGTTGATATTGAATTCATCCAGTTAGAGGAAAAGACAATATTGTGTGACTTTGTCTAACTGACTCAGTGCAAACTGTGAGGTTCATTGAGAATATTTTCATAAACTGTCTGTGCACTGTACTGTATTTGCTAGATAATTAATACATTTGAGAATTTTTGCCAATTGTTCATACACAATTCTCAAGCAGATAGAAAAAGTTAAATTAATCAAATGTTGTCCATTAGTTGTGTAATCTGCCAGTTTTACAGAGTGATTCCCCTTTCTTATCAAGATCATCTCAATCTTCTCTGGATTAAGCCTGAATCAGATGTTTCCCTTGATTCCAGATGTAATCTTGCAATGGAATAACTGGGAAACAGCAGTGTCTGCACAGGGTATGATGGACAACCACAACTCTGTAAGCCTGGCATGTTGCCGGTGGTGTTGTCCCTCTCATCTCACTATCTCCCCTCAGGCTTTATACAGATATTGAATAGGGGTGGTGACAGCATTGAGCACTGTGGAACATCCCTGATTAGAGCCCTGGGGGAGGTGCAGCAGTTAATCCTGGTACTCCAGGGTCTGTTAGAGAGCAGCAAGCACAGCTGAGTGAAAGCAGCACCATGCACATCTGCCAAGACTGTACACCTGAAGGAAAAGAAGATATATTGCTCATGATTTTAATAAGTATAACGGACCATAATCAGTTTTCCCTGAAGAGAGGTTTTTGTAAAAGGCTTCTACAATCATGGCTTTCGTTTGTATACAGACCGAGGCACTGAAGTTTCTCTACTATTTTATGAAGATCTGAAGTTACTCAAGTAAAAGTTATTTTCTTGTTGAGAAGATAATTCTTCAGCACGTTAAGAACTAGCTACAAAGAATTCCAGGGACACTATTATGTTCCTGGCTCTATACTTGTATAGCAAGTTCTTGAAGAAACTCTGGACAGGTGGTATAGGTAATTGTACAGGAGACTGCAAGCTATTCTCCTGCAGCTTCATTTGAAGGTTTATTAAACATATCAAACATTTTGCAGTCCCTGAGTGAAATAGATCATGGAATACAGATGAAACAAAGCCAGTTCTATATAAGGTTTTATTTTTCTAGACAACATATATGAAATTGAATTATTAACTGTAGAAAAAGTGGATGTCTGGGGTAAGGGAAGTACACAGGTGTCCAATTTAGGCCCAAAGTTTCACCCAAAAAAAAAAAAAAAAAGTGATTTTTTTTTTTTAGGTTCCTCAATTTTTGGTTGATTAATCTGAGACAATTTTCTAGAGGATTGATGGCTTTTCTCACACCTGAAAGTTTTTAACTGCAATTGAACATAAAATATTTCTCTTTAAAGAGTAGCTGCTCTCTCTCTCTCTCTTTTTTTTTTTTAATTACATAATTTGGATTTTAAAAATCTGCTTATGTATTTTTTCTTCCACTTTGTTCTTTATTTGTAAAGTTACTTGTATGAAAATAATATTTTTGTTTCATACAGAACAGCTGATGCTGCATGGAAAATGCTGAAAAGCAGCCTAAGTAGAGATAATCTTGCTAGCATGTCATAATTTTAGTGTTTCTTTTCATTCTTTATTTCTAATACATTTGCATAAATAATAGCTTTTTAAAAAAGAGAAATATACATCTATTTCTGTCTGCTTAGCATTTTAAAAGTTCAAGAGGCAGCAATCATTTTTCACCATGAATAAACTGAAGAGTGTTTCAGAGTGGGTCAAATAGTGGAAAACCCCAATTTGGGAATATTTTCATCAATCAAAGTGCCAGTTTTGATTTGCTATGTTTTAGGGGGTTAAGTTATTTTCAAGTATTTAGACAAGCAGCAGGGTGTGTACAAATGTGGGTTTAAGCCATCACTGCACTCATCCAATCCTGGACCAGTCATGCATTGAGCTAATGCCCCAGCATAAATTAGAGCAGCCTTCATCTTCATTTTGCTTAGCCTGTCAATGGCCCCAAGAGGGTCTAGTGATGCCCTGGCCAAGCTTCTTTCCTCATGTCATACTCCCTATGGAGAGGAGAGGCAAAGGAGCTGCTATGCTGACTCCACACCATCTGATGATCCCTTTAAGGAGGGTGATCCTTGTGGGGTCAATTGGCTTTCAGACAATATGTGCTAGTGATACAGGACACAGCGGCTGCAACCCAAGATCTTAGCCTACTTTTCCAAAGTACTGGAATTGTGTGTGTCTCCGTGTTGGTGATTATTATTGTTGTTTCTTCTTAAAATGTTTCCATCACTTATTCAGGAAAGTGAATACCTATAAATAATAACTTAAGGCTATGTCTGTGCTGAATCACAGTGTGGACTATGGGGGTGTACGGTGAATTTTCAGAGTGCCCAAAGCTGCCTCATGTAGACACTGCTGGCATGAACTTAAAGGTACTTACTTCTCATGAATGTAGTCCTTTCATACAGGACTATGTTAACGTGAACTGTGTATCTTTTTTAGTTCGCATCAGCTGAGTCCACACAAGGCAGTTTGATACACCCTGCAATCCCCTGTAGTCTGCAGTGCAGTGCAGTGTATTCAGGATTTAGGACATTCAGAGTAGATCAGGATTGGTTCACTGACAGTTCATCAACCAAAACTGGAGCTGTATCTGTAAATAATATTAATTGTATTAAATAGTTTAATCGGCTGTAATTTAAATCCCAGTTGGTATTTCCAAACTTCGTGATTTTGGCAACCAGACTCTGAAAACTGACATTGTTTGTGCTGACATCATTTTTAACATCTGCCTTGAGTATAGTCATGTGTTTGTGGTGACATAATCTTCTCCAGAGCATCCAACTATGATGTCACAATCACAGGACTGTGATTTCAGGAGGGGAATAAGAAGCAACACTAGAGCAAACCTTAGAGTAGAGACTGGCCAAACTGTGGATGCTTATCCAAAGAAATTTAGCAGCCTAGTAATTTCAAAGGTCAAGCATTAACCAGGAATGGTTCATATCCAGGTCCAATTTTTTTAAACCTCCATGATGTTGGCCTGTAAAGATAAGTAGTTCTGGTTTGGGCATATTTATCTATTAAACTGGTTTATTCTGGGCCTGGTCTCACTAGAGTTAATGGGAGCTTTGCCATTGGCTTCAGCAGTAGCAGTAGAATCAGATCTCTTATGCAGACATACTTAGTGCTAACTAAAGGAGAGAAGTGAAGTGAAGAAAATAAACATTATCTGAGCAGAATAATTTCTTAGCAAAATGCTTTTTCAAAGTTTTCCAGGAGATGTCAAGTGTCAAATCCATACAGTCTTTTCCTCCCGAATGCCTTTTAGAAATAATTTTTAAAACATTCTTGACTTCCTGTTGTGAAAGGTCATTTGTGCTTACATCAATCATGTCCTGTTACAGCAGTAATGTGGAAATTGCATCTCAGTGGGGTTATAAATTGATGCAAATAACACGGTTCGCCTTGGGTTACCATAGCCACAGCCATTATTTTCTATAGCTATTGTGCTGTACTCTATTGTGAAATTTCACAGCAAGATTCCTTACCTCATGTCACCACCAAATTGGTTACAATGCTGTATATCTAGTGAGAAATTCAGGACCAAAAAAAGGATCCTTCATGAGTTCTCAAAAATTTGCTTTTCAGGAGGAAAATGGTTACTGGCTCTTTAACAAAATCTTTATTACCCACATAGCTTAACCTATTGACTCTAATAAGTAACCGTCAGAATTTCAAAGCATTCGCTAGTCCTGTTTTAATCATGCTAAGTCTCCCTTGCTACCCTCCATTTCATTTCCTTAGGATTTATAGAGATGCCTGTGATGTGGCAACATGGAGTGACTGTAAGAACAGATGACAATGGCCTTGATTATATAGAGGTTTGTCCTGGCAATACTGCCATTCTTAATTAATCTTTGTGAGAAAAAGTGCTAACAATAATGTGGAGACCTGAACATCTGAAATCATACTTGCATTTGCTGAACTGGCTAATGAATCTGCTTCCCATACCTCACAAGCTATCAGGAGTACACTGAAGCAAAACTACAAACTGTTAAAACTTTGGAATTGACTGGGCAAAGCTGAAAAAGCGTTTCAACCTTCATTGTACCTGTCACAATGCTTCAGGTATTTTTATTGCTTAACTTTATCAACTGGGGTCATCACTATGTGGAAAGATTTAATTCTTGGCGTGGCGTATAAATATTATATGCCCTGGCACCAGTCAGACAAAATAGCATTTCAGAAATTGCCTATCTTTTCTTATGTAAACAATAATTATGCAATTTTTAATAGCAAAGGAACAGAATCATATACCTGTTTACTGTGTCTATTGAATATACTAAATCTATTAGTTTATCTATATTAAATGCAAAAAACCCTGCATTATGCAAGGTTAAGGACCACAGTTATGTTATTGTGAAATGTTGCAAATAATAGAGAGGTCACATTTAACTTCCTTGGCTTCACTTTTTTTTTTTTTTTTAGAGGGAAAAATCCGGAGCTGGCTAGTCGCTTACTCGAGATGCACTCAACTTGTGGAGCTAACAAGGGCCTTCCACATAATTATTTGACTAGAAATTCCACCAGCAGTTGTACATTCTTTTTAATTAGCCTTTAACTTAGCTTCCTGTTCCTGCCAAACAACATATCTTTGAGGGAACGTCTTGTTCCCTCGTACAAAGTGTTACTAACCAAACTGCACTGGGTCAATTCATGAGGACTGGGGAAAGATTCCTCTCTTTCATACTATGGAGTGGCAGCAGAACCTCCCCAGAGTCACTGCTACAAAAGTTCCATGGTTGCAGCACTCCTCTTCCATGAAGTGGCTGCTGTACAGCTAACCCCAAGCATCAAAAAATCATGAATCAGACTTCCAAAAATTTGAGTGGCTTTCAATCATGAGACTTTATAAAAAAAAAAAAAATACATTGGGTATTCTTTTTATTTGCCTTTTGGTTTTTGAGTCTTTAAGATTCATGACTGCAAGCTTTTTTCCTTAACCATGAAAGCAAGAGACATTTTACAAATGAAAGCAGAGATTATCATATAATCACTGGGTTCCAGCAGCTGCGGCTTTAAGAAAAACACTAAATGTCATTTAGAAGTTTTTGTTGGCCTGGTGCAAAATCTGAACCTGAGGTCCCCCATTCTTCCAAAAACTTACCACTGAGGAGAGGCCCTGGGTTGGGGGGAGCTTAGAGAGAGCCTGCACCACATTCACCTCACAGTGGTGGCTCAGCTCCTCTTTCACAGGCTGGGCCCAGCTCCCCACTCTGGGAGTTGGGATCTGTTGCACAGAGTTGTGCTGTCACTCAGGTTTGTCTTGGCTTCACCTCCATCTGCAGGCCAAATCTGAGAGGCGCTGCAGCCCTGCACGCCAGGTCAGAACACCTGCTTTTGTTCCCCCTTCTGAGTGGCCCTATTCATTATTTCCCTCTAAACTGCCCTGCCTAGTGGGAGACACAGCTCTGCAGTACAAAGGGGCGGGGTTCCCAGAATCATTCAGTGCCTGTGCAGGAATTGGTTATGTTCAGATTTCTGTGCGTTTGAAGTAGGGGCAGTTTTAAAAATAATTAAAGAAAAAAATAATTTGCAACTGTGGACTATTTGCAAACAAGTTTGAAGTTTCCAAATCTCACCTATGATGTAGTTGTGGTACATTAAAAGCAAGTTGTTGCTGTCAAAATTACATCTGTCTTTACTACAGAAGTATTTAAAAAAAAGAGAGAGAGAGAGAGAGAGAGAAAGGAAAGAGACATGGCTATTTTAATCACCAGATTCCATCCTAGAAAATCTGGAGACTTCTTTCAACCATATGACATGCCCTCAATCCCTTTCACACAGACTCCCCAGTTTATAGGAACTTTCCAGAAATGTGTTTCCTGATAGCTGTCACTTTAAATATGGCAGAGACAAACAGTGGCAGCCCTAAAATAGCCATTTGATGGCTCCCTACAGCTGGTTGCATCTCCCTCCCTTCTAGCTAGTAAACATCCTATTATACTTTCACTTGCTCTTCTCATAATTGAGATAATTCAGAATTTGCTGTGCTGTTATCTGCCAGAGGATCAAGTGGCCAGAATTATTTTAAAGGGAGGGAATTCTCTTATTCGTTAAGGCCTCTATGGTGACCTGAATCACACTGCTGCTCCTCTTATTTATGAGAAGTCACATTTCAATACGAAGGAGCAGATCTTCAGCTGGTATAAATTGTCATAGCTCCCTTGAAGTCACTGGAGATCTGTTGTCAATTGACTTAAACGGAGCTGTGACAATTTACTCCAGTTGAGGATCTTCCTCTATCCCCATCTCCTCCATGGGGAAAAATGCTTTATAATTACCTAAGATAAAAAGACTGCAACTATGTTTCCTTTTATCCTGCAATAATTCAAAAATGGCTGCTAGACTTTTGCTTGGACTTAAAAATCAAAACATATTTTTGCTGGAGATCAAGCATGAAAAATTACAACCCAAACATGGCAGAAAGCCGTGAGCATGTAAAAGTATGTTGTCACAATGGAAACTGTTTTGCAACCTTAAATGTAAAACTTACAACCATAGTAACTACAAAAATGAGTATTTAAAATGGACTCTTATGTTAACTTAATTTTTACAGCATCAGGATGTTTCCTGCCAGTCCCAAGTTCTCTGAGCCAATGGATATAACATCATCTCAGAGAAAGGACTCCCGACAAGCCAGTCGCCGAGTATCATCAGAGGTGTAGATAGACTTTGCAGCTGAAGGCACTTATATGTTACATTCCATATGCATTCTCACATAATATGTAGTCACATCAGGGCCCAAAGTATCAGCAGAGCTTCAAAATTGCACACAACTGCGCACATCTACTTGCACATGAAACACCCCTGCTTTTGCATATATCAGCCAGTTAATTGAATGCATATGTTGATTTGCATTTGTGTATTCAGATACCCAATAAATGGTCAAATACATGCCCTTGTGCATCCAAATGAGTAATTCTGCCCCCTCCTCCCCTGTATATTTAAAAAATGCTCAGCACATTTTGTCCTGGGTTAAGCCCCTACTAGATGGTTTCTTTTAAAGTGATTCTTACAAGTTCAAAAGTGCAATATACTCATCAGCTTACATTTGGTACCTCCACAGCTGCACAGCACAGGAGACTGGTCTAAGATCACTGTTCGTAATCTCAAATGACCAATATAGACTCCTACATCCTTAGCTGGCCTATAAAAATGATTTTAGGGAATCAGCATGGCAACACAGTTCATCCCCTTCCCCAAAATCTTGGATCTGTTTAATTTCTCTGGCCACTGTTTCTCACTTTTTGCTTTGCTGAGTACAAGGCTGTGAAGTTAAATTTATTCATTTAAGACAATTGAATTTCTACTAATCAGTGAGACATTTACATCAATTTTTTGGGGGGAAATGAATAACTTCCTACTTTCTATTTTTCATTCTTTGGTTACTTCAGGGATTAACTGGGTCCCTCAAGGTTTCTGTAGACAAAAGTAGTATGAGCATTCTCAAACTGTGGTCCCCCATTAATGAAACCTGGCTACAGCAAGGTTGATAACCTCTAGAATCTAATAAAGCACCTGTCAGTAATCTATTCTAGTAAACAGTGAAATCAGAGTTCGTACTCCATTTTCATTTGCTGTGTCATTAGAGATATTCCTCAATATAGACTTTGTTTTCTCTGGAGATCATTAGTTCAAAACCCTGAGGAACAGTACAAGTGGTCAGGAGTGCCAGTCCAGATATCTCATATCTTTGAGTCTGCCCAATTAGGAACACTGCAATTGCTGGTGACTAGAAAAATAGCCAGTTGAACTTTTCCCTGTGGTGGTGGTTTTTTTTTTTTTTTTTTTTGTCTTTCTTCCATACCTAACCTGGAGAGAATGGAATTTTTTTTTTTTTGTCCTCATTAGGCTGCTAGCACATTTTTACTTGCTGTCTTTTTATATGACGGCTATAGAAGCATGACCAATGCAATTTCTACTTCTCAGTATAATTGGAGATTGTAGGGTTGCTGCTCTACCTGTAATCTCATGGTCCCTAGTGAGTTGATGTAGGTGTAAATGTAGACTCGTTGTCTTTACTGCAGGATTTGTCAAACGTGCAAAACAATATTGTATAACCATGGCCTAACATAGATGGCAGACCTGGACTGTACAGACAAAGAAGCATAGAATAAGACAATCTAATTTAACTTGCTGCTTTCTTATGCTCTATTTATGGGGCACATCTTTACATTGCTAGGGCAGGGAGTGATGTGCAGCATTGTCTGGTGCTTTTTTTGTCATTCCTGAAAGTACTACTTTGGTGAGCCACACTGTTAGCAATGATGAAATACAACATAGCTGCCTGCACTGGTTCAAAGGTAGGTCATGGAGATAAAATCCTTTTCTTCCCACTCTCCCCTTTTTCTGGAAAGTGTTGTCACAGGCTGAAAAGTTGGTTAGCCCATGTTTGAGATAGTGCCGTGTCTGAGCTGACTTCAGAGCCAGGGTCAGCTCCACACACACAGCCATCTAATAAAAGAGAAAAGAACTATATAAAGTGATAAATGGCACGTATGACGTCACTGTGCCCAGGAGACTTAATACTATGCCTAAGTTCATCCTTGGCTTAGCCATATACATGTTTTTCGAGTAAGTTCTTTATAAAGAGGGGTGCTAATGTGCACTGGTGTAAAAATTCATTTTTCATCTGTTAATAATCTTTCAATAATGCTCTCCATCTGTGGATCTCCAAAAGTTTTACAAACATGAGTGCATATGTATATCCCTGTGAGGTAGGTAATACAGTAATAAAAATCTGCCAAGCAACATACACCAGGATCCAAATCTCAGTCTGTACCACAGGATTGCAAGAATTAAGCAGAATGACTTCACAAAGAACCATTCTTCTGGGAAACTCTTATTTAACACTCCCCACCCATCCACACAAACTCTTCTGATCATTTTAAAACGTCAGTATGTGACTGGAGGCAGCAGTGACTGGTGTATAAATAACATGAACCCAGACCTTCTCAGAAGGAAGGTGTTTGGCTCTTAGCGTGTGGGGGCACAACAGGAGTTCCCTTGCACATGTTTAAACTCTGTGCAGTTCTCCCTCAACATCCTACATCCTTCTCTCTCTTTGGGAGCTCTCCTTTCAGCATTATTTAAATCTGAGATCAAAATCTCTTGAACAAAAGAGCTTTTAAAACCCCTACCTATTCTGTAATCTGTGCCTCCAGTCCTTTTCTAGCTACTCTGATATCAAAAGCAACATGAGGAAGAAGCAACACAAAGTTCAGCAAAGCAGCTGGAAGACCCACTGGTGGGGTAGGTCTTAGAGGCCACAAGAAAAACCCAGCTTTACTGTGTGACTGTATGTTACATATGGAAATCCATAAAAATTGGCAATCCATGTTCCACTCCGTGCTTCTCACACACTGGGGAGGAAAATATACTCCAAATTGCTCCCCTCATATGAAAAACCATCAGGAAACATGAGGATTGTTGCAAATGTTGGTAGTGCTTTGCACTGCTATTCAGGAGAATGGAGTTCAGTTCCTGTCTCTCTTACTCATGGCAGGGCTGTGTGCTACAGAGGCAGTGAATGCAGCTTTGGGGAAGTGGGAGGGAGAGAAGGAGGGACTGCACCACTCTGGCTGAATGAGTGGCAGGGAATCCTGTTCAGAATGAAATTCTAGCCCCAGTGAAGTCAATCGCAAAACCCCCATCCATTTAAGTGGAGAGATTTCACCCATAACGTCTGTGATGGTAGGAGTAGGGGATGGGAGAACAGTTGTAAATATGCACAATCTCATGTTTCTATCTGAAAGCCTTTCTCGCTACCCATGGAATAAAATGTAATGCTCAGATGAGAAGGAAAGCTGCTGATTATATGGTGGACTCTCTTGACTGCATGGTAACAGAATCTCTTGGAGCTGCCCTAAGCATCCTGCACTTTTAAAAGACAGTTGCAATTTTTTTAGTGCCCGTGCTCCCTCTCTGTAAGAAAAAGCCTCTTCTGTCTTTCTCGGTCTTTCTTTCTTTCTTTAAACAAATTAATTTCCCACTCTGAGTTCAATGTGCATGTATTTGGCAGAGATGCTGACATCTGCTATTGGCTTTACCTCTATGCTCTGATCTAAGACAGACCTATGGCAGAGAAAAAGAAGCCAGGAAGTAAAGTGGTTGAGTTCATTTTCACTTTTCTTGAACAGCAGTGGGATCAGTTCCAGAGCCTGGCATTGAGGCTGTCTTATTTGCCAACTGGAAATCATCTTTTATATAACATATTAATTCACTTCCTGTAACAGAGGGAAGAAATCCCATAACACCTCCAGCTCTATCCCCTCCTATTCCTCTCCCCCCTCCTGCAATTCACTTATCCACGCAGAAAGCAACTGGGGAGGACTTCCATATAATTTCTTAGCCCTCACCTCCTATCCCACACAGAGAGCATCATCTTCTATCAACTACCCCTCCAAAGAGTCACATCTTTTTAGCGTGACTGCTTACCAAAGTGACTGATGGTGTTGGCTCTAACGGTCACATGCTGCTGTCTTGAGCAAACACCAGCTTTTTTCTATGTAGCTGCCGTGTGATGCCCACCTCCCTCTGTTTAAAAACCCTGCTTTTTAACTTGTGTTTATACATTTTCTCTTTCAGTTTAGGCAGATAAACTTGTTTGTACAATGTTATAATAAACCTGGATAAGTGTAAAGTAAGATCATGATTCTGCCATCGTTACCCACCTTAACTAAGAATAGTATTTCACTTTTTGAGTTCTCCCATTGATTTCAAGTAAGGTATGTGTGATGGAGGGTAGCAAAACTGTGTTTTGTTTTTTAAACTGGTTGTTCACTGAAGGTGGTGTATTTGTATTACATGCACGCCACTATTACTAACACAGTTTACTCAACACATTCGGATGTCAAACTTTGGTGGCAATTTTTTCAGAAGTATGTGGCAATGAAAAAGCATAACTTCAGTTTCATATATGTAGAATTTCCTGAGGACTGTAGAATTGCAGCAGCGTTAGCTTTCCCAGATTCCACAGGCATAGACTCTATTTCGAACTTTGAATATCCAGTGTTTGAACACCAAACAAAATTATGCTATGTGTTGTTCAGATACTCTGGGAGGGCAACTGGAGGGGAAGTGTGTGTGGTTGTGTCAGCTCACCTAGCAAAATGGGTTTCCTACCATTCAAGGAAAGGGATCTAAGAGAGTAGGAGCAGGATCAGTCATTATTTTTTGAATTTGTTGCTCTCCACAGGCTGGTTAAAAGGAACAGAGAATTTCTATAAGTGACCACTAACAGATCTTCCATTAGATCAAGTGAAAGTTCTATGTATTGCTGCTCTGGAACAAAGTCTCAGCTCAATAGATGTGAAATTGCAACCACAGTGCCATTAAAGATGATTTGTTCTCCCATGTAACCCTTAAAAAAATCCTCATGCTTTTAAATATGTAGGGGTAAGTTTTAAGTGATTAACGGAATATTTTGGAAATTGATTTTAAGTACTCTTTGAGATTCCAAAAACCCTTAAATGATTCTCTTTTCTCCATTTTTAAGTGTCTAATGTTTCTTTGTATCTTTCCATTTGCTGAAATAACTTTGGAACTTAAAATCTGATTCCTAAGTAGGTTTTAATATTAACTTGGTTCTTGCAAGAGGCAGTTTTCAAGGGCATGAATAGCAAAATGTTTGAGAAATTGCTACTATTTGAAAACTAGGTATGATTTTCTGTTAAAGTAGCTGATTGAGGAGTAAAAAGAAATGGTGTCATGAGCTGTATATTTGTTATAAACCTTTGAACCTACCAGAACTACTTTTCAAAAATGAAAGGTAACTTCAGGCTCTGGAAGATTGGCCTAGGAAGAATGTGCATGTGTCAATTTTCCAAAAGGGCTAACTGAGGAACTGTGTGTTTTGTAGCTTGCCACAGGTTACATAATATTTTGTGGTGGAGCTGAGGACAGAATCCTGGGCTCTCGCAGTATGATGCACAAAGATGCAATGTAGAGCTTCCTAGTGCAGGTAGACAGACATGCACTAGCTCTGGTCCAGCTAGTGTGCTAAAAATTGCTGTGTAGCCTGGGCTAGCACAAGAAGCAGCTTGGACTAGCTGCCTGAGTATGTACTCAACTGAGTGGCCACCTATGCTATCCCTGGCTGCACTATTTTTAGCACACTATCCTGAGCAGAGCTAGCATGTCTATCCATCAACACTGGGAAGCCCACTCTGAGCTGCAGCATAAACGTGCTGTTAGGTAGCAGAACAATAGCCTTCGGATTACATTTCTTCCAGTTATTTTGCTTGTTGAAAGCCAGAGCCTCTATTACAGAGTTGTGTTCATTAACTCACCGTGAACTAGACAAATATCAGCTCACTATCTTCAGTTCACTACCAGTGGTGAGACTAAAAGCTATTTTATTGCGATCTGTTTCTTGTAGACTATGTAAGCAAAACCATGGAGAGGAACAGAACTGGATATTCAATATCTCGTAGCAATCTCTATATATTTCCAACTGACGGCTTTTTATGAAAAGTACATGTGCCAAGATTGTTAATGACGCTGCCTGCCTTTAGTGTAGTCAGCAAGACCTGCCTTACATGATCTCCCCAATGGCTCAGTAGAATTTGCTGAGTTCCTCC
Source organism: Emydura macquarii macquarii (assembly GCF_026122565.2). NCBI lineage: Eukaryota > Metazoa > Chordata > Testudines > Chelidae > Emydura > Emydura macquarii. Next base: position 77,391,598 of record NW_027131390.1, read on the forward strand.
TTCTGAAAAAACCATGAAGAAAGTGAGATCTTATTATCATTCACCTAAACAGCTTCCCAATTTTCAAGTTACTTTCTCATTTAAATTTAATACTGATGGTGAAAGGATATAATGAGGAACTGAGTCATGTTACCTAGAAAATAGCTGTCTAATCAAACTTGCCAAAAACTTCTTCCAGCAGGGGAGGGACCTGAAACTTGCTGCGCAGAGCTGAGATGTACAATACTCATAGCACACATTGCAACTGCAAATAAAAGTGCAAGTTTGCAAGAGAATATTTATTACATAAAGGAAACATGCAATCTCATTATTAATCATCCGGGACTAAAGTCTGCTTTGTTACAGTAGTATAAATCCAGAATGTACATTGGTTTTAATTGATCTGAGTAACTGAAAGCAGAATTTGACCTTAGATTATGAGCTCTGATAATGATCTTAATTTTCCCTATATGCATTATCACTTTCTACTGGTCAGTTTAAAATCTAGGTTTTTCCTTAGGCAAGTAATTGGAGATTGGGATATCTGGATGGTGTAATCATTCAGAGTCAGTGTGCGCCAGGAGACAGCAAAGACTGGATTTTTCCAATCCTCAAAAGGCAAAATTTGAAAGGGGAAGCAGCTAAATCCTCCTATAGTATGAACCATGAAGGCATATAATCATTCTCCAAAAATAATTCATTTAAAGAGAGTTGAAAAGTCAACTGAGAAGAGTTTTATTAGTTCATCATGGCTATAAAAAGTATGGATGAGTTTTTTAGCACCTAGGTATCAAAGTAGGAACAGAGGTTCCTTAAATGAGGAAACATTTCAGTGACCTGGATGTTATATTATGACAACCAAAAGATATCTGTACCCCAAACAACGCCAAATTATTATCCCAGCTGGCAGGAACCAACCCAAAGTTATAGCTCTGTCTGGTAGGTACGAAAGAAAATCTGTCAGAAGAAATTGTATATGAAACATGAATTCTATGGTTGTTTTGATTTAGTAAATGAAATTTTATACACATCATCATTTTAAATTGGGGTGAGAGGGAACTAACAACAAAACCGCAGGCATCTAAAAGTAGATACATTGAACTGACAGCTAGATAAATTGTCAACCACCCCAGTAGACAACATAAAAGGTATAGAGACAAAAACAAACAACGAACACCTTTCAGCATACAATTTAAGATTATGGACCAAATTTCCTTCAGTTACACCTGTGTAAATCTGGAATAATTCCATTGCCTCCCATGCCCACGCTGAAGAAGAGCTGAACACCAATTCCCCTTTATAAGATTGGACCAGGTAGGCAAAATAATCTGTGATAGTGGTTTGATTCTACTATTGATCAAAAATGTTTGATAACCATGTGACTCCACTAACTTCAGTGGCATTTATTCCTTTTACAAGGATGTAAGTGAGATCAGGAGCACAATGTTTATGATGCTAAATTCTTCAAAAGAAGATTGTCTACAGCATCAAAAGATTAAAAAAATTACAGAGAAATAATAAAAGATCAGTTCCAGATGATACACACAGTATCCACCCTAACCAACCAGGGTAATTACCACACTGAGAGAGGTACCAAGTTCAGGGTTGAAGATGGTCTGTGTCTGCATGTAAAACCATGCCTGGACCACTGACAGGGTTTGAATCTGGAGTCTTCAGCTCTAAAAACAGAGTTTAAGAGATTAAATCCATTAGATGGTAGATCATTGTCATCTTTTGTGGAGCAGCTGCTAAAGAGGAACAAAGCTCCATACTGTGCTGATGTGGATTACATATACAATTAACATAAAACTATAGCTCACTTGAAATACATTTTTATTTTTAATAGCTATAGACAGAAAAAAGAAAACATTAGAGCATGTATGATATTAAATGGTCAAATTATTAAAGATTGTTTGGCCTCTGTAATGATTAAGCAGCAAAGTTGGATTCCAGCATATAAGTGGTTGGCAATAATTTAGGCTATAAAGCTGTGCTCAGATAGGCCTGATTGGAAATAGTATAAACTAAGGGCCTTTGCATCCCTAGTAGGGAGTATGCTGCACCAATACCCTATGCTTGCTCATGGGTGCCAGGTGAAATTTAAGGTACTGAAAGAGCAATTGAACCTAGTCTGAAAGCAGCAAGAGAACATTCATGACCCTGACAAATACAGACTCAACTCCAAAGGAAGGTGGAATCCCAGAGTGGAATCTTTTTAGGATGGCATTAGTGTCTAATGCTCTTGGAACTGAATAGTCACGCTTTCTTGATCAGCTTTTCCCAAAGGGTAGTTCCAGAATGGGTGGTAAATAGCAAGGACTCCATTGTTAGAAGATCCAGTATAGGAGTACAGATAACTTCAATAAAAATTTCTACTTTCAAAACAGCATGAAAGATAGGACTTAAGTTGAATAAAGACAAAGATATACTTTTAAAAATTATAGTACAGTCCACTTGAACAGCTTCAAGTAAGGCTATTTAAAACACATATTGTACATCATATCAAATGACTGACAGATAACTATTTAAGGCATATTTAGCAATTTGTTAGTAACAGCTAATTAGTAACCATTATAGTCAATCCAGTCAATAATCCATAAACAATGGAAAAGTTCTATATTTTCCACTGAGGCCATCATTCTTCCAATGGAAGAACCTTTCCAGTTTCATTAAAATGTGTTATAACTGAAATATCAGTAACAAAGTGTCATGCACTTCCTCTAAGTCTTGTAATAGCTTGTAATAGCTAAGTCTTGTAATAGCTTCAAAGGAGCTCTGGTATTTTTAAGTGGAGCAATACAAGTGGTTCCGTTAACTCTCAGGTCTAAAGCTTCTTCCCTCCCCATATGATAGCCATATATTTTTTTATCTGAACTTTTAAGCCATACCACCCTATTTCAGACTTAATGCACTTTCATGTGTCCTTTAAATGATCTGACATGAAGGTGCCTTAAAGCAAAAATGGAAGGGACACAGTTAATGGCGTAAGGTGTTAATAACCAGTTTTCTGAGATCAGTTACATACTGCTTTTCCTAAAAGAAATAAATGTAAGGATCTTATTCAAGCCAACATAAGTGAGAAAATTTAGAGGAAATTATCATGATTTTCAAAAGGGATTAATGATTTTGGGGGGGAAGGGGGAGGGCTCAATTTTTGGATATTTTACCTAAGGCAATTTAAAGTGGCTTGATTTATTCAGAGGGTGGACAAATCAGAATCTTCTGAAAATCAGGGTCCTTTAAACATCTGACATTGTGTGCCTGAAAAGTGAGGCACACACAACCATCAGTCACTTTAGAAAATCTAGGCCATGACAAGCAGTTCAGCCTTAACTCAACTTGCTGCATATACAGCTGGCATATGGTAGGCATTATTAAACTCAGCACTTGCCACTCCACAGTCTGATCCTGGGTATGCATATGTCCCATTAAATTCAGTTAGCTATAGCCTTTACTATGACCGCTTGAGATAAAATGCCTGGAAACAAAACAAAAACTGTCAAAAATACTATGACTTCCCATTTAAATGCAACTTTGTAAGGACCACATCTAAATGATGCTTGAAAAACAATGTTGCTTGAATAAGTTTGTCCAGACTATTATTTTCTTCTCTATGTGGGAACAATACTCTGTTAACTTGCACAAAATGTATTTGCTGTAAGTCACGTTAAGGGTTGTGTAACTTTCCTAGATGGGTGTATGAGGGGCTCTGATGGACATTCCCCAGTTGAAGAAGAAATCTGTGTGCCTCTGTCCCATTAACCCTCCTTCACAGGAGACTCTTGTGACCCGACTTTTGAAATCAAGATGTTATAGGGTGGTGTTGACTTATATATGATGGCTAGCATATCTACTAATAACATATCTGCATTTTATATTTATACAAATAAAATGCAGATTATATGTTAAGCATTAATATGCTTTAAGTATTTAATTAATTAATTAAGCAATTAATTAACATATGCATTAAGCACAAATATTATAGCAGTTATATAGCCTAGATTGGCCTAAGATTTTTATATAGCTCTGCTCCCTTAGTCACTACGCTTCTTGCATTCACTGAAGTAAGTTTTGGCAGGGAAAATTCCAGAGGAGTTCAGTGACATTGAATTTACTAGAGAGAGAAGGTGGATGAAGTAGTATTTTATTGGACCAGGAAGAGAAAAGAGGTCTAAAGAAGGGCTCTTTGTCAGCTCGAAAGCTTGTCTCTCTCACCAACAAGTTATTACCTCACTCACCTTGTCACTCTTGAGACCAACAAGACTACAATAACACTGCATACATTGAAATGACTGTCAATTTTTTCTTGTTTGGCTTGAGCAGGATGTGTATCCAGTTGTTCTCAAGATCCAGTCAGGTGTGGAATCTTTACCAGCTCTGCCTACAGTCAGTATGGCCTCAGGGTGGATCTGATCTTATTGGGCATGGTATTCAAATGAGAGTGGAAGCTGAATGTAGGATAACATTTATGCTAAGATTTCAAAAGTGGCTAATGATTTCTGGGTGTCCAACTTGAGACACCTTAAAGGGGCCTGATTTCCAGAGGCTACTCAGCACTTTTTGAAAATTAGGAAGGACCCTTTAAGATGTCTCCGGTTGGACACCCAAATATTGAAGCACCCAAAATCACTAGCAACTCTCAAGAACCTTGGGCTTAATTAACAACAAGAAATATTTTATATTGAGAACACTGACTAACGCTGCTATAGTCTAGCCGAGCTGTATTCTCTGACACTCCCTGCAATGGGTTTCTGTGTTTGCATTTTAGAAGAAACTTCCATAGTCAACCAGAAGTATGGCATAGCGGAATGCAGAGCAACTAAAAACGTCCTGATTAACTCTTTGTAATACAGCTGTCCTCACTATACTTGTCACACACACCTCACTGGTTAATAATAATAAGAAGCTCATTTCAAAGTTAACTCCACCACTTGTTGATAAATTTGGTTATACATTCTTATGAAAAACATCCAAGGCCAGAAGGGACCCTTGTGATCATGTGGTCTGACCTTCTGTATAACACAGGCCATAGAACTTCCTCAAAACAATTCCTAGAACTTCTATGTTAGAAGAACATCCAATCTTGATTTTAAAATTGCTGGTGATAATCTACCATGATCCTTGATAAATTGTTCCAATGGTTAATACCCTCGCTATTAAAAAATTTCCAGTCAGAATTTGTCTAGCTTCAGCTTTCAGCTATTGGATCATGTTATACCTTTCTTTGCTAGACTGAAAAGCCCCTTATCAAATATTTGCTCCCCATGTCGGCACTTAGACTGTAATGAAGTCACCATTTAACCTTCTCTTTGTTAAGTTAGACTGAAGAAGTTCAATCTATTTATCGTTATTAGGCAAGTTTTCTAATCCTTTAATCACTTTTATGGCCCTTCTCTGAACCCTCTCCAATTTGTCAACATCCTTCTTGAATTGTGGGCAGCAGAACTGGATGCTATTCCAGCAGTGGTTGTACCAGTGCCAATGTAGAGGGAAAATAACCTCTCTATAGTGGAGATTCCTCTGTTTATGCCCCCCAAGGCCTGCATTCACCCTTTTGGCCACAGCATTGTATTAGGAGCTCATGTTCAGCTGATTATCCACCAAGACCCCCAAATCTTTCAGCAGCCTATGAAAGGCTTCAACTGAAGCCTATGGAACACCTCCTGAAGCCCATGAAATTCGCTGAGATATTTGGGCATCCAGCCTACAGTGATGGCATCTTTCATTAGCAGTCACTGAGCGTGCCTGGGGAGTCTGGGAAGGAAAGTCATTCCTGCCACTGTAGTCTCTCAGTAGTGTTGGCATCTAGTAGAAAGCAAAACAGTGCACTACTTCCCCACACCTCACAGTCTGCCTTGATGGTTGGAGCAAACATCTGTCACTGGGAGAAAGGAAAGTCCTGCTCTTCTCTATCCCCAGCACTAGGCAACACTAATAAAGCAGTGACTCCATGCAGTCTCCTGCTTCTAGCTCCTCTCCATCTGGCTCTGTCTCACTGCTGCCTAGTGATGATTAGTGGCATGTGCATATGGTGTAATCCTTCACGGATTGGGGTGGGCTAGAAATTCAGACAGTGAAAAAGATTTTCAAGGGATTTTAGGGCAGGAAAAGGAAGCAAGATCGCATGCGAGGAGATGTTGGATATCTGAAACACACAATTTTCTCCCCTACGCTGGAAGTGGTGTGAATGCGTAAAGTCAGAGACCTTGTCTTCACTGCCTCCTAACTGCAGATGAAATAATTGTAAGTTAGTCAGCCACTAACACACTACAGTGTAACCACATTGTTGAAATAAGCATACTGCTGTCATGCCCCATGTCAGCATTGGTGCTGTACCTGTATCCCAAGAGTCACAGCACCACAACTCACTATGTCTCTCTCCTGGCATTCACAGGGTGGTGTGGCAATTCATCTGTCTGTTCTACGGTTGGTGGGAGGAAACGGATAAGAGATGATTCAACTATGTGCCGAGGAAGTGTGGGATGTTGGCAGAATGTGCCTACAGCTAACTAAATGCAAGATAGCACTGCTTATGGACTCATTTGTGCTGTTATGTGGTTAATGCCCTAATGTGATAGGAATACATTGTTGTGAGCTTCTCAATATATGTGACAATAAGGGGGTGTACTCTAGGATGGAATGTATTGCCAGTAATTGTGGTTTGGGGGTCTGTTTTACAGACAACTACCAAATGCACTGATCAGTGGCATATAGGGTCTGTTACCTCAAGACCATAAGAGATGTCTTGTATACTCGCATTCCCAAGCTGCATGGGGAATACACTGGAGCTATTGCTTTATTGCACATTGGGCTATTGCCTAGAAGTCAAATGTAGTGTGTATGCATGCATTAAAGAAATAGAAGTAAATAAAGGTAAAGAAGAAACTATTTATGCAAAATATGTGGGCATACCAGCTGTCCAAATGTGGTTTAAATGTATGCAAACATAGGACAAATCAAACTGGTAAGCCATATCAGTATAAACGAAAAAAATCTTCAGTGCATTTTTTCCTTCCCCCACATTAGAGCTGGTGTAGAGTGCAGCTCATACTGCTGATGGAATGAGGTTCCATGGCTAAAGGACTGGCAGATTGAATGACTCTAGGTATTGTTGGTCATAAGCTGTAGGAGTTGGCAATGTTGAGATGAATCCATGGGGCTTATGGGCTCCATGTATTAACCCCCCCACCCCCACTCATGAGCCTGAATGATTTCGCAAATATGTCCCTATGAGAGATGCAGTTGCAGCTCCCTTTTCTCACAATTGTGGCATAGATAATTTAGATACTCTGTCAGCAGCTTCTCCTAAGGCTCCTTATCCTCCTCCCTTTGCTTCTCCTCACAGTTCATCCTCCATTTGCTTCTCCAACTCTGATTTTTTTCACAGTTGGATGGAGAAGTCTGTTTATGCATCACATTACGTCATCTCTAGTCCTCTGTTGGTTTGACCTCAAATTCTGAATCCTTTCACTGACAGAATGGTCTCTTAGTTGGCCCATTATCCCTGGAGGAGGCTAAAATTGTCTCCCTTAGTCCTGGGCGTTGTGGCAGAGATTGACAGTGCCCATGTCTCCTTATAATTTTATATTCATTGTATACAACCACAACTACAAAATAGCAATTTTTATCTTGCAAGAGTGCCATTTTCTTGCTGATTCTCTCACCCCACAAACTTCTGCCTATTAAGTTTTGTAGAGGAGTTTTCTCAGGAAAAGAAGAGGTGATTGACTTTACCTTCCAGCTCTCCCAAAAATATTTTTGAGCAAGGGTAGTGGATATAGGGGTGTATACAAAGACTTGGGAGACAGAGCAGCAATGGTAATTACATTTGGCCCATTTCAGGAGGCTGTAGCCTTACGAGATGTCCTGCTTCAGATTTTATAATGGAAGAAGGGCCAGTTATTCCAGGTCTCTGGGTGGAGACAATCCTTGTATGCAAGAGAAATCTCTGTCTTGTTACAAATGAACTGATAAGTGACTGAACAGGGAGTGCAAATTACAACACTGGCAGAGAGAGGCTTGCCTTACTAAGGAATCTCAGAAACCACCTGGAATTTTACTGAGTGAAAATATCATCTTAATCTCCAGGAATGGACCAAAATCAGATCAGCACTAAAGCAGCTTCTAAACTAGTAGGTGGGTGCTTTAAAGGAATTACCATCCAAACACTCCTGCATGTTAAGTACTGTGTTACAGTAAGTTACATTGTGCCTGAGATAGCTGTGGCCATGAAGATTTTTATTTCTCATTAATGGAAAACCATTAAGAAATCCTACTGCATTCAGCTGCTGTAAGATGCCTGTTCGTAGGGGTTTTTTCCGCGAGGCAGCCATTTTAGGCAGTGTGGCTGTCTCTGTGTATGAAGGAGTCGGGGGATGGGCGGGGAGGACGAACACAATGGCACTGAGCCCACCTTCAACTTAAGTGGCATCTACAATTCTAGAGTAAACCCTGCCCCAATATTCAGCAATATCTTTCATAATAACAGAGATGACTGTGCCCATCTTAGTCCTCCCCTGGTTCTTCTGGGTGGTGCCCCTTCATCCCATGCTCTTCCTGGCCCTGATCTCGGAATATTACTTGGGATTTGGTGCAGAAGGCCTCTGAGGCTGGTGTCTCCCCCTCTGGGTTGGGAGCAGGGCACTGCATGTCTTCAGACATCCAAATTCTGAACATACACATCTCGGCTCCACAGAAGTTGAAGTGGGGCTCCATGCTTAAAGCCCTTCTCAGAACATAGGTCAGTTCACTGTAAAATGGAAAGGGGTGCACCAGATTTCTTGGCCTTCTGGTACATCACCTTGAGCTCCTTTATCTTCTCCCTCTGCTACTGTCTGGTCTGCTTGATCCCATGAGCCCCAGCAGCTGCTGAGTTATGCCACAGTACAGTTTGAGGTTCCTATTTGAGGAGTTAAAGTCATGAGGTCTGCTTGCATAAGCCAAAAGATTCTGGGCCAGGTGATGGCACCTTGTTACATGGGCTTCTTCCTGGGCATTGTCCTGTTGTATGGAATACTGGAGATGAGGAAAGCTAGAAAACCCGCAAGCAAGGTGGAACTGAGGTAGCTGAGGAGAGGTCTATGAAAGTACACCATTTTCAGTCATAGGTCAAATAGGACAGGTAGATGGGAAGCTAGTACACAGGGCACCCAAGGGGCTTGTAGGCGCATCATGTATCTATTCAGGTGGATGGCCATAGCTGCATATTTTACCTGCAGGTATCTTGTGCAAGATAAGCTAATTTGGGGTCTGCACTATACCTCAGTGTGTGGTGGCTGCTTCGCCATGTGGCATGTATAAAGCCATGTGAGTGTATGAACACTGAGTGTGTTAAGGAGAAAATGTGGTTGAACCAGAGTGAAATGTGCAGTTAAGACAAGATCTGAATGGGTTTAGAGACAGGCACCAAGAAGAGAGCAAAGGAGAATCTGCAGGTAGAAGGGCATGACTATGGGGGAGGAGCAGAATCTACAGTCAGAGCTAGAGATAACAGAATACTGCAGGTTAGGTGAGGGGTGAGCAACACTATAGGGAATCAGTGACGGGGGGTGGGGAGGGAACAGATGAAGTCTTCAGGGGCAATCTGCAGAGGGAAGAGAGATGCTGGGGTGGGGGCAGGAGAGAGGGTGAAGAGTGAATGACTGAAGGGAACGACCACACAAATCCAAGGAGTCACCACATGAGGAGAAAACAAAGCAGAGAGGTGGAGGGAGAGATGGGGAGAGAAAAAAGGGGAATGGATAGAGGGGAAGATTTAGAGGTGGAATAGTGGGGTTAGAATGGCCAGTGAAAGACTGAGGGAAGAAAGCAAGAGGGAAAGAAAATGCTGGGTAAAGAGACAACAATTAAAAAAAAAAAAACCTAGAGAGTAAGTTCTTTTTATATTTTTTCAGGACAAAATGTTACAGATCATAAATAGTGCATTTGAATTGTACATACATTGAGGATGTGATTCTGTGGAAAGGGAGGCTAGGTTAAGAGGTTGGCATAGGAGCCCCATGTTCCAGTGCATGGGGGAAGTATAATAGGGACTGCCATTAGGTTAGGTATCTGAATCCTTGACCTGAAATTGCTTCAGAGATGCAATAAAATACACACAGCTTGGGTGTCAGCCATAATCAGTGACTAATGAGAGACTTTTCTATCAGCCAAGGTAAAGATTGTCCTTCCGAGCTGAAAAATATTGCCAGACTGTAACCCTTCCTCATGTCCTGATAACAATGGTTTGTGCCTTTGTGACAGAACAGCATTGGATTATTGCAATGGATTCCATAATGGGCTACCTAATGGCTGATCCATGCTACTACATATGGCAGCAGCAAAATCAACTGTTGTCAGGTGAAGAGTCTTCTTATCCACTGCTTTTCTCTCTCCTCTGAGGTACAGAGGTGGATACAGTTTTGGGTCACAGTTCTGACATTTAAATCTGTAAATGAGATAAGTCCCAGACCTTGCTGTGTTTCTGGCATCCTCGGTGCAGACTCTCCTATCAGAGAGGATAAGGTTTTTGATGCCAAGGGCTTGCAGGATTCACATCTTTCCATCTGGAATGCTCTGTGAGGTTCTTGACCTCATTTTAAGGGGCCTTCCAAATGCTATTTTTAAAAATTGCTTTAGAAATGTCCCTATAATCTGTTTCTGAAATGTTTTTACTCATTCTTGTTTTTAACTATTGTTTAACGTGTATATTTTTGGACAGAGTCTAGAACAGCTTGGCAGATCAACTCCTAAGAAATACCTTTTTTTTTTTTCTTTTTTTCTTTAAATATTATGACCTTTATGTTACCTCATGGAAGGCTGGCTAACTGCTGAACATCTGCAAGCTAGTTTCAAAGACATAGAAAAACCTTCTGATCAGCAGCAACTACAAAAGCTACAGAATCCAAATGTGAGAAATCTAGTGTGTCTTCTGTAAGAATGTTCATTTACTAAAGGCATTTGAAAGCCCTCCTGATGCATGATGCTCCAGCTTGCAGGTCTATAATTGGCTGGAGCAGCACATACCTGTTTATTTCTCACAACATACAATGCTTTACTCTTCTGCTAAAGGTTACACTGCATCATAGATTAATTGTTCACTACTGACAGACTAGATTCAGCAGTAGCAGCTCCTGGGTTTTAAGCAGGTAGGACATGTTGACCTTGTAAATATAACATCTGGGTTTTCCTATTTAAATGTATTTATTCCTTTACAGACTCTGTCAAGCTAATGAGATTTTTAAATACCTATTGGGGATTGTATGCCACTAGATACTATGCAGTATATCTAAGAAATATTGAAAGAAGCAGTGGCCAAGCCAGGATAGATCTGTGCTCTTCAATTTATAGCTGATGGCACATTCTCTTCCACTACTGCTTTTACACTGATTTTCTTTTAAATCACTCCTGCCCTCTGGACCACTCTTAATCCAGATGTGTCACCAACAGGCCTGGTTATCACCTCCATTGCACTCCCTGCAGTAATGATATGCATCTTCTTTGTTTTTTTACAAGGTACATTGCAAATGTCATGGGCTGAACTCTACAAGTGATGGTGGGTTGGGATGAATCCACCCCAGGATTATCATCTTTTGAATAATAAAGTTTATTCCCAAGAAAATGCCTTCATTTTCTTTTCTAAACTGAAGAAAGACCTGGACAGTCTTTACTCCACCAAACAAAACATAGCACATAATCAAAAAGTCCTGTTCATAGACCTCTGCCACCACATGCAGATATACCCTGCTCTTGCTTTTGGAGTCTGTCACACTTTACTTTTAGAATCTCTATGTGCTAAGAGAGACATATCACTAAATTGAACCTAGCACATTTGAGACAGAATCATTTTCAATTTCTTCTGACCTGCCTTACAGTTAAAAAGCTAGCCCATCAGTGATGACTGTGCTAACTCAATACAAATATTGAATATCCTGAGGATGCACTCTAGAGGAGAAGTAAATCCCTCTGAGATTAAATGAATCCTAATGGAAAATGGTAGCAATGGAGAAGCTGACACATTATCTCAGGAATAAATTTACTGGATACATTGTAACCTGATCTAAGATACGTTTGATAGCTCTTGAAAGAAGTAGCCTTGATATTCACATCCTTTATCCACAAATCAGTATGTCCTTTAATGATGATGATCCTTAATGAGGTGGAGAAATTAATTATTGGGATTTAGATACAAATGGGATCCCGGGGCTCCATATAACTTGATATAGCAATTGTGTAAATGATAAAATGACATTGACCATAGGCACTTATTGCTGTCTGAGTTTAAGTTAATGGTCATAACTCCTATAAATGTACATGTTGAGTAATGCTATTGCTTTCTTAAGATGTATAATGAAATGGAGAAAGCTTTGATTTTTTTCACAAGTTTTTCCTGCATAAAACTGTCATTAAAAATCAGAACTGTAACAACCCCTCTTCTTAACAAAGTATGACCAAATATTAGAAGCATAAAGAAAAGCAACAAACCTGAAAAAGATGTACTTGACAATCAGAGAAAGTATAGTAGTCCCCAGTAAAAGAAAGCTAATAAACGAATACCATGTGGTAGAAATGCAAGGTACTGGTAAACAAATAGCAAGGGTTTGAAAGCTTCTGGAAAAGTAAAAAGTACAACAAAGTCCCCTTTTCATGGTGATTTCTTGTGCGTCTTTTTATCATTCCCATGCAGTCTTGGAAGCAATTTTTCTAAATGAAGATAGTTCTTCCAGTTTTTCTTTACGTTCAACACTGTCTGTGTATTTGGCTTCATTCAAATTTGTGACTTCTCCTCCTCTAGTGAAGAGTAAAGTAATTCAAATGAAACAAGTTGTCCCTCCTGCCACTAAGAACTGATCTCACTTTAAGAAACAAGTCTGTTTAATGCATTGCAATACTTGCTTAAATATGCTTTTAATTCTGATTTCCAGTCAATCAGAAATGTAGACGCTTGAAATAGAGCGAGCCTATTCACCTGAGATGTCCAGCCCAGTATTGGAGATCTAAGAGATTAAGATGCTATCTAAGATCCAATCCTTTAAATATTTGCTTTTGTACCACTAGGAGACAGGTTTTTAAAATGCCAGTTCACATAAACTGCATCATTAGCATTCAATTCCCTATGTAATGAATGGTAATGTAAGAGAATTGTTTGATACTAATCCCTGTCCCTTGATAAACTTTCTGCATAGCCATTAAGTTTTTATAATATTGCACAGTTAAGCTGTTAAAATATAAAAAAGAAATCAAAATGTTCCCTGTCATTTAAATTGATATTTTAGATCAGGGATGTCAAACTCATTTGCTATGGCGGGCCAGATTTGAATTAAATGTTCTTCAAGTGGGCCATACATACTATAAATTGAAATACTAGTCACAACCATTTGTATGTAGTATTATATTTTATTTGCTAGATATCAGCGATATAAAAACTGCAGTAAATTCATTTCTACAACTACTACTATTTTATGATTAAGAATTATAGTACTGCACGATGCCCCAAGACCACACTGTCCCCTTTCCCACCTTTTGGAGCGCTGCGTCTCGTGCACAGAGTGCTCCACGTACTGCCACTAGACATCTCGCGGCATTGTACCCTCTGGTGGCAGCGCGCTACCGTGACATCTTGTGGCATTGTACTCTCTGGCGGCAGCGCGTGACATCGCGAGAAGGACATGGCTTAGGAAGAGCCAGCTGAACTGGGCAGAAGTGCACAGGATGGCTAAAGAAGATACAGGTCTGACAGCTGTATTAAAGAAACATGCTGCTGTTTTTGGAGAAGACCTGGGAAGTATGAAAGGAATCACTGTGAAATTGAACATTAAGCCTGACAGCCAACCAAAATGTCTGAAAGCCAGAACAGTGCCCTATGGCTAAAGGTTGATGCGGACCTGGAGCACCTGCTCAAAAATGGAGTTCTAGTATCAGTTAACCACAGTCAATGGACAACCCCAATCATTCCAGTATTGAAGAAAGATGGCTCTATTCGAATTTATGGGGATTTTAAGGTCTCTGTTAACCCAGTGTTGTGTGCAGAGCAATATTCTCTTTCCCGCATCAATGACCTCTTCGATGGCTTGGCTGGTGGACAAAAGTTCAGCAAGATTGATCTGAGTCAGGCATATTTACAGATGCATGTTGATGAGAAGTCCCAAGAGCTGTTGACTATCATGACATGTAAAGGGCTGTACCAATACCGTCACTTGCCCTTCGGAATAATGTCCCCTCCAGCTTTGTTCCAGAGGGCTATGGACCAGATCTTGAGTGGCTTGCCAGGAGTCCAGTGCTATCTTGACGACATCCTTGTCACTGGCAAGAATGAGGAGGATCACCTTATTTGTACAGGCGTAAATACCTGCCCTTTCCTGGTTACTATGCGGCCAGTCCGCCGTCCAATCTAGTATTCAGTAGCTAAGATAATCTAAAATCAAAATCTAACCTATAAGTAATATTTATTATTCAATTAATTTTAAAATTAAAATAAATTACATGAAAGGACAGTTAAACATAGTCAACAGGTCAAAAGTATGAAAACTAAAGCCCATTGATAAATTTAAAATATGGAGAATAAATATATCTATATCTAAAATATATCTAAAATCCACAGGATACACGAAATGAATGTTCGGGTTCACTGTTTATCGCTAAAAAGAGCCAACATATCCGTCGTAGCATACATAGCAAGTCTGCACACACTTTCTTTAAAACTTTTAAATTTATCAATACCTAAAATTTTAAAAATTTCATCATTTCTTTCACTCCATTTACCTCTCGCCCCAACCACAAATCCAAAGAAGTGGATGATCTTCCCACCAGTGAGTTGCAGCTCCTCCTCCTCCAACTCAGAGTAGTATGCCTCCTTCTCAATGTGGGCTGCCTCCACACTGTCAGCGTTGTCTTCCCATCTAACTGTGACATCCACAATGGCTACCACTCCTTCCTTTTCAATAATGAGGTCGGGTTTTCTCAACTTCCCTTCTTTATTATGAAGGTAAGGTTCAATCCAAATTTTACATCCTTTATTTCCTACTTTATCAATTAGTGCTTTAACTATTCTATTATGTCTTTTAATTCTTGCTTCTTTCATTTTTATGCACTGACCAGAGATATGAGGAATTGTCTCTTTGACCTTACCACACCATCTACATAACCCTTCCTCCATCTTCCGTCCTCTTGCTAGAGCTTCCCTGGTGGAAAAAACATTCGCTCTCATTTGCAATGCCGCAAACTTGGAGGCTACTCTACAAAGACTGGAAGTGTATGGTTGAGTCCGCAAACACAAATGTGAATTCTTCCAGACTTCTGTTGAATATTTGGGACATATCTTAGATGCTACTGGCCTTCATAAGGTTCCTGCAAAGGTCAAGGCTATTGTGGATGCTCCACCCCCTCAAAACGTAAGCCAACTTAACTCTTTTTTAGGGCTATTGAACTGTTACAGAAAGTTTATTCCACAGTTAGCAACACTACTAAAACCACTACATGAACTCCTTGGCCAGAACAAGGTCCGGAAGTGGACTGAAGCCTGTGATGTTGCATTTAAAAAGGCTAAATGCGCATTGCTAAATTCAGAGGTTCTGACGCATTTTGATCCATCCTTACCTCTACAGTTGCCCTTTGATGCTTCCCCTTATGGACTGGGAGTGGTCGTGTCACAAATTATACCTTTGGGAAAGGCAAGACCCATTGCTTTTGCCTCAAGCACCTTAAGCAAAGCAGAAATTATGCCCAAATCAAACGTGAAGCACTGGCAATCATTTTCGGAATTCAGAAATTTGCTGTAGAGACTCACTCTAAATGGCCAGAAGCCTCTGTAATGCCGTTCACTACTGCTGAAAGTACTATCCAGAAACTGTGTGAAATCTTTAGTCGTTTCGGTCTGCCAGAACAACTTGTGATCGACAACGGACCACAGTTCGTCTCTCAGGAGTTTGAAAATGTTATGAAAGCAAATGGGATATGTCACATCACTTCAGCACCATATCATCCATCCACCAATGGATTAGCTGAAAGGTTTGTGGAGACCTAGAAACAAGCTTTAAGATCTACAAGGGGACATTCGTGCATTCAAAAGCATCTGGACACCTTACTATCCTGCAGAAACACACCTCATGCTACGACCAAAGCATCCCTGGACTTTCTAATAATGGGACGACAGCTGCACACTTCCTTTGATCTGCTGAAACTTGCCAAAGCACGACAAGTGGTGCAACATCAACAGCAAAACCAATTCATAAGACGTGTACACAGAGCAAAAGACCGAACCTTTAGTCTTGGACAGCCTGTCCTAGCTTGGAACTATACTTCAAGAGCTAAATGGGTCCTTACTACAATCATCGCCCAAACAGGACCTGTTTCCTACACTATCCAGGCAGCAGAACTCACCTGGCAGCAGAATGTAGTTCAGCTGTTGCCAGGTGATACATGTCCCAAGGACACCTCTCCAGTTGAACTGCCTGACCTCACCATTACAGGTGAGATATCATCGAGTTAAGAATCACTCATTCCTGACTCCCCTTCTCCATCCACCTCTGCAGCAGATACAGCCCCATCCCTGTTGGAGCAAATACAACATTTGCACCTGTTCAAGCTACAAGTCCTGAGCCCATTGTTAGACCCGCACCAATAACACCTTCCAGTGCAAGAACACCAGAAGTCCACCGTAATCCACCTAGAGAGAGAAGGCCTCCTCAACAGCTGGATCTTTAGCTAGGGCAAACCCACATTGAGGGGCAGAATAATCCCCGGGGTTTAGCTGGGAAATGAGGCAGTCTACCCTCATTCCCTAGGTTAGTGATTGTTCTGTTCAATGGGCGTTTTCATTGAGGGGGGAGGAATACATTGAGTATTTTGTGTCTTGCCTAAATTGCCATAGATTGCCTAAATTGCCACAGAGTTAGACTATTAGAGAAAAAGCAGCCAAGACTGGCTGATCTATCCATGTTAGTTCAATAAAGATGCTCCCTGTGTTGCATCTCTCTGTGATCCTGTGCTGATTTCTCTCTCTGAATACAAGCAATAAAAAGGAATTCAACACACTGGGCTATTGGTTATTCTGGGGTGTGACCCTTTGGTTTAGACCAGAAATTCAGTTTCTTTTAACTGACAGGTTTCAGTTCCAACAATATAGCATTTTCCATTGAACAAGCATTTTGCTGAAAAATTCCTTACCAACTCTAGTGAGAATGCAAATCCAGAACGCCATTGTGCATTGTCTATCCCTGCTTAATTGCTTATTCCCCCCCTTGGCTCAGACCAAAGGCATTATGCTATTTTGCTTTCCTTTTCTTGTTCGAGATAATGGATGGAGAAAGTTATCAAATGACAACATACAGAGAATCTAGCCATCATTTATTACCCAATATTCAATTCTGTGTATAGAACAATGGCGCCATATGGCCCTTAAAATAGTTAATAATCCAGAGTATTCTTTTACATTGTGTTTGTTTGTTAGTTTTAACTAGGTATATGCTGTTTAGGTTTAGACATGCAGGACTGATTCTCAAAACTGGCATGTGCAGCTCCACACACTTTTGCCTAATTTAGGAGCGCAAATCCTACATGGGTATTTGCACACATCCTTCTGTACTTTTTATTGACAGATTTCTTCACTATGAGGCTAGTAGAACTGTGGATTCAGTAGTCACACTACTGCACCTGCCTCCATTGTGAGCTAGCATATAGTCTGCTTTGTGCCTGTAATGTAAAGTCCCCCTGTGCACTGCAACCCCAACAAAATCATCCCAGCCAGGATTTGTCAAGCTTCACCTTAAAAACCTCTAAGGATGGAGATTCCATCACCGCCGCAGATAACCCATTCCAGTGCTTCACCACCTTCCAAGTGACAAAGTTTTTCCTAATAACATCACCTTTTTTAAATTCGAAGGTCATTGTTTAAGCTTTAGTGCGTTGTTAATGGGTGACTAAAATATGGGGTTGTATGTTTGCTAATTATAACCTATGTGTATAGGTTACTTTAGTCCACTATAATTCTTCTAAAATGAAGCCAGGAAAGTGCAGATTTCTGTGACTGTTGCTATATTCAGCCATAATTAATATGCAGTGATGTTAAGCACAGGGCAGGTCTTCTTGCCATTCTTCGTAGCTTGACAGATCCTTTGATACTCCAGTGGCATTCTCAAGCAATGAAGATCAAACTCAGTGGAATGAAAATTAAAATACCAACAACTTCTTCTAAAAAAGACAAAGACAACAGGCATAGTAAAGTGACAAACCATTTGTTTCTCTATTTTTTCAAAAGGTGACAGCAATTGAACTTGGAAATGTGAACGTAGCTTTCTACAACTATTTTAAAATGTTAGGCCAAATTCATCCCTGGTATAATGAAACAAAACATTAAAACAAAAATTAATTTGTTTATTACTTGGGAAGTGTCAGATTCTGCTCAGCATAATATACACAGAATATCAGCACATTGTATAATTTAGCAAATACAGTCAGGTTTAGAGTTTTAATATAGGACTTAAAGAAATAGCCCATTTTGCTCTTGAAAGGACTATGAAAAGATAATCTAGAAGCTGGGCTGCTGTTTATTCAAAGAAATATCAGCTTTCATGCTCTTTGTGCAGGCAAAACTCCCTTCGGCATCAATGGGAATTTTGCACATGCAAGTTATATGGAGATTGAATTAGACACCAAGATGTCAACGAGACAGAATTATGTCATAAAAATGCAGTACTTTTCTTGTAAGTGTGTCTTTTAGTCAACACTTCCCTTCCCATAGCAAAAGCACTGCCTAGTTTGCTTTGTGTTCAAAAAATATATTCATCCCTATTGAGAGAATAAAAATAGCAGAGAGAAGCTACAAATCAAGATAAATGTATATTTGTATCTCAGGAGACATTTTTCCGTGAAAAACTGCAATAAAACAAAAGTAACCTGAAATATGTTGCTGGTGATCATGGTATCTGAGCTGTGCATATCTTTAACCAGACTAAATCTATTATCTACAACTCTACATGTAAGAATGTAATGAATGTAACTTGGTGTAAAGCACCAAGTGATTAGCTAGATGCAATATATATAAATAAAATAAATTTACTTTTTTCCTTTGACCTTCTTTCTCCACATACTTTTACTGGATTGTAAACTTTTCAGCATAATTGGGCCCCAATATTACAGCTGATACAACTACTACAAATAAGTATGTAAATACCTAATGAAGAAAAGTGTGAATAGCTCACCAAAACATCACTCTGAGAGAGAAATGTTTTTTCCATAGGAGTGAGAATTCTAGGTAAATACATCTAATGTTTTCTCCTTATATTAGGCCCTTGCTCATTAAGTCAGTGAAGTTGAACACCTAATGTTACTTTGTTGCCAAAGGATCAAGAAGAGCTACATTACTCACTTTATGTCAATTAGATCATTTTTAATTGCTACAGGCTAATAATTTGAGTCTGAATATAATGGGGAAGTAATAGGGAACATGAGACCAAATGTTCTAACTTCCCAGTCTCAGGTGCCCTTACTATGTCTGAACAGAATACTGGCATTTCATTGCAAATTTTAGTTTAGCATCCCAAACTCAAGGTAGTTTGAAACAAACTATATTGAGAACCCTATGAAGATGATTAAAAAGTCACTACCCTTGAACAGAACATTAATAAGAGACCATATCTTCCACAGCAGAGAGAAACTTGAGATTCAGTCACCTTGACAACTAGGATGTTGTAATAAAAGTGAAATTGTGCTTCTCAAAGCAGAATATCTATTCACCCTACAAAGCATTCAAATCACCCTTTTTTTATAATACTCTGCGTTTATGGAGTGCTATTGTAAACTTTACACCATCTTGAAGTACAAGCTACAGTACACTTGTTATAGAAATGACCCTATTAAGGACAGCTGTGCAAATGAGAAATGTGTATAGATGTACAAACTTATTTGGCAAAATACAGTACAGTATCTTAGCACTTTTTAAACTCTGATTTTATGAAAAATACATCTCTAAATAATTACACTTAAATTGGTCCTTCAGCTAATTATGTCCTATCACTCCAACTAGTCTGGAAAACACGAGAAAATGTAACAGAATTAATATACATTTGCATGCAGTTGGACTGGATGATCAAAAGGTCTTTTCCACCTCTAAATACTTCTGACAAGATTGTGAACTTTGTTAGGGGTGACACCATGCTATGATGCTTTGGGTGGGATTGTGCACAAGAACGCATGCCTTACAGAGCGATCCTGTGTGCAGCGGGAGTTCATTAAGTCCATCATTCTTTTGGATAGTGTAGCCCAGTGTTTCTCAACCTTTTAATTAGCAAGTACCCCCTAACTTCTGAAAATTTTAATAAGTACCCCAACACTTAATATTCCATGGGATTTTATATTGACAGACTAATGTGAGCCATATGTTGGAAGAAGAGCTGAGTATATAAGGCTGTGATATGACAGATGTCAGATCTAGTGTGGGTAGGGTTACCACCTTTACACCAGGGGTGCACAACTCAAGTATGTACCTGGGCTAGAGGTGATGTTGGCCAAAGCTAGGAGGCTTTGAGCAGCATGGTAATGCTGGGGAATATAAAGCATCATGCCAAATTTTTTGCCATAGATTTGAGAGGAGGAAGAGGTGAGAGAGAGACAGGAAAAGAGGGTAACTGGTGAAATCTGGGGCTGTCATAGTTGTCAATTTCACTGCTCTAACTGAGCTGCCACCCATCTGTGAGCCCAGATTGCAAGATTCAGGAGGCTGCCACCAGGCTCCCACCTGGGAGCTGGGACGCAGTGGGACGCAGGAGGCTACTGCCTGCCTCCCCCAAGAACCAGTGGCTGCCACTCACTTCCTAGCTGAGACCGGGTGGGAAGCGGGCTGCTGCTGTCCGGCTTCCCCAGAAGTCGGTAGCTGCTGCCCATCTCCACTTCACTCAGTTTTTCCCCGGGTAACCCCTGCCTGTGTCTCACGTACCCCCAGGGGTACACATACTATAGATTGAGAAATTATGGTGTAGCCTGCTCACTGCTTGATGGCCAGGTAGTTTGGCAGGCTGGGGAGAAAAAGGGGCAAGGCCATGTCGCTACTTGCTGCCTTTTGAAGTTGCTAGGAAAATGCCTGTCCCTTGCCTAAGCATCCAAATGAGGAAGACTTACTATGCTTTCCCTACTCCTATGATTGTAACTGGGCATTGAGTG
Organism: Emydura macquarii macquarii; assembly: GCF_026122565.2. Classification (NCBI taxonomy): domain Eukaryota; kingdom Metazoa; phylum Chordata; order Testudines; family Chelidae; genus Emydura; species Emydura macquarii. Next base: position 77,412,709 of record NW_027131390.1, read on the forward strand.
GAAAAAAGGGTGCTGAATGTTGTATATGCATTACAGCCCATTCAAAATCTAATACAGTTTGAATGTTTGCTCTAGTGAAATACAATGTTCTCACCAGAGCCTTATTTACAAAGGGCCTGTGATTCCCTAGGCCATTGTTTTAAAATAACACATAGGGAGGAAAACAGTGATCCAAGCCCCCATAGGATTTGTTGTGCAGCATGTACACTGCATTCACTCACAAGGATGTAATGCAGGAAAGGAATAGGACTGATCCCCAGTGAGATCTGATATAGGACTAAGCACATTAAACCTTCTTAGAAGAGAATGCAAAACAGATTGAAAGACCATACTTAAGAGTAGTTGTCAATTTGTTTGCTATCAAACTGGCGGGGGGGGGGGGAGGAGGGGAGAGGAGGTGTATCTAGAGGGGTCCCACAGGGTTCTGTCCTGGGTCCAGCACTAGTCAATATTTTCATTAATTATTTGGATAATTGAGTGAAGTGTAAACTGGGAGGGGTTGCAAGCACTTGGAGAACAGGATTAGAGTTCAAAATGACCTTGACAAATTCGTCTAAAATCAACAATATGAAATTCAATAGAGACAAGTGGCCCAAAGCATATAACTCAGAGTGCTTTAAGGTAACCTGAGAGCAGAACTGGCCCAATGAATGTGTGGCTAGCTGACGGGGTATTTCATGTACCGGTGATGTTCACTGTCAAGCAAGTCATTATGATCATTCATGTATCCCTCTGCTAAACTGCAGAAATTGATTTTGGCTTCATGTTCCAGGCTTTGGATACAATGAAATTTAAGCTTTTGACAGATGCTTATTAAATGGCAACTTTGTACAATCACTTACTGGGATTTTTGCCTACTTAGCAGCGTTTATTCTTGTACTCTACATTTATTTGTTTTTCTGTTAGTCATTTTTCTGTTCATAATAATGCACTCACACTTTAATTGTTATAGACATGCAGACAGTATTTGCAACCAACATTGCTATATTTGTATGAAGTGTTAGACTTTATTTTGCATTTATGAAACTGTTCCTTCTAATCAGCTCTTTAATCAGCTCTAGGTCTGCAGGAAAGTATAGTTCTGGTTTTGATTTATTTAGAAATAAGACTTCTTAAGGCTGGATTCAATAATACGATCCATCTGTCTCAAGCACTGCAAAAGCCCACACCAAGTCACCAAAAATCAATATTTTTGAAGAGCGAGAAAGAGGTTGTATAGCTGCATGCACGTTTTAGAAGCCCAGAAGCAAAGTTTTCTTTTAATCAGTTCCTAAACAATTACAGATTTCTTATTTTAAAGGACATTATCAGGTAGTTAAGGCTCTAAATTTAGACTTTGTAAGGGGGAAGAAGGTGGGGAGATGTTTACAAAACAAAATACAATGAGGTTCATAACTTTTTTTTTTTTAACACAAATCCAATAAAATGCAAGGTGTCTTGGTTTTAAAATCCCCTTGTAGAATTAGAAACTCAAACACAAAATCCCTGGGCTAGTATATTGGAACTAGAATGGGAAAGTAACTAGAAACTGTGAAAGTGCCCAGTTTAATGTCACGCTCCTTACTGAGCAAATTGAAAACAATCAGTAGAACCAGTGGAAAAATAAATTTAAAACTTTAAAAATAGCCTAAGGGGTTGGTGACACAGTTGGAAAAAAAAAAGATTTTTGTCTTGATAAAATTCCTGTAAATTCATGCATTTTATAAGAAAGCAAGCACCTCTCAAAACCAACCTGGGAAACACCAGGAACCTCCTGGGAGTAATAGGAAGAAGCATGCATTTCTACTGCAAAACCTCCAAACAGCTGGCCTACTCCATAATGCTCACCATCAAAGTGTCTTGACTGGGATATAAACAATGTTTGGATATAGTCATGAAGAAAAGCTCTAGGCGTGATCCCGATCTCATTCAAGTAGACAGAATTCTAGCACTTATTGCAAAGGGAGCACGACCACGCCCTAGTTTGTAAATAACTGGGATGCACTAGAAGGGAATGACAAGCTTCAGCCTTCAACCTTACACAGTTAGGGTTGGATTGTGCCATTAGAACACGCGGCCAGTTTGGGGGTAGTGTGGAGCCTCAACACTCCAGGGGGAGCTCTAGGAGGGACTGTGTCTCAGGATGCATGATCCTTTCCAGCTCCTTGATGTGCAGTGTAGTGTTCACAGAGCACCATTTCTCTTGCTCCCTCTTTTGTGAGCTGGTGCAGTGGGACTGGAGGGTCCTGCCTCCCTTTGGTGCGACTTGTGTCCCCCAAAACACTAGGAAGGAACAGTCCCTACACTCTCTCAAGCACAGATACTGCTGTTATGCCTGGTGCTTGCAGAGGGGCTCTGTGCACGCTTTCCCTGTGCACACGTTATGGCTTGATCAGATTTCTGGTGGCAAATTTTTGTGGGGAAGTGGGGAAGAGGGGAAAACTATAATCTAACTTGATTGAGCTTACTTTTAATGGAGGCAGCAGGGTTTTAACATGAGCTCCTATCCAGTTGAACCGTTCTACCCTCACAATTCTTTCTGTCAGGCTTTGAATTTAGCTTCTGTCCGAGACTTGATGAGAACAGGAAAGAAAGGTGCGGGAAAATTAAGCATTTATAAATGTGTTTTAATATGCCATTATTGCTACGGTTACAAAGAAGTTAATGTCATTTGTGCCCTGATTCAGCAAAACACATAAGCATGGGCTTATGTGAGTTTGTGGAATAGGGACATTGTGCCTATGTTTGGTTTGGGTGGTTTGTCTGTGCACATTTATCTTCTGGTGACAGGAGTTTTAGTACAAAAGTTAAGAGTGATTATTGTGCTTGCAAATTGAGTTTTGATATGGAGCTAGAGATTGGCTGTAGTAAGTATGCAAATTTTGTACATGGTAGGTTGCAGGGCTGGTACTAGCAGGTCAGAGCTTATACAGATATTGACTGGTTACAGAGCTTCCTTTATAGATAGGGAGGAGAAATGTGTGCATCTTTGTTGAGATCCTTTAATGCACTCCCAAGTATAGCTGTTGTATGCTCAAGTAAGCTATTTTACACGTACTCAGTGGCTGAACGGTATAATGTTAATGTTAATGTTCGGTATTATGTTAAATCTCCTCCTTTAAGTTTTACATTCCTACCATTTACAAAATTTTACAAAATGTACAGTATCATGCTATCTTTAACGTTCAGCACATTTCACTCTGTTAAGTATCTCTGAATTGTACTGGTTTTCTAGTTACACAACCTGAATGCATAACAACTTGTTCATCTGTCTGTCCATTAGTTGCAAGGTCTGTCTCTGGTTGGTTTGAAATCTTTGAGTCACTGTCATCTTGTTTGCATCCACCATCTGTAGAGCTTGCTCTGTTGCTTGTTCTTTCTGAGAAGAAAACCGTACATGTCAACAGTTTCTGTTGAACTCGATACTGTGAGTTTCAATCATGTATGATATGAGTGATGAATTCTTTTTCTTTACGATGACTGGAGTTATCCATCCTCTTTCTCTGTCCAGTTTGACACCAACACATTCCTCAGATTCTAGACCTGATAGTTCTCTATCTGAGTGACGTCTGTTGTAAAAGCCTTTGTAAGTTTTTTGCCTTTTTATCTAAGTTGGCTACTCTCTTTGTATCTGGCCACTTTGGAGATAGGTTCTGTTCTGACTTTGGAACAGAAGTTTGGAGTTGTCTTCTCATCAGAAATTGTGCTGGATTATATCTAGTAGCTGTTATTGACATCGATCTGCAGTTCAGAAGATCAAGGAATGGATCTTCCATGCTGTAGGATTTTCTTGCCTATCCGTACAGCTTTCTCAGCCTGTCCATTTGCTTGTAAGTAATATGGGCTGCTAGTAATATGATCAAAATCATATTGCATTTGCAATCACGAATTCTGCTGTGGTGAATTGTGGTCCATTGTCTGTCATTAGCTGTTCAGGAATACTGATCTGAGCAGGAGTACACTTCAGTTTCTCTCTAACAGTGCAACCTTAACTTCAGCTTACATTTTCTGTGTGGGTTTCTAGCGTTAGATTAGATTTCTTGTTTTTTTACTGCAAATGCTTCTCTCTCTTAACACATGCAGGTGTCCCCAAGGTTCTCTTACCCCCTCTATTACAGGATTTACCTTTTCCTTGGTAAAACTATTTCCTTTGATCTGTTTAACTAAGCTACTTCTGCTCTGTATGAGTTGCTGTGTGGTAGCTGGTGGCATTTATGGCTGTGTGGTAGCTGGTGACTCTACAACTCTGTAAATGAAAATCAGTTATCTGTATGAAAACCTATTACACTTGTGTGATGGAGTGAACCCCCCATCATGGGTAAGAAAAGGTTCAAGCTCCAGTTAATGATATTTACTTCACCAGATTGGTAAGTGGATAGTTACTTGTCAGCCAGAGAGGAAGGAACCAAAAAAATCAGGTGATAACACAACAGACACCTGGGTCTTTATAAATAGTCTGAGGGAGTTCAGTCAGAGGAAAGAAGCTGTAGCCAGACAGGCTCCTGTGAAGGGCTAAAGAACCACAGACTATTGCAGGCCTCGTGAAGAGTTAGGATGGCGAGGACAGTGCTTGATATCAGAGTTGGGGAAAAGCAATGGTACCCCTAAACAGGTTTGAGCACAGGCCCCAGAGGATAGGTTGATATTTAAATAGCACAATATAAGATTTTCTTTCTATTAAAACTGAGGAAATTCATACAAACAAAACAACTTTGCTTATAGTTAAAATTATTCCCATCAATAAACTGAACCATAAAAATTACAAAATTAAAAAACTGCAAAATCAAGCTCTCTCTAGTTAGGAAATACCAGAATGAACACTGCTCATGCAACTTTAATTTGGCCCCATTGTGTATATTGTGACAAAGTCTGACTGGACAGCTATAAGAGAGTGGTCTTATTGGGTTCTGGGAAAAGCAGATCTCAGGTGCCTTGTTTGTTTGTTTATCACTTTAAAGTAGAACTGGTTAGAAATTTCAATATCTCACTGAAAAATGGAAGATTTTTGCAAAATTTGACATTCTCCTTCCCCCATTACCTAAGATCTAGTTTAAACATTGTAAGTTGTGTATATAGGCCAAGAATAGATGTTTCTGATTATTGTACTATTAAAGCAAGCATGACAGTACAACAGTTATGGCTAAGGTGATCAATATATATGAGACAGTTTAAATGAACATTCCCAATCCCAAAGTGAACTGCTTCATGTGCATTCCCACAGCTGTATTTATCCAGCTCAGGGATTTCATAGCTAAGTTCACTGTTAGAGATTCTCTAACTCAAGGGGCACAATATCAAACACTGAAACAAATATAGTGGTTGTCATTGAAAAAGTCAACATTTAGCAAGAGATTCCACACAATTACTACAGTTTTTTTGTTTCCAGTTCTCTTAGAAACGCTATATATGGCAACTGTTGGCTGATTTCTTAATAGTGACAACTGTACCTGTAATATTTCAGGAGACACGAACAGTATCATTATGATAAATTAGCATATAAATAATGAAAATTGACATTTTTATAACTTGCCTAAAAAGCAAGTAAATGAGGAATTCTTCAGTATATACCATACTAATCATGCCTGGAGCTTGGGAAATAATTCATAATTAACCTGATAAATTTAGTATCTCTCTGCTTGTGTGATATCAGTTATTAAATCATAATGCCCCAACGTTGTTCACACTTGACAAAATGTCTTTTTGAAGTTTTTAACTATGTGAATATTCAAAAATTGATCTTTCCTGCTTAGCTGTAACTGGTCAGAGAAGCAATATGGTATTTCAGTAAATGCCACTGCTTGAATGTTCAAAAAAGGCAGTACAAACAAGCCATGATCTGACCAAACAAAATTGATTTAAAAATTCAGACAAGAATATGAAATTTCTTGTGAAATTAATAATAATAAAAAAGGCAGTAAATACACAACTGAAAGTACAGCACCTGTATCTTTATTTTTAAAATAATTATTCCTAATAATTTAAAATCAAAACATTCAGGATAAACAAATGTTGGAGATATAATGAAGAAAATGCTGATTTAATAGATATGGAAATATATAAAACTACAAAAAGCTTGGGAAAACATATACCAAATAGTGAAAGCACTGTTGGAGTGAAAATTCTTCCCTGGATGCAAGGATAATTCTCTTGGGTATTTTTCTCTACTACTGGAACAATTCTGCTTCATCTCACAAGGAGTATTTTTTGCATATTCTCTTTTTCTTATGTAATTTTATGGCACTCAGCAATTGAAATCAGAAAAATGTCCTAGCTGTATCCTAAAGAACTTGATCAGTTTCACAGTGTGATGAAAATCTGATTTACAGATTGGGAAATAAGAGTAGGACTTCAAACAAACAAAACCACTGGTAATCCTTGGTTAGGTTAAATGGTATAAAATAGATTTGTTCATTGTGCTCCTTATGACCCCAATACTGCAGTGGATCCACTAACACAGAACTGTGTAAAGTCCCATTAAAGACAATAGTGCTTGGCTTGTCCACAGGGTTCTGCATTAATGGCTTCTGAAGCAGGATTGGGTCCTAAAGGGTTAAATTGTGTAAACTGATCTCTCAGGATTGAGGAATGGATTGCTTGTCCCTGTGTGGAGACCTGCTGAAGTCCATAGGTGCTTTGCAAACTTGAGAGTGTGCTCAGGCAAATCCACTTGCAGCATCTGATCATATATTTGTAAAATTGAAGCCGTGCTATACGTTTCAGGAAATGATACTTCTTGTGGACTTACATCAATAAAGTGATTTTTACAAAAAATTAAAATTCAAACAATAAAATAAAAATGTGAACAAGTTTGCAGATTATTTGTTTTTGTTTTTCCTTGTTCATCCAGCTCTGAGGGAGACAAACAGTGAAGGCAATTGCAGTAAAGACTGAATGAGGTACAAGGGTGAGCAACATTTTACATTCTATTGAACATCATATAGAATAATTAGCTAAGACATACTGAAGAGGATAGATCACAATATGAATGCCAGTAACTTCACCTGCCCCTGCTTTATCTGGGACAATACTAATTATTCCTCACTCTCTCAGGTGAGTTTGATTGGCTATTGTATTAATGGGAAGACTTGACACAATTAACAAACTCCGAAACAAAGGCAGCTGTTTCTTGCTCAATGAAACATGACATTAAAGGCTGTTGTCCACATGTAAGAATCCAATTAGCAATTAGATTTATGCCTATGGTATAAAAATAAAATACTGCCATTTATATGATATAGACTAGCACAGCATGGTCTTCATTCTTGTAAATTAAAGGATGATTTATCACAAATTATTAAAATGCAGATCTGGACTAGCACACACAGTGTTTCAAATTCTTTCTGTACAATGGAGAAATGGGATGGGCGGCTACAACACATGGGCAAAGTAATACTTGTTCTACCAATTCCTGTTTTCCTTCTGCTCTGAACAATACACATCTAAGTCTTATATGGCATAAGGTAGGATGAAGGATACCATGGCTTTAATCTTTCTGACTGGCTTGGTGTGAGCTGGCTCTGACCAGCATAGCACTAGCCACACAATGTGGAAAATCATGGAGTGATGAAGGCCACACACATTTTACATGTCACTCCCAATATAAAGAGATGCTCAGGAAATTGGACCTTCCCAACATTACTTGTATTTGCCAAAATGTATCCCTATTTTTTTTCTGAAAAGAAATCATAACGTTTTTTGGTGCAGGGGGAGGGAGAGGAGCTAGATTCTCAATTGCACTGAAGCTTCACTCAGACTAGCTAAATGGCGAGAGAGGCAAAGGTGGCTTTATGCCACATGTTTGGTCCCTTCCGCACAATCATGAGGTCAGCCAGGAACAGTTCTATCCCTGGTACAACCCAGAGCAGCTGCAGTGCTGCAACAGCGCACATGGAACTGCTCTAGAAATTAGCCACAGCATAGCAGCGCTCTGGTTCTTCCTCCAATAAATCTCCTGTGTCTGGACTAGGTACAGAGGAAATAAAGTATGCATGCTGGGTCTGCCCCACAGGGGAAACCCTCATGTAGCTGGTTTAGTTAATTTTAAGGTTGCTTTGCAAAGTAGCCCGGATTGGGGGACAGGATCTGACTACTGTGTCTTTGCAGTTTTGGAGATTTTTTTTTTTTTTGGCAGAAGAGACTTTGCGATTGTGTAATGATTTAGGCAGAGCTTTATTTCACACTTCATTTACTTGGATGATTGGAACATGAAAAAAGGAGTGGGAGGGAGATGTGTTTTTCTGTTTAAAGGACGTCATGAGGGTGGTTTTATTGTCGTCCTCACTTTTGAGCATGGTGCACCTTCCTGGTCCTCTCTTGATGACTTTCTAGAGTGCTCATAACTCATTATGACCAAGCCTCAGCTTTCTTCGGTTGTGTGTCCAGGGTCGGCATGCAGTAAACCATATTGTTTGGTGGTGGAGAACAGCAGGCAGCCCTGCCGACGGGGAAGCAAGGGGGAAATTGCCCAGAGGCCCAGCGATTTAAAAGGGCCTGGGCAGAAGGGAGGATAGATATGTATCTGCCTCTCCTTGCCACACACCTCTTCCCTCGATGCCCCCACCGCTCACACTGTCTGCCTCTCCCCTGATTCAAGCTTCTTTATTATGCGCCATGCAGGTTCCCGGGTGGCTGAGGCGGTGGTATCTGGTGCTCAGCTTCTCGGGTTCACTAGTAATCTCCCTGGGGAGTCCAAGGGACCCGGAAAACTGAGTAGCAGATACCACCTCCTCAGTTGCCCAGGAACCTACATGGCACAAGATAAATAAGTAAAAACTTCTGGCGGAATTCCACTCGGACCTGAGCCATCCCTTTCTAGATGGGGCATTGACTGTTCTGCCATGGGGCCCAGGATTGCTGGCGGTGGGCCTGGTAGCAGGGAAGAGGAGGCTTGAACTATCAGTAGTGAGGTATAGGCACTTCTCACTGAGGGTATCTCTACGCTGCAATTAGACCCAGGGCTGGCCTGTGCCCACTGATTTGGACTTGCAGGGCTCTGGCTAAGGGACTGTTTAATTGCATTGTAGTTGTTCGGGCTTGGGCTGGAGCCCGGGTGCTAGGACCCTGGTAGGTGGGAGGGTCCCAGGACTTGGGCTGCAGCCCAAACCCAAATGTCTACCCTGCAATTAAACAGCTCCTTAACGTGAGCCTAAGTCAGCAGGCACAGGCAAGCCATCTAATTAATTACAGTGTAGACATACCTTGAGAGGCCAAGCAGGGTAGTTTCAGCAACTGGTGGCAGGTTGGAACAGAGCGTGGGTCTGGGTGGTACCATGGAGATTTGCCACGTTCATTTAGAATAGTGTGTGTGTGTGTAGTTGCTTGAAGAGGGGAAAACCAAAGGTGTACGCTGGGGTCTCAAAAGCACAAGACCTGTGCATGCTAGGGCCAGCTCTGTGTAGCATACAGCAGCTCTCACTGCGTTGTCTGAGCACTGACTGATGATGCCATCTGTCACAGATGCCCTTATCTCACAGCCACATAATGATTCGATCAGCATTTGAAAAAGGGGATTAAAATAAAGTGGTTCAGGAATTCGGGAGAGGAAACAGCACAATTTTATGGCTACATCACTCTGTGCTCTCAACAAGGCTGCCGTCTCAACCACTCAGAGCATTGCTCCACTGTGTACTGTCGTTTCCCTTCATCACAAGATGCTGTCCTCATTTTACCATTGCAGCAGCTCTCACTCTGTTCCAGATTCCACCATAATGTCATCTTCCAGCTTGCTGCAAAAGGCTACTGGTGAAAAATTCTTCCATTTAATGAATTAGGTGTAACTGTGAAAGGCTGTTAGTGATCACAGTCTCTGCTATGAGTTCCACTTAGTTAGACAGCTGGTTTTGAAACAAAGGCCAGTTAGAGGAGTGTGTAGTTTCTGTGACCTCTACTGCCACTGTTGCGTGATGTTTTCAGCATTACTGGAAAACTCTACAGTAAAACAGCCCTTCCCAAATGACTGCATGGAGTCCATATTGGTCTCCATTATAACATTGGTTTTCTAAGATCACCAAAGGCCTTGCTTCCCTTTTTTTCTTCTCTCCCTGCTCCTCCTCCTCCTCCACTTGAAAGAAAATAGTTAAAAGACCAAATTCTGTAGTGAAGGAACAAGAATTACAGATCTTACAGTAGATATTACACCAAGAAGCACTGAAAACTGTTTTAACTCTTTCTCTCATATTTCAACAAAATAAACTCCTACTCTGGGGAGGGATTAAGAGAGTGACTCAGAATGAGTTAGGGTGGGAAGCCAATGTAATAACTTGAGCACTAAACCCACAGAGTATGCTCTCTCCTTGCATAATTATAGCGAATCCCTCATTGCTGCTGGTTAGCCAGCAAAGCTACGTGTTGTTTTTAATTTATTTGAATATCACTATCTACACTGCAAATGACTACACTGATCGAGCCACACCCCTTACTACTTGTATTGGTTGAGAGTGGATTGGGAGCAAGAACTAGGACGTTTGTGAGAGAGTCCACGGCATAATAAAGAAAATGGTCTGACTCTTCTCTTTTGATCCCATCTTTGTTTTTCCTTCTTTATTTCTGGTACTGGCTCTAAATGCTTACAAGACTATATTTGGTTAACCTCCGTCAGTCATTGTCAAGGCATTTATTTAATTTTAAACCTGTGCTGAAGTTACTTGTGGGAAGTTAGTAGATCAGGTATTTAACCCAGCAGTAGTAGGTTGGTTGGTTGGTTTGTTTGTGTTTTAAATACACAAGCCCCTGGCAGATATTTTAACTATGTAAAAATGTTTCCAGAGTTTGAGTAAACTGGAACAGTAAGAAGAAGGTAAAAATAAAAACTTTTAAAAAATTCCAAAATGTAGAGGAAAAGCATCACATTTTCTTCACTGGTTTAACCACCAAGAATAAATATATAAGTCTTTCCAATATATTATTTTCTATAGATTCGGTTTGGCATTCTGAAAAAGCTGCTCCTGTGATTTGTATGTCAGATGCAATTTTCTTAATTTTGTAAAATCTTTACTACTTTTAAAAACACCTAGAAAACTTGCATTTGTAAATCTGTATTCTGAGTTTTTATTGAATAAGACACCATGACAGACAAAGAAATAGGAATCTTCCTTCTAGGAATTCAAGAGGTGCACCAGTCTTGTTCAAACCTCTGGATCTCATGCATATTGTCTTAATAGCCTCTAGTTATAACCACAACATGAAAAAGCTTCTAACAACTTTAGAAACTTGAGGAGCATATGGGGCATTAGAGTAAAATGTTTGCATTGTATTAGGAATATGAATAAAAAGGGAAATAATGAAGCATTTAATTGGGCTTCAGTACTTAGTGTTCCTGATGCTGGGCAGTGGAGGCTGGAGAAGATGGTGTAGAGACGGCATAGCTGTCTCTAAGGAATCTGGGGACACCCCTTGCCAGGGGACTTGCCATCTGTCCTCTTTGGGAAGCTTTCAGGCTGCTTTGTGTTACCAGAGTGGTACAAAGCAACCTTATCAGAGGTCAGTATCTAGCCCTGAAACTGCACTGGACCTTGCACAGGAAGGGATATATCCTTGTGTTTATAGCTTAAGGACCCATGCTGGTGTCGAATGTTAACAAATTTCAACCTATGTGAGTCAGCGTCGACAGTAAAAAGTTGGGGGGTTTAAAATCACCCTTACTCTGTTTATGACACAATACCCAGAGAAACCCCATGGACAACCTAATGTTTATATTGAATGTTCCATTTCCATCAGTCCCTAGAAAAGCTAAAGATTCTTAGTCAAAATAGCTCCTTAGTTTTATAATTAGTGGTAGAGATAGCTGGAGTCAATGGAAAATGTCTATTATCCCTTGTAAGTTCACAGGAATTTCTTTTCTTATATAGGGATGCCTCACCTTTCCTCTGCTCTTTAGTGACTGCTAATATAAAAGCTTGCTCTGTTCTGTTTGACATCTAAAGGATGAGATGTAGGGAAGGGGAGGAGAACTTTCTGAAAGGAACATTTGTTTAAGGGGAGACAGACAGATGGAGAAGGTTCCTTACCATTTAACCATTTGCTGCACAACAACCATGGTGAATTAATGCACAGTCCACGAGCTGAGCTCCAAACATTACTTGAAAAAAAAAATAGTAAAAACGTTTTGTTTTATTTTTAAGGGCTTTTTAAAATCTAAATATAGAACAGCATGTTGGAGGCCCAGTGCAATGTGAGTTGCCTGACCACTGTCCTACAGGCCTAGCATAGCTTTAGTTGCTTGCTTGGCTATTCTGACCCCTGTAGCATGACATCTTCTGGTTGGCAGAGATGAATAGGACTACTGTGTAACTGGCAGATGTCTCCGTTTCTGCATACCACGGCATATAACGACGAAATACTCAACATGTATGCTTGCAGCTGCACATAGATAATGGTGACGGGAACAAGAAGTTATCCTTGCACGTCTGGGGGTACACTTTCATTACCAAAGGGCATATTTTTACACTGCCCCTCCTATCACCATATGTTGTTTTGATGACCCCAATTATTATGGTGAGAATGGAATGTAGTTAAGGGTGAAAACCCAGTGTAGCATATATGATGAGGAGTAGAGAGGTAATTAGGTAAAGCTGTTTATGGAAGGGTATAAGAAGTTACCACTTAGCCAAAGGGGTGTGCTCTATCAACAACTGACTCCACAGGAGGTGCTGTTGCTCAGACCAGAGGATCCACTGACTCCCTGGTGGGGCCTCTGAAGAAAGCTGCTCCTGTATACAGCCTTTTGAGTGACTGCTTAGCTCTCCAGGCTTACTGAATATGATATATTGTAGTTAATTTTAGGCTTTGTATTCAACTAGTATATCTATAGAAAACCTGGCACATTAAACCTTATTGATCTGCAAATTGGGTGTACCATATCTCACTGATCATAAGCACCCAGTATCAACACAGCACATTAGTAATTTGGGATACTGTACTGCATCAAGCAGGGAGTAAGAGTGGGATTTTCAACAGTGTTCAGCATTGGCCTGACTCAGTCCCAGCTAAAGTGAATGGGAGTTTTACTGTTTACTTTAATGGGAAGTCAGTGCTGAGCACCGTTGAAAATCCCACTGTAAGTTTTATTTTGCTCATAGTCTGTTGCAGCACTTCAGCTCTCCAAGATGGCAGCTATCATAAGGAAGCCAAGAGGTTCTTATAAGTTTGCATATGTGATATACTTATAGAAAATTACGTATGTAGCTCATATTACCTAGGGAGGCTGTGGAATGTCTGAGTCATGAATCCTTGCTATGATCTCAGCTTTGGAACGGTCTTTGGGAGGACCCCTAGGGGTCTCAATCTTCCTCCAGGGCAAGCCACATGGCTTCACCGCCTCCTTAGCTTGGACCTCTGGTCCTTCAGCACCCCTGCTTCACCCAGTGAGCTCCATTCAGCAAGTCTGACTGAGGCAGGCTCCTGAGGGAGACTTGTACAATCCTAGGGAGCAATGTACCTCCAATAGCATCTGCAATGACTCTCAGCCAGTATTGAAAAACAGAAGAGACTAATGGCAACTGGAAAACCGCATTGGAAGTCCTTGGTTAGCATAGGGAGAAGAAAGTTTACAGCATAGTCCATCCTAGTCAGCACAGAGCCCAAAGCCCTATCACTCTGACCTCTGTCCTAGGTCAGGTGTGTGCCAGTCTTAATTGCTTGCTTCCTGCAGCCAACACTTAACTTCCACTTTACCCTGCCCCCCCCCCCCCGCCCCCCCCCCCTTGCTGCCTGTGTCCTTTATTCTCCAGCTGGACAAACATGGCTTGGCTTCCCGCAGAGAAGTGGGCCACCCATGGTCATTGGTTGCTAGGTACCAAAGTCCCGATGATAGGATTTGTCATTGTCTTCTCAAAAGCTCCATTGATACCTGGGTTTCTGGGTTTTCTGGCCCAAGCCCCAGACAAATAGGCTCCATTCACACCTGGGTTTCTGGGCCTCTGCAGAGAGCAAACAACTCTTTCTGCCCCCTAGGTAACATTGCAGCACATAGGGGAAACTGAGGCACACCTAGGTGTCATAAAAGCTATTACAAAAATTCTGACTTCATCACACCCTGTCACTGGAATTTTTTAAGACTAGGTTAGACAAACACCTGTCTAGGATGGTCTAGGTATACTTGGTCCTGTCTCAGCATGGGGTGATTGGCTAGGTGACCTCTTGAGGTCTCTTCCAGCCCAATTTTCAATGTTTCTGTGTTTTATATGTTGGACTATCATGAGACTCATAAACGAATATGAAAATGGCCTCTTTCACAATGGTTCACAAAGAAACATTGTTTAAAAATGGCACATCTCTGTATGTGAATCATGTATGTCTTTTCCTTACAGGTGTGTTACTCGTAAATATCTTCCTGTCTGGTGGCAGAAATCTGTGATGGCATTGTTCAGATGGCTGCCACAGCTGAGTGATAAGAGACAGAAAAGTGAAGCCCATATTAAATAGGTGTGGAAAAGAGGGGCACAGTATTTTCAGCTGTAATGAAAATTAATACATTAGAGAAAGGGTATCTTTCAGGATCCAAAATGTTACTTATGTAAAAACAAAGTGAGTCCTGGGGAAGATTCAACTTTAAAGTGTGCCTAGGACTCCAGTCAAAGCTGAAGTGAGCTAGGATCATAGACTCATAAGTGCAGTGAAGGGAAAGAGCAAAAAAAGTTAGGAAGTAAAGTAAAACTATAGAAAATAAGGGACTGTAAAGTTTCCTGCAGAATTTTAAAATTTAGTTTACAAAGTTCTAATAGCAGCTTCATAAGAAATAAACATCTTTTAATAAATCCCCTGTTTAAGACAAAAAGGCTTCTAACTGAAATCTACCAATTGAGTCTCTGTCTGGGTTGCACTTCTAACAGTCTAATAGACTCTTAGAACTGGAGTAAGCTCTTAAAGCTAAAACTAGCTCCTTAGCTAAACAAAACTTTTAGGTTGGAGTTAAGTTTTTGAGCTATATTAAACCCCAAGTTGGAATGAATTCCTCAGGACTGAAACAAAGTTCTGGCTAAACTGAGCTGACCAAGTGCTAAAGACCAGCTGTGTAGGTTCTTAGCCTTGCATCTAACATATGTTCTGTTTCTGACCAATCAGCCCCTTCCACCTGACTCAAAATGGAGTTTCTCAACCAGCAGCAAACATGGCCCTTTCCCAGCTCCAAAGAGAATCATCTAACACTTTATGCTAAGGTAAAAATACTTAAATACATTATTTGATGCTAAGGGCAATTTGAAGGAGGAAAGGAGAAACCAATCCTGCAGATATTAGTACACTTAAGCCTTATTTTGTGATAAAAGATTTTTTGTTTTTAAGAATTCACCTGGAACTCTCTTATTAATACAAATATAGTAATCTTTTTAAAAGAGGCCATGAGAATACATATTTGTTTATAAATAAGCTGGATGAATATTCTGTAAATGCATTACAGTGCAGTTCTCTAATCATGGTAAAGTGAGCCACTGCCACTTTTAGCTCACCAATGTCTATCAGCAACAGGTTAACATAAATTATTTGGAATAGTAGAAAGTGCACTGATAAACTTTTTCTTATGAAGCACTGTCTAGTGGTTAAAACACAAGAGTAACTGTTAGGAATGGAGCTGACATCTCCTGGATCTCTCAGTAAAGTACTCTGTGGCTTAAGACAAATCACTTAACCTCTCTCTACCATCTGCAAAATCAGGATAATCCTACCTCTCCCAAGAGGTGTTGCAAAGCTTAATTCATTGAAACTTTGAAAGCATTCTGAGATGGAATGTTCAGATGGAAGGTTGCATAGAAGAGTAAAATATTACATTAGAACTTGAAAAAGATGCACCTCAGCCCTTTCTTGGAGTTTGCTCCAATCAATTCCTGGGCTTTCCCTGGGTGTTTATATGACAGTGGAATTTATTGTCCTGTGATAATATTGTATTCTAATAAATATTCTATTATCCAATGATGATATCTCTTCAATTGGTTAGGGATAAAATTTCACTCTTAAAAAAACAAAAACCCTTCCATAACAAATATCGCAACCCACACTAAATCAAGTGCTCTGATATCATGGTGAGGGCCTGGCTTCGGAGGGAGGGGGAGATGGGAGGAGGGAGAGAGAGAGGGGGGTAAATAATTCATAATCATGCACTTTACAGGCTTAAATCATTTTTGTCAGTGGATGTCTGTCTCAATATGCATGTTTTCTGTATTACTGGTTTCTTATACCTTTTGGATGAGTTTCTTACTCTGACAACTTCCCAGAATGGCAACTATTCATGCTAGACTGCTGGATATGTACAGGTGAAACTGATTGTCCATGGCTGTGTCAACACAATTTGTGTTCCCTTAAACTTACTGCAAAAGGCCTCTTTTCCCTCTTTATATGCTAGAAACCGTTTTCATAACAAGCAAAACTGAGAACTCTTGACTTTACTGTTCTGAGAGATGGTTTAAAATGTGATGGAGGTTGTACAGGAAGATGAAAAATGTACGCCCATGTTATGTTTTCTCAACCTTTACAGCCTTGCCTGAGATTTTAGGTACAGAAGATAAGATTGCCTTTTGCTATTCAAAGGCTTCTTCTCTGACATTTACAATGACATTTAGACACGGATTAAATATTTCGTTGATTATTTTAAAGATAAGCATTATTAAATGGAGGGACTATGTATGTGGTAAATCTTTTTAATAGGAATGCATAATTCTCTCAACAAATGGCAAAGATCTATCTTCTAGTGTTTTGATTGTACTCACATAAATATTAAACAGTTATGTTTGACAGTGTAAATACAGATATCTGTGTATGAAAGCATTTACAGAACAGCCAAAGAGTTATGAATTCTTTGCTGATGTTTTTACTAAGATATTTAACAATGATATCTTGTCCAAAAGATAAATGCACTATAGAAAACAAAAGTGAATTTTGGGAAGTACCAGTTCAGTTAATTTAAAAATACATATGTTAATTAATCACTCCCAGGGTCAAATCCTGAAATCCACTCCAGCAACCCCTCAGTCCAAATTTATAAATATTTTGCTTACATAAAGGATGAAAAGGTGATCTATATCACAGGCCTGGAGCCACACAACAATATGCTGTGATCCTGCCATATATCAGAAGGTAAGCAGTGTCAGCTGTTGCTTAAGAAAAAGCATTATATTTGGCAATCACAAACTTAAAAACACCTGGGTTCCTCTCTCACTGAAGGAGAGAGCAAAGCTACAACTGATTTACTGGCAGACTTTACTGACCATGACTTGTCACAGTCACATTAACAAAAAGTAACAGCATGTGCATATGAATGTGTGGTTCTAGTTGAAAATGTTGTGGTTTAAATCTGTGTCTGACTCATTTAATTATCTGAGCCATAACTATGGACACTAGCGTTTGGGAAGCCGCAGTATATTTGCCGCATCACATAGATGTGCTGTTCCTAGTATCTGCTGGATACATGCATGGAATCTGTGGGTCACCATTTTAAGTTGCACTACCCCTAACTATTGAGAGAGTAGGTCTCTCAATTTGGGCCTTACCGGACCTGATTTTTCAGAGGTGCTGAACCCTGTAACGCTTACTGATTTTATTTATAGTTGTGGTTACTCCTAATCTTTTAAAAATTAGACCCTGTGTGTCATTTTTGGTGTTCTAAATTAGGTCCCTTTCTTGAAAATCAGGGTATAATCATGCAAAAAGTGTGTTACTGATTGTGTTAAGGTCAGATTTCTGATCTGGTTCTCTGCTGGAACTAGAAGATGCTTATTCCAGGACAGTCCTCATACCCAGCTCTTTACTGTTTGGGTGCATCTGACTATGCATGCACCCAGTGACTCAGGCATATATCTGGTTTTGAAGTGCCACTTGGCTTCTCCTTCTGCTAATTATCATGGTGATATTGGTTGCACACTACCCTCTACTAACTCCTTGACTTTCTTGCTTCTACTGCTCATTTAAAAAAAAAAACCCAAATTTTAAAAACTGTTTTGTTTCTTCTTGAAAGGGAATCGTCCTTCCTTCCACTTGAAGCTATTTGTGCTAGAGCTAGGGGTGCAGGAGATAAGTGGTTTCCATTATATACAGGATTTACAGTTTGGTTCAGTGGCTTTCAGCACCCATACTATAAAAATTGTCTCAGCACCCCTGGTTCCAGCTTGCAAAGACCTCTCAGAATGGCCATTGGAAAACTTCCCATGCCAATGATAGCAAATATTTATTTTGACTATTTTTCATGATGCTTTTGCTCTTTACTAACTCTCTTTGCAAATAACATCATGATTTCCTGCATGTTTGTGAAACAAGAGTTGTGAATATTGGCAAAGTAGATTAATGGGTTTTATTTGGATTAGTGTTTGTGAATACCATTTGCTGTTTTCACCCATCACTGCTTATAACTTCCCCTGCAGTTTCAATTGGATTCAGTATTCTTCACTTTCTGTCCTGAACTGCTGGGTAATGTAATTTACAGCTAAACAGCTGTCAAGTTTCTTCTCAAAGGTGAATGCATTTCAGTGGTGGTAGCTATCTCGCTATATACATACAAGTCTGTAAAGCAGTTGGGGAAAGGAGACATATTGTTGGAGGATAAAACTAAGAATTGTTTAGAGGTAAGTCAACAATCATGGCTGATTGCTCAAGTTACTGCATTTTAACAAATAATATATATTCAGTTGTTCAAAAGATCTTGTTGTTCAGATGGTCCTTTGTTAAGTGATTTTGATAGGTGGCATTAATTTAACAGATTCCCACAGACTGAGACCATTTGGTGAGAAGAATAAATTTCCAAGGGTGATTTTTCTGTGTTCAGTATTATTTGATTGAGGACCTGATCCACTGAGGAATGGAAAGACACATTGACTTCAATGAGCTTTGGATCAGGCCCTAATATTACACTTGCTTAAACGTGTGATCCCATGACTGACCTTTCCAATCAGGTTTAGGCTACATAAAGACTGCTTATTAAAATTTACATTATAAATGGCTCATATAATTCATAGATAAAAATGACTGATTGTATTAATCAGTCTGTCCTGCTGCCAGTGAGTGAGTGTTTCCTGTAATATATTTTGAGTGTTTTTAAAATACTTTGGGCTTATTTCACATAGCTAAGATAAGGGTGCCAGTAGGGTTGCTGTGTTCTGGAATGTGTTTGCTACCAGGGATGGGGGAGAGATTGGCACATCCTCCTCTTGGTGTTCTTTCCCACCTTTAACAAGGCTAGAAGATTATTAGCCTCGGAGTACTATTGTCACAGACCTATAGCTAGATGTTTACCTGAACCATCAGGCAACTATTAAACTGGAACTAATCCAGTTTCTGATAGAGCTTCCTATTTATCGGAAGAACTCAGAGTCCTTTTAAACTACAAGAAAATCGGGTGGTTCTATTAAACAAGTGATTCCAGAAAACTTAGTATTTATCAATGTCAGAACAGATATTTATTTAAACATTAAAAAAAATCCCTTATCTTGACTTACATTATTTTTCTTGATATAAGATACCTGGGAGAGTCCCAAATAAATAGAAAACATAGTATTTAAAGAAGCCATTTTATGCTCTAAAGGCCATTTGAGACATCCTGAACATTTATCTCATGGTTGTGAAGAATAAAGTACAATGTACCCATGTATTAGGATCTGAGAAATTTCTGGCTATATGTAGAACTACTATGTATTTGCTCCTGCTACATTATGCCCCACATGATAAAGGGTTGTGTTTCTAATGATGGCAATTATAGCACTAAAGAGCTTGGCTTTTGAGGATGGCATCATAAAGAAGCTTAAGTGCCTATATTACCATTCTGAATGTCTTTAATTAAACAGAAGAAATAAAAATAGGAATAGTAAGGAAAACAAGCACATTACAAAAGTCATTGAAATGTTACTCTACAGCCTCTTTTAGGATTATGGTCATGATCCAAAACCCATCAAGTCAATGTATAGTGCTACCCAGAAGAATTTGACAGTGGTGAGGAGCAGGCCTGGGGCCGGTGGACCCCCCACAGTTACTTGGAATTGCTGTCTATTTCTCCCCAGGAGCTGACTACAGCACCGAGGTCCTGAGAGTGACTTTGCTGTTGTATATGAGATTAGAGAGGAGCTCATAACAGTTAGCACCCGTCTTGGCTACTCAAGCTATGATCTGGATATAGGACCCTCCCCCTCCGTTCCTCCCCTCCCCCAGAAAACAAAGCACGTGGGACATGACAAAGAACCCCAAGATCCCTTTATGCTTGCTAAAGTCCAAAACTGCCCTTATGCTTATATACCTTAATGTCTATATGGGGTGTATAATTTAATATCACATAGTTTAAAAATACTTCCCCAGTCTTAATCTCGTAACCTTTACATCTCTTTAGATGTCTTTCTCCTCTTCCCCTGCTCCCTCATATACCTAGTATATTTCAGATTCTCCTCATTCACACTCAGCTTGACAGTTTCATTTCAAAAAACAACTCTTGGTTCCTAATAGTGCATGCTAAGACTTATGATAAACTTTTCTGGCCTCATTTCTTATGAAATAAAAATAGCATCAGAAAAAAAACATATCAGTGTAACGATACCCTTCACTGATTTTTCAATGGGGACTGAATCACAGGAACTCTGAATTTAAAAACATGAACCTCTGTGGCTTGAGCTAAAGGACTAGGTCCATTAGGAGATTTGTGAAACTCTTAATATCATTCAGGCATTAGTGGGGGACAAAGAGAGATACTGGGTTACTATGGATCAAACATAGCTCAACTATTAGAGGGGTACACAGACACCCCGTGCTAGTGTGTTATACTCCCCTGGCCAAGGAAGATTGTCCTGAACATGAGAGATTCATGCCAGTTTATATCCTTGGAAAGACCACCACTTGTAATGTTACCCTTGGTTGAATCATCTGCTGGAGTTGCATCTGGGACCTCTTGAACTAAAAGCATGAGTCTACTGCTTGAAACAAATGGCCAAATTCATTGAAGTGGCAGAGGAAGCAGACATATAAACCTATTCTCATTGGACAAGTGTAGCTTTGTCTCTCTCTAGTGGCTGGATCACATAAAAAGGCTCGTGTCCACTGTTGTGAACAAGCTAATGGACCTGCTCCTTTAGCTTATGTGGGCACACGTTTTTACATCCAGAGGTCCTAGGTTTGGTACCTGCAGATGGCTGACCCATTCAGGGTAATTGTTACATCAGTACTGAACAATGAAGATAAAAAGAGGATAAAATTCAATCCCCCCCTCCCCCCCCCCCCCCAGTGCTACTCAAATACACATTTCTGGAGTACTGTGCTGTAAATAGTCCTTTGATTTCCCCCCACCCCACAGAATTCATGTGGTAAAATGCAGATTGGCTCATATATATATCACAAAATATATACCAGTTGCTCCCCTATTTAGATGTATTTTACACTTTAACAATACATACACAGTAACTTTCCTGTCTCTGATAATTCATATTTGTTCTCTGAGCAAAATATTGATCGTCTATCTACAGTTTGAATTTGAATTGGATGCAGAAGAGCTTGTCAGAAGTTTTTTTGTCATTGTTTTTGATGGACAATATAATTTTCATCAAAATTGAAACATTCCCATGGGAAACATTTTTATTTTGGAAAAATTGCATCCTGGAAAACTTTAGTTGAAATGAAATTTCAGAATGTTTGGATTTTTATATTATTTTTACATTGTTTCATAACATAAGTTGAAGTAGTGCATATTATGTGCTACTGCTAACATGTCATAATTCATTTATTTTTTAAATCATTATGGACAACTGCTACTTAATACTGATGGAAACATTTTATCGTTTTCTAGATCAGAATGTTTCCTGTTTGTAATGAAACAGTTGGATCGAAATGCACTACTATTGCTGGCATATTGTGAAACGAGAACCAATAAAATACAATGTCAAAACAAAATTTCTAAATGTCAAAATGAAACTGAATTTCAACCAGCACTAGTATACACCGCTGTTGACCGTTCTCAGCCACTTGGCTAAAACTCCTGCTAGCCTCTATAAATGCTCAAGACCTGATTTTTAGAATTACACACCTAACTTACACATACACTCATATTTGTATATACAAATGTGCAGTTAGATGTATATCTGATGTGTACATGCAATTAAGATAATTACCTTTGCAAGTCAGGTTCACAATGGCATGTACACAATTTTAAAAATCAGGGCCTATACTGTTTATAGAATTTAAAGAGAGAAAATGAATCCTCCTATAATACTGTGTATAATTTAAAAGGCCTTAAGACCCTTGGGGATTCATATACTTGTATGGACTTCATTCATTCCTGAACTGTATTTAATATTCAGTATAATTCTAATTTTTATTTAGATTGACACAGCTATGAACAAAATGAAAAAAATTCTCATTGGGGATGTTGGATAATTCATGTTTAAGTAATTTGTGATCCACATCACTTTGATTTTAATTCTAATTGACCTACATTACTTTAGGGCATAGGCAATAGGTTTATTAAGGCTCCCCATTCACCCAACCTTTTTCTAGCAGCAGGACCCATGTGTCTGAATATAAAAATGTAACTTGCTGCAACCAACCCTGACAGAGTATATACCAGAGAGACACTTACTTCCCTGAAGCAAGACTCATAAATTTCAGTTAACTCCAAAGAGGTCATGCAGCTTTTAATCAATACTTTTATTATGAGTTACTATTTCCCTCTCCCCTCCAGATATAACCCTTCCCAAACCTCCACAAGGCCATAGAGTTAGGAGTCACACGTGCTCTGGTAGAATATTAAACTTACCCTGTGGCTGGATGGACAAGTGACTGCTTTAAGGCTCAAATTGCTGTCCATAACTACTAGCTATGTGTGTTAGAGCAACACTATACCCAGGCAGCTGACAGCATTATTACTATGGCACCGTCTTCAGGGTTGCCTGCCCTCTAGAATTGTCCTTGAGTCTCCAGCAATTAAAGATTAATCTTTAATTAAAGATTGTATGAATGTAAAGATGGTATGAAACCTCCAGGAATACATCCAACCAAAATTGGCAACCCTAACTGCCTGTCTTAAGTGACTAGAAAAAAAAAATCTAAGGATGCCTAATATTTCCAGCTAGGCTAGCCTTGGCCAATATTTTATTGATGTAATTTAAGATTTCCTTATCCTTCCATTTCCTCTCTTCTGCTGAAGAAAAGCTGGGATGTGCTTGGCTTTTCTATTCATTGGGCCAGACTATTATGCACAGGCCTACACTGGAGAGATGCAGAGCCATCTTGCCAAAGGGGAGCACTGACCAGCATTTCGACACAGCAACTCCGAGTTTCCCTGTGCACAAGAGGACAGCAGCTTCTGTTACAACTCTCTGTGGGGTGCAGTACTTGATACTCCTTTTGCTGCATCACAGATCCACAGGCTGGCGCAGAGAGAGGCACAAGCACTTTATGGGGCCCGAGCAGGGAGCACTCCGTGCATGGTCTGCCATTGGGTGCGTGTGCAGAGGAGAGGTGAGCTGCCTTATATACCACCTTCTCTCTCCTCCCCCTGTCCTCTTGCCCATTCTAGTTGCCAAAATTTGGGATTGTTCCCATTCAAAAACTTGATTTGGCCCATTATGTAAGATGCTAAGTCCAGAATCCAGCTTCTCCAAAGTTCAGTGGTACTCAGGTGGGGGGTCTTGGTTCAAGTCCAAGCCACTTACAGCCCCATGTACTGCCTGCCAAGAAAGCATCATTTGACTGCTCTGTTCACATCTCCCTAGATCTGGCTGTTTATATACAATGGATAACTATTAAAGTGTCACACTAACTTGCATAGCACCAGAAGAAGAACAAATGCTGAACGTTAAAGTTAAATTGAACTTTAGCATGGGCTAGATATGTCCTGGCATTAGTGTGAACATAAGAGCCTAAGACTTGCCACAACAGATCAAGCCTTTTGTTCATCATACCCTGAATCTTGATTCTGGCACTGGCCAATACCTGGGTGCCATTCAGCAATTAAGAGGCTGTTGGAGCTGGATATAAAAGTTGCTCCCATGATTATTAGGTGGCTGCTGGACTTGGGAGTGTTGGGGAATGCCAGTAGTTTGTTATGTATTCAGCCGTGAACTTGAGAAGTTGAATTACCTAGCTGCTATGATAACACAATAATAACAGAACTTGTTCTATGTTTCAGTTCAATCAAGATAGTTTCATTAAATAGAACATTCTTTCTCTGACATTCCTTTTCATGTACTGTCATTCAATTAATGATCCCCATTACAGATGGTCATATTATTTGGAATGAACAATATATTTTAAAAAATTAAGCCCTTTTCTCTCTAAAAATGGTGTGCAAATGGACTGTGATTTTGACAGTTTTGTTTGTTGCTTGCAATTATTTGTACACTTCATCCAAACAATTCACCTCTAGATGGCTAATTGAGTGTTTGTTGGGGTCTTCATTTTACACTGTTTGTTTGCTACTTGTGTTGGGTAATGGGGGACCAAAGCCACATAGTGTGACTTCTGCTCCAGTGTGAATAAGTATCTTGCATGAACATGCCTATTCATGTGAACAAACATTTTCACAAATACAAGCTTCCCTGCTAACAAAGCTTTATCTATCTACTTGGTCAAGAACAGCAAATAAAAGGTGTTTGTGCTGTTGAATTATATATTCAAAATACTGTCTGTAGAATTTTCCCAGATGTATTTTTTGGAAATGTTATGTTATGGGTCTCCATGTGGGGAATTGTGTATATGCAAGCCTGGTAGGTCAAAGCATTAGCCGGTATAAGTCAACACAGATCTATTAAAGTCTGCAGAGCTAATTATGCTGATTTACACCAGTTGAAGATCTGTCCCAGTGTGTTTATTGACCCATTCTTTGGTACAATTATTCTTGTAGGAACAATGCCATAACTTCCATTGTGCTACAGTGCATTGTTCTGAAGCATATCTGGTTTTATTCCTTAACTAGTACCAGGGTCTTTCACCTCTATTATTTTAACCTATCTCAGTTTTATAGTGAACAAAAGTCTTTTTCATGTCCTTCTGTTCTGTGGCCCATGTGAAATGAGTGCGTTTTCTGTTTCTCTCCTTCTGGAGAGTCTGCATCTCAGAAACCATGAAAACTGACCTACCCTAGCACATTTCTGGCCTCATTTTCAGAGGAACTGAATATTAAAAGGATATGAAAACTGAAACCTCAGACAACTACCCATGGTCCCTTCAGAGGGGTGAAGGGGTACGGCAGGAGAGTGGAGTGGAGAAGCTTGCTCCTTGTGCCGTTTAGTACCTGTTCTGTGGACAAAAGCAGAACTCCATTCTGCAGATGGGTATATCTGGCACCGTTCACAATCAGACTAATATATAAAATCATGAATATGTATTGCTGCTTGGAAATCAGCAAGTAGGCCACTACAAAATGTGCAGGTACTACTGAAGAAATGCTGATCATGCATATATTTCACCTCCATCTCTTTAGTATGCAGAGTACACAACTGTGCTGTATGACATCTTTTCTAGGTACATAAAGGTGCCTATTTTTTTTTTACAGTATAAAGGGAAAAGAACACCGGCCTTGGCAGGACAGGAACAACTGTATGTTCCTAACCAAAATGATAAAATCAGCCCCCCGAATGACTGTTTTCTGGATGTTGTCATTTCAAGAAAGGCAGAACAGTGCCATTGATCAACTTATATATGAGCAGGAAGGGGTAATCGCTAACTGACATATTAGGTGGTTTTTTAAACTGCTTGCTTAAGTGTGACCTAAATGTAGAACTTTTTCAAATCCATGTTTAAGAGGTGTATGCATTAACCCCATTATTTGTTAGTAGGATTTGTATGAGTGCCTTCATCACAACATATTGAAAATGTACCCTATAGGTCTAAAACCCATTAGCCTTTTTTGCAAATTGATTTCCAAAATAATCCACAGTATGTATAAAATTGTTCTTACATACAAATTAGCTTTCAACGTGTCTGAGGATTGGACCCTTGCTCCTTGTTTGTTTTTCAATAAACAATGTCCTGTACCTGGGGTATTCTAGCAAAGCAGTAAAAATGGCCAGTATTCTAACTACATTATAGCACCGAAGTGGTTCAGCATTTTTATTTTGGTAAACTGTCTGGGATGAAACCGTGTGTGTGTGTGTGTGTGTGTGTGTGTGTGTGTATTTTTAAATCTCAAATTCACCCATCTATAATCTCAAAATTGTGTAAACAGATGAATTATAGTACAAAATGCAGGCAAATCATTGTTAGCCAAAATGGAAGAGATTGTCCAGAATATCAAAGCATATTATTAAAGCCACAAACATATTTCTTAGTTCAGGATGCCATAGCTGCTTCTCTTTCCTAGGTTCTGCACACACTGGTTGATCTGATAAGAAAGTATGTCAGTCTTCACAATTTAAGGATCAAATTTAGTGCAGGTGTAAGCAGGTATATTTTTAGTAAAGTCAGTTGTGTTACACCAGGGCTGAATTTGGCCCTAAAAGGGCATATTTTTCTTTCTACTTGAAAATATTATTTCAGACATCAGTCATTTGACACCTTTCCTACTTATAAACAAAAACTAAAGCGCTAAAAGTGAGCAGAGGAAAATATTCAGACTTGCTGATATTTGTTTGTGGGGTGTCTTTAGTTAAATATTTAGAGACCTCTTTACATTGAGGAAGAGAGGGTGCTTATTTTTGTCATTCTTTTGGCTAAAGGCAATTTAAAACCTGGGATATAGTTTAATTGATGTTTAAACCTGACTTCTTTTGGAATGAATATTGGGCTTTAATCATAGAGGCACTATATCATGACCAACAATTGGGGAAGAATGGAGTATACAGTAGATACATTTTCCATCATATACACCTTCTGGAAAGTAATTATATAGCAACTATTTAAAAAAATAACAAGACTATAGAGTGTTTTTTGTCCTCAAAAGTAAGCTCTTCTTCTTTTGGGAAAAAAAAAAAATTAGTTTCCATAAAAGAAAAGAATTTTGCCTTGGGAATCCTATCAATTCAACCACTATTTCATTCTTAATTTAGTGAAATTGAGTCTCTTACTAAATTCCTCATACAAAAAGTTCAAAATGGAGACCATAAACATGACTCAAGTCTCTATTTAGTTTATTCCTTTTTCAAGAAAATAACTTTCCTTAAATCCTGCTCTTAAGATATGAAAAGTGTCAGCTGAATAAAAACTCTGATAATCTATAGTGCTAGAGAAGTTGAATCCTGACATTCAATCCTTGCATTTTATTACTTTGAGGGAAATTGTTTTGCAATTTTGCTGCAAACATTAGGCTGCTTTCCGGGGGGGAATTGTAGGAGCTAGTTTTTACAGCACAGGTAGCAAATTTACTACATTCAGTTGTATGACAACTTTACAGTTTAGTTCAACTTGGAATAATATCTTCTTTCATTAGGGAAATCAATGTTGACTGAGCAATGATTAAATTTCTCTCTACCCAGATTTCCTGCCAACTCTGAAAAGCTGACATAAACATCTAACCTCTTCTATGTTGAAACAGACTGAGCTGTGATAGTCCTGTAAGCTGTTCTGTGTAGGCCTGTGTGGAACCCCATTGATTTTAGTGGGGCTCTGTGCAAATCAAAGGGTCTGAGCGTCGCAGCATTGTTTTGGGCCTTAGTTTGAACTAATATTAGGAGTAATAGGTTTATTTGAACAGCTGTTTAACAAAAGCCTGCTTTCTTCTTCAGGTGTGACAAATAAGTCTGCAATTTCCAATCTCCCTTCCTGGATCTGACTGACTGCCATTAATAATCACTGGTTTTCGGCAGATTTGTCCTGACAGAGAAGGTAGGAAATCAGTAGTTTCTTGAAGATACGTGATTGGATTCAGTGGGATACATCTTAAAGACAGTGACTAGAAAGTAATACTTGAATGTAATTAAGAGCTAGTCTTTTCTCTTCTAGAGAGACAATTAAGTAGGACAATCTCCTAGCCAAATCCTATTGCAGCTTGTGTATCTTTTCGGGGTAAAAGTAAAAAACACCTTTTTATAGAAGGCTGACAGGTCTATTGTTACAAAGCTGAAGTTTTCTTATTGTATATGAAGTCTGATGAAGTAATTGGAATGCTCTAACACAGCCTGGCCATTTAACAGGCTCCTTTCTTCAGTCTCTCTAAACAAGAAGACATTTATTAGTTAAGTGAGTCTATCCTAATCCTATTGAATTCAGTGAAAAAAACCTCTTTTTGATTCTAGTCAGAGCAATACCGGGCCTAACGTGAAAGAAATGTACTCTTTCAAGGTCTCCTTGCAAATAGATATTTCAGCGAGAAGCAGACTTAGTACTCAGAATTGAGAAGTGAATTATGTTACGACTGTAAATTTAGACCAAGCTAGTTCTAAACATTTCCAACCGTAGGAGTGACCACTCACATCTTAGCAAGAGTTGACGAGTTAGATGATATGTGGACTAAAGATATATCGATCAGATTTTGAAAGATTTGCAGATACATGAACAAGGTGGATAAGATAAATTGCCAGGCTACAACCACATCCCATGGCAACAGACCACAGTGGTGTGCCTTAATAGTTCTGTTGGTGGGAGTGTTGAAAGAGTGGCCACTTGATCCATGATTGCATAGATTTACTGGCTATAAACCCCTATCCCTGCATAGGGGTGTGCAGGCCTGGGGGTTCCTAATACTAATCAAGGTGCTAGAGAGGCAGCTACCAAGGGGCTGTGGATATGGTCTGTGTGCTGTCCTAGCTGAGGTGAGGGGCAAATGTCACTTATAATGAATAAATGTGAATATCCTTGAGATTCATTGATACCAGGTAAAAATCAACCTTTTTTGTTGTTTGTTTGGTTGTTTTTTTTGTTTTTGGCTGGGTGCTCAAAACACAATTTGCTCTTTTTTTCTCAAGATACATGTTTTGTAGGGTATTTTGGTGACAAGTCTCTGTGATCTAATAAAGTTTAGAATTGTATTTTCTGTCATCAATCAGTTTGGCTGCAATACCTCTGAGGTTGTTTTGAGGGGTTTTTAGCAATCACTTTTGTAAAGCGATTTCTCATTCCTAGCTCTCTCTTTTTCCAGTATATTTTCACTTAGTAGGTTGAATTCCTTTTTGTGAATCACTTTTTCTCCCAAAGGAACAATAAATTGATGGCAGCAGAAGACAACTGCCATCTCTCTCTTGCTCTCTTTAACACATGGTCTCACTTTTCCTCTTCACTCTAGTTTTTCTACTAACCAAACAATTCTCTGTAACAACAGGCCTCAATCTTTTCAGATTACCCAATTTACTTTGATATGTTTCATATTTCTTATTCATATGGTTTAAGAAAATTCTCTCAATTGAAATAACTACTAAGTGTTTTCCATTTTACTAATCACACACAATACATTATTGATTATATCTATACTTGATTCTTAATGTAAAACAATGTATCCTTAAATGAACTTTAGTTTGTCTCTAATGTACTTATGAAACAGTCTTTCAAACTACCCAAATGGAGATTTCACTTATGACATTTGTTCTAAACTAGTAGAACCAACAGTAGCTGAATAAATTCAAAGGACTGAATATATTTGTATAGTGCATTTTTATCCAAACAGTTCAGGTTAGGTACTTTTGATGTTCTGAAGAAGTTTGAACAGCAAACTAATAGTCATATGAATGCCATTGATTTTCATGAATTTAGACACTATGTAAGCTTTCCTATTACACATGGATGTATATTTTCAAAGATAAAGTAGAATCTTTCTATGTATCAGATCTCATCTTGAAATCAATGGGAATTTTCCCTAAGTAGGGACCATAGGATTGGGTCCATCATTTGAAATGTATAGAATAATAGTTTTTGTTTTTAAGATCTTGTCTACATGGGAAAGTTTTGTGGTGTTTTTGTTTTAATACATACATTAGGTTGTACCCAATCTTGTTGCAAGAGAACCCATTGTGTCATTCTGGTATCAGATCCCCCTCCCTCCTTATTTTGTGTTTAACTTGTGTCTCTCTGGAAGGTGTTTAAGCTAAAACAAAAACAAACCAAAAGAAAGCTGCTCCTGCCTCAATCACCTTATTGGCAATCTGAATACAAAAAAATTAGCAAGAACAATTATACAGGTTACAGAACTATTTAATCTCTTAAAAGAGAGGCTAATTAAACAAGCTATTACATAGGTGGAAATGAGGACAGAGTATGGAAGATTAATAGATTTCAAGGCCAGAATGGACCGTTGCGATCATGTAGTATAACCCTTGTCTGGTCACAGTCCTGCCTTTATTTTTAAACCCTCTCTCCTATTACGCTGTACTAAAGTTACATGGTTGTGAAATCTTTGGCTGCTATTTAAAACACTGATGCTCATCTGGTTTTCCTCCTTCAATGCAAAGTGCATTTGATTTTTCTGTAAATAACAGAAGAAAAACCAAACAGATGCACAGAGATAACAGAGAGTTACATTGTTACCTATTTTCATGAGAAACTAAAATATGTTGAACAATCCAAAGGAAGGATAAAGCAGGCAAAGAATAAAGAGAGAGAAATAGAAAATGGGTATCTGTTTTTGTGCAACCTCCTGAGAAAATAGTCAGCAGCTAGCTGTTGTATGGATGCTGAAGAATTCACTGCCACTGTGCTTGGTGGTCTGAGTATTTTTTGTAAACCCGCTAAAGGGCTTACTTTTACTTATGACTCTCTCTTTTGGCTGATGTACATCTTTTTGTTTCTAACTTCAACACCCTCCACGCATTTTCTATAATTACATTTATTCTTAAACTGTGGTTCTACTCTGAAAAGTGACTGAAAATGTCACCTTTTACTCAACAAATCTGCTCCGTGTCTGTTCAGAGTCATGTCTGCTGAATGGCTGGTATATTTTACTATTTCCCCTGCTCCATACAGCTCTGCAGAGCCAATGCAGCTATAAGAGACGGAGATAGATTCTAATCTGGCTGGTGCATCATCAGTCAATGATTGTTCTCTGGTCCTGAAAGCAGCACAGAGCCAAAGCACTAGTGTCAGCACACAGTGTTTACTAAACATCTATGCAGAGAGACAAGTGGGGGTGGGGGAGAGAGTGAGTGTGATGAGGCAGAGAGGATGTGACCTGCATGTACGTGCTTCAGTGTAATCCAATAAGCCCAAATAATGGGCCAAATCCTAAACAGGTGTAAAGCATGGTGGCTTCGTTGATGTTCAGGGCACTACACTAATTTACACCAACTGAGTGTTGGGCCTGTATGTGGTTCCCCCCTCCTCCCCAGTTACTTTTGTTGCTATCCTAGAGTAGTAGCTTTATTGCACTGGATTCTTGTCTTTCTGCCAAACTTCAGGGCCCTTTCCCCTCAACTTAAGTTGCCTCAGAATTTAGACTCAGGTTGCTGCAGAGCAAGGGACCTCGACTGTGTGGCAGTCTGGAAATTTACAGCAATTTTCATTTAAACTAAGAAGTGGAGGTTTTGAATGAACTAAATATGAAAAACAAAACACTCAGCGCAATAGGTCATGTTTTTTATATTAAATTCCATTTATTTTTCAGCAAAACTTGTATTTAAATTTATTTTTTTTAAATTGTATTCATTTATTTTTCAGTGTCTGCATTTTCAGTTATCAATCTCCATGCAGATTTTTGCATTAACAATGTATAGCTGCATAATAGAAGAGGTGGATGGGGAGAGAAGAGAATTGTGATATTTTGTCCTTGGAAAGTTAAGTAAGTCTTCCAGCTTGGTGGTTCTCATGGGGAAAAAAGAAGTCATTGTCCTAATTTTCAGGTGGTGTGTGGTTTCATTGTTTCAAGTAGATGAAAATGAAATAGTTGCTGCTGTAACTGTTTAAAGGCAGTTCTTTGTGCTTGCTTAGGACTATCGTGTCAGGGCGGTCTTTTACATGGTCTGATTCTCCCATTTAGTCTTATGTGATTAGTTTTGTCCTCACTTTACGGTAAACTAAAATACCACTGCCACCATCAGTCTGAGCCCGAGTCAAAACTAAAAGTCTAATTTAAAAAAAAAAAAAAAGTAAGTTTAAAAAAAAAAAAAAATGTGAATCCCTAAATAATAATCTAGATAATGTCAGTCTGGTTTGAAATATAAATCTGAATAGCACTAGTCTAGGCTTCCGCTAATGTTGCCGGCTGCTGTTCCTAGCTGCTCACTATAACTGCATTCACAAATGTTCTATCCTTTCAAGACAATGGCCTAGCAGGGTATATCTGAACTATATATCAAATCCTGGGTTGTGCTTTGGTGCATATAAGTGTGTGTCAGTTTTTGGTTATTTTCATAATGGCAAATCCACATTCTACCCCTTCAGGGCTACCGATCAAAGAGAATAATATTCTTCACTAAGAACAGAAAAATCCTGAAAGGCTGGAGACCTGGGGGTTAAAAGTACTTACGCCACTTTTTGCTACGGATTTTGTGGTATTTAGAGGCAACTACTGACTTAAGAAAAGGAAAGAGCCCTCCTCATACCGTACCTGTGCAAAGTGACCTAATGGGTTCTCCATTTGTACACTGAGATAATGGGTCATTCCTCTTTATCACAAGGCCAATGTGTGAGTTAAAGCATTAAAACCATCTGAATGGTAGGTAGGTGCTGTAGCCTGATGAATTTGACATCAATATGCTTAACTCGTATAGATTAGAGGCAAACATGCCCAAGAATTCAAAGATCCAGAAATGTTTAACTCTTATCTACCATCCCTGAGGATAAGTGTTCAGAAACAAGGGCCAGGATTGTCTTTAACTGCTGAGAGGTCCAGCATGGCATTTTCTGGCTCAGCTCTGATGCTCTGTCCAGATCCTTCTCCTTCCCCTACTCCTGAGGCAGTAAAGCAAAGAGAACTGAACTCCATCTCAGCACTGCTGTCCCAGATGTCACTCAAACCACCCCAGCCTACCTATTGTTCTTGTTTGGAGGACATAAAAGCTGACCATCTTACTTGCCCAGAGGGCACTTCTACTGGTCCTTCTGGGATACTGTTGACATCCAAACAACCCATTCACCCTTGGACCACACTTATTTCTATGGTTTTCACAACTGCAAGGTCTGGAAGACAATTAAATGAAAGTTCTTTTAGATTGGAGCTCTAATTCTGGGGAAGAGCTGGACTATGTGGCCATGGTATCACAAATACGCATGGTCCTGATCACGAGTAAACGAAGTATTGAGTTCAGGAGCTGTAGCTGTGGGTCGCTGTTGCTCCCAGCCTTCATCTGCACAAATGAGCTGTGACTGTCAATAGCAAGACCATATTCTTACTCCATTATACTTGTGTCACCCTACTGAATTTGGCTATAAATGTTGATACCATGCAAACCTGGAAAAAAAAAATCACTGGAGGCAATGATCCATCAAAGACTCAATCCTGCTCTCAGTGAAGTTAATTGGTAGCTAAACTTCCCTTACAAAGGAAGCAGGACTGAGTCCCAAGTGAGCGTACCAAGTCACTCTTATCATATATACGTTATCTTGATTTTTGCTTAATGAATACCTCTGGGGGGAAAAATGTAAACTTTGTTAAAGATACCCTTTTCTTTGGTTTAGAACTCTTCACAGTGGAAATCAATTGTGAACAGGGAAAAAAACTCACAAATATCAAAAACATGTTCTTTTACTCAGAAACAATTGCTTCCTTGTCTAAATGCTATATGGAAAACTTATGCAAGTGGTGTTTAAAGCTTTTATGAACTGGTCTCTTAATGACTGTAAAAGTGATATGCTTTACATTTCTTTTGTATGGTTAATATCAACCATTTTTCCATTTATTTTCATTTTTAAGTACTTTAAATTCTTGTCATAAAATGGAAAAATGGCTTGTCTATTTAAATGTACACAAAAAGGTTAGAAGAATTACTCATTTTTTTTAAAGTAGTCTACATCACAGTAATCTCTTTTAATATGAAACTTCTACTATATGTACTATTACTGGGCTTTGTTTCCATTTTTCACCTTCAGAAATGTTTTACTTTCTAAGTTAAATTCTCAGTGCATATTTTTAACACTTTTTACAACATAAAAGATCCTTTTATGTGTTGAAGGGGTAGACAATGTATAATTTTCAATTGCCAAGAATCACACAGGAGAATGTATTACTGAAGTATTTGATTTTTTTTTAAATATAAATTATCACGTACAGAAAGAAATAGGATTTCGTAACGTGACTTCTGTCTGAAAATAGCCCTAGCTGCAAAGTTAAATAACTTCATGATATACTCTTTCAAACTGATCATACTTTTTAAAATTTCAATTATGGTTCTGAGTTTGATATCAGTCAAAAGTCCTTACCACAGACAGAATGTAACTATGTGTTCCTCTGATACTATTACTGAAGCATTAACATATAAAACAAAGCACTATCAAGGCTAAATGAATTGAAAATGTCAAGTTAATAGAATAGAGATTGACACAGAGATTATGGGGAGCATGGTATTAAAATTTTGTCCTAGTCTCAAAAGAATTAATACACATGTTAAAGCATTTAAAAATAAATAAAACTCGTTCACTTTTTTTGACATGCCTGTGAATTTTATTTATCACATTGCATAAACCATGAGCTAATACTAAAAATAATTGTTACTGGCAACTGTCAAACAAATATCCTGTAATTCCTTTATAAAAGTGTTGGTTCCCTGTTGGGGGGAAATATAACATCATCCAAAATGCCCCAAAGAATTATTTTTACCCTTCACTATGTTGACCTCCAGGATCACAAATAATTTATCCTAAAAAGAAGCTATTAAACCAAACCAAAGAATGAAAACAAGTCTCTTGTCTTTGTGGTTTAAAAAAAGATTTGCCATTGAATAAGCATAGTGTTGCAAATGTGACATGTTGTTTTTCAGACTTTAAAGACTTGAAAATTGTTTAAGGCATTATATGGTACTTACCATATAAAAAGCAGCATTGAGTGGAATCTGTGTAAGGTCCCCAAACAGTAATCAATAACTGATTAAAATGATGATCCTTTTATGGTATTCTGAAGTGCATAATCTGAAATTAGAGGGCATTTATTGACAGTTACAATATTCATTCTGTTGAAAGAAAGATTTCTCATACATGTTAACAACAAAATCAATGTTTGTTGTTTCCTACAGAATACAAGGGCAATGATTTATTCTCAAAAAGCTTTTTCAGTTGGGTAATTTATACTGTGCTACATTAAGGGCTTAGACTCCATTTCAGGAAGCAAGATTCCAGCACACTGAGTGAAAGAAACAGATGGGAGTAAAAGAAGGACAGATGGGTAGCCTCACCCCCCTCTCCCCCCCAAAAAAAAAGAAAAAAAGAAAAGTAGACTACAATAGCCATTTTCAATACCTGTGAATTAAGTGGTATGAACCAATTTACTTTCAGCTTATTGAACCTGAAGAAAATATTAGCAATGCTGGTAACTATCTGAAACCACACTATACCAGTGCACATTGGGGAACTTTTAGTAGTCAGCAGCTGGGTTCCCGTGGACTGTTAGTGCACAGCGTGCTGGATCACTGTAGATATTTACACCCCATCTTTCTGCTCAATAAGTGTTTGTGTTGATATGTTTTTAGACAGTTCCCCAAAACTATCTAAATAACTGGGGGGGGAAGGGGGCTCTCTAGGTCCTGGAGCAGTCCAAGATCAAGAGTGGGAAAAGATGGCTTAGAGCACAGCACAGAGTCGCATCATACATGTCTACAGACCATATACACTGTATGGCACAAACAGCAGTAGTTTGCTGTCCCTGTTGCTCCACCAACGTGCTTAACCCTGAGTTGGTTGAAGCAGACCAACCCCTATGGTTCAAAGAGCAGTTCGCACTCCAACTCCAATCAGTCTTTGACTCCTCTGGTAACTGCCAGCCTCTTGTCATTTCTGAATGTTTATATGAACTCCAGTCCCTTAGAAATTGGACTGGGATCATCAACACAATTTCACTGCTAGACTGTTTTAGTACATCTAGAAATTACTTGGATGGACACTGATTTACAGTTTGCAAATCACAACAAATTATTTAAATTATTTAAAAATTATTTTAAAAATTATTTAAATCTAATATTCAAAACATTGTGAAATGAGGCAAAAACAGCTCAGCGTGCAATATTTTACACATGATCAATTTGCTTATATCGTGGCGTCTCATGCATCATATGAATAGCAAGTGTATTTTTGGCCTCTGAGAAGCATCATATGTGTTCACACATCATAGGAGAGAAATGGTCTGAAAAAGGTTTGGTATGTAACTTTTAGAAACATCACAGGATAAATCCTGTGTGACATCGAAATGATTCTAACTTGATTTTCCTTTTAAAGTTTTCCTATAAGCATTTTGTTTTATTTTCTTAATCTTTCAAAATAACAATAATGAACATTTAAAGAAAAATTTTGGCTAAACTCACAAAAACCTGGAAACTTGAGTAGATGCTACCAAAGGACCCTTTATTTCAACCCTATTTATAATCACTTCAGTAAAAATGATGTATAACTCCTATACTCTGTTTTGAGAGCATATGCCTTTAAGGGTCATGTGCTGCAGTAAGCACCACAATGGGCACTGATATAAAGTGCAATGTCATATGAAGAAAAACTGCCTTGAAGAAAGTACTTTTAATTGGTACTTTATCCAGTAACCTAAGATCAACAGTGAGGGCATTCAATGAGAGAAGGCAGGATTACCTGCTTTTAAATGAAAAATCTTTGTGCCAGATTTACCCACTGGCATAATGACCGCAGCAGAACCATGCTTAAAGCATGCAATATGGTACATCTTGCGTTCATTTGGAAAAAAGTCAGTTCCGACTTGTTTGCCAGGAAATTATATTGTATTAGAACACAACCCTTCAAATTCATGGTAATTTTCATGATGTTAAACCCAATTTAACAGTCAAGAGTAGACTAGGACTAAGTGTTTAACATCATGTCAGCTGGTTGCAGTTTAACATCACTAGATGGCATGATGCCAACTTTGTGTATACTGAGCATTTAACATTGTATTAATTACCAGGATTCCTCAAGATTGTTAGAACACAAAGTAATTCACCACTATAGACAAGCCCTTTAAGAACTTCCTTTCCCTTTCAAGGAACTCCTTGTTGGTTTGGTGGTGGTCTCAGAGCTCCATTCTGCTCTCAAGTGTCTTCAAAAGGAACTGTTTGAGTGGAGGAAAGTACTAAAGGGAAGTTTATTCTATAAGAACAAGATGAACACTGCAGCATGGAAGAGGGGCAAAGTGAGAGGGGGAAAATTACTTTTTTAGTTTTATGACTGAGCTAGAGCATAGATCATTGTCCCATGTCATCTTCAAGAAGAAAAGTTTAATAGCGATTGGATATCTAACTTAATGAACACCAGTGAAAATGAGAGAGGGTCAGAGGCTAAAATATGGAAAAAACAAGTTAAAAATTAATTAGACAAGTTATATGTCTTCAAGTCACCAGGGCCTGATGAAATGCATCGTAGAGTATTCGAGGTAACTGAGGAGCTATCTGAGCCATTAGCCGTTATCTTTGAAAAGTCATGGAAGATGGGAGAGATATCAGAGGACTGGAAAAGAGCAAATATAATGCCCATCTATAAAAAGGGGCATAAGGACAACCCCGGGGAAATTCAGACCAGTCATCTTAACTTCAATACCTGGAAAGATAATGGAGCAGATAATTAAGCAATCAATTTGTAAATACCTAGAAGATATTAATAAGTTCATAAATAACAGCATGCATTTGTCAAGAACAAATCATGTCAAACCAACCTGTTAGCTTTCTTTGACAATAGGTAATAACCCTTGTGGATGGGGGGAAGTGGTAGATCTGGTATATCTTGACGTTAGTAAGGCTTTTGATACGGTCTCCTATGATCTTCTCATAAACAAACTAGGGAAATATAACCTAGATGGAGCTACTATAAGGTAGGTGCATAAATGGTTAGAAAGGCATTCCCAGAGAATAGTTCAGTGGTTCACAATCAAGCTGGAAGGGTATAGTGAGTGGGGTCCCACAAGGATCAGTTCTAGATTCACTTCTGTGCAAAATCTTCATCAGTTATTTAGATAATGGCATCAAGAGTACACTTAGAAAGTTTGCAGACAATACCAAGCTAGGAGGGGTTGCAAGTGCTTTGGAGGATAGGATTAAAATTAAAATGATCTGGACAAACTGGAGAAATGGCCTGAAGTAAGTAGGGTGAATTTATTAAGGACAAATGAATAGTACTCCACTTAGAAAGAACAATTAGTTGCACACACACAAAATGGGAAATGACTGCCTAGAAAGGCATACTGCGGAAAGGGATCTGGGGATCATAGTGGATCATAAGCTAAATATGAGTCACCAGTGTAACATTGTTGCAAAAGAAGTAAATATCATTCTGGGTTGTATTAGCAGGAGTGTTGGAAGGAAGACACATGAAGTAATTCTTCCACTTTACTCCATGCTGACTGGGCCTCAGCTGGAGTATTGTGTCCAGTTCTGAGTGCCACATTTCAGGAAAGGTGTGAACAAATT
The DNA here is from genome assembly GCF_026122565.2 of Emydura macquarii macquarii. Taxonomy (NCBI): domain Eukaryota; kingdom Metazoa; phylum Chordata; order Testudines; family Chelidae; genus Emydura; species Emydura macquarii. Next base: position 77,451,045 of record NW_027131390.1, read on the forward strand.
GGAAAAAGTCCAGTGAAGAGCAACAAAAATGATTAAAGGTCTAGAAAACATGACCTGTAGGAAGATTGAAAAAACTGGGTTTGTTTAATCTGGAGAAGAGAAGACTGAGGGGGGGACATGATAACCATTTTCATGTACATAAAAGGTTGTTACAAGAAGGAGGGAGAAAAATTATTCTCGTTAACCTCTGATGATAGGACAAGAGGCAATGGCCTTAGATTGGAGCAAGGGCTGTTTAGGTTGGACAGTAAGAAAAATTTCCTAACCATCCAGGAAGGTAAGCACTGGAATAAATTAGCTAGGGAGGTTGTGGAATTTTATCATTGGAGATTTTTAAGAGTAGGTTGGACAGACACCTGACAGGGATAATCTAGATAATGCTTGGTCCTTCCTTGAGTGCAGGGGACTGGACTAGAAGATCTTTTGAGGTCCCTTTCAGTTTTATGATTCTATGATGTATTTTACATAGAGGTTATCTATAGTAACTCTAGGTGATGCACAATTATGTTTAGATATTTGACCGATAGCCATAATTAAATCCACCAGCCCCAACTGAGCCTCATAAACCAATCAATTTAATCCCTCTTCTCCCATAAGTGTTAGCAAAATGGATTATTTTTTTAAAAGTGACTTGATGGTCATAAACCTTGTGCTTTGATGAGCAGAGAGGGAGAGAACATGGTAGAAATGACAACTCTTCACTGAAAATGCTGTATCATCAACTCTCTCCTATTATAAACTGAAAGTTGTTAGCTCAAGCACAATGGCTACTCTTGACTGAAGCATCTTAACACAAGAAAAAGGGAAATCTCTAACATAGTCAAAATTCAACCACACAAAACTTTCTGCATTTTGTAGTAAGCTGGAAACCAGTGCAGACTAAAGAATGAAGGTGTTACTTGCTTCCTTCAGGAGCATCACTAAATATGTGGCTCCTACATTCTTCACTAGATGAAGTTCTCAAGTGGACTCCAGATCTATCACCACAGGAGGTACATTACAGTATTCCAAGGAAAGTTGACCATGGCTTGGATAACAGATTAAATCAACAACTAAGAAAAAAAATCCCAATCTCCAGGCCACGCCCAAATGGGAATGAGTACCCCTGGCCTCTGCTGTTGTCTGAGTATCTACAAGTAGCAGTGGATCCAATAAGAGCCACATGTTGAAAATGTGATTAGCAAAAAATGGACAAACTGTGTTAGCCAAGGAAGTTGATATTGCCTCTGCTATTTCTTCCCCTTGTTTTCCTTTAGTCTCCCAATCTGTTTTACCTGGCCTATGCTCATTAGCTAGTCCTTCTGAGCTCCAATTTCAATTTAGTTCTGCCAGATTGTTACTTTATAGGGGGCAAGTTGAAGCAAGTGCATTCTATTGTCTGTACAATTATCTATTCTAGAGGAATAATTCATGTGTGAAGAACAAGCAAGGAAACAAAATATGGATCTCTCAATTGCATGTTTTATGTCCTTGTGTATAAAAACTGCCTCCTTCCTAACAATCCTCTACATCATTTGTGCCTTGCAAAACAGCTGCATGGATGGGCCCTGGGGAGTCACCATCTAGGTGATCTTCCATATTACACATATGCTAAAAGTGGTCTCTATGTTTGGCCTATAGGGAACCAGTACCAAGAATATGGAGTTCTCACTTCAGAGGATGGATCCATACATGATGGGTTGTTCAGTCTTCATGCTACAGGAGACAGATGTTTTGATTGATTGGGCTGACTGTCCAGATAACTCCTCCCACTGAAGGGTGAGATGAATTTATGGACTCATCCCCCTACCCAGAATGAAAATTTCTGGGTAAATGAGAGTATTTTCTCATTCTCACTTTGGGGGATGGGTCCATAAATTCGGTAGTGATGGGATTTTTGTAGCAGTGCATGCTCCTCTTTGCCCCTCATGACTAGCAATTGTTGTTGGGTTGGCTAAAGATGAGCTATGGCTTGCAAACCTTCCTACTGAAGTCTGCTTTGCTGACGGAGGTCTGTCAGTCATATAGAATATAGTGAACATATGCACAGAGGCCCTGCAAAATTGTGTATATGGTGCACTGGACCCATTGGCCCATGAAGCTGCCATTGCCTTCATGGGATGGGCTTTAATCTTAAATGGGGACAATTACCCTCCTAACCAATACCGAAGCATGTCTCTGAAAATTCCCCCCACCTCCCCAATGTACCGAGCAGGGAGAACCTGGAAGCTTTCTGTCCCCTAACCCTGTGGTGTGTTAGAACAAACAAAGCAGAGGTTTTACGAAAGGCCTTTGTCCTTTAACTATAGATCTTTATTGCTCTCTGGACAACTACGGTGTGCCAAATCCTTTATTTCAGACTGGCTGGATTTAGGCAAAAAAGGGGGGAGCAAAATCTCCTGGGATTGGTGGAAGAAGGAAATTATATTAGAGATGAATGAAGGGTTTGTCCATAGTACCACGCTTTCATTATGGAAAAAACACCATTTCGAGGGAGGACAGAGGGCTCCAAATTTTGACACCTTTCATGCAGGTGGTGGTATTAATTGTCATGAACCTTAATTGTCAGGAAATGTAGTGACACTGCCGAGAGGGGTTTGAAAAATGAATTCAAAAGTGCATTTAATATTAGGAAATATCCCATGGAGCTACCCTCAAATAGAAGGAGGCCTGATTAGGTGTGGTAGCTTTCAAGATTTTTTTGGAGGATAGGTTGACTCTCAGCTGCCAGAATTGAGCATATAACCAGTTCTTAAGATGTGTACTCTAGCCTCAGAGACAGCCTGCTAGTATGAATTCTAGGAGCAATTTAACCAATGCTGATCCTGTTGTATCCTCTTGATGTGCACCTAGAATCATATCTTCTTGCATATGATTGTATATTGAATATTGGTGAGAAGTTTTCTGGACTTCAGTAGGGCTGAGACCATATTCACTGGACACCTCAGTAACCAGACAATCAGGTTCAGAGATGCTGGGTTGTCAGAGAACAGATCGTCCTGTGATAGAAGGTCTGGAGTAGATCATAATGTCCATGGAGCAGTCACAGACACCTCCACAAAATCTGAAAACCACGGACATCTGGGCCCGTGTGGTGTGATCAGAATCAGTGTATCCCGTTGTCTGCTCTGTTTGATGGTGCTGGTTACTATGGCAAAATAAAAAATGCATATATCAGAGCATTTGGCCAGATCTGAGATAAGTTATTGATTTTTTTGGCTCAGAGATCTCTCCTCTGGGCAGAGAAGTTGTTCTTCTTGGCATTGGAACAGGATGCATAAAGATTCCAAATTGGTTTCCCAAAAATCTGGGCTATGGGCCATGAATTTCAGCAAAGTTGATTATAGCGTAGATTATTTTTCAGTTGTTTCCTAAATATTTTTCTTTTCCTTATTTTATTTATTTTTTTTTTTATTCTAAAGCAAAAGCAGCCCCTTTCACTCCTTACATGAAATGAGAAATGCAGATAGAGGTCTCTGTTTCTTTGTGATAACTCTTTTCAAGGGTTTAATTCAATGCCAATTTCCACCTTGAGGATATACAATATTCTAAAAGCCCAGCAAATTTTGACACAGTTGGCTAGGGTCTGGCATGCTCCTTTATAAGAAATAATTGGATATACACTGTTTCACAACTGTATTTTTGTTGCTACTAGCCGAGAGACATTAGTCACAGTAGGTGCATTGTGGGTGTCCTGAATATCATTTCTACCACCACCTTGCTAGTTGGAATGCAAAGGGCAACTAACCAAAAGACTCTCACGTTAAAGGTAACATTGGCATATGAGACACTGTACTTGGGTAAGAGTGTATATGCCCTCTTCTGTACTCTTTTCCATCACAATGCCACTACACACTCCTTAAATGACATGTTTACCTTTCCTTTCATGAACATCTTTGTGTGAATTTTTCTGCTTGACTTCAGTGCTGGAATTCGTGGTTACACTGGGACTCTTCCTTGAAAATTCATCAGCAAGCCCTAATAAGAGACTTAAAACAGGGTTTACTGGGGAGTCTTGATGCCATTGTTCCTGGCCTCTGGAAACACGCCCACCTGCTGCTCAAAGTTACTTTTAAATATTATTTTAAAACCTTAAATTGAAATTAAAAAGGCCCTGGGTAGGTGCTTCTCCTGCCAGCACTGATTGTTCTTATTGAAATTATATCCTTTTCCCTAGGAAGGACATATAAAGGCCTGAGGCAGGAGGTAACATTTTAAAGCCATGTCTAAAAGCAGTTTAGATCAGTTGGCAAAGGCTGAAGGAAAGCAGGAGCAAAAAGTGGTGGAGGGATGGGATGAAAAGCAAACAAACCAAAGCCTGAAAAATAATAGCAAGGGGAGTAGGTGAAAAGAGAGAGCACTAGGGGCAGGCGGAGAGAGCTGAGAGGGAATCAATGGCCAACATCAATTAGAAAGAAGCACGAGTGGGAGGGGATGGGTGTGAGGGAAAGGAAGGAATCCAAGATGGGGAAGGGCAGGAAAGAGTAGTAATAAGGAAAGCAGATGAAGGAGGTGAAAGGGAAAGTAAGATCTGGTTTTCAGAGTCAAATTTTTCTTCTAAGAATAAATCTGCCTCAGCTGCATGTGTGATAAACAGTAATCATTCGTGTGGAAGTGTGGCAGGCTTTTAGAGATAAGCATGGATCTCATCTACTATAAGGAGTGTAGGATGACTGGAGGCAAAAAGTGAGAGACTTTTTTTTACTGTTAATATTTTAAAAATTATTTGACCAGATTAATTAAACTTTTTTCTTTCCTGAGCACCAAGCAAGCCATTGTCTTCATTTTTTTTTTTTTTTTCCTGAGAGGAATTGCATGAAAATAGTAAACATTGCCTGATCCAGTGTAAAATCTAAAGTGTGTATACCAGGTATTTTTACTGGTGTCTTTTAGCACCAAGAGTCTTGAACTCCTGCCTCTGAATTTTTTCCCTTTGAAAAGACTGCTGTATACAGTAAGATCTTCAGAACACTGCAGAGGGAGAAAGCTGTGAAGTTTGGGGAAATTATTTTGAATATTTTGGTTCATTTTTATACACTTTTAAAACCAGATTTGTGCATTAATAACTACTGACTTCCCTAATGATAATACGGTAGCATGAGGAGTATATGAGGCAGAATTTAGACTGTGTTTGGTAAACACACTTTTAGCTATAAACAGAGCCAGGTGCAAAATATCCAACTCTGTATTCCACGGGATACTTTTTATTCCACATTAGTTTCCTCTATCCAGTGACCTCCTGAACACCAAAGGGTACAATAAATGTCTCTGTTTGACCTCTGAGACATCTGATTTTGAAGCCCTACATTTAAAATATCGGGCTTAATCTTTCCCTGTGGAAGTGCAGAGTGCTGTGCATGTGAGCACAAAGTAAAAAAGTGATTATCAGGACAGCCAGGTTGTTTAAGGGAACCCCATCTTGCTTGACTGAGTGTTCTGCAGAATGGCTGCCAAGTTACTCCTGCCTAAAAACAGGCCTATAGCCAAAGAAAGGAATGCACAACTAAGGCTATGTACACACTAACAGCGGCAAATTCGCCGCCATCAGATTGATTTTTTTTTTTTCTGATTTGATTGAGCGGCAGTGAAGACCCGCTCAATTGATCCGGGAGTCGATCTAATAAACCCATCTCCCCAAAAAGCATAGCTCTGCGTCGACAGGAACGCATTTCTCATTGGCGCAGCGCAGCAGAGACAGCGCACTAAAGGGAAGTTACGAAGTCAAGGGGAGTTATGCAAGCTACTGTGTAGTTTGCGTAACTCCCATCGATTGCTGCTGTATTTTGCCGGCAGTGTAGACCATGCCTTAGTGCCTCTTCAGAATGAGAAGGATTATGGTTTAAGGAAAGTCCTCTCTCCTCAACCGTATGCTTGTATATAAGAGCCCAGGCATTCAGGAAGCTCAAGACTTCTCACTACAGAGAGCTATGCCTAATGTAACTTTTTTGGGGATCCATGAGTATTCTGTGCAGGCATTTGTGCTGGAGCCTTATGCACTGGCTCTACGAAGAACAAGGGTCTGCATGATCAGGTGCAGGGCTAGATGGAGATGGGTGGGAACAGGAAATCAAAATTTCAAGTGGTGCCATGTACTGCAACCAACCGGGGCACTTCGATATGATTTGTAAAAAGTACTTCCAGGCAAACTGAAAGTCTGAAAGCACGATCATATTTATGCTAGTTAAAGTTAGGGACAGACAAACTGAGTAAGAACCAAAAGCCACCCCACCTTGCCTGAAACATACATTCATTTTTAGAACCAAGCCTGTTTTGCAGTTCTGAAATATTCACAAGAGCATTTTGTGCAAGAAAACTTGTTCTGATGGTATTTCTGTTGGGAATGGAAGTGAGTGACATGAATTTCAGGAGAAATACGATTCCGAGAGGATTTCAAATTGCAGCCCCATTTTGTAAGTGCAAGATGTTTGTGGTGTTCAGATGAGTTTTGCATGCATCTGAAATGATAGATTCTTATCATGTTTTGTACCCTGAACCCTTTGAGGAATGCCCCTAACTATTAAAAACTGCCTCAAACCAGAGAGAGCCATCAAATGTGTTTTTCTTTTAAAAATATTGTGAGAGAGAGAGGATTGTAGACTTGACAGTGGGCTCACCTCCCAGTCCTGCAGTCCTTATGGAACCCCATGCTGTTGACTATACCGCATCTGAGTATCAAAAGACTGCTCTGCCGCTTACGTTAAAGGTGTAGCTCCTTTAAATGGCAACAGGGATAGGCTGTTGTGCTCCTCCTTATGAACTTGCTGATATAAGAGGGGAACTTGAAACACACTTGGCAGTGGAGGTTTAGCCCCAATAAGGAGAGAAGCCTGATCTTGCAGGCTATACTCACATGAATAATCATCACTCTCAATCTCACATGCTCCCCTCCTTTCCCCCCCTCCCATTTATGACTAAGAAATATTCACGTAGGGGTCATAAGACTAGGTCCAGACTAAGGGGTTTCAGGACTGGGCCTACTGTGGTGAAATTTTCAGTGGCCCCCTGAACATTACTCTAGCTTTATCACTCTTTGAATTCTAATTATGATGTTCCATGTCTCAGTAACTTTTTATCTTTTTTTATACTGCAGTGGCCAAGGCTGAGTATATTTTATATAAAGGCTTATCATAATATTTTACAGTCTCATTAAAACTTTTTTGCATGTCTAGTCTACAATTTCTTTCTTAATGTATCCCCATTTTCTTTCTATTGCCTGCACATATGGAATTTAGAGATGAGTTCTCCTCATAAAACGTCTGCTTCAGTTAATCATTTTGCACTCGTTTTATTATTTTTTCATGAGTTTTGTGTGATGTATGTAACTTTGTTCACTGCTTGCTCGGTGTTCAGCCAAAACAAGAATTTACTGCTGTAGCTTTTTTAATGAAAAGACAGGTAGAGCACTGCTAATCCTTAAGTTATTACTTTCAGTTCATCTCCAACACGTAAAATAGCCCTTATTTGAAGTGTTCTTCACATGCTTTTTTAAACCAGTTTTTACTTCACTCATGTCTAGTCCTACAGCTAGTCTGCTGCCATATGAAACCACTACCAAAGGCTTTTTGAAAGTCAAAACTAATTTTCAAGAGACAAACAATACTCACCCTGCTATTGAATTTTAATTCCTAAATCATTACAATTCCAGTGTTGAAAATAAGAACAAGCTACACTATATATGGTTAAATAGAGTATTCTTAAATCTTCATTAAAGGAACTCTAGAGAGCTAATTAAAATGAGTTTGGGGAGTTTCTAAAGAGTCAAAGTTCATTGTTTATCTCAATATGACACATAGGGCAAGTTCCTGAAATATCTTTGGGAGACCACATTGTATTAAGTGTAAGAATGGTTTATGTATCATTGTGGGCCAAGGATTGTATGCATTCCACGGGGGGCGGGAAGGGGTTACCACAGCTCGTCCCGGAAGTGAAAACGGGATTGTGGCATTACCCAGCATACAGCCTGGACTGATGAATAGTTGTCTCCTCAATTCTCCAACCTGGAGTGCCTTTTATGCTACTTTGCTGTGAGAGCTACCACTCCTGGTCTGCTCTCTTTCAGCCTCCAGCATGTAAACTACTCCCAGTTGCACTGTATGAGTGCTATAGCCCAGTGTTTCTCAACTTTTTGGATACCAGAGACTGCCTTGCTGCTTTCCTAAACTATGTCAGGGAGATTTCAGGAACTAGCGCTGGTCCACAGACCAGTCATTGGGAAAACACTGTGATAGCCAGCCATGCTTGAATTACACTGCAGAGCAACACCAGCAAATTCCAGTCCCAGACTATGCCCCAGCAGTGTGTGTCTTTTATGGCTGAGCTCTCTTCTGGATAATACAAGCTTGTAGAAAATCTGCCATTTAATTAATAGAAAATGATACGCACAAATCCTGTTATCCCAAATAAAGTTTCCTAAACACTTCAATCCAAGCACACTGGTTTAGATTAAACAAATTTATTAACTACAGAAAGATAGACTTTAAGTGATTACAAGTAATGAGGCATAAAAGTCAGAATTGGTTGCAAGACAATAAAAGTAAAATGCAACGAATGCCTAACTTATCAAGCAAAGTGAATTCAAAGCAAAGCTCTCTCTCGTTGCATAGTCCAACACTTTCACTGGCGGAATTCCTCTTGGTCAGGATCCCTCTTCAGTCCAGTGATATTTTCTTTGTTCTTCAGGTGTTGTCAATGTTGTAAGTAAAAATGAAGGGAGAGATGATTTGGGGCATTTGCTCTTCCTTATGTTTGTGGGTTTTTTTGTTTTTTGTTTTTAATTCCTCTTTGAGAGTCCTCTCCTGCTGAGGTTCAGGAGACAGAAAGTCTGTGTGGACAAGAACCCCCTGCTGTTCCTTTGTCAACATGTAGATATTCACCCCCACCCTTCTGCCTGCCAAAGAGTGGCCATTTAATCCATTTGGTTTTGTTCACACCTGGCTGGGGCATCACACCTGGCTGGCTTTTGTCTCTGAAGAACCAGTGTGTGACAGCTCTCCAGATTTGGAATATGTTTTAGTGACATCATACAGTAGAATCTTTACATACAATGTTGCCACCTGTATTTTACCAGGACAATAATGATCAGTAAAATGAGTTTTCAAATGATACGTCACAAGGCATACTTTGTATAAGATTTATCATAGTCCTATAAAAGGGGTGAACATAGGGGTACAGACTGTAACAGGAATGATCAAGGCAAATCACTCAGATTATAACACCTCCAGAGAGATACCATCTGCTAGGGAGGCTCACATATTCTGGTTCAAACTGGGTTCTCCAGAGACCAACAGCTGAAGAAAGGACTTCTGGTTAAAATTGACTCTGGACCTTTGCTGTAGTTCTGGATCAAAGATGGATGAACTTGTAAGGATGGGGAAAACCCAGTTATGGGTTTCCAAAGACTAAAACGTACCAGAGCCTAGGTTGGCGTTGGGGGGTGATGTCCAGTAAGCTTTTTAGCATGAATTGTTTTAATTTGTCTTCTCTGTAATGCTTTTACCTTAAGAATAAATGTCCTTGCTTAGACACAACTGGGTGGTATATTATACCTGAAGGTAATACACTGGTCATAGTCTTTGGAGAGGAAGCAAAGCACAGGTGCTGCCCTTTAGGCAGACTGGCTTGCTGTGGATATCACAATGTAAAGGCAGGGAGCTGTACAGACTTAAAATCTCTGATCAGGAGCGAGTGAGATACAGGTCTCTCCTACCTCCCCCCAATTTAAGTGATGGCACAGGAACCAGAAGCCCAAAGTGGGTACCATTGGTCGACCACAGAGGGTGAATATAGGGTGCAGTTACCCTGAAACTGACATTCAACACATCCGAATTAAAAAGAAAAAAATCAGCTGCCACCCAAAGAAAAGTATCACTGATGTTTTTCTTCCATGACAGTGTATTAGAAATGAAATTCAGTAGTTTGCATAACTCGTACTCCATTCATACCATATTAAGAGGAGGGGACGCAGTATTTTTATCTGTAATGAACTGAGAAGGTTCATTAGCCTCAAAGTATCACTACAGTGAGTTATACATTATAAATGAAATTTATACTTAAAGTAGAACACATTTATCCTTTGCCCTATTTCAAACCATATGCTCATTGTATAAAAAACTGAAGTAAACAAGTAATAGTGCTACAGTTAACTTCACAGAAGACTAATTAGGTTGATTCCATTACCCTATCTCCACTGAACATATTTCCTTTTTACTAAGAAGTTTATATATAGGGGCATAGCAAATGACATTTTCTGGTAGAGGGTAATGATAGTTAGTGTAAAATATTGTGCCCTGGTATTGGGCCGGACTTTAGGAAACAGTGGTCAGTTGAGCAGCATTGGTCCAGATATAACTTCTCAACCCAATCATCCACCACTGACTCCAACTGTACAGAGCCTCTCAATTACACTTTCCCAAAAATGTCAATTACAATTAAATAAACAAAAACATAACATAACATGCCAAGCTCACATCTCATTCTACAAGTGTTCTAGAGCAGTGGTTCTCAACCTTTTTCGGCTCAGGACCCATTTGTAAATGTCTATGGCCTGTCATGACTCAGTAAATAGCCTGGGCGGCAGAGGCTCTGGGGTAGTTTCGGTCAGATCATGTCCCTGTGGGGGGTTGGGTCCAGTCCAGTACTCACTCTACATTGGTGGTTCCTGGAGCTCCTGTGCTGTGGGGCTGGCTGGGCTTGGCTCTCTGCTCCATCATTGCAACCTCTGGGGTTTCAGTGCCATTCAGGTTTGGCCCCGTCTCCCCTTGCTGGACCAAATGTGTGTGAGTGGAGTTGTGACCTGGCTCATGGGGTTTTAGTGCCACTCACTCAAATTTGGCCTACCTGGATTCCTGTCATCATGATGGCTAGGCCAAACCTGAGTGGCACTGGGACCCCAGAGGTGGTAGTGCCTGGAGCAGGGAGGTGAGCCCAGCCAGCACTAAGGGACTGGAGCCCCAGGAGCTGCCATCTGAGCCTTTGAAACATTCTGGTGACCAAATTTTGGATCCCGACCCACAGGTTGGGAAACCCTGTTCTAGGGCATAATAGTTCCCCCACCTAAGGGCTCCGCTGCCATTACAATATATTTAAAAAACACAAATAAACCTGTGACCCATCTGTGCCTAGGGTGGCCCACATGAAAATGCCAAGATCAGGGCAGGCTGCAAAAAGGAGAGCAGATTCTCCCAAACTGCTGGCTAACACTGTAGTTTAGATTCACCAACCAGTCACAGGCAGTGCTCCTGATTTCCCACACTGGTTATCAAGAAGCTACAACAAGAAATACACAGCCCCCTTTATTGTATTTTAGTTTCTGGCTCCCAATCAGCAACTGGGTCTGGTAAAGAAATAAGTTATTTAAACTCTATTCGCTTTACCAAAATATTCTCCTGATCCCCAAAGGTCAGCCACATTGCCAGATCAAGATATTTGGATCTTACCCAAAATACCATGCTGTCAGCCAATCCTTTAGTAATTAAAACTAAAAGTTTATTATAAAAGGAAAGAAACAAGAAGAGAGATATTAAATGATTAAAGCAATCATATTCATACAAATGACTTCAAAGGCCATATATATTAGATTCTTAGCAGAATTGTGGAGTTTGCAGGCTTGTACAATTCTTCTGGTATATAGCCAGCACCTGTATGGGTCTCAATCCTTTGTTTCACAGCCTCAGTTATAGATGAGTTGATTCAGATGTAGGAAGCAGGAATGCAGACAAACTGGAGATGGTGTAGCTGCTTTTTATAGTTTCTTCCGTGAGGCTTGAATTTCCTTTGTCCCAAACACAGCCACCCAACACATGGCATGGAAAAGTCTGAGTCCTGTTCTTACATGTCCTGGTGACTCATAACATGTAGCCCCTGGCTTCCCTTCCTGATCTCATTGTATGGGTGATGACCCTCGATGAGTCCTCAATGCTGACGCTAATCTGCCTGGGGGGATGTAACCCAGTAGCACAGCACAAGTTTTTGGATACAGCTATATCAAACATATCCATAATTTATAATACAAATATGACTCATACACACAAATAATATTATCATACTTATCCAATTGTAACTTTTCCAATGGTACCTGACATGGCATATCTGGTAAGAATCATTGCCATTTTGTCATATTGGTATTAAATAATATTATAAAAGGTCACCTGTAATCTAGACAGCATCACAAAACCAAACCCTGCTTCCAACTTTATAAAACCTCTCTCACTTTTTGCCGCTGCCCATGCTGTATGTGGATTGCATAGAATGTTAGTCACGCTGGATTACTTTCCCTCTGGAAATAACTTCTGGTTATGACACCGGGCCTTCTTTTATGATGCCCCTTTACTGGCTCAGCTTCTCTTCTTCTGTTTACCCAGTGATTTCATTCTCTGAATTCAGATCCGCCCTCAAATCCTACTTGCTGCTAAAATCCCATCAGTAATCACAGATCAGGTGCTCCCCATTTCCACTGATCAAGATAGGCTACTTAAACAAAATATACAATATCTTTAAAAAGTTAACTTCTTGGATTTTTTAATCAATTTAAAAGTGCACAAAATACTGCTGTCCTAATAACTTATTCTTTCTTCTGTTTGTTTCTATCACCTAATACTTCCCCTCCATCTAGTCTAATTTCATATCTTTACTTATTGTGTTAGCTGCATACATTGAATTTTTTCATTGTTAAAGCACCATTCACACCTGTGCCACTTTATAAATCAAATAATCTGGCACCTTTCATCAGTGTTAAATCCATTTCAAAATTGGGGGTGGGGGAGGGTGGGCATGCAGGCAGGCAATCTTTCACTTTAAAATATATTTACCACAAAACCTCCACCCCCTTGCTTTCATCGTCTGATTGTACTCCCCAGACTTCCCTCACTCCTCTTTCCTTACTCTAGCAGTTGGCTGTGCTTTGTAGTTGCTTGATGTGGCATAATATGCTACCACTCTTTGAAGTATCTCCGCCTCTCTGCTGCTGGGGAGACTCACTGGGCAGATACTCAAACTGCTCTGACACATAAAATAAAATGTCTTCAGCACAGCATATTTCAAGTAGCACATCTACCAATAAATGGTGTTGTGGATCTGAGATTAGAATCTCTCTCTAAAATGAAAAGTACATGAAAATGTACAGAAACAGTGGACTGCCTCTTATGAGATCATCAGTAACGTAGATTTCAATGTTATAGCTGATCAGCTCATTCAGTACCTTCTACATCAGTATATGAAAAATTACTCTGCATAACTGCTATAACTAGGTGTGTATATATACATTTAGGTTTCAATTAGCAAAGCACATAAGAATGTCCATTCCTGTTTGAAAAAGCATTTAAGTATGTGACTCACTGACAGTGTATGCTTAAACTCATTGAAGTTAAGCATGGCTAAGTGTCTTGCTGAATGAGGATGCAGGCGTGCACGTGTATGTTTATATAACAGGCATATGCAATGGATGCAGGGATGTTTGTGTAGGTGGATAGATAGAACCATAGCAGCTGCCAGGTATCTAGTGCTATGTAATAAATTTAAGCTGGCATCACAAAACAAAGATCAGATGGCTAGCCAAAAAAGAAAAGATATCCTATGGACAGACATCTGTTGGTAAGGATTTTAAACAATAGAGCTATATTACTGAGCAACACTAGTAACATTTTTGGAAAACAATCTAAGACCCACACTCCATCTTTGTATTGTATTTACATTTAGCAGCTCCATCTTTGTATTTGTATTTACATTTAGCATGTCCATTGTGTGCACAGTAATGGGAATGAGTTACGTTTTAAACGACTTTCCACTTGCAGGCCCATAAGTTTTAAATAAAGAGGGTGATTAAATTGACCGCCTGTCAAGCAGGGAGGGAAGTTGTACAGGCCTTTGTCAGCTCCTGCCTCAATTTAGGCTTATTAGAGTGACAAGGCGGGTGAGATAATATATTATTGGACCAACTTCTATTGGTGAGAAAGACAAGCTTTTGAACTTACACACAGCTCTTCTTCTGGTCTGGGAAACATACTCTGGGTCACAGTGCAATACAAAATGAAACAGATTGTTTAGCATAAATAGTTAACACATACTTCAAGGGACCGTTCAAGGTGAAGTGGGCGGCACATCAATACTCCTCCAATCATAGGGGGGAAAAGAAGCGATGGTAAGGAGGAGAAGACAGGAGGTAGCGGGGGTGCGTTAGTGGGTTATAGATTGATGTAATAAGCCATAAATCCAATGTTTCTATGCAGTCCATGTTTTTTAGTGTCTAAGAAAGTTATGGATTTAAGCTCCCAGGCTCATCATTTGAAAGTGTTTCCTTTGAGAATGAGGACTGATAGGTCAGATATAGAGTGATTGATTTTTTTTTTTTTTTTTTTTTTTTTTTTAATTAAAAATTTGCCCATTCCTAGAAAGGTCAAAAAATAAAAAATGAACATTTTGTAAAGGAAGTTGGTTGGGGGGACAGAAAAAACACTGGGAATAGGGAAAACCAGTGTCATCTTAAGCAATAGCATACAGAGAGTCTTCAGGGAGTGGATAACTTTTTGTTTATATTTCATCTGAAAAGGTTCTAGTCATTAACTGCACTACAAATATTTTAGCTAGAATATGTCTCAGAAATTTTGTCTTAAAACTTTGTTATTGGTGATGTATCCTATAGCTGTGATCACTTCAAACTGGTGATACAATGAAGGTTTGCAAGGTTTGTAATTGAACTACTGAGTTCATTGGCCTTTGGGTTGTAAAGGAACAAAACAGTCAGTGAATGGCTAAACTAAAACAAAAATTTCAGGATCAGTAGCCCTGAATAGGAAAATACTGTAAGTAAAAGGGCAGCCCAGACTCATAAGAACGGCTATACTGGGTCAGATCAGTGGTCCATCTAGCCCAGTATCCTGTCTTCCAACAATGGTGAATGGCAGGTGTTTCAATAGAACAGGTAATCATCAAGTGATCCATCTTGTCACCCATTCCCAGCTTCTGGCAAATAGCAATCCCTGCCTATCCTGGCTAATAGCCATTGATGGACCTATCCTCCATGAACTTACCTAGTTCTTTTATGAACCCCGTTATACTCTTGGCCTTCACAACATCCTCTGGCAAAGAGTTCCACAGGTTGACTGTGTTGTGTGAAGAAATACTTCCTTTTGTTCATTTTAAACTTGCTGCCTATTAATTTCATTTGTGACCCCTAATTCTTGTGATATGAGGAATAAATAACACTTCCTTATTTACTTTCTCCACACCAGTCATGATTTTATAGACCTCTATCATATCTCCCCTTAGTCATTTCTTTTCCAAGCTGAAGAGTCCAAATTTTATTAATCTCTACTCATACAAAAGCTGTTCCATGCCCCTAATCATTTTAGTTGCTCTTGTCTGTACCTTTTCCAATTCCAATATATCTTTTTTGAGATGGGGTGACCAGATCTGCACACAGTATTCAAGATGTGGGCATACCATGGATTTATAAAGAGGCAATATGATATTTTCTGTCATCTTGTCTATCCCTTCCCTAATGATTCCTAACATCGTTAGCTTTTTTGACTGTGGCTGTACATTGAGTAGATGTTTTCAGAGAACTATCCACTATGACTCCAAGATCTCTTTTCCTGAGTGGTAACAGCTAATTTAGACTCCATCGTTTCATTTGTATAGTTGGGATTATGTTTTCCAGTGTGCATTACTTTGCATTTATCAACACTGAATTTCATCTGCCATTTTGTTGCCCAGTCACCCAGTTTTGTGAGATCCCTTTGTAACTCTCCACAGTCTGCTTTGAACTTAACTCTTCTTCTATTCCCCCTCATTGCATGTAAATGTAATTCCATTTGCTAAGGGATTAATGTAAGTAGGGCAAATATGAAGTACACTTGCAGGTAAAAACAAAGGATATCTGTGCACATAAGTGAAGTCAAGATTTTCAAATTGCTCAGCAATGCTGTGATTCCTTGCTGAGATCATGGCACTGATGTTGCATATAAAGAAGCTAGCTTTTGGCTGTAATCACACTCACGAGCTCTTTGATCTACCCCTCCATTTTGTCTTCTCATCCTATGCTAATGTAAACATGGTTTTTAAGACTGTCTGATAGCCTCAGGTACCTTGGGTCCAAGTAAAATTTTGCATTCTGTCTAATATGTAGATTTCCTATAATGTAACTTTTTCCCCAGTATATGTCATAATATACTTTTAATAATTTACTTTTTTAATTTGGTTTTGAAATCATCCTGGATTTAGCAACTTGTATTTTGAAACTGGCAGGTTAAAAGGACGCTGCCAATTATTTTATTACTCTGTATCATGAATGTTTAGAATACACTTTTAGAAGTTTGAAAATATAATATTCTTCTGTACCAATTTTGTTCCTTTCACTTTGGTAAACTTCTGTTTTCACTCCCTTTGCTGTCATTATAATGGCTCTTTATGGGCCCAATCCATCAGTTTTTACTCAGATTCCTCCACTGAACATAAAGGACTACAGGACTGGGCCTCTTGTTTGTTTTTCCTTGGCCTTGATTTTTGCAGTGAGGTCCATGGAGCTCTGCATGAGGGCAAGCGTCCATCCATGTGGAAATTACTGCAGAACTGTCTGTCCAGGTCACTGAGCTTCATTGGTTACCTCAGTCCATCTCTGGGAATGTTGCTTTGTTAACTATTACTACCAAGGCAAGCACATATGCTATTTATGTGGGTCTTATGACAATGTTTTTAATTTCTTGGCAACAATTTTACTTTCTCTTATGGATATTTAGGCATTTTGCACCAGAATATAAATTTAAATTAGGGCCAATTTAGGGGAGTTAAATTTCTCAGTATTCTCCTTTTTAACTTCTTCCCCCACCTCCTTATGGGCATGTTGGAAAGGGCAGATCCCTTGAACTCTTCAGGAGGAAATGGGTCAGCACCCGTAAGTTTTGGAAACATTAATATATATTCACGTTCTTGAATTGTGCATTTGAAGTCCAAAGATCAGTTAGGTACAGCATTATTTTAGTTTAAAGGATATGATTTTTATATTTCATGTCTAGTTTTGATAGCAGTGGAATCTGTGACATGATTCAATCCTGCAAGAAGCATCAGCAACTATATCATTCTTTCATGAAGTACATATCTACACATCCACTGATGTATAGTTCTGAGCACAGCAAGGTAGAAAAGGAATGGTCCTTACCCACTCTAAGGCCTGATCCTGCAGGTTGTTCTGTGATATTTAAGTCAATGGGACACTGTTCGGGTCTGCTCGTGCAGAATGATTTGCAAGAGCAGGGACTAAATAGACAGGTAACACAAAATACTTGAGGAGACCCCAGAGGAAGTCTGTTTTGATACTTTTTTTTGGGTAAGGTTTAATACTTTGACTGTACTTTTTTTTTCTTATGTGGGTTAGCATTGTGGGCCTCTTGTTGTTTTGTACAATAACATGCATGTTGCTGATGGTGGTCTTTATTAGGATTGTTATTACCTACTCTTCTGGAATTGTTTGGATGCCAAATACAAGTAATCATCTGCCAGATAATAAAGAGGGATCTGGGATTGTAATAAATGTAGTTTCAGTACGCATACTTAAATACTAATTAAATAGCACTGGTTGGGGATCACATTCCGAGTCTGGGGATTCATGTACATAGGCTATCTAGATAGGCTTATTGACAGATTCCTAATTCTTATCTTGCAGAATCATGTCCCAGAAATGCATTGAGAAATTCTTTTTTTTTTTTCAAAGGTATTTTTCATCTTGACATGTATAGAGCATAAAACAAAAGGGGATTTTTCTTTTGCTAAAAACAGACTAACACAGCTACCCTTCTGGAGCTCATAAAACAAAAATGTATATTTTATTTTTACAAAGGATCTTACCTTCCAGTATTAAACAATCTAAGAGAGCATTTCTGTATTGTTGTTGTCATTGGACCAGGCATCTCATTAATTTAAAATGTTGTTATAAGGCAGCATAGGTTGTGACACTTATACTTAAGGTTGCCTGACACTTTCCATTACAAGATCCTATTTTTAATTGCTATAACTTTACCAAACTTAATCATGTAGGCAGAAATTTTCCATGCTCAATATCTGCCTCAGTATGTTTTTTGAAAAAATTAGCAAAAATTGTTCAACCATTTCTGAAAATGTGGTTAGAGGACAATATGTTGTTTTGATCATTTTTTTTTTTTTTTAAATCTTACAACAGACCCGGATTCAAGTCCCTGCTGTGTATGATTCAGACTTCAACCTAGATTTCCTGTTTCTCAAGGGACAGAGAGAGGTGTGTGCATGTGTGTGTAATTGTCGCTGTCATATAATAATAATATTCGTTGAAAAGCTCCTAAATGGCTTTCATGTTCTTCCCATTTTACAGAGGGAGAACTGAGCCACAGAGAGATTAAGGTTATATCTAATCTGAGATGACTGTGGCCTGATTTTTTTCAGAGAATCTAGCATTTTATTTGTTCAAGCCCAGTTCCCATTTTCAGAGAACCTAGCATTTTATTTGTTCAAGCCCAGTTCCCATTGACATTCCACTATAGCTGTGAGTGCTCAGCACATCCACAAGTCAGATCCCAGAAAATGAGGAAAACAAAGTTAGTAGCCACATGTCAAAAGTCTGGTTTAAGTGACTTCTCCAATATCACACAGAAAATAGAAGAAATACAATCCAGGTTTTCAGAGTGGCATTCCATTACTCTAACCGTAAGACCATTCTTTCTCTTCCTGTCTCATTCACTAATAGAGTTGGGTGACTTTTTGGTTGAATAGGAAATTTGCCAAAAAATGCAGTTTTAGGGAGACCAAAAAAATACTCTCAAATTCAGGTCAAATTTGGCAAATAGTTTTAACCAAATAAAAAAAAGAGGGAATATTTTAAAGAAGTTAAAATGGTTCATTTAGACATTTTCTAAATGAGCTATTTTGACTTTTTGTTTTGAGATGATGTTTCATTTATAAATTTAACTGTATTTTAAGAGACCCCTGAAAGGATGAAAATCCACCTAAAACTTATCGAAACAAAATGAACAACTGCATTTTTGTTTTGTTTTGTTTTGAATCAAACAAAATGTTTCATTTGACCAAAACTGAATATTTTATTTATTTGTATTTACTTTTGGTGAGAGAAACAAAATTCAGTTTTGGTTAGAAACTAAACAATTTCTTGTTTTTAGTTTGGCCACCAAACCAAAAAATCATTTATTCGTTCAACTTTTTTCTCTAATACGTTTCAAATTCTGCAACAAACGAAACAAGTGTCCTACAGACAGCAGCCTCCTTTACATACCCTGATTCATTTCTGAGTATCATCCATTCAGTGCACTGTAGAGTAGTGGTACATTTATTTTATATGTAATATAATAATAATGCTTAATATCTCAAAGAGAACAAGGAGTTAGTGAGATTCATATGCTATGCTAGTTCAATTCTGTCTTCCCTTTTGAAAATGAAAAGGCCTTATTAAATTCATATTTAGAGCTCTCTCACAAGTTTTGGTCTGGAGCACAGCACAAAGCATTGTAAACACTGGTAAAATGATTATTTTTACCATTCATCAGTAAATTCACTTTTATTGCTTTCAAACACATATGTTTGGGATCCCAATGGAAACAAACAGGTCGGGTTGTAGCTGATACAATTTTAAAATGAACAAGAAAATGGCATCAATACTGCAAGTCCACAGTGAGGCACACTGAGTGATATAAGAAGACACTTGCTGATTACCTCTTCAACTGTATCTCTAACTCTGTTCACTGCTATTAATCTTTTAGTTTCATGAACACTCCTCTAGAGAGAATGGTGCAATTTAATGGCTAGAGCACAGAACTGGGAGCTAAACTCCTGAGTTTTAATCTTGCATCTGAGATTGACTCCTTCAGGGGCTTTGTGCTAGTCACTTAGAGGGCAAATTTTAAAAGCAGTATTTTTCTTTGACACCTTTTTTTTATGTAACATATAAAAGCTAAGAAAATTCAAAAGAAAAAAATCTTTCTTTGTGAATACATGTAAGTTATTTAAAGGAAATATTAAAAACAGCTTTATAAAAAAATAAAAAGCAAAATTTGGAGAATGTGGAAATGCAGAGTGAAGGGATCCTTTACTTTATACCTCACTCTCCAGCGTGTGCATTACCTAAGTGCGGCAGATATATCTGTGCTAAGTATCACTGTATGACAACCTAAATCGTTTCTATCTTGGTTATTGCTTAGAAACACTGTCATTTCAGATGTGGAGTGAAAAGTTCTCTGAGCTGTCCCAGTATACAAGGTTTATGTCTAAAGCTCTACAAATGAGCTGTCTAGGTATATAGGTTGTACATATAGGATGAGAGAGACACAGCAGGCATTTGTTGTAAGAGTTCGCCAACCAGGATACAGTTTTCCAGCCAAAGATGATATTCTGTTAGTTTTAGCAGTTTGTGAAAGCACAAGTATATGAAAATTAATGCAGTTAATCAAACACTTTAATCTGGAAAATCAGTCCAAAACAAGGGCTTGATTTTAAAAAGCTGTAGGACTGCATTGTTTGCCTTCCTTAGGCATACATTTGCCATGACTGTGCATACAAATGGATATTTAAATATGAAAGCGACCAGTTTACAATCTAGCTGATCATTGTCTGTTCAAATACCTGATTTGCGTATTCAACCACAGGAATTTTATATACAAAGTAAGTGAGTAAATTCCAATGCATGTGCATACTTAAAATTATTGAAGGTAAATTGGAAAAAAGTTGATGGTAGATAGGAACAGAATTAAAGTTTAGCTATAATCTGCTTGTAAATTGAGAAAATCTGATATGGAAATCCTTAAAATAATAAATGTGGACCATTTTTAGAAAGTATTTTTATTTGTTTTATTTTTTTAAATTGACAAAATATTGTTGAAGAAAGAAGAATAAAAGGAGCGTAAGTGTACCTGAAATGACCACATGTGCCTGAGCTATATCAAAATAATTGACAGAATTTTATTAAAGCTATGATACAAATTTATAGCTCAAATTAATCTTGGATAAAATACATCTGCTTTATAGTAAACTCAGAAACAGTAAGAAATAAAAGCTATTTTTGAACAATCTTTAAAAAAATCATATACAACTCAGGACAAAAATCAAAGTGTTTTCATGGCTGACTTTAATCTTTGCTATAGCTCACATTAGTTATTCAAATTATTTTCGAGACAGGTCTCTAGCCATCAACTGATAGCTTTCTAGTAACTTGTTAACTCTCTGAACATTATTGATAACAGCTGCCATAAACAAAGATATCATTATCCTGGCTCTGCCTTTCAATTCAGTAACAAGCAATTTCTGTACCCTCCCCCCCAACTTTTTGAAGCTCATTTAAAAAGATAACGGCTGACAAATGGAGCTGTGGGAATTTCAATTTTTGTTTCACATATATTTTCTGTTTCATTTCATGCAATTTTGCATCCTCTAAACTTTCTAAAACTTTAATGAAATAGGTATTTTTGCATCAATGATGTACATTTTACTGTTTTGAGTGTAAATTATGTTTCTCCCTCAAGAAAAGAAAGCAAGAGGCAATTTTTAACTGTAACAGGCCCATTTTGGCTGCAAAAACCTTTAATTTTCAGAAGGCTTGCATTCTGTTACAGATATGTTACACAGATCACAGACCCTACTGTACAACATTTATGTGAAATATACACCTGAGTCTATCACAACCTGGCCTAGTCCCTCTCTCGGATTGACACGTGAACCCAACCACATGCTTCCAAGCCCCCTGACTCTTCGCAGAGCCTGGTCACTGTTCCTAGCTCCAGGACCTATAAGACTCACCCCCCTCAAGCTCAGACTCCGTGTCAGAGTAATTCCTTGGGATGTGGGACTACAATGTCCTGCCACTGCCAGACCACCCACACCATTCTAGGTGCTTATATATTCTCCCTCAGAGTTCCACCTAGACTGTGGTCACTCTGTGGTCACTTTAGCCCCTGCAGGGACAACATGACAGGAAGGTAAGGAGCTGTGGGCTCAATAAAGAAATTTCTTAACCATAGGAACTTTATTATAATAAGTGTTAAAGCGTTACAGATCTTTGCAAAACAACAAAAAACTCCCTCCCCTAGCTAAAAGTCTAGAAAATCTGCCTTACAGTGATAGACTCAATCTATTAGTTTAACAAAGAGAAGGTTCAGGGGTGACTTGACTGGACAGTCTGTAAGTACCTACATGAACAAATATTTAGTAATGGGCTCTTCAGTCTAGTGGAAAAATGTATAACACGATTCACTAGCGGGAAGCTGAAGCTAGAATACAAGCCTCTCCAAAATTAGGGGCAGCTTGAATCTGGTATTCTGGTAAGGCCTACTGATATTTATTAAAAACTGAAATTGAATGGCTAATAATTGAAAGTGTTCTTAATGTTTACAGCTCTGAATTTTTAGTCACTCCCCTAAACCCGTTCTGCACAGGAATGAAATGAGGGAAAAGGAGGGTCTTCACCACTTTTGCATTCCCATGTTCCAGGGGCTACCCAGGAGCCTGTTCAGTACCAGAAATAACTAAGAGTAGCTTCTATGCTGCTCTAAATATTGGCTGGCTCACTGCCAATGGCCGTAATTAAGCATTTTGGCAACGGGGGGTCACCAGAGTACAGCTCACTTCACATACATGTTCCACTGCACTGGGTGTGGGAATCTGAAAGCAGTCGTGTTGATCTATGTTGAGTCTTCACCACCTGGACACTTCTGCTTTCCTTGGGAATAATCAACTGGATTTAAGATCGCTTAAGCTTTAAGGCCCCTTTGAGCTGCTGGAATGGCTCAGAAAGGTCTGGAGTAGAGCCATTAATCAGCCCCGTAGCCTTTCTAGAATGGTAGAGGTACTTGAGGATTGAAAGTACAAACATGCCGATTTTTAAAAAAGGAAAAAAGTGACTCCTGGAAATGTAATGATAACTGCAGCTTCAGTCCCTAATAATAATATAATGATATATTACTAGGAAAAATCTATAACTAGATTATCATGGAGCAGTGAACAACAAACAGTAGTGATTTGTAGAAAAGTCATGCAAGAAATTTAGAATCTTTTTTTATGATGAATCACAAAATTAGTGGAGGAAGGCAATGCAGTAAATGCAATATCTGAATTTTAGCAAAGCCGCTGACACAGTGCCTTGCTCTTGGGAAAAAAAAAATCAAGTTGGCTTGGATATGAGCATTGTCACATGGATAGAAAACTGACTAGAAAACTGACTAGAAAAGCACAATAATATATATCCAAGTAATGATTATGGGCTGATACCGCATAACTTGCACATGCACAGCACGTACTCCCTTAGAGCTTTGGGTATGCAAGAAACGCAAGATGGGCCTCAAAAGTACCAGTAGAAACCTGCAGTGAGGTGTTCAGGGACCAGTGCTAAGCTCTGTTTCTGAATGGGCTAAGTTCTTTTCTGGCACAGCTCCACTGTGCTAATACCACCAAAGAATTTGGTCCAATATCTTTTAATAATGATTTTGAAAGGGATTTGTCATAGGTGGCTCTCCCTGGAGTACCCCGCTGCTGCAGGCCACAGTATGACAGGTACAGCTGCCTCAGTTTCCCAGAAATATTCAGTGTCTTTCTGAGGGCAAATAGCCCTGAGGGGGGGGTAATTTATTAGATCCCATGTGCACAAATCATAACTAAACCAGCCCCAACACCATAGTCCAGAATTCCCCCTGTATAGTCCAAACAGTACATGCAATTTACAGCTCTGGTTTCCCTCACCATGCCCCAGCTCTGCAGTGCAGCCCCATCCTGTTCCTGTTATCAGGACAACCACCCCATTCTTTCCAACTGGAGTGCAATCCCGCTCTTCCCAATAGGAACTCCCCCAGCCCCTATGCTGGAAGCATCCTTGCCAGGGCCTCATCCTTCATTCTCCCTGGCTATCTCACACTTCCTTTGGGTCCAGCTGTCCAACCTGGAGATGTCAGTGGGAAAGCTCCTTCACTATATCCCTGCCTCTAAGCCCTTTCTAGCTGCTGTCTGGCTTAGATCCAGCAGGCAACCCCCTCTGCTGCTGCTCTTCCTGCCTTCAACCCTCTCCATCGGTGGCTCTCTGACTTAGGGATGCTAGCCGCAGCCCTTCTTGCTGCTCTTCTGCCCTCAACCTTCTCTCAGATCCCAAATATACAGTCTCCTAGACAATTTCCCCCTCCTTCCCAAGGAGGGCCTCAGGAGCTTTCTGCGGCTTTCCCTAGAGACCTCCTCCAGTTTCCTGACTCTCACCAGGACTCTGCCTCACTGGGTCTCTCCCTGAGTTTGCAGATGCTGCCCTGCCTACAGAGCAGCCAATGGGCGGGAGCACCTGCTCTGGCACAGGGAAGCCAGACTTCTTCATTTACTGGGGCCACCCACTTTGTGATGGGGTTAAGAGCATATTAATTCCAGGGATGGCATGAAATTGGGGTGTGTTGTGGATGTCACTGAAGAAAGAAATATTACAGAAGTATCAAGGAAGGGTAAAAAAAAATGACTAGGGGAAATCACAAAATGAGATTCAATCTGGAAAATGCAAGCCAAAACATCTGGGGGAAATATCTGAATGCAGTGGAGAGCAGCTTGGATTTAATTATACAATGTGATATGCCAGCAAAAAAGATGATTGAATTCTGGGCTAGATACACATTCTATTCAGGTTCATACAGTGCACTCACAACTGGTATCTGAGTGCAATCTTTTAGTGGCATCACCTCACAGAGAAGGGATGTGATTGCACCATCCTCAATATGACTCTGTCCCTTAAGTGTGAAGTTTTCAAAAGTGCTCACCATTGGCCTAACTTTGCTCCCATTGCACTTACTGGGAGTGATAGGGTTTTGAACATCTCACCCTGAAGACATAGTCTGGCCCATAGTGTAGGAAAAAGACTGCATTAGGAGAAAGATGGACAAATGACCAAATCTCCAATTTCGGTCATTTCAGTGAAGACACAGGAGTATTGCAGTCAGTGCAGCTAAGATTCAGGTTCCTGAATTTTGTACTCTGTAATGAAATCTG
The DNA here is from genome assembly GCF_026122565.2 of Emydura macquarii macquarii. Classification (NCBI taxonomy): domain Eukaryota; kingdom Metazoa; phylum Chordata; order Testudines; family Chelidae; genus Emydura; species Emydura macquarii. The sequence continues at coordinate 77,475,996 of NW_027131390.1, forward strand.
ATAACTAGACTAGCATACAATAGTTCAGTTTTTCTTATTTTCTCATGTGTAATTAGTTACTGAACTCAAACCTAAGAGGAAACTACTGGCTACATCTAAATGCATAATTTATTTTAAAATCATTTAGAAATCTTTCATAAATTCAGTTTCAGTTCTAAATATAGCAAAGTAATTACAGAGAAGATGAGTGAGGTAATGTCTTTTTATTGGACCAATTTGGAGAGAGAGAAGCTTTTGAGTTAAACTATCTGATCGATATTGTATTTAGCTGTGACACTCTAAGTACCTTTCCCAGACCTGAGGAAGAGTTCTGTGTAGCTCAAAAGCTAGTCTCTCTCACCAACAGCAATTGGTCCGGTTAAAAGATATTACTTCACCCAACTTGTCTCTCTAATATCCTGGGACCGACATGGCCACAACCATAATGCATAGTTGCAGCTAAGGCAAGTTTATCCATCAGAAATGTTTCAAAACACACAATACTATTACTATTCAATATGACAGTGATAATGCCAGATGCCTGAAATGAAACAAATATTCCAATCTACCGCATCAATTTTTCCTCAACCATTTCGTACTTAGAATCTTAATATTGTATTTTACCAATCTCTTCCACGGTCATTCCACTTGCACTTTTCAGCTGAATCCTACTTTGCCATTGTCTTTCTTCTAGCATCTCCACCACTGAATCCATAGCTCTGTCTCCCCATCTCTCCCTTACAAACCAGCAACACAAGTCTCAAATACCATATCACTGAAGCTCACGAAAGCTTATGCCTGATGAAATTAAATTTGTTAGTCTTTCAAGTGCTACAGAATTCTCGTTGTCTTTGCTGTATACAGACTAACACGGCTACCCCTCTGGATATCATATTTATGTTAATGGACTTGCATAATACTTGGCAATCTCAGCATCACAAGCTTGCTGCATGGTCTCAGTTAATTTTTTTTTCACTACTCATTAAGCATCTCCCCTAAGCAAATTTCGATGCTATATAATAAAGATGATCTTATGACAGAGGTACTGTTTGCTAGAGGCCTATAAGACTAGCCTTGAATGATTTCCTGCTTTTGGGCTCAAGTTCATTTCATAGGTGAGCTTCCCACACCCAATTCTAAATTAGTTATAAGCTTATCGTTTTAGAGAGTAAGCTTTTGGGAGTTGGGATCATGCTTCCTCCTGATTTGTAGAGCCTCCAGCACATTTTGGGTAATAAGTAATTAATATGCTATTAACTAATAGTATTAAAAGAATAAATTGGGGTGAAGCACTAGTATAAATCTGATTAATTACTGGCCATAGATAGTGTTGTGTTGTTTAAAACCAAAACTGCCAGCTACTGAAACATTAAGGAAGCCTCCACATCCCCTTTTCCAATTCCTGAAGGTCAGGTATGGTTTCAAATCAACTCCACTCAAAAGCACATGTTGAGTCTGAAGATCTGCCTTAAAGAGAGGCTCTCTGAATGTACAGATTAGGTATTATGCCTCTCCATTTTTGAAGATGGAAGATTTATTACCATGTAGTGCATTGTCTTGGGACATCGTAGCTGCAAATGACTTCAAGTGTTAAAGGGCCAGAAGTAGAGCTATCAGTTGCTGGAGCCCACAGCTGTAGAACAGATAATCAGGATGATCTTCATGACCCAGAAAACACCAGCATTAGGGATTTGGGGAGGAACAGCTTACTTGCTGGTATCTAAAGGAATAGAAGTAGACGGGAAAGGGGGTGTTCAGCCACTTCCTAAATATCAAGGAAAGAGGAAAAGAACATCCAGGGTCTTTTAACAGGGAATTGGACCATCCGTAGTTATTGTGGGAAGTTAATCTTCTAGCCAGCTAGTTCAACACACTAGAGAAGGTGAAGGGTAACAATCAGTTGCTTCCTGAAGATGGAACCTACTATCTATATGGGGAAAAGGAGTGCAGGATCCTGGACATCCTCATAACATCACCTGCAATCACGCTGGGGCTATATGACAGGGCCTGTTGAGGGCCTGGGATTTTTTTAAGGGCCTGGAGTGGGAGGGCCATATGGATTGTGTCATGGGGTTCAAAAAGGTCAGGCAAGGATCCAAACCTTTAGATTTTTCTTATTCTGCAGTTAGAACCACCATTAATTTAAAGGTATATTGTGATTTAGATTTGAAATTTACACTCTAGGGGGGAAAACCTGGATGTTTAAACAAATATTAGGATAAAACAAAATCACCCTATTTCCATATATCCTGGGACTGGAACATGGGGAAATAACTAAAGATCTGAAAGAGAGAGAGAGGAAAACCTTGATAATCAACTATCTTTATTTCCAAGATCAGACTCCCAATCGATTTGTTTGTTGTTTTTCTTACTAAATAGAGAGTGACCCATGCTCTAGATTTTATTCTTAGGAAAATAAAGCAATAATAAAATAAATTAAAAGTAGCCTTTTCATTTATATGAAACAGGTAGAATAAGATATTTACCAAGATTAGAGAGAGAAAATAAATTGGACTGAGCTCAGAGATAAAATATAGAGGATCTGAAGGACCATATTAGAATAATTCCCCTAAAGTGCTTCATTGGCAGACTATGCCACGAAGGGCCCAATCTTGTAATCCCTGTTTAGGCCATACACCCATTACAGGGCCATCTGGAAAAAAAAAAAAAACCAGTTCTGCAGTTTTAAGCAAAATTATTGCAATGTAATTTTAAAGTAAAGAGACTAACAAGACGTTCGTCCTTAGGGCACAACTGTAATGTAATGTAAAACACTGGCAATACAATTTTATTTTTACTATAAATATGTAAGAGATTGGGGAATTTGTTGGTGCAAATTATCAGCTGAAGAGACATCCAGACTGTGAGATAAGTGAATGAAGTGTTTTTCTAAAAATGTGCATACTATACATATAATTCATCCTCACAAGAATCAGACCAGAGTCATGAATCAGGATTTATATTATAGTTAGTTTATTATAAACAATAATACCATAGGGAGGCATAAACCTTTAACCATGATTAGAATGTATAGTACTTTGCAGATAAATCTCCTGTACATAGCAAGATCTACTTAAGACACAGTATTTCATTAGTGATAGGTGGTTGGGGGGTGGGGAGAGAGCTTCAGAAGTTACTATTATTACTCCATCCTTTTTAAGTGTGTCAGAACTCATTGGATTATTCCAGCCTTGTCGGTGAAAGTGGCCTATGTTGCCCCTTCCCATCTTATTGCCCTGATTCAACTCTAGCCCACCCAGTAAAGGGGGCATTTTTATGGAATAAAGTGTTCCTTGCAATTTTTAAAGTATAGGTAGAGGACAAGGAATGGAGGAATTTAGGGTTCATTAGGTAGAGTGAATTGCTGCCCCTTGTTCTGTACATGGTGGAATTGTAATTCATGATGTGATAGAAATAAAACTAAAATTGTGATAAAATTGATAAATTAGCACTCACACACCAAACTGCATTCTCAAAGCAACTATTGGGTGACAGAGGCCCCTAGTCCATGACACAAGACACAATTACTGAATTTCATGCAGTTCTTCAGTTTCAGGAAAAGCTGCCATTCTGCATTGTATTAATTTTGTATGGAGACTTGAGGTATATGTGAGAGTGAATATTAACCTACCCTAACATTAAATTCTATCAATAGATATTTTTTAAAAACCAACACACACCTTTGGATCTATTCATGTCTAGACCTAACTAGGAAAGAGAGCCTAATTTAGCTCACTCAACTTCTTCCTTGACTGCCTTGAGATTCTAATCAAATGAAGAGTTTTTGTCCTGCTGAGCAGCTGTCAACAAGGAGGTTCTAAATTAATAAAACAGATTTGTCAGGTTTTCCACACCCGAATAAGATATTTTATTTTTTTGTGATATTTTATTCAGAAAATATTTACATAGAAATAATCCTTCATCAGAAGTGTTTGTTTGGAATTATTTACTAGACCAAAAAAAAAAAAAAAAAAAAAAAACCAAACCCAGTAAAAAAGAAAAATTAGCATTTAGAGAATGTCATGCCTCATAGACTTTAAGGCAAGGAGGGACCATTGTGATCATCTAGTCTGACTTCCTGTACATTACAGGAGACACTCCTGTAATAGACCTTGAACCTCTGGCTGAGTTACTGAAGTCCTGAGCTAATGATTTAAAGACATTAAGTTACAGGGAATACACCATTTACTTTAGTTTAAACCATCAAGTGATCCATGCTCTGTGCTGCAGAGGAAGGCAAAAAACTCCCAAGGTCTCTGCCAATCTGACTTGAGAGAAAATTCCTTCCGGACACCAAATATAGTGATCGGTTAGAACCTGAGCATGTTGCCAAGACTCACCAGCCAGACACTTGGGAAAGAATTTTCTGTAGTAACTCAAAGCCCTGCCCGTCTAGTGCCCCATCTCCAACTTTGGGGAATTTTTTGCTATGCCATTGTAGGCAAGCTCATCGTACCATCCCCTCCATAAACTTATCAAGTTCGGTCTTGAAGCCAATTGCCCCCACTGATCCTCTTGGGAGGCTCTTCCAGAACTTTACTCCTCTGATGGTTGGAAACCTTCACCTACTTTCAAGCCTAAGCTTGTTGATGACCAGTTTCTATCCATTTATTCTATCCATTGGCACTTAAATAAAGAACTCCTCTCCCTTCCTGGTATTTATTCCTCTAATGTCTTTATAGAGAGCAATCGTATCTCCCATCAGTCTTTATTTGGTTAGGTTAAACAAGCCAAGTTCCTTGAGTCTTCTCTCGTAAGGCAGGTTTTCCGTTCCTCTGGTCATCCTAGTAACCCTTCTCTGTACCTGTTCCACTTTGAATTCATCTTTCTTAAACATAGGAGACCAGAACTGCACATAGTATTCTGGATGAGGTCCTGCCAACAGCACTTCCCTATCTCTACTAGAAATACCTTGACTGATGCATCCTAGGATTCATTAGCCTTTTTCATGGCTGGATCACACTGGCATCTCAGTCATCCTGTGATAGACCTGGCTGTATTGGTCGTTCTCCTCCTCTATTTCTTCCAACTGATACCTCCATAATTTATAGCAAAAATTCTTGGTGCTACTTTCTAAGTGCATGACTTTGAACTATTACATTTCATTCCATTTCTATTACTCTAGTTTTCAAGTTCCTCCAGATCTTCTTGCACAATATTCCAGAAGCATATGAGAAGCATATCACTGGCATCAGTGAAAGATTCACACGTGGATCTAAGGGAATTGTTTCCCTTACATCCTGCGTTTACCCATTTTGAGTCAATGGGACAAATTCATCCCTGGATAAACTCCCTTGGCTTAATGGAGTTTGTCCGGGTAAGTCTTGGCCCAGTGGCCTTGCAGAGACTGTAGACTGGCCTGGGTATGAATGTGGTTTAAAATCTTCACAAAACCTTAATACTATTTTGAAAATAATAAAATTAAATATTTCCAAAACATTCAGCATTTAATAAATCAATTCCTAGCCTGTAATAATACTGGTGGATAGTGTCTGACTTTCTTACTGATGGTACCTTGAAGATATAATATTTTCAGCAAGATAGCCACCACTGCCAAGGGATACTGAAACAGATTTAGTAATTAAAATGTCATTTTCAAATTTATTTCATAGTTAATTTTGGTGTATTACTGAGTTCTAAACTTTAAGATTTCTGTGCTGAGCAAAATAATTGGGAATTTTCCTCTCACTTTTTAAAATTATTTGGAACTTGATTATAGGCATTTTGCTGTTTTGGTAGCCTCACTGTACTGGTTGTTTAAAAGTATTAATAAGCTGATAACACACAGGATATAATAGGCTTTTAAGAGGCATTGCCTGATGAGGCATATCCAGCGCTTCTGTATCCTAATCTAGGTAAATCTGTGGATAGTAAAACATTTTATTAGCTCAGATGAGCTTTAAGATTCCAGTACATTCTGGATCTAACTTGGAAACACAATGAAGCAATCTAAGAAAGATTCTGTTCGCCAAACATCTAGGGTCTTTTTCACAGATACTAAGGTCAGTTTTCATAGGCAACTTCCATTACCATCAACAAGAACTGCAGATGTGCACTGGAGAGAGAACAGAATCCCTGAGTATATATTTATTTGAAATATTTCTACCGTTCATTAATATGAAGTGGACCAGGTCCCGAATGGTACACTGAATAAGTCTGAGCCAGCAGGCTAGATCAGTATGCAAGTAGTGTGTGATTGGTTTGAAAAAGATAGGGAAATGTTGGCAGGTTCTAATTGAAAAACTGCCTTGGTCTTAGCTGTCTGATCTTCACAGTAGTTTTTCCTACACTCTGGAGGGGAACACATTTACCACTTCAGCAGAATTTTGCTTGACCTTATCCAAAGTTCTTTCCTGCTCAAACTGTAAAGTAAATGACATGCCTCTTAACATACAGGTCAGGTTCTTGCTAGAGTATTCATCAGCTTGCACACTGTCATAAAGAGAACAGTGACATAGAAAGTGATGCAGAGCAAGGCAGCATCTAGAGACAGTTTCCAATTTATAAATTCCAACTTTTGTATGCTTGTCATAGCTTTGGTGCCACCATAACAGGAGAGTTATCGTATCTAAGGGGGAGAAACAAGACATCTCCTTGAATGTGGCTTTGTTAGTTTGGAAATTTCAGAGCGCAGAAGAATTAATGTTTGAACAGCTTGACTCACAATTTCTTAATCTTAGCACGTGGCTGGCCCTGAGACCCAAAATACATTACACTCTCACGTGGAAGTTCTGTATTTGGAAGTGTCCTTGAGATCTGTGCACCCCAAGTATTACCAGAATGAAGAAAACCAATCTCAAAGCTGGAAGTAGAAACATCCCTTCTAATCATGCCATCCTATTGTACATAGAATAGACTCCTAATGAGGTGACATTAAAGGCAGTCTGAGAGGGGTTTCCCAGTGAAGAAAAAGGACCAACCATAATTGTAGCTAAACAGTCAGAGAACTGTGTGAAGAACCATTTAACCTTTTTTATTATTCTTACTGGGTGCAACAGGTGGGGAGAATGAAATAGCTAAGAACACTTTGAAAGCAGTTTGTGTTTGTAAATGGCTTGCAAGGTCAATTTTGATATAATTCCAGTAATGAAATGAAATTACTTCCTGCAAATGCTCAGCTGACAAAAAGCTGAAGTCCAATTTTGCTATTGCCAAACCCTTCAATGTTTGCATTAAAACCTGGAAGTATTAATGGGCAATAGAGAATGAGCCTTTGACCGACACAGTGAAATAAGGAACATCTCCCACAGCCTGACCCTCCACAGTGCTTTTCAGATAAAAAGATGTTCTCGCAATTGTATCTTTCTCCTGTTCTGAATCACCTTTGTGGTCCAACTCCAGTTTCATTCTAAAGCATCCTGACCATTTCCAAATTACATCTGGAAGTAAATAAAAGCAGCAAAGGAACAAGGCTAAAAAGCACAGAAAATAAAATGTTAGAAGAATTCTTTCACTGAAACTTGAGACCTTCAAAGAAGAAGAAACAGCTCAGGAGTTTTAAAGTGGTGATCTAAGGGTATGACTACAGCACAATTAAACACCCATGGCTGGCCCATGCCAGCTGACTCAGGCTAAGGGACTGTTTAGCTGCAGTGTAGATGTTTGGGCTCGGGTTAGAGCCTGAGCTCTGGGATTCCCAGGGCCCCTTAGCCCGAGTCAGCTGGCATGGGCCAGCCAGGGATTTTTAATTGCAGTGTAGAGATACCCTCATGGCCTTTCTACATGATGGGGTAGTGGAGGGCTGATTTCTAAGGCATGCTAATGTGTTGTGCATTAATTAGTCCAGGCAGACCCTGTTGGTGTGCACTACAAGTTTCCTAGTGCACTTTAATTACAGTAGTACTGTTTCAAACATCACTACATTAAAGTGCACTAGGGAACTTTTAATGCATGTCACCAGGGTCCACATGGACTAATTAATGCACAACACATTAGCGTGCCTTAGAAATCACACCCCCATAGTGAGCATTACTGCCATGAGTAGATAGGTCTTTAGGCTGAAGTGTAAATCAGTTAGATAGTCACTGGTGGACAGGCTGTTTTTATGAAATCAGTTTTGGGGTTTGTTTGGGCGGTGGGGGTTGGTACGGCCCAGTCCTGCAATTCTTATTCCCTTACTTTGACTTCGGTAGAACTACTCACGTGAGTATTCATTTTAGGATTGGATGTGCGGTCAGTCAGGGTAAAATTCATCCCTGGCCAAGCATCTCACTTAAATTCTATTTCTCATTGCTAAATATGTGTTGTGTGGTCTTGGGCAAAAACCCATGTTACTTCTCTGGGAGAGTCCTCTGCACAGGGTGAAATTTCAGTGGTACCAGCTCTCTCAATTTTTTGCAATATTTGATTTTCTTCTTAAAGCTCCAAATCCTGGAGTTCAGTGATTGTGTGAATATCAGTTTAGCAAATTTCAATGGTTTGTGGAGAAAAGCCTGAAAACATGCCAAATTTACCCTTAAGCCTCAAAAACCAGAAGGCAAACACAAAATCACATACAAAATCTATTTTTCAAAATCTATTTTGAATGTCTGGGATTGGTAATATTGGAATTTCACCCTTAAACAGCTACCGTGCTGCAGAAAAGTGTGTGGTGCTCTGGATTTTTTCTTTATTTTGTTGGAGTTTTTCAGGAGCTCACAATGACTATTTCTGCAGGTTTGGAATCTCCCTGCAAAGCTGTCACACTTTTAGGTGACCATATCTGTTTTAGACCCAAGATAGTAGGGTATTTTGCATTGGATTATGAGAAATATGCATATGGAATCTATAATTTTGGCGCTACCATGATGCTAAGTTTTATTACTAGAAGAAGAGTGGTAACGTCACACTAGCTGCACTGGAAGGGTAGAATTATCAGATATTCTTGTTGGGCTGTGTTTTATGGGTAAAGTAGAATGAATAGTGAAGAAAAAGCATCCATCAATATTTGTTTAAATTTTTAAATACAATTGCTTCATGGTATTTGCTTTCTGTGAATATTCTAGCAAACAATTTTACTGGGAGGAATGTTCATGGGAGAGTAAATTTTAAGTTCATATTAGAGAATATTTGGAGAATAAAAACTCATTTGAAGAATTATGTTTGGACAAGCAGTGAACAGAAACCTAATGCATGACTTAAGTGACCAATTGCACAGATTGAATTTTGAATATTGAATACTCACATGGGAGTGAGCTATAGATCAAGAATTATTTGCTACAATTATTCAGTAAATTATTTTCAGTAAATAATAAATATGAGAAAATTGTGATCTGCTCAGAGACAACTCACTAGTAGTAAAAAAGGCAAAACTCGTCAAATAAATTATTCATGGAAAATAAATTATTCATCACCCAAAAGTTTGCTGTTGAGTGATCATGGGTTAATTGAAATAACTCCAAGCAGGTGTGTGGTTTCTTATGCAGGGATTACACAGTGTGTGGTTTCTTATGCAAGGATTACACATAATTTTGACACACAAATGGGCAAGATTGATTTTGGGCAGAAGTTTCACTTTGTGTTTTAAGGTCAGAACTAGAATTGCTAATTTTCACACACCTGGAGATAAAAGGCTTTATGTAAATTATTTGAGCCTGCAAACAGAGTTACACATGTTTAACTTTAAGCATGTGTTATAAAACTCACACCAGCTGAAAAGCGGTTAGGTAGAGCCTGTGAGTTCTTTTAGTCTTATCTCATTACACCTGGAAGGTATATAAGGCTTATCCAGGAGCTAAAAGGAAGGTGTTCAGTGCATTTGGGGGAGAGAGACCCAGGAGAGAGGTGATCTTTGAGGCCCCTCTGTGGGAAGTGCTTGATACAACCCAGGTAGAAGGAGAATCATTGAAAAAGCCACCAGAGCACAGTTAGCTCTTGTGATGGGCCTCTAGGGAGACTGACCCTGTGGGTCAGCTTTCTGTAGAAGAACAGAGAACTAGGGAGAACTGAACCTAAGACAGACTAGTAGAATGGAAGTTGCTTAGTTTGTATTTTAGTCTGTTTTTGGGTGTTATTGAGGGACTCCAGAGGGAAACAATTTGAGTCACTGTCCTGGAAGAAGACTGAGACTGAAGAGGACCCCAGGAGGGTGGAAGATGTTGTGTTTATTGCCACTATTTTGCGGGACATTATTTGTTTGGGATATTAATACCCCAGAAGGGCCAAGTCACCACCATATCTGGACTACTGAAGCCCTAAGGCGGAGAGAGAGACAGTCACTGAAACACCGTATCATACCACAAGGGGGCTCTCCGCATGATGCATTGACAACAAACAGCATGTGAGTAGTTTCAGCTAACTTCAATGGGACTATTTGTGTGCTTGAAATTAAGAACATGCATATGTGTTTGCAGGCTCACAGGTTTAGGCTGTAAATACTTAGGGATAGAGTCTGGCTAGCCAATGCATGAGGGTGCAAAGAGCTTCCAACTCCCCTTCAGCCCAGGTGGCCAGAATTTCCATTAGGGCCGCAGCATGATCCCTCTGTGCGCTGCAGCGCTAAGGTACTCTTGGCTTCAAATTCTGAGTTCTTTCGGGGTAAGTTCCTTAGTTTTCTTCACAAGTGCCATGCATATCAATGGTTTGATATGATTAATTTCTTATAATAACAATATATGTGTGTGTCTATGTGAATATCAATGATGCTGTCAACTTATATCACTGCATTTGAAATGCATCTGGACTTTTAGATCATAGGAGTAAATGCTTGAACTGAACACCTTTTTGGTAACCACATCCATGAGAGGACAAACTCAATCTGCCTATAAAGTGTAATGTAAAGAATGGAAGTAGTGTTGTGTAATGATTAGAGCACAGAACTAGGAAGTGAGACTTGCTGTGTGGCCTGGAGCTAATCATTTAACCCTTCTAGGTATTGCTTCAGCTATCTGTACATGTAACGACTACCTTTTGGTACCTCACATAAGTGCTGTGAGGGTTTCATATTTTTATAGACTTGTATATCAACTTTTATAGACTTCTTCCAAAACCCACGATTGAACGGCAGGCTGTTGTGCAGACTGATCTCTCTTATATCCAGTCTATCTACTGATTCTTTGGTTTTCCCCTGGGTTGTCTTCTATCCAGAGTGACCGCAAGAGCCATTTTAGTAATATAACTCTCCAGTTTCTACTGGATATGCCCCTCACTGGCCTGGAAAGGGTTAAGAGGGCTCTGGGTGGCTGCATGAAAGGTAGCCAATAGGAAGGGGCTATTTAGCAGCCAATCAGGGCCCAGGAGGCCAATATAAAAGGGAGCTACAGAGCAAAGGGAGTGACTCTCACGAGCTCGAAGAGGGAGGACTGTCAGCACCCTGGACAGAGCAGTGGCTGGCTGCTGGGACTCAGCAGAGCCAAATTCCCTGAAGCAAGGGTGGAGAAGGTATGGGCTCAACACTGATCTCGATGCAGGCCAACATATACAGGAAATCCACTACTGTAGTCCCATTTAGTTTTGACTATGGTAGTCACTCCTTCATACATATACTGGATAAAACTGTTATCTTTCTGGCACATCTCTCTGTTGCAAACTCCACAAAACTACTTCTTTTGGTGTGTGATTGTATGTCTTATCCAATCCAAAAATATCATACCTGTTTGTTGTCTCTTTTCTCTGAACTTCTTCATGAGGATTTGTAGCACAAATATGGCATTCTATGTGCTCCTTCGCAGCATGAATCTAAACTGATCTTTCCAAAATTCAAGCATTCTATGCAGACACTTTTCAATAATCTTCCATACTTTCATAGCATGTGATATCAGCTTAATTGCATAATACTTAGCACACAGTGTAACGTCTCCTTTATGTTTTAAAAATAGGCACTTCAAAGCTTTTATGCCATTCATCCAGCATTTTTTTTTTCTCAAGAATATCAATGAATAAACTTGTAAAATACTTGATGCCTTCCCTTTCTAATGACTTCACCGCATCTGGCCCAGGTTCTTTCTCCTTTTTCATTTTCCTGAGTGTCTCTGCGATGCCTTCCTCCTGTACACAATCCATCATAACCCAGTTCGGCTTACATGTTCTTAAACCTTGGGGTCTCCTCATTCATCACTCTTTCAAAATAATCATTCAAAAATTTTTTGACTGATTCACCATTATTTTGCAATGTACCATATTCATTTCTAATATACGCAAACACATTCATATTCCTCACTATTTTCTTTCTTACCATAGCAAGTCTCCTTCATGACCACCTAGTCTATATAGCTTGTCACATATTATTAATGATAAAGGAAAACACACATTTTTCAGTGTGACTGAATAAAGATTTCAATTTTTGGACCAGACATTGTATACTTAGGTAAAGTCCATAGCCATGTGTGTGTAGTGCTAGACAAACAGTGTTATGTTAAGTGTGCTTTATAAAGCATCTGTCATAACGGGGCCTCCGAGTGTTGCAGCAACACTAATCATAAAAATCATAATATTTCCATGATACACTTTTTATCAACTGAAATTATTTTCAAATTGTCCTATTGGACAATTTATAGACACTTATAGGCACTTATAGACTTGCAAGAAAACTCAACTCTCCCCATTGTAACTCTCAGAATATCTAGTTTCTGTGCAGTAGTACATCAATTTATCATCTACCAGTAGTTTTACAGATTTTAGGTTTTTGCTGCAATTTTTAAGATAATAGAATATTATGGTCTTTTGAAATTAGGTATTCCTTCACACACTTCACAAGAATATAGACAGCTTTTTCAAAAATATATCATTTTCAGAGGCCAGTCTGTACATTTATTGAAAACTGAAAAATATTAGTCATCCAGCTGTACTACCTATTTAGAGAGAAATGACTGATGACTTGCCAACAGTCCATGAAATATTTTATTCTCAATTTCCAAAATTGTCTATTCTATTCCATTCTAATCCCAAAAATGCCTTTAAAGAGTTTCTGTACTTAGGGCTGTATTCTCATTTTGTTTCTCTCTGCTTAAATGCATAGATATCTTAGGTTTTAAGAAGGATTTTCTTTGCACCATGCTCTGGTTATTAGGCCTGTTATGCATACGTGTAATCTGAAGTGCTCATGAAAGTGAGAAATTAACAGTGAGAGTTTGAAGTCAATATAGTGAAGACATAGAGTGCACAAGTTGTCTCATACATCTTCCCAAATGTACTTTTAGTTCTTATCTGCTGTTCTAGGCCAGGATCTCTTTTCTCTTCAATAGCAGACACTTCCAGTTGTGTGATGCTATTGCCTGTGACACACTATATGATACTACTAACCTGTTCTTCACTTGTGACAAAATATCAGGATTCAAATCCAGAGAGCAAAAGGTATTATATTACAATATTGTTGTCATGTAGTGTTTGGTTATAATGTTTTTGAATTGCAGGGCCTTCTACCAGTATCTACAGTACATGGAATTTATTGTCTCTCATCAAATTGTAAACTCATCATCATGTTACTGAGTGTTGTACTTTTTTAAAATTAATGATCAGATAGAAAATACCTTTGTTTGACTATACTGCGGGCTAAATCCCGGAGCCCACTGCAAAGTTAATGGTCAAGAGAAGGTATCCTCCTCTTTAGGCCCCTCCCCCTCACCAGGAGAGAATGAATCAGTAGGTTCACAGGATTGCACCAGGGATCTCATGTGGTTGGTAATGCATAGGAGGATCTCATTTCTGTGTCATGATCCCCAAATCCTGATCCCTCTTTCCAGAGTAGAATCACACCAATTCTACTGAATGAACGTCTCTCCGTGGCTGCAGAGGATGGGGCATATTTGGGCCTTTTGAATCTGTGAATCTCTATTTGCCTGACTCCTATTGATCCTAAATCTCCAGCTCAGAAAGAGCACACTAGATGTAAAAGCTAGTGAACACTTACTGGGGGAATTATAAGAAAAACATGAGATACATCTAAAAGCTTCTGCCTCTGCTCTTGCCTGTTTGGCTGCTCATTGTGTTGCTACTATCAAGAGAGGTACTGATGAGCTGACATCCTCTGTTGTTAGTGCCATATGAGCTAAACAATATAGACTTATAAATTCTTCTCTGTGGAAGAACTGAGGTACAATTTTGTACCTGGAATAATGGAACTTTCAGTATAGATGGTCATCAAGTAATGCAACCCATTTGTATGCAAGAAATAATGATACAGAACAAGAATCAATGTTGCCAATTCTTGCAGTTTTATCACAAGTTTTGCAATCTTTGGTGATTTTTATGGACACAGTTCCTAGATAACATGAAAATCTCCACTTTCGTTTTAAAAAAAATAGTTCCTTTCTAGCCATCATGATTACAAAGAAAAGCTTGTAAATATGTCCCAAGTGCATCCAAAACACTGAGGGTGAGGGCAAATAAAAAGAATCCAAAATGTAGTGGTTTTTTAAATCTCATGACTTTTAGCCAAGGGTTTTTGGGGCTTGACTCATGATTTATAAACACTAGGTCTCAGCAATACAGTGCTGACCCTGGAGCAGCCTGGGAGGGAAGTTATGACTCAGGGACTCAAAATTTGCCTCTCTGACTCCTTGTGAGAGCAAATGGTCCTGATGTACCAGCATAGTTATGCTGCTTGATGTGTTGTGAATGCAGAGTAGAGTTGACCAAGAAACCAAATTTCAGTCCTGTGAAAATTTGAGATTTTTGGAAAATTATTTTGTCCTGAATCAGAAAGAAAAGCCAAAAATTTTCATGATACTAAAATCCTGCAATACTTGGCAACACTGAAATGCGGTCTTTCCAAAATGAAATATGCTCTCCAGAATTCTTGGCTGCCTGCCTGTAGTGGAGCCTGGGATCCTGGAAGCTGCTGACTAAAACTGACAATTCTTATCAGTTTTCACTGATACCCATCACTGGAAAGTAGCAATGAAACAAACTGACTCTTGTTGTGAAGTTTACAGGTGCTGGCTCCCAAGCTTTGAGGCTCCCAGCTCAGCTTGAGCCTGCCTAGTGGATTGTGAAGGGGAAGCACCTTGAAGTGCTGGCTCCTAGCTGAAAGGGCTGCAGAAGGCAGTAAGCTGGCAGGAAACCAGGTAGGTTTCCAACAGAGTAAAAACTGGCATGTAGTCTCAGAATCGTACTACTTTTCTAAAGGAAACCCTGCCTGGGTTCCATCTTGAATTTGCTGTAATCAAACCGTTTCCATGAAATATTTTGATTTAGACAAATTGGAAAATTTTGGCAAAAAATGTTTAGTTGGAATTTTTCAATCCCACTGAAGTGCAGAGCCAAGGCTCTATCCACTGCTTGCCCTTCCTTTCTAACTGTGGAGGCAATGAAGTGCCATCTGCACTGGAAGCCATGGTATGGTGCACTGCTGCAAGGGTTTAAGGTACTTCCTTGCACACTTGGGATGGGTTACCGTTTGGCCTATAACTTTTATTAGCAGCTATGAGAAATAAGCCTAAGTATTTTCAGGGTATGACTTCTACCTGACAACTATCAAATCTTATGACGGTCAGTGAGTGAGATATAGAGATATTGAAATCCAGTTGGAAAGATTTTCAAAGTCTCATAAAAAAGCCAATATCATTACATAGCTGGATTGTATAGGCCATGTAAGGTGCAACTATAGCAGTTTTAAAAGGTCTTTTAACAAGAAATCTCTGTGTGTGTTCTTGGTTTTGATGTAATCTGTTTTAAAGGATGCATGCAGTCTGCACTGTCTGGAGAGAACCTAGCTAGGATGACTAGATAGCAAGTGTGAAAAATCAGGATGGGGTGGAGAGTAATAGGCATCTATATAAGAATATAGGGATCGAATGTTGGGACTGTCCCTATAAAATCGGGACATCTGGTCACCCTAAACCAGCTTTTCATGTTTGTGTAATAGCTATCGAGACTCCTGTCCACAACTTGGAGAATAATCAAAGAAGAGCCTGTCCCAAAGAATCCATCCCAGTTTTTACTCTTAATCCAGTACAGTCTGACAGGAGTTTGGGAGTTCAGTCTTGGTGTGTGTGTGTGTGTGTGTGTGTGTGTGTGTGTGTGTGTGTGTGTGTGTGTATGCAGTGCAGATATGATCTTAAACAGGTTATAGTGGCGAATCTCATTATAGTGCCTTTTATTTAAGGTATTTCCACTGGAAATAAAACAATATACTTTCTTCTTGATATTTACTTTATTTCCTTTGTGACTTAGATCTGTTAGCATGTAGCTTTCTTCTAGTCTTTAGAAACTTCCAGTGACATTTCAGTGAAGATTCCTGTTTTAGCTTTTTCTTTTTCTTATGTGCTTGTATTTTTCTTGTGGAACTTCTGGAGTGTCCAGAACTTTTGGTTAATATAGCAGATTTCCTATGATTATTTAAAAACTCCTAAAAGTTTACTATAAGACACCAATAATTGCTTCTGTTTGATGTTAGAAGAATAATAAATGCTACAGTATTAATTACTCTTGGTACCTATACATTATGTTGATAGGTATTTTGGGAATACCAGACGAATGTGAGAAGCAATGGAAGTAAATAATATAATGGATGGCAGTTTATCTTAAACTCAGATATAAACACTGTCCTTAGTATCATATGACCTACATTTAAACTATTACTTTACATAATAAACATAGTGTTTTCAGTTCCCTAGACTTGGGTCTCCATGACTTGATGATCTACTGCTAATAGCACTACAAAAATAAAAAATAAAATAACTAAAAGAACAATTTGGCTGAACTAGTGCAACAATATTCAACGTTTGTCCCTTTCCTTAAACATGGTTGGCTGAATTCATTGACTCTGGTGGAAGATTTGACCAAGAAATCTGTCTTGGTAGTTGACTTCTTTTGATATATTTAGGAGATTCATTGCATCACTGTTCTAACTTTATTTCTAGGCACGTTGGCTTTAAATGCTAGGACTAAGCCAATATGTGGTTGATAGCATGCATGATCCCTTTCTTGCCTAGAATGGCCTTAAAGTGCAGAGCACCTCCAGAGAGGCTGATTTCTGAGTGTTTAGGTTTAGATTTCACCATCTCTTTGAATGTCTCCTAAAGTAGTAAAAATCTTAGGGTATCTGATTTTGTATCTTAAAGGATCTGGTGTTTCTTGGTTAAGATATACTGTTTTCATTCTCTTTAGGTAGGTTTTATTAAGGATTATTTTGGAAGAAAAGTATATGAAACCCAACATGTTGTAACTAAACTATAATCTCTTGCAGAGGGCAAAAGTCTCAAAAATTCACCTAAAAAATTAAAAGATTTATAGTTGACGATACAGTTTATCTTTCTACTTGAAGTAGTACAATCAGTAATGGAGATGTCCACAACATCCCAAAGTGCTTGAGAGAGAAACCAGGAAAACATTTTATCATAGTAATAGATAGAACTGCAGTCACAAATCTAAGTGCAGAATTTGGCCTGAAAAGATTCTTTTAATGAGTGTTTGAGTTTAGTTTTTGTTTTCTATACCCTAGTAACTGAGAAAAAATAGTAATAAAATATGATAGCTATATCTGTAACTTACCTAGAATTAAGCAACTTAATTGAATGATTACCAAACTTAGCTAATGGGTGCTTACACAGTGATGAGACTGTATGTTCAGTTACAACCACACGGCACTTCAAAATAACTATATTGGAAAAAATATGACTAAATGGTAAATAATCCATACTGAGGTGCTATAGCTATGGATAACCATCTTTCTTTCTCTGTATTCATAAACATGTATGTAATATTTTTGATAGGGGGAGCTGGTGTGATCCCTACAATTGGCAAAGAGCTTATGAGATAGAAAAATGCCGTTTCTTGGTCCCATGAAATTCAGTTCCAGTCTGGCTGAGTATTAAACTGTTAAAAATTTCGTTTCCCTTCTCTTGTTTATGTTCCAAAGGAAATTTTTGGCAACCTGCCAAAATAATAAATAGTAAATGAACACAAACATAGACACACCACTACTGCAGAAACACATAGTGTAATGAGAACATCTGGGAGCTGCCAGAGCAGCTGTAGCAGCAGTGGTGGTGAAGAGCTTAGCTGGGCGCAGGGCTCTCTCCTTTTCTCTCCCTCCCTTTGCCCTGCTTCCGCCCCTCCCCCCCCCAGTTCCTCCAGACTTAACACAAGGCCCCAGCATTGCTAAGCTTAATGGGAGAACTTCTTCCTTTGAATGTGGGTACTTTGCATTGCAACACCAGTGGATACTGGATCTAAATCAAATATAACCAGCAACCCCAGCATAAGGAAGTATTTTAGTAACATAGAACTGAATAGTCATTTTTACTGATGCCGGGAGTGTAGCCAGAGAAAAAAGGTGTTGGCCAGAACTTCCTCTATCCCTGGAAATTCCCAGATGCCGCAATTGTCCTTTGTAGCTTTTGGAAGTCAATAAAAGTCAGAGCATTTTTAACTTCTGCCAAGGGATTGAGCTGATGCACCCCCCACCAAGGAATGGAAGAGCACAAAAGTGACTGAAAGCGACCTTTATATCCCCTTCCCCCCAGTTTCACTGGGGCTAAGTGATTTTAAAGAGTGACTGCATGTGTAAAGGAGAAAAAGGGGGGTGGAAATATTCACACACTAGTTAATAATTATAAATTGGGCAGGACTGAGGGATAAGCTGACAAAGTTTCAGCCCCTGCAATTATGGAATAAAAAACACTCAAAGTAGAATTTATTAGCCCCGTTGACCTTCTCTGATCCACATGCTCAGGAAAGAGGGAGAAAAGCTGCAGGGAAATATCTTTTAAGATTTTAACCCCCTGCTATTTTTAATCTATAATAAAAAACATAAAATAAAAACAGAGATCCCCACCAGGACACTTCAGATCCTGAAAACTATTATTTCTGCTTAAATCACTTCCTTTGGGATGCAGATTCTCCCTGAACCATGGTAGCTACTGAGTGGGGCTTTTGATGTAACTGTTTCTTGGACTGCAGCTGCTTTCAATTCAACAGAACTACTGGCGGTTTTAAAAAAACCTTTTCTATTCACAGACAGGTTTAAAGTAAAAAAATAATGTGAAAGTAAAATAGCAATGGTTTTTAAGAAAGTCATAAGTGTGTGGTTTATCCACTGCATAGAATCTCCTCAGTGGACTTTGAATCAACTCCCTGGTGGGCAAGCAGTCAAGTTATGGCTATGTTCTGTGTGGGTGCATTAGGGACAGTGAGATTCTCCTCGTGCTCTTGTACTAAAGTAGCTGTAATCTGGTCCACCATATATGTTGTTTTTTTCTTAAAATAGCAACTCACCATGTTGTTTTAAAACAATGATAATCTCTAATTGATAATAGACGTGCATGATTCCCAGATGTGTTGTTATAATGAAGTAACTACTCTTCTCAGGTGCTGAAGGAACTTGGAACTCGTACGTTGCTTTGCATCTGAGCTATGTGGTTATTGGTGAAAAACTGCACTGGATGCACACTTCAAAATACCAATAGGAGCTGTGGTGATTATAAATTGGTCTGGGTTAAGGAAGTGAGATAGATTCAGGAGTATAGTACAGGGCCAGAGTCAATGAAGTATCACCATTGATTCCCTCCCCCCCCCCCCCCCCCCCGAACCCTCTAAGGAAGGAAAGAAGAAGGATATGTTTAAAATGTTAATGTTAGCCAAGTCCCTTCCTGTAGGATGGATATGCAGATAAACTATTGCCTGTCTCCCTTCTTCAGAGCAATGAATATGCTACCACTAGTCACCTTGTCTTTCTCTTCTGTTTAGCCTTATCTAGGTCCAATTCCACTCCATTTCAGGTCCAATTCCACTCCATTGAAGTCAAGACTTCCATTGACTTCAGCGGGAGTTGGATTTGGCTCTTCTATAAAGTTAGTCACTATGGTATCCCTGTACAGATGGAGGGGAAAACATTGCCAGGCATATTTTTTTTTCCTGCAGAGAAAGGGGGTGTGGGTGTTGGTCATGGACCTTTGCAGAAACATTGGGAAGGGAAGAGATACTTCAGCAGGTGTGAGTTCCCTTACAAGAGGAGTGAAGAAAATGTGGCTCCTCCCATTTTTGGACCCTTTGTTGGGGGCTGGTAAAGATTCCACAGCTGTAGATATAGGTGTTCTTCTTTTGGTGAAGTAAATAGGATATACCATTATTGTGGGTGTGTGGTTCTACACACATTCACATACACAACAATAATGAGTTTTTCTATGTATTTATGCTATTGGAGAAGAGTTATTCATGCTTTCTCTTTCTTTTCTTTCTTTCTTTCTTGCTTCCTTCCCTCCGTCTCTTACTGGTAGACTGTTTATGCTGCAGATAACAAATTGCCTGTTCGAGGCAAACTGTTACTTGTCATATTGATGGATTAGCAAACAAATGTTTTGATCATGTTATAATTTTTTAAAATCATAAACAGGCATTAAATAAATAGATGGCAAAGTTAAAGTATCATACAGATGAAGGTCAGAATAATTGTGACACAGTTAGTCCTGCTTGAAAGGTTATCTCATCCATTTTCACTTCAGTGGCATTTTGTGGCCTTTGGAGAAGCAGGCAGGTCTATACTGTTGCATCAGAAAAATACACTTGACTTGGATTTTAAATGGTTTGGAAGACGAAGATGAAGTAGTTTATATATTTCTGTTTTCATTTAAATTAAAAGCTATGCCTTTGTAATTTTTCTGAAGTTAAGTGAATTTCCTTGACAAGTTATTTGCAGAAAAGTGGGGGGAAGGAAGGAGGGAATCTATACTTTCCATGATTCACACTTAAGATTTATTCTGCAATTAGGCTCACACCTCTGTTCTTTATGAAACATGATTTGGCCCAGGGGACACTAAATCCTTTAAACTGATGGGAAATCATTAATCAGTTGCTCAGCTGGGACTGACCAATACTTAAAATGACTATTCTGACAGATTTAATTTTAAAAATAAAGCTAAATGGGTCACTTTCAGCATGATCATTATAAGCAATTATAGCTACTTATCAGTTATGTGACTGTGGAAGAACATCAATGAAGTTCTAAGCAAATAATATGACTTAAACAATGGTCCAAAACTGCATTTATAACTGTAGACAGAGACTAAATGGCAAAAACAAACACACACAAAAATAGAGAGAGTTTTTAGGTATTGTTCTTAGGCTTTGGGTTTTTTAAGCACATGATCTCCAGTTAAATAAGGTAATTCAGTTAGGCTTTTTATACTCTTAGAAATCCTGGTTTGGACTGTAGCCAAGAATAATTCTTCAAATCACAACAGTAAAGATTAATTATTGCAGTTATGTTGGCAGATATTTCCCCAATGGGAGATGCTGCTGTTTTGTGAAAGGGAGCAGGTATTGTACCCAGCTGCAGAAAGGCCAATTAGGCTTGAAGGAGGATAAGATGAGGAGAGATTGACAGCTATCTGAGGTCAACACATTTCTGAAATTTCACTGTTGACTTAAATGATACTTAGAGGACATTCCTAACTCTCTTTTCTGAGTCTTCTTTATTATTTGCGTTATTCAAGCTGTGATCTGGCTTATGTTCTGCTGATATTTCAAAGCTTTGGAATAGATTAACACCGATTGCATGCTAAATCCAATATACATGCGGTAATATCAATAGCAAAGACATTTCACTGACAGAACAAGTCCTTCTTAATTAACATTTGGTATAGCATCTGGAGCAAACGCTTCAGACATTTGAAATGATGTGCCCATGCCATATCCTAGGGGTGATGAGGCTAGATGGACTGAGACCTGACAACATCCAGAGAAGACTGAAGGTGCAGTCTGTGGTTACAACCATCAAAAGGCACTGACTACAATGGTTTGGCCATGTTGCTAGAATGACCCCATACCAACTGCCTACAGTTGATCTCTGTGGACAAGTGCATGGTGAGAAAGATTGTAGACGTCCTAGAAAGTGTTACAGCACGGTATATAAAGCCATCCAAGCAACCCTGCAACAGGCCAAAATGACAGCTGAAATCAGGCATGGATGAAATCAGCTCATAACCTCAGCCCTAACTAACCTTCCATTGGAAATGAGGAAATCATGAAGATTTCACTAGGAATATCCATTTTCTCTCTTTCTCCCATTATATATAATCCTACATTATTCCAGCATGCTTTGTTTGTCACCAGAACCCGAAGACTGAGACATCTCCTTTGATATTATTACGTGTTTATTTTTTTAAGGCTTCAGTGACTCTCTTTGAAACATTATGTTCATGCTGTGGATCAAATCCTCAGGCTGGATTACAAGGCAGCTAAGGGCAGTAAGCACTAGTAGTCTGTGTAAAACTGCTGTGCACAAGGCTTTGTCTGATCCAAAGTTGGTCGGCCCAGCACAGAGGATTTGGGGGAGGAGTCACACACCAGCTGTGCAATTGAGTAGTTTGGCGTGAAGGGGGTGGGGTGGGAGGCTCAGTCAAATGAGCTGCCCAACATATGCCATGGACCCCATTTTTCCTGCTGCCCAGCTAGGGTTGTAGAAGGTTAGTTCAGCTCCAGGGCTACAGCAACTCCATGCAGCCTCAGCAAGGGGGTAAAAGAGGGACCAGGACCAAGTCCTTAGTATTTTTTTTAAAACAAGAAAAGAGCTATTTCCTGCGTTTCAAGAAATGGTGGTAGTGGGGAGGGATCTTCAGACCACTGGGCCTGCTGGGTCTTTGGCTATCTGTAAAGTTCTAAGCTACCAACTGTGTGTGTGTGGGGGGCGGATTCCTTTCCATTCTGTTTGTTCATAGGTAGTCTCTCTAAATCATCTTGGGAGGGGCAAGTCTGTTTAACTTAGCCAGGAACCAACCCATTCTCAATGCATCTCTGACATTTCCCTGGGCCCAATGGTTATATGTGCAGCTGGCCTTGTCAAAGTGACAGACTCCATTTTTGGTCGGAAGTGTGGGGTGGTCACAGGAAATGTGCTGGCAAGCCCAGGGCAGCCATCCCATCCCTGAGAGTTCCTCTCTGTATATAGGATAACCTGATAGCAAGTGTGAAAAATCGGGACAGAGGATGGGGGGTAAAAGATGCCTATGTAAGAAAAAGCCCTGACGATCGGGACTGTCTGGTCATCCTAACTGCATATAATCTCTAGTTCCTCTTTAGGAAACATCATCCTTTCCCATATGAGCTCACCATTTTGATACTTCCATGATAGGCACTATGTAAAAACCTAAAACAGATGAGATCTGTGGTCATGACTCCCAGCAATGCCTCTCAATTCCCAAGCCATCTGCAGTCCAAACTCTCATCTCCAGCCTTCTCTTTGCCATTCTTTCCTGCATGCCCCGTCATCATCACAAACTCAGTGTATTAAAAAATAAACTTTTCTCTTTTGTTCTATTCCTGCTCCAACTCCACTGTCCTCCCTATCCTCCAGCCCCACAACTTTTGATGTCCTCTCTGACCTTTCTCTTCTCCTACAAGCCTGATCTCATTACGAACTGTTACTGCTTCCTTCCCATCACTAAAATCTCCCCTTTTCTCACTGCCACCTCTCACCACGATTACTATAACATTCACCTCTTTGGTTTGCACACGTCTCATTGCTTTGACCAAATCACCTGAGCGAAAGTCAGCTTTGCCCTTGGTTCCAACCCTGTCACGTTTCTCCTCAGATTCCTTCCTTGGTTACCAGGTCATGTTCACCAGCAAAACTTAAATAATTGCCCTCATCTTAGTTTTCTTCCATTGCTCTCCTCATTTCCTACCAGAGTGGGGTGAAATTTATAGAACATGGAGTTTTGGCTGATTTGAAACTACTCACTAATTTGACATGAAGTCACAAAATAGTTTCATTCAGAAAAAAATTTTTGGGAGCCAGATTCACAAGGGGACTTAAGCGCTGGTTACAAAAGTAGCTGTTGGTGGTGGTGCTCTTATAGCCCTTACACCCAGTGCTCGGGGCACTCGTGTGGGGAGGGGAAATCCTAGGTTCACTCTGGAGCAGTGATTTGAAGCCAGGTTTCCTGCCTCCCAATTGAGTGCACTAATCACTGGGCTTTAAAGGGAATTCTTAAGTGGGTCTTTCTCTCAATCTCTTTTATTGACTCTGTTCCACTTTGTATAAAATACTCAAGTAGTCACTGAGCCAAAGACAGTGTGAGGCTATGTTTGCACTTTGAGCTGAGGATGTGCTTCCCTGCTTGAAGAGATTTTCATGCACCAGATCTGATTGAGTTAGCATGCTAAAAATAGAGTGTAGCCTCCCCCCCCCCGCCCTTAATGATATGAGGCCCTACATGTACTTCCATCATAAATATTTACTATTTAGCTCCTTAGTTCATTGCTGCACTCTCCTGGCCTCAGCTGTTTACCAATATTCTGAAGTATTCTGTTTGCCGTTCACAGTGTTGCTTTATGGTAGGCTCTAAGGACCAAAATTTCAAAGGTCAATATGCGACTCCAAAATTTGCAGGAGCCCATTTATTGTT
Source organism: Emydura macquarii macquarii (assembly GCF_026122565.2). NCBI lineage: Eukaryota > Metazoa > Chordata > Testudines > Chelidae > Emydura > Emydura macquarii. The sequence continues at coordinate 77,500,238 of NW_027131390.1, forward strand.
ACATGCTGTTCCACGTACGTAAACCCACCTATGTATGTGAAAATGGCTGTCAGCGTGTACAGCTGTGGGTTTTCACAGGTGCATCAGTTGCACCTTTGAATACACAATTGTCACAAAATATTGCAATGTTGGTAGAAATGATAAACCTACACATTATGGAGTGTTCCACGACAATATATACTGTAGGGGGGGTATTACTTTTTCTCTAACAGTAAGACTTCTTAAAGGGTCACAATTTAAAAGTCTCACTTTATATTGTTACAAATGACACCTGCCTATCTGACCACTTAGCTATTTTTTTTACATTCCACACATCATCATGGTATCTGAGTGACCCATTGCATCATTATAACTCATTCTGTTATAGTCATCTGAGGTGATAAAGATACAATAGACATCTTAACAAGAAATGTTCTTTCATTTTGTTTTCTGTGCATTTGACAGCACTTTGTGTAGTGTCATTTTCACTATTTCTCCATGCAGTCAGTCATTTCCTCTTCTTTCTTCCTGTGGGTCTCCACACAGCAATATGAGGGAGGAGTTTTTTGAAATAGGAGCTGTCATTATAAAATTGTAGTAACAGGTGCTACTTTTAACTCACTTTTAAAATGTACTATATTTCAGCTGACATTCTCCCTTCAACAAAAATAGTGTGTGTTAACTCAATACATGGAAAGAGCAATTTTTAAATAAATACATATTTATACACAGCTGCTGAAGTATATCAACAGCAGAAAGTGTCTGTAACAATGTCATTCCTAGCTCAACACCTTGAATTCCAGAAGTAATTCCATCTGCATACATTAATTTATAATAAAAGGCAATTGTATAACTCTCTGAACGTGTATTGTATGTCATCCTATTAGAAAGACGATAATGGGCTTTGCACTAGATATTGGGAAGAAGTTGTTCTAGGGGTTAGGTGTTGAGTCTAAACACTCACTGACTTTACAGAGAGCAGAATCAGATCTGTAATATCTGCTACTGTAAATATAATATTGTGAGCTGAAAATCGAGTTATTTTAAATTCTTTATTGGTGAATTAACATCTTAGGGATAACAGTAATGCCAGTAAAAACAACTAGAGTCCTGTAGCACCTTAAAGACTAACAAATTTCTGCGGGCATAAGCTTTCAGATGCATCTGACGAAGTGGGTTGCAGCCCACGAAAGCTTATGCCCGCAGAAATTTGTTAGTCTTTAAGGTGCTACAGGACTCTCATTGTTTTTGCTGTATACAGACTAACACATTACCCCTCTGGAACTTTTCAGTAATGCCAGTTTTTTTCCAAAGTGATAACTCATTTTCCTGTAAGGACTCGCAATTAAATTAAACTTTAAATTCTTCAGGGCAGGTACTGTGTCTTTCTGTATGTTTGTACAGTACCTAGCACAAAGGTATCCCTCCCTGATTTGGACTATTAGCAAGTACTGTGATATAAAATAAAATCAATGGTACATTAGCATGTTGATTTATGATGAAGGAAATTGAATTCTTTTGCATATCCACCAGCTATCACCACTCCTTAAAAATGTCTTCATATATAATCATTAACAGTGTAATGTTTTATCTGCTGTCTCCTAGTAATGTTGTGAGCTAAGGCAATTAATCAGTACTACAGTTATGCTCTTATTCAAATTAAACAATCTGTTAGACATTCATTCCCACACAGAACAGGAAAAATGATTAATTTTATTTCCCAGTTTTGGAAATAATTAGAGTCCTAGTATTTGAGGCATTCATGATCACATTTGGAGCAGTAATTTTTAAAAAGCAAAGCAAAAATTAAAAAATGTTAACTCTCTAGAGAGTTCTGTCGCAACACTGAACTTATGAGTTGGTTTATCAATATTAGGCATCTGTAAGCCAAAATAGAAATTGTAGGATTGAGCGCCTACCATTAAAGTCAATGAAAGCTTCCCCAGTTATTTGAATTAGGGGCAGGATCAAACCCTAAATGCCATTTTAGAGATGGTAGATTTGTAAAACAAAATGTTTTATTTTCCTTGTTCAATGTCCATAGCAACAGCATTGACAGCTGCAAGCCTCTGTCACTGCTATTAACATATTTTCACAAAGAAATCTTTCTACTAGCTGGCAGGGGCCTAAATATATTACCTCCAGGCCCCAATCCACCTCATTTTGCTTTGTGCATTAAAACTTTACAAGTATCATTTTTGTGTGGGGAGTCACTGCAGGGAATCAAATCTCTTAAATAAAATGCACAGGCAATATTTGTTCATAATATATAAAGAAGAAAAAAAAGATAACCCAGATGTCCTATTTTTCTACCTAGTAGCAGAGAGGCTTCAGTGGTATTCATGTAATTTATTCACTCTCTTTCTCTCTCTCTCTAACTTCTAGGCCTCATATCCTATTTTTATAGTGTTCCAGTATAGAATAGGAGGAAAATAAAATCTAGTCTTCATTTGTAGTTGCTATATTTCTGAGAATAGTTTTTCAAAAGCTATATAGTTATATAGGGTCATATCCTGTGTACAGAACAATTTGTTTTATCTTGTCTACACTAGAAAGGGTTTGCTACCAGAGCTATACTGGCAGATGCTCCTTGTGGAGATAGAATTTATACTGGCAAAAGAGTTATTTAGCCAGTATCGCCTACACCAGTTCCCCAAGAGAGATATACTATCAAAAAATCCTTTTGCTGTTATAGGCTAACTGCTTCTACACTAAGGCTTTTTGCCAAAATAACTGTCTGTTAGAAATGTGGTTCTCCCTCCCCTTCTACTCTCACACTCCACACACACTTCTAACTAGCATAGCTGTGCTGACAAAACTTTTCAGTGTAGTCAAGGCCTATGTAAACTAGTCGGTAACTTGAGAGTCAGAAATCTCAGCCCCCAAAAAATCTAGATGTCTCTGAAGTTTGTCCAAAACTGCTATTCTATGCTATGCCGGGAGTCTTGGCCTAGTACACTGGTGCTGTTTTCACATTTATTGGGCATGCTCCTGCATATTCTTAACATACTATTGCTATAGAAGGCACATGGCACAATTCCACTTCAACAGCCATAGGCTGCACCCTAATCCCTGCCAGTCATCTTGTGAATGCATGCTACTGGAGCATATTCAAATGGGTGAGAGAGTATGGATGGTGTGATACAAGCCATCACCACTCAAAACAATTCATATATGTGTTCTGATGATGGAGGAAAGTTTTTTTTTTTTTATAGTGATAGATGAGTAGCGAAGCGACAGGTGTGATGACGTTGGTGTTCATAGACACAGAACTGCATGTAAGCAGCTTGTGACGCCAATTATAATAGCTTTGTGGAACGTTAGAACTTTATGCGACAGCCCTACACCAGCTGTCCTAAGAGAGGCACAGCAATTGTTGCAAGAGAACTGGCCAGGTATAGGGTTGACATTGGTACACTCAGTGAAACCAGACTCTCTGATGAAGGGCAACTTGCAGTGATTGGTACAGAGTACACATTCTTCTGCTGAAGTCGCCCATCCTCTGAGCCACAACAATTGGTGTTGATTTTGCTATCAGCAATTCCATCGCTTACAAGTTCAAAAGTCTAGCTAAAGGCATAAGTGGTTCTTATGGTTCTGCAGTTGCCATTGAAACATAAGTGATATGTTACAATCATCAGTGCTTATGCTCTGACCAGGACAAATGCTGATGATGAGAAAGAAAAGTTCTATTGTGACTTGGTCAAACTCACCATGTCTACAATGGCATCAGATAAACTGGTTATCATGAAGGACTTTAATACAAGGGTTGCAATGCTCCTACTAATGCAGCCCGATATGCCATTAGTCTTCTTGGCAACAAGGGTGCACAGTTGACTCATAGCCAGCTTCTATCCACTGTAATCCCCAGGTCCTTTTCTGCAGAACTGTTGCCTAGCTAGTTGGTTTCCAGTCTGTAGCAGTGCATGGGATTCTTCCATCCGAAGTGCAGGACTCTGCACTTCTCCTTGTTGAACCTCATTACATTTCTTTGGCCCAATTCTCTAATTTGTCCAGATCACTCTGTATCCTATCCAGACCCTCTAGCATATCTATCACCCCTACCAGCTTAGTGTCATCTGCAAACTTGCTGAGGGTGCAATCCACCCCATCCTCCACATCATTAATGAAGATGTTAAGTAAAACCGGCCCTAGTACTGATGCCTGGGGCACTCCGCTTGTTACCAGCTGCCAGCTAGACATCCAGCCGTTGATCACTACCCATTGAGCCCGATGATCTAGCCAGCTTTTTATTCATCTTATAGTCCATTCATCCAACCCATACTTCTATAACTTGCTGATAAGAATATTGTGGGAGACCGTATCAAAAGCTTTCCTAAAGTCAAGGTATATCACGTCCGCCACTTTTCCCCACATCCACAGAGCCGCTCATCTCATCATAGAAGGCAATCACATTGGTCAGGTATGACTTGCCCTTGGTGAATCCATGCTGACTGTTCCTGATCACCTTCCTCTCTTCCAAGTGCTTCAAAATGGATCCTTTGAGGCCCTCTCCCTGATTTTTCTGGGGACTGAGGTGAGACCGACAGGTCTGTAATTCCCTGGTTCCTCCTCCTTCCCTTTTTTGAAGATGGGCACTATATTTGCCTGGTTCTAATCATCCAGGACCACCCCCAATTGCCACGAATTTTCAGAGATAATGGCCAATGGCTCTGCAATCAAATCAGCCAACTCACTCAGCAACCTCGGATTGCATCCGGCCCCCTGAACCTGTTCTTTCAGCACTGAGGGCTGCTCACCCCATTCTGTGCTGCCAGTGCAAGAGTCTAGGAGCTGACCTTGTCTGTGAAGACAGGCAAAAAAGCATTGAGTATTTCAACTTTTTTCACATCATAGGTTGCCTCCCCCATTCTGTAAGGAGCCGACACTTTCCCTGACCTCCTTCTTATTGCTAACATACCTGTAGAAACCCTTCTTGTTACCCTTCATGTCCGTTGCTAGCTGCAACTCCAGTTGTGATTTGGCCTTCCTGATTTCACTCCTGCATGCTCGAACAGTATTATTATACTTCTCCCTAGTCACCTGTCCAAGCTTTCACTTCTTGTAAGCTTCCTTTTTGTGTTTAAGCTCACCGAAGACTTCTTTGTTAAGCCAGGCTGGTCGCCCATCATATTTGCTATTCTTTTTGCATATCAGGATGGTTTGTTCCTGAGCCCTCGATAAGGTTTCTTTAAAATACAGAAGCCTCTAGATGCCATGTATTATTTAACCATTATCCCTGGGACAGTTATTACATACAGGAATTGGCATCATAACATCCAATCTAAGCTTAGAGCCAAGCAGGATCAGTGGTGGAATGCCAAGGCAGCTGAAATTCAGTGAAATGCCAACTGTCATGAGACCAAAGACTTCTATGCTGCTTTGAAAGACGTATATGGCCCTACACATATCACTACAGTGCCTTTGACGTGTGCAAATGGTCTAACACTGATCACTGACAAAGGAGAAATTATTTAGAGCTGGTGACAGCATTTCAGTGGGGTTTTTTTTTTAATACAATGTCCAACATCACAGATGAGGTATTAATCAGAGTAGTTGATCAGCCAATGTGCAGTGACAACATGGATGCAGCCCCATTCCTTGACAAAGTCACCACTGCACTCAGAGCCATGAAGAACTTCTGGGCTCCTGGATTTGATGGCATTCCCGCAGAAATATTCAAGTATGGAGGTGAGAACTTGCTGATGTGACTACATGAACTATTTCTCAATAGATGGAGCAATGAAGATTTCAAAGATACTACCTTTGCCACTATATAAAAGAGGAAAGATGAAAAGTCCGATTGAGGTTAGTATTGTGGAATCTCATTACTCTCCTTCGCCAAAGAGGTTATGACTAGAGTGCTCTTTGATTGTCTGCTCAGAAACATTGTTTACGTAAGTTTGGTTGTCCAAAAAAATTCACCAACATTCTGAGGCTATCTCATCATGGAATGTGCAGATGAGTCTGCCTGGATGGTGCTCTGTTTGACCCATTTCCTATTCCCAATGTATTAAGCAGGGCAGCTTAATTGGGCCACACTTGTTTAATCTCTTCTACATAGCAATAATTAATGATGCTTCAAGAGACCTGAATTCTGGTATCATGTCTTACTTTTAACGAAAATCTTCCCAAGGCAGAGTCATTGCACGTCCACTGGGTGCAGACATAGATCCTTGATAGATCTATATCTGCAACCAGTGGAAGTGCAACCACACTACCTAGTTGTAATATTGTTATCATGCATGATGTTTCTACTAAGCTTTAAGTTGAAACTGTTTGTGAAGTCTGATATGTAGGATGTGATTGCCAAAGCCTCTAGATGCCATGTCTTATCTAACTAATGTATTCATAGGCACATGTAAGGTGCTTATTACTGTAGTATCATTTTTCTATGAGAAATATTTCCATGACTTGGCTACATACAATGGCTGTGATTTTCCAAAGGAGCTAAAGGAAGTTAGGAACCCATTTCCAATGGGATTTAGGCTCCCTTGAAAATCCCAACCCCATGAATCATTCATTGAGCCCACCCAAAGGAACTGGGTGTGTAGCATGCTCTGCAGTTGGTGCAGATGGATGACCTTTTGCCATCAACATATAAGACCAAGTAGTCTGCTGTGCCCCTACCTTTTCTTCTTCCTATAAATATATGCATACTTTTTAAGAAAAAAAAAAGTCCTTTAATAATATTTTGGAATAGAAATAATTCAACATTTTTTAACTTTGGGAAAGATTTATAAGTTTTTGAGGGGTTTTTTTTGTTTTGCTTTGTTTTTATCTGACACTACATACATAATGCTTTATGTCTGAATCAGAGAAAAACAGGGAAATAGCTGTTCTTAGTGCTTAGAAGTCACAAAGATTAAAAAAGATATAAAAAGTATGTGTTTCTAGGGCAATTGTGTAAGCTCAAACAGTATGATGGACTAGTTTATCCAATCTTCTTCAGCTAGAGCCAAGTCTATAGTCCACAGGACTTGTAGCTGAGGTAAGAGTTAGATGTCTAGGCTCCAAGTTTGAAATATTTGGCCTAAAGTTGGTAAATGAATAACTTACCTAAATAAGGCTCAGCATCTTTTCAAAAACCAGGATATTTACTTGGGTGTTGAATTTTAGAAATCTGTATTTAACAAGTTTGATCTTAAAATTAGAGTTGGTAGGTGTCCTGCTACAGACCTTTGGAAGGCAGCTAACACCCCACTGTCATTTTTTACTTGTGACTGTCAGAGGTTGAAGTAGTGAAGTTGCAGTAAGAATGCAGACTTAGTCTCTTGGGCTAGATCCAGAGGTCTTTTCTCAAGACGTACTTAGACAAAATTCCCACTGACTTACTCCAATGACAGATGCCGGTGAAAGTTTTGCTGAATGTAGAAGCTCAGTTAAGAGAGAGTTGTGTTTTATTATTTCTTTTGCAGTAGCACCTATGGGTCCAGTCAAGGATCAGGTCCCCATTATGCTAGTATTGTATAAACCTGAAACAAAAAGATGGTCCCTCAAAGAGCTTACAATCTAACATTATTCATTCACAACAATTCATTATTTGGTCCTCTATTTGCATTACTGACTCTTACTTACTTTTTCATTTGAATTCAGTTCAATTTAGACAATAATCTATATCAGCATGGTTAATTCATCTCTCTTTTGTCTAAGGTACCAGGTAATCATAATATTAACAATTTATATATTTTGCTACACCTTATTTAATTTACATTGGCAGTTAAACATAGCATGTTAGAATGCCTTCTTTTTAAAAATAATCTCTTCTAAGGGAACACTGTTGCATAAATTGTCAGCACTAGAGGTAGCCATGGGTGAAATGGCCTTTCTTATTAAATGTCACAAGATTTAATGTCACAGTGTAATTGGGATGGAAGTATAATTGAGCTAAGCTCAACATGTCTTTTTCTGTTAACACATTATTAATCTGCAGGAGTGTTAAAATATGTTTTATAAAGGCCCTATTCACATGGAAATTGTTGGCTCCTACTAAAAATTACACTTTCACTGCAGAATAGACATGAAAATGTTAGCTTTGGTTCACAGAGAATTTGATTTGCAAATAGAATGTGAAACAGAAGGGGGGCCACACTAAGGAATTAGCCATGTATTCACAAAGCCTACAACTTTGAAGATATAAAATGACCATGTGCTGGATGTATAATATTATAATGTCACTCTGGCACCACCAAAGAGTAGTTTGAGAAAGAGTTTCAGCACAAAACTTCTATTTTCACCCTTACATTCTGAATCTTCCCTCATTTGTAAAAATGAGAGAACAAAACGTTAGTTAAGTGTACAGAATCAAATGGCACGACTTGTGATTTCCTCTCTCAGTAGTGGAGTATTGTATGCAAATGAATATAGCTATCTGTGGTAGGGTTTTCTACTGTCACCCATCTTGAAATAGTTGGGAAACAGTAAGTGTAAGATACACTGTTAAGCACTGAATGTGTTATTTTTAATGGTGAAAATATTTCTTTGTGAAAGTAAGCACTTGTCTACACGGTGGGATAACTTGCTCTATGGTTATGAGATTTCTAATGTGAACTAACTTGTTGTGCATTAATTGGTACATGTAGATCCTGCTGGCATGTTTTAATAGTGCTGTTTGGAAAAATACTATGTTAGAGTGCACTACGGAACCTTTAAAGTGCCAGTGAGGTCAACACAGACCAAATAAAGCACAGCATGTTAATGCTCTCTATGGGACATAAATTCTAAAGCACATCAGCTCATCATGTAGACAAGCCTTAACATTTTCAACACATTGATTGTTTTCCAACTGGCTAAATTTAGAAGACAGTCAGAAAGTGAGGAAATTTAATGGGTGGGGGCGGGTGGAGGAGGAGACCTTTTCACCCTTTCTTACTATTTCCCATTTGGAAAAAATTGGGAAATAGTAATAGTGTGAGGGAGTGGGATGTGGTTTTTATCACTTTCTTATGCTTTCAAACTGTCTTCCAACTTTTGCTAGTTGGAAAACAGTTAATGTATTTAAATGTTTTTAAACTGGAGGTCTTACTTTCTCTCAGAAATTGTGAATATCAGAGAAAAGGTAACATTTTCAACACCAATTTCCCAGTTTCTGAAATGAAAAATTCTGGTTTTTACCCAAAAGTTATTGTTTAAAAAAATTCAGAAAATTGAAAAATGTCAATCTAATCAAAATTTTCCCATGAAAAATTTCATTTTCAATTGAACTCTATTTAATTTCTGAAAGGAACAAAACAAACACACACCTTTTCATCAGAATTTTTTTTTACCAGCTCTATTACCTTGAGGTCTGTTTGTTTTGAAATTTTTTTGATTTGAGGGCACAGGAAGGTGGATAAAAGAGGGTGATTTGCTGTGGATCATGTGTCATTGCTGAATTTCTTGTAATGTCTGAATCCATAAAGCTTTTATGAGTTATAGCTTACAATATTTAGAAAGCTGAACTTTTTGAAAGATTCTAAGAACCTAAAGTCCCCACTGAAAGTCAGCAGAGCAGCATAGTGCTTCTTCTGCCAGGAAAATAGGAAAAACAATGCCCATTGTACAGAAAAGAATAGGAATCGCATTAAGAGAAGTGTAGGTGATTTTTATAATCAGTTGCAAATCGATCCCTTTCAAGATGATTCGCACTTGTGATGGAATTGCTTTAATTATTTCTTTAGTAATTTCCCTATCAAGAATGTCTCTTGTGTTTCTTTAATTGACGCAACTCTGCTAAATCAGAGATCTGAAATTCTTCTACATGGGAGAAAATTTGTATAGGTTTATAAAGCCATTTTTTAAAAAATGCTTGTGTGTGACTTGTGTTCAAAACAAACAAAAAATGTTTAGCTACTATAAGTTCTGCATAAATTACCTTGTTGCCTTACTCTATATGCAAGGTGCTTTCATGACCTTTCACCCAACTGCCAGTGGTTTTGGACAAGTCAGATTAATGTGCCTTCAGTTCTTTTACTTCTTTCATATCTTGTTTCCTGTGTTAGATTTTGTAATCATGCCAGTCTTGCAGAATTACTAGAAAGACACAATTCAAAGAACCTCTCATTCTCACAGCATTACCCAATAGTCCTTAGAAAAGGGTAACGTTAGACCAGTGTGAATAAATGGGTGTATCTATCAGATAGTCATTTACTATTTGTTTTTACATTTGTAGACTCACAAGTCAAGAGTTTATAAAAAGTTGAATGGCATCTTATGTTTGCTTTTGCTGCTTGATTCTAGTAGCCATGGTATTTGCACTACAGCCTTAGGGAAGAGAGAGAACCCTGTTGAGAAAAAGCCTAAATCTATTGAAAATGAGTGATCTATTAGAACTGGTCAAAAAAATTCCATCAATTTGTTTTTTCAATGGAAAATTAGGTTTTCAACTAAATGAAAATTTTAGCAGAATGTGTCTGCTTTCTTCAAAATTTTTCAGTTTTTCTTTGGAAAATCAAAACCTTTTTGCTTTTGAGGTGTTTTATGAAAAGTCAAAATTTTCCAGGAAAAAAAATCTGACCAGCTCAATTTTCTACACAAGAAGGGTTTGCTGGTATAACTCCACCAGTTCCCTAATGAAATAAACTATACAGGAAAAAGGTCGTGTCCCCCCCCCCCCCCCCCAATTTAATTGCATGTAAATTACAGTTTTTGCTGGTACAAAAATGTGTGTTGGGGTAGGGGGGCAGGAATCACACCACTAATTGATATTACTATAGTGGTAAATGTTTTAAGCATAGACCTGGCTTGACTTTCTGTGTTAAATCACTTAACCTCTCTTCCTCATTTATCCAAACTCTAAAATAGGAATCCTAATGTGTACCCACCTTAGTAAGATGCTTTAAGGTCGACATATGTAAACCATGAATACAGTACCCACACCACCATACTATCTGAGCACACTTTACATAGCTTAATGGGGTCATTGGCATTTTCTGTTAAGATGAGAAAAACATTCTATAGCCTGCACTCTAAGGGATGGTTAACAGGAAGAAGAAATAGCCAGTCAGCTAACTGCCTGGTATCTCATGTTCTATTAATTCAAAAGTCTGGGGAAAAGATGTATTGTTCAACTTTTCCTAAATATGGGCAAGTTTGTCCTGAAGTTTATTTCCAGGGGGTGTGAGTTTCAGAGTTATATTCCTGCCACTGAGACTACTCTGTCTGTAGCTCCAACAAGCTTTGCCTCTGGGACCATTATTTCCAAGATAAGCAAAAGACAAATGGAGGGAAGGATACGGTGACTCGCTCCTCGAGTTTGTGTTACATCTAGTTCCAATAGCTTTTAGAACCTCTTGCTGGAATGAAGGAATGGATGACCAATGAAAGATCTGTGATTGAGAGGAAGGGATGTAATCACCTTGTCAATTTTAGGTCAAAAGAGGTATTTCTAGCTATTGACACAATCAGTGAGGCCTGGTCTACACTGGCAATGGAGGTCGACATAACACCGCTTATGACATTCACGCTCTGCTGTAACATGGCCATGTAAACAGGAAATAGCTCCTCCCCTCAAGCCCCAGGAAATTTTGAATTTCAATTTCCAGTTTAGACAGCATGGAGAGAGCTTTGTAGCTGAACTGCTCATGGCAACTGCATGGCCCAAATGCCCTCCATCTTGGAGTTGACCAGAGGTCTTGGATCTCATCAGTCTGTGGGGCGAAGAATCCGTTCTGGCTCATCTCCGAGTCAGCAAAAGATATTTAGATATATACGAGAAGATATCTCTTGGCATGTTGGAGAGGGACACAACAGGGATGCATAGCAGTGCCACGTTAAGATAAAAAAGCTGAGGCAGACTTATCAAAAAACTAGGGAAGCTAACAGCCGTTCTGGCTCCTCACCCAAAACGTGCCACTTTTACGAGGAGCTGCATGCAATTCTTGGTGGTGACCCCACCACTGTGCCACCACGCAGCATCAATACCTCCGAAGAATCACAGTCCAGGACAAATGAGGACGACTCTGAGGAGGAGAGCAGGGTATCCATTCTCCCTGAGAGCCAGGACCTGTTCGTTACCCCAGAGCAGACCAGCCACATACAAGACAGCAGGAATAATCAAGATGCCAGGGAAGGCAGATTTGGTGAGTGTGTGGGGCAAATCTTTTTTTTGTGGTTATGTCCCCAATCCAGCTTCTTAAAAAGGGTTTGTATTTTTGAGGGGAGAATCTTACTGGGTGTTGGCAAACTTCAGTGGAGGGTTACTCCCAGAACTGACTATTTATGTGCAGAGGTATGCTCCGAGAATCGTCTGTGGATATCTCAAGGAAACTTTCATGTAGGTAATCTGTTAACTTTTGAAGAAGGTTTCTGGGGAGGGCAGCCTTATTTCTTCCGCCATGGTAGGATACTTTCCCCCGTCACTCTGCTATTAAATGAGCAGGCATCATCGTGGAACACAGCATAGCAGCATAAGGGCCAGGCCTGTACCCCAATGCTTGCAGCAAATCTTCCCTTTCTGCCTGCGTTACCCTCAGGAGACTGACATCACACATGCTCACCTAGGGAAGATGGCGCAAGTTTAAAGTACCCGACCAATACAGTTACTCTGTTTTATTTTTCTTCTGTGAACGGGGTCCCTGGGCTATTCCTAGTCCTGTTGCAATGGGCATTGTGGGTCGGGATACTAGTGCCCTATGTTTTCTGCCACTACAATTCACCCGCAGTTCCTCTGTTCTGCCCACCTCCTCCCACACCGGTCTTTGAATTGTTACAGGGGAGCCTGGTGATCCCTTTCCTTGCTCAAGTGTGGACTGTGGATTTTAGTGCTACTGAAGCCTCTCTATAACAGATGCAAAGGCCCCTTACTTACCATGTCTGTAATGCCAGTCCAATCCTTCCAAGGTGTACAGAATGGAATGCGGGTATGGCTTAGCCTTGTGAACATGAAGGGGAGTACTTTTTACATTGTAACATTTCCTTTATTACAATGGCAACTTTGTGCTTTGCTTATCTTACAGTAGACACTTTGGCCTTCAGCCCCCATTGCCGAATGCCAGCTGAAAGACTTTCCCAGATTAGGAAGTGGGAAAAAAAACCACGGGATGACATGTTCAGCGAACTAATGAACACCTCCGTGGCTGCAGACACAGAGCTCAGAGCCTGGATGATGTCCTTGTCTGAAAAACTAGACATGGACATGGAACACAGATGATCTGCACAAGAATAGGAGCATGATATGCAACAGGAGATGTTGCGTATTATGAGGGATCAGTCCGACATGCTGAGGCGTCTGGTAGAGAGCCAAGAAGAGCAGCAGCAGGATAGATTCCCTCTGCAGCCCCTCCAAAACACTCCACCGCCTACCGCTTTATCAGCCCCCACTCCCAAGCACTCTAGGAGGAGACTGAGCAGGGTGCAGTACGTGCTGCACTCCACACCGGTGGAGACGAGCAGAAGGATGCGACAGCCCCTTTAAGAACTGCACGCAACCACAGTTGCTAGCACGACACTTTACAATGTTGTTATCCTTCTTTCCCCCCATTAAAATGGGTCACAAATAAAACTTTGTAGCATTAAAAAACGTCTGTCTTTATTCATTCATAGCTTAGGTGGGGAGAGAAGCATCGGGGGCCACTGAAGTGAGGGTAGGGGATGAGAAATAAAGGCACAGCACAGATATTACAAAACCGGTTTTTCAATGTTTCCCATAGCTGAAGCGCTCTGCGGTTGGCCCTGAGCAAAGCGCTGGAATCTGGCTGCTCAAAATTTTCAGCCAGTCTATCAGCCTCCATGGCCTAACCCTGGGGGACCTTTTCCCCCTTTGTTTCAAACAAATTATGGAGCACACAGCACATAGGTAAAAATGATGGGATGTTCATTTCACTGATGTCAAGCCTAGTAAGCAGACATCTCCATCTGGCTTTTAAACGGCCAAATTCACATTCCACCACCATTCTGCACTTACTGAGCCTGTTATTGCTCCTTCTCCCTGTCCAGGTTCCTGGTGTAGGGCTTCATTAGCCAAGGGAGCAAGGGGTAGGCAGGATCACTATTGGCATTTCCACATCGTCAATGTTTATTTTTTGGTCAGGGAAGAAAGTGCCTGCCTGCATCTTATTGAACAGACGTTCCTAAAGATGTGTGTCATACACCTTTCCAGACCACTCCACATTGATGCTGGTGAAACATCCCCTGTAATCCACAAGGGCCTGCAACACCACTGAGAAGTATCCCTTCTAGTTCATGTACTCTGTGGCAAAGTGGTCAGGTGCTAGGATAAGGATATGTGTGCCATCTATTGTTCCCACCCTCCCCAGTTTGGGAACCCTATTGCGGCAAACCCATCCACTATGTCCTGAACGTTTCTCAGTCACTACCCTTCTTAGCAGAAGCCTATTGATGGCCCTGCACACTTGCATCACAGCAGCTCCAATGCTGGATTTACCGATTCCGAATTGATTGCCAATTGACCGGTAGCAAACTGGGGTTGCCAGCTTCCGCAGAGCGATGGCCACTTGCTTCTCCACTGTCAGATCTGGTCTCAAGCAAGTGTTCATGCGCTTCATGGTTGGGGACAGCTGCGCACAAAGTTCAAAGAAAGTGACCTTTCACATACGAAAGTTCTGCTGCCACTGCTCATCATCCCACACCTTCATAACGATGTGGTCCTACCAATCTATGCTTGTTTCCTGGGACCAGAACTGGCACCCCATGGACTGAAGATGATGTGTGAGAGCCTGCAGCAAATGTGAATTGTTCTGCTCTATGGCTTGTAGCAGGGCGGCCTCCGTGACATTCCTATTTTCCATGCTGTGGTTCCTCTCTTGCCTTTGAAAATACCGCAGGATAAGCCATGAGGTATTTGTGATGCTCAGAATGATAGTGCAGAGCTGAGCAGGCTCCATGTCTCTCCGGCAACAGCATATGCGCGGCATAGTAAAATGGCATGAAAAAGCATTTGCAGTTTATTTGGGACAAAAAGGGAGGGTGAGAAACGAGTTGCATCATGGGAGGATGTCAAGCTTCCCAAAAGCCTCTGCGGCTAGTTGCACTGTGGGATAGCTACCCACGATGCACTGCTTTGAATGTCGACCCAAGTGTGGCGAGGGGGACGCAAGAGCCCAGTGCAAGGAGTGTGGGGTGATCACGCTCCTGTGACGTCTAAAATTCAGTGGGTGAAAGTCAATTTAAAGTAAATTGACTTCAGTCTGCAGTGTAGACATATCCTGAGTATCCAATCCTATGCAGTTTGGAATAGAACCCAGGTCCATGACTCTGTTTCATATTCTAAGAAGCTGCTGCTCTCAGTGCTCAAAATAAGCTTATAATGTTCAAAAATTTGTCTGTTCTCCCAAGCTAAGAAGTAAAAATTTAATTTCACTCCTCAGGAGACTGACCTGCAAGATCACAAAGTAATTAACCAGTGCCAACTGAAGCATGTTATAGTGCTGAAGAAGATACTGCAGAGAATATAGAACAATTATCTCTTGCTAGTAAAGCTTCTAGGAGCTTTCCCCGGCTTTTTAAACATAGGTTGTGGAAGGTAAGAAGGAAGAAAGGGAAGAACAGGAATTCTCAAAATCAGTGGATTGGATAAGGATAATAGTGACATGTATACAGACTCTGACAGACAGTATTACACAATAAATTGCTCTTTACGTGGCACTTATAGAAAACATCTAAATGTAACTATACAGTTCCTATAAATATCAAGTCATCTCAAACATCTGATGTCCTCTGCTTTCATATCTCCTCACAATGAGAATGGCAGCCAAGTGATTCTTTCCAAGTAATTTTTGCACATCATTAGAATTAATATGCTAGACTCAATTTTCAAACACTGGCACCACAAAAAGACATCCAAAACCTATATTTGAATGAACAAATTGGTATTTGAAATAAACACACTTAACATAGGTGCCAGTTCTAGAATTCCCATGTGGGATATGGTCATCTGGTTAAGGCATTCATGTTTGACCCCTAGACTCCTCAGCTGTATACGCATACTAACAATTATGTACTTAAAGTCACAGATATATTACATATGAATGAAGTCCATGTGTCAGATCAGAACAATCACAGTCACAAAAGAAAGCAAGATAAGCTTAGAGGCCTCCTGTTTCAAATGAGTCACTGTTGTAGAGCAGTAGCTTCCCATGTACCCGTTCATGGCCTCAGGGTGGCCTGGCAAACAGCCATCTGCACTGATTTCCTTCTTCGGGGCACTCACAGTCCCCTTCTTCCCCGGGGCCAGATGCCTGCCCACATTTTCCACCATTATGTCATAAGGCAGCACTGCTAAGGCACCCTTCCATGACAGGCCATGCCACAACCTGCCTAATTTCTCCTTTCTTCCTGAATCGTCAGTAACTCCCCACAAGCTTTCTGAGTAGCTCTTTGCAGGGTTAATTTATTACAAAAGTCCCACCGCTATCATCCAGAATTCCCCAGCATTGTCCAAACAACACATTTAGCAGTTCAAGTCCTCACACTCCATCCACAAACCAAGTACAGCTCCATTGTTTCTCTCACCATGCTCTGGCTCTCTGCTACAGTTCCAGTGTCTCTCACCCCATTTAGACACTCAGGTATGGCTACAACACCTCTCCCAATGGCATCTCCCATCCCCTCCTGCTGGGGTGCTTTTCCACCCTGTTTCTTTCCCATGTATGATCCCAGCTCTTGCCCAGACACATCAGTGGGTTCACACCTCTGTCATTCCCCAGCCTTCAGCACTCTCTGGCTCTTTGGTTTCAGCTCTCCAGCTCAGAGAGCCAGCAGACATCCCCCTCTGCTGCTCTCAGTCTTCAGCCCTCTCCAACCATGGTTCTCTGGCCTGGGGAAGTTTGTAGATGTCCACTGCCTGCTCTCTGTTTTCACCTGATTTGACCCCACTGCTCAGTAGGGAATACTCTTTCCTCCATGGGCATCCCCCCCCAGAACTCCTCCTGGAAAGGACAAGTTTCAGTAGTCATGCTACCAGCCTACAGCATGCACTTTTCTCCATGTCTTGCCAGCACTGCTGGATGGTAATGGGGTGGGAGAATGGACTCCCCCCACTACCACCACCACCACCCCCATACCCCTATACAAATCCCCTCCATTCCATCCTTCCCCTTTGGAGTTTCTAGTAAAGGCATTAGTCATGTACAGAAGCTGTGTTCTTCAGCCAAATTGTGGCTGACCCCTGTGCAAGTGACGTAGAGAAGAATGAAGATTTCTTGCATTCTTTCCCCCATCTTATGAACCACATTTTCCAGGCCAGCCATGCTGAGTCAACAAAAGAGAAATACCGATGAGCGAATTCTGTACCAAAAGCTTTCTAGACTAAAGGGATCCTTCCCTGGCTGCAGGATTGGATTCACTAGGTCCAAGTGTCTCACTGAGAACTGTTTAGCAGCATCAGTAACAATAGGAAGCTAAATTTTCCATTTCCCATATGGAATATGTTGAAATCTCCAGTAGCACAGTCAGGACTTTTGCCTACCATTAGTAAGTAGCATTTCTGTGGGTTTCCTACTAAGGACCAGATCCCTACCAGCCTGCACACTGCTGGGAGGAAAGGTCACCCCAACCCCAAAGGCTATTCAGAATCCTGATGGAGAGTATAGTCCCCATGGATGCTATGTTCCACATTGCTCCATTCACATTTCACACTAGGGAAGTGTAGCTGACTGGGCACAAAGATAGGAGTATATCTCATGCCTTGCAAGCATGGGAGCCTAGGAGCCCCTGGAGGAATTCTGGCTTAGGTTATGAAAGATATAACCACCTCACTTTCCTTTTAACTACGAGGAATCTATAAATAATTCATGTTAGATTCTTTTTTCTCAATTTCTTACCACCACCAGATGTTTCTGCTCAGTTTTCCTATCCACTTCACATGCAGTTTTCTTGGAAGAGAAACCAATTGCCCCCTGGTGTCTTAAGAAAAACTGTTTTGTAAATAAAAAATAGCCTCCACTGATGTTTTACATCTTACTAACTATTACTGACATAAAACATCTAAGGTAATACAGAAAGATTTATATTGCTGTGCATCCAAAAATCTTTGGAGTGTTTTTTGAATTCAGTCCATTAGAAGAAAAGGTAGCAGAGACTCTGTGACTTTAGAAGCCTTTTTCATAGATTCCAGGGCCAGAAGGGACGACTGTGATCATCTAGTCTGTCCTCTCATAGAACTTCCCCAAGATAATTCCTAAAGAATATATTTTAGGAAAGCATCCAATCTTGCTTTAAAAATTGTCAATAATGGAATGGCCCTTGGTAAACTGTGTTAAATGGTTAGTTACCCTCACTATAAAACTGTTCATACAAAATAAGCCAATGAATAATGAGGAAAAAGTAACTTTTACTTATTAGAATTTGTCGGTGTGTGATGAGAGAATCTCTCTAAACAACATACCCCTGAAAAAAAATTCCTGTCTAGCACTGGGAAAATTTCATAGCAGCTGATAGCTTTGATGGCTCCCAAACAGACATAGTGTCTAATTAAAACAAAAACAAAAAACTCCTAGATAACATAATTGCAACCAGGAGAAAAACTGTAACAAATGAAATACATAGAACCAAATTCTGCTTTCAGTTACACATATGTAACTCCATTGAAATCAATAACCATACATGAGACAGAGAGTGAAATTTGGCCCATAAATACCAATTCCAAACAAGAACAAAAAACTCTGGGTTCTCAAAATGAAATTTTCACTCGTAATAACCAGTATTCTCCTTTATATGCCAAGGTTCAAGAATAAAGACTCTTTTCAAGAGACTTCTCTTGAGTCACACCATTGTGCAATTCTTCCACAATTTTTAACATTTTTTAGCTTACAGTCTCATACATTGTGAAAATAAAACCTAGACTTTCATTTGAGAATACAGACTAGGTCAACTGGAGATCACAATTGAAAGAATCTCTGAGAAACATATCTGCAATTATATGATGTGTGAATTATTCCTGGATACATATCTTCACCAGATCAAACATACTGTAGTAAGTGTAACCAGAATGAAATTGCACAAAACTCTGAAACTTACTTCAGCTCTATTAATTTCTGTATGTTTAGCTTCCTTGAGGCATAATTTCCCCTTTGTCTTACCCCTTACAAAAATGCCCATTTTTCCAAGTGGAAACTGGCTCTTTTTAGAAGAAGACAGGTTGCATTCATGACTCTTGAATAGTGGGAGTACTGACTTACATACCCCACTGCCAGAAATCCTTGTTAGTCCTCAAGCATTTACTCTTTAGGTGACAGCCTCCTTGCTTCCAGTTCTTGACTTGAGTAGCAGATTGAGAACTAGCAGTTCAACTGGCAGCACATTTCTGCAGGATTAGGAAAATAGAAAGCGGGAGCAGGAAAGAGGTCTGGTTTGTTGGGAAGGGAGCTGGCAGGGGAGGGGGAAATCAGCATTGAGCTAAGGGTCAGCTTAGAGCATATGGGAAAGTGGTGTGTGACACAGCCTGTATCCCATAGGACACCCCAAATCCCATGTTCACCACTTTTATATGGTTAAGATATATCTTGTACAAAGTATGCCTTGTTTATTATCATTTGACAACTCATAATCTACTGAACATCATTGTTCTGTTAAAATGTGGGAATCAACATTATATGTGAAGCTGAGATTTTACTTATGATTGTTACTGAAATATACTGTAGTTCTGGGTAACGCCCTCAGACTGTTTTCTCAAAATGCACACTGGCACACCAGCTAAGTGCTAAAACACCATTAACTGCTTAGTCAGAGATTCACCAGCAGGGGAGTTGTAAACAAAGTATTTGCAATTCACTTGGAGGACAGCTGGCAGAGCATGTACACAATGGAACTGATAACCCCAAGACCCAGCAAAAACTTTTCCAAGTCAGAATATAAGAAGAGGGGAAAAAGGCTTCTGACCACCTCTCCTCCCCTGTCTCTACACATGGCAGCAAGGTCACTTGAAAGACAATAGAAGCATTATTGAACTGGGGAGTATGGTCCTGGCCTGGAGGTTTCTCCAGTCCGTACAGACTGTTGAAAACTTTTGGCTGAGACACCTGTTTTGCTTTGAGAAGTGTTAGCCTTGGTAAAGTTTAGGAATTAGTTTGCTGTTTTATCCTTTTATTTCTTGTGTAACCAATTCTGACTTTTATGCCTTTATCACTTAAAATCACTTTAAATCTATCTCTCTAGTTAATAAACGTGTTTTATTTTTACCTACTCCAGTGTGTATTTGGATTGAAGTGATTAGGGACTCTACTTGAGAAAACAAGGCTGGTCCATATAAACATAAACCCTTTTGTTGGAATGTCAGACTAATATGAGCTTATTGCACTGGGGTCTACTGAGCGGTGTAAGATGCACATTCCTGAAGTGCAAGGCTAGGACAGGTGAATTTGTGGGTGTTGCCCTGTATGTAGTTCATGAGTGGTTGGAAGAGCATTCATGTAATTTTGCTACGAGTGACTTTACATGCTAATGGCTGTGGGTGAGCAGAGCCTGGAGAGGCCGTTCGTCACTAGCAAAGCAGTGTAAAAGGCACCCTGAATTGGAGCGTTAAAGGCGGACAGCAGTTCAGCAGTCCAGATCGAATCTTGGGGGATGTTTCAGGGAGATATGGAAGTATCAGGAGGCTTAAAAGGTCAGTAGTCTCTTGTGAGGAGGAGACAAAAGGAAATCTGCTGTTGGAGGATTGGGCTTGGAGTTCAGCTCCTCTTCCCTCCAAGAAGACCAGGGGAGAAATCCTGGAAGTTAATGGCAAAACTCCAATTGACTTCCATGGAGCTAGGATTTTACCCAATATACATCTCAGACATTTCTCTGTGCTCTAAGGTTCATTTAGAAACAAACACTTTATTATTTGAACAGTGGTAGAGATTTAAAGTCAAATGAAGCCTTGTTTAGTACAATGTCTGGATTTGATATTACGGTTCAGACTGTGGCCTGGTTTGCATGGTCATACAAAGTTCTAAGGAGATATTAGGTGCCTTCTTACGAATGTGCACTGGATAACTATATCACCATCCATAGCACAGGAGGGGGAGCAGACTCAACAGTGCCACTGCATTCCTCCCTATCCGCAGCTGGCCAGGAGGGATCAGGAAGGGGTGAAGAAGAAGCTCTATCCCACTGCACAGGAGATGTGCACTGTATCCGGTTCAACTGAAGTAGATGCATTTTGTAAGTGTTAAGTCTGATTGTGCCCTTTACAGGGGGAGACTGAATACAGTTGTGGGTCTAATAAAGAAACAGAGGGGGATCTGTAATGTCTTAGTGGAACATAACGTGGATTTTTTAGGAGGATGTTTTGGGGGAAATGAGCCAAGAGAGCCTGATTTTTAGGGCATCCAGAGAATCCAAAATAAAACTGCATTTTACTATTAGAAAAGAACACTGCACAGAAATTTGACAGTAGTAAAATGATAGGTTCCTAGCCAAATACATTGTTGGAGATAGAAAACATATCTTGGTATTCTTTTATGTTGATGTTATAAGACCTGAGAGTTACTGGTCAGAGTGACTGATTTATATGAATAAGGGATTAGGACCGCAGCTTTAGTAGCTGTGATGCCTGAATTTGTGTCCTAGGATATAAAGATTAAAGGTTTAGTAGATTTAGATCTGAATATAAGAGAACTGGATTGGATTTTTGAACTCTGTTTCCCTTTTGTATAAAATTGTTGGCATGCACACAGTGTACTCGGTTCCCTTTAATCATGATCAGTGATATTTTGTATCTTCTATTGATGGCTTTATTAGACTGTGTCTAATGATGTTGTTGTTCCTTATGTGGTGTTTTATTTCCCAATGAACATTCTTAATGAAAAAAGAAGTGATCGGAAAAGCAGTTTAGGTCAAACAAATGTTTTTCTGAAACTTGAAAATCTTTGATTATAATTCTCTCTTGTTTATTTGCCATACTGCATTTGGTTTCAGCTGGAACTGAAACTGTTTGTATAGCACCTGTCACAATGGGGATCTGATCCTACCTGGAACCAATGTAAAAATAATAAATAATAATACCAAAATATAGCGAAAGAAAATATTTCTAAACAGATTGGTCTAAAAATCTGACTGGAAGTCTTCCAAAGAGGCTTAGATGACACTTGGTAAGCACCCAAACTTCTGGATGATAAATTAAACCAGCAAATTATTGTAGCATATTTGAGTAAACACAATTAAACCAGACAGTTATTAAGAATATTCTGAAACATCTTTTAATCAAAAGGTCAACTGATCTCGATGCATCATATGTCACTGAGGTCAATGGGAGTCCTGTGCAAGGAGCACTTCCAGGAGTAAATCCCAAATGTGCATTGCTAGTTAAAACGTTATTTTTCAAAGGGTGCTTCTCCAAGTTTTTTGCGGTTTCTTTTTTTTACCAGTACTTGTTGAATTGTATCGGATGATCCATGGGCCAAATACTATTGAAATCAAAGGCAAAATTCCCACTGACTTTTAAATGGCCAGAATTTCACCCCCATGTGTTTATATTTAGGAGGGCTACCTATAAGCATGCAGTACAGTAAGAAGGAGGGCAGAACTTCATGTTACTTTAATGCATGAACTTGATTATTATAAGTAATAAAAATAGAGGGTCACACACTTTATAGTTTCTGAAGGCTGAGTTCATTGCACGAATTAAGGGCTACTTTCACCCTTCCATTCTCTCCCATAAGCTCCCTGTGTGTCACCTTTCCACCCACTTCTCTTTCAGAGGCTTTCTGCAACTTGTCATACATTCTCTCATGCCATGAGCTCCATATGCACCCCTTTCCCACCATTATGATTTCTCTTGTTTCTCTCTGGGAGACAAATCATTCAGGATGTCAGCATGCTAAATGTTACTGTGAGGATGTATGCAGTGGTGGTGTAGCTATGTTGGTCCCAGGATATTAGAGAGAGAAGTCAGGTGAGATAATGTCTTTTATGGGGATGATTAAATTAGGATGATTGACAGAATATATTGTTATGCTGGCAGGTGTCAGTGGATGTCGTCAATCTGTTGTTTGATCTATAGACAGCTGCAGAGGTGCATGAAGCTGTGGCTCTGCTAAACAGATTGCAGGGGCTCCCCCACTTCCTCCCTTCTAGTTTTCCAATTTCCTCCCCAGATCCATAGGGTTCTGCCCATTAATGCCTATAACATTCCCTGAAATTTTGAAATTGATCAGATGTGGTGTTCCAAAATTATCTTACATTCAAACACAGAAATGGTCTCAAACTAAGTTTTGGCTTCATAAGCTTGGCCAATAATTGTGTGTGCGCATGCTGTTGCACAGCAACACTGCCCACTAAATAAAGTTACTTTCTAAATATTGTTACGTAAGCAGCTAATATGCCAGAATGAAATATATTGTCCAACAATCTCTATCTGTTACCAACGCATAAGGTATAGTTTAAACAATGAAGAATAAAAATAGATTCCAGGCCAAAATTTCAGAACTGGGTACCTAAAAGTAGGAATATTTTTAAAATTTTAGTCCTAAAGTTGTTAGTCTTTTGAACATAATATGGACAAACTTTACTCTACTCATGCCATCCTTAACATTATATTAGTATATGCAAGACTCCAGATTTTAATTTTTAAAGGAGAGTGCTGACAAGCATTCACTTGTCCACTAACTATTGAGACAAGAGCTACATAATTGTGACAATCAAAATCTTTTCTGATGTTAGACCAAAAAAGCAGTAGTTTTAAAGGAATAATTACATACAATTACCTATTTTTATATACGATGACTACTATAATGACAATCCTCCAGATAAACATATATATATATGTAATTAGAGTGATTACAATACAGCAATAATCCATCATCACTTATTATAAAACCATAAACTATTATTCAGTACACTATAAAATTCAAAATCTAATTGAAAGTGCTAGTTTAGCATAATTCCCACAAGCCATCATTCTTTAATATTGCGAAATGAATGAAGTTTTCGTGGAGCTATTAATTGACACTGACAAGCAATAACCACTGGAATGAAACTCCAATTATGAGAGGCAATTAATCACATTTACTGTCATTGTGGTGTCAAACAAAATTCAATAAAGTTCTAAACAATAAAAAAAGGAATGTATACCTCTTATCTTTTAGTTCATTTCATGGAAATCAGTTGGTCCTTTGATGGGGTAATCCAGCGACTACAAAAGTGCTATTTTAACTATTAACACAGTGTTTGGTCTTTTTTTTTCTTTTTGTATTTTCTGATTTAAAAAAACATTTTTTCCCTCTAGATGTAGACTTCACCATATTGCAGATTTATTTCTAAAACAGTCTATATAATTAGTAGCATAATTAACAAGTAGTCTGGTTTTATGGCAGGCAAATATCTTTACAAATAAAAAGGTTCAAAGCCTATCTGTGCAATTCAGCCACAATCCAGGACAACACTTAAACATATACTTAACTTTTAGCATTTGGGGTGTAAGCACGTGCTTATACACTCTTCTGAATAGGGATGCTTTCCTGAATTGTGGCCACTGTGGTATCTGAGCACTAGCAAAATTATTTAAAGAAAAATTCAGTCAGAAAAAATGTCTTCCCCATCCATTTGTATAATTGTTTTAGTTTGCATGAGCTTATAATTGTTTTTTTAATTCTGTTCCTTTTCTCAAGAACAGTTGCCTGTCAATGAACCTAAACAGGCAGTTCAAACACCACATTTTGGCATTCATATGGATACAAAAGAATGTAAAACAGTTTGGTACCTAAATATTGACTTGACTGGCCCAGTGTAAAATTCAGACATCCCAACTGAGATGCCATGTTTGCAAAGTGGGCTCACGGTGTCATTTGATATGACTTTTTTTTTCATGGTATTCTCTAGAGGTCCTTTCATTATACTCCTCCAAAAAAGTGACATGTCATAGCCACCTTGCTTATGTCAAAAGAGCTGAACAGACTGCCTTCAGATCCTATCCAAGTGCCAGCCAGTGAAGGTCACTTGAGAGCAGTGTAAGGCAGCCCCTAGCTTCCAGGTGATATTTGCTCTGTTCTGACCTGTAGCAATCCTAGTATCTGATAGGTGGGCAGCTCTGAGCACAAACTTTGCCAACCATTTTCCCTGAGATATTGATTGAGTATTAATAGGTGGCAATGACAAAAATGTAACTGTGTAAAAAAAACAGTGTAAAAACAGCAGCTGCAACTTCTGCTGAGAATAGTCCCAGCTAAAAAAGTCAGAAATCTGAAATATTTTCTTTAATATACTTTCCTGGTCATTGGTAGTTTTTTCTGCTCTTTATGTTCCGTCAAAGTTAGGAGGCCTTGAAATGAATCAGCAGAGCAGTAATAACATCTGTTCACCTTACACTGGAATATCCAACAGAAACATTTTGGTGTAAGAAGCACATGAGAACTGTGACAGTTGAAGGAGTAGTACATGTCTGAAGAAACCCTAAAATAGACACAACTGTATTTAGTTAGCTCTTGGGCACTTCCAAAACATATTCTTCACGTCCAGTGAAGCTATATTAAAAACTATTGCAGCTTCTTGAAATAAAAGTTGAAACTAAATAGGCATCTGTGCTAAGAATAATTCCTATTCTGATTTATATAGCAAGTGTCATAACTTGCTGTGTTTTTAAATATTGTATCTTCATCTAACCTGTTGTTAGAAAACATGGGAATGTACCATTATGGTTTTATAATAGCTAACATAATATGTAATTAGGTCAAGGCTTTGGATCCTATACTGTTTAAAATTCTATTATGAAGACACTATCACCTTTAGCCATCTAGGTTATTTAGTGCCACTGCTAATAGATAAAAAGTACCTTTAGTGTAGTTTTTTTCCACTCAATATATTTGAACTTTTATTCTGAAATTTTTTACCCCTTTTAATTAGTTTAACTAAATAAATCTCTAAAAAAAAGTACATAACTAATATAATCAATAATGGTAATGGCTTTGTCAAAAATCAAATTAATCCGATCATCATGACAATCTCACCTGCATTGAGAAAAATTCTTTGGAGATGGTCCTTTTCTGCATTTCAAAGACTCTCATGTTTATTTTTCTTCTATATGGTTCTGGATAGTTAAACCTGCATCAGAACTGCATGCCAAGTTGTATAAAGAGAGTCCCCAGGTTATGATAACATGATTAGGTTGTATAGGGCATTATTTGAAATAACAATTGGTATTATTTGTAACCTTAATTTGAGTTTAACTCCATTTCATACAAATAAAGGGTTTTTGGGTGGTGGTTTAAAAAAAAAAGTCCTTTATTTCTCTTTCTAAAAAGTTATTGTTCCAATACCAACTTTGAACACCCACACTGAAAATTCCTGACACAATAGCACTTCCAGCACCTTCATCTTATATTTTAGCACAGAAAATTCTGTTGCCAAGGTAACTGACTTTATCAGAGTAGCAGGAAATTTAAAATATTCAAAACTACAAGGATGTAAATTCTAAAGTTAGCAGGGTAAAACAAATACTAATTCTGTCAAACACTAGTTCATGGAAGCTATCTTATGATAATGTGGAGTCAAACATAACTATTCTAGGGGGTGGGGAGAATCAGAATATTTCAAATAAACATTTTTTGTTTTAATATTACATATTACATTTAGGAAAGATGTATTTTGGAATACTTCCCAAATGGTTTATAAAGCTGCTGATGTGTCACAAAAATATACTATTTATACCTTTGTAAGGCTTGAGATTGTTTTCAGCTAACAAGTTGTGGATCAAAACTCATGTAAATGGCTAACGAGCATACCTGATACTCAAGGACAGTAGGTAAAGTAAATACTAGATAACTCAGAAGGCCAAATGCCCAATTAGTGATTCTGCCTCAAAATAAGAACAGCACATTCCTTTCCCCCCGTTTCCCCTCCGATGTACCCTCTTATCTGTAAGGAGTCTCCCCCTCCACCCATCCCCCCCCCAAATGTAGTCAAAGATCCTTTGATGTAATTAAAGTGTCTCTGCACATATGCTAAGTGATAAAAAAAAAAAAAAACATATATAAGTAACCTTTGCAACACCATGAATTTGAAGCTGATTTATCAGACTTCCCGGTATCGTAATAAACCTCTTCAGTATTGTCTGTGCTGCCTGATTCTTGGAGAAAGAATCCTTCGTGCTTTATACCTTGATCCATTAATTAACTCATATTCAAAACTCCCACTGGCTTTAATGGGAATGCCACATTTGAAATAATTGCATGATCCAGCCCCCATTATAGAGAGTTTTTTCCCCTTTATCATATCTTTGATTTTTTTCTCTTACTGAAGACATTTGCAAGAAAACAGAATCACTCCTGATGCTTATTCCCCACTGAATAATAACCCTCTGCTAGTGACATCAGTTATTCTACAGCAACCAGTTCTGATGTCCAAAACCAGAGGATTATGACTCTTATTATTAGTTATTTACACAATATAGAAAATGTTATGGTTGGGCATTTATTTTAGATAAATCATGAAAATATACATGGAAATTAAGGTGCAGTACTTGGACTGCAGCCCATCCTGCTACAAACTCAGCTGGACTATTCACATGGACAAGTATTTGCACTATCAGGGCTTGAGACTGTCAGCTTCCCTGTGCTTCATGCAGTACTGAACACATTGGGTAAAATTTACAAAAAATGCTTGTATCCCTGATCATGCACCTATTGAATTCAATAGCAGTGCTTGAATTGACTTCAAGGACTCTAAAGGTATGTTTACACTGCAGCTGGGAGCGTGCCTCCCACCCTGAGTAGACAGACTTCTGCTTCCTCTGCGTGAGCTACTGTGCGGCTGCTCAGACTATGCCTGAGTTCAAGCTGGCCTGATCCCCAGGTCTGAAATCGGGTGGCTAGCCCGAGCTGCTGCTCATACTACCTAGTCCACATTGCTATTTTTAGTGCACTATCTTAAGCAGAGCTAGCACAAGTCTGTCTACCTAGGTTGGGAGGCAAGCTCCCAGCTGCGACACTGATATACCCTCGGCACTTAGGCATTTGAGGATCTGGCCATGAGAATATAAATATACCTCTTCAGTGACTCAAAATGAAAATCTGAATAGATGACTGTTCTGATATTTTCTTACTACAAATGTATTTTTTAAGCAGCATGGCTTCTCCATTCATTTCTAAAGCAAACGCTTACATTGTTCATACAGTAAAATGCCATTGTAATGTAATATAGTAATTAGAGCCAGAACTATAAAAACACTCTTACAGTGACCATGGAAACACAAAAGTTCAATCAGATGAAGATGGTTCTTTCTGGTGTTGTCCAATCAGGATTATTTTAATTTAAAATACAAAAGTATAAAATATAAAAGTCAAGATTGAACAATTTGCCCTCTGAGAATGATGTGACATTGTCAATAAATCCAGATTTTTATCTCCAGAAGTCTGAGAACCTCCCAGATACATGGCTGCAACCCACATTGATTTAGGGCTTGAATCTGCAAGGTACTGAGCGTTCTGACCCTGATCCAGAAAAACACTTTGACACGCACTTAACTCTGAGCATCACAACAGACTCACTGATTTTAATGGTATACTCATATTCCTACAGGTAAGCATGGATCTGAGTCAGTGCTCAGCATCTTCCAGGACTGAGCCCTAAATTCTGAGGGCCAAATCCTGCAATTTTTATTCTGGTAAAGCCAATAGGACTTTGGTCAACCCATGTACTTTTATGGCCCCCATCATCATCTGAGCACTTAAAAAAATACTAAAAACATAGAAATAACAATAAAAATCTCTCTCTTCATTTCCAGGCTGGAGGAGAAATGGTTTGATTAATTTCTAGGTTTTTTCTGTGTGTGAGGGTATGTTTTGGTTTTGGTTTTTTTTCTGTGCAAATGGAGAAATTTTGTGTGAAAGCTAAGCTAAAGAAATGAGTTTTGCATGTAGTTCCCAAAATAGTTACTTCCATGGTCATTTTGTTTCTTGTGGCCTGTAAAAGTTGCATTTCCCACACTAATGTGTCACCTCTTAGTGATTGACAGTTTTGTTGTTCCATTGGAACATAGCTGTTATGGTTGCAATGGGAAAGAATCTCTTGGATATCTTGGTTCAATCTTTTAAGAGGCTTTAACTGTTAAGACAGAGCTCTTGATTCAATGGGGAGCCAGTGCACAGAGCAGACCAAGTGGGGTAAGGTGATGTGCTCACAGCAAGCTGTTTTGCTAAGCACAAAGGCTAATGCAGTTTATTCAGGACGTGGGGCTTCATTCCCAGATATCATGAATTTCAAAAAATCAAACCTGCAGATCATATATGAGCAGCTCACTGTGGCCAGGCTTGAGTCTGATAGGTAGGGGTGGATCTGATAGGTAGGGCCAATTCTGACAGAACACTTTTCTGTTGGGAAAATGCTGAAAATGCTGGGAAAATTCTGACAGAACACTTTTCTGTTGGGAAAATGCTGATTTGATTTGAAAATGTTTTGTAGGAATGTATCAATTTCATTGAAATTTTTTATGGGAAATTATCAAAATGATTCTCATTTCAATTAGGTCAAAACATTTTATTTCAATAAGGTTGAAACATTTTATTTTAACTTTATCATTTCAACTTGTATTATAAATTATAATATAACGTATCTTAAAAGTAAAAACAAAACTGAAATGAAACATTTCTACCTTATCAAAATTTTTCATTCTGATAAAGTTATTTTAATGTTTCCAAAACAAAATATTTTAGAATTTTTGTTTTGTGGTAAATTTCAACTTTTTGTTCTGATTGGGGATGAAAGGAAATTTTGCCATATCAGAACTTCCCACAGAATCGGAATTCTGTTTCCTGATCAGCTGTACTCCAGGGGAGTGGAAAATGAAGTTGCATGTGGGGGAGTCTTTTTTTTTTTTTTTCCTTTTAAAGGTACAGGCATTAGGTTACTTAGGTCTGTGCAGCCTTCATACTTAGGTGGTGGTGGCACACAGTGTCACAGATCTGGTCAGCGTCTTCCTGCTGATGACTCATCAGATTGTTGTGACAGCTGCTGGATCCTCTGTATTTTAAGCCGCTGGTGTCTAAACACAGACCATTCCTCTTTTAGGCCAACTCTTGGAGTGCAAACCTTCTGTTTAGCAACCCATCCTGAGAGTTGCCATCATGCAATTGCCTGCCCATCCCCTAGAACCACTGCTGACTCCTCAGACTCTCCCTGTAGTTTAAACCCAGCCTCTCCCAGAATTCTGCCCAAAGGTGTGAGCCTTCTGGTTTATCCTTTCAAAAGGCAATGTGGTATGTGTAACACACAATTCACAGAGATACTTTGCACAGAATTCTGACACCATTGCTCTTTACTTAACAAATAAAACCCAGATCATATAGAAAACAATGCAACACTGCTCACTCTAGATCATCCTGTGCTTGTGGGGACTCTAAACTCAAGTAGGCAGGGATTCCCCCTGCCTCATCAGGCTCCTGCAACAGTTTCCCTCATTCTGTGCTGGTAAAAATGGCCAAAGACCTCTGGAAAGATCAGCTCCTGTCTCTGTGAGATCAGCCTCCCCAGCTGATCCCAGACTTTTACCAGGTGATTTCATTGCCAGGTGATCCTTCATTTTGACAAACCAATTTTCCTGGTTGGGAGTCATTTTATTGTCTAGGGTGTTACTATTTGAATAGAGAATCATTCTGAGTTAACCGCCATCTATTGTCAGCCCTGTATCACTACATCTTGGAATTTGTGCAGTAGGGAGGTAACTGGACAAAAGAGAAGGTAAAGAACTCCACATCCAAAATGGAGTCTGCAGGCTGACACAGATACAGATACATATAAAGAGCCCTCAATATCAAACAGAACTAATAAATTGTACATATATATATTGTACAAATAGGGTCCCCAAAGTGTCACACATGGACCTAACTATACTTCATGCTGAAAGTGGGAAGAAAATAATTGCCTGAGCTGAGAATGCAGGTTTATAGTGACACAGATATACTCTGTTGATTCAAATCTTAAGTCTAAAATGAACGAACTCATGTAGGTTTTAAAAAAAAAAAAAAAAAGGGTTGTTTTTTTAACCTTGAGACCGCTCCTTTTAAGTCTCAAATTAACTTTGACTAAATATGTAATATTCTCTAGTGAATTAATCTGGTGTTTTGTAAGAGGAGAGTGGTTTTGTTTTTGCTCTCTGAACACTGCTCATTTGCCCTGATTTCAAAATGTCATGATTAATTAAGGATCCCTTTTCTTTAACACTTTTCAGTAAAATGATTTTTTCATGATTCGTTCTATCCAGTCTTTAGATGATTTTGTTACAGCTGTACATCTGGAGTCTTGTCTTCAGAGATTATTGGATTAACGATATCTGCAGATTGCCACAGAAAATCTGGTGCACAGCTGTGTTATGAAATTATGCATGGCATTTCCTGGCTTTGATTTCTTTTGGATTATCCATGGGACTTCTGCATATGAAAGTTGCCAATTTCTTCCTTTTTAAATGTTCCTGATAGGATTATATTTAGAGATGGACAGATAAGTGATTTTTTAGTTCAGTGGCTGAACCAAAAAATCTCCAAAAATTCATGTCAGGTTGACCCAAAATGACAATTTTTCAGTTTCTCACTGAAACAAATTTTGTTGTTGTTTTGGATCAAACAAAACAAAATGTTCTGTGTCATTTTTGGGTGTTTTTACATCCTCCCAATGTTTAATTAAATCTAGTTACATTTTTAAATGTTGATTTTAATCAAAATGTTGAAAGTTTCATTTAAAAAATGTCAAAAGAAAATGTTTAGATTTTGGGGGGAATTTTTTTCCATTTTTTTTTCCAGCCAAAACCATTGTCCGAATGCCACCTGAATCTGCAAATAGTTTGCCAATCCAAAACTAAATTTTTGGTGAATAAACTATGCACTGAAGAAAAATTGCCCAATTCTAATTACATTATCTGTTTAGTAGCTGGAGAGTGCTATAGCATGCATTGTCTCCTATATTCAGTTCCCCCTGCCACTCTGCCCCTCAGTTACAGATCTTATTGCCATAAACAAGAACTATACACCTTGAAAGTTTTCAATTCTCCTTTCATCTTTAATGCACTCCCCAAGGAAATACAAAATAATAATGTGCCATATGGCAAATGGAATCAGCTGCAACTCCATGCAACATCTGTGGTATTTTACACTATGACAGTCTCAAGTTTGTAATTGATTAACGTTGCATCTCCTCACACAGCTCTGGCTATCTACAGTGTGCTGCTTTTCCCATTAGGGGCATCCTTGTCAATACTGTTAATCAGTTCTTCTATGTAAATGAGGTATTTTGTTGAAATTTACAGTGAACAAAGTAAATAAGATGCAGAAATGGCTCATTGTTCGGTAATTTCAATAAATGGCACAAAGGACAGTATGTTTGCATGAATACAATAGTTGCATAATCATATGAGTTCCGCTCTCAGTATTAATGTTTATTTTTTATTGTGTAACATCAATAATAATCATATGTAAAATGACCATTCAGCCAAGATTCCCAAGTTAAAGTGTTACTTATGCTTCTAGACAGCACTCCTTTTCCACTCCACATGTGATACTATAGTGCATCTAGGTGCTGGAGTTGGGGTTGTTGGTGCTTGAAAGCAAGTCAAATGCATGTTTAATGTCAGAAGAAAGTATGTTTGTACTTGAAGTGAAACTATTGCTTAGGAAGGAAGCCCATCCTCTGAGTGTGTGCGCGTGTGCAGGTGTAATCCTTGTAGTCCTTGCAAAATCAAAATAAGTTTGTCACCATAAACATTGTTAAGTAATAGTCTACATTCCTTACCTGATTTAGAAAATGTTCTGTGTTTTTCTCTTCATTAATTGCTCTTTGCTTAGCTGTGCCATACTCATAGTTTCATAATTATTAATTCTGTGCCATTTTTCATCTCACCTTCTCCACCTCATATCGAAGAAGTGCTGGTTGCATATTGATAAACCTGTGTTGAGAAATAGCCACAAGTTATATGAGCATAAGACAAAGTTTTTATTTTTCATTTTTCATGGAAACAGATTTACAACAGGATGTTAGCTATTTGTGATGAGAGCTCCAAGGGCCACGTTCTAATGTCAAATAAGGAGTTGATACATGTGAACACTGTTGTAATTTATATGGCTAAGCAGCTTACATCCACTCTCTTGAGTAACACAATGCACACAATTTCCTTTGGTGGGATAATGCAACAAATGAGATATGCAGGAACAATAATAGAAGTGTTTCATAAAATAGTGGGGATTTATAAAAAATAGGAGCAACTTGCCTACAGGTAAGTTACTGTTAAACTGCTGCCTAGAAGCACAAGCAATGCCTTCAGAATGACCAGTCAGATTTAATAGCGCCACAGGCTAATTTAATTAATGCCGTATCCATGTACGTTTAGGCCCAATCCTACAATTTACAGCAGATATAGACCCCCTACGCAGCACTTCACTGACTTTAATGGAGCTCCACTTAGGCATAGTGGATCACCCCTTGCATTGTAAACTGCAGGATTAGGGCTTTGATCTGTTTCCTCCTCTGTTCATGCCTTTTGTTTTTTCTCTCAGCCCTCATCCCCTGCCTCTGCCCATCTCTCTATCCTGGATTTCTCCTGTTTTCACCTCTCCCTTCATACAAACTGCGAGGCATTAAAGGCATGAGTTATCAAATTAAAATTGTATGATTTACTTTATTAATTTGCCCCTCTAGCTATTCCCAACATCTCATTTCTAATCCTCAGACTACCTTCTTCAATACCAAGATACTTATAAACACCTGTATGGGGATTTTAATCATGATTGTTTATCACACAATCAGGTATACAAAGTAATTAACTCCCATAAGATCTTTAATAAAATTTAAAAACCAGGGGTTTTGTAAGAGCGATAAAGATTTTCAAATAAGACTTACAAGGTCAAATTTGAAGGCATCTTTCCTAAAATAAACAGCATCCATCTTTAAAAAGAATTTTGTCACGCTCTCCTCGAAGACAATGACAATGATTATTAACTCCTTTAGACCAGAATATGAGCTTCAATTCTTAGAAATGCCAGCAATATCAGCACTTAGAAATATCCATGATAGATTTCTTAAAACTACTTATAAAATTATTAAGATTATTAATTAGTCAGAGTCCCATTGCAGGGGCAGAATACATCCCTGGATAAATCAGCATGCCATAGAGCCTGAATTGGTAGCTTTCTGTGGTCTGTGTGGCTCAAAGGTCCATGGCTATATTCTATTGAATCATATCATAAATCTATAATGAACTCAGGTCAAAAAGAGCAAAATTTGGTCCAAGGATTGATTTTTGTCTCCCTCTGTCAAACTGTCAAAAGTTTTTCATGAAATAGACATAAAAATCCTATTAACAATAAGTAACTGTTATCTTGTGCATCATTTACTGCATGGTATTATGATTAATCACCTTTTAATGTAATTTTGGATGTAATATGCATTTCTTTAGAGCATGCCACATTCCATTAAGGTGTCTAGTTTTTCACAGGGAGGATTTAAATGAAACTAGTTCATTATTTGCCTGAAAATGCATGTACTACACCAAAGTATCATGTTATCTGTGAATAGCCTGCAGAAGCCATCTGTCATCTTCTCCACCCCCACAGTACCTCAGAAAGTAGAGAGGTTTGAGAAGAGAAGTACATATACTTTCGACAACAGAACCACCTGTTACATTAATCTTAGTTATCTGTGAGACAAATGCACTAGAAAAGAAGGAGGCTATCAAGGCTAATTCCTAGTGTACTGGGAGACAAGTATCATTAGTGTTGACTGAACAGCCTTTAAAATCTTGAAGAAGATTATGTATGGTTCATGTTAGACGATGTGTACACAAGCAATTTACAGCTGGGAACTGGAACTGAAGAGCAGAAATTTCAGGCAGGTAGAGTGTTGGGGCATGTTCTACTAGGGGGGAAAAATGTCCTCTCCCTTTTGCTGGGAAATTGGGACTCCAAGTTGAAAGAGCAAACTATTTTGCTCTAATAATTGCATGGATTCTGAAATTAAGCACAGCAAGTAGAAAGATCCTGCACAAATTTTAAAATATATTGCATATTCATGCATGAAATGTGCTTTGTTTTTTTAGCACTGAATGAGATTAACTATTCAGAGTTGGAAAAGGATATGTGCTTTGCTGCTGTTCAGTTCCCTGTGAAAATGCCACCATCAAATTTTTGGGGCAGTTTCCCTGTCATTCATGGAGTCCTCTCATCTCTAAATACTGCTAAATAATATCTACTAGAATGGATTCATCCTTAAAGATAATAAATCTACTCCTGGAGAAAAATGTTTTGCTTTTGGAATGAATTAGATGATCAGCTGGAATGATGAATTAGCAAATGGCAGGTATTTAAAAAAATTAATAGAGAGGGAGAAGGAAATACCTAAAACACCTTTACCCCCCCTCCCCCCAACCCTGTTCAAACTACACAAGGAGAACACTGTTTTTCCATCAACATCCCAGTTATATATTTCCAAAGCAAAACATCATTATTCCCAGCAAAGGTAATTTCTTGTAAATGTGTTTGCTTAGTGGTAGTTCCTCTTCCCTTACGACTGTGGAAAGACATTATTGTTTGGAAACATACATGAATAAATGCCCTAGACCCTCGCTTCTCTCTCTAGGGCACAAGCTTCTAGCACACAGGGATTATGGTGGCATAAACAGGGGACAATTTTTGTGGGAGCCACTTGTTAAAATGTGACTAAAGCATCACTGTCTGAAGTAGCAGAGAGAAAAGGAGAGCTATAAAGGACATAAAACAGTTTTAGGAAGAGGAAGAAAACAAGCTGTCCAGACCATTGTGCCTAGCTCTTTTTGGATTAATTTGATTCTCACTTTCCTTTTTTCAGCCCACTCCTAAATCCTGTCCTTGTCCAGAAACAAATTCACAGTAGCTGTCTCTGCTTCAAGCAATCTCCATGGTAACTTATGCTCTGTTTATAGCATTTTTGTGTTCATGCCCACCTCATGAACCAAATATTTGCTAATACTCAGAAAAAAATCACTTACGGGTCTTCCTCCATTTGCTACAGCACCCCTGGTCCCTTCCTGGCTCTGCTCTCTGTTAATGGGGTTATTCCAGCCTCCTCATCTTCCAGGAATCTCTTTTTTCTTGTTTTTTGTTTTTTTGTTTTTGTTTTTGTTAGAGGTGTTGTGGGGATCCAGTGAGGGTACTGACTACTGCTAATTATTCTGTGTTCTGGAGCATTCAGTACAGCATGTTAGATTTGAATAAAGTGTCAGAAGGGTGCAGCAAAGAGGCTGCCATTTGTCTGATGCTCACTGGGGAAGAAGTACTTTAGGCCCCTACTTGTAGGACAATCTCCCGCCATCCAGCACCCAGAGTGAGGGTGAGATAGCTCATTGAGATGGGCAGCCATTAGTGGTAACAGACCACTGGAAATCTCCGTTTGAGATGGTAGCATCAGTATCGGGAGAGGGCCTGTTATGGGAGAGAATATTTAGGCGTGGAGAACAATCCAGGCTTGTTGGGGAAGGGGGATAAAAGTTCAAATAAGCACATGAACTTTTAAATAATCTGTGAATGTTTAGAAGTTCTCCTGTCATTACTCTGTGTGATATTTCTACCTGACATTCTTATATACTCCTCGCCTCATTTCTAATTTTTGTCTTCAGGCCCTATTTTTTATTTTTCCATCTCAATATCCAATTTGGCTTTATCAACTTTCTCAGGCTCTTTCGTAATTCTGATAATTTCTTTCTCTCTTCTTTTCTAGTGAGAAATAAGCTCAATATTTGTATATCATAATTTAGATTCTCAGGATTTGATAGTATAATTATGGAAAAATCCTAAAGGATGAAACCAATAGAGTTCTATAGAAATTACTCTAAAAACCTATTAAATTTCAAACAGAACAACAATTTTTCTATACTATTTTAAGTCATTCTATAAACTCCTATAGCAGCAGTGTAATTCTCTATTAAATTATGTAGCTTCTGCCACAATGAGTAAACAGAAGTTCAGCGAGGTTATAACACCTATTAACAGGCTATGTCAAGAGAAGAGCCCTTCCCTCCAAAGATGAAAGATAGCAAGACTCAGTGATAAAACATGAAAATTATCAACAATAAAAGAAGCAATTGGTGATTCTGAATCAGATCAAAATGTGAGCTTACAAGAAAAGAAAAAGGACAGACTTTGGCTTATTAGAAGTACTGAGAAATGAAAAGAGAACTTCTGAGATGGAATTTTAAAAGTGAAGTCAGAAATACAGAGTTGAAGAGAGTTTCAAAAAATGTTTTAAACTCAGTGGAGAAGGATTTACTAGAACATTGGGTCAAGCTTCTCCCTAGTGACATTTCCCTGCGCCTCTCCCTCTCTACTCTTCTACCCCCCCGGCTTCTTTCATATGCCAATGTAGGAAGGGCAGGGCAGTTGCAACTTCTGACTACCTGGTCACAGCCTGCAGGTTGAGAACTAATGAACTAGATGACCTGATATTCAAATGACTCTCTTGTGTGCTGAGCAGCAAGCAGATAGAGAGATTTAAACTTCTTGGGCCCTGCCTACCCTGTAGTTGGAACCATAGCTACTTCTAGCATAATTCTGTCATGATTTCTCCAACCAATGTGGTCAGACATTCCCCCCTCTCCTCCACTTAAGAACTTGGTTTGGGCAGGGTTTTAGTTGATTTGGGACCAGAGTTCTACAATACTTTTTTTTTTTACTCATTTTTAATGTTTGTGGTAAAAATTATAGAATAATTCTCTTTGGGTCAGGGATGTGAACGCAGCACCTTTCATTAGCACTAAATTCACAAAAATGGGGGGGAAGGGGGGGTTTCCTGGAAATTAAGCAAAACCAGTCATTTCTGACTTAAAAGCAACAAAAATGATCTATTTTCTATGGTTCCAACTACAAATGAGGCAGGGCCCAAGAAGTTTAAATCTCTCTATCTACTTGTTTCTCAGCACACAAAAGAGTCATTTGAATATCACGTGATCTAGTTGATTAGTTCTCAACCTGGAGGTTGTGATAAATAGGCTCTTTTTTATTTCCAGATGAAGAATATTATCTTCTGTCTTAGCAAAACAGAAAAATAATTAGATCTTTTAAAAGTGGAATAGTTTGGGAGATAGGAAAAACGATTAACATAAAGCCTTCACCCATTCTGTGGGTATGGTGCTAAAACCTAGCATTCTGAGGGTCCCTTAAAAATCACCATTCTTCTCAGTGTTCCGGAGGGGTAGCCGTGTTAGTCTGTATACAGCAAACACAATGAGAGTTCTGTAGCACTTTAAAGACTAACAAATTTAATTTCAGCAGGCATAAGCTTTAGCCCACGAAAGCTTATGCCTGCTGAAATTAAATTTGTTAGTCTTTAAAGTGCTACAGAACTCTCGTTATTCTTCTCAGTGGTATCATTTCCCAAGGCAGTTCCTTCAGATCAGTTAGATTTAAGGTATTATTCCCTACAAAACTTCCGGTTCTTCCTCCCACATGTCGTACCTCTTACTAACAGTTGGAAGAAAAATAAATGTTTACATTCATCAAATCAGCTCCGTAGATAACCAAAACATAAACAGAAGACAAAACAAAAGTTGCTGGTATAAAACACGCTTGCTCGCTCTCTCTTCCTCCCCCTTCCCCATTTTACTTTCTCTTTTATTGATACCATTTTAAGATCCTTTCTTGCAGCTGCTTTGTGGGCTAAATTCTCTGCTGGTGTAAATCAGCATAGATTCATTGACATCATTAATGCTACATTGATTTGCACCATTTAGGGATCTGGCCCTGTGTGTGAGATTTGCACACTTAATGATAGTGCAAATCAATGGGTTTTATTGGAGGAACTAAGCAGAGATTGGGAAGAAAGAATGTTATTCATCCATCCATCTAGGTATTTAGACAGTATTTATCATCACAAGGTGAAATGCTGGCCCCACTGACATCAATGGGTGTTTTGCAATTGACTTCACTGGAGCCAGGATTTCACCATAGTGTCTGAATGTCTCACAAGAAAACAAAAGAGAATGGCCTTGTTGCTGGGACTCTGTCTCCCCTTCCAACTGGAGTAGTAAGGATATATTTAATTGCTGAGGGAAAACTAGGTTGCAGAGAGGTGGTGCATTTGGACCAGGATTTAATCATCACTAACTGAGAGGATGCTAAACACAATTTGCCCTAATCTATACATATTGGTCATTTCTGGTCAGAATGACATCAGCTAGCTCAGCTCTTCACAACTGCATTTGAACCCAGGAGAATTCTGTGATGTAAACAATCCCTTCATGCAAGGCAGGCAAGGATCTGAATTAAAGTTAAGACTTTTGGCCAAGGTACTTACTATTCAAAAGCAGCTCATTCAGCTGGGACAAATAGCAGGCAAGTCCTTGTACAGGATGATGGGAGGATGTTTATTTGGAGATGCAAGGGCGGGGATGAGAGATAAGAAGTGTGTGTGTGTGCACCCTCAAAATAACAAAGTGTGTGGAAATACAGGAACCAAAACTGTTTGTCCAGAACAGGAATTATAACCCTGGAATGTATCTGGGAAACATTCAGTAGGACCATCTCTCATGAAATGCCTATCCTTCTTGGAGAGTACATCTCTAGAAATATCCTTGTGGGAGGGGTTATGGGAAGGCTGATCAAAGTAATCAAAAGACCCCCTGGAGACAAAAGGTGAAAGACAGACAAGATACCTCATGCCAGAGGCTGGGTTTCTGACACACTGTCATGCAAAAGGCTCTGGCAGAAAGAAACCTGGTGGAACAGAGATGATGTTTTCTTAACTAATGTAAGATATTGTTTTCTTTCCTGTAACTGACCTACAGGGTACCTGTCTAAATAGGTTTTTGTAAAGTGTCAGCTTCTTTGTTTTGATTGTTTTCTCTCTACTTGTAAGATATCTTGTTTTTATTTAACTCAGGTGTTTTAAGCTGTTTGTGAATTTCACACATACCATCCCCACTAAGTTAATCTTGAAGGAGAGGTAGAGAATTGGGGTGCCTGAGAAATCTATCCCAATTATGATCCGTAGTTAAAGGAGCACAGACTAAGTAATTGTCTCTATAAAGTGTGCTGCTTTCAGGGTTGCTTCAGAAATCCTCCTAATGACCATGGACAAGGAATGAATTTGTAAAGGGCAAGGTGACACAGACAGTGATGCTGGAACAACTTTTATACTGGGGGTGCTTAAAGCCATTGAACTAAACTGTAAACCCTGTATATGATGGAACCACTTCAAGCCAGGGGGTGCTGCAGATTCCCACTCCTGGTTCTGGCACCTATGGACATAGATCACAGAGCTGCAGGGGATCCTATTTGAACATAAGAATGGCCATACTGGATCAGACTAATGGTCCCATCTAGCCTAGTATCCTGTCTTCCGACAGTGGCCAGTGAAAGGTGTTTTAGAGGGAATGAATAGAACAGGTAATCATCAAGTGATACATCCCATCAGCCATTCCCAGCCTCTGGCAAACAGCAAGCCCTACCTATCCTGGCTAATAGCCATTGATGGACCTATCCTCCATGAATTTATCTAGTTCTTTTTTGAACCCCATTATAGTCTTGGCCTTCACAACATCCTCTGGCAAGGAGTTCCACAGGTTGACTGTGCGTTGTGTGGAGAAATACTTCCTTTTATTCGTTTTAAACCTGCTGCCTATTTATTTCATTTGCTGACCTCTAGTTCTTGTGCTATGAGGAATAAATAACATTTCCATATTTACTTTCTTCCATACCAGTCATGATTTTATAGACCACTATCATATCCCCCCCTTAGTCATCTCTATTCCAAGCTGAAAAGTCCCAGTCTTATTAATCTCTCCTCATATGGAAGATTTTCCATACCCCTACTCATTGTAGATGCCCTTTTTTATACCTTTTCCAATTCCAGTATACCTTTTTTGAGATGGGGCAACCAGATGTGCACACAATATTTACGATGCGGTCATATCATGGATTTATAAAGAGGCAATACAATATTTTCTGTCTTATTACCCATCCCTTTTCTAATGATTCCTGAAATTCTGTTAGCTTTTTTGACTGCCACTGCACATTGAGAGGATGTTCTCAGGGTACTATCCAACATGACTCCAAGATCTCTTTCTTGAGTAGTAACAGCTAATTTAGACCCCATTATTTTACATGTATAGTTGGGACATGTTTTCCAATGTGCATTACTTTGCATTTATCAACATTGAATTTCATCTGCCATTTTGTTGCCCAGTTACCAAGTTTTTGTGAGATCCCTTTGTAACCCTTCGCAGTCAGCTTGGGATTTAACTATCTTGAGTAGTTTTGTATCATCTGCAAATTTTGCCACCTCACTGTTTATCCCTTTTTTTAGATCATTTATGAATATGTTGAACAGTACTGGTTCCAGTACGGACCCCAAGGGACACCACTGTTTACCTCTCTCCTTTCTGAAAACTGACCATTTATTCGTACCCTTTGTTTCCTAACTTTTAACAAGTTATTGATCCAGGACCTTCCCTCTTATCTCATGACCACTTACTTTGCTTAAGAGCCTTTGATAAGAGATCTTGACAAAGGCTTTCTGAAAATCTAAGTACACTATATCCACTGGATCACCCTTGTCCACATGCTTGTTGACCCCTTCAAAGAATTCTAGTAAAATGATGAGGCATGATTTCCCTTTACAAAAACCATGTTGAGACTTCCCCCAATAAATTGTATTCATCTATGTGTCTGATAATTCTGTTCTTTACTATAGTTTCAATAAATTTGCCTGGTACTGAAGTTAGATTTACCAGCCTGTAATTGCCAGGATTCCCTCTGGAGATTTTTTTTTAAATTGGCATCACATTAGCTATCCTCCAGTCATCTGGTACAGAAGCTGATTTAAATGATATGGAGTTTTCAGACTTGGGACCTTTAGTTCAAGCAAATCAGGGACATTCTCTCACCCTTCCCTGACATTATTTCTTTTGATATATTTCTCTAACTGATCTCTAAAGCATGCTGCCCTGACTGGATGAGTCTATTTATATGTATTTTATGAACAACCTAACTGATACAATCGTACCACTAATTTTACTATAATTATAGTCCTGTTCATTAGCCAGACCCACAGCCAGCCTTGGATGATAATAAGCTGTCTGACTGAATAATCAATTCCATCCCTGCCTCAAATAACTCACCATCATAAATCAGGATAATCTTTCCCTGGATTGAAAAAAAAAAAAATCCTGCACATACAGAGCATCTTCACCTGCAAAGTAATTTAGTGATTTGGATTCAGTCGAAGGATGTTAGGCAGATGATTCATTATTTATATAATCTTTGCCTGCATTACATATCTGAATTGTTTGAGCAATTCACAAATGTTTGTGCTGGTAGATTTGTCTGTAGAGATCTGATTCATTTACTTTTTTACTGGATTACAAAGAAATTTTAAAAAACATTATAAAGTTGACTTATTTATAGTCCAAATCCTTACTAAACAGGCAGGGAAGAACTATGTTTCATTAAGGTCTTTTTTTTTTTTAAATCCAAATCATATTTGTACCTTAGGGAAAAGACCAGGGGCTAACATAGCTTGCATGAGCTTAAGATGATTAACCTACTTCATATTACTCTCACTACACTGCATGCAGTTAATCATTAATTTGTTACCACAGTGTCTCTCACAATTAGGCAAAACAGTATATCTTTTTTCTATATTTAGAATAATTAATACAAACTATGGTTAATCTTTTTTCATGCTTAACTACACTCAGACAGATGAATTACATCTTTCACACCATTAGTCTTCCATTACATCTAATGTCCATTGATGCTGAAGGAACAAGTATGGATTTTTCATCAGCTATGAATAGCCAGTTCTAAGTTTCACTGTCAGGTGTTTTCCCACTCAAAATCTGTTCTCTCAGTTGGTATTTTTCTAAAGCTTTTTGATTTACTGATAAATAAGACCAGTAAAATAGAAGACTGCTACAAGATATTTTTCTTATCTTGAGTGTAACCTACATACACAATAAAACACTATATGGCAGTTTTGGGTCTATGAAACACCCATGAGTGTGTTTGGGATTTAGACTGTGTTTTTAGAGGTATGCTAGAGTAAGTTCATAAAAAATTGTACTACAGGCTGTATAACTGTCATGCTACATTCCATCCCATATTACTTTCTAATAGAGTAGAGTATTGGGAAAAGCAACAGTGTTTGCAAGTTCATAACCAGGGACTGTCTATAGAGATCAGGCCCTCCGGTTGCAGCAAAATTAGATATATAACTATCAGTTATGCCTTTCATACATTTCAGACAAGTTAACTTGTATTTTCAGCTTTTCCAGGTAATATGTTAAGCATGTTTTTAATAATTTGATTTAGAAAGAATAATTTCTCAAAGGATGTGGAAGTCTGCAATGCCAGTTCTGTTACATGTCTAAGAGGTTTGCAAATCAAAAAGGAACCTGACAAAGACAGCACGCTTTATTCTAATTCATTATATGTTTTTCTTTCCACCACCTGAAATTTTCTTCTGAAAAGTTGAAGTTTTGGGGAGACATGTAGAAGTTGAACAGACCCTATATGTCACTGTGTGATTCTGGGCTCCTCTGAATCCTTATAAGACATGAATTCTATTTTGTTTTTCAATTTTAAAATGTGATAAAATAATTATTGAATGTTGTTGTTTATAGAAAATGAATGCACTCTTGTTTTTGTGAAAGCTAGCACACATAGTTGTGGGCACCTGAATGTGTATAACTGCCCCATGTGGATATTTTTCAGGAGCTAAAGGTAGCTCATATAACTCACAGATTACAATTTCATCTAGGTGGAAATATACTGTGTCCATCAGAAAATATTATGTGGACAATAGCAGCATTCCAGATTAATCTGGAAATTATTAATCTGGAAATAATGTTATCCTAGGAAGTGCTTAGTGTTTTAAGGAGTGACATCATAATGGAAGCCAATGTCATGTGCTCTCTGAAAGGGTACTGCACCTATACACAACATAGGATACAGTCAGTGTAGGGATCTTGTGATGCCTGGGGTAATGGTCCTTTCTTCTCACGTGAAGGAACTAGCAAGAAGAATCAATTTTCTTTTCTTTTTTTTTTCTAAAAAGCAAATTTATATTTGTTTGGAGTGTAGATTCCAAAAAATCTGCTTCCTAACCTTTCCTCAAATCCTCAGTTCAGCAAAGAATGTAAGCACGTGCTTAAGTCAATGGGACTTATAAACACATGCCAAAGTGTTTTGCTGAATACAGATCTGCTGGAAGTTAACCAGTTGTTTAAGTATTTTATTGAATTGGCGATTGGGTGTATAGCATTGCTTATTTCACTGGTTCAGATTGAAAAAGAAACAAACAGTCCATCCTAGACTTTTTTAGGTTCAGAGATGATATTTGTCACCTCTCTTGTGGAAAACTCATTGGGAATGAGTCTGGTGTGTCAGTTCCATTTGGTACTATATTATCTTACCATTGTGGGAACCTAAGGTAACAACTAATGCTTTGTGTATCCACAATTATATAAATATCAATTAGAAGCATAAATGTATATCTGTATAGACAAATCCAACTATCCTGATTCTTTAATTTTTTTATACAACCTCTTACAAGTGTTTGGTGGGAAATGGTTTCTCTGTCCTGTGAAAATTTGAGATATCAATAATATTTTCCTTCAGGATGAAAAAGGGACCTTTTGCCAGATTCAGAACAGGCACTTGAACTTGCATCTCCCACATGCTGGGTTAGGGCTCTGACCACTGGACTATAGAGTCAGTTTCTCTCTTTTTCTCTAGCCCAATGAATACATAATTCCTTATAAAAAGTGGAACAACACCAACAGCAGAGATTACAAAAGAGAGACTAGTCTATAGCCTTGTGGTTAGGGTACTCAGCTGGGATGGGGGAGACCAGGTTCAAGTCCT
This sequence comes from Emydura macquarii macquarii, assembly GCF_026122565.2. NCBI lineage: Eukaryota > Metazoa > Chordata > Testudines > Chelidae > Emydura > Emydura macquarii. The sequence continues at coordinate 77,544,940 of NW_027131390.1, forward strand.
GCATCCCCCACATACCAGGTGAGTGCTCTGGCCGATTGGGTATTTGGGCCAGAATTCTATCCTAGACCTGAGAAACCTTCCCAACTATAGTTTTATTGCAACCAAGCCTTTCCTGTGAAAAAAAGGTTTTTTCAACAAATCAGCATTTTCTGACAGAAAAAAACTTTTTGTCAAAAAAATTCTCAACCAGTTCTACCTCTTACTCACTTGAACCACACCCCCATTCATTCACAATCACATACTTATGACTATATAATTTTTATTTTTAAAATAAACTACACTTAATTATACTCTTACTATACAACTGAATTTGAAACACAACTCAAATAATAGCATGTGCTATCTGAGCCCATACATGCTATACCTTGATTATAAAGTAAAAGAGAATCTCCAATGAATCATTCCTCATGAGCAACAGACTCTGAGATTCCTCTTAAGCTAATGGCACTTTAAAGACTAACAAATTTAATTTTCGCAGGCATATGCCTGCTAGAATTAAAATGTGTTAGTCTTTAAAGTGCCACAGAACTCTCGTTGTTTTTCCTGTATACAGACTAACACGGCTACCCCTCTGGAACTCTTAGGTTAATGCAGTTTTTGGCTCTTGATGTTTTAGAATATAATGTTTTGGACAGTACACTCACGCTATGCTTACATGTATTTTATTATTGTGTTTTGTTTACCTTTATTATTATTATTAAACATTTTCACATACACAGTGAGCATTTAGGTGCCATGGTCCTGGTATACATGCATGCAAATCAGGTGTGGTCATATTTTTACAATTAATCAAAAATGAAAATGCAAACACAGAATCCAGCTGGAGATTGGCTGAAAAGCTTGCTCCTAAAGCTATAGGAGCCTAATGACAACTAACAGAAGGGGTAAAAGATCTTACCTTTGAAGGGTCTGATGTGCTTTTGATCTGTAGGAAATCTGGTCATAATTCATGTGTGCTTCAGGAAAAGTGATCATAAACCTAAGTAACTAAGAGAACCTATAGGCTTACTAATTTTGATCCTGTAGACTAATGTGGTGACGTAATTCATGTAACCTGGCTCCTGAAAGACTTTTGGAAATGTCTTTTAGAGACAACGAGGTTGAGCCCAGTCATTAAAACCAATGGGGGTGATTTCAGTTCAGGAGGAGTGTGATGAGGCTCTAGTTTTGTAATAGATATGTGTAAAGAATGAAGCTAAGGTGGACCTTAAGTGAAGCTAAAGAAAGAATCAACTGAGTGGGTAAATGTGGTGCACACCCACATGTATAGATTTTACATTTAATATTAATATAAAATATGGCACTTTAAATAGGGAGTGTATCTTGGAATGTTCTAGAGTCCATCTACCATTGTAAATAGTATACTAAATTCCAGATAGAAGAAGGAGAGACCATAAACTCATGCTTTGCTGTCAACCCTATGATACACTGTAAATGGTTCACAGTCTACCATTGGGCAGCCATGCTTTAAATTAATACTTGAGAAAAGAATAGAGCTGTTAGATGAATGAGGCCTATAAACTATTTATTGGAGAACATAGATTTCTAGGTCTGGCACATGTTTTCTGTACAAGTCTGCTCCATTTACATCGCCGCTACACACTAAGATGTAAACCCTTGTGATTAACCTTGACAGTAGAAGAAAGCAGAAATGTAAATTGTATGCCAAGGATAAGGATATACTTGTGGTACCACAGGGTGGTTTGTATTAATATATTTACAACCAACAGCATAAAGTAATACCAGTGTATGATTTTGGACTGGCTGTTTTCTTATGAGGGCTCCTTATAGAAGACCCCATGGTCCTACTACACCTCATTCCAGGAAACAGCAGTGACAGAAAAGGAGCAGTGAAGGTGGTTCCTCCAGGCCTGCCAAGAGAGGCTTCATGGAAGCAGCCAATCAGAGCCCAGCAGGCTCAGATAAAAGGAGGTGCAGGGCCTTAGCAGGTCAGTTCTGGGCTGGGATCAGAGGGTCAAGGAAGGATGTGCCTCTCTGGTCAAAAGAGCTCAAGGAATAACCTTATTTGTTTCTAGCTGCATTTACTTAAGATGGGATTGCAGGGACACAGAAGACCTAAGAGCCTTAACCCTGAAAGTAAAATGGGCCAGGTAGGAAGAGACCCAAGGAAGAAGCAGCAACAAACTGAAATTGAGCAGTGAGTAGCTGGTGTTTACAGGATCCCTGGGCTGGAACCTCAAGTAGTTAGGGAGCACAGGCCTGCCATCAGCCACAGTGGCATAAACCCCAAGAAGGGGATAGGGCTTATTTGAGAGCCCATATAAAGGGCTGAATTTAAAGTGTCCAGAACTGCGGTTGAAGACCCTAGTGAGGGACAACAGGATTGTTCATTGTTTGGACTCATTACTACCCTGGAAGGGGTTCATTTGGCCTTTGGCCAGGGGACCAAGCTATGAAAGACCTACCAAGGTCAGCTATCAACCAGCAGGGAGTATCAGTGGTGATAAAAGGATGGCAGTGCCATACTCAGCTGCTAGGAGTCACTCAAGAGGCGAGGCCCATTAGAGGGCTCCACCACGCTATTTGAATAAGTTAGATTTCTAAGGAGAGGTGAGCTAACAATAGCCTCAGAAGTGGAGTGCATGAGTCAGGTTCACTTTTAAAGATGGCACCTTCTTTCTCAAATAATCTAATGCTAAGGAATATGTGCTTCCATTCAGTACTGTGTAGTTAGCGCTTCCCAAAGCACCATGATTCAGAAACCCATATCCTGTTTTATTCTATTCAAATATCCCTTTTCTGAAATGATAATGGAGGATTTTCAGTGGCAACTTTTGAGGGTTTAACATAATCACTAGAGAAACAGATATCTTACAGTGCATAAAGAAATGTACAGAATTGTTCCCCCCCTCCCCCCCAGCAGACTCTGTTTTATATGATTCACAGGGAAAACAAGCACATCAATCAACTGTATATTGTAGTTTGAGAAGATTTAAAGTTACCATGCATTTCCAAATAGAAAACAGTCCCATAGTGAAATACCCTGCAAAGAACCTCCATGAATATAGATCACATACTCTATATCTATAATACATGTAAGCAACACTATGTAAAAAGGCATTAAAAAAGATTCTGTTACTGACAAATGAATTGTGAGGTGTTCATGTGGATTGCTAGAATAGACCAAAATGAGCTTGCTATATGATATAATAAATATTCTATCACACCACCCACATTTGTATTCTTAAATATTTTTACATTGTAACAGGTTAAATATGATCTAGAAAAGTCATTCTCTCTCCTTATTAACCTCTTATTAATTCCATCTGCTGTAATTCACTATTTTACCTAGATAATGACTGTATTGCAAAAAAACATGGAACTCTGTTTAAGTAAGATTCTTTATTTCAGAATAAATATGACTGAAATAAAAGGATCATTTTTTGGAATTTGAAAGAGAGGTTCCTAGTATTTTTTTTTTTTTAAAGAAGTTCTCCACAGATATTTGAAACAGTATTTTTCATCATTTTTACAAGATTGTCTGAAAATGTAAGACACCAGGCAAACAATAGAAGCAAAAAAAAAAAAAAAAGCCATAACGCTAAACTTTATATCTTGTCATCGTTGTTAATATAATAGTGCTGTAATACCCAGAGAACCCAATAAGGATTTGGACTCCTTTTGTGCTAAGTGACAGACAAACACATATCAGGATACTGTCCCTGGCCTAAAGAGCTTGCAGAATAATTAGGTTTGGAAGAATTAGATTTTTATCAATAGACATCAATTTCAGCATATGTACACAAACCGAGAAAAAAAAGTCCATCATTACATAATGATTTAAATGAACAGATAGGCAAAGTAAGAAAAATGCTGCTTGAAAACTTATTATATATACTTATTACATTTCGATTTAAGGGTATTTACTTTGAATATTTTCATGTGATGTTGAAAATTTGTGTTTTTAATAGTTATAAAGCTGTAACTTTTTGAATCTCAGCTTCTATTGTCATTAAATAATTTATTGTCTAACCCCACCACAACTGGGAAAATTTAAATGGATAAAAATAGAAAAAGTTTAAAAATAAACAATTATCTGTCAAAATTATTTTTAAAAAATCAAGTTCCACTAAGCCAAAATTTAATTTAGGAGAATACACAACAAGTAGGTTTAGCAAATAGGAAGAAGGGGAGAGGAAGGAAATATGAGCATAACTATGATAAGGTCATGCAGTTTCATGTTAACTAGAACACAACTTGATTCATGTTTAATTGTTTATTGTCTGCTTTTCCCTATTTCCATTTTTAATAACTTATAATAACGTCCATTTTAGCCTCTCCTTACTACCATTTTGTTGTTTAATTTACATCTCTTTTTTTAACCTCTGTCTTTTATGTAATCTTCCACCTTTCCCCATTTTCACTTTTTCTCTTAAAATTGCTGCCCTTGCTAGCTTCCAGTGGCTCCGTCCTCTAATGGGTCCAGACCCTGCCTCCCAGGGATTACTGAAGTGCAGTGTGCTCTGGCTACACCCCCACTAGACCCTATCCTGTCCTGATAAGTTCCTACAGCAGAACCTGGGGCAGCAAGGGGCAGCTATACGCCACCCAAGGATTTTCCCTATATTGGAGAAATTCCCATCTGGCTATACAGCCACTATGTGCTCCTAAAATGGTGAGGTTGGGTTAGGTCTTTACATCAGGGATGAGTCCAGGGATTTTAATCTCTGCCTATTTCCAGTATTTTAAAATATATATTTTAAACCTCATTTTGTAATAGAATCAGTTCACTGGTTACCCTATTTTTTTCTGTCATGCTCTTCCCAAAGGCCAGTTGCTTCCTCTTCCTCAGACAGTCAAGCCTCCTTTAACAAAGCATAAAATAAAGCCTCCACAGATAACAGGAGGTGATGTCACTAGGGCTGCTGTGACACTGAATTTGTGTCCCCTCCTACTGCTGCATTCCAGGGACAGCTGGAGCAAAAACACCTTTTGCATTAGTAAAGTAACAACCTGATGTAAAACATTTATACTTTTATATGTTAAAATACAATGCTGTATGCAAATTATATTTCAAGTCAGCATGATTCAACAGACTAAAATGAACTCTGCTAGAACAACTGTTGTGTACTAAAAACATTCTTTAACTGTAATGTGTGATGTCTATCTTTCTGTCTCTCTCTCAACAGTTCTAATAGTCTTATCAGCATAGTAATTATATGGCAAATACAATGACTTTTCCCTGAAATGTACTATTTACTTTTAACTCTACTATGGAGCACTGCATGTGCAAACTGCACATAAAGAGGATGAGTCCTGGAAATGCCTATATGCTGGACCACTGACTCTCACCAATACACTGTGAAGGTCTCCAGGGATGTGATATCTCAAGCATATGCTGAAGCCAGGTAATGACACTGAGATACATCTGTATCAGCAAAAGGAATGGGCTATTTTAAAATTAAGCAATTAGGATGGGTGGCCAAAGTTGCAACACTTTTCTTTCAGTCTTCCAGAAAGATGTGGAGGCATTTTGGACTAAGGAGATAAAAAAGCTTGAGAACAAAGGGTCACAAATTCTGTTTCTCCCATTTACTAGCAACTTGCCTGTGTGCTACCGAGATAGAAATTCAATCCATAAAAATGAGTGCATATAAATGTTCTGAACTTACATTTATTTCTATGTAACAAAGCTTTCAAATTGCAGGCACAAATGTATTAGAGTCTTTAGTAATGTATGTATCTGTGTTTTCCTTTTTCTTTTATTTACCATGTCGCTTGTCGTCTGTAATCTTTGGCATTTTAAATAGTGCTAGTAAAAATTATAATCATACAATAATTCTCCCGCAGTGTCTCATAGTTAAGTGTTTGTTCTCCAAGTATCTCTAGAAGGCATGTGAATCTGGCCATTAAGGTTCCCCTAGGAAAACATATGACAGTGGAAGATCAGCATAGCATAACGGAGCTCTGCCACATCCCATTCCTGGCACACTCCTCGTTCCCTCAGCATGCCCCATGCTAGTGCTAGGCAAAATTTTTCAACTAAAACTGTTTTCAGCAAAAAATGCAGATTCAAGTTGGCAAATTGTTACAGATTTTTTTTACACTAAGTTTAAACATTTTGTTTTGACATTTTCAAACTGCAACATTTTGACTTTTCAGACTGAAATTACTTTTTATTTCATTTTAAAAAATTAAAAGGGGAGGAAGCTCAAAATTGAAATAAAACATTTTGTTTGGGGTCAAATGAAATGTTTAATTTGACCTGAAACTAATTTTTTTATTTGTTAATTTAAAAAAAAAAAAATTTCAGTCAACCCGAAACATGGTTTTTTAATTTTTCTGAAACAATCCATTATTGGCACTCTCTACCCTACATCCAGTATGAGACATGGCTGGCACAAGAGTTGGCACAGTTGTTTACAACAGCCATAATTTGACAGCTTCATGTGGGAGTATGTGTTGGCATCCAGAGTACATGCTCCAGCTATGTCCAGCTCTTCTTTCTAATCCTAGTGGAAACAAGCTGTTTGTTGGTACTTTCTCAGATCTCTTTGTTGGTGAAGAAGTTTTTTTCCAACTTATGCCCAGAATCTTTTGTAGGCCCTTTTTTCCGAAAGCGTCTAATTTTCTGTCTAACTTTTTAGTAGATCTCCAGCTCTTGCAGCTATGTTAGCACTGAGATTGTCTGAATTGAAAATTCTCAGTTTTGTTCTGGTGCTGTACATCTTTGATTTCAATTCGCTGCTAAGTTTAGTAAATGCTTTGGGTGCCTTTCCGATTCCTGATGTCATTTCCTTCTTGAGGTTTCTGTTGGCCAGTACGGGGCTGCCCAACTGTTCTACTTTTTTGATATTTTTGCCTCCTGATGTTCCTACTGGATGTCTGGGCTTCAAAGATGCTTGTTTTGGCATAATTAACATTGGGCCCTGCTTGGCCTGTTGTTTTTGCTAGGTTGCCTGTCTGTCTGTCTGCAACCTTTCAGGGGCATCGCTCAATAGCACAATATCAGCAAAGTTTTGGTCTTCTAGGCATTTGCTACCTACCCAGGCTATACCACAATTTGTGTTGCTAAAACACTCCTTCATTATCTAGTCTATAGCAATGCCAAACAGCAGCAGAGATAAAATGCAGTCTTATTTCTCACCATTGTCCGTGTTAAACCATGCACCTGCCTAGTTCATCCTTGCAGAGCGCTTTGCATCTTTGTACATGGCCTTGATGATGATGACAACTTTAGCTGGGATGCCATAAGACTGAAGAGTATTCCACAGTGTATCTCTGTGCAGGTTATCAAAGGCCTTTTGAAAATCAATGAAATTGATGATGTGGGGAGCTTGCCATTTTATACCTTCCCCTATGATGTTCATAGTGTGAATATCTGATCTATACAGATTCTCTTGGGCCTGAATCCAGCCTGATCTTCTTTAAGCTTGCCATCCACTGCCTCGTTCATCACGTGTAGCATCACATTGCAGAAGGTTTCCCCTACAACAGATGTAGTAATGTAACTCCTCTCCAGTTGTTAGTCAGTAAGGTCATCCTTTTTTCGTATTCTGACAATGACTCCATGTTTCCACTGGTCAGGAGGGGTCACTGTTTCTCAAACTTGCTTTAACGGCTCTGTCTGTTTCGTTAAGGTGGTATTATCAAGTACTTTTAGCATTTCTGCTGTGATTTGATCATCTGTCACCACTATTATTTTTCAGCTTCTTGATTACAGTCTGTACATCTCCATTGGGCCTTTGTTAATGTCAAGTTGATCAGATTCACGTTTCATCATAATCTGGTACTGAAGTGGGCTGGGGCTGTTGAGGGCTTCTTTGAAATGTTCTACCCCTCTCGTTTTTGGTTCTACCTCAGTAGTAAGTATTTTCCCTTTTTTGATATCTGTTGGATTTCCTATCATAACAGCAGCTTCAGCGGCTAGGTCTTCAACATATCTCCATATCTTTCTTGTATTGCTTTTTGCCCTTGGGTCTCTGCCCATCTAGCTAGCCCATACCACTGCTCATGCTACACTGCTATTTTCAGTGCACTAGCTTGAGCATAACTAGCATCTGTCTGTCTATCCTGGCTGGGAGGCAACCTCCCAGGGGCAGTATAGGCATACCCTTGGAGAGAAGAAGTCTAAAATATCTTAAATCAAAATACAACATTTAAAAAAAATTGGCCTCATTCTCTGCTTCATTGCACCTTGTGGCTTAGAGCTGGAAAGTGAGCACTGAGTGTGTGTAAACCTATGTTGTTTTGTTCAGATGTAAACCATCCAAGGTGCAATCGGGTAGAGAATAAATCTCTGTTTTGCTAAATCTTGTTATCTTTCCTATATAGGAAGCTTTTTCTGGTGAAAAAGCTGTACCTGCACACAATGCTGGCTCAGAATCTCTCTGTAAATGAGATGGCTCATTTACATCTAGCAGGAGCAGTTTTGATGTCTCTCAGTTCCTGCTAAGGTGGAAAAGAATCACAGAATTGAATACCACAAAAACTCAGCTTAGACTTTAGGCACAAGATTTATGGTATCTTCAGTGAAATTATAACATGAAGGAATTCCAAGATAAAAATAAGGTCTTCCATTTATATTTACATAGGTATAAAACACTGTAATACAGTGTACTAGATCAGACTAGAATATTATTTTTCAGTAATGCTCACTCAGCCACTCACATTTCCTAAACAGACGGACATACTAGCATCAAATTATATGACAAATTAACATTCAATATAGATTATTCCATTTTGAAATTTTGAACCAACAACTTAGCAATAAGTAATAGAAGTAGAAGAAAACCAAAAATGGACAAGAAAGGAAGTGTTCAGTTTTTCTACCTCTGATAAATGTGCAATATATTGTAAAATAATGAGAATTCACTGTAACGCCATTCTTAAAGCATCAGATAGTGAACGGAGGAAACATTCTAAGGAGAGCTGATAACTATAATAATTGGCACTGGCAGTAACTTGTGTTCATTGCCAGCCCAGTATAAAGTTGTGTTTTAGACTGAATGCTGACTGATATATCTGTGGAGAAACTTTCTGTTCACCCTAATTAAACTGGATAATTCTATTCATGAGTTGTTCCTGGATCACTGCTCTTCTTATTTTAATGGAAATCAGTGAAAAATAAGTAGGCTTCTAAAGCAGGAAGTAAAATTACATATTCAACATCAGAAAAACAGTGCATGGATATTTCACTAGAGTAGAACACACTCATGACCCATATCATTTGCTGAGTTAACACAAAACATGGCCGAGTATATTGTGGTATTTGTGTGCTAACTTGATTAAAAATAAGTCTCTCAATGGTACGTACTGAATGCTATTGTTACAGAGTTATTGCTTGATAATACGGGGGTCAAATCCTGTCCCCAGCACACCGCCTAAGCAGCTGGGTTTGTGTGGTGGAAAACTCTGGAATGGGAGGAAAAAGTCATCTTAGATCAGCAAGTAAAAGCAGAACTGCAGGGTTGCTGCTATTACCACATAAAAACGGCAACTTGCCCATTGCTGCCCATGATCCTCTCCACAGAAGGGAGGAAAGCCACTGACTCCAGCCCAGTTCCTTCCCCACTTTGTCCTGCCCCATAGATCTCCTTTGCAAAGTGGGACACAATTAGTTCCTATAGAACTATACTCTTGAGCAAACAGGACGCAGCACTAATGTACAGGTTCCCAGAAACCCACCCTCTCCATGCACAGAAGAACCATACTGGTTCTGCTGAATCACAGGGATTTTCACATATGTTGTAAATGCCTGATAGCTCGTATTCTGTAAAGCATTCTTTCCTTAACTGTGGTTCATAGTATTTATCTCCTCAATCCTCCCTCTGGTGGAGGCATAGCTGTGTGGATGTGCGTACTGTCTATTCACTCCATAGAAGGAATGAAGAAGCAGAGGTCTGTGGAAAGTGCAGCAGAAAGAGAGCGAGTGTAACTCTAGGGTTGACATTGTTTTCCTTATTCTAACACAGTTCCTTGTTCAAGTGTTACAAGAAACTGACTCTGCTATTCTTTGCCATTGTCATGTGACACAGTAGAGGTTGTTTCCATTTTCCAACATACTGTGCAGAGAGGAGTAAAACAATCAGTTTCTATTGTGATACAGCATTTCTACATCTTGGCAGTAACTACAATATGGTCATTATGTTACCTAGAGGGAAAGGAGAAATGATGATTTTGAATTGTATCCCAAACCTGTCCAGACAAGGACATGACCAATTTATATATGGGGACCCTAGCACTACATCCTTTCCACTGAAAAGTGTGAAATGTTTATATTTCTATGGCTTGGTTTTAGTAAGGCATGGCGTCAAACAGCTCATGTTGTTCATAATGGCACTGTACGTTTATATAGCACCTTTCACTTTGAAGGATTCCAAAATCTAGTAGCAAAATCCTCTTTTCGCACTATGTGGGCAGTAGGGGAGAGAAGTATGCCAGCTGTGTGACCTGCACAAGATTCATCCACATCACTATAGGCAGTTGCTGGGAAGTGAGCTCATGGCCTCTCCATCTCAAGTCATCAAACACCGAGAAGAAATGCTGCAGGCTTCCCTAATGACCTATTAGCAGCATCCCCACTCCTGCACCGTTTCTTCCAGCCAGAAAATTCCCTCTCTCCCCTTCCTTCTTCCACTGTTCATCCATACCTTCCAGATGCAGCCACTGCCTCCTCCCTCTTGCTAGCTCTCGCAGTCTCCTTGGACCCCCTCCATCTCATTGTTGCCTTCCTCCTCCCAGGGTACTCCTTGCTGCTGCACCACTTCATTCCCCCACATTTCTCAGCATTCCTCCACTTCTCTTCCCCGTCATTCTCTGCTGCCTCTCTCTTCCACCTCCTCTCCTTATTCATTGTTTTTCCTCTTGCCCCTCTAACACCCATTGCTGTCCCTTCTCTTCCCTGCTTCAGTGCTATCTCCAACTTGCCTTCCTACACACTCGAGTGCTTCTGTCTTCCCCAGTCAGTGATCTTCCCAGAGCCTGTTGCAGCTTCATTCCCTTTCAATACGTGCCATGCAATGCTTCCAGTTGCACTCCTATGACTCTAAGAACCCGCCAGTGCCGGCTTTCCAAGGGCTCACTGTTGTTTAAGAGCAGCTCCTGACAGACCTGACAATCTCGCTAAACACACTGTTTTCAGGGTATTCAGCCATAAATGAAGGCATATGAGGCTTTAAGCATTATAAGCCAACACAATTGAAGCCCCATTACATAACAAGTCAACAGGAAAGGAGCACATCAGAGAGTGAACCATAGGGGGTTGCCTGTCTCTGCCGGCAGACAGTGACTTTGGGGAACATAAGCGGAAAAGCAAAATGACACCTATTTATCCTGCATCTAAAAAATTGGGCTTGATTGAACATGCTGTAAAGGACCTTTGGGGTAGGCTTCTTTGGACAGATGGTTAGCATATTAAAGTTAAGTTTAGTCTCTAAGCATTATGTTATGATTTTGTTTTATATGCAACCTTTCTATTTTCATTATCCTTACTAATGATCTCTTAAATCTTAACCTTTGATAATAAACTTACGATTGTTTTCACCATAAATCTATCTCAGTGCTTTGATGTTTCATAGGAGCTGATCCTAAGTTGAATCAGACATGACAGTGTGTAAGCTGTTCCCTTGGGGACAGCAGACCTGTTATTATTGTGAGTGTTCAGTGGATAAAGGGCTGAACACTACAGGCGAATGCTTGAAAGGGGTTCAAGGACTGAGGTGCACCTATTGTTAACCCGCTAGGCAAAGTAAGGACTGGCATAGCTCAGAGGAAATTGTCTGGGTGGCCAACAGGTCGGTGGTGTTAGGGAGCTGACACCCAGTTCAGCACAAGCAAATCTCCCTCTCATTGGAGGCAAGGATGGTGACTCTCAGTCCTGGGCACCCCAAGAACCATGTCAGCTCCCCTGCCAATTTCTGTGCCGTTGTTCTTTCTCTGTTGTACAGATTGTCAAACAATGTTGTGTGGAAAGTTTTCCCACTAAAAATACAGTTTTATGTAAATCGATTTTTTTTCTTTTGTTGGGAAAATGTCAACCCTGGTGAAAAATTTCAGTTCCCTCCCTGGGATATTTAAAAAAAAAAAAAAGTTTTTCAAATCACATAAAAGGCCACTTTGGGGGATGGAGCATTTGTCTACAAATGTTGCTTTTCTCTCTAGTCAGTGATACAATCATTCCTCCCGCCTCCTGAGCCCTCGAATGCAGCTCAGGATCTAAGGCATAATTTTTAAGATATTAAATGCAAAGGCGTAACTGACTCCCAGCACATTGTTCTACAAAAACATGTATTAATCTGTGTAGGACAAGGAAAAAGTAAAGCTAAAATGAGATGTTCTGTGTCAAAATAAAAAATCCTAATATTAAACGTTGTTAATATTAATAAATAGATATTGATTTTATTTTATATTATGTGAAAACAATAAATACTTGTGAAAGATCTTTCACATTTCATTCCTCTAGAGCTCAGCTTTCAAGAACTTGAGTTTACACTTCATTATAACTGTATGCTTTTATCAGCTACTGCCATCTAAGAACCACAGTGCTAAGAGCAAGAAAACACTATTCAGCACCAAATAGGTTTGACAAAAATGCATGAAACTGTCTTAACTATGGTGACAACATGCAAGTAAACAATGAGGAAGGTATTTCTTTCATGAACATAAGATTTGTCTAGCATAAAGAACTGCATTGCATTGTGCTTAGAATAGATGTCTATGATTCTGTCTGTCTGAGGTTGCCCACAGTTTACCTGAAACAGGAAGCTCTCCGCTGCTTTCTTTTAACATGCATCCCAGAATTGACTCAGTTTCTAAGCTGATTAGTCATTATCTACCTTTGTTGTATCACCTCTAAATAATCTTTTAAGTATTTATGATGTAACATCATGATGTTATCAGAGATGACAAACCTCAACAGAAAACCAAACTGTATGAAATACAGAAAATCCTGCAAATATTCAAACTATTCTCCAAATTCCTCAAGTTTTTTTTTTAAATGGATTTTCTATTGACTTCAATTGGAGCTGTGGGTACTCAGCACTTCTGAAAATCAGGCCCAAGCTGTTTTAAGTTGGCCTTCTGAAAATCAAGGCATCCAAAATCAGTAGAAGCCTCTTCTGAAATATTTGGCCTTACTGACTGACAACTTTGTAGTACAGTAGTGACCTCACAACCAGTCATCCATTCATCAGCAACAAATAAGGCCATTTCAGTGTATGGGCCTGATCCTGCAAGTTAGTGAACGCAATGGTAATTTTCCCTGAGCAAAACTTTGACTGTTCATGCTCTTCCATACTTTTTCAGAATTTCTTCTTCAAATATGAAACACTATTGTGGCCTTACCACTCATCAAGAGTATGTTATCAGTAGAAATATAGCATTAAAACAGGAATCAGTAACTTGGGCTGTTTCTTGTAAATTCAGAATCCTAGGCTAATAAACAATCTGACCTTGGAGTTTTAATGTAGCCCAAATTCTGAGGCCAATCCCTTCCTCCCTCCTCCCCCTTCCGCCTAGGAAAAGTCCTTGCAAGGCGCAGAACACAATAAAGTTCCTCTTGTGTGGTTTCAACTAGCCAGACTGGTCATAGCCTGTTGGCCTTCAGAGCCTGTGGATTTGGGGGAAATGGGTGGAAGCCAGGGCTGTCCATTCAGAGACCTTGTGCTGCCTCCTGCATTTCCTCCCCTTTCCTTCACCACTGCCTCTGGATGCTCCTAAGGGAAGCTTCCAGGGAGACCTGATTGAACAAGTAACACAGCCTTAGGGTGTGCCACATTTCAAGCAAAGTAGCCATTGATTTCAGTGGAAGGATGGTGTATGTAGTCCTACTCTATCCCTATGCCTGGATCCCCAACCCATTTAATGTCCTCTGCATGGTCTAGCAAAAAGGCAGAGTGATACTGTGAAATGGCTGCTTTGTCCCCATGCATCCATAAGGCAGGAGCAGTGCTACTGCACTCCACTCGCTGGGGAATAATTTGGCCAGGGTATATAATGATGTGAGCAGAAAATCTCAAGTTTCCATCTAAATATTCATACTTTACATGCCTTGCTCTTGTGAAACAAAACAAAGTAGTTCAGCAATAGTCCTTTGTACCTAAAGGCAAAGTAAGAGTTGAATATAAAATGTGTGTGTGATCTATAGCCAGAGTGTTCAGGGAAACTTTTATTTTAAATATTTCACTGACCTCTCATGCTAAGATAACCATTACCTACATACCACAAATCAGACATATAACTACAAAGGCCGGATATATTCATGGTTAGTAGTCTCACACATATATTAATTCAGATCTCTAGTTCAAAAAAGTCCAATTTTATTTTCAAATATGAGAATATCCTCAGTTGGCTACTCTTTCTCTGATAGCCATACTACTAATTGTATCACTGCATATAAAACTTCTGCTTGTAAATGTAGTCTTTCACTATGAAGATTGAATGTTTTTCTTTTAAAGTATCTTGATATATTTTTAATTTGTATCTTTTCCATTTTAAATATTCAACTAAAATTGTTACATAGTATAAGAATAAGACTATGGAATATGTACATTACAGAAGTACTTTAGGAAGCTCTAAAGGCATCATTGTCCCATTGCATGAATAACCCCAATTCTAAAGAAAACACCACTTGATCACAGAAGAATTGGGGACATAAAACTAAAACTTAAATTGAATTCCTTTGGTTGTCTCTTTGTCTTCTCAAGCTGAATTTTACTTGGATGCACATCTGGACAATAAAAAAGATCCGATGAGTAGGCACCACACCTGCCTTGGTCTTTCGGTCACCTTATAAAAGTTGTCTTTGCTCTAGGGAATGTTTAATTGACCACTGTAGCATTTCCCATGACTAAAGAAATGACACTTGACATTTTTTTTTCAAAGCTGGTGCCTACAGTTATTTATTTAATTATTTCGATTTATGCAAATACTAAAACATCCTCTCCCCACTCCTGCAAAAAAGCTAACTGCTTTTCCTCTTCTATGTTCCAAGTTGATTTCTCAGGGAGGCTAGTAATCTTGGGTCCACGGGTCAACACTTGCCTTCTCACATATAAACCTAGCATGGCATCCCAGGACTTTTTATAACGGCTATCCTCCTTTCACTCCTGCACCACACATGGGTTTTATACTCCATTGTATGTTGATATCGGTGAAGTAATTGGGAACGAAAAGTTCTCAGCACCTTTGAAAATCAGACTGCTTATATTTCAACATCTAAATAGGATTTAGTAGCCTAACTTTGTGCACCTAAATTTGAAATTTTTTTCCTTGGTCCCAGTCATTTGTTCTATTCTGGTTCCAAGACCAAAAATGAAACCCTTTCTTTTTAATTCGGCTTTAACCATCAATTATGTTTCATGTGAATAAAAAGCAAATTTTGCTCTGTTACAACAATTTTCAGAAAACGAGAGAGATTTCAACATGCTTTGAGATTATTCAATCTTCAATCTTCCGCTTTCCTGCAGAAGCTTTACAAGGCATGGGTCTCTTCAAGGGTATTATAATACATGATGATTTTGTAAAATCCAATTTAGCAGGATGCAGATTTTAACTAGGAATATGTGAAATTCTGTTTTACTTTCCTGTCTGGTGTTTTGGATAAAGAATAACCCATCAGAATACAAGTTTTCAGTCTCTTAAGACCATAAATTGAAATATATGGTTTCTGGCTTCTGACAGCACTATGTACACTTATGGCACTACTTTACATAAATAATAACCACAAGGATCCACATGGAATCTTTGTACTATTTCAGAAAATGTTCATTACAAGTGATATCTACCTTCAGGTGACCAGAGAAAGGAGGGGATGTTTCATTGTTATTTTTTATATTTTCAGGGGAAGAATCCTTATAGTAGTTTTTTTCCACATCATCAAGCAGCATGTTTTGTACACACTTTTTAATATAAAGAATTCTGATTCTGATATCTTTTCACACTACTCTAATTAGTGTGTCAAAAGCATCCATTTGTAAGCACTACTCCTAGTGTTTCAGACCTGCACAAAAACATCAATTTAAACTCTCTCCTGCTTTGTCAAATGTGCCAATTGTACCAATGTAGAGATTCTACAGCACTACCCTTTCTTTTAAGCCTGTTATTACCAAGTACCTTTCAGCACACTAGGATGGCAATCTAACACTTTTTTCCTTTCAATAAATTAAAACCACAGGTTTCTTTTATCACCAGCAAACCTCCACCTTTTACCCAGGAAGGGAATCACTTGCCTCAGACAATTTATAATAGACCCACATATTCTGATTTAAGAATCTGAACGTTGCAGGACATAATACCAGTTCCATCAACTATTTAGCAGGAGAACTATGATGTTGGAATTAAGATTTTACATTTGCTAACGAACTCAACAAAATTATATTTAAAAGTACAGGAGGGGAAAAAGGTTAATTAGAAGTAGCAAGGATCCCATCATGGTTCAATTATGGAAATAAGAGATTTTCTTTAATGTAAAATAGATGAAAATCAAATGTGAAAGTGCAAATGCAGGGCCAGTACAAACACTGATAAGAAATACTTCCAGCTGGCCCCAGCCATTTGTTTAATCTTCTTTTTTGAAATTTTCTCCATGTTCTGTTCTAGCCATTCTCTTTTCTTTATTTGCCCTTTGTCAATCACACAAAATCTATCTTCTGTTTTTTCGTTTAAAAAAAAATCCCTCTTTCTTTGTACAATACATAAAAGTAGATTTAAAATGTCTGGGATTAAGCCAAAGAATAGACAGCTGAGAACCAAAGCTGGCTTTATAAATACGATAAATCCCTAATTTGTGAATTCTTTCAGTTTTATCAAGTTAGTGGTGAATTCTACCACCAGAAAAGTCTGCTGAGCAGCATAAAATGTATTAAGGGGAGAGGGGTGAGTGAATGAAATTTTGATATTCCCATAAATGTGGGGAAATTGGCTCAGAAGAGTCATCCAGCTGAGCCCTGAGCATGCTAGGTGGTGGAGGGGAAAGTCTGGGAGAAAATAAGGTTTAGGCAGAATCATGCAGTGAGCAAAGTACCTGAGAAGGGTTCAATAAAATACTCAAATTAATGCAAAGAATTTCAGCTCTAACTTTAGGCTGAAATGCCCTTGTGCTGAGTTAGCCAAGAGAGGGAAGGGTGTGAGTTCTGCTGGGCATGCCCAGTGACCCATTCAGAGGAAATTCATTTTAAGATTTTTTATATTTTTTCATAAAACCATTTTCATCACATGCAATATTTGTTTAAGATAATAAAGTTGTTACCTTTAAAAATATTGAAATAATTACGTAGGATATTTTACAATGCAAGAATCCTACTTACAGTAATATGTGGTGTTAAATGTATTACGTAATATACAGGTATGACCCTGACGTTGTTTTTACATATTTGTCTTTTATGTTATTTAATTCGATTAACTAGCCATTCTAATATACTAAATATTTGGCCCAACATAAGCAGAGGTGCATGCCTAACTCTGCTTGCATATTATTTGTGCCTGACTCAGGTAAACAAAACCTGTAATGTGCAAATCGGGTTGTGTACACACATTTTGGTTTTGCAATTTAAGTCAAGTGCATACCTTTCTTTGAAAATTTGGGCTTCCTGATGCCAAATTGCAGAGGGCATAAGGGTTACAGGCATCCCCTGAGTCTAGTATTTACATTCTAGTTCACCAAAGAGTGTCATGTGTGGTCTCTAATAAAAGCCTGTGTCACTCTGGTCGTTAATAACATTGTGAAACAGGGACTACATAAAGAATTATGCATATATACTGAAAATTATGATTTAAGGTATGCAGCTGAGGTGCTGGTCATCAGGAAAAGTGAAAAGCATGTTTTTCTCCAGGCAAGAGAAGTTTATCCATCTATCTGTTTACATGTAAATTGAATATTGTCTGGTTCACAATGGGCAACCATCAGCATTCTAAATCAAATACTAATGAAGAGCTGGTAGGGACTTCAGAAGGAAACTAAACAGCAGGGGTCAGGGAGGACAACCTTTCTTGAGCTGCACATCAAAGGTTCGTTCTGGTATATTTAAGAGGCAAAGAAGGCACCCTAGCTTCCTTCACCTAAGAAGTAGACAGAGAGTGAGCTTGCTTCATAAAAAAAGGGATCTCAGCCACGCTTGGCTGAAAATGCTGGAGAGAACTTTGGGTGTGATAGGCTTCTTTGGACAGGAAGATAAAGTGTTAATTGAATTTAGGCTCTAGAAACCATGTTATGATTTTGTTTTGTATGTAACCATTTTTTCCCCAGTATTCTTACTCACTATCACTTGAGTCTCTATTCTTTATCAATGAACTTATTCTTGTTTTCACTATAAATATATCTAAGTGTTGTGTGTTTAGCAGAGCTGTGTTCCAAGGTATAATTAATAAGCTGTAGTGTAATGTCCCTTTGGGAAAAGCAAAGCCTGGTAATTCTGAGTGTGTTCAGTAGACAAGGGACTAGACACTACAGGGAATGCTCTGAAGACTCAGAGGTTGGTGTGCGCCTCGCACTAACTTGTACAGAGAAAGCAAGGCCTGCAGAGTCCTTGAAGGTAGCGCTTGTGTTTCAGGGAGCTACTCCACCGCAGGCGTAGACAAGACTTCCTCACACTAAGGGCAGGTGCTGGTGGGGTGCTTCACAACCCTGGGAATGACCTCTCTCAGGCTTTGCTATTCCTATGTAAAGGACAGGGAACTCTGAGAGCTAGCATCTTCTAAGATGGCTTGCCCTGTCCATGGATCTGGCTGGGAATTCAACTGTGGCTAAGTAGGCAGGTCATCTGTCCATGTTTCTCTCCCTAGTCCTTCCTGATTCCCAGGAAGGTATGGCTTCATTCGCCCCTCAAGCTGCTGCCTCCAAATTTTATCCCTGGGGTACTCCATAATGTAGAGTACAGAATGTTGGTAAGTTAATACTGGCAGGGATGCTGTTAAGGGAACCTCCAAAAGTACCACAAACTAGTGGACAGGATGATGCAGCAGCAATTGTCCATGCCCTTGGCATAGTCCATCCCACTGCATGGAGCCTGAATTCCATAGAGCCTCCACAAAGGGATTTCTGTAGATTACGGGGAAGAGGTGCAGCCCCCCATAACCATGGTGAGGAGTGTGGTATAAAAACTTAGCGCCTGATCCAAAGCCCATTGAAATAAGTGGGAGTCTTTGATCTTTTTCCTTTTTGTTTTGTATTCCTGGATAAATAAACTGGTTTTAACAACTCAACAAAAGGGAAGAAACTATGCAAATGACCTAGATAATGTATCACATTATCTGTACAATTCAATGGTTAGAAGTCATGAGCAGATTCTTATCCTTTTACTATCTATGAACGTCATCCTCTTATTTTTTAGTATTCCCTGGCTGGCTGACCCAGATGTCTTGTATGTGCTGTTTCAAGGTGTTTTTCCACAGTATCTTTTCCATCTTAACCTGCAGTACTAAGACTAACCGGTGTTCTTTGTTCAGTACTTATTTTTGACTAAGGAATTCTCTTCAGTCTCCCTAAATGTTATCCTCTATCTTGGCACTCCGGAGGGGCAAATACTTTTCCCTTTTGACATTCATATTTCCACTCTTCTCAAGGGGTTATTGCATCTATCAGTAATTACTTTCTTATTTTTTCTAGACCACAATTTACACTTCAGTCTCATTAGTAATGGTATCTGCAGATTAAAAAAATAAACCTGTACTGTAGAACACATTTTGGTCCCTATTTGCTTGTACCTAATTTATTTCTGATTGAAAATATTCACTACTGTTTAATGTGCCTGGAGTCTGTAGCAGTATTGTCTTAAGCCAGGACACTATTGAACCCTGCCCAAAACTTCTCTCAAATGTGTTTGCATTTTAGTCAGTGCAAGCTACAGGCATTCTTTTTTAGACCTGGCAAAATAGCAGTTTTGGCAGCAGGTCATGGATTGCTGTAATGCAATGAATCCATTTTTCACAGGTCTTGGCAAAGCACTTTCTTTTCTAAGACCTCCTGCATCTCAACAAGTTTCTCTGTTTAAACAAAAAGCACTAAAGCAACTAAATTCTAAAAGCTAACATTTCAGCTAACTGCTTTTTTTGTTGCTTTGAATTCCAACTGTGTTGTATTCTAATTTTAAAGAAGCAGAAGGGGAACAGCTAGATGTTAACCGTATCCCTCTCCTCTGCCTTCTTATCCCCATTTTTCCTTGAGTTGGATGACTGTCCAGTTGTAGGGAAGTGGACAAATTCTCTGGAAAACTCTAGTACAAATGGAAATAGGGTAAAAAAAGAAAGATCAAGGGAAACTAAGAAACTGAGATAAAGAGAAAATCAAGACAATGAGCTCCTTGTAGGGAAGTAGCCACTCTGAGCTACTTTCTCCTATGAAGGTGCTCTAACATAGATTGTGTAGGGCTGTGTGTCATCATATGTTTGAGGTGGGATTTTCAGAAGCACTTGACACTGACCTAACTCTGTTTCCAGTGAAGTCAATGGTGAAACTCTTATTGATTTCAGTGGGAGCACAGCCAGGCCAACATTGAGAACTTTTAATCTCACCCCTAGGTAATTTCCTCTTGTTCCTTCTGATTTGTGAAATGAAATACAGTCATTGTAGCATGCTCTTAAATGTGGTAATATTGGCCGAAATACGGAGCATTCACCTCTAGGGCACTTTTTTTACTCTAAGAATATTTCAGTAGTGACTGATAGCTAACAGCTAATGGGTTTTTGTTGGCCTATGTTGCTCATCTTAATTCAACTCCTATCCCCCCAAACCAGCACAGGTGGCAACATTAGTGTCAGTCTCAGTAGAATCAACAAGGACTGAGTGCAAAGGGATACTGAACTACCCTATCACCATTGGATTTGGTTTCTCTAGCTCAAGACTGAGGCATGCTAGTTGGGTAGAATGGGAACTTTACGCATGGTTGCTCTCTTTCCTGTGTCTATTCAGTCAGTAGATAAACAGTAAAATTCTGTCAACTCATCACCTTTTAGGGAACATTAGATTCTCTTGAAAACAAGCAAACAGTGACACTGAAGTTGAACTATTAGTGGAGTATTCATAGACATTTGACTTTTAATAACTTGCTAAAAACTGAGATCTCTGTTTTTTAAAAATGATTCTCATATTCTGCAAATGATTGTGGAAACTATTCATTATATGGAGTTTGAAATTCCTTCTTATAAAATACATTCAGATCCTGAGGTTTTGCTTTTATATTGAAGATGGCAAATGTATTGGTATGCAATACTGTTTAGGCAGCTGGATCTTTTCATACCACGTCTGCATAATTGTTTTTGTTTTCCAATTATGGGGCTGTGATGCTTTGTTCTCTGTTCCCTTTTCTATTTCTTCATGTTGTATGTGTATCTCTGCGTGCTGTCTGTCTCTTGTATGGTCTTTGATTTTTATTCTCTGACTGTTGCGTGGCATTATTGTCTGAGTCCTCCTACTGGTCACAAAAAACACTAGAAACAGTGGACGTTACACATTTGCAGATACTTTTGTGCATAAACTATCAATACACTTTTTATATTTAGTTCATAAATCAGTAATTTAATCTGGAAGCAGGAAGATGCTGACTAGGAAAGTAGTTAACCCTGATTAACTCATACTAAGGAATAAAAATCAGAACTGAGCATGTCACTTGGCTGACTGACAAAAAGTCAAACTCTATATCCAAAGAGGATAGCAAACCTCTTTGATCATAGCAAGAAGAATTCAGTTGTTTACATTCCTGACTAGCATTTGAGACATGCAGTTAACTGCACCAAAAGGAAATTTCAAAAAGACTTTTTGGTATCACCAGGGGGGCAGAGATGACAGATAGTCAGCAGTTAGAAGTCAAATTGTTGCTCTCCAGCTGTGTATCAGGAAATGATGGAAGCAGAAACACTAGACAGAGGGCCTACATGTGAAAACATTTTTTATTCAATATGTTTCTTTTAACAATTATCTCTAGAAAGAATTAGGCTTATGAAAGGAAGTGACTAAAATCAAACGCAGATATTTATAACATTTACATTTTTTATTCTGTTGTTTTCCTGTTATGTTTTTCTCCTTATAGCTGATAAATCCTTGATCATGAAAAAATAAAGATATAATAATTTGGGTTATTTTAGTAATTTGTTTAAAACCTGACTAAGAGACAGGTTTACTTTTAATGTGTATCTGAAGAGATGAGCAGGCAGTAGGAGTATGTTTCACCAACCCTCTCCCAACCCCCAAAGTCTCAGGTAGACTCTATTCTAGCAGGAGAGCTGGTAAATGCAAATGAGAATATACTCAGAGGGTGGGATTTTGAAAAAACAATCTGAGTCATGTTTCCCACTGCCATTAATTTCCAATAGAAGTTGGGCACCTAAGTCCCCTAGGTACTTCTGAAAATCTTATTCTCTCAGTGCTAAGTCAACTCCAATTGTGCTACAATGATGACTGCACACATATGATGGGAGGCAGGTGACATGCTGTGAGCAGGATTCATTAGCATTTGGCAAGAAAGCAAAATTAATATCTTGCTGAGTGGGATGACAAATCTTACCTAACTTCTTTAAAAACGAGGAAATGTTGTCTCTTGTTTGAGGGGCTGTGCTCTGGTGGACAGGATACTGGACTGAGAATCAGGAGACTTGGTTTCCATTCATGGCTCTCACTGACTTCCTTATGCAAGTCACTAATAACGCAATGCTTTAGATAGCACATATGTAAAATGTGGATGTTGTCAGTCTCCTCTTCTCTTCCCCCATACTGGCCCTTGGAGGATGGACTGACAAAATAAAAGAGTGGGCAGGAATGGACTTCGTGGAGACTCAGGCACTGACACACAGTCGTCAGGGGTGGAGACAATTGGTTGACTGTACATCAATGATGGAGTCCCAATGACCATTGTGGTTATGTGAGTGATAACTATAATGAAAATGTGGATAATAATACTTACCCACTTCTGTGACGTATTTGAAGTCTTGGGCTGAAAAGTGCTATATAAGTGTTAAATTCTATTTCATGCTATTATTCTTTTATTTAGTTATATTGTCATGTATGTAAAGAAATAGAATATTAACCCATTGGTTGAAATGTTAGGTCACAGTTTCACCAATAGGGGCAATACTGATGTGTATACCTAAGCTTCTTTTGTATGTTTTGATCTCTATTTAACTCACAAGGATTTACCCTAGGTGAGGGGCAGAGCACATCATACTGCCTTTCAGAGAACCCACTTACAGTTAGAAAACCTAAACCCAGATCTTTAGCTCCAAGTCAGTGGAGCTATGCCTATTCATACCAACTGAGGATCTGCCCGTAGATTTTTTCCAGTTACCCAGTGCTACTGCTTGAAACAGAATACTACATTGTTTGACCCACCCCAAAACATTTTTTCCCCATTTCATTTCAGACTTGGAGTTTTTACCTCTTTTTAACCTCTTTTTAAAAAATACATTATTTACCTCTTTTTAAAAAATAAATCTAATTAAGCTCAAACTGAAAAATCAAAACATTTTGTTCAGGAAATGTTGAACAAGCATTTTGACTTTTAAAAAATCCTTTTTTTCGGCCAAAACCAGTCACCAAATCTGACACAAATCCACTAATAGTTTTAGATAAACTGCATTCAGTCAATCTGAAACTGCAATTTTCAGGAAATAAGTTGTCCAAAAAATTTTGTCCAGTTCTATTGTTCAGTCAGAGGCCAGTCTTGCCACGTGGTTCTGCCACACATAGACTCATAGACTTTAAGGTCAGAAGGGACCAATATGATCAATATGTGGGGGAAGCATTACAGATGTTACATATGGTCAAGCACCAGAGGAATTACCTATGCTGGAGGCAGGGTAGTTCTACAGGAATTCATTGCGGAATCATGGAGGCAAAATTTCAAGGTTTGGTAGTCGAGCAGGGGTGGGCTAGAAAGGAGGCATGGCCACAAGATTCACTGTTACACAGATCCTCTGGTACCCCCCTCAACCCTTCCTATATATTGTGGAAAGTGCCAGCATCCAGTTATACAGGAGGTATTTGCTCCTCACTTGCTCATTCACAAGATTCCGTAATTTGCAAAGGATCAGAATACTGATTATTTCTATGCTGCTTGGACTCTGGGGGACAAGGTGTTTCTAAGCATAAGCAAGAGATCCCCTACTGCTTAGCCTGGGTTAGTCCAAAAGTACATACAAAGGTTGCTGATTACAGAATCTTCTATTACCTTTTGAAACGTGAGATTATAACTCATTTGTGTCTGTGTTCACCCATGTTAACATTTTAAACAACTCTCATTTCTTTTTCTTATTTAATAAATCTTTAGAGAGTTTATTATAGGATTGGCTATAAGCATTGTCTTTGGTGTGAGATTTAAGGTGTAATTGACCTGGAGTATATAGACTGGCTCTTTGGAACTGGGAGTAACTTGAATATTGCTGAGATTCCTGGTGTAAGTGACCATCTATCACAAAGGCAGGATTACTTGTGTGGCAAGACAGTTAGGAGTACCCAAGCTGACTGTCTGTGACTCCATGTTTAGGCTGTTTTAGTACCTGAGGAGTTTATACTTGATAACTGGCTGGTGAAATCTAAGTACAGAACTCTCAGCCAATTTGGGGTTTGTGCCCTGGTTCCTAACAGTCTGCCCTGAGGTTGGTACTCATGGTCTTGAATCACTGTAGGCAGTGTTACAGCCTCTCTGCAGTGGCCATCACAGTAGAATCTGTTGTGTGTTCAATTACTTTTTGTTAGATGGGCTCTAGCAATGGCATTATTTTCCATAAAGTGGTCTAGCAATTTACAATAGAGATTAACCCATAGTAATATAGTATGGATTTACTCTGATGCTTTTCCGTGGGACACTACTTTTATGTTGTTATGCCAAGTCTGATTGTATTAATCTTTTTCTTCCTCTATGTGTTATCATCCAGTTCTTTGTCTTCTTCTTCCCAACTTTTCATCCCACTTTCTGACTCATTCCTTTCAATGATCTCATTGTTGTAATGCATTCCTTCTTCCTCTGTACACTTAGACAACATGAGTGTAGCCAGGTCCTTGGGAAGGAACATGTTGCAACATAGAATTGAGCCTTCTGATCTCTCTGACAGGTTATAATATAATAGGGACAAATTCCGCAGTCTACTCAAGATGTGATCTTGAAGGTTGCTGAGCACTTGAACTCCCCTCGCAGTAAATGGGAGGTGCTGTTTGAGTAGCAACTGTTGTGTTTGATCCATATATTGCAGGATTATTTGAAAGATACTAGTATCACTACAGTAAATGCTTTTCTGTAATTTCTCCATGTTTATTACGGTGCTATCTCTGTACTGCAGCCTTTATATAATCTTGTATTTTTCACTCTTACCCTTACTAGCTGTCTCTACATATTACCATCTGAATGCTTCTACCCATCTGTACCCCGTTATCTTGATATTGCATTGTCCTAGCGTCTATCTTTGATACTTATTGTTAGTGTAACGTGTCATTTTGGCAAAAGTGGAAAAGTTATGAAACCCATGGATTCATTACTTAGTCGTAACTGAAATAGACAGATACCTTCTATTAGAAAGAGACGGCAGATCTACATAGTTCAGTATGAAGTTGAATTATTTGAGAACTGTACATGTATTTAAGTGAGAATAATGGAGATGCCTTCAAGGATGATGGCCAGTTAGTAGCAGATACAGTACCTGAGCTTTAAAAAAAAAAAAAAAAGAGAGAGGGAGATATGTTTGCATTCACACCGCCCATACACAAGAAGGGTAGCTCAATTAGGGCTTGATCCTGCTCCCCTTGAAGGCAATGGAAAAACTCCCATTGGCTTAAATGCTGCAGGATCAACACCTTGCTCAGCCATGGACAAGGCCAGATGTTTTGGTATTAGTTCAGGTGTGGCTTTGATGGACACCTGAACTGCACAACAGAGGGATAGTGACCTAGATTGAGAATCAAAAAATGGCAGTAATAC
Organism: Emydura macquarii macquarii; assembly: GCF_026122565.2. Classification (NCBI taxonomy): domain Eukaryota; kingdom Metazoa; phylum Chordata; order Testudines; family Chelidae; genus Emydura; species Emydura macquarii. The sequence continues at coordinate 77,570,799 of NW_027131390.1, forward strand.
AAAGCTCCTGATTCTCCTTTCACTTGGAACAGAGAAATTGGGATTAACTCTGTTGTAGTCAATACAGCTCCACCAGTGTGAAAGAGATGAGAATTAGGCCCCAAAAGGTCTAATGTGTTGGGAAAGAGAGAAGATACATAGTGTCATATGCATCCCAATGTATAATAGCTCAACTGGCTTCAGCAAAGTAACATAGACAATGAATATGAACCAGAGTTCCTAAAACAGTAGGAGAGAAATGAGCTGCTAGAGGTTGAACTGAGTTGGTTTCTGGAGCTCTTGAGGTGGCATGGCAGCCCTGTGAGCTGAGAGCTGTGCTCTGCTTTTGATATTTAATATCCTGGTTCTGAAGTGTACATATTATTTAAATATGGATTAGGACAGAATACCTGGTGTCTGCATCCATTCATATCCCTCCCAACAAGGAAATAATCCCCTGCTTAAATCCAAATCTTCCAGATTGCTTCAAAGTGATGACAACATCCAGTGCATTAGTTTCATCATCTAATCCTAAATAAAACATTTTATGATTTGTAGCTATGTGCTTTCAAAAAAGCTGAATACAACTTTTCAAAGTCTTTATGTTTACAGAAGAAATAAGAAACCCACCTGAATTTCATTGCTTTAAAATTTACTCATGGAAGTGAACATTTTGAAAGATACAGTATATATGGCACCTTCTGTATCTGATGGCTTAACATCTATTTATGTGCACTTTTGAACAAGGATATTAGATTTTTCCAGGTCTTCTGAAATGTTGATATTAATGCATCTGTGCCAGTAGAAATTGTCAAAGTATTGAGCATACTAGGATATACCTTCATTTTAGGAAGAACAAAGGTAATGCTGAATCTGTTACAGCAGAATTTCTCAGAAGCAGCACTGAAGGTCTGTTCTCTGAAGTCAAAAGGGATACAGTAGTGCCATACAAAAGAGAGAATGTTTTGCGGCGAGGTGGTTGAGTGATTAGAGCTGAGGGTGACAGTTTCCTTTGGAATATAGAAAGGATTAAGGGGAAAGATGGTTTCCTTTGAGTAAGGATTGCATAATGGGGTCCTAAAGGGTATCCCTAGAGCAATGCACCTCCAGGCATTAATCTGATTAGAAAATATGAGACTGAGAAATTTAACTTTGTGAAAAGTTTCCAAGTATCTAATTCATTACTTTTTTCTCTAGTTAAAAGAGAAAGTCAATACTATGGTATGAATGTTAATGAGCCTGGTTAATAAAAATTTTTAAAAAAGCATGTGTTCATTAAAATGCTTCATTACGTTAACATTCCCAAAAGTACAAGAGCCAGATTTTGCTATCTGTCACACTAAAATAATTCAATTGATTTAATGGATTACCCCAAAATTGTACTGGGTAATAGAGCAGAATCTATGCCTAGCTCATCTACCAGGTTCAGTGGAAAACTAATCAAATAAATGTATGTTCTTTTTCTCTGGTGCAAAGATTTATATTCCATACAACAAATACTAAGGTTCTGGTTCAGGAAAAAACCCATAATCACATAAATTTTTCATTAAGGAAAAAACTAAATAAACATTCCCAAACCAAAAATATAATTTTCCAAATTATTGTTACATTATTCATCCATAACTCAAATGCTAGCACTTTTATAATTAAAGAACATTCTGGACTTGCTCAAACATGTTTTAAAATTAGTTAGTAAATCCACTCTTTTCATCACCTTCTGCCAAAAAAATTGACAGAAATAAAGTATTAACAAAAGTTATCCTTTTATGAAAACTCCATAGTGACGTAAGAATTTTTGTGTAATTAACATCTTAAAAGATATTTGTACATGATATATGAACAAAATCTAAATTGTTTCCATTTCAAAATTGGCACATATACAATTTCTACTAATTAGAGGGTTGAGTTTAGCAAATTACCTGCAAACCATCAAGATGAGGAAACTCAGTGAGCAGGTCTTTTCATGCTGGTGAGGCGTTCTATCTGATTCACAGCCCACTGGAACCAATGGGATTCTTTCCATTGACTTCACTGGACTTCACTGGATCAGACCCTGTAGGTGAAATCCTGAGCCCAATGAAGTCAATTGAGCTTTACCATTGATTTCAATGGGGCCAGGATTTCATCCCCTAACTTTTTGGTTGGGGTCATCTCTCTTTTTTACTTTGGGAAGGATTAGTGGGGTGGAAATTGCATGGTAAGAAGTTTCTAAGAGCTAGCCATTCTTCTAGACAAGGGATTTTCACACCTATTTGATTGGGGCCTTCCTTCTTTGTGTCTGTAGTTTTTTATGCGTTCCTCCTCTCCCCCACAAGTACATATACTGCCACCAGCTCTGAAGGCAGAGCGGAGAGTAGAAGCTGATGCTTGGGCACCCAGCTCTGCAGGGGCACGGCACCAGCAGCACCACAGAAGGTGGCAATGTGAAAAGTGATATTCATCAACATCACTCTTCACAGCAGGTGTAGCGCCCCATTGCCACCTTTATGTCTGCACTGCTGCTGCCACCCCGAAGCTGACAGTCAAAGTCCCACCACCTCCTGGCGAGAGAATGAGGGGACGGAAGGAGAACCTGAGTCCAGGCTGCCTCCTGTTGAGGGATTGGGGATGGAGGAAGAGAAGAGCCTGACCCGCATGGCAGGGCTTCGGCTGTCCCCTTTACCTCACTCCTGGGTGTGTACGGCCCTTCTGCACGAGCCCCTCACCTGGAGCTGACAGCCAGAACTCTTAAAGGCACACAGCTCATGCCTTCCTTGACACATTTCCACGCTTCCCTTTAGAGGCCCACCCCATAGCTTGAGAACTGCTGTTCTAGACAACTAACAGGATGACCAACACAAAAAGCAATCAGAAGTATACTAAGTATTTGGAAGAATAATAAATTATTAGAAACTCGGACTGATTTCTGCATAGCCACAAAATTGATAACCTGTTGTCAGCTGTTAGGTTCTACTTACATAAAAAGCAGCATCTCTCAGTTCTCCCAATATCTCTCAATGTCTAGCTGAGATCTTTATCTGGATAAAGGATAGCTAGCTAAAGTTGAACCTGAACAAGCTGGAGATGATGCTGGTACAAACATGGAAGTATTTTAAAAGAACTCACCTCATTCAGAACACTGCAATCTCCTAAAAGTATCTACTCATCGATTATGAGTTTTCAGTCATAAGGTCTTCTTGGACTCCTCACCCCACAAAAGTTCAAAAAGACTCTGAATGCACTCGCTTCCATCTGCAGCTGGCCAGAAGACTGCACCTCATTGTATCAGACTCAGACCTGGCCAGGATCATCCACACACACTTGTGATCTCCAGGTTTGATGACTTCCATTTATGTTAGGAATTCAGTAAAATATTATGAAAAAACTCTAGCTAGACAAGAAAGCAACACCGGCTGCTGTAAGCCCATCAACCCAGGGCTGACAAGTGAAGATGGCAATGGATTTGGTGAACATGCTCCATGCAGTCTAACTGATACTGACCCAGTAACAATTTACTTTTATGGGCCTGGAGGCAGAAGCATCATTTCAGATTATGGAAGTGGAGGCAGTGAGCCAGGAATGTTGCTGAACCCTTGGCCCTAAGAGCCAGATTCTCATTTTGGTTTCATTATTGTAAATCCAAAATAACTCAGTTGAAGACACTTGAGTTACACTGGTGTATATACAGTTAATGAGCACAATCTATGGTTCTAGGTTCCATTGGAACATGGCTGCTGAATTTCTTGGATTTCAGTCTAGAATATAGCCTATCAGTGGGATTTTCAAAGGCATCTATGAAAAAAGGACATCCCTAATTTGGACACCCAAATCTAATGGGAACTGGGTGTCCAAATCCCTTAGGTGCCTTTGATAGTCCCATTCTAAATGTTTTTATTTTCTATAGTTGATTATTTCTTGAGTGTTTTTCTCAAATTCTAATGTAGTGGGGTAAAAATATTTATATATATTTTAAAAAAAGAAAGTCAGTGCAGTGTTATATGTGGATGAAGACATGTAGGTCTGCTTAATATATGTAACCAGTGAATGCAGCAACCTAATTTTTAAGACAAATAGGGAGAAAAATCACCTGAAGCTATTACTTCTACAGCACCATTTTAAAATGTGTACTCTGAATACATATGCATAGATTTTCATAGACAGAAATGCAAATTTTTATTCTATGCTTAAGCATCTGTAATGGTAGTGCTTTTGGATTTTATACGGCATCCATTATTAGAACAATTTCATACACTTTAGTTTTGAAATTATAAAGTTGTAGCATGGTGTATTTCTTGACAGCCTAAATGGAAGATTACAGAAATATAGAAGTCTACTTATAACTTCTCAACAAGAGCAGTGTGGTTGCTTTTTTGTGTGTGAATTTTTCAAAAGTCCCTTTGTTTGCTAATATATTTACATACATCTTTGTAAAAATAACAATAGTTTCTCTCGACTATCTTTATATTGACATATCAAGTAATTATTTATTTAGCAATGTGTTGCAAATGATAAAACAAAGTATCCAAAATATTTTTTTTCTTTCTTTTGTAACATCTGGTTTGTTCTTACTATTTTCCTAAGAGTTATGTTTCAGTTAATTTCATTATCATTATCATGACTTTCATAGAAGGAATTTTCAGTGTAAGTCACAAAGTAAGAGTTCAAAAAAGTAAAAAGCATATTCTGATGATAAATAATGTTATCTATTATGATGTGAGGTGCTCTGAGGTTTCATGCCTTGCCATTCATATTCCCATTCCAAAATGTTGTTTTATTTTCATTTGTTATATTCTCTTGTTGCTGCTTCAATTTTTGTCTGTAGTATTTTAGCCTGTATTATTTAGCCTCCAATGGCTTGCCTACACAGTGGGATAATGTAAACTATGGGGATGTGATTTCTAAAGCTCACTAATGTGTTGAGCAGTAAATGGCCCCTGTAGACCCTGCTGGTGTGCACTAAAAGTTCCCAATACTAAAGCACACTAGGGAATTTTTAGTGTGCATCAGCAGGGTCTACACAGACCAGTTAGTACACTTTGGAAATCCTACCTTCTTCCATAGTGCACATTTACCCCACCATGTAAAAATGCCACAAATTTTGCCTTCTGCTTATCAAAGGATCAAGCATTTAGATAATGGAAACACACTAAAAGCATTCCCAAAGCCTTTCATAAGAACTAAGTTGTTGTCCTCAAATGGCCTCTTTCCCAAATTACATTCCTTTAATACTTGGAGAAAGGGGAACAGCACTGGAGAAATTATCCCTAGTTTATCGCCCTCCGTGATGCCAGCTCATCACTGGAAAGCTGATCTATTTTCTTTTGTGGATGTTGGCATTTTTGAGGATGTATAGCAATAAATAAATAAATAATAAAAATAAATTATCCAAGAGAAACAGTAAAGCCCACAACCAAAACACAACCCCATCAAGAAAACCCAAAAACTATTTTTTTAAAAATCCCAAAATCCAATCTACACAGAGCGCACTTCCAAGGAATGCCACTACAATTAGCTCAGAAACTCATATTATTTTAGAGACAATGTGAGTGAGGTAATATCTTTTAATGGACCAAACTTCTGGTGGTGAGAGAGAGAATCTTTCGAGCCACACAAGTTGGTCCAATAAAAGATATTATGTCACCCATCTTGTCTTTCTAATATCCTGGGACCGATATGGCTACAACTACTGTAATTTTTTTAGTCATTTAGAGTTCGAAGTCTGGGCAAAGAATGGTGAGTATACTATATTCCCTTAAATTTGAAAATTCCTTAGAAATGTAGAGCAATAATTTGCTGTACCTTTAACAAATCAAAACAAACAAATAAAACCTTCAATTTCTCATCATTTCTTGGAATAATCCTGACTTTTGCAGACCATGCTTCTATGGGATTAGTACAAACTTTCTGGGGGAGAAAAATATCCATAAAATTAAAAATTCATGACTTTCTTTATTTAAAGTTAAATTGGATCTTTCAGTCACTTACAGATATCCCCTCAGGACCTTATCATACACCTTTGTCTTTCCCTCTTCCTCCCCTCCCTCCAGAAAAAAAAAATCTCATTATTGAAATTGAAAGCTCTAGTTTTTAGCTGAATTTATCATGTTGAAAGACTTTGACCATTAATGAGATTCCAGAAAGATAGTTTTTTATAACTTCTCAAACCTGTAAGCTTTCCTAAAACTTTGAACAGATAGTCATAATTTTGGAACACTGTTGGTCAAATTGCATCCTTATGGCTTTCCATCTTCGTTTACATCTGGAGTAACCTTGACCATAGTATTGATCAGTTCTAGCAGATAGACCACTTCCCACTAATAAATTTCCATTGTAGGTTTTGTCACAAGAAAGGCGGTGACTGTAGTTTTGACGCCTTTTTATTTAAATCTGGAGTTTGAAAAGCAGATTTAAGAGCACTCTCTGTACCATGGGGTTCATAATCCTATCAACAGGATTTAAACACAAAATAATACATGGCTATAGCCACCAATTCAACTCTGAGATGAGATGAGGTGGAACTATGACCACCTTGTTTATCTGGTGCACACTACACCCTCCACCAACTTAACTGTGTGGGACATTGTGGGGCACTGACAACCGGAACCTCCTCCCCTGGGGGCCCGGAGATGGGGGGGCTCCAGCTGTGAGCCCTGCGTGGATCTGACAGGCAAGAGCCAATATAAGTAACAGTGTCTACACAGACATTGCATCACACTAATCACATCGACCTAAGCGCTATACCTCTCATGGAGGTGGACTTATGTTGGCAGGAGAAACGTTGTAGTGTAGACACTTTACAGAGTTAGATTGACATAAGTTGCTTTTATTAACTTAACTCTGTAGTGGTTGATCAAGCCTAAGCACATTTGACTGGCTCATACCTCTCTGTTAATTCAACAAGTTATTTTTTTCTCTTGGGATTTATATCCTGAGAATTTTTAGTATCTTTATTTCACTCAAGGCAGGGCTACACTTCCTTAGTTGATATGAAGATATTCCATTTAGCTGGGAGAAATTGCTTTTCTGGGTGGGATAATAAATCACAATCCAATATATCTTTCACGGCATCATTCACACTAAAGTATCAGAGTACTATATAGCCAATTAGTCTATACAAGCCAATAGAATATAAACAAACTATTTAGGCTGTAATATATCACAGTGGTAACATCTGAGGTAGGGAAAGCATGAAGAAAGGTAGAATGCCAAGAGTGAGAAAGGTGGATTCAGTGAGAGGTCAGGCAACTGGATTTTTTGTTTAATTATTTCAAAACAAACATTTCATTAAGTTACAGTTGCTGTTGTTAAAGACCATTCAAAAGAAGTCATAGCATTAAAAAAACAATTGAACAAACATAAAAAACCCTGGGAAAACAAGCTACAGTAACAAACAATTCAGACATCAACTTTACTACCCAATTCTCGTGCACAGATTGTTTAACTGAAACATTTTCCATGACCAAATGCTACATGAATGCAATCACTTTGAAGGGTGATGTTGATGCAGCAGAATAATGGATTTTCTTTGAAACATTATTAGAATTTTAGCATTTTAACTGTCTTATAAACAGACTAATTCTGTCCTTCAGCCAGCAATAAGCTAATTCTTAAAGTAGAGGGGGCAGATGCTCACCTGGCATAAGTTGTCCTAGCTTCATTAAGTCAATGGAGCTATGACAATTTATGCCAGTTGAGGTTCTCCCCTACAATTTAATCTAGAAATATGGTTGCCTGTTAGAGGATCCAAGATGCATAGAATAAATAAAGTGATAATCTTACAGAATTATTAATATCTACCACTATTATTCTAAACACATAAATGAGCCCTAAATATCTAAATATTGTGCTAAAACACATTTTTATTTAAATCATTCTTATTTCAAAATCTCCTTCATGTATTAAAAGCCATGTCACCTCAAAAGAATTTTTATTACATTTTGAAATATTACAAATTATGGATTTCTATGGAAATGATTGAACATATAGAAAATTGTCATTTTAGCATTTTAACAACATCCTGGTGGAATTGCTATAAGGGTGGCATTTCTGCTTTGTAAAAAGTCACTCTCAGGACTTGCTTTGCAAATGTATTATCTTGGCAGGTTTTCAGTATCATTCTTAAAAGCAGTTAGTAAAGGTAATAATATTAAGAAGCTCTAGGTATCTGTATTGTTAGCCATATAAATTATTCAAGTTCAGCTATACTGATGATTATGTCCAAGAGATGTGAACATCAAATCCTCTGAGATTTACAACAGAATATCAGGATAGGAATGGCCTAGCTCTTCATTAAGCCAAAAATTTTAAGAGAATGTAAAATTAGACATGAGAATCTCATTGAGTTTCTTCCCAGTGGAGGTTCGTCCATTTTGTAGATTTATGCTTAGTATCCATAAAATAATTTAGCATAACATGTTATTTTATATTTTAATTTTACAATGACTAGCACCAGACTTACATTCCTGGAGAATGAACTTCTCAATTAATTCACAAAACAGATGCAGCATAGGCAGTGGCAGGGCAGGGTTCCTTCGACTGCCTGAGCAATTTGTCTACCCTCTAGAGTTAAATGGTGGGTTGCATGCCCATTCAAACTGTGGTATCTATGCTGAGACTCCCACAAGGGTTCCAGTCAATGCAAATTGTGATGATTGCTGTGTGTGATGTGGACATTGGTCGACTAGGAAGTGAATTTAGATCTCCAACTCATTTCACTGAACAGCCAAATGGTTATACTGCCTTTCTGCTCTAGTCTATAACCAACAACCTGGTAATTAAACCTATAGGTATTATATCCCATTATCAGTTACTGGATGATAGATGATATTTTGAATTTTGTATGTGCATTGTATTTCAGAATATGATCCTTCAGTCATCTGTGTATCTAGTGCAGTATATGTTTTGCTGCAAAGACTGGAAAACATATTCCACACACGGAATAGGACAAGGGTGACCAGATGTCCTGCTTCTATAGGGATAGTCCTGATATTCAGGGCTTTTTCTTATATAAGTGCCTATTACCTTCCACCCCTGTCCTAATTTTTCACACTTGCTATCTGGTCACCCTAAAGACCAGATTAAATCTTTGGTCCCCTTTTTAAAGATAGTTTGCCCTTCCCCACTCCTCTGGGACCTCACCCATCTTCTGTGTGTTCTCAAAAATAATTGTTAACAGTTCCAGGGCTGCTTTAGGTAGTTTCTTAAGTACCTTGGAATGAATTTAATTAGGCTCTACCAACTTAAATATATCTAAATGTTATTTAACATGTTCTTTCTTTCTTTTGGCTTGTGTTCCTTCTTCGTTGTTGTTAATATTAATTGTGTTGAGTGTCTGGCTACCATTAACCTTCTTAGTGAAGACTGAACCAAAATAGACATTAAACACCTCAACCTTATGGATGTCATCAGTTATCTATCTTTCCCTTCTAAATAGAGGACCTATGCTTTCCTTTGGCCTTCTCTCACTCCTAATATATTTTAAAAAGGTCTTCTTATTCCCATTTATGTCCCTTGCTAGAAGTAACTTATTTTGTTTCTTATTTTGTCCCTACATCCCTATGCTATTCTTTTGTATTCCTTAGCAATTCATCCATGCTTCCACTTTTTCTAGGATTTCTTTTTATTTCCAGGTCATTAAAGAGCTCCTGATGTAGCTATGTTGGCCAGTTATCATTCTTCACATCTTTCCTCCAAATCAGGATAGTTTACAGTTATTTTTTTAATATTGTCTCCATGAGAAACTGACAGTTTTCCTGTCAACTTTTTCCCTTAGATTTTCTTCCCATGGGACTTTACCCCTACAAACTCTCCGTTACTCTGCTTTTTTGAAGTCCATTGTCTCCTGCTGCTCTCATTCCTTCCTTTCCTTAGAATCATGAAATCTATATGTAATGATCACTTTCAACCAAATTGCCTTCCACTGTCAGATGTGCCGCCAATTCCTTCCTGTTGGTCAGAATCAAGTCTAAAATTGCGGTCTTCCTGGTTCCTTCCTCCACTTTCTGAAACAAAAGGTTGTCCTCAATACATTTCAAGAATTTATTGGAAATTTTGTGTTTTGCCATATTACTTTTCCAATAAATGTCTGGGTAGTTAAAGTCCCCCATTACTACTAGGTTTCTGGGTTTTTCTGTTATTTGTTGAAGAAATGCCTCATCCCCCTCCTCTTCCTGATTTGGTGATCTATAGTGGATCCCAACTAGGACATCACCCTTATTTTTTTATTACTTTTATCTTTACCCAGAGACTTTCAACTGTCCTGTCTCTCACTTTCTTCTAGGTCTCCAAACAAGTGCATATATTTTTGATGTACAATGCAACACCTTCTTCCTTTTTATCTTGCCTGTCCTTTCTGAACAAGCTATACCCCTCTATACCAATATTCCAGTCATGAGATTTATCCCACCAAGTCTCTCCGATGCCAATTAAGTCAAACTTAGCTTATGTACTAATACTTTCAGTTCTTCTTGTTTATTCCCCATACTATTTGCATTTGTGCATTGACATAAAATATCAGTTGGTATAGATGGAGTTTTATCTCAAGCAACAGAGATTTGAAAATACTAATGTTTTAGAAAGAGCCCCAACTTTAAAAGAATGTAAGGATGCAAAGAAAGAGTGATGCTGAAGTTCCTTATCAGAAGCCACACATGCACCCACCCCCCACTAGGAAAAAACCTCTAATTTAAACATACTCATAAAGTGCTGAAGAATTTTCATATTGAAAGTAATTTATAAACATTCTAAAGCCTTCAAACTTTAAGAAAAGTATTTAATAGTTGGATTTAAAAAAAAAAAGTTGCTGGTTACCTCTAGCTAGGTCACGTTTCTACTCAGTGGTGGAAATCTTTGTTGATTCCTTAAAATGCTTGAAAATGGTCCCAGTCTCTTTTGACATGTATATTTGGAAACACTTTGCAACTAAGTGCAAGGCACCTAATGTGATAAATTCCTAATATCATTTCTATGTAAATAGCAAGATGTTTTATGTACCAATATGAAATCTAATAACCTTATAATAACGGGTTACTAAAACAAGAAGCCATCTGCAGTAGAGATATTGATATTAATTGGAGATTTAATTAACTATCTGGCACTGCTTAAACAACTCTGTCACCCAACTCAGAAAGATAAGAGTCACCACTCCAACAATTATTAAGAAGATAGGACAATGAATTCTTTAATGACTATTCAAGTTTAATGACGCTCTAAGAATTCATTACATTTAAAAAGACTTAGTTTGAAAACAGAAAAATGTTCATATCTGACATGAAGGTGTTTGGACATCTTTGAAAAAAAACTTCAGCTTCTATTAAACACTGCTGGAACTCAGAATATCTCAGAAAATGGACTACATAAAAGAGTTAAAATTCTAACTTTAAAGATGTTCTGAGAATTTCCCACCACAAAGAACAGCAGCAATCAGAGATATATTGAATATGCATTAAACAGACTACATATTAATGAGATGAACACATCACTAAGACCAACCAACAAAGACATTGAGGTGATGAAAAGATGACAGCAGCTACATTTTTTAATCTAGCCACACTCCAGGAAAGGTGTTTTCCTCTTTCCATTACATTATAGAGAATGGTATAAAGTCTCTAGATTATGAAGCAAACTCTCTCTGCTCACATTTCTCATCTCCTTGCAAAATCCTCATCACAGCTTCTCACATCTGCTCAGCAGGCTCTACAAGCAAGACTGCTAAGCAGAAAACAGCTTCAGAGTAGCATGACTTTTTAAATTCGTCCCACAAACTATTCAAAGACCAATTCAAATTTATTTCTAATTCTAAATTCTAATTCTAAATTAATTTGTCACAGCTCAGTTGTACCTCCAGTCTCTCTATTTGCATGCCTTCCAGTTGTCAGGCCTCTACCTGCACTTCTCCCAGACTGGAACTCTGCAGATCATCCTGTGTGTTAGAATAGGCTAGAATACCTCCTACTCCCACCATCCTGCCAGGAAAGCAGTGTCTTAGTCCCCTTTGCAGCCCCTCATGAATGCATCCTTCAGGTGATAGGTTTAACTACCTTCATTTGTCTTTGTGGAACCCTATGCCATGGTTCTACCACTCAGGATCCTGGGGTGGCAGCATCCCTGCTTCCAATCATGTTAATATGATCGACCCAGCTGTATTTGGCACCTGCCAAAAACTTCCTTTCAGGAGCCATTGACCAGCCATTGACTTATATGACTCAAAACAGCTCCTTCCAAACAATCATATTGACTCTTTAGCCAAAGGTACATAGCGAGCAGAGAAAATGATTAAAACAACAAACAGTGTGCACACTTGGGTCTTGTTTAAAACTTGTCACTTCTCTGAAGACTCAGGCAAACCTAGCTGTGTCACACATCCTGCAGTGCCTGTTTCAGTCCCAATCTCCAGGCTGCATTTTCTGCCTTTCTGACAGTGCTTCACCTCAAACTGCTGGCAACTCCTCCCCTTCCATTCTGAGGGGGTTCTTTTAAATATGTATGGTTCTTTTGATCTCTAGGCTCTGGCCTTGGCAAAACACTGTGTAACTTTTAGCTAGCACCTTGAAAGAACATCTTTCTAATTAACATCTTCCCAGACATTGCTCCCTTTTAAGTTGTTTATCCAGATATGTCTTATTGTTTTGTTTCCTGCTTATTCTTCCTAACAGCCCTTTCAACTCTGTAGTCAGACAGAATAATAACAAGCAGGTATACTGAGGTATATCTCATAGCCAAAAAGTTCCAACAGAACTTCTCACCAACAGAAGTTGGTTCAGTAAAAGATATTACCTCACCCACCTTGTCTATCTACTATCCTGGGAATGACACAGCTACAACACTGTATAAAGTTCCAAATAATTTCTGTGAATAACAAATAAATTTGAGAAAACTGTAAGATGCTCAGATGCAATTTGTGATGAGCAAAGAAGTGAAAATTGTTGAATAAATGATTCACCGAATTATTTGTCCATCTTTACTAATTGTTTACAAGAAATCCCTGCAGTCTCATATAATGGAGATTAGAAGGTGGTAAGCAGGCAAGAGGAAAATTTGACAAGCACAATAATACCATAATTACTTTGAGAGATTAGCATGTGTTCAACTGCTATTACAGGGATGGCCCAACTGGCTCATGAGCTGCATGTGGCTCTTTTACAATTAAAGTACGGCTCGCGGAGCCCCCTACCTCCCACTCCCATTCTCCACCTACCAGACGGAGGAGGGGAAAGGGGGTGCTTGGAGCTTCTGCCCTGCTGCAGGGTGGTGGGGCGAGAGGATTCTGCCCAGTGGGGAGAGGGATCTCAGAGGGTCAGTAAGTTTGGACAGCCCTATCTATTGTAAAGGTTCAGTTTCTTGTATATACCTGTATCACATGGTGTAAAAGTTTTTCACTGCTCCTCTGAATGAATTACTGTCCTTTGCTCTTGAATAACCTCATCTGCCATCACAAAATAACCTTATATCAAACATCTCCCTTGTTGTTGCATATTTAAGTAAGGCTAGACTTTTGATGACTTTGGTACTTAATCAAACTTGTCACACAATTTACATTTACTAACTTTGTCTATGAGACTATAGTCTGACTCAGTACCGATAGTAGCTGAGCTGAATTTGGATTTTTGCTACAGAATCATGACATAGGTAGCTTTTTTCCCTAATACCACCGTGCAGTATTACTTAATCTTGTTCTCTTTGATAAAATATGTTAAAAAGTACACTTTTTTGTCCCTAAGTGCTATTTCTGCACCATGAGACTGCATCACCTTGACTGCTCCATTCCACATAGAAAGCTTCCATATTGCTCAGAGATATAAGGAATAATTAGACAGGAGAAAAATTAAAAATATTTCAACAGGGTAATGTGACAACTCCCACCCCTTAAAATCTAGTTATTATCAGAAGAATACTATATATAAATGGTCCCTTTTAGTCAACAAGTGTATTGTGAGTATGATCTGATTATTTTAGTGACAAAAATAAATGTTTTCTACTTTTCAGTGCCACTAGCATTGCAGAACTCTGGGACACTGAACTGGTTTTAACTGTATCAGCAAGGTTGTTAAAGTAAGAGATTATAGCAATCAGTTACATTTCACTGTACTATGTAACTACTTAGAGTAACAGATTGATGTAGATGATTACTTTTAGAAAATGTAATTTGAATGAGTAATCTGATTTTTTTTAATGGTAAACAGTAAATTAGGTTGTTTTTTACATTGGCATATTACCTTTACCAACCCCATCCTCTCCACTGACAATACTAAGAAGCCATTGTCCAGATCTTCCTGAATAAAGACTATCATCTCAATGTTAACAGCATACTATCAAAATAGAGGGAGTTGGTTGTTCTTTCTCTGCAAAGAGGAAGAATAGACTTTGGAAGCAGACGGCAGCAGAGGGAAATGATAGAGCTACTAGAAGTTTCACAACCACTGCCTTTCTCTGCGTGGCCTGTTCTGAAGAGGGAGCGGTCTACTCTTGTCATTGTGCTTGAGAAAAAGACTCCAGTTCCCAATGGGATTCAGAGACCTTCCCTGCTAGTAGTCTGTGCTGCACATTTATTGAGTAAAATCATGGCCCCACTAAAGTCAATGGGAATTTTGCCATTGAGGTCAGGATTTCATCCACTGTGTCTCACTGTTAGTGTCCTTTTTCCTTCATTGGCCCTTTCACCAGAGATATTTTTCTTACCTTTAAAAATATTTTGAAGGGGCAGGCACTGACAGCTACAATTTGCCTATCCCAGAGGCAGAGCGAAGACTGGGAAATTTTGGACACAGGTCTGAAGCTTTAGTATCAAACCTTTTTTCCAATTCCATTACTACTATTGCCTGCCACTTTCCTGAAAAATCTGGACTGGTGAATCTGCGAATGAAGAAACTAAGCTTATTCTGCCTTTTGCTCTTCTGGTATTACATAATGTAGTTGCATTTTCAATATTTCAGAAAAAAATCTGAAACCTGAATCAGTAAGTGTTACATTTGTCACCCACTCTCCAGAATTTTTGTCACTTCATGCAAGATTCAGAAGGAACCTGAAAAAAAATAATCTTGTTTAAATTATGTGATATTTGATGCTAAATGCTTTCAAATTGTTGCAGTATCAGCCATAGTAATACTTTAATATTTGATTAGCTAAATTAAGTAAATTAGGAATGCAATTAAAATGCTATTCTCAGCCTCAGAAATTACTGAAAATTAGAAGAGCAATGTATCAATTCATGGATATTACAGGAAGCATTGCAAAAATAACATTACCACCACCCACTGAAATAATAAGTCAGCTGATTTCAAATGGCACTAATCTTTGGTAACTAGAGACTATGTCTTGGAATCTGATCTGTTAATAGTGTTCTTACTTTGGAAATGTATAGGAGAATGCTAAATCTGTTTAACCCATAATTCCAAAACTAAAATAAGAATGCTGTTAAATGAGCTGAAACCTTATGCTGTACTTATTCTGTTTTTACTGTACTGTGATCCCCTTTTCCATCCTACCCCTCCAATCTAGCCAAGAACCCCATCCAACAGTATGGGAAGTGCAATCTTCTGACACCTGTCCATGACTCTACAGTGGGTCATGATCCCCAGGTAATCCTTGATATACAATATTAATTTCTAGTTCCCAGTTATCCAATTACTCTCTAGTCTAGTTTAAAATTTATACTCAGTTGATATGAAAGCCAATTACTGGAGGGTGCTGTACTGCTTCTTTCAGTTTGATTTCCAAGTCCATTCAATTTTGCTGGTTATTAGGTGGAGTTATAAAATTCATGACAAATAAATTCTAACAGTTAGTGCAGCCACAAGACATCTAAGTACAAGTAATTCTTTTGCTCCCCTGCTAATTGGCCTGAAGAAATTATTCAGAAAACCAAGAATTAGCAGTGTTCCACCCAGCATGCACTTATAAAATTGCACATTACCTGCAAATACATGTGAAAAAGTTATTTTCCCAAGTGTAGGGGTGCACTGTTTGTAATGCCTTTAAATGATATAATGGAGACCAAATGTTTCTTTTAGATTAGCAAATTTTTTTGCTTGTTATTTGGCAGAACACCAGGGTACCTTTTCTAGCCTGTATAGCGTATTGCCTCTATACAATGTGATGTATCATTACTATAAGAATATATGAATCACAAGGAAAATAATCCAAATAATGTTCACACCATAAGAACTATTGTAGTATGACAAACAGCAATATGAAATTAGCGTGTGAGCTCCAGCCATTTGATCTAGACTCACTTTTGCATCATACAGTCCTCAACAATATTTTAAAAAATGCAAACTTTTCTCTCTTACACTATCCTAAAACTACCAAAATGCTTACAATTGTATATTTATTTAGGCAATGACTTAAATGAAGCTAAGCGAAAACTTTCATTAGGTAAGTAAGTGTGGAGGACAGACTTATGATAACCCCAGGCAAGATTCAGCATGATAAAAGTTCACAAATTATCAAGGAAGGGTGTCAGGAAGAAAGAAAAAAGCACACAAATGAGAGTACAATTTTCCATTGCAGAGGGAAAGGAGTTTCTTTTCACCTATTGCCTCCTTACAAAGGTAGCCAGTAAAAACAGTCTTACAAGCGTCCAAGTCGATTAAAAATAGTAAGATGTAGCACAATATTTAGCATTTATATAGTGCTTTGCATGTTCATAGTGACTAATAAAGCTGCATTACACACCCATGAGGAAAGTAAATAGTATTATCCCCATTTTACAAATAAGGGAAATTTGGACACAGTGTGACTTGTCCAAGATCACACAGCAATTCAGTAACAGAGCTGGGTCTAAGGCTCAGGGGCAAAGAATTCTCTGTTCCAAGCTCATGGAAAAAAGACTTGAAGGTGGATCTGAAAGAAGATTGCGAAGGCAGTTGTGACGCTGGCAGACCAGGTGCCAGCTCACGTCAAGGCCCCTGGGCCTCACTGAACACTGACAAATACATAGCTGGAAACCAGTCTGGCTCACCTGTGTGTTAGTGTTGTTAAAATAGAGATTAGAGTTACAAGAATGTGTTTAGACTTTATGAAATGCTTGTTAGATGCTGTATGTATTCTTAAATGTAATAGTTATAGCCCATGTTATAAGGTAGTGTTCAAGTATATGCTCTGTAACTATAAAAGCTTTTGGTAAAACAATAAAACCCCACAGTCAGGAGATAAGCATCACTAAAGGTGATATGCTAGTTTACCACAAGAGGTGTCATCTTCTCAATAAAAGAAAGCCTTCAGACACAAGATAAGTCAGAGAATTTGTTGATTGCTTTCCCCACGCCCATTAAGAGGGGAGGTGCACAAACCCTCATCCCATCACAGCTTGCATGCTGAGAGAAAGGCATAAAAATCCCTGTCAAAGAGAAATTGAATCATAATGCTGTTTGGAATTTGGACAGGGCAATATTTCTAAGCATAAGCAAAGGATCCCCAAGCTGCTTGGCTTGGCTTAGCCCTAAAGGATATAAAGAGTTACATATTATAGTGGCTACTATTACCTTTTGGAACCTCAGATTAATTCTCATTTCTGTGTGTCTACCAGCTTTAAGTTGTAAGTAAGTCATTTCTTTTTCTTGTTAATAAATCTTTAGATAGTTTATTATAGGATTGGCTATAAGCATTGTTTTTGGTTTGAGATCTGAGGTACAACTGACCTGGGATAAGTGACTCGTCCTCTGGGATGAACTAGCCTGAATATTATTATGATTTTTTGCTATAAAGGACCATCTATCACAAAGGCAACCTTACGTGGGTGGCAAGGTAGACCAGAGTGCCCCAGGGAACTGTATGACTCCATGTTATAGTGCTTTAGGAGTTCACACTTGTTACTTCATTGGTGAAATCTCATTACAGAACATACCACCAGTTTGGGGTTTGTGCCCTGTTCCTTGACAGTCTGCCCTGATGTTGGCATTCATGCTCATGAGCTACTCGAAATAGCTTGACAGGGATAGTCAGGTTAGTTTCTTGGATTAAGTGATGTGGAGAGGGGAAGGGGGGAAAGTAGAGGTAGAAGGGAACTAGATTGTAAACATCCTTGGTGAACCAACCCTTTTCTCTAGTGATTTAAAGCCATATTCCGCCTGTACAAGACCTATAAGGGCAAATCCATTTTTTAATATTTCTAGAAAATGGAAAGCCTATGCTATATTTTTGGGATACAAGAACCTCTCTTTTCCCCCAAGCTAAGCTGGCAAAGTAGGTGATCTATCTGGTATAGTAGCAGTTTTTACATTAGAATTTCTTTCTTCTTGACGCGTGCTTCTTTTTCACAGTTTCTCTCTGTTTTCCATTCTTCCCAATCTCTGCTCCATTTATGCCCTCTGTGCCTCAGACTTGCTTTTGGTTTGTTTGGGGTTTTTTTTGTTTTTTTTAATGGATTTTACCCTCTGTCCCCTCTCTGTTCCTTTTCTTGGTTTCTCATTAGAGGAATTGAAACATTAGAGTTGAACTTTTAACCACTGATGTTCAAAATGGATTCAAAATGAGGCCAAAAGGAGATCACCCATTCCTCATCTATACACATTTAGACATAACTTTTTCTTCTGGTTTCTCAAAAATGTAAATGTTTCAGTTGTCATATTTAGAATACTTCATCATAAACGTGACCTACAAAGGAAAAACCTTGGGCTTTGTCTCTTATTTTTTATAAAGTATACAAAAGGCATGAAACATTTTGTTTTGCTTTAAATTCTGCTTGCTATTTTACTTTAGAAATAACAGGAATACAAAGTCTGGTCTTGTTTTTCTAGAGATTTCCTTGGAGAATCCAGAGGAGTAGTTTGGGATCTTTCAAGCTGCTTATTGATGAGTCAGAAACGCTGAAGCTTTAACATTTTTTGCAGGGCTTTGTAGTTAAATTGGTGTTAAGTTAAACAAACAAAAACAGTTTTAAACAGTCTAAATTAATACCATCTCCACTTTCAATTAATCAGGTTTCACTTTCTTGGTACTGTACCTGCGATATTCTAATGCTATTTGTTCTCCAGTTGTACACAGAGCATCTCAGAAAAAAGACAGACATTAGTACATTACCTGAATTTCTATTGTAAAAACCAAGCAGAAACAGACACACCTCATTTATGCATGAGTATACCATTAAGAAATAGAAAGCAAAACAGGGCACAAACCCTCTCCCTCTCCTTCCCCCCTCCCCCTTCTCTCCCCGGTCAGTGTGCAAACTGTCTTTAAAGAACCAACTAAGCAGAAAGCTTTCCTCCAATTACATTATTTTAATTGTAGCTTCCCTCTGGCATTCTAACAGGGGCTGTTTCAGCGATCAATCAACTCACAAGCATCTGCATCCTCATCTAGTGCACTAGACTGCCAATGTGCTGATCCAGGATTACATTACTGTTACCATCACTTTTAGGTGCCAAAAACAACCAAGTCTCTAGGCAACTGCACTTTAAAAAAATTTTAAAAATCTTTTCCTTTTGTCAGCATCAGAAAATGGTGAAATCCCACTTTTATCTCTTGTGAGAGATTTTGACAGCCTTTGCCATGATTTCCCCTCATTTTGCTCTTTTTCCCATCTACTTAAGCTGTTTTTATTGAAATCTGCACAAGTAGACGACATTATAACACAGCCATATTGGAAATGATACCCCAAGGATCAGCTCACATTTACCTTATTTGCATGTGACAAAACACCCAAGAATGTTTAGTCATCATTCAACAAGCTGAATATTGCAGTTGCTGTTCATTCAAAGAGCTGTTGGCATCTATAGCTGTAATACTGAATTTGAAAAGTATTGTTGTAGTGTATAAGGGACTTTCTTTTTTCCTTTAGCTAGTTTATCATTGAAAAATATAGAACTTAGCTGGTTTCCAGCAATTATGCGTTAATACATGAACCCCAAATTATCTTTTCATATTATGTCATTCCTAGAGCTGGATGAACTTTTTCAGACAAAGCATTTTTTCGATGAAAAATGCAGATTCAGGTCAACCAAATCATTTCATGAATTTGTGTCAAATTCACCAAATTGTTTTTGGTTGGAAAAAAATCTGAAAAATTCTCAATCTATTGTTTTGTTATTTTTGAAACTAAATTTTTCAATTCAAAATGACCTTTCACGCTGAAAAATTTTCATTTCAGCCAAAAACATTTTCCCCCCTATTTTTTGG
This sequence comes from Emydura macquarii macquarii, assembly GCF_026122565.2. Taxonomy (NCBI): domain Eukaryota; kingdom Metazoa; phylum Chordata; order Testudines; family Chelidae; genus Emydura; species Emydura macquarii. The sequence continues at coordinate 77,590,869 of NW_027131390.1, forward strand.
TCACTGAACTGAAAAGCCTACACCAATGCTGGCTGATGGGCTATCCTCTCCAGTCATCATAATCAGAGAGGGTGACAGCAGCTGAAAGTGACTAATTTTTGTGCCCACCAGAGTTAGTGAATTTCCAGAGCTGCAAATTAACATTGATTAGTAATATAGAACAACATGTAACAACTTTACCTTTTGTCTCATTGAAGGAAAGGTGTATGCATGAGTATAGCAGAGTCATTTTGTAAGAAATTATTTTTTCTGTGGCTCTGGGTTATCATCAGTACAAACTCCTGAGATCTGATTGAGGATTACCTAGCAGACTGAACACAGGAAGGGGAAAACAAGGCTACATTTAGAAAGCACCATTTCAAAGTAAGAGTTTCTCCATCTGCTGTCCTAGAGTCTAGGATCCAGACCATTACCAGATGACAGCTCAACAAAATACAGAGGAATGAGAGGACTATTGCACAAAGGAAGATTTAAGGTACTATGGCTTGAAAGACTCACCAGCCAAACACCATATTCCTCAAAGCCCACTTGAACATTGCGCTTGAAGGCAGTGAAAGATGCTACTTTTATGGAACCCCTCAGTAAGCTAGAAAGTCAGTGCAGAAGAGATCAACTTGTTTAGCTGATACCCCTCCTATGGCACAGCACTAACTAAAGACAGATCTATGACAGTGCATGCCAATAAATTACATTTTTTTCTAGACGCTAATTGGGAAAGTAGCACTCTGACATGACAAATTTTTAGTGTGCCTCACTCATGACCCAGATCAAGAATCTAAGCAGTTCCACTTGCTAGTTGAAGCAAGGACCCTGGGATCATAGGTCATAACACAGAGGGTGCTAAACTCATCACAGAATCACTCTTCTTCCATTTTTAGAAAACTGATAGCATTGTTTTCCATTTCACTGCAGTGTTCTCATCACTCCACAAAAGTAATTCCGTGATTCAGGAAGTTCATTACCAAATTATCTTATCACTTTATTTATTATGTATCTTGAACTGACCCGTTGATTTGTCTACAGTGTATTCATATTTTCCAAGTATTCTCTAACCTGCTTTTTTTTCAACAGCTATTTTTATAAGTCTTCATTGCATTCTAATCTTCATTTCTGTTAAAGCCAGATTTTAAAAAATTGGTTTATTCAGTATGGCAGCCTCCTTATTAATTAGCAGGACTCTCTTTTTTGTTTGTTTGTTTGTTTTTTTGCCTAATACATTTGTAAAAGGACTTATCCAAATACCATATCAGTAGACACTTCTGTAATATGTCAACTCTCTACAGCTCCTCTGTCTGTTCATTACTCTTTCATCTTTTGAGACTCCTCTATGCAGTGGCCAGTCGAAATGAGGCAGTCTTCTACTAAAAATTAAAGAGACATGGTGTGAATCTGGAGAATATATAATGACTTCAAGTTAGTTGGCTTTAGTTAGAGAGAGATTTGCATGCTCTATATCTATATCTGCTTGTCAGTCTCCTTGGCTAATGGCTGCAATGATGGATAGGAAGAGCTGCAACCTGAATATTTCACTGTAAACATACTGATTTTAAATCCAGTATCAGACACTGGGCTGGAACAGACTGGAATTGTTAGAAATGGGCCTTTTAAACTGAGAATTATGTAGATGATGTATGGGACTTTAGACAATAAAGATAGTAACAGAAATACTGTCACACACCCTAAAATCCATAACTGACTTAACGCTGCTTAAGTACCTTGGAGAGTTAGGACTGGAAATCTCTTACATCATTGGTCTCCATGTGATAATTTGGAGACAGGGCTTTGTGACAGTACATGTGGGCCTGGGAACACAGCAGCAGTATGGAATTCAAGGACTGCAGTTGAAAGGAACAATTGCAAAAGTATTGTAAAATACTAACAAATGAAACACCCTTGTGTATATTTGAGAGCACTGGGTTTTCTGGATTCCTTTCCCCCCCCCCCTTTTTTTTCCTTTGCTGGCCTCCTCCACCCCACAATTGCTAAATAAACTTGATTAATCTTCTTCTTTAATCTACTTGATTAATAATCTTCTTTAATCTACAGTTTAAAGAAATATATGAAAAAGAAGAAAAATCCTCTCACCAAATTTCGAGGAATACAGTTTCTCTTTGTCCTCTCCCCGCATTTGTTTTGCTACAGTTTTCCAGCAGCAAAGAAGTTCTTACTTTTCCTAGTGGTCTGTTTCCCTGTGGAGGACTTTGCTGGTTCAGGCAATCTGGTAGGCTAGCTTGTTGAGCTATCTCTACAGTATGAGTTTTACACCTGGGTGCTCATCAATCATCCTAAGAACCATTCTGCACTAGCTGTGTCATAGGAATGTGAATTAAAATTGCCTCTGCAATGCTAGAACACAGGGGAAAATCCCCAGGGGCTGCAAGGAAAATGCCAGCCGGCCACTAAAAGGTCTGTAGGCCAGATTTTAAGTATTGTCCTGTAAAGGGAAAGTCAATATGGGGCTGACTTCTTAATTGAAAAATAAAATTAATTTATAAAATTAATAACAAGCAACTCACATAAATTATAATAAGATACTCTACATAATTTATTTACAGTGGTACTAAAAGTTGAAATTTAAGCTTTCCCTTTTAAAATTGTCCATTATTAACTATTTTGAGGCTGTGCTTATAAACCTAATATGTGCATCCCATAAGGACTGAAAATTTCCCGATATTGTGGATAAATAATTAAAAATAAAATAAACTGTCAAGAAATTTCTCTCTCTCTTTGGGGTAAAAAAAGACAATTACAATTATATTAATTTGGCAAGGTATGTGTGCCAGTGGTATAGAAACTACTATAATTATTGCTGGAAGAAGTCCCATTGTATCAAAACGCCATGTAAATGTTCTGAGTGCAAATTAGAATTTCATCATCATAAACTCATTTACTCAGTAACCTTTATCAAAATCTTTAATTTTGTGTTCTTGAAAACTTTTTTGGTGCTGGAGAATGCCTTTCTTAGCTGATGCTTTGAACATAACAAATTAATTAAACCCATCAACTGGAAGAAGGCCATTGTCAATAGTAAAAGTTTAGCATTTACTGTGGTTTAACATGGGCTACAATTTGCATTAAGGCGTCGACTAGATATTAATACAGTAATATAAAATCTGAAGTCTTACTGTTTTATGTGGTCAATTACTTGTATTAGTAAGTTTACAGAACCCACAATGCAGTTTTTTAAAATAAAATATATCAGCTATGGTTAAATCGCAAGGATCAGCTTAAACTGTTTCATTTATAATATAGTAGCCTTTAAATAGAGGCAAAGAGAGGGTGCTTAAGAGATTTAAGTTGAATATTATTTAAAATATATTATTCAATCAGAACAATTATCTTCTTTCACTGAGATCTGAGTTAAAACTTCCAGTTCTGACTTAATTAAGTGGTATTTCATGGCATGAAAAAGAAACTATATTTGTAAATTCACTGCTCATATTAGAAATCTCAGTAGTTCTCATTAACTGAAAATTACAGTAGTGCAGTCATAAACACTTTCCTCATCCACAGATGAAATAAGGTCTTTGTGAAGTTGTGAACTACCCATTTCAAGATTTCTGCAATTCTGCCTAAAACAAAAAAGGGCTCAGTTGTTATGCCCTTACTCACCCTGGTGAATACTTACTAACACAAGTAGTGCCATGGAAGAAACTGGAACTACTCATGTGAATAGGTGGTCATGTGAATAGGTGAGTGAATAGGTGAGTGGAACTACTCATGTGAATAGGTGAGTGAGAATTGCACCCCTGGCTCCAAACACCTTACTGATAAAAGCTGTGCATAGGTTTTGGAAGGCAGAATTTGTCCATTGACACATGGTATTTCTCACATAATGTTGTATCGAAAGCTGACAAAAGAAGTTGCGTGTACACAGAGGATGCAGCAGAATCCTAATTGGCACACCCAATCGGAAACACAGACACACCGATTAGCAATTACCTCAATTATCAAAAGCTCATAGGAAATACACTGAGCTGGTGTGGAACTGGGCTTGTTTCCTGAATTACTGACCTCCTGCCACCCTCACCCGCACCCCCCATTTCACCCAATAACAAATTTAACGAAAACAAAATACCCCACTCCACCTTCTGTATCAAGGTGCAAATGTTCCCCACATTAACCTGCAGGCACAGGCAGACCTAAATACAGCAGACTCAGGTACTGCTGCAATGGGGGTGGGGCTTGATACTCTGGTCCCCAGAAAGAGGGTAGGAGCAAAGGCCAATTGGTCCAAGACTAAGATCATTCACTGGGAATGTTCCCTGCATAGTTACTGCTGAGGCTCATGCTGTGTGATCTGACACTACACTGTCAGTTAGTTCAAGTTAAAATAAAATGATCAATGGATTTGAGTTGTCTTTATAGCCAATTTTCATTGAGCAACATTCCCTCTCCTGTCAGCAAAAACTGATTTCAAAAGATGTCATACCCACAATAGATGTTTTCTCAAATTCCAGAGATAGCAAACAATTCAGAGTCCATCATCTTACCCCTAAATAACTGACTAGTTGTTGTATCTCAGACTACCACCCATTGCAAAGAAATGTTCAGCTCCATCCTGAATTGATGTGCATTATTTCTACTGCTGAGTTTGGCGGCTTGTTTCACCTTCCGAGTAGTTTTTGTATAAATGAAATTCCACCAAGATGTATCAAACTCTAGTCTCTACCTCAGCATCTGTACTTTATTCATTCTCTTTGTCATGCTGTCTGGAGTGGCTCGCAATCAAGACAGCCAACCACAGGGCAGGCTGTCATAAGCATGCCACACACCCCAAACTGGTGGTATGTTCTCTAATTAGATTTCACCAACCCAGTAACAAATGTGAACTTCTGGATCACTGTAAAAATCTTACCATGGAGTCACAGACAGTTCGCTTGGGCACTCCAGTCAATTTTGCCACTGGCAAGCTGGACTTCCTGATAAATGGTCACTTACACAAAAAATTCAGGTTGCTCCCAGTCACTTTGTACCTTAGACCTCACAACAAAGAGAACGCTGGTAGCCAATCCTATATTAAACTAATAAAGGATGTATTAACAAGGACAAATAAATCAGAGGGTTATTTACAAGTTAAAGCAGGTACCATATATACACAAATGAGTTCAATCTATGATACCAAAAGATGACAGAAGTGTAGTAATATGTTAGTACTGAATGTCTTTTTAGGACTAAGCCAGGGTGACCATGGGGATCTCTGCTTTTTTGTTTCTCAGTTCCAGCCCTTTTAAGAATCGAAACAGTGAAGAGATGTCAGCTATCTTTTTTTCCCTCTTCCAGAATTCAAGCTAATGGGATGTGCTTTCTTGCACAGAGTACCTTCATGGGTGTAAGAAGGCCATTAAACTAGCCTTTGTATTGTGATGTTCCGCAATGGCCCATTTAGTCTTGATAGCTCTTCTGGATGGGCGGGGGAACCTGTTTTTCCTGCAAAACTTATGTACCGTGTTATCTTGTAGCACGGGATACAGACATTACAAGTAAGATTAATGCATGCAACAACTTAGAAGCATTTTATCCAGTCTAAACACTAAACACATTCTTACAGGTTCAACACCCATCTTGAACAATTTTAATATACAGGTGAGCTGGTCTGTTTTTGAGCTATGAATTTGTCAGTGTTCAGCTGATGCCTACAGCCTTGGCAAGAGCTGGTATTTGGTTTACCAATGTCACACTATTAAATCTGTGATTTTTCTCAAACAGCATCAGCCCATTCATAGCCATTTCATTCCTTTATTTATTTAGGATCCTCCTCAATCTGCTTTTCTAAGGCCTTTTCTACACTAGAAATTTTTGTCGACGGTAGTTTTTTCTGTGATAAAAAGAGCTATAATTACAGCACTCGTGCCTGTCCACACAGCTTTCATTTTGTCACAAAAACGCTTCCACACTTGCTGCTGTAATATCGACAGTGAGAGCAGTGCATTGTGGGTGACTATCCCACCGTGCAACTTGGCAGCTTTTGCCACTAGGAATTCTGGGATGGGGGAGAGGAGTGCGGAACAGCATGGGTGCTGGCTCAATGTCCCATGGTGCATTGTGTTTCCATGCCATCATTCATTGCGTTGCTGGCAGTAATTTGTGCCATTTTTTCAATGGCTCCCTGCCGTTTACTGCGTGCCTGCTGTCTCTATCTGAAAAGATGGATCCTGTACTACTCTCCACTGTTGCTTTTAGCATTCTGAACATATCGTGGCTGGTCATGCAGTACATCATAAGCTCTGAATCGGAACAGGAATCCGAGGAGCCTGGCCTGCTGAGTGACATGCATACAAACAGCACCACAGTACTGTTATCATTCACAGAGCATCTACACACTATGAACCGCCGCTTCTGGGCACGAGACACGCACTGAATGGTGGGATCACATCGTTCTGCAGGTCTGGGATGACAAGCAGTGGCTACAGAACTTTCGAATGCGCAAAGCCATCTTCATGGAGCTCTGTGCATAGCTGGTCCCTGCTCTGCAGTGCAAGGACACCAGAATGAGAGCTGCCTTCTTAGTAGAGAACCGAGTGGCAATCATTGTGTGGAAGCTAGCAACTCCAGACTGCTACTGGTCAGTTGCTAATCAGTTTGGAGTTGGCAAATCCACCACTGGAGTTGTGTTAACCCAAGTGTGCAGGGCCATTAATCGCATTCTGCTGCGAAGGACTGTGACTCTGGGCAATGTGCATGAAATAGCGGATGGATTCGCAGCAATGGGATTCCCTAACTGTGACGTGGCAATAGATGGCACACATATCCCAATTTTGGCACCGGACCATCTTGTGAGGGAACACATCAATAGGAAGGGTACTTCTCTATGGTACTCCAGGCGCTTTTGGATCAACGTGGGCATTTCACTGACATCAAAGCGGGTTGGTCAGGAAAGGTGCATGATGCTCGTATCTTCAGGAACACGAGCCTGTACCAGAAGCTACAAGCAGGGACTTTTTTTTCAAGATGAAAAAATTCCAATAGGGGATGTTGAGATGCCCATAGTGATTCTGGGAGACTCACCTACCCACTAATGCCGTGGCTCATGAAGTCTTACACAGATAACCTGGACAGCAGCAAGGAGAGCTTCAATATCAGGCTGAGCAGGTGCTGAATGACTGTTGAATGTGCTTTTGGCAGGTTAAAGGTGCACTGGAGATGCCTTTACGGCAGACTGGACTTAAATGAGGACAATATTCCTGTGATTATAGCTGCCTGCTGTGTACTCCATAATTTATGTGAAGCTAAGTGCGAGAAGTTTACCCCTGGGTGGACCACAGAGGCGGATCGCCTTGCATCTGAATATGAGCAGCCAGCCAGGGGTAAAGAGGGACACAATGGAGGACTATACGCATAAGGGAGGCATTGAGGGCCCATTTTGACAATGAGAACCCATCAGGTGTTTTTTGAAACTGTGCTGTGACATTCTATGACCGCTATACAGCTGTACATGTGTGTCAGTGGTAGGTGCACTTATCATGCTCAACACATAAATAAAGAGTGCTTCTTGTTTTGAGAGCTTACTTTTATTATTAAACACAAAACAGCACACAACACAGACAAATCCTAGAGGGGAGAAAGTAGTGGGGGCTAGTGCCAGCTATGACAGCTGCGTGTATGTCCAGCTGTCATTCTCATAGCTGTCTGACGGGGTGGCGAGATGGTCCGTAACTTTGGTAGGAATGTGTAAGGGGAGTTGGTGGAGTGCAGGGGAAGAAGTTCTGTTGCGGCTGAAGCTGGGGGCTGAACTTGCATGAATTCTGTCTGCAATGACACTATTGTCTTTAGAAGCTCTGTCTGCTCCTCCCTGGCCCTGATCATGTGCTCGTGGTCAGCTAAAATTCTCTCCTAGTTTTCCTTTCATTCCTGTCTGTCCATCTTCTGAGATTGTGACATTGATAGTCTCCATGCCCTTTTCTCTCTTTTGGATGCCTCAGAGAACAGGAGTTCCTGGAACATCTCCTCCTTGCATCTCCGGGGTTGCTTCCTTATCAGTCGTAGGCGGTCTGCTGGCATAGAGGCCTTGGCTGAGAAGGTCACATCTGTGAAAGAACAACAAACAATGAACAAAACTGTTATTGTGACTGCCCCTACCAGTACACATGAATCACCGTGAAACACATCTCATTCTCACTGTCCCCCTACGCATAGTACAGCTCCTTGATCAGCCTGAGAATGGTGAGATGGTGGGAGGGCAAGGCCATACAAGTAGGTCTGGATTCTCGGTGTGTGCATAAATGCAGGTACATAGGGGGAAAAAAATTCAAATTGTGCCACTGTTCTCCACAAGCAGGGGCCATAGAAGCAGATCTCTCACTCCTTAGAGTCAGCTAGGATGCATCTCCTCCATGCAAGCAGCTTCAAACTGGGTCCCTATGTTGTACGACTGTGCGCTGCTTTGGTACCTACTCAAGTGATTGCCAATTGGCATGGGAAAGTGAACTACAATGGGGGCAAAAACATAGCTGCTCTGCACAGGAATCTGAGGCAGAGAATCAGAGAGTACCTCCAAGAAAGTTTCCTAGAGGTCACACTAGAGGATACCCACGAAATCATGCATTAACGTGCTTCTCAGCCGGACTGCCTAAATGCACAAGGGAACAGGAAAGCAGAAGCAAACATAGCTACTCCTGTGCTCTTCTATCCCTTCAAGTACCTGTATGTTTTAGCCAAGCTAAAGACCCCCATGTCTCCAGTACACAAGCAGCATCAGCTTCCAAACACTTACCAGAGCTCTCCTCTCCTACATCCTAAGTGCCAGAGCTGAAGGGCTGGGCTGGCTGTAGCCTCCTGGGGTCGAGAACAACTCCTGACTCCCAACCTCAGCAATCAAACTGTTCCCCCAGCTTCAGGTCATCCTCCAGCTCCACTTTCTCGTCAATGACCTCTTTGTCCAGGTTCAGTCCAGTATACGGTGCCCTAGGGCCGCACAGGTGTCTACAGGCATCTTGTGCGTGGATATGGGGTCACCGTTGAGGATAGATTCCAGCTCTTTGTAGAAGCAGCAGCTCATTGGCTCTGCACCATAGCGACGCTTTGCCTCCCTGACCTTGTGGTAGCTCTGCCACAGCTCCTTGATTTTAGCTCAGCACTGCAGCGTGTCCTGCTCATAGCCTTTCTCCATCATGGCATGAGAAATCTGGCCAGAGGTATCAACGTTCCTTCAGCTAGAGTGGAGCTGGGACTGCCCGGCAGACTCCCCCCAAATACCGATCAGGTTCAGCAGCTCCAGTGTGCTCCAAGCAGGAGAGCGTTTGCTGTGTGGAGCCGCTATGGTCAGCTGGGAAGATGAGCTGCAAGCTTTCCACGCCGATCAAGCAGGAAGTGGAATAAAAATTTCAAACTTACCGTGACCCTATACGGGGAGGAGCAGGTGGCTGCAGAGCAGCGGAGTGCAAACGGATGTCCAGAGTGGTCAGGATTGGCATTGTGGGACATTTGCAGAGGCCATTTACCGCGACAAAAACATACAGCAGTGTCTAAACTGACGATTTGTTGCTAAAAGTTTGTCGCAAAAAGCTCTACGCCTCTTGTCAAGTTTTATTTTATGATTTTATTTTGTTGACAAAACAGGGCAGTTTTGTCAACAAAAGGGTCATTGCAGTGTGTATACCAGGATTGTTTTGTCGACAAAAGGTGACTAGTGTAGACCAGGCCTAAGTTATATAGGCTGAGGACATAGGCCTCTGGTCATTACTTGGAAAAAATTCCTGATAACTTCAGGGAATCCTTAATAGCAATAAGCACTGCATAATAAGGCCTGAAGTCTGACTAATCATTAGTGCTTCTAAACACTAGATGCATTTTGGCTTGCCCTTAAATTCACTGCACATTTCCAGACTCACCAATCCTTCTGTGTTTACGTTAGAAACTTTATTCTTTCTATCTCTGCCTTTTCCTCTCTCAAATTACTGCCTACTTCCTTATTCCGTGTTAGTTTTTCTCCATCTTGTAGTATTTAATTCTATTACCACCCTTTGTTTTTTTGTTCTGAAGTCTAGAATGCATTCTTTGTCTAAGAGTAAAGTTTATCTGGAATCTAATGCTCTCCTGAAACTGACACATTGTCTATTGTTTCACCCAATTTGCCGATGCACTCAAAGAATTTAAGCAAATCTCTCATGCATGATATCTGTTTTATGAATCCAGGTTGAGCATTCCTACCTGAATTATGCATTTACAAATATTTCATTGTCATCTCATCCTTTATAAACTTTTCTAATTTCTTCCCTTTGATTGAAAGTCAGAACTTGGAGGGGGAGCACTACAAGGAAAGCCCAGGATGTTGAAGGAAATAGCACTGGTGACACCCTTCTCTCTGGCTCAGTTGTTAACTGATGTCTCACTATTGTGCAAGGGGCAGTGAGCTATCACAAGTGTATTCTTTCTGATGTAAAATTGAGGTCCTGACTACTTCTCATAACTATAAAGTTGCTATAGTCTTACAATGATCAGGTAATAAAAATCAATTTGTAATGCAAGTTCTACAGTCCTTAAATAGCTACTGAGAATCAAAAATATCACAAAAACTCTAGGCAGATGATTGTTTCCATGTAAAGCAAGATTAAAATCTATACATGTAGCAAGTTTGCTTAGTACAAATCAGTGGTTTATCCAGCTTGTACTGCAGCCAGTTCACATCCATCTAATACGGATGTCATTAAGAAAACAATTTTTCCTTACCTGTCAGTTGCTTTTCTCTGAGATACAGTGTCTGCTGATCCTTCACAGGTAGATTAGGTCCCCATTACAGAAGTGACTGGAAGCAGCAGAGCTGTCAGTCAGACAGGCATAATATAAGGGACCCTGCCCATCAACATCCTGTTTAATCCTGTATACTTCCTAAACCATGGTGCTAATAATGCAAGTTAAAACAACAACTAAATGTTTATATAAACTTCCTTAACAGGGCAGGAAGGCTAAACTGTTAATTCAGTAAGTATGATCCCTGATTACTCTTTTTAGCACACACTATGATTAAAAAGAACAAAGTAACAAATGGGGGGGGGGGAATTCTCTCTCTAGTACTGAATGGAAGACAAGGGAAGGACATAGCCAGCAATGAAATAAGAGGAGGGAGGATAGCTATAGAGAGGACATCACAGCATATGCACGTGCTGCATCCAAGGAAGTCTCTACATCCAACTTGCAGTCAAGGTCCCTGAATATTTCTTCAGCAAATGCTGAGGACTTCTTCTCATACAGGGTAGAAATCAAAGGGACAAGTGTTTGCATGCCTTTAGGAATTTAATCTTATAATTTATAACATTTATGCATATATTTTTATCCATGGACAATCTTTGCGTGCCTTGTGTCTTCTGTATCCTTGTCAGACAATAAATGACAAACAGAAAAGTAGACCTGCAGATACAGCTGATACCTTTAACAAGTTTTATAAAGTTTTTTGTATGTCTACTTTGCACCAAGCTTTCTCTTTCTCATGCCTGGGATGATAGCAAAGGAAGGAAGTAGTTTGTCCTAGTTGCCAGGGCTCTTCTGATTCTCACCTGGGGTTAACAGGTTGATTCTTTGAAGTTCTCTGCTGGGTCAGCCACGCTGACCTTTCTATGATATGAAGCTCCACACTATTCTCATGAGTACAGATGGGTTGAGTGGCTACTTTCTGAGCTGATTTGTTCTCAGCCTTAGCCAGTCTACATTGCAGTTCAAGGTTCCCTTTGTGACTTTCTTGAAGGGAAAGTACACAATTCACAACCCTTTCGCAACAGATTTGCCTCTTTCTGGTGGAGAAGTATCCCCTTGTTTGTGTACAAAATGGTTGTGACATATTTAGCAAATGCTGATTGTTCAAGGTGATGCCATGGATGTAAGAGACTTGGCTTCATTGATAGAGCATCATTCTCCTGGAGCTACATTCTCAATGGATCATCAATTCTAGATCATCAAATCAATAGATCATCAATCATTCCCTTGGAGCTACATTCATCAATAGATAATGGCCCTTATAGCAAATTGTTTCCTAGAAATGTTACCCAATCCCTGCAGATGGTATCCCATGTGGCAGCTAAATACTGTCAAAAGAATCCTGTCCTGCGACAGAGATCTGACGGCCAAAATATTGATTTATTTGTGGAACTGCTTACATAACTAACTATTTTCCAGCATTTCACAGAGAAATGGAGTGCTTACCTAAAAGACCAGACCCTTGAAATCACCTATGGGGGATGATTTCCTTTTTAAATAAAATATTTTAACAAAGTAGAAGCAGATTTTACTTCCGTAATGGACTAATCAGCCCTTCACATAACATCAGATTCATATTATATTAACCAAACATAGAGGTGACAATTTAGTCAGCTCAAAAGTGAGACAGCCCTGGAACAGACTGCAGAGAAGCAGTCATAATAATCAATTAAGGAGTTTTGTCAAAGGCTTTCATTAAGAACAATGATACTCAGACAAGTATGACTTCCTTTGGAAACAGGTCAGTGACTAGGCATCTTTATAAATGACACCATTCTCTCTGTGTGACGGGGGCGGGGAGGGATACTGGGAAGTGAAAATAAATGCTCCCCTCCTTCCCTCAGGTAAATAAGGAGATGCAGAAATGATGTTGTCTTATTACCATTAATGTGATATTTTGAAATTCTTTCTGATTAGTTTGTTCTGCATTTAACTTTAGTGAATAGGTAAATCATTTCTGAAAAATCAGCAAAGAACACTGTCCCCTGCTTTTAACATTTCATGTTCCCTCTTCTATTTCTGGAAAATGAATATCACGTTCCTAAAAGTTACTCCTTCCATTTATTTTATGTATAAGAAATAATTGCATTTAGCAAAATCAATCTCATATCTCTGCGTGATTTGCTTTCCACATTTATCAGCCCTACTGTCTTTCTCTGTCGCTTTCTTCTTTTATTTTTGGTAGCATACACTATTTAACTTTAAAAAATATTTTGCTCTTTAGTCCATGAGAACTGCATATCTGCATCCAAAGGAAGCATTTGGCTCTTATGCTTTCTTCCAAGTTCCCTTATGCATATTTTACACTTCCAGATCTTAGAAGTTTATCTCTTCATCATTGTCCTTCCCTGGTATGTTAAATAGCCAATGAAACTGGATTTTTTAAAATTCCAATCATATATAGTGGTGCTGACAGGCATGTACTTTTTCTTTAGAGCCTTATCCTATTAGAATTTATGTAATTCATATCATTTTATCTGTTGCATCACTCCTGGCATTTCCTAAAGAGCAAAATTTGAATAAATAAAATAAATATTGAATAAATTCCATCACCATAATCTTCTACATTTTTATGCAATAACTAACTAATACTAACATGTACTGCACAAATGTACCAAAGAAAGATAAAATATTTGTATTAAACAGTGGCTTGCAATAGTATATAACTTGCAATTATCAATCCTAAAAAGCAGTGTAAATACAAAAGTTTCTACCTTAATAGATAAGTAATGGTGAAATCCTGGCCCCACTGAAGTCAGTGGAAAAACTCCCATTAATTTCAGTGGGGCCAGAATTTCATTTTAGGTTTATTTTAAAAATAAAGAAATGCCAGTTTAATAGTTTAGTGATGATGCTGTATACTTCCATGCAGTGATCTGAGTTCAGTACAATGCAGTGTTACCAGAAAAAGAGAGAGTGTCATCATAAATCTATTAAGTCAATTGAAGAGACAGTGATTTTTCCAAGACAAACAAGATTTCTCTATCACTAGGAGATTTGAAAGTTAACTTAATATTCATGGAGATGAAGGACTAGTAGTACTGGCTTGAGATATCTGGCATTCTGTCCCATATCGCAAGGTCAAATTCTGACTTGCAACACCCATCCTTTAGATTTTTTTAAAAAAACTTTTACATCAGAAGCCTCACATAGTGCTGAGGAGGAAAAGTAGACAAGATCATCGTTATTATTATTATAAATTAGCTTAAGGACTTTACAAATATAGTTCACAGCAGTCTAACTGACTATCTGGCAAAGCATCTTTTCCCACATTATGCGTTGCCCTCTTCCTCAGCCCAACCATGAGCAAACATTCAGGACTTCCCAAGACCACAATACCCAATGTCAATGTCACTATGAATCCCTTGAAGGAATAACACAGCTTGAGAACTCTGAAAGAAATGGGAAACAATTTGCGGTAACCATAAGAAAAAGGAATTCTAGTTAAAGTTGGCTTTTAGAAAAATCTGATTGCTTTTTTTAATCTCCCGGAGGCATGTCAGCTACAGTGGTAGGAGTGGTATAAATGGAATAGCATTTCTAATGATTTATGATTAACCCAATTAAGAGCCTCAGAAAGATCAACAATACCTACAGTTACATAGCATTCTAAGAATATATCATTTAATGAGGCCCATAGAGTGGAGTTCAGTTATCTAAAGTAACCTAATTTCATTCATACCTACATTGGTACATGCATTCAAAATGAATTATATTGGGTCCATATTTATAATATTGACGTATTGTTTCTGAAACATTAAAAAGCAATACTTCATATACAATACTTTATTTTAAAAAAATTAAAACCTTGCCTAAGCCAGCTATAAAGAAATGCTGAAGGAGGGTCAATGTATGAGAATATATTGCTTTTATTTTCAAGCTACCACCACCTTCAATAAATTTTAACTGATTGTACCAGTTTTTAACAATATTGTACCAGTCAGTGTAAAAAATGAATAGTGAACCTGCCAGCAGAGTTGTTTCCCATTTTTTAACCAATGCTGACTTTTTGACATAACTCTAACGGCAGAGGTAAAAATAATATACTTCTCCAAATAACTGTCTTTATGCCAAATTTGTTCACTTCAAATGAGCCCAATATCATAAATGTTTTTTAAAATATTTTTTAAAAGATATTTGAATTAATTAATCCAAATCCCCAATGCTGTGAAGTTACTTTATCTTCGGAGAACACTGAAACATAACAGACAAAAAAAGCCATCTTTTCTATATAATGCAAGCACATTTTCCTCTACCATAGTGACAGTATACAACCTTATTTGGTAAGTGCACCAGTTCACCAGATTAAAACCTCTACTCTGTTAGCAAATGTCCACTATTTCCCATTAAACTGGGTGCGCTAATCCACAATGGAATTTGAATTCTCAGCCTGACAGGTGCATGGTAGTAATGTACTGAAGTTTGTATTAAAGTGGTGGGAAAGCCGACAACACAATACTAGTTACAAAAGCCTGATGTAATAGAACTCATCCCAGTAATTAAGGTTTGCTATTTAGTGACATGCTGCAATGCACACATCTCAAAAAGAACAATAAAATCGTGAGACACTCCCATCAAAACAGCACAGTAGAGTTGCATTAAGATGATACTTCATTGTATAAAGAGGTATTATAAGACATATGATGTGTGATAAACACCAGATAAATTACTTTGCTATTGCATAGCAAATTCAGCTTCTGTTGTGGAACCTGCGTAACCACACACAGCCATCTTTTGGTTCTTGCTTGCTGTCCAGGCCATGTTGACATGCATATCCAGAGCCTAAACAACGTGGCCAACATCTGCAAATTTGGGTGCCTGCCATCAGGCACTTAAGATTTGATCCAAAGTCCATTAAAGTCAATGGGAGTCTTCTTACTGGGTTCAATCAACTTTAGAACAGACCACTAATCAATACTGAATCGCTTCAAGAAGCAGCCTATTTTCAGAGGTGATCCTGTTGAAGTAATTGGGAGCTGTGGATGCTCAGTGCCTCTGCAAATCTTCCTTTGGTACCTAATTATGGATTTGCACAACTAACTTGAAGCACCCACATTTGAAATTATTGGCCTGTGAGTGTAACTCTTGTCATTGACAGGTTGTCATTTTCCTCCTCCCTGGTTCTATCACTATCTACCCCCAAAACAAAATGATTTTGTACAGTAAAGCACAACACTAAATTCAAGTAAGGTGACATTAGTTTCCACCTCTTGTGGCCCTGCAATATTGTGCATACTCATTTTTAAAAAGCCAGTCTCCATTTTGACCAGCAAGGCTTACACAATGCTTCCGAACTCTCAAACTCCAACATGCTCTCATCTTCTGCAAGTGGGCTATAGTTGGAACTGAAACATATGGTAGTGGAAAACTTTATCACGGGGGTGGCCCAGTTTGTTTTGCATGTGCTGGTTTTTGTCACAACCTTAATGTTCTTTTGAAGTAGCTTTTCTGTGTTAATATTAATATCCAGAAAGTGTTACTCTGCATGTAATAAAATTATAATGAAAAATTACAGGAATATTTTCCTAAATGTCTTGACACATACATTTTTAAACAATAACAGGGGACTTACAACTTTTTTGAACATTAAATTTGGGTCAAGTAAAAAAAAAAAACCCTTTCTTCTGTGTTCAAAAAATCTGCTTTATAATTCATTTTCTCATCCACCATTATGTCCCTCTCTAGGATGTAGAGGCAAAATGTATATATAATTTTGCAAACATGAGCAAATGCATAGTTAGCACTTTGCCTTCTTCATAACAAAGAAGGTTCAAAATCTGGTTCTGTAAGCATGCGAATCCTGGGAAAAATAGTATTTCCAAAATTATTCTCAACAGTTTCATCTCATAGCTATTCCGCACATTAGAATGTTTATATTTGGAGAATACCTATGAAAAAGCCATCTGGAACTTTGCAAATATTGCAGATACTCCAATTATAAACTTAACCCTATGTCTCAAACACTGTAAAGTTCTGTAAATCCTTAAAATCGCAAATGAACAGTGTTTCTATGCTTGAAAGCAGAGAACTAGTGGAAAATTACTATTTTAATATGCTATTGTGAGATTCTATATTTAATGTGTGTCTATTTTAGATAGTGTACAACTGACAATGTAGTTCTAGGGAGGTCACATGACCAGAGATGGTAGAAGGATGATATTTAAAACCAGAAGTTTACCACCAGGATTAATTTAATCCCTACCATGCCTTCCAAAATAATAAAGAAGGAACATCTAAGAAACCAGGGAAGCAATCCTAAAGGAAAAAACAAAGATGAAATTAGCCAGATCCAGATCTGCTGTAAAAACAAAGGTGAGCCAGATCCTCAGCTGGTGTAAATTGTCATTGGAGCTACATCCAGTCACCAGTTGAGAATCTGATGTGGTTGTGCTGAAGCTGTTACACAAAAATTCTTAAAGAAATGTAGAAAGGCTTGAGTTTCCTTACTGAGACTGTGATATGGAAGACATCTGAGAGAGAACTGCAGAGAAGAAGCACCAAATGTGGACACTGAAAAGAGAGAGAGAGCTAGTGCCACACTGTGATGGATTCTGATTGAAGAATGCAAGAGGTATCCTCCAGTGGCAAAAAGCACATGGCCAGAGGAAAGATGGCATGGTTGGGATACATATATCCTGCACTGTTTGACCCTTTTCCTTATACAAGTCAGACAGGTTAGCACAGACTGCTATAACTCACCCCAGGGGACCAGTGCTTCATACTGACCTCCAGGGCCCCCACACTGGGGGCGGGGGTACACTTTATCAGGCCCTGGGGGGCCGGGCCCAGGCTGCAGGAATTGTGGTATGTGTGTGGGAGGAGGCCTGTGTTACAAGTTTGTACTGTGCCTGAAAAAATTATGCTTGGGCCCTGCTGACCTCTGGGAGGATGCAAAGTAAAAGAGATAGTTACTCCCTGCTGTCCCCCTAATGATTGAGTTTCTCTACAAAATATATAAAAGATGCTTTATACATTCTCTTCTGCCCTTATGTCTCCTCAGCATACCTTCCTTCCTTGTCATCCTTTGTTTTCTTCTTTCTTTATCTCTCCACTGACTAACTGCTGATTTAACAATGGTTCTCTTTGGCATGGGAGATCATATCAGAGAATTAAAAGAAACAACGTGACAAATATTTTGGTTTTAATAGCTCTCCTCCTGATTCTATCACATAATGGAAACTATCAGTACTTAAAAAAAAAAAAAAAGATTACATGATATGGTATCATTGATGCTACCTTATGAGAAGCTGCCAAAGCAGTATTTTAAGGGAGAGTGCATGGCATGACTAGTAGCTTTTAAAAGAAAAAGCAGATGGAAAGAATTACTTTCTTTTTAAATGTGTAAAGATTAGAAGCTCTTCATAAGCATACAAGAAATCAAAAAAAAATACTCAGCACTTATATGTGTAAGGGAGAACATAATATATTATTGAATGAGAAGGCTAAGCGGCAAATAAAATTTGGGGAGAAAAAAGCAAAACCCCCATACCTTTTATGTAAAGGGAAACAAAACTGATAAAGTATTAGCTTATGTCCTTGGGAGGAGAGCTAATAAAAAAGCCATTTGTCAAATAAAACTGAAACGGGAATGATAAGATATCCTAAAGCTATTGAATCTGCCTTTCAGAGTTTCTATAAATCACAATATGCAAACTCTACAGAGCAGATATAACAGTATTTTAAAACTGTAAAACAGCGAGATATATCAAAAGATGTTGTTATTAGATTAGAGGAGCCAATATCTTGAGCAGAGATTGAAAGGGGTATAAACAGTTTAATGCTGGGGAAAACCCAGGACCAGGTGGCCCTACAGCAAAATTTTTTAAAACTTTTAGGCAAGAATGCATTCCCATATTAAGTCAAAATTAAAGTTAAAAGGATAATCTCCTGGAAATCATGCAACAAGATACTATCATATTGCTTCACAAAGAGAGAAAATGCAGATGATTGTGGCGCCTCCTGATTCATTTTTCTTTTAAATATAGATATTAACACTTATACTAAAATATTGACAATAAGAATGGATCAAACAATGATGTATAAATATCAAACAGGCTTTGTTCCCAGAAGGAAATCTTTGCGCAATCTACAATATACATTAAATTGTATCCACTGAGTCTGGTCAAAGAAATAGGGGCTTGCTCTGTTATCTCTTAATGAAAAGAAGGTCTTTGATAGAGTTGAGTGGCTGTTTCTAGTGATGTGTCTTGAACAACTTAGATTTGGCTTCAAACACAGAAAACAAGTACATTCTTTACACTTAACATTCTAAGAGCTAGTATACTGGTATATGGCTCCCTCACTAAGAAAAATACACCTTAAAAAGGAATAACATAAGGATGTCTGTTGTCGCCACTGATAGCTCTAACAATAGAGCCACTAATTTGAAAAATATTATGCTAATATGAATATCCTGTGGACTGAAAACTGAAAGCTTAGAACCAAAAACAACTTTCTTTAAAATGACATTATTGTATCATATGCAAACTTTATCTTTCTACCTATATTTCTTCAAGATCTAGCTAGTTTTTAGCAGAATTTTGGATTATAAAGTAAATATCTGAAAATTAGTTATTGACTATAGTGATAGAGCAAGAAACTATAGGAAGTTGAAAACTTCATGTCAATTCTCCTGGGCCTTTAAAACAACGGTGTACCTAGTATATATATAAATAATACAATTGATTCATTTTATAAGGCTAGATTTCTTCTTTTTCTGCAAAAATTCCAGGATGAAACCAGAGCCTAAACTCTGCAATTTGTTTAGGTAAATGACATGATCTATATATTTTACACACACACACGTTACAAAAACATTAAGATTGCAAAGTCAGGAACTTAGTGTTATGATATGCCAGAATTAAGGTTGCTTGGGTAAGGTAAGATTCTTTGCCAATTGCCAGTGAGTTTCACAGATATTTGCAAATGGTAGTGAAACAGTGTGACTCAGGAATCTCAGGTTCCATTTCAGGCTGTGAAAGACAGTGTTCTCTCGTGAGCACAGGCTCTCTCCAACTTGTCCATCATAGTCTTTTCTCTTCCCTATCCCAGGCTCATTTGCCTCACCCACGCAATCTTCGTTTTTTAGGCTTCTCGTCTCAGTCACAGTCTTTTTGCCAAGCAAGTCCTAATCTCACCATTCTGGACTCCCTGTTTCAGTCTTCCCCATTCTCACCCCAGTCTCCTTGTCCAGCTAGTCCCCGTTCCCACCCTCTGCTCCTTGTCCCCAGTCTTCTTGCCCAGTCAGTCTCAGATCCCCCCCTACCAGCTCCTCATCTGATCTGTATCTCACCCCTTGCACTGTCCTCCATTCACTCACCCTCCCCCACCCATATTCCCAGTCCTTCTATAGAGAATGAACTGGCTGCCTCTTGTCTTTCACCCTTTTTATCTGCTCCTAATAAAAATTCTCAATGTTTTCTTTGCAAAGTTAGAGAAGACTGGTACTAACAATTATTTTTATTACTTTAAATGTATAATGACAAAAATAGTAAGATATTATAGTTACCTCTTTGAGACTGGAGAATTTATTATAGTGAATAATGTAAACAAAAAAAGAAAAGAATTTAACATCCTTTTGTATTTTTGTTTCCACTTTTGTTGTCTTTCCACAAAAGTATAAAATAAATCACTCATGGAATAAATGTAAGAGAGTTAGACAATTTATACCAACTGAGGATCTGGCCCTTTATTTCTAGCACTCTGCTCCCTACTGTCAAAGGTTGGAAGTCTGAATCTCCCCTCTCTGGATTCAGCAAGGTATTTAAGTATGTTAATAGTATCATTTAAGTCACATACTTAACATTAAGCAAGTGAATGGAAAGAAAGAGAAGGGGACAGACAGACAGAGAATTTAAACAGAAATTAGACTAATTTTAATTCAATATTTTTGGAAGAGCAAAACTTTGAGTGGGTATCAGTGGAGTACGGTGGGGAATTATTTAGCTATGTTTATTTCATAGTGTACAGTACTAATTTGGGGTACAGTGATATGGGATATGATTTTTTAAAAACTGAATTTCCTAGTATCTCATTTTATTTTGTATTCAGATTATTTAGTCTCTGCTTGAGAAATATAGAATGGATGTTGTGAGAAAAGAAAAATTTGAAGTCCAAGATTAATGTACAAAATGAATGTATAATTAAAGTGTTTGGTTTGATTTCCAGAAGAAAAATGGATATGAGGAAAACAAAAGGTATATATATTCTTACTGTCATCTCTGACAACTCTGCCACCGATATGAGAATCCGTCTAGGTTCTTTTACGCTCATTATCCCTAATAACAAAAAAGGTTCTTTAGGCAAGATTAAGCACTCAGTAACAATCTGTGCAAATCCCATTGTTTTCAATGCACTGAACAGGTGTAGCTAGTTAATATTTACAAAATCTCTTGATGCATAAGAAGGAATTCATTCCAGCTCCTTCCCTGTTGGCTGATTGGGTTTTGCAGGGTTACAGGAGTAAAAAGCCTTAAAAGCTTATCTTTGTCACTAAAATCAGCAGAGAGGGCTGATAACAAACAAAGACCTCATCCTGAGTAAGAAAATGCCATTCACTTTACAGAACAGAATCACATTTTAAACTCAGAAGGCCAAAGTATGGCCTTTATTGAGTGGTGGTGTGGAGCAGCTCTAACCCCTTGGCCTTTGGGAAAGGAGCACAAGCAGCAGCATGCCTTCTTCTGTAGCTACCTACTACAGGTTGAGGGTGGGGGAGGCAAAGGGAGTGTGCAGGCTGCATATCCCATCTGCCCTGGGGCCTGCCTCCTCCAAATCCCTCCGGACTTCTATGGCCCCTTTGAGGTAGACTGTTCCAGTGGGAGCACTCAGAAGAAGCAGTCCCTGCATGTCTCGAAGCACAGAGACTGCAACAGTGACCCTCGCATTTGCTGCAGGAGTACAGGGTCCACTTGCACTCTACCTCACGGCATACCAGGTGCTCCAAAAAAAAAGCAACGTGCTCCAAAAAAAAAGCAAAAAGGCAAAACCGTAACTAACTATTCAGGAGAATTATTTACAAATATCCTATAACTTCCCCTGGAGAAATGGCTATTAACACTATTACTACACTTTGAATAAAAAATGATACAATAAACACACTGGTGTGAAAACAATTAACTAAATTTTAAATTTTTTTTCCCCAAAATGACACGTGCTGGAGACTGGTAGCCTAGAGATTACAATACTGCAGGAGGCTGTCTGTCTTTTTCAGCTATAAAGGACGTTCACCCTTTCTGCCTTTACTTTCACTGTCTTCAGACACACAAGAGTTTTGTTCAATTTATAAACTTCAACACTGGAAAGGTCAGTCTCGTATGAGCGCAGCATAATATGAATAGATGTGTTTAAGGAGGCCCATTGCCTACGGCGGAGCAAGCAACAGTGTTCACAGCTAATGATGATCTGGATGAGAATCATCCTCTGTCTGACCCTTTCTGCTGACTGCAAGTCATTCTCATTGCAACACTGTCAATGCCATCAGGATTGTCATTACTACAAATTTCCATTTTTTACTGCAGGTGTTCGCTTTGGCTAAGACTCTCAAAACTCACTGTTGGAGTATAATTGAACATCTGGTTCCACAACTCCAGTCCTAAAATACCTAAGCCTGAAGAAGGTGGGCAAAGCAACTTAGTGGGTGTTGATGGCTACCAGTTCTCCTGTATTTTCACACTATTGTTTCCCTTCAACTGTGGCTTTAGACTCACAAGGTGCAGTCTTCTAGTCGCATGCTACTTTTTGCAAAACATGTGAAAAACCTGTAAAAGCTATTCTGCTCTCTACACAGATCATGTCCATCTATACTCTCCATTCTTACTGAAAAAAAAATCTTGTTATTTTAATGTTTCATTGCCTTTGTGGACCTAACCAAAAGCATTTGACACAGTCAGCAGAAAAGGTCTATTTGCAATACTAAAAAAGATAGGATGTCCATCAACCTTGTTAAGTCTGATACGTTCATTTCATGACAACAGGAGAGCAAATGTAGAGTTTGACAGGTCTACTTCGGACAGTTTTGTGATGAAAAGCAGAGTGAAGCAAGGCCCCTACACTCTCTGGAATCTTCTTCTCGGTACTCCTCTGCATTTAAGGATGTGAAAGCTGGAGTGTATCTCCACACAAGATCGGAAGGGAAACTCTTTGATGTCTTATCACTTAGGGCAAAGACTAAAATCAAAAGGGTGCTAATCAGGGAACTTCTATTTGCTGATGCTGCTGCCCTTATAGCCCATGATGATCTACTACAAGAACTCACGGACTACCTTTCAAGCGCTTTGTCAAGTATTTGCTCTCACCATCAGCATTAAGAAAACGGTTGTACAAGGACAGGGGGTTCCACAAGTTTTTTTTATCACCTTAAATGCAAACCAGCTAGAAGTAGTCCAAAAGTTCAGCTACTTAGATTCTACAGTGACTACCAACTTCTCACAGGATGAACTAAATGTTCACATTGGGAAGGCTGCCATCACGTTTAGTAGACCGACTAAAAAGAGCATGGAACAACTCAAAGCTTACCATCAAGACCAAAATGCTAGTCTACCAAGCTTGCGTCCTCAGCACTCTCATGTATGGTGGGGGAACATGGACAACTTACACTCATCAGAAGAAAAGGTTAAATACTTTCCACTTACGCTGCTTATGCCATATAATCAGCATCAAATGGCAAAATAAAGTTACCAACGCAGAGGTTCTTCAAAGGGCAAATGTACCAAATGTGACAGCCCTGCTCAAGCAAAGATGGCTGGGCCTTCTGAGCAGGTTGGAAGATGGACACATATCTAAGGACATACTATATGGGGAGCTATCAGAGGAAACAAGTATAACAGGATGTACCAAGCTTTGCTATAAAGATACATGCAAACTAGGAATTTGGAATTGATCCTGACCAATGGGAAACTTTGGCAAGCGATCGTAACAAGTGGTGTCATTGTCTTCATCAGGGCATCAAAGTCCATGACAGGAGCTGGCTCCTACAGCTTGAAGAGAAAGCCGCTCCAACCAAAACACACATATATGCAATAACTGCCAAAGATTATGCAAATCTCAGATTGGACTATTTAGTCACATGAGACATTGCAAACCACCTACAGCATAGGCTGCAATTTCCAGCATCTTTCACAGATGAAAGGATGCCAATCAATCGATGCGCCGGATTTTCCGCTTACCAACATGGGAGTTCCATTGATGTAAATCTCTTATAGTGCCAGAGGACAATCAGGTGCAATATTTAATGGAATTGTACAATATGCAAAACAAAGGAAGGGGAAATCAGGATGAAATACTTGGGTTTTTTTGTTGTTGTTTTTTTAAATTTGACTACAATATTTCATTTGGCAGACCACATGCCAACAGGTAACAAAATGCAGTTTAACCATTTGCAAAATCTGGCTTTCTGGACAAGTGATGCATATTTCCCCCAATATATCTCCTAATGCATTTCTCAGGAATTTGTAAACAGTTACTAAAATGCTAACTGAATGTAAGAGTTTTCCTCTCTTGAACGTCCACTGTTTGTTATGGGAAAAAGAGGCCAAAATTTTCAGACATGGGTGCCATATGTTAGACACCTGAGTCCATATTATGGTACCTCCCTATGTTTGGCAACTAATTTCCAGAGTTGCTAGAGCCCCCACTATTCCCACCGACCATTATTTTTGCACCATAATTAACCACAATTAGCTACCATGATTAAAAAATTACCAGGTAAAACTCTCAATGACAAAAATGAGTTTGAAATAAAGAGAAAGAGTTAATACACAGAAAAAAACTATATATAAAATGAAAACGTTAACTCTGGTAATTGTGACCAAGGAGTAACTCTTGTCCTGCTGTAAATTAGCAGCTGTTAGCCAGTGACAGACACCAGATGAACTTCCTTGTAACTAGCTTCCTGACCGAGTGGCCTGCAAGTAAGCCAGCCCTTTATAAGGTCCACTGTAGTGAAAGAACAGCTTCAGTCACTGACTCTCCTTCAGATTTACCGACCTTATTCTCCAGTATGAGGAGCTAGTTTCCTGAATAAACCCCTGCTAAAAACTTGTCCTTAATATTGTACTCTGAGATTTTACTCCCAACACCCACAGAGCGTCATTGCATATACAAGTGGAAATGCTGCCAATAACTGGCAAAATGCAGCAAGAAAATAGAAATTATCCCTTGACCTGCAGCTCCTCCCTCTCCTTATACATTGCACAAAGCTTTCTGTTCAGAGATGAGCTCTCATTTGTGAAAACCATTTTTCATTCATCACATAAATAAGGGACACTGAACAAGCAAAGCCAAAAAATACGAAGGCATTCATTTTCCATTCATTTAGCAGATATTTGAGAGAGTAATTGTCTCATCATAAGTGCCATTTCAAATACAACAAGCAGAAAATTTCAAATACTATATAAAGGACAACATGTGTGGATTTAATAAATAAAATGTACCCGATATAGCAGAAGCCATTTTTTCCTTCTTCCAATTGACATCAGCTGCAAACCAAGCAAATATAGGTGTCAGCAAGCACAGGTATTTCAGATGTTTGGGTTCATTAGCAAGTGAATTAGCCCATTTCATCAACAACAAGTTTTGTATTGACTTCTATAGCTCATCAGATGATGGCCTATCTGACCCACTGTACACAATGGTTTTATAGACTTTAGATATTCTTGAGATGTATACAGGAGAACTCTTTTGAGTAGCAGTGTACAAATACCACTCAAGCATGGTGTTTTTCATTGTATAATCAGGAGCAAAATACACTGCTTCTTTGCTACATTGTCGTAAATGACTGGCGAGTAAAAATATTTGTTTGTTGATTCTGTAATGTATATCAGTTTGTTAGAATTCCATATGGATATTAGTCTATTTTTGTAATACTTTGATTACATTCAAGATTCAACTTAAAAGCCAGGCTCATCAGCACTGAGAGGAGGGTTAAAACAGTAGATTCTTAATAGAGATTTCCTTAGAGATGTGAACAGACTTCCCTGGAGAGGAAGATGGGATTAAAAACTAATATCACTCTCTCTTCCTAGAATACTGAGTAAATGGACAATTAATCAGACAGACTGTCAATCACTAATGTATGTCTGTAGAAGTAAGAAAAAGAAGGATATTTATGGGATAGAATTGATCGGACTCCTATGACTCAATAAGGAACTGAGTGCTTCAGTTTGCACCAATGCTGAATTGTAAGAGTCTGCTTTCGGTTGAAAGCTTTAGAGTCCATTGAAAAACATGTGAAGCAAGAGGAATGCATCAACTGATTAATGTCCTTAAAATTCAGAGTCTTACTGCATCGGAGATGGAGATCTAAACTCTGTAGAATACAGATGCAACGACTCAGAAGCTGCAGAGAAGGAGGGCAGCTGCCCAAGGTGCAAAGCCACAGGGGTGGCAATGCCAGGGAGCTTGGCTAGCCGTACATGGTGGGATTCAGTAGGGCCAGCCCCATGTGGCGGGGCTCAGGGAGGGAGCAGCACCTCCACCCACTGACTCACCTCAGTGGGCAATCAGCCTGTCCAGGTTGTGGGAAGGAGAGGCACAACCCAAAAATATGGGTATGCCTATGACCCCGCAACTCCTTCCCCCCATATGTCACCCTGGGCACCAAAATGTCTAGTTACAGCTCTGGATGCAGGTAAGGGAGACAGAAAATACCTGGACACTGATCTACACAAACCTAAAACATCTGTTAAATACATTTATCTTTTAATTTGAATGAAATAATTTCAATGTTTGGTAGAGGAATTTCGGCTAGACTTCTCAGCTGTGAACAAATATTTTCACTAGTGGCCTTAACTTGAATTTAAATGCTTAAAAAAGAATTTGCAAGGGGCTTTAGAAAGTCTTTCATGGTCTTAAGTTGTCCAAAGACCAATTAAAGTTCTTCCATGCTCTGAAATAATGGTTTGTTTTCAGTTAGCAACTGACAAATACAGAGTCTGTTACGATAATCTTTAAAAAATAATGAACAGAATGATAAACAGACTGTAATGGCAACACCAGAAAAATATTTTATTTAAAAAAAATCCCTTTTCTACCTAAACTAATATATTGTTGGTAAAGACATTTATTTTTGATACTGAAAGACTGTGATCCAGGTTCAACTAACATGTGTCCAGTATATAACAATTTAGTTACACACACAGGCCTCTGAATTCAATGGGTACACTACACTTATACTAAACTCTAGTGTAATCATGGTATGAAATAAAACAAAAAATAAACAAAGACAGCATGTTCATCATTTATTCATTATTTTAAGAAATATAATTATCTTATACTTATGATATTACCGTTAAGAACAAAATTAGGATGCATAATAATGCTATAAATATTCTGTATTTGTGGTTTTTTAATGTTATTTTCTGTTGTTTTAACAGCCTATTGGAACATTAGTTGTCATGGGTACATTCGAGTGAACACATCTGCCAATCTATTCAAACTTATTTTGTAATATAGACCCAGCTCTACTGCATTCATAGCCAGGTGGTGCAAGCTTTCCTGTGACAATGCTAAGTGAAAATATATCTTGATTCTGTTCACTGTGGAGAATCATCTCTTGGTGTTAGCCAATTCTTTGGGAAGGTCATGGCCATGTTAAATAACTCTCACACTTCTAGGACTCCTCTGTCACTCTGTCTTTGATCACTTGTGACACTATCAAAGATGATCTTGTAAGTAAGCATGTGGCGTGTGTAAGTTGGTGCTGTAGAAAATCAGAAGAAATCAGCATCAGCAGAAACCATAGGGGAGTCACTCTCACCATATTGAGGAACATCTCACTACAAGGATCCAGTGCAAAGATAGCCAAGATGATGTCATGGTTGTTTGTAAATCTCTGTTGAGTTCACTGATTGCTTTATGTATCACCTCAAACATGGATCCGCAATAGTGTAACTGCATATCATCATTATGAGTATCTTGTCTTCCTAGTGATTGAGACGTTACATAGCTGGAATTTAGTTGGTTTGATATGGTGGATACCCATCTCTGTTTTCCTGGTGCTTCTACCCCTACAATAGCCGTACATGCCATATCAATACAATTCAAACCTCACTAAACTCCTTCAGATGATCACAATTCCACCAGGTTTACCAGGACACTTTCCACATTCCACAATGGTCTATCAAGTGTGATGTCCTCCTTCTGTAGGTTTTCAGAGAGGGGTTGTGCAAAATGCTTAACATGGTCATCGGCAGTGCAGTGGTATTAAAGGATGTTTCCTTCTTGTGGGTCTGCTCACTTTCTTACATTTCTCAAGCTGTGTAGTAGTTCCTGAGGATGATCTACCAACTTTTTGCTTCCCAAACAAATCCGATATCTTTTTGGATGTGATTTTGAGTTGTAGTGTAGTACTGATGAGTTGCGTTATTAAAGCTCGTGCATTGCTTTGTTAAAACTTCTCTAAACTGTGCTGCTGTAATGTAATGTAGATGCAGAGTACAGTGATGGCAGGAGGTTTTCCCCTTCCATGCTACTGAAATAATTTATCAAAGCAATTTATAGTTACACATGTAGTTTACACAAGGATCTATGTTGAGAACTAAGATTCAAAACTTTTCTGTTACATAGCATAATGCTAAACCTCAGCTACTCTCACTATACCATGGCTCGCAATGTTTTCTGAACCTATCTATAATATCTAAAAATGTATAAATTATGTCAGGCACAGGGCCCAGTCCTGCATTCCTTTCTCATAAGTTTCACTGGAGTCAAAGGCAGCTCTGTGTCCAGAAGGTCAGAATCTGTTACATATTTCCAGTTATTGTATGCAATTTTTTTAACTGATGATCCTGATCCTTATCCTCCATTTCACAGTGCAGCAAAGTAGGGAGGAGAACTAGGGAGAAAGCCATGGTGTGGAACCCTAGAAAGGAGGAAAGTGGCTATGTAGGACTCACCCTACTTTCCCCATCTCCCAAAATATCAGCACTGCCAATGGGCCATGCAGAAAAAATGAACAGGCAGACACAGGAGCCAGGAGAAGCCATACCCAGCTAATAGTCCTTCCATAGCTGGGTAGGAATGGGAGCTGGAAAGATGTAAGAAAGGAGAGTGCCTCTACTTGGCGGGCTTTAGGGAACAAAATATACATGAATTCCTGATCACTGTTTCATTCTCCACCCCATCTCCAGATCAGTCCATGCCTCCAAGAGTTTTTAATTAATTTGTGCCCTGACATCTGCTTTCCTGAAGAGCTGGCTTCAAAATATGAAAGGGAACTTGAGGGCTGCTTTCAAATTGTTAACAATGTAGATAAAGTCCTTGACTTAGATGCAAAGATCCTTTGTGGGCTGACAAGCAAAAATCAAATGCAGCCAGGTACCAGCTGCATAAAAGGAAAACACAATGCACATCAGGAGAAAGTCCCCACTAAATAATGTAACAGTACACCCTCCATTTGCCATACATATACACAGGGCATCTGAGCTACAGAAACAGATTAAGAAGTTTTCTAAGTAACAGTCTAGACATCATTCCAGTGGAATCCCAAATCAGTTTACTTCCAAATCCTCCTTTATACATGCATCTCTTCAGCCCTTCTGATTTTAGAGTTATACATATTAATGATAGTGAGCGATCGGCTTTGCAGATGTTTTTACTTGTTAGTTCCAGGTCAGATGGTCCTGAAATGGCTGAGAAAATTGAAAATAGATTTTGATGCAAGTTTTTAGTTGCACATTTTTAAAGAAATGAGAGGGAAAATACTACATTTAAAAATTGAACAAGTGAAGTTTGCTAACTTGTATAACTCAAAGTACACACAAGCCATTTTTTCCAGTTGAAGTATTTCTTATATATTTTTAGGATTGGGTTTTTAGCAGACAGAAAACTTTTTGGAGCATTATATTTTATTTGCAGGCAGGTTATCCACTGAGCTATGCACTAGCCAGCTGACCTTAATAATAGGAAACTGATTCAAAGGTTTTGGAAATATTTAAGGTGGGAGGGGGGAGGTGAAAACAGTAGGTAATTATTGCTTCTAAAGTTAGTCAGGCTTAGTATTTACTTTTTTTGGACAGAAAATATCATTATTATTACTTCTCATCTGCATTATGCTGGCACTCAGAGGTCTCGGTCATGATCAGGGTCACAGTGTGCTAGGCACAATAGAAACATGGAGTAAAAGATGGATCAGAATTATTATCGTCTAATCTTTTTTTATATTAGAAAAATTAATTTCACCCATTGCAAAATTCTGTTAAGCTATGTTTTCAGATTTTACAGATATAATGTAGCTCCTTCTATTCACAGATGGGTCCCCCCCACAAACCCTCCTCTCTCTTTTACACAAAAACAAATCCTTCCATTCTCCAACAATAAATTATGTAGTAAGTGCTTTATTTTTTTTTAAATACTGCAGTAATCAAAACCTAAACCTCTCCTATATTTTGCCACAACTACCCAAGTGTAACTAATAACCAGCCTTTTTAAACTGCCTCCAGTTTTCCTTCCAAGACAATAAATTCAAGGTGAGGTTACTAATGAAGTATAGTTAACAGGTATTTTCCTCTAAGATTCCTTGATCTCTCTCATTCTTTCTGTTTTAATACCCCCATTCTTGAGGTCCCATCTTTCGGATCCTGCTCTGTACCAGAGTCCTTTTGACAACTATTAACTTTGCTGCCTAATTCATCCATTGACATTGCTTCCTGATTGACACTTAGCATATCTTTGTCAAAGGGCTGAGTACAACTGCCTCTGGAATGTTCCCCACTGAGGAGTGGGCAGCTAGAAGCAGGAATTGAACTTGAGTATGGCACCAACATTTTTTTATGCTTGTTTTTTTTGTCATCGAAACTACAATAAAACACTGGTGGTGGGAGGGCAGTTACCTGAAATTTAACTAGCTTAGGCTAAGATGCAAAATTTAAAGTGAGAAGTAATAGAACTGGAAGACCACTGATTTTGGAGAGAAATGACATGAAAATAAATCCTAGGAGAGGGAATTCTGTTAGATATATACATTTCTTTAATGCGGGTGGGCTCCGAACCAAACTAGATTGATGAAAAATATGAATATGTATTCAGTACATTCAGTGCCTCTCTCTGCATCAAGAAAGTACTTCTGTTAGGTTAAGAATGTCTAGAGCATAACAGTAGTAGGTCATGGTACTTCCTCGTACAGTCAGAAAAATCAGTTCCTTCGAAAGCCCACCTTGATGACGGTAAATGAATATCTTTAACAGATTATGCTGAAAATTAATGTTTGAGGCCCAGATTGTCAACAATTGCCTCCATTTTTGCAGATAGATTTTTGTATTTGCGAAAAACTACAGCTATGTCTGTGGTGCCTGTTGCAATAGGGGCAGACCCTTTCCAGGAGAGCTGGTAAGAAGTTGGACTTTATTTCTGGGCCCCATGCAGATGATATAGGCCAAGGTGGTCACATGACAAGGGTCAGTTGCTGACTCCAGTGGCATCTGTTACACCTACAATGAATGGTTGACACTGATACTAGTAGCTAGGCATCTGAGTACCTGATATACAGGCATGAGTAATAAGTTAATGGCAGAACAGGTTAATGGCCCAGGAGGAGGGTCAGAAAAAGCTCCTACTTCTGAAGGATTGAGGGGCCTCATCCACTATGATCACCACCGTGATCATCTAATCTCTCTTGTTAAAAGGGTATCAAGAACCATGTGCAGTTTCCTTCCCTTTGGCCCTTTCATGTGAGTCTCTGAAAGAGAGGAGGCCATCCAGGTCATGTCATTAAAAGAATCTTGTAATACGTTCATTTTCTTTGAAAAGATCCCCATGCTATTAAAGAGATTTACAAAAAGTTTTCAGCAGATTAATATCTTCAGGTTATCCTTGCCCTCATGGTCTACTGATGATCTGAGCTAACCCAGTGTTCTGTCCTTGCCCTTATATTTTCTAACTGCCATCATAATAGCAGGAGGATGGGGAGCTGCACATGGCTGTGTAGTTCTGTGGAAACTGTCAGACTTGCACCATGCATAGGAGATAATGACACCAAAGGGGTCTTCATCCTGCTTGTTTACTGTATCATTTACCATTAAGAAAAAGCTGCTTGCAAGTTTCCTGAAAATTAGCTTGCTGCTAATTACCTTACTGGTTACACTCAGCAAACACTCTATGGAGTAGGGAGTGTAGGTGAGACTGAGTTCAATATAATCAGCCTGACACAATAAGTAACTAGTGATGTTACTGCTAAGCAGGCCCTACTGCCTAATAGATAAGACATTAATTGTTGCAGTGCTGTGTAACTCCTTTCAGCTGATCTAAAGTAATTATCAAGAACTCAGTACATAATTGTACTAGAATTGTCCCAGATTCAGTAGATTAGCCATCAAGTTGCAGACATTTGAAAGCCAGAATATTACAGCAGTAGATGTAGAACCTCAGCGTTACGAACACCTTGGGAATGGAGGTTGTTCGTAACCTTGAAATGTTCGCAGCTCTGAACAAAACATTTATGGTTGTTTTTTCAAAAGTTAACAACTGAACACTGATTTAATAGAACAAGAAGTAATGGGCTTAAATTACAGCAAGGACGGTTTAGGTTGGACATTAGGAAAAACTTCCTAACTGTCAGGGTAGTTAAGCACTAGAATAAATTGCCTAGGGAGGTTGTGGAATCTCCATCCTTGGAGATTTTTAAGAGCAGGTTAGACAAACACCTGTAAGGGATGGTCTAGATCAGTGTTTCTCAACCTTTTAAGTAGCAAGTACCCCCTAACTTCTGAAAATTTTAATAAGTACCCCAACACTCAATTTTCCACAGAATTTTATATTTACAGACTAATGTGAGCCATACATTGGAAGAAGGGCTGAGTATATAAGGCCCTGATATGACAGATGTCAGATCTAGTGTAGGTAAGGTTACCACCTTTATACCAGGGGTGCGTAACTCAAGTACCTACCTGGGCGAGAGGTGATGTTGGCCAAAGCTAGGAGGCTTTGAGCAGCATGCCAATGCTGGGGCATATAAAGAGTCACGCCAAATTTTATGGCATAGATTTGAGAGGAGGAAGGGGTGAGAGACAGAGAGGGAAGGAGGGAGAGAGAGAGAAAAACAGGAAAAGAGGGTAACTGGTGAAATCTGCAGCTGTCTTAGTTGTCAATTTCACTGCTCAGCTACAGTGTGAAATGGACAAGTTTTCTGGGCACCGGGCTTTGAGCCAGGGAGGTGGGGTGCCATCTGGCTGACAGCCACCCAGTCCGAGCTGGGGCAGAGGAGGCTCCGCGCCGGCTGGGTCCCAGGGATGTGGCTGTTCCTCGGCTTGGAACCAGGACACCGGTGGCTGCCGCCCACCTGCGAGGCCAGCTTGCAAGACACAGGAGGCTGCCACCGGGCTCCCACCTCGGAGCTGGGACCCGGAAGAAAGCGGGGGGGCTGCTGCCCGCCTCCCCCAGAAGCTAGCAGCTACCACCCACCTCCCAGCTGGGAGATGTGACCAGGCGGGAAGCAGTCCTATGATTAATACAGCTTTGAAACTTTACTATGCAGAAGAAAAATTCTGCTTTTAACCATCTTAATTTAAATTAAACATATACAGAAACAGTTTCTTAACCTTATCCAATCTTTTTTTAAAACTTTCCCTTTATTGTGTTAGTACTTTACATTTAACACAGTATTGTACTCTATTTGCTTGTATTTATTTTTTGGGGGAGAGGGGTCTCTGATGCTGCCTGATTCCGTACTTCTGGTTCCAAATGAGGTGTGTGGTTGACCAGTCAGTTCGTAACTCTTGTGTTCATAACTCTGAGGTCCTACTGTAACATAACATTTTACATCTACTACAAGAAACCTTTCTTGGTTTTATGTCTAACTGAATTAATAATTTCATTTGAGACCATACTCTAGATTGCATTATTTTCTGTATTCTGGCTAAGCTAAATACTAAAATTGCCAGAAGTCTGAGATGGTATCTGTCACAGTTTCAAGGTAATTGCACCAATGTTCCCTCTCTGATATCCCTTGAGGGCACACACTTAAGGTTTCTGGCTCCCAGCTGTCATCTCTCTTGGGCAGAGACCTGCATTTCAAGGCTGCCATACACTATAACAGGGGTTCTCAACCGGTGGTACGCGTACCACCAGTGGTACGCGGAAGACGGCTCAGTGGTACACGAGGGAAAACACGCCGCCGATTCCGCCGCCGAATCCCCCTCTCACCGCCGCCGATAAACCCTGCTGCCGCCGAATCCCCCCCTTACCCCCCCGAAAAACCCCGCTGCCACCGAACCCCCCCCTTGCCGCCGCCGATAAACCCCGCCGCCGCCGAACCCCCCCCTTGCCGCCGCCGAAAAACCCCGCCGCCGCCGAACCCCCCCCTTGCCGCCGCTGATAAACCCCGCTGCCGCCGAACCCCCCCCTTGCCGCCGCTGATAAACCCCGCCGCCGCCGATCCCCCCCCCTTCCGCCGCCGATAAACCGTGCCGCCGCCGAATGTCTTCCCCCGCCGCCGCCCAAAAATTTCTCTGCCGCCGAATTAAACCCCCCCTGCCGTGAAACCCATTTTCCGCCGCTGAGAAACCGCGCCGCCGCTGAAAGTCCCATCGTCTCTGCCGCCGAAAACCGGGAAACGGTGGGAGGGTTTCGGCGGAGGGCATCGATGCCTCCACGTAACCCCGCAATTTTACCAAGTTCCACTCAGTCTGGTACAGTCAGGTGAAGCAGTACTTGACCCGACTGTACCTGACCCGAGTGGTACTCTGTAAAAAAAAGGTTGAGAACCGCTGCACTATAATATCCCCAGCAAGCCAACCTAAAGGCCAGCGCCTGGGCTTTGCTTTCTTTCCAAGGGCTAAGAATAGTGTACTGCCAGCAGTTACAAGTTGCCACAAAAAGCTCCTTCTAAGCAAGCACGTTTATTCTTAAGGTAAAAGCATTAGAGAGAGAAAATATAAAACAATAAAAGTTCCTATATACATGCCAAAAACTTACCAGAGGCCACCCATCAGTCTTGTGGGGCCCTGGTAGAGCGAAGTCTTTCTAGCCCTTCAGCAAGGGTTGGGGCTCTCATTGGACAGACGGTCCTGTCCGTTTGCTGGATCAGAAAAAAGGTCCTGAGTCAGTTTCAGCCCAGCCTTTGTATGTCAAAAGCCCTTTCTTTGTCTGGTGGCTTCTTGAATAAACGATTTGAATCAGTGTATGCAAGCCTCCCCAGGGGGGCGGTTCATCTCTGGAGGTGTTTACAATGTGAGTGCTTCACCTTAATCACCACCCCTATAGTTTTAGTTCCTGAAGGAGCTGCGGTAACCCTCCTTGGAGTAAAACACAATCATGCAAATAATGATTGGTCCATGGGTGATACACAAAACTAGTAACAGTATGTTCCCCCAAAGATACTGCATGCAATTGCAATATTTGGCAAAGAATCATCTACACAGCCCAGAAAGATGTAGCCATGTAGCAAAACGAGAAGTATGCACTGGCCATTTGCAAACTTTGTAGTACAACACTAGTATAAGACACTTTTTTGAAGGATAGTGTGGGGGGACCAAGAGTTTTTAACAGCCCAAGACTGATTGGAACATAGATTTAATTGACAACATTCGCTTGCTGAGCAACAATAGTGGAAGAGTCTCATTATCAGCAGAATTATTGGACCTCTGTTGTAGTTGCCTTTGTATATGTCTGGGTCCTAAAATCCTTTTATTTTTTATCTGAAAGGCTTGAGTCTCAAGCAATACAGTGTTTGTTGGAAGAACTGCTGTATAATAAAAGTTTAACCTTTAAAAAGGCATTCCATTTTCAAGCCATGCACTTGTTCTTTTGTCTTGTGGTCTGTTTGCAATGGTTTGTGCACCTTTTATAGGCATTTGCACCTGTGCAAAAACTAGTGGCAAGTAGTGGCAAAATGCAGTAGTGAGAAATTAACAGATGTCAGTGGCAGGACCAGAGGATTCACTTACTGCATTGATCCTCCAGATCTCTCTCCAGCAGCTGGGTCACACTGAAGAAGTGAATGTTACACTTCACAGCAGCTCTGCAGTCTAGAAGAGAAGATTGCTTCCTCCCTCAGCCCCATGTAGACATTTAGCACATAGCCCATCTACTTGGACTGGATCTTGGATCCCTGAATTTGGTCCTTAGCCTTCCATGCATATAGCCCAATTATTAGCTACTTGCTAAATATGCCCCCAAACCATTCCAAACAGACCACAAGACAAAAAGAACAAGTGCATGGCTTGGAAATGGAATGCCTTTTTAAAGGTTAAACTTTTATTATACAGTAGTTCTTCCAACAAACACGGTATTGCTTATTTTCATACCTTAATTCTAAACCCACAACTGGTATGTATGTGTTTACAAATAAATATTCCCTGTCTTCTGGTTTTTTGTATCACTATTTATCTTTTGAAATGGACTGGAGAGAACACTCCAATTTGGCTACAAATAAACTTCTTCAGGGACTTCTGTCATGGTGTGGCACATTTTCCCCCTTTATATAGTTGCTTTCTGTTTTTAGACTTAAGGCATGTGCATGTTGAGTCTTATTAATCCCTGAATTGGGACTACAATTTGGGAAATCTTAGAATTTGCATAACTTTTGGTGACTTTAAAACTTTAAAAATAAAAGGCCGACTTTTCTTTTGAAATGGACATAAAAATCCTATAATGTCCAATATGATGCCCATGTTTCAATAAAAGCGTCACTTAAGCAGAATTTTTATGAGACACGCTAATTTATTTACTTATTTTATATTCATTAGGTTTGAGCTTTCTGTTTCTGTTTTCTAAATTCCAAAGAAAGGTAGATACCTTTCTTGGCCTTTCACTTTCCTGACCTTTGATTCTGGAAATGGTTGATTTTTCTCTGAAGATGTTTATGTTTAGCAGAATATTATATTTCTTCCTCTCTTGGCTCAGTTTCGATATTTCATATTTATGTTGCACACTGTACAAAAACCAATGAGGTCCATATTTATAAATGGTAAGGATTTTCCCCTTGTAAGACAGAAACATCCTAAATGCAGGTGAGAAAGACACCCTTAGGGTAGCACTAACAAGTAGGTGGGTACAACACCAACTGCAGGATTAGGTGGGGGGTTTGAGGATCTAAATTTTGGACTTTGGTGCCTAAAATGGCAGTTAGGGTGCGTAAATTGCTTTGGGGATGCAGCTCTGGGTGACTATTATATTGCATTCTGTCAAAGGCTACTGTCATACATGTGAAAGTACAATTTTCATAGCCATTCACTTTGTCGTCTTAACGATTTCTCATTTTCAGCAGCCCATTCCCAAAGGCTATCAGTTGGAGGGAAGCTTAGTTGCAATCTCAAGCATAATTAAAAAAATGGTAGAAGAAAAAGTTAGAAATTACAACTACTTCTATGGATTCATCATACACAGACACCCAAAACAAGTTCATTCACCAAGTGAGTTTTGCTAAAGCTCTCTCAGCTGTATACAATATAAATAAACACATTTTCCTAAAGCATTCACATGATCAACCTGATAAGAGTTTATCCTGTAAGACACACATTATATCCAGGAGAACATATCAAGTTACCATGCCTTCCTTTACTGGTAATTTCTCATTATATTTTTATTTCTATCAACCACTTGAACGAGAACTTGAAAAGAAAACAATTCTGAAAATGCAAAGACACCCAGTGATTTAACTGCAATCCTCAGGATACCACTAATAGAACAGAATCTATAAACTTGTAGTGATATATCAAATTCCCAATTGACATTAGAGATGTTTCAAGTGGGAGAAAAAGTTGTGGCTTGTGAATAGACTCATCTACATTGAAACTAAGATCTGTGAAGAATGACGTGCTAGGAAGTATTGGCTTGCCCTAGGCAAACAACACCACGGTTTTTCTTGGCAATACAAACTACACATGCTGATTTAACCTCTATTTGAAGTGTGGCTAGAAATAAATCATTAACTTGGGGTAGGGACCATGTGTTTGCACAGCGCCTATTCAATAGGGTCTTGGTTCATGAATGGGACTCCTAGGTGCTATGGAAATACAAATGATAAACAATAACTTAGATTGTAAGTCCTTTGGGACAGGGCCTGTTCTTGGTATGCTTGTACAGTGCCTCGTACAATTGGGACATTTTGCTCTTATACTTCCTCATTAAAAGCCATTTACCAAAGAATCATATTTTGCGTTACAGGTGTGAAAACTAATGTTCTATGATATAAGGTTAAGTTTTTGATGTCTAGGAACGTTTGACAACTTCCTCAATATTCATTAATGTGAAAACATTCATTATTTTTATGGCAGAATTGTGTTGTTCCACTCTCTATTGACAAATTACATATTAGAGGTGGTCCTGAATAAGAAAAACAATTTTTTTGGATCTGGATTTCAAATATCCGAGATTTGAGAAGAGTTCAAATCAAGGGGTTTGGTTTTTCCTTCTAGAAATATAGGAGCCATCTGTCAAATTCAGATCCAGTTCTGTTTGTTTTCCAAATCTTTGCTAGCTGTCACTCTGGTAAAGTTCAAACTTGTTTAGATCTGGACTTCTGCTTCAGGCCTATCTTTAATATATTATAGAGGGATAGGTTCTACCTCTTAGAGCAGGACCAAGGAGCTAAAAAAGCACACTAGCGATCTCATACAAGCACAGAAATAGAGTATCACAATAGATAGTTAAAACCTACTCCTCCTTATCAGCCAACCACCATAGTCACATAAAAGGCAATTGCCCTAGGCAGCGATATATTATGGGCAGCAAAATGTTCATTATAGTGCCCACCAGGATTCAGTATAATTAAAAGGTTTTCCTGCTGCTCTTGACTCTACATTTCCCTCTCATAGTGAGCTGCCTTACCACTTCAGACAGAATAAACAATAAGAAGCTCTGTCAGTCCTAACTAGGTCTCATCTAGACCTTTCAAGAATTTTTAAAGATAATTGGTATTGCTGGTATGGCCACCACTGTGGGGGGCATCCCTTCCAGTAAAAAAATCAGTTTCATTGCACTTTTCCACTATATGTCCCACATCATTATTGGCAGCAAAGAGGTCAGGCTATATGCAAAGCAGGTAGGGGTAAAAAGTTTCTCTAATGAAAAAAAATGGAGGAACTGACAGTGCCTAAGAGGCAAGAATGAAATTAAGAGAAAGAAAGAGACATCATCAAATAACACACACCACAGAAGGGACTAGAGGGGGAAAAACTATCAAACAGTGAGAAAAAAGGAATTAACAGAAATCATACAAACAAACAATAATAAAAAACAGGAAAAAGCAAACACAAGCTAGAAAGAAAATTAATGTAAACAGTGACCAGCTCAGAAGGAAAGAAAACACCTTGGAAGAATCCCACAGTGATGTACATTTTGAGTGTTATTTTGGGCTGTGATAACGATATATTTTCCAGGGTGCCATGGGATGCAAAAACCCTTGAGTTAGCCTTGGTCCTTTCCATACTCCTTGTTTGGGTTGAAAACTTAAATTCTGGGGGAGAAAGAGATAAATATGAGCTGTGCGGATTTTCTAAGTTATAAAGAAATTTTCATATGTCATATTGTTTTCTTTACAAAAATAATGTCCTTAGTAGTAATCTTGAAGGTTTTGTGAAGTTATTTCAGTAGTAGACTGGCAAAAAGGTGATACATGCCGTACATAATGAAAACAACAACAGCTACAGTGGCTAGTCTTTTTGTAATAGTGATTTTTCATACACAGCTCAACATAAACAGCCAAAATAAAAACATAAATATACATAGCTACAAAGGAACAGCTAAAAACCACCCAAATATGAATGAGATGCATATAGGTTATCAAATAAATGAAAAGAACAGAAAAACAATCACAAATAGGGCTTCTGGTTTTCAGCTAAAATGACAAAGGTCACAAATTCAGTAGCTGTTACAAGATGTAATGTATTCAGGAGCCAAAGTAGTCCTGAAGCATACCAGGTTTGAACAGTGCAGACAAAGAGTCCAGCTGAGTGACTTCCAGACCTGGTATCTCCAAAAATAGAGGGCCTTTTTTGGGAAAAAGGAAGTTAAGAGTTAGAGAGGTTTCAGGTGTCAGGGAAATGCCTCTTTGAAATCTAACACATTGAAAATGGAAATATTTAATAATACTGGACTATTACATGTCAGTGGAAATGGTTGAAACTCATGCAGATATTAAATCAGAGCTAAGGTTTTGCACACAATTTTATATGAAGAATACCAAATTGTCAGTCTTGTGTTTTTGGACTGAAACTGCTAGCGAAGGCACAATTATCTTCTGAATTGTATAGTATGAGAAGCTGAATATCTTCCAGATGCTAATGAAAACTGTAC
The DNA here is from genome assembly GCF_026122565.2 of Emydura macquarii macquarii. Taxonomy (NCBI): domain Eukaryota; kingdom Metazoa; phylum Chordata; order Testudines; family Chelidae; genus Emydura; species Emydura macquarii. Next base: position 77,630,787 of record NW_027131390.1, read on the forward strand.
ATCTAAGGATTTATAGGGACTTTTTTTTTTTTTTAAATGTTGACACTCCCTAGCTGAGCAGCCTTTTTCCAGATACAGCAGCCACTCAGTCCTGGAGTTTAAAAAAAAAAAAAAAAAAAAAAATCAGCCACCTGGGATTTTCAGAACTGGAAGCAAGTGAAAGTATTCTAAGATATGTCTGTAACATATCTACATAGAGGATTTCTCTTCTATCATCTTACCTGTTCACTTCCCCCCACCACCAATGTATTAATTTTCTGCTCACCTAATCACACCCCTGACCTTTGAATCATTTATGAATTACATGATCTTGTCAGCCTGCTGACATGTATCTACTGTACCTTGTATACCATTGTGGGTCTACTGTTTGATATTACTAACATCATCCATCTTATCTTCTTATTTTGCACAATGAGATGTCCCCTTTAAAAAACAATATTCAGCTCTACTCAGTTTGAGATAAATTATCAGTGTGGTACGTTTCAAACAACTACCATTATTACCAGATATTGTGCATGCAGCTCCATAGCAACTGTAGCAAAAAATTACCCCTTTGTATATTTTTTTTTTCCTTCTGAAGAAGAATACTTACTTTTTTTTGGATCAGATATCTATGTTGTCTTGGCTACTGACAGATCATATTATTCTGATTGATGGTCCTGTTGTACATTACTTAAGAGACATTTTTAGAACCTTAGGTTCTGATTCTGCAGTCCTTTCCCATGCAAAACTCCTACTTCAATAATTTTAGTTCTGGGTCATAAATATAATTATGCAAACTGAGAAAAATCTTTCCAAGAAAAGCTAACTCTTTATATCCGTGTTTTAATCAAGTCAGGAGCTAGGACATCATATGGAAAAGGAGATTGCCTAACATGCGAAAAAGAGTGGTGATGCTGGACTTAATCAGCAGAGAATCAGAAAAGGATGTTTTTCTAGTCTCCATTTTCAGGGTGCATGTGATGGTACAATCACTGACCTATTGTAAACAATTTCCAAAGAATATGAGCTTTCAAGCTGGCCACTGCTTCCTAAGTTATAGACCCAAAATTATTAAGATGAATATAGTTGATGTCATAGGATAGCCTTGCATGAGTGGTTCCTGCTCCTTGTTCAAAATGCTAAGCTCTAATGAGCCACTTGTATGAACATTTACTTCAGAACCAGTGAACAGGGAAATTTGATTTGTGAGAGTGCTGTTAGGATTCATTTTACATCAGGAAATATTTTAATTAAAATAAGAAAATAATTAATAATTAATACTTCACACTTCAACAACATCTTCTGTCACAAGATTTCCCTGTTGGGGAAATATTGGGCCCACTTCTACCTGGGGAGAAGGAAGTGGTGGCAGGTAGCAGACAACTTCTCCTTAACTCAGTGTGAGGAGGGGGAGCTGTACAGACCCGTATGGGCCTATAAGGAGATAAGGCCAGGACAGCCAGGGAAAGACTGATTCATTGCATCATTTCAGCAGCTTCTGATGTCATAGCTCCCACAGAGCCCCAGCTGTAACCTAAAACTCTTCCACTCAGCGGGAACTCTAAGCGAGGGTGGCAGTGAAAACAAGGGTGAATGGCTGGTGCAGAGAAAGTGTATTTTATACCTCAGGGTGCCAACTCGATTGAATCTGGCCCATTCATTTATTAAGTCTCACAATATAAAATGTTATGCCATTTTTCATACCTCTTCAAAGTTCATACTCTGGGTCCAGCTCCTGTCATGAAATTAGATAAGAGTACGTGACCATGCACTCTTCAGGGGCCAAGAAAAACTACAGGACAGGCGTAGGGTGTAAAAAGTCCACAGAGTGTATTGAAGCTTCCCTACATCCCTCATGAGCAGGGGTTTCTTGCCATAGTCTTGGTAAGGCCCCTCAGTCCTCTCCCAGGCAGCCCAGCTTGGGCCAATAGTCCTTTTATAAACAAGAAAAGAAAAGCAGTCCCAAAACAACTTTAATAGCCAAAGATACCCAGATCATAGATTTGGCTAGGGCTGCTCTTTTCTCAGCCTCTGTGTTGGGGGCAGCGGGGCCAGAGAGTAGTAACCCACAGGAAACCCCATGCAAAATGTATTCCCTGGTGGCTGAATTCACCAGGATAGTGGCCCCTTTACATCAGTGAAGCTGCTCAGAACGGGATGATTTGTGATGGTAATGTCCTATGGAATGTATTAAAAACGTTTAACCTTTTTATAGCTGTTTGGGGACTACACTACAGAACTTCATAAAGATGTGACACCGGAGACCTAATTCACATAACTCAGAGAGAAGCCAATAGGAATGCTGTGTATGAAATGAGTGTAATCTAGAATGCTACAGGATGGCTCAATAAAACGTATAGAAAGGAATGCATAGTCTACTAAATTTGATGCATGTTAGAATAATTTCTATAGAACTATATTACATGTATTGGTTTCATCCCTATTCTTTAGGAGTTTTATGTAAGAGTTCTCATCTCACAGGAGCGTTTCAAAATAGTGTTCGTATAGTGCTTTGAAATACTTGCATAAAAAATGCTGTATAAGTGTAAAGTATTATTCTACAATCGTTAGGTTCTGTGTTTATTTATAAAGCACAATGATCACAAAACTAAAAATACAAATAAATATGACTGATTGTTTTTAGGCTTGAAGTATATTACTGAGGCTAGACTAAAATGCCTTTAAAAAATAAGACTCATTTACATTTAATTAAATGTAATGCCAAATTTCTTACTATTGTCCAAAAAGGAAGGAAAATGTTCTAGGAACTAACTGGAATTAATATTGGCAGGGATATTCTATAGGGAGGTTGCATTTGATCTAGTTTATCTTCATTAGTAAATTACACAATCCAGTCTTCTAAACTTCTCTCTACTAAACAATGAACATTTTAAAGGATACTGGAGAAACTATTCTATCCCAAAATGACATCAATTGTATTATTTTTAAAAAGCAATGGACATTAACTGAAGCAATATTAAATCTTCAAATAAATGTTACTATTTTCAAGCCCAGTCCTACTACCAGGAATGTTACTATTGACTTCCATAGGAGCAAGACAGACGGAGTGCAGTGACTACAGGTGCTGGTAAACAGATAGCAAAACTTGCTGCTGTAAGTCAGAAGTTTCAGTGTAGCTCTGGTCAGTATGACCACAAGTCATATTTAAAAGCTGTTGGGTGGCCTCTGTGAGTGGTTTTATTTCCCTATCACAAAAAAACCCCCAAACCCATAACTGACATACTTTTGGGCAATTTTAGGCCTGAGCCAGCAAACGCTTAGGCTCATGCATTTATGTCACCAGTTCCATTGAAGACAACAGGATAAATCATGCCCAAAGTTAAGCAACTGCTAAGGGTATGTCTACATTGCGGAGTGAAGTTGATTTATTTAAAAATCAACCTTCACCGGCTGAATTTTAAAAGTCGCAGGGGCATGATCACACCACGCTCATTGCGTCAAGTGATTAGGTCCCCAACAGCCGTGCTTGGATCGACAATCAAAGCAGCACTCTGTGGGTAGCTATCCCACAGTGCAACCAGCCGCAAAGGCTTTTGGGAAGGTTGTCGTCTTCCCATGATGCAACATCCTCCCTCCACTCCCTTCTTGTCCCAAACAAATGCTTTTTCGTGCCATTTTTCTAAACCCTTCAGTCTCTGCCATGTGTATGCCATTGCCAGAGAGGCATGGAGTCCGCCCAGCTCTGCACTATCATTGTGAGCATCACAAACACTTCACGTCTTATCCTGCAGTATTTTCAAGGGCGAGACAGGCAGCGCTGAAAATTGTGATGTTACTCAAGACGCCCTGCTACAAGCCATAGAATGAAACAATTCCCATTTGCTGCTGGCTGTCACGCACCATCTGCAGTCGATGGAGCGCTGCTTCTGGTCCTGGGAAACAAGCACTGACTGGTGGGACCGCATCATTATGAAGGTGTGGGATGATGAGTGGTGGCTGCAGAACTTCCGTTTGTGAAAGGCCACTTTCTTGGAACTCTGCGCAGAGCTGTCTCCAGCCCTGAAACGAATGAACACTCACTTGAGACCGGTTCTGAAAGTGGAGAAGTGGGTGACCATCGCTCTGTGGAAGTTAGCAATGCCAGACTGCTACCGATCAGTTGGGAATCAATTTGGAGTCGGTAAATCCACCGTGGGAACTGCTGTAATACAACTTTGCTGGGCCATTAACAGACTTCTGTTAAGAAAGGTATTGACTTTGGGAAACATGCAGGACATAGTGGATGGGTTTTCCACAATGGAGTTCCCAAACTGTGGGGGGGCGATAGATGGCACATACATCCCTATCTTAGCACCAGACCACTTAGCCACAGAGACATTAATCAAAAGAGATACTTCTCAGTGGTGTTGCAGGCCCTTGTGGATCACAAGGGATGCTTCACCCACATCAGTGTGGGATGGTCTGGAATGGTGCATGATGCGCACAGCTTTAGGAACTCAGGTCTGTTCAAAAAGATGCAGCTGGGCACTTTCTTCCCTGACCAAAAACTAAACATTGGCGATGTTGAAATGCCAATTGCTCCCTTTGCTGAGGAAGCCGTACACTGGGCACCAGGACAGTGAGAAGGAGAGGTTCAATAATAGGCTCAGCAAGTGCAGAATGGTCATGGAATGTGCATTTGGATGTTTAAAGATGCACTGGCGCAGTTTACTCACTAGGCTAGTCCTCAGTGAAAATAACATCCCAGCAGTTATCTCTGCCTGCTGTCTGCTCCATAATGTCTGTGAGACAAAGGGAAGAAGTTCCCATTGGGTTAGGTCATGAAGGCAGATAGGCTGGCTGCCAATTTTGAGCAGTCAGACAGCAGTGCAATGCTGAGAGCCAACCCCAGAGCACTGTGCCTCAGGGAAGCCTTGAAAAATCGATTTTGCAGGGAGACCTAATGTTTCTGAAAAAATCTGTGTTCTGTGTTCTGTCTTCCCTTTCCATCCTCCACCCATTTCCCAGCACTACAGCAGTGTGCTAGCCCCCATCCCCACCAGCGCTAATCCCCAAGGTCTCAATAAAGAAAGAGTAATGATCTTTAAAGCAGTAAATTTTTATTATTGATCATTAACAGTGGAGGGATAGGAAGTTATTTCAACACTTTGCATGAATTGTAATGAGGCTGTGAGGGGACACAGAGAAAAGCTTTGCTGTGCAAACAGCACATTCCCATTTCTTAAAGAGGCCGGCGCCTCTTTCTGCTCCCCTCACCCACATGGAGTGAAGCATGTACTGCAACCTGCTCAATCTCCTCCTTGATCGCTTGGGGGTGGGGGCTAGGAAAGAGTGTGGGAGCTGAGAATTTTGCAGGGGCTGCAGAGGGAGTCTGTCCTGCCGCTGCTCTTCTTGAAGTTCAACCAAATGCCTCAACTTGTCTGACTGATCCCTCATTATGCGCATCATCTCATCCTGTGTTGTATGCTCATGTTCTTGGGCCGCCTTCCTGTTCTCCATGTCCATGTTCATTTTCTCCAATAATGAAATCCTCCAGGCTCTTAGTTCTGTGTCAGCAGCCACAGAGGCATTCATTATCTCAGCGACCATGTCATCCTGAGGTTGTTTTTTTTCCGCCTTCTAATGTGCAACAGGTGGTCAGTGGGAGTAGTAGATGCTGAGCTGAAGGCCACACTGTCCACTGAAAGGCAAGCAAAGCTACCCATTGTTAGCTGGCCCCATGGACGAAAAGCAATGTAAAAATAACTCCCCTTTATATTCCCAAGGGAACAGCAGACTCGCATGCCAATCTCTACTTATTGCAGGGGTCGTAGTGCCGTTCCCCGAGCGAAACCATATGTGGGCACTTGTCTCCCAACCCCTAAGTCCCATCGCAGTCAGGTGCTATCTTGTAACTTGCAGTTTACGTACCCCAAAAATCTCCCATGGCAGAAGGGAAAAAAATGATTGTATGGAACGGCTACTGCAAATTTGTGTCATCTTCCCAAGGTGACCAAGATTGATATCAGTCTCCTGAGGGTAACAGAGACGGAAAGAGAGGATTTACTGCAAGCATCTGGCTACAGGTCTGGCCCTTATGCTGCTATGCTGGGTTCCACGATGATGTCTGCACAATTAACAAGAGAGTGGCGGGGGAATGTGTTCTATCACAGTGTACCTAAGGATCACCTAAATGAAAGTTTCCTGAAGATATCCAGGGAGGATTCTCAGAGCATCCTTGTGCACATAAGCATTCTTTTACATAAACTCCTTACTTAGGTGAACTAACAACGAGGAAGCCCATGACCACCACCACACCCTTTTTTTTTCGCTATGAAAAGAAGCTGAACTGGGGAGATAACCATAGAAATGAGATTTGCAGTACATATTCACCAGATGTGCCTTCCCTGGCATCTCGGTCACTCACGCTGTCCTACGTCCGGCTGGGCTGTTCTGGGGTTACAAACAGCTCCTGGCGTTCAGGGAGAATGGATTCCCCCGTTGCCTGGCCCTTGTTTTCCTCCTCCTCCTCCCCAGAGTCGTCCTCATTCATCCTGGATTACCCTGAGGTATTTATGCTGTGTGGCGGTACAGTGGTGGGGTCACTGCCGAGAACTGCATGCAGCTCCTCATAAAAGCGGCATGTTTTTGGTGACAAGCCAGAATGACTGTTCGCATCCCGAGTTTTCTGACACCCCTGCCTCAGCTCTTTGATTTTAATGTGGCGCTGCTGCGCGTCCCTCCTGTGCCCCTTTTCCAACATGCTGCGCAATATCTTTTTGTAAATATCTAAATTCCTTTTGCTGGCTCGGAGCTGAGCCAAAACAGACTTCTCCCCACAGACCGATGAGATCCAAGACCTCAGGTTGACTCCAGGCTGGAGCGCGTTTGGGGCGTGCAGTCTCCATGATCAGTTCTGCTGGCAAGCTCTCTCCATGCCGGCAAAACGGGAAATGGGAATTCAAAATTTCCTGGGGCTTGAGGGGAGGGGCTGTTTCCTGTGTACATGGTCACAGTGCAGCAGAGTGCAAACATGCAGAGTGGTCACAGCAGAGCATTGTGGGATAACTCATGGAGGCCAATTACATTGAATTATACTGTGCTCCGCCTACACTACTGCTCATTCAACCCAAACAATTCGATTTCAGTGCTACGCCACTTGCAGAGGTGGCTTTATTAAGTCAAATTTTCCCGTGATGTAAGTCGACAGAACTGACCAATGAAGACACATATGTTATATGGTCGATGGAAGTCGCATTCCATCAACCTACCTTCACAGAGTAGACCAGGCCTAAGTTAATAAACAGGTCAAAGGCTGAATGGGTATAGCCAATACATCTTTTAAAAGAATAAGACACACTGGCATAGCAGTATAGATGGAGCTTGAACTGCTGCAGCTCATGCTGTTACCATTCTGAGGATAAAAAAGGAATTTATTTTCTAGAGATATAAAGTTAATACCTTTCACTGTCACCAAATTCAAGTGAAATAAAACTTTGCAAATCTTTAAAAGCACAATTTATTTCTAACATATTAAAACCAAAGGAAAGTTATTTTTAAAAGGTGTGTAATATGTCAAATTCCTAATTTCAAAATTGATGATGCCTTACCAGTTCTCTGACTCCCCCTATATCATACCTGTGGACAATATATATTTTAGTGGTAACAGATCTATAAGTAAGCGAGGTGCATACAGCACCACAACTGAGAATAATGTCTTGCTCAGATTTAGGGCTAGATTCACCCGAGGATCTACATCAGCTTCCACCAGCACACAGCCTGACAGAGAGTCCAAGTGGTGGAAACAGCTCCCCTCAGCAGCTTCTGTCTGTGGAGCATCTAAAATGCTCCAGGAGGAGTTCAATCTGTCCCCCTGATGGGAAGGGCAATGGCAGTGACACTACTCTCTCTCTTTGGTTTGACTCCTCCCTGGGGTGCAAGGTCCTTGCTGAAAAGGGAAGCGTCTTTAAAACCTTTCTTGATGCAGTTTTTCTGAAGCTGGCTCCGTAGGTGATAATATACACACATAATTAAGGTAATTTTGTACATGATACATGAACACATTCATGGAGACCCATCTAATTTTATAAAGCAGGCATGCATTTTCTCAGTGAGGGATCATGTGTTTTTTCTACTATAAATCAAAAGAAGCATTGGCATATCTAGCTCTGACACATCTGGTTGGCATGGATGACACTTATTAAAATAAGTGTTCTGATGACTGACATAACAAAGCCCTGAGCCAAAATATTTATCCTTAATGTCACTCAGCAACTATTTGCCACAAAAAATGACATTTCATCAGAGCCATCAGCTAGTCACTATTCTACAGAAAGAAAAATTAGAGTTTAGAATGGACCTCCTTCAGAAGAGTTCTACATATTGTGACTTGGTATTTGGAAGATTAGCTTTTTGCATAGTTATACTTGTATCACTAATATAATATAATCTTAAGCCTGATTAGACATTAATTTTGTACACAAAACTCCTACTGACTTCTCTTGAGTTTATGTGCATTAGGTTTCCCTCATCACATCTTTTGATGACAGACACTATTTGAATCCTTCTAATACCCAAAGGTATGAGAGAGAAGACTATTTTCCTTTCAAGTACAAGAGTAGATGTTAAAAAAAATTCTAAGGTACCTGTACCTTTTATATAGTAGTTGTCTCCATACTTGAATGTTTCTTCCCTACAAAAAGTGACTGAGTTGTGCTCAGTCACCAAAAAATTGTGAAAAGTGTCTTCAGTGGAAGGAATAAAAATGCCGAAAGACATGTACACAGTATGTATTTTCCTTTGTATAAAACATTGGTTTGGCCAGAAGAGAAAAGAATGAAGTAGTTCCTTATGGTTTTCTCTCTCTCCAGTCCTGCTTGTTCCCTCCAAACCACACTTGTAAAAATGGAGTATACCTTTTTTATTTTTCATTGATTTTCTCTTTCCTTTTTCATGTGATTAAAATTTAGAGTTTACTTAAAAGTGATAAAAGCCACTCTGCTATGAGAAGGAGGTTCTATTGATGCCAAAACCAAAGTATATAAAAATGCTGTAAAATTGGGGCAAACTATCTTAAAGAATTAAATCTGAAGACAATGTGTTAAATGTCATTATGTTCACCCCATAACCATAAAAACAAAACACTTGCTAATAGGTTAACAAAAATATTTTTAATTCGATCTTTTCCATCATCTCTGTTTGCTTTTTCTTGTTACACTCCAAGTTCTACTCTCCCCTCAATGTGTGTGCAAAACTCCTATTAACAATCATCAGAGTTACACAGGGGTAGCTCTGAATGGAGAAGAGATCCTCACCATGATTATGTAAAAATATTAGTGAACAGTTTAATCATATGTAGTTTCTCTCCTTTTTCTGAAGCTATCATTTCTTGAAAAGAGAGCCTGAGTCAGAGAGCTCAATAATGAGTAAGAAATGCCCTTTCCTCTGAGAATTTAAAATCCCCTTAAAAAACTAAAATGCATGTAAAAGTGTTAATATTCAGAAGGCTGACAATTTACATTTCTAACCCAGACTCATACAAAAATGTTTCTGACATTGATCTCTCTCAATATTTTCAGAACTATAGCACCAAGATTTAGTAGTGTAATCCTGGCAGAAAAAGAATAAATACAATATATGCAGCGCAATGCTGGTTGAAATATTACAAAATGGCAGAGACTGTTTTGTGACGCATCTGTAGCCTGTAAGAAATTTAGGGGAACGGAACTAAAAAATCTTTGACACTATAAATATAAAAGAAAACAGTATTAACTATTTAAGAACTAAGGACCAGATCCTGCTTCCTTGAAGTCAGTGGAAGTTTTGCCTTTTGACTTCAAAGGAAGAAGGATTGAGATCTTAAGTCCTGATCCAAATGCAGTTGAAGTCCCAGAGAATATTTCCATTGAGTTCAGTGGGCTTCGGATCAGGCCCTTAATAGGTAACTTATTGGGAAATCAGGACCCTGTAATTATATTCTCCTCACTATACAATAGTTATTCTCCTTTGCAGATTTTTACTTTAGTTTACTTTATATATTTGTATGGCCCTTTGTTTTCGATATTTACCAACTTTATCCAAAAAAATTCCTGGATTTTGACAAATCCAGTATTGGTTTCACCCACTTTCACCTGAATTTTGGCTTTTTTGGGGCCTCACAAATTTTTCGAAGGGAAGCAGGTGGGGCCCTGCTGAAGGGCCAGAGTCAGGAGGGAAGCAGAAGGCTACCCCAGGAGTACTGGTCTTTCTGCCAGACAAAGCCCCCTCCTGACCTTGGGTCTTCATTGTGGCCCCATCCGCTTCACCCGTGTAGGCTCTGTCAGACAGGGGAAGTGGACAGGCTCTGTGTCCTGGACCCACAGCAAAGGGCTGGGATCAGCATGGGAGTGTAAGGTTGTTCCCTGTGGGTACTGGCTTCTTGCCAGACAGAGCCCCCTCCTAACACCACCTTCAGTGCTGAAGGAGCCTGGGTCAGGAGGGGGCTTTGTCTGGCAGAGAAGTGGATGGGGCTCTGTGCCCTAGGCAGCGAGATGGGCAGGGAGCCATGTTCTGGCAGCTGAAACCACTCACTGCCGGACAGAGACCCTCATGACTCTGGCTCTTCAGCCCAGCCCCATCCACTTCTTCTGCACAATAGGAAGCAAGACCATCAGGGAGTGGGGTACTGGCAGCCAAACCATCCAACCACTATGCTGTGAGTATCACCCGCCCCTAGCCACCAGTCACCGTGAGTACTGAGCACCTCTTCCCTGTCCCAGTCTGCCCCCCTTCGTTTTCAGTTCTTACTGATTTTCACCCATGTTTTAAATTTTCAAATAAATACTGGTAAATTCCAACAAAATTAACAAATAAAACTGAAACTGAAGGGCTTTATATATTTGTTAGTTCTGAATATGGTCACTTAATTTATTTCTTTTTTCCAAATGTTCATAAAACTTATTTATGTAACATAACAACTAGTGACACATTGATTTAAGAGTAACTCCAGAGAGTTATGGTTAATATTCTTCTCCAGAGGCAGCTGAGATTATTACAATATTTCATTATCACAAAACAATATATCTTCAAACAGAGACAATAGTGGCTTTTAATATTCCCTGCCACAATTATACCAGATTTTCTTTGCACTATCAATACTGGAAGTAATTACATTGCTTTTTCCCTAATATCAGTGTAACTTTTAATATAGTACATCTCATGAGTTTATTTAGCAAATGGCTTTGTTACAATATATTTTTATATTACATAGTTGAAAAATCTATTTGTTTAGAGAGATGTCACTGCGTCTCATTGGACAGTATCTTGCCTAATAATGTTTTTTTAGTAGAAAATTGTATTTTCTAGTTGAAAGTCCTCAGTTCAGAAAGTCAGGAGTTCACCACCGAGTTTCTGTATCCCACAAACATTGCCTTGCATCCTTTTTGTCATTTTTCATAATTTCATACAACAGAACAGATCAGATGCTATAAATCTTCATCTTTCTATATAGAGAAGAGTGATCACATAACATAAATTCTAATATTCCATATGAAATAACAAGGTATGCTTAACTACACTATATTATTATCTGTCCACCCTGTAGGAGAGGGAAGTAGACTAAACGTCCAGTATAATTAGGAATTATTACTTCTTTTAGATAGATAGATAGATAGAAATATATAAAATAACTACATATATATATAATATATAATACTGTCATAAAAGTTTGATGTGCTTTTTGTTTATTTGTTGGCGAACACTAGAAACATCAACATCAAACCACTCATTATAAATCTGAATTTTTTTCCACCAGAAATTGTTGCAGTAGGTAAGGTTAAGAAAAGCAAATGTTATTGAAATGATATCCTCCTTAATGAATCACATATAGCACCATACAGTCATGAAACACAGGCCCTTAAAAATAACTTCTACCAGAACAAAATAACTTCAGAATTTATGAGCAGTTCACAAAACAACACAGCAGATTAACAGTTTAAGCATGAATAAATAAGTATGTACCTAATGCATATTTTGAAGGCTTTTGAATTCAGAAAGAGATGGGGCTAAACTTATGATCAGCATTTCCATCATCATAATGAAGATGCTGGCTGAGATTCTCTGGTGTGTGGAGTTTCCACTCAGTGCACCGGACACAGGCTGTTAGAAAGCCAGTTACAGCTCCCTGATACTTTTCTGCTCTGAGCATCAGCATAGATGCAACTCAGGCCAGCTGGCAACAGTCTCTTAGAGGCCACAAGCCTGGTGAGTGCTCAACATACATCAACCATGCCCGTCCTCTGCCCCACCACCTCCATGTTGAGGCCAAATAGCTGGTGGTGGCTGGGTGCCACCTATGCCAGCTCATCTTCAGCTGAGCACTCCCTCAGTTGGGGTGAATTCTCACCTAGCTAGATGTATCTGCTTTTCTGGCCCTTTTGCACTGGGTAAGTAGCATAATGGGGTCAGAATGTAACCAAGAATCTTGCCCATTATGTCCATAGATTAGTTTTTCCTAAGGTAATGCTTGAAACTGCTTCACAGATTATTTACATAGAAAAAAAAAGGTGCCAGAATGATTTGTAAACATAGTTCTTGCCGGAAAGAAATTACAAGTGTAGACAAGGCCAAAGATCTGTAGTGGTTTATAACAGCCCTAATCCTTCAAACACTTATTACTGGGCATAGTACAGAAGTAGTACCATTGACTATCAGTATTGAGTGTTGTGACTTGTAGGAAGCACTTAAGGATCATGTTATAGACTAATAGAAGCTTATGATCGTGTCTACATATGTACTCTAATGTGGTAACTGAAGCATTCTTAAACCCTCTTAAAACACTTAATGCTAAAATAATTTACACCACTTTGTCAGCAAGCATGGCTAGGGTCAAATTGTTAAAATTGTGATTAAAAATCAGGTGCTAAACAAGTTCTCTTTATAAGCACAAGTATGTTTTACAAATATAGTTTAGCTCTGTTCACATTGAGCAGACAAGCAATATAAAACTTGCTTGAGCCTGAAATGTGTGCAATGTGTATTTTAAAATGCTTTGGATAGCACAGCTAAAATACAGAATATACACTAGATTAAAATGCAATCCATAAAATCTTTTGTAATGCAGTTGGAGCTGGGCTACTCAGGCTTGTGAAACTATGTAGACATTATACTGGCATCTAACTGGGAAGGACTTTGTTTAAAATAGTTTTAGATAACACATTTTCCCTGTAGTGTTCCAAAGTGTATGGCAGCATGCAGTCAAAGCATTAAACATGTCTTTGCCTAAAAGCCTTCAGAAAGGACTGAAAATAAGTTTGATTCTTCAGTTCATTGGCAGACAATACAAAGTGCACAAGACTCATTCAAATATAACTCGACTTTTTTGCTGATGTCAGAACTCTAACTACAAGACAATCTAATAGTCAAATTATCTATGGTCAAATAAAAGTCTGAAGTAACTTGGCTGAGTAATCAAATAGAAAATACAGACCGACTTTGGAAAAGATAGTAAAGTTTTTCCTGATCATATACCAGGCTCTAGGCATTCAACTGAGCATGTATAATAGGACTACACACATTACATGCACAATCTGATTTATCCAGAACCATTCCACCAAAGAAAGAGACACCTATGAAATGGCAAAATTCCTAAACCACCAGCATCCAATGCAATAACATTCCCTTAGGTTTCCTTGAATTAAAGATAAAAAAGAGGTATGAAGATGAATTATTTATTTCAGAGAAATAAAGAATTGTTCTCTACTCTTGTGTATAAAACATTAATTCTGACTAAGACTACTTTGCTTTAAATGGCAGCTAATTCACATTAGACTAACAAAAGCTTATATAGCACAAGTTCAGGATTTTGAGAATTTTACATAAATGCTGTATTTAATGTATATTAAGTGGCTAGTTGTGTATACACTACTGGACATATACATATTCTACTGGATAGACTCAAAACTGCTCAGCTATGTTTCATAGGTCTTCTACTGCTAAGAATCATTTCCTTTTAACTCAAGTCAAAAGGGCCTCAGTTTTTGGAGTATGAAGATTTGAGTTCTAAGTTCCAAATGGCTACACTGAAGACACAGTCCCAACCATGGAGTCTTAAGAGACCATGAATTTATTACTACAGTATAGTATATTTCTGATAAAATTATGTACAGCCCAAATAGTATTGTTGTTCCTTGGCTAAAGCAATTAGTCAATTTTCATGGCATAGCCTGTTTGTTTCTGATAGGAGGAGAAATAGATGATGGGAGTCAGATATTTCTTTGCTGCAGTCCTGTTTATTTACAAGGAATGTTCCCCTGAACACAGTAGGAACAACAACAGGAAGCAGTTACCTTGCTCCCAATTTCCAAGCCTGCTTTCTAGACAGTGCTGTGCTCAAACGAAGCTCTCTCCCTCTTGGCTTCCTCCCAGGGCCATGCTCACCAGTATTTCTCTGGCTTTCTTCACACACACACTCTTTCACCAAGCTAACTTGTTTCAAGACTGAGCTTGATAAATGTATGGTGGGGATGGTATGACAAGATTGCCTACAGTGATTTGAGGACTCAGTAACTGTGCAGGAGGTCAGATTAGATGACCATGATGGCCCCTTCTGGCTTTAAAGTCTATCAGCATCCCAGCCCTTGTGCTTCTTATCAGTCCTAGGAAATCAGGTCTCCCTGAGTCAGTTCTTGCTCAGGCCTTCCTTTGTGGTCCTGTGCCTTGGGCAGTGGCTTCTATTGTTTCAGCTCTCTCTCTAAATAAAGGGGCATTTAACTGGACCCTCATTTATCCAGAATGAAAAATAGTTAGCATGTCCATTAGCTTCAACTGACATGCTTACTGTCAGTCACCAACACCCTTCAGCATAATAGTATATTGTATAGAACTTGAGTACAACATTTTAAGAGAGAAACCTATAAAGCAGTCCATTAGGTGGACTAAAGTCACCAAATTCATTTCACAGAAAATTTCAGGTCATATTGACATGAAATTCCCAAAGAGGAAAAATGAATACTATCTCCTTGTATAATACATGAGGAGGAAAAAAAAAAATCACACTCACGTCTCAATTTGGAAATTGTTTTGAAAAGTGTCTTTTAATACTAAATAATAAGTTACTAGTCTTGTCTTAACTATCAGATAAAAACATTAATGAATGCAACAGTGAAGAATTTGTTATCTGACACTTTCATGCACTATGTTCTTTTCTCACTAATCCAAATATATCATGAATTTGTATATCTGGAAGAGAAATATTCTGAATAGAGTAGCTACATAAATTGGTCCTTCAATGTATCTTCTGTGTTGTGATTAGAACATACAGTACTGAATTCTGCTCTCATTGACACCAGATTTCATCAGTTATTACAGATTTACACCAGTGTAACTGAGGACACAATTTAGCTCCAAACATTTTTAACTAGTTGTAAATCATCAATGTGTAATGTAACAATGTTAAATATGATCGAGCTAGTAGAAGTAAGTAGTGGACTACAGCTACTGAAATTCTATTACAGATTATTAGAGGTTATTTAGTATTCACTGGTTCCTTTATGTGAATGTCTAACTTCAAATAAAGGTCTGTAATCTTCAAATCAAAAACAACTTCCAATAAGTGTGCCAAGAAAAAAGGTTGTTCTAATTATAGATGTCACAATGTACACAAGAACACAACGTATTTTGTGTACTTTAGCCCTGATTCAGCAAAGCACTTAAGCATGTACTTAACTTTAAGCATGTCAGTAATACTAACTGCATTTTTTAAATTAAACTCCTGCATGAATGTTTTCAGAACTGGAACCTTGTACCCAGTCCATCAATCACTCTGCATGTACAAACACCACTGACTTTAATGAATATGCTGATTTTGACCTAAACTACTCTATTCAAGTCAACATCTCCATAGTAGGATCACTTGTCATGTACTTTATTTGAATCTTGCAGCCAACCTTTAAACATTGTGTCATTCTGCTTCTTGGCTTATATTATTAAGTGCGTCCAGTAGTCAATTCCAGGCAGCATACAACTAGCACTTTTGAACCATTTTAAGCTTACATTCGAGATGAAAAGCACTATCTGGGGGTTAATAACAAACACCAATAGTACTCAAAGACTGGCTGTCAAACATTTTCAGGCAGAATTGATGTGTTGTTACTTTAAAAAAGTCTATGAGATTTGAACAGTTTTCTTTCATTAGCTTTTTTCTAGATGGATGTCATCTTCCAAAGCTTGATAAAACTAAAAAGTTTGTATAGTAGAACCGAAATATGCTAATTATTAGGGCTGCAGGTTTGTCACAGTGGTAAAAATGTCATGAAGAGAGTGATTTTTCCATTTGTCTGCCATTTGGTTACATGATCCCACTCTCAGCATGGCGACCTGACCCCGGGTTGGGGGCAGCGCAGAGCCCTCAGGTTTGGCCCACCTGACCCATTGACTTGACAGGAGAGAGGCCAAGCCAAATTTGAAAGAGTGACTTTGTGACCTGGTGCATGGAGTTACTAAGCCGCTCACTCAAATTTGGCCCAGACACCTCCCCATTATGATGGAAGGGCAGCTGAGCCAAACCTGACCCTGTGTGCTACTTCTCAAGGCCCAGAGCAGGGAGCTGGGCCCAGCCCTGTGGGATAGGAGACACTGCTGCAGGATGAGTGGGGGGGGGCTCACTTTCCAGTGCCACCTCCCCACCCCCAGGGCCTCCCACTCCCTGGGGGCAAAATCAGCCCCTGCCCCCAGGTCTCGACCTATCTCCTTTGCTTCTCTCCACTCACTTTAAATGGCACTCTGGTGACCTTACACACCATTTCCCCCTAAACCTGTGACCTTTACTAAATTTACCATGACTGCTCCATGATTTTTTTTTTTTTTTTTAAATATTCCATGATAGATCTGCAGCCCTATTAACGATACTTGTCCTAGGTGCCTAAATGATCAAAAATCTGATTTACTTAATTGAGAAGAAAATTATTTTCTGTAAAAAGGCTTCATACTCTCTGTACATGGATATGGACTATTTTCTAGGTGATTGCATCAATGGCACACTTTTGTATAACACCCGTAGAAAAATACTCTCCTTCATAATAAGGAGAAACTACTAGCATTGTGCTGATGTCTCAGAAACATGGACTACAAATAGTGGGTTAATGATTATGTACATCTCAACAAAAAGAATGTTATTGTTATAATTAGACATTAGGAGCCAAACTCTGCCCTAAAATAGTAGCCTGTGTAAGTCAGATAAGCAGTGTAAGTAATGTTGTTCAGTGTGTATGCCTTTAGAATGTATTCTTCATGAATTCTGCCACTGTCCACTCATTCCCCTCATGAGATTTACCTGTCAACTATTACTCAAGTCCCATAGTCTTTGAGGACAATGCTCAAATTCTGTAGAGGAGTATTTATGCCCATCCATGACATCCTCACATGCCACCATGCAGTACTCCATAGTCTTGTATTCACTACCCCACATTAGAATGCAACCTTGAGTAGTTGGACTAACTAACACGTGACCATGATTTTGTAAGCTGGATGCACAACAGTTTAAATACTGTATCATAGTGAGGTGTACTTGGCAGATCCCAAAGATGACCTCATCTACAGGTATTGGAACAAATGAAGTCTCTAAAGGGTTGAAAAGGTAAATTCTCTATTTATTTATTCTTTAGATTACCAACATAATAACAAGAAACAAAAAATGTGAACAATTTAGGTGCCTCTGACGTATACTTAAAACAATAGCAAGGAAAGAAACAGTAACTTCCTAATAAACAATACTAAGTAACAAGGTAGTACAACAATAAAACAAATGCCCCATTTTTCCCTAATCATGATCCTCAACAATACTTGCTTCTTCAGCAGCCCTCCGAAGAAGCATACCCTGAAGATCAACAAATTTTGGCTATTTTGAACCAGGATAGGAAAATGCATTTTGCAGGAATGGGTCCCGCACACTCTGCCAGTGGTCCCCTCTCTTTTATATTGAGGGGGTTTCAATTTGAGCACTTCTGCTGATCTCCACTGTGGTGGTATGTCCTGGGAAGACTGGCAGCATCTCCGGTATGAAAGTCCTAAGGAAAGTCATACAGGGCTTTGTAGATCAATACTAACATCTTAAACTCCCTCCAGAAACCCATAGGAAGCCAGTGCAGATCATGGAGCATTGACTTCATGAACAAATTTGCAGTGAATTCTCTAATGGCTATTTATGGCACACAGCCCTCTATTGAAAATGTGGGAAGGGTCTGTCCATTGCTTTCGTGTAGGTATAAAATATAATATGTGAATGAAGGATGATTAATTAGGTAGTGTTTGAGACAGATTGTTTGCTTATTGCAGGGGTTCTCAAACTTTTTTTTTCCTGGGACCCCCTTTGAAAATATTTCTGGCTGTGCTGACACCCCCTCCCCCCCAAAAAAATGATGACCCCGCCCAGGCCATGCTACCCACCATGGCATGCCACCCTTACTTCTGCGCTGCTGATGGGGCGGCGCTGCCTTCAGTGCACCAGGTCAGCAGCCACTGCTCTTCGGTCATCCATCTCTGCAGGTTTCTGGCTGTCAGCCATGCATGGCATGTGCTGGGGCTGACAGTTCACAACCCCCTCATAATAACCTCATGACCCCTTGAGGGGTCCCGACTCCCAGTTTGAGAACCCCTGGCTTACTGAGTAGTGTGTGGGCAGAGTTAAGGTTATTTAGGTGACCGTGATTGTGTATTTCCATATTTACAAATGTTTGGTTTGATTAAGCGTAACTTTAACTGCAGCCACTAAGAGGGCAAACCTTCTACCCCACTGTACCCATTCCATCAATCCAATGGTTTGGGAGAAACACTGTGAGAGGCATCTTGAGGAGTTTTCCTTCCCCTATGTTGCTGAACACAGGCTTTATCATGGGAAGGGGTCAAGATAGCCCTAAATTATTAATCAGCGCACTTTCCAGAACTAGCCATAATCACCTGTGTTCCCTGTGTTCAAGAGAAAATAACAAATTTGGAGTTTGGTGTCCAAGCCATTTTTAAGATATGATGACACTTAGAATTTGGAAGCTTTCCAAAAAGTGGAAAACTTGTTTTTAAACAAACTCATACCTTTGAAATGCCTTGACTGATCTGCCACTAACTTTCCATCCTATTCTGGCATCAGATCACATATGAAAAAAATCCGTATGGATCAATTTAGTTTCGCCAAAGTTAGGATAGAGGTAAGAGAGTCAACATTTGGATTGTAATAGAAAACTAGCTTTCACCTGAAATCTCTGTAACTGAAAGCACCCTTACAGTCACATCCTACATATTATTGTAATAATCTCTGTATAAAATATATTTTGTGAGGTATAATTTGAAAACCAGTAACTTGCTTGTGAATAATATCATGGTGAAATATACATGGCAAGATTATATGTAAAGTTATGAATTCCCTCTCTATGATCTTGTTAGCACATGTTCAAAACCACATAGACCTGATTAGGAAAAATTGTTACAGGGGCCTATTTTAAACAAAAGAATGTGTGTTTACCTCAATTTACATATAAGTAGTAAACAGGGTCCTAGAGACAAGAAAAGGGGGAAATGGCAGGAGACAAGGCAAATCTGCATTTCAGCATATACAGGGGGGAAGAAAGTGTGTGGAGCCACCTTCACCACAAGACTCCACCTCACCTTCTTTACTGTTTGAATAAACTTTGCTTTGAGGGGTAATCCCCAAAGAATGACTTCAAGGGGTGACTGGTCTATAAAAGTGAGAGGCAGCAACAGCCCAAGGCATCTCTCCTACCCCTCTCTCTACATTTCACCTCAGAAGACAAACAAACCAACCATTTGACTTTGGGGGACACTGACTGACAATTTGATCAGCAATGTTTCTGAGAACTTGTAGTAAGGATTTTACCTTGAACCAAGTCTAGCTTGTTAAGTTTTAGCTACTAAAAAGCATTTTATCTTTATTTCTCTTGTAATCATTTCTGACTTTAATACCTTAATACTTGTACTCACTTAAAATCTCTCTCTTGGTAGTTAAATAAACTTGTTTTACTTTTAATTAAAACTAATCCAGTGTTATGTTTAAACTGAACTGTATGGTAACTCAAGTTAAAGTAGCAAACTGTTTAATATTGACCCTTTATAGGGGCGACAGAACCTTAATATCTGAACTGTACAGGGGAGGGCTGGACAGTGCTGAGCACACATTTTGGGGAAAATTCAGGACTAGGAGTGTGTTGGAATCTCCCTGCAGGTAGTAACCAAGGCTGCTGTGTTATTGACAGGCTGCAGGGGCTAAAGTTGCTGGACCAGAGCTGTAGCTATACACAAACACTCAGGATGCGACCTGCATGCTGTTTGGCTGTTTCTGAGTAGCCCAGGTTGGGAGCTACAACAGCAAAGGATTGTGAGGCACCCAAGGTTGCAGGGCAGACGATGACAAAGCCCCTCACTGGATTGCACCCTGGAATGTGACACTCTCCATAATACTTTCTTTTAAGGTCTGAGTAACTACAGATAATGTTAAAAATTTTGCTCCCCTACTTTAATTTCCTGCTATGTAAAGTAAATATCAAATTTATATCAAAGAGATGGTATTATTTATTCTACTTCTCTTCTAATATACAAGACCCAACTCTAAGTAATAAATTAGTAAAAGTATCCTTTAACAAATTAAGGGCCTGATCCAGCAGGAAATATTTGCAGCCTTCAGGCAGGCACAACCCCCACAAAGCCACAGATGTTGCTCCTCAGCAGGGCTAACTATTCAAGTGAAAATGTGGCCACCTGCTGAAGAACTAAAACAACAAAACAACAGCCCTTCACATGGAGGAACTGCAGCACAGCTCAGAGGGAGGCAAGCTCCTGCATGCTATATACATTCAAAACACCATAGGCTTTGATTGTGTCAGATCTCACAAGATAAACATGGTTAAACCTGGTACTTGGATAGGAGACCTCAAAAGAAGTACTTAAGCGTGGAAGAGGAGGTGATGATTTGATATGTAGTATACTTTCCTTTTCTCTTTTGATTAAGCCTGTACCCAAACATGTTACAAGAAGCACAATGAAGATTTGTGGCTATTTAATAATGCAAGGCATTTTCTGCCAAGGCAGAGATAATAACCTAAGTGTCCTGGGAAAATTCCATAGGAATAATTGAATTCTGCCTACCTGAATTTCTCATATGGTTTCAATTGTATATGGCATTTTTCAAAAGAGCTGGTACATATAAATCAATATTTGGTTTGGTCAGATCCCCCAATTTTTTATTTTTTTTTAAATTATGGAACTACACCAAAATTAAAATATCCTAAACTGTTGTGTAGTCTTGCTGTGCACTGCAAAACCCTAGATGTGGCTATATTTCAGTACTGCATGAAACTATGCCTGTATATAACAGGTAACAGTGCTTTTGGATGAAAATTGAAATGTGAATGTTGAGCATAATAATAATTGTTTTTTGCAGTGACTGGTGGGAAAGAGAGCTCATAGACTGTAAATGATATTCGTAATTCATTATCACAGCTTGGCCCATTCAGTCCATCACAACTCCTAAAGCCCTAAAACTGGATTAACACGCCCCATATGCATACCCACGTTTTAGAGAGACCAGCCATTTCTGTCCATATCTGTCCTTCACTTCCACCAGGCTGAGCTGCAGAATATTGCTGTCAGTCAAAAACACATTTTTAGGCTGTACTGCCCCTCAGAATTTTTTTCTGGATGACTAAATATCAGTTAGAGAGGCAAGGTGGGTGAGGTAATATCTTTTGTTGGATCAACTTCGGTTGGTGAGAGAGACAAGCTTTTGAGCTTACAGAGAGCTCTTCTTCAGATCTGGGAAACGTACTTAGAGTGTCACAGCTAAATACAAGGTGGAATGGGTTGTTTAGCATAAATAGTTAACATACCATTCAAGATGAAGTGGCCTATTAAGACCCCTCTAGTCATAGTGGTGAAAGGAATTTGGGGAGGAATGTGGGGAGGTTGTTAATGTTGTGGAGTTAAGTCTGTTGTGTCCTGGAGGAAGCTGGCCCTTTGTGTGGTGAGTGGTTTGAGGATGGTTTCTATGAGTCCTGATATTCCTTCACTAAGAGTGCAATGGCCAGTTATAATGGGTCTGCCTGGGTTCTCTTGTTTGTGTATGTTGGG
The DNA here is from genome assembly GCF_026122565.2 of Emydura macquarii macquarii. Lineage (NCBI taxonomy): Eukaryota > Metazoa > Chordata > Testudines > Chelidae > Emydura > Emydura macquarii. The sequence continues at coordinate 77,652,816 of NW_027131390.1, forward strand.
AAGCATGTAGAAGGTCCCTAGAATAGTTTATACAGTTTATCTTGGATTTTTTGGGGGTAGGATTTGATAATATCCTTAAATTCCTGGGTAAGTTGTAGTTTGGGATCCTCTTTGAGTTCTTTTGTAATAGGTGATGTCATAAAATTTTCAGCAGGCCTCGTTAATATTGTCATCATGGTTGAGGACTATGATGACACCCCATTTGTCTGCTGGTTTGATCACTATCTGGTGGGACTCAGAGAAACCATCTTAAAACCACTTACCACACAAAAGGTCTGCTTCCTCCAGGACACCATGGACTTCCTCCACAACATTAATAACCTCCCTTAGAACATCATATTTGCCACTATGGATGTCATTTCCCTATACACCAACATCCTCCAAAATGATGGCATAGGTGCCTGCCTCAAATATTTACAAGATAATGGACAACCCTCAGATATCCCCCCCACACACATTACCAAACTCATCCATTTCATCCTCACCCATAACAATTTTACACTCAACAACAAACAATTTTGTTCAAACCATGGGAAGAGCCATGGGTACTAGGATGGGTCCCAAATATGTCAACCTCTTTATGGGCCACCTTGAAGAAGAATTCCTGGACAAATGTACCACAAAACCAATGATATATCAGAGGTACACTGATGATATCTTCATCCTTGACAGATGACTTAAACTCCTTGTAGATTTCCACTACAACTTCAATAACCACCACCCGTACATTAAACTCTCTCTGGAACACTCCAACCCTAGCATCAAATTCCTGGACACCACAATCACCATCAACAATGGAACCCTACAAAAAACTATATACAAGAAACACACAAATCACCTCATCTGTCTTCATAGATCCAGTAACTACCCCAAATATATCAAGAAATCTGTCATCTACAGCCAGGCATTTAGATACCATAGAATATGCTCTGAGGAGAAAGGCCGGGATATACATCTTAATACACTCAAAACTGCCTTCCCCAAACAAGAACATTCCACCACAGAAGTAGATTACATCATGGAATGGCCCACCCAAATACCCCAAGAGAAACTGCTACAATACAGAAATAAAACCCACTCTGACTGCACATCCCTTCTTGTCACTACCACCCCACACTGGAACCCGTACAAGGTATCATTAAACAACTACAACCCATACTCAATGGGGACCCCATCCTGAAAGAAATCTTTCCTGAACCCCCGTCTTCTGGCCTTTAAACAACTCCCCCCACATCTTCAAACTCATCCTCAGAAGCAAGCTCTCCACAGACCAGGACACACCAACCCAAGGTGGAACCAGACCCTGCCGGAACAGCAGACCTGCAGACATACCTCCATAGCTACAATGATCAACACTCCCAACAACACATCTCTCAGGATCCCTGGGTCCTACACATGCCTATCACAACATGTGGTGTCCCTCATCCAGTGCACTAACTGCCCCAATAACAACAATATGGATGAAACCGGACAATCACTACACTCTTGAATGAACTCACAGAGGAAAATGATAAAAGATAAAAACACCTTATCACCTGTGGATGAACACTTTTCATAAAGAGATCACTCTATATCTGAGCTATCAGCCCTCATCCTCAAAGGAAATTGCACAACACTTTCAGAAGACGAGCCTGGGAGCTTAATTCATAACTTTGCTAGACTCTAAAAATCATGGACTGAATAGAAACACTGGATTTATGGCTTATTACAACAATCTGTTATCCATTTACAACTCCACCCCTGCTGCCTTCTCCCCACTCGCTGCATTCCTTCCCCCCTCCCCATGACTGGAGGGGTGTTAATGGGCCACTTCACCTTGAATCCTTGAAATATGTGTTAACTATTTCTGCTAAATAATATGTACTTAGCTGTGACACTCTGAGTACATTTCCCAGATAAGAAGCGTGTCACTCTCACCAACCGAAGTATGTCCAATAAAAGCTATTTCCTCACCCACCTTATCTGTTTAATATCCCGGGACACACATTGCATACAAGCATCAGTTAGTTAGAGAATAACCTGCCTGCCTCTGCCCCTCTCAGTCTTTTGGAAAATGAGTTGTCCTTAGCCTGTGGACCTCAGTCTGTAGTCTCTGCTTAAGAGCAATCCTCAAGGACGTCAGCAGAAAATGCTTTATGAGGCCTGATCCAACTTCCATTGAAGTCAACAGGAGCACGTCCACTCAAGTCAATGGAAGGAGGATCAGCTTCCAAGGGGCAGTCTTAAGTATCCACGTGCAGCATAAAGCAGTGTTATACACCCATCAATATCTTGCGACACTTTGGAACAAGTTGACAGATGAGTAAGTGGGGAAAGTAAAAAGTCATATTAGGGTGCATTTTACACTTCTGTGTATCCAGGAAGGTCTGCACAGCTTCCATGGACCAGAAGTTACAGACACTGCATTTGCTGGAGAGCACGCAACTGTACTCAGAGCTGCAAGTCAGTATTTTCAATGAAGTTCAAAAACAGAATTAGCTTTCAAAAGATCAATATACAGTTTGCATGATTTAATACAACTGAAAGAAGGAGCTACATAAAGTATTTAAAATTCATTTGTTCTTTCTATAATTTGCTCGCAAACCTTTTTTTTATTTTAACAAAATATATATATAAAATTCTCATTTCCAAACAGAATGCAAGTTGTTTTCCCTAGCTGCATCAAAATAAATCATTTGACTACCACATGTGGCAAATTACAACACTATTTTAGTACTCTCATATACATCTTTATTTAGGCAATTAAATGGAGAGCAGGTTGCAGAGTGCCAGGACAACTGATCTTCCTTTCTATATTTCCTCTTTATATTATTTATTTACTAATAGTTCCCTGCAAAAGTCACTGATGCTAATCCAGGCAAGGAAAATCTAGGATTTTGTGTTATTTTGATAAGTGTCCTATTGGTTAGATTTACAGATGTATTGGGAAAGGAGGGACTTATTTTGCTTATTTTATAAACAAGAAATCTAAAAAAAGCAAATTTAATGTGGTCTCAGAAACCTCACTGTCATCCTGATCTAGCTCTAGAAAGATCTGAACATTAATAAGTATATAATTATAGAATATGTTAAAAAAGCATATAATTGGTCAAATCATGGTAACGTCTAGTGGCTGATTGGGCCTTTTATTAAAACAAAATCCTGCTTCCTGGTTCTTCGTTTATATATTACTGACACTAGATCAGGTACATTTACACAGAAATATAACGGAATTAAAATGTTTCAAGTTTTGTAAAATGTTTCATGATAACTAGATCATTTTCATTATAGTTATTAAATAAGTTTAGGTGATGCAGTAAATTATGACCTGATCCTATAAATAATTCCACTGAAGGAAATGAAGCTCCTCACATGATTAATAGTTTGTAGAAAAGGATTCAGACCATGAATAGACTATTCTTTCACAATCTGGATATCTAGATTAAAATCTGGTCTAGGTCACAAAAAAATTAGTTTGGTGGTTTCCACCTAATCCCTTGTCAAAAATAACTTTTATCCATGTCACAAAACCACTGGAAAAATCTGGCACTATCTGTCCTCAGGAGGCATATACAAGTAGTTTGGGTGAGGTATGCGGCAGATTAGCATAACTGAGTTGGAGAACATGGGAGAACATGCATCATTTGTGACTACCTGCACTGTACCTGATTCTAGCTGCTACTACTACTATTTTCTCTTTCCTGGGCTCCTAAATTAACCTAAAATATTTTAAATAAATTGACTGACTGTGTCAAGTTAACTGATATTTTTGTAGTCACCTCTTGAAACCATTTTTTGAGTTTGCTAGATCCACCGAAAATCTATATGCTAAACAGGCAATTGAATTTAAATAGCATTTTATGTTCTGTAAATAAAGATATTTATCTATTAAATATGCAGTAGGAAGAAGAATGTTATATTAGCCATAAAAGGTCTTACACTTACACTTAATATTTACTGTCCAGCCATCACACTGGACTTCATCTCTCCAAAGTAAGCAGAAATATAAACACTTTGTGATGATATAGTTTTCAGCTGTTGTCCATTCTGCCATCTATCACATGATTTTGTAATTTTTAAAAATCAACATTTGTCATGCATGGTGTCAATACATAAATTTCAGTAACTTAGTTAATTATCAGATTACTTTGCAAGTTCAAGAACATCAAATAGATACAGTACTGTTGTGGATTTTTTCACAGCTAGAAAAGAATCATACACTTGGAATTAAGTGTTCTTGATGTGTCATACACACTTTAATACACAAAACACCTCCTTAGCATGTCAAATAGCATTTTAAAAGTACTATGGTGAGGGATCTGCAGATAAAATAAATAAAAATAATTCAAATTACACTTCATATTGGAATGTAAGATATAATCAGGTGTATTAGCCTTTTCAGATTGATTATTTCAGATATTAGATTTGGGTCCTGTCCTGCTTCCAATTAAGTCAATGATAAAACTCTCACTGACATCAATGGATGCAGGTTCAAGCCCATCCTTACAAAGTATAGAAGGATACCAATTTAATTTAAATTTAATGTAATTTAAAATAGTATATAATTCAGCTTTAAGTTTTTTGTAAATTAAGAAAATAATAAAATTAATCAAACCACTTTTAAAGGTAAATTAAAGAATATTTTAACAAATTAAGAATATTCAATTTGGTTTAAAACACTGCCTTTTTAAAGAGACTAACAATGTTTGGTCTTATATTGAGAATGTCAGGTTAAAAAGCATGAAAAAAAGAAAATGATATATGAAAAAGACAGGATTTAGTCTTTGGAATTCTTTAGAAGTCTTAATAGTCTCTCACACACACCCCCCTCCTGTTTACTATATTAGAAATTTTCTTTGAACTTACCTTTTTTAAGTTTTTTATAAAGTCATAAATTAGCCATAACACATTTGTTTTCCCTTAATTTTTCTGTGCATGTGAATCTTCCATTCAAATGGTCTGAGTTAATGTTTACATAATCTGTTCATTTTAAAAGTGTTTTAATATCATCAGGTCAAAATCAGGCTACCAGGGTCTCTAGTAATTTACTGTTCTCAAAAGAGTTCCTTGGTGCATGGTTGTTTAAACACAGCTTTCATGCACTACTTATTTTTCCATCCATAGTATGACCACATGACGGAGCCGCTTTTATACTTTCCATCTGGATTACTTGAATTTTAATTATCCCTAAAAGAAGGAGTCAAAGCTAACTGAATGAGTAAAACAATTTTTTTAAAGTTAAAAACAGTATTCAATAAATGGCTTCTCTGGTCAATTTTACTGAGGGAAACTGATTCAAACTCAGCCAACCACCACTACCCATCTGCAGTGGATAAAAAAAAGCAAGCTCATTTAAGATCTTTCTGCTGAAAATAAACTCCAGTACCCTGTTGGGATGGTTACAGAAACAGAAGGTTAAAACTATTCCGTTAATTGGCAGTCTGTCTTTTGTAGCAGTTACCCTGTATCGTTCTCTGAAAGCGCCGATAGTTCCCCTCACAGAAAACACTTTGGAAGTCAATGGTGGAGGCTGGCAAATGGTTATACACACCGTTGAAGAAGCTGCCAGTTCACACTGGAAAGCCTTTGGACTTCTAAACTCCCTCTGCCTCGAACCCAAAAGCAAAGCCTCTTTCCCCGCTGCAACACAGTTTATTGTAGTTACAGAAAACTGGGAAGCAACCCTAAACCAAACCCTGCGACTCACACACTGTCTCCGGCTGCTTCAGGAGGGGCAGGGACTGAGTTTGGCTATTGGCAATTCATCAGCTGCAAATCCAAAGCCCTGTGAAGCTCAACAGCAGCGAGAAAAGTGGAGCAGGGACCAGCTCGGCTTGTACTGCCAGCAGTGAGGGCTTTGAATCTACAACAGAAGATACAATGAACAGTCCCACCTGGCCATTTATTCACTAGCCGCCCTCCGTTTGCTCACCTCACTGGCAAATATTGCCTCCTGTCCAGCAACGCTGGGGACGTTGCTGTGCCTCTGTGGATTCTGCCTTCCCGTGGAAGGACCATGCTAACGCTTTCCATTTTCATGATGGCAGTAAAGTTCAATTTGCTCGGCTTTATATACATATATAGAAAGAGAGAGAGAGAGAGACCGCGGATCTTTGCACGCGTCCGAGCCTCCCAGCAAGACGCGCTCCTTTCCAGCAATCCCTCTGGTTTCTGAAGGGCATCCGGCTGCGGGCAAGGATAACTAGAGAGGTCCCTCGCTTGCAAAGTGTGGATCCTAACGCACGCATGCAACCCCCTGGCTGTCAAAGTCGATTGCAGCCGGCGGCGGCGGCAGCAGCAACCACCCGATTGCCTGTGTCCCAGACATTTTGCCCACACACAGCGCTTCGCCTTGTGCAGGGAGGCTGCCCTGCATTGCCTCGCCTCCAGCCCCTCCAACAAAAGGCGCCGTGGCTACACAGACACGCATGGATACAGACAGCGAGGCAGAGACATCCACCCTCCCCCGCGGCTGCCGGACCTTACCAGCTGGTTTTGCTGTCTTCGCCTGGCTGGCAGCACGGCGTGCTCGGCTGGGCTCCCGCGGCTGGTCCCGGTCCTGCCGCTGCTGCCCAGCTGCCGGGAGCCAGCATCACTTCTCCATCAGCAGCCAGCCGCCGCGGCAGCAGAGCAGCAGCCAAGCCCGCAATGGAACTTGGCCTTTCCGACTGACAAGCCGGGGCAGCCAATCGCCGCCTCCCCCCTGCTCGGAACCGGGGGGAGCGAGCGAGCGGGGGAGACCAATCAGAGAGGAAGGCCCCGACGTTCGCCGCCTTCCTCCCTCCCTCCCTCAGCGCCAGGTTGGTTTCCTTTCTGCGAGAGCGCCGAGCCCGTGCGAGTAGGGGAGCAGCGCCGCGCGCCGCGCGCCGGGGAGCAGCGCCCCGCGCCTTGCGGAGGGTGCAGGGTCCGGGACTGGAAAACATACCGCAGGCTTCGCATCGCTGGTCTCTCGCTCTCCGCGCCTCGCCGCTCGCGGTGCAGCCAAGTGCATCCGAACCGCCGCTAGAGACCCCCAGGGGCCAAATCCCGCTCTCCTTTGCACCGCTGCAGTTCTGCAGCAGCTCCCTTGACCCTTATGTGCGTTCTGGTCCCACGCGGTGTGCTAGGTGCTGTACACTCTCCCAGCCCAGAGGAGTTTACAGTCTAATCTTATCAAGGAGAGAGAGACAGCCAACATGTACCCATCCTGGGAGAGATGCATTCCTGTGCATGCCGCACTGGCCGGGGAAAGGAGACACGTTTAGTCCTTCATAGGCGAGGAAGGTGGAACAAAACTGCTACCTGCGGCCCTTGTTCCCTCCACTTACTTCTGCTGTTTAATTCTCTCTCCACTCAAAAGGGGAACGGCGAGTGGTGTAAATCTGCACCGGTGTAAATCCAGAATAAATGAGGCTAGAATTTGGCTCATTGTGATATTGTCCCCTATGTGCAAGTGTCTCTTAGCACCTCCTTTGTTTAATACTTTTGACATAGGCTGCCCGTCAACTGAGTAGCAGTCTTCCCCTTCCTCAATCTTTTGTTGCCTTGATTCTGGAGCATACTGTTTTGAAAACACGTGGTATGGACACCGTACTGCTGGATTATTTTAATTATCCACGGGTACTTCATCTGTCAATTTAATATTTGGTTTACAGGAATGTTTGACTTAATGTCTTTCCTTAGTCAAGCCACAAACAAGAAAGCTGGGCTGTGTTGAAACTACAGAAACTGCCATGAGACCATCTGAAAGGATTGGGAAGAATCCTACGTATGTATCTTTCCAGAATGTCTCACTCTGACAAAAGAATATGTGTTTTATTTGGTGGCATGTCCTTAGGGCCTAATCCTATATGGTAGGTGGGCCTGCTACAGGTTCTCTCAACTTTCATTGACTTCCTAAGGTGCTCAGCGCCTTGTAAAATTGTGTCCACAAAGTAGTAAAATATTTCTGGTGAATATGGTGGTGTGTGAATAGCTATTGTGGCCAATGGACTAATATGTTATTTATGCTATAATAGGACTATACAGTTTGAAGGGCAATGGAAATCTGAGCAGCACAATCTTTTCCTGATTTATCTGGGCCAGATTCCAATATCCTTACTCGCAATGACTTCAGTGCTACTACCCTGGAGTTAAATGCTACTGAATGAGAGTAAATGTTACATGTTTTTGGCTCTTTACTTGCAAACTACATCAGTGTACCCAAATTTCCTTCTGGTTAGACTGACCCACTAGGATAGTAGATTTATTTTGCTCCCATCCTTCAATTGTTTTCCTTTTTTAGATGGCAGCAGTGATAGATGTGGGTCTAGCATAACAAACTGTACACAGTCTGAACACTGGGTGCATTTACATTTTTGAGAGGAAATATTCAATACTATTTTTGCATTAAAGATTTTAGATACACTATCATTGAAGTAAAAATGATGGCTTAGTTTTTAAGCTAGAAGAAATATTTTTTACTATACAATAGTTCAGGAGCCATCTCAAGTCCAGAAAAATGTGTTTTTTAATAATTTAATTTATAAAACTACTCTATAGTGCAGTTTTTTTAAATCAGAGAAAAATTTTTAACATTTGATGTCATAGAGCCATACCATATCTTACAACACGATATATTATTTAATGTTCAGATTTTTACAGATGCTGCAGAACAAACAAAAGCATTTTACAGTTAGAATTTTATATCTCCTGCAAATCCAGGGGAATAAGAAAAATAAACCCTTTATGTTAAGGTGTTTCTCAATAACTAGCAAATAAAGTTTTAAATATAAAAAATATAATGAAAGTTTATCTTAAAATGTAAACAAAAGCTATCAACAATTCTGTCTTGACAATATTTTCATCTCATAAAATTGCCCTCTATGTTTTAGCATTCCACAGCAGCTCCTCCTGAACATATAAACAGCTCCAATGTGTATGGTAGCTAAATCACTGCTTGTCAGGAAAACTCTCCACTTAAACTACAAATATCAGTAATATATCTAACCCAATTTATCAAAAGTGTTGAAGATCACTAAATAGCACTTGGTCCAAATACTAAAGCAATATATCATATCACAACAGCTAAATATGTTGTTGATCAGACCAAACCTGCCCAGTCAAAGACTTGCTGATGAAGGTGTAGAAATATAAAACCACTAAAAACAGTGAAAATGTAAAAATGAGAAAATAGCACACCTAAAATCTGAGCCCAGTTTAGCAAAGTATATAAGCACATGCTTAAATCCCTTACTGTTCAGCAAAGCTCTAAAGTTTATGTTTAAATGCTTTTCTGAATTGGGGTTGATATCCCAACACACTGCATATATGGACTAAGTTCCTTCTTAAGACCTGATCTTTCAGTCTCATCGGGGGGACAGCTTGCTGACTTTCTAAACATGAATTTAGTACAAGAGGAGCAAACTAGGAGCTGAATTTCTCTTTTTATTCACAGCACAAGACATGCAAGTAATACCATCCCTGTGCAAATCTGTAGGTACAACTCCACTCTGTTCTGGATCAACAACCTTCAGAGGTTATAGAATAATTCAGGAATCACTCCCATTAAATCTTCATCTTTACCATTGAGACTGCCAACAAGGTCTGAATGATGGTGTTTGTGCTGGTATTTGTGATGTGGGCAGCTGTACTGCGAACTGTACTGAGACCCAAATGTACTGAAATTGAGCAACTGGCATATGCACCATGGGCCTGATCCAATGTGATGGTCTAGAGGTGAAATGATCTGTATCCCAGTGCTAATGCCCATGGTCTGAAGAACTACTCCATCTAAATATCAAGACATTCTCCTGTGTGGCAATAGGGGATGAACTAGAAAGGTTGCCCACTTAAAAATAAAGGTAAACTAATGGTCTCCTGCCAAAAAGAATTTTCCCAAAATTCAATTTAGGACCTCCAGCAGCCACTTGATTCTTTCAACTCTTCATTTTTATCTTTTTTTATCTAACAAAAATGTGTTGGTTGAGAGTTTTTAAAGGACAATCTTAAAAGAGAGCTAATAAATCAATACAGTGGAGGACACTTCCAAATTTGCTAATGCAGACATCATGTGACAGGTCTCAGGTGTATTTTCTGAAATTAACTATACACCTCTGATCCAATCAGGATCTCATTATACTAAGCAAGGGTTAGAATGACCAAATCTTTTCCTCACATTCTTCCTTCCTCTCTCCTCCAGAGACAAACTTTGACTCCATTTCCCTTGGTAGACTGTTGCCTTTCTTCCACTCTTGAGTACTTGATTTTTCCTACTGGTGATGCAGTTCAGCCAGCTCAAGGTGACTTCAGGAAGCCACTACCAATAGTCACATGCATGCTGCATAGTTACCTGCTGCTCACCTGTGACTCACTGTGGGTGTCTGGATCCCTTTTGACTGGCAGGCAAAGAATCTTAGAACTATAGGTGAATCTGCCCCAGATTCAGTTTCAAAACCTGCCATATTGATTTGAGGACCAAAAATAATTCAATAAAATATTAAACCCTTTTCCCAGATGTACAGAGTACACATGAGAGTACACATGAGGGCGCCAAGTCTTAAAACACCATGGACAGCTCTCCACCACCACCTATAAGACACCTTGCCAATTGTGCAAATTTTCTGCATGGTGGAAAATTCCTTCTTATGTCTGTAACCAGTGACAGATGAACCCTTTCCCTAGCACTGGAGCGAGACTAATAATGAAACTAAAAAAAGTGTCCCCTGTTCCTTCTGTCCCAGATTCTCTGAATGCTGCCATTCAATGTGGCAAACAGGCCACCCTTCAACTGAGCCATCCTGTGGGGCATAATGAAACACATGGCCATCTCCAATTAAACTGTAAATGCAACATTTTTATTCATAAATGTATGTGGATCCATTTTTTCTCCTTTCTGGCAGCTGGATGTTTGATCAACACATAAACAGCACTGCCAGTAACAATCAGCTTGAATAATATTTGATTAACTATATTTTAACAAAATAAAACTGTGTATTGTTATAATTAGCCATAAGATTATTCAGCCTCCTTTGAAATCTTTCTGCACTATTTATTATAATCATACGTATTTTTTATATATTTAGTTGTATAGCATCACCAGCATGTTAGGCTCTATGCAGACAAAGAAGAACAGAAGGTCTTTGCCCCAAAGCGTTTGACTTTATTACCTCTTGTGTAAGTGAATTCCAGAGGCTGATTTCATGCTGTGTGAAGAAATATTTCCTTTTATTATTTTAAGATTTATCTACCATATATTATGTCAGCTAAATAACTACCTCCACATAAACACAGCAAGGCAACTCCTTCAGCATGCTCAGTCAATCCTTTGAGACAGGTGTTTATCTGAAACGTTAGGTAGCAAAACCAGCTTATATTTATATAGTGTCATTCACAGCAATGTCACTGGTCCTTGCATGCAGAATGTAACAACACTACTTATGAACAATTAAAAGACTCAGTAAATATATATTTAATCTGAATTGCCTTAAACCATTAGGCATGGTAGGCCTTTTGGGCTGGAAAAGGGATGGATGGGAGAATCTGATTTCTGACCTAAGCAACACTACTCAGCCAGGGCTGGCCTTATGGGTGGGAGACATGGGCAACCATCCAGGGCAACAGGGTGAAGAAGGGCACCATGGTCAAGGGGCAAGGAGAAGGGTAGGCCTGAGGTGTGAGGCCCCGGAATGGAGTTCGGCGGAATGGGGCGGGGAGGAGGCAGCAGGGCACATGGGCAATGGGAGGGAGTACAGGGAGGCAGCAGGAGCCAGGAGCGATGGGAGGATGGATGGGAAGGCAGCGGGATCCAGGGGTGAAGGGAAAGGTGGAGAGCCCAGGGAGGCACCGGGGTCCAGGGACAAAGGAGAGGTGGGTGAGAAGCCTGGGGAGGCAGCGGGGCCCTGGGACGCCAAAATATAAATTTTTATAATATGGTATAATTAGTATATAGTATAATATAATATAGTTAAATATAAATTGTCCAGGGTGCCATTTTCCCTAAGGCTGGCACTGTCAGCCATAGAACAACCCTTAAAACAAATTATTACATTGGTCAAGTCAGCCTAAGGATCAAGGTGAGCCTTTGTAAATTAGTGTCAGTGGTGTCCCCCTCCTTTCCATTTTCAGGCAGACCATCTATTTCAACAAACATTTATGCTATTGCCAAAGAAATTAATTTAAAATTAATCCAGCTCTGAACTGGATTAACCAAGAGACAGATTCTTTTGATCACAGTTGGGTGCTGATTCCAGCTGACAAAAAATCAATGTGATTCTGTTTAATCATGATTAATGTTTTCACTTTATTTATAATTTTACATGTAATTGCCTTTTTAAGGCTGTCCCAGAATAATCTGGCAATTGCTGTTAATAACCCTGCGATAGCCTGGCTCCCCATCAACTGATACGGATGCCGTTTTACTCACTGAACAAGTTAGTCAATAGAGGTGTGTAGCTTGATCTTAGACAACTTCTTTGGGAAGATGGGAAATGCTACCAAAAGTCAGGGTTTGTATTCCCTGTTACTAGTGCCACAAGAGTTTGGGAGCTAGAATCATCATTATTATATTATGAATTATTTATGTACTGAGGACCTGATTCTGTCATCCTGATTTTTACATACATTGAGTATGTAATCTTACTGTGCAATCAAAATCAGTGTAATTGCTTGCCAAATAAGGCTCCAGTTCTGCAACGGCATTCATGTGGTCACAGGAGTTCACCCATGGGAATGCCATTGCAGGTTCAGGGTCTAAGGTATTAATCGATTTAAGTAAGGGTAGCAGAATTGGATCCTGAGCACCAAACAGTGTGCTACACCTCATTTCAAAGTACATGTGGCCCCTGCCCCAAAGAGCTTCCAGTGCAAGTAGAGCTACAACGAGATGGAAAAAGAAAAAATAGAGGGAGTAGGCAGGGAGAATGAACACTAATGTTCACAAATGCAAGACCACGAATAAATTTAGTGGCACTGCATTAATCTTTTGTTAGTTCTCTCTTTATATACATCTGTGTTACAATAATTTGTTGATTGTTATGCTCATGTTTTGGTTCTATTTGTGTGTGTATGAACATTTGTCTATTTATACACATATTACATGCATTAAAAGAATGTTAGGTTGCAAAGTTAAGCACTCTAATGTTAGGAAATGCCAGAATTAAAGTTGTCTGTGCAACATTAGTTTATCCCCACCATGTGCATGCATGATGATACAATCTTTGATTACATGATCCCATACAGTCTTCCGCAGGACCCTTGCCTCATTCAGTGCACAGGATACTTAATGAGCATCTGGTCAATACTTTGTTTCCAGTGTGCGGCCCCATTGCTTATTTACTACACGCTATTCAAACCCTGCTCTGAAGACAGAAGTTTTGATTTCTGCATGAAAAAACATTACTGAATTTATTTTCACAATACCCCAGTGCAGTAAAGTGGTATTGTTATTTCAGTGTTGCATGTGGGGGACTGAGGCATAGAGAGATTAATGTCAGATGTCCACTAATTTTGGTGTCCAATTTGATATGCCTTGGGCCTGAGTTTTCAGAGTATTTAACATTTTATAGCTCCCAGTGACTTGAGTTGCAGTTATGAGTGCTAGACCCAGGTGTCTCGGATTAGACACCCAGAAAATGAAGAATACACAGTTAGTGACCAACTGTTAAAAGTTTGATCTGGGTTATTTGACTAGCTTCACATAAGAACTCTGTGGTAGAGACAGGAATAGAATCCAATTCTGCAGGGCAGCATTCAATTTACAGATGAGACAATGTTTTCTCTTCCTGCAATCCCTCATTCAGCACATTTTCCCACATTTGCAACAAATGAGGCAGTGGTCCTACAGATGACAGTCTCCTTCACTACACAAACCTGATTCATCCTCAGAGCATGGTCATTCTGTGCTCTGAATGAGAGGGGCACTGTGGAAAAAATAGTGTGTCGTCAAGTAATTAAAGACTGTATCATAATGCATACCTAGAAAGGGGCCAAATTAAGGTTGAGGTGGTAGGTTCTCAATGTAACAGTTGTAAAAAAAATGTTTAACATGGGAATAATGTATTTTTCCCTAATCTCATTCTTGGAAATGATGAGCCATTTTAGCTAAAACATTAAAAAAAAATCAACCTGAGGCAGACACCCAGAATTGAAAACTTTGCTGCAAATGGTTAATATTTGGTAAACTTATAAACAACTGAAAACAGTCTTATAATGAAAAGTGTTAGTCAACCTTAACTTAATAGTCAGCACTACCAGCTCAACCTAGAATAAAGAGACTATGAGATGGTGTGGTGTCGCATGGTATATAGATTTTAACATACAGGGTTTGGGATAGTGATATTAATCGCAAGTGGTCCAGAGTGAATTATGCAGGACATTACAACCAAGAGCCAATAGAACCTTTTTACCACACTTCTCCAGCATGTATTTTGTATATGTTACAGAAAAACTATTTTAAAGGAAGGAAAATTTGAATGAGTTTCACAAAATTTATTGGAACTACTGTATTTCTTGAATCCATCAGCCTGTAATGCAAGATGCTTAGTTGTGCAGCACTCAGAGGGAGTGAAAAGACTGAAAATAACATAAGTAGAACATCTAAAAAAGGACCTAAAATAGTTTTTCTAAACCTAAAAATGTCCTGACTTTAAAATCTAGTATTTGGGTCCCTCCAGGACTAGAAGCAAGTGCTAGGTCCATTGGAAAGTTAGAGTCTCTTTTCCTATGGATACCTCCATTTAAAGCCCTGCTGGTCCACAAGGACTACATTTTCAAAAGTTCACCAAAACCACAGTCAAGGCCAGATTTTCAAAAGAACCTAGTAGCTCTAATTGGGGGGGGCGTGTGTGTGTGTGTGTGTGTGTGTGTGTGTGTGTGGAGAGAGAGACACACAGTAAATATATATATATAGACACAGTAAATACCTTAAAAGGCAATTGTTTGCAAAGTCAAAAACTTAAAAGTTAAGAAATGCCGGAATTAAGAGTGCCCATGCAACCTTAATTTACACCCCTACTATTGTGCATGTGCATTCAAATGCAGTTTTCAATTACATGATCACATAATATTTTCTCCATAGGATGCCTCCCTCATTCAGTGAATGCACAGTTATTCAATGTTTATTTTTATCCTTCTCATTCAAGGTGTGGCCCAGGCCCTAGTTACCATACACCATCCAAACCCTACATTGAATACAAAAGTATTAATTTCCTTCTACACGTTTCTGTCTTGCCATCCCTGTTTTTTATTTGTTGTCCCCCACAATAACTTGTGACCTTGGTTGAGGGGGATGAGACACATGCTTTGCCAGTGGGTTTCATAGCTAGTTGCTGGCGGCAGTAGAATGTAAAGATTCAAGATACCTCAGTTCAGTTCCAAGTTCTGGAGGGAAGTATTACAAACCCTTCTTCCTCTGTACTCCTAGCCTCTCTGTTTCCCTCTGCCCTTACTTGCCCAGCTGGTGTCTCTGTTTACCACCCCTTCCTATCTCCTGTTCGCCCCCGATATGCCTCCCTGCTTCCTCCTCCCTTTGCTCTTGTCTACCCCATTCCTCTCTGTTCCTGCCCACCCCACATTCCCTCTTCTTTGCACATTCCACCCCAGCTCTTGTCCCACTCCTCTGTACCTACCCATCCCCTGGCTCCTGCCACTCACCCGCCTCCGTGCCTGTATACTCCCCAGCAACCTATTCCCCCTTTTACTCCTGTTCATGCTCCCCACTGGCTCCTGACCCCATTCCTCACTCCTCTGCATTCCTCCTTCTCTATCTGCCTGGGTACCAGCAGGGGGAACAGTGAGAGCCCCGGAGAGACACTACAGTATTCCTGCTCTCAGTTCGTGAGCTTGCCACCACAGTGGCCTCTGGGAGGAGCAATTTAGGAAAAGTACTGGTGAGCCTCTGCAGCCCCAGGTAGGAACATGCCCAGCCACTTGTGGGGATGTTGCATGTGCAGTCCCATTGTCATGTAAGAGCTGGGAAGAGATGGAGCCCGCCCAGTGCAGATGGAATATTCAGTGAATTTAGCTGACAACCCCTAATATGTCTCTACTGAATATGTGTGCACTGAGATTTTTCAAAGGTTTATAACTTAGCCAAATTTAGCCAAATTTTCTGGAGACAGCAAAAGGCACATCCCTGACTCAAAGGTACCCCTCCCACCCACCCACCCACCCATCAATATTCAATCCCTTGCTCCAAAGCCTGGAAATGCAAGAGATTCTCTACAAACCTGTTGTAGTAATTTAACACACGGAAAACAAAGTATTTTCCTCTAATCTCAGAGGATTTCCTCTAATCAGACAGGCTTCATCCATTTTACTTGAAATTTAAGAAAAGAATTCAGGCTTAGGAAGACAACCAGAATAGAAAATTTCAGACCAAACAGAAAAAGACTGGTAAAAATATAAACAGCTGAAAAAAGTTTTTATCATGAAAAGTGTTAAGCAATCCTAGCTATAGGTGAGGATACCAGCTATGCCTGTGCCATAAGTATACACACACAGACTGGGGGAGAGAGATGTTCTACAAACATACATGGTGGGTGGGTGTGTGAGAGAGAGAGAGAGAGATTTGGTAAATGGACACAGCTAGTAATGGATTCACACATGTACTTCCTTCTTGAAGTGTTTGCCTCTGCTGAAATCTATTTCTCCAACCATTGCACACTCACTCATTGATTTACACCCACTTTTGTGTTCAAATATTGTTTTCATTTTAATTGCTTTGTAAAATATGGTTAGAAACATTACATTCTACATTACATTCTAATGCACCTGCTTACCGACAACTCCCATTCCATTTCCCTGAAGACAGCAATAGCCAGAGACTGAGTGTGGTTAATCCTTACAGATGGTGAGTCATGGAAGTTAAAATACACATTTTGATCAATGCAGTAAGATAATTAATGTTTTAATTTGTATGTAATTTATCTATATATCTTAAGTATTCTTAAGGAATCTTGGAGACCAGTCTTTGACTCTGGCTGAGCTCAATGCACAACCTCAGATGGGCAGCAAAAACAGTTATATGCTTCCTTTACATTCCCCAATCCTGGAGCTGGCCAGGGACTGGTTTGGACACTAGCAGCAGTTAAAGCAGCTTCAGGGCTGCTGTAAACTGCTTCAGCTGCCCTTGCCTTTATGGACTACTTCAGCAGCTAGAAATAGCCAGAGCATAGCAATACACTAGCAACATATTTTGACCAGCTATGCTCCCAACATGTCTCCTCTCCACTGAGCTGTCTGTGTCACCTCTATATCACCTGGGAATTCTCCTATGCCAGGGGAATCCTCTGTTGGCTGGATATATTGGCTTGACAGCCATCTGCACTGATGGAACAGTGCAAAAATGCTGAAGTTGGGCCAAGGATCTAGCCATTTGGTATCTAAAGACCTGATTCTACCCTCATTGAATTCAGTGAAAGATTTACAGTTGATTTTAATGGGAGCAGGATAGGGTCATAAGTCATGTCACCTTGGTAAACAAGCTGTCTTGCCTTTTGTTGTAACAGCAGCCCTAAGCTTTGCACCCATAGCACAAAACAAAAAGTATTTTCCTTTTCCAATTTTTTGTTGTGTTTATTTTCTTGCTATCTCCAGTGCACATATACCTTGTCTTATGCCAGTTTCAAGAACTGATGCCTTTTACAGTGTATTGCTTCATATCAACATAAATATATTTGTATAAATAGTTGGCCAAATATCCGTATCATGATGCCTCTAAGATCATTTCAGAAGTATCCTATGTGATTGCAATAATACTTGCTGGGATGAGGTATTCACCCCTACACTAACCTGGAAAGGGCTAATGAGGCTCAGGAGTGGGCAATTAACCTGATAGGTCACACCTGAGGAAGCCTTAGGCTTGATAAGCAATCCCTCCAAGCAGAGGGGTGTGCATAGGAATAAAACTTGTGGGGGAATCAGAAGTCCTGGGATCTTGTTCCTGTTAGAAAGGGCCAAATTCAGAGGAGCTGTGGGGAAATAAAGTCTGAGAAGCTAAAGGAGGAAGAAGCCCAGAGAAATAGCACGAGGGAAGGGAATTGTGTAGATCTTGGCTGCTTGTTATAGGGTCTCTGGGCTGGAACCCAGCATAATGGGTGGTCCTGGGTTCCCCCACCAGTCAAGGGGAAGTGGCACAGGATTGTTAGAGACACGGACTGGACAGCTGGTCCAGAGGGATTTGGCTATCCCTTGAAGGGGAGAAAGTACAGTGAGTTAGCCTAAGGGCCAAGCCATGAATAGGAAGCTTCCTAACTCACAAAGAGGTAGCACTGCAATTCCTGGAGCATGAGAGGTGCTGCAGCATGAGTGAGACACGTAAAGAGGCATCAGACCAGGTGGAGTTACTCTCCCAGAGTTAGTCCCAACGGGTGCCTCAGCAGTAAGTGTAACCTATTACACTCCCCCAGACCTAGTCCCAAAGGGTGGGGGGAAGCTTCAGGTGTTACATCTCAGTCCAAAAGCATAGTCTATGCTGCTCTTGTTTTAGTGCATGCTGACAGCATAGATAACCAACAGGAGCTGTTTAAAGAAACATTTTATTTCCTCCTCCTCAGACCCATGAAAGCCACTATCTACCTGGGACAACATATGCCCCTAGACCAAGCCTCACCAACACTCAGCTTATATCTTTCAAAACAAAAGCACCATTCCCACAAACTGGAACAGCAGCTCGTAGAGGAAAGCTGATGGGGAAATAAAGAAAAGAGTAATCAAAACATTAGTGAGTATACATAATATTTCTCCTCTAATCTTGCTTCACTGAAGGCTGTAACAAAGCTTCATAAAATTGAAACTGCAACTATATATTGTGTCCAACTGCACTTACTGAATTTGTAGCTTGCTGCTTCTTTCCCTGTCTCTAATATCACAGAGAGCTTTTACGTATGTTCAGAGAAAAGCTGAATGAATTGAAAGCACATTTTAAAATGTAAGGAGCCATTATTTATAGATTAGCTGTTAATTCATTATAGTGGGAGCAGTAGTGATTACTATAGTTAAAGCAATTGAGTTAGATTATGCAATCTGCCTATCTAGGTATTTACAGATGGCTCCCTTGCCATAGCATCTATGGTGTTTACACTGTACTCCTCTTTCAATCACCCATAACTTTCTAAACATTTCCTCCTTTGGTCTGAAATTTTCCCTTTCAGTCTCTGCCAAAAAGTGAATATTTTTGGAAAGTCTGAGAAAATAATTCCAGTTATTCTTTAGAGACTGGAAAAATTACACATCTGATAGATGGATTGTTAGCTCCTCTGGGCAGGGGCCATCTTTTCAACAGGTGTGTATAGCGCCTACCCAATAAGACATGTTCACTGACTGCATCTTTAGGCACTGTTGCAATACAAATAATAATCCTCATTCTAAACAAAAAATAAAAATCCAGACTTGTGTTTTAAACAAGTCTAGTGTTGAAACAGTCAAGAGCAGAAAGTTGAAGTTTTGTGTAGAAGAAATAGCCCTTGTTGAAGAGAAGTGCCTTTGAGTGTTCCAAAGAATTTTGACTTGGCCAAGTTATGAGACTTTGACAATCATGTGTTGTAAATGTAGAGTCGATTTTGCATGTGTATTTTTGATTACATTTGTAAAGTACACAGCTATTGAAAGGCATGCTAATTGTATGTCATCATACAATTAAAAATTTCATTAGAAACGGATGCAGATAATTGGACAGAGATAAGGTTGTACATGCAACCTAAATTTTGGCATTTCTTGAATTTTGAGTACTTAAATGTACAAATTTAGGGCTTAGTTGTGTTGTTTTGGCACTGCTCCTAGGGAAATCTGGAAGAAATTTCACACCTGAGGAAAAGTTCCCTTTTGTCCAGGGAGAATATGCCCACTATTACACAGTTGTAAGTGGAAGCAGTTTATTGCATCACTGTGTCTTGCTCTTCCCGTCTCTCTTCTTTTGGGACTTTTTGTGTCCCCAGAGAAAGCTGTCCATGGATTCTGCCAACCACAGGTCCTTAATGGACTGGGAAGTCTCCTTTCATCTTCCATCTCCTACCCCAGTGCATACATTCATAAGGATCAGGCACCCAATCTGCTGCTGTTTGACTTTAAGTCGCTTGTTGTATGTATTGTTAGGCATATACTGAAAATCCCACTCCCTCTCGTATCTTTGTTCTGGTTTGTCTAATCTGATGCTTTGGAAAGTCCGAAGTCAGAGTCCTTTCGGCTGTCTTCCTAATTTCTTTTTTAACCCAAATACTTTCTAAAATTTAAGATCTCTAGAATACACTTTCCATCTCTCTCAGTCAAAATCAGGAAAGGAGACTCGTTGTCTGTAAGGGTTATGTGCACTTACAGGGTGAAATCCTGCCTTTACTGATGTCAATGATGGGGAAGGAGGTCAAAGAATTTCACGCACATTATTTAATTCAGTTGCCCCATAATCAGGGCATTAGTAAAGAAAATATTATGTATATTTATGGACAGTAGTTTCATCTGTCTCTTTTGACTGGATGTTTTGCTCTTTGTTGTGTATGCCCACAGCGTTGTTAATGTGTTTGTAATTATACTCACCAATTGGGTCACTTGAATCAAGTACACCTCCACATCTTATGTAAGTAATTCTGATAATTATCCTGCACTTTGAAAAGGAGGCCTCATATAAATATTTATAGCAGGCAAACTGCAAAAAGTGTTTGTATGGTGTTAAATAAGGCAGATCACTAACATGATATGTTTTTAATGTCCATGCTAAGTGCTAGGTCTTTTAAGATGCTAATATAGATGTGCCTGTTAATATGTCTGAGAAAGATAAATCTTGAACAGAAAACAGATACCATAACTATACTTTGGCAGTAATCAAGCATTTACCTTTTATCAGGCCCTCACCCAAGAGGAGCAGTCCACCTCAGCAGTATAGTAGCAGTGTTATTTAAGTCCCTTTATAGCTTTGAAGCGGTCCCTGACTAAAGTAGGACTCCCAGGGGAACAGCAGATAGTCAGCATCTATAAAAAAACAATTTAAGTAGCTCCAAATAAGTCTTGCTGTCAATTATGTTAGTGAAAAGGGACTGCACATTTAGAAGCCCCATAAAGTCCAGCACTGATTTAGCAACACACATTAAATCAGACTCTTCAATCTATCTAATTAGTGCCTTTTCATCTTAGAAGAAAATTTAACCCCCTGCTGTGGACCCTGTGGGATCCAAAATTAGCAGATCAACTACTTGAGCTAAAGGAATACCTTTCACCGGTTGTCTTGGTAGTAATAAAGATACACCTGTAGACTTGCAAACTTCTGTTAGTAACATAAGTCTAAGCAACAGAATTTAAGTCCAGTAAAATTTTCTTCTCTATGCTGCTTTGCTATTAAGCATGGCCCAGCAGCAGGTCTTCAGCAAACCCAGGGCTGATGGTGTTCTTACAGCAATTTATCAAGGCTTTGTCAGCTTCTTCATAGTCTGATATTTTCAAAGCAGGACCATGGCAGTCCTAGGAACTGGTGGATTTTACAATACTTTTGCTGTACCTTCGCAGTTACCATTACTAGAAAGGAAGGAGTCTGTTTTTATTTCCTTAGCAGTTTCTTTGTTTTTTTAAAACAACAGGACACTTCACTGTGGTAGAGACTTGTTTTGGGTAAAATATGGATCTGACAACGTCTTAAATGAAAGACGTTCTAGAATGGAATTCTAACAGAAGAGTTTAGATTTTTCTCTATCCACATGACTTTTATATCTTAAAAAAGATAACTCGCATGAGTCAGCCTAAACATTTAGGCTTTCTTGTGGTTTATGGACACAGTCCTTTGCTGAGGACCATGCAGAGCACCACGAGGTGTCTCCCAGTAAGTTACAACATTGTGCTTTCAGGAGGCACAGCATGGATTCTTCCCTGTGTCCAGCCAGCCATGCTGGACATCATGGAGGAGGAAGGATACAGACTTGCCTCCTCTTTGCCTTTCTGACCCCTTTTGGCGTGGTTTGCACATCCCAATCCCGGTGCCAAGAGGATACAGCTCTGCACAATGAGTGCAACTGTGGCTATTTCCAGGCTGGTGCTTCCCTGCCACTGGCCTGCCTCACTGATGCATACCCCCATGTTGGTTTCCAACCTGACGGGGTAGTTGAAAACCAGCAGCAGTGAGAGCTGGAGCAAGTGGGGAAGTAGGATGGATGAAGGAAGTAGGCCAGTCATGACACCACTATGACACCACTGGTTTGGCCCCATCTTGCAGTGACCAGAAACTCTTCCTTTGCTTCACACCACACCACTCAAGGACATCCCAATATCCTACACAGATGGCAAGTATCGAAGATGTTAGAAATCTGAAGATTAGCCAGCATCGTAAGGGCAAACTTTGACCATGGTCCTATCTGTAAATGTTTTCTTCAGCAGTCCATCGATATTTTGAAAACTATTTCTTCACAGTGTTAAAGATACATTAAAGCACTAAAACGTCCCCGCCAATCACACTGAAGCACACACCCACCAATATTTTGAGAACCCTCTAATTTTAACCAACAAAACTTAACTTGTGATGCAGAAACTTTGGGCCAGATCCTTGCCTCCTCTTAACTTTACACTGCTACAGTGGCAGAAGGGGACTTAAAGTTGCCTTATGGAAGCATATGGGAATCCTCAGCTCGTGTCAGGTGATGTAGCAAGCTCTACACCAGCTGCTGAAGATGCATACATGTCACAAGTGCAAGGGTCATGGCCAGAGAACTATAGCCTCCAATGATCCTGGCTGGAGGAGCAGCTCCCAGGAAGCCATTGTCAGCTGGCACAAATTAGAACCACTCCAAAGCTCTAATTTGCACCAGGGATCAGTTTGGTCCCCAGCAGCCTCCAGGATCAAGGAGTCAGAAAAGCGGTGGCTGAGCAATGCTATGGCAGCACATTCAGATGCAAACCAGAACAGGAGCTGAAACAGAATCTGTACCAAAACGAGGCACACTGACAGAGTAACTGGGACAGCTCATGAAAGCTGTAATTGGGAGAGGGAGATTATGAACTATTTGGGGAATGAGGAGTTTGTAACATTGAAACATTCATAAAATGGAACATCTCAAAATGACAGTACAGATTCTGCCCCACTCCAGTTGCACAGCCTGTTCCCCTTCTTCTCCTGACTCCTAGCCTGTCTTCCCCCAGTTTCCATGCCTCTATCCTGCCCCTGAATCCAAGCTCCCCAGCGCACTTCACTGCCAACAATGAATCATTAAATGTGCAAGTACCAGCACAGGTATACTTAATCTTGCCTCAGTGCAGAGGGATGGACTAGATGACCTCTCAAGGTCCCTGCTTGCAGACTGTGTGAATGTCACTTTCTAAGGCGGGGGTGTCAAACATCCAGCCCGCAGGCCGGATATGGCCCCCCAACCTTTTTGGTCTGGCCCCTGGTGGCAGCGCACGCTGCCGCACATCTCGCGGTGTTGTACTCTCTGGCGGTGTCGCGTGCTGCCACCAGAGGGCACAACGCTGGGAGATCTCGCGGCGTCGCGCGCTGCCACGAGATCTTTGTACTCTGGCGGCAGCACGTGGAGCGCTGTGTGCACGAGACACAGCGCTCCAAAAGTGCCTAGTATTTTGATTTATGGTATGTATGGCCCACTTGAAGTACATTTAATTCAAATCTGGCCCGCCATAGCCAATGAGTTTGACACCCCTGTTCTAGGGGGCAACCCAGACCAGTGAGGGACTGTGTCACCTTTACCCTGCAACCTTCGGTGCCTCACAGTGCTGCTGTACCTTCCAACCTGGGCCGCTCACAAATAGCCAAACAGTCTGAGTGTCTCTGTATAGGTACAGCCCTGGCCCAGCAACTCTGATCCCAGCAGCCAGTCAGCAACACATCAGCCACACCCTGGTTTCCAGCAGCCCTGGTTACTACTTGCAGGGCGACTCCAACACTCCTATTTCTGGATTTTCCCCCAAAACGTGTGTTCTGCATTGCCTATTCCCTTCTTGGACAGTTCAGATGATACAGGTCTGTTATCCCGGGAAGGGAGTAATCTTCAACAGCCTGCATCTTTAAATGGGGTTACCAAACAGCTCAGTTTAAGCACAATTCTGGATTCATTTTGATTTAAAAAATAAAACAAGTTTATTTAACTACAAAGAGAGAGATGTTAAGTGAGTATAAACGTAAGGAATTAAAGTCAGAAATGGTTACAAGGCAAATAAGGATCAAATTCTTCTAGCAGCTAAACTTAAATTAGATTTGGTTCAAGGTAAAATCCTTACCAGATGTTCCCAGCATCAAGGCTGATCAAATTCTCATGTCAGAACCCCTCCTGAAGTCCAAAGCTGGTTCTTTTATCTTTTTAGGTGTGTGTGTGAGAGAGAATACCTGGAGTGGTTTTGTCCCTCGTTTTTATAGTCCAATCCTCCTCTGAAATGCATTTCCCTGAGGGTTACCCCTAGATAAAATTTTTTCCCCTGTGAGGATGGTGATGTGAAGTCTTGTGGTGAAAGAGGTTCCATGTTGTTGTTTGCTAAAATGCAAATCTATCTGTTCCTATGCCCCTTCATTGCCAAAGAATGACCACTTGACAGGTGATTGCCAATCAACGTTGACACCTGACTAGAGGCGTTAGCTTGTCCTTAGTCTTTGAGAAATAGGTTTACCCCCTCCCCAGACTTGTCTGGTAAACACATAATTTCATCTTCTATTAATAACTTTACATATAATGTTACTCCATACATTTTACCATGATATTATTGACCAATGAGTTATTAGTTTTCAACTAATATCTCATAGAGCATATTCTGTACAAAGATTATTACAATGGTCTGTAGGATGTGAAAACGGGTGCATTTGGTCACAGTGAGATCTCAGCAGGGCTGCCAAATGTGTGACTATTTTGCCCAATGTGTTATGTAACATGGGGCACAGTTGTTACATTACTTTTGATACAACATTGCCAACCCCAAATATGAAAAAATCCTGAGGTTAGCTTAAAAACCATGAGATTTTCAAAGGCAGTACATTTTAGGTCCTTTTCATTTACCTTCTGGTTTTTTAATCTTTAGGATATTTTGGGGTTCATATTTTCAAGTTTTTCTCTGCAACCACAAGGGCTAGAAACTCCCTCCTGCCTTCCTATAATAGGCAAGATTTCCATGTGTTCACATGACTCCAAGAGTTGGAGCTTTAAAAAAATCAACATTTATCACACAACTTGTAAAATCACAAGAGCTGGAGGAATAGTGGGAGAATTTCAGAAAGTAGTTAATCGAGGCAAATCCCTACTCAGTGCTACAAATACCTTGATTCCATCTCCTGTCCTGCCCTCCTTCTTGTGTACTGCTTAAGCAGTTGGTGAGGAAGAGTGCATGTTAGTCATTTGCAACAGCTCACATCATCACAGCAAGAGTTGGAACATTCAGGTTGGCTGAAAATTTTAAGTAGCAGAGATGACCAGCATTTTGGGGTAGGTTACTAAACGTTTTTTTCCCTTTTCTCCCCTAATGTAACCAAGATTCTGCCCACAGTAATCATACAGGGCTGTGCTAAGGATTTTGAGGAAGAGTGAGAGATTTTGGGAGACACGTAAGATTAATAGACTTGTTCATCATACAATAGCGTTTGGAATGTGTGTGTTTATGAGAGTAACTTTGGTCCTCTTTTCTATCGTTCTGTTGCTGCAGAATTGGAGCCTAGCTGCGTCTTCCTTTTAGTCTTAGCAATTTGTTTACATTGATTTACAATTGCCAGGATACCTTTCATAAGCTTATAGGCTTACATAAGACATGTCCAGCTCATCAGTGTTTACCAGTCTATTGCTGTCAACCTGTCTCTCTTTGAGTATTTTTCTTACTCGGTTATAACAATTTCTTGAAAGATTAGAACAAACCTTCATTGTGCTCTGATTCAGCAACATACTGAAGCACATACTTAATTTTAAGCACCAGTCTATGTCCAATTTACTGCAGTAGAATTACTCACATGCTTAAATTTACACATGCTTATGTACTTTGCTGAACAGGGATGGGATTTCACATATGCTTAAAGTTAAGCAGATGGGTAAGTGCTTTGCTGAATCAGGGCATCAACCATTTCCTGTTCCATTTAAAAAAAAAAAAACCCAACCCCCTCCCAACAAATTAGACCCTTCCAAATAGCTTAGAGGAATCTTAACTATCGTCTTCTACAGAGAATGCCATAAAATGCAGAGACTCACAAAAAACAAATTACATTTTAAAATTACTATAATTACAATACAGTAGAATTTCCCCTAAATAGACTGTAACAACCTCTTGCCCTTTTCTTCTGTCATAGCCAAAAATACTTTGATTAGACAGCAGTTCAGTCAATCCAGCTGCAGAGAGAAAATATTTTTTTCTTCTATCTCTTCTGAGCTTTCATCTGTTGCTACACTCACACCAGCTCCAAACACAGGAAATGTCTCTGTGCCTACCATCCCCTGAGAATGGAAACAAACCCTAAAACACAATGTAATCCATCTGCCACCAAAATTAATTCAACTGGGTCCAAACCTAGCATGTTTACAAATTAAGGCATTTTAAAGGATGTTGCCATATTTGACGTAATTCATTTGAACTGTTTTAGTTCTGCTAAAGATACCCATACCCAAATACCTGGTATTTCACCTTTGAAGTGCTGGTATTCCAGAGAACGCTGCCACATTTTACACAAAGGTCTAGCAGGAATCAGTTGTAAAAGTGCTAAGGTCTTTTCTCTTTAGTCTGATGTTCAAAACAAACATAGTCCACGCTGTATGAATGGTAATTGTCTGTTCCTCTTACTTCCTCGTTTTTTTATGCTAAGAACTGTTGCTCACTTGCTAGTTTTTATTTTATTTTATTTTGGATAAGGTTTTCTTTATTTTGTTCACAATTCATTCAATTGTTTTAGATTTTAGAACAGTAACCCATTTTTCTAGTTTCTTGTATAAATGAAGTTGCCCTATTGTCTTATTCTGCAATAGCTTGGAATATTGGAATTGTGATGGAAAAATACAGATAAATCCTATGAGATTTTCAGTGAATGCTTTAGAATTGGCCTGGTTTATATAGCACAATGGCTATAACTTGTGCTGTCAGAAGTATTCATCAGCCATTCTGATGACAGTTCATAATACTCCCTTTATTTAAATGAGGGGGAGAAAAAGAGTAAGTTTGTACAAAGGTCAGTCAGAGCTACTGCTGTAAGGCTCTGTATGCACAGATACAGAGATTGGTACAGATGAATCAGAATAAGAGCAAAGCTTGAGTGATTTGTGATCAGAAGCGCTCAGACTTTTTTTACAGCCTTACTCAGTTTTCTTGTTGTTTTGTACATTTTGAACAATAATTTGCATCTTTAAGAAAACATGTTTTTAAACACCATATTAAAAATGCCTTCTGTTGCCCAGCATATTTATATTTTGTAAGATTCTTTTTGGTGAAGAAACAAGGGAAATAGGAGGAAAACATTTTCAACTGGAAAAAAAAATGTAGTCTGATTTCAAACTATCCAAGACTAGACTTTCTCCAACTGTTAGACATGAAATAACCTCCTTCAGCTGTCTCAGTGAGATAGACACTTATAACCATATGCTATTCTTTAAGGGCCTGATCCAAAGTTTGTTGAAGTCAATGGGGAGACTTGCAAGGACTTTGCAAATCCTTTAGAAATATACATAACCCATAACAGTGATATCTCTTCCAGAATTACATACATTCATATAGAATCTGTTTCTATAATCAGTCCAAAGTGGTGTACCCAGATGGAAGGCACTGGTTTTTTTCCTACGGGGAAGGATTATCTTCCTTAAATTGATCATAACCCTCATAATCATTTATATTTCAGTGTGATTCCTCTTTAGATCTCAGAAAATTAAAGTCAAGTTATTTGATCAATTTTTTGAAGATTTTATTGAGACAGGAAAAAATCAAGAATAACTATATTGAAATTGCAGATATGTCAGCAAGGGAAGTGCTGATTGCTAATACTATATCAGACTAGACCTTCTTATTGATGAAATAATAAAGTGGATAAAAGTGCAAGCTCTTGAGGGAGCACCTGCAGATCCAGAATCTATCCTGACCACTTCAGAAACCAATACGTCTAAGGACAGACCAGCAATCCATAAAATGTGAATGACAGGAATGGAGGAAACCTGTGTCCTCCTCCTTTCCCTCAGTCTGATCTCCCTTCCTGCCCTTTTCTTCATACCTTTCTCAAATGAGAGCCCTCCCTTCTTCCCTCAGGCTAAAATGAACTCTGGATGTGACTTCCTCTACTCCTAGGAGATATAAGACTCATGCTTCATGCCAGTTGGTTCTTTGCATGGAACCAGTTTTGCTTTTATGCTATGAAAATCCCATCCCAGGTACTGTTGTTTGTCAGAGCATCCTGCCCCTTGCTACTTCCTTGCCTGAAGTAGGGAATGAGACCTGGTAGCTGTGAGGTTTCCCCAAGGAAGGTGTTTTGGAATCAAGTTCAACTTCTAAGCAGCCACAGAATCTCTCCTCCACACAAGCAGAGTGAACCCTACTGGCTCCTCCTTAACTCAGGAAATTAGCCAATCCTGAAACTGTAAAACATCTCAGCGACGGCCAGCCTCTTAAGAGTTATTGGTGATTGGGAGAAGACCTCTAAGCTCATGAAAACAGTTTTCCCTAGTTCTCTCAAGGTCAAATGTATGAGTTTTATGGGTGTTAGTTATTTCAAAACACTCAGAGCCAGACCCTCAGCTGGTGTAAATCAATGCTGCTCCATTAAAGTTAATGGAGTTAATTATGCTTTTTACCAGCTGAGGACCTGGTCTTCAGTAAACATTTAATTTAAAGAAAATGTGTAGTGCACTTCGCTCTGACCATATCTTGCAGCCTCATTTGACCTTTTTTGTAGTTCCTATGTGCAGGACAAGAGAGATCCCACATGCAAATTCATTCACATGATTTCAGTACATATCCCACGCATATCAGACACTTATTCATTGAGCTTCAGCCTCATTTGTCTTGGATTACTCATGCTTCAAGCTCTTGAGCAAAGTTTCAGAGAGCTCTTAATCCCAATTTCATTTCCTCCTATCACTTACATTCTTTTGCCGCTATTAGCTTTCATCTTTCCTTTCTGAAGCATGTTTGCTGGGACCACCTTATGATTTGCATAAGAACCCCAAGATTCTGGAAGTAGAAATCTGGTCTGACTACCAGAGAAGTGAGTATGTGGGATATTCAGTTGTTTCCTATCCTTTCAGTCTTACCACTGGAGAGGGGAAAGAGGCCAACCCATGAGCAGCATAGAGCACAAGGTCAGTGGAGTCCAACTCTAACCTTCTGAATCCCCTACTCAACAGAATCGTGGTCACAGAGTGGCCAAGGAGCTTTGGCCCTGGTAGTAGGTATGTCATTTACAATAGCTCTTCTCTTTCTCACTTTATTAGAACATGTGATCCATATCCACTGTATTACTTAGTTAAGCTCTTTAATTGAGTCCTCTCTTCCTGTAAGTTAATTTCCTGGTTAAAAGAGAGACTTATTTTTCTTTTGAACTTTTTTTATTGTTGATACTTCATAAGATAATTTTATGACAGAAATATTACTTTTTGGTGAAAATAAACTGGTTATGCAGGCATACATTGACATAAATTACATCTGCCACTCTTGTACCCTGAAGTTCCCTAAGGGTATGTCTACATTGTGGAGTGAAGTCGATTTATTTTAAATTGACTCTCACCCACCGAATTTTAGAAGTTGGAGGAGAATGATCACACCATACTCAATGCGTCCCTGCTAACCATCCTTGTGTTGACAAGCAAAGCAGTGCACCATGGGTAGCTATCCCACAGTGCAAGTAGCCACGGAAGATTTTGGGAAATTTTTGTCCTCCCATGATGCAGCGTACTCCTCCCTTCTTGTCCCAGTCCAAAACAAACAAGCGATCTCCTTTTTTGCACCATTTTCTCAAACCCTTCAGTTTCTGCCATGTGCACACCATTGCCTGAGAGGAATGGAGCCCGCTCAGCTCTGCACTATTATTATGAGTATTACAAACACCTCACAACTCATTCTGCAGTATTTTCAGACAGGAGCTGCAGTGCTGAAAATTGCGAGGTTACAGAGGCCACTTTGCTACAAGCCATAGAACGAAACAATTCCCGTTTGCTGCAGGCTGTCATGCACCATCTGCAGTTGGTGGAGCGCTGCTTCTAGTTCTAGGAAACAAGCAGTGCCTGGTGGGATTGCATTGTTATGAAGGTGTGGGATGATGAGCGATGGCTGCAGAACTCTTGAATGCGAAAGGTCACTTTCTTTTAACTTTGAGGGGAACTCTCC
This sequence comes from Emydura macquarii macquarii, assembly GCF_026122565.2. Classification (NCBI taxonomy): domain Eukaryota; kingdom Metazoa; phylum Chordata; order Testudines; family Chelidae; genus Emydura; species Emydura macquarii. The sequence goes on from NW_027131390.1 coordinate 77,683,002, forward strand.
CCAGCCCTGAAAATCATGAATACTCACGTGAGACCAACTCTGACAGTGGAGAAGAGAGTGGCCATCGCTCTGTGGAAGCTAGCAATGTCAGACTGCTACCGGTCACTTGGGAATCAATTTGGAGTCAGTAAATCCACCGTGGGAGTAGATGTGATTCAAGTGTGCAGGGCCATTAATAGACTTCTGCTAAGAAGAGTAGTGACTTTGGGAAACATGGAGGACATAGTGGAAGGCTTTTCCACAATCCAAACTGTGGCAGGGTGATAGATGGCACGCATATCCCTATCTTAGCCCCGGACCACCTTGCCACAGAATACATAAACCTAAAGGGATACTTCTCAATGGTGTTGCAGGCCCTTGTGGATCACAGGGGATGCTTCGCCGACATCAATGTGGGGTGGTCTGGAAAGGTGCATGACGCATGCATCTTTAGGAACTCAGATCTGTTCAAAAAGATGCAGGCAGGCACTTTCTTCCCTGACCATAAAATAAATATTGGCAATGTTGAAATGCCAATAATGATCTTGGGTGATCCTGCCTACCCCTTGCTCCCCTGGCTAATGAAGCCGTACACCAGGCATCTGGACAATGAGAAGGAGCGTTTTAATAATAGGCTCAGCAAGTGCAGAATGGTGATGGAAAGTGTATTTGGATGTTTAAAAGCATGCTAGCGAGTCTGCTCACTAGGTTAGACTTCAGTGAAAAAAACATCCCAATAGTTATCTCTGCATGCTGTGTGCTCCATAATGTCTGTGAGATAAAGGGGGAGAAGTTCCCAGTGGGTTGGGTGGTGGCGGCAGATTGGCTGCTAAAACTTTTCAGCCAGCCTGATGCCACTGAAACGCTGAGAGCCAACTGCAGAGCGCTATGCCTCAGGGAAGCACTGAAAAACCGCTTTTGCCACAGGACACAACAGTAATGTGCGTTGCTTATCTGTGCTGTGCTTTCACTTCGCATCCCCTACCCATCCCCCACCAAGACAGTTCTCCCCCCGCCCTCACCCACCGTTCCATTCTGCCTCCCTTTATTCCCTTCTTATCAATAAACAAACAGTAATGAAATGTGAAGCAGTATGTTTTTCCCCACAATCCTCCCCTCCCTCCTCTGATCCATCCCCCCCCCACTTCCCCTCCTTTTATTCCCTTTTTATCAATAAATAAATAAAGAGCAATGAATTGGAAAGCAGTACTTTCTTTATTGGTGATCCTTCATATAGGGGGGAAATGGAACAGAATGGAATTTGCCACATGCATTTTGTGGGGCCAGGGGTGCAGAGCCCATTTTGCTGTGCACACAGGAAAGAATCACACATCCCCACTCCTTAAAGGGGCCGTCACCTCTTTCTGCTCGCCTCAACCGGCGAGGAGTGCAGCACATACTGCACCCTGCTCAACCTCCTCCTAGATCGCTTTGGGGTGGGGGCTGGGAAAGACTGCATTAACTCAGAGTTTTGTAGGGGCTGTAGAGGGAGTCTCTCTTGCCGCTGAGTTTCCTGAAGCTCAACCAGACACCTCAACATGTCTGACTGATCTCGCATTATACGCAGCATCTCTTCTCATGCTGAATGCTCATACTGCTGTGTTGCCTTCCTGTTGTCCATGTCCATGTTCAGTTTGTCAGATAACAAAATCCTCCACGCTCTTAGCTCTGTGTCAGCAGCCAGAGGCGTTCATTAGCTCATTAAACATGTCATCCCGGGTTTGTTTGGTTTTTTGCTTTCTTATCTGCAACAGGCACTCTGCAGGAGTATGAGTCGATGGTGTGTTGAAGGTGAAGTTGTCCAGTGTGAGGGAAGCAAAGCATAAGGTACCCGTTGTTAACTCATCCCATGGATGAAAAGCAATGTTAAAATGTAAAAATAAGTCCCCTGAACATTCCCAAGAGAAGGGTACAACCACTTTCCATTGCTTGACTATTGCAGGGATTGGAGTGCTGTTCCAGCCATGGTAAGCAAGGGGCGAGTACATCTGTGTTAGTGAAATCCCCAGGGCTCATGTTGCACAGGTCCATGCTCCCTAGAGCAGCATGGATGTGGGGCTCCCAACTGATCAGGCTTTTAACAGGCAGAAGAAAGGGTGAAGGCTTTTAACAGGCAGAAGAAAGAGTAGGTACGGGTTAACCATCTCTGGAGTTAAAAAATGGGAACCCATTTGCGGATGGCCAAGGGCCATACCAACAACGTCCTGCTTAGGGACTTGAGCTGTGCTGAACCAAGAAACCATCCCTGGGTGTGCAATAACAAACACTTTAAAAAACTTTCTTGGTTGCCTACTGTAAATGTGCGCCATCTTCCCTAGGTAACCATGAGTGATATCAGCCTGCTGAGGATCACAGAGGTGGAAAGGGAGGATTTGCTGCAAGCATCTGGCAACAGGCCTGGCCCTTATGCTGCTATGCGCTGTTCTGTGGTGATGCCTGCACAATTAATAACAGAATGGCAGGGGAAAGTCTCCTACCATGGTGGGAGAAATAAGGTTGCCCTCCCAAGAAACCTTCTCCAATGGATTGCAGAGTACCTGTATGAAAGCTTCCTGGAGATATGCATGAAGGATTCTCGGAGCATCCCTGTGGACATAAATAATCCTTTCTGGCGTGAACCCAGTGCTTAAGCACACCAAGTACGAGGAAGCACAGCCCCACTGCCACACACACCACTTTTTCCCACTGGTACAAGATTATGGACAGGGGAATATAACCAAAAACATGCAATTTGCAGCACATACTCACCAGATGTGCCTTCCCCAGCATCCCGGTCAGTCACGGTTTCCTGCGTGTGGGTGGGCTGCTCCTGTATTGAAAACAGCTCCTGATTTTCCGGGAGAAGGGATACCACCCTCGTCTGCTCCCTGTTCTCCTCATCCTCCTCCTCGTACACGGACTCGTCCTCATTCATCCTGGACTTGGATTCCCCAGAGGTATCAATGCTGCGTGGTGGCATAGTGGCGAGGTCTCTGCTGAGAACTGCATGCAGCTCCTCATAAAATCGGCATGTTTTGGGAGAGGAGCCAGAATGGCTGTGAGTTTCCCTAGTTTTCTGATAAGCCTGCCTCAGCTCTTTGATCTTAACGCGGCACTGCTGAGTGTCCCTGTTGTGCCCCTTCTCCAACATGCCGCGAGATATCTTCTTGTAGATATCCAAATTTCTTTTGCTGGCTCAGAGTTGAGCCAGAACAGACTCTTTGCCGCACAGACTGATGAGATCCAAGACCTCAGGTCGGCTCCAGGCTAGAGCGCATTTGGGGCATGCAGTCGCCATGACCAGTTGTGCTGGCAAGCTCTCTCCATGCTGACCAAACAAGAATTGGGAATTCAAAATTTCCCAGAGCTTGCGGGGAAGAGTTATTCCCATTTACGTGGCCACAGTGCAGCAGAGTGCAAATGTGCAGAGTGGTCAGAATGAGCACTATGGGATATCTCCCAGAGGCCAATGATGTTGATTTACATTGCGTTCTGCCTATACTGATGCTCATTCAACCCACTGAATTCGATGTCAGCACTACGCCAGTTGCGGAGGTGGTTTTATTAAGTTAAATTTTATTGTGATTTAGGTTGGCGGAACTGACGTGCCAGTGGAGACGCATACTTTAGGGGTCGACATAAGAGGCGTTACGTCGACCTCCATTGTCAAGTGTAGACCAGGCCAAAGTAATTGATCAGGACATGTAGGAGAATGAAACACAGGCACAAGGATGGATTTTAAAGCAGAAGGCTGAAACTTTATTAACTTTTCTTTTTTGGATTTAATGGCTAATCTCTACCTTTCCCCTCCCCTTCACTCCTCACACATCCCACAATATGTATTTGGGTCCAGTGCAGTGTTAAATGGCCTTGTGCCAAATAACCAATATTCAGAGTTGGCTTCCTTGGACTAATTAGGAGTCAGCTCACCCCTGAATCTTCTCATTCTCCCATGGCAAAGGGTAATGTGGGTATTCATGAAAGGTACCTTAATCTATGAAAACTAAAGGTCTCCCCTTCTTGCTTCATTGTCTCCAGGACATCTCCTGGGTCTCTCAGTCATGATTACCTCTGGGAACCAACCCCAGAGAACCTCTCAACTGTACAGGACACCAGCAGCTAGTGGTGACTAAATTATGAATTCCACTTATAAATTTACAACTTTTAATCACTGTTCTTATGTCTCATTAACCTTAAACCAGGCTTCTGGGATGCTGAGAGAGAGGTGAAAAAACCCAACAAACGTCTCATCAGCCTTTCTCTGAGGGGAATAATTCCTTCCTGATCCCAAAAACTAGCGATCACTCAGACCCACAGCATCTTGGAAACATCGTTCAAACTATAACTCCATTATAGGGCAGGCAGAGCAGAGCAGCAGCAGAAGGCTGCCACTTACTCTGAGGGCATCACATCCTGCAAAGCGGGAGGGGAAGAGCACAAGAGAATAAATTCTGCCTTCCCCACCAGAGACCAGACAAAAGCAGAAGGGAGAGGTGGAATATCTCTCCTCTTCCCTTGCTCCATGTCTCACCCAGGCACAATCTTGATATGCATTCTGGACAGGAGTTGGGCCCTAAAACAACTGAGCTCATCCCTGTAATTCCCCCTCCTTTCAGGACTCCAGGTGTTGTCTTTCCCCTGCTGGCCTGATCAAACATTTCACACCTTGCTAAGATGGGACATTTCAAGAAAGTGTATTTAAATTGTTTGTACAAAATCATTAGTTTTAGAAAAGGCAAATTTTAAAAGTTCAGTTCATTTAAAGATAAACATATTTTAGACAAAATGACTCAAAGGGAAAATTCTAATTGAATTAAATTCAAGGTCTGTATCTCCTGAGAAATATTTTTGTTGTCTTAGGAAAAAATGTTGTTGATATAACACTAATGTCATCAACTCAGAAAGCAAAAAATAAGTGCAATAATCCAATTAAATTTACAAATATCCTATTTTTTATAGTTTACCATAATCACACCAGAACTTCAAAATACTCTGCTAAAAAGCATTTTAAAATAACATGGCTAAATTCCGAGGGTTTTTTTATTCATTTTTTTTCAGGCAAACTTTAATGAAATTTATTCTACAAGAGTTTGCCTGAGTTGAAACTGAGTTAGAAACTCAGGAGGTGGCCCACAAGTAGTAGAAATGTATTAAGAACGTTTTGGGAATAGGAAGAATAAACAAACTGCATGATATATTCTCTCCGATGAAAAACTATCTGGAAGGGGAGAATTTACTTGGAAAGATCTGTGAATAGACATAAGTAGCACCACATCACCCTGTCAATTATGTGCACCAGGCTGCCTGTTGAAGAGGCAGTAAATATGACCTAAAATCATTGTAGGCTGAGGTTCTGTAATGTCTGCAACTATCTTCTAAATCACTGGGCATCCACTGCAGCTCTAGGCTTCCCACTTCTGGGGGGAAATCCAGGCTCTGTTGAAGTCATTGGGAGTTTTGCCATTGACTTGAATGGAACCAGGATTTCACCTCAGATGTGTGGCTTGCTCCCTTACTGTATTACCTATACTTCCCTATTAGTGGTTTGGCCTTTCAGCATGGTCCACAAGCTATCTCCATCCACCAACATTTATATAAGGCCAGCTATCACCATAGTATCTCCTTTCATGCAGCAAGCTAATTACACTTAAATGGGGTTTCCTACATTTCATAAGCATAGTTTGGGGGTAGTGAGAGACATATATAGTGTGTAACTTCAGATGGGAGATTCCCTCAACATATGCACAATCACAGCCCCACATTTGGGTAATGTGCTGTATTCCTGGAGATATCTTTTGCTGCTACCCCAGCACGATAGTTTTGTGGTAGGAGTATGCTGCTTAAGCATTTGTAATTTATGTAGGAAATTGGCTACCTGTTCTACTTGGAAATTACTCCAAGTGATCACCACCATTTCATAGCATAGGGTGTGGACCAGTGCTTGCAGAAACTGATAGTTTTGAACACCATATTTTGGTGTTCAAAACTATCCAGAGATTTTTCCACATTCACTGTGACAAATCTCCTCTTAAATTAAAATGATTACAGTCTGAATAATTTCACAATTGTTTTAGAAAAAGTAGATTTAAAAAATATTCAAAAGATAGATTTTGTAAAGTGCTTTTTTATTATGCATTGTCAACAGTTAAATGATGTGTTGCTGTTTCATGCAAGCTATAATAATGTTAAGATAGCAAAAACATACTATGCCATAAAAGCGTTAAGGATAAAAAGTGCTAAATCTGAATAAGATTGTACTGTTTTAAATCTGAAACTGAGGAGTTTGTTTAAAATAATTTTTGAATAATTTAGTAAAATAACCTCTGTTTTATTCCCTTGTTTTCCCACATCTTTAATATTGTCCCAGTTCTACCCTTGATGTTCTTCCTCATGCTATTTCCTCTATAATTTTACACACCTTTTTTTTGCTGTCATGCAACATAACGTGCAGTACACATCTCAAAGCTTTGAAGGGACATCAAAATTCCAGGTAGACAGCAAAATGATATAATATCCATTACTATTTGCTCACTGGTTGTGGCCTCTATTCAATTATTTAACCAAGTACTTCATGATGTTGCTAGAAAAAATTTTTTTCTAATATAAACTAACAAAACAAATGTACATAATTTATCATGGCAAAACAGCTTACTTACTTATAGAAATAACAATACATGAAAAAAAAAGTTGTAGAAATATTTTTCCTCATTCTTCTGCACACCAGGTGCTTTACTACTTAGTTCATTACAAATGATAAAGAGCAATGTTGAATTGATTCATGTATCAGCAAGATAGTCATATTGTTAAAATATTGCCTACAGCATACAGAATTGTAAGAATACAAATCATTTTCATCTGAACTGGAAAAAAAATCATATTTTTTTGCCACTCCATTGACTGAAAGGTAATTTAAGCAAAAATAAAATATGAATTGGTGATATATAATACAAATAAACATTCATATATAATCTCTGTATATTAAGTTTCTCAAGAAGTGCTGTAGAATAATGATTACAGAAATGCCTAATCCACTAATTGTAGACATAAATAATATTTTACCACATACTTTGTGAGTGACAATTTTAGCTGATCATTTAATTATTTTATTCATTTTCATCATAGCATCTATTTCTTTTGATTTGCTCTTCTACAGTAAGATGCTCAGACTTGATTTTATCTCCTTGAGATGATGGAACAGCTATATATCTTGAGCTCAGTAAATCTAAACTTGTGCTTGAGCCATTTGCTGATAGTTCCATTATTTCACCTTCTTGACAGATACTAATATCATTTAGTTCCATATCAGAATTCCCATGTTCTTTAGAATATGGACTGGAAGCATTTTTAGTTATGTCTACAGAATTTAACAGATCAAAGTCTAAAAACATGTAATCTTTTTCAGGAAAGGAAGGTTTTTTCACATTATCACATAAAATAGTATTTAACCTATTGTCATTTTCTGGTTCTTCCCCAATGTTTAGCAACTTGGTATCAAAAGGGAATGTTGTATTAGTGGTTTCCTTTAAAACTAATACGTTGCTGGTACAAGGTTTTTGACAAGTGTCATCTGTATTAATTTGAACAAGACTATATGAGGTAACAGTATTTTTATCTTTGGAGTTTTGTTTTTCAAGTGCAACGGTTACAACATCTCTAGAATAGCTTTCTTGAAATTCAGGTTTACCATGAAGTTCTAGCTTTTCAAATGAATAGTCAAACATGGTGTGATTTGCATGGCTTAATTTTGTTACTGGGTTAGGTATAACTGAGAGAGAGGTTTCCTGCCTACAAATGTTCAAGTGTGAAGAAGTTGTATAATTATTATTATTATTACTCACATTGAACTCTTTATGATTATCTAGTACTGTCTCCTTGTCTGTGTTAGTAACCTGTGAAACTTCTACACCACCAGATTCATTACATTTTTCATCTTGCTCCTTTTCAGCACTCTGCACAACCACATTATGTTCATTAACATCCTTTCCACTTTCCTTCCTATTCTCTGATCCCTCTATTTCATTCACCTTATCTTCCACATTCTCATTTTTTTCATCTTTTTCCTTACTGCCTGCTTCAGTTATCTTTGCTTCATTGATATTTGTAGCTTCTTCCCTCTCAGACACAGAACTAAAAGATGACTGTTGATTTTGTTGTGAGTCAACAATGTCACCTTCCCTTCGCTCTTCTTTCTCTCTCAGATCAGTATGGATATTTTCTATTTGAGGGTCATTTTTATTGCCCAGAGGTTTATTTGTGTATGTACTGGAGACTTCTTGTGCAAAACCTTCTGGGGGCCACTTTGGCTTATTCATTTTAACCTCTTCTTCAATAGAAAATGTTTTTTGGGGTATCATATCATCTGTAGAAGGAGGCCATGTAACTTTTAATTTGCCTCTTTCTGTAGATCTTTTCAAATTGTCATCCAATGTTTCAGAATACCCATATTGAATATCTGAATGCAAGTCTGTTTCAATTTCTGTATTAAGCTTAGATTTGATAGTTGTCTCATTACTTGGATTTACCTCTTCAGCATGAACATTGTCAATTGAGCTTCTTTGGTCTTTGGAACTCCATAATTCTTTATGTTGCTTGTGTCCAAAACCTTCATCATAATTTCCTTTAGACTTGAAAAGCTGCTTAAAATGGGGTTTACAGTACATTTGTCCATGGAGAGCTGCATAATTTCCCAAGCTGTCAAATGGAAGAAAATTTGTTTGATAGCATCTATAAATCTATCAAGAACATTGTTTCATAGACTTGGGGGACTGGAAGGAACTTCGAGAGGTCTTCTAGTCCAGTCCCCTGCATTCAAGGCAGGACCCAAGCATTATCTCTAGACTATCCCTGACAGGTGTCTGTCTAACCTACTCTTAAAAATCTCCAGTGATGGAGATTCCACAACCTCCCTATGCAATTTATTCCAGTGCTTTGCTTAACTTCCCTGACAATTAGGAAGTTTTTCCTAATGTCCAATCTAAACCGCCCTTGCTCCAATTTAAGCCCATTGCCTCTTGTCCTATCTTCAGAAGTTAACATGAACAATTTTTCTCTCTCTTCTTCGTAACAACCTTTTATGTACTTGAAAACTTCATGTCCCCATCAGTCCTCTCCAGACTAAACAAATCCAATTTTTTCAATCTTCCCTCATAGATCATTTTTTCTAGACCTTTAATCATTTTTGTTGCTCTTCTCTGGATTTGCTCCAATTTATCCACATTTTTCCTGAAATTTACCACCCAGATCTGGACATGTGACTCCAGATGAGGCCTAATCAGCGTGGAGTATAGTGGAGAATTACTTCTTGTGTCTTGCTTACAACACTCCTCTAATACATCCCAGAATGATGTTTGCTTTTTTTTTGCAACAGTGTTACACTGTTGATTCATATTTAGCTTGTGATCCACTATAACCCCCCAATCCTTTTCCGCAGTATTCCTTTCTAGGCAATCATTTCCCATTTTGTACGTATTCAACTGATTGTTCCTTCCTAAGTGGAGTACTTTGCATTTGTCCTTATTGAATTCATCCTATTTACTTCAGACCATTTCTCCAGTTTTTCCAGATCATTTTGAACTTTAATCCTATCCTCCAAAGCACTTGCAACCCCCCTCAGCTTGGTATCATCCACAAATGTTATAATTTAACTCTCTATCTCTGCCATTATTTAATCACTGATGAAAATATTGAACAAAACCAGACTCAGAACTGATACCTGGGGGATATGTCCTTGCAGCTTGACTGTGAACCACTGATAACTACTCTCTGGGAACAGTTTTCCAACTAGCTATGCATCCACCTTATAGTAGCTCCATTTAAGCTATATTTCCCTAGTTTGTTTATGAGAAGGTCATGTGAGACAGTATCAAAAGTCTTACTGATGTCAAGATATACCTTTTTATAGATTGGCACTATATTTGCCCTTTTCCACTCCTCTGGAATCTCTCCCATCTTCCAGGACTGAGTAATGGGCCTATGCTGTCCTTAGTCTTCCTCCTTGCTTCTAATGTATTTGTAGAATGTTTTCTTATTACCCTTTATTTCTCTAGCTAATTTAATCTTGTTTTGTGCCTTGGCCTTTCTAATTTTGTCCCTACATACTTGTATTATTTGTTTATATTCATTCATTCATTCATTGTAATTTGACGTAGTTTGCACTTTTTGTAGGACTTTTTTAGTTGACATTATAAGAACTCATAAATTACATTTCTATAAATATCTTTACACATATTTTAGCAAAGACAATAAAATTTACTTTTAATTTTAATGTATTGTTCTTCCAAAAAAAGGGGCTTCAGTATTGGCAACTTTATGTATTGTAAAAACTAAAAGTTTGAATAGTATTTTTGGTAGCAAGAACCTCACTTTATTTTTTTAATTATTTTTATTACTGTAAATGGATTATTATTCCCTACAGCTATAGAAACACTTTACAATAAATGGACTAAACTTAACGAAAGAAAGTTAAGCTGCCAAGAGGAATGATCCTTAGCATTTTAAGTTAATGCCTTTTAAATGTTCATGACAGTTGCCACTGTATATGGTAGCCTTGGAGAGTGAAGTCCTTCATTTATTTTCCTACAGAACAGATGGAAAACATGCAGTACAGTCCAAGCTTCTCTACAGTTCTCTAGTAGCACACTCAGTTCTTTTCTTGGATGACAGGATTTATTTATGTTCATGTTTATTCAGACCTGGATCCTGCTCCAAATGAAGGAAAGGGAAAAATTCCTATTGACTTTAGACTTTCTTGCCTGGAAAAGCTCTCAGTTCTCTTGACTTCTGATTCAAAGCTCTGTCTGCTACAGGGATGCCAATTACAGTGGTACTTGCACCTCAAAAGCAGATTTTCTATGAACGAATTGGTAGTTCCTTCTTACCTTAATTTACTGCTGCAGTGGTGACATCGGAAACATGATTTATGAAATATTTGTTTGTCGACAACTAGACATTCCATTGGATAAACTTTCTTTTGACAAAGTATGCATGTTTCCTTTTCCTGAAGTTGCAGTTTCTAGAACCAAAATTATAAAAAGGTTATATATCACTCCTCAGCCATGTGTTAGAATGTATTTCTAAAAGATGTTACTTTATCAGTCCATGCACAAAATGTCTTGTTTATATGGAAAGCTGCAATGCTGATTTTCATCAGTACATCCATGAATGGATAACTAAATTACCAATTTCAGGGACAAACTATAATTCAACTAAATGTAACACTTTGAGAGCAAAATCCTGTTCACTTTCTCAGGTGAGTAGACTCATGAATTTGAATGGGACTTCACTTCAGGAAGCCAAACAGAATTTGGCCCTTTATACAGAATAAACGTTTGTTTGTTAAGGTGAGATGGTATCATAAAAAGGAATGTTAATTAAGTCAGATTCAGTATGTTTATATGGAACCCATATCTTTGAATCTGCAATGTGATTTAGAGATATATAAGCTGTGGGTGAATGTTTGAAATTCTGATTAGAAAGCTTTGCTTAATTATGCTAGAAGCACATCAAGGAACTTTATTACTGCATTAACCTGCAAACTACACACACATGTTGCAAATATGATAGGGATATAATTATCTGAGCTTTTTACAGTTTTAATTTTCATGGCTGGTATTTTGTTCAGTTAATTTGCAAGAGAGAATTAGCTACAATACTGATATTCTTCTTCTTTTATGAAGCATAATTGATTGTAAAGGAAAGTAGCTATACTCTAAACTACAAAGCACCAGTAGAAAGTTTATTTCAGGGAAGTGAGGGGCAGGAGGAGAGGGAGATAAAACAGTCTGCTGGGCTTGAAAAAGCTACACTGCTATTCTGTCTTGATTTATGAATTATTATAAAATCAATGCTAATAGGCAAATACAAATAATATATCATTATAGTCGGCTAAATTCTCTGCTGATGAGAATGTGGCCCGCATTGCTATAGTATTTGTATTTGCCCACTAGTATCGATTTTATAGTAATTTGTAAATTAAGACAGAATAGCAGTGTAGACTTTACAACTGCTCCTATATCTCCTAACCATAATTAAGAGCTGTGCAAAACATCCAAGAAGAAATTCAAATCTTCAAAATTTGCTTAGCAATTACCTGAATGCAAAATTTTTCCCATCAGTGAATAAATTAATCAAAGGTGGTCATGAAGTTATCTTTGTACTCATGTCCCCGAAAATTTCATGGCACTTTTTGTGGTACTGTCTAGATATAGTTACAAACTGTATTGTTAGCCTGAGGGAACTCTGGAGGATCATTAGTGATGTGGAGGATGGGGTAGACTGCACCCTCAGCAAGTTTGCAGACAACACTAAGCTGGGGGTGTGGTAGATATGCTGGAGGGTAGGGATAGGACACAGTGTGACCTAGACAAATTGGAGGATTGGGCCAAAAAAAGCCTGATGAGATTCAACAAGGACAATTGCAGAGTCCTGCACTTAGGACGCAAGAATCCCATGCACTGCTACAGATGGGGACCGACTGGCTAGGCAGCAGTTCTGCAGAAAAAGACCTGGGGGTTACAGTGGATAAGAATCTGGATATGAGTCAACAGTGTGTCCTTATTGCCAAGAAGGCTAATGGCATATTGGGCTGCATTAGTAGTAGGACTGCCAGCAGATTGAGGGACATGATTATTCCCCTCTATTTGGCACTGGTGTGGCCACATTTGGAGTACTGTGTTCAGTTTTGGGCCCCCCCACCACAGAAAGGATGTGGACGAATTGGAGAGAGTCCAGAGGAGGGCAACAAAATTATTAGGGGCCTGGAGCATGACTTATTAGGAGAGACTGAGGGAACAAGGCTTGTTTAGTCTGCAGAAGAGAAGAATGAGGGGGGATTTGATAGCAGCCTTCAACTACCTGAAAGGGGGTTCTAGGGAGGATGGAGATAGGCTGTTCTCAGTGGTAGTAAACAACAGATCTAGAAGCAATGGTCTCAAGGTGTGGTGGGGGAGGTCTAGGTTGGATATTAGGGAAAAAAATGTCACTAGGAGGATGGTGAAGCACTTGAATGGATTACCTAGGGAGGTGGTGGAATCTCCATCCTTAGAGGTTTTTAAGGTGCAGTTTGACAAAGCCCTGGCTGGGATGATTTAGTTGGGGTTGGTCCTGCTTTGAGCAGGGGGTTGGACCAGATGACCTCCTGTGGTCCCTTACAACCCTAATCTTCCAGAATTCTATGATTCATACGGTATTTCTACAGGTTCCCTGACTGTCTCAGGGATGTCTACGTTTGGAGCTAGGCGTGTGATTCCCAGCTCGAGGAGACATTTCCACACTATCTCTGAGTTAGCAGGCTAAAAATAGAGCCTAACCATGACTGCATGAGTGGTGGGAGGGGCTAGTCATCCCAAAATTACTTGTCTAAGATACTAGGTATGTACTCTGAGTGACTAGCCCCTCCCATTACTCACACTGCTGCAGCTACGCTCTGTTTTTAGCACTCTGGCAAGGGTATGTCTCCTCGAGCTGGGAATTGCACCTCCAGCTACAAGTGTGCCTATACCTAAGCTAGAGACAGTGTACTAAGGCTACGTCTTTATTGTGCAGTTAACCCAGGTGAGAAGTATCCTGTCTGAGCATCACAGTTAGCCTAGCCTGGATGTGAGCAGCCACACTGCAATATAATGTAACTTAAAGCAGCTCCAAACTTGGGCCAGTGATTTTCCTGTGTGGATGGTAGGGAAGGTTGGGGTAAAATACAGGTAAGAGCCCAGCTTAACTGTGCAGTGAAGACATATCAAAGTGCAGTCCTGGATGGAGCTCTTAAGGCATGGGGACCAGACCTCTGTGGGACAAGGAAGAGTCTCTTAGGCTCTTAGAGAGGAGACAGAGGGGGGATATTTCCTCCAAAACAATGGATGGTAATATTAGGTAGTAGTGTGAAAGTGACATTTTGCATTTTTGTATATTTCAGTGCAAAATAAAATTTCAAGGTATGAATTTACCCAGCATGAAATGGCAAAAGATTTCACATTAAGTTTTGTAAACAACTTCTTTACTTTTGCACACCTTTAATAAAAACCTACCTAAACAAAATTCATTTTTGTTCCAATTCAAGATCTGTGGTTTAGCAAACTTAAAACAGATCCATACAAAACATGCAGACCATTATAGCTATATTGTATTGCATGCAAAAACAAGTCGCTTAACTATTTATCTCAGTGAAAAGCACAATGCCACCTATTTGCTGCTGTAAGAAATCAAATGCATTCTATACATATTTTATGATGCATTAACATATATATTTTTGTTCTGATACTAAATTCAAATACAATATTTACCTTGGCAAAAATGTCCTCAAAACCCAACATATCAGTATTTGTTAGTCACACATTCAGCACATCACTTAAAGCAGATGCCTTTGAAAAGGGAAAATGATTAAAGGTTGCTGAGAGAAAAAGAGAGAGACAGCAAAAGTGAGGAATAGTTTGTTAGTTTTATGTTACTTTTCATTAATTGCACAACATACTGAGATTGAATCATAGTGTTTTTTTAAAGCTGTTAAGGTTTCTTCACACTTTGCATGCTTATTTACCACTGATAAAGGCTGATTCCTGATGGAAGCTAGTTCTCACTTCAGCATCAGAAGTATCTGAGACAGTGTAGCCAAGACTATTAAACACTCTTTCACTCTCCTGCCACGTCTTCTGAAAATTCCTTAGTAGTTCTTCTGGTGAATCAGCAGCAGAAATATCCAAAATGTGACCTGAGATTACATCTTCATATGTTGGAGGTGCATGCTTGAAGCCAAATCCTGAGTGCTTACCATCAGTATTTTGTGATGTGGAAGTGGCAGTTTTTGATTCAGTGACTGTGTTGGCAAATCTATCCAGACTAGTAGAGCGGTCCAAGCACACCACAGGTTCAAATGAGTGTCCTGTATCTTCACCTTGCTTTTGTTTATAAGATGTATCTTCTTTTGGATCTCTTGGCTGCCTGCAATGAGACTTTCGGAAGCTATCTTTCCGCTTTTGATTCTCCAGAGATGTCACTCCAAATTCATCCTTGTTAAAAGTGTGTCTGTCTTGCTTTATTTTGCTATTCATTTCACTCTTTTCAAAAACTCTCATCTGTGATTTCATATCAAATCCTGGATTGTCCTCCAATTTCCCTAATAAGATATCCATTTCATCTACACTCCCATTGTCTACTCTTTCAACTACCGTGATTGGTTCTTTTTTGCTATGTCTTATTTGTTCAGAGGCTTCAAACCTATGAGTAAACCCTGACTGGTCAATCTTAGGTATCTCAAACTTTTGTATAACTGAAATTGCATCAAAACTTTCTGTATGTGGCTCTAAGCATTCTGGAATGTTTACTGGATCTTGATGCATGTAGTTGTTGTTTTTCTCTGCTTTTTTATTTTCTTCACGTATTTCTTTTATGTCCTTTACTGTACCAGCAGTTACTTGAGATCCATTTATAGTTGCTGAGGACAAAGGCTCCATCATAGCATGTGTTTCAATCTTAATTTGTCTACGAAGGGTTGCAGGAGATTTAATAATTTCTGATCTTTTTTCTACAATGGGAACTGATGTTACTGACCAGTGCTGTGTTACTCCTTGAGACAGCTTTGCTGTGGTGCCTTTCAGTTTGGCAAGTTGTTCAGAACGGCTCCTTGGAGGAGAAGGGGAAGAGGCTGGCTTTTGTGTTCTAGATTTTGGTGTTGCAGATCTGTGTGGTGGGGAAGGAACAGGAGTACTTTCTCTTTGGATGGGAGATGAAGAGAGTATTTCCTTGAGAGGAGATTCTGTCCGTTTAGATTCAATTGTTATATAAGTAGGTGATGGTGATCTCATTCTTAATGCTGGAGAAGTTCTGAATTCTGTCTGTCTGATTCCACTGGACTGCTGTATAATTTCACGGTGCATTGTTTCTTCTTTTCTAACCTCTTTCATTTTAGATGAATCTCTTCTGTTGGAGCCAATGCTGATTTTTGATATTTTCTGTGCTGGGTCTCCATAACTAACAGAGTCATTTCTGGATTTCTCTGTTTTTGTGGACATCATAGCTGTCTGGATTGTATCTTCACACGAGGCAAGTATTTTGACTGCTTGCTCTTTAATATCTGATAGCTCTTCTTTCATCCTCTCTAAATTATCTTCTGTTGCAATATGAACTATATTTTTCTTTCTTTCTTGGTCTATCAGCCATACTGGGATGTTATTTAAAAATGTCTGAAATGCTTTCATACCATTTTTATTTGGCTCCGCTTCAAACTGTTTTACTCTAGACAAAACTTGCTGCATTTCCTCCCGTTTCCTCAAGAATTCTAATATATCGACTGCACACTTTTCATCTTTCTGCTGTGATCCTTTTGGTGGAGGAGAAAATAAAGGTTTGTTCTGTGTAATCTCTTGTTTTGGAGCTGTCTTCTTTGGAAGGACTTGTTTTAGTTGTATGCCCTTGTCTTTGACACATTCTCTTTCTTGCAGACTATTATATTGCTGGGATAACTTTTTATTTTGAACTTTATTTTCAGAAACACACACATTCTTTTGCTCAACAATTTGAGTCTTTGAGTCATGACATGTATCAATTATGTTTTGCTTGACTACTTTCTCTGTTGATTTATTCTTAAATTGATCTTGTTTTTTTAGAATTGTTACTTTTTCCTCTTTTGGACAAACTAATACCTGGCCCTGATTTACTACTTTAGACAATGAGACTTTCTCATGCCTGAATTTGCCTTTTTCTGTTTCCTTCTCATTAACTATATTTTGTTTCACTTGATTAGAATCTTTTTGCCTTACTTCCTGCATATTCTCTATATGTCTTAAAGGTGGTTTTTCTGTCAGCACCTTTCCATCAAAATGCCTCTTGTGATATTCCTTTGCAACACTTTGTTTTTTCCTAATGGTAGTACTTATGTCTTCTCTCTGTTCTTTCTGATTTTGTTGTTTGACAGTATTTTGAGCATTATTTCCTTGTTTTTTGTGTGTCTCAGAATCTTTGTGTACTTCATGTAAACTTTGATCTACAATCGGAAGCTTGATAGTTTTAACTTTGAAATGAGGGGAGATAATTTTATTTTTGGACACGTGCAACTGCTCCACATTCTTCAGCTGCTCTGTCTTATGCAAAGTATGTTTCTGATGGATTTGTTCCATTTGACAAGATAAATTATGTTTTGTAAGATCCTTTGAACCTTGTAGTGCTTTTTTTCTAATGTGATCTTCTGATGAGGTTTCTAAAATGTTTTGAAGCTGCTCAACAGCTGATGATACTACTAATGATGCAGACAGTTGTTTATCATCTCGAGATCCTGTTGCTTGTAAATTGACTTGAAAGTCAGAATCGGGGGGTGTCATTTTTTGTGACATCACAGCGGGAACTGAACCTTGTAAAGGAGTTTGATCCTGCTTGTTTGATTTTTGTAATGGTACACAGTTTACTGACTCTGTTTGAACTGGACTTCCTTGAGCCTCACTGTTTGTTCTGACAGTCTCATGACACAAAGTTTTGACTTGCATTTTCTCCATCTCCTCCCTTTGCTGCCTGTATTTTTCTTCAGCAATCATTAAAGGGGTTTTAAATTTTCTGACATAAGGCTTAGGTTTTATTTGTGTTGGCTCTGCCGGAAGGGAAGGAGATCTTTGAAGGGGAAAATCCACTCTTTTCTTGGCCAGTGGAGTCTCTTGCAGAGCTTTGGGTGGAGGATTAATCACTTCTGTAACCAACGATGGCCTTTTTACCCCTTCTATTTTTGTATGTGTTGTCTTCTGTTTCTGTTCCTGGCTAACCACATTCACCAGAGTTATAGAATTTTTGCTTTCTTCCACTGTTTTGGTGATATCCATTTCTCTGTGTGTCTGAAGAAAAGTTGGTTCAATTTTTGGAGGCATTTTAGACTTGTTAATTTGTAGCCCCTTAGGAGGTTCCATTTTGAGGAATTTCTTTGAGGATGGAACTCCAGCTGGCTTACCTGATGATGATGTTTTAACACTGGCATTAAATTGCAGTGGCTCAGGCAGTGACTGTTCTGGATATTTTGAAAAATGTTCTTTCTTTTGCTTTGGTTGAGAAGTAGGAAGAATCACCAAGGGTGAGGGTGGAGGTGGTAGAGGGAGAGCAGGCAGAAACTCACTTTCATATTTGTCATCTATTGGTGGCGGTGGAAGAGGAAAATGATCAAACTCAGCTTTAGCCTTGTCCAGAGGTGATGGAAACATCTGTCTATCAGATGGCATCATTAATGGAGGTGGAGGCGGAGGCAGAGGAAATTCAATTTCAGATGATGCTACTGATGGTGGTGATGGTGGAGGAGGGGGTGATGGTGGTGGAGTAGGTGAGGAATCTATTTCTGGCTTGTCTTTCCCCATGGTATTCTTGGCTGGATTCAGAGGATTTTTCACTGAAAAGTGGAAGTCTGACTTAGCAGCTCCCACTTGAGTCTCTCCTACAAACTGTCCTACAGATTTCTTATTTTGCTGATGAACATCTCTCTTTTGCTTCCTTTCAGTTTCTTTAAATTTATTGTGTGCTTCCTGTGTGACTTTTAATTCTTGTTTTTTGTTTATACTCTGTTCTGCTGTCAGGGGAACTACAGCTTGCCCCAGCTGAATGTTTATTTCATTCTCTGCAAAAACCTCTCTAGAATGCTGAGCTTGTTTTGTTGCTTGCTTTACCACTTGCTTTTGAAAATGGCCAGCTGCCTTAGAAATCCCATTAGCCAGCATTTTAACTGGCTGAGTAGCTCTGAATTTGGAGCTATCAACATAAGTTGACATTTTTGCCTTTGGTCTTGTCTCCTTCTGACAATTTATGTTGGAATATTCGTTGTCTTTATCCTCATGAAGTAGATTCTGGTTTTTTTCAGCTATTTTTTCTATGGGCTGCACGCCACTGGAGGTGCTATCTTTCTTCAGAGCTCTACAAGTCTCTGATTTCTTTGTTCTCACATCTCTCTTAACTTTACCATGGAAAGAAGACTGGCTGGCCACATGTTGATCAGTAAGATATTCTGCTTCTTTTTTTACATTGCCCTGGATTCTGCTTTTATCCATTGATTCATCCACTTTTTTGATGACCATTTGTTGAGAATTAGATAAACTCTTTAGATGTTTTTTATCTACATCAAACGACCCAGTGCTCTGTTCTTGTTCTAAATGGATCTTTCTAGTACCTTGTACACCTTCCCTGAAGGAAGTCTCATTTTCCACATGTGTTGCCTCATGACATTCATGGACAGATTTAATATTCTTTTGCAGATTATGTGACCTGTTAGTTTGGTGCTGGGCTAAATGCTGTTTCTGGATGGTGCTTTTTACATCTTCATGACCACTTACTTGATGCTGTACCATTTTCTTTTCTGCAGAGGTTTCTAGTGTGTTTTCTACAGCAGTCTGAATATCTCCTTTGATTACATCTTCTTTGTCTATATCTTTGAAAGACTGCTGAGCTTCTTTTAAAGATCTTAATGTTGACTCAAGGTCACCTCGAACAACCTCCTCTTTCAGAATTTCATTTTTTGTATTTATTATTTTTTCAAAGGACTCAATGGCCCGCTTGATATCGCCAGGGATGACATCAGGCTTCTCTGTTTCTTTCAGTTGATAGGCTGATTTTTTAAGACACTTCAATATTGTAAGAATGTCGGCTTTTATAATTTGTTCCTTTTCTGTAAATTTTGCCTGATTTATGGCCTGACTGAGAGAATTTAGAGTTGCTTTCAAATCACGTTTTACAATATCTTGTTTGTTTACATGACAAGATTTATTTTGTGGCTCTGTCACAAAAATTTTAACTGCATTAGCCACATCTCCAGGGATGATGTCAGTTTCATTAACTGTACGTTGAATCTGAAACTTCTGTTTCTTTAGTAACAGCTTTGTGCCTTCTACATCACCACCAATTATTTCCTCCTCCTCTTCCTCCTTTTGTTTCCTGGTTGTAAATGTTTCAGTTGACCCTGTTTGGAATACCTTTAGGCAATCCAAAGCTCCAGATTCTATGCATGTTGTGAAAAACTGAACATTGCCCCTCTCTGAATCATCTATTTTCTCTCTTTCTGATGTTTCATTATGCATTGCAGAAGACAGAAGGTTGTGAATAGTATGTTTCACATCACCACCTATTACTTCATCACGCTGGATTTTATTGCCATCCCTCTTGTGAAGGAGAGAATAGAGTGTCATTTTAATATCACCTCTCTCATTTTCCTGAATTAAAATTCCTCGTTTTACAGAACTATCTTCACTAAACAGGTTTTTTATAGCTTGCTGTATATCACCTCTCACTACCTCTTCTTTTTCAACATGAACATCTGTTGATCTGTTCAATAATTGAGCTTTGGTCAAATTGACATTGCCCTTTTCATCTTCATTTACTGTAATTTCTCTTTTGGTAGTGCTTCTTTTGGACAACAGGTTCATCATTATGTTTCCTAGATCCCCTCTAATAATCTCTTCCTTTTGTATTTCAGGAGTCTCTTGATTCATTAGTTTATATTTTGCCATTCTGACATCGCCAATTTCATCTGCCTCAAGGATAATTCCATGATATTCAATGACTTTGTGAGAGTAAAGTTCTTTTAAAGTTTCTTTGATACTTTTCCCTATAATTTCTTGCTTTTCAGACTTATTTTCATTAAATTCATGGAAAGGTGTCGTTTCAAAAAGCCATGTTGTTGTCTTTACATCTGACTGTGGAATTTCTTCTCTGGTTATCTTTATTTCACTTTCATCAGTTTCCTTAATTGAATCTAAAGGCTGGTTTTCAAAAAGCCACACAGCATGCTGAACATCACCTTCTTGCACATCTTCCTTTGTGACTGTCTTGACATCTTTATACTCTGACCTCTCTCCTCTAATCTCATCTAGAGTGTGTGTTTCAAATAACCAAGTGGAAGTTTTAACATTGCCGCATTGGATTTCACTGACACTTACTGTTCTTACATACGTGCCTTTATTGAGTCCTTCAAACTCAAATAAGTGTTTGTTTGCCTTCACATCACCCCCCTGGACGTCATCAATAGTGGGCACAATTAATTTTTCATCATCTGAAATTTTGTCCAGTGGTTGTGTTTCAAATCTGTATCTGACCGAGCTAACGTCTCCTTTCTGAATATCTTCCTGGGTGACAGCTCTAATAACATACACATTATCTGATTCATTAATAGATCCTAAAGATTTTGTTTCAAACAACCACCTAGTCCCACGTACGTCTCCATGAATCACTTCTTCCTTCTTCACTGTTTTCACTTCATGATAATACCCTTCTTTGTCTTGAATTGCATAAAGTGGCTGGGTTTCAAACAGCATTCTGTAGTTTTTCACATCTCCCTTTGTTATTTCTTCTTCATTAATAGTTTTCTTGGTGCTGGTATCTGCAGATCCATCTTTAATCTGGTCTAAAGAAAATGTCTCAAATATAAAGCAGCCTTTTCTTACATTCCCACCCTCTATATCTGTAACAGTTCTGACTAATGTACCATCTTCTGGGTTTTCTTTTATTGCATCAATAGAATGATTTTCAAAAAGCCATCGGCAATGTAGAACATTCCCTTTCTGTATATCTTCACTTTGTATAGTTTTAATTTTTTCCGAAACTTCCTCTGAAGTGAAATGTATGGTATCTAGTGACTGGTTTTCAAATTTATACTTCATGGTAGAAACATCCCCAGGCTGGATATCAATTTCCACTACTTGTTTGAATGCCTTTTCTTCTCCTTGTATATTTTCTAGATTTTCTGTCTCAAAAAGGAAACATGCTGTGTGGACATCACTTCCTTGAATATCCTCCTGATTCACAGTGTGTACTTTTACTCTGGTTTCCAATTCATCCTTTATTGCATCAAGTGGCTGGGTTTCAAAGAGCCAGGTACAGGTTTTGACATCTCCTTTATGTACTTCTTCACTGTCAGTCACTATCTCAACTTTGTCATACAGCGATTCCATTGGCTGTGTTTCAAACAGCCATCTGCACATTTTTACATCTCCTTTAATAATGTCGGTAGTCTGTTCTGTTTTACTTTCTTCACTTTCCATATTGCTAAAATATTTAATAGAATCAAGAGGCTGAGTTTCAAACAACCATTTAGCTGTTTTCACATCACCTGATTCTACTTCTTGTGAAGATATTCCTTTGATAATCTGGATTTTTTTAATGCTCTCATCAAATTGGTCTAAAGGCCTTGTTTCAAACAGCCACCTGCAACTTCTTACATCACCTCTTAAAACTTCTTCTTGTCGAATTGTTTTAACTTCATGATATTTACCAAGACTATCTTGAATTGCATATAAGGGAGTTGTTTCAAAAAGAGCTTTATTCAATTTTACAGTTCCACTCATTATTCCTTCCACATGGATTTTATGTGATTCATCATATTTACTTAAACTGCTTGATTCAAATATATGTTTGCAGCTACTCACATCTCCCCTGTCAATTTCTTCGAGTTTCACTGTTGTTACAAATTCTTTTCTTTCTTCTCTAATCTGTTCAAGAGGTTTAGTCTCAAAAATCCATTTTTGATGTCTCACATCACCTTTTTCTTCTTCAGTGGTAACCACCTTTTGAAGCTTACTAACATCTGGGCTATCCTTTAAAGCGTCCATTGGTAGGGTTTCAAATAAGTGTTTAGTAGTGCTTACATCACCACCTATTATTTCTTTAGGTAGCAGATGAGTTGAGTCATCATTATCTTTTAGGGTAGCAAGAGGCTGAGTCTCAAAAATCCAGCATTTTCTAGAGACATCAGCCCCTAGAATAGTTTCTTTCTCAATGACAGATACTTCTGAGTCCTCTCTAATAGTATCCAATGGCTGCGTTTCAAATAACCACTTTGCCTTGTGTACTCCACCTTTGATGCTTTCCTCCATAGAGATTCCACGAACAACTTTAATTTCTACAGAATCTTTGTTAATCATATCTAGGGGCTGTGTTTCAAACATCCAACGTGCTGTTCTCACATCTCCTTTTTCAATGTCTTCTCGGTGAACAGTTTTAATCTCCAGAATTTGACCTAAGCTGTCTCTAATAACATACATTGGCTGAGTTTCAAAATGCTTTATGCTTCTCTTCACATCTCCTTTAATCTCTTTCAGCTCAGATTTCAGCTGCAGCAAGTTAACTTCGTCCACTGAATATAGCTGCCCAAGTTGATCCAGATGCTGGGTTTCAAACATGTACCTCACAGTTTTGACATCACCTCCAGTAATTTCTTTAATGAAAGTTTCCTCTCGCTCATTGTCATGATGCATTTTATTCACTGAATCTAATGTCTGGGTTTCAAACATCCACGTGGCTGTGCGGACATCTCCTCTAGCTAAGTCTGGAATTTTGTCTGTATTTTCTGCAGAGTTTGAAGAATGTGTACCCAGTGCATCAATAGGTTGTGTTTCAAACATCCAGGTTGTATATTTTACATCTCCCCCTGCAATGATTTCTTGATCTGCAATGCTTTTAATATTGCTCGGGTCTGGAGATTCATCTTTGATTGAATCCAAAGGCTGGTTCTCAAAGATCCATCTCATAGACTGAACCTCTCCTTTTAGGATTTCATCCCATTCTAGGTATTCTCTCTCTGGGCTCATACACTTCTGAGGGCTATTACCAGTGTTTTCAAAGACGTATCTAGCTTGCTGTACATCTCCTGACACACAGCTGCCTATTTCAACCTTACTAGATACAATATCAGAAACTTCATTAAAATATTCTTTTTCTAAATTCTTTCTTAATTCTGGGTGAATATGTTTGTATAAACGTTTTAATTCATATAAATTTCTTTGCTTTGAATATAAATCTTTAGGGATTATGGGCTTTGATGGAGAGGTGGATGGTTCAGGGGACTGGGAAAACTCTTTCATTTCCGATGGCGGTTGTAGTGGGTTTGGTAGGGGAGGCGGAGAAAACTCTTCTGTGCTTCCATGTTTAGGGGACTTGGTGTAAGCAATAACAGCAGCAGCAGTTTCATACTCTGATTTTCGTGTCACAGAAGTTTCATGTACTCTACTTGCTGAAGCAGTGGCAGCAGGAGAGGAGCTCACTGCAGAAGGCCATACAATTTCTTGGTACTCATTTTCAATCTTTAGGGGACAAAATTAGTATTTTAAAAACATTATTTCGAAGATCACCACTTTTATTCATTGCATTCAAAGGGCTTAGTCCTGCATGGTGCTGAGCAATGGGATTGCAATGGGATTTAAAGGGACCTAACACCTCCAGGAGTTACTCAGAGCCTTGTAGAATTGAGCCTAAAGGGAACATGCTATTGTAACACAGCCTATGTTTGGAAGGTAATGTACTTCATTTAAAGAGATGCACAGTGATTTTGCAGATTTGCTTTCTCTGCTGCAACCAATGCAGATTGTATCATTTATCAGCAGTTTATATTTGTTTCATTCTTTGATGAAATTGATATTTCACTGCATTTACCTCTGATGAACCAATGTGTCAACCAAAATTTTTGAAGAAAAATAATGATGACAAGAAATTTTTTACAAGAGTCAGAGAGAGAGAGGAGATTGCATGCAGCAGAGGAAGACAGTGGAAAAACAAAGTTTTTTTTAAAAGCTACACTTTTAACGGTGTTTGTCATATAATATAAATATATTTGTTAGATTGACTTAATGTAATTTCAATTACTTCTTAATGTGGAAAGTTTCCAAGCCCACCCATCTTCCCACCATTTCCACAATGTTATATTTATTTTCAAAATCAACTAAATGAACAAAATATGAATATGCTGAGATCTGAGTGATTGCACAAAAGGGCAATGTTTCAACATTCTGACTAACTTTAACAGCCTAGTTGGCGTGGACAGAAATTCCTCTTATTAAAAGCACAGACCTTAATATGCTTTGCAGGTGTTGCAGTCTCTCTGTCAGAGAGAAGAGCCTTTTCCTGGGCTGTCTTTTCAAAGTGCTGTTTTAAAAACTGTGTTGAAATCTTTGGGATCTCTTCAGTCATAGCTGAATTGATGACTGTAATATGAAAAGAAGAACAAAAAAGGTTTTTTAAGCCTAGCATTTGATTATAATTGTCTAACAGCGAGTTACTTTAAAAAAAAAGTTCATTACACTAAACCAATCAACCTTGCAGAGCTGGAGAATCACTGTCAGTAATCAAACAAAGACACAGAAAACCACAGAATAATTGTAGAGTAACATATTATCACATATAGTTTTGCAATATATGAATTGTGTTAAAGTCAGGACTAGAATTGGTTGAAAACTGAAAAAACAGTGTTCATGAACATTTTTCATATTCTGCAGAGCATTTCACATCAATCTTAATTTTACCCCTTATTATTCACTATTTACAGATGTTTGCATAAATGGGTTTTTGTTTGAACAAATGTTAGGGGAATGGCTTTTCTTCATGGCCTCAAATGAGTAGATCATTTAACCGTACTTGAAGTACAAGTAATTTACAAAGTGCTTCACAGGTACTTAAATTAGCAAGTGCTTCTTAAATTCCACTGAAGTCAATGGGTGTGTTTTGCTGAATAGAAATGGATTACTGAATCAGGGTCCATATTCACCTGTGAACAATGGTATTTTTGTGTGAACAAGTCTATTTGTTGATTGTCATTTCTTAGGCTACGTTTACACTGACAGGCGGCAAAATCGCCGCCGCCAGATCGATCTTTCAGGATCGATTGAGCAGTCAGTGAGACCCGCTCAATCGATCAGGAAGTCAACTGAGTAAGTCCACTCCCTCAAGTAGTGTAGTGCTGTGTCAACGGGAACAGGCTCAGGGAAGTGTGAACAGCGCACAGAAGGGAAGCTGAGCAGTCGACATCAGTTACGCAAACTACTCTGCGTAGTTTGTGTAACTCCCGTCGACTGCCGCCAAATCGCGCGGTCAGTGTGAACCAGCCCTCAGTCTTTATTCTCCTGCTTAAAATCTTCCTGATTGTTTTACCTGTTTCATCAGTATGTTGAGTGAAATTAGAAGCCAATTTTGTCTTATGGGTAGCCTGCTCAAGATGAGAAACCTGTGGAGAAAGTTTTAATTTTAATACAGGATTTGGTGAAATATGTCTAAGTTTTCTATTTGCATGCAGATACTCAGAACAAATGCTTTATGAAGGTAAAATCTGAATAAAAACCCAGCTAATTAACACCCTGAAGCAACACTTATAAAACATCTATTTTAAAATGACTGCCTACCACAAAATCAGGGAGGCTTACACCAGCACATCATGATCTTGTTATAATAAGTGGTAACAGTGTTAAAAGCAAAGCAAATATGCAGTCTCTGTATCAGCATCTCAGGATAGTGGCCTGGTGACATAATTATGAATTGATACACTTAACCTCTTCGGTTTGAAAGACTTCCAGCTGAGTTCCTTTGGAGGTTATTTCATTCTGTTCAGCTTCTCTGCTACTGCTTGATGCTGTTAGATGACTTGTACTTGTCACCTCCTAAAGACAAATACAAGTAATTACATAGTAACAGCTTAATGAATAATAGAAAAACTTAATGTTTGCCTACAAATGGCTTTTCGCTTATTTTATCACTTATAGCATTGTTTGAAAAATACATTTTTCAGCAAGATACCATTATTAACTAGTTTGTATGGATAAGAACTATACACAGTCTAAGATAGGCCTGCTTATCTAATAGAACATATGTTCTCATTTCATTACTGCAGTCTCAGAGTTTGATCTGCAGGTACGGAAGTTCCAAGGATAAATATAAGGTACAACATGATGAGCAGGAGAGTATTGGAAGCCGATTCTGCTTTAATGAAGGTGACTCTGCACAGTCACTAGGTTACTCCTTATTAGCAGAGGTGAGGCCATAGTAAATTCTATCATTTCTTTGCATAAAAGATAGTGTACAAAGATGTGTGCACATGTAAATGCACGTGTGCACATTTGTATGTGCAAAATGGAGGCTGTATAGGCACTTTAAAAATTTTGACCCATACTGCCATCAGTCTTAGCAGAAGATCCCACGTAATATATGTGTTGCTTTTATATTTGAAAAGAAAGACAATTGTGGTCTAATAGACTGAGCATAGGGCTGAAAGTTTTCAGACATGGTTCTATATATCTGTGTCTTGTAATTTCATGTCTGTGACACCTACTGTGGTGATAGCTACGTGCAGTTTCATCCTAGATTCTGCTACTGACTTGCTTTCTGACCTAGGGCAAGTCATTTAACTTCTCTGCGTCTCATTTACCTATCTGGTAAACATTATTCTTCCATTTTACAATCTTCATAAAGTGCTTTGAGACGTACTGTTTAAAAGCATTCTATAAGTGCAAACAATTATTATTTAAATCCATTTGCACAGGTTTTTCGAATATTTTGAGATTTATGCTTGATAAATCAACTCACCTATTTGTCTGTGACAAACAGGAAACTCCTTGGTAAAAGGGGGACTCACTCATTAGTTTATGCTGAATCTAAGCTTCCAGCTTAAAGAAAATAAAAAGGTTTGTAATCCTTCTTCAGAAGAAGAATGTCCCAAACACTCAAGTGAATACAAGTGGAGGCAATGTGTGGTGTAACTGAGACTGTAGAAATACAACCTGAAGAATAGAGAGCCATTGACTTCCTAAATCTGAAACCTTGGCACCTGCTTTTAGTCAAATAAGCCATGGGTGTAACAATCTCCCTCCTTCCGCACCATCCCGTCCCATGCCCTCAGTCACTATATGGTAATAGAGCCATTCCATGGCTATTACTCCAGCCTCAGGACCAAGGTAGCCTCTATGGAGCTAGCACCACATGAAGGGAATGTCTGAGGAATCTATGCAGTGGAAGATCCACTGGTTGGCCCCCAAATCCCTGCTGCACAGTGAGATGCCAGGCATTTCAGGCTCCATGGCAGAAAGGCTGCATGCCTCCCCTTCATAGGCTTTATGAATCCCTTCTCATCTCTCCCACTGCCCCACATATAGTGACATTCTCTGGTGTAGGTAGAATAAATCTTCTGGCTAGTGACCCCCTGGATGATTTAGTGGGTCACTAACCTCAAGACTTATTGTATTCACTGCCATGCTTGAACTGTCAAAGTGCACGTAGGGTTTGGGGTGGGCAAGATGGGGGCCTGGCTGATGTTGCATATAGCAGTTTTGAGAGTTGGCTCCCCACAAAGACAAAAAGGATCCAGAGTTAACACTGAAGGGAGGCAACTCACAAATATTTAGGGGTAAATTCTGCCCTCCTCTCTCTCCCTAGTTATATTTTACATATACGTATGTCTCTGCATTTAACTATGGGTGTGTTAGATCTGTAAGTCAAGATCTCATTACTGAAAAAACTCATCATAAGACACAAAATATATTGATGTTGTCATTATATATTCTTTGAGTTGTATAAAGGTATTAAAAAGGAATATAATAAGGCTTAATGCAGTCAGAAACCAAATCTAATCACAGCATCATTGCTGCTTTATTGATGCAACTTTTATGTGTTTATGAAGTAACTCCTATATTGCTAGAAAATCACGACATAAAATAATAGCCATAGTTATCTAAAGCTATAATTAACAGTACCTTCAGCGGCCTAAACATTAAGGACCAAATTTTGAGCCCGTACTTTGAAAGCAGCTGGTAGAGAGAGGCATGGGATATTAATGACATTATGATACTAAATCCCTCCACTATTGAAACAAAGGAGTAATACAAGTAACTTTGTGATTCACCTATACATAACTCCACAAGAATATTATAAACCTTTAAGGATTTGTGAAGTTGGGCGCTACAGCAAGAGGATAAATAGACACATGCTGTGGTCAAGATGCTAAACGCTTTACAAAGATGGCAGGTACCAGTCAGAGCACGTATAATTCCATCAGGAGAGAACAGTTATGGGTATCCCTTTGTGCAGGTATATAGAATACAACAGGAGAGAAAAATGTCAGTATTTTTAGACCCAGGTATGAAAACACCTACTACTATGATGATGGTTTTCCTTATGGTCTGGGTCCTCCTTTAACATACTGTAGCTAGACAATA
This sequence comes from Emydura macquarii macquarii, assembly GCF_026122565.2. Taxonomy (NCBI): domain Eukaryota; kingdom Metazoa; phylum Chordata; order Testudines; family Chelidae; genus Emydura; species Emydura macquarii. The sequence continues at coordinate 77,711,870 of NW_027131390.1, forward strand.
GTTAGTCATGTGGCAAATTGGGACAGCTGTTTATTATGTACAATAGTCACTTCACTTCATCCTCCCATTCTCCTCCACCCCTTCCTTTTGTGGGTTTCTTCCACCTGTTCCAGCTTATCATTACCACAGACTGTGTCTGGGACAGGGATTGTGTTATTTAAGTATATGTACAACATCTACCATAATGCAGTCTAGAGCAGGATCTCTAGAGACTACTTTAGTACAAATATTAAAAAATATTAAAAATTAAAATAATTAATCTTTAGAAAGGAGGATGCAAACATGCATAAATCTGTATATATCTGCATTTAGGGGACTGAATTTGTATTCAGACTTTCAGATGCTATTACTGAATAGAACTGTAATTGCTACACTAGTTTTATATGTTAGTGGCCAACACATCAATTTTAAGGCCCCTGGGCTTCAGTAACTTATATAAAATCCTTTTGTAAAATGTTCCAAGATTTGTTTTTCAGTAATTGTTTGTGATGTACACTTTGGAACTATGTTTGAGTTTTCCTTTTATATGACTTTTTGGAATTTCCCATCCCTGTGTTGACAGAAAAATAAAAAGGATAACTTTTTATAGAGTAAAATTATTTGTATGGAGAAACAGAAAATCTATCAAAAGAAAATGGGGCTGGATAGCTCGATGATCGGCACTAGGAAATGTAGCCTTTCATCAATTCATATTTGAACCATTTTGGTATTTACTTTAATTTGTATGTTGTGCTCATCATTCAGTCTCTCTGTGCAGCTACTTATGTAACATTATATGTATATATATCTTATCATTAAACCAAAAACTTATTCCAGTCTACAGCTCTGTACAGATCTATTGCTCCCTGCAGGTAAAAGCATAAGTAAATTCATGAGATGTATGATTTAGTTACTGAAATTTGTAACCATATGATGGCTGCTCAGTGGCCAATTGGAACAGGTCTCAATCTGATGTGATCTTTCAGTTTACCTTTCTTTATAACACTTCTAGTGCACCTATCACAGTATTATCTAAGTGCCAATATGGAAGATTCACAAAGAGATTTCCTACAGGACTCCACAGTATATTCTCTTCACCTCTCCCAAGTTTGGTAGTTTTGCTTTTATTTTGTGTGTCAGTGTGTTTACATTGCTTTCACTCATTGTGTGGAGGCTTTTTAAAAAGGTGAGTCTTGCACCATTCTTTGAAATATGTCAAGTTAGGGCTCACACTTATCTTCTATGATAGGTCATTCCACATTGGCAGTCGTTTATCCAAGGATCTTAACCTGATCAAGGTATCTATTGCTTCTGTTGCTTCCTGTTTGTTCAGGGTTGATGATGAGTCCTGTAAGATCCTGAGACTTCATGTTACTTTTTTAATGGAATGCAGATGCCTTCAATGGAAGATGAGATAATGCTTTGGCAACCTCTTTGAAATGATTTCTTCTTGCCACCAACATTGAGTCAATTTGAGCAGGATTCTCCTTATCCTGGTTCTGCTCTCATTCAGGCATTGGAATGTCTTTGCAACTATAGATCATGTCTGCTGAATAGGAGATACAATGCTTAGAATTGTCAGTATATTATGAGCAATGGAGCCCATGTTGTACTGGATCATCTTCAAGACGTTTCATATAAATACTGAAGAGAAGGGGTCAGATAGTATTGATTGCTGTTGAACTTTGTATTTGAAGGCTTTTGAAAATAAGGAATGTGGTAGGAAATGCCTACCACAACTCTCTGGATTCTCTTTTGAGGAATGTTTGAAGTCACTGTAGTATGTCTACATTGCACATTAAGCCCAGGTCGGTGAACCCAGGTTCGTATACTTGGTGTTTCCAAGTGCTGCTTGAGCATCCACTCAGTATTATAAATCTGAGTTTACAACTACTGGACCTGGGTGTCACTGCCATGCTAATGTGTCCATACTGCACTATGCAGACCTTCTGACTTGGGTCTGCGGCTTCACTTCTGTCCACACTACAAAATGACAGGGCTTAGGGCTGGGATTTGCGCTCTGACTCATCCCCTAGCAGAATACTAAGAGCCAGGTCCAGAGTGCTTGCTGACCTACTGAGTCAGGCTGATTTGTGTGTAGACAAAAGGGGAGTTCAGGTTCAAACCTGAGTCAGAGGCCAGGCTTAGTGTGCCATGTAGACATAACAGGTAATGCTGCATTAGCCACCCTGGCTAGGCTTTTTCTGTAGGTCGGCAGCACTTAGTGACTGACTCTACTGAAGGCTGCACAGAGGTTGAGCAGTACAAGATATTGGACTTGGTTTACTTGCACTGTAGCCATTAGGCAGTCGTCCATCATTGCTATTAGTGCTGTGTCTGTGCCATGTCCTGGTCTTAAGCCGGTCCATAGTTTCAAGAGAAACTGTCACTGGAGTTTGCTTGAGACTACCTTTTCCCTGTTTTACCTAGGCAGGGAATTCAGAAAGAGAGAGAATTGGTGTTGGTTTCTTGAGGAGTAGGAGATTTTAGATTCTTCAGGAAGGTTAGTCAGTTCCCCTCTCTGAAGGAAGCAATGATCACACCCACCAGCACTAGCCTAGCTGCTTGTCACTGGCTTTAAATAGCCAGGAGGGACAAGAATCCATTTGACAAGTGTCCTCAGCTTCTTCTGCTTCCATGATGGGCCAAATTCAATAAAGGGTGATGCTTTCTGTTCTGGTTTGGTATCCTCAGTCCCAGGGAGTTTGGCTTATACTCAGTTTATCCTTGTTGTGAGGTAGGCTGAGAGCTCTTTGCTGCAGTAAGTGTTTGTGTCTGACATTCAAGTTATGCAGTCTTGATCGATTAGCCAGTTACCCCACAGAAAATTCTGCTAGCTGTGACTTTGCAGCTTCTAAGGCACAATAGAAGAGAGTCTCTTCATTTCCAACGTGGCAGTCGCATATTCCTATAAGAAGTCTTTGTGCCTTTGTTGAACGGATTCAGATTGGATTTTTTGTCACCAGTGATTTAGTGTTCTGCTTTCACTGTTCATCTGATGTGGTTTGTCAATGAACAATAGAGATCTATGGGGTTGATGTAGACGATTTAAGGTTGTGGCTACCACATAGTTAGATTGTTCTACCACTTTGGTAATCAGGCTGGACAACTAGAGCATCTATAGCAGTGGTTCCCAATCTTTTTTGAATGAAAGCCCCACTAGTTAACACTAAAACACATGCACCCCTTCCCCTCATATCCATTGCCCCACCCCTTCATCATCATCATGTGTGTTTATAGTCAGTGATGATAACACTAAATTACATAAATAATAATAATAAGTTACTCTTACGTGAGTAAGCAGCTAAGCCTTCCCTGGCGCAGCCGCCACCGCACATCCTGTGTGGCCCTGCCTCTTCCAGTCCCTCATGGACTGAGGGTAATGGAGGCGGCGGGTGCTGGCAGGCTGGCCGGAGCTGCACCAGGCCCCCATTGGTGCAGAGCTGCTCCACTCCAGCCAAGCCAGCTTGGGGCTGGGTGGGGGCCGCTTCTCCACTGCAGCCAGCGCGGCGCTCAGGGCTGCTGCGCCTGGCCAGAGTGGAGCTTGGGGCTGTTGCTCCCTAAGGGGGTGCTGCTTCTTCTCTCCAGCCAGCGCGGAGCTCCAGGGGGCTGCGCCCAGTTGGTGTGGGGCTTGGGGGGGGGGCTGCTCCTCCGCTCCAGCTTGTGCAAAGCTCGAGGCTGCTCCTCCGCTCTGGCCAGTACGGAGCTTGGCGGGCTAAATAACTTCAATATTACTAAAGCCTCACAGACCCCCTGTAATGTTTGGTATCCCCCCAAGGGGGTCACGCATCCCAGGTTGGGAACCGTTGGTCTAGAGTACACTGTGTCCAAGACCATTTAGAGAAAATCATTCTGGCTGGTTCAACTACTCAAGTGGGAGAGTAGTGGGGAAAACATGTCTCTTATTGGATTAGGTGGTGGCTGGACCTGTATGGAAATGTTTATTATGCTAAAGATAAGGTTCCACATGTGACTGACAGAGTGTGTAGCCAGCCACATCACATGACCACCCCAAAACTGGCACCTTCATTAGCAGTCTCAGCAGAAAAGGGAAAGAGTGACTAATTACAGAGGGTGAATAGTAGTGTTACCCTATGAAGGTCTCCCCAGAACAGGAATGAAGATGCACAGGCAGTGTGGGCAAGCTTTCACTACTGCTCCCTATTTTGTAGAACCCTAGATTTTAGTTTTCACTGTCATTAATATGGCAACCACTAAATTCACATTAGAAAAGAGAACCAGGAGGATGCTTGTGGAAGTTATGGCACAAGAAAAAAAAAGACAAATAGTTGAATATTTGGATGTTTCACATACATATTTTGAATGAAAAGCCACACATGCTGTATATCATAGCAATATTTAACTATGTATATGTAGTACTACCTGCAGTACAACTGTTTGATAAAAGATGGAAAAAAATATTTCACTTATTTAAAGTTGTGGGTTCATCTAGACTTTGAGATCTGTATCCAAGCTGAAAGATTTTGATTCAGTAATCTAGAATAAACTTTCTGCTATTTAAAGTATATAATCACATTTTCCATGAAAGTGGAGTTCCATTAAGTATAAATAAAATGTTATGGTCTTGAACTAGTTATTTAATCTAAATTTAAAGACTATTCCATATAGTCTGAGTGATTTTATTTCCTGTGAATTTGACTATTTCTGCTGATTATTTGAGAGTGAATCTCAACAGGGTATAAAGGGCAAAGATACTGAGACTGATATGCTAAGAAATGGCACCTTTATCAAAGATAAAATGGAGCCACCTGAGTGGCTTGATGGAGAACTAGATTTAAAAACTACTCAACCTTAGGCCAGGCAAAATCCATTATTCAGAGAAACATCATCGGTTCTCTCCACCAGAGTTGGACAATCACATTACTTCTTGCCATATCCGACCTCACTGCCCCTGGCAGATAAATGGCAGCAAAGACGGCCCATGTCAGCATAAAAATGGGGGCAAGAAGTAACCTTACGTGACGTGAGTAAAACAGTTTCAGAGGAAAAGGGCTGAGTAAAACATTGAATTTCATAAGAAATGAAGTCTCTTTTTATTTGTATTTTTCTAATTCGGAGCCAAATCCTCCTTGGCTCCTTCTTCTAATCACTTCAGTGATGTCAATGAATAAGTTGGGCAGGATTTGGCCCTATTCAATGGTAATATACAGCTCCTATATTATATAGCACTTTTCATCCATTGATCTGATAACACTTCACAAAAGAAGGTAAGTATTATTAGCCCCAGAGTAAAGATAAGGGAATAGTGGCACAAAAAGGTTGAGTGATTTGCGCAAGGTGACACAGCAAATCAGTGGTAGAGTTAGGAATCAAACCCAGGTCCTTCTGACTCCCAGTCCAGTGCTTAATCTTACTGGCCTGCACTTCCTCTCTCTTTTTGGAATAATGGGTGCTCAGCATCTCTAAAACCCTTTATTTTACATTTCTACCTCTAAGCACTTAAGTTCAAAAATGTTTCCCTAAAGTTTTTTATGTATTAGCTCTAAACCATTTCATCATTCAGTCCATAAAACCTGAACTAGATTATCTGGTTCCTCCGGTTTCCCAAAAAAGATATCATTGTCCTGAGGCTCTTCCAGGTTCCATAAAGTCCCTAGCTCACCTCCCCTTAGGCCCACTGATTCTCAATGCCCTGCTGGTATGAAACTCCCTGACTGTTCATCACAGATCTCATTGTCTTGTGGAGCTACTAAGTTTTCTGACTCATCTTCCCCCCTCAACCTCAGCAGCTCTCATTGCTCTGTGGAGGAATTTTGGGTTCCCTGAGTCATCCTTGTTAGTGCTGTGCAGAACTTCTAGCCCCTGGCTTTGTTAGACTCTTTCCTTCTTATGGACTACTAGCACAGTAATCTATTTATAGTGAAAACAAATATGTTTATTAACAAAGGCTAAAATTTAAGAAAGAGTACTTAAATATTATAAGAAGAACTGGTTACAAGTCAAACAAAGGCATAACACACTTCTTATAGACTAAACTTAACTTTAACAGGCTAAGGCCCTGTTTAAAGAAGTCTATTTTACCAAGATGTCCTTTTCAGCACTTTCAACCAAACTCAAGCACTTATTGAGATCCCATTGTAATGAATGCAATTGCACTGCCCAATTATTTCCTAGATGCAGGATCAAACAGGAGTCCTTTTGCTTTCCTTTTATACCTCAAAATCCATTGTCTTTCCACCTCCAAAGTCAGGACAACACCATGGCTTTTAGTCTCCAGTATCTTCCCATGTTAACATCACATCCTCACATTGACTTGGAATGCAAATGTAGCTTCTATTGTGTTTGGCTTACAATGATTACTTTACATCAGAGACTGGGATAAGTGAATAGACATGCTTTGTCACCTCTGCCTGGTTACATAGTTTAAAACATATTTTTAGCATGTACCTATAACTCTTTACACACCCTCTGTACATACAACTTGAAATACCTGTGAGGACTAGGGTGCCGCCAGCTTTCATTTAAGATCTCACATGACATTCTTTATAGATAAATACTGTGACCGCGATCTGTTGGGTATGGTGAGTGTGTCAGGCCTGTTAGGAGTTGCTGACACACAGTAATTAACCCTTTGCCAGCTGGCACAAACAAGAATGAGGAAAAATATTGAGATGAGAATGATGGGGAAAATATTGGCAGAATGATCAACATAAAACTCTGACACCCCTTAGTTCCAAATAAAGATGCAAATGCACCTTGTCCATGCAGGATTTAACTGTACGGTGAATCAAATGTGAAAGCATGGAATTTATCTGACATGCTGAAGTCAGTGCACACCACCTAAGATGCAATCTTCAGTGTAATAAGAAACTTGAGCTTGTAAAAATCTAACGGCTGAAAAGAGGCTTTCATCCAATTAGTAATATCCCAAGAATTATACCTCCTAATTGGATTTTCATATACATCAGATCCCTAATAAAGACTAAGTAGAAATCAGCTTTCCTTCTACAGGTTTGTGAAAAGCTGAAAAGACAGTTAAGATGACTTTTAAGCATCTATTCTCTCATCTTTGTGTGGGGCTTACACCATAAATCCTATTAACACTAATGTAAGTTACAGGCATAAATCCTCTGTACATCAGTGAAGAGAATAGACCCCTTGCTGTTAAAAAAGATGTCTGAAGATCCAACTGTGATAAACAGAGAGGACATTCAAGCAGCTTTTATGTGGGGGAGGTGAAAGTATCTGTTTGGTGTTAGATTTATGGCATAGTGGTCAGATGGCCTACCTAACTAAAACTAAAACTTTGGTAACCGGCATAATTCTCAGAGAGAAATGTTTGTGGGAAGGCATTGGCAGATCCACTGCTCCTGTCCCTTTCCTACTGTTCCTCCACACGCGCCTCTTTCCTTCCCTGTTTTTCTGTACATTTGTCTCCTAACTCTAGGGGCGCTCTTTCTTTCTCCCTTCTAGTCTTGTTCATCCTTCTATTTGTCATCTTGCTTTGTCTTTCTTCATGGCAGCATCGCCAAAATTTTGAAAGCAGGGCCCCACCACTCTGTTACATAATGAATCCAACAGTGCCCTTCTTCAATTCCACCTTGTGGTGTTAATGGCATATCCATATTTTAGAATTTCAATTTCATACAATTAAATAGTATTTTTTAAAATGTCTCCTTTGTAGGCCTTCATAATATGATACTTCCACTTCCTTCTTACATGCTTTGAAGAGTAATTAATAATTATACCTGATAAGAAATTTTTCCCCAAAATGATTTTTTCACCAAAAAATACTATTTGTCAGAACCAAAACTCTTTTTTTGAAATAGGGATGATTTCAATGAATCTCCTGACTCATTTTGTATTTTCTACACAGTACATCGTGTCATTTGTGGTGATTTCTTTTGTGATATTAGAGAGCTATTTTCAGAGGAAAATGTAGATAGCCTGCAAATACTTCCTTTAAAAATTACTTATAGATTTTTATGTGTTGGAGGCTCCAAATAGCAACAGTGAGAAGATAATTCACCTAATAATTTACTTATTAATTTTATATATTAGCCTTTAGATTCTCATGATAGCTAGGAAAAATCTAGGATAGATGGATCATTCATTATACCACAGTTGGTGTGCATGGAACTGTACATTATACCACAGTTGGTGTGCATGGAACTGTACCTGACAGAGTAGTAAGAAGACAAAGTCCCTCCCCGGAGGATTTTCCAATCTAGGGAGTTGATTGCTCCTTCTAGGCCCAGCACACAGTAAGGACTGCACTTTCCAGATCCAGCCTTACTATGTCATAGTTCATCTTTTTGTCCCAGTGAAACCAGCTACCTCTGCTGGCTTATGTGTTGGAGCATCCCTTCTTTGAGGCACTGTGCTCTAGGGGAAGTAGGGACAGAATAGCCTCTCCATTTCCCATATTGCAGGAATTGCAATCCTCCCTAATGCTTATGCTGGCTATGCAAAAAAAAGTCTCCTTATCCCATGTCACACCCATGCATTTATATAAAGGGTCAGGCAAAGTCTGGCCCTTTATGTGATGGACAACAGTATGAGAAATTATAACGTTCTGAGTGGGAAACCATGAGGGATAGATGAGAGGGAAAGGAAAACTACCCTTTCAAGTCCATCAAAATGTCTGCTGGCACTACAACCCTCCTGCCCATGCAACATGCTGTACTAAGGAATCCAAGTGAAGCTGGACTATAGGGAGTTGTATATGTGGCAATTCTATTAGTATAATAGGATTTATTTCAACATAATTTTCTAACAGTTTTTGGAATAAAAAAGACTTCTGAAAACCCTGTATTCCACTGATCAGATCCTATACGATTCAGCTCCATGCTTTGTGAAGATGTGGGAGAGGTTGGTAGCTTTGATATCAACAGCATGGTGCATGCAGGGATGTCACAGTGGAACAAGAGCCACCAATTTGCAATTTTGGGGAACTAAAATGACAAAAATGTAGTTATCCCTCTTATCTTTGTTATTTGGGGCGTTCCGCACCTAAAATACAGATTTTAGTTCCTTTTCCAAAGCAAGTCTTTGTAAAGAATGAATACAGATTATATCTGTCACAAACTATCAAAATATTTTTTTTTTTTTATTGAACCAACATCCTCTAGGGATTGTACCAAATCCACATAATCTTCCTGAGTGCTAACACTTGCATTAGGATCTTTACGGAAGTAGATATATGTATAAAAACAAGTACTGCCACAGTTCCTTATTGGCTCCACATATGAGATGGCTGCAGAAAGAGCTATTCTAACAAAGGTCAGGAACATCTAAAGCTCCTGACAGAAAATTCAGTGATGTAATTTATCATGTGATACAGAGGGAAAAAGTGGGGAATTCTACAGACAATCACCTCTTTTCCAAACCGTTCTCTCTTGTAACTCCATCTGCCATTTTATATATTTCCCACCGTATGTTTATTTTCTTCTTTAATACCACCTTTAAAAATAAATAACTAAAAAGTTATTTCTTCTCTAAATATAGGAAAGCATGTGAAGGTCTTGTTAGGATGCAAAGTAACTCTCAACTGAATTTTTTTAATTTAAATTTAAATTTCTTAAAGTGTGACCCTCTGAATGTCAAACAGATGTGATGATGAAATTGTAAGTGATGTGATGAGTTGCTGTGTCCCAATAATATACAGATGGGATCCTAAGGTGTACTTCCCCCTCTTCCCCACATGTAATCTTTGAGAGCAAGATTATTTCTCTCCCCATGCACATACAGAATAGTAAAGGAGTTTCAGTGCCCTCTTTACTCTCTTGTGCAAGCTCCTTGTATCGTGTGTCACAGCATAGAGGGGGGCAGGAGCCTCCACCACGCCACTACTCTGCATCCCAGGCAGAACTAAGCAACATGCTGACATGACATTCTGCGGCTGGCATAGATATTGAGTAAATTACTTCCCCTCTGGAGCAGGGTAGGAGGGAGGAAGAGCAGGAAATAAACTGTGATCCTCAATGTGATTCCCCTGGTGTGCTCCTTAGTCAATACAGCTATGTGCTCCCCCTATTTAGGGCAAGTTTTTATGTTACAGTCCAGCCCTAAGAAAGTGAAACTGATGATTAACTCACTAAGGGTCAGATTCTGATACCCTGCTGCTTGTTGAGTAAGGAATTATTCCTGAACAAGGGTATCGGAACATGGCCTTAAATATGACAGATTAGTTTGGTGTAGAATAAAAGCAGGCCTGACCTCCCCTTCCCCCACACCTCCGGCTTGATCTTAACCCAGCACTTAATTTTATTTTTAAAAGTTCAGTTCACTTTCTAAATGTGTATATGATTTTCACTTGCCTTGGCATTTCTCATTTCATACTGAAACTAGAAGTGCAATAGTGAGCTACTGTGAGATACTTTATGTAGTATTTCTGGGCTGACTGGAAACAAAAATGTTCATTCTCTTGGGCTTTCCAGCCCTGTTTTTCAGACTCAGGAGGTTTGAATAGTTCAAATAATCCAGAGTTTTGGGATTGTGTGTGTACTGAACTGTATTTATAAACCTGTTGAAGCTGGTAGAGAAAATATCAGAACAAGGAAAAATAGTAAAAGTTGCAAAGAAAGTGGTATGTTCTGTAGAAGAAATTAGCAATGTAGGAGAATTACATTAAAAACATTTTATGTTAAAAGACTGTTATTAGGCTACAAAGCCAAGCACTCAAAAGTTAGAATGTAAAAAAAACAGATGTAAATTGTCCCATGCATACTTAATTCTGCTGTGTGCACAGGCATTATGTAAGTACATTTAGGAGCCTAAATCTCATAGAATGTCAGTGGTATTTAGGATCTGAAGTAAAGTGATTTGGAAATTTATCCACAATTTAATTACATGATCACATACTATTTTTCCCATTGGATCCTGCCTCATTCAATGCAGAGGATGGACAACACTTAGGGAATGAGGCAAAGGTTCAATACTTTTATCTTCCTTATTCAGTTAGTGACTCCTGCCTTATTTACTGAGCACCATGCAATAAATGCAGAATTATTTGTTTCCTCATCGGGTGATCATCTCAAAATTAATGAATTTATTTTTACTGAGAGATTTATTATTCTGATTTTAGAGATGGGGAAACTGAGACAAAAGGTTTTGCCTGAGGCCACACAGTAAGAGAAAGACAAAGCCAGGTTTAGAATTCAGGCATGCCTGACTCCCCACACTGTGTTCATTCCTCCAGATGACTACTAGACGTGCTGAGCAGCTACAGTTCCCATAAGGCAGGGGGGGTTCTGTGGAATAGAATAGTACCTCATTGTGTAAATAAAGGCTGTATCATAATGTTTCCACACCAGGAGGCGCTGCATTAAATCTCACAGGCAATTGTAGAGCTGGCATTTCCTAACTTTTGGGTGTTTAACCTTCCAACCTTAACATTATTTTAACAGTTTTTAATGTAATTTCCTAGATTTTTTTTAATTTTAATTAAAAAGGGTACAAACAAATTCTGTGATGTGCAACTGTAACAACTCCCTCATCGGGTTCGGCTGAGTTATAAAACTTTTGAAATCCGTTCCAGCCCTACATTTCTATGAACATGCATCATCAGCAGGGTGTGAGCCCTGACCCTTCAGCACTGCTGTAGAGCTTCAGCTAGCTACATTAGTTATCAGCATGACAAGACGGATATTCTGGGGCAGGGAGAAAGAGTGTGTGTGTGGAGTACTCAGGTTATTTTGCTGAGTCTGGGAAGCTGTCTGATTTCAGGGTTTCCACTGCAGTGTGAGCTGCTGCTACTGCTTTGGTGATGGTGTGGGTGCAGCCTTTTTTAATGTTTATGTTCAGTTGTTGTTCTGGCAGGCTGCCAAAATTTACTGGACAAACATAAGTGAAAGAGGAGAAAAAACAATTTTCAAGTGTTTTATAACTCAGCAAAACCTAAAAAGAATGTCATGGGCCAAGGAAAAAGCATGTCTATGGTCCTAGAAATTCCTCTTTGGTGACTTAAAAAGTCCTGCTGCAAACATCAGAAATGCTGAAGCATCTTAAAAATAATTAAATAAATAAAAGTTGCAAGAATTTGTAATGGGGAGTGTTAAGCAGCTTAACTATAGCGGTAACTACTAGCTCCCCTATACAAAAAAAAAAATGGATTGGGTGCCTTCCTAAAGGTAAGAAGGCTAGCATTCCTCCTCCCTGTTGCTTTTCAATAGGAATTTTTTCAACAGCAGTATTAAGTTTGGAAAGTAGTGTAATGATTGGTCATTGGAAGGTAACTTCACATTCAAAGTTATTCTATTTTTCAAAACTTGTTGAGTCAATCTGATCTTAAAATGGTGATGTAACTGGCCTAGAAACATCTATTTCAATATATTAGAAATGAAATCTAATTGTTACTATAATTATTGCTAACTGTATTTAAATATTGTCAGATATCTAATATAAATGTTCTTGCTTAAGTCTTGTTAAACCTGACTAGCTTAGTTCTTATTGAGCCAAAATGTCAGCTGATGTAAACTGGCATAGTTCCATTGACTGAAAACTATGTCAATTTATGCCAACTGGGGATCTGCCCCTTCAGGTCAATAAAAGTTAATAGAGGGTCTGATTCCCCTCTCCACTAAACTGATTTTCAACAGTGTACTTTTGTTGAAATCAATGGTGTGGAACCAGTGTAAGAGAATATGGAATCAGGTCCATACTTCTGATTGCTGATATCTCCAAAAAAAAAGGGTCCCTATTCCACAGCTAGAATTACTCACTTGTAGGAGTGGACCCTTACTTATATGGAAATTCCTAATTCTGGTATTGCATTTGGATCTGAAGAAAAGTTGTATTAATCACAGAAGGCACAAAAGTCACATACTGGATTATGTCAAGGGGAGAAATGACTATGACTTTGAGTGTCAGACGTCAGAAGAAATACAAAGAAATGATAGTGAGAACGTAACTTCTCTAACCACCTCTAGCGGATGGAGGTCCTTTGACTGGACAGCAGGAAATGAGAAGCAAAAACACGTGTGACAGAAGGGGGCTCCCCCCCACGATTCTTGTCCCTATCAGTTCTCTCCTGAGCAAAGGGAAATGAGACCAGCTGATTGACTGCCAGATGCCCCACCCACCCCCTGCTTTGCCTATTTAAGCTAAAGCCAGGCTTTCCAAAAGCATCTCACTCTCTGCTTAGCTCTCCCATCCTCTCTGCTCTTAATGTTAGATTAGGAGCTGTGCTGCTTCTGATGCCATGACTCTGACTGATCACCTTTTTATAGGAATCAGGAAGGAATTTTCCCCATTGTTCCAAATTATTATTGTGGGGTTTTTCACCCTCTTTGCAGCCTCCCAGAGGCACATCTGGGTTAGAAATATTAGGATTTGAGGTATATATAATGTTGCTAAGATTACTGACTTATGACAGCTTGCAACTGGTATCGAGTGCAGGTAAAAGCTAAAAAGGCAGCTCCCAGAAGTCAATGGAACCTGGCATGGTGCAGTTGGACTATGTGTTCATCGGGGGAGGAGCCTGAAGTCTTTGTGGAATGAGGTTCTTCCCCTGCCCACCCCCAGCATTGTGGCCTTTGTTACTCAACCCCCACTTACTCGGGGAAGGGATGAGGTTTCACAACTGAGCAGAGTCTGTGGGGTAGTTCAGGGAGGATCTACTCCAAATTATTATTTGGTTTGTGGTTAAAACCCTGTTACCTGGACTGGAACCAGTTAAATGCCTGGAATGTGACAGCGGAGGGCAGGCCATATGATGCTCCTCCCCAAGGAATAATAAATAAAGTTGCAGTCTGCCATGTAAACCAATCCTGTGTGAGTCAATGAGTGTCTGTGTGGGAAGGAAGAGTGTCTATGACACTTTGAGAGTGTGAGAGAATGGATGAGTTATCCATATAGGTCTAGTTTGTTAGTAACGGATTCATATATATACCAACAACAACAGTTTTATATGATGCCACCCTCACATATCACGGAAAAACAGGGAGAAGAAAAAGTAACAGTTCTCCCTAAACCTTCAACAGACACACACATTAATATGCTTTTTAAAGCATTAAATAGGTCATACAAGATGACTATAGAGAAAACGAGGATCAGTAGAAACCTGGATAATCAGCGTCCCCTAACATATTTTAATTATTTTTAAAGAATCGCAATTTCAATTTAAAGATGTCTGAGATCATAAATTCTTTATTTTACCACAGTTCCCCCATAAAAAATGTAAACGCCTTTTCATATTTCTGCATTTGCAAATGCATTATTTCCATTGAATGGAGCTCCAGCCTTAGACATAATCCACCATTTACTCTGACTTACATTTCATTTATTTAATCTTAAAATTATGCCTTTGAATACTCAGGTTTCTCATTGACTTCAATGGGAACTGAGCAAGGACACACACACAGGGTAAATTTAGCTCACTGTGTGTAAATGCTGTGGGTTCTAATGCTCGTGAATAATAAAATTATAGACAGTGGCCTTGTGTAAAGTTGCCATAATTTAACACACAAAGTATGACTATTTTCAAACTTTAGCTTTATCTTGTGGTATAAAGTTTTACTCATATTATTTGAATGTGTCTTAAACAAACTCAAATGCTGCTGTTCACTATGCCATTACTATTTTTCAGAGTGCACGGTATAGATAGTGCAATTAATTTATTATACAAATCTTCCCATATTCCAAAATCATTATCTTCTGCATCAATTTTTCATGATATATGATGATGAAGTAATAAAATGCAAAAACCCTTTTATCTAAAACATTTGGAATGTGGTTTTACGTAGCATCTGGGTTCATCCATGCAATTTTTGATCTGTGCAGAGAAGCTGATTAAATTTAAATATGAAGGAAACAGCAAACTCCTTCTTAAGGAAAATGGCTTAACAACGCTTCAAGTAAAATATATGCAAAGTACTAACAGATACTTTTATAATGAAATACAACCCCAAAGACAAGGTTTTCGCAATGCTTATCTGTTTGCCTGTAGATCAGCTATGAGTCTAGCTCTCTTTTTCCACATTGAGGGTTTATCTAAAGAATATATGATTACAGTAGCAAATGTCAAAGAAAATTACACTGTGTATGTACTGTATAAAAACATTGTCTATCAGTGATCGTGAAATTAATCAGCACGTTCAGCATGGCAAGTAACAGTATTTCTCCTTAAACTTACCTACTAGTTCATATCGCCTATGTTATTATTATTACCTGTACAGATTTGTGCTCGTACTTGTGTTGATCAATGGTCTTTTGTGAAGAGGCAGTTTCCCTTTTCTCAAATTGTTTCTTCACACTTGCTAAGCCACCAGGTACTGTACAGGTCTCTGATTCCTCTATAGCCTAGTGTAATAGATAAAATAAGTGTTGTTTACCTGATGCAGTAAGAACAGACATTCATGGAGATGATTTTCATTGGGTAATAGAAATGATTTGTGTATTTAACACTTGACTAACCATACATTTACAAAATGTATGTAGCTACTCAGTGATAATTTCCATCAGCATATCCTACAAGCAATGCTACCTCATTGTATAGTAGATTCCATATTTAACTAGTAAGTACAAAACTCTGAAATGTTTTCTTGCTTCTCTGTAAGATACATTTTGATGTCTGATATCTATTGTTAGAACATGTTGCAACAGAAGCTAGCACACAACACATGCATATTAGTATATGTCATAGCCATTGTATTAAAACAAAGCTATAATAAGACTTTTAAAAATACTAAACATATAAACACTTAAGACTAGTTGTTAAAACCTCACTGGATCCCTGTGGGATTACTAGCTCATTGATTTAGAAAGATTAAAAACACATAAATAATAGACAGTCTATGGAATTCCCTAATCCAGAGCTTCTTCAACACCATTAACTGGTGATATAGAACAGGTGCTGAGAGACAAGCAATAGAACCTGTTATTCCCATAAGTCCTGTCTTCCAAAATTGACATCTATGGTCCCAAAGACCTCCTACATAATGCTAAGGATAAGTCATGTATATCCAGCAATGTATAATACTGTTTCTATTTGCAAAGACTACTCAGACATCAACATAGAAAAGACAGGCTCAAACCTGCAGAAGGTGATAAACTCAGAGAACACTGCAAAGCAGTCATAAATTGAGATGCTGGTAGAACTAGAGGGCTAGTTATTAAAAATCAAAACACTCTGGCTTGCCCTTGAACAGTGCAGACAATGGATTCCACCTCCTCACTTACTCTGACAGACAGGATGATGACCAATCGCCATCCAGGTTTTTCCTGCTGTCCAGGGGTAAACCCAGGACAGTTTAAGCCCAGGGTTCGAACTAAGGCTCGAGCCTAACCCCATTCAGTCTACACGTAAATCATGTTGACCCAGGGTTTGGTCCCATGGGGGTACAGGGTCCAAGCCAGAAACAAGCTGGGATCCAGGGTTCAAGCCCCATTGTTTGCAATGTGGACTTGTGCTCTGAGAGTTTGCCAGAAGTATTCCACAATCCCACAGGCTGATTTTCTATGTCCTCTGGAAAGTCAAGTTTGGTGGACAGTCAAATTTTCTCACATTGCACAACGAAGTGCTAGAGCAGCCACATTTTGGGAGGGCACCAGAAAGTCTGGGATATGGGTGGTTGGACTTGGGCCTCCATAATGCAGTGTAGATGCTGGAAACCCCAGGTTGCGACCCAGGGTTCAACAACTCCTAACCTGAGGTTCGAATGAATGTAGACACTCAAAAATCCTAGGTTAACAAACCCAGGGTCTGCTAACTTGAGTTCCATTAATCCTGGGTTTAAACCGCAGTGTTAAACATAGCCTTGTCCTCCTCTCCATAGAACACTGCTTACATAAAACACAGCATTGAAGCTCAGTGAACCCAGCCACAGAAAGCAAAGCATCCATTAAGTGGGGATGTAATTTCCGTATAATGGCCAAGTCATTTGGGTAGCTAGTATGTAAATCTGACAAGAGCAACAAGGCACATAAACAGCATTATTTTCAAAGGATGCAAAAGTCCTGAAGTTGTGTTTGAAGATGTTTGTATTTATGGTTAAGCAAATGTGAACAAGCAGTTGCTTTAGCAAGTGACCATTTCATGCATGCCTAGCACAAGTGACGCAATCTTCAGAGATTTATAGTGGGCAGTTTTAGTCATGAATCTTTCAGTACTAAGTCATGTTGCTTACACAAAAGCCATCGGCACATATCTAAACAAATTCCCTTCTCATAGAACCTGATCTTGAATTACATACACAAAATTACCATTGATTTCAACAGAGTTTTAACTAAGGAGTTCTGGATTGCGGCCAAAGGTATGTGTGTGTGTGTGGATGTACGTGTGTGTGTGGGTGTTTAACACATGCTAAATTTATTGAGATCCTTTGAGTTACAGGCATCACACTTAATACATTTTATCCATATTGAGAGAAAGTCACTACTCTTCATATTGAATATCATTGAAATTGGTAGGCTCTCTTAAGATGGTAGAATGTTTCCGAACAAAAAAAATTGTATGCACTGAACTGTACTTGATATAACCCAAAATATGCAACAACAATCAACATGTAGATAACATTACGACACAGAAGTATAGTATGTTTGGTATGTTTAAACACATGGGACCTAGATCCTGAGTTGTGGCTGAGGAATGCTTATCACTGCTTTGGCGGGAAGGGTTGCAAAGGTGACTTTAAAACACAGTTGTACTGCTGTGACCCAGGGGCTCCTGTGCACCAGTCCACTCTGTGCCCTAACCAGTCATTCTAGAAGTTAGAGACCATAATTCCCCACTACCAGCTGCAAGAACAAGGTGCACTTGGAAGCGGTATGATTGTGCCATGCCACCCAACTATTCCTTGGTGAAGAGATAATCCTTCAGTAGCTGTAATAATCCAGTGATTAGGATCTTAGTTTGTGGCTGGGGAGAGCCAGGTTCAATTCCTTGCTATGCAACATACATCCTCTGATCTTGAACAAATCACTCAGGCCTTACCTACACTAGGGGGGAGAAAAAGTGTTTTAACAGATGTTAACAGGGCAGTTGTTTTCACACGTGGTCAGAGGGTGGAGTCTATGGTTTTCTTTGACCAGCTACCACATGTGAAAACTACAACTGCCTTTTACGCTCGGATTTTAACTCCTATTAAAAATACATCTTTTCCTAGTATATACAAGGCCTTAGTCAAGTTGATATCCAAGTTCCCCAGATATAAAATGGAAAATACATCCCTATCTCACAGGGATTTTGTGAGGTGTAGTAATGAGGAGGGGCTACATAAGTATCTTAGATAGAGAGGGGCAAAGTTACTTCTGTGCTCCCTAGGATCTGGACATGCTCTCAACTCTTCTTATTTGTGTTTTTAGGAACTGTTTCATTTTGCAATTTGTATATTATCTCGCATTAATGTGTCATTTTGGACCATTGTTGAAAGAGTTTATCTTAATTGTATATCAGAAGAAAACAAATCCAGTAGTAAGACAGTTTTTCAAATTAAAATGAGAGTGTATATTATATTCAAAGAACTTGTTGCTGGAAAATTTGTAAGTGTGGTTTTTTTTCCTATTATGGGTAATTTAGAGTTCCTGTATGTTTTACTTCTCAATTCTTACTACAATCAAGCAGACTCTGCTTATTACATGTTGATCTAAAATATATTCTTCTGAAGTGTCCAGAAAGCAATAGCTACCTTTTTCCTAGGTATTATTTTTCTCTAAATCTTATCTGAGCTTTGCTCTTTCTCAGCTAGACTCAGAGTTATTTTAACAGCTATTGTGATATACTGTATAATAGCTACAGGCAATTCTACTGTATTTTATAGTTTGGGGAAACCAAACTTTTTTCATAAATTCCGAGGCCAGACGGGACTATAGTGATCATCTAGTCTAACCTCCTTTATAACACAGGCCACAGAACTTCCCCAAAATAATTCCAATAGCATATATTTTAGAAAAACATCCAGTCTTGATTTAAATATTGTAAGGGATGGAGAACTCACCACAATCCTTCTTAAATTATTGCAATGGTTAATTTTCTCACCATTACAAATTTACGTCCTATTTTTAGCAATAGGAATCACTCATCAAAATTCTCTGCAAATTTCACACGGTGCTGAAATGTTGCGTGACACTGCATATACAGATAAGTGCTGTGACATGACAGCTCAGCACAGCATAGGACCAAATAACCTATCGTATGTCTAGACTAGTTTGTGGCACCACTGTAATTTGAGTTACATGACTACCAGTTAACTTGAGTTTTCTCAGTGTTTCTCAACCTTTTCAATGCTTATCTAGACACTCCACAAGCATTTGTTCTAGGACTCTCTGAGCCTTGGATCAACCACAAATATTTGTGTCCTATGAGCTCTTTTAATGTTATCGTACTTTTCTGGGTCTCGTTGTTAGATAAGTGAGACCTCTGTATAGTGTTTAAGTGAACTTCTCAGGAAGCCTGGGGAAGACAAAAAAAAGTAAAAGTAATTTGTAATTTTCTCTGATTTTTGGTAGGTGGAAATCATTTAGGAAACTTCGGCAAAAAAATCAGAGCCACATCATCTTAAGGATCATGCAAAGCATCTCAAAGTGTCACAATTCATTTCTATTAACTAGTATTTTCATTATCTTTCTGTTTGTGTCTTTCTGCAAGGTTTGGAGATACCTATGATAGAAGAACAGACCACTGAAACCAAATATGCTTGAATTCCCACCAGCCTCATGTTTCAGTTCTGTGCTGTTTCTCTTTCTGCTGTTCAGAATTTCACTACCTTTTATAGATATATAGAAACTGAAGTATGGTGGTGGTGTGTGTGTGCGCACTAGTTCTCCTCTTCATTGGTCCAGGACCTAGGTTTTTTAAGACTGTTCCTTTTTAGTCTCCTACCTTACATTCTGAAGAGAACTCTGGGGTGTATTCTACAGTACTTAATTGAGTTTAAAAAAAAAAAAAAAAGTGTCTCTCTTATGTTGAAATATGTCCCCGCAGTCACTTTAATGGTCTGTTCTTCCCTTTGTACCAACAAAAAACTCCTACTGATGCCAAAAAGAGTAACACACTGGACTCAAAGGAGACCAGACTCATTAATGGACTCCTATACTCACCCCTCTCACAACTTTTCTGCTTTTACAATAATTTCTAACTTCATCTCTTTCTTAAAAGAGAAATTCTAACTACCTATTTTCTGGTCCATTAAAGAACCCTGTGACTTACTACCCTTACATTTTTTAACATACTCTAGAAGAAAACCACATGGTTGAAATACGGTTTCCTAAGTATGTTTGCTATTGTCAACTGAGACCCAGATGCAGTACTCTGTTAATTCTGAAGTTGTTAGAGTACCTTAATTATTTACTGTCACCCAATAAGGGCTGTTCCCTAAAAATGGTGACCAAGTTCAAGACTACTGTCCCTTCATTCATGGTTTTAGGAGCCCTTGGTACACTTATTACTTTGTTATTTCAGTTCTATAAATGTTTTTCAGAAATTATTGATAATGTGCAGAGTTTTGGTATGCTGTACAAGTAGAAACAGTTTCTCTTTTAGGAACAAATGTAAATGATATTTAAAAATATGAACCATATTTTTAAATAGGTTAGACTGTTAGGCAGGTATTGTATTAATAATTCTTAGTATCAATATTAAGTATTTCTGTAAAATAAATTACTATTGACTAGACAGGCATACAATAGTAAAACAAAATTAGTCATTAGATTTTTTTTATTTTTACATACTAGATGACTAATTGCTTTGATAATCTTATTATAAAACAATGCTCTTTCATTGTATGGGAGGTTTTTAAGAACTGGTTAGATAAAAATCTGTCAAGGACAGGCTAGGTATCGTTGGTTCTGCCTCAGTGCAAGGGGCTGGACTAGATGACGTCTTAAGGTCCCTCCTAGTCCTAAATTTTTATGTTTCTGTATCATGGTGCGGTTTTACATTGCAATAGTTTCAAATTCTTTAGCTTGAGCAGCCAGCAAGGATTATTTTGAACACAATTTTATTACTTGCTAACTATGAAAATTGGTAATAGTATAGAAACCTGTATTCTTCTATAATCATAACTGGTTAGCAGAGTGACTATGTTGCTAATCTCTCATGTCTGTGTTGATTTAAATATTCCTAATAGATCTAATGCATACAAAAGTAAAAAGAAAAACTGTACAGGCAGTGAATTAAAATGAGCCTTCCAAAAGACTAGTGGTGTGCAAATTCTCATTAGAAAGAGACTGAAATTAATTGGTAACTTTGCTGTGTAGGTGTTGGTAATTCAGATTTATAATGTTGTTCCGCACAAAGATAATGTGGGCAAAACAGTGGGACCACTTTTGTAAATAAGCGACCAGAATATAGCCCGTGTGAGGAGAAATAGCAAATTATGAAGACAATTGTGATGTTAAATAGAGGGCAATATCTTACATTAGCAGAGGTGCTGCTGCACTCTACTTTGGACACAGCTGCTTGATACATAGCCATTCTTTCCTTCAATGAGACAGCCTCCTGGAAATCCAATGGCACACTATCACTCCAGTTTGTGTTTTCTTCTGAAAATCCACTTACAGGCTTGTGACAGCCAGCAATAGCTAAAAGCAAACATAATATTTTATATTAGGTTTATTTTTATTATTATTAAATAGCTGCATTTTTAAGCCCAAAAAGAAAAGAAAAATTGTCTTCAAAAACAGATTGCAAGAGTTAACGTTATCCAATTTCTATGGCAATGTAGTATTGATTCTAATTTATAAGGTATGAACTGCAGAAAGTTAATTATGGATCTGAATCAGGCCCAAAGTGATCAAGCTGTCTCCCAGTGAAGTCCAAGAGGCATTTCAATGGAAACGATGTTTCTTATTGAAATAAACATTTTTTTTAAACTATACTAAAACAAAACATTTTGTTATATATTTTCTTGGTAGTCTAGCAAAAAGATATGGTCCCCAGAAAGCTTGAATATATATCCTTTTACACTGTAAGCAAAACCATTATAACTCAATACACAACAAGTTATAATGGGGGCAAACTCTGCTCTAATCAATTGGGTTGCAAGGGAGTAACTCAGAGCAGAATTTGTCTGTCTCCAGTTTATTCATT
Source organism: Emydura macquarii macquarii (assembly GCF_026122565.2). NCBI lineage: Eukaryota > Metazoa > Chordata > Testudines > Chelidae > Emydura > Emydura macquarii. Next base: position 77,733,837 of record NW_027131390.1, read on the forward strand.
TACTATTAATTATTTTGTCTGCATTAGAGTATTAAAACCTTACTGATAATTAATTACTTTGACCTCATTCATAATGAATTCAAAACCAAGTAAGTGTACAGTAGCTGAGCATTCCAAAGGTTTTCACTTAGACTATTACGTTTACTCTGAAAAACTGTTTATAAAATACAACACCTATATTGCTGTTACTTCCTCAGTTTGCAATTGCACCCACAAAGTTGACTCATTTCCCATAAAAAAATGTGCATTGTCTCATCATAGCTTACTTTTTATTTGCTTTTTCAAGATCTTCACTTGATGTGTCGCCCATATTATATTAAGCTCTGCATTAGGTGAAGAAGATACATTCCCTTCAGTGAAGACCGTTTACTTTGAAATTTTCACCTTAACAGTTTTGCACCTGACCAGAAAAGTCACTTTGCTATGTACGAATATTAAATAATATCATGCATATGTTGATAGTTACAGGAAAGAATGGTAAAGCCCACAGTAACTGGTTCTTCAAGATGATGTCTTCAATGGCCCCATCTTCACTGTTTAAGGAACTGTGTGTTCTTTACCATGGGTAATTAACATGCCTGCACAATCCCAAGGAAAAAAAAGAGTAGTAAAGATAAGGCACTTTCATTTTACCATGAGGTAAACTAAGCAAGATCAGCACTATGTGTGAGGTGGGTTGACCTCACCTAGTTTCTCTTGCAGTAAAACTGAAGCGCCTAGTATTCACTGTGTTTTTACTTTAGGGTAGCTCATGCAAGTTAGTTACCCCAAGGTAAAGAATGAACCTTTTTAGTAGTGAAGACAAGGCCAGTGTGGATCCCACTGTAGTTATGTGAGCAGTGAGTCATTTGTGAGATAGATCAAAACTAGCTTTTTGTTTACTATGTCACTCTAAAAGCCAAAAATAATAAGGACTTCTGCCTGTTAGAAGTTTCTATGTTCTGTATATTCATTATGCACACCTCTTAATATTTAAAACGGTTGGATATAGATAAATGTTTTACAGCTTCTCTTCAGCTTTATTAGGCATTTTGCACCTGCAGTACCTTACTGACTCACATTTATTCCTGTAGTATGTCACCAGGGAAGATCCCATGTTCAAAGCTAAATTCCAGAATGTAGAGAAAACTGCTTGATAGCCCATAGTGCTCTTTGCTATTGTTTCCGTGACACATACTGTAACCTGACTGCATAAAATAAGCAGAGTGGTTCATGTTTCATTTCCCTGGCACTTGAAAAGAAGTAACATCTTTCTCAGTGTAAAATCATTGCAATCCTACCCTGGAAATTGTCATGTCATACTGGCAGGTGAAACAGAGAGAACAATTAATTGAATTCAAGAGCAAGTCCAGTACATCTATCGTTTTTATTATTTCTAAATCCACATTTTCCATTACACAAAAAACTGCTCTTTGGAGTCTATACAAATGAATAGTAAGAGACTCGCTTTAATAATAAATCGACTTCTTAACATGCTCGTTGCAAATGGCAGGGTCTTTGTGCAAGCCAGCACAACAAAATCCACATTTTTAATTAGTTTAAAAATTATAGTTAGTTTAGCCCATGGATATTTCTGGTCATGTTTTGAGATTTCAAAAAGCCCATGAGGATCAAATTTTGCTATCAGATACATCAAACATCACTGTAGATTAGTGGGAATTGCATGTATGAATATTAGGGCAGAATTTGCACTTGAGTGTTTAAGATTATTTTTAAACCAAAATATTATGGAAAAGTAGCCTCTAAGCTTGTGAAATAGCCAACCTAAATTCAGGTGAAATTAATAAATGGTTAAAGAGGCTTTGTGGATCAATTTAAAAAAATCTACTTAATTTCTAGTGTTGTTTTTAATACAAAACCATCTGAAAGCTAGACAGTATCTAGATCTAGTTACGACAATACCTTAATGAACGCAGAATATTCCTGTAAGTGGCAAATAAAATTGAAAGTTGCTGTGGAATAAAATTTTCTTTTACAATGCAGCTCAGGTACTGAATGTCAAGTCAGAGACAGATAATATGATTAATTGAAGTGAGATTTACACTCAAAATGAGATTTAGGAAATCTAGCAATGGCAGCAGCAAAGCAGCTGCAGAAATGGGCCTACAGTAGACAGAGAGAGCATACAGCTTTGTTTATTTTTATCTGGATGAAGGTGCAGTTCAAGGAAAATCCGGGGAAGTGAAGACCTTTGTATGTGAGCATGGAGTATGTATGATAATTTCTAGAGCGAGACAAGGATAAAGGACTTGTAGGAGACATTGCTTTGCCACTTAATATTCTCATTTCATTTCCTGCAATTTTCATTTAATAAAATCATTTGATGTGCTGTTTGCTTATAAGTTTTTTTTACTGCCTGAATGCAATAATGGTTTTGTTTTTTCTAAATGACTCTTGGAACACTAAAACCCATATGCTAGTTAATGAGATAATCCAGAAGTTAGTACTATAGAGTCACTGTCATTTGCCTATTTGTCATCCCATTTACCTATTAGTAGGACAGAACCTAAACAAACAAATCCTGTGACATGTACAGCTTCTTTGGTGATTCCCACTGTACAGGAAAATGTTCATATTTTCATATTCTGCAAAAGACAAAATTGTGTTAGGGCACCTTGATATGACTCTAAAGAAAGAACCTTGTCCTCCAAATGCAGTTAATCTGCAGTTTTCAGCAGGACAAAAAGACCCCCTTGTAACAAAGGATTTCTTTGGGGCTTTTCAAAAGGTGTATGAACGCAATCTATTCCCTTAACTGTTGAAGGAGGAGTGATTTTATGCTGTACATAGAACAAATGTGTATATGTGAATAGTATATTGTGTATGGTACACAATAGGAAATATATCCTCCATCTAAGTGAACTCTTATGAAACACACCAGCAGGGGGAGCCTTTCCTATACGTATGAGAGCAAGACATTATTTAAATGGCCTATAAGGACATTTCATATTCAATTACATTTTTAGGGATTTCCTTTTATTAATTAAAAGTTATCCACACAGTTCTTCAGTTATTAAGGAGAGAGAGGGATTCCTTTCTGCCAGTCTTTTTAGCATCATTTATTGTAATACAGTAGAAGAAACACACCTGACATACACACTTACACACAGGACCTTCCTTCTCAAATGTAAGCATTGTTTCAGTCAACAAAAGCAAGAACATCTACTAGACATGGTTATTTTTATTATGATTATTTAAGCCCTATGTTATCTCACTGGCAGCTAGGCATGGTCACAATCACTTTTTTAAATCCATACAAATACATAAAGCAAAAATACAAAGTAGCTACTGCTACTACTGTGGCCAGAAATGCACCTGAAACTGGAATGTGCAATTCAGGCCCATGAAGGCTAAACCAAAAACTTAAACAACATAAATACACCTTATATTGTGCACTGAAGACTAGAAAAGCCAGGGTCTGGTGGACCTCTATAGGGGTGGAGTATGAAAGAGTCAGGCTCCTCCATTAGAAAGTTCTGCCACTATTCCTACACCATTCATTTCTAGGAAAGATAGGCAGATAATGTTTATGGCCTTGGTCTGAATCCTGAAGTTCTTACTCTGTTCTGATGCAGGCAAAACTCCCATCTGAAGTCAGTGGAAGTTTTACCTCAATTATGACTTCAGAATTAGGCTATATATTCTTAAGCAAAACCGATTATTCTGTATAGCACTAGTGTCTGAATATGTACTCCTGCAGATAAAAGAGACATGAATACACAATAGGCAAGGAAAAGTAATACTTACCATATCTGTAGCACTTTACAATTTCAAAGTCCTATACAAACATTAATCTAATATAGGAGCAAAGAAGTATATTTTCATGTGTTAGCCATAATAATATGGTTGTAGTATGAGTGTATTGCTCATATAATGCTGACGGTCTCAGTGTCTGCATAGGCTGTCTTCTATCAAGTGAAAGCATCTATCATTTTCAAAATGCAGGACCTAGTAATCCTTTCTCATTTGTTCTACTTCTGCATGTTCTACATCTTCTTTCCAGATTTTCCATCTAACCTTTCCTGAATGGCTGAGTTACATGAATACCAATTATATGTGAGAAATTAAAAATTGGGAAGTTTAACAATTTCTGCATAATTTTCATGACTTTTGGCCTGACATTAGTTATCATTATTTATGGATACAATTCTTAATGTATGTGGTCAGTAGCTCACGTTAACTACCTCCCACCTATGCTCAAGGATTCATAAGTCCTTCATAAGCTTAGCTTCTGTGTGGATGTGTTGGAGGTGAAATTTAGCCCAAAACGTACTTCACTTGAGTTCTTGTATGAAGCTAATGCATGTTCCTTGCTACATTGCCTGGCTATATGTAATTCAGTAACAGAGAATAAGGAAGCAGCAGTTTGGAACACCTTAGAAAAAACAGCATAAGCATATTGACATTTTTTCTGTTCCCATCAGTTCATTAAAGGAATTGCATATATCTGACAAGATGCCTTAAAAATGCATCTTAATGACAGTTTTCCTTCTTGTAGATTGACGTGAAGAAAGTATGCTGTGAGCACCTGCATTTAATAGATAGTTCAGATCTAATACAATCCCAGTGCCTGGAAATCTCACTGCCTCTGCTAGGGTTTTTCTGCACTGCATGGAAAATTTGATTGAATAACCTTGAATTCCTGTAAATAGGACACTCCATTCTTTCAGGAAAAGGGGGATTTTAAGGATATACCGTATCTATCTTTTTTAGTAAAGGCCACTGGAATCTAGCTATTAAACCCCTACTTTTGTACTGCATATAATATCAGAGCATCCCTAAATCACTCCAGATGTCTCCTTTTCCCTGGATAATATAAGAGTAGGTATATGTACATCAAACCTGCCTTCCTTTAAGAAATATATTCTGAAGTTACAGAAACACATTTCAGCTGAGCTCTAAATATCGGTCCAGAGTGATGCTCAGTGGCCAGAGACGACAGGTTGTGTTTTTTAAAATTCCGTTGTATTTCTTTTGAACTTCTCAGTGATGAAGTGATTGATTTGGCCAAACATCTTTCCCTTTGCTGCTGCATTTACTAAGGAAAGTTAAGTAGTGGACAAGAAAAGTTTGTACCTGAGAAAAATAAACATGCAAATAAGTTAACTCAGAAAAGATTACAGTGGCATAAAAGCCTTTAGAACAAATTTCCATAATAATATGCTATCGGAAACAGTACAAAGCTATGTTTTCACTTATTTCAGGGGTGGGGAACCTTTTTTATGTCAAGGGCCTGATGGTGGCCCTGGCGGCGGGGGAGAATTTGGCGGCGCCGCGGTTTCACGGCGGCGGCGGGGTTCTGTGGGAGACGGGGCAGTGCCCGCCGCCGAATTCCCCCTCCGCGGGCCAGACGTTCCCCACCCCTGACTTATTTGAACTATAGTGGGCTTGTTTAGGGTTTCAGTTACTATGTTCCAAAATTGTAGCAGACATGAAAAGGTAATGTTGTAAATGTTTAGAGTCGTCATCATCATTCATGTATAATCAATATGCTTATAAACTGCACCGAAAGAAACTGAGTATGTTGAGTGTGATGCTGGTAAGTCAAGCAGGTGTTAGAAATTATTTTAGTGCTTCTCGTCCTTATCAATAATTTGACCAAAATACCTCTTGATCTGAAACATGCTGCACCCTGACATAGCTAAGAGAAGTGATAATCATAACAATCAATTGAAATTGGGAGCAGGATACACAGATTATTCTCTCATGTAATAATCAGCTAACTTTATCTAAGTTTCTTGAAGTTGGCATTATAATTTTCTCTTTTTCCTTTTGCTCTTATAATTTAACGCTGCAAGAGTAACATACCCAGACAGAGGAACTACAGAGCAAGGATTTATACTGGTTGAAGCATTCACATTACAAATAGAGAGGGGACAGACTGAAATATTCAACCCATGAGTAATCCAACCCAAAAGGTATCAGAACCTAATACCTTAAAATTCGATACAAGGTGAGAGAGAGAGAAAAGGAGCAGTGTGTGTTCCGTTAGCTATTAAAGCTTTCCAGTCATATACTCTTACACTGCTCACATCCCTGCCTTACTCATTGTAAGCATGCTTTGCCGCTAAACTTTGTTGTATCAGAACATTTTCTTAGCTATTTCACTTTCTAAAGGCTTAAGGGAGAAGATGGTCTGCATAAATCTCTGCAAGTACAAATAACAGTACTTAAGAACTTTCAATGTGCTTTGGGATGGATGTAATGAGGGGATATATCATTCCATCAGTTTTTAGCAAAGCTGCCTATTAATTTCTATTTATCTCAGAACTGCTGGCATGACACGGCCCATGAAATGACTATGATTTACAATATTATATGAGCACCTCACAATTTTATAACGCATTTCTCCTCACAATACCCCTGTGAAGTAGGGAAGTGCTATTCTCCCCTATTTTACAGCTGGGTAATTGAGGCACAGAGAGACTGAACGTATGTTTACACGGGATGTGACTACAGCTACGGCTCATGCAGGCCTACCCAAGCTAGTTTTAACTAGCATGCTAACTCAGGCACTGGAGCAATGAAGCTGGCATCACAAGCTGCCCAGAACCATGGGTTGGCTAGTCCAGGCTGATGTCCATGCTACCATGGTTTCACTGCTCTAGTATCTGAGCTAGCCAGATTAAAGGTAGCTTGGCTGTGTCTATGTGAGCTGTAATCGCAGCCAGTAAATGCACATTGACATACTCTGAGTGACTTGCCTATAGTCATACAGCAGCCTGTGGCAGATCACTGAACTCAGCCCATGTCTCCCAAGTCCCAAGCAAATGCCCTAACTACTGAACCATCCTTCCTCTCAGGTCTACCATTATCTCTACACGCACATGTGCATACAGTTACATTTTCCATCTCCTGTGATGTGCAAATAGACTTACAGAGGAGAGACTTTTACATTCAGCTTTTCAAATCTTATGCCTCTTTGGTAAAAATGAATTCCAGTTGGGTGGGCAGGGCTGAAAAGGAAGTACCTAGACCCTGACCTCATAAGGGTGCCCCGACTGCCTCCTGGGAGAACATGTTTCTCTGTATGCAGCAACAACAACATATGTGCTGTAAACAGAGTGGTATTATCAGATACTAGTGAGAGACGAGGAGTCCTGCAGCCAGGTCACCCTTACATTCCAGCCCAATGTGTTTACAGTATATAAACACAGCACATATGCGGGAGTGCAAATGTGATGGTCTTTGAACATTTATTCTGACTACTCTGTTGGAATTACAGCGCATATTACTGTGCCCATTTAAATATCAATGCATACATGATACATGTTTGTATTTAGCATATTTAAAAATAGGGGAAACCAGTTTTCAAAGATGTGACTCAAGGAATTATAACAGGCGTAGTCAGAAAGATTATGAAAAAAAACTCACATGACAGAATAAAAATAGAAGACAAGCTTTGAACCTGGAGCCTCCCACAGTACAATCAAGTGCATTGCCAAAAGCCTCAGAAAGACACCACATGAGCAGGTGAAAATTAAAACTGTGAAACTGTTTGCATGAAAAGCAAAACAAGCATATTTTGGGCTTTTGGCCAGTTCTGCTTTCTGCTAGAAACGGTTCCATCACTGCAGGGCAGTGAAAAGCAGTATTTGTGGATGAAAACCAATTTTCCCGACTCTAAATAGTGCTTTCTGCCTGGAGACAAACCCTACAACACTTGAGCCTTGTGGACCTCAAAATAAAATAAAATCCTTGCTAATGGAGCTTTGTGTAACATCTCCTCCCAGATTCTTTTTTGCTGGTTCACAGCTTCCCAGTGGGACTGTAGATTGTCCCTTGGACTGTCCAGTAGTGGAGTTGTAACATTTTATGCTACTACATCTTCAGCCACCAGTGCAGCAGCCGCAGTCCTTTTATTTAATAAATTAAATCTTTACAACTCTTCTGAGATAAGAAAGTGCTAGTCTCTCAATTATAGAGATGATGAAGAGGTGGCAGAAGTGATGAGTGATTGCTCAAAGCCACAGAGTCAGTTTCAGTGCTCAAAAAAGCCTATGTTCAGGCCACTGGACACTATATTTCATCTTAGTTCCCTAATTCCTTTGTGAGCTGGTGGCGTGTCCAGAGTGTGTTCTCAGCCAATGAGCTGAGTGAGTGTAGTGATTACTAGTCATCAGCAACTAGTGCTACAGACTCAGTAAACTTGCAGTTCTGATAATACTACACACTACAATTGTGTCTCAGACAAACCAGTGGCTAGCAACTTGTGTTGCCAACCCTCATGATATTTGGTGTTTTCCTGATAGCCTTTGTTCCTCCTTATTCTCCTCCTGTGGTGTTTTTCCACCACAATCAAAGGTTTATGCAGTGTTGGGCACATAACAGTAGTTCTGTAGTACTGGAAAGTTCTTCTGTGGTGCCTGGCTCCTCCTGGAGCCAACAGATTTTCCATGGTTTGTGTTTCCCTGAAATGTTGAAATAGTCCCACTTCTGCATATTGACTTTGGACCTGCCATCTCTTGTTCGGAGGGGATTTAAACATCTTCAGTTTGACCAACCTTGTTCTGCACCTGTGGGAAGGTATTCAGCAACATCCATGTGCATTTTGATGTCCCGGTCAAGTATTTTGAGCCATGTGCACCACATTTACAGTCATGTAGCTGCTGGTTCCACTGAAGTTAGGAAGCTCTTCTGCAATTTCAGGTGGCCAACTGCCCCTGTGTAGCCATGTAGCGGGTGTGTGGGATCTTTACCCTGTCATAATTACTCCACTTTGCTTGAGACTACTCTCCTGATATCTGGTCAACCATTCAAGCACAGAAGGGCTGTTCACGTTTGTTGATTTTAGACATTTTAGTAATGTAGTAGCAGCTATCACTCAGCACAGGGTCCAGTTTCTTTGCGTGTGCCAATCTTTCCCACACCAGTCATGCATATTTGGCTCTCGAAGTGCTCGTGTGGTGGTTCTTGTTGCTGGGTTGGTTTCCAGTTTTGAATTTGCAAGCTCCCTAAGCATGTTGTTCCGGGTGCTACCTTTGCCTTTTGTCTTCTTTATGTGTGCTCTGAAGGAGAGCGTGCAGTCTTGTGTTACTCCAAGGCAGACAGGAATCCAGCAGTGGGCAAGTAATAGCCCATTCCAGATGATAAGTTGTCTATTGGCCTCACAATTCTGAAGATGGAAGAGACTTTTTTTTGGCTGAGTTGGGGCACAACTGGTTCATGGTATAACAGAGCCCAGAGAGTGCCAATGTTAGTGTAGCTTCGATCTGGGCGAGATTCTTGGCTTGGGCAGCAATGCATCGGTCGTTGGCATAGACCAAACTTCTTGAGCCGAGATGGATCAGTTGATAATTCATGTAGATGTTGAAGAATATTGGCAAGAATATTACCACCCTTTGTGGTAGGCCATTTGTCTGTTACTGCCATCAGCTCTGCCTACCACTACAATAAAACCCCAGTTCCTGCAGTCATGTGACTAAGTGAAAAGACCCATGCTGGGTGCAGCAGAGAGGGAGGGAGAAAGCTGCAGCAGTTGCTTTGGGAGGCATCATGTGGTTTACAGCATCTCTTGGATCTCCCCAGCACACAGAGAGAACTTGCCAACTGCATCATCTCTTAGTAGGGGGCAGCAACACTTCCCCCCTGCCTCCTTAGTTTGCCCCATAACACGGGACACAAGCAAAGATCAGTCCTTGCACTCAGATACAGCCAGGCACCAAGATTGCAGCTGGTCCCTGCACAGGAAAGTATGAATAGGCAAATGGTTCCTTCTACCTTCCTCACATTGGGCACCTGTGCAAGGTGCAATCCCAGTCTGGCCCTCAGCCTTTGACTAGCAGGAGTCTCAGAGATCTTTAAGCAAGTGAACCTTTATATTTTATATGTTGTACAGAGGTAACTACAGTGACACAAGAGGTGTGCTGAAGTGCGCAAACCATAGGCCAAATCCTGCTCACCTGAACACATGATTCAGCCCACTAACTCAGTCAATGGGATGAAATTCATGAGTCAGATGAGCAGGATAAGGCCAATACAAATAATATAGTGAGATACAGAAGAGACACATAAATAGATTGGAAAGGGCTCTTTAAAAACATTAGTAAGAGCCTTATCCTCTAGTCTTTACCCAGGATCTGTGGTCTGATGTCCTAGGGTACATCTACAATGCATCTGGGAGTGAGCCTCCCAACCAGGGTAACAGGGGTTGAGCTAGTACACTGAAAATAGCTGTGTAGACATTGTGGCTCAGACTTTCAAACCTAGAGTGATAGGGTGGGTTTGAGAGCCGGAGCTGCAGTGTCTACCCAACTATTTTTAGTGCACTAGCATGTGCCCTGCCAACACACGTCTGTGGCCTCAGGCTGGGAAGCTCACTCCCAGGTGCAGTATAGTCATAGCCCTAGAGTCTTACACTTGTGGGTGCTCACCCCTATCGTTGGTATCTGCAGTCAATAGGAATTGCAGGTACTCTACAACTCCCAGAATCAAATTAATTTTCCCACTTTATGTCTACCCCATTTTGTCTCATCATTGGATTTGCATACATTAGGTTTAAAAAGTCTCAACAGTACAGTGCCATGTAAAACAGGATGATCCCCTACATTTGAAGGCAACTGAACTTTCCTGAATCAGTTCAGTCTATCTCCAATTACTACATCTGTATTTAAAGCTAGGACTCTCATGCTGTTTATCCTTTTTAAACATGTAACCACCAATTTTAGATCAATCCTTACAGACAGGTCGAGTATGTGCATGATCCTATCATAGTGATGCCACCACGTCTGTGACTAGCACAGCAAACTCCAAAAATAGCCCCTTTAAGGATTATTTTTATTGCAGGTCACATTTTCACCTTGAGCAATTTGGTAATTTTTTTTTATGTTTGAGCAATCTGACATCTGAGCTTGTGATTCAACAGGCAATTGCAATATTTCCTGCATAAAATTAGCAAAACCTGACATCGAGTCCTTTAAAGTACTTCCAAAAACTTTTCACTGAAAATTATATATATCCAGTGACAAGGCACTGTGAGAGAAGTGCTTATGTAACAAGGAAGATGAACAGATTACAGTATGTCGCAGAGTTAAAAAAAGTCACCTCTTTTATTTACAGATTTAATGTTTTCCTTTTCTCTGAACACTCCTATTCTTAAAAGTTGTGAAAAGCAAAATGAAAAATGGTGGCTTTTGTGGAAGCAATTATTTCTGTAGGGATAAACAAAGGGCTGTATAAAGGTAACTCTGTGAAAGCCCTGCACTAATATTTGGTTGTTCTATTCCAAACGTAAAAATAAGAACCAAATTAAGTGTTTTTTCAGCACTGTGTTTAGTGGAGTGCAGTTACCTGAGAGCTTAACCAACATTACCAGGCTCATGGATCACCACCTCTGACAGTGAGACTACTTCACTGCCTCAGGCTGGATACCTTTACTCACACGAGTAATCCTTACTTTAAGGCCAATACACAGTTTACCCACTAGGTACTGAAATAAAGCAATAATTTTCTTTGTCGTCTTTGTTCATATTTTTGTTTCCTTCAGATTTCTGGAAGTTATTCAATATAATTTACTGGCCATTCTTAGCTTTTTCAGAGGCGCATTGCTATAGAGTTCTGGTTTAAGTTTAATTTAATTGGCTGTGAAGAGGATGTCAGAAAAGCAAACTGCATAATTTATTAACCCTTTTAGTGTCAGATGTTGTATGTAGATGGGTCAAACTGCACCATTGATTTGGAAGAAATGTGAAAACATACAGGCCAAAACATTCTGAGCTAGATATATAAAGTTAGGCTCCTTAACCCATATTTAAGCAGCTGAATAAGTGACCTGATTTTCATAGGTGCTGAGCATCCCAGCTCCTATTGATGTAAGCAACCAAGTTTGAAAAATTTTGTCTTCAGTGTAGAGGCATTCAGTATATCTTTAGGACACTGAAGAAGTCAAGTGAGTATTAAACATAAATTCCTGGATTAGGTTTATAAGGACCAAAATGCAATGATTTACTCTGGAATTCTGCTGAGAAATTATTTGCTTTGGGTCTAGGAGAGGACAAATGACAATTTAATTAAACTTCAAAATATAGCTTGAACGTTCTCATGAGGAAAACAAAAAAAGAAAAGCAACACAGTAGTGACAATTAAGTTCTGTTCCCCTGCAGATTGTTCAGTCAAATTTCTTAAATCACAGCACAGTACCATTTATAAATACTCTCTTACTCTATATAAGTTATATCTGAACATAGGTCTTAACTATCAGCATGTCTATTTTTACACACAGGCAGCCATGGTAATGGTCTTTAAATACTTGATGTAGTAAAGCACCTGCATGTGTGCATGTCACTTTTGAATGCCCCTGTCGAGCTATTACTCAATGCAGCACCATTAGGGGCAATGATCTAACTGAAATAGCAAGTTCTGACTCATATGTACAGCTCTTCACCTTAGAATGATGTAAATAAACTATAAGAAGAAAATAACTACTTAATATGAAAGACAAAAGAAAAATATAAAACTAGATATGCCAAGGTGAATATGGGATTAATTTCAACGTTTGATATCAGCTGTGTCGAAACAGTGTTTCAAAAAAAATTATTATAATAATAATGATGCAGAAAGTATTACACACGTGCTATTTAGCACTGATATTTTAATCTTAACTAAATCATATTGGCCATTGGCTATCTGAAATATTAAGCAATACCTGGGAAAAGTTTTTGATTTTATATTCCAATTTGCATGCTAAAACCCAATATAATGTTTTGATTGTCTCACGCTTAGGGATGGTTTCAAACAGACATTTTACATACACTTTATCACTTAGAAAATTCAATACTAGCAAAGAAAATATTTTTCCATTAAACCTTGCAAAATAAATTTTGTGTTCTCATTGTGTGATTTTAAAGTAATGAGACTCAGATTTTTTGTTTGCCCAGGAATATTAGAGAGACCCGGTGGGTGAGGTAATATCTTTTATTGGACCAAGTTGTGTTGGTAGAAGATATTACTCCACCAACTTTGTTTCTCTCACTTCATATTTGTGACTTAATCAATCTAATTATAAATCTTAAATCATTCTAACCTCCAGTATCTAAACACTCAGCTCATAGCTGACCTGAATTAAGTCATACACCAATATCTCAGAAGATTTGTTTTACAAACATATGTAAAAAACAGTAAATGACATCTGTAAATGTAAATCTGTTCTTTTAGATAAAAATCGATGTCCCTATTGTTAAGGTTATTACAGTTGCTATAGTTAGACGTAACATATCCAACTGGCAACAATTGTCTGAGTGTTAAACATGCGTTTTAAAGCAACTTGGAGATCACATGACATTTTAGCCATTTATTCAAGAAATAGCTATTCTGTATGTACTTCTAGCCATAAAATAAAATACCAAATTTTATTTGTTAAATATATAATTGAACACATTTTCATGCAAAATACATGAAATCCAGGTCCTGAAACATATTTTTGCTTGTATCCCCATATGGACGTACTATGTACTCTCACAAGTGTTAGGACCTGAATTGCTTTCATTGTGCTGTACGTGTCTCATTCAAAATACAAGTTCATTTATAAGTTATTAACTTACTACATTTTAGGTATGAGCTAGACAGCAGCGATGAATGATTAAGATCACATTTCGTATGCAATTCATTTTATGCTTTTTCATCCTTTGCTAATTAAATTTACCCAGTTTGTCATGATTATCCTGAGAAATCAGCTGTTTCTTTTCACTGGTTACATGAGGTATTAGTTATCTCACAGTATACATATAATACTCTCTAACATACTAGGCTGCACTTACCTTTGCTACCATTCAGAGCTCATCAACAAGATTTAAAGAACTGCAGTTCTCTTTATAAAGGAAGTCTTTACGTCCTCTCCTAGTCAATTTTTTTCTTGAATTTTGTCAGAACAAGTTCCCAGTCCCCTGAAATATACAGTCTAGTGGAGACCAGCTCCACTGAAGCATACACCTCTCCTTCTGTCAAGCAAGTAGGTGGAGACAGCTGATTTTATTATAGCCCCACATGTAAAAGATGGAACTTGATGCCTATTTTTAGGGGTCGAGGCCTGTATAGCCTGTGCCTGAGTCAACTACTTGTTGTAGAAACCTGTTTGTAAAGGCACTATTACAGTGTGCTTTTGTCATATGTATGCATAGCTTAAACACTTGTTCAATCAATCAAACTTTCTCCAACCTAAGTTACTATGACCAGATAACTTCTGATTCTTGAGTTATTTTCAGTAAAACACTGGGTGCCCTATAGAAGTAAAGTTTGTAATTAAAATATTTCCATGTTTTCTTTAGAAGCACCCTTTGCTTTGTTTTTCATTTTTTTAAAGTCATAGTGCAGGGCACATTCTGAGACATTCTCTTCTACAAGGAAGTCATGGAATGTCAGATCAAGTATACCTCATTGAAAAAGGAAAAAACCCAGGACACTTCATGGAATGTCAGATCAAGTATACCTCATTGAAAAAGGAAAAAACCCAGGACACTTTTTGTAAAGGCCCTTCTGGCCATGGTAAAACTAGTTTATAGACATTTGAAAATAAACATTTAAGACCAAATTCTGCACTCGAATATGCATGAATACCATTGATTACAATACAAGGCGCACACACGCATCTAAGGGCAGCATTTTGGCCCTCAATGTAAGCATATTTTTAAAATCTATTTTCCCCGTATTTGTTATCTCATACTATTTATAACCAAAATGTATAATGAGACCAATTTGCTGTTTCATTGTATTTATCACATACAATAAGTTAGAGAATTGCTACATCACAGAAAGAACTTCTATCAACCATAATGAGAATCAGTGAACATCAGCTAAAGAGGGAGGCAAGACGTATCTTGAGAGAGCAGAAATCAGAAGGAATGGAAACATGCTTTCTTCAAGGAAAAATTGTATAAGAAAATATCCCAGGTTAGGACGAGAGTGGCCTTGTTGGTGATATGGTCTATTCCTGTCAATTAAATACTTCCAGGTACCTTAAAAAATGTAACATCCGTGCATTAGCAGCTAGAGTTTTATTTCGTGTTTAATTTTCAGAAGGAAAATGGATGTGCTTAAAGCTGTTGATATTGGCCCTGATTCAACAAGGCACTTAAGATTGTACCCAACTTTTAAGCTTTTAAGCTTTCCACTTAACTCAGTGTGACTACTCACATGCTTAAAAGTTAGATGTGCTCAAGTGCTTTGCTGAATTGGGGGTTGGTGAGTTTAATGGGCTGTTTTTAAGAAATGCATTTTATTAACCTCCTGGGAAGAGAGGGTAACTGAGACCATTCTCTTGGTAGCTTTAGACTGCAAGTGCTGTTTATAAGCTATTTGTATAGCAGAACTTGAAACTCTTGGTGTTATTTTAAGACCTTAAATGCTGTACCTTTGATTGCCTCTTTCTTTCAATCACCAACTGTATTTATAGAGAAAAGAAATGTTACTCACCTGAATAGTAGCTGCTGATTCTTTCAGGATTAATTATGTATTTCTTCCACAATATTTTGTCAGAAAAGCTTAGATGTGTATCAAACTGAAGTGTGCTACTTCAGCCAGGAAGAAGCTATGAAATTTCTGCTCTTTCCAGTGTGATTCACATGGGGCCCACATAATGAAATATTGTATGTGCCTCATGCATTTAATTTTTACATAGGCCTTCTTATTTTCTCATTAATCAGAACTATATAAAGTGTATAGACTAGATGACAGAGCAGTAAACAAAGGAAGTGGAGAACTCTGGCTTTCCGCCACTTTTTGCCAAGGAATTAACTAAATTAGTTACTGTTGATGAAGATCCATATGTTTGCATTATAGGCCACATGAGCATCAGTTCAACTGCTGCTCACTGAGAACAATGACAGCTATAGACACTCAGCTATTGAGCTGCTTGTAAATGTTTCATCAACACTTTTTTCAATTGAGGGGATTTAAAGAAAAAAAAGGTATGTAAGTTAGATGCCATTATGTTCCGAGAGTTTACACTGGCATCTGAAGACATCAGGGAAAAATCCATGGCAGGAGTAAGAAAAATAAATGTTTTTTTCCCCTCAGTATATCAGGAACAAAAGAAATCCTAGCAATTGCATAGACTCATTACTAGATGGAGATGGTAAAATTGTTCATAATGATGCAGAAGTGTTCAATAAATATTTCTGTTCCATATTTAGAAAGAAGCAGGATGATGTCCTAATTTCATGAGGATGATGAAGTACTTACCAGTCCATTATTAATTAAGGAGGATGTTAGCTTCTATTAGGGATAAACATTTTTAAATCAGCAGATCCAGCTAAGCTGCACCCAAGAGTCCTAGAAGAGTTGGCCAAGGAGTTATTGCCCTCAACCATCCATTATAGTGCACTCTCACCACCCAAGAACACTCTGGTATGAGGGCATGACAGATCTTGAAGAGGTCTTCATCTCCAGCATCCCCTGTAAACCATCTGCCTCTGTGAACAATTCAGCCCTCTAGTTGAAAAGAGTCTAGCTCAAATCCCTTTTGGTGTAATTAAAGATCAAACTAATATTTAAAGCATCTAAACAAATCAGCTCTTCCTCTGAGCTCTGTCTTCAATCTTCTTTCTCAGCTACTCTAGTGTCTTTTCCCTCACTTCAGCTCAGACTGAGGCATCTGTTCTACAGACTCTTGCTCAGGCCTCTTCATAGGAGTCTCTCTGCTCCTTGTGGGTCCTCTCTTCAGACTGAACTCTCTCCCTTTTGTGTAGCCTAGGAGCTCATCAAGTTATCACCTAATGCTTCTTAGCCCAGCCCCTCTGGCTAATTAATTATGACACAGGTGTAATGAATGTAAGTAATTGGCTGTTAACACTTTCTATCCCATGATGGGGTCTCATCCCAGCTCACCATCCTAAAAGAGTTGCCAAAATTGATTTATGGCATGCTGAAGTTAATTTTTAATAAACCTTGCAATATCAGGGAAATTCCAGAACACTGGAGGAATGCCAGTGATGCACCAACATTCAAAAAGTGCAAGCGGAATGACCCAAATAACTATAGGCCCGTTAGCCCGATATCCATCCCAGGAAAAAAAAAATGAAAAGCTAATTCAAATGATGAAGAATTATAGAATAGGAATATAATTAATGCCTGTCCACATGGTTTATGGAAAATAGTTGTATACAACAGCCCTGATTTCACTCTTTGATGAGATAAGTTTGGATGATAAAGGCAATATCACACAACATTCTGCTTTAAAAAAAAAAAAAAGCACTATACAATATCAATAAAGCACTAATGGATTAAGAATTGGCTAAATGACAGATCTGAAAAATAGTTGTTAATGGGGTGTTTCTAGTGATGTTCTACAGGGCCTGATAAACGTCTGGTGCTAGTCAACATTTCCATCAGAAATCTGGAAGTAACTATAAATTCACTGCTGATAAAATGTATAGATGACACAAAGATTGGCAGAGTAATAAATAATGATGAGGACAGGGCAGTAGTGCAGAGCTATCTGGATCACTTAGCAAGTTGGGCCCATTCAAACAAAATACATTTTAATTCAGCCAAATGCAAAGCTATACAGCTAAAAATAAGGAAATATGCAGGCCATACCTACAGAATGGGGAACTGCATCCTAGAAAGCAGTGACTCTGAAAAGGATTTAGTGGTCATGGTGGAAAAGTAACTGAATATGAGCCCCTGGTGTGATGCTGTGACAAAATAGACCTTAGGCGATGTTTGCATATATAAACAAAGGAATAGTGAGCAGGAGTAGGGAGGTAATTTACTGCATACAATTCTGGTGTCCACATTTTAAAAAGGAAGTTACAAAACTGGAGAGGGTTCAGAAAAGAGCTACAAAAATGATTCAAGGGCTGGAGAAAATGCTTTACACTGAGAGACTTTAACAGCTCAATCTGTTTAGCTTATCAAAAAGAAGATGGGACCTCCAGGACTTGAAGTCAAACTAAAAAACTTCCCATGATTCCTCTCCTTTATCCCATCATCCACTTGGATTTTGCAATCTGGCCCTATTTTCAAAGCACTCTCAGACGACATGGAGGAAACTGGTATGGACTGTGATCCCCCGATGATGAATATAAATCAGTCTGCTGCAATGCAATGACTTCAGAACCAGGGTAATAAAAGCACATGAGGAGGAGCAGGAGGCTGAAACTTCTAGATCTTTTCCTGGAGCAGCTTTACCTAGTGGACTGCCATTTTGGGGCTCAGCTAATGAGCAGTAACTGGTCAGACAGGATAGCACTGCTGTCCTGGATTTCAAGCACAGGGTCATGCTGAAGCACGAGGCATGTCTGCTTAATAATGATGAGTATCATATAGGTATGTGAAATTCCCACAAGCTGGAATTGCAAAGGACAACACATGACTGCATGCCAGTATTTAAATGGGTAGGTATAATCCAGTCAGGATGACCCTGGAACAGTGGAAGGCACACAAGTAAATAGACAAGCTGACTCAGGTACACAGCACAGCAGTGTGAATAGTAGGGCTTGGAAGGTGGGTGCACCACAGTTATTTTGCTATGGGGATGCATCCACACCTACTTTGATGCAGGTAAACTTATCCCATATCTCAGGTAACCCATTACCAAAGTGTGTTTAATAACACATGTTAAAACACCAGACGATTCACAACAAAAAGTTTTGTTTGTATATACTTTAATGCAAAATAACTCATGTTAACTCACAACAAATTTCAAGAATGTCTAGATTTGAGAGGCTTATCTCTGGAAATGATCATCACTGGAAATGAGACTTCCACGTTTTCAAAGGAACTTCTGAACCGTTCCTGCAAAATTTGCAAGTGCAACTGATTTGCACACACGAGGTGCTAATTTTCATGTACAAATGTGGGTTCTTGCATGCACAAATTAGCGTTTGTAAATTTTGTGTGTGTGACATATACTAATTAATTTTACATGAACAATTAAGGAAGATCTATAAAAACAAGAAAAGATGACTCATCTATACAAGTGGGAGAGGAAGAGAGAGAGATCGAGGGAAGCCAGAAAATTACAACTGATCATAGATGTTTGATAGTGGACAGACCACAGGCCTCAGACTAACATCATTTTTCTCAAGAAAGCTTATACCAAGAAGTAGATTGCAGCACAGTGTGAAGAAACTGACAAATAGTCAAACAGAAGAAGCTTAGTGATAAATTTGTCAAACATAGAATTTAAGCTTGACAAGATAAAAGTACTAAAGTCTCTTGTAAAAAAAAAAATATCAGACGGGATTAATTCAAAAATAATTCTGAGTTTACTTACAAACATGACAACAAGCAGGTACTGACTGCATACTGACATCAACTCTCCAAATGCTTGTCAGATTAAAATATGGACTGTTTAGAATGTATCCCTCTACTGAATTACTAACTCAAATATTCCAAATACAGATAGTATGATTCTGATTCTTCTCTCATTTACACCTGTATAAATCAGGAACAACGCCACTGAAGTTAAATGGTATAAAACCAGCATAAGTGAGACGAGAATCAGGCCCACTGACAATAATACTACATTCATCAAATTATGTTAACCCCAAACATTACAACTCTGCAAACAAATCTCAGATAAAGGATCATATTCTTTATTAAAAAGTAAAACTTAACCCTAAGGTTCCCAATCAGTTTGCCATTTATCCAGTTGCAAAACAAGTCCTCCTCACCCAGGATACAGGCCATTGGTTAACAATTAACCAAGTTTCTTTCAACTAATTAACAATTCCCAATAACATTTAATTTGTCTGAATCAGTGTGTATTTTGAGGCATTTGAAATGCAAATCACTTCTCAAAACCCTGCAAACCTGGAGACTGTTCAGATTACCTGCAAAGAAAGTGAGGATTTTCCTTTACAAGCTTTTCAGGACCAGATTTTCAAACAGGCCAGTTTGAATACATGTGCAGCGTATGCCTCTTTTAAATCAGCAAAAACCATTACTGAATGCACAAATCAAAAAGAAAACGTATGTTATGATGAACTTCATAAAGCTCCAGTAACAAGCTGCAACATAAATAAATAAATTACAGGTTGCATTCTTATGCCATTGCCTTATGTTCAATGCTTATCTACCATTTGGGGGTAGCAGAACTGTAAACTCTGA
Source organism: Emydura macquarii macquarii (assembly GCF_026122565.2). Lineage (NCBI taxonomy): Eukaryota > Metazoa > Chordata > Testudines > Chelidae > Emydura > Emydura macquarii. Next base: position 77,753,883 of record NW_027131390.1, read on the forward strand.
ATCTTGTTTAGCATTATTTTGTCATACTAACTGGCTTAGCATACGGGCTTTAAACTCTAGTGACACCCAATAAAAACAGTGTTCTTACCAAGCACTGCAGTGGTGGTATGACAACCTACTTTAATTAACTTAATGAACTCTACTTCTAATTAGTTAAGGAAAACCCTTACTGTTATTTTAATTGTCCTTAATGCAAAAACCCACTTCAATTCACATTGTACTAAATGTCTTCCATTTTATATGGGAAGAAAATTAATGGAACACACAGATTTCTTTCAGTGACATAGTAAGGGCTCAGAAAACACCCTTTTGCTGTGGGTTCTGCAGAGTATTTAATTAATCCTTGCTATATTATCTGATACACAGCCTGATCCTGAAGTCTTTACATGGTCAAAACTAAACCCTATACAGTTAGTTCAATGGGAGTTTTGGCTGCATTTAGACTGCACAACCAGATAGTATATGATGCTACATTTATTCTGTTCATAATTGGCCAAATCTCAGAGTCCTTACTCATTCCTTAGTCTATCAAAAACTCCCATTGACGTCAATGATGGATGAGAAGAAGATATCTTGATTTTTTTTTAAAAAATCAGTTGCCTTTTTTATAATTGACCAGAGGTGTGGGTGACACTGTTGCAGACCCAAGCAGAAGATGGTATTCATCTTGAGCGCCTCTGCTTCTGTCTTTGTGATAGATCCCAGAAGGTAGTTTTGGGCACTTCCTTTGGGCAGTTTCTCAGCTTGCTACCCTTCCTGTTAATATGTATATGAGGTCACTAGTGGGTTAAAGAGAGAAGAGAAAAGTTGGCAATATCCAACGTTTGTAACACAGGTTTGCAAATTAAGGTGTTAGGTCTGAGAGTGCTTCTAAGGTTACAACTATAGCTAAGAGCACTTTTTTCTAACTGTGCCTGGTGAAAAGCATGTGACCTTTTCCTTTAGATACAGATCTTGATACCATTAGCAAGCCTTTGTTGTCTCAAGACTATAATATACTGTTGTCGTGAGCTTTACATGGGGCTACATCTTGAGGCCATCTGGAAACTGTAGCTAGTGTACAATGTAGCTGCCCACTTACTGAGCAGAGTTTCATGTCAAGGACACATAAGACCAGTGCTTTGTGGTCTGCGCTGGATGTTCTAATTTCCGTTGGAGCTTAGACTGCAGTTTTATTCTGAAATGTGACAATATAAAAATGACACTTTCTTCAACAAATATGTTCCCTGGGGGATTTAAAATCCTATCTTCTGACTTTAATGACAAAAATAACTTGTCAGGCCCACAGAGCCAACCCATCTATGAGAGCATGAGCTGTATTCTATTTCTATGTATGCGTCATGAACATAACTGTTTACTGAGTTTGTCTGTTACATATGTGAAAGAAATGAGATTGCATAAAAATAATGAAGGGTGGAATTTGACCTGCAGAACTATTATTAGAAGTAATGATGGTCAAGAAAGAAAAAAATCTTGATTCTCAACTCAGGCTAAATTTGCAAGACTAGCAGTAAAAGAAAGAAATAGCTTTTATTTGTTAAACAAAACAAAACAAACAAACAACAAATGGAGCAAACTTGATTTGGAATCACTGAGACACAGTGAATATGGAGTTCCACTATACTGTGTTTACAAAGTCTTTTTTCAGAATCGACCTCACTTTAAGGGATTGGCTTTAATTTATAAAGCTCTAAATGGATTGAATCCTGATTATCTAAGAGACTGCCTCTCTCTCTCTCTCTCTCTCAAAGATGCCACAGCAGTTGCAATCAGCAGAGGGATTTGAGTAACCATCCCAGTAGTTTAAAGAGTAAGCAGTTAATGGCAGGGTATTTCCTGTAAGAAGTCCCTAATGTCCGGAAATCACTCTTCTCTTTGGTCTGCCAGAGTCTAAATTTGTTAACCTTCTGGGCACACTTGGAGTCTCACCATTGTTTTGGGGATTTTGGGAAGGGAGTGGGCTTAATGCTAGAGAGTTGTGATAAATACTATAATTTTAATAGTGATGGTTGGCATGTATTTTTATCCTTTTAGATGGGTGGCCTATTACGTTATATATGTAAGGTGAAATTCTGAATCCATTCAAGTCAATAAAAGTTTTGCCACAGACTTGAATGGAGTCAGAATTTCATCTCTTATATCTAGTGTGAATTCTGTTTTCATGTTGTATGATCTAAATTTGTAAATGCACCTGGAAGTAGGATTGAAAAATTGAATCGAAAGAAAGAAATAGGGCTACACAGTGAGGATTTAATTCCTGAAAGATGTCATTAAAAAAAATCAATCCTTTCTTCTTAACTATAACATGAGAACAAAACTATATGAAACCAAATAAATGGATTCTTTTGAGTCACTAAAACTAAAATAGTCAATTATTTTTGTTAACAGAAAAAAGTTTCAGCTTTATTGAAATAATGGCTGGGTAATAAATTCCTAAAGTATAGGCATACAGTGTCATAAGACCCTTAATGATATAATTTAAATGTTCAATTCTGTCTAAGACCAAGTGAAAAAATTGATTTTTAGCAAGTGGTGTCTCATCTTTTATACCATCCTATGATGTCATTTTACTTAATATTCAGTATTACAACTTAACTTGGCTCAAATTGGATTAACAACCTAACCATTATAAATGTTAGGGTGCCTCTTACAGCATTCTAGGGTGCAGATTTATGAGCTGTCTTGGGGAAAATGTAATGAGTAGCCTTTTAATAGCATATTTCTCAGAATAGTAATCTTCCGTCAGCTACAGATACCAGCCAGCCTCCAAATGCAGCTTTGGAATCTGCTCTGTCTCAGTAACTATAATGGTTAATTGACATGCACATAGGCTCAAGTTCAAACAAGTATCAGATTTTGTTCCTTTTGTTCTTTATTCATGATGCTTCATTTCATCATGATTTTCTTATATATAGCTCTTCTCTTAAGAGAAATTGATCAAAATTGATCTCACCATTGGAGATTTAATTGAGGGGGATATATAGAACCAGCCAAATAAACTTATTTGGTCACTTATTTGTTCTTTTGTTTTTTCAGTACTACTGACAATGCTTTTGGTAGAATTCTTCTTTTGTTCCTGTGGCTGGTTCTAGTTGTTTTTAAAAAATCACATTCAACTGCAGTATTAGTATTCTACAATAATAATACAAAGCACTCGAACAATACTATTCATCCATAGTGTAACAGGTCAAGACAACTGCAACTCTATTCCCTATTTATGATCCAGCAAGGGCACCTGTTCTTTCCAGCTCCCAGCCATCACTTCTTTGGACAGAGACAAATGTCTCTCTACCTCCTGCCCAGAGTTCTTCCAGGCTGCACAGCTACCTGTTTACACTGTGAATTGCCTACCAAAGTCAGACTGCTTGAGCAGGCCTAGTTTTTCTCCTCAATGATGGTGGACAGTGTCATTGCTTCAGTTAAGTTATCATACAGCTCTTCCTTAGCAAGCACATTTATTCTTAAGGTGAAAGCATTACAGAAAAAACATATTAAAACAATAAAAGAAATCTACACACAAGCTAATAAGCTTACCAAAGATCACCCTTAACTCTACTAAAGGCTCTGGCTGGTGAGCATTCCTTCAACAGGTTTTTCTATGGTTACCAGTTGAGAACTTCTTTGACTCAGAACAATCATCCCCATGAATCTGAGAGTCACTCCTTTATCCAGTTTGTGTCTTTGAAGAGACAGTGACTAGGTAATCAGCCAGACAATGGGTCTCTCTTCAAGGCCCAGATTCCAAAGGATGGATCCAGACATGGGTAATTTGCATTCCTCTCCTCCCAAATATTTTCTAGGAATCCCACTTAACTTTCTTTTTTGGCACATTTTCTCAAAGAGTGTTTTGAAGCTCATATCTCTTCCCAGGGTTTATATTAGCCACGTTGTCTCCTTAAAGAAGTTACATACCATTCTACAATATATAAAACATTTCATTCTTTGTACAATCAATTCCTAAAAAAGTTAAACTTAATTCAGTAAGGTTTATTACAGGAAATTGCCATATCTGTCAAGCAAACATCAAGTATTTTACTAGGGTGGATATGGATTCCTATTCCTAGTTTACTGAAGTGGAAACTGAGTAAGAGAGATTAAGGGACTTGCCCAAGATCACACAGTAAATCAATGGCAAATCTCCTAATTCACTGAACCGCATTGCAGCCTGTATTTAGGACATGAGATTGACAATTACGATGTTATGGCATTAGTTAATTGACAGAACAGAGGAAAGTGGTATGGCCACACTACAGTATGCAAATACCTCTAGTGTGGATTAACAAGAAAAGTCTGAGAGACAAAACTGTGTTGTCATAACCTCCACCTACTTAATAACTCTTAAAGTTCCCTTCATTATTGTGGAGGTTGAAGCTAATTTTATTTCTGCTGACATTTAAGGTGCTTTGTTCTTCATTCACCCACATGCATTATAATGTAGTTGTTCAGGGTGACACTGGCGTAAATACTTCAGTACTTCTGAAGAGATGGCATCTGTACGTGGAGATGGCCCCCAGTTGGCTGATTATCAAAAGGAATGTATATTGTGCAAAAAGATTGTCCAATTTTATACCAGCTTTGGTCTGTGTAAGCTCTAGCCCAGGGCTTTAGTGGCAGAAAATCTACGGGAGTAGGTTGTCCTAACCAAGACCCTGGATTTGACTCTCCTCATGAACACATTTTTGCAACATTTCAGATCCAAATCCAGATCCAAACTTCCCAGCTCTGGTTTATCTTTATCATGAACCTGAATCAAAATCTGAGTATGAACTACCCTGAATTTGGGAAAAGCTTAAATACAAATCTTGATCTCAATCCAAACATATCATCTCAAATCCAGCTCCATTTTAAATTATAAAGATGTATTTTATGCTAATGACAATAAGGGATGAATAGCAGCAGTGTAATCTCCCTCCCCAAACTATAACTATGACCTGCAGGTCACAACAACATTGCTGTTCTAGTACTGGACCTCTCTCTCTCTCTCTAGCAAATATTGGGCCAAATTTTGTAGTAGTGTCTGGATAACACATGAAAATCTGGTGATGAAGTTGAGACCATCAAAGTAATTTTTACATGTTTTCTGAACCAGGATTTGCCCTGACCTCTCTTGAACTGATGCATTAACATGCTTTATCAAATGGGAAAAGAACCTTTGGATCAGGAGTTAGATGATAGTCATCCCGTTGTCCCGTTATTATTGCATTTAGAACAAACAGCTAAATTTGGTTCCTGGGTATCATGTGGAATTGGTTTCTTCTGCACTGAATACAGATTACACTAAACTGTGGCTAAAGAGGTATTATTGTGGGGAGTGAAGGGATGGAATGTTTTGTTTTTCTTAATTTTTAATTTTTTAAAATTTCTTTATTGTTAGGGTCAACGTGACTAGCAAGCTGAAGGTGTGGGCAGTTTACACATAGAGATAAGTGCAAAAGGGCTTTATTATTAATATTATTTGTTATAATTTTTAACAAACACAATGCTAACTCCAAATTACCAAAATGTACAATATAGTTATTGCCTCTTCAAAAATGACTAATGGTGTCTGTATTTTTAATAGAGTATTGTATTTTGTGGCTCTGTCATTATTGAAAATTATGGTAACAGTGCAATCTCAGGCATATGAGCTATTAGCATTTTAATGACTTTTGCAAAACATTAATAAATCAAAATTATATAACATATATTCCCAAAAACTGTGACACCATTCTGTCATATTTTATCCTAAAATCATTAAACACATTTAGGGTAATCATCTGAAAAAGAAAAGATGGAAAGCTTTTTTTTTTTTTTTTAGTTGATAAGCACATCTAATTCTTTTATTATGTGTAGCTTTGATTATACAATTATGATTTTCCTTTGTCACTTTGATGATAAAGTGCATTGTTCTAAAAATGTCTGTACTTCTTGTGTGAAGAAATTAATGCACTGTTTTATCTATTGTAACAGCACTATCTTTGGAGGGGGGACGGGGACAGATAGTTATGTGTGTTGAGGTCTTGTTTGCAATAATGCCGATAACTTCCTATTGTACACAACTACTATACAAATAAAATCCCAACTTGAAAAATTCAAGGGATGTCAACTAAATTCACGTTTTAGTGCATCCTTTACTGTTTTCTTAAAAACAGAACCATATACTGTATCATCAGTTTTGTTTTACTGTTAAAACACAAACACACACATTCTTTATCTCACGTGTTCTGTACAAGGTACAAAAGCAAGAAATGAGATCAAAGTGTTAGGCTAACCTTCAAAGTTGTTGTTCTGACCATTTTCAGATGACATCTTGTCAAAAAATGTTTTCCCGGCTTTCACGTCTGAATCTTTCACAGAAATGATGGAATGGCTCCCAGGCTGATTCTTAAATGTTGGTGAATGCAAACTTCTCTCCATTTCTACTTCCTGTTAGAAGACATTAAGGGGACGCGTGTTAAAAGCTATCAGTAGGAAACAGATGTGGTTTTCTGGGGGAGGGGAGTGTGAGGAGGCGGGGGAGCAAGGGGATTCCATTACATGAGTGATGTTTTCCAATATGCTACAGGGTAAAACTCTTATAACTTTGCAGAGGGTTACAAATGCATATCTGCTGCTTAGTTTACATTTGAACAAAGAGTAATGCCTGGCAATAGCTTGCAGTTCTCACTTGCCATTTCTTTCATGGTTCCCTCCCCACCCGCCCCCCCTAAGAAAGAGAAACTATGGTTGTAAGTGTCACAATAAAAGACACCCACTGCTCACGAAAGAGGTATATTTGTTCAAAGAAAGGTTGACAACAGGAATTTCATTAACTGCTATATTACATATATAAACATTAAAAGATGGGTCAGAGAACAGATGTACACACTATCAACAATTTGATTTTTAATGTAATGTTAACCCAGTATATTTCAATTGAATGATATTAATCACAGTGGACCACAGTTCCATCCTTGCAGTTAATACAGTTATCACCACACAAAAAATGTCTACAGTATTTTAAAACAAAATGAGTAAACAGTTTCTAAACATAACTGGTGTCACTAAATTGGGTGATTTGGTGTGCTGTTTGTTCCCCATGTGATGTGCCAATTAGTGCAAAGCTGTACACCATCTTGGGGGACACATTGGATCTAAAGCCCTGGACAAAGCCTTTAAATTAAGTGAGCCGAGACAGCTCCAGCAGTAAAAATTTACTTTATATTTCAAGGGTTAGGCTCATAGGTCCCTGTGCGCTGAGAGCATTTTCCTAATTTGTGTATAAAGAGGATACATTTTCTAAACAACTATAAAGCAGAGACATGACAAACAAGTCACTTGTGACATTAACTGTGTTTCAAATATACTGCAACTAGAGCTGTGTGAAAATGGAATATAACATCTCATAGCTTTTCAAACACACTTATTACAGTATATAACTTTCCCATATTGTATTTTCTCATATATTTCAACTTAAAAGACAAAGCTCTTTAGATAAATGGCTGCTTGGTAAATTTTGTGAAGAGAATGTAAATAAGAGGAAGAATGACTTGACACCTTTTTCAGTGTTGTGAAATATTTGAATACACTTAATCACAGCATTTAAAGAAATAAAATTTGTTTCTGGTACCTTCCACGTTTTGTAGTGTTACTCTTGTAAACACTATTACATAATATAAACTAAATGACAATTTACAGGGTGAAACATATACACATATAAAACCTTGTATATTGCAAAGTACTGTTTGAAAGATGTGGCGCCTGATTTTCAGACACAGCCTCTATTTTTGTATTCTATGAACAGCAGGTACAAAATTATGGACACAGATGTCAATAGAAACAAAACTGCTCCTCTGAAAATTCAGGCCTGGGTGAGACCTATCTTAGACCCAATCCATTCAGATCTAATAATGTGGAAATGGGGTGGGAGGGAGAAGGAGGGTGATCAGATGTCCCGACTTTATAGGGACATCCTAATATTCTGGGGTTTGTCTCACATAGGCACCTATTACCCCCGTCCCGATGTTTCACACTTCCTGTCTGGTTCCCTGGGTGAAGGAGGGAGGAGGAAGACACCTCACAACAATCATATGGATATTTGCATCTATAAGGGTCATGGCTAAACTAATCTGATAGGTGAGTGGGTAGCAACGGAACTCTACTAACCAAGTTCATGTAAGAATTTTGAGCTTGCCCATACAATTATTTTCTCAGAAAAAGCCAAGTTCTTAAAGAATCAATCCTTCCACCGGTGGTATTTGGGTCCTTAGCAAACTCCTATTGGTAGCTTTGGAATTCCTAGTGGTTTTGTCAAGTCAGGTTGGTCTACCAGTTTACCACTACCACCTTGCTGTCCCTTGTTGTTTTAGGGCCTGATTCTCAGGTATGCCAAGACTGCTTCACAACTCTTCAGCAATGTAAAGAAGCCATAAAATGGGTGTAAATTACATTTACACACACCTAAAGGGCCCTTTACATTGCCAGAGTGAGGTACTGTGGGGTTAGTGTAAATGTGCATCAGGCCCTTAGACTCTTAATATTTTCATTTGATTCATCTTTGAACCTAAGAGTACTGGATTTGATTGATCTGAAAACCTTCAATGTAATCATTCATGAGATGAAGGTATTTACTGCTGCTGTACATTTGCACAGTTGATTTTCCTTATTTGGAAAGAAAATACTGTACATCTTTCAAGCACAGAATAAGACCTTCTAATTTGCTAAAGACATTTTCATTTTCTTCAACACGACCCTGAAGTATTTCACTGTTATCTTTATTAGTAGCAGATTAAATCCACTTCTAAAAGAACTGTAATGAAAAGAAGGCTTATATTAAAATATTTTTACTAGTTTGACTTGACCCTGCTACTAGCAATGGAGAATCCCTAATGGTTAAACCTTTTAAAACTAATCTGTACAAGCATATTTTAAACTGATGTGTTAATGCGCTTAAGATGTTGCCTTGCAAAAGTGTGGGTTTTTTTGTACTCCAGACAAGGAATGGAGGGGCTGCAAATGTGCAGGATTTTCTGTTTCCCTTCAGAAGGTATAAAGTATTTAACTATGAATGAAAACGTCAGTAAAATCTGAAGATAAAAACAGAATCCTTGAGGAACCAATCTTCCTAGGAAAACACAGACATGATAGCTTGCTGTTTGGATCAAGGGGAGCATATAGTCTTTAGACTAGTACTTCATCTGACAAAAGCCAAGGAAAGTAAGTGTGTAATTGCTCACTAGGAATAATCCAAAGGAGTAAAATAGCAGCTCAGAGTGGAGGGGTAAAGGTCAAACTACTTCTTTATCAGCCTAAAATCCATCCTTAATTCTGCACCCTCAAACCATCTATCAGGCATAAAAGCAAGGATATTTCTGAAGAAAGGCCAACTTTTAGTCAAAATGCATAAAGGGCTCTTTATGATATCAAAAGTGAAATACAGTCTAGGTCATTTAATCCATCTGGTCGCCAAAATAGAACAGCTTCCTAGAATACGTTTTCAGTATTTTCTCCACTCTAATTTTAAAAGTCCCAAATAATAAGATACTATCATTTTCTGAGGGAGATTTCTACAACTGATCATTGCCGGCTCAATCTTATTAAACAGAATTTTGAATTACAACAAAAAACAAACATAAGTTTATATATATATATTCTGACAGGGCCAAACCTGATGGCTACAGGAGAGTAGTGGAGGGAATCTATATTAGCCCCAGAATTAACAAATCCCTGTTCCCTGGGTGATCCAGCTGGGGCTATTCCGGGGCAATTAGGCCAATTAGGCCAGCTGAGGCCAATCAAGGAGCTTGCCCCAGCAGTTAAAAGCCTCCCTGTCAGGCAGATAGGGGCAGCTGGAAGGGAGTTAGGAGAAGCGGAGCGGCTTGGCTATAGGACTTGGAGCAACCACTGCCACTTACTATAACCCCAAAAGGTACTAGAGACAAGAGGGGGTACCTGTCCGGCTACGGCCAGGGACCCAAGGGATAGGCCTGAGGGAGAACCCCTCCTCACCCACTTCTAGGAAGTGGACTGCAAGCAGTGGGGCCAAGGACAGGCGACCCAGGGAAGGGAGTAAGTCACAGACTGGGCAGTTTGTAGACTACTCCACACAGGGTCCCTGGGTCGGGGCCCAGGGCAGAACCGGGGCCCCCCCGCTCCCACCCAGGCGTATCATAGCCGAAGAGGGCACAGTACCCACAAAAGGGCTGAACAAGCTGCCCTCGCCTGTGTGTGTGTGTGTGTGTGTGTGTGTGTGTGTGTGTGTGTGTGTGTGTGTGTGTGTGTGTGTGTGTGTGGATTTACCAGAACCGTGCTGTAACTTTATTTAATTCTTATGATAAAGTTGGCTGACATCTTGAAGGGAAAATTCCACAGGAACTGTGCTAATTTGCACCACATTATTATATGTGAAAGCCTTTCCAGAATTTAAATGCCCTGTGGTCTTGTGCAATAGAACTGCAAATTATTATAGAAAATACCTCTCTGTCTCTAAAGCAATGAAATTAGTGAAATGCTGAGATTTAGTTATGTTAAATAAAAATGCAGCTAATCTCTATATACTGTTTTATTTTGCTAATTAAACCCAGAAGCAGTAAATGATTAAAAAAGTAAGAATAATATATAGTCAAATAAAAGACATGAAATAACATTAAGATTCTAATCTAAATCAACAAAAGCAATGACATTCTGAATAAAGGTAATTTCTAAAATGGTCATTGTACTTCATAGACTTTTTACAGTGGTCCTCAAGGCCCTGATCCAACAAAGCAATTAATCTTACCAGAAATGCTGGATAGGGGCCCATTGGTATTTGTGTTGTGTGATCAAAGCCCATGTTGACTTTTCTCTTATGGCCTTAATTTTATGTGCATACGCTACCTGATTTTGTTCCCAAATGACTTTTTGTGTGATAGGCTTATGAAATCTAAACAATACAGTAAACATTTTCAATCCTTGGATGAAGTTCAATACATTACTATAGGAATCTATTCATTTACTTTTGATTTTTACCTCCTTCTGCTAGCTCCTAGCAGAAACTAAACACAATCAATAACAAAGAAATTAAACAAGAAAGAAAATCGCACAAAGAAAAGAGAGAATGGAAAAGAAATTGTATACCATATTCAGATACTATTTTTCTAATTATATGACTTGTAACTCAGTTTTAGTTACAGTGTGTCATCCAAATGGAAAACATAGGGGCATGTTTAAGCATTCCAGAAAATAAAGAAAATCTCCCAATTTCTCTTTGCTCCAAGGAGCTTAGTAAGGAACAGAACAAGGAGTCTTTTTTTTGTTTTCTTTTTTCTTTTTTTGTACACTACAGGTACTTCATAAATTTACAGCACCACTGTCTATAAGTATCTCAGAGTCATAGAATCATAGGATTGGAAGGGACCTTAGAAGGTCATCTAGTCCCCCTGCTCAAAGCAGGACCAACCCCAACTAAATCATCCCAACCAGGGTTTTGTCAAGCTGGGACTTTAAAACCTCTAAGGATGGAAATTCCACCACCTCCCTAGGTAACCCATTCCAGTGATTCACTACCCTTGTAGAGAAAGCATTTTTCTTAATACCTAACCTAGACCTCCCCCACTGCAACTTGACCATTGCTCCTAATCTGCCACCACTGAGAACAGCCTACCTCCATCCTCTCTGGAACCCCCCCTTCAGGTAGTTGAAGGCTGATATCAAATCCCTTCTCAATCCCCCCCCCCCCCCCATTCTCTTCTTCAGACTAAATAAGCCCTGTTCACTCACCCTCTCCTCGTATGTCATGTGCCCCAGCCCCCTAATCATTTTCGTTGCCCTCCACTAGACTCCCCAATTTGTCCACATCCTTTCTGTAGTGGGGTGCCAAAACTGGACACAGTACTCCACATGCAGCCTCACCAATGCCGAATAGAGGGGAATAATCACTTCCCTCGATCTGCTGGCAATGCTCCTACTAATGCAGCCCAATATGCAGTTAACAATGGCATACATGTTGATCCATATCCAGCTTCTTGTCCACTGTAACCCACGGGTCCTTTTCTGCAGAACTGCTGCTTAGGCAGTGGGTGCCCAGTCTATAGCAGTGCATGGGATTCTTCCATCCTAAGTGCAGGACTCTGCACTTGTCCTTGTTGAACCTCATTAGATTTATTTTGACCCAACCCTCCAATTTGTCTAGGTCAATGTGTATCCTATACCTTCCCTCTAGGGTATCTACCACTCTCCAGAGCTTAGTGTCATCTGCAAACTTGCTGAGGGTGCAGTCCAGCATATCTTCCACTAATGAAGATGAATAAAACCGGTCCCACCCTTGGGGCACGCTGCTTGCTACTAGCTACCAACTTGACATTGAGCAATTGATCACTACAGTTCAGCTCGATGATCTAGCCACCTTTCTATCCATTTTATAGTTCATTCATCCAACCCATACTTCTTTAATTTGCTGGCAAGAATGCTGTGGGAGATTGTATCAAAAGCTTTGCTCAAGATATCACATCCACCGCTTTCCCCACATCCACAGAGCCAGTCATCTCATCATAGAAGGCAATCAGGTTGTCAGGAATGATTTGCCCTTGGTGAATCCACGCAGACTATTCCTGATCACTTTCCTCTCCTCCAAGTGCTTCAAAATGGATTCCTTGAGGACCTGCTCCATGATTTTTCTGGGGAATGAGGTGAGCCTGAGGGTCTGTAGCTCCCCAGAGCCTCATCTTATCCTTTTTTTTTTTTTTTTTTTTTTTTTTTTTTTTTTTGAAGATGGGCACTACATTTGCCTTTTTCCAATCACCCAGGACTCATGGGTGGAATTTGGTGGTGGGGGGGGGGGGGGGCGCCAATACCCCCCCCCCCCCCCAACTTATTTTTTTCAACCCCTCTCCGTGCAGCCCAGTGCTGCTGCTCCTTCCCCCCTGGGCATCCCCTACCTCTCCAGCAGTTGCGTACCAAGGGAGTGGGTGGGAGGGGACCATGCCCCCACACACCAACCTGGGAGGAGGCACCGGCTGGGCTGTCGGAGGGGCTGACCCTACTGACATTCCCGGCGGCCGCACCACTCGGCCTGCCGCTCCCTCATTGAGCCCAACATGGAGGCAGGAGGCGGAGGCTACCAGGAATGTCAGTGGAAAGGCGGCTCCTCCTCCAAGGCCCAGCTGGCATTCCCCCCCCAGGCTGGTGCCCGGAGCCTGGTCCCCTCAGTATGCCAGTGCTCCCCCGGCTGGCAGAGCCCCCTGCCCAGCCCCAAGTGCCCGCTCCCCAGCCCCTTCCTTACCATAGCAGAGGGGGCCACCATGCCCCTGGGGGCTGGCCTGGGAGGAGGCGCTGGCCAGGCCCTCCCCGCTGACATCCCCAGTGGCCACGCTGACCTGGCCCCTCCACCTCCTGCCCCTGTGTTGGGCTCAAGGAGGGAGCCATGGGCCAATCGGCACGGCCGCCAGGAATGTCAGCAGGGGGCGGTTCCTCCGAGGAGGGCCTGGCCAGCGCCTCCTCCCAAGCTGTGTCCGGGGACATGGCTCCCTCGGTACTCCACCCCTGCTGTCCCCATGGAGGGGGGAGTGGGGGAGAGCAGGAAACGGGCCTGCAGATTCCCTCTCCCCATGGGGTGCTGCCGCCAACAGGGGGCGTGAATACATGTAATGGTCATGCTTCGCCCATGCGATGCCCTAACCTCCCTACCCCTTGCCCCCCTCCCCTCCCAATTAAGTAATCAAACTCCGCCTATGCAAGGACCTCCCCTGATCACCACAAGTTTTCAAAGTAAATGGTAAATAGCTCTGCAATCATATCAGCCAACTCCCTCAGCACCCTCAGATGCACTGCATCCAGCCCGTGAACTTGTGCATGTCCAGCTTTTCTAAATAGTCCTGAACCTGTTCTTTCATCACTGAGGGCCACTCACCTCCTCCCTGTACTGTGCTTCACATGGAGTAGTCAAGGCACTAACTTTGTCTGTAAAGACAGCGGCAAAAAAAACCTTGAGTACTTCAGCTTTTTCTACATCATCTTTTCTAGGTTGCCTCCCCCATTCAATTTGGGCCCCACACTTTCCCTGACCTTCTTCTTGTTGCTAACATCCTCTTCTTGTTAGAGTAGAGTAGAAACTCTTCTTGTTACCCTTCACATCACTTGCAAGCTGCAACTCCAATTGTGTTTTGGCCTTTCTGATTTCACCCCTGCATGCTGGAGCAATATTTTTTATACTCCTCCCTAGTTATCTGTCCAAGCTTCCACTTCTTGTAAGCTTCCTTTTTGTGTTTAAGCTCATCGAAGATTTCTCCGTTAAGCTAAGTTAGTCGCTTGCCATATTTGCTATTCTTTCTGCACATCAAGATGGTTTGTTCCTGCGCCCTCAATAAGGTTTCTTTAAAATACAGCCAACTCTCCTGGAGTTCTTTCCCCTCATTATTAACCTTCCAGGGGATCATACCCATCAGCTCCCTGAGGGAGTCAGTCTGCTTTTCTGAAGTCCAGGGCCCGTATTCTGCTGTTCTCTTTTTTTCCTTTTGTCAGGATCCTGAACTCGACCATCTCATGATCACTGCTGCCCAGGTTACCACCCACTTCTACTTCCCCTATCAATTCTTCCCTGTTTGTGAGCAGCAGATCAAGAGGAGTACATGTGGACAGCAGTAATCTTAGATGGCCAAACCCTGCGGTTTCTACTGCAAATTATCACAAGCCCATTTCCTGATAATATAAAACAAAACCTGCTTGTTGGGTGGGTTTCGTTTTTTTGTTGTTTTTTTGTTGCAAATTTGCTATTTGAAACTCCCAATTAAGACAAACTCCTTTTAAAATCAGATGAAATATTAGATGGTTAAATTGGTTTAAGATACAGTAGTTGAACTTTCATATGTATTTCATTCATTATATTATTTTCTGTTTTCTCTTGCTCAAATATAGGACTTCTTTTTACTATCTTTACTTAGTAATACCTTAATGTATAAGCAGTCCTATTCAAATCAATTGCACTCCATAGATCAGGATCCTTACTGTGAGTAAGGAATGGCAGAATGTGGCTCATAGTGATTATCCTTAATTGGAAAGTATCATCTGGGGAAGGTTTGTTTTGTTTGTTGGTTGGTTAGGAAAAAGGAACATGTTTTACAATGCAACTCAACATGATTTGCCTTCAATTTTAGAAGTCGTTTTCACAGTATTATGTATTATTCATCCTGAATTTTGACAACTACTTGTGGGCAAAAATTTAAATTAGTATTCTATTATTAACAGTGTGATTAATCGTGACTATTTTTTAATCTAGTTAATTTGTTTTGCGTTAATTGCATGAATTTACTGTGATAAATTGATAACGCTAGTAGTTACCAATAACATCTAAGCAATGACAGCATTTATTGTTATTTCTTACTCTTGCTTGTACTTGAAAGCTGGGATCCCATATAAACTATGGAAGATTTTGATTTGCATTTGCCTTAACACTCATTAACTTATAAAGTAGCTCTTTTCTAAGACTTTGTTCCAATTTACATCTGTGTGCTAGAAATTACTTTTGCCATATAAATTTTGTGTAAATGGCTAGTTTGGTTTAATAGGGAGTTAGACATCAAGTTTCAAAGATATATTGTCTTTTAGCCTGTTTTTGAGATTGTTTTTTTTTGTTTTTTGTTTTTTTTAAGATTCTGGAGATATCTGCTCTATTTCAGTGAGATTTGTTCCCAAAATCTATTATAGATAGTCCTTTAAGAGCAGAAAATGCCAGTTGACATTATCATCTAATTTACTTCGTTGTTCCTAAAAGTTCAGAAAAGCACCTCTGTCAAATAAGTCTGAAAATCTGAGGTTTCTACCTAGAATCCATTTATCCTATTGTAACATTTCCTTGTTTATCTTTATTGTTGAGTTTCCCATGTGTAAGCTTCTTTGAATCTCAGACTTTGCTTTGCAGTGAGCTTCAGTCCTTATTTTTCACGACTGCAATATTCTTGGATTCAGTGCTTTTGGCTTTTAAAGACTTCAATAACTAGTCCCCTGTATTAATAGCCTTAGTGCTATTCTTTTCCTGTTTTATACCATGACAGTAATTTGTTATCCTAGCTCCACAGATTATTTAGTTATGGCAGATTGAATGCAATTTAGTACAATTTCAAATTAAATAGTTGGAGACCTGTGTTACTGTTGCAAATTGTTTTGTTAATTTTAGTCCCGTGATCTGTATACATATATGTAGGGAGCAAGGATGTTGCTGAATAAATGCAGATATATTTTCTCCATTGTTGCACAATTTTGGGGATCATCAATGGATTTGTTTGTGAAATATAATTAAATTGTGGTGCAGCAGCCACTTTATATTATTTCTCTCTCAGATGTTCAAACAGACTTGTCCTCATCTTCATATGATTTGATATTTTTGTCATTACATTGCACAATTATCCACTGCCATATTCGTACTACTCCCAACAGGCAAATCAAGCTCCCACCTCTTCCTTAATGGAGGGACACTATTCAGTGAAATTGGTGTGATTCCAGTGTACAGTGAGGACCGGATTTGGGCAGAGGAAGTGCACACTCAATGCAGTATAGAGCCTTGCTCTACAGAAGCCTCTTACGTAGCAGTGTGCCAATTATCTGACAATGCCCAGCTTCTCTTACTCCCCCTACCTTCCACTGAGAGGCCACATAAGGGCACTCTCTAGGCTACTTAAGTCCAATGTCTCCAATTGCCTCTGTGGAACAGCTGCAGTGCAGAGCTGCTTCTCAGTTGGGGGAAGGAGAGGATTCCTCTCCCTGCCCCACTATACATTTCTCTAGAAGCTAGCTGTAGTGCTGGAGCCTGGATTTGACCCTCAGAGAGTACATTATTTACTGTTGCGTGGAAAGTTACTGAAAGATATTACAGTTGCCATAAACTCTTTTTAATCGGGACAACCTTAACCAGGAGGGCTGCTTTATTGGGATGTCTCCCCAGATAACTCATTAGCCTAATGACAGTGACTAGTAAAGACAGCTGCTTAATTAGGATATAATTAGCATAAATTCCACTTAATAAGAAAGCACTGGGCTAGTGCCAAGTGGTGCTTAATTAAGTGCTAAATAGGTATGTAATTCTTACAAAAGTTGCCAAGTAAAAATTAAAAGTGGAAAAAACAGATAAAATGCAGGGAGTATCCTTTTTTATTCTTTGTTCTTGAGCGCAGTGCTTTATTTCATGTTAAGCTCTTTGTGATTCTGTGTATGTGTCTGTGTAAAATATTAATCTTTTAATGGGGACAGCTGCTTAATTGGAACAATGACGGTCCAGTAGACAGTCAAAATTAAGCAGACTCCGGTCCACTTTTTGGATCATAATTTGTTGAGAGTTAGTTCACTAGCTAACTCTCTATGGTTATGTCTACACTGACAGTGGCAAAGTTGCCACCGTCAGATCGACTTATCTGGATTGACTGAGCGATCAGTGAAGACCCGCTCAGTCGATCCAGAAGTCAACGTTATTAATCCACCCCCGCAAGTGGCATAGCGCTGCGTCGACAGGAACGTGAAGATGGCACACAGAAGAGAAGCATAGCAGTCAATGGGAGTCACGCAAGTTCTTTGCGTACTTTGTGTAATTCCCATTGACTGTCACTGAATCACTGCTGTTAAGTGTAGACCAAGCCTATGACAGAACTCCTAGGTGCAGATGTACTGAGTAGCCATGATATCTGATCTCATACGTAACTGGGACATTGAAAGAAGAGTGATACAAAAAGCTATTTTTACTTTCTGATAACCAGAGTTGGCAGAACTTGGGGTTTGGTTTTTTTTTGGTTTTTTTTTTAATTTTGATGGATAATATCAAATTTTATTTTTAAGCGTTTTTTCAATTTTTACTGATTTAGATTCTCACAGTTGTGGGAAATTGTCTGAGCCACTCCAATAATTATTTAATAACAGTAGATATCAAAACATTAAAGCTACCTAAATGGTGCTCCTGCTCCAGCTCCACTAACACCAGTACTGCAAACTCTTTCATACACGTTAAGGTGAGACTTTAATAAATTCTCAAGCAGCGTTTTTCTTTCTTTGCCTATATGTAAATTTTGGGTTATTATTGATGGAAATATTTTTCATCAGTTAGAGTGTATATACTGAAATCAATGATTACTAACATTTACCAATTAATAATCTAATGTTTCCAAAGCGACTGCTAGCATACTATTCCGTATCCTTTGAACATTTTAAAGAATAAAGCATCTGAATCCCAAATTTCAAAGATAAATATATTTAAAGTCATTATATTCAGAATATGTCAAAGATAAAGATTTCCATTGTATTAGCCTCCTCAGTGACTACTCTTTCATTTATATAGTGGATTTTTGTTGGCTATCTGTGCTTTGCTGCTCTAAAGGTCAGTAAGCCAGAACACAAGATTCTTTAAATAGAAGAGAACTATTTACCAAATTACTATTGTCTTTCCTCCATACACTGAATTATCTTAGATCAGGACAGAAGGGGAAGCCCTGGTGTCACCATATTGATTAGACTATAAGCAATAGTTCTCAATGTACAAAACGTTTAATCTTTTAAATTGCCTTGGAAGATACAGTTGAAAATACTACTGACAAAGTCTACAGACCTACCCTACTGCCCCCAGGATTTACAGCTTAAACTAAAACGACATCTGACCAGAGATGACAGTCAGCGTGATGCTGATAGAGGCCTTACCAACACAAAGAAATATGTAAATAAAAAAAATCCTAGTGAGATATGCCTTACCCAGTTTTTATAGTACCTCAAAATACTAGCCAAAGAGTCATATTTTTTCTACACCTCTAGGAGCTATTCTGGTTGAAATACCACACCCTTTTCTCTGTCTCCCCAACTTCCTATGCATTCTGTTCAATTACATGGTGATTCAGGCCAATGCTCCATATAGCAAGACCATTATTTTGAGTTCCATTGTAGCACTGTGGTGTTGTCTGTGGATATCTGATGTTTTTCTTAGAGCCCCAGCTGCTGGAATCCATTTAGTACCTGAGAATCTTTTTTTTTTTTTGGTAAAGAAATTTGTAGCCTTGTAGCTATGGAGAAAAGGCTGATAATGTGATTCCTAAACATCCCAATACCAGAAGGCAAATAAAAAGAACACTACATTTACTATTTTTAAATCTCATGATTTTCAAGCTAATGTCAACATTTTGTGGGGGCCTGACTCCTGATTTTTTAATGCTTTTAGTGAACAATACTGGAGAGAGCCATAATATATCCCAAGGTATCACTTTCGGGAAGAGTGCAGCATGCATGCATGTGGGGGCTGCCATTGTCTTGCCCTTCTCTGTGATCCTGGTATTACCGATGGTGTTAGGCGGAAACAGTTATTAATACTCAAGGAGTACAGGCATTATAGTGGTTCATTATCCCTGAACAGGGGTGTAAAGGACGTGCACAGAAGTTCAGTGTTTTTACACTGAAAAAGCTACAGAGCTAATAGTTCCTGGATTCTGTAGCTGTAAATGAAGGGTACCATGACCCAGATGTGTGGTTTGAGCATTATATAAACAACAGTAGGCTTTCTTATTTGTATTTAGAATGTGAAATCCTCAAATTTTTCATTTCCAAAGTTTTACAGAAACCCTTTTGTGAGCCAGTAACTTGGTTGCGTTGTTTGAAAATCTGATTGGTTGCTTAAACAAATATGTAAGGCCTTGATCCAGTAAGCCCTTAATTATGTGTGTAATTTTAAGCATGCAAGGAATACTACTGAAGTGAATGTGAAGTGAACATACTTAAAGTACTTTGCTGGACTGTTACCTCATAAATTCACTAACATCACACGTTTAGTCTATTTTAAGAAATATAGACGAGAAATCCTTCTTTACCTAAACTAATAAAGTGTATACACTCAACTGTATAACAGGCTTTCTAATATCCCTGGCAGTAGAAATAGGACCATAATGTAGAGTGAAAGTTTTCCTGGTTGTAGCATTTCACTGCCTGGCTCTCTTTATTTACAAGGAATTTTCAATACATTCTTAACCTTGCTTCTGTTATGACACTGCCTCTTGTTGTCTTTCTGTCATTCTCCTGGATGTTTAGATAAGGATTGATGGCTCTCTCTATATTTGTGGCACAACAAGTTAAGAGTTGTGTTTATGTCATACCCTTAGGTTTTGCTAATATAAAGCATTCTGTGGTCATTTCATTTTTGAATAAGGAGGGATTTCTACAACCTCCATTGATCAGGTTGATGCTGGCACTTTACATTTTAATTCAAAGCAGCAGTGTGCTGAATTGAGGAATGGTCAAGAGTGACTTGAAGTTAACTCTGGTGATGGAAAGCCAAAACAAAAACAAAAAAAACAACAGAAAGACATTAACACTGGACTGTTTGAAAAAACCTTTCCTGGAAATGTCAACATGATAAAAGCCAGTTTCTGATGTGTTTCACATTTGTTAATTAAAAATATCCAAGCACAATTTAGAAAGCAGCCAGCACAGAATCATGTCAACCAGCTGCTGAAATGCTGAGGGCATTACAAAGATTGACTGCAAGCCCCCCTAAGCTCTCTATTGCAGAGGAGTGCTAATAACACCTGCTGCACAAACTCTGTGGAGCTAGTAAGGAAAAACATTGACGCAAACCCCAGTGTTCTCAGTTGATTCTGCATTCTCTGCAATGCACCATTTCACTGAGCCAAAATTTCTCAGGAGGCTTCTTAAAACACAGCGGCTTCCTGGAGCTTGTTCCTGGTCCCCTGACCTGGCTCCCAGAGTCATCTACCCTTTTCAGCAATTAATGAGTGCCTACATGGTAATTCAGAGATTGTGAGAAGCTGATAGACAGCCGCAGTCTTGGGCTCCTGAAAAATACCTTCCGAATTAGTCTAGTCACTCTGAGAAAAATGAGAGTAATTGTGAAGTCAGAATGGGACTGTTCATTGTAAACACACATTGGGGCCAAATTCTGCCTTCAAATGCACAGTAAACCCATTGATTGTCAATGCAACTTAGGCAGGTACATGCCCCTAATTGGCAAAACTCTCATTGATTTGCCATACCCCATTGCCAAATGGAACTTCACTGTGACATTAAAGATGCACCCCAGGTCCTGCTGATTCAAAAGCAAAAGCCACAACTATCTGAGCTAAAGGAGAATCTCCTTTGTTAGCAGTATGGGGCTTATGACATAATTAATCAATTTAGATTCCATCCAGCATAATGCATAACCTCTGTAGCCTACTGATTGCAACATGCTAATCTGCAACAGCACAGCAGTTAGATGCTGTTTGATAATGAGTTTTGTGCTGCTGCTGGATCAACAGCTTTGGACAGTACATTCCCTCTGTTTATACACAAAACATGTAGTACATGCAGAATCAGTGCAAACTTCCCCACACTACATGGCAATGAGCTTAAACCATGACATGGAGGGCCCATTTCTAGGCATAGGTTTTGATGGGCAAAAAGAATGTGACATTCTGTCATATTAGAGAGAACCCAGGCTAACCCATACAGCCAGCTCACATGGCTTCAGAGGTGTTAGTTAGCATGTGTCTTAACAAGCCTTTTTTCAGTCATGTAAAGCTAACTGGAGTGAGCTAACATAATTGAAAAACAGGGCCTAAGGATAGGAAAGTTGGCCTTTTTTTTTTTTTTTTTAATTGAACCACCGCATCAAGTATATGCCCAGTTAAGATAAAATTTAAATGGCATCCCAAAATGGAAGAATCTGTAAAAGTAAATACTATTCTATTGTTTTAAATCAAATATAAATCAATATATAATCCTAACAAAATTCATACTAAGTCAGTATTAAAAATCCAAATAAATCATGGCTAAAGCTCTGCCAGTATGTAACAGCAGAAACTTTCTGCAAACAAAGTCCAAAATTGACACAGCTTTACTTTCAGCCCTGGTCTACACTACAAACTTATGTTGGTACAACTGCATCGCTCAGGGGAATGGATTTTCCACACCCCACAGGGACATAATTATAACCCCTGGTGTAGACAGTACTATGTCAACAGAAGGGCTTCTCCCATTGATATAGCTACTGTCTCTCGGGGAGGTGGAGTACATACATCGACAGGAGAAGCTCTCCCATCGGTGTAGATAGCGTCTTCACTAAACACGAAAGCGGTGCAGCTGCACCAATGTACCAGTGCAGCACTATAACAAACAAGGGTGTATTTTAACTTTCAGGATCAGTTTCAGACATACAGTGTCTAGTAGTGCAGAATGGTGCCAGAGACATTCTTTCCAAAATCACAGCCTGAGACAGAGTGAAATGCTTACCACACTGAATGGCAGAATCAAAGCTTTGAAACATGATGACAATCACCAGGAGTATCTGAGACTATTTTCTTGTTTCTTTATTCATAGATAATATGCCTAACATTTCAGCCAAACAACTCTTGTCATCTTTTTACATTTTACTGTTAATGAATTGATAAACATTAAATGTTTATGTTGTTTTCACTGCAAAGGTTTAAACAGCACTACTGCAAATACACTGTCCTGTTTTTGCACTATTCAGTGTTGTTGTAGCCATGTTGGTCCCAGGATATTCGATAGACAAGGTGGGTGAAGTAATATCTTTTATTGGACCAGCTTCTGTTGGTGAGAGAGACGAGCTTTCGTGCTAACATGGAGCTCTTCTTCAGGTCTGGACATACTGGGCATACTTCCCAGACCTGAAAAAGAGCTCTGTATTAGCTCAAAAGCTTGTCTCTTTCATCAACAGAAGTTGGTCCAATATATTACCTCACTCACTTTCTCTGTTTGAGCACTATAATTCTTTTTAAAACTCCTACCGCAAATGCTCTCTTTGCATTGTAATTGTAAAAAGATACTATTGTATAATATTTGCCCATGCCAACTGTAATATTTACATTTTAATGTTAATAAATTGATAAACTTTTAAACTGCAAAGATTTAAACAGCACTACTGCGAACACTTTGTTTGTTTTTTTGTTTGTTTTTTATAATGCACATTTTAAGAATAATTTTACGGCCTACACTTTCACTTTTACAGTGGAAATTTAAGGACTGTTATTTTACTGTCTGTGCAGTTTGCAAATAACAATGTTATTGTTAATTGCTGGTACTGGGTTGGAAAAAAAGTTGCTAGTTTGTATTTTGTTGGTTTTCACTGGCATTTCTAATAGCATATGTATTTCTGTGCACACTCTGGCTGAAATTCTTTTCAATGCAGAGGCCCTGTGAACCACTTAAGACCCTTTTGAGCCCTTAAAATGTATTGGTCTCTCCCTCCTGTTATTTTTCCAGTATCACCCACTGTCTATTTCCATAATTTTGGAATTTTTGAAGGCATTTGCATTCTTGCTTTTTTAGTGTATTATAAAGTTTTTATAATCACTAAAATATGTTTTGGAGTAAAGTTACCCAAGCACAGTGACTGACAGAGTGGGAGAGCCAGATGGTTTATATAAATATTATGTTATATAGCATTGTATAAGAGGCTCTGTTCTGACATCGGGTGTGCACATTCCAATTTAAACCATTTCCTATATTTTTCTCTTCTTTGTTCTCTTTTCCACATATCAACATATGCAACGTATCTTCGGACTCTCAATGTCTTCTAAGAACATCTTCTAAGGACACTGGGCCTGCTGTTGCCATGTATGCACTGGTGCTCAGGGGACAGGGGCAAGAGAAGTCATTTCCCCATTGTTCAAACACCAGGGGAGGATCCCTCTATAGCATTTGAGACGAAAAGAGGAAAGGGTATGCTGCTCAAAGGGCAGGGAACCTATCTAGTCCTCCCAGCTGATTAGTCCAGCAAAGCACATGCTAAAGTCTATCCCTATCAGCAAGGGCATGATCTAAAGCCAACTGAAGGAAAGTCCCCCTTTGACTATAGTGGTTTTTGGATCAGGCTCCAAAGCAATTTGGGTGGGAATTTCAAAAGCAGTCACTTGGTTGATTTTCAAAAATCATTCCCTTAAGTATGTTCTTAATTTGAATGACTTCAGTGGGACTTAAGCACATCCCTAAATACATGCTTAAGTGCTTTTCTGAGTTGGGGTGAGACTGCAGCATGTCAGCACTAGTCAGAGTGCAAGCTATCCCTTTTCAGAGCATCAGTAAAGTGTACTCCACCACGTGTCTCATCCCCAAGATCCACCCTGAGGAATTTTGCTATGGTTAGAAGGATTCTTGCAGCAAATGATTCATTTGGCAGTGAGAAAGACCAGGTAGGTGAGGTAATACCTTTTATTTACTCCTGGGGGAATTCTGCACCACTGAGCACACACAGAATTCATGTCCTCTGCAGATTTTTTTAGTTTCCCTGCAAAATAATATATTGTGACAGGGAAGCAAATGGAAGCCATCAGAAAGGTCATGTGTCCCTCTGCGGCAATGGTCCTGAGCTGGCGCGTCGGTTCGGATGTCAGGTGCAACCAGGAGAGATGTAACTCAAGCCTGAGCAGGGTTGGGACTGGGTGTGCACGCAAGACTGTCCCGCTCACTTGCTATTGCGGTGCTCCTGGTACAGAGAGGGACAGGGCCTTAGGGTATTTCTGGGGCAGGCCCAGCCCTTGCCCTGTGTCAGGGTCGGGTGCAGGCTTGCCGCTGACTGTGTGTCCCAGGGGAGGGACAGAGGCTGCAGGGTGATCCTCCCCCCCCCACCTCTGTGCAGCTCCAGTGCACGCCCCTTAGCTCTGTTGCTGTGCCCACCAGGCAGAGGCATGGGGCTGACACAAGCAGCTGTGGGGAAGCCACAGGGAGCCTTGGCCACGGGCCCCATTTAGGAAGGACAGAGGGCGTACCTGCTCCTCCAGTTTCGCACTAGAGGTCCGCTTGTGGTACATGCCCAAACCCTAGGCTCTATGCAGGCAGGTCCCCTCCTCCAGGTACTCGGGTCCTCCAGCTGTGGTTCCCACGGTCACTTTCCTCCACTGAGCTGAGGCATCTGGGGAGTGGGGCAGGCAAGGAAGGGGTCAGTCAGGATGGGAGGGGGGAATACAGGGTCCCCACTGGTGGTGGGGATGGGTAGGGGGGACACATAGGGGCTCCAGTGACAGAGGGTGTTGGAGCCTTGGGGAGCCAGTGAGGTAGGAAAGGGGAGTCAATCTCCAGGGGAAGGGAGAGGTCAGGGCATAAGGCTGAGTGTGGGAAGAGCAGCTGAGGGGGAACAGTCCCTGAAGGAGGGCGAGCTGAAGAAAGGTGAGAGCAGCTAAGGGGGTCTTGGGGTCCATTTGCCATCAGAGAAGCAGGGAGCATGCTCACCTCTCCCTGGGAAGAGACCAGGGATACACCCCACTAAGCTAATGCATTCTCTCAACTGATTAATCTGCTCTCTGCCTTCCTCCCCATCTCTTCCTACTTTAGGGTAACTTATACGTGGATCCTGCAGTGAGGATCAATGTGGGTGCTGTGGTTTCTTTAACTCTCTAGTCCTGATGTACTCTTTTTTGTTGTCTTTATTGTTACAGACATACTTGCTGACAGGTATTCTGAAATAAATGACTAAAATAATTGAAACTGGCATGATTGTGTTATTTTGAGAAATAAAATATGCAGAATTTTGAAGAATTTTAAAATATTGTGTGCAGAATTTTTTGATGCAGAATTCCCCCTGGACAAAATTCTGTTGGTCAACAGGACAAGCTTTTGAACTTACATAGAGCTATTCTCTTCTTTGGGTGTGGAGAAGGAAACTAGAGAATCCAAGCTAAATATAAGGTGGGACAGATTGTTAAGTATTATTTCTTAAAATGAAGTGGGCTATTAACAACCTCTACAATCTTAGGACAATGGAGGATTAGTAGCCTTACCACTGCAGAGGTGTTAATTGCCCACTTCATTCTAAGTGGTCTCCTACAACATGTGTTGAATCTCTCATGCACGTTTGTCCAATAAAATATATAACCTTACCCACCTTGAGTGTCTCATATCTTGGAACCAACACGGCTACAACAACACTCCAAACAATTATTTTCCAATGTCCTTTTACTCTTTTTCTCCCTCAGAAGACGTTAGGGTAGAATTTGATCCACAAATAAAGTTAAGCATTCTCTTAGCTATCTATCTTAATATACAGTTTATTTGGGCTAGACTAATTTTCTCAGGCATGCTGTCTCTTATCTATCCATCTCACACACACACAATGATCTATTCTATTAAAGCTTTTTTTTAAAGAAGCTTATTTTACAATATTATAATTATATTAGTTTTTACAGTTAGTATGTTGTCATATTTTTTTCTCATTTTAAAACTATAAGCTCTTGCTTAACTCAAAAAAATCTGTCCTATCCTTCCAAAAAGAGGAATAAGATAGGAAATAGAGAAATTCTGCAACAGAAGATTAATAACGGGAATCTTTAAAAAGAAGAGTATTATAGATTTAGGTGTACACAGATACAGGGAGGATGGGAAATATGCAGTATGAGCTAAAACATATACTAAATTATGGAAGACACGTGTGGGCATATCTGGGATGAGTCTCAAAACCGAAATTAATAGGATGATTCTCACACCTGAAATGTCAGTAATGGAATATAACATCTGTTGAGAGCTCCATATAAAGAGCTGCACAGAGGAACCACTTGTAGAGCACAAATTTTATTAGTTCAACAAAACCCTAGATATGGTACTCAGGAATATGTAGGATAGTTCTATGTCTACAGATAATAGTACTTAGTTAATAAAGCATTCCTGTAACAAGATCCATATAGAAGAGAGAGAGAGAGAGAGAGAGAGAAAAGAGAGAGTTTGAAGAGTGTCACGGTTGTTTTTATTATTTAAGTGCCAACAGTTTACTTAGAAAGAACTAAGACATAATAAGGTATGATTTTTATTCATAGGATATTATAAACTAAGCAGAAAATACAGAGAGGAAGAGCCTATCTTCAGAGCATTTGCTTTCTTAAGGGGCAGGTGTCAGTATTAACACTGGCTAGTTTTTGTGGGCTTTGCAGAAGAAATGAGTTTTGAAATTTTGTGGAGAAAGACTAAGCAGGAGAAGACAACTCCCTGGCGGTGCAGTGAGGCTATGAGCCTGGATGATGAGGAGGATTGATACAATGTCAACAACAGAAAGAGGACATAAATTAGGAGGAAAGGTGAGGAATTTCGTTTGTCTGAGTGAAGTCTGAGGAAATGATAGGATCATTGGGATGGCCATTAATTACTGTGCAGGTTTTTTTTTTTTTTAAGATAGAGTGGAACCTCCAAAGAGACCAGTGGAAGGGAAGGATAAAATTGGGAAGTCAAGAGATATGCAGGTCAAGAGAATGACACTGGGAGGGTGGGGGCGGGGGGAGGAATCAACATAAGTTGAGAGGGATGTTGCCAGGGATGAAGAGGAGTCAGTAGGGGTAAAGGCCAAGTTGAGATAAGTATATATGTAGGTGGATAGAAGTGGGGCCAAAAGGGAGTGACAGAAACGTGTTTCTGCTAGAGCTCATGCTTGCAGAAGGGAGTATGGAGTTGGGGGAAGAGATATAGCTGATTCATGTCATGAGGAGGAGGGTCAAGGTGAAAAACAGAAGGAGGAGTGGAGAAAATAAAATGTAAGAAGGTAGCAGTGCTAAGAATGAGGAAAAATGAGAGTTTGCAGAAGGCTTGATAGATAGTAAGGAAGGCAAGTGCAGAACAGCAAATTGATATGATGGTAAGTAACCAGTCAATAATAATAAGTCGTGTGGCTGTGATGGGCTGTATCTCCCCCAGCTCCCATTCTCAATTGAACCATGAAAGGGCAAATCACTTCACTAAATGGAGAAGAAGCCATCTCATTGGCACTGCTCCAGGTGTCAGGCCTGGAGAGAAGGGCTGACAGCTGTGGCCCATTAAGCAGCTGCAGTGTGGAGCTGACAGCTAAGACTCACGAAAAACTAAGCCATAAAAAGATAGGGCTTACAGTGGGATGGGGAGGAGCTCCTTGAAAGGAGAAGTGGTGCAGAATAGAAAAGAGTGGGGAAGAGACCAGGGACCTTGTTTTTATTTCTCCTGTCCCTGAACAGCAGGAGTGAGATTATATGGCCACCCTGCCAAGAAGGAAATCTTTCTTCTCTGGTTGTTTTAGGTAGGCCAAGCTAATCAAAAGGTATCTATGAAAGACTAATTGTTTCCCAGAAAGAAAGAAGGGCCTAGTTTGCTTTTCTGCCCTTCTTTTGAAAGCTTGGCAATCCTAAATCCAGCATGGGCAGAGACCCTATAATATCCACTGTATGTTATGATATATACAAATGTACAGTATTTTCTAGTGAGATATAATTCAATAATGAAGACAATTACAGCAAAATACTTTGGATAAGGCTCCAAATAATGAAAACCATAGGAGAAACTATAATGGGTAGTTGCCAAGAAATCCATGTCTACAGACTGGGTGACTGTGAGAATGAAAAGTTCGTGAATTAACTACTCAGAAATGTAAAACTCATGGATATTTTATTCCTAAAAATCTTTAACTACCCAGACTACTGCTGGTTGGCAAATACAGCGAAACAAAGGTCACCCAAATGATTCCTACATTTTGTAGGAAACAAAAAGTCCTAATGTAGACAGGACAGAATGAAATGAGAGAATCCATCTTGATTGACTTCTGATCAGTGACGAGAAATTGATTTAAAACATGGAAAAACTATTAAACAAATTCTTAGAAGTTGGAAGAAACCTAATGATACCCAAGGGCCCAATTCTGTTCCTGCAGACTAGAAGTAACTCCTATTATGCATTATCAATAACATGCAGAAGGAGAACAGGGCATCTGTAGGGTGCATCTATAACCAGAACATCCTTACAATGAGCTCTTACAACTTATGCCAGCCATGCCAATCTCCTGGTCCATAAATTCCTTCCAAAGAAGAAATATTCAGGAGACATACACAAGTGGTTATACTTATTAAAATACTCAATGCATCATTTAACTAATACAATGCTAATGCCTTTGGAAAATTAAAATATGTCAGTAAAAGACAAACAATGTTCTAATTAAAGTGTGCTGCTTAAAAACTTTTTTATGGAAAGAATGAATGGAGCAAATGCTAAATAATTTACTTCCGCCCTCATCACGTGTTGACGCATTTTCTTAGGAATTTACAAAATTTAAAGCAGATTTTGGTAATGACAAAACCCTACAACAATCCACTTCTGCAGAGATGGTATAGCTCTTGATCATGGACCATATCTTCAGTGTACATGAAACCATGTATGATTTCTAGGTGAGATATTCTTAGTGGATATGGAAGGAGGAAAATAGAGTTTCAATCAAAAGAAGTCACAGATTTTTTTTTTCATATCATGCATTCCAAAAACAAAGAACCAAACTCCCACTGGCAAGCAAAACTATTCAAATATTTTTTAAGAGTGTGACTGTAAGATTTGTTGGCCAAAAAGTCTGAGTTTCACAACATGGATCTCTGGGCTACTTTTCACTTACTGTCATAGAAGAAATAAGAAGGTTGCACTTTGTACCATTGTACTACAAATAGAAGCACTCAGACTTGCTGTGAAAATGACTGCTCTAATGCACATCCATGTTTTTAATGCATTAATAAAATGTGGTATTCTTTCTAGATGCAGAGCTAGTAATATACTTTAGAAATTCAGTCCATGAAATATGTAACTCATTTCCCGATATTTTTGTCCTTTGTGTCATTAAGAATTCTTGAGGTTATGAACATCTTTATATAGCTTAGTCCTTTTTCTACCAATAGAAATGTTTCTTTCTTTTTTCTTTCTTTCTAGGTGAACAAAAACATATTAGACTAGGTTAGAATTTGAACTGAATTGTAACTCTAGTGAACTAATTCTGTAAACATAACCTTTCTTTCTGTCCATGCCATATTATGATATCTTGGTTGCTAACACCCCAGACCAAATTCAAGTCAACTAACAATTCATGAGAAAATCATGCAAAATAGAGAGAGTGCTGCCTTTAAATCTCTTTGTATTTTAAGTGCTTGCCACTTTTACTCATGATGACCATATTTCACAAGCCCTCACTGTGCCACCTGACAGACCACTGATTAACTCTTTCATGTTATCATCTAGTATGAAGTTAATGCTCAATGAATTAAATGTCTCAAAGCGCTTGTACGCCACACCTAGTTACTGTAAAGCTGAAATTAAGGTCCATTGTAATCCTTTGTGTTAACATGTCCTTCCTTCTCCCATATCATTGAAGTGTTAACAACTCTCTTGATTTGAGTCTCATGTTTGGTGTGGAATCCTGGCCCCATTGAAATCACTGGTGTTGTGAGATTCTCAGCTCTCTTTTTTTTCTCCTAGCCCTGGTGTCTATGGAAAAAAGCTTGAGAATGTGAAACCAGACTCAAAAACAAAAGAACACAAAACATCACACATTTTTACACTAATCCCATGATTTTTTGAACTTTTGGAGTTGGTAATAGCACTTTTGGCTAGCAAAACTAAGTTAACCTAAAGTCTAAGGAGGAACTTTCTGCCAAGTTTGGAAGAAATTGTTTTTGAATTCCATTTTATTAAAATGTTGCTCCGATATTAAATTTGACTTGTCTAATATTTTATGTTCCTCGACCTCAAAATCTGCTTGTTGTTATCCCATCCAACTTTTCACACAATTTAATTCCCTTGAAAACTCATGCAGTAGTTATATTTGAAGAAAAAAGATGTAAATTAAGCAAAATTATCAGCGATCATGATAGTTAATCAGGATGGTTACAATATGTGTATGAGTAGTTTGCATACTGCTAGTTGGTTGTAACTGAGGGTATATCTATACTGACAGTGGCTATGTCACTGCCACCAGATCAATCTTTCTGGATCGATTGAGCGGTCAGTGTAGACCCGCTCAATCGATCAGGAAGTTGATTGAGTAAAACCACCCCCTCAAGTGGCGTAAAACTGCATTGATGGGAACACAGTTCCCGTCGGTGCAGTGCAGTGAAGAAGGCTCGCAGAAGGGAAGCACAGCAGTGGACGGGAGTTACGCAAGCTACTCTGCATAGTTTGCGTAACTCCCGTCAACTGCCACCGAATCTCCAGGTAAGTGTAGATCAGGGCTGAGAGAGAACATAAGGGCCCTTCTGTCCTTTGGCCTGAATTCAGAAAAGTAACACTATTCAGGGCAGTACTAAGACTGCGTTTAAGACCTATTGGATGGACTGAAGCACATGCCTTTCTGAACTGGAACCTTTATCATTATAAGAGGTTTTCCTATCGCTCTAGGGCTAGAGCCCTGTCTTTGCAGGAGGATGCGTTGTTTACGTAGTAATTACGTTGCTTGTTTTTGTTCGAAAATGCTACCCAAAATGTATCTTTTCCTGCAAAATTAGCCAATTGATCAAGATGTTTTTAAATGGAACTGTTCAGCTGAAAGACAAGAGTTAAGATTACAACCAGGGTTTCACTATCAGTCCAGTATTTGTAACTTTGCAGAGGAAAAGGAGTTTTCTTTGTTTTATTGGGTTTGTTATGACTTTCAAAGTACCTAGAATCTTTTTTTTTTAAGTGTGAAAGCAATTGGTGAAATAATTTTTAATTTGAATGCTTAAAAGTGACTCTCTGCAATGTTACTGTGGGAGCTGTACTATGGCTTTTACCCACAGCCTTTTGTTGGAGGCCATCAGCCAAGTGAAAGTACCTGGAGGCATTGTGCGATATCTGCAGTGCAACAAGAGCTAGCAGCAGCCCTGTTGATCTCCTCAGCTCCGCATAGCCAGGAGAGACAATTTTATGAAGTATGAGTGGTTTTGAATATTTATATACCTTCCTCTCTCTATTTATTTCCAAACTTATAAATACCAAGGTGTTTTCTTTAAATGTAGTGTTCCTCAGTATGTATACATACCAGCAATCTTAATTTAAAGTTCATGGGCAAATTCTGAGCATTTTCAGCTTTTGGAGAGACACTGATTTACACCAGCTGAGTATCTGGCCTAAAGATATTTGTCAGCTAAATGCAATGTACAAAGTGTGCCCTGAAATGAATGCATTATACATATACAATTAAGGTGACCAGATGTCCCGATAGGGACAGTCCCGATATTTGGGGCTTTGTCTTATAGAGTCGCTTATTTCCCATTACTCCCATTGTGATTTTTCACGTTCTATCTGGTCACTCTATATACAATTATAATCTCACATTTTATTAAACTGTGCAGACCATCTACCATTGAGTATAGCAAGTAAAAACAATTTGAACAGAACAATTACACGAGATCAAAATTAAAATAAAAAAATATGATGCAATTAAAGTTGAGAGTGCATATCAGTAATTTAAGGGAAAAGTACACTTTCAAGAGTTTTATAGTTAATTTTTAAAAAATCAGTAAAAGAAACCCAAGACAATCACACAATCTTAAATTTAAAACAAACCCAAAAGTATGGGCCTGATTCTCTTCTCACAGCTGTATTTATTCACACCAGTATTTTATCAGGCAAAAACATCACTGAAGCAAATGGAGCTAAACTAGTTCAAAAGTAATTTTATAGTACAATCAGGTCCACTGATTTAAATGAAATACTTCTGATTTACACCAATATTACTGAGATTTAGAGTTGGGTCCTTTGTTCAGAAAATGTAAGAGAGATTCTTATGGTAGCATAAGAAATGGTATGCTATTATGCAATTTCAACTATCTTTACAAGTAATATCTTGAATTCAGCTATTTACAGAGAAGAAGCAAACACTTTATCTGTGAATCCTGCTTTCTTTGAACACGCTAAGGAATTTACATATTCTCCTTCTGCTCTCAATAACAGAACACTGTTTACCTTTTCATGAGGAAATGTCTTGCCAGCTACTCTGCACAACACCTCCATTCAATAAAAAAGGAATATAGCTCATACACATAAGTGACATCAACATAATAAAGAAAAGAGGACTTCAGAAACACATTTCTCACCATTAGCTTCATAGGCAATTTACTCAGATTTGTTTTAATAAAAAAACCTAGTGTGTGTGTGTCGGGTGGGGGGGAGGGCGAGGCGTGATCTTCCAGAAGCAATGCATCCCCCAATTTATACTACCATTTCAGAGGGGCTCTTCCAATATTATTCCTGCTTCCTACAGTGTTACTACTCACAGCCCAGAGTAAGTTGTTTGTTTCCCCTATGACATTATTATTACTACTATCTATTTATGTGGCAGTGCCCATGGTATGCTAGGTGCTTTTCACTCACAGTGCAAAACATGGTCTCTGCCCTAAAGAATATAATTTATGGACTGTATTCTGCACTCATCTTTCATTACTTGTGCACATTTTTGGCTCATGAATAATGACATTTCAGTTGCAATATTGCTACAGAGTAATGTGGGGAAAAACAGCTATCCATTCTTCCTCACATAAAAAGTCTATTCTATAATATTAATAATTAATAATAGTCTATTATTTAAATACAGCAGATTACAGGTAAAAGAGATTATTTTATTTTTAAATTGATTGAGATCAGTGCATCATTCCTCCTGAATGTTTCAATATGAGCACAAAGGTAAAGTTAAAAAATTAAACTGAATAATGACTAACATTCCAAATGCACTGTGAAGCATGCAATGTACCCATTATCTCATTTGCTAGCCTCGTTAATTATAGGTACCTTAAGAGAATTCTGACGGATTTAAGTGGATGACATTAGTGAGTCACACACACATGCGTATAAAAGGAGGCAGAGCAAGATAGACAAGCAGTGTAAATGGATTTCTGACAATTCAAAAACTATTTACATTTTTATTGCAGAGCATTGTATGATTCTCAAAGTACTGCTGGCCATTTTTATTTAATGTGATTTTTCTTTTTGAAACCCTAATTCTCTAACTAAAAAAAGCTGCAATAGTTCCAATCTCTTGCAAGTATTTGGTTGATGAAAAAGATTAGATGCCAACAATGTAATGAGCTTATTTCAATTACAATTTTTTTTTTGGCCTCTGACCAATTCATGTACTTACAGAAATTTGCTGCTTCTTATGACTCAGACTTTGAGATTCATTAAAAATACGGGGTCAAATTCATCTCTGGTGTAACTCCATTAACTTAACACTGGGGATGGATTGTGACTGATTAATGACTGATTGATTCTAGCCTAATAGTTTATCTAGCATTTATGCAGAGCTGTAGGGATTGTTTTTAAATTGTCAGTCACACCTGACATCTAAGCCATATTGAGAGGGACTTTGAAAGCAAGAGGAGAGGGACTGGGGATGGAACAGGAAGCCTTTTGTAATAAGACAATTACTAAAGCAGCATTGACGCATCTATTTAAATACTGCATATGTCTTAAAAAATGTATTATACCCCCCCCTGGGAGTGTAACATGGTACTCAGTATGCTATGGAAAAGGCTGTTTGTAATTCCCAAACAATATAATCACTTGCCCTGCTTTACTTTATGGGAAGGCCAATAAGGCATGTGGAGCATGTGGAAAAATTTATGTGCACTGGGGCTTCAGGATAGTGAGACTTTATTGGAAATAAAAATGAATTTCCCTCTCCAGCCTAGCAGCAAGGACCAGAGCTGAAGCATGAAAAGGGAATGATAATTCCTTTGCAGTTACAGACGGCAGAGTGGAAGTTCTAGGCTTGAAGGAGTTGGCAGCAGCCAGGGTCCAGGTATGTAAAGCAGGTAACAAAAAAATTTCCAGCACTTAAGGAGTTCAAGAAAAAACAACTCATCTGTGAGATTGTGCCTTAAACAGTGAACTAATGGAATCCTTTCAGAGAAGTCTCCCTTTGTGCGTAAAGAAACTGATTTTGAATCTCACTCCCACTGATATTAATTGGGTGTAATTGCTACAAAAATCAATGGGTCTCGTTCCAAGTCACTTTGAGTATTTTATTCGTGACTATGGTTAGGCAGTTGGTGTGCTGTGACCATTGATTTTTATGCTAACCCTTTTTATTTTAATTATTTCCTTGTGTTGCCCTGTGGTATCCAACTTGTGTCTCTTTCCATGTACTTAGATTGTAAATTCCTTGGGGCAAGGACTGTCTTTTTATTAGGTGTTCATACAGTACCTAGCACTATGGGGTCCTGGTCTGTGATTAGGGTCCCTAGGCAACATTGCAATATAAATATATAATAATATTCTAAATTGGATAAAGATGAAATTATTTTTTACAATTTTTACAGTGATTTCCCACAGTGTTTGCACTGCATTCTCAATTTTATGAACTATGTGGTGGGGCAGGGGGAACATTTATCATCTAGTTATAGGGGTGGGGGAAACAGTTGCCATCTCGCTATGTTCTAGGAATTAGAAACTGCCCAGTTTCACTCAAAAAGGGCCTATTTTCAAGTAAAACCTTCAGTTTTTAAAATTCCATTCTAGTCAATTTTCACACACAACATACAACATTTCGCATCATTTATGACATCTGGTGAAAAGTGCCATTTTAGGCCTGTAAAACAGCTTTAGAACAAAATTGCAAGTATTTATTCACAAAATGTCATGGAATTTTTTTGTAGAGCCCAAAGTGGGCAAAGTAGCACTCAATTGCTTTTTACAACAGCGAGGAGAGATGCAGGATTGTACACTGTCATACACTTTAATAGTTTCTGTTTCCTAAACTGAGTTTCATAATTTTGGGTGGACTCGACAGAGAGGACAAGAACTGCATGGGCCCTGGACTGAACTATTCCTGTTACCTGTAAAGGAAGTTCCAACCCTCTCCCACCAAGGTTGAGGGCTTCTCTACACTTACATCACTGCACCGGAGCAGCTGCGCTGCTGTAGTGCTTAATGAAGATGCTACCTACATCAACGGGGAAGCGTCTTGTAAATACTCCACCCACCCCCCAGGAGGCAGTAGCTATGTCGACAGGAGAAGCCCTCCCATCTGCATTGGGGGTTAAACCAGGATTTTCCACTCCCAAGCAACGTAGTTATACCAACATAAGGAACGGTGTGTGCTGGAAAGCTTGCCCTGCCATTGCCTGTAGATAACCAAATAATTTCAATCTGCAGCACTTGCAGGCTGATAAATTTCACTAGTACTAAATCCCCACAACATTTTTTTTAAACTGAAGTATATGGTTATATACTCATTATCTGCTTATATGTAAATTAGGTGATTAAATAATTTGCATTAAATATCTTCCTTGACAATTACTAAGCATATCTAATTTTTCTTTTTCAAAATTTTACCAATGACTGAAGGGGACCAGGGAAAAATGTGACTGATTTTAGAATGAGAGTGTTTGAGGGCTGATCGAGTAGCCAAAAAAAAAAAGTTTAAAATTCTTCCCATGTTTTGAGGGGTGTTTGGGGAGGGGGTGTTGTTTTTCGGTTTTGGTTTGTCATTCCTGATAGATGATATTGCTATTCATACAGTACAAAAAGCACTAGAAAATAAATTGTAAAGTATAGT
Source organism: Emydura macquarii macquarii (assembly GCF_026122565.2). Taxonomy (NCBI): domain Eukaryota; kingdom Metazoa; phylum Chordata; order Testudines; family Chelidae; genus Emydura; species Emydura macquarii. Next base: position 77,790,079 of record NW_027131390.1, read on the forward strand.
GCTATACTGGAAAGAGGTGTATTAGATGACCCCATAGGTCACTTCTATCTCCAACTTCTATGGAGTCTGAGTACACCTCTATCCTATAAGTGTAATTGCTTTCAGTATGAATTACTCTGATCTTTAACACATTTTAGTCCCTCCAGTCCTTGGGTATTGGTGGAATATATAATTCAGTTACAGGTTGTGTGCTTCTTGGCAAAGTGTACCCTTCAAACCTCCCATCCCAAATACTAGAGCTAGTCTACGCTCAGGCCTTGTCAACACTAGCACTTATGCCAGCAACACTTTTGTTGCTCAGCGTGTGAAAAAATCCACCCTCCTGAACGACATAAGTTTTGCCAGCATAACCACTTGTGAGGACAGCACTATGTTGATGGGAGATGCTCTCCTGTCGACATAGCTACTGCTGCTCATTTATGTGGTTTTATTACAGTTGTGCCCCTGTAAGTTTTTCACACGCTGAGCGACACTGAATACTTCACCTGCAAGGCAAATTGACAGAGTGCATGCTTCACGAAAGAAGGATCACAGTCTGCCTGATTATAAAGCGCTGCAGAGATTTTCAGTGAGCAATACCTGGTCAGACATAAGCGTAACTTGGTGATGAAGTCTAGTCTCTAGAATGCGTATTATGATTTTATTTTATATGTAACCATTTGTTTCCAATCCTTTTATGTGCTACTATTTAAATGTCTATGCTTTGTTAAATACACCTAAGTGCTTTGGGTTGAGTGGAGCAGTGATCTGAGGTGCAACAAGGAAGCTGGATTGCACCACTTCTTTGGAAGAAATGGATCAGTGAACAGTGAGAGTTTTCAGTGCACTGGGGGTTGGACCCTCCAGGGAGATGCTTGGTGGGCCCAACAGTTGAAGTGTTCCTATCGCTAACTTGTAGAGTGACTGTGCTAGAGCAGAGTGCTAGTCTCACCTGTGGCTGGTGGTGCTGGGGAGCTGACCCAGACATGGCTAGCACAAACATGGCTTCCTCATGCTAACAGAAGGTGGTAGCAAGGCACCTCATAACCCTGGGTACCCTCCGGAAGCATCACATTTAGTATTTAAATAGCACTTTTCTTTCATAGATCTCAACACACTTTACAAAAGTGGCAATTTCAGAACTTTAGATCATCTTATATGAGTGTTCTGTAACGTATTCGAGAGAATTTACCAATAAATAAATAAATAGAGAAGGAAGGATTAAAATAGTAACTTTAACATATTTGAACATTGGTGAGTGAATATGTAATAGACTAAAAGATGAAAGGCATAATGTCTCAAGTTTTACATGATCAAATTTTTATCTAAAAACAAGGGTTGTATTGAGTGATTTAGAAATTTAGATTCCTGGGCGAGAGCTGTTTTTGTCACAGTTCTAACCCTCACTTCAGTGTTTGCTAAACTACAGAGACATTTTAAAAGTAAAGTTTGCCTCCTATATATGTTACCTATTTGCTGTATCATTTCTACCAACTGCATCTGAGGAAGTGAGCTGAAGCTCACGAAAGCTTATGCCTACTGAAATTAAATTTATTAGTCTTTAAAGTGCTACAGAACTCTTGTTGTTTTTACAGCCTTGACAGTGTCTCTTCACTAAAGTCTTCTTTCTGTTATTCTGAGCAGTTTGCTGCATTGGTTTTTTTGCGAATACTGAGTTATGGAGTACTAGCTAAAACTCATTAGCACATTAAAATGGAGTGATCCTGTATTAAAGTGCTCAGTTTTATTTTATTTACTATATTTCCCAGCTATACTCACTGGCAGCTTGCAAGTGCATCAGGCTATAGTTTGATCATTATATTCTGTTCCTTCATTGAAAGGAAGAGCTCCCACTTCTGTCCTTTCCCTCTGCCCATAGTACCTTTAAAAAAAAAAAACCTCTATTCTGGCTTGGTGTCAACAATTTTAAAAACATTTCAGAAGCACTGATCACCTTCAGTGTCCTACCAAAAATGCTCCCGCACTCTAGCTCATGTTTTCTTTGAATGTGAGAGCAAATCATTACATTTTTTTCCAGCAACTATCCAATTTAAGTTGTAGGCCTTTCAAATACTTTTCTTTCACTTTACTAAAATATCTAACAGACTAGGCCCACGATTTTATAAATGACTGGTAATTATCAGAGCCCAACTTGAAACACCTTAAAGGATCTGATTTTCAAAGAGTTGGGTGCTCAGCATCTTCTGAAAAAAATTAAGCTATCTCAAGTTTGTTATCCCAAAGCTGAAGAACCCAAAATCACTTTTGAAAATCTTAACCTGAAGTAACATGATAACGTGAAAGTAGAAAATGTATAGGAGCTACAACTGATCAAACTGTACAACTTCTATTAGGATAAATTCTTAGGATTAAATTCTGTTAGGATAACTAAAAATAATGGAGGAAAACGGAATAGGAATAGACATTTTGTGCAGTTTATTTTCCCTGCTGATTTGCAGCCTGATAGCAAGGCTTGAAAGTAGCATCAGGTGGTCAGATGCTGGAACAAGCGCATGAAATTTTGATCTTTAGCCTGAGTGTGCCCACCTAATTTATTTCCCTCTTCCTTCCATTGTTAACTGCTGTTGCCTCTTTCAACCCTGTTTAGTTCATGGATCTGCTCTGCTACATTCCCTTCTGGTGCTTTCAAATCACAGACCTATTTCCTTCCTATTCAACTTTCCCTCTCTTCACACAATACACGTATATATTTCCATCTCACTGCTGATTTCACACTCTTGCCTGAGTAATGGACTTCTTTACCTCCTGCCACCTTCCCACCTCACTACTCTGCTCTGCAAGAATTGCATCTAGGTGTCCTGGACTGGGTCAATTGTTCCAGACACCAGTCCTGCAAACAATCGTGGAGAGATAAGACAATGCCTATTTTTCCACCTATCAATTAAATGGCTTTATTTAAAATTGCCAGAAAAACTTGTTAACCAACTACATGATCTTGATAAATTTACCAATTACATTCATGCAAAAACACAAACTTTCTCCCAATACCCTCAACACAAACAAGATGACATAACAGCACAAAAGGGAAAATAGTTGGGAAAAAATGCTTTCTCTGTCACAAGTACCAAAATGTCCTAGAAAGAAATACTTCAGATAAGAATATGCTGAAAATTAAAGTTAAGTGAAATGGGCACTTGGGTCAAAGATGTCTGTTACAAGTAAAAGCTTAAAATATTTTAAAAATCTGATTTACTTGTCACTGAGCTTAGACAATGAAAATAGACATGATTTTTTAATAACCACTTTGTAGTCAGTTTCACATTCAGGTCATCATGCCCTAGTGCAGTGGTACAATGGGTTGGAAACACTACAGTGAGGTTGCTTAACAATAGGCTCCACTAAAACAAGACATTCCGTTCCACACGCAAAATCACTTTGTGGGGAAGGGTGATCGAGAAACTTAGGATCCATGATTCTGTCAATGGGGTAGTAATCCTGCTCCCGTGATGGGATAATATTGTAGAAATGCCTAGAAAGGGACCCCACTGAGCATTCCCTCCACTTAGGCTTGGTCTACACTACAGAGGTAGGCTGATCTTAGTTGACCTAATTATGTCAGTGTACACAGATGCTGGAGCTGTGAAATTGACAAGAAAGCCGGGCTGTCACTGAGAGCAGATGGGGAGCTCCAACTAAAGTCTGGCTGCCCCTGGGCTCCCTGCTCTGGGCAGAGCTGCACCAGCTTCGTTCAGAGATAGGCTGGCTCCCCGCTCCCTGCCAGGCTGCTGCCTGGGCTCCATGTTCCCCGTGAGGAGCCAAGAGGGGAGCAGTCGGGCTTCCAGCAGCAGGAAGCAGGTAGCCAAGAGCCCAGGATCAACCGGGCTCCAAAGTGGGGAGCTGCGTGCGAGCTGAGGGCCCAGGTTTCCAGCCACCCCCCCAACCCTCCGACCCCCCAATGTCCCTCTTAAGTGGGTGGAAGCACTCCTCATGAGGTGTTACTCTGACCCAGTTTTTAGTACTACTGATTGCCTATTTTAAAATCTATAGATGCTGGATTTTTTAAAATCCTTTATAGAAGTCTTAAGTTTTGCAGAAATAAGCTTTTACAAAGACTAACTTCTGGGCCATGTATGACTGGCCATGTCATTTAATGTTATGAAAGAAGAGGAGGTAGGTGATTAGGAACCCAAATCAATCACTGTGCCTCATCTCCTTTCTTAGCTCTGCATTATCTTAAGCCAGTTTAATAGCATACGGTCCGATTGGGGAATGCCACAGCATCAGCTTCAGTTTCCAGTCAGGAAGACAGAAGCTCCTCTTCCTCATGCCCAGGAAACTCTCTGGAAAGTTGTGCAAAGCATTACAGTAGTACAATGGAGGTGCCTGTCAGAAATGTGGACTCCCAAGAAGAGAATTTCTGCTGGATCAGATCCTCAATCAAGTACTAAAAATATCAAACCTCATCTCTGACAGGAAAAAAAAGAGAGAGAGAGAAAATGTCTCCTCCTGCAAATACAGCAACTTCCAACACTCTGTCAGCAGTAAAAACAGCAAAAAGTGAAACAAAATCATATTTTTCCTCCTATATTTCTATATCTTTTAGCTTCAAACTGTGTAGCCATAAAGAGTTATAGGCATGGCCCAGAATTGCCATCAATAAAGTAAATCACTTTCCTAATCTGTAGCATCAGATTATACAGCTAAAAGGTGGGAGTGAGGATTACCTCCCTCAATACACTATTCTAAAGTACAGATATATTTATAGTAAAAACTGAATTACCGGTTTGTTTTTAAAAACTACTCCTTTAACAATTTATTTTTTTATTGTTCTGCATTTTCTCTCTTCCTCACAACACTTCCTTCCATTTCCTGGAAAGATCAATGGTCCAATGAGAGTGAATCTTCTGAGAACGTAGATACCAAAAGCAGAGAATATAGGAGGTACCCCATTTATTGGGCAGAGGCCCTGCAGCATACAAGAAAGCTCAGCCTCCTCCAAGAAGCCAGGCAGGGGAAGGCGAAGGGAGGGACAAAAGCCATCTTATTTTGGGTAGGTGTTTAGGCACTGAGTGGGACTCGTGAATGCACTTGGAGGGAAGCATGGCTCTTTTCAAAACTAGAAGGGAGCTTGGGAGAGTCTTTCTTTAAGTCTCTGGCCTGAGACAGCTGCCAAAAGCTGGTGGTGACTTTCCACAGAGGCAGATAGAACACACTCCCTGCATCTGACAAAGTGGATTGCAGCCCACGAAAGCTTATGCCTGCAGAAATTTGTTAGTCTTTAAGGTGCTACAGGACTCTTGTTGTTTTCGCAGTATACAGACTAACATGGCTACCCCTCAGAAACTCCCTGTCTTGCTGTTATTTTACAACTGCCCAGAGACTTAGATTGAGAATATAGAAGTCATCTGTAGAAAAAGAAGGTTAGGAAAAATAATACATGGAGATGGTTCCCAACTCACAATGATGCTGTTGTCTTTTATACTCCAAACGGAAATAGGGCTGTAATGTCTGGTGGGCACAAAAGTTTCCTGTGCATTTTTGTGGGAAAACCTATTGTGTCCTGCCTTGAACATAGTATTTTTTGTTAGCAAATTACTTTTACATTGCAAGTAAAACTATTCGCAGGCACCTCCATATCTGGACATGCTCCATCTCTAGTGTTGGAAGTGTCACACAATTTTTCAAATAGTATTACTTTATTAACCATTGCACTTTTGTCTTTTTTAAAGGTATGTTTTCCATCACTTTCCCTTTCCTGTGGTGACAATTTCCCCATGAACCCTCCTACCCCCAAGTTATCGTGAAAAAAGTGCAGTTGGTGAAATACTTGATGAAGTCTGAGTGGTCCAAAATACAATAATAATTCAGTTCAGCTCAAGTTGTGCCTTTAGAAATAGCTACAGGAAAAACATACATAAAATGTTCAGTGAAACAGATAAGAGCTGTGTTACTAAACATCTTTAGAATGGGTAAGTTTAAAAAAAATTCAGATATAGTCAACCTTTTTGAGCAACCAAAAATGTAAGCCAGCGCACATTAGTAAACCCTTTTCTCTGGCCATGTGACTTTTCTCACTTTCTTGACCTTGACAATACCCATGAAACTGGTATTTGGGTTTTCCATATCCAATGTCATTTTACACACAACTTATCAGGGACAGATGGGGAAAAGGAGAGATCATGCTGAAAGAGAGAGATCATGTTTGAGGACCCAAACAACAAAAACAGATTAACAAAAAAGCTCTATGTAAGATTTTAGAAACCGACAAAATCAACTATTTTCACAGTTAAGGATTAGTCCTCTAATACTCGCAATGAGGCTTTGGAAGTTTAATACTTGGTTGTGGTTTTTTATAGTCTTCCAGCTTTTTCCTTGCAACCTTAATATTCCTTGAATGTAGTTCATGTGTATGTGAGTTATACCTGGGTGAGAGGAAGGAGATGATGACTGGGTATTTTATTGCTGTGGGGCTGCGTATTTACTTAATTATTATAAGTACTGGAGGTTTTGTAGTTCCTTAATTAAAGCATAAATATGTAGCATGTATTGAACGGGTCAGTTACCATATGGAATAGCATCATGAAAACACATGCTTAAGCTTGTGAAGTGAATTCACTATCTAAGCCACTGCAACACATCACAAGCATTTTTGGTGGTGTTCCAAAGCACAAAAAGTCATTATTCCACATGATTTAATAGTCTGCAATGTTTTTCTTTAAAAAACAAACGTTTTTGAGTCATAGGAACACAAATATAGAAGTGTGAAAAATACTACCAGTTTTTCTGTTGTAATTCTATTCCTCAAAAATAGCTTATCCATTTTGTTTTGGCTTTTTTCTGAAAATATTAGTTTACAAATGCACTCCATGGCAGCCATATTCTACCATGATTACATGCATAGATCTGCCATTGATATCAAAGAGTTGTGCACAATGATTGAAGGTGTAGTATTGCACAGCTGAGACATTATGGACTATATTAAAACAAAGAAACATGCACATACAATGTACAAGCAACAACTGCATTGCATAAACAGATCAAGTAACTGTATATGGCCAATTCTGGCCATTTTTCTGCACTCAACTACTCAATTTGCATACAAAGTTGTGCCAAATAGACATGAAATTTTGCACATATTTTGCATGTGAAATTGTATAACCAAAGCTTTAATAAAATTGGTCATATGATATAAATTATTTTCAAAGTTACATTCATGCCACCCTACTGATCTGCAAACTCACTGTTTAGTGTAAAAAGGTCAAGTTCTTCCCTGAGATACACAGATATTACTGTATGGGAACTAGTCAACTGTGTATCTGGAGAACAAAGCTAAGTTAAATTTTAAAAGGTGACCCTTTTTGTGCACATGTAACCTTTGGGTGGGCTAGAATTCTCTTCATTGCCCTTCTCCAGTGTCTAAAAAAATCCAAATCCCATGGAAAAGCAGCCAGAATTCTGCAACCCAGAATTCAGTCTTTAATGATTTTCAGCAATAATTGCACAGGGTCCACCTCCTCACATTCAAGTCCCTCAAAAAAACCCAAAAGGAATTAACCTAATTAAGTACCAACTTTATAAATCTTATGATAAAGAAACATAATAAATTACTTAATTTTTACAACATAACATGGCTATTTTATAATCCACATACACTATCTTCATAGTTTTACATAAACAAAAATAAAGAAAACAAATTACATTTTTAAACAGGTCAGTCCCCACAGAAACACAGCGAGAAGAAACTCAGAGTTCCCAAAGCTTAGGTTGAGTTCACCTGAGTCTCAGTTAGAGTCTTTGATCACCAAGTCGATAGTCTGCTGAGTCAAAAGCAACATCTTCCCTCCACTTGTTTGTAGGAATCTTCAGCTGGAATCCATGAAGACTCTTCCTCCTCCTCTGCTGAAATCAACTGTTAGCTGATCAGCTAACAGATTAACCCAACTACTCAGTTAAGTATATAGACTTTTTTTAAAAAAACCTGTTACAAGGAAACACTAAACTGAGAATAGCAAAATATAAATGACTCTTTCCCCATTATCACATTTACAGAAATGACGGTGAATCATACAATTTGAGAATTTAACTAAAATGATTTGGCTAAGAAAACAAACAACATTCAGAGCATGCAATTAAAATAAAAAATTATTTTCCTCCTTTCTATAATTAACACTGCCAAGGCTCTCCTGTTGAAGAATTAACAATATCACTAACATGCTTAAAAATGCTTTCGAGTTAGGGAAAACAGCTTGCTTTCTGCTCTAGGGGCTCAGCTTCCAACAACTCATACAGAGCACAAGGCCTTTTTTAAAGAAGCTGCCCTGACCACTTGCCCTCATGGAGTCTGACCCCAGCAACAAGGAGCCTACTGGGGCATACTCAAAACTACCACTTCCAATTCCAAAAACTTCTGGATGTGGAGTGCTAAATCTGTCTAGCAACAAAGACCCAGACACAACTCACTCCTACCGAGCCATCCTCCAACAAATCTGTTATAGAGATATCTTCCCCCTATTTGGCACATGGGTTACATACGCACAAACATTTCTGCATGCAAAATCTCCGTTTCATTCTGTAGAACAGGCACTGCTGCATGGAATAACTCAGTTTACAAACACAAACAATCATCTGCACGTGCAAATGACGGAACTTGCATGCTTAAACAAGTATCAGTGGACAAATGAGTATCCCTTTAAAACTGTGACCCTCGCCATCTGCCAGTAATGTTGACATAATGTTGAAGAACAACTGTACTACATATGTAACATACAAATAACATTCAGTATTTTGAAAATAGTTACATGCATCTAGCAAAAATGGACAAATCTGTAATTGCCATCTCCAGTCCAAGAAGCTCTCTCCATTGAAATGTCAACTAAATTACCTTCAGCTTCCAAATGATTCTTAATTTCCTATTATGTCAGTTTTGTTTTCCCTCCTGAGTGAGTCAGTTTGTTACTATATTTTCTTCCACTCCCACGCACATCGTCTACTGTTGCCAACAGCAGAGCTCCCCATTATTCTGAATACACTGCTCACCATCTGAACTGGTTCTTGCTATATCGTATCTGTATTAGGGTTGTATCACAATAGTAACCTAAGTACTTTTCTTAAAGCCTCATATTATAGTGACTATTAGTGACCTAATAGTTAAAGATGTGTATATCTGAGCATGTTAGGGTAAACATTTCTGGGATAAATTTGGCATATGGCAAGGGTCACAGTTTTAAAGGGATACTCATTTGTCCACTGATACTTGTTTATATATTCATACAAGGTGTTTTGCACATTTGAAGGCACAGTTTGCCCAGACATATACAGAACCAAAGACACACAACATTTTAAAGCAGGATGCAAAAACATGCATTCATACTTAATTATCTGTTTTGTACCATGCAGATGAGTTTAAAAAGTGACACATTGTCACATAAATATAACTTTCATAGAGAAATAGTATACATAGGTATACTGGCCCAATTATTATTCATTTCAAATAAATGAAAACCTCAGCTAAGAACAGTTAGCTTCCATTAAAGTATATTTATTATAGTAGGAATGACTAATCACTCATTCTTACTTCAAAATTGCCTCTAGGACAGGGATAGCAAATGTACTGCCCACAAGCCAAACACAGCTTGTGGCACAATTTTATCCATCTCAAATACAGCAGTACTGATGCTTAAGAAACTAGACAATTCAAAAGTGGCTGTGGGGACTCAGCTTTTTTATGTCTGGTGAGGTTATTAGTGACACTAGAACAATGGAGAGGGAGGGCCTGTGCTGCTGAGAAGAAGGTTGGGTCTGGGAATCCTGACTATTGGGAGTACCATCATTTTCTACCTCCCTTTGCCAGAAACTAACCACTGTCCTTTAGGTAGGCTTGTCAGTAATATTTGTTGTTCATTCAGCCCAGGAAGTAGCAGGGGTGTGAACCATCTGCCTAGCAGAGATTAGAGTGGTGATGGAAACATGCTTTTGCAGAGCATAGGGCTAGAAGCAACTGTTGACAACAGGTAAAAGACAACCTCCTGAAATTGCCATAGCAAGAGCTAAGAAAATAGAGGGCAGTTCACGACAAAGAGAGGAGGGAGCGGAAACTGTGTAGGACATGGGGGCAGACCACATGTTGGGAGAAACTAGGGTGACAGATAGCAAGTGTGAAAAATTGGGACGGGGTGAAAGGTAATAGGCACCTACATAAGGCAAAGACCCAAATATCCCTATAAAATCAGGACATCTGGTCACTCTAGGAGAACCTGAGACCTAAGGATGGCCATTTAAAGTATACTTGACCTCAGTGCAATTTATTGAAGACAAATATAGCAATCCTAAGGTCAAGCCACCTCATCGGTAGACACTGGTACACTTAGTGAATCTTGATGTATTTATACAGTAATAGGGGAAATCTGGAGAGGTAGCAGGAGCCAAGTAAAGTTTTAAGCAATAGGTTTATTGAACAAAATATCAGTTTAAAGGTGACATCCTAAAGAGAGAGTAGTTGATCCTGTATGATTATTTTCCTGGTGCTATCTAACAAGCTATACCTCATGATGATAATATTAATGTAGTCTGCTCAAAAATATTTCACATGTAAATAAGGGTAAAAACAAATTTTACTTTTCATAAATTGTGAGTAACACAAAAGTTTCACTTTTCAAGATGATCTGCAGCTCTTTTCACTAAACAAGCAAACATGCATCATTGTCATAGTAATTTGGACAATAGAAGAGGAGGGGAGGAGAAATGGGTGAAATAAATCTGGTTTTTAATGAGCATGGATAATTTGACTGTATTCTTTTAAAACATAAGTGGGAGATTTTTATTGCAGCTTGTTCCCTCTGCCATACACATCTCCAAATCAGGAAAGCAGAAAATAACAGATCTGAAGTGTATAATCGTTTGAGATGGAATAGTAAGAAAGTTGTGTCTGTTATATTAAATGTAACTAAACAATACAAAACTAAATAAGCTCCAAATTATTTGGAAAATGTTCACATATTTTGAATGAAAAGAGCTACTTATTATGGGAAGGAACGTGGAAATTGGGTTAGGAAGGGCATAATGAGAAGTAATATTGGAAATGGTGAGTTGTCATTAAATTTGTATCATTTGTGGCAAGTTCACATTCAGTTCTGCAGAATACTATGACGGATTGGTACATATTTTTCACAAATCACTATAATCTCTATTTATAAACCTATATGAATGTTTAAAAAAAAACCAGCCTAAACTATTAAAACAAACAAGATATGGGAAGGAGATCATACAGAATAATCATTAAGTACCACTGATATGTTTGTATTACTCAATAAAAAATGGTAGAAGAGGTGAGGGGAAAAAAGAGTAATTGTTGACAGTACTTGATCAACAAGAAAAATAAATATAATAAAAATAACTGCCATGAAAAGTGTGAAGATCTGGCACAACTTGTGAGTGAAGGAATTTTGAAAACCTCCAACAGACGGAAGATTTGAGATAGACAGCAGAAAAAGATTTAGAGGCAGACTTCAATGAAGCTTTGACAATATACAGCAGATGAATACCTGTCCCTTCACTTTTTAAAGAGAATGAAAGGTTGTAGAAGTCAGACAATAAACTGCCACATCATTTCTGGATGTCTGGCGTCCAGTAGCTCAGCTATTTAGTGCATCATGCTACATTGTGACATGGCAGAACCCTTCAAAGATGAATGAAATAAGAATAAGCAAAACGAACATTTATTTCTTTAGATGATTTCAGTTTTTCAAATTATATATAATTATCTAGTATATTCACCGAGAAGTTACAAGTACAAAATAGAAGTACTTCCATTAAGGGAAAAATTAATATCAAATTTAATAAAAGCTACTCTTCCGAAGTTATAACTTAAGTAACATAGATAATTTGGCATTTCCCTGTTAACAGCTCTTTTAGCCTCAGGAATAAAATATGGAAACCAAAGGAAGAAAATGAAAAGCTTGCAGTATAACTCACAATATATAAATGAATGCTTATGCCAAAATCCAAAGTTATATTGTATAGAGACCCCTTAAGATCAACCTTTATACTTTGTGCTGAAGTAATCATTTTGTTTGGAACATCACACTCTTTATTGTTCAATGATTATGTATCCTTCATTCATCCCTAACAGAAATACAAAGCATAAATGATGCAAGTGCTATAAGGCTATGAAATTGATTTACAGTGGTAGTGAATTTTCTTTTTTCCCCTTTCCATTACATGTCTTTGCTAAATTAATATAAGTATTTCTCATAAATGTTAGGGGAGAAAAGTTGCTGCTTGTTTAAACAATTTTAATGATGGTCTAACCTTTTACATTAAACATCTGTTCCCTTCATTTACTTTCTGGCACCAGTTCATAAATTTGCTGCAGCGGACACAGCTCAATGAATATATACCAGATTATTTAAATGAATGGTGGTGGTAATGAATTCTTTGCTTCCTTTTTAGAGAAATCTATTCATAAAATTACTTTCCCAGTTGGGATGCTTTAACATATTTTAAGAAAAACATACATAGTCGCTGTCCCATCAGCACAAGACTTAGTTGTCTTAAAAATCCAACAACTTTAAATGTTACTATAATTTACAGTAATTATAATTTAATTAGTTGTCATTTTGTAAAAATATAATATCAGCACAGTGAGTTGATTTCTTCTCTCCCAACTGAATGTATAATCAGTTTATCACAATTCATTATTTTTCATACAGGAAAAGGCCAATCATTCTGCTTCTCAGCCTTGCTGTAGGGAGGAAGGGATATAAATAATAATACAAGATAGTCAAATGGCCTTTTATAACACCTTTTATCAAAGGATCCCAAAGGACTTATCAAACATGTAATTAATCCACTCATTCCCCTATCAGGTAGGAATTTACATCCATTTTACAGTTGGGTAAACTGAGACAAAGAGAGGCTACATGACTTGCATAATGTGATTCAGTATCAAAGTTAGCTACAGAACTATGAATCTTTCACAGTCCCTTGTTCTAACCACTCAGTTGTACATATTAGTTTGTTTGTGTGATAAGAAGTGTGCTGATTCTATTCAAAGAGGTAAATTTGCTACAGGATTGTTATGATGCTTTACAAGTCACAGGATAGCGTGTCTATATTTTATTTCATGGCTCTTATTTCTCTCCATATATTGGTTCTGACATAGATAACAGCACATTCTGGATTTGTGAATACAAATCCTATGTGGAGTGTTATTATTTTAGAACTTTTACTCAGTTTATTTTCCAGCACTGAGCATCTTAATTATTAAAGTAAAAAAAAAAATCCTTCAACTATTGTATGTTTTAAATCTAAACATAAGCCCCAATTCTGCAAAGACTTATGCATGTGCTTAACTTTAAGCTCATGAGCAGATCTTTGCAGGATCAGGGCCTTAAAAGCCAGCTATCTTATTTAATATTTTTTAAAACTGCTACTGGGAATTCTATGGTCTTTATTACTTGTAACCATTTTAACTTTACGTTCATTGCAAAATCTCCTCTGTTGCTTTGTCTGAAGGCACTACAGAGATGCAAGACAGTATTGAATTGCATTGCAGTATTAGCGTGCTGTAATATCGGTGTTTATTGTTGTTTTAATTTATAAATTACCAATCAAAATACAGCTCCAATCAAAAAATGTTATTTCTGGTGTACAGGCTAAGTATAAGATTCCAAATTATGTGTGTCTCTCACTCAACCCCACTCAGAGTAATTTGCCTGAGTAAAGATAAGGATTAATTAAATGTGGTTTACCACAATTGGTCGTCTTGTTTTGAGAAAAAGGTGAAGGCCATAACAATGTGTGTATTCATTTATATGAGGAAATCTAGCAATAAGCTAGAGTGGGTTTTCCAAGGCTTACAAGAGTCTCTTGCTAAAAATCTGGCTCTAAAATGAAGGATGAGTTCAGATGATCTCCCTTCCTCTGATGGCGCTTCCCACTCATTCCTGAATGCTGCTAAATCATCTCTAATGGAAATGACTTACTCCTGCAGCTCTTAAAATTACTTCTGGGTGTTTCATATACCATACACTGGTTAATAACATGACAGGACTCCATGCCTGGAAAACTAAACTGGCTCTTTATTAAGAGAACTATTTACAGAGAACGGCAGCCAGCATTCTAGCCCTGTGCACACAGACTGAACTCCTGGTGCCTCCTCCAAACTTTTCCCTCCCGGCAGTCTGTGCTCCTTCCTCCATGTTCCATGCAGGTTGCTACATGTTTTCTTTTAACCATTATTGTTATTGTGGCTTTTGTACACGCACTTACTTACTTGCTTGGGCCAGAGATTAACCGTACATAGCCCATCTCAGGGACATGGCATTTACTGCTACACCATTGTGGTCTCTTAGGCCTTGAAGTCATTGAAGTGTGCTGGTCTTCAAACCAGTCTCTCAATTCTCGTTATCGCTATTGGTGGGGGACTTGCTTCCACCCTATTATTGCCTTCATTCTGTTGTGTGGCATCTGGTTGGTCCTCTGTACTGATCATATACTCACATGACTCTCCAATGTCAGGTCACCTGGTGGCTAAGGCTCTTTTTATATCTTTCTGGTCCCTGGCTGTCTGGGTGAGCCTGCTGTCTGCCATTACTCCACAGTTGTCTTTGGTTTTGTCTACACTGTTGTCCTGAATTTGTAGCTACCTCATATGACCTGTGTCCCACTAAAGCTTGGACTGTTTTTTGCCTTTTGCCAGTGTTTTGTGTGGCTATTTGTTGATTGAACCCAGACCTGCTCACCTGTGTGTAGTGGCATCATGTCCTTGCCCTCTTTCTTGTATTGGGCTGCCTGCTTAGTTTGGCATCCTTGAACTCCTTCTGTATCTTGTTTGTCATTTCTCTGCTGGGCTGTAGCAAGCTCTCTTTCATGGGAAGCAGAGTCTTGGTTCTCCAACCCATCAGTCCCTGTACTGGACTATTATCTAGTCCCTGGAAGAGTGTATAATGATGGTCTAACACTGCTAGGTAGGGATCCCTTCCTGTCTGATTTGCCTTTGCCATCAGTATCTTGGCAGTCTTTACTGAGAACTCCACCATCCATTGCTTTGTGAGTACCAGGGGGAAGATATCTAGTGCTCAAATTCCCATTCAGTGCTGAATCATTTGAATTCTGCTGCAGTGTACTGTGACCCATTGTGTGAGCATAGTCAGGTATGCCAGATCTTGAAAATTTGCCTTCAGTTTCCTGATCACAGTTCTTGCCTGAGTGTCCTCCAGATAATCTCCCTCCCAGAAATTTGAGCAGTAATCTACTGTGACCATTTAGTCCCTGTCACTAAAAGTAAACTCGTCTGTTCTGACCTTTTTGCGGGTTGTGATTTCATAATGCTGTAGATTTTCCTTCTGTTGTCAATCACTATATTCTTTGCGCACCTTGCACTGTTCCATGTACACTCTCAGTTGGGCCTGGTCATCTACTGACCTCAGCTCGTCTCAGGCATCCCTCTTTCCCCAAGTGTGAAGCATGTATGTGTCTCAGGACGTCAGCTCTTAAATCTGCTGGGATTACGGTTTGGTCCCCTTTAATCCTCACCTGGTAGCAGGGGTGATCTCCTCTGATACTTGCTCCTTGCGATCTGACCAACCCTGAAATATGAATTGTTTTACTGCCTGTAGCACCCCCTCCTGTTCAGTGCTTTATTGGACTGCTTGGAGCCTCCCATCAGAGATGTGAAGATAGCATAGCATGCCGATAGACTCTGCCTCCTGTTCCACAGAGCCATCTGAGGTGTATTCTGGAAAGTATGACTCCTCAGTGTTTCTTTCACCAGTAGTGGCTTTCCTGGACAGTACCTTAGCTTTACCTCATAGTGCTGGAGTCTCAGTAACATGCATCCTAGCTGTTTGGGTGCACTCAGCAGTGGATTCTTCATGACACCTTGTATTGGCTTGTGATCAAGCTGCATGTCCATCTTGTGCTCATAGGTGAACTGATGGAACTGTACCGCTCCAAAGAGCATAGCCTGTAGCTCCCTTTCTACCTCAGCATATCCCCCTTCTGTGTCTGCCAGGGCTCTCCTAGCAAATGCTAGCTGGCTCTTCAGCTTCAGATAGTCTGCATTCAGCCTAATAGTCCACTCCTGGCACATGTTTACGAGTTGTTGCAGCTTGGTATCATGGTCTTAGATTTCCTCTTTCTTGATATCTCCTCTTGCAATAAGAATGTCATCAGGTACAATCTTGATCCCTTAGTGTCCCTCTAGTGCCTGGTTTCCACTGGAACACCTATGGGGCCAGGCTGATGCCCACAGACATTTGAGACAGAGTGGGAGTAGCCTAGGGTTAGCTCACAGTCTGCACCTTGCAAGAATCCCCACATGGGACAAATTGAGAGAGAACTAATAACAACTGGGTGATTAGCCAGTTACAAGAGGATCTGGCTTGTCTGTTGGAACAGTTTTATGGGAGACAGGGAGGGAGATGAGAAGGCTGGATGGAAAGGCAAAGAAGCTCAGGATCTTAGGGAGGTGAGACCTCTCACCCCACCTCTCACTCTGTGCCAAGGGAATACCCTGATGCTTGGGAAAAGCCGTATGGTGATAGGACATGGAGCTGCATAAGACATGGTAAATAGAGTACACTGTGGGGAACTTACATAACAGAGTCTGAGGCCTTCTTGCAAAGAGAAATCCAGGGTGGGGAGCATGCCCTGTGACAGCATTCATACCCCAGCGTACTTGCCAAAAGGTGTGGCAAAGGTTGTCAGGTGGCTGGCTGGCTCATTTAGCTCAATATGCCAGAACCCATCCTTATCATCATAAACAGTGAACATTTTTGCCCAGGATAAACTGGATAGTCTGTCCTCAGACACTGCTAATGTGCAGAGACTTGTTTTCAATGCCTTAAATGTTTCTGAGTCAATGTAGATCCTCAGTTTACTTGCAGGTTGGCTCTCCACTAGTAGACTGCTGATCTATTCTGTGTGGTTTCAGTGGATGTAATAATGCCTCCTTTTTGCATGTTTGCCATTTCCTTCTTCATTGGCTCCACCAGGGCGAATGGAACTCTACATTTCAGTACTCTGATAGGCTATATAAGGGAGTCGATTGATACTTACCCTTTAGGTTTCCATCTCCTTGAAATATGTCCTTATATTCTACTGGGATATTGGACCAGGCACCTGATGACTATTCTCCCTCCTCAGTCAAGCTGAGATGTTCTGGTGTTGTACTGTGATCAAATCCACAGCTTGCTCTGCCCGGCTGCCCAACAATCTGTGGTACTTCTCTTTGTCAACTACTATAAACTACAAGCAATAACGTCTCTTTGTTTTGTGAGTTTATTTTTAACTACCTGCATTTGTGCTCCGGTCTTAGAATGGTTTTATTTAGGCTTGGAAATTTTAGATTTTTATTGACAAATGTCAACTTCACCATACATACACAAACTGACAAAAATATTTCCATTGATAATAACTGAAATTAACAGATAAGCAAGATAAAAAGAATGCTTATTAGTGCTTGCTTGAACGATATTTACTTTGTATATTTTGACATAGAAAGTTGACAATTTGTGCTTTAATGGTTATAAATCTTTAACTTTTTTAATCTCAATGTCTACTATCATTAAATAATTGTCTGACCCCCTCTCCTTTGTCTGACTCTCCTGTAATTTCCCACAGCTGACTATTTAAATTGATAAAAAACAAAAAAGCTTAAAACTCCATAATTTTTGCAACTATGATTATTAAATGGATAAAAATTGGAAAAGATGCTTAAAATATATTATTATATATTGACTTTATAAAAAATTGAATTCTGCCAAGCCTAGTTTTATTGTACATCACTAGCACTTAGTCACATTTGCCCAGTCTAATATTGCTCCTTATCATTGTTGTTGCGGTTACATTGCAGCTGACCCTACAATCCAGCTGGAATTGAACTGGTCATTGATCTAAATAACATAGTTGCAAACATGGCAATTGAATGGGTGGCAGCCTTCTTCTGCAGTATATTAATAGTCTTTGGATCTACAGTCACATTTCCGATAGCCTCCTCTTCACTGGAAGTCTCTACATCCTCAAACACTGCATTCACTGATATTCTTTCCTGGGGTAGCTGCAATATTGTGACAAAGTCATTCTGTTTCCTCCTTGCACCATTGGGCATTTTTCTTTGTCTTTCACATTGTTTTCTACAATGTATGCTCTGGATCACAATTTCTGAATTCTCAGTTGGTCTGTCTCTGTCCTGGGTCCTGAGTTCCTTTAGTTTGAGCCTGTGTATTTGTTCTGCATTTGTGCTGTTATTGTTTAGATCCTCTCCCTGGACAGTTCAGCTATCCTTGCAATTCGGAGGCATTTCTCTAGGGTAGGCTCTGGTTCTCTCCACAACCTCTCCAGTAAGTGGAATCACGTCCCACAAATAATCCTGTCCTTAATTAGGTAATCTTTAATATGTCCAAAATTGAGTGTAGATGCCAAAGTCCTCAGCTCTGTAATTGTAAGCATGTATTCCTTCTTCTCCTTCTTGCTTTGAGATTAAAAAAACCAGTATCTCTCTACAGTTTCATTCTACCTGCAGTCATAGTACTCAGACACTATTATCAGCTGTTGCAGTGTTTTGGGCATTATTTCTGATTACATTGTTTCACTCACTTCTCATCCTTTTTCATAAGTGAAATAGTAAAAAAGAAAGTTTTACCTTCATTTTCTCATCTTTATCCCACATAGACAGCTCTGTATACAGACTCCACTTTTCCTTCCACTTCTTCTATGTGTGTGCAAGACTTTTTGTTTGGAAATCCAGCATTCCTGTTGGTCTGAGTCCCTCGGTATTCCCTGTTTACTTTGTTTCTAAGTGCAGCTTTATTTGTCTGCTAATCTTGCACTCTACCTTGCGGTGGGTCTCACTAGATTGACCGCAGCCATTATGCTTTATGTATCGCATGCTGGGTATTACAAGAAAGGATTCCATGCTTGTAAAACTCAACTGGCTGTTTATAAAGAGAATTATTTACAAAGATGCCACAACTGCAGCTAGCCCTATAGCCATGTGCATACTGACTGATTTCCTGGTGTCTCTTCCAAACATTTCCCTCCTGCAACCTGTGCTCTTTACTCCAAGTTTTATGCAAGTTACTACAAGCAGGAGCAATTTTTTTTTAACTTAGGAGTGGATCAGATAGCACCAAATGTAAAGTAAAAGTCATGGTGAAGGATACCCTGAGATCCCCTCCACGTTCTTCTCCCTCTCTCCTGTCTGTGCTATACCTTCAGTATGTTTTTCAGAAACAATGTGTAAACTTCTCCAGCAAAATGCACTTCATATAAGTCTATTTGCCAAGTGGCATTATCTCCTTTCTTAGCTATAGATATGAGAAAACATTTTCATTTAAATGAGAATCAATTGATTCCCCATATCTTACCCTTCCTGCCTGAAAGCCCATGGGGTTTATCACAGATGAAGGAAGGCATCCTTTATGATCTCTTTTTAAAATATTGGTATCACATCACAGAAGGAGAAAGAGAGGGGTTGGAATGGGGGAAACGTTCCCTGCAGGTCAGAATGGAATCTGTGATGTAACAAAGCGAGATCTGATTGTATTTTGGGTGGCTTCACCTCATCTCATGTTTTCCACAAATTTTAAAAGTCTCATCAGAATTAGTCTGCTACTTTACATACATAATTAGCCAATATATATTGTACTGATTAGCTTTATGGCTTATGTTTCAACAGATACCAAAAAATCTGTGAAAGAGTGCCAAATCTGATCACATGCATCCATTTTAGCAAATCTAATGAATGCTACTAATTCAGATTTTGCTACTTCCAGAAATGCATTGTTCCCAAGGTCACTACTAGATGCTTTAGATCTCAGATTCTCTTTGTAAAGTATGTTACATATTGTGCCTTTCCTTTCAACTTGTCATTTAAGGAGAATTTTAGATTGGCCTGTGAGTAATAGAAGAAGGAAAAAGAGACCATAGTCTTGGGATAGTATTCTTTAAACTGTTAGCATATGACCTAATACTACAGCCCTTATGCAGGTAAAATTCTCATTAATGACAATGGAACTAAACATTGAAATAGGATCATAATAATTAGCTATTATATAGCCTATAGTCAGCAATTCAGACAGCTCTTAGAATGCTCATAAAATTAACTCATTGCAAGTTATTTTCCATGTAAGTTTTTAGAAATGTAGGTACTTCATATTAGATTATATGGATAAGAGAACTGACCCCAAACTCTGTATTCTGAAATCTGCAGGAACTTAATCCCAAAGTTGCTAGTGCTCCAGAAGTGTTTAGGAGCTTTGTTTGGTAAAATTTAGGGTTTTTTTTCATAGACTAAAGCAAGAAATTGTATATCCTATACTGTACTGCTTTGCTTTCATGCTGAAGGTTACCTTATTTTAAAATGAAAAAATCAGACCAAATACAACTCAACCCTGATGAGAAATAAACATAAAAGTTATTTATTTTTTTCTTATCCGATTATGTTTTTGACATTAGTAAACTCTCCCCACATTTTACGCCCATTCTCAGCTTGATTAGATCATTTGTTGGTTTTAATGGACTCTCTTGGTGTTACAAAGAAAATTACAGGAACATGTCTTTTCCAGTAGATGTTTAACCCCTTAGCCTGGTGTTTTTTTAATCCACTAATGTATATTTCAGATTCTGAGAGGCAGGCAGGGTTTCAAAACCTCTGCTATTTATGCCAAACAAGATAGAGTGGGAGGTTAGTGAAAATACTTAAGGATATATTTTCACAGCAGGGTGTAGAAGTTCTCCATCCAAAGCATGTCTCTTGTTTTTAAAAAGGGATTTGCTCCCAGGCTCTCAAACAACTTCTAGATTACTTCTCATTTCCCATCTAAAACAATGAAAACATTTCAAGGGGGCTCTCTCCCGCTTCTTTCCCCATGCCACAAGAACACACACATTCACTCCTGTTTGAAAAGCAATCTCAGTCCGTGGGATTGCAAATCTTGTTAGACCACCACTCTTTGCTCAAAGGTGTTTTAAGGTATGGGACATCTCTGTAAATGAATAGCTCATAGCTATGAACAAACATTGTGCTACCTTGGCTCCTTTCTTCAAAATTTCCAAAGGAGACAACAATGATAACTCAGACAGCACCTCAGAAATCGTATTTTTTCTATAAAAATTGTCAGGATAAATTGCCTGTACTTATTTCTATTGAGCTAAGTTTTCACATGTGCATGAGCCCCTCTTAGGTGCACCTACTCTGCAGGAGCAAGTGACCCAAAAGACAGTAGAACTGCTGCAGATCCACTCTACAGATGGGGGCATGTTGCAGAGATCTCGTCAGACTCTGTCCATGGTAGCAGAGGATTCGGGGTTTGGCTGCGAAGCCATAGTCAGTTGATACACACTTAACTGATCTATTGGCCACATAAAAGAAAGGATTTAAGCCTAAGAATCTGAGTTATTGATTTGATTTACAGAACTTCAGTTAAGTGAGATGAAGAGCTAGGGCTATGTTCTGCTGTCTGTACAATCGTGTAAAACTGGACTAACACCATTTACACCAGAAGAAAAGACAGCTGATTTTATCTGTGATGCCAATAAAAATTTATTTATTTGAATTCTCAAGTTAAACAAGCAATGATTAGGGCCAACACGATTCCATATCGTGTAGATTACCTAAATTATTGGAGGACCAAAATCATCCTAAATAAATCTTTTAATCTAACCTTTAACTAGCTAATCCATATGTGTCCAAATTCTTATTCTTCTAACTTGATGATTTACATGCGAAGTATTTTCTATCAGATATCACAACTTCCTTTGATTCCTCAGAAAATTGGTAAGAATTAAATTGTGCTTGCACTGATAAGAGGTTAATAGAAATTTTTAATAAAAGTCCAACCCTGTCAGTATTGGATCTTAGACATCAGTATTAGATTAGACATCTGAAATGACATAGACCTTCACCAATAAACTGCATAATGTGGGATACAATCCATTGGCATGTAGACAGTGGTGTCAAATTAGTTACAAGAGGGCCTCTTTAATGTTCCATGAACCTGACTCTGTCAAATGAACTCTAGAAATAGGAAGGTGCAATAAACCAAACAGAATGCATTTGTGTATGCATCTAAATCTATTGAACATTAATTATGTTGTGCCTTGATTCTTGAGAGTCAGAAAATAACCCAGTCTCCCAAAATAATGAAAGCAAGAAAAATGGTAACAACAAATAATGAGTACAGCTTTTTAATTTGCTATTAAATTTTAATTTAGGAATTTTTCAAGGACTAGCAAGAATGTAGAGAAAATTGCTTATAGCATAAAACACTTATTTTCAAACTTACAAATCAGTTGAAAAAATGTTTTAATTGAATTTACCCTTTATTATTCAATGGTTCCCTGCAATTAGGCTTCCACTAATTAAGGTTTTCATAGCTTTGGCTTCCTATCAAGCTGAACCTATTCTCCATCAAAATATTTAACTGTGAGCTGTCAGAACCAACAACTCTACCCTCATTTAGCCTTATATCAAAGGGCATTGACTACTCCCCAGATCTCACTACAATTAAATATAGTAATGGGAAAGCTAGATATTTTAATATGAATTAAATTAGTTTTTTGCTTCAGTGACAACATGTACTTGTGATTCTGTACAGATTTTTCAAACTGCAAAACAATCACTGAGAATTTTTTCACAAACATAGGACGTTTCCAGTCTGAAGTAATTGGCATTTACCAATAGTGTTTTATTTATATCTCCAGTAAGGTCAATCAATGTGAATAAAATATTATTAAAGAATTGTTAATAGCTTTATTTCTTCACCCGTGTGGATTTAATTAAGCAACACTTCACTCTGATGGAACTTCCTATAATACCCAGATATGCCAACTGTTATTCCCTTTCTTCATTTAATAAGATAGCAAGTTCAAAAGGGTAAAAAGGACAGTCTGGAAATGTAATCATCAGGGATTTTTGTATGGGTTTAGTTTTGAAATCCAAATTTCAATCTAGCAAAAGCAATTTTATGACTCTTAAATTAACAAAGGAGCTATAGACAGAAATCTTAGTCATCTCACAAGTTAGCTTTAAAAATAAATGTGGTACAAAGCAAAGTAAAGCAGCAGTATTTCTAGAGGAGTTGAAAGGAGTCATGTTATCCTTATGTATTGTATGCAATATACATAATTCTTTATCTTGACATGCTGAAATTTAATTTATTTTTTGACTAAGGACTTGTATCCTAGTGAAAAGAGCATTTATAGTTATACTCCATACACCAAGAGTATATAACAAGTTTTAAAAACAAACTCTGTATTCCAAATGCAGAATATTATTGACCCAGTTCTGCTCTCAGAAGACAATAGACTATTGGAGTTTCGTCTTAGAGTTTATTATTTTATTTTTATCTTTTTGAAATTATCTGAGCATACATGTATCCTGAACATGCCATATGCCTATTCCTGTGCTCAGACAGGAAACTCTGTAAAGGATGGCTATTTCCCATCTTTCTCAGATAAACAAAGTGGCACCATGTCACTCTAAAGCTTCTCTACCCTTGGAGTGGGGGAGTGATTCACAGCTTGACAGACATACTCATGCTAGCTTTCATAGAGTTAGCACACTAAAAAAAGGAGTGTAGCTATGGTAGCACGGGGAGTGGCAAAGACTACACACCCTGCATAGGTACCTAGGAGATCCAGGTGGGTTTGTACTCTGGATGCCTAGCTCCTGCCACCTCCCATCACTGCCTGTGCTACCATGGCTACACTACAATTTTTAGCAAGCTAGCTCCACAAGAGATAGTGCAAATATGTGTACTCAAGCTGAGAATCACACCCCCAGTTCCTATTATAGATGTAGCTCAGGAGGCTATGACACAAATTTTGACACACTTCTCCCAAGCTCCACAGCTGCAGAAGGCCCTGGATACAGAGGAACTGATGTAGTTTTGCTGCATAAGGGGGAGGGATTTAGGGAGTTTGTGCACCTCCCCAACAAATACCTCATTTACAATAGATCCGTGGTCTTCAAGGGTTCCTTCCCTCAGATCAATACATGGGTTTGGGCATGGGATAGTTTGTGAAAGCGAGGAATGCAGCTCGAGATCTGTATCTCTTTAGATCTGATGGTCATTCCCACACTGCAGGAGGGTAGAGCATCACAGACATGACGGCAGCAGCTGTAGTAATGCAGCAGCCTCACTTCAATTCCCATGGTCCTTCTCAGCACACAGCCGGTTTACTCAGGCTGTATGCTAGAAGAGGGAGTTTGGACCCAGTGCTCTAGAAATCCATTACATAGCAATATATGAAAATAATTAACAATTACTACTAAAAAGGATGACTTAAAGTTGGTCACAAGACAGCCTGGGGTTGCTCATCACCTCTGACCAGGGAGGCAAAAATCTGGAGAAATGTAGAGGAAAAACTCTGAAATGAAGGGCATTTTGGGGAAAGCAGGATGGACACAGTGCTAACCAGATCCTCAGGGAGAAATAAGATATATAGATTTGGTATTTGCAGGAACGTGTATCTATTGCCATGGAAATATCAGTTATCAAGGATTGAAGGACCAAATAAAAAGGTTTAATGTTAACATTATTAAATCTGGCACTAACATCCCAAGCACTACAATTAACCTGGTGAGAACTTACAGGTGTTACATGCCCAAAGATCCCCAAAGCAGCACAGCAGAAAAACAAAATGAAAGAATGGTTTGGTGGAAAGCACACCAGGGCCAACACCCCATGTGACACTGCCAAATGTTTGCTTGTAAGGACAAAGCCTGGTATTTTCTTAGCCGTGTTTCAGAAAAAGGCGAGAGAATTTCATAGCTTAAGCCAGTGAAACAGATTCAACACGGGGTAAGTCTCAGATAGCACGGCTGGAGAACAGGACTGTAGAGAAACAGCTTGAAAGAAAAGTAATCCAAGAAAGGCAAGAGAAAGAGTGGAAGGACCCAGAATGTGCACACAGGAGTGACTGGAAAAGATTGGGTAACAGAATGCAATAGGAAAATCCCTCTCTCTCTGCTTTAGCTCTGTAGGGACTGAAGGTATCCTGTTTCAATTAATAGGACCTAACAAGTAGGGTATTTCCAAAAGGAGAGAGTTTCTAAACCTCTAGGGAGAATATTTAGGAAGGAAATGAGGTCATGGGAATGGGGGTAAAGCTATTATGTTTTTTTTAATAGAAATGTAAATAGAATGGGGTTAGTTAAACTTGGAACAAGCAACAGAAGGCAACATTCATGACTTCTAGGCTTGATTATTGCAACTCATTATATCTGGGAATAAAGCCAAACAGACTCAGATAGCTCCAACAGGAAGCAAAATGCACCAGGCCGTT
This sequence comes from Emydura macquarii macquarii, assembly GCF_026122565.2. Lineage (NCBI taxonomy): Eukaryota > Metazoa > Chordata > Testudines > Chelidae > Emydura > Emydura macquarii. The sequence goes on from NW_027131390.1 coordinate 77,815,309, forward strand.
TGCTCAGTAATACAGGCCCAGTGAGCTCATTAAGGTGGTTCTCCACTGCCCCACCCCCCACTGAACAGAGGTTCCAGTTCGAAGTCTGTGCAGAAATACAAACCTCTGAAAAGGATTGGTTCTAGCTGCTTGAGAGATTCCCTGTGTCTTAGTGACTTTAACCTCTCAAGGCCGCTACATTCAACCATGAATTCAGGAGACAGAACCTTCAGAGGAGCTACATATACACTAGGGCAATTATTCTTTCAGGAGTTAAAGATGACCATGGCTTTCACAGCAGTTAGAACTTCATTCCAGCACCCTCCCTTTGATTTAGCTTTACTCTACTAGCTCGGTTTGTAGTTTGCACATGAATAGGAGGGACTTCGCATTTGGAAGGTGCTCAGATGCTCCAAAGTCAAGGGCTACATAAGTAAACAAACAGATTGACAATGAATCTTGAGATAAATGCCTATGGGAATGGAAGTGTTGCCTGAGAAAGGGCCAGGTACAGACCAGTGATGTGACAGGTTGTGGACAGCCAACTCTGTCCTGGGGATTAACAGCAACTCAAGCTCACACAGGTGCTCTAGGTACAGCCCATGAAAGCAGGTCCTCCAAGAGGAAAGGTGGGAGAGACTGCCTTAAAGAAGGCTGTTCTGAGCTGGGTTGTGAGTCTCACTAAAAAACCCCAAAGTGAAAATATTATTACATTACATTTTGATGTTTCATTTTTGTTTCTCTGTGATCAAGAGAAACTCTTTTTCCGGAGAAAGTGCTGGGGTTTTTTTAGAATTTTTTCCCTATTTTATTACAAATGGATATTGGCTACTATAAACCATTTAACAGGTTTTGCCTTCACAGTTGATTTATTAAATGTGCTTGTGGTGTTTTAGCCAAAGTAGGAACTTTTTAGACAAGGTTAAAGAACTTTGACAAATCTAAGTGGTTTACATGGACATTAAAGTGCTTTATGGATGAATAATCCTATTTGCTAAAAAGATTATAAAAGGTTTCTATGACTAACTATTTTGTATGTGGTCTCCTTGTTTATTTGTGAGAGCTCAAACTCTCAATGTGCAGGTTAAAAGATTTTAATTATAGAGGCTGAGGTGAACTGAAGCAGTTTCTTACAGAAATATGTGAGAGTGGATATTAATGGCAATTATCCTAATACTGTGTTTTTATTTTGTCATACTAAGACATACATTGAATAAAAACACACAATAAATATTTGCTGTTTAAATATGTGGGTGAAATTTTGGGGGTATAATTCTCATAAACTAACATGCATTCAAGCTGCTTTTAGTACTAGGACAATGCAAATGTTCCTGTGATGGGCCTGTTCCATTGGATTGCTGAATCAAGTCCTGTGTAACTTGTCTACCTTGGTTATAGTCACTAGTCCCCCAATATAGCTGCACCGGCATTGTACTGATGCAAATTCCTGCTGTATACCTATTTCATCAATGTACAAAGTGACATTGCCACTTACCCAAATTTGAAACCAGGACAAGCAGCACCAGGGAAAGTCACTTTTTATACCAGTGAAGTGCCACTACACTAAGAATATAAGTCATAAGCCCAAAGCCTGGTTAGCTAACTTTTTCAGTGACTAAACTAGCTATTTTTATTCTGTGTTGTTTCTCTTTAACTTATAAAGTAGCCAAATACACTTTAACTTTACATAACATAACTTGAATTGGATGTGATAACCACAGGCTTCCCACTCTTGAATGCCCAGGAGAAAAAACAAACTGAACTCTGACTTCAGTTTAGGTTGAGTCACAAGTACAGGTAATAGCTAAGGACAAAGAGGTTGGACTCTCCTCTCTAAATAGTGCTATCAAGAAGCTGGGCCATTTGAAATGAGTCCCTCTGGGTATGAGGAGTTTTCAATTTTATACATCATGTTGCAGTGTTTTAGAGCCACTTATACAGTATTAGGTACTATTTTTTTCATGCCTGAAATATTTGACAATATTAACAGTGATGAAATGTTTTTAACTAACAAAATACTAATTGTACATTACAATAACTGGATAGCACTTTGCAAGCCATTTTCAAATTAAGATTATGCCATCTATAACATTTGGTGATGCTGCCATTGATTTGATGGACATCTGGACAGACCGCCCAGTTTTGAATAATAAAGCCATGTTGGTCCCAGGATATTGGAGAGATAAAGTGGGTAAGGTAATCTCCTTTATTGGACCAACTTCTGTTGCTGAGAGAGAGAGAGAGACAAGTTTATACAGCTCTCTCTCTCTCTCTCTCTCTCTCTCTCACACCAAGCTTGAAAGCTTGTCTCTCTCTCACCAACAGAAGTTGGTCCAATAAAGGAGATTACCTCACCCACCTTGTCTCAGTTTTGAATAACTTTAATGATATATGAGGTTAATATTTTTGCATAGAGTCTGGGTTACATGTAAGGCCTGAAATTGCCAGGGATCAACCTCAGCTTATCTACTTTTTCAGTTTTGCCATTTATATTCTTGCTTTTCCCAAAGGAGGAATTTGTAACTTATTCTGTTTTTTTGGTTTGGTGTTTTTTGGTTTGATTTCATTTGGTTTTTGGGTTTGCACAAGGTGTAGCCACTTTCATTGATGAAATGGAAATCTGCTGAGGCACAAGGGATTTTTCTGGATGACACACTGCCAATATCAGGATCATTGAGGTTTATGAGTCCACTGTTGGTTAAGACCTTGTATGAAAGAGCAGGGTACCAGCATTCCCCTAAGAGGTGGATTTTAGATCGTTGCTTTAGATGTTGACAGTAATGCTTGCAGCACAGGTATCACTCTGCTTCTCACAATCTCTTTTAGAGTAATATTGCTTAGAAAGTTGTTTTGAGACAGCTTTCATGTCATTTGGAGTCTATAGACTTTCTGGAGCCTTTGCAGTCTGGCTTTTTGCACATGTATGGCTCAGAAATTATGCTAGTTTTGTGGGAGGATGAGCTCATTCTGATAATGGACACAATTTAAGTGTCCATGCTGACTTTTTCTGCACTATCAGAAGCCTTTGACACAATTACCCATAAGTTTGGATTTTTTACTCATTTGCAGACATGTCTTGCTCCTTCCTAACTGAGAATCTAGAAGAGGTATTGGACAATTGCTCATATGTCCCAATGATTCTCTTATGGAGGATTCCTTTTTGCCACCCTTTCTGTTCAATGTGCATGTGAGGCCCCTAGCTCTTTCAGAAACCTGGGGAAGTAAATTCCAATGTGTGATTTCAAGACTACAACATAAGCCTATTTTCTAAGACATTTGCCTGTGTGGCAGAATTCTGGATAGAATATTTCAGCTGAATTCTGGAAGTCCTCTTTGAAATGGGAGTAAATCAAAATGCATTAACAAGCTGATAACGCACACCAACAGGTCCACATGGACAGTTAGACCACAGCAGGCTAGTGTGGGATAGATTCACACCCCAGATTGCTACAAACTAAATGTTTGTATAGACAAACCCTAAGCAAAGTGCAGTGGGTGATAAAGCAGCTTGACAGCACTTTTTTCTGAAAAGTTTTTTTTTTCTTGTCTTCGGACAAGTCTTTCTTTCATTTCGACTTTTTGCATAAAACAACTATGATTGCATTATTTAGCACTTCAGATAGATACTTGTACCAAGACTATAATTTAAACAAAATCTATAGAAATGAAATTGGCTTTAAAGAGATGGGAGCATAAACTAATGGTCTTATTTGACTTTTTTATGTAAGAGCAATCTTGCACAGAAGCTCTTCTCATTTTCCATTATTTTTCATTTCCACTGATCCCAGACCACATGTTGAGAAATATAAAAGAGACAGATCCTCCAAAGCAACAAAAAAGAGTTTTGGGGCTCAATCTTGTTCCCACCGAGCACCCATTTTTTTTGGGTGTCCAATTCAGTAACTCAGTGCTGGAGCTTCCAACTTGAATTTAAAAAATAAATAAAATGACTGAAAAGGAGGGGCTTCTTGTGTGGGATCTATGGCTCTGAAGAGTGACATGCTTTTCAGTCTTTGTGTTAAAGGTTAATGGAGAGAGTTGCGGCAGAGACAGTGGGTGCCCTAGCTATCATGCAGTCCCTGAGGATCTGTGTGAAGAACAGGGGCATTTCCTACATATCTTGTCATGCACAACATCTGCAAAAATGCTATTTCTCACTCTGACTGTCCATTTTCCAATTCTTGTGCACTCTTTGCCTTCCAATAGTCTGTGCAAGCTGCAGAAGGCAAGTGACTACTATTGGAGAAAGTGGCAATTTACTTGCAGTTATTGAATGAGTTTCATTGGTTTAGCAAGAGGGCTGTGTAGAGAATATGCTCTCTGATCTCACCTCATACTGGCCAGACAAAGAGATTCTTTTAGCTTTGGAGCATGGCTCATATAGAGTTAGTGTGGAAAGGTTGCTCGAAAACAAATAGCAGGGGACAGGGAGGGGTTGCATAGTGGAGCATCCTACAAAGCTGTGCTTCTCCTCTACAATGCCTCACCAGTTGTGTTTCCACAACTTTGCTATGCTTTTGCTCCCATCTGTACCCTACTACAGAGGATGAAATACTGAATTCTGAGAACATCTAGCACAGAGGCATACACCCACATTGTGAAATCATAACATTTAGAGCCAGATTCCACACGCTCCAAGTGAAGTCAGCACATAAGCAGGCAGCTGAGCACAGAATTTGGCTCTAGAACTAACAAAATTCACTCTATATTTTTCCTGATGCAGCAAAGGAGACCAATTCACCCCCAGAAAGGCATGGGACCAGGTGTCAGAAGACCTGAGTTCTATTCCCATCTCTGAAAACAACTTCCAGTGTGACGTTGGTAATCATGCTTTGGTGAAAATACTTTGAGATCTATAGTGCTGTATAAAGTGCTGACAATTATTATTTCTCAGTTAAAAAAGCAGCTCTCCATTCCAAACAGATTTTAAAAGAAAAATAAATTGTTTACTCCTGCGAGAATGGTGGAGTTTGCACTACTAAGTTTTATTGCCTTACAGCAAAAACAAAACAGACCCTTTTTCCTGTTAGTATTAAAAGTGACTCTCTGCTACGGTTACTACTGATAACTAAAAAGACCCTCCACCTTAAAATAATTTGAGAATATGAGTTAAACATAGCCTGTGGGATATTTTATATGTTCTTTAAAGTGCTAAACAGGCCCATCAAGTTTTACAACTTATTTTACTGGTACCTGCTACTTAATGTATCAAGTATCTAGTGCCAGTGAAAAAGCTTTATTCAGATGGATTTTCACTTTAATATTCATATAAAAATGCTTTCTAGCATTTTTTTACTATAAGGTATATGAACTATATGGGGACCGGCATACATTATTTTGAACTCTAGTTTCTGGGCCAGAAAAGTGTGTGTTTAAGTCACTCTGGGCGCTGCATGTTAGACCTGTCATCCATCAAATAAGTTCTCAAACGACATCTCTTCTGTCCTCCTCAAGGGAATACTGAGGTATAAGCTAAAGTTCCCATGTCACTTTTAAAAAAATGTCTGGCTAGTAAACAGCACATTATTCCACACTTGCCACCATCTTTAGCTATCAGAAATGGAGCCTAAAGCTGATTCCAAATCCAAGTGCTACCGAATTGTGAGGGCTCTCGCGTCTGAGGCAAGGTCCTGACTACTCCATGTATTATTGAATCCAAATCTGATTCAACCTTTTGGGAAAGGTGAGCCTTTCCTCTTTCAGGGTGCTTTTCCTTCTGGGACAGGGTGGAATAACAACAGCCAATGCCGGTAGGCCCCTGGTCCACTGCATAAACCTTTCCTCATGACAGCTACTGATCTCTTCCATTGGCTGTTCTTTAGTTCCTCCTTCACTCTCCTCTTGGAAGATCCCTAAGGCTCTAGGAATGGTGTTGGGGGGCAAGTGTGTGGATGTATTGGTGGATGAAACAAAGTGACCATGTGTCCTGGTTTTGCATATGATGGTACGGTGTCCCAGGAACTTCTTTCAGAATGCCTGAAATCTCCTGTTTTTTCATTCCATCAATCGAAATTTGGGGGGAGGGAGGGAAAGAGGGGGGATTAAAATACAAAATGTTGGTTCAAGACCTGTAGCTACACAAATAAAATTTGCTTTGTGTTTATCAAGAACAAACAGTACAGTGGAAAGAGTGTTCAGTGTGATAAATAGTGTTTGGAGAAAAGAGAAAAGTTGGATGAGCTGTAAACACTATCAAATCTGTTCTTTTGCTCAAAGTGGGTGTTAGTCCTTGTTCAGTGTCTCTTGATAAACTCATTCAGAACACTAAATACTGGGGGGAAAATCCTTCACTTTGAGAAATATGCATGTGTCACTGATGAGTCAGTAACTGGCAGTAGTGATATAAGCACATGTTTTCTTGGAAAAATATGGTATGAATATTGCACAACTCTAAAAAATGTTCCCATAAAGTTGTCCCAGTTCTTGGCTTTGAAAATATGGTGAGAGAGGAAGTGGATGGCTGTGTAGAATGAAGGGGGTCTCTCGTGGTAGTCAATGAGTAATGGATGTTTACAGGCAGTAGAGACAGACAAGGGAGATGAAGAAAATTAAAGAAATGAGAGAAACTGAGGGAGGAGTACATTAGAAAAGAAAAAAATTGAGAAATTGAGGATGAGGAAAGGGAGAGAAGAAGAGAGGAGAAACTGATATGGATAGATAAGGTGAGAAAGAAGAAAACAGACTGAAGGAGGGATTCTTGTGAAAGAACTTGGGAGAAGGGAGGGAGAACACAACAGAAGCAGAGAAGGGGGAGATAGAAAGAAGGAGGAGGAGAAATTGGACTGAATGGAAATGCACTGGAAAAAATGAAGAGGAGTAAAAGAAGCCAGGAGTCCAGAGAGTGACAGGGGAAAAAAAGGAAAGAGAAGAAACAAAATAAAAGTGGAAAAGTCATTTATGTTATTTATTTGTAATAATTCCTAATATTTTAAAATGTATAATGTGCGCACAGATTTGATTTTATATGCAATATCACCACAAAATTCAAACATAATGCCCCTCAGTTTAAAGTATACCTCCGCACAATACATAAAGAAAGAATACTAGTAAACTGAGGGGATCTCAGATCAAATATTCTTGTGTCTGGCAATCTCACCTCATGCTCTTACATGAATGAAGTCATGGTAATGGGATGCTTGCGACCGGCTAAATGCATGCTCCTGTATAAATCATAACTAGGCTGAAGGCTAGTTATTGCATACTCCTAAATAGTGTATCAACTTGTTAAAGTTGGCATTTCTTCCCCTCACATTCCTGAAGGCAGGGCAAAATATATTCAGAGAGGAAAATGAGATTTATTTTTTTAATTTGATAATGTCAGAAATCAGCAGTGACTATGTGGACTGAGTAAAATACTCTATATTCCTATAAGCTTTGAATCTGCAACTGAAACCAAAAGGAAGTTTTTGTTCTGTCACTGGAAAGGCAAAGAGTCTTTCACAAAACATGCCCAAGTCCAAGCCCATCTCTAGAAATCATCACCTCGGTATCTTCTATTTCTCTTTTTGAAAACCATTTTTATATGAATAGTAAAGTGAAAGTCCATCTGATTAAAGCTCTCATTGCTATGAAATACTTTGTATTAAGTAGTAGATACTAATAAAAGAAGGCAGTTGGAAATCTAACCCATATTCTCTTGCCAATAAAAATGGATAACAATGTTCATGTGAGAGCAATCATAGAATGCAAGTGCTGTTTGCCTACCTAGTCTCTGGATTACCAGGATGTAATTTTGTTGCTTTACTGAATAACATAGTAACTTAGTCTGTTGGAGAACTGGGTTTGGAGAATGATTTTGGTGCTTTACTTTCCAGTTAGGCACCTTATCCTACTGAGTTCCGGGAGGTGGGCAGGCGCCTTCCCCCAGCCTAAGGGAAGGGACTGCTAAGTCTGAGACTCAACTAATTGCAGGGGACAACAAATGAAAAAACAGGAACAGGTGTGGGGGTCAAATGTTGGGAACCTGAAGGAGACACCAGGACAGCGCCCAATGCTCGTCGAAGGTATCTAGGGAGCCAGTGGATGTGGCCCAGAGGAACTCTGCCTGGATGCGTGAATGGATGGAGGAATGGAAATAGGCCCCACAGTCACAGAGCATCCCTCTCAGCCTACATCCTCTCCCTGGTGTTGTAGATGACCACTTTGGTCAGCGCTAGGAGGAGGTTGACAAGGAGGTCTCGCAACTTTGTGGGGCTATGGATGGAGTGTGCATAGATCAGAAGGTGTAGTGGTGGTTGTGCTTTAAATCTAATCCTCTCCTATCGATGCACTAAATAATTAAGAAACTGACATTATTTGATTTTCATTTGATTTGAACCATAGTGTAACTTAGCAACAGTATAGTCCATATTATTATAGAGAAGTTTCTAAATGCTCAGGCTTATTAACATGTAAAAAAGATCTGAATTCTTTTTATCAAAATAAATAATCTTTCAATATGTAAATTGAGCTCTACTGTTTTTGCTTGATTGCCTTTAGTTTGGAGATAGATCTACTTTTTAAAAACCTGTGCAACCCCAGGAATGCTTTTTTAGCATTTTTACATTGGGATTGTTAATTTCTGATGTACGTGTATCTATTGTTATGAATTCACTTTGTTAAAAACAGTTGAATGGGTTGGGACTATAGAAGTGTTCCTCTGAAATCCATGCAGCATTGGTCACTAACCTCTCAGGGTGCTCAATTGAGAACTCCAGGTAGGATACAAGGTTATGGGAAATGGCTTGCAGTAAGTAGTCTTAAATCATATAGTTCTCATTTCCTCTAAACTTCTTGGGTGCCTCTTGGAAAACTTTGAAAGGCATTCTGTGTGGAAGCCATTCTCCTTAGATATAATATTTTCTATACCAGTCCCCTCATTCTTTATTATTAATAGTATCTTTTTGGTGTCTTTTTTTCTTAAGTGTTTATCTGATCTGCTTATTCCTCACTTGAAGACAACAACCTTTAAAATAATATCAAAACTTATTGGGACATCACAAAGAGAATTAACGAGAGTTCTGTAGCACTTTAAAGACTAACACATTTAATTTCAGCGGGCATAACCTTTCGTGGGCTTCAGCCCACTTCCTCAGATGCAGTTGGTAGAAATAATACAGCAAATATTGACAACATAGAGTCAATATTTGCTGTATTATTTCTACCAACTGCATCTGAGGAAGTGGGCTGAAGCCCACAAAAGCTTATGACTGCTGAAATTAAATTTGTTAGTCTTTAAAGTGCTACAGAACTCTCATTGTTTTTGCTGTATACAGACTAACACGGCTACCCCTCTGGAACAAACAGAATTAAGACTTCAAGTGGAAAACAAACAACAGGGGGCTAATAAACCCTCTAATAAAGACCCCAGTCTCATACAAACATCCTTGGTGATAAAGGAAGTTAAAGAATTACATAAATTACATGATATGTCAACAGAAATTCTTCTGAAAATGTTGTCCATGAGGCACAGACAGTCTATTAATTTAAAGAATCACTGTCAACCTCTTGAAGATGTCTTTTGTTACCTCTGTCCCCCCCCCCCCCAAAAAAAAAAAAAAAAAAAAAGTCTCCAAGAGTCATTTGAGAGCAGTTTATTGCTACTTTTTTAAAGCCTGCCTGCCTGGTATAAATATTCAGGAAAAAAATAAGAACATCCACAATATAGTGATCACGTCAAAGGAGCAGTTTCTGGTTTAAATATATGAGCTGAAGAAAGTTGGGGGGAATTAGAATGAATACTCTTTTGGGGTTGACACATGAATAATATGAACTATAAAAACCTGAAAATATTTTTAAATGGAATTTCAGACAGCCTTAACTATACAGCTTGTTGGATGAGATGCTATGTTTTTTTCTTATTGCCTTTGTCAGTTTGAAAGTGTTCATACATACCTAGGTTTGGTGCAGAGTAGGCATTTGATTAAATTACACTCAAACTTGCATTCTTGAACTGTTTTCTACCTGCTCAAAAATATGTATGATGCATTGCCAAGCTTCACAGCAACTTCTCTCATGACATACCCTAAATGACTTACATTGACATAAAACAAGTTAGCACACTATTAAGTGTCGTAAATCATTGATATTCGGTAGCTTCCAGAGAGCAGAAACATTAATAGAGCTTGAATGAGTTTCAGGTGTCTGAAATCCAGTGAGTTCTACCCATTAAATATGAGGAAAGGACTAAATAGGAGAATCCTTTTTGGTTTAAGTAGAAAAATGCATTAGCTATTTACATATTTTAAAGTTATTGCATTAGGACAAACAAATATCAAGTGCCATAATAAGAGAAAATCAGACTAGATGTTCATAAATCACTACTGCACAAATATTTAGGCATATATTTTCTCTTTTTGCAAACAGCTAACTGAGGGGTGTTCATTGAAAGATGATAAACAAAAAAGAGTGGATCTGTTTTTTAAATTTAGGATGTGGCACTTCAGATATGTACAAATGGAGACATAGCATTTGATATTTGCTGAAGAAACTTGCTTCTTCACAAAGCATTTTAAATAAATCCTGACTTCTGTCTCAATATGTTCACACCTAGTCCTTGAATGAAAATGGGGGGAAATGCACTTGGCAAAGACAGTTTTGATTTGCCCCAGTCTGCCTTGTTATGTCAGTGAAAGCCAATGTATGGACTGACAGCAGCTTTCTCAGATGAAAGAGAGTCAGTATTGTTTTAGTCTGGTGGCTGGCATTTCAATTCAAATTCTTGTACATCAATGTGACATGCCTAAATGAGATGGGATTGCAGTTGCCTTTGAAAGTTTGTAAATATTTTCACTAGGGAAGTCTGCCATCAGTCCATAATATCTTGTCCAGCAAAAATAAAGCGCTGGATAGATACTCTTGCAAACCAGATTATATAACAGTTGTCAGACTGGAAAATGGTGCCATTTATTCACCATTCAAATTAGAGGTCTGCTTGGACCTAATTTTAAAGCTGGACCTGAACCCAATCTGGGCACAGCTGATCCAAGAATGTCAAATCCTTTTCAGACCTGACCCAGACACAGAGTTTCCCACTGAAGCTCTCTGAATGCCCTGCCACCATCTCATCCTTGGGGCTCAGCCTAGTAGAGGCTTCCCACGCCCCGTGTCTGCAGGTTGGCGCAGTGATGGCTGTGTGCCCCACTCCTGCCAGCCATGGGTACCTCTCTGCTTCTCACTCTGCAGTGCACACAGGGCAAAGTAACTTGTTGGCACACTCACTATGCAATACACACTGCACTGTAAGCTGGTGGCAGTCAGCATGACTGGGGCGCACAGCTACACCACTCCAACCCCATGGGCAGGAGGAAGAGCTGAGACCACATGACCCAAGCCCAAGTGGGCTGGATTGTTTTCTGACTTGCTCGACCCTGACACTTGTAGTTTGGGTCCTACTGGGTTCAGGTCAGATTGCAAGGCTCTAATTCAAAATAATCCAAAAACAAATTATTCCACAAGACAAATTTAAATGTAAATAAAATGTATCTTTAAGATATTTTGTCAAAATTTTCAGGCATGAATCTATCTGCCTCAGTGCCCATCCCTGTTGCATCTAAGCACTTCCCAAGTCAGTTAGGTATGTTTGGCGAGGTCCCTAGTGGACTTCATGTGTCTTCTGTTCTTCTCCTTTCCCTGAGAGATGACTGTCTTCTTAGGATCTACATGTATGTAGGTCTTTTTCTCTTTTGCTTTCCCCCCATTAATTTATCTGTGGTAGGAAAGTTTTGTCAAAAAGGGAGAGTTTTGCAGTATTCTCTGAAAGTGGTCACACTCCAGATTAGTCTGCCATACTCTGTTTTAGAAACTAACCCCCCGGCCAAGAATAATTTGTCTCCAGCTCTTATGTGCTTCGTCCTGACTTTTGAGGACTGGCTGTGCGGTCCTAAAGGAGCATAGTTGTCTTGCTGGCTCATGAATGGAGATGTGGTTGCTGATGGCACTAGTTGCTGACTATTGATGGCGTTGAAGAATACAATACGTAAAGTTACCACCTAAATCCATATTTAGGTATCTAATTTGATGTGGCCTGATTTTTCAGATGTTCTAATTTGCAACTCCTGTTGAAATCAATAAGAGTTGTTGGTGGTCAGTTATTTTGAAAAACAGGCCAGTCTGGTCTAGGTGTCAAAATACTGATTTAAGTGTCTAACTTCAAGCAATCATGTTTGAAAATTTGTCTATTACTTATATTAATGTGCTTAAAATTCCCTTCTACCATCAGTTTACCCTCTTCCTTAACATTGTGACTGCTGCTTTTTGTAGCTCTTTACCTGCAATAATGCCTCAACTTTCATTTTTTTATTATTTTAGAAAAATCAAAAGTATCAAATACTCACCCCCAGCTTTTTCAAGATACTCTGAATAAATCACTGTCATTATGCCAGTGTTTTGAGCCAACACTTCACTTTCCTAAACATTTTTGCTAGTCTTCTTTACATGTAGATTTCACAGTGCTTTTATATTTCCTTTAAGAGACTGATGTTCAGTTGACCATTTAAACAGTGCATGGATTTATTCCTAATTGCATTGGTGTCTCCTACCCCCTTTTTGCATAAGCCATTTATACTTGTTTCTTGTATACAAGGAAATAACTTTTACATAGTAAACTCATATATGCTGGCTTAAGAACTATAACAGGAAAGAGATTTGTGTAAGAGCCAAATCCTACAGCCATTAATCAGGGTCACATGCTTCCCCTTCACACGTAAAAGTGTATATAAGGGAAATACATGCCTTCTAAGGTGCACAGCACATCAAAAACCACTAATGCATGGTATCTTCCCATCACAAATGCCTTGACATCAGATATGCAGTTCAGGATCTTTGGTATCAGCCTGTGACCAGATAAACAAATGGGGAAGACCAAGCAAATCTCAAACCAAACAAATGTTTTTCCCAGCGCTGCCTATGTCTGCACTTTCCAGCCCATCCTCTTTCCTTAGCTATGGGAGCACAGTTTATAGCATGTATTCCCACTGGCCCACCAGCCCTGTACCACGTATCTCTCCATGGTCTCTAGAAGCCATAGTTATTGCAGTTTGGGACAGCATTGAAAGGAGATGAGCATGCTAGCAGCAGAGACTATTACTGGTTTCCTTCCCCTTTGGCCATGCCTTCATCTGCCAAGTGAAGCAGAGTATCACATTCTGGTAGCAGAGGGAAAGGGGACATATATTAGCCAACTTTCTTCTCCTTGATTATCCCACAGTGGAATCAGGGCCATTCTGATCCTTTCTACTCTGTGATAATTGAAGGGAGCATATGCTTTCATAGACAAAACTTCCACTGACTTCAGCAATAACAAAAGTATTCCCTATTTTGATAAGTTATTAAAATATAAGTAAACATATCTATTCTGAAAAAGGGATAAACAGTGAGGTGGCAAAATTTGCAGATGATACAAAACTCAAGATAGTTAAGTCCAAAGCAGACTGTGAAGAGTTACAAAGGGACCTCACAAAACTGGGTGACTGGGCAATAAAATGGCAGATGAAATTCAATGTTGATAAATGCAAAGGATGCACACTGGAAAACATAATCCCAACTATACATATAAAACGATGGGGTCTAAATTAGTTGTTACCACTCAAGAAAGAGATCTTGGAGGAACTTGTGGATAGTTCTCTGAAAACATCCACTCAGTGTGCAGGGGCATTCCAAAAAAAGCTAACAGAATGTTGGGGATCATTAGGAAAGGGATAGATAAGAAGACATATTGCCTCTTCAAATCCTCAGTATGCCCACATCTTGAATACTGTGTGCAAATCTTGTCACCCCATTTCAAAAAAGATATATTAGAATTGGAAAAAGGTACAGAAAAGGGCTACTAAAATGATCAGGGGTAAGGAAAAGTTTCCATATGAGGAGAGATTAATAAGATTGGGACTTCTCATCTTGGAAAAGAGATGACTAAGGTGGGACATGATAGAGGTCTATAAAATCATGATGGATGTGGAGAAAGTAAATAAGAGAGTTATTTACTCCTACTCATAACACAAAAACTAGGGGTCACCAAATGAAATTAATAGGCAGCAGGTTTAAAACGAACAAAAGGAAGTATTTCTTCACACAAGGCAGAGTCAACCTGTGGAACTCCTTGTCAGAGGATGTTGTGAAGGCCAAGACTATAACAGGGTTCAGAAAAGAACTAGATAAGTTTATAGGTTCATCAATAGCTATTAGCCTGTATAGGCAGGGATTACTGTTTGCCAGAGGCTGGGAATGGCCGATGGGATGGATCACTTGATGATTATCTGTTCTAGTCATTCCCTCTGAAACACCTGGCATTAGCCACTGTCGGAAGACACAATACTGGGCTAGATGGGCTATTGGCATGACCTGGTATGACCATTCTTATGTTTTTAATTTTTACCCTAATTACAGAAGATGGCTTATTATAATATGTGTTCTATACTGTGCTGACTATATAGATTTATTCTTTCTTTTGGCTGAAACTCACCACAGAAGAGGGCCTTCAGCCTCACATGGGAACTATACAATAGTTTCTGCCCTACTCTGGGCACAGTCTGGTACAAAAAGATGTCACTGGAGTACAAGAAGGGATGGACCCGGGATCAGTCATCACGTAGCTTCGGTAGGCCTAACAACCCAGGGGCTGTAGCATATACACCATCTAAGATCCTTATCGGTTGAGGCAGCAGCTGTGGAGTTCAAAGGGTGGATTCTAGCCCCCAACTTCAAACACCTGCACACTACATCTCCACAAAGCCTGATTGCTCGGGCTTGATGTCTAAGTAGCATACACACATCAAGAAGGCAATTAAACATCTTAGTTTTTCTTTTGTTTTTTAACTGATTTTATAAATATATACACACATATATGAAAACTTTATGTGATAAATGTTTGCTGTATGCTGGACAATTTGCATTAATAGTTCTGTTAAGTGAACTTGATTTCATACCTGTAGTGATGGTAACCACCATGGCACATACTTTCTCCAACTGTCCGAACACTGACCCAGTCTTTACCTCCACCACCAACCATCCTTAAGACTTCCTTTTAATTTAACATCGTTAAAACACATTCTCTCTATCACAGAGTGATTTTGTTTGTTTTTTGGTTAGAATAGCTGAAAATCTTTTTGATTCCAGATTCTTAATTTGTCTATAACCTTGGGAAAGTCACTTCACTTCTCTGTAAAATGGGACTGATGATACTGACCTTTGTAAAGCACTTTAAGATCTACAGATGAGAGCTAGGTATTATTAAAAAGAATTCAGTGGCTGTCCACTGTGGGAAGTAAAGATCTCACAGAAGTACTTGAATAAAATCCCTCTCAAGCAGATCCTATTCTTTCTTTCTTTCCGTAAAATAGTCTTTAAAGAGCAAGTTAGTGTGTGAAGTATGTGGAATGCATAGCGGCTGTCTCATTTGCTACACAGTCCCTGTACTGTCTATCAAACTTATTCTGATAAAGCACCATGGGACACCTTGACTATCAAAGATGTTAATTAAAGACAAATTCTATTCTATAAATAAAATTGCTAAGTTAACAAAGTAGCTGTGCATACTTAGTAACTTTTCCCTATAACTTTTCATATTTGTACAGAGGACTACAGCATTAAAATTGCTTCACACAGTGAATTCACATAATACATCAGAAATCCTAACAATGTACCCTATCAGTGCTTTAGTGTACTCATTGATCTTACCTTCATTTCATTTTGTAAAATGCTTCATGTTATCCCTGATTTTTTTTTTCCCCTTTCACGTGCCGATTTTTATTTTATTTTGGCCCTTGCCCCATCACTCTCTGCCACAGAGCCCATTTTATACAGATGTGCAAGTCTGGATTTACCATGACAAAATCAATTAGAGTCAGAGTTAGACTCTTCCTCCATCCCCGTGCTGGGCATAACGGCAAGGCAGGATCTGAGCCCTTAACTCCCAGAAAAGTGCGCTCTGTACCTACAGGCACAAGGGGGAACGGGCAAGCGCAGGATGGAGGAAGAGCCTCCCCTCTGAATTTCTTGACGCTAGTCACTAGGGCCTAGGTCCACAAAGGTGTTTAGTCAGTGCCTCGGTGGCTGGCTCCTTCCATTCCTTGGACCATGGGCCGATCAAACAGCTGGGAAGAGGCAGGCTCTGGATGGACTAGTGCGTGCAGCAGCCCTGACCTGCGTTCAGGGGCAGGCAGCGGCAGGTCCCGACCTTGCCTTGCCCAGGGCTGGTGGCCCGGGGGCTACCAGTGCCGCGGGGGGGCGCGCATGTGTCTGACACCGGCCGGTGGCGCTTACCTGCCTGACTCCCGCTGCCGGAGCTGCCGCGCCGCTGGGGGCCTCAAACCTGCTCCGCAGCTCCTCCCAGGGGATGTTGAAGCGCTCCAGCCTGCGGCGGCCGCCCCGGGGCTCCTCCTTGGCCACCTCAGCCCCCACGCTGGCCCGCGGCGCTTTCTCCATGGTGCCGCCGCCGCCGCCGCGGCTCTTATCCGGCGGCCGGCTCGGAACGCGCCCCTCTTGGCCGCCGGCTGCAGCAGCTGCTCGGGTCTCCTCCTCCCGCGGGGCGGCGGCCTCGGCTGCTGGCGCGGGGCAAGCTCTCCTCCCCTCCGGGGCCTGCCTGCGGCGGCGGCCTCCCGCGGAGCCCCCCGGGGGAGCGGCTCTCAACTCATCGCCCGCCGACTCCCACTGCTGCTTGAGGCGCTCCAGGGAGCCCTTCTCGATCGGGAACTTCGCCAGCTCCAGGGCGCCCTGCAAAAGCAGCACCAGGCGGCTGGGTCAAAACACGTGGGGGCACCCACGCGTGAAGAAGAAGAAAACACCCGCCCCAAGTCTGCGCTTGGCGCACCCAGACATCATATGGCCCGGCCCAGGCTGCTCTGGGCCCCGAAGGTCAGGTCAGCCGAGGCACTTGGAACCCTTCTTTGCAGGCGAGCTGGCCTGGAAGGGCAGCGTCAGAGGGTCAATGACATAAGCAACTTCGCAAGGGAAAGAAAGATCCCAGCCTGCAGGAAACAGAAGCAGGAAAAGCCTATTGCCCCTCATTTCCTTCCATGCAGCACAGAACCCATCGAAGGAAACCCCTTATTGTTAAGTGCTGGGAAAAGCATCACTAATAGCCTCCGCTCCAAAAACAAATATCGTTCAAGTTCATGGTCTGGAGCACTGCCAGGATTTCCTAGTCTAGAACAAAGCCTTACCATAAACACCTTACTTGAAATTAAGTAACGCTGTTTTTCACTCTGGTGCTGCAACCACACTGAATAAAGTCCCATCCACAAACCAGTATTTCAGAGTCAGGCCCAAATCCACAAAAGTATTTAGGGTCCTGACTTCCATTGACCAAAGCCCCCTGTGCTTTCCTACATACCATAGATTCAGAGGTATTAGATATTAGAAAGCAGTTATTTGCACACTGGATTTGGATAACAATCCAGGACTGTTTAAGATCAAATCTCAAATGTATAGAGCTGTACTAGCATGAGGGGATGGGCTGTACACAAGTGCCTGGAGATATCTGGAGACCTGTCATGGGGCTTTGCAACCAAACAGAGCTAGTGCCTTAAAAGTCACCTTCTCCTGTGGAGGATTTCCTACCCAGCACAGTGAATTCCACTGAATAAACAGGCAGTTCCTCCAAAAAAAGGCATTCCTTTCCTTCAGAACAGAAGAAATTGTCCAGATTTGGGAAAGACCATTTCTGTTCATGCAAAGCCTGACTGGTAAATAGATGGAATTAGCTTGAACACAAGAAATACAAAGCCTTTGTACATAACTTCATTAAAAAGTGGCACTAGAGAATTGCTAAAAGAACTGCAGACTTCAATAGTTTAATAAGTAACAGTAAAAGGGATACTCTGGGCTGGATGTCTGCTTCTGCACAATCCGGGCTGAAAAATTTCTGCAACAGTAAATTCACCTGGAGCTGATTCAGTGTTGCTCCTTAGCAGACATCATTGGCTTGGATAGAGCCCTACTGCATATTTTAAGGAGGTCCTTCTCCCCTTTGATACAACTGCCCCTATAGCCATAGGTGGATGCAAGGTGCATTCATTTGGACCCATAAAGGTAGAGCTGTCTCTTTTATGTTTCAGTAGTTTTGCTATGGTGTAGGAGGGATGTAAAAGGGATCTTATTAAGCATCACAACTGATGATGGTGACCTCATCAGGATAGTTAATAAGTTTATTGATTCAAGGCCACTGTCCATGTTAATATAGGAGGCATCTGCACTAATGAGAAAATTGTATTGTTAAATCTTTATTTTAGAGAACTTTTACTTTTCACTGTATATAGCATATACAATTAGAAATGCCAGAGACACAGACCACTTTGAACTTTCAATTTGACAGTTACTGCAACCAGGGCTGGGAGGGTGTTACTTTGATAGAGAAAGGTAATTGAAAAATATATACAACTTTGTGTTTGCTCTGCAGATTGAAAGGAGGAAAGGAAGAAAGGAGAAATTAATAAGATACCTCTATGTTCCATCTGTCTAATAATTTCCTGTTAAACTCATTGCTTTTGGAATATCCAAAGTTCTGTTACTTTTACTTTACCTAGGGAGCAGGACAAGCAAGGTTTAATTAAATATATCTCAGACAGTGATACCACTACTACAAACTTAGATCAAAGACCCTATGAGACATGAGTCACTAACCACTGTCTTTCTAAATTAGTACAAATATATCAATGAATGAATGTTCAGCCAAAGTATGGAGCTACTATGTACTATAAATGAATAAAAAGAAAGTTATATCTTTTCTTTTTAACGAGCAAAGATGAAAAAGGGACTGGCCTATATTTTAGAGGATTGAGCTAAGAGGAGCAAGTGACAACTGACAGTATAAAGCTGTTGAGTCTAAGACAGCATCTCCTTCATGGGAGCAGCAAGGCAGTACTATTAATTTAATCTTCTTTCCTATGCATCTAAGTTGATAGGATAGCATACTAGATCTTTACAGGACTGTGACAGAGCACTGGGCATTAACTCCTTAGCTAGCCCTCTGTCATGCCAGCCCCAATTAAGTGAGGTCACTTGGAGCTGGCTAGGGACACCTGTATCTGATTTGTGAGGGCAAAGCAGCTGTCTGCCTAATTAGCCAGGGGCTATAAACAGGCCTAGGTGAAGGAAATAAAGAAGGGAGGAGGAGAGCTGGTTATGGTCATGGATATGTATTGGGCTAGGAAGCCCAAGTTTCATGTTGTAGGAAGGCAGTGGGACTGTATGCTGTAAATAAACTGCACTGGTGATTGCTAAACTAGGGGGTGTTGGAGTCAGTTGTGACTAGGAGGATGACTGAAGGGGGGGGCTGTGGTGGAGAACCCTTACATGGACCCTGGGCACTGCAGTTAAAGCTTAATTTGTCCCAACAAGTTAGAAGTGAAATATTAAAGAGGCAGAGGTAGTTACTTAATTTTGGAAAACACTGTTTGAGTCTTTCTAAAAGAATGTTGTCCAGTCCTGCTGGACATGGGTGGAAGTAGTCTAGTTTAAGGATTAGCCTGAGTGCTAGTCATGGCTAGAAGAGGGACTATGGTTTCTGTTCTAAATAGATGTCTGAGAAACTTGTGGGTAAAGTGTGGGTAGAGAGAGGGCAGAAGTAGGGCCTGCTCTTGCACCTGTGATCCTCAATGAGCATGGTATTTGGCCATGTGGCAGATTTCATCACAGTAATGGTATTTAGAGGTTATTTTTATGCATTGCATACTGAGATTTAGTGTGTATTAAATGCAATTAAGTTTATTTGTGGTCTCTTTTTTTTTTTTTTTTTCAATGAAGCTGCAGGCTTTTCAGACCCTGAAGGAAAAACAGTTTTGTTTTTGGGAAACCAGGTAAGTGGTATAAAGCCATGTTATAAAATGTATCTTCCTCCATATGCAAGAGAAGAATGGGGAAAGAACCTCATAGCTTCTCATGAATCAGGGTCTAAAGTATGACTCTAGCCAAAACTAGTTTCTTTAGTGCAGTGGTGGCCAGCAGGTTATTATGGGCTACAAGGTGGGTACTTAGGGCCTGCTTCAAAATCCATAGAAATTAATTGGGAAACTTCTGTTGATTTCTGTGGGTCTTTAGTTTTCTATGGCCTGTGGCAGGCTCTTGGATCTGTGGTAGCCCCACTCCCAAATCCCCTCCTATGCAGTGTCCTAAATTTAGTTCAACTGATTTTTCTTTTTTACAGCCTAAGTATTTTAGGGACAACTATTTTGCTCATGGTTCCATCAGTATGTTGGTTTCTCATCTCTATTTAAAAAAAAAAAAAATCAGGGCTCTGATATACCAGTGTATAACTCCAATTTTATACTAGTGTAATTATATTAAGATTTAATCGAGTTACAATGGCATAAAATTGGAATAATGCAGTGGTGACTCAGACATCCAGGCTGTTTTCATTATCCTAGTATCTTGGTATGCATCTTATTGCTACTCAGTTAACAGAATATCACTTTGCTACATGAAGAGAAAGGAAATGAAGGTGTGAAGGCTGAGGGCAAAAATAGTTAAACACCGATAGGCTAAATTCTGCTTTCATTTATCCCTGTGAAAATCCCCCTCCATGCATAAAAAGAAATTAAATAGGTGATGGAGAAACATGTTTACTTAAACATATGGACCAAATTCTGCTTTTGATAATGGCTGTCTAAATCTGGAGCACTAGTCTGACTGATAACAGAATTTAGCACATCAGTTTAAAGGTAAGATGATGATTAAGTTTCTTGCTTGTGGACCACTGATATTAGACTAGTGGTCTGAAAGATTTATAGATTCCTTCTCTGTAACTCACAATGTTTGGCTCCTTATAACAGCCTTGTAAAAATGGAAGGAGGATATTATTTTGCCATTTGTTTTCCACAGCTATAAAAATCATTTAACAAAAAGCACTGCATTTTTACACTGCATTATCTGTGATATACAAGATCATAGCAATGGGAGACAGAAAAGGCCCATTAGATCATGGAGTCCTCTTCCACCTCCAGCAAGAGCAACAATAATCCCCTAAAAAGGAAGTGTCAGACATTAAACTGACACTACAGTAGAGGAAAAAAGGCCCTTTTAGAAAAGATTTAATAAGAAGTAATACATTTTTTTTCAAAGCCCTAAAAATATAAACCTTTAAATGCACCATCCACAGGCTGAACTTTTTAAACCAGATTCATTATAATTAATGGAGTCACTGAAAGGCTTAATGTGTTGATACTATAAAAATATCTTAATTGGCTGGTGAGTTAGAGTGCTGTTCAGATATTTTATTTTTGATAGTGCCAGCAGCATTGCTGTGTATCATGAATGGAAAACGAGCAAGTTCACAATTAATGAGGGAGAATTTCAAATAGGGTGGGGGCTGATGAGTGAGTGCTAGGTAATCAGTATGTGCTGCAATGAAGGTTGTGATGACAGACGAGAGCTGTGTTCTCTCAGATTTGATACAGCTGTCAGTATTGTAGGGGCAGAGACTGCATTTTAATGCAATATGAGTTACAGGCACTGTATGGCTATGACAAAAAACCTTCTAGCACAATCCAGTAAAGAGATTACCTTTGCTCATTCTTCCACCCTGAAAAATATTAAGGCCTGGATCAACAAAGGGACTTAGGCTTTGAAATCTACAGCACCTCATTTCTGGGTGGCTAGAAATCCTAGGAACAACACTACAATCCACAAAGCCTGAGTTCAGTGCCTAGGCTTCCTATACAATAAATGAAAGAAGAGAGATGCCTTAGAATTCAATCCAAAGGCCAGCAGGCTAGACAGGAAAGCTCCTAAACTATCCAATAGGAGATGCCAGTGAGAGGTGTGTAAGTCCCACTTCTTCAAGGAGCTATGTGCCTAAGTTGAAGCTGCAGGGAGGCACCTATTTCTGCTAGCAGTCCATGAAGAGACCCTGTCTCCTGGAGTCCGGTGGCTTAAGCACTTAAGCTGTTTCTTGCAGCAATGATTAGATGCCTGCATCATTCCACACAAAAACAGATGGTGGAGGAGCTGCTGTCCACCTTATAGCTTTAACTCCGTAATTAGAGCACTCACCTAGGATGTGGGAGACATATGTTCAATACTCCCCTCTTTGCGGGCGGGGGGAGAGGGTTTGAACAGGGCTCTCCCAACAATTAAGCTATGGGACCTTCTGATGTGAGTCTTCCTCAGTCTCTCTCCTGTTGATCTGTTCCATTGTGGATAAATAACACAAAAGTGACTGGAAGGGGGACTGGATCTCCACTGCCCAGGTGAGTGCCCTAACCTTGGAGGACAGAGTCATTCTCTCTCTTTTGTGCGTGCGCGTGCACTTTCTCTCTGGCCCAATGACTGTTCCACTGTGGATAGATTCTTAAATAGCCTGCTTTGGGGCTTAGGTGGGCGATGGGGCTCCTGGACACCTAGAAAAAGGCACCAGTGCACTTGCCCAAAGGCAGAATTGTAGGTGCTGCTACAACTTTTATTCTGAACACTTAGGAGCACACAGGGTTTGGCAGCAGTTCTGTAGATCACAGTGAAGCCTAAAACTAGGATTAAGATGCCTAAGTACCTTTTGTGGATCTTGCCCAGTCAGTCATCCCTGAGATCAAGTGACCTTCTCTGTGACTCATTGTTTGGAGAGGAGAATCACAACTCCCTTCCTTTTGAGCAAGTGCTGAAATCTGTTACCATACTCCTGAATCAGCCTCCCCTGAGGTTTGAATTTATGTTCCATCTATGTAAAGTGACCCAACAACAAATATTTCAACTCAACAGAATTAAAATACAATTTAAATTTCCCTAATGAAAGGGAAGGGTGTTTAGCAGACAATGAGGTAGTATGACCTGGTACATAGAGCACTGGACTGGGACTCAGAACCCCAGGGTTTTAGTCCCTCTTCTGCCACTAGCCTATTAAGTGCCCTTGGGCAAGTCACTGTAAGCTGTCTGTGACTCGGTTTCCCCATCTTTAAAATGGGAATAACAATCCTTACCCCCTTTGCAAAGCACTTTGTGATCTACTGATGAAAAGCGCTAAGAGGTGGGTATTAGTAGCAGAGAATCTTAAACAAGTCAAACATAACTAGTGTCTAACCATTGTGAAAAAGATAGGTAGCTGGGCTTCTTGTTTAGGTCCTGATTCAGTAGTCCATGAGCACATTCTCAACTTTAGGTACGTGCTTAAATCTGACCACTAAATAGGGATGGATTTAAGCATATGCTTAAATGCTTTGCTAAATTGGAATCCTTAGTACAGAAAACATTAGGCAACCAATGTGAAAAGCATATTGTTACCCCTTTTTTACAGCTCTGGGGTCAATAAAATTCAGGATCCTGTGGGTTGTTTCAGTTAGGAGGAGAATTTGATGATGGAGGCCTGGTATCTGTTGCAATCCTATTTATTTACAAAGCATGTACACAGTCTTGTTTCTCTGAGCACAGCAGGAATCAACCAGCAGGAGACAAATTCTTCTTACTCACAGTGAAACTACCTTTTTAGCTAGCACTCAGCCCAAAAGCTCTGGTGCAGAGCTTTTTTTTTTTTTTTTTTTTTTTTTTTCCCCCCCCCTCTCTCTCTCTCTTGGCAATGCTACTGGTCACTTGGTGTATTATAGATGCCCAGGAAATCCTCTCTTCATTCAAAGGAGGCATATGTTCCTGAGGTTGATAAACAGCTATCTTTCCACACCTAATGAATGTCCACATCATTACTTTTTAAAATAGAAAAGCATTGTAAAGCACTGGTAAAGAATGAACTTGCCCATCCAATGGGGGGGGGGGCGGGAGATTAGAACAAAATCAATGGTTTGTTGTGTTGTGACATTCATATGTCAATCTGCTGCAGGGCAGGGAAACTTATCTGAAAAATTTTGATCATTTAAACATGAAGAGCCACTTGTTTGACCCTTCTGAATGAAGCTTAAAGTTCCATGTGGAAAAGGGCGAGAGAGCTCATACCCCTCAACACTCTGTGATCTGATGCTGTAAGTATGACAGAAAACAGAATGTTTTCTTAGTCTAGCCAAACTTCTCTTGAGTCATTTGGCTGGGTGTGAGGCCAGGAAGCTTCACAATCCCATGGGCATGTGAAACAATCAAATTTTAGCAGACTGAGCATATGAGGGAGTAATACTAATGTAACTTTAATCATCTTGTATGAGACATCAGCCCCCATATTGGGCCAGATTTCCACTTCCTGGTAAAACTTGTGGAGAACATGCAGGGAGGGAGAAATCTCTGGTAGAATCCCCACATTGTTCTATCAAGGGGATGGGGTTTTCTTGTATGGAATAGGCTATCAGGCATCACCTCCTAATCCCACACATCCTGGGACATCAGTATCAGGCCACCCACACGGAAGCCTTGCATCAGCTCTTGCCCTTAGCAGTAATATCCCTCTCCCTCCCTGAGAGCATGTCTCTCTGAAATTGCACTGTCATGGACTCCTCTGGCCACAGCTGACATACAGACCCTCTCCATACCATGGAGCAGGTTTTGTGGAAAAGATAGTATACTCCTAATACCAATGTGCACCCACCCACCTCCGATAACCCTAGAACACCCCAAAATTCTCCTCCAGTTACCTTTTTACCCACTGTAGATTTTTAGGCTAATGAACAACCATCCTCAAGTAGCCATGGGGACACAGGCAGCTAATCCCTTTCTTCATAATGAGGGTTTTCAGCTGTTGCTGTGTCATCATGGTGAAGATGAAGAACCCCATGTGGGGTCCAGGAGAAATGTATTTTCTTTATTGTCTATATACACACTTCTGAGGTTCCTCTGATCTTAAGTGGCTTGAAAAGCTGCAGTGCTTTAGCAGGTAAATAAAGCTTCAAATATTTATAACATTTTTCTGTTTAAAATTCAGACATTTCTTACATGAAGGAGATTAAACAAGTGTCTGAAATGAGCAAAAGAAATTCAATTTTCTAATTTAAAAACAAAAGCTTAAATAGTCATAGGCATATTTTGAGAAAATAGATTAATTTGAGCTCACATTTTATATGATAAGCTCCAGGCTGATATAAATATAGGTGGGTAAATTATAAACCTTGAAGAAACTGAATTTAAAATGTAAACAGCAAGTGACTTAACTATAGCAGTGCTAACAGGTGCCACTATTCTGATGAAATTCACCCTGGAGCACTAATTCTCAATTAACGGTTTGCACATCTCCCCTATCCAAAACTGGCACATTGTTCCATTTAACAGGAAAGAAGCTGAAACATGCATTATTAATATTTATGAAGAGTAAACTAAAGGCAATGTGTTTGTTTTGTGTTTCTTCCTTTTATCTCCTCATTCTCATTTATTTCATAAACAGTATCAGGCACCACCCTAGATAACCTATTTTAAAAAAATCCATTAAGTTGTATATTTGTAATGAGCTTATCTTACCACAGTATTTTTTCCAGTCAAATTTCCCTCTGGTGTGTCTGCTACAGCAGTCATGTACCTGTTAAAGGAAAACACAAATGTAGAAGTTCTTTAACTTGCTGATCTCCTCTAACTAACGAACATCAGGCATGATAGACATCTGATAGCAGTTACAAGATACCAAATCTCTTATATGTGCCTCTTGCCAATGTATTATTTAATGAGGCCTGGAAGAAAGAAGCACACTTTCTGCCATACCTCTGGCTGTATCGTGTGCTCACTTTTCACTGCTTAGCAGTGGTAAAAGCTGGAAGTGACAGCTTCTGTTTCAAAACTCTATAGATGAGAATAAAGCATACCCTGTAGTAATGAACATTTGTTCTTAATGACATAGAAAGGGTTTGGAGGAGACACATAATTGATATATAAGAGATTAAATAAGAGAAGTACTTTAAGAATTATTCAGCTCACATTATGGTACTGTATTTAAGCAATGCTGGTGTGTAAATAGACATTGTTACTTTTCAAAATAATAAAAAATAAGTAGTTTCATTTTTCCAAAGGGTTGCTTCTTAAGTCAGAGTCTACGTGTATAAAGAATGTGAGTGTTTTCAAAGAGATCCTTAGCCCTTTAATTTTATTTTCTTCTTTGCTGTACTGAGAAACTTCCTTGCTATTTATTGGCAGTCCCTTTGTCACAAACTTTAGATTATCCACATGAAACTTATTTCATCTCTCTGACCTATTTTTTCCAGCCAAGTGAGTCTCCAAGCACCAGTGTTCTAATGATGTACTACTCCAAATGATGTTACTTGTTGCCTGGGACAAATGAATGCAAAAGAGGCAATATATTTTAATTTTCTGTTCTAAATCTTACAATGTCAGATAGATGAAATTTATCCACTGAAGAAGATGTAATGCTGCTAATAGAAAGCAGTGGGGAAAATCTGAAGGAGTAGTCAACCTAGTTACCAAATATGATTTCCATAAATTTAATTTTACTTTGTAATGGGAAGGGAGCAATATGCTGACTATACAAAAAGTGTTGAGAAGTGTCACTTTCCTATGACTAATTTTCTCTAACAAATAAGCAGTAGATTTGCTTAAGCTCTTACATGTTTGCATAAATTCAGGCACAAACCATTTGAAGTACAGGACTTCCCATTGTAAAGTTATATTGTCACAAATCCTCCCTGCAGGGACATAATTGCATGCACCAACATATAAAGATACAAATAATTCATTAAAATATGTTTCAGTATTGGCCAGATTCTTGGCCTCTCCTAAGTCACCTTTGCAATTTAAAGCAATGTCCAAGGATTCTCCTAGCATAGGAAAACCTTCAGCTGGAGTAGGCCTGGCTATACCAGCTATTCCAGCCCCCCTCCCCAATATGCAGTGGAGATACTCTATGGCAGGCTGGGGCCACAGAGGGGGAGTATTAGAAGGAGGAGGGACCTATCTTTGGCCAGCAGTGTGGTCCCTAGAGGATTGCTCAAGCCAGCATAATTTAAAGCAGCTTTTAGACTCCTATAAAATATATCATGGGCCATTTTGTATTGAAGCTGGCTGCAGGATCAGGGAAGTGGAAAGTTAGCATAGTTTTCCTCTTTGGAATTCATGTGTCAAGCCTAGATTTTCCTGACCTAGATAGCTGACCGAATGTACTCACTGGTCCTTGCAGATCAGTTTCCCATTGGAGGAGGAATCAAAAGTTGAATCAGGATATATAGTTATGGGATATATACTAAGTGTATATTTAGTGCATCTTGTTTATTTACAGTATATACACCAGTCATTGAATAGAAGTGGTCCCAAACAGGATCCAGGGAATCCCTTTTCAGGAATCTCAGCCCAAAGACCTATGCCCAGTTTCCAGGAAGCAAGTCTGCATCAATAATTGGCTCTAGATAGAGAAATTAAGGCAGAGAGCAAACTCTTGCTGTTTTCCATCGCTGCACCAAAAAATCTGCATCACAGACTCAGCAATGATACAATATTTCTTCAGAGACTATCCACTGCTCCCACTTTGAGAAAAATAACCTCTCAGACTGTATATAACAGTTCCATCTGGTGATGCCCACCATAACACAACATATTGTGTCTTAATATACATCACAGCAACCCATGAGACCTGATCCAGTCATACTACTAATGTGGGAGGCTCAGTAAAGTAACTTCTTAAAAATTAATGATTTAGGCCTCTATTCAGAACAGCACATATATAAAGTTAAGTGTGTGCTAAAGTGCTATCCTGAATAGGGATAGAGTTAAGCACATGCTTCAATACTTTCTCAGACTAGAACTTTTGTTGCTAGCAAAATAAGCCAAGACAAAATCTTGTCTGTCCATACTCATATAATGAAAGACATGCACTATACAAATTAGTGGGTCCTTCAGAATGAAGACAGTTGTAAATTCAACTGCTGTAGCTTAAGGATAGGCTAAGTAATTAAACCTGTTTATTCATATCTGAATATTGGTGACATCTTAGCAGACTTTTCAGAAGTCTTCATGATCCATCTCTAACTTTGATCACTCAGCAGCTGACATTCCAGTGATCTGCCACACCATTCATCCATCTACTCGCTGGTCATCACTTACTATGATGACCCTCCACCATTCCTTCCATAATAACTTTCTTAAGCTTATTTCTATCTCCATGCCTAATGTGACCAAAGTACAAAAGTTTGCATTTGTTGATTTCTGACATCAGGGTTTGCTTCTCTCCAATAATATTTCTAACATACAATTCAACCTTTTTTTCCCATCCAGGACATACACAAGAATCTTCTTTAGCACTGCATTTCAAAGGCTTCAGTTTTCTTTGAGTCAGCAGCACAATTCACATCCATAAATCACTATGGAAAATGTACGCACTTTCATAAATTTTGAAATGCCATGTTTTTTCAACACTTTTGTAAAGGAGGCAATAGCTGAGTGAGCCATCCTTAGTGTTCCTGTGATTTCTTTGGAACAGCCTCCTGGTCTGGAAGTATATGGTCCCCGATAACCCTATATCAGCCCGTCTTTGAATTTAATTAACTCCACAAAAGGTGGTGAAGGAATTCAGTAAATCAAGGAAATTGTTTTCTGCACCACAACGCCTGCCATCTGTGTTCACATGACATCCTGTGGCAAATTGTCTTTAATGCAAAACGTGTTTTGCTCTTTTTGAGGGAAAAAATCAGCCGCACTGTCTACTTCTACTCTTATTTTCATATCTCTCTCCTTTCTGTGCAGTTCCTCTTAGTTGGAAACAATTAGATCTAGAACAGTGTGACCAGCCAGCTCTCATTGGACCACCAGCAAGTGTTTCCTGAACTACAGTCTGGGACCCTCTGCGGTATTAATGGAGTTGTGTACCCTGATCTAGTCCAGAGACTACAATGTAATTTGAAGTTAACATAAGAAGCATGTCAAGAGAACTGGATATCTTTGACTGCAAAGTTAGGAGATCAGCATAAACATCTCTTTATACTTAGCTTTAGCTCTCTCCGGTATTACATAGGCTTTTCATTTAGACCCTTAATTTTGCTATTCTTATTCTTGTCAAAATGCTAAAATCATGAGAAGAAATGAAAAACCATTATGACTTAACCAAACACTGGGAAATATAAGTGACATGTGAAAGAGAGAGAGAATGGAAAAGAAAAAACATAAATTTAAAAGTGTAAATGTAATGCGAACATATATAGTGAGTAAAGCAGTCAATATATAACTGGTATCAAAGTCCAAAGAATTCTGTTCTGATGTGTAATAGGAAAACATACAAGGGCAGTACATCAAAGTTTATTTGAGTAAAATGTAGAACAGAGATTTATTCTCAATGACTGCAAACATCCTAACGGCTGTAATGTTTTAATAAGGGTTTTGTGTGAGTACACTTACTAGGCCTGATCTTGAATCCATTGAATTCGATGGGAGTTTTACTATTAACTTCAATGGGAGCACATCTGGCCTAATACAAGAACAGTCACTTTAAAAATTCTTTCTCAAGCTCCGAACATACTACTTGTTTTTTAATAATTTATTAGTAGCATAGTTTTTACATAAATACAGCTGGTTGTTCACCTGAGAGATTGAAATCTGAAACCTGATTGAAGGAGGTTAGGATAACCTAGTTATTTTTCCACTACCAATTTATTTAAGGGGTTTAGTATTTTGTTTTTGAGGGCCTTAAGGCTTTTGAGCAACTACAAATACAACTTTTTAAAGTTTAGTTTCTTTCTTTACATCTATTCCTTTTCATTAAGCAGTCCAGGCATCAAACTGTGAAACATAAAAACTCCTCATTTTCTTTGGCCTCTTAGTGTTCGGGGAAAAAACACCCTAAAGGCTTTCAAAAGTGGAACATGTGGGAATAATAAGGGCACTAAAACTCTTGTTGTTTTTGCTGTTTGATGACTGCCCAAGGAATATGAAGCAAGGATTTTTTTTCTTTTAAACTAATAGGTGTGGGTTGCTCACAGGGCCTTTTAAGCCAATGCACTATTCATCTGAGGCCTGATCCAAAGCCTACTGAAGTAAAAAGGAGTCTTTCCACTGACGTCAGTGGGCTTTGGATCAGTGCCTTGAGTCCTGTAGACTATTAGGAGTCATTTGTTCTCAGTGACCTTGTTTCAATTGTAGCTCCATTCTGGAGTCCTCTTTCGTTGTGTTGTGTGATGCTCTAGAGGTTTAACTTTAAAAAGATACAAGCGGGGAATGGAAAATAAACACGACACGTTATTATCAGTACAGACCTGCTCATGCACAAGGAGGTAGATTTCCATAGCACACTTGTTTTCAAAGAGGAATACAATGTACTCCATACATCCACGTAGAGTGTTATATATGCCAAAACAGCATGTTGCTAAAATATGTCTCTGCAGTACTAACTTGGTGGTGTCAGTTTTATAAGGGAAAAACTAAGGAATGACAGTAGCTATTAGTTGTGAGTGTATTGGGACAATGGTTCACATCCAGTTCACGTCACTCATGTTAGTACTCTCGTGGTCACTAGGAGTTTTGTCTGAAGCCACTGGAGGTATGGACTGCAGGAACTGGGCTTTTAGTCATAAATGTGGACCAATTCAATATTTTAAATAGACAACATATTTAAGTTTGCAAATTAGCAAATGGGCCTGTACATCAGTTAATTTTCATAATTTTTTCACTGCATATTGGTATTTAATTACACATTACATCTATTTTCTATTTTAAAGTACAGCTGTGCTCTTAAGTGCCACTATAGTAACATTTCTGTGGCCCTTAACTGAGTTAAACTCCTGTTGGAGTCAAAGAGTTTTGCTTTATTAACAATGAAGATTTTGGGCATTTGCAGAATGGAGCTTCTCCCTGTTAAAGTAAATGGGAGTTTTGCCATTTACTTGACTGGTGGCAGGATCATCCTTTCCCATAGAATAGAGCTAAAGATGTGAAATCTCTGAAAGGTTCTCCTCATGGAGATTTGCTTCTGATTGTTCAGTCTCTCTCTCCTTGCCCACCCAGGAAAAGAAGCTATGTGGTTGATCCCAGGCTATTGATGGCAGGCAATGGGCCATCTATGCAACCTCTGTTTCCACCCATATCTCTGCACCTGATCTGTGTTCCTGGCACCTCAACTCTCCAGCAGCATGATTCTGCAGAGTCCAGGGAGAGACGTGGAAGCTGCCAGATAAGTTCCCCAATGCCTTCTGCAAAGGAACAGTGCAGTATAGAAAGGGTTGCTTCCATGCATAGATCAGGGATATGATTACATTTTGGTATGAAACTTACAAGCTGTCAGGATAAAAATGGTTTATTTTAAAATATAATTTTTCAAGCCATAAGCCTTTTTTGAGGGACAGATCAGCATAAAGTACTTGGGGTTAATGAACTAATGTGGGTTCAGATGGCACTGCTCCATCACACCTGTAAGATATCAGAATTTCAGGGAAGAGATTAAGAGGGAGAAACCTAACTCAGTTGATGGCTGAGCAGAGAAGACCTTTAGTTCTCTGGTCCTGGAGTGAGGGCTGCCTGAGAACAGGAGCTTCTTGGACAACTACTAGTCCCTACCTGAAGGAAAGGAGGGCCTGATCCTGACTCATGGTGAGGGGGAACTATTCCTCTCTATTACTTATGAACTAAGTTAGGGACCATAGGCCAAGGAGTGTCCTCTGAAGGAAGTGAACCGTAACCCAGTTTTGGGATGATTCCTTTGTGTTAATTCCCCTTTTCTGTTCTTTGATTGCCTGGAAAAGGTGCGCTATCTGGGACCCAGCTGGAGGGCTGAGCCTCTTAAGACTGGAACTGGAATGGCAAAACCATTGGGCCTTTGGAGAGCTGTGGCCTAGGTGTGTGTTGGGTCCCTGCCGAAAGCCCCTGGTGCACCCTAAGGAAAGAGTTTTGGTGACAATACTGTATACAATTATCATAACTTCAGTCTCTCTTTTATGTGTCAAACTCTTAAAAATGGCTTAGTTTACAAACAAAGTTTTATGGGATTTATTTTTACTTTGAAAAAGTCTCATTTTTTGAATGTTACTGACTGCATTTGCAATAACATCTTCTCGTGTAGCTTCAGTTGTGCGCGTTTCTGATGCAAAGAACAGCACTACTGCTGATTTTGTTAGAGACATGCTTCGTGCTTATTTGTCCTTCAAAATTTCCAGTTAATTGAAGGGCATTCATGTTCCCTTGACAGCCACGTGTGCATTATGCATTATTGTCCCACTTGGGCAAAAACTCTGTATCCATAGGTTTTAGGTACATCTTAAGCCTTTCAAAACTGGAGTTTGGGTTGTGTTTGAATCTGTGTGTAATAAGAATAAGGTAGCTGCTGATCTTCCTTGAGATCAGACAGTATTTTGTGCACAGACACTACAGAGATGGGGATGACAAAAGTAGCTAGTGAAACAGAGCTGTTTTACTCTGTGTGTACGTGTATGTGTACGTGTACCTCCATCACACACATATCTATATTGTACCTGATGATTTGGGTCCTATCAAAGTCCCACTGAAGTCAGTGAAATCTTTCTACTGACTTCAATGGAAGTTGTGTCAGGATCTTAAATTAACGACTAGATTCCTTTTATTCATTTTACACAAACAGCATATGTATGAGTAGCAGAGCGAAATGAAGCCATGAGTAGGTAAAACAACCAGCCCAAAGGTGTGGGGATCCTTCTAATTCCTAGAAACTTATATCGTGGCTTTGTTATTGGGGAGAAGAAGAGAAGATTTTTGTTTTAAACACACCCTATTTGGAACTGGCCAGACAGTTGTCTACATTTCACTTGTTTAGTTTCATCGTGAAATTACTTTTTAGTGGGGTGTTATGCATATAAAACTTAAAGAAAATCATAGAACTGCTACCACATACAACAGGAACAAGTAGGCCAGGCTTCAGAAACTCTATTGTCCATAGGTTTTTTTAATCATGTGTTTCACTGTCTACCTCTGGCAGAAAGCCAAGATTCCAAGTATACTGGCTTTGCAGAGGGGGCTCAGATTTGTTGAATTAGCCTTAATGAGTGGATTTCAGGCTCTAACTCTGGACCTGGGTCTGAATGTTGCTGTTAGCCCCACACTCTGTATTGGTCTAAATAAAAATTGAAACACTGAAACCCTGATTATAAAGCATGGTGCTAAAAGACTTAAATGCTAGAACAAAAAAAAATGCTTTATGGTCTTAATGTGATGTGTGTCCCAGTTCACAGTCCATAAAGCTAGATGCCTCATTTCTAGCTAGCCTGTGATAACATTAAGTACGATAGATTGGAAGGTAGTACAACTTGGTGCTGGTTTCTGCGCTGGGATAGAACTGGACCTTTTTGTTATCTTTGCAGATTTGAAATAGTTGTTGTTTGTAACTTTAAATGGGTTAATACAATTGTGATTAAAATGTCCTAATTCTCAGATTGAGGGAGAAGCTGTGGATGATGTCATTAAATGTGTGGAAAATCAAATCCCAGAGGCTGTGCAGCTGAAATTAAGTGATGTGCCTCATTGCAGGAGCCGCTCTCCAAGGACAGACTTAACTTCTAATACAAAAGGAAGGCAGTGTTTCCAATCCATTTAATAAATCTGAGATGCCAAATTAGCAGAGGGTCTACTGAGGGAGGGTGTAACGGTTTTGCCCTCCAAGAGGCTGGATGCTTGAAGGAAGATGTCAGTAGTTCTAATAATGACAACTAAAATGCGTACTTCAGTTCAAGTGCTACCATTTATAGGAAGCTAGATGTGTTTTGTCCTCTCTGTGCTTTTGCACTTTCTGTAAATGTGGGTTTCTTCCTGTGTCTGCACTGTTTTGATAGGAGTAATAAGTACATATTAAATCTTCTGTGATCAGAATGCAACAAAACCCTGCTGCAGACTCATGATTCCCTTCCCACAGATGGGGTCCGCAGTTGGGGTGAGTGGGCCTCAGAAAGCCTCTCTAAATTCCTCAGTTGGGTGGGGGCGGAGGGAGAAGATATTAGCTCTAACCTCTTGAAGTGTTGCCAACGCTTGTGACTTTTAGCCTGAGTTATGCAGACTGTGCTATTCTTAAAGCCTGCTGTTGAAGTGAAGGGATTACTTAAGAATCTCAGCTTTCATTTAAAAATGAAGTTTCTAGCCTCATGGCCATGAAGTAAAGCTTGACTTTTGAGGGCCTGACTCACGAAATGCCAGGGGCTGGCAGTACTGCATCTGAGCAGATCTTCGGGATCTCCTGGAAGCACAAGCCAGGTACTCATGATACTGCTCCTGACTCCCATATAGAGGACTGAGTGTTCTGCAGGAAAACTTATACAGGCCCAAGTTTTAACAACTTTTCTGTGGATTCCCTACGGGGCTATGGAGGACAGATGTCTACATTCCTGATCCTTCCCTTTCCTCAGATAATTCATGGAAGTTCTATAGCCTGTGTCATGCAGGAGGTCAGACTACATGACTGCAGTGGCTCCTCCCAGCCTCATCTGTTAATCAAGTAGTATGGATGCCTGGACCAATGAAAAGATCGCCACCACAGGACCTTGAGGAGCAGTGAAGGTGCCATACAAACACCTAAATTCTCCCAGCTCTAGCTCAGACAGAGAGCCACATGTAGTCTATCCTTCCACATGTGAATCAACAGGGCACAATCTGGTCCTACCTCTCCACTGTACTGATAGCTTATACATTCATAATAAACCAAGCAACCATTCAAACAAAATGAATGTACGCATTCTGTTCCCACAACCATAAGAAACATGTTCGATACAAGCATTGTACTGTGCTTTCCCATGCATAAGGAAAGGCTATAGTTGTTCATCTAATAAAGTATTAATGCAACAGAACACATTGTAGTGACTGGAGGTGGATAAAAATTACTGTGTTTTGTTACTGCAGTCCGGTTACGTTAGTCTGTTTGTGCTAGATAGTGGCTTTTTATGGCACATCCAGGTGGAGGTTCTGACAAGTATTAGTGAGTTTGTGCCTTGGGCAAATGTGTTCTCTCTTCAGGGCTGCTTTTTGTGCATGGGGATGAATGTTCAGCAAATGGTGCACTAGGCTAATCAAAACGTGCTCTGTGAGCTGTGTCAGTGGGTGGGACCAAGGCCTTGCAATCTTCTGTCATTCCTGGCACCCTTCTCTGTATCTTGCTCTCCAGAGCTCAGGGACTACCATTGTGGGAAGCCCTGTACGAGTCAGGAGGCTTCTTGCTTGCTTGTCCCTGAGCAGCTGAGTAAACTTTAAGAAATTCCACAGAAGCACTTTTTTTACAAAAGGCAGCATTAGTGCTTTGGGGTTGGAAGATGCCAGCTTTGAGAACAAGGTGTCTTGTGAGGCAATTAACTGAAGAAACATCACGTTTTAAAAAAACCAAAAAAACCCCATTTGACACTCCATTATATTGCTGAACTATAACCTCCTGTGCTCCTCTGACTTACTGCATTTGTTGTCTTTATGATGTACAGTACAGCTGCCACTTCCAGTTATCTTAGTGTCTCTTTAAAATAGCTTTCCAATTTGTGAATGGCTGAGCAGCTGACAAGATGGCCAGCCTGGGATGTTGGTTTGGAGCCAGGGTGTGTGAGGAAGACTGCTCTGCATGGTAAGAGCAGGGGAGGATTCACCTTTTCCCTCCCACAGTGCTGGGCACCACGTTTGCACTGCTTAACCACCTGATTGCCAATTTTCACCCTTGAGGTGGCTCTCCAGCAGTGGTGAGTGAAATTATCCTGTACCTAAAGAGGGACAAATCCTGAGCAAGCATTACATAGTAGTAAGGAAGAATAAGCCCAGACAGGCTGTGTAACTTGCCTAGATGATGGGTCGACTGACTTTGATGCTCTTTAGGCTTATTGTGACAGTGACAGAGGATGCAAGTTCACAGAGAGAGACTTCCTGCCTTCCCTCTGCACCCACCGCAGCAGCCCTGTGTGGCTCTCGTTTTCCCTGCCTGCTAAAACTTCAGGTGTTACTGCAGCCCTTGTGTATTTATTCGTTCTTTTTTTTTTTTTTTTTTTTTTTTTGTAACTTCAGGTGGGTGGGATTCTGTTCATACCATGGAGGTGATATGATCCCTCCTCAAGGAGCTTACGCAAGACAAGGATTCAGATGTGTGCAAGACAAGGAGCTGGAAATATCCCCTTGCAGCACTGCTGGTGCTAGTGGGAAGTTTGGCGATGGTTGCTTGTTTGGGCTGCAGGAGGTGGGGGAGGAGGGAGGGCAGTTAATGGGGAAAATTGAACTTCAGGTGATGGAGAGGGTACACAGAAGAAATGTCTCAAATGGACTTGAAAGAGTAGAGGTTGTCTTATTGAACCACCAGAACAGGGGGCGATTCCTGGCATAAAAGCCAGTAGAGGGGAAAGCAAAGTGATGGACAAGGGAGAAGGATATAAAGGGAATGGTTAGGAATGAGAAGTGGGTGAGGGAAAGCCCCCATGGGGAAAGTGGATTGCTGCACCTGTAGGTTGGAGCAGAGCTGTGCACAGTCATGAAGTCGAGAACAAGAGGCTTCAATTTCCTATTGAAGGAGAGAGGGAGCCAGTGTGAAGGGATTTGGGGAGAGAAGTGACATGGTCAGTGGTGGAAAAGGAAGATGAACTTAGTGGCTTTATGTTGAATTGACTGGACTGGCATGAAGTCATGATCGGTTTTTTAGATTCCCACATTTATTTACGTATGTAATGGACTTGTCTATGGTGTTGATGAGCACCTCATCTTAATTTAAAGAAGCATTTCCATTTCACATGTGGGAAACTGAGGCATACAGAGATGACAAATATTTTAAAAATCATTATGGGTACCCCATTTAAGATATCTAGGGGCTGTTTCACACAGGTACTGAGTATGCAAAACTCCACTTGAAGGCAGTGGAAGTGGTGGATGTTCAGCACCTCTGAAAATCAAATGCCATATGTCTCAAGTTGGGTATGTAAATAGCAAGGCACCCAAAATATTGGCCCAAATAACTTGTTTATAGTCAGACAGGAAATCTCTGGCAGAGCCAGGAACAGAACACACATCTCTTGAGTGGCAGTTCAGTGCCTTACCCCCCCTTATCCACAAGATCATTCTTTTCTCTCTTCCTCAGAATGCAGAAGTTCCATGTTGCAATGACCAAGGCATAGAGTCTTGTCTTTTCTGGTTCAGATCCACCAACAAACTTCTAGAGATGCTGGAGTGAAACTGCTTGGAGCAGTTTAGTCTGGTCGGTCTCCCTGACAACATTTCACTTGCTCCACACTCTGCCTTTGCTGTAGTATCTTAGCAGTGACCAAGGTAGTTTTAAGTTCTTGTAGTTAAGTTAGTTATGAAGCAAGCACAGTGCTGCTGCTGATGTGATCTGCCTTGTCTTTGTTCTCTGTCGGTCTGTGCAACTGCTTCCTGTTCCTGTACATGTGTGTAAGGGCTAACACAAAGCATGACACTGCAGAGTGTCTTGCAGGGTGTGTGGCAACTTAAAACTTCCTGATGATGCTCATCCTTTTATAGCATACCTGTTGCCATATATGGCATTTAGGGGTGGAGTATCTCTTTTTCAGTACCACTCATTTATTCAGCAACAGTATACCTGACTGAATAAAATGTGAGACACAAACAGTTAAAAAATAGTCCTTTATTGACTTACATTTTAGGCTTAAAAGGTGGCGTATATATTTAATTCTCTTCTGATTGCTTAGTAACTCATAAATGCAGCAAAAGTCTTATTTTGGAAAATGCCCTTTTTAAAAAAGAAATGCACATCATAAGAATCTACAAATTAATAAAACATTCCTTTTGAGTATTTTTAAAATGGTATCTCATTCTGTATACTTTATTGCTAGTACTTATTTTAAAATTGTAACAAAGTTAATATGTTGAAAGACGGTTATGATGGATACATCTGTGTCTGTTCATGCATACACATAAGGAAGCAATGCAAGTCCACATTTGTGGCTGAAATAACTGCACAAAATGCTACTTATGGTCTGTCACTCCACTGACTTGCACTCATATAGTTACAAAGGCCTGGTCAATACTTAGGGAGAAATTTGGCGGCAGTCAACAGGAGTTATGCAAGCTACGTGTAGTAGCTTGCGTAACTTATGTCAACTTCCTAAATCCTCTTCTGCATGCCACCACACTGCACCAAAGGGAAGTGTGTACCCATTACTACAGTGCTACGCTTTTTGGGGAGGTGATTTTACTAAATTGATTATCTGGATCGATTGAGCGGAAGCGAAGACCTGCTCAATTGATCCAGATAATCAATCTGATGGTGGCGAATTTGCTGACGTCAGTGTGTACATACCCTTAGACCTGTACAACATGAATGCCAAGGTATAAAATGTTGCCATATCACAATGGTGTTGTTTTACACCCTCTTTGTGATTGCTTTGCCAAGGTGTAATTGACTACACAAGAGGTAAAGCAATGGAGAATCAGGCTCTCTACCTCAGGGTATCTTTCTAACTAAAGGTTCAGGGAGCTTTAGAAGAAGATTGCTGAGACTGAAATTCCTATCATGGGGATGATCCATCTCATTTCTATACTTCTAATTTCTTCTCACCAATTCCCCTAATCTCTGTCCCCATGCACTAATAGAATGCTTCTACAAGCTCATGAAGTATCCCTTTTATAACTAAACAGTCTGATCTAACTACAGATATATTTACTGAATTTAGTTTTTAACTTAAAATCCACTTTTGTCTCCTTTAAACAAGTCTTCACTGAATGACATCTCATTAAGAAGGCTAAATAGCATATTGGGCTGCATTAGTAGGAGCATTGCCAGCAGTTCGAGGGAAGTGATTATTCCCCTCTATTTGGCACTGGTGAGGCCACATTTGGAGTATGGTGTCCAGTTTTGTGTCCCCCACTACAGCAAGGATGTGGACTAATTGGAGAGAGTCCAGTGGAGGGCAACAAAAATTATTAGGAGGCTGGAGCACATGACTTATGAGGAGAGGCTGAGGGAACTGTGTTTGTTTAGTCTTCAGAAGAGAAGAGTGGGGGGCTTTGATAGTGGCCTTCAACTACCTGAAGGGGGGCTCTAGGAAGGACAGAGCTAGGCTGTTCTCAGTGGTGGCAGATGACAAAACAAGGAGCAATGGTCTCAAGTTGCAATATGCGAGGTCTAGGTTGGCTGTTAGGAAAAACTTTTCACTAGGAGGGTGGTTGAAGCACTAGAATGGGTTACCTAGGGAGGTGGTAGAATTTCCATCTTTAGAGGTCTTTAAGGCCTGGCTTGATAAAGCCCTAGCTGGGATGATTTAGTTAAGGTTGGTCCTGCTTTGAGCAGGGGGTTGGACTAGATGACCTCCTGAGGTCCCTCCTAATCCTAATCTTCTATGACTCTATT
Organism: Emydura macquarii macquarii; assembly: GCF_026122565.2. Lineage (NCBI taxonomy): Eukaryota > Metazoa > Chordata > Testudines > Chelidae > Emydura > Emydura macquarii. Next base: position 77,854,337 of record NW_027131390.1, read on the forward strand.
AAAAAGGAAATTCACTAGATCACTATTTGCTGTCATTGCTGCTAACCCTATCTTAATGCACAGCCATTATAAGGCTATTTTTCATATAGTGCAGTCCTTTGAAAGTAGCTTTATCTTAACCTTTTTTCTTTTTAAACAGGAAAGTCAGAGAACAGAAACCCTGTGCAGGCTTCTTTATACCTACAGAGAAAGAATCAGCAAGAGGAGTCAGAAATTGATAATTATGCTGACATCACTTGAATTAATAAAGAAACTCAATGCTTTGGGATATGTTTAAAGGTGATCTAGAGTCATGCACCACCTGTCCACATTAGAGTACCATCTGTTCTACATTTATTTGCTACTACCATTTAATAAATGTCTATGGGAATATATTGCAGGAAAAACCAGGTCTCCTTGTAGAATTGTTTCAACCAATCCCCTGCTGATTGATTTTGAAATTATTACTGTTAATATAATTATATAATGCATTTAAAATATAGGTTGTAGACATTTTCTATGCAACTGAATTTTTTTTTATCACCCTGCCATTTTATCCAATTTTCTAGAGATATGAATTGCAGCCACATATAGTCACTAATACTCTGTTCTGGCAAGGTTATATTAATTGAAAGAGAGAGAAATATTTTGTGAATCTGTGAACAGAGTAATCATCAGCAACAGCCATTAAATATCTGGGTGAAATTTTCAGGATTGTGCCATGATTCACACAGACTGAATAACTTGTTAATTGGCCTGTTATTTGCAAATGGAAAAATTGTGGCTGGCTTGTGGGTAAGAATGTGTTACAAGCATGTTGATTGTTTTGTGATTTTAAAATGTTTCTTTATCACATAAAGTAACCCTGATTTGATTTCAGAGGACAGTGCTGTCTATTAAAAACACAGCTGTTGATAGTGGTTAGTCACCTCTCTAACTCTAGAGAGCATAGATAGCTGTGCTTAATCAGTCACACTCTATTATGAGACAAACGTGTAGGATGCTGAAATATTGTTCTTTGTCTCTCAAAAATGACTGGTGAAATACCTTATGACATTCTTGCAGCATGATGGATGTTTGCAAAATAGTGCTGTATCTAACCTATGATGCGCTTCACCATGAAGAATAATGAAACACACATGACTTTCAATGGTGTCCGTTTGCCTGAGCGTGGCATGAGGTGAGTTTGTCTCATACAAGGCAGTGTGACTGAAGGAGATCTCTTAAACAATTCCTGCTATATTTTATACCTCATAGTATTTGCAGTGTGAACTCTAGCTATAGAAATAGCTTGGGCCTCATTAGAGAATTCTTACGAATACTTCACTTCTTTTAAATCCTCACTGTGAGCTTAACTGCATTTTATTCAGTTCTCTGTCCATTCTACCCTCTCCAGCCAGGGTCTCCCATACCCTCAACAGGCAGGAGTGGGGCATGTGGTCATTCTGCTCCTCACTCTATGGAAATATAACTCCCTTTCCCTGTGCCCTCTCTGGGTGTATGTGAGAGCCTGCATACTGAGACAAGCCAGTATAATGCAGAGGGAAAGAAGCACATTAGCGGGGTTGAATGTTGTATAGAGCCATGGAACACTGAGATTAATTCCAGCGTTGATGACACAACAGATGGGTGTCAGTCTTTTGATATGACTCTAGCAGAGTTTGAAGATGCTGAGCTGATTTTCTTCCTGCTTGGTGCCCTACTTGAAACAAAGGGGGAAAGTTATCCGTGTGTCAAGGGAAGCGCAAAGACAAACCAAGTACTGAGAGAAGCATTGAGCTGGCTTTATGGCTGGCTTTATGGCTCAGCTCCGGCACTGGTGCACTGAGAACATTACTGGACATAGAAAAACGTATCAAAATGCTGCAGCAGCTGAATGAGATGCTGGCCAGCCCCAGGTATAGTGAGTGAGTGGGGGTGAGAGCCAGTGTCCAAAAAGAATAAACAGAGGCACAAAAGCCTAGTAGTGCTGGAATGCCAGTGCAGACCTTAGATCCCTGGGGGAAAACAGCCAGTGAGAAAAGTGCTGAAGAAATGTATTGAAAAACCCTGTTGTGTAACACCTATTGTGGAAGTGAATGGAAGAGAGTTTGTACAGGAAAAGGGTGCCCAATAAACCATGGTCCAGATCCTGTAAAGACTGGGAAGAACAACTTAGGAAGCAGTCTATTTGTGGGGGACAGAGCTGCAGTGTCAACCTGACCACGGTTATAATGTTGTAGTGCCTCATTTCTATGTCGAAGTGGATGCCCCATGACTGCTAGTAAGGCACTGACTCATGCTCTGCTCCTCTGCCCACAAGGCTAAAAATCCTTAAGAACGTGGGTGTTTACTGCCAGTCTTGTGCTGGGAAATTAAGACCCTGGAGTGAAAATCCTGCAACATCATCTGCAGAGAAGCAGAATTACAAGGCAATTTTCTCTTCATGTGGTGTCAGGTTTCATTAATGCATCTATCAGCCTAGCAGTTAGGGGGGCAGATTATAGTTAACCTTGCCATAAATGCATTTAGCAGGAAGATGGGGATGAACAATAAGCTTTCCTTTGCACCTGTACACTTCTGCAAAGACTGGCCACAGTTGCAGCCCCTGCGTTATTTTAAGTACAGGGACACCTTGGGGCACATCTCACCTCAAAAGAAGTGAGGAAGCTCGCGTATGGTCTCCTTCAAGCCACTGGAACTGGGTGGCCATGTAGGTGAGCACTTTCTGCACTCCCGTGGAGCTTCTAGTAGGTTGTATGACTCAGTGTTGTTTACAGTCTAGGCCCATCCCTAATAGGCCCAAACTAGTTGTAACAATGATGTCAGAAAATGTGGCCAGCCCTACCAAAAGTTCAAACAGGGAAGTATAAAATTCAAGAAATATAGGGCCTGCACCTGCTGCACTTGAAGTCCGTGATAAAATTTCTATAGCTACATAGTCAGGCTTATACAGCAGGGCTGTGTTGTAAGCCACTGCTTGCCTCCAGGAGTCTGAAAAGCGTGAGGAAGAAGGAAGAGAGTTCGTGAAGATCAAAATAACAGAAGTTCCTTTTTTCCTGGAAGCATGTTTCTTGTACACCTCAACCCTTTTCAGTTCGCCCACCACTGAGAGAGCTAGAAAACAGTAATGATTGGCCCAGCATGAAAGGATCCAGATTTTCTTGTTTTATGGGTTCAAAATAAACACTTCATTAGAATTGTGAAAACATTGTTTGCTTCATGTAAATTGAAAGTCTTGGCAATAGCTGAGGCGCAGAGACAGTCTCTTCTGGAACTGCTTGTTTTGGGGTGGGGGGAAGAACAGTTGTGAATGGTATAAAAATGTCTGTGGCCAAATCTTGCACTCCTTACTCAGGTAAAACTCCCAGTGAAGTCAGTGGGAGTTCTGCCTTAGTAAGGGCTAAGAACTGCAGAATTTCTTTCCCCTGTGCAAGAAGTCAGGGGTCTATTACAGGAGTGGATGGGTGAGGTTCTGTGGCCTGTTTTGTGCAGGAGGTCAGACTAGATGATCATATTGGTCCCTTCCAACCTTAGAGTCTATGAGTTATATAACTGCTAATTTTCCACTCTGCCTTTTTTTAAAATGCATGAATAAGGAGCAAAGCATGCAGGCTCTGAACTATAAGGAGCCAGCGGCCTATTGCACGTCCTTTTTACTTGCCCACTCAAATCTCTCATCAACTTCAGTGAGCATTTTGGGTGTGCAGGGAATTCAGGGTCAGACCTAATGTGGGTTTTTTGCTGCATTGTCAAGGAAAATGAGATACAGCTAGCTATGGCTAGCTGCTATGAGCAGAGAGAAATATGCCATGGGGGGGTGGTTTGGGAGATAAGAACACTGAAAAACATGTTCTCTCTCCTAATTTTTGCCCACAGGGCCTAAAAGAGGTGGGTTAAGTGCCATCTTACTCCCTTGCCTCTGCTAGTCAGGATGGTGTACACACACAAACACTGGACTTCGAGACTATGACCACATTTGATATTTTTTTATGCAACCCGTTTACAAATTATTCCTTACAAAGAGGTGGCTGCATTGTTAGCCATACAGCAGGGTGCTATTGGTTGGGGGTTTTTTTATTAGCAGTAAATTTTCTAAATGAAATCTATTTTAAAAGATCATATTAAAGAGCATTTGAAAGCAGTAAAAAATACTGACCAAGTACAGGTAACTCTGCCCTGCTTATTTGGCCAGGCCTGTCAGTATAGAAGACAGCATTCTACTCTCTCCTACCTGGAGGAGGGAGCTAGAACACTTTTCCAAATGAATAGGTTTGCAAAAGGAGTGGTGGGGGTTGCAAATTTGTAAGAGATGCTCAGATTAAAAACTGAGCTACAGGACAAAGGACAGCTTTGGCTCTAAGTAACATAAAGGCTGACCCTGCACCACTAACATTTAAAGAAATTCAGCACTCAGGGTGTGCTGGAGATCTTTGATGCTTAAACTAGGCTGGGGCAGCCATGCCCATATCAAGTCTGCAACTCAATCCCCTCTTCTCCAAATGAATTGACTGCTCTGTACCATGGCAGCTGTTCTATCCACTTCCTGGGGGGCTGCACCTACTTCATGCTGCCAGCAGGCAGGTTCTGCAGAGAACAGCAATCTCTTCTCTTTGAGTATGTGTTTGCTCAGAGAAGCAAGGTGCAATTCCCAACAGGAGGAGATATGTTCATGCTAGCTCTTGTTGCATTAGCAAGCTAAATATATTAGTGGGTGGTGGTAGAGGCTAGCCGCCCCAAGTACTAGCACAGCTGGATCCTGTGGGTACCTACTCGGCTGGCTAGTATGAGGTGTTGTATATGCACCTGCAGTTATGCTCCTATTTCTGGTGTGATAGCTTGATTAGAACTAGTGTGAGTGGGCCTCCGGGAGCTGGGAATCACCATCCCAGCTGCAAGTGAAGACATAGCCTGTGTTCCCAGCAACTCTTCCACTGCTACAAGATGTTAAATGCCTTCAAATCCCAAGGGAATTATGAGTATTGAAAGTCCATGGGCGGTGAGAGCTTTTAGTAGCTCAGGAGACTGGGCCCCTTTCCTTTGCCTCATAGAACTGATCTTCCCTATCTCCAGCTTCCAGCCCAGGCTCATTTATTTTGTTAAACTTCTCACCTCCAAGGGGGAGAGATTTTTTTGTTACTATTCTCTTCTGTCTGTGGGGGAAAGAGCTAGAACACTGTCTTCCAAAGAAAAATAATGGTGTCTTCTGGGACAACAAATAGTAGGATGTAACCTGTGGTCACACTACGCTCTGCCCTCTTTGAGGACACCCACCTCACTTCTGTCCTCTTTCAGAGCACCCACCACTGTGAATGAATTATTTACAGACTGCGGGGTGCATACCTGCCTGATGGGAAAAGCTCCACTTTGCAGCTGAGCAGATGATGTGGTTCTATTGGAGTTTAACCACTAAAATTGTTTATGATCTGGCAGGATTTGAACAAAGAGAGACATCAATGTTTACTCTTTATATTTGGGAATGAAATCACATTCCCTGCTAAAACTCCAACTGGTACAAAATGCAGCAACCCATCAGCTTAGCAACACAGTTTGCTCTGAGTACATCATCCTATTGTTCTAGTTTACACTGGCTCCCATTGAATATATAGTCCACCTGAAGCCTTTTCCTGATATTCAAAACCCTCTGTAGGATTGGGCACTGATATTGCTCCATCTATGACTATAACCTCCTACAATAGCTCCATTCCATTGGAAACATGACACTGTCGATCAATGTAGGAAAGGAAATTCATAGGCAAAAGATACAGAACTTTCACAGGGGTTGGACCTACAGTGTAACCTAAACTGGAAAATGTCTATTCTGCAGCTATATAAATAAACTTTACACTGAATGCCTGAATACTACAGAATATTTAAATCACATGCCTTAATACCCTAAAGGGAACAGTGATCCTGACTTGCAATGGACTTGTATCTGTAACACTGTATTTAATACACTTAGATATCTATACAGCCACATCAAATAGTAGATGACCCCGTCTGCTGTGAATTTATAAGATATGCTAAATTATTCCTGTGTGTAATTAATCTTAATGAATTGTTAAACTTTAAAAAATAATAATTAAACGGTCAAAAGGAAACCGAGAATGGTGTGAATTTGCCTACTCATTCTGTGAAAGAACTAGAAAGAAGAAATAAAAATTCCAAGTTAGAAATCTCAGAGGACATTGACATAATGATACTAACAGGTGACTTTAGCAAACCTCAAGGAAATGTCTCCATTTTTGGAAGCTACAAAAAGGAGGGTCATCTTAACTGTCTGAGAGCCTACCAGAAGAAAAGCCAACCAAACATCATGCCGCAGAGGCTGGAAGTCTCAAGAAAGAGAGAACAAAATATTTCTTGTGACTTTCTCAAAGAAATTGCAATGTAAATAACCAATTTCCTGGCAAAATATTTATGAAATGACTAAAGTTGAAAATTAAGATGGAAATATATACAGTGACAACTTCATAGAATACTTATATGCCTCCTCACTGTACTATTCAATTTTCATTTTTTTCTAGAGAGAGCTAGGTAGACCATGAGAAAATTATTGCTTCATGTGAAAGAAACTTGGCAGGAGACTCTCGGGGAAAGATGATCAAAAGTTTCACAAGGTCAGAGGAACAAGGATATGGTACTGTACAAAAACAAACCAAAAACCCCCATCACAACATTAAACTTAGGCTTTTGGAAAAGGAGCCAAGGAAAGGAGAATGCGAGAGAGAACTTAGCATAATGTAAATAAGCTATCTAACTTCTGAACAATTCTTGGTAAGGGAGAACACTACAGACTCCTCAATGAACAGCTGGGGACACAGTGCAACCCTTTAATGTCAGAAGAGATGAAATCACACACCAACTAACTCTAAAGAAATCACATATATACTGAAGAGTATCATTAATCATGTGACTTATTAGGTAGCACTCGTCTTCACTCACCACAGAAGCAATCAATTTAAGCTTGTTTTGGTGAAATACTAGTTTAAGCTGTGGAGAGCGGCTGCTGAAGATAAAGTATAGCTTACACTTTTATTTATATTTCTTGTTTAAGGTATGCTGTGACCAGAAAACATAAACTTACACTGCTTAAATACAGAGCAAAAATTTAAAAAGTCTTTAAACTTTTCGGAATTGTTTTTAATGCTTTTGTAACTGTTCTACTTGCTGCTGCTTTTTATAATTATGATTGAGGTCTCATAATGTCATTGTTGTCCCCCTACAGGAAGGACATTGAATTTGTTTCTAAGGATGAGGCTGGGGAGGGACTGATTTGAGGGGGCTGCCTTTTGAATTGGCTCATGCTGGTTGTTAAATGCAAGTATTGGAATTGCAACACAAATAAACTTGCTTTCTTTTTTATATTTGTTCTGGAACAAACTATACCTTGTTTTATTTATACCTTGTACAGGAATATTGGTCACCCTACAACTGTGGCTTGGGAAGCATGAACTGTAGTCTCAGGCTGATTCAGTGTGAAGAAACAGCATGGTTACTAGCCAAGAGGTTATCTTATATTATTTATTTAATGCCTTTTATTTAAAGTTCCATGAAAAACAGACTGAATCCTCATACACAGCTTCAGGTATTAATATGAGCAATAACCCTTTAACAAGAAAGCTGCTTTTGGTTGAAAACTCTGCCCCTACTGAGTCCTCACCTATGTCCAAATGACCAAATTTATGGCCACTGATGACTCCTCCCTTTGGCTTCAGCCCCTCTTCCTTTGTATGCTATTTTTTCCCTATAGCTTTCCCACTCTCTTAAAACAATGTGACTTTTACATTCCTGAGGCAAGCAGGAGCCAAAGGAATACCAACCCCATCCAGCTATAGAGAAAAGAAAAATAAATAGACAAAAAACAAGATAGTGTTTTCAATTTCCCGTTCTGAATGGAAGGGTGCAATACTGCATTCCTGCCACCATACGGCACTGTGTGAAACTATATGTTAGCTGCACTATCAGTGATTCAAGATGGCATCTCACAGCAGTGCATATGTACTGCTGGTTTTTCCTGTGCCAGAGAACCAAGAAGGTTAGTCATTCCCTCTTTAGGGGAACAGTTCATAAAGTATAAGCATCTGGTTTAATTTGCTAGTGTAGTGAGTTGTTTGAATGGACAGGACGAGCTCTGCAGGGTGCACCCTGCAACTGGTGCATTCTTTAGCTCTGCCTTAGGTCTCCATGTTAGCTTTCTTTAAGGAAAGGGACTGATGTAATTAGGATGCTATTGTAAATTCACTCCCTCTGTAGCTTTGTTCCACTTGGTGGCTTTTCTTGCTCAGTGATGGACTGCTTCATCATGAGATGTTTGTGTTGTAAGCGTGTTGTTTATTAAGCCATGTCTGCTTCAATAGCCAAGTCATTTTCAACTGCAGTTCAAGTGGTTGGGTAATAATGGGGATCTGTGTGAATGATCAGCCATTTTTCGAGGGTAGCCTGAGATGCTATGTGTTGCTGTGAGACTCTTGTTTCTGGAAGGGTTTTAGTTATGCCCACAATAGCTCCTCAAACTCCACTTTCTCAGCTAAGCTTGCCTTTTCAGTAAGTCTGCAACATGCTGGTCTGACTGTCAAGAGAGGAGACTAAAGGTAAACAAACCTTCTGAGCTTTTCAGCACAGAAATATAAAGATTTCTATCCCCAGGTTTAAAATGACAAATTCTATCAGGATTAGTAATGGAAACAATAGTAGATCTGTTTAGTATTAACACACCAAACAAACATGCATACAATGAAACAAAAAATTGAACATACCCTGGTAAGAACTGTGAAATATTACCAGAGGATAAGGAAGGTACTATGAAGTGGAAGAGAAGCTTTGAATGTATGTGCCCTCAACAAACTGATCTCCCCAATCACTATCACAGAAAATAGCCTTTTGAAACATTAGAGGAATATAGGTTTTGGAGTTATATGATATGACTTGTTCATTACAAGGCCCTTTCTCCTGGCCCTTCCATGACTTCAACAGCCCTGCATTCAAAAACTGCTGGATTTATTTTGCACTGTGAATGTTTTAAAATTAAGATGATGGTGATGATGTCACTCTGCAAAAGCCACGTAGCTAGCATAGCTGATACACCTGTTGGCAGCTTCGACAGTTACACCTCCGTTTGTCTTATCTGATGAAAACTGTAAAAATCTTGCTGAGATTCATGAAGTTAATGTGGGATACATAAGAATGTTTTATATGCTTATGTTCAAATTGCTATTATATTTCTGCAAAATGTAATGGAAGACTGTAATAATCATGCCAGTCTCTCCTCCTCCTCCTCCTAATTTAAAAGAACCCAAGATTGTGAAAGCATCCTCTTAGAAGTGGAGTTCAGTGACCTGTCAGTAACTTTTACACATCACTCAAGGTCCTTCTCCCCATGTCCTCTCACTTTGCCACAGAACATTATTTTGATTAGTGCTTGTAACGGACTCTTTACTTGCAGATAGGATAAGACTTTCTCTATCCTCCTCCCAAATATTTACCTAATCAGTGATACTTGTCTTGTTTTTTCCTTGAGACTTTCTGCAGATCTCTCTATGGTGGAGATTAAATCTTTTCCTGGTTTGCTAGCTGCTCAATGGACCCCTTGTCTTTGTTTTCAGAGACTTTTCCCTGTTCAACACTGTTTTTCATTACCCTTACCTTTTATATATGAAATTGCACATGTAAAATTGTCAGGAAAAATATTTCCACATTTGCAATAAATTTCAAAAATATTTTAGAAGGCATAATTTTTAGCTTCTCATGCTTCTGGAAGTAGAGTTACAATAACACAGAGTGATCTTTATATAAAGTAAATTATGTATTTCAATTATTTCCTGGGCAATAATAATTGCTAACATAAACCCAATGCACAAATCAGGAGGTACTGGGGTAAATGAACAAATCCCTGTGTCAAAAGTTATATTTTGAAAATATACAAATTAAAAATGATTTTTGTGGGGAAATAATTGCAAATGAGAAATGTATCAGAAGTCTTGCCCTTAATTCACCATTTTTCATACATAAAGTCATTCTATTCACAGTTGCAATCATAGAATATTATTTCCAATGATTGCACCACTTAAGAGAAATTAATTTAAAAATGCTAGTGGTATTTTCATATAATCTTATATGTATGTTTGTAATGTAGTCAGATGTTACACTAGTCTAAACTTAACAGGAAAGATCAAAATGATGGTATTTTGTGTCTTAGCTATATCCTAAACTAGATGAGAGAAGTGAGGTTGTAGTCAATGCAATGAATCTTTAAACGTGATATAAAGCGGTGCTAGAAGCTAGGTATTAAGATCGTACAATCAAGTTAAATTATTAGATGATATTAGATGATATCTCTTATACAAAAATTTTTGGGATATGACCTTGGCTTACACTGTGTGATTCTAAGATTCTGTGATTTTTTTTCTGTTATTTGTAATGTTAAAAAGTCTTCGCCTCAAGCTAAGCAGGCCCACTGATAAACTAACAAAGTATATATTGGACTAAATACATCTTTACTTGAGGCCTGATTCAGTGCACATTGAAGTCAATGAAAGACTCCCATGGATTTTAATGTGTATTGCATTGGGCCCCCAAACAACTGATCCTCAGATGGTGCTGACAGCATTTCATTGTGTAAGGGTACGTTTCAATGCTGTGAAGTATACATGTTTAAATAGTGCTCCGGAATGGGTATAAAGCACAGCATAGACTGTGAGGCACAGCTTGGCTGAGTAAAGATCTACCTGAAAGTATAGAAAATACACACGCTACACAGTTTTCTACTCCTCCAAGCTGTGCCTCCCAATCTACATTGCTATTTTTAGCAGTGAAGTGTCCTGCTGCTGGAGCCTTTCCCCACCACAGGAAGCAGCAAGGAAAGGTTCCAACAGTGGGGATCTACTGAAGCTGCCTCCCTTCTGCCAGTCTTTCACTGGCACATGTAGACGTGGGCTGCATCCACACAATGGGGTGTTTTTCACTGTAACATGTAGCTACATATTCACTGCATGCCACCACCAGTGGTGTGTAGTGTAGGTGTAGCCTTCTACTGGCAGCAAAATAAAATAAACTGCTTATCTGAAAACATCATTTCCTCCTTTCTTTCTTCCGTTATAGAGGTTCTCAAACTATGGTTCGAGGACTAGCAGTGACCCATAGTGTCCAACCTGTGGGTTCACGGAATGAAACATTTAGATGTCTGAGCATTATGAGATGGGAAGAGGAGCAAATGCATTAGAGAATCTTTCTCTGCGAGATTGGAAAAAGTTGGAGAACTTCTGACTGTATACACCAGGAAGCTGACCTATGACGAGGTTGAAAAGGGCTGTAGCAAGGTCAAAGTTTGATGTGCAGAGTGCTCGAGGAATTTATGTTGTGAAGTCTGATTGCTCCATCTGTGGGGACCAACTTGCATTTAGGGTCAAGATGGGGATAAGACTTGTGGAAAATCAATGGGAGTTAGGCTCTTGAATGCCTGAATCACTTTTGAAAATGGGATTTAGGCTCCTAAGTTACTTAGGTACTTCTGAAAATGTTAGCTTTTGTCTATTCCATTAGTTCTCACTTTTTCTTTTGAGTCACTTCCCCTAAAATTCTTAGGGAGACCATGAGTTCAGAGCCTGCAGAGGAAAGATCTGACTGCCTCTGCCTTCAACAACATAGCCTTGTGCTTGGAAATACTGAATTTTAAATAAGGAACAATTTTTTTTGTGATTACTTCCCCAGCCTGTCAGGCTTCACATTTTCTCTTCCCTTCAAGTAGGTCCTCTCATCTGGGACTCTGTGATAGATCCTGCTAGGATGGCCACTGCCCAGCTGATACTGCCCCTTGTGAGAGGCTAAGTCAGGCCCCTGTTCCGGTTAACTTTTGGCCAAAAGAAATGTATAATAAAGGCTTCCTGTCGCTGAAATGTAAATGATGGTAAGATGACAGGGCTGATTTCTTTCAACCAAACCCATACCAGGTCCATTTACTGGCAGGGAACTCCTTTCTTTTGGCAGGCAGCAAAAATGGGAAACTCTCTCAAACGCCTGCCTGGCTGCTTACGTCAGAGCCCCTTCTCTCAAGAAGAACATCCTTCCTTGGCCAGCTCCCAAATCAGCTCCACCTAGGGCAAATCCTGGTTCCAAGTGCCTGCTTCAACACATGTCTTGGGTGTGTGTGTTCAATGAATCACATTATCTCTTCCACTCATCCTTCCTTCTGGCTATCTTGTATAGTGCCTATCACAGTAGTATCTAAGATCTCTTCTCCACTTCCAGTAGGCCCCATTTCTGCTTCCCTACTCTACAATGACATATGTATTACTCTTTTCTTCTCATGCTTTTCCTCATCTCTCTTGATTCCACACTGTTTGAAATTGGAGCAAAGTGGGAACAAAGTTTGATTGTCTCTTCCTCCAGACAACGGGGGTGCTGAGCAATCTGCACCTCCCATGCCAGGTTGTGTCTTTTTAATGCAAGAAACAGTGCTCCATCTAATGAACACTGTATACTATTTCTAGGGAGGAGGTATGATTTAGTGGTTAAACCACGGGACTGGAACTAAAGGTTGTCTTCCAGGCTCTGTTAAAGACTCTGTATGTGACCTCAAGCAAGTCACTTAACTTCTTTATGACTGAGATTCCTTTTCCAGAAATACTAACGTCGTTCACAGGAATGTTGTGCACTAATACTTGAAATGTCATTAATGTCTGAAAAATGATCTCATACTCTTGGATGGAAAGCATCATAGAAATCCAAACTAGCATATTATTTTTTCCTACTTCCCATGCTGTCTGCACATGTACACATAGTATGTGCCCTATGCATTAATATTTTAGGCACTTCAGAAGCATACTTCTTAACCAACCCAATTTTATTTATAGACTCAGACTCTAAGGTCAGGAGGGACCAATATGATCATCTAGTCTGACCTCCTGCACAATGCAGGCCACAGAACCTTACCCACCCATTCCTCTAATAAACCTCTAACCTATGACTGAGTTATTAAAGTCCTGAAATCACGGTTTAAAGACTTTAAGGTACAGAGCATCCACCAGCAAGTGAGCCGTGCCCCATGCTACAGAGAAATGTGAAAAAACCCCAGAGCCTTTTCCAATCTGCCCTGGGGGAAAATTCCTTCCCGACCCCAAATATGGTGATCAGTTAAACCCTGAGCATATGGGCAAGACTCACCAGCCAGACATCCAAGAAAGAATTCTCTGTAATAACTTAGAACCCACCCCATCTAACATCCCTTCACAGACCATTGGCATATCTACCACCAGTAGGCAAAGATCAGTCAATTGCCAAACCAGGCTGTCCCATCATGCCATCCTCTCCATAAATTTATCAAACTCAGTTTAGAAGCCAGCTAGATTTTTTTCCCCCACTGCTCCTTTTGGAAGGCTATTCCAGAACTTCACTCCTCTGATGGTTAGAAACCTTCATCTAATTTCAAGTCTAAACTTCCTGATGGCCGATTTATATCCGTTAGTTCTTGTGTCCACATTGGCGCCGAACTTAAATAATTCCTCTCCCTCCCTGTATTTATTCCTCTGATGTATTTATAGAGAGCAATCATATCTCCCCTCAACCTTTTTTTGGTTCAGCTAAATAAGCCAAGCTCTTTGAGTCTCCTCTCATAAGGCAGGTTTCCATTCCACGAATCATCCTAGTAGCCCTTCTCTGCACCTGTTCCAGTTTGAATTCGTCTTTCTTAAACATGGGGGACCAGAATTGCACACAGTATTCCAGATGAGGTCTCACCAGCGCCTTATATAATGGTACTAACACCTCCCTATCTCTACTGAAAATACCTCTTCTGATGCATCCAAGGACCGCATTAGCTTTTTTCATGGCCACATCACATTGGTGGCTCATAGTCATCCTATGATCAACCAATACGCCCAAGTCCTTCTGCTCCTCTGTCATTTTCAACTGACGCGTCCCCAGCTTATAGCAGAAATTCTTATTAGTCCCTAAATGCATGACTTTGCACTTTCCACTATTAAATTTCATCCAATTTCTATTACTCCAGTTTACAGGTTCATCCAGATCTTCCTGTATGATTTCCCGATCCTTCTCTGTACTGGCAATACCTCCCAACTTTGTGTCATCCGCAAACTTTATTAGCACATTCCCACTTTTTGTGCCAGGTCAGTAATAAAAAGGTTAAATAAGATTGGTCCCAAGACTGATCCCTGAGGAACTCCACTAGTAACCTCCCTCCAGCCTGACAGTTCACCTTTCAGTATGATCTATTGTAGTCTCCCCTTTAACTAGTTCTCTATCCACCTTTCAATTTTCATATCAATCCCCATATTTTCCAATTTAACTAATAATTCCCCATTTGGAGCTGTATCAAATGCCTTACTGAAATCTAGGTAAATTAGATCCACTGCATTCCCTTTGTCTAAAAAATCTGTTAGCTTCTCAATAAAGGAGATCAGCTTGGTCTGGCACGATCTACCTTAAGTAAAGCCATGTTGTATTTTGTCCCAATTACTGTTAACCTCAGTGTCCTTAACTACTTTCTCTTTCAAAACTTTTCCCAAAACCTGGCATACTACTGAGGTCAAACTAACAGGCCTGTAGTTACCCGAATCACTTTTTTTCCCCTTTCTTTAAAATAGGAACTATGTTAGCAATTCTCCAGTCATACAGAACAGCTTTTGAGTTTACAGATTCATTAAAAATCCTTGCTAATGGGCTTGCAATTTCATGTGCTAGTTCCTTTAATATTCTTGGATGGAGATTATCCATCCCCTCCCCCCCCGATTTAGTTCCATTAAGCTGTTCGAGTTTGGGTTCTACCTCAGATGTGGTAATTTCTACCTCCATATCCTCATTCCCATTAGCCACCCTAGCACCATCCCCAAGCTCATCGTTAGCCTAATTAAAAACGGAGGCAAAGTATTTGTTTAGATATTCGGCCATGCCTTATCCTTAACCTCCACCCCATTCTCAGTCCTTAGCGGTCCCACTTCTTTCTTTGTTTTCTTCCTATTTATATGGTTATAGAACCTTTTACTATTGGTTTTAATTCCCTTTGCAAGGTCCAACTCTACTTGGCTTTTGGTCTTTCTCACTTTATCTCTACATGTTCTGACCTCCAAGAGGTAGTTTTCCTTGCTGATCCCTCCCATCTTCCACTCCTTGTAGGCTTTCTGCTTTCTCTTAGTCACCTATCTGAGATGCTTAGTCATCCAGCTTGGTCTACAACTCTTGTCGATGAATTTTTTCCCTTTCTTGGGATGCAGGCTTCAGATAGTTCCTGCAACTTTGACTTGAAGTAATTCCAAGCCTCTTCACCTTTAGATCCATGAGTTCTTCAGTCCAGTTTACTTCCCCAACTAATTCCCTTAATTTTTTAAAGTTAGCTGTTTTGAAGTCAAAGACCTAGTCACAGATCTATTTTTGTTTCTCCTTCCATTTAGTTTGAACTGTATTAGCTCATGGTCGCTCAAAGCAAGGTTGTCCCCTACAACCAGTTCTTCTCTGAGGTCCTCACTACTCACGAATACCAAATCTAAAATGGCATCCCCTCTTGTTGGTTCAGTAACTATTTGGTGAAGGAATCTGTCAGCTATCACATCCAGGAAAATCTGGGCCCTATTATTACTACTAGCACTTGTCCTCCAGTCTATACCTGGGAACTTAAAGTCTTCCATGATCACACAGTTCCCAGTAGCATTTACTTCATTAAAAGCCTTAAAAAGTTCTCTATCCATGTCCAAATCAGATCCCGGTGGTCTGTAGCACACCCCAAGCACTATCCCAGGGGAAATTTTAGTAGTTATCTTCCCCAATGTGATTTTTACCCAGACAGACTCTGTCTTCTCAATTTCATCACTTCTAATTTCTTTATAGTCTACCTCATCCTTGATATACAATGCTACTCCACCACCTTTGCCTTTATATCTGTCTTTCCTAAATAGCACATACCCTTCAATACTTGTACATCAGTCGTGACTACTATTCCATCATATTTCTGTTATCCCTATAATATCTGGTTTCACTTCCTCTACCAGTAGCTCTAGTTCCTCCATTTTGTTACCCAGGCTCCTTCATTGGTATACAAACATCTTAATTTTTGCTGTTTGGCTTCTCTCCTGTTCCTTATCTGATTTGGCACAGTCGTTCTATTGCCAATATTGCCTATTAGACTGGTATCTACACTTCCCTTCCTCTTAATGTCCATTCTTCTCCCCACTGTTGTGTCCTTTCTTACTTCATTTTCCTCCCTCTCAATGCTAAAATCAGGCGTGGAGATTACCTGGGAATCTCCCAACCACCTCCCCCAACTCCCTAGTTTAAAGCTCTCTTAATCAGTTGTGCCAGCCTCCATCCTAGAAGTGCATTTCCCTCTCTACTCAGGTGAAGTCCATCCCAAGAGAACAGTCCTCTGTCCAGGAATGCCTCTCAGTGCCTATACATCCCAAAGCCCTCCTTATAGCACCACTGGCTGAGCTATCTGTTGATCATCAGAATCTTGTCACACCTTTGTTGTCCTCCTCTAGGGACAGACAGTATCCCATTGAAGAGCACCTGAGCCTCGATTTCCTTAAGAGTCTTCCCCAGCCTGGCATAGTCTCCTTTGATATATTCCAGTGAGAATCTAGCTATATAATTTGTACCCACATGATAGGCAATCAGTGGATTCTTTCCCGCTCCCATTAGGATCCTCTTCAACCTCAGGTCCACATCCTGTATTTTAGCACCCGGCAGAGAGCACACCCTTCTGTTCTCCGGATTAGCTCTGGTTACAGGCCTGTCTGTTCTTCTGAGCAGGGAGTCCCCAATCATGTAGACCTGCCTTTTCCTAGTAACGGTGCGATTCTCCGGCCCATCCCCTGTTCTTTCTGGCTGCAAGTCATCTCGTCTACTATTCTCCTTTGCAATCCTCTGCAACCATTCCTGTATACTCCTGGAGCTCTTATTTGGTGGTTTCTCCATTGGCTCATCCAATCCTGAGGTCCTGAGAATGACAGTGAGATAAAAATTAAATAATAATAATGGAAAAATTGGAAACTACTTTGCACAGCCTTTGTGCAGAGTAAGTTACTCACCCTGTTAGTCAATATAGAAACAGCCACTTTTAGCATGTGATTGATAAAATAATAAATCTGTGCCTGCAATAAATCCTTCCCTGGTATATTTGCCACTTTAGGAAGACACAGACCTTGCTCACCTAATAGTAAATAGTGTTGTACAAAATTGTATTTATGCTACATAATTTCAATTTTCTGACAAAGCAGAATATGAATTCCATATTACAGATAAAGCCCCTGCATTGTGTCATTGGGCTGGAATAGCTTAGAGGGACATAGGGGGAACTGTATCAAAAGTGGAAAGTTATACTTTGTCATTAAATTGAATATAATACATAAATTTTAAGGGAAAGCATACTGAGAAAAAGAGAAGCCTGATGTTAAATAAAATAATTAGAATAAGAAGATTCCAGGTTAGTGATAACACATTATTACAAAAAAAGGCCAATGTTATTGAAATTAGCATTTTCCATGCAGTGGAAACAGTGCAAAATTATATCCTAGTAGTATAATCTGGATGTGGAAATTATACCTTTTGCACTGTACATGATCCCAGTTCCCTTTTCTAGCAGCAGAGGCTCACCTCCTTTGAGTGTGTATATACAAGACTAGTCCCAAGTAAGAAGCATCTGTAGACAGCTGATTTAAGTTACATAGAAGAGATATATCAAGTGTTTTCTCCAGTAAAACTATATGAAGCAGAGTTCTACACATTACGATATTGTTTCCTGCTCTGCAGGAAGATATTTCACATTTCAGAAACTCTGGGAGTACTCGGAAATGACTCCCAGCCTCTCTGAAAAGTGAGATCTCCCTGCAGGCAATAATATTGTAATGCTGATTTACAGCAGAGTCCCCCAGCAGTGTAAGAGCAGCAGAACACTCTAAGTTATCAATGAAGCATATGTCTTTTGTGCATGAGGCCCCAAAATGTCAGCACTGTTGGGATCCCAAGTACTCAAAACTTGATCTCATGAGTGAAGTATTGATCCAACTAGAGAGACAGCAGGGGAACCACAATCCTGAGTCACCCCAACAGCCTAGAGCATCCTTGAGATACCGTGCTGGTTGCATACTCCTTTTTATTGGACATAGCAGTAAGATACAGACTTCCTTGCTAAGGAACATCATAGTTTCAACTTGATTAAAATGTTTAAAATGCTTACCTTTTCATGGAAGAGCTCCAAAAATATTGCTGACACAGTTTTTAGAAGAACGAAATGCTCTGAGGCACAGACTAGAATTGTATGTGATTGCTGTGGTAGAAAAAAGCCACCTGGAGACTTTTTTTTTTCTGGGCTCAAAGACAACTTTTATGTCCATCTGCACTTCAGTCCTACAAGGACATAAATATCAAACTATGTTAAGTTGCACCCAGCTGGAAAATATATACTTTACGAGGAGGATGACATTATTTAACAGTACTGTATTCATATGGTTATGGGTCTCATGTGGATAATAAAATTGAACACACCATATCCAGCATTACATTCTTGCAAAACTTGTCTTCTAAAAAAGTTTTGAAACTGTGTCTTTGATTTATGAAGAACTTAGTAAGAAAGCTCACCATTAAAAATCATTTCAGCTTAGAAATTACAGTTTTACATTACTATTTAGAAATATTTTTATTATGTAACTTAGGATATCAACATATAGAATCTGATTTAACTTCAGAGGGACAGATGTTCAACTGGTGTAAGTGGTCCTAGCTCCCTTGAAGCCCCTGAAAGAATAAGGAAAGTGTTTCTTTGTAACACAGAAATGAGTACTGATTACCTATCTAGTTTATGAAAAGCAATTTTGGTTTGGGGAAATCAGCCACCAAAGAAAACAGACACTACTTAAAAAAGAAAGTGATAGCATAATTACTTATTAATTGCCTACAAACAGGCAACCAAACTTTTCCTTACTGCTTATTCTTTATTTTTCTGAAATCAGTAGAGGGAAGGCCAGGCTGTCAGTAACCTTTGAAGTGCAGTTCTCTTCTAAAGAGTGACTGCTAAAATAGTACTTTCTTACTCAACAGCTTTCTCCCTGTGTGTATTCAGAGTCATAACTGTTTACTACACTGACAAAAATAAGTTATTACTGCTGTTTACTTGCATTAGCACTGCAGAGCCATTACAGCCAACACAGAATAAGCTGTAGATTCCATTTCTCCTTGTGTATCATCAACAGGATTTTGTTTACTAAATTCCTGTCAGTTACACCTGTGCAAGCCCAGTGACTGGACAGGGAATTAAGAGTCTAGGACAGAAAGGGTCCTGGAGCTAACCTAGGAACAGCTAAGCTCAGAGAGGAAGCTGAGGCTGAGGTTTGCTGTGTTATTGTTCTTGTGTTACCAATAAAAAATCAAGCCCCAAGGGCGAGTTTGGACACTAACTGAGGATCTGTGTGTTCAGTTGAGAACGCAGACAATTCTCTTGTTCAGCAATGCAACAAAATACAGAAAATGTCTCTCTCTCTCTCATAGCATATACAGTTCGTTCGTATGAGGCTGAGTGGCGTTTGAAGAAGTGAGCAGAATGTCTTTGTAATTACTTTATTATACTATTCTTTTAAATATAAAAATGAAAGACTAAAAAGATGATCACTGGGAGCCAAGAGGAGACATAGTTAATTAGCTACAGATTAACATATTTTAGTGCTGCAGGGGGTCCAATGGCTTTTCATGAGATCTGTTGCTTTGCCTTTTGGTAGGAAAACAAAGCATACAGAGTTCTTTTAAGCTGAATATATTTTTAATACAGTTATAAACTAATAAATGGCCTTTGATTCTATTTCACCAAAGTAAATCAGCCAGTAACTTTCATAAACACCTGTGGTATTCTTTTCCTCTCTGGTCTGCTCTGTACAGCTCCTTCTCCTGCTCTAGCCAAAGGTCATACTTCTTGCCTAACACAGACTGCAGGTCACTTATCTATTATGTAAGAAAAACAACCTTTATAAAGTTGACTAGCTGATGCATGCATTGTCTTCTTCTAGATTTTCTATGTCCCTACAAGTTCAAACTGAGACCCTCCAGTCGTCTGCAAAAGTTAACAAATGCAATGTAAGAAATGTCTGTATCAAACTCAGTGGCTCTCTAGAGCCTTCTCTTGTCTGTAATGACTCTCCTCTCAGAGTTCATGTTGGGTATTAACTTTTGACCCATTTCTTCTCTCCATTAGAAACAAAGATAGATAATATAAAAGCCTGTAACAAGCTGAACAACTTCCTCCCAGGCCATTTCCTCTCTACAAGCTCAAGTCAAGATGTCCTCTTTCAGTCTGATATAAAGTAGATGATGATTAAATTTGGGGGAAGGGGGCTTTATTAATGCACTGTTAAAGGTCCACTGTTACATTTGAAAAGTGAAGAGATGAAAAGTTGTGTTTCCTAGAACAACATTAACTTGACTACGTTGCCCAAAGACAATTAGTCTACTGATAAGCAGCTGTTCTTCACTTGCCTTCACTCTCCATGAAGGACAGGGGTTTGTCTCACCAATTGTGGGCCTTATATATTTCAAGGCCTCTGAGTGGTTTTCTGTTTGTATGATGAGTCCAAACTCCATAAAAGTAGATGGATCAAGTGATAGTCTTGGTTCCAGTTTCGCTCATCAATCCCCATGACACTCTATCTGATTTTGTTACTCTTTTCTGAGAAATAAGATGATAATTTTTCATGCCAGACAACACTTGGGCCTGAGGGTGAGAGGACGCACTGAGTTGATTAGTCAGTTTATGATACAGTTTATTCACAATTTTTGCAGTTGTGATTTGTTGGATACAATTTCAGTTGAGAAGGCTATAGTAGCTTCTTTCACTGGTATGCTTTGTGTCTCAAAAAATCTTCCTCTAAATGTGTAAAAACTTAAGGCCAACAGCTGTCCCTAGCCTCTCTAAATTTAGAGTCAACTTGATGTTTTTGTTTTATTTTTTTCTCTCTCCAAGGAATTTTCTAGCCTTACCAAGCTCTCTCTGATGTATTTCCCCTGCATGCATTCGTGAACACAAACTCCTGGATGTGCTGTAGCCTCTCTCTATCAGACAGGCTTGCAAACTGATGGAGCCCTGCCTGATATGTGTGACTTTTTTGTTAGGTGTATTTCTGATTTTCTCTGTCTTTTACAGAGATCCAATTGTTTGGGGAATTTATTTTGGTAAGACACTGAGATGATGTACCAATTCCTCCTGGGCTTGAACCAATGACAGGACTCATCTTTCCTCCCCCTTCCCTCACCCAGAAGCAAGGAAAAAGCCAGAGCAGAGGAGAGTTTAATTAGTTTGTGGATTACAAAATGTGTGGTATTCAGCATTAGAAATGCTGCTCCATACTGGATCTAAAGGAACAAGGATATTGATTCACAGACAAAATCAGCAGTTCAGTGTGGAAATAGGAGTTCGGTGTAGTAAATTATTTTCCCCATTGGAACTTTTACACACACAAATATATTTCTTTTTTATCTTGTAATGCCCACACCCAACTAAAGAAGCAATACCGCGCTGTAGACAACGATATAGATGTTTTCAAGATAGGTCTATATCTCAAAATGTAATGATGATCATCTTACAGTGACCTTGGATATAGTGAAATTACATTTATAGTGAAGGAGAATGAAAGCCCTATGTTGTTGAAGTGCATTTCAATGTGTAAAGTGCAGTTCCAGTTATGATATCTTATATTTTGGGGGGAAATGACTCCTGTCAAATGAGAATGGTAGCATTTTATATCCACTTTGCACACATGTAAATGACTACACTAGGTGAGAGGTTGTGGAGAATCAGGCTCTGTGCATGTGTGGTCAGCATGTTAGTAGCACAGATGGCAGGCATGTGAGTGGTCTTGTTCCAGAAAAGCTAAAGAGCAGATCTGTGTCCTCTATTAATTGGAGCTAGAGTATCTTAAAAGTGACTGCTTCATCTGAGAGTCCAAGTGTTCTTAAGCTTCAAATATTGTAGCCTATTTACTAAGAGATCAATAGAGAGAATCATGCTGTCAGCCCTGGATCATGCCTTACAGCAAATGAAAGAGAAGATGCATACATATTGTCACTCTTTTGCCTAGTACGAGAGGACTCTGAGCTCTCTTTCTTTGAGGGAATCTGTTGGTGGAGGAGGTGTACTGGAGTACATAAGCTGCTTCAGCAGGGGGCTAGCCACCCTATGAAGAGGCTGCAGGCAGCCAGGTGTTGGCTAGATCTTCCGTCTCCAGTCCATGCTTTAGCAATGGCAATGGTGCAGAACTGGCATATGCCCCCCTAAACACTTCTCTAACCACTGCCGTTCACTGCTATATCCCTCTCAACCCACCCCCTTAAGTGTATGACTGCTCTTCATAGCAAACCTAGACTCAGATTTAAGCCCAAACTACCCTACTACACATGAAGTCTTCTGATTTGTGTCAGGTGCGTCTCAAGATTCAGGTCTATGGACATGCCCAGCTGTATGGGTCCAAGCCCGAATCCCAATGTGATGTGAGTCCAAGCCCATTCATTCTGCAGTGTGGATGTAGTCAAAGCCTGGGTCACCAGGCTTGCATCCAGAGAGTCCACCCACACTATCCCACAATCCTCTAGGCCTGTGTGTCTCAGCCTTTCATCCCCAATCTTTCCACACAAATCCCAGAAGCAATCTCCTGGTTTAAGTACAGCTAGTTGATGTTTAACCCTTCATTTCCATGTGGACTGCTCAACTGGAAACAGTTAAACCTATTATGTCTTAGTTATGACCAGCATTAAGAAGAAGGCCTACAGCAAGCATTCTGTTAGTTGGTCAGAGGAACATTGCTGGATTCTGGTAAAACTGTGTTGTGAGGAGAGCAAGGCATCTAACTTCAGCAAGAGTGTAAGAAAGGAGTGTAACAGTTCAGCTGCACCCGTATTCCCCCCTCACCCCTGCCTCATGGTTCACCAAGGGCACCCACTCTAGTCTCCCAGCTCCTAAGCTGTCGTCTCTCTTGGGCAGAGGCTTGTGTGTATGTCTGTGTGTGTGTGTGTGTGTGTGTGTGTGTGTGTGTGTCTCTCTCTCTCTCTCTCGCGTGGGTGCGCACACGTGCATACACACACACACACACATTGTTAGAAAGATGGGTTAGGGATATTAGACTTGTGGACCTTACATTCCTTTTCCTGCAATTACAGCACAACTTAGAAATTGGCCACGCTAGCCCATGGAAAATATGGGCAGATGCTACTGGCAGTTTCTTAGTCAATGTGGTTTCTGAATTTGAAAAGCATTTGAAAAATCTGGAAGAAAAATTCAGCTCATATTTTCCTTCAACCTATATAGAAGATTTCGACTGGGTCTGGGATCCTTAGATCTTCTCTATAGTGGAAAGTGATAAGACTATTAAAATAATGACTCAAGAACAATTTGCCGAATTAAAGATAGACCACTCTTTCAAAATTAAGATAGAACAATCTGAGTTTACTGAGTATTTGTCTGCCACTGTCAAGCGGACCATGGAAAATGTGGCAGCCTGTTGGCTGAGAGTGGCAGACGAATACCTAGTAAGCTCACTGTGCTATCTCCATTTTGTTGCCATTTTCAACAATGTACCTCTGCAGGTTAAGTTTTTTTCAAGCCTGACTTGCATCAAAAACAAACAAAGAGAGCATCTGAGATTGGTGGAGGAAGCAGTATGAGTTGCACTGTCAACATTTCCTGCCAGGATTAGATGACTCTGCATGCCAAGGCACCCTCAAATTTCTAATTAAAAGTAAACTTTTGTTTTAATAGATTTAGTGCGGGGCAGGAGTTCACCACATAAATCTTTTATTGAAGTAAGTATGCCTTAGATTGGAAAAGGTTATGAAACACTGAAATATTACAATTATCTAATATGAAAATGTAAACATTGTCAAGAATTGTTGAGTAACAAGATAGAAAGAGTCTGTGTTCATCTCAAAGTGCAGAAAATCGGTTTCTTCAGGTTATTCAAGGAAAAAGTGTGCATTGAATGAAATTGGTCTATTGCAGCAAAAGAGCAGAACACTGATTGGTCCTGCAAGTGAGAGATTTTGGGGGGTAAACTCATGTTCTACTTACACAATTGAAAGCTTTTCTTTTTGGATACCATGTGCCTTTCTAGGGTCTAAGCTAGCAGGGGTTCTCAAACTTTTTTTTGCTGGGACCCCCTTTGAAAATAGTTCAGGCTGTGATGACCCCCCCAAAAAGTGATGATCCCCAATGCCATACCACACTCCCTCATGTCATGCCACCCTTACTACTTCACTGCTGCTGGGGGATGGCACTGCCTTCAGAGCACCTGGCCAGCAGCCACTGTTCTCTGGCCACCCAACTCTGAAGGGCGCTGGCTGTCAGCCATACACAGGGCTTACAGCTGCAGCCCTGGCATGTGCGGGGGCTGACAGATTACAACCCTCCCATAATTACCTCAGGAGGGGTCCTGACCCCCAGTTTGAGAACCCCTGGAAGGAATAAATATGCTCACATTATATGTCTGTTGTGTTTCATTATGTCTTGAAAACCCGTTATGTGGACACACAAAGCACCCCTGATTTCCCTTGTGCATGTGGATCCTGGCCCCGTAATGATAGATGCACTTTCTGGTTGCCTGTCCTGATCCAGTAATCCAGCAGCGTCTTGAGTCCACTCCTGGAGAAATGACTCACTTTTGGTTTCACAGACATTGTGCAGTGCACAGCAGGCCACAATAATGAGGATGCCATTGACAACATTGGCATCCAAATGGTCCTGAGGGTAGCGCCATTCTGGATTTCAATCTGCCTAAAGCACATTCCACCCACAACCGCACGCTACTGAGGAATAGTTGAACCTTTTTTTTTTTTTGCTAGGCCTGCTGAGATCAGGGTATGGATTCATAGGCCATGTCATCAGGGGGCTTGTGGGCTCCCCTAGAATAACAGTGGGGACAGTGATTCCATTTATAAAAATGTCACTTGCAGAGATTAATGCTCTACCTTGTCTGGGAAGATAAAGTCCCGATCTGCAGGAAACCCTGGCATCATGAGCCTTACCAGTACTTCCCACACTAGTGTCCATGAATCTACCTCTGTGGTCAACCAGAGCCTGCATAAAGACGGAGCACTAACCTTTGTGATGTATGTACTCATGTGCTCCTTGTGGAGGGCAAACTATGGGTACATGAGTCCCAGTGATAATCCCAGTGCAATTTGGGAAGCCCATTCTCTCAAAACCAGCAATTATTGCAGGGACACTTTTATGCCTACCATGTTTAGGTTAAACCACAGTCCTGATTGCCTTACAAAGTTCCCCCACCACAATCCTGACAGCTGATTTGCCAACACCAAATTGGTTAGCTAGGGTTCTATAGACGCCTGGGATAGCCAGCCTCAAGATGGCTGTAGCAACATGCCTCTGGACCAGTATGGCCCCCTCATGCATGTATCTTGTCACTGTAGGATTGGAGCAAGTTGACTCCACAGCTCCAGAGCATCTCCTTCATGTGAAAGTTCTGGAACCCGTTGCTGGTCGTCCCAGGTCTGCATGTGATATAATCCCACCATTCTGTTTTTGTGGCTCTGTTCCAGAAGCACTGGTCTACACACAGGAAATTTGCAGTTATGGTAATAGGCACGAACAGCATCAATTGGGTCACAGTTACCATGCCTGTACCCCCGCTCCATGTTCAAAGGAGTGTACAGACCCAGGAATGTCTCCACTAGATAACCCACCAAAATAAGGGCACTTCTAGTCAAAAGTCATGCAAAGGATGGACAAGTTCTTCCACAATATACCATGAACCAGGCCTTAGAGCAGCTACAGCTAGTAAGGACACTAAGAACCCTGGGATATGCCCCTGGAACCAACAGCTTCAGACTCATGTCTGCATAGTGTAGTGTGGACCTGTCAGCATGGGTATTAGGGTCATGTAGCAATGCAGTGGGATGTTCAAGTGTGAGCTTGGAAAGAATAGGTCTGCAGACATGAATCCCACAGATTCAGGTTTACTATGCAGCATAGATATACTTCAGGTCTCTGGCCAAACAGAGAAACAAGGAGCGTGGCAAGCTACTGCTACCACAGGATGACAGCACCCAGAATCTAGTAAATTTGTAAATGCACCTGAAAAACCAGAGCTTTTTGATGGTAACTCTTTGTGGCAGGAGCTGTCTCTTCACATATGTTTGTAAATTATTTTGTCACATTGGAGTTTCAATCCTGACTGGGGCCTCTGGATGCTATTGCAATACAATATTAAATAATAGTAAGATGAATAAGTACATTTGAAGAGTATGTGGGATCAGGCTATCCTTAATTCAACCCCCTACCCCTTCCCCCCTCTGAAACTGACTTATTGTGTAGCCTTAGGTAAGTCATTTAATGCCAGTTATTCAGAAATGGAGAATTAAGTCCATGTGCAAAAAAGTCCAAGGAAATTGATTGCATGTGTAAACTGCCATGCAAATAAATAGCTGTGTACATCAAAGTCCCCCATTTATATGTGAAACATGGTAATTATGGGTATACTTTTGCATGCATATTTTTTAAAGAACCAGATGCTTCCTTTTGGTAAATATAGAGCTTTCTGTCTCAGTTTCCCCAACTCTGAAATGGGGATAGTAAAGCTTCCTTGTCTCACAGGGACACGGTGACGATCAACCAAGATTGCTTTTCAGTTACTCCATTCTGGCACTCGAGCCATGGACAGAGGGAGCCAAGGTTACTATAAGAAATCTTTTGCACTCCTCAAGCTGTGGGGCCTTTTGGAGGCCTCCCCATCCCCTAGTGCATGCTGAAGAAGTCTCGGCGCTGCTGTAACTTACGCTTTGTTCCCGTTGCTTGATATGGGCCCTGAGAAGCAGAGAGAAGCTGTATTGCAGTGCACTCTGGCCATGTCCTCTGCACAGGATATTCTCAGGGGCCATTTCTGCCCATTGTAAGGCCCCTTTACTGTGTCAGAGCAGTGTAAAAGGGCCTTAGCATAGCTCAGAATCAGGTCTCTTGTCTCTAGTGGGACTCTCTTCTCCTGAGGGGCAGAGATTTTCACTAAATTCACGAGTACCGGTGGTTTTCAATGAATGACACTACTGTGTAAGCTCTGGGCTGATAGTATCAAGACGATCTCAGAAAATGCAAAGACAGTGTTGAAATTTAATTCCCTTGCTTTGTGGTTGTTCTTGGCTCCAAAATTGCTTGGTATTAGAGTAATGACTGACTTATTATAAGGGACCAAAATGAGATGGGGAAGGCTGTGCTGGGGAGCAATCCCTTAGCCAGCCCTCTGTCACGCCAGCCTCAATTGAGAGAGGTAAATTGGAGCTGGCTAGGGCCACCTGCACCTGATTGCTGCAGGGGAAACAGCTGTGCACCTAATTAACCAGGGGCTGTAAACAGGCCCAGGTGAGGGAAGTAGGGGGAGGAGAAGTCAGGGAGTAAAAGGGGAGCAGAGGCTCTACTTGCTTGGCTGCAGAGCTGCCCCGGGGCAGCTAACTAAGTTGTATGTGCTAAGGTAGTGGGACTGCATATTGTAAATAAACTGCACTGGATTGCTAAACAAGAGGGTCTTAGAGTTATTCGTGACAAAGAGGGTGGTCAAAGTGGAGGGGTGGCAGCAGAGAACCCTTACAAAGGCATAATTCAGTAGTTTTACAAGATGTATGAGAGGTTATCTGGTGTGTACTAGCACAAATGGGGTATGAGCTCGGGCATTTGGTGAAATGCTGTAATATTATGCTAAACAACATAGGCATGGAAGTATATTATTTATATAACTAAGGTACAGCCTGGGTTTGGCAATACAAAATATCAGTGAAGTGTACATTGTGAAATTATACTATGTAACTTTCAAGTGGAAATATTTAGAGATCTGCCCAGTTGTAAAAACAGTGTCTGCAGCTGATTACATTAACAATTGCCTACCCTCTCTGAATCCCTAACAACCATTTGGGAATTAATACTGTATCTTTACTCATGCTAATCAAAGCCTAGTGTAGAAAATATCCTTGCTGCTGCCTACTTAGCAAGCAAAGAAGAATGAACATGATGACTTGTCTCTGAATCAACTGCTTTCTCCTATCCTAATATTTTTTCTCGCTTTCTCCCTCTCTTCTCTATATCAGTTGTCTGCACTTCCTTAGCTAAGCTGTCATCTTCAGGCTGAAGGAAGAAATAAGCATGCACCCCAAATCTTGTTACCAAAAAAGGGCAAGAAACCTTCTTTCTCTAACATTCATTCATCCTAAAGTTTGCACTTTTCCAATTCAGTTATGTTTTTAGAGTCAGAGGACAAGCTGCAGTTAATTCTGTGTCCATAACCCTCAGTGTTAATCCCCAGCTCTGTAGTGCTAATTATTTAAGCCTTGAGTTCACTTCTAGCATATTTTAATAAGTATATATATATGTACTGTTTATCCACCAATGAATGTCCAAACTCTGGAGTTGGCTTGCACAATTATTAAAGTCCTTCATGGATTGCTGGATCAAGGTCATTAAAAATATACTACTTTTTGAGGTTTTTTTAAGAATGGATAGCTCTGTCTCATTGTGAGGAATGTGACACATTAGTTTTCTCCAGTGGGTTACTGACACCTACACTTACAAGTTGATGTCAGTGGAGAAATCGAGAAACCATTCACACTGAAAAATGTGAATCTATTCCTCAAATATATGGGGCTTTACCTCAGCCAACCAGTGATCTTTGAACCAGGCATGTACATAAACAGCAAAGATAAGGCACTTCTAAAAATACAAGTGATTTAATTTCCCAGATAAATAAAATAGGCCAATGAGAATTGCAAAAACATTAAAAATAACTCTCTAATTTCTACTTCAGCAGTAGAAAAATGGGGGAAAAATTCTCCTCTTCCAATAGCCGCAATAACAACATGGAAATATGCTTCCTGAGAAAGTTAAAGCTAAGATTGAAGTTTAAAAACCTTCAACTCTGAACTGAAATCT
Organism: Emydura macquarii macquarii; assembly: GCF_026122565.2. NCBI lineage: Eukaryota > Metazoa > Chordata > Testudines > Chelidae > Emydura > Emydura macquarii. The sequence goes on from NW_027131390.1 coordinate 77,883,201, forward strand.
ATGGAGGAGAGATCCAGTAAAGACCTATAGAAGGAGAAATTTCTTGTTGTCCTCAGGATTCTGGCCTGGGAAAATGCCTTTTCTGAAGTCATCCTCTTGCTGCAGGGAAGAAAAAGAAAGACGGAAACTTACCATCTCCCAGGAAAGAACAAAGTGTATGTGTAAATAATGGATTGAAAAGATGTTTATATCTGTGTGTGTGAGAGAGACATCTGTCTGATCCACACAAACAGAATATCTGTATGTAATGAAATAAATAGAATCTTGTGTGTGTGTATTTCTCTGTGCATATTTGTATTTATTCCAGTGTTAATTTAGAGCTAAGGCGAGTAGAGACATATCCCACCAAAGCAAACAGTGAGAAGAAAGGGAATATGCAGTTAAAACTTGTTATGTTGTCTTAAGGTGGAGCATGAGAAGTTTATGAATGGGACTGTATGATAAAGTTACCCATAAAAGCAGGGGACTGGACTCCATGACCCAGCAGATCTCTTCCAGTCTTATGTTCCAGTCTGTGTTCCTAAGACATTCAACACCCCCATCTACACTCCATTCTTCAGTTCCTTTTTTCATCATCAGCTGCTTCCCTTCCTCCAACCATGATCCACATACCCATACCTTCATCTTGAACAAACCATACTTATCTTTAAATGTTTATCCTTGCTGATCCATATTAACAGTGACAGATCTAAGGTTTGACGTATGTTGATGATTAAAAGCTGAATGTGGTGGGAGTAGGGGGCATGTGGGGAGCGCAAGAACAACATGTGGACTGGGTGTATAATCGGGTCTGTGTGGAGAATTCATGTATGCAGAAGTGGGGTGCTGTGGAGATCTACTCCAGAAGACCTACTATGGTTCTCCAGAGTGTGGAGCTGCTGTCTGACAAGCTGACTGTTCTTTTGAGCTATAGGTTTGTTACCATGGAGCTGATCTTGAGGCACCTTCTCCCCTTCTGAAGCTAGAAGATTTAAAGGGGTTGGGGGCAGGGAAGAGTGGGGTGGCAGGAGTGGTGAGTGGGAGGAAGTGTGTGTGGGGCTGTCCATGACTCTCCCTCCCTGTAGGGTCTTAACTTCTGCAGCAGGAGTTCCAGGCTGCGTGGCCTGCCTAGGTTATCACACTAGAGCTCTCTTGTCGAAGACCAAAGGAGGCTTATCAGGGGGAGAAACTGGCTCCAGAGCACAGCTCAGGTTTCAAGTCTCCTGGTCTCTGAAATGGTAACGGCTGGGAAAAAGAATCAAGTAAATGGGGAGACTTTCATCTGTAGATCCCTCAGGAAAGTAGCTTCCTGACTATTCTGTTAATTCTCATCCTCCTGAGAAAATGGAATGTGAAAAAGCTATTTGCATACACTTTCAGCCTAAAGCAGTAGTTCCAACTACAAATGTGCATGCCGCCCCTACCCCCCCATCCTCCTTTCAACCCTAGTGTGTGTATGTTTAATCTCTCATATTAGATCGGGGGTTGATCTATTTTCTGAGAGCAAACAATGAACATCTACGTGTAATTTGTGCTAGGCGGTAGACAAACATACAAGTGTTTAAAGGTGATCACAAGAACAGTCAATGTGGTCAAATGCATGATTAAATGTATTTGGGTATTTTATTCATTTAGTTTTTTGAAAAGGGGCCAAGATTTGAACTCTCTAATAATTTGGAGTGATGTCCAGACCAGCCTTAGAAAGGAGAAGACTATATTTGACTGAAAATCAAAATGGACAGTTAGACAGCAGGGAGCCTCTGGGGCACTTTTTTATTGTCATAGTTAAGGTTTAGGAATAGAGTCTGACAATGGAGACAATAAAGCAAGTATGAGAACCTGTCTGAGTTACTGCAGAAACTTGTTTCAACTTTGTGTTTATTGAAATAATTAATGTATAGATGTTTGAAGCAATTTTTCCTTTTATATTTTGCATCATTCAAGCAGGCAGGTTATTTGTCTATGGTGTGCAGTAAATTCCGAAGGCATTTCTAAACGTCACATGTATTCTTTAAATGAGGTATTGACAGGTACTCTTATCAGAGTAACTGCGAAATAGAAAGGCGATGATTATCTATAACCCACGTCTGTCTGAATCTTCTCCTACCAGCAATGCTACTTCAATCATGTATTTAAGCTGCAACAAGCTATTGTATATTGTGACCCAGGGACCCCTTGATCCAACTGGCAGAGGGCACACAGGACTCATAGGGTTACAGGGATCCCAAGACAGATAGCAGCTGCATAATTGTTCATCAGAAGGTGGCATGTGGGGTCTCTGCCAAGAGCCAGTAGCCCACTGATCATCATCAATCATTGCAAAATGTATGTTTGAATAATATTTAAGGAGTTTATATATCAATGCTGGGAAATTATGTTTTTAAGGTCTTGGAATTAAGGTAGGTCACCTCTTGGTGACCTACCTCGGAGATGTTTCTTTCAGGCAGGAGGTAACTGATACCTATCTGGCCATTTGTGTGCCATGCCTCATGCTCTATGCCTATTTGCAGATGGAGAGATCGCAAAATCTAGAAGAGAACAAATCAACAGGAAAAACAGACAGCAGGGGCTGGCCTGTTTATGAATAAAGACAAAGAGTTGGTCTGGTATACCTTGAAGTGCAAAGAGAGACACTGAATTCTTCACCCAGGAGGCAGACTGATAGCGTGCATGTCTCATGGAGGAAGAGTCACAGGCTGCCTGGTTGTAAAGTGCTGTAGAGATTTGGGGTGAGCAATACTTGGTTTGACATGTAATCTTGTTAATTAAGTTTAGGCTCTAGAATGCATGTTGTGATTTTATTTTATATGTAACCATTTGTTTCCAATACATCTATTTTCTACTACTTGAGTATGCTCTGCTAAATAAACTTAGATTTGTTTATAGTAAAATTAAGTATAAACACATGTGTTAAGCAGAGTGGTGATCTGAGGTGCAAATGGTAAGCTAGACTGTACTGTACTAGACTTCTTTGGAAGCAGAGGGCCAGTGAATACTTCGTGTCCAGTGGACCAGGGGTTGGACATGCCAAGGAGAAGCTTGGAGTTTGGGGTATGGCAGTCGCTAACCTGTACAGTGACAGTGGGGCTGCAAGGCCTCAAGTGGGGTGCTTGTGTTGCCTGTGGCTGGTGGATTTGGGGAGCTGACCCCTCGCAGTCACAGACACAGCTTCCTTATGCCAAAGGCAGGTGGTAGTGAGGTGCCTCACAACCCTGGGTACCTTTGGAAAGCTTCAAATACACCCACAACATGGCTCACCACCTTCACCAAGCTAACTTAAATGTATTTGTTCTTGTAAGAGAGATGGGCCCAGATCTTTAGCAGGTCTAAATCCTAAACTGTTGAACTCAACAGAGTTATGCCAATTTACACCAGCTAAGGATCAGTCTCATAGTTTTTACCGTATATAAAACACCAGTTCCTGAACTTAGATTTTAACATTTATTTCTAATTAAACATTACTTCTGAAATATATTGCAGTGTAGTTAAATACTTCATACTGACGCTATAATATTGTACATATTTTAGTATGTTATAAATTATTTAGTTTTTATTATTGGAGCACCCAGGAGCTGTAGTGATGGCTAAAAAACATGCCAATAGATTACATTTACTCTTCATAAGTATGGAAGTATAAAGGAGCTTTGTTTCTACTGAAACTTATTGTGAATTGTGTGGTCTGAATTTATTTTCTTACACGAGCCACATTTTGGACAACTAGGCCTCAGTTATTCTTGTCAAATTAGCTAAAAGCTGCAGCATGTGTGCGCCACAGACATGGCACTCAAGGGGCTAAAACTGGTTAGATTGTCAGACTTTATCAAAATCAATTCAGACACAAACCTCTAGGATTTCGATGGATTGCTCTCTATGATGTCAGAAAATATGGGAAAAAATAGTCCAGTGTGTGTGTTTACTGCTTTTTCAACCAGTAACCTTAAAAATAACCACAGCTTTTTGTCATTCAGAGCCCTAAATAAATCATAAATTCATAACCAGATGTTGTAGATGTTGATGGCATCATACTCTCACAAAAACTAAAAACCAGCTAATTAAGGATGGATTCACCTTCTTCTTCCATGGTGTTTACAGTATAACTACTAGGGAAGATGTATCAGATCCAGGAAGAAGCTGCTTTTGAAAATACACAACTTGTTTTTTAAAAAATTACAGGACATATCAGAGTGCAAGTCCTTCAGCTCTCTCACCATGCGCCAGGTTCATCCGAGCTGGTTCAGGATATGTAAAGGAGAAAAGAGGGTGCAAGAGGCTCCCATCCCCTGCATACTTGTCCAGCTGCAGGGCATGACTAAAGTATAGTGATTTCTCCTGTCATGCTCCCCAGGATGCAAGACATCTAGGGCCTAAATGCTGTATGTCCTGGGGGGACTTGGAGGGAGTAGCAGCAGGCTGTCTCCCAAGGCATGCTGGGGAGCTCTGGAAGTAATTCTACCTCCCAAAGGGAGTTCCTCCTAGATAGTAGCAGTCCTGCACTGCCCACTATATAGACCATTGTGTAAGTGGCTTGACTAAGGTCTATCTAAGGCAGATGTAGTCATAAAGCTCAAGAAAGACATAGTCAGTTTGTCCAATTATAGTTCTCAAGTTTGCAGACTCTTGAGAAGTATTGCTCTTTGGATTTTCTTGGTTGTGGCCATCTTCACAGCACTCTGACACCTTCTCAAGGAAATGCGTCCTTAATCTTAAAAATATTGAGTCAGCTGTAATTTTTTGTTTTAGTGGTGGATGTGGATTAATCAAGCCTCCTTTTCTATGGTTTTGATGACCTCTAGTATCCTTAGTCGCTTGTAATGTCCTTCATTCACCTGGGGTTGAAATTTGCCCCTCTTTGTTGCAAGTTTACATACAGTGCAGACCTGGTGCATAAGTTCAGTTACCTAACTTACTCTTTGTTGTCTATTTCTGCATCTCCCTAAATATAAGATTATGGTTTGCCTTCATGCACTCTGGTACAGATAATCAGGTATCTGAAGGGATGGCACTGGTCCATGAACTTTAAAAGACATGACAACTGGTACTCAACCACAAGCAAAGGAAAACTTCAAAGCAAATCACAGTATCACTGACATCTTTTTGCTTAAAACTTCAGAGTATGGAATAATGTAAGGATGTTTATTGACTCCTTTTAATGCTGTCAGCTGACTTGATTTGTAGAAGTAGTTGTCTGGGTCTAGATGCTAAAAAACGTGTCAGGACTAGAGTAGAATGAATGATACACTGTCTGAGCCCTTTCCCATCATTAAGGAAGTCAAACGACTAGTTATTGGCACCAAATTACTCTGGGCTGGTTTTTTAGGAGCAATACATGAGGAGTTCCCATCATTTAAGCACAAATGGGAAGTTCATGGTCTTGAGTCATCTATGAACCATCACAAAGATCAGGAAGAAGTTGTGTTATATTATTAGGCTGTAGAGGGACATGCTTATCCTCATACTCACAAATAACTCTGATTAGTTCACGACTTCAGCCAGTAACTATTGTCTTACAAACAGTCTGAAAAAGGCAAATATCACCTCATGGCCATGTCCAGAATTAACTACACCCTGTCAGCTATTACCATTGAGATCTTTCTGAATTTATTCTTCATTTATCTGTATGTGCAGATAATGCACAAGCTGTGAAATATCTTCTAATATCAGGAACTACATCTCTACAGTAGATTGATATAACTTTCTACAATATAAGGATTTTATAAGGTGCTAAATAAAGTCTCAGAACAAAACAGTGGTGGTTTTCCCATCTTTCAGGAGAGGAATCTGTTTGCACACTTTTTTTGGTTTGTTTTTTTAAATCCGAGTGTTTATTGGAGGGGAAGACTTTATCAGAAAACTTCCTTAATCTGAACACTGTGCAACTTGGACTCAGTTTGATTTCTTTTGCCACAAAATTTTACACCCAGAGTTCCGGGTGTAGACAGTGCTCTGTCCCAGTATCTGGCAGTTGGAGCCTTGGTCTATTCAGCAGTTCTGGGGAATTAGGAGGGTAAAACATTTTCTGAGATAGCTAGGTCTTAACCCATTTAATACCTTATAGTTTAAATTGGACCATGACTTAGAACTCTCCTTTGAAGCAAATGGGAGGCCAATCAAGTTTGTGTTGCATATGTGGTCTTTGTGTCTAAAGAGGTGTACTGCTGCATTCTATGCCAGCTTCCAACATCTTGTAATGATTGTATCCAATCCCAAGCAAAATGGGTGATAGCAGTCCATATGAAGATGACAAAACCATGAGTCAACACAGATAAGTTCTCAACTGAACTTCCTGCCCAACAAAGATGGAAGAAGTTGACTCTTCCATCTGTGGCAATATGCAAGTCTAGGAATAGTGGGGCTTCCAGCAAAGCACCATGGCTTTGAACCACTTGACCTGAACTGTGGTTTGATGCCCTTGAATGTGAATGATGTTAGCATATTGGCAAGCTCTTTAAAGTGTTTTATCTTTCCTACCAACAACACATCTATTTTAGATGGGTTGAGTTGGAGTCAACTGCCCTTCCGCCATCTGTTGACTTCTTCCAGGTGTTGGTGCATTTTATTGATGGTAGGGTCTACTTCCAAAGAGAAAGAAATAATGCAGAAGTTAAGAGTATTGAACCACGTGGGACTCCATATGACAGGGATCTAGGTGACAAGGAGTTGGTGTTCATCAACATTAGGCTTTCTCTGATAGGAATGAGAAAATCCAGCATAGTGCTGTCTTATTTACTTCTAAAAGATTTTGTATGTTTTTCATCAGTACCAGGTATCAGTGGTGTTGAAGGCTGCAAAGAGATCTAGCAGTATCAGCATAAAGGTTAGTCCACTTATCTCTACCAGGGGAAGGGTGTCCATGTCAAGCCAGGTGGGTTGGGAGTCGTTCTAAATTTGGTCTAGTTTCTTTTGTGTCTGTAAGGCTTGCTCTGATTTTGTTGGAGATTTTTCATGTGAATTGTGGTGAGAATTTTTTACATGAACATGACTTGGCTCTTGGGGAAGATGGTGGGATTGTAGGTCAATTACCCGGTTTACTGTATAGAATAATTCTTCTGGTCTAGGTTGGTCTGATTCAGTTGTGTTGGAGTAGAAGCTTCTGGAGGACTCCTTTGTCTGTAGTTTTTCATGGGTTGTGGCTGAATGGGGCATATAAGTGTGCTCTATTTGTCTGCCTTCCTGTTTTATGTCTTGTAAATCCATGGAGGGCCATGGTTATTTGCATGGGTTATGTTAGAGTAGGAATCATTGTGGGGCTGTCTCATCAGGGTTTTCAGAATAAAGCTAAAACATTTACAGTGATCTTGTCATCATCAACTGCTTAAATAGGTGAATGATTCATGAATATTTTATCACATCTATATTCAGCAGATTAACAAGCTTCATCTTCAGCAACTGTGATGGTTAATAGTTTTCTTTTTACACCACCCAAAGTGTGCTACCTGTCTTCCAAAACAAATAGCACCTCTGGCACAAATTTAATAATCTAATAATGGATGTAAAATGTAATGAAGCCCACTGCACTAGTGAAGAACCAACCCCGTCAGAAAGAATGATAGAAGAATATCACTTTATGAAAGGGGCACTTTGTATATGAAATATTTATGGGAATGTTTAGTTGTAAGAGTCACCAAAGTAGTAATTAAGTGATGATCTAACAACATCCTTCCTATCCTAGGGCACACAAGGCAGTGATAAATGTATTTACATTAGCAATTCAGTCATCTTTGGTGTCATTAACTGTCCAATATTCTTATTTCTTGTTGGTACTTCTCCTATAGATGAGCCGATGCAGTCATATATTAATATCAATTAAAATAAATTATTTATTATTGAGCAATAAAGGATTATATTGAAATGCTTAATACAAAGGCTGCTATTACACACTCAGTGTGTAACATTCAGTATAAAATTAAAAATAAGTTTGGTAAAATAAAAGAGCCAAAAGAACCAAAGCATTGTAAACATATGATAGTTTGGTAGGTAGCTTAGCCCATTTCTCTGTTGAACAGATTGAAGTTAATATAGATCCCATCTTTGTACAATTAAATAGCAGACACACAGAGAGAGCACGATAAGACAGAAATAACCATATAGCACTAGGATTCCTCACAACCAACAGTTAACACATCAGAGAAAATAAAGAACTTAGAACTAAAAGACCAAGGAAAAAGTAACAAGGGATTGAGAAGTGGACAGGCTAGAAGATTATAAGCAAATGACCGAAGGGTGGAGAAAAGATTCCAGACTGCGAGATTACCCATATTGTACAAAATGCAGCAAATGGTGCAGCTGCACTGGCAATATCAATGGTATAAAAGTTAGTATCATTTTACCCCTGGAAATCCTGCCCTGAACAGTCCAAGAAAACACACTTACAGTTGCTCACAAGGCCGCCTGTTAAAGTTGGTTCTATAGGGAAAAAATCCCTTTGAAACACTGAGAGACTTAACATTTGAAAAGACAGAAACTGTTAACACAGTGCTTCGGAAACACTGTTCATGCAAATCATTTCTGGCATTCAGTTTTACATAGAAAACAGTGACACCTCATGTAGCAAATAAAGTGATGGAATAACATAGTGGGCTCCCTGCACGCTACTTGCTGGTGGACTGCAGAAAGTTGGCTCTTTTCATAGCGCTGACTTTTCCCTTTGTTCCCTCTGCTGCATTGCACTTGTGCAGAGTTTCATGCTATGGTGGTAAAAAGGCCTGTGCTAGTCTACATTAATGACTCGGCATCAGTGTAACTGCACTTTTATATAGGCACTAAGTTTTCTAGGGCAGACACATACTTAAGTAAATTTAGTGCTGTTAGCCTGAGAGACAGACATCTTCAGCTTATTCATATATATATAGCAGTAGTGCAAATTTTCTCATATTGCTCCATTACTTTGCCACAATCTTCACCCTGGGATGAATGCTTCAGTAGTTTCTTTACCTATTTAAGCCCCAGTTCAGCAAGGTACTTCAGCACTCACCTAACTCCAAGCCCACGAGTCATTCCATTGACCTCAATGATTGTTTCTCTACTGAGAACTCCAAGAAAAAAGTCAATACATTCAATGGTTTGTGATGTTAGACACATGTCCAGTAGGAGGTGATCTGAGACTACCAAGTTATTTCACATTGATCAAAAATAGCCTTTACATGATAACCGTTTTGTCTCTAGGAATCTGCAGTGGGTTTCAGCTAACAGTGTAGAGGTGAAAGATTCTAGAGCCTGTTGCCTCTGTGTCCCAGAGTGCACCAAGATGTACAAAACATTGGTGAATGTATTTCAAAAGCAGTACCTAACCCTTAGGTAATCCAAATTCTGCAATGTTTATACATCTCTCCTGCAGTTCTGTGTAGAAAAGGAAGAATGTACATTACTTACAATAAAGTGATGCTTACTCCATGACAATTAAAAAATAGGTCCCTATGTCTGGGAAAGAATAAGAAATTAAGGAAAATTCCAACTTGCACTAACTGTTGGCTAACTAGTCCTGTCAAGGAAGATGGAGAGAAACAAAAGAAAAATAGCTGGTGATAACCACCAACAGCTGCAAACAACCAAATGTTTTGTGTCTGATTCTCACTTACACTGCCAGAATGATACACAATGGCATTAGTGTAAGGAGCCCTTAAAATAGGGATAAATTATGGTCATGCCACTAATATCAGTTTGCACTGCCAGAGTGGTGTAAAGTGGCCTTAGTGTAAATGAGAATCAGGCCTTCTCATATATTTATTTTTTATTCCATACATCAAGTATAATCACTGAAGTAGGTGATATCATCTGAAGAGTTCAATCAGCCCAACTTATTATACTTCCCTTATTCCCTTCCCTCTAACTGGTAAATGAGCACATCCACAGTACTTCATTTTCTCCCATATGGCCTTACTAATTAAGAACTTCTGAGGAATTGAACATTTAAATCTCAGTCAATACATTACTACATGGAAACTTTACCTCCCTTTTCTCTGTGGCTGTGCCTATACTATTGGTATTTCCCCTGAAACTTTCCACTGTTGCTAGAACTGTTGCAGCTACATCCGTAAAGCTGCAACAATGAGATATATTGGGGGAAAATGTCTATTGTAGATGTAAGCTACCACCAAGTCCCCAGGACATGGGGATGGTATGGAACTTACTTTACCCCAACCTGTGGCCAGAAAATGGGGGTAGCATGCCTGATACTTCATTTTGAAGGCTGGAGAAGTGACTGGAGTCCCATTCTGCAGCACCAGCCTATTCTGGGCTTCACAGCCTGTTCCTCCATGGCCATGCAAGGGGTGCAGCAACCCCACCTCACAGATTTTCCACTCATGATCCCCAAGAAGTGTGGGGCTTAAGTGACGGGAAGAGTCTGTTCAGCTCTCTGCGCCGAGGGAATTTCCTTCCCATGTGATCAGGGAATCATTTCTACTGTTCTATCAAGGAGGTGTTAAATACAGGAATATAAATAGTTTCTGAATTAAAATCTATTTACACTTTTCGCTTAATTAATTCAGCAGATTATTTGGTGAAACTATTTATATTCTGATTGGTTCATGTAATGTAATTCCAATATATTTAATTATTGGGTACATACTAATCGAATAAAGCTAGCTGATGAAGATGGATACTTAGGCTCAGTGAATTAAGCAGTAGTTCCATGTCTTTGGTTTCAAGCCTTTTACAACCATTTTTTTTGTGCAATATGAAACAGGCTATCTGCTAAAAATCACTTCAGTGAATAAGAATGGTAGCAATAAGTGGTTCGTGTTTGTTTATAATGTTGTTTTCTTATTAAAATGAATGTATCCTTTAAGAGAACACCTCCCAGTTTATTCTTATTTTCTTTTTAAATGTGTAAGTACATTCTGTAACAAAAGAAAAAACATGATTTATTGGAATGTCACATGGATTATCAGGATCCATTTCAAATTTATGCACAGAGACTTATAGACTGATGATCAAAAATAGCCAACACACGCAACAGTTGTATGCTATGATGATAAAGTGTTATGTGAAGTACAGAAAACATGCTATAAGGTTTCAATTAAAGGCGGCTGTTAAATATAGAAAACTATCTTATGGTCTCCTACTTGGCTTTTCATAAAGTAATATTGAAAATGAAAACCAAAATAGCTTAATTGGAGACAATCATGCAAAATCAAATGTTCAAATCCAGAAGAGGTTTGAGGAAGGCTAAATTTTAGGAGGAAATGTTGTAACTATTTGAGTTATAAATAGATAGGTAAACAGTATTTGAAAGTCTAAGCATACAGATTTATTAGATGCAAAAGCAGAACACATGTTTGATGTCCATGTTTATTTTTAGACTTGTTTGTACTGACCTGCAAGCAGCATGCAAACGTGCAAATATTGCATTTCAAAAACTCAATATATGAAGTTATAGTAGTAGAAAATTTTATTACAACATGAGAATGCTTAAATGTTTACAACGTATGCCTTAAATCTTGACATGACAATAAAATTAAATGAAAGTCAGAACCAATTTGTTTTGCCATTTCAGAAAGATAAGCTGATTGGATTTTGCAATGCAGGAGATACGGTTACATCCTGCATGTGTTTCAATGGTTTACTAATAAGGAATGAACAGATACTTATAACTATATTTTGCGATCACTTATTAGTAAGAAAGATCCAGTAGAGGGACATACACTCTTGATTCAGCTAAAATACTTTGAATGTAATGAAAATATTTGCAAACAAATAATTTCAAAATGTAGAATTTTTTAATTAAACAATTTATTTCCAATGTCATTTTCAGTTTAAGAACCACCAATGTTCACTTACAGAAGAGGTGGTCATTTTGAAATGTAATGGTAATTCAAAGGATAACATTTTATCTTTCAGAAGGTACATCCATGCTAGATGTTAAGAGTCTATTGCAATCAGGTCAATTCTGTTTTATCCCACTTGACACTTTACTTAAGGATCTATGGTCAGCAGCATTGTCTGTATTTACCAAATGAGTAGTATAATGGATTCTGGCAGTTTTTGAGAGAATAGGTTATCCTGTTAAACTACAGTAATATAAGCCTGATTTTTTTCTAAAGAGCAATATCTAAAATGCTTATTTTCCTCAGACATAGCTTTCTCATAATGTTAATTTAATATGACAAGAACTGTGCTGAATTTTCATTTATGATGTTAGTTTTGCACTTTGAAGCTTTGAGAGTATTTGTAAACAGTGAAAATTTAACTCCCTTTATCATCATTTGATATACAACCTTCTTCAAAATGCATATCACAGACAAAAATGTAATGAAACTACAATTTTAGAGCTTTGAAGCGTACATATTTTACTCAAGTCCCAGGATTTTTGGAACATACTGCTGATGGTGGTATACTGTAAAATATTCACCAATGATTTATGGTGTTGCTTGAATATATAAATATAAAGCCAATGTTGTTTAATTGATTTAAATCAAGTTTTGCAAAATAATCTCATCCTATAACTCATATTGCTCAACGTATTCATGCAAATTAGGAAAAGTGGGGAAATGAACAAATAATTTAGAATACACAAAATTTTCCTTTTTGTTTGTTAATATCCTGCAAAATGTATGTATCCCCAAGCCTAGATTACATTCCATTGCTAGTTTACAATTATAGATACACGTGAAGCATGGACAGAAGACCATCCCAATGTAAATATGAATCACATGTAACTGGTCTTTGAAGGCACAACTATTTTTATGTTCATGCCTTTACATTGATATATCTGGTTCCAATAATGGCATACATAAAGTCAAATTTCTATCAGATAATAAATCTAAATCCTTTACAAGTGTGTTTTGTGTGAAGCAAAACATTTTGCTTCTCTTCATCTGTTCTATCTATTTGTGGCCTGGTCCAATGCCCCCCTGAAGTAATGGATGAGCTACTGGCAGCTTCAGTGGGTAGGGGATCAGGCCCTTATACCTCTTCAAAACACCACGTAAGTACTAATTCTCATAATTAATCATAAAGTGATTAATTGATACTGATTCAGCAAAGCACTGAAGTATGTGCTCATTTTTCAGCATATGAGCAGTCCCGTTGTGGCACTATTCATGCTAAAAGTTAAGCACATGCTGAAATGTTTTGTTGGATCAAAGCCAAACTGCTTGAGCACATTGCAGGATCAATCCCTGATGAAGCAAGACACAACCTGCAGGTTCCATAGAGAGTTTGGAATCTTTTGGCCAACACTTGGATGTTGGTGATTAAAATGATTGTGTCCAGTTATACTGACTACCTGACAACAACTTGCGTTCTTCAGGCATACAGTATAAATCCCTGAAGTATGTGCGTTGAAGGGAAAGGAAAATATAACCTGAGAAACCAAAAGCTAATGACTCCACAACTAAACAAAAATAACCTTCTTTCAGCAAGAACAATCAGAAGGCAGTTTATGCCCATTAGCACAAGACAAATACTAAAAACATTTAAATGAATGCATCACAAATAATGAAATATTGTTTACATTTAAGGCACAATTAGGGTCAGGATTCATCTTAGAGTACATCCATCAGGTACTGTACTGAAATCATGTACATTATAATAAAACATGCATTAAATAACTAAATGTTTTAAAGTATAATCATATACAGTTTGCAGGGTACAATATAAAGAACTTGATCATAATTTGCTCTGAATTTGTTCATATATAATATATTTTCTAATCAGGAAATCATTAAGAATTTTGTCCACAGAGCAATCTTCAGATGGGAAGCATTGAGGGGCCTGTAGCTTTCCCATCTAATTAAACTAGAAAACAGGAGTGGGGGTGGGGGCTGTCAAGTACTTTTTTAAATTAGCATGTGCTGCTTGTTCACAGAAATATTTCCTGTGCCGAGTCAGTGGAGGGTGCAGTGTGCATACCGAGTTGTGTGCATTCTATAAGTATATTTGAAAATGAAGTGGTTGTATGCTCCTAAATCACTTAGGCACTTTGAAAATACTACATCAAAGTACATACAATCACAAATAATATATTCATTGCCTGACAGCTGTATAGAACTGCTCTATTTAGCTTCTACACCTAATGAAGGTATTTGTATTTGGAGATCACTTAGTTCAGCTGAAAAGTGATAACTCCAAGTGTTAGAACAATTAGGCCATTAAGCATGCAGAAGCACATTAGCAAAAACTTAAATCGTTACTGGCATTTGCATTAGGCCCTTCAGTTGAACCTCTAGGAATAACGTTAAGCTTTGCATGCACACTTTTGTATGCCTAGTTCCCTGAGTTTGTGCTTATTTGGATTCTGAAAAACCTGTTCTTTTGTCCAACTACATTCCAATAAGTAGTCATTCATGCTTTGTCTATTATTACCAGATTGTAATTACAAACGGAAACTCCCAACAAATAACAAATGACTCCAAATAGAACATTAAAAAACCCCTAATTTGAAACCCCAAATCCTCACTTGAGGATCCGAATGTTGTGAGAGTGATGGCAAAGAAATATTGCATGTTATAAACATACTACATTTACTAACATTAAAAATGATACAAAGCATTACACATAGTGGGCCTGATTCTCCTCTGCTTTATGCCTTCACTAGTCATGTACACCTCTACAAAGTGGGTTAAAATGTGATGAAATGAAAATGGTGGTGTTCTATACTCCTTTGTACTGGTATAATATAGACTAGATAAGGTTGGGGACAGCTGAGAATTAGTGGCCTTATCCAAAAACATAGAAATCAGTGGAAAGATTCTTAATCACTTCAGTGGGCTTTGGGTCGAGTCCTAGGTCAATGATATATGCTTTAACCTGTGTGATATATTGAAAATAGAAGCATATTAAAATATAGGTTTTATGGCTGTAACTAAGTGAAAAATTTGTAAACCAAAATGTGCATATTGTACCCTAAAACATACATACTATGTTGGAAATGGGACTGTACTCTGTAATCCCTGTCCTTCAGAGTAACTCCCCATTCTTTCCCATCTAGGTAATATTCTGTAGGAAACCAACTTTCCGTTCACTGTAATTTGTATTCATAACAAGGTATTCAAGTTTCATTTTCTGTCAGTAAGAGCATCATCATTTTTATTTAAAGTTCTTCATTTTTCATAGAGCTTTGAGACATTATAAAACAGAAATATCTTCTAATGGTGCTGTAATGCCTGAAGGCTTGCAGACTGTGCAAGTCCATGTTTTATTCATAGAGATTTCAATAATTATACTTATTTATTGATCTTCACACCATTCTTTTCAACATTACTTTGAATGTAAGGATTGTGGTATGAAAATGTTTTCTGGAGATTCAAGATCAGTTTCCAGTCATAAAATGAGATATCCATATGCAGTTCACAGTAAGTATGTTTTCGCAAAATATTCGGTTTTATGAATAATTTAGCACTTTCCCTCTTTTGTTTTTGTTTGCAAGGATTGTTTCTTTCCTGAAGACCCAATAATGACCTTGATTTTCTTTTCATACATCCTTGGCTGAACTTAGAGACTGTTTTTAATGGGCTGTCTTAAGTTGAATAATAAACAAAATCATTGTGGAAGAAAATAAAACAATTGCCCTTTGTGGGTTGTCCTGGTCTGCTGTATTTCATTTCCATTACTCTTTCCTTTGGACAAATCAATTGGATTTTTTTTTATTCTGGCACATATAATAAACCAGTATCATCTTGTATCACAATACAATCTATTTCTGTTTGTGCAGCTGCTTAGTCCTCATATGCTGCATTTTTCTGTTTTATTCTTTCCAGAAGATCTCACAAGGAGTTTTAGTCAAGTGAATTATCGAAATCCCTTGAGTCTAGGGAATGTAGCTGTCTCATTTGTCTCTGTTTATGGTAATGGATCGCAACACACAAATCTCGTCACTAAATTTGACTGCTTAATATACATCAGCACTATGTTGAACTCTGAACACTTTCTCTGGTAACTGTCTCCTCTCTGACTGTGGAAGTCAGTCTGTTTTGTCTGGATGTTGTTTATATTTCTCCATGGCTTTTCTTAAATTATGTTACTGTAGAATACCTTTTTCCTATTTTATTTTCTACAGCTGCTTTTCTTTTCTGCTATGTATCTTATTTTTGTCCCTGATGTAATTAAGTTCTTAGTATGTCCAAGTGTTCCTAAGCTTTTATTGAACCTTTTGAGGTTATTTGTTGAGAGTTTTTTTTGTAATTATAATCCAGTACTAATGCATGAAGCAGGTATGACTACTTAATGGAATACAGTTGGACAAAAGAGCAGAGTTAGAGTAAAACATTGGAATGAGAAGCCTGGTTCAGCTGACAGGGATAAATCTGGTTGAGAAACTACATTGCAAGCCAGGGAGTGAGTAAAATAAGCTGTCATAGAAAGGAAAATACCTGGTTAATGAACAGAAGATTCAGCATAGTGGAAAAGAAAATAACATCATTACCAGGGAGGAGCTCATATATTACAGTGATGAAGGCCATGGGCCTGACCCTTCACCCATTGAAATCCATAGCAATGCTATCATTGACCTCAATGGCTAGAGGTTCAAGCCCCATGTAAGAGAGTATCTGGCTAAATTAACAGAGCTAAAAATTGTCCATTTTAATATGAGAAATTGACATAAAGGGCAAAAAAAAGTTGTATTCTGGTCACATCAATGTTAATGATGAGATAAATGACAAGGGTGATGCATTGGTGAAAGGTGTGACAATATTAAGAAATGATCAGTCAGAAATGTCTTCTCTCACAGTAATTCTATATTTCAGCTTTTGGTCCAACTGACACCAGGAAGCATCAAGCCTACATGATTTTAAAAAAAAAATGTAATTAAAAAAGCCTTTAAAATCCTTTAAAAAATAAAAAGATTCAGATACAATTTGGATTGAGTTTGGGCTCAGTTAGCCAAATTGATTCACTCATTCCTGATTGTACATGTCTCACTGAAGAGCCATTGTTTATGTAAAAACGTCTATTGGTTTCCAAAATTAAGAAAGAACAACAACAACAAAAGAATGCGACCCAGTTTAAAGAATTACCTGTTGTTTGTCAAGACAAATAGTCATTTATTATTCTGGTTTGGAGGCTACTGCTAGAACTAGGCTCCTCTGTGCTCTGTTTTCAACTGCCTGCACAACCTGAGTTCTACTGCAAGAGGCAGTCTTGGTGATTCATCTTTGCTCTTCTCATGAGGAAATTACTCCAACTACCACCTTAAGCAAATAAAAATCTTCCTTTCCATTTAAATATAACCCCCATATAACTCACATGTGCTGCAAACAGACCAGGTAACTAATCTGTTCCATTTAGTACAAAATTCCCTTGTGGTCAGATCATGCTAGCCTTATGTTGGTTGGGAGTACCTGGGTGAATAATTTCTCACCAATGTCCCTAAAGCCCTTAATGTGAGCAGAACACACACACACAGAAGACCTGCACCAAAAGAACACAGGACTCAAAGTCACATTTTCTAATCCCATGCCAAGTCAGATAAAGCCCTAGCTTCTGCCCAGGCGTCTATAACACGGAGCTCCAAACTGCAGGGAAGGCATCCAGGGTAGGAAGTAGCTTTCCAGTTCTCCTTATTTCCTAAGAAAACATACCCACCAACTTGTTATAAATGCAAGAGATGGTACTTTCAAACTACATCAGTCAACATATCATACACTAGCCACTTCTGGGTTCAATAATACAATCTTTATATAACCAGACTCTCTTAATTATTTAATCTTGCCCAAAGAATCCAAACTACTCTTTCTTAAACTCAAAAGTACCTAGCAAGATACAAAGCCTTTTGAATAGCCCCATGCCATATTTGTGGCTCAGTTTAGATGAATGCATGTCTTCTCAGTTGTGCACTGAGAGCCTGATCCAAAGCCCATTGAAGTCAATGGGAGACATTCAGTTGATTTCAGTAGCCTTGGTTCAGGCCGAGTGAGTTGTCACTCACTCCTTTAATTTAATAATTTAGTAACACATCCAATCTCATCTCTTTAAAATGTAGAATGCTGTGTCTCCATTTACTGAAAGGAAAAAAAGCCCCCAAAACTGTGACATTCCAAAAACAAAAATCTCATCGCAAAAATCAATTCTGGTTGCTAAGTGACAACAATAGTCACCTATCACATCATTTAATCCAAGTCCTTAAAAGCAAGAAAACGAATAGTTAGAGAAATCATAAAATGTACCCACATAAACAAACACATTATTCTTGTCAAGTGTGAACTCATATTTTATCACAACACAACCGCCTTGGCTCTTACCCTAAATAAATATATTTCCTTCACCCATAATTGCAAAATACAAACAAATAAGGAAATAAGGCTTTTAAATTAGAAAAATAAAGATGATCTCCCTATACACTGAGGACATACTGGTCAGTCTCAGGGGCCACTACTAATCTGTCTGACCACTACTAATGTATTAATGTAGACCAGGGGGTGGAGAAGGGTAATACCTTTTATTAGATCAAATTCTGTTGGTGAGAGAGACAAAGGTTTCGAGCTTACAAAGAGAAGAGCTCATGTTTCACCCCAAAGAAGAAGAGAAGAGCTCTGTGTAAGCACTAAAGCATGTCTCTTTCACCAATAAAAGATGCTACCTCACCCACTTTGTCCTTTCTAATATCCTGGGACCAACATGGCTACAACAACACTATAAACAATAAACATAGACTGTGAGCTCTATGGGACACTGTCTATCTTTGTTCAACTCATTTGTATAGGGCCTAGCACACTGGAACCCAGAATCCTGACTGGGGTCTGTAGGTGCTTCTGTAAAATAAATAGTAATAGTAACAGTGTATAATTTACTACAAACCAACAATTTTGTACACTTTCGTATTAATATAAAAATTGTTCTTGAGAAACATAAATTATAACTTCTTTACCAAAAATGTCTGCTATTTGTCAATAAATTTAACCGTGTCCCTTAAAAGAAAATATTTAGATACTGAAATAAAGATAACAAAAGTAAGGACTTTTTTTAAACTCCCCAACCCTGGGTTTTGGTGTTAAGATGGTTGTGTTGGAGTGAAAGACGCATTTTCTTTTAAGAATGTTTCTTTGTTATAGGCAGGACTCGCTGTGTAAGGGGCTGTATCAAATTACTCTCCTCCCTGCCACAGGAAAAGGATTCTCCGTTCCTTCCCTGGGTTACCTCTCTGCTGGCACAGCTGTACACTGCCCCTTACAGAAGCTGAGATATAAAGACTCAGTCTAGTAATAGTTGGGCAGTGTAAGATTTGTCATGTCCTTATTATTCATCTTCTTGCTTTTAAGTGCTTGGTTAAGCACCGCCCCTTAATTCATGTTTTTGCAAACGAGTTTTGTGTTGGGAACCATGCCTCCTTTTAGTGCTGTTGTTACACATGGGAAAAACATCTTCATTTAGCTATTCATAGATTTAAAGACCAGAAGAGGCCATTGTGATCATCTTCTATGGCCTATGCTATAGAAGAGAATGTCACCCAATAATTTCTGCATCAAACCCAATAACTTGTGGTTGATCAAAAATATATATTTTAGCAAAACATTTAGTCCTGACTTAAAAACTTAAAACAATTGAGAATCTACCAAACCCTTTGGTAAACTGCTCCAATAGCTAATGATTCTCGCTAATTTAAAAATTGGCCCCTTACAGCCAATTTAAATTTCTCCAGTTTAAACTCCCAGCCATTTTTGTTATGCATTTGTCTACCAAATTAAAAAGCCCTGTGGTATCAGAAATCTTCCCTCTGTTGTAGGCACTTATAGATTGTGATCAAGTTACTTCCTAACCAGTTCTTTGATGATCTAAATGGAATGAGCTCCTTAAGTATCTCATTGTAGGCATGTCTTCCTAACCTCAAATGATTCTCTCAGCTTTTCGGAACCATCTTGAATTTTTCAACATCATTTTAAAACATGGACACCAAAACTGGATACAGTTCCCCCACCCTTATTTTCTTTGTTCCCAGAAGTATGACCTTGCCTTTGGCTGAATTAAAATGCATGAATCTGATTGTACTCATTTAGTTCAGACTGTGTAAGTGACCTGTCTTCCTCGTTATTTACCTCTCCACCAATCTTTGTCATGTGCAAGTTTTATTGGCAATAATTTTTATATTTTCTTCCAGACCATTATTAAAAATATTGAATAGCATTGAGCTAGAACCACTCTGATATGTTGGTTTCCCGTTGAGATCTATCAATTTTTAAACAATTTAATATTCATTTGGTATAGTCCTGATTTTTAATTAGAATGTCAGATGGTATTAAATTGAGGAGCAAAACTTGGCTTCATTTGGGAGTTTTGCCATTGACTTCTATGGGACCAGGATTTCAACCTAGATATGTTACCCTAACACAATTACCTTTAATTAAACAAACATAATCTTGTCAAAGAGCTCTATCAAAAACATGTGACAAGAACTATTTTCCATGAAAATACGATGATTGACTTTAATTATGTTTCCACCTTTCTTTTATGGATTTTGGTCCTGTAACAATCTTTTCATTATTTTGCCTGAGCAAATATCATGCAAACCAGCCCATAATTATGCAGGTTATCCCATTTACCCTGATAAATACTAGCACAATGCTGATCAACTTCCCCAGTTTTCCAAGATGCATTAAAAATTAACAGCAAAGGTTCAGAGAACTCCCCAGCCAACTCTTTTAAAACCCATGGGTGACATTTTTCTAGAAAGGCTAATTGATCTGGACCTGATTTAGTGCCCAACTGGAGTGGCACAAAACAGACTAATAGGACTGAGGATCTAGCTCAGTTTGTCTATTTGGTATGTGATTTTTCATCTTGTCCATGTAGGTCTTAAAATTGAGATGGGATTAGATGTGTTGCACAGCAAAGTCCCTGCATGAAGTAATGAAATTCCTCACTGCTGTGATGTTGGGGGTGCCAAGGTTGAGAGAGTTTAGGGAATTTAATATACATGCAGATAGTAATTCCTCTGAGGTAACTCAGAATTTTATGACTCACCATGACCATGGGATTATCCCAAGTGATTGAAGCTAGCTTCATTCTAGATCTATTTATTTGGGTTTGGATTAGTGAGTGGGATATTATATCTATATCATGGACCAATAATAATTGCTGGCCCTTGCAGCTTGAGGTCAGAACTATAGGGGCAAGGAACTTTTCAATGGTCTGCCATGAGGGAAATGGCCTGGACAATCTAATGAGCCTTTTCCATGTCTAAATTCTATGATTATACAATAATAGTCATTAAAATCTAGTAGGGACATAGTCTTACTGTGTAACAAATACACAAAGTGCAAAAATAAACTGTGGGGAAAAAATAAATCTGTGATCTGTTATTTCCACAAGAAAGTACTCAGTAATATGTAATAATTTCTTCTTGGATTAGATAGTTAGTCCTCTGTAATAGACCACTTTTCAAAGCAACTTTAAACCACTATGTAATACCAAGCATATGATAAAAAGAGATATTAACCATAACAAAAGTAATTACTGAGAAAATAGACTGGCAGATATATTAAAAATGCAAATAATATGGGAGACTTAACCAAAACAACAAAATATATCTTAAAGCATCAACAAAAGTAATTCAGTGAATGTAAAATATCATTTGTTCCACTTTCCCTAGTGTCATAAAATGCAAAATGACTTACTTAAAATCCGGAAGATCCAATATAAACTAAATTTGGGGAATGGAGAGGGAATCACTGAGAATTTATACGTACGTGAAATTTTATACTAAATCATATTTAACAGAGTTGTAAACAATTTCTAATAGTGACAGGCTTTTCACTTGACTAGTACAACTTCTCAAATGGACCAAACACAGAAACTGCCTTACACTATATTCTGTCGGTCTTTCTACTCTCTTAACCACAGCTATACTAACATTTTTCTTTGTATGCTAGCTGACTCTACAGGTAATAGTCACAACCCTCCTCAAATGTGGATTTGTTTTCTAATTAACACTTTTACATTTTTGAAATTATTTTTTTCCAAGTCCTTAAACAAATCTCTTTTCCTTATCATCGGAATTGCAATTTTTATCTGTGAAATTTTAAAACAAAGCAGTGGTATTTATCCTTAACAGAAAAGTCACAGGTGGTATGTCTATGTGTATACTCAACTGCATGCAATCTGTCTCCTCAGCCCCGTTCTGTGGATCTCCCTATTGCTAGCACCACATTTCAGTTTGTCATGATTATTTTGAATTTTAATCCTATCCTCAAAAGTACTTGCAACCCCTCCCAGCTTGGTATTGTCCATAAACTTTACAAATGTGCTCTCCATACCATTATCCAAATCATTTATAAAGATATTGAATAGAAACAGACCCAGGACAGATCCTTATGGACCTGACTCAATCGGCCCTTCCAGCTTGACTGTGAACTACTGATTACTTTCTGAGTATGGTATGATTTTCCAACCAGTTGTGCACCCGCCTTATAGCAGATTCATCTAGGCTATATTTCCGTAGTTTGCTTATGAGACGGTCAAGTGAAACAGTATAAAAAACATTACTAAAGTCAAGAAAAATCACTTCTCCTGCTTCCTGTCCCCCTCATCCACAGGGCTTGTTACCCTGACAAAGAAGGATATAAGGTTAGTTTTGACATGATTTGTTCTTGACAAATCCATGTTGACAGGTATTTATGTTGTTATCTTCTAGGTGCTTACAAATTGATTGTTTCATTATCTTTCCAGGTACCGAAGTTAAGATGACTGGTCTATAATTCCATGGGTTGTCCTTATTCCCTTTTTTATAAATAGGTACTAAATTTGCTCTTTTCCAGTCCTCTGGGATCTCTCCAGGCTTCCATGAATTCTCAAAGATAATCACTAATGGCTCAGATGTGATAATCCAGTAACTAAAGGGTTATTTAATAGTGTGTACACACAAACTTGAAGTCCATGTGTGCTGTTTTGATCTTATAGGCTGGCAGTGCTAATGGTCAAAAGGAAAAAGTTATTTATCTAGCTTGCACTTGTGTCTAATTAAGTTTGTTGTAGAGAATTGTTTCTGAGCTAGAAGCTATGTTGCTAGAACAGAGCTAGAAGAAACTGCTAGTGTCTAAGAGGGTGAGTTCTCTAAACCTCTTGTAAATTATCCTCTGTGTTTAATGCGGGTTAAGGATTTTGTTAAGGAAGTCCAAGAGAGTACTTGTGATTAATTACACACAACAGATCTTCTCCTTTTGTGACTCTTTTCATTTAGACCTAAAGTTTCTAGGATAAGTTCTGCTTGCTTTTATAACCATAGATTAAACCAGTTGAGTCATAGCCCTGCTTTTAAAAAAGAAAAGCAAGAGCTCTGAGTGGGACTGGTTGCTGGTGAGGGTGGCAGAGTAAGTCTGAAGTCATGCTTTCCAATTGAAAAAGAGGAAGCCAAGAATCAAGTGTTTACACATTGGGTTTTTTTTTAACTACATGTTTGCTGTTCTTCTTGAGGATGCAATGAATGGATTTGCAGTGGTTCCATGATACATGTGCAATTGCAACAGGGTTGTTTGCACTTCAGGTTGGAAATTCTCACTGGTATATTTTGGTTTGGATGTTTGAACTCTGGCAGGTAGAAAGATTGCCAGACTCATGTCATGCTCTACTATTCCATCACTTTGGGCCCAGAATTGGGCAGCCTTTGACCAGGCAGATTCAAACCATTTCATTTTTGTATTCATGTGACTTTTCCAAGTTAATACTGAAGCATCCCTCAAAGGAAGTAATAACATTCTACATGCATTTAAACAAGCACCACAAGGCCTAAAATTCTGTTGTGAAATTCAGCCCTTACAGAAAGCCTGATCAAGACCTCTGCACTACTTAGGTCACATTTAATACCTCAAGATAGGATTTAAATGGGTTTTAAGTGAAACTGAGGTCTTGTGCCAGGCTTGTGCACAGGGATGAATTTTACCCCTTAGGTTTATGAATGAAAACGGACCAAGGAAGAGGTAATTGGATCCAGATTAGTGTTAGGCTAGAGTGCAGCATCCAAGGCCAAATGAGGGCTATGATTTCAGTTCAGATTTGATGGCACCAAAATCTCAAGAGCTGATTTCAACCCAAACCAGTTGAAATCACATGAGATTTCAGCTGCTTCCAGATTACTGCAAGAAAATAGGACCCTTCCAATTTTGGATCCAATCTGGAACCTAAATAGATGGGCAGGTTTGGATTTGGGGATTCAAACCTGTACATATATCCCTCGTTTATAACCTCTCTTCCCTCTGCTGAACTTCTAAGGGTTTCACATGTGAGTGTACAGTTTTGGCCCATCACTAATAATGACCCAATGAAATCACCTTGCCAGGTGATGACAGATACAGCACTTGTCTGAGACCACAGCCACACAGTGCCAGTGATGTCAGTACACTAGGTTAGCACAGTTATAACGGGAAGCAGAATGTGGCCCACTACTTGTTAAGAATAAAAGCAACTATACAGCACCCAAATCTGAGAGAATTCTCTACCACATCCCAGTGTAATCCTGGTGTCTCATTTCTTCAAGGAAAGACTTGGTGATTTCATTCAATGAAAATCATTGTCCCTGAACCTAAATAAAGACTTGAAATTAGAACATAACTACATTTAAATGTCAAATGGGAAGTATACCCACCAAAGCCACTGTCAAGATTATATCAAAGGGCATAATGTGTACACAGTAGTAACAATCTGCAATTTTCTGTTAAAGGAAATGTTCCCAGAGAACCAAACGATAGAAACAGAGATCTCAACGCAATTGAGAAGCCCCCTGCACAAGTTGGGGAGACAGGAGTGCAAAATGGCATAAAGTTCCTCTTTACACACTTTTTCAGGTATATATAAATAGAAGTATCATTAGAGTAACATGTTGATACAACTGCAGCTGTGAGCATTAATTAGGGCTTGCAAAAGGGGAACCTAGGCAGGAGAAAATAGTCTGCATTTCCAAAGGCAAGATATTTTTAAATTTAAGAATGAATTTAAGACTTTCCCCTCTTATAACATAGCACGCAGATTAATTATTATGACAGCTACAGCTTGCATGATAGATAAGTCTGACTGCTCTTTCTTGTGTTACTTGTTCAAAAGAACTGAACAAGTTAATTAAAAAGCCGTGTTACTGGTAGTTCTTCTGTTAAAGAACTAAGTAGTTTGAAAATATGATGAAAGTGAAAGGTCCTCCCAGCTTGTGATGGATGCAGCCTTCAGACCTCATGCGACTTGTTCTCTTTGCTCTGGTGAGCCTGAGAAGGAACTGATCTGCATTGTAACTCATCAAGATGCTTCGCTTTGCCTCTCTTTTGTCAGCATACAAAAGCTTATCTCAGGAAAGCTTCCAGAGGTAATTCATCCAGAACAATAGATCAGCAATAGGAAAACAATAAGATATAAAAAAATATTAAGCTTGTTGTTTTAAAATATTATCAAAACAAAGTATCCTGTTCTCTTTTTCCTAATTTATTTTAATTATTCATTTCCTTTTTTTATATAGAGAATATATATGTAGTTAGACTAAGGTGTCTGATATATCAGGGGTGGCTCATGGAGTTCTACAATGCTGACCATGCCTGCCATTGTCTTCAATCTAAAATTTAAGCTTGGAGGGACTACAGTTCCCAGAATACAATGCAGTCAGTTCACTTGGATCAAGAACATTGTATGCATGTACCTGCACTCCCTTTGGGCATATCTCTGTGTTAAGGATTAGGGTGGCTGCAGCAATCTGTTCATTATGCAAACGTGACCCTAAGCTGGGCAAATATTGGACTTCCCTGTAATGTGCTGCTGTACTACTGTAGAGAATGTAGCAGAGACATTTGAATCACTGGCTGTTTTTCCCATTATTCTTGTGTAGATGATGCTCTTAAATTGGGAACAAGTTTCTGGTAAATTAACAAATGGTGATTTCAATCAGGGAAGGCAAGATAGTGAATAAATGTTTTTTCTCTAATGTCCAAAATAGATATTTTCTGTGGTCTATGATAGACTATCATGAGAGATTTGAGCTAAATGGATCATAAATTTCCCAAGAAATTAAAAGCAAAATGTCATGCAAGATAAAAGGCTGCTGAGATGACCTCGGAGCAGCATAATCTCACATCACTAGCAATTCTAGAGTGATAGGCATTAATGCCTCTGGGACTGGGTCTTGTGATGGCCAGCTGGCTATCCAATGAAAGGATTATCAGATTTCTTGGCTTTATGAAGACAGAAGTTCTGAACTGAGTTATTTTTGCTCTCTTGGGTCCAGAGGGGAATATTAGGCACTTAGATATGTTCCATGTTTTGAGCATTGGACCAAAATATCTCTGATTTTTATGATGCTCATGTTAGTAACACTTTGGGCATAAATAGAATATCCCTAGTAATTTCTGGGTTTTGCCCCATGGATTAGAGCTAGGAATAATCCAGAGGAGTGTGGTCAACAGCCCCATCCCCTTTCTATATGGTGTCAGAACCCCACAGAGGGTTTTGCTGAGGTTGAAGGAAGAGTAAAGCATGATGTGATAATGGGGGGGGGGCATCATAAGGGATGTGTCCTGGATAGTGAGCCTGGCCCATAAAGATGAATGAAAGCACAAGCACCTGAACAACAACTTCCATGAGGCCCCACGAACCATTCTGAATTGAGATATTTGTTTTCATCCAAAATATTTTGTTTTTTGACGTTTGCCAAAAAGTTGACACTTCCCATGGAAATATTTGATTGAAAAATAAATTAGTTTGTTAAACTTTTCCTACAGAAGAAAAACTTATTTTCTTACCAGCAGTATTTATTATATTTCCCTGGTTGTCCTTGGTGTTTACTAAGCAATTCTTTGCAGATATTTACATTTTGGGATCAGTTTCCACCAGATTCCTTTTTTTCACCATTTTCTGCCTCTTGAGGATTATTATTGAATGAAGGGAAGATGATGCTTTTCCTCTTAATTTTCTTCTTTGGGCAAGAAAAAGAGATTTAATCATTCCAGCTTTCTGTCTCCCTGCTCATTTCCCATTTCTTTTGATCAAGCTGAAATCTTAGGTATAATGCTCAGTAACTCTAGACAGACCAAATATATGTGCAAATTCCTTTGAACTTCAAAACTTTACAATGTTTAAGAGATGCAACTTTACATGTTTAAGATATGCATAAATTACAGACAGTTTTCCAGGAGATACATTTCCAGGAATTTTACCTTGTTGAGTATCCTCCTGTGGAATTTTTGTTCCCTGGTCAAGTGTGAACACCTATTATACAGAAGTTCCTTTGGAGACCATTAAAAGTCATTAAAGTCAGTGAAGAAGAGCTCTGTATAAACTCGAAAGCTTGTCTCTCTCTCACCAACAGAAGTTTGTCCAACAAAAGATATTGCCTCACCCACCTTATCTCTCTAATGACTTTGAGAGTTTGTTTAACTTCAGCTCTGGAAAAGATACTTCTAACTGAAATGAGGAGGGATGGATACAAAATGTCTACTCTAATTTAATAGAAAAAATGGGAAAGAATGTCACACACCTATGATAATTAGATAGAAATTCTAAACATCACTAAATGGCCTCTTAAGCATCTCATACTCCAAATGACAAATCTCATTTATTGGTTACAATTAGGTAAAATATTGGACATTAATGTCTTTGGTAGAAATTTCAAAGCCGTTGAAATTACTGGACATTTTGTGGCTGAATCCCTTCATTAGCTTTGAAAGTCTCAGCCTTCCCCCTTTCACTTCCCCCACCCATGAAGGTCATTGGTATGGATTTTATTGATAAATCCATGCATTGCATCAAGACCTGTGATTAGATTTCCCACCTTTCAGTGGGTAAGACAGCTGAAACATTTTCTTTTTCCTTCTCTATTACCTGATAATCAGATACAAAATTATTGTTACAATATCATCAAAAGAAATACAAACACACAAACTGTCCTATCCTACAATGGAATTACAGTTCTGTATTTCAACTGGATGTTATTTACTCACTCTCATATTTCATAAACAAAAAAATCCTCATTTCAGTGATCAATTAAGATTTCAAAGAGACAACAATATCCTTAACTATCATACCAGTTGAAATTCCTGCTACTTAATGACAAGTAATAAATACTGCTACAGAAATCCTAAATCTTACTGCTAAGATTAAAAAACAAACTCACGTTATTAACAAATATAAGAAAAAATACATATTTCATCACAACACAACTGCTCTAATTCTAATCCAAATATGTTATTTATTTTTGTTACCTTGATTTTTATTATTTAGATACTGTTATGTTTGGATACTTGGAAGTTATTTGCAAAGAGAGAAACCAGCAGACAGGAACACAGAAAGATGTAAACACACACAGACTCTTCATTCAACTACTCTAAGACCAGCCTGAACTGGATCAGCTATCCCCTAATAGTCTAGCTCTGGTTGTTACGGCAACCAGCTAGGTTCTGTTGCTACGACTACAAGTTCAGTTTACTAATTCTGGTTGTATTGATTGTATTGGATTCTAGTATTCCAGTGAAACTCTCTGTTTTCCATGAACTGGATGACTACTTCTTGCATAAGGAAATTAAGGAGGTAGGTAGAATTTGAGCCCTTGACAAGGGCATGATTATAGAGCAACAGTTAAGATTCTGCTTGGGCAGAAAGCATCAGAGGACGCAGCAGATGAAATAAAAATAAGAACTGCTTCCACTGAGATGTAGCAACCTAATTACAGTATTCATGTTTATTACTGACTGCCACTTCTCTCCCCTAACTCTGCAGTGGTTTCCAACAACAGGTGACAGGATTTAACAATAGTGTAAATTGAAGAACCAAACTGAAGGGCTATTTTGCATTCTGCTTTTAGCATGAAATCTTTTAAAAATTATGCTATTTTATGCTGAAGGGTCCAAAGGATAGACAGATTAGTACTTTTTCTCCCAGGGCTTTCACATGTGAAGGTTCCATCATCTTACCCCTCTTCACAATATGAGACCTTTTGGGCATACAGTATCACTAATTTGAGGCTGACACTTAAATCTACATAGGCTTCCATCAAACCTGAAAAATCCAGTCTCTGATTTTCTGGTTTCTAAGGCAGGTATGGATTTGAATGTGAAGACCGTGGCATAAGATTAACCTGGGTATGACAGAAGTGATGTACTGAGAGCTAAAGGGGAATTTAGGGGAATATGTAGAGATTGTGAGTGCATCTTCTCCTGTCTCCCCTAATTCTTCACTTTCTCATAGTCATTCTACATCCATCAGTATACCTCAATTCTCAGCTGATTCAGTTGCCTGTTGTGTCTGATGGTGTGACCATTGCTTTCTGATGTGAATCTTGGCAGTGACCCATGTTTTTGTAATTTCAAAGCTAGATTGTTCCAGTGAACTCTACTAACTTCATCAGTTGCAGAATATAGTGGCTTATTTCTTGAGTGGGGGTGACCCGTTTGGTGCATATATCACTATTATTCCATAGTCTGAGTTTCCTCCCTGTACTGGCAGGTGTAGCTCAATGTGTTCATTATGCGGGCACTATTCCTATGTCCTGTTCGAGCAGCTAAGATTTGTGGTGCCACACTTGCCTACCTATTCTTATGGTTAAACTTGCAATATGATATTTCCAGTGGAAGCTGCTCCTACTAGTAGGCCTCACAATCTAGAGTTTGGCAAGCTTCAGGTTACGGCGTAAGTCCTATTTATACAGTGATCTGGATTTACTTTAAATCATTTAACCAACAAGAGGCTTGGGACTCTGAGTCTCTTCTGGTGAAGGATTGTTTTTTTTCTTAATGGCTCTTTCATCCAGTGTAAGACAACCATGGGCCTAAGTGATGTTCACTAATAGGAATTTTTAAATGAATAAATAACAAAATTAAGTAATGACTACAGCCTCAGTTATTCACTCATACAGAAACAAGACTCAAAATCTCCTTTTATGTCAGTGTATTTTTTTATATTAAAATGACAAATGAATCCGATAGCCTTTTTGTCTCCGCACTGTCTGATCCAGTCAGATTCTCTTGAGAGAACATGAATACATTTATCCTCTAGCAATCCTGAGAAAAAGGATGCAGAAACCTGAACTGTGAACTGACAATCATGGATAAGTATTATATTTATTCTAGTAGTCTGAGGACAAATGTCCAAACAGCATTCCCCCATTTCCATAGTCAGTGAAGAAAACCCTTTCAGTAAATCTATGGGTGTCTAACTATGCTTTAAGTCATAATGACTCGTCTTCTGCCAGTAAAGGAAACCAGTTTGTTCCCATTAGCAAGTTGTTGATTTGGCTACTTGATTCTGTGTTGAGACATAATGTCTGGTTTAGGAGTTAGAGCAGGGAGCTATTTGATTCTGGACTCCTTATTATTTATCTTTGGTGTTACAGTAGTGCCCAAAGGCCATGACCAAAATTGGGGCCTACTTCAAAGTCAGTGGGAGTTAGGCACCTAACTCACTTCGGTGCTAGTGGACCTATATGCTTCTTTAGGGACCGAAATAAAGGCACCTATGTAAATCTGGCCCCAAAAGATTAAGTGATTTGTCCAGGGCCACATATGAAGTCAATGGCAAAGCTGGGAACTGAACCAAGATCTTGTAAGTCCTTATCCAGTGCTTTACCACAAATCATCTTTCCTCCTGAATCTTAACCCAGTTCCGAAGTTTCAGTGGTCAAATCCCATCTCTGTGCTCAGCTTACTCCTTTGTAAAGTGGAAATAATACCACCTACCTCACAGTAATTTTGATGCTTAATTCCTTAATATTTATTGATCACATTGAGATCTTTCTAAAAAAGGCACTCTATAGGCCTGATTCTCCTCTCACACTGATTTAAAGCATATGTATATATAAACAGACATATAATTCTATGCATCTTAAATAAGGTACTCCTGATGTACCCTAGTGAGAGAGCAAAAGCATGCCCTACAGGTGTAAATCACTGGACAAACAGCTCTGGGCTCCATTGACAGTGTTTGTACACAATGAAGGCAGGACAGTGCAACCCTTCAAACAAAACAGATTAACTGTACCTATGGTAATTGTCAACAACAGCACACTGCAAAGCAATAAGTTAGCTTTCACAAAGGACATCCAAAGCTTTAAAAAATCTGATTGCACCTTTTTATTAACGGTAGTTCAAGCATGTCTCATTGCTACAGTGACTTTTTCAGGGTTAATTAGAATGCCCCCCAATAGTCCTTGAAATAGTTCAATTACATGCAAAAAATATATAATAAAGGAACACACTCCAAAGTACTGCTGTGCTCTCAGGAAAGGGCTTCTGTTGAAAGGAAATTAGGCACAATAACATGTTTATTGCAAGCAATTCATAATTAATGTTGATAAAATGGCAATGTGCACTGCAAATTCAGTCATTGTCCTCACTTCAAATCAAAACCATACAGAATGGAAACAATTCTGTTGTCAGACTCAGGAGACATGTAGTGATGAATCATTCTTGTGCTAGGCTCCAGCCAATCCACAAGCCAGGGGCTGGTGTGGTAACTCAGGGCAAGTGTATAAGCCTCACTGAAAAAACAGCAGCTCAGCCTGCTCGATGTCCTTTCATGGCTTGGAACTCTCCTATTCCTGTTAGTGGTAACAGACTCCCCAGGTTTTATCCTGTGCCAGCCTTGTGCTTGCCCCAGCCCTGTTTGTTGTCCTGCTCCAGCTTTGTTCTTGCCTTGTGTCATCAATTTCTCCTTCTAATGGAAACAAACCTGCAAGGCCCTGAATATTAGCTAACCAACTGGGCCAAAGGGACAACACTGAAGTCCCTCTTTAGATATTAGACAGACCAGTTGCTAGTGATTGCAATTCAATATTCAATCAGTCAGGCAGATTTCTGGACAGAAGAGTATAATGATAGATCAATAGTACATCAGTGAATTGTAATAAGTTTGCCCTAAATCTGCTGTATTTTGAACTTCTTGTTGAATGTGGCAAAACTTAGGAAACTGAATGTAGAACTCAGTTTTCCAGGGAAGGGGTATGAGTGTGAGCTTCACATAACTCAAAGGCATCCTCTACTGAACAATTTACATTGCCTCTCTTCTGGATTCTGAGGATCTGTTTAGTCATCCTTGGCCTGAGGTTGCTGGCCTCAACAGAGATATAAGGAATCTTCAGAAGCGAAGTTCAGAAAAGATAGAAATATCTGAACTCTGGCCCCAATGCAGCAAGATTCTCAAACAGATGCCTGATTTTACGCATGAGCTAATGGGATTATTCATGTTCATAGTTAGGTGTACATTTAAATACCTTGCTGAATCAGTGGCCTTGGTATGGAATACAGACAACCATCAGAGGGCATAGTAAGCCCCCAAATTCATATAGTTGTAATGGGATTAAATATTGCCTTGTGGTTCTATACAGTGAGAGGTGCATTTCTTCCAAAACAACATTATAGATAGTGTTTTCCTACTAGTTCCACATTATTCCTTTATCACTTTCCTTCTGTCTTCATGAACACTTTTTTTATTTTTCACTACTCTTTAATTTAATGGAAATTAATAAAACAGAGAAGTCCATTTCTGACATCTTTCTGCCAATTAAATAATCTAATGAAATAAAATTATTTTGTTAATCTTTAAAACTGTTTTTAACCATCATAAAATGTACCTTTTAAGTTTTTTGTATGAAGTATTTGATCTGCATCATGCATACTGGATTTTAGGATGCATATTGTGATTTCAAACATGCTTACTTTGAATTATGGCTATCATACTATTTGGTTTATCTAAAAGTATTGATACGTCTCACTGTGGACATAGCACTTTAAACAATTACCACTTCTGGTCCTGAAAACTTCACCTCCTAGTATAATTGGAGGGCTTCAGTATAGTGGCAGATTTGGGAGATTTGTCTCCCTTATCTAGGTCCCATCCCCGTCCCCCCCCTTTGCAGGATAATACATCGGGTTTGTCTTTTTGGATTCCAGACCAGTAGGTCAGACTGAAGTTGAATCCAGAAAAGAAGGACTAATGTATCTGACATTGATTGAATGCTGTGACAGTTCAGGGATCTGTACTGGAAAATGCGTGACTTCTAGATGGTGGCACAACTCCTGAAATGCAGTCTTGTTTGACAATAACTCCTTATCATAGCTTTTGTAATGTTGATCCTCAGGCATTAATTTTCTAGAACAGGAGGCACAAGGGTGGCGGTCATTCAAGGGCCTATGTCACTGAGATAACAGTGCCCCAGTCACATAGTTGAAGGCATTTATTTTGACATAAAGGGTTTTGATGGATCTGGATATACTAGGATTTAGGCAAAAGTAAAAGTTTCTTCAGCTAATCAAAAGCCAATTGGGTTTTTGGTGAAAGCGGAGTTCTTCCAAAGGAGCTGGGTAATTGGGAACACCACTTGCGAGAACCCTTGGATAAATCATCTATGAAAGCTGGCAAACCTTTGGAAACACCGGATATCATTGATGCTCTTAGGTGTTTCCCAAGTTGAAATCTCAGAGACTGTTCTGGATTCATATTTTTTTCACTGGGGAAATGGTATAACCCAAGAAGTCCAAACAGGTGTGATTGAATTTATATTGCTCTGTTTTCCCATATAGACTGTTTGCTCAAAGATGTTGGAGTAATACCCAGACATGCTGGTCATACAAGGATTGGTTCTTTGAAAAAATAAGAATATTATCTAGCTGGATTATGATAAACTGGTCCAGAGCATCCCTGAAGACGTCTTTAACCAAGTGCTGGAATGTGCTGGGGGCATTAAAAAAGCCAAAAGGCATTACGAGGTACTAAAAATATCCATGCCAAGTACAAAAGTCTTTTTCCATTTGTCACCCTCTTGGATGCGGACTGGGTTATAAGCGCTGTGTAGGTCAAGCTTAATGAAAATTATAGTCAAGTCAACCTTCTGCAGGAGTTCTTTGATCAAGGGCAAGGAATATTTCTTTATTTTTGATGGTGATATTGCGCTCAGCTCAACAGTCTACGCCAAGGCATAGGGTGTCATGCTTTTCTCCCCCCCCCCCCCCCGACAAACACAGTTGGGGCCAATGGTGTGGGGAAAGGGGCGTGTAAAAGGACTAATAAAATTCTTCACTTGATTTTCATTCAGGTATTGCTGTACAGTCCTGAGTTCAGATTCTGATAAAAGGTAAATTTGCCTGAAAGGGATTTTGGCCCCTGGCTGGAGATCCATGGGCCAATCATCGGTCCTATGCAGGGACAGAGTATCCATGTTTCTTTTATCAAATGCAAGGACTTATTGGATGTATTTCATGGGGTTTGGTGAGTTATCCTCAATCAAAGCCTGCTGTGTGCAGAAATGGTGGCTTTGCCCAAATAGCATCTAATATCCTTGATACCAGATTGAACTAAAACATTGATGCTAACAATAATCAGACTGGAACTACATTTCTAGTGCTCCCAAGGAAATGCCCAGATCATGGAGAGAGAGCCAGGGGGTGCCAAGCATGATCAGGAAGTCGGGTGAGTCAGTCACGTTAAATCATAGGGTTTCCTGGTGGTCTTAAATTACAGCTAAGAAGGGTACAGTTTTGTAGATGACCAGACCCAAGAACAGCAAGCTGCCATCAATTATCTCTACCAAGTCAGGAGTGAGCTTCCTTTGTACCGGGATGTGGTTTGTTTTAGCAAGTCCAGTGTGCATAAAATTGCTAGAGGCTCCAGAGTCTATCAGCTCAAGTTGAGTGCAGCTTGCTTTGGCTGTAGACAGGGTCCAAAGTCAGAGCTTGATTGGCCATTGTCTGCGGCAGTTAGGGTACATATAGGTAGTAGAGGGGGGTTTGTACGGGGAAGCCAATCCTGTCATTCTGTCTGACCACATCCCTTCTAATGAGGTTGAACCCACCCATATTCCCAGATTAGCCATAGAACAGGACTTCAGGGGATACCAAGTGGCAAAGTGGCCTGATTACCCTCAGTACAGGCACAGACCATTCAGACAATGATACGCCTTCTCTCAATCTGAGAGGCACTTTCATCTCATGTCTACCTTTGTGGGTTTGGGTCCAGAGATTGGCTGGGGGAGGGTGGCAGGAACAGGGCAGGGCTAAGCAGGAGCCAACTATATACTTTTTTTCCTGACATCACTCAAACAGTTGATTGTCAATTTGGAGACAACTTGATGTAGGGAAGCAAAGCAGCAGGGGGCTCAACTTGGGCCAGTTCATCTTTCATCTCATCATTCAGCCCTTGGTAGAAATGGTAAATCTGTGCTGTTTCATTCAGGCCATGTCAGCAATCAGGTGTCAAAAATGGATGACATAGGATGTGTCAGAACTGGGGCTTTGTTAGAGTAACTGCAGGGCGACTTTGGTAGAGTGGGCACAGTTTGGGTCATCAAACGTAAGTGGAAAGGAATGAACAAATTGATCAAAGTCATTGAGAATCGGGTCTCCCTGCTCCAGAAGTGGTGATGCCTAATCCAATGCTTCACCCATCAGTAATCTGATGACTACCCCACCGTGGTTTGATCATTCAGGTACATCCCCAGGTACCACAGGATCAGGAGGTGACACTGATTGAGGAACTTCTAATGGTTCCCATCAAATCTCTCTGCTGGTGGGACGCTTAGGCCTAGATCTTGGACAGTCACAAGTGATGGTGCAAGGGAGCCTGGGACCACTGCGTACCATGAGCATAGGAAGGCATTTTCCTGTTGTAGCTATAGTTGGTTCTGGAGACCTTGAACTAGCTCTGCCATCCCTAGTGGTCGGGGTGCTTGGAGATTTCATTTTAGCTATAGAGCCATAGGCATTCTTGACCACTGAGCCTGGCCAGGGTCAGTCTGCTTAGATTTTCAGAAACTATGACAGGAATGGTTGGTCCTACTGGTTGGAGTAATGGCAGTTGGATCTAATGGTCAGAACAGTGGCAGGAATGAGAGCAGGTTTGGAACAAGGCAAGAACAGGACTTAGACACAGGGCTGAAGGAGGATTAAAAGCAAGGCTGTAGCAGGCTAAGGCCTGTGGAGTCTGTTACTACTATCAGGCAGAGGAGAGTTCCAAGCCATGAAGCGATGTTAGCAGGTTAAATTGCTGTTTCTCCTGTGAGATTTACATACCTGTCTGCAGAGAGTCACTAGACCAGCTCCAGGCATGTGGATTGGCTGGAGCCTAGTCTAGGAATGACTCATTGCTGCTTGTGGCTTAATCAGGCTCTAGATCAGGAACAGTCTAGGTTCTTTAATTTGGGATATATCAGTTTGTGGCAGAAGATAACTATCAGTGTTGGGGGATTGGGTGTTCAATATTAGTGGTACACAGGGACTTCTTCATGCAGTTCCTCCCATTCTACACTAGATGAAGCAAAGTCAACTGCTTCTATTGCACTGTCCTTCATGGCTGAGCTCCCCTTAAAATTCCCTTTGCAGTAGAGATGGCCAGTGGTTTTTAATTGGAAAGAAGGGCTTTTTAAATTAAAAAATTGCTTTTTTTTGTCAGAACAGAAATTTCTGCAAAAAAATGTCCTTTTTCAATTAATTGATTTTTCAATTAATTTTTTTCAGGTTTTTGCTGAAAAATCAAAATATTTCAGGACCTGAAAAATACAACATTTTCATGTTTGTGTTTTGGGGTTTTTAACCAAAACCAGAATATTTTTAAAGAAACAAAAAACATTTCCTGACCTACTTTGCAAGCTGGGAGCCCTGAACTTGGGAGGGGTCTGGAATTAAGACACACAAATGTCTCCCTTCTGCTCCAATGCCTTGCAGAAAACCTGACAGAGAGTGAATGCAGTGTGAGTCTTCATGAACTCTTCTGCTGCTCTCTGCTTCTAGGAAGTTTCCCACTAAAGGAGCAATTACTGGTTGGCATTTCCACATCAGCCCAGTTCCTGTGAAGCCATGCATTCAGTGAGTTTAGAGGCTGAGCTGAGACCAGTGATGCCAGAAGAACTCCACAAGGAGTTGCTTACAATATTCTGTTCCCTCCCATACCCAGAGCCCTTCCTGTGAGTATTTTCATGATAATTCAGACTAAGTTATATTCCACATGTTAAAGGAAGCAGATATGGAATTTCAGCATGAACTCAGTATTGTCAGTGGCAGAGATTAGCTACTGTTCAATGAAAATTCCAAGTGCAATGCATCATGATCAAACAGATCAGTTAATGCCATTAAAAAAGAAATGCATGCTGAAGTATTTTTGAAGATAATATTCACCTAGACAGCAAATGCCTTACGGAGAAAGCAGTGTCCTGATAATTGAATATAAAGCTTTTGGGTAAAGAGGCAAAAAAAAAAAAAAAAAAGCAAGAAGATAAAAATACTTTGGGGAAAATCAGACACTCCAAACAAGTGTAAAACATACAGAAATCAAAAGTACAGTTCTAAGTACACTGTACAGGATGTTGTACCAAATGAAGATGTTGATTTTTCTAGAAGTATTAAATACAGCATTAAAAAAATCAGAGAAAATAATGAACAGTGAATTTGGAAGTTTCATAATGAAAATGTCCAATGAGAGGCTCAGGGAGGATAACATCATCAAAAGTATTGTATGACTTTGCTATTTTTAATGGATATATTGCTAACATAGAAACAATTTACTCAAGACATAGCATAAACTCAGTGGGGAAAACACATGCAATGCCCTAAAGAAATAAATGCAATGCATTCTAGGAAGGTGCGGAACTGTAATGTCAATGCCTGACTCTCAGCTTGTTTTCACATTAGTCTTCTCAAAATACAGAAAATGCAGGAGAGCAGAATGTAATGTCAGTTTAAAGAACTGGATATGTTAAAAGATAAGCATCACAATGAGACTCTGTGATAAGAAGTGTAGTGTTTGAACCCAAACAAAGACTGACCCAGGGCAGTAGCAGTAGTGCAGCATGCCACCATGAAGAGAAATCCTAGCTCAAAATTCAAGATTTGCCCCTTCCAGCACAGCACTGAGAGACTATATGGGTTCAGGGAAAGAAGTGGCATGTAGAGCTCTGCTGCCAGACTTTGATCCCACAGGACTCACTGCCATATGGAGGGAGCAGGTCAAACATTCTTTCTTGTGGGTGGGATTGGGTGGGCAAAAAAAATAGACTATGGTAATTTGCAGAAAAAAAAAATGCAAGTTTAGCTACATCTGCGGTTTAAGTTGACTTTATTATCAATCACTTAGCTCTTTTAAAAATATATTCCTATAAAAAAGCTAGTGCTGTGAGCAGTTTTTCCGTTAAACATTTTTCCAAAAGCGAAAATATTGCTGACATATAAGTAACTTGAATGGTATGTTTCAAAGTTCTAAAAGCGGTGCTTAAGTCGTTTAAAAATTCCATTTAAAAAAAAAACCTTACTTTTTATAATCATTTTAAAAAATCTGCTCAATTTTTAAGACAAAATTGTGGTGCAATTTGTTTTAATGTTCTATGTGATATACACATAACAGCAGTTTGTCAAATAGAATTTCAGCAATGTAAAGCACGTTTTTCTTTTTTTTAAATAAAGATTTTAATACTTAAATTTAAGCAAGGGATAGAAAGAGATTTGATGTCTATTATAACAAGAGTTAAAGTATTTTTACATGGTTTAGCAAGATTTGCTTTATTCCTTTAGCAGTAAAAATTGTGTCTGTATTCTGTTTATATATATATAATAAAATATTTGCAATTTCTAAGATTTTTGAGATTTGCAGGTGGGAGCAGGATAAAAATGCAATAAATAATGAGGGAGTAGGGAGGGAGTGGGTATTTTGGGGCAGGACAGGAGCAGGATTAAAAAAAGTAGTCTCGCACAGGACTCTAGTGGCATGCATCTCTCTATAGCAACATGTCTGACCTCCTTAGGAGCAAAGTTGCAAGGTAACAGTGATAGCCAGGACCCAGATACCCTCATTTGAAAGGATAGTTTGAGTACAAAGTATAACCCCAGAGGTTGAAGCAAGTCAGAGAAGAAATACAGATTTGGGGAGTTTTCACAGGGGCTTAGAAAACTCCCTTTGGAAGAAAACATCTGGAGAGAAGTATATGAAGAAAAACCTGCTGACTGGGAAAGATCCATATTTAATTATAGAAGAGCAAAGGGAATTGTGGGAAAAACCAGTAAAATGGAATTGGGCAGAGGCACTGTAGGATTTATTCCAGAGTTTAAAAGCTCTAATTAGAGAGAATCCACTTTGCTGGTACTGTCATCTGAACAGTTTGGTCACAGTTTTGTATCAGTTGATACTTCATCAGAAGGATTAGATGTACGTGTACTTCAAGTGGGAATCCAGAAACAGCAAATATATGGCTTAATGGGCACCTAAATCATAAAACCATCTTTCAAGGCACTTATAACTTTCTCAGTGTATTGCACCTTTAAGTCCAAAGTTTCTCTTACCTATTCTCAGCCTGCAGCATGAACTGTTTGTGTAAGTCTGGGAAAAATCTGTTGGCTGTTTCTGAAATAACTCAGTGTGAAAGACATCTCTCTGATCATTTGGATTATTATTCAGAGTTCTTGGAAATTTCCAAGCTACTGATACAAGGGTCACAAAGTGTTTGACCAAATAACACTGTTTTGTAAGATACAGAATACCTGAGAAACTGGCATCAGTTAATATGCCGTGGTCTCCCTTTTTGGTTTGACTTAACATTTTGTACACACTTCAGCCAATTTCACAAAGCAACAGAATGAGCCATTCTACTTACTACAAATTGTTCAGAATATTTTTTAAGCCAACCATGATTGTAAAAATCCATATTTAGTTTTACGGGACTTGATACTCATATTTAATTAACTGGTTCACTAGTGTGGCTACTTATATGAAGAATGTAATGAACAGGCTAGAGTGCTTATCTGTACCACAGCCCTCTGTTCGATGGAGACAGTATTGTTTAGATGTCTGCACAGGCTCTATAATGCTAACAACTAAAGGAATCTCTCCTTTTAGTTTAAGTAGCTGGAGTCTGATCTTTTGAAGCAGATAGATCTGCGTTCTGTGACAACTGGAACCATGTAACTAATTTGCTTCTTTGACAGGATAACCAGCCTAATGGACAGAAGGGAAACAGTAGACATGATATATCATGATATCAGTAAGGCTATTTACACTGTCCCACATAGCATGCTCTTAAAACAGACTAGGGAACTATGGTTTAGATGAAATTACCATAAGATGGGTGCACAAATGGTTGAAAGACCATACTCAGAGAGTAATTATCAGTGGTTTACTGTCAGTTTGGATGGACATATCAAGTAGGGTCCTGCAGGGGTCTGTCTTGGGTCCAGTACTATTCAATATTTTCGTTAGCCACGTGGATGATGGAGTGAAGGGCATGCTTATAAAATTTGTCAATGACACCAAACTGGGAGGGGTTGCTAGCATTCTGAAGGACAGAATTAGAATTTAGGATCATCTTGATAAATTGGAGAATTAGCTTGAAAACAATAAGATGAGATTCAGTAAAGACAAGTGCAAACTACTACACTGAAGAAGGAAGAAATAAATACAAAATGGGGACTAACTGGCTAGATGGATTTAGGAGTTATAGTGGATCACAAATTGAATAGGAGTCAACAGTGCGATACTGTAGTGAAACAGGCAAACATCTTTCTAGAATGTGTTAACAGGAGTGTTGTATTTCAGACACTGGAGGTAATTGTTCCACTCTAATCAGCACTTGTGAGATCTCAGTTGGTGTACTGTATCCAGTTTTGGGTACTGTAAGAAAGATTTGAACAAATTGGAGAGGTGAGAGCAACAAAAATAATAAGGAAATTGGAAAACATGACCTATGAGGAAAGGCTGAAAGAATTGAGCATGTTTAGTTTGGAGAAGGGAAGCCTGAGGGAGGATATGTGTCTTCAAATACGTAAAAGGTTGTTATAAAGAGAATGGTGATCAATTGTTCTCTATGTCCAGTGGTGAGGGGAGGGGGGTAGAACAAGAAGTAATCAATTTAGTTTGCAGCAAGGGAGATTTAGGATAGATATTAGGTAAAACCTTCTAACAATAAAGACAGTTAAGCTAAGATTATCTAAGAAGGTTATGGAATCCCTGTCATTGGAGGTTTTTAATTCCCCAAGATCACACCCATTGTCACTAGAATAGCTGGAACACATTTTCCTACAAAACAGTCTTTCTTAATGCAGTCACCAGGCAGTTTACAGGTGAGACAAAAGTTAAGTATAACACCATTTAACATGCAAAAAATAAATAACCAGGGTGTCTAATTGCTTGCAACTCTGCAGCTTGTGCCATTTATTTAGAAGCAGCTGGAGAAGCTAGCTAAAATGATGGTAATTCTGAGCTGTCTCATTGCTTCTCCTACTTCCCACCTTATATGTACCTGTTGAGTTCATGGGGAGATTTAGTTCTGGTCACATCTTGCTACAGTATTTTTTCGAGATACTCAAGGAGCAAGTCTTAGTGCACTTATTCTGTCCCCACAGGCAGAAGAGATTGGTGCGAACAGGGCCAGAGAAGGGCTAATGGCCATGTTTCCCTCACCAGTCTGTATTGCACACATCTGGCAGAGTGAATAAGAGGGATGGTTTTACACTGAACAGAAGGGCCAATATAAAAGATAAAGTTGCACCTGCTATTAATAAGCTTAATTTGCATGAATAATTTTTCTCCTTATTGTGTATATTTGGAGACATATGATACCCACAATCCTAGAGATGAATGGAAGTTGGGTGATAGGTTATGGGTGCAATAAGAACTTGTACAAAATTATACCTGCTTTCCTAAAATCTCTCTCTTTTTCCCCCATTTTATCTAGTCCTTTTTGTTCTCTCCATCTCCCCTTTGTATTGGTTCTGTAGAAGTCTCCCCTATCCACCTCACTGTATTCTGACTGATAGCGTTTACTTGGCTAGGCTGTAATTTTATGTAAAAGATATTTGCTGAACATATCTCCCTCTGCAAAATTACCCGCTATCAGGCAATACACACACCACATATTATGGGGGAAGAATTGGGCATGAAGTGTTTAAAACAGGAGTGCCAAACATATGGCTCACAAACCAGATCTTGCCCACTAGTTGTAGTTATGTGAGCCCTGTGATACTCTAAGATTGTGCACAATGTGAGCTTTGATTTTTTTTTTTTAAGGAAGTTTCTGGTTTTCATGGCCAAGCAGAAAGCCTTCCAAATGTGAGTCAAGTGTAGCGGATGCAGTGAGACTGCCTGAGTATGCAGTCTTCCAGAAACAATGACTTTGAAAGGTGTGAATCCCCATAGCCCCATTTTCTATTCATCTCAACGGAGTGTCAGCTATAAAGTACAGTGATGGCACATCAGTGTCAACACTTACAGTGGCATCACTGATCATTTTCATGGAAGGAAGAATGTGGAAATGGGGAGTTGGGAGTAGTTGCAAAGAAGGAAATGGAGATGGAGAAACAGAGGAGACAAAATACAGGCAAGAGGAGGAGAAACAGAGAAAGGAGGATGGGAAAGGAAGAGGAGCAAAGGGCAAAAATAGCAATGATCCTAAGAGTTGGAATATTTTCTGTCTAAGTGATGCTGAATGCAATAATAATTAAAAGTTTAGGTGCTTCAAAAAAGCCATATTTTACCCTGATCTTTGTGCAACTTCCTTCTCTGACACTGGTGGAGAGACCATATGTGGGTGTATTTTGGTTCTATATTTATGCTCAGCCCACTGATTTATAATGGAATTTGCACATTTCCACCCAGTGTGCTTGATTCACCTGATTTAGAGAGAAATCGAATCACAAGAAATTCCACAGAACCCAGGGAGACATCACGGGCTTTATTTAAAGTCATTAGTCATTTTTAATTAATTAATTTAATGATGTGACAATCCAAAAGCTTTATTTTCAGATAGTCAGGCGATCTCAATATTTTTCCAGATAACACAATAGACTTATGTCTTTCAAATACCTGTTTGGTATAAGTAACATGAGAGAGAGAGGTCAACATAGAAATCAAAGAATCACTTAGGTTCAGAGATTGAAATAGCAATTTAATAGAGGAAAAACCCTCATAAAAACGGAGATGTTCTGATGTGGTAGTCTGCAATGCTACAGATTCACTGACCAAGTGGTGGTCAGTGATTCAGTATGTGCACATGTCTATAAAAAAGAGTTTATGTAGCTGCTGAAAATATGTAATAAAGTTAATAATAGCCTTAAGGGACTAATTGTTATAGTAGGCTGCTCTTTACCAAAATGTTCAGATTACAATTTAGTAAAGTCCAATTGATTTTTTAATCATGACCATCACGTAAAGATTTAAGTAGGGGGCACAGAAATTAATGCACAACTTGACATCATTTTTGCCTTAGATTTGTTTTGCTAAACGAACTAGTCTGTCAGCCTGTAGTTCTTTAAAATAAGCCCTCTGTATGAAAATGCTTTAATTACCTGTTTACAAACTCAGGAATTGTTTCTTTTATAGAGAGGTCATGGGAAAATTTTTGATGATTTTTGTTTTGTATTGGCAACTTTGTAATCAAAGTCAATAAATAAATAAATTAATTAAAAAGCAAAATGAAAACAAACCCTCCATTGTTTATCCTTTCTAGATTCATTCTGTTCAGTTCAGCCAGAGAAATTCTTACAGTCAGGATAGTCAAAATTTCAATAACTGAAACTTTTTCCAAAAGATTTACTGATTGGGGCTGCTTAAAACTCATATTTATTTTAGATTGGGGAGAGGTCAATTCTCTAAAAAGATGTGAGATCTCACCCCAACGAATTCTGGGGATTTTTCAGATTAAGGAGAGAGTTGCTTCTGTAGATAAGGTAGGATCCAGGAGCTCTAAGCCTCCCACAGAACTTTGTGAAGGACCTGGGGCTTGTGTAGCCTGAGATTTGAGCTTCGTGTACATTTTTTGGTGGACAGAAGTAAGAATGCCTGTTTTATTTGGCTTTATTTTCAGTTTCATCTTGTATTCCAAATGTCCTTCAAATCAAACCCAATAATTCATGCAGAAAATATGGGGATTTATCCCTTGTTCTGTTGTATTCATACTCCTTGCCCAAATACAAGGCACCGCTGTAGTCTTGAAATAATTTATGATGCAGATATAAGCAAGGAAATCTAGGAAGCAAAATCATATTTTCTTGTATTCCAGAAGAACTACAGGAGAGAGAATCTGCAAAAATCCCTTAGACTTCTATAAATTTTTCTTTTCTGTCTTTTCACAAACAACTAACAGAAGAAAATACAAATTTTCAGAGTACATATTATGTGTTCTTTTAAGAATTGGCTCCTGATAGGAATGTTTGCGGGGAAGCTGTAAATCAGACTCTTACTCATCAGCTTATGAAAAATGATGGTATTTAAAAAGCCCAACTGGTTTTTATAGATATGTAAGGCCAGAAAATCAATTTGTGAATCATGATAAGTAATGGTAAGTACTAGCAGCCTGGCACTTTGTTGGAACTTCAGTCTCTTTTTACCTATGCTAATAGCAGTGACAGTAATCTCAAATTCACTCTTATAATTCAGAAATTGATTTCCTGAACTTACATATCTATAAGAGCCAGAAAGTGCACTTAACTTCTGCCCAGCTGGTTCAACTGTGGGAAAATAATCCAAACAAACAGATTAGTCCTGCACTCTCCGTGCAGGGGCTGCAGTTAAAAAATTACAATAAGGTGAATCAATTCTAATAAATCTTAAATAAAATTATTATTACTAAATGTCAGTGTGCATCACCGATTCTCGTATGGAGCAGACATCAAATATTA
Source organism: Emydura macquarii macquarii (assembly GCF_026122565.2). Lineage (NCBI taxonomy): Eukaryota > Metazoa > Chordata > Testudines > Chelidae > Emydura > Emydura macquarii. The sequence continues at coordinate 77,927,657 of NW_027131390.1, forward strand.
ATTAACATAAAATGCAAACAGTCTTTTCTCGGGGCTAGGATAAGTGTGGAAGTTTTCTGTTTCATTATTCACTCCTGCAAGAAGAGTGTCAAGACTGGACCACCCCATTGTTTCATTGCTAGCCAGCAGTCCATTAGCCCTGCGGAAGTTAGAATGGAGATGAAACATGCTAGCTTTTTATCTTCCTGTTCATACTTTCTGTGTATAATAGGATTCTGCAAGCCTCCTTAAATGTCTCTTATAAGAGCTTTGTCAGGGCTTTAGTGTGTCCCTTTACAGTTGCAACAGCTAAACTATCTCATGTGATATTTACATATTATTGTTTTTGTCTTCCTATTCCTAATCATTCTTGATCTTGAGGTACATCACAATACCCTACCGGGTCACTGAGGTACACAGATGTCAAGTGAATTGTCCAAGGACATATAGGAAGCCAGGATCAGCATCAGGAATGGAACCAGTTTCTCCAGATGCCTAGTGTTTTTTGGTATTGCCGAATATAGTGTTAATTTTAATCCTTTTAGCATGTAGGCAAAAAGTGGGTGAATTATGATTGTACTATGGCTACTAACCATTTCCTGATTTTGGCCACAATCCCGCAACGAATTATCCAAGTTACTAGGAGCCTGCATGGGCTCGGAGTCCATTCATATAGAGCCCATTATAGGATAGGGGTTTTAATGCACTTAAAATGTCAATACTAATGTTACATTAACTTAGGTTTTGCATTACATCTGGTGGTCTTGTAAGCACCTAGAGAGAACAAACCAACCTTTTTTGTTTCTATTTCTAGAGGAGTAGAATAGTACTACCAAGTGCAACTACTCCACTGATCTCCCTGGGCGCCTGACTCTATAGCCCTGCCCTTCTGATATACCTGCAGAGGGTCTTCCTCTGGACGAAAGAAAGGAATATACTGCAGAGATGTTGCTTGCCCCTTTACAGCTTTCACCTCCTTTGGACTGACTGTGGGTCTCCTTTGCTAGCACAAGTGGAGAGAATGATTGGGCCTCTAATTTCTTTTAGGACAAAGAACTCGGATTGTCTTTCTAGCATTTATAAAATGCCACTCACTCTGATCTCTAGCAGAACATTTACTAGAATGTACAGTCACAGAATAAATTAAATGTGCTGAAATCTTTAGGTCATAGCATAATTCAATAGAATTCCTTCTATGGCTATGTATTTGAATATTCAATCACTGAAATATACAGCTGCATTTATTTCCTTGTGTCTGCATCATTGCAGGAAGATTAAATAGCTCAGTATGCTGATTTCAAATGCTTGGGACTTTATTTGAAAACCATATTTCTTCATGCACGATAAAAAGACTTGTGCTTTAATAATAAATATAAAGAGAACAGAAGCTGTTTGGGATTTGGCTGAAGAAAAGTATCTAAGTGAAAAATGAAATGTACATCTTTACATCCTCTTTTCCTCCCTATTCAAATATGTGGATAACTGTGACCAGTTTGAACTCAAAGGACAATGGCTGACATCTTGGCCCCACTAAAATCAATGGCAGTTGCCCCAAAGGGTCCAGGATTTCACCGCACATGTTCAGGAAGTTATAAGCCTATAGTGGATTTCACCGCACATGTTCAGGAAGTTATAAGCCTATAGTGGAGAGTATGTCCTCAATCATAACTACATAGTTACGCTAGCACAAAGCCATACTTTGCATTCTGGTATGCGGAGTTATTGTCTACTCTGCATCTAGTGGACATTCAATGACAATATGTGCACAGAACTGAAATTCCAAATAGTAACATCTCACCTAAGATGGGGAATTTATGCTGCCTGCAGCAGCCAGAAGTAGTCATCTTATCCTTTTCCAAAGAAAATATGATTATGAACTACAGCCTAAGCTTCAGTGTAAACACATCCTGCTGAAGACAATAAGTTTTCTTCAGATAACCTATAGCATTTGTATTAGAAACCATTATTCTAAAGGTTAAGACACCTCTGTACAGGAGTTGAAAATTAGCATAAATGTCTGAGTGGGGAGATTTTTTCTAAATTGTTCAAAAATATATTGGACCCTTTAAAGCAGCGGTTCTCAACTTCGAACAAGGCCGGGTGGTACGAGAGCCTTATCGCGCCGCCGAAAGTCGTCGTCGTCGTCGTCGTCGTCGTCCCCCCCCCCCCCCCCCCGGCCGCCGCAAAATCCCGCCGCTCCCGAAAGTTCCCCCCCTGCTGCCGCGAAACCCCGCCGCCACCGCAAGTCCTTCCCCCCCACCCACCCCCATGAAACCCTGCCGCCGAAAAGGGGCAAACGGCGGCAGGGTTTCGGTGGAGGGCATTGTTCCCCCCATGTAACCCCGCTGCCGCCGCAAGTCCCCCCCCCGCCGCTGCGAAACCCCACCGCTGCCGAAAGTTCCCCCCCCTTTTTTTCCCGAGTGGTACTCGGGGGGAAAAAAGGTTGAGAACCGCTGCTTTAAAGTATCAAGAGCACACTTTCAAAAGAGACCTAGGAGATGTGCTTCAAGTAATTTGAAGGCTTTTACTACTTAACATTTTACAAGTAAGTGATAAATGCTTTTGCAGATGCTACAAAATTATGCAAGATAGTTAAGTCCAAAGCAGACTACAAAGAGTTACAAAAGGGATCTCACACACTGGGTGACTGCGCAACAAAATGGCAGATGAAATTCAATGTTGATAAATGCAAAGTAATGCATATTGAAAAACATAATCCCAACTATATATACAAAATGATGGGGTCTAAATTAGCTGTTACCACTCAAGAAAGAGATCTTGGAGTCATCACAGATAGTTCTCTGAAACATCTGCTCAAAGTGCAGCAGCAATCAAAGAAGCAAACAGAACGTTATGAATCATTAGGAAAGGATTAGAAAATAAGACAGAAAATATTATAATGCCACTCTGTAAATCCATGGTACACCTACACCTTGAATGCTGTGGGCAGTTCTGGTTGCCCCATCACAAAAAAGATATATTGGAACTGGAAAAAGTACAGAAGAGGGTAACAAGAATGATTAAGCATATGGAACAGCTTTCATATTAAGAGAGATTAAAAAACCTTGGAATCTTAGAAAAGAGCCTGAGTGGGGGGATGTGATGGAGGTCTATAAAATTATGAATGGTGGGGAGAATAACGAAGTGTTATTTATCCCTTCAGATAACACAAGAATCAGGAGTTACCCAATTAAATAAATAGGCAGCAGGTTTAAAATAAGCATAAGGAAATACTTATTCACACAGTTAACATATGGAAGTTGTTGCCAAGGGATGTTGTGAAGGCCAAAAGTATAACTGTGATTAAAAAGAGTTAGATAAGTTCATGGAGGATAGGTCCATCAGTGGCTATTAGTCAAGTTGGTTAGGGATGCAACCCCATGCTCTGGGTGTCCCTAAACCTCTGACTGCTAGATGCTGGGACAGTACAACAGGATGGATCACTCGATAAATAGCTCTGTTCCGTTCCTTCCCTCTGAAGCATCTGGCACCAGCCCCTGTGGAAAGACAGGAGCGTGGCCTAGATGGATCAATGGTCTGACCCAATATGGCCATTCTTAGACCTTCAGAATTACTGAGTGTATTCCCTGGCCATCTACACACATTTTTTTTTTTTTTGGAAGGTACAAATGCTATGCATTTTAGTTTAAAAAATTACATTTAACTTCTTTTTACTGGGACCTTGACACTAATTGAAAATAGTTTCTTTATTTCAGTAATATTTTTGGGCTTTGCAACTACCAAAGTATAAATGTCAATACAAAGAAACAAATATCCATTGGAAGTTAACTGGATTCATGTCCTGCTAGTTTTTCAAACTTGAATGATTTTATAATTTTCAAGTGATCAGTCTATTTACTATTACTGTTAAACAGATGCTTAGATATGGTGATGAGGACTATGTAAGTACCTAGATTGATAGATTGCACTTTGAAATATGAGGTTATTTTTATGTAACGTTATTTGCTACCAATCAATCTGACTTTTGGGGGGCTTTTAAAATATTTTATTTAAATATTCTAAATTTCAGATATGAAAATGGGATGGAAAAACAATAAATCAAATAGTGGGAAGTGAAAAGAAAATCCCCCCCCCCCCCACTCCAGTATAACCATTTAAAAATTTGTATTTACATAGTTCTTGTATTTCATTCTTCAATAATGTTATTGACTGAAAGGCATGCAGGAAATTCACAGAAAAAAAATGTATAAATTACAATTTTTTTTGAAAATGTTCTTACATCACTTTGGATCATTTCCAGAAATAAAAGGAAATGGCATCTAACTACTTGAAGAACACAGCCAAAAAGGAAAATACATTCCAGGCTGGCTATAAGATACTTTTCTAGTGGATATAAAGTAAAATACCATTGGATATTACTGGTGACTGTTCAGTCAGGGAAATAGATTCTGCTATTATGTTGTCTTCTGATCTATTGACAACCTTCATCACTCAATCTCTCCCCATTTAAACATGTTGTAAAAATAGCTTTCAAGTCATTACAGTTGAAAAACCCAAACTGTAATCAAACACTTGAAGCTTAGCAGAAAAAGCCACAGATGCAGTTATACCAATAAACTCTAATGTACTTATACCAATGAACTCTAATATAGGCAGAAACTTTTTCCTGTGGATTTTGTTCTAGCAGCATTGGGAATATTTTAGGAGTTTGAGGTTTTTTGTTAAAGGGGTGTTATGGTAACTTAGTTATGACAAGTTATCTTTACTTCTCCACACATGATACTCTTTACTCAGAATGGAAGTGACCATCCCTATCAGAGTCTGACACAAAGCAGTAGCAATTAGCGAAGAGAAGTTAAAAGGGAGAGGTTGGGATGTATCACTGAAGAGCCAGACATGGTGTATATAGAATTTCTGTTTAGCTGAAAAGAGAAAACTGATAATATAAAAATGGAACTACTGCTTTATGGAATTACCTGCTAACCTGCATTATGAAGAACCAGGAGAAATTTGTACCCTCAGTCTCACTACTGGAGCGAGGCTTTTAGGCCCCAATGAGCTCTCTGTGATGGGACCCCAGTGTTCATGCAGAGTGCCATTGGAGCCTTAGGTCCTGATCCTACAAACACTTATGGATAGGAGTAACGTGTTTGCAGGGTAAGGGCCTTAGTTTCAGCCTACCTCCATCAGTGCCTAAGTAAACTCTGCTGGGAGGGATCCCAAGAGTTCAATTCAACCTTCTTTATAAAAAAAATTACCTATAGTCCCCTACTTTAAAACAAGTAAAACAATCATTTTTGTTCTGTTCCTGATCTTCAGTTTAGTAACATGTGATGCAACTAACCAGACAACTCAGCACTATGTTCTAGTTTAAAAAAAATTAAATTCGTCATTCTTTACATAATCACAAATGTGCCAGAACTACATTAACCTGCACACCATAAGCCTTGGGGTAGGATTCCCAACTATAAAGAGCCCTAGCTCCTGGCCATGATTCAACTACAGAAAGATCCTTACTGCACAAAGAATTTTAAGTATGAGCAGGAGTGTTTCAGCTCTCAGTGGCCATCCTTTTAGATGACAACACACAATCATCTTATAACAGCAACAGACAAATTAGGTTTTTTAAAAAAACTTCAGTAATTCCTGCTGGGATGCCCAATGGGAGAAAAAGAAAAAAAAAATTCACAGATACAATAGAGAGGATTGAAGGAGGTTGGTAGCAGGATTTGTCTAAGAGATTAGGGCAGAAGTTGACATAGAAAATTTAAGTACAAAGTAAAAATGCAGGCTGTCATAGTGATGGCTGTAGGAACAAAACCAGGCAGAAAGGACTGTTTGAATTTTCATGGAGGGGGTCCAGCACCTTTGGAATACAACTCTGCTCCACTCCAGAGTGGCTAACTCTTTGTCATGCTGACCAGTCAGCTTGTGCATCCCAGAAGCCTTTGCAGTCATGCCTATCAATCACACACAGAGCAAAGGGTGCTGAGACATAAAAACCTGCCTGCTGGCTAACAAGCAAGGTCAAATTTTGGAACCTGTGAAACCCGCCTGTATTATGGTGGCTCATTATGATGCATCTGTAAAAGTAGTTATTAAAAGGGCAGTTTATTTTTTTAGCCTGTTTTTGTGGATAGATATAAGACATTAAACAAAGAGAGTGTATTGTCATTGTTCTGAGTCATGGTGTTTCCCTTCTAGGAGGTTAGGATAGCTCACATGATAAAATATATAGAGGCTGCTTCAGTTTTCAGTTCATGCTGGAATTACAGTATGATATCTACAGAATAAGAGAATTTTCTTTTGTATTTTTCAATGATATGTTTCAAAATAGTCTCTCATGGAATGTTCTTTTCTAAGTTCTTGCATCCTAGATGGTTCTGGTTTTGGATTACTCTCTTCAACGTAAAATAGGCATCTGTGCAATTAAAATGAGGATTTAAATAGGGATTAATTTAAATGAGGATTATGAATGGGGATTCTAAATCTAACTACATAAATAAGGATTACAAATGTAACCCACTGCATTCATTATTGTGATTGGCAGAAATAATTTAGCAGCCAGCACAGAAACGCCATTGGAATTGTTATCTTATATTATGTGCTCTATAAGCTGTCTGAATTTGTCAAGGTGACACCTTAGATAGCGCTGAATTCTTTATCAATCTTCCCATCCCAGAAAAACTGCAATGCTATTCCCCGGTCATGCAACGCCATCTGCTATGCAGGTGAGACTCCTCTAGTGGGACTCTGTGTAAATCTCCCCACATGGCTGCAGTTGGCGGCTCAGGATTCTAGACTTGTTTTAGAAAAGATCTTTTCATGGCTATCTTCCTGTCCCACTTTCATATTGATATGAGGATAGTAATGGACATTAGCACTGCATATGATTAATTTTCATGGCTAAGGCATTTAAAGAGTTTCAGTTAAACTAAAGCTCTTATGACACTGGATTTCTTTTTCTCCTGTAACACAATCTCATCACTGTTTTTGCATGAGCTTTCCCTCTGTAACACTGGAGATCTGGGCTATCTTCCTGATACCTCTCAATCTCATCTACTTTCCCACATTTTCCTAATACAATTCCATACAAACCTCATTTCAGCTACCTTTCCTGTACCTCTTAATTTCTCCCTCTGTTCTTGTCTTTACATAAGAACGGCCATACTTGGTCAGAGCAAAGGTTGATCCAGCACAGTATCCTGTCTTCCGACAGTGGCCAATACCAGGTGCTTCAGAGGGAATGAACAGAACAGATAATCATCAAGTGATCTCTCTCGGTAACAATCCCGTCGTCCATTCCCAGCTTCTGGCAAGCAAAGGCTAGAGACACTTTAGAGCATGGTTTTTGTATCCCTGCCCATCCTGGCTAATAGCCTGTCCTCCATGAATTTATCTAGTTCTTTTTTTAACCTTGTTATAGTCTTCACAACGTCCTCTGGCAAGGACTTCCAAAAGTTGACTGAACTGTGTGAAGAAATACTTCCTTTTCTTTGTTTTAAACCTGCTGCCTATGAATTTCAATTGGTGACCCCTAGTTCTTGTGTTATGAGGAGTAAATAACCCTTCCTTATTTACTTTCTCCACATCAGTCATGATTTTATAGACCTCTATCATATTTCCCCTTAGTCATCTCTTTTCCAAACTGAAAAGTCCCAGGTTTACTAATCTCTCCTCGTATGGAAGCTGTTCCATACACCTGATCATTTTTGTTGCCTTTCTCTGTACCTTTTCCAATTCCAATATATCTTTTTTAAGATGGGGCGACCAGATCTGCACACAGTATTCAAGATGTGGGCATATCATGGATTTATATAGAGGCAATATGATATTTTCTGTCTTCTTATCTATTTGTTTCCTAATAATTCCCAACATTCTGTTAGCTTTTTTGACTGCCACTGCACATTGAGTGGATGGTTTCAGAGCAGTATCCACAATGACTCCAAGATCTCTTGAGTATTAACAGCTAATTTAGACCCCATCATTTTATATATACAGTTGGGATTATGTTTTCCAATGTGCATTACTTTGCATATATCAATATTGAATTTCATTGTCCATTTTGTTGCCCAGTCACCCAGTTTTGTGAGAGCTCTTTGTAACTTTTTGCAGTCTGCTTTGGACTTAACTATCTTAAGTAGTTTTGTATGATCTGCAAATTTTGCCATATCACTGTTTTACCCCTTTTTTCAGATCATTTATGAATATGTTGAACAGCACTGGTCTCAGTACAGACCCTGGGAGACACCACTATTTACCTTTCTCCATTCTTTGTAAGGGAAAACCACTGTTTTAATGCCCAGCCTACTGTGTCTGTGCAGCAGTCACTGTTCTGCAATTTTTGCTACATGGTCATATTATTTAACCCAGTAAAAACATTTTAGGGTCAAACTGCAAAGGCTAGATTCGCATGGGATTTAGGTGTCTAGCTGCCAATTTAGGTGCTTAAATCCCAGGGGCGTGCACAAGAACTTAAATTTGACCACTTTTAAAGGGGCATGTTAAATACACATATAAAAGGTGACCCCTCCCCCCGCCCCAGCCAGATTTCTTAGTACACCTCTGAAGGGCACGCCCAGCAGCGAGGAGGCAGTGGCTTCCCCAGCAGCCACATTCTACATGTCCCTACAGCCCACGGAGGGAGGAAGTAGCAAGACAGTTGATTCCTCCTCCCTCCACCCCTCAGCTTCAGTTTGCAGCTACTCCTTCCCTGTTGCTGGAGTCCCAGCCTTGCTGCTTGTTTTGCAGACCACCAGCTGAGGTGAGTCATGGGGCGGAGGCAGAGGCAATGCATCAGACTCCAGCAGCAGGGGAGAAGCAGCTGGCTGCAGCTGTAGAGTAGGGGGAGGAGGAGCTCAGCTGGTAGCCACCCACCCTGCTACTTCCCCCCACGCCAGGATGCAGGAACATACAGAGATTTGGGGGGGGGGCATGCCTTTACTTGCCCCTCCCTTGTGCATGCCCCTAAATCCAAAATTTAGATCCTCAGCCTGCCTAACCCTGTAGATGCCTACATTTCCCAAGTGCTTAAGTTTTTGCTGCTAAAGTCCTCATAGTGTCTAAACTTCTGCCAGTGGGCATGTCCACAGCCATCTAAATCCTGCTGCTGCCAAGCACCTAAGCCCCAGCAGGATCTGATAAGGTGATCGGCTTCCCCACCACAAGTGCAGCCCTGCTAGCAGCGCCAGTTTCTTCTTGGTGGGCCTTAGCTCCCCCACTTCACCATGGGGCCCTGCCCCCTGATCCTCCTCTTCCCCCAAGGCCACGCCCCCTGGCCAGGCCAGGTGCCCAGGCTATTATGGGTGCCCCAGAACCTCTACCCTGACCAGGGCCCTGCACCTGGGGGACAGGACACAGGCTGTGGGCTGCTCTCGGGCACCCGAGTGCCCGCCCAGGGCAGGTGGAGGGTCTGGGCTCCCCTCAGTGACCTGGACTCCATGGGAAGCTCCTATCACAGCCTGGCTCTGGCTTCTGGCCTGACCAGGGGGTGGGGCCTCGGAGGGGAGAGGCCACAGTTCTGGCTCTAGTGCCTGCTTCTACACAGGTTGCATGGCCCCCAAATTGGCTGGGGCCCCTGGGCCCATGCATTGTGCAGCTCCAGAGGATGCAAATTCCAAAAGTGGCAGAGGTGAATCAGGTTGCTGATTGCCATTCTAATTTCTACAACCACTAAACAGGCTTATTTGGTGTCAGATTCTTCTAAAATGCTAATATAGGACAACTCCAAACACCTTTATCAGTTGATTAAATTCTACCCTCTTCTTACCTGGTGCACAAGGGTGGCATTAGTTCATAGGGACTCCCCTTCCTTATCCTGCCTCTGCAGAATGGCAGAATATCTTCTTAGTGCTGAACTAAAGTAGTGTGAGAAGAGCCATCCAGCCGGCTAACAAGGCATATTCAGACCATGTTTTTGAGGGGTGTGGTCTTCAGGTTAGGAGGAGACCTATTTAACTCAAGAATACTAATGCAAAGTGCCATCCCCCTTACCTGTCATGAGGAACCATACCCTGTATGTTAGAAGTCTTTTTGCTGCAAACATTGTATCTTTGCATCATCCAAGGCAGGATTTAATCCCAGTTTATATATGGTTGTTGCTATAATTACATCTTCATTAATAATAAATAACTATGACTGTCACAAGAAGGAAATGAGAACTGGGAAAAGTTAGGAGTAAAGATAATATTTTTAGTGGCTTTCTTTTCTCAGGCTTCCTCTCAATCTCCCATATTATCCCTTTGTTCCATCTTGCACTGTATATTTGTATCTTATGTATCACTGACTGCTGAAGTATTATCCAGGAGTTGATCAGATGTCAGTTTTATCTAAGCATGATCTGTTGTTCTGTATGTTGTTTATACCTGAAATGTGGAAATGATCTTTGACATAAAAAGGCCAGTGCTAAAAACAAAAAATGATGACAACCTTTCTTCAATCATGTGTCCATATTCTACCTCTTTAATATGGTAATGGATGCATACACTCACCTCTTAAACATCCTAATAGAAATTTTGTTCTTGGTGCCTTTCAAATCTTTTCAGATATTAGACATTTGCAAGTCACCCTTCAGATTGCTTCTTTTTCAGCTTCCTGTCACTTAGGATGCACAACCCATGCTTCACAATCTGAGGACACATACTGTACCTCCAGGTCACTGGGGAAATAAAGGCATATGTGTTCTACCTCCCCATTGTCTTTTCCTGTGAAGAGAGGAAGCCATACTGAGCGAGTACTGTTTTTTTGGATTGTGATGAAAGTTAACTCTTTTCCTCATTCATCTTTCAGGGGCTGGAGTGAAGATGGGAAATTAGTTACTGTTTTTATAATAATATCATGCACCTTAACAGCTCCATCTTCTGCTATCTTGGTGACAATGAGGCCCTTTCGCTGTAGGACTTTCTTGCAGTCATATACATAGTTTAAAAACAGACTTTGTCAGATTGTCCAGTCTAACTTGTAAAGCTATAAACTATGGTGGTAGAGAAATAATGTAAAATGTTTGCTAGACTTCAGGGTTGTAGAAAAGAAGACAGAAAGCCCCTGCCACATGTCCTCATTGGAGACACAGAAACAGCAGATGAAGGTTCAGTGTTTTCCACTTTATTCCCTGTCCTACAACCATACAACTGCAACTACAGTATTATATACAGCAGGGATCCTTAAATTGGGGTTTGATCTGCTAGGAGAGATTGCAAACGGGTCTCGGTGGGGGTGGAGTACACAACTACCCTGTCTTCCTCATATTGTTGAATGGGAGGAGGACCTGGGGAACTCACAGAACGAAAAAGAGAGCTGCAGCATGGAAAATGTTCAGAAGTATTGATATAGGGGAAACATCTCATTCATGGACTTCTGTTATTGCAAAATCTGTCTCTACAACTTGCAGAATTTGTTCATACAGTAAGTAGAACTTCTATCCCTGTGGGTGGAATTCATCCCCTCTGCACCTAAAATCCAAGTAATCTGGCTGTGTGCAGATTACTCCGTGGGGCTGAGGAAAGGATGGAACTCATCCCCACCCCTGGGACAACCACAGGACTTTACACTGCCCCGCCACATTCACTGCATAGATTTTGGGTCACTGGATATGTGTAGCTGCACTTAGACTCATAGACTTTAAGGCCAGAAGGGACCATCATGATCATTTAATCTGATCTGCACATTCCAGGCCACAGAACCTGCCCCACTCCCTTGTTCTCATCCCCAAAGCCCACCTTCTCCAGTGGTCTATTCAGAATAAGTGCAGAGAACTTTCTCTACCCTCCCCTTCAGTCAGCCCCCTTCTCCACACACATAAACATTGTTGCTTCATCTGAGGAAACCCCACTGCAGAAAGCCTTGACTGCCTGTTAGCACCAGTATGAATTTTGCCTGGAGGCAGGTGCTGTCATGATGTCATCATGCTAGGAACATAGCATTCCTCAGTACTTAGCTCTGGATCCTGAATTTTGTTATTTCTGTTTGCGCTATAACTTCTACAATTCCACAGCTTCATATCCTGGCCCTCATGTGCACTGAAGTAATTTCTAAACAATATGTGTTCTGCTGGCAGAGTGAAATGTAATTTTTTGCCATAAACTATTGTTTCTGCCCATATGGGACTTATCATTGGCTTCTACTGCAAGCTCGTTGTAACGATTGTACTGAGGACTGACATTCAGTCTCTTGAAATGTTCCTAAACACAGTTGCATGAGCCGAATTTATTTGGAACTGCACCAGTTTAATGTAATTCTTCCCTCGGATGTGTCCATACAGCTCCCACTGAAGTCACGGGGAGCTGTGTGTGGGTGTTAGCCCTAATAGATTATAAATAAAAGAAGCCATATTTATGTGAAATCAAACTGAAATAGCAATATGCTAATCTACATCTGTAACTATTCTGTGTAAAGACTTAAAAAATATTGTATAGGTGTTATTGTAGCTGTGTTAGTTGCAGGATATTAGAGACAAGCTGGGTGAGGTAATATCTTTTATTGAACCAACTTCTGTTGGTGAGAAAGACAACCTTCAAGCTACACCAAGGTCTTGACCTGAAGAAGAGCTCTTTGTAAGCTTGAAGATTTTTCTCTTTCACCAACATAAGTTGGTCCAATAAAAGATATTTTCTCACCCACCTTGTCTCTCTAAAAAACAATAAACAGACTGGTGTCCTAAATTTTTTATAGCAGATCTCTCTATGTCTCATCCTTGGAATATCCTACGCAAAAAATCTGCTTCCCTCTGTCAATTTTCTGTGTCATATTTGTGCTCTCTCCTCCACTTTCCTGCTCTTTTTGGTACAAGTAGAGAGACTTTTTTTTTTTTTTTTTTTTTAAATATGCACATAGGCCATGAAGCATTGGTGAGATACTCTATCAAAATCGTACCAAATTCCTATGTGCCACTGAGATTCTAGTTCAGAGGGTCAGAGTTTTGAAACCCTACTTCATTTCACAAATGTATGGCCATCTGCTGCCATCTGTTCACTTTGCAGCAACGAGTCAATAGTGCACCATTAGTTTTGTACACCCAAATGCAGATGCTTGGTTTCTTCCTGGAAAGCTGATGAACTTCTGCTTGCACTTTTTACCACAGTTCAAATGTTCAGGTATGCTTTTCATCATTTCCTGGCATTATTTTTTGGCCTCTTACTAGGAAATTAGACTGCAAGGCAGAAATATTTGGCTCTGTACTCATATAAATTCCAGCAACTGTAAACAAAGAATTCCAAAATGACAAATCACTCTGAACAAAAATACAGTTAGAATGGTTATAGCTTCTAGGACCATGGTTTAATTCTACCTACTTCAAATTACACATCCCTGCTTTATCAATATTCCTTCCCCACCTCCCAAGCAATAAGGTAACTCTTATCCTCTTCATGGCTGTATTGTCTGTGCTTTTTCTCATTCTCACAACAATTGTGAAAATGGATCCAGATTGTACCACGTACAAAATGAGACCTTGGAACACTAATGTATGCCAGTCTTTGAAAGGCTTCTTATTCCATCCTTTCCATCAAAAGTCTTTGAGATTCTAAACAGAGGAACTGGAAATGACTACCAATCCAAGTGTAGAGACTTGTAAAGGTCAGAGTAGTACAGTACACTACTAATACAGCATATTAGAAATGCTGATGTCTCATTATTGTGACAAAGATTATAACAGGAGGAGGAAATGGCACCATGTTCATTTATTCCTCTCTCAATTTATGATGAGACTGGTACTGTAAGTCGTATAAATGCATTCCGTTTTCATTACAAATCTTAATAGTTCCGCCCTTTATAGGGGTCATGCTATACTTTTCAAGTTATGCACATGACCAACACAAGGTGAATACAAAGTACTTTATATACCTCCAAGCATTTCCATATGATTATGCCATAAAAGCCATTTTAAATTATAAAATAAAAATATTCACTTTAATACTGGTGACTTACTATTGTAGCAGGGGTATGTGTGTAGAAATGCAGCCTCCATGAAAACTCAATGAAATGAGGACATATATTATGTAAAGGAGGACATTCTTTTGTGCCAGTGCCAGAATAAGAAGCATTTGTTCATCTCAAACAAGTCTTGTTAAATATTGAATCCATTCCAGTCCGCACCAAAAAGGGGACCCCTCCCACCGACTGCATACCCATGCAAATATATACTACCAGATAACACCTGTCATTTAAAAGTTAAGTAGAAAAATATTAGTTATTGCAACAACTGGACTAAAAATCAGAAACTCTTTGAAGTTGGAACTTTTATAGGCCAGTGAATATCCTTTTTGTGGTCAACAATTCCAGGATACTGAACAAATCAAGAGAATCTCTCTCTTTTTAAATAACATTTTATTATTATTTAAAATATATTGTTTTCATCAGAAGCAGTATTATATGCAACCTGCAAGCACATTTACAAAGCTGTATTAGTGATAGAAGGTTGTATATATCATCAAGATTGTGAATAAGGGAGTGTGTTCTGCATAGACTATGGGAGAGTGTGAGAGTAATAGAGTGCTAATTTTGAATCCTCCTTCAGGAAAATGTGCAAATGGCATTAATATACTTAATACACACACTGTGTAGGTAAGCTAGTCTAACATGGCATGAGGGTCTAGGAAAGTTGCTGAGTAAAATAAACAGCATGAGCTGGAACCTGGAATTTCAGGACTAGTAAAGGTTCAGACATACTGAGAAATTTGTGCTGAAAGATCTCTTACTGTTATTGTTTTAGAGGCAAGGTAAACTTATTTATGCCCTAAACATCTTTTGATTCACATTTCATATAGAAATACTACATACACAGAAAAACTCCACTACTCATACGCTGAATTAAAATCCAAACTCGGATAATAAAACACTACAACAAAGAAAATATATAGTTACAACATAACCCCTTAACTTTTAACAACCCTCATCTGATCCAATGTGACCAGCCCATGACAACAGGTGAATTGCTGTGGCTATGTTCTCTACCACAGCTAGACAAAAAACTAAATACTTTTGCAGAAAAAAATGCAAAAGAAATTAAATTTTTGTTTGGTATAAAAAATGTAAATAAAATATTTGATTTGTTTGAATTTTCTTTTATTTGATGGGGAAGAAACACACCTTCTTTTTACTTTTTCCTCCTTTCTTCACTTTTTCCCAATCGAAAAAAGTAAAACAAGAAACTTTTTTCTCCAGCTGATATTAAACAAAATTTTACATTTTGACATTTTAAATCAGAAAATAAAAAAATTCAACAAAATGAATATTTTTCATAAAAAATGTTACCTTACTTGAAAAGGCAAAAAATTTGCCCAGTGCTAATTTCTACAAATGGTATAATTCAACTGTCAAAGCAAGCCCACACAACTACTTTACAGCATGGGACTTCCTAGCATAAGCATGGATAAAAATTACCTGAAATTCATTTAGATCTCTTTTTTCCCTCTGTGTGTGTGTGTGTGTGTGTGTGTGTGTGCGTGCGTGCGCGCGCGCGCAAGACACAATTAAGGAACAAAGAGGAAGTGCTGTGCCAAAATGACTTCAATATTTACTGGACGTCTTACTGAAAACTGTAATTACAGATGCATTTGTACCCAGGCTGTAACTCTGTTGTCACAATATTGGTGCGGACATTGCAGGATTCTTTTGGTGGTATGTAGTGTCCATAAACACAGCTCCCCAGCATGGGAATAAATAGCAGTGTAGATGGTGAGGCACAGATTAAGCCATAGAGTAAAGACACGCCAGAAAGGTGTGGGTATGTATCCAGAGAACATACCTTACACCTTCTCTACAGGCCCAAGCTGTGCCTCTTGTCTACACTGCTATTTTTAGCAGTGTAGTTCCACTGCTGGATCCTTTCCACTCTGCAGGAAAAGACTCTGACAGCAGTGAAAGTCTCAAGCCCTTCTCCTCTGCAGTAAAAGGCTCTGGCTGTCTCCCCTCTGTCAGAGCCTTTCACTGACATGACTAGCTACACACTGCAGTGTGGACAGCTTTTCACTGCTTGCTGCTGAAAGTGATGTGTAGTGTAGATGCAGCCTGTATGTGTAACATATGTGTTCCAAGCAAAGCATATGAAAGGAAAATGTCCTTCCATATTTACACTCTCTCCCTGGTTTATATGCAGTACTGTACATCTAATGGAAGTGGCTCAAGTAGTCACTTGAAACTGTTCAATGTTTAAACAGCTGCACAGTCAGTTTAACTCAGTATAAAAGTGTCTATCATCAGATGGTTCATTTCGGTTAAACTGATAGCTGATGCCATGCAGCCTGAATTGCCCTCGCTCCCCCCCTAAAAAAATGCTAGCCCCTCATCAAGACATGATGCAGAGAATAACTGTAATGACTCTCACACCCTTCTGTTTTGCTACACTGTAGCAGGGACCTCAAGTCTTTAGAATATAGATGATTACCCTCTCCATTTTACCTAGGTGTAAGACAAAACATTGACTTAGTATGGTATTATGAAAATGTACTGTGAGACTTACCCTCATTCTGATTTGTCTATTCATACTTGCTAGTACTTTCTCCTCCCCTCACGTGGCTTTTCAAATGTCTAGGAGTGCACACACCCAACCCATTCAGATATTGTTGTAAATGCTGCCATTTAAACTGAAAGTCCTCAAGAAAAAGACAATCTCATCTTGGTATTGAACTGAACCTGCTATCTCCATGATGCAACCAGCATGGAAGCTGTGCTTTGGAATATTTTGTCTCCTTTTAAAATTCCTTTTGGATCTTCTGGAGCCAGACTTCTGAATGCGCCTCTCTTGCAAAGATGCTCTGATAATGACTTGTATCTGGACAAGCACAAGGCCCCTTTGCTTGGTCCTTATCCTTTGTGGTTAGTCTACTTCCTTTCAAACAATCTCTCTCTCTTTAGTCCTTGATAGGCTTGCTTCCTCAAACTTTTGTGGTTCTGAGCACAATTGGTGGGCTTTCATACTTCTCTGATCACACTAATGTCTCTGTTTGTAGTTCTTCTGCCTCTCTCTTACGCTGTCTGTCCCACAGGGTTCAGTCCTGGATCTCTTCCTGACCAGCTTGGCAAACTTGGCATGGTGAAAACAGAACTCCCCCAGCCTTCTCTAACACTTTCAACAATTCCATGTCCCAGTGCTGCTGGTCCCTCAAACTTGTGACATGACTGAAATACTCAGTTTTTCTCCTAATCCCATGCAGGCTTTTCCTAAAACCAGTTGGTTCTTTCTCCCTAGCTCTACTGTGAGAATCTTGCCTTGACTACTGTAAACTACTCTTCTTTTGCCTCCCTCCATAACACACTACATCCCTCAAGTCTATATAATACACTATCACTAAAATCACCATCGCC
The DNA here is from genome assembly GCF_026122565.2 of Emydura macquarii macquarii. Classification (NCBI taxonomy): domain Eukaryota; kingdom Metazoa; phylum Chordata; order Testudines; family Chelidae; genus Emydura; species Emydura macquarii. The sequence goes on from NW_027131390.1 coordinate 77,944,898, forward strand.
TGGTGCTCACCTCACTCCTCTATGTGAATCCCTGCTTTAGTTTCCTGTTTCTTTCAATCTCTTATCTGAGCTCCTCTTCATTTTCAAGGACTTTCACAGCTCTGTCCCCTACTCATATCTGTTCTCTGCTGCCCATCCCCAGTCTACTTCTAGTTCATTCCCTAATCTCTATTAATTCTGCTTGTCTTGCTGTTTCCCCAGTCTGGCCCAATAAGCAATTTTAAGCTTTTTCTCATGCCACCCCTATGCCAGCAACAACATCTCCATCTTTGTGCACTAGGCAGTCTTTCTCTTGGTCTTCAAATCCATCCTCATACTCACTTAGTATGGTTTATCTGCCAGTGAATTCCACCCTGATCTTCATTCCAGAAAGTGTCCTCAAATTCTCATACTGAATGCTTAAAAAAATAGAAAACAAAATATGTGACACTTTATTTGTACACTGCAATAAATGCGCAGGGTGCTTGGCAAACAAATAAGACAGTTTCACTGCCCTACACAGTTTATGGTTTATGTAACGATAAGTATATCCCATGATTTGTCCGTTACACAGAGATAAATTAGGCAGATCAAAGACAGACTGTGCTGTGCAGTGTGTTCACTTGTGCAAAAAAAAAAAAAAAAAAAAAAAAGGCTCATTCACTGTATGTGAAACAGCATGAGAATCTGTCTTCAAAAAACATATTGCACTATCAATAAAGTCCTTTGCTTAATTTTTAATTTGGATGCTCAGGTAAAAGATGGAATCTTCAGCCACTAAGAAACCCTCATAGGAGGTGTCTGATTTAACTCAATCCCAAACCATAGCTCAAATGCCTCAATCCTTTGCTGGCATTTTATTTACTGGGAAATTTCTAGTTTTGTTCCATTTTGTAATGAAATTTTTTTTCAAAATTGCAGCATTTCCCAAAAAAAGGAAAACCCAGGTCTCGCCTAGCTCTAACAATGACACCCTGTGATGTCATGTAAATAATCATTTAACTTCATTTAGTTTTTTACATTCTTCTGTTCAATGCTTGTTACAGGTTAAGTACATTTAAATTAGACAACCTCCAAAAAAGAATAAACATAGAAAAAACATTCTGCTACTCCTAAATAGCCTTTACATCTCTCATACTACAATATATGTGAAAAAAGGATTTAATACAGATTTGCCCTCATTTCCACTGGAGTAGTAAATTAATATACTTTTAAATCTTACCTTAGTCTGATTTTACAGTAATCTTATCAGTAAAACAGGGAGGGAGGCGAGGAGAAAGGAAGATCAACAGAAAAGAACTGATAATGAAAAAATCTAAGGAACAAAAAACAAAGCAGTTCTTTTCCAGTGTTTTAAGATGTTACTGAGTGAACAAATTAAAAACACTTGTAGGTACAAAACCAGAAAAATCTCCAAAGCATATGATCCAATTTGCTATCTTTAATGGGATTAAATTAATCAAAGGAATATTTAGAATATCAGGAAATATTTCAGTAACAGTGAGATCTATTAGATTCTCAAGGGATAAGGTGGGAGCCCCAATACGTGATTCATTTAAAACTGGTCTGGACAAAGCTTTGGAAAATGTACTGCAGGGAATAAGTCTGCACTGGCAAGGTGATGGATGACACAATAGATCTTTTCTATCACAGATTTCTGTGCATCTGTGACTTCTGATCAATAATAATATTGTCAGAAGAGGCAACAAGGAATTGAAAATTCCTTCTTTATGGGTTTCTCATTAGGCAAATGAACAGAATTTTCCTATGCAATTTAATAATCAAACGAATGTCTTCAAAATAATAAAGCCTCATCAACAGACTCTAGTTTTCTTTTAAATAAGTGACTCAAAGTTGTATAGTAATAAAAGTCATATCCTAGAGGTACTTAGCAACTACACCCAACTCTGAAATCCATGGGAATTGTGGGTGCTCAGGAACTTTTGCAATTGGCCCACTCACAGTTACAAAAACGAAGCTCTGGCAACATGTTATGCCAGAAACAGCACAAAAAAGCAGCAAGCTCTGACAGTGATATCTATCCCTGTTTAATACACCATCTACATATTTATAATAGCAATTTAAGAAGTATTGTACACATAAATATTACATATTGGATAGTGACAAGAGGACAGTATAACAGACAATAAACACGTTAAAATGTGGTTATATTTCAGAAGAGTGGCTTTACGACAACATCCTGGTGTAATCTTTCATGTTTATTCTCTATCAATGATTTCCATTTTAAAACTTAGAAAAATCGTGTTTTCATTTATTAACTAACTGTTGACTACTAACAAAATGAAAATAAAAGTGTGCTGTTTTCAACAGCTACCAGAAAGTATGGCAAGAGCAAAAAAAGGAATATAAAGTCCTTAGCAATCCTCTCAATCATCCCAATCCTTAGCAATCCTCTCAATCATCCCAAAATGCTAATGGTATTGCTGACTTCCCTGAACCTGATTACATGGGATTAACTGAAATACCAATACTTCTAATTTTATTACAAACCCTTCACTTCTTTTCAGCTATCAGGCTGAAATGTTTATTATTTCAATTTCCTGCAGGTTAGGAGAGTCTCCTCCATTTTTGGGACTTGATCATGGGATACTAAACCCATCACCTCTAGGTCAGTAGTTCAAATTTGGCCCGCATCAATTTTAACTGAAAGTTGTTTGTTGGGTTTGTTTGTCTTTTATTTTTCAAATTTGTTTTACAGCCTTTGCTCTAGTATCTGTCTTATAATCATAAATTGAGACATTATAGATTCCATCAAGAGAGACTAATCACTGTGCTGCTCTACCCATCTGTATGGTGACCTATGTGAAATGGACTCTGGCTATATCCATAGTGCAGGCTAATTCCCTGTGGACAACATCCACATCAGAAAAACATCACCACCATTAGCATCCCTGATACAAGTCTCGCAGCCAAAGAATGACTGGGTGTGGAATCTGAATTACCTTCTTCCTCCAGGTTAGGATTGAGGCACATTAAGGGGGAAGCTTGATGTGCTGATGATGAAGGATTCTGGACTCTAGGGCTATCAGTTCAGCACTCGCCACAAGTACTCACTGCACATCAGAAATAAAACAAAGAAATGGAGACGTCTATCAGTTGCCACCTGTTGGCTTTCTGAATAATTTGTATCTTTTGTTTGTTTCTCTTGCACTCAGTCTTTATCAGACAAAAATGAAATAAGGATGCCATAATTATTCAAAGGGAATTTAACAAGTATTAATGCTTTGTGTTTACAATGCTAACACCTGTTAAGAAAATGGAAAGCTGGGGAGAAAAAGCCCAATATCTATACTACGGCATGTTATCTGCAGAGCAGAAGGATCCTGGTTTTCTTCCGTAAGGCTTCCTAGACACATGCTGCTACTAGCAATGGGGAATTATTTTTTTTTAAAGGAGCTGCACAACTGCTGTAATTCCTAAAATTGACATGGTGTATACTTCAGTAAATAGGCTTATTACTATTAATATGCTGCTATGGCTATTTTTAAATATAATCTATTGGAGCATTCAGTCAGGTATCAATATTTTAGTACTTTTTACTGGCTTGTTTTGTTACATTTACCTTAAAAGAAAATATAAATCATAAAACATTGGCGTCTGTAAGTAAATACTTAGAGGAGGCCCTTGTATCCCAGATATGTCAATCTTCCCCCCACAACTCCAAATGCCCTTAAATTACATTTTTTGCATCATAACTGAATATGCTGTTTATAACCCAACTCCTAGCTAGAGTCTTCCATCTTCCTTAAAGTTCTTTCATTCTGGATGCTGAAAGGTCTGTCTCAAATCCTAAAAAGCTGTCCTCCACCCCTCAAAATTAAACAAATTATGTGATTCTTGGTCTAATGAAAACTGTACTAGAATGTGAAAGAGAAATCAGGCCACCTCATCTTTGAGGCAGAAAAAGAAAAAGAAGCTGACTGTACTCTGCACCAAAAACAAGCATGCAAACAAAAACCCACCCAAAAAGGTGTGATAGGCAGCTAGAGAAACTGTTACTCAGCCCAATACAATTGGGACTTGAAATTCCCCTCAACTGAAAATTTCCTGACAATAAGTTGCAGCTATTGGAGTTGAGTCCTTGAATTGGATATTAGCCTGAATGAAAAATATTTTCCTTAGATTATAACTGCTTCGTATATTTATAAAATTCAGCAGATGCAGCCTGCATCTTCTGAAAACAAATCGCAAATAGCTGTTGATGCTTTTAAAATTATCATAAAAAATACTTTACAATTCAAGGTCAAGTCATCCAGCTTTTACTTCAATCTGAGTCAAAAGTAACTTCTGAATCCACTTGCCATTCTATTTACATAAATCCTTTAAAGTTTTATCTCTTGTGAATTATGTCTGTGACCTCAGGCCTGCAGAAAATAGTCATTTTATCATTACATTTTTCCTTAAGCCATGGTGGTTTTCTTTGAAGTGCCGTGGTTCAGCTAAGCGTCTCCCAATGATTCAGAATGGCTTCTGCTGGCATTTCAATAGTAGCGCTAAAGTGAATCACTTCTTACAAATTAGTTACACCACATAACTTTGGAGTCATGCTGTTGGCTTCAATGGAGTTACCAGTGTAATTGAGACCAGAATCTGGCCTAAGTGGAAGAAGCACAAAATGCTCGGGAAGGGAGATGTGAGGCAATAAGAGTTAGGAAAGAGAGAAGGATAACAAGAGGAAAAGAGGATTCAGTGGACAGGGAGTGAGGCTGCAGTTTTCCAGAGAAACCTGATTAAGAAAAACATTAAAAATACATTCAGATTAAAATATCACAAATATAAATATCACTAGGAAACATATAGTTTGAAACTGCCCAATAGGCAATACGTGAGAGAGCAATATTTGTACTGGTTTGGTAACACAGGAGCAATGTAACTTTCCCCTATCTCCAGCAATATTTTCAGAAGTGCTGGTAAGCCCTTTCAGTGCATCAATAACGTTCCTCTGTCAGAAGAATAATTGGGGACTTACACCTTGTAATGTAGAGAGCCTACTACTTTTCCTCCCTTCCATCCTCTTAAAGGCTTGCCAACCTCTCTCCTTTCCCAGATGGTTTTTGGCTGAGCTTCTCAAGGTCTCACATTCAGCTTGACAGCATTTCTTTGTCTGCAGGTCTGACTGTCCATTATAACTTTTGAATGCCATATTTGGTCAATTCCAAAATTTCATGGAATGTTCTAGGCATCAATGGCCAGATCTCTAATTGATTTGGTGGAAAATCAGAAAACCAAATGGAGTGGAAATGGTAGAAATATGTAGCCTCTGAAATCTATTTATCAGAGTCACAGAAACACTGCAATTGTCTGCAGATGAAATAATGGTTTGATGGCACCCATTAACGCCTTCCAGCATAATACCCCTCATTCAGCTCTGTCATTCCTCCCAACAGAGTTAGCATGTTGACATCCTGAATGACTTGTCATACAGGCAGAAAGATGAGAAATATTGGGGGGAAGTGTGCATGAAGGGGGGTATGGGAGGAGCCAAGGGGGAAAGCGTGCATGCACACAACCCCCCGGCATGAGGGAAAATAGAGGATCCTTGTATATACGGGGGAAAGGGGTAATGAGGGCACACAGAGTTCCTGATATGGGAGGAAGGATTAAGGAAAAGGGGGCACACAAAGAGCCCCTGGCATGCAGGGAAGAATGGGAGTCCCTGGTATGGGGAGTTATGGAAGCATAGGAGACATACAGAATTCATGGGGAAGAGATATTGGGAGTCCTTGGTGTCATCAGTGTTCGGGCGTACTGGTGTTTGTCAGTGGAGGCTGCGTGCGTGGGTCCCCATGTAGGTGCTGTCCAAGCTCTGCGCAGGTAACCGAGATGGCACTCACGATTGAATGAATCGACACGACCACGGATTAGCTGAGCAACGAAGGCACCTGGGCCAGGTTTATTGCGTGCGGCACAATGAGAAGCGACCTACAGAGTATCTATGGGTCCGCTTCTTATATGCGGTGTTACAATGGACACAGCCCAACAGTGGGACTTTCCGTTATCTCCTAGGCCAGACAAAGTCGTTCCCTCTGACACCCTCTTTTATATGCTGTTACAGACAATTTCGTTCTGCCCCCTATGACGTAGGTAGTTGCCACCCTCTTGACGTAGTCTAATACCACCCTTTACCATAAATTGGACATTTTGGGCAAAACAACTCCATTTATCACCTTATTAGACATTTCCAGTCATCTAATTGTCATTTCAGGGAGTCAGTTATCTCTTTGGTGTCAGAATGTCTTGGTGCCTTCTGTACCTGCTGTGTATTTTTAGTAATATTTTGATATTAGTGATATTTTGGAAATGTGTATGCTTGTAGTATCAGTCTTTTCTCCGTGCAAGTTCCAGTCAGGTCGTAAGTTCACAGGCTGGTTTCTGTTAACTTGGTTTTTCCCACCTACACTCCTGTTAACTTGGCTTTTTTCACTTAGGCCTTAAGCCTTAGCCTTTTCTGCTAGGTTGCAGGCCTTAAGCTCTCACTTCGTACTACACCTGGTATGACGGAAGGGGGTGAGGGATTCACCTAACCTGTGGCATGAGGAAAAGGAAGCAATGGGAGGGTGGGGGCAGGGGGTGGGGAAGGGCAGTGATGGGGTGGATTTGCCACACTAGCCCGGCAGAAGCTGAATTAGGCCAAGTGAGCCCAATCAACTAATTAGGCTGCAAGCAGGAGAGATTTAGGCTGGAGGCACCTAATTAAGGACAGGCTCACCTGTGCAGCAACAGACAGGACCTGTATACAGTTGGAGGGGCGAGAGTGTGTATTACTGCTGTGGGTAGTATGGTTGTAGGCAGGCCCTGAGTGGAGGGAGCTGGTGAGCCCAGATATGGAGGAAAACGTCCAGGGAAATAGCAGTTAGAGGTAGGACTGCACAGAGACTGTGGCTGCTTGTTATAGGATACCTGGGCTGGAACCTACTATAGAGGACAGGCCTCAGTTCCCACACCACCCCCTGGGAAGTGGCAAGGGTCATGGAAATACCAGCCAGATAGCAAGTCTGGAAACCAAAAAGTTTGTGAATTCCCTGGAAGGGAAGGATTTTAGTGACCTGGCTAGAGGGCCAAGCCACAGAGATGAAGTTGCAGACCTGGGAGTGATCAAGGCAGCAGAGGGAGAGAAGATGGGAGAAGACCACACTGGAGGAAGTGTGCCAGCTGGTAGAGCTAATCCTCAGGATGCTAACAGGAGCTGCTGCTTGCAGTGAGTGGCCCCCTTGATGGGGCACAGAGATGGGCCAAAGGGATTTGGGGGAATCCTGGTATTGGGGGCACAGAATTCCTGGGAGAGGAGACGGGGGGGTGGTCTCTGGTCTGGGGGAAGAGAATAAGAGGCCACATAGAGCACCTACTATTTGGGGAAGGGAGGCAATGGGGAAAACAGAGCCCCTGGCATGAGGGGAGAATGAGTACTTTAGTATGGGAAGTGTGTAGGTGGGGTGGGGAGTAAGTTCCCCTGGCAGGGGAGTGGAGGGGAGTCCATGAAATAGAGGTGGGTGGGAGGATAGCACACAGGGAGCTTGGAGTGGAAGTGGGGTGGGGAAGAGTAATGCAGGTAGCCCCTGGTGTATGCTATGAGCTCAGCCTACACACACTGATGTATGAAACACCCTAGAGGACTCTATGAGGGGCTTGATTATATCAGAGTAATGCCAAAATATGATCCTAGAGAGAACAGCTATTGTTGGGTGTGAAAGTCAGCCCCTGGTTATCAGTGCTCTAGTCTGGTTGTAAAAAGAACCATATCTACCCAGAACAGAGACTGCTTACAAGCAGCTGGAGAAAGCCCTTCTACTTCAGATCTGTTTGAAGCTGCCTGTTTTGGTTTTGCTCTCTGATCAGTTCAGAATGGATCTTCTGGCCTCCCAACAGTATGAAGTTTGTGAGATTGCCCTGCTTTGACCTTCCAGGCCCCCTGCTCTAGTCCTGCTCAAGTGCCTTCTGCTCTAGTCCAGGTGGAGTGAATACTTCTTGGGTGTGGAACTGCCTGGGGAGAGAAGGGGCAAAAGGGGAAGTTTGCCCTTGGCCCCCAGGCCAAGTGGCATTGTAACCTGGCTTACAGGGTCACAGTACCACTCAGGTTGGCCCATTCCCCCCCCCGTTACCCCCGCCCTCTCTATCTCCATAGAGGTAGCCAGGCCAAATTTGAGTGGCATTGTGACTCCGTGCACTAGGTCACCTTACTCATCAAATTTGGCCCTCTGTCCCTTCATCCCCATTTATGGAGGGGCAGATGGGACAAACCTGAGTGGTGGTAGAGTCCTGTTTTACCACTGGAAATGTTGGGGGTGTGCATCTTGACGACAAGGTGAAGGTACATGGGAATAAGGCCGTATATTACAGAAACCATTCTGTTGCTTGAAACAGGCTCACCAAACTCGAAGGGGTGGAAAATGGATTCTTGTTTTTTCTTGTCTTTTTTTTTTTTTAAAGACAGGACAAAGTGGGAAACTTCTCCAATCAAACTTTTCTCTTTTGCATTCTCAGTGCAACAGCAACACAATTTCTTTTTCTCTAACAAGTGCATTGAAATCCATTGGCCTCCATTTTGTGTAATGCTGGCTTTCAGCACAGTGCTATTTTTTAACAGAGTTCAAGTAAATTTGTTCATTTTTATTGTAATAAGTGTCCTAGGATCAGGTCTCTGTCTTACTGCTTTCTGCTGTGTTTAGTGCCCCATTCCAAACAGAACTGACACGCTAATCTGCCAGGAATATATATATAATTTTTTTAATGTTATCCATTCAAATTTTGCTTGTCTATCTAGACTGTACGATGACTGGTGAAATGATAAATTGAAGAGAATGAAAGCTCAGCTGTTCAGAAGGAAAGGGGTTTTTAATCAAACTGTTTAAAATTCTTTGTTCTAGTAACACCTGCTTAACTTAATAGCTAGTCAACACTTCAGATAAAGGACATATTTGTTAAGGATTCATTCAATTCTGCTAACGTTTCAACTGAGATAGTTTGTCAACTATTTGGTGACTCCTTATTTCAGGTTAAACTTTCATAACCCCCTAATATTTACTATAAAAGTAAGAATAAAAAAATGAAAACAATAGACTGCCTATATACTATGTTGATGGGGAATACTTGACCTTGAAAGATAAGTGTGTGGAGAGTGAGATTTTTCTTTGTTTTACACTGTAATAAAATTTTCAATGCCTTGCAGTCTTCCTGACTGCCTTTTGAGGAAAAACTGCTTTAAGCTCTTCAGGAGGTCCTGCAGCAAAAACAGAAAAGAGCGGACTCGGTATTTCTGATATTGCTAAGGCAAAAAGTAAGCAGGAATATACACTTATTTTTTCAATAAAACCTTTCAGGCTTTCATTATTCATCATTAGGAAACAAAATATGAATAATCCCAATTTTTTAATAAATTCTTTGTGGTGCACCTTTAATGCTGTTCTGCTTAACCAAACCATGTTAAGCAAAACCAACTTTAATTATTTTCAAAAGCAGCTGTAGTTAGTAGGCTTTGAATGATCATTAGTGCCAGCCATGATGGTTAGAGACTCAGTTTATTTGAAATTCCTAATGATTTATCTTTGTTTTGCTACCTTTCTATTACAGCTAATTCAGACAAGAACTTGGAATTAAGAGTGTTAATAACTATAAAATTGAATTTTCAATTGACTTTAATGCTACAGCTGATAAAGGACCAGATGTAGACCCCACAAATGCATAAAGAGGTGTGCAATTTTACTTAAATAAGGTTACACGCATGCTTTTTGTGGGATCTGTACCTAAATTATATACCTGAGGAGTTCCTTACTTAAATGTATGGCTAACAAAAAAGAAGTCTACAATATTGGTGTGCAAGAGAGAGAGGCCTGAGATTATGCAGTTAAGAGCAGTGCAATTTACTTGTAACTCAATCATTTTATTACCAATAGTAGAATAGCAAAAGTGTGAAAATTGTCATTTGTAAATAGTGCAATATTTGTTCACTGCAGCTAAAAATGTGTAATTTAATATTGTCAGCATTGCAGTTTTGTTCATTCCAGACACTCGGCTAAATGGATAGACATTTTCATGGTGGTCTGAAGAAGCAAATTTATATTAAACAATTTGGGCCACTGCTTATGATCCTGTTATGTTAATGTCATCATTAACAGATATAGCATCAATAATTACATTAGACAAGCTGCTCACACTCTTGTCAGTATTAGCTCTAAGTCAACAAAAGCAAAACTGACCTTCCTGAGACAAGAAAAGGGATTAAAAAAAGGAAACATTTTTCATATTTGATTTGCTATCAAATTCTTGGTTGTGCCAGCAACTTTATGGATTAAACAATTTTATTATACTGAATGTTCTGAAAAATCTTTTCATCTGATCATGGCAGCTACAGGAGAAAATTTCCACAAATTACAGTGGTTTAGGCAAATATTTACTTAGTTTGTTCTGATATCCTCCAAAAGACCGACAAGCAGATTTGCTTTATCAGTACTATGATAACTATACCATTTTAACCTTAGTATCTTATTTTCCATAAACCTTTCGGACAGGTATTTGTCTTTTGAAATTCAGCTGTTACGTAAGAGTGCCCTCTTGTGGCCATTCCTTTGTCATAGTCTGGTTTGTGTGAGGTTCAACCTTGAAACTATCAGAGACCGTTTTGCTCAGGTTTAAACTAGGACTGCCACTTTTGATTGGACACATTCCTGGAGCTTTCATCATATGCCTTAATCTTGAATTAAAGATTAATCTTTATTTCCTGGAGACTCCAGGACAATCCTGGAGGGTTGGCAACCCTAAATTTACCACAATAGGCTTCTAATATCTTAATGGATTTTACAATAACACAATTTAAAGAAACAACTCCAACTGTATGTTTAAAAAAAATCTCTCAATAGAGCATTCACTGACATTCTGAAGCCATTGACATTGAAGTTAATGGCAGTTTTATCATTGATACAAATGGGGCCTGGATTTCTCCCTTCAACTCCATCCAATGTAAACCGGGCAGAGAATGTGGAGGTACAATTGAAAATTGGTTGTGTGGGCTAAATTTAATCAAAAGCTCCAAAACAGTATATTAAAAAATGGGAGTAGCTGATGGAAAAATAAGACCCACAAACCAAAACACTTTAAGACGCAAGTCTAACTTGGGCTGCTTTTTTTTCTGCAAAACTATTTAGTATGACTACTTAGGGACTGATTTTTCAGTCAAAATGTACGCTTTCACAAGTGTGAAATGTATGTGTAGTTTATGCATACAACTATGTTCATAAATCTGGAATTTACTTACACACAGCTAGATGGGTATGTGTCTATGGATATGTCTATAATGAAGGTGGCAAAGTCGCTGCCACCAGATCGATCTTTCTGGATTGATTGAGCGGCCAGTATAGACCTGCTCAATCTATCAGGAAGTCAACTGAGTAAAACCACCCCCTCAAGTAGTGTAGCGCTGCATCAACAGCCGCAGTGCTGTGAAGACGGCGCGCAGAAGAAGCACAGCAGTCGATGGGAGTTACGCAACCTACTCTGCGTAGTTTGCGTAACTCCCGTCAACTGCCTCCAAATCTTCAGGTAAGTGTAGACCAGGACTATATAAGGTTGTGTGAGTGTAAAGTAAGTACAAATTTGCATGTATGCAAATCTGCTTTTTCTGACTGAAAAGTCTTTACTGTTAGAACCATGCATAATTAATCAATTTCTCCTTAAAATGCTGTCTCTTTTGAAAAAGATGACTATTTTCTTCGTCACTACAATTCAGTGACTTTAATGCTTTTGAAAAATTCAGGTTTGGCAGTCCTCACTGAAGTATCCCAATTTATCCTTAAAATAGATATAATGCCATGGACTATGGCAGTGCAGGCTTCATTATATTGAGCCCCCAATATGCCATAATGTTGGGAGAGAAAACTTTGAGGGTTTCTTGTACTCTGGGGTCATGCTATGCCCAAATATTGATTTGAAAACAGGGTGAATTGAGTTAAGTCATGATTTAGCAAGAAACCTTTTGTCATTTGTACTTCTTAGTTATTTTCCTAAAGCAAAGCTGATTCTCATTGGTTGGTATCCATTAAACCATGTTGATTTGCAACTAAATGTAGCCCTTACACAAATTTGGTACTTATTTTTGCTACCAGGAAGATATAATCTTTCTCTACACATGTAAGAAATTATATAGTTTAACATACATATATTCAGATTCTTAATTTTTTTACCTGTTCATGATAGAAAATGATGCATGGTGCATATCTCAATCAATTTTTTTACATTGAATTGGGTCAAGCTCTATTTAGATGGAAATTGGAGTGCAATTAAAAATCCACAAAAACTTTAATTTTTTTATTAGTTAAACTACCTTAAATGTACTGGATATGCAAGAAAAGTTTATCAAACGTGTTATGTATTTAAAACCAATTTATTAACCAAAGGTAGCTAGTGAATTGGACTGGTAGTTTCTGGTCAGCATGTCCTTCCAGTTTTTAGCATCTGTAGTTCTCATTCTCTCACACCTAGTCTTTATTCTAAACTAAGAGGAGGAAAACAAGCTTTCCTCCTTTTTTCAACTTCCAATGGGTTTTTTAACTTTAAATGAACAGTTGAATAAACTGAAATGAAGAAAATATTCTTACTGAAAGTGTGGAAGAGGCTACTGCTGTCAAAAGCTGGCTTAGCACTTCAGCAAACTCGGGTTTTAGGTATTTATCCAGTGATTTTTCATCAGTTCAGTAGTTTCACTTTCTTTAAAACTTTGACAGCAAACATGTATTGATAATATTTTTATCTAATTTTAATACATTAGTCCTTAACATAGGTAGCCATAATTTGAAATTTAATTTTAAATACATTTTTAATTTAAATTGTCTATTAAATCATTTATTTTTATCCACTCTGTTTGAAACTGGATTTAAAACTAGTCTGCAGGAGGGGTGGTGCCTAATGGACAGCGGTGTTTTGCAGTAACTCTCTGTATTCAGACACACTAGACTTGTGACCTACTGAGAGATGAAATGGAAATACTGTTTGAGTTCTGGGGGACAGAAAGGACTTGAGAGCTAGGCTATGCTCCATAGACTATAAAAGGCTGTCTTCAGTCTTAACGTTGTTAGTCTGAGGCAAGTTTGTGTTAACTACCTTTTTATTTTAATTTCTCTATTTTCTTTCAAGAATCTTGTTTCTACTCCCCCATTTGGAAAACCTAGAGTGGGCAGTACTGGAGCCAGGGTGGCACCCTACACTAAAGATACCATTACCTGATTTAGTATTACTGACAGTTCAGGAGGACAGGACCTGGAATGCTATGGATCAATGTGCAAATTGATAAATCACAAGGTGGGGTGAAGGCGTCACCTATAGGCCACTGAATCAGACAAAGGAACAGGATGAGCAGCTCTTCAAACATCTATCTATAATGTGTATCATGTGGGATTTCAATCCAGAGAACATATTTTGGAGGTCTCATGCTGCCACTGGTAAAATGTCATAGGAATTTCTAAAACTTAGATAGCTTTCTGACGCACAGTATTGAAAGCAACTCAAGGTAATTCTATATTCAACAGCATTCTGACAGAAAAAAGATGAATGGAACACTGAGCAAAAAATTGATTGTCTAAGTGCAATTGATCACAATTTAATTTCATTTGCTATAGAATATGTTCCCAAGAAGTAATAAACATACATACTGCTTTAGAAAGGTCAGCTTGCCCAAACTGAAAACAATTGAGAGAAATTGAGGGGAAAGAAATATTAACTGAGAATCTTTTAAGAATGTTTTCTTGGGTATCTAACAAAGTAAAGTTCCATAGTCATGGAAGGTGGCTTCTGAAGCTTGAAAAAAAAGTCCTGGGGCCTACAGATAGCTTCCCCATTTTTCCATTTGTTCTTTAATGTATTTATTGTGGCCTTATTTTATTAGAAATCTCCCTCATGTGTAGGTAACAGCAATGAGTAAAAATCAGCAGTTAGAAAATGCAGACAATTGATAAGGGAAACAAAAGGAATCAATGAAAACTAGGGCTTGTAGCTTAAAGGACAATAAGAAGGAATTTAAATATATCATAAACAAACAATCCTAGTAATGGTCGAGGTCTGATACTAGACAAAATGGTAAAATTATAAATTATGATAAGAAAAGGCAGAAGTATTCAACAAATCTGTCCTGTACTTAGAAACAAATAAGACAATGTGTTCATATATTACTGTAATGATTAAATACCATCAGTACCTAGAGAAGATGGTAAACAACTTTAATTACAGCAATTAATTGCTAAATCCTTTTAAATCTGAAGGACTGGGTAACTTGAATTCAAGAATATTAAAAAAAATTAGTTGAGTTCTTTTAATCATTAATTATTTTTTAAACATATCATGAAATACAGGAAAAGTTCCAGAGAGCTAGAAAAAGCTAGTATTGCATCAGGATTTTAAAGGGGAAACAGGATGATTTGAGAAACTGTAAGCCAGTAGCTTGATATCAATCCAGGGCAAAATCATGGAAAGGTTGGAATGGGACAGTCAGTAATGAATTAAAAGATGTTAGCATAACTAGTGCTACTCAACATGGTTTAATAGCAAATAGGTCTTGACATACAAGTTAAATATTGTTTCTTTGAGATCACATGGTTGATAAAGCTAACTGTTGATACCCCTTAGTGAGACTTTTGTAAGGCATCTGATTTAGTTCCATGTGATATTTTGATTAAAAAATTAGCACTTTACAAAATCAATGTAGCCCATATTAAATGGATTAAAAACTGGGTAACTGATAAAGACAAAAAAGTAATTGAGAATGGGGAATAGTCCTCCTAGTTTCTAGTGGGCCCCACTAGGATCTGTTCTCATCCCAATGCTACTCAATATATTTATCAATGAAGAAAATATATTTGCAGATGACTCAAAAATTGGGGGAGTGATAAATAATGATGGGGACAGGTCTGTTATACAGACCAATATGGATTGCCTGGTGAGGTAGGCTCATTTGAACAACATGCATTTTAACACAGCCAAATGCATGGTCGTACATCTAGGAACGAAGAACGTAGATCAAACTTAGAAGGGATAGTAGTCAAGAAAATAATGACTCTGAAAAGTATTTAAGGTGAATAACCAGTTGAATCTGAGCTTTCCGTGCAATGCTGTGGGGATAAAGTAAATATAACCTTTGGATATATAAGCAAAAGAACGTTGTGAGTGGAATTACCTGCCTATATGTCACTAGCGAGACCATTAATGGCATACTGGGTCCAGTTCTGGTATCTACACTTCAAAAAGAATGTTGACAAATTGGAAAATGTTCAGAAAAGAGCTACAAGAGTAAGAAAAATATGCCTTAAGGTATGTCTACACTATGAGTCAGGGGTCCTGATTTCCAGTCTGAGGAAACATACTCATGCTAGCTCTATTTTTAGCTTGCCGGTTCAATGAGAGTTTCACTGCTGTGGCGCAAGCAGCAGAACATGAGATCAGTGCTCCCAGGCTGCAGAGCTGCTCTATGTCCTGTCCTGATCCATACAACCCCCTGACACCTTGCAGATCACCGTGACCACTCGGATGCTGCAGTCCTTGAAACAGAGTAGCCCACTGTGTGCACACAATATGTCCTCCAGGCTGCCTGGTATATTAACGAAATATTTTTTGCTTTTAATTCATAGTGGGCTATGCCAGAGGAAGAGTTGAATTGGCTTGTTTCTCATGCTTCTTGTTTTTTCTTGGATTTGTTTGTTGAATATTTCATAGTTGGGTTTTTTAGCCTTTGCTTCACCCAATTTTGAAAGGTCTGTATGCTTCAGAGAACTGAACTCAGGTCTGCCATGTCCTAAGCCAGGGCCTTCCTCCTCAGCTGTAATACATGACTGCTGATGGAGGGGAGAATGATGTGTGCACATTTTGTGGTTAGTTAACAATGTTGTTTACTTTCCTATGAGCACAAATAAAACCATGCTGCGGGTCTGTGAAATGAGCACCTGAATCATCTGGCTCTTTTAAATGTATAGAAAGCTTAGCTTTTGGCTTTCATAGAAGTTGGGTTCAGGTAGGGGATAGCTAGCCCTAGGCCTGGGTCCCTCAGGAAAACGTGAACCCTGGGGTGGGTTTCACCTGCTCCGATAAGGTTGGAGCTGCCCTGTAGGGTGCATTTGGCACAAGTGGTTAGGTTGCCTATCAGTGAGACATGGCAACACAGTTGAGCCAACCAGCACAATGACAAAACCAAAACTGCTTGGATGAACACCTCTCCCACCAACATACAGAAAGATTAGATCTTACTGATAATATTTCAGTAACAAAGGAATTTGTCCAAAAATGTGGATTCATGGCATGCTACATTTGGAAATGTCTAGCTAGACTTTGAGTATTAATTTAGTACTACTTGTCACTTACTGATTTTTTTGCCTAGTTTTTGCTTTTAGTACGTATTAATATTAATTATTGGAAACTACCCTGCATGACTAGCTACAGTGAACCTAATGTAACATACATTTGTTTTACAATCAACTAACTTTGTGCTGTCCTTGTATGCCTTGATAGTGCAATGTTAGTAACTGCCACTCCAAAAACGCTCACCTTCAGACACTCTCCTTGTGGGCGCACCTATACAATGCGGGATGCATTATCACCTACATACACCCTTCAGGTAAGCCTGCATGGTACACGGTAGGTCTCACATACCCTTCGCATGACAACTCCACAAACCTTCCCTATAGGCCTATACAATGCTTGATTGTATATATTTACGGTTTTATAATTTAGTGGTGCTGCTATTTAGTGAAAATGAGGTTATGGCTGTCTTCACTGCAGAGTTACTTACACTCGTCTCAAGTTAACCTTGCTCCAATGAGAGCAGCCACACTGCAAAATAACACTCGACCTGCATAGTGTGGTTGTGTTAGCAACTGAGGATTTGAGCTCCCTTGAGCTTTAGCGTTGATTCTCCTGTCAGGCCAGCCAACTCAAGCTAGAAGCATCTTCACGCTTGAGTTAAGGGTTTTTGTATGGGGATGGGACTTGAGTTATGGCCAGAGCATGAATTAACTCTTCATAGAATCATAGAATATTAGAGTTGGAAGGGACCTCAGGAGGTCATCTAGTCCAACCCCCTGCTCAAAGCAGGACTAACCTCAGCTATATCATCCCAACCAGGGCTTTGTCAAGCCTCAGCTTAAAAACCTCTAAGGATGGAGATTCCACTACCTCCCTAGGTAACCCATTCCAGTGCTTCACCACCCTCCTAGTAAAAAACTTTTTCCTAATGTCCAACCTAGACCTCCCGCCCTGCAACTTGAGACCGTTGCTCCTTTGTCTGTCATCTGCCACCACCGAGAACAGCCTAGCCCCATCCTCCCTGGAACCCCCTTTCAGGTAGTTAAAGGCCGCTATCAAATCCCCCCTCAATCTTCTCTTTTGCAGACTAAACAAGCCCAGTTCCCTCAGCCTCTCCTCATAAGTCCTGTGCTCCAGCCCCCTAATCATTTTGGTTGCCCTCCGCTGCACTCTCTCTAACTTGTCCACATCCTTTTTGTAGTGGGGGGCCCAAAACTGGACACAATATTCTAAATGCGGCCTCACCAATGCCTTATCTTTAAGTTCCAAGTATGGACCACTTAATCTGATATGAGCCATGTTAAAGGAATTGGACAGTATTTTAGAATATAGAACTTTATATTTTTATGCAGCATTTTAAAACAATCTGCAAAATTGGTGGCCATTTTGCTGATTCCTCTCCCCTGGCTTTTGATTTGTGGTTTTGTCTCTACTCCTATGGGTAAGGACTCACATGAACATAGGCAGGAACGGTCAAGTCCTTAAACAACAGAGAAACAGTTTTTTCCCTCCACTTTGTTTTTTTCAGTCAGTTTAGTCAGACACCGACGCATTGCTGTTGTGTTAGTTTACAACACTGCAGGCATATAGGGCTTAAATTCCTGCAAACCCTGGTTTAATTTTAGTTTTCATGACACTATTATACTTGTTAGGGTTTTTTTAAAACAATGCATTTTGGGACTTAATTACTGTACTTGATGATTCCCCTTTTTAAAAGGCCACCATCAACTCAAATTTACTAGTGTTAAACTATGCTTAGAATCCTTGTCTCTTCAGCAGCCATGTACAGTCTGTCATGTACACTGGCCAAACCGGACTGTCACTACGCAAAAGAATAAATGGACACAAATCAGATATAAAAAATGGTAACCTCCATAAACCAATCGGAGAGCACTTCCACCTCCCAGGACACTCTGTAGCTGACTTAGAACTTGTATACTTCTACAAAAAAACTTCAAAGAGAAACTGCAGAGTTGGAACTCATCTGCAAACTTGACACAATCAAACTGGGTCTAAATAGGGACTTGGAAAGGTTCTCATTACAAGAAGTAATTCATTGTTCACACATTCTCACCTCCTAATCAATGGTTGTGAATAGTCAACTACTCTAACTGAATGGAATTTGCTTATACCTAACTTGCCTATTGTTCCTTACCCTTGGGTGTGTGTGTGTGTGTGTGTGTGTATATATATATATATATATATATATATATATATATATATATACATATACACCTCCAATCTGATTTTTATTCCTTACATCTGGTGAAGTGGGTTACAGCCCACGAAAGCTTATGCCTGCAGAAATTAAATTTGTTAGTCTTTAAGGTGCTACAGAACTCTTGTTGTTTTTTCTGTATACAGATTAACATGGCTACCCCTCTGGATCTTGACTGACAGTATCAAAGGTGGCTGAAGGACCGAGTAGTATCATTGTCACGTTACCTCTATCCAATGCTATGAGGCAGTCATCCAGATTAGTACAAATTCTGTTTCCTTTCTTCAACCTGGCCTAATACCAGACTTGGATCGTGATGCAAGACTTTCTGAAGCCAGTTATATATCAACATCTTGCTAACCAGGAATGAGAGGTTAGAGACCAGATGGTAGTTAAAAAGATTATTGGATTTTTGTTTGTTTGGTTGGTTTTTTTGAGGATGGGCGGAGGTATCTCGTGTTTCAGCAATGGGCCGTGACGTTCTCTGATGGCTTTGATCAAGAAAAAGGGTGATTAAGCCTAGATTGCAAGTGGCAACAAGCACTTCTTTCAATTTAATTTAAAATTTTCATATGTGGTAGTGAACCCATTCTAACAAGGTGGGTTTGAGACATGTTTCTCTCTTCTCAAATGTGTACATCCAGCCCAAGACATCTGTGTTCCAGCCTTAAGATGTCATGTTTCACATATATGACAGACATTACACCACAATGTAAAATTAATCACTTTAAAAGTTCCTCTTTTGGCTTTGTACCCATGTTTCCAATAATGAAGGTGTAAACAGCGTGATCATTTGGGGTGACTTCAGGTGGCAACATAATTACAAGAATTAAAACTATGTCAAGCTATACCCTGTTTGAACACTGAGTGGCACTAGGATAGTACCTTTTGAAATGTACACCACTTCTTTGCATTTCTTTACATTGAACCAAGAGATTAATTTTTGTGCTGTCAGACTCAAAACTATCTCTCAGCTTGTTCATTAACTATTAAATTATCAGATTTCTTGTATTCATTAATAATGGTTATCAAACTGGCATAATCTCCAAAGGTAAGGCCCTGTCTTCACACAAACTAGAATTGAAATAACTAAAACAGGTTGTAATTCACCCCTTGTTATTTCAGTACAAGTCTCTGTGTGGACACTTACTTCAGACTGAGTGTTTTATTTAAATGTAATTTGTTGGGGGAGGGAGAGAGGAAACAACTTAAATGAAATTGAAATAGGACCACTTTTAATCTGAAATAAGTGTCCCCACAGAGACATGCACTGAAATAACTAAGGGAATGAATTACAACATGTTTTAGTTATTTTGGTTCCAGCTTCTGAGAAGACAAGCCCTAAAACTTTATAGAGCAAATGAAATTTCTGCATATAAAGGGAACATATTAATGAACATTTATTTAAAAAACAAAACTCTCTTCCAAACACCTAGTTAGTTCATTGAAAAGAGACTTTTACATTGCACAGAATTATTTTAGCAATGATCTGCTTGCTTTTTTATATACTTGTTTCTTTTATCATGCTCACTAACAAAATATTTTAAACAATTTTGTCTTTTTATAAGAATTATTCAATAGGGTTAGTGTAACAAATTGGGCATTTACTGAAGCTGGTAACTTTGAAACTTTAGTTACCCATATAACTGATACATATTTTTACTATGTAGAAATAGTTTGTAGAACTGACCAATACTAAATACATCAACTATGGAAACAAACTTTTATCCAGTCTCCTATGATGTCAAACAAAGTTAAGATTAATAACTTTTTCTATAGTAGAGAAGTCTGTGTGACATATGATGCTCAATGTTTAAAGAACTATCATCATTACTCAAATATCTAATTGCCCTTGTCTGAACCATTATAAATCTGATGAACTCTCTCTCATAACCAGAAAACGTATTCCTGTATTACCCAACATAAATTTGTTGATCTCATTCTTTGTCATTACTTGGTTGACCCATTACCGCAAGTTCTTTTCCCAGAACAATTTTATTAAGCATGTTTACCTAATTAGAAAAAGAGATTGCACTGCTTTGAAAATCTGAGGATCCTCCAGTAAAATTAACCAGCAACTGTACTACCACAATATGTGCCAAACAATGTATCTAGATAGAAATGAGTTATTTAACCAAGATGTATATAGTTTCCTGATCTTCTGAGTGCTGCTAAGTCTAGAGAATTATTTAGAAGTAACAGTAAGCTTACTAGCACCTGAAGTACGTTGATGTCTCATGCCCTGAGGTAAGCATAATTCACGTTCATGGGACTGGGTTCTGAGATACTACAGAGATGAAGACAGTATAAATGCTTGTTTAACAAGTGACTTTTTTTTCAGTTCAGAAATCTTTGAACTCTTAATGTTGACAGTATTGATAGAAACACAAGACTAGTCTATAAGTCCTGATATCCTAAATGATGCTTTTGGTCTCTTCTGCTAACTATATAGATTTAACTTTTAGGAGTACTCCTGATTTGTGTGCTGTTTTGAGGTTGAAAACTCAACCTTAAATGCACAGGCCCCCATCGCTGGCTACTAGGGGAGATTTCTTACCAATCTCCTAACCCCTGGGGTGGAGAAGCTATCACTGTTCTCCTTATCTTCCCATCCTTTTAGCCACTCTCCTCAGTTACCTGCACACATCTTTCTATAAGTCTCTCACCTTGTCCTGTCCATTCTCCTGCTCTTCCCCCTGCTTTTCACTTTTTTCTTCCTTTACCTTCAGTTTACTGCATTCTAAAGATTCCCTTTCTGCTCTCCCCTCATTCCCCCTCGATCACAATCCTTATCCCCAAGTTTCTCTGCCAGTTCTGTTTTTAGTCATGTTGAACTTGAACTGACAGCTAGACATCCACCAGGTGAAGTCAGAGCCAAGCCAAGATTTGAGTTCAGACAGGAGCCAGGTCTGGAGCAGAGACGTATAACTGTGATTGTCCATATAGACATGGTAATTAAATTTGTATATGTGGATGAGATTACCCAGAGATAAAGGTAGAGGGAGAAGAGGTGAGGCCTCTCAGGGGTAGTCTCACTTTCACTTACAAAAATGGCTGTGGTATGGTCATCGTGTTGAGGACAGCATGTGCCTTTAGTCTGATTACAAATGATGAGAGATGATGGCCATTTTTTAATAAAGGCAAAAATTGTAAAATTGTAGGGCTTTCTCCTTACTTAAAATACTGCACTCTGGTTTTTCAGGGCTAAGAGAAGCTTCTCAATAGCACTCTTGTTCATGTATTCCGGGGTACCCAAATTATGGCTACAGAATTCTACATGAATTCTGCAGTTAGAGATGCAGAATTCTATACCTAATGATAATTCTACATCTACAGCAGTGTGCTCTGCAGGAACTACTGATTTGTTTTTAAATCCAGCGGAAGACTACTGTGATCAAAAAGCCTTCCTTGCTGGGACATAAAATCTCTACAGTGCAATGCCTGATGTTAAATGAATACAGCTGAAAATATGCTATATTTTGTACAATTTGCATGTGGCCCTAGAGCTCTGGTCAAGAAACTGGCAAAACAGAGTGCCAAGATACAATATAAATGATGAAAGCTATAATAAAAATATATACTATTAAGCAGAAGGAGTGAGTCTACATCTGAAGAAGGTGAAGGTACACTTTAAACTGTTAGGTCCTATTATTTACACTCCACCCTGAAATCAGTCTTAGATTGTGCCTCCCTGCTATAACAAAGTACTTTAAATATTTCCCTCCCCCACAAAGAATGATCACAGCTGGCTCTATTTTTGCTACTTTATTTTCCAAGTTATTCTCCTGACCTCATTTTTAAAATCAACCCCTTGCTTTTTTGTGTGATCTTTTTAGTTTTATTATTCTGTTGTACATCACCCCAGATGCTTCGGCACAAAGCGTGTGTGTGTGTGTGTGTGTGTGTGTGTAAACAAAATATTGATATGTATTCAGTAGATGTTCTTGTTTTAATTTACACATTACTGACATACATCATCTAGTAACTGCCAAGAATTTACTGGAAGATAAGGCAGAATGGGTGGTTTTTCTGAACTCACTCACTGCTCATATTGGATTTTTTGTTTTTTACAATAATACTTTGAGTTAGTGGAGCTAACTATCAAAGTAAAAAATTCATAATCAGACATGTTAATATATTGTACAGTAATCTCCTTTATAGTGCCAGGACAAGTCATCAAGTGATCTCAAGGTACATATGTGCAGGAGTGGAAGAAGTTTTCATGGAAATATAGGAAGAGTACATCCCATACATGGGTTATTCAACATAAGCAACTGCAAACTGACTCGGGGTTCAGCCCATGGAACTCATGGTGAACCACTTTCCTATGAGCTTTCTTGCAGGCATTGACCACAAACCTCCTCCTGAGGCTATTTCAGAGAATGAAAGGGTAGAGCATGTAAGTAATTGTGGTAAGGATCTGTATCAATTTATACAATGAGCATATGGCCTCAGGCCTTGATTAAGGCAGAGAAACTATAGTTCTGTGCCCAGCTTCTAGAGTCATGTGATTATATTAGACTGTCACTTACATTTTTTTTTAAGGCAAGTTTCTAGTCATCACAGTTGCAAAGAAAAACCTGAAAACCCGAGTAACCGAAGCAGTGATGTCTACCTGAGTCTGCAGAAGGCCTGAAACAAGTTCTGAGGTGCCCAGTTTAGCTCTTTGGGATGTTTATTCCAAGACCCACTGCTCAGTATTGTGGGGATGGCACAAACCCTTCCCTGGCAGAGGACTCCTTGTGTAAGGCAAGAAGAAAACAAGGCAATGGGCTCAGCGTATTAACTCACGCCAATTCAAGCCAGCTGCTGGGATAGCACTAAGGAGCCTCCCTGCATCCACCCTTCAAGGAGAATTGGTCCTTATTCCACTGCTTCTCTGTTGAGGGGCGTGGCCCTGGGAGTCCTAATTTTATGGAATACCTAGGGCCCAGATTAAGGCAATGTGGCTCTATATAGCCAATAGGAAGTAGAGCTGGAAAACATCTATTAGATAATTTAGTCCATCCCTCCACCAATGCAGGATTGTTCTCTACAGTATATTCTTGACAAGCTCTATAGTACTCTCATGCTGGGGCTTTAGCCAACACCGTAAACAGACAGTTCCAAGGTTTAGAGAAGCCTCCCTGTTGGGATGTTTTCCTCATATTCAACCTACATTTATCCTTGCACACTTTCATCTAGTTTATATCCTCTCCAACTACACTAAAAAAAATCCTCTAAATGTTTGGGACAATGCTGTATTTTTTTAAAGGAAAATTGTGCAAAGAGTACTCACAATGTCCCCAAGGCTCGTCTGTTGTGGGCAGGGGAGGCTATGTGCCATTGTGGAATTAACAGTTGGTTCTGCAGATCTTGCAGCATCCACCAGAGGAAAAAGCTGATGACAGGAGTTCTGCAGCTCCCTCATGGAACCTCTATGTAAGTAGAGAAACTGAAGAGCTCCATGCTAGTGCAGCTGCAGTATTACTTGTGGGGCTAGAAGGGGGATGACCATTGTTCTGTCCAATCTCCACTGGCATGTCCATTTACATATGTTATCCAAATATATTCCTATTAGAAATATTCTCTCTATATACCATGTGTTCTCTACCTGCATTCTCCTGTTTCATCCTGTCTCATTGATCTTTATCATAGTGCCCTATCAGGGAGACTGACTGTATAACAGTGAAAGCATGAAAATGATTTATACAGACAGTACTGCCAAATGAACAAAGCAAAACTAAAAAGAAATAATCTTTTTCTCTTACCTTACTATTGTAGTAACTTTAGGGGTTGTTTGTAACAATAGCATGTAAAATCATTTCAGATGGTAGTGGCTTTTTAAAAAAAATTAAGTTTCCTTTTAATTTATCTGCTTATTCGGGAAAAAATACAGCCATTTTTACTGATTTATAATACTTGGAACTTCCCTCGTTGCATAGTAGAAAGTATATGCCACATCAGCAGCAGATAATCATGTACATGGAACTATTAAATAATGTTTATGGTACACTGTAGTCCTATAACTGTCAACTTGTTTGAAATTTTGTTCTGTACATCCACAAAACCGAATCTCACAATGACTAAATTTTAAAATAATGCTTTTAAATTTTTCTTTTAAAACTGAACTAGAGACTAGTCTACCATGTTGCCTTTATCCAGTAAAGCATTTAGTCTGATGTGTAATCTTAATTCAAGAGTACCATTCACATGCTCATAGTTAGGCACATTCCTAAATATTCTGCTGGATTAGGGCCTGAGTTGCTAGCTACTTGGAAAGTTAAACCCTTTTGAAGTTGAACGTGCATGAAAAGTGTCAAGAGGAAGCTCCCCAAACCTGCACTTTTTACCCCTCCCTAGAGTAAGAATGGTATTAAAAAAAAATTTCATCTTCTGCTCACTCAAATAGCTAAACCACTCAGCCCAACCCAGAAACATGAAGAAAATAAATATTTTTTAAAACTGGACATGAAAACAGAAATACGGGTCTTAAGACCCGCAGAACGATTGAAAATGTTTAACAAACTGGGTTAATAACAGGTGTGTGTGGGGAAAGAGGTACAGCGCTAGCAACGCAGAGAAGAACAGGGTGGTTTTATTGTCACATTTTTCAATTCACATGCAGGGGAGAAGTCTGTAACTTTCTTTAGTAATAATCCGCTTTCCTTAGTTGTATTAAGCCTCTGCAACCAATTCATTACCTGTAACGTGTAGTATATCCACTATCTTTTTAAACCCCCCTCTTGTCCTTTATTGGATTTCTCTCTCTAGCTTTTAGAGGGAGCTTGTTTCTCTTAATATTGTCTCAGCCTCTGGTAGTGTAACCCCCCAGTCAGTGCCTGTCTAGGTTTCCCTCACCTCATCCCCTGCCTCCCGCCAGTCTAAGGAGACAAAGGCAGAACTCTGGCTTTCATCTTTGCTTCTCCGTTTCTAGCCCTGTCCACCCAACAGTAAGTCGTAGCAACTCTCTCCGTCTCCTCTCCCCAGGATCACTCAGCTGCAAACAGACCAGCAGCAGCAAACATAACCTCACAAGGGGCTCATCCTTTGCTCAAGCGAGGAACTCTCCCTGGCTTCGGCTTTGCCGCATGACTGGCCAACGCCCAGGCAAGGGCGGCTCCGCGCGCGTTTAGCGCTGCGCGCCCGCTCCCACACCCCCTTCTGGGCGGGGGTACGTGGGGTAGGGGCACGATCTGCTTTTTGCCGTCAGCCCCGTTGGCCCGATGAATCCCCTCTCGTGGCCCGTAGCTTTCGCCCCCAACCCGTGCAGACTGAGCTCCCACTCCCTGCTCTCTCGGTGCAGACCGCCCCGATCGCTCCCTCAGCTCCAGCCAGCTGCGCTTTTCCCTAGCTCCCCAGCGCCCTGCCGGCCCGTGTGCAGCTCGCCTTGCCCAGGTGCCCCGCCCGCGACCCGCCCTACACAGCCCGGACTAGCAGCCCTACAATGGCGGAGCCCGTAGCGGGCAGGGCCAACGCGAGGGAGTGGGACTTCCCAGCCAGGCGCCCCGGGTCTCCCGCGGCAGTGCACGCGCGAGCTACCGGGCGGGGCTGGGATGGATTCCCTCCCTTCCCCCCGGTAAAACGCTCTTCCGGCCGGTACCCTGCAGCGCCCCCGTGCTCACAGGTGTCACGCAGCCCGCTGCCATAAGCCCTGGACGCCCCTGGTAGACCGTCACCTCCTCTGCCGTGGTCACCCCTCCTCACGCCAGAGACCGGCCGCCTGCCTCCCCTCTCCCAGGAAAACTCTCCCCACCCTGCCTCCAGTCGCCCCAACACCTCCTCTTTGCAAACTCTCCTCCGCCGCGGGGTGCCTTGCTGAGCCCCTCCCGGGCCGGCTCCCCCGAGCTGCGAAGACAACCTCCCTAGCCCCTCCGGGTCCCGGAGATCCCCCTCCTGTGCTGGTGCCAGTGCCCCCCGCACTAGTACCCACGCAAGCTCTTGCAACCGGACACCCCTGCCCAAGAAGCGAGGGGGTGTGGCGGTACCCGGCCTCAGCGCAGGGGGGTGGGGGTCCGACTCCGGCTCCTCCGCCCGCTGCGACTTCCCCGCAGGGCAGAGTCTGTGGCGGCCGCACCCTGGGTACCAGAGCCCGGCCTGGCGCTCGCGCCGCTCGGCTTTTTTCCCTGGGTGGTCCGCGGGCGGGGCCGCCGCGGCTGCAGCTCACGTGGGGGAGGGGAGGGAAGGGGCGCAGCGGGTGCTGCTGGTGGCCAGACGGGCGCGGCTGTTTTCATTCAGTCAGGGGTGGCGCCTGTGAGGGCTGCTCGGCGGCTGGCAGCCCTGGGACAGCAGCGCTTCCCCAGCCCTAGCCGGGAGGAAGAGAGCAGTGGGGGAGTGCGGCCGGCGGCAGGGACTCAGAGAAAAGGGGGAGAGAGCAGCAGCCGGGAGAAGGAAGCGGCACTTCAGTCCGAAACCAGTTCTTGGGGCATGGCCGCAAGTAAGTGCCTTTTCCTTTGGCTGTTTTGAGCGGTGGTCGGGGTTTAGGTCTCAGCCGCCCCTCGCGCGTGCCTAGCCAGCGCTCCAGCATCTTCCTCGCGTGGATGGCTCAGGTTAGCAACAAAGATGCACACTGCATTATTTTCAGTATTAATTCATTTTCAAGTCAGGAGCGGCGCCCATCCCCGAGGTATCTGGCTGCTCTCCACACAGTTTGCTGCTCCAAATCACATCAGTTTCTCCTAGTGCCTCACAGCTCCCTTCTGTTAACTCTCCCACTTGAAATGCCCCTAAGACTACTCTTAAAAGTTATTCCAGGCGAGTTGTTGTGAAATGATAGTTTGCAACCATGGAGAGGAAACTGGAATGGGATGTAGGTGGAGAATTCTCCCCTCTTCCCATCAGGTTCTTGACTGCTACTTTGTAGTGACCAACTTTATGTGGAATATCCAAGGCATCTGGAGAGAAATGATGGTAATAGAGAAATATCTGAGCAAATGGTGGGAAGGAGGATAGAAGATGGTCTCCAGTGGCTTTCTTTGGTAAGGAGTTGCAGGAATAGCTTACCTATAAATTGCCCTTTATCATTCCAGCTTCACTTTCTACCTCAGCCTCAAAAGTTTAGTTTCTTCCCTATCCTGTGGAATTCAACAGGTTTAACTTATTTACCTAGGTGTGTTTGTAATGATTTCCACACAAATAAGAAATAAACATATTTAGTTTGTGCAAACACTCCTCATAATATCCCAGTGAGATAGACAAGAGGCATTGTAAACAGCCATCACTCAAACACACGACTGGTTTATGAGAAGCTATCTAGTGAAAAGCCTTTCATCAACAGAACATGTTTAGTTACATATTCTTTTACACATACAGATCCAAAACTAGATCGTTTCCTTTAGTTTAAGGACTTTCTGCATTAAATTTCTTCCCGTCAAAATAATATCTTGCTTGAGATGGAATTTGTGCAAGATATATTTTTATTTGGAGTGGGAGGCAGAAAACAAAGTAGGGAAACAAAGTATGACTGTTAGGATTATTTTACTTGTTACTAAGTTTACTTGTGTGAGAGCAAAAGTATCATAGATAATATGCCCATGAAGTAATGATAAAGGGCTTAGTATTTCATAAAATGAATTACTGTAATATATGCATTTGCCATATAAGGTGCCCATCAGTGTACTATCTGGGTGTTTTTCTCTCTCCTGCTTTCTCAGTCACTTTTCACACATAAGAAAGACGAAGCTGACTTTTCCAGTTCCAGTTCAGCAGAGTAAAATTTGGATTAGCTTCTGTCAGCTAAAGAAGTAGGTGGGGACAAATCTGAAAAGCATTCTTTTCTGATTATTAAAGTCTAATAACATATTTTTAATGCCCTTTTCCGTTAAAAGCAAGAGTTGGATAATTTTTCCAAAGGATTCAGATTTGGCTTTTGTTTCAATTTTGAAGAAGGGATTCTCCACCCTGCTTCAAGTTCTAGATGTCACTGTGCAAGTGGTGTTTGGGCTCTAGAAGTGCTTCAAGAGACCCCCCTCATAAACTCTGGCTGAAAAAATGTGTGGGGGTGAGACAGAGAACTCTGTAGTGTACATCACCATAGAAATTCTGGGAAGCCTGAGGTATGCACAGGTTGCTGCAAGTTTTGCTGGGGATCATATTGATCTCATCCACTCCAATGGTGCGAAGATGGTTTATAGCTATCTTTCCCAAACCCCGGCTTTCGGCATGCATCTGTACATGCTGAGTCTCCAGGAGAAAAAACTCACACCTACATTCTTCTTCTTCTTCTTTTGTTCCTGTAACTTTTTTTTCTGAATTTTCTACTGTCAGCTAAAACTTGTGCCAAAATGTATATTTTGTAAAAACAAGCTTTTACTAAACCTAAGACCAATAGAAATGTGTCCACAAATGCCTTAAAAATACAACAAAAAGCCTTAAAAAAAATCATATACTTCTCTGCAGTGTTTGCAGTCGAAACCTTGCAGGGCGGAGTACCAGACATGAAATGGACTGCATTGATTTTCATTTGTACAAGCTGAGAGAAATGCAAAAAGTAAATAAACAACATGAGTAATAAACAGAATACTGAATTTTAAAAAATCTTTCAGTTTTGCTAATCTAAGGTGGTGTTAGCAATAGTGGTGAGGATATGTTTTGTTATGTTTTAAAATACAAAGGGCACTGACAACTTAAACATAAAAGGAAGAGGTGTTGCCTGATTTGTTGAGTGGTTATTGACTATTGTTGGTTGATTATATTGAATGTTAAGGTTTTCCAATTAGTCACAGATTAAAATTTCAGAGAGTTTAAAAGGTTCTAGTCTCAGAATCAGGTACAACAAAATTAAATTCAATATCTGGTTGAAAACCCCGATGTGCACAGCCAGGACAACATTCACATTGAGGGCAAAGCACAGCTTTAGTAATATTTTTATTAGCTTAACTAATAAAAACCCAAATGTTGCAACCCAAATAAAGGCATAGCTATAGTGTGGTAGTAGGGTAGTAATGGTGACTTACACCATTTCTTACATATACCCTCAGCTTTCTCATGGAGACAGGCATGCCAAAAGAGTCCGATGGTCAAGATCTCAAAGCTTATGTGGTGGTTTGGCCTACTACAGGGCCTCATGACTACCATGAATATTCATGTGAATGTTCATCTTGACTCCTTTGTCCATAACTAACTTCCTTCCCCTAATAATATTGGGGTGTCCTTATCCTGTAGGTTAGTAAATAATGACCTTAACTCATCATATACATCAAATTGTTGCCAAGGCTATGGTTATGTGGTTATGCATCTATGGATGTTCCTATGATAAAATATCCAAAAGCTGGTATCAGTTCATGTTCCTGCAGTTATCTGGTATTTTTTACAAAAATCCCCTAAACATAATATTCTAACTCCCCAATAACTCAAGGTCCCTGGTGAGTAATACACTTAAGCTAAAGCTCAGATGCCTCAAAGCTTTATGCTAACTACTTAAGGTAAATATATTACAGGATGGAGGCCTGTAAGTTTCTTGCGTTAACCCTACATAAACTACCTCTAAGCTTGCTCTATGGGCTACAGAGAAAAACCTTCTTGGTAATAACAACGAGAATTCTGTGGCACTTTAAAGA
The DNA here is from genome assembly GCF_026122565.2 of Emydura macquarii macquarii. Taxonomy (NCBI): domain Eukaryota; kingdom Metazoa; phylum Chordata; order Testudines; family Chelidae; genus Emydura; species Emydura macquarii. Next base: position 77,974,925 of record NW_027131390.1, read on the forward strand.
CTAACAAATTTAATTTTTGTAGCATAAGCTTTTGTGAGTCTTTAAAGTTCCACAGAACTCTCGTTGTTTTTGCTGTATACAGATTAACACGGCTACCCCTCTGGAACCCTTCTTCTTGGTAATATTTAGTAAAAGCTGCTCCTGGTATTAGCAAACTCTTTTGTTCATTTTTGTGGATTTGTTCTTCCATTATTCAAGCACTGATAGCAAGCTTGATACTGTATGAAACACGGAAGACTGCCCCTTGCGCCACATACAAGGAAACGTATCATCCATGGCCCCAATTTTGCAAGCATTTATATAGATTGCATAAATGTTTTCAGAGTCTTTCAATTAACTTTCTTAAACGTTCTATTAAGTGAGAGTAAACAGTTTAGGTGAAAAATGACTCCTTGTTAACTTCTGAAACAAGTTGGAAAGCTTCGTCCAATTGTGGAGGACAAGGATTCACATATTGCAAATAACCACAGTTGTTATCACTGTCAATAGAGAATTTAAAATTTGGATGTAGAGGTTGAAATGGTCTTTTATTCTTTCTGGTAGCTCAGGATTAAGGCAGCTTGGCATAGCTGTATGAGGAAACTTTCTCTTCCATTGATAGCATTGTACTTTCCAGGAACAGCTCCACCCTCATTAACTTACTGATGATAGTACATAAAATAAAGAATCAAACATGTTTTCCTAAATTTCAGAACTACTTTTTGTTTTGTGAATTTTCACAGGCCATTTTATGATTCGTAGTGAGGCATTTTCTTAATCTTGGAAGAAACCCACTTCAGAAGTACAATAGAGAAAAATTAAATTAAAATAATAGATATAAAGATAAAATAGTAAAATAAAAAATAAACTCACTTGTATGTAGCGGTAATCACTTCTCTGTGTTGGGAAGAAACAGAAGTTTGAATAGACTTTCACCCCAAGTCACATCACCTGATTTTGATGCAGTTACTTTGGTAACACTTCTGGCTAGATCTCTAGCAAAATTTAACTTTTAAAACCTACCCATCACATTTTCCACTTTTCCTCTGGTTGGAGGACACCAGCTTAAATAAAAAAATAAAAAACAACGTCCGTCACCATTCCCCTATTTGTAATTATAGGGAGTCTCACTTTATGACATATACTGGATGTACTCTTCATGTAAGTCTTTATTAACTGATTAGCTTTTGGTGATTTTCCTGCTGACAAGTGTCCAAGTGTAAAAGCCAGCAGAGACTGAGAGAATTTTTCTTGTTAAACTCAGTTCACAGCTGGATTTATTTTTTAAAAAGATTGCTCTGTGTATGTCAGTGGTATTATGAACCTTGGATAGGTACTGAAAGTTATCCTGGCATACAGTTTCTAAACTCTGGGACAAACTGTAGCATGGGGGGGGAGAAGATGAGTGGGTGGGACTCTACAGAGCTACTCCATCCGCCTCCTTGCACAGCTGTGAAGGAGTAGGCAGAATGGGTTGGTGATTGACTTTGCCCTTCAACATGCTGGTCAGCATATACTCTGTGGGATGTAGACCTGGTGCAGTTTACTCCCTCCCCGGAGTAGCAACTAAGCCAGGAGATGTAACTGAGTCACAGTCTGTCTGCCCAGGTTTCTCTTTGGACAGTGGAAAAATATGCTGCCCCTCACTTTGTGTTCATACCGAAGGCTTGTTTGAGCCTTCCATGCTTTTAGCCTCTAGTTGGTTTTTTCCAGGCAAACCTATGATTTACTGTATCTAATTTACCATATACCCATTTCTCTTCACTGTTGTGACACCTGGAAAATGTGAAGAAAACCTGTCATTTAAAAATCCACTTAATATAATTTGGAACCACAAACACTAAATGGTATTAATCATGATTGTATAGTCATTGTATTACATTGCTATAGGACAAAGTTAAGGTTGTTTGGGATGCCTTAACTATGCATTTCCATACCTTATCAGTTTTGGATTATTTCTAAATTTAAACTTAACTCTGAATTTTCCTGTGTTTATAATGCTTGTTTGAGGATATTTACAACAACCTTTGAATTTTACCCATATGCTATTAATCTACCCTCAACTCGAGTTTAACATAGATTTTATATGGAATTTCCTTGGATTTTATTAATTATTAAAAATTTCATATAAGCACTAAACAAGAAACTCAAAAAGAATGCTACCATAGAATTAAAGAAATGTAGGGCAGGAAGGGAGCAGAAGAGGTCATATACTCCATCGCCCTGTGCTGAGCTGAGATTAGTATACATGAAAGGTGTTTATGTACCTTGTTCTTAAAACTTTCCAAAGATGGGGATTCCATAACCTCTCTAGACAACTGGTTCCAGCGCTTAACTATGCTTACAGTTAGATTCAGGTTAGATATCAGAAAACTTTCTAACGCCTCAGCTCCACTGTATACAAAGGCAATACTGTTGTGGGGAGCGCGGGCAGGACTGCAACCTTTAAAGGCAGAGATACTGACATTCAGAGACTGGTCTCCTTTTCTTCCTTTTCTCTCCTATTCCAACTCCAACCACCACCCTGTTTTTATAGCAGTGGTCTCCCTAAAACATCCCTTCTTTCCTTCAGGCCCATGTATATACCTGCTGTCCACTACCCCTCCCTACATCCTCCCTCTCTCCCACTCTACCCACACAGCCCCTTCACTGTCTGCCTGAGCTGCCTTAGCACCAAAAACCCACACTGTGAAGAGGAAAAGGAAGGGAAAACTGGCCATGTGTGAGCTGTGCAAGGGAGTGAGCAGGTTTTGTGAAGGAGTGACCAGGAAATCATGGGGATGTGTGGTGGGACTGAGGTGGACAGTATGAAACAGGGATGTGCAGTGCTCTGAGGAGGGAAAAGGGCTGTATTTGGGATAGGGGGCTGTGTTAGGGAGTCTGATGCTTTAAGGACTCCCTTTGAGCTCCTGCATCAGCTAGCCTGGTGGTGTTGCCCATACTGCTGACTCAGCCAGTGCCATGGGGAATCTTTCAAGCACTGATAACCAAACTAGTGTGCAGCCATGGAACTTTTAAAGAGTAGTGATGGTTGGAGTCATGTCATCTGCTAAGGGGAAACCTTAATACACCAGTACACAGTCTCCCTCAGGCCAATGACTCATTTCAGCCAAAGAATTGACATGGAAATTAGCTATAGAATAAGGGTCATGATGTCACAATGACCCCACTGAGGTGATCTGAGCTGTTGTTCTGGTCCTGTCTGTATAACATAATAGTTAGATTGAACCGTTATCTTAATTACAACATAATTTCTTCTAGTGCAGTTTATGCTTGAGACTTCAAAGAGTTAACTAGATGGAAAGCTTGTGTTGCATCATTTCTAACTTCATTTGGGACATAAAAAGTCCTATGTTGAATAGCACATTTCTGAAAAGACCCATTTTAATTAATTTTAACTGAAACTAGGTGATGGATTTACTTGAAAATTCTCAGAAGAGTCATTAAATGCTCAAAGAGTAAATTTTTTGAGAGGATCTGCTGTATTTTTTATGCATAACAAAAAGGTAAAAACACTACTCTAAGTGCAAAAACTCAACTTAGTCTTAACTATGTAGCGGCAACAGCACGTCCATAATGACATTTGAAGATGATCCTCTCAATCCCAATCTAAGTCTGAAGCACCTTTTTCAAGCTAACACTTTGGACTATTTCTTTGTTTTGTTTTTTGTTTAATTAAAAATGCTGGTCTTCTCTATAGGATAAGAGTCCATCGTGTTTAACAAAGCTTTAAAAAGTCCAGGAGTTATTTTGTGGTCTCTGTGGCATAGAGCGGATGACTTTGTTGATTATCCAAACATAACAATTTATCATAAATTAATTTCAGAAAGATGAAACTCGATTTGTCTGGAGTACAAAGTATCCGTTATTACTTATCTTTTTCCCTCACCCAGTCCCTTGAGGTATATCCCTCTATGAGCTTCCCTTCTTACTGTTTTCTTGCAGTGTACTTTCCCTCTCTCTAGTGTTTCCCTCTCTCTAGTGTAACCATTGGACGTTGAAAAGGAATAAACTGAAGAGGTTTGTTGTTGCACTGAATAGACGAACATATTTGTGAAGTTCGTACATTGTTATATTTAGCAGAAAAATTGTTTGTGTTTTTAATTTCTTATTAGACTCACAGATTTTCAGTTAGGAGATTGCATGCGACTAATTACGTATTTTTTATGAAATATAGAAAAGGGCCATCTAGATATGGTGTTAAAGAATGGAAGTGTTGCAGCTTGCGGATTGAAGCTAGATTGCTTCAAGCTTCAAGTTGCAGAACTGAAAACATTTCTATTGTTTCCAGTAGGGAGTCTGTATTCTTTGAAGTAATGCTTTACAGAATGTTATGATTAACTAAACTCCCTTCAAATTCTAACCATTTCCAGCACATGCTTTCCAAGAACTTCAATCTTGTATCAAAGCAAACTATAGTAACTGTTCTATTCAGGTACCAAAAAGACAAGGGGTAAAGGTCTTTGTCTCTTAATGAATCTAAAAGGAATTGCTTTGACTGCTTCCTAAAGTAGGTAGATCATAAAAGTCACATCAGGCTGAACTAGTACTATAAGCAGATACTAAATAGTAATGCATCTAATAATTTCGTTCTGATTCACAGATCTAGAAAATACGAAAATACAGATATGTACAAAAGAGGTACTGCTATGCAGGAAATCCCAGTTTTCCAACTCTTTTGATTTTTATTGTGAGTCTTGAAATTCTTAGTGGTGTTCTTAAAGTCCCAGCTTCTGGAACTTGATATTTCATGAGAATTTCAGCTTTCATTTTAACTAAAAAGCAAGTTTCCAGTCCTCATGGTTGCAGAGACAAGCATGAAAATGTCAGACAGACACATCCTGAAGGCAAATAGTAATACAACACATACTATTTTTTTTTTTTAAATCTCATGATTTTTAAGTCAGTCTCATGATTTTTGAACATGGGGTTGGCAATATTGAAATCCATTATTTGCTCAGGATTTTATTAGTCAGTTATTTAAAAAATTAAATAAATAAACACAATCTTGAACTACTAGATATTTCATAATTAAATCTATTGTTTTACTGTATTAGAGGTTTCTAATAGAGCTGTAATGGCAATGGAAGTGATGAGTAAGAAGGACTTGAAAGGTTTTGCCTTAAGTAGCTACCATCAGTCACTCAGGCTAGGAATTGTGCTGAATATCCACCCTTGGAGGAATAAATTATTTGAAATTAGCCTTGCATATCATAAATAATTAAAGAAATGTAGAAGCTGTGCTTACAGACAGATGAATTAGACATAATAATCATTACTTAGTTAATGGCGATACTGCCTTTGTGATTTTATTATTGGAGTGTGTGTACATGTGTATTTTCATTGTGTCCTCAAAAATATCTTGATGGTTGATTTCCTAAGATTCATACAGTTTTGAGTGCCATGCTTTTAGTTTCTTATGCGGAATAATGTTTCTCATCCAGTTCCTTTCCCAAAAAATAACATTCTGTTTCTACTGGCTCTTTATTAAATTTTAAGTTTATCTTTTAAGGAGCTGAATATCCAGGAGAGATTTATTTATATATTGGTACCAAGTATAGGAGTGTATAAAGAGCTGAAGATTGTTTTTTCTGTTTTTTCTTAAAGTGTTATTATACTATAAGTGTATCCGTAACTGTTGAGTTGAAATGAAGAGCGAGAGGTATGTAACCCCATCATGCCTTTAACCTGTCAACCCCAGTCAGTAAGTGATCTCCTGTGATCTGTGGCAGCAGGGCCTACTATTTCTTATGGCGCTCTATCAGATTGTATGGGAGTTGATACAATAATTTCCACGTCCAGGACTAATTTGTAGGTTAGTGTTGCTAAAGCCTCAAACAATGTGGATATTTGCATGAGTTTACACACTGATGAATTACGGTGGGCATGGCAGCCTTGAGATGCAGGTTGCTTGGCAAACTGTGGAAGTATATGAGTGCATAAAAATAAATGAGGGGCAATGTATGTGGGCATGCTGGCAGGTGTTTTTCTTATGCTGGTTTGAAGTCTTTCTGGTGTGGCCTTTCTAGGTAGGACATAGTTACTGGTTAGTCTAATCAGTGGCTCAGATTCATATTTTAAATTTAATCTATGGTTTATCTACACTAGAGAAATTTGACATGCTAATCACCAGTTGGTTTCTATAGCATAATTTCACACCTCTTATCCACACATAGAGTTGCTTTCAGTGATGCACAAGCATTCACATCAGCATTTGGATTAGGCTGTCTTTTGAGGCTAATGACCATGTGGTCTTCTAACCTACTAGTCTCCATCAGTATAGTGACAGTGAGGACAGATCACTGACATAATAGCTTTGACAGTAAACAGTCTACCTGCTACTGTCCTGCAGCACATTTAACAGTGCTTAGAGGACCTACCTCATTTTCCCTCTGAACTTCACTGCATGATGGACAAGTTTGCAAGAAGTTACATATGATACAAATAGTGCTGCTCAGAAGAGAACCCCAGTTTGAAAATACGCGGAAGTGTCTGTGCTGTATAACGCCATGGATCTTCTTTACTTACCATGCCATGAAATATATATTTTAAAAAATACAGCCTGAAAGAAATCTTTAAACTTATGTTGTATAGAGGTCCAAGGAGCTCTAGGAGGTAAAGGAAGGAGAAGGCAGTGCTTAGGCTAATGGGCTATCTTTCCCTTCCATAATTAGTGTTTTAGTAAATTATTTATTCTTTCTGCATGGATGATTAGTGTGTCTTTTTTTGTCCAGGGTTATTCCACAGTGACTGTAGAGCACAGAGAACCTTGGTGGCCCAGTCTGAAATTACCCTTTATTTTGAAGAAGGGAAAAAAAGCCTTCTGCCATAAGGGAATTTTTTTTTAATTAAATTTAGGGCTCGATTTTTGTTTATTCCCTTAGGCTAATTGATTTTCTTTTATAGCTGTCTTCAGTTAGTGGCCACCCAACATTCTGCCCTTGAATTGTGTTGCAGATGTACAGAGTATAATGCAGCCTTTGTCTAAAACTGTAGCACTTATGGGGCAGGGAACCTCTTGTTTGCCTAGCACAATGAGTTCTCTTACTGTACAGCACTATTAAATAAATACAAATAATAATGGGAGGTCAGCAGCAAAGTACCTCACTGCATCTAAAAAGATCCTACTTTGTGTTATATTTTCATACACTGCATTAATGTTTTAGCAGTATCACCTTTCTGGAAAAGAGATTATTTCACTTGTGAAGTCCAGACACACATGCATCATAGCAGGAGTTATGTACATGCATTAAGAGAGAGAGAAACTCTTTGGCATTTGAGGTAATATGATTCAGTCTCACACTAGAATAGTTAGCACCTAATTACAATACAACATCATAAAAGGAAAATTGGTAACTCTCGTGTATGCCTCCTTATTTTAGGGAATTTGTACATGTTTCTTATGGAACTATTTTAGTGTATTATAGCTATCAATTTACAAAATATTTGTTGCAAACAAAATTTGTTTCTCTACAAATTCTTGTTCATCTCAATCAAAGGAGTCTACTGCATCCTGAGAAAAACCTCTTACATAATTTTTGTTTTGTTTTTTTTGTTTTCTTTGGGGAAAGATATTAGAATAAGAAATGGTCTGAAATCTCCCCCCTCCACCCACCCACACACACACACCCCTTGCCTGAGTTGGAAAAATTACATCAGAGAATATTAAATCCATGTGGCAGTGATTTTATTTTACTCACATTCAAGACAATTGGGCATTAATCTCAAGAATTTCCCAACTGATTTAATACTATATTTTTGTGATATATATTTTCTTTCCAGTTAGCCATAAAAGTTAAAAATAAATGTTTATGTAAATTCAGCAGTAAGATTCAATAAAGCATTTTTCCTTAATATGCCCTTAGATGCAGAGAAGCATGATGGTAAATGCAAATGACTGGAACCATCTGAGATGTGTGTTACTAATCTTGTAAAGCAGTTCAGGTAGTTTTTTATTGCTGCTCATAACAGTTAATTTTCAAAGAATTCTTTAAATGTTCAAAACATTTTCCTGCAATTTCTAATGGTATTTTTCATTTCTGGTTCTAGTCACAAGTTTCCGTGTATACTCAACTCCTCTTATCACCTCTTCAAACTACAGTTCATAAAACCTGAGAGGCAGTTATTACGCTGAGGAGATCTGTAGTGACTCTCAGAAACTGTCATCTCAACTCCTTAAATTGGCTGTTGACTGGTTTAGCTGTTCAGGAAAGCAAGGGTCAGCTTCCCACCTGGAGATGAGAACATTGTAATTCAAAAAGTGATGATCTGGTTCAAGGAATCAAAATCAGTTTCTTCACTGTGCAGAGCTTGGCTTATAGCTAGGCGCTTTGATTTAATCATTTTCACCCTAAAGATGCAGTGATCCAAATTCCTCCATGTGGAACTCCACTGAAAATGATGGAATTACATGAAGTATGAATTTGGCCCAATGTACTTATTTAATTAATTATTTCCACCACTCTGGGGCAGCTAATTGAAATGCTTTCTGTCTCCTTGCCAGTTACTCTTTATATGAAGATAATTTTAGGTCCCACTATGTTATGTAACATTTAAAGGGATACTGTCCTTCAATTCATATAACTCAAGGGAGAAGTTTTCTGGTTCCAAACATCTGGTGGTTTGTTTATTCACCATTGCTGAAGAAATAGACACTATTTTTTAGGGTCTATGCTCTATTCACTGCTGTGTCTTCTGGTGTTCTCTGCTGCAGCTATTAACTAGTACATGCTATTTTCAGAGCTGTATACATTCCTAATGAAATTAGTGCTGATGGTGAGCAAACACAGAAATAAATGAATCCAGACATTGCTAGCAAAAGAACAGTTCAGTTGTTTATTTTATTATCTGAACTACAGAAAATGTTAACTTCAGCGGGACATCATGATAATATGAGGGGTTTATGCTAAGGGATTGGGATGTAAATTGGTATATGAAAATTAATACTTTAATTCTAATTTCAAAGCAATATAATTTTGTGTTTCCCTTTGGGTATTTTAGGTCAAGTAAAAACCGTTAAATAGTAGCACTGGCTTGATGTGGTAAACACGCTAGCACATGGATATCTACTGTATACAATTCTGTTAGAAACACCCTATTCTTATTCTGTAGGCACTATGTCATATGCCACTTTCAGAATGATATTATATATTAAAACTACAAAACATATAGTTGTCTGGAGACACAAAAGGAATACTGATTTTACATTGTCACCTATAACACCCAAGACACTCTGTATTTTAAGTATTTAATGCACTACAAAAGTCGTCTTTTAGACTAGGTAGCTGTTGAATTAATTAATGCACAGAATATGTGTGTCATAATAAACACACAAGCTCCATAAATATTGCTGTTACATACAGTAGTCCACTACAGAGATTAAATACAAAGCAAAGTAATTGAGCTATTCATTGTGGACGTGTAATCTTGGTTCAGAGTAGTTTCATAAGTCAGATGTTCTTAGTGTATTTACCTTTTCAGTATGTGTATACACACACACACACACACACTGAAAATATATATGTATGTATATATATTAAATTGTGCGCGTGTGTGTGTGTGTGTGTGTATATATATATATATTAAATTGGCTCACTGCAACAAAAAAATTGTATCCTATTCTGTGTTCTTTGCTTTATGTAGCCATTAATTGTACAAAAGGCATTAACTCCTAGACTTTTGTCACTAAGGAATGCCTAGTCCAAAGTCTTTATATGATTTAATGTAGGTTCTGAAGATTTGTGAATATAAAAAAACTCAACGTCTCTTTTCCAAAATAATATATTTATTGACATTTCATTAAAATGCATACTTTCTTGATTGCCCCACATATCTAAAATTCCTCTGCTTGTGTATTGGGCAGCAACTGAACAACAAACTGTCAGATAAATTAATTACCAACATCATTGTTTCACATCTAGTTCTCCAGATGTTATACTTGTTTCCCATCTTCCTTGGTAGTCTTGTATATGATACAGACAAAGATATCTCTTTGTGTGGATACTAATTACTATAGGCGATGGCTTTTTTTACTGCTTCCTCTGATGCTTTCCCAGCTTCAAGCATGAACTGATTCTGTTAATCCTCAAATTTAAACAAAGCAGATGAACAATTCAGTTATTTCGGAAAGATATTTGTATTTATGGACAGACATATTCCCATTTCATCATGAATCAGCCATAGCACCTGGGGAAAGCAGTGAAAACTATGGCAGTTCCATCAATGTGATAAAGAATCAATCTTGTTTTCTAAACTAGAAGAATTGCCATAGGATTCACTGCCTTTTCCCAGGGCAGACTTTCTCTTGGCTTCATTTTTGTCACCTCCTGCTGTCAGACAGAAATAGCTTATTTTCTAGATATCCATCTGCTTATTCTTATGCTGCTATTTCAAAGAACTTTGGAGGAACATGCAAGGAAATGGAAGAGACATAACATTATTGGATCTAAGCTAATTTCCAGAAGCAATAGAAATCTGTATGTTACCTCTCAAACTGAAAGAAGTGGCAAGAAATGCAAAAAAGGAAGATCAAAGTAGGGGGCTAATTTCTTCAGTGAAAATAATATTTTTCTGTAGGTAATGTCATGAGTCTGAATGTGATGTAAATACTTTACAAATGAAAACTGTGAGAACACCAGGTATGTTGTGGGTTGGAGATAGATTGAGGTCTGTAGTGAATACACACATTTAGGTTCTTTCCACAGAACTCAGTCTTCAATTTAATTGGAAAGAAAGGGTGAATGTTTGGAAATTATCCTTTCTGATTGCAAAAATATCCTTAGTACAGTTAGTCACTTCACTGTTCCCTCATGCTTGACAGAAACATAGCCCCAACAGAAGTATGAACTTTGTCCATTTATCTGAATAGCTAACTTCAAAGCCAAGTTTTGACTACTAGTCCACTTACACTTTGAAGCCATCTTCTTCAAACACTAGGATGATTTCACACTGGGTTGTCACACAGAATAACAGCCATCAGTCACGGGAGCAATCACTACCTCTTAGGTCAAGAATTTGTCAGAACCTCAACCCAGCTCCTAGTTCAGTTTCATACAGAAAGCACTGCTGACTGCTCCGGCTGGACTGGGAGGCGAGTAGCAGTAGCTTTCCTTCGAAGCCTCACTTTAAGGTGCCCTAACATTCTTCAGGAGGACAGGAATGTTTCATGAACAAAGGGTGTCATGATTCAAAGGGCACAAGCATGGTCAGTCATAAGTGCCGCACTGAACTGAATTATTTTAGGCAAGCATTTGAGACTTCAGTAGTTGACGATGGTAAGCCAAGAAATTATTCTGTGACTTCTGAGTAGAGGTTGTTCTGTTTGTACCAATTCTGAATTTTGGATGCTTTGATGAAATTGCACCATTAAATTACTGTGTCATATTGTGACAGGCTGTACCAGATGCTTTAAGGCCCCCTTTTGGAGGCCTTGCAGTCTGACCACTGCCCACCTCAGGAAGGAGCAGTGGAGGGGGGTCCTTTAGGCCTGCCTAGACAAGCTGCATAGAAGCAGCCAGTCAGAGCACAGCAGGCTCAGATAAAAGTTGCTGCAGGGCCTGAGCAGGTCATAGAAAATTAGGCGTGGAAGGGACCTCAGGAGGTCATCTAGTCCAGCTCCCAATAAATCATCCCAGCCAGGCTTTGTCAAGCCGAGCCTTAAAAACCTCTATGGATGGAGATTCTACCACCTCCCTAGGTAACCCATTCCAGTGCTTCATCACCCTCCTAGTGAAAAACTTTTTCCTAATATCCAACCTAGATCTCTCCAACTGCAACTTGAGACCATTGCTCCTTGCTCTGTCATCTGCCACCACCGAGAACAGCTTAGCTCCATCCTCCCTGAAACTCTCCTTCAGGTAGTTGAAGGCCACTGTCAAATCCCCCCTCACTCTTCTCTTCTGCAGACTAAACAGTTCCCTCAGTCTCTCTTCATAAGTCATGAGCCACAGCCCCCTAATCATTTTTGTTGCCATCCGCTGGATTCTCTCCAATTAGTCCACATCCTTCCTGTAGTGGGGGGCTCAAAACTGGATACAGTACTCCAGATGTTGCTTCACCAGTGCCAAATAGAGGGGAATAATCACTTCCCTTGATCTGCTCCTACCAATGCTCCTACTAATGCAGCCCAATATTCCATTCGCCTTCTTGGCAGCAAGGGCACACTATTGACTCAAATCCAGCTTCTTGTCCACTGTAACCCCCAAGTCCTTTTCTGCAGAACTGATGCAGTCAGTCGGTCCCCAGTAGCAGTGCATGGGATTCTTTCATCCTAAGTGCAGGACTCTGCACTTGTCCTTGTTGAATCTCATCAGATTTCTTTTGGCCCAATTCTCCAATTTGTCTAGGTCAGCGGTTCCCAACCTCTGGTCTCCGGACCCTTGATGGTCCGCGAGGCTATTACAGGGGGTCTGCGGAATTAGGGATATAAAAGCGACCGGTTAACCGGTAAGTATTAGTCTTACCATTTACAAATTGTGTTAACCATGTATCCGTTTGCTGCATGGGGGTGGGGCTGTGCACGTGGGGGGCGGGTGTTGCAGGGATGGATGATGGGGGGAGGGGCTGGGACTCTGACATGTGCAGAAGTCCAGGGGAGAGCCCCGACAGCGGCACCAGTTGAGCAGGAAGCAGTGTGAGTGAGCCGGGAGGCAGTGGCTGAGGTGCACTTGGGTGAAGGTTTTGGGAGGTCGGGCGGGCGGGCATGGGGAGTGTCCCCGGACCTGGGGCAGGGTCAGGAGCGCAGCAGGGGGGCAAATGCGCTCGGGGCATGGGCAGGGCGTGGAGGTGCTTTATTGCCCCCGCCTGCAGGCTGGGGGGCATTGGGGCCCCACACGCCCAGGGCAAAGACGGGGAAGCCAGGGTGGAGGTACCTCCTCGCTCCAGCTGGCGTGGCCGAGACCCCGTCCCCCCTGCTCCTGGTGCCAGACAAAGCCCAACCCAGCTGCTTAAGTGTGGCCTGGGCAGGGCAGAGAGCCTCCCCATGTGTGTCTTGTTGTGCTGGCTGAATAGCCTCTCCACTCCCCAACACAGCCAGCTCCCCCCGGGGGAGAGCTCCACAGCAGGTAGATCCCGCCTCCACGGCTGGCAGGGACCCGTTTTCCTCGGGCAGTTGCCAGTCACCGCCAGCCGCTTTGCGTCGCCAGTCTATCGCCATATGAGAGCCTCATGTAGGGGGGGTGGGAGAAGGCATGTGAGTGTGGGGCAATGCCTAGTGCACCGCAGGCTTTGTGCAACCTGAGCCACCCATACAGCCTGCGGCCAGGGACCCCCTGCCCTGGGTGTTGAGCTGTGCTCGTCCGAGACCCCCAGCCTCACTCCCGGCCAGTGCTGAGATGTGCTGAGAGAGCCTCTGAAGAGCCATCTACGCTCCGGGAGGAAGCACGGGCATGCTGCGGCTTCCCTGCCCTGGCACCAGCTAAGGGGCCCTTGGGCAATGTGGCGGCAGCGGCCCCGGAGAGGAGAGCTTACGGCCCCAGCTGGGTGGTTCGCAGCTGGCTCAACGCAGGCTCCAAGTGCTAGAGCCAGAGAATTCCCGGGCCACCACCAGCTGCTATGGGGTGGGGTGTGTGTGTGAGGTGGGCTCCTGTTGTCTAAAGTAGCATGTGGTGGTCCACAAAATGTTTGGAGATTGAAAAGGGGTCCACACACTCAAAAAGGTTGGGAACCGCTGGTCTAGGTCACTCTGTATCCTATCTCTACCCTCCAGCTTATCTACCACTCCCCCCAGCTTAATGTCATCGTGAACTTGCTGAGGGTGCAATCCACCCCATCATCCACATCATTAATGACTGTTGAACAAAACTGGCCCCAGCACCGACCCCTGGGGCACTTCACTTGATACTGGCTGCCAACTAGACATTGAGCTATTGATCACTGCCATTGAGCCTGATGATTTAACCAGTTTTCTATCCACCCTATAGTCCACTCATCCAAACCAAACTTGCTGGCAAGTATACTGTGGGGGACCGTATCAAAAGTTTTGCTAAAGTCAAGGTATATCATGTCCACCACTTTCCCTACATCCACAGAGCTAGTCATCTCATCATAGAAGGCAATCAGGTTGGTCAGACATGACTTGCCCTTGGTGAATCAATGCTGACTGTTCCCGATCACCTTCTTCTCCTCCAAGTGCTTCAAAATGGATTCCTTGAGGACCTGATCCATGATTTTTCCGGGGACTGAGGTGAGGCTGATGGGTCTGTAATTCCCTGGCTCCTCCTCCTTCCCTTTTATAAAGATGGGCACTATTTTTGCCCTTTACCAATCATCCGGGACCTCCTCCAATCACCACAAGTTTTCGAAGATAATGGGAAATGGCTATGCAATCACCTCAGCCAACCCCCTCAGCACCCTCAGATGCATTGCAACTGGCCCCATGGACTTGTGCATATCCAGCTTTTCTAAATAGTCTTGAACCTATTCTTTCACCACTGAGGGCTGCTCATCTCCTCCCCATCCTGTGCTGCCCAGTGTGTAGTCTGGGAGCTGACCTTATCTGTGAAGATAGAGGCAAAAAAAATAATTGAGTACTTCAGCTTTTTCCACATCATCCATCACTAGGTTGCCTTCTTCATTCAGTAAGGGGCCCACACTTTCCCTGACCTTCTTCTTATTACCCTTCCTGCCTCTTGCTAGCTGCAAATCTAATTGTGCTTTGTCCTTCCTGATTTCACTCCTGCATGCTCAAGCGGTATTTTTATACTCCTTTCTAGTCATCTATCCAAGCTTCCATTTCCTCGTTGGGCCCAGAAAGGTGAGGAAGTGCTGGAAGACTGTGGAACTTTCCAGGCTATGAGGCATAGGAGAGAACCTACTCAAAAGGGAAATAGACAGAAAGAACCCAAGGACTGTAACCCTAAGAGGTAACAGGTGAAGATGATGGGACTGAGTGCGAAGCAGTGCAGGGAATGTTGCAGCAGCTATTAAGTGAATGGAAGCACTACATGGCTGCTGTTTACAGGGTTCCTAGGTTGTCACCTGCTATGGTGGGCCCAAGTCCCCCCACTGGCCAGTGGGGAAGTGGCCTAAATTCGGAAAAAGGGGACAAGACTCTTTAAAAGCCTGAGAAAGGCGCTGCAATTTAAACGAGCCCAGAGATGGGGCTGAACACTCTCTGGTGAGGGCCAACCATTTATTGAATTTTGTTATCTCGGAAGAGGTTCATCTATTAAATATGTGACTTAGCCAGAGGACTGAGCCACTGAAGACCACCTAGTGAGGTCAACAGCCTATATGGAAGAGATTGCAACATCACATCCAGCCGACAGGAGGCACTCACACAAGGGGAGTTCCCCACCCTTCCATCACACACAGAAAGCCTATATGTATGTGGATCCCCTCATGAGTTAGCAGAGTTCTATTATGTCTCTGCCAGTCCAGAGAGAATGGTGAACGATCAGCACTCAGCTATCGTCTATTCAAAGTAGAACACCTTGTGATGGTAGGTTTGCTCTCCCTGGGAAAAGCTTTTCCACCTCTTGAATGAAGGGAGGGGGATTTGGGAGTAATGGGAAAATTACCAAAAGGCAGAACAAAAGAAGCAGGTGACCACATCAGGACTGTGTAAAGGGATTCACAGGAGGAAAAAGCCATTTTGCACCAGATTAAGAAGAGGGAGACTGGTGCAGGGGTAGGGTAGGTAAGAGGGTGGAGGACTCTGCCTGTCTGATGGAACACACATGATGTCCCCCTTCTTCCCCCCGCAGACTTCTAAGTGAAGGGTGTGCTAGGGACATTGCATTTAGGATATTTTATTGTTTGGTATGATCTGTACTCTCCTGTGCTTTACATGATTAAATATAAAGAGCATAAAGTTGATAGAGGAATAAAATGTATGTGACTATTTCCCAACTACTGCTGGCCCCAGAAGGAGTTAAATTGTAAACCAGAAGCTTCATACTTTGGGGTGGATTTCTGGGAGTGTGGTGTGTTTAACCAGTGGGGAATCTGAATGGCTACCACTGTGCTCAAAGAGGCTACATGGCTCGCCAGCAGGTTTCCACGCTAGAGGGATTGGGGGTTGCTAGACAGAATGTCCGAGGCCTGTGTGTGTGCCTAGAGACCCTGAGAGTGGGGCAATGGCTGGATTCCATTCAAGCTCCAGGACCATGAAACACCCTTAGGAATCTAGAATACAGAGGCTTGGATTCCTCTAACAGCAGTTCTAGTGGCCAGGAAGGGGCTCTCACTAGGATCTATGACACCCTCATTCTCTTTCCCTCCGCCCCCCTGCTCTCCCCCTCCATTCTTTGTCTTCTAACAGGTGCTTCAAGGATAGCAAATAACTTGTAGTCTCTCTTTTTCCAGAGTTCATCAAAATCTAGGTCATCCACTGAAAGTAACAAATTTCTTCAGTGTCTTCAGTCCTGATTGTCATTTTATGGTGTCATTGGCAAGCTGCATTAGCAACATGGAGCATGATGTGAGTTTCAAAATGTTTTTCATGTGAATATGATGCAAGATCGTTTTTATTGTCTCTTGGTGAGAAGAGCCCAGTTTCACCAAGAGTGCTACATTTTTCTTTGGCCACAGTTTTCAGTAATCCAGTAGCTTGAAGAGGTCAATCCTATTTCCATTGACCTGTAGAAAGCTTTTACAGTTTATTGGTAGAAATCCTGTCTGATTTGTCGTTATTGGATTGCTGTATTATGCTCTAAATGGGGCAACCCTGAAAGATTATTCAGAAGCTACTGCTGGTGCATAACACAGTGCCCTGCTTACTTAGTTGTACTGTATTTACTATAGAAATTTACTGCTTTGCCTCTTACCTGCTTATATCAACATTTCAGTATTTTTTAAAGCCTATTGTGGATGGTGTATTTTGTTGCTATTGTACTTAAGAAACTTCCTCTTATTCATATATTATTTGGCTGTTGAGTTCATCTGATGCATTCTGGCCTTTCAGTTCCTAAATCTGATTGATTGTTTTAGGGTAGAATATTTTCAAGAGAGGTCTCACAATTCTGAAAATCAGTTGTCCTCAATTCTGCACCCGAAAACCTTACTGACCTTTCCAAACCATTGGTTCAGTTGGTTCAGCAGAGGTTACGTGTATACTTTCAGGGGATGGAATAAGACCTACTTGTTTGTTTGAACCTTTCCCTGAAGGTGGGAGGGTGAGGTATGCCCTTGATTGCATTTGGTTTATTGGGTTGTCCCTTTATATTTAGCCTGACCTAAGTAAGTTTATTTTGTGCTGTCTATAATAATTCATATAAATCTACACATTGTGATGGACATATTTTTAAAAGTAAATATTTTTTTTTAAAAAGGACAAAAGACTCTAGGAGTCTTTAAACCTCAGCTTAATGGTAGAAATGTTTCTGCTATATCCTGCCAGTTGAACAAGTTGTCAAATTAAACTAATGCAGAAGTGGAGAATGTTCTCTTTTTAGGAAGCTCACTTATTGTGTAGGTCAAGTAAAACAGAAAATTAAAAAAAAATTCCATGCAGGAAATCTAATGATTTTTGAACAGAAGCCCCATAGAAAGTCAAAATGGTGTACTCAAAATATAATGAGTCTTGCAGACCAATTACAGACATGAACCATCTGTCACACTATTATTCTACATTTGTCAGGCAGGTAGGCATAGACCTAACATGAACATGAAAATGGCAAGATTGACTTGTATATATTGATAATATTTTTGTTCATAGTTCATGGTACATTTTGACAGTGGAATTGGAAGTGGATTTTACTGTTTTTCTGATCTCTATTATGTGGGTGTCCTATAATACTGTAATTGGCTTGCAGATCAGCTCTGGTGCAAATTCATGGTTGTCAGACATCAGTTCCATTTCCTGTACAATCTGTGAACATCTTTTTCTGTTACTCAGAGAAGAATGGAATGGTGCCTCCTTTTTTCTTGTGCAGCAAATGGTTAATTACTTGCTCCATGGTATTGCTTACCTAGCTGCAATCACCAAAAATGTGAAGAGATTCACATTTACCTTGGGTTTAATTGTATAAGTCCACTGCCCAGGATAGTAATATTAGTTTAAAATGTTCCTTTCAGATGCTGCTTATCATTTTCATGCAGTTGTTGTAACTTTAGAGCTGTGTGTGTAAGTCTTAAAGGTGAACTGAAAACCTTTGTACTGAAATGAAAATAAATGAATTTTTAAAATAAATTTGTTTGCAAGATAGTATGATAAAAATCTGTTCCTCTTTTTATTGGGGCCCAATCCAAATTCCCAAAATGTAATAAATGGGAGTCTTTCCATTGCATTCAATGAGCTTTGGATCAGGCCTCACCTGCCAACTCCAGTATTCTGTGCATGTTAACGGCATCTGCTCTCTTTGCCCTGTTTTAGGTGTTTGTGATGTCATCCCTTTTGGGACTCAAAGGGCCAGATTCTCCTCTGCATCCAAGCTCTCCCTGGGGGGGTGGGCAGGGAGCTGGATATGGCTCTATCATCCTGTAGACTAGTGTGTTAATAATTTGGAATGTTTTTCTTTTTCTTCAAATATATATGTGAATTTTGTGTGAATGTGTTTTCTTAGTTTTTAAATGTAAATTAACAACCATAGATATTAAATTATCCAAGGAACAGGTATGCCATGGGCAGCAGAGTTGAGGTCATCCTAGAGTATACCACCATTTACTGTATTTTTATCTTTTCTGAAATAGGAATAACTTTAACTTTATTTTTCCCAATAAATATGAACTTGAACAATATGCTGGGGTGTAAAATCCCTTTGGGACCTGACACGTGAATCTTCTTGTGACAGAGACACTAAAGAAACTGCTGGGAGAAATTCGTAGCATCAGTGCACAAGATATGCATGTACTGCCTTTGTCTGGTAGAAGATATTTAGGAATACTGCTTCCCTAGTCCCATAATCCTAGCCAGGCTTTCCAGATCCTCTCCAGCCTTTACAGATCTGCACAAAGGCAGCTGAGCCTTGCTAGAAAATTAGCCAGGCAGAAAAAGTACACTCAGATTACGCTGAAGAGCCCATTAAGAGGAAGGATAGGGAACCTGTCTGGTCAGTGTGAGGTACAGAAAGCAGAAGTCTTGGCTGCACTAAAAGATACAGGTACTCTGGAATAGTTGTTAAGGTATTTTTTCTTTTATTTGTAATTGTTTTAAATCTTGGTTAATCTCTGCCAGGCAAAACCTTACACAACCATCTGGGTCTCAAACCCTGGTCTGTTGGGGTCCTGAGATTCATCATTCACCAGTCCTCCTCCCAGCAGCTCACAGACAACAGCTGGGGCCAGGGTCCATGAAGCCCAACTGGCACACAAGCTTCAATCCTACGTTCTGATAGAGAGAGCTTTAAGGCTCCTGTTGGGCTGTAGCCCCTATTTAAGCCAGAAGAGGAAACCAGAAGTAGTCTATACCGTAGTCTATGCTGTGGAGTGTTGGTCTGGTGTTTACTTGTTCCTGCCTTCTTGTCCTGACTCTTGGTAATCTACTCTTGATCCCTGTCTTCCAGTTTGTCTTTTGATTCTGATTTCCTGGCGTTCCAATCCTACCTGGTTCCTGGTAACTAGCTTCTGGACCCTCAGCCAAAGCCAGGTCGCCCCCATAGGGTTGCCAGGTGTCTGATTTTCAAAGTCCAGTGAAAAAGGGGGCCTGACTAGAACCCACTGTAACTGGCCTCTGCCACCGGAGCGCAGGGGCAAGAGCAGCAGCTGTTGCTGGAGCCTCAAGAAGCACTCAGGAATGGCTCTGCCGGAGAGAGGTATTGGTGGCTCCCCCAGTCACCCTTCCATGCCTGGAGAATGGCTGTCCCTCCCCTTCCCTATCCCAGTCACCCCTTATCCCTAGAGCCCTGCTCAGCTGGCAGAAGGAGGGAGGTGGAGAGAGCAGTGAGTGATGGGGAGGGGGGAGGTGGGAAGAGGTTCAGAGGGTGTTGCCTTGAGAGAAGAGGTGGAGCGCAGGGGGAGGGAGGTTTCCAGCACTCTGTGTCCAGTTTTCACAAATTAAAAATTTGGCTGCCCTATGCCCTGGCCCTGACAATGGTAATGTTTGCAAACTGTGACACTATTAACCTTGATTCCACAAAAGTCTGTAAATGAACAGCAACCTTCAGGTACATATATGTGTTTGTCAAAAACCTTCATGCAGTATATTTATTCAGATATGCCAACTCTAGCTTTTCCTCAGACCTCTTATGTCTTAAATGTCACTGCCTGGGTAACTGAAATATAATGAAATACTAGTTTTTAAAACACTTATTAAAAAGGTCCTGAGTAAAAATTCCCTTAGTTGTATTGTAATATAACAGTGATGTATATAACAGCAGATAATCTGTGACATTACTTCAGTATGTGGGAAAATCTATTTAAATGCAATATTTATAGCAGGGAGAGGTGTTAAGTACTTTGTCTGGCTTCTGTTGAAACCAGGAAAGGATATTACTAAATCCAGTAAACCGTTGGCTTGTAGTTGCTATATATTTGGGGGGTGGGAAAGAAGGAGTGTACACAAGTAACTAATTATATTTTGTCAAGTATTTTGTATATTTTTAAGTATTGAACGTCTTTTTAAGGTCCATTTAAAAAAAAAATCATTTTCCTCCAATGCAAGCGTTTAAAAGGGGCAGGTGTTCAATTGCTTAAAAAAATTAGTAGTACAAGGTATTTCATTGTAATGCGCAGGGGCAGAGAGCATATGCAGCAGTGTTAGTTTTGGAGAAGCACTGATTTTGCTTCTCAGATATTCTTTGAGATGCTATTGCATTTTAATGATGTAATTTGGTGATAGCCATTAGTGTGAAGCATGATATCTGAAAACAAAGAGAATGGGACCTGAAAGGCAGACCATTAACAGTTGGAGGAAGCTGAGAGAGTGAGTTGTAAAATAAATAAATAATAAAGTCAACAAAAGAGGGTATCGAGCAACAATGGAGGATAGCCAGGAGAGGCTAGGTTTGTTCAAGGAGTAGGTCACGGTGGGGAGGACAGAAATGTTACTAGGGAGCTTAGGAAGAAATGATGAAAATGGGTGTTCCTTGGGAGACCTGAGAAGATTCACTGCACCTAGCCAGTTGTTAGTCTTTAACAAAGTACGTGATATACAGTGATATATTTAATTATGAAAAATAAAGATATATTTTTGTTTTTGTAGGCAACATGTATAACTGAAAAGGACATTTTTTCCTTGCCTGGCCATGGCTCATTTAACATGAGTCTATGACACAGGGCATGCCAGAATTATCCCCTAAAATCCCTTCATTGAATGACCTGTAAATACCACATTTTTTCTGTAACTTGTATTTCAGGAAATGGAAGGCAGACAACATTAATTTTATAGAGAATCTTTTAAAATGTAATTATTTTAGATCCTTTCTGCAATTCACAACCATATTTTCTCTTCCTGATACAAGTTTTCATCAATACAAATACAGTGTTGAATCACTTCCATTCACAGGAATCTGAATACATCAGCCTTAATTAATGGAATGGAATACTTTTATGTTAAATGCATTCAGGATAACTAAGTTTGTTCATTCTTTACTTTAGTTATTGATGTCGTGACTAAAATAATTGGAACCACAAAAATGTCTGGGGTACTGTGACAGATTTTAGCCCTGTACCCAAGTGAGATGGAGGCAGCCATGCAGAGACTCCTTTTCAGCATAAGAATGCTGTATGCTGACTCTGAATAGGCAAGTGTGGAAGAGTCCATTGGTGGTGGACCAATGGAGGGATTGCTGATTCCATGTCTATTCAGATCTATAAGAAAGTAATTTCTCTGCCAGCTCATTGACTGGAATACCAGCCCTACCATACACAAGGCCAGTTTACTTGAGGTGAAGTTGATGGTGTTTTGCATGGTGTTTTTTGTTTGTTTGTTTGTTTGGGTTTTTTTAATTATTTTTGTTTTGGATTAGTTTTGTTTTTAGTATAGTTCTCTCCCATTAAGTGCTGAATGGGGGTTGGGCCGGGCAGGAGATTGTGTAATAGCTCTTGTTTTCAGCACAGGCAGCCCCCTCAGGAAAAGTGATTGGTGTTTGGGGGATCTTGTTTATTGGGTTCATCCTCTGATACTGGATCCTCTGATACTGGTCAAGGGGCTGGGCTGCAGGTACTGTGTAATAAGTATTCCCTTTCTGAGCAATGATGAGTCTTCACTTTAATGGGGCTTCCTCTTTTCCTGTCTGTGAGTTTCCAGGTGGGCTGGGGTCAGCTTTGCAATTGAGTGGCAGCTCCTTAGGATCAGGCAGATTTTTTTGAAGTTTTTTTCCAAATCAGCTATTCCCCATTTTTGTATTAAGTAATGCAAATGTTTGTTGTGGCTTATATGTTGCATATCTAGGTCAGATTATGAAGAAAGCTATCCTCCTTACTTGCCAGTGATAGATGGTTTAATGCAAAGTTATTTCTGTTCTAAAACAGGTGCTTCATTTTTATACTGGTAGACCCCAGTAACATAACAATTGTTAATGATGGGAATTGAAATACCATGCCTCACTCAGAAGCTAACACAAGGGGTGAGCCAAAGGTTTCCAAGAATCTCTTTCACAAATAACTGTTAATGGAAAAATTGGAACCAGTGTGACATTTTATTCCTGTTCAGCATTTTCATCTAGTTCAAGTAAGAACAACCATACTGTGTCAGACCAAAGGTCCATCTAGCCTAGTATCCTGTCTTCTAGCAGTGGCCAGTGCCTGATGCTTCAGAGGGAATGAATGGAATGGGGCAATTTCAAGAGATCCATCTCTTGTTGCCAGTCCCAGCTTCTGGCAGTTGGGGGGCGAGACTTAGGGACACCCAGGGCCTTGGGGTTGCATCCCTGACCGTCTTGGCTACTGGCCTTTGATGGACTTTTCCTCCAAGAACTTTAGTTCTTTTTTGAAACCTGCTATAGTCTTGGTCTTCACAACATCCCCTGGCAATAAGTTCCACAGGTTGATTGTGCCTTGTGTGTAGAAGTGCTTCCTTATGTTTGTTTTAAACCTGCTACCTATTAATTTCATTGAGTGACCCCTTGCTCTAGTGTTATGTGAAGGAGTAAGTAACACTTCCATGTTCACTTTCTTCATTCTGGTCATGACTGTATAGATCTCTATCGTATCCCCCCTCAGTTGGCTCTTTTCTAAACTAAACAGTTCCAGTCTTCCTAATCTCTCCTTGTTTGGAAGCTGTTCCATACTCCTAATCATTTTTACCTAATGCCTTTTTGTCTAATGGTTGCTAAGCAAGCAATAATTCGGAACAATTTGAGATTGCATTTCAGGGTCACAGTTGCATCTCCATAGACTTCAGTGTGCTATAACATTTTAGCAGCACAAACAGGAATAAATCTTTATTCTTTAATGCATCCTCCTCATACCCACCTTTCTGTACATGTTGGAAAAGACTCATGTTTAGATTTCCATAGCTACCCTCACCATTTTAGAATTTGAATTGAAGGCTAGTATAGTACATACTATCTCACTTTATAAAGCAATTTTTAAAGTTTTGTCAGGTGAAATAAGTATTTGAGTTTCTGGCACAGTTTTCTCCCACTTGGAGAATCAGTGAATGATATAAAGTTTGTATTTGCAGCAATACAAAGATCTGTAATACAAAAAAGTTTTTTTCCAAATTTCTGGGCACCCCATTCTTGTCATCAGGTTAAATGACTCAATCTGAAATTCTCTTAACCATGTGAAGATAAGGGCAGAGAATCAAATATTTTGCACTGAATTAAACTCTATCACCGAGCGAGCGCGAGTATAAACATTGGTGTATCCACAGTAGCATGGGCAGCAGCAGCAGAGGCATGTCTTATCCTGAAACCAGTGGATACGTGCTCAGCACAGCTAAGTTGTGTCTCCGCTGCCACTACCCATGCTTCCACAGCTACATTGCTATTTATATTTACGCTAGCTCAAAGAGAGTTAGAGTGAGTATGTGTACGCAAGCAGGGGAATTGCACCCCTATCTCATAGTGTAGATATGGCCTTAGATAGAATGGTTGGCCAGAATTTACTTCATCTCAGTTATGTATGTGTCAAATGAAACGTCTTTGATTTAGGACTGAATATGGATATGTGATATACGATGTGTTCCCCTTCATATTTCAACCTTTGTCACACTCTCTTGCAAACATCATGTCATGGTAGTATGACATCATTCCTCTTCCTAACAGGAGTTTACTTAAGGATCCTTCCCAACCAGGATTATAAATTGTTTAGGATGTCATGTAATTTAATTTAATTTTTAGAGAGCTAACTCATTCATTATCCACATATCTTTACATCAGATATTGAATGTAGTGTGTTGGGGTTTTCTCGTGTTGCAGCTAGTTACATATTTTTAAATTAAACAGCAAAAGTAATCTATTTTGGATGAAATTATAACCTCCTGTGGATGAAACAGTCTCGTAAATGCAGAGATGATTAGCTTGGCTTTATAAAATACTATAGTTTTTTATGTGGGAACACACATTTCGTATGTATAGAAACATGTTTTCTGACAAACTGTAAATTACTTATTCTATATGTAATATTTATTGTTCTGAACACAATAATAGCACAATTATTTGATAACAAAGTAATCAAATATCTGAAGGTTCTTGGCAAATTCTCTTTTAAGTACTATGTCAAACTTTGACTTATTCCTTTTGTAGAAACAGTTATATTTTAAAAATATATAATTTGATGAGATACTCTTAAAATCAAGTTATCACTTCCTCAAAATGGAAGTTCCTTGTATCACTGCAAAACATTCTGTTATTGGACTGAAATTTTTCTATTTTAAATGTGCTGTGCATGGAATTTTTGAAAGTACTCAGCATTGGCCTGGCTGTTCCTCTTGTCATTAGTGGGAGCAGATTTAGGCCAGCGTCGAGTGCTTTGGAAAATCCCATCTCGTATGTTTACAGAGGGAGGTCTTGTGGATACAGTTCAGAGCTGAGATTTTGAGTTGTATTCAAGTTGTTACAGGCTTTGTATGTAACCTTGACTAAATCATTTAACCATTTAAACTTGCTTGCTTCACAGGGTGATAAGGCTTAAATGTGTTACTATTTGTAAAATGTTTTGAAATTCTCTGACAGAAGAAATTTAAAATAATAGTAATAATACATATCCCAAAGTCACATTAGTATATATGTTATCCCCTTGATACTAAAGATTGAACATTGTAACACATCAGCATTAATTGGACTCTCTATTGCACTTGCTGATAGGAATTTACAGAAACAATGTACTTAAATAAAAGTAATCTGTGCAAGTCAGATTGCTGGATGGCTGCCAATGGTTCACTGATGCAAGTTACAAAAATTAAAGCTCCCAATAGAAGACAGCTTTTTCAGAACATTAAGTCATTTGTCTTATGACTAAGCTGTTTCTGGCCGGCTTACATCATTGCCCTTCTCTATGTGCTAGTTAGAATTCTGTAGGTCAGTAATCATTAAAGATGGGTGTGTGTTGTAGGGTTCCTGGATGTCATGTGATTTGTGACATTCAGCTTTTCCCCAAACAAGTTAAAAATAGCTTCTTCCTTCTATCAGTGTTAGACTTTCAAACTGTACTGTGCTTCTAGTCCCCTGTTGCCAAAGGACTAAATTTGGGGAACAATCTCCCATAATAGAGCCTCAGGCATAATGTTGCTAAAGTAGCTAACCAATTTTACCTCAACCTTCATTAGACAAAATGATTAAACTGCATTTTACATTGGGAATTAAATTAATAAATGCATTTCTAAGAGAATATTGTCATACAATCAGTCTTTCCTGCTTTGCAAAAATTTTTATTTTCAAACTATAATTTTAAAATGTGGTGTTCAGTAATCTGCTCTCTTCATGAATGATGCCTATGTTGCTATATGTGTGGACATACAAGGTAGGCACATGGTGTGTGTATAAGGCTTTGTAATTTAAGCAGTGCACATTAATTAGATGATCCCAGAAGACTAGAGTTTTTTAAACTGATGCTTGTTGAGTGGCTCTTTAGCATCAAAAGACCCAATACTTATGACTAATGGATGTTCTTGTAACTGATGGCTTTGAGTATTTCAGTATGTACAAAATGTGTTTCTACTCCATATTTTTTTTACACACAAGCCATTTGGCTCAAATGAAGATGAAAATCCTAATTATAATTGGCAGGATTTAAATCCTGCTTAAACAAGTCCAAGGTCAAATTGTTTATTATTGTCATAAAAGTGAATGTGATATATAGTTACTGACAGTAACAAAGCGTTCTTGAACATACTACATGCTTACAAATAAGTTTAAAAACACATATCGGATACAGAACACAATAGAAGTTTTGGGATTACCTACAAAAATACTAAATATAAATAGTTTTAAAATAAGAGGTGCGGCAGGGCTTTGTCTTTACAATGAGATTACTTGTGGCGGAACATGTCACGTGTCATACCAATTTAGTCAATGTGAAAATGCATCTTCCACATCATTTTACTTTCAGATACTTTACTTTACTTTAAAATTATATTTGCTAGAATATCACCTCTCTTCACCTACCAAACGCCCTCCAAACAAAACATTAAAAAAACATCATTCCAGGTTGACAGATTAACTATCAGCTGTGACATGTACCATGTTGCAGACGTTCACAGTTCAGTTTGTGTACAAATTATCATACTTTCTTTAATTAAAAAAGAAAGTAAAGTTAATCACTTTGTGTCACTTCCTTCTCTAAGGATAGAAGTGACCTTCAGACACCTTACATTAATACTTATTTACTTGCTACTTGCAATGTATACTGTACTCGGGAGCCTAAACATTTTAAAAAATGTTACTGAAAATTTTTCTTTTCATTATCTACTGGTGGAAGACTTAATTGGCTGATACCAACCTAGTTTGTAAATGCTCTGAAACAGCTTAGCATTGATTTTATTCTATATAAATTCCTATATTGCACTCATCATAGTATCTGAGCACCTTCCAGTAGTGTATTAAGTGATTATAAACTGCATAATCAATTTTAGATATTGTATCTTTGTACACAGTTCATAACATATACACGATCAAATAAGAATTCTTGATTAAGATCTTGGGCCAAGTTCTGCCCTCAGTTAAATAGTTACCCTTGTGCATTCTTAAGTGAAGCGGCACCACATTAAAACATCTTATCAGCCTAATTTCAGGATTTTTTTGTACATGTGTGAAAATAAACTAACATTTTCTGGATCAGAGTCCTATGAGGGTCCAGCCAACCTTGTCTGTATCCCATTTATGAAGCCTTTTTTTATATTTTTATTTTATTTTACCACCTTGTACTTCAGTAACAAGAAACTTAGATAGTCCATGGGGAAAAATGTAATCTTTTTAAAAGTATCTATTTTTTTCACATTTAATACCATTTGCATCCATCTAGATTTTATTATTTATTACTGCATTGTCTAGGAAAATGTTAAGTTAAAAATACGAGGCATTTCTAATATATTCTAGATAGGCTTGTTTAACTTAGTCTAGTGCCACTTTTGTGAAAATAGTGACAAAATTATTCTTATACTGCTGCCTAATATGAACATTTCACTGTAAGCATCACTGCCATAGATTCTATTCTTCCTGCTTTCCTACGCTTCCACCATGAATTAAGAACTTACAACTATTTTTAATGCCATTTTTTGTTTCTGATAGCATCCACAATGTACAAACATACATTCTGCATGATTGACCATTGCTTTGATTCAGCATGGCATTTTGTATGTTTATAAAATACAACACAAGCACTG
Source organism: Emydura macquarii macquarii (assembly GCF_026122565.2). Classification (NCBI taxonomy): domain Eukaryota; kingdom Metazoa; phylum Chordata; order Testudines; family Chelidae; genus Emydura; species Emydura macquarii. Next base: position 78,002,550 of record NW_027131390.1, read on the forward strand.
GGAATCCAGAAAGCATCTACAGTAATTTAAAAACAAAATTTAAGTGAATGATTACTTCATTCGATGGAAAAAGGAAATTAAAATTATTTGCATTAGCTTCGTTTGACTAATAAAGGCAATGGAATGTCTTTCTGTTTTCTTTGGATTTTCAGTTTCATGTGTTCCAGGTTAGAAACCGATATATCTATGCCATGCTGGAATTAGGACCAACATATTACTTTTTCAGGCACAATTTAGGTGTCTTTAAGGAAAACAGAGTGAGACACAGCTACGTGCAAGCCACAACCTAACAAGTGTTTGCCTTTGTGGGAAATGAATGACAGAGTGTTTACAACTATACTCAGACTGGGCACTAAGCTGGATCTTTTTGCAAGAATTACTTGCATGCGTATGTTATGGTGAGCAGGTGACTCAGTGCATGGCCCATAGCATAGGATGGGTACGGATTACTGTACCCAGCCCTGTTTATGATACACTGTGACCTTGGGTAAGTTATTTAACCTGTCTGTTCCTCAGTTTATACTCTGCAGGATAGGTGTAATATTGCAGGATTGTAAAGCTTAATTAATGTTTTCAAAACTCTTTGCAATTCTAGAATGTAAGTTGATATTTCAAGGTCACAATATTATTTTATTATTATTATTATTATTATTACTACTAATAAAAACTCATAAATATGCATACTAGAATATGTATCCTCTTTGTTCAGGTTTTCCTCAATTTGACATGTCAAAAATTTGTTGCTTCCTTGTTCCAGACTGGGTTTCCTGGATTGGTACTCACTGATTAGATTTGCTAACATTAAGAGAACAGATGAACAGTCAGCCTTGGCTGATCAGTTTCTTTTCTCAAAAATGGAGTATGTAAAAGGAATCTATTAATTTTAAGATAGACATCATTAGAAAGTAATTGAAAAACTATTGCATCCTTAAGTTTTTTAGTATCTTTATCTCCTGCAACAGGGGAGTACAGGATGGCAACCTTCACAAATAATTTAAATAATCTAATCACAAGTTGAAATGTTTTGCATCACAAACACCAAATATTTTGGTGCAGTGTTGAATTACTCAGTCAGTTCCAGAGAGTCCAGGAGAGTCCATATATGAGGGAGATACATGGCAAGAATAAATAAGCAATGTGGGGAGGTTTTTCTTCTGTATGTCTATGTCTGGGCAGTTCTAAACAGGTCTAGCAGGCCTTCATAAGAATTTACAAAAATGATCCAAACTATAAAGAAAAGAACCACTAGTAATCAAATAGGCAGGCAAAATCCTTCTCTTTAAAACAATTGGTCCAGTTAATCTCTGTGCATCACTACTGGCTTCTGTGGAGATGCACCAAGGTGAACTATGCCCATAGTGTCTAATTTATTCATGCTGTGGTTAATTAATAATTCAGAAATGTTTTAGTTCTTATTGATGTGCAGGAATATAGCTGGGCAAATACTGTACATAATATAAGCATCTATAAAAGAAATACATTAAAAAATTTAGAGTATTATGCTTTTTTTTATTGATCATCACAAATGTTTTCTATGTTAGCCTAATTTATTAAAGCTCTTTCTGGATTTATGTGGAGGCCTCTCTTGTGCTGTGAGTGATCATAGCTTAATAATGATAAGGAGTAGATCTGAACATACCTCTTTTTTCATTTTGAAGCTTTGATTGTGTAAAGATTGTAGAATTGGGTCCCAGTGAACAATAAACAATGGAGGTTTTAAAATATAAATATTACAAGACAAAACTTCTTAAAAAATTGAATTACAAAGGGCCATATTCTGACACAAATTTATACTTAGTGCCTTACTCAAACTTCTACTAATTTCAATGGACTCACTTGTGTTGCAAGGTTCTGCTTAGTGTGAATTAGAATGGCAGAATCTGACACAACATTTGTGGATGAAAAGAGCCCAGTAGATAAAAATATATTTGAATTTTAGTAAAGCATTTGTTACTGTTTCATGAGAGTGTGCTGATCATTCAAACTTGACCTTCTGTTGGTAAATAAGTTAAGATTTCATAATGCAGCTTGCTATTGGAGTAAATGAGAAAGCACGGACTTTCAGAGCTGGGCATAGGTGCTAGAAATAGAGGTGATGAGGGTGCTGCTGCAGCCCCTAGCTTGAAGGGATTTCCATTATATACAGGTTTACAGTTTGGTTCAATGGCTCTCAGCATCTCCCACTACAAAAATTGTTCCAGAACACCTGGAACTGGGGTCAGAGAATTTCTAATAGTTAAAAAGTGGTTATTTGTAAAAATATAACTTACCACAGATTTGAATTTCTGAGCCTTCCTCAAGCTGAATATCAGGCCTTAACCTGTATCATCTTTCTGACAAGATAGCAGCTTTTTTAAAAATTTTAATTAATTTTCCATATTTGACAAGCCTTACTTTTTCTTTTTGCTATTGGGATGTATTAATATAACTTATTTGTTTCAGTTTTTCATTAATTCAGAACAATTTTAGATGGCATTCTAACAGCAAAATGCACTGTAACAGAGTAAATTCATCTTTCTATTAAAGAACTTTGAGTTCTAGGAGCATATAATCTGTTTCTAACCTTTGAAAAGTTATAATGTAAATAAAATGACAAAAACATAACGTAGACATTAAAATGCCACTTACTGAGCAGAAATGCATTTCCCAGTTACCAAAAGATAATTGTAGGTCTGTTGCCATGTGGTTTGTGTCTAAGTCAAAATTGTTTGTTATGTAGACTCTGGCTGCTATGGTAGTAAATGTCTACACAAAGATAGGTACAAGATGTTTCCTTCTCTTGCTGTCAGCATGTAAAAAGTGCTAATATTTTTAAAATGGAGATTCTCAAAAATCCTTCTTCAGAAAATTTAAAAAGATCAATCTGTGCTACCAAGAATATTAAAACAATCAAAAGTAGGTGTAGATTTCACAGAATTTGGCTAAGAATGGCATTGTAAAAACTATCTATTCAGATAACTAATCTATGTAATGCAAGTAGTTTTCCACCTGTTATAAAATCACATAAATCTGACCAGACTTTTCCTTAACTAAAACAATTTTTCCTCCATTTGTACAAATTTCATAGATAAATGTTGTTTCTTAAATCCACTCACAATAATGAGTTATACTTAAGCAATAGTAGTCAGTATCCTCTTCATTTCTGTGCCTTTCTCTTTCTCTCCTGTTAGATGAGGACATATTGTGTGCAATTCTTCATGCACAAGATGGCCATATTAGGTTAGAATTTGTTTATTTATAGAAAAGGCATTTTATGTCATTTGCTGTGTCTCACTTCTGTAGCATCTATTTTTTCCCCATTTTTTAAACAGGGAAGGACAAACACAAGCATGTCTGACTTTTTCAAGCCTTTATTCCCAGAACACTTTGATTTCTCCATACAGACTGTCTAGTTGCTGTGGCTACTTTAGTGGGCAATGTTATTGAACCCTTTGTAATATTCACAGGATAAAACAAGGGTTTCTGTTCTGAGAAAGGCAGAGCAGGTTACACAGAGACTAGACTCTGTTGGCCTAATCAAAATGTTGGCACTACTCTTCAAGCTCAGTGCTACATGGACTTTGGAAGCTGGAGTTTGTTATGGTTCATGGGGGAGCTGCACCTTTGACCTCTCTCATCTCTGAACACCTCTTTCAAGTGACAGGCGTGCACCTGCACTTCTCTGAGTGGAATCCCATGATTTGCACCACTTTTAGACTGGATCAGCAGACTAGAGCACCCTGTTTACCAAGTGTATTAACTCAGTAGCATGCAAATTACCTTGAGTTATCACACTAGAGTTACTTCACTCAGGCTCTGCAGATTGATTGGATTAGTGGACAATGAGCTGTTTTAATTTAAGCTGCTGCATCTCCACTGCATTATAAACTCAAGCATCAACACTTAAACTTCAGCCCACCTTACTTGACGAGCCACCTAGTTTGAGTTTAAAGCCTCATTTAACTCAAGGTAGAGATTTGTTATGTGGATAGAAGGGGCAAAACTCAAATTGTAGTTTAAACTAAGGCTTTTTCTACACTAGCACTTTTTTCAGTAGATTTTTTTGTCAGTGAGGGGTGTGAAAAAACACCTCACTGATTAACAAGTTTCACTAACAAAAGCACTGATGTGGACACCGCTATATCAGTGGGATACACTCTTCCACCAACATAGCTACTGCTGCTTGTTGGGAGTGGTTTAATTATGCCAGTAGGAGAGCTCTCTCCAGTCAGCATAGAGCGGCTACACGGGAGACCTTACAGCAGCTTTGCTGCAGTGGTACAGCTGTGCCAGTCTAAGGACTATAGTGTAGACATAACCTAAGAAAGCAGCAAAGACAAGCCCTAAAGACTTCTTTCCAGGAGCTGTGCCCAGTTTTTGCAATGAGAGAACAGCTTGTTCAAAATAAAGTATTGTTTATTTTTCCATAGGAACATAACAAGCAGAGAAAAAAAGGTTAAACCAGCAAAAATCCTAAACATTTATTATCATATCTAAACTTAGCATTTGCCTCATGCAAGTAGTTAGTTCTGACTTGTTCTTGGTATCTCCCACTCCTGGTTGTCCTGGGGACCAAGTTGCAGCTTGCGTTTCTACAGACCCTCCCATGTGTCATCACAGGCTCATCTTTCCATCCACTTTCAAGCTCTTTGTTTTTGATTTCCTGCGTGAATTCCCCTGAGATTTCAAGCTGGAATCTTATATCACCCCCTTTCAGCCAGACCCTCTGATTTCACATAGATGGTGGTGCACCCCAAAGGAATTAAAACCTCCATTGTCTGAGTATAGTCAGTTGGTTCATGTTTATTGATCTTGTTTTGGATTCCTGCAGACCAATCTAACTAAAACTGATTTAACCCTTAGGACTTGTCTGTGGGGATGGGGCCTGGAATAGCTAGGGCAAAACAGCTGTTGCTCTAAAAGTGCCTTTGTGCAGTTTAGGTTAATCCACTTTAGAAGTGAATTAACCTAATCCACAAAAAGGCACTCAGTGTGAAATAAGAGTATCTATACGGGGAGCTAGTGCAGAATATCTATTGCACTTTAAATTCACAAACTAGCCATTTTACACTATCTTCCCTTTGATTTCCCCATGTAGACAAGGTACCTTAGTTACCTTTTAGCCAGCAAAATAATGAACACCACACCATATATTATTAATAAAATTAATACAGATATCTCCCACCTTCTTCACATTTTTTCTCCATCTCTTTTGGGGTAAATTGTCTTTGCTTTATATAATGATGTAGATCCTATCAGCCATGATCTAAAATTCTAGGGGAAATTACTTAATAGAAACAAATTTTCCTCATGTGCTTAAATAAACAGATTATTCTTCTGATTATTCCACCTGATTTTAAAGTACTACAAATACATAATCAAATTATTTATGACTTGTTTAACCAATATATTCCTTTTTCATTTAGTGATTATTGTTGGGCTGCTGGAATAAATCATTAGTTGAACTCATTTCCTACTATGTGTTGCAAAAATATTTGAATTAATATTAATTCAAATAATTAAAAAATCCAATTTGATTATTAGAGGGATCTACTGTAATTATTAGCCATTGTGTTTCTAGAGCCAAAAGCTGGAGTTAATTTCAGCTCTGCGGGTATTATTTAAGCATGGTTAATAAAGCAGTGGAGTAGCAACATTCAGCAAGAAGCCTGCTTTTCTCTGATTGCAGCTATAAAAATTCAAAAGAACTGTTTTAAGGCCATTGTGATATTTGGTAAAATGAGTAGTCAAGTAAATTTAAAAGTTTGTAATATGTAAAATTAAAGAGTACACTTAGCCTGAATATATAGATATGCATAACAAATTAGTGACATTTATTGAGCATATATATGCCTGGTAGAAGTGTACACAGTTTTATCAGTCAATGTGCTGTCTATAAAAACCATTTTCTAAGAGCTCAAGATACAATTTATTTTAATACTTTAATTCCTTTTTTCCCAAACTGTGGAGTGCACCTGTGTGGATGTCAGAAGGAGTGAAGGACTAGCTGGGGATTTTGGATAGATGGGTCTCCACTTTCATTTAAAAAAAAGTTAGTTTCTAGCTAATATGGTTCTGAAGAAACACTCACTTCACATTTTGAAGGTTATCTAATCCAGAGATATCTGAGTTTGCAGAGAGCCTGAAACAATACATCAGTGGTATGAACTGCCCCATTCAATTTTGACGGGTGTTACTCAGATGCCAGTAATGATACTTTAAATGTCAACATTATTAACTATTTGATGAACAGTGAAAAAACATATAAGAAAGGAGAGGAAGTATCATATTGTCATAATCTACATGTGATTCCCAAAATGTGGGGCCTCTGCCTGGGGGAAGGTATTCAGGACTGGCTGGGGTGTATGGAAGATCTATAAATTAAGATGCGGCCTTCTTTTAACATGTGGTGTGCAGAATTTAACTGTTCATTATTTCTATTATATAGTGTTTTTTCTCATAAGTAGACAGAAACACATAGCAACGATGTTTACCCATAAGCAAAACCTTTATGGACTAATTAGTTGCTAATGTAATGAACTTTAAATAAAAGTTGTCAAAATATATTTTTAGTTTTGGTTGCAGATGTTTCAATAGTGTATCAGTTCACTACTGGCTCATATACAGTAATATGAAACTCATAGTGACAGCAAGTCTGTAGTTCATGTGCAGTGACCTGGGTTGGTTCAGCTTTTAGGCAAAGGTTTTGCTAACTACTGCAAACTTTGCTCCAAATGCTCTCTTGTCTGTTCTGCTAAAATTGTTGGGTAGATGCACAAGGGCCTTCTTGAGTAATGTCTGTAAGTGGGTGAACTGATGGGTGCAGTACAATTAGTGTTTTGATGATACTGCATTTTTCATGCATACAGCTGTGTAAAAGTTTATATCATACAGCAGAAAAAAGCCAAGTTATAAAGAAAAGAATAACATACCTTCTTAGGATCCATAACATAATCCATTGGACATAATTCCATATAGGAAGCTTATGAATAACAAGTAAAATTCATTTTTAAAATAGTAACATCAGTCTTGGTGCAATACAGGTTTCCTTTAGATGGAGCTTGCAAGTAGGCAGAGTTGGGGTGTGCAAGACATTTTATTGTTTTGTTCTCACTTTTCCTTTCACTTTTTCAGCCTATATTCAACAGCTTGGAGGCTTGCATAAAGGTGCATAATCAACCCATTCACTTAATTAGTTAATTTCACAATTGCTCATAAATGCATACAGTGTTAGATAAAGTAGCATAATTGTCTGCTTTGTGTGTGGTCTGGGGATTGCATTATTGTGTTTGTCGTCTTATGGTGCCTGTTCCTCACGCCTGCAGAGGAGACTACCAGAAAATACTCGCTGGTAAAGCTGCATGGGTTCTTTGTTGTTGGGTAGATTTTAATGCTTTCTCCTCCAGTAGAAAAGAAGTTGTTAGATATGTATTCCATCCATTTTATAATAGTTTGCATTTAACTAGCAGTTTCATTAGAGCATATCCTAGAACTTTACAAATGCATATTCATGGATTAAGCCTCACAATACTCTGAACTAGATAAGCATTGTATTTACTTTGCAGGTGGGAAAACTAAGATGCAGATAAGTTACAGTAGTTCACTTGCCCATGGTTCTATAGTAAATTCACAACAGAACTCAGAATTCCATCCTCATTTCTACTCTTGAGCTGTAACTACTGACAACATAGATTTGTCTCTTGGAGAAGTTAATCAAGTTTAACTACCCTGTGATGCTGCACCAAGGAAGAAGGGGTTAAAGAGCAGCTTTAGGCTAAGGCAGTCCAGCCCTAGTGTACCTGCAAAGCATGCCAGTATTGTGGGAGGAGTCTTACAAGGGAGAAACCCAGTTCAGAAGGCCCCAATCGTGGGAGGTAGACAGACTTCTCCACACTAGCTCCTAGGAAGGAGCTCAGTGGAGGCCAAAGCTGACAGAGGGTTCCTGCGAACATTGCACAATAGCCCAGGGGACACTGAGCCAGGCTACAGCCCGTCAGCTAACTCCCAAAAAGAGGGAGCTGTTTGGATCAGTTTAATGTTGTGCCTTTCTTTGTTATCTTTCCACTGAGGTCCAGAGAGGGCTGGGGGAGGAAGGCATAGAGGCAGGCCACAGTAGGAAGAAACCCAGATAAGAAGCAAGGGGTCTGAAGAAGAAGACTTTACAGAGTCCTGAGCTGGAAGCCAGGGTTAGAGGAAGGGACTGGATTCCCCCACAGGTCACCAGTGAAAGGCATGGTGAAGGCCCCAGGCTATGGTCATAAGACCTAGTTCCAAGGATGCCAGATTGTCATGGTACTGAATTCCGACTTACCCCAAAAGGGGTGAGACTAAAAGTGACCTGGCTGGAGGGCCGAGTCTGAAGACAAAGGGTGGCCACCAGCAGACCTGAATAGCTGGCCAAGAACGGAGAGGAAAAACCTGACAATGTCACACAGCGTTGCACTAGCTGGTGAATTGCTGTGTCACATCCTCACAGTACACAGGTTCAAAGGGAATAATATTACAGGATAAGTCAAACATTAAGTTGCAAAGTAGGAAAAAATGCAACCTGAATTGGAAGAAACAACCTTAACAATCGAGTCCTGAAAAAATCAGAGGGTTTTGTAGCTTCATATGGCTAGGTTCAGAAAGCATGAAGTTGAATATCTCTGGATCAAGGAAATTGCACACACTTCACAAGGTGAATCACTCAGGCTTTCTTTCATATTTATTAAAGCCTTTTAATGATATTGCAAGAATCAGATGAAGCAGTCATGTAATATAGGACAAGACTTTTCTCATTGAATTTGGGCTGCCAGGAGCACATCACACTTACTCAATCCCTCTGCTGTCTCTGTTTATTTCCATTGTCATTTCAGTTCAAAGCCTTAGACCAGATGGTCAAAGCCATCAGCAGGTCAGAACTCAAGTACAATAGTGACCCTGATTTAGTGACCTGCCAAGACAGCTGTACTCCTGATGGACAATGCATTTTATAAATCCCAGGATGAAGGATGTGGGAGCCAGAGATGAAGCTTCTTCAGCAAGAATGCTTTAACTGTGGAACTGTCAGAAAACTTTGAACTAATCCAATCTTACTACCTTCAGAGCATGCTGCAACACCTCCCTCTCTAAAGTATTTTCATCATACCTGGCATGATGAAGAGGGGAAAATATTTCCCAGGCAAAGCCGTTAGTGAGCTGAGCACATGAAGATGGAATTTACCTGGGAAACAATTAGATACTGTGGTGATGAGTGCTATAGAAAACTATAAGATAGTAAAGGAGTAAGGGGGTATAGACCTGGTGGTACGTGGGGTGGTCCGGGAATGCAAATCCTCCAGGAGACATTGATGGAGTTATCATGGACCCTGACAGAGGTGGTCCAAGAAATAATCCATATATTGTGTGTGTGTTTTTGGGGCCTGGAGAATGGAGAGGGATGACCAAAGTTCCCTTTTCCTATGTACAGAGGCTATGTCAGGCTGAATAAGCGTGAGTTTAATACTCTATCTTTTCTATCTATTGATTTCCTTATTTGTTCTCATTCTCTCTCTCCCCTAAATTTAGGCCATCTAATCCTCATTGATATACTCTCTTCTCCCAGTCTGTCTTGCACTCTTAGTCCCTCCCACTCATTCACTTAGATGCCACTCCCTCTCCCCATTCTCCCTCTCTCTTCCTCCTCCCATTCACATTCTTTTTTTATTTCATCCCATCTCTTTCTCTCCACCTTTCCTTCCTGGCCTGAGAGAGAAGAATGTTCTGGGATCTTCACTTCTTCCTGGAAGGCCTAATGGGTAGCAGTATGTATCAGGATTTTTGTGCTGCCCTGTCTTCCTGGTAGGGAAAACCTCTAAGATCTTTACTCTTCCCTTACAAGTCAAAGAAGGCTACCAGGTTCTTTGCTTCTTCACTCCCTCCCCCCAGGAGGCATCATTGGCAGTCATAAGAGGATGGGCAGTAGTGGTACAGCCTATTGTGAACCTTGATGTGACTTTACTTTACCCGACAGTCCAGTGGAGGTCTCTGAGAAGCCAACAGCTCCACAAATCTTGAAAGGGAATTGAAAAAAAAAACATTTAATTTTTTCATTCCAAGGAGTCCAATTTTTTTCCTTTGCTCTTGTCAACTCCTTTCTTCAACACTTTAGCAGCCGTGGTTTTATAGGGCTCTACTGCTATCCAAAGGTGTTTCCAACATACACCTGAAGGTTTAATCCTTAGTTCAATGCAGATATGCACTTACTCTGCATATATTAAGCTTTCAGTAATATTAAAGTAGAAACTGAAAGAGGAAGCTCTGTGGGCCCATTTTTAGATTCCATTTGCTTGGTCATATTACAATTTGGATGCAAAAGAATCCACTTAGCCTTTTTCATCTTCACTTTGGCATTACAGGTACAGGCTGGATGGGAATTTTTATCCCTTTTGGCATCACTCCAAGTCAAATTGATTGTATGCTTTTTCTTATGGGTATGTGCCAAACAGCTTTTCTTGTTGTGAAGAACCCTATGTTCTTAAGAACCCAAGTGATTAGTCATAAAATTGAGATCTGTCTGAAAACTGGTAGTTTTTAAGGCTAGCTGCTCGAGCCTGTGTTCTTTGAAGAAGTGCTACCCCTTTGATGATGGAAAAACAGTTGTAACTCTTTACACTTCAGCCATATAGTGACATCCTTTGAATAACCATGCAATGATGGTTAAGATATGTTAGTGTATGTGGTCCCAGATTAGATAAAACTAACTTTTGAGAGACAGTTGTTTAATATATATATGTTCTCCTTCTCTCCCCCCCTTTCCTCCCCGTCCCCTATGGTGGTGAAAACATTTTGAACTTTAATTCCATTTTAACATAGTGTTTTGGTCTCGGAATTTCTTTGATCTTAAAAAACCCCAAAACAAACAAAAACACCCACCCATAGCTAACCTTCTTGGACTTTACAATTTGTAAGTACAGGTTATCCAGGACCATTGGATAAGGACAACAAAGTTTTATTCACAGAAAGAATAGGGGTAAATTAAGAGAAGGGAATGGTGAAGAAATCAGGGATATCAAATAAATGAGTAATCAGCCCATAATAAACACTAAATGCCCTCAGATGAATTAAAGATAACAAAAATGCCCCCATAGTCTTTGCACAGGCCTTAATTGCTTAATAGAGTTGACAGTTGATGGGCATGGGTGGCGTTCTTCTCTGAGTAGCTGAGAGCTCTCCCTTTTGGTGGGAGTGAGTTAGGTTGTATCAGACCCAGACTCCTAATGCAGGGACATGCTCTGGATATAGCTTGCAGTCAGTCCTTGCAACACAAAGCAGTCTGTTCTGTGTGGAGCAGGGGGCTTCATGTCAGTCACAAGCCCTATGGCCAAGAGAGACAAAACGGCACCTTCCCTTCTGTTGCAGGGGGCAATTCCTGGGCTGCTGCCCCTCTGGCGACTGTAACCTAAATCCCTGTAACCAGCTCTCTCCCATAAACGCTGCCCCTAACTGGGGTCAGCTTACACACAAGCTTTCTAGGGCCTGTAGTTGGTTGCCTTGGCATGTTAATCTGGCCCTTTAACTCTTCCTTCTTTCAAAGATGGTGTTTGTCCAGGCTCAGTTCATGTGTCTTAGCCTGTGGTTCTCAACCTATTTACCATTGTGGGCCATATCCAATACTACCTGTATGGCCCGGGGGATGTCACATGGGCTGCAGCTGTGTGCTGATTGGGCAGCAAGGGGCCTGTGGGCTGCAGGTTGAGAACCACTGGTCTGAGCAGTTTCAATTGTGGTCAGGCTCCTTGGAACCTCAGCTGGTTGTTAAGCATGTCGGCCTCCTGGTTCATGCGGCACAGGTTGTTTGAGTGTCTCAAGCACAGACAAGGCAGACAACCTCCATTCCAATTCCACAATCTCTTCCTCTATGTTGCTATCTGTGGGAATTACTGGAGCTCTTTTTGCAAGCCCCCAAACCTGCAAGATTTTTTTCTCCCTCTTTTCTGTGTTTTTACAGCCTTTAGCACCATGGTCCATGGTTAGGGCTCTTAAGCATACATAGTACAAATAAATAATAAAGTGACAGAGACCTGTAGCAATATCTATCAGTCCAAGCTTCCTAGGGAAAAATATGTGATGTATTTAATAATTGTCTCTTGCTTGCAGCACATAGGCTTGTTAGAGACTGGCATTCGTTTGTTGAATCTGAACTTCTGTACACATCAAATACTCAAGATCAGCTTTGTCTACAGCCAAGGAAGTATGCACTGTATTTGTGTATATAATGATGGTCGTGTAGTGGCTGACTCACAAAGAGGATAAGTAACTTAATACGACGTACCCTTATAGAATCATAGAAACGTAGGGCTGGAAGAGACCTCAAGAAGTCATGAAGTGCAGCCACCTGTACTAAGTCAGGATCAAGTAAACCTAGACCACTCTTGACAGGTGTCTGGCTAACTCCTTCTTAAAAACCTCCAGTGACTGGGATTCCACAACTTCCCTTGTCAACCTGTTCTAGGTCTTAACTGTCCTTTATGGTTGGAAAGTCTTTCCTAATATCTAACCTAAATCTTTCTTGCTACAGATTAAACCCATTACCTTTTGTCCTACCTTCAGTGGGCATAGAGAACAATTGATCACCATCCTTCGAATGACAGCCTTTAACATATTTAAAGAGTATTATGAGGTCCTCCCTCAGAATTCTTTTCTCAAGGCTAAATATGCCCAGTTTTTTTAATCTTTCCTCATAACTTAGGTTTTTTAATCCTTTTATCATTTCTGTTGCTCTCCTCAGGTCTCTCTCCAGTTAGTCCACATCTTTTCTAAAATGTGGCATCCAGAACTGACCACAGTGTTCCACCTGAGGCCTCACCAGTGCCTCCAAGTAAAGTGGGACAACTACCTCCAATGTCTTACATATGGTACTACTGTAATACACCCTGGAATATTAGCCTTTTTTGCAACTGCATCATGTTTTTGCTTCATTCAGTTTGTGATCTACTATAACCCCAGATATAACTGAAGTATGAACTGGGTTCTAGTCACTGTGAATTATATTGTAATTCTGTCTGTAGCACAAGGGTTTGTTTTATCTGCCCCTTCCACTTCAGTTCAACGGAGCTTTTAACTTGTTGTGATGCTGTGGTAACTCTCTAGCATGCTGTGGTACCAGACCTTGACATGACCCCACAGATGCTTCAACTACTAAGACTCTAGCATCCAATACTATTTTCCAACTACCTTCAAATGCTGTATTCTTCCCAGGATTCCAAACTTCTTGCTTCTTCCATGCACTCCCCCTAAATGCTATGCAATCTTGCACTGCTAAAGGAAAACACCAGCAGCAGAATGACCATAAGCGGATGGATCACGCTGCCCCTATTGACCCATCATTGTTCAGCTGATTCATCACATTGTTAAGACCTCTCCAAAAGAGAGAACATGCTGTAGTTTCCTTACAGTAAATGACGTTAAGATTTGGAGTAACTATTGTCTCTGTAGGATTTTTAACAGAAGTATCTCCATGGCTCTTATATGGATTATAAGGCATTTCTAATCATAGGTAGATTAGACCAACTATGTTGATGCCTCAGATGAGAAAATGTCAAATTCTCATCTTTAAAAGGGTTGTTGCACCTTTAAGAAATGAGAGCTGCATCCTAGTTCTGCTTGCTTGTTGCTCAGCAACAGATTTTCAGTGGCTTGAACAGAGCTTTTGGTGTTTGGGAGGAAAGATTAGAAAGGCAAGCAGAGAGTGAAGAGAAGATGCTTAGAGAGAGAGAGAGGTGAGCCAGAGGTGAGCCTAAAATGATTAGGATATTACCGCTGGGAAATGGAGTAAAATTCAGGGTGTGTCCTGATGAAAGACTTTTGAGTGGAATTTGTGCAAGTAATAAGTCTAAAATGGCAGGTGAACAGTGAATAGGAGAATACATTTTGTTGTGTAGATTTGGAATTGGAATCAGGAAGGGGGAGGGACATTAATTGAATTATAAATTTCTGATGCATTAAGAAACTTGGAAAATAATTTATAAAATTGGAATATTAGTCAAATTATTTTTAGAAAAGTGGAATGAGACTTTAGGTTCAGATTCTGTCTTGATGTAAGCAGGTGTAAATCCACTTCACACCACTTTTTGTAACTATTTCACACCAAGCCTGAATTTGGTATACTGACTTTTAAATAATTATTCCAGAGGGGAACCTCTTCTTAATTCCACAATTATTACAGATGAAAGTCCTGAGCTACAATTGTCCTGGAAATATTATTTGTTTATTCACATACATAAAAGCTGTCATCTGCTCCAGACATACTGCACTGCCTCGGATCAGTGCCCACCCATTGTAATTCCTATTTTGCATTTCAGTTTTGATGCAAAATACTTCTTTAGCTCAGCTGTGCTTTTTTCTTGCACCTCTCCTTTATGATTTGTAGCAAGGGAGCAAATAACTTCCTCTTGTTGTGTAAACACAGGGATGGCCACATTTTAATATTTCTACTGCATTGTAGATTGTTTTGGATCCACTTCGAGTGCAGGAAGGCTGAGAAAGATGTGCAAAAGAACAACTGGTAGTTGAGACAATTTTAGTGCAGCTCCTACTGGATTTGCTAGTGGAATACTCTTTAGGATTACCTGGAAGAGCTGTGCCTTTGGACCTGGAGGGTCGGTGCTCAATTCTCTGCAGCTGTAATGTGCAGGGCACACCCACAATAGGTTCAGCCACTGGAGGGAGTATCCCACTATTTACTTGAGTCTCCTCTAGTGTTTACTACCAGTTGGCAGACATAACAAGCTGCATTTGCAGTCTTGCAGCACTTCGTTCTCTTATTAAAGAACTGATTCCGTAAAGTACTGAATACTTTCAACTCCCATTGAAGCAATGGTTGAGAGCTTTCAGCAGGCATTCAGATCCTGATAGTGTTGGACCATATGAACATTAGAGAGCTGCATGTGGCTGAGTGCTATGCTTTTTGTCACTGAAACAGAAAAGAATCAGATTTCTTTATGTTGATTTTGTAGTGTCTGTTTAGAAAAAAATGTGAGACATTTGTATGTAACAGTGTTTACTGTGTAACTTTGTGAAGTTAAATGTTGTGGTGATTCTTCTGTGCAAATTATACGAACGTGAGATTACTTGGTTTAGTCCTAGGTTTTAATGTAATTAAACAGGATAAAGTGGTCCTTTCTCTAAAAAGGTCTGGATTAGAAATATTATGGCATTATGCATTAGATCTAGGACTTTAAAAAACAAGATGTACTCCGTTTAGTTTTGATGTTGCACTATTGTGGTGTTCTTGGTACAGGGCAACACCTTAAGACAATTTAGAAATGTAAAGCAGTGCAGAATGTTGCTTCCTGTTTAAGCAAACTTTTGCACAGAAATTCTGTAATTTTGCCTACATGCCTGTCAGTTTCTAGGTAGTATTTTAGGGTGCAGTTTTTCACATATAAAGCCCTGTAATACTGCCTCGGCTGTGATCAGCAGAGGCACTTTGGGTATCATTCCCCTAGGTTAAAAAGTGATGATGGTAGCAGGATCGTTCTTTTGAATGATTTTGGAATTTAGTCATTCCTCCACTCCATATGTCTAAAATAACAAATCAACCACACAGAAACAACGGTTACATACATTTTATCCTGTTTTCAATTCTCTCTATAATTCCACAAACAAGGATCTTGCAGCATGTCCCCGTAGGTGAAGAAATGTGAGTTAATGTGGGTGGGGCTCATTCTGGTTTGGCCAACCATAGACAGTCCTATATTTTAATTTTTAATATTTTTGTATCATTTTAAATTATGTAAAACTACCCAGGATAGGGATGGTTTGTTATAAATCAGTAATAATATTTCTGTCACTTATAAAAATACATGACTAGAGTGAAATCATGCAGCAGCAAAGTAAACTAACCATTAATTTAATGAATACAGATGATTACAGTGATATTTTGGCACTTACATATATTGACCAAATGTTGGTTAATAGGTCCAATAGATGCATCAATCTGAAATACTTAAGAGCAATAGTTATTCACTGCCAAAAATGCAAATGGGATTTCACTCACCAATGTAAAATATAGTTTTTGTGAGATTTATTAAATGTAATACTCTTTTGAAGTATATGAATGTATATTATGCAGTTGTAAAATTATTTTAGAATTGGGCCTATATTTATGATTTAAGATTGTTAAAATTAACACTAGTATCAAATATATTGGAAAATCTAGCTAGGGTTCAAAATGAACACACACATGAGCACACAGAGGTAGCTGCAAACTCTTCATATTCTTGGCGTGTAGGTGGTCCTCACAAATAAACAAATGCCTCTGTTTTAACAGTTTGCTGTTTTATATTTGCTACCCTAGTATCAGCCTCTGTCCGTGAAACAGATACAGAGTCATAGAATATTCCACAGCAAGCACTTGGAGTGAGGGCAGCGGATGGGTTTTAGGTATGCCCTTTTCAGGAAGGGTAGATGAGCAACAGAAAAATTGACAGTGACTCATTATCTTTTATGAAGAGAAATATATTAACCACTTGATTTTGAAGGATGTTATCATAGTATCCTCTTTAGATATTGGTCTTCGTCATGGTCTGTTCTGTGAGTGTTGAATGTCTGGAAAATCAGTTTCTCCTGTGGAAACAGTAGTGGGAGATGTATTTTAAATTAAATAAAAGTCTACGCTACTGGTGACTGGCCACCTGGGCATCAAGATTTTCACTGTTGTTTCCTACCTATTAGCACAACAAATCCATTTTTCTTACATGTATTCTTTTAAAAAAATCTGTTCTTTAACACAAGGATTCTATTTTTTTTTCTAGAAATATTTCAAAATGGTATTACTTGATCCTGGTTTAGAGGTTTAGATTGAATAATGTTGTGTTTTGGAGACCTGGAAATTACTAGCCATTATCATCATTGCATCTGTACAAACCTAAATATTATACATCACTGGGAGGGAGGGGTAAGATTGCCACCTGGGAGGTGAAAATGTTGCCATGGCAAATCAAGGCAAATCCAAACTGTGCCCTTAAGGATCTTCTATTTAAACTCTTTTGTTTGTCAAACAATTATATAAAATAGAAAAGAATGAAGTTATGTAACGATCATTATGTAATGTCACAATCATTCAGCATAACAAGACCATAGGGAATTATATTGTAAAGAGTCCAAAAAGGTGTTAATTTATTTTTACTACACAGATTACCTTTAAAACCAATACAAACTGTGATGCTATTAGTATAATACATGAAATATGAAGAAGTATAGTGCTGTAGATTAATACCAAATTATGAAAATCTGCATCAGTAGAATTTTTAGACGGTTTAATATTACACATTGTATACAACAGTGTGGAAACACAATACTTCCATTACCATGGAATACTTTTGATTGGTATACTCTGATGGATCATGAAACTTGCTTATTAAGCTCTTGCCTTGATTAGCAGAGACGCAAAGAAATACATTGTTCTGGGAGAAAGACATTCATTTCTTTGTCCTGACCCACAACTATTTCAGATTTGGAGCCAATCTATACCTTCAAGTCAGTGGCACAGCTGTGGGCACCCGCATGGCCCCACAGTATGCCAACATTTTTATCGCTGACCTAGAACAACGCTTCCTCAAAACTTGTCCCCAAGCATCTCTCCTTTACCTACGCTAAATTGATGACATTTTCATCATCTGGACCCACGGGAAAGAGTCCCTCGAAAAATTCCACCAGGATTTCAATTTTTTCCACCCCACTATCAATCTCAGCCTGGACCAGTCCACACAAGAAATCCACTTCCTGGACACTACAGTACAAATAAATGATGGTCACGTTAATACCACCCTATACTGAAAACCAGCTGACCGCAGTACATATCTTCATGCCTCCAGCTTCCACCCTGGACACATTACACGATCCATTGTCTACATCCAAGCCTTAAGATACAACTGGATTTGCTCCGATCCCTCAGACAGAGACAAACACTTACAGAATCTCCATAAAAAATTCTTAAAACTACAATACTCGCCTGGAAAGGTGAAGAAACAAAGTGACAGAGCCAGACGGGTACCCAGAAGTCCCCTACTACAGGACAGACCCAGCAAAGAAAACAACAGAACACCACTGGCCATCACCTACAGTCCCTGACTAAAATCTCTCCAACACATCATTAAGGATCTACAACCTATCCTAGCAGATGATCCCTCACTTGCTTAAGCTGTGGAAGGCAGACCTATCCTTGCCTACAGACAGCCCCCCAACCTGAAGCAAATACTCGCCAGCAACCGTACACCATAGAATACTAACCCAGGAACCTATCCCTGCAACAAACCCCGTTGCCAGCTCTGTCCATACATCGACTCTAGTGACACCATCACAGGTCCTAACCACATCAGCCACACCATAAGGGGCTCATTCACCTGCGCATCTACTCATGTAATATATGCCATCATGTGCCAGCAATGCCCCTCTGCCACGTAGATTGGCCAAACCGGACTGTCACTATGCAAAAGAATAAATGGACACAAATCAGGCATAAAAAATAACAACATCCATAAAACCAGTCAGACAGCATTTAAATCTCCCAGGACACTCTGTAACTGACTTGAAAGTAGCCATACTTCTACAAAAAAAACTTCAAAAAAAGACTGGGAGAGAAACTGCAGAGCTAGAAATCATCTGCAAACTTGACACAATCAAACTGGGTCTAAATAGGGACTTGGAATGGTTATCTCATTACAAGAAGTAATTGTCACTGTTCACACATTCTCACCTCCTAATCAATGGTTGTGAATAGGCCTCAATTACTCTAACTGAAAGGACTTTGCTTATATGTACCTTCTCCATTGTTGTTCCTTACCCTTTGATATGTATACATATACCTCCTATCTGATTTCTATTCCTTACATCTGATGAAGTGGGTTACAGCTCACGAAAGCTTATGCCTGCAGAAATTAAATTTGTTAGTCTTTAAAGTGCTAGAGGACTCTCATTGTTTTTATTCATTTTTTAAAACTCTTTATAATATGCATATTTTTAAAACAAGTATTTAAACTACTATATTAAGGTCAGATTGACTTACTGGGTGGAGAAGTAGTGTGCAGTGAACAATGGTTTACACAATACCTTCCATCTTTTCTCTAGCCTCAGAGATGATGAAGCTTTGGCCTCTTTAAGGATTACACCCCCTTGCCCTACAATGAGCTTGAGGAAGGGAGCTTTGATTGATTGATTGATTGAGAGGACAGAAGGGTGCAACATAAACTTGTTGGTTCCCATGCATCCAAAGGGAAGGGTTTCTTCGTTGGGAAGGAAAGCCTCCTTCTCCCCATGACATTAGAGTAGGACTGGTTTGGCAGGCCTTGCATCCTGCTAGCCACTTGTTTGGGGCTGAAAGGAAATTTTCCCTCACTGCCCAAATGGCCTGGGCAAGGTGGGTGGAGTTATTTCATTTTCTTCACAGCAGCCCAAGGATTCAGTGTGTAGGGTAGGTTGTTAAATTCATTTGATTGCTATTTGCCAGGTGCCCAGTGCAGTTGTTATTCCACAGTGTTTTGATTCCCTGATGAAGTGGATTAGGAGAAGGCATCTCTGAAAGAACTTGGGGAATGGGGATGGGGCTCCTAAAGTCTGGTACAGTGAGGAGACAAGCCCCTCTTCCCCGATGCCTGAACCCTGATACAAGGGAACAGCCGTGGGCTCCCAGCAATAGTGCTGGACCAGGTTGACCAGGCGGGTGGCTGGTAGTGTACTGAGGTGGAACAAATTACAAAGGAAGGATACCCTGCATTGGATGAATTATTGCTGGATAGTTGCAAGGTGTGTTAAACCACATTCCTGGTGTCTAGTGTTTCTTCCTGTGGTGTCTGAGACAATGGGAAATTTACACGAGCAAGCACAGTCCACACCTGCATATTACTGCTAATAGGCTTGCAGAAAACATCAAGTATGCCACTTGAATGAACTGGGTGTGCATTTTGTGTGTTCTTAGTTACTGAAATACATGACACTGTTCCTGTTTTTCCAGCATTTGTACTGCTGTATTTGTGGCGTTCAGCATTCATCGTGGTGCTGATTAACAAAAGAGTACTGTTTTCATTTTATCAAACAGTGTGAAAGATTAAGAATTATATCCTTCAATGAATTGTTAAATGTATTTGAATATTAGGGCTTAACTACACAAACAATTAGTTTGTAGCAAGCTTGGGAGGGTGTGTGTGTGGGTGTGGTGGTGAATCTAATTGGCACTAGCCTGCCACCATCTAACTGTCAGTGTAGACCCTGTTGATATGTTCTAGTTCTCTGGTTTCTGGACTAGATCAATTGAACTGTTCATGTGCATCAGCAAGATCTATATGGACAGCTAGGGTGCAGTGTGCTAGTGCAGGGTAAATTCACACCCCAGCTTGCCGTGAACTAAAAGTTCATGTAGACAAGCCATAAGTATTGGTTCAGCATAAATATATGTGATATTTTTAAAGCAGAGTGGAAAGTAATCTACTGTCAGTTATAGTGGATGTCCAATCTCTCTCCGTAAATAATTTTACAGAAACACAACTTGGGCACTACAGATAGGCTCACAAATACCAGTGATAATGATCAGATTAATCTGCAGTTGTATTTTTCATTTGTTCCTAGTAATTGTCACTGAACTATGTGACACTCCAGAAAATATTATCTCATCCATATTGTGCTCGTTGGTTTATCTGGATTTTGCATTGTGAGTGTTCCTGTTGATTAGAGGTCAAATTGTGTTGTGATTTTTCTGCTTTAGACAAATATCAACTAGAGCTGCAGTTGAAAACAGGGAATTTATTAACCCTTGTTTGCTGACTATTGATAAGTTGCGAGGCTGAATAGTTCTTGCATATTTTGGCTGTGATACTTGAAATTACTTCAGTCCAAATTCCTATTCTTATAAACTGTGTAGCTTTGAATATGGTGCACAGAACAATTTTAAATTGCAAAATGGGATCCATTCTAAACCCCCTGTTTTTCATGTGCTCACAACTTTTCAAAATACTCATCTTTTGGACTGAAATGTTCAATGTTTAGTTGATCTTGGAAAAAACAGATGCCTACTGCTGAACTTGCTCAGGAGCATTTTTTTTTTAAAATTAATTACAACTTTCGCTTTGAATTCTCTCCCTCTTTTCATCTAAACAAAGGCATGAGTCCTCATTGAAAATTCTATCCAGACTCAGTTTCAAATTTTGTACCTTTTTTGCTGTTAACCCTGTTTGTAAAAGGTATAGTTAAAATTTTATGGGAATTTGTTTTTGTTTTTCCACTGTTCTGTTAAAAAATGTCTGAAGGATATTTGGTCAAGTTTTCACAAATTTTATTTTTTGGATTGAGATTAAAGCATGGAACATTTCAGCCCTAATGATGACTATTTTGGAACGTTACTAGGCCATAAAAACAGGACTTCATTGGAAACTATTTTCCAACCATTGACCCCAATATCATAAGGATTTATGTATGTGTTTAGCTTTATGTACTAAAAGTAATCTCATTGATGTCAAGGGAATAACTCACCGTGTTCAGTAAAATACAGGCATAAGTCTTTCTTTGTGTGATAGGGGTCTCACCTGTGGCAATTGTAATAAGTTATTTTTTCTTAACAGGGCTGCTGGAATTATTGTGTCACTCCAGGAAACAAATGGCATTAGTGTTTATTACTTGTAACATTCTGAACTACAAAAACTAATGTTGATTGTCATGTTAAGAATTTTTCTCATTATCTCAATGTGCCTTTGTTTATGAAGTTGGCTTGATCATCAGAATAGTTGAGTACCCAGAGGTTCTGAGTTATTGTCTTGAGTTTTCCTCAAACAGGAGAAATAACAAATGTCATGCAAATTTGGCCGCAGTTTTTTATTGATTCCAATGGCTTCAGTTGTGAAGTCCCTATTGCTTTCCCTTTAGTTTTGCCAAAAAGAATCAGTGTCATTGTGCCAAAGATACAATTTGCATGGAATGGTAAAGTTTAAGTGGTTAGGTTTTTATTAGGTAGCTGTGAAATAATTCAAGTCCCTTACAGTACAATGCTTTAAGAGAGGTAGGAGGGACTTAACAGTAATTGTAAAGATTTTAGTCATTATTTGTAGCTGTCCATTTATATTTTAAGTAGGTTACTCACATATGTACATACCAGAAACCATACATAATGAATGGTATGTATTAATGGCATAAACTTCATTATTTTCAAGAGTCTGATTTCTGCTGTAGATCTGATCCTGCAGCCCCCGTTATTCACAAATCCCATTTATATTGTGGTGGAAATGGATCCTTATGCAGTGATCTTCAAAGTGACCTATGGGATTTAGGCACCCAGTTCTCTCCGGTCACTTTGAAAATCTCAACCTTAATGTTTTAGATAGCTTATATTTTCAGTTGCTGGTAGATAAAACCAGATAACCTATTAAATAAATGCCAGAGAGTGTTTTAATTTTAGCTTTTTTTTTTTTCTTCTGTTCCTCTAGAACATTCTTCTACAAGAAGCTAAACATTAATTAAAATTTGCAGAATGAAAAGATGGCACAGACACTGCTGGTACCACCGGGACCTGACAGCTTCTTCTACTTCACTAGAGAGTCTCTTGCAGCTATTGAACAACGTATCGCTGAAGAAAAGGCTAATAGTCTCAAACAAAACCATAAAGATAATGTCAATGAAGAAAATGGCCCAAAGCCAAATAGGGACTTGGAAGCAGGAAAGACACTTCCATTTATTTATGGCGACATACCTCCAGGAATGGTGTCCGAACCTTTGGAGGATCTGGACCCATATTACATCAATAAAAAGGTAGCTGTTTACTGAGACAATATTTACATTGCATCTGTTGAATTTAATGCACTTTTAAGTCTTAAAAACTGTGCAGGTAGTGGGCCAGTTTAGCAGCCTCACAGGAAGTTATGTGTATCCTGTTATGTCACATCCAGAGAGTGATTTTTGTGGCCACAGTATAAATTTGTTTGTAAATGTTCCATTTTTGGAAGGATATACTGCTTTTTGGTGCTGGGTGTATATTCCTCAGAGTGCTTGCCATCTGTGTGTGTGTGTGGGAAGTGGGGGGGAGTTGTCTTCCTGCTTCGTGATCCCTATTCCTGTATATTTCCTGATTCTTGCTCCCTGAACTCAATGTTCCTGTGTGTGTGCGCGCGTGTACATAGTGTTGAGTGTATGCAACTGCTCAGGACTTGCTGTACATACCTGTCCATCAGGACTTGCTGTACATACCTGTCATTTGGACAGTTACATTCTGTTCAGGCTGTTGCTGACTTAACTGGCTCATGGTAATTACATGTTTTGACTGACCACCTACCTGTGTGTCTTCTTTCAATTTCCTTGTGTTTTGGGATTGCTGTTATGGGGTGCATCAGAGTGTAATGTTATGGTGACTATTGCTTCTATTCTGCAGTCCATTCTGCCTATATATTGTTTGGCTGCTGACTGGCAATACTTAGTTCAGAAAATTCCAAATAATGTGCAGATCCTGCAATTTTCCAGTGCTGCTAGGTTACCTTTGCTGCAGAACTGTTTATGCCATGATGGCACTGATATTTATGATGGACTCCCAGAGCCCAAATCCTTCTTTGATGAGGCTGTGTAGAGCCTCAACAAACATCTTGGGACTGGAGATTGTTCTGCTAAAGGGGAAATAATTTTTGACTGTCACCAGCAGCCCAGCAAAACTATATGTGAGTTTGCAAGTTGTTTGCAGTGATTGGTCAGGACTGTGAGTTTGGGGCTGGTATGATGATCATGCTCAGGGATATTTTTATGATTAGGGTAGCAAATGACCAAATGGTTACTGGCTGAAGATGCTAGAATTCTAACTTTTGATGCCCCGATTGCTAGGAGTGAGGTATTTGAGAGGGATTGGACGGACCTAGTTGTTAAGAAAACTTGGTCTATATTCTATAAAATTTGTCCTGAGCTCACATTAAAGATGTGCTACTTGACTTATCTTATTCAGAGGAGCCTGGGAGATTGTCCCAGTAGTGTTGCAACAAACAGTTCTGGAGTGGCAAATGAAGGACACTTGGGAGTTACAAAGTTGAAGGAACTTCTGCGTAGTTATGGTAGGTGGCCAGGGCTGCATTCAGACATTAAGCATTGTGTGAAGGCATGCTTAACTTGCACAATGGATAAAACTACTGGCCCTTTTGAAACGGGTAGTCATAGATAGATCACGGAAGAGAATTGAAGTGGATATTACAAGACTCTCAATTGGACTGCATGGCTACCCACTGTTGACTATTATAGACTATTACTCACGTTAACCTTTTCCATTCATAATTTCACAACACATCTCAGAAGAGCTCATATCTTGCCTAACCACTTTATTTGCAATATTTGGCCTACCATAGAGCCTTGTTTCAGAAAATGGGACACCTTTTGTATCAAGAGAATTTGAAGGTTTTTCTGATGAGTATTGGTACAGTGCATTATAAATCTGCTATGTACCATCCTCAAAGAAATGAGATAGTGAAGAGACTTCATGGGACTCTGAAGTAGCGTATAGATTGCATACTGGAGGAACATCAAAATACACTGTTCCCTGTTGCACTGAGTCATGGTTTATAGGATGTTTGGAGTACACCTCATGAAAGTATTGGAGAAACCCCCTTTTATCGGCTCTTCAGCCAACCTACGAAAACCAAGTTGCTTATGCTGATGAAAGAGGTTCATCCCTCCCCTTCACCATCCTTGAAATTGACTCATGTCACTAGGAAATATGCAAGTCTCAGTGAGCATGTCCATGCAAGACTCCATGCATTCTATCCTGGAGAAGCAGTGTCTGTTAGGTGAGGATCTGGAAGTGTTTTAGATACTTGTGATATGATCTTACGGGCTGCAGGGTACGGAGCATAGTGAGTGTATTTTCCACAGGGAGAATGTATTGTTAACCAGCGAGATATACTGCCTACTGAAAGGGGAACAGATAGGGAAGAGGAAACTCTTTTAGCATATGATGTCATATGGCCAGTTAGGAAGTTGTGCCACAGCAACTGCATCTACCTCCTAAGTTGAATCAGAGGTATCACATATGGCCCTGGGATCATGGTGCCTCCTGCAAGGCACAACTGAACTTTTGGGAAGAAGAGAAGGGGTGGGTGTGGGTGTGGCCGGCCTTCTTGCTCCCTGAACTCAGTGTTTCTGTTCCTGTGTGTGTGTGTGTGTGTGTGTGTGTGTGTGTGTGTGTGTGTGTGTGTGTGTGTGTGTGTGTGTGTGTGTGTGTGTGTGTGCGCGCATGCACGCGTGCATGGCATTGGGTGTGTGGATTTACTCAGGGCCAACAGTTACACATCTGTTATTTGGACTGTTCTGCTAGTTCATATATAGTAAAAGGCTAGTATAGCATAATAAGGCTATGATTCACCCAGGTTCAGAGGCCTTGCACAAGGTCCTCTGTGCCACTTACAGTTCAGTACGGCTATGTGGGTAACTGCTGGTAGAGAGATCATGCAGAAGAAGTCTCCACACCATTTCAAATAGGCCAGCATTGAAGGATAAGGTCAGATTTTGACTCATTGCATGAGTACCAAGGTGCGGAGAGGCTGGGAAACTCCCTCGGATTTGGTATATGAAAGAACAGTGGCCAATAGAATTCCAGTAACTTCAGTATACATAGAGTTCCTCACACAAATCCCAATTAAATTCTGTCAAGCCAGGTTTCTGTACAATTTAGAACAGTTATAGCAAAACTGGCATTTTAATTAGAAGTCATATTCTGATTAGTGAGAAATAATTAGTCTAAACTAAGGGAAAGTATGAGGAAAACACCTGTACTAGAAATTCAAAAGATCAGTGGAATGTTCTAGCAGATTTGCATTACTAAGCAATTGGGTAGGTGCTTACCAGATAGCACTATTTCAGGACAGATGGTTTCAGTTTTAGATAAAAATTACAATAATCACACATGGAGGTTACAAATGCATGAAGCATTGTAGCTAAGTCTGAATCTGATAGGAAGGGGCACCATCTTCTGGCCAGTTCTTATGGAAGTGGATGGTTTTTAACACCATGTCTATTTAGTCATCTAGTAAATTTGACCCTCAGGGATCCCAAGACTTCAGGCTAATGAAGATCCCTCCTCTAACTTTCCCATTACTGAGGTTAAGTTCTTTTAAGTTCTTCGTTCTTTCTACTAGAATCACCTTAGTCTTGCTTGGGTTCAGATTTAGGCAGCTGCTCTTCATCCAAGCGCGGATTTCAACTAGGCATTGAGAAAGCTGGGAGAGAGTGCTATTTACACTTGATTAAGAAGATATCATCCATATATTGCTGATGCTTCAGGCAGTTTTTTTCTGCCAAACTTCCTGGTGTTTCTGTGTATATGTTGAATTAGGATTGCAAAAGGATTGTTTCAGCTAATTAGCTGTTATTTTCCTATCTAAATACTTGAGGTTAAATGGTGAAATAAGAGAGATAGTTGTGCAGCTCAGTCCTGCGAACACTTTCACAAGTAAATATTTTTACTCATGTAAGTATGCCACTGATGTCAATGGGGGAGTAGTCATATGAGTAAGGACAGTGACCTTGTATGTGTTTGCAGGATCAGACCTGTGGAGAGAAAACTTAATTAAAAAAAAAATACATTTCCAACTGGGAAATTGACTTTCACATATAAATAGTACCGATAGAAGAAGACTACCAAGGGTGGTGTGACTATGGAAGCTGTAGGTTGCTGACATGGGGGGGAAATCAAGAGAGAATGCAAAATAAGAAGATTTCAAGATGCAGAAGATTGTGAAACAAAACTGAAGCCAATTTAAAAAAGAAAAAAAAATAGAAACATGGTGGCTGTGCACAAATGAACACAAAATAATAAAATGATGCTTTAAATACATAATCAGGAAGAAATTGATGGAGTAAAATATTAGCCCATTAAGGAGTAGTGGAGGGAGTTTATAATTTAGGAACAGGTTATAGCTAAATAATTAAATCAACACACCATCTGTGTAGGAGGGAGTCTACAAGTAAAAAGATAGAAACAACATGAAATAGTGAGAGGAAAAAGAATGACTTCCTACCAATTCAATAATGGAGTTTAATAGTCTTATTGGATCAAAAGTTAACATAAAGGATCAAAGGGAAAAAATATAACTCCAATTTTAAAGAAAATAACAGGAGCCAAAAAAAAATCAGTTTCTCAATCTGACAATAGTAGTAGGCAGAATTCTAGCCATATGAACAAGGAAAATAGTCTCAAAATAAACCAAGTTTGTCTATGATTCTGTTTGACTCAGCCTCCCAAGTGTATATCAGTTCAAAACTATTTATATGAACAGTAGTAATGGTAGTTCCATTGTGCCTCTGAGAAGACAATAAATCCATAAAACACCAGGATCTTTCTTCTACACAATTCTAAAGTGCTGCAAAGATTAAGTAAGATTAACCTAATTTCAGAAAGAGGTTGACTTGTGCAAATGACCATTCAGGTGTCCAAAATGGTATTATTTGAGAGCCAACATTCTTCTTTTGGACATTGAGATTGGACTGTGTGTATCACTAATATCATTGGGTTCATTTTTCACCTTGAAAGAGAGATGTTAAAGTAATGCCACTGTTGATTACATTGATTTTAGTTAATTATATTACTGAGAGAGAGAGAGAGAGAGAGAAAATATGTCTGTCTAATACTTTGCCCCTGGTTTTGATTGTCCAATCATATATCAAGTAAATGCAGAAATAAAGATTTCTTTTAAAAGAGAGTGAGACCATGAATGTGTCTTTTTTTCATTATTCCTGTGGAAATGTATGCCCTAATGCTTGCTTGTGTGAGTGTTTCCATTAAGCCATGAAATATAAATGGGACAAATAATGTGAGTAAGGCCAATATAAACATAACTAACAGTGAAAACTGCTTAATTGGGATTGAAAATGTTTATTCTAAATATTTGTTTTTCATTTTGTGTTCCTTTTTCCAGACTTTTATAGTATTGAATAAAGGGAAGGCAATCTTCCGATTCAGTGCCACACCTGCCTTGTACATTTTATCTCCTTTCCATCCTTTAAGAAAAATAGCTATTAAGATTTTGGTTCATTCATATCCTTTTCATGTTGTTTGTTTAAAACTGGTCTGTTTTTAATATCTAGTAACATTGGGTTGTTTTAATATTTAAATATGTTTCTGCTCTTAATTCCTTGTCTCATAGTAAATGGGAGTTAAATTAATCACTTTGAACACTGAATAAATTCAGTGGAAGAAAGAGATACTATATACGCCTAGAGTACAGAATTAGCAGTAGCAGCCACTGTTTTAACATTTTTCTTATAACTTTAATTGACAGTTTATGAAATTCTTTAATTTTTTGTATCATATACATTATTAACAGTCCATATTCTGGGAAACTGCTTACATTTCATGTGATATAGTTTCTTGAAATAACTTGCCATCATATGTTCCTTGACTAAAATCTACATTATTCAGCATACTTATTATGTGCACCATTCTGACTAACTGTGTATTTATGACTATGAGTGAGCCTCAAGACTGGACAAAGAATGTAGAGTAAGTAAAACACGATGTCATTAAATATATCTTTGTTTCACAGAAATGTTGAGAATTAACTAGTTTATGTTTGTGCAGTGCTTTGAAAATATAACACGATATATCGAGAGGTAAACCTCATTATTCTTTTTATTATTACTATTTCTAAAATTAGATCTTTGCTTTAGCTAAAATCACCACATATTATGCACAGCAGACTCTGGTGGAAGCATGGCTATGACACTGCTATAATTTTAGCTACACAAAGTTCTCTTTTATGGTTCGTTCTTTGTTGGCATAAACCACTTATCTACTGAGGTGTTCCTCTCTTTGGTGCTGTATTTTACCTTTTACTTAGAAGGAAGATAGCTATTCAGAAGAAAAAATACTTCTGCTGTTCATCATAAGATGCTTTTCTTGGCTATCATGAACTACCTACCTTTTCTTTAAATATAAAAATTAAAAGCAGGTCACTGATTTGAATTCAAGCAAATGGTAAGTACATATCTTAAAACATTTTCCTGAGGGGGTCTTGCCAGTGCATCTAATTCCTGACCCCTTAACAGTGTGCCACAAAGGGAAAATAAAATATTCCTTCAAGACTCTTCCATGAAAGGGCAACTCCTCTCAGGACCATTTTCTGACACACACACACACACTGACACACACACACCACTTTCCCCCGTGCTAGCCCACTTGTAGTACACAGTTTAGAAATAAGACCCAAGTTGTGGTGCACTTCATCTATTCCCACTTGGAATACAGTCTCAACTCAATGAAGATCAGCACAGAGCATCAAGGAGCTATAATTAGTTCCTGACTCTTCCACCCCCATGCTGAATGGATCCTAGAAGAGAATCTGGTCCCAAATGTTCATATGATTTTGTTTGCTCTGTCAGCTGCCTTTGACATAGTTGATCATGAGGTGTTATTGACTGCCTTCAGACAGTAATGGGAGTGGATGGATCTGTTTTTTGGGTGGCTTCATTCCTTCCTTTCCTGATTGTTTCCAGAGGTTGGAGTTGGGCACTTATTCATAATCTCATTGATTTCAGTAGGCTTTGGATCGGGCCCTAGATCTGTATCCAATTCAACCAACTGCTGTTGTCAAATGTCTTACCCAGTGTATACGTGAGATTGAGACATGGATGAGAGCTAGCTGATTGAAGCTCACTCCATGTAAGACAGAGGTGAGGCTGTTAGGTTGAGGGAAGCTGCCAGAAGTTATGGTGAGGACCATATTTTCCAGGCTTTTCTTGTGTTTGGTCATCATTAATGTAAACAATTTGAGGATATTATTTATGGCCAGCCATAGACAATCATATATCAAGCAGTGTCTTGGGAGACCTTTCTTCAACTTCATCCAGACAAGAAATTGTGATAGCTTTTATTGAATGTGACCCTTGCAAATATAATCTACCCCTTGTCTCTCAATGCTGAATTACTTCTATTCACTCCATGGTGATCTACAGCTCAAGACAATTCAGATTGTGAAATAAGTGCAGAATGTAGCAGTTTGTTTATTGAGTCATGTATCTCAAAGAGCACATGACTTTGGAGCTTCCTGATTTGGCTGCCTGTTTGTTTCAGGATGGAATTGAAGGTGGTGTTTTTTATATAAGCCTTAAGCAGCTTTGGCTCAGCCTGTTTTCAAAAACTGCCTCTCTCTCTCTCTGTGGACAATAAGGGAAGTGGAGACTCTCAGTATAAAAAGAGGGAGCTGCTCACAGAGAGCTTTCAGGAGCCATCAGTTCTGAAACCTACTTCCACCCCAGCCCTGTTAGAAATAGCCCAGGTTTCTTCTATTTCAGAGCATTCTGGAAGGCCCATCTCTGAGATCTAAGGCCCATTCAAGAAAATGGACTTGAGGTGGTTTCTATTATTTATTATTTTTTTAATAAAAGCTATTCTAGGTCATTTTTAGAGATTTTTAAAATGTATATTGTTTTTTCTCACCATCTGAGCCCTGTCCAGTTGGACTTATGCTAACTAAGGAAGTTGGATTTACAGACAGATATATATGACAAATAGTATAATCAAAAATAGTTTTTCTGTAATATATTTGGTCATACACAAGGTATGTTGCTGTAGGAAGATGGAGGGTTTTTTGAGACAACCTGCTGAACTCTCACTTGAGGATTTGCCATTTGTGCATAATGCCTCCAACTCCTGTTGAGAAAACTTGCTATCATGTCATATATAATATAGATGTAACTTTTTGGGAGATATAATAATTTTTTTTTATCCTCCTGGATTGTGTGAGCAACTTTTCTTGGCTGGAACTACCTTTCTAATCTATCAGTGCTATTCCTTCTTTGGCTACAGAGATCACTGAAGAGCGGTAAAGCTGCTCCCTCTTCATTAAGTGCTGAGTGTGCTTGCTGCCTCTATATTGCTTCAAGCCCCTGCCAATTCATGCAGTGCAGACACAGGAGTTTAGTCAGGGTATCTGACAGTATCTTCTGGCCAGCCATCAAATAATTGCAGCAAGGGTTGTGTCTCATTGACAGAGTGATGCATGCAGACTTGTATTACAGGTGCCCATGGTGTAATTTTTTTTAGGTAAACAGATTTTCTGTACCCAGACCTTTTAGGAGCTCTAAATTTACTCTCTCAAAAAATTACAGGTGAGAGAAACAAAAAAGTGATGTCAGAAAGCACTGGAATCTTGTAATGAAGGTTTTATGAACTTTCTGTTAAATTTGATCCAGTAGCAGTAAAGGCAGTGCATTTAAAAATTAATATTTTCGCGTGACTCTCCTTGTGATCATACTGACACATTACTGATTCAAAAAATTAGGGCCATTAACTCTTGCTTGGATGTTTTTTCTCAGGTACACTTTTACTGGAATTTATACATTTGAATCCCTTATAAAAATTCTTGCAAGAGGCTTCTGCATAGATGATTTTACTTTTCTACGAGACCCCTGGAATTGGCTTGATTTTACTGTTCTTATATTTGTGTAAGTATTGTAACAATTTAAAAATTGACTGAATATCAGTGAACTTTTTAAAAATATGTTTTTGCTGTATTTAGAGTGAATTGTACCCGACTCTTATGTCTCTTACACACTTATGTAATGTATAGCAAAAATGGTGTTCACCCACCAATGTTAAGTAGAAGTCATCCTTCTTCCTTCACTTCATAATGTAGCCAACCTAGTCTACCTTAATTAGGATTTCAAAAATAAAATCAGGGTTGTCTGCTTCATTTGAAATTTAAATTTAACTGGTAGTCATTAGAGCTTGTTAATGTAGGGCAAACTCCAGTGAGAGGAGACTATATACATTTAATTCATTGGTTTTTAAATCACCAAAAAAGTCTGAATAAAAGAGCCAGGTAAGCAGCACAGGCACTGTCTAAATTCTGAGTAATTTTGATTTAATCATACAGTTATGTAACATAATTTGTAAACCTAGGCAGTGTTTCAGCTCTTCGAACTTTTGAGTATTGAGAGTTTTGAAAACTATTCTGTAATCCCAGGTAAGAAATAACTGGTGTAAGGTGTTAGGCCCCTGGTATCTACAACTGTTTAATTTTGTGTATGCTATCATTATATGTGTGCGTGTGTGTGTGTGAACTCCTCTTTACAGATATCTGACAGAGTTTGTGGACCTGGGCAATGTCTCAGCACTGAGAACATTCAGAGTTCTACGAGCATTGAAAACAATATCCGTCATTCCAGGTGAGAGCTAGGTTAAACACTTAGGCTAACTTTAAGGGTTTTATTATCTTTTTCTATTGGATTTGATCCACTAGCAGTAACGACAGTCCTTTTGAAAATTACTATTATTGAGTAACTCTCCTTGTGAAGTCTCATTTTTTTAAACATAAGGATTGTTGCTTGCCAGGCATTTGTATTTTTATACATCTATAAAAAAGGAATCCAGATGTTAAATTTGACTTAAATATGGTTCCTTGCCATTCTAACATTTTCTTTTAGAAATCAGCCTTTAACAAATTGTTGCTTGAGAAAATTGCAGTATGCAGCATGTGCAATTTCCATTAGAATCCAAATAAATTTTTTAGTTTTCCTTACTAATATGGATTTTACCATTTATTGCACACTTGGGATTGAAACTTTCACTCAATTTTTTAAAAAGTTGCATCAGTAATAAAGCTAAAGGAATAAGATGATAAAGACTAGCATGGGCATTGCTTGAGATATTTATTATCTTAAGATGCCGTTCTTTACCAAACCATCTCCAATTTGATAGGATACACGATAATACAATAGCTAAAATTTACAACATAATAAGATATTTACTTTTTAAAATATAAAGTATTGTGTCATTGCAAAAATACTAGCAAAGATTTGCAGTAACAGGCATCAACAAAAAATTTAAAATCAGAAAGATTTTTCTTTACATGAAATTCATGTAAAGCACGAACACCAGACACTTGTTTTCTGTTTAAAAAAAAAAAAAAGTGCTTTGAAATACGTGTCACTAATTTCCATTCAGACTTTCAAATTTACCAATATTCAGCTAATCATTTTTCATCAGTTATGAGACATATTGTGTAACTTTTTAATTTGAAAAACATTACAACCATTTATGTAGCACAATGTATGAAATCTTTAATTGTGTTGGAACGATTCATATTCATTCGTCTAAAATAAATGTTTAATGTCACAGTAAAAATTCCTTTCTGTTTGCAGGGTTGAAGACTATTGTGGGAGCCCTGATTCAGTCTGTGAAGAAGCTCTCAGATGTAATGATCCTGACTGTGTTTTGTCTGAGTGTATTTGCACTAATAGGGCTGCAGTTGTTCATGGGCAACTTGAGGAATAAATGTTTGCTGTGGCCCTTAGGAAATTTATCTTATTCTGAAGATCGCTTTGCTCCATTCTTCATTAATGGTACAGTGTTTGACTGGAAGGCATACACTGAAAACAAAAGTAAGAATTACTGCAATAACTTATTAAAATGTTTGTGGCTGAAGAATACCTTTTAATAGTAAATATTGTTCAGCTATACTCAAAGTAAGACAGGAGAGACTTGATATGGTTTTAATCAGGCCACAACTTTATTATTATATGTCTGGGACTACCCAGCAGGTAAAAGTGTACAGTACAGGTAAGTCCATGATAATTTCAATATCTACCCAGGGGCTTCTGCCAGCCCCCCTCCTTTTTCATCCAGGTGCCCGAGCCAGTCCATTGCTGAGACCTTTCATTCCCCCTCCCCCCTGAATGAGGGTTAAGGTGGGCTATAAGGAAGGGAGGTTGGCTGTCTCCCATGCCAGACATAAGAGCCCTGAACTGCTCCCCTTCCACTCCTTTAACACACAACTCCTTTATCAAACCATTTATCTGGTCACTGTATCCCTTCCCTATGGAGTACTGGACATCCGCCATACACTTACATAATGAGTTGTGACGTCATAGCCTAATACCCTTCCCTACTCACCCATAACAAAGCCCTCCCAGAACCCACTGTGGGGAAGGTGAAAAAACCCTCATTCTATCTTGGCTAATCTGGTGGTGAGAGAGAAATTCCTTCCCAGCACCTCCTAGAAAGGAGCAGCCAGCACGATGCCCACAGCAGGTCATGACCAAACCTGGTATTTTGCCACTTCCAAGGGGAGACAGGGTGGGTGCTGCTGCTCCTGGTCCAAGGAAAAAGGACTTCTCCCGCCAGGCTTACCCTTTATCCACTCCCCAACTCTTCTGGTCTGATATGAGTCAGCATCACCACGCTGGCGCACTCTACTTTTGCAGCAGCTTCTGAGCCTCTCATCCCCCTGCCCACAAAGCACTATCCCTCTTTCCCCAGCAAGCCAGACAACAGGCCCCCCCTCAGCAAAGTGCACTGCGATTATTGAACTGCAGGGGCAGGTAGCCTCTACTTGTATCTATTCTCCCTTTTAATAAAGTATAAATTGGACTGTAGATATTGCTCATGTATTCCTCCTGGTCAAGTAATATGGTATATTACTGTACATCGAGTTTTGAGTGAGTCATAGTCCTACCCCTCTCGCAAAGAAGTTTAAAAGTTCTGTGCTACTGCCTCTTATAGAATTGTTCTTTTCCAGATTTTTTTTAAGTACATCTTAATTATTAAAAAATAGAAATTGTGCAGTTTTATTTACATCTTTTTGGGTAATCTATTTCTGTAACTGTTATTTATGTAGAAAGGGGCTTCAAAATTAAATTTGATTGGTTGTGTAGTCTGTTTATAAACTATGGGGACAGAGTTGAATAATGGACATGTATATTATATGTTAGTGAGGGAGAAGATCGACATGGTTAAATCCCTCTTTAAAGGAAATACCCAGATTTTCTGTTTTATTTTCATTTAAGAAGTAATCTAATTTTTTTTCTTTGAAAGAACACATTAAAATGCCCAGTGGGTCAATTATATTCTATACTATAAACCACTAACTTTTCTGGCAGTCATTGCAGAGTCTCAGGTCTAAGGCAGCATGAGGTTCCCATCTTATTGTATTTGTACTCCATCGTTATAGAATTGCTATAGCTTGAATTCAATCTTTTATGTATTTGTGTTCAGCCACAAATCTTTCCGAAACCTACCTGTGTGTACTTTGTGTCAATATAATCCATAGCCTACTGCATTTGATGATGATCACAGTAACCTCTAGTGCAGTGTTTCTTAACCTGGGGTTTTAGAGGGGTCGCAAGTGCAGAGCTGGTATTGGGGGTGGCAAGAAAGGCAATTGCCTGGAGCCACAGGGGCGCCATGAAACTAAGTTACATGCCTCAGCCCCGTGGGGGTGGGACTCAGGCTTCAGGGGTACAGTAGTTTGGAAAGGTTAAGAACCACTGCTCTAGTGGCTGATCCAAGCAACTATGCAGCTTCTTACTTAGTGAAAGGTGTGACCAGACCATTCTCTGCTGTTAAAGATGAGCCAAAACTAAACCCCTGGATCCAGATGCCTCCAAACTTTGTGAAAGTTAGGATCTGGCCCTAGATCTGAACTTTGGGGTTAGGATGTCTCTAAATATTTTACTGAAGTAATGGTTTACCATTTTTCTATCACTTGATGGGGAGCACTGTTCATGGACTGTAATAGGATTTGGGCATCCATAAATTACAATTTGAAGCTATTTAAAATTGCAGATTTTTAGGGATCCAAGACAACTTCAGAAAGAGGAAATACCATTGTCCATTTTTGAACATTTTAAATAGCAGGAAAATATTTCTTCTTTGAAAACAAAGCTTTTAGAGTATATGAAATACCAGCTATGGGACTACTTCCTTTTTTAATCCAAGATTACCTAAAAGTGAGCTTGGCCAGAACTGGAAGTTTTGTTTTGTTTTTTTTAAAGGGAAGCACTAATAATAGTAATTAGTAACAAAAAACTTTCCTATATTTGTCAGAGACCCCATACTGCCACATAGGAAAAGTTTTTTTTTTTTTTTTTTTTTTTAAATCTATATGGAAAGAATTTTGCTTACTGTGCAGTGGTCATCATAAGAAATCTTTACAGTTGTTATTTGCAGGCACTGAACATTGCCAATCAAACATATATATTACTATGTATGGGAAATACCGCAAATACAATGACGAAGTTAATTAAGCAAAGGCAAAACTATAAAGGTTTTAGTGGTGGATGTTATGTATGTCAAAATTTGTTTTTTTTTAAATACATTTTATCTTAGGGAAGTTTTGTATGAAAATGGCTTCTTTTTAAGAGATCATCTGTTGCCCTGTTGCTCATCCTTAAAGGAAGCATGATTGTAACAACATAATCCTTTTAAGAACAGTGAATTCTGATGTCACAGAGGACTTTGACTTTATGTATGTTTAAGCAGAAGTAACGGATATACCAGTATCCCTAGAAATAAAGCTCAGACTCCCAGAAAATCTGTTCTTTGAGTGCTTGCTCATGTCCATTCTGAATTAGGTGTCTGTGCACCACATGCCCTGGTGCTGGAAAATTTTCCCCTAGTGGTATCCATAGGCTGGCTCTAGCGCCCTCTGCAGCAGCACCTGTATGTGCCCATATATAGGGTGCTGCTGCTTCCAGTCCCTCTTAGTTCCTTCTTACCACCTGTGATGGTGCTGGAATACTCTTTCGCTCTCGCAAGCATTAGTAATCCTAGTAGTCTTACTATTTTGTTCTAGTGTACATAGTTGTTTGTTAGTATTTGATAGTTAGTAGGGTTGGGGCATGCCCCGGTCCCTGGGATTCAAACCCTGTGCTTCTTGCAAGAAGCCTATGCCGCTGAGTGACCTGCACCAGAGCTATTTAAAGTGCTTGGGGGAAGCTCATGTGTGAGAAAAGTGTAAGATATGTAAGAGCTTTCGCCCATGGACCAAGAAGGATTTGGACATTAGACTTAAGGCCTTTCTAGACCGGCATCGGAGCTGAGGTCAGACTCGGTACTGAGTATTGCGGCCTCGATGAGGAGCACTCACTCCCCTGATGTTGGCCTCCTCCCAGCGCTGCTCAACATTCCTGGTGCCAAAGAAATTATCAAAGAAGTTGCATGCCGAAAGACAATGATAGCCGGTGCCATAGTCAGTTAAGAAAAGTGCAGGGACCTCGAGGAAACTTGAGTCGGGCCCCCCGCCGACCCTGAGGGGATCTTCACCCATGCGAGTGTCGAGCCTAGTGCCCATGCCGCCACTGACTCCAGGGAGTGGCAAAGGCCCTCACTGCCTGGTGGGGCCCACCACGCCTGAGGCACTCCAGCTAATGAAAGATCTCTTGGCAATGTTGGTGCTGCATACACCAAAGGAAGCGAGGCCAATGCATCAAGGAACGGACACCCCTTTGGGAGATCGGTCTAGGAGAAAGCCAACGCTGATACCCCCACAGCATTCCCCATCAGTAAGATACCATTCAGTCCCTCAGCAGTCACCGGATTCTCGGTACCGATCCCTGGAATGACACCAAGAGACGCTGGGATCATGCCTCCGGTCACCGGATGACAAGCACCGATCTCCAGAGAGGTGGCACCAATCCCCGGAACGATGTTGCTCCCAAGTCCCCGGCACCGCTCAACAGACTCTTGTGGCAGATCTCCGGAGCTCCAGCACTATTCCCCAAGTCCTAACAAAAAGCCTAAGGACAAGACACGGTCAAGGGACACCCAGCGCTCAGGCTCCTGGCACCAATAACTGACGCCTGGGCACCAGCATTCACAAAACATTGCAGAATCAACTTGTGGCATCAGCGCCCCCATGGTCGCCTGGGAGCTCTTCCTTGGACACAAAAGGCAAGGTCATCATCATCCCAAAGGGGCAGGCTCTCAGCCAACCCACTGGCTTTCCCAAGCTGCCACAGATGGGAGTTTGTCCTCAGGGTCAGTGGCGCCCAGCCCCTGGCAATTTTGGAATCCGTGGGGATTCCCACAAATCTCAGTGCCGCAGCCCCATTCATCTGTGGGAGCCTCAGTGCCACAGTCTTCAAGGGGACCCAGTCACAGCACTGAATTTAGAGGTGGACTCGGACCAGAAAGGGGTACTCTTGGTCACCCTTTCAGGGATCACCCCGACCAAGCAGGAAGAACTGGCCCCCCATCCCCACAATTACCAGCCTCCTCTTCCTCCTGACCAGATGAGGCTGTAGTGGGCCCCTTCCAGGCTGCCCTGCTTGATGACTACAGGGCACATCGAAAACTGTTGAAATGCTCGGCAGCCAATTTGAGCCTCAAGATAGAAGAGCTCACTC
This sequence comes from Emydura macquarii macquarii, assembly GCF_026122565.2. NCBI lineage: Eukaryota > Metazoa > Chordata > Testudines > Chelidae > Emydura > Emydura macquarii. The sequence continues at coordinate 78,040,623 of NW_027131390.1, forward strand.
AAGGATGGATGAACTCTTGGGCATCCTAGCGTCCGCAGCCCCATCCAGGGTGGCCCCGCCTGGTGCATGAGGGAGTAGTGAAACTGGCCAAGGCCCTATGGCAGACCCCTGCCTCTCTGCCCCCCACATCTCAATGGGCAGAAAAGAAATATGTGCCTGCTAAAGGGTTTGAATACTGGCACACTCACCCCTCCCTGGGATATCTGGTGGTCGCAGCCGCTAATGAGTGTGACAAGATAAGGCCAGATGAGCTCGACTCCAAAGAACAAGGAGACCAAGAAATTGGATTTATTCGGTCGCAAGGTTTATTCGACAGCAAGCCTACAACTGATAGTATCCAACCAATAAACGCTGTTGGGACGGTACCATTTTAACATCTGTCAGCTGCTGGACAAATTTACTGAATCCCTCCTGCAGACCTCCAAATAAGACTTTGAGGCGATCCTGGAGGAGAAAAAGATGGTGACCAGAGCCTCTCTTCGAGTGACTTAGGACACAGCTGATTCCGCAGCACGGGCAGTGGCTTCTGTGGTGTCAATGAGAAGAGTGTCTTGGCTCCAATAATCTGGTCTTTCAGCGGAAGTCCAGCAGTCCATCTGGACCTCCCTTTTGATGGCTCAGCTCTGTTCACAGACCAGACAGACTCCAGGCTACATGGGTTGAAGGACTCAAGGGCCACAGTATGCTCTTTGGGTCTTTACATCCCATCCTCATCGAGAAGGCACACTAGACCACTTTTCAACAGTGGTCCAGAGGGCACTTCCGAGGGGAGCCCTATATGAAAAGAAATTGAGGCTATAAGCACTGCCAAGGCCATTCACCAGCCTCTGCCCCATGGCCAGGACCGAGCAGTCACCCCTCGAGGGGAAAACAAACTCCAGGAGCAACCTACCAGACACTATCAGAGATCCAGTTACCCGCTTGTTCTGCTCCTGCCTTGCCTCTTTCCTGCCAGCCTGGGCTGCCATAATGTCAGACTGCTGGGTACTAAGTACGGTGGCTACAGACTACATCCTTCAATTCATTTAGCTCCCGCCTTCCTACTCTCCCTCCTTGTCCCTCTTCAGGGACCCCTGTCATGAGCAATTCCTCATACGAGAGGTACAAGCCTTCTTACAAGTGGGGGCAGTGGAAGAAGTCTCTCAAGAACTAAGGGGAAAAGGTTTCTACTCCTGATACTTTCTGATCCCAAAGGCAGAAGGGGTACTAAGGCCTATCTTGGCTCTGCATGCCCTCAACAAATTTCTCAAAAAGTTGAAGTTTTGCATGGTCTCCCTGGCAGCCATCATCCCTTCTCTGGATCAAGGTGACTGGTATGCTACCGTCGGTCTGAAAGACGCCTACTTTCACATCTCTATCTTCCCAGGCCACAGAAGATTTCTCCAATTCTTAGTGGGCATGCAACACTACCAATTCGCAGTCTTCCCATTCGGCCAATTGACTGCACCGTGAGTATTCACCAAGTGCATGGTGGTGGTGGTCGCCCACCTCAGACGCAGAGCTGTACAAGTCTTTCCCTGTCTGGATGACTGCTCATCCGGGGTCAGTCGAGCACAAGTCCAAAGCTGCATCAAGGTCGTAAGGGACACCTGCCAATCGCTGAGCCTGCTAATAAATGAACAGAGGTCATCACTTACACCAATTCAAAGAATAGAGTTCATTGGAGCAGTCATAGACTCTACACAAGCCAGAGTTCTCCTGCCCAAGGCCAGGTTCCTGGTAATATCGGAGCTAATAGCCCATCTAGTGGCCCACCACATCACCACAGCAAAGGTATTCCTCAGCCTCTGGGGCTACATGGCAGCCTGTACTTAGTGGTACACTATGCCAGGCTGCACCTCAGACCGCTGCAGATGTGGCTGGCAACGGTATTCTCACCATCAGGCATTCTGGACAGAATACTCACTGTTCCCCCTCACCCATTCCTCTCTGTTATAATGGACGAAACCATGGCATGTACTGGCTTTTCCCCCAATACCTCTAATTCACAGAGTCCTCGTGAAAATCAGGAGGGACAGGGCATGGGTTATCCTAGAAGCCCCAGCATGGCCTTGGCAGCATTGGTTTGGGATTCTGTTGGAGATGTCAGTGGCCCGTCCTTGGTCACTCCTGCTGCAGCCAGATCCCCTATCTCAAGACCAAGGTTGGCTGCTCCATCTGGACCTGGCCTCTCTCCACCTGACGGCGTGGGTGCTCCAAGATTGAGCAGGGAGGAGTGTGACTACTTGGCTCAAGTTCAGAGGATCCTATTGGAAAACAGGAAACCTTCCACCAGGGCATTCTATCTAGCTAAGTGGAAGCGCTTCACCTGCTGGGCAGCTCGCCAAAACATATCGCCGATGAAATTGCCTATACAGGTAATTTTGGACTACCTGCTACACCTGAAACAAGAAGGGTTAGCCTTCTCATCTGTTAAGGTACGCCTAGCAGCGATATTGGCTTTTCATCCTCTAATTCAGGACAGAATGGTTTTTTCCCCATGAAATGGCAGCCAGATTCCTCAAGGGTCTAGAGAGGCTTTTTCCTCCGCTGTGGGATCCAGTTTCCCAATGGGACCTGAACCTCGTCCTTTCCCAACTCACTGCATTGCTGTTTGAACTGCTGGCTTCCTGCTCCCTTTACACACCTGTTCTGGAAGGTAGCATTTCTGGTGGTGGTCACCTCTGCACAGAGAGTCTCAGAGATTAAAGCCCTGACTTCAGAGTCTCCATACACAGTCTATTTCAAGGACAAGGTCCAGCTTTATCCTCACCCTGTGTTCCTGCCAAAGATGGTGTCTCACTTTCATATTAACCAGGACATTTTTCTGTCATTATTCTGTCCAAAGCCACACAGCTCCAATGAGGAGAGGCATCTCCAGTCTCTCAACGTAAGGAGGACTCTAACCTTCTACACCAACAGAACCAGGCCTTTTTGCCACTCTATACAGCTCTTCATTGCTCTCACTGAAGGGATGTTTGGTGTTACCCCAGCGAATCTCATCCTGGATTACGGCCTGCATTCCAGCCTGCTACAAGCAAGCAGGGATCATGCTCCCAGCATTCTGTCAACCCACTCCACAAGGGCTCAGGCGTCTTCAGCATCCTTACTGGTGCAGGTACCCATACAGGACATCTGTAGAACCGCTACATGGTCTTCGGTACATAACTTTGCATCTCACTATGCTATCATGCAACAAGCTCAGGACAATGCTGGGTTTGGCAGAGCAGTGCTGCAATCATCAGGTCCATGAACTCCTGCCTGCCTCCAGAGGGCAATGCTGGTGAGTCACCTAATTCAGAATGGACATGAGCAAGCACTCAAAGAAAGAACAGTTTCTTACCTAGTAACTTGTTCTTTGTGATGTGTTGCTCATGTCCATTCCACAGCCCACCCTCCCTTCCCCTCAGTTGGAGTTCTGGCTAGAAGGAACTGAGAGGGAGGAGGGCCGGCAGTGCCCTATATATGGGCACATACACGTGCTGCTGCAGAGGGCACTAGAGCTGGCCCTACGGATAACACTAGGGGAAAAATTTCCGGCACCAGTGCATGTGGCGCACAAATACCTAATTCAGAATGGACATGAGCAACACATCTTGAAGAACAACAGTTACGAGATAAGTAACCATTCTTTCTTTAAAATCAGATTTCTTCTAAATGAAACTTTTATGTTTTTCACAATATATGGTAACTTAACTGCACTGACTCTTTGATATATGCCCACTTTGGACTATCCAGTAAGCCCCTTTGAAGTAACTCTCTTGCACTGCTAGTGACTATATTCATTTGCAGAGACATTTCTTTTAAGGAAAAGGCCTTTGTGTTGTCTAACTTCTAAGCAAAGACTGACTATACATGTGTATGAAGATTTTATGAAAGGTAGTGTACTAGAATCAGTCAACACACAAGTATGTTTTATATGTGAGTATGTTTGTGTACCATTCTATCATGCATGCCTCTTGGTAGTTCAGAATTAATGAGAAATTAATATTAAATATAATATTAACAATAAGCTACATTTACAGTTGTAGAAACATTTGTCTTATTTTCTTGTGCCTGATTAAAGTGCACTAGTTTAAATTCTTATCTTGAAAGTTCGCCTAACCTCTTATGTTTAAATCATTAAATTTAATGAGTCAGTTTTCTTATTAGCAAAATGGGTTTTGCAGCTGCTGATGTTTATCAGTAAACTAGATGCATCATTCATTTTAGTTCAATAATATAACATTTTAAAATTCTTTTTTTCTTAATAGATCATTTTTATAGTTTAGAAGGACAAAAGGATGCTCTGCTTTGTGGTAATAACTCCGATGCAGGGTAAGAAATGTTGAAAGTTATACTATGGTTTTGTATAAAAAAGATGTAACATTTCGGCAACACAACCTAAATAATTCATTTAGTTAGATAGCTGCACTGTCAATCAACCTATATTCTTTCATATTAAAAAACATCTGAACTAAGTAGGTAAAAAATTTAAGAATAAAAATATTTTGTAATATCAGTTTGCTTTCTAGATACCTGTATTTGACTGGAAAATTCAGTTTCAGTTGGCAGCAGTTGCACTGTGAATGACTTTAGAATATTTATGTCTCCATCCCTTCCTTATCAGACAGTGTTTGTAGTGGGCATTCCCCATCTCCACAGCAGCTTAGAGGCAGATCAGATTTTATCTCTGAGCTTGGGCTTAAGAAAAGCTCTGCAGAATTCTCAGCCTCCAAACTGCACACATGGCAGCCTCTGGGGTTTCTTTTGTAGCAGAGCTTTCATAGAGTTTTTTAAAGATTTGTTTTCCCATTGCTCATCCTCACATACACCAGAAAGCTGCCAGAACAAAGATGAAGATCCCTGCATTTGATCAGTCTCAAAGGAAATTCAGCTCTCGACTAGCACGTTGACACGGTCTCCACTGAAATGGCTAACAGTCTTCAAGTATATTAAAGGTTGTTATAAAAAGGAGAGTGATAAATTGTTCTCCTTATCCACTGAAGACAGGACAAGAAGTAACGGACTTCAACTGCAGCAGGGAGATTTAAGTTAAACATTAGAAGAAACTTCCTAACTGTAATAATGATTAAGCACTGGGACGATTTAGCTAAGGAGGTTAAGAAATATCAGTCACTGGAGGTTTTTAAGAACAGGTTGGACAAACACCTGTCAGGGATGGTTTAGATAATACTTGGTCTTGCCTCTGTGCAGGGGACAGGACTAGGTGACCTCTCAAGGTCCCTTCCAGTCCTACATATCTATGATTCTGTGGTTCAGCAGGCTACCTGGAAGTTTCCACCACTGAGAAGAGGCCAGGCCAGAATTAGTAGCATGGAAGTGGGGGTAAATTTCTGTTTTGTTTTTTTATAAAGCCCTCAGTGGGAGTCAACCAATTAAAAAAAAAAGGTACATGCGATTATCAGAGGAGGATACTCTGTAGAACTGTTTCAATATCCCAGGGACAAATTTATCCTTTTCCTGAAGTTAAGATAAACCAACACTATCAACAACAAAAATACTTTGCAACATCTAGCCCTAACATATTACAACAATAAACCCAATTCACTAGAGAGACAGATATTTTGGAATGCGCACAAGATTCTTTGTAATACAAAGAGAAATGATGGCTATTCTAGATTTCTGGTCTCTCAATAAATCCACAAAGGAATTAATATTCCAGATGGAATTTCTGAAATCCATCACTACAGCAGTATTTTCTCAAGACTTCAGAAAGTAAAGGTACACCTCTTGGAGATCTGCTGAAGATAATAGGATTGAGGAGTCATCAGGGATAACAGCTTCTGTTGCAACAGGAAGCATTTTTCAATACACAGCACTACCTTATCAGACTTCTATAAGTATTCATAAAGACCATGTCATTCCTCCATTCAAGTGAAAGTGTACATTTCTTATTAAGTCACCTTCAACAGCTCAGTGCAACATAAAGCCTAGCAGCCATTAGTATATGCCTTCAGGAACAGGTATTTGAGCGAATAGGGAAGAACCAATCAGAGCCCTTACAAAACTTCCGCATCTTTGGATTGTTCTGGTCACTGTTGAAGACAGAATCTTTATTTTAGAGGAGGACAGGAAGAAGTAGCGTCTCTGATTTATCAAACATTAGCACACCTCTCCTAAGATAATATTGCTGACTTTGCTCCTGTTCTAGTTGGTATCACGAATAGACACCCAGCCCATTTTTGTGCCACTTTCAGCCTGCCACTAGAGTAAATCAGTATAAAAGATCTTCATCCAGAGCCAGTACTAACATCTCTTTGCAAATTCATCCTTATTGTTATTCAGCAGCTATCTGAGATTGGGTCCAGAGAAACTGGTTGTTTGCAAAGATACCAGAGTCCATGTAAGGGAGACACTTCAAGGATCCTATGTGACTCAAGGGATATGGTCCAGGAAGGAGATGTGTGTGGAAATCCTGGGTCCATTGAAGTCCGTGACAAAATTCTATACTGACTTCAGAAGAGCCAGGATTGCCCCATGGAGTATAACCTGTCTAATGCTGTGATTCATCAATGTCACTCTTCTGGTAGAGGATTCTTTATAAACATGGTGTATGTAAACTGCTAAGAAGGCAGAAACCCTCAGGAAAGGTAGCTCTAGCTTTGGTCTGGGCAGAAGCTTTCATTCTATTCCTCAGGCTTCTGTGTCTTAAAAGAAAAGTAAAGTCAGGGTCTACTGGCTCGGAATGATACATTAGACCTAAGGTCATCTGGACCAGCCAGCCTTTCGGAGCATCACAAGTCAGGTTGTGATTAACCTATTTTCATCCAAGTTCAGTTGGAAAATCAAAAATGGAAGAGTTAATGTCAAGAGTGAAGGATCATCATTGGGCTATACAGCTGATGCACCAATCCAAGTAAAAGGGGACAGTGGAGTTAACCCCCTCAGTCTCATTGTTTCTGGCTCTCTGCAGATTCAGGCATATTCATTATATCAGTTTACACTCTTTCTGTTGGAAGGTTATTTCTGCACTCATAATGGGTAGAAATCTATTTAGATTTTAAATTAAATCTGAGTTTCTGCATACTGATTGATTAAGTCATGCTGGCCATATGCTTGATACCCTTATACTGTATATTTTACATCCTCTTCTCTGCAGTTGCAGTGTTTGGTAGAAAGATGTTGCAGAACATGATACCCCAATAATCTTTAAGTTAGTTTTCAATTTTTTACATGGTTATATTAAATCCTCCTTTCTTAGAAATTTGCTGCTTTCCATATTCAAATGTGAATACTGATACGGAGGGGACAGAAGTAAAAATTCTGTGTTATCTTTGAAATTTCTTTCTAGGGCCCTCCATGTCCCCTGATCTAACCCTTACTTGTCCAGAGTTTTTTCTGGCTGTTGCTCTCTTGTTAAATAATTTGAAAGGAAGACTGTATTCCTCTAGAAAAATCTTTAAATTTCATGCCAAGGCTCTTCAGCAAATTATTTGAATTAAATGGCACATTTAAAATTTTACATAGTATCTTTCAGGCATGGAAGCTAACATTCTAGAGAGTTCTTCCTACAGGGTCATAGCAAACATTTGCGCTGCCTCCAGTGGCTATGAGATGGGGAACCACCCACTGTGAAGACTGACATGCAGGGTTCTAGAAAGAAAATTCACAGGTAAAACGGAAATTTTTTCCAATTCTGAAATATGAAAATTTCACGAATTCCCGCTTGACTGATCCACAAATTGCCAAGAAATCTGGTGGTCGAACTCTTCTTCCTGACAAAATTCAGAAGTAAATATCTATTGTGGGACCTATTAGTACTGTGATTTCATTATCTTTATGAAATATACTCTCATACACTGGGCCTCTTGTAGTCCTCTTTGGCGAAGCAGTAGCATCTTTTATAGAACCCCTGGATAAAGGAAAAAGTTACTCCTAATAAAGCTGTATATTTATTGTCCTGGTAGAGTTACTACCTAGCTTTTGGGGGGAGTATGCAGCAGCTGGGTGAAGCTCCTGTGCTTGCAGTTGGGGGCAGGTGACTGAGCAGGGCTGCAGAGGAAAAGTTTGTGGTAGCTGGAAGCTGAGCAGATAAGCTGCAGGCCCTGGAAAGATGAAAGGTGGGGGTGGGGAGGGGGAGTGTGTGTGTGTATGGTGCATAGTACAATTTGTGATGCAGTATCCTTAAACTCTTTCCCATTGTTTTTTCTTGCTAACATGTAAAATTTAGTAATCCACAATGAGTCTCCCATTCTTTAGTGAAAGTTAGTGTGTCTGTACTATACATTCAATTGAAAGATAGTTTTTACTCTTTATCATTGTTAAAAAACTAATTAAAATTAATTCTTTTTTTAAGTCAATGTCCAGAAGGATATACATGTGTAAAAGCTGGTAGAAACCCCAACTATGGCTACACGAGCTTTGACACATTCAGCTGGGCATTCTTGTCACTGTTTCGACTGATGACTCAGGATTATTGGGAAAACCTTTATCAACTGGTGAGAATATAGTGAAAACTATGTTTTGATATGTTTATGGTTTAAAATCAATTGACAGAAAGAATGGTATTTACATTTCTTATTACATAATGATGCATTAAAAATTAAGAAGCCCAATCATAAGATGTTATTGGGGAACATTGTAGACTAATAGGATTTTCAAAGAGACAGATCTTTAATCCCAAACTTGCAGGATCATACAGATTCTTGAAGCACTTGCTACAGGGTTTGGCATGCTTTCTATATAATTACACAGAAGCTTTTCAGAGCCTGTTTTCATGGCTATATCACGTTTCATTTGACATAACATTATTTTTTACCTCCAGAACTGTAATACTGTGCTTAAGTAGTGAATAGTTATTATAAATTCAAAAATTGGTAATCCAGTCTCAAATACCTTGACTCCTATTTTTGACAGCCATGGCTTTATATGACAGTGATTCTTCCTACAGTAGCTAGGATTTGTTCTTTATGTGATATTATGATAGTGCCATTTTTAGGTATTCTGGCCAGTCAAAGGGGAAGACACAGCTAATAATTTTTCAATGTTTAAAAATTCCACACATAAATGTCTTTTTAATTATTTACTTTGAATCTTCTCCTCTTTGAGATGATTATTAAAATCTTATATTCCTCCCCAAAGTAAAACAGGATCCCTAAATCACACCACCTCTCTCTCTCTCTCAGACACACACACACACTCACATTTTGCATTTATTTTCATTTTGGTTTATAAAATAAATATAGTCATATTCAATATGAACAACTGTGTTTGATATAGATACAAATCCACTTTTTAATTTTCATATTTTTTATAATGCTCAGATTAATCAGCTGTATCATTTTCCCCCCAGACTCTACGTGCTGCTGGCAAAACATACATGATATTTTTTGTTCTGGTGATTTTCCTGGGCTCTTTCTATCTAATTAACTTGATCCTTGCTGTCGTTGCCATGGCCTATGAAGAACAGAATCAAGCAACCCTAGAAGAAGCAAAGCAAAAAGAGGAAGAATTTCAGCAGATACTTGAACAGCTGAAAAAGCAACAAGAAGAAGCGCAGGTATCTGTATGCACACATTATTGTTCTTTTACCTAAAATATAACATTGCACACAGAAATTAGTGAATCATAGTATATAGTTTAGTGAAAACTAGGAAAGCAACAAGACTTTGGCTTTTTTTTACCTATGTGAGATTTGTTGTGATAGTACTTGTGAGATAAACCTAAGAATGGATCTGTCACTGAAGAAATTTGTAACTCTGAAGTTTTGAGAGATTCAAAATGAATAAAAAATGAGTTGGGGTTGTTTGGGTGCCTTAACTGTACATTTTCTACCTTATGTTTGGGTTGCTTTTTTGGTAGCCTTAATTCTGAATTTCCTAAATTTATAATGCTTCCTTTTGGGATAATTAAAACATCCCTGCGCCCAAAGCAAGACTATGTTTTTACATTTAAATTACTGATATTTACTCTGTCTTAATTCTATTTTCAACTAGTTTTTTGTCTGGGAATTTACTTCTTAAAAAGTAATCTAAAATGTCATGGACATTGGGCATTATGCAAGAAACTTAAAGTATTATACCATCCAATATGTCCAGTGAATTAAAGATGTGTAGTATCAAACCTAAATCATTTAAAAATTGTAAAGCAATGCAAAAAACAAAAAAAAGGAAGAACATCTACCAGTACACCAAAGCAGCGCAAAGAAGCCAGAATGCACCAACCAGTTAAGTTGGGTTTACAATTGCTTTGCATCAGCAGAGCAGCACAAAGCAACTGAAGTGTACTGGTGAATCTCAACCTTAATTTGAAATTGACTTACTAGTTAGTGAGATCAGTGCTATGTGAAGGGGGAAGCAGGTGTGGTGGACAAGGTGAACCCATTCCCTGAGTCTAAAGATCTGTGCTTTAAGATCTCCCTCTACGCACTTGTCTGAGTTCCTCCAATAATATTGCCTGAATGGACAGTGGAGCTAAGAAAGCAGTGTCCTGGGGATCTTAAAGGACACAAGTTTGATTTAATTAATCAATTCTCAGAAAAATACTCTTTAAATACAGCATGCAAGTGCTAATTTGGGGAGGAGATGCTGTTTATCCATTCTTTACGTGCAAAATGGAACTCAACCTTAGCTTACAGAGTTGTGACCAGTGCTTCCATAATACATTATGGGCTTTATCTTATTCTCCTCACTTACTTAGCATTTACTAATGATTTCAAGTGACGTTTTTGCAGAAAATGAGTAGGATTTGGCCACTTGGTACATAAAAGCCACTTGGAGAAAATTTGGGAAAACAAGGATGGACTGTTTTAAAGCAACAATGCTTTTTATAATAAGTAGTAAAGAATTCGGAAGTTAAATACATATTTGATATTTTAGTGTTTTAATAAGTGTTCAATCTTTTGGTATGTCAGGCAATAGCATCAGCGGCAGCTGAGTTAAAAGATTTCAGTGGCGATGGTAGGATTTGTGGATTCTCCGAGAGTTCTTCAGAAGCGTCGAATTTGAGCTCAAAGAGTGCTAAAGAAAGGAGAAACAGAAAGAAGAAAAGACAGAGAGCGCGTTCTGGAGGAGAGGACAAATTGGATGGTGTAAAGCTTCCCAAATCTGATTCAGAAGGCAGCATCAAAAGGAAAGGTTCCCGTTTCTCTTTGGAAGGGAATAGGCTGACATGTAAAAAGCAGTTCACTTCCCCCCACCAGGTAGTGTTATGACTAATGGAACTGTAATTTTATAGCACGGTGATTTGTTTGACATGGAGATTGTGGTAATATCCAAGGCACAGTATTGTGACTTCACTGCATGAAAAGGATAATTAAGGGAAAGTTTTTGTGTTACTTTAGTAAACCCTACAAACATTCCCCAAAATAATAATAATAAAACAGGTGTTCATTATCTTGAAGATATAATAATATAAAGTGTGCACTACTTTCACTGAAGTCTACATTTACCCACAGCTAAAACCTCCTGATGTGTGCTTTCAGGTACCCCAAAAGGTAGACCAGGAATTGTTAATTCTTGCTGTTCTGGGGTCCATGTGGGCTAGATAATGTAGTAGTATTTAGTGCTAATAGTTGATAACAATTGTCAATTCTTCCTTTGTTTTCATTTTAATGAGTCCTTATTCAATGTACACAAATTTATAATACTATAAGGGTCTGTGGAATGATGGAAATGTATGCATTTTTCACATTGAAGTAGTTCACTACAGTATACCTAGACAGGTGATTTGTTTTCTCTTTTGTTCAACATTCAGTTATCACTTTACTATAATGCTGTATGCATCATTTCATTTTCACAGAATAAACAGCTATTTCAACTAAATTGCAATAGTTGAGATTTAATTTCAGTGATCATTTCAAATGAAAACATTCAAATGAAAACTATCCAGGAAAACTGCAACACTTTTAAATAGCCTCTATTTGGTGACATAGCTGATAATCATAGAAGTATAGGTCTGAGAGGGACCTCAATTTGTCCTTTAGTCCAGTCCCCTGTGTCCAAAGCAAGACTATGTAATAACTAGACCATTCCTGACAAGTGTTTGTCTAATCTGTTCTTAAAAACTTTCAATGACAAAAATTCCACAACCTCTCTAGGCAATTTGTTCCAGTGCTTAACCACCCTGACAGGAAGTTTTTCCTAATGTCCAAACTAAACCTCCCTTGCTGCAATATAAACCCACTGCTTCTTTTTCTATCCTCGGAGTTTAAAGAGAACAAATTTTCATCCTCCTCCTTGTAACAACTCTTATGTACTTGAAAACTGTTATCAAATCCCCCATCAGTCATCTTTTCACCAGACTAAACAAACCCCATTCTTTCAATATTTTCTCATAGGTCATGTTTTCTAGACTTTAATCAATGTTGATGCTCTCTAGTCTAGACTTTCTCCAATTTGTCTACTTCTTTCCTGAAATGTGCCACCCAGACCTGGACACAATACTCCAGCTGAGGCCTTATCAGTGTGTAGTAGAATGGAAGAATCACTTCACCTGTCTAGTTTACAACAGTCCTACTAATACATCTCAGAATGATGTTAGCTTTTTTTTGCAACAGTATTATACTGACTCATATATAGCTTGTGATCCACTATAACCTCCAGATCTATTTCCACAATACTCCTTCCTAGGCAGTCATTTCCCATTTTGTATGTGTGCAATTGATTATTCTTTCCTAAGTGGAGCATTTTGCATTTATCCTTATTGAATTTCATCTTATTTACTTCAGACCATTTCTCCAGTTTGTCCAGATCATTTTGAACTTTAATCCTATCCTCCAAAACAGTTACAACCCCTCCCAGCTTGATATCATCTGCAAACTTTATAAATATACTCTCTATGCCATTATCCAAATCATTTATGAAGATATTGAACAGAACCAGACTCTTAGATCTAATTAGTATATAAGATACTGATTTGATTTCCCCTCTGTGTTCCCTCTTGTCTCTCCCTTCTTCTTGCTATAATTGCCCATGCTTCCCTGTGCCCTCTCCCCAAAATTCCGACCCTTGTCCAAGGTCTCCATTTTTTTGACTTGCATGTGGGCTTTTGTCCAGCCCCCATTGAACCTAATTTAAAGCCCTCCTCACTAGGTTAGCCAGTCTATATCCAAAGATATCCTTCTCCTTCCTTGAGAGGTTGACCCCATCTTCGCTCAGCATTCACCATGCATTCAGATGCATGCAACCACACCATGCAAAAGATGCATTCACCTCCAGAATACATAATACAAAGAGGCCTCTAGAATTTACAGAAATCTTGATTTATCAGATACACAGAGTAATGTAGAGGTAATGTAATCAAATGCACATTTTTTCTAATAATTACTTTTTGGTTTAAATTTAGCAACTCAGATGAACAGTGATCTCTGGTGGTCATATCTGTACACATTCTCTATTTTATTTCAACCAGACATGTTGTTTTTTAAAAAAAAAAACCTTGTTTGAGAAGACTTTCTAGGACATGTTAACTGGTTTTACCTTGACATGTGTTTTTATATATTTAAAAATTTTCAAATAATGAGCTTAGTTATGTTTTTCTACAGTCTTTGCTGAGCATTCGTGGCTCCCTGTTTTCCCCAAGGCGCAGCAGCAGAACGAGTCTTTTCAGCTTCAGAGGTCGAACAAAGGATGTAGGATCAGAAAATGACTTTGCTGATGATGAACATAGCACTTTTGAAGAAAATGATAGCAGAAGAGATTCTCTTTTTGTGCCACCCAGACATGAACGGCGCAATAGTAACGTTAGTCAGGGCAGTAGGTCATCCAGGATCCTTCCAATGAATGGAAAGATGCACAGCACTGTGGATTGCAATGGAATGGTTTCCTTGGTTGGTGGACAAACATCGCTCTTGTCACCTACTGGACAGCTTCTGCCAGAGGTGATAATAGATAAACCAACTACTGATGACAATGTAAGGAAGTTTTAAACAGTTCAGGCATGATGGCCTTTTGTTACTGCACCAGCCTGTGTTTCTACAGAATGGAATCCTTTGGGAATGATCCCTGGTTGACTAAAATGTGAATGTTCCTGCATCTTGCAATAACTTTCAGTATAATAAAATAGGTCTAAAATAATTTTATATATTTGTCTGGAACTTACTACATGTGCTTGCAAACACACTATGAACTAATAGGCTGAAATACCAAATTTACTGAATGCAGAATACTGTATAAACATTTAGTGTGTATGTGTGCAGTAAGGCTGTGTACAGAACTGAATACCGAGTAGCATGAATAATGTGCTATTTTTAGCTCTGTTTCAGGACCCAATATTAAGATATTTGGCTTCCTAAACATAATGTATCCCCTCCTTCCCTTTTTCCCATTACAGCCAATTATTTCCTTCGCTCTCAAACTCCCTTTGGCTCTGTTTCCTAACAAACTTCTAACAGGCCCCTTGCTTTCCTCTCTCTCCCCACGTCTGTGTACAAATACGTGTGCTCACACACACACAAAGACCGCCCCACAAGCTTTTAGGATCCTACTGAGAAATTCAGGCGTTTTAGTTAGCCTCTTTTCGTGGTCTCTGAAATGCTTTGATTAAATTTCTCACCCTCCTGAGGTTTTACTGCCTGGAAGCATGCCAGATTTTAAACACCTCTTATGAGGTGGGGAGGATGAATGAAGTGATCTAATGTGCAGTGGCTTCTGGAGAACCTCATCCCGGCATTTCTCTAGTCAAAGGAAATCTTTACAGGTAGCAACAGCATCAAGGTCCAGCAGACAGAATCCCATAGCACCAGGACCCTCTGTCAGGATCCCAAAAACAGGCTGGAGAGCTTTTAAGCCCTGAGAGCCTACTAGAAGGAAGGAGGAGTGGACTATGCGTGTGTGAGGCGGAGGGGCAAGATCATAATTACTTAAAGCACATAACTATGAAACCTAACCTGCAGCAGCTCCATCCCAAATGCCAGAATCTGTGCAAAAGTAGGTGTGTTGTATAGCAGGTAAAGTTGGGAAAATCTGTTCACCCAGTCAGATATCATTTCAAACAATCCAAAACAATAAATTGCTAGTTGTAGTATCCACAGATATTTTGTGAATGTGACATGGCCTTAGATTGGAATATTTTTATTGGAATTTTCTCATTCAGAAAATCAGACCATTAGAGAATTATATCAATTTAATGTCAGCCTTATCATGAACTCCATTTATTATCCTTTTATTTTCTTAGAAATATTTATTTGTTTTAGCATAGAAATTTTCAAACATGCTTGCACATACACAATGTCTCTTTATATGTATATGCAGGGTGTGACTGCAAGTACAGGTACACCTTCAGTTTCTTAATGTCAAGATTCATGCTCCCTATCCCTCCTTACTTAAAAAAGAAATTGGCATGCTTGGGCTCAGTTAAGTCAGACTTTTATTGGTAATTGAATTTGAGTTGATACTCACTGTAAAGGGTATTTATTTTCTATCTAAAACTGTGTCTCATAAAAAGAATTAGTCATGAGAACAGCAATAGACAGAAAAACTTTTTACAAACTTCATTTGAGAGGAAAATGTTTACGTAAGTTAGCTTACGTGAGTTTTTAGTTTCCATGTGTATCTTGCATTTTGATCCAATCTGGAAATGGACGGTAAAGTGAGACTGTTTGATTTAGTGGACTAAGCCTGGAACAGGGAGCCAGAATCCTCCAGACTTCTGATTCCAGCTCTGCCATTGATTTGCTGTGTTACCTTGGCCACATTGCTTAATCTCTTTCTATTACAATTTTCCCATCTGCAAGATAGTTAATAATACTGATTTCAGTATTAATTAGTTAATGTGTGTATAGCACTTTAAAAATATGAAGTGCTGTATAAATTCTCAGTAGTAGTAGTATCCAGAAATGCACTTTGGAATTAACTGAAAAATACTTCTTGAATATGGTAGGTTAATATTACAGTTAAAAGTCTGACATAATACATTGTATAAATATGAAGGTGCATGTAGCATGAATTCTTTGAAGCTTATATTTATTATAGAAATCTGGTGTCTGTTTACAATATTTCTGAAGTTAGTTTAATTCATATATATCTAATTTGCAGAGCACCACTACAGGAATAGAAATAAAGAAGAGGAGGTCAAGTTCTTATAAAATATCAATGGATTTGCTGGAAGATCCCACTGTAAGGCACAGAGCAATGAGTATAGCCAGCATAATCACAAACACGATGGAAGGTGTGTTTTAAAAAGCCCACAAAAACAAAAGTACAGTTGGGTGAACTT
The DNA here is from genome assembly GCF_026122565.2 of Emydura macquarii macquarii. Lineage (NCBI taxonomy): Eukaryota > Metazoa > Chordata > Testudines > Chelidae > Emydura > Emydura macquarii. The sequence continues at coordinate 78,056,760 of NW_027131390.1, forward strand.
ACTTTGCTTAATTTCAGACTCAGTTGAAAGGTGTTAAGTTTACGGTTGTCATTGGGGAGACCACAAAAAGAAGGGCAGAAAAGAAATATCCAATTAAAAATAAAATGAACATAGTGAAAATTGGATGCAAAAAAAATGATGGGAGGAATAGAGGGGAAGAAAAATGATTCAATATAGATAAAAGCATGTCTTCTTTATACTGATCAACCACTTCTGTTGGCCTAGTTAATGGAGTGGGATGATGTCTGACCCTAATACTTAGCACAAGCTTCCTGTTAACTACAAAAGCTTTGTTTATACTAATTAAATATATTCTTGAAAGTAAAAATCATGGATTAAACCAATAGGAGAAAAATGTTATGAAATTAAACTAGCTTTGCAACTCCCCAAAATCTAAAAGGTTTACAAACCTCAGTGAAGTTAGTCCAGCCTACTTTCATGTTTTATTTTGGCTTTTTTTCATGCAAGTAATTTAAATTTCTGAATGGATTGCAGTATTGGAGGCTGGTCTAAGAATGAAATAACCTTTGAAAATAAATAAGTGAAATAACAAAAGCAGAGAAGGAAAAACAAAAGAAAACAGAAGTTTCTTCTTCGAGTAGTGTCCCTACGGATGTTCCAGTGTAGGTGTGTCTGTGTCCCTGCATGCTGATCAGAGAACTTTGATAGCAGTGTCAGTTCAGCCCATGCATACGCTGCTCCTCTCCTGCCATGAGACTAGGCAGCGTTCCTGGGCAAACCCTCTCCAGTTTCTTCTCAACCACCCCTGGCTAGAGACGGAGCTAGAGCTGTCCATTCTTGGATCGTTAACTCTTTTAGACTTGTTAATTTTAGCTTCCCTTGAAACATTTTTCTTTGTTACGTCAATAGTATTTTAATTGGCCATGCTGAGAAAAAAGAGAAAAGAAAGGGTTTTTTCTTCACCAACCCTGGTGGGGGCTAGGGGGACCACCTGGACAAGGGCATGCCCAGTTTCCAAGGCTTCAAAATGTGCTTCAGTTGCGAGGAATCTATCCCAGTGTGTTCGCTGCCTGGGAGAGAAGCACATTTCACAAAAGTGTGGCTTGTGTCAGCAACTGAGGCTCAGATCCAGGAAAGACAGAGAGCTAAGATTCAAACTGCTACTCTGAGTCAGCCCTTCAACCCCCAAAGACCCAACAGTAACTTTCACTGCAATCTTCTACTTCAAAGGGAGGTGAGCTGAGAGAGATGAGCCACTCTCACAAGACCTCTAAGAAAAGATCTGGGAGTCCCTGTAGCGAGCCCCGATTGGTATCATTGGTGCTGACAATACCGAAGCCATTTAAATTGCGTACCCAGGACATGGGTGGTACTGAAAAAGATCCAGTGAGCACAGGCAAAGAAGCACTGGTACTGCAGGGGTGTGAGAAACACACAAGATCCACCTCAGAAGGATCCATCAGTGATGACATTAGCACCAGTACCGACCTCCGTGCACATGGCACTAAAGGACCCCGCTGCCAGGTCCACATCTCTGACCCCATCGGTGCAAGCCACTCAGCACCAACAATCACCTCTGCTACTGATGCCATTCACACCACTGGATTTACGGTGCGCTATGGATCTCGGTGTCCAACGCAGTGGACTCGCCCCTACTGAGTACCAGCGCCCCAGTATCAAGTTCACCCAGAGTCCTGGACTCGCTGACATCTTCCTGCCGAGCATCTCCTTTCTCATCATCAGAGTCAGAAGGTGAGCGAGAGGATGTGGGCTCCCACCACTCTTCTCACCTGTCATATGGGACTCAATTTCACTATGGACATCAGGTGTATCATCCACCTGACCCACAACCTCCGAGGCTTGGTCAATCGTGGTACCAACCACAGTGGCCACACTGAGACCCTTGTCAGGCTCAGAGACTACATGCCTCTAGTGTGGCATATCAGCAAATAAGGAGACACTCTCCTTCAGTTGCAGCTTTGAGGACTTCTGAACCCCCAAACAGGCAGGGGAAGAGGGGGAAGCTGAGGTGGAGGAGGAAGTCACTCCTCAACCCAACTTCTCATCATCCTCATCAGATGAGACGGTGATGCCCCTTCCACCATTGATGGCTGATGATTTCAAATTATTCCAGGACCTGGTACAGAAGGTGGCAGTGGCCCTCCAAATATTACAGGAGATGACCGAGTCTCACCATAGGCTGCTGGATATTTTACATTTCTCCATCTCCTCCAGTGTGGCTCTCCCTATTAAAAGGCACTCCTGGACCCAGCCAAAGTCACATGGCAGACCCCTGTGTCTGTCCTGTCAACATGTAAGTGGGCAGAAAAAAAGTATTATGTGCCAGCAAAGGACACAGAATTCCTCTTTACCCACCCACCTCCCAATTCCATCATTGGGGATGCAGTTAACTCTTAAGGGCCTCCAGCACTAAATCCATCCTGTCTGACTGGGACTGGAAACATTTGGATCTGTTTGACAAGAAAGCATATCCATCAGCCACCCTCCAGTTCCATGTAGTGAAGTGCCAAGCCTTGTTGGCAAAGTATGACAACCAAAACTATACGAAAGTTGGTTCCTTTATTGAGCAGCTTCCTGACTCTCACAAGGACAAATTCAAGGTCATAATCAACGAGGGCCAACTGGTGGCTAAAACATCCCTGCAGTAAGCTCTAGATGGCAGCATGCTTGATTTCCATGGCCACTGTGATGAGATGGACTTTGTGGTTTCATTTATCTAGCTTCCCTAAAGAGGTCCAAACTTATGGTGGAGGACCTTCCTTTTGAAGGGACAAAGTTAATTGCCAAGAAGACCGATACATACTTCACACTTTTAAGGATTTTAGGGCAACTCTTCGTTCTCTTGGGATTTATACTCTGGCCTACAAGAGACAGTACAGCCTTCAGCCACCATTCAATCCCTGCTCATCACAATACCCTCAATAATCATGGTCCTACAAAACATATTCCGGCAATGAGAGACACCAATAGTAGACCTGTTCGCTGCATACCAGATCAAGCAATGTTCTCAGTATTGCTCCAGAGTGGGAATCAGACGTCACTCCATGGGGAACACTCTCCTCCTCCCATGGGACAAAGATCTTCGTTACGTCTTTCCCCCGTTCCTTCTAATTCTGAATGTCCTGTTGAAAGTGAAAAAAGAGAAAGCAAACATGGTACTGATTGCTCCCACCTGACCCACTATGTCCACCGAAGATTCTCCCAAACAGAGCAAGGGACACACACTCTATCCCAACCTGTGGATTCTGAGACACAAAGCCTGGCTCCTTCGTGGCTGCAGCACATAGAGACATTGTGCTCTGAAGAGGTGCAGGAGGTGTTATTACACAGTGGGAAAGGAGCTATTCATCATACCTACCTACAAAAATGGAAAAGATTTCAAACCTGGTGCCAGCCCAAAGGTGTCACTCCAAATCTAGCCACCCTACCAGTAGTCCTGAACTACCTCTTGCCTCTCAAGAAATCAGGTCTCTCTATTAGCTCGCTAAAGGTTCACCTAGCAGCAGTTATGACCTTCCACCAATAGGCAGGAGAATATTCAGTCTTTTCCCATCTCACCAAGAAGAGGTTTCTCAAAGGCATTACGAACCTCTTTACCCAACCTAGACTTCTTAATGGGATCTCAACCTAGTGCTAAAAGGACTGAGTAGACTGCCATTTGAACCCTTGGCAACTTGTTCACTAACTCACCTTTCAATGAGATGACATTCCTGATTGCCATTACATGGGCATCTGCACATACCTTTGCAGAATATTATGCCATCCTTGGGAACTCAGCTGCAGATGCCAGATTCGGTGCTATGGTGCTTTCATCTATAACAGACTCACTCCAAACCCTTGTCTCCAGGGTTGGGCACAGCTTGGGAGTCACTACAGTGGAACACCCATAGAGACTACTCGAAGAAGAAGACAGTTACTCACCTTGTGCAGTAACAATGGTTCTTTGATATGTGTGTCCATATGGGTGCTCCACGACCCACTCGTCTTCCCTCTACTTCGGAGTTCTTGTCATTGACGCTGCAATAGAGAAGGAATTGAGGAGGGTTCACCCTGGCTAGCTTTATGACAGGAAAGGAGCAGCACATGCGCAGGCTGAATGGACACTACCACCAAAGTTCTCCAATCAGCAGTGCAGGGATGCAGACACACCTACAATGGAGCACCCACAGGGAAACACATTTCGAAGAATCATCATTACTGCACAAGGTGAGTAACTTCATTTTCTTCAATTAAGATACATTTAAGCCTATTTCCTCTAGGTCCCTCTTCTTCTCCCCTCCCCCCCATTCCAACACTGCCTACACCTGCAACATTAATATCCTACTCAAAATCTAACAAGGTTTCTCCAACCTACCTCTTGAGCCCGTCACCATATTCTTGTTTCGAACATTGCAGCATCCCCAACATGTAGTATTGCTACTGTGCCATTGTTTCCCTGTTTTTAATATTTTCATTAACTGATTGGAATGACTCAATTCCTCATTCACTGTCTCATGGCAAGTCCTAAAAGATAAGCCTCAAAGTATACAAGGCTTAAAAATTTGTATTTAGTTTGCAAATTTCAACCCAACGTTTTCATTGACCTGTCCCCCACTTTTAAACCTTACATTGAGATACAAAAATAGAAAGAAGAATCAGTAAATATTTGTCTTCACTTTGGTTTTACACATTTCTCTTCCTCTAGAACTTGAAGAATCCAGGCAAAAATGCCCACCATGCTGGTATAAATTTGCCAACACTTTCCTGATCTGGGACTGTTGGGATCCTTGGTTAAAAGTAAAACATATTGTTAGTTCAATTGTAATGGATCCAATTGTTGAACTTGCTATTACCATCTGCATTGTTTTAAACACACTGTTTATGTCCATGGAATATTATCCAATGACTAATCACTTCCGCGATGTGCTTTCAATAGGAAACCTGGTAAGTCTGTCATACTGTATCATTTGATATATGAATATATTTCTGATGAAAGTAGAATTCATTTCTGATTTATTTTATCCTACAAAACAAATGTCAAAATATGATTATACTCTGAAAAGTGACTCTAAAATGGCATTTTTGGGGTGCATTATGTTTAAAAGTGTGATTTCCATATCATGCTTGCACGGGTTACAAGAAATAGCTGTTTGGTAGGATTTCAAAAACTTTTCACTTTCAGTGGCCCTTTTACTCCTAAGTCAGTTAGACATTTTTGAAAATCCCATGTGCCTGGGTGCGTGTGTGTGTTTGTCTATCTGTTCTGCCAGTCTATAACAGTGAGACAATTTGGCTGTGTCCCTTTAGGGGCTAGAGACATGGGGTCAGCCAACCCTAGTTACTAAGCAGGCACACTTCAGGGGGATCAAGTTATAAAAGAGCAGCAGAGAGCTCCGGAGAGAGAGCGCGAAACGACTACACAGCTGTTCTAGGCAGGGAGGCCTGAAAGAGTCTGAAAAAGCAGGCAAAATGCTGCAAAATTCTCCAGGCAGGGAGGCTTGAGAGTAGGGTGACCAGATGTCCTTATTTTATAGGGACAGTCCCAATATTTGGGCTTTTTCTTTTGTAGGCATCTATTATCCCCCACCCCATCCTGATTTTACACTTGCTATCTGGTCATCCTACTTGAGAGAGACCCTGAGCAAGCCTGGGGCCTTACAGATGAAAGGACTGTTGCTGGAACCAGAGACTTTTTGCTTTAAGACTTCCAAGTTTTGCCTGGCTTCTGAAGTAAGAGCCTGTAAACTGTTATTAAAATACTTTTCCAGAAGTTTTCATTAAAGAGCAGGCACAATGAAAAGCCATGTATTTGGCTTCTCTTTCATAGTGAACTCATTGTTATCTCACTGAGAAGGAAACAGGCTGGGTGCTGCAGAATGACCTCAGGCCACAAGAGGGTGCTCGGGAAGCAGCTGCCTGGCTACACAGCCCTACAAATTCAACCAGGGATCTGAATGACAGTTTGTGTTGTTTCTAGTTCTGGTGTGAATAAAGGTTCTGCAACTATTAACTATTAGAAATTAGTTAATGATTCCATGAATGATGCATATGGCAAAAGAGAACCGTAATTCATTCTCTCATAGTTCATAATTCATTCATTGTCTAACAGGAGTGAAAACTAGTCAGATTTGCTTTGCCTGTTAAAATAAGTAGATCTTACTGATCTTACAAGAGGCAGATCTGTTAAATAAAACGGTGTCCATGTTACGTAGTCCCTTTAAGAACATTGTCTGACATAACTTGAAGTATTTATTTGACTTTGACTTCTTGAAGAGGAAGAACTCATGGGCTATTCTAGTTCTACGTGCTATACTGTTGTTTTTGTTGCATTACTCACCTATATTTGATTTTTAGAGGAAATACTCTCATTTTTGTGTTCTATGTCTACTCAGTTTAAGAATCAATTTGGGGCAGCAAAATACCTGAAACTAAATTGCCATGTAGAACACACAGACCTGCTCTAATTTCTATTTGAATCTCGAATAGTTACTGTATTTATAAATTGTCACATGTTGAACATATACTGAATGTCAAACCTGTGAACCAAACCAGGCAAAGTACAGCTTTTCTCTTGCATTTGGAATCACAAATAAGTTTGTCATGGGTAGTCAGATTGATCCTTAAATATAGGGTAAGGATTACATTTGAGGAGAAGGAAAATATTGAGGGCTAACAGCTGTCCCAAATCCAGGTAAAATGTATCACAGATATCAGTAATTCATTGAATGAACCCACAAAAAATAACAGCTGAGTATGAATGATATAATTGTGCGATGTGCAAAAATAGGCATTTTATCCTTGCACTCAGCTAAAACTCAGCCACTTCAGATTTGCTTTGTGAGCGGTGTGCTTCTTTGCAAAAATAATTCCTATAGCACATAAATGTTCTAGATTTCTTCTGCCCATTACTTTTTTTAAAGGGATTTTTCATCCCTTGCTGCTAAAATAATAATATTTTGCGTTGCACTTGTATGTGTCAGATATTCTATAACTTCCTTTTGCTGGAGCCTGCTGCAATTTCACTATATTTAAAAAGATAGGGCTTGATGTTCTGAAATGCTGATCACTCTCAATTTTAACTGAACTGGAGTTGCAGATTCAGCACCTTCTAAAATTAGAACCCATAATTGTTAGCCATTTATTGCTTGGCTCTTTATTCTTCTGGAGATTTTAAGCTGACAGATCAGACTTTCTTCAGAATTTTAGTACTTTCACCTGTAGTTAGTATAGCCTGGTCTATAGTTTATGTAATAATTATAATGATTACTTGAAAATTCTCACTTATCACTGCAGGTAGATAGGACCTTGTCCCAAGGCCAGGGTCAGTATTATTAACTGATGTGCACCATTGCAAAACTCACAATATAGGAACTCCTCTTTATTTACAAATAGTTTATTAATACGTTTAGCAAAGTCACAGACACTCTAACTCAGTAAGGTAAATAGAGAGACTACAGAATGTACATCTGAACATTCATATACTCACACCATTCCTTGCAGGACAATCTGAAATGTTAGCCATTATCTTCCTTGTCACCAGTAATCATTCTGGCACCTCTCAAGGGCTGCATCTTTCTCTCTCGTACTGTCCACAGGGTGGGAGGCAAATTTTATAACATGTTATGCTGACATCACTATATATAATGCATATGCAGTAGTGGTTTTCCCCCTTTCCTTATTTGTATTTCCTCATTCTACTAATGTTGAGGTGTCCTTTTATAATTTAGTATATTAATACATGTAACTACAATTTCAGCTCATTATCAGATCAATCATCTGTTGGTTAAGAGGATTTCCGGTTATTAGTTCCATGTTCCTTGCGGTAGCACTTAGAATGTCCCAGTAACTTCTACCATTGAACAAGCTCTTCTTAGTACCCAAAATCTAAAAGTAATTGTTAATCTATGCCAAGGGTTAACTTAACCACACTGATGCTAATTTATGCTTTACTTAGTATCTTACAGGATACAGTCCTGTAGGTTTCTTGCTGAATATAATAAAAGCAGCTAAATATAATGAAGGCAAGCCAGTAAATATAATAGACAAGCTTGCATTGATCTTTCTTTTGTTCCGTAATGGATTTTTTAAACAATATCTTTTTTTAAACAATATCTTTTTCTCCGAGTGATTGTCCACATAGATTCCACTCTCTGTGTATATGCACCCCACACTATGAGATCAGATTCTTTTTGACTAGTAGTGTCCATGGAAGTTGCATGTATGCCCTACATGCCCTCACATTCCCCCATCTGAGGATATAAAAGGTGGAGTGGGCCCATCTGCCTCTTAGTACCTTCTGACCACACATGACGTAAGGCAATCGTTGGCAGTCTCTGCTTCACTTGTCGAGGAGGGACTTGGTAATTAGAAACATAGATAGCTGGGTTTGTGATGACCAGGAGAACTGCATGGTGACTTACCTGCTGGGTGCATAGGTTGCGGATCTCTCAAGACTTCTAGACAGACTTGTGTAGTGCTGGGGAGGAGCCGGTGGTCATGGTATATGGAGGGTACCAATGACAGAGGGAAGAATAGGAGTGAGCTCCTGGAGGCCAAATTTAGGCTGCTAGGTAAGAGATTGAAGTCCAGGATTTCCATGGTAGCATTCTCTGAAATGGCAGAGCCAGTCAGACATGCAGAACTGCACAGTCTCAATGTATGGGATGAGTTGATGGAGTATGGAGGAGGGGTGTAGATTTATTAGGAACTGGGGAACCTTTTGGGAACAGGATCCCTATACAGGAAGGATGGGCTCTACCTAAACCAAAGTGGAACTGGACTGCTGGCACGTAAAATTAAAAGGATCGTAGAGCAGCTTTTAAACTAAGGTCTGGAGGAAAGCCGTCTGCTGTGGAGGAGCACATGGTTTGGACAGAGACATCCCTTAGGGGAGGATCTATTAATGGATATTCTCTATATCCTAGTAAGGAGGAGAGGATGGAAGACAATAACATATGGGTAGGATCTGATAGAAACAGTCAAATGAAAAAAGAGTCCCATTCAATTACATCACATAATGGCAGACAGCTAAAAAGTGAAACATTTTTAAGTGCTTATATACAAATGCTAGAAGTCTAAATACTAAGATGGGTGAACTTGAGTGCCTCGTATTAAATGAGGATATTGATATAAGAGGCATCACTGAAACTTTGCAGAATGAGAATAATCAATGGGACAGAGTAATACCAGGATACAAAATATATTGGAAGGACAGAATAGGTCGTACTGGTGGGGAGTAGCACTATATGTGAAAAAAAGCATAGAGTCAAACAAAATAAAAATCTTAAATGAACCAAACTGTGCCATAGAATCTCTATGGATAGTAATTCCATGCTTGAATAATTAGAATGTGGCAGTAGGGATATACTACTGACCACATGACCAAGATATAGTGACTGAAATGCGATGGGAGATTAGAGAGGCTATAAAAATAAAAAAGTCAATAATAATGGGGGATTTCAATTATTCCCATATTGACTGGGTACATGTCTCCTCAGGACGGATGCAGAGAGAGTTTCTTGACACCTTAAATGACTGTTTTTTTGGAGCAGCTAGGGAGAGTCAATTCTTGATTTAGTTCTAAGTGGAGCACAGGATCTGGTCAAAGAGGTGAATATAGTTGGTAATAGCAACCATAACATAATAAAATTTAACATCCCTGTGTGTGGCGGGGGAACACTAAAGCAGCCCACCATTGTAGCATTTAATTTCAGAAAGGAGAACTACACAAAAATCAGGAATTTGGTTAAACAGAAATTAAAAGGTACAACGCCAAAAATGAAATCCCTACAAACTTCATGGAAACTTTTTAAAGACACCATAATAGAGACTCAATATAAATTTACACCTCAAATTAAAAAACATAGTAAGAAGATCAAAAAAGTGCTGCCGTGGCTAAACAACAAAGTAAAAGAAGTAGTTAGAGGCAAAAAGACATCCTTTAAAGAGTAAAAGTTAAATCCTATTGAGGAAAATAGAAAGGTTCATAAACTTTGGCAAGTGAAGTGTAAAAATATAATTAGGAAGGCCAAAAAAGAATTTGAAGAACAGCTAGCCAAAGACTCAGAGTAACAGCAACATTTTTTAGGGGCATCAGAAGCAGGAGGCCTGCTAAACAACCAATGGGGCTACTAAACGATGAAGATGCTAAAGGAGCACTCAGGGAAGATAAGATTATTGTGGAGAAACTAAATTAATTCTTTGCATCAGCCTTCCTGGCTGAAGATATGAGGGAGATTCCCAAACCTGAGCCATTCTTTTTAGGAGACAAATCTGAGGAATTGTCCCAGATTGAGGTGCCATTGAAAGAGGTTTTGGAATAAATTGATAAATGAAACAGTAATTTGTAACCAGGACCAGATGGTATCCACCCAAGAGTTCTGAAGGAACTCAAATGTGAAATTGCAGAACTACTAACTGTGGTGTATAACTATCATTTAAACCAGATTTTGTACCAGATGACTGGAGGATAGCTAACGTGATACCAATTTTTAAAAAAAGCCCCAGAAGTGATCCTGGCAATTAGAGGCTGGTAAGCCTAACTTCAGTACCAGGCAAATTGATTGAAACTATAGTAAAGAACAGAATTATCAGACACAGATGAATATAAGTTGTTGGGGAAGAATCAACATGGTTTTTGAAAGGGAAACCATGTCTCACCAATCTACTAGAATTCTTTGTTGGGGTCAACAAGCATGTGGACAAGGGTGATCCAGTGGATATAGTGTATTTAGATTTTCAGAAGGCCTATGCCAAAGTCCCTCACCAAGGCTCTTAAGCAAAGTAAGCTGTGATGGGATAAGAGGGACGGTCTTCTTTTGGATCAGTAACTGGTTAAAAGATAGGAAACAAAGGGTGGGAATAAATGATCAGTTTTCAGAAAGGAGAGGTAAATAGTGGTGTCCCACAGGGGTTTGTACTGGAACCAATACCATTCCACGTATTCATAAATGATCAGGAAAAAGGGGTAAGCAGTGAGGTGGCAAAGTTTGCAGATGACTCGAAATTACTCAAAATTGTTAAGTCCAAAGCAGACTGTGAAGAGTTCCCAAGGGATCTTGCAAAACTGAGTGAATGGGCAACAAAATGGCAGATGAAATTCACTGTTGATAAATTCAAAGTAATGCACATTGGAAAACATAATCTCAACTATACGTATAAAATTATGGGGTCTGAATTAGCTGTTACCACTCAAGAAAGAGTCATTGTGGATAGTTTTCTGAAAACATCCACTCGTCCAGAGGCAGTCAAAAAAGCTAACAATGTTGGGAATCATTAGGAAAGGGATAGACAAGAAGACAGAAAATATCATATAGCCTCTTTATAAATCCATGGTATGCTTACATCTTGAATACTGCATGCAGATCTGGTCACCCCCAACTCAAAAAAGATGCATTGGAATTGGAAGAGGTACAGAGAAGGGCAACAAAAATGATTAGGGGCATGGAAAAGCTTCTATATGAGCAGAGATTAATAAGACTGGGATTTTCAGCTTGAAATAGAGATGACTAAGGGGGTACATGACTGAGGTCTATAAAATCATCACTAGGGGGTCACCAAATTAAATTAATAGGCAGCAAGTTTAAAACAAACAAAAGGAAATATTTCTTCACACAACACACAGTCAACCTGTGGAACTGCTTGCCAGAGGATGTTGTGAAGGCCAAGGCTATAAGAGGGTTCAAAAAAGAACTAGATAAGTTCATGGAGGGTAGGACCATCAATGGCTGTTCGCCAGGATACGTGGGGATTGCTGTTTGCCAGAGATTGGGAATGTCCGATGGGATGGATCACTTGATGATTATCTGTTCTATTCATTCCCTCTGAAGCACCTGGCATTGGCCATTGTCGGAAGACAGGATAGGGGACTAGAAGGACCATTGGTCTGACCCTGTATGGCTGTTCTTATGTTCTTACGTGCACTGTGCCATTTATCTTGGTTTATTAGGATTTAGTGTAGTTAGCAGTCTGGTGGCCTATAAATATATATCATACCTAGCATACATTTTTTTTAGTTTAGGATCCCCTTAACCCATGCCTACCACCACCATACAAGGGTACTAAAATCCTATCAGAAGCAAGGTCACCAGGGTATGATGATGAAGTGCCTATCAAGAATGGACACTCTTGGTGCCTGATGTGTCATTCTTTCCCCATGTCATTCTTTCTCCAAGCACATCCAGAGAGCCAGGGAGGCAAGAAGTCTTGCTGCGGGAGAATTCGATGCAGACCTCCTCAGACTCCGGCAGGAGGGCATGTCCATGTGGGTCTGCTGGGTACATATATTGATTTAAACCACAGAGAACATCCAAACAGCATAATAACTTGTTATAAACTAGCCAGAGAGGATCCATTCAGTCATATTTAGAGCTCATTCCACTATGGTAGAGCCAGCATGCCTTGTTGGGGAATGTTTCCACATCTGAAATATGTAGAGCATCTCTGTGGAAATCAGTCCACACGTTTATCACTCACTATTACCTTGTACATGTTTTCAGACTGGGTGTCATATTGGATGAAATAGATTTTCTTATACCCACCTCCCAGCAAATAAACAACTGCTCGTTTGTCACTGAGAGTGGAATCCATGTCCGCTTATGCTCAAAGAAGATTGAATGGTTACTAACTGGTTCTTCAAAATGTATTGTCCACAAAGATTCCAACCTGCCTTTCTTCCCTGCTACTACAGAGCCCTACTTTTGAATTCTGGTTGGTGAAGGAACTAAGGGGTGGTTAGAGTCGGGGGCCAGGAGGGCAGAAGGATGGCCCCAGTGGACACTGCTGGTCAAAAAGAATCTGATCTTGTGTTCCTGGGACACATGCAGGCCAAGAGTGAATCTGTGTTAAACAACACATCTAAAGAATCACAGTTCTTTCTCAAGGGCTCTACAGATTCCCACTCTTGGGTACTGCACCACCAATGCTTAAGTTGTAATGAAAGAGGTGCCGGGGCTCAAGCAATTTTTTTACATTCATAACTGATGCAGCAAGCTCAGGGCACTGAAATGTCAAGCCTAGAGGTTCTGGCACAAATTAAACACTGTGCACCACTTTGTGATGCCTTGCAGTAGAAGCCTCTTCTGGCAGTGAAAGCTAGAGCGCTTTTGCACCCCACTCTTCCCCTGAATGTTCTGACCTCCTGAGGCCAAGGCCACATAGTGGGTGAGCATCCTCCCCACGTCAGTTTTTTCTAATCACCTTCCAGGAAGGATGCAAGCCCCTCTGGATCTCTTTGAAACCGAAGTCTTGTTTCTTCCAAGATAGTTGGTGTTCGCTTATAGTAAGTCAGCAAGTAGTTAGGGTACCTCTCCGATGAAACTGTATGATGAAAATGAAAAAGCTAAAAACGCCAAGGTTTAAGATTTGCGCTGCCCACCTGGCTGTGTTCTTGATATCAAATGACCAAATTCAGTGCCTGAAGTGTCTTTGGGAAGGCCACTCATCTTATGGATGTTTGGTTTGCCAGATCCTTACTCCTCAGAGCCCGCAAGGACAGGAAGACTCATCTGCAACTCTTCCTGCTTAAGGAGCCCCTCAAGATTGGGCCCTCTGGATCTGTTCATACTTTGGCTCCAGGGTCTAAAGAGTCATCCTTGGCCCTGGTGGCCTTTGTTTTGGTCAGCTGAAGGTTTCCAAGAAGCCACAGCCCCTATAGGGCCCGGACTCAGTTCCTGTAGCTCCCTCAATCAACCCTTCTGAGCCAATACATGTCCAAACTGAGGGTAGCATGGTCGGATCCAATTGCTCTGGTTCCAGGAGAAAAGTCAAGGACCAGTTCAGCTGCCCTCACCAGTGCTGTACCTCATGCCTCACAGCAATCTGACACTGACATAACCCTTGGGGCTGCAGGACCAGGGTCGGTTCTGGATCCTGGAGGATGGATGTAAGCAGTGCTTCTGAACTAGGGCCATCAGCGCCTTCAGTCTCATCCTGCAGTACCAAGGAAAAAGGAGAGGAGCAAAACAGTCAATGTTAGCAGTGTTGGTTCCCGCTCATCAGAGCTATTTGATCTGTTTGATTCTGATAGGGCTGCCATGGTTCTGAAGCAGAGATCTGTTCCACCTTCAGCATCAGTAGCTAAGGATCTGAGCCCATGAACTATGTGATGTCCAAATCTTCATCTCCACTGTTGTTTCCTGAACTGGTCTCTCTTTCATTTCCAGCTACTTCCTCAGTTTCAGAAAGTTCTATCACTATGGCTGTCCAAGCCACCTTTTGGCTGCAATGCATGCCTCAGATTTAAATGTAAAGCATACAGTACCTAAGAGGAAACGTGTCCTTGGTTCCAAGGGTGTCATCTTCGTTTCATGTTAGGAAGAAGAGACCAGATTCTATTGCTGCTTCTTCCCCAGAACACTTCTGGATCCCTCCTTCTAGGACTCCTAGGATTCCCAAAGAGCTGGATCCCTCCTTTGATATGTTGTTATCCCCAGTATGTACTTTTTTAGATCCAGACCTGGAACCTTTCAGGAGGAAGAGAGAGGAAGAATGCAGAGACCTGTAGCAAAGTTTAGACCATCCTTTTGATCCACCCCCATTGGCATGTTCCCAACCCCCAGTTGTTGGAGAGACTGTAAATCTGGGGTCTGGGGCCTTATTGGGAGCCACCTCAGGACCTCTTCAATTATCATCCACATGGATGGAGAGGTGACATTTCCCCTACAAAGAATCTGAAAGCTCAAAGATCCTCTGTTCTGACTCACCTAGATCAGCTGACAAAACAGATAGTGATTCCTGATGCTCTTTCTAATGAGAAGGACAAAGAAAGAGTTTGTCTTTTAACAGGAGCATTTAGAAACAGCCTTTAAGCCTGCCCTTTTACTGGATGAACATGTGGGGGTGGCTTCTGCCTCCTCTCCTTCCAAAAATGCTGTGCAGTTTCATGATTTGGTGGATCACATGGTGTCCACTCTGAATCTCCCTGAGGTACTGGTGAAAGAGACTTTCCACCTGGTATCTGATATCCTCAGTGCTACTGCCAAGAATAGGATATCACTCACCATCCTGGATGGTTTATTAAGCTGGCCAAATCTGTGTGGTCTAATCCTGCCTCTTGTCAACTCATCTCTAAGAAGGAGGACAAAATATACCAGCTATCTTTTGAAGGGTTCTCTTATTACCATATCCACCCAGTCCCCAATTCACTGGTAGTGGCTGCTGCCAGTGCAGGGCAAGATCTGGACAACCACATTCCACCCCAGGTGATAAAGAGGGGAAAGAGACTGATTCATTGGGGAGAGGCGTTTTCTCCTCCTCATTCCTTTGTATCGAAGTGGTCAATTATCAGGCAGTCATGCCCCATTATCAATTTCATCTATTGAGAAAAAATGTTGACTTTTTCCAGGACCTGCCTTAAATCAGGAGAAGGTCGTTCCAACATCATCTTACTAGAAGATCAGAATGTAGATAAACGTTCCCTCAGGTCTTCCTTTGGTGTTTTGGATTCTGCTACCAGGGCATTGGAATCAGCCATGACAGACAGGAGGCATGCGTGGCTTCTGTCCTTCTCTCTAACTATGGACTCCCGAAGTAAACTGAAAGATCACCCTTTTGAAAAGGAGAGTCTCTTTAGTGAAAATACTGACAATTTATTAGAAAAACTAAAAGAAACAAGATTAATGGCTCAATCTCTGGGGTTGGTCCCAGCTACTTGAACAAGGTCCTCTATTTTCCCTTTCCAATAACAGGGACAACACTACCCCCAGCCTTTTGTGTCCTACTCAGTCCAGTCACCAGATGCCAATAATATCAACCAACTGCAGACTAACAGAGCCATTATAGAAAGAGGCCTTTCAAACAAGAATCCAAACAGTCCGGTTCCTTGTCAGCACCCCATCCCAGTACGTCAAGCCTCACTTTTGATGAGATGATTGAGAGTCTAGGACAAGCCCTTTTCTACCCCTTCCTTCGGAGACAGGCTAGCCCACTTAATACATTGAAGCAGATTACCTCAGACCAATGGGTCTTGGAAATTGTGGAATTCGAAAGACTGCCTCCCTTTTCGGGGACCCCTCTTAAAAGGCTATTTTTCTTGCAGATATGGAGAAGTTGTTTTTGATAGGAATGGTTGAGAGATTCCCACTTATATGAGGGAGCGTTTTTGCTTCCAATATTTTGTGGTGCAAAAGATGTATGGGAGGATTTGGCTAATATTAGACTTGAGGAAATTGAACAAGAACATCTGGAGGTTTCCGTTCCATATGTGGACCCTGGCCTCCATAATTCTTTCGCTGTTTGTCCTGGATTGGCTCACGACCCTTGATCTAAGGGACATTTGATTCCATATTGCAATTTACCAACCTCATGAAAAGTTTCTTTGAATTGTGGTGGCTGGCCACCATTTCCAGAACTAGGTGCTCCCATTTGACCCCAATATGCTCCACCCCAATACACTCTGCTACTCCAGATGCAATTACCTGGTTTAACCATCTGAATGTAAAATTATAGTTTGTTGCTCTACATCTACATCAGCCATATGAAGAAGTCTGGATTGGGACAGTGTTCAGTTATTGAGCACCATGCATCAGATTATCAGTCTCTGGAGTGGTAGTCAAGCAAGACAAACATGCTCAAGTTTATGCAGTTCAATCATCTGGGTCCATCCTGGACAGTGACTTCAGGAGCCTCAAGCAATGGTTGGGGGCAAACTTGAATCACATAACAGTTTGAGGACATTGGTCTTCTAAGAAGGGACGTTGCACATCAACGGACTGGAATGAAGAGCTGTTCATCTGACTTTCATATCATTTCTCCTGCATCTGCAAGGAAAAGTTATGCAGTTAGTAACATACAATACATTGGTGGTGTATTATATTAATAGGCAGGGGACTGCTTGCTCCACCCCATTGTGCAGGGGCAGTAAATTTGTGGGATTTGTGCATCACCAAGATGTTTGTTCTGTAGCAATGCATTTGTCAGAGGAGAACAGCAGAGACAGATCAGATGCGCCAGTGGATCCTGAAGGATTAGTTGGTACAGATTGTATTTTCCAGGTGGGGTCGATTGTAGATCTGTTCGCAAGAAGATTCAACAAGAGTGTCTTTGTTTCTGTTCCAGAGCAGGTAGGGACAAGCTCTGTTGGATGCTTTTCTGCTGCACTCGGGGAGGGGTCTGATGTATTCTCTTCCTCCCTTTTTCTTGGTACAGTAGGTGATAAGGAAGATAGGCCAGGATACTCATTGCCCTGGCCTGGCCATTTCAACAGTTGTTTACAGTTCTTCAGTTATCTGAGAGAGTCTTTATGCCGCTCCCTCTGTCCCCAGATCTCCTCTCCCAGTTGAGGGGCAGGATTTTTCTCCACCACGCACGATCTCTTCACCTGTCATCATGAGCAATCAGACTGTGACTCTGTGTATGCTTGAGCAGTCGTGTTCTTCATCTGTGCAGAACATATTAGTTAACTCTAGAAAAAGGTCCACTAAAACTGCTACCATATAAAGTGGTCCAGATTTCAGGCATAGATGCCGAGGAAAACTCATTTTGTTTTATCAATTTTTATTCCGTGTATTCTGGATTACTTATTGTACTTAATCGAGAGTTGTCTAACTCCTCTTTAAAGGTCCATTTGACAGCCATCTCGGTGTATCATACTTTAGTTGATGGTAGATGACTGTTTATGCTTCGGTTAAAAAGTTTATGAAAGGTTTCTCAAATACGTATCCTCCTATTAGAGACTCTGCCCCTTCCTGGAACCTCAATTTGATTTTAACCACGGTGATAAAATCTCCATTCAAACCATCAGCTAAGTATTTTGTTTAATCATTTATCTATGAAAAAGACCTTCATCATTGACATGACATCAGCCAGTAAGGTGTACCCATGGCAGATCCACCTTTTACTACTTTTCTTAAGGACAAGGTAGTCCTTAGACCTGATCCTCGGTTCTTATTGAAGGTGGTATCTGATTTTCACATTAATCTGTCTATTAATTTATCATTTTTCCCCTGAGCCACATTCTAATAAAGGAGAATCTGTTCTGCATACATTGGATGCTTGAAGGGCTCTCATCTATTATTTGAGCAGAACTAAGAGTTTTCATAAAACGTCTAGACTGTCTGTCTGTTTCACATGCTAAGAATAACATGGGGCATACTGTTTTTTCCTGCACTGTTTCCCAGTGGAATAAGCTGAGTGTTACACACTAGCAAAAGGTCCTGTACCTGATTCAGTTTAATCCCATTCTACTAGAGCTGTGGATACTTCCTTCACTTGTCTGAGGCAGGTGCCAGTAGCTGATACCTGCCAATCTGCCCTCTGTACTTCAGTACACACCTTCGCCAAGTGCTGTGCTCTAGATTTGGCTTCTAGAGCAGATGATAGATTTGGCAAGGCAGTGCTTCGGCCTTTGTTCTGTTCTCGCCTAGGTTAGTCTCAGCATTGCTTATCAATTTTTTCCATAAGTGGAAATATGCAGAGCCAGTCAAAGAAGAAATGTATGTCACTTACCTGTAACTGGAATTCTTCAAGAGGTTCTGCATATTCACACTTCCTACTCGCCTTCCTATCTCTGTCAGAGACTTTGTTATTGTGTTCCTGGCTTTGCGGTGGAAGGAACTGAGGTGGGGAGGGCACTCTGTCCCCTATATACAGTACATTGTGATGCTGAGGAAAGGGGTGGGAGTGCAAAGACGCTCTAGCTGACGCTGATAAAAGGGTGCAGTATCCATCATCAGGAATATGAGAGTCATCTCAAAGAACTCCAGTTACAGGTAAGTACCCTTCATTTACTGTATAGTAAGTATCTAGTCTCTACAAATTGTGTTAGATTTGCAGAAGATTTCTACATCTGGCACTGCAGTGTAGTCCATAATAAGTAATTAAGAATTGTTGGGGTGAATTGGTGGGTAGCCAAGCAGATCTGTATCAAAATTTGTCCTCAAATAGATATTCAAACAAAATGTGGCCAGAATTCTCTTTGACTGAATAATTTTTCAAACATACCTACTCAGGCCAAATACTTGAGTCCTGCTCCCTCATATGGCCAATTCTTATAGTATTGCAGCCTGCACTGGAAAGAAGAAGAAAGTTGAAAAGTTGGCTCTGCTGCCTTTGAGCCTGCCAGTTTAACTTCATCTGTTGCTTCTCTTCTCCTCTCCTCATTACCTGCTCATATCACTCTTTCTCAATTTCTGTCCCTCTACAATCCAATATCAGACCCTCCCAATTAGCAGTGAACTCAAAAACTCTGAAAAAAATGAAGGTTTAATTTAACCCTGCAGACTTTAATGAAGGTTATTATTATAGAATCATAGAAGATTAGGGTTGGAAGAGACCTCAGGAGTTTCATTCAGTCCACCCCCCTGCTCAAAGCAGGACCAACCCTAACTAAATCATCCCAGCCAAGGCTTTGTCAAGCCGGGTCTTAAAAATTTCTGAGGCTGGAGATTCCATTACCTCCCTAAGCAACCCATTCCAGTGCTATATCACCCTCCTACTGAAAAACTTTTTCCTAATATCCAACCTAGACCTCCCCCACTGCAACTTGAGACCATTGCTCCTTGTTCTGTCATCTGCCATCACTGAGAACAGCCTAACTCCATCCTCTTTGGAATCCCCCTTCATGTAGCTGAAGACTGCTATCAAATCCTCTCTCACTTTTGTCTTCTGCAGACTAAATAAGCCCATTTCCCTTAGCCTTATAAGTCATGTGCCCCAGCCCCCTGATCATTTTTGTTGCCCTCCGCTGGACTCTCCAATTTGTTCACGTCCTTTCTGTACTGGGGGGCCCAAAACTGGACACACTGCTCCATATGTGGCCTCACCAGTGCCAAATAGAAGGGAATAAACATTCTCTCTTTGAGTGATTGCTCATATCCATTCCATTATAGGTGTGTGCGCGACCCGTGCACAGATTCCCGGAACTTTTTTCCCTTAGCTAGCTCCGTAGGGTCGGCTCAGGCACCCCCTGGAGTACCGCGCTCATGCCGCGGTACATAGGGCACTGCTGACCCTGCGGCCCCTCAGTTCCTTCTTTCCGCCTGTGACGGTTACTGGAACGTCTGCCTCTTGCATACAAATGCAAGTAGCATCCCTTAGTGTTATAGCTTTATTTATTTATGGTTCTAGTTTATTGTTTTTCTAATAGTGATTAGTAAGTAGTTAAGTAGATAGTGCCCTTAGGGGCTAGAGCTGAGCCATGCCTGGCTCCACCGGGTTTAAAACCTGCACCGCATGTGCAAAATCCTTCCCCGTGAGTGATCCTCATGACCGTTGCCTCCGATGCCTCAGGGAGCAACACAGGAAAGAAAAATGCAGGATCTGTAGGTCCTTCAAGCCAAGGACCCAGAAGGAGAGGAATGTGAGACTGAAGGCGATCCTGATGGAGTCCGCGCTCCGTTCGGACTCTGAGCCGTTGCGTTCTCCTGCAGCACCGAGTGTCTCGTCAGTGCGGAGCGCTCCACCGGCACAGACATCGGCACCGACGCCGGCACCGCTATCGGCACCGAATAAAAAGAAGCGGCGGGAAGCCGCACACATGGACTCCCCCCTGCTACCAGGAAAGCAGGGGGTGCAACAGGAGATGCCCCAGCCACGTGCCGTGGAGAGTACTCGGGCACCGGCATCTCCTTACAGAGAGCCTACCCCAACTCCTGGGGGTTGGGGAGCACCTCTGCAAGGGCCGTCGACACCGGAGGCTTTCGCTGCGGCACGCACCTTCATGGGGCTGCCTACGCCTCCATCCCCCCCTCGGCCGAGGGTTCCGGGACCGGTGTCTCGGGGTAAAACCGCGTTGGGTTGCCCCGGTGGGTGGAAGAGACGGGAGTCGAGGTCTCCCCCCAGACGGTCAAGGACCCCAGGCGTCTGAACAAGTTTGTCAGGCGCACCAGGTTTCATATGGTTTCCCTAGCCTCCATTATTCCTGCCCTAGATCCAGAGGACTGGTATGCTGCCCTCGACCTGAAGGACGCATATTTTCATATCACTATCCTTCCAGGTCACAGAAAGTTCTTAAGGTTTATGGTAGCTGGATGCCACTACCAGTTTGCAGCCCTACCCTTTGGCCTTTCATCTGCGCCAAGGGTATTCACAAAATGCATGACAGTGGTAGCGGCCCACCTGTGCCGCAGGGGGGTCCAGATATTCCCTTACCTGGACGACTGGCTGATCCGGGGCAAGTCCAGGGCCCATGTGAGGAACAGCCTGGCTCTTACCTGTGCCACATGCACCAGATTGGGGCTGCTCATAAACGAGCAGAAGTCCACTCTTACCCCGGTGCAGCGCATAGAGTTCATAGGGGCCACATTGGATGCCACCCAGGCCAGAGCTTTCCTCCCTCAGACTCGGTTCGAAACAATGACCGCCATAATCAGCGATTTGCACAGGTCCCCCACAACGACAGCCAGGCACTGCCTTCAGCTGTTGGGACACATGGCGGCATGTACTTATGTGGTGAGGCTGGCTCGCCTCAAGCTCAGGCCTCTCCAAGGGTGGCTGGCCTCAGTCTATGCACCGGCCAGACACCGGCTGAACAAGGTGGTCACGGTTCCTGCCCAGGTACTGTCCTCCCTGGACTGGTGGAGGGACCCCGGGGAGGTTCTGAGGGGCATCCCCTTCAGAGACTTGGCCCGCTCAGTGACCCTCATAACGGACGCCTCAGACAAGGGTTGAGGGGCCCACATCAGCAAGGACCTGAGCACCCAGGGACTATGGTCACTAGACGAGAGAGCTCTCCATATAAATGTCAGAGAGCTCAGGGCAATCCGCTTGGCCTGCAAGGTCTTCATCATATTCCTGAAGGGCAGGATGGTCCAGGCCCTTACAGACAACACGGCGACCATGTTTTATATAAACAGACAGGAGGATGCGCACTCCTTCTCTGGGACCTGGCGGTGAGGCACGATTTTCACATATCTGCCTCTCACCTCCCGGGGGTCAGGAACGACGAGGCGGACCACCTCAGCAGGTCGTTCTTACCCCGCCACGACTGGTCACTGCATCTAGAGATGGTGACTTCGATCTTCTGGAAGTGGGGGGTTCCCCAACTGGACTTATTCGCGTCGTCCTGGAACAAGAAGTGCCGAGGTTCTGCTCACTCCAGGGTTGTGAGCCAGGCTCCCTCTCCGACGCGTTCCTCATAGACTGGAAGGGGACCCTTCATTATGCGCTTCCCCCCATCCCGCTCCTGCCCAAGGTCCTTTTGAAAATAAAGAGGGACAGGGCGGACGTGATATTGATTGCACTAGCCTGGCCGCGGCAGCACTGGTACACTATGCTGCTCAACCTGTCCATTGACACGTCGATCCTGCTCCCGAGGCGTTACAACCTCCTCTCACAGGACCAGGGTTGCCTGCTGCACCCGGACCTGGACTCCCTCCACTTGACGGCATGGGGACTCCGTGGCTGACGGAGGGAGAGAGGGCCTGCTCGATGCTAATCTAGCAGATTCTGCTGGGCAGCAGGAAACCTTCCACTCAGGTTGTGTACCGGGCCAAGTGGAAGCGCTTTACCTGTTGGGCGGAGTCCTGGGGTATCCCACCGTCCAGTTCGCCCATACAAATGATCTTGGAGTACCTGCTCCACCTGAAGCCCCAGGGTTTAGCACTGGCTTCCCTAAAGGTGCACCTGACAGCTATCTCGGCTTTTCACCAGCCGATGGAAGGGCGTACCCTATTCTCCCACCCCATGTCAGTCAGGTTCCTCAAGGGGGTGGAGAGGCTGTATCCTCAGGTCTGTGACCCGGTGCCTCCCTGGGATCTAAACCTGGTCCTCGCCATGTTGTCAGGACTCCCCTTTGAGCCCATGGCCACATGCCCGCTGCTCATCCTCTCTTGGAAGGTAGCCTTCCTGGTGGCCATTACATCGGCTAGGAGGGTCTCCGAGATAAGAGCTTTGACCTCGGAGCCCCCCTACATGGTCTTCTACAAAGATAAGGTCAGACTGAGACCCCACCCGGCGTTCCTGCCTAAGGTGGTGTCCCAGTTTCATTATAACCAGGATATCTTCCTCCCTGTGTTTTTTCCTAAACCGCACAGTTCAGAGGAGGAGCGGAGATGGCACTCCCTGGATGTCAGACGAGCCCTGGCCTACTACATTGAGCGGACCAGGCCGTTCCGGAAGTCAACACAGCTGTTCATGTCAGTGGTGGACCGGATGAAAGGCTCACCCGTCTCCACCCAGTACATCTCCACCTGGATCACCGCCTGTATCAGGACCTGCTACGAGCGGGTGAAGGTGCCACTTCCAGGAGCTGTGACAGCGCACTCAACCAGAGCGCAGGCCTCATCGGCGGCCTTCCTGGGAAGAGTGCCCCTGCAGGACATCTGCAGAGCAGCGACCTGGTCGTCGGTCCACACTTTCACGTCCCACTACGCCATAGTGCAGCAGGCGAAAGAGGACGTGGGCTTCGGCAGGACCGTCCTGATGAGAGCAACTCACCGTTGACTCCTACCCACCTCCAAGATATGGCTATTTAATCACCTATAATGGAATGGATATGAGCAATCACTCAAAGAGAGAAAACAGGGTTACTTACCAGTAACTGTTGTTCTTCGAGATGTGTTGCTCATATCCATTCCACACCCACCCTCCGTCCCCACTGCCGGAGTCGGCAGAAAGAAGGGACTGAGGGGCTGCAAGGTCGGCAGCGCCCTATGTACTGCGGCGTGAGCACGGTACTCCAGGGGCACCTGAGCCGACCCTACAGAGCTAGCTAAGGGAAAGAAGTTCCGGGAATCTGTGCACCGGGCGCACACACACCTATAATGGAATGGATATGAGCAACACATCTGTTACTGGTAAGTAATCCTGTTTTTCCCTCGATCTGCTGGCAGTGCTCCTACTGATGCAGCCCGATATGCCATTAGCCTTCTTGGTAATAAGGGCACACTATCAACTCATATCCAGCTTCTTGTGTACTGTAACCCTCCAGTCCTTTTCTGCAGAACTACTGCTTAGCCAGTCTGCCCTGGTCTGCAGCAATGCCTGGGATTCTTCTGTCCTAAGTGCACAAGGACTCTGCACTTGTCTTTGTTGAATCTCATCAGATATTTTTTGGCCCAATCCTCCAATTTGTATAGGTCACTCTGTATCCTATCCCTACCCTCCAGCGTCTACCACTCCCCCCAACTTAGTGTCATCTACAAACTTGCTAAGGGTGCAATTCACCTTATCCTCCAGCTTATTAATGAATTATTATTTAATAAACATTTTATGTCACAAAGCTTGTCTCAAATCTTATTTTTGCAATCAGCATTTTAAAATTATACTTTAGTCACTATCAGCAAATATTAGAAAAGAGGGAGGTATCAATATAATAATTGACTTTTTTAATTCACTGGGACCAGCGTATTAGCAAAAATATATTTATATTAAGGCTTTTAACTTCCATAGTTTGCACTAGTCAACTTCAGTTATTAAAAACAAAAATTTACTTTTTTCAAACTTGATTAATACTTTCCTGAATAGATTAATATTAATTTTATTTCTAAAGACTGAGGACAACCACTTTAACTGATTAGGAGTTTACTAAAATTCCTGTATAGCTTTGTAATGAAAACAATGGATATTCTATCCATGCTCTCAAGTTTCAGAGGGGTAGCCGTGTTAGTCTATTTTCAGCAAAATAAGGAGAGTTCTGTGGCACTTTAGAGACTAACAAATTTATTTGGGCATAAGCTTTGTCAGATGCATGCTGGTTTTTTTCTATCCATGTTCTGTTTTTCATAACAGGCTAACTTCAGCCTTGTGTAACTCCATTGATGATAATGGAGTTAGACCATGGATTATTTTGATCCAGAATATTCCTGTATTTTCTGTGAGATTTAATTTTTTATTACTGACACCTTGCTGCAATAAAGATATCACTTATTACTCTATCTATCCTTTGTTTCTAATTTTACTTGTTTTTATAACTGTATAAGACTAACAAATTACATTCTCCATTTAGGTTTTTACTGGGATCTTCACAGCAGAAATGGTCCTCAAGTTAGTTGCCATGCATCCTTACTATTATTTCCAAGTAGGCTGGAATATTTTTGATGGGATTATTGTTACCCTTAGTTTGGTGGAGCTTTTTCTTTCAAATGTGGATGGACTGTCAGTTCTCCGATCATTCAGACTGGTAAATATATTAGCAAACAATGTAATCTCAAAATTCAAAATGTAATGTAATTTCAAAATGTAATGTAAATTCAAAATTTGTATGTTTATGTAAATTCATCAGTATTTTCACTGTACATGTAATTTTCCTTACATGCCAAAAGATGCCTGTTTCTAGGTACTGGTCTTCTGAAAGTTATTTACATTATTACTGCAAAGTAATATATGTAATTTTATAGTTCAGAAACAGTAAAACAGTAATTCAACTAAAGGCAATCATAATTAGAGTAATTTGCATTAATATGACTTCATAATAATTTCATTACTGTGCAATTCACTATTGTTGCTATTGCAATTCACTGATAGTTAAGAATGTAGAATATAATTTTTTCCTTGTGTGTGTTGGGCAAAGATGTAAATAAGAAAAGTTATAGGGAGAAATTATTTACAGTCCTTATTTATCTTCATGGGCTTGTCTTCACTTACCTCCATGATTCAGCGGCAGTCAACTGAAGTTACGCAAGCTATGCAAAAAACTTGGGTAACTCCCGTCGACTTCTCTGCTTCTCTTCTGCGCGCAGTCTTCACTGCATTGCACCGACGGGAACCACATTCCTGTTGATGCAGCGCTACGCCACTTGAGAAGGAGGGCTTAATACATCGATTTCTGGATCGACTGAGCGGGTCTTCATTGACCGCTCAGTCGATCCAGAAAAATCGATCTGATGGCAGCAACTTTGCTGCTGTCAGTGTAGCCGTAGTCCATGTCATACTGTTATGTCAAAGGAACAGAACTCTTCTTTTCAAATACTGGATTTATGTCCAATGACTAAATTACAAAAAGTTAATATTAGCTATGTAAGACTTTTATCAGTAGTGAAGTTCAGCTATGGGAGAAAGGGAGAAATATTTCATTTTTAGAACAACAATTGAGTAGCTGAGGCATTACTATCTGAGGCTTTTTTTTTCTATCTGACTTAACATGATCTTTTGTGGTTAAGAATAGAAATGGACGTAATGAAAAAAATTTCTTAAATTTTGCTGGATCAGGAATTGGATGTTACAAAGGTCTCCAATTTATGCTTTTTCCTCATATCTACAAATATTGTCTGTTTTGTATTTGGCTTTTCATTCCATACTTACACCCATGAAGATCTTTTCTACATTGTGTGAAGAATATTCCTCTAATCAATATGTTTTTATCTTTTAAGTGTTTTGTGGAAATTTACCTTAAAAGGTCTCTGCTTCAGTGTGATGCATTCTGTTTCCTCTCCACCCTTTTCCGTGCATGATACGAATAGTCTGTCATGCTCACAAGCCTTACAGGTTGTATAAGTGGGACATTCCACTTGTTATGTCAAGCTGGGCAGTAGAAGAATGCATGACTTCAGTTTCTGCCGCACACGGGGTAATGAAGGTTCAGAGCTTAATTAGTACAATTATAAATCTGTAGAACTTTGTGGACTTCCATAAGACCTGATTGTGAGTGAGTTGTGGAACTTGGAGGGTCATCCTTAGGTGGTATGATCCCTAGGGAGTGTGGTAATTTAATGTTAAATTAAGATAAAACATTAAGATTTTTTGCATTAAGGGACTACTCGTAGTCTATGGTCCTAAGTACCTTTCTACAGCTTCGTTGTAATTAATGATGCTTCTTTATTCTTGTTTTACAGTTGCGAATTTTCAAGTTGGCAAAATCTTGGCCCACACTAAATAAACTCATAAAGATTATTGGTAACTCAGTGGGGGCTTTGGGAAATTTGACCTTGGTGCTGGCCATCATTGTCTTCATTTTTGCTGTCGTTGGCATGCAGCTGTTTGGTAAAAGCTACAAGGATTGTGTCTGCAAGATCTCCACTGACTGTGTACTTCCACGCTGGCACATGCAAGACTTTTTTCACTCTTTTTTGATTGTATTCCGAGTGTTGTGTGGAGAATGGATAGAGACTATGTGGGACTGTATGGAGGTTGCTGGCCAAGTAATGTGCCTTATCGTTTTCATGATGGTCATGGTGATTGGAAATCTAGTGGTATGTAACCAAAACAAAGGAATGGAACAGCCATTATGATTACAGGAGCAGTACTGTATATTTTCTGTTGTTAGCTATTCTGTTCTATATTGGTTCTTATACTGTGCTTATCACCATAGTCTCTGAGCACCTCTCAGTAGTGCATTATGTAATATGACTATAATTTGTCATATGTGTGTTCTCTCATCTTTTCCCAGGAGGAGAAGTGTGTTCAGGAGAATGTGAGTTTTTTTGTTTTGGAATTTTTTTTATATAGTGTAACGTAATGTGCGTGTGTGTGTGCGCACGCACAGACACACACATTACTATGTGTTTATGTTAGAGAAGACAAGGTCAAAGAAATGTGCCTTGTGCTCAAAGCAGAAGATGGAGGGTTTGTGCTGGTCCTTAGTTCCTGTTGCTAGGTTTATTTTGTGGTTTTGTTTTTTCTTCATCATGACATCTGCAATCTTGGGCCAGCCCTCAAGAAAGCCCTGTCCCCTACATAAATGAACTTTATCCTTCTTGTAGAAAGTTCCGTTATACCAGAAATGACTGGCTTTGATCTGTTCCATTAACATACAGATTTTGGCTTTCACTCCCCTCTTCCCAATAAAACATCAGTCATAGGAGAAATCTTGTTCAGGTTCTGCCAGTCAGATACAAGTACAAAAACATTTTAAAAAAATAAGAAAATGTGATTGCAAAACCAAAAAATTGACAGCAAGAGCTTAAGAGTAGGTATAATACCCGAAACATTTTCTTTTTCAATTTCATTTTTGAAAACCTGTTCCACACTGAACAATATAAACAAAGCCTAAAATATAGAGCTCAGTTTAAAATACATATAGACAATTCTGGCTTATCACTGTGATGGCTGATATGAAAAAGATCTCCAAAAAGTGAGTTTTTAAAAAAAATTAGATGTACATAATACATGCATAGACATGTGCCTGCATGTACTCATGAAATTGCAAATACTTTGTTTTTCTGACAAAAAATTAAATTCTGAAATATAAAAATTCGTTCAACAAAGAAATTGAAGAGTTTTTTCCTCATTCAGTTAGCACATTATTTTGTTAAACTCCAAAGAAGATAAAAATTCTCTGTCATCAAAATCCAAGAAAAGATACTTCTAGTTTTGCAAATGCACTTTTTAATAGGAAAGACGAGTGTGGCTTTACAAGCATGATCCAGAGCCCACTGAAGTCATTCCATTGACTTCAGT
This sequence comes from Emydura macquarii macquarii, assembly GCF_026122565.2. Taxonomy (NCBI): domain Eukaryota; kingdom Metazoa; phylum Chordata; order Testudines; family Chelidae; genus Emydura; species Emydura macquarii. The sequence continues at coordinate 78,084,993 of NW_027131390.1, forward strand.
GGACTTTGGATCAAGCCTGAAAGCCTCTGTCCTTTTCCTATTTTTTAGTGATGCTATGCAGTAACTATGTGATTATGATGAAGGCATTTTCATATTTGTGATCCCAGATTATATGAAACTGAATTTTAAAGTTAGATTAAGGTTTGTGTGTGTGTGTGTGTTTTCTTCATTATGGCATCACCTGGGCAAGAGGTACATTTCCATACTTTAACATGGATGAATTTCTTTAAACTTTAACCTTAACTCTCCTGAGTTTGTAAGGCATGATTTGGGGATAATTACAACATTCTTGTAATGTATATTTAACCTTGGTTCAGATATGCATTATCACTTCAAATCCAGTTTAATGTAGTTTTTTATCTGGGAATAGATAGGCATGCCGGATCACCAGCTAAATGTCATGTGCATCTCTTTATGTACTTATGAGGATCCTACAGGTGTTAGGTAGAATAAATCTTCCTAGGTTAACCTAAAAATACACAGAACTATTTAAAAAAAAGCCAAACTTTTCCTACATTAAATAAACCAGGAAAAGCCGAAGTATGCTAGTTAAAATTTCTATAAAAGCATTTCCCTATATTTCTATTCCAGATTTCATAGTCCTATACATTTGTGCTTCATCAAAGAATTGATGCTTGCAATTACAGATTTCCTTTTCTTTGTATATGTTAGTTGTATTATTATTTAGGATAGTAACATTCTATATTATTTACCACAGTTTCATTTTCCAATGGTCTTATTTATTTATTACATAAAGTTTAATTGGTTTTATGGTATAAGGAACATGGTATAATAGGATTAAGAAAATACCAATACCATTAGTGTGTGGAAACAAAAAATAAAAAGTATTTACATTAGTACTGAAAACCAGAAGTTGAAAAGAATATATTTTTTATTTATGTGCACAGGACCATTTATATACTCAAGAAATCCTGAGTTCTAACTTTACTGTATGACCTTGATAAAGTTGCTTAACCAGTATGTATCTAAGTTTCCATCTGTAAAATGAAGATTTAACTATACTTACCTTTTCGAGAGTGTTGTGATGATTAATTAATTAATGTTAGCACAACTCTTTGAAGATGTAAAATGCTAGATATTTAAATAATAAATTATAATTTCAAAGTGATTTGCAGAGATTTAGCTCCACAATTGTTCTGCATGCACTAAAATTTTATCAGAGTACAGTAATATGAAACCATTATGTTTAAAAATAATTTTTAATATGAAAAAGAGAAAGTAAAGATCTAGCAGTATCTATTTGTTTTTAGGTATTGAACCTGTTTTTGGCCTTGCTGCTGAGCTCCTTTAGTTCAGACAACCTTGCTGCTACAGAAGATGATAATGAAGCAAACAATCTGCAGGTTGCTGTGGCAAGGATTCAGAGGGGAATAGATTATGTGAAAAGAAAAGCACTTGAATGTTCCCAAAAAACTTTTATGAAAAGATCAAAAGGTGTAGATGAAATACAATCAATCAATCAGTTAAACCACAAGGAAGACAGCTGCACTTCCAACCCTACTGTTGCTGAAATGAACAAAAATCTGGATAATCGCAAAGATGAGAGAGAAATCACTGGTGTTGTAGGCAACCATGATTATGCATTAGTCATACACAACCCAAGCCTTACTGTGACAGTACCAATTGCTGTTGGGGAATCGGATTTTGAACATTTAAATACAGAAGAGTTCAGCAGTGAGTCAGAGGAGGAAAGCAAAGAGGTAGGACTTGAAAATATTTATACTGTGTAAGTGTGTGTGTGTGTGCGGTACACAGTCAGTTGTGGTTGCCCTCAATTTTGGCATCAATTATATTCTTTCATATTATGGCATACATTATTATTATTTGGATGCCACAAGTTCATGATTTTTTAATGTAATTGTCAAGGAACATATATGACAAATTTATATTTAATCATGGAAATATGGGACTACAGGGATGGATCTTAGTCATTCCTCCTGCACTGAAGCAGGACCAAGTACACCTAAACCATCCTTGACAGAAGTTTGTCTAACCTGTTCTTAAAAATCTCCAATCATGGGGATTCCACAACCTCCTCTGGTGTAACCTCTTTGAGGATTTAACTTTCTAGCTATAAGGGTGGTTTTCCTAACATAAATCTCTCTGTTTTACAGATTAAGATGATTAATTCTTGTTCTACCTTTAGGACAAGCAGCTGACATGGGGAGCAGCTGATCACTTTCCTCTTTATAATAGCTCTTAACATGCTTGAAGGCTGTTATCAGCTCCCCACTCAGTTTTCTTCTCTCAGAACTAAACATACACAGATTTGTTTTAACCTTTCCTAATAGATTAGGTTTTCTAAATATTTTATCATTTTTGTTGCTTTGCTCTGGACTCTTTTCAATTTGTTCACTTCTTTCCTAAAGTGTGGCACCTAAAAATGGGTGCAGTACATCAGCTCAATGCCGAGTAGAGCAGAAGCATTCCTTCTATGTCTTGCCCCAGAGTGACATTTTGCCTTTTTCATGCTTGTTGCACATGGCTGGCTTTCATTCACTTTGTGATCCATTATAACCCTCAGATCCTTTTTTAGCAATACTACCATCTAGCCAGTAGTTCCTCATTTTATATTTGAGCATTGGATTTTTCCTTCCTGAGTATAGTACTTTGACCTTATTTTTATTGAATTTCATCTTGTTGACTTCAGACCAGTTCTCCAATTTATCAAGATATTTTTAAATTCTAATCTTGACCTCCAGAATGCTTATTACCCCATCTTAGTGTTATCTGCAGATTTTCCTCTCCACTGTCCAAGTCATTCATGAAAATATTGAATAGTACTGGACTTAGGACTGATCTGCAGGACTCTACTAGATAGGTCCTCCCAGTTTGACAGTGAACCATTGATAACCACTCAGGGTATGGCCTTTCAACTAGTTTTGTACCCATCTTATAGTAATTTCATCTAGACCATATTTTCTACTTCGTTTATAGGAAATGTCATGTGGGACTGTGTCAAAGGTCTTACTGAAATAAGGATATATCATGTCTACTACTTCTGACTCTCCACTAGGCCAAAGAAGGAAATTAGATTGGTTTGGCATCACTTGTTCTTCACAACTACATATTGACTATTCCTTATCACCCTGTTCTTCTCTAGGTGTTTACGAATTGTTTAACAATTTATTCCAGAATCTTCCGCATATCACAGTTAGGTTGGCTGGTCTATACTTTCCTGAGTTGTCTTTGTTCCCCTTTTTAAAGATAGGTACTATATTTGCTCTTCTCCAGTCTTTGGGAGACCCATCCTCCATGTGTTCTTGAAAATAATTGCTTAATGGTTCTGAGATTTCTTCAGCTAGTTCCTTAAGTACTCTAAGGTGGATTTCATCAGGCCCTGCTGTCTTGAATATATTTAACTTACTGAAATATTTTTAACCTGTTTTTTCCCTACTCAGGCTTGTGTTGCTTCCCTTTTGTTTTTAATATTAATTGTGTTAAGTGACTGTTCACAATTAACAATTTTAGTGAAGACTGAAGTAGAATAGGCATTAAACACCTCTGCCTTGATGTTGTTTGTTACTGGGGCCTGGTCTACACTTATGCAGTGGTCAATGGGAGAATTGCAAGCTATGTAATATAGCTTGTATATCTCCCGTTGACTTACTTGTATTGTTTACCGCAGCGTCTTCACTGCGCTGCATCGATGGGAGATGCCCTCTGGTCAATGTAGCCTTATTATTTTTGAGGAGGTAGATTTATTGCACTGACTGGAGAGCTCTTCCGGGATCTATTGGGGGGTCTCCACAGCCCACTCAGTCAATACTGATGTATTGATCTGTGCAGCTCTGGAAGTGTAGACATACCCTAGCTCACCTTCCCAGCTAAGTAGTGGATCTACATTTTTCCTTCATCTTTCTCTTGCTCTTGGTGTATTTTACATCCCTTGCTAGGTGTAAGCCATTTTGTGCTTCAACCTGTCTGATTTTTGTCCCCATATGCTTGTACTATTCTTTTGTACTCCTCCTTAGGAATTTGTCCCTGTTTCCACTTTTTGTAGGATTCCTTTTTGATTTTTAGGTGATTAAAGAGCTCCTGATGCAGCCATATTGGCCTCTCAAGGCTCCCTATAGTGATATTTTTCAAGTCATATTGCTTATGAGGAGCAATAATGTACATCAGTCTTTTCATCACAGTACATACGGCCTGGACTAGCAGATACAAAGTCTTTTCTCCAGCACCTGAAATAGAATCCAATTTTGTGTACTGTTGCCTACCACTTGCTGAGTGCCGTCGATTTCCAATAAAGTCAATAGAAGTTGAGGGATTGAACCCTTAGTGACTAGATAGTTAATATGGGAAAGAGGAACTAAAGAAACAGGGGGACCCAGGCAGAATTTCAGGAAGGAGGGATATGTTCCTTGTAGGAATGTCTGAAAATAATAATTAGTCTCTTTTCTGAACTGACAATTACATGGAATAAAAAAAACTAATGTGTATGTTCAGAGTAAACCTAGATAAAAAATCAACCGAATCCCCAGGAAATCCATATCATTGATTCGATAGACAGTTATATCAATTGTTGTAAAATGAGAAAGAAATTCAAGTATCAATTTAAAACAATTAATTTAACATTATTAAAACATCTGAAAATTATTAGAACTTCTGGTATCTGGGTCTGATCTGAAGCCTTTTGAAGTCAATGATCAGTTTTCCCGTACCTAGTGTTAAAACTGGAAAAATATTTGAAAGAGAACAATAAGTTTTATAATTTGAACATCTCCAATAAAATTTTAGATAGGAATAATCAAATAGCAAACTGAAAGTATTAAACTAATTTCTTGCCTGTCATTTGTAGCAGCTCTCACTGATAAGTACAGTGGTCCAAATTCATCTTGGTATTGTAATTTCTTTGACTTCAAGTATTTCTGGAGCATGGATTAATTTAATCTACTGAATTTTTATGTGAAAATAATTTATTGTGTGTGTTCTTTTAAACAAGTTATTGAAATAAATTTGCTGTATCAAAGTGTAGTCAGATTAGACTTTAATTTGAAAGACTAAATAATGAAAGGTTTTATATGTTTTGATTATTTTCTTGTAGTTTAGTATACAGTGTTGAAATATTATTGTATTCATTTGCTCTAGAAACAATACAGTTATCAAAACTTGACTTGTTCCATGTATTTTAAGAGGCATCTGACACCCTGTGTATCATCTTCACCTCTCAAATGAAAGGAAAATGTGTGTTTTAATTGATGGTTATATAGAATTAGAAGGGGCTGTAATTTTGTCCCTTCCATCTCTACTCTCTAGGATACAGTATCTTCTGCATGAAAAGTGTCAAGTCATTACCCTTTTAAAAGTTACTGAAAGACCTTTTTACTTTTAAAATATTCATAACACATTTTAATGTTTTAACCACTTTTTGTAAGGTGTCTAGAATGTTTTGGTTAATAGGTGCTATATAAACTAAATATATTGTTTTTTATTAATCTGAATAATGGATATTGGATTTTGTTAGATGTTTCTTCTTTTCTTGGAAGAAGTGTTGAATGTTTCCAGGTATCATGATATTGTTTTGATGTCACTATAAAATTTGATAACTGCACTGTGGAAATTGTTACCCTGAGCCATTGAAGAGGTCATTGTTACTCATCTTGAATATTTCATATTTTGGGTAACAAATTCCAGAGCTGCTCTCCATTAATATTCAAGTTTAAACATATGTTTAAACTTTAAAGTGTTATCTGCTTTTCTTTTAAATTAGTCAGATTGGGAAAAGTGGCTTAGACAATCAGAGTGGCCAATGAGACAAATTAATTAGCAGAATCATAATATCTATATGCAATATGTTTGTAATCAGTATGGAAATTGGTTATGTTTTTGTTAGAGAGTCTACAGAGATATTATGTTAGATCTGGAGTCTGGTCTTTTGACACATAGTCCTAACGGGGCTGGCTGCAGCCAGGGATCACCAGAGTGTAGAGATGCCCAACCCACACTGTGTTTTTTCTATTCAAACTCCATACTCAGATGGCTGGGCGTAGGTTGAATAGGAAGTGTTTTGGTAGCTCCATGCCATCTGAGGTTTCTCCTATGATGGAGAAAACTTGAGGTGGAGGGGTTTTGCCTGATTTTGAATCCAGCTTGCACCAGAAGACTGATGCAAAGCAGATTTAACACACTAGAAGATCACAGATTTATCTTAGGTATAGAATTACATTTTAACAGTGATGCATATCTGTTGTTATACAGAATTACATTTTATATGTTAAATGTTTTTCTGTTGATTACATAAAAATGGTAAAATAAAAGCAATCACATATTGAATGTGATAATAGGCAAAATTCATACCTGAGAATTTGAATTTGGCTCATTATGACAGATTGTTCTGTGGTCACTTTCAGAAACTGTATACTAAATACATTTTAGTGGACAGAATATAATGAAGAGAGAGAGAAAAGGAAGAAGAAAAATATTTTCTGATTTTTTTTTAAAGATCTAGTTAATAACACCTGACGGTATTCTAAAACTATTTGCAGACATAATGTAGATGTAAGTGTGTTGTAATTTTTTTAATTGTCAGTTCCAACTCTAATGTACATTTATCAGCGTCAATCTGCTTATATTAGTTCTTTCAGTATGTCTTTGTATACATGTCTGCTGAAGTCTCTGATCAACCAATGTGTAAATTATGTTTTGGAAATTTGTAACATAGTTCGAAAATATATTTTAAAATATTTTGGAAGCCATATTGAGCTGTTTCCAGCACAAAAAACCCCAGAGGCATTGTATTTTGAACTTCATTTCCTACCATTCTTACTTCTCACAGGATAAATTCAACCTGGCTCAGTCAAGAATGGAGCTCTGGTGCTTTGTAACCAGACAGAGCTACGGGTCAGCACTCTTACCCAGATTACCTAAACAAATCATACATATATGATTACTTTTTAAATAAATATTCACTGCATGAGTCTCAGCTATAATATATTCCTTCCCCATCCATTGTAATACAATAGAAACATGCGCAGCTACTCTGTAAGCTGTGTCATGTGACTCACATCACAGCATGATCAGGGGGCAACCCCAACATCATGTTGGTACTTTATGTATCATATTTCAGTGCTATAAAAATGCACGCTCTGTAAATATTTTTTTAATTTGAATTATAAAGTGACAAGAACCCTCAATTTTAAGATAGTGTTTTTAAAAAATACAAAAATCTTTTATTTGAAACTTGTTTATAATTTTATTGTTATATTAAAGAAAACATTTGGATATCTTATAATTACAAACATTCTGATCACATTCATTCCTTTAATGCATATTTAAGTAAATATTTATTATTACTTTGATTATTTGTTTGCTAAAAAGTGATTATTTTTGGTAAGATATGTTGAATGTTCTTTTACTTGCTTTTAACTTTTAAGATTTAAGGTGTAGTTTTCTCCATTAAGAAAAACTAAAACTTTCAAAATTTTAGGAATAAAGCCCCCAATCTTGCAACCATTCACATACCTACTTAACTTCATGCACGTGGATAGTTCCATTGAACTCCATGGTACTATGCAGCGCACCAAGTTAGGCATGTGTAAAACCGTTCGCGAGATCAGAACCTAAGACCCTAGGAAAATGTCCATATTCATTTTGTTCATCATCATCATTAAATGTGTCCCTGTGAACATAGCCCAGTAGGTTTATTCAGAGAAACACAAACTTCATCCTAAACGAAAGATTTTTAAGTCAGAGTTAATGTTTAAATAGATACATTTTAATTTAAAGTAATATATTACAGTGTGGGCACTGAAATAAAGTGTTTGTACAGCATCTAGTACAATGGTATCCTGGACCATGACTAGGATTCCTAGGCACTACAGTAGGCATCCTTCAGTCTCGAGAGACCATGGGTATGTGCCTCTGAGAGGTAAAAAATACACTTGGTTGGTGTTATGGGAGCCACAATGTGGCTGAAGAGACCCACTTGAGAGTAACAATCTCTGCTGCATTTGTTGCATTTAAAGGTGGTAATTCAACCCTTTGGGCTCTGCCTTCTGCTAGCTCTTTTCTCCTCTGCTAAACTCGACTCCTTCCTCTTGTAGCTTTGGAGACCTTTATTGAGCACTTGTTTCCAAAGGCTGTGGTCCTGAGTGTGATCTTCCCAGTTATCCATATCTTTGAGATCTTACTCGCACACATTCTTGAAATGCAGTTTTGGGCATCCTTTAGATCTTTTTTTAGATGTCAATTCACTATAGATGATGTCCTTTGGGATGCGCCAATCATTAATTCGGTACACATGCCCAAGCCAGCAGAGGTGTCTCTGATAAAGGAGTGTTTTGCAATCTGGATATGCTGTCCCACATGAGCACCTCAGTGTTGGTGACTCTGTCCCTCCAGGAGATTCCAAAAATTTGTTGAAGACAAATAGGGAATAGGAAGGCTGTTGAGCCTTTTTCCTGATGAGCATATAAGGTCTATGTCTCGCTCCCATACAAAAGTGTACTGATAAAACATGCACGATACACACATCTTCGTGTGTTCTGTCAGTTTATTGTTTTGCTCGATCTAAATATTGTTGTAGCAGCTTTTCCGATGTGGATGTTGAGTTTCGTTTCAAGTCAAAGGTAGACTGCGATAGTGGACCCCAGGTATGTGAACTCATTCACCACTTCAAATTCATAATTATTGATGTTGATGGAGGGGGCTTCTTCAACTCCTTGGCACATTATATTAATCTTTTTTGAAGCTTATAGTAAGCCCGAAGTCTTGGCAGGCTTTGGAAAAACTGTCCATGAGATTTTGGAGATGGATTTCTGTGTGCGTTGTCAGTGCTATGTTACTAGCCAAGAGGAGGTGTTAGATAAGGGCCTCCTTAATCTTTGTTTTAGATCTAAGTCTTCCAAGATTGAACAGCTTTCCATCAGATCTTGTGTGCAAGTAGATTACCTCAGTTGAGGAACTGAAAGCTTGATTCTAAACAGAGTTGGGACGAGTACATAACCTTGCTTGACCCTGCTTTGAATCTGGAAAGCCTCAGAGATTGAGCCATTGTATTGGACTGTGCCAGACATGTTTTCATTGAAGGACCAAATCATGCTTAAGAGGGGGCGGGGGGCAGGGGCATCCAATTTTTTCTAGAAGCGCAAATAGTCTGCTTCTACTGACAAGGTCAAAAACCTTTGTGAGATCAATAAAGGCTATGTAAAGGGGCTTTTTTGTTATCTGCATTTCTCTTGTAGTTGTCACTGCAAGACACTGCATTTATACAAGTAATAAATAATAATTTTGAAAATGAGGAAATTCAAAGTTAAAGTTACAAGAAAATGTGTAAGCATCAAGAAATAAGACTGTAGGTCAAAACCCATAAAACTAAAAATGTAAAAATAGTTAAGAGTACAACACAGACCTTAACTGAGCTCAGCTGTGTGCTCCCTCATCCTGCTCCCTCACCCTCATTTATCTGGGGTGAATTTTACTTGCTGCCAGTTAATGGAAGTTGAAGTGCAATTTGAATTGTGTACGTAATCTTCGGTTGTACAATCCTGCAGAATACAATGCACTCTTCCTTTTGGCCTATGTTGAGTATAGAGAGAATCTCAGCTGTAACTTTTAAGGATTTTTGTGGCATTGGAGTTCTGTAGCAAGTATATACATAACTGACTACTTTCTGCCTTTTTAAGAAGCCTTGTAGCAATTTGGGGTGAAAGAATGCAAAAAAGTGGGTTATAGTTGTCATATCCAGGCACACGGGTGGGACAAGGGATGAGGGCAGTGTCTTGTGTAGCTCATACATGTAGGGTAATATGTGAAATGCTGTGTTCTCAGGAGCATGCCCTTAGGGCTGTGAGATCCAGCCTCTAATTAGCTAATAAGTTTGCAGTTTACCAATACATAGTGTGGTAAAGTCAGGCCAGATGGCTACAAAAGGGTATAACTATTTGAGTACGAGTGCCCACCACTAAAGGCCCCTCCCCCAGCCTAAGGTGAGGAGCCACCGGACCCAGGACTCAACTGATTCCGTGGGACAACAAATGAAAAAACAAGAAGGGGCATGAGGGTCAAAGGGTCGAACAGAGGGAACTGGAAGGAGACACTGAGCAGAGAACCCCGAACAGCGTCCACTGCTCCCGGAAGGTGTCAAGGGAGCCAGCGGACACTGCCCAGAGGAACTGCACCCGGATACGTGAATGGACAGAGGAACGGAAGTAGGCCCCACAGTCACAGAGCGCCCCCTCTGCCAACCTCCTCTCCCTGGTCTTGTAGATAGCCAGTTTGGCCAGGGCCGGGAGGAGGTTGACGAGGAGGTCCCGCGACTTCGTGGGGCCATGGATGGGGTGTGCATAGATGAACAGGTGCGGGGAGAAGTGCAGCCAGAACCTCAGCAGGAGGAAGACATGCGCCAGGGTCTCCCTCACGCCGCAATAGGGGCAGGTGTCGGGGTGAGAGGTGAACCGCGCCAAGTACACGCCCGTGCTCACGGTTCCATGAAGGAGCTGCCAACTGATGTCCCCGATGGGCCGTGGAGTCAAGGTGGAGTACAGACTGGCTCACTGGAGGTCTTCACCCTCCATAGGTGGCAGCAGGTCCCGCCACTTGGTGTACCAAGGCTGGTATGTGAGCTAGTCTGCTAAAGGCTCTTTTCCCTGCAGGCAGAGGAGAGGTTACTGCAGGTCAATTAGAGAAACCTGGAGCCAATTAAGGGCTACTCCAGGTCTACTTAAACCCTGCCTCCCATAAAGGGTGGGGGGAGGAGAGAGAAGGAAGCTGTCAGAAGGCTGGTGGCAACAGGAAGAGAGACTCCCCCCGACTAGGAGAAAGTGCCTTTCTGCGGCCAGAGAGGCAGGGAAGGAAAAACCCTGGCCCCAGCCTGCAGGGATAACCAATGTGGCTCTGATCCTCCAGTGCTTTACCACCACCTTTACAGCCCCAGGCAGGAGCCGTAGAAAGGTACCTCCTGGGGCCATGAGATATACACCGCCTGAAACTACCCGCCCTCCTGTTGGGTTGAAGGGCACTGCTCAGGCCTGAAATAAGGCCAGCACCCCAAACGCTTCGCTAAAGAGGTGCCAAGGGAAAAGGACAAAAGACTTGTCCAGGTTGGGGCAGAGTTACTACAGGCCCCACTGCCAAAGGAGACTGTGGCTACACCACCAGTGTAGAGAGTATAAATTTATTGCTATAGCTAAAAAATTCATTATGAATGCTGGTCCAGGTATTAAAACTGTTACCATTGTCATTTACTAAATAGTTCCATACTTTGACATTTTGGGACTACTGTTTTTTTTAATAAATCTTATTAAAAATTGATCAACATTGACAAATTATATAAAGCAGGAGTCTAATCCAAGTGATGGTCTTGATTCACACCGGCCAGTGCCGGAAGATAGTTCACAGAGATTAACTTTAAATTCTCTTTTGGGGCTTCATGAAAGCCACCACCAGAGGAAGCTTCTTATACAACTCATCTCCTGAGTTACTCCTAATCTGATCCAATCCTTTTAGTGGGCAGCTTTAGCCATCTCTGGACCTCTCATTGGCATAGTGTGGTAGATAGATTATGCCATCTTGCTCCTGCTTCCAGCTGCCCAGAAATCAAAACAATGAATCTAGCACAAATTGTGAAATGAAAATTATAAACTTCTAATTCTTTGACAAACATTTGGATTTTGAATTTTAACTCCAAATGTTTGTTGGGGTTACACTGGTAATTGATATACCTCTTAATAACATTTTTTTTGTCTACAGTTTGCATAGCTTTTGAGATTGGTTATTTTGTGAATACTTGTACGTGGGTTGTCTGTGTCTATAGAAGTCCTATTCTTGATTCTCTTACCGTGGAAAATGTCTTGCAACCTGTCTTACAGAGACATTGCTCTGACTCTTTCACCAAGATGTGCATGAAATTTATCAACTGAATATTTCTACCTGGGAGCCCAATTTTGCCACCTTTACTTACATTAAGTAGTACATTATTTAGCTAGTAGTCTAATTCATTGGTTCTCAATCAGTGATGTGTGTATTCCAGGGGGTACACAGAGGTCTTCTGGAGGGTACATCAACTCATCTAAATATTTTCCTAGTTTTACAACAGACTACATAAAAAACACTAGCAAAGTCAGTACAAACTAAAACTTCATACAGACAGACTTGTTTATACTGGTTTATATACTATACACTGAAATGTAAGGGCAAAATTTATATTCCAACTGATTTATTTTATAATTATATGGTAAAAATAAGAAACTAAGCAATTTTTCAGTAGCAGTGTACTGTGACACTTTTATATTTTTATGTCTGATTTTGTAAGCAAATAGTTTTTAAGTGAGGTGGAACTTGAGGGTATGCAAAACAAATCAGACCCCTGAAAAGGGTACAGTAGTCTGGAAAGGTTGAGAGCCACTGGTCTAATTAATGGAGTAAGATACTGTTCAGCTGAGTCAGGATGGCAGATTCTGTGCCTGAAAATAAAGGATACACTTGTATCATGTCTTCCCATTTGGTCTCATCAATTAGAAGTCTGTGATAGGAGCTCAATTTTTAAAACAGAATCAGCATTTTCCTCTGAAAGGAGAGAGAGATCGAGATCTGAATAAGTAGAAAATACTCTTTCCTCTTTAGATCTTTCATCCTTGGAATAAGACATTCTAAATATTCCATTTCTATTTCCACTTTGTAGTAGAGTATTACCAGATACGTTTTTTTCTCCTGAGAGGTTCTTAGCATCCTTTATGAAGCCCTGAGGATATATCTGTTTTACATTTTAAATAATCTCCTTTCCCTCCCTATGCAAATTGCCATCCTCCAGATTAGGACTAGATCCAGCTCACTTAGAGCCAATTAGAAAAGCAGTTCCTCAAGTGACTACAGCAGTATCATATGATGGAACCAAGGCACTCATTTCTTTCGATGGACTAAGTATGTTTCCTTGGGAGCATTCCCAGTCCATATTCACCTGAAGAGTGAGAGTCCTGCATGGATAATTGTGAGCTGCTTCCTCACTCTTCACTCTGACTCCTTTTGAGAGCATCATGGTGACTAATTTGCTCATTTTTCTCCAAGCAGGTTTTTTTTTTTTTTAATGCTACACATAAAAGGATATATTTTTCCCTGATTTTTTTGTTTAGCAATTGCTAGCTGGTAAACATCTTCAACTGGAGGTTGGAAATTATGTGGGAAATTTGCTTTTCTGAATATTAAAATGTGAACTGTTCATGTTTTAAAATATAAACACAGTAGATTGTATCACTTGAATCATTATTTAAATATTAAGTATTTAATAGCTGCTAAGACAATATTTATAAATTCATAGAACTTCAATATTTCAGACATTTTCTCATTTGCTGTTGCACTTGAAGTGATTATCACTAACAGGTCTCCATTTACTAACAACTACCACTCTTCAGTTGCTTTCCAGGATGGATAAAATCATAATTAAAATATTTTGTGATTTTTTTTTTAGTATTTAAATCTATTTAATTTAAATCAGATATTTTTATTTACACTGTTTTTATTTCTTTACTTACTTTTGTATAGTCTTAATTGCCAAATTGGATTTTTTTTTGGTAATTTTCTTTAATGTTTCTGAATTATTAGTATTTCAGATTTAACAGAGATTTTTTTATGAAGAAATTTCACAATTTAAAATGCTCATGTGTGCTGAAGAAAACATGTTCAGGACCATATTAATATCCTTACTGTGAGAAGAACAAAAACTTAAATACAAAATTGACAGGCAAATAGCCCATGCTATGTTTACACCCACACTCTCTTTTGATATATCTAATAAGACAGATAAAGTAATTCATCTAAATTACATGGGGCTGTGCTTCTAAGTCACTTAAGACTAAATCCAGTAGGGACTTGTGCACTACCACACTTAGCATGGCAGTGCCTAACTTTCAGGCACACACCTCCCCAGTGGAATGCACAGCCCAAAGTTATGTACCTAAGCTCCTGGTACAATGCATGGAGAGGGATGGGTGTTTAAGGATTCACAAAAGCCAGCAAGCTGAGCAGGGAGCTGCCTAAACTAGCCAATAGCAAATGCTGAGGGGAGGGTTGAGGCCTAAGCCTTGCTACTCTCGAGTTAGGCACCAAATTCTGGATTGGAGGGACGTGCGAGTCTTCACTTGGGATTCACAGCCATGACCCTCTGCTGAAATTGGACACCTAAACTGTTTCTTGGAAGAAAGGCAGCAGTGCACATCTAATGCTGCAAAAAATGGCCTAGGGAGACGCAAGAGGAAGAGGAGATAAGGAGTAAGCCTCCCTTATAGCCTTTATGGTTAGTGGGAGATTCGTGTTTGATTCCCCTCCCATGCCTCGTGTGGTGAAGGTATTTGAAGATGGGGTTCTTCTTCGAGTGCTTGCTCATGTCCATTCCCAATTAGGTGTGTGTGCACCACATACACTGGTGCTGGAAATTTTTCCCCTAGTGGTATCTATAGGGCTTTGCCAGCTCCTCTCCCTCTCAATTCCTTCTTATCGCCTGTGATGGTGCTGGAATGTTCCCTTGCTCCTACAAGTCCTTGGTCAATCTAGTGGAACTTCTGTGTAAGTCACAACATTCAGCTGGAAGCGGTGCACCTTCCCGAGGTCAAGAACACATTAGCAGATTGCCTCAGCAAATCCTTTTGCTCTCACCATGAGTGGTTGCTCCACGTGGAGGTGGCCACCTCATCTTTCAAAGTGGGGCACTTCCTGAGTGGACCTCTTCGCCACCAAGGGGAACAGGAAATGCAATTAGTTCTGCTTCCTGCAAGGGCTCAATGATGGCTCACTGACTGATGCCTTTCTCCTGCCATGGTTGAGCAGTGTCATGTAAGCCTTCCCACCAATACCACTGATACACAAGGTCCTCATAAAAATCAAGAGAGACAGAGCACAGGTCATTGTGGTGGCCTCGGTGTGGCCGCGTCAGCTCTGGTACAGGATGCTACTTGAGCTATCAGTGACCCACCTTTGGACGCTCCCGTCGCTGCTGGACTTTTTCTCCCAGGATCATGGTTGTCCGCTCCACCTGAACCTAGTCTCCTTGCACCTGATGGCATGGATGCTCCATGGCTAAGCCGGGAAAAGCAATCCTGCTTGACTCAGATCCAGAAGATTCTGCTGGAAAACAGAAAACCCTCCACCGGAGCATCTTACCTAGCCAAGTGGAAGTGCTTCACCTGCAGGGCAGTTCACCATGTTCTCCAGCAAAATTGCCTATGCAGATGTTCTTGGACTATTTGCTCCATCTAGAACAGGAAAGTTTGGCATTCTCATCTGTTAAAGTGTACCTACTGGCAATATTGGCATTTCACCCTTCTATACAGGACAGAACAGTTTTTTCGCACAAGATGACAGCCAGATTCCTCAGAGGCCTGGAAAGGCTCTTCCCACCATTATGAGATCCAATTCCCCAATGGGATCTGAACCTCATCCTCTCCAGGCTCACTGGGCCATCATTTGAGCCCTTGGCTTCCTGTTCTCTCACTTACCTGTCCTGGAAGTTTACATTCCTAATAGTGATTATGTCAGTGAGGTGGGTGTCAGAGATTAAGGCCTTTTACAAAGCCAAGGTCCATCTACGACCTCACCTGGCTTTCCTGCCAAAGGTGATATCCCACTTCCATATCAGCCAAGACAATTTTCTACTGGTCTTCTGTCCAAAATCTCACAATTACACCAGGGAGAGATGTCTCCACACTTGATGTCAGGAGAGCCCTGACTTTCTATGTTGACAGGACCAGGCCCTTCTATCAATCCACACAACTCTTTGTTCCAATTGCTGACTGAATGAAAGGGCAACCAGTTGCACCCCAGCAAATCTGGATGTGGATCACATCCTGCATTTACCCCCAGCATGCCTAACAGCCCACTCAACAAGGGCCCATGTGTCTTCAATGGCCTTCCTGGATCATGCCCCAGTACAGGACGTCTGTATAACCACTACATGGTCTTCAGTATATACCTTCATGTCCCACTATGCCATCACACAGCAGGCCCAGGACGATGCTGGCTTTGGCAATGTGATGTTACAAATGTCATGCCTATGAACTTCTGCCCACCTCTAAAAATACTGGTGGTAAGTCACCTAATTGGGAATGGACATGAGCAAGCACTCGAAGAAGAAAGAACGGTTACTTACTTCATAACTGTTGTTCTTCAAGAAATGTGACTCTCATCCATTCCACAACCCACCCGCCTTCCCCTCAGTCAGAGTTCCGGCAAGAAGGAACTGAGATACATGTGGTGCACACACACCTAATTGGGAATGGACATGAGAAACACATCTCAAAGACCAACAGGTAAGTAACTGTTCTTTCCCACCTTTCAGATGAGTATCCTAACCACTAGAGCAGGGGTGGCCTCTTTGCAGCTCTTTGCTCTGCGCATTGTATGAGCGCCAAAGTGAAATTGACAAGTTGCCTCCAAAATTGACGGATCAGCACGAATTTTTGGTGGAGGGTAAGGTAAATGTGGCTCTTTGCGGTATCTATAGGTTTTTTTTGGCTCTTCGTCTCTGACTGATTGGCCACCCCTGCACTAGACTATAAAGTTATTCTCACTTTCTCTGGCCATATTTAACTAATTATTTATACACAGTGGAGCAGCATCAGCAGCAGAGAGATCTGGGCCTTAGTCCCTGATACTTCAAATACTTATGTATGTTCATTTTACTACAATCAGGCAGCCTTAAATGGTATCAATAGGATTACACACAGTAGTAAAATTAAGCACATGCATAAGTGTTTGCAGGGTTGGGGGCTTAGATGTTTTTGAAATGTACATTTTAAAATCCTAACTTTAAGCTCCTATATTTGCAAATATTGGACTGTATATATTACAAAATTCACAATCACTTTGCTTTATTGAAACTCTAAATAACTTTTCATTGTTGACTGTAAAGCAGTTTGTTTTGAAGTGACAAAGATTTTATGCCACAAAGATTTTTTAACAAAAATATAATTTTAGACCTGTCTTTGCAAATCCTTATACACATAATTAATTTCAACTTCAACTTATCTACTCATGTTAATGGTACTATTCGTGTGTGGAAAATTATGTATCTGCTTAATGTTTGTAGGATCAGGGCCTTAATTTTCAGTACTTTGGATTTTCATATAGCAGTTCTGTAAATTCGGATAAGAGATCCTACCAACAGTGCACTTCTTTAAAAAACAGCACTTTTTACTTCATTGTAAATTTTAATCTAAATTTGCAATGCCACAGATTTTTAAATTAATTTTATAAATCAACCTGATTTAAATCAATGATTAAAATGAAATCAAGTGATTTAAATAAGTGATTTAAATCACTTTGATTTAAACTGCTCCACCATGTTGCTCCCTATTCTAAAATAAGGGTAGAATTTCCAGTCTCTTGGAAACCACAGAATGGTAAATGGTAAATGTTGACTCTAATGGCAACAGTTGTGTGAACAAATTTATAAAAATGAAGAATTCTGTAAAGCTTTGATATAAGGATGTTAATCTGATGATTTAATCAGGAATTAGTTAAAACTTTTAATGAATAATATGTTAGATTCTGTATGGATTACCCACTGTCTCCTATAAAAATTAAAATTCATTTTAGACAACAAGAAAACAACACAAAATTTTTCCTGACATTTCTTATGTCTAGGCAAATGTTTAAGAGCTAACTCTGCTAAAAGAGAGAACATAGCCAATGTGTGAAATGTTCAGAATGCAGTACTTATCTTTATGGAATGGGAATATTTGCAAGAATTTGTGGAAATTAAGAACATATGAATATTTGGTTTGTCATCCTATAAGCTGTTTCTCCATGCCAGGAACAGTAGGGCAAAGTCAAAAGTTAAAGAATTAGGAAAAGTCGGTGTATATTTCAGTACATGAAGGCTTTGTGTAGTGTAATCCTGCATTTTGAGTAAGAGTATGGGAAGTGGGGGGGGCCCTTCCTCCCTTTTATGAACTAGAGAGAGCACATTGCTACTAAGCAGTACAACATCCTGATACATGCCAAAATACCAGTAGAATTTATCAATGAACTTCTATATGGGTGGCTATATATCCTAGCTAAACTACCCTTTCCAGACCTCTTGTTTACAGGCATGTTCTGCAGAACCAGTTAGCTTTGTGCAAAATCTATAGATGGTACAAGCAATTTATCGGTCAGTACCAAAAGCTGGCTTTATTTCCCACACACTGTAGGAATGCTGTGTTCTTTTTGTTACTTTATGTTGTTAGTGATTAGTTCTTGTACTGTATATCTGAGAAATGCAGGCATAACATAAGGGATTGCATTATTAATTAGATACATCATATCTTACTGCTTTTACTTCTTTTGTAACAAACACAGTAATCAGACAGGATTATCCTACCCACTCCCCCCAGAAAGGTAAGAAAGCAAGCCATAAAGCCCTGTATGGTGCAAAAACAGTTTATATTAATACTTATTATATAGACGACATTTATACAGTAGTTTGGTGGATATAATGTAAATTAAGAAATGTTCCAGATTTAAATAGTCACTTCTAGGATTAATTTACCATAAATTTAACTTAATTATCATATATACAGATAGATTTTTTTTGTGTTTATTACTATTCATATTGTCCTGTGTTGATGCTTGAGATCCCTGAACGCTTTGTATTAAATTCAACATTATCTATTAAACTAGCTAAATGAGCAACTCATATTTCCAATGACAGGAAACTATTTTATTTTCTATTAAATGGTACAAATAGGTAATATACTATGACAATACTATCTCATGTCTCTTTTGTTTTTACTTTTTTTAAAATAATAAATCAGTACTTTTGAAGACTTTTAATTTGTTTTATAAACCAGTGCATAATTTTGGTTTACCCTGTCATTACATACAGCATTTTGCTACATAAATGCAATCCATGATGGAATGATGAAAGCAAAATCTTAATATACTTCTATAGTGTAAAGAAACTGTATTTTCTTCAGTTTCAGAAATGCTGTGGGCATGATATTGGTGCTGCATCCTTGCAATTTTATAAATTAATATTCTTACAAAAATTTGAGACAGGTGCCTCTACTATACTATATATAAGTATTAATAGTTTAGAGACAATATTCCAGATATTCTGATTGCATATAAATAGTAAATTAGGAAATAACTGGTTCAATTATATTAATAAAAGTGATCACAATGCCTTGCAATACACCCTGTCATTAAGTTCTTTATATCTTCTCTCACAAACACAGCAAAGTTACCTTTCCCAGCTATAGAAAAATATATTTACAAAGGTTTGGGGTATCCCCTTACATCTTCATAAAATCAGGATTCTACTGAACATATCCTAGACATGAAATTTAAATAACATTCTTCGCTCTGAGCAACTCACACTTACGTAAATCCAGAAGTTGACAATTAAAATAATCTAATATCATAACTTAATTACATGTGTTAAAAACATAGCATAATCTCCAGGTACTGAAGGATATTTATCTCCATCGTTTGTTTGAATTAATATATAAATACAATTTGCTTGCTACTTCTGCTTTCACACATGGAATTAAAAAAAAATCTTTAATTGGAATAATGTCTTTAACTATTCTGTTGGCCACCACTAAGGTACAGGAAATATCTCTTAATGATGCAAATCTGCATGCATTCATTAATATTAGTTCCATACAATTGACTGTTTGTTGTACTAAGTGTGCTTACATCATTCCATACATACATATAGCTATGTATCAGTGCAGCCATTACCAATGTTATATACTACATGGTAATAACATTGTAATAAGTCAGAGAATGATGTGATGGAAACTACTTTCGATTTAGTTTGGTACTCAAGCTTGTCTAAGGTTAACTATACAGTACACCTCCAGGCTTTTTTAAGTTATCAGGATGCAGACTTTGTTTACTTTGGATCTTGCAATAAAGGAGAACAACAAATAAATTCAGACATTTCTGTATTTCACAGTTTCCTTTAGTACTACTGTAGTTGTTTGTTGGCAGTTTTTGAAAAAAAAAACAACAAACAAACAAATTCAAGTATATCTTTCTATCTGTATGTTGGCAGGACAGGTGTGAGCACCAGAGTAACAAGTAGTTTCAAAATGCACAGTAAAACACACGTGCATTAGCAAGAGAATGTAAAATAATGGCTATTGAAATTATATTAACATGTTTTTTTCTTTTTGAAGTTTCAGAAATTTGAAAGGTATTGTTGAAAAAGTGTAATATGTGTTTTATATGTCAATGATTTCAGGTTAAGAAAAGTTTTAAATTAAGACTTGTCAATTCATATTTTTTCTATTCATGCAAATTTTTCTGTGCGGCTTCTGTTGGTTTGGTAATAATGCATGAAAAAAGAGATGTGCCATTTGCAATGTAATTTGCATTATAGTCGGTGTGGGGGGAATAATTTAATAGTTCAGTGCATCTAAAATACTCTTTTAATATTATTGAAGCTCAGTTTCAGTATTTTTATAAATTGCTTATCTTAGTGGCCAAATTACATTGTGACTACATGCCCAATATAAAGTGTTTTCACTGGGGAAAATTGTGCTGTTTCTAATTTAGTGACTTCATTTACAGTAGTATTAAAGCAAATTGACATAGTATATTTTGTAAAATGGAGAGGCCAATGGAAATTCTAATCCATTTATAAATCTTTTGTCACATAAATCAGAACTACTTAGCTACATCACCCTGATCAAGAAATAGCAGAAAACCTAAAGTAAAAAATGTATTGAATTTTTTCCTTTTATATTATAAAATCTTTTAAAAAAATTGACACCTGCTAGAAAAACAAAACAATAACCATATTTTATATATAACCAAATATACCAGATTTTTCTGGAGAATGGTTTTATCCTGTTGATTGGCAACCTGAAAGAGTCTACTGTCAGAATTTTTAGTGTTGGGTTGAAGAAGCTGGTATGATGAAAGCTGCTATTAAATTTAGGTTCCTAAATAGTCCTGAAACACACAATGTAATTTGTACTGATATAAAACGTAACAGGAGAAAAATATAGTAAGAAAACAACGGCAAATAACAAATCTCAAATGGACTTTGTATCAGAAAGTCCACTCAATAAAATCCAGTGTTTGGTAAAAAAAAAAAAAAAAAAAAATTCTTACTATTTTTACTCCAAACATTGTATAAGATCATGTGATAAGTAAAATAGCATACCCTAGGTTTACGGATATAAAGATGCATCATTTGTACACTTATGTTTGTTATTCCTTGCACATAGTGTTGCATGCTTAATATTAATTACAATTCAAAATAAATATATTGATAAAAATAAAATCTTTGTGGGCTTTTATTTGCAGAAATTAAATATTTACAGCTCATCTGAAGGTAGTACAATTGATATAGTTTCCCTTGGAGAAGAAAAAGCAGAAATTCAATCAGATGAAGCACTTGAACCAAAAGCCTGTTTTACAGAAGGTATGGACAGAATATTTTGATTTATCAATTCACATTAGAGCAGTTATGGTGAAGCCTTAAATAGGCTATATCATAAGGGGTTGTAGACCCAAACCCAAAATAAAGAGTTTGTATGGTGGGCTGCTTGCTGGAAAAAGGATGATATATATATATATTGTATACCTATATTTAACTTTATACATTGTGAACAGTCACACTGAAGTTAGTGGGGTTGCTCGTGGTACGTAAAGTATGTGCATAAGACTTTTCAGGATCAAGGCCTAAGACTTTAAATTTTGTAACAAATAAGAGACCCAAACCCTCATTCATGTAAGTTAGTCCCCTTGATGTCAAATAGAATCCTACTCTCATGAATAACAGCTGCAGGATCTAGCCTCTCAGCCTGCTTGCCTGCAAAGAAGTCTGCCCACACAGTGAAATATCCTGCAATGAGTCCCACTGACTCTAATGGAATTCTGCATGGGAGTATCTGTTGACGGGACTGGAGCCCATGAAATCTCACAATTGTCATTTTGTATGGTAGCCTACAATATTTTACCATCTTTTTTATTTCTGATTAGTGTATTTTTGGGACTACATTTTAATCTTTAATTTATTACTAGAAAGCTTTTTTTTAGCACTATATGGACATGTTTTCATTCCTCTAGGTGAATATGAAATTTGTTGACAGTCCTGCCCAGTCTTCTTGATCCATTAATAACATTTCAAAAATAAAATAAAAGGAAATGTTTAAAACGGTACTGATTATTTTTAATGACATTCTAATTACAGTTTCCTAAATTATGCCCATTTTCTAAAAATCTTGTTTTACCAGAAAATGTTGATTTAAAATGGGGGGTTGGGGAAAAGGGATTGAGACAAAAAAAATTTAATGGGCCAAATTAGGAAAATCTGAACATTCAAAAATTTTGAGATGTCTAAAAGCTGTTATTTTTGAACTGCTTAACAATGCACAAAATATTATAATAAAAATATGGAATTCTTATATAGAGCTTTCATCAGTAGATCCCAAAGCACTTTACAAATAAGGTTAGTATCATTATCCCCATTTTTACAAACACAAAGGGCAAAATCCATTCAGCCTAGTCCTAGTTTTTCAAAAAGTTTGAAACTCATCTTTGATGTAAGTTTTCACCATTTCACTTTGGACAATTTTTGCACTTCTATTTTTCTACAATATTCAAATTTTTCATAACAACTTTGAAGCTTTTAAATTAGAACTTCAAATCGACATTTGGCTCAGATTAGGTCCGATGTTACTCAGAAATGTTCTCACTTTCATGTGAAAATGGACCCATTTTCAAGAAGAAATTAGAAAAGAAATGTTTTTGCAACTCAGGACCATTTTAAAATTCTTAATGAAATACAAAAAAAAACCTAAATTTTTGAGTTTTTCACATTTTATTACAAATAGTTTTATTGTCTAAAAGCAGTGCATGATGTGCATTGCCTTCAGGGACGTGACCAACTTTTAGTTAACCAGGCATTTTGGATAACTCAAGATGAGCTTATTGGGGCCGTAAAATATATGCTCTTGGTCACTTCAATAAAAGTTGCGGGAGTATGTAGTATTTTTATCTGAGCTGATGATATATACAGTTTAGACTACATGTAATGGATCATTATGGGAATCTAATGACACTCCAGGGAGAACTAGGATTTTACCTCTGGGGCCCTTAAAATGTTTTAAGATAGCTTATGTTTGTTTGACTAATCTCTTTAAAAGAACGGGAAGAGTGCTCGTGACCAGGTGAGCATGGAAGCTCTTGGGCTCTGCTAGACTATGAAATTCACATGATTAAATTCTTCAGGCACCACAATGAGACAGAGCTTTCCAAGGTGGGAATGGACTGTACAGGTCAGTGGTTCCCAAACTTTACTAAGGAGATCCACCAACTGCATTTTGTCTTTTTTTGCAACCCACTCAGAGTCCAAACTGGGAGAGCAAAAATCATGGTCGCTGTTACCTCATGCAGGGACCCTAAGCTCAGAGCAGAAAGTTGGGCCAAGTACCACAGGATGGGAGCTACTGCTGCAGGGTGAGTGTAGGGCAAGCTCACTCTCCTGTCCTCACCCACCCCCAAGGCCGCTCCTCTGCACTGGGTCCGCAATCTAGAAATCTCCCGCAATCCATTGGCAGGTCAGGAGCACCATCTGGAGAACATTACCACATAGATCGTTCTTACAAACCTATATTTCATGAAAAGTTTACTTTTGTTCTAATCAGAGTATTTATTTGATTTTTTCGTCATATTCATTTGGGAAATTAGTATGTTTTCTGAAACTTGTCTTAGGAGAACCAGTAAGAATATAAATTAATAAAAAATGCATACAGATTAAATAATTATCATAATTGTAATTGTGCCTGTTATACACCCTGTTTGTTAAATCCTGTAGAACACTTTTCCTTTATTTTGACATATTAATAAGCATTCCAAGTTATGTTATCCATAACTCTAGTGCTGGCAATATGCTTGTTGCTATATAAGGCAAAAAAGTCTTTGTCCTGAGGAGTTTCCATTCTAAAAGACAGATACAGATAAGATGCGCTGGGAGACCCTGAGGATAGTTTTTATATTGGGGGGAAGGGGATTCCTCTCTCTTTTTGTCTTGCCTAGTATTAAGATATGTCAGTGTTAGGCTGGATAATTTTCTGTAAGGGTTAATGTTTTTAGGCCTCATGGAAGTAAAGAGTCTTTTGGAGGAATTCGAATGAGGAGAGAGTAAAGGCCACGTGTGCTAGAATTATTATTCCATGCAGAGGGGCTACAAGGAGGAAGACACAAGGGTGAGAGTGAGAGAAATAAAGTGGCAAGGGTTGCATTGTTTGGGAGGAGGGAGTGAAGGGCACACAGTAAGAAACAGGATTCAAGATGTGTGGAGAGGTATGGTATGTCTTAAATATGGTATGGATATCTTAAAACGTGAGGACAAAAAGTTGATACAGTAGGGTATAAAGAAGCAGCAGAGGATTTCAAAGAATGGAGACCTGTGGGCTTATTTACAGATGAGGAAGGCATTTTTGACAGCTATGTAATGGATAAATTGATGGGAATCAAGGAGGCCAGAGAGAGAGAGATTGCAGATCGTCCCAGTGCTGGAGCCTGTCCACCTTCTTCCCACTCCATAGCTAGGTAGGGCCACGCTCTCTAGCTGTCTAGCAGGGGATGGATGTATCTTCACAGCATTTTAAAAATCTGCTCCTCTCCCCTGTAATTTTGTCCATTTGCCTCTCGCTGCATCCATGTGCTGCTGCACAGCTTCTCTCTTCATTCATCACTAATGAAATTAAGAGGTGGTCCACTGTTTTTGTGGGGGGATCCAGAACGGAGCCCTCCCTGCAGCTCACACCTGGGCCAGAGGGAGGAGAAAACTCCTGAAAGGACCCAAATCTTCCCTCCTGGATACTGAAGTGGGTCCTCAGCTCTTGGGGAAAGAAGCAGTGCTCCTATACAGCTTCCTTTCCTCACACTATGACACGGAGGATTCTCATGGCACTGAGGGATTCCAGGTTCCCAAAAGGCAAAAGCATCTGTATTCTTCAAAAGGCAGCATTTAGTGTGGTTTATGAATAGGTGGGGTGAAAATCAGAGGTTCAGTCCCTTCTCCTTTGCCTCCTCCCTCCCCAAGTGTTTGCTGGGTCTTTTCTCCTACACAGAGGCTCTGGTAGCAGGATCACTGTCCCTCGTCCACCCTGCATCATGTGTGGGCATGCTGAGAAGCCTGTTACTCCTGTGCAGCCTTCCTTCAGGCAGTAGTGTAATGGGAATTGTGCCTTCTTAGCATCAGCCATAATCTCTGCCCTTCCAGGGAAAGGGGCTTAGAGTTCGAAAGGCAGGGAAGGGTCTTTCCCTCTGCCTCTCCCCTGCTCCGCAGACTGGCTTCACACTAAAACATAAGGAGCATGTCAGACAGCCTGTGACCAGAACAGAGGCTTATGAGGATTCCATACCCTACAAAATTGCACCCTCATGAGATTTCAGAGGGAGTAAATGGGAAATCCCTTCCAATATTCAAAAGGACTCCTGAGTTACTGAGTAAAGCCCTGAGTGGTAATAGGTCGCATCTGCAATACCTACTTGAGTGCTAGTCAGCCTGGGGAGCAGGGAGGCAACCTTTTAGGCTCCTGGGGACCTCTAGCAAGCTACTTCCACAACTGAAGTATTTGTACCGGTACCCCACCTCTGTAAACAGCCAGAGGAAGTACCACACATGCACCACTAAGAGATAAGGAAAGAAAAAACTGCAGGGTTTTCACAGGACAGGGTGCCAGTGGCTCACAAGGAACTGTACTAATATTAATAAAATTCCTTCCCTTTCAAGCAGTATTAGATAGATAGATAGTTTCTGGTAGATGTGTTCTCTGAGGACATCTGATTAAAAACAAGTGCTAAACTAAAATGTGACATGAAAACAAAGACATTTCATAATATTTGGGAGCCTAAGTTTCGTGTAGCAGTAGCTCCACCAGTGAAACACCTTCAGAAGGAAAATTCCTTCCAGAAGACGCATCATTCATAAGAGTGGTGACACGGTACACAGCCTTAACTGTTGCCATTCAGACGAAAGATTTTTTCATATATTAGTAAGGAAAGGCTACTCAGTAGCAGGCAAGTGGATCATCATCTAGGGCTATGATCCTTGAGACATCTTGTGCTCTTTCCTGGTCAACCCTTGATGTGATTTGTGACAAGAGTAGTGGCTTTTAACTTGCTGACTGCAAGAAAGCTATGTTACACCCATGAATAGCAATCAGTCATCCTAAACAGATACCTTGTACATCCAAATGTGCAGTTGAGAAGGAGCAGTTTGTGGAAATTTCAGATAAGATAGTAGCTGAGAATACAGAGAGTCCTCAACCCTCATTATGAAAGTCAGCATAGTAATCTACTGCAGCAAGCAGTCACTACAAGCAGCAAGGATATTTAGGAAGGCACTATTACCATGGCAGAGGGAGAAATGTGGAACAGAAGCTTCCGAGGAAACCTAGATAAATTTTTCTCCAAACAAACAATATTCTCAGCATGACAAAGACAAAATGAGCATTTGTGTATAAGATCTCTCAATTTCTGTACAACTTCTGATCCACTTTATCTGTACTCAAAGTTTTAAGAAACAGCTGGTAGTAGTCACAGCAAAATACAGGTAATAAGTTAGACATCTATATCCTTGCACAGACAATAAGCTAATCAATGTGCTACCCAGAGGAACTGACCATTCATAACAGGAAAGCTGATGGAAAAGATTCAGACCCACTAGTTCTTCAAAATCAAGAAGAGCCGCTGAGCCGCCCAGTGCAGAGAATTACTCACCCACAGGTGAAAACAGATATAGCTCTGGCCATAATTTTATTAACACAGCAAAAAATTGCAAAGATCCAAAATTTCATTGCATTGATCATTCCCTGGCCCCTGGCAGAGGTCATCCATAACCTATTATTTCCAAAAGCGAGGATTGCTGGTGCCATGCATTGGCTTCATTCCCTGGGTGAGTTTCTCAGAATCACCATTTCAGGTCATGGAACCACACTCCTGATGCAATGCATTTTAGGTGTCATTCTCAGATGACATCTGAATTGTCCTTTGTGGAACAGGTAAGTACAAATAACATCCTGAATGTCAATCAAGTTTCCACTCTAGACCCCTGTGTACTCACATGAAAGCAAGCCTTGCAGTATGGGTAGCCTACCTGGAAGATAAATTTCCAAAATCGCAGAGTATACATTCTTTTAGATCACTTTGGCAGTTCTACAAGTGATATGTTGGAACAAAAAAAAACCCCACCAAGCCCCTAACAGACATGGCCATGTGGGAGTGGACCAGTGGTCCAAGTCCAATATCCTGTCTAACAGTGGCCAGCACCAGCTGCATTTCAAACTATTTTGTTAAATCAGTGGAAATTTTGTTTCTGGACACTTTTAAATCAATTTAAACCTGTTTTGTGTCAGTTTTTAGCTTGCCTATGTGGATTTTCTTTTTATATATATAGATTTCTGTTTAGTTCTGCCTCAAGATTGTTCGGGCATGAATATTGTGATATCTGCAGTGTTGTCAGGTTTTGTGATATTTGATGTTTTTCTTAAAGCCCCACCCTGCTCCTGAAGTCATGTTAACAGGAAATCTCAGCTTTTTAAATTTCTAGCCCTCACAGTTGCAGCAAAATGCTTGAAAACCTGATTTGAGTGGGCCCTAAAGACTCAGAAGACAGACAAAATGAACCCCAAATGTATTATTTTTAAAATCTCATTATTTTTTAGGCCTGATTTTGGAACACTTGAGGTTGGCAATACTGTATCTGGTCAACATTTTAAATATCCCCCTTCCTCCCATCAGAGGGGGAGGGAGGGAAGAGATGTTTGATCGGACTAAAAAGAATGATACCCTAACTCCCTGATGACTGATGAAGAAGAAAGCCAAAGTATGCCTCTCCTTATATACAACTGCATGGAGGAATGTGTGAGAAGGAGAGGATTTTTTTCAAATTGACTAGATTATTTTCTTTCATCTAATTAAAAAAAAAACCAGATTTTCAATTTTCAGAAATGGCCTTTCTGTATGAATTCAGAGGTTGATTCCTATCGCATTACATTTGACCTGCCAAGAATCTTGAAATGTTTTTTATTGACTCTCAATAATCTTTTGATCCTCATTCAACTGATGGTTACACTTTTTAAGTATGAACTCATGCCATAGTCCCCTTTCCTCTAGATTTATTTAAAAACAACGACAAAACCCTTCTCCTTCCAAAAAGGTACAATATACTTACAACAAAACAAAATGTGTTGCTGATGGGGAGATGTGGAAAAGGGGGTGCACCAAAATTTGGTTTCAGTGCTGTGTTTGTATAACATTAATGAACAGCATTCCCAGGTCACATTCAGGCTGACACCACTGATGATGATTTACAAACAGGGAAGTAAAATAGCCCAGTCTCATTAATTTTTATTCCAGAAGGAGAAAAAGGAAAGCATAATAGTTGTTTTCCAAATTGGGAGGAAAAAACAACACGAAAGGAACAAAATCCATGGGACTACTTGCATAAGTGAAAAAGTGTGAGCAGAAACATAACCCCAAATCACCAAGGAAGAGCATCAAAAGTTTCAAAGTGGGTGTCAAAAGTAATAGGATTTTAAAAAAATAAAAAGAACAAAGATAGATATAGTGGTGACATTTCACTCCAGTCAGCGTTTATCTTTGATGTCTGCAACGAAGTGGTCTGTTAAATATTTCTGACAGGAACTGAGTATTTTAATCATCTGGTTTGCTGAGATTTCCTGATGTGGAGAAACCATAATACACTCACAAAATAATAGTGACATTCAATAATATGTTTTTCAGTGGGAAAAAAACAGAATTTTTATTGACCAATTGTAGCATTTAAGTAAACCTCTGTAAGGAGATTTGAACAAAAAGTTCATAGAAATTGAAAGGGGAACTATCAAGGTAAAAATTATTTTTGAAACACACAAATGCTGAAAAGACTTGTGCCATACATAACTTCACTCTATTCAGTGGGATTACTTGTGTGAATAAATATTTGCGGATTGAGTTCAATGGGATAAATGGTTCAAAACATTTACTACAAGGTATACTATTTGATCCTGTTGAGTAATCTGCCTATGGAACGACTCACGATAGTAAGCATTACAACTGGTAAGTGTTTGTAGGATCTGGTTCTTAAACTTAATGGATATTATTAAAACAGCATTTTTAAAAATCTGATTTATTTTTACTCTAATTTTTCATTAGATAAAAGATTTCCACAAAAGGAATATAGGCTATATAGAACTTCTTTTCCCCCCAAACCCTACATTTTGAGTCTAAACTACTAGATGGCTGACACTTTTACAGTGTCATAGTACATAGTTACACTGTTCTAACGAAAAATGCTGCTATATTTTCTTGGGGACCAAGCTTACAAACACACACACATGGAACATATTCATATGAGTAAAGTTACTCATGTGTAAGTGTCTACAGGATCAATCCTTTAGGCTCTGCCTTCTGGTAACTATAATTTGTTTCCTGGTTTTATAAAAAAGTTGTAAATGAAATTTAGGTCAACTAGATCACTGTCTCTGATTACCTGTTTGATGCAGAGTCCCAAGGATAGCAGAAATTTAGTATGAAAATTTAACTTGTCACAGTGATTTACTATTTCAGAATAATAAAAACCTTATCACATATTGATTTGTCATAATTTAATGTCCTGATTATTAGGCTGTGTACGGAAGTTCAAGTTCTGTCAAGTCAGCATACAAGATAAGAAAGGAAAAATCTGGTGGAATCTTAGAAAAACCTGCTACAAGATAGTAGAACACAATTGGTTTGAAACCTTCATTGTCTTCATGATTCTCCTCAGTAGTGGTGCTCTGGTAAGTGAAATGTGTAACAGGTATATTATTTCTGAGAGAAAGCACCTTTTAGAAGAGTGGCTTATCAAATAAATATGTATAGCACAGGGTTTTTTTACAAGGAAAAATTACTTTTAAAAATATTTTAATAAAAAATGTCATATGGAGACACCCAGAATTCCTATATTCTACCATTAGTAGAGATTAGTCCTTGACACTGTTCTGGCCAAAGCCTCTATTGAGGTTGGGTTGGGAGTGTATGGAAGCTTTCTTTCAACATTCTGGCTGTCTCAGAAGGAATAC
Source organism: Emydura macquarii macquarii (assembly GCF_026122565.2). Classification (NCBI taxonomy): domain Eukaryota; kingdom Metazoa; phylum Chordata; order Testudines; family Chelidae; genus Emydura; species Emydura macquarii. Next base: position 78,115,019 of record NW_027131390.1, read on the forward strand.
TTACTGGAGCAGTGGAAGAATACACACAAAAATAGAAGCTGTAACACGTGTGTACATATGTATGGATTCATACTTTCACTAGTCCACTTTCTTTTTCTGTTACAACACTTGGTCAGTACTCTAGCCATATCCCTTTTGGAGTTTCTGTCAGCCCTGTCCTTGGTTGCTGAGAATACAGTAGCAGAGATGTGGCTGCCCTATGTGTGTAACCCTCTTTCCCTCCTTGTGCACCTCTGCAGGTCCAGCCACAGTCTAGCTTTTATTATTTTGTGTGGAAATGGGAGCTGTGGTCAACCCAGATTTTGTAAAGGTTTGATCAGATGGAAAAGAAAACAAATACAAAATAAAATATAAAACCTCTTATCAAGGTTCTTGGACCATTCGCCTTTATACATTTCTCCAGCCAAATTCCCCTCTGTAAGCCTTCCAGCTGTCTTTTATTGCCTAGAGATACTTCATACATTTTAACATGTTCCTTATATCTGCTGCTTTTTAGTTTGTCTAAGTGCCTTCAGGTCTGACTACCCCCGTCACTGCACGGAAAGAATTCTGTAATAATGTAATAGCAAAAACATCTGCCATTGAGAAGATTGTGTCAGATTGGTAGATAGCAGGTAGGAGGATCAGTTGCATTGTGAGATGAAGGAAAGGAGAAGAAACTACAGATGAGTGCGTGAATGGGGAGATTGTTTTTAGAGTATACGACTAATGGGATCCAGGCAGTCTGTTTCCATTTAGAAGCAGGAGTCTGGGTAGACATGGGAGGGTGATAGCTGAACCACTTTATTTTGGTGGTTGGGACAGCTAAACAGCAACAAGACCTTTTTTTAGAGAACAATGCTTGCAAATACTAAAAAAAAAATCCACAACAGTGTAGCAACTCTAGACTAGGACACCCCTGTGAATTTTCAGTCCCTGTGATACAGGTGACATGATGTGTATTTCTCATAATCTCAAGCTTTCCCTTAGGATGTAACTCTTAAAATGGATATTTCTGATGTGTCATCTCTAGGCTTCATGACCATTTGCTACGCATCCAGTAACATGGTCAAGCTTAAGTGATAGGACATTAACTTGCTTTTCACCAAATTAATAAATCCTCTTCTAAGCCATTTAATTCCTATAAAATGAAATTTCTTGTATGAAAAGTTCTATTTATGTAAGTAGTAATTTTAACTAGTAGAGAATATTTATTAGTAACAGATCTTTGTATCTGTGCTTTATGAGGGCAAACCACTGTTACATAATTGTCCTAATTTCTTTGAACAGGTAACATATTTTAATTAGCTATTTACCCTCCCATTATTTTTACACACCTACACAAACATACTCAGGTTAGTGTGGCATAATTCTCCCAATTCGATTTTTAAAAAGTTCTCTAGGTTTGTAGCCAAAATCCCATAAAGCTCTTCATTTATTTTGGAACTTTTATCATGTATCCTGCTTGTGTTTTAAAAAGAGACATCTAGAAACAAGTGCCTGTTTTTATTTCCTGTAGTTACTCGCTGCATACGCTGTCATTTGAGGGTTAGGGATGTCAGTTACAGTATTCAGCTTTGGGTCACTGCCTCATTTCATCTTGCCACATACTTAATACAGACTTTTGTGAGTTGCAAGTATTAGTGTCTAATATTTCGTTGTGCATTGAATTGAGATTTGTCTTGTCTGAGTTAAAGAGTCTGTGTCTGGACTGACAGTACACCGTTTTCTGAGAACCTTCTGAGGAGTGCTGTAGATCACTCCCATCACCATGTACCAAAGACTCAAATCTCAAAAATATATTTTGTGATCAGTGCATACTACCTGCAGAAAACATCCTGAATTGAAAAGTGATTTACCTTTTCCTTTTCATCTTTAGCTCATATTGCCTAAATTGTAGCTTGCAAAGGCTTATGAATACTGAACTTGAATATTACTTGTTGTTCACAGGCTTTTGAAGACATATATATTGAACAGCACAAGACTATCAAGACCATACTAGAATATGCTGATAAGATCTTCACTTACATCTTCATTCTGGAAATGGTGCTAAAATGGGTGGCCTATGGTTTTCAAACCTATTTTACTAATGCCTGGTGCTGGCTGGACTTCCTGATTGTCGATGTATGTACTGTATTCTCTCAATAACCAATTTCTACTGTTCTGTAAGTGGGCGATCCTACATAACTTATTATCAGTCATATGAATAATGAGGAAAGTACTCTGGGTTAAAAATGATCAAAAATTGCATGACTGGTGAACATTTCCCTGATACCTTGTGGTTATTTAATGACTCACTGAAAATGGCATTTGTATGTTACATTTCATTGCACATCTTCTATTTGTTTTCAGCAGTAATCCTCATGTTGATTTTATAGCACTCCTGCTCTATGAGTTTGCAAGACAACTTTCAATATAACCCTACCATTTTTCAACCACTTGTGACCTTCTAAAGCTTATATTGGGAGCTGAATCTTTCTCATTTTTGGCTTGGCTTAGCTTCTGCCCTCAGTCTCTCTTTTGGCTTGGCTTTTGTCCATATTGTCTCTCAAAATACTATACTTAAAAAAAAAAGAAGTAATCTATTTTTATGGATCGTAGAATTACTATTTAACTGCTAGCCATGTTAAAAACATAGATTGGTATCTTCAGAAGCACCTATATGATTTAGGAGCAGTGATCAATGGGACTTTCACTCCAAGGTCACTTAGGCACTTTTCAATGCATATATTTTGTCTTCTGTCATCTGCGAGTCCATGTTCATGAGCTCTTTCTGTCCTTGCAGAGAATGGGAAAAATTAAAACAAACTGACAAAGGCCACACAAACTCTGGAATCCTACCAAATCTAAATCTGCCACCAGCAGCAGTTCAAGCATATTCCTTCCTTTCTTGTAAATGCTTGCTTTTTTAGTTGTTGGATGTCTCTTTTTTGGTTTTTGTGTTTTTGAGCCTCTCCAGGCAAAGCACGTCAGTAGTTCGACTTCTCCCAACCTATTTATTTTAGAATGTTCATTTCTGCACATTAGTGATCTCAGTTCAGATTCTAACTCCTCTCCCTCTCCTCATCTGAGGAAACATTAGAGCACTGAACTTTTTCTAATGGATTTCCTTTGCCCACCTACCTAGGCAAAGTCTCCCCTCCCCAATGCAAAAAAAAAAGCATAAGATTAACTCTCCCTTCTCAGACAGGGCAGCAGTGGCTCATAAGAAACTCAAAAGAGATGATGTGATTCCTTCCCTTTTTTCCTGTCCCAGCAGCTCTACCCTTCAGCAGAGGAAACTGTTTGCACCATGACCACAAGCTCTGGACAATCAGGAGCATGCTATAACACTAATGCCCCCAAGACAGTGCCTTTAACCAGATAAAGCAGAAGAAGGAGGTCTCAAAATAAGGGAAACTATATTCCCCTACTATATTCCCTAACTATATTCAAACAAAATTAAAAACTGGTTTTCTTATATTCTTCCTTGAAGACAGCATAGGATTCAAATGAGGACTGCTAATTAAAACTAAAATGTTAAATTAAAAGCACTGGGTAATTTCATAAGTAATGAGAAGCTAGTGGTTTTCCAGCTATACACATCCGTGGTTCAGTATCTCTACCTGCTAGGATTACTATGTCATGGATAGAATGCCACATACTGTATCTCCAGAAACCTATGATATTTAATTTTCCATTTCTGTTTGTTCATCAAGCCCTGCTTTTTAGTAGTTATTATCCCCCCCCCCCCCCCCCCCCACACACACACACACACACACACACACACACACACACACACACACACAGAGAGAGAGAGAGAGAGCCCAAAAACAGGTTTTGGAATTAGTATCTCTATCTATACAAAAAGTGCACTCTGCGTCTCATGAAAATAAAGTACCTTTCCATTTGTTTCCAGAGACATCCTTTGGTAGGAAGGTGATACAGGTACTGCCACCACCCTTGTTTTTTCAGACATTATCTTTGAGAGTAGGAAAACCAAGACAAAGGGAAAAGAGCCAACTGCCAGAAAATGCAGTGCTATATAATTCAAATTCTGAAAGACTAATGAAGCAGTCACTTTCTTTGTGAAAGATGCAGTGGCTATCCCCTCAGAGGAGATTCTGTCTCAGAAACCCAGTAGGCAAAATGCATTAGAGATACTCTGAGGCTTCTCTGCTGTTTTTCCCAACACAGCCACGATATGGTATGATCCTGCAGGATAGGTCCCTTAGTGGCTATTAGCCGGGATAGGCAGAGATGCAACCCCATGCTCTGAGAGTCCCTAACCTTGGTTTGCTAGAAGCTGGGTGTGGACGATAGGGGATGGATCACTTGATGATTGCCTGTTCTGTTCATTCCCTCTGAAGCACCTGTCATTGGCCTCTGTCAGAAGAAAAGATACTGTACTGGGCAAGACGGACCATTGCTCTGATCAGTATGGCCGTTCTTTTGTTCTTATGATAACCAGAAAGCTGTATTGTTCCCTTAAAATATGAGGAAATCCTCACATTGCTTCATAATATTTCACTCACCGCTTTTTGAATAATAGATTCCTAAGTGCTATGAGAACTTTGCAGCCAGCTCAGTTGCCAGGCATCAGTTTGGTTAAGACTCTTTTTTTTTTTTTTGTGCTCTTCGTAATTGATAGGCTCTAAGACCTTCAGGGAAAGTTGGAAGAAATAGCTGCAGAAAGTAGAAAGAAGCATAAGCATTCTCTCCAAGCTTCTGGACAGATGAGGAGCTGGTAGCATTCTAGTGACTGTAATTTACATATCTATCCCATTGTTATTCTGACACTACAAGAAGTGGATATTGGAACAGAAACTTCAGGAGAAGTCCCAGGCAAAATTCAATTGAAATTTCTTTTACCAAAACATCAGCATGACTATGCCCTTCCACATCTCAGGTCCAGTCTAGGTTTAAGAGAGCTACTTCCACACTACTCCAAATCCACAAGTATGACAATAAACTATGCATTCTACTGGACCTGAGGGTTTCAAGCATTCAGGTCCCACCATAGACTCAACTGCACATTAGAAAGTTACTAGTGTAAACACTAAAATCACTCAGTAGTTTATATACTCCTAAATAAACTTTACCGTCCGTACTATGCTTCTCACTGTTGAACCAAAAGGAGTCTTATTATAATAGATTCGTCAGTCTGCAACTGGACCAGAATGCTCATAATAGATGTCAGTCTTATAATGGGGAGTACACCTAGAAAACCAGATAAGTTAAGGGGCCAGGTTACCCACAAAATGACAAAGTATAAATATCTGATGATAATGCTAACTGTTACATTTTTTAAAAGCATTGACAGCTCCAATGTTATCATACTTTTACATATTTTTCTATTACTCTTGGCTATGGAACCTTTCTTGTGCTGTTCTTTGCTGCTTGATATTTCTTGTTGCTGCAAATGTCGTGAGATAGAATGGAGACATTCTTACTTGGCAATCTGCATTCATTGTCTGACATCTTTCCTACCTTCACTACTAAGATTTAATTTTTTGGCGGTATTATTTTTTGGGATTGTAGTGTAAAATATTTTAGACTTCTGTTTTGCAATTTTCCTTTAAATAGCTGTTTGTACAATAATTTATAAGTTTCTACACTTTTTGGTAGGATCCAGAGTTGGTGTGTCCTCTGAGACAAAGCTTTGATAGTTCATATGAATTGCACCTAATTTTGGCACACATAAAAGGAATGTACTGGAATGATTGGTGTAGATGCCAGTCATAGAAAGGAAGTGTATTAGGTAAATAATTTTACATTAGATAAAATATAGCTCTTAAGAAATTAAAATATTAGTAAATGTACCTAGCCATTTTCTTTCTCAAGGATTCTATCACAGAACTCTGTTACACTTAATGCTTTTACAATGTAACATCATTTGAGCTCAGAACTGATGCCAATGAGAGTTTTTGTGGGGGAGGATGGAAGGCAGTCCTTGATCTTCAGTATGCAACAGGAGGAGGAAGAAATCAAAAGGCTCCCCCCCACACACACACAATTTTTCCTCCAAAAGGAAACGGCATTGCTTTTGTTGCCATAGTATCTTAGCAGAGATGATTAAATCCAGAAGAATTAATGGACTGTGTGCAAAAATATTCGGATTCTCTAAAATATGTTCATGTCCAAAGTGATTTACAGGTCTTGTCATTAGCTAAAGATGTTTTGATCCCTTGTAAAAGAGGATTTCTTTCTGTGTGAATAGGCAAACCAAACAATTGAGTCATCTCTAAGAAAATATTATGAGACTTAAACTTAAAACTGCTTTCCTTCACATGTTTCTGTAGGGCTATAAAGTCATGGTATAACACTACTAAGAAGCTGAAGGTTTCAAAGGATAAATCCTTTTAATTTTATATATATTTCACTAGTCTCTTACTTCAGATTAATGCATCTGAAATAAAACATTCACTGAGTGCTGTGCTAATGTGATAGGTAACCAGATTGTTAGAATCCATAAAATTCAGAAGAGAAAAGTTATTTTCAGAGAAATTGGGAAAATTACTAGCAGAAGATTAACAAAAATGAAATCACTCATTCAGTGTATCTAGTGGAACTCCACAGATCTATATCTTTGGAGGATCTGGCCCAGTAACTATGATTAATTAGTTCAGTAGTTGTTGAGATGGTTAAAATTTTAAATTAGATTATAAGGCCAGAAGGGAGGGACCACTGTGATAATCTCATTTGACTTCCTGCATAACAGGCCATAGGAATTCCCTTAATAAGTTCCTGTTTTAACTAAAGCATGTCTTTTAGAAAAACATTGAATGTTCACTTAAAAATTGGGACTGATGGAGAATCCACCACAGCCCTTGCTTGGGAAATTATTCCAATGGTTAATTGTTTCACTGTTAAAAATTTGTGCCTTTATTTCTAATCTGAATTTGACTAGCTGCAACGTCCAGTCATTGGATCTAGTTCTTTAAGTGTTGGTCGCTATATCTGTTTAACTTGAGATGTACATGTGTTCCATGTGCCTGAGACCAAAAGACTTTTTCATTAGCAATATTCATTGGTCAATGGTTGCACCCTCTTCATGCTCTGAACCGAGGGCATAAAGGGGATCGTGGACAGACTGTATCTTCAGTTTATTTCTACTGACTCTCATTTGATATGAAACTTCTTAGGCCATGTCTACACTGCCAAGAGAAGTTGACTTACTTTAAGTCGACTTTCAGCAGCCGATTTTTAGAAGTCGTAGCAGCGTGTACACACTACGCTGTTTGCGCAGGTCTCGTGCGTCCACATTCACCATGCTTATTTCGACTTTCAAAGCAGTGCAATGTGGGTAGCTATCCCACAGTGCAACTAGCCTCGGTGACTGTTGGGACGAGTGTCATCATCCCATGATGCAACGCTGCTTCCCCCTTCCCCCAAACAAACAGGAAAAGTATTTTCACGCTGTTTCTTTACTCCCCATGCGTTCGCCATTGCTGCAGAGACATGGAACCAGCTCAACTCTGCACTATTATTGTGAGCATCACAAATACATCACGGCTTATCGAGTATATTTGAAGTAGAGCAAGAAGTCGAAGCACAGACAACAGTGATGCCACTGAGGCTGCCTGCTATAAGACACTGAGCAGAATAATTCCCGATTACTGCAGGCTGTAACGAATCATCTGCAGTTCGTGGAGCGCCGGTTTTGGTGCACGGAAACAAGCACAGACTGGTGGGACCCCATCGTTATGCAGCTGTGGGATGATGACCAGTGGCTGCAAAACTTTCGTATGCAAAAGGCAACTTTCTTGGAACTGTGCTCGGAGCTGGCTCCGTCCCTGAAGCGCGTGGATATTCGCTTGAGACAAGCTCTGACAGTGAAGAAGAGAGTTGCCATCGCTCTGTGGAAGCTGGCAACCCCCGACTGTTACCGCTCGGTTGGGAAGCAATTCAGAGTCGGTGAATCTACAGTGGGCATCACAGTGATTCATGTATGCAGTGCCATCAATAGACTTCTGCTACGAAGGATAGTGACTCTGGGAAATGTGCAGGACATAGTGGAAGGGTTTGCCACAATAGGGTTCCCAAACTGCGGGGGGGGGGCATTGCTGGGACGCACATCCCTATCTTAGCGCCTGCCCACCTAGCAACTGAGTACATAAACAGCAAGAGGTATTTTTCCATGGTCCTGCAGGGCCTTGTGGATCACAGGATTTGTTTCACTGACATCTGTGTGGGGTGATCTGGGAAGGTGCATGACATGTGCGTATTTCGGAATTTGGGGCTGTTCTCTAATATGCAGGCGGGCACTTTTTTCCTCAACCAAAAAATTCACATCGGGGGTGTGGAAATTCCCATAGTGATCCTGTGGGATCCTGTTTACCCCTTGCTCCCTGGGCTAATGAAGCCGAAAACCGGGCACCGTGACAGCGACAAGGAGTGTTTTAATAACAGGTTAAGCAGTTGCAGAATGGTTGTAGAATGTGCCTTTGGGTGTTTAAAGGGTAGATGGACGAATCTCCTCACTAGGCTGATCATGACTAAGAACCTCCCATCTGTGATATCTGCTTGCTGTGTTCTTCATAATGTCTGTGAAAGGGTGAGAGGTTCCCCCAGGGTTGGGCTGTGGAGGCAGAAAGACTGGCCGCCAGTTATGAGCAGTCAGATGCCAGCAATACACTGAGAGCAAACCGCGGAGTGCTTTGCATTAGGGAAGCTTTGAAAATCAGGTTCTGCAACGAGATGCAGGACTGATTTCTGTTCCTGTATATTGTTTGCCTTTGGTGAACACCCCTCTCCCTCAACCCCCTGAATCGATATCTGTAGCTACCAAATCCCTCCAGAACAAGATATGATTTAATAAAGAAACGTGTTGAAATTATGCAAACTTTTATTTATGCACATTCAGTCATGGGGGAGAGTGTCCATTCACTGTCTCAAGGGGTAGGGTGGTAGCTTGCTGGCCAGCTGTCAGCGTGTCGGCCGCTACTTTCTGCTTGCCTCCACCAGGGTGGAGGCGAGCACGTACTGCAGCCTGACCATTCTCCTCCGAGACGTCTTTGGGGCGGGAGAGGGGGAGGGCGGCAAAGCTCTCAGTTGAGGAGCATTATGGAGGGGCTGCAGCAGGACTCTGTCCTGCCTCCGCTCCTCCTGAAGCTTCACAAGCCACCACAGCATGTCTGCCTGGTCCTGCATGATTCGCAGCATCTCCTGCGTGGTACTGTGCTCATGCTCCATCGTATCTCTGCAACTCTCCCTGTCCATGTCCATATTTTGGGACAAGGTCAGCTGCCACGCTCTTTGCTCTGTCTCTGCGGCCACTGAGGCTTTCATGAGCTCGCCAAACATGTCATCTCTGGTGGTGGTGGTTTTTTTTTTTTTTCCTTTTTCTAATCTGCGATAGTCTTTCCGCAGCATTTCTTGAGGGTGGGGCCAAGGCTGAGGTTTCTACAGAATGAAAGAAAAATAACAAGGTAGCCATTGTTAGCAGAGTGAAGAAAATGGTACAGTTGCAACAATGTAGACAATACCCCCCTGCCGTGCACAAGGCAAATACAGACCCTCATTTCATTCCTGACATCCCAGAAGGGTCTGCTTGCTGTGCCCTTACAGAGAGGATCTACAGACAGCGTGGGTGTAGGGCGTGTATATAGTCTCTGCCTAAACCAAATAAAAGTAATCAGTGTGACTTGGTAGGACACTGCAATGGGGAATACAAAGGCACAGGGCATCTGCTGTATAGGTCTGGTATTTTAAACATGCACCATCATCCCTAGGTGACCCTGAGCGATATCAGTCTCCTGAGGGACACACAGGAGGAAAGGGAAGATTTGCTGCACACAGCGGGGTACCAGCTGTGTTCAGCCATGATGCAGGCTTCCTTGATTGCAGCGTGGCTCGGCAAAGCATCCTACCATGGAGGGAGGAACAAGACAGCCCTCCCCAGAAAACTTTTGCAAAGGATAACAGATTACCTACACTAAAGTTTCTGTGAGATATCAACTGATGATTATCAGAGCATATCTCATCACATGAATAAACTGTTCCCTGGGTAACCCCCCAGTACAGTCACCGAAACGCCTGAAATCCCCTTGCTGCCCCTGCCCACCCCCCAGTGTGAAAGGACAGAACTGCTAAGAAAAAAAACTCACCAGATGTGCCTTCCCCAGGATCATTAGTGCTGTCCTGTGTGCTGCTGGACTGCTCTGGGGACAGGAATATGTCCTGACTTTCAGGGAGAATGGACACCCCGCTCTCCTGCACCCTGCTCTCCTCGGCCGCCTCCTTCTCTTTGTCCATGGAGTCCTCATCATTGTCCATAGACTGTGACCTAGTGGAGGTATCGATGCTGCAGGGTGGCACAGCGGTGGGATCGCCGCCGAGAATTGCATGCACCTCATCGTAGAAGCGGCATGTTTTGGGTGAGGAGCCAGAACGGCTGTTAGCTTCCCTGACTTTCTGATATGACTGACGCAGCTCCTTGATCTTCATGCGGCACTGCTGCGCGTCCCTGTTGTGTCCCTTCTCCAGCATGCCCTGGGATATCTTCCCATAAATGTCCAGATTCCTTTTGCTGGCTCTAAGCTGAGCTAGAACGGACTCCTCGCCCCACAAACTGATGAGATCTAAGACCTCTGGTCGACTCCATGCTGAAGCACGTTTGGGCTTTGCAGTAGCCATGTGGAGAACAGGGACAAAGCTCTCTCCACTCTGGCACCACAGGAAATGAAAAATTCAAATCTTCCCAGGGCTTGAGGGGAGGGGACATTTCCTGGTAACATGACCACAGAACAGCACAGCGCGACTGTCCAGAGCAGTCAAAACGGGGCATTGTGGGATACCTCCTGGAGGGCAATTAAGTCGATTTAAGTGAAGTTGTGTCTACACTGACACTAAATCGAAGTAACAAATTTGAATTAGGCACTACGCCACTTGCAGAGATGGTCTTAAGTCGATTTTTGCCAGGACTTAATTCGACTTAACAGTAGTGCCAGTGTAGATGCAGGTGTACAAAGGTCGATGTAAGTGACTTTACGTTGGCCTAAGTGTCCGCAGCTTCACTAGCATTCTTCTTAGAAAAATCCAGGGTTTTTTGTAAATAGTTTTCCTCTAGATAGATACATTTTAATTACTTAGAGTAGCATTAGACGGTCCTGGGAGCTCTGCACCACCACCTCCACAACCCCATATGGGTTACCTGGTGTGCCCAAGATCCCAGATTCAAGACTTCCCTGGTCTTCCCATTTAGTGATCATCATGATTTAGTGATCATCAGGATTGCCTTGGGGAATCCCAGAATCCCTATGAGTGCAATATCCATTGCTCCTTTACCCTCCAAATCTTTCAATCCTGAGAGTTCAGGCTCAGAAGACTCCTGATGGAATGCTCAGTGAGATTCCAGTCTGACCCTGTTTTACCATGGTTTTCCCTGACTGCGCAATCATAGAGGGCAGAGCTGCTAGGAGTAGAGTAAGAGAAAGCACTCTCAAAAAGTGAGAGAAATCGTTTGTAAAGTGGTCATCTAAGCAGAGGATCTCTTCTCCGACACCTTCCAAGTCAAATAAGAGTCTGCATCCTGGTACGGGTGGGTAAGGAACATGGGTCTGGCTCATTGGTACAGTGACTCAAACGTGCACAAAATCACCAGCCATGGATGGGACATAATCAACCTTGGTGCTGGTGAGGGAAAGAAGAGAATAGAAACCCTCTACAACAACAGTACCAACTCACAGCAGCAAGAAGGAGTCATCGGAACCAATACTCACCACCTGGTATGAACTAGCACTGTTGGCTCCACCAAGAGGCAGAAGCCGTTCCCGCTCTCCAGCCTCAGGAGTCAGGCATCCTATTCTTGATGACCTAGCTGTATATACTCACCCAGAGACATGAATACTCTTGGAACCGTCCTTGCAGAGAGGTTCCCAAACCATAGGTCCACCACTCACCAGACCTGTTGGCCAGCTAGGGCATAATAAGACAACCGGTACCAATAGCTCCACCTGTTGATTTCACCCATTGATTATATTCCTCAGGTGAGTTCAAGACCCAGATGGCAACTTTACTGACTGTACTGAGACAGGAAGCTAGTCCTGCTAGAGATTCCAGAGCTGCTTGGGCACATTCCCACTCCCCCGGAGCAAACTCTGCTGCTGAGAATCAGTGGTCCTCCGCATAAGGGTATCACCCCCTTATCCAGGTGATTTCTCACACTGGTTCTAATGCGGCCCCTGGGATCCTATCTTAGTCCTATCGTCACTAATGAAGGATCCATTTGAGCCCATAGCCTCCTGTTCCTTTGCTCACCTATCTATGAAGGTTATATTTTTGGTTGCTATTACCTCAGCCAGAAGAATAAGTGATTTGGGGGCCCTTATGGCTGACCCACCTTATATGGTCTTCCATTAGGAAAAGGTTCCCCTAAGTTAAACCCCAAATTCATCCCCAAAAATCAACTCTGAATTTCATCTATACCATGTCATCCACTTACCTGTGTTCTATCTGAAGCCACATGCCACCCGAGAGGACAGGAAACTGCGCTCTGGATGTCTATAGAGCCTGGGCTTTCTTACCTGCAGAGGAAAAAACCCTTCAGGAAATCTCTTAAATTGTTCATCTCCTTTGGCAAATGGACTGTCCAAATGGCTTTCCAGCTGCATCCTGCTTTGGTTACAAGTTAGTGGCAACCCTTCCACCCCAAAGTGGGAGGGCTCACTCGGCCAGAGCGCAGGCCCCATGATTAGGTTCACTTAGAAATGTCCCTCTTCTGGAGATCTCTAGAGTGGCAAAGTGTGGTATGCACACTTTTGCGAAACATTACGCCTCCTTTAATCTGTGGAACAACAGGGTGTCTCACACCCCTGTCCTCAATGAATACTGCTTATGAATCACATCAAGTGGAATATATATAGGGGCCATCACTTGAAGAAAAAAAGGTTACTTACTTGTACCGTAACTGGAAGTCTTCAAGGTGTGTGGTCACTAACTGTATTCCACTACCCACCTTCCTTCTCTTCAGCTGCCTTATCCTAGGACTATTCATAGGAGAAAGGTAACTGGAAAGCAGTTGGTTCACACTACCCTTTATGCTGTCAGATTGGTGCACAAAGAAGTGAAGGGTGCATATGAGGACTAACAGTCATGGCCAACAAAAAATCTGGTCTCAGGGGCATGGAGCATGCACACACCTCGAGTGGAATACACATAGGGACAACACATCTTGAAATACTGTAAGGTAAGTAACCACAATGAATATCTTTTCTCTGCTAAACTAATGAGCCCTGTATTATCAAATTTCTGTTCTCCCTGTGTATATTTATATAGGCTGAACAAATTACCACTTAAACTTCTTTGATAGACTCAAGAAGCTCAGTCAATTTAGTTTTTCACCAAAAGGTATGTTTTCCAATCCTTTAATCGTTCTTGTGGCTCTTCTGTGAAGAACTGTATTATAAATTGCTCCAAATCTATTATGTAATGTAGATTATTATTTTCCAGAAAAGAGATTAACAAAAACAAGCTTCCTTATGCCACATTTTGTCACAACTACAGTATTTTAGTAGTAATATAGTAAAATATGTCATGAAAAATGTAGGTTGCAAACAGATCATTTTTAATCTGCCTTGTAATGACAAAAATAATTATATTCTATTTTAATACTGAACATTGAGCAATAAGATTTAGTTCCTGCAGTAATATGCTTAAGGTAGTGTAAATTCCTTAATAATCATACCCCTTAAACCAGTAAATAAGCTTTTTCTTTTCAGGAGGAAAGTGATTTCAGATTTCTACATAAATTATGTTACCAACTGAACTAACTGAAAAAATACTTTCAATCCAGCTAATGAAAACTAAGGGGGAAAGTTTTTGTTAAATGTATGTTATTTTAGCTTCTTTAAGTTTTCTGATTTTCTAATATTTCATATATTCATTTAATGTCAAATTCTGAGACAATTACAGCTCACTTTGCATTTGGTAGAAAATTATAGGGGTTGGACACCTTCTCTGGCTTGATTTCTGAGTTCAGTGAAGAGTTGAGCCAACCTAGAACCTTTTATTCAAATCCTCATCCCCTACTAACTTGGATGGCATTGATAAAAATGGAAGTCAGATACAAACCATCTCCGATTGTGTTTTTCCAAATCCTGTCTGACCAAGGTTTTGCAAAACCAAACATGGGTTCCTTGCCTCAGCTATTTAAAATAATTTGTGAAGAAGTTTTAGCATAGTTTGATAAGAGACACTCCTGGCAGAAGACATATCAGGCAAATATTTTCCTTTTGTATTGGCAGTTATGAGGGGAAAAGCACTTCCTAATAAGAATAAATTAAATAATACTCAGATCTGTGAATCATCATTCCAAGCAGCCTTACTCCAAACAGTCCTTTGTCCATGTAGGGCAGGTAAGCCATAGCAGGAAGCTAAGGAAGCTTCATGGTGAAAGACAAACACCTTGTCTTATACAAACTGAGTAGACTACAACTGATTACTTTTTAGTGTACCTTGATGCTTGTGAAAGATGCTATGGAATTTGATAAATAACAATTATTTGGCAGAAGCTTCTTTATGCAACACTGAATATTATAAAGCCTTTAATTAAATTCAAGATTGATCACACAAACTAAATACTGAGTTACATATTGGCACATCTCTTGATTAATAGTAGCCTGAATTCTCAACAGCCTTCTATAATTTTTCTCTTCATTTTTTTGGGCCCAGTGCAAACTTGTAACACGGGCGTCCTCCCACACACATACCACAATCCCTCATCCCATACGTACACCCTCATGAGCCATGACAAAATTTTTCCTCATGGTAATGGGGGTTGCAGCCTCCGCTGGGCCCCCCGGGTCCCGGTAAAGTGTATCCTTCCCCCCCTCCCCCCCCATGTGGGGACCCTGAGCATGACCAACTTTATGCATGAGAAATTTTGTGCCACCAGGATTTCACTATGACACCCTTTATGAAACATTTTTAGTAAGGTTAGTAACAGTCAGTCAAAATATTGTGTAGTAAGAATTTTGGAGAAAGTCATCCAAATAACTTAATGTATTTAAAAATCTTTTCCTAATATCCCAACTAAACTTTTCCTCCTTTAACCATTACATCTGGCATCCTTCCAGATGGGCTATACAAGATACATAAAAATAATTTTTCTTTGTTTTTTTGTGTAGGTTTCTTTGGTTAGCTTAATAGCGAATGCCTTGGGCTTCTCAGAACTTGGTCCAATTAAATCACTTCGAACGCTGCGAGCTTTGAGACCTTTGAGAGCCTTGTCACGATTTGAAGGAATGAGGGTAAGATCAAATACAGGAACCTGAAATGTTTATTTCAGAAAAAAATAACTATTCATACAAACATGCCCAAGAAGTTTAAAAAAATAGAAATGTTGTACTCACTCTTATTTATTGCACATGCGTTACTGAGTTCTACAGAAGTATGTTTCATTATATTGCTTCTAACCATATACAATTGTATGCATTAGCTGTGTTCACTTGGGGTACTTAACCCGTAGTTAATCTTAGGAAGTCTTTTTAAGCTGTCAATTCCTAGTAGATTGAGCTGTAACAAGTTTAAAAGTAAAAAGATTCTGTTTATATTTTTTTCATTAACATCTTATTTTTAAAGGAATCTTTATATTACTTTATAATCTTTATCTTTATATCTTTATATATTTTGCTTATTTTATATACATGTACATTATGTACAAAATGACTTCATGTAGATATAGAAAAAAAGCCTTTTAAACTCACTAAGCAGAATGAGAAGTGTTTAAAACTATTTTTATTATTCTGTTGGCTGTCAGATGAAGTTTATAGGAAAGGAAGGACTGAATGTTCCTTTTTCTTTATTAGGAAGCTAATCACAATAACTAAAGTATCTTGACTGCAGTAAGAGATTTTTATCAAATATGCTTCCCTACATATAATATATTTGGTTCTCTTTTCTACAGAAATTGAACTATTGCACAACATCTGTATCACACTGGAAAAAGTATAGATTTGATTAGTATTTTTCTTTTGTTGAGTTTTTTTTTTCTGCTATAAGGTTCCATGAAGACACCCCCATGTTATGTTATCCCAAATGTTATGTGAAAAACTTATTCAGTGTTCTTTTATGAATTTTGCAGTAACTACTGTCAACATGTTTGTGACAGTGGTGTGAGAAATGTAATCCTTACTTCATTCTTTGCTGTTTTGATGTGTTTCTGTAGTGACACAGATGAACATATGTAGCCCTCTGACTCAGTGACAAGAGTTCAGAGAGGAAGCATATTTTCATGTGCATCAGAAAAAGACCATGAAATGACTTACTAATAGGTGGTAAATATTGGCTGCTTTAGATTAGTTGCTTAAAAAAAAAAGGCTCAGGTTTCCTGCAGCAGCACTTGCATCTGCTTTCACATTCAAAAGCAGAGAAAAACAAGTTCTTCCATTTCCACCAGCCCTTCTCTTCACTGCAGAATTCTGAGAGCACCTTCTAGCCCACCACCTCATCACCAAAACCTAGGCTTTCAGCAGAAACACTAGATTCTGGGTGAGCATAAAACAATAAAAATACTCCCAGTGCTCCTTCCAGAATTCTCTGAGGAATCTCTCTTGTATTGTAGGAGGGGAAAGAGATGCTGAGATGAGATATCAGTACTGGAGGTGGGAGGGACCAAGGTGAACCAGGTGAAAATGTGCAGGAGCTTGTATATGTTGTGAGGAGTTTGATAGCATGCAAGGGGAGAGAAATGAAAGTTGGAATACTTCTGTTAGGATATTGGAAGCAAGATTTCTGTAGCGTTCATCATATGCACGTGAATGTGTGTTTCTCTGAGAAACCTTCTCTCTTTTTCATTTTTATAAGCTCTTTCCAGATGCCTTATCCTTAGTAACCGAGGACTAGATGTGTACACTTTCCACAGTGTGAGGTCCACAGAGGTAGAGTTAGAAGATGTATGATAGGAAAGTGACCTATTTTAGTTGAGGCTTTGACCAGGGTTGAGGGACCTTTATTGGATTTCAGTTATGTGACCTTGTTTTGGTTTTTTGTGTCAATGAAAAAACCTAACCTGTGTTATAAAAGAATGGGATATTCTTCACAGGATTCTTCTTGATTGTCCTTTTTTGACCCACTCGCCTATACTTACTAGGAAGAAAGTACATGCATATAGTTGTTCTTAGAGAGATTCATTATGTTCACTTAGGACCATGACATACTGTAATTAATATTTCCTAGAGGGTTGTGAACTGGGCTCTCTTTATAGAAGCTAATTCCTTTTTGGAATTTCAAATGCACCCTGCTTCCAAAGTCTGTAATGAGGTGCAGCTGTTACAATCCTCTGATAGCTACTATAAAGTGACTGAGTGGGTTTTCTGGGGATATGGTGGCCCAGGAAGGACCACCAGCTATGTTGTGGTAATCATGGGAACACAAGGTCTTATTTTCAGATGTAGGCCAGATGTGAGAATTCTCATTCTTAGCCATTTCAGAATCATAGGGTATTTGTTGACAAGAGGCCTCTTCTCTTGTTCATGATTTTCATTACAAGGTCAGTGCACACCTTAAAACATAAATAAATTAATAAATGTTCTTTGTTTTCCGGAGAGAGGAAAGAGAAATTGTTTGGAAGATTGGTGGCAGGGGGAGGTTATTTAAAAAAAATAAGATAGTAAAGAATCCCCATGCAGGATAATTCTGATGCCAGATGATCTTGTAATAGAAAGTGAGAAATGAAAAATGTATTGAAAATATCTGCAAGCTATGTTTTCTTTTATTTATTGTTAAAAAGCAAAAGATATCTTAGATAAGGCCTGATGGTTAGCCCATTGGTAGAACAGAAATAAGTAGTGTTGCTACAGTTAGAGTTGCCCAATACTTTCTGTTATAAGCCCCAGTTTTCAGTTACTTATAACTTTGCCAAAATTTAATTGTGTGAACTGAAATTTTCCATTCTAGGTATCTGCCTCAGGGTGGATTTTTTGTAAAAATGTATGGAAAAAGTAGTATGTGATTATGTAACAACAACAACAACGAAAACCCTCGATCATAATGCACACATACAAAGGGGCGGAATTAAGGTTGCGCAAGCAGCCTTTATTCTGGCATTTCCTAGTTTTTGACTACTTGACTTTGCAACCTTAGCATTTGACAATGGACTGTATATACAAAATGGTAAGTGAAAAGACCCCTTTAAAATAAGATTGAGGCAAAATCAGGCTTAGATTGAAAATCTGCTTGAAACCTTACCTATGGACTAACATCTCTCCATAATCCTTTTAGTTGTGAATCATTCTCATAGGTTGCTGTAAGTCTCCTCCCTCAAGTCCTTCCTCAAAACCTTCTTCTGTGAAGCCTTCCAGCTTCAATGATGGCACATCATTCCATGTTTGCCTATATGGTACCTGTATGTATTTTTAAATATTGTGTTGTAAACACATTCGTCTTTTTAGATTGTAAGATCTTTGGGACAGAGCATCCTCTTTGTTTAGTACAACCTATATATTGTCAAGCACAAATTGCACTTCGTAGTATATATCCATAATAAATAACATATTTATTAGTTACTTTATTAAATTTTTCTTGGTAACTTAGTCTGTATATAAATACATTCATTCCCTGTTTACTTTGAAGGGGTCACATTGTTAGCCTGGTATTCACCTTCCCTCTCTATTTTCACTCACAGCTTAGGTCAGTTGGACACGAGAGCAATTTGTTGTGCCCACAAATCAGCATCTAAAATAGAATAGTCACCCAAATTAGAATAGTTTTGGACATACAATTGTCCCATGCTTATTTATACCTAAAATTTGTGGGCAGAAAATATGGAGGCCAGCTTTTGAAAATATGGTCCTACTCTCCTAATTTCTAGATGGCAACAGTCACATTACAGTTTCTCATCAGCACAAGCAGTTTCAGTCTTCCCAGAAATATGAATGCCATTTCCGGTTCACCTCAGAGTCTCTTCTTTAGTGAGAAAAAAAAATCCAACTCCCTAGTTTTTCATCTCTGCACAGATAATTACAGCCTGAGTTAATTTTATTTGTCTATTTTGCACATGCATTAAGGAAATATTTGTATTATGTTAATATGACTAGAACTTCACCTAAGATTGTAAAGTAGATGTAATCAATGGTTTTGCTCTTTAACATTAACAGTAGCACATCTTTTGATGTGTAGTCTATTTAGACCTTTATCCATGAGTTCTACTGGCAGCAAGCTTAAACAAACAAGGTTCTCCACGGTCATGAACTTTGTACTGTTTCCGGTAGACTTGCACTCATGAATGAATTCCCAGTCATTTTCATCTTTGCCCCAAAACTCTTATCTCCCCTTTCCAGCTGTCTCAGCCTTCACTGTAATCTCTCCCCAAAGCCTTCTCAGTTTTTTTTTAGCAGCTTTTGAGCCTTCTTCACCAAATCTCGCCCTTAAGTCTTGACTCCTTAGCACTTTCCTGAGTCATGGTCTCTTTGATCTCTTCATTCCTCCCTTGTGTTCCCACTAACTTGACCCACTGGCCATTCAGGACCTATTCAGTCTCTTCCCCCGTCTTTAATATAGCTTGCCTACGTATGTGAAGCTGGTAATTTTGTTTTAAAAGGTATACTGTAAGCCACTATACTGTAAGGCATACCAATACTGATAGTTGTAGAAAAACTATTTATTTCTTGTTCTATACAGTCATTATTTCTCCCCATCCACTCTTTTTATATCACTTTGTTTCCCTGCTACAACAGTCCTTATAATGTAAATACCCAAAGCTTTGACAATAAGCATTTGGTCCACTGCTTATTACAAAGTTTCTGCCAACACACTTGTGATTTCCATCAACTGTGGGTAACACTCTAGAAAACACAATTTTATATCACTTTCCCCCTAGTGTCTGGAAGACATGCTTCACTCAACTTTTAGTAGAGACTCAAGTAACTAAGGCCTAAAATTTGTTATGTGGACAAGAGATTTTATCAAATCTGATTATTACTAGAAATGTTTTCATCTTTTGAGTTATTTTTGTTTTTATTTTTAATTTAATTCCTCCCCTATAGAGATAGAATATGAAACTGATTAAAGAAATGTGAAATTAATTACTCTGTTATCATTGTCTGCTGAGTGAAATATTGAAAAATAACTTTGACTTTTAGAATGTATTTAGTTTTAGTCATCTAAGGAAATTTGTTTATTTAAAATAAGACTCGTAACTGATAATATCCATTTGAATATTTCTGATTGTCGTTCATATAATATATTCCAGAATGCATAACTACAATATCTTAATCCTTAATTCCTTTAATTAAAGTGTTAACTCCCTTAATTGTAGCCTTGATTTTTGTTCTTGGCATATTAATTGATATCCATGTACCCATTTTCCTTTCTAAAGAAATGGTTATTTACAAAGTGTACTGTATCACTGAATCACCACCAGTGGTGGAAATTGGCAACATTCTCTGGGATCCCACAGTGTTAGCTAGTTTCTGACACCTACTGTATACAGAGCAGAATAGCATGGTATACAAACGTATGCAGTGTTGTTGTAGCTATGTTGGACCCAGGTTATTAGAGAGACAAGCGGGGGGGGGGGGTTGAGATAATATCTTTTATTGGACCAAATTCTGTTGGTGAGAGAGACAAGCTTTTGAACTTACACACCTCCTTAGGCTTGCGAGCCTGAGTTCCAGCCCAAACTGCAACATCCACACTGCCATTTTTTGTGCACTAACTCAAGCCCTGCTTGCACAAGTTCATCTTTCCTGGGCTGGGCAGCTCACTCCCAGCTGCAGTAGACGTATGCTATGAGTCTAAGGGACTGTTAGTTTTCCCCTTTTTTCCCTCTGAAGTTCCTTGTTGCTTTGGTGCCCTATTTCTAGTGGTCACCTGACTTTCCCTGAGTTTCTTACCAACTACTGTTTGTGTCTTGGCAGACCTGTCAGGCACACACATTTTACAGCCTTGTATCACTGACTGCCTTGGGTCAGGCACCTTTTTGATACTTTTGCCTCTTAGCGGAAGTCAGAAATATGATTTCTAAGCAATAAAAATCTCCACTAGTCCTATCTGCTGCGTTGTCACTCCTAGAACTCAAACAGTTCAATAAATGAATGAAGAAAGTGAAATTCATTATGGAAATACCAACTTCAACAGTGACTGTAACATCTCCAGGAAATTATTTGATACTGATAAATCTTGTGGAGACTTACTTTCTGTCTCCATCCATTCTTGTAACCAGAGATTTCTTACGGACCCACCATTTTCGTTACAGAACCCCTATCTTCAGTCTTTTAGCCCATAGGGCAGGAACAAAGATATGAGCATTGGTGGTGTCTGGTCCACATTCTAATAGACGCAATCTCATTTCAAGAGTTTATGGACATGTCCTCTCTCCAGGAAGATGACAATACGGTTAGCTTCAAAAAGACTTATTTTTCCACTTTTATCCCCAACACCTGGGGATGGATAATGATGTAGAATAGGGCAGGCCATTCCAAACATAGGAAAGATTCCTGAAATTCTCCCAAATCAAGGGGAAATAGAAACAATCAATACAGCTCTGTCTTTAGTTGCTGAGAACCTATGGTCTCAGGATTATGAACTATCTTCTGGAGAGTTAAGACATAAATATCTACCTCAGTAAGTCAGGGATATTGGCCAGATTGGATTACCTTCAGGAACACATGCAGGTAGGTCTTAAACCAGCTTCACTTTACAAACATTAGTACTGTTTACTGCTGGTTCAAAATCAGCAATTGCTCAAATCTGGGATCAGACTCATTCTCCTCTAAGCTAAGGTCTCTTATTATCTTATAAGTCCATTCAAGCACTTTTTCTGCTTCTATATTCCATCCATTTATGTAAAATTATTTCTTTGTAGCTGTCACTTTTATATTAGAGTAGCATCATCTCTAAGTTCTATCTATTTAGAATACTTACTTGATGACACAATGGTTGCGTAGATTGCTTCATGCTTCATCACTAAAGAAAATTCCACTTTTCATGTGCCTCAGGAGATTGTTGGACATTTTGTCCCAAACTATTTCAAAAAATTAGCTAAGGCTGAGCATAAAACAGAGATCTGATATATCTGAAATGAAGCTGCTTCTGGGACAATCATCATGCATTTTTCTAGGTTTTCACCAGAAATGCAGATAATTTCAAGTATCAGTATTCTTGCTTCAAGATGGATTAAGGTGTTGCATTAGGGTAATTTATCTGCTCTCCAACCAACTACTGCCAGTAGGTATCAAAGTGTGCACAACCAGATCCACACACACGTTCTGGACAGAAAGATCCATGGAGGCTGAGACATGGTGAAAAATTTCTAGTTTCATTAAACATTCTAAATTGGCTCTTCAGTTCTCTGTGGACTCTTCCACAAAGGAGCGATAACCCCAATGATTAGAACTAATGGAGAAGTTTCCGTAGAAATTAAATTATCAGGTCTGAAGAGCCAAAGTTGTTCTCTCATAGGGATATCACACTAAGTTACTTAATTCAACCAGCAGGAGGCACTTTTCTTTCTACCACACTAATTACCTATAATATAATGGCAAAAATATTGATCCTATTATAAGCAGAATCTTTACATGCTTTTATATACACTGAAATAAAATCATATTTTTTCATATGAAATACCTAACAAGGTTAATATAAGTGGAACTTGAAAGGCACTCTAGTGATCCAGATGAATATATAATACAAAGTGATCTATTTTTGTAGTAGGTTGTCTTGAGTAAGTAAAATAATAATGTATGAATAATTATACTGTAAAGGTATTATGTGTTTTACAATTCTTGAAGTCCTAATTTTATCAAGTAACCTCTGTACTGTTTGCAAAGATCTATAGATCAATCAGACCTTATTAGTCATTATTTATATTCATCAGTAACGATGTCACATTTATTAATTTGAATGTTATATTTCTTTAACATGTATTTCTTTTTCCCATAGAGTACACGTTTTATGATTGTCTTGCCACGTTAAAAAAAAATTCACTTATTTTTCATTTTGACATTTTTAGTCTTCACCTTTTTTCATGTTGATTCATTGTGTGATTTATTACAAGTATTTGAAAAATAAGATCATTTGTAACTACATTTTGTAATAAAATATTTTTGCTGTTAGCTTTTTTAGAAGAATGCCTAATTACTTTGCTGCTATAAGTTTTCTAACAAGCTTTTCTCCTCTGTATTTGTTTGTTAGGTGGTTGTGAATGCCCTTTTAGGAGCAATACCCTCTATTATGAATGTACTTCTGGTTTGTCTTATATTCTGGCTAATTTTCAGCATAATGGGAGTAAATTTGTTTGCTGGCAAATTCTTCAGCTGTGTTAACACTACAAGTGGTGACCAGTTTAAAAGAGAACAGATTAAGAATAAAACTGATTGTGAAACCCTTATGAAAAGCAATGAAGATGTCCTGTGGAAAAATGTGAAAGTAAACTTTGATAATGTTGGAGCTGGCTATCTTTCTCTGCTTCAAGTAGTAAGTGACAATTCTGTATATAATTTTATAGTTTAATTTCCTATCTATAATTTATAGAAGTGAAGTTGGATCCACTAATTTTCATTATCTTGCCATATAGTTATAGATAATGTATTACTGAGAATTGTTAATGCATTAAAATATGGAAAATTGGGGATCTTGAAGAAGGAAACTGTTTTAATGGTGTCCAAAAGCAAGTTTCCTTAGAAATTAACAAAATGTAGTTCCAAAGCGGACATTTTGGTCCTTTATCTGGGATTAACAGAGGGTTTAATTATCTTTTGATACTGTTCCATGCAAACAGATTAATACTGGTATTCAGTATACATTTGGCATGCTCATGTGTAAACTTTGGAGAAGGAAGGGTGTTTAATATCAGCCAGAATATATAGAATGAAAAAGAGAGGACTGGTGAGAACAAAAAAAGTTAAAGCTCATCCCAAATCTGTACATTTCATTAAAATATTCCAATACCACAGAGTTAAGGTAAATAAAAACTTACCTAAGTTTGTTTTACTTACCCTATTTAACTGTGCTGAGTGTAGACAGATCTGATTTTTAACATGGTAGCCCAGTCGGCAAACTGCAAAACCTTGCCCAATTTTCAGAGCAAAAATGATATAGGGAGATAAATTTAGTGTTTTAAAAATAGACACCAGGTAAGAGGATTTTAAACCAGCAATACCCATCTTCCTCTTTCTCCATGTTGAATGCTCTTTCCCAGTTTTTCTCCAGTTCAGTCACTCTCCAACCATTATCCAAGTTTTGGGGGGCTTTCATTTGAGACAAGGCCTGCAGGTTCAGAAGAACTGTTTAGTGCCATGATTCTGAGCACAAGTGTTTTCCTAGAAGACCATCTGTTGAACGAAACTGATTAGGACAGGAACATGCATTTCTAATCTGGTTCACTTGGCAAGCTGCTCCCGGGAAAACGTTTGTGCACATAAACACATGCTAATTATTCTCTCTCAAACTCTAAAGCTGGTAGCAGGTAGTCCTCTGCTGGCAGGCTATCACTGTGATTGCTGTTGGGAGGACACTTAATTAATACTTAATGTTAAGAAAGTTTGGGCAATTGCGTAAATTATCTATCCTGGATTACATTGGTGCTTCTGTCTCTATATGCACTGCGTAAATTGGTTCAATTGTGTATTTGAGTATGAATTCCACATATATTCTGCTAACCAGATAAGTAGTTTTTAGTGAAGTTTAAAAAATTGCACATTTATATATAGTTTGGTTTTACCCAATATTGTTATGTATGTAGCAGAAATTACTGTATTAGGGACACATAGTTTTACTGATTTCACATTTCTGTTTATCTTTTTTTAAAGTATTGGTTTTTACCATATCTGATAAGTAATTATTAACAGAAGAGATGGGCAAATGCCAGACAATAATTTCTCATGAATATGTATTTGAATTAACTCAACTTGCATCAGCCCTGCTCACACTTTTATTGTCTTTGACTATTCAAGCAATGTTTTTTCACATATATATATATATATATATATATATATATATATATATATATAAACTGTAAGTGACTTCACTTTACAGAGTAATTTCAACTACATAGAGGCTAAATGCAATAACAAGGTGCCAGTGAAGAACAGAGGAGGGAGAAGCTCATCAACAGCTCTTCTCTGACAATCCACTGTTTCTCCACTATATTGGTGACAATGTGGCGTTTCTCAAATCCACCCAGGCATGATACCATGTACTGACACCTGCCACAGTTCCTGCTAAGACAGAAGCAATTTGTGCCAATAGATATATGATCAGAGCTTTATTAACTGAGTCAAAAGCCTATCGTGGAGTGGAACTTTATTGCCATTGTAGCTCCAAAGGGCATGCGATACTGCAGCATTCACTGCTTCATAGAAATCTGTCACAGTCTTTCATAGGAAAATTGCATCCCATTTGCTTTTGGAAGTCTTGTTCTTAGAGAAAAGTAAAGGGAGTAAGTTGAATCCCAACATCTTGGCAGAGGATATACTCAATAAAAGGGCCTTGGGTTGCAGTATTTGATGCCCCTCTAAATTATCTCAGCAATAGTTTTTTGTGTCCAGTGTGCAAGATAATACACATTGGAAAGAATTATTTAAATTGCTTACACACATTGCTGGATATAAAATAAGTGAGATCACCAGGAAGAAAGCTGAATGAAAACAACTGTTTATTTCCCAGTAGTCGTTTTAAAAATGAAATGTTAAGATGAATAAAGAAAGGGAGAGAAAATAATGCCCTGCTCAGCAGTACAGCCTTACTTGGAATACTCCATTCCAATGATCAACCCTGGTCACTCCATCTGACCAAAGATAGTGCAGACAAAGAAGAAACATTGGGAGAAGTGGTGAACATGACTAGAGACATGAAAATATTTTCATGTGAGGAAAAGAGGGAAAAATTGAGACTGTTTAGTTTAGAGAGGAGAGGGCTAGGAGGAAACACAATAAAAATATATAGATAATTATTATATAGAGAAGGCTTATTGAGGCTTGTAGTTATCTTTTCTTAAAGTTCAAAATCAAGAGGACATTCAGTGCAATATAGCTCATATAGTCATTTTCATAAGTAATTAGTGGAACTCATTACAGCAAGATAATGTAGCTGCTCTGGTGCCTTGTAAGTGGAAGTACTTGTCCTTACCCACTACGTGGTTATTAGGAAGGCTTCCTGCCATGTGAACGATGTTGTTGCACAGTGTGGCTTTTCTGACTAGTATATACATCACAGCAATTGTGCTTTGTATTGTTTGTGTGACACAAATGTTGATTTCAGCGGAAAAATGGTTTCTTCTTTACTGTTTATCAGATGCTTTACTTGGTACTTCTGGTTGCCATATGAAGTAGCAGAGACAACAGGACGCTGGGATAGAGCCCTGTGCGGATACAAATATGTCGATCCTATCCGCATCTTTTACTGACCGCAACCTGCCCTCCTTCTTTTAGATTTATCTGCGTGTGCATCAACTGAGCCTCTGCCACCCCAAACAGCTGATGAGCCCTACTCCCTAACAGCTGATCAGCTGCTGAGCCCTACAAGGGGCCCCTCCCTCCCACCTAACAGCTGTTGAGCCCTGCCAGCAGCCTAATAGCTGATCAGCTGTTTGCTGCACCCCGGGCTGGCAGATGCTCCAACCCTGCCCCAGAAGTCTCAGAGGTCCCGACCTCTGTGACCGTCTGACCACGATCCGCAAGAAATGGTCCACAGATATAAAGCAAATATCTGCGGATTTGCAGGGCTTTACCCTGGGTTTCTCCATAATCTCTTCTTGTCATCGTGGTCTATCCTGTTCCATCATAGCATCTTTCTTCCTTAGCCCATATTCCATCTCTTAAATACTTTCTTTTTGGACACGGTGGAAGTAGAATGTTATACTATACTATGGCAGTCTCTTTTCTGCCCTTTAGTACAATTTACCCTATGACACACCACAGGATGACCCTTATGCTCACTTTCCTCCAATCCTAGAGAATAACATTGGACGATCATCATTTTTTATCTCAGAAGAAAAATAACCATGAGATATATTCTCCATATGAACCCAACTCTTCTTTTTCAGATATACTGTCATCCTGTGCACTGTCCTGTGACTGGGCAACAGCTTGCCCCAGATCCTCTGTAATCTGTAAACTTCCTGCTTAACTGTTTTTGCCAGTTGAATTTTGCAAAATAGACCAATTTCTCTGTGGTGACATTATACTGTGTACCCATTTAGGATTATTTCCTTCCATTTACATGGTGCCTAAACATGTTTGGTTGGGTTTTTTCCCCCCTTCACTGCTTGTATAACTATTTGCCTTATTTACTGTAAATGCTGATGACCAGAAAAGGAAGGAAGTTGTCAGATGCTGCTGCAACATTAACACATCAAAGGGACCAACGTGTCATTTCGAACACCACTGTCCTGAACCCTGGCAGGGTAGCTATTACAGAAATATCACAATGCCTATCATGGGGCACATACACATTCAAAACTTCTGTGTGCCAGTCTGTGGTACAAAAGGGTAAGGACAGAAAATTACAGACATAAGTAAATGCAGTTCAGTTATTTTACACAGGATAGGAGGACAATGCCCTGCACACAATAGAGTGATAGTTTTGTTTCCAGAGCCAGGGCAGGAGAACCTATTACATGAATCTTACTACAGCCTTTCCAATAGAAATTTCTTTGTATGAATATGATAAAAGAAAAATTAAATTAAAATTTGTCTGTCCTCAGCCAGTAAATGTTAAATTATATTTTTTCTAAGAATGATGCCTAGAGCAGAACCTGTGTGTCCCAGAAATGAAAAGATTTAAAATACATAACATTTCCCAAGCCTGCTTTTTTTTCCTTTTTCTTTGTAAGATGCTCCAATCCTCTCCCTGAGAAATTCAAAGCCACAACGGTCTATGAAAGCCTTGCTCATGTTCATAACAGAAAATGGAAACAGAAATATTACCATGTGACTTAGCTGTATGACTGATTAGCTTAGATGTTGACTACAACTCAGCCCATCTGTACACTTTTTAAGAATTTGCATAATAATTCAAATAATGAACACATCCAATAAAATCAGAATTTGTGCAGGGGTATTCTGTGATCATAAAAAAAGGAGCTAAATTCATTGGTAAATTATTTGTTGGTTCATCTCTTTCCAATATACTAACTTCAAATTAGAGCTTTTCAAGTAAGGGATTCACTGGCAAGCCTGAATTTAAAAAAAAGTAAAGTGGGGTCAAATCAAAAATTAATTCTTAAAAAAATTTTTGGAAACTCAAAAGTTTGAAGAAAAATTCATTTTGTGATGAACAAAACACTTCATTTTGGTTTTAAGCTTCTAAAAACATTTTTGTGTGTCAAATAAAATGTAAATGAAATTTGAAGTTGAAAAGTTGCTTCAGATGGAAAAATTGAAACATTTCATTTAGAAAATGTCAAAATGTAACATTTTGATTTTTTTAAAATTTTTCTTTAACTGAAATAATTTGCCAAAACTGACATGGATTTGTGAAATGTTAAAATCAGTGTTGCCATATCCATATATTTTTGTCCAAAAAAATTTGGGCAAAAAAAAATTCTCACAGCTATACCTTAAGTACTACTCTTTTATTCTGAGTATGCAAATACATGGTGTGGAAAATGGTGGTCTTTCATTCATAAGAATATGATTATAAAATGTTTCATATTTTCTTTGACGTGAATCTTTACACAGAATTTTAACACATTGCCTTTTCATAGGCTACATTTAAAGGATGGACGGATATCATGTATGCAGCAGTTGACTCCATAAATGTAAGTCTAAGTCTATTTGTTTAGAGTGGGTAGACTCGAAGGTGCACATATAATGCTTCTTTAATATCAAACTTGAATGGCAGTGAAAATGAAAACTTAAAAACCATGGCAAATGTTCTACACAAATTAATTTTATAAAATAATTAAGTACACATTTGAGATGGAGCAATTCACTTAGTAGTTATTTACAATACGTTTTACTAACTAAATAAAAATAAATTAACAAAGGCTAACAAAGAATGCTTAGGTACTGCTCCAGGATAGCCATATTTCATGACTTTCTTACTTTTTTGTTAATCAAGTTTGGCACTCTGCATCCAATTTTCAAAAACGACTTGCAAGTGTGCACAGACAACCTGCATTTTAAAGTGCAAACCTGCATTTTAATGTGCAGAAAGTCAGTTATGCATTTATCTACTTTATGTGCCTGGCATTAGAAACATCCTGTTCAGACAATTGGACTGTTATGGTTTAGTGCTGACATTTTGCTATTTCATCTTGTTTTGTAGCAAGAAGAGCAGCCCAAGTATGAAGAAAGCCTGTACATGTATCTTTACTTTGTCATCTTTATCATCTTTGGGTCATTCTTCACTTTGAACCTTTTCATTGGTGTTATCATAGATAACTTCAACCAACAAAAAAAGAAGATAAGTATTATAGCATTTCATCACTACATCAGAAAGAGCTGAATATAAAAGAAATGACTTAACATCAAGAGGTCAACTTTTATAAGGGATGAAAATCATTGACTTAACTCTCTCATAACAGTTGTAAGGAACATGGGCCATATTTGAATCTGGGCCTGGATAACATTACTTGATCAACTTTTAAATGAAGTTTAATAATGATAAGAAATGTTAAAGCATCTTATGACTTTAGTTTAAAGGGCACTGAAGTAGACCATGCACTTACCCTGGTGACCCTCCCTTTCCTTTACTAATTGTTATAAGGAGTGAGCCGAAATGTATGAAAGGGTAATTGCTGATGAACAGTTAATTATATTTAGCAAAGTGAGAATGGGCCTGATATCATTAGGCTGAAGTCCATTACCAGCTCCTTCTCACAGGGGTCTCTTAGGCTATGTCTACATTGCAATTAGACACCTGTGTCTTGCCCATGCCAGCTGACTCAGTCTGAGGGGCTTGGGCTGTGGGGCTGTTTAATTGCAGTGTAGACTTCCAGGCTTTGACTGTAGCCTGAGCTCTGAGATGCTCCCACCTCACAGGGTCCTAGAGCCCATGGTCCAGCCCAAGCCTGGAAGTCTACACTGCAATTAAACAACCCTGCAGCCTGAGTTCCATGAGCCCGAGTCAGTTGGCACAGACCAACCGCAAGTTTTGAATGGACCTGTAGACATATACTCAATCTCCTGTAAACAAAGGGACATCTGCTTGTCGTCACTAATGGATTTCACAAGGAAACGTTCTCTTCAGACTGGGAACTTCTGCTGTGACATCTGATTGAGAAACCAAATGATTGGTTCAGGTTGAACCACGGTCAACATGTTGGAACCCCTAATTAGCCTTTCAAGTTACAAGGATGGTCCCTGATGCAGAGTAAGGCGAAGGAGGACACTGGTCCCTACGAAAGACTCTAACCACGTGGAAGGAAAGGGGTTGGTCTTTCATATCAACGATGATACAAAGTTGTACAGCCGTCTCTGGTCTAGTAATTCAGGAGAAGGAGAGGTGATATACTCTGACAATTAGCTAAGCCAAGCCTGATGTCTACAACTAACAGAGAGAAGAGACCAACCACCTTCCCTACTTGCGAAAAGCTACAATCTCAAATCAAACTGGTTCTTGGTTAAAACTCATCACGTGAGTTAGAGACTGCAGTAGGGAAGTGCAGTAGATCTAATATACTTGGACTTCAATAAAGCTTTTGACATGTTGCCACACAGGAAATTATTAGTTAAATTAGGGAGAATGGGGATTACAAGTATTATAAGGTGGGTAAGAAATTGGATAGAGGGGAGAAGACTAAAGGAAAAAGTGAATTGTCAAACTGGAGGGAGAGTTCCCCAAGAATCAGTCTTGGTCCCAATTTATTCAGTATTTTTATTCCTGATCTTGGCATTAAAAGCAGGAGTAGGCTAATGAAATTTGCTAATGATACAAAGTTGGGAGGCATTGTCAATACAGAGGAGAATTGGACCATTATATAGGAAGATCTGGATGACCTTGGAGACTGGAGTGACAGAAATGAGATGAAATTCAATAATACAAAGTGCAAGGTCATGCATTTGGGTCAAATAATAAAAAAAATTCTGCTGCAAGTTGGTTGCTCACCAGTTTGTAGTTACAGAGAAGGAGAGAGACCTCAGTGTGTGGGTCAGTCATAAGATGCCTATGAGTCATCAGTGTGATGCTATTGTGAAAAAGGCAAATTTCAATCCTAGAATGTATTAAGGGGCTTTTCCAAAAGAGAAAGAAATATCAATGCCATTGTATAAGGCACTGGTAAGACCTCATTGGGAATACTGTGTACAATTCTGGTCAACCATTTTCAAGAAAGATTAACTTAAACTGGAACAGGTAAAAAGAAGAGCTGCTAGGATGATCAGGGGCTTGATCTTGGGCATATCGTGTGAGATGAGACTGGAAGGACTTGGCTTGTTTAGTCTAGCAAAAAGAAGGCTGAGAGGGGATAAGATTGCTCTCTGTCAATACATCAGGAAGGTAAATAATGGGGGAGGGTGAAGAGCTATTTAAGCTAAAAGACAATATTAGCACAAAAATACATTGATATAAGCAGGTCAAGAACAAATTTAGACTGGAATTAGGAGAAGGTTTATAACACTGAGATAAGGGCATTTCTGGAACTGTTTCTCAATAGGAGATGTGGGGGCAACTTAATTAGTTGTAAAAGAGAGTTTACAAATTTATGAGTGTAATTGTATGATAGGCTTGTTTGTGATGGTAGGAGGCAGGGTTGAGCAGTTCTGGGGCTCACTTCCTGTTTGTCTTATGTTCCTAAAACTCATGCTGCAGGGTTTCAGTCAGCCACCAGTAGGGCTCAGGAAGGGATTTCCCCTCCTCCCCAATGTACTCTGGGAGGGTTTTTTATCTCCTTCCTCTGAAGCATTAGGGTTGGCCATGGCTAGAGATGATACACTGGGAGGAGGGGGGGTTAGGGCTTTGAGGTAGCACCGAGCATTTTCTCTCTCTGATGCTTGGCTGGCTGGTTCTTGCTACCATGCTCAGGGTCTAATTGATTACCATATGTGTGGTGAGGAAAGAATTTTCCCCCAGGGAACAACAATGATGTTGGAAAATTTTTGCCTTCCTCTGCAGCATGTGGGTGCAGGTCACTAGCCAGGATTATCTGGACATATCTGATTTAATCATTTCCCTGCCACTGCGGGGGCCCCAGTCCCTCCTATTCTCTGCATGTGGCACATAGTAGTTTAGTCTCCTTTGGGTTGTAATACTTTGGTCTTATTTCAGTTGTTGGGTTAGTGTGCAGGTGCTGGGGGGCGTTGGAGGCCTGTGCCAAAGTGGCAAGCTGTAAAGAAATCATTCTAAGACTTCTATTTTTTTTAAAGCAAAGAAAAGAATTAGCTTCTGCTTTTGCAGATTCTTGACCCAATTGATTAGATTAAGGGAACAGTTTTCCTCGTTAACATTCCTGTGAAGTATTCAAGTAATTCTTCCTTGTGTTAACTTTACAAGCTGATTTAATTACTGCGGCATGTCTACTATAGAAATGCTATAGTGATAGTGGCAAAACTGCAGCACTGTACTATAGACACTTACTACAGTGTCTTCGAGTGCTTGCTCATGTCCATTCCACTATAGGTGAGTGCACGCCTCCGTACATGGTTCCCAGAACTTTTTTCCCCTTAGCAGATCCTGTAGGGCTGGCTCCAGCGCCTCCTGGAGCTCCGTGCATATGCCACGGTATATGAGGTGCTGCCAGCCCTGCGCCCCCTCAGTTCCTTCTTTCCACCTGTGACGGTTGCTGGAATTAGTCTTGCTCTCAGCAAGTACTATTCCCCTTCTTTGAATTTGTTTGTTATTCTAAGTTAGTTTTAGTTAGTTAAGTAGCTGTTAAGTGTTGTTAAAAAGAGTAGTTAGAGATAAGGGAAGTCCCTGCGGGGACTTCGAGCGGCCGGGCTATGCCCCGGTCACTGGGATTCAAGCCGTGTGCCTCCTGAGGGAAGGCCTTCCTGCTCAGTGATCCCCACAGTCAGTGCCTTAAGTGCTTGGGGGAAGCCCACAGAAAAGAAAAATGCAAGATCTGCTGGGTTTTTAAACTGAGAACTCAGAAGGACTGCGAAATCTGGTTAAAAGCCCTGCTGATGGAGGCAGCGCTCCACCCAGCATCCAAGCCGGTCCACTCCACTTCAGTACCAACCATGATATCGGTGTAGAGTGCACCACGAGCACCGGCCTTGTCTCGGCACCGCGCAACATTGCTGGTACCGAAGAGGAAGAAGCAGCACACAGAGTGCAGACACTCCCCTGCGCCATCAGTACAGGCAGGGTTGAGTACGATGATGCACCCGACCCAGCCTGTTGAGTCTTCTCCAGTGTCTATATCTCTTATCAGGGAGCCTCCCCTGACTCCTGGGAGTGGGAGAGTGCCTCTGCCAACACCGCTGACACCAGAGACTTTTCAGGCAGCAAAAGCCTTGTTGGCCTAGCCTATGCCACTTCCCCTCCCCCGCCCCCCCACCAAGGGAGAAGGGGCCAGTGTCATGGGGGAAACCCGCACTGGGTCCCCTTGAAGGGCGGTGGAGATCCCTGGTACAGGCAGGAAGATCTCCCGCTGGATGGCCTCCGTGGGTAGAGCAGAGACGCTTCCCCAGCAGTCGCTCCAGGTGGGCATCGTCGAGCTGGCCTGCTTCGACTCAGGACGTGGAGTCTCCCTCTCAGTGCCAACGTCGATCCCCAGCATTGGAGGCAGTGCATGCCAGGAGGTGGCACCGGTCACGGTCTCCCATGCAGTGCTTAGACAGCTCCCGTTCCAGATCCCCAGCACCGAGGAGTTCGCCCACACCGAGGCGGTGCAGAACCCAGTCGCCGTTGGAGGACCCGGCACCGAGGAGTTCGGCCTCACTGAGGCGGCGCAGAACCCAGTCGCCATTGGAGGACCCAGCACCACACAGTCCACAACGCGGAACCCGGTCGCCGGAGTCCAGCTCGGCACTGAGGAGTTTGGAGCGGCGTCAACCTTGGTCACTGAAGGACTCTGCGGGGCCGCAAAGCAAGCGGCACCATAAATCATCGGTACCAAGACGACACTCCAGTACCTCTAGCTCTTCAGAGCGCATCTCCGTTCGTCGGCACCACTCGCGCTGATGGAGGCATTCCTCATCGTCCTCCAGGTTGGAGGCGTCGAGAGGGTGGTCCCTAGCATGGAAGGGCGTCTGGGACCGAGGACGTGCACAGCACTGCCAGTCCAGTGGCTCAGGGTCTCCCAAGGGGGACAGTCATCGGGAGAGCTGACACCCCCACAAAGCATCACAGCCTGTGGCGCAGTCAGCCCCAGGTTGGCCCCAGGGTCAATGGCCGCAGCAATGGCCTTATTGGGCCCCATGGGGTATCCAAATGGGGCCAGGACCCCAATCCATCCTGTCATCAGGAGTGCAGTCCATGCTTCCAGCACAGGAGAAGGCCCATAGACACCACTCCTCGGATGAGGAGTCGGACCCCATGGAGGGGCCCTCTACGGGTGCAACCCTTCATCAGGAGGGGGAGCACCGGCAGGATGCACCTTAGCAGTCCTCTTCCTCCTCAACAGATGAGGCAGTCTCCCGGGACCACTTGGCGCCACTGGAGGATTTCAGGACACACCAGGAGCTGCTCAGGAGGGTGGCCTCCAACTTGGGGCTGGAGGTGAAGGAGTTAAAAGAGGCCAAAGATAGTCTCTTAAATGTGTTGACGGTGGCTGCCCCAGCGAGAGTGGCCCTACCAGTCCACAAAAAGGGTCCTTAAAATTGTAAAGGCCCTGTGGCAAACCCCTTCCTCGGTCACCCCTACGTCAAAGGCGGCCAAGAAAAAGTATTATGTCCCGGCCGAACGGTTTGAGTAACTTTTCACTCACCTTGCTCTGGGAACCCTGGTGGTAGACGCGGCCAACCAGCACGACAGGCAAGGTCAGCCGGGTCCATTCCCAAGAACAAAGACAATAAAGAGCTGGATTTGTTTGGGAGAAAGGTTTATTCCACGTCAAGCCTGCAGTTCAGGATTGCCAACCATCAGGCCCTCCTGGGTAGATATAATTTCAACCTGTTGGGACTCCCTCAGGCACTTCGCCAAGGCCCTGCCCCCAGACCAGGCTGCAGACTTTACCACCATTGTGGAGGAAGGAACCACGGTAGCTAGGGCAGCATTCCAGATGTCCTGTGACGCTGCTGACTCGGTGGGTAGGGTCATAGCCTCCGCCATCTCCATGAGAAGGTGATCGTGGCTGCAATCCTTGGGCCTGTCCCAGGAGGTGCAGCAATCAATTCAGGACCTCCCCTTCTTGGGTCGTCCCTATTCTCCAACCAGACCGATGCAAAGTTGCATGGTCTGAAGGACTCCAGGGTCATGCTTTGCTCCCTGGGCCTGTACATGCCCCAGACTTCCAGGTGGCAGTCACGGCCCCAGGCTCAGCAGTAACTAAGGCCTCCGCCCAGGCCTTTTCAAACCTATAGGAACAGGAACAGGAATAGGGGGTTTAGAAGGAAAAATCAGCCCTCCAGCTCATCCTCAGCCTCCCCGCAGGGGCCCCCCAGCGTGTTGGGCAACCGGAGGAGACAGTTTTGATGGTGCGCCTGAGGGTGGTGCCCCAACTGCTCTCCTGGATTCGCCCCACCCCTTCCTAAACAGGTTAAGGACCTTATATGTTGAATGGGCAAAGATCACTTCGGACCGTTGGGTCCTTGGGATCGTCTCAGCTGGCTATGTCCTACAGT
Source organism: Emydura macquarii macquarii (assembly GCF_026122565.2). NCBI lineage: Eukaryota > Metazoa > Chordata > Testudines > Chelidae > Emydura > Emydura macquarii. Next base: position 78,150,583 of record NW_027131390.1, read on the forward strand.
TTACATCTACCTCCCCAGCAACCCTCCCCCTATGACACTCTTCAGGGACACCTCTCACGAGCAACTCCTTTTGCAGGAAGTGGACACCCTCCTCAACATAGGAGCGGTAGAAATGGTCCCTCAAGACAGAAGGGGGAAGGGGTTGTATTCGAGGTACTTCCTCATCACCAAGGCGAAGGAGGGTCTGAGACCCATATTAGACCTGCATCATCTAAACAAATATGTCAAATGACTCAGGTTTCGCATGGTCTCTCTAGCCTCCATAATCCCTTCCCTGGATCCAGGAGACTGGTATACCATCCTTGACCTCAAGAACGCATACTTTCATGTGTCTATCCTCCATTTCTCCATTTCATGGTGGTTGGCTCCCACTACCAGTTTACAGCCCTGCCCTTTGGCCTATCTTTGGCTCCAAGGGTGTTTACCAAGTGCATGGTGGTAGTGGCTGCCCACCTGAGACAAAAGGGTGTGCAAATTTTTCCTTAACTGGACGATTGGCTGATCAGGGGCAGGTCCAGGTCCCAAGTGCTGGAGAGAGTGATCCTCACTTGCTCCACGTGCAGCAGGCTCGGACTGCTCATAAACGAACAGAAGTCTACACTAACCCCAGTGCAAAGCATAGAATTCATTGGGGCCCCCCTGGACACTTCCCAGACCAGAGCCTTCCTGCCTCAGCCACGTTTCGAGGCGATGGTCTCTGTCATCTCCCATGTGCTCCGATGTCCCACGACAACAGCCAGGCACTGCCTACAACTGTTAGGCCATATGGCGGCCTGCACGTACATAGTGAGACTAGCTCGCCTGAGGCTCAGACCGCTTTAGGCTTGGTTGACCTCAGTATATGTGCCGAGGAGACACCCATTGGACCGGGTGGTCATAGTTCCCCCGCCCGTCTTAGCCTCCCTAAACTGGTGGCGGACTCACAGGGCAGTGATGAATGGCATTCTGTTCAGGGAACTGGTCCTGTTGGTCACCCTAATTTCCGACGCTTCGGATGTAGGATAGGGAGCCAACGTCAGCACCAACTTAGGTACTTAGGGGCTCTGGTCAGGTGAGGAGAGGCTCCTGTATATCAACGTGAAGGAGCTGAGGGCCATTCGCCTAGCGTGCAAGGTGTTCCTCTGATTCCTGACAGACAGAGTGGTACAGGTGCTGATGGACAACACTGCAGCCATGTTTTACATAAACAGGCAGGGGGGAGCGCGCTCCTCGGCCCTCTGCTAGGAAGCTATTCGTCTGTGGGACCTTGCAATGAGGCACGATTTCCACTTGACTGCCTCTCACCTACCGGGAGTGAGGAACGACGAGGCAGATCACCTCAGCAGGTCGTTTCTATCCCGCCATGACTGGTCATTGCACCCAGAGATGATGGCTATGATCTTCCAGAAGTGGGGCATTTCCCAACTGTACCTATTCACATTTGCCTGGAACGCAAAGTGTCCGAGGTTCTGTTCACTCCGGGGTCGCGAGACTAGGTCAATTTCCGACGCATTCCTCATGAACTGGACGGGGAGCCTCATGTACGCGTTTCCGCCCATTCCGCTCCTGCCCAAGGTCCTGCTGAAAATAGAGGGACGGGGCGGATGTTATACTCATTGCTCCAGCCTGGCCGAGACAGCACTGGTGCAGCACGCTGCTGGACCTTTCGATTGCCCCACCCCTGGAGCTCCCGAGGCGGCACGACCTTCTATCCCAGAACCATGGTCATCTGTTGCACCCGGTCCTGGACTCCCTGCATCTCATGTCCTGGAGGCTCTGTGGCTGACGGAGGGAGAGAGAGCCTGCTCGGTGCAGGTCCAACAAATCCTGCTTGGCAGCAGAAAACCTTCTACACAGGTCGTGTATCGGGCTAAGTGGAAACAGTTTACCTCTTGGGCGAAGTCCCAGGGCATTCCGCCCAGCGTCTTGCCTATACAGGCAATCCTGGAATACCTGCTACAGCTAAAGTTCCAGGATCTGGCGCTGGCCTCGCTGAAGGTTTGCTGGTGGTCTTTTTGGCCTTCGATCAGCCGCTAGAGGGGAGATCGCTGTTCTCCTACCCCATGTCAGTCAGATTCCTCAAGGGGATGGGGAGGCTTTATCCACAGGTCCTTGATCCGGTGCCTCCCTGGGATCTCAACCTGGTCTTCTCAAGACGCACGGGGCCCCCCTTTGAACCCATGGCTTCATGCCCCCTGCTCATGCGTTCATGGAAGGTAGCCTTTTTGGTGGCCATTACCTCAGCTAGGATGGTCTCCGAGATTAGGGCCTTTACCTCAGAGCCGCCTTATACAGTATTCTATAAGGATAAGGTGCGGTTCAGGCCACAACCAGCCTTCCTGCCTATGGTGATTTCCCAATTTCATTGTAATCAAGATATTTTTCTCCCCATGTTTTTTCCCAAACTGCATGGTTCAGAGGATGAGAGGAGATGGCATTTGCTGGACGTGAGACAAGCCCTGGTCTTCTACATTGAGCGTACGAAGCCGTTCCGGAGATCTGCAGCTCTTCGTCGCAGTGGCTGACCTGTCTCCACCCAACGCATGTCCTCGTGGATTACATCGTGTATCAAGTTCTGCTATGAGCAGGCAAGGATGCTGCTTCCGGGAACCATCACAGCGCACTCAACCAGAGCTCAAGCCTCGTCTACAGCCTTTCTGGAAAGAGTGCCTCTGCAGGACATCTGCAAAGCTGCCCACCTAGTCGTCGGTGCATACCTTCATGTCCCACTACGCTATCGTTCAGCAGGCGAGAGGGGCCGCAGGATTCGGCAGAGTGGTGCTGAGGGCAGCTCACCGGTAACTCCTACCCACCTTCAAAGGTATTGCTTCTTAGTCACCTGTAGTGGAATGGACATGAGCAAGCACTCGAAGAAGAAAACAAGTTTACTTACCAGTAACTGATGTTCCTCGAGATGTGTTGCTCATGTCCATTCCACAACCCACCCCCCATCCCCGCTGCCAAAGTTGGCAGAAAGAAGGGACTGAGGGGGCGTAGGGCCAGCAGTGCCTCATATACCGCAGCATGTATGCGGGACTCCAGGGGGTGCCAGAGCCAGCCCCCCGGGATCTGCTAAGGGGAAAAACATTCCTGGAACCATGCAGAGAGGCGTGCACTCACCTATAGTGGAATGGACATGAGCAACACATCTCGAAGAACATCAGTTACTCGTAAGTAACCTTGTTTTCTTCCATCACTGTAGAAAATCCAGCTCTCCGAGAGGCGGTAGTTAGGTCAACAGAGGAATTCTTCCATCAGCCTAGTAGTGTCTACACCGAGAGTTAAATGAGCTTAAATACCTTGCACAGGGCATGAAATTTTTGCAGCCCTAAGTAATGTAGTTTTATCTCCCTAACTGTGTAGTGTAGACTAGCTCTTATTGTATTAAGTAGCGAGTCAGATAAATTGAACCATTTATCCTTAGATTTAAATTCTGTTGTAGCCTTGATTTATTTATTGCATTGTGTTATTGCTAATTGGTTTAGATTAACTAGAAGTGAATCAGTGACTTTTGTTTAGCTTCACAGTTGTTTGCTTATTCTTTTAATAAAATTCATAAAAGTTTATTGGACTAGTTTGTCTTTCAAAACTTCAGTTTGGGAAAACAACCGATCCAAAGGTAAATCCACTGATTAGTCCTGAACCTATTTTTCAATAATTTGATTAAAACCCTATTACCATTACATAATCAGGAGGTGAAAGAATGGAGAACAGAAAAACAATTAGACACCGGTTTCTAACTATCAGAGGAATGATGTTCTGGAAGAGCCTTCCAAGAGGAGCAGTGGGGGCAAAAAACCTAGCTAGCTTCAAAACTGAGCTTGATAAGTTTATGGAGGGGTTGGTATGATCGGACAGCCTAGTTTGGCAATTGACTGATCTTTGACTACTGGTTGGAGATATGCCAGTGGTCTGTGAAGGAATGTTAGATGGGGTGGGTTCTGAGTTATTACAGAGAATTCTTTCTTGGGTGTCTGGCTGGTGAGCCTTGCCAACATGCTTATGGTTTAACTGATCGCCATATTTGGGGTCGGGAAGGAATTTTCCCGCAGGGCAGATTGGCAAAGGCTCTGGGGGTTTTCGCCTTCCTCTGTAACATGGGGCACGGCTCACTTGCGGGTGAATTCTCTGTATCTTGAAGTCTTTAAATCATGATTTGAGGACTTTAATAATTCAGTCATAGGTTAGAGGTTTATTAGAGGAGTGGGTGGGTGAGGTTCTGTGGCCTGCATTGGGCAGGAGGTCAGATTAGATGATCATATTGGTCCCTTCTGACCTTAGAGTCTATGAGAATTAAAACATTTCACTTTTATTTTGTTCCATATAAAGATTAAACAGCCCCATTTTTGTGGATTTTTCTAGCAAGACTTCATATACTTTTAAAGAATTCACTTCTATTCTGTGTAATTGATACATTTTGAGTCCTGAATTTTGTTTTTTGAAAGACTGATTATCTGTATAGTAAATTCTGTGGGTTTTTTATATATATTGGAATAACACAGTGAAATAATATCTCTAATGGCATGGTTGTAACCAGTTATTTCATTTCTTTACCTTGGAGGTCAAGACATCTTCATGACAGAAGAACAAAAGAAATACTACAATGCAATGAAAAAGCTGGGATCCAAGAAACCACAAAAACCTATACCTAGGCCAGCAGTAAGAATGCATGTTGTTTTACATTCATCTGAATTTCGAAACAAATTACAGTTGCAAGCGAAACATTTCTGGATGTTATAGCTGTAAATGGAAATTTATGCATATTTCTGTGTGGTCACAATAGAATCTTTGAATCTCTTCATGTGACAGCTCTCAGATACAAGAAACTATAAAACCAATCTATTTCCTGGAAGAAAATTTAGTCTGTCAGACTTTATTTTCTTTGTTTTTTCTTTTGTTTTTTAAAGATATTATGGTTCACTGATTCTCAGCCTTCCTTTAAAAAGAAATAAACTACATTAGGGTCTCTCTCTCTCTCTCTCTCTCACACTCACTCACTCACTCACACACACACACACACGTGAGAGAGAGAGAGACATATGTAATAATATCACACTTCCTCTTTCTTTTTTTTTCCAGAACAAATTCCAAGGTTTGGTGTTTGATATTGTAACAAAACAAGCTTTTGACATCAGCATCATGGTTCTTATCTGCCTTAACATGGTCACAATGATGGTAGAAGTGGATGACCAGAGTGATGAGATGAAAAATATTTTATACTGGATTAACATGGTCTTTATTGTCCTTTTCACTGGAGAATGTGTCCTCAAACTAATTTCACTCCGCCAGTATTACTTCACCATAGGCTGGAACATTTTTGATTTTGTGGTTGTCATTCTCTCCATAATAGGTAAGAAATAATTACATTAATAAGCAATCTAATGAATGGAAGGGAAAACATTTGTTTAAAAATTTTGTTTTAACAATGGAAGAGTTACAAGATCAGATAGACAGGTACTTAGCTTTCACTTCCCCCTGATTCTACAGTGAACCAGAAACATGTATTAGAACATTTATAGTAATCTGTACATTACCATTCTCAACCTCAAAAGCTGCAAATGGGCTTTCTTAGTACTTTAGTATTAATGTTAATATCCATTTTTCATAAACAAGTAAAAAGTGCCAAAACAAATATGAGACCTCTGCAATGTCTTTTAATAGACACTATTATGCAAAACTCAAGAATGCACATTATGACTCTTCCTATTCAGAATCTCCACTAAGGATAAATATGGTCTGTATTCATGTATGCTCTGTGATATGGAAAATTTAAGTCGTTATAAAACTGACTGGCCTTCTGTTTTGTATTTTTCTTTTACAGGTATGTTTCTAGACAAGGTGATTGAAAAATATTTTGTGTCCCCCACCTTGTTCCGAGTTGTCCGACTCGCCAGAATAGGTCGAATCCTGCGTCTCATTAAGGGTGCTAAAGGGATCCGCACTCTGCTTTTTGCTTTGATGATGTCTCTTCCTGCTTTATTTAACATTGGTCTTCTGCTTTTCCTGGTCATGTTTATCTATGCTATATTTGGAATGTCCAACTTTGCCTATGTTAAGAGGGAAGCTGATATCGATGACATGTTCAACTTCGAAACTTTTGGCAACAGCATGATCTGCCTATTTCAAATTACCACATCAGCTGGTTGGAATGGTTTGCTATCACCAATTCTTAACAGTGGAGAACCAGACTGTGATCCTAATATCGATCACCCAGGAAGCTCTGTTAAAGGAGACTGTGGTAATCCTTCAGTTGGGATATTTTTCTTTGTCAGTTATATTATCATATCATTTCTAGTTGTAGTAAACATGTATATTGCTGTTATTTTGGAGAACTTCAGTGTTGCTACTGAGGAAAGTGCTGAGCCCTTGGGTGAGGACGACTTTGAGATGTTCTATGAGGTTTGGGAAAAGTATGATCCAGATGCAACCCAGTTTATAGAATACAATAAACTGTCTGATTTTGCAGCCTCTTTGGATCCTCCTCTTCTTATAGCAAAACCAAACACTCTTCAGCTTATTGCAATGGATCTGCCCATGGTAAGTGGTGACAGAATTCACTGCCTCGACATCTTGTTTGCTTTTACAAAGCGTGTTTTGGGGGAAAGTGATGAGATGGATGCACTTCGAATACAAATGGAAGATCGGTTTATGGCAGCCAATCCTTCTAAAGTCTCCTATGAACCGATTACAACCACATTAAAACGAAAACAAGAGGAGGTGTCTGCCACTGTTGTTCAGCGTGCTTTCAGACTTTACCTTTTAAGGCAAACAGTAAAAAAAGTTTCGTTTATGTTTTGCCAAGAAAAGTATGATCTGCCTATCAAAGAAGATATGACTCTGGATAAGCTAAGTGAAAATTCAGCTAAAGAAAAAACAGATAGGACCCCCTCCACAACCTCTCCACCTTCCTACGATAGTGTAACAAAGCCAGGCAAAGACAAATATGAAAAAGAGAAATCAGAAAAAGAAGACAAAAGTAAGGACATCAGGGATAGTAAAAAGTAAAAGGAAATAAAGAATTCCATTCATGACAAATTGTTTACAGCCTGAGAAGGTGACATTTATGTCAATAGGACTCCTATAGGACGTCTATGCCAAACTGACAGTTTTTACATATACACACACACTCTCGCTCGCTCGCTCACTCACTCTCTTTCTCAAGGTTAGTGCCTATATCAAGACAGTGACCCATCATTATCAATCTGTGACTCTGTAGGGTAACAGCCTTGCCAAGAAATTACTGTTTTCATTACCAGCTGGTACTGATAAAGAGGAGACAATATTACCACTCAAACTGTAGGGACCATTAAAGGGGAGCAAATCTATAATTCTTAAAATGCGTGTGTGTTAATAACAAATATTTTAATGGCATAATTATATCCGTTCTGTGCATTTCAACAACCACATTTTTCCTGCTTTTAAAATATCTGCTGGCGCAGTCATTTGTTTTAATTCACATATTATTATATGTTGCTATTTTATGTTGGAGAAAGGAGATAAGAGCTCTTTCACAGATATTCAAGTGTCAGATACTATTTATTTGTTCGGCACGATAAGGCATGCCTGGTTCTTAACAAGACAATTGAAAAGCAAGGTCCCTGCCCCTATGAACTTAAATCTAAATCAAATCAGCACCATCACAAAAAGATGACAAGGTGATAGGGAATAGAGACAAGACATCAATAAATACCAGTAGAGGCGTTTGCCCTTGGAAAAGGGTAGTTATTCCCACAGAAAGCATATTAGTTTATTAGTTTCACTTTTTTCTTTTTGGTTTTAATCTTTGGTTTTCCTAAATAAATTTATTTATTTGTTGTTTTAAAATCTATATTTGGTGAGTTGTTATAATCTGATTCTCTCATGTTCAGATAGAAGTGATTTGCATGAAGGCATGCTGTACTTATAGCTCATGCATGGAAAAACAGGATATCACAAAGAGCAGCAGAGTTCTAACTGCTTCCAGGATTTCAGGTTGTCTCTTAAATTTGAGGTATTTTAACTATCATGAAATAGAACATCTAGAAAAATCATAAATAGAAAGTCACAGAAAATAGAAAGTATACCCACGAAAAGGAACAGTTGTTTGTTTGGGGTTTTTTAGTTGGTTGGGTTTTTTTGCCTTTTAACAAAGATTTAAATTTCAACAGTGCATTCTATATTTTATTCTAAGGTCTGGAGCTACATTCAATCTCTGCTTCTCTTATCCATGTGAGTAAATCCCATTTAAGATAAAGGGAGTAACATCTGCAGATCAATGGGAAAGTTAAGCACCTGTGGGACAAATACTGCCTTTATTTACATCTCATGCCAACAGATTGACCCTATTAGAGTTGCACAGGGGAGACATGGCAGGAGAGGTGTAAATCAGGAAAGAATTTGGTCCCCATATGTTTTGTCACGTGTTGTACTATATGAAATAAATCTTCCCTAAAACACTGAAATGACCAAATAGCTGTAGTTATTCTGCTGTATCCTGCAGTCTTTTTAATGTTATCTGTTCTCAGTAAGGCTGACACAATTGTCAATGAAATGACCTTTGATATTTAAATTGTTGTTTGACATAGTGGTTCATGTTTGAGCAAGGAAATAATGATCTGAGCACAGTATTTATTGCAGCAAATATGTACCTTAATAAGTCTAGTTTGCAAACTTTCAACAGATAATATGCTATATTCTGTACTATTATAAATAATTTGAAGGCTGTCACTGATGCATGTTTATCTGTACCTTATGCTTTGTTACTGTATCTTACGCCTTCCAAAGTTCAGAAGTCTAATATGGAAAGCCATGTGTCAGTGGAAAAGTGAAACAAATTGTTCAACCAGACATTATTCTTCATGTCAGTAAGCAATAGTTTGCTGCTTTAAGAGCTTATTTTTATTTTATTTTTATTTTAAAAAATAAATATCATGTGGTGTATAGCTGCAATATACAGGACATGTAAACTGCTTAACTTGTTGAAAATGTGGGATTAGGAAACAGTTTTATAAACTATAAATATTATTTTTAAAAATCACTTTATATTATTTTTTAGCATTTCGTACCTATAATAAGGAGCTGCAGTTATCCTGAAGTTTTTGTCAGTCATTTTTTTGTTCATTTCTATCCCTGTTGCTTTTTCATTTAGAAACTTAAGATATGACGAAGTGGGTAGTTGTAAGCTTCAGCTTATTATTATACTTGAATATATTTTAATATGAAATAGTTTTAAATGAAATGGGGACCATAGTTCACTTGCCTCTGAGTAGGATGTTCTTTGTATGTGGAAAAAGAATGGAGAAATTTGTTGAATTCCTAGAGCTGCCTGTGTGTCTGAAGTTTCAAGGTAGTCTTATTCTTGGAATCCTTGATCTTTCCCAGTGTCTGATTATATAAACTGTTATTCTTGTTGATTTATGATGCACTAGAACTGTTCAAAATATAATATGGAATCCACAATCTTTTTTTCACAAGAACAAAATAGTGAACTTGTATAATCCATCATATCAGAACGTTTTGTGTTTCTTACACAAAGTGGAGTTAAACATAGACTCCTTCTTTTACAAAAACTATTGATGTGTGGTGTATTGGTGAACTGCATGCTGGAAAATGTTTTCCCGTAAATAACGGCAAACTGCTTTATTAACCAAACAAAAGAATAAACATTACATTTTTATCATATGTATTTGTTCAATCTTTGTGTTTTTATTATGCAAAATTAATACACAGTAATAAATGGGCTGCTATTAAAATTAAAGGAGAATGCCTTAAGTGATGGGGCCTTGGCTCCTAGACCACAAGTTACAATACAGATCAAGTCAATATTGATAGAAATCTGTTAGCCGTCTGATTATTTTTTAAATTATGGGAATCAATTCAATTCAATTCAATTCTTAGTAAACAGCATCACAATACAGTAATAATAGGCACTTGTTCAGGACATTGTACCAGGTGGTCCAAGAAATAAATGGGAATGGTGATTTTAATTACCATTTTATCCTCACATGTCCCTCCAGATGAAGTCTGAAGTACTGGAGCAACATGGGGACTTTTGTACTGCTGATGCCCATGCTTGACATATTCTGTGAGCTTAAAGAGGATTTCAGCCTTCAACAATACCAGTATAGCATCTTCCACAAAAACATTAAATTTATTGTTAAGGAAAAACAAGAAAAATTAATTGTGAAAATAAAACATTCAATTGCTATAAAAATAATAAATGTTAAATTATATTTGTTCTTTGCATAATTATTTTAGATATATACAACTTAATAGAACCCGAGGCTGCTCTGGAAACAATCAGTATTTTTTATTGACACTGTACTTGGGTACTGTGCAAGACACAGAAGAGAACGCAACCCCCAGAAGCTCATGCTGTCTAAATATATGGAAGAGAAACACAATACCTTGGGAGAGGAAAGATTGATAGGACAAGTAAGAGGGAAATAAGTTTTTGGGTGAAATCTTGGCCTCATTGAAGTCAATGGCAAAACTCTCATTGACTTCAATGTGGCCAGATTTCACCCCTTATTTTTTGAGCTCTGGGTTCTGAGGTTTTACTGCTGTTTCCCTGCCATTGTTGAACTTCACAGAAATCACTGTCTTTTGGCTACATGCACTAATCCAGCACAAATTGAATTCATCTATATTTTAAAGGGAGAGGGTTGGAGGATTTTGGTTTATATGTAATCATCTGAGATCTATGGTTTAAAAAAAAAAACCTATATAAAAAACCTATATAAATGACCAAATAGCAATTGCTAGAGTTGGAAGCAAAACCAGCGGACCAGGGCAAAGAAGAGCCACCATTTTAATTATACCTCTCCCCCAACTCCCTTTGTGATGGAAAGACCCTTTACTCTTCAAAGAAACACATGTAACAGTTAAGGGATTTATAATATTGATGACCTGAATTTATCCACAATTATAAAATGGAGACAGCCTGCTGTGTTACTTCCCTCTACTAATTTTGATCCAAAAGATGCACCTTCTCATGTGAAAATTTTTGCTCTGTCAGGTTAGGAGTTTGCTTTAATAAAAGTGTTTTTACTGTGATCAGAACAATGTGCAATTGTAAAGGCTAAGTTAAAGGCCACCGACTCAGATGGAAGTGCAGTTCTTTGACTCCACTTAACTTGTTTGCACTGCTGAAAGAAAACTGTTGCAAAGAGAATTACAAATGTATAATAAAATATCCATCAAATGAATCAGATTTAGACTGATAGTTATAGTAAAGCATAAGGAGATCAAGACCATTTACATTAATATATTTGTTCAATTCACGTAGTCAGCCACCATATTGTAACAAATCTTTGGACACCTAGGACTTTGTGGTTAATATACTGCACCACGTCTACTCAGAAGTTACACTGTAAGTGTGTGCACTGTATGCTTGTGCTAATGGAGGATCTCCAGTGGCTGTTACCAGTGTAGTGCCTATGACAAATAGTTCAGCAATTCTGATTCCATCCAGTAGAAGGCACAAGCACAAAGCCATTCGTTATAATATTATGGCTGCTGTTAAAGATTTAGACAACTAAGGAATCAGTACATAAAATAAATTATAGAAATTTTCCCATATTATTTTTATCTATTGTAACTATTTTTACAGATTTCTATACACTCTATAGTTTTCATAGCTTGTTTTTCTAATGAAGTAAATTCAGATGATACCAGAATATGACAACTAAATTGCTTGATATGTCAGTGCAGCTTTGTTGATAGCACTTTTGCCTCTGGGCCAGCAACTTATGGGCTTAGGTTCTACAGCAGCAAATGCTCTCATATGAAGTGCTGACACTGCAATGCTAAGAAGCTGCCAGACTTATTTGAGATTGCAAAAATACAGCTGGGGTGGCATGGTGGTGGTCTATTAAAATGAAGTAGGGAATTGCATACATCACTTCTGTTTATATTAATGTTAACTCCATTGTGGACCCCCACCTTCTAAAATAACAATACAATGCCTCCTGTGCTAGATTAGATATGAAGTAGTGTATTGGTTGTTGTGGACCTAGAAAATAACTAAATTATTGTCCCCATATGCACCCAGAAAGGATCCTCTAGCTTTACAGTATATTGAGAGAAGCATCTAGACATATCTACAGTATAGGAATATCTAGTGGCTGGCAAACCTCTGCATTAACATCATTTCCAGTGGCAGGATGGTGTAAATGTGTTGATCTAGTTCCTTCTCAAACACAGTTAAGTTTTATCTCAGTGATCCAGTGTGCGGTCTTCACTGCTTACTTCATATTCTTTCTGTCTCTCCACTATCAAGTGAGAGCTGTTGCAGCATGAAACACAGACTTTTCATAGTGCTTGAAGAAGAAAATAGATCATACTGCAGTGTAACGCAAGCAAAGTAAACTGCGGCACATTCTCATCTCTCAGGAGAGAGGGGAAATCACATGCAGGAGGACACATGATATCTGCTGCAAGAACAACATTTGATGAAAATAGGGAAAGACACTTCATAAACAATTTATAACAGCCAAAAAGGCAGCTGTGTAAAGCACTTTGTGCACTATATTTTCTGTTGTCTGGCATACAAACAATTGGCTTTCTACATAATTATATATCAAAAAAAAATTCTCTACATAATTTAGTAAATATATAGATTTAAAATAGTTCGTCTTCTGGCTGGCCTCTATTTGTTTTGTTTTTTTAAAAACCCCTGCATAATGTTTTTATTGTATCTTATCTGTGATGGAAAAAAGACAAATTGTTGTAATGCAGAGAATGCTCTTTTGAGACTGTGAATGAAATATGTATTTTCAATTTTTAAAAGTAGTGAAACATCTGTACTATGTACATCCATAAGTGGCGTAAGAATTACATGTCTTTTTTCTGTGTTCTATAAAAATATCATGCTTATAAATACCATGGCAACCCCAGTCACATGGTATTTATTTGATTTCTAAGATACAGCAGCTGCTTACCAGATCAGTATTTGTGGAGTGCTGTGCTCAAGCAACACCTGCATTACTCTGTACATAGACGCACATATACAGGTATAGTAAGTCCTGCATGTCCATGCAGAAATAATGGGCATGCAATTAAAAAGGGAAAATCACGAGTGTGCTGTATCCTGGGCATGCAAAGAGTTAAAGTGCTCCCTTCTCATTATGCGCACACTTCATGAATCGTCACATCATTTTCACTGTTTTTAACTTGATTGTGACTGAATATGCCAAATTCTGTTTACAGGTGGAATGTGCCTGTTATACTGCTGAAATGTATCAGGTATGTTTAGGCAGAATGCACCTGTGGTATTGCAGAATGTATGAGACTGGAAATTGGCAGAAGGGAGGTGGATAAGTGGGGAGGCAAATGCAAGTGGCTAGGAGCACCAGTTTGGAGTGGTCTGGACCCAAAGTACAAGCTTTTTGACAGTGGAGTTGGGAGCATTGTTAAACCTATTCGTAGCACCTTCTTTGTTTGTTTTTTTAAATTTAAAATCTGGTATATCCTGAACTACTTTTAGAATTCTCTTTCCTATTTTTCTATCAAAACATCATCAAAATTACAAGTAAATGTGATAATTCATAAACATGTCCATGTTCAAAGAGTAGTGGACAACAGTTTTGGGGAGGACAAATAATAAAGCTTTGAAAATTTTTTCTGCTCGTGCTTTTGAGACTATTTGATTAATCTCATACTTGATTTTAATCCCCAAAGTGAGAAGTCCATATTCAGCAAAAGGTAAAAACCAAAAACAGTGAAAAGTAAGAGTATTACAATGATATAGGTGTTAGTAATAAGTTGTTATTAGTAACACCAGAAAATCAATTTGTTTCTAACCCTCTGATTTTTTCTTAAATCTGACTGCCTCTCCTTAATTGACTAAGAATTTATCCTAGTTGCCAAGTCTTCTGCAGTTTAAAAAAAAATTGTCCTATGACTTCTTGCAAAAATTTAACATTAGTTAATTTGGGGGGTGCGAATGTTTCTTTGGAGCCTTTTTAAGGCTATCTCATTAATTCCAAGATACCACTCCAGAGAGAGAATATGGCAATGAAGGAGCATATAAAGAATGGCGGAAGCAGAAATGAAAGACTCAGCAAAACTGAGCTTTTTCTCTGGTCTCCCACATGATCATGCAGCAAAATAAAATAGCTATTGAAATACTAAAGTCAAGCAGCACAGAAAGATTTCACAGCAAGTTTTTGAATACCAAATATTACATAATTTGGATATTAACACACTCTTAATAATCATTTTGCCATTCAAATTTTAAATGGTGGCAAGAATGATTGTGGTAGGTCTTGCTCTCCTTTGTCGTTGTTTTATGAGGAGGGAGGGGAAAAAAGCAGAATTAGTAAGTAACTCTTACTTCATTATATTCTTTCCTATTTTTTTTTTTTCATAAATTGGTAGTACTTCTGGGCTTGCCTTTCATCAGTGGTGTGTCAGAGGTTGGCCCGTGTCTCCCACTTTCCAAGATGGCAAAGGAACAAGGAAAATAAAAGGATAAGACCAAGATGTGCTACATCTGTGAGGTTCCTCTGCACCTCCTCACAGAGGCAGAGTTCTGTTTAAACTGTTGTCAGTCGGCTGACCCTTGTTCTGCCTCACCATGTCTCCCATGACTTCCTTCATGGGAGACTTATGGGAGAGCCAGATATTAGCCATTATGTTGGATTTTGTGTACAACATAGAAAAGAGGCAATCCCTGTCCTGAAAGACTTATAGTCCAAATTCTTAATTTTATCTTTTAATTTTTACAAATTAAATAGTTTAACGTAATACAAAAAATCTCTAAATGCTAAACTTCTCTGATTTCCATGTAATCAACTTTAATTTAAAAATAAAAGACCACATACTAATATTTGGAGCTGGTTGGAAAGCTTTTTGATTTAACTTTTTTTTCTGTGGAAAATGTCTTTTCAAACATTTCAACCAAAAATTGTAGTAAAAATTTGCAATGAAAAATTATTTTTTTAAATTGGTTTCATTTTAGCAAGAACAAGCACTCTCTTTTAATTCCCCCCTTTTTGCAGCGCAGAAAAGTGGGTTTTTAAGGTTTTTTTTTTTCTTGCCAAAATAGTTCTTTAATTTAAAAAAATGGAAAAATTCAATGAATTGTAATTAAATGAAATTTAATTTGAAAATTTCCAGGAAATATATTTATCTTTTTTCAACAAGCTCTACCAATATTATTTTGGGCAACAGATTGATTTTCTTCAACATAAATGTGGTATGTCCAGAGTCTACAGAGGTATTCAGTTGATGTTTAGTTAAGTCTGAATTACATCCAGAATGTATACAACCTTTATTCATTATTATTACTTGTTTCGTTTTTTATTAGGTTAAGTAAGTTCAGATTTTATGTTGCCACACCATAATGTGGATTTTGTTGGTTACAGTCATTAGATTTAGGATAAGATTTTTGATAGCCATAGACATCATGTTCTGTACTCTGAGTCAGAAATTTAGTCCCATGGGTGACTTTCCAGAATGTATTACAAAAGGTTAAATAATGAATCAGTTACCGACTTGGAATGTATGAAATGGTAGATCAGTGCCCAAAATCAGCTGATGTAATGGGAGCTCTATAAACAGTGTTTTGAGTGAGGCTGATTGATAATCACATTTTGAGCTAAATCTGAGTGCAAGTATATATAATTTCACATTTTAATTTCAAAGAATAAAAGGGGGGGGAGAATCCACAAATCTTCATGAAAATGTTTCCCACTTTCCAACCATCTCTATTTGGAGCCTCTTAGATATACATCTGAATTAATCTTGATCAAAGTTGAAAGACAATAGAAATCTATGTAGCTGAAAGTACTGCATCCCTTTGCAAGTGTTGTAAATTGACACTCCAGATAAGTATTTGCATGCTTTGTGCCATTGATTTTACCGAAGAGGAATTTTAAGTTCTCACGCCCAGGGTATTTCTCAAGGAAGAAGTTCTACAGTGGAGAAAAGAACTCAGTTTGTTTAGACCACCTTCTGAATGTTTTCTCAAATCAGTTCTTCTCCAGTTGTGGATTTTTCCCCTCAGTTATCTAGTCTAGAAAATGCAAAATACATTGAAATCCTAACAAGGTTGATTGCATTTAATTCTGAGCTGTTCAAAGTTCAATAATCTTGTGCTCTGGAAAATGTCTCCAATGTTCAAAAGTATTCTGGTATATTTTGCTTATCTGGAAGTCACTGAATATTTTGGCACTACTCTAAGGTATTTGATTGATATTCTTCCTCATCCCCCGAACCCCAGTATTCCCAGAGTGTGTCCCTGACAAAGAACGTTGACTGATTTCGTGGTGGGAATAAAATGTTTTCACCGTAAATCAAGCTGGAAAACATAAAAGGAGAGTAATATGACACTTTGTCATATGGGGGGGTTGTTTTGAATTTCTATATAATGTAAAACAGAGGTCTGCTCTAAAAGCCATTGAAGTCAATGGGAAATTTTGCACTGATTTCAGTGGTTTTGGCTTAGACTCATTGAATTACAGCCTTCCAGTTACAGATTTTCCAACTGGAGAGACTAATGCCCTACATTATTTTTTAACATTGGAGCCTAAATAAGATGATTCTTGGTCTTTTACACTGTTATATAAAGTTGAATCTTTCTAGTTCTCTTTTAAAACCACATAGGTAGAAGTACTAGGAGGGACTTGTAGAAAATACAGTACATGGGGAAGGACATTGATTTTTGTCAAGTTGGGTCTGCCAAAAATAAATAATGGTAAACTATGCCATTGCTTCAGGCCTTTGATGTAAGGAGTATAAAAGGGTTTAAAGATTTAACATGATTAGTTTCTTGAATTGGGTGAGATTTGTACTCCGAGGTATCTAAATCCCTCAGGGGAGAGTCAGTGTGGAAATTAGTTAAAGAGAATCTCACTGGATGGATGTGTCTAAGAGCAAAGCCTCTGACATGGTCTATTTACCACTATAATAATAGGGCACTGTATGTTTCTAAGACTTTGAGGCATCATATAGCGGCTATTTGAATAAAGGAATGCAGGAGGAGAATTGTAGAACAGTTCGACCACTGTTTTAAATAGATGTCCAAAGTTAAATGTCTCTAATAATTACAAAAAAGAAACTTTATCAAGCATCCTCTGCATCTGAGGCTAGAGAAGTAAGCCCCTTTGATATGGTCATTTAATGTGATGAATTATGTTTAATGTTTGCAGAATATTATGATTTGTAGTTTTGTCTGGTATAAAGCCAGATAGTTGAGAATAACATTATTCTAAAGAAATAAATGGATATTGATAAAATTCAGGGGGTGAATCTACGTGAAAATAGTATAAATAGGCCCCTCAATTCATGCATAGTCTGTAGACTATCAAGAAGGCATAGACTACTCTCAGCTTAGATCATCAAGATTAGGTTTTGATAAAAATTATTACAGGAGATGTTCCTGATTAACTAACATTGAAGCTAAGCATGTTGCATATTAAATAATGAGGAAAAAATAATAATTTAAATATTTCATTTAATTAACATTTTATTACATACCAGCATTAATATAATGTAAGACAAAAAAGGTGCCTTAAAGATTATTTTGTATTAAGGTTTTCTGCTCTTCAATTTACAAATATCAGAGTTTCTTCTTCTGGATTATTAAACGTCAACATCTGTGTCCCTTTAAGGAGCCAGAGGTTCACTGTGTATAAGGGTCCATGTAGTTTCTTTGTTGCCTTTCATGTAGTTTTCTATCACTGCAAAAGGGGAAACTATAGCTTTTCCTTATTTAAGTAAGACCTTTCATTCCATGGCAGTATTGTAAAATTGCTTTCCTTTAAAATTATGTAGGTGAATAGTTACGGGTCTGAGTAAAAGCTGTCTCTTGCAGCCATGTGTCCAATAGGCTCTATTTATTTTTAATTTATTCCTTTTTCTTTCTAGATCCAATAGTCTGGGGATTCATTTAAAACTACAATTAGTGGATGTGGGATTTCTGCTACTTGGATCTTCTGTTTTCAAAATCTTCAGCTTTACTCCCTCAGGAGGCAATGTTGTATTCCTAGGCTCTGCAGAAAAATGTCCATTGCTGTTAGAGATGATTTAAGTGCTGCTGCTGTTTGTTCTGTTTACCTGTTCAGCCAGTTGATTTAAGGAGGAATGTGCTGCAGAGAAATTTTGCTTTCCAAAAGTGTACTTTCTGTAACAAGTGGCCAAGTTTTAAGATATCTTCTTGATTTTGGTGGCCAGATCACTGAGTTTTTCAGACTCCATGGCTCTACCATCTTGACTGTCTTCCTGATCTGATTCTACTTTTATAATGGAGAGCTTTGATATCAGATATATTGTCTTTCTTAATGTTCCAAAAGGATTCCATAGAAGACCTAGAAAGCTATTTCTGGAGTTTGATTGATCAGGGAGCCAAAAATTAGCATTTCTAGTGAGAATTTTAAAAGGATCCATTTGGGAGCTCACAGAATCACTGCTTGGTTTCTGTGATGCATCAGGTGACCCTTGAGTGAGAGTTTGTGGCAGTTCAATGAAAAACTACAGAAGGATTATGTATCAACTTCTTTCTACTATTCAAGTTAAAAATAGAAATAAATGATTCAAATACAAAAACAAAGAAAACCTACTCGTTAACAAGTTACCGGCCAGTTTAGACCCATTTTTGCAACTCTTATCTCCAAATAGATGGGCCTTTTCAGAGAGAAAGCTGTTATGCCACATGAGTAATGACTGTAGAAGTGATCCCTAGAGACAAAATAATTTTAAAACTTTGGGGCCCAATTCTGCGCATGCTAAGTGAGACTGTAAAAAGTTACCATATCATAATTCTTTATTCACAGTAGCGGAAGCATTTTACTCCCATAGGAGCAGAAAAGACAGCTCAGTATGAAAGTAATTCAGAAGACCTTCAGAAGTGTTGTAAGATTATATTTGGTTATGGTATAGAAAATGTGTGCAAACAGCAGAAAAATAATAATTATCTATCATACACCGTTGAAAGGCAATGACTCCAGTGTGCATTGACAACAGTGTGAGTCTTTTCATTGATTTCAGGGCTTTATACACTCAGTGTACAGCTCACTAATACTTTTAATTTGTTGCGCTCCACTTCCTGCATGTCAAACAATCCTGCCCCCACTGAAGTCAATGGTAAAACTCCAAAGCAGCTGCATTATTTCAGAACAATTCTGGGGTGAAGCAGGGGGCAAAGTTGTGTCAGCATCCCCATGTCCACCTCCCTGCTGAAGTCACAGCTGACCGTGGGGTTAGTGGGCTAGTTCCATCCTGGGGATGGTACGGAGGGAGCAGGGTGATGGTGTGTTTGGGGGGCAGGCAGGCACCGGTGATAGGGGTGGGCTAAGGGGTCATTGTCCTCCCACTTCTTAAAAACAGGAGCCCCTTCCCAGCTGGCATGAGTGGCTCTGCAACCCATGCGCCAGGTTGCAATGCCACTCCTGCTGAGAGCTGTCTCAGTGATGGCCAGCCTGGGCTGGGGATTGGGGCCTAGTTTGCTCTGCGCTCAGCTCAGGCAAGCTGCCATTGTTGCTTCCTGTCAAGATAGTGGGAGAAGAGAGCAGCGCTGACAACACAGTGACTGGGTGCTGACACCTGGTCCATTTCATAGTGCCCCCACAGGCATGGGGGAGACAAAATACCACTAGCTGGTGAGTAGCTATAAAATGTGTAGGGGGGGGAGAACTGTCCCCTCAGCCCCATAGCAAATGATGCCCCTGCTCCAAAGGGAGTAGGATTGGGTGCCAAGTCCAATAACCGTTTGGAAATATCAGACGAAGAGAGCTATAACTGAGCTGAAAAGATTATTTAAATTTTCTAATAGACCTTTTCCATCTTCTGTGATTCTGATTCTAGCCTTATTCCTGGGGATGCGGCTACTGATGTTTTTGGAGGTATTTTTAACAACTGATTTGAAAATTAATTTTAATGCCCATTCTGTTAGAAACAATCACTGCAGTTTTCCTTTTTCAATGTGTCCGAAGGATCCAATTCTGCTCTTACTGAAATCAGGCTTTTGTCATTGATTTCAGTGCAAGAAAAGTTTGGCCATTGATGTATTAGTTACAGGCTCCACTAAAATAGAACACAACATCCTTCCTTTTCTTTCTCCCTCATCCTAGCAGTGAAAGCAAAAGGTCTGCTTTTTAAATATCAATCAAGAAGACCAAGAATGAGTTTATTGCAACAGATTTTATAGGCAGTGGAGCTAAATAGTAATTGGATCAACCATTGCAATTATATTAGCACCAGCAAATAAGATACGGGTAACCTTATTAGCAAATAAACTTCATTGCAATTAGAAAAATTGTTAAAGGATGAAGAAATAAGGTAGTGTTCTTAAAAGTAAAAGTAAAATTATTAGAGGAACATGAAATCTTTTGGTATTAGTAGATAACCAGTTATAAGGAATTTTCCATTTCCAAAAAACGGATGTTTTGTGTAGAGAAGATACTGTTTGAAGAGATTTACAGTACTCCGTCTCCCATGGTGATGACAGAATGTACCTTTGTAGTAGTTATAATGTGTGCCAAGGCTTATGCATGAAGAAGTATAATCAGCTCCAAGATCCAAAACCTGGGGGCTGAAACCAGGTAAATAGTCACACAGATGGCCAGATAGACATCTAACTGCTTGCTTGTACTGGCATTTGTAATGTGAATAAGTGGCCCTCTTATCTTTTAAAATTAATGTGGCTCTGTGTGATGCGGAGAAGTGGAAAGGGGCTCTAGAAAGGAATAGTTTTCCTGCTCCCTCGAGATTTTTTCAGGATTTGATTACATTTTTGTTAATAGTCTTAGGAGTGTAGTTAAGGCAGCATTGTCAAGTCCTTTAAGTTTCAAGCTTCAGACACTTTAAAAGTTGTGCTGTGGGAGAAGACTCCATTCTGAGATTACACACATGACTATTCATCCCAATTGCACTAACTTTTATAAACAATAATAAAAGTGGGCCTTACACAGAGTTATTTGATCTTCTGTTGTATTATTGGGTCCAGCTGGTGGCATTGACCTATAAAGCCTGAAGTGGCTTGGATCCTGGCTCACCTCAGGAACTGTCAGTCTTCCGTAGACATCCTGCTAGTGAAAATGCGTTAGTTGTGGTGCTGGAGGTAGCAGTCACAGGGTCTCATTGTGAGGAAGCTGCCAGCAGGGCATCTTCAGAGAGGGCTTTGGACCAAGCCTATTAATACAGGTAGATAATAGGGGCATTGCTCCCCAACTTCCTCTGAGTGCGAATTATAAACTCTGCACTCCACACCTCTCTTCAAGGGGAAGCTGTGTGGCTGCCGCCTCCTGTAAGGAGCCAACTGAAGAATCCACTCAGTCGCTGCCTGTCTCCTCTCTGACCCTCTTCCTGTGGGGGGAGGGGCGGACAGGGCCATTTTAAAACCTTTGTAGGCCTTAGGCACACTTGCCTTCATAGGCCCCCCGACCAAAATAACTAATTTGATTTTAAGCTATTAATAAATAGTTTTTTTAAATAAAAATAAAAAAATATATATAACATTTTTTTTTCGTAGGCCCTGAAAGTTTCGTAGGTCCTAGGCACTGTGCCTATTGTGCCTAATGGATAATACGGCCCTGGGGGCAGAGAAGAAGTGGAGACACCAAGAAGTAGCCATTTCCCACAGGCAGGAACCTTCAGGAAGGCTGTGGGACTGCTCAGGACCCATGGAGGGAGCTGAACACCTGTGAGTGCTGTTTGGCGGGAAGTAAAGCAAGGAGAGAAGCAGGAAGAGAGTGACCCACAGAAAGAGGAAAGGAGACTGTAGAGGAAGGGAAGAACTAGCCTAGGAGCCTGCGAGGGAGAGACCCTCATTTGGGAGGGAATGGAAGAGATGAGGAGAGGAAAGAGAGTTGCAGATGGCAGGAGAGAGAGGGAGGAGGGGGAATCAGGGGAAGATAGGACACTGGTGGTTTGAAGGAGGAGAAAAGAGGAAGAAGGAAGGAGCTGCCTGGGAGATGAGGGGAGGAAGAGCAAGAAGAAACAGGAATGGGGAGTGAAGGATTCCAGGGCAGGAAGACCTCATAAGGGAGGCTAGAGTGGGGAGAAAGGCCAAGGGGTGGGAATGGAATGGGGCAGCGAGGCTTGGAGCTAGTGCAGAGAGATAGGAAAGAATAGGAGAAACCAGGGAGGGAGGGATTAGAAGCAGGAGGGTAGAACAGAAAAGTTAATCAGAGCGGAAAGGATAAAAGATGAGAGAAGAAAAAGAGATAAAGGCAGGCAGTAAGTAATCATGTTGTTTTACAGGAAGTTAAATGGCAAAAGATTTACAAGCTGTATTACAAGCAATAGGTTGTTTGATTTTAAATAGCATTAAGCATGAAAAAAAAGATGGGGTGAAACCCTGGCCCCATTAAAATTAATGGAAGTTCAGCTGTTGACTTCAGTGGGACCACAGTTTCATGCAGCATTCTTTAGGAAGATGGGCATGGAGGAGAGAATGGCAGCTCTGGGTGTGATGAGACATGGACATGCAGTAAGTTGCATCTGAAGAAGAGAGCTAAGTCTCTCGAAAGCTTATGTCTACAAATATTAAATTTGTTAGTCTTTAAAATGCCACAGAACTCTCGTTGTCTTTACTGTATATAGACTAACACAGCTACCCCTCTGGATCTAAAGACAAAGCAACACTAACAAGTTAACTTCTTAGTTAAGCCTTTTGGGGAAGAAGGTTCTGGAGGACAGCCAAAGAAACTGATGGAGAAGTTGTCTGCCTTGGAATGTCAGTATAAAGCAATGCTTTAGACAAAAATATATTCTAACGCTATTGTGGTAAAAAGTAAAATGATCTCAGACCATGTTATTGCTCTGAGTGAAAATCTCATATAAATACCTTACCAAACATTGCTACAAGGAGGGGGAATGATGTACAGAGGATTCTAAGGCCTGAGCATGCCACAAGAGAAAAGCTGTAGTATATAATGTGTGAAGAAGTTAATTTTTGCATTTGGTTCTACTTTAGCAGTTCATACATGTCACAAAAGCAGATTTTATCCCATTTTTGCATTGAGTGTACCTGATTGTGAAGCTTGGGCAAACGCTGACTGACTATCTGGTCCATGAAACTCATTTGTGTGCAGGTCTTCATTTTCATGAGTGCTGATATTAATCAAAATTCTCAAAATATGGGGGGCAAAAATGTAAGAGTAAACTTGAAATTAGTATGGGATAAATATATTTTGAACAATGGCTCATTAGTTTAAACAATTAATATGTAGTGCTTTTTATTTGTGTGATGCTTTGGAAGGTTTCACAGTTTTCAAATTTAAAACTGATAAAAGGAAATGTTTTCCTACCTAACGATATAGTAACCCAAGGAACTCCTTGCCACACAATATCTGAAAGCCAAGTAAGAATAATCACAGTTACGTGAGAGACTAAACGTTTATAAGAGAGAGAATCCCTCATGCTTCTTGATATAAGCTGACTACTTACTGTCTGTAGACAGTTAGTACTTCCTCTTTCACTGTGGGATGTTTGTTCTTTAATTGTCCATTATGGAGGTGAAGGGTCCACCATTTTTTGAAACAATTTATACTGGCTATTGTTGAATAGGACACCAGACTGGATGGATCACAGGTCTGATTCAGTATAGAAGTTACTATAGTTATTCTTCAAGTTTTATCACAGTAGTTAAGATGTTCTTGGGTAGTATTCCTTGCCTATGGACCTTATTCTCTGTGACATTCTGCTAGAGCCGAAGATTCACAATCTTCAAAACATAATGCAAAACTTTTTAAAAATTAGTCCTTTAATTATTTTATTTTCATCAATTACCATCCAGGTCTAAGCCTTGGTGCATATAGCAGGGCTCTTACTTTATTGGGATGCCCAGTGGAGTGACTCAGGTACTTCCATATTTATTTGCAAAGTAACCGTGAGGCAATTAGGTGTCATGGTTTGTAGGGGCAGCATAAATTTATTTAAAAAATCACAATTGTATTATACATTTTGGATTACTTTCCTGATAGAAATATTGTATTCAGTATAGAAATGTGTGTATGTAAACCTTTTATCAGAAATAATACTGCTGAGGAAGAGTGGCATATAATGCCAGCAGAAGAATTACTCCATTTTTGATCAGATTGGGGATTTTATTCATTTTTGGTCGAATGTTTTAGTCATGGTGATTTTTGCATTGATAGCCTTCAGATTGGACGACTGGAACACATGCTATCAGATAACAGGTACAGATGCCTCAACTAGTCCACCATGTTGTAGCAACCTCCTAAGTAATAAAAACTGCAGATAGCATATAATGCTTGCATTCCATAGCCTGTGCTGACCTCCAGTTCAGTAATAGCTCCATTTCAAGATACAAGTCTCAACCTTTAAAGTTTTTTCAAGAATTACATCTCCCCACATGTAATTGCGACAGCAGGTACAGCTGACAAAGATGGTATGGCTGACAAAGTACAGGTTGACATTCTCTGGAGCTTGAGTCAGATTTTTCAACTGATGTTCTTATTCTTTAGAACTTAACAACAGTGATCAGGATGAGCTCAGCTATTTGTAATTTTAGATCTTGCTGTAAAACTAATTTTCTCAATCAGGCTTTATATAGTAATGGAAGAATAAAGCAGCAGTGTTCTTCTGGAAAGCAGAAACCATTGGCTAAAACAAGAGAAGGCTGAGGATTCAAATACTATTTTGGAGAGAACTTGATACAAATCTTAGTTTATACCAGCATCTAAATACTTCAATGGTAGGCACTTCAAAATGTATACAGACAGACAATTAGAACTTGAATGTTTACAATTGTATTAGGGTCTGTGTAAACTTTAACATGGAACAAACAGTAACCCAGCAATAAAGCATATTTTGGAAGGTCCCAGACAAGGGAGAGACCAAAAAAGCTATGAATTTGTGTAGTGGATGTAATACTACCTGAAGTGATTCAGAAGTGGTCTACAATATTGCTTTATTGTTGATCATACACAGGAGTGTTTTTAACTATAAAACAGCTGCTATCTCTAAAGATTAAAATAATAGTAAAGGAATTTAGGATAGGTTTCAGTTAGACATTTAAAAAGAAAAATACTTATGTAAAACTGATTTTCCTGACAGAATCCTCAGTATAACTGAACTGGCAAGGTAAAAAGGACAGTCAAGAATGAAAAATAAAGACAAAATTAGGAAATATGCATTTATCTTTATGATGAGTGAATTTGTTGGCATAAAATAAATACATAACTGACATGCAGTTGGTGTAGTGCTAGGGTGTACTAGATTTCCTTGTGCTGGTTTCAAAAAAAATTTGATGCATTTATACATCTTAAAAAATACAATAAAACATCATCACATTATTTGGATACCCCAGAATAGTAGCTGCCTTTGAATATCCAATATTTGAATACATTATATCTGCATACTAGGTTTCAGAGCTGAGAAAATTATAATTATTTTTAGCAGCAGCAACACAGGATGGTCATTGTCTGTATATCCTCATCTTCACTTGAAAAAAAAAAAGAGTCCTTTTACAGTATCCCTGTCACCCTGGTTCCCAATGTCATAGGACAGAAGAATAAATCCTACAAGAAATCTCTATGGCAAATTTGAGAAAGGCATGGTATCTACCTCCTGGCAACAAAGGGGCATCATAAAGAACCAGAAAGTCCATGGGCTTTAATGCTGGTCCTAAATGAAGGATAGCATACATAACTGCTCCCAAGTGAGATTAATTCCAGAAATGGTATTTCCAGCTAAAACAACTTCAATAGTTATTTAAGGGTGATACAGTAAATTAATATAACTATTAGAAGAGTACAAGCAAAGTACTTTAAAGTTAATAAAACATGAGCATTAAAAAGAATGGGAATGATTACTTCAGCCAATGTCTCTTAATATTATGAATATTCACAGACATTGCCATCTGTGATGTACTTCGTCCTGGGTACTCTGAGCTCTATCTTGCTGATAGTAACATTCTTGCAGGGATGCAGAGTGAGAAGCTGTGTTTCAGAAAGCCAAGCCATAACATATGGAGGTCTTTGAAGATTAGGACTAGGATCTTGAATTGGATCCAGTACTCAGTAAGAGGCAGAGTAGCATGTGAAATGCTAATGTTGTTTGGTTTTGTTCACTTGTTTGTCTTAGGAAACAAGCCACAAATCTTTAGACAAGTTGCCACTTCTGTGTGGTTTCTGCTTTCTGTAGTAGACCAGCCTTGAAGTAATCGAAGTGTGGATCACTGTGGCCAGCTCCTTACTGAGAAGAGCATGTTGAAATGTGTTGCCTGCTGGAGATGTAGAATGTGTTTCTGGCCACAGCTGCATCTGGATAGCTAGCCATAAAGTTAAATCAGCTGTTAGCACCATATTTTGGTAAACAGAATGAATAGTTTGCAGCCTGCAGTCTTCAGAAGCTCTTCAGCTTGAAATATGCTTTTAACAAGCTGAATATATCAGTAATACTCAAATATGAGCTATAACCACAATACTCTAGAGAAGAATGTAAAGACAATGATTCCTTTCCCATTACTGAATCTTCTCCCATGCTGCCCCATATTCCTGGAATCCCCTTTTTGACCCTGTTTGTCATGGCTCCCATTTCTCCTCCTTCAAGCTTCTCTTCAAAAGGCACCTCTGCAAGGATATCCCCTCAAACATTTCCTATGCCCCATTGGATATTTACTTTTAAAAATAAAACATTCAAAACCTGGCACTTCGGTATGAATGCTTGTGATCCACTGTACAGTCACTGTCCTCTCGTCTCCTGGCATGTTATATATTTAGGCTGTACCTTGGTTAGGTTGTGGGCTTGTCTTTTATCACTTTGAAAATCTCCTTGCAGGCTGTGGTTGCTACATAAATAATCATGAACCATCTAATACTGACATTGATTTTTAGCAAATGCTTTAAAGCAAGTTGCATTTTTAATGTTAATGCTTACTATGGTAATTTTATACAAATTTCTAAATAAAAATAATTTCAAGAGGCAGTCAAGATTGGACTTCAAGCAAAGGGGAGCACAAGGGTAGAGAGGATGCCAGCCAATGCTTTGCTGAGCTGACAAATTTGTGGCCAGAACAGGTAGGTGGCCAGTGATTCTGGCAAGTCTCCCCCAGCGCAGTTCCTAGGCTTCTAATGAATCAAACCCAATATAATGCAAAAAAATAACTAATTTTGTTTTAATAATTTAAATTATATTATTCAAGGAGGCAAGATAATGAAATATTTGAATTAAGTAATTTGTGGGTTCATGTTTATGAGATTTCTGAGATCATACAGATGTCACTGATCTAGCAATACTCTACCATATTAGTAAAAGTGAAGAGGCGGGAGAACCATGTTGATTAAACCCGCATAAGTATGCTGTTTCTCTCTCACTTAATCCCCAAAATAGTGAGGAATGAGGACCTCTGAGGAATACAGTTGTGGCAAGATTAGTCTTTGTGTATATATCATGCCTAAGACTGTATGTCTGTCCTAACTTTGACTCACCTAGCAAAAAACATGTGGTTTTGGTTGGTTGTCTTAAAAAAAAAAAGTATATTAAATAAAAAGTCATGGTCTTTCCAGCCAATTTTCTACCAACCAAGACTTCTCCATAATTTCTTTTGTTTTTTGGCTTTTTTTAAAAAAAAGCCCTCATATGATGAGTTTTCCCATTTTGTGGCCATTTTAAGCCACCAGCCTTAATCATTCCATCTGTAAAGCATCTGCTCATATCGGGAATGTCACCAAGAGCTTCACTCATTCTCCTTTGAATGACTGTACACACATACATTCCATTGTAGGTGTACGTGCACCCCATGCACTCAAGTCAGACATTTTTGCCAGCAATACCAGCAGGCAGTGTCCTTGTGTCCACTATCCTTGTGTGCTGAGCCAAGGGCATAAAAGGGCATGGCCACTGCCTCCCTGTCAGTTCCTTTTTACCTCCTGCGGCAAGAGTTGGACGTCCCTGTTGCTTGTTAGCTTTGGTTAGCCATCCTTTAGAAATAAGCATTTCTCTTACTTGTATGTAGTTTTAATTAGTTTAGTTTAGTTTAGTTTGGCTAGATAGGTAGTTCTCTGGTTCTGGGGTTTTGCTATGTAAAAGACACCAGGATTCAAACAGTGCCATGAGCAGGGCTGTGATACCTGTTAGCGATAGGCACAAAAGTCGCCTAATTTGTTTAGGCAAAGGACGTGCGAGGTACAAATATCCTATTGTAGATCCTTTCCAGTGAGGATGAAGAAGGCAAAGGACATGTACCTCTGTTCCAATGAGGATGAAGAAGCAGAGGGATTTTTGTCTCAAGGTGTATTCCCTGGAAAAGGCAATGTGGTGTTCTTCAGAACCTGACCTTGATCACAAGAGAACAGAAATGCTCATGGAAAACATCCATGAGGAGTAATGCCCCTCCAGTTGTCCTGGCTCCTAAGCCCAAATCAGGTGAGAAACACTGTTCATCTTCCTCTCCCACAGCCTCCTCAAAGTGTTCAAAACCATCTTTATCATATGAGACTGACAGACACTCAAAGTCTCAGCCTTCTCCCCATATGAAATCTTTCAAAAAGTCCTCCAATGCCAAGTCAAGGTCTGGCCTCATACACTAACAATCACACTGATCTGAGGTGGCATTGTCCACTCTTGTTCCAGCAGGGCTATCGAGACCAGTGGCTTCACAGGGAGATCCTCAGCCCTGGCACTCTCAGGTCCAGTGCCACTGTCATTGGGAACAAACACTTGTCTCCAGTTTTTGTGCTGTTGACACCATAGGTGAGCTTTGCTGTGGAAGGACCTTTTGTCTGTCCCTCTGCTGGACTCTCCTTTATTACATCACCCAGCTTCAATCACATTAGCCTCAACCACACTGGTAGCATCAAAGTCACATGCTGCCATAGCAGCAGCAGTTCCACCTGCATTGTCCTTGCAGCTTTCAGCATCAGCTCTGCTGGCACTGCTGACATCAACCCACCCTTCTGCCTGTTAGCAGCTCAGTTGGATACATTGTCAATGTTGGTACCTTCAGGGCAGCACCTTGTATTGCTGGTGCCAGGACCTCCATCAGTAGCTTCTGGAATTTCACCTTCATTCACTGAGGAGATCTATATCTCCTCCTCTTCAGACTCTGACCATGATAGACTCGTATCTCCTCCAAGATATTTCAGGTCTCCGTACAGGTCACTCTCTAGGAACACCAGACCATAGAGCAAGAACAGTATTTTTACAAAGATACCCTGTATGGTGCCCACCACCATTGGCAGTACAAAGACTGAAATATCCACTTTGGCCTTATTCGGCATCTTGGACTGCTTAAGAGCATCTAGGTCCCCATCAGAGAGGAGAAGGTTGCCTTCTCTTGTACTACTGGCTATTAGGGAAGATTGTCCTGCAGTCTCTCAACCTCTGCCTTCGTTGGAGCCCACAGAAGAGGAAGTTGTTCAGGAAGGGACCCTTAGATGCTCCTCCAACCCATATTTCCTCCTCTTCTCTGGATGAGGCCATCATTCCAAAGTTGGCATTACCTCCCCATGAGGACTTAAAGTATTTCAGAACCTCCTGTGGAGGGTGATGATGTCTAGAAGTGCAGGCAGAACTTGTGCAAGACAAGCTGCACAAAGTATTAGATATCTTGCAAACTCCTGCGCTCGGAAGGATTACCCTCCCTTTAATAAAGCCCTATTGGAACCTGCAAGGATGCACTGGCAGACACCAACCTCCATTCCACCCATAGCCAAATGGGTGGACAGATGTTACTAGGTCACCCAGCAGGAATTTGATTATTTATTTACTCACCCCATCTTAGACTCTCTAGTAGTCACAGTGGCCAATAAGCATTCAAGCAGTCTCACCTTAAGGTTGCCCTGAAAGATGAAGAGTATAAGAGACCATACTTATCCATCAGAAAGGTCTGTACCACTACTAGTCTTCAAATTATCAAACGTTGTCCAAATATACCTTTATTAACTGGTCAGCAATTTCAAAGTTTACAGGCAAATTGCCCAAAGAAATGCACCCAACACCAGTTGGTGTTCCATAGCTATAGCCATCTTGATGCGACGTTCCTCTTGATTGCAGGCCTCTTGCATCCAAAGGGAGCTACAAAATACAATGCAAGACCTACCACTTGAAGAATCTAAACAATTTTCTCAAAAGACTGATGATGCCATATACATGTTTGAAACTCCTGTGTGACTTTCCATTGAAGCATCTACACACTAGTAGCAGAGGAAACAGTTCAAGCTGTTGTCAGTTATTGGCTGCATGTATGTTCTCCCAGTATATATGCTGTTCCAGCTTTGTGCAGATAACCAATACAGCAAACCACACTTGGATTATTCAATAAGACTAGAGATCCATTTCAGTAACGAAAGCACCAAGCCATGTTTATTGCCAATGAAGCACGGTAAAATACGTCTTATCCATCCTACATTTAATACATGTATGTCCATGACAATGTTACTGGCTCAGTAAATGGCGGGACTTTCCGTTCCTCACTCAGCCAAACAAAGATGCTTCCTCTGAGACCCTCTTTTATATTCTGATACAAATAAGTTGCAAATTGCCCTTCTGACATGTGTAGTTGCCACTCTCTGACCCGGTAAGATACCACCCTTTGCCTTGCACAAGATGGTCCGATCAAAACATCTCTATCATTTTGTTACAACATCTCTATCCATCATGTTGTCAAAATAGCTCTGTCCATCATATTTTAAGACAGCTGTATCCATTAGATTGTCCTTCTGGCCTTACAGAGAGAGCGGTGTGTCCTCATCCTTGTTATTTTTGAAGAGTGAGCTTGTACCATTCCTGGTATCAGGATGTACTGGTACCAGCTTTCTGGAATGTGCTTACTGAGTATTCTATGCCTAGCACTTGTTTAGGAATGTGTGTTTTTGCAGCACACCAACTCTGTTCTTGCCAGTTACTGCAAACTTGCATGCCTGACTTTTGCTAACTTTGCTTTATATCAGCAGGGCTTGACTGCTATTTCACTCAGGCCTCATGTCTCAGGCTCTCACTTTTTACTGCACAAGCCTCAAATGCAAAAGAAATAATTCTACTAGCAGAGACCTCAGGATGTCTCTAGAAGGAGAACTAAGCCCTTTGGACATCACCAGTTGGCATTATCTAAAGCATGCCTTTTACCAGACCTACATCAGCCCTCACTGGCTACAAAGCAATCATTTTGGTATCTTGATCGAGGAACAGCACACCAACCATATTTCTCGTCCCACCATTTGGAAAGCTCCTATTTTTCTTTTACAATGTTTTGACAGAGATTGTCAGACAAGTATGTGCGCAACACAGTAAAAGAGGGCTATGTCATCCAGTTCACCTCCCTCCTTTCCCCAACCCACCTTTCCCATCCCTTGTCAGGGACCGATCTCACAAAATTGCTTTATTTCAGGAGGTATAGTCTCTTTTGGAATTTGGAGTGATAGAGGAAGTTCCCTTACCAACACAGAGGGAAAGGTTTCTATTCCCGGTACTTTCTGATTACCAAAAAGAGAGGTAGTCTTCAACCCATTCTGGACCTAAGAAAGTTGAACTGATTTATCCAAAAAATCAAATTCAGGATGCACCTTGCATCCATTGTCCATAGAGATTGCAGATGACATGCTGCCTTTGATTTGCAGAATGCTTACTTTCATGTGGCAATATACCCTGACCACACAAAGTATTTTTGATTCATGACAGGCAAAAAACACTACCAGTACACGGTGCTACCCTTTTGCTTTTTTTAAGCTCCAAGGATGATCACCAAACATATGACAATGGTTGTGGTCCATCTGTGCCACTTAGGTGTTCAAATATTTCCCTACCTGATGATTGGCTAGCTCAGGAAATGCCAAGCACTCATGTCCAAAACAGCTTTCTCCTCGTCAGACATCTGTTCTCTTCTCGGGGCCTAAAATGGAATGTATAGAAATTAATATTAAAACTGACACAACAAATAAGTTTCAGAGGTGCAGATCTTAACACTGTGACTGCCATGGCTTATCTTCCAGTGGGCAGGTTTCATTCCATAGTGTTTCTGTCCAAAAGCCATGAGTCCAATCCAAGGGAATAATGCTTTCATGCCTCCAACCAGAGCCATATCCAGGTATTTTAGTGCCTGGGGCGTGGAAGCATATTTGTGCCTTTTACCAATTTTTTTCTTCATTTTTCCACCGCATTCAGAGGCGACATGTAACTTCATGGTGGAGGGAGGCACAGTTTTAATGTTCTGGGAGGGCATGTGACTGCCCCACAGAGGTTTTCAAACTGGTGGTGTGGAGGAACATTTGGGGGGGTGAGTAGCAACACCAGGCAGCTCGGGTGGGCGATGCCAGGTGTCTTGGGCTAGACCTGCATGGCAGGGCTTGGGGAGGGAACATCACCTCTACCACCTGACTCACCTCAGCAGGCCACACAGCCTGTTTGATATTCAGGGAGGGCACGTGACCCTACATGCCTTCCCCCTACTACACGCACACATTGCCTCTGGCCCCATTTTTATGCCTCTGTGGCTTTGCACCCTGGGAGGCTACCCTGCTCGCCCCACCCTGGTTATGTCCTTACCTACAGCTGTTGGAACATGTGGCCTCGTGCATGTATGTGACTCAGCATGCAACACTTCACCTCAGAAGTCTGTAGGCCTGAATTCAATCAGTGTATTGTCTAACAACATGCTGATTTGTGTACTTGCACTAGTGCTTCAGTCCCAGGACTGGTTATTGGACTCTCAAACATATGTAAAGGGTTTCCTTTCCTACCACTTGCACCACCTATGACTCTACAAACAGATGCATCCACCAGGGGTTAGAGCCCATCTGGATAAATCTTAGGCTCAAACACTTTGGACACTTTAGGAGGTCTCTTTCCATATAAAGGTGCTAGAACTTTGAGCTATTTTTCAGACCTGCGAGATGTTCATTACCACCCCAGAAGTCAGGTAATACAAGTTCTCACTGACAACATCTCTGCTATATTTTATCTGAATAAACAGAGAGGTGAAAGGTCATCTCAGCTGTGTCAGGAAGCAATCCAGTTTTGGAACTTGTGTATAAATAACAATATCTCGCTAAAGGCTTTTCACGTTTCAGGAATGAAGAACACGCGTGCATATTCCTTCAGTAGGAACTTCAGACATAGACCATCACTGGTGGTCAATAAGAAAGGACATTCTGTAGCAGATCTTCTATCAGTGGTGATACCTGGTATCTACCTTTTTGAAACCAACCTGAACAACAAATGCAGAAAGTTCCAGGGCAGGTCATCACCTGTATTCCATGATGGATGCTTTCTTCCTTCCCTCTCAAGCTATCTGCTGCATGCATTCCCTCCAGTCCTTCTGATTCTGAGGTTGAGCAGGAAGCTAAGAGACAAGGTATTCCTATTTGTCATAGCGTTTGCCTGGCCAAGGCAGTACTGAAACATAGACCTTCATCAGCTATCAGTTCAAACACCCCAGCTCTACTCCTGGTCAAGGATCTCTCACCTCAAAAACTACAGCAAAGTCATCCCAGCCTACAGTCTCCTCACTTCATGGCATGGATGGTCTCTAATGAGGAGAGAGTCTTCTCTCGAGATGGCCAGGCTGTTGTGTGTTTGAATTTAATAAACAATGCGAAATTGTCAAAATAACAGGCTCAGATGGAATTCTTTAATAAAAGATTATCAATTAAAGATTAATATAGCACTACACAGAATGCAGAAAGTATACTGTACCACTCTCTGTAATGGTGAAGACCAGAAACCCTGCTTCTTTCCACTGTAACTGGTGGAATGCTGGCAGTTTTCATTCCTAATCTAACTCCCATAAATACTTTCCTTTTATAGGGTATGAGACAAAGAAATTCCTTTTTGGAAAGAAAAATTATTTCCTGAGGATGTGCATTATTTTCTATATTTCAATTTACCTAATTACTTATAGAATTTCTCTTACAATATCTTAGTTTACATGAGTGATAAGCTAAAGGCATTTCTAATTTTATTATTATTATTCAGAACACCTGTTTATAAGTACTTCCTAATGAGTTAAAAACATTTTTCAATGGGTCATTTTTTCATAAATCACAGAAAACATCTCCTTTTCTTTTTCCCTTTTCCTATGCATGCATTTTTTTTCATTATCTATGCATCTTTCTTTAATAAGGCCCTAAAAATGCCTTCTCCTTAAAGTGTTAAGTCAAACCAGAAGCTTCCTGTGAGTGGATAGAGACACCCTGCATTATCTTTTGGCACCTTGCCCAGTTTCCTATGTGTAGCAAAGAATTAGATTGCAGGATTTAAAATTAGATCTCACCCGTCTCTCCACAAATGCTAGCAAAATGGAAACAGCTAATTTTCCAAGACTCATTCAGTAAATTATATCATGGTTTGGCTGGCAGAACTGGAGACAGGGTGGATTAATGCTGCACCCTGCCTGAAAAGCAGCAGTTTAAAACTTTGTATCAGGCAGCCAGAATACGCTGCAGCAGCTGCAAGTACTGTATAGGGCAACAGCCTTTTGGAGTTCAAGGTTTCAGTAATCCAGAAATTTCTGCTGATGCCTCTTAAGAGAACACTGAGAAACTTAATAACGTCCTGATTCCTCAGAGGGTGGATGGACATAAACCAGCAACGTGAAGTCAAGAGGTCTGAGGAGACAAAGATGGGAATGTTCCATTTGTTCTTCTTCTCATATATACCCAAAGAAGCTCTCTGTCTTCTTGTAACAATAAACATTGGTAGTGCAATCCGCTGTGTTGATAAGAACAGAAAACTGAAGTTATTTGTTTTTAGCCAAATGTAGAAATTGTTAGTGCCACATTTTAGTGGGAAAAAAACTTCAACAAACATTGTTAACTGGTGTAATGTTACATAAGGGTGTGATGGGAAATGTAACAATTATTTTACTACTGTTTTTGTTAATTATTTCAGGTTAAATGTTAGCAATATGCAATTCTGTGTTAGGCATTATAGACTGTTTTGGATGGAGCTCTAGGGAAAAGTACAAGAATGACTGTGTAACATTAATAACTTGAGGGATAATGTGTTTTTGTGGCAAAGCAAAGGTTTGCTAGTGCCTGAGACTGGTGGCTGCTTATCTCAGGTGTAGCCACTCTTAAGATTATTTAATTTCCACTTTAGCTGTATTTAATCACTCAGACCCTTCTGGAACTGCAATCAATTAGTCTGGAGTTTTTCAGTCTTGCTGAAGGTGATCAACAATTCAGTTAGTTTGGATTTCTAGGAGAGTAAACAGAGATATATACTTTTCACATACATTTTTTGCAAGATTTTTTTGAACCAGGTCTAATCTAAAATAGCTGGAGGTTCAAAAGTTGAAATTTAGTATGGACATAGTTCTTATTGAGGAGAAATATCTTTTAGTGTTCCATGGAATCTGATTTTGATTTGAACAAATGACTGCTGAAAATAGAAGTTGTGCATGCACAGTTTTTCTATAGAAAGCAAAATGGTATGTACATAGTGAAAGTATACTGAAGCTATAAAGAGGCTAGGGTTGGAAGCTGTTCACTTTCTAAGGTACTTGGGGACTGGAGCAAGAGAGGCTGGACCAAGGGACCCTGTAGAACACTTGTCTCTGCTCCTGAAGACTTCAGAAAGTGTAAAGGTGTCATGGAGATCTTCTGTACTCTTGAAAGGTTTGCAGGGGAAACCCCTGCTCTAATGCACCTTAAGATCTTCACACTTGGGAAAAGAACTATCTCACACCATTATTTGAGAAGTAGCATATAAAGGATGTGGGTGATGCTCATAATATTTTATTAATATTATATATTCTAGCTGCTCATTTGTGGTATTTGCTAAACGATCGTTAGCAGGTTAATTCAGGCATGAGATGACCTGCACATAGACAGGCAAGCTGACAAATCTCTCCGTTGCCCCCATTTACTGCTAATTAAAGGACACTGAGGACAATCACTTTCTGGAAGTCTACCACTGACCCCTGTGAGGTGGTCCATATACTAGTTTCAACAGATTTAAGAAAAACAAAAGACTTTAGAGGTAAATAAAGAGATGCAATGCCTAGAGGGGATAGATAAGGAGGGAGGCAGAAGTTGCAGGGGTGCAGACTGTCCCCACAGACTGAGACATGGGGATGTCTGAATAAGGTAGGCTAACTTAAGTTTTGGATAAGAAAGTTAAGCAAGTTGACTGTTAGTTGTGTTAAATACCCTTCTCTTGTCATGCTTTGTTCCTTCTGTTGAGATTAAACAATACTTTGTTGTGAAAAGGCTGTGTTATGTCATTGTATGTAGGCACTGACTGGCTGCAAGTCCCAAAGGAGGTCTTGCAGGGCAACTGAATTCAGCAGGGCTTGCTAAATAATCACAGTCAGTAAACAGAGTGCTACATCCTGATGATCCTGTTTGGCGAGTGAGAGAATTGCAGGATTCCACAAGAGAGAGAAAGGCAAGAGGCACATCACCTGGAGGTGTTGCACTGAGAAACTGAGAGGGCCCCAGGGTGCAGCTAGCCCTGAACCATGACACATGTAATTAAAGATTGTATCATACTGTGTCTGTTCAAGAGGACAGAGTTATGGTTGCATGTGGAATCTTATCAGTAACTGGGCCCTTTACTGACTGTGGAGTGCTTAGTAATACACATGTAATCTTTTCTGCTTTTAGTATGGAATCTTTTTGTAAAAAGGATTTGTTCTTAATTCTGTTGCCTTAGAATCCTAGATGGGGCTAATAGTTGTCTCCTTTCTGATTCTCTTTTGCTGTCATTTGGATTGTAAAAAATCTCTAACCCTTTTCCACGAAAGCCTGATCTTAAACAGTGTGAACTTTAGCAGATAGAACCCCGTATCTGGTTTTGGTAACTGCAAAAGTTACCTTGTTGCTGCAGTTACCTTTGATACCTGGAAGCCTTACTGTTCCCTTGTGTATTTTGTAGTAGCTAAAGCAAATTTGAGTGTTCTGTTTTGATTCTGACTGTAGTAAACCCAAACGTTTTATCTGGGATGAAATCCTATTAGCAAACTCCTTTTTTCATGGCATTAAGGTCACCACCCATCAGAATCATCTTATCACTGCCAGTTCTGCTACAACAAGAATAAATGATTCATGTAAAGAACTGAGTAAGGCATCTCCTGTTTTCCTCAGTATTTCTTACAAGCACACTTTAAGAGAAGGGTTTTTTAACTGAATACTCTGAAAAGAGTCTAAGTTATCCTCTAAAAGGGTCACTGCCACAGTCAGTTACAATAAGACAAATGTACCTCAATATTTCAGAAAACACTTTTTCATGTAAATTAGAAAATAAAGATGACAATTATTGGCCTAAAATGCACACACTTTACTGTAATTCAAAGGGTAAAAAAAATGTATAAGGGAACACAAAGCAAACTGATGTATCAATTATTGTTAAAAACTTATAAACCACTGAACCAGAATGGTCACCCATTTATTAGAGAAAACTACTGTCATCAGATTATAGTGTTTCCAAAAAGAAACAATCAGATTCATAAGAAAAGGAAACAAATACAGGATACTGGATGGCTCAGGTGATTTGATAAGAAGCTACAAAAAAGCTTTTCAGCTGGAGGCCACAGTTCAACTCTTTCCCAAGTTATTAGTGACTGAGAGTTGTTACCATCTGACAGTTGTTCAGTGGCCCATGTAAAATGCACTGGTGATTGGTGGGGCAGAGGAGGAAAGCCTGCGCTGGTGCTGCTCCCATTCTGTATATAAATAGACAACTTTGTTCTCAATCGATGCCAATCTGGCACCTCTCATATTTATTTATGATTAATTCTTAAGTGCTCACACTATAGTTGGTGTGCTGGGAGAACCAAAGACACAGTCCCTGTCCTGAGGAGCTTGCTTGAAAAGACAAAACAAACACACTCTGTCCCCAACATAACAAATAAAGCTGTTTTTTTGGATTTTGTTCAAATTCTTCAAAAACTAGCATAATATTGATTTCAATGCAAGTAACATTATATTTCTTTGCTTATTTTACATTGCCCTGTTCAGAGTCAGAGAACTGTCAGATCAAAGTTGCCTATATACAATGTGACAGATTTCATAGAATCATAGAGTTGGAAGGGACCTTAGGAGGTCATCTAGTCCAACCCCCTGCTCACATCAGGACTAACCTCAGCTAAATAATCCCAGCGAGGGTTTTGTCAAGCCACAGCTTAAAAACCTCTAAAACTGGAGATTCCACCACCTCCCTAGGTAACCCATTCCAGTGCTTCACCACCCTCCTAGTGAAAATCTTTTTCCTAATGTCCACCCTAGACCTCCCCCCCTGCAACTTGAGACTGTTGCTCACCCTAGCTAGAGCTACTGCAGTTGCTCACAGTTAGAGAGATTATAACTTGGAAAGGATTTACTGAGAATTCTTTTTTTGATGGTGGTGGTGGTGGTTGTTAATGATGACAGCAGTAATAAAGATAGATGAGTGTTTGTAGCAAAAAACTGGGTGAACTAAAAACCACCATCACCCTTAAACCACCCCTACAATCTAAGAGAGTTGTCTATCACTTGATTGATTGATGTGTGTTGTATGAAATTGTACTTGTTCAAATTTCTGAAGTGCTACCTATAATTAATATTTTAATACATCCTGCCATCTCTGGCCAAATTCAGTTTTTTCCATTTTTGATGCAAAATGGACTCAATGACTGACATGTCACACAATCAAAATAACACCAATGCTTCTTTCCTTTTGTTTCACTTTTTTTTTTTTTTTTTTTTATAAAGTATTTGACACTTCAGTCCTTCTTCTGCTGTTGCAGTGAAATCAACTCTTCACTCAATGTGCCTAAGCAGTTCAGGCAATGCTGTGCCTACTAAGTAGGTAAGAAAACCCATATTTGAAACATCCAGAAAATCCTGACATTCTAATTCAGGGCTCTCAAACTTGTAGTGTGGACCACATCTTAATATACAGATTGTCTCATGGGTTACTTCCCCTTCTTAGTCACTGATTGTGCTGGCCACCTCTCCTTCCATTTGTGATTGTATAAATTCCATGGGATAACTATAGCAATTGCTTACATTTAAATGTAAAATTAGGGAAGTATATTTTGTGTATTTTTACCAATCTTTTAGTTGAAGTTGAAGCTGGAAACAAGGAGGAAGAGCCAGCTCTCTGCAAATGCTTTGTAGAACACACTCGATCTACCAGACAGTTTGGGAACTTCTGTCTATCTTGAGGGGCTGTGCTACTGCTCATCACTGTAGAATCTGAGCACTGTACATGTAAACTTTGTGGATTCTCTGCCTGAGTCTTTTGGGGTTATAAAAACCTCTGCACTATTTCACAGATCTTTGAAAATCTAAATCACCACATAGGTGTTACTAAAGATATTTATCAGTATTATGGCCTAAATTTACAAAAGCAACTAGTGATTTTGATTTATTCAGAGCTTGGATTATCAATGGGAGACACTTTAAAAGGGCTTGATTTTCAGAAGCCAAGAACTCAGCGTTATGAGGTTTCATGATTTTTGTCTCTGATTCCATATAAATTTACTCAGTTGACAACTAAAATGTTTTCTCTCAGTGCCTCTTGGAATTTGAAAGTCAAGCTGTGTTAGTGGCTAAAGCATCACCACCACTAATGAAGATTATACAACCGACATGTAGTTAGTGATTCTCTTGATGATATGAGAGCCAGAATAGAATCCAGCTCATTCTCCCATGGTTATCTTGGTTGAACAATACTTACAAAAATAGTAAAGTGTTCATCTCACTTTATTTTAAGAAAAAGCATTTGGATAATTTATTTTGTTTGTCTACACAGCCCGCTGGTTGTGGGTAAGTAGGTTCAAAAGTGCTAAAGCTTCTGGCCTATCAGAAGCCCTTGAGTGTGTAGCCAGTTTTAAAGTTAAATGTTCTGGACAACACTGTCATAATAATCAGTAGATGGTAACACGAAGGAAACTCTAATTTCATCTGTGTAAATTAATTCAAAAGAAAGGTCAGGAGTTATGTGGAGCCTAAGAATTTTAGCAGGCCAAGAATTACAGTACTTTTGGATCACCTACAGTACAGATGAGGTAAAAATTTAATAAAAACGTCCAGACAAACTACTCTAGGCAAGTATGGCTGTTCAGAGATATAAAGTAGCTCCCTTTTTTTTCCTCCAAACTGCACATAACAACCAAATACCAATGATTTAACTCTTCGGAATGGCACCACTAATATTTACTTTGACTCAAGCTCCTATCCAATGCACTCTGAGTACTATAGATCATCCAATGGCAGCCTGAAATTGCAGAATTATAGTTTTCTTTGTCTGACAGCAGGAAAGAGGCATAGCTGCTAGTCAAAATGATCTAAGTGCTTGTCTTCTCTTACCTCGGAGATTCGGTGGCAGTCAACCGGAGTTACACAAGCTACGCAAAAACTAGCGTAACTCCCGTCAACTTCTCTGCTTCTGTTCTGTGCGCCATCTTCTCTGCACTGCGCCGACGGGAACCGTGTTCCCGTTGACGCAGCACTACGCCACTTGAGAAGGTGGTCTTAATACATCCATTTCTGGATCGACTGAGCAGGTCTTCTCTGACCGCTCTGTCGATCCAGAAAAGTTGATCTGACAGCAGCAAATTTGCTGCCGTCAGTGAAGACATAGCCTGAGTCTATGGAATATTGTGAAGAAGACTCCCTCAGCATGATCTAGGGGAACATCCCTCTCTTCCCACCTCCCCAATACCTTTTGCTCTGTCTTGTTAGCCAATATATGGCAATTAGGGAAGGAAGATCCATAGACTGTGGATGAGTGGTGGGCAATGGAAAACATAATGCAGTCTTCTGTGGTTGCAGAGAATTTACAGTTTGGATTCCTGATTCAGTGGCAGTTTTTTGGCCGCAGAGGCAGGGAGCTCTGCAGAGCTATTGTGGACCAGTAGCCATTGATTTTAGATTTTTATTAAACAGAGGCAAGAAGGAATTAAAATGGTTACAAACATATAATGTGATTGTCACCCAGAGGATGTCAAGCTTTTAATAATAATGAGCGAAATAATTACCATAGACATCCAAGAGCACCCTACTCCGCGCCTAGGGTTGGGCTATATAAACAGGAAAAGGAAACTGAGCAAGAGAGAGGGGACTAGAGGGCTGGCTGGTGGTGCTACAGGTTGTAGGCCCCATATCACTAACCTGACGTGCGCCCTTGAGACTTCATTTTCCTGTGTATATGTTTGGTGGCTCTGACTTGGCTCAAGACAAGGTACCTTGGCTCAAGTAAAGGCTTATGAACAGGGTTCAGCAGCTTTTCCCCTGAGCTGATGCCTAAAGGAAAGGGGGGAGCCTGCCTGCCTGCCTGTCTGTGAGGACTAGGTCTTCATAAAAGGAACATGGGTTTTTTTCTTACTTTGGTTTTGGCCTCCTGCTTCTGGAACCAGGTGGAACCAGTAGCATTGCCTGTATCTAAAATTGCCCAAAACTTCCCATTGTAAGACCCTGTTTTCAGTAGCTTTTAATATGCTTAACGTCATCCATTCAGGACTGAAACAGGAACAGGCTAGAGAAAGCAGGACAAAGGGTCAGGTTTGGGGGGAACAGAGGCAGAAGAGCACACTCCCCTCATTAACCTGGTTTAACCTCATTAACCCCTCCTTAACCAAAGCTCCTGCATCTCACATTCCTGTGCTGTCAGCAAATATCTGTGAAAACTACTGCCGTAATGTGTCATCCCCCTATAGTGCTGTCCACAGAAGATGACAACTTACTATTGCTATTAGATACTCAATTAGCTCAAGTGGCAGAAGTCTGTACTGTAGATCTGTAGGTTCCAATCCTGTTTGTGAACCATGTGGATGTCAGTATGATTGCATATGATGAAATTTCTGCTTTTCCAGCCTGCTTTTCTAAAACTTAGGAGGGTTTTGTGTGTAATTTCCTATGTTAAAAGAATACTAAGTTCCAAAATCAACCACTCAGAAGTTGATATGCCAAACTGAAGTTTTCTGTGCAACCTAAATATTGGACCTCTTATACATGTGCATTATGATACAGTCATTAATTATGTGATCACATACTATTTTTTTCAACAGGACTCCTACCTCATTTGGATGGTTCTCTGGGTATGTAGTGAAAGAGATTGTGTGCAGGACTCCTCTCATTTGTTGCAGAAGATGGAAGGTATGTAGTGAATGAGGCAGGGACTGTACGAAGATAAAGGATAATCTCATGATAAGGCAATTAAATGCTATCCTGGAAAACTGGAGTCTATCCCTGCCTCTGTCACAGAGTTCCTATACAATGCTGGGCAAATCACTTGAACATTTCAGAGGCAGTGACTAGCAGCATTTTCAGATTTTCTGGTGTCCAAGTTCAGACCCTGGGATCTGATTTGCAGAAGTGCTGCAGCTCTGAGTGCTCAGCAGAAGTCAATGGCAGCCTTGCTTTGAACATACAAAATGCTATATAATGGTAAATATTCTGAAAGATCAGGTGCTACACATCTCAAATTAGCCACCCAAAATTAGTGGATTTTTGTGAACACAATCTCTTTATGCTTTGGTTTCCCATCTGAAAAATGGGGATAATGCCACCTCACTTCACAAGGGTGTGAAAATAAATTCATTAATGTTTGTGAAGCACTCAGATATTATAATAATGAATGCCATAGAAAATTCCACGAGGAAACTAATAATTCTGTATTAGAACTGGGTTTGAATTATGTGCAGTAAATAAGCATGAAACCACACATTGAACAATCAGAATAAAACAAGATATTGAATAATTGTTCATTCGTTGAGCATCTATGCACTGAGTGAGGTGGGGTCTTGTGGAAAAAAATAGTATGTGATCATGTACTTAAGACATCCTTTCACAAGGAGGCTGAATTATGGTTGCACAAACAACCTTTATTCTGCCATATCCTAACTTTTGAGTGACTTTGCAACCTTAGCATTCTTTTTAATCTTTTGTATAATAAGTGTACATATAGTATATATATATTGTAAAGTGTATGTATATATGATATCTACAGTAACTACTTGGTCTATCAAATGTGTTTCATTCTCTATATGCTAATTACAGAAAGACTGAAGCATTTTGTAGTCAAA
The DNA here is from genome assembly GCF_026122565.2 of Emydura macquarii macquarii. Lineage (NCBI taxonomy): Eukaryota > Metazoa > Chordata > Testudines > Chelidae > Emydura > Emydura macquarii. The sequence continues at coordinate 78,193,457 of NW_027131390.1, forward strand.
TAATATGAAAATTCAATCTCTGGATGCTTCTGAAGGTCTTAGCATACTGTTATTCACTGTTTCAGTAGGCAAATAGAATTTAATCAGTTGATAGAGCATGCTGCCTGAAGTTATATTCTCCAAGCCATTTGTTGTATAAATACCACTGGATTTTTAAAAATATTTGTCTATGTATTCGGGCTATGCCTAGGCTTAATTTTACAAATTATCATCTTTTAAAGAATTCTGAACTGTTATTTCAGCACTGAGTCTACTAAATGTGGGCATAACCTTACAGTTCTCCAGAATTAATTTACATAGATGAAACTAAAGTAAAATCCAGGCTTACTTGAATCCACTCTCACTATTTCACGTCCTTATTTAGCAGAACTCACATCCTAACAAGGCTGCTTAATTTCAGATCTGACTATAGAGTCAAGAGCTTCAGATACACAGTAATACTTTCAATATTCAATATTTGCCTCATTAAATTGAAACGGTTCTTGCTATCCAGTGTCTAAGCCAGCACCTCCGCAATTTGCTGACAACAACCTGCATTATTGATTCTGGACTATTACTTTCTTCCATGTCCTATTGTAATGCATTTTTAGTACTCAATTGCCATCTTCATCAGCTGATCACGTCATGTTAACCACAGTTTGGGACAAACAGTTCTGTGTCCTTCCTGACCTATTTCTCAAAATGAGAGTAGGTTTATCGGATCTTGTTGGGCTTGCCACCCAGAGCCCACAAAGTGAAGGCCAATGATGTTTTGAGATTATTCAGACTAGACAGAAATTGTATGTAAACCTAAGTGTTGGGGAGCTGTGAATTACAGACAGGGCTGTATTGCTGGTAAGGGGCTCTGGTTAAATCCCTAATCACAAAACCAAAGCTTGAGTGAATTAGGCTACCAGCATAAACTCCAAGCCTTTATTTTCTAAATGGCTTCCATTTTAAACAAAACATGATGTCATAGCATCAGAGGTAGCTTGCATCACTGTCACCTTGCTGGTCTTTCTTGGATGCATCTACACACGTCAGTCCTAGTGCCTTCACCTCTCCTGTTGTGGAATCACACAATGCTCTCACTCTTAGATTGGGCCCTGGTTACAGTACCAGGTACGCTGACAGTGTGTACCCAGCAGTCTGATTGGGTTTGGCATCTGTGGTTCTTCCCTGCAGGAGTCTGACCAGTGGTAACTATAGTGCTTTAAAACCAAAGTATTTTTTTAACTTTCATGGTAAGAATAAGGCATTGAGAGAAAATGGATTTTAAAACAGTCAGCCAACCCACAAGTCTGTTTTACCTAAAACTTACCATCCTCTGATGGCAGACTTGGCAGAACTTTCTTCAGTTCCATGGGATTCCTCTGTCTCAGCCTGGTTCCCCTGACCAGCTCCCCAACAACTATCTCTTTTTTGGAAAGAAAGAGACTCTTTTAATCAGCCAAGGTTAATTTGGGCCTTGCTTGTCAAAATCTATTTGGTAGGCTCCGCAGGAGATCGAACCAGACACCTCAGAGCCAGGGGCTCTCCCATTATAACTCTCAAATGTTTGCTGAGGTATGGTTTATCTTGAGCTTTTCTTCTTTCCTGCTTGTTTTCCTTATACCCCACTATTAAACTAAATCAATATGTTCATGCAACAAACATCCCAATAACCAGGTCAGCATACAGTTTACATAAATTCTAACAGAGCAGTTCCATGTCCATCACACATGGATTAAAAAAATTTCCTCTGCATCTTTTTCCTTCTATATACATCTTTACTCCCTTCCTTCCTTTTCTATTTGATTCTCATCCTCTGCTTCCCTTTTTGCATTCTTTCATTCTCATCCTCTTCTTCCCCGCTCCTTGCTACAAAATTCCACTAGAACAGCTTTCTCCCTACTTATTATTTAGGGATAATATTAGAGGAAACAGTTACATAAAATTTCCAAAATACAAGAGGCCATCTTTGGTCCTCAGAAATGGGGATGCACAAGTGAACTGAGAGAAGAATTTAGCTGTTAGTGCTATTTCCTCATAATTCAAGCTTTACATAATTGATAGCTATCAAAGAGTCACCCCAGCAAAATGTCAACCTTCCCCATTCCAGCACGATTCCAGAATTTTGCAATAAAAAAGGAAAGTCATCGTGTACTAATTCTAACTAGGGAGGAGGATACACCATACAGTTCAGAATAAAATTATGTGCATTCTGATTATATTATTACTTTCACTAACCTGTAGGCCACATACTATTCCTTGGTTGTTTGCCACCTTAGGACTGGCCACTTTCTTTGCATTTTAACTGGGTCACTAAGGGTTATAGGAAGGCAGAGTGGGTTAGGAGTTTTGTAAGGAGCCAGTCCTGGTAAGCCCACTTCCTCCATGTTGGGAACCACCCATACTCTGCAGCCTGCCCTCCCACCTATTGATGACACCAGACTCATCCACAGAATAGAAACCTGCCAGAGGGGAGGCAAATAAGACTTTGAGAGTAGGGAAGACCTTGAATCTGACAGCATGCCAGAATGGGAAGCCAACAAAAGGGGTGTGTGTTTGTGAGAGAGAGAGAGAGTGTGTGTGTGTGTGTGTAGATGCAGAAAGCTGTTATCTAGTATCTCATGTATCATATAGTCATCTCCATTTTGAAGAGGACATTTTTGGTGCTTACCTGGAAAGAATACAGATTCATTTGGAAGAATAGAGGGGTCTAGTTATTTGAAAGAAGGACAAGGTGATGTTTCTAAGGGGAAAGAGGTGAGAGACAGGATGATAAGTAGAGGCTGGTGGTAAGTAAACTCAGTGGGATTAGTACTAATGAGGAGTATATTTGTATTTAGAGTGCTTCGGGTTAACTCTCTCTACTTTAAAATTGATAAATAATGTTCCATTTCCAGACTGACATGAATGCCAATATCTGTCTTTGGTGCTGCTATGTTCCTCCCCAGAGGTGGCTGCTTTAAGTAGTGCATGAAGTGTGTATATTTATATACATAGTATGTGTATATAATATAGTATACAAAAATATAAGGGAGTCAGTAAAGAATTTTGTCATGGTATGTGAATGGAAAATATTACTACTGGACTGCATTGCTGGAAAGCAGGTGCAGATATTAGGACTCCAAAAGTGTCATGGTGAATAGTTATTTCAGTAGAATGAGATTAATATAATAGTGTTTCTTATAAGGGAAAACTACACCTGCAGTGATCACACGTCTCTTAGGAATTAAAATCAGAGATCATAGAGAGTCTGTGGGACACAGAATAACCATTCAAACATTTAAAAATAACCAGAGATTAAATAGTTTTTAAAAATATCTAAGCAGAAGTAAGAAAAGTAACCATATCTTCTGCTATGTCCATAAAAAAATTAATCTGAATTGTACTTTTTCTAAATTTGAAATAGAAATAGATATGTGGATAGCTAAAGTATTTGAAAAGAGGTTAGATTTGTGTAGTATGTTTAAATAAACTCAGATCCTGTTTCAAGTGAAGAGAGAAAAAGAAGCTATGGGTTTCAGAATGACATTAAAATGATGAATGTATCTTTATTTATAGCAGCACTGATTGTACTTATTGGTGCATTGCTAGGGGGTGGGACCAGTCTTGTGAACCTGTGTGTGCAGTTGTTCTTACTTTCAAGCTTTTGTGTTAAGCGTTTCAATATCTGTGTTGAATCAATATCACAAATGTATGCCCTGGGCTATACAGAAGAGCTTTTGAAAGAAGTCCTTATTGCTTTTACTACTGATGAGGCATTGATTATACTGAACCATAAATCCGTGTTGCCAGATGGCTACAGAACATCTTCCCTGCTGTTGTTCTTTGACATCAATTGATTTACCATTTGGAGTTCAAAGTACCATCACTACACTTTCTGGAATAGTTTTTGAGGATCACTTATGACATTCATCCTCCAAAACCAATGTCATTTAAAGCATTTATTGTTTTCAGAAACGTGCTATCCAGCTCACAAAAGCTAGGTCAGATGAGGTTCCTACCCAGGACAACATACCATCTAAATTCAACATGCCACAAGAACTACAGATTATAAACAATGAATGGGTGAATAAATAAATAAAGGAAGGGAAAAAGGAGAGGGGGATGGTATTAAGGTCACTTGGTTACTCAACAAGGCATCTGTACATCTTGATGGTTCCAGTAACAATTTTTAAATCTTCCCTTCTTTCCCCACTTTACTTCTCATAAGCAAGACTGCAGAAGTACATTTTTATGGGACATTTGAATGAAGTGAGGGAGGTAGCTTGGTGCACTGGTTTGTAAAAGGCATTTTGGATAGAACAGACAGCAGTAAGAAAAGGTACAGAAGCATTTCTGAGCAGGTGCCACGGGTGCGCAGTAGGTAGACTGGAATGCCCAAGGGACTGTCTGTGACTCCATGGTAAGACTATTGTATTGCTTTAGGAGTTCACCAACCCAGGAAAAAGTGTAAAATCTCATTATAAAACACACAACCAGTTTGGGGTTTCTGCCCTGCTGTTTGACAATCTTTTCTGAAGTTGGCACTCGTGACGATGATCTACTCCAGTGTGACACCTTTGTAATCCATTTCAGATTCCTTTTTGACTGTCCATTCACTTATCCTGAATTCACAGACTGTGGTGACATAACTATACCAGAAGATGTTTCACCTTTTTATTTTGAATTATGCAAATAAATATTTCAAATGTATTGCAAGAAGAATTTCCAAAAAGGATCCCCTTCTTATGCTTATCATTACCTGATTGATAAAATAAACTGTGTTGATATAGGATACCTGGTTTTCTCCAAGGAATTTAACTTAGTACCATATCACATTTGAATTAAAAAGTTGCATTATATGGAATTAACAGGGTATATATTAGAAAGATTAAAAACTAGCTCACTGGTAGATCTCAAAATGTAATTATTAAGGGGGAGATAGAAATAAGCAGGGTTGTTTCTAGCTCGTCCCTCTAGGGATCAGTTCTTAGTCCAATGTTGAATATTTCTTCAACAATCTAAATGATTAGATAAAATTGTTGCTGGTAGAGTTTGCATATGACACAAAGATCAGTGGATAGTAAATAATGAGGACAGGTTACTGTGACAGTGTGATCTGAACTGCCTGGTTAAATAATCACAATCACACAATGTGTTTTAATACTGCTAATGAAAGGTGATTGACCTGGGAACCAAAAACATAGGTTATAGCTGCAGGATGGGAGACTGTCTTGGAAAGCAGTGACTCGGAGAAGGGCTATGGTCTTATTGTAGTTTATTGCCTCAGGATGAACTCCTGGTGTGATGCTATAGCAAAACTGGCTAATGCAATCCTTGGCTGTATAAAAAGTGAAAGATAAGTAGAAGAGAAGTAATCTTGCCTCTGTACACAGCATTGATAACATTGCTACTAAATACCACATCCAGTTCTGGCGTCCACACTTCAAGAAGGATGTGAAAATACTGGAGAGGGTTGAAAGGCAGGACACAAAAATGATTGAGGGACTGGAAAACAAGCCTTATGATTCATAGATTCCAGGGCCAGAAGGGACCATTTTGATCATCTAGTCTGATCTCCTGTAAAACACAGAACTTCCCCAAAATAATTTCTAGAGAATATCTTTGAGAAAAACATCCAATTTTTACTTTAAAATTGTCAGTGATGTAGAATCCACCAGCCCCGTGGTAAATTGCTCCAATGGTTAATTACTAATGATGTGAGGTTTAAGGAGCTCAACTTATTCAGCAAAGAGAACATCAAAGAGGTGTTCATCAAACATGAACACCATGAACATCAAAGAGCTTCGTCAAAGAGAACACTGAGAGGTGATTTGATCAGCAGATATCTCCAATGGCTGGTGATGGGACACGAGATGGGGAGGGATCTGAGTTATTACAGAAAATTGTTTCCCAGGTGTCTGGCTGGTGGGTCTAACTGATTGCCATATTTGGGGTAGGGAAGGAATTTTTCCCAGGTCAGACTGGCAGAGATCCTGAGGGGTTTTTGCCTTCCTCTGCAGCATAAGGCACGGGTCATTTGCAGGTTTAAACTAGTGTTAAAGGTGGATTCTCTGTAATTTGAAGCCTTTAAATCATGATTTGAGGACTTCAGTAACTCAGCCAGAGGTTATGGGTCTATTACAGGAGTCGGTGGATGAGGTTCTGTGGCCTGCAGTGTGCAGGAGGTCAGACTAGATGATCATGATGGTCCCTTCTGGCCTTAAAGTGTATGAGTCTATCACTGTGTGTACAATTAGCACAGTGTGTTTGTTTTTTTGCCTTCCTCTGAAGCATCAGATATTGGCAAAAGCTGAGAATGGGATGCTGGATGATGGGACTAGTATTCTGAAATGGTACAAAGAATCCTCATTCTAGATGCCTGGCTAGTGTCTCCCAGGACAAATTGACTGGGATGTTGGGTTTTTTTTGTTTTTTGTTTTCCTTCCTCTGTATCAGTGGTTCTCAACCTGTTTACCGCTGTGGGCCGCATATGCAGCTCTCTATGTGTTATGTGGGTTGCATACACACAATATATATACGCAACCTATGTGGTCCTGAGGATGTCACATGGGCCTCAGCTGTGTGCTGATTGGGCCGCAAGCAGGCCGCGGATTGAGAACCACTGCTTTGTAGCATAAGATGTGGTTGGCTGCTAGGATTATCTGGTCATATCTCACCTAAACAATTGCAGGGGCTTGGGCGTTGGTGCCACTTTGGATTCTCCTGTTCTCTGTGGCACACAGTTTAGTCTCCTGAGAATTGAAATGTTTTGGTCTATCTAAAGTCTTTGAGCACAATATGGGGGTATCTTGGTGAAAATTAATGGCATGTGATATGCAGGAAGTCAGACTAGATGATCTAATGGTCCCTTTTGGCTTTAAACTCTATGAAATCTCTCTTTCCCAATGGGTCTGTTCTTCTCTTGATATGCAAGATTCATTCCTGTTAATGTAAATGGCACACATACAAGGTTCAGATAGATCTCAGAGTCTCAGAGCTTGATCCAGTACTCATTGAAGTCAATGGAAAGTCTTCCATTGACTTCAGTGGACATTGCATCAGGCCCTAAATGTAAAGAATTATTACTGTATTGACTTCTGTTTTGTGAAATTTGTGGGTCAATACATTAAATGTTTTGGCCAGAATCACATGTGGAAAGTGTCCAGGAACATAGAGACAGAGTTACACTGGGAAAAGAATGAAGGATCAGGGGAGCACAGAAAAAGGACATGCATCCTGAGATGCTGCGGGAATCTCTACAGTTAGTGAACACTGAAACACTTATGGCTTTATCCAACCCCAGATGGTAAGTATCTTTGTATGAACAAGTGTCAAGTAATGATTTATTTGTAAAACATCTCAGAGCTGAGGTGTGTTGATTCTGGACACTTTGTGATCAGTGTGCATACCAGTGAGACACGGTATGCCCAATTTGCAGTTCAATAAGGTTTAATGTGCAAGGTTTCTATAAATATACTAGTTAGATACAAAGCCTAAAATTAACTACAATATATCATACTCACTAAGCCTGGAGAGCTAAGCAGTTACTCAGAAGTCTATATACAGGAACGGCTTTTCTTCAGAGGCCCCACCAGGGACTCAGTGTATCCACTGGTCCAACAGGCAGCACCTCCCGCGGAGTCAGGTGTTGATGGAGCACCCCCCTTTGTCTAAGTGGTGACTACTTATACCCTTTAATAAACAACCTTCACCTAATTATCTCTTTCTCATTATCATATATGCTAATTACCTACATTGGGTTTCCACCCTTACCTACATTCATAAACAACCTTCACCTAATTATCTCTTTCTCATTACCATAATAATTGGGTTGTCAAAACATTCTCACCATAATAATCTATCTGGTGATAGGAGGGGTGGAGTAAAAGTATGCCCCTTGGCAATAAAACAGTGTACCCCCAGATGTTTAAGGATAACTTGTTCCCATCACCATTATCTATGTGCAGCTGCAAGCATACAGTATCTGTATTTTGTCTTATTATGTGCCGTGGTGTGAGAAACTGAGACATCTATAAGATTATTCAGTCTCTGCCAACTGGAAGATGTCATGCTACAGGGGTCAGAATAGACAAGCAAGCAACTGAAGCTATGCTAGGCCTGTAGGACAGTGGTCAAGCAACTCACATTGTACTGGGCCTGCAACAAGGTGTCTAGAAAATGAATTGACCTGTTGACTCAAATTTTTTGATAAGCTAGTTCTATATTAGACACTTTTCTCTATATCTCAGGAGGGCACAGAGTGCTTTGCACAGAAAGTGGCCCAATGAGGATAATTTAATTGTCAATATTAACTCTTTCACTTGATTAAATTTCACAAAACATTTACTTTTTTTTGGCTGTTTGACCATTGTCTATCATTCCAAGCACTTAATGAATTGTTCACTTGATTTTAATTGTTCTTTTAAAAATGTCTACTTCTTTTACATGCACTCTTTTATACAACTAGCAATTTTCCCATTATTTATGTATATATGTATCCAATACAGCAATGCAATCCAGGTTGCTTCAAGGTCCTGCTTAGTACCTCTTATACATTAATATTTTCATTTTTATTCTCCATTGTTTGTTTTCTAACTTTGTCCTACAGTTATGTGCACAGTGATATGATTTAAGAAAGAACCTTTCAAAAATCCAATTAATATTTACCAAAGTATGACATTTTCTAGTGGGCAGAAACCCATAATAAACAATGCAGGTGGCTACCTACTTTAATATAATAAACACTTGTTTTGTTGCTATTTATTTATCTAACTCTCTCACCATTACCAAAAATTATACATCACCCTTCACATTATCAATAAAGTTGACTCAGAAGAGACAGTAATTCAGTGAGACTCAAGTGATATCAGGAAACACTTTCTTTCTCAGTGCAGAGATGTTAACTTGCCAATAATAGATTAGCATCATTCTGCCACACCACACAGAAATGGATTTTTGGCCAAGCCAATTTAAAGCAAAAATGTTTACGTATGCTATCTCATGTTAAGTACTCTGGGGGCACAATATTATGGGGTGTTATAAATAATGTTCTGCAGAGAAAGAGGACTATGGAGGAGAGTGAGAGAAGATATGAAGAGTAAAAATATCCTATGCATTAATGAGTGAATCTGTTTGATCCACTTGAAACTTAAAAAAATTAGTTTTAGCTGTGATAGAGGGAACCACTAGGGCAGGCTATGCAGGTCCTTGAGTATTTTTGTTCATGCCACTGTGTTCAATTGTCCATTGAGTTTATTGAAAAACTAATAAACAAGGCAGCCAACAAGGCAGTCATCATCTAAAAGTCCTTTTACTCTTTCTTCTGTTTGTGGAGGTCTTTCTTTAAAGAGCACAACAAATTAAAATAGTTTATGAAACTTTTTAAGTGATGTTCATTTACCCAGCTAAAATAAGTGAAACTTAAAAATAAAAAAAACCCAAACAAACCAATTTTAAAATATAGATGCTCAAGCTCCAATTATGATGCTGATATGTTTTGCTTAAGGAGTGAATGCTTTAAAGAGGTTATAAGATTTTTTGGGAGGACTATTCAACTTATTTTGAACACTGTCTGTCTTCCTCTATGCTGCCTGTGACCATCAATATTGATTTTTTTCTCCCACTAATTTCCCTTGTATTTTCAGTCTCTAGCTTGGTTTTGTGTTGACTCTTCAGCTTTTTTTGAATTTTTTTTCATTCCTGTTATCTTGTCATGCAATGGGTGAGTAGTCATTACATCTTGAATTATTCAAATTACAAGTAAACAGTTCTTGCAATCTGTACGTATCCTTGGCAGAATCTACCGATTGTCATTCCATTCTTCATGACAATAACTTGCATTCACATAGCACCTTTCATGCCTAAGGATTACATTGCAATTTACTTATATAGTGTTTTTATTACCAAAATGCTGGATAAGAACAAAGCATGCTACAAACTGACATACTGACTATGGGCCAGATCTTTGGATCCAGCTGATCTGCACTTTGTGCAGGGCCTGGAGGTATGTGTTGTAGGGAAGTAGTCTGTAAGCAACTCCCTTGCTCCTTGGCCCAGCTGGAAACTGAATCAAACTGATTCCTATGCAATCAGTTTACTTGGGTTATATAGGGACCAGGATTTGGCCCTCCATATATTAGCTTTCTTATTCTTTGTTTCTAGACTCTCCCAACCATGTGTTGGAACTTTAAGTAAACATAAAATCATAGAATCATAGGACTGGAAGGGACCTCGAGGGGTCTTCTAGTCCAGTCCTCTGCATTCAAGGCAGGACCAAGCATTATCTAGGCCATCCCTGACAGGTGTCTGTCCAACCTGCTCATAAAAATCTCCAATGATGGAGATTCCACAACCTCCCTAGGCAATTTATTCCAATGCTTAGCTACCCTGACAGTTAGGAAGTTTTTCCTAATGTCCAACCTAAACCGCCCTTGGTGCAATTTAAGCCTATTCTCTTTTGTCCTGTCCTCAGAAGTTAACAAGAACAATTTTTCTCCATCCTCCTTGTAACAACCTTTTATGTACTTGAAAACTGTTATCATGTCCCCCTTCAGTCTTCTGTTCTCCAGACTAAACAAACCCAATTTTTTCAATCTTCCTTCATAGGTCACGTTTTCTAGACCTTTAATCATTTTTTTGTTGCTGGACTTTCTCCAATTTGTCCACGTCTTTCCTGAAATGTGGTGCCCAGAATTGGACACCATATTCCAGCTGAGGCCTAATCAGCATGGAGTAGAGTGTAAGAAATACTTCACAGTCCTTGCTTACAACACTCCTGCTAACACATCCCATAATGATGTTTGCTTTTTTTGCAACCGTGTTAGACTGTCATTTAGCTTGTGATTCACTATGACCCCCAGAACCTTTTCCCCAGTACTCCTTCTTAGACAGTCACTTCCCGTTTTGTATGTGTGCAACTGATTGTTCCTTCTTATTTGAGTACTTTTCATTTGTCCTTATTGAATTTCATTCTATTTACTTCAGACCATTTCTCCAGTTTGTCCAGATTGTTTTGAATTTTAATCCTATCCTCCAAAGTACTTGCAACCCTTTCCAGCTTGGTAATGTCCACAAACTTTATAAGTGTACTCTCTATGCCAATATCTAAATCATTGATGAAGATGTCGAACAGACCCAGACCCAAAACTGATCCCTGTGAGACCCCACTTGATAGGCCCTTCCAGCTTGACTGTGAACCACTGATAATTACTCTCTGTATAGTAGCTCCATATAGGCTGTATTTCCCTACTTTGTTTATGAGAAGGTCATGCAAGACAGTATCAAAAGCCTTACATGTTTAGACTTTTCTTGATCCATGTTACCTAGTTTTCCCCACCTACATTGGTTTATCTTGATTGTATATCTCATTTTCCCTTTTCTGTACAGCATTAAGGAAAGTCAGTCAGGAGTGAGGGAAGGAATAGAAAGAATCCCATGAGCTACAGCAAAGGCATATATAAAATCAGTGGGGCCAAAGGAAAGCAAGGAGCTACAAGAATGCTCACTTTTATTTCTTAAATCTGTAAGTGATATGTGATTTCTAATAACACATCTTATATTTATAATGCTCCCAAAAGATTATTATATAAGATGACATATTAGTAAAAAAAATGCAAAGTCTGTTAAATTAATTCAGCTTTCTACTGAACAGTCTGTTTATACTATAAATGCAAATCTGTATTTCAGTTTTCTATTTACTAATTTTATACAACTGCAGAATTAAAGAAGACTTTCATACTGAAAGGAACTAGAATATAGGCTATCTTTCTGAGGTTCTCTTGGTCTTATTGTTTTATTTATTTTTGTTTTATTAAAAATTTATTTTCCCCATACAGCCCAGTCTCTTCTCCTCTTTAGTCCTGCATAAAGTCATAATCCTATGTCTGTGATGTCAGTCTGTTGCTATAGAAATGATTGAGATATGACAAATACAACTTTGTTATATCAGTACAGGATCAAATTTGAAAAGAAAGACTGTGAGGAAAGAACCAGAGCTGGTCAGAACATAAAATATGCTGTTGTGTTGAAGCTGGAATGTTTCAGAAAGATGTTTCAGTCTCAACGAAGACTTTATAAAAAAAAATGAGGAGGGTAAGAGGAGAGATAGTCTCTCTATAAGCTGGAGGCTAGGGCACTGCTCCGGTATGTGTGTTTATCCTATATATTGAAGGAGGTAGGGTTCATGTGGAAAAAATAGTTTATGATTATGTAATTAAAGACTGTCTCATAATGCATCACAATACACAAGAGGGCCGGATCAAAGTAGTACAGGCAACTGAGGAAAAATGGCATTTCCTAATTTTTTAGTGCTTAACTTTACAATCTAAATAGCATTCTTTTCATATAATAATTTTGTATGTAATTTCCTAGGGTGTAGTTTTAGGAAAAACAAATTCTGTCACATGCAGCTGTAGCAACTACTCCATCCTGTATCATGAGCAGGATTTGTATCCTGAACTTTCAGCAATTGCAGAAAAGACTGCTACCCCTTGAATTATATGACTCAGTACTTTAGCTGGTAGCAGAAAACTGTTATCCTAGAGAGGGGGGAATGTACTATTGGGTCTGGGGAAGTGGTTAGCAGTGTGGGTCGAGCTCTTTCAGCCACACCCCTGGAAGTTGGAAGAACTCCAGTCCCATGTGGTATCCCTAGGGATGCAGGAATGGGCTGCTGGGATCAGGTGATGAGCCCAGGGGGATTTATGGCTGCCCAATTTTACTAAGGAATGGAACTGAGAGAAGGAAAATAGTAACTTGTAGTAGCTTATATCAGTGGTTCTCAACCTATTTACCATTGTAGGCTGCATCCAATCCAACCTGTCAAATAGGCCACAGCTGTGTGCTGATTGGGCTGCAAATGGCCCACCAGCTGCAGGTTGAGAACCACTGGCTTATATCTTAGCAAAAGCTAAATGGATTTCATGGAAAGAGAAAGCAATTCTGTAGTCTGAAGGTGAACCCCTGCCATGCATAAAAGGCTGCTGCAAACAATGGGGGTATGAGACCTTCCCAAAGAAAATGTTGCAAGAATCCTTTATAATGAAAAGTGTAAGGCAACCTAAACTTTTGCCAGAAGCTGGGAATAGGTGACAGATCACTTGATGATTACCTGTTCTGTTCATTCCCTCTGAAGCACCTGGCATTGGCCACTGTTGGAAGACAGGATGCTGAGCTAGATGGACCATTGGTCTGACTCAGTATGCCAGTTCTTATGGTCTTAAATATAAGAGGCATTACTAGCTCCCCCAGAATCTATATGTACGTATACACAGATGATCAAGTGTACTATTAGTTTAAAATCTGTTCTGTCCTCTATCTGTGGATGATAATTAGCATGGGAATGGATGGAATTAACTTCCATCTCTAACTTCTATGATCTCTATCCCTCTGCCTGTCAAATATGTAAATATAGCCTTTAATTTTAAATGAGCAGTTTTGTTAAATTGAAACACAGAAACTATTGGCTGATTTTTTAAAAATTATATAAAAATGTCTAGAGACTTTGGACAGGAGCTTCCTGTTAAAAATCAATATAAATCAATATAGTACACTTTTGATTATTATCAACTGATAATCTGATAGCCATTTGAATGCAGCTATTTTAACAGCACGTTGATTTCAAATGTAACACTAATATAATTATATAAATTCATTATCATATATAATAAATATATTGCACTCTATTGATTTTTTTTTCCTTTCTCCAAATCTGACTTCAGACATAAAACTCTGCTGTCTACTAGGTCAATAGCTTTCTATACCTGTATACCAACTATCTTTATCATTCATCAGACTTTTGTATACTAAATGGAAATTCTCCAGCAGAAAGTGACACTTGCACTATTATATATTTTAGCAAGACAATTTAAGGAAAAGTCATAACTTGGATATTGAGAAAAGGGGACAGAATCATGGAATAGTTTTAAAAAGAAGTCAGGCAATGTTTTTTATTCCAAAATAATTTTATTTTCCTGTTTTAGACCCAATAACTAGAACCATGTTTGAACTGTGCTAACAATGGGCAGATCTGAGTATAGTAGTTGCCATGCCCGAGCTGACTTGTAAACCCAGCCTAAATCTCCAAACTTTTTTCATTTTCAGGACAAATACATTGTTCCTGCGTATCTTGGAAGGAATAAAGCTTTCACTGAGAATTCAATGACCTGACCCTTTATACTGTTAATGGTTCTGCTTTCTCTTTTTTCCCCAGGAAATTTAGCTTCAGAGAGTTGCCATGTCAAAAATGGATGTACTGTTTACCATTAAATACACTCACCTAAAAATCAGGGATGTGTTTTTGTTAAGTCAGGTTGAGCACCGAATCCTTAGCTCTGGGATAACTTGCAATCTTACCTATGGTTAATTATTTCATGTTTCTTTTTATGCTTCAGTTGCTACAGCAGTTGTAAATACTGTCTAGATTTTTATATTGCCCTTATGACATAGGCACTCGTGAACCATAGTGATCTCTATTTGTTATTAAACTATAGTTGTTTTAAATATAATCAGAAAAGCACAATATTTCTCATACCAGTGAAAGCTTCTATTTCTTTATTATGAATGAATAAATAAATCACTCATGATGTTCACAGGATAGGGAGAGGTTATGTGTTGTATTTGCACTGACACTATTCAAGATTCTGTACCATTCAACACATCAAATAAAAAAAAAGTATCTAAGTCACATACAGTAATTTTAATTGATCATAAAACTACATTCAATATAGAACAAAATAACTCTCTTTAGGTTTCCTCCAACTAAAGCCTATATTTTTGTTTCTTCCCTTATGTCATCCACAAAGAAAATGCTGATATATTACAAACAACAGTAATCTAGAAATTCCAAAAAACTTCTCTTCAAAACATAGTACAGAAATACCAGTTCTTGCTACCAAGAGTAACTTGAAAACCATCAGAGCCAGGAATATGTCTAGCACACAGTTTGAAAATATCAAAATCTGTGTAATGCAACCAGCTTCACTTTTGTGACACTATGTAAATCAGATCATAAATGGCTTGTCTTCAAGAAACGAGTTCATCTGCATGCACTAAGATATAAGGAATATGATGTTCCCTTTGGAAATTCCAGTATATAAGGTTTATCTAATACTCTTTTAATTTTTCTTCTACTCACCTTAATGAGTTTTTATATACAGATAATTGTATGCAGCAGTAGTCTATGCCTCTCCTTCTTTACTCTGCCTTGCTGTCGCTCTCTTATTAGCTGTAGCTATGCAGTCCTTTAGATACAATGTGACAGGAATTGTGTTAGGTTTGCAGCAAGCACAGATGCAGCTTTTGCACTTGCAGTCTGCCTCATGTGTAACACCCTCATTCCTGCCAGGCATTCATTCCAGAGGCGGAATGACACCAGGTTTTCTGAGCTATTCTTGCCTTTTCTCCCAGAATACTCAGGAAAAAAAGACTTCGTGATCTCCATGCAAACTACCAGCCTGCCTCCTGCCAGTACTGCCTGCTTTTGCCAGTGATGACATTCAGCTTTGCTCTACCACACGGGATACAGCACTGATTCCTCATTATGTAAGACAGTCTAGGTCAAGTGTAGGAGAGAGATTGCTGGCCTGAGCAAGCCAGTGGGATTGCTCCTTCAGCTCAATGCTTCATGGGGTATGGAAGTGGATTCTGACCTTTGCTACATCTTCTTGGGTAAATGTTTTTGCATGATTTGGTGGTAAATATGCTGTTTTTCTATGCAGATGACTGTCAGCCATGCTGTGAGATGCAGAGAGAAATTGCTAGTAAAAACCAGCTCTGTCAGCATGCTTGAATAAGCAGAGTAATCTTTCTTCTAGCCATCCCAGCTGTAAGGCACTTTGCAAATAAATAAATCATAAATTAGGGTTTGCTTAACAAATATCTTCTCTATCCATGTGGGGATTATTGTTAATTTGACTGATTAAACAGTGAGCAAAATCCATTTGCTTGAAGGTGTTGTGGGAAAGCATTATTAGATGTGGCTATTAGCTCGGAGAGATTTACTGCAATTCTTGACTGTTGCATTGCCTTTGCCTCACATTACACATATGCTTCCTTCCCAAAAGAGCTGCTTTATATTTTATTTCCTTGCATTGCTTGATTATTTTTAATGACAACAATTAAAGTCTGGAGGATATTCAGGTATCACTTATTGTAGGACTGCATGAACTTACCCAACCTTAACATACTGGTGGTAAATACTGCAGACAAAACTACATTTAGTGACTGCTCTGCAGCATGTCAGGACAATGGATGTTGGCTAAACTTGCTTTAGGTTTTTGATGCACTGGGGGAACTCAATGCATTTGTTAAAGTTATACTCATGTTGAAAGTGAACCATAAAATACATAGAACGAATTGTTCTATAGAGTGTTGATGTTCCTACCGGGAGGGTTGTCAGGTGGTAAAGAGAGTGATCATTAATGGAATGCAGCAGAATAGGCCCTAGAAAGTAACAGCGTAACATTGACACTGCAGTCTCCTGTAGGGAATTTCATCAAGGCTGTCTCACTTGTTAGGACAGTTACCATTAATGAAGCAAATACAATCGTTTGAAAGTATTATGGTATATCAGGAGCCCTTTATTCTATAGCTCAAACTTGTGTACAGCACCCTGGACAGCAACTAAGCTTCACTAAAGTTAAGGAGTGGCACAACCAGATTAAAGGAAGTGGTAATTTGTAAAACTGAAGACTGCTTAAACTAAATATGAGTGGATATGAGAAAGCTAGTGGCATTTAGAGTGGAACAACTCTTCACAGTATATTTATTGACTTATTACATTCTATTAGCTTACTAGTAGGATCTTGAAAAAGAGGCTGTTTATGAATTAAACTTTAAAAATTATTCATGTTCATACTATAGTATTTTTCTCTATTAATAAGCAACTGAACATAACTGAAAAAACACATGTAAAGAATTATAGATTTTCCTGCCATAGAAGGCATGGTATTAAACAACATTATACTTTAATTTGAGGATTTTTATAGTTTAACAGTGGCATATTTGTTGAGAAAAATTTTGTTTGATTTTTTTCTTGTTTTTAACCAAGTTTAAATTTACCCCAGAACTAATTTTGATGGTAATAATCCCTTAAACATGCTTTATGCCCCATTTTGCAAAATAATTATGCCTCACTTTTATTAAAATAATCAAATAGTTTCAGTGCAACATTTTGCATGACAGTGACAATGATCTCTTCCATATTAAGAGCTCTGTCTCCCCTGGCACAATGCTGTCAAACAATCTAACTGTCTATTTATCATTATCTCAGCTCACTAGTTACTATTTGTTAAATGAAAATCTTTCTTGGGATAACACATGAGCAGTTGTATTATGTGGCATAATTTAGCAGAAGTGCCAGGCTGACACCTTTTATTAATTACTCTGTGAAAGAAGAAGTCAGAGTGAAGAAAATACTTCTGTCTGATATAATGAAAACACCTCTTTTACTATAAATAGTTCGGTTGTATAATATTTTAAAGGAAAATTCTCGCAGTTCAATGCATGCAGCTGTTTCTTGAAAGGAAGCTATTAAAGCAGTTGTAGTCTATATTAGTGTACAGATTTTTTAAATCACAACTGAAGGGCATCACATAATGATGTACCTTTACTACTCTGATGAAAGTTTGTTAGATTGCTTCTGTCTACACCATTCTAAAAGAAATAGTGCATTGTGTCTAAGTTCCTAAAAAGGAGGCATAAGATAGAATATTGTGAATATAAATTGTTTTTATTATTGGTTCAGAGAATGTTAACTGTCTAAGTATTTAATTAAATAAAGTCATTGATTTCTTTTTTTTTAAATATATACTGCTGGTTTTTTAAATTTTATCACGATCAATTCTACTTTGTGCATCATTGCAGATGTTGTAGATTGCAATGCAGTTACAGTATTTCTCCACTACCAAGGCCCAAATGCATGACTAAGATACAAGGGGTTAAATTATGTTAGACTGTGAAACTCGTGAAAAGGCTGTATTCAAACATATATAAATATGGGGCTGAGGACTGAAATCCACAGCTCTGAACTGCAATATGTGATGTGGAACTATTCCAAAATAGCTACTGCAGAGTACAGATTGGGGTAGGGCCTAATGGCCACTATTTCCTTTTTGTGTTTTTCTGGTCCAATGGAATTGCTCAGTTCATGGATATAGTGGCCACAATCCTGGCCTGCCTCTCAGTATCCCTCTCCTTTCCACACTTCATACCATATAGGTCAGGGTCCCCTGGGCACCCTCTCTATGTCCCAGCCCCATACAATGAAATCACAGTTTTCTGCTGTATTATGAACCTTCATAAATTCCGCTCAAAAATGAGGAGCACAGAAAAAATACTATAGTGTGTGATTTAAAATTATTTGGGAATAACTGATTTATCATAAACATCTGTGACATCAGTTTCTTTAATTATGATGTCAAACAATTTACAACAATAAATGTGAGTATCACATTTGTGTAAAGATAAGTTTCGGTCTCAGATTGGGTTGGTCCATCATAACTGGGCAAGTGATATATATGTATTGTGTGTGCCAACAAAAAACATTCAAAAAGATACTTGCTAAATTAGAATTTACAAAAGTAATGTATTAAGTTGCTAAAGCAAAGCTACAAACAGTTTAATTTGACCGTATCTCACCTCAAATATAAATGTATATTGGTCTGTAATGTTATAATTCACAAACTTCAGACAGACTTGGGCTTTTAAAAATCCAAGTCCTTTGCACTCCAGAACTGCCATTTTTCATGAAAACATTCAAAATGTCACAAACTCTATTGAGTGCTGCTCCACCATCCTAGGGACCCACCTTTGGTAACTTATAGAGATATTCTGTCTCCAGTTCAGAAATTACTACCTCTCTTTCTCTTTTTCAGCCTTTGCACTGTAACTGATTAGAAGCAATGTTAATAATAATCGTCCATTTTCTCTTGATCTTAGCTGGTTGATTTTTCCAGTTTCTGGTTATCCAGCAAGGATGGTTTCTTCCAGCCCTGCTTCCCTCTGTAGCTTTTCTGTGACTGCAATACAGTATTTCATACTATCACTTGGGTCATTTCCATCTGTAACCTATTGAGTTATCTAGTTCTTCTCTCTCTCTTGCACTGGGTTACCTTATTGATTCCTTGCCCGCCTCCCCATTTTTCAAACAAAATGGATCTCTTGGAACAGATTTCATCCTTAGAACATCATGTAAGCAAAAGAGAAACTAGAAGACTGTACAAGAATGAGGGGAGATCTTTTAATGCACTGTCAACTGAAATGTATCCTATGGCCATATCTGACAAAATTTTTGTTCTCAGTCCCTTATCTAGCATGTACACGGAGTTTTCAGTATTGCTGGTGGCATGGTTTCCTGTCATTGCTTGAACATCAGACTTTTTGAAAAATAATTCTAGAAATTTCCTCTGATTTATATATTACATTTTCTAGTTTACAGCTGAAATGGTGATATGGAGTTGGAAAGGCCTATGGGGACCAAAACCTGACTTTTAAGCCACAGTTCATAAAAAAAGGAGCTGCATTGCAGGGGGAGCCACCAAATGCAATATTGGCAAATTTACCCATTTATGCTCTGAGGCAAATTCTGCTCTCTCATAGGGGACTCCCCCAGAGGCAGCATAACTAGTGTGATTCTACTATGCAGCAAGTATAGGGCAGAAATGGGGGCATTTAAGCAGGAAGTGGTTCACAGGTGCTCATTCACATAATTGCACAGGGATGCTTAAGGACGGGACTGAACTAGAGCCTTGCAACTTGAACTGAACCTAATGGGTCCTGATTACACGTTTTGGGTTCAGGTCAGATATGAAAACAGCCAAACACTCTTGGGCCTAGGCTAGGTTGGATAGCCTCTAATCACCTCCTCCAGCCTGTGGGGTTGGTACAGTAGCAGCTGCATATTTCTGATAGCCACCACTGCCTGGCTGTGTTGTCTGTGCTGTAGGGTGAGTGTGCTGACAAGTCGCAGTGCCTCTCACTCTGCAGCACATACAGCTCAGCGAGGCAGAATTGGCTGGCAGGACCAGGGTACATGCTGTCACCATGCCAACCCTATGTGCAGGAGGCATCTGGAGATGGATTACAGGTATGGGGAGCAGGAGGCCTCCCCCAGGACAAAACAGCAGTAGTGGCGATGACACAGATTTGGGGTTAGTGGTCCAGGAACTGGGAACTTGCACCCCTTCAGGTGAATGGCAGTTGAGAAGGGGGATTTGGCTTTGGGAGTGGGGGTAGGAGGTAATTAGCCCCAATAGCTCTGTGGGGAAAACAAAGTTTAAAAAAAAAAACGGCAGCTGGGCCAGAGGGTAGAAGGTTGCAACCAGACTCAAAAGGTTGGGTTTGGGTCAGGTATGAAAACACTGAATACAAGTGTTGGGTTTGGGTCATGTATGAAAACACTGACTACAAGTGTTGGGTTCGGGTCAGGTATGAAAACAACCTGATGTGCTTGGGCTCAGGTCAGTTCAGATTGCCTGTGGTCTAGTCAGGTTCAGGCTAGGCTTTAATATTAGGCCAAAGCAGACCTCTAGTCATAACAAGACTGGGAGACCAGCAGGGCTGGTGGATCCCCCATTATGCAAAGTCACTAGCCATTGTTGCTTGTGGAGAAGAGAGACAGGAAACTCGGGGATTACTGCAGCCTCAGAGTTCCAGTAAGAGCCGTGAGACACACTTGCTATCACTGATGTGGCCTGTTGGCATGATTTCTACCACACAGGCCTTGGTAGTCTGTTTACTCATGTCGTGTGATAGATGTGGGTTTTCACAGTATGTGCAATGAGGAGTGAACAAAATTTTGGTCAGGGTGAATAACTTGTGTATCATAAAGTTGCTGTGTTTGAAACTTATTTTTAACTAGATACAAACAGTATCATCCTTGTTGTGAGAGGTGCTGTGAGGTAAGATGGTGGTTTATATACAAGCTCTCTTTTCTCCCTTATCTTCTTGTGGGAAAAGCTAACAGGATGAGGGGAATCCATACAACTTTTTCTAAACTAGAGGAAGAGTATATAGGTTTCAAATATCAAATATACAGTAAGAATGTACACTGTAGAAACTCTTTAACTATTTATAATTACTTCCTTTGGAAGAGCTTTCTGTCCCTCTCAAATCCCAGGTCAGATGATTTGGCATAGAATAGTTACAGGGGCAAACTGGCAAGTTGTGTTAAAGCCACAGTACTTCGTCTGTCATTAAAAGCTGCTGAATTTTGGTGGGGCTAGACTAGAGCACCTTAGTATATGCTCTCTCTGACAAAACTGAAGTGATGAGAAATTCATAATGCAGTTAAAAAGATTTTTACCTTGCATGTGGTATTGTTAAAGGTCCTTTAGGTAACTTGAGCTGGTGTCTATATTAAGTGTTTAATTCTGCAGGGCAGTTACATCTCCACCACTGACACATAAGGAAAGAAGTCATTTTAAGACCTATTGAACACTGGACGCCTTCACAGTGCATTACCATGAGCACCTCTAAAACTGTGATTAAACTGGAGAAAATTCAAAGTATTCCTTATAGAGCGGTTAGGCTCAGTAAAAGTACAGGACTAAAATAGAAAGCAAGTAGGCATGCTAGCTAGCTCAAAACCTCACACACGGATCCTTTTGTGTTGCACTGTCTGCATTTATTTATCTAGATTCTAGTGTTGTTTCCTTATTTCGCCCATTTTGAAAATGAAACGTTTTGAAAAGGAACACCTTGTAGCTCAGACTGACAGAACTCAGTTTATACTTACAAGTTTCAGGGGTTGATGTCTTGCCACTTAACTTATCTACAAATCTGTACTTGCCACTGTTTTGTATTTTTGTCAACTTCCAAGAATACCGGATTGGAAAAGCACTACTTCTGGCAACAATAATGTGGCATCAAATAATACTGACTTTGTTTGCCAAATCTTTCAGATCTTGAGGGAGATTGTCTCAAAAGGTGTTCCTTTCACCACAAGCAAATGATCTGTTGTAGACGTTTCAAGGACCTTGCAGAAATTTGCAACACATGAAAAACATAATTCAGATAAATCTGCGAATGGTTAAACCTAAATTAAAAACCTAGCAACTAAGTTGCGAGTTTGATGCAAAGGGCTTGTAATGAATTATGGATCTTTCCACCTCTGGGTCTGGGATTCATATGCCATCTGTGTATCTGTGACCAGCCTGAACTGTTGAACAACTGTTAAGTGGCCTACATGGAATGACTAAGGGACTGATGTTCATCTCACAACAGCAAAGCTCACAACCAGTGATCTCACTGGTGATCTCAGCAGAAGGGTCACACAGTAAATATGGAGTCTTTCTACAACAGGATTGAGGTGCATTCAGGGGGGACAGCTTGCACAGCTTGCGTCCATTTTTATTTGTCCTATGCACAGAGAGCTTCAGTTTTCGATGTTGTCAGTCTGGGACATTCATAATCAGTAAAAAAACTAATTTAAAAACAAGGTAGAATGTTTAAAAGAATGGTATTGAAATTAAACCTCTTTTCAAGATGGATGCCAACATGACAAGATATTTAATTTCAACAGCCTTTCTTGATATCATTTTGAACATTCTTACATACATACCCATCTTTTTGTAATCCAGCACAGTTCAAAAGTGCAAGGAACATTAATGTTAAAGGAATACAGCCAGGTATTCTTAAAATGTGTTTTCCCTACACTCTTTGTAATACCCTCTAAGGAGCTTGAAATAAAACTTCTTTTCCTATTGGTTTTATCCTTTTCTCCTTATAAACAGACTTTTCCACCTGTTGGAGCACCTATTGGAGCTTAAAATTATATTGCTTTTTTAAAATCTCAGTGACCAATGTTGGAATTCGGGTTTTTTTTCCAAACTGAATATTTATAAGCCTAATGATTGTAATTATAATAATAGTAATGTTTGCAGTTCACATTTAGACATTTATATAAAAGATGGATTCATTGTACTTGTTAGAAAAATTGCACATAACATTGAGGTATTAGTAAATATTTAAAGCTGGAGAGTAAAGCCCTGATTCTGCAAAGTGCTGAATGCTTCCTATGAAGTGCTGACCATCTTAACTCCCATTGTAATCAATGGGAGTTGAAAGAGCTCAGTTCCACATAGGATTGGGTCAAAGCAAAATTTAAGCCATCATAAAAATTCCATGATGCTAGTATATAAAATAAGACATGAAATGCCTTATCAAGACCGCATGTAGAATGATTCTGCTGGCTCCAATTATTTACAGACTCTTTAGAGTCAATGAATTACACATTCAAACATTTGATATCTATAATATTGGACAGGCCAGCCTCATTATACAGGGATGCTTATTTGTTTTTTATCTGCACTTGCCAAATGCGTATATTACATAATGAAATAAATGCATTATTATTTTCAGTCTTTCTTCCTCCACCCAACACCCTTTACTGAGCTGCTACTATTAAGATCCTCTTTGGTATTGTCCCCTTCCTTAACATGATTGGTTGCTCTGCATCCATCGCACCCCAGCTTAAGTAAAACTATGACTTTCAAAAGCACTTGCCTATGGTTATTCCAGTTTTTAATGGTTCATTTTTTTCTCAAGAAAGCAAGACAAGAAGTGTGTAATGCTCTCAGATTTAGCTTTGATAATAAAAATAAAGCTAGGAGCCAGTGCAGCTCTGGGTTTGCTACTGGAAGGTACCGTCACCTAGCAGTTTGAATTTTAAAAATGCAACTTTTTTGTAAAGGATCCAGATTTGGCAGCACAGTTGGCATTCTAAAACCTTGTAACACAAGTTGTGTGTGGTAACACATTTCACTGAGAAGAAAGCATTATATATGGATGTGATTGATATCACATTATACTAAGGTTTTTTATGACACTAGAGCTAAATAATGGTAAATTTACCATTCAAATGCAGAGCACAAGTAGCAGTCAGTTGTGAAATGCATAGCCACATATACTTGAAGGGTTTCTGATGTCAGATCATAATAAATTGCAACAATGAATTTTGATATAAAGAAATCATTCCCAAAAGGAGGAGTTCAGAGTAGATGACCTGGTGGTATCTTCTGCTGGTATGTTGGGGAATTGTTCATTCCCAAGAGTTACTACAGAGAATTCTTTCTTGGGTGTCTGGCTGATGAATCTTGCCCACATGTTCATGGTTTAACTGATTGCCATATTTGGTGTTGGGAAGGAATTTTCCCCCAGGGCAGATTGGCAAAGGCCCTGGGGTTTTTTTGCCTTCCTCTATAGCATGGGATATGGGTCATTTGCTAGTGGATTCTCTGTACCTTAAAATCCTTAAACCATGATCTGAGGACTTCAATAACTCAGTCATAGGTTAGAGGTTTATTACGGGAGTGGGTGGGTTTCTGTGGCCTGCGTTGTACAGCAGGTCAGACTAGATGATCATATTGGTCCCTTCTGACCTTAAAGTCTATGAGTCTAAGAGGATTTAGTTTTATTTGCTTTGTCCTATGTTTCATAAGTAAACAGTATCCAATTTTTAAAAATTAAGTGAAAATGTAAATGATGACAAAACCATTTTATTTCATTTTCTTCATTTTTTAAAATCTGACAAACTCAACTAACTTAGTTTAATTCTTGCTCTTTGTTTCTTCTCTGAAGGGATGTGGATCTCTAGAACAGATATAATAGACTTGTAAAAAATGCTATGCTGGCCAAAGGGACTTAAAAAATCTGCTGGTTATAGCTGGTTCATTCATTTTGCCAGTAGATGGAGCTGCCCCGTAAGGTGAAGGCTCTCTTTCTCTCCCCCCTCCCCCCCCAACCCCACAAAGCTATTTGCTGTTTTCTATTAGGTACCATAGAGTGAGCTTCAGAACAGGAAGCCGAAGATGAAGCAGTGAGAATACTGCAGAGGTCTCTGTTTTTTCCCAATGAGAATGCAGCAATTGTGATAATTGTTAATCTTTTGGAACTGGAAATATGAACAACTTCATTAGAGAGCATACCATCTGCATCATTTCTGGATGCTTTTCTTTCTTGTAATACATTGGAAGTTCTTGTTTTATCAGGTAAGCTGGCAGAACATTTAATCATAGACCTTAGCTCATTTATGACAGTTATCTTGTGTGAGTCTTTTTAAATAAACAAATAGATAATCCTATATTTCCTTGTTTTGTAGTTAATACTAAGCATTGGATAGAACAGGAAATCCTATTTGGATTTTAAAAAATCTTTCATAAGCTGCAATGGGGTCTGTTTGGCAACACAGCATTTTTTTTACAAGATGGATTTTATCGGCCTTATATTTTGGATGTTTGCCACTTCTTGTATTTGTTTGCCTGTTATTGTATTCGAGGCATTTATTTCTGTAGCTTTCATTTAGAAGTGTTATACCTAACTACTTGAGGTCTTATTGATTTTTAGTGCAGAGCACAAATTGGAGTCTAATATTAAAACACAGTAACAAGGCAATAGGGCTGCTGGAGCCCAGCGCTGCAGGGGTGTACAGCTTTTCTTACCATACTCAAACAGAGGCTCTGCTTTAAAGGCCCAAATGCCTTACTCAGGGTGTTGAGGTGGGGGTGGGGTTGCTGCCTTTTTTTAAGGAAAAATTATTCTAATGGAATACACAGTGGACAAGGCTGACTTTCATTTACATAGAGATTTGCACTAGTGGTAATATTGCAGATACTACTCGGTTCATAATCTGAACCGTCTTGCTTTTTTAAACAGCACAAGAAATTTGCCAGGTGGATATCAAGCTTTTTCAGCATCTTTTCTAAAATGGATTTCTTCTCTGCTACTTGTCGGAGGTATGTGCTTAAAAGACTCCCATCAAATTCTCTTCTCTTGGATTTTCTTTTCTCTGTTCTTTTGCAAAAAGTTCTTGTTGCTCACTATGCAGTGCTTCAAAATGGACTGACATTTTCATTTTCATGTCAGACTAGATGTTTTAAAGTCATAATTGTGTTTGTTTCCAAATGCTCTTATTTCACAGGTGTGATGTCAAACTTGTAAGCTACATTGACTGTTGTTACTATCACACGCTTCAAATGTGGCTGCTATTTTCAGTTTTACACATGACTGATCAATGTGCTAATGTAATGCAAAAGAAAAAAATGCATCAAAAATTGAGAAACAGGAAAATTCATTTTAAAGGAAGATACTGTTTTAGTTTATTCTGTTGTGCCTGGGTTGTATAGTATACGTGAGTTTCAAAACAGTGAACGATCTTAACTTCAATATTTGCAGCAATGTTTAGACATAAAAGAGCAAGTCCCAGACAGTTAGCCTTAATTTTGGATGTCCTCTCTTCTTGTGGTCAGTTAGAGATTAATTTTGTAATTCAAAGATAATTTCCATGGTTTTAAAGTGTGTGGGGAAAGGGGTGGGAGCTATAGCTAACTTCCTCACTGCCATAAAGTTTCTTTGGTATAAGAAATCCTCCTATGGAAACCTCCAGGGAGGGAAAAATAATTTTGCATCGTAGCTATATTTTAAATGAGAAGTAGTGCTTGCCTACTGTAATTTGCAGAGAAATGCCAAATCAGTTGGATTTCTTTCAACAGGGTAACTGGTTTGGTGGATAGCAGGAAAGCAGTGGACATAATATACTTGGGTTTTAACAAGGTTTTTGACACAGTCTCCCTGACATTCCGATAAGTAAGCTGGAGAAATGTGGGCTCAGTGGAACTACCATTAAGTGGATACATAATTGGTTAAATAAGTGCAAACAATTAATGGAATGATGTCAGATTGGAAGGAGGTCTCAAGTGGGGTTCCATAGGGATTTGTTCTGGGTCTGATTTATTTAATGTCTTTATTAATGACCTGGATGTAGGAATAGAGATCAAATTTGCAGATGACACAAAGCTGGGGGAGGTTGTAAACATTTTGGAGGATAGAGCTAAAATTAAAAGGGATCTTGATAAACTGGTGAACTGGGCTCTAGACAACAAAATGAAATTCAACAAAGACAAATATAAGGTGCTACACTTAGGAAAGAAAAACCAAATGCCCAAATATAGAATGGGGGATAACTGGCTTGGCAGCAGCAATGCTAAGAAAGATCTGGGAGTTGTGGTGGATCACAATCTCAATATGAGTCAACAGTGTGAAAAAATGCAAATGCAATTTTAGGTTGAATTAACAAAGGCATAGTGTGCAAGTCATAGGAGGTGATAGTACCACTCTATTTGGTGCTGGTTAGGCCTCAGCTGGAGTTCTGTGTCCAATTATCATCATTGCTGCCATCCACAGTATAACACTTCCTGCCATATTTCTATGTGTTGTCGTCCAATGGAAGTTAATAAGAGTTTTGCAGATCAGTGGCAGAATTAGATACATTTAAAATATGTTGTATAACTAATTGAACATGAACACAAATCTTAGCACTGAATTGGGTCCAGGTGCTGAATTCTAGATGATATATTTTTGTCCATGTGATCCTAGTCTGTTATATTTTTGGCTACCTTAAATTACTGAGCTAAGACTAGGAAAGTACGTAGGTTTACTTGTTGTTTGTCTTGATGAGCAGTTTGATCTTTCAAAATTTACTATGAAAAATGGCATATTATTTCTTGACTGTCTTTCCTCTGTGTATTTAGAATCATATCTGCTTACTCTAGTGGAAAAGTGAATTTTTACTACATTTTATCCTAGTTTGCCCTCCAGAGCCAACACACCCCTGGGAAAGTAAGCTGTATTCTATTCTGGCTCAGCATGAACAGAATTATTAACTAAGTGCCACTTGTAGGGCCAAATTCTATCTTCATTTACTGTATTGAAAACATCTGATATATATATATATTGCACACACTGGGATCATAGTGAGTAACTGAGAGCAGAATTGGCCTGCAGAATTTTTATCACTGCCAAAAATAACACAGCTTAAGGCTGAGTTTGCAGGGCCAGCAGTTAGAAAAATACATCTTTTCACTTGTAAACTGAGAAAATTTTATATGGAATTATTGACATATATTAGATATTGAAATCCATTGTGCCATTTGTAGATTCAGTTTTCAGAGCAAAATTGCACTTTAAAAGTTGTTTCTCTCTCTTTAAAAAAGAGAGGTTTCACAAAGCTAAAAATTCTAAATTCTTTAAGGGAATTTAACTCTAAAGTTATGATAGAGAAATTATAGCAAGTCTAATTAGCAAAAACTAAGAAATTTTTTTAAGTACATCAGAAGTAGGAAGGTTGCCAAACGATCAGTTGGGCCATTGGACAGTCAAGCTACTAAAGGACAACTTATGAAAGACAAGGTCATTGTGGAGAACCTAAATGAATTCTTTGCATTGGTCTTCACTGTAGAGGATGTGAGGGAGATTCCCGCACCAGAGTCATTCTTTTTAGGAGACAAATCTGTGGAATTGTCCCAAACTGAGGTGTCAATACATGAGGTTTTGGAACAAACTGATAAATTAAAAGTAACAAGTCACCAAGACCAGATGGTATTCACTCAAGAGTTCTGAAGCAACTCAAATATGAAATTGCAGAACTATTAGCTGTGGTATATAACCTATCACTTAAAAAAGCTCCTGTATCTGATGACTGGAGGATAGCTAATGTGACACCAATTTTTAAAAAAGGCTCTGATGTGATCATGGAAACTACAGGCTGGTAAGCCTAACTTCAGTACCAGGCAAATTGGTTGACGCTATCGTAAAGAATAGAATTATCAGACATATAGGTGAACATGATTTGTTGGGGAAGACCATCACTTCATCACTCTGTTAGAATTCTTTGGGGGAGTCAACAAATGTGTGGGCAAAAGTGATCCAGTGGATATACTGTACTTTCAGAAAGCCTTTGACAAGGTGTCTCACCAAAAGCTCTTGAGCAAAGTAAGTAATCATGGGAAAAGAGGGAAGCTCCTCTTGGATCAGTGACTGGTTAAAAGATAAACAAAGGGTAGGAATAAATGGTCAGTTTTCAGAATGGAGAGAGGTAAATAGCAATATCCCCCTGGGTCCAGTGCTGTTCAAAATATTCATTAATTATCTGGAAAAAGGGGTAAACAGTGAGGTGGCAAAGTTTGCAGATGATACAAAATTACTCAAGATAGTTAAGTCCAAAGCAGACTGTGAAGAGTTGCAAAGGGATCTCACAAAATTGGGTGACTGGGCAACAAAATGGTAGATGAAATTCAATATTGATAAATGCAAAGTAAAGTATGTTGGAAACCATAATCCCAACTATGCATACAAAAGGATAGGGTCTAAATTAGCTGTTACCACTCAAGTAAGAGATCTTGGAGTCATTGTGGATAGTTCTTTGAAAACATCCACTCTGTGTGGAGCGGCAGTCAAAAAATCTAACAATGTTGGGAATAATTAGGAAAGGGATAGGTAATAAGACAGTAAATATCATAATGCCACTATGTAAACACATGATGTGCCCATACCTTGAATACTGCATGCTGTTCTGGTCATCGCATCTCAAAAAAGATATATTAGAAATTGAAAAGGTACAGAGAAGGGCAACAAAAATGATTAAGGGCATGGAACAACTTCCATATAAAGAGAAATGAAAAAGATTGGGGTTGTTCAGCTTGGAAAAGAGAAGACTAAGGGGGATAAAGGTCTATAAAATATGATAGAGGTCTATAAAATCATTAATGGTGTGGAGAAAGTGAATAAGGAAGTGTTATTTACCTCTTCATGTGACACAAGAACCAGGGGCCACCCAATGAAATTAATAGGCTGGGACTGGACAACAGGGGATGCATTGCTTGATAATAGCCTTGTTCTGTTCATTCCCTTTGTGAATTGGGCATTGGCAGCTGTCAGAAGACAGGATACTAGGCTAGATGGACCATTGGTCTGACCCAATATGGCTATTCTTATGTTCTAATGTAGGGGGGAAGTGCTATGTAAACTTCTCCAGCTGCCTTTAACAATGCTTCTCAATCCTGACACACACTACTCATTGTTCTCTACATTTATCATTATCAGATTCCTTTCAATCATGCCAAAATGTTGCTTTGTGATGTGGAAACATTCTCTAGAAATTAGGTTGAGGCAATATAAATAATTGTTCTTTGAAGTAAAAAGCCTTAAAAGGCAGATCAGTAACTGTGCCTCAGTCTGCCGTTCTATCATCATTGGGAATTACTCCAAATTTTATAAAAGTGTGGTTTTTTTTACT
The DNA here is from genome assembly GCF_026122565.2 of Emydura macquarii macquarii. Lineage (NCBI taxonomy): Eukaryota > Metazoa > Chordata > Testudines > Chelidae > Emydura > Emydura macquarii. Next base: position 78,223,476 of record NW_027131390.1, read on the forward strand.
GAAGTTCTTAACTTTTATCCAATGACAACAACACAAACTTCTTAAAAGTCACTGTCTCATTGGCTAGAGTTTTCCCGTGATGGTATGTTCACTAATACTTCCTGGTCTTCACTTTACCTCTTTCTTTCTTTGGAAGATTTGTTTTTCATTACATTCTACTGTGAAGAAATCACTTCTTTCCTCCTCTCTCCTTATTCTCATTACCCTTCCCGATCACATACTTGTTTTAAAAATTCCATGCTTAGCCCACATACTTGTAGGCTCTCTGCCTCTAGACACCTGTCTTTCCCTCCTCCATCTCTCTGTAGTTCCATTTTATTATTCCCATATTCATCACACCCAAACTCTTCCTTTTGTCAGCTTGCACTTTCTGCAATTTCAGACTTTCCTAACCTTATCTGGGAATTCCACCTCTACCTCCAAGCCATCCATATTCCCAATTCAGCCTTTTAATATTTCACCTCTCTGTCGTTTCAATTTTCCTTTCATAACCTCATTCCATGCTAATTAACTCAAAAAATAATAATAATAGCAATTTACACTTAGAATCATAGAAATGTAGGGCTGGAAGGGACCTCAAGAAGTCAAGTTCAGCCCCCTGCACTGAGTCGGGACCAAGTAAACACCTGACAAGTGTTCTTAAAAAACCTCCTATGATGGGGATTCCACAACTTAAGCTCTAGTACAGAGCTTAACTACCCTTACAGTCAGAAAATTTTTCCAAATATCTAACCTAAATCTCCCTTGCTGCACAGTAACCTATTATTTCTTGATATCAGGTACCTTTCCCCCATTTTTTTCTCCAGACTGAATGTGCCCAGTTTTTTTAACCTTTCCTCATAAGTCAGGTTTTCTAACACTTTATCATGTTTGCTGCTCTTCTCTAGACTCCCTGCAATTTGTCCATATCTTTAACTAAAGTGTGACACCCAGAATTGGATAGTACTCCCGCTGAGGCCTCACCAGTGCTGAATAGAGCAGGAGAGCTACTCTCATGCCTTACATATAGTATTCCTGTTAATACACCCCAGAATATTAGCCTTTTTCACAAATGCATCATGGTGTTCATTCATATTCAATTTGTGATCCACTGTTACAATCAGATCTTTTTCAGCAATACTATCCGCCTGGTCACTTATTCTCCATTTTGTAGTTGTGCATTTGATTTTTCCTTCTTAAGTGAAGTACTTTGCACTTATCTTTAGTGAATTTCATCTTGTTGAATTCAGACCAATTCTCCAATGTGCCAGGGTTCTTTTGAATGCTAATCCTGTCCCCCAAAGTGCTTTCAACTCCTTCCAGTGTTCTAGGCTACTATCCTTCCCTTTCTAAATTTCATATTTTCTGGCGAAACCACTATTCACGCACAGCCTAAGCTTCCAAGCATCCATGCTTCTCCATTTCCTCCCTGTTTGTGATAGCAGATTCCTATTACCTCCCTTTTTCCATTTCCAGGTTTCCATCACTTTCCCTCTCAGTAGTACTCACTATTCTCACCTATCTTCATCTCAATCTCTGCATTACCAGGCTCCCATCCTTCTTACTCCTTTACTCTTGGTTCTACAAGTCTTCCAACCAGGCAGCCGTTAGCCTATTCTACTTTGGTTGGAGGCGGCAATCCAAATTCCATTTCAGTGTCTGTGTTTTAGGCTTTACCTCTTGCTCCAAAATCTCTCTCTCTAGATGTTCCACTCCTTATCTTTATGCCCCTGTGTTCAACATCTATCATCCTTCTGCTCCTGGTCTCTCAGTAGTCTCCTACTGTACTTCTAACAGATGCTGTGGTTACTCACATTATAATAGAAATCCAAATGCACTAGGAGGCACTTTTCTTGGTAAAAAAACAATAGATACCAGATGAATACTAGTAAAGATCAGGGAGGGGAATTTAGGATGATATCTAAATGTGCTTGTGACTCTATTAGATTGATTTTTTGATGGGGTATTGGTCTAAGATGACAAAAGTAAGCTGCAATGATTCTACCTTATAATAGAAATGAGCTAACTCAAGGAAGCATTCACAAGTTTGGTTATTTGAGTGCATTTTAAACCAATGAAATTTGAGTGTGTTCCAAATTTACTTGCACACGATGCTTCCATCCTCTCATCCCTCCCTAGACACCATTTTCTCCTTCCTCACTGTTTAAATTGCTTTAGAGCAGGACCTTTCAATTTCTTTAATGAGTGATATAGTAAAACTAGGTTGTTTCTAATTACCATAAATCTATGTACTGATACAGAATCTCGATGAAGGTGGAGACCTCTCTGGAGAGCATGAAGTGGGGTGGTTCTTTCTGTAATGAATCTGGAAGAGAAAACAGAAAAGAGATATTAAATATCAGTAAATAGAATATATTAAAGCTTAGCATTCTTAGCAATTTTGTTTTTAAAGCACTCTACTTACATTAACTAATCTTCATAGCATTCCTCCAAAGCATGTGTTACCTCTGACAGCTAAAGCAAATTGTAATGTATCAAAATCCATGTAATACCCAAAATACACATTCACTTTCTGAGAACTATCTTTATTAGGATTTTCACAAAGTAAACAGTAAATTACTCTATTGCATGTCTTCTGGATTTTATTTCTGGTGTATGTTGCTAAAGGTACATATTGCATCACGATAAATAGAGTTATAAACAGCTAAAATCAAGCCCTATAGGATTATCTAATTTCTTAATATTTCTTAGATTTCATAGGCCTTATAGGATAAGCATACTGAGTACATAAAGAGGATAGAAAGGAGCATTTGGTAAATCAGTTCAAGTTTAGCTCAGTGTCAGGAATCCACCTTACGTTTCATTAAAGACTATTTTAAAGTGATACTATATCTTTAGTGGTGACAACTAGGATAATTCAGAAACTGATTGAACAGAATTGGGCACATCAGAGCCCTACCATTTCAATATAATGGGCTCTGATGGCAGCAATTCTGTTCAATCTGATAAATTTCTTTTCAGAAAAGGAAGCCTGAAGAAGTCTAAATATAGCATCTGAAATATATAGCAATGGACATAAGGATAGAGAACTCATAGGCCTCCATAATCACTTCATTAATAATACCCCACTGAGACAAAGATTACATAAGAGACTTTTAGAATTTTTCCTTAATGTTAAACTATATACAACTCTAAATGTGAGATGGGGAAGTCATTTAGAGACCTACCCTTCATGAAGCTTCATCTTATTCTCAGATTGAATAGAATTGTGTCTGTTTCTTTGGTAGAGTTGGAAATTTGTATGGTCATTCTCTACTACAGGCTGGGCAAAGTTTTCAAGTCTTAATATTATTTTGAAACATACATTCCTACAAAGACTGCAACCCCAACTTTTTGACAAAGTATTCCTAAAGGAGGATGAATATGTTCACCTTTAAATGTGATGATTTCTGCACCAAGAAAAATGATCCGTAAAGAAAATACTTTTTAGACACTACAGAAAAGCTAGATAATAGGCCAAAAACATAAATGAAATGTGTAAACTTGCATATTTATTGTGGGGAGAACGTGGCCAACATTTTTGTCTTCAAAAAGTTGTGATTTGTAGTATGGCTCCGAAATAAGCAAAAAATTGTAATATTAGTCTTTTCAAATTTGAATAATATTTTTACCAAATAAAATCTTTATTAATGTTCAGATATTTCAATTCTAATCTAATCATTTTAAAGAGAACCGGTCAGTGGGATCTTGACTTTTCTTTGGTTAGCAATTTAGACTTGACAAAATTATTTTTGAACTTCCTGGGTGCTTCTAGTTCTCCAGTAGTCACTGTTATAAAACAGAGGGACTGTTGAGATGTTATACCACATAATATCAAACTCAAGTGAAGAGGCATTTTAGGTTTTACTTGCAAATTATGAACATACCAGTGCAGAAAATGTCTTGTAAAATCAAATGCCAAAGTCATCAGGTTATAGAAATTATATATGATTGCAGGGATTAAAATGATGGAAAAAGGGAGGCCCAAGACCTGCATATAAAATATGGCTAATGATTGCATGTGTAATTATCACAATTGTGCATGTAAATAAATGAGTGCAAATTTCTAGTGAGGCAACTAACTATCTGTTGACATGCACAGTTACTAAATTTTCATGTACAGTTGCAGTAACGCCATGTACATTCAAAGTTGTGCCTTTATATTGCCTTCGTTTGAGAACTGAGCCTTATGGGCCAGATTCTTAAAGAAATTTAGATGCCTAAAGCTGCACATAGGCACCTAATGGGATTTTCAAAAGTGCCTAAGCACCTATCTCCCATTGATTTCAAATTTTTGTAAATCCCACCAGGCACCTATCTGCATCTTTAGGCACCTAAGTACCACTGAAAATCTGGCCCTAAACGCCAGGGGTAAAGTGAAGTGGGATGACATTGTAATGAGGCTCCACTGAACCAAATAGGTAGTAGAATTATTAAACATAGTTCCTTATTAACTCTTTGTGATACACATGAGATCTTACATAACCAGGATTTTATTTTTTTAGCATAGGCACAAAAGTAACAAGCAACAAAATGATCAGCATATAGTCATGAGCCTTACAGATTCCTGCTGATCTCTGCTTTATATCTGGAATTTGTCAAGGTATGTAATAGCTTTGTAGGCTTTGTAAGGAAATAATGTTACCCAGAAATTTCATCAAGTCCTCTTTCAATACAAGTCCCATTGAAGGGAATTGCTGTTATTGAAACACTATTTTAAATGGTTATTTTCAATATTTAAATTACTTCTTGAAAGTTAATTGAAAATTTGGCCTTGTGGAACATGGGCAGCAGCAGGGCAAGCTATTTTTTTCTTTTTTGTTAATAAGCCTCAATCCAGACTTGAAGGGCCCACTTTCCATCTCATTTCATGTTTACCAAAAGTCATCAGATGTTAAGAATATTTGGTCACTATTGTGTTGGATTTGAAACCATAACTTAAAGGGACCTGCATTCTGTAGTATGATTTATTTTTTTATTTACTATTGTTACATGTAGCACCCATGATTACTATAACAAATAGATGTGAGGAAAAACGATTATTCTCTCTTTTTTTCCCCAGTGCCTGTATTTGCGCATTTGACAGTACTTTGTGTACAGTCTTCAATATTTCCCTCATGTAGTCGGTTCCCCCCTGTTATTTGTGTGGATCTTTCACACAGCAACAGGGAAGAGAAAATTTATTTTAATGAGAACATGGATTGTAAAACCACAAAAATTGGTAGGATGAATCAGGCACAAGTATAGTTCCTGTAACTACTTTTTGTTCATTTTTTACTGCTGACTTGATTTCAACTTTTAAAGTAAAAGGCTCAGAATCCCATTACTAATCTTCTGAGCTAAATCAGACTGCAGCTTTTTAACTGGCAGTAGTTAAGGTTGTGGAGTAGTATGTTTTTATTACTTTAAAAGAAAAAGAGAAATGGAAACAGAGAGTGAAAGAAGGACTAACGAACGGCCAGAACAGTTTGCCAGGAGTCATCTTGTAGGGAGACTAGCTACTCTTCTATTTACTAAAAATTGCTGGGAGTCTAGTGGCCTGGTCATCCATGAAAACATCCAAATTCCGGACATGGCAAAAAAAAGATTTTTACCTGTCATGCACTTCTTTTTGGAAGCTAGTAACTTTCTAGGCCATAGGGTGCTTTATTAAATTAATATAACTGCGTGTTTGCTGGGAAAACTGCATTATACTGCAAATAACTGGTGCTCTTTGGTTGACGATCTGCTTTTCATGATTATTAAATGTGGGCTTTTTTTGATCCCTTGAACTCCTGGGAAATTTCTGTGTGACTTGGAGACAATGATGAATGTATGACTAGCTGGTGCAGAAAAGGTTTATGAGAAGCAACAGAGAAACTGAGCAACCTTTCGTAAGTTTCATTGTGCTGCTGTATAATAGGAGGTGGTGCTGCTGTAGAGGGTGGCAGAAAGGGAGAGGGAGTCCCTTTTTCTCTTTGCTCAAAGCTTTTTCCCAGCAGAGTGCCTCAGCAGCAAATGATTGCACCTGCGCCTCTGCTACTGGAGTTCTGGAGCTGCAGTAGTGAAATATGTTCTATGATCTCTTAGACAGTATGTCTGGGAATCCTGACTTCTGGGTAACATTCTGCCCAGCAGCTACATGGGCTGCGTTCAAGACCATTAGACATGGCCAGTGACCTAAGACTTGCCCTTCTTACATTCCCCTCAAGACATGTTTCTATATAGCTGTTGACTAATCCTAAACTAACATTAAATAAAACTTAATAGCTCTGCTGGGAACAACTGAAATACATACCAATAGACAATTGAAGAAGTGGAAAACTTTAAATTTAATATTTTTGGTAAAGTATATCTCTGTCAGATCATAGAGCAGCCTCCTGCAGATTAGGATGTCCAATCTGTGATGTCTTGTAAAATTAATTATTTGAACAAGTTACAGTCTTATAAATTTTCTCTGCCTATATCCCTGGCCTCTCAGCCCAGAATGCTGATATGGATATGACAGCATCAGTGTTAATCCCTTATAACAGCATTATGTTCTTACCTTAGTAGGAATCTAAAATTCAGGTTCTGGTCCACTTTGGCAAGAGTAGTTTCAGGCCTAAAGGAATAATACTGGCTGTGGGTTAAGGCCACGTTTTTATTAAATAGGAGCCTAAGTTCATATTTAGCCACATAAATAAATCACCTAACTTTAAAAAATGCTGAGTAACTAGCAGCTCCCATTGACTTCAGTGGGAATTTCTGAATGCTCAACACTTGTCTTTTTAACTGAAGACACGAATTGTCTTTTTATTCTATTTAGATAAATTCCTACAGTTCTCCTGATATCAAGTATAAGCCATTTGCTTTCTTGTATGTGAAGGGATTGTGAAAAATTATGACTGAATAATGTTTTGTAAATGGAAAATTGTGTTTATATTCAGGGTGAAATCTAGTGCTATAAACAGTATCACCTATAATGTTCTCTATAATGCTGGATAATGCTCCTAATTCAGATAGCTTCCTAAGGAGGTAATTTATCATAAGTGAGGCTGCTTTAGGGGATAGAAAATAGAAAGGATACTCCCTGAGTTGTTCAAATTGTTGCTTCAGTTAAAGCAAGGAGTATAAGATTGCACTTCCTTGTAGAGCATATTTTCATGTCTCAAGTTTTAGTAACTTAATTCTTAGAAATCTCTTGCCTAGTGGATGTGCTGCAAGTCTTTAGTTCTTATCTGATTCTAGCCTGTTAGCCGCAGCTGAAATGTGGAATTTGGAACTTGTGCACATCTCAAATTCGAGACTGCTATGTAGAAATTGCAGAATAAAAGACATTTTACTGTCTGCATTATCCAGTGAGTTTGCATATTGATATTATTAGTATTACTGTAACACTTAGGAGCACCTAGCACAATGGACCAGGACTCACTCCACTGTGCTAGGTGCTGTACAAACATAGCACAAAAAGAAGGTCCCTGCCCCAAATAGTTTACAATCTAAGCATGAAACAAGGGAGACCATATGGATACACAGACATGCAGTACAAGGAAACAGCGCTGGTCAGCATGATAGGCAGTGGTTTCAGTGCACCAGCAATTTAACTCTTGTCAAGTTTTTTTGTAGGCCCCCCCTGAGAAGGAGAGTTTGAAGGAGTTTAATGAGGTGGCTTTGCAGATGTTTACATGGAGCTCCTCTCAAGTGTGAGGGGCACAAAGTTGCTTCTTTGAAAATTTAACAAATAGGCATTGGAAGTTGGCATCATGGGCCAATCAGAGCTGAGATTTCAATAGCAAATAAGAGATGATAGGTAGAGGACAGATAGGTAGAGGCCATGAAAGACTTGAAACTGAAGACAAGCAGTTTATGTTTATGAAAGAGATTGGGAAGTTAGTGGAGGGATACAAAGAGAGAAGGAACATGGTCAAAGCAACAGGTTAGGAAAATGATTTGCAGCAGCATTCTGAATAGATATGAGTAAAGCAAGATTGGAATTGTCGAAGCCAGAAAAAAGGCTGTTGCAGTAATCGAGATGCAAGATGAGAGGTTGGACAAGAGTTTTAGCTGTGTGAATAAATAGGAGAGACCATATCTTAGAGATGTCATGAAGAAAGAATTGTCAAAATTTAGACATAGCCTGAATGTGAGGACCTAGGGGGAGAGGTCTGATATATGTTAGAGGTGGATTTTTCTTGGATCAATAAATTCCAGCAAATGCATTTACAATCTGTTTGGAAAGCGAGATTGACTTTCTTTTTGTTACTGAACTGAGTATTAAAATTCCAAAATGCAGCACTAAAAGATGCTTCTGATGGAGACTACTCTTTCTTCTGTCATCCTTCTCCTTTTAATAAAGATTTAGTAAGGTCTCTGAGAAGATTCTGTAAGGGAAAACAGTGGCCACAGCACTAACCATTAATGATCTTGCACAGGGTTCATTATACTGCAATACATACTTTAATTCCTGAATTAATGTGGACATTCAACATTTACTATCACTATAGTAATAATGTATAAGAACTATTTATACAGGGCCAGGTATAGATACCCTTACTCCCACTGAGCAGCATCTTTATCCTCAGATAGTTCCACTGACTTCACTAGAGGTACGATTTAATATGATCCTAAGTGTGGAATCACACCCAATCCTATTTTCTGTAGAGTGTCAGTAATTGGAACCTGACTCTAGACTCTCAGGATGCTAACAGATCATACCTGCACTTGTTGCCTCATTGTTACTGTCTCTGTATTTTGGATACCATAGCTAACTATAGGGAAACTGATGTGCTGAGTGGAATATGACAGCAGCATAAATTCAGCATTAACTTTAGAGATGACAACAGGATGTTTTACAGAAAATGATAATCCATTAAATGGCTTTGTTTGGACGGCTCTGTTTCTTTTTGTTTTCTTCTTGCTCTTATTCTGAGACGTGCTACCTCTTCTCAGTTTACACAATTACAAAGCTATTCTGGACAAAGCTTTTCTTTCTTTTTCTTTTTTTTTTTTTAAACTCTTCACTTAAGTTACATTGAAAAGTCACTTCACTCTTTTTTTCACCTATTGTGAATACTGTAAATTGTGAAACACAGTGCCTTATGCTGCATATAAAAAACAAAAACTGGGCTACGCTATAATGTATATATACAGTATGCAAGCTTTTTAGTGACACCTATTAATTGATGGACAACATATATACATTAAAATTATTTGGGATAATTCACATATAAATTAATAGAAAATCATCCTCTCATCAGTATTCTGTCCTTTAAGCATCATGACCTACAAAACTGAGAAATGCAAGCATGTGTACAAATCAAATTGCATTTCACGAGAAGCATATTGCAGTTTCACCAGCTGATATTCCTAACTTTAAAAGACACTTCATGGGAAGGATTGTGTAGGATTTGAAAGGGGTAGTTTTACATTTTTGGAAACTAAGTAATTTTACTCAAAAATTATTACAAATATTTAGTTTGGAGAAACAAGAAATAGTAGGCCAGCTCTTATTCTTTTTCTCTTACTGCCGACTCAGGGATGTGGCTCCCACTAGTCGCAGAGGTTCTTTTACATATTTTAGGAGGCACCATTATTATGACCAAGCAAAATAATCACAATTATTAACCATGGATATTTTTATTGTTAAAGAAAGGAGAAAAAAAGTTTAAACAAAACAACACAAATGACTGAACACAAACAATATGCTGATTACTTCCACTACAATCCCTTCTGTATGCCTCTCTGTGGAGAGCTTTTAACAGAGCTTTTAAACCCCTTGAGAGTGAACCACTTCTAGGGAGCGTTTTTCTCTTGGTAAGTTAAGAAAAAAGAATTTTTATTTCCCCAAATTATTGTCAATTTTAGAATTTCATTAGATATTTAAATTATGTACGGGAAAAATAATTTAAGAGCAAGTGAAGCCTGTCTAGTCATTAATAATAACCTAAACAGTTTATAGTTGGGCAAAGAAGCAGGAGGAAGACCAAGGACAAGGTAGATCTATTATTCTAAGAAGAAGGAAAGACAATAACAGAAAATTCAGCAATGGCCAAAATGTTAAATGCCATTTTTGTTTCATTTTTCACCAAAAAGGTTAGCAGTGATCAGATGAATAACATAGCGAACATCAATGTAAATGAAATAGGATCTAAGTCTAAAAAGGAAAAGAAGAGTTTAAGAATTACTTAGACAAGTTAGATGTCTTTGAGTCAGCAGGGCCTGATGAAATACATCCTAGAATACTTAAGGAACTGGCTGAAGAGTTCTCTGAGCCATTAGTGATTATCTTTGAGAATATGAGGAGGATGGAAGAGATCCCAGAGGACTGGAAAAAGGCAAATATTGTACTGATCTATGAAAAGGGGAATAAGGAAAACCCAGGGAATTATAGACCAGTCAGCTTAACTTTGGTACCTGGAAAGATAATGGAACAAATAATCAAACAATCAATTTGTAAGCACCTAGAAGAATATAAAGTGATAAATAATAGACAACATAAATTTGTCAAGAACAACTTATGTCAAAAGCAAACTAATATCCTTCTTTGACTGGGTAACAAGCCCTGTGGATGCGGGAAGCAGTAGCTGTGATATATTCTGACTTTAGTAAGGCTTTGGATACTCTCATGTGACTTTCTCATAAGCAAACTAAGGAAATATAGTCTATATTAGACTGACCTGCTATAAGGTGGGTGCACAGTTGATTGGGAAACCATAGTCAGAAAGTAGTTATCAGTGGTTCACAATCAAGCTGGAAGTGCATTCGAATGGGGTCCCAGAGGGATTTTTCTTGGGTCTGTTCTATTCAATAGCCTCATAAATGATTTGGATAATGGTACAGAGAGTACACTTATAAGGTTTACAGACAATACCAAGCTGGAAGGGGGTTGCAAGTGTTTTGCAGGACAGGCTTAGGATTCAAAATGACCTTGACAAACTAGAGAAATGGTCTGAAATAAATAAGGTGAAATTCATTAACGACAAATGCAAATATTACACTTAGGAAGGAGTAATTAATTACACAAATACAAAATAGGAAATGACTGCCTAGGAAAGTACTGCAGAAAAAGATCTGGGGCTTATATTAAATCACAAACTAAATATGAGTTAACAATGTAATATTGTTGCAAAACAAGGAAACATCATCTTGGGCTGTATTAACAGGAGTGTTGCATACAAGAAATGAAAAGTACCACTTCTACTCTACTCAATACTTGTAAGGCATCAATTAGAGTACTTCTTCCAATTCTGGGTACTACACTTTGGGAAAGATGAGGACAAATTGGAGAAAGTCCAGAGGAGAGCAACAAAAATTATTAGAAAATATGACCTACAAAGAAAGATTTAAAAAAATGGGTTTGTTTAGTCTGAAGAAGAGAAGGCTGAGGGGGAACATAAGTCCAAATAAATAAAAGGTTGTTTTAAAGAGGAAGGTGATAAATTGTTCTCTTTATTCACTGAATACAGGACAAGAAGTAATGGTTTAAGATGGACATTAGGAAAACCTTCCTAATTGTAAGGGCAGTTAACAAATTAGGCAAATAAGAGCAGGAACAAATTACCTAAAGAGGTTGTGAAATCTCCATCATTGGAGGTTTTTAAGAACAGGTTACACAAACATTTGTCAGGGATGGTCTGATCCCTGCTGCAGGGATGGTCTAGTTCTGCCTCAATGAAGGGGACTGGACCGGCTGATCTCTTGAAGTCCCATCCAGTCCATAATTTCTGATTCTATGAAAGTAAGCAATCTTAACTATATCCTATGAAATCAAAGAAGATATTTAAATTAGAAACCTTTTAAGGAGCTGTCTTTAAACAGACCAGTTACCAATATTAAGAATTTTAAATCCAGTTGTATCCTGCTGTCTCTGTGTTTACTAATGTTTAGCCCCTGTCTCCTCTCCAGGAATGCCTGGTATAACCACTTAGTGATTAACAGGAGAAATTGTTAGTCTGTTAAATTACAACAGCATATCAGTATTCTAACAAATCATTACAAGAGTTTTAAATCTAATCTCTTGGCCATGTCTTAGTTAACTTCCTCTCACCAATCCAAGTTGAAGTCTTGAGATGGTTTTTCTTGGGTTGGTTGCTTCTTGAGTTATCTGTGTTTTTCTTATTGGGGGCATGTGTGTGTTAAGGGTGCTTTCTTCAGAGTTTTTATACCCTTTCTATTTTCATGAAATTATATGAAAACACAACTCTTTCAGTCATATTTAGATTCAAAGATGGTTGCCCTTTCATTGGCTTTATATTTGGGCCTGGCCTCCCTTTGTGACACATTCAGCTCCTGAATATGTAGTATATTTAATGCAACATTTCTTTAAGTGGCTTTATTCTTGCAACAGGAAAGCATCAGCAATCTTTCAAAGCACATTTTAATGCTTTCTTTTTATTCAGTCTATTTGCGGAGATATTCTTTCAATTTTATTAAGAGTTTGACAGGAAATGAAATTCTGTGTTCAAAAAGCACAAAGATGCCAGTTCTTTATGTACGAGGTTTTATTTCTCAAAATAGTCTTTCAAAATTAAATAAGCTAAAGACTTTCTAAAAGTTAAGTTGTTGACTCTTGACAATTTTTTGGAACAATTATTTTTCTTCCTCAGTTGGGTGAGGGTTTCCTCTAAATCCAAAGGTGTTTGTCATTTTGACATTTAATAAATAAACAAAACTTTAAAACAACTCCAACTACAAATGTTTTTCTCCAAAGTTTTTAAGAACAGAAGCAAAGATTTCTTGTAAAAAGGGAGTGATGGTAGAGTCCACCGTATTTATTGCTGTGATAACACCCCCTTCCCATTTTTGCTTTTTCCTAACTGCATAGTATTTACTATTGTATAATGGAGTCATTTCCTGGCCAATCCATGGTTGCATATACTATCTAGCACACTGATATACTATTTTTTTAAAAGCACAAATTCCCTTGTGTGGCATCTTTATATTTACTGTAAGCATGTTTGTACACACTTTGCATTGTGGTGTATATGACTCCTAGGACAGCATTTTTGAAACTTGTATAAAGAAGCTTACAATACATATATAGATGCCAAAAAAGAAAATGTGTGCTCTTTAAAAGAGAATGTATCAATGCGGTAGCTAAAATGCTCCTAGGACTGCATTAATCAGCTCTCACAAGCTGCTAGGGAATGTGCTCACCGCAACTGTATGCCGTGGGTCCTTTGACTTGCTGGCTGGAAGAAAGGGGATTATTGTCCCATAAAAGCTCCTTCTGCAATTGGTGGCAGAGGGAGAGAAAGGGGAAGATTTACCTGGATGAGGCAAAGAGGAACAGAAAGTGGCTGGATCAGATGGGGGTGATTGGAGGTGTGGTGATATATATATCCTGGGCAGTTCTGGAGAAGCTCTCTCACACTGGGATTGAGCTGGCAACAGCCACCCTCTCATCTATGGAATCAGAATAGGATTTAGTTTCTTCATGATCCACTGAGGGCATATGCTAGTCACCCTTTTTCCTTGGGGGCTGGGGATGAATTTTACCCTCACCTCCAGACTGACTTGGCAGGGTGGGTTTTTTTGCCTTCCCCAGAGCAGGTTAGGGACTTGGAGTAGTGGAGGAATGAGGCTAGGTTAAAATGTCACAGCCTGTAACTTAAACAATGTGGCAGCTGTCCAGCACAGGTACTTCTTGCGGAAGGGATGGGGTGATTGGATAAAATGGATTGGAAGGGGATTTAGAGGAAAGAAGCTGGGGAAGGGGGAATTGGGGTTCATAATGTCTGGGACAGCAGGGAGCCAACCCCAGTCCTTTCCAGCTCCCTTTACCATCATACACATCGGAGGGTGGTGGGGTTCCAACAAGGGACTGGCTGGGACCAGGTTGGGAAGGGGGTGGGCTGAAGGCAGTCCTCCCAACTAGGGGGAAGCAATTAAAGAAATGATGATGCACTGTACAATTTAGTGCCAGATATTCCCAGATATTTGGGTGAATAAAGGTCAGACCTATCTAAACCACGTCTAATGCCTCCTGTCTGTCTTTAGGTGGGGCCGGACAATGGTACCCTACCATCAGAATAATTGATCACACAATGAGAGTCACTCTCCTGAGATAATGCCTCTTTCCATTGTTGCATAGGTTGGATGTACTGTGAATCAATATCTTGCTTGGGGAGCTTTGGTGGTTGGAGTTCTCTTTCTCATCTGATAGAACTAGAACTGGCTTTCACTCCAGCGCTCCTGCGAGCTTATCCATAGCTAAGATTTATGGTAAAGCAATGGTTATTCTTCTGACTTGGAATCTATTCTATTTGACTTGTAATTCTTTAAAATATTATTACTGCAGAAACACAATGTCAAAATGCCACAATATATTGCATCTCAACAAGACACAATATATTGCAACAGAAAATGACAAGTTAGACCAAATATTATTTAGTCGGGTAACCACTGTTCTCACACTCTGCCAATGCCAGGGCAAGGGCAGACACAATCACTGAACCAGCACAAACATGATTAAATTTGATGATGATAATACTTACACAGCGCTTTTCACCCATAGATCTCAAAATGCTTTTTAAAAGTATCATTATTTCCCACTGTCTAGATGGAAAAGTTGAGTCACAGAAAAGTATAGCGACTTGTCCTCGGTGATGAGAGTCTGTGGATGAGCTGGGAATAGAACTCTGGTCTCCTAATTCTGTCTGGTTTTGTCTCCACTGCATTGTGTAGCCCCTCAAATTTTTGTCCTGATCCTGTAACTAGATCCACATAGAAAGCCCCTGGCACACCGATAGAGCACAATTATCTGCCTGTGTGGATTCAGTTACAAGAATGGAGTCTGTAAAATTATTTAATACTTTTATTGTTTTTTCCAGTCTCTTTAACGTAGTTGTATTGCAAACTACTTTAACATGTTGCAAGCTAATTTTTGTAGACATGCCTCATTTTAAGATTTTTTTATTTCTGTTGCTCTGTACTTCAGTTCTGGTGTTTTCTAAAATGATCCCTAAAGATACAGCTTAAAAAACTGGTATCTCTAAACACACACAAAAGATCCTATTATTTGTCAAGGTCAAATAATCCTGCTTTTCGACAGATGATGTCATCTTCAGATTCTGAAAGGCTGAACATGTAATGCTGTAAAATTAGTAGAGAAATACATATATTATGTGCAAGTACATAGCTTGCTTCTTATTTTTGCAAGTAAGGATTTCATGTTCCACAGTTTTTTGAATATTGCATCAAATATTTTTATTTAACAAAATGTTGGCATACTGTAGCCTTCCTGCTGCTTTTGAACTTTGTTGCCACTCTGTATGTACATTACCTGTAGAAATATTTTATTATTTCTATGTTCTGCATATAATTAAGTTAAATATTTTGTAACATTCTGTAATGTTGAACATTTTAAAACAAAGTGCAATTTCAAGTAAACATTCTTATTTTTCATAATAGGGTATGTTTTCCTCTCATTTTTCTTCTGGACCAAAATACATTTAAAAAGATGAAACAAAACACACATTTGGTACATTACAATTACAGTAAATCTAGGCTCCATTAAGCTCTGACTAGGTTATTGATTATTTCTGTAAATTCATATCTTTCCAGAAATCAAATTTATAACCTGCACAGTTATTGTAGCATTATAACTCAACATATTAAATTACTGGAAACTCACCAGTATCTCAAAAAAAAAAAAGGGAAATCTTTGCTTTAAAAAAAGTCACTGCAGCTAGCAGTCTTCATGCAGCAGCTTTCAGACTGCTGTTTCTGTTGATATAACAGTTCCCAGGCTATGCTCATTCTTTGCAAATGTGAAGCTTTTTACAATAAGGCATAGCCTAAAGGGTGTGGCAGAACTGCAGCTCTTGTTGCTGCTGCTTGTGATTAACCATTTAATCTCATAATCTAATTCAATGCTTCTAAGAATATTCCAGAAAGACTTTACAAGCTTTTCCTTTTATACAATGGAAATGATCAGTGCAAGTTATTGTTATATAATATTGCTATAAAATATTGTTATATTATAAAATGGGTAGAAAAGCTAGAGAGACTTTGCGTGGACCATGAAACAGCTGGACTGTTGCAGGATGTTGCCGTTTGACACATTAGCGCCTTCATCTATGTCTACACTTGGAGCTGGGGTGTGTTTCCCTGCATGAATACTCATACTCTCACTGGCTATCAAGTGCTAAAAATAGCAGTGTAGCCACAATAGCATGTGCCGAGTACCCATGGAGTCCAGGTGGGCTTGTACTTGGGGCAGCCTTGCCTCCACTCGCCACTGCCCATGCTATCCTACAACTTTTAGTGCTTTAACACAATAAGCGTCAGCACAACTATGTCTACACAAGCTGGGAATCATACCCCCAGCTCTATGAATAAACGTAGCCTAAGAATCTTAGCACTTCACAATCATCAGTGAATTAATGTTCTCCTACTTCTTTTCTTTCACTGTCACCCAATGAAGGCTACAGCTCCCTGTGGCAACAGATTAGGGAAAGCCTTGAGCAATCCTTCCAAACCCTACAGGGAATGCGGCTGTACAACCATCTAGTTCAGTTCAACGGCCCCTCTCCTGGTAGCTTGTGGTTACCACTCTCCTTTGCTCTGTTTCTGCAATAAGGCTACTTGGGCAAGAAAGCATCTCCTCTTCAAGGCTTTCCACAGCTGCCAGTTGGAGCCTCGGCAATTACTCTTAGGATCTCTTAGTCTTCTCTTGCATTCTACTGGAGTGATCGTCACTATAACTTCCAGGACTCTTTTTCTGGGTACCCACGAATCTGCAGTCTTCATCTTCAGTCTTTCAGACCCCTTGTGCATCTGTCTGTGTGAATGGCTGGCTGTATGTGTGGGTGGTGCTGGCTGTGTCTGAGTGTGTATAGCTGTGTTTATGAATGGCTGTCGGTGTGGCAGGGGATGAGGGTGGCTAGCTATGTGTGCAAGTGCCTGCCCCAGAGAGCTGAGTGAAGTAAGTAGGTTTGAAGGGGTTTGAGAGGAGGGAAAGAATGAGGGGGATATTTTAGAAAA
Organism: Emydura macquarii macquarii; assembly: GCF_026122565.2. Classification (NCBI taxonomy): domain Eukaryota; kingdom Metazoa; phylum Chordata; order Testudines; family Chelidae; genus Emydura; species Emydura macquarii. The sequence continues at coordinate 78,240,402 of NW_027131390.1, forward strand.
AAGAAGTGGTGGGAGGAGTGACAGCAGCCTGGGTTAGAGAAATTTGGGACCTTGGTATAACTTGTATGTTGGGTCTCCACCTTCTCCCATTTCATTTTATTTACACAGATGTTACAAATATTTGGGTGTCCTCTGAGGTCAGCACTCTGGTACAACTGTTCCACTGTTCCCTTCCTCTTGTCAGTCCTAAGTGACCAGTTAAGGGAGTGTGGGAAGGAGGGAGATTGCTTGCTTGTAGATAAAGATGTGCAAATAGTCAATGGCCAAACTGGAAAAAAAAATCATTTCAGATCAGCCCCAAAATAAACTTTTCAGTTTTCTTGGCAAAACAAAAGACCAGGGGAAAAAATTGTTTGGGGCTAAATAAAACATTTCATTTGACCCAAAACTAAATGTTTAATTTTGATGAACACTTTTAACCGCTTTTTTTATTAAAATCAAAGTAAATTTGGAAATGCCATTCACCAAAGTGAAGGACTAGGTGGTATTGCTGCTACGTGCCCTCCGCTGGTTACAGCAATCATCTGAGCTGTAGGAGACTCTCATTCAAATTCCCCATCTGCCTGATTCAGAGCAGAGATTTGAAGTTGGGTCTTGCACATTGCAGGTGAGTGTCCTAACCACTGGGCTAAACGGTATAAAGGGGTTACCCCCACCTCTTCTTCCAGTGGTGGTTTTGTGAATGGTACATAGGTAGCCTTGTGAGTGTAGCCTGAAATAAAATTTTGGTTGAAACTATTCAGCAAATTCATGTCAAAATAAACTATCTGTCCAAAATATTTCACACAATTCTACTTGTAGGCTGTATTGCCTTTCCTCTCTCCTTTTTCTTGCCTTTGTCCTTTTAGATTGTAAATGGACATTTACAAATGGAATTTGGAATTCCAAATTTACAATGGAATACAAAAGTCCCTTTTGGCTTAGTCTGTGCTCTTGAGGTATTTCAGAGAGTAGTCTCTTAGCCCCTTGATAATATCCAGGGTGCATATTGATATTGGATGACACTGTCATCTTTGCAAAGACCTTTCCTGAGCATAATGCTATTCTGAACCAGATGTTAACCCTACTTTGGCAAGCTGGCAAAAATTTGAATGTGGCCAAGTGCAGTTTTGCAAAAGATCTGTAGCATTTCAAGGACATTGTCTATCGGCCTATGGTGTGAAACTAATGCCTGAATGGCTACAAGCTGCTGCTCACTACTGTTACCTACTGATCATAACATTATACATTCATTCATTGTCCTAGCTTGATCCCACTCTTCAGGATGCTGAACTGTGCAAGATGAACGTGCTGTACAAGTGGGTTGGACAGACCCAGTTCTTAAGAAAATGTTGTCTGCAGTATATAAATTCTGTTTGAGTCACAGTGAAGAGATGTGCTACTTGACATGTCTTATGTAGAGGGGCCTGGGTGATCATCCCAGCAGTATTGTGACAAGCAGTCCTTGATGTGGCTATGAAGGATATTTGGGAGTTACAAAAACGAAGGAAATTCTGTGTGGTTATTCTTGGTGGCCAGGGCTGCATTCAGACATTGAGCATTGTGTGATGGCATGCGCAGCCTGCACAATGCATAGAACTACTGCTCCTCTGGCTTCTTTGAAACCAGTAGTCATAGATAGACCATGGCAGAGAAATGCAGTGGATATTACTGGCCCCTCAATTGCACTGCGTAACAACACACTGTTGACTGTTATAGACTATTCACTTTACCCCTTTGCAGTCATAATTTCACAAGGAACTTATTTCTTGCATAACCTTTTCATTCACTAAGTTTGGACTACCAGATAGCCTGTTTCAGATAATGGGATACCTTTTGTATAAAGAGAGTTTGAGGGGTTTTAGGCAAGTATTGGTACAATATGTTATAAATCTACTGCATACCATACTCAAGGAATTGGGATAGTGGAGAGTTGGCATGAGACTCAGAAGCAGTGTGTAACTCACATATTGGAGGAAGGTCAAGATACACCCTTCCCTATTGTATTAAGTCATATGTTGTATGATATTCAGAGTACATCTCATGAAAGTATTGGAGAAACCCCGTTCTATCAGCACCTCAGCCAACCTATGAGGACCAAATTGTCTTGCTGATGGAAAAGGTTCATCCTACCCCTTCGCTGTCCTCAAGGTTGACTGATGAGAATAGGAAATGTGTACATTTCAACAAGCATATCCATGCAAAACTCCATGTGTTCTATACTTGACAAGCAGTGTATGTTAGGCAAGGGTCTGGAAGCTTTTCTGATACTCTCAGCATGTTTTTGCAGGCTGCACGGTACAGAATGTGGTGACTACATTTACCATACGGTGAATGTAACCAGCAAGATAGTGGAACAGATAGGGAAGAGGACACTCTTTCTGCATTTAATGATGTCATGTGGCCAACTGCGGAAATTGTGCCACAGCAACAGCATCCACCCCTTGCGCTGAATTAAAGGTATAACCTATAGCCCCAGGACCACCTGGTGCCTCCATCCAGGTACTGCTGAACTTTTGGGGAGAAGGGAAGGAATTTGTGATGGCTGGTGTGTGTGACACTTCCATAATCCCTGCTACTGTTTTGTTTCCTGGTTCCACTCTCTGAATGCAGTGTTCCTATTCCTGGTTTTTTGCAGGGAAGGAAAAAGGCTGTGTGTGCCCGAATAGTGTGTATGTGGGGGTGTGCAGCTTTGAGTTATGTTTTGTTCAAACTTTTGCTGACCTAATCAGTCATGGTTAATACACATTTTGACTGACAATCTACCTGCTTCTATATTTTGCTTCTTTGTGTGTGTGTGTGTATGTGTGTGTGTGTGTGTGTATTTTGGGAATTGCTGTTCTGGGGTGCATCAGAGTTTAATGACATCCAAGGGGAGAATTCAACCCATGGTGAAGTTAGCTCATGTAAGATACTAAAGCTTACTTAAATACCTCTAAAACTTCTGTTTGGGAATACATAAAATATCAAAAACACTTTTATGCAATTGCACTAAGGACATAGAATCCTACTGACAGTCACATTTATGCTTTTTATTTGAACTGGTTTCTCATTCTGGTAGCTAAGAGCCACGGATGTATACTACATAATAGGATGCACGATTACATTCATTGTTAGCAGTGTAATGGTGGTTTAATGCCAGCAGTACATTCACCCTACGGTGCATTTATGTATCTGGAAGAACAGGTCAAAATGTTTTAAACAAAGCTAAACATAAAAAATGTTTTTAGCCTTCTTTCTAAATTGAAAATGTTAATAAAAAATTGCATGTTTTTTATGTTTGTAGCACTTAAAATATTTTTATATATTATAGTTTATTTTGTTTTCCTTTTTCTCTCCTTCTTTTTCTTTCCCCCTCTTTCCCTTATTTTTTCCAGTCATTTTCAAAAATCAATATTGTTTTTAAATTAATGGAAACTAAAAAAGAGGAAGAAAGGAAGGAAAGGAAAAATCAAAAAGGGAAAAATGATAAATGACTGGAAAATGCTGGGGAGGGATTACAAAATGGATCTGTTTTGAATGCTCTGAGACTAAAACGTCAAAATTTAGCATGAAATTGGTTTTCCATTTTTGACCAGCTGTAATATCTGGGAAGGTTTTTATGTAGCAGTGGTATGACTTTGGATGTTTACTGTTGGGAATTCTGAGGAGTAGATAAAGTATATCATAGTAATTGTCTTTGAGGTGCTTTCATTGTTTCTACTTGAAAAGCAGTGTAAAGAGTTAAAACAATATATAGTGGAGCAGATGCATGCTAATTTTGAAACTGTAGAAAGAAATGTTTACCCTCAAATTACTATAAACTATTTTCAATGTATTGTCAATTATTCAGAGAAAAATCACACTCAGTATATTAAGAAATAATAAACAAAAATACCATCCTTAATAGAAAAGGGTGGAACCAACCTTTTTTGGGGACTTACGTTCAATTATTTTGGTGTTCAGCAAATACAGAACCTTACAGCCACATGGAAGAAGGTAGAATACTTTGAGTGTGGAATTTTGTGCACTGGATAAGAAAGTAAGAAAGATTGGACCAATAAGAAGGATTAGGCAAGGGTTATCTGGAGCAAAATTGTGGTTACTGAAAGTAAGCAGTAAAGGGGTAGTAATGCAAGTGGGCATTCAGGATTGGGGTCAGAGGGGAAGTTTAGGACTTGTGTTGAGGTAGGGGAAGTGACATAGGGAGTGTGTAGGGGCTGCCCACATTAGGAAGGGACAATGGCCACCAACACATGACACCAGCTATTTTGAATATCCAATATTCAGACCAGATTAAACCACAATTATGAATGTCTTGAAAAATATTTAATAAATATGCATCTCGAGCCTGAATAGAATATTTGCACATCCTTGGTCCTGTTGGCCAAATCTTGATATCAGATCATCACCTATGTTACTGGACTGTGCACTGAGAATTGACATAAGAAGCCAGGATGTGGTACTTCACAGACTGCAAAGCTGACATCTGACATGAGGGATACTGCAGTCACAAGACTCTCTGTTCAGAGATTTTCTTGTACATCGATGTAGGCACTGATTGCCCCCCTCCCTCCCTACAATAGCCTACATCCCACTCCAGTAAAACTGTACCACCACTCCATGCTGGCACATTGCATTCTCTGAATATTGCCTCCTCTCCCTACCCATATAATTTATCCTAGTATTCAAGATCTAATCTCCCCCCCATACACACATAGGATTTAATTTTTCCTACTCGCCCACCCCCAATTAATTCTCTTACCTTTCCCCAGCATTTAGTTCTGTATCATCCACACACGTATACCATTTTATTCTCTTTAACCCCCTCACTTGATTCTGTACCCCACACATCTCACAGTTTTATTCTCTGTGAATCCCTTCCCACAGCATTTTATACTCTTTAACTATCACTCTCTTTATCGTGCGCGGACGGACACACACACGGCTGGATTTAGGGGCAGGTGACCCAGGCAACCACCTGGGGTGCCAGGCTTGGGAGACTCTGAGCTAAGGGTGCTGTTTTTGTTGTTAGCTACAGAAGGGAAAATAGAATGTTTGAAGTAAAATATTTCAGGTATTCCATATGTGGATTAATTTTTCACTCACCTCCTAGAATGTTCTGGACCTTTGTAGAATCCCATGGAACTTTCCAGGCTTTCTGAGAACTACATTTTTCTCACACCTCCTAGAATGTTGTTAGCCATGCCCTCATGGGTATATAAGGGGCAGGTCATCACCACTCAGTCAGTGATATATAAGAACGAAGTGAAATGAGAGCCCAGCTGCGATATTGTGAACCTTGTTGTATTATGTGATTTGAAAGTGTACCTGGTGAGGGTGCTGAAGGGGAGAGCACTGAAATGGAGGAGGGGGTGCCAAAGATGCACCTTGCCTGGGGCGCCATTTAGTCTGGGGCCAGCCTTGTGCGCACGCATGCATGCACACACACACATGCTGCTCCACTAGCATTTTGTCCACGTACCTTTAGAAGTTTCCCCCACCCTTTCTAGCCTGCACAGCTGGGGATTCCTGGTGATTCGCTATTCAGGGCTAGGAGATGGGGCACCACTGGCAGCCTCTTTTCCTCTCCTCCTTCCCAGGCCTGGGAGAGGAGGCAGTGTTGGGAGCCCAAGAAAGAGCTGCAAACAAGGCACTATCACTTGGCACATTCAGCATCTCTGATCATCTGTCCTTCCCCAAGAGGTAGGAAAATGGGGTAAGGGCAGCCAATCAGGAGGGAATTCCCCACACACTGTAGGAGAGTCAGAAAACACTTAGCCTGCCTGGGAAGCTGTTAAGAGTTAGTTGATATGGAGGCAGCAGCAGCCTCAGTGCGCCAGGGAAGCTAATGGAGAGAAAAGGGATACATACATACCAATATATATAATGGGGAGAAATGGTTGAGTTGGGGAAGTCTTGAATTGAATTGCATGGGCAGAATTGAAAATATCACCCCCGCTCTTCCACCCTCTTCAACTTGCTCCAGACTCTCCATCCAGCAGGAACAACAACCCTAGGCTGCTCCATGCTCTCCCACCACAACCCCACAGGCAGCTTCCCACCCCATAGCAATCCCCTAGGTTCCCTCCCGTAAATGCTTCCCCGCCCCCCTGAGTGTGTTCCAACCAACAACCCCCTTAATTCCTTTGGTTACTGCTGGTTTTTTCCAAGTGCCACCTTCCTCTTCTGAAGGATGTGGTTAATAAGCTCCTGCTGTCCTCTACACCTGCTCCCTCTACTCAGGGAAACCCTATGAAATAAATCACTGACTTTTCAGAAAGATAACTCATGGAACTGTACAAAACCTAGCATCTTTGACTGTCAGAAATTTTTTAAAAATTAAAGTAATGTTGGCAGTATCCCTTTAAGGCTGCTGGCAATGCACTTTTGGTGCTAAATGTTAGCCCTTCTCACTGAGCAGGTGGGGGTAGCAAGAGCTAGGGCGGAGGCTGTGGCGTTAACTGACCCATGTAGGTCACTATTTAGCAATTTTCAGAAGCATAGAGGCTCCTGTGAACTTAATAGCATGATCATTTTTAATATTGTTCTGGAGTATGGATCAACCCCAGCCCTGTCATTGTTTTTACTTACCATTTTCCAGCCACCGTAATGTGCCAACAAAATAACTTGTCTTAAATTAAGTTTACATTAAATTAAAAGGTATCACTGATTCTTGAAAAACATCATTAGCATTATATAATTTACTCTGAGTATCTCTCTTTCTTTCTACTTGTTTTTAGTCAAAAGAAGATTGCCATTAGGTTTGCTGAGGTAAATGTGAGGTGTATGGGAGGGTGGAGCAGTTTGCAGCCATTGCTTAAGAAAATTAATTTTGAATAGTACTATACATTTCCCAAAAGGAGGATATCCCTGCTTTTATTAAATGGAATAAAGCAGTACTTCTGTGAACAGGTCTTAGGCACAGCGTGTCCTCATTGCTGTCACTTAGTGCAAAAGGAGTACTGCAGAAAAATAGTGCATTGTGGAACGCCTTCCGTCCAACAGCAGTCCAACAATTCTACCCCATTAAATGTAATTGCTAGGGTGGAGCGTTACTGCAAACACCTTGTAGTTTATCCCACTAATGTATTATCTCTATTTCTATGGAACCTATTTGTTACTGTCACTTTAGGCCTTATTCTGTTCTCGCAGCTGTGTACATTAGGAATAACTTGGTTGCCATTAATGGATTTAAACCAATGTAATTGAGAGCGGAATTAGGTTATTTATTTTTAATCATAAACAAAGCACATAATCTACGTTTTGGTATATTTTCATAGTAACTCATTTATTATCAAAATGTTTTCCATGTATTCCTAAGAGCTATGAACAAAAAGCAGCATCCTGCAAAAGCTGATTTTTTTTGTTGACCCAACAAAGAGGCAGAGGACTTAGAATCTAGGTTTTAGTATAAACACAGAAGTGAATTTGACAGTAATCCCTGACAAAGAATACCTCTGTAGTTTTATGGAGACAAGAACAGGATCAATAGAAAGTACTAGGAAGAATCTCATGATATTTTCAGGTGATTCTGGGACTCTAAGTACTGTTCAGAGGTTGCATTACAGATGACCTTGGTGAGAGAAGCATCCTCTGCTCAGGAGGGGCCCAGAACCCGGTAGTATCTGCACAAAACATACTTTGTCCCCAGAGGGTGATTCTTCTTAATAATGATTGATTACAGGTTGGTTTCTCGTTCTCTCAGCATTCATTTGGTTTGCAAGGCTGACGCATTTATATTTTATTTTCTTCCTGAATAGGGAAGGATAATGGAGACCAAGGGCAGACTGTAGAAGGTTCCCCTACTACCAGAGGTTCCTAACCTTTTTTTTCTACTGTCACTCCACCTTCAGCCATTTGCAACTGGCTCTCCTCAGGTGCGTATTGGAGTGCTTTGTATTGGTTTCCACAGTACTTAAGAGAATGCATTCCGTAAATCAGCACTGTGATTTATAGGATACTAATGATATCCAAGGGGAACTGATTGCAAATGACTGAATAAATTCAATACAGTAGAAGGGCAGAGATTCATCCCCCTAGACCTGTCTCCCATGGGGACTATACCTCACAGGCTGGAAACTTTGATCTACCCGGCAGAATGTTTTAATTTAATCATTTTTTCTAATGGATGGTCTGAATACCTCCCCCATCTTCAACAGAGCAGAAAGACCCTGCTTTAGTGTCCTTCCTGGAATTTAACTTTATTGCTAATTCAAAAACAAATACCCTACATGAATCAGATTAAGCTTCTTTTCAAGCTTGGCTGCTCCTAGTGTTTCTCTCCAGGACCTTCTCTGTCCCCAGCAATAAATATCCAAAATTGTAGTGCGTGATTTTAACACACAAATCTTTGCCGACTCAAAAGAAGAGCCCTGGATTATTTTAAATTCATCTACTATGTTAAATTTCCATATATGATACTATCCCTTTTTTATCAGGTCTTTCCCTGATTTTTAGGTAACTTCGGGTAATACGGTGTTATGAAGGGTTTAGAAAAGGAGGTGGAATTTAGTGTTTTTTGACAAATGTCAAACAGATGACTTCTACCAACAAAAGAGGTACAGTGTAGGCACTGCCATAGTACTCCACCAAATGATCCTCAATGATGACTAATGACTTGCATAGACGATTTGTAAGTGTGAGCTGGTAGTAGAGAATCTCTGGCCCATAGAGGGCTGTGCCACAACTTTTCTGAACATTTCTGCAGGTAAAGAAAACTAATGAATGTATTTTGGGGTAGCATGTCTTGGAGTCAGGAGACTTAAGAATTATTCCCTATTCTGTCACTTAATTGAGTGTGAATGTCACCAAATCACCTCTCTGTCCCTCAATTTATTGATATGTAAAAATGGAGATGATCGTGCTTACCTACCTTTGTATAAAGGCCTGTAAATTCTACTGATGAAAAGATCTTTATAAATTCAAAATAATAATACGACTATGTATTGACTTTGATGGCTTTCCAACATACTAGGATACATGAGTTTTAACAGATCTGATTTGTTCGTTTTTGCCAAGAGCAAAAACATAATGTGTGTCACAAGGCAAGGGCAAAGTGAAGGGCAAAGATTAAATTCTGCTTACTGCAACAGATTTCTGTTGCCTGAATCTCCTTCTAGTGATCAGACTGTTGGAGAGGACAAGGAGTGGGGGGAGGGGACTATGTGCAGGCATTTAGAAAAAGCTTTTTGAGATTCAAAGAGAAGAACCACCATGCAGTGAAAGTAGTACAATTTCATTTTGTGTTCTCTTCTTGTTCAATTTCTGTGTTGATATATTTTATATTTCCTTTGATTCAATGTAGTTTTTATTCTTTATCCTTGGGAGAAAATAACTCATTTTCTCACCTCCCAAAATATGGCAAAATCGCTAGGCATATAACATAAAGAAGAGTTAAGCAAGTATTAAATTTGCCAGTAGCAGTGCAAAGGAACAAATGTATTAAAGTATTCAAGTAAAATTCCTACAGCATTTCTCTTTTCAGTTTCTCTTATAGCACCACATAATACAGAGTTCTAGTAGCAAAATCTAGACCTGGTCCCAGGGACCTGAGCCTCAAACTCAGACACTGTGATGATTCCATAGAAATATAAAAAGAGACGGCAGCAGGATGTAAGTATTAAGTCACTATCACTTCCAAGAGCTAAACACTGTTGGCAACCAAAATAAGCAGCGTAATTTCCTCACTCCTCTTCTCCGCCCCCACCCCCAAGTTGTGCCTAACATGCCTGTAATACGGTGTTTCTCTTAAGTAGCAAGTATCCCCTAACTTCTGAAAATTGTAATAAGTACCCCAACACTCAATTTTCCACTCTGAGAAATACAATCTTTTCCCCCTTTACCGCTGGACGACTGTATTTCTCATAAAGCAAGAGAGTTCTGAGTTCTGCAGTGTTGTGTGGCTGTGGCAGATCACAAAACCCCCTGTTATTGCTCCCCGCCTTCCTCCTCCCCTTTCTCCATATAGGAGCAAAGGTCAACGCCAGCCAATCACTATGGCCTGATGGTGAAGTCACGTGGTGTTCTCCTCAAACAGGCGTGAATTTGTGAGGTATGAGCAGGTACTAGTGACCCACCTGAGTGGATAGCAGCACTCCCCATGGCTGTCCGTAGGGGGATGCGAGCCTGGGGCAAATCACACTGTGTGATTTTTATATTGGTAAAATCTGGGCTATCATAGTTGTCAATTTCACTGCTCAGCTAGAGCATGCAGTGAAATTGACAAGCAAGCCTGTGGGTAGAGCTCAGCTCCAGGACTGGGCAAGCCCCTGGGCTCTCCTCCTGGCTTTCTGAGCACCGGGCTTTGAGCCGGGGAGGGGAGCTGCCACCTGGGCAAGTTGCAGGCGGCTGCCACCTGGCTGCCAGTCCAAGAGGTGGGCGACTGCCACCTGCTTCAAGCTGGGGTGGAGGAGGTTTCCACGCAGGCTGGGACCCGGGGATGTGGGCAGGCGGCAGGCAGCTACTGCCCGTCTTCAAGTCAGGGTGTGGGAGGCTGCTGCTGGGCTCCCACCTGGGAGCTGGGACCAGGTGGGATGCGGGCAGCTGCCGCCCTGCATCCCAAGAAGCCAGAGGCTGCCACTCAGCTTCCCAGGACTGGGTCAGCTGCCGTCTACCTCCCAGCTAGGAGGTGAGACTGGGCAGGAAGCTGGCAGTTACTGCCCGCCTCCCCCAGAAGCTGGCGGCTGCTGCCTGCCTCCCAGCTGGGAGCTGGGGCTTGGCGGGAAGCGGGCAGCTGCCACCTGGCTTCCCCAGAAGTCAATGTCTGCCGCCCGCCTCCCTTCAGTGGGTTTTTCACCATGTACCCCCTGCCTGTGTCTCGCGTACCCCCAGGGGTACGCATACCACAGGTTGAGAAACTATGCAGTAGTAGACGAGCAATAACTACAAGAATATCCTTAGGCGGTCATCCCCAGATCCAGTCCTGGGCTTTGAGATGGAGTCATGAGAAAAAAAAAGTTGTTTAAAATATGCTGCACCACTACAACTGAGGCATTAGATTTGCAGTGTAAGACCAGAGAGAAACAGAGCAAGCAGTTGCACATTTTTTGTTGCTACATCTAGTGAATAATTCTGACAGTCTCTGTCAGATCACTTGCATCTTCTATCTCCAGTATTTTTTCCTATCTTCCTGCCTGTCTGCATTTGTATTAATGTAGATTGACTAGATGGACCAAAGGTCACTGTTAATGTAACCCAGTCATTGTTCAACATTAAACAGTGGCAAACAAGGTTCGGTATGCAGAAACCTCAGCCTGGTTAGTACAATAATTAAACATCTTTTAAACCTTTTGTGAAAGATATAGAAAAGAAGGAAAAACACTTGAAGGATCTGAAATGTGAAGTATTTTAACAACATCCCTTGTTCCTTTTCCCTCTAGCTTGAAATTGTGTTTAGAAGAAAAGCTTCTTCTTTGACAGTTGTTAAGATGGTATCAAAGATGGTAATACCTGTCCTTTTGGGGGAAAGGAGAAGATGTTAGCTGAGATGAGCTGAGGCTGTCATTGTTGCTGTTGTTAAAGTCTGATCTCATTTCCTAGAAGACAAAAGAAGATGCACATAAAATGGGAAACAGAATAGCAAAGAGAAAATGCAGCTTCTATCTCTGGTGCTGACTCTCACTTGCAACCTCACTGCTGGAGAAACACGGGCACAATGCATGTTCTTATCAGTCACTAGAAGACCTGGGGTACCAGCATTGGGGTGTTTAGAGCATTGCTTTTAGCTGCCTCTTCCTGATCACAGATTTATAGCAGTGTTGCAAAATATACAGTCTTGGCTAGCTAAGCCAGATTCTTATTAGACAGAAGGAAAAAGGAGAGGGATAGGAAAGAGAAGAAATATGGTGGGGAAGGAAAAGGACATATGGGTGGGGGAGAGAGAGACAAATTTCACATTCTAATTAGTGTTTGGGATTTGATATACTACAGCACTGCAAATTTGGAATTTTTTAAAACAAGCATATTGTTATGTTAAGTCTGTTTACATAATAAAAATAAGTGTCCTCTGAGATTAAAAGTGGATACAGAAAAACAAAGGCATAACAAATTGCATCACTGAATACACCACAATTCCTGTGATTTTAAAAAGAAATTGTGGGATGTATGCAGAAATATTGCAGCCATAAGTGCCTGCCAGCAAGGGCTTGTGCCGCTTGATCTTCTTCAGTTTCTCATTTGCATATTGAGATTCATCTTTTACAATTACATTTTCATTTATAGACTACATAGGAATAGGGTAAATTCATAGATTCCAAAGCCAGAAGGGACCATTGTGATCATCTAGTGTGACTCCTGTATAACACAGGCCAGAGAACTTCCCCAAAATAATTCCTAGAGCACACCTATCTTTTAGAGAAACATCCAGTCTTGATTTTAAAATTGTCAGTGATGGAGAATCCACCACCACCCTTGGTAAATTGTTCCAAAGGTTTAATTATCATCACAGTTAAAAATGTACGCCTTATTTCCAGTCTGAATTTGTCTTGTTTCAATTTCCAGTCATTGGATCATGTTATAATTCTCTCTACTAGATCAAAGAACCTATTATTAAATGTTTGTTCTCTGTGTAGATACTTATAGACTGTAATCAAGTCACCTCTTAACCTTCTCTTTGTTAAGCTAAATAGATGGAGCTCTTTGAGACTATCACTATAAGGCATGTTTCCTAATCCTTTAATCATTTTTACGGCTCTTCTCTGAATCTTCTCCAATTTATCAACATCCTTCTTGAACTGTGGGCATAAGAACTGGACACAGCATTCTAGCAGCAGTTGCACTAGTGCCAAATACAGTGATAAAATAACTTTTCTACTCCTACCAGAGATTTCTCTGTTTATGCATCCCAGGATCACATTAGCTCTTTTGCCCACAGCCTCACATTAGGACCTCCTGTTCAACTAATTATCCACCATGTCTCCCAAATCTTTTTCAGAGTCACTGCTTCCTAGAATAGAGTCCCCCATCCTATAAGTATGGACTACATTATTTGTTCCTCAATGTATATTTACATGTATCCATATTACATTTAGCCATATTAAAACACATATTCTTTGCTTGTGCCCAGTTTACCAAGAGATCTAGATTACTCTGAATCAGTGACCTGTCCTCTCATTATTTAAAACTCCCCAATTTTTGTGTCATCTGCAAACTTTATCACTGATAATTTTATGTTTTCTTCCAGGTCATTGATAAAAATGTTAAACAGCATATGGCCAAGAACCAGTGCCTGCAGGACCCCACTGGAAATACTCGCTCATTGATGATTCCTCATTTACAATTACATTTTGAGACATATCAGTTAGCCAGTTTTTAATCCATTTAATGTGTGCCATGTTAATTTTATGTCTTTCTAGTTTTGTAATAAAAATGTCCTGTGCTGCTATCAAGTCAAAAAATTTACAGAAAAAGTCTAAATATATGACATCAACACTATTCCCTCTTCTGCCAAATTGTACTCTTATTAAAAAAAAATCAAGTTAGTTTGACAGGATCTGTTTTCCATAAACCCATGTTAATGCAACTGATCCAAATCATCTTTCTTTAATTCTTTACTAATTCGAGTACGGTATCAGATTGTCAGAGGATAGTTGGCCCACTGAATGGGAAGGGGCCCAGCCTACCTTTTATATGCTTTACTAGGGGTAATGAGACAACTCAAGTTCACTGGGACTAATTAGCTCATTGAGTTACTTGGAAGCAGTTAATTAGGCAGGGAAGCAATTGGGCAAGATAAAAAGGAAGCTACTCCCCGTGAGGCCTAGCTAGGGGAACAGAGGCTGCTGGGGAAAGGAACAGTTCCCGGAATATAGAAAGAGAAAGCTGCTTCAGAGAAGGCTTCCAGGAGAGGGTTCACCAGCAAAAAAAAAACAAGGAAGAATGCTTCTGGGTGAGAGAGTTTCTGAAAGTAAGGGACAATGAGGAAAACCCTGCTCCTGTGAAAGACTTCATCAGGCAACTTCAGAAGCTCTGGAAAAAAAGAGAAATTATGTACTGTCCGGAAGAAGGGTCTTTGTGGTTTGGCATCTGAAGGGATCTTGATCCAAGAGGCGGGACCCTCCCCCAGCTAGTGACAAGAGGTCCAAGGAAGGGTTCTGGGTCGCAAAGGCCTCACCATTAAGGGATGTTGGACATAACTGGAGTGTGACAGACTCAGGTTGACTCCGCCTCTGCCCCCTCCTGCTAGAGATGCTGAAGGGAAAGCCTGTTGATGTGATGTTCTGCCTTTGGGTTTGAATAAAACAGACCCTTGGAGGGTCACTGTTCAATATTCAAGCCTCATTGGACTTATTAAAACAGTAAACTGAGGCAGGCATCCAATAGGAGTGCTGCACCAGGCTGCCAGGGGCGTTCTAGAGGTACGGGCCCCCATTACTTGCCTGGGATTGATGTCAGGCTTACAGGCCTATAATTACCTAGGTCATCCCATTTACCCTTTTTATAAACTTGCACAAATGGTAATATTCATTTAAATAGTCTGTCATTGCTGTGGCAGTGCTCACTGTGCTCTCTGTTCCAAAAGCCAGCCAGAGGCAGCCATATTTTCATATACCTAGGCCTTTTTTCTTATTTGTGTTTAGTAAACATGATTATTTGGACCTTTACTGTGCCCATGTGGTTCCTTCCTAGCATGTTTGCTGTGTAAAGAGTAAAAGACACAATAATGTACATCATCTTCAAGCCAACAAAAGGGATAAATGCATAATAATTCTCCTTTCCAGTAATTACATGACCATTAGTTTCAATTTCAGTGTCTTTTCCTCTTTCTGAACTTTTAATCTTACAATAGTTGGTCAATATGGTTCTCCTCTTTACCACTGGCAGGTTCCAATACTTTCCCAATTAGTTTTTTCCATACTTCATTTCTTTTGTACTAAAATGCTCCTGTTTAGGCATAAAATTCTGAGAGGGCATACTGAGGATTTTTTACTCTTTGCTGGCTTTTTTTTCTACGTACTTTGCTAAATCTATGCTAACTAAATGAAATCTAATAAATAACTGATGTCTTTAAAAATAAGCAAGCTCTATTCATTTTTTTGAGTGATAGACAGTAGACTGGTGTGAAGCTGTATAACAAAACATTAGCAACCCAATATTGGAAGGTTCTACTTTCATTTTCTTCTAATTCCATTTTAGTCTCAGCATAAAGCATTCTTCTACCCCTGTCTGTGGGTGATAAGTACAGGTTTTTTTCCCAGAAGTCTATTTGAAATTTTTCAGAAACAAATTGAGGACCATTTTATTAAACTATCTTTTCAGATAAAAAGCATAGGAAGAGAAGTGTTCTACCATGGCTTTTGTTATACTTAATAAGTGCAACCTGCTCCCTTCACAGCAGTCCTGCAGTGGGTTTCATTTTTCAGAGGGAGCAGAGAACCCCTTGGGGAGCAGAGAGCTTCAAGAGCCTCTCTGTTACATCTCTTCCTTAGTGGTAAGCACTATTGGTAATGTTAGTGGAGGCTCCTTCCATTGATAGAATGTTGGCTGCCAAATTATGGCTTTCACTCTGCCTGAATGCTTGGTGGTCAGAGGCTTCTTGCACCTTTTCCCCCACCCTCAGCAGCCATAATTTGGACGAAAGAATATTGTTTTCAATATTCAGAGGAATTTTTCCCCTGATGCTAATCACATTACCTAGATTTAAGAAAAAAATGGACTTGGTAAGAAATTATTATCTGAATGCCAACAAAATGGTTTGGGATTTAAAGAGATTAGATGCATAACTGTGTGATTTGTACTGGTTTGTACAGGGCTGAGCTAGTTTGAAGTCTAAAAGATATATTGGTAGGGACCATTGGGATTTTTTAATCTTCTTTTGGACCACCAAACTGGGATCAGGGTTAACAGTACCATACAGGTATGAAAGGTGGTCACCTAAGACAGCAAAACTAAATAGGTGTTTGCATGGGTGAGTGGGAGACAATGTACTAGTTGGACGTTTACTCATTTCCCTAGCGTAGTCAAACCCCATAGGGTTGTCTTTGTTTGGAATAGTCTGTTAAAATAAGGTTGATCCCACAAAGGCAAATTCTTGCATTGGTGGGGCATATGTATTGGTGGATTTTAGACCTTTTCATCTTGTACATCTGTTGGTGCATCATTCCTCTTTTCACGAGTATTGTTTTCATTTAACAGATACTTGAGAATAAACTCATCAAATAAATAAAGAAAATAAAAAAAATTCTCTCTCCCACTCAGCTAAGATCTTCTCAAATTGATGTAAATGAGAAAGATTTCTGATCATTTCTGATGAGAGAAGTGTTATAAGTGTTTTACAGTGTTCTGTGGCCAGGCATCTTTACGCACTTGGGTAATTCCATCTTTTGTTCATTTTTAAGTTTTACTGAAAACAGCACCTGCAAGAACAGATGAAGCCTCCCAATTCAATGGGTGCCCATGCACCATATTAAACTGATGAGGGGGAAAGGACTACACATAGCAGCACCCTGTGCCCCAGCACCACAACCCTAATCCCCGCCCAGTGTATAGGGTATGGCAGGCCCAAGAGGGTGGGACTGGAGACTGAGCCTGCCACACACTCAGAGTGGAAGTTGCTGCCCCACAGGGCTGGGCCTGGCTCCCCACTCTGGGTGTTTCAACCTGGCACATGGGGTTGCAGAGCCACTCAGGTTTGGCCCAGCCCTAATAGAGAAGCAGCTGGGCCTGTGCCCCATATCTCTATGCCCAGAGTATAGAGTCAGGACCAGCACCATGAGACAGGGATCCAACACTGGGTGAATGAGGGGCAGGCTTGCTCTCCAGGTCCCCTCTCCTTTCCCTTCTCCTCCTCACCTCAGGGTCTCACTTCCACAGTTGTCTGAGAGAAGTGTATATTTGTCTGTTTTTGCAGCCTTGGTTTCACAATTTCTGTGGCTGCAACTGAACACATGAACCCATGCTAAACGTGCCTCTGTTCACCTCTGAAGAATTAGACACATAGAGCTTTGTAAAGAAAAGGGGCTGTGCCCTATTAACTGTTGTATAGAGAGTATGAAAGAATTTTAACTTGATGGGTTTTCCTGTGGAACCTTTTGTTAAGCACAATGTACTCGTTGACATCTACATAATACTGGTATAGTTGGTCATCTCTATATATATTAGAGCAATCGTAAAATGTATTACCAAGAGAATAATGAATGTGAAGAATCTTCTGGGATCAATTATAGAGAAATAATGAGACGTCACTTTGGGAATGGAAAATTATAGGCAAAAATGCAGATACGTTTTTAGAGATACAGTATTGTTTTCAACTCTGTTTGTAAATACAGTTGCTGAATAGGGTGGCTAAGCAATAGATTGAAAGTACCTAGATTTTGTGCACTTACATATTGAAGTCCTGCAGGTTTGACTCAGCCCTTTATCCTTCTGAAGTAGATGAATTTAGCTTCCATAATGTTCACTAAACAGAAAAGTGAAAGTGATAGAGGACACCTAATAAACTCTGCATGAACATTGAGTATCCATTTACTCTTTTTGTAGGATATGGGATTTTCGAATTGTTACTGGCCAAAAATCTTCCTTCTTCTTGTCTACAATTTGTGCGGCTTGCTGTGCACCAGCTGTCCATGTAGAAAGGAAGTTTCAAAAGGCCTCCTCTGAGTGCTTTGCAGGTGCTTGAACACCAGTTTTGAGCTCTTGGAAAACACAGGAAATTTTCTAAGCACAATGTGGGGAGGGCTTACTCTTTAAAAGTATGATATTTTGTTAAAAAAGGTGTTGCTTATTGTAAATATATAGTGCACATTTTAACACTTTAAGAAGGCCTCCTCCCCCATCTCAGTGTGTGAATGTATGAACGATAAAATCAGCAGAGGAAAAACAACTCCTGGGGTCCTGAGAGGAAGGGGGAAAGAATGGTAGGTTCAGTTGCTCCAGAGCTTTCTTCCCACCACCCCTCAAGAGATTATGCCTGGGTGAGTGGGACAGGGAAGGAGGAGAGATTTCTCCACCTTTTTCTGCTGCCCATTGGGCTAGGTTGTGGGGAGAAGGGAGAGTTTGATTGTCTCATGCATCCCCACCCAGTACCCACCCAGCTGTACGTGAAGCCCTCAAAGAACCTAGCAGCCATTTTGCTGTGGTTGATGCCCCACCCTTTCTACCTTATGATGGAGGTATAATTTGAACTATGTTTCCAAGATTCTGTGGCTCTGACTGATTGCCAGTTTGGGGGATCAGGAAGCAGTTTCTTCTTTGGAGAAGGATTGACTAGGTGCTTTGTGGGGTTTTTTTTGCCTGTCTTACAGCATCCTGGAGGCCCAGCTTAAGGTTAATAAGTAAAAATAGTGTTTAAAAGTTGTGATCTTTTTAATTTCATTGCAATTTATGGGTGAGAGGCTCAAAGGGACCAACTCCCAGAGGTAAATATGAGGGAGGACCTTAAGTCTTCACAGACTGAGGTACCCTTCATGTGTACCCTCATTCTCCCTCATGGGGGTAGAGTGAGAAGATTCAGAGGTGGGGTAAATCATTGTGGTTATTCTGAAGAGGCCAACCCTAAATATTGGCTGTTTGGTACAAGATTATTTAACACTTCCCTTGACTCAAGTAAATACCTAGTATTTTGTGCTTTAGCTCCATCTATTAAAGTTTAGTTGATAAAGTTTCAGCCTTCCACTTTAAAATCCATCCCTGTGTCTGTATTTCATTCTCCTTCATTCATTTGATGTCCTGATCAAATCAGGTTTAAAAAATTGTCTCAGAAATGAAGGAAAACAAATGTAAATTATGCAGCTACTCCTGTCTGCTTTTCTTTTGGGATTTTTTTCATTGCTTTTATCTCCAGTCCTATTTTTGTACTGCTTGTTTTCAGGTTTGTAACTTTTTCATTTAACATTCCTTTCCTCATTTTCTCTTCAAAGTCACTAATTTTCCTCTCTCCTCTGCCCTCCTATTTTTTTCTGCCAATATTGCTCTTTCCCCCTTTCTTTTTCCTTCCTGTTTTTGCAGCTTCTTTCTGCAGCCTATGCTTCTTTTTAGTCTCCCTTCTCAGCTCTGCTTATCTATCTTACCTATCATCTTTTGCTTTCTCACATCTCTGCCATTCCTCATCTCTTGCTTCTTTCAAAATGTATTCAGTCTGGCACTGATCCTCTGAACCTTCCTCAAAGGCTGCCTAGTCATTTCACAGAGCCAGCCTGCCTACCAATGTGTGGAGATTGCAGACATTTCTTTACATTCTGATAGGACAGATATGCTCTACCGCCTGCCCAAGTACACATTTAAACAACATACTTGCTAAAATCAGAAAATTATTCAGCAGCATAAAAGATGCAGGATCTGCAGTTTTATAGTGCACTAATTTTTCCTGTGGCCAAGCTTGTTTTTAAGCTGCATACTGTGTTTGTTAAAATACTTCTTTAATTCTTCACTTGTAAACATCTTTACTGAAGAAAATACTAGTATACAGAACAATTGTTTAAATGAAAGAGAAATATGAAGAAAGTATTGTTTTGTTAACTGTAAAGAGTGAATGCTGCACAAGTAATCTTAGGAAAAATTCATTCTGATAATGCAGATTTTGCTCTTATCTGTAATACATGGAGCCAATTTGTATTTGTTTAGGTCCTGATTCTGCAGCTTTTTCTTCCATAAGTCTACTTGTGAATATGCAAGTGAGTAATTACTTCTTAGTGTCAGTAAGAGTTGCAGAATTGGGCCCTTTATAATTAACAATATATTCCCTGAAGATTCTGCAGTGGGACCCCTTTTTTCATAATTAATAAAATATTAGTTGCAATGAAAGACTGTATCTGCAAGCCCTCAGATAATACTTCTGGTAAAAAAAAAATTATTAAACCACTTCTAGAACTGAGAAATTGTTTTATCTTATATAATTGGCTCACCAAGAACTAAAAAGGTGCCTTTGAAAAAGATCAAATTTACCATTTTAAATGCTGAATTCAGTATGATTTAAATTGTTTTCAGTATTTTATATTTGCATGTACTAATGCTGGCATAAGAAAAAGAAACACTAAATATTTTGTTTTCCTTATTTGAATGTTCTAACATGTCTATGTCTTTTCTTTTTCTCTTTTCTTTTAGCACTTTCTTATGCAGGAGAATAAATGGTAATTAAAATGAGCAGGATGAAAAGATGGAGCAGTCAGTGCTTGTACCACCAGGACCTGATAGCTTCCACTACTTCACTAGAGAGTCTCTTGCAGCTATTGAACAACGCATTGCTGCAGAAAAGGCGAAGTATTCCAAACAAGACCGTAAAGATGATGATGAAAATGGCCCAAAACCAAATAGTGACTTGGAGGCAGGAAAGTCACTTCCATTTATTTATGGAGATATACCTCCAGGAATGGTGTCCGAGCCCTTGGAGGACCTGGACCCATATTACATCAATAAAAAAGTGAGTGTTTATTATCAGTCATGTTTCATTGTCACTTTCATATGGCAATGCTAATTTACATAAAGTGTATAAGAGAACTCTGTTATGTAACATACCAGATGTATGCAAATGGCATTCCACGGTTTAAGAAAGGGTGTGGAGATAGTTTTAGCTAAGCAGTATAGAAAGAGACAGGATATGTAACAAATGGAGGAAGTATTCATAGTCGACAGCTTACATTTATTTCCTTCTTCCAAAAAGTTAGTAAATAGAAAAACATTTAACAACTGAATGCTAAAAAAAGCTGTCTCTATCTAACCCATGTATTTTGAACACACTCATCATCATGGTATCAGAGTGCTCATAGTGCTATGGGCATCTTAGTTTGTATGATGAGCTTGGAACAGTTCTATGATTTTGTAGAGATTAATGTTGGTTCTACTATTAAATCAGTTATTTTTGTTATAAATGTAGTATAATACCTGAATATATGATTTACATCCAGCAACCACGTTACATAGCCTCAAAGAAATGCAATGAAAATTTAGGCTTGCATTGAAAATAACTTGCTCCCATTGAAATCCAGGGCAAAATACTATTGGGTTCAGTGGTGGAGGATTGAGCCCCTCATCATTTGTGTATTATTCTGTTATCTCTTTCCTATTTAAATGGAAAGACCATTTAAGGAACCTGAAGAATAGCTGATACCTTTCAGCTACAAGCTAATATGAGGATGCTATGCATAATACAATAAATATAAATATTTCTTATTAATATTTTTAACATTTAGATAAGAATATCTGCTATATACTTAACAGGAACAGAATAAATACATTATAAATTGGATGCTTGTATGGGTAGGTGTTTCTAAAGGCTATTGTAGATTTGAAACTGGCAGTTACATAACATCCTTGCCTTATTGGGTATTATTCTGCACCTGCAGGGCTGTGCACAGGAATAAAAATTTGGCTGCTTTTGGAGGGGCATTTTCTGTGCCCCTTATGGCTGCACTCCCCCATGGCCAGTGGAGCTGGCTCTGCCCTCCTCTCTGTCCCCCCCCCAACACCCCCACGGCCGGAGGAGCTGGGTCCCCCTCCCTCTATGGCCAGTGGAGCTCACTCTCCCCCCATGGCCCCAGGGCTGGAGGACCTGTCATTTCTCGGCCCAGCTTGGGGTCAGAAGAGCTTGCTCTCCTGGCCCCTGCCCCACAGGAATTCTGTGCACCCACTGATTGGGGGGGGAGGAGACCCATGTTCCTGCCCCTGCCTGCCTCCCCCTTCCTCCCTCCCTGCTCATGCCCCTGTGTACCTGCCTTGATAGAAAAGACCTAGCGGTATATTTGCTTTTTGAACTATTTAGGAGATGTATGGTATAGATCAAGAAACACACAAGTAAGCAAAAAATGCCAGAATGGAACCTAAAGACAGCAATTAGGACATTTCTGTTGGAGTTTGCACATACCGCTAACCTTAAAATATTCTAGAGTCCTTGCA
Organism: Emydura macquarii macquarii; assembly: GCF_026122565.2. Taxonomy (NCBI): domain Eukaryota; kingdom Metazoa; phylum Chordata; order Testudines; family Chelidae; genus Emydura; species Emydura macquarii. The sequence continues at coordinate 78,262,188 of NW_027131390.1, forward strand.
GGATTTCTGTGTTATCCTGCCTCAGCATTCCGTATATAGGCAGCAGAAAGCAGCTGAAGCATTATCCCCAGCAATATGCAGCTTTCTAAAAGACTTCAACTACAGTATCAGTTAATGATTTGCAATGTTTCCAATTTATCACTCTAAATATTAGATACAGTGGTAATGGGGAGCATATAAATATCAAGATATATTTTAAAGAGAGATTTAGACTTTTCAAAAAGTACAGTATTAGCTTACTAAATCTTATAGTATAATTCTGTTTTGACTAAACAAAAAGAAAGTAGAAATATTGTGTGAGAACAATATGTTTACTTCAAGCCAGTCTTTGGTGCCACTGAAAGAACCATTGTGTCCCATTCCTATTGTATCAGATTGAGAAGAATTTTCTATAAATGACTGGCCTACTTTTAAAAAGGTAAAATATGTGATTTCTGTAAAAGTGGGGCTCTTTATTCATTTTGTGTCACTGATTTCCATATAAAATTTGCAAGTAAAGTGATATACCTGACTGCCCCACAATTTATTGTAGGTTCTAGCAGTCAAGCAGGGTTCTATCTCATATGTCATAATAGGGATTTTGTAGGACAGATTGGATTTGCCGGTAGACCTGTGCAGTCCCATTGTCTTCATATTATGTCCTATCAGACACCTGTGCAACTCGATCATAGATGTAGTGGAGGGTCTAATGTGGCCTGATGAATCTCTGTTACTGATTGTTCTACTGTGCAATTAGAAAGACTCCAGCTTGACTGATACCGCCCTGTTTGTGGAGGAGGGGGCCAGAACGTTTGCTTGCAAACTGAATAAATTTGATATGTAAGTCAGTGAGACATGCCTCAGATGGCTATTTTCTTCTTTGTGCGACTATGGGTACTTCATTCTTTTTGCAGTGTTGTGGCAGAACTAGATCTGTCAGTCACTGGCAGCAAAAGAATGCCCATCCCCTGAAGTTCCCACCGCTTTTTTCTGCCTCCACAGTGGCTGGTGACTCAGGCAGGCCTCCCTGCTGCAGAGCTTTTCTGAGGGAAATGCCAAACTTTATTTCAAATTATTTTAACTAACAATTCAGTTCATTAATGTGTCTGTCTGATTCCCAGCCATGTCCCAATGCTCTGTTTGATTTTTGGGGAGACTGTCTCCTCAACTCTCCTTCCCCTTCTGAGGCATTTGTGGAGGCTGCTGGCCCTGCATGCTTCAGAGAGGCAAATAGGCTGAAAAGAACAGAAGCAAAAGGAAGGGTCTGTGACTCTGGCTCCTGCTTACCCCTGCCCTTACTGAGTTCATCCTCACTGGGGAGCTTGGCTGGCTCTGTGGGCAGGATGCAGTTGCCCTTACAACCCAGGCCAGATGGGGTTGCCTTTGACCCCTTTCCAAGGCAGGAAAGGAGGCCGGTAGGATTGGAAAATTACAGACTCGGGGGCCAGCAGCCCCTGTTCCCCCATCTCCATAAGGTAAGTGAAGCTAGAAGGGCAGCGCACCAGATGGATGATCATGGCTGAATTACTTTAACCCACACCAGCAGACACACTGACTGTGTTGGAGGGCACCAAGACAGAGCATGGACACAGCCAATTGCAGAGTGTGTAGGAAGGGTTCTTCAGGCTAGCTTCTTGCCCTTGGTGTCACCTTTTTTAAAAGCCCCTGGCCCTCCTGAAATTCTTATTTATGTCCGAGGCTGAGGCCTCAAAGAGAAACACAGACCTCTCTGGCCCATGTAAATGCCATGCAATAGAGATGGGTGGAACATCTAGACAGCCCATCTTTGAGAGACCCAGAAGAAGCTTATATGGGGGAGAAAGACAAATAAGACTAGCATCTTTAAGGACAGAGAGATTGGTATCTACTTGAAATACTTTTTGGAAGTGTCTGTGAGCCTAGTTTTGCTCCCTCATCTGAAGCAGTGTAATCTGGACAAACTCCCAAAGAGGAAATAAATGCATAATAAAATCATCCCTTCTCATCATCACAGAGTGCATCTGGGCAGATAATCCTTAGCACCTGGGCCCCTGCTCACCCTCACAGAGTGCAGCATGGCAAATCCATGCAGAAAAGACCTGCACAGACATGCACTGATTCCTCTAGTCATGCATACTTATACCTCCACAAAGGGAATGCTTCCGCTTTCAAGAAGAAAGGCCAGCCAGCCTACTTAGAGTTTAGAGAATCAAATAGTGAAATATACTTTAAAAAACAAACAGACAAACATAAACAACCCCAAGAGAAAACACTTTTTCAGGCAAAAATCTGCTGACTATTGTGAAACAAGGTAAAGGAGGTCTGCAGCTACTGTAGCCAAGCTATAGCTATATATCCCTCCTTGTGCACCTTGGGAAAGAGTAATAGAGGGATAGGGATTTCCTGCAACACCTAAAAGATTGGAAAAGTATGGGTCTGCCATCCTCCAGCTGCTGCTGCAGGTCACCATGCCCAAGTTACTGGGCTGTTGTTTTTAGCTGCCACTGTGGGTCTCCATGCCCTAATGTTCAGGCAGTAAGTGGCCTCTTGGCCCACCATTTATTTATTTCTATACCACCCTCCTCCCTGGCATCCATTTTATAAGTGCAGAAAATTCCTGAGAGTGCACCAGTTAACAGTTTAACCAGGTATCACTATCAAAGACAAATGTGGGTATTTTCCCTGGTGGTCAGGGGTTTGGTGTTTCTAATTGGGGGAAGATTTTTACCTAAAAGAGTCGCCTCCTCACTCTACAGGCCCTTCACAGGGAGCCAAGTCTAGGTAGGCATTGTCTCAGACCTGTCCTTTGGGCATGAAAGCCTCAGACCAGCAAAAACCAACCAACCAACCAATATGAACAGTTGTCTGACACCCTAAGTTTCACAAGCAAAGCAAGAGTGGGAGACTGAAAGTATGGACCCTTTCAACTGAAAAAATCACATGCCCTAAAGGCTTCTCCCAGGAAAGAAAAGAAAAAAGAAAAGAAGTGGGATTCAAATCTGGTATGTGGGGCTTTGGTTCTTGGAATCAGATGTGCAGACAAATCAGTCCCAAGCTATTTAATGATACAATGGGAAACTTTATGGAAAGCTGAGGCTATTCAGAGTCATCAGAAAAGTTGACTTGCAATCCCGACTCCCATCAGACACTATAGAAAAGAGTATAGGTCATATGGCAAGTTGAAGCAGTTTGTGAAGTACAACAGGAGAAAATATCTCTTTGCAAGTGGTAGGTAAAATAAGTGCTATCGACTCAGAGCTATCTGCAGGTTTCCCAAGCAGCCGAATCTGGATGAAAACCCTGACTAGTGCCACGCTTTTTCAATTTGGGACCAAAAGGGCTTCTTATAGCTTTGATCAAATGAGGTTAGTGGCTGTTGCCTAGAGGAGATACCCTGTAGAGCTGTGCAAGAATTTTGGGAACAGTTTTGTCCCACCCAGTTTCTGCAACCCCTGGAAAAGCCATGACATGAATTATCCATCATCAATTTTAGATCAGAACATTACAACTCACTCCCTATTCTATTTCTAGATTCAGAGAAGCAGGGACAAGCAGAGCAGGGCTCAGTCTGAAACAATTAAATAAGTTTCTAAAGGACATTGTCTTCAAAGCACCCATCTTACCATCCTCAATCAACCATTACCATTTGATTTTATATTACTCTCAGGCCTTTTCTCCAGGATCATGGTAATTATAATATTAGCTGTAGGGAAGAAGGAAATTCACTTACCTTGTTTTGGATTATTTTTCTGATCAGGACACTGTACAGAAAGATGAAGGAAATGCACAGAGCGATGTAGTTCCTGGAGTATCTAAAGCTACGTTTATACTGATGGCGGCAAATTCGCCGCTGCCAGATCGATCTTTCTGGATCGATTGAGCGGTTAGCGAGACCTGCTCAATCGATCAGGAAGTCGACTTAGTAAGTCCACCCCCTCAAGTAGCGTGGCATAGCTCAGCGCAATGTAAACAGCACACAGAACGGAAGCAGAGCAATCGACGTGAGTTATGCAAACTACTCTGTGTAGTTTGCATAACTCCCGTCGACTGCCGCTGAATCGCGTGGTAAGTGTGAACCAGCCCTTAGATTCAGGACAAACACAGCTGCATAGTGCCAGAGAAGTCAGTCATAAGTCTGGGCTGAGGATTTGTACTATCAGGTACAAGATATTATCTCAGAAGAATGTTAACTTGTGATGAAGAGGGCCATAATGGAAAACAAGTGATGTAACAAAAACAAAAATCCAATTCTTATTAGAGCTTATTGGGAGTTCTGATCACATACAGAGATTCAAGGATCCAAAGTTCATATGATCCAGGAATTCCAGGAATCCCCTCTGCATCTCATCCTATCTCCTTTCCTGGCAGAGTTCTAGCTCCGACTGTATATTCTCTGCCCCCACAACTGGTGAATACAGAGAATCAGATTTTAATTTTGAAGGGATCTTCCCGAAATGGGTACCAGAAAAAGAGAGAAGAGCATCCTCCATCAGGAACACAGTGATTCACTGAGGTCTCTAAAAACTGCTCCTTCCTTGTATAACAGACTTGTTCTGATTGCGACAGTCAATGTGTCTTGATAGGGTTTTCATAATCACTAGGATGAGCATGATCAGCCCTACTCTAGAGTGAAATTCTCCTATTCTGGGTGGAGAAAAATTTGCTGTCTCTGTCCACCATGGAGGAGAGGTACACCAAGACTTACTCAGCATAAGTTGGATTAGCAGTGTGGCCACTACATTCAGAAATATACTCATAAATCAGTTTGTCGGGCTTATGATCGACCTCTTTGCATCTGGAAACAGTAAATAAAGTGCCCCGCGGCCTCTCTGTGTCAGGACCTGGTATGCATGGTGATAAACGACATCTCGCAAAACTGAGCAAGATCTCTACTGTATGACTTCCCACTTTTTCCACTGCTCCACAGGATAATACAAAAGATAGGAATGAGAGAGCAGCAATGATATTCTTTATGCATTTCTGACTGAAGAGACTGACTTTCAGGCTTGACTAACCATCTTCAGATGTGTCTGTCTTACTGAGGAGGTCTTCTATTGCAAAATCAACCCTTCACATGGGAACAGAGAGGATTAAAATGAATACTTGGATGAAGTGATTATTGCATTCATGGACCCCAAAAGAGAAGTCACCAAATAGAACTTGTTCTGCTGGCTGCTGCAAAGTGCATAGCTTAAATACCATGTTAAACCAGACCTCCAGAATGGCTTCATTGTGGTCAAAAAAAGGTCAAGTTTCTGTAGTCCAGTGTTTGCAGCATGTTCAAGAAAATAAGTATTTTACAAGTCCCCATGTGAAATGCTTTGTTATGGTCTTGATCCTATTCCAAACCCACAAGGTCATACAGCACAACATTAGAACCTCATTCTGCTCTTTATATCACTGCCCAGATTGAATCCCTGCAGGAGATATTGTTATACCTATCCGTGATTAGGTCTCCTGATGGCTACTATATCCAGTCAAATGGGAGTGAGTTATTTGAAGTTGGGAGCTTTCTCTAACGAAACCCACTATTGTACTGTTAGTTCAGAGAGGCAGTTCTTACAACTGTCATAGCTGTCGTTCTCCAAGTAAATGCAAGAAACATTCCTCCTTTAGTAAAGCATCAAAGTCCAGTCCTTAGGAGCATAGAAAAACACAGGGCAAACTAGTATCCACATGGACATCAACATAGAAATTCACCAAATTCTGTATATTGTTCATCCAGGGTTAGCCAATACCATTTCCTTTCTTTTGGCAGAAGATGGAGGCGATAGTTATTGTTTTGATTGTCCACATTTACAGGATGATTCTGCTTCCCATTGTGGAGGCACATTGATATGAAAATCCCATTGTAGCAAATCTGTGGACCTTAGCACGAAGAAGAATAGAAGAATTTATCCATCTTCACCTGAAAATTTCTTTTTTTCAAGTAATAAGTTCTATAGATCTGGCTGAAACAAATGCATCATCCAGAAGATAGATGAAAACTGACATGTTTGAGGTTTGCTGTCATTAGGTGGAATTTACCACGCTCTGCAGTAGGAGAAACTATTGTGCTTTTTCCTCAAAGTATATTTAACACAATCTGTAATTTAGGAAAGTGGATCTAAATTTTCCTGGCTGTGGACTTTATCTCAGTTTTAAGGAACTTCAGTGGGTGGGGTACTGTTGCCAGTCACAGATAATCTAATTCTGCCCCTAAACTACAAGCAGATTGAAGTACACATTATAGCAAATCTGTGGGCTTTACTTCACAAAGAAAGGAGAATTTCAGCTAAGCACAGATAATTTTTCCTACTTACAAAGTTATTCCGTAAGATGGAACAGCAATTTAAATTTAGCAGAAAACATTGTTTGGAGGGCTGATATAATATCACAGTCTGATATAAACTGACAAAACAGTCAACAAAGAGCTAAGACTACTTATAATAGAGTTCTTGATGGGTTAGGTTGCCTAATGGTTATCACACCTATTACCCCTCCCAGTGGGTTGGTCTTACAGTCCTGGTTCTCCTTTAATCAAATCAGAGGTGGTTCGAGTCCCTCGTGTAGTGTGGGCAGCGTAGGCTTCTGCCAATGTAACCAACTATTCCAGCTCCCTGCCATCCGCTCTCTCTTGCACAGTGTTCTTTGTATTCTTCTCATGCACTTGCCTCTCCCTCATTACTCGGGCACCTCCAATTTCCATGAGTCCCCTGTTGTCTCACGGTTCTTATTACCTTCTCCAGCTCTGTCTGACTGAGTCATATTTTCCATGCTCCATCCATGCTCTTATCACCCTGCTAACACCATGCTCCTGCAGCCCCTTTCTTGCATCTCAGTTGACACTAATTTTTCAAATGGACTAGCTGAACAATCTTGTTTAATTTAGTTTTTGAAGTTTACGTTACACTGGTCAGCATACTGCAATAGGCAATGTGAAATCCTACATCCTGAGTAGCTAAAGAAGTTACAAGGGAGATTTCTTTAATATTAATGGGAGCTATGTCCAACTAGTCAGGGAAGAAAGTATTCTAAAACATCCAAGGTAGTTTTCTCCTCATACAATTCTAAGCAAGTTTGCTACAGAGAACAGACAATACATGACTATCACTGTGTTTTAAATTAGAAATCTAGTCCAATAAGTAGCATAACTGGAAAGGGGAATTGTTTTAAACATGATTACAGTGCCCATTAGTTACTACTAAGATGAAGTGCAGTTGGTTGTGCTTGTTGTAAGTGTTTCGTTTGATGTCAGTTGTATTCTGATTAATACCATTTTATAGAACTGTGCATGGGAGTGGAAGGCTTGAATCACCCTGCCCCGATGCCTGCTCACCCAGCTTCAGTTTCCTTTGTTCCCAGGGGAGGTCAAACACTACACACCCGGGGATATGCCTAGAACCTCCTCAGGTTTATAAATAAATAAGTCTTTTCAGCCCTTCACTGAAGGGGCAGGTTCTCTGCACAGTTTGGTTTAATATTTCTATCTGTATTTCCTCTTCGTGATATATGTAATTTATGTGATGTTTATGTGATATTCATATTAGAAAATGAATATAAAAATTATTTAAACAAAGCTCACTGACGAGGCAGTATCTGCTGAGAGTTGCAGTGCAAATCTATTGTGGGCATGCCACAAGCTGAAAGAAAACAATGGGACTGCTCACTAGCCCCCAAAAGAATTTATGGTCTTAATTGGAACCAAAACATACTAAAGCGCTACTGTGTACATGAGGTCCATCAAAAGAGGCTTTTTCTTTCAAACTTTCTTCAACCTGAGATATGTGGTGCTTATGAGGCCTGGGGCTTACATTGTTATTGAACTGAGCCAGAAAGCAGGTTTTTGTCTGTGAAATCGGCTTTTGTTTCCAAAAATATTTGTTCCTTTTGTAGTTTTTATTTGATGTTTAAAAATTTCTCCCTCCAGATCATCTCTGTGCACTATAAAAGAAATAAGATTTGAATGTGTCCATATAAATTTGACAGAAGGTTTCCAATCTGTAACAAAATTGAACAAATTCAAGAATTTGTAATGTGTAAAATCCTGTCCATACTTGATTGCATCGTATTCTTGTCTTCATCTCAGTTCAGAACATATTCTACAGTGCTTCAAAATTTCCTCTGCAGTGTTTTAAAATTGTATTTTAAAAAACCGGTTTTGCACAGGATATCATTTGAGCTTTCATATAATTTGGTAAGAATAATAGAAACATAGTCACAACCAAAATTTGTATTCAATTACATTATGAAAATGGAATTGATCTGGAGACAAATTCATCCTTGGGTAGTTCCATTAATATATAGAGAAGTCAGGTATCTAGGAAGATAGTGAAAATGCAGAAAAATTGGATCAAGATCAACAAAATGGGCAGGCATGTTGGGCCTGATGGTTTTTTACGCTTTCTAAATGTTCTTTTATTCAAAATCTACAACAAAAGACAACATTTTAATATCCGATATCTGAAATTAGATGCAAAAGACAAAACTTTGACAACTTCTATTTGGCATTAGAGTAGCTAGTCATCAATACACATCTGATTGTATCATAGATTACATTTTTTTTATTGCTGATAGTTTAATTTTCAGCAGTCCTACACCTGCAAAGGAAACTCACATCAAAGTAGAATAACGACATATCTGTTTGAGAGGGGTAGCCATGTTAGCCCGTATACAGCAAAAACAACAAGAGTCCTGTAGCACCTTAAGGACTAACAAATTTCTGCAGGCATAAGCTTTTGTGGGCTGCAATCCACTTCGTCAGATGCATGAAATGGAAATCACAGATAGGAGGTACATATGTACACATACACAGATATATACAGATATCTGTTGTCCATGTTCAGGTAGCAGTATTCTTTAACCTTTGTGAAGCTGACTAATTCTAAATGGGCTATATTGTCCCTAGCTCTTGTGCAGATGGGTAAAAAAGAGGGCTTAAGGATCCTTTTCATCTTGTGGATCACCATTCCTGTGTAAGAGAAAATCACAGTCTCTGCACTCTTGAGTACAGAAGCTACTCCCTAGCACTTAGGTGTGCAAACCACGCCAGCAAGGAAAAGGGCCTAGTCCTCTCCACTAGACATGGAGAAAAAAGCAACCTACCCCACCTTAAAGTGCACAGTGCACCCTGCTGGTGCTCCTCATGGGGTTGTGAGGCTCCACAGTGCCCCACTGTGGGCCTGTATAGAAACATCAAAATCAGGGCCTAATGGTTTTACACCGTAAGGATGGACTAGTTTTCTGGCTTATAGCTTGGTTTCTGTGGCAAAGAGGAGAGGGAAGAGTGGCTGGGTCAGCATTCTTTAGAAGATGAAGTCTCACCTTACTTCGCTCTTACTAGAAATCCCATCTTAGGCTGAGAATCAGCAGCGGGGTGGTATTTTCAGCTGAAACTGAGGCCAGAAATGGAGAGGAATCCGCACAGGGTTGTCACTGCATCTTGGTGATGGAGGCAGTCTTCAGCTCAGAGTGTTGCGATCACTTTTCCAGCAGCTGTCAGGAAGTCTAAGGAGGTGTCTCATTGGGGGCTGAGAGATGGGTCTGCAGGGACAAGAGGAGAATGACCGGAACCAAATTTTTGTCTTGGTTTATAAGTCACAGCGTCAATATACCTAATTTAAGGACTCTAATTGTAAATCACAAAGTTTCTTTCACTGAGGAAATAAATGGGTGAACGATTGAAGGGAGGAAGGAAATGGAATTTTTTTGAAATGCTGGGGCCTTGATTCTGAGCATGGAGCTGCACATGCATGTCCTCAAAAAGTGGAGCAATACATGAACTTGAGGAATACCAGCAGCTTCCACTCAAAACTGTAGCTTTGGCAAGATACTTTTATTTTAGCAATATGAGTACCTTGCCTGTGTTCAAAGATTCAGTAAGACTCAGAAAAGGATGCGAGCTGACTAAATGTGGGTGGTGTATTCTCCTTAGATGCAAAGTCAGCAAAGTGTGTGATATATTACATATATGTCAGCTAGCTCATAACTACAAATGCAGAATCTAGCTCACAAGGATATCATTTGGATACATGACAATCTGGAGGTTGAGAGTCCATAGCCAGTGCATTTTGCTGTTTAGCAAAAACATTAGAAACCCCATCCCTCAATATATTTATGGATTATAAATGTTTCAGGTAATCTCTTAACTCAGGCTTTAAAATCTTGGGCCAAATAAATGTGTTCCTCTTTGGCTACTTCATTATTTAAAAAAGTTTCATTCATCCTTATACCATCTGTTGCTGCTGTTTGAAGACCATCAATATCTGAAAGATCTTACTGGAACTGTAATTTGAAAACACAGCCCAGATCATTCCCCATTGTCCTTAGTTCCATGTCTGGAGCAGTCCTCCACAGACAGTCTCCTTTTCTCCGTGCAGAAGTGGGGATCAGATGCCATTGTGGTACACTTCTTCCCCAGGCATGTATGATTTGGGGCCCACATAGAGGGGAGACGTGGAGTTGGGGTGGAAGGCAGAGAGAAGCAAGCAGGTTGGGTGCAGCTCCAATAGAGGATACCGCTCAGGAAGTAGAGTAGGGTGGGGTGTGTTGCTGGGATCCAGAGCCACAGCAGGGGATCTTCTAGATTTGGGGCAGCTTTTTACAGGTAACAACCACCACTTCTCCCCTTGATTCGAACACTTGGTATTAATGTCCACAGAGATTTTCCAGTAAAAAGTTCCCTTCTATGGCTTCTGATCTGGCCTATGATTTGGTGGGTGTGTGCTGTGGTGAGGCAATGAAGAGAGGATTCTATTATTTAGGGGGAAAGTAAACATTTAGTTATAATTAGGATATAAAATATTCAGTCATTTTTAATCCATCACTTTTGCTCCTTACTTTATGTACAAGTGACAGAGAAAAGTGTATAAATGTAACATAGTGTATTTAATGAAACCCCTATTATTCTAAGGAGGACACTAGTGACCCAACTGTGGTATCCTTATAGCAGACGTTATAGCAGGTAAGTCATGAGAATAAGTTTTCTTTCCAAAATAAAGATGTAGAAATATGATTTTCTCTGAATTATCTGTAAAAATGTAATTTGAGACTTTGTCTATCATTAAAAAAAGATTTTTTGATTTTAAAAAGTTAATGAGGAATGCACACATTTAAACTGCTCTTTCTTTCTTTTTTCAGACTTTTATAGTATTGAATAAAGGGAAGGCAATTTTCCGATTCAGTGCCACCTCTGCCCTGTACATTTTAACTCCTTTCAATCCTCTTAGAAAAATAGCTATTAAAATTTTGGTACATTCATATCCTTTTCAAGTGGTTGGTTCAAAATGTTTCTCTTTAAAAATAATAACACAGCACAATTGATTGTTTCATTATAGATATAAGATCTTTGCAGATATTTTTATTTTATTTTATTTAAATTTTCTGACAAAGTTCTGTAGAATTTAATAGAAACTTATAACCTTCCTATAGTTTCTTTTTAATTATCCTTGCAATTTCAAAGATAATTATATTCCTTCTATAGAAATCTATGGGACAATTCGAAAACCTTTAGAAGGGATAGAATAATCTTGAATTTTTTAAGTTTTTAGAGTCATTTCTCTAGAATCCTGTTAATTTAATTATTATTACAATCTATAGGATTTTTACAGAAGGATGGCTCCTGTATAATTTTGACATTCAGGTACCGTATATGTTCCTGATCCTCTTCTATAGTGTGAATTACTAGTATACAAATAATAACTTTTATTTTTTAAAAATTGCAGAGATTAGCCTTGTCTCCAAATTCCCCAATTCCCCAAATATGCCCTCAATTCTGCAAACACTTGAGCATGTGTGCCACTTTACACGCATGAGTAGCAAACTCCAATGCGATTACTCGTGTGAGTAAAGTTTCAAACCTGCTTAAGTGTTTGCAGGGTTGGGGTTTAAGGACCTGATCCAAATTTACATAGAAGTGAATGGGAACCTTAATGGGACCTGGATTGGGCCTACAGTGCTCTGTTTAAAAAAGGTATTGTAGTGTTTCATAGGTCTTGTCTACACAGCAGCACATTGCAGAGTAGAGGGATGTGAATTGTAGATTACACTAACACGTTGTGCTCTTACTGCCTCTATGTAGACTCTGCTGGTGCAAACCAAATTTACCTGGTTCTCATTAATGTAGTCTGGGACTACATCAATGCAAACTAGAATTTCTGAGTACCTTTTAAATTGTTTCTCCTAAACCTGTAAACACAGAAATCATTTCAGATTTCATAAGAGCAGCTGTTATGCACAACAACCAAAAAGGAAGCAGGCTTGAATATTAAATTCTGATATTTTTATTACATACAGTACCTGGCCTCTTGAGATCACATAATTTACTGTACCTCCTTTAGGTGGACATCTTGCACTGGATTGGCTTATTTCTGCTTGTGTCACGTATGCCTTTAAATATATATAGAGGTGAAAACTACTGTATGACTTACTGGTGAGGTTACTTTATCTGAGCCATAAGGAGTAGATAATAGGCTCTCTGGGCTCACTTATATTAATGCAACATATTACAAGCAGCAAGGGTAGTGATGCATATTGTTAATGTTGTTTCATACTTTCCATTATAAGACTCTGTTTTCAGTTGCTTATAACTTTGCCAGACTTAAACTATTCAGGCTGAAATTTTCCATACCATGTTTCTGCCTGAGATTGTATATTTTCAGTTTCAGTTAAAATAGATTATCCATTTCTAAGAATGAGGTTTAGGAAATATATGTTTCACCCATGTTAAAAAAAATTCTTACAACTGTTGCATTGACAAGGTCTAGCATCTCCATTGGTTAGAAAGGGGACCTGAAACTTGGCTGTGGGTCTGACCTTTGCATCAGGAAATTGCCATTTGCCCCCTCCCTTCCCCCCGAAAAACTCCTCAAATTTGGCCAACTTGTAAGTCACTGAAAAATCACAGTTTGCATATGCTCAGTCAACACTTGTTAGTTGACAGCTAAATTCTCTGGAGATTCTGTCTGCACTGAGCAGAGTGCAGTCTGCACTGAGTCTGAGCAGACTGTCCCCAGATGGGCTTTACATGTGACTAGATTGTGCATGTGCCATCCACACAGAATGACTGAGCATGCTCCATTCTGAGACTCCAGAACTTTCCCTGAAACTGCTCCTCTCTACTGCTGGCAGCTGCTGTGGCACCAGGCACAGGAACTGAGAGCAGAGGGGCAAGAGTGGGAGTTGTGAGAGCCAGGGGGGATAATAGCAGGGGAGAGAGCAGGGGCAGGAGCTGGGGAGTAGACATAGGAGCAGAAGAGGACAGGGAGCGGGTGGGGAGGGGCAGGGCAGAAAGGTCTGTAGCCACTAGAGCACGCTTCTGTACAGATCCTGAAACTGAACCTAGGACTCCTGAGTCCCAACATTCCTTTGTGTCAGAAAATAGCTGGGAAACCCACTGGCAAAGAGTGTGTCCATCACCCTCTAGAGGCAGATCCACACAGAATATAACCGTCTTTGGATGCTGCCAGTTACTCTCTGAGCTCAAGTGATAGAAGGCTGTGCTACACGTCTCTAAAGGGACCAACCTACTGACGTCTCATGTGGAGGGCAGTATGGTTCCACATGATGGAATTTGTTATATATAATGGAATTGATTCATCTATACGTATATATCACACACAAAAACTGCATTTATAGATTTCTGAGCTTGCAAGGCATACACTTAATTTAGGAAATATCTGTACAACCTTAATTAGGGCCCCTTGTTCATATAGTCTTTAACTACATGATCATGCGCTATTTTTTCATTCTGTGCCCAGGATACATGTGCTCACTGAATGGGTAGCTCTTCAATATTTCTTTTTATCCTCACCATTCAGTGTGTCACTGCATGTGTTATTTCGTGCCATCCAAGCCCTGCAATGAATACAGAATTATTTCCTCCTGAGGGTTTTTTCTGTAGTGCTCTCATTGTGTAGCACCTTAGTTCCTTACAAATATTATTGAATTTCACTTGACAACACCCTTGTGAGTTGAGATGGTATTGTTATCCCCTTTTTACAAATGGGGAATTGAGGCACAGAGATGAAATTTAAAACCATCAAAGGTGTCAGTTTTGATTGCCCAATTTGAGAAACCTAATGTCTGTTTTTTTAGAATACTGAACATTTTATAGCACTTTGTGTTCAGAGCAGTTGTTATTGACCTCGGTTGCAATTATGAATGTTTAACACTTCTGCAAATCAGCCCTAGGTGTCTCATGTTAGGTAACCAGGAAATATGGAACACACAGTGGCTACCTGTAAAATTTCTGGTTTATGTGACTTGCTGAGAACCACATAGAAACTCTATGGCTGAGGCAAAGATAGAAACCAGTTCTCTAGCATGCCATTTGACTTCTTCAGCGAAGAGATCATCTGCTGTAGAGTGTGGTCTGGGAGTGAATCAGGGTTGCGCAGTAAATTAAGCTGTTGTCTGAAAGGCCTCTGCCTCCTTTGTCGCATAAATTGTAAGGTGTGTGGTCCTACAAACCACAGCTTCCTTCACTGCATAATCCTGATTCATTCCCAGAGCGCAGTCTGTCCTGTGCACTAAATGAGTTGCACAAGCAACCTTAGTTCTGGCATTTTCTAACTTTTAAGTGGCTGACTTTGCAACCTTAGCATTCTTTCAATGTAGCATTTTTTAATATGACCTCTAATAAGTTCAAATAGTTTATGTCTAATTATATAAATATAGTAGTGCCATCTTGACCATTTTGTTTCTTTTAAAATCAGTTAAACATCACTAATATGATGAAAATAGAAATTAAGTATTCCATTGATTTGTATGAGGTGTCAGTCAATTTTTTATCAGTTTCCTAAATTGCTAAAATAGAATATTTTATTCTATACATAAAAAGTAATATATGCTTAGCACTAATAGGATTGTGTGCTTAGTTATATGCCTCATACTATGTTTTAAATATATTGATATATTGGAGCCTGAAGTCTAGCATTCACAAGTCCTTTGATCCAACAATAGAGATATCTTCCACAAATAGATATCAGAGGAGTTTCCTGAGCTTGTTAACTGGAATTCCTTGCATCTGTCTGTACAATGTGTGTGAGGGGCATTCCAATGCTAGCTACATTTAATATTCTGAGTCACTGAATAACAGTTATGCTATATAAGGCTTATTCGATAATATGACCTTCACAATTAATGAAGTAAGCCAGTCAATAATACTGAGATACGTTTTCAATGTTTGTGCAGGGATTTAGCCATGTGTTTCTTATTGATGTCATTGGGGACTGAGCAGCTAAATTCCTATGCATAACTTGAATGTTTACTCTGAAAGGTGTGGTCATTCTTTACTGATTTTGATCACTTCAGGGAAAATGGTCTGGAACTACAAACAGCAGTACCAGTGTGCACATCAAACTAGTGCAGTGTTTCTTAACCTGGGGTTTTAGAGGGGTCGCAAGTGCAGAGCTGGTATTGGGGGTGGCAAGAAAGGCAATTGCCTGGAGCCACAGGGGCGCCATGAAACTAAGTTACATGCCTCAGCCCCGTGGGGGTGGGACTCAGGCTTCAGGGGTACAGTAGTTTGGAAAGGTTAAGAACCACTGAGTGTGTTAATATTATGAGATATTACTTCTAACATTCCCCTTTTCTGCTACAGAGTGAAGTTTAGTATGTGTTCAGAGCCTAAAAATACATTCAAAAGCAAAAAAATTAGCATGCTGCCTATTTAATTTTAAATTGGAAATTATATTTGGACTTTTCAGATACGAATGTATCTGTAAAGTGCTTATGATGCTTCCATATGTCTGTTGAATCATTAACTTAGGATGACCAGACAGCAAGTTGGGCGATGCAAGGGGGTGGGGAGTGCATAGTTGCCTATATAAAATAAAGCCCCTATTAACGGGATGGTCCCAATAACATTGAGATGCCTGGTCACCCTATTTCAGTTCTTTTGATGAACTGTTTTGAAGGAACGCATATTTTATAAGAGATGAATAGAGGTAAAACATTTTCCAGAGTAGGTTTGGCACAAAGTCTAACATTTTGTAGTTTATGGTACCATCATGTGGCTATTCTGCATCACTTTCTTGTTTGTTGTTTATTTTAGTCTTTCACTTATTGTTAAACGTTTGGATAAACATGCTGAATTTTAGTATCAATGGAAGTGAAAAACTTATAACATTACATAGAATCAATAATTCTGCAAACACTTGTTGCCTCAGTCAAATCTTCTGTCTTTATGAAACATTGCTGAGCATGTGGTAGTGAGGCAGTTGTAGCCATGTAGGATATTCAGGTTTCCTTAACCCCAGTCAATTTGAGTTGTAGGTCTTGGTGTATGCTACACCAATGCTACACTAATTGTTCTGGTTGACAATTGGGATTAAGATCAGTTTGCAATGGTGGTTCGTAATGGTCTTTCAGCAGCTTTCTTTTTCATTAACCATGAGATGTTATTGAACGATAGCATGAGTAGAATAAGGCACACTTCCATAGCAGTTCTTTCTTACTGGCTCCTGATGGTTGTCTTTCTGAGAGGTCACAGAGAATAATATTGGACATTTGCTCATCTGCCCCAATGAGGCTCTCTTTCTGTTGGGTTTCACAGGAGCTTATCTTCCTCAACACGCTCTTTCTCTGTCAGGGTTCAACCAGCTTGCATTCTGCTGCCCTTCTGTTCAAAATCTAATTCTAGGATAGTTGGTGGGGAAAGATAGAGTACAATGTCTTCAAGTGGATGATAGTGCTCTATATTTCCCTCTCATCCAACTGGTCAGTGCAGTTGAGTGATCTAACTAGTGTCTAACTGGTTGGGGTTTGAGGAGGGCTAACAGACTCAATTTGGCCAGAACTGTGATAATGCTTATTTTATTGGATGGAATAAATGGAATAATTGCCAATGGCTATTTTGGCTTATTTGGTGGAGTAAGCAAATGTAGTTTATTCACCATTTGCTACGTAGAATTGCAACCTGGGGTCTTATCGTATCCACAGCTGCTTCTAGTAGCAGCAATAACTAAATACCCTTTTTATTAGTACTCAGTGAGAACGCTGAGACCTTTTCTTTTGAATGTGAACCTTGGTACAGTTATCCATGGTTCCAGGTCCCTTAGAGACCCTATTTTTATGCTCATGCAATACCATGAAAGTTCAGAGCAGGGAGGCAGCAGAGCACAAACTGACATCACAAAAGAACTGCAGGTAGCTTCTTCTCATTAACAAACTCTCATCTTTGGAACTTGCTTCCTCCATTAGTCCAAGAGAATTTGGTTCTCTGAGTTTCTGAGTATCCTGCAAGACCTGTCTTTTCTCCCAAGACCATTCTTTTCTAAATAAATTGTTAGAGATGATTCCAGTGGATTCAAGTGGGATGGGGAGGAGGTTGCTATTTATTACTGTCCATAAACTGTTGGGATGAGGAGAGTTCACTACTTAATATCATTATGATTTGTTACTGTTTTTAGTGTGCACAAAGCACTGGATAGGGACACTGTTAAAAACTGAGTTGCTTCTGCTTACATCACTAGTGAATTTAGTACTAAGTGTGCAGAGTTGAGAGGTTAATATGTTATCCCATTACAATAAGCACTTAAAAATAAAACAAAATTCACCTCCTAGTTATTTCATTTTAGTTTGTCATACAAACAATATAATTGATTTGGTATTTGAATTCTGGCTTTTTTTTGCCTTTCAGTACACAGCAGAAACTAAGAAAGCTAAGAAAATATTTAGAAAACTTTCAGGACTTTCCAGAACATCAGCAAAACAAAGGCTAAATAGTTTAATTTACTTAACAAGAGAACTTCTGGATAGACACTGTATTAAAAACGTATCTGGAATTGTCACTGAAATCAATGGGATTTTTGTATGTGTCAGGATTTGGTTGAAATTAAAATATGTTGTTAATGTGCTATTGCGTAATTTACTGTTGTATGTTCCTTGACTGTAATGTACATTGTTCAGCATGCTTATTATGTGCACTATTTTGACCAACTGTGTGTTTATGACCATGAGTAACCCTCCGGAATGGACAAAGGATGTAGAGTAAGTTAAACCTATATTCTTCATATAGATCCATGTATCTGAAATGAGTTTTTCTAGGAATCATTATTTTATTTGCAGTGAAGGACATTGACAGTAGTCAATATGTGATGCTACTACTGTTTTTCTCTAAACAAAACTATTTAATGTGGTTTAAACCTTCTTTTCTTAGAAAAATTTAGATACAGAAAAAAATGATGCAAATGTTCATGGATAATATTGCTCTTTGAATCTACATGAAGCTTTTCCCTCATCTTCATGATGTAGCAGCTTGAGGGTGCTTTTATGCCTTCTGGCCAATAGTGCTGATTTGACTATACTACTGCATTAGTAGTAAAACAATAATCACCTAGTTACAGATGCCAATTCAGGAAAGCACATAAGTAGTCCTACTGAAATGGGACTTTAAGCACAAGCTATTCTTCAGTGTTAAAACTAGAAGTTTTAGAAGTTAGTGACCCAGACGGTATATAATAATTTGATCTCAGTGTTGTTGGACAACAATAATGGACCTAGTGGGCCTTCGTTTTAATTTAATCTATATATAGAATTTTATTGTAAAAATTTATTATTTTATTTCTTTGGATTTATATAATGGCTAATAAAGAGCACCTACCTATACATACTAGTCACCCTTGTATCATAAGTAAAAAGTATATCATAAATAATGTGCTAGAAGAGAAGGATGCTTATAATGGTGACTAATATATTTTAATAGACATTGTTTATTTACTTTATTTATTCTCAATTTTTTAAATTAACTGAATCTTTAATTTGATTCCTAAGACTTTTAGCAACAGCAAAATAAGCCTGTTATGAAGAATCAGTATTTGTCCCTATTAACTTTTTGGGTACTTTTCCAGGTATACCTTCACTGGAATATATACATTTGAATCACTTATAAAAATTTTTGCAAGGGGCTTCTGTTTAGAAGATTTTACTTTTCTTCGAGACCCGTGGAACTGGCTTGATTTCACTGTCATTACATTTGCGTAAGTTTTGTTTTATTTTGTTTTTTAATGAAGAGCATTAAAAGGCCATGAAATTAGTCAATAAATACCAAAAAAAAAAAAAAAGTCCAAGCTGACTTTTTGGGATTATGGATTTTTTGTGTCTAAAAATGATTTGTATGTCATCCACATTGTAGTATAGCATATATACAATGTAAGCATATATACCGCAGAAGCCACTAGTACAGTTAGTGTTATAGAAGCTAATTTAATGTTCTGCATTTTTTCTCTAACCAGAATAAAAGCCACCCCTTTGACTACATGCTCCAATTGTCCAGTCTAGTCTAGATAAATTTTATGCTTTCAAAGTAAAATCACTGTGGTTTGCTTCAGAGACATTTAAATTTAACTGAAGGCCATGAAAGCAAATTAATGCAAGGCAAACTGCAGTGAAAGGTAAACAGCTGACTGTTGCTTTTTAATTTATTTGCTAAAATCACCAACGAGGTCTTGATGAAAAGACCCACGTAAGTAGCATAAACTCTGCCTAAATTCTGAATAACTGTGATTTAATCCTACAGGTATGTAACAGAATTTGTAAACCTAGGCAATGTTTCAGCTCTTCGAACTTTCAGAGTATTGAGAGCTTTGAAAACTATTTCTGTAATCCCAGGTAAGAAGTAACTGGTGTAAGGTGTTAGGCCCTTTGTACCTCCCAACTGTTCCTTTTTATCCTGTCATTGTGTTTGTGTGTGAACTCCCCTATTACAGATATGTGACAGAGTTTGTGGACCTGGGCAATGTCTCAGCGTTGAGAACATTCAGAGTTCTCCGAGCATTGAAAACAATATCGGTCATTCCAGGTGAGAACTAGGTTAAACACTGAGGCTGAATTTCATTCCACTCAAGCTCAATTCACATTTTCACACAAGCCTTGTTGCTTCCCAAAAAAACAACAACCAAAAACAGGAATCATAAGATAATAGAATTGATTGAAATCTATGATTCTTTGTGTTTTAACATTAGCTTTTTTCCTTTTGAAATCAGCCTTTGAGTTTAACAAATTCTTGCATGAGACATTGCAATTTACAGCCTGTGTGGTTTACATCTTATGATGTCAAGCTTTCTTCTCCACATTCAACAAAATATCAATAATCCTGAGGCGATCTTACCCATATGTATTTTACCAACATGATGTAATATAGTATTTGCTCTGGATATTTGTGACTGTGACAACTAAAATTGTTTGAAACATTGATTTACTAAAGAAGATAAAGGAATAAGATAATAAAGAATAGCATGGGCATTGCATGGGGGATTTATTATCTTAAAGTTCTATTATTTTCCAAACCATCTCCAGTTTTATAACTTTAATCTGATGTCATTTACTGTTTAATAAGATCTTTACTATTGTTTTCACAATGTAGTGTGTTATAAAACTGATACTAACAAAGGTTTGGGAAAGGAGGCATTGGCAAATAGTAAAATTTACCATTGGCAAATGGTAAAAAAGAAAGATTTTTCTTTACACGAGATTCATGTAAAACATGAATAACAAAATCACTTGTTTTGGCATTAAAACAAGTGTTTTGGAATATGTGCAATTCATTTACATTCACAATTTAAAATGAACATAAACTTTCAGCTATTTATTCATCTTCACAAGTGAAAAAACTCTTCATAAAATGTTATTTCACACACATTACAATCATTTATTTGGGCTTCTGCATGAAATTTTTAACTTTATTGGTACATATTGTTATTTTTATGTTTTAAATATGTGTTGAACATCATAATAAAAATCCCTTTCTGTTTGCAGGCTTGAAGACTATTGTGGGAGCCCTAATTCAGTCTGTGAAGAAGCTCTCAGATGTCATGATTCTGACTGTGTTTTGCCTGAGTGTATTTGCACTAATAGGGCTGCAACTGTTCATGGGCAACTTGAGGCATAAATGCTTGCAGTGGCCTCCAGATAATTCTACTCTGGAAACTAATATTACTTCATACTTTAATAGCACAGTAGGTGAAAATGGTACATTTGTTAATATAACAGAGACTCCATTTGACTGGAAGGAGTACATTGAGGATGAAAGTAAGTATTACTGATTTAAGTCTTATTAAATTGTTTGTAATTTATTTTTTTAAATAGATGCAAGTAAAATTGTGTAGATGTTGAACAAATCTGACCCAAAGTTATCAAAAGTGTTACTGGACACAATATGACTAGATTTGTCAAAAGGTTGACAAGTGGACATTTTTCAGAACTTTAAAAAATGAATAGCATTCTTTTGCCTGCTTTTGAATTTTAATTTATAATTCTAATGATAACTGACATTTTTATCTTTTTAATAGACAATAGGCACAAAGATAGAGAACACAATTCAATACTTACAAAGAGCTGCTTTTTTCTACATAAAAAAATCAGTAATTATCACTAGAATTCCATATTAAGCGAGACAGAACGAGTAGAAGTTTCAGAAGTGCTCAGTGGTGGCCTACCTCTGCTTCCATGGAAGTCAATGGCAGTTTTATCATTGATTTTAATGGAATAACTAAGCTAGTGGTGAGCAGTTTTCAAAATCCCATTCTGTGAGTATTCATTTGAGAGGAGAAAAGAGGGTTTGTCTATTTTCTTTTCTTTAAATGTCTCATCCACCAATCTTTGACTAATGGATGGCTTGTCTTGACAGTACAATGGAGCTGTCAGTAAGGCACTGTAGTATGAAATGGATCCCCCCCTTGACTTTATTTCAATAGATAGTTCTTTCAAAGCTGTAAAATACTAAGAGTATGCTAATTTCAGCTGTGATTTTAGTTCTTAAATAAAAATTTAAAGAAATAACTGTCCATAAGCTCAAGAGGACCTTTTCATAACAGCTGAGCAAACTAAAGCTGATGTTAATCCAACATTTAACAAAGGGTAAACAGGATGACCCAGGTAATTAAAAGCCTGTCAGTCTGACATTGATCCCAGGCAAAATAATGGAATGGCCAATACAAGAGTTAATTAATAAAGAATTAATGCCAGTCAGCATGGGTTTATGGAAAATAAATTTTGTCAAACTAACCTGATATCATTTTTTAATGAGATTACAAGTTTGGTTGATGAAGATAATAGTGTTGATATAATATAATTAAGCTTCTCTAAGGCATTTATAAGATACTTCTATCTATAAGGCATGACTTGGTATGGTATGATATTTTTATTAAGAAACTAAAATGATATACGATCACTTATTGCACACATTAAATGGGTTAAAAACTGGCTAATGGATAGGTCTCAAAATGCAGTTGTAAATGGGGAATCCTAATCGAGCTGGTATATTTATAGTGGAGTCCTGCAGGGATCAGTTCTTACCTCTGCGATATGTAACATTTTTATTAATGAAAACAAAATCATTACTGATCAAGTTCACAAATGAAACAAAGATTGGGAGAGTGGTAAATATTGAAGAAAAGAGGTTACTGATGCAAAGTGATCTGGATTGCTCGATAAACTGGGTACAAGCAAACAATACATGTTTCAATACAGCCAAATATAAAGTCATGCTTCTAGGAAGCAAGAATGTAGTCCATACTTACAGGATGAAGTACTGTTTCCTGGGAAGCAGAAACTCTGAAAAAAAACTTGGGGATCTTGGTAGATAATCATCTGAACAGGAGATCACCAGAATAAGCAAGGGAATATCAAGTAGAAGTAGGAAGGTTTTATTTCCTCTTTATTTGGCGCTGGTGCAACTACTACTGGAATACAGCGCCAAGTTCTGGTGTCAAGAGTTCAAGGAGGGCATTGATAAAT
Source organism: Emydura macquarii macquarii (assembly GCF_026122565.2). Taxonomy (NCBI): domain Eukaryota; kingdom Metazoa; phylum Chordata; order Testudines; family Chelidae; genus Emydura; species Emydura macquarii. Next base: position 78,284,862 of record NW_027131390.1, read on the forward strand.
TGGAGAGGATTCAGAGAAGATCCATAAGAATGATTAAAGGATTGGAAAATGTGCCTTATGCTGAAAGACCGAAGGAGCTCAATCATCAAAGAGAAGGTTAAGAAGTAACTTAATCACAGTTTATAAGCAGGGGTCTACCAAATTCATGGCCGTGAAAATTGCATGATGGACTGTGAAATATGGTCTCCGGCTGCCCAGCTCTGAAGACAGAGCAGAGAGTAGCGGCTGCTGCCCTGGCACCCAGCTTTGAAGGCAGCGCTGCCCATCAGCAACAGTGGAGAAGTAAGGGTGGCAAGGTATTGCCACCAACCCGCAAAAATTATGTGATTTCTCCATGATTTAAGTAGATCCCCCTTTATAAGTATCTACCTGGGGAACAGAAATTTGATAATGAAGGACTCTGTAATTTAGCAGACAAAGGTATAAGAAAATCTAATGGCTTGAAGTTGAAGCTAAACAAATTTAGATTGGAAGTAAAGTGCACATTTTTAACAGGGAGGGTAATTAACCATTGGAACAACTTAACAAGGGTTGTGATGGAGTTTCCATCACGGGAAATTTTTTAATCTAGTTTGGATGTCTTTCTGAAAGACATGTTCTAGTTCAAACAGGAATTATTTTCAGAAAGTTCTATGCCCTATGTTATGCAGGAGGTCAGACTACATGGTCACATTGGTCCCTTCTGGCCTTATAATCTATTTAATTATAAATTCAAACAGTGTAATTTCATTTTGGCTGATATAGAATATCTGAATCCTTTGAGGAACCAGGTTATACTAGGATGAGACAGAAAATTTTAGCAATCTGTGGAAATGGCTGCACAATTGAAGTTGCCAGCTGATCTTCAGTGTATTTACACTGAGGTTCAGGAACAGTTAATCGTGGCCCAACCTGCATGCCCATGCAGAAGAGTTAAAGAGACATAACATTCCCTATATGTCCCTGCATCAGGTACCTACATTGTGGGTATCAGCAAAAAGAGAAGCTGCCTGCCCAGAGCTACTACTCTGTCTTATGCAGGAGAGACGAAGTGGTTAGATGGTAATGGGGTGGGGACTCTCTGAGCCACAATCTGTTTTCTGAGCCACTCCTGGGGCAGTACAATAATATGCTGGCCTATGTGTATATTCAGCTCATGGCAAAACCACGATTGAGCCCTATATAAGAATTCTAAAATCTCTGGAAATTTTCCCTGTCTTGGAGCTATAGGGTCGTCTTCTCTTCTCACTTACACCGAAGTAAATCAAGACTAACAGTGTTGAGGTCAGTGGAGCTACACTGTATGAAAAGGAAATTAAGGCCCACCCTCCTTTTTTCCCCCAAATGCTAGCTTATATGCATGTCCTTGAATATACGTTTGTAGAAGAATATATCCTTGATGTGAGCACTACTGACATTAGCAATTCTGAATATCGTCTCTTTTAATTATTTCACTTTTGATAGCAAAGCCGATAAATTTATGGCTAGATCAGTCCAGGCCTATCTCAGTAAATCTAGCATAAGGAAATGCTTCTAGGAAGGAAAATCTTACACAGTCAATTGATTTGAATATCAAAGCAGGTCTTCTGAGTCAGAATGAAACAATTAGAATTACAAAGGTGTTAGATTTATTTCCTGGAAAATATGCATAACAGGTGACTTGATGAGTTCTGGAATTCATAATTGATTACTAGAGTCCAATGCAAAGTACAGCAGAGATTTTCTTCTAGTGCTGGTCTCTGTGTATTCCATGCGTGGGGTACACATGCACCCCTGAGGCTGGTAAAATCTTGCAAGTAGCGTCCATTGATCCATGCCTGCATCTTGTTCCCCTCATGCTCTGCACCAAACTTATGAGATAAGGTGTGACCCAATCATCTCTCCAATGCCTTCTTACCATCACATGGTCTGAGTCAGAATCCTCCTGTCATCAAATTTGTCTTCATCTCTGTAAATATAATTGTATGTAGTTTGTTAGTGGTTTTTATAGTAGACAGGTCAGGAACACTACCAGTTCAGAGTACTCCTGTTCAGTTTAGCAACAGCACCAGGTCTTTCCAGTAATGGCAGCACAGATGAGACAAAATGACTATACTATCTTCCTGTACTTGGATGACTGGCTTCTAACAGATCTTGTCAGCAACTTTGTCATTGCTCCATCTGCTGGCATCCTTGAGATTCTGCATAAACATGGAAAAGTCTACCCTGATTCCCACACATATCATATACTTTATAGTGGTGACCCTGGACTCAACCACAGCAAGAGCCTTCCTCCCTGTGGACAGAATACATGCCATGAGCAGTTTAATAAACCAAGTCACTCTCAGACCCCAAACAACATTTCAGGTCTTTCCCTGTTAGACCACATGGCGTCTTATACATTTGTAACCCCATTTGTCAGGTTGCACCTTTGTTGTCTACAAGCTGGATTCAGTCACTGTATGCACCATGCACACCATGAACTCTGTAGAGATAACCCCTGTCAATGTCAGGGCTTTGATAACCTGGTGGACAAACCCAGGACATATATGCATTGGAGACCTTTTTCTACCTCCCACACCCAACATGCCAGACTCATCTTCCATGGTCTGGGGAGCCCACATGGATGGTCACAAGGTATGTGGACACCTCAGGAAGCCAGGATGCATATCAGTCTCCTGGAACTAAAAGCAGTAAGGTGAGCCAGCAATACGTTCCTTCAACGTATACAATCTCCACATGTCCAGGTAATGTCAGAGAACACAGCGACCATCTTCTATATAAACAAACAGGCAGGGGCAAAATCCCTTCTACTAGGCATACAACCATTCAACTTATGGAACTAGTGTATCCAGAACTGCATCACAGTGTCTGCGATGTACCTCCTGGGTGTCCAGAACTCGCTGGCGGACAGCCTCAGCAGGCATTTTGTCACCACATGAATTCCACATAAACCAGTCGACTCACTCACTTGCATTCTTCCCAAAGCCTCATGCTTCCGTGAAGAGAGGAGGCTTCCTTTTCTCAGCATCAGACAAGCCACTAGCATTCTACCTGCAAAGAACAAAACCTTTTAAGAAATCACCAGGGCTATTTGTTGTAGCAGAGCAAGCTCTGGGTCAAGCAATATCTTCTCAAAGACTCTCTGAGTGGATTTTTGGCAGTATCCTCCTTTGGCTGTATCAGTTGGTACATCTCTCCCCCCCAGATGGGGTGAGGGCCCATTCCACTAGAGTGAGTGACCTCACTTGCATCTCTCAGAGAAGTCCCTCTACTGGACATTGTAAGGTGGCAACCTGGAGTTCCATTCATACTTTTGCAAAGCATTACACATTGGCCCAAGCCTCTTCTGCCAATGCAACCTTTGGCTCTGCAGTGTTATAAGCATCTGTAATCCTACATCCATACCCAGCTTCTTCTTTGTGTATTTTTTACTAGTCACCCACATGTGGAATATATGTTAGGACCAGCACTTGAAGAAGAAAGGGTTACCTACAGATAACTGGAAGCTCTTTAAGATGTGTGTCCCTATCTGTATTCCACTAACTGCACTCTTTCCCCTCTGCTTCAAATCATGACTGGATTCATGGAAGAGAAGGAACTGGAATGGCAGTCAGTCTGAACTACCCCTTACACCCTTGGTGCAGCGCACAAGGGGAACCAGGATGAAGGTGCAGACCAACAGACCCTACTTGCAATATTTTTCCAGTCTCTGGAGCCTGGTGTGGAATACAGAAAAGGGTCAAACACATGTAGAATACAGATAGGGATCACACATTTCAAAGAGCTTCCAGTTTCAGGCAAGTAACCTCCTTTTCTTCTTTGAGTAGTTAACCAACTTGGAAAGGGGATCGTGTTTACACTGCAAAAAATCAGTGAGCTTGAACCAATTAGCAATGAAGCCTCTAATAGCTGAGAAATGCTTTGAGTTGCCATTGTAACTAATTGAGTTTTAACACGGTGGTGTGTGTAGACACAAACTATGTGGGTAACCGATTACAAATTTGAATTAAAGTTGTGATATACACATCACCTTTGCTGTGACCTCTTTTTCAAAATCTTCGCTTCCAAAAATTTTGCTGCTGCTCATGCCTGCTTAGACATGGATACAACTACACTGCCTAGAATAAACATCTGAATTCTAACCAGAGTGGTTCCTGACAACCACAGCTTTTTGCTCTAGGTCTTTTTTATTTCATTGTGAGTAGACAGGTCACCATCATTAGCGTTTAAGCAATTCTATCTGTTCTTTAAATCCTGTTTCTGGGACAGCGGTGTCTGTAGAATATCAAACAATTACCCCTAGGGAATTAGAGGGAACTACTCCAGGTTCCTTAACTAAAATAATCAGTAGTTTCATCATTTCTGGAGGGATGGTAACAAAGAACTGTGAGTGGACAGTTGTTCAAGAAATAGGTGAAAAACATTCATCAATTTCCTTATTCTTGTTTTATGGGGAAAAAACCTCCCCCCTTTTTTTTTCTTCCTGCTTGAGAAACAGAGTTCTTCTTATCTGTTAATGTCAAAGACCTTGCCTGTGTGTTCTGTATGTATTGTGATGGAATCAGCTATATTACTGAGAGAGGGGGTGTGGAACAGTCTTCCTTGTGATTCCCAAACAGAGACTAAAATATCTTTAAAGGATTGATATTTTATCACAAGAAGAGCAGAATTCTCTTATATTATCATACTAGAGTCTAGCACCACTATCTGAATAGCAAGATGACTTAAACAGGGAACTTATTGACTTGTAGAAATTGTTTAACAATGAAAAAGCTCCATGCTGTGGCAATTAAGTTTTGACAGAACGGTCCCATAGATTGAAAATTATATCTTTCGGGGGAGAGGGAGTAGAGGAACAAGTCAAATGTTAATGTTAAAACCCTGTCTTTATTAGAATAGGGAATGAATGTGGTGCCAGGCTTCAGCCATCCTGTTGTTGAAGACATACCAGGGAAACATAGGACTGAGTGCACATTACTGTTCTGCCAAAAATGATCACTATTTTCCTTCCCAGTTGACACATTCTGCCAACTGCAGCACACCTTACTTGGCTAAGGGCCTAGCCAAATAATATTGGCAGTATATATGACATGCCAACATGTGTAGGTGCTGTGCAGGTGTACAAGAAGATGCAACTCCCTAAATCCTCTTTCTGGTTGGCCTACCAGCACATCGATGCAATATCGGATTTGCCCACAAGAGTATTCACTTTACTTTAAGAAAAACTGGATTCCAAAACGAGATGATCCTTGATAAGAGTCGATATTCTCTGTGAAGAAAGAACTTTCTAGAAAGGTGATTGAAGTAGTTTCTGACAGTTGTATGATTGCCTCCATCACATCATCGGTGAAGGAATGAAGGATATGACTCATGTAAGGGAATGTGATTTCATTTGGAGTCAAATCCTGTTCACTTTATTCATATGAGTAGTCCTTTTGGAGACGATGAAATTACTAGACTGAATAATCTGAAAAGTAATTCCCCTTATAATGTTAAAAATACCAGGTGAAATCCTGGCCTAACTGAAGTCAGTGACAAAACTCCCATTGACTTCAAAAGGGCCGAGATTTCACGCACTTTGTCTACACATTATCTCATAAATGAATCTGATGCAATGAAAATAAAAAGTTGTATATAAACTAGGTAGCATTTCAATGTGTCTTCTAGGGTCTCAGGAATAAATTCTCATAATCTCAACACTGTCAGAATTACAAACTTCCCATTTTAAGACTAGAGCTAGTGCTTGTGGTCTCCTGGTAACTGCTAAGGTGGCAATTTTGTAAGCACCTTTAAACTGAATATCTATTGTCTTTGTTCCATCTCTGTGGATGAATACAATATAAATCAGGCATTTTTTTTATCCAGATTGCATGGAATGTATGTCTCTGACTTTCAGCTGATTAGTGACCATACACATTTATAAGCTTGTTAATACATTTAATAAGCCATTTTGACTAAAACAATAAATTTCACACAGTAATATTTAAAAGATTTATTTAAAATAATCCTGAGAAATTGTAAACCCTCTTACTATTGCATGTAAAAATATTCTGGATGTAATGTAAATTAAATTTTTCTTGAAAAAACCCCAAATGTAAAATTCTATAGGAGGAGTTCAATGTACTATAGAAATTGTTTTTATTTTAATTGCTTACAGTAAAATAAAATAACTATGAAAGTTACCTTGATTTTATGTAAATAAAGTTCAATTGAATAATTTAAAATTCATTTTTCATAACACTTTAGTAATTGTGAGAGCTCAATGAAAAATGTTTACAGAAGCCCCATTCTATACTTTTCAAAATTCCAAATTTCACTTTTATAAATATTATGCTGTATCTATACCTTGTGTATAATTTTACCATTCTGAATGTATAGACAGTTAATTGTTAGCTCTTTATAAAGCACAGAGAATAAGATCTCAGATTTTATCTATGATTTGGTGGCCAATGTATTTAATGATATAAAGGCAAACAAAAGTATAAATTTTGGCCCTGTAAGGAGCGAAAAAATTTTGTGATGCAAGGGTAGCGTGAGTGGCAAAATTAGGCCTGAGTTAGCATAAGTAATAATGGCTAGGCCTGAATTAGCATAAGTAACAGTAGCTTGGTGCCTCATGACCTGGGCATAAACTCAGGACGAAACACAGAGGTAGGCTAACTGCAGAAAACTAGATCAGCTGTAGGAAACTAGGCTAACCACAGAACCAGTTTAAGCCAGCTAGAAGCCAGCAGAAGTTGTAAACAAGTAACTGCAGCTTATAGTGGATTGGTCCCTAGCTAAGTGCCAATAGCAGAGAGAATAAAAAGTGTTAAGACCCAATCCCCAAGTGTATTGAGACATAACCAATGAGCTTATTGCTAGAAATGGAAGGAAGAAGTATATTGGGACCCCCAGGTGCCGCCCTGCCTCGGAAGTGCCCGTAGGCTGGTGGACGTACCAGCGGTGCTACATGGCAGTCTGTTCCTGGTGCAGTCCGCTTATGGGGAGAGATAGGCTTCCCGTCCCTTATTGTGGTAAGCGCCTGACTTCCTGACTTGTATTGCTGCTGGCTTGAATAAACAGCTTTTGCAGTCAGAGGCTTGTCTGTCTGCCTTTTTCTCACCACTGAGATCTCAAAGCACGGACCCTCCATTTCGGCAGAGCACAGGTCCCAGTCATGGAAACCCTTACACACATAGGATTTCCTTCTAGTAAATATACAAATGTTTTTATCTATATATTATAATAATGCATTGTATTTCATCCTTGTATATTAATGCTCTTTTACAAAATATAAATTAAATAAACCTGCGTCTTTCAGATGGATGATGATAACAAGACTAGAAAGAAATACATTGTTTTGCCCATGTTAAATTCTGGTGACCTGGCCTTGTGTCAGGGATGTGCCTTTTGCTGTCCCTGTAAAAATTTGCGTAAATTTGACCAAGTTGTAAACCTTTGAAAAATTGAAGTTCACACCTCCTCAACAAAGAGTTATGATATTTTAGTAGCTAAATTGCGTGATGATTCCATCCGGTTTTGACATATTTCAGCCCAGGGCTGAACAGGATTTTCCCTATAATTCCAGCTCTGGGCTGCACCAAGTCCAGATGTACATCAAACTTGAGAGCAAGGAGACTGTTTTTCCAGTACTCTCAGAAACCCCTGTCTGGGCCCAGGAAGCATGGAGAAGGAAGCTGTCTGATTCAGTGCAGTGGGGGCAAGACCTGTAGGGATCGGGTGCTAGAATAAGAAGATTGGGACAAGGAGTCTGGGAGGAAGGGGGAGGCAGAAAAGGACTGGAGGCTGGCAGATGGGCAGAGAGAGAAACTGGGACTGGAAGTTGGGGTGGGAGGACACTGGGAATGACTGGGGTCAGAGGGGAGACTGGAACTGGAAGCTTGGGTGAGTGTAAGTAGCTGCACAAGGAGGCCGTTCCTGGAAGTTGTGATTGGAATTGGGGGGAGACTGGGAGCTAGTGGGTGTGGGGGAGGCTCAGATCAGTTGTGGAGATTGGCGGGAGACTGGGACTGCCTGGGCAAACAGACTGGGACAAAGAGCTGAGTGGAACAGACAGAGATTTTATGAGGCACCAAGGGAGGCAATTAGGTCTGGGAGCCGGTGGGGCTATGAAACATGGGTTGGGGGGGACCTCAAGAAGCTGATGTGTGGTGGGGGAGAGACAGATCAGATAGGGAGATGGTGGGGGACTTGGACTGGTTGGGCAGTGAGACTGGGGACAAGAAGCTGCAGAAGTGAGAAGGAAATGAGAATGCGTAGGCAAGGAAACTGGGACTGGGAATGTGGGAGAAGATTGGTACTGTGATGAGTCAAGGAAACAAGGACTTGTTGGGCATGTAGATGGGGGCTGGGATGAGAAGTGATTGGAAAATGGGAGAGACTAGGTGAAAATAAAGGAACTGGGGGTATGTCTACATTGCGGAGTGAAGTTGATTTATTTTAAATTGACTTTCACCCGTCAAATTTAGAAGTCACAAGAGTGTGATCACACCATGTTCATTACGTCGGGGTATTGTGTCTCCACTAGCTGTGCTTAGGTTGACAATCAAAGCAGTGCACCGTGGGTAGCTATTCCATAGTGCAACTAGATGCAGAGGCTTTTGGGAAGGTTGTCATCCTCCAATGATGCAATGTACTCCTTCCCCCCGCTCCCTTCTTGTCCCAGTCCAAACAAACAGATGATCATCTTTTCGCGCCATTTTTTCAAAACCTTTACTCTCTGGTGCGTTCACGCCATTGCTGGAATGGCATGGAGCCTACTCATCTCTGCACTATCATTGTGAGCATTACAAACACCTCACGACTTGTACTTTCAAAGCTGAGACAGGAGCTGCAATGTGGAAAATTGAGATGTTACTGAGGCTGCCCTGCCATAGAGTGAAAAAATTCCCGTTTGCTGCAGGCTCTCACACAGCATCTTCAGTCGGTGGAGTGGTGATTCTGGTCCTGGGAAACAAGCACTGACTGGTGGGACCGCATCGTTATGAAAGTGTGGGATGATAAGCAGTGGCTGCAGAACTTTCGTATGTAAAAGGCCACTTTCATTGAACTTTGCGCAGAGTTGTCCCCAGCCCTGAAGCGCATGAATACTCATTTGAGACCTGCTCTGACAGTGGAAAAGCGAGTGGCCATCACTCTGTGGAAGCTAGCAAGCTCGGACTGCTACCATTCAGTTGGGAATCAATTCGGAGTCAGTAAATCCACCATGGAGCTGTGATGCAAGTGTGCCGGGCCATTAATAGACTTCTGCTAAGAAGGGTAGTGACTTTAGGAAACGTGCAGGACATAGTGGATGGGTTTGCCACAATGGGATTCCCAAACTGAGGGGGGGGAAGGTGATAGATGGTACGTATATCCCTATCTTGTCATGGACCACCTTCCCACAGAATACATAAACCAGAAGGGATACTTCTCAATGGTGTTGCAGGCCCTTGTGGATCACAGGGGATGTTTCACCGACATCAGTGTGGGGTGGTCTGGAAAGGTGCATGCCACGTGCATCTTTAGGAATTCAGGTCTGTTCAAAAAGATGCAGGTGGGCACTTTCTTCCCTGACCAAAAAATAAATATTGGCGATGTTGAAATGCCAATAATGATCCTGCCTACTCCCTGCTCCCCTGGCTAATGAAGCCATACACCATGCACCTGGACAGTGAGAAGGAGCATTTTAGACTCAGCAAGTGCTGAATGGTGGAGGAATGTGCATTTGGCCACTTAAAGGCAAGATGGTGCAGCTTGCTCACTCCGTTAGACCTCAGAGAACACAACATCCCAACTGCTATCTGTGTACTCCATAATGTTTGTGAACAAAGGGGAAAAAGTTCCCCCAGGGTTGGGTCATGGCGGCTGATAGGCTGGCCACTAATTTTGAGCAGGCAGATTCCAGTGCTACATTAAGAGTCAACTGCAGAGCTCTGCGCCTCAGGAAAGCATTGAAAACCCATTTTTTGAATGAACCGCAGTAATGTACGTCTCTGTGCCTTCCATTCCCATCCCCCACCCTTGTACCATTGGCCCCCTCCCTTCTCTCCCTGCCAGCAATCCCCAAGCTCTCCATGAATAAAGAGAAATGTTTTTTAAAGCAGTAAAGTTTTAATAGTGATCAGTTACAGTGGGGAGAAAGAAAGATAATTTAACATTCTCATAAGGCTGCTTGGGCAGCCAGTGCAAAGTGTGTGTGAAAACAGCAAATCATGCACATTCCTGGTTCTTAAAGGGGCCATTGTCTCTTTCTGCTCACCTCTACTGGCGTGGAGTGCAGCACGTACTGCACCCTGCTCAACCTCCTCCTAGAGCACTTGGGGATGGGGGCTGGGAAACAGCTTGTTGGCTGAGCATTTTTCAGGAGCTACAGAGGGATTCTGTCCTGCCACTGCTCTTCCTGGAGCTCTAGCAGATGCCTCAGCATGTCAGACTGATCTCTCATAATACACAACATCTCCTATTGCGTTGCACGTTCCTGCTCCTGTGCTGATTTTCCATGAAAGGCAAACAAAGTTGCCATTGTTAGCTGACCCCATGGAGTAAAATAAATGTTACAATATAAAAAGAACTCCCTTTCATATTCACAAGGCAAAGCCAGACCCACATACTAATCTGCACCTATTGCACGGGTCAGAGTGCTGTTCCAGACATGGTAAGTAAGGGGCCCTTGCATCCATTACAGGGAGTCTGTATAGCACTAAATTCCCCAATCCACACATAACCAAGGAGAAGGATCATTGGGCTCCCCTTTACCATCCCAAAGACTGGTTGGGGAGGAGGTGGTCAAAAGGGATTGGAGGAGGGTGTGGGTGAAGTGTCACTAGAGGGGAAAAAAAAGGGGGATACCAATTCCTGGATCCATAACGTCCAGGCTAACAATATCATAGTTAGGAATTGTCTATGTAGGGGCCCAGGGACATCATCCATGGCAGGGGAATAACACGCAGTGACTATATTGGTTGGGTACTGTAAATTTGTGCCATCTTCCCTAGGTGACCATGTGTGATATCAGTCTCCTGAGGGAAACGCAGGCAGAAAGGGAAGATTTGCTACACGTATCGGGATACAGGCCTGGCCCTTATGCTGCTGTGCTGTGTTCTGCAATGATGCCTGCTCATTTAATACCAGAGTGGCGGGGAAAAGTGTCCTACTGTGGTGTCAGAAATAAGGCTGCCCTGCCCAGAAACCTTCTGCAAAGGATTGCAGAATACCTACATGAAAGTTTCCTGGAGATATCCACAGAGGGTTCTCGGAGCATCCCTGTGCACATAAATAGTCTGTGCAGGGGGTAACCCTCTGCTGAAGTTTACCAACTCCCAGGAAGCCCATCCCCACAAAAACACAAACTCCTTTTTTCCCCCAAAATAAGAAGCTGGACTTGGGACATGACCACAGAAATGCGATTTGCTACACACACTCACCAGACATGCCTTCCCCAGCATCTCGGTCTGTAATGCTGTCCTGTTCCCGGCTGTGCTGCTCTGGGGTAACGAACAGGTCCTGGGTCTCTGGAAGAATGAATACCCTGCTCTTCTGCCCCCTGTTATCCTCATCCTCTTCCTTCTCATTCACAGAGTCATCCTCATTCATCCTGGACTGGGATTCTTTGGTGGTATCAATGCTGTGTGGTGGCACAGTGGTGGGGTCACCACCGAGAATCGCATGAAGCTCCTCATAAAAGCAGCACGTCTTCAGTGACGAGCCAGAACAACAGTTCGCCTTTCTAGTTTTCTGATATGCCTGCCTCAGCGCTTTGATTTTAAAGCAGCACATCTGCGTGTCCCTGTTGTGGACCTTCTCCACCATACCACGCGATATCTTGTCATAGATATGTAAATTTCTTTTGCTGACTCAAAGCTGAGCCAGAACAGACTCTTCACCCCACAGGCTGATGAGATCCAAAGTCTCAGGTCAACTCCAGGCTGGAGCTTGTTTGGGGCGTGCAGTTGCCATGAGTAGTTCAGCTACAAAGCTTTCTCCTCACTGACCAAACAGGAAATGGGTATTCAAAATTTCCCAGGGCTCGAGCGGAGGAGCTACTTTCTGTTTAAATGGCCAGTGCAACAGGATGTGAATGTCCTGAGCAGTCACAACAGAGCATTATGGGGTACCTCCTGGAGGCCAATGATGTCGATTTACATTGCGCTCTGCCTACACTGATGCTCATTCAAGCCATAGAATTCGACTTCAGTGCTATGCCACTTGCGGAGGTGGTTTTATTAAGTCAAATTTTACCGAGATTTAGGTCAGCGGAACTGACATGCCAGTAGAGACGCATGCTTTAGGAGGTTGACGTAAGCCGTGTTACGTCGACCTCCATTGTCAGTATAGCCGAGGCCTGGGTCAAGTTAACAGAACTGGAACAGGAACAGGTTTCAGGGCATCGTAGGGGAGAATGGGCAAAACAGTCTGTGCTCGTTACAGCACTCTCTTTCCAGGAACTGAACTCAAGAACACTGAGTCTCATCAGCAGACTGTTTAATCCACACGTAGCTCCTATTTACTCAAGCTTTTTATGGGGCTATATATTTGAATCTCTTATTGCAGAATGCTTGCCAGCATGACATGAGTGGGATTTATTTCAATTTCAGTGTCTTCCCAGCTCTTAAAATAGAGCAGGCAAGAAATGTATGGGAGTGGAGGACAACATGATACATCATACGTATCTATGAAATCACAAAAAAACAGCCTCCTAGGTTTGAGTAGGATGAGTCACCAAGCCTCAGAGCATCAAATCTAATGCTGCTGCATGCTCTATTTCTGAGTTGGTGGTAGTTTTTCAGTGCCAAGAGAACATTCTATAAAATGTAATTTTCAGCAAGGATCAACCTTGACAAGTGTCTCTTCAAATCTTTGGAGAAGGAAATCAACCATTTAGGACAATCTGTCAAGATCTAGTATATGAGTGCAATAGTGTTTTATTATGAACTGAAGTTTTGAATTGTGCTATATACTTAGTTTGCTTTTGTTTTTAAGGCATTATGTTAATTTTGACTACTCCCTTATATTTTTGTCTTTTCTACCTTCTCACCTACATTTATGTTCTCCTTCCCCACTTTTGCATCATCTGTCTTTCTTACCCCAACTTCACTGTATTGAAATTTTTCTTTTTCAGTTTTTTTTTCTTGTTCCTCTTTTTCCTTCTAATCCTCTCTTTTTGTCTCTTTAAAAACTAATACTGTACTTATTTTCCCTCTGGAGTGACTGATACCCAAACCTTTAGTGCTTGCATGATGATTATTAACCTTTCAGCCCTGATGGACAACAACTTCTTCCAAACTGCGGGAGGTGCCACCTTTTGGATAAGACATAAAAATACCCCTTTCTCTCCCCACCTACCCCCACCGCCACAGGTACAGCCCTCCAGACTCAGAAAACCCTTTCCTAGGCTCACTGCCTACTTATTCCCTTCCTACCTGACATCACCCTATCAGGTCAGAAGTCACAAACATATGCCTTTTATTTATTGCTGAGCCTTAAAAAGATGAAACAAAGTAGCAGTGAAGGACTGTGGCTGCAGTGAGCGTGTGCAATGTATCCAATACCGTACTCTGAATTAGCCTGCCAGAAACCCGTTCTTTGTTACCACTTTCTTCTGCTTTCAGTCTATGTGCTACAGGACAAAAATTCTTCCAGTAGCAACAGGTGTACTGTTGTAGCTCCTGTCCCATGAGGAATCCCTCTGAAACAGCAGATCGTAGTGCACCCTGGTATACATCAGACACACTGATTTAGCTTAGGCTGTTATCTAGTTTCACCATTCTTGAGGTGACTGCACTTCAGACCATTTTGCAGCCTCCTTGAAGGTGCCCACCATAGGTCTCAGACATCTAGCTATCACCTGTCTTGGGATGGAGTCCTGCAACTCACTCCTTGACTCATGATTTAGGCTGCAGTTCCTCCTTTAATTCATTCTGATCACTTTAGCAGGTCTGACTTTATTTCAGCATCTGACATCCTGTTCTCTCTGGGCCAGTGACAGGGTTAACTAGTGGACAGCCAACATTCATAAAGCAAAGTATTATTTATTCCAAGCTAAAGCATTACAGAGAAGACATATCTTAAAAACAGTAAACAGCTATTATGCATGCCTAGATTACCAAGTATCATCCATCTTCCACATGGAGACCCTACCAGGTTTAAAGTACTTCACGTCATCTTGCAGAGACTGTCCATCTGGTCACAGTCTCATGTCAGTTCTTGGACTGGATGCAAGTGACCTCTCTCCATGTCAGGATGGTCACTTTATACAGTTTTCAATTCTTTGTTTGGTAGGTCTCTTTAACCAGGTCAAACAATTATATGCAGTTTCCCTCAGGGGTGAGGTGTCTCCAGACTTGTTACTTGCCTAGGGATTTTCATTAATTATACCCCAGTAATTTTAGGTGTTGCAGGAAACTCTATAGTTGCCCCATAAGAACATATGAATGGCAATATTGGGTCAGACCAATGGTCCATCTAGCTCAATATGCTGTCTTCTGACAGTGGCTAATGCCAGATGCTTCAGAGGGAATGAACAGAACAGGGGATCATCAAGTGATCCATCCCCTGTCGACTACTCCCAGCTTCTGGCAGTCTGAGGCTAGGGACATCCAGAACATGGAATAGCATTCTTGGCCATCTTGGCTAATAGCCAGTGATTGACCTATTCTCCATGAATCAGATCCATTCTTTTTTGAATCCAGTTATACTTTTGGCCTTCACAAAATCCCCTGGCAACGAGTTCTGCAGGTTGACTGTGCATTGTATGAAGAAGTACTTCCTTGTGTTGTTTTAAACCTGCTGCATATTGATTTCATTGCGTGGCCCCCCGGTTCTTGTTATGTGAAGGAGTAAATAACACTTTTTCTCCACAACCTTTTATGAGTTTGTAGACCTCTCTCATATCCCCCTTAGTCATCTCTTTTCCAAGCTGAAAAATTTCAGTCTTTTTAATCTGTCATCTTATGGAAGCTGTTCCATACCCTTTATCATTTTTGTTGCTCTTCTCTGTACCTTTTCCAATTCTAATGTATCTTTTTTGAGATGGGGCAACCAGAACTGTATCTAATATTCAAGGTGTGGATGTACCATGGATTTATATAGTGGCATTATGATATTTTCTGTCTTATTATCTATCCCTTTCCTAATGGTTCCTAACCATTCTGTTAGTTTTTTTGACTGCTGCTGCACATTAAGTGGATGTTTTCAGAAAACTATCCACACTGACTCCAAGATCTTTCTTGAGTGATAGCAGCTAATTTAGATCCCTTCCTTCTTCCCACGGAGCAAGAATAAAATCCCTAGCTCATAAAAATACATTTAACATTTATAAAGTAGTCTTTGGATCTTCCAAGTGTCCATAACATTTGTCACATCCAGGTGTTGCTCCAACCTCTCACCTCAGTTTAGTGGTACTTTCTGACTTAGCTGGGACATCTGGGGTCCATGTTAGAGCGCAGATTCTGTGTTCACTCAGGCTGTTAACTCACCCACTTTGCAGTGAGAATGTAGGCTGAATCACTTGAGTGCTGATAGTCCTTCAATGCCTTCCTACAATTCCCCGTGTGCCCAAAAGGACAGACAAGTTCTCCTACAATTCACTGGGAAAGACTCATAAAGCAGCTCAACTTTTTGCATCACAAAGAATGATGGGATATGCCCCCAGAAATCCTAGTGAGACACACAGATGAGTATAGCACCTGTGAGGACACAGTAACTTGGTATGACTTTGCATTTGGCTGCTCACACTTGGGCTAGGCTAACCCCAGTGCTCAGACCCATGTGCTGGTCACCTAGGTTAACTGCAATGAAAGCATACCTACATTGTTCAGAGCAGCTAATAGCTGTGGAATTATTGAGTTTAACATTATTATAAGCTCCTATTGACTAGCTGTCTCTGCCAGCCATAATTATTTGTGGCAACAGCGGAGGCCTTGGTAATGCTAGTCAGAAAATATGGCTCATTAAATCAAACTAATAAAAATCTTTTAAAATAGGGTAAATTCTATCTACTAAAATAAATACAAAATAAAATTCCACAAAATTTTAACTGTTTCATGGCACATTTGAAAGGGAAAATGTACAGTTCGTTCAGCTATAACAGCATCTGTCAGGATTGTTGATGCTTCTTGACACATTGACAGTATAAATTAAAGATATCAATTTTATGGCAATTTATATCGTCGCTTTGATTTTATGTTCATGTTGAAGAAATCATTTATGCTGATTTAAAATTGAACTGTAAAATAATCTTAACATTTTGGTGAATAAAGCATTATTAATAATGTATCAGTTTATTTTGTTTTAATTAAGTGTATTATTTTGCAATTTTGGAGCTCAAATGTATAATCTTTAGCAAGTAGTTCTTATTTCTGGGCATCATTCTGTTAACTCCTATGAGGTAAAATCATACCAGTCAAAAACTATCAGCCATCATAAAAAAATTTCATAAAACTCTTCAGGTTATCTGCAGCATAACTACTCTTACAACTAAAGGACATTCATTATTCAACATCATTTAAATGAGTTCAGTATGTAGTGGTGAAAAATTTATTTTGTACTTTCTTACAATTTTTTCAAAATTATTTTCTAAACAGGGCATTTTTACACTTTGGAAGGGCAAAATGATGCTCTGCTTTGTGGAAATGGCTCAGATGCAGGGTAAGGCCATGTTTCATGATATTTGTACTATGCAGAAATAGGATGCATCATATTCAGATATATCTCCTTGAATAATTTGGCTGATCAGCTGACTGAAATTTTATTTGCCATTTCACATTAGAAGTGTTATTGGGATTTGATTCTAAATGTTTGATCCTGGACTTGAGTTCCCAATCATAGTTAGCTGGTCTGGTTGGGTCAGTTTACTCTCCATTAGGTAGCCAATTCAAAGACACCCAATATTAACACATGATTCTGGCTGGTTGAGAAGTGACAGAAGTACCAGTTAGGAAGTCATGCACTCCTCAACAGTCCCAGCTGCATATGTGCCGATTGCTGAAGACTATCGGGTTATTGCAAGGGTGAGTGGAGAATACGGAGATGGACATTTAGAGGTGAAAATACTATTAATCAAGGATTTTTCATTGTATTTTAAATTTTAGAGATTAAGACTAAATATTTGACAGTTTAGGATTAAGGGCAATATGCAAGTGTTGCTAAAAACCAAAATGCAAATATAAAATGCCCCTTCCCAGAATTGTAATATATTATACATTATTGTTCAGCTGTCTTTAAACATAATTTTGTAGCGTAGAGTAAAATTCCAATTGATAGGAATTCCTGTCTGATGAACTGACCAAAAACAGCACTTCATAATCCTGAACTTCTACCAGGACCTAGTATAGACTGATATTAGAATAACTGTAAAAGATAATACCTAATTTCTCATTTTTTGTAGTCAATGTCCAGAAGGATATATGTGTGTGAAAGCTGGTAGAAACCCCAACTATGGCTACACAAGCTTTGACACATTCAGCTGGGCATTCTTGTCACTATTTCGACTGATGACTCAGGACTACTGGGAAAATCTTTATCAGCTGGTGAGAACATTTTGAGAAACAAAGACTAAGTATTTTTATACTATCAAATTATACAAAGAGTTTAATATCAATTTTGCTATTACATCTCATGTATAATCAGATGATGATGGATCCCTACAAAATGAAAAGCAGATCATTAATTCACATAGTAACATTAAAAAATTAATAAAATTGTATTTATTATTACTTCCAGACACTACGTGCTGCTGGCAAAACATACATGATATTTTTTGTTCTGGTGATTTTCCTGGGCTCTTTCTATCTGATTAACTTGATCCTGGCTGTTGTTGCCATGGCCTATGAAGAGCAGAATCAAGCAAACATGGAAGAAGCGGAACAGAAAGAGGCAGAATTTCAGCAGATGCTTGAACAGCTGAGAAAGCAACAAGAAGCAGCTCAGGTATAATTGTGATTTTAAGTATTTATCAGTTAAGTTGTTTATCATACTGTAATCTCATAATAGTGCATCCAAATGAGTTTTCTATAAATATTGGTCATCATCTGATTTAGAATGGGTTTAGAGTCCTGAGTTAAGTATTCCCTATAACAATGGGTAGGCCCACTTTGCCTTTAAGAACAGAGGCAGCTCAGAGATTTTCATTGCTGTAAATAGACTTTCTGCTGTGAGTAACCCAGCTTTGTGATCTAGAGGAGAGTTCAAAAGAATTTATTTAATGTATTTATTTATTTATTGAGGATTTGTATTTCATAGTATATACATTATGTTCAGCAGAGTCCATACCCTTGAGACCTTAAATTTAAGAAGAGAAATAATATGTGAAGGATATGGGGAGAAGTTTATGATCAGAATTTGCATATATTTAAGGCAGCGGATTTCTGCTATGCCATAGAAAACACTATGTGAATTTAGGAAGGAGTAAGGATATAGAAAAGAGGTGAGAAAATTTTGAGGAGAGGACAGCTACCTGAAAGTCTCAGTGTGCAAAAGCTGCACCAGTCAAAGACTGGAATAAAAAGTTTATTTTGACTTCTAGAGAAAAGTATGATGTTTTAGTGTGCTGGCTGATGATGATGATAATATGTAGCTCTTATAGAGCTTTGCAGTTGTAGATCTAATAATAGAAGTGTTTATTATTATATGGCAGACAGCAGCAGCAATAGTAGCAACAGCCTCAGCTGAGTCAAGAGATCCCAGTGCAGAAGGTGGAATAGGGGGACTCTCAGAAAGTTCTTCTGATGCATCAAAGTTGAGTTCAAAGAGTGCTAAAGAGAGGAGGAACCGAAGGAAGAAAAGAAAACAGAAAGAACAATATGGAGGAGAGGAGAAAGATGAAGATGAATTTCACAAATCAGAATCAGAAGGCAGCATCAGAAAGAAAGGTTTCCGATTTTCCATTGAGGGGAACAGATTGACATATGAAAAGAAGTATTCATCACCCCACCAGGTACTGTATAATGGGTTACTAGTGGAAAAATGTATTGAAAGCATCATGGGCTTTCAAAAAACTGTAGCAATACCACAGGTACAACAGTGTGACTTTACTACATGAAGAAGGAAGACACTGAGATTTTGTTTAGTCTTAACTATCTTAATTGTTGCCACTGTTTGGAGAGAATTTTACTGCCTTAGACATTCCCTTGAAAAAATCCATATAGAATTTAATGCTGAATAGTTTTTCTGTAGAATTTGTAAATCAGATTACAATATTTAATAGGGAATTATATCCCTGTAATAGATTTCCATAGGATTGTTTAAAAATGTTATAAAATATATTCTCTATTCAATATTATAGAAATTTTTTAGACTAATTGCTATAGAACCCTATTGATTTCATTCCTGTTAAATTTTATAGAATTCTTCTATAAAGATATCCATATATATTATTTTTACTTTACTAATGTTTCCAAGTCTTGCTTAAGTATGTAGAGGATGCTATGTTTATGTCTGTTTTATTCTCATCTTATACCAGACAGTTATATTGTTATTGATCAATACTCACAAATCTCACTTTCTATAGGACCTGGGGTGGCTCAGGAACAGCATTTGATTTAATAATTCATTAATAGTGACTTTTAAATTAACAAAATGAGTTCAGTGAAATTAATACGTATGAATATCTGAAAGCAGAATTTGGTTCCTGGAAAAGATGGCTTAGTCTTATTTATGAAAACACCTCCTACAACATGTTAACTTCATTTTTATAAAAATAATATAGGGTCTAAGGGTTTCAGCTAATATGTATATTATTCTTTCATTTTCCTACAGTCTTTGCTGAGCATTCGTGGCTCCCTGTTTTCCCCAAGGCGCAACAGCAAAACGAGTCTTTTCAGCTTCAGAGGTCGAGCAAAGGATATAG
This sequence comes from Emydura macquarii macquarii, assembly GCF_026122565.2. Lineage (NCBI taxonomy): Eukaryota > Metazoa > Chordata > Testudines > Chelidae > Emydura > Emydura macquarii. Next base: position 78,304,651 of record NW_027131390.1, read on the forward strand.
GATCAGAAAATGACTTTGCTGATGATGAGCACAGCACTTTTGAAGATAATGATAGCAGAAGAGATTCTCTTTTTGTGCCACGCAGACATGGTGAACGGCGCAACAGTAACATTAGTCAGTCCAGTAGGTCATCCAGGGTGCTGGCAGTGTTTCCAGCGAATGGGAAGATGCATAGCACTGTAGATTGCAATGGAGTAGTTTCCCTGGTTGGTGGACCATCTGTGCCTACGTCGCCTGTTGGACAACTTCTGCCAGAGGTGATAATAGATAAACCAACTACTGATGACAATGTAAGGAAGATTTAAATAGTTCAGGCATGGTGGCTTTTTCATACTGCACCAGCCTGTGTTTTCTACAGAATGGAATCCCTTAGGAATGATCCTGATTGGCCAACCTGTGAATGTTCCTGCATCTTGTAATACCTTTAATATACTAACAAAATAAGTTTGAAATTTAAGCATTTACCTGCAAAAATTCTCAGAGCTAACAAGAAAAAATATCAAATTAATATGCAAATATTTGTCTATTATATACCCATGACAATAGGGTAGAACTTATTCTAGCTATTAAAAAGCTCTATCTGACCACATACTATACAAATAAAAAGGGTAATTAATAAATGTCAATATGTTAATAAGACTGAATTTGTTGTAGATAACTTTGATAACATTGCACTTTATGAGCCTCATTACATAATAACAGTATAAGTTCAGCACTATTATATATAAGTTTTCATTCTTATTCTCTTTTTCCCATTTTTTTGATGTCTCTAGTATAGAAAATAAACAAAACAGTTTTTTGAGATACCACATTCATACACCCAACTTCAAAAACACAAATTTCTGTATGCCAATATGTGCTGTCATCTATGTATATATACAAATAGAATCTCTCTAAAAATATTTTGCTATCTTATTTCAAGATTGTCTACTTGGAAGTATACTGGCATGGGGAAGCATGACTAAATCAGACTTTTTTTATTTGTTGCTATTTAAGACTGGATGGAAACCTTGTAATTTTACAAAAATGAGACATCTTATAAGCAGAAGTAAACATCTGCACATTACAACTGTTATACAATAATATGGTGATCTTCAGTATGTTTGATTCATTTTTCATAACTGTTACTGAGATTTAGATTGTTGAATAATTATTCAATGTCATATTTCTCTCCCACAAACTTCATATTTTATGTATAGAACTGAGGATTTCTAGTAACTGACTGTGGTGGAGGATGAGTGATTCAGCCAAAAAATCTTCTTTAATATATTTTGAAAATGCTAGGTTAATAATACAATAAGTAAGAAAAGTCTTGCATGATAAATTAAGTACAAAATGAAATTGCATGAAGCATGCATTCCTTCAAATTTAGAATGCACTGTACATAGTATTTGCTTATTATGTTATTCAAGATGATGATCTTATCCATTATTATTCTGTTGCAGGGCATGACTACAGAAACAGAAATGAGAAAGAGAAGATCAAGTTCCTTTCATGTTTCTATGGATTTTCTGGAAGACCCTGCTGTAAGGGAAAGAGCAATGAGTATAGCTAGCATACTCACAAATACTATGGAAGGTGAGTAAAATATTGAATATAAAATGTCAGCATATTTTCAGTGAACTTCTTAAAATTTCATTTGAAACTGAAAAAATAAATTTAGTCATATATTTTAACCTGATATAGTCTCTCTCAAATATTTCTAGATAGACTAAAAGAACTCCAAATGGATGTGTTTGTCTCACGTTACTTAGTGAAACATTTGTCACTGGTTTGTGACCATTCCATGTCACGTGGTCACAAAGGATTGATTTTTCTATTATAAAGCTCCATATGGTTGCAAAACTAAAATCCAAATCACTGTGCACAAAATGGTTGCATGTTTTTGTGCTCAAATAAGAATTTGTTTTCAAATATATGGATATTTTAAGTGGCACACCTACTATACCATTCTCTGAAAATGTGGCTAGAGGACCTCAAAGAGATCTTTGACACAGCATAGGATAACATGCAGATATTTCACATATTTTTTTACACATTTTTCCTTAGAACTTGAAGAATCAAGACAGAAATGCCCACCATGCTGGTACAAATTTGCGAACATTTTCTTGATCTGGGACTGCAGTCCACATTGGTTAAAAGTAAAACATATTGTCAATTTAGTTGTGATGGACCCATTTGTTGATCTCACTATTACTATTTGCATTGTTTTAAATACACTATTTATGGCCATGGAACATTATCCAATGACTGAAGAATTCAATAGCGTACTTTCTGTTGGAAACCTGGTAAGTCTTTCAGTTTGTCTTGTGACATGTTTTTATTTTGCTTATTTGTTTGGTTTTGAAGGTTAAACAGGAATTTCTTCTGTGTTTTTTAAACTGATTTAGTTGGCCTCTAGTTAGGTCTGTGTATCACTAAATTTTTGGAGATGCCACCTTCAATCTTTCTCAAGACATATAGATTAAGAGTATAAAGTAATACTTTGCTTAGTACAGTACTTGGCAAATCTGTTGAATCGTCTCAGACTTAATCTATATAAACTGCTCTGATGTGTTTAATATATATAAATAAGGTTTTCTGTAGTTTCTTCAGGCACATTTATTAACAGATAGTACTTCCAGAAATTATGTTTTAACATTCACAAACAACTATTTTCAGTATGGAAATGTAGTTTCCTAACTTATTGCATCTCAGTGGTTTTCTAACTGTAAATGGCCATCAGTTTGGTTAGTAACCTAGCAGTGCTATGGTTGGTATATAGAAAAGAAATACTTGCTACATAGATTGGAGGGGAGATAGCACTATATTTGGAATCAGCCATTTTTTTCTCAGGCTACTCTAGCATGTCTGTTAATGATAAAAGAACTACGTATGAGGAGAAGGTAACAGGAACAACTGAGGTAGATTGACATTCCTTATACATGCCACTGTTCTGTTAATCCAAATTAAATGTTTCAAAATAACACCAATACTATATTAAATGAAGTCCACCTTAAATAAAAACTGATATCTGACTATTGACCCAGAAAATGTGTCACTTTCCTGTAATGTTTAACCATTTATTTGCATAGTTAATCTAACTTTACCCACTAAGTCAATACAGTATAAATAAAAAAAATGCAGACTTCTGTTTTTTTAACTTGAAGCTCCTTACTGCTTTGTGTCCTAAGCACAGACTTGCAGACCTTGGAAATCCCCTCAAAAAGAGTTTCTAGCTTTACCTCTACTAATGACTTTTTGTGTGCATTATTTTATATCTATATTGTGTGTAAAACTATGAAATATGTCCCTCAGTACACTTTGTCTGTCTTAGTGTTTTATAGTTCTGTAGACTGTAGATCTATGTATCAGATAATTAGTAATATATCTTTTTTAAGCTTATCAACCATATTTTCTCCTTTATACTTCAAAAAGATAAATTAAGAAGTTTGTCAGTTGGTTCTCTGTAGCTCTAAAGTTTTTAAACTAAGATAGTTTAAACTATAATTTAAACACTCGCACCTAAAGTTCTACTTTGTTTTATTTCAAGAATAGATTTCATGTAATGTGCTTCTTTAATATCATTTATATTTATTGCAATATGAAGGAAAGATACTTTAGAACATTTATATATCTGTAAAATTAGACAATGAAGAATTAGCAGACAGACAAAAAACCTGATTCTCTATATTTCAAATCATATACTATGTATTACATATACTATGTATTAAGAACAGGACATTTTAACCAACAATTTATTAATTCACTTAGAACCACATTAATAGACAATCAACAGTTCATCACTCAAGTATAGACACAACTAATGTTTTAGGTGTGTTCTACACACACAATACAGTCTTGCAAGTAATTTTCACAGTCTAGAGTTGAGGCTCAGCAGTTATATCAAGGAACAATGAACATTACCATGATTTCTTATTACATTTACCTAAAATCATCAATTCTCAGTTCTTTAATACCTAACATATTTATCTCATTTCCAAGGATGCACTTTTCCCTTAAGCACTTTTAAGAGTGTGTTTACTATAGGTTGAATGGATTGGTCCAAAAGAGACAAATTTAGAATATCAAAAGTAACTGCTTGAAGTTACTGTTTTCAGTCTCTCTTAGGCTAATTTGCTTGGACATATAAAGGAGTTTAAATCTAAAATATGGCCACTTGAGGTCTCACTAGAGAGTGTAGACTTAGCAAGGTAACCTATAGTTATTTGTATTAAAGAAATAAATGGGAAAATACAATCTTTGAAATGAAATTACACCACTTCTTGTTATCCTCGTAACTCTCAGATAGGGGAGAGCCTTTTCCACATGACTAGTCCAGGAGTCAGTTGCACTTAGAATTCTGCAACTAGAATTCTGAATTCTAGTTGGATTCAGGCAACTCTGTTGAGCACATGGTGACCTCAGTTTATATGCACCAATTTCAAAATTCGAGAAGGCCCCCTCTGATTTCTATTGGACACATGCCAAGTGGATGCTCAGATTTCAACTCTCTGTATCTCTGCTGCTTCCATCAGTATCCAGCAGATTGCTTTAGTATATAGCAAATTTCTTCAATCCTTTTCTCATCGGAGGCTTTTTAAAGTATAATTCATTTCAAGGATTGCATTTCTTTCTTAGCCCCTATTATTAGCTGGGATCCCCCCGGTTTAACTAATTTCTCTTAGTATTCCAAAGTTATACCCTCTTTTATACCTTTTAACATTCCCTCTTCTTTGTGCCAGTCAATTCCTATAACGTCCAGAGTACCATAATTATTTACAATGAAAACGAACAGAATTCCTTATAATCTTCCAAATCTGGAGGGTATTCCGTACAATCTTTGCTTGTACATAAGCATTTCACATTATTTAAGACTTACAATAAAACAAGAGACTTTATTCACATACAGAAGGATATAGATCTCATTCACAAGGAAAAAATGTGCAATTTATAATTTGGGGTGAAAGATTACCTTGGTATACTTGATTTACAAGGAAAACAACATATAGTTTGTAATTTGGGGTGAACAGATGTGGCTTGGATTTCTTGGGATAACAGATAGTATTTCCCAATTTGACCTTCAATCTTAGTCATTCCTAGTTTGCTTAACTTGCAGCTTCCCACCCATCTCTTGATCCTTCAGAATGTGCAATGTGCCACTTTACATAGGAAAGTAGGGTGTCAACCTTGCTTAGTAACTTTCTTTTTAGTTCTTTTTAGCTAGGTTGAGAGGGAGAAAGGGGTTTAATCCATATGTAAATGATGAGAGATTCTTGTGTAAGTGACATAACAATACTCTCATTTAGCCATTTTAGTGTCTGGCTTGAGAAGAGGAACTTCAAAAATTGGCTGATCTGAAGATCCTTAAAAAAAGCATCTTGCATAATGTGAACCATTTTTTTATAGTCTTTTCTTCCTAGATGGGTTCTTTTCTGGAATAAACAGAGGTGGATAGTTTTTCCAATTGTTGAGGGCCAGAAGGACTCAGTGGTTATTAATCACTGAAGGTGTATCTATTCTATATATCCCTTACAAAAGCTTATTTAGAAATGAAGTGAGTGTGTCTAAACTATCTATGATATTAAATATCATCATAATCCTGTGCTTGTTTAATGTCCATTGAAATCAAGGAAGACTCCTGAACAGATCCCCCGCTGGTGTAAATTGTTGATCTTACTAGATCTTGTGATATTAGGTCCTGTAAGAGCATATCTTTATAGTGTCATTAGTATCCCAAGAATAGTGTTCTAGGGAGGGGAGCATGTAATTCCTTGGAAAGCATACTGTTGCATATGGTGAAAATAAAATGTGATGCATTGTTTATGTGTGAAAAAAAGAGCTTGGCATTCTAATAGAGTTTAAAATGTATTATAAACCAGAAACTTAAGTAATTTGTTTAATGTAAAATTAAATCAGATGAAAAGAAGATTCAGTACTTGTCCTGTGATGAAGTTTTTATGGGAAGCTGTGTATAAAATGCCACTGTTATCATTCTTTTAAAGCAACAGATTTTAAACACTAATAATAAAGTACTAAATAAGGTAATTTGATACTCATTGAAGATATGTAGCTTGAATGTAAAAAGCTGCACAAATACTATATTTGTAATATTAAATTTGCCAATTGAATAATAAATTCCCTTTTGAATGTAGGTCTTCACTGGGATCTTCACAGCAGAAATGTTTCTCAAGATAGTTGCCATGGATCCTTATTATTATTTCCAAGAAGGCTGGAATATTTTTGATGGTTTTATTGTAACACTTAGTTTGGTTGAACTTGGTCTTGCTGATGTGGAAGGACTATCAGTTCTCCGATCATTCAGATTGGTAAATATATTAATAAAACAAAATGTTATTGCAAGTTACAGTTACAGGCTTTGTTGCCTGTAATATTTTAATTCAACTTTTGTGTCTGAACATGATACTTTAAGGTCATTATGACCCTGATTCTGTGACTTATTTTCCTGTTGTCTTTAATGGGGACTCTACAGGAATCCACACTAATGCATTCCAATATAGGAGTAGGGTCTAACTCCAAATTTTTATCACAAATACTTACTTCAAGTATTCCTCAGTGAAGAAACAAATGGACTTACTGAATTTCTTTATTGTGCTCCTATTGATATTATCAGAATGGATCTATTCTTTATGTATGCACAGATAGGTGGGTAGCCTTGAGATTCTGTGGCATATGAGGGTAACACTGAACTCTAGATTCTAAGTTGCATGAGGCATGTCCCTGGGCTTTAGCAGTCTTGATCCAAGACTATGCTCTTGAGGTACAAAGTTGTAAAAGTCTGCATCATTTTTATTATTGGCAGCAAGACTTTTTCACAAACTAATTTGTAAAACACTTTTGTGTCTCCATAACAGTTAGTACTAACAATGCCTTTTTATTCTTTTTTTCAGTTACGAGTTTTCAAATTGGCAAAATCTTGGCCGACACTAAATATGCTGATAAAGATCATTGGTAACTCAGTGGGGGCTTTGGGAAATTTGACGTTGGTGCTGGCCATCATTGTCTTCATTTTTGCTGTGGTTGGTATGCAGTTGTTTGGTAAAAACTACAAGGAATGTGTCTGCAAAATTGCAAGCGACTGTATACTTCCACGCTGGCATATGCAGGACTTCTTCCACTCTTTCTTGATTGTATTCCGAGTGCTGTGTGGAGAATGGATAGAGACTATGTGGGACTGCATGGAGGTTGCTGGCCAAGCCATGTGCCTTACTGTCTTCATGATGGTCATGGTGATTGGAAATCTAGTGGTATGTAATCAAAACATTTCAAAGATTTATTCTGAAACAAAACTCCACCCTCCAATGCAATGAGCACTCTGGCCCCATCTCAGTAAAGCACTTAAGCATATGATTTCAATAGAACTACTCATATGCTTAAACTTAAGCTTAAGTGCTTTGCTGGATTAGAAACAGAATGCTCCACACCTAACAGGATCAAATTTGTGATATGTAATGGTGGAGTGAGCTCTTAGTCATGCTGTTAATTTTTAGTTTTGCTATTTGCAAATGCAATATGCTTCAATTAATATTCAGCTTGTGAGTTTTTTTATAAACTATTATTTATGATGTATGTCCGGTCATGTAAAACACATGGTATAGTTTCTGCTCCCTGATTGGAGAAGTGATACTTTTTAAACAGAATGATAAAGAATAACAAACTTCCTGTCTGAATCTGTGGATAAAAAAATCTTTTGAGCCAATATTTGTAAACTTTTCAGATTCAAAAGCATTTTCACACATACTTGGCAGTTGTCTGACTATTTGTGAATGATGAATAATATGACCCTGTGAATCATAGAAAACCATATTTAGTTCTTTCATTTGACAAAATATTTGTAAATCACTTTTTGTTACTATATGATTTGCCCTTCTTCCAATTATCATGAATTATAAACACGCCTTTTTCCAGTGCAAGTATTTTAGTAATAGACATTTTATTGAAGATATAACACTCAATTCATTCTAAAAACACAGATGGATTGTTTGAGTTTTTTGTTTTGTTTGTGTTTGTTGTTTGTTTGTTTGTGAAACACTGGTCCTTTCGACTCATGCTTCACATAGCTTAGAAAGTATTATAGCAAGAAGTTATTCCCACTGAGATAAATCTAAGAACTCCTTTCTCATCATATTGCAGGTACTGAACCTATTTTTGGCCTTGCTACTGAGCTCATTTAGTGCAGACAACCTTGCTGCCACAGATGATGATAATGAAATGAACAATCTCCAGATTGCCGTGGCAAGAATTGAGAAGGGAATAGATTATGTTAAAAGAAAAGTACGTGAATTCATTCAGAAAGCCTTTGTTAAAAAACAAAAAGCTTTAAATGAAATCAAACCACTTGAAGAACTAAACAAGAAAGACAGCTGCATTTCTAATCATCTAACAGTGGAAATAAATAAAGACCTTGATTATCTTAAAGATGGCAATGGAACTACCAGTGGCATAGGCACAGGCAGCAGTGTGGAAAAATATATAATTGATGAAAGTGATTACATGTCATTCATAAACAACCCCAGCCTCACTGTGACTGTACCAATCGCTGTTGGAGAATCAGATTTTGAAAATTTAAATACAGAAGAGTTTAGCAGTGAGTCGGATCTGGAAGAAAGCAAAGAGGTATTTAAATACTGTTTATATACATATTTTTTTAAAATGTGATAATATTTCTTTCATCATGAACTAGTCTATTTATAAATCTGATATTGATACTGTACTGTAGGTGCTCAGATACTACAAAGATGAGCAAGATATAAAAACTATATAGCATAGAATACATGGACAAAAGTGAGTATGATATATGTGGGAATACTTATCTCATGGTTATTGACAATACAGTAAGAGGTAAAGAAACCTACAAAAGTTTCAAGAGTAGATAGAACACAAGGAGACAGAGCTGAGGTTGGCTCAGAGAATGGAGCAGGGGGCAAGGGTGGCAAGGGTAGTTTTACACAACTTTTGCTCTTTCCCTATCCTGAAAAGTTTGTGGGCCACTTCACCTCCTCAAACAGGCTAGAGAAGCCTAAAAGTTATCTGTGGTTCTAAGAGGTCATTGCAACAACTGGCAACAGATAAAGCATAGGAGCACTCCTGGAAAACACCCAGCATGCCTCCTGCAACAAAGCTCCTGTTAGGAGTAGTATAAACTGGCTAGACAGGCTCTCTGCCACTCAGAGAAGGCCCTACATTATGGGAGCTTCCCAGGAGCCATGGTGCAGGGATGAACTGGGACCAAAGAATAGATACATTTTACATGAAAAAGTTCTTTTTAGCTTTTTGAATTATCAGCTTTTCTAGACCAAGATGCCAATAAAATGATGTTTAAATTCAGGTTACCTGATGTACTACAAAACCATCTAGTTGTTAAAGCGGACAAATAAACCCAGTGGACTAGAACACTGCCATAGGGCATCTCCTGTTCCTAGATTAATGCCAAAGTGGACTTGTAACGTTAAGGCATTAAAAAAAAATTTTTTTTTAAAGCAAGAGCTATTGATAATGTAACTTTTCTTTCACGTGTCTTTATGCCATATGGCTTATTTTGTCTCATTGAAATTGATGCAGTTAGAGTGACCATTATTTGCAAAAATCTTCTGAATTGCTTCATCAGCTGTCTTGTTATATTCAAGTATATTGGAGAATACCTCATCCAGAAGCTACAGCTGTTGTATATCAGCTGCATTACCCATTCATTTTAAGTATAGAATGTGCTAACCAGCTCTTGTATTAAAAACACTATAAATGCTTTTACAAAGTAGTGAGTCAAATACTAGAACTGCAGTTTAGTCAAACAGAACAGCCTGAATTTGCTCTGCCATTCTGACCCAAATGCCATAATTTTGTATGATGATAAAAAACAAACTATAATAAGTAAACAAATGGGAAAGCACACAGGGTTGAATTCTGTCCATATTGATGTCAATGGAAGTTTTGTCACTGATTTCAGTGAGTCAAGATTTCACACATAATCTTACAGCAAATCACCTGAACCATAGATCACCTTTTGATCCAAATATAAATTGCTGACCTAAAGAACATGAAGGTACTCCTTAAGTTATCTGAAACAGTCTAGCACGCCAAGACTTGAATACTAGGTTCATACCACAGTCCTTGAACCTCTACCCCCTAAAGCAGATTAAAGCAGTCCCTGGGACTACCCCGACAATCTCTACTGGTGATGATACTGTCACCATTTCCCAGTTAATATTTCAGGTATTAGCAACCACCTCCCATTTTCTTGTTAAAGATGCAACAATTTAAATAGTGGCCAAATGTAATGCTTCAGAGGAAAGTAAAACTATTCCTCCCAGCATCACACACACCTCTGCATAATGTACCTAGATGCAATATAAGAGATAGCAGGAAGAGCAATTCCTTCCTGAATCCCACAGATGTTTGATATATGGTGTGATATAGCAAGGGCAGAAGGTAGTAGGAGAGTGCTTCTATTTACAAACCAGGAGGTGGGCGGGCGTTAGCCCACCCACCGTTCAAGGCCCCTCCCCCAGCCTAAGGGGAGGAGCCACTAGACCTAGAATGTAACTAATTCCGGGGGACAACAAATGTAAAAACAGGAAAGGGTGTGAGGGTCACAGGTATAAACAAAGGGAGCCGGAAGGGGACACCGAGCAGAGAGCCCTGGACAGCGCCCACCGCTCCCGGAAGGTGTCGACGGAGCTGGTGGACGCCGCCCAGAAGAACTCTGCCCGGAGACATGAACAAAGAAGGGAACGTAAATAGGCCCCACAGTCGCAGAGTGCCTCCCCAGCCAACCTCCCCTCCCTGGTATTATAGATAGTGACTTTGGCCAGGGCCAAGAGGAGGTTGACGAGGAGGTCCCGCGACTTTGTGGGGCCACGGACGGGGTGTGCGTAAATAAACAAGTGCGGGGAGAAGTGCAGCCAGAACCTCAGCAGGAGCTTCTGGAGGAGCCGGAAGAGGGGCTGCAGCCTGGCGCACTCCAGGTATGCGTGCGCCAGGGTCTCCCTCGTGCTGCAGAAGGGGCAGGTGTTGGGGCGGGGGGTGAACCGCGCCAAGTACACGCCCGTGCTCACGGCTCCATGAAGGAGCCGCCAACTGATGTCCCCGGCGGGCCGTGGGGTCAAGGTGGAATACAGGCTGGCCCACCGGGGGTCCCCGCCCTCCAGAGGTGGCAACAGGTCCCACCATTTGGTGTCGGGGCAGGACACGAGGGCGGGGAAGTGAAGGGTATGGAGCACGAGCGTGTAAAGGTGGTCTCTCGGCGCGGTTCGGAAAAGGACCAACTGCAGATCGTGCAGCTGGCTCAGTGCATAGGGAGAGGGGGGGCCGAGCGGGCTCGTGGGGCTGGGGCCGGGGCCCGATGAAGAGTGCCGGAGGGCTGGGGCTGAGGGGCGGGCGGGGAGCACCCTCTCCCAGGACCTGCTCGAGGTAGACATGAGCAGCGGGGGGCAAGGCTGCCCTCACCTCCAACCGCACCAGGTCGCCCGGGTCCTGGACCACGAGGAGCACGTCGTCAGCGTACGCTAACAAGACCAGCCTCAGCCCTGGCTCACGGAGCACCAACCCTGTCATCCTCTGACGGAGGAGACAAAGGAAGGGCTCAATGGCCAGGGCGTACAGCTGGCCTGACAGCGGACAGCCTTGGTGCACTCTGCGCCCGAAGCTGACCAGTTCGGTCAGGGTCCAGTTGAGCTTGACCAGGCACTCCGCGGAGGTACAACACCCGGAGAAAACCCACAAAGCAGGGCCCGAAGCCGAACGCCCACAGGGTGCCCAGGAGATACCCATGGTCCATCCTGTCGAACGCCTTCTCCTGATCCAGAGACAGGAGGGCGAACGACAGACCATCCCTACACCCAAGCTCTAAGAGATCCCGGACCAAATACAGGTTGTCGAAGATGGTGCGGCCCGGGACGGTGTAGGTCTGGTCGGGATGGACCACGTCCTGCAGCACGGACCCCAGCCTCAGGGAGACGGCTTTGGCCACGATTTTGTAGTCCGTGCAGAGGAGCGAGATGGGACACCAGTTCCCTCTTCTTGGGCAGCAGGGCGAGCACGGCCCACCTGCATGAAAGGGGGAGCTCTCCGCTGGCCTCGGACTCGGCCCAGATGGTGGAGAGGTCTGGGACGAGGACGTCCCAAAACACGCGGTAGAACTCTACGGTCAGCCCGTCCATGCCTGGGAATTTGTTGGTGGGCATGAGTCGGAGGGCTTCCGAGAACTTGGCCAGAGTGAGAGGTAGCTCCAGCCGGTCCCGGTCCCTGTGCCGACCGTGGGAAGTTCGTTCCAGAGCATCCTGCAGGCAGCGGCATCGGTCGGATCTGGGGAGAAAAGGTCGGATCCGTGAGGGGGGCACCGTCCTCCACCAGAAGGCAGGTGACATGCTTCCGGGCCCCCTGTCTTTTCTCCAGGGCATAGAAGAAGCGGGAGCTGCGATCCATCTCCCGAAGGAGACGGAAGCGGGATCGAACGAAGGCACCCCGGGCCCAGAGGTCTTCGAGGGTCCGGAGCTCCTCCCGCTTCTCCCGGCACGCTCCGCAGAGGGATGGATTCTCGGGGCTGGCGGCTAGATGCCTCTCCAGCGCTAAAACCTCCCGCTCCAACTGCTCTATCCCCGCATCCCTCCGCCAGCTGCCCCCCCGAGTGTAGTAGCGGCAGAAGAGCCAGGCGCGCACCTTCCCCATGTCCCACCAGCACCACGCCGAGGGAAAGGCGCGCCTTTGCCCCTGCCAGGCCAGCAAAAACTCCCGGAAGGATGCCACGAAGCCCACGTCCTCCAGCAGGCTGTTGTTAAAATGCCAGTAGGCCGGCCCCGGCCTCTCTGCTGTCAGAGAGGCCGTCACGGTCACCAAGTGATGATCCGAGAACGGGGCCGTCCGTACGCTGGAGGAGTGGGCCCACGAGAGATGGTGACGAGAAAAATAAATGCTGTCCAATCGGGAGTGGCTCGACCGATCTTTCCCCAGCCGGACAAAGGTGAAGGTGACGGCATCGTCCGGGTGGTGGTCCTGCCAGACGTCCACCAGGGAGTGGCGGTCCATGATCTCCTGGAGGGCGGCGGCCTGGCACTGCTCGGTCCCCGTGCGGTCCCGCTCCTCGAGGGTGGTGTTAAAGTCCCCGCCCAGGACCAGGCACTCGCGAGGATCCAGTGCACCGAGGAAGGCGGCCGCCTGCTGAAAGAACCGCACCCGCTCCGGGCCCGCAGTCGGGGCATAGACGTTGACAAGGTTCAACGTCAGCCCCTCCATGCGGACCCGGAGGTGCAGCAGATGGCCCGCCACAACCTTGGTGATCCCCAGCACCTCAGGCTGCAGGGTGGGGGAGAACAGGGTGGCTACTCCGCCCGCGCAGGCAGAGAGATGACTCAGGTGCACCCCGTCCCCCCACTCCAGCCGCCAGCTAGCCTCGGCGGCTGGGTCCATGTGGGTATCCTGCAGGAACGCCACGGCGTACCCCCCTCCCGAAGGAAGGAGAGCACCTGCGTCCTGCGGAGACCCGTCCTGCAGCCCCTGGTGTTCAAGGTGGCAAAGATGACAGGCATTAGGAGGAGGGCTGGGGGGGATCCTCGCGGCCAGGAATGCCAGCGGGTCTCGCTGGGCTCTGCAGCAGCCCGTGACCGGTCCCGAAGGCCATCAGGGTGTCACGGAAGCTGTGGGCCCGCTGATGGGCCGCGGCGTCCTGCCGCCCGGTCCCTTTCCCCTCCTTCAATGTGGCCCTCACGGCCCGGAGGACGCGGTGGAAGTCCCCCCAGCGCTGCAGCATGAGCTGCACCCGGTTCCGGGCACCGCGTGAGTCCCAGAGGAAGGTGCTCAGCTCCTCATGCAGCACCTCAGGGGGTTCGTTCTCCGACCTGGCCCCTGCAACGGCCCCGCTGCCGGACGGGGCAGATGATGGGGGCAGCAGCAGAGGGAAGACAGCAGCCCCTAAAGGGCTGGGAGTGGCGAAAATAAAGGCCGCCTCCTGGGAGCTCTCCAGAGGGAAGGAGTCAACTCCAGGGGCGGCGGGGGCACAGGTAGCAGGGGGAGGGAGGGAGGGAGGGTTCGGGGGCAAAAGGTGGAGGAGGGGCGGGACCAAGGGGAAGGGGACGGGTCGAGACAGGGGCAGGGTCGTTGGAAGGGACAGGGGGAGGAACAGGGTCAGGTACGGAGTCCGCGGCAGCTAGGCCAGTGGGGGGTGGTGTCTCTGGAGAGGGGCCGGGAGCTGGAGGGTTGGGCGAGGCGGGGGGGGGGTGGTCTCAGGGCCGGGCTTAGGAGCTGCACCATCTGTGGCTCCACACTCCTGGGGAGGGAGGACTGGGTCGACGGGGGGGGCCATCCCGTGCTGGAGAGTGGGGAGTCCAGCTGCCCGGGGCCTGGGTGTTTGGCCCCAGCCATCGCCTCAAGGGCTGCAGCGGGGACGGCACCATCGACCGGGGAGGGAGAAGGATCCGGGACAGTCTGGGGTACAGGAATGGGGCCATCAGCTGGGGAAGGGTGGGACGGGAAAGGGGAGGGCAGCTGAGGGCCATCCTCGGTCAAACCCTCCGGACGGGAGGGTTCGTCCATCCCTGGACACGCCGGGGTTAGGCCCAAGGCGTCTATCTCCTCCATAAGGGAGGAGAAGTCTCCCCCCACCACCATGAGGTCCTCCTCGGCGGGGACCGAGGAGGGAGCAGCCTCCGCACCGGCGGAGGGTGCGAGAGGCGTGGGGGCAGAGGGGCATCCAGCCGGGGACTCCCCTAGAAGGGACTCTAGGAGGGAGATGGCACCACCCACAGCTGCCACTGTAGTCTCCTCGGCCGGTGCCACCCACCGGGCCCCGGCAGGGGGCACGGCGGAAGGCCCAGGTCCAGCATCCCCTTACGAGATTTGCAGGGGCGCTCACCCTCCTCGGTGACGAGGCGCCGGGTCCCGGCCTTGCGTTTGCCGCGCTTACCCTGCACGGGCACCCAGTCCTCCGAGGTGGAGGGCTGGGCGGTGGGGGTAGGGCCCGGGGGCAAGAGCGCAGGGGACGGGGTATGGGAAAGCGGAGGTGGGGTAGCAGGGGGAGGAAATGCCTCGCTCTGGGGCAAGCCCTCTCCAGTGCCCGCCAAAGGTGGCCCTGGCTCCCTCTCCCCCGCAGGCCCTGCCAGACTGCTCCGGGCGTCAGCGGGGCCCGCCCACTCATCTGGGCACACCAGGGGAGGCACCCCCGGGGCCCGAGCGGAGGTGGCAGGTGATGGAGGAGGGGCAGCCACAAGGACCGCACAGCTGAGGGGGGCGCCGCCGCTGGTCTGGCTGGCGCCCCACTGGGTCCCGGGAGTCCCGGGCTCCCCGCCTTGCCAGGCCAGGGGCAGTCCCTCCGGACGTGCCCCGTCGCGCAGCAGAGGAAACACCGGGCCTCTCCCGTGCTGTAGTGGACCCAATACTGGGCCCCTTGATGGGGCACCAGAAACGACCCCTCTAGCATCTCCCTGCCACGCGCCGCCGGCGGCAGCTGCAACTGCACCCACTGGCAAAAGGAGAGGACGTGGCGGAGGGCGGGGTCCTTGCAGCCGAGGGGAAGCGGGCTGATGGTTGAGATGGGCTTCTCCAGGGCAGAGAGGAAAGGCAGAAGGGCGGCATTGGGGAGGAAGGGCAGGACGGAGGTGAGAACCACCCGTACGCCCAAGTCTTCCAGAGGCTCCACGGGAACGTGGACGCCCCCTACCGCCAGGCCCGTCACCACCGCCTCCTGGGCGGTGGCCTTTGATGCCAGAAAGAAGACCACCTTCCTATACATCTTGGAGGCCGCCACCATGGCCGTGGGCCCCAGGTTCCCCATGCCTCCTCATAAGGGATGGTGCTGGAGGCGGCAGTCGGGCCAGATGACACGGCAGCGTGCGGCAGACCCGCAGCGACCTGGGCATACGCCCTGGGAGCAGCGCCGCCCCCAGAACTGGTGGAGGGAACAGCGGAGGAAGGGACAACATGGGAGGGAGCAGGCCCCACCACAGGCGGGGTCGCCGTCCGGGCAGGGCCTTTGCCCTTTTTCTTCTCCTGGCCCTTCTTCCTGGCCGAGGGAGCACCCCCCCGGAGCAGGGGGAGCGGTAGCTGGAGCAGCGGCAGAGGCCCTAGAGTCCCCACCTGAGGTGTCCGCAGTCGGAGCCCTGGGCCCGACGCCCGGTGGCCCGGCAGAGGCGGCGAGGCCAGATGCCTTGGACGGGAGGGGGGGCTCGGGGCAAGGGCGTCCAGGGAGGGGGTCCTGGCCCCAGACACACATGCCATCTCAGGAGGGGACAGGGACGGGTCCGTTGGGGGTGGGGGCGCGGAGGAGGAAGGGGGGGGTGGAAAGGGAAGGGGGGGAACCGGTTGAGGGAAGGGAGGGGGTGGGGGGAGGGGAGAGAGACGGGGAAGGGATGGCAACCACCCCTCCATGCTAGGCTGAAAGCAGGGGAGGAGGGTGCCAAGACAGGGGTAAAAGGGAAGGCCAGTCCAGGCAGGGGCACAAGGAACACACTCACCAGCCCTAGGTGGAACACCGGCTCCTCCGGCTGCACTGGGGGCAAGGACTATTTCAACTTGCGGGGGGAGGATGCGGGGGGGGGGGGGGGGGCAACAAAAAAACGGGGGGGGGGGCAATTAGAGGGGGGCCATGAGCACCATGGGGCAGGAGTACTGGGCCAGGGCAGAGGGGGAAAAGGGCAGCGGGAGGGGGAGGGCTAAGGCAGGGCTGGAAAGGCTCAGGGGCTAACCCACTGAGCCTGGGCGGGGCAGGGAGCAAACCAAGGTAGGGCCAGGGCAATTCAAACAGAAAAACGGACCAAGGCAGGGCCAGGAGTGTTCAAAAAAGCAAGCAAACAAACAAACCAAGGCCAGGGCAGGGGTAGGGCACGGCACACAAATAAACCAGGGGGAAACAAAACAAACAAACAAACTAGGGAGGGGGCTACAGGGTGGGGAGAACAGCACAGGGGGCAGTGACAGGGAATGGGGGAGGGGGAAGGGAAGGGGCAAGGGTGCCCCGAAGGCTGGGGCCAGGGCGGGAGCAGCAGCAGCAGGGGAAGGGTGCTCACAGCAGTAAAAGCAGCAGGCCCCCACAGCCAGCTGGGGGGCAAGCAGGCAGGGCCCCCAGGAAAAGGCAGCAGGGGTTCCCCAGGGCAGCAGGCTCCTCCAGCAACAGTAGGAGAGTACTTGAAGGGAGGTATGTGAGCCCAAGAATGCTCAGGGCTCTGTTCCCTCCAGACTAGCTAAGAGTCATTAGGGGGCAATTAGGAGCAGCTGAGGCCAATTAAGGACCAGCCAGGTGCTTCATAAAAACCCTCTGCTCCAGACAGACAGGGCAGGAGCTGCGCAGCCCAGCCCAGCCCAGCCCAGCCCAGCCCAGCCCAGCCCAGCCAGTATATACCTTGATTTTGACAGTTCTGCATGACATTCTGATAAGCAAATGAGGGAAATGTGGTCTAGATGAATTTACTATAAGGAGGTGCACAACTGATTGAAAGAGTAGTTATTGATAGTTTGCTGTCAAATTGGGAGGGCATATCCAATGGGGTTCAATCCTGGGTCCAGGACTATTCAATATCTTTATTAATCAAAATGACCTTGACAAATTGGAGAATTGGTCTGAATTCAACAGGATGAAATTCAATAAAGACAAGTGCAAAGTACTTCACTTAAGAAGGAAAAATCAAATGCACAACTACAAAATGGAGTATAATTCTCTAGGTGGTAGTACTGCTGAAAAGAATCAGGGTTATAGTGGACCATAAACTGAATATGAGTTGTCAATATGATGTAGCTGCAAAAAAGGTTAGTATGATTCTGGGATGTATTAACAGAAGTGTTGTATGTAAGACACAGGAGGTAACTGTCCTGTTCTACTTGGCAGTGGTGAGGCCCCAGCTGGAGTACTATGTCTAGTTCTGGGCACAAAAATTTAGGAAGGATGTGGACAAATTGGAAAGATTCCGGAGGGGAGCAACAAAAATGAATAAAGGTTTAGAAAACCTGACCTATGAGGAAAGGTTGAAAAAACTGGACATCTTTAGTCTTGAGAATGAAGACTGAGGGGGGACTTGATAAGCCTTTCAATATATTAAGGGCTGTTATAAAAAGGAGGGGGATCAATTTTTCTCCTTGTCCACTGAAGGTATGACAAGAAGTAATGGGCTTAATCTGCAGCAAAGGAGATT
Source organism: Emydura macquarii macquarii (assembly GCF_026122565.2). Classification (NCBI taxonomy): domain Eukaryota; kingdom Metazoa; phylum Chordata; order Testudines; family Chelidae; genus Emydura; species Emydura macquarii. The sequence goes on from NW_027131390.1 coordinate 78,322,761, forward strand.
TAGATTATATATTCGGAAAACCTTTCTAACTATAAGGGTAGTTAAGTTATGGAATAGGCTTCCAAGGTTGATCATGGAATCCCCATCATTGGAAGCTTTAAAAAAAAAAAGTTAGACAAACAGCTGTCGGGGATGGTCTAGGTTTACTTGGTCCTGCCACAGTGCAGGAGGCTGGACTTGATGATTTATCAAGCTCCCTTCCAGCCCCACATGTCTTTGATTCTATGATTTTTCTTACTATGCCTATCTGTAAATTTTGGTTATTTATCAACGGAATTATTTTATGTGCACAGTGAAATCAGTGTTTACTGACATTTACCAATAAAAGTGTAATTCTTCCAAGACTATTTTTAATGCTAGGGAGTGAAGGTAACTAGAAATAGACTACATAAAAATAAAATTGTTTAGTCTTTCTTAATTGTCCAAGTTAGAGGTGAGCTTTAATCATTGCTCATATTGAATTGTATGTTAGTAGGCAAGCAGTCCCATCTAGTGAAGAAAAATAAGGAAGTTTCAGTCTCTTTAGTTAGGTGTCTCCTATTTCTGAATGCAAAATAACATTTAGAAAAAGGTTTTAAAAAATTAATAGAACATAGCAAATACCTCTATCATCTGCAAGTGTCAACAGAATATAGAAATAGATAAATAATGCTGCCCTCAAACATTTTTCTTCATCAGTAGATGGAGGTATAGCAACAGTTGTCACTTCTCTTCTCTTGAAATGAGCATGCAATACATAAAAGCTAAGGCCATGATTCTGTAAAGATTTATAAACATATTTAACTTCATTCACCATGAATATTTCCATTGAAGTCAATAGGACTACTCACACTGTGTAAGATTAGATGGTTAGGCATGTGTTTTTTTTTTCAGTTCCAGAATGTTGCTATTTCATTTACAGCATTAACACATCATCAACTTCTGACATACAGTTTTATTACATAGTTTTGCCCTAAAATAGCATGTAAGCTCTTCCACCAGAATAGTTAAACTTTGACAACTATGATCAAACAAAACTTGGTGTTTTTAATATCTTAGAAGGTTGGGTTAGACTACTGAGTTCTCCTAGTAGATGAGGTGACAGGATTATATGTCAACTAAAATGCTATCGTAATATTGTATTTTTATCCAACTCTGGTCTATCCTTGTAGACTTCAGAGTTTGTATCCTGACTTTCAGTTTGTTCATGTTTTCATTAAAAGTTGCTTCTCTTGTCTGAGAGTTTACTATTGTTTATTACAACTACTATATGACAGAATGAGGCATACTACATCTTTCACTTTAACTGTTTTCTATTTTACATCTGAATTTTGTACACTAAGCATGTCTTATACACAGAATTCAATGTATTCTACAATACTCCAGCTGTGGTGTTTGCTATGGAATTAACCCTTGCCACAGAATTGTGCTCCATAATCTGTTTCTTGTCTTTGTTTTATTTTTTTTTAAATTGTTTTATCGCCCTTATGATTCCAGAGGGAACATAGAAAAGCTTGACTTTTCAAAGAGTAGCTGCTTACCACTTTGTGAAAATCAGGTCCTTTACAGCATCCCAAAGTGAAGTTAAAATTTCAACTGAATTAACTCTCACAAAGTCATACAAGAAGTCAGTGGCAAAACTCCTCTGAACTCCTTGACTTTCAACCTCAGCTCAGTCATCAAGCTTACAAGCTTTGGGTTCACAGTGAAACATAAAACCAATTGGTTGCAAACTTTTTGCATAGCACTGTTATTCAAATTCTTCTTATATACCTGCACTGGTTAGCAATACAGCAACACACACACACCGGGGTCTGTTTGTGTATGTGTGTAATGTTAATTTCCTTAAGTAAATTTTGATGATGCCTGTTGGAAATAATTTCCTTAATAAATTTACTAAGATTTACCACAACTCAGCAATCCACAAGTATTCCTTTATTAGTTTAAAGGCCACATCCAAAATACAAGCATATACAAACTTACATTTTATGTTCTTGCAACACTACAGTTATAAGCATTGGCCAAATACTCAGAACAGGATCAGGCTTGGGAGATATCTTCCTATCATGGTGTGACTCCAGAAGGGTAAGGAATAGCTCTGACAAAGCGAAGACCCCTAAAAATGTTGCCCTTTGTACACTGTAATAAACAAGTGATATAATTGCAGGTTATCAGACTTAGCTAAAGCCAGATGAGGCAGTTTAGGTCTGACCCCTATCCTCTGCTGCAGTTAAGACAAATGGACTAATCATTTCTTTATCATAAATCAAACCTATCTGACCAATTATTTGCTATGCTTGGACCCCAAAAAGCCATTTTTTCTTTATTTTCATTACTTCAACCAAAACCTTAAAGAAAATAACACTGGTATTTTAAGGGTCACTACAAATTTAATATAGACCACCCTTCCTTCCCATGATCCCATTCTTTTTGATCGTGTGCTTTGGGCCCATCACTCATGCTAACAACCAAACTCAATTTAAAAACATAGTTCACTCAGGTCCAGGAATATAGGTCTATATTCCTATAATGTTTTCCAGAAATAATAATAATAAATAAAATGCCTGGCTTTTTTTTTACCTTTGTATTTAAAGGATACATACAGTACCAAAGGGACATCTAAAATGAGCGCAAATTTATCAGTTACTTACCTAAATTGAGCACTAGAACATTCAAAAACATAAAAGAGTAGTCACATACTGTTATTCTGTGCTATGTCTGTGAATATTAATATTCTCCTTAAATACATTGATTAAACTCTTTTGGGATTTTTTTTAACAGAAGCTAAATTTGTCCAGCTCTTCTGAAGGTAGCACAGTTGATATTGGACATCCTGAAGAAGAGCAACATGAAGCTGAACCTGAAGAAGCCCTTGAACCAGAGGCTTGTTTCACAGAAGGTGAGTGAAGCAAAATATAACCTAAACTGTTAAAAATATGAAGTAAAATGGAATATTTATTTATACTATCTACTAATATTTATGGCTTGAAATATTTACTGTTTTGTCAAACTTTAACACTAAATCATGAATTTTAGCAATAGTATATTAGATATTATAATTATCTTCAGTGTATATTATATCTGTATACTGATGTGCAGAAAGAATAGCAAATATGGCAGACAACCAGCTCAGCTTTACAAAGAAGTCTTCGGTGAGCTTAAGTACAAAAAGGAAGCTTACAAGAAGTGGAAGCTTGGTCAGATGACTAGGGAGGAGTATAAAAGTACTGCTTGAGCATGCAGGAGTGAAATCAGGAAGGCTAAATCACAATAGGAGTTACAGCTAGCAAGGGATGTGAAGGGTAACAAGAAGGGTTTCTACAGGTATGTTAGTAACAAGAAGGAGGTCAGGGAAAGTGTGGGCCCCTTACAGAATGGGACAACCTAGTGACAGATGATGTGGACAAAGCTGAAGTACTCAATGCTTTATTTGCCTCTGTCTTCACAGACAAGGTCAGCTCCAAGTCTACTGCACTGGGCAGCACAGAATGGGAGGAGGTGAGCAGCCCTCAGAGCTGAAAGAAAAGGTTCAGAACTATTTAGAAAGGCTGGATATGCACAAGTCCATGGGGCCGGATGCAATGCATCCAAGAGTGCTGAGGGAGTTGGCTGATGTGACTGCAGAGCCATTGGCCATTATCTTTGAAAACTTGTGGCATTGAGGGAGATCCCAGATGATTGGAAAAAGTAAAATATAGTGCCCATCTTCAAAAAAGGGAAGAAGGGGAGGATCTGGGGAACTACAGACCGGTCAGCCTAACCTCAGTCCCCGGAAAAATCATGAAGCAGATCCTTAAGGAATCCATTTTGAGGCACTTGGAAGAGAGGAAAGTGATCAGGCACAATCAACATGGATTAACCAAGGGCAAGTCATGTCTGACCAACCTGCTTGCCTTCTATGATGAGATGAGTGGCTCTGTGGATGTGGGGAAAGCAGTAGACGTGAGATACCTTGACTTTAGCAAAGCTTTGACACGGTCTCCCACAGTATTCTTATCAGCAAGTTAAAGAAGTATGGATTGGTTGGATGAATGGACTATAAGGTGGATAGAAAGCTGGCTAGATCATTGAACTCAGTGGGTACTGATCAATGGCTCAATGTCTAGTTGGCAGCCAGTAACAAGGGGAGTGCCCCAGGTGTCGGTGCTGGGGCCAGTTTTGTTCAACATCTTCATTAATGATCTGGAGGATGGGGTGGATTGCACTCTCAGCAAGATTGCAGCTGACACTAAGATGGGAAGAGTGGTAGATACGGTGAAGGACAGGGATAGGATACAGAGTGACCTAGACAAATTGGAGGATTGGGCCAAAAGAAATCATGAGGTTCAACAAGGACAAATGAAGAGTCCTGCACTTAGGACGGAAGAATCGCATGCACTGATACAGACTGGAGACTGACTGGCTAGGCAGCAGTTTGACAGAAAAGGACCTGGGGGTTACAGTGGACAAGAGACTGGATATGAGTCAACAGTGTGCCCTGATTGCCAAGAAGGTTAATGGCATATTGGGCTGCTTTAGTAGGAGCATTGCTAGCAGATCGAGGGAAGTGATTATTCCCTTCTATTGGGCACTGGTGAGGCCTCATTTGAGGTACTGTGTCCAGTTTTGGGCTCCCATTATAGAAAGGATGTGAACAAATTGGAAAGAGTACAGCAGAGGACAACAAAAATCATTAGCGGGCCTGGAGCACATGATTTATGAGGAGAGGCTGAGAGAACTAGGCTTGTTTAGCCTACAGAAGAGAAGAATGAGGGGAGATGTGGTAGCAACCTTTAACTACCTGAAAAGGGGTGGAGGCTGGAACTAGGCTGTTTTCAGCGGTAGTAGATGTCAGAACTAGGATCAATGGTCTCAAGTTGCAGTGGGGGAGGTCTGAGTTGGATATTAGGAAAAACTTTTTCACTAGAGAGGTGGTGGAATCTCCATCCTTAGAGGTTTTTAAGGTGCAGCTTGACAAAGCCCTGGCTGGGATGATTTAGTTGGGGTTGGTCCTGCTTTGAGCAGAAGGTCGGACTAGATTATCTCCTGAGGTCCCTTCCAGCCCTAATCTATGATTCTATGGTAATATAGTTTTATAATGTTTTTCAGATAACACAGAATTGGGGAAAATCATGTCATATAAGCAAATTGCCACTACTGCAAAAAGCAGAAGAAATCTGTTTATTTTTTTAGAGTTCTGATTTAGCACCAATTATTGTAATATTTAAAAATTGGGAACTGTCCTAATTAGGTAATAATAACACTTAGCACTTATTTAGCACTTTTCAACGTGACCTTGGGAAAGGAGAGAGAGAGAGAGAGTTTTTTGGGTCTTGGCTAATAAGGCTTGGGGCTGTAAGCTAAGAAACTACTCCTTTTGTTCTTGGTTCCTTCAATGTTTGGTGAAACAAAACTATGCATTCCTTTTAAATATACAAGATTGCATCAGAGAGAATATCTGATGCCATCAAGTTCTGCTTCCAACTGGAACATCCCCCAGGTCCTGAAATTTGACTAGCTGCTGAAGTCAAAAGAGGCCACAATGGGATATAAATCCCTAAATACTAATTCACCATTAAACCCTTTCCCTTGTGAGAAAACTTGTTCCCACGCAAGGGGTGCTATCAGTTTACGCATAGTGGTAAGCTCCTCCTTCAAACTGATTTTCACTATGATTCCTTTACCTCTTGGCATTGGGCTCCAATTTGGAGTAACCTTCTAGGCAAAAATGCATCATAATTGCAAAGAACTCTTGCCAAAAGTGGAAAATCAATGGCTAACTTATATCTCAGGGGCTACAGAAGTTGTATCACTGACTGGACACCTTACCCTAAATTGTTATGGACACTGAGTAGAAGATAACCATTTGCATCAGCTCACCACACACTGGTCCATCATGGAGGGGAACTCTGATACTCCCTGTGGAATCTTATTTTTTATGTGCCTCCAAAGTTGCTAAAAGGTTTGGGGTCATCAGAGGAGTGAGGCTGAATGGAATCTATTCAGTGCTTGCTGGTTCAGCCATTGTTTGATTACTGGGTAAAAATCAACACTCTCATAAAGGGATGCAATTCCATTGCAGTCCGTTGAGCTGTACCTATCCACGTCAGCAGTGCATTTGGCCCATTTTAGTTTTAAAAAATGACAACAGTAAAATTTTCAGACCAGAAAGATTAATCAAAGTAAATTAAGGGATAGGTGTCACCTATTAGATTAAAATAATTTCCAGACAACTCTTCAGTCTTTCCTCAGCCACTACTCCAGTTCTCTCAAAGCCAGAAGCTTTCATTTTATTTAACTTTTGAGAAATTAATTTACAGTTTAAGAAAAATTAATACTGAATAAGAGGAGAAAATCTGGAAACTTCAGTGGGAAGTGCACTGAGAATAAGGCCCTCGCTGTCTAAAGTTGGGTACTCATAATATAGAAGTCACTTTTGAAAATCTCGCACTAAATGACACAAGATCACATAGCAAATCTGTGGCAGAGTTTAGACTAGAACCTACAATTTTTTACTTTCACTCCTGTGGTTTCATCACTAAAAATATTCCCTCCCCCCTTTAAATGAAACTATCTATGGTAATATTCATCAAAACTGATATAATAAATTAAGATAGTTTTCACTTAATCTTAGGTACAAACCTAAGGCATTTTACTTTTTGATGATTACATTTGATCTTATGAGCCCTTCTGTAATAAACGCTAATGCTTACAAAGGGTTTTTAGTTGCTGTCCATTGTATCTTTGACAACAAGTAGCCATTCATGCAAAATGCCTGCAAAGCAATCCATTTTCTTCTTTTCTGCTTGAAGTATTATGCAACATTCTTCTCAGATGGATTAATGTACAAGAGAAAAAGCCAAAAAGACGTTATCACAGTAGGTTGCAGGAGACTAACTGCACTGTAAAAGCAGTTTTTTTCACAACTGATGAATATTTTCCCTGTAAAATATACTTTTCTAAAAACATAAATATAACTACAAGGATTGTGAATACATTTTGAACACTTCATTCAACTTTTAAACCATGTGAGTGAGTTTAATGCTCATGAAAATGAGGGACTTAATAGGACCTACTTAAGCAAGCATGGATAGCTGATAAGCATGATTTAGTGACATAGCTCTGTCTGTGTACTTCATTCCTAATTTGTAACTCCCTGTTTATTCCAGTCAATGGCTTCTCTTCAGGAGAAGTAGCAATACTGTCAAATTGAAAGGCAGCATTGTGACATATACAAATAGGATGAAACTGCCAAATATAATTAATTCCTTGAATAAATCACTGTGTAGATACTGCTGGAAGTTTATAGGTTTTTATTTTTCTAGCAATTTGCTGATTTTATTTGGCCAAATTAGGGTCCTGATCCTCTACCCTTACACGCACTGTGATAGTACCTTATTGGAATTGGTAACACTGTATTTCTCTGAACTTCACTGTAGTAAGGTATTTCTTAACATGATTAATGTAGCAGAATCTGGCCGTAAATCTTTAATCATACTCCACATTGGTATAGGAAATCTGTTATGATACATTTCTGAATTGTATTTATGAATTATTAGTCAAGAATTTTTTTAAAGTTATGGCAAAGAGGAGATAAGCTTCCATCCTCCGTACACTCTATTTGAGGGAGTAGGAATTTTTTATGTGGATCATTTGCAATCAACACACAGGTATACAGTTGTAATCTGATTTAAAACAAGAACTTTTAGTGGATTTTTTAAAAATAAGTGAAGAAATTCAGTTCCTGAATTCGGTATTGAAATGTGGTGGATTTGCGCAGGATTTTACTATCAGTAGACTTTTTTTCAAACCTTTGCTTACAAACGCACATATTGGAACTGCAGAAACCATGGTCTTGATTTGGAGACCAGAGGATAAAAGTTGTTATAGCCCTGATTCAGGAAAGCTGTCACTTCCTCCTTTCCAGAATCTCTAATATCAGTCTTTTTCTTTTCCACTAGACCAATAGATCCTTGTCTATTTCCTGCTAATTTCTTACCTCAACTATGGAAACTTTTCTTTGGCCTCTTTGTCTTACTAGAATGTGCTCAAAATACATTTTGCTCCACCTTTCTGACCATCCTCTTCCACTCTTTTTACTGGCTTTCTCTCTGCTTTTTTGTCCCATTCAGACTTGTCATCCTCATCTTCAAGGTACTGCATAACTCTTGTCCCTGCCTACATCTTTGCTTTCACTTCTTCCTAATCCTCCTCCCACTATGTAAAGGTCTCTTAAGGCAACATATGAAAGTCCCATTTTCATCTGTCTTCCATTTTCATCACTGTAACTTCTTCCAGGCCATCTGGAATTTCCTCCATTTTTCTTGTAAGCTACTCATCATCCCTCTCTTCTTTCAGTCTTTCCTTAAAATGAACTTCCTCAAGAACTTTATCAACATTAACGCATCAGACCAGATTGTGAGCTCTTCAGGGCATGGATCATGTCTTACACTTGGCTTTGATCCTCACTGGAACATCTAGATGCAACTGGAATGTAAATAATGTATTACAGTAGCTTATGTCCACATATAAGTACATTTAAAAATATAAACCTGCTAGAAGTTTGACTGCATATTTGTACTAACTGTATTTAATCTGGCTTCTAAATTGTTTGTGGAAGGTACCATGTCTTCCTCTGTTTGTATAGTATTGAGCACAGTCAACTCTCAGTAAATTAGAAATACTTTTTCCCCATTCTTTCATTTGATTGTAAATGCCATTTATCTTATTAAATGCATTTGAGTTTACTGCTTGAAAAATGGGCTTTGAAAGTGTATTTATCAGAGTTTAGATTTCTTATAGCCATAAGTAGCACAGTTCATGGAAATATAGTGGCTGTACCACGAGTCAAATAAATAATCAGAAGTTCTCTCCTTAAGCATCAGTTCTCTATTTTGTCTTCTGAAAATGTATATTGTTTTACAGGCTGTGTACGAAGGTTCAAGTGCTGTCAAGTCAGTGTAGAAGAGGGGAAAGGAAAACATTGGTGGAATCTTAGGAAAACTTGCTTCAAGATAGTTGAACATAACTGGTTTGAGACTTTCATTGTCTTTATGATTCTCCTTAGTAGCGGTGCTCTGGTGAGTAAAACATGAAATAAGTGTAATGTTTCTGTGGAAAAATATGGTTTATCAAACATAGCTTTTAGCATATTTTTCCCTGCAGATAAATAACCAAATGTGTTATTGTTCAACAGCGAGGATCAAATGATAGTTACTCCAGTGGATGCTTTGGATGTGGAAAAAAGGGCAGAAGGAGCCATCTTTGCACATAGGCACAGTCATCATTCAGGGTTTGGTCTATGGAGTTCAGGGGGCTATTATTGAGATATGTGAGGGAGACCATGAGTTGCAAACATAGTACAATATATGTAGAGAGGAAAAGATAATTAATGTATGATTTATTTGAGCTTGCTTCACCCCCAGTTTGTATCAGTATCTACTAGTAAAACCCAGGGGTGCTTGTTGCAGAAAATCTGCCTCCAGGTGGTAAAAAGGGACTGTAACTCCCTGCTTTTCTTGGAGAATCAAGGCTATCAAGTCTAAAACAAACAAACCACCCAACCCTCCCACACACACATCTTAATACTGTGGTGAAATCAGTGAAGGTGGATCCTTTGTAATTACTGCCTTCTAAGAACAAAAATTCTCATGAGTGCTTTTTTTTCCAAAAGAATCACAGACTCCCATTCATATAGACTGAATAGCCACAGGGATGTCTCTAAAAATACAAGTTACCAAACACCTCGTGAAAACTTGTCAAATAAGTGAGAACAAAATAAAAAGAAAATGTGATTAATACAAAATAGTAACAATAAAAGAAACACAATGCAAACATGCCATACAAATACCATGACTGCTCTACAAAAGTAAGGGGAAAGAAAAGCTGAACTTCTGTAAAATCAGATCTGGATCCAAAGTCACTTGAGGAGTCTAAGCAATAATGATTTGCAAAAACTTTGCAAAATGTGTAGCGCACTCAATGAAGCTGCCTGTAAACCTCTTGAATGGGGCCAGGTCTGAGGCTGGTTCCATTGTTGTCATTTGATTACTTTTTCCTTAATGTGTACCTTTTAAGGTTCATGGCTATTAAGAAATACACAAGCAATGTATTTGGCCAGTCATTTAGATACAGTTCTCTAAACCTGTTATTTGCTATATTGGTTTCAAATAAAACAGAAGCCAAGGCTTTTATCTGGCACAAACTAAAGCCCATAAATACCATCCAGCTTTTGTTTTATTTGATACCAATAGAAGAATACAATAAACAATTTTATACTGAACACAATATAAAAAGTGATATTTTTGCATCTAGGGCTTGATACAAAGCCCATTGAAGTGAATAGATCAGTCTCCTAATGCGTGAAAAGAGGATGTCACTGGAAAGAACTTTAAAGAGAAAAACATGTTGGCAGGATGACTGGCTAAGGTGAATTTCTAGCACCATGTTTGGAAAAAAATTTCACATAAGTTCACATAGTGCCATCATCTTGTGCTTGTGAAACTTACTGAAGTCTGAATCACTCACAAAGCATCTAAGTCATTTATTTTCAGAAGATGGTCCAGTGGTTAGGGCACTAGTTAGGGATTCAGGAGACCTGTGTTCAGTTCCTTTCTCTGCCACATACTTTCTTTGTGACCATGGCCAAGTCATGTAAGGTATGTATACACAGAAACTAGACACCTGCAGCTGGCATGGGCCCATGGGTCTCGGACTGCAGGACTGTTTCATTGCTTTGTAGACTTCCGGACTTGGGCTGGAGCCCGGGGTCTGGGATCCTCCCATCTCACAGGGTCCTAGAGCCTGGGCTTGCCTAATACCCATGACTGCTAGATGCCTATGATGCTTTTGAAAAACCCAGTAGGTGCCTAAATATGTTTAAAAAACTAGCCCATGGTCTTTCTGGGTCTCAGTTTCTCTATCTGGAAAATGGGGACAATAGTACTTCTTTACCTCATAGCAGTATTGGAAAATAAATTCATTAATGACTGTGAGGCAGTCAGACACTATAGTAATCAGGACCATATAAATACCATAGATAAATCAATCAACAGATAAGAATAAAACCTAATAGTGAGGCTGTGTTCTATATGATTTACCTATGGACAAATACCATTCCACAGTTAACTCAGTACACAGCCCTATTTTTTTATCTGAGAAGGAAAAGTAGGAGAAAATTCAGGCTCCCCAACCTTGTATTTAGGGAGAGAATATTTCAGTTTTTTATTTTCTTCAAACTGAACTACACACTATAACATTACTGAACATTACTAAACACATTTGAACATTTCTGTTTCTAGGCTTTTGAAGATATATATATTGAACAGCGCAAGACTATCAAAACCATGCTGGAATATGCTGACAAGGTCTTCACTTACATCTTCATTCTGGAAATGCTGCTCAAGTGGGTGGCATATGGCTATCAAACATACTTCACCAATGCCTGGTGCTGGCTGGACTTCCTAATTGTGGATGTATGTGATATATTTTCTAAATATTCTTCTTATATTTATTTTACTTTCTCCTTTTTATAGAACTCATTAACATAACATTCATACTTTTGATATTAGCCATGCCAAAATAATTCATATTTAATAAGCAAAGTATTGTAGGCAAAAATTCTTGAAAAGTCACATAGGAACTCAAGGTTTGACTAAAATCCTGTGGTTCTTCAAATACTGTCCATATATATATTCCACTCTCAGTGCATGTGTCCCCCATGTGACAGAGATTGGGATCTGCTGGCCAGTAATGTCTATTGGGACTGTGAGTGAATCTTGGGTGTCTTCATGCATCTCACCAATGGCATAAAAGATGGATCAGCAGCCACTGTCAGTCAGTTACTTTTTACTGCCTGTGTCTGCAGTATAGAACCCCATAGTGTCTGCTAACTGGTACACCTTTTTCCTAAAATGTATTGTAAATATTTGTATATGATAGAATGAGTTAGGTTTAATGTACTAGGATAGCTTGCCCGTTGGTAGTTTTTTCATAGTGAGATATTTTGTTGTATTTTTGACAGGAAGAACTTTCCCAGTACCATGATTTAGCCATGCCTGATCTTAAATTCCCAGGATTTAAGTGCTATCCCTCTGAATGATGACCACACTAAATGCCTTTTCTACCTTAGGGACGGTCATATCCCCAATAAACGCTCTACGTGTAAGTCCTTTTCCAAAGGGACTCAAGAGGCAAGAGAGGAGCGCCTTAAGCTATTCTTGTTAGACTGCTTCATGTGGGTAGTTTACACCAGAGTAGATCAGCAGCTGTCTCTCGAGCCCCATCTTCTGAGACTGCCATGACTACTGACTGAGGTACCACAAAGAGATTGTCAGAGAAAAAAGGAGCATTGCTCCTCTGGAAAAGTAGAGATATATCCACATTGGAAGGCCCAGCAAAAATAAAAGTTTCAAATAACCTCCCCACTTCCATTCAAGGGGATCTTCATGGCCCAAATCCGGTACTGGAGCATCGAGGGAGCATAGCACTGCATCCTGGGCACAGCCTCAAGGATCAAGACTTGTTACCTTGAGTACTGAGTCCATGGAACCAATTTCTGCCCCAGCATTGCTCACTTCGGTGTCAATCACTTTGGCATTGGTTTTTACTGTACTGCTCATCTTGATGCTGGCTAGTTTGGGACTATTTGCTTTGGCACCATCTACCCCAGTGCAGCCCACTTCCACACCAAGGTTTACAGCACCATCACTCTCTGTACTGAAGGTCTTTGCTGTACCAGAAGATCTGCAAGTGACAAAGGAGACTAAGGAATTAATTCAGGGAAATAAATATCCTCTATTATACAGAAGCTCAGAATAGATTATCACAGTGGTCCATTCCAGCTTTATAATGTGTGAATATATGGGTGTGTCTACACTGTCCTGTTACTCCCCTGTGTGGATGCTGTAAGCATGAATTTAAAGGTCCCAAATTTGCATGTTTGCAGGTCCATGTGAGGAACTTACAATGCAGAACTTTGGTGCACAATGCTATTCACACTCCCTGAGTCCAAGTGTAGTGTAGAAATGCCCTCTGAGTCTCCACTGCTCTCCATGCTGCTGGATATTCCCCCCATGGAGCTAACTCTGACAACTGCTGCAGTACGAAGTGCCTCTCCAGCACCAGCTATCATTGAGCTGTGATGCATTCAGGCACCTCAGATAGGGTAGCTCCTCTTCTGGATAAGAAGTATTCCTTTTCTTTGAATGATTCCCAACAAAATGGCGAGAGATCCCAAATATATTCCACAAGAGCCCCTTATGGGTCAGGAAGAGGATCAAGAGCTTCCTATATAGCCCAATCATATAGGGGTTATCAAAACAGGCATATGTCTTAGCACCTTCCTTCCTCCCTCCCCACCCCCAGGCCCTTATCTATATAATATTCAGTTATGGCCCTGCTGGACTCTCTGGGGCTCACACCACATGAGACAACTTTCATCAATACAGCCTCCTAGGGTGACAACTTCCTCCCCTGCACCCTCAGGCACTTAGGGTGTTTCAGATGACAATTCATTAGCCTGAATGACCAGAACTGTCTTAAGAGGAGCACGCTCAAATGAAGGAACAAACCATACCAGCTGCTATATCCTCCTCATCCCTAGACGAGGCAGTGGTTCCATCTGTATCATCTCACCCAGATGATTACAAGAACTTACAAAAGTTGTTCAGATGTATAGCTTTTTCTCTAGAAATCCCAGTGAGGGTGGTAGAGGGGAGCTCCCAAAGACTTTTAAACATATTATATACTTCTTTACATGGTGGTCTGGCACTACCTATTTCTGAAGCCTTATTAGAGCCAGTAAAGCTTATCTGGCAGACCGAACCATCAGTAGTACTGACCTTTGAGGAGGCAGGTAAGAGGTACCAGGCACCATCCACCATCTTTGAATAACCTGTACATTCATCTAATACCTGGCTCACCGGTAGTCACAGTAGCTAATGAAAGAAACAGAAAACAACTAAGAATGACACTGAAAGATACATTGTTTCTTCCACCAAAACCCTTACCTTTCCTGTCAGATTTAATATCTCAGGAGCATCCTCCATCAGGATCCAGTCTCACTCCAGATGGTTACTGCTTGGTTGTCAGATATAGAGAAATCACATTCCTCTGATGTCCAAATTATCTTGATCCAACATAAAAAAGATTCTACCAGAATAACTTATGCTGCCAAGTGGAAGAGGTTTATGATTTGGGCTGAACATCATCAGTTAACCCCTACAGACTCCCAGATCCCAACTATTCTGGATATTTGCTGTCTTTAAAGAGCTCAGGACTTCGGTTGTCTCTATTCGAGTGCCCTTGACAGACATCTCTGCATGTCTCCCTCCCATCCAGAACTACACAGTCTATGACCAGATTCCCAAAGGGCTTTATACATGTTTTTTCACTCAGGTAAGGAGCCTTCTTCTTTCAAGGATCTTAATGTGGTCCTAACAGGCTTGATGGGACCTCCCTTTGAGTACATGGCAACTTGCTCCCCTTGCATTTGTCTCAGAAGACAGCTTTCTTAGTTTCAATTACATCATCCCAAAGAATATGGGAAATACCAGCTCTTATGGAAGACCCTCCATTTACAGTATTCCATAGGGACAAGGTTACCCTTAGGCCCCATTCCAAGTTCTTACCTAAGATAGTAAATATTTTTTGCATGAACAAAATGATCCATTTACCAGTTTTCTTCCTGAAACCACATTCTAATCATGAAGAGGCCGGACAAGCCACTCTGGATGTCCTTAGGGCATTATCATTCTAACTGCATAGAACCAAGCCATTTAGAGACTCCCAAGACTCTGTTGTCTTTGCTGACAGATTGAAAGACCAGGCCATATCAACCCAGAGACATTCTAAATGATGTCTACCTGTCTTAAATTCTATTATTAGTTATTCAGTCTAGATCCCCCACTGTAGACAAAGGCTCACTAGAGCTCAGGCAACTTCTGTTGCTTCCTTGAGAAGTATGACCATACCTGAAATATGCAGAGCTGCTATGTGGGATTCTCTCTGTGCATTCATGAGACACTCTTATCTGGTGGAAACATCTTGGTGTAATGCTTCTTTTGGCAGAGCTGTACAGCAATATATGTTTAGGTAGACTTTCAGCAGTCACTTCCTTATATCACCTCACTGCTTGTGAGTCGCCAAGGGCGAAATATATATGCACAATCACCCAAGGAAAAAGAAACAGTTACTTACCTTACACTAACTGTGGTTCTCTGAGGTGTGTTGTCAATATATATTCCATGATCCATCCTCCTTCCATATTACTATGGAGTCCTTAACCTCTGAATTCAGTATTAGTGAAGGAATTGAGTGGTGGTTGGGGCTGTTCTTCCTTTATACTCTCAGTACAGGGCATGAGGGTATTCGGGGTGTATGTACAGCCCCAGGATATTGCTGGGCAAAAGATTCTGATCTCAAATACATGTGAAGCATGTACAAGAAGAGTAGAATATATGTGGACAGTATTTCTTGAAGAGCCACAGCTAATGTAAGGTAAGTAACCGGTTCTTATTATTTAGTTGTATTTTGCTTCTGTCTTTATGCTTCTTCCTACTTTCTAATGTGCAAATTGATTTGTTAGAATGTGCATTTATTGGTATTAATATTTTAATAATATTTCAACTTTTATTTGATATAGTTGCTATTAGATGACCATTTAATAGCATCAGTTTATTCTTAGTGCAGAGTAATGATTCAGTCATTTATTATGTATATACTGCACAGGGAAAGGAAAATGCAGTCTGAAATGGTCTTTAACACACCTTAGTTTACGCATAGAATAGCATCAGAACCTTTGGATGATGATAGCACATCCACCAAATTCCAAGGCTTATGAAGTATTTTCTTAGGTTCTGAACAGCTACTAAGTGGGTTGGGCATGCAATTACAACATAGGAAGGGACTACATCTTGCAGTGTAACAGATGGGGAAATCCTAGATCTCCTCTTGAACTGGTCCATAATCTTTAGTTAGTGCTGTGGAAAAACGAGAACCTTCTTGATGCATTCCTTACTCAGGATAAAATGAGATAATGAACACTGAAGCCTTATTACTGCAATATAGAAAGAAATAGTCTCACCCCATCCACCCTTTTTGCAATTTTTTGAACGTGCACAACATGTTACATTTTTAATAAAGTTGATTATGATCATTGTGATTGAAGTCATGGAATCATAGAATCATAGAAGATTATGGTTGGAAAGGACCTCAGGAGGTCATCTAGTCCAATCCCCCGCTCAAAGAATGACCAACCCCAACTAAATCATCCCAGCCAGGGCTTTGTCAAGCCAGGCCTTGAAAATCTCTAAGAATAGAGATTCCACCATCTCCCTAGGTAACCCATTCTAGTGCTTCACCACCTTCCTAGTGAAAAACTTTTTCCTAATATCCAACCTAGACCTCCCCCACTGCAACTTGAGACCATTGATCCTAGTTCTGTCATCTACTACCACTGAGAACAGTCTAACTCCATCCTCCCTGGAACCCCCTTTCAGGTAGTTAAAGGCTGCTATTAAATCTCCCCTCATTCTTCTCTTCTGCAGACTAAACAAGCCTAGTTCCCTTAGCCTCTTCTCATTAGTCATGTGCTCCAGCCCCCTAATAATTTTTGTTGCCCTCCTCTGGACTCTCTCCAATTTTCCATATCCTTCCTGTAGTGGGGGGCCCAAAACTGGACTCAATACTCCAAATGTGGTCTCACCAGTGCCGAATAGAGGGGAATAATCACTTCCCTCGATCTGCTGGCAATGCTCCTACTAATGCAGCCCAATATGCCATTAGCCTTCTTGGCAATAAGGGCACACTTGACTCATATCCAGCTTCTTGTCCACTGGCTCCATTGACATAAATGTCTTGGCTCTATTGACATAAATGGGAGATTTGCACTGACTTCAGTGGAACAGAACAAAGAACATGTTAACATACTTTCCTAAAATATAAAATATCTGATATCTAAGCTTCCAGTGCACAAGCGCCAGCCTGTAACTGCATGTAGAGAACACAGACTACACCTGTAGAACAGGTGCAGAAACTTCAATAAGCCCATCAGTCCAAATCTATCATTGAACTCATCATGTTGGTGTTTGAAATTAGGCAAGATGAGTTCACTCTTCCCTTCAAGGGTTGGCTAACTTTTCCAATCCTGCTACGTTATGCTGCATTATGCTTTGATGGATCACAGTACAGGAGAGACTGATTCTTTATATATTGGTCCTATATTATTTACAGCATTAAATATTAATAGGTTAACTTAATACATTGAAGTACACAAGCCTTCATCCACATTTGTGGGATTATGTTCTATCTTGCAAGCATATATGTTGCAATTACTCTTGAACTAGTAGCCCTCCAACTATGCTGTTTTAGAACCTTGCATATGCTAATTGATAATGCATTGTAGTGACAGTGGTTGCTGCACAGAATCATCCTAATGTAGAAGGTACACCAAGTATGTTGGTCCTTTCAAATCTCTGCTTGTTAGGTATCCTCAACAGAATGAACTGATGCTTATCTTTGCCTAACACACTTAATACTGCAGACTCAGGAGACTCTTGAGGGGATTTTTTGTGTTTCACAATTCAAGATGGCGAACAAATGGGCATGGTATTCTATTTCTGACCTAAAGCTTTGCAATGTTTTGTGATGACAGTATATTAAATGATAGTGACTTTGTGCCAGATTGTGTGGAGAGTTGCTCTCAGAAGGAGGACTATGTGTCCGTTGATTGTTCATCAAATTCGTTTTCATGCAATGAGGAGATTTTATCTGGGCAAGAATGAATATCTAGAGTCATGATCACAGACTCACAGAACACATACCTGGAAGGGGATATGGCAGAAGGAGATACAGGAATAAAATACTATTTCAATACTATTAGTCAAAATTATCTCAGAACCACTGCATTGATTATGTGCAGGAGGGGGATCAAGCCCACTATTCAGATTTGTAACTACTGAAGACACACAAACAGTTTAAACAATTTTCTTTAGTGTATTTGAACTCTTGCCGTATCTGCCATAGGCCTTGAAATCAAAGAAAGATTCTTTGATTTCAGAAATGTCTGTAAACTTTTTATCAATAAGCTTTCCCAGCCTTATACATTGTTCACAACCAGGGACAGTGTCTGATGAAAAATCCATAGAAATTCTGCAGCTGCATCAAAAAGGTCTGACAATCTAGGGGTAAATTTCAAAGGAGAGTTCAAAAGTCCATCCAAATTATTATCCTGGGGAAACTGACCTGGCCCTGATTCGGGCAACCTCCACATCAGTCTTTGTGTAAGAGTTGGAACAAAGACCCAAAGGGCTCAGGCTGGAGATAATCATGAATCTCCAGTTCCTTAGAAGATAGAGTCTGACCCCCCCCCAAAATCCATTCTCTTCACTAGAAAGGGGGTGGATATAAAACCCGTAATTTTAGAATGAGTGAGGGGACTGATAGGAACACTTATTGTGGAGGCAGAGGTACTGCCTCACCAAGATTTGTGGGCTTGCTGATGTGTTTTAAGCATTGTTAGTAAATTTAGGTAGTTCAGCCCAGCTCTTCCTGCCCTTAGATCATTCTTTCAGTCTATAACCTTTTGCTGTGACCAGCACCTAGGATTTTTATATTTACCTTTACACCAGGCACAAACACTTCAAATCTCTGCCTCCCAGCATTCCCCAATCAGTTCATATCTTCTAATCAAGAACAAACAAATCTACCATTGCAACCGCAGGGACTCAGCGTAGAAAAGAGAGACCATGATCGCCCCCATTTGGACTGCACCCTACTCCCCTGGCACAAGAACCCACCGCCTCCCCCTGCCTTCAGCACTTCAGGGGCCGCTTCACTGTTCCATGCACCCAGTAGCACACAGAAAGCCGTCCTCACCAATCTACTGCTGCTCACGGCCCAGCGGCTTCTCTCTCCCACTGCCACACTGGGCAAGTGGTGGGCTTCCTCATACAGGACCAGTAAGCTGCACTGCTCCCTGGACACTCTACCAGCGCTGCCACCACCTCAGTATTGCAAACCCTGTCAGTCAGCACGTCATTTCTGCCTCCTCTCCCAGGGTTCAGGAATGCAAACTGGGGCAAGTCTATTACAGACAAACTCTAAATCTTTAGCAGATAAAACTGGATTCTCAGCATGTTTAATAAAGACTTCTTTCCTCAATCCGTTGCCTTATTGTACTTCTTTAAATAATAATTTTTTGAGAGCTTTATGTCATCATTATTCAATAACTCTTTTAGCATCTCTAATCTAGAGCATGTAAGCAAGGATCATATCAACCTGTAGAGCATGGAAAGTGAGCAAGTCAGGGAGAATGAATGATCAGTGCAAAGAACTGAATCGACTGTGGGGCTGATTTTTCATACCAATTTACAGAGAAGCATTGTTGCTTAAGCAGCTGTTGATCAATAATACTGTTAATTCTGAACATATTTCTATCATTTCCCTATTGGTTGTGGCTTTTAGATACAAAAGATGGCTGTTATCAACAATCTATAATGGCTCTAAGAACATTACCAAGATTTTAATGTGTAAGAGTGAAATCAGCACCTAAACTGATAAACACTGTAGAGTCACTTTAATTTCTTTGTAGGTTTTTTTTGTGTGAGATAATTTTTGTTTTTCTTCAAATCTTAGTGACTCATCAACAAAATATGAGAATACAAATCATTTATGCTTCCTTGTATCAGCGGGTACTCATCAATGGGTATCTTATGGAATTTTCACCATTTCTCCCTCAATTCCTTTATGCTACTCCTTCCTTTTTCTCTTATTTCTTTCCTTAATTTAAAAGATTTTATCCAGGCTACAAAAGTATTTCTGAAGAAAGTACTCTAACTTAGATTCTTTTTGAGAAGGCTGTAGCACACATTTATGATATGTATAGTGGTATGTACAAAATGAGTAATTTTTGCTTATTGTTTTTGTGTAGGTCTCCTTGGTTAGCTTAACAGCAAATGCATTGGGTTACTCGGAACTTGGTGCCATTAAGTCCCTTAGGACACTAAGAGCTTTGAGACCTCTGAGAGCCTTGTCGCGATTTGAAGGGATGAGGGTAAGACAAAATGAAAGAACCTGAAATAATGCATGCAGAAAAAGAAACAATGCATGCAGAATAAGGAATGACAAATCCATGCAGAAAGGTTGCACTATCCTCTTATCTACTGAGCATCTAACAGATAAACAAAAGGCTTTATCCACTCACCTTAATCCACATGCAATATCATACATTAGTTGTGTTCATTCCAGTTACTTTACTTTCTAGCCAGTCTCAGGAGTTTTTCTTTAAGGGTACAGAAATAATCAGAGAAATAAATATAAATGAACTCTTAGCAGATTTTCTAAAAACAAGTTAAAGATGAGTGGATTTTGTACAATTTGATCCTGATAGACATACAATGTTTCTACAAGAATCTGATTCAACATTAGTTTAAAAAAGTACCTTCCTTGTTACAAATTCAGATCTTTGCGATTTCATTAAAAATAAATGTCAAAATTCAGTTTTATTATAACTCTACTGAAGTTCACTCAATTGCTCCAGGGTTGAATTTGGCCCAGTTAGAGATTTATATCTATTTCTGTCAGTGGCTGATGGACACACAAGAAAAATTATGGTCAAATGGATTATTTTTCTTGATGAGATAATCATGTATTGTAAAATAACTATTCTGCTGATTGCTGACTCCAGGAAGAATCCAGTTATCCAGGGCTACACACAAATTATATTTAGTTCCTATTTTGAGTAAGTTAGAATCACTGTTCTCCATTTCACACAAGAAATGGTTTCTTTTTACTTAGTATTTCATTTGTCTACTATCTTCTGTTCCTTAAAGCTACTGAATGCAAACTATCCCAATATGCGTCATTGAAATCTATTCAATTTTAAGAGAATTTTTTTTGTCACTTCATGGAAACATAAGAGGCAGCAGCTTTCTGATAATGTTAAAATCAGATCTCATCTAGTGAAATAAACAGTTTGCAATAGTCTGTCTAAATAGTGTTTAGATATAACTTCACATGAGTATCATGAAATCAAATTCAGAATTGATTTAGAATTGAGTTCCTCAAATTGTATCTATCACTTTACATATCTTTACTTCAGACAGTACAAAAAACATACTGTTAACCAAAACTGCCTAGATTCATGAATTTCAGTTTCAGATGGCTATGCCTTAATTTAAAAATGTCCTTAAAATTAGAAATTCGTGAATTGATAAATCAGCAAAATGTAATAGGTTAAGAGCTGGTCAAATACTGCAGTGTTTCTTTTGTCTGCTTGCAGGAAATAGTAATTTTGGGGGGAGGGAAATTAAACCTCTTTGCTTTCTTATGTTGCTTATACCTATAATGAGCTATGACAAAACTGGCTGATTTTTTATTCAGCAAATATCTTTTTAATGTTAAGATTTTTCAACACCTTTAAAATGAAGCAGAGTATTTCCTGGAAAGAAATTAAATGTATTCCACAAAGCCTCTGTATATAAGAGACTGCTGACAAATTCTGAAAAATCAGGTGCCAAATTCTCAGCTGGTGTAAATTAGTGTGGTCCCACTGATTTCAGTGTGACTGCCAATTTACAGAAAAATCTGATATCAGAAATATAGTTTAGATTATGATCCTATTTTTAAAATGTTTGTTTTCTATTTTAGTGAATTGGGAAAGTGTGAAAATATAAACAAAAAATGCTTTTTCAACCTTTTACCAAGTCAGTAAAATCCTAATGAATCCAATCTGTTCTATTGGTCCTAAATACTGTATACATTTCACTGTTTTCTGATATTTTGATATGAACTGGTTATAGCTTAACTTTGTGATTCTCTGTTGCAAATAGGTGAAATTACTCTTTGTGCAGAGGGCCAGCACAAAGTCTATGAGGCATTAGGCAAAAATAGATCTTAAATGCTCCATAGACTGTGCATGCCTTGTGCACAGGAATGCGTTTTGCCAGAATAAGAACATCTGAAATAGGATTCTGTTGTTGCATTGTATTCTGAGAAGTGTTTAATACTCTGAAACAATGAACCTGAAAAAAACAAACTCCATCCAGATGCTGGAAGTAAAGAATTGCTTTCATTTAAATTAAATCTCTGTCACAGATTTAGGGTTATATTCACATCTCAGTGCATGTATTAATGATAATAGCTATCTGCGGAGATTTGAATATACCCATTGTTTTTATGTTAAGCTTTTTATTACTCCTTGTAACATAATGCTTTTGCACTAGTTCTAAATTTGTATGCTACTGTAAATGTAGAAAATCAAATATACTTTGCTTTGTCTAATTAGAGAATTGGCTTAGGTAATAATAACGCATGCGTTTGTGTGTAGCTTTAATGAGTAAAGCATGTCATGCCGTGCTTGATTTCTGCATTAGAGAATTAGTAGTAGGCAGAAGACAATTTTTAAAAATTATCCACATTGCACTTTCAGGTTTGCATGCCTTATGCACATTTCTGGCTGATGGCTTTAAACATTTACTGTATTTCAAATTTCCAGTCCAATTTCTCAACATGTAAAATTAAATAACAGTAATTGATGTCTTAAATATACTCCTAAAATTCAATGGATTTTTCTTAGATTCCCTTACCAGGGAAATGATGTTGAGGTTTTAACATCTTATTTTGCAAGTGCACTCTAAACTTAAAAGAAAACTGACAGTATCACATACACCTAAACTACAAAGCATAACACCAAGTGTTTGTGTCATTACCGATACCTAACTAATAATAAATTATATATTTCTATTTCATATAGGATAATCTTTCTTCAGCTTGGATGGGGTGGAGCGCTGGTTCCTCCCCTCAGCCCCTTATTATGGGTACTGTATTTCCCCCTTTGCTACCCTTAATCCTTTCACTGTGACTAATTACTACATGGGGTAGGGGTGGGGGAATGTTCTAATTTGAGTGTCCCAATAACATGGTTATAGTTGATACTTCCATTCTACACCCCTATTTTAATTGCTTTGAAATTTCCCAAAAATACTATTGAGGTTGAAATTTTTCATGTTTGATCTCAGCATAGGAATACATTTCTGTGGAAATGTATCTATTTTGAGTTATCCGAGCTAATGCTGCAGGAGGAGAGTTTGTCAGTGCTTAAGACATTTTTAGATGCTCTTTAATTACTTAGCAATATCACAAATGGTTTTGATTTAAACTTCAAATCTGGCATATATATAGTCCTGAAAGCGGATGTGTGCTTTGCTTTGTTTGACGAAATTTGGTTTGCAGTTATGAACATTTTAAAATAGTGTGCAGAGTATGCACATACATTATTTTATTTAGTCAGCGCACAAAGTGCTATGATTTGAATATTCACAGGTATAGATAATAATCATTCTCTATATTTTATTTAATGTTTGCTGGAGTTTTTTAAAATGCATACATTTAAAAAATGGATCGATTTACTGAAAGAACTCCTCATGAGTACACACACATCACATTTCTAAAACTGAGACATCACATTTTTTTTTAAATGTAACTCATAAAAACCCATCATACAACAGAAGAGAAAAAGAAAAAAACAAGATAGAGGGGAGGAAGGGAAGAATTAGGGCCTCTGATGAGAGATTGCAAATAGGTTCTGAAATATTTTCAAACTTATCATCATCCTAAAATCTGTGGAATTTTGTCTTATAGGAGCCTGTCCCTGTTAGAGATGGAACTTTTCCAGGTTCTTATGAAGATATTCTTACCAGTTAAAATACCAATAACAATCTTATGTAATGTTGTATTTTGTTAATCCTTTAAATTTAGAAACTTTATACAGGAGATACATCACTGATTTAAAAATATGCATTCATCGTCACAACCTTTAAAACACAGTTACCTGAACACAGCCCCAGAACCTAAGGGTGAGATCACCAAATGGATAAGAGTCTTCCATCAGCATAGCTCAGAGTATTCTGGGTTTAATCAGTTTATTTCTGATGGTTCCAGTATGAATGATGCATCAAGTTAAAGTGCATTAGCTTTAACTGAATATTTTTGTCACCTTTGAGGTCTTTGTATTCAAAGTTTGAAGCAATCAATAGTTGTATAAATTTCCCCTTCTATTTAGATTAGGATGTTTTTCAAGATATATCTATCTGTCTATAAATATATATATGTTGTTGATCAAATGGTTATACTATTTGGAGGCTTTTTTCTTTAAGAAATCTGATCTTATTTAGCAAACCAGATTTCTAAACAGTCAACCAGGATCTCAGCATCTTGGGAACAACTGTTCAATTACAAAAATGTACAAAAATTGATTCTGTCAAGATTCTGTCTGTAAGTCTTCAAAAACCATAAAGTGCATATTGTAATATTCTGTGATCATTCTCATAGCAGCCAGTAATTCTAGTTGACTTTATAATTAGAAGAATGGCTTATAACTCTCTGAAGAAATAATATATTCAGCTGAATTTTTTCATGTTTTTATCAGGGTTTTTTGTTTGTTTGAATTTTTATGAAAATTCATTCAGTCATTTTTGAATATCGTAAATTGAAATGAGTATCTTTATTAAATACTTAATGAAATGCACTGTATGTTTTTTTTGCCATAAATTTCTTTTTTTAAATAAAAAGCAAAGAAATTAAGATCTATAAAACTACATTTATGTAATAGTAAAACAGATTGTATTTTCATAAAAATTACAAAATTCTGAGATATGGCTCCCACATCAAATAGTTATTTTGTTTCCTTTTTCATGTGCATTTACATGAATGAGTCTTTCATTACATTATCATATAATTGCAGTTAGTGACATACTGCTTGGCAGATAATGTATAGGGTATGAAAGGATGTAAAACACCCCATTTTTCTATATTACTCCTTCAGAAAGACTTACACGTGTAATAAGTACGTATTAAGAAGCAGGGTTAAGAACTGTGAGAACTGTAGGATCTTATTAAATCAAACAGCTTAGTAAAATTCAAAAGGAGATTAGAAATTATATGAATAAAATAGCATCTACAGTTACACTAGCTAAATTAAGTATTTACAAGAGTCATCAGTTCTCATACATCAAGGCATAAATTGACCACCAGCTGGGATTGGGTAAAAATTTTTCTTATGATAAGATATTGTACAATATCTTGTGCATTATGGGATTTTTGGAAATTTTTTGCTTTTCTTTGAAAGTATTTGGTACAGGTGACTGCCAAAGGCAGGATTCCAAAATACATATGCCTTTGGACAAGAACAATGAACTAAGAGTTTAGCAAAAATAAAAACGATAGTACTGTGTTTGAGGAGGGAACAATTTTCCCTTTCTCTGAGACCTCCTTTTCTAGTTTCAACTTTGAGCATCGATGCTGTGCAGATTAACACTCTGCTTTTACATCTCACTCAGCTCATTCTCTGGTCCTTCTATCTCCCATCTCTTTGCCTGTGTTCTCTTTGTTTACTCTTAATTACCCCCCAAATTTTCTAATACTGAATGTTTTAAACTTTTAGTTCCTACTTCTAGGTAATAAACTTTGCCTCTGACTTTGCTAATACTTCCCTTAACTCAATGCTAGTTTTACTTTAGAAGCAGAAAATCTTGTCATAAATCTTATCATCTGACACCCCAACTTTTTGTTCCCTACCACGTTTTTATCTGTGTATCTGCCTATTTCCACCTCTGAAACATTGACAGAATTCATTCTTACCTTGATCAGCTTTTTTGAAGTTTTTGCTCATATCTTAATAATATCCTATCTAAACTCCTACATTTTCTTCATATCCACTTCCTATTTTCTGTACTTCAGGGAATCCAGGACTAGTAATGGAAGAATCAATTGGCTAAAATGAGAGTTCACTTCCACTTTTGCCCATGCGTCAAACTGTCCTGAGCATTTTTCAGACAATGGTTGTATTTTAATTTTTAGTTTATATAATTGTAGTTCAAATAGTCCATTAAGCACAGAGTATGTTCACTTGACATCCAAGTAAAATTATACAGCAAAGATGAGTTCCTGAGAACATTAAAGGGAAATAAGAAAATCTCCAGTTTATGAGAACATTAAAGGGAAACAAGAAAATATCCAGTTCTTATATCATAGCAATATACATGGTCTTACCTTGTGGAATGTGAACTGTTTAAAGGTAGATTCCACCAGATAGCTATAATTGTTTTGTTTTGTTTTGTTTTGTTTTTTAAAAAGATATGTATATGATGGTTGACTGACTGACAGACTGGCAGAGTAAACCAGCCATTCGTCCACAAATCAGTTGTAGTAAAGTCCATGGCAAGACAGTCTTCCTCACACTGCCCACCAATGTGCCTCAGCTCTCCTTTGTAGGGAGTTTTATCCCACGGTCAGAGAGGAGATTGATTTTCATGTCCATTATATCCTTAGCTTCTGTTGGGACCCCCAAAATCATCCTCCACTCTGTAACTAACCTTTTTTTTTTTTTTTTTTTTTTTTCCATTCATGGTCTGTTTTAATTAACTCCTCTTGCTAATTTTGATGAGTGTGGGCACTCAGTCCACTGCCGTTAAAACTCCCCTCCAGAATATCCCCTGTAGGAGCATCACAGAGTGCATTCTATACCTGGGAAACTCCGGGACTTCCTCAATACATTGGGCATTCCTAGTTTCTAGCAGAGAAACCCCATAGCACACCAAATTCAAAATAAGCACCCATAGGTTAAACAGCACCAAGATGTTGATACAAAGGCCATATGGAGCTATTTCCTCAAGAATTATCCAGCCAGTTAGTAGCTGGGAAAAGAGTAAATGCACACAGACATGACTATCATGATTCCTGCCAGTGGGAGAGAAATAACAGAATTACAGAAATTCTTACATGAAGTCCTTCAGGAGATGGAGGTGGAGGACGACTAAGCCTCTACTTTTTTTTCCCACTATTACTTTCCAACCATATTATACTTTTTCTCCTGGAAACATTTCATTTTCATCTTCTGTTGCCTCTAAATCCAGTTTAAAACTGCTCTCTTGGTATTAAAAACTTTTCATAAACATAGAATTATAGAAATGTAGGGCTGAAAGGGACCTCGAGAGGTCATCTAGTTCCTACCCTCATGCTGAGGTAGGACTAAGTATAGCTAGATCATCCTTCACAGGTGCTTGTCTAACCTATTCTTAAAAACTACCTATTCCAGTACTTAATTGTCCTGATAGTTAGAAAGTTTCCTCTAATATTTAACCTAAATCTCATCTGAAAGCATAGTACATGCTTCCTTATAATCTGTCATAGCATTTATCTACCTAATATTCTACCCATTCCACTCCATTCAGTAGGGAAATTATATAATTGCCTATGTGTTTTTTGAAGAACATGGATTGGCAGCCGAAGAAAGCAAAACATCCATCTCCCTCTCTCTCTTTTCCTTTGTTTTTTAAAAAAAAAATCTCATTGCAGGATAAAAAATGTGGTAGGTTGGATTGCCAGATGTGTTCTATGTTCTGAGGGGTAAAAAGTTAGTTGAAAATAAGATAAACTTTCTTATCAGTAGTTCTTCTTCTTTGAAGATATCTTGTCACAGCATGCTCACTCCTTGATATCATGTTTTCAGGGTGAAACAGGGTGGAACTCTGCCAGCTTTAAAGGATTTGGGGCTTCTTCAAGTAGCGAAAGTTCAGTGTGAAACTCCTACCTTATTTGTCAGGTGTCAGTAACTGAGATGAGCTCAGTTCCTAGAACATTTTTATCTTGTTCTCAATTGTCTAAGAAGCAATTGTCACCATACAAGTGAATTATAAAAATGGCTCATAGTTAATTTTTAAAATATATAGTATATACTAAAAATGGACCAAATATACATATTGATATATATGTATATGCATGTTCATGTGTAAATCTTTTGTATTCAGACTAAACTGCCAGTGGAATGACAATATTTTCTGGGTCATAGCATAGCAGTATATTTTCTTGAATTTCAGTTGGTGTAACTCACTGATGAATTTCATTCCACAACTCTAACCTGTCTCCTACCTGGCTGGTGACAGCCAGTTGAAGAATTAGGCCCATTTCTGGTAGAGATTGCCAGCACTTCGTTGGGAGTGTAGGGGAAGACAGATTGCTGGTTACCCTTAAGGAAGCCAGGCATGTGTGTTACAAGAAGATATCATTTGATGTTAACAGCATGACCAATTATCATCTGGTATATAACTGGTCATTTTTGCATAAGATTATTCAAAAGATTGTAGAAAAATGACTCACAATATCTAAATGCTTTGGATTTCCTTTCCTTGGCAATCTGGGTGCAGGCCTGGATATTGGGGAATGTATCGGTTGCATTGGTAGATGATGTCCTGAAAATAGATGAAGATCCTATGTCTGTGATGTTATTATTAGCGATGTCTGCTGCTTTTGATCCTGTTGAGATGTTATTGATTTTCCTGTAGGCACTAGAAGAAGTAGCTAGGTCTGCTTTGGGTGTGTCTCTTCTTTTTATCTGATGGATCCAAGAGGGTTTTTGGGGTAAATACTCAAGTTCTCATTTCCACAAAATTCTATTTTTATATCGCATTTCTAGGAATCCACAAGGTTTTCCTATATAATTATATAAAATACTTCCCCATGGATACAAAAACATCCCAATCCACCACTTCAAAAACAAATCCCCCAAACTGTGAGGAATGATGGTGAGTAAGAATCATGTGAGATAGGTAATTACAGGTATTTTCCCCTTCTTCAAAGATATGATCATGACAGGATTCCTAATCTTGGAAACTGAATAGGCTGAGGAGTGTCTCAAATAACATTGTAAAAAAACACCACAATAGGCAATGAACTAAATAAGCCAATATCATTTATTAATCAAAAGGAATTTATTAAGTGGGAGGCATGAAGTAATCCCAACCACCATAAAGAGGATAAACAAACAGAGCATTAAAAGACCTGGCCTTATGGGGAAAAAACTTTCAAAATCTGCTTACTTAACTAAGAGACATCCTGAAAAGTAATCTCTAAAAGCCAGCAATGTTGGTGTACCACTATATAAGAAATATATTATTCATCATTGAGTGACTGAACAGGCTGAAACTAAAGAATATTATTTTGTAAAAATGTGCAAGGAAGACCACGTTGGATGTCTCAGACTTGAGACTAGCTATCGGAGTTGACCTGCCTAGGATGGTATGAGCTGTGACATAACCCTCTATGTGAAAATCTATTATATAATTGCAGTAAAAAAATGAAACTTGCCATTGAAACATGGTTCTTTTAGAGATGGTCTAATGAATTGAGTCATCTTTTTAAGGCATCTACTTCACATTAAGGACCCCTTAGCATTAAGCTTGTGGAGGCAGGAATCACAACATTAGGAAAATGTAGTCTGGATGAGCAGTTTACTGGAGACAGGCTCTACCACTACCACCTTTGGATGGAATATAAAATGACTTTTTGTAATGCCACCTTATTCCTTAAAACTTGGTATTAGGTGGATCAGTCTCTAGAGCCTAAAGTTTACTCACTCTGAATTAAACTTACTGTCATGGAAATAATTACCTTCCATGACATGGGGCTTTTTACTGGCATTTATGATGGTGAAATCTCTCAAGTGCTGTGTGACATCTGTGACTGCTCTACCTTCACTGAGTATATAATGTACCAAGTGAATGGAAATGGACTCAGGCAAAAGGTAGTCAAGTATTTTTGTGGGAGACATTTAAAGGAATCCATATAGACGAGTTTGCACCTCATTGCAAACATTTTCACCTTGCATTTATACGTCTTTTTGGTAGACTTCCAAGAAGACTTGAGATGTGCTGAGACACATCATGCCTCTGGGCCCTGTACCATGTCAGAAACCAGACTGTTAAAGCAAAGATCCTTAAGCTAGGAGAGGATAAGGTAACTAATTGCTGCAGTGTGTCTACAGTCATGCCCTGTGCTGTTAGGCAAGTAGTGATAGACAATGTCATGTGAAACAGAGCCTGTTCCCATACTGGTAACACAATTGATTTTTGGGTCAGTTTTATTGTGCTGTCTTTGGTCAGCCAGTTGGCCAAAAAGCAGAAAACATGCACTACTAACCTATATAGGTAGGACATAACCACTGCCAATTAATGCTAGTTGATGCCAGCACAAAAAGCAAGATACAAAATTAGTACTGCATATTACATATAGGATGCATCTGATGAAAGAGAAGTGATGTGATTATGTGCATGTGATTACCAACTTGATTATTTTTTCCTAAATATTGTCTCAAAGTCCTTAGATCCAGGATGGACTGGAGCACCCCTGACTTTCTAGGTGCTAGGAAGGATCTGTAATAAAACTCCTTCCTTTTGTCTGATGGCACTGGCCTGGCTTTGCCATGGGGAATTAGATTTTGTGCTATATCTCACCCTGGAGCAAAGATTATGTTCCCAAGAGCATTCTTAAGGGAAGAGGGAAATTTTGGGGCTACAAGATTTGGTTTTCATAGAATCATAGAATATTAGAGTTGGAAGGGACCTCAGGAGGTCATCTAGTCCACCCCCCTGCTCAAAGCAGGATTAACTTCAGCTATATCATCCCAGCCAGGGCTTTGTCAAGCCTCAGCTTAAAACCCTCTAAAGATGGAGATTCCACCACCTCCCTAGGTAACCCATTCCAGTGCTTCACCACCCTCCTAGTGAAAAACTTTTTCCTAATGTCCAACCTAGAACTCCCCCACTGCAACTTGAGACCATTGCTCCTTGTTCTGTCATCTGCCACCACCGAGAACAGCCTAGCCCCATCCTCCCTGGAGCCCCCTTTCAGGTAGTTAAAGGCCGCTATCAAATCCCCCCTCATTCTTCTCTTTTGCAGACTAAACAAGCCCAGTTCCCTCAGCCTCTCCTCATAAGTCCTGTGCTCCAGCCCCCTAATCATTTTGGTTGCCCTCCGCTGGACTCTCTCCAACTTGTCCACATCCTTTTTGTAGTGGGGGGCCCAAAACTGGACACAATATTCTAAATGCGGCCTCACCAATGCCGAATAGAGGGGAATAAGCACTTCCCGTGACCTGCTGGCAATGCCCCTCCTAATGCAGCCCAATATGCCATTAGCCTTCTTGACAACCAGGGCACACTGCTGACTCATATCCAGCTTTTTATCCAGCTTTTTACCCCCAGATCCTTTTCTGCAGAGCTGCTGCCCAGCTCGTCGGTCCCCAGTCTATAGCTGTGCATGGGATTCTTCCTTCCTAAGTGGAGGACTCTGCACTTGTTCTTGTTGAACCTAATCAGATTTTTTTTGGCCCAATCCTCCAGTTTGTTTAGGTCACTCTGTATCCTATCCCTACCTTGCAGGGTATCTACCACTCCCCCCAGCTTAGTGTTGTCCGCAAACTTGCTGAGGGTGCAATCTACCCCATCCTCCAGATCATTAATAAAGATGTTGAACAAAACCGGCCCCAGGACCGACCCCTGGGGAACTCCGCTTGTGACCGGTTGCCAGCTAGACATGGAGCCATTGATCACTACTCGTTGAGCCCTATGCTGTAGCCAGTTCTCTATCCATTTTATAGTCCATTCATCCAACCCATACTTCTTTAACTTGCTGATAAGAATACTGTGAGAGACCGTATCAAAAGCTTTGCTAAAGTCAAGGTATATCACATCCACTGCCTTTTCAGAAATCTAATGCTTCAAGATCCATGTATCCAGGTGATATGGGGCTATCAAGAGTAAAATGCTCAAAGTCTCCCTGAATCAGAAAGATGCTGGGAAGTTGCTGGTAATGGCAATCTTGCTATAAGGCTCTGTTGCCTTTGAAAAATACTTTTTTGTGTGTGTGTTTGGAAAAAGTATATGAAGGGATTGAGGGAAGTTTCCTACAACTGCTGCTGCTGTCGATGCTACATGCATTCACCAGGAACTCATTGGCACCCTTGAAACCGCTGTTGATGTAAAGGATGGCTACAGAACACGTCCTCTTTTCGTTTTCATCCTTTGTTAAGAAAAGCAAGATGTTGTTATCCAAAGAACCCAAGGTGGCCTTCATCTCTTTTGCATAATCAGAGCAACCTCTACCTGATCCCTAAACAGTTTTTTCAGAGTTTAATTGTTTCTGGATCTTTGAGACCTCTGAGAAGAAGCCAGAATCCTGCAGTCGTACATACCTGCAGGCATCTACTCACAAGCCAGAAGTCTCACCACTACATCTGCTGTCTTAAAACTGGATGATGGGCTAGATCAGTGCTCTCATGAATCAAACATTTTTAATCTACTGGTGTTGCTCTTCAGGAAAAGATCTTTGCTGGGGCTTGAGTCTTCCTTCATGATTCAACCTGATCTTTAGTTAGGTAGGTTTGGACATCTGCAACTCTCCAAGTGACAGATATAGATTGGTAAATCTTTTAAAACAATTAAAAGGTCACAGTGTCAAAAGTTTCTTTGGTACAGTGCTGTGAGTTCAGCCATTCCTTTTTTTTGGACATAGTCTCTCTCTCATGTGGGGAGTAGAAAAAGTAGCCAGTGTCCTTTTGTAAGTTGTATTTTTTCTCTATCAAGGACATAGAAGTAGATAAATGTGGCATTTGCTGATCAAAGATAAAATATAGGGAAGCACAGTCTTTTTAGTAGGGGGATCCTGCTCCATTTACCTATGTACTTTAACCTCTGAAGTTTCCTGGTCAGGGACGAACTCAGAACCAGCAGTGCTAGCCAGCATCTGCAAAAACTGGGAGAAATGTGGGTCCCCAGGACAGTCACTGTTTTTTTCCCTCCGTGGATATATATCAGTAGAATCCAAATATTCATGTCCAGGCTCATCCCTGTAAGACCCCACACATCTAGAACCCAAGCCTGGCATATCTGCCAGGCTGCTGGCCTTTCCATGCTGCTACCCAGCAGCAGCTGTAACCAGATTGTGCTCCATGGTCTTACAACCTACTGTGGACACAGGCCACATGCTCCAGATGTCTGACAGGCAGCAGTCTCATAGCTCCTGATTGGCTCCCCACCCTATGTAAACCCAAGGGGACATTCCAGGAAGTGTCCAGGCATGGCAACCATGTGGATCTTCTGTTAGCTGCCATAACCATTTCTGCTTCCTTCTCCTGAGGTCCGGATTTTGACCTTAAAATCATAGAATCATAGGGTTGGAAGGGACCTCAGGAGGTCATCTATTTCAACCCCCTGCTCAAAGCATGACCAATCCCAAATGAATCATCCCAGCCAGGGCTTTGTCAAGCCGGGCCTTAAAAACCTCTAAGGATGGAGATTCTACCACCTCCCTAGGTAATTCCCTAGGCATTCCAGTGCTTCACCACCCTCCTAGTGAAAATGTTTTTCCTAATATCCAACCTGGATCTTCCCCATTGCAACTTGAGACCATTGCTCCTGGTTCTGTCATCTGCCACCACTGAGAACAGCCTCGCTCCATCCTCTTTGGAACCCTCCTTCAGGTAATTGAAGGCTGCTATCAAATCCCCCCTCATTCTTCTCTTCTGCATACTAAATAAGCCCAGTTCCCTCAGCCTCTCCTCATAAGTCATGTGTCCCAGCCCCTAATCATTTTTTTGCCCTCTGTTGGATTCTCTCCAATTTTCCACATCCTTTCTATAGTGGGGGGCCCAAAACTGGACACAATACAAGACCTTGGCTTGATTTGGACTTTTCCTCTTGACCCAGACCCTGAAACCTGACTTGGACTCTGACCTTTGGTATCGACCCTAGCTTGGAACCTGACTACAAACTCCTCCACTTCTCCCAGCTTCAGTTTGCCCCTGCTCTGACCCTTGGTCCTGACTGCCTCTTATGATATCCTGACAACATCTTGATCTCATTCAAACAACTCACTATGGGGTATTGATGGAATAGCAGAAGATTCAGGGGTACCAGAGCAGATGTCATCATTGGTCACACTAATACTTGGCACTGTCTGCATCAGTAGGGATGCTGAGGCTAGCTCCACCTGCCACGATGTCTGATTTTCATCAGCCATGGGCAATCACAGTGTGCCAAAGGTGGTTCCTCTGTCAGGAACCCAGATGACTGACTAGATTAATTGAGTCAATACAGATTGCCACACTTAGTTCAAATACGCAAATTACCAGAAGATTCAATACAGAGCTGCTCAGAGTAATGTTTTTGGCAGGACTGTATCAGAGGATAGGTGGCTGTCTCATGGAGACTATTACTTTTGGTCCTTGTCCAGAGGCAATGTGTCATCTGAAGAGACCCAAGAGGGGCATGTAGCCTAAAGAATCAAAGGACATGCAGACCACAATAAATCAAATTGAGTTTACTAGAGGCTGACTGGAAGGTACAGACACCAGTAAAGAATATCCATTACTTTGATAATACAGTATTGAAAGTGGAACCAGACATGTCATGTTAGAAACCAATATAGAACTCCAAATGGGAGTTCCTTGCCTACCTACAGTCAAGAAAGAACTGTCTGGACACCTCTAGGGAATAGAGTAGGAACAAATAGTGGGGCCTGACCAACAAGTGGTTGTTATTGGGTATCACATGGGAATTAATACTTCCTCAGAAAGCTTCAAGCTAGGATAATTCCACCCTGTCTCTTGTTGGAAGCATTAGACCTAGAACAGTTATGGTCTCTTTAAAGAATAAGATTCATTTTCTTGATAAAAGCTAGTCTGATCATTTTCAGAGGTGAGAAATGGGAATCAAAAGGTACAAACAGACAAAAATATTTTTGTAGAACTTTTAAAAAAATTTATTTTTAAGAGAACCTTAAAAAAAGTTTGCATTCTATTACAGTTTGGAGTAACATTATTCCAAAAGATGCTTGTCTAATGAGATTGTGTAACTTGTAGTGTTTATACAAAGAGCAGTAGTAGACTAGTTTTCTTAGTGGGCATGTTTTTATAATTATATATGATAATACCATTGTCTGAGCAGAATGAGCTGAAATGGTTCCATTTCAAACTTGTAGGCTTCCCAACTGCTTCTCATTTCTTCTTGCAGTTTCTTTTCATTACTTCTTACCCTACACTACTTTGCTCAAATTCATCACTGGTGTAACTTTAATCAAATTAATGGATATGCCCACAAGAAGTGAGCGATTAATTTATTACCTTAAATGAAAAAGAAAAACTTCTTAATTGAGCTACCAACACGTGCCCCTTAACCGAATAATTACATGATGTTATTGTTGTAATCCTCATCCTTCCTGGCTCCTCTCCTCCCTCCTGTTTGTTATTCTCACTCATCACAATTAAAATTAGAATATAATTTCATTGAGGCAGGAACCATCTCTTTTCAATTTAATTTGTAAAATGGCTAGTATAATTTTTGTACTGTAAAATTATTATAATAATAACTGTCCTTGGATGAAAATATTACAAACTATGAAGATTTCCTAAATTCTGCAATACTTTTAAAATAGACTTTTATGGCTCTCTAAAACACTTCCAAATTATTCCAAGAAACTTCTTTCTCCTAAAATAGATTTAAACAGAAGAATGGTATACTTGGTCCTGCCTCAGTGCAGGGGACTAGAGTAGATGACCTCTTGAGTCTCTTCCAGCCCTACATTTCTATGATTTTATGAATGTTATGATCTTCTCTACATGTTACTGCCTGGAGCTAAAATCACCTTTGAAATTCATTCTGCTGAAAAATTCAGCAGTGCTCTATTGAAAAGGCAGTCATCTGTGAGACCATTCTTTGTAATGTTAATACCAATATCAATGGACATTATATCCGTAATCCTTCTGATTGGTTCAAAAACAGGAAAGTAAGAATTTATTTCTAGGTTAGCTTGGCAGTAGATATTCAAAAGTTTTCTGTTTTGTCTTATGATGTGAAGAGCTCTTTCAGGCTAATGATTCCAGAGTTTGCACTTTAAATTTGCTATTCCTCATACAGCTGCTTATAGACTTGATGTCCAGAATTGCCCTCTGTTTGCCTATAAAGGGCAAACAATGTGGAATATAATGTAGGAAATTTCCTTCTGTAGACACTGATTCTATGGTTCCTCTCTCCCATAGGTATTGCAGTGGTCCCCTCCAGCTCAAAGCTGAAGTCTTTGTAGGACAGCCCCTTGTTTAAACAGAAATGTCTTTTATAAGTGTATGCTATATCTGATTTAGTTCTGAAGAGAGAGCATTAAAAGGAGGTATACTTGTCAAAATAGTTAACCTATTGCAAAATGTACCTCAGAAGAGGAGATGGACAATTTTTTTTTCTGTTAAAGTGATGAAGAAATGCTACTTGAAGCTTCCACTACATTCACTTCTCTTTTCAACTTATTTTTCATTACATTTGCAGTGACTGTTGTAGGAGAGCCCACAAATTATACATCAGACATTCATAAATACTTGGCTGCAAATCTAAAACTTTATATACGCATATAAACACAGACTGAGTTGTGTAGGATAGTAGCCAGACTTTCCTTATATTAGTTGTTCCAGGCAAAATTTAGGAAGCAGTGGTTTCCAACTCTACATGTTACTAGCATAGCATATGTGAAAGAGCTCTTTACAAGGTGCATTTAAAAAGTAGACCCAAAAGCATAGGAGTAGGATGAAGAATCCAACCTGACAGACTATACAGGATAGGGCAACGGCTCATTACTGGTGCCAAAAACATCTAAAAGGTTTAATTTTCTTTTCTTCTTTTCTTAAAAATACTTCCAGGGGGCCTGGATAGCTCAAGGGGTTGGTAATAGGATACAGAGCCTTTCATCTCTAGGTCACCAGCTCGCATCCAGGCCAGGTCAGTAGTGACCAAAATTGTTACCCTTTGATGGTTTTTCAGTGACCTATATGAAATGAGTTGGTGGAATCCATTTAGTTCTAATTCCAAGAACAAGTTGCTTCCTTTTCAGCAATCTGAATAGAGAGACTGGATTGTCCTCTCAATTGAAGATGTGAGATACTCAGACAGCAATTTTCCTTCTACAATAATTATGTATTTATTTATAACAATAACTGTTGTTGTTCTGAATATTCTGGTGTCTGTGCTGGAACTGTTCTGTTAATCCAGTACCTGCATAAAATAAAACTACATTCATAATACAGAACGATTTTTTCTAATTTATATAGGACATGGAAGTAACCCCCACCTTCCTCTCTTGATATGTCTGTTTTCTGATTTCACAAAAATAAAATTTTAGAGGGAGGAATAAAGATCAATATAACACATCCTGGAGATTCTGCATGCAGAAATAAAGGCAAAGGCACCAGCGACCTAGAATTTCAGATAAGCATGTAGCAATAAACAGAGACATAAGCCAACTCAGACTTGTAATGAATTCCAACAATCCACCCATTACTAATTTTCATTTTATTCTCAATCTCATCAACCTAGTTAGCAAGAGATTTATATTTCTTACTGGATGGGATAAATAAAGCCTTGTCTCCTACTGCCCTTTCCTCAGTCTCTGGAGAATAGGGTTCCAGTGTTTAGAACCTTACTGTCACCCCATCAGTCGTTTTACCAAATGAAAATATTATATTGGAGTATACAGACATTTCTGTAGGAACTTCATCTTTTCTACTATAGAAATCTTAAGAACTCAAACATACTTTCCTTAAAGCTACCAATAAGAATAGACGCCACTAAGGAAGACATTCATTCCTCTTTTAAAAGTTAAACTTTTGATTGAGTGATTTAGATAGAGTCTCGATTGCACTAAGACTCCTTTATGCTACTCTGTCAATGGAAAGAGTCCTTAAAATAGGAAGAAAAGACCTTTGAGAATAACCCATCCTTTGGCCTTCCCAGCCAATGTAAAGCTGATGTAAGGGCTCTGTACTTGCCTTGATCCTAGGCTGTGGCATAAGGGTCATAATGGGTACATGGCAGGGGTGCAACTAGAGTGTACTGCACTGTGCTTCCAAGGGCTCTGGAAAATAGAATGCAAGTTTGAGCAGCCCTGAGATTGCTCTTACTTACTGGGGGCTGGGAAGGCCTCTGCATGAAGCAGAAAACAGGGAGGGCAAAGGTTGATTAAAGCCACCTCCTCACCCCATTCCATTCACACCCCACTGTGGGAATGAGACACTGAGAATCAGGCCCATATATTAAATTTCATTTTTTTATTTAGTATATTAAGATTCAACTGCTCCTTACAAAGTCCCAGATAGTATTCTGTGTTGAGGCAAAACCACGGTTCAAAACAAACCACAAATAAACAGTAAATCAGTAGATTTGGTATCAGAGACCATGGGGAGAAATGATTGCCCAGTTGTTTAGCCAAGCACACTCCTCCCCAATTTTTTTGTAGCTTTGACAGGCACATGAGTTATT
Source organism: Emydura macquarii macquarii (assembly GCF_026122565.2). Lineage (NCBI taxonomy): Eukaryota > Metazoa > Chordata > Testudines > Chelidae > Emydura > Emydura macquarii. The sequence goes on from NW_027131390.1 coordinate 78,360,851, forward strand.
TACTGTATATTAGAAAAAACAACCTCATGTTTCTACTGTAGATTACTATTGTGACATCTTGCCTCCAGGGACTAGGGTAGGCAAGTAGCTGTAAACTAATGAAAAAAAAACCCCTGATTGTGATCTTGATATTGCGTAGATAAATCAAGTGTATCACCCCATATCCCTCTGCAAAATCTACTCACTGGGTGAGTTAAAAATCACAGCTGATTAGTGCTATCACTTTAAAGCCCTGCAGGACTTCATCCTCAAGAGGGAAAGGGTTATCGCTTCTGTGAAACTCAGGAGCTTCAAAGGAGAAGGAGCCAGCCATCAGTTTCTCTCCATCCTGCTGCTGGTAGTGATTAGGGGCTTGTGTACACCACTAATGCTTTGCTAGCATAGCTATACCGGCATCGTAATGCTGGCAAAGCCCCCTAGTGGAGATGCAGATTATACTGACAAAGGAGTTCCTGTGCTGGCATATTTAAACCACTTCCCAGAACAACATAAGCGATCCTGCAAAAGTACTCTTTTGCTTGTATAATTGCATCTACAATAAGGCTTTCGCCAGCATAGCTTTGTCAGCTGGGGGTGTGATTTTTTTCATACTCCTAACTGACATAGTTATGCCAGTAAAACTTTGTCATGTAGACTAAGCCTAGGATAAATTTTCTGGATGATAACCTGCTGGATGATTTGTTAAGGATCGCTACAATACACAAGACCCACTGTAAGCCATTAATGCTACTTCACGGGATAAATCAAATATATTCCTCCCAAAGGAAGTCCCTTCCCCCCCCCCCCCCAACTGCTTTGCAGGATAGAAATCTAATATTTCATTGATAACTAAAACCCTGCATTATTTTGGAAGATACTTTTTTAAAGGTATTTTAATAGTCAAGTTAATCCCTTTTTTAGTCTATTCAAAGAGCTCTGTGCTCTTTTGCATTTGCTGTTTTGATCTCTTCTTTTATGAGCTTCCCTCTGTAGATTTTTTAATTGTTCATTTCACTGATTTTAAAAAATTGTTTCATTTAAAATAAGTTTACTGAATTAAACTCAATAAATGAAACAAGACTGGAGCTTGAAATAAGCTGTGTTGATTCAAATAAACACATACTGCAAAACTGTCTTGCTTACCTATGCAAAGAACTTAATCTTTGTGATAATAATGCATGGATTTATGAGGTAATAAAGATAATATATAAATCTTGAATAATCCTTTTAATATAGTTCTTGGTTTTTAAATTTTTGGCATCTGTGTTTTCAGTCTTAATTTGAAAGGCATATTGACTAACTCTACATGCCACCAATCATTTTTAAGTTTGCACACTATCATTTATTGCATTTTTTGATTATTTTAATTTGCTATATATATATATATTTATTTAACGATTATCTCTCCTTTTTTTATAGAGCACATCAATTTAAGACTTCATCTTACTACCACCAGGTTTCTATTTTGTCCTTCATTTATTTCTTTTAGTTTTTCTCACATTTTTGGTGTTCTCTTGGGTAACTTTAAATATTTAAAAGAATAGAGTAACATTATTGTCATTAACATATTGCATTTACATTTTTAGTTTTAGCTTTTTAATAAAAACTTAGCTTGACTAAGCATTGGTAAAACAATGTAATTATTTTACTGTCGTACATACTCTTACACTCTCTTCTTTTTCCCCCCCTGTATTTGTGTACTAGGTGGTTGTGAATGCCCTTTTAGGAGCAATTCCATCCATCATGAACGTGCTTCTCGTTTGTCTCATATTCTGGCTAATTTTCAGCATCATGGGAGTAAATCTGTTTGCTGGGAAGTTCTACTACTGTGTTAACACCACAGATGATGAAAGGTTTGAAGTCGACATAATCAACAATTTTAGTCAGTGCGATGAACTCATAAAAAGCAATCAAAGTGCCCGATGGAAAAACGTGAAAGTAAACTTTGATAATGTAGGATTTGGGTATCTTTCTTTACTTCAAGTAGTAAGTGATCACTCTTTATATACCTCTTATTGCTTATATGTAATAGTAAAAAGTGATTTTTTTTTAAAAAAAATTTCACTAAAAGAGCACCACTAAAAGTGCATACCAGTGCACTAATGGCTAATATTTCTCTGTCATACAGACAGACGATAATTAGTAGGACCCAAGGATTTCCATGCTTTTCAGCAGGATAATTCCTTCTCCCTCTCTCTCTCCCTCCCCATGTCTCATTCCTGGTTTGAGAATGTTCAGAGTTGTAACTTGGAATGGTATCATACCACATGGGTACTTTGAATTTTATTGTTACTGACGGGCAGCGATCTGCATTGGTGTGACTAAGTCTCAGAAAATAAATCTCAAATAAGAAATTCCGTTTTCAGTGATTCAGCTGCCACCAGTGCAGACTGATGTGATCTGAGAAACAGTTTCTCAGTATATAGAAAAGTAGATGAAGCAGAAAAAAAAGGCCATTAGATAGCCTTATCTATAAAATCTGTCCCCTTAAGTCCACACACCAACTAATTTGTGGAGTTTTCTTTAAAAAAAAAAAAAAAAAAAAAAAAAAAGTAGAATCAAGGAAAGGATACCTAATGCATAAGGAGGGTTATGGCACTCTATGGCTGTGTTTTCACTGCCAAAAAGGTATGTTTTTACAGCAAGATAATTAATGTGTGTTAGCTACCTTGCTATAAAAAACTGCCTTTTTTGGCAGTGAAGAGATATTCTATGCCTCAAATGATCCAGCAGCCTAATTCTTAATCAGTGGAAGCCAAGGAAATGAGTTTACATTTCAGGGTGCTAATTTGACTGGGTCATGTCAAGTTGGCAACTTCATACTTTTTTTTTAAAGCTGTCACCTAGTTTTCCAGAGACTGTTTTTTACTTTTTTTTTTTTTTTTTTTAATAAAAAGCGAGCCTAGAGCCTTTATGATTGTGAAGAAAATCGTGAAAACGTGAACCGAGCATAAACTGACATAAGAGTTTTGGAGAATTGTGGATTACCCCATTCGTATCAGTGGGGTGGTGTCTCAAATGCGCAGTTACAATCATTTAAATATCAGTATTGATAATCATATCACTGCCAATCATACCATGGAAGAAAGGAGAGGGACAAGCATGTTATAAAAATGTGCACAATCCACTGTGAGTATAATTTGATTTTGGTAACACAAGTGGTTTGTACTTGAAAGAATATCAATACTTTTTTCTCCCAATCTGCTCTGTGGAACCAATAGGCTAGAGTGAAGGAGGGGAGTCCAGAGTGGGATATAAGCCCCACCAAAAGGAAGCCAATCCATCAGAGTTCAGCAAGGCATCCTCCAAGCCCTCCCCAATTAGCCCAAAGCCTCCCTGAACAGTGGAAGCCTGATCTGATCAGGGATGGAGGTAGGACCCAGGTGCATTCCTTTCTTCCTTTAGTGACTGCTGTTCTCCCCTCTGTTGGAGGCTGTCTGCAGACTCAGGGAGTCACCACTGAATTATTTATACTTGGGTCACATTTTCAAGCTATTCTTTTCAATCTTGAGGGCTAGAAACATTTTTTTAATGAAAACTTAGATTCCTAAATCATTGCATGACTCTGGGAGCTAGGCCCATAGGTGTGTGCCTATTTTGCCTGTGCTTTAATCCAGTCTGCCTATGGGTGTACCTGAACCTCAGTGAGGGAGAGTCAGACCTAAGGAGTCCAGCAGAAGATGAATAGTCGTATTTTGAACATCTGCACAATATACTGAGAAGGGTGTCTCCTTCTGTTATCTCAAGTAGGCAAAGCTTGCTGTGTGGAGCTTGATTTGTGGCTGGAACTTGGGTGGTGCCTCCACTTTTTTTTTTTCCTGCTATAGAAATTATAGAAAGTATTGAGAGATCTCATGCACCTGTGTTTTATTTATTTCCTTGACCAAAGAGTTTCTTTTGGATGCCCTGAGAATGAACAGGAAGCTCTACCTACATCTTTGAAAATGTATGTGATAAAGTGATAATATCCATTTTGCAATCATAGAACAATATGAGCACTAGGGGGAAATTTTCAAAGGTGCCTATGGGATTTCAGAGCAGAAGTCTAATTGGCTTTCAGTGGAACTTGTGCACCTAAATCCCTTTTGTGGATTTGAAAATTTCTACCTTAGATCCTTGTTTATGTGCCTTAAAGAAAACAGTGAAGGATGTGACTCAGAGACATAGCTTTTCAGGTTCGGTACATAGTTTTGTTAGTCAGGGCAGAAATTAAAAAAGCCATCTTCTAACTTACCCGGAAAAAAGATTCCACTTGAGACCAGAATCTAAGGCTATGTACACATTGACGGCGGCAAATTTGCTGCCGTCAGATCGATCTATCCAGATTGATTGCGCAGCAGTGAAGATACGCTCAATCAATCCGGAAGTCAATTTAATAAAACCCTCCAAAAATGCGTAGCGCTGTGTCAATGGGAACTCATTTCCCATCAGCGCAGCACAGTGGAGACAGCACACTAAAGGGAAGTTATGAAGTCAATGGGAATTATGCAAGCTACTCTGCTGCTGAATTTTGCCAGCAGCATAGACCTACCCTTAGGCAGGGACTTAAGACTATTTTGATTGGAGGAACATGAGGAAAAGATGGAAATATCAGAACCCTTCCTGTTGAGTATGTAGCAACAAAAAGGATGACTGAAAGGAACATATACTAAGAATTGATTGGAGGGGGTCCCATAATATGCTAGGAATATAGATAACGCTATTGGGAAAAATTGTGTATTTGGCTCATGTCCTAAGGTAAAACATTAATCCTGAGGAATTTAGATACAGAAGTGTGGTTGTCAATGGATATTCTTACTGTGCTTCCCCTGTGGGCATGGAGGGCCATTATCTGCACTCTTAATGCCTGATCCAAAAGGCCACTGAAGTCAACAGGAGTCAATAAAGTTCTTTCACCAGCTCCCTAACAGCCTGAGACAAAGCCAATTGAAGTTATTGTGAGGCTTTCCATTGACATGAATGGGCTTTGGCTCACATTGCTAGGAAGCTGGGGGGAAAATTTATTGAATAGTGTGGAAATTTCCATATGGGGGGCAATACCATTGATTTTTCTGACCAACTCAGTGATATGCACTAGTGGGGGCATATTAACTGTATTCTGTGGGTATGTCTACACTGCAGTTAAAAACCCACAGTTGGGTCATGCCAGTTGACTCAGGCTAAGAGTCTTGGGCTGAGCGGCTGATTAATTGTGATGTAGACATTCAGGCTTGAGCTGGAGCCAAGGTTCTAGGATCCTTTGAGGGTTCCAGAGCTCAGGCTGCAGCCATAGCCCAAACATCTACACTATGACTAAACAGCCCATGACTGGATGTACTTGCCCAGCACTGGAGATGAAGAGGTTAAACCAATACTCCTGGGAGCAGAAGCTACGCCCCCCACCCCTGCTGGGCATGCTCCAAATGCTGCAGCAGTATAAAGGGGAGCAGCCCAGCTCACTCGGGGCAGGACGCTGAGCAGGGAGGATGCATAGTGGAGGCTCCAGCCTGGGAGCCAGAAGGCCCTGCAGCTGCTTTATGGCAGCCTGGCCAGCAGGTCACTACGCCCGCTGCAGGTGTTGGGGACCTAAGGGATGCCAAGACAGAGGCTTCAAGAATTAGGGTAGGAAGTGGCCCAGGGTAAAGGATACTTAATGGCTCTGAAAGGGACAGCGTGTTTCAGCCAGACCCTCACTGTCACAGTGACCAACCCAAGTCATTGGTAGGGTCTTGGCTAGGGTCTGGTAGAGCAGGGAGGGTCCAGCCCCCCCTAACCAGCCCGCTACCCCCCTGGTGGAGACCCTCCCCCCTTTCCGCTCCACTGGCCACCAGGGTGCCCAACCCTGAACACCAGGGCCACCACTGACTCTGGCCACCAGACCGCCTGGCCCTGAATGACAGAGCTGCCACTGACTCAGAGTCTAGGAGCCATTAGGGGCTCAGACTACCAGACCCCACCTTGCCCCCTTCCACAGTGGCAGGGTCCACATGCCACGTGACACAGCCCCTTAGCCTGAGCCCTGTGAGCCCAAGTCAGTTGGCACAGGCCAGCCGCAGGTTTTTGATTGCAGTATAGACATACCCTGTAGTATGCAACAAAGGTCCCTTTTGCAGAATGCTAGTACCATTGTTACCAGCAGGATTTAGAGTATAGTGTTACCCCCAAAACTGCCAGTCAGGTGGTCCATTCTAAAGGAATTTCCAGGGTAAAACAACTTGCCTTCCCTTTAAAAGACACGGATACAGCCTTCCTATCAAGATAGTGATACACAAGCAGTAATACTTCGAAAACAGATACAACGTTTACTTAGAAGTCAGTGGTTACATTAAAAGAGAAAGAAATAGAATATAACTAATAATAATATACTTACCCTTAACAATACTACTACTACAAATTATCTATACTTAACACCCTATATCAATGAACAATAATATACTGAACACCATTAATAATAATAATATACCTTTATATACCTAATACTTTATATCCCTAATATACTATTACTTTAACTATCATCTAGCAAGCAGTAGCTAGGCGGTTACTGGATAGGTAGGGAAGGATCTCATTCAGACCACAGACTCTCAACTTTATTTGCAGGCACACTCATATACTCTTGGATGATAAATAATAAAATTAAACTTACAGAAACTGCAAAACCTTCAAAAAGCCCCTTTTTAACCATCAAGTTCCTCTGAGTATTCTTGTGGCTGTTCAACAGTCGTTGCTGCTGTAGAAGATACTACTTGATGGCTGCTGCTGCAAAAAAGGTTATCCCAGGCTTAGTCAATGCACAGGGTCTGAGTTAGCCTGACACATACAGCCGAGGTGCACCCCTGCTTAGCACAGCTTCCCATGATTTCAGCTCTCGATAGTGCCTTAAGTGCCTGTTAATTTCAGCTCCTCTTCTCCTTATTCTGCTGCTGTTGCTGCCTCTCCCTTTCAGGGTCTGCTCCTGCTCTCCTGTCTTCCTCTTTAGGGTCCACTTCCCTACAAAGCTTAGTCTAACAGCTGCTGGCTTTATATACAGTTTGGTCACCCAAGCTCAGCCAATCAGGTTCAAGGCAATTTGCATATCAATTGTCTCTAGCCAATCAGCTTAAAGATCACCTAAAAGGGATGGGGGGGAGTTACGCCTAGGGAAGGGAGAGGTTCTGCACGGAGGAAATGGGAGGGGAAGGGAGTTTCACACAGGGAAGGGAGGAACTATGTATCAGGAGGGGTTACATTCAGGAAGGGGAGGGGTCACACATGGGGATGGGAGGCCCCATACAAGTCAATGGAATAAAATGTATTCCTATGGGGCTTAGACTTCCAACCTCCATTCCCAACCGCCACTGCTGGATTTTCTACTACTAATCCTTATTTAAATAAAATCTTTATTCTAAAACTAATCACGATTTTAAATATTACAAAATGCTTTGATACTGATACCACTTTTTAATTACCCAAATAACCAAACTATTATTTTCAAGATTTTAAACTCTTTCCAAGGTTTATCTGCAAGCCTTTACTTCAACATTCTTTTGGAAGTGTAGACAATTGAGACAAAATCTCCGGCTACATCATTAAAAGGGCTTTGTTTTTAAAACTCATTTTTTGTTAGCATTACACATTTTTTAAAACAAGCTGACAATAACTGCTGAGTCATATCTTTCCAGTCCGCCCAAAGAGAAATACGGTACGTCCTTCTAGCCTTTCTGAACAGTAGATAATCTGGAATAAATTCCTATTTCCTTGGATCTCTTCAGGGTTCTGTATGGAGCAAGAGATTCTAAAAACAGTTCCTTTTTTGTCATGGAGAAGGCTTGGACAGAACAGATTACAATGCTAAGGGAGGAAGGAACAGGATTTCGCTTTTTTCAAAATCAGGAACTTGCCCTCTCATCCATGACTAGAGTCTAATGTTCTCTGAATATATATATTTTCTTTTATGAGAGTCATGCAGAAAAGAAAATAGAAGTTTTATAAAGATCCTTGATCTGCATCACTAGACAGGTGGAACACCGAGAAGATCTGGTCTAGTTTCTGAAAAAAACCTGTAAATTCTGAATTTACATTGCCTCTGTATCACAGTAGATTTTCTGAGCTGAAAAAATCTCAGCGAATCCCTGTTAGGTGAGTTATATGAAGAATTCTTTCAGTCTAGTTTATCTCTACAGAAATCAAAACTTAGAAATTTCCTAGTACAAGTGCAGAGCCATAAAGTTTTTCTGGCTAAAACACAGGAGCTCGTGATATATGACACCAGTTTTATAGAATTCTGGAAAATATCAGTTAAGACTTTGGTGATCTGAGACTAAGGAAAATTTCCCTAGATATGTTTGTAGTTTGTATATCTTGTTACGGTGTATTTAAATATCCATTCTATGCAGGCTATGAAGATGCCACTAACTCAATACTTCTCTGTAAGGCACTTTCCATTTTCTGTCCAATACAGCTGGTTTTGGTTTGTGTGAATTTGCAGACAACTTGGTTTTTTGGGGAGGCTGGGGGGTGTTTGAACTTGTGTGAGGATTTTCTATATCCCTGAAGTGACGGGATGAAGCAGAGACAGATCTGCTGGAGAGATTCCTTCTGCCTAATTCTCATGCAGCTGTAAATGGAGAAGGAGAGGGAGGTGTTGGGAGAAGATAAAAGGCATCCACTGGTATCCCCTTTGTGGCATGACTCTCTCGTAACAGGTATAAACCTGAAATATAGTATTTTGGTAAGTTAATTTCCTGGAGTAAGGGACACTTCTCTGGTCAAAATTTTGAAAGCCACTAGGGTAAATACTGATTTGATTCTTTTGCTTCAAAGTGGATAAAAAGGAGGAGAAAACAGAAATTTTGGAATGTGGGGTAAAAAGTGTGGAAGATAAAGCAGTGTTACCAGGCAGACGTGGACAGCTATAAAGTACCAACAGGATATTAATTAAAAGCAATATATTGTTGTACCCAAAAATAGACACTTGACAATGTTCCTAAAAATCATCTCTGGTTGCTTAGCTTTAATGAAGGAATGGAGTGGCATAACAACAGCGAAACTTTACAGTTCTCACTGGAAATTTGACCCACTCTTGCTGACAGTAAGTTGGGTTTGTTTTTGTTTGTTTGTTTTTGGTTTAGGGTTTTTTTTTTTTAATTCCATTCAAATTTATATCTACCTATAGGCTCATCTGGGCTCTTTGGCCAAAATAGTCTAGATCAGATTCTGATCTCAGCTACACTGGTGTAATCTAAAGTAACAACTTTGAAATCAGTGGAGTTCTTCCAGATTTAAATCAGCGTGAACAAGAAATCAGTGGAGCTATACCAAGTTACATCAGTGTAACTGAGATAAGATTCTGGACTCTTGTACTATTGTTTTATTCAATAGGCGATAAAGACAGTAAATTTGGAAATATGTAAGCACAACTTTACTTCTCTTGAGGAAAAGATAATAGGCCAAATTCAAGCCTAGCATCCATCGACCTCAGTAGGAGTTGTACCCATTTACTAACTTCAACACCATAGCACTGAATTTCTTCTCCAGGTATTTTACTATTTCAGAGCAACACTGATTTGAAGAAGAATATTTCTGTAAGTGAAGTGAGTTTTCCAGTTTGGGAATTGATGGAGGGGGTTTGTTCACACCTAAACTCTCAATTAACATAAATAATTTTTACAATTATGGTTGCATTCACTGTTTCCTGATGACTCACTTGAGGGATTTAAAAGAAAACCAACTACTACAATGAGGGAGCCTATTGGACTCTAGTGAGGAATTAGTTCATAACCCATCTCCCTAAATTTTTACTGGAGAATTGTGATTTGCTTTTCTGTTTCTTTTTCTTCATTTGTTGGGGTGCAGTAAAATTCTATCTATGGCTTTGTGAAATTGTGTTAGTTTAGTGAATACAGATTATATTTTAACTCTTGTTTGGATACTACAAATAAGTAGCATGTAATAGTTAGCACTTCTTCAACTTCACCCCCTGAACCTTCTACACATACTCTTTCTTAAGTTGCTTTTTTATATAATAATAATAATGAACCATATGGGCTTTGAGAGTTCCTCAGTTCTTTTCCCTTTTCTCAGATGTGGTTGGAGATCTGCATTTTTTCCTTTGATTTGTATCTGTTTATTGGGGGGTTAGGAGGGTGAGAGGGTTAATTTTAATATTTTAATATTTAATATTTTAATATTTTAAAATTAATATTTTCTCTTCTCCCAGTTAGTCTTTGTTAATATGAATATATTAATTATAACATAAATGCATACATAATTAAAAATAATTCCAGTCTGCCTGGGATACCATGTGTGAGGATTCAGGTGGTGTGTGTCTGAGTCTGAGGTAATAAAACACACCATCCAGAAGGGCACTTACAGCATATACATGATTCAAAAGCATAGATTGAGCAGATGGGATCATATTATGGACATGCTTCATTTTTCCACCAGTGTATAAGATGGCAGGTCTGATTTTCAAATGGTTATGTTGGCTTTAAAATCCCTGGCCATTTCTGAGACCTCAGTCATGTTCATGGGTATCTGACTCTAACATTCTCTATCTTTTAGGGGTTTTACCATCATTCCATAAGTTGTCAGCCTGATCTAATCTTTACTGTGGTGACCCCTAAGGTGTGAAACTTGCTCCTCCCAGACATAAACCACAGGGCAACCCGGCACATCTAAAAACTCTGCTCTGCTGCTTCAGAGTTGTTTTCTGTTTTAATCAGGAGTGTTCTCACTTTCTCTCTTGAGTATTTTAATTAATTTTGATTGGTCTATTTCATGACACTGCTAACTGTATTGTACTTTATGCTCCATGGACAGGGTTTGTTTTTCCGGCAACCCTACTACTAAATAGGTGTCAAGAAACTAAAGAGGTGGCAATAATCATGGAAGAGGAGGTTCCCTATTCTGGGCTGGGATCTGTACCTGGTCTGTTTTGGCAGAGACAGGAAGGAATCCAGCTGAAGCCTTATTTAGCCAGATGATGATGGGTGGCACAAAAGGGATACAGAACTACCTGAATCCTCCATTTCTTCTCTAGGCATGTTTGGATTAAATCTCAGTACATTGATTCTTACTTGGAGATGTCCTTCCTCTTATGAAACACCACCTGAAACCATCTTCATCTCCCAGTTAGGGTTTATGTTCAGAAGGAAGCAGCTGTAGAAGTCCATAGAATGCTACCACAGATGGTGCACCTTTAGTCTTTGTCACATATAGTGCACATCTTCTGTTCAATATTCTATTATTTCAGTAGCTTCCAAGAGAAGAATATGTATGAGAGACATATCACCTATTAAAACATGGTAAAAATATAACTATAGTAAAAACAAAATCGCTAAACCAGAAAGAACAATTTTTCAAATTGATCAAGCAGGAATCCAACTGGGAATGAGAGATACGGAAAGACTTACCTTGTTGGCGGGCTTAAACATTCTTGGTTCCTTTTTGTTGTTACTTTCCTGACTGACATGACAATGAGGGACTATTCATTGTTCTTTATTGATGGTAACCGAGTCACAAAAGAAGGCTATTTCCTAGTATATCTCAGTTGTATGTAGCTGTTATATCTGATCATCTGAATTTGCTGAGCATTTATTCCATCAAAATGAATACTGTACACTGTCATTTGCAGTAGGTGATTAGCAATTATAAATAGCTGATTTCATAGTTATACTAATTGTTACTATGCCATTGTTCATATACAGATATAATGGTGGGATACACAATGATGCATCTGATAAGCAGCTCTAAAGAAAGCCAAGAGATTATATTGAATTATAAATCTTATATTATACGAATGATTTAAATGTGATATAAAGATTCCTGGTACTGCATTCAGTTGATGAAAGCAGTTATATAAAATGTTGGGCTCTAGCTATTTTCATGAACCCATATTTTTACACAAATATCAAACACATGTATCTCATTTACAGGCTACTTTTAAAGGATGGATGGACATTATGTATGCAGCTGTTGATTCAAGAGCTGTAAGTACAGTATATGTTGTAAAGTTTTCTTTTCCTTACATAGACTCTGAGGGCTAAGTTATAATACTTATGTATATAGATATAGATGGATAGATAGATATAACAAAAATGAGTGAGTGAACATGGCAAAAATTCTGCTAAAAATGAATTATTGTGAAATGATAGCAAAACTCCCATTGATTTCAATAGGAGCAGAGTAAAAATATATGAACTTAAAAAATAAGAGTGCTAAGGTACTGTCCCAAGCAGAAGTATTTTGGATATTTGTGGCCTGGGTTGCTGCTTTTTCAATGAATTGTTGACATGGAATGTTAGTGCTGATTTTTTTGCAAAATTTTTTTTGTAGGTACTGGACCAACCTAAATATGAAGACAACCTATACATGTATCTTTATTTTGTCATCTTTATCATTTTTGGGTCTTTTTTCACCCTGAACTTGTTTATTGGTGTCATCATTGATAACTTCAATCAGCAAAAAAAGAAGATAAGTATTAAAGCATTTCATCTCTGTCCTAAAGACAATATAAGACATTGCTTTTTTTGAAGTCATAAAAATGTAGAATGATTGGCCCAAGCATCTATTCTAATTGAAACAACTGAAAGGCATTATTACAGAAAGGCTTACCCAGATTCAGTATGCTATAGCTTCATAGTAGTCCAGGTGATGAGTGGGATACATTCTTCCCTCCTCCCCCCAGTTTTTTAGTGACCTGTGGATATTCCCTTCAATGTAACTAGAGGACTAATGCATTCTCTCCTGGCCACTTCCTACAAACTCTTTAGGTGTTTGCACCATTGATTCTAGGCCACTCTATGCAAGCACTTGTTATTTTCTCCAGTTTTTTTTTCTTTTTAGATGAAAATTCTGGTCCTTCTCAATTGGAAGGTGATTATTTTAAAAGAGTAAAGACAATCTTTCTGGCTAGTTTGAGCTATCCATTATTAAAAAACATTATGTTACTTCTTTGTGGAATCACTGCATACTCCCAATAATGGCATTCGTGGCACCAGTACCTCAGTGATCCTGACCCTTATGGAAAGCCAGGAGTGTTGGGGCAGACCCAAGGACCACCTTTTAGCAATGAACACTTGGGGCTAGATTCATAGAAGAACATAGGCACCTACCTGCCACTTTAGGTGCATAAATCCCAGGACCAGACCTCACTGGGATTCACAAAACTTGCTCAACTGCCACCAGACTTGTAGGCACCTCAACTTTCTTGGTGCCTAGATTTTTGCAGTAAAACTTCTCTAGGCCCCTATGTTGCTACATCTGAGCATGTGCACTGCAGCTCCATGCCAGGTGTCCAGACGCCTAAGCCCCAGAACAATGCACGAACTGGGAGAAGATAGGCATTCCTCCACCTAACTTGCCTGCAGGGCCCGATCAGAGCTCACCTACCAGATTAGGACCCTATAGGGGAGCTTACACAAAATGTGGGGGGGGGGACCTCCCTCATAACTTCTGGCCCAGTGGTTCAGGTGATCTGGGATACGTGAGACCCAGCTTTCAAGTCCCCGCCACCACGCACAGGATTGGCAGAAGATATTTGAACTGTGCTCTGCTATAGACCATTGGGCTATGGGATACTCTGATGTGGGGCTTCCTCATTCTCTCCTGTTCAAGCTGTCCCACTGTGGATACATAATCCTTAAAAGTCATTTGGAGCAGATAGAGTGGATCCTGATTTTTCTGCCTTCCTGGTGAGTGCTCTAGCCTTCAGGCTATGGCATCATTCTCATGCACCCTATCTTTCTCTGGCCTAATGATTATTTAGCCAAAGTAGAGTAGCTTCAACAGGAAAAACTGTGGGAGGCCCCTGCATCAGAATATTTCTTATCTCAAGAGTTAGAGCACTCATCTGAGAAATAAAAGATCTCAGTTCAAATCCCTTCTCCCCCTCAGGTGGAGGGGGGGGCCTTGAACTGAGGGTCTCCTACATCATAGTTGAGTACCCTCACCACTGGGATAAATATGAGGGACATTCTCCTCTCCCAGCTTCTTGCTCGAACAGCATAGGTGCCTAACACCAAGCGCAGGTTTGCAGCTGAAAATCCCAAGCAGAGGGAGGCACCTCCTTGTAGCCCAGACTTAGGCACTTATCTCCAAGAGAGGGGCATGGCATAGCACACACCCCCTCAGCCTGGCATCTCCCACTGGCTATTTTCGGTGAGGAGCCACGCAACAAGGCTGCCTTTTGTGAATTCCATTTTGAGGTGCCTATCTGTGCCCACCCATTATGCAGGGAATCTAGGTGCTGAACTCATGCTTTGTGAATTCCAGTGATTTTTCTAGGCACCTAAAAGTTAAGCATGGCAACACTCAGCATCACCCCACCTAAGTTCCTTTGTGAATCTTGTCTTTGGTGCCTGAGACCATTATTAGGAAGGTGTGAGCTGCACCTGCTCAGTTCCTTTCTGACCATGGTCTGTTATGGACATGAGGAATCTCATTGCTGTGCCAGGTCTACCTGATTGTCAGATATCCTTCTTATAGTTTTAGGACTTGTCTACGTGAACAGTTAGCGTGCAGGAAGCTGGGGTGCAAATCTAAAACACACTAGCATGCCATGTCTGTGTGGACCCTCACAGAAAGTTCCCAAGTGTGTACTGGAGTACATCAAAACACACTAGGGAACTTTTAATGCATGGTAGCAGGGTCCACCTGGACCCTAAGTGCATGGCATGTTAGTGTGCTATAGATTTACACTTCAGCTTATGGCACAGTAACTGTTTGTCCAGATCAGCCTTAGTATCCATTATTATTAGCTAGCTAAATATTACCAAATCATTCCCTTTTCAGTTAAAATTTTAATATTTCGTTTTACCTCAGAGCATTCCCACACTTTGCTTGGGTCAGTGCCGACAATTTCAGACCCAAAGAAGAGTTTCAAGAAGTGTGTCTGAAGTTCAGGGATATTCCTGAAATATGATGCATGCACATGCTCCCTCTTTTGTCTGAAGGAAACTCACCTCCCGAGAGATGTAAAGTGTGATATGTTTACATTCCTCAAGCCCTTTGAGTAAGGCAGTTAGAGAGAGCAGTGGATTCTGGCTGGCAAACATGGAGGGCTCACAATGGCTGACTTCAACTCCCAGTCTTTCTACCACTAACTTCCTGAGGTCAGTCTTAACTCTGCCTAATAAGGACTCCATTATGGTGCCTAAATAGAGGCCAGACAGAACATAGGAGTTAAAAGAGGGCACTTCAGTGCTGAAGGCAGTAAGACCACAACCTTCAGCTCCAGTCAGTCTCTTCCAGGTCTAAAAAATTACAGAAAATCACCTTTCTCAAGGCCCTCAAAGACCTTGTTTCCTAAGTCAGCAAATCATTTTCACTCCAGTACTGATATCTGAAAGATACTGGCGAATTCTGGTGCTGATACCTTGATTCTGTCTACATCCTGGGGGCTGTTGTCATTTCAGGAATGCCCTAAGAAATGCCTTCATTGCACAGAACTGACTTTTTGAGTTCATGTCAGATGCCAGCTTTTTTCTCTGTAGCTCCCCTGACACACAGAGAGAAGAGGAAGTATGTTGAAAAAGATTCCCCAGTATTAAGGGAAAAGCACCATAGAAAAAGAGCAGTAGTAGTATTTATTTTGTAAGAACACCCATTGAGCACTGACTCCTCTGGAGTCTCCTGATCTCCAACTTCACCCTCTCCTCACTGGTGCCAAAGACACCACCAGCATCTCCTGCTGATATATTCTTTGCCTTACCAATGCTGTTTCCATGGGCTCCGTTCCTAGATGTCTTCTCCTCTTCCAAGGAATCTACAAAAGAGGCAAGCTTGGTTCATTCAGTTACCCTGTCCCAGTTACTCTGACCAGCTAATTCCTCCTCCCGTTTTGGGATTTGTATGCCCAAAGATCACTTCTCCCCCTTCAAAGGACATCAGACAGAAGGCCTACAATCACGGAAACTACATAGAGAAGGAAGAGAACTCAGTCATGTGGAAGGAGACCCAGGAAAGAGGAGACCTGCTGAAGGCAGGATGGAGAAAACCACGGGGAGTAGGATAGGTTCCTTTGGGCAGCCAGAGTGTAAGAAGCATGGAGATCTCTGAGGGAAGAGCCTATAATCCCTGTGGAGAGGAGGCAGTGGGAAACCTGCTGGGAAGAAGCAGCAGAGAGGAATTCTGCGGGCCCAGGTGTAAGGGCAAAGAGTGCAAAACTTCAGTGTAGCCCAAGAGGGGCAGAAGAAATTGGTTTGGATATTTATTTGGATTTACAGTTGGACTTTTGTTATCCATAAGGGGACTGAACTTAGGAGGTGACCTGACTGAAGGGCTGGGTCATGGAAGGTCCAGACAGAGACAAAGCCAAAGAAGTGGTCAATAGGGGGTGTTAGACATGAAGTCCTGTGCAACACCATGCTCTGCTGCCACGGGGAACTGTGGGAGTGAGTGCAACCACTTACAAGCACCCAAAGAACAGATCTGGGAGGCAAAGGTTCTGTTTGGGAGACACCCTTCCTGTTATTCCCCTTTCCCCCCCAGTTTTGATCAGTATGTTAGGATCAAAGAACCAACTCTAACATGTTCCCCACTTCCAGCCTGGGAGGACATAACAGTGAACAAATGGGACCTAGATGTAATAGAACTCAAGCTGGTCAGGAAATTTTTGGCTAAATGTATTTTCATCAAGAAGGTTTCTCAGTTCCAGGATTAAATTTCTGGTTAGAGAGAAACCCACCCCAGGTTCATGCCTCTGCATCTTCCACATCCCAGAGGAGTGCCCTAATCACCAGGCTACAGAGTCAGTTTCCCACTGTCTCTTGCCCAGTGAATATTTAATTATTTATACAAGTGGAATGGCTCCAACTGGAAAGATTGAGGGAGGTCCACTTCAAAATAGCCTATAGCATGATGCCTATGGCATGATGCCTATGGCAGTCATTGGGGGTGTAGTAGATATAGATTCAAGTCCCTGCTCTAAATCAGGTAGAAATGGAGATCTGAAAGGTGGCTAGCTGGAGCTCAGTACATATATTCACTCAACATTACTAGATTTGGCTTCACAGTTTGATGCCAGGTTTGGCAGAGCTGCTTTTCTCTGTTTTACTTGAGAATTCCTTGGCCCATTAGTCATCTGAAAGACAGTGCTTACCAGCTTCCAGCGAGTGGAAATATGCACCTGAAGAAGAAAGAGAGATTACTTACCAGTAGCTGTAATTCTTTGAGGGATGCCTCTGAATATTCAAACTCCCTGCCCACCTTCCCTTCTTCTTCATAGTTCCCTATTCATCTTGGACTGTGAGCTGATGTGGTTGAGGGTCGCACCTCTCTTATATAACCTTGAGCCTTGAACACTGGGGACGCAGTGGCAAAGTTTTCCAGAAGGTTCTGGATCACTATGGTGCAGGTACATTGAATCCCATGATTGTGAATATGCCAAGGCATTTCTCAAAGAACTACAGTTTCTAGCGAGTCTCCTCTCTTTACCTATAATTGCATGTGTCAGAGTCCTTCTCTTCCTTCATCCTACAGTAGAAACATCCAGATCTGTAAGTATTATTGTTTTTAAAAGATAATAATAAGACTGAAATGTTGGATAAAGTGTTAGGGAAGTAGGGTGCAGGTAAAAGTAAAAGTGACAAAAACAGTGGTAAGTAATTGTCTCTTGCCCTTTCTCCCTTCCTTCTCAAACAATAGAAATCTCCAGAACTGCGTGAGAATATTGTAAACAGTAAATAAAATACATTAAATGACTGCTTATAAAGAAAAATCCCCATTGTTTGAAAAAATCAGGCCCACATCAGAATGTGTCACAGAGGAGGGAGGACTGGCCCAGTCAGCAACATTACAAATGCCCACAGCCATTGCTTTCACTCTTTGTGCCCCAAAAGTGGCTAAACTTCTTGTTCAATGTGCCTTAACCATGAAAGAGGTTGGGCATTTTACCCATTCATTTGTGTGGAAGTGCTTGGATTTGATAATCTGTTTAATATTGACAGGATGTTGGTGCCTAGTCTATGATACACTGGGACCCAAAACTAAAACCTCATGAGCTCATGGTTAATTAGACCCTGTTACTTGATGCTTTTAATGCATGTCCGTATTTAACTCTGCAAAGAGCCAATGAAAATAATGATAATAATGTCTCCTTTAATCTCCTAGTGAGGGTGTATTTATAACGTCTCCACAATACAATATAAGATTATAACAGACACTTATTTTCCTTTTAATCCTTTTCCTCTTTTGAATGTGAATAAAGATTATGCATGTAAATATGATTATAACCAGTTTTGATTTCATTTCCTTACTTTGGAGGTCAAGACATCTTTATGACAGAAGAACAGAAGAAATACTACAATGCAATGAAAAAGCTGGGATCCAAGAAACCGCAAAAACCTATACCTAGGCCAGGGGTAAGAATGATTACTTTAATCTGTCCAGACTAAAAGGTCAATTTAAAAGAAAAAGAAATATTAGCTTGTAAACAGTTTATTTAGAGTTCACAATTTGTATTAAGACTAGATATTTGATCTATAAGAAGCTCACTTACAAGTTGTCATTAAGCAGTAGACATAATCAAGAGAGGAAAAATTAAACACATTAAGGAATGAAAATACCTTTTTCCCCTGCTACCATCTTCTTGCTTGCTTGCTTGCCTGCTTTCTTGTATGTGTAAGGAGGCCAAGATACTGGAATCAGAATTACATGCCCCTTTGCTGTTAAAAAAAAAAAAAAATCATTGCCATACTGTCTGCTTTCATTGTAGCAATAGTAAGAAGCAAAATCTGTCAGTATACTCAGCAGTAAAGAACATGTATACATTAAGGCTGGGATTTTCAAAGGAGCCTAAGGGATTTGGATGCCCAAATCCTATTAAAATTCAATTGGAGTTGGTTGCCTAAGTCTTTTAGGATCCTTTTAAAATTCTAACGTATTTTAACAAGTTATAGGTGGAGCTTGTGGAAATACCTATAGTTAAAGTTACATAACACTTCCCAATGTAATTCCCTAATTCCAATTGCTTATAATTTTGCCAAACATTTATCATTTGCGTTAATATTTCTCATGCTTGCTACCTATATCAGGATGAATTTTTCTAGAAATTGTAAGCAAAAATGGTCCATGCTATTTTCCAGAATTTTTTTTTTGGGGGGGGGGAACAAGATTCCAATATTAAATAAATTATCCAATAACTTTTTTAAGAACTCTAATATTAGAAAGAATGTTAAGCTTGCAAAGTCAACCACTCAAAAATTAAGAAATGCCAAACTCAAAGCTGCCAGAATCATGCAACTTTAATTCCTCTCCCTTTGTGCATATGCATTAGGTACATTCTTTAATTACTTGATCACATACTATTTTTTTCTACCTGCTTCATTCAGTGCACGGAATGGACAATGAATGAGACAGATGGTTACAGAAAGTGAAAGGGTGTTTAAGGTAGTAAATTGGAACCTAATAGAGCTGAATTCTTTACTAGCTCTGCTTCAAACTTCCTGTGTGATGCTGGACAAGACCATCACAATTTATACATGCAAGAGGGCTGGATGAAGCGCTAATATTTGTATTATTAATTTGACACGACTGCCTTTTTACTGAAGTTCTATCCACTGTATTAAGAGATTTTCCTACCTTCTTCCAGTATAAAATAGAATAGAAAAATAATTGTACAGTGTGCATTGGATGTTTATCTTTTCTTTTTTCCCCCAGAACAAATTCCAAGGCATGGTATTTGATTTTGTTACAAAACAAGTATTTGATATTGGCATCATGATTCTTATCTGCCTTAACATGGTCACCATGATGGTAGAAACAGATGATCAGAGTGATGAGATGCAAACTATTTTACAGCGGATTAACCTGGTGTTTATTGTCCTTTTCACTGGAGAATGTGTTCTGAAACTGATTTCACTCCGTTATTACTACTTCACCATCGGCTGGAACATTTTTGATTTTGTGGTTGTCATTCTCTCCATAGTAGGTAAGAATTATTTATTAAAGAGAGGTTAAAATGAGTGGAAGATGAAAATTTACTTAAGGTGCTTCACATTTGGATTTTGCTATTACAAAGCTTACAATTGTTTTCATTTCCCCTAACTTTATTTAGATAAATTATCAAAATTCTTATATTAACTTATCACCATAGTTTCTGACTGTTAGGAATAATTGATAGGAACTTTTATTGCCATTCTCAGTGTCAGAAATTAAACATTATCTACTCTTAAACTATCAGATATGTTTTACGTAAGATCTATTCAATTAAAGTAGAACCTATACAGTACATTTACTTCACATATGAAATTTTAGCAATCATATAAAACATAAGACTGTATTATTTGGAAGTCTTTGCAATCCTCCATCATTCTGATACTGTAATAGAGAAAGATTAAATTGCTGTAAAATATTTTCCCCTTATTTACTAACTATTTTGTTTTTACAGGTATGTTTCTAGCAAAGGTGATTGAAAAATATTTTGTGTCCCCCACCTTGTTCAGAGTTATCCGACTCGCCAGAATAGGTCGGATCCTGCGTCTTATTAAGGGTGCTAAAGGAATCCGCACTCTGCTTTTTGCTTTGATGATGTCTCTTCCTGCTTTGTTTAACATTGGTCTTCTGCTTTTCCTGGTCATGTTTATCTATGCTATATTTGGAATGTCCAACTTTGCCTATGTTAAGAGGGAAGCTGGGATTGATGACATGTTCAACTTTGAAACTTTTGGCAACAGCATGATCTGCCTTTTTCAAATTACCACATCAGCTGGTTGGGATGGTTTGTTAGCACCAATTCTTAACAGTGGAGAACCAGACTGTGATCCTAATAAACCTCATCCAGGAAGCTCTGTTAAAGGAGACTGTGGTAACCCTTCAGTTGGGATTTTCTTTTTTGTCAGCTATATTATCATATCATTTCTAGTTGTAGTAAACATGTATATTGCTGTTATTTTGGAGAACTTCAGTGTTGCTACAGAAGAAAGTGCTGAGCCCTTGAGCGAGGATGACTTTGAGATGTTCTATGAGGTTTGGGAAAAGTATGATCCAGATGCAACCCAGTTCATGGAATTTGAGAAACTGTCTGATTTTGCAGCTGCACTTGATCCTCCTCTTCATTTACCAAAACCAAACAAAGTTCAGCTTATTGCAATGGATCTGCCCATGGTAAGTGGTGACAGAATTCACTGCCTTGACATCTTGTTTGCTTTTACAAAGCGTGTTTTGGGGGAAAGTGGAGAGATGGATGCACTTCGAATACAAATGGAAGATCGGTTTATGGCATCTAATCCTTCAAAAGCCTCCTATGAACCAATTACAACCACATTAAAACGAAAACAAGAAGAGGCATCTGCTCTCATTATTCAGCGCGCTTTCAGACGTTACCTTTTAAAACGAACAGTAAAACAGGCTTCATTTATATACAACAAAAATAAAACCCAAGGAGGGGTTGGTCAACGTATCAAAGATGAAATTCTTATTGACAAGTTAAATGAAAATTCATTTACAGAGAAAACAGATATGACCAGCTCAACAGCAGTTTGTCCACCTTCCTATGATCGTGTAACAAAACCAGTCAAAGAAAAATATGAAAAAGAAGACAAAGATGTCAGAAAGAAGGAAAAGTAAATTGCAAGCAAACAATGCTGTTTGTGTGAAAAATTGTTTACAGCCTGTGAAGGTGATGGGTTTATGTACACAGGACTCCTGTAGGAGGAGATCTATGCCAAACTGACAGTTTTTACAAATATATTATATACATAAGGTCAGTGCCTATAACAAGACAGTGACCCCTCATCAATAAACTGTGACTGTAATATGGGGAAACATCCTTGACGGGAGGTTACTATTTTCACTACCAGCTGACACTGCTGAAGAAGAGAGGAAAAAATGGCTACTCAGACTGTAGGGACCAGTTAAAGGGGTGCAAACCAATAAATTTGTGTGTTTAGCATAAAACAGTACAGTAACTGTATCCACTGTTTGCATTTCAACTGCCATATTTGTCATATTTTTACAAAATCTGTGTTGGTGGATTCATCTTTTTTTTAATCATATGTTTATTATATGTGACTATTTTTGTAAATGGGGTTTATGTTGGGGAAGGGTGTTAAGTACAGTATTACTTTACAGGTATGAGGACAAGGTGTTCTATAATATGACTCTCTAATATACACACAAATTATCTGCATGAAGGCATGCTGCACTTATAAATCATGCATGAAAATACATTGTCACAGAGAACAACAGATTTTTAACTACTCAGTGTTTCTGGGAGGGAGTAATAAATTCTGAGGTGCTTAATTAATGTATTCATGTTGTGTCACATCACACAAGTCTTTATATGCCTGTAAAGTTCTCTATAATCCACAAGAACAGAACAGATGGAATATTTTTATACAGACCATTGAATTTCAACCTTCAAAAGTGCAAACTTCATTGTAAGGTCTGGAGTCAAAGGCTTTGTCTTTGTCAAATGGTTTGCTGTATAAAAATATTAAAAGAATCTGCCCTAGAAAACAGAATTGACCAAAAAGAACCCTTTATAAAATTGTTCTGCTTTATCCTGCAGTTTTGTTTGGCCATCTTCAGCTCTCAGTAAGATTGATATTGTATATGTTAATGAAAAGGCCTCTGTTATGTAAATAGTAATTTTACCCAGTGGTGCATGTTTGAGCAAACAAATAATGACATGAGCACATTTACTGCATCAAATATGTACCACAATAAATGTTGTGTGCAAGCTTTCAACAGGTAAAATTATGTATTCTCTACCATTATAGATAGTTTGGATGCTATCAATGCATGTTTATACTGCCTATGCTGCTGTTCTTTCAACTCTTCAGAATTCTTAATTATGGGAAGCCATACATCAGAGGTAAAGAGAAACAAATCGTTCAACAAGACCTCATTCCTTCATATCATTAAGCAATAGTTTGCACCTAATTTAAGAGCTTTTTTGTTTTAAATTTTTAAATTTTAAGTGAAAAAATATGGTGTATAGCCAAACTGTACAGATGTGTTGCAAACTGCTAAACCTGTTGAAAATAATGTGGTTAGAATTTTATAAGCAAATATAAATATTGTAAAAAAAAAACAAAAAACCATTTTATTTTATTTTTCAGCATTATGTACATAAAATAAGAAATGAATTTTATCTTGAGGTTGATGACACAGCCCTTTTTGTTACTTTCTGATCATAGCACTTTTTCTGGGAAGAACTTCAAAAAAAATAAGAAATGAAGAAGAGAATAGGTAGATGTAGGTTTCCACTTTTTTATTATATTTGAAAACATTTCCATTTGAAATAATTTGATTGTGCTTGATTTCAAAAGGCTATATTTTTTGCTGTTGGAAAAGGATGCAAAGTTTTGTTTGAATTTCTAGCAGTGCCTGAATCAGAATTTTAAATATATATACTTTTTCATTCACAGAATCCTTGATCTTTTCCAGTGTTTATTTACATATATTCTTTTATTCTTTTTGTTTCATGCTGCATATTAATAATAATTCTAATAATCTCGGTCCACAATATTTTTTTCACAAAAACAAAACAACAAAATTGTGTAATCAAACACATCAGGACATTTTATGTTTCTTACACAGAAAAACTACATATAGACTTCTTTTATTAAAATTATTGACTTAGACTGTATTAGTGAACTGCATGCAGGAAGATGCTACTATTACCCTAACTGATGCTAAACAACATTACTAATGCGCCAAAATAATAAAGATTACATTTTTTATTGTATTTCCTTCATTGTCTGTGTTTATTAATTAAAATTAATATAAGATTAAAGGTATTATGCTATAATGCATAAGAATCTGATCCTGCATACCATTACAACCAGGCCTATTGCTTACTATCAGTCAAAAATCTATTGCTGGTACTGGGCTCTGCCCATAAGTGGTACTGCTACTGATATTGTTCAAAGGATCTTGTAATAAAATAGAGTAAAAAAAAAATACGAAAGGGATATAATATTTGGTGTGAGGAAACAGCTGTAATGTGAATAGGAATTTGATTAAGATGACAAAGTTTATTATTTACATAATACCCCACATCTTTTATAATTTTGCAGCTATTTTTTTTCTTTCAAAAGGCACCCTTACTCAAGCTGAGTAGCTACAGAGATCAATGGATACATAGATATGGCCAATACATGGCCTGGCTGCACTACTGTGGGTATCTGAATGCGTGGGAGAGCAGCCTCCATGGAGTTGCCACATCCCTATCTGATACATGTGGATGGAGAATAGGCTCAGCCTTGGCTTAATCCCACAAATGCATCAGACAGCCCAATTGTACCATAATAACGTACCAGGTATAGACTTGTCTCAGTGTATTTCACTCCCAGCCTGAACAAGAAAGGAGCAATTGCATTTAATAAGACGGTGGCAAAGATGATTCTTATGGCACTCCACATGGCAGCCCTTGGGGCAAAAGTGTGATTGCCCAACAATATCCTCTGGGATATCTCAGCAAGAAAGGAATGATGTCCCTGAAGCATAGCCTCATCCACTATTTCCATGGACTATGGATGTGTCAGTCACCCTTCATGAGCCACAGTATTGAAGACAGCTGATAGATGTGATAATATTAGCAAGGTCGCCTGATCTTCAGTTATCACCAGGAGATCATTCACCAACTTGACAAGTGCAGTCTCTGTGCCAAATGCAGGTCAGAATTCCTATTGATAAGGGTCAAGAAAGCTGGAAGCATCCAGCTACTCTGAGTTTTCTTGCCATAAATGTACCATAATACTGACCAAAAAGTTTAGAAGATTAGCTACTAGTTGATAGTTGCATAGACTATCATCATCAAAAGAAGGATTTATGAGCAGAAGCCAAGAACATGCTTCCTTTAAACTAAAAACAATTGGGAACTAGCCATCCCCAAAGGAGGCATTGACAAAATCCACCAGTAAAGGATTTAGTTACAGTATTTCTTTCCAGCCTTCATCTGGTGGGAACCACAAGGATCCAATGCACAGATTGTGACAAGAAGTTTTTCTTCTAAAACAGCCAGACTCTTTGTAAGTGACACCACCTGGAACTAAAGCAAAGATGACCTAGCATTTATTCATTCCAGATAGTGCCCTGCCTCCAGAGACAGAACACAGCTTGTTTCTAATTTTATTAATTTTATCATATTTTAATGTGTAACACAACCCAATGGCTGGACCTTGAAGCTAGACAAAGTCAGACTGGAAATAAGCTGTACATTTTTTACAATGAGGGTAATTAACCATTGAACCAATGGTTGTGGTGGATTCTTCACCACTGACAATTTCTGAAATCAAGATCGGATGTTTTTCTAAATGCTATGTTTTAGGAATTATTTTGGGGAAGTTCTATGGCATGTGGTATATAGGAGGTCAGACCAGATGATCACAGCGGTCCATTCTGGCCTTGGAATCTATTAATTTATGATCAGAAATTTCCTCATAACATAATCATCAACAAAATGGAGACAGTCTTAAATTAGCCAGGCTGTTCAGCATCCAGGAGAAATCTGTGGTTGAGATTTTGGAAATGCCACACTCCCACAGCATAAGAATTCAAAAATATATTTATAATTCATAGATTTTAAGATCAGATGAGACCATTATGATCATCTAGTCTGATGTCCTGCTTAACACAGGCTATAGGATGTCACCTAATAATTCCTGCTAACATGACCATAACTTTTGATTGAGTTAAAGTATATATTTTTTAAAAGACATCCAATCTTGATTTAAAAAATTCAAATGATGGAAAAACAGTACATTGTTCCAACGGTTAGTTAATGTCACTATTAAACATTTGTGCAATATTTTTAGTTTGAATTTGATGCAATCAGCTTCCTCACCAAACTTCAGCCACCTGTGCTCTACTATTCTCCCAGTTACTTCATCTGTCACAGGTCACCCATAAACCACAGTGACCTATGAGGACAAAACTGAGGAGAAAGGTGTCTAGAAATTGCTCTCTCAACAGCTGATGACAAAAGAACATTATAAAATCATACTAAACATATTATTCTCCCTCAGATCCCTCTGGAAACATTCCAGTTTTATTAACCTCTGGGTCAGATCATCAAAATGGATACCTCACCACAGTAGTGGAGATGATCCAGACTGTAACCAGTCATCCAACTTGAACCTGCAACCACCTGGAATAATAGTTCTTCCTGGTGGCAATGAAATTCTGACCCAACTCAGAAAACTTATCTACATAAGTGGTTCTCAAATATTTGTCATTTGCAGTCCAAAAACCACCTGTCATCTCTTGCTATTTACTCACCATTCCTACAATCCTCTCCTTTTGGACTTGGTGAAATGCAGGAAAAAACTTAAGGGTTGTGAGCTTAGGTGAACTGCAGGAAAAATACTTTGTCTGATTTTGTGCGTTTGGGCTTGTGAATGCTGATGGAATTTTTCCTGGTGTGTCTGGCTGCTTTGTGTAGCTTTCAGAGGTGCTAGGTACTGATTATGGGGTTAGCGGACCTGCTAGATGACGGAACCTCCCAATTCACCGAGTGGAAAGCTGAGCAGGAAGTGTTGAGAGTGTTGGGATAGGGTGGGAGGGAAAGCAAAGACAAGGCAGAGTCAGCATTCGGAAGGAAGGGGACAGGAGTGATCCGCTTCTTCTCTCCCCTGCCCTGGTTTTTGCTGACTTCAACTGACCATGGGATTTTGCTGCGTTTTCTTCTATCAAAGTGTGACCCAGTGAGCAGCCCCTTGTGACCTGCTTACTAGTCATGCCAACCAGTTGGGAAGTCCTGATCTACATAGATTTTAGCCACTGAACATTATCACACTCAGTGCCTCAGTATTACAGCAGTGAGGAACTCTGAGATCACTAACATCACTATGCAATAGAGCAGTCTTCAATCCAGCACTTGTTCAACCCTAACTTCATCCTGGGACTCACATTCTAGTGGTCACACAATGTTTGAGGCAGGAGACCTGAGCATATTTCAATTTACAAAGGAGAACTGAAGATTGGCAACAATTCTGGATATCTGACATTCCTTTCCTCTGAAACAAAAACCAAACCAAATCAGCCACTTCTGCCAACTTTGGAAGACGTGTCTGTCATAAACTATATGTATTTATGCAAAACTTCTTAAATTAACTAGTAACTAAACTGAAAGTGTCAACTAACAAGACCTCAGAATACCTAACACAAATATCCAATGCTTTGTCCTGAGCACCTCCTCAGACAAAAGCCAGTGCAAATACACAGTCCTTGCAGTGTGCACTGAAAGTCATTCAGTTCAGGATTTGTCAGACCCAGGAAATGGAGAAAGTTTCAAAGAAAAGGACCCTCCACTAAGAATGTCTGCTCCCCAATTGCATAAATGTGTGAGCACCAGAGCTGATCTCAGTTGAGCCAAACTGACCACTTGACTCAAAGCTAATGCAGAATATAAAGTACAGGTATAATGAGTTCATTGGAGACATAACACTTAACAGGAATATTAGAAAAGTTTTGACACACAGTTTGAGTTTGTTGGCCTCTAACAATTCCACATTTTCCCTAAATTCACTCAGAAGTCCATTGACTTATCTAAAAGCGGAAAGGAAAAATCCCAGGTTAGCAGCTGGAGAAAACAGGGAGTGCACTATTTTAAATATTACATTTTGCTTTTGCTTTGCTGATACAGTCCTTTATCAAAAGTCTTTATTCCCGAAAGAACTAGATAATTCACCTGTATTACTTCAAATGGTTAGCCTAAGGCTACAGTGCTAATTAGATTCAATCAATCCACTGAAGCAAAACCACTTAGGGGCTGATAATTGGTATTTTAGCTCTGCTTGATATACATGAATCTGTCCTGCTCAAGAAACTCTGTGATCATTTTGTAGTATGTTGTAGTTGGAAATCATGGCTGTAGATTGGCTAGCTGGACGCTATCCTTAAAGCTATTGATAAGTGTCTCAAAGGAGATAGTGGGAAAAAGTTTTTTTCAGACAGAGAAAACTCAGACCCCCATTGTGCAAAGATTCACAAATACTTAACTTTCCCTTCAGTGACAATATTCCAATGCTTAAACACTTGCAAAAGGCTTTACAGGACTGTACCTTTATTGCTCAAGACACTGGTAGTGTCTATAATATATTAACACCATTTCACATCATCTTTACTCAAACCATGACCAAGAATTTCTATATTTTATATTCTGACACCTTAAATGACTGCTTTTTGGAGCAGCTAGTCTTAGAACCCACAAGAGGAGAGGCAATTCCTGATTTACTCCTAAGTGGAGCACAGGATCTGGTCCAAGAGGTGAATATAGCTGAACTGCTTGGTAATACTGACCATAATATAATAAAATTTAACATCCTTACGGCATGGGGGACATCAAAGCAGCCCACCATGGTAGCATTTAATTTCAGAAAGGGGAGCTGTACAAAAATGAGGAAGCTGGTTAAACAGAAATTAAAAAATACAATGCCAAAAGTCAAATCCTCCAAACTACATGGAAACTTCTTAAAGACACCATAATGGAGGCTCAATTTAAATGTATACCCCAAATTAAAAAACATAATAAGAGGACCAAAAAAATGCCACTATCGCTAAACAACAAAATAAAAGAAGCAGTTAGAGGCAAAAAGCCATCCTTTAAAAATTGGAAATTAAATCCTATTGAGGAAAATAGAAAAGAGCATAAACTCTGGCAAGTGAAATGTAAAAATATAATTAGGGAGGCCAAAAAAGAATTTGAAGAACAGCTAGCCAAACACTCAAAAAATAACAGCAAAAAAAATGTAAGTACATCAGAAGCAGGAAGCCTGCTAACAAGCCACTGGACGATCAAGAAGCTAAAGGAGCACTCAAGGAAGAGAAGGCCATTGCAGACAAACTCAATTAATTCTTTGTATCAGTCTTCACAGCTGAGGATGTGAGGGAGATTCCCAAACCTGAACCATCCTTTCTAGTTGACAAATCTGAGGAACCGTCCCAGATTCAGGTGTCAGAGGAGATTTTGGAATAAATTGATAAAAATAAACAGTTAATAGATCACCAGGACCAGATGGTATTCACCCAAGAGTTCTGAAGGAACTCAAATGTGAAATTGCAGAATTACTAACTATGATATGTAATCTATCATTTAAATCAGCTTCTGTATCATATGACTGGAGGATAGCTAATGTGATGCCAAATTTTTAAAAAGGCCCCAGAGGCAATCCCAGCAATGACAGGCTTATAAACCTAACTTCAGTACCAGGCAAGTTGGTTAAAACTATAATAAAGAACAGAATTCATCTGTCAGAGACATAGATGAACACAATTTGTTGGGCAGAGTCAACATGGTTTTTGTAAAGGGAAATCAAGCCTCACTAATCTACTAGAATTCATTGAGGGGATCCACAAGCATGTGGACAAGGGTGATCCAGTGGATATAGTGTACTTAGATTTTCAGAAAGCCTTGGACAAGGTTCCTCACCAAAGGCTCCATAAGCAAAGTAAGTTGTCATGGGATAAGAGGAAAGGTCCTCTTCTGGATCAGTATCTGATTAAAGGGTAGGAATAAATGGTCAGTTTTCAGAATGGAGAGAGGTAAATAGTGGTGTCTCCTGGGGTCTGTACTGGGATCATTACTGTTCAACATATTCATAAATGAGCTGGTAAAAGGGGTAAACAGGAAGGTGGCAAAACTTGAAGATGATATGAAACTACTCAAGATAGTTAAGTCCAAAGCAGATGGCGAAGATTTACAAAGAGATCTCACAAAACTGGGTGACTGGGCAACAAAATGGCTGATGAAATTCAATGTTAATAAATGCAAACTAATGCACATTGGAAAACATAATCCCAACTACACATATAAAATTATGGGATCATAATTATGGGATCAAAATTAGCTGTTACCACTCAAGAAAGAGATCTTGGCATCATTGTGGATAGTTCTCTGAAAACATCCACTCAATGTGCAGTGGCAATCAAAAAAACTAACAAAATGTTAGGAATCATTAGGAAAGGGATAGATAAGACAGAAAATATCATATTGCCTTTTTATAAATCCGTGGTATGCCCACATCTTGTGTGTGTACTGTGTGTGTAGTCACCTCATCTCAGAAACGATATATTGAAATTGGAAAAGGTACAGAAAAGGGCAACAAAAATGATTGGGGTGTGGAACAGCTTCCATATGAGGAGAGATTAATAAAACTGGGACTTTTCAGTGTGGAAAAGAGACTACTAAGGGGGGATATGATAGAGGTCTATAAAATCATGATTGGTGTGGAGAACGTACATGAGGAAATGTTATTTACTCCTTCATATAATAGAAGAACCAGGGGACACCCAATGAAATTAATAGGCAGTAGGTTTAAAATGAACAAAAGGAAGTATTTCTGCACACAATGCACAGTCAACCTATGGAACTCTTTGCTGGAGGATGTTGTGAAGGCCAAGACTATAACAGGATTCAAAAAACAACTAGGTAAGTTCATAGAGGATTGGTCCATCAATGGCTATTAGCCAGGATGAGCAGGGATGCACAAAACCATGCTCTGAAGTGTCCCTGGCCTGGGAATGGGTGACAGGATTCTTACCAAATGAAAGATTGGAAAAGAATAGCAGGAACCCAACATTCCCTCCCAGAGCCGATGGGCCTTCATTCCCTTCCAACTCCAATAGATAACAGATCCAAATTTATGTTAGGACCTCTACGAGTTCATCCTCACTGGCATCTCTCACCAGAGACTCACCGAAGGAACAAAAGGACAGAATAAAGATAAACAATAAACAATTTATTAAATAATCACACAGAATCAGAGACCGAAAGGCCTAAAGCCACGAACCCAGGGTAAATTACACTAATGTGATAATGAACAAATTAATAATAAATGTCTTTTAACTCACACACTTAAGGCAATGTGGCGGGTGAGGCAGACACACAAAAGAGTCAGGAAGACTCAGGAACAGAGTTGAGTGCTCAGAAAGAAGCAGCAACGGAAGATCACAGCAGGAACGGACTCATGGTGAAGACAGGAACAACGAACCAAGGACTAGAACCAAACCATGACAGGTCCAAACAGGAACAGGTGCAGTGGACAGTCAAGTCTTCTATCTTCATTCGAAGACAAAGGGAAAATACATTCTGCCTCTTGGGAGCATAGCACCACTCATGTTTCTACAAGGCTTAAATACTGATAGTCCTGACAATCAGATGATCTCCTTTCCTGCCTTTGCACTCTGTACGCTAGTTTGCACATGGTACTTTGACGTTATACACACAGAACACAGGTATGCATGTGGCACTTAAGTATTATGCACATGACACTAAAGGTTTAAATGTCCTATTCATTGGCCTACCAATATAAAGGCATACAAAAGAGGATGCCAATTTAAACTTTATCATCAACCAAGATTTATTTGGGAGAGGTACCCAAAAGCTGTTAAAATCAGGTAACAGGTTGGATCACTTGATGATTACCTGTGCTCTTCATTCCCTCTGAAGCACCTGGCACTGGCCACTGCCAGAAGACGGGAGTCTGGGCTAAATGGACCATTGGTCTCACCCAGTATGGCCGTTCTTACGTTCTTATATATGACGAGAATTAGCAGCTTGTGATGATCCTGATCTGATCTTGAATGATGAAAATGTAAAGAGGTCCTGATCCATATTGAGCCCTTTCTGCTTATAAATTAACAAGGAAGGCTTGAGAGGGTGGAGGGAACCCTCTTTTTTTTAAGCATTAGACAGCCTGAACATAGGAGAGTTTCACCAGGTATACTGATAGTTATACAGGTATATTTCTAACAAGATAACACAAACACTGCT
Source organism: Emydura macquarii macquarii (assembly GCF_026122565.2). Taxonomy (NCBI): domain Eukaryota; kingdom Metazoa; phylum Chordata; order Testudines; family Chelidae; genus Emydura; species Emydura macquarii. The sequence goes on from NW_027131390.1 coordinate 78,392,505, forward strand.
GATCCATCTCTTCCAGTAGGAGTGGCTTTTTTCAGTTTAATTTAAATCCTTTCCCCAAAAAATAAATTAAGGCCATGTCTGCACTCGTAACTTTCGCCAGCATAGTTATGTTAGTCAGGAGTGAGAAGATATGTGATCCTTGCCCCACATAGCTGTGCCAATAAAAGCCCATCATCTCGTACTGGCACAACTGCCCTTTCGCCAGCATAGTTTATTGAGGGGTAGGGTGGGGGGCTGGAATAAGCTAGAATAGAGCAAAGTCGTGCCAGAATAAGCATCCACTTGTCAAGCATTTTGCCTCAAACCCCTCCTGTAGGGCAATGAAAGCATCTACATGGGTGGACTGCTAGAACCAAATCAGTTTAAATTCACAGCGTTGTCCGTCCTGCTGTAGCTCTTCTGTATACAGAGTCTTGCACAGGGGATATACTGCCAGGCCCTTCCCATCCCATGTGCCCATAGAAGGGCTTAACTCCACTTCCGCTCTGGCTGTTGCTCAGTCCAGTCAGCTTTTGAGAGCAAACACCACCTACCCACCCCTGCCCTAGAGTAACCAGATATCCCCCTATTAAAGGCTCTTTCTTATATAGAACCCACCCTATTATCCCCCTTCCCAATTTTACACACTTGCTATCTGGTCACCCTACTGGTCACAGAGATCCCAGAAGCTTGCAGAGAGCGACCCATGGCACCCAACCCTGCTCATCCTCTCCAGGTGCTGGCAGCTCCCACACAGCCAGTCCAGCAGCTCCTCTTTCAGCCCAGTCCCTTCGGGAACTGTGGAAGGCTGGAAGCCCTTTCTCCCTATTCTCCCTACCCTCATTGCCGCCCAGATGGGGGAGGGCTCAAGTTTTTCTCCACCTCCGCCCCCTCTTCCCCAACGAGCCCCCGGAGGCGGTTTCCTTTCCATGGCTCCGCCCCTTCTCGCTGCCAAGCAGCCAATGGAAATGTTCTCCCGAGTCCCGCCCCAGAGCCCGAACGCCGCCGGGAGGGTGGAGTTGTCGTCTGCGAAGTGCAGCCCCGCCCGGGGCGGCGTCGCTCTGGTTACGGCTGCGGGCTCGCGCTGCGGTCGGTGGCCATGGAGTCCCTGGCGCAGCGGGTCGGTAATGGTGGCCATGGTGCGGCCGCCCGCCCTGAGGCCGCTCCTCTCTCTCCGCTGCCCACGGCCCCGGCCGGCGCCTTCTTAGGGTGCTGGGCTGAGAGAGGAGGCGGCCCTGGGGGGGGTAAGCGGTACTCGGCAGGAGGGGGCGGGCAGGGCACCGAGCTGCGGGCGGAGGAGGCTCCGCTGTGGGCCGCCGGGAAGGCGACGATACGGAGCCGGCCTGGTTGCGGCGGCGTTTGGGACAGGCGGGGGCGGGGGTCGGTGGGAGTCGCTGAAGGCGGTGGGCGCTTTCCCGTCCTCTCAGCGCCGGTCCTTGGTACGTCACGTCACGTCACGGTAGCGCTTCCCTTTCAGGCGCTGATCAGTTACTATTGCCAGGAAGGGTACTTCCATCACGTCCAGGTGGCTGCTAATGAGGGTCTCAAGAAGTTTGGCAACGACCCCGTGTTCCTGTTTTACCGGGCCTATGGCATGATGATGGAAGGTGGGTCGCTTTAGTAAAAGTTGAAGTGGAAGCCAACGGCTTCAAATCCAGGCCCCTTCACTAACCCTTCCCCTGAGACCCACCGCCATCTCCTGGGGTTTTACAACTGCGTTTTACTATTTTTTTAGGGTTGTTATTGATGACTTGAATTTTGGAAGCACCTAGAGGCCTGGGTTGAAATCAGGGGCCCCGTGGGCTGTGAATGTAACAGACATGAGCTAAACAGATAAGACCAACAAAGGGTGGGAGATGAAACAGGTACAGGGAAGTGACAGTTTTTAAAGCTTTCTCTTGGAGCTGGCTTTTTATTTTAACTTTGTGATAAAATACATAAAAAATTTTCCGATTTGAGTTCCATCTTGTGGGGCTTTCTTTAGATTTACTAGTATTAGATCTACTTATTATTAAGTACTTTTGGAAAATGGAATTTGGGGGAAAAAAACAGTTGTAGGCACTCCATTTGTCCCTGTATTCATGCTAGTTTTGTCTTTTTACAGTCAAATTTCCTATTTAAAAAAAAAGTGTTTTCCTTCTCCTGTTGCTGATGTGGAAAATACCGGGTTCTAAAGGGGAACCAGTGCTTAAAGTGCTGCTAAAAAGCATAATATAAAATGAATAGAGGGGGTTTTTCACATTTGGTGACTGGTAGAAATAAAACAAGACCACTTCTAGGTGTTCTCAGTATTAAGATGATTTTCTTTCTCCTGTTACTTTGTGACAGATGTATGTCTGGCCTACACTAGGATATTAGGTTATTATAACTACATTGCTCAGTGGGTTGAAAAATGCACACCCTGAGTAACTCAGTTAAATCAACCTAACAGCAGGTGTAGACAGCCTAGGTTAACAGGAGAATTCTCCTGTCAACCTAGCTACTGCTTCTCGAGGAGGAGAAGTACATATGTCAACGGGGAACCCTTCCTGTCACAATGTCCTTACTGAAGCACTATGGTGGAGCAGCTGCACTGCTGCATTTGAAGTGTAGACAAGTTCTTACGCAAACAAATGAAAATGATTATTTTTGCAATTTGCTTATTTTGTGTATTTGACTTCATTTTGCATAAAGCTAACCTTGCTATTCACATATCTTTCAGTTTTTTTCAAGTAGTTAATTATATCAATGTGAATATACTAATATTAATGTATGAAATTTAATTATAACAGTAGTAGGTAAAACACTTTCAGGGAAGCGTAGGGTTTTTTTTTAAAGCTGATCATGTCTCTTTATATCTTGTTCCTTTAGGTCATGTTCAGGAGGCTATTCGGGAACTTGAGTCTATTAAAAACAAACAAGAGGTATCCCTTTGCACAATGATGGCACTGATCTATGCCCATAAAAAGAGCTCTAATCCAGGTATCTTCATTGAAAATACTATTGCCTTTCTGTGTTTTACATAGTCTTATAATATTTAATAAATAAAATAAATAATAAACCCAGTTGCTGGCAATCTAACCTGAAAAATATACTTGTATCTTAATTAAACAAAAATGCACACTTTAGATCTCCATATAACTGTAATTTCTAATTCTATAATTAGATGAAGTGTGACAGAAGTATATTAAAAATATTGATTATATAATAAATGGAAGTATCTGTGCAGACAAAATATTGAAAAGTCACAGCTCTGTTTCTGGACATATTAAAATCTCTCTTCGCCTTAAGCAACGGCCATCTTCACTCTCCTGGCTACCTTAAGCCTCTGTCTTTTTTTGTCTCCTGTGCTGCTTTACTGTTGCCAGCCTTTATTTCTTTGGCATCCCAAAAGCCAGTCAGAAAATATTTTTCCTTTTCAGAGGATATGCAATTCTTAGTTCCCTGTGTAGCCTCACTTACCTTTAAATTGGCAGTAGAAACTATTATTCCATTTAGGAACACTTTCTTGCCCCTGTTGTATCCATTGGACAGTGAATTGAGATGACCTGGCCGATGAGTATTTGTGTACATAAAGTATGAAGGACAGAGTGCCACTGAAGTAATGGGCCTGAAAATTCCTTACTAATTGATAGTTCTATCCAAGTTCTCTCTTCTTATAAAACACTTATTTCTGGAGTTTGTTGCATGAACACAATCCTGGTATGCTTTTTGTTTTCCTATAGGGTATGGTGTCTTTCATGCAGTGCTGAAGCATAGGGTTGCTGACTTTCGCTTTGGCAATAAACAAATGATCTCTTTCCTCATGTTGTTCACCAAAACAATTCCTTGATGTTGGAACAAAGTATATTACCTCATATACCACAAAGTGCACACATACTGCTGACTCACTTCTATTGTTTCCATTTTTAAAAGTTGTTAGAATATTGAAGTTTTGCAAATACTATTCCAAATTCATACAGAGGTTTTAATTCTTTCCACTAAGAACTTAAGCACTGATCATACTATACAGAACATGTAATAGCAATCATTAAAGTATTACCACAGAAAAAAATTATTAAAAAAATTAGTTTTTTTTTACACTTTTTGTAAGTTAAAAAGAAACACTGCAAAATTCTGTGTTAACTTCTAACATGGGGAACTTAAATTGGTTCAGAACTCACAATCATGGTTACAAGATTTCCCTCCTTTCATTTCCAGAAGTGGAAAGCCTTTTTTTTTTTTTTTTTTTGGTAAGTATTGGCCCATTTAAGGTCATCTTTGAAGGGCCATTTCAATCTGAAAAGTAAGTTTAAAATGGTATTGTGTGGGCTTCCTTATTTGTGATTTCCATATAAAAATTTCCTTAGCTTACATGTAAAACATGGCTTTTCCAACAGACAGTCCTGTAAACTCCACATGGGAGCTGAAAGTTGCACTGAATTTCTGGCTTGTGCACCTTCTCTAGTATTAAGTATTCTACAGGTCAAATTCTTCCCTGGTTCGCATCTGTGTAACTGAGGGCAGAATTTGGCAGTGCAGTTAAAAAGTGGGTAATTATGTTGGTGCAATTCTGTTGATGTACCTTGCTCTCTCAAGCATTGTAGGTCAGATACAGTTAACAGGATTAACAAATTTTAAAGGCTTATTTTTGTTACTAAAGTAAGCAGTGTGGCCCTGAATACACCTAGGAAATATACTGCAATTAGAAAGTACTATTTTATAGTTAGTTTTTACAGTAGTACATGTTAAATAAAAAACTTGAAAGTTAAAAGCAGTGGTGTCCTTGAAAATATAGGAGAGAGTCTGCAGGGTTTTGGAGATAGCAGGTGCTGAGAAAACTAACCCTCACCCCTCCCACTCCCCACCCCCCAAAAAAAAAAAAAAGTTGTGATATGATACTCTGAATCAGGTCTTGAAAATCCATTTGCCATGTCACCTGGCAAGATTTTTATTCTATATAGGTTTTTATACCACTCTCATCACCATAGTGTCTAAGTGCAGTCTAGTAGTGCATTAAGCACATTTGTCATGTATTTTGCTCTGTCATCTTCTCCCCAGAGAGGGAAGCATATGCAGTGATGTCATGTTATTTATTAAATATATCTATTGCAGTGTGTTTATATTAGAGAAGGACAGGTCAAAGATATGCACATTGCACTGGAAAGTAATGAGGTTTATGATCCTCCTTAGTTCCTGGGGGAGTTAATTCCACAGTTTCCGATCATTCCTAAGAAAGTTTTATCTCCTGTATAGATCAGCTTTTTTTTTTTTTTGGTCTCTGCTACTGCCTGATTGGGTACTTCTGGTTCCCAGTGCGGGGTGTGGTTGACTGGTCAGTTCATAACTCATGTGTTTATAACTCTGAGATTCTACTGTGTGGTGGAGAACTCTCCACTTCCCTATCCCGCCTCATAGCAGCCATAGAACTCTGGTTAGGCAAGAAGAGACCGAAAGCTTTCTTCTCTTGTCCTGCAGTAAAGATGGGTATTGCTTTAAAATTACCACTCAGTTAGTAGCTAAATAGTGATAATAAAAGACGTACCTTGGCTCTTGTCTGGGGATTCCATTACCTTTGCAGAAATCTCATCAGGTGAGTTTACAGAAAAGCTTGTCACTGGAGCATGTTTAGAACTCCAGCTAGTGGGGGAATACCACATTTGGCAATGTGCTTTGCTTTGGGACTCCACATTATGCAGCATCTGCTCTTATTATACAATGACGTTGGTAAGATAAGATAAAAAAAATTAAAAGAATTCCCACTGTTACTGGTTGTTTTCAGATCGAGATGCTATTTTGGAGCTGGATGCTAAAATGAAGGAAAATCGTAAGACTGCAGGACAACAGGCCTTGTACTTTGCAGGCTTGTTTTTGTGGCATCTTGGTCGTCCGGATAAAGCCCGTGAATACATTGATAGAATGATCAAAGTTTCTAATGGTAATAAAGAGGTAACTGTCTTTTTCAGATCTTCAGATATGGAGTGCTTTATAATGATGGGCAAATAGTATTATACCCGTTTTTTTCAGATTGGGAAATTGAGACAAGAATACAAGATTACATAGAAAGTCATTAGCAGTCGGGGGGAATAGATCTTGCATTTCCCGACTGCCAGTAGTCACCTACTCTAACCATTACCTCCCTGTTATAGTCCATTTTGAATACTTTAGTGGATTTAAATGAGAGGTTATAATAGCTATAAGAGAGATGTTTACATTTATTCCTGCTTATTAGTATGAAATAGCATAGTACAGTTTACTTCATTTATTACCTTCAACTATGAACTCTAACTGAATTTTGCTTTACAGGGGTTGATTTTGAAAGGTTGGCTTGATCTCACGTGTGGAAAAGAAGCTTATATTAAAAAAACTGTGAAATACTTTGATGAAGGAATGCAAGATGGGAATGATCCTTTTGCCCTGTTGGGTAAGGTGAGTTCATTTTATTATTTTAACACTTCCACAGTGTGTTTCAAAATATTTTCTAAACATCTTAAATATAACACTGGTGGTTGTGGTGAAATTGCTAACTGTTTTGTGGGGAAACTAAAAAGAGCTGCTAAGTGATTTGCCTAAGATCATAGAGGGAGTCCTTGGGATTTGAATTCAGGAGTTGTTGCTTTGATCTTTTGTTCAAATAACTAGTCTGAGCTGTTCCATGATATGGGGTGATAATGTGTCAACTGTTTTTATGTTATAAAAAAAAATGCTGTGTGTATTTTTCTAAGATTGTGTAGTACAAGAACAGTTCTCATATTGAGCATGTTAATCATAATTAAAAGAAGATTTGAAAATAAACTTCATATTAATAGTGTTTTTTATAAACAGTGGCTAACATTTCTATAGCTCTTACTGTAGAAAGCCCATTATGTATTTATCAAACTTCAATCCTACCTATAAATGTGATCCAACAAAGCTACATCAGTGGCAGTGTTAGGCACCTGCAACCCATGCAGTCACAGGCATCCCCAAATTGGGGGGAGCAAGCCAAATCTGGCCTGCGAAGGCCTTTCATTTAGCCTACTGAACGTCAGTTGCTCCATTCTCCTCCCCAGTCGGGGCTCCATTGTAAGGACGGCCTTGCTGTCTCGCTCCAGCACCTGGGCTCTCCAGTCCTGGCTGAAGCATTCCTGCACTGACCCAACTATGAGCTCCTCAGCCAACTTGGAGAATGCTTTGTAGCCATGGGGGAAAAGGCCACCTGGAAGCCAGAGAGTGCAAGAGCTGCCAGGTCCCAGGGCCAGATGAAGCTGGGTAGTGGGGCTGCCTGGACAGTAGAGACCATAGCTGGGAGCTTGGCACAGTCAGTGGGGGACAGAGACAGGCTTCGGGTGGGAGTCACTCCCTGCTTCCCTGGGCCTGCCCCAGTTCCCCCCAGTGCCTCCATCTTTCTTCCAGTGCCAGGTAGGGGCTCTAGAATTGAGCTTGGTCATGGGCCCCTACGGAACAAACACTGCTGCTGAAATCTTGTAAGGGTATAAGATCATCATAAAAGTCTCTGCTCTGGCTATAGATGGACACAAGGGGGCACAATTGGGTCACAGTGAGTTATTGCTTCAGCTACTGTGTTGGATTCTTAATCCTGGATTTCCTTATGTGGATTTGTTTCATAATCTTAACATTTCTGTACTATAGATTGTGTCCTTTGATTTTCCTTTTATTTTTTCCTCTGGTAAACTGTTGATTTAAAGTCTACAAACTTTAGTTTAACCACTCCTCACCCCTTCAGCTGGTGAGTTAGTATCCACTCATGTACATTTATGTGTATTTTAAGTACTTAAGCATGTTTAGAATGTAACCTTCTTACTCCCAAATTAAAACTAGCTTTTGGATGATGATCTTGCCTGCCTAGGAGGCACCGTGTTAAAATGTAGGCTACGGACTAAATATGATCACCGAATGTGTAACTGAGTCCATGTATTTTAATATAAGCACACAAAAGGTGTCTTAATTCACTAAATAAATGTATTAGCCTAAATTTTCCTCTCTGAGGAAATCACTTAAAGTAAAAGCAAATTTACTATCATTGTAGCTGAAGTAGATATTTGTCCAGATCGTGCAATCACCTTACAACTTGGCAAAGTTCAGCACAGTTAAAAAGATACACCTTGTTAAAAATTTTTGTACCAATTATAGTTGCAGGTAATGCCCAGGTTAGTATAATTGAACTGTTGATAGGGAAAATCCCATAAATAGTCTGTTTTTTCAGGTAGTCTGCTGCTTGTATATAACAGCACTTTATATATAATCCATTTCACTCCTCCCCTTTTCCCCAGTTTGGGCTTTAGAGAGGCTACAGTTGGGCACAACCATTTAACAGTGTGTTGTCCATTGCATGATCAAGGCATTAGTTTCTGCATTAAAGGCCAAAATAAAAGCAAAAAAAAAAAAAAAAAATATGAACATTTTTAATGAAGAAATGTTAAAAAAATATTCAGAATATATTATTAAGGGGTCTTCAATCAGAAACTAGCTTTCTTTTTAAAAATAGCCATCTTATAAAAGTTCAAGTTGCCAATGCCCCTTGAAATCTTTGCTGAAGTGGACAAGATTATTGTGCATTGACAAGTTTGCACAACGCCTAATCATGCTGCTGTATGTCTAGCTTCAACCACCTTTAATCCTTGACTTTCATGTGCACTAAACTCAACCAAGTAAATCTAAAATTTTGTGAAATATTTTAGATTTTGTAGCATACAAACATCCTTAACACACACACACAATCAAATAACACTTGAACAAATACAGATCTTAAACCTACATGAGATGGTAAGATGTTAGTTGATCAAAAAAGATACTACATCATCAGTATATGAAAATATAAATACTAAAATCTGAGAGCCTTATATATCTCTTCACAGATAATTGTGAGATATACAATTAAGATCTATTATCCCCTCAGCATTATGAAATGTGTGGTCACATGCATTCATGTTGCTTTAATACAAGAAATTTCAATCTGCATCGTACTTTGGTGGTTCATTTTTGATTTGTTAAGGTAATTAGTAGTAACTTTTGTCTTGCCATTTCTTTCCTGACTCAAAGAACACATAATCATCTTGCCATTATGAAGAATGTATTACTTATGAAGATCGTTTTCTTTTTGCAAAAGAATTCATGTTAAAGAATTTGAAGCAAGATTACGTAATGGTAATCTACAAATAAAAAGAACATTAAACGTCAGAAAACTTTACACAATATTGTGCATGTATGTTAATGGTAATGTTAAAGGCATATGTAGATGTGCAGGGAGTAGGGGGAGACTTACCCAACTTTGAGTTCAGTCTCCAGTATCGTTAATGTTGGGTCATCATAACTTAAAGTATTAGCTGGAAAGCCAGTCCTCCTGCAGTCTCAATAGAAAGATTAAAAAAAAAGATAATGTGCTAGATACCACTCTTCCACTATTTAAGAATATAAAACTCAATGCTTGTGTAGTACTTTTATTTTCAGAGTGCTTTGCAAACACTAATGCTCACAAAGGCCGTGACACACAAGAGCTGATTGTCTTCAGGTGAAGTCCCATGCACTTTGTTGTTAAACATTTCTGGGCAGGCAACAGCCATTCCTGTTGCTAGGGTGGGCCCCTTAGTCATCTGCCCTGCTAATTCCTTAGTTGTATAGCAAGAGAACATTTTAATACTGCATTGAACTCAGTGAATGCCTGGTAGAGATTTGGAGAAGGAATTTGTTCCCTCCACCTCTTCATATGAAAGTTAATAAAGTGTCCTGTTGCTTTAAATCCACTCATGTCCGTCTTCATTCTCCTGCATGTCCTGATCAATAATTTATAACTGCAATGCTGTAGTAACCTTCATTATAAAGGTGCTTACAGAGCTGCAGCTTTTGACTTCTCTTCTCTGTTTACATCTTCTGTTGTGCTTAAGACTGGAGTAAATATAGAGGGAAATTCTTCTGTTTATTTAAAATGTTTTTACCAGTGTCTATGAAAATACTAATGAATCTTGACACTTTTGCAATAGTATAGTGTTGATAGGACTTCTTTTCCTTTCACTAGGCACAATATTTTGAGGTGCGCCAGAATTATTCAGAAGCTTTAGAAACTGTGAACCAGATAATAGCCAACTTCCCAAACTTTCTTCCTGCTTTCATAAAGAAAATGAAACTACAATTAGCCTTGCAGGACTGGGAGCAAGCAATTGAAACAGCACAAAGGTTCAGTATACATATGTCAGTGTTGTTGCTTTGTTTCAGTTAAGAACATGGGAAATGCACTAGTTTGGGTCTGGTTTTGGTTTTGTGTTTAAAATGTTTGTGCCTCAGTCTGCTGCCAGTGACCTAGTATGAGATAAGACTAAGTAAATTAACCCAAATCATGTTATGCAGTTACGGTATGTGCATCTGTCCAAATTTTAGAAAATTTCTGTAAATTTAAAACTCCCACATCTTGCTCTGTGGAAAATACCACAATGCTTTACTAACTAAGCATCTGTTCATCTTTTTAAGGTCGGCATGAAGTCAGTTAACTTTCATTATGGAACTCTGATCATATTTAACTCCATATTTAACCTTGTAATCCCAGATATGATTGTGATCCTCTAAGTTTTAAAAAAAACCACCACCCTAAAACCTCTCCTTTACAATTTTACTGTCATTTGGTGGCTTCTTGCCTAAAGAGAGTTTTAGCAGGGAGTATAGCTGAGGTTAGTCCTGCTTTGAGCAGGGGGTTGGACTAGATGACCTCCTGAGGTCCCTTCCAACTCTAATATTCTATGATTCTATTTTGAGGTGGTTCTGACAAGATTGTTAGGGGGAGAGGTTTCATAATTTTCATTTTTGAAATGTTTTCTAATGGCTTTTTTGGTAATATTACATCTCAAAAGTGGCTTGGCTTAGGGGCCCCAAATTAAATTCAGTCACTAATCTTTAATGAGTACTAAGGCCAAGATTAAAAATAAACAAAAAATTCCCAGGACTCTGAAGCTAGGTTCCTAAATTCATATGTAGGCTCCTGCCTGATTTTCACCCAGGTGTTCCAATTGTGTACTTAAGAGCCTAACTTTAGGCTCCTAGTTTTGAAAATCTTGGCCAAAAGTATGGGAATTCTGTTTTTGTTCGATAATTTGAAGCTGCTTGTCTCTCGACAAAAACTCTTGATATTTTTCTAGATTACAATAGATACTGCACTTCTCAGGAGCCCCAAATGAAAAGACCTTTTAATTCAGTCCTCTGAGCTTCTAAGTCTGCAAAGCACCGGTGTTGATAAGCCATATTTTCATAGTGTATGAAGATAGTTTGTTCAGATCTCAGCCAATAAAATGTCAGAATGCTTTACAGATTCTGCAGGTGGGAACCTTTTTCCTGTGGCATTAATATACAGGCTCCTGGCTGTGATAATGTATTTCCAGAAACTGGATACATTCTGGATAAAGGGGAAATTCAGATAATGGAGTTTCTATTATTTGTGGTTGTATGTCAAAAACTACTAGAAAATCATTAAAATAATACCTAAGGTTTTTCTTTCTTAGAATTGTAAATGAGATTTTTTTTTAAACAGGATTCTAATCTAAAGTTGTCATCTAAGTATAAAAAGAATCTTGTCCAAAAATTCTTCCTAAATCAGCAGATAAAAGGGACAGTACTGAGATAAAAATTATATATTAATATACATTTGTTTAAAACACAGCTTCAGTATTAATGGTTTCACTTCGCATTGTATGCACTTGTTGCATTTGTAAGCGTGAACAATTAAAGTTATGTCCAATACCTCTGGAGTTTTGAGAATCAAACCAGAAAAAGAGTGTTTTAGTATCAAATCAGCTGTTTCTGTTGGAATTTTTTTTAAAAGAAACTTTTCTACTAAATTGTTTAAAAGCTGGTCTTAACTCCAATTTCACCATAATTTCTGTTGTGTAAACAGTACTCACTTAAAGGAAAATAGCCTATCATAAAGCAAATTGACTCTTGATTTTTCTCAGGCTGTTGCAGAAAGATGCTCTTAACCTGGAAGCCATAAGGATGGAGGGTCTATATTTTTTGTGCAGGGAGGGAAATATACCTGAGGTGAGTCTTTTGTGTAGCACTTGTTTTTAAGCATCAAACTATTTGAATCATTAAAATATTCAGTAATTGAATAAGGTTATATTATAGAGTACAGTACATATTTTGAGATGTTTAAGCATTTTATTAACAGAAAATGAGAAGTGATCAGATCTTGCTAGTAATTCTATACCTTTCATCATGGATTTTTTTTTTTTGACAGATGGTCCTGTTGTGCGCTGAATACTCTGCCAGTTAGAAGCCTGTGTTAGATCATGTATCCCTTCTCTTCCTGTCTCCTTTTTGTCTAGTGAGCTAGTTGTGTGGCACCAAAAGTTGAGACTTTTTAAAAATTCTGTTTAATTCTTACAAGAATTAATGTTTTTATATACATTATGCCCTTTTCACATTTTTAGAAGAAAATAAGGTTTCATACAGTTAGCACAATCTAAATAAATTCAATTAAATTATTACACTAAAATGCTAGTAAGTCTATTTTAAATCAGAGGCTTCGTGATATAAATGGGAAGTGTTTTAATCATTTTTTAGAGAAAAATATTTTTGCTATTAGCACAATTAAAAATAAATTAAATAATTGCATACGACTACAGTAAATGCTAGTTTGCAGCAATGCATTGTAAGAGCAATCAGTGCTCATGAGCAACATTTCTCCTAGGAACACTTTCCTAGTGTGAATTGTCCACTTGGTAACAGCAACATCACTGCTGCATAACAGCAACATTTGTGACATTATGATGTCAGATCCAGGGGTGGAGATGTGGGGGTGTAGCCCCTACTGCATCTTTCCACTCCCCTCCTGGCCATTCATCCTAGCTCTAGGCCAGACAGCCCCATCCCTTGCCTTGTCTGACCAAACCTGCACGGGTAAAGCAGGTGGGACCGTGCTCAAGGGCTGGATTCAGCAGAGGGCTCTGTCCTGCAGTGGCCCAGTATTTACAAAGTGCATCTTCCCGCTCCCCTTCCACCCCTAGCCATTCAGCACAGCTTCAGAGTACACAGCCCTGTCCATTTGTCCTGCTTGACAGAGCCTGCATGGAGAACATGTGGAGGGGTGAATTTGGGAGGAGAGTCTGGAAAAGAAGGATTTTTTTAGGGATGGGAGGAGCAGGAAACTCTGATCGGGAGCAGCAGAAGTGCAGCTGGAAGGTTTTCTCCTCCCTTCCTTCCTTAGCATCTGGCTTGGAGGGAGGGGTTTGCTATTTTGCAGTGGGGAGTAGCAAGGACCTCCTTGGCAGTGAGCGGTCTCCTCTATCGGTCGCCAGCGGTGAGACGTGGATGTTCTGTTTTGAAGTGGGGAATCGGGATCTGTCTCCCCCCAGGGCACTGACTGTCTGCCTTCCCCAGGGCACTGACTTGTTCCCTTTCCCCCTCCCATCTCCACTGTCCATGCTAGGAGCCATTCCCACCTTCCATGGGAGGCTGCGCACAGTGCCCTAGCTGTTCATCCATCCCTTGCCAGGGTGAGCATGAAACTGCCATCCTCAGCCTGTTGCTGGCAGCCAGATTTGCTGAGCCATTTTGCTGACTGGGGGTCCCCTGCTCTATTCCCCCTCAGTTTGGGGTTTCCCCACTCCACATCTCTCAACTTCTCAATGTGGCTGCCCACCCCTTCAACACACCTTTAACTCTTCATAGGCGGATGGTCAGATGACACTCCCCATAACAGCAACAGCTGCTTAAGGGCAGCATAGTAAAAGGGCACTAGTTGGTAGTAAAGTTGCTAATAATGACTGTGTATTGTGCTACCACATTTTAAAGAAATTAAATAAATAGAAAGTCTTACTAGTTCATTTAATATGCTGTGATATAATATTTGGCAAATGATCACATGCTTAAAAAGATACGTTCTAATTGGCTTAGCAAATGAGGCAGGTATGGTTTTCCTAAACTCCCAGAACTGGGGTTTCTGAGATTTAGTCCTGCAGTGCTTGGTAGGGTTAGCTGCTTTTTCTCTCCCCTCTGCCTTTTTTCCTTTATATACACATAACTTCCTTGGCCAACTCTGACAAGAGGATTTTATTTTTTGACCATATTTCTAAAAGGAGAAAGATATCCTATGGAAGTAGAATTTTGCAAAAGGTCTAAATAAAAGTATCATCAGTTGCTTCATAAGTCTATGGAAAGTGGTACATCTCTTAATAACCAGTGTGGTTGCATCATATTGATAACCATCTTTATTTTATGTGAAAAGATTTCTTCTCTCAATAGTCTTTCACTGGTGCACAGTCACAGAGCATGTGGAAGTGTGTATCTACAGCATATCAACACAGCTGATAGAGATTTTCTTGAGCTCAGTGAAACTTGTTTAAAGTTTTAATGTATAAATTTAAGATTATGGGGCAAATTTTCAGAAGTAACTAAATGAGAGTTAAGAGTTCAAGTCACTGAAAATGGGACTTAAGCTTCTAAGTCACGGTGACATTCCCCAGGGTGCAGCCTGGACTGGTGTACAGCTGCGTCCCCTTAGTGCTCTAGCCTGGGGTGCCTTTTACATTGCTTTGCTATCGGAACATCCACTCCTGGCCTGCTCTTACAACCTTTTAGCATGCAGAATCACTCCCAGCTGAATCCTCCTCCAGACCTCCTTGAATTACATACAGGGTGACACCCACATGTTCCTAGAACCAGCCTTGCATCACAAAAATGTGCATCTTGTACTGCTCAGTATCCCCTGAACAGTACAAGCTCATTGTAAGTTTGTCATTTCAACCAAGTAAAATGATTGTGCACCAGCTTTGTTGCCTCAAGTGAAGTTTCCCAAACACTTCAATCCAAATACACACTGGATTAGATAAAACAATAAAACTAGTTTATTAGTTACAGAAAGATAGCTTTTAAGTGTTGACAAGTGATGATGCATAAACGTCTGTATTTGTTACAAAAGAAATAAAAACAAAAGCTAATTCTTAAACTTTACCACGGCTAGTAGGTTTAAAAGCGAAAAGGTCTGTCTCACCTTAAGCTGCAATACATTTCACAGGCTGCATCTTCTTCCAGCCTGGGACCACTGTTTCCCTCCCTCCCCCCTTAGTTTTTTGAGAGTCATTCATGTTATGAGCAGAAAGGAGTCAGAGAGGAGGGGTAGCTAGAGACATTTTTCACCTCCTTTTGTAGTCCAATCCTTGGTACTGGAAAAGTCCTTGCTGGGTCACAGTGCCAGGCAGTTTCGTTGCATAAGTGAGCTCTAAACTGTCTTTTAGATGAATTGTGAATATCGTGTTTACACTTTCTCCCTTATTGGAGGATGGCCACTTAAGCAGTTAATGGTTTTCTAACACCTGTGGTCAGTCCTTTGTTGTCTCTGAGGAGCTAGTCTGTGGGCATTCCCTAGAACCATAACATGTTTTAGTAACAAGCTTAGTAACGTCATATACCGAAACCTCATAATTTTACACACTGTTACACACATCTTATCAGACAATAATATTCAGAAGATTGAGTTTTCATATGATACCTCAAAGGAATACTTTGTACAAAATATATCATAACCTGGTGAACATGGGGTATAGGGTGTCAGTCATTTAGTTGCTTTTGAAAATATTTTCCTTTATCCTTCTGCATTATAGTTTGAGGACCATATATTATTCCAAACCTTTCAATATAGATGATTAACTATTCATCCCAAAATCTTCTGTTCTTAAGGTACAATTGCTAGATAGATAAGAAGCTCATTGTGATTTCTGGAGGAGTATTTTTAAAAACTTACATTATATTTTTGGATGTTTGAAAAACATGTATCAACAGTTTCTTCGACCTCTTCTGCTTCCAAGCTGATTTTATTTACAGGTTTTTTAAATAATCTGCCTTTTAGATGCAGAAATAAATCTGCTTTACTGTCTCTTTGCTGCTCTAGCAGTTCCAGAGTATTGTTCTTCTAACTTCTATATAAAAGTTATTTCCAACATCTGAAAACATATTTTCTTGAGTTGAATTGTAAGATATTTTTACATTGTGGAATAAGGCTCACAGGATATCATGCTACTGGGACGTTAGTGATGTTCCTTGAAGTTAAATGTTCCTTCTATATTGATCAAAGTGTTCCATTCTCCTAGGCTACAGCCAAGCTGGGAGACCTAACTAATGCATTGGAGAAGTTGGAACCACATAATCCTCAACTGTTTTGTAAAATGGCATTAGCTTTCAGCAGAACAGTGAGTATACATTTTTTTTCTTAAACAAAATTCAAATAATAGCTATACATCCTGCTTTTGATTTTTGGTGGTAGGTGTTAAGTGTCAATTAAAAACTTTGCTTAGCGAGACAAAGTGGATTGATTTGTATAACTTGGTCTCTATATTTGAAAATTCAGTGTATGGGCTGAGAAAAAAGACGCCTTCTAGCCAGTCAATTTTGCTGCTGCTCCCATGAGTTCTGAATAGCTACAATGAAGCTGAACAATCTTGTTGATTTCATGCTCCTGCTTCTGCTTTCATTTGGTAAGGCCATGGTAATGCCACTGGAGTTGTCTACAGACTCAGAAGGACAGCATTGGAGTGGATTACATTTGAAGGGTATGCTTATAACAATAAGGGCTAAATACTTAATTTTTAAAATGAAAGCATAAATTCTGCAGTGGTTAGCTTGGGCCACAACAATCACCAGGAGGAGCTTCCCACTTGCTGTTGGAAAGTGGATTTTGTTTACAAAATTCTTGGTAAGTGGAGGACTGTTAAAATGTTGCTGCCAGAAAATATACCTGGTTTACCAAATTACCTAGTCTCTACCAAAGTGAGAAACAAATGCCTCTAGGTAAAGTATGACCTTGTTTTTATTAATCTTTCTATGAAATATAATAAAACCAATAATGCTTGAATAATTGAAATTTTATAAGATTACTCATATAATTGTACGGTTCACAGGCTATTTGTAAGTTAATTGCTGTTGACCAAAGCCTTTGTAGGGAGCATCTGTTCCATTTAATTGTGGAAAGGAAACAAATTTTATGGACAGAGGTTATAACTCCATAAACTCCTCATTGCTCTGTAATAAATAATGTGTCCCAGCACCTGTTGACAGTATTGTTTACGTAGAAGCACAAATATTAGAAAATCAGTGCAGGGTAACTTACTCTTTATTAGACATCTTATGCACTGAGATTGGTATAGGGATGGGTGGTGGTATAAACTTGGAAACAGATTGATCTTTGAAAGTTCTCTCCCTCGTGTATACAAAGAAACAATAAAACGATAGTGGTATTTTACTTACTGTAGCAATCAATGCTTGAATCAGCATGTTATCCATTAGTGTTTAATACTGGGTGCTCAATTTTGATCTCTTGTGGACATGAGTTCCTACTTATTTTCTAAAACCAACTCCCATGTACATATATACATGAGAAAGAAGGTGATTACTGAAGATGTAGCATTTTGCTTTTCCATCCCTAAAATTAGTGAGGACTCAGTGCTGCTATTTAAAATCTAATATGCAACTTCATTTAAAGATTCATTGTAGCGTTGCTGTTTTTGCATAATGTGGTGAAACTGATTAAGATTGAAAGCTTTCAGATGTAAAACTCTTAACTTTAGTGTGGCCGGAATCAGCTCATCCTTCAACAAACACAGATCTTAGTTGAAAGAGCGTTTGACTTAGCATCCCATGATTCTGAAATTGCTACGGAACTTGGCTACCAGATGATTTTACAAGGGAAGGTGAAAGAGGCCTTAAAATGGTACAAGACTGCTATGATGCTTGATGAGACAAGTGTTTCTGCGCTAACTGGTATGGCATGAGACTTTTTCTATCACATACCATTTATTTAAAGAACACAGACAATTTTAAAAGTACTTCTCTCTGATTTGTTTTACCTACTGTTGTTACAAGTAATGCATAACAAAGATTAGGATTTTGTTTTCAATTTATTTTCTCAGAGCAATTGATAGAACTTTATCGCCGATTTCACTATTTTCTTCATATGGTCATTCCTCCTCTTTGGGTGGGTCTTTCACTTCTCAACAAGCGAGAGAGACTTTTAAAAAGTAAAATATAATTTAAAAAAAACCACAGAAGTGGCAGAAAGAATCAGGGAAAAGTATGTACTTGACAGTTATTTTACTAATGTTTAACTGGCTAGATTTCAAGTTGAAAGTGTTCCTTTAACTGGTTTTTCTATTAGTCTGTAAGATTTTGAAAAGATAAAATCATCGTAATATTAATGTGCAAACATAAGATGCATGTCAAGGAGATTTCTAATTTGTTTTGCAAAACGCTTGTTTTTTCTATTTTACAGCTGCTTTTATGTCTTTGAGGAGAATTACAATCCGGGCAACACATGACTTTTGTGTCTAAAAATATGCTAGAAGAAATAGAAATTTCTCTGCTTTCGTTGGTTGTTGCAAGGATAATTCTGGCTAGGGAAATTTATTTCACAAATCAAAAACATTTGGTATACAATATTTCCATGAGGAATAGGATCCTTTTTAAGACTGGAAGTCTAACAAGAAAGGTGGACTATCAAGAACCTACCTATTGTCCTATGGACAATTTTTTGTGCCATCAAGAAGCAACTGCAAGATACTGGCATTGATTCCATGCCAAGAGGGACTGCTAGGTGGTATAACTTGATAGTTGTAAATGTTTCAGTTTCCCAGAAGAAACAAGCAGCTTGCAGAGGCTAATTAGGCTGAGGTGGAAGAGGCTATAACTGGTAATTGATAATGACTGTTGCCAATAACACTTTTACTACTTGATGGTCTTTATTTTTAGTGTTATGTGACTCTTATTTGCTGGCTACCGTACAGTGAAGCTTTATAATAATTTCACACACTGTTCTTGGCTCTAGGAATCAACAAAACAATATTTCTTTTGCATTGGAAATGAAGAAATCTGTATTAGATTTTTAGTTGTGTTTGCTAGTGTTAATTATGGAATATACTTAGACTGATCCCCTTAAAATAATTACAAGGGACTAACAATCTAGATATGGCCCTCTTACTGAAGTATGTGTCATGACTGTCATGTTTGTACAGCATGTAGTCCAAACAAACCTTGATTGCGGTTGGGCCACTTGGCTGCTCCCACAATACAATACAATACAAAAAAATTAATAATAATGAAAGTGTTTTCATTAGAATTTGTACTATACTTCCTTTTGGCTTCAGCCCCAAAAGCTGTCAGTCTTTTGTGATATGACTGATACCGAGCTTAATCCTAGTTTTCTCTCTTCCGAGGATGAGGGATCAAAAGTGTCACTTATCTTCAGACTGTTTTCTCTGACCATGCTCCCTAGGAACCTTCTGAAGATGGGAGGAGGGGAAAACCCCCACTGTCATGCCTACCTGAATCACATAGTTGACTTCCTTACAAGACAATCAAAAGCTGAGAAATTGGTCGTGTCTTTATGGGGCAGGCTTAACTGTATTATGGTGGCATATGTACATTTCCTATGTGTCTGCTAGAGCTTTGTGAATGGCCTTTTCTAGGCTCTGGATCAGGTGTGACATAGTCTGCTTAGTTTGTTCATGTTTGTTGTGTGTTTCGTAGCTAACAGCAAGGAAGCTAGTTTTCAGTGCTGTTGCCTCACTTGTCCCTGCCCCACACAGTTAGGGGATAGATGAAAGTAAAAATTATATGTCATCAATAGACAGCATCTTTATTCTGCCCAAAGGTGGAATAGATTTAAAATTTAAATCAAGGCATCAGTTGTTTTTGTCTGTTTACTGCCTTACTTGTGGTGAGAGCAGAACTGGATTTATTGCTCTGTTACCCTTTAACTCTCATGCTTCAGCTCTTGTTGTGATCCCCCAGAGCTTTCCTTGATGCTGAGTGCCTGAAGGCACTAATGTTATGAATCATGTTGCATACTTTGACACCTATGAAATCTGAATTGAGTTTTTTTCCTAATGCAATGCAGCATATTTGCAACCCAGAGATACCTATAAAACCCTGTATATCATTTTCTTGTAAAATTTTATACACCATTTTCCTTTGCTGTTCAGCTGTTCTTTTTCATGTGTGTTAAGAAAGAAGGCATATTGTGGTGGTGATACAATACTGTCATATACAGCTATTGCCTTTTGTGAAGTCCAGCATGTTGCCCCTCTAAATTCTTCTGTAATTACACATGTACTAGTGAAAGTCTCTAACTTGCATGAGTGAAGACAGGCAATAGATAATGGGTCAAATACTCCTTATATGTACCTTATATAAGTCCAATAACTTCTGTAGAGTTGCATAGGTGTGAGTGAGAACAGAGTTTGGCTCCATATGTAAACGTGTTATAAGAACAATATTTCAGCTTCAAATTCAGCTACTGTCTCTATGCTGACAACTCACTGATCTACCTCTACTCTTGAACTGTTTTCTTCTGGTTAAAATCTCAGCCTGTCTCTCTGATATCTCCTTGTGGATGTCTAGCAGTCAGGTCAATCTCAATAGGTCTAAAACAGAGCTTGTAATGCTCCTCCTGCCACAAAAACCAAACAAAAAAAACCAAACCAAAACCTTCTCCACCCACCTCTTCTCTTAATCACCACCATCATTCTACCTATCACTTACAATGCTGCTGTAAAGATCATTCCTCTAGCCTGTTGCATTGACCATGTTACTCCCTCCTTCCCTCTTGCACTTTTGAATCCCTCCATGGTTCTACCTTCTCTATTGCATCAAACATAAATTGCTTGTTTTCACTTTCAAGGCCCTTAATGGCCCTACCCCCACCATACCTGTCATTTTTCGTTCAGTTTTGAGAGGTCAATAGCCACCTCCATCACCCACTTGTTACACTTTGAAACAAAAGCCTTCCCGCTTTCTTCTATGCTGCCCCTTGCACTTGGGAGGAACTCCCTGTAAATATCCTCAGAGCTGCCTCATTATCCTACTTCAGATCCCTCATTTGAACTCTCCCATGCTAAATACCTACAAAAAACTTGCTGATGATTAGGCTGCTAGTGTGCTGATACCAATGCCTATCATACGCTAATACTGTCTAATTGTTCCTTGTAATCCCCCATTTGTTTGTCTGTATCTGTCTGTTAATCTCTGGTTTTATACTTACATTGTGAACTCTTGGAACAGGGACCATCTTTTGGTTCTGTATTGGTACAGCAGCTAACGCAACAGTGTCCTGGTCCAGGACTAGGGCTACTACGTTCTATAGTAATGCAAATAATAACTAACACTTTCAAAGCGTGTTGAGAGAACAAACTGTCCTGAGCATGTATGACCAAGACTAATGAATGTGTTTTTGAGATTTCTAATCAAAGTAGGAATAAAGAGATGCCAGCAAGGTCTAAAGACCTGATATTTACCCTAATTTAAAAGCATTTAAAGTACTTAAATGTCACTGTAGAAAAAATTATCCTTGATAAAATCCAACTTCTGTAAAGAAAACTGAAAAAACACTCAGTGATAGTTACTTGATGACCTTTATCATGCATATTGTACCATTTTTCTGCCATGTTTCTCTGCTTTATTGTTGAGTGCAAGCAGGATACTGACACTTGAGTGAGCTTTTTGCTTATGAAAGAATGAGTTTCTGCTGACTTTTTTCCTTTCTGATGCATGAAGAAGCTTGAAAAGTGTTGACTTTCTTAGTGTTTTTCTGCCTTTTTTTTAAGGAACAGAGGTATAAAGTCTGGCTTTCACTGGTTTTGTTGGAGGTATAACACATTTATTTTGGGCTCTTGCTACCTTAATTGAAGGATTGAGATTATTTTTTTGTTATAATTTATTTTAATTCTGTAGTCATCAGTCTTCCAGCCTGGAAGGGATCTACATTTTTAATGTTTGGAGGGAAAAGAAAAGCAAGTTTCACTTGCACATGTACTCTTTATTTTTAAAACTATTTTTAGAATTAAAAAAGACCAGTAAGGCTTTTGTTCGTACATCATAAAGCAGAAAGAAGGACACAGGCATGTTTGGTGTGGTGTTCCATGTTCTTGAACCCAAGAATAGAACAGTATAAGGGGAATATAAGGACAGCATGGTGGAAACCTGCAAGTTAAAACAAGACTGGTGTATCAAAGAAGTACTCTCACTTCTCTAAGCCAGCTTTTGGATGTAGTGAGTTAGTATGGCTGTTTAGTAAGAAGACATTAGATAAAGAGAAATCTCTGTAAGTGTTGCTGAACCTTGTTCTTTTGTTAATTGTGGCTACTCTGTTGCTAAGTAGTTCAAGAATGGAGAGAGAAGTTCCATAGATGATTTTCCCATAGGTCACCAATAATACATAATATTAGGTTTAACAATCGTTAATAAGTTGTACATGACAAACCATAATGAATACAAAGACATCCCCAAGGGATGTGTGTTAGGGCATGCTGTCAAATGGATAACTTTTGAAGTTTTAAGAAGTACAGCTTAAAGAAATAATTTAGGTATTTTCCTAGACAAAAGTGTAAGGCATGTGATGGTGGGGAAAAAGAGGAGAGATGGCTTTTATGAAGGAAAGATATAGCTATAGAAAATAATTTACATTGTAGATAAACTCTGTATGTCTGTCACATATCTTTGTTCTTTGCTTTTTCCCATCATCCTGTTAACCAAAGGCTGAGGAGTAAGATAGTTTAGATGTGAAGGAAACCTGATTAATGAAAAAATTAATACTCTGGAAAGCTAAACAGTTGTAGCCACAATAAAGCTGAAACAAATTAAATGTTTATTGTTGCAGGAATTATCCGATGTCAGATAATCGAAGGGCACTTAGAAGATGCAGATCAGCAGTTGGAATTCCTTAATGAAATTCAGCAGTCGATTGGAAAATCTGGGGTAAAAGACTACTTCACTGAAGTGCTTTGATTATAATTTGAAGTTGTGGCCCTGTTGAGATGACTACAATTTAACATTTTTCTTTTTCTGGAGCAGAACATTCTTAATGGAGGATGCTTTACTCAGAAATTTGCTTTTTCTCTCTTTTGGTCAAACAAAGTTAGTGTTGGCCTGCAAGACAAGGACTATTTGTTTATGTGGATTTTTTCTGAATATTTAGAATCAATGGGGAAAGAGGGTCCTCTTTTTTAGTGATGGTGACATTGACAGATTTAACTAATTTATGTGCCTGAACAGGCTTATAATTGCGCCATATACATTGAAAAATAAATATATTGTATAACAAATCTTTATGCACGCCTTACGGTGATTGTTCCTAAAGTTTTTAGTTGCATTGTATAATAGTTACAATATTCCTAAGTATGGCTTTTGCTGAGGTCACTGCATCTAGTTATTGCCTTGAAAATGGTAAAGTTTTATATGGCGCTAAATAAATAATAAAAAGGTAATGTAAAACTAATATAGTTGGAGTTAAAAAAAAAAAAAAAATTGGGGGTTTTTATTATTTTTTTTGGTTTTTTACAGGAACTATCTTTCTTGCGTGCAATTTTAGCTATGAAGAAACATCAAAGACAAGAAGAGATTATTCATTTGTTGAATGATGTTCTGGATATTCACTTTTCTTCTTTGCGTGGCTTACCTCTTGGCGTACAGTACTTTGAAAAACTGAACCCTGATTTCTTGCTAGAAATCGTTAGAGAATATCTTAATTTTTGCCCAACGCAGGTTAGTAGTATTTAAACCTCTTCCTGTGGAAACTGGTATTATTCCAATAACTCCATTTTAAATATCACTTAAAAGTTACAAGTAAAAGGGATTTTTGAGACTACTCACCAAAAGTGTGAAGCAAAATTTAGTTTTAAATATTTAGCAGCTTTGTGCTGGAATAACTGCTAATCTGTCTCGCTTTCTTCATATAAAATGCATCAATTATATTTGAGGAGGGGTTAAGTGTAAGTGCAAGGTGCTGCGCATAGATCTCTCTATATATGGAGAATATAACAGAGTAGAACTCATCTCTTAAATAACTTAATGTGAAGGCTAGATGTTGATCTTCTGATCATCCCTGATCACTCTCACACATGCAGTTTGCTTAGAATGCTTTTCCACATACACACATTCGTTCCTTATATCTCTCCTACTTATGTGCAGGTACAAATGTATATAATGGTATTTTTACTCCTCAACCTCAAACAAAAATATCATTTATCCAGCCTCTGGGTTATTTTTGTATGGTTGAAGATGGCATCCTGTTATATATTGGTCTTGACAACAGGAATATTGAAACTCATAACTATCTTCAGAATACCAAGAAGGGGCCTTTCATATCTTGAATTTAAGATTTTGTACCAAGTGCTATGAGTAAGAAAGAACTACTGCAAAAAACTCTTTCAGGGATGTTTGAGGAAAGATCTTTAACAAGTAATTGTTGGGAACTAGCAGCTCCTCTGTCTTCTAGCATATGTTGACGGTTTGCTATATGACAGTCCTATAATTATTTGCTATGTGTTCTAGTGTCTCAAGGACAGACTTTAAGTTCCATGGTTGTGTGAATGCCTCACAACTGTTGTGGCAAAAATTGCAGTGAAATGACAGTGTTTAAAGTCTGAAAAGATTATAACAATTGCAGCATCTTACAAGACTATATAGAAAATAAAATAGTGCACATAAGAAATATAAATCTGTTTTTAAATAGCATCTCATCTGGAAAAAAAATTTTTTTTCTTCTTACAAAGGTGCACATTTTATTAAATTGGGGAATTGGAAAATGGATGAAATGAAAAGCAATTGTCGTCATGTGAACTATATTTGAAACTGACGGGTTTTTTAATTAGTTATTTCTAAGACTTCAGCTGGTTGGGGCTGTTGTCCAGAAAGGAAATTCCATCAAGACATTGTCTGTCTGGTCTTTTGTGTACTTTTACCTTATTCTATACAGGTTTCACGGGGGAGACCAGCATTTTTCAAACTGGGAGTCCTGACCCAAAAGGGAGTTACGGGAGGGCACAAGGCTTGGGGCGGCGGCGGTGTTGCGGTATTGCTATCCTTATTTCTTCACGGCCTTCAGAGCTGGGCAGCTGGAAAGCGGTGGCTGCTGACCAGGAGCCTAGCTGTGAAGGCAGAACCCACCAGCACCAGCAGCTCTGAATTAAGGGAGGCAATCCCATGACCCCCCCCAACAATAGCCTTGTGACCCTCCATGACCCCTTTTTTAGTCAAGATCCCCACGATTACAACAGCATGAAATTTCAGATGTAAATATCTGAAACTCTGACATTCATAATTTTTAAAATCCTATGACCATGAAATTGACCAAAATGAATATGGTAGGGCCCTAAGAATAACAATGCCCAGTCCATAGGAGATCATGCCATGGAAAGCAGCAGTTTCCCAACTTCTTCTCTCAATGTGCTGCTGAGCCCCAACAACACGGAGGTGCTGTGGTGAAGGGGTGCCTATGGGCCCTAAGGGAGTGAGGGAAGAACACAGCAGAGCTCCTGTTGACTGAGGTCCCTGCTTACCTTTTCCTTCCCTCGCTGTTCTTTGGTTCCCCTGAAGCCAAATTATTGCTATTATTTTGGAATCATCTGGCCCCAGTGTAATGGACTGGCTTGTGTACAACCAGAGAGAAGGCCTGATTCTGATTTCATTTATACAAGTCTGACACTGGACAAGTCCCACAGACTTGAATAACAGTTTTCTGCATTTCAACTGGTAAAAATGTGAGTAGAATTTGGCCTCTGTTTAAACTGTTTCTTCATGGTGCCATACTTTTTCACCTTTTGAACTTTCAGATTCTTAG
Source organism: Emydura macquarii macquarii (assembly GCF_026122565.2). Classification (NCBI taxonomy): domain Eukaryota; kingdom Metazoa; phylum Chordata; order Testudines; family Chelidae; genus Emydura; species Emydura macquarii. The sequence continues at coordinate 78,418,027 of NW_027131390.1, forward strand.
GCTGAGCAAAATAAGCAGTGCTTTTTTTTTTTAAACTACGTTTGTGTTCTTACAATTAATTTTTCAGTTAATCTGTTCTTATTTCTAGCCTGCAAATCCAGGACAACCCCCTTCACCACTGCTAAAACACTGTGCCTCAGTTCTTGAAACTGTGGTAAAAACTGTACCAGGTCTTCTTCATGCTGTCTTCTTAATTGCAAAGGTGAAATACTTATCAGGTAATATATGTGTGTGGCTGCAGAAATGCAATTTTTTTGTATTAAATAAAAATATATTTTTTCTCCATTGTGAAGTACTATATAATTAAAATATTAGCTGATTTCTTATTCTGTTCTTTTTTTTTTTTTTTTTTTTAAACAGTACTAGAATTTTTTCTTTGCTCTGCCTTTTCTCTGGGTTTTATTACTTGACTGTTCCATTAAAATGCACTTCTGGGGGGAAAAAAAAAAAGAGAAATGTAGCATTGATTTTTCAGTAGGGAGTGGACTGCTCAGAGGACTGGGATAATAGAGCAATTTCTGTCTATGCTGTAGTTTTGTCTCCAACTCACAATGGCAATGATCAGAAGTATTTAGTGGCTGCTATTTGAGGTCATGAGCAACCTGTTATACATGTATTTATCTTGAAAGCAAGCAGTAAGACTTTTTATATGTAAAATATAGAGAGGCTAAGGGCTTGTCTACACTTAAAATGCTACATCAATGGGAGGGGTTCGGTGAGGTCATCCCCCTTCTTGAAATGTGGTGGTTAAGTCAGTGGAAGAATTCTTTCATTGACCTAGCACTGTCTACATTGGGAGTTAAGTTGGTTTAACTACATTGCTCAGGGGTGTGAAAAACATTTCACACTCCTGAGCCATTGCTTGGTTGACCTAATTTAGCGTGCCTAAGTAAAAGGTACTTATCTTCAATGCTGGGCTTTGGTTAATTTTCCCTCCCCTCCTGTTTTTTTGTTATTTTGTTTATATCATTAGGTGATATTGAGGCATCCCACAGTATACTGCAGCATTGCCTTGAACAGAATCCTTCTTATCCAGATGCTCATTTACTTATGGCTCAGGTTTATTTGTCCCAAAACAATTTTAAACTCTGTTCTCAATCTCTGGAACTCTGTCTGAGCTACAATTTTGAGGTGAGTTTGATCAAAGGAATTAAACTGTTTTTTCAGTTAATTTTGAAGGACTTCTACTACAGTTTATACAGCAAGATGCATGATTTTAATACTGATGCTGTTATCCTTTCACTGCAACCTTGGCATCAGAACATGTTTGTCAGATGACTGATTTTAATTACAAGATAGACAGGGAGTATGATGAAGTCAGGACTCCAGATTTGCCTATTAACTCACCCAAAGGTATCAGAATTTTCTTGGAGTACAGAAGAAAGAAATGACAGCTTTTTTTCTTTTTCTAATCTCTCTAATGTAGAGAACTGTTATCAGAAATAAGTATTAGACTATATAAGGACATACTATATAAACAGGATTTGTAGTCTCGGAGACATCTTGCAACAAAGCTGTGAAAGGTTTTCATAAAAGAATGTAAAAGGGTGATCCAAAGTTGTACTGCCATTCAAGAAACCTGTGAAGAGTGGTTACTGTCAGTATTTTCCTTGTTCCCTGGTCAGCAAACCCAGCACTAAGCAATGGTAATTTTGCAATGGCCTTTCCCACTCTCATCTATTGTGATTGATTCAGAGCTTGATATTGCAAGGTACTGAGAACGCTGATCCATTGAAGTCACTGGGACTACACACATGCTTCAAGTTAAGTGCTGCACTGGACCAGCACCAGTGTGCTTAGCTGTTTGCAAGACTGAATCCTGAACCGGTTTCTTGATAGGGCTTTGCTGGAAGGCTGATGATGTGAAACAAACTGGTCTTTATTTCCTTTCTAAAATAGTCCTCAGTCCACCTCCTGTTCTCCAAGGATTGGTGTAGGGAAGCTGAATTAAAAAATACTACTGATGTGCCTGAAATTTTTTATAGAGTCACACTTATGCTCTCTCCATCTGCTCCCCTTAATATCAGAACAGGCTGATTCAAGCAGGTGATGTGAACAAATGCCGTGGTGGCTTTGTGTGTATAAGTTAATTCCCATATTATGTATATCTTAGAATGTGCCACTCTTTTTTGAAGCTACTATACTAGCTTCTTGAAGCATATGTGTTCTTGTGGACAGTTTAGGAGGGGAGACATTCAGAAAACACCCGTAACAAGCAGGTTCATTTTAGGTAGTGGTCTAGTGCATACCTTTTCATCTCTAGATCATCATTCTGATTTATAAGAATTCTTTTGTATGCTTTGCAGCATTTTAATAAAAAAAATTGTCTTGCACACTCTTTGAAGATGACTTTACTAATGGAAGTAATACTACATCTGCTAGACACAAGCATAACATGGATTATTAGCATTTATTATTCCTTTCTCTAAATATATCTTAGACAAATAACAAATTAACATAAATATTAAATTATTCCTCAGGATGCTTGATCTTTTTAACAATAAAGCAGAATATAGAAGCTGACGAATTTATTTCAGGTGAGAGAACATCCCTTGTATCACTTAATTAAAGCCCAGACCCAAAAGAAGATGGGCGAAATATCAGAAGCTATTAAAACGTTGCAGATGGCAATGAGTTTACCTGGAATGAGGAGAGCTGTAGCTTTCTCAAAATCAAAAGCAAAAAGAAATGAAATTGATGCAAGTAATCGTGTATCTGTCTTTCTGGAATTGGTAGAAGCTCATCGTTTGAATGGAGAACAGGTATGACAATGAACAGTTTAATAAAATGCAGTGCATATTTGAGACAGAATACAAGTTCAGTTATTCAGTTAACAACAGCATCTACCTCTGATCTAGTCCACGACACAGACCCATAGTACTTTACAGGAAGTCTTGGCTTTAGAAGACTTAACAATTCCCCAGACATAGAAATATCTGAATTTCAAGACTTTTGGGGTTTGTGTCTCAGGTTGTTCTGAGAGACCAATATAAATTCTTTGCTACTCTTAGAGTGGAAGTAGTTTTCATAATGTATGCAGATACACTGCTCTGAGCCTGAAGACAGGATGAAACACTTGCCCATCTCCCCCTTAATTGTGAAGGTTAACTTCAAAGCACGTGTGATCACTTAAATGCCATGATCAACCATTTTACTTTTCATAGTTGTGTGAGATGTTTCAGCTAATGTATTTACCCATTGTAGCTGGATCTTCACTACTAGCTGTATCCTGTAATTACATTTGATTGAAAGTGTATTCATAGCAGTACATACTGTGGCATATGTTTGTATATGCAACTATAATGTTTGACCCTGTCTTTCTGTTATTTGTTCACCTTGTGTAGCTTTCAGCTAATCAAAAGTAAAATACACTTTTTTCCTTTTTAAACACTTTCAAGTAAATTACACTTATGTTACCCTTGGTCATGCATTTATTTGCAACATAGGCCTCCTTGGATGCATTAACTTGAGATCAAGAGAAAAAAAATTGTGTTTTACAGCATGAAGCTGCTAAAGTACTACAGGATGCCATCAATGAATTTACTGGCACCCCAGAAGAACTACGAGTTGTGATTGCTAACGCAGACCTCGCTCTTGCCCAAGGAGATATTGAACAAGCCTTGACTATGCTCAGAAATATAACATCTGACCAACCTTACTTTGTACAAGCCAAAGAAAAAATGGCAGACATTTATCTTCAATACAGAAAAGAGAAAAAATTATATGCAAGCTGCTATAGGTAAAAAAAAAAAATCTATGGTATATACCAAACCTTTCTGTGTGTTAAATATTGATATTCTATGCAGCCCTCATTTCCCTCCCCAAAATAAGTCAAATTATTAAATTAATTTTGGTAGTATAATTCATTAATCCATTAAAGTGGCAATGCAAAACACCATTCACTCTACCTAAAACAACTTTTCAAAACAAAGAATAAAAATAACAGAATGATTGACGTACCAAAAAAAAAAAAATCTTTTAAACATAGACTCAGGAAGTCTGAAAAGAGAAACATGAATAGTTCTGAGTATTAAGGAATGTGTATAGTTCTCAAAATAATTTAAATTTGCAAGATAAAGCTATTTTAATATTTAAACTCTTGCAATACTACGTAGTAATAACTTGCCACATCATACATAGAAAAAGAACAAACACTAAAAAGGGCTTCTGAAAGTGAATAGTAAATGACATGTACTCTGTTTAAGTTTTTGTCTTAAAAACAAGCAAGGAATATTAGCATATACATTTGTTTTTAAAAAAAAATTCTTTTGAGTCTTCCTGAAGTCAGTAGTTTGACTTCCAATCTTGTGTGATGCTCCAGCAATCACTGTACTGTTATATCACAACTGCCATATGCAGGTTGTTGGCTTAGGAATGTCAAGTAAATTTTTTTTTATTTGTTTTGAAAATCTGAATTCTGGTATCTTGAGGTTGAGCATATACATTCAGTAAATAACACTATGGTCCTAAGGGGAAAAGTACACTTACTCTGCGCACCTCAGGCTTTCTCCTCTTCCAACAAAGTCCTCCCCTTCGCCCCTCTGGCCCCCTCTATGACTGCTAAAGAGACCTTCCTCATCAAGCAGAAAATTTTATTCAAGTGCTTGCTCATGTCGATTCCATTCTAGGTGTTTGCGTGCCTCTGTGCACAGTTACTGGAATTTTTTTCCCTTTAGCAGTACCCGTAGGGCCTGCTTCAGCGTCCCCTGGAGTCCCGCATGCATGCTGTGGTATAATAGGCACCACCGACCCACTGCGTCCCCTCAGTTCCTTCTTTCTGCCTGTGGGGGATGCTGGAACTGCTCTGCTTGCTTCACAAGTGCTCTTCAGTACCTTTAATAGTGTTAGATAGTTCTTGTTGTTGTTTGTTCTTTGTTAGTTAAGTAGTTGTTAATAGTTAAGATAGGAATAGTCCCTGCTGTGACTTTTGCCCCAGAGTGGGGCATGTCCCGGTCTCCTGGTTTCAAGCCCTGCCTCTCCTGCAGCAAGCCCTTCCCTCTTAGTGACCCCCACGACAGCTGTCTAAAGTGTCTGGGGGAAGTTCACAGGAAGGACAAGTGCAAGATCTGTGGACTCAGAAGGAGAGAGAAATCCACCTGAAGGCCTTACTGATGGAGGCAGCACTGAGACCAGCCTCTGAACCAGCACAATCCACCTCGGTGCCGAGTATGGCGTTGGGGCAAAGGGCCCAGTCAGCACTGTCCCCATCACGGCACTGGATCTCTTCCTCTTCCCCATCAAGGAAGAAGCAGAGGAGGCAGTTTGCAGAGAGGCCGCTCCCCCGTACCGGAAAAGTCCAGGGAAGCGGGGTCCAGAGCAGATCCTGTTCTGCTGACCCTCACCTGGCTGGACCAGGAGAGTGGATCACTGCCCAGAAGTGCAACCCCCGATGAGAAAGCCACCCCTGACTGCCAGGAGCGAAAGGGAGCCTCTTCAAATTAAGGTGCTATTGACGCCAGAGGCGTTCCAGGCAGCGAGGAGCTTGATACCGCCTTCTCCTAGGCCCCCAATGCCATCGAGGGAAAAGGCTCCAGTCTCCAAGGGGAAGCCCGCTATGGGTCCCCTGCAATGGTTGCATTGCTCCTCAGAACAGAGGCGCCTGTCCCTGATGGCAGGGTTGCCATGCAGAGAGTTGGCGTCATGGCATCAGTCCCCAAGAAGGCATTCCCGGTGCCTGTCTTCGGGGCGTTCCTTGGCAATGGAACATTACCTCCAGAGGTGGTCGTCAGCCTTCTCGTGGCACCGAACGCGATCTCCAGTACCAAGGGCATCGCGCTATAAAGGACAGCACCAATCCCACTTTCCCTCGTGCAGGCATTCTCCTGAGGGGAGTCGACACCGTTCCTGTTCCCCGGCACCAAGAAGTTCGCCTGTACCAGCACAGTGCAGAATCCGGTCGCCGGAGAGGGAGCCATCACCTAAAGGGGGCAAGCAATGACACAAGTCTTCGGTCCCGAGGCACTGATCTTTGACATGGCACCGGTCCCACTCATCCTTGGTATTAATCCTCGGCAGCCCGGCATCAGTCAGGTGAGTGGCACCGCAGTTCATCTTCCTTGCATTCTCCAATACCAAGGCGGCAATCATCAAGCGCCATGTTGCTCGGGGGTTAGGGCACCGCTCCTCCACTCCACAACACAGCATTGCAAGAGACCCAGCTGCTGCCCCCTCCCCCATGGTCATCTGGCAGTGAGTCTGTCTTCTCAAGGGATGACAGACAGCCTGCTGCCTGATTGGGTCACCGCCATCCCCCAAAGATGTGGGAGCAAGTTCCCTGCTCTACAGCTCCGGATTGGCCTCAAGGCCAGTGGCTGGCACTGTGGCCATATTGGGGACCCTGGGGGATACCAGTGGACCGAGGCCCCCTATCATACAGGTCCTCTGTCATGCAGTGAGCGCCAGTGACCCCGGAGGTGCTCAAGTTGACTTCGGAGGAGGGCTCGGACCCCCAGGAGGGGATGTCATCAGCAGTTTCCCACCAGCAGGAGGGGATGCTGCCCCACCCCCTGTGCTAACTTGGTCTTCATCGTCTTCCCTAGATGAGGCAATCACATCTGGACCATCTGTGTCCCTGGATGATTTTCAGGCCCACCAGGAGCACCTTAAAAGGGCAGCTTCGAATTTAGGGTTGGAGGCAGAGGAGCTCAAGGCCTCAGACAGCCTCTTTGATATCCTGGCAGCATCGGCACCAGCCCGGGTTGCCCTGCTGGTTCACAAAGGGGTGCTTAAAGTAATGAAGACCCTATGGCAGATGCTATCGTCTGTGGTCCAAACCTCAGACAGGGTGGAGAAAAAGTATTATGTTCCTGCCAAAAGGTTTGAATGTGTTCACCCACCCCTTCCCGAGTTCCCTGGTGGTGGCGGCAGCTGCCAACGAGCGCGATAGGCAAAGTCAGCCTAGCTCATCCCCCAAAAATAAGGACGAATAAAACCTGGACCTTTTTGGGAGAAAAGTTTTTATTCAACAGCAAGCTTGCAGTTTCGCATTAAAAACCAGCAGGCACTCCTGGGCAGGTACAAAATTACAATCTTTGGGACTCCCTCAAGCGTTTCAGGGAGGCCCTGCCCCAGGAGCAGGCACTGGACTTTGCCACCATCCTCGAGGAGAGTAGAACAGTAGCTAGAGCAGCCCCGCAGGAGGCTTCCGATGCAGTGGACTCGGCTGGGAGGGCCCTGGCCTCGGTGATTTGCATGCATCAGTGCTCGTGGCTGCAGTCTTCGGGGGTGTCGCAAGAGGTGCAGCAGTCCATCCAAAACCTCCCCTTTGACGGGTCTACCTTCTTCCCAGACCAGACATATACCAAACTGCATGGTCTGAAGGATTCAAGGGCCATGCTATGCTGCTTCGGCCCTTACACACCTCAGGCCTCGAGGCGTCCATTCCACTCCCAGCAGTAGCAGCAGAGATACCAGCCTCTTCATTTCACCGCCTATAGACAAAGGGACAGAAATGGGGGTCTAGGAGGTGCTGGTTGACTGTGGGCTCTGCCTCAGCTCCCCAGCTGGGGCCCTCCAGGCGCTCCAGCAGCCAGCACCAATCCGTGCGCCTGGGGATGGCGTTCCAGTCTCGACACAGGATCCTCCCTCCCGCCCATTCTTCAACTGTCTTGTTCCCTTTCTGTCCGAATGGGCCAAGATAACATCGGACCGTTGGGTCCTTGGCTTAATCTCGGTGGGATATGTCCTGCAGTGGAAGGGGGTTCTGATGTACATTCCATTGCTACATAGAATCCTCCTGAAAATCAAAAGGGACAAGGCGGATGTTATCCTGGTTGCGCCCACTTGGACCCGGTAGCATTGATTCAGCATGCTGCTAGAACTGTCAGTGCCCCTCTTTCTACCCCGGCTGGAGTTGCCTCGGTGGCACAAGCTCCTTTCCCAGGACCAAGGTCACCTGCTGCATCTGGGCCTAGAGTCCTTACATCTGACGGCATGGAGACTCCATGGCTGAACCCAGAGAAACGGGCCTGTTTGTCACAGGTTCAGCAAACTGCTGGGCAGTAGAAAGCCTTTCACTCATTGGCATACCTGGCCAAGTGGAAGGGGTTCACCTGCTGGGCAATGTCCCATGGGATTCCGCCTGAGTGGTCGTCAATCCAGGCTATTCTGTAGTACTTATTGCACCTTAAGCTTCAAGGCCTGGCTATGGCTTGTTGAAGGTTCACCTGATGGCCATCTCAGCTTTTTACCCTCTGCTAGATGGGAAATCGTTTTTTTCCCATTCCGTGACAGTTAGGTTCCTGAAAGGAATAGAGAGGCTCAAGTTCAAAACCCAGTACCTCCTTAGGATTTAAACCTAGTTCTGTCTCAGCTCACTGGTCCCCCTTTCGAGCCTTGGGTACCTGTCCGTTACTATTGGTCTCCTGGAAGGTATCCTTCCTAGTAGCAATCACCTCAGCGAAAAGAGGCTCTGAGATTAGGGTGCTTACTTCAGATCCTCCTTACACAACCTTTATAAGAACAAGGTCCCATTGTGGCCCCATCCCACTTTTTTCCCCACGTTGGTGTCGCAGTTTCATTGTAACCGTGATATATTTCTTCCAGTGTTCTTTCCCAAGCCGCATGGCTCGGAGGAGGAACGGAGATGGCACACACTTGACGTTAGGCAGGTGTTAGCTTTTACATTGAATGCACTAAGTCATTCCAGAAAACTATGCAACTCTTTGTTGCAATGGTGGATAGGATGAAGCACTGTCTCTGCCCAGTGCATTTCCTTGTGGATAACTTCCTGCATCAAGTTCTGTTACAAGCAGGCAGAGGTGCCTCTATCGGATGTCTGTCATGGCCCACTCAACCAGAGTGCAAGCTTCTTCGGTGGCTTTTCTGGCATGGGTACCGGTGCAGGACATCTGTAGGGCTGCCACCTGGTCATCGGTGCACACCTTCACATCTCGCTATGCCATCGTCCAGCAGGCACGGGATGATACCAGCTTCGGTAGAGCAGTGCTGCAGGCAGCTCATCTGTGAACTCGAGGCCCACCTCCAAGGTATTGCTTGTGAGTCACCTAAAATGGAATCAACATGAACAAGCACTCAAAGAAGAAAAGACACTTACCTTGTAACTGTTGTTGTTCAAGATGCGTTGCTCATGTCGGCGGTGACAGCAAGAAGGAACTGTGTGTGGGGGGGGGCGTAAAGCCAGCGGCGCCTGTTATACCGTGGCATGCGCCTGGGACTCCAGGGGATGCCAGAGCCAGCCCTATGGGTACTGCTAAAAGGGAAAAAAATTCCAGTAACCGTGAACAGAGGCACACACACACTTAGATTGGAATGGACATGAGCAACACATATCAAAGAACATGGTACCAAGATGTCATGGTGGCAGGACATTGAAGGTAAAAGGGTATCCATGTCTACCCATATCAAGATGGCTGCCTGATCAAGTGCAGTTCACACCAGGGAACTTGGACTAGCCTCAGCTATGCCCTTTCTCTGTTTGCCTGGCCTTCTGTTGAGCTACGAGAAATTGTCATTTACTCCATCACAGACAAAATAGATTTATCAGAGCAAGATTGAACACCATGACAGTGAAGGATACTTACCACAGGACTGATTCTTCTCACTTCAGTTGTCACCGAATATAGTGATGAAAAGTATGGACTTGCTTCACATTATTAAGCCATATGTCTGGGCATATATAACGCCACTTGCTGGGGTTCACCTGAGTCCCCTACAACTTTTTCTTAGATCAGCTACTCCCTGTGAAGAAACTGATGAGCAAGACCATTTTAATTCCATCTCAGATCATTGCAGCATTGACCTGGTGGCTGCATCATGCCAATGTCCAAAAAGGGGTATCTTCATGGCCCTGTAGCCATCCAGTGCATTAGTCATAGATGCATCTGAGGAGCACAACTGGAACACCTACAGAGACAAGGGACCTGGTCACCAGAGGATATGAAACTACACATAACATCTTAGAGTTGAGAGTCATCTGATTTCTGTGTATGGCATCCCTCCTGGTTGTATGACACTATGTAGTACAGATACAGAGTGCATTGGTCATGTACTACATAAACCCGGAAAACATGCAAAATAGCTGAAATGAAAAAAAAACCTTATTCACTCCGCTATAGGCATGAATGCAGGATCCCTGTTTGACGCTTCCTTCTGCAATGGAATTGGGGCCTCTTTTACTCCTTCCTACAGATTCTACTAATCTCCAGAGTTATTTCCATGACCCGAAGAAACTATGTCACGCTCATCCTTATAGTTTCCTCCTGGCTGAAGCAGTTTGGCTGATGCACCTGTTACAGATGTTCACACAACCATCAATCAGACTTCCAGATCATGCAAACCTGTTGTCACAAGATCAAGATTAAGTATTCTATCTAGACCTGAAATCACTGCACCTGATGGACTGGATGTTTGGCTGTCTTGAGTGTCCTGGAAAGAGACTGCTCCTTTCACCTTCAGAAAATCCTAATGTGGAGTACGGAGTCATCTTTGAGAAATGGATGGAATGGAATGGAATGGAAAAGGTTCTCAATATGTGTGACCGAGCATGGCCTAAACCTTGTGCCGATCTCAATACCAAAGATTCTGGATTCTGATTTAGTTGATTTAGTTCAGTCAAGGTTCATCTAGCAGCAATATCCTCTGATCATTCATTAATAGTCACTCATGGTCTTCTCTCATCTCATGGTATCCAAATTCCTTAAGGGCCTTGTGATGGGACGACTGCATCACATCGACAGAGAAGGGGAAGGCTGCAGCCAGGAGGCTAGCCAAAATTGTTATGTCTGTGGCCAGAGGGGATACCTAAAAAGGCAGCGCTCCTATGGCAGTTGTAATGAGGAAGCTCACCAGGAAGTGCGAGCGGCAAGGGTACCCAAAAGAGGCGCACCTGCTGAGAGTGGAGGGGTTGGGGGTGTCATATTTTTCATGTGAGAAGTTGGGGCACATAGAAAGAAATTGCCCCCTTAAGAAGAAAAGAAGAAACCCATAGGGGAGTACGGTTCCCAGGAAAGGGGGACAGGACGCCCGGGCTGGGAGTACAAAAAGTGGAGGGAACCCTAGAAAGGGTGGGCAGAGGGTCCATCCACACACTTGGCCGGGGGGGGGGTGTAAAAAATTGCGAATAGATATGAAGATTGGGAGGGGGAGAGAGAGAGAGAGAGAGAGGGTAAACCCATTAGCACAGTAGGCTACTGTGGGGACCCAGACCCTGGGGGGGAAAAGGACTGGGGGATCTGGAGAGAGATGGGAAGGAGCTAGAGGAGAAATTGGCAGCTGCTCAGAGGCCTGCAAAGGGCAAAGCAAGGGATGGAGCCCTGTGGGCCCAGCTACGGCGGAAACGGGAGGTGATAATTCCCCCCAGCATCCCAGGTACTGATCTTGAGGAAGAGGGTGTTTGATGGGGTGACTGCCCCACACCGGCAGAGAAGGGATTAACAGAGCCCTGGGGAGACTGCGCGGGAAGCAGCAAATAGGAGAGGGGCTGTGAAGCCAATCAGCAGGCCCATATAAAAAGAGCTCCCAAACAGAGCAGACCAAACACGGCCTGGAGCCCAAGGAGGAAAGCCTGTCTCCCCTGCGGGCTGAGAGGCCAATAGTACCTGAGGCAGAGCTACTGCTGGCAGTGACCAGGGGAGCTAGAGGAGCTCCTGGCGGGCTGATGAAAGCGGGTAGGGGCGGGCCCTGAGATCAGGTGAAGAAGGTGCTAGGGCTGGAGGGAAGTCGCCAAAGGAAACAGTAGCAGAAGAAGAACTTGGGCAGAAGGCTGCGATCCACGGTGTCCCTGTGCCAGGACCCAGATTAGTGGGCAAGCCTGGGTCCCTTCCCTCCCCTCCTCTCCCCACCACTAGGAAGTGGCAGGATAAATGACTGCAGGTGCCAGTGAGGAAGTGGTGGGATGAGAGTGCAGTTTCCACTGGGAAAGTGGCTGGACTACCATCGAGGCACAATTTGTTCCCCCTTTCTGGGGGACCTTTAACTCAGCCAGAGGATCAAGTCAGAAGGAGGACACTGCAGTCCCGGACAGCTGCAGGAAGGGCTATAGGCCAATGTTGACAAGAGAGTGACGGTGCACACACTACAGACATGAATGTTGGCCTGGAGCTAATCCCCAAATGACTAGCAGGAGACACCAGTGTGGTGTTGAGGAGAGTGACCCGTTACAGGCCTGATGAATGCTTATCCACTGGTTACAGAACCCATTCCAGCTTGGGACCTCATTTTCTGTCTGAGGCTTATGAAGACCTCCCACTTGAGATCCTCTTAGTGCTCCATCTATATTCTTATTCTCAAAAAGGTCTTCCTGGTGGCCATCACCTGAGCTATAAAGGTGAGCAAGCTTGAAGCATTCGTAGCAGAAACCCTGTATGCCTTGTTACATAAAGACAAAGTGGAATTAATATCTCAGGCAAAATTCATCCCCCAAATCGTTTCTGAATTCTACTTAAATCAGTCAGTCAACTTACCTGTGTTCTTTCCAAAACCATGTTCTACATAAGGGGAGAGGAAACTGCACATTCTGGACATAACCAGAGTGCTCTTATATTTACATTGACAGTACCAAAACTTTCAGACTGTCCCTATGTCCACCTGTGGCTAATAGTCAGTCACTCAAAAGGGCAGGCTATTTCAGCACAAAGACTATCAAAATGAAACACAGCTTATATCTTGTTCTGCTACCAGCTGTCTGATGTACCCCTCACTCCAGCAGAGACCAAGTGACAACCTCATCCTGTTTCAGAAATATGTCAATAGCTGCAAGACTGCTACGTGGAGCAATCTGCTCACTTTTAAGTATTACACACTGAACTTGGCTGCTAGATCAGATGCCAAATTTTGGAGAGCAGTACTCAAATCTCTGTTTGCTGGTCATATCCCCATCATGAAGAGGGTAGTGTTTGCCAGTCACCTATTGTAGAATTCACACTGACACATACTTAAAGAAAGAATGGTGACTTACCTTACAGAACTGTGATTTTTTCAAGGTGATGTAGTTAGTGTGAATCCCATGTTGTAGCCTCCATCTCTGCTTTGAGTCTTTGGCTGCCCCGGGCTTCCATGTATAGGGGACCTAAGGGAGGGTTGCGGTAGCTCCCCTCCGCATTTGTGCCCCTGCATGGGAAGCACAGATCGCATGCACGGCCTCGATGGACACTGCTGTTCAATAGATGCCAATGCACATGCACACGCACACCTACATTAACTACAGTATTTCCTAGAACTATGATTACTGTAGGATAAGTAACCATTGTTTTACATATTCCTCAAAATACCAATATTAACAACTTAATGATTAAACTAGATTCTGTCTTTCGTTTTCAGAGACCTGGTGGACAAAGTGCCAAGCTCTCATACTTTTCTTCTCCTGGGTGATGCATACATGAATATTCAAGAGGTGAACATCTGCATCATGATAAAAGATGAGCAGTATAGTCGAATCATTGGCTGTTGTTAGCAAGTTTGATACAGTCTCATGTTCTGTTAATAGATGATCAGGAAACAAAATGTGTTCTAAGAAAAATGTAGGGTCTGTTTACTGGCTAAAAATATAAAATAAATGAATACTATATGAATTTTAATTTAATTTTTATATTCAGAGACTAAATAATATACTCAAAATAGAAGGCACCTAAAGGATGAACATCAGATTTGGGCTGGTCAGGGAAGAAGAGAATTGCAACCTCAGTGAACGATCAAGCATTTGCAAGTTAAATATTGGGTAGAGATCTGTGTGCTGAAAGCTGTGGTAAGTTCAGTTCAGAAATGAAGTTGAACAAGCTTGGAACAGTTCATTCAAGCTTGAAAGAAAGATGTGTAAATTCCAGACAGGCAAGGATGCCACAGAAACCCGTTCAGTGCTTGGAAAGGCAGACCCACATGTGCAGTGCTTGCAATTTATTTTAGGTTTTCAAGCAGTAAAGGTGGGTTAGCATCTCTGAGACAGAAAGACTGGAAAGTGTACAGGTGACTGCAGTACGAACAGTAGGCGATGAACCCTACCCTAGGGCATAAGCATTTGTCTTCAGTTTGTTTTCATCCTTTGTTCTTTTCAAAAGTGAACTCCAAAGCAAAATGGAATTTGAGTTCAGCTTGGATTTGTGCTGAACTTTTCAACAAACAAGGCTGAATGGAAGGGAAAGGAGGGACACTGAGCACAGCAATAAGTTTTGCATGTGCTTTTTTTGTAACTTCAGTGAACCAGGAAATGCCAAGAGAATTTCAGAGGACAGAAAAGATAAAAGGTTAATTTAAAACTTTGTTTCTGTGCTGAGTTCTCACCGCCTGGTTAATAGGGGAATTCAGCACAGAAATGTATAAAGCAGTGTTTGGTTTTTGTCTGCTGTGGTCTTAAGACAGTTTGATAGAGACCATCCTGAGACGTCCCATAATTAGTAATATTGGAGTTCACTTGGTGGCATTAACAGATTGCTCAAAGCGATTTTAGCTCTTTACAGATCTTTTTGGTATAGTTTTGTGAATTTACTGTCTGTTTTTGTTCATTGCTATTCTAGCCTGAAGAAGCCATAGAAGTCTACGAGCAGGCTTTAAAGAAAAACCCAAGAGATGGAACTTTAGCAAGTAAAATTGGAAAAGCCCTAGTCAAAACTCATAACTATTCAAAGGTATGTTATGAATAGTTCATAGACATGCAGTATAAATGGATTACTGTCTCCCTCAGTGTTAACTTGTTTTTCTAGTATTATGAAGATAGAAGCATTTTACTAAGAAGTTCCAAAAAGGTGGTTTTCATCCTCCTCAAAATGCCTGAAGTTTTGAATGTTGATTTTTCTCTTCATAACGGCCAAACAGACCTGCTAATGTCTCATGGAAAACCTGAAAAACATTCTACTTAAAAATAATTTGTTTTTCTTCCCTTATTTTCCACTGCTGAACACTGCTACATAAAAATAAGGTTTTTGTTGCTAAGGAATTCATCTGTTGCAGACTGATTATATGCTTCCTGAAGTTATGAAGCTCTGTCTGTGATAACCGATCAGAACCAAATGATGACATGAAGGATTAGTACTTCCAGTAGAAAATACACAAATGCATAATAATGGATTAATGAAAGCTTTTTTGTATGTTTTATTATTAGTATAGCATATTTCAGAATTACAAGATTCAGTTAATTGAATTTGCCATCTTGTAAGCATATCTGTCCATGCTAAGAATGTTGAACAAATACCTACCAAAATATTCTTTGGACACATCTTACTGTTTGTTACCTTAATCCAACAGGCAATATTGTATATCAGCTCATATTACTTTGGTGTAAATTCTTAGCAGCTCTTGAAATATGTCAGTGTGGATTCCCCTCTGGGTGTGAATGCACATCATGCACAGAAGATTGAAATCTTTAAATAGCTGTGTTGATTGGGCTGTGCTGTCACCATGCATGTCCTCACACTATCCTATCCAACAATGTAACTGGCAGAGAAGCAACAGCTTTCTCTCAGTTGTTTCTTACCAAGCATGACAGTGAAGACAGAACAAGTGGTGTCTGTTCGCTACCATTTAATGGAATTTTTCTTCCCCTTTGATTTCATCACCTAGTTAGACAGTAAACCCTAACTTCCCAACAAAATTCTTTTTCCCCTCCACGTTAATTTCTCCTGAGCGGTTTGCACTGTGGTACGGTGTGTTAGCCACCGGTGTTTATCAGTGTAGGCTGCATGCGTGTGTCCCTGTGCAGATGCTGTCCCAGCTCTGATCAGGAAACCGAGACTGCTCTCACAATCGAATGAATCAACACGACCATGGATTAGCTGAGCAACGAAGCCACCCAAGCCAGGTTTATTGCGTGCGGCACAATAAGTGACCTACAGAGTATCTCTGGGTCAGTTTCGTATAGGCGGCGTTACAATCCGTTATCCCCTAGATCGGACAGCTTTGTTCCCTCTGACACCGTCTTTTATACATTGTTACTTACAATTTCGTTCTGCCCCCTTTGACGTAGGTAGTTGCCACCCTCTGGACGTAGTCTATCACCTTTTTCCTTTAATTGGCTGATTTGGGCAAAACAACTCTATCACCTTTTAGTCATTTCTAGTCATCGAAGTGTCATTTTAGGGAGTTAGTTCTCTTTGATATCTTGGTGCCTCCTGTACCTGCTACATAATTTGCATTTTAGTAATATTTTGGCAATCTATATACTTGCAGTATCAGCACTTTCCTGTGCCAATTTCAGTTAGCTTGGTTTTTTCCACTTATACTTCTGTTCATTCGGCTTTTTCCATTTAGGCCTTAGCCTGTTTTACAGGCCTTATGACTACATTACTTAGGTCTTATACTTACTACATGCACCACTATATTAATCCTAAAATGGCTATTTTGAAGTCTTCAGGATTCAGACCCTGACCATCTTCCTATGGATTCATTGTCCTTACAGAAGGTCATCACTGGTTCTTTTTTTTCGGTCTTGGCATGAGCCACATGCTGGACCACTGCTCGACTTGCCAGTTATTTGAACAATTAATGAGAGGAACTTCGGACCCTGATGAACAGGCATTTACTGTCACAGTGCTTTACAGCTAAGTCCCAGGAATCCAGTGGCCTCGTTAGCTGGAATGCAACACCTATGGTCAGAAGCAGCAAAAGATCTGCCCTGGCACTCTTGGAGAAGCATCTGAGGCTGCCAAACACCACCTTGGTCATGGCTACCATCCTGGCACCAAGGACCAATACCACATCCTTATCAAGACAGAGGAGATCAGAACACTGTGCCAGATGTGATTCCTGATAAATCTTCTCTTCCCACAGGGAGAAGCTTAAAACTTTATTCTGCTCCTGGGAATGGAGTAGTAAGTTCATGCAACAGGGGCAAGTGATGCCAGATCACCTTCGGCTCAGTATCTGAGAGACACAAAACGGTGCCTCTACCTGCCAGTGTTGGTGACTGCCAACTGCCAGCATCAGCACCAATAATAGAATCATTAATTGTGGTACTGAACTGATGTTAGAGAAATTTGATAGGTCTCCAGTGTCCCCTTCTGCACCAAAGGCACTACGCTCAGCATGGTACACACTTAAGGCTTATGATATCAATGTTGCCTCAAAGATCAGTGCCGCTATTGGAGAAAGTCTCCTTTCTTACCAGATCACATCTTCTCTCCATCTTCCAGCAAAGAACTCTTGCTCTACCATTCAAACAGATCAGGGGAGGGTCTCTCTCTTTGAACCAGGGGTACTCATTTCATGTACTCGCATCATACTCCTCCACCTCAGGCATGACAATGGCCTAATCAGCATTACCAAACCCAGACTTATCCCTACAATGCTCCACTTTGGGCATACTGGGAACCTCCATCTAAAACAGAACTCCTTCCTATCAGTCACGGAAATGTAGGTCAAACTCTCCTACTGCATTGACTGCCAGTCCTCTGAATGTGGACAGGGAGGAGCATGAACAGTCAGCAGATAAAGAATAGGCAGGTTGAGCCACCAGAACAATATCCTTCATTCTTTCCCAAAGATCCATCATTGTCTTCTCCTGATGAGACAGTCTCCTGATGATTTTAGAGCTTTCCAGGAGCTGCTTTCCCATATTGCTGATATTTTAAAAATAGAGACCTCAGTAATGATGGAGAAAAACGTTCACAAGTTATTAGACATGCTACATTCTTCTGCCCCGCCAGAAGAGCATTGCAGATTAACAAAGGCATTTTGGAGCTGGCTAAAACAATTATCTTTAATGAAAAGAACAGTGGGAGGTGGGTGGGGGAAAATACTATATACCCCAAATGGGTTTTAAGCAATCCTACACTCCTCCTACATTGGGTTCATTAGTGGTCTCTGCAGTTCATGAAAAAAACTAAATCTAAGAGTACACCTAAGGTCAAAGATACACAGAAATTTTGGGACGAATGGTTATTCATTAATGTCACTTCAGTTACAAAAAAGAGTGAACTTTCAAGCCCTGTTCATGAAGTACAGTTATCTATCTTAAAATAGGGTATCTCTGTTTTTTGTTAAACTTCCGTAGAATGTGAGAAGAGTTGTGTTAAAAGCCATTATTTCTAAAGGACAGTTAGTGCCAAAGACATTGTTACAGGCAGCCATGGATCCCTCAGACATGGCAACTAGACACAGAGCCACTACAGTAACTATGGGAAGTCATGGTTACAGGACTCTGGTATTCCTAGGGAGGCGCAGAATGCAATTGAAGACTTACCCTTTGGGGTACAGACTTACTGAACACATGTACTGATGATGTTTTACGCTTCCTAAAAGATTCTAGAGCCATACTACAAACAGTGGACACTAGTCTCTGACCAAATGATGAACTTTTCATATACCAAGGGCAAACTAGACAGAAAATACCCAGCTACTCTAGCAACAGCCCTCTGAATATCCACTCAGGAAGAAGCTGAGGTTCCTCTGAAGAAAGTCAACATCTTTCTCAGTCACTAGTCAAAGTTCACCAGCTCCCAGACAGTAGGTTTGGTAAGAGGATCATGAGCCGCATTCAAACTGGACAAGAGGCATCCCCCTTCTTTGGATACCAACTTTCTCTTTTCTACCAGGCTTGGACTGGAATAACAACCAAAAGGTGGGTGATAGAAGTTGTCTCCTGTGGCTATTCATCCAATTCTAGTCCTTACCCCTCTTCCATCCCTCTTATGGGGACCCTTCTCATGAAAATCAACCAATAGAAGTGGCTTCCCTGCTTCACCTAGAAGGCAAAGAGGAGATACCTTTGGAGTTCAGGGGAAAAAGGCTTTTACTCCCAATATTCTCTTATCCCAAATAAGAAAGGGGGTCTTCATCCTATCCTAGACCTGAGAAGACTGAACAAATATATATCTTCTTGGATTCAGGATGGTAATGCTAACCTTCGTTATCCCTTCTCATCAGACTTAAGACTGGTTTGTGGCTCTCGACCTTCAAGATGTGTACTTCCATTTACTGATCCATCTGGGCTATAGGAAGTGTCTGCAATTCACAGTAGGGCTCAATCATTATCAATAAAAAGTGCTACCATTCAATCTCTCCACAGCTCTGAAAGTATTCACAAAATGCCTAGCTGAAGTGATAGCACATTGAAGGAGACAAGGCATTCTTCTAACCATATGTAGGTGATTGATTAATCAAAGACATGTTTCATTAGGAAGTCACTACAGCCCTGAACTGTGTCCTTCACCTATTCAGACAGCCGGGCCTTATGGTGAAATAGTTTCTCACGCATCACAGCCAATAGAATTCATAGGAGTCCTAATCAACTCCAGATTGGCAATTCCTGAGGACAGATTTTGTTCTGTCCAGATGATCAGCACCAGTATAAAAAGAAATGTAAGTAAAACATGCCTCAAACTCCTAGACCACATATCTGCTAATCAGACTTAACATACTTCTAGAAATGTCTAGTTGAAGTCAATGTATCCTCTCAGAATATCAAATGAACATGCATGTTGTGGTTCCAGCTTGTGTTTTATCATCACTGAACTGGTTGTCAGACCCCAAAAACATTTGGAATAGGGTACCTTTCTCCTCCCACTCATATGAAGATACGGATGGCAGATGCATCAGGAGCAGGTTGGAGAACACATTTAGACCATTTCTAAATACAAGGCACTTGGTTCCAGCGTTCCAGAATTATGAGCAATTGGGTTAATTTGCATAACATTCCTACCTGTTTTAAAGAATTCCATATTGTAGATTCACAGACAACACATCTCTGACCTGTTATGTAAACAACGGGGTGCCTGGTTGTCACCCCTGTGCCAGGAGGCAGTCAAGTATGAGAATGGTATCAACAATGTCAGATAATCCCAATAGCTCTCATCTTCCCAGAGACAGCAGTTATTCAGCAGACTGTCTATCACCAACCACAAATGGTCTCTGAAGTGCTTCATCACCCCCCTAATATTTCACTGGTGAGAAATTCCCATTATGGACTTTGGTAGCAAAGAGACTATGAAGTGTCCAATCTCTTGCTCCAAGGAGACGTGACCTTGGGATCCTTGCAAGAGTCCCTTCTCATACTATGGAGTTAAAATTTCATTTATAAATTTCCATTGATCTTTCTGTGGCTAAGGGGATCAGACAGGATGTAACCACGCTACCATTGATATCTTTTTATTGGCCAAGACAATTCTGATTGATCTCCTCAGAATGTTTGTTCAGCTTCCAATAGTGCTTCTCACCTGTCTAGACACAATATCACAGAACCAAGATCAAATATTTGATTCAGGCCTAAAGTCACTGCACCTTGACAGTCGGGATGTTTCCAGTGTTGCTGTGTAAGCTCAAAAGCTTGTTTTTAACCAACAGAAGTTGTTGCATTAAAAGATATTACCTCCCCACCTTCTCTTTCTTAATAGCCTGGAAGTTGGCTAGTTGAGTGCAACTGACTGTTCACTATAAGTACAAGAAATCCCACTGCAAAGCATAACAAGGAACACTTATTCAACATGGAAAAGACTTTCCTCTTGGACAGCCATTGGTGGCTACTAAACCTATAATCCTTGATTATATTTCAAATTTTTAAAATACTTTGGACTTTCATTTAGGTTCATTAATGTTGACTTTCCAGTGATTTTGGCGTGCCGTCCCTCCCCTGTACAGTCATATTCTATTTCCTTTCACCCCAATTTATCCAGAGATTTTCAGTCTCCAACATTTCTTGCTGAATAACCCAAAGCAGTACAAATGCCTAGGATTGGGTGGGAGATCAGTGTATAAAACCTCTTTTAATCCCTTTTCTTTTTTTGAAGTAGCTGCTCTATTGTGCTGCTGAAATTTAAGATGAAAGAGATGGATAACTTAATGTTTTTGGCATACTTCACATGTGCTTTAGCATGATTTTTTAAAAAAATATCCTGAAAATGGATTTTGAAAATTAAACCTCAGTGTATTTAATTCCAGTTTCAATTTTAGTATTCTTCTTCGAGTGCTTGCTCATGTCCATTCTACTATAGGTGTGTGCATGCCTCCGTGCACAGTTACCTGGAACTTTTTTCCCCTTAGCAGATCCCGTAGGACCGGCTCCAGCGCATCCTGGAGCCCTGCGCACATGCTGCGGTATATGAGGTGCTGCTGGCCCTACGGCCCCCTCAGTTCCTTCTTTCCGCCCATGATGGTTGCTGGAACTAGCCTTGCTCTCAGCAAGTACTATTCCCCTTGTTTGGACTTGTTTGGTATTCAAAGTTAGTTTTAGTTAATAAGTAGTTGCTAAGTGTTGTTAAGAGTAGTTAGAGATAAGGCAAGTCCCTGTGGGGACTTCAAGCGGCCGGGCCATGCCCCGGTTGCTGGGATTCAAGCCGTGTGCCTTCTGCGGGAAGGCCTTCCCGCTCAGCGACCCCCACAACCGCTACCTTAAGTGCTTGGGAGAAGCCTACAGAAAAGAGAAGTGCAAGATTTGCAGGGCTTTCAAGCTGAGGCCTCAAAAGGACCAAGAAATCCGGTTGAAAGCCCTGTTGATGGATGGAGGCAGCGCTCCACCCAGCATCCGAGCCGATCTGCTCCACCTCAGAGTGCACCATTGGCACCGCCCTTGACTCGGCACCGCGCAACATTGCCGGCACTGAAGAGGAGAAAGCATAATGCGGAGCCTGGACGCTCCCCTGCGCCATCTGTACGGGCAGGGTCGAGTACGGAGATGCACCAGACCCGGCCCATCGAAACTTCTCTGGTGCCTGCATCTCCGGTCAGGGAACCTCCCCTGACTCCTGGGAGTGAGAGAGTGCCCCTGTCGACACCGGAGGCTTTTCAGGAGGCGGCACCGGTTGAGGTCTGCCAGGCGGCACTTAGACAGCTCCTGTTCCAGATCCCCAGCACTGAGGAGTTCGCCTATACCTAGATGGCGCAGAACCCGGTTGCCAGAGGAAGACCCAGCACCATGCAGTACGTGACGTGGAACCAGGTCACCGGGGTCCAGCTCGGCACCAAGGAGTTTGGAGCAGTGCCGGCCTCAGTCACTGAAGGTGTCTGCAGGGCCACAAGGCAAGCGGCAGCAGAAATCATTGGTACCGAGACGACGCTCCAGTACCTCTAGCTCTTCGGAGCTCACCCCCATTCGTCGGCACTGCTCATGGCGACGGAGGCAGTCCTCATCGTCCTCAAGGTCGGAGGCATCGAGAGGGTGGTCCCTAGCATGGAAGGGTGCCCAGGACCGAGGACGTACATGGCACCGCCGATCCAGGGCCTCTGCCTATGAGGATGACTCGGGGTCTCCCACGGTGACAGTCGTCAGGTGAGCCGACACTCCCAAAAGCATCACAGCCTGTGGTGAAATCCGCCTCGGGTTGGCCTCAGGGACAATGGCCGCAACAAAAGCCTTATTGGGCCCCATGATGGGATATCCAGGTGGGGCCGGGGCTCCAATCCATTATGTCATCGGTGCTGCAGTCCGTGCCTCCAGCAGAAGAGAAGGCCCATAGTCACCACTCCTCGGATGAGGAGTCAGACCCCATGGAGGGACCCTTAGCACGTGCAACCCTTCACCAGGAGGGGGCGCACCCGCAGGACTTACCTCGGCAGTCGTCTTCCTCCTCACCTGACGAGGCAGTCTCCCAGGACCACTCAGCGCCACTGGAGGATTTCAGGGCGCACCAGAAGCTGCTCAGGAGGGTGGCCTCCAACTTGGGGCTGGAGGTGAAGGAGTTAAAAGAGGCCGAAGATAGCCTCTTTAATGTGCTGGCGGCGGCTGCCCCAGCGAGAGTGGCCCTCCCAGTCCACGAAAGGGTCTTTAAGATTGTAAAGGCCCTGTGGCAAACCCCTTCTTTGGTCGTCCCTACGTTAAAGGTGGCCAAGAAAAAATATTACGTCCTGGCCGAGGGCGTGACCCATCTGTGCCTAGGATAGCCACCTGAAAATGCCAAGGTCAGGGCAGGCTGTAAAAGGAGAGCAGATTCTCCCAGTGCTGATGGGTGACACTGAAGTCAGACTTCCCAAACAGCCACAAACTGCTTCTGATTTCCCCACACTGGTTCTCAAGAAGCCAGTCCACAAAAGCACACAGCCCCCTTTACTGCACTCCAGTTCCTGGCTCCCAAATTGGCCACTAGGTGCAGTAAAGAGATCAGTGTAAAAACTCTATACTCTTAACTAAAAAGGGTCCCTCTGACCCCAAAGGGTCAGCCATGGCACCAGATCAATATAAGTTTGGATCTTACCCAAAATATCACACTGCCAGCCAATCCTTTACAATAAACCTTTAGTTTTAGTTACTAAAGAGAGAGAAATAAACCATGAGAGAAATGTTAAAGGGTCAAAGCAAATCAAATACATACAGATAATTGTAAGTCCATTTTCTGGGAGAATTGTGGAGTTGCAAGCTTGTACAGTTCCTCTGGTACACATCCAACACCTGGATGGGTCTAAGTCCTTTGGTTCAGTTGCAAAATGAATTGATCCAGAGGCAGGGATGTGTCTGTAGCTGAACAGGAACAAAGACAAAATGGATTCTGTGGCTTGGCCTTAAATACCCTCTGGCTTTGGCCATGCTGTCTTGTGGAATGTTACAAGAACTAAAATGGAGTCCAGAGTCACATGGGCCAATCCTGGTAACTCTTCAGGTATGCCTTTAGTTTCTTCCTGGGCCCTTTGCATCTGTAAAGGTTTTGATGGGCCATTAAGTGGACTATTGTCCTGCCGCCTCTCTGTCTGAGGTGTGTCTTATACAGCATAGTTTGAAACACAGGTACATCAAATATGTCCATAACTTCCATTACAGATATAACACATGAACATAAGTATTTCCATCTTTCTCAGTGCATTACATCCTTTCTAACAGTACCTGACATGGCATATCTTACATGAATCGTTATGATTTTGACATATTAATGTTACACAATACAGTAAATGCTCCCCCACTCCCCCCACAGCCAGCCAGCGTGACAGAGGGGTTTGAGTATTCGTTCACTCACCCTGCCCTGGGAACCCTGGTAGTAGACGTGGCTAACCAGTGAGACAGGCAAGGTCAGCCAGGCACCAAGAACAAGGATAATAAGAAGCTGGACTTCTTTGGGAGAAAAGTTTATTTCGCAGCAAGCCTGCAGTTCAGGATTGCCAACGATCAGGCCCTCCTGGGCAGATATAATTTCAGCCTGTGGGACTCACTCAGGTGGTTCGCTGAGGCCCTGCCCCAGTACTAAGCTGCAGACTTTAGCAGTATCATGGAGGAAGTGCAGTAGCTAGGGCAGCGCTCCAGACACCCTGCCACGCTGTTGATTCTGTGGGCAGGGCCATAGCCTCCACCATCTGTATGAGAAGGTGCTTGTGGATGCAATCCTCGGGCCTGTCCCAGGAGGTGCAGCAGTCTATTCAGGACCTCCCCTTTGATGGGTCGGCCCTATTCTCTGACCAGACTGATGGGAAGTTGCATGGTCTGAAGGACTCCAAGGGCACGCTTCGTTCCCTGGGACTTTACACGCCCCAGTTTTCCAGGCATCAGTCACGGCCCCAGGCCTTTTCAACCCTATAGGGATAGGAATAGGGGGTTTAGAAGAAGAAATCAGCCCCCTAGCTCGTCCTCAGCTCCCTAGCAGGGGCCCCCCAAGGAGGTTGGGCAACCAGAGGAGGCAATTTTGATGGTGCGCCAGAAGGTGGTGCCCCGACTGCTCTCCTGGATCCGCCCCACCCCTTCCTAAAGAGGTTAAGGCCCTTTTATCCTTAATGGGCAAAAATCACTTCGGACCGTTGGATCCTTGGGATAGTCTCAGGGGGCTATGCTCTCCAGTTTACATCTACCCCCCCAACAACCCTCCTCCTCCGTCCCTCTTCAGGGACCCCTCTCACGAGCAACTTCTCTTGCAGGAAGTGGACACCCTCCTCAACATAGGAGTGATGGAAATGGTCCCTCAAGGCAGAAGGGCGAAGGGGTTCTATTCCAGGTACTTCCTCAGCCCCAAGGTGAAGAGGAGTCTGAGACCCATATTAGACCTGCATCGTCTAAACAAATATGTCAAATGACTCAGGTTTCACATGGTCTCTCTAGCCTCCATAATCCCTTCCCTGGATCCAGGAGACTGGTATGCTGCACTCGATCTCAAGGACGCATACTTTCTTGTGTCTATCCTCCCCAGCCACAGGCGTTTTCTCCGTTTCATGGTGGCTGGCTCCCACTACCAGTTTACAGCCCTGCCCTTTGGCCTGTCTTCGGCTCCAAGGGTATTCACCAAGTGCATGGCAGTAGTGGCTGCCCACCTGAGACAAAAGGGTGTGCAAATTTTTCCTTACCTGGACGATTGGCTGATCGGGGCAGATCCAGGTTCCAAGTGCAGGAAAGCGTGGCCCTCACTTGCTCCACATGCAGCAGGCTGGGACTACTCATAAACGAACAGAAGTCCACAATAACCCCAGTGCAACGCATAGAATTCATTGGGGCCACCCTGGATGCTTCCTGGGCCAGAGCCTTCCTGCCTCAGCCATGTTTCGAGGCGATGGTCTCTGTCATCTCCCAGCTGCACCAATGCCCCACGGTAATAGCCAGGCACTGCCTACAGCTCCTAGACCACATGGCGGCTTGCACATACGTAGTGAGACTAGCTCGCCTGAGGCTCAAACCGCTTCAGGCATGGTTGGCCTTGGTATATATGCCGAGCAGACACCCATTGGACTGGGTTGTCACAGTTCCCCCGCCGGTCTTAGTCTCCCTAAACTGGTGGCGGACTCCCAGGGCAGTGATGAAGGGTGTTCCGTTCAGGGAACTGGTCTCATCGG
This sequence comes from Emydura macquarii macquarii, assembly GCF_026122565.2. Classification (NCBI taxonomy): domain Eukaryota; kingdom Metazoa; phylum Chordata; order Testudines; family Chelidae; genus Emydura; species Emydura macquarii. Next base: position 78,443,644 of record NW_027131390.1, read on the forward strand.
TCACCCTAATTTCCGATGCGTCGGACTTAGGATGGGGAGCCCACATCAGTGCCAACCTAGGCACTCAGGGGCTCTGGTCGGGGGAGGACAGGCGTGGTTCGGAGGAGGAGGACCTCGTGGTTCAGAGGAGGAGAGGAGACGGCATTCACTGGATGTGAGATGAGCCCTGGCCTTCTACATCGAGCGCACAAAGCCGTTCTGGAAATCAACACAGCTGTTGGTCGCAGTGGGCCGAATGGATGAAAGGCTCACCTGTCTCCACCCAGTGCATCTCCTCGTGGATTACATCATGCATCAAGTTCTGCTACGAGCAGGCGAAGGTGCCGCTTCTGGGAACTATCACAGCGCACTCAAGCAGAGCTCAAGCTTTATGTACAGCCTTCCTGGAGAGAGTGCCCCTGTAGGACATCTGCAAAGCTGCCACCTGGTCGTCAGTGCGTACCTTCATGTCCCACTACGCCATCGTCCTACAGGCAAGAGAGAGGACGCGGGATTCGGCAGAGCGGTGCTGAGGCAGCTCACCGGTAACTCCGAACCACCTCCAAAGGTATTGCTTGTTAATCACCTATAGTGGAATGGACATGAGCAAACACTTAAAGAAGAAAACAAGGCTACTTACCAGTAACTGATGTTCTTCGAGATGTGTTGCTCATGTCCGTTCCACAACCCCTGTCACAATTCCCTGTCCCCCCCATTCCACAATTCCCTGTCCCCGCTGCCGGAGTTGGCAGAAAGAAGGGACTGAGGGGGCATAGGACTGGCAGCACCTCATATACTGCGGCATGTGCACGGGGCTCCAGGGGGCGCCGGAACCAGCCCTACAGGATCAGTTAAGGGGAAAAAAGTTCTGGGTAACCATGCACGGAGGCGTGCACACACCTATAGTGGAATGGACATGAGCAACACATCTTGAAGAACATCAGTTACTGGTAAGTAACTTTGTTTTTTTTCTTTTAACCTATGAAGTCATAAATCTGTAAATATAAGTTTTCTGTAAAAGATATTAATGCTTATGGTTTAATTGTGCAAATGCTGAAATATAAATGCTTTTCCCACATTTTGTCATAAAAGTTTCTAAACAGAAATTTTCCAATCAGCTCTAATTGTAACCACTTCAGTGGAGCTGAAAGCAACCCATACAAGGGTATCCAGAAGGTTTTTTAAACTGTTGTTAGCATTTATTTTTCTTTTCTATACAAACAGAGGATCAAATCCTGCTGTATAATGGCGCATACAAACCATTACATGACTTTTTAATAAGACTGTCCTTGCTAAGACCTTTTTATTGTTTCCTTGAGTGACTTAACACAGTTTTCTTTGTAGTTATTATTGCACTTTCTTATTTAAAAGTGTAGGAAAAGCAGAAGACACTTTATTTATTTAAATTATGCTATATTTTTAAGAGCACTAGTACCCCCTCTGGTTGCAGATGGACTTCAAAATTTGGCAGAGAGATTTTGGATCAAGAAGAAAGGTGGAGTCTCCTATCTCTATAAATCCATTTGGATTTGGCAGTTATCAGCTGTTCCAAAAAAACTCCAAACCTCTGAATAAGGGAGAGGTTCTGTTTAAAAAATAGTATGTGATCGTATAATTAAAGATTGCATCATAATGCAGATGTCCAGGGAGCAGAACTAAGGTTGCACAGGCAGCCTTAAATTTGACACTTCTTAACTTCTGAGTCTTTGAATTTGGAACATAGTTCTTTGAACATAGTTTTTGTATGTATTCCACTGTTACCAGCTTTGTTAGTATTTTTACAGGACTTTTCAGCTATTAATTGGAGTAAGAGTGGAGCAGGTACTTTTAGGTACCATTTCACTTACCTAAGTGCAAGTTATTATTTTTAAGATTTCTTTTAAAAAGCCAATTTCTATAAATGTATTAAATGTTACTGGTTTCAGGCAATAAATTATTATGAAGCTGCACTGAAAAGTGGTCAACAGAATTTCCTCTGCTATGATCTAGCTGAGCTCCTGCTGAAACTAAGGCAATATGAAAAGGCGGAAAAACTACTTCAGCAAGCTTTAGACCATGAGCCTGGTATGAATTAGTTATTTTATGTACAACAAAATGGAAATATTAATAATGTTGTGGTGTGCATGTGATCTGTATGATTTTTTTTTTTAAAGGAATAGTGTAATGTAAAGATTTTATTTGATGAACTTTCAAATTAGTGTTGGCACTGTACAATGAGAAATACGGAATTGGATGCAAACTAAACTTAACTCCTTTAAAGATGACTAGGAAAGGACTTTTAAAATATGGGGTTCAAACTTCCTTACTATTTTATCATGTTTAAAAATGGCCTGAAAAGTTTGTTACCTTAGAGAGAGATTTTAAAATGTTGAAATCTGTTTGTCATGTTGGTTTTGTTAGAAGGAATAAGTTCGTTGTGGGAGATATAAGAAATGTTTATTGTGCACTTGTAACACCTTGGTTAAAGGGGGTGAAGGTATTGAATCTTTAACAAAGACTTCCTTTATTCAAAATATTAATTGGTCATTGAAATTAAATAAACAACAGAAATGGAATTTTAAAGGCTGACTAAGCATCCCTTCTCTTATTAGCTCATCTTTCATATTCCTGGATTTTGTGATGTCACTATTGCTTTAATTCACCAGTCTGCCAGCCTACTCAAGGTTTGAGTCTTAAATGCAGAAAACAAGCTGAAAACAGACTTTACATATACAGTCAATCCACTTGCTTGGAATTTGATTGTGTTAACTAAGGCCATCTGACTCTGGCTAATCCAAGAGTCAGAGTCTATACAAATTTTGATTTTTCTATAACAGTAAAAGGTGGTGGTGGAGTAGTTTGTTTTTATGTTTTCTGTGCATTACAAGGAAGCAAAAAAGTGCCCAAACCAAACTTATTTTCCTTAGTAGATCCTCTTTAAGATTTTTTCCCTTAGGTTTTCTCCATGTTCTTACCTGACAAATTATTGTTCCATTGGGTGAGATGTGGAACAGTTAGATAGCATTTTTATAAAATGTAATAGTGCATTGTATTTAGTTAGCCAAAATAGAAATGAAATATTCTGTGATAATCTACAAAGCACTAGGAAATGTACTGTGGGGAATAATCCTGCACTAGATGTGAAATGGAGACAGAAAACATATTAAGCCATCTAGCCTACTTTACGTACACACAGAGCTCCTTAGAGACAACCTGCTTATAGAGTGCGGCTCATTGTACTGTATGTTTTATAAAATACACTAGTTTTGTGTACCTATATATTTAATACAGAGGTATATGTTTTTATTTGGAAGTAATAAGACCTCTTTGGTAAAGAAGTAGGCCCTAGATATACCAAGTTGTAAAGCAGCCATGCTGTGTCAGTTGGGAAGCAGATCAAAATTATAGCATATAATGAAAGTGCTTATACTCCTCTGAGCTGTACCTTTCAGAGTTTTTTCATAATCACTAAATAAAAGTAGCTTTCAGTTTTTTCAGTAGCCCTTGAAACATTTAGTTAAAATAACCAAAGCTATGCTTTCAGTAGTTTCCCTTGTATCAAAAGCCATCCAAAACAAGGTGGTTCCTGAGGATTTAGCAATATTTAAATGAAAGCACCATGCAGCCCAATCCTGCTCCCAGTAGGACATTTTCCACTGACTCGATGGGAGCAGGTTTAGAACCTTAATTTGTAGCTAATTCAAGGCATATTGGAAAGCCTTTGTATCTCATACATTTGAAACATAATGTGGCTCTTTTTTATTTTTTTTAAGGACAGACCTATGTTTGTTGTTTATTCCTGGTAGTCTCAGCAAGTTTTTTTGAGCTCTTCAGCATCTTTCTGGGTTAAATGTTACCTCGTGGCTCTCCAGACTTAATAGACTGCTAAATGTTTACTACTCCTGTTGTTCATTAACGCCATCCCACAAGTTCAAAACGCAATCCTAGACCCTTCAAGCTCGGCTAAACTAAACCTTTTGGTTGAATCTTATGCAGATCTCCAACCCAATTTTTTCTACTCTTAAACCCTGAAGATGGACTCACCCACAAGGTGTCATTAAGATGTCCAAAGGAGGCAATCCCTACTTTAATGTTGTGTTTCATATTTTAATATTTTAACAGTTAATGAGTTGTCCTCTCTAATGGAAGATGGACGTTACCAAGTTCTTCTAGCAAAAATTTATAGCAAAATGGAGAAGACAGATGAAGCTGTTGTTTCATTACAGCAGGTAAAGAAAAAAGTGTGTTGAATTTTTAAGATTTTGTGGAGGAGGAGGAGGACTTCTAGCATTCTACAGAAATAAATTGGATAGCAAAGTGACTAAAGTAGAAAAAAGAATTAGAAAATAAATTAGAGGTTGAATTGCTCAGAGGATTGGTAATAGGATACAGACCATTTTACTTCTAGGTTAGTGGTTTTTTGATAGTGACTGAAAATATTACTGTTGCTAGCTCTTAAATGACCTATGTGATATATGAATTAAAGGACTAAAGTCCTGGTCCCAGCAGACACACGTTCATGTAAAAGCCACTATAGTTTCATCAGAGTGGCTGAAGATTGAATGGGCGTGGAGTCAGAGCTAGAAGGGCTGTCTTTAGTTCAGTGCCAAAGCACACTGGCCAAGCAATATGGGGAGTTTGTGGGAGCTATGCCTGTAGCATTTCTGTGCATAGAGGACTTGAGTTTCTGTTGCTGTCCAAGGGCAGCATTAAGGATATGGACTGGTGAACTGGGAAGACTAAAGTTAAGACCTAGAATGGGGCTTGAGGGGGGAGCTGTAATGACTCGAGAAACAGGAGCAAAACAGTGGCAGCTAGAGACGAAGGCTGGAGCTTTGGAAAAGATGAAGTACCGCTCCACAACCAGGAAGTTGATTTGACGAAAGAATCTCCTTTCCACTCATTTGTAGAAGGACCTAACTTCAGTGTGTTGGGCTCCTATGACTTCTTCCACCACACACACAAACCTAGGGCTGGACTGCAGATTCAGGAAGCCTGGGCAATACCTTCTGAATGATCTGCAAAATTAAACCAGGTGTATTGCCCAAAGGATGTTTGCATAAAAAACCAAACATTGCATGTTAATCAATTGTAACCTTTTGGCATTTCATGTCTCAGTAAGAAATACATCGAACTTAGTCGCATCTCTTACTTTTGAGCCTTCCTTGTCTCATTCACTTCCTTCAGTTTTTTTCTTTGTAGAGTTCAGTATCTTCTCCCTCTCAATTCTTAGTAACTGTTCCTCTGCCAGCTGATTTCTCCATCTCACCCTTTATTTCCTTGTGTTGTCTCTCCCTCTAGCTACTTCATATTCTTTCAGCAGGTCTCGCTTATTTTAATAACTACTCTCTTCACAACCTCCCTCTTCGGTGTCTGTCTTATTCTTTCTCCTCTGCCCTCCAGCTTGCCCATGTCTGCTCCCTTCCTTGCTTCTGTTCCCCTCAAGCTCTCCTTGCTCCCACAGCCTGTCTGCCCACCTGCCACTTTGTCTGCTACTATAAAATGCCCGTGCATTAAATTACTAGTCCCAACACACACACACTCACCACTTGCCGCTCATTATACCACTCTCCCCTCCATACCCTGCCTTTTAGGAAGGGTCCCAGGATTGGCCCCCACACTTCTTCTGGGTCTCTCTGCTCTCCATCCCCTACACACACTATTTGCAGTCTTTCTTCTGCAAGAAATGGCTGTAGGAAGGAGGAAATGTAGTTTGGAACTGGCAGAGAAGGTGACTCTAGCTGCTATTTTTTTTACCTACACCATACCTATTAAGGTAGGAGAAAGAAGCAGAGTAACATACCTGCTTCTTTCTCCCTTGCAGCCTGTGACAGCCCTTAAGCCAAGAGATGGGGAGGAGAAAGAACGTTCAGAACCAAGAGGGGAGCAGCTCTTCCCTAATTGGCTTTCAAAGATCAAATAGCTGATGCACATCTTGTGTGCCTCAACATTTTCTTTACATAATGGCAGGGGTCCAATTGTTATTAATTAAGTGAAAAGATATTGAGTTTATACTAAAAAAAAAAAAAAAATGCAGATATGTATAATTGTGGAGTTATAGAACACAGTTGGACTTAGCTATTTCACTCTTTGTTGTTTCATTTGTTAATCAATTTTTCTGCTCTCATGGCTGAGATTGAGGTAGTATTGGGAACCCCTAGATAAGCTGCTACATCTGCTACAAAGGAGTTCTGCTTTTGAATTTTCACCAGGATTGAGCCTCATAGACAGAAAACAAAATTTGAAATTTGTATTTTTGCTGTTTTCTTTTTGCAGGTGAAATAAGTGTGATAACTGGTTTTTGGACTTTGAAGTCTTGCTCATCTCTGCCTTACCAGTAGTTAGGTTTTGACAGTACTTGGTGAAAATAAATCTTGTGTATAGAACAAGAAAGAGAAGGTGGCTTAAAAAAAGACGATGTAACACTTGAGCAGAGTGTATTTCATGTGTAATCAATAGCCTTCATAACTCTATAGACAGAACTTTGAGAAGAGGAGATTCCCAACAGTGCTTGACTGTGGTTGGGAGAGCAAAAAGATGAACAATGCTGTGTCTAAGTATAAAAATTCCATTTCCTTTCACACTGTTGATTTCCAAAGTACTTGTATGTAAACAGAAAGCTGCTGCTTTAAATAAACAGTTGCTTTTGTCCGATTCATTCAGTAGTGTCTTGTTGCCAGTACTTTTGCCATCACAGCTCCTGTCACAGTGATAGATTAAGACGTTACTGACAGAACTGAAGAAGAGGTAATTTAGAAGAGTTCTGTAGTTAGCTAAATCCACAGTAGTATTTTTACTTGACCTTGAGTTTCTATAACTATCATTTTGAGCTAACTATAATCATATTGTGGCTTGAAAAAATATGAAATACTTTGAGTGTTTTTATTTTTGCAAATGGTCAGATCTTAATAATTTAGGTGAAAATGTATGAAATGTAAGGAAATGTATTAATGAAATTGGATTAAACTTAATATTACTAAATATTAATACTTTAAAATAAATTCTAATTTTATTAAGTTTAAAAAACGCACTATTACTAAAATTGCACATTTTAATCAATTTTAGAGGCTTTTAAGGTGTGGTTTGACAAAACCCTGGCTGAGATGATTTAGTTGGGGTTGGTCCTGCTTTGAGCAGTGGGTTGGACTAGATGACCTCCTGAGGTTCCTTCCAACCCTAGTCTTCTATGATTTAATAAAAATTCACTTTTACTGTTATGCTACGTCTATACTACATGCCACTTGTAGTATACTTGGAGCTACATGCCACAGTGAAAAGCATGTCTGCACTGTTATGTGTAGCTACTTCTGTCAGTGAAACACTCTGGCAGAGGGAAGACAGCAGGAGATTGGTGGGCAGTCGTTCAGCAGTTCCCCATTGTTTGAGTCTTTCACTATGACAAGGAAAAGCTCTATCAGCTTCCTGTTCAGCTGCTCAAAGTCTTTCCCTGCAGGGGAAAGGCTCCAGCAGTGGGGAGTTGGTAGAGTCCTTTCCTTGCTGGCAGTCTTTCCCTGCAGCAGGGGAAGGGCTCTAGCAGTGGAGAGGTACCGGGACACTACGGGCAGCATAGGTGAGGAGGCACGGCTTGGATGAGTAGTGAGCCAAGCAGAGTATGTACTTGAGTATATACCCACACCCTTCAGGGGTGTCTTTACTTGCCTGTGTTGTTCCTCACCATCTACACCATGATTTGGGGAGGCTACCCGTGTGTGTCTTCTACACACTGCTGAAAGAAACATGCAGTAAAAAAAATCTAGAAATATTGCCCAGATCTCTTTCTAATTTCCTGCACTTCACTGTGGTGGAAAACCTACTTTTCAATAAACCAACACAATTATATTGTGTAGAATACATCTGCTTTCTCGGTATATAGGTGGCAAACGATGGGGATGGCACACAAAACAAAAATATTTTCATCTCTTAATGCAGCTCTATTTAAATGACTAGAGGGTCTGTACTGGAAGAGGAGAAAGGATATCTCCATCTCTTTGGAATAATAAAAGTTAAAAAGCTTGAGTATTTCAAGAAAAACCAAAACCACCAGACGTAAAAAGCCAACCTGATGTTTGAGTGCATTATGAGTTTGGGCATAAGACATTTTCTTTGAAGTATTTTTTCCAACTAAGGGAGAGCCTATAACAAACTAAATGCAACTTCTCCTGTGCATTTTTTGTCTAGTTATATTAAGAATGTATACATAATGATTTTATGTAATTATCATGTTTTATTTCTTCCACCTCCACCCATTTTTTTTTCTAGGCTCGGGAATTGCAAGCCAGAGTACTCAAACGGGTTCAAATAGAGCAGCTGGATGCAGTTCCTGCACAGAAACAATTAGTAGCTGAGATTTGTTCAGAGATTGCAAAACATTGTACAGTCCAGCGAAACTATGAGAAAGCAATTAAATTTTACAAAGAAGCTCTTGTTCATTTTGAAACAGATAACAAGGTCAGTCCTACCTCAAAAATAACTATTTTATGTCACCTTTTATTGAAAGGGTCTTGTCATCTAACAATTTACCGGTGAACTACAAAGTAAATAAAGAAATTATTTATGCCCTTTGTTGCTGCTTCAAGATGTAGAGACAGTCTGAGTTCTTTCTTTGCTTGTTTCTATTTTAGGGTTTGTCTTCACTGCACTGGTAGAGTGTTGCCCTTAACCCAACTCCCATCCACACACACCAATTTCTAGCTCAAGTTAGTGGTGCTCTCAGCTTGACCTATCTGACCTGTCAGGGAGTATGGGTTGAATTTTAAGAACTGCTGTGGCTTGAGCTGATGATGCAATTGTGGGAGTGCAGTCATAGGCTACAGATTGAGTTTGCAGAGTGCCTCAATTGCTAATCCAGTCACCCAGTGTAGTTTAAGTGTTGTTCCACAATTTAATCACTCTAATTTGAGCTAGCCTAGCTCAAGTGGAGTAACTCACACTAACTGTTGGAGTGACAATAAACCCTTTGAAATACCAAGTCTTTACCTTCCTGTTTTTCTTAGCAGACTGGACACTAATATCATAAAAGGATGGAAACCTTAACTGAGGTTATTTTAATCCCTAATTTGAGATGGAGAGAAGATGATTAGCCAGATTGATTAGAACACTGTTGCATTGGGAGTTAAAGGTCTTCACAGAAACTGTGTGACTCAACATCCCCTTTCCCCTCAGCTGAGTGCTGGTAGAGCTGCAGCTCATATTTCAGTTTCTTGTGATGTAACTACCCTATTTTCCAGAGGGGCTTCCAGCAAAAGTAGGGATGACTTGATATATGTAAAACAGAATCAAGAAGGAAAAAATCCTTTTTGCCCCTCAAATCTTGAGGTCATCTTTTTCACATAATAGTGAAGTGCAAAAGGAAAAAAAGTGAATTGAAAAATGAGCCTTTAAATAAAATGTAAAACAAAAATATTTTGGTTTCCTGTATTCAGAGGCAACTTTTTTCAAAGATGTGGTAACATACATTATGACCCAGTGTTTGATTGAATCTTGTAGCACAGTAGCTGGAATGTGAGGGTCATACCTGGAAACTAAAGAGATACTCCAGGAGGATTGTAGATTTGGAAAGCTTTTTTTTTCCTTTCCTTGTAGGGCAATGGGTAAGGTTTTAAGTTACTTCCCTCCCCCCACCCCCTTTTAAGTAGCCAATACAGAGACCAGGACTGGGGAACTTCGCTTGTATTTTCTCATTCGTCTATAACTGAATTTTGTATAACTTGAGACTTTTCTATTCTGCCAAGAAGACCAATTGCAAGGCAGGACTGCAATAATTTAATGTAGAGGAGAAGATAAGTGGGATGAGTCTCAGTATTGGATAATGATAAATACAGCTGAGATATGCTAGTGATAGGGTGCAATATCTGTTTTTCAGTATAGCAATAGAAGCAAAATTCCTGAGTTCTGCTGACTTGCTCTCTGGCCTTTGGCATGCCACTCTCTCACTTTCCTGATAAAATGAGAACTATAGTAGCCTACCTCACTAGGTAGTTGTGGTAGAGTAATTTGGTAGACATAAAAGATAAGCATTACATACTATACAAATAATTATTCATAAACAAAACATGTTCAAAAGAGAGTTCTGGTTCAAGATGTAATTCATGGTCTTCAAAAGTGAGATCAAAGGCCTGAGTAGAACTTAACTGATCATGAAGACACAGTCAATAACAGCCAAATGTCTGATGCAGCTATTTTCTCACACACAACCCTGATTGGCTTTCCCAGCAAAGAATGCCACAAGTGGGACCTGATCATATTCCCATGTAAGTCCATTGGCAAAACTCCCTTTGGTTTCAGTGGGAACAGGATTGGTCTCTGGTGGCCTTTTCTCTTGTGAATTTTCCATGGTTTTTATCCAGAATTACCCATGATGGAACCTCAGTCCCGATGATGAACTCTTAAGTAAGTTTGTTAGTTAATATTTACATAGCAGTTGCATCTTAAAGAAATGGATCAGGAGTAGGGTGCTAATGTGATAGTTTCTGCCCCAAATTGCTTATACTCTAATTTTAATCAGAGTATAATAATGAGAAATTCTACTTCTGTTGGTTGAAAATACTTAAAACTTTTTGCATTTATTTTTGTTTAGCGAGAAGTCTGTACATCTTTCTAAGGTATAACATGGCTGCCATCACCTTAGTATCTAAGTGCTTCAGTCATTAGTGTGTTTATCCCCACACCAGCTTTAAGAGGCAAGGAAAGGCTGTCATCCCCATTTTACAGACGGGGGAACTGAGGCTTAGACTCTCTAAGTGACTTGTCCAAGATCATGGACAAGGAAATCAGGGAATTGAACCCAGGTCTCCTGAATTCTAAGCTAGAACACTAACCACTGAACCATCCTTCCTCTCTAAATTGCATAAAGGAATACTTTTATATTTCTTTCATCTCCAGGTAATGTTGGAACTTGCACGTTTGTATCTTGCACAAGATGATACTGATGCCTGTCAACATCAGTGTGCATTGTTGCTGAAGAATGACCAAGATAATGAAGCAGCTACAATGGTTAGTGCGTTGAACTAATGCAATTTTTTATATCAAGAGGACTTCAATACTAGAAAACTGTTTAATATGTACTGTCTAAAATATGTGTATGGAGAGTATCCATGTATATATATTAAAAAAAAAAAAAAGTGTCTGGAAGAGATTTAGTAAATGAAGATGAACAACCTAAGTTGTTTGCATGTTCCTTTATATCAGCTAATTATCCAGCATATAACTATTTAGTGTGTTGAGCCTTACTAACATGCTACAGAAACATGAGAGACGGAGAGGGAATTGTAAGAGAAAAGTGATCAGAATATGGCTAGATGTCAACAGTATAAACGGTTAGAAAACTGTTCTTTTAAACCACATCTTTATCACCCCACTGCTTGCCTACAAGTTAAGAGATGTAGCCCAGAGTACTTAACCTACTATATTATTAAGTTGACACTTGGATAGGAAAGCTCCTTTTAAGATGGAACATGTTTTAACAAGCCACTTAAGTTCTGCTGGTTATGGTACGCTTGTCCTCCCTTAGAAAGTAGAACCTATTATTAAGTTATGGATCAAGCAGTTGAAAGATATTATTGTATTGAAAAAACTGTTTGTTTTTCCCCACTGCTCATTGGCAGTCATGATCACGCCTGGATTTTATTCTGTACTGTATGAAGGACCAGGATGAAATAACTTTCAGAAGAGCAGATAAACCTGCTCTTTCTCTAAGTGAAGAGAAACTAAAATTTGGAATAATTTGGACTTGTCTCTCATTGGAGATATCTGCATGGGTTGTAATTTTTCACACAGTAATAACTGATTGCGAATGTGTTTTTCTATATGTACTCATCCTGGATTTATAATAAAAACACAATTCATACTAGACGGATATCAACATCTGTAGAGATTAATACAAAGTCCTTAAATGAAAAATTGAAAAAACCCTATTTCTCACTCTTAACAGATCTTTTTATTTTTGTTTTATCTTTTGGGGTTAACAAGGAAGAACCCATAGTGTCATGGGCAAGATTTCAGTGGTATAAACAAATAAACTAGTTCTCTTTTTAAATTTTTAATATAAATTTCAGTATCTTCCTAAACAAATATATGAATTTTCCTTATTATGTGTACTATGAGATAATTTTTAAAATGTTTGTTAATTTCAGCACCCCTTTTTTAGAGAACTAGATTTAATTGTTTTGATGCTCTTGTTTCGATTTTCATACCAGTAGATGTGGAGGTTAATAAAACAACCATTCCAGAGCACGTCTTGTAACTGCTTTTTTCTTTAAATGTTTTGATCGTGTAGATGATGGCTGATCTCATGTTCAGGAAGCAGGATTATGAACAAGCTGTCTTTCATTTCCAACAGCTTTTAGAACGCAAACCAGGTATGTATTTAGTAATGATACTTCAAATTCTTTCTGATACATAAATGTCAAACACCAGTCATCCCCTAGTTCTAACGGATGTCATAGACATGAATATTTAAAGCATCTTTTCTATGAAGTTTAAGAAGAAATTATATCTAGATGAAATGTGCATATTCACATTGGCCCTAATACAGTTACAGAATTGTTTTAACGTTTTCTGTTTCAAACACACTGCAAAAGAAAGTGTGTACACAAACATAAATAGGATTTCAGGCTAATATAAGAAACCGAAGTGTACTACAAAGTTTTGTTTCAGTTTATCTGCAAAATATGAGTAGAGGTACCAATAAACTGTATGTTTTAGTGATCGTGGAACGATTGTGAAGATTGTTATTGGGAAAGTGTTTGAAAAAAGTCAAGCGTATATGTAGCAAATGATATTTGATTTTTTAAGGGCAATACAAATGGTCCATACCTATTGTAATCTGACCATTAGACTTTTTAAAATGCATTGTAAATATCATTTAGAGAACTTAACTTTTGTACCTGCAGTAATTTATTTTAAATAGTTCAATTACTCTAGTTTAATTTGTAGCATGCATTAAAAAGAGGAATTTACTTTATTTCTAATCTTGGTACAGCAGATATGTAAATTAATTTTAAAATGTTCTAAATATATTTGTATTTAGATAATTATGCAACCCTGTCACGTTTAATTGATCTGTTAAGAAGAGCTGGGAAGTTAGAAGAAGTTCCAAGATTTCTTGTAATGGCTGAGAAACATTCTTCCAGAGCAAAACTCGAGCCTGGCTTTCATTATTGCAAAGGACTGTATCTTTGGTAGGTGCAGTTATAATTGAGTAAAATAACATTTATTGGGTAAATATACTATATATGAAAAGATAACTTTTTTTTATTTAAAATTCATTATAACGCTGAACTTCTAATTGTAACATTGTTTCCTTGTCTTCTCTGAAACACTTTGTATGTAACTAATTAATTGCATCTATCTCTAATACTTCAGTGCTGTATCTGAAACTATTTTAAGTGGAGTTTTTTGCGGTTTCAATGCAAATAGTAATATTAATTACCTTCAACATTTAGAAATTCTCAGAACTAATTTTAATGATAAAAACATGTACCTAATATTTTGAAAGCTACATTTTTTTTATTTCTCTTATTTAGCTTCTTCCCTAAACTGAAAGTATTTTCATAATTTGTCTAGGTATACTGGCGAACCAAATGATGCACTTCGACATTTTAATAGAGCTCGGAAAGACAGTGATTGGGGACAGAATGCCGTTTATAACATGATTGAAATTTGTTTGAACCCAGATAATGAAACTGTAGGCGGTGAAGTGTTTGAAAATCTGGATGGTGACATAGGGTGAGTTTAAAAAATAAAATAAAATAATTTTTTTCTTGATAACATTTGGGGGTCCTACTCTTAATTTTTGTAGACTATGATCTCACAGTATGGTACATGAACATAAGTAAGCAACCAAATTGCAACCACATGATTAAGGGGATTCTGTTCTGGGATCCTAGGCATTTGTAGAATTAACAGTCTGGATTTTCATATCATTTTAGAATAATTTTCAGTACAGAAGAGAGACAATATAGAATAGTCATATAAAGGTAAATATTATATATAACAGTGTAATGGCTTTAGTGTATTATCAGTTACAGCTTATAGCTTATTTAATAGTAGTAGTGTGTAACAAAAATTGGATGTTTTGTAAACACTTTCTTTTTAATGTATAGTAATTCCACAGAGAAGCAGGAGTCTGTTCAGCTGGCTGTGAGAACAGCCGAAAAACTTTTGAAGGAACTCAAGCCCCAGACCATTCAGGGTCACATTCAGCTTCGCATCATGGAAAACTATTGCCTAATGGCAACCAAACAGAAATCAAATGTTGAACAAGCACTAAATACCTTTACTGAAGTAGTAGTTGCTGAGGTTGGTGATTTTTTTTCCCCCTCCTCCCCACAAAAAAAGTACTTTGATTTTTGTTTGATTTTTTTTTTTAATAATTTTTTTTCAGTTTAAGTTAGGAAATATTGTGAGATACTTAATATTATCAGGTCTGAAAATTGTTTGTTCCCTGCTAGGTACAGAATGATTTCTAAAAAATTAGCAACAAAACATGCTGAAGAAGCATTCTTTCTTATTGATACTTACATTTGCTCTTGAATGTGCAAATTTACTAAGAAATTGATTGGTAACTAGGCTTACCACGCTTCTTAGATTAGAACTAATTATTCGCTTAGTATCTTCGGGTGAGTCTAGATCATGAGCTAGTGGTATGATTCTGAGCTAGCATGCTAAAAATAGTAGTGGGCATGGGCATGCAGCAGCATGGGCTAGCCCCCCTTGTATAAACTCAGATGAGCCCAGTGGGTGTACGTGCACAGGTGTTTAGCCCATGCCGCCACTGCTGCTGCCTGTGCCATTTCAGCTATGCTATTGGTTTTAGTTCACTAACTCAATGAGCACATGAGTATGCGTATGTGAACTGGGTATCTCACCCTAGCTCAGTGTAGATCTAGCTTTCATGTCATCTAATGCCCAGTGTTTTAAAAACTGCGTGACAGATAACTGCTCAATGCTAAGTTCATTCCATGTCCAAAGTAACTAAACATTTCAAAATCGAATATTTTTATGTATTTTCATTGGCATCTAGATGTGGCATCTCATTGGCATTTGGGTCTTAGCTTCTAGTTTTATCTTTCTGTAGCTGCTTAGTAACAATCTAATTTAGAAAACTTTAATTTTGTTCTTAAAATGTTTTATTGCAGAAGGATCATATCCCAGCACTTTTGGGAATGGCCACAGCATACATGATTTTAAAACAAACTCCACGAGCCAGAAATCAGTTGAAACGCATTTCAAAAATGAACTGGAATCCCATTGATGCAGAGGAGTTTGAAAAAAGTTGGCTGCTTCTTGCTGATATTTATATTCAATCTGCAAAATATGATATGGCAGGTGAACTATTAAAACGGTGCCTTCGTCATAACAGGGTAAGTGCCAAGGTGGTAATGATTAACCTCCCATATACTTATCTGTAATTTTATTTTGAAATTTGCCTGTGAAAATGTATTTTATTTTGAAGTTGGGGGAAATGAGCTTAGGGGAGAGTAGGAGACTAGCAGGTTACCCTTGAGAACAAGAAATGAATGAATCTGCAGATGCTACTTAGTGAGCTGTAAGTAATTTATGCAGGTTTAAGCTGTGGTGATGCACTGTGTGCTGAAAGTGTCTGGAATGTCAAGAATGCATCTCATTATGAATCTGATCCAGGGTTAATGAAAATTGCAGACAAATATAAATTGTGGACATTTGCCCTATTTATTAATACATTATTTGTAACTGCATTTATAATTTTGTTCATTAACAGAACATGTTTTATAAGCACTATTTTACAAACTAATCTACATGAATTTTTAGTTTTTGATTTCTTCACCCATCTTGCACTTAGTTGTTGTTTTTCTCTGGATTCTGAAGGGGCGCAGCCTCTATTGTTCTGATTGGGCATTTGGGATTTCTGACATGGCAACCTGCCAGAAGCTCTGCTTGGGTGGTAGGAAGTCAGCAGCTTTAGCTCTCCTACTTATTTCCCATTATTTTGTATTTCTGGGTGGTGGTTAAGAGCTTTCTTTTCCTCTCTACTTATGGACATCTCACCTTCCTTCAGTTAAGGCATATTTAAGAGGCTTTTTCCTCCACAGAGACCACATCCTAGGGGTTCAGTCTCAGCATCCTGCAGGTTCATGTAGCTGCTTCTAAGTACCCTTCAAATTTCATCTGCTGAACAGCCAGGAATCTCACCCTCATGTTTCCAAAGTCATCGAGGCAGAACTTAAGTTTCGTTCTCCCATCAAATCTCCTGCTGTGGTTCGAAGCTTAGTTTAGTTCTAGAACCGATAACGTTCCTCTAACATAAAATGTCCTGCCAGCAGAACCCCCTCTTTCATGCCTAGTGGGTTCAGCAGGAGTATTTCCTCTGATTAAGTTTGTGACAGGATATTGCTGGGAAAGAGGCAGTTTTTCAAGTAGGCTGTTTGTTTTTATATGTAAGTAATCCACTAGTTTTAGTAATTCATTGCTAGTAATTTAACAGTCTTTGTTAGATACATCGTTAACATGTCTACAGAGCATCTTAGCTCAGGTCATTCTTATAAGTCCAGTGGGTCTCAGCCTATTTACAATTGTGGGCCACATATGCAGCTCTCTGTGAGTTATGTGGGCTGCATCCACACGATATGTAATACCTGTATTGCCCTGAAGATGTGGCATGAGCCGCAGATTTGTGCTGATTAGACTGCCAGTTGAGAACTACTGTATCAGTCTAAGCTAAAACCAGCTGCCTGCTCCAACTGTCAGCTCCCACACTCTGAAGATTCTGTTAATTCTCAATGTCACAGTAAGACCACAGGCTGGTCCAAAACTAGAGTATTTCACTCTGAAAACCAATAGGCAGCCTGAGCAGATTCTGAGGGAGTTGGGGGTCATGTGCTCCTGCTGAGATAGATACCTCTTATTTTGCTGCATTCTACTCTAGCTGGGTTGATTAAAGTTATAGCACCATGTAAAGGTGAGAAATACAGATCGTATTACCAAATAAGTTATTTTCTTTATTTTCTTGGTATATCTGAAATATTTAGATAGAGTGAGTTCTGAATAGTAGAAGGAGAGGAAAGTAAACTAAAGGCTACAACAAGATTGCACTCCAGGTTCTCAGTGCCAAAGCACAAGTAAGAGATGCCCAGTCCCACATTGGCCTCCAGCCCATGTGCAATGAGGACAACAAGCTGGAATTGTACTGGGCAGATGGTTTCTAAAGTTTAAAAACAAAAAACTATGTAGAAAATATTTTCTCCATAAAGACATCTGAGTTACTAACTTGACAAAATTCATTATTTTAGTAAACAGGTTTTTAGGATTGCTTTTTACAACCAGAAATGAATGATGTATGTACATACTGAATGAGAAAGCTTATGTAAACACTTTGTCATGCAACATGGGTTTGTGTCCATTTAAAACCTGTAGATTTGGTTTTAGATCACAGGCCATTTCTGTCTTAGGTTACAAAGTCAACAACAGCCCAATATGTTTCCAAAGCCAGAATGGTTCCATAGAATCATAGATTTATTTAAAAACACAGTTGGAGAACCACATAGAGACCACTAATTTCTTCATAAGAAAAATTTTTGGACTACATTATATTCCAGTTTTCCCAGGTGATCTCTGGTTGGTCTTTTAGGTTATAAATTGAAACCATTTCCTCAGTAGTCTTAGGAAGCTTAATCTAAAATGGTTTTGAATATTTAAGATGAAGTTGAATATAATACATATAATGCATTTGTCTTTTCCCTAGTGTAGCATGCTAAATGGATAATTAGATAGGGCATTAAGTAAAATTCTGTATCTTCTATATGGAAAATACTCAGTTCAGGGGCAAAGCAATACATCTTTTACACACCATTCAAAATGAGACTTCCAAACAGCTTGCTTATTTTCAAAGTTGTTGCTAATTGTAAGTATGCTCTGCTTTATATATTTAACATGGAGACTTCTGTCTATTTTTCTGTATTTAGTCAGGTTTATTTTATGTCTTTCATTATGAAATATTAAATCTGTTTTTAATCTATATTTTAATATACAGTGTGTGTATATTACAGGCGGGGCTGATAGCACCACCTACTATTAAAGTTGCCCGAAACTTCCCATTAGAAGATCCTATTTTTAGTTGCTTACAATTTTGCCAAACTTCTTAACCATTCAGGCTGCAATTTTTCATGGCAGGTGTTTGTCTCAGGCTGACTTTTTTTTTCTGGAAAATTTTAGCCAAAACAGTTCAGCCATTTTTAAGAATGAGGCTAGGAAGAAATACATTGTTTTTGCCCAGGTTAAATAATCCTGACAGAGCCTTTCTTTTGAAAAGCTGTAGTACTCCTATGCTTTGGAGCAGAGACTTGAAATTTGGTGAGGGAATAACCTTTGTGTCAGGGGTGTACCTTTTGCTGTGCACATGAAAATCCACCCAGATTTAGCCTAGTTTTAAACTTTTAAAAAATAGCAGCTCACACATGCTAGAGAATAATATGGGGTAAGTATTGGCTAATGCTGATTTGCCAAGAACAAATCATGCTAAATCAATTTAATTTCCTTCTTTGACAGGTTAACTGAACTAGTGGATAGCAGGGAAGCAGTAGATATGATATACCTTGACTTCAGTAAGGTTTTAGACATAGTCCCACATGACAGTCTTGTGTAAGCAAACTGGGGAAGTATGGTGTAAATGAAATTATTGTTAGATGGGTGAATCAATAGGTGAAAAATCATACACAGAGTAGTTGTCAGTGATCCAGTGTCACTGGGAGGATTTACAAAGTGGGGACCTGCAGCAGTCTATCCTGGGTCTAGAACTATTAAATATTTTCATTAATGACTTCGATGATGAAGTAGAGAGTACACTTGCAAATTGGCTGCTGAGGGGATGCAAGCACTTTAGAAGACAGGATTAGAATTCAAAATTACCTTGATACATAGAGAATTTGTCTGAAATCAATAAAATGAAATTCAGTGAAGACAAGTGCAAAGGATAATACTTAAGAAGGAAGAAATCAAATACAGGATGGCTAGGCAGCAGTACTATGAAAAAGGGTCTGGAGTAGATCACAAATTTGAGTGTCAGGATTTTTGCTGTTGCAAAAAAGACAAATGTCATTCTAGGATGTATTAGAAGGAGTGTCAGATGTAAGACATGGGGTAATTGTTCCACTCTACTCAGCATTGGTGAAGGCTCAGCTGGAGTACTGTGTCCAGTTTTGAGCACCACACTTTCAGAAAGATGTGGACAGACTGGAAGAGTGTCCAAAGGAAATCAACAAAAATAAAGGTTAGAAAACATGGTCTCTGAAGGAAGGAAGGTTGAAAGAATTGGGCATATTAATCTAGAAAAGTGATGACTACGGGGGGGACATAATAGACTTGAAAGATGTAAAAGGGTGATTATAAAGAAAATGGGAATCAGTAGTTCTCCATGTTTGTGAGAGGTAGGACAAAAATCAATCTGCTTAATTTGCAGCAAGGGAGATTTAGGCTAGAAATTAAGTAAAGCTTTCTAACTATAAGGATAGTTAAGCATCTGTGGAGACTGGAACCTCCATCATTGGAGGTTTTTAAGAATAGGTTAGACAAATAATTGTCAGAGATGGTCTAGGTATGCTTAATATTGCCTCAGCAAGGCAGTTGGACTGGATGACCTCTTGAGGTTTCTTCCAGCCCTACCTTTCTATGATTCTGTGCTCAGTAGTGGTTTCTTAGATTTCTTCCCCAAAAATTCCATTGACACTAAGTTTGCTGTAACCAGGGAAGAGACCAGACTGGAACAGGACAGAAAGGGTCACACGTGGGGTTGTGGGGATGGGCAGAAGAGTCTGAGCCTACTAGAGAACATTCCCCTCTAGAGCCTGCTGTGGAATCCAAGATTCCGGAGTCTCATCATTCTTTTGCTGTCAGCAAATACCTGTAAAAACCTACTGACAAATTATTTCATCCCCTTTTAATGATGATCCACATAGAGAATGACAACCTTGTACTGCTATCAATTACTCCATTGCTACTCAATTACTCGAGTGACAGAAATTGTGCATTGGTTCTAAAGATTCAAACTCTGCTAGTGACCCAGGTTGTTGTAATTATGATGCCACATAATGGAAATTCTTTTTGTTCGGTTGTGCTTTTTCTAGAATCTAGAATCTAGAAGTACACAAACACACACACAAACTATGTTAAAAACATTATTAAGGTTGCAAAGTTGAGCACTCAAAAGTTAAGAAATGATAGAATTAAGGTTGCTAGTGCATCCTTTCCCCTTAACCTTCCACAAACTTGATTTGTTCTGTCTTAAATCCAGAATCTTTTGTCATAGAAGTTCGTAACATCATGTAATTGTATATGCTTTCTAAACTGCGTATATTCATATTATTTAATTGGTTAATTGTCAGTACAATATGTTTCTCTAAATAAAGTTTTGAAATACATGTAGTTAACATTTATATTTTGTAGTCCTGTTGCAAAGCCTATGAATATATGGGATACATAATGGAAAAGGAGCAAGCATATAAGGATGCAGCAGTAAATTATGAGATGGCCTGGAAGTATGGAAACCAAACAAATCCAACAATAGGTATGTTTATACAACCTACATTTTTATTCTGTAGTAATATAAAAGAACAGAAACACTGGCTCTTTATTGGTAAGACTGCATTTAATTTTCCATGTAAGTAAAGTATGGTCTCTTTGAAAATTGGGCGGTTTAGAGATATACATTACAATATCTGTAAGAGCCTTCATGGCAAGAGAAAGCAGTTTGAGTTGATACTTTGACAAAACTCTCAGCAATTTACAACTATTGTTCTTCGAGTAGTGTCCCTCTAGGTACTCCATTTGCCTCCACATCTGCCTCTAGAGCTGTTGCTCAGAGATTTTCCACTAGAAGTTTCCATTCAGCCTGCACGTGTACTCTGCACAACCTTGTGCTGAAAACTGAGGGTATATAGGGCTGCGTGAATGGAACCGCCTTAGTTCCTTCTCTGTTTCATCCTGAGACAGAGCTCTATCGTGTTTGCCTTGTGTAAACCTCAGTGTGTTCTACAGTTGTTCTGGTAGTTAGTTTAATGTTTCTAGTTAGTGTTAGTTGTTTTAGTATAGAATTACTTAGATAGTAGTGAGAGGATTGACCTTTTTCCTCCTATTTTTCTGGGGAGCTCTATCTGCCTGGCTAGGCAAGCCTGGCTTGCCACATTTCAAACACTGTCTTGTCAGGAGGCTTTCTCAGTCAGTGACAGCCACTGTCAGAGTGTCTCTCTTGCTTAGGTGTTACCTGCTCAGTCAAGGGCACCCCATCTATACACTACCAAGGGCTTAAGGCATGACCCTGTTAATTTAGGTACCCACACTCTTTCCCTACCGAGGGCTTGGGTTGTAAGGCACCTACCCTTACACACAGGGCTCAGGGATCTACAGGTCTGAAGGGTCTTTTCCCAGTGAAAGAGCCTTACACAACTGTGCTCTAAAGATCTATGTATTAGCAACACACACAATATATATGCCAAGCAAATTTATTATGCTCACCACTCCCAATATACAGACAAATTTCACACGATGGCCAGTCAGGATCCACTTATCTGGAGGTTCCTGGCGATGCCTCTACATATCACAATCATGCAGAGGGGTAAGAGTTCTTGCAGCTTGATGTTGAATTGCAGTCTGGAGTTGGTTCCCAAAGAGCATTGTTTTTCATTTACATTATATTGGTAAAACTAGCTACCTCCTTTAACTCTACTAGACCTATCACATTGTCCAATTCCCTGGGTAACAAAATGTAATCAATCATGCACTGGTACATATGTTTACTCCTCCCTGCCCAAATCTTTTTATATCTCATGCCCAAATGGTAACTTATTTTGGACCTTCCCTGTTGGTGCAGACGGTCAGCATAAATTCGCTGGTCAGAACTTAGCTATCACTATACCATTTGTTGAGTCTCTCTCTATCCTCTCTAAAACTTCCCAGTGCCTGGGTTTCTCTAATTTACAATCTTGGTGGTTATAACTCTTGTTAGGGACATTCCTGAGATGGGGGTGCTTTGTCATCAGCAGGGCTTTTTTTTTTTTTTTTCCCCCCCAATTTTAATGGTAAACTCCCTGAATTTTACCCAAGGTTGGTTGAATATGGGGATGGATTAGGTTCCAGGCCTACATGGGAGAGTCTTATATCTTCCAAAAATGTAACTTTTTTGCCTAGCTCTCAAATCTGGAGCATGGAAGGACTGGGAAACCAAGCTGAGATTTCTGGTGATGGAGCATTCCCTTAGACCTGCTTCTGACTGAGGTCAGTAGACCCCACATCCCCTACATCTGTCTCTGGACAGATCCAGCACCCCTTCCAGTACCGTGGAGGTAAGACTCTTCCTCCAGTGCTGGGAGATCCCAGCATGCTTGGGAGAAGCACAGCTCCAACAGGCCCTGGCTCCCATCTATAAAGGATAGGGAGACCCAGGACATACACTTCTTTAGAATGGCACTCCGCCGAGGTGGACGGTTCTTATTTTTAGATCTCAGTGGTGAAGAGACAGGCGGCAGGAAGTGCCCAAACAGCAGTTTATTCACGCAGCACTTAAGTTACAGATTTTGGGCTGCTGCTAAGCTGTTAGGAGTACAATTTAGGGATCCAGGCGCTTACCAGCACGAGGGCAAGGAGACCCATACTCCGCCCTATGAAGCAAGTTGCAACCAGGGAACCAGCCCACCTGAGGCATCCGCTAGCACCTCAATGGATCCACAGAGAGTCTCAACAGGGCGGTGCCTGGAGGGCCCTGATATACCCCTTTTTATCAAGCCATACAGTGAGCTTTAACCAGCAATCAGTGACTTAAATCTCAATCCCCTTAGGGATTGGGCCTTAACATTTGGTTACTATTAATCTATTGGTAGCTGGCTAAGGACCATCCCAATAAAGCTGACATTAATACCACATAGCAGAAGCTGACCTTTAACTGGTTTATGTGGTTAGCTTATTTAGCAGAAGCTGCCCTACAATTAATCTAAACCTGGCTGTATGGTTAGGCATTTAGCAGAAGCTGACCTCCAAGGCACACCTTGTGGTCAGACATCTGCTGCTGCTACCACCTGGGGCCTCTCCAGACCTGGGGAAGGTAGTTCCTCTTATTCTCTGGGCGCTTTCCAGAGGAGGTATAGGGGGCCTGTTGGTACTTATGAAGCCTGTTATAGATTTTAGAGTCTTGCCTTGTCATGCTAAGCTGAAGCCACATTACAATATTCTTGCGCGCCCTTGCAGGGACTATCTGCATCAGACTTACCATCAGCATCTTCT
This sequence comes from Emydura macquarii macquarii, assembly GCF_026122565.2. Lineage (NCBI taxonomy): Eukaryota > Metazoa > Chordata > Testudines > Chelidae > Emydura > Emydura macquarii. The sequence continues at coordinate 78,466,846 of NW_027131390.1, forward strand.
CTCTCGGCACTTTCGGTACTGAGCAGGTTGAAGCATCAGACACCTTCTGCCTTGGCACAGACACAGTCCAAATCAACAGTACCATCTAGCCTCAACTGTTGCGTTGGCACCAGCCTACTTGGTACTGCAGGAATTCAGCAACTTCAGAGACTCATCAGTCTTAGATGAGCCAGAATATCTGCTACTTATGGGTACCAAACAACACTTGGTATTGATACCCTGATCTCTGCATTACCATTGCTTCCTAGTACTGCAAGTACTACTGGTGCCCCATCATTGGAGGACATTTTGGAGGATGAAGGAGAGATTTAGTCGTTCTCCTCTATATCAGTTCAGCATTTGCTTCCACGTCCATACAGGAACCAATACTTTAACAAGGATCCTTGTCCACAACAGGATGGTGGGATCAGTTCTGGGTGCCAGCCCCTCTCCTGTATCGGCCACTGGCCATACTGGGATCCTTGGGCTGCATATTGGTAGCAATTTGCCAGAGCTCCAGCTCCATTGCACCAAAATGTTAGGGTTACATAGTTCACTCTACCAAACCCCTCAACATGAAGAGATGTTGGAAGAAAAGGAGGCTAAGGTGGAGAAGGGGGTCATCCCACAAAATATTTCATCCTCATCTCCAGATGAGGTAGTCATGCCTCCATCACTATCAATGGCTGCCAATCTCTGTCAATTCCAGACCTTGTGGAAAGGGTGGCTGCCCATAGATACCTCTTGGGGAGGTCAAAAACTGGACATTCTGCAGTCAGCAACATACACCCAGGTTGATGATAAACAGGAGCATTAATGAAGTGCTCTTAGTTCCAGCGAAGACTGTGGCAAATGTCTGCTACTATCCCACCAACTTGTAAATGGGCAGATAAGAAATACTATGTCCCTCCCAGCAACACTGAATGTTTGTTTGTTTCCCCTTGCCTAAATTTCCTGCTGCTGAATGCTGTAAATGAGCAGGGCTAACAGCATTACTCAGGATCCACCCCTTATGATAAAAACCAGAAAAGGTTAGACTTTTCTGGCTGAAAGTCCTGCTCATCCACAACCCTCCAATTTTGGATCACAGACTATCAGGTGATCATGGCCAAGTACAACTTTATGAATTACAATACATTTTCAGCCTTTATTATCTTCCACAGGACCATAGAGAACATTTTCAAGCCATCATCACAGAAAGTCAGTTATTAGCCAGAACCTCTCTTCAAGCATCCTAAGTGCTGCAGACGCCACCAGCAAATCCATCTCCACAGAGGTTATTATGCATAGGGCATCCTGGTTTCAGCTCTTGGGGCTCCTGAGGGAGGTTCAGAATACTGTTGAGGACCTTCCATTTGATGGTCGGAAGCTCTCCTTGGGGTCCATAGATGAGTCCTTGCATACACTGAAGGATTCCAGGGCCACATTGAAGTCTCTGGGTAAATACACCCCTATGAACACTAGGAGATTTTGTATGTCTCAAACTGGCCAGAGATCACGCACTGCCTAATTCTGTCTTTCATAGAACCACTAAACCTGCTAGGAAGAGACAAATATTCCAGAGAAAGAGAGCTACTAATCTTCCTTCAGCAAGTAATCAGTCATCATTGAAGCAACAATTTTGACAGGGTGATTGAGGGTTAGATTGTTCCCTCACCTCTGGTTTACAAACTGCAACTTTTTGCCCACCTCCCCACTTTTGGAGACTGCCTTTCCCATTTCTAACTGATTTGGTGGTGTATTACAACAAACCTGTGGCTCATACAGGTCATAACATCAAGTTATACCATCCAGTCAGCATCCTTTCCTTCTCTCCAACCCTTCCCCCATCCCTTTTCAGGGACTCCTCTCACAAGACTATACTTAGTCAACAAGTGCACTCTCTCTTTCATTTAGGAGCAATAGAGCCAGTCCTGTCCTCTGACGGGGAGAGGGTTTTACTCAAAGTATTTTCTTGTGTCAAAGCAGTACAGAGGGTGAAGACGGCTCTTAGATGTAAGACAACAAATTTGTAAAGTCTCAAAAGTTCAGGACAGTGACTCTGGCAGTTGTAATTCTTTATAGGCAGAAGAATGGGTTTTTGGTCCTCAACCTACAGGATACCTATTTCCATATAGAGATTAATCCCACTCACAGGAAATACCTATGTTTTATCATGGGCCAGGAGCATTTTCAATACATTTACTTCTTTTTGGCCCCTGGGGTGTTCTGAAAGGGTCCAGTGATGGTAGCTGCTTTATTTTCAGCAAGATACAGAAACAATTGTAGTCTTCCAGTATCTCAGTGACTTGCTGGTCAAGGGCTGACCTTACAAAGCAGTGCTGACTTCCATCCAGACAGCCTTCAGGACATCCTCTCAGGAATTGGGACTCCAGCTAAATGGGGGGTGGGGGGGGGGGAATCCATGCTAGCTCCAATACTAAGAATACAATTCATGGGGTCCAGACTTTCCTTCCCATAGACAAATTCATAACTTTGGCACATCTGGTCTGAACAATTCAAGAAAGCTCCAGTAAGGAACTGTTTGCGGCTCCTAGGTCACATGGCAGCTTGCACTTTTGTAAGATTATGCCTCCACTGCTTTCAATGCTGATTCAAAAGGACCTTTTCCTTGACCAGAGACAGCTTGGACAAACCAGTCACAGTTCCCTCCAGGTGAAGAGCTCCCTAGACTGGTGGAAGAATCAAATCAGTGTCTGTGTGAGCATCATTTTCATCTACCCATCTCCAAAAATTACTGTGACAACTGACACATGACTGCTATTGTGGGTAGCATCCTCAATACCATCACAATTCAGAGCAGATGGTCACCTCAGGAATCAGGTTTTCCCTATCAACCTGTTGGAACTCAGAGCAGTCAGGAACAAATACCTTCAGTTTCTACCCCTCATCAGGGACAAATCAATCAGAATCATGACAGACAATGTTGCATGAATGTTCTGTATCAACAAACAGGGAGGAGCAATATCTCTCTCTGAGCACTGAAGCAATAAAGTTGTGGAACTGCTGGATAGCCCATCAGAATCTGATCTCAGCCATGTACCTTCTTGGAGACCAGAAATTCACAGCCCAGTATTCCCATCAGGCACTTCTTTCAGGACTGCGAATGGGAATTAGAGATACAAATTCTTCACTGGATATTCAAAAAGTGGAGACTTCTAGAGTTGGGCCTATTTGTGACATTCAGCAATAATGTTGCTGTTCTGCTTAAGAGGAGGGGTTGCCACTCTTTGGGAGATGTTTTTCTGCTTCCCTGGACAAAGGTCCTCTTCTACGCATTCCCTCCAACAACGCTAAAAAAGTGATGAACAAGATCAGACAGGATAAAGCCAGAGAGATCCTTATAGTACGGACCTGGCTGAGACTTGTTTGGTAACCTTACCTACTTCACCTGTGTGTCCAACTGGCATTCATTGTCACTGTGTTATGCCTGTATCCTCTTGGCTTTCAGCCATCTTAGCTTACCTGCTGGACCTGAAGAAATCAGGCTTATTGTGTAGCTCTATTAAGGTTCATCTGGCCATGATATCAGCATTTGATCCCCCACCAGAAAGGTTTTCCATATTTGCTCACCCTATGTCCTCAACATTTATTAATGATTTAGGGAACCTCTACCCTCAGGTTAAAGATCCCGTTCCTACTTGGGATCTCAACCTAGTACTTAAATACCTCTTCAGATCTCCAGTTGAACCTATAGCAACCTGCTCCTGCTTCACTTATCTATGAAGATAGCCTTTCTAATAGCTATCAAGCCAGCCCGCAGAGTTGGGGAAATTGGGGACTTGATGGCAGAGCTCCCTGCCACCCCTCCCCATTTACAGTTCTTTTTAAGGACAGGGTCTCTTTATGACTGCATCCTAAATTCTTACGTAAGTACTGTCAGATTTTCATCTTAACCAGTCCATTTATTTATCTGTGTTTTTCACAAAACCCTGTAAATCTCAGCATGCAACCTTCTTGAATACATTAGGTGTTAAACAGGCATTGGCCTTTTATCTAGATAGGCCGAAGCAATTGCAGAAATCACTGCAGAGCGATCCAAGGGGTTCCTGATCTCTACACAGAGACTTTCAAGGAGGATCTCTAGGTGCGTTGTATCACATGACAACACAACTAATGCTCTACCCCTGAACTCCCAAAGGGTAATAGCACACTACCAGATTGCAGGCAACTTCCGCAGCTTTATTCAAGAACATTCTGGTGTCTGAGATATGCAGAGCTGCTACATGGGCCTCAGTGCATATTTTCACTAAACACTATGCCTTGATCTACACTGTCAGATCTGATGCTGCAAATGGTAATTCAGTCCTGGACTCAATTTTGAAACTCCCTCCTCCCTGTAGGGATACTGCTCCAGAGTCACCTGAAGTAGCACACCCATAGGGACACTACTCGAAGAAGAAGAAGAGGTTATTCGCCCGGTACGGTAGCTATAGTTCTTTAAGATATGTATCCCTGCCCAGGGTGAGTAATTTTCTCTTCTAGTGGGCTTTCCCACACAGTTCAGTTTTGGAACCCTTTTCAGTTCAGTTTCTATAAACAACTTGCATTCTGCCTATAAATACAGTATTAAATTTGAATGTATAGTATGCCATTTATGTATTACGTAGCATCTCAGCTTTGTGACTTTGTTCTTACAGTTTAATTTTGATGATCAGCTATTTTCTGCATGTAGTTTTTAAATTATGTAAATTAAAAATTCTTATCTCCAGCTCAGAATTGGTAGCCAATTAAAAACTGTTCAGGATATTTTTTAAAGTTCCACTTGAGACAGTCAGTGAATTCAACTACTGAATGTGTGTTTGGGTCTACTTTTAGACCATTCCATTTGTACACTAGAATGTACAAAAACTATACACACGATACAGACTTTTTATTGAAATAAAACCTACCTCCACACTCGTAGTGGAGTGTTACCCAAGTTCAGTTCTCAATTTTGGACTGTGCTGATGGTATCTCAAAAAATAAATGCTGTTTACAATGCATCCTCTCGCAATCCTCTCTTGTACTTGTGCTTTTTTTTAAAGATGCAGAATGATAGTTTTCTATGCAATCTAGAACATTGTTCTCAAACGGGGCGGGGGCATGGAGTGTATTGTGAGTGGGGCATGAGAAGCTTTAGGAAAAAAAACTTAATGCACACATTTTACCCACTGCCACGAATAACTAGTCAAGCTGATCCCTCCAGACAGATCAAGCCCTCAGATGGCATTGTAGATTGGACTTGAGATGGCGCTGTGCATTTGGATGGATTTCTGTTAAGCTTGCATGGCATTATACGAAGTCATGCCATCTGTACTTTAATCCGTTTGTTATGACGCAGCGTGCACATTTAATTGCAAGTATCGATCACCAGGGCAGTTTTGCTTATGCTCTTATTACAATGGATCGTGGTCTCTGTTTCAATCAATGCCTTGCTGCTTTTCATATTTAGTGAGAGTTGCATGTTGGTTTTTCTTTCAGTAAATGTAATTGTGTGGCCGGGGAGGGAGCATAAACTACTCCAGACACAAAGAAGTGGGGGCATGATCAAATAAGTTTGAGAAGCACTGATCTAGAATACCAGTATTTTCATAATGTATAACTGTACCTTATATACAATAAATTGCTGCATCATTTGTTTCTGTAGGTGCAATTCCTGAACCTTCTTATGTCTCAGGTTCAAATATTTTTAAGTGAACTGTATATTAGAGAGGAAGTACAGTGTCTGTAAAGGAACTAGATTTGTTATCAACTTAAAACACAAAAATCTACAAGTTGGCAGCTTATCTAAAATAAACTAATTCCTTGTCCCTGGGTGTGCTTGGCCACTGAAAATAGAGAAGGTTAATAAGGGTCGTAAACATTGAAAAGAAAACAAAATAGCAAAAGGAGGCAGATGGGAAGCTGAGAACATCTTTCTGTCAAGAGAATAAGATTGCTAACTAAAGTGTTAATTTTACATGGTAGTAATGAACAAGAATGTGCCAATGGTAGCACGGCTTTTTGTGCTAATCTTTGAAGATCTTTTTCTAGGAGGAGAAAAGGTAGAACAGTGAATCATATCTATGGGTTCCACACGCTGAGGAATGTCTGGATGGTGGCATGAAGCTGCTGCTCATATAATTGCATTTTGAAGCAGCTGCCCCAACAGACCAAGGCCCAACAAAAATGTTTATTTCAATGAGGTCATATGAGGCCAACACAGAATTTGCCCTTGAACTTTCTTGAAACATTTTGGGAAGCAAGGATGGAACAAACATGCAAACTTATGAAGTAATTTGGCATCTAGATACCAGATCATGGTGTCTTAAAAGAAACCTAAAATTGATATAATCTTGCATACAATAGAATCGTGAACAATTAAATATATTTTTGTGTGCCTCTAATTCTCATTGTGTACACAAATACCAGGTTTAGAACCCTCATGCAGCAGAATTAATGCTAGAGAAGAACAGTAGAAACTTCAGCTGGCATGTAGACCTTGTACATATTGATCATTTTCTGATTGCCTATTTGCTTTTGTTAGGGGAGCTTTATAGAGAATGTTCAGAACTATGAACTTTGTTATGGCTTTTTTGGAAATTACTCATCATAGACTTTTTATTTTTGGACTCTGACCTCTTCTTTAAACTGAGATATTTGGGGTTTGCCCCTTTTCCTGCAAATATCAGACTAGTCTCCATGTCATTATGGATCTTGCCTATTTCTTGTTTCCTTTTACCAGCTTCTCTGCCTCCAGAGGTACAAACAGAATAGTATTTTAGCTATCCTGCCTTAACCGATGCAAGCCTGGCTTTTAAAGCTTTCTTTGGGGCAGCGGTAAGCAGAATCTTCCCCATGTTCTCTTTTTCCTTATGGGACCAGAATTTTCAAATATCTACATACAAGGCTAACCCATCAAGCTCCTTTCTGTTGGCTTTCCACTCCCCCATCATGTTATAGCTGACCAAATGGGATAGGCAGAAGACCAAAAGATGCTGCTGCTTGTGAAGAAATGTTGTCAGGAGCCACAGAACCACATCTCTACTGTTGAAGGCAGAGAATTTGAGATGAAGACAGAAGGGATGTGGACAAATCCTGGTGGCCTATGGACAAATGTTAACTGCCTCTGGTATTTGCTGGAAGGGGCATAGCCTAAATATGTTCATTGTGGGAGAAGTGAGTTCCATCAAGTAATTAATCAACTAAATAAGTTTTCCATTCTTGTTCTCTCGTCTTTTTTAGTTTTTTGTCCTCATGTAATATAATTAAACTATCAAAAGGGTGGTTTCTACCAAAATAGTGACTCAAAGCCCAGTGTATGAAGTCATGCAGGATGAGGTGATAACTTAAATGAATGTGGGTTACTACTATATATTTTTTAAATGTAAATCTTCCTGGTGTGTTAATATAGGTGGTGGTTAGTTTTTATTTAATTTTAAAATGCCTTCATAACTCATTTTAGGGCTCTACCTAAGTTGTCTGTTTCAGATGGGTGTTTTAGAGAGTACTTAGCAAACAGTTATTCCAACTTTTTTCTTTTATGCAAACTGGACCATTGGGATATTTTTAAATTTGAATGTGATGTTTTATTCTTTATTTAATTTAAGCATAATATGTCATGGGTATTTGTACTGTTTACAGGATACAAGCTGGCATTTAATTACTTGAAAGGAAAGAGATACGTTGAAGCAGTTGATATTTGTCATAAGGTAGGCTTTTAATTCATATTTTAAGTCTTTGTACTACTTCAACTTTCTTTTGGGTATTGAGTTATTTCTGTATTTTTCAGTTTCAGGAATCATAAATTATGTAACGTTTAGCTTCAGGAATATGTTTAATTTAATGCATTTGGTAGATGTTCAGACTACTTGGTTTAGTTCAACCTGTTTTAGCCTAAATTTCTCAGATCATCAGGGAATAAGTGAGAAAGTAGCTGTCTAACATGGTATATCAGAGCCAAGCAAAAGTATTCTCTTCTGCCCTGTGGTTGCAACTTGGAAACCATATAGAAGTGTAATTTAATAAGTTAATAAAATTTGAGAGCAGAATTCCAATGTTAATTCCATATGAAAGACTAGTAGAAGAGAAACTTTTCGGTAGTGTCTCCGTAAAATAAACTTTTTATGACCTCAACCACCTTTTGAAATTTGGTGTAAATTAACATTTATTGACAGTTCTATTTAATGTTCCAAACATTTTAAATCTGAGGGGTTAAATGGATGTAGGAGGTTTGAGAAAAAATGTATATTTGAATATTACTTCGTGCAGGCTAATGCTATCTTCCTAATCACCTGTTAATGATTTTTATTATGGTCGTGCCTAAGCATCAAACAAGAATGGGGACTTATTGTGCTAGGCACTGAATGGAATAGCAGACAGTCTGTGCTCCAAAGAGCTAAATAGTCAAGACACAAACAGGACTGAGGAAAGGAACGTAATAGAAAAGCAAAGTGAACAATGTCAGCAAAGCTCATGTTAAAGCCTTGTTTGTTTGTTGTTTGTTTTTTTTGTGTTGGGGGTGGGTAATTAGGAGAGGATGAGCTAAAAGGAAAGAAAAGTGAAGGGAGGGAATATTAAAGGCAAGATTGACAGGGCAGGGGAGAAGAAGATAGTGTGTATGAAAGTAGCAGGATGAGCTAGTTGCCCTGAGAACTAGCCTATGCTGCCACAGCCATGTTTCTATTTTTAACATGTTGTCTTGATCAGAGCCAGCACAGGTGTTTCCTCAAACTGGAAATTACACCTTCCAGCTCCGGAACAGACATATCCTATGAGGAGGCAGAGAAAGAGGGCTGGAGAAAACAGCCAGTCAGCACAGGGCAAATAAAGTCCGGTCAGAACTGAATGTCTGATGGTCCCTGTTTGGCTGCTTCTGCAGGTGCTCCTATGGGTTGGAGTCACAGGCTAGTTCCTCCCTGCAGTTTTTCCCCAAGTTCACATGGTGGATGGAAGGGAGGAGATTGTCTTTGATACAGCTATTTTTGACATTTGTATATCTATTGTGATGAAATACCTTATGTATTTATAAACAAAATCATCGAACTGTTACTGATTGTTAGAAGGCTTTATATAAAGTCCACGATGAAGGAAATAGCTCATGACAGCACTTGTTCATTTTAGGCTGCTTTATACCTGGTTTTAAACTGTGTATTGTTTGCATTTAACAGGTCCTAAAAGCGCACCCAAACTACCCAAAGATCAGAAAGGAAATACTTGACAAGGCCCGTGCATCTTTAAGGACTTGAACCTTATTTGTATTGATCGCTGAATTTTTATCCAGTTTTGGAAATTATTAATTGGATACTATAGTGAAGAGAGGCCATATCAGTACTTAAATAATAGAAATATGGTACACTTCATCTAGATCTTATATACAGTTACTCTTCAAGGAGAGAAAAGATTTTCTTCAGAGCTGTGAATTTCTTTCCTCCAGCAGAGGAGGCTTTTGTACATCAGGAATTAATAAACCAAGAGAGATAGTGTGTATGAATTATAATTTTGTACTAGACAGGAAACTAGATGACAAGTGATTTCCATTGTTATTTTTAAGCTGGTACTATCTTAGGTACTATCTTTAAACTGTATATAAATAACTAGTCTTGCAGTCCTGTTCCACAACAGGAAGAAATACTACTTTTCTTTGTGAAGAAGCAACATCTGAAAATACAAATAGCTACAGTGAGGACCATGTACATTTATGTAGTACTGATTAAGTACACTTTTCACAAATGGATTCACCCACAACTAGAATATTCATCTGTCTTCTGCTAGTGATGATTTACTTGATATGGAAAAGTTTCAAATATACTTTGAAAATGTTTTTGAAAGATAACAGACATGTATTCTAAACTATACACTGTAAATAACTTGTATTTAAAAAAAAATCAAAATGTTTGTTTAAAATACAATAAACTCACTATACAATTTCTGAACAGGGAAAAGTCAGGGAATGACTAGAATGAGGACAAGGTTTCCCCTTTTAACTGCTGTCACTTGTGGCACAGCATTTTAAAAATGTTTCAAGTAGTATCTGATGACTCAATGTAATTTTTCCTCCTCCTCTGGAGGTCACTGTTTTTGTTCATCACTAAAGACCTCTCCTTAATTCCTGGAGAGCAAAATAACTCCTTTAGTAATTACTTAAGGTTTCTCTGTTCCAGCAAATTGACTTAATCAGCAATCTCAATTTAAGCTGTATTTATACTGTTGCTACAGAGGTATTTGTAAACTAAGTTTTATTTACATTCACTTTTAACTGAGCTATATGGTTCAAGTGGGTAAGCTGTAGGTTTATATTTTATATGGTTTGAAATGAAAATGATAAAGATTTAGCATTTAGTAACAAAGATTAATGTTTTTGTAATATTTGGTAAAGCTATTTAAATTGATTTTTAAAAGTCTAGGAAAATAAATATTCTCAGTTGTGAGAAATATTAGTAACACTTTAACTAGAAGTATTTCATTTTGAAATACTGTTTTTCAATGTCCATCCATTCATGTAGTACATCCATGCTTATCTAATAGTTATGTGTGTGCACAAATCATGGTTTGTTTCATTTAGTCTATAAATGTTTTCCAGAGAGATGGGTTTGGGTATAGCAATTTAAGATCTTGTAGTCTGTACACAAGATACTGGCTGGCTTCCTGTAAGAACAGCTTCATCCCACAAATGGGGAAGACTGACTAATGAGTGGGTTCTGAATGCTTTTTTCTTGACTGGTATAACATCTTACTCTATAGAAATCATCACACTACTGCATTATGTCTTCAAATAGCACATCATGTTTATCTTTCTCAAAAAAGCTACTTTGGCAAGAAAAGAGAACTTTTAAAAACAATAATTAACTTCCTAAAATAACCAATTTCAGTTTCCTCAAGTAATTCTAGCTTCTTATGTTGACATTTAGCAAGGTTCGTAAAATACTTGAAATGTTAACTTCATGTAGTTTCCTCTGACTGTTCTGTTGAAGGGACAGTTTGGGAGAGCTGCAGAGGAAGGGAATCTTGTGGATCATTGTAAAGGAAAGCTGCTGTCTTGTGGAGGAATTGGCCCCTGGTGTCATTTGTGAAAGGTTATTCTGCCCAGATGGAGCAATATTGACTACCACACATCTGCTTATATCTACTGTGCTCAGAGATGTGTTTTAAGGGGCAGTATGTCTACTCCTTGTCTACACAGAGACCTATAATTCACTAATGCAGCTCTACTTGTGGTAGCAGTGGTTAAAGATGTAGTGTTAAGTGGGACTCAGCATTGTTACTAGTGTGTTGTCTAACAGTTGGTTTAGATGACATGGTAAAGACTTATAAACGGGCCCATGCTCTCTACAACTTCCAGTGTTGGTACCACCATCGGAGCTATACCAGAGGGCACCAGTGAATTGCGGTTCCTATTTTTGGTAGTGTAGATACAGCCCGATTCAATAAGGGAGCCACAGATTCACCTACTTTCTCACACCCAACACAGTTCTGCCAGCCTCAGCTTCTTTCCATTTGTATTAATGAGAGCTGGATCAACACTTGTTTTTTAAAACAAAAGTGAAAAATGAATGGTGTGTTTTATGATACTATCTAGAAGATATGTCTATTCAAAAGAACCAAGTGTAGTTCTGTTTGTGTCCATTTGATCTTTGTATGCAGTGTTGTTGCAGCCATGTTGTCCCAGGATATTAAAAAGACAGAGTGAGTGAGGTAATATCTTTTAGTGGACCAACTTTTGTTGATGAGGGAGACAATCTTTCAAACTTACACAGAGCTTGAAATATGTATTAACCATTTATGCTAAGCAATTTGTTCCACCTTATATTTAGCTGTGATACATTTCCGAAACCTGAAGAAGAGTTCTGGGTAAGCTTGAAAGCTTGTCTTTCTAACCAACAGGAGTTTGTCTAAAAGATATTACTTCACCTACCTTTGTCCATTTCATCTCTGCCCTTTCTAGTGAGACAGCCAACAATGAAGAAGGGGTAAGGAAGGTTTGGCCATGGCAGTTTTGTGATATAAATACTAGTTGCTCGGAACTGAACTGAAACCACAAGGTTCACCGATCACTGAAATTACCATCTGATGGTTATAATTTCCCATCTTTACCAAGCAGAACTTTGTTCATATTGGCAACCCTGGAAGGCTTCCAATTTCTCATTAAGAATACCTGAGCCTTCCGGTCCCTTAATGTCTTATTAGGGATGAGATCTTTTTAGGAGTGGGGCAGGGGAAGAAACCTTTAAATCCCAAGAGAAAAAAATGTGCTATGGTTATAGACAGTCTGTGAAGTAAGTGTTGCTTAAAAGTACTTTTCTCAGATGAATTAAATATTATTTTCTCTGGTCCATATGAACCATTTCAAACTCCTCTGTCATTTTGTATTTTTTTACTTTCTCTCTCAAGCTGCCTCTCTTCTCTACTGAATGTCCTTGTTTTCTTTCTGTTTATTCCAGTTACTTGCAAATGCTGAGTCCTCCTCTGCTGTTTCTTATTTTATATTTATTTCTTTTGCAGTCTTTTTCCAACCCACCTTCCTCATAAATGGTTTTGAATGGAGGGAAGTCAGCTATGTTAATTTCAAAGAACTCCAATCTTCAGTATGATGTTTCCTAGCAACCCATCTTCCACTCTTCCCTTTGGTGAACAAGAGAGGGGAGTGAGTTTGTTTTCTATTGATTCATTCACTGAGGATCTGAGTGTCCTGTGACTATAGCAACACAAACTAGAGGTGTCTCCTCCTTCTCCCCCTCCCCCCTCCATGGAGTTGAGGAACCCTGGAATATATTCTAGGAGGACACCCATAGGGTAGCCTTTCTCACTGTAGGCAGAAAAGACTCTGGTAGCCTGCTTTTCTACCTCTATTTCAAGTACTGTGCTAATACTAGAAATATGGTCCTAACAGTAAATGGCAATTTCACTAGCTAAAATAAACATACTAATATAACATGCTGAATAATTTTAAATTAAGAGTACAGCATGTTTGCACTGGCCACTGTATACTAGGTCTAACTATGTTACGAGCCATTTTGCAAATTGTAGCTACACTAGGGATGGCTCATCATAAGGACATCTCTAGATTAGGGATTTAAACCCTAATCCTGCAAACATTTAAACATGAGTAATTTTATACACATGAAGAAATTATCATTAGACCTAGCCTATGCTGGCCAGGAAAAATGTGTTAGAAACCTTTCTGAAAAGAACTGTCTTTGAAAAGAGTTCAGGATAAGTGGTTTTTCTACTATATGTTCAACAACCAGTGGGGCCAGGATTTCACCCTTAGAGCATGCACTGAAATATTAAGCAAAGAAAACATTACACTTAAAAATACAGTATTTGACTCATCAGTAATAACAATCTATTATCACTGCAGCATGTAAAAGCGTAAATGCGTAAAAGTTTCAGGATCACAGCCTTCCTCCAAAAGATGGTTACACCTGGTCTACGCTGGCCAGTGAAATTGTTGAAACTTTCACAGGCACCTTTCTGGAACAACACTTTTAAAAAAGTGGATAACATGGTTTCTTGTGTTGTAAACAAATACTGAATGCTGGCATTTTAAATTTCCTCACTTGACCAAGATAACACTGCCCAGGCCCCATGTGAAAAAAGCTGGATAAATGTGTGTTTTTTGTCAGAATAGTTTTACAGGAATATACAAAATGTTCAGTGTAAAAGATAACTCAGTATTCTGGTTACTGAATATTCTGAATCAGTGTGATGTCCTGTATCATCACATGCATGAGAGAGTAGATAATGGGTGGTTGAAGATAGTGGCTGCCTTGTAGTGCACTTGGTGTGGTTGCACCAAAAAGCTTCTCACAAAAGACGACAATTTTTGGGTGCTATCGTTTAATGACCTGCAAGAAATGGTAAATGGCAAACTAATTACATTTATAGATGGTACTAACTCAGAAGGTGGTCCAAATATCAGCAGGGATAAAAAGTTACCAACTTAGATGTTAAAAATATGGAAGAGAGATTAAATTAAACATGGAAAACACAGACCAATAAATCTAGGGGAAAATAATCAAACACAGATATTCAGTTGGTGGTTCTTGGAAAATGATAATGCCAAAAAGGAACTACAGGGATAATGGACAGAGCTTGCAATTTGATATAGTGGCAAAGAAAGCAAAAGCTATTTTGAGCTGTCTGCAAAGGCATTATGTCATGAACTAGGAAACTGATTTCTCTGTACAGCACTGGTGGGACTGCCATACAATATTGATACAGGTAAGGGAAATTCAATATTAGGAAGAGATTACAAAATGGGAAGGAATACAGAAAGACTATGCCAACCACCAAAAAAACTTAAAGGTGTGGAGGGACTGACCTAAGGAAAAAATAAAAGTAAATCCATAGAGCTTTGCTAACTGATGATCAATGGGAAATACAAAATATTGACTAGAAGTAACAAAGATACTCATGGAAGGGGAGGATTTCTTTAGAGAAGGCCTGAGGCGTGTAACTTTATACTGGGATGAAACTAAGCAGAACAAGTTTTGAGTGGCCTCTGTTAAACTATAAATATCCAATATATATTAGTCATTTCAAATTAGAATGGGTACAGTAGGGATCAACTTAGGCTGGTATAGAGTGGACAAGAGGACTTAAATCTTCTCTCTCTAAAATTAGTGTAGTCTTTTTCTTCATATTGCTGAAAAAAATGTCTAGGTTTATTTTTTTTTCTCTGAGGGAGGAGAATCAGGATACTATCTTAAGACTAAAACATTCCTCTTCAAGTTGGCAGAAGTTCCAAAACTAATGCTCCTTCTCTCATGTTTTCTTTCTTTATCTGCTTGTGATGGTGTGCTACATCATTTTGGGGCTCGGCCTTTTTTTTTTTTTTTTTTTTTTTTTTATAAACAAATTCATTGCTTGGCTGATCAGGTGAAATTTCAGTGGCCCCGAATTGCTGTGCCTTCTATGGTATTTATGCAATATGCTCTAAAATTTGCAATAACTTATGGAATTGATGAAGCCTCAGGAAAAATTTTTTGCTGTGTGTGTAACAATGCTTCGTTTAGAACAACAGTCTTTATTTTGTTAACTATTGACTTAAGAAAATTTTATTAGTAATGCACATTAGTACTTTAAATGGAAAATGTACTTCTGGTTGTATTTAACCACTAATGTGTGGCAAAGACAGTGTGCACCTATGGCTGAAGACTTCCGGTAGACAGTAAGAACAACCCCTAGAACTTTAAATACTTGTAATGGGATCTGGTGAGAGCACAGGCTCTGGAGGAATGGGTGGCTGATGCTCCTCTTGTTGATATTAAGATCACCTGTGCAGAAACAGAATCTCCCTGATAAGCAGCCAGGATTGAGCTGATGTTTCAATTTCTTTAGTGGATAGGAACATCACCATCCATCTGTCTCTACAGTATCTCACTCCTGACCACGTGTTCTCATTGCACACCTCAAGAGCCCCTTTTTGCTGTTCATCCACATAATGAAACTCCCCTCTTTCACTGCCCCTAAAAACCACAGACCTGAAGCTTTGCTCCTGCAGTGCTTATAAACACCTAATGAAAAGAATTTCACTTGCTATCTCTCTTCAAGTGTTTGAACACATTTAACACTTATTTGAAAAAGTCATAACTCTAGCTACTACCACCTCTGGATATGGTTCCCCCTCCCTCCCCCCATGTTTATAGGGCTTCTAGCATGGACCTCATGTGGGGGAGGGAAAAAAAAGTTGTCTTCACATATGCGCAAAGTGCCTCAGGTGGCATGTGACCAGGGTTCATTACTGAATTTGGTCTTGTGGTTGGATCATTAGCTTCTCCAGCTTGGGCTGGGTATTGACCAGGCATGCAATATGAATATTGATCCATCATTTTGTGTTTCTAGTGTAGTTATTTCACATCCTGCATATGATCTTCCACAGCCATCTTTTTCTTTCTCTTGCAATGAAATCAAACTCATTTTTTAACGGAGTCTGCATATAGAAATTATGTTTACAGTTGAATCATTCTTACTTCACTGCAGAAACAAATACAAAGTCTTCTATGCCCTCCCATCCCCATTCTCCACCTATGCGATTTGGGGGGGGAGCTCCGAGCTTCTGCCCTGCGGCAAGGTGGTGGGGCTAGAGGATTCTACCCAGCAGGATAGAAGGGTGGGGGGGAAGAGGGGTCAGTAAGTTTGGCCACCCCTCTTATTGTGATCTTTCCTTTGTGTAACTAAAGCCTTCTATTACACTGAGTCTCTTCCTTTTATGATGATCTTTTTTCCAGTAACACATAGTGAGTGTGCCTGGTCAGCCAAATCTTACATACAGCACTTATCCTTTTGAAGAAAAAACAGAGCATCCTGCTGTTCAGTTAAATGTCAGCCCTGAAACTCTGCAAGAGAAAAGGCATCTACAGATTGGAAATTAAACAAAAGAGGTGAAAGAGGTAGGAAAACGTATAATTTTCTAGAAGTTACCCACTCCAAGCAATTAACTATTTACAGAAAACAAGGATAAAAGAAAGTTAAGGGAAAGAGCACATCTGGTAACCTGTTCTGTAAGGTACAAGGTTTAAATTTAAAGATTTGTACAGTTGTGATATTTCTTGTGTGCTATAAGTATACAGACTATATCCAGCATAATAAAATTGTAGTGCTGCTTGTGGAATCCTTATTATAGTAAGCTTATTTTACTTCAACACTATATACATTTTAAATCCAAGTGTGGTTGTTGTCAAGTGTCTCAACCCTAAATAGAACAAGACCGTTGGATAAGGTACAGTTTATTCCCTTAAATTTATTTGTTCAGAACTAAAAAAAATTCTTAATATGGATCAGTCTCAATTTCAGCTTGAGTCATACTCTTATGATGGTTCTAAGTATGTAGTGTATTAAAGTAAAGAGAACTTCAGAATCTACCCTGTAATGCAACTTTTAAAAGATAGGGCAAGCCCACAAAAAAAAAAAAATCCACCTGTTCTCAAAACTAAAATGTATTGAAAGAGAGGATATTCTTACGGTGCTATTACCACAATGTAGGGGGAGAGAGATTGCTTCCTTTCCTGGTCCCTAAGCTAGCTCTAGCCCCCAGGGCGGTAGGTGCTGCTGTAGCGAGGTACTGAGTGGCAGTGCCTGACCTAATAAATGTTTATAGTCTGTAAATTGTGTAATGGCTGAATAATTAAATGAGATTTAACTAGCAGAAACCTGATACCGCGCTCCTAAACCTGGTAAAACTAAGAAAAATCGAGTCCTGATACCTGTTTAAAGTGTTTATGCAGCATTGCTTGGCCAGGTGTAACTTACCAGGGGTTCCTGCAAGTCTGAGCGAGGAGGGAGGGACGCTCGTGGCCATGTAGCAGTGGTTCAAAGCACAGGTGCCGACCCTGTGTAAATTCTACCCCCTGCAGCGGTTGAGGGCTCCTTCAACTAACATAAAGTCTCCTGGCTGGCAGAAGCAGGACCGTGTGGCTAGCAATGGAGAAACTGCGCTCCTGGCCCAGGGAAGGGGGACGCCTCTTCCTCCTCGGACGTTGTGGGGTAGATGCAGGGAGGTGAGATCTAATTCCGTCGCCTCGAGGCTGGGCGTCGGAGAGGGGGAGCCCGGCCGCTTGAGAGCAGGGCGAGGGGAAGCCAGCGGCGTATCTCAAACCGACAGCCCCCGCCGGCTGCAGTTGGCGCCTCGGAGGAGCCTTCGTCCCCCTGGCAGCAGCCGCGGCTGAGCGATGAGCACTCGGGGCCGGCCGAGGCAGGCGGGCTGCGCGTACCTGGCTGGCCAGGTAAGGCGTGGGCGCGGCCGGCGCGCAGGCGCAGTGGGCCCCTGGGGCGCGCCCGCGCCCGCGCCCGGCCCCAGCTGGATGGGATTATTGGCGACTGTCGCTCGAGTCAGCCGCACACCTGGGCGCAGCAGCGACGGCGGCTCCCGGCCGCGTGTGCCGGAGGCGCGCTGAGGAGAATCCGGCGGCCGCCGTCTCCGTCTCCTCCAGCCACAGCAGGTGAGCAGAGCTGCCCCCGCCGCTGGGGGGCGTCGGACCCTGTCCCGGCCGGGGGGCGCTGGGGCCGGCAACAGGCTGCAGTGGAGCCGCGTCTCTCGGGAGCACTGAGGCAGCCGCCCTGTGGGGGCCGGGATCGGCCCCGGCCCATCCCCATCCGCTCCCGGCGGGTCCCTGCCAGGTCGGACGGGGGCGCCGTGGGTATCTCACCCTCCCGCGCAGCCCCGGCGGCCCGGCCCGGCCCAGCCCAGCCCTGCGTCTGGCCCCTGTCCCGGCCCGCTCCTGGGGGTGGGGAGGTGGCGAGCCGAGCAATCGCTAAAGGCTGCTTAGAAAGTGGAAGCGATTTGCTGCCGTGTGGCAAAAGGGCAAACAAGTCTCCAGGAAACGCTAGCCATGATCCGGGTCGCTTCTCAAACAGACCTGTTGACTGAAGGAGGAGTGTCCTGTTTGCCTTGGCGAGTCCTGTGCGCCGCGACTCCGTGAAGGCGCTTTGTCGGCACCTCGCGATAGCGTCGCTTGTTCCTGTCCTTTCTAAACTAAGTGGCAAGTTAGAGTTCAGGGCCCACCCCTGGGGAAACCAGTGGCACCAGTTCAGATATATGGAGGGGCGGGGTTAAATTCTGGTCCCAACCCACATGAATTGTTCTGGTCCCTGCTTATCCTTCCCCTACACACACACCCAGAGGGCCCCTGAGTCTCTTTCCTGGGCTAGGCACTCTCCACTCTTATCCACACAGCGCATGAGCCAGTGTGACCAGGAGTTGAGGTCTTGGTGGACTTCCCTAAGATCTGCCCTACACAGCTGTACAGAAACAGACTAGACTCCCTGTGCACCAATTCACAATGCTCTTCCATCGGGCAGCAGGCCACATGTGCGTGGTGTGACCCTCTGCACCAGGCCACACTGCCACTCCATGAAATTTGTCCTGGCCCCTCCACCATTTGTCTGGAGGGATAGCCACATCAGATTTCAGTGGTCATTTGATCACGCAGCTGGGTAACACTTCAGACCTCTCTGAAAGCAGCCATACTGATTTAAAAGTGGTCAGGCCATGGTCCCCTCTGCTCCATGATGTATGGAACTTTGAGCAAGTGCAAAAACCTTTGGGAAGGGGACATTTGCTCCTCCCTTCCCCTGAATTGGCACCACTGCTGGGGATATTCTTGTTGGAAGTAGATGGAGTCTTTTTGTTTTATGCAATCTTGTTTATTGTGCATTCCTTGTAAAAGTCCTGCTTCTCTGAAGGCTAGAAGACCAAAGAACAAAACATCCAGTTTCTTAGCACCAAGCCTCTTTAGCCATCATTAGACCTAGAGAGCTTGATGTCTAATTTTTTTCAGGGTCACACTGTGCTCAGAAAGCCACGGTGCTTGGCTTTCTTGCCTTTTGCCTCTGTGTCTCTTGTTGTGTGTTCTCAGCTTCTCTGTTCTGCTTATTTTCCTCTCTCTCACACAGTTACAATACTCAAAACAATACTTAGCGAAACTCCTCCTCCCAAACAGTCCAAAACTCTTGGATAGGTTACATAAGAATGGCCATAGTGGATCAGACCCATGGTCCACCTAGCCCAGTATCCTATCTTCTGAGAGTGGCCAGTGTCAGCTGTTTCAGGGATGGTCTACGCTGACATCAGCGCAGCGATGTCTCTAGTGGCTGTGAAAATTCCACACCCTGAGAGATGTAGCTATGCCAACCTAAGCCTTGGTCAGCCAGTGCCTCTCAGGAAGATAGATAAAGGCTTGATCTAAACTAGAAAATTAAGTTGGCTTAATTTCAGTCTCAGCATAGGTAGTGAAGAGCTGCAGTGACACAGCTGTGCTGCTGTAGCATTTTAAGTGTAGACATAGCCTAATTACAGTGACTGTAGAACCCCTCGTCACTATTATGAGTGTCTATGCTGAAGTACTGCTGCAACTGTGCCATAGCAATTTGAGTGTAGACATAACCTCAGAGGGAATGAACAGAACAGGGCATTCACATGATCCTTTTGCCTTAAGTAGGGGCTTGTGGTTAATTTATCCTTACAGTTGTTAATTGACATCCATCAAACTTGACCTCTAATGAGGTTTTACTAAGTTTATAACAGCAATAACATTGTCTTTATAACAGGGTAGTGTTCAGTGCATCATTTTATTAACTCCTATCTTTATATAATTCACATCTGATTTACTTTTTTAAAATCAGTTATTGAATTATATTTCCCTTTCTGAAGCCTCATTTATACTCTTAAGACCGTGGATAAAGGAGTTGAATGATTTATCAAGTTTTCTCTTGAGTCTTGGATAGGTGGGCTTCAGAGTTGATTTTGTTTATCAAAATTATAATTATGAGGTAAATTTCCACAGAAGTGAAACCACAGAATGGTTTATAAAAATTGTAATTTTGAGGTAAAAGTCTACAGAATTGAAACTACCAGGCTACAAAGTTTTGTTGTAAGTTTGTTTATATAATTACAATAAAAACATTACATGCTTTTACAAATATTTTAATAAAATGAAAAATGATTATTTTAACATCTTTGCAGTATTAAACATGTCAAACCCACAGTACAGTGTTTAAAAGTCATCTATCTACATGGGTCCTAATAATGTTATGTTTATGGTATTTTGCACAGTAGTCTTCTGACACAGAATTGATAGTATTTGTTCCATGTTTTAGTTTTAATGTTATATCTATATTACCTTAAAAGCATTGCTTCAGTTAGAAAAACAGTTTACTTATAGATAATCCAAAGGATGTTTTCAGGTACCTTAGGCCAAATATGTAATTGATTTATTGAATTATTTGGGTTAATGCAACCTTCCCTAATTGCCATGATACCTGTTCCCATGCTGTCTTTGGCCCCAGTCCTACAATGGGTTCGGTGAAGGCCCAAACTAAATTGGACAGCAGGTAGACTAAGTTGAGGGGGGTACAGGAATGGATGAAACACAATCATTTAAATGTGTGTTTGAGGTTTGATATCTGTTTAGTTTAGTTCTAGGATTTTTTAAAACAATAATATGCAGTATCTCTCGCTGATAACATCATAGTATCTGCCTTGCCTATTCCTTGTTCTGGACTTCCCTGTCTCCTGCACCTCCATGCATGGTGCCTGGAAGTGGAAAAGTAATGGCATTACTCATTTTGTGCTACTAGGGTTCAGTTCTTCAAGGTAGTGAGCATCTTGGGAGTTGAGGGTGCGCTGCAGTCTGCACTTTGCAGGATCAAGCCCTTATTGACTGTTTCTGTATTTTTTTATTTTATTTATTTATTATACAAAATGAAAGTCAGGGAAAAGTGCAGCCAGCATTAAAGTACTCCAACACTCTCCCAGCTTTCAAAACCGTTTAGATTGTTAGCTTTCTCTTCTCAGACTAATGGCAGTCTATTGTATCTTTGCATCACTAGCATTCTAAGTCTAAGGATACAAAAAGCTTACACGAAAATTGCTGTATATGTATACAAATATTTCAGTGTTTTTATAACTTTAAAACTGCTGAACTAAACTCCTGGAGGTGCTGTTCTTTTATTTTCACTGAACTCTATAAACTTTTGAACAAAATTAACTTTGCCATTTTTGAGTTATGGATGGACAAAATTTCTATTACAAAAGTGTGAATTCTTAAATACACAGTTCAAAATGGCTGGCTGAATTTTGTGGATACTTTGAAAGAAGTCATTGGACTAAGACCATACAGTTTCAGCCCCAAAGTAATTTGAAAAGTTATAAGCAACTGAAAAGGGAAGCAAGTAGAAGGTTTGTAATGTAAAGTTGAAATGTAAACTTACATATTATGGAAACAAGGTGGGAGACACATTATAGTCACTACTGCTTTTGCTGTAGTAGCGTGATTTTGGCAGATGCATTTGAGCCATCTAATTAATACCAAAATAAAATAAAGTCTTGCCCTGAACTAATGAATTTTTAAACATGGGGAGCTGTGAATCCACGTGTATCACAATATTGACAAAGGGATGGGCCCTCTGCAATAAAACAATCTTTTGGGTGTGACCTATTCATTGCACTAATTTATAATACAACTAAAAGCTTCTTATATTGCAAAAGACTTTTGACTCCTTAAACCATACCATTCATTCTTCAGTTGAAAAGCACGTGCAAAGAACTCTTGCGCAAAGGAACTTCTAGTCTTGATTTCCATATTCTGTAACAGTATATATATATATTTGAACTACAGGCTGAGTGCTGGACTGCAGAATTTCTCCCCCACAAAAAAGATGGGCTGAGCGGATAATCCTGATCAGATACACATGGTGGTGTCTCTTGGAATCAGAAGCTTGGTCACAATGCCTGTGATGACTTTGCCAGTCTCTTGCACCCAGTAGCACAGCTCCTGAGTCCCCCACAAGATCAAGCCCTTAATACATACATGACTGATTGTGCCATATTTATAAAGCTTGACCTTAAAAGTTTCCCAATTCTCTCTCTATATTGAAAAGCAACCTTTAATTCATAGTTTTTGATTGAGGCTCATGGATTCAGCCTATTTATTTTTTATTTAAATGTTTTAAGAGATTATAAATGTAGGCCTTAACACATTTTGAATTAAATTCAGATTTCATTTTAAACAAGTTTATTATTAAAAAGAAAAATAAATCATAAAATAAAAACTGATTTAAATAAAAACTTCCTATTTAAATTTTTAATGATTTCAATTTTTTTTTTTTTTTTTTTTTTTTTAAAGAAATTAATTTTTATCCAACCTGATTGCTGAGCATCAGGAAATGCACCCATAATAGATAGCACTATTTTAAGGACAAGTGTAAGGTCTAGATTGACTAATGCAGCACTAGATTACTGTTGTCCATGAAAACAGTATCTTATGTTTATCATGAAAAATAAACGCAGACAACTTTTCTACAATAATTCATCCAGTCCCCATAAACCAAGAGGTCACACCTATCAATTTTACCCCTGTAAGGGCTTGTCTACACTTGAAATGCTACAATGACACAGCTGCACTGCTGTAGAGCTTCATTGTAAACACTACCTATTCCAACAGGAGTGATTCTCCTATTGGCCTAGGAGTAATCTACCTCCCTGGGAGACGACATCTTCTGCTGACCTAGAATTCTTTCGTTGACCTAACTCTGTCTATACCGGGGGTTAGCTCAGCTTAACGACATTACTTGGGCGGTGTGGATTTTTCTCACACTCCTGAGCAATGTAGCTGGGTCAGCCTAACTTTTTAGTGTAGACCAGGCCTAAGTGGTGGTGTTCCTTGGGAAAAGGAGGTTTGAAGTAAAAGTCTGACATTAGAAAAATGTTAGTCACATGGCCCTTTTAAAAACAGTCCTAGCAAACCTCAAATTGTATTCTTACCCCCAAACTAATATAAAAACTAGTATAAAAAAATCAAGCAGTGCACAAATGACAATAAACATCTTAAAATGATATTCTAATGCAAAAGAGAATTTTGTAGACCTTTTTCATCTTTGTTAAAATGGAAAGTCTTGTTAGCTTAGCTGTGATTGTGCTACTTTCTGTTCCACCATGGCCACGTTGGAGCCAGGGCTAGAGTTAACAGAGGGCTTGTTTTTTTGGGGGTGTTATTTTTAGAAACTTGAGTTTTATGTAACATCTAAAAATCATGGTTTTTTTCAGAGCTTTCTCTTTGTATATGCAGTAATACACTGCAGTAGTACATAATGTAATGAATAATATCTTCATAATGTCCCTAGGGTTCTTTAGTGTTGTGGCTCCGTGGGAGGCCACAGCGGCTTCCTACAGACAGGGGAATAGCTCGCGTTCAGCGAGTGATCAGTCTTAGCAATTCACCCGTATGCAGGGTGAGCACTCAGTCTACCACTCAGGCCCCCAGTCGGGGCGAGCGAACAAGGAGTCTATGGCTCCAACCCCTAGACAGGGTGAGCCGAGGCGGATCGCTCCGGCCCTCAGGCAGGGCGAGCGAACACGGAGTCTATGGCTCCAACCCCTAGGCAGGGTGAGCAGAGGTGGATCGCTCAGGCCCTCAGGCAGGGCGAGCGAACAGGAGTCAGGTGTTCTAACCCTTAGGCAGGGTCAGCAGAGGTGGCAACGGCTTCAGGCGGGGTCAGGAGAGCAATTCTCCTGGGGTGGCTAGGGAAAAGGGGAAGGGGAGGGGGACGCAGGCCCACCCGTCTCCACTGCGTCCCAGCCCAGGGCCCTAGCAGTGGCAGAAGCGGCTGCCACTGGGTCGGCGGGGCTCCCGCCGCAACACACCGACTATAAGGCGGCTTCAGCCACAGGCCGTGGCTGTCCCTGGGCTACTTCCTCCCCACTGACCCTAGTACCTGCCTCCACCGTGCCGCGAGGATAGTCCACATGGGGTAGCGCCGTTAGTCCTTCCTCATTGACCGGAGGTAAGGCAGGAAGCTCCTCTTCAGGGGGCAGCTCCTCAAGGTCGTTGTATGTTGGGAGCGGCTCGGCCTCGGGCAGCTCCTCCAAGTCCTGCCCTGCTGCAGGGAGGGGCTCGGCAGCCGGCAGTTCCTCCAAATCTGGCCCGGCCTCTGGGGGCGCCCGCCACTCGGGCTGCTCTGGGGTCTCGGCCCAGTCTGGTGGTTCCAGAGCACGGCCCCGGGCTCGGGGTAACTCGGCCCAGTCGTCCTGGCCGGGTTGCCTAGTCCAGCTTCTCGAGGGCCCTATCCAATCCCCGGGGCCGGGGTTCATCAGCGGCAGCTAGGCTCTGGCCTAGGCCTCTGTTGGCGGGGCAGCACATTTGCCTCTGGTAGCAGTCTAGGGCCTACTGAGCTCAGGGGCCAGGCTTTTGTACTTCCCCTTCCTGTTGGGGCTCCGCCCCGCAGCTGCCAATTGGCCTGGCCGGGTGGTCCTATCACGGCCCGGGTCCCTTGTTGCCGGGCAGACTCTGGGGCAGGGCGTGAGTTGGGCCAATCAGAGCGCTCGTGTCCTTCCTCAGGCTCTGGCTCCGTGGGAGGCCACAGTGGCTTCCTACAAGCATACTATTTCAAACTGCACTATGTTAAAGTACCCTAGGGAACCTTTAGTGGGCATCAGTAGGGTCTACACAGACCAAGTAACGCACAATACATTAGTGAGCTTTAGAAATCACACCCCCATAGTCTGCATTACTGCTCCATTCATGTAGACAAGCCCTTAGAAACAATTTCTGATGTTTTTCTGGTGTTTATTGGATAAATACCAATTTAAAAAAAATTGGCAGTGTTTTATTAGTGTATATTCGTTAAAACTAAAAATAAGGAGCCCTAAGTTGGTAGCAATTTCAGATCATTTGATATAGCCCTGCCAAAAAAAAGGTGATTTTAATATACAGATTGCTCTAGAAAGCTTATGTGCATTCTGAGATTCTTGTAAATTAGTATTCCACAACACAGGTGGGGTAGACTTTGGGTGAGAGAGAAGAAGACCATCCATTGAGATGAATGGGTCAGTTTACACCTTTGCAGTCCTCCTACGTTGCAGAGGATTGTGCAGAGCTCCTTTCCCCAACACTTGCTGTCCAAGTGCAGTGCTCCCATTTACACTCCCTTAATGCCTCCAGCTGGTAGATGTGCTCTTCACAGCCCATTGGTTTTCACCTGCCTTCACCCGGAGGCCCATCTAGCCCTATTGGGGCCACAGATAGGACAGAAGGAGCACAGAACTGATAACTGAGAGGTGTTTGAATGAAGCCACCTCCTCCCACCACGCACAGCTGCTCACCAATCTTGCCTGCCTCACTACCACCACCTCCTCAAAAACCAAGGGAAATTCACTGCCCAAAAACTGGAACACAGAATTAAGGATGACTGACAGTATCCTTCCAGAATGCTGAATGCACCTGTGATTAATTTATTTATTGGTTTTCAGAGATTTAAGTTACATACCAGTCCCCCCTCTTGGTCCTCTCTGCAGCCTGAACTATGCCCTCTTGAGTGATACCCCGGACAGACATTGTAGCATGCTATCTTTTTTCAGACGATGTGAAGTACTGTGGGGACAGAGCACGTGGGTACAGTAAGAGAAACTGTAAGGCAAAAGTTGTGTTTACGGTGAGCTTAATGAATACCTCCTGACTACAACTGGCCTATATTCAGCCACTTCACCTGCTTTGCACAAAACACACAAGAATTACCACTCCTTAAACTTCGTCTAAGGATTCCTTCGGGAACATCACCTGCAGCTATCTCTGTTCCATAGAGCACTGTTATGTATGCTACCAGACTGCTACAAATCCTCATACCAAGAATATTTTGCTCTTCTACTTGCACAACCCACATAACTTAGCTCAGAAATGAGGAGTCTATGATGCCTTTGGTGGGCAGATGCACCTCTTTGAATCTGTCATTGTGAGCTGTGATACTTGGTGCAAGTAGTCTCTGTACCAGTCAGTGCAGTGATCCCTAACACCGTGAAAGGCACTTGGAGTGCATGAAGACATATCAGAGAATACAGTTGTGTGGGACATAAAGTAAATGTGTCTTTTTATGAACTGTGTTATCACTCTTCATGTTTATTTATTATAGGGTAGCCCTGGCTGAACCAGGCTGTATATCCTCAGTGGATCTTGCCCTTGTAACTTAACTCTTATTTCCTGATTTTCAGAGGTTTAAGTATGGGTGCACATGACATTCTGGAAGAGTAGAAGGCATTGCCAGCCAACTTGAACTATTTATTAACAAAGTTCTTGGTCACTGAATATTGATATTTTGTGCTCTGTACTTGTATCCCTGGATTTTTAGTATATGTTCCTTTTGTAAGGAAAATAATCCCAAACATTTTTAAAACACATAGGCCATGTCTATTCTACAAAGTTTTTTAGACACAAGTTACATAGGTATACAGCCGCTGAAGCTTTTTTATCTCTCAGGTGTGTGTGTGTGTACTTGGCTACCTTTGGATGTGCTGTGTGCACTCACAAGGAGTGTCTGAGTCAATGTAAAGTTTAGTGTAATGTTTAGTGTACCATGGGTAGGTATCCCAGTATGCCCCACGCTGGCCTCTGATGAAATGCTTTTTAGGAGGCTTTTACAGCGCTTTGTGAGATAGTAGCAATTCACCCAGAGATTTCTGGGAGGTAGCAGTGAAGTTCCCACTATGCCACTTTCTCGATCCCATAATACTTGTCACATCCCATAATTTTCATGCTCTTTTTTAAAAACTCCCACAGTCCCATATGGTGCCTTTCGATCTCCTCCATCTCTCTGATAGAAACATGGACCCTACAGAGTTCAGCACAATTCAGGATGTATGATTCTGAGTATTTGCAGATCTTGAGAGTGTACTGTTGAGGAACATGTGGAGATATTTGAGCACAGTAACTGGATGCTGATGGATGTAGTGGAAAAAAATTGTCAGGTTGCTGCGGGCATTCATGGAACAGTTCCACCTACTGGAGCACAGCTTCTGGGCCCGAGAAATGAGCACTGATTGGTGGGATAGCATCATAGTGCAGGTTTGGAATGAGGAGCAATGGCTTCAGAACTTTCAGATGCAATCCTGGATCTGTATAGAGCTTGTCCCATCCCTCTGGCTTGGGGACACCAAAACGAGAGCTGCATTGACAGTAGAGAAGTAAGTGGCAACCATACCCTGGAAACTTGCAACATCAGATTGCTATCAGTCATTGGGCAATCATTTTAGGGTTGGAAAATCCACAGTGGGGGCCATTGTGATTCAAGTGTGTAAGGCCATTAAACATTTCCTGCTTCACAGGACTGTGACTTTTGGAATGTACAGGAAATAATGGATGGATTTTGCAGCAATGGGGTTTCAGAACTGTGTGTGTGTGTGTGTGGGGGGGGGGGGTGATAGATGGCATGTGTATTCCTATTTTGGAACGAGCCCACTTTGCCACTGAGTACATAAACAGAAAGGGCTAGTTTTCTTTGGTTATGCAAGCACAAGTGGATCACAGGGTCACTTCACTGATATCAACGTGGGCTGGTCTGGGAAGGTGCATGACACGTGCCTCTTTAAGAACACAGGAATTTCAAAAACCTAGATGCAGGCACATACTTTCCAACCAGTGGATTACCATGGCGATGTTGCAACGCTAATAGTGAACAAATTACATAGGGAGGTTGTAGAATCTTCATCTATGGAAGTTTTTAAGAACTGGTTAGATAAATACCTGTCAGGGTGGGCTAAATAATACTTAGTACTGCTTCAGTGTAGGGACTGGAATAGATGACCTATCGAAGTTCCTTCCAGTCCTATATTTCTATGTTAGGGATTTAGGTATTGTGTATACAAGGTTTTTCTAATTTTAACTCAGTAGAAACGTTTCTGTAAATTTTATTTAAAACGATTTCAGTGAAGGGTGCACACTGTTGATGAAAACAATGCGGGGGGGGGGGGTGTTTGTGCTATTAATACGATCTAATTCGATCTAATGCAAATAGTAGATGGCCTGCTAAATTTATTTAGCAGGCCATCTCTTTTCAGAAGGCAATGTATTTTTCTCTTGTCAGCTCTTTATTGGTACTCTCCTTAAGCATTTTCAAAAGAAAAAAATCTGATATAGAAACTAAAATCCAATTTAAACAGTTTTGTTTGTCTTTAAATATTCCCCTGCATAATTTGAAATTCAAATAAAGCAGCATGTGCACATGGCATCCAGAACCAGAAACTATTTGTAAACAAAGTGAAATTGAGTAGACTAGTTTATTCCAACCTGAATGAAATGCAAAATATAAATGGTGAAAAATAAATTAGATTTTTTTTTCTGTTTTGTTTTTAATGATTTAAAGCACACACATTTGTTTTTAAATATATTATTTACTCTCCTGACTTTCATATTTTGTCATTCCATTTTCATTTGAAATAGCTGCATCAAAAATACTTTGAAAGGTCCAGAATAATTAGGTTTGAACATTTGAATCAATTCTCTTAGTTTCAGGGAATTTTGTTCTGGAAATCAGGGTTTCTGTGCTTTTACCCAGTTGTCTTGTATAAATGGTATTTACTGAAATTATTAATGTTTAGAATTCCTCCACCTGTTTCAGTGTCAGCCTACCTTTTTAACCCTTTACATAGTGTTAAATATTATCATCTTTACTTTTTGTAACTGCATAATTAATCTTGTCAGTCACTTACATGAAGAGAAAATTGAGGGAAATTGCCAGCACCTCCCTGTTACTAATCAGCTATACACTTTTGTCTTTTTCAGTAGCTGATAGGAAAAGCTTAGCTCTTGTCTACATTAGAAAAATAAGTCGACATATATTATGTCCACTGTAATTATAGTGGTGGCTGATGTCCACACTGCTCAACTTGGGTTGGTTGTGTGCGTCCTCACCAGGAGCACTTCCAACGACCCAAGGGGCAATGTGGAGGAGCTGAGAGCCCCATCTTTCAGCTCCCTGCCAGGAGCCCACAGGTTGTGGGCTGCCCCCTTCCCCATAGTCCCATCCGTGAACCAGGGCAGATGCGCAGGGACTTCTCCCTTCCCAGTCACAGCTGGGAGTAGGCTGCAGCCCTCAGCATCCTGCCCGGTCCGGCTCAGAGAGTATGTCTACACTGCAGAGTGAAGTCAATTTACTTTAAATCGACTTTCACCTGTCGAATTGTAGAAGTCACAGGAACATGATCACACCATGCTCCGTGCATTGGGCTCTTGCATCCCCACTTGGTACGCTTGAGTCGACATTCAAAGCACTGCACCATGGGTAGCTATCCCACAGTGCAACTAGCTGCAGAAGCTTTTGGGAAGCTTATCGTCCTCCCATGATGCAACGTCCTCCCTTCCCCCTCCCTTCTTGTTGCAGACAAAGAGCAAACGCTTTTTCACACCGTTTTTCTATGCCGCGCGCACGCTGTTGCCGGAGAGGCATGGAGCCCGCTTAGCTCTGCACTATCATTGTGAGCATCACAAATGCCTCATGGCTTATCCTGCAGTATTTTCAAAGGCAAGACAGGAGCTGCAGCACAGAAAATAGTGATGTTACTGAGGCCGCCCTGCTACAAGCCATAGAGCATAACAATTCCCGTTTGCTGCAGGCTGTCATGCATCATCTTCAGTCCATGGAGTGCCGGTTCTGGTCCCAGGAAACAAGCATAGATTGGTATTGTATTGTTATGAAGGTGTGGGCTGATGAGCAGTGGCTGCAGAACTTTTGTATGCGAAAGGCCACTTTCTTTGAACTTTGCACAGAGCTGTCTTGCAGAAGCAACAAGTCAGCACTGCACTTCTCTCAGGGTGGATCCCACAATTCACTTTTAGTCTTCAGGCTATGGCACCACGTATGGAGTTGTGCACAGTAGATGATGCAGTGACTCAGAATAGCTTCTCCAAAACAAAGTAGTATTTATTTACATTAGTAGCAACATAGGGTTCAGAGAAAAAAGGGCTAAAAGAGCCTATATATCTTTGTCTTACATAAAGTATATCCCAGACACCTCAGTATCTGGGAGTGAAGGGTCAGTGTCCCCAGCAGTCATGGACTTCTTGTCTCTCAGCTTAAGGATGAGATTTTAGATCATTCCAAAGTTCTTTGTTGCATTTTCCCTGCTTGGCTTTTCATCCCCACCACAACCCTTGGAGTTACCAAGCCAGCCTGTTGATCAGAGCATGATAGAGATAAAACACCAAAGAAATTGACATCTGTATTAAGTACTGGTGAGTGAGTTTTCTGAAGCCATTGATTTGGTTTCAGCAGACACACAAAACCACCTAAGACTGACAAGACCCCCAGTTATCCTTTAGTAAGTGATGATAACCAAAAAATAAACAGAGGGTTACATAATAGTCATAAAAATATTAGCTATCTCCCACGTTCTTCACACCTGTGTACCACCTGATTGCAGGCCATATATCACAGTTTAAGGACCCCTGAGCTCATCAAGTCAATTATGGAAAGGCTCATATTTTCGCACATTGGTCCCTTTTTGAACCCTTAGTTTAACTTGAAGTTAGTGAGTATTGAAACACTGAGCTCCCAAAAACAGTGTATTTTCTTATTTAAAAAATAGCACCTCTTTCCCATTAGGCAGTGAATAACACTATATTGAGTTTAGCCAACTTGCTAGTATGATTCTTTTGGCCTCTAATACCAGGGCCTCAAAAACCTGCTCCCCCACTTGATCATGGTGAACAGAAATTTTGTCAGAGTGGGGTCAAGTGGGACAAGGAGAGCTGTTGGTTCCCTCTCTAGTGGGAATAAATATAGGAAAGGCAGAGAGCAGAGCAGACCAGATGTTGTTTCTTTGTCAAGAGCGGGAACAGAACTGCTGAAATTGCTACATTCTCCTGTGTAGGTGGGGAGGAGGGAAGGAAGAAAAAAAGGTCACTGATTCTTTAAGAAAACAAGAGGAAGGAACTGGAGAACAGACTGGTCAGGTTCAGAGGAGGAGGAGCTGAGAAGCCTTCTGTACTATCAGGAGGGCAGCAACTGGCTTCCCAGACCTAAACAGCAGGCTGAAAATAGGAACTCTGCAAAGAGGTAGGGGGCAGAATTGATTTATGGTGTTTGGAGTGTGGGAGTGAACCCATGCCTATCCAATGTAACAAAATAAAATAAAACAATAATTAATAAAATGGAGGAGGAGGTGGGAGGAAGAGAGAATTAGGCGGTAACACACACCTTAGTTTTACCCAGGCTATGTATGGGATAAACAGGGTGTGGACAAAATAATTTATGATATTCCTACAACATCTGCCTAACTACATTACCTTCAGGTTGCAAAGTGAGGCACTGAAACATGAGGAAATGCCAGAATAAAGGTTGCCTGTCTAACCTTAATTTGGCCCCCTTGTTAAATCAGTTAGTATTGATTTTCACATTTTGTACTTTTGCATTGTAGTGCACATCTATAACTGCATACATATTAATACCTTTTTTAATTTACAGGTGTTTCCATTTCAAGAAACATTGTTGTGACCAGTTCGATGCTAAAGAACATCTTTAACAGACGTTTTTATAGATGTGATAAATTTTTAATACCAGAATGGCTCACATAAGAATACTAAGACGACTGTTTAAGAAACTATTTTCCCACTGGAGGCTTTGGAAGTTTAGCATTGTTGTTTTTGTTTTTTTAGTATTTTTGTTTTTATTACAAAGAGAAGTAGGTGTTCAAGATTCTAAAGATGAACAAGGGATTAAACCAATTGCGAAAAAGAAAAGTAATGTACTAGATTTCATGTTAAATGCTGTGAACAATATTAAAGATGCAAAGCCAAAAATGCAGATAAAAGCACCTGTTAGGCAAACCAATATTCCTGGAGAGAAACACTGTTTGCCAGGACATCATACGCTAGCAGAACTGAAACCCTTCTTAGAGCGACCTCCTCAGGACCCCAATGCTCCTGGAGCTTCTGGTAAAGCATTCAAAACTATCAATTTAAGTCCAGAAGAGCAGAAGGAGAAGGAGCGTGGGGATGAAAAACACTGTTTTAATGCTTTTGCAAGTGACAGAATTTCTTTGCACCGGGACCTTGGACCAGACACTCGACCTCCTGAGTATGTTGAAATCCATACATCCTGAGAGTACTTGTCAAACGTGTAGAGATCCAGCATATTTTCAGAGCCACATGTGCAGAATTTAAATACACACAACACTGTAAACGGATGTCTTGTAATGTCATCCATTTGTGGTAGAGAATAGGAAAACTCTGATTTACAGGTGGAGGTTAAGTTGAGATACAGTCAAAGCTAAAAGTTTTAGAAGGGCTTAGTCTGCATTTCTTGGTTATCTGACGTTTAGAGATTAAGTAACAGTCTAATGAGTTTATCTGATTATGATGTATGCCTCTAACCTTTTTTGGGAATTTCCTCAATTATTTTTCAAGAAAACTAAAAATCTTAAGCAAAACTTCTCTAACATGGTTTTAAAGTTTTTTTTTTAAAAAGAATTTCTAGAAAAGAATGAAGAAAATTATGTTAATAAAAGAAGCAAGATTTTTTCCAATAAAGTAGAAGCAGCAAAGTCATTGGAAAGGAGAGCAAGAGTAGTGGGTTTAATAATTCCATAGGTTTCCTTTGGAATCTTATGGAATGCAAAAGTTTTGCCAGCACAGCCCATACATTCCTTGGGCAGGCCCTTATTTGTCTTTTAGAGCACACCTTCTTTGCTTAGGTGTGCTGTAGTGGTTGTAAATTCCTTCAGCCATTAATATTGGTGTTACAGTATTGTGTTACAGTATTTCCATGCAGTTTACAATATCTATAGGTAGAAACAGGTTTACAAAATATAGAGGCCCAGGTCTGTGAGAGTTTGAAAGTGGCCTTACTTGTTGGCTCAGAGCTTTAGAATGTTCACAAGCTGTAAACTCTAAAGACTGTAAACAGTAAGCATGCAATTTACGAGATTCACAGGGATAGTCTTGTTAATCTTATAAGAAATGTGCTCCAACTGTGCGTCTTCCCAGATCTGCATGTACTATTCAGAGCTCGCAAGAAGCATAGCTTTAAAATTCTAATGTCCTCGAGCAGAATCTGTTTGACTTTCAAAAATTACAAGCTTCAGTGAATTTGTCTGCAAAGCTTCTAAGTTCTTTGAATCAGACCAATTTGTTTTTTCTTGCTTACAAACGCCACAAAATATATCAAGCAGTTTATAAAGGCCTCACAGAGCTTCCAGAGGTTCATATAATTATAGAAATAACTCCAAAAACTGGCGAGTCACTTGTGTTTAAAAATAAATTCTATACCCTACACCAAAGCGAAAACAAATGAATAAAACAAATGCAGAGTTTCTGAAAGATATTTTTCAAGTTCAGACAAAGCACAAACAGGCATTCTCAGATGCCCTCAGCAGATTTCTAGCACATCCCTAAATGAAATGCTTATGCCCACCTATTGAAGCACATAGAATGTAGCAGTGGGATTCAGAACAATTTTGTTACATATGTCACAAAGAGGAAAAAAAATCCTGGCTGATATGTAATAACTAAACACACAGAAAAATTTAAAGATTTATTTTTCCTGTGTTGCTTGAACTATTCTGAAATTTGTATATCTGTTCTCATGGAGTTTTAAGACCTCCATTATGATCTCTGAGTCATGTTTTTACAGATGCAGACACAATATATATGCCTGACAAAAATGATTGTTGTGCTGTTCCACCTGGCTGCCTGATAGTTGCCACCCACTTTTCTTTCCTCTCAAGCAAGTAGCAGTAGGAGTGCTTTTTTTCAGAGAATGGAGAGAGTGAAAGGATTTTGTAGTTCCTCTTCTGCATTGTCCAGAAGTTATGTAGCTTCTGCCCTCTCCTGCTCCCTAACCCTCCCAGTCATGGGTAAACCATAAAATATTTTCTTCCAGTAAACACACAAGATGTAAGGGTACACTCAGCCCTGAAGTGTTGTAGGACAGCAGATCTGGGACTTGTGCCCTGCTTTGCACCTGTACACAATTCCATTTCAGTATCTTAAAAACTTTAAAATGTTAATGCATTAAGCCTCATTACTCCTGTAAAGTAAGCAAGTATTAACCCCTTTTACAGATGTGGAAGCTGAAATACAGGCTACATGAGTGGCAGAGACAGGAATAGAACCCATATCTGACTCCTAGTTTGATGATTTTCAGCCCCAGACCATTCTTATTTTCAATGAACACACAAACATTTTTAATTATGGCCTTTTACCTCAGATAAAAGCTTTTCTTTTTTGTTTTGTTGCTGAGATGTTGCCAGTTATGTGGCTTTATTTGTGTGTGTTGTTTTGAAATTAGGAGTTAAACTATCTTTATATGAAAGATATAGTTAGTTCTTTCTAGATAATATACATAAATGAACTTTAATATTAGCCTAGACTTGTTAAGACATCTTGTTTACAATGTCATGCAGACAGTCAAGATTTTTAGGAACATAGGAAAGGAGTACTGGCTCAGACCGTAGTCTGTCTAATACAGAAGTCTCTCTCCAACAGCAGCCAGAACTAAATGCTTACTAAATTCCTTCCAAAACTCTTGATTTTTTCTCCTAGCATTTACTATTATAACCGGATATTCTTGTTATCCACCTGAACGTCTAATCCTTGCTAAGCTCTTGGACTCAATATCTTGTGGCAATGATTTCCACAGACTAACTGTACATTCCAAAAAGTATTTCCTTTTATCACTTTTGAATATGCCACAACCTTTCAATTTAATTGAATATCCCCTTCATTCTGTAATCCTCACTTCAATGATAAAGTAATAATGTCTAGTAGAAACTGGATGTCAGACTCTAGCTTAACATATGCATGCACAATTCCTATTGACGTCTATGGGTGATACATGGTTGTATCCGAGAGGAAAACTAGACTCCATTTCAAAGGTACTTGGACCAGAAGTGACTTAATTGCCCAAAATGATATTAATGAGGTATTAAGAATTGGCCATCAAGAATACTATTTGAGATTCTGTATATGCTCGAGGCTTGGATGGAACTGGAAATTATAAGAGGAAAAAATAAAATGTAGGTAGTTTCTCTGTTGCAAAAAAGAGGTGGTTTTTTAAATGCTGAATTGAAATTTGAGTTCATATTAAATTTTATATAATGTCTAAAATCTCTCTTAATTTTTAGATGTATTGAGCAAAAGTTTAAACGGTGCCCACCATTGCCTACTACAAGTATTATAATAGTTTTTCACAATGAAGCATGGTCTACTCTGCTAAGGACTGTTCACAGTGTGATGTATACTTCCCCTGCCATACTCCTAAAAGAAGTTATTTTGGTGGATGATGCCAGTGTAGATGGTAAGAGGGGGAAAAAAATAATCGGATTTTTTTTTTTTAAATCTCACTTTTCTTATTAAGATAACACATGGGATTAATCAATCAGTGATATCTGTTTTGCATCATTAATGGTTAGAAAGCATGAGAAAGCCACAGTTATATCTGTTTAGTGTGTGTATTTTACTTATTAATTTTAATACTGTCATGCAAAATGGAAAATAGTGTTTTTTCCCCTTCTCTTTTTAACTCCATTTGGCAAATATGGATTTCTTGTCTATTGTGCCCAGTGTTCTAAGTCTATACCCCACCAACATGAAATTAAACCATTTTAAAACCATTTTAAAATGGT
This sequence comes from Emydura macquarii macquarii, assembly GCF_026122565.2. Taxonomy (NCBI): domain Eukaryota; kingdom Metazoa; phylum Chordata; order Testudines; family Chelidae; genus Emydura; species Emydura macquarii. The sequence goes on from NW_027131390.1 coordinate 78,502,673, forward strand.
TTAATACTGTTTAAATTGTGTAACAGTGCCACTGTGATTAGTGACCACACTAACCTTTGGGGAACCAAGTTATATTGCGCTTTGTAGAACAAAGAGTCTTCGGATAAAGCAACATACTACCAAATTATATAGGCTTACAATGACCTGCAAACTTTATACATGTGCCCATCTTTAGGCCTGTAAATTGTCTCATTGAAGTGTTTGAGGATAAGGGACAATATGAGAAGAAACTTTCTTTCCCACAAAATAAAAAAAGTATTAAATGACTGCATATTAAAATATCTACAGGTGGAGCTCTAGGTAATTGTCTAAATAATCGCAGGTGCTTATACTTTGGATGATTACAAAGTCAGTTTTACAGATTTGTGCACACTGAAATACTGAGGCATACATATGAAAGAACACACATTCAGATGAATGTTTCTATGGTTATTTGCAAGTCTATGAATTTGGAATATCAACAAATTTGGAGATAAGATGCATTTAATAGGAGAAGTCCACTATTAATATGGAAATGAAAGGATGCAAAGAGTAAAAAGAAAAACTAAACTTCAGAGGGAAATAAATCTTCTTAAAGGTCTTTGTTCATCAATATATTTAGAGCTCCTATTGCAGGTAAACATTTTAACTCTTGATTGTTTATGGCTGCAAGATGTGCATGTGTACCCATTTGTACATGCAAAACCTGCTCTAATGTGTATATGACTTGGTTAACTAGGTGCACAATTACTCAGTTTGCTTGCAACATTAAGATTTTGAGCACTGAACTGATTCAAATGCAAAATGCAAGCCTACTGGAAATGTCCCTTGCACTGTAAAATGCTTTTATCACTTTTTTTGTAAAGTAGACTCAGTAATGACCAACAGGAACTGCTTTTTAACTGCTCTGCAGTAAAAGTCACTCCTATCAGAGGTGAATTCATTTTTGTTTGCTTTGTAAAAAGTCCTGCTTCCACACGGCAAAATCCTTTAAAAAGTATTCTATTCCGATTTGCTTAGCCTTGCATAGGCTTTTGCCTGCTGTAGAGTCTTACAATAATTACATAGCCTGCATTAAATTTTTACTGTTGCTGTCTACCTGAGACAAGAATACTGATTTTATTTTAGACTCATCAAAATGAAATATTAGTTGTTTTCATCTTTACAGCTTTAACTATTGGGGTAGTTTCTATTCAAATACATATTTTATAAACCTCAAATTCCAAAAATATGTATAATCATATCTTATTCAGAAGAATTTAACTTTTTGAAAAGTTATGTTTTAACATACTAGCATGCAAAGTTGATCATGAAAATTAAAGAAAAAAAATCAGAGGAGTCTTAGGCAGTGGGTTCTTTCTATTGAATACCCTGAAATTGATTTCTCTTTTCAGAATACTTGCATGATAAACTAGATGAATACGTGAAACAATTTCAAATAGTTAAGGTAGTCCGACAAAAGGAAAGAAAAGGTCTAATCACTGCACGATTATTAGGAGCTTCAGTAGCAACAGGAGAGACACTCACTTTTTTGGATGCCCATTGTAAGTACATCTGTGCTATCTGTGTGATGTATAGTAGTAGTGGTAATTAACATTTCAAATATTTAGGAAATTCCATTGTGTTAATTTTATAAACCATAGTTTTCAGTTTCACTTTGTTTTAATATCCTTCTCAGTGTTAGGAATGCAAACTTTGCCTAATGTACCTTTTAATATAAAATAAGTGCGGGGAAAGTTTAATGCAGTGCTGTATAGAGGGGGTGCTCACTTTCTTGTGCCAGGGATTCTAAAGAATTTATGAAATTTAGAAAAAAAAGTGTCTAACTAAACTTGGAATCTGGGGAGGAAAAGGGGAGCATAGGCTCCTAACTATTGGAGGCTTTGCATGTGCACAAACATACATTAATTGTCATATAACATTCCTGTGCAGTAGGTAAGTATAGTTGTTCCTATTTTACATATGGTCACAGAGAGATTAAGTGACTAGACTAAGGCTGTGGCTACACTGACGGCAGCAAAGTCACTGCCGTCAGATCGATTTCTCTGGATCAACTGAGCGGTCAGTGAAGACCCGCTCAGTTGATCCAGAAATCGATGAACTAAGACCACCTTCACAAGTGGTGTAGCGCTGCGTCGATGGGAACGTGGTTCCCGTTGGCGCAGTGCAGTGAAGACGGCACGCAGAAGAGGAGCAGAGAAGTCGACGGGAGTTACACAAGTTTTTTGCGTAGCTTGCATAACTCCTGTCGAATCTCAGAGGTAAGTGTAGACAGGGTCTAAAGGTGTCAGTGTCTAGGCTGGGACTGACCCCAGGATTGAACTCGAGGTTCTTGCTATGGGTCCCTGATTTGTTCATTAGAGCTCTCACACTGCTGTGCTAACTCTCCTTGGGACCCAAGTCTACATTGGTAGCTCATCAGAGGAGGTAGCAGACTGTAGGTAGTTGGTGGTGGCTGAGAAGGAGCTTCTTTTGGATCTTGGGTACCATCAGCCACTTACCAGCACAGCCTTCTACTGTTGTGAATTGATCTGGGGTCTTGCTAAAACAGAGATCCATGGCTGTGTAGGTTTAATGAATTGCAAAGGCCATGAGCAGGTATAAGGTGAGTAAGTAATCTATAAATTGTAACAGTGACAAACTTTCAGACATGCTGATCAGTTTATGTTGGCTTAAGTTTAATGCTTTCTTCCCATCTGAATCCTAAACTACTAGGAAAGCACTAACCAACACTTTGTTTTTAAATAGTCACATTAATAACATTAGTCAGATAGATCATACTGATGAAATTTTATGCAAGAGTAGGAAAATATTTTTAAAACAATTTCAGGCATAGTCAAAATTATTTGCTAAGTATTTTAACGTTTATGAAACATTTCAAATTCTAAAATCATTGTTATGGAAAATTATTCCAAAATGCTTTAAAAGTATATTTTGTTTCTCAGTTACTTAGAATTGAATGTTCTAAATAAAATATTGGATTCACATTACACTTGATGTCACAACTTCTAGGGCTGATCCTTCATTAATTATCTTCAATCTTAGCTCTTTGATCGAAGACTGTCTGTCTTTCACTATGTGTCTCTTGTTCGCGCTTGCTCTTGTCCTAGGGCCCAGCCCAATCTTCACTTCACTCTCTCCTTCTGCTGGCTCCTTTTTTAGTAAAAGTTTGTTTTTCCAATTTTTTTTTTAATGCCAGCACTTGCCCCCCCCCCAAACACGTGATCACTTATGCCATCATCTAGGTCCATTCAGCAAGGTCCATTTGGGTGCCTCTAAGCTAACATTTAATCTTTTAAAGAAAAAGTGTGGATTCTACGAAACATGACTGTTCAGTAATTGTCTCTTAATTATACTTTCATTGTGAAGAAAAATTCCAGTGCTTCATTTAATTCTTTTTCTCTTCCCCCTATTCCCATAGGTGAATGCTTTTATGGATGGTTAGAGCCATTGTTGGCACGAATAGCTGAGAACTATACTGTTGTTGTAAGCCCTGATATTGCATCCATAGATCTTAATACTTTTGAATTCAGCAAGCCTTCTCCTTATGGACATAACCATAACAGAGGAAATTTTGACTGGAGTTTGTCATTTGGATGGGAATCTCTTCCTGAACATGAAAATAAAAGAAGAAAAGATGAAACCTATCCAATTAGGTAAACAGTTGATTGTGTAGAATATTTGAAATTCTTCAATTTGCAAGGTGTTTGCTTAAAAAAAAAAAAAAAAAAAGTTCTAATTAGCAACTTCTAAACAAAGCACTTCTTTGCCTGAGGATGAGAACAGCAATACCGGAATCAGAAGTGTTAATGTTTTATGATTTGAGCTCTTTCACTTATTGTAATCTTCTCTAGATTTTTTTTTTTTTACAAATCAGATTTTAAATACAACTTTAAAATTATAAACATAAACACATTGTCCTTCACTAGAAGTTGTTCTTAATTTCCCATAATTTCTTCCAGCAGTGGAAGCAGTGTTAGTCTGGCTACATGAGCACTTCCGTCAGTGAAGTTTTTAAACCACTACATCATCTAAGTTTGTTTTGAATGGAATTAGACAATGTGATGGTGAGAATGCCAGTAGCCAGTCTATGCTAGCACTCCCAATGGTGGATCTGCAGTAACAAGAAATTTCAGAGAGAAAAATGCTAGTGTAGAAACAGTTACAGGCTCCATAAAGAATACTGGCTGAAATGGTTTCATTGTAAGCTACTTATTTAAACTCGTATTGAGACATAGTACTTTTTCACAGCTAGATAGCAAAAATATAACAGAACCATCCCATGTGCGTTACTTAAAAAAAAAAAACTAGACAAAGGAGGACTAATAGTGTATAAATGCTCCATGTGGGTGTATTAAAATAATTTTCCTGGAATGCAAGCACATTTTCTTTGCTCTCTCTCTCTCTCTCTTTTATTATGTTTAGTTCTAAAATTCATTGCATTGGTTTGTTTAAGTGCCATGCATTCTGATATCTTAAAGAACACTTGATCTTTTGTCTGTCATAATTGAACAGTAATAGCTAATTGTTATATGCCTATTTATAGTGTGTTGTACCTTACATCTTGGGAATGTATCATAGAATTGAATGGTAGGCACATTGGAAAGCTGGGGGAGCAAGGGGAAATACATATTTTTCATTAGCTCTACTGCCTGGCCATCAGCTTTTTCTGTTTGCTCATATTTCACATCTTGAAATGCTTCAAGAATTTTTTTTTAAAATGCTAAATGGGGATTTTATGGTTGGTGACAAGATTGTTAAAATGCCCAAACTACAAAAACAAGCTTGTTCTGTATGTTGCTGTCAGGGGTAGGTACCCTCATCTCCCTTTGGGGCGTCAGGTTGTCTAGGTGTGTGAGACAGTATGGCCCAACAGCCAGAGGCAGTATGCAGCCCTTCTGAGTCAGGGCAGTGTGGCCTAGTGGCCTGAGTCAGTAGTGTCATCCAGTTCTGGGAGATAGTGGGGCTGGTTGGCCGGTTGAGGGAGTGGGGCACCACCTAGGGACATGTGGTGCCTGGGGTAGAGGGGTCATGCCCTCCCTGCTCTTCTGAGTCCCAATCCAGAGCCCTAATGGTGGCTGGGGTACTTGCAACTGAGTCAGCAGGGATCCTCCCGTAACATGCTGACTCTTCCCATGGGTCAGGGCTAGTCCCCTTCCTTGGGCTACCATCTTCTCTGATGGTGGTTTGTCAGTTGGTTGGTCCTCCGAGTCCTTCGACATGTCCAGCCTTTGCGCAGGCGGCTGCAGGCTCCGGGGTTGCTCTGGGATTCACTGGGTCTCCAGTTCTCCTGGTCCCCGGCAGTGCTGGTTCCATGGCAGAAGACTCCAGTGGGGCACCTTCCTCCTTAGTGGTCTGCCCTGAATGAGCTGGGCCGCTCCCTTTTGTATTGAGGCAGGAGTTGGAGCATGCTGGGCGGGACTTCCTCTGACCATAATTCAGGGTCAACTCCCTTGTCTCTAGTGCGGGGTAGGTCCACTCTATCACACCTGCTCATCAACTTACAAAGATGGCAGACACCCATATGCATGAGCAGCTATGTCCATAATAGGAATTTCTACATTTAGAAAGTACTTTGGCTTTCAAAATGTTTTGTAACTAAAAGTTTAGACACGCTAGGCAAACACTTTGATATACTTCAAGAACCTTTTAAATCGATGAGAAAAATAGCCTAAAAGTTATTTATGGCTACTGATCTAGAAAGTTCCACATCTGCGTAAGACTATTTTTCTTACATCTTCCTAAAACAGAGTGACACTGAACTGACATTGCACCCTTGAGAATAAAGTCAGAATTAAAATATTAAGGATCACAGAGAAGACGGCAAATGGGCAAACGGACCCTTTTTAGTATGGTTTAAAACATTTTTCTGAGCAATCCTTTTCAGAGACAATATAATTGAAATTTGCTAGAAGAATACGCAGAAAGAAAGGTGTATCTCCCCCAAATTCCAGAACCGTGATTGTGCTGAGTACCATGGTAGTGGATAGTCATATCTGGCCAGGCTTCAGGCTGAATACCAGTATGGAATACCACATACAGTGCATGATCTGTTTCTCAATACAAAGGAGATAGGCCAGACATCTTTTACTGATGCTCTTTGCCCTTTCAGCAACTTAACTGCAGAGGTATATTTATGCTGGTGAATTTCCCCGTGTAGACTAGCCCTTCGATCAGCTTAAACCTTGCAGCAGTAACTTATTTAATGGTTCCTCTTTTTGCAGAACACCTACTTTTGCTGGAGGTCTTTTTTCAATATCGAAAGACTATTTTGAATATATTGGAAGCTATGATGAAGAAATGGAAATATGGGGAGGAGAAAATATAGAAATGTCTTTCAGAGTAAGTTTAGAGATATAATCCTATGTCTGGCCTTACTTCCAGTAAATGTGTTCTCAAAAAAACCCACAACCCTTCCTTCTCCCTCCCTTTGTTATACTTATGGATGAAATAAACAGTAGGATTTTAATTAGGGGGACAAGGCAATACGCCACGTTTATTGTGAATACAGACGTTTTAGAAAGCAATTCCCCCCCCACACACACACACAGTCCTGCAGGCAGAATATAATTATTAGCCTATGAGTTGCTTGAGCCAGTCCACTGACCAGGTGGACTGAACACGAGGATGGAGGTGGGCTCTCTCAGTCATGAATTTGATGCTCTTGGATGTTTGCAGAACGAAGTTAAAGTCTTTATTTTTTTACTTTATTTTTATAGTTTTAGTTTTATTAGTTAGTTTTTATTGGGTTTATGGATGCTGTGTCATGCTGCCTCCACATCCCAGTGTGATTATCAATCACCCCCAATGTTGCAAGCATAACATTTTTTCATTCTTGTTTTACAGTTTGTTTTGTTTTTGGGGTGGACTTTTTTGGAGTTGGTTATTTTGATCTGCATTTTTGGCCATTTGGATTGTAAGATTTGTTACAATGAAGTCCTCCTTTCCTTTTTTTTGTTGCTGTTTTTTACTTTATTATTACACACTATTTATTTTTAGTTACACAAACTAACCAAGAAAAACTCAGAACAAAAATTACAACTTTAAATTAAAGCTACATTCTAACTAAATGATATGGTATTACAAAGAAAAAGTAAAAATTATTACAATCTTAAACTACTAAGGTGGAATCAGCCACCAATATGGATTATTCCACTGACATAGAATAACAAAGTACATTTACAGTAGATGTTCTTAAATCTGGGCCAGGCAGTTGCTTGTGTAACAAAAGGCCTCAGAATGTTCTTAAACAGCAAACAGAATTGTGAGGTGCTATAGGCAGAATATTGCTATAATTGTGTTAATATGTTTTTGGAAACAGAGTCCCAGGATGTTACAATCATAGTTTTTAATTTCTTTTGCTTTTTGCATACTGGTAACAAAGCAAAAGAGTTGCTCTCGGCTTACACCCTTTTTCCCCAAAACCACACTATCCGACATTAGCCTTAGTTGGCTGATTCACTAGAGTGGTCAAGGACTGAAAGAACATGAACTGAGCTACCAGTAATCTAGGGGCAGAAAATAATAGAGTAAGTAATAGGCTTGTTCACTATAGTAATAGTGTGTGTGTGTGGTTGGATTTGATATCCAAAATTTATGCTTCCAACATTCACCTGTGGATTTGAGGAGTTTTGATTAAGAAATCCCATTTGCTAATGCAATATGAACTAGAGTTCTTACGTGAGTGCTTAAGATTAAACATTATAATTTTAAAGTATTGTTTTTTGACCTTGTAAAAATTCTATCACCTAGGTATGGCAATGTGGTGGACAATTGGAGATCATGCCTTGCTCTGTTGTTGGCCATGTCTTTCGCAGCAAGAGCCCCCATACTTTTCCAAAAGGCACACAAGTGATCACACGCAATCAAGTCCGCCTTGCAGAAGTCTGGATGGATGAATATAAAGAAATATTTTACCGAAGAAACACAGAAGCAGCAAAAATTGTGAAACAAGTAGGTGGTGGTGGTGGTATTAGAAAATCACTCTTGCTGCATTGAAAGTTTTGGTGAGCAAAAGTTATTTATTGACAAAAGTAAGAATTCTAGCTATTCTAATCAGAAGTTCTAGGCAGGATATGTTTGATTTGCTCAAATATCTAGTAAATGAAGACGTTAGAACCCAATATAAGACGTGTTTCACTTACTCTTGAATTCTGATTGTTTGCTCTTTGAAGACCTAGAATTAGAGCTTGTAAGGTAGGATACTCACCATCCCCTTGTGTCAGGGTGCAATGCTGCAAGGCATCCTTGTCTCCAGCTCCTCCTGCAGACTGTTATACATCTCACTGGGTCTTCCGTGGCTCAGTCCTCCAGCCAAGTCCCATAAAGTTCAGTCCCCTCCCAGGATAACAACAAGGTCCAACTGAAAGTTCATACAGTGTCCCAACACAAAAGAGCCTTTGGCCCCCCTTTTGAGTTATTGTTAGGCCTGTCCTTTGGGGTCAGTCTTCAGATGCTTCTTGGGCTTAATATTCCTTCTCTTTGGACTTTCATGCCCCTTCCTCGGTGGCTACTTGGGGAAACCAGGCCCATTCTCTACTCTGAGTTTTGACCCCGGGGACCCTGTATGAAGCACTAGCCTTGCTTCTTCAGACATGCTACTGGTTCCCTGGGCCATGTCCTACCTCTAAGCCCCCTTGTGCTACTGCCCCTCACTGTGACTGTTTATCATAGTCTCCCTTTGGTTCTCCGGCCCCTACCTTCTTCCTAGATCCTTCCAGCTTCTCCTTTCTCTACTGAACTAATCCCTCTTTCAGTCCACAAATGTGTTTTTTTACTGAGTCTGATCCTAATTTAGGCCTCACCCACAGGCGCCTAACCCCACTTCCTGTGAGGAGCATCGTATCTGGCTTCTTGCCTGCTTAAGCTCTATCTCTGGGCTCCCCCCTGGAGCCTGACCTGCTCTCTGTGAATTTCTCTCCACAGAAGAGTCCAGTCTTCTTTCTACTGAGTTTCCTTGGATTCCTTATAAGATCCAGGTGCCTAATGAGCCTTATCTGTCTTCCCCCTCTGGCCAGGAGGCAACCAATCCATCAATCACATGCACTAACTGGCTCTTATACCCATCACCTGTTAGACAAGGAGCTCAAGCCCCATCACAGAACTGTCTGAAAAATGTTGATAATCAAAAATATGTTTTTGGTGGAGTCATAAAAAGTGAAAGATTTAACTTGTTTGTCCCAAGTATTTTTTCTGCTATATCAACAAACAGTTTTCCAGGCCTTTCATTTGATCAAAGTGCATAATTCCATTTTCACCGTCACAAAAAATGTTTTTGTTCATTAATATGGCTGTGGCAGCCATTTGAAGCAAAAACGAATGCTGGAAACTGGTAAATGGTTTCACTGCCCAAACTTTGGTTACTTTTTCATAAATCTATCCTTTTTTTTGGCAAATAATCTGTGATGGGAAAGTTTGTTGAAAAACTACAACTAAGTGCCTGAACTATGGAAATTTATCAGGCAACAATCAGGCTACAGAAATATCTTTGCCTTGAGATAGAAAAAAACATTAATTGAAATTGTTTTTTACAGCATCTACTACATCAGTGGTTCTCAGCTTGTTTTTCATTTGCGAACCCCTAAAACATTTCGAATGGAGGTGCAGAATGCTTTGGAAATCTATTGTCTGTATGTATAGTTGAATTCTGTTCAGTCAGTTTTCAGTCTAAGTCTTTTGTGGACCCCTTAGACAATGGGGGTCTGCAGACTACAGGTTGAGAACCACTGTACTACATCAAAATACACAGTAAAACGTCTAAAATAAAATAATCTGTTTAGATGCATTTTCACATTTATTAATTTTGTTTTTTAACAAAGTATCTAATGTGAGATTGAATCTTGTTTATGTGTACCTTTTTAGGCTGTAAATTGAATCATGGTTAATAACCTTGGGCCAAATTCATTCATGATGTAGCACCACTGACTCTGTTGGATGAATTTGGTCCAATATCTCTTTAATTTATCATTTGGGGTTCTATTTAAAGCACAACCTTCTGAGCTAATTGCATATTGTAAAGAAACTGATAATTCATTGTAGTAATTGATTTTTATACTGATGTTCTTAGGTTCATTTGGGCTCTGTGTTCCTGGTTTGTTGTTTGATCCAAAGAAATGTGATTTATAGCTGGAAACGATTAGTTGCAGTTGGTTACAGCTAGTATCAGGAGTGGCTTGTTAATTTTACTTGTTTTGAATACATTTACCAAATAGGTGATTCCCATTATGTGGTAAATACAAGTATGTAGGGCAGATGTGCATAATGGCTAAATGTGTGTGTTGGAGCAAGAGATGAAGTGGTGGGAGGGTTGTTAAAGCAATAATGTTGTTGCCATTCAGTTTTGCTTTAGACATTCCTCATCATACCACATCTTCTTTTCCCCAGTTGGTCTCAGTCTCTTATCCCTTACACAACAAAAACCTATTTGGGTGCCTTGCAAAGAATCTTCTCTCATTTCCTGTGCAGCTTCTGATTCTTTCTTGACCTTCCTCATGGTGCAGAATCAGAGAAATGTAGAGCTGGAAGGAACCTCGAAGTTGTCATGGTCAGCAGTGAGGCAGGACCAAGTAAACATAGACCATCCTTGACAGGTGTTTGTCTAACTTGTTCTTAAAAACCTTCAATCCTGGGGATTCCACAGCCTTCCTTGGAAGCCTATTTCAGAGTTTAATTCCCCTTATAGTTAGAATTTTTTTCCTAATATCTAACCTGATCTTCCTTGCTGATCCCCCTCAATCACAAGACTAAACACATGCCTAGGGTTTCTTTAACCTTTTTCGTAGGGCAGGTTTGTCTAAAGGTTTTTTTTTTTTGTTGCTCCCTCTGGACTTTCTCCATTTTCTCCACATCTTTCCTAAAGTGTGGCACCCAGGACTGGATGCTACTCCCAACTGAGGCCTCATCAGTGCTGTGTAGAGCGGGCCAATTACCTCCCTTGTCTTACAGACAGCACTCCTATTAATGCACCCCAGGATATTAGCCCTGTTTGCAGCTACATGACATTGTTGACTCATATTCAGTTTGTGACCACTGTAATCCGTAGATCCTTCTCAGCAGTATTATCACCTAGCCAGTTATTCTCCATATGGTAGTTGTGCATTTGATTTTTCTTTACTAATTGAAGTACTTCGCACTTATCTTTATTGAATTTCATCTTTTTAAATTCAGACCATTTCGCCAATTTGTCACGGTCATCTTGAATTCTAATCCTGGCCTCCAGAGTGCTTGCAACTCCTCCCAACTTGGTGCCATCTGCAGATTTTATAAACACACTCTCCACTCCATTATCCAAGTCATTAATTAAAATATTGAATAGTACTGGACCAGGACTGACCCCAGGGAGGCCCCACTAGATATGCCTTTGCAATTTGACAGCAGCACTCCCTACTTAAGAATGTATTCTTTCATTAGTTTTGTACCACAGATCAGAACAGAAGCAGTTTAATGCTATTTATTTCATGAACTCTACATTAACCGTACATACACATAGCATTAAACTGCACTGCTTGTATGTGTCTTTCAGTACGTTACCTTATTTAGTTCTCACCTACATTTAAACTAATTTATTGTTAACATAAACACGTCTACCTAATGTAATGTGTTGGATTTTTCTTAACATAATAAATATTTTCATGACTTGAGTGGCCCAAATTTTGGATGAAAATCGATTAAAAATAGCTTTTTATCAAAATTGGGAAATTTTCAGTAAAAATCAGTAAAAACTGAAAACAAAGGGCCTTAAATATTGCTTAAGTAGTAACTTGTCTGCCTTAATAAGCATGTGTTTCCTCTGCTCCCTGTTGCCACTCAGGACACTTATAGCACTGCTCCAGAGGAAGCATGGGATTGCTCTGCCTGTAGCCATTCAAAGTGTGTCAGGAGGTCAATAGTGCTTTTGTCTCTACAAGGCAAATAGATGCAATTTTTATGTACTAAATTATTAAATGAATTGCTGTGTTCTGTTTAAACACAGTATTTTTTTTTAAAGATATTTGTGGTTTTAGTTTTAAATGTTAAACAAAATCACACACTTGTTTAGTGCTACTCCACAGAACATTTTCATCTGTTATATAAATCTGATTTACATTTGTTTGTTTTTTCAACAGAGAACATTTGGAGACATCTCAAAAAGACTTGATTTAAGGCAGCGGCTACAGTGTAAAAATTTTACTTGGTATCTAAATAATGTTTATCCTGAGGCATATGTGCCAGATCTGCATCCTCCACTCTCTGGATTTGTGAGTGTTTTTCCAATTTTGGTTAATTTCTGTTTCACTATATAATCCTGCCGCTAAGGTTTGCCTGATTTCAAACCTAAAGTGAAAAGCAGGACTAGCCAATTTAATTGTTCATAATTCATGGTGCTAGAATTTCCCTGATTAGTATGAACAGGGATTCTTTTCTCCATATCTTGCTAGAAGAACATTCTGTAGACTGACTCTTTAACCTTGTGTACACTGGTATATTTTATGCAAATCTCCCTCCTTGCACTTGTGTAGCTCTACATGTGGCCTTTTACCTTGACTGGTGTCTCACAACCCTCTTCAGATGGTAGTAACATTAGTATTCCTACAGTTTCTAGTACTGATGTGGCTGCAGCAGCAGTGTTAGTTAAACAATGAGAGATTTTCCAGAAATTGTCAGTGTAAGTGCAGCTTTAGATAGTCTATAACATGGTTTTCAGAGAGAAATCCCTGCTCAAACTAATGAGGGAAACTGCTAGAATCCTGTTTTAGCTTTTCCCAGAACTGTCTTTGGCTCCTTCCACATTGTCTCTTGCTTGTAAATTCCTTCTCAGCATTTATCTATAAGGCCACCATGTTTTCCTCTGCCATATTACTACTTTTATGTTATAGTGCCTACAAGATATTAGCCAACTGATATTGGCTAAATTCAAATGAATTTGGGAGCAGTTAATATTTATTGTAAAAGATTTTATGTTTTAGCTGTCTCCTACAACCTTGAGGCTGCTTGTCGTCTTAGATTGTCAGCTCTTCAGGATAGGGAATATGTCTTCCTGAGTGCATGGACAGTGCCTAACCCATTGTGGGTGCTATCAGAATACAATAATGAGGTTTTGTCTAGTAAAGATAACACTTCTAGTGTGGCAGGGTTTTAGATTTAAAGGTAGAACTTTAAGTAAAAACACTAAACAGTGATTTCTAATTGTTGGCAAGTTTTTAAATAACTTAGTTATATATAAAATAACTTATGGATTCTCTGCCATCCTCCTTCCTCACTCTTAAACATCAAACGTGTATATATTTTTCTAAAAATTTGTGTTTTCTTCAGTTAAAAAATGTAGGTAGAAGTCTATGTCTGGATGTTGGTGAAAATAACCATGGTGGCAAACCATTAATTATGTATACTTGTCATGGACTTGGGGGAAACCAGGTAAAATGTTGTTATACTTAATTTTTTACGTAACTAGTCCACACAGCTATAATATATCCTTATGCAAAGCTTAATTTTCCTTCTGGTAGTATTGGCATAAATATTTTAGTATGAAGATAATCTAGTGGTTTTTGTTACCTACATTATTCTTGCATTAGAGGGTAGTAAATATAAAAATTGCAAGGAAGTTTTTTGTGATCTTTCAGTATTATGGGTCAGATCTTCAAGTTGCTTGCACAAAAATGTATGCACATGTAACTTTAGATACACAAATACCAAGATGCATTCATGCAAGTGAGAAATTGCATACATATACAATGGTATCTGTATACCTAATAAATGTGTATAATGTAGAAGTGGTTTGAAATTGTGGTAGTTAAAAGAAATAGCTTCAGGTGTCCTTACATATAATAGCAGAAACTGGCACTGTAATGATTGCTAACTATATTACAGAGGACCTTTTCTTCTGAATTTAGAAAATTGTTTGTGAAAATTTCTAGTATAACTATATTCTCAGGGAGAGTTCAACCTCCATTTCTGACTCTGAGCTACTCAGTAAGCCTTCCCTTAGTGGAATTTACGGGGGCAGTTTGATGAAAAATTTTCTGGACACGTGCAGAAAGTGCACAGAATAGACATCTCAGCCACAAGACACCAGTTTACTGTTCCGTCATGCAACTTGCAGTTCTTCTTCATTTGACTTCTCTGCAACAGAAACACTTCTCCTCCCCACCCCCGACTTTTACATTGTAAATATTATCTTGACTCTTCTTTTCTCTTCTTGCCTATACTGCTTCTTTCTCTGTCACCAGGACTCACACTGTCAAGGAGGAAGCCGGTGGGATACTGTCAGTGGGTGATCGAACAGCCAGGTCTGAGCTACCTGCCCTGTCATGCTTACAGCCTAATAGTGGGAGGTCAGAGTGGTCTGCCCTGTGCCAATAAAAATCAAGCATTTGAGAAAAATATCATTTTAAATTGCTGAATTTCTCCAACAGGAGTTCTCCTTGACACACATCTCTTGTGGGCAGGGACTGCCTTTTAATGTGTGTTCGTACAGCATAAAGCAGTGGATCTCTAATACTGACTTAGTTCTCTAGCCACTACTGTAGTATTAAATAACAACACAAAAACAAAAAAACAGTCTATGCTGCTTCCTTAAATGTTGCCTCACACAGTCAGTAGTAGTAAATGTTACTAAAACACATCGTAACTGTAAACATCAGTAGTATGTTTAATAAAAATAGTTGTAACTGACAAGTTATCTCAGTGCTGATTTGATACCTTTTTCTTTTTTTTATAATTCTCTCTCCCTCGTTTTTTCAGTAAAATCATTAGATGTTATCTATGGTATGTTCAGTTATTAACAGTACTTAGCAGCTGCACAACTTAGGGTCTGTTCCTGCACCATTAAAGTAAATGGCAATTTCCCCTATTAATTTAAATGAGAGAAGGATAAAGGTTAGATGTAGGTAGGTGCTAGCTGTCTTGCTATGTTAGGCTTTTCTATTACATAGCATTTGAATCCCATTCACTGTTACTTGCGGGATTATGATACTATACTAATCTCTTTAGAGACAACCTTGGTACAAAGGCATGGTATTAAAAGAATTGCCATACAAAGACATAATCTGCCATATCTATTTTAAGAAGTTGTCTTGGTGAAGTGAAGCAAAATTCCACATTTTTTCTGCTCCATAGTAATATTCTGAATCTTGTTAAAATTCTTTAAAGAACTGTATTTATTATAGTTGGTGCTGGTAATGATGCCTGCAGTTAAAGTTGCTCAGCACTTCCCATTATACACCCTATTTTCTGTTGCTTATAAACTTTGCCAAACTTTATTGGTTTTGGGTTGAAATTGTCCATGCTGGATGTCTGCCTCAAGCGGCCTTTTTTTTTATTTCAGAAAAGAAAAAAAAAAACGGTACAGCGGTAGCTCAGAATGAGATTAGGGAAAAGTATTTAGCACCTCAGTGTTTTGGAGCAGAGACTTGAAGTTTGATAATGTGATCATACGGGTGTCAAGTGTGTGCCTTTACCATCCCTATAAAAACCTGCCAAACTTAGGCCAACTTTCAAGGCTCTCAAAATCTGTTAAGCACATGCTCCGTAGAAAGATGTTAGAGTTTGTCAGCTACATTCCCTGAATATCCCATGTGCACTAAGCATGCTGTGTCCCAGGGCAGCAGGGGCTGAACAGGACTTTCCCTGCAATTGTTCCTCCTGGAGTTCAGGGTCTTTGTGATGCTAGGCACAGGAGCTGAAAGCAAGGAGACTGTTTTCCCTGTATTCTCAAGGCTCCCCCTGCTAGAGCCCAGGCAGTGAAGAGGAGGAGGAAGCTGAGTGACTGGAGTGCATAGGAGTGAAAAACTAAATCTAGGGGTGTAGGTTAGAGGGGAGACTGAGCTGAAAAGACTTTAAGGAGAACTTTGGGGAGGGGTGGATATGGGAGACATGAAATTGAAGGGATGAGGCAGACTTGGAGCTGATGAGGAGACTGGGATAATGAAGGAGGTGGGGATAGAGGAGGCTGAAACTGTAACAAGCACTGCCTGGAAGGACTAGGTTTTAGGTGGGGGCATTGGCAGAATTTTCTATATAGCTAGAGCACACTCCCATAATAACCCAGGATTCCTGAACCTCAGCATTCCTCTGCAGCCAGCAAATGGTTGTGAAATACATTGGCAAAATATGTGCTTACATATCCTTTTAGTGGCTAGTCTCCATAGAGGACAACCTACTATTGTTATCAGTTACTCTATGAAATCAAGTGGCTGAGATCTGTGCTGTGGACTAAAGGTTATAATCCTGCTAGTGAACCAAGTGAGAATACATTTCCAAATGGTGGAATTCTTTTTTTCTCTGTTGCTTTTTAAAAATTGGTAGTAAATTACATTTAAAAAATCTATTAAAAGTCAAGCGATCAAAAGTTAGGAAACCCCAAAATTAAAGTTGTCCATGCAACCTTAATTTGGCCCCTTTTATTAGGCAGGGGGCTGAATTAAGGTTGTAACATTTTTTTGTGTAATAAGTAACACTAGTTGTAATACTCAGTAAATTTCCATGTAAGCGAATATAGATGAATATTTTATTTATGTAAATATTTGCATTACATACATGATAAATATTTGAACTTTGATTCCATATTTAAACTGTTGGATAACAGAATGATACAATGTTGTATGCAGTGGGGATGTAGCAGTGTTGGTCCCAGGATATTAGAGAGTCAAAGTGGATGAGGTAATATCTTTTATTGGACCAACTTCTGTTGGTGAGACAGACAGGCTTTCGGGTCAGCTTTCCAGACCTGAAGAAGAGCGCTGTATAACTTAAAAGCTGACCTCTTTTGCCAACAGAAGTTGGTTCTATAAAAGATATTACCTCATGCACCTTGTCCCTCTAGAATGTTACAATGTATTTTTTAAACTTGACTTGTTTTTGTCATGAAATTTCAAGGGATGAATTTAGTTGCTGTGGTTGCTTGTTTCTACCGAATATATGTAAAAAAAAAAATTATTTTTGTTTATATAGTACTTTGAATACTCTGAACATTCTGAGATTCGACATAACATTCAGAAGGAGCTTTGTATGTATGCTTCTCAAGGATCAGTGCAGCTTCGGGTGTGTAACTACAGAGGTCAGAAAACATTCACCCCTGGAGAAGAGAAGTGGGAACTTCAAAAGGTACTTTCAAAGCAATTTATGCAATAAAAAAAGACATTTCTATTTTAACTGAAATAAAAGATTTTTTGATCAATTATGAGCTGTTAGAGTTAACATTACTTTTTACAGAAAAAGAGAAGAATGGATAGCTCAGCTCTGGGGGAGAAAACATTGATAGACATTTCCACCTTTAAGTTACAGATTAAAATACAGCCCGCTCTGTTGGCCAAACTGGCAAATGTAAAATGATAGTCTCAATCCAGTTCCAGTGGAGAAATGTCCACATTACAAAAAACTTAAACAATTGGTGCTAGTTGGCACCCATGTTGAACACTCTTGGCAGAAATGCCAAGTATCAGGTGGGCATAGAGAATGGACTTTCTCTCATCCCTAGAAGTGGCCCCTCCCTGACAACTCGACGTAAATTTGCAGGACGGTGTGGGGCAGTTTGCTGTGCCATTGTATGGTGCTTTTACCTGTTTGACTAAATAGGGCTCCAGTCTCTGAGGCTACCTGTTGGGCCCAACCCTAAAAAAAAAAAAAAAGCAGTAAATTCACAAAACTTACTAACAAATATTTAAACTTACTCTGTGTGCTTTGTTTTGTTTCCCCTCTACTCTCTAGGATCAACTTTTGTATAATGCAGCATTAAATATGTGCCTTACGGGAAACGGAGAACATCCAAGTTTGGTATCATGTAATCCATCAGATATGTTCCAAAAATGGGTTTTTGGCCAAAATAATTAAGTACTGCTACTTTATAACTAGGAAATATTTTGTTAAAAGGATACATCTGCTTTGTTAAAAGGATATATCCACTTTAAAACTGTGACCATATATGTACACTGCATTTTTAAAAATGATGCAAAGCTAGCTAACGTAAAATATTCCGAGAGCAATTTTCTTATTTAAAAAAGTATAAAACTGCTGAGTTGCAAAGATCCCTTGAGCGTTTGTTTAGAAAATACCAAAGAATATTTTGAGATCTCAACAGGCAGGAAAAATGTTTACAATCTGTTGGAAATGTAATTTCCACAATAAGCTTAGCTTTTTATATATGTTAACCACTGATGTTGTAGTCTCCTCCATTTTGGGATAAATTATAAGGTTTTATATATTCTCATTTTGTAATGATTTCAGAATTGGTCAGTGAAGGTTAGGAGATAGATCTTTGTACAGTGTCTGGAAACTATTGTGCCTTTATAGATGGTAATACTGTTTTAGCATTCAGTTGCTTGACTTACCTGCTGAGAGTTTAATTTAAGGAAAAGTAAATGAGAAAGTAAAAAATAAAAACACACTTAGCACTTCTCTCTCCAATTTTACTCAATTAATATTTGGACCCCCAAGATGAAGCCAAAGGGCAGTCTTAGCCCACTCAATTTCTAGCACATCAACCTTTCTAAAGGATTTTTTTTCTTGTATTCAGCAACTTTTATTGAAGTATGTGATTCATATATTCTTTAAATGGAAAATGTGTATTGTCCTGGTATTAATCTTGTATGCTTCTTATTTGAATCCAATACACATTACTGTTTGTGCCAGCATTTGTCACAGATTTCCTAAACTGCAGGGTTTTTTTTGTATTTGTCAGATTTCATAAATTGCAGAATATAAGCCTAGTATTTGTTGCTAGCACTCTGTTCATTACTAGTCTTTTATGCTGTAATTAAATGTTACTGTTTGTCTGCCTGTCTTAGTGATTCATGTAGTGTGTACTGTGCAGGTTCCTAATGTCTATATGCAGTTCCTTTTATGTTTTTTCCTTGTGTCTGATTTCTGTTTTTAATCATTCAGAAGGCGAGTCTAACTGTACTACAGAATTTTATAATGAAATATTGTATTTTAGTAGAAAATAAATTTGCAAGTATATTTTGGTGATATTCTGCGTGCACAGTTGCTGTTTTATTTATATTCTTCCATATATGAGTATTTTAGAAATACAGCGTTTTTCCAATGTTCTCTATTGGGTAATTAATTACATAAACTGATCTTAAACACCTTTTAAATCAGAGTTTGCCTCCAAATTTCCCCTTGCAACTATTTGTGCTGCCCCTTTCATCAATGAAAGACATCACTACTATGATCTTCTTTAGTGGTGTTATTTTCCTCTGACAAGAAATCCCTTTTCAAGAACCAAGGGTATGTGTACTGCTCTTTGTAAATTCCTAGTTTGGGAAATGAAAGCGAAACTGAGTCCTATCCTGGATCTAAGGAGACTGAGAGCATGCGGAAATTACATTTTGATAAAAGAACCCTGTTTCATAAGAGATTTGTACATCCTGATTTGGATGGATATAACTCTTAGCATTCGGTTTCTTACATAATTATTTGAGATTACAAATTAAATCAGGTTTCTTTTATCTTCTGTAATATTTGCTTAAAAATCACTATTTTTGAATATTCCTGCCACGAAATTTGCTTGTTAGAATATTCAGTGTACAGAAAAGGTGTACAGCAATAGTAAACTAAAACTCATTTAAAAATGAAAATTTTTCTGAAAATTATTTGAGTATTAAAAGGTATTTAGGATGGAGTGATATCTGTACCTATTTGCTTTGAGACAGATATGTTTAATTTTAAATTGGATGGATAGGTAACCTCTTGTAATAGAACTTGATGCAGGAGTGATTCCTATTGTGTGGCTGATTTATATATGTGTTTGCTATACATATTCCTTAAAGCTTTCATCTGTGGGGGAAAATGGCCTTCTCTACCTATTTTCTCTCCGCTTCTTACATCTTTCTTATTTTACTTTGCTACAAGCTATGCTCTTGGCTTATGGGAAACATGAAGAAATCAGAGGGAATAGTGGACAACATTTTAAGTTTTAGAAAAATATGTTCAGTTATTGTAATTTAGGTCATTAGCCTTGTGCCTTTCTAGTGCAACCAGAAGAAAGTAACCACCCCTAACTGAAGGATGATTTAGTGATTAAACGGGGACAAATTTGATTTGACAACTGTTAGCAGATTTGAGTTAAATACCTAGCTTTTCCACAACCTTCCTGTGTGACGTTGGGCAAGTTACTTGACATTTGTGTGTCTTGGTTCCCCAATTGTAAATGACAAACTCTTCAGTGCAGGAACTGTCTCTTACTAAGTTTGTAAAGTGCCTAGCCCAAGGTCGCGCAGATTAGCGTGGGCAATCTAGGCACAACCATAATAAAAATAATAGTGGTATGCTATTAAACTATTGCTTAAAAATCACACACACAATTTAGCCTTGTGACAATAAGTGAACTTATGATCCCTTAACACTAGCAATATGGCTTATTATATGAAGCCTTTATTTTAAATTAAGTCAACAGCAGCTGTTCTTTTATTATAAATGCAAAATTAACAGTTGGCAATCACCTCAGAAAAAAGTAAAATAAATAACTTTAAATACAGGTATGTCTTGCATGTACAATGTATCTCTTCAATTTGACATAAAGGAGGGAGAAATGTGAAGAAATAGAGCCTGGAAGATTTAAAAATAAGAGAAAGCAGAAACAAAGAGGAGGCCATTACTAAGGGATGCCATATCCCAAAAAGAGGAGAAGAAACAGAAACTTTCATCCAAATCTCAGCTGCCAGTGAAATTGGAGGTACTGTCCTTGACTAAGGGAGGAATTCTGTGGGAACAGGAAACAAGGCAGCTGGGCACTATGTGTCGGGGAGATGAAGCCTGGGCTTCTGGGCAGCGTGTCTGGCGAGAAGAGAACTAAGGGGAAAGGGTGCATGTGCTGAGGAAGAGGCGTATCAGACACCTAATAAACATATAAAAGCATTGAAAGAGAAAGAGGACCTGGTGGAATATGCATGGGAGATGGTGGAACAGAATCAATGAGAGTGGGAGATGAGTAAAAGTAGATGGTACGATTGACTTATTTTCAAAAAGGACAAAATAATTTACAGTAAGACAACCAAAAATACAAACTTGTTTTTCTAATACTGCTTTTCCATTTAAATTATTTTAGTTACCGGGGTGAAGTTATGCAATCATGAGAGGTTAAAGATGTGATTTTGAACGGGAGAAGAGAGTACTCAAGCTAATCTTTTTAATAAGATGTGGTCTGTGTGATGAAAGAAGCCTGAGAACCCCTGGATTGAAGGTAGAAGGATGTTTCAAATGGCATATTACAAGTAAGGTTGCTCATGCTGCCTTAAAGTTCCGTGATGCTTCCCATTATTAGACCCTTTTTTTCAATTGGTTTTCACTTTGCCAAACTGTTAGGAATAAAATTTTCCATGCTGGGGAGCTGCCTCAGGCTGAATGTTTTTAGAAAGTTTCAGCTAAGAGTTCAGACATTTCCAAGAACAAAATTAGGGGAAAACGCATTGTTTTGACAAGGTCAGTTTTTACAACCATTTAATTGAGACATTCTCTCATTCCCATGCTCTGGAACAGAGACTTGTAACTTGGTAGGGGTGGGATCTCTCAGGTGTCAAAGATATGCCTGTTGCTGTCCCTGTGCAAATTTGCTCAACTATGGCTGAAAAATCTCAGGTCAGGCATGCTTAGAGACTGGTTACACTTTGGCATCTAAAGTCTCCTGAAGATGTGTCTATACAAGGTACACTCAAGCCTAGGGTTGCAAGCACTGAGCAACTTTCCCTGCAGTTCATCCGGGTAGCCAGAGGCAGCTGTGGTTCTGGGCACAAGAAATGAAATTCTGCTGTGCTTCCAGTGCTCTCCCTACTGACTCCTAGCCAGTGTGAAATAACAGGAGTTAAGCAGGCTGCCTTAATAGCAAAGGGGGAAGGGCTGAGGAAGTGGGAGGGAGAAAAGGCGAGGGGGTCTTAGGAGCCAGAGGGAGGGGGAAATGAACGGGTGCGAGGGAGGGGATGAGGTGTTGGATAGTTGCAGAGGAGTCAGAAACAGGCTTGAGGCGTAAGGATCTATAACCACGAGAGAATGTTTCCTACAGAAACTGGAATTGACCTCAGGAGTCCCCAGTCTCTACATTCTGTGCTGACAACAAACAGCTATGCCACCCAGTGGCAAACTGCATCTGTTTCTCACCTGCCCTTGCTGGCTGGTTCAAAAAGGATAACAGTCTATTACTGCTACTCTGTTAGCTCAAATGGTAGAGGTCCGTCCCATGGTGATCTAAAGGTTCAAATCCTAGTAACTGATGCAAGTCAGAGGGCAATATGGTTCTACATGAAAATTCTATTTTTTAGTTTGATTTTTTAAAAATTATAAAATAGCATTAAAAAAACCTAGGCTAAAATAACATTATGAAGGACTCAAAAGACAGGAAATGCCAGAATTAAGGCTGAATGTGCAACCTTAATTCAGCTTGGGACCTATGCCTCAGTCAATGCACAGAACAAAATGCTCTAGGAACTAATAAGCACTTTGTAGTGAATAAGGCTGCTGGCTGTAGGATGCTTGCTTTGTTTGTTGCAGAAATCAGGAGGTTCAGGCCTCTGCCACTAACATGTTCCTAGTACCCACACTGGGGTCTGATTTGCACAAATGCTGAGCACTTTCAGTGGCAACTGAAGTCGCATAGCTCTGCTCTGAACAGAAAGTGATTTAAAATGCCATGTACGTTGAAAAAATCAAGTCCAAGGCTGCTGAAGTTGGGTATCCACAACTAGATGTCACTTTTGGCTTCAAAATAATACCCCTCCATCTTACAGGGTTCTTGTGAAGATAAAAGCATTAATGTTTGTAAAACACATGCTATTATGAGAATACCACAGAAAAAGCTTGTGAAGAAATTAATAATTCTGTATTCTGTTTGTATAGTATGCAAGGCAGTGGTCATACACTGAATATTCAGTGAGCATCATCCATCCTGTGCACTGAATGAGGCGGGGGGGGGGGGGTCTGTGGAAATAAACAATCTGGGGGGCATGTAATTAGACTGTATCATAATGCATGCACACGGACAAATTAAGGTTGCACAAGATACCTAAAATTGGGCATTTCCTAACTTTTGAATGCTTGATTTTGCAGCCTCCACGGTCTTTTAATGTAGGTTTTTTTGGATATAATATAAATTGTTTGCCCGTACTGTAAGTCACCAGTTCAACCCAGTCATTATCAAATTTTTACCACCGTCTGTCATTAGCCTGTGTGAAATGAATTTAGTGCTTCGTGGTCAGTTACCAGTATGAACAAGTCCCATCTCTCCAACATAAGTGGTACAATCTCCACTGACAGGACAATCATCATGGAGTATAATTACTCTCTAAAGCAGAGGTCCCTTTGTGTCAGGACTAAGGTACAGTGGTAGGACAATGCAGCGCAGCTTGCATTACAGTTGCAAACACTGCGTCTGTTTTATGGATAAAAAGATGATTCAGAGACCGAACGCTGCATTGTATTTAAAACAAAAAACAAACCATAGGTATGGCCATGAACGGGCAGAAAAGCATTTCCTTTATATGACCTTTTTTTGTTTTACAAAATGGTTAGTATTAAAACCTTCATGTAGCTGTTTGTTTAAAAGTTAAAAATGTATTTCATACTATGTCAGATATTTAAATAACACTCTTGTTTCTGTCGCTACTATTTCAGTATCTCTTTCGTGTAGCATTTTCCATTTCTAGTATGGTTTCCTTCTACTGTTCTTGCTGGACATTCAAGCCACAAAACAAAAAGCAAAACATTTCTCTTCCTCCAGATTGGCATTGCCCCAAATCCGAAACCAAAAACATACTTTCAGGCTATAATCCTAGTTTGAATGCATTTCAATTTGACATTTTTATTTCTCTACCACAACGTAAGGTGGTATTTGCATCCCCACCTAGTTTACATCTGTTCAACCAGAAGCTATTTGACATGATGTATTTACATTCTGTTTTTCCAGTTGTTTTCTATTATTTTGATACCCTAATTTCTCTTTGAAATACTGTTATTGACCTGCTGTATGTATAGTTTATTATGCACTCAAATATTTCAGTTATTTTTAGGAAATTGTACTTAAACTAGGGTACAGTCATTTTAATGTGCTAAAATTGATTTATTCATTTTTTTTAAATTCACTATGATATTTCTTTTTTGGGGTGTTTCTCAAACTAGGTCATCTGTGTTAGTATGATCAAAGTACCAGCAAGCTAACATTAGGAGAGAAAACAAAACACTATTACTCCACCAAAAAGCACTGTATTTTATGTAACATTTTGGTAAATATACTGTGTCTTTTTGAAAGGATTATCCTAAAAGAAAGAGCCTACAATTCTTGCCAGCTAAAGTAGTTACTCCTTCAGCTCAAGTGGTACATGCCTGGGCTTAAATTTATGGCCTGTTTGGCATGTTTATCTATGACACAGCACAACCAGAAAGCATCAGGAGGGACTGAAGCTAGGAAGTTGAACAAAGCAAGACACTTGAGCAACTCAGACAGAGATAGTAAGTGGTTTTTTTATATGAAATGTGTTGGTAGGTGGTTTGGAGCAGACGCACAATGGGTTAATTTAGCAGTCTGGAGTTTCTGAGAGGGAGGCTGAAGAGTGGGTATACTGATTAGTTCACCATGAGAAGGTGAGAGTATAGAGATGTTTCAGGAAATGGTCTGGAGGCTTGGCCTAAGTGCAGGAGTGTGGGAGACAGATGTACGGGGCCAGGGGGGAGGTTGTGGTATAAAATGGTTTTTAACGAGCTAATGTTAAATATTATTGACGTAGGTTCTTCCCTGAAACACAGAGGTGGCCTAGCCATTTCAGTCCCTTTCCCGCACAAGGAAAAACAGAGGCGTGTGGCACATAAGTCTGAAAGAAGGGTGGCAGTAGTGTACCCTAGCTGGTGAAGAAACTTAACTACCTCTGTAGCAAGATTAAGGCTCCTGGAGGAAACCGGAATTTATAGTGCCTGAATCAGGCACAGAACCATTCACAAGCCCCCCCTGATCCCTTCCCCCCCCCCCGAGTTGCTCCCTAACTCTGGAGATGCCGAAATGCCTGAGGCACCTCAGGACTTAAACATAGGTACCTAAATTGCAGCCCTTGGGTATGTGCTCAGCCACCTGGAGCCTAGCAGTGCGCAGCAGCTTGATGCCTAAGTCATAGCTAAGCCCGAGCAGCATCTCCAATCCACCTTGCCAGTGGGACCTGAGCCAGTGCAGTGGCTCAAACATGCAGAGGTGGCACAGCTTCCCTGCTAGCCTTTGGCTGAGTGGTTAGGGCATGCACCCAGCAGGTGGGCAGTGGGGCTCCAATTCCATCTCACCCCCTCCAACTGCCTGCTGTGATAAAGGGAGTTGACCTTGAGTCTTGCACTGCTCAGGAGCATGCACTGGTGTAGGCTGGATCAGCTCTTTCACATTCTCATCTTGAAGCTTTCCCACGGTGTAGTCAACAAGCAAAGGAAATTGAATACCTGAAGCCCCCTGGTTAGCAGGGCTGTTTTAAGACCTTCGTAGGCCTAGGCACACTTACCTTCATAGGCCCCCCCGACCGAATTAACTAATTTGATTTTAAGCTATTAATAGTTTTTTTAAATAAAAAATTATATATACATTTTTTTTCGTAGGCCCTGAAAGTTTCATGGGCCCTAGGCACTGTGCCTATTGTGCCTAATAGATAATACGGCCCTGCTGGTTAAGGCACTGATGTGCTGTAGTAGAGCGGGGGCTGTGAGCAGGTTTTGGAGGAGAGCTGTCAAAAAATAATTAGAGAGCAGGGCTGGCAAAGTCTGAGCAACTGAACTGGGCAGGGCCCCAGGCAATTGCCCTGCTTGCTACCTTCTAATGAACGCCAGCCCTCATGTTTAATCGCCTGGATATGCAGAGAACCAGTTGTTGTGGCATAGGTGCACGTTGCAATTTTTCTCACAGGCTGTGGGGAGGGATGCTCAGAAGAAAAAATGTTGCAATCCCCTAGTCTAAGCTATGCTTCTCAGAAGGTGTTAGATGACTAGTGTTACCTGGGTGTCAGAGTACCATGGTGGAGGCCGTCTTTTTTTTTTTCAGTCAAGAAAAATTGAGATAGCGGCGGGCCATAGCTCACAGGCTTTAGTATCTTCCTTTATGGGAGCCATGGTGCCAGTTCTCCAATCTCTGATGTGGCATAAGGCATTGAATGTGGGTGGCCCATCTCCCAGGAGAACGCTCTATCTCCAGGGCAATGGGCTAGCCCTGCTGCAGGCAGATGTGTGGACAGGGTCGCCATTGCTCTGGTGAAGCTGTTGCACTGTGTATAAGTAATTAAATATGCCTGGCCTACCTACAAAGCAATGTACCCACAGTAGCCCAATGCTAGGGGGGCACTCACCTAGCATCCGCGTCCCCGTAGAATGTCTAAGGCCTGATCTTCAGAAGGCAGTAGGTGGCTGTAGCCACTTGGGCTAAAGAGATGTGAGCTCTCTCCTGGAGTCAGGAGCCTTAGCCAGTCTTTTTTTTTTTTTTTCCTTTCAATTAAAAACACAAGAGGCTGGCACCCCACCTCCACCCAATGTTTACAACCCTTGGGCTTGCAGTTCAAGCATTCCCCCAGAACATGGGACACAGCATTCACATTCCTTTCATACCTAAGGTGGAGTGGGACATTCATGGCTCAGAGTCCTTTTTACAAAGAAAAAAAGGCCTTTTCTCACAGTCTTTAGTACATTCGGGCAGGAGTCAGGGATGCACCCACCAACCTGCCTCACTGATATGGAATAAGGCATTTAGTGGGAGTTGGGCCACCCAAGTTTTGAGTGCCCTAACCCCAGGGCTAGTTGATATCCCTGACAGATGTGTTTCCCTCTCTAAACTGATGCCCTGTGTATAAATAAATAAATAAATATGTATTGAGCCATTACTCTCTACACCCCCAAGGTTAGATTACTCACCTGTGATGTAGGAAACCTGGGTTCTCCTGGTGAAGCCTAAGCACCCTCTCCCACCCAGGGCACCCCAGACACCCTGTCGGTGACATACTCCTCGCCTACTGTCACCACACCAAGCTGGCCTGGCGGGCAGGGAAGAAGAAAAGCAGCAGAATCACCGTTATCAGGTTATAATGCTCACCAGAGGTATAACACTATTTTTGCTGACTATCACTGGCCTGGCAGGACATTAATATACACAAGTGACAGAGTTGCTTCTAAATATTCTTTTCTGGCTTTGTCCTCCCAGCTTACTTTGGTATTCCACCAGCTTAAACCCCTACATTCTACAACATTATGATATTAAATCATTTCCATTACTTGATTAGGTATGGAAATTAACAAAGGGCTACAGTATAGTAAAACATAGACTGAATATAAGAGTTAGCTATTATATTGTATTTAAAACAGTTGTAATATGCCAGCACCAGGAAGAGTTACTGAGTGAGCGTACTATGGTTCTTCTGCCTGGCTGCAATCCTGTTTGGAGAGTGGCAATGAAACAAACGCTTCTACCACAGGAAGCCATGTAATCAAGCCTAAAACCTGAGTGCCCATTTAGATTGGTGACTCTATCTACACAAGAAAGAGTTACAAATCCTGTTGCATGTTGATGTGCAATGTAGCCAGCAGCAAGGAGAAAACTTCATCCTCTAATGCTGCTCTGCCATTATCCACATTGTGCCACCATATAAAACCAACCAATCAACACAAATGAAACACAGTTCTTCAATCTGACTGTATGCTTAGTGTCCTAGAAACCAGGAAATATCTATTTCTAAATAAAGCTCTGAATTACTTAAAGTACAGAAAGGATACACTACTCTCTAGCCTAGATATAGTGCAGGAAATAAATATTCCTAAAACAAACAAGCAATTTGCCTATGGGCAAGGTTTCACTACAATTGTATTATGTTTGGCCTCCCACTGCCTGTTATGTCAAGTCAAATATTTTCAGAATATCATTTTTGCTTAGCTTTTTAAATATGCAATTTTTTAAATGACACCATCCTTTGAAAATATTTGGCTGTGTACCTACTGCAAATGGCTTTACCAGTCCTCCATCATGGTCATATATTTTATGCTGACGTAAATTTGTAAATATAAAATAAAATATCATCATGTGCCATTCATTAGCTACAGTATTTTTCTTTTACGTAACAGGATGATGTTGCTAAGAATAGTGATTCATTTAAATAGCCTGAGGATTGAAATTCAGCATATGTCAAAGTTTTCTTTGGCTCTTTATTTCCTTTGATTTAATTTAAAGCACCTTCCCCTTTATCTTGTTGTGCTCCAAAAGGGATTAAAAACCACCAAATACACAATGTATTCAGATGTAAATATATTAGCTCAGACTGCTATATGAGCCACTAACATTTACCAACAAAGCCAGCATCCACAGTCATTTTCTCTCTCACCATTCTCTGCTGTCAGTCCACCCACCTTTCTGAACATCTAGGAAAAAAACAGGCTTTGCAGCAAGCTTGATTTAAGTTACACAAGGCTCAATCTTACTCCCTCTAAGACAACAGAGGCTTTAAATGTTAAGCTATGTCTACACTGCCGGCCGCAAAGTTGCTGCCGTCAGATTGACTTATCTGGATCGACTGAGCAGTCAGTGAAGACCCGCTCAGTCAATCCAGAAGTCGACGTACTAAAACCACCTCCTGAAGTGGCGTAGCGCTGCATCGACGGGAACATGGTTCCCGTCGGCGCAATGCAGAGAAGACGGTGCACAGAAGTCAACGGGAGTTACGCAAGTTCTTTGCATACTTTGCATAACTCTGGTTGCCTGCCGCCGAATCGCTGAGGTAAGTGTAGACCAAGCCTTATGTGATCTGTCACTTACACTAGTTTGACAGTAGCATAATCCCAACTGGACACCGTCAATTGATGTAAATTGGTGTTGCTTTATTAACATCAATGAAACTATGTCAATTTACACAGACCCACTGACTGACTTGAGTAGAATTACTTCTGATTTACATCAGTGAGTGTAGACTCAGGTCTATGTTGAATATAAATCCTATTTTACAAGCTTAAATCTAGTTTATTAAGCCTCCATATTTCTGAAACTGGAGTGCTGCCTCCCTTTAATTAGAATAAAAGTTGTTTATCTTTTTTTCTGGGTCAGTATGTCTTGACTATAGTAGCAAGCCCTGGAGTGCAATTAATCATAGTTCATGGAAGAGCAAACCGCAGTCTGATAATTTACAGCTATTTTTTTTTTTTTTGCATAACTCCTGCTAAGATAAAATGATGTTTTATGAAAAGACCTTCATAACAGATTTTACTAGAGAACATCCCATCTTTCAATTAACAATCATTTTAAATATTATAAACACAGATGCTAGGTGATTTAAAAATATACCACTCAAATTAGTTTAAATATTCTAAACATAAAAATAGAATAACCAGAGAAATATGACTGTTAAACACCCTGACAAAAGTATAAATTCCCTAAAGAGGCAATGTTTGTTAGGTGGTAGTTTTCAGACTAATTAGGCCATAAGTTAACACTGCTATTTACCTCCCTTAAATGTGTTTGGTGTATAAAATTACTGCAACCTGGCCAACAGAGGGAGCTATTGCAAAGTTATTTCCAGCAGAATTTGGAAGCTCTTTCTTCCTCAGCCTAAACAAAACTGGCATGACAACGTTACCATGATAATAAGAACAGCTGACTCACGCAGTTTCTCTTTCTGCCCATTTTAATTAAAGTGCACTTGCTGCTGTTCACTATGATGCAAACAGATATACCAAATATGGCAATTTCTGCTCATTTCTTTACCTTTATTGGTTGCTTACTGTAAAGTTTTTAAAATGACTCATGAAAACATGTTTCTCATTGAGGTAATGCATTCAGAATACAAGGAAAGGAAGACATGCTAATCAGTGAATGGGGCTTCAATAGCAAGGATTCTAAGGATGCTGCTACTCCTACTTGGAGAGGAGATACAGCACTAATTATGGCACCACTGGACAGGATACGAAACTGTTAGAAATTGTATATTAGAAATAAGATGCACATGAAAAATGGCAGTAGTTGATGTAATGTAGAAACCTGTTTTACTTGGTTGCAAACAAATGGACAATATATATTGTACAATATATAATAAAAATACAGGAGAATACGAATGCCACTAATAAACAGAAAGAAACCTAATGTTAAGACTTAAAAATGCTAATTTTATAATATATACATTGCAGTAATAAGCCACAATAAATACATCAATTTCCATATCATTCATAATAAATACTGAAAATATAAATACAGAAGAATACAGTTAATTTGAATAAATTATTACAACATAAGGTCCAGGTTAAGTTCTGTTGAATATTATTGTAGCTTATATTACCCTTTGGCATCTTTGATGTAACTCATCATGGATTTGTAATGTTCAATGATTTTCATGTATTTTGATTTAGAAGCAACAGTCCAATAAAAAAAACTGTTACTTTAGCATGTAAGACCAATTGTAATAAAAAATAAGATATTTGAATTACATGGCAGTACAACTATCTTTCTCAAAAACTGCTAGTTAGTAGTTATATATAATTTTTAAACTAATTACTGTAATTATACTGTTACACTGTAACTCCCATTGTATATAACATTTAAAATTTCAATTGATTATATCTGTCTGAAGGACAAATAACTCGTGCTTTTGAACCCATGATTTAATATAACATTAACCTTATTAACTTATTGTCTTTCCATCACCAATTGTGAGCTCACAGAGTTTCAGAAGCACCTTTAATATTCTTGTACATATATTTCTGAATCTTTTAAAATACATGGCCAAAGAAGACCATATCAATTGTACATAGCTGATGTTCAACCAACCAAAGGTATGTTTAACATGAAAAATGTCTTTATAATAAATGCTGAATGACTTTTCTTACAAAACTGAAATACTCTATCAGTTTTAAGTGAAACAATATCAAACTAACAAAGTGCCATGTTCTACATTAACAGGTATTAACCAGTACATATGTATTAATAATTTTATTTTCAAAAGGCTATTACACCAGAAATGCAATTAACTAAAATAAAGCAGATCAACTTTACTAAGACACTATTACAGGCTGAGGCTGTTAGGAACAGATTTGTACTCTACAGATTTTGACTAATTCTGCACTGTTAAAGATCTAGCGCTTATTTTACATCAAACACTTTTTAAACATTTTTCACAAACTACACTTCAGACATATTTCCATAGAAGTGCCTACAATCAGTCAATTAAAAGAAGCGCCCAGTTACGGGAATTATACATATAATAGATATAAAACAAAAAAAGGCTTGCTGTTATGTGAACATCCACTCTAACACTTCGTATTTTCAAATTGTTGTGTACAAAATTACCCTAATACCACTAGTAGTTTTGAGCAGAACAATTTGTAAATAATGAAGCATGGTGGTATATGTTCACACAACAGCAAGATTTTTTTTTGTTTTGTTTTGTTTTGTTTTTTGTTTTAAGAGAAGCAGCTGCCAGTGCACACAAAAATATAACCCTGTTGAGAATCTTAAAACTCCATGTTTAGCCTGCACATCAAAGACTCACTTGTGGTGGGTGGTTTCACAGTAAACCCCAAACACACCAAAAGGGCTAGCTTTCACCCATAATCCAAAACAGTAGGCCCATGTCAGTAATCCAGAAAAAAAATAAGGCTCATAGGAACTAAAGGAATTAGGTGGCCAACTAGCATTGACTCTTACTGGGAGCTACATGCCTAACTTCCTTAGGCTCCTTTGAAAATCCCAGCCTAAGTCACTATTCAGGAGGACCTATATTTCCTTATTCTTACTTACTGTGTGGTGTTACCTGAAAAGTAGGTCATGTTAGAACAGGATCTTGAGAAGCTGTGTTAACTAACTGATGTTAAATCAATGTTAAACATGATTGCAGTGAGTGTAGACATGCTGTGTTTCACACTGTATTTGCTGTTTGTGATTAACCTTCTGGTTCCAGTGATATTTGCCCATCACCAGCTGACATGATGTTAAACATGCCTTTTTCCTATGTATACATGCTGCAAAATAGTTTTTAACAACATATTAGTTAACACAACTCATGTCATGTTCTAACACAACTTAATTTCTAGTGAAGACAAACTTTTATGGTGCCTGCCTTGGGCCCCTCTTTATTTTAACTTTTGCCCTTTTTAGGAAACTTTTCCTTTGCCATCAGGATGACAAAGGCCGTCTTCCAAAAACACCCATGTCAGGGCAGATACATTAACCTGGTGCCTGGTTAAGACTGGAGCCATGTTTATCAATATATTTTCCATTATTCCTTCAGACAGTAGAAAACAATTCAGGCTTTCCTTGGACTGCTGTGGAAACTTTTTAGGGAGGAGTGGGGGAAGTACATACATTAAACATAGGGCAACCTGTTCTTTTCCTTTTCTTGTTGACCTGTTATCACTTGAGCTCAACAAAAGCATCTGATAAACATTCTGTGCTATGAACAGTCTGACAGATTCAGTCACAGCTGAGGCCTAAGTGAAAATGATTAAGCAAAGAAATAATACATTTTTGCCTCTTCGCTTTCTCTGGGCCTGCTTGAGAAACTGGAGACTTCCCACCTGAGAAGCCAGGCTGTAGGGCACCCCGAGTGTGGCTCTTTAGCCTCCAGGAGTAATTGACAGTGTCCCTTCTGTGCTACTGGGTACTCTGAGGCACCACCTTCCAACCCTGGGTCCTCCAGAACACTGACACCCAATATGCCTTTCAACGTTCCCTTACCTCATTTGAGACCCACATTTCAGCTCTTCCTTCATCTCAAAGCAAAACTTTCTCAGGGAAGATACAGAGCAAAGTTACATTCTTCAAACCGTGTGTGGCAGATGAACTGGGGATTCCTATATTAAGTGCCATAATGTAGCCTGCTTGGGAGGCAGGGAACTCAGGCAGCTCTCATGAAAGGAGTTTAAAACCCTT
Organism: Emydura macquarii macquarii; assembly: GCF_026122565.2. Classification (NCBI taxonomy): domain Eukaryota; kingdom Metazoa; phylum Chordata; order Testudines; family Chelidae; genus Emydura; species Emydura macquarii. The sequence continues at coordinate 78,535,464 of NW_027131390.1, forward strand.
CCTTCTCCGCAGTTAACAATGCTACCCGTTGCATGTTAACACCAAATAAATTAGAAGTTGTCCTCTGATGCTAGGAAAAAAATACTTGAAGAACCATGCTCCTTGCACATTATATACTCTATTTTCTTAACAACTAACCAAGAAAACTTGTTTTTTACTTCACAACTTTCTTGCTTTGGATTGCAAACCTTTTGGAGAAAGAGAATTATTAATTAGCACATGTCAAGTGATCACTGAGAGCAGCAAAATTAAACAATGCATTTTAAAAAAAGAACGTTGAAAACTTATTTAAGAAGCAAATTTTGAGATTTCTCATACTCATTATGGAAGATGTAAAGGAACTGGGTTCTTTGCTTAAATCTGTTTTATTTTCTGAAAAATAACAGTAGTTTTCTACTATTAATTTTAAAAAAATACTGCTCAGACTTTATACTTTAGAAATAAATTCTATAGAATATATTATAATCTGAGTTAATTCTACCATTTATTATTAATATTTTACATCAAATTATTTGTAAGCACAGTAAAGTAAAGGCTCTATTTACTCTTTGGCCCCATCAGGGGAGCTGCACATCCCTGACTAAGACCTGAGGATTTTGCCTTTTTTATCATCCCCATGGTACACAGCCTTCACAGCCCTGAATGATTCAGGAAATGAAACCATTAGAGCAACATTCAAGCCCAGGTCACCAGGCTACAATGTAGAGCACTATTATTAACTCACCAGGCCAATTCTTTATGCAGCAGTTCCTCTTAAAACACTACAATGGGCCAGATTGTCTTATTCCTTCTAGCTCTGAGTAAGGGGTGGTGCATAGCTGCACTGCCCCAGAGCAGACCAGGGAAAGAATTGATCCAGATTCATAATTCTTGCCTTGACTGGTTCCTCTCTTGCTTCAGTGGGGTAGGAATCTGCTAGTGGTCCATAGAAGATGACTTCCCCCTCTGCCCTGGCTCAGATATGCTGGGCAGAGTATTGGGATGAGGGAACAGAGTCAAGACAGAGTCATCACCCCCATTTTACAGATGGGGACACTGAGGCACAGTGAGGTGACAACTTATCCAAAGTCACAAAGCAGGCCACTGGCAGAGCTAGGAGTAGAACCTATGTCACCTAAATCCCAGTCCAGTACTCTGCTGGGCAACACTGCCTCCCACAATGCCAAACATGACTTTAAATATTAAAAACGAAGGCAAAATAAACTCTCTGCCTTGCTGACGTTTGTATATAAGCAATAACAAACAGGTTTTGTTTATTGAAGATTCTGCTCCTAGCTGAGTGGTTAGTGTTGCGTGAATGAATTTCTCAAGACATGGTGATGCAGGCCACATAAAATTAAATTGCACATTTGGCCCCAAATCTATTAGCATTCCAGTGAGTAACAAAACCATGAATATTGGACATTTTGTAAAATATTATTACAAAAAACGGTTATTAACCTTTCGTAACTGTTGTTCTTCAAGATCTGTTGCTCATGTCCATTCCATGTTAGGTGTGTGCACGCCCACATGCACGGCTACTGGAGATTTTTCCCTTAGAAGTATCTGTAGGGCCGGCTTTGATGCCGTCTCAAACCCCGCGCTCATGCGCTGGTATATGAGGCGCTGCTGGCCTTGCACTCTCTCAGTTCCTTCTTGCCGTCAACTCCAACGGCAGAATGGAGGGCAGATCATGGAATGGACATGAGCAACACATCTTGAAGAACAACAGTTACAAAAGTTTAGTAACCATTTTTTCTTCTTCAAGTGCTTGTTCATGTAGATTCATGCCATGCAACTCACAAGCAGTATTGCTGGAGGGTGGGCTTGAAGTTCATGGATGTGCCATCTGCAGCACTGCTCTGTCAAAGCTAGCGTCGTCCTGCTGGATGATGGCGTAATGGGACACGAAGGTATGGACTGAGGACCAGGTAGTGCCTCTATGGATGTCTTGGATCGGCTCCTGTGCCAGGAAGGCTGCTGATGATGCTTGAGCCCTGATAGAATGAGCTGTAGCGATTGCTGGTTGAGACACCTCTGCCTGCTCATAACAGAACTTGATGCAGGAGGTTAACCACAAGGAGATCCTTTGGGAGAACACTGGCAGGACTTTCATTCTTTCCGCCATTGCAACGAAGAGCTGCGTTGACCCGCAGAAGGGTTTAGTCCTTTCAGTGTAGAAGGCCGAGGCCCATCTAACATCCAGAGTGTAAAATCTACCTTCCTCACTAGATCTCTGTGTGGTTTCAGAAAGAACACTGGGAGGAATACATCCTGGTTATTGTGAAACTGTCACCACCTTTGATAGGAAAGCTGGGTGGGTTCACAGCTGAACCTTGTCCTTGAATATGGTGGTTCAGAAATGAGCGCTCTGATCTCAGAGACCCTTTGTGTTAAGGTAATTGCCACTAGGAAGACGACCTTCCACAAAAGGAGCAGCAGAGAGCAGGTAGCCAAGGATTTGAAGTGGAGGGCCCATGAGTTTTGACAGAACTAGGTTCAGATCCCATGGATGTAGAGGATCCCTGACTTGAGGGTAAAGTCTCTCCAGGCCTTTAAAGAATCTGATTGTCGTGTCATGGGAAAAGACTGATCTATTCTGGACTGGAGACACTGGCATATGGCCTTTACCAAATCGAAGCTGTGCTGGACCTGAGCCTGCGACCTGCCTTTGGTGACCAATCATCTAGGTAAGGGTAGATCTGTACCTCCTGATGTGTCAGGTAAGCGGCCACTACCATCATGCACTTTGTGAAGACCCTTGCGGTGGATGAAAGGCCAAAGGGCAGAGGTGTAAATTGATAATGGCTCTGGTTCACCATGAACCTGAGGAATCTCCTGTGGTGGGGGAAAACTGATTTGAAAATACACATCTCTTAAGTTGAGGGTGGCATACCAGTCCCCTGGATCCAAAGAAAGAATGATGGAGGCTAGGGAAACCATGTAGAACTTCAGCCTCTTGAGATACTTGTTGAGGTGGCACAGGTCTAAGATAGGTCTGAGGCCCCCTTTTGCTTTGGGGATAAGAAAATAACAGGAGTAAAACCTTTTCTTCCATATCCATAGGGACCTTCTCTATGGCCCCAATCAGCTGAAGGGTTTCCACTCCTGAATGAGAGATTGCTCATGAGAAGGATCCCTGAAGAGGGACAGGGAAGTGGGTTGAAAGGAAGGAGTGAGGAAAACTGCAGGGTGTAGCCATTTGATATGGTGCTGAGGACCCAATGGCCTGATGTAATCTGGGCCTGCACAGGGAGGAAGGGTGACAGATGATTGAGCAATAAAAGAGGGGATGGATCCTGAGGTGAGACTGGGGTGCCATCCTCAGGTGCATCATCAAAATGCCTGAGGTTGCCCATTTGGGTGGCGTGAGGGGCCTGGCTGAGCTGTAGAGGAGGTTGGAGCATGGTGACGATGCTTAAAGCCTCTGTCTCTCTCTTTCCTCTATAGGAGCTGTACCGAGGAAGGCCCGGGAATCTAGGCTGTTGCGGCGGTGGAGGGAATTGTAGTCTGCGGTGTGTATAGGCCTAATGAAAAAAAGGTGGCCCTAAAGTCTTTAAGGCCATAAAGCCTAGCATCAATTGGTTCTAAAAAGAGGGTGTTGCCCTTGAAAGAGAGGTCCTGTATTGATTGCTGCACCTCCTGGGAAAACCCTGAAGACTGTAGCCCGGAACATCTGCACATGGACACGGCAGAGACCATTGACCTTGTCACCGAGTCTGCCACATCCAATGCCAATTGCAGAGTGGCCCTGTGTACAGCCTTGCTCTCCTCTAGGATACAGGCAAACTCCTGTCTGGATTTGTGTGGCAACAACTCCTTAAAATTTGTCAAGATCCAGCTTCTTCTTGTCCTTATTCTTAGGGGTCGAGCTTGCCTGACCTTGCCTACCTCGCTCGTTCATGACTGCCACCACCAGGGACCCCGGGGGCAGATGCAAGAAGAGGTACTCAAATCCCTTGGCCGGGACATAATATTTATTTTCAGCCCTCTTTGATGTTGATGGCAGGGAAGACATGGTCTGCCATAGGGCCTTTACCACTTTAAGATCTCCTTCATGCATTAGTAACGTGACCCTGGACGGCACCACGACAGCTAGCACATCAAAGAGACTATCCGAGGGCTCCTTGAGCTCCTCAGATGTTAGGCCTAAATTGGAGGCAACTCTTTTGAGGAGTTCCTGCTGCGCACAGTGGTAATCTGACAGGATTGGAGGAGGCAGGAAAAGCCGTGCTGGTGACCACCTCGTCCAGGGACGACAAGGATGACAGTAGTGCCAGGAGAGGGGGGTGGGCTTTCCTATTCTTGGGCTGTTATTGCTGCTGGGTCCTGTGATTCGTTGCTGGGGTCAGAAGCTGAGTCTTCACTCTCCACCGGGGCCATTGGTGCTATGAACCACTTCCCGGACGACTGGTACAAGTAGGGACCTGGTGTCATGTGGATCCCCCATGGGTTCCTGTATGACCACTGGACCAGCCATTGACCATGGGGCCAACCTGCCATTGTGAGACCTGCACAAAAACTTGTGCCCCCGAAGGTCGGTGCTGATGGGGTTGGGGGCTAGGTTTCCCTTCCAAATCCGAGGAGGATGGGTCTTCCCTTGGCGACCCAGGTGGAACCGACGGTGCTTCCACCTGGCTGCAATATGGTGCTGGAGAATGGTGCCATGGGGAGCGAGATTGCCGTCAGACTTCCCGGGGGAGGTGCCACTCTGGTGGGGAGCACCAATGGTGCGGTGAATGGCAAGGTGTAAGGGAGCAGGGTGCTGGGTATCGGTGCTGGGAGTCCTGTGCCTGTTGCCATGACATTGGTGATTGATGCCAGGAGGATGAAGACTGGTACCAGGGCAACTGGGATCGGTGATGTGCCACCAGAGACAAGTGCCTCGGCATCGGAAACTGAGAACGCATTGTCGGAGACCGGTGCCACAAAGTGGGGACCTTCGCTGGGCTGGTGACCGGGGCTGAGGTGTTATAGATCAGCACCGGGATTCAAGGGAGTGGCGCCTGTTGAATGTCCATTGTGGTGGCCCCACTGCATATTTTCCCCTGGATGTCAGTGCCCTTGCCAATGCCAGTGCTGGGGGAAAGTCTTGAGAAGCTGGAGGCAGTGGCAGGGCCATAAGGTCCCTGGCTGCCTGAAAGGCCTCCGGCATCAACGGCACGACTAGCTGGGAGTCAAAAGTGGTTCCCTCAGTGGGCTTGAGCCTTCGGTGGAGAAGTCGGCTCCTGTTGCCCCGACTTGGGCAAGTGGCGCAACAAGGGTCCTGTGACCAACTTCCCCATCCTGTCCTTTTTGAACGTGGGGGAACAGTCTGTGTCTGAGCACTGTTTCTTCTGCCTCTTCTTCAGTGTGGGTGAAGTGGAGCGGTGCCAAGGGCCCAGTGCCAGTGGAGTGCTCTGCACTGATGCTGACGTATTTGTTGCCAAGTTGGAGGAGGGTGGTTCTGACGCTGGTCTCAGTGCTGCCCCCATCAGCAGGGCTTTCAGACGAATGTCCCTGTCCTTCTTGGTTCGTGGCCTGAAGCCTTTGCGGATCTTGCACTTATCCTTTCTATGAGTCTCCCCTAAGCACTTTAAACAACTATCATCGGCATCGATGAGTGGGAAGGGCTTGTGGCAGGTAGAACATGACTTGAAGCCTGACGAACGGGGCATGCCGCGTTCCAAGGTGAATGTCCCTAGTGGGACTACTAATACCTAATTTCTAACTAATAACTATGTACAAGAAGAAAACTATTTACAACGATTGTAATAGCAATTACGAAGTACTTGCAACTGCAAGAGAGAGAAGGAGTTCCAGTAACTGTCATGAGCAGGAAGAAGGAACTGAGAGGGCCGGCAGCACTTCATATACCAGCGCATGAATGCATGCCTCCAGAGGGCACCAGGGCCAACCCTATGGATACTGCTAAGGAAAAAATCTTCAGTAGCTGTGCCCATGGAAGCGCACACACTTAGCATGGAACTGACATGAAGAAGCACTTGAAGAACTGGTATTATGACATTTTAAAGAAATTCAGAGCTGTTTAACAAATAAATGGGACTGAACCAAATATAACTATTAATAGTAGGTTTCTGTGAGATAATGTAAGCAATAGGCTTTGCAGGTGTGAGTGCTGTTTGTTGATAATTGATCAAAATTTGAGATACCTGACCCAAGGCAAATGCAAAGGTAAAAAATTGAACTATTGTCATTGGAACTCAACAAAGAATTAGTAGGTTGTACAATTTTAAATGACAGTTTTTAATCAATAATTTTAAATCATAAATTTACTCATCTGTCTGGCATGCAGTCAATCAGAAATTTTCTATGAAAAACAAATATAAAGTTTTAGATCATTTCTGCATTTTTTTTCTTGGTCAATTCTTTTTTAAAATTAATGTTCCAGTTGGCATGAGATACAGTTCCTTGGAAACAACTACAATTGCCATCAGTTTGCCAGCAAATTTCTAGCTTCATATTTAACTTTAGTTAAAGCTTAGTATGCAAGCTAGTTGGCTGTATCTTCCATGAGAGGCACAGTTTACTTTAGCAGGGAAAAAGGCAATCAGTTCTATGTGCTGATTTTACTGATCTTCAGAGTACAAATTCTATTATGTTGTACCAGAAGGAGATTTTTAGGTTACAAGAACATACAGTATTGGAAAAAAAGAGTACTAGGAATACATTTCCAAAGGAAGCATTGTCTGCCAGCTTACAGACTGTTTGCTGTATTGTAGTTGTGTTGGATCCCGTACTGCTGAGACACTGCAGGTGAGTTAATACTTTTTATTGAACCAACTTCTGTTGGTGAAAGAGATAAGCTTTTGAGCTACACAGAGCTCTTCTTCAGGACATTTCTTCACGACCTGAAGAAGAGCTCTGTGTAGCTCAAAGCTTGTCTGTTTCACCAACAGAAGTTGGTCCAATAAAAGATACTACCTCACCAACCTTGTCTCAGCTTACAGAATGACTTTCAAAACTATCCTGCTTCTTGTCAATGACTACTACTAAGCATCAAGTATCTTATGGAAGTAAAGCTTTTTTAGCACAAACAAGGTATGGAGACCAATCATTCAAATAAATATGTCAACAAATGATTTGCCAAATCTGTACAGAAGACACACATGGCTATTTGTAATTTAACAACATAACCCTTTTAGCACACAGAAACGAGTTTCAAAAAAGTGGAAGTGTTAGCAACCAGCACAGGAAACATATTAATTAATTAATTAACTGAGCAGTCGAGCACTATTTTCCCCCTTACATCTTACCATAGGTTGGCCAAAGGAAGGAGATTGAAAAACACAAATCTCAAAGGTTACCAAATCACTAAACAGAGCTGTTCTTAAGCCAGTGGTTTTCAATCTTTTTTCATTTGCGGACCTCTAAAAATTTTTGAATGGACATGCAGACCCCTCTGGAAATCTTAGACATAGTTTGTAGACCCCCAGGGTTTTGTGGATGACAGCTTGAAAATGACAACCTTTTGTGAACAACTTAGACAATCTGTGGATCCCCAGGGAGCCGCAAACCACAGCCCCTAGCATAAAGGGGCCCCAATCTTGATCAGGTTCTCTGAACCCTACTGCAATATAAATGTTAAACAAGAATAATAATAGCCATCTCAGTATTTTAAAGGTAGCTGAGATGTGTTTTACATAATTACTTACTTTCCTTAGTGGTTTTTTTTTTCTAATGCCACTGAACATGTTTTTCATGTGGAAAGTTAGGGACTAAGAAAATAATTTCCATAAGAGGGCAAATAATGAAGTAAAAATCTTATTTTCACCTGAGTGTAATACATTGGTTAAATGTGCATAATCATGTTTCGCTTTAGTGGCCAATCCACAGTGAGGTTAAGAACACCTGCTACTCACTCACAGCTACTTCTTTAGCTAGTATGTTTTTGGTGCTGATGTGGCGTGTGCCAGGTTTCCATAATGTATGTACACGTGCCCAGTGATTTGTTATAGGGGCTCTGTAAATTTAGAGAGCTCTGTTATCAAGACAATATTATCAGTAACCTGCATACTTTTTTTTAATCAACTGTTTCTAATCTGTTTCTCTTTAAAAGCAAAGAATACCATTTGCTGTAAAAGCAGAGAACACTTGTCTTTTAATGTACTGCATATCCTTTGGGAAAAGAGAAGGAATTTCTACTGCAAATAAGAGACCAGATGAATTGCTAGAATGGCTGCTTTAAATGGCGAGTCAAAGTGGGCTGCACTTTCCCAGGAGATAGGAATGCCATGCAAATGAAGTACACAATTCTTGCTGAACCAGAGCTATCATCTCAAAGGAATCCCAATGAAGGCATTCATGAATCAATGTGAGAACAAATAAACAAAACAGCTCCCTTCTGTTATGTGGAAAATATCAAAATATTTTGCCAATTTAGTATAAAAAATTGAATTGAAAATGATTGTGCAAAGGTTTCATAAAAGAACCATTAAGTCACTACTTCTTTTTCAGAGAACAACGTTTTATCATGGTAGTTTTTCTATCTGGAATATTGTAGCTGATATTTTAAAGAGCTACTCAGTAGAAGAGTAATTGGTACAGAGTGAAATCTACAATATGCTTATATCCATACCCCTAGATCAACCGTTGACAGAGATAATAATTAAGCAGTAGATGCTGTACTTTGACAAGCAAGACAATCATTTTAAACTAACAGAAATATAATTATATTTCAATATCAGTAGGTGGTCAAAAATATCAAAACAGTTTAAGAAGTGTCCTATTGCATTTTAAAATAAGGCAATGCAGCGTTATATATCTAATCAATGTGTAGAAAATGAACTCTTAGAAGAAGTTCTTCTCTACAAACACTAAGTTCAGACAATTTAAAGGTTGGGATGGAGCACGTGTTGTAATTCTCATTCCCCCTTTAAAAAAGGAAAATGAAAACGAGGTAATAATAGACTATGCATGTAATGCATTAGAATTTGCCTGCAAATTTTCACAAGTATAAAACTTCTGACACTAGGGTCCTAGTTGAACATACAAATTCTAGTACCTAATTAGTCTGATGATAACAGTATTAAGTGATTTTGTAAATTTAGGGTTTGATCAAAAGCCCCATTGAATGGCTTTTTTAGATCAGGCTTTTATTCTGTAAAAATTCAACTCTAAAAAAACTTAAACAGTTTCCTAAGCTTCATTTAACCTCCTAACTCTTTGCTCTTACTAATTACTTATTTAAGCATTCATTAACTGGCTTGGGAAAACTTGTATAGTTTTATTACAATGAATTTTAAGATGCCTTTTTATTATATAGATCTCACAATCTGGAGCTATGGCATATCTCCAAAATGGTCCACAGTTCCCACAATTAATAAGGTACTGCAAAATGGCACTAAAGTGCATTAGTAAGCTGAATACTTGCGGGGGTAGGGGGGGCGCTAAAAGGTGCTGTGCAAGTTTAAACTACTGCTTTGTCCTTATACTCAACATCAATTTTCTCTAGGGGGAGTTAACTGTTGGCTGTCATTGATTCAGACATTAATGGAGGATTGTCCTACCTTTCACCTTTATAGAAAATATAAATGTCCCCTTACTAACAGATTTGTCTGTCAAAAACAGTAAAAACAGACCTAGTGAACTTTAAAGAATGTATTCGAAGATCAGTTGCTAGGAGTAGTTATAAAAAATGCATATGGTACACCAGAAAAAATTTACGTGGGCATGCTCTGAGGAACTAGCTATGGATCTTCAACTCAAAGGAACATGCTGTTAATTTTTTTCAAAACATGAGTACTAAACTACCATGAATAAAATACATACAGTACAGAACACTTAAATCTTTTCGTATGTTAATTAATTTTACATTAAATGTCACCATCTTCTTCAGATATGTTGAAAATTTAGGACTCTAAACATGATTATTTCAAAGTGTCATTTTAACAATCTTGCACAGGCCCAACAATCAAAAACATGAAGCTTTGATTCAGATAGCTTGGCAGGTTTCACATAGTTTGACAGGTAGGCTACTTTGAAATATGTATATATTTTTAATTTATACATTTTCTATCAAAAGACAGTTCAATTTCTGTTTTTAATCTTTACATGAACTGTTTTGTGCAATGCCACAGCCATGTAGCTTGAAAGAAAAAAAACCAAAATGTGTCTGGAACATTAACCATAGTCCAAGTTTTCTTAGTCCATGGCTTAAAAAATTATGATTCTAGGAAATCCAGTTGGAGTGCATTTAAATAAAGGGATTCAGTCCTAGAATATCTTAATAAATTAAACAGGTACTGTTTCCACTACAGATGATATGATACACTCTTCATGTAGTCTGCTCTTTTCTGAAAGGCTTATAGAATTCTCAGCAGCTTGCTCTGGTATGTGACTGTCACCATTCAAAGCTGAAACAAATACATCTTGAGAGGGACTTTTCAAGTATGAGTGAAATTCCACTTGAGGGTGGGTTGGCCTATGTTCAGTGTATACACTATTACATGGAACACTATTATCACTTTCTGAAGAAGAGCAGCAAACTATCACAGAGGGGTTTGCAGAAGGGTAATGAGAGTTGCTGTAACTTTCCTCTGATTGCTGTGTGTAGTTAACAAACTGCTCTGAAGTCATATTGTAAGGCACCAGAGAAAGACTACTATTTTTAACAGTGTCCCTTTCTGAATAGGTCTCAGTGATCTGGGTAGTACTGCCAGGGGCATGGTTCTCTATTTGGTAATACAGAGTTGAAGAGTTAGTGTAGTATGAGGCATTTTTAGAGTGGTTTTCACGCATTGCAGTTCCATCAGAATAGCAAAGCACAGAAGGAAGAGGCACCACATCGGCATGGGAGCCCAGGCCTTCCACAAAATCATCGGCTTTTTCTTCCTCTTCCTCTTCGTCATCGTCATCAGATTCACTGGGTGCTAAACTTTGTGTGCTAGAATCTGTAACTCCACTACAAAAGCTACTTCCATCTTCCTCCTCCTCCTCTTCCCCTGGACAATCCAAATCGTCAGCTGACTGCAGGTGCATCATTGCAGCCTGAGGTTCAGTTTCAATCTCAAAATTCTCTGCAAGTGAATATTCTACCGGGTGTGGTGCCGTACTCATAGAACTTGTGTGAGCACTTACCTCACTGTGGCAACCATTTAGTGCAGGAACTTGCTGCTCTCTATTTTTCTCCAATTCAAGCTTCATTATTGTGTGCAAAAAATGAGTCCGTACACGGATGGGGTTAAATTCAATTCTACCTGCTGTATTGCTGCACCCTTCTTTAGTGCAACCACATGGAAAAGACATACGATCCACCTTTTAAAGAGAGAATACAGATTAACCATATGTACAATAAAACTCATGATGAAACAGAACCTAGAGAGACTAGAAGCATAAAATAACAAAATGAGATTCTTTTGGGGAAAGTGCACAGTATAATATATATATGGAAAAATAAACCAAAGTACAGATATTCATTGGGAGCGAGAATCCTGGAAAGCAATAATATCATAAATCCCAGAAAGTTGGACATCGATTTACAAGGCAGTGTAGCTTGGAAAAAAAGACTGTACAGTTTCAGGCTTCATATATCACAGTGTGGATAAAGGGATAAAATGGTTTATCTTTCTGTGGTTCTGCTACAACCACACTGAAAAACAGTGTTCATTTCTCATTACCAGAAAGAAGATGGTAAACTGGATAGAAATCAGATGAAGGAAACAAAAATTATTAATGATTATGAGGGACTGGCTTGTGCAGAAAGATTTTTTTAATTAAATATAGACAGCTTGACAAAACAACAACTAAGGTGAGAGACGGCCACAGAAATTACAAATAGAAGTTGGGACACATTTTAAATGAGACTTCATTCAACTGTGGATGCACTATTGTAGACACAATGAATTGTAGGTTGAAAGAATAGAATTTAGATAACTAATTACCTGATTGGATCCACAAATCAAGTACTGTAGTTAGATGCCTAAATTCTATCATTTTCAACTATCTGCAGTCAAATGCAGGCACAAAATTAGAGGCCCATAAGGTGATCTAGTCCATCTCCCTGTCAAAGCAGAACTGAAAACAGTCTATGAATATTCAAATATGTAAACACCTGAGGGCAGTAGGATAAGTTTAGGTAGGTTTAAAAATTATGAAAAGGAAAATTTAGAGAAACTTAATGATGGTGAAATCTATTGGGCTGTATAATAGTGACCCAATGGAACTGATGGAAGCTCTCTTGCTTGGGATATTTACAATTATCCTGGAGAAACCACTAGTAAATGACATTAGGGAATACATTTTTGATTGTCAGAGAGAGAGACTAAATGACCTAATACCAATGCTCCTGCTCTAACATGTATGATTGTATCATAGGTGTTAACTGAAAGACAGTAAAATATGCTTCATTGACTGGTTCTTACACTGAGTTTTGACTTTAATATTTGATTCAAAACTGCTTACAATTATAAATTAGGAAACATACATCTGAAGTAACTGCAGAGTTATACTTGGGAAAAGATGTATAATATTTATAAAACAAAAGTTAATTTAATATCCTTTGTGAAATCTGCAGTCTTACAGGTTAATGACTCTTCTGTTGGCTCTGTTGAATGTTTGGTTAAAGGCCCATAGAAGAATATGAGGAGTTGAGTATTTGTACTCAGAATGAAAAATGCCAGTTACTGCACGTATTCAAACTAAGGACTTCCGTTACTGTTTTTGAGACCCATACATTTCAGGACTTAATAATTCATTACCCATAATACCTCTGTTGTGGGTTGTTTATACCCTGCTTGTAAGGAATGGCTGTAAGATAGATCTTTACCTGGCATTTTATGCCTGCAAGGCTGCAAGTACAAGTTTCTGGATCACAGAACACTCGGCAATCACAGCCACAATCCTCTCTGGATAGGCGGATAGCCCGCAGCTCATGTTTTTCTTCCACATCAATCTTTTTCACTCCAGAGGCTCGCAGCAGGGCCCTTCGTTTTTTTGTTGGTAGCGGTTGTAGAAAGAAGTACTCATCTACTTCTGTGTTGTCTAAGTCAATATCATCATCAGAAATGTCATCCAGTGTCAGAGTATTAGCCTCTTCAGATTCCACTGTGCCATTCTTTGTCATCTATGATACAGAGCAGTTAACACAGTATGCCTATACACTTCCTGAAACTCAAACCTTTAGTCATAACACAGTAATTATAACTTATCTGTTTGCATGTGAACTACAAGAACACTAAGAATAAACAGTATTATACATGATTCCATAAAACTGACATTCAGTGAGTCAAGGATTCTTCTTCTGATTTTCTTCTGAAGAGACTAATTTATTTCAGATGTCATTCCTTTCAGAATTGTCATGGAAATAAAAATAAACCACTGAGAGTTCAGATTTTCACCTATAGTTGCAAAATATGGAAGAAAAATATTTAATAAGATTATCCCCCATACGGCTAGGAGTTGACATTTAAAAATTGTTCATCAGTGCTTCATGGTGACAGCAAAGTGCTGGGCAAGGATTAACTAAAACCAGTGGGCAATGCTAATGTTAGGATCAATACACCTTCGTGTGCAGACAGTACAATCATGGCTGAAATCATGACAGCTATTCACAAACTAAATTATCTTTGCAGAAATAATAATTACTCCATCAATGTGTTCTAGCAAAAGTGGAGAAACACAACAGAAGAAAAATACTAATATGTGCTGTACTGATATCATTTGAGACACAACTACCTGAGGAAAATATTACTACAGTTAGAATTTGGATGCAAAGACATGGAATCAGGAAAAGGTGAAAAGTAGTACTGTGCTTTATGGTTAGGAAAGAACTGGAGCAGTCCTGAAGTCAATCTAGTCCAGTATCCTGCCTTTAGGAGTGGCCAGTACCAGATAATTTGGAAGATGCAAGAATCCTGCAATATACAGAGGTGCGGTGATCAGCCCCTGTCATTTAATCCTGATCTTTAATAGTTAGGGATTGGTTAAATTCTGAAGCATGAAATTAAATGTTCCTTACAAAAATTTTATCTTCATTAATTATGACGATTCTGGATAGTCTTATTAACCATATAAATAGAGCCCTCAAATCCGTGGATATCCGCTTTATATCCGTGGAAAACCGCATTCCTGGATGCGGTTATCTCGGACCATTTCTTGCAGATTGCGAAGTGGATGGTCACAGAGGTCGGGAGCTCCATGACTTCTGGGGCAGGACTGGAGCAGCTGCCAGTCAGGGGCACAGCCAGAACAGCTTATCAGCTGTTAAATGCGCAGGAGGGGCTGATCAGCTGTTTGGAATGACAGAGGCTCAACAGCTGCTGAGGGGCTGCTGGCTGTAAAACAGCTGATGTGCGGATGCGGTTAAATCTAAAAGAGGGAGGGGTGGATTGCAGGTCAAGTAAAGGTTTATTCCAGTGGATGCGGATAAGATATGGACACACATATTTACATCCACAAAGGGCTCTACATATAAATGTCCAATCCCTTTTTGAATCTTGCTAAGTCCTAGGCCTCACTGACTTCCTGTAGCAGTGAGTTCCACAGTTTAATTGCACATTGTATGAAAAAGCATTTCATATATTTTGAATTTGCCATCTTTTAATTTCATTGCATGTCCCTTATGAAACAGAGAGGACAGAATTTCCTGATCTTTCTCTATACCATTCATTATTTTATGTACTTTATCAAGTCACATTTTATTTGTCTTTTCTAAAATAAACAATCCCAATCTTTTCAATCTTTCTCAATCATTTTTGTTGCCCTTCTCTGAACCCTCTCTAATGCTGCAATATCCTTTTTGAGATGGGGTGATCAGTACTGCACACAGTATTTTAGATCTGGATATACCATGGATTTATATAATGGCATAATTTCCATATTATTCATCATCCTATTCCTCATGCATCCCAACTCCTTGTTTGCTCTTTTGACTGCAGCTGCACATTAAGCAGAGGTTTTCATTGATCTATCTACAGTGACAGCCAGGTCCCTTTCCTGAGCTGATACAGTTACTTTAAATCATTATAAGGAGTATAAGTAGTTTCAAAATTCATTGTTGCTATCCAGCTGTCCACTGACTGAGACTGTTTAGGTGTCCCTGATTCAAATTCCTCACAGTCCTCTCTGGTCTTGACCAACCTAATTAAACTTTGTATCATCTGCAAATTTTGCTATGTCACCACTCATCCCCTTTCAAAATCATTAATGATTATATTAAACAACACAAGACTAGAACGGAACCTCAAGGCTTCCTGCTGGTATCCATTTGCCAGGATGAAAATTGACCTTTAAACCTGCTCTTTGTTTTCTGTCTCCTAGACAGTTTGATCCATGTTGATTGATACTTTGCCCCTCAACTGTGACTACTTAACTTTTTTAGTAGTTGCTTGTGCGCAACCTTGTCAAAGCCCTTCTGGAAGTCTCAAGAAACTATGTCAAACAGTTCTTTATCAAAGAATCATAAGAGATAAGTGAGGCCTGGTCTACACTCGTCGTGAAATTCAGCTGTACATAGAATATGGCTACGTAGAGTAGCCGCGTATCTCCCGTTGACTTCCTAAATTCTAATTAGCGCGGCATCCCACTATGCTGCGCCGATGGGAAATGCCTTCCTGTTGACACAGTCTGAATCTTTTTGCAGGGGTGGATTTATTCAGTCAACTTCCTGATTGATTGAGTGGGTCTCCGCTGCTGCTCAATTGATCCTGCAAAATCGATCTGGCAGTGCCGACAGTGTGTGCACATACCCTGAGAGACAATTTTCCCTTGCAGAAACTGTGCTGGCTATATTATGGAAGTAATCTTTTGACTGACCTACAAAATATTAAGTAATTTGTAGAAGGAAAGATAAATTTACAGTAGTAGAGCAAAGGAGTCTCTTTGCCACAGATCATACCTTGAAGTCCTTGCTTAGGCAAAGATACCATTGACTTTAATGAGAGTTTTGCATTAGTAAAAGCTGAATAAGAACTTCAGTGTTTGGCCTTTTGAGAATACCTGCCCTTTGCGTGCAATTGTATACATCCAAGTAGAATGATGTAAGGTGCAGGGATAAATATATTAAATTTCTACTCTTTTCTGAATTATATATGCCTCTGAGAACTCAGTTATACACAGACTCAAGAAAACATTCTGTATCCTTTGGGGTGGAGGAGTATTGTTAAGAAAACAAGGTCACTTACCAGTAACTGTTGTTTTTCAAGATGTGTTGCTCATATCCATTCCAATATAGGTGAGTGCACGCCCCGTGCACTGGTTCCCGGAACTTTTTTCCCCTTAACAAGCCCCGTAGGGCCGGCTTCGGTGCCTCCTGGAGTGCTGCACTCATGCCGCGGTATATCAGGCACCGCCGGCCCTGTGGGCCCTCAGTCTCTTCTTTCTGTAGACTCCGACAGCGGGGACGGAGGGTGGATGTGGAATGGATATGAGCAACACATCTCGAAGAACAACTGGTAAGTAACCCTGTTTTCTACTTCAAGTGATTGCTCATATCCATTCCAATACAGGTGATTAAATAGCCATACCTTGGAGGTAGGTAGGAGTCAGCGTCGAGCTACTCTCATAAGCATGGCCCTGCCGAAGCCCATGTCCTCTCTCGCCTGCTGCACTATGGCGTAATGGGACGTGAAGGTGTGGACCGACGACCAGGTTGCTGCCTTGCAGATGTCCTGCAGGGGCATTCTTTCCAGGAAGGCTGCCGCCGAGGCCTGTGCTCTGGTTAAGTGCGCTGACACAGCTCCTGGAAGTGGCACCTTCACCTGCTCGTAGCAGGTCCTGATGCAGGCAGTGATCCAGGCGGATATGCTCTGGGTGGAGACAGGTAAGCCCTTCATCCGGTCCACCACTGCCATGAACAGCTGCATTGACTTCCGGAACAGCCTTGTCCATTCGATGTAGTAGGCCAGGGCTCGTCTCACATCCAGCGAGTGCCATCTCCGTTCCTCCTCCGAACCATGAGGTTTAGGAAAGAACACAGGGAGGAAGATATCCTGGTTATAATGAAACTGAGACACCACCTTAGGCAGGAAGGCCGGGTGAGGTCTCAGTTGCACCTTATCTTTATAAAAGACAGTGTAGGGGGGCTCCGCGGTCAAAGCCCTTATCTCGAACGTCCTCCTTCAGTCGTCATCTCCAACTCCGAGGACCTTAACCGGTGGCATGGTGCCAGAGGCGCCGTCGGTGCCGAGTCTTTTGGTACTGGGATCCTCACCGGACTACGGCCCGTGGATCGGGACCGGTGCCGTTGAGTCTCTGCCGGTGCCAGGAGTCGCACTGGGGATCTGGACCAGCGTTGCTTGGTCGTGTCGTCAGGCACCGGGATTCGCGCCAGGCTGCGTGCTGGGGATTGGGACCAGTGCCGAGCGTGTCGGGTCTCGTCAGGCACCGGGATCGCACTGGGCTGCGTGCCGGGGATCAGGACTGGTGCTGAGTGTGTCGGGTCTCGTCAGGCGCCGGGATCCATGCTGGGCTGCGTGCCGAGGATCAGGACTGGTGCCGAGCGTGTCGGGTCTCGTCAGGCACCGGGATCCATGCTGGGCTGCGTGCCGGGGATCGGGACTGGTGCCGAGCGTGTCGGGTCTCGTTGGGCGCCGGGATCCACGCCAGGCTGCGTGCCGGGGATCGGGACTGGTGCCAAGCGTGTCGGGTCTCATCAGGCACCGGGATCACGCTGGGCTGCATGCCGGGGATTGGGACTGGTGCTGAGCGTGTCGGGTCTTGTTGGGCACCGGGATCCACGCCGGGCTACGTGCCGGGAATCGAGACCAGTGCTGCACTGGACTTGGTGCTAGGGTGCGAGATCCCGAACAGTGATCCCCTCGTGAGGCGGAGCTGTAGCGGCGTTGCCTCACGCATGAGCTTCTAAACCGCCCGCGGTGTCGAGGAGCTCGATGACTGAGAGTCGGAGCAGGGAGGGGAGCTTGTGCTCTCTACCCTCCACGACCGTCTGGGAGGAGACCTGGACTCCTGTCTCAACCACACACCGGGGCCACCCAGAGCGGGTTTATCCCGAGACACTGGTCCCTGCGCCCTCGGCCAATGGGGAGACGGAGGCATGGGCATGCCCATGAGGGCACGTGCTGCAGCGAACGCCTCGGTGCCGACGGCCCTTGCAGGGGCGCTCCTCCCCCCAGGAGTCGGGGGAGGCTCCCTGCGGGGAGATGCCAGTGCCGGAGTACTCTCCACGGCACGTGGCTGAGGCATCTCCTGATTGACCCCTGGCCGGGCAGGCGATGCAGGGGAGTCCTTGTGGGCGGTTTCCTGCCACTTCTTCTTTTTCAGCATTGAAGGTTGCTGATGGGATGACTCCGGTGCTGGTGGGGCACTCCACACCGAGGAGACGCTCGGTGCCGTAGGGGATCATACTGGTTCGGAGTCCGGCCGGAGCGTGGACTCCATGAGGACGGCTTTCAAGCGTGCGTCTCTCTCCTTCTGGGTCCGCGGCTTGAAGGCCTTGCAAATTTTGCATTTGTCCTTGCGGTGCTGCTCCCCGAGACAATGGAGGCAGCGGTCGTGAGGGTCACTCACTGGAAATGCCTTGCCACAAGCGTCACAGGATTTCAAACCGGTTGAGCCAGGCATGGCCCAACCTTAAGCCCCTGAGGACTATCCATCTAATCTAACTTATCTAACACTTAACTACTATTCAAACTTAACTACTATACTTAACTAATAAACAACTGTAGAACAATGGGGAAGCTACTCGCTGTTAGCAAGAGGCAGACATTCCAGCAACCGTCAACGGGCGGAAAGAAGGAACTGAGGGCCCGCAGGGCTGGTGGCGCTTGATATACTGAGGCATGAGTGCGGCACTCCAGGGGGCACCTGAGCTGGCCCAACGGAGCTTGCTAAGGGGAAAAAAGTTCTGGGTACCAGTGCACGGGGCGTGAACTCACCTATATTGTAATGGATATGAGCAATCACTCGAAGTAGAACCTCAGATTTCTTGATGATATTCTGTTACTTTCTAATGTATCTTCCTTGGTTTTAGAATAAGATGGCTGGCAGGACTTAACACCGCCATCCAAATGTCACCTTTTCATATACTAGCACCCTTTGTCTTAAATTTATAATACCCCAATCCAACAAACACCACCACATGTGAGAAAGTGCACTCAAGTGAGAGCACTGGGCAAGATTTGCTGTTCCAGCCAAGTTGCCTCAGTGAAATACTGGGATTGCAGGGGAAAAGGTGGCTTTAATTCACCTTAACATTCCCTAGATCCAAGGGCCACCCCAGCCCTTGAGACGACTCTAATATACGCCTGGCTTCCCACAGCTCAAAGATAGGGTTCAGCTAATTTCCCTGTCTGTGATGGAGCTCACTGCTTAGTTATCCCTATCAGAGAGTATATCTCTGGGGCTCATAAAAATACTTCTGAAGAAAAATTTATTTGGCTTGATAGTGGACCAAATTGCGAGTATTTAAAAACATTTCCCCAAGGAGGGCACATCTGGATCCCACAAATTGTACATTCCTTCCAATTACAAACTAAACAAATTGAGCACTGTGGTCTACTACTAAGATATTCAGTATTTTTTTTTTTTTTTTTTTACAAACTAAGCGTACACATTTCCAGCAAGTGCAGTAATATAAATTTGTTTTTGTCAACTGAGGCTTCCTTCGCTATTATTATGAAAAACCATTTTGTTTAAGTGGAAAACCAAATGCATATATTCCCAGTCTTCATCCTTCCTAAGTACAATGGTTTCAATGGAGATATGTTGATTTACACCAGCAGAGGATCTGGGCCCACTGCTCTGAATTTGTAATTTCTGTAGGTTTAATTCCTCACCTAATGTCACATTTACACTGCTGTATTTTTCAATTTAAATAAACAAACAATGTAAAAGACACAACTTTGATCACACATTCACCACACAGCACGTTTTGTTTGGATTTGATTTCAGATCTCAGATGCTACAATTTGAGAAACCAATAAACAAACTTTGCCAAGTCCTGAGGTTCTCATTCCGATTTTACTCAGACAAAATCACAAGCCTTCTCCATATTATCTTATTCTGTACACCTATGGGAGCATGACTGAGTAAGGATTGAGTAAAATCAGTATGAGGACCTCAAGATCTGGTCTCCAGTGAGTTTATTTGAATGTTTTCCTATCCATAAGGAAAAATACATTTGAATACTTGCCCTGTACTTTCATTATAATCACAGATATTCTTCATTCTTTTCTGCCCAACCTGCAATCACTTTTGAATTTTTGTTTCAGCCAAGAGAATTTCAGTGTATGCAGAATACTTAAGTTCACAGTCAGTGCATGTGCTACCAATTCTGTTATGGTTTATTATGTTTATATATGCTAAAATTATCTATGTTGCTTCGATTCTTGCCCTTCTCTACTACTTAATCCTGCCTTCTCTGTTACTCACTTTCTAATTGTATCTTCTTTTACATTCTGTAGCAGGAAGCAGTCCTGTATCATATCCATATAAATGCTGCTGCATTTATTTACTATATGCTCTGTTTTGTCTTAGGTACCTTAAGTCCCCCACTTATGTTAATAGTTTGCCCTCTGCACAACCTTTCAGATTATAGCTGTCATTTCATGCCATTATTCAAGTATCTAGAGTGAATTCCTATCAAGAGTTTACTGTCTTTGTTACCACTCAAGACTGGAGGCCACAATCATAGACGTTAAAGATAGAAAAGACCTGACAGATCATTCAGCCATTTCCTTGCAAATTCAGGATTAAAGCAACTCCCCGCCTCAATCAAGGAGATGACCCCCAATCTCATGACTGGCAGGTATGCATACTTACTACTATACTAACAAGAAGAAATTTTCCTTGGTATATGGTTGTATGTCCTCCTTGTTAATATTTCATCACTACCTATAGTTTCTGCAAAGTTCACCTGTCATTTCTAGAACTTACAGACATACTATTTCTTCCTCTTTCCAACATATTCTGTCTTTTATAAACAAATTACAACCTTCAGAGTTTAATTCCCAGTGATCTTCATTTCAGCTGCTATTTCTGTGAGCACCATAACATTCAAATACTTTATGCTCAAATACTTCCAGTTCTCTTTTAACAATTATATATAGGCATCTTGAAAACCTCTCTTGAAAACCTTCGTATTATTCTATTTTTATAGAATTCTATTATTACAGAATTATTATTCTTTGTTCTATTGTTCTATTTGCCTAGATTTCAGTCCTCTCCTCATTAGCTGGGCAAAAGATAAAATTTCCCATGTGAACTATGCTATTACATATTTTGTGCCAGAGAGGAGCTAGCATGTTTTCTCTGCCCAGCATACACTATGGACCCATCTATACTGTCTAATTATACCTACGCAATACAGAATTATCTACATTAACACACTGCAGTTACTTTCCCTTCCCCCTTCAGTTAATCTGAGTGTAGCCTCCAGTTATATTTGTTCTCATCCATCAATTTAACATCCTCAGAAAAATTCAAGTATGAATGCAAATTTCATTTTTCAAAAATGTGGATATTTAAAGACAACGTCAGATGAATCTCATTTCTCATGAATATGTCTCTTCTTGTTGTTATTTTAAATAAGGGTAGACTCACACAATATAACTCAGTTACAGATTTTACCAGCAGTGTTTCTAAGAGCTAGGTAATATTATTATTGTTTCTACTGCAGGCATTGTTGCCTTATCATTTCTATAGCCACCATGTGCTACGGGGTGACAGCAGAACCTATAAAATACTCCATCTTATATTCCTTCTTAAAGAGAGAGTTGAAATGTTATATAAATAAAACATATCGTATGAGAGTGGAATAAAGATGGGTTTATTGATAGCTAACTGACATGTCCCTCCATTTGTTCTACCACTCGTATTGTGCTGTTCTCCATAACTCTTTCTGAGGCAATTTCGGGACCCCAGCACATATTCCAAGCATATGGGTTTTGAACATTGGATTGGAGACAGAATCCTCCTCTCTGTCCATGACAGATGACACAAGCACTGCTGCTATAACATAGCACAGGCTGCAGCTGTGGTGTTTTTGCCCTGGGGAGTATGAAAGTAGGATCTATTTATCCAGGTTCGGAGCTAAGAGGTGCTCTACAGATTCACGAAGCAGGATCGAAGATGGGCCCATCACCAGAGAGTTCTGGGGTCCAACATGTGGACCAGGGAGTAGGAGACAGCTCATGCTGGATAGGGAGCCAGTAGTAACATGAGCACTTGATTTGTTTGG
The DNA here is from genome assembly GCF_026122565.2 of Emydura macquarii macquarii. Taxonomy (NCBI): domain Eukaryota; kingdom Metazoa; phylum Chordata; order Testudines; family Chelidae; genus Emydura; species Emydura macquarii. The sequence continues at coordinate 78,557,578 of NW_027131390.1, forward strand.
GGTGCCCTTTGATTAGATTTGGACCCCACCCAATGTCAAAAGGTATTGGTTAGCAAATCCATTCATTGGCCATACTCCTGTCCAAAGTGCTGTAGAGAAAGTCACTACAGAGTCCTGCTTGGTAGCATACAGAGAGGTAAAGAAAACCCCTACCTGTGGCTTGACATCCCATGCAGCACAGCTGTACTGGTTGCACTGCACTTGGAATTGAATTTGTCAATTGTGAAGGCCTGTGAAAGGCACTGGCCCGATTTGTCTGTCCTCCAAAATTTATTAAGGTCCTAAGGCGGCTTCATGATCTGATGACTGGTACTGTTCTTTGTAATGGCTTGGAGATGGACCCTTTTGTCATCGAGACTGGGCTCAATCAAGGTTGAGTTATTGCTCCAACCCTGTTCTCCATCTATTTAGCAGTCATTCTGGTCCCCGCAAAAGACCGTCTCCTCACTAGAGTTGATATTCAATATAAAATGGATGGGTGGCTTTTTAACCTTCGACGTCTCTGCTTGAAGTATAAAATCCTCAGGGTATCCATTACTGAACTTCAGTATGCGGATGATTGTGTTATCCTTGTGATGAGAATGTGTTATCTCATACTGAGAATGACCTTCAACACACACTGGATTTTTTTGCACAAGCCTACCAAAGCCTAAGACTTTCACTTAATATCGGGAAGACTAAAGTGCTCTATCGGCCTGCCTCAGGTCTTGCAAATGATCCACCACAAATTACTGTCAAGGGACAGACTGTGGAGACAGTTGAGCATTTTTGCTACCTCGGTAGTTAACTATCTCAAAATGCAAACTGACAATGAGGTTCAGCACAAAATCCAGTGCGCAAGTGCTTCCTTTGGGAAATTGCTCCGACATATTTCCACGGATCATGACCTACACGAGGACATCAAGATTCAGATCTGTAAGACTGTTGTCATCCCTACACTCCTTTATGGACAGAAAACCTGGGTGATGTACCGACAACACCTTAAGAGTCTGGAGAGTCACCAATGATGCCTCTGGAAGATCCTTCACATCAAGTGGGAAGATTGCCATACTAATACCAGCATCCTCACTGAAGTCAATGTCACCAGGATTGAAGCAATGATTCTTATTGCACCTGCTATGCTGGATTGGAAATTGTGTGTGGATGCCAGATTTTTGCCTCCCAAAACAAGCACTCTACCCTCAGCTCACCTATGGTCAGAGATCTCAAGGTGGTCAGAGGAAATGCTACCAAGATACATTAAAAGCATCTCTCAAGAAAACTGATGTGGACATCATAAGCTGGGAGGAGCAAGCCACCAAATGACTTCATTGGTGCCATAACCTCCATCAAGCAGTGGCCTGCTTTGAGAAGAAGTGTCTTGTCCTTGAAGCTGAAAAGAAAGGAAGGAAAAAAGAAAGAACTTTCTTCCAACATACAGCTAACCCGCTGGGAAATGTTTGTACCTATTGCGGGCGGACCTGTGGTTCCAGGATTGGACTCCAGAGTTATATGTAAATCCTGTGGTAGAGATCATCCTCAAATCGAGAGATTGCCGAATGTATGAACTGCACTTGGGTCTTTGGCTTTCTCAGGATGTGGATTTGGTCATTCGTATCTCTTTTATTGAATCTCAGCAATATGATGACAAGGACTCCAGACTGCCGCAGAAAGGGCAAAAATGAAAATAGCAACAATTAATAGGCATACTTTTTTAAGTGAACTTCAGGATTTTAAAACCTTTCAAATACTCTCCATACAAAACACCAATTAAAATATAAAATTGGCTCAAACCAAGTACTAAGCAGAGAGCTGTCCCTAGGGTATGGTGAATCGGGGCAACCGCCCCCAGCTTCGACATCATGGTGTCAGTCTTTCTTATCCATTTCACAGATTGGGTGGCTGCTGCCCACTACCAGCGGGTACATGGGTGCTCCCGGCTGGGAGGTGGGTGGCTTCAGCCTGCCTCCCAGCTGTGCACCAGGACTGGGTGGGTGGCGGGGGGTAGCAGCCTTCCTCCTGGCTGGGAGTGGGAGGTGGGCAGCTGCCGCCAGGGTCCCAGTTGTGTGCTGAGACCAGCTGAGAGGCTGGCAGCTGCAGCCCTCCCAGCTGGGAGCGGGGACCAGCCAGGAGGTGAGCAGCTGCCGCCAGGGTCCCAGCTTTGTGTTGGGACCGGCTGGGAGGCAGGCGGTTGCTGCCATGGTCCCAGCTGTGTGCAGGACTGGCTGGGAGGCGGGTGGCTGCAGCCTGCATCCCGGCTCTGTGCTGGGACTCGGCGGGCCCACACACTGTGATTTGCCCCACACCCCCCAGGGATGGCCCTGCCTGTAAGAATTTAAAATATAATTCTTGATTTAAAACTTAGTTCCTGCTCATGGCAGCCAATTAAAAAAAAAGGCTGTAAATAGCAATTTAATATAAATAATACAAGGAGAAATTTAATAATGAAAATTATGCTAGCATAGGAAACATCACACATTTTTATATTAGATGAGGTGATAGAAATCTGTACTTTGTTCCGTTTGCCTCCAAACTGTTAAAAATTTTGTTAGCCACAATGAGCAGTTATTAACTGTGCCCATTATATAAAATGTGATGCTCTTTCTCTGATTCTTCAGATTCCAAATATATGACAGTAGAAAAATAAGTTCTTTGTTGGTCTTTGGAGGGTGCTCATCAAAAGTCACCAGAGACTAACCCAGATAAGAGAGATTCATTCACCCAGGAGGGGAGATTTGAAGATATAGTACTCTTCAAATCCCCACATGACACAGGAACATGTTTGTGACTAGACTGGTGCTGCAAAGGAACAGATTTTATTTTTATTACTACTAGACATGAGCCCAACCTGCAAAATTCACCATCAGATCCGGTCTCTGAATGTTCAGTTCCAGAGGTGCACAGAGAATTCTATATTTTATCACTTCCTACTCTATTGCATTCATATCCAAACACATAGTGCTCTATCTACCAGACAACAAACTTCTAGCTAGGAGCTTGAAAATATTTCTTTCTTAATAAAAAAGTGATGATGATCCATAGTTTATTCAGTTTTCAAATGCTAATCAATTTATTAGTACCAAAAAAGATAAATAATTCAATTATCCAGTGACAGGTAAAAAGTATATGAAAAATTTTACTGTACAAGATTTTATTTCTATTTAATTTTCCTCTGCTTTCTCATCAGTCCTAAGACCATTGATTTGACCTCAATTAATTTAATACTACTAAACATTCCCATATTATAATGGTGTCCAACCTTCTTCTCAGTTACTGGTGGGAAAACAGCCTTAAGTAAGGCTCAAGGCCATAGGCAGTGTCAGTGCCATGATTTAAACTCAGTCTCCTGATCCCAGGCTTGTGTTCATCCCATTAGATTATGTTCATACCAGTTTGATTCTGCTCTTTGAGTTGTAACCTGTTGCCTTCATGCCAACATATTTTCATAGGTTTCATATGCTCAGAATTCTTGTAAGTGAAACACAGAAGTTGGATTGCTTGATTAGTAACCAGCACATAATCCTAATAGGATTGTGTGTTTTTCAACAAACAAATCAGAATCTGCAATATGTGGATCATAGTCTTTAGATCACATAATCCCATGTCTGTCATAAGAAAGTCAGTTCTATACATGAGGCCAGGTAGTGATTTCTTACTTATAGTCAATTCTTTCAACTGCTAATAATCACGGTTCACAGGCATGTTTATTGTTATCTTTTCTACTGCCTGGTGGCAGCAACTCCGAATTAGTTGGCACAGAATAACCACAGAATAAAAAGTGACACTTTTTCCCAGTTACTGCTGACCACTTCCTAAATAAGCAACGTTATCAGCTAAATACAGAGGAGGGCTGGAGACTATTAACGGTCACCAAATACATTTTCATGTTCCAAAAAGAATTTAGGGGAGCATTAAATGCTCTTGTGAATGTCACAATATTGCTAATCCGAGTAAAAATATGGTATAGGGAGAAATAAAAATCTATATTATAAAGCTACCAGTGAAATTCATGGCAGTGCAAAGGACCAAACAAAGGCTAATGCACACTTAGAGCCTTGGTGTGAAATTTGCTTTGGCTCTATAAAACCTAAGAAATTAAACTTTATGCAGGTGAACTCCTTTGCTTTTGATTCTGGCTGTTAGAACTATTGGCATCTATGTGCATGGTACACTCAAAATGAGGAGGAATGGTTGAAAAATAGAAACATTTGTAATAGAATCAAAGGAATCTAATAGATCTTTCTAAAATCACAGAAGTTGTCCATAATTGTGTGCACTGGAGAAGTATATATATCCTTGAGTTTAAGGGTTCATGAAAATTTCTAGAGATAAGGCCGCAATGCTGAAATCCAGATATTCAAATTATTAAATCAGTTTACCAATTATTGACAATTCCAAGACAGATCTAAATGAACTGAGCTCTTTCAAACCCACCTGTTACAGTTACTATGCAGCTAATATCTCTTCTAGGAAAGTACTAAACACACATCTCCACAAGCTAAATGTAAATGCATCATATTCATACCATTTTATCTTTTTTTTTAATCCACTTTACCTAATTTATCTAGAAGTCACAAAATAGCATAGCGATCTTCCCTGCAGATATTCAGAGACTAGAAAATTGAACTTGAATATATACTCTTCCTTTTCAGCTATTCTTTAAATACATTCTCTGATGTCTGTTAGTGATCCATAAAAAGATGGAGAAGGGCTGGAATAATGGTTTTACTTTTCTTTTTTTTAAAGGGAAAAAGGGCTGCTAGAATAATTCTATTCCAGTAAAGTGGTAGAGTAGACAACTAAGTTATTTTCTAGTGGTTTTGCTTTGGATTCTCCTTGTTCTCAGGAGGCACACCTCTGCAAAGTGTAAAGTAAAATCTAACTTGGTGCAAGATAGATGTGCTAACACATATGTTGGTTCCCAGATCTGTGAACTTTTACATCACTCATGTCATGCTGGTGAATTTATGAGGTTACTAATGCTTTCTCAAATGACCATTTGTTAAAGTAGATCCTCCCACATCCCTTTCATGTAGACAGGATGATTTTTATGCTCCAATTTGGCAATTAGAATTTTCAAAAAACACTGCTGATGTGAAATCAATAGTGTTAACAGTACACGAGTGCCAAACCTGCCCAGTGCTAAAATGGTTAGAATAAACATAGAATCACAGGGCCATCTAGTCTAACCACCTGCCAAAATGCAGGATTTATTGTGGCTAACTATCCAAGACAGATGGCTATCCAGACTCCTTTTGAAAACCTCCAATGAAGAAGCTTCCACAACCTCCCAAGGCAGTCTCTTCCATTGTTCTACTGTTCTTACAGTTAGGAAGTTATTCCTGAGATTTAATCAAAATCTTCCATACTGTACCCATTGCCTCTTGTCTTGCCCTCTGTCGCAAAAGAGAACAATTTTTCCCATCTTTTTCATAGCTGCTTTTCATGTATCTGAAGTTGCCATGATATCCCACCTTAATCTCCTCTTTTCCAGACTAAACATACCCAGTTCCTTCAGCCTTTGCTCATATGGCTTGCATTGCATAGATAATCTTTGTCATCTTTAAAATTGTTCTTTGGTTTTAGTAATATGAGGAGCTAAATAAGAAACTGCTATGCCTAGCAAGTAAAATAAAAAGAAAACAAAAGTACCTAACATAGATACTCACCCCTTTATCAGATATTTTCATTTTTTAATGAAGCCCACAATAAGTCATGTTCATTACCTAGGAGTCCACATATTTGATGCAATGTAGAAATTAATAAACCAGGAGAGCAGCTATAAAATCCATTAATTTCTTTCCTTTCTAACTGGCAGCTTTTACGGTAATTAAACAAACAAAAAAAACTTTTCAAACAAAAACTTTCCCTACTTCATTTTATGAAACGGTTTTCTGTGCAGTTGTATAGCAACTTACATGTAATTCCTGGCCAGCACACTTCAACTCAAGATCATAATCACTGACATTATCACCTAAGAACTCTAATGTCTGTCTTCGTTGTGTTCATTGAGATACAGCTCAAATGGCAAAACAGCTCTTCCATCTCCATAAAGGGAAATCAACAAGGTCCAACTGTCATAAACAAAACATCTTCGATGCTTTAGAATGATTGCCTAAAAGGCTAGATAATAAATGTTCCCTCAAACATCTAACACTGACTGTGATTGAATGGGACCCAATTATAACTTTATTTCTCCCCACCTTCCCCCTCACAATCACTTTTTGAAAAAAGGAAGCTGGCATGAATGAGTAATATTGGAGTAAAGTGTTCAACACAATGCTCCTAAACATCAATGGGAGTGATGGCTCCCATTATGAATGCAGCTTACTAATACCAAATCTCTTCTGAACTGATAACAGTTTAATGCCAGTAACTCCATCAACTTCAGTGAGCTATACTGGTTTAAGTGAGAAGAGACTCAGGCCCAGTATATCTGAAATACATACTCTTTTAGAAAATATGTTACCAAAACTCATAATTTTATTGCTCTCAACAATTATTAATTTCTTAAAGCCATAGGTCCTGAATTAAACCAATTATGGAAGAATCTCAGCTTTCTAGTTTGCATGGTTGCAGCGAAAAGCTTGAAAACAAATCCAAACATACCCCAAAGGCTCAACAATCAGAAGGCAAATAAAAAGAGCCCAGTTTAAAAAGCATCTCATGGTTTTTAAACCAGTCTCATGATTTTGGGGGCTTGACTTGTGAATTTTGAATGGGTGGCGATGGGCAATACTGATTAAACCTCCTACCCCAAAAGAGATTCACAGTCACACCACCTGCTGAGATATAGTGAGGAAAAAATCTTTCATCTGTAGATGAGGTCCTTCCTTTTAGCTACAGGAACTAATCCAGTAGTTAGAGATTGGGGGGGGGGGGGGGGGTGTGCATGGAATGGAAATCAAACTTTTATTGCTGCACCAACTTCTGAAAAGGGAATTTACAGGAATTAAAAAACCTGACTACAGGTCATTATGAACTTTAAACAGCCCTCCCCACAGCCCCCACCTAGTTTCAGCAGGAGGGGATTTGGTTGGACAGAGAACCTGTGCTCCAAAAAACTGTGCCTCCCCTCTTGCTTCGTCAGGTCAGGGGGCATATTGCAGATTGGAAACAAAAATGAGCATGTGCCATTCCCAAGAGTGAGAGAAAGGGATGAGAGTGCAACTAGAGCCAGTACGGCTAAAGGTAAATGAGATCTGGGATTTTCACTGGTGGATCTTGTGCCGGTAAGGAGAAGGGGAGGCCTGAAGTCTTCACAGATGGAGGCCCCTGTTGGTAGCCTCTACTCACCAGGCAGGAGGAGGGTTAGAAGACTCAGAAGTGAGCTGAGTCCTCAGGGATAGGCCAGGGGGGTCTACCCCACATTATTAAATGGCAGGAGCCATCTGTAACCCCACACCAGATCCAGGTAAATGCCTGGTGTTTGAGGTGGAAGGGTATATATAGCCCCTATCCAGTGCTAATAAAGTTGTGGCCTGCCACCTAAAATCCATTCCAATGTCTCTCTTTCATTCACCTATTTGTCCTAACCACAATAATAGTTGAGGGTTAGAAGCTATTAAAAAAACTGTTCATTGTTCAAAGAAGAAACTTTAGTAGGCAGCAAAGGAATTACAATAGTATCTGCATAACAAGAGCCACACAGACTTCTTAAGGAGGACAGGCAGAAACCCTGTGAAAAAATGCCTGAGAGACAATATGAGTAATGTTCTAAACTGGGAATAATGCCAGTTTCTTTTGGGAATTTGCCTTCCAGTGGTATCTGAAACAGAGAGATGTAATCTCAGCATAATCTTATAACGGGAAAAGGGCTGCAGAGCGCAGCAGTCAGGCTACAATTCTAAAAATCATTCAAAGCTAATTAAATAGATTAATTTGAAACCATGCCAAAATAAATGAATGGATAACAAAAACAATTAATAGATATTCTTAGTTTGCCCAATCTCAATGGGAGTTTTGCCACTGATTTTAATAAGATTCAGGGGTAGACCGAGTGTTTCTAAACATAATTTTTCAGTGACACACTGAAAGTAAAAAGCATACACATATTGAACATCTACCATGCTATATTTCAAAAGCCAACCACAGGAGCACACTTCCAATTTGTAGAGACTGGATTAGTATAATCAGAAATCTTCAGTGTTGATAAACTAACCACCTACATCAAGCCATTTATCTCAAACAAACAGCAGAAATATTGCAAGATTTTCTTCTTTAAAGGCATGCTTTCTGGTTAAAAATATTTTTTTAAATTAAACATCTATACCTGTGCTGTTAATAACTTAGTGAAAGATTAAACTGATTTTTTCAAAAATGAAATGTACTTTTCACCATTAATGTTTGATTGCTTTTTGCATGTAGCTGAAGTTGCCCAAGAAAAGAAATTGGTCAGTTTCACTTTCTATTTCTCATCAAGATCATCATGCTGCAATTTTTGGATTGCATTGCCTGTAGATTAATGTATCTAATCCAAACAAAAAACCTTTTTTAATTGGAATTTTTTTTAAATCATGAGAGCATTTCTATTGAACTTAAATTTGATAAAGTCAGATACAATGCTCAGGTTAAATGTTGGGCCTACAGTATACATTTAAATGTGGAAGATGAGAGCAAGCAAGGTCTCCTTGCCATCCTTACCTTCAGTTTTAAAGAGTTAAGTTTCTCCTCCCTTAGATGGTCTCTTAACATCTCTCGATGGAGCCTCTCCTGTTCCATTGCAAATTCTCCAAGAGTGTACTGGCGCACACTGTTGTGACGAGTGGACATACCCAATGTGCTTCCTCCTTGGCTCGGGACACTGGTGAAGCCTTGCCTTCTTGTGAAGTAGTACACGGTAACACAGTTAAAATTAACATTCTTCGTCCTCTTCCGCTTCTCCCTCTTCAGAATCGATGAAGCTAGAATGGAAGCCAGTTATAATGTTAATGAAAAACCTGTTGGTCACATATCTTTACTTGTCTGAGTAAATGGGCTACTCACACAAGCAAAGTTTTGCAAGATTGGATTTTCAATGAGAGGGCCTCCTTGCCAGGGTCAGGGGCTCACAGTTGGCAACCCCCACATAACCACATTGCAACTCCCTAACGGGTCACAACCCCCAGTTTGTGAATCAATAGTTTAAACAAAGTAAGGAGTCAGAGAGCTTCTGTGTTTGCTTGCACTATTACAAAACTATACATTTGTGGACACTGTCACCTATTTTAAGAGTGAAGGTAATGTTGGCCAAGACACTTGGGTTAGTCCATACTCTTTTCAAAATGTTTTCTCTTTCACCAGGAAAGCAAATGAAGACAAGCAGAAGGGACCTCAGTGTAAAACAGCACCTGAAAGACACTGGTCCACTGACTTACACCTCATAAAATCCTACTGATGTCAACAGGACTGCATGACACAGGGCAGGGGAAATGGGGCCCAATCTCTCTAACAGTGTAATATATATCTACTGCCACTGTATCTATGAGATTCCAGTTGAAGAGTTCTAGTATTTTATAGTTGGAATTATTGTCCCTCTTTTTAGGAACAAGGGATGATTCCAAGCACCACTGTTTTGTATTCCAGAAATAGAGAACTAAGCTTTAGGAAAAAAACTATGAAGCAACACTTTATTGTCACCCAGGGAGCTAGAAATCAGTAATACTAACAGGAAACCTGTTACAGAATGATACTATATAAATATTGATTTACAACCACACTCTCCTCTCCTTTTCTCCACCCATCCCACTGCAGCCGCCCTGTGAATAGTCATTGTTACATGTAAAGTCAGAGCTAAGTCTATCTCCCCTCTTCTTTTCTCACCTTTGCTCACACTCAACCTTTCCTTCCTTAATTAACTTGCATATAATGTAGCTCTCTAAGATGTTCACTAATTTTAAAATGGTGCCATCGGTCTTGTTTCTATCTTTAAATATTTGTTAAATATACACAATATATATTATTGTGTATATGTCCAATATACAGATATTTAGAGATTCTTCGTAATGATATTAAGTAGTTGACACTCACAGGTGGCTGTGGTTGGCTGTTAGAGCAAAATAAGAGCCACAAACTAGTTTCTTGACTTTTTTTTAAGACATGATAGCAGTCTCCCAGTTTATTTGATTTATTATAAAATGGCTATAGGAAATCAAGAAACTAGATGATGAGTTACAGCCCTGCAATTTAGGGGCAACAATTACAAAGGCATGATATGAGACACCTATCTGTCAGAATCAGTGCTTACTTTGTAATGAAAGAAGTGCTGGGGCTCAAGCAGTTTTTTTACTTTCATAATTGATACAGCAAGCCCAGAGGTGCTAGAGCTATAAATTGCCAAGCCTAGAGGTGCTGGGGCTCAGACCTGGCAAGCCGCAGAACAAATTAAGCACTGGTCAGAACAGAGACATGGAAATTCTTTTAGAAGTGTTTGACCATGTTTGTAACACATGGAGCCATTTTATAACAACAGTAAGGCACAATAGGATGTACAATGTTGATCTAAAATTGCCCTGTCTCATGACACTGTATGTATGTCTTCGGCCCCATGTTTCACGTCCGGTTTTACAGCCACAGCTAAAAACGTATTTCACTCTATATAATGTTATGTAACAAAAAGTTTATGAGCAGAAATAAAAACAGAACAATTCTACATGAGGAAATTAATAGATGACAAAATAAAACATTTTTTTCATTCTGCTAAAAAAGTAGTGTTAAGAAAAACTGACTTTCATTAAAAATATCATTAGTCTTGTTAACAAAACTAGACCACTCATATTTCACACACAGACCCAAAATATTCTAATTCATAGAACTGCCATGAAATATTCTCACTTTTACTAAATACAATTTAGTTACAATTATTGTGTGGCCCACTAAAATATACTTCTCAAGAAATGTCCCTCCAGGCGTGCTAGATTTAATTGGCTTCATATATAAAAATGATTATTAACCTTCCATAACTGTTGCACTTCGAGCTGTGTTGCTCTTGTCCATTCCAATGTAGGTGCATCCTCACCCCGAGCACTGCTGCCGGAAAGTTTTTCCCTCAGTGGTATCTGCTGGGTTGGCTCTGGAGCCCCCTGGAGTCGCATGCTCATAGCACCACTATAAAGGATTCACGCTGCCCCCTCAGCTCCTTCTTGCCGGCTAACTCCGACAGAGGGACAGGTGGGGGTAGGGGGAAAAGGAGAGGTGGAATGGACCTGAGCAACACATCTCAAATAACAACAGTCACAGAAGATTAGTGTGACCAGTCCATGCCTAGGATAGCCCACCTGAAAATGCCAAGGTTAGGGCAGGCTGCAAAAGGGGAGCAAATTCTCCCAAACTGGTAGCTAACACTGAAGTTAGACTCCCCAACCAGTCACAAACAGTGCTCCTGATTTCCCACACTGGTTAACAAGAAATACACAACTCCTTTATTACATTTCAGTCCCTGGCTCCCAATCAGCAACTAGGTCCAGTAAACAGATAAGTTATTTAAAACTCTAGTCAGCCACATAATCAGATCAATATAAGTTTGGATCTTACTCAAAGTACCACGCTGTCAGCCAATCCTTTAGTAACTAAAACTAAAGGTTTATTATAAAAGGAAAGAAACAAACCAGAAAAGACATGTTAAATGGTCAAAGCAATCAGATACATAGAAATGACTTCAAAGTTCATATATATCAGATTCTCAGCAGAATTGTCGTTTTCAGGTTTGTACAGTTCCTCTGGTGTACATCCAGTACCTGGATGGGTCTCAGTCCTTTGTTTCACAGATTCAATTGTAGATGAGTTGATCCAGAGATAGGAAGCAGGAATGAAGACAAGATGGAGATGGTGCACCTGCATTTTATAGTCTCTGGTCTGCTATATGGTTTGTTTCAAATACAACCTCACAGCACATGGGCAGGGGCACTTGCTGTCCCCCTGACCACAGGCATGTCCCTACATGTTCTGGTGACTCAGAGGTGCAGCCCTGGCTTCTCTCATTGGGCTCATTGTATAGATGATGACCCTCAATAAGTCATCCATGCTGACACTAATCTGCCTTGTAGGGTATAAGCCAGTAACACAGCACAAGTTTTTGGATACAGATATATCACTCACATCCGTAATTTACAGTACAAAGATGATACACACACATAAATAATATCATACTTAGTAAATTATATCCTTTCCAGTATTACCTGACATGGCATATCTCATAACAATCATTACAATTTTGTCATATTGGTATTAAATAATAATATAAATGGTCACCCCAATCCAGACAGTCTCACAGTTAGTAACCATTTTTCTTCAAGTACTTGCTCATGTCCATTCCAATGTAGACGACTTCCAAGCAGTTGCACAGATGAAAGGTTTGGAGTTCATTGGTATGTTGATTGTAATACCGTTTGGCTGAAACCTGCATCGTCTCTAGCCTGCTGGATGATGGCATAATGAGATGCCAAGGTTTGGACTGACGACCACATTGCTGCTCTACCGATGTCCTGGATAAGCACTTGAACTACAAATGCCTCCAAAGATGCCAGAACTCTTGTAGAATATGCTTTCAGGGCAGCAGGAGTGAGGACCTTTGCTAGGTCATAGCATGTGCGGATTCAGGAAGTGATCCATGATGAGATTCTCAGGGCCGAGATTGGAAGGCCTTTTATTCTGTTTGCAATGGCTACAAAAAGCTGGATAGATTTCCAAAATGATTTAGTCCTTTCTACACAGAAAGCTAGTATATGTCTGACGTGCAGTGTGTGACATCTCTGTTCCTCTCTGTTAGCATGTGGCTTCATATAGACGACCGGTAGGAAGATATCCCGGTTACTATGGAATTGTGAGACCACCTTTGGGAGGAAGGCCAGGTGTGGCCACAATTGGACTGTGTCTTTGAAGAAGACTGTATAACGTGGCTTTGATATAAGGGCTTGGATTTCTGAGACCCATCTGGCTGAAGTAATGGATACCTAGAAGCCATCTTCCAGGATAGGTAGAGCAGAGAGCACATTGCCAGCGGTTCAAATGGAGGTCCTGTTAGCCTTCTTGACCCCAGGTTGAGATTCCAGGGAGGAAGTGGCTGCCGTACCTGGAGGTATAATTTCTCCAAGCCTCTGAGGAAATGACTACAGATAGAGATCAAGGAAACAGAACAGCCATTCACCCATGAGTGAAAAGCTGAGATTGCCACTAGCTGGACCCTAATAGAGGATACAGATAGGCTTTGTTGTTTCAAGTGAAGCAAACAGTCTAAAATGAAAGGCAGTGTTGACTGTGTAGGTGCAATACCCTTCTGCGCAGATCAGATCGAGAATCTTTTCTACTTTGCCAGGTAAGTGGCTTTAGTGGACCGTTTCCTGCTCCCTAAAAGCACCTTGCGGAATGGTCCAGAGCATACTAGCCATGAGATGAAAGGACTCAAGATTCAGATGACGTAGTTGGCCATAGTCCTCTGAGATTAGGTCTGGAAACAGAGGCAGATGGATTGGAATTTCCACCAAGAGGTCCAGGAGGGCAGTGAACCAGTGATGACATAGCCAAGCCAGGGCTATTAGGATAAGACACATCTTGTCCCTTCTGACTTTCAGCAAGGCCTTGTAAATGAGAGGGATGGGAGGAAATGCATAGAAGAGATGATCCATCCAAGGGAAGAGAAAAGAATTTGCAAGTGACCCTGGGCTGTGGCCCAGGAAGGAGCAGAATTGAAGACACTTCCTGTTTTGCTTTGTCGCGAACAGATCTATCTAGAAAGTCTCCCATCCCACTTCTGGAAAATGTCTTTTACGACATCTGGATGGATAGACCACTCATGGTGGTTGGAGAAGGATCTGCTTAGGTGATCCACTAGCTCATTCTGCAACCCCGAGAGATAGGAGGCTTTGAGGTGGATCCAGTGGACTACGCAGAATTCCCACAAGTGAAGAGCTTCCTGGCACAGGTGGGAGAAGCGTGCTCCACCTTCCCTGTTTATTGCTGTTGTGTTGTCTGTAAGGACCTACATTCACTTGCCCTTCAGGTGGGGTTGGAATGTCTGGCAGGCTAAGTGAACTGCCCTGAGCTCCCTGATGTTGATGTGTAATGAGAGCTCCTCGGGAGACCAGAGGCCCTGAGTTCTGAGGGGCCCTAAATGAGTTCCTCAGCCCACTGTCAAAAGCATCCATGACAAGAGACATTGATGGTTGGGATGTGGAGAACAGGACTCCAGCACACAGTGCCAGTGGGTCCAGTCACCAAAGAAGGGAGGCAATCACTGATGGGGGAAGTGTGATTATTGTGTCCAAGTGATGTTGGCCCCGGGTATACACCAACACCAACCAAGCCTGAAGAGGTTTTAGCAGTAGTTTCTCATGTTGCACCACATAGGTGCATAATGCCATATGACCCAAGAGCTTTAGGCAGTTTCTCACCATGGTGATCGGGTGGTTTCTAAGGCTATGAGCATTCCTATTGCTTGGAACCGGGCTTCCAGGAGGAAGGCTCTGGCTTGGACTGAATCGAGGATCGCCCCAATGAATTCAATGAAACCAGGAGAGAGTAGACTTCTGAATATTTATTAATAGGCCAAAGTGCTGGAAAGTTGACTGTATTAACTTCACATTTGTCTGCACATGGGCCTTGGTCCGACCTCTGATCAGCCAGTCATCGAGATAAGGGTAGACCTGAACTCCATCTCCTCAGGAAAGCTGCAACGAATGCCATGCAACTTCATGAACACCTGAGGGGTTGCTGACAGGTCAAATCGGAGCACGGCAAATTGATAGTACATATGGTTCACCATGAACCTTCTGTGTCCCTTAAAGAGTGGAATATGAAAATAAGCATCCTTCAAATCGAGGGCAGCGGATGAGTCCCGTGGATCCAGGAAGGGGATGATGGAAGCCAAGGAGACTATGGGGAACTTCAGTTTCTTCATGAACCTGTTGAGCTTCCGTAGGTCCAGAATCGGGATTAGGAAATAGTGGAAGTTGAACCCCCGGCCCCTTAACTCCGGTGGGACCTCCTCCATGGCTCCCAACCTTAGGAGCAACTGCACCTCTTGGACAAGAAGTTGCTCATGAGAAGGGTCCCTGAAGAGGGACAGGGAGGGAAGGTGGGAAACAACTGTGGTGTATCCCAGTACTATTGTGCGTGGCACCAAACAGTTCAAAGTAATACAGGTCCATAATGGTAAAAGCGGTATAAAAGGTCCACAAAAACTTGGGAAGCTGGATCTATGCTTTGGCCTTGTATGTTGTTCATCAAAAGGCCTGCTTAGACCCTGTAAAGTGTCGGGGGGTGGGGGAGGAGGACAGGTGGGGAGGCTGACAAGGACTGGGGCAGAGTCTTCTCCTAAAACCCCTACTCTTCCTCCCACTGTAGTCATGCCGGGCAAGAGGTGGGACAAACCAAGTGAACAGCTGAGGTTTATAGTGTTTCTTCGAGGGTGTGTACAGTCCTAGGGACTTCCGAGTGGCCCTCACATCATTTAGGTTGTGTAGCTTTGAATCCATCTGCTCAGAGAAGACCAATAGGCCCTTGAACAGAAGGTCTTGTAAGGTTTGTTGTACCTCATGCGGTAGACCTGAGGCTTGAAGCCAAGAACTTCTATGCATTGCCACCACAGAGACCATGGAATAGGCTGCCGAGTCTAAGGCTGCCTGCAAGGATGCTCTTGCAACCAATTTGTCCTCCTCTACTAAGGCTGCAAACTCATGCCTGGACTCCTGTGGTATTAGTTCTTCAAATTTTGCCACCGAGTCCCAGGAGTTAAAATTGTACTGGTTCAGGATTGCTTGCTGATTTTCAGTCCTGAGCTGGAGTCCACCGGTTGAATAATTTCTTGGCATCCTTGGCCTTGGGGGTTGGACCCTGTTGAATCTTTCATTCCCACTTACTGGCCACTGACACTATCAAAGAGCCCGGTGGTGGATGGGAGTAGAGAAACTCAAACCCTTTAGCTGGGACAAAGTATTTCTTCTCCATTCTCTTTGCTGTCAGCTGAAGGGATGCTGCAGTTTGCCATAAGGCCTTGACAGGGTCCATAATGGTATTATTTAACAGCAATGCCACTCTTTGAAGGGCCTGATGCCATTAGGAGGTCCACTAGGGCACGAAAGGACTCCCTGATCACTTCTTGGATCCCCAAGTTTTCAGCCACTTTTTTGAGGAGTTCCTGATGTGCCCTGTAATCATCCTGGGAGGGCACTATGTCTGCTCCCGCAACAGCCTCATCTGGAGAGGAAGAGGAGGATGCCTGCACAGGCAGGGGACACTGTTCCTCGCCCTCAACACTGACCGGGTCTTATGGCCGGGACCTGATATTTGGTACCGCCCTCTTAACTGGAAGTTGGATCTGCTCCAAGAGCGGAGAAGGCACTCTAGACTCTGAGGCCATGGAGTACGATCTTCTGGAATGTGAACCCTGTGCTGGAGGGAACACCCTCCAGGGATTCCTGAAGGACCACAGTGCTGGCATCTGCTACTGTGCTGGTGGCTATGCCACAAGCAGGAAGCCCTAGTCTGGGTCTGCTGTCGGGTACTGCCAGCTGGAATTTCTGTGCTGACTCCTGCAGGAGGCATACGATTCTGACTCTGAGTCTGTCCCTGAGGAATCCCTTCCCAGAGACCAAAGTGGAGGAATGCTGGCTGGTGCCACCAATGCCAGTGAATGGTACTGGGAGGAAGAAGGAGAGTGGTGCTGGCCTGTTCCCCTTTTGAAGGCACCTGCAGCCTTGGTGCCGTGGCAGTTCTCCCCATTGGTGCCACCATTGATTTCTCCCGTGCTGAAGGGGATAGCACCAAAAAAGAAAGCAAGCCTCGTGCAGCCACAAATGCCTCTGGCATTGATGATATTTCAAGCAGTAGGAATTTGGTGTCTCTCTGGAGGGTTCATCAGTGCTGGACTGAACTGTGCTCATTCCGGGGCCGGAGTCAACAGCATGGGCGGGCTGCTGGGGTCTCAAGAGTAGCTTGGCACAGGTCACACTCTACTAGAGTCTCTTTGTGACCTCAGGGTCGGGGATCAACCTTTGTCGGTCCTCCTCTGCTTCTTTCTCAGCACCGGTAATAGAGAGCAGTGCAGAGTGTCCTTGGTCAGAGTGGCTTTTTTTGGCCGTGGAGATGACTGACGGTGTCAAGGTTCCCAAAAAGCAGAAGAAATGTCTTTTCTTGGTGCCAGGGATGAAGACTGGTGCTGAAACTCTGTAAGTGCTTCTAACAGTGGCTGAAGTGCTCAGTCCCACGTCAGAGTGACTCAGTTCCGAGGGAGGACAGAGAGCTGCCTCCATGAGCATACATTTTAGCCTTGTGTCTCTGTCTTTTTTGGTGCAGGGCCTGAAGTATTTGCAAATCTTGCAATGTTCCCACGTGAGCTTTCCCCCTAACACTTAAGGCAGGTGACATTGGGGTCATTCACTGGCATAGGCTTGTAACAAGAACCACAAGGTTTAAAACCTGGAGACTGAGGCATACCATGGTGTTGGGCAGAGACTAACCCTGCAAAGTGGGGTTCGTTAACCTAACTATTCTAACAACTAAAACTTAAAGACTATAATAATGGTAACTATATACAACGAAGTCCACAGTAGGAGTACTTGCAAATACAAGGACCAAGTACTGCCCGTGATGGTCGCTGGAAGTAAGAAGGAACAGCGTTATGAGCACGCACCTCCAGGGGGCTCCAGAGCCAACCTGATGGATACCACTGAGGGAAAAACTTGACAGTAGCAGTGCTCGGGGATTTCACACACCTATGTTGGAATGGACATGAGCAGGCACTTGAAGAAGAACCATTGAGTACAATGCCAGAGGCATTATTTTATAAAGGATATTTTATTCCTTTTTTTAAAAATTGCAACTCTGAATATCAAGTGATACACTTTTATAGTGCTATGCCAAAGATAGCAAGGATGTAAATATGAATATCTCTGTTATAGTAGAGTTAGTTGAAAATTTTTGTGACAGTTCCCCCTACCCTGGAAATGCAGTTCTACTGAAATCAAAATATTTGCAGGAGCATATTGATTTTAAAACAAAGTTTTTGATTAGAGAAAATTGAAACAAATCATTTTAGCTTTCTAGTTTCATTGTATATTAAATTATACATTATATTGCATGTAGAATTTTATATCAAATCATGTTTAAACATTATCAAAACAAAACTTTCCCTTAGATAAAACTGTTCAATGTTTCTGAATAGAAATTCTACAGACTTTCTATTCCACAGCCAATTTTGAAATTTAAATTTTTCATTCAGATTCAGAATGAAATCTGATTTTGAAATGTCATGATTTCCTGCAGAATGGAAATTTCATTTTCCGACAAGTGCTAGTTATCAGGCTGAAGCATCTCAGAAATCCTGCTCTCACACAATGAAAGGAGGAGCCATGTGGGCTGTTCTGGGATTACTGGCAGGGAATCTGTGGAGCAGTACTGATATTATCTTTCATCCTTAGCAGTGGTGGCATGCCTGCCTCCCAACCAAGTATACAAATGCAGTATTTACAGCAACCATTAGGAAAGAAACATTCATGTAAAGTAAAAGAAAGATTAAAGATATAAGATGGAAAATAAGAAATCACAATGGTTTTCAACCTGTGGTTTGCAGACACCTGGCAGTCCACAGACTGTCTGAGACTTCCAAAGAGATCCACACCTTCACTTGAAATTTGTTTAGGTTTCGCAAATGAAAAATGGTTGAAAACTACTAACTTAGAAGATGTGCACATCTGTAAAGTGCATACACTAATACTTTTGATGACATGGTTGTCACACACACTGCCTTAGTAGAGCTCTCTCTGCTGGACACACACCATGCTGCTGTGCTGGGTCCAATCTGCAGGACCTGTATGTTTTGGGACTCACTAGGCTGCAGCACTGTTTCTCCCCTTGGCCTCTTTGGCACATCTTCTGTACCCTTTCACAAAAATGGGACCACGTGGTCCAGCTGCCTTAGTCCCCCACGATCAGTGCTGACCCCTCAGATTCCCCATTAGCTCACACATACACTCCCCCAGAACTCCAGCCACATGGGCCCTCTGGTTTACAGTTTAACTTTCAGGGATATGTGATAGCAAAAAGCAAATTGACTTTGTAAGGGCTCCTAAAAACAATTACTTTTTACTTAGATAGCACAATAGACACACAGATTTATACAAAATAATAAACAAAACTGTACTCATTTCCCTAGTGCAGTTTCCTCACCACTCTGGAAAGTTCTTTGGGGTAGGGCAGAATCCTCTGAGGACTCCAAGATCCTCCCCTCCTGCACTTGCCTGCTCTTCCAAAACATGAAGAGTGAATCTGCCTCTGATCTGTGTATCCCACAAGTTCACATGTCCCACCACCACCACCACCATCATCTGGTTCCTGCTGCTGGGAAAATTCCATTCTCCAATCCCCAACCCCCTGCACAAAAGTTAGGTCAAATTAGCTTCCCTCAGCCACCAGACATCCTGTTGTTCTGCCTGGTCAGGTCTGTTCACTAATAAATAGTCCTTAACGATGGTCTCTTTGGCTGGTTGCTTTCTCTGTTGTGTGTTTATCTACACACTGGACTGAAATTCCTGATAGCAGAACCCCCTGAGTTGCTGGGCCCATTAGCTCACTTCTTCCCCATCCTTTTCTATGAAAATGGCTTCAGATATGGGAAAGTGGGTAACACTAACAATCATATACACACTGGGGAAGCGCATGTGTAGTTCAAAAATCAAAAGACAGACCAAAAAAGTATATATTTTTACACACACACACACACACACACACACACACACTCTCTCTCTCTCTCTCTCTCTCTCTCTCTCTCTCAAAAAAAACCAAACAAACCATGATTTTTTTATTTCCTTGGATATTTGATGTTTTGAAGTCGGCAATACTGCACATTCAAAATAGTTTGCTGCCTGACACAGACAAACATCCAGGGACTCCAATATTGAACAGAATTACTAAATTATACATAGACAGATCCTCCAAACCAACACGGTCTTTAAGCATCATAACCTACAGTGTATTAAGGATTAAGGTTAAGGAAATGCTTTTACCCCTGGGCACTGGGATATCCTGACATTATTGCTTAGTGCCAAGAATCCTGAATGAGTGCCTCACAGGAGTAATGCTATTCTTGTTTCATATATCTGTTGGCCTCTTTATGAAAAAAGTACAACTGATCTATTTCCTTCCTTCTTATACAGTCACAGAAAATGTGGAGCTGTAAGAGACCTTGAGAAGTCATCAAGTCCAGCCCCCTATTCTGAGACAGGATCAAGTAAACCTGGACCATCCCTGACAGGTGTTTGTCTAACCTGTTCTTATAGTAATGCCAACTTCACAGTTTTATCCACAGTTAAACATAAATCTTAATAATTAAAAGAAAACAAAAAAGACAACACAATTATCTCTAATATCACAAGCATCTTTAGCTCTTGTGAATATAAAAATCAGAAAAAATATCTTTTTATGGTATGACAGCTTTTTATGAAAAGGCAGAATAAGAACTGTAGTGCACCACTACAGAGTACTAACTTTGTGCTTAACTATATAGCCAACTACATCTATCGCATCCAATACTATATATTTAAGAGTTGGGATCACCTGCAGGAAAAGTTAAAAATTCATACAGGTGTTCAGGTATATTAGTGTTTTGGGACTAGAGATGGTGAAAGAAGTAGGTAGCTGTTGGTTGCTTGGAATCGGAGTATTAACTGGTCCTTCTATATGTTATTCAAGCAGAACTATGTCCAGGTGCCTTGAGCTACATGAAAATAAACCAGTACAAAACTCCAACAGGGCAAATTCTGATCTTTTTAACACAGGTATAAATCCATATTAATTCCATTACTCCTTATTTACATCAGTTCAAGACAGAAACAGGCCACCTAAATTCTTTCCCTTCTTAGATGAGTTTATCATCATTGGATCTTTGTTAGAAAACTCATACCCTGTTTCTATATACATTATTGTTGGGTGTCTATCTTTTTCTACTCTTATTAAATATGGAAACAGAAAAAAATCCTCACACTAACAGAAAACAACAGAGGTGCCTTCATGAAGAAATATTAACTGCAGAGATGGGCCTAAGTCAGAACAATGGATGTGAAAACCACTCCTCCTCCCACATACTCCAATTTTGGAAAAGTTCAGGTCAAGATCAAAGTCTCAGGATTTGGGACAGCCTTTGGGAACAGGCCTAAACTACAACCCAAATCCTAAATCCCATGAATCAGGGGAGTATTTGAATCCAGTACTGAACCCAGAACAAAGAAAATAGTTTCCTTTGCCATATGAATAAACTCAAATTGTCAAATGATGATCTACATTGTAGATAAATTAATAATGGAATATGAGACTGTTACACCAAAACACAGTATGAGCCTTAATGGCCCTCAGTAGACAAATTATGTGCTACACGCCCACACAACTCTGCCTTTATACAATGTGATTTTGGAATCTGTGCCTTTCACCAGTCAGTGAGGCTATGCCTGCGTAAAACAGGTTTAAGATAGAGTCCTTGTGTATATTTAGAAACTTCCCAAAAATAGAACATGGAACTCCACATTCAGGAAGGGAATGCTCACTTCAACCAAAAATAACTCCGGTATAGAGACTGTGAAGCATGCCTCTTAGTTTTACAAAATGATAACTTGAATGACATTTTCAGCCAATAATGTTTCTCAAACACTTCTTATTGAAAAAAGGAGTAGTTCTTCAGTTACTAAACATAAATAGTCTCAGTTCTGGCTGAAATCCCAGGCATAAGCACTTTCCTCTGCTGTCTCAGCTATTCTCCTGATGTCAAAGACACATTAAAATAAATGTGAACCATATGGCTCCTCAGCAGAATGCCAGCACTCTTACAATCAAGAGGGCAATGCAATTCATTACCACCATCATAGAAATATTTTAGGAACATGAAAATCTCAAGGCTGGATAAAGCCAATTTGATTAAAATTCTAGCACAGTGACAGAAGGAGACATTACTATTCGTAAACTCCACTAACCTATTTTCATGCTTTTTACATATTCTCAGTGCCATATGAATCACTATGGTAAAAAGAATTAACACCATTCTCCACCTGTTCCATGACTTTCCCACACAGCATTTCATCAAGTCTAACAATACAGAGCTGTCAAGCCTAATATATCATGATATTCCAGGTCAGATCATTTTAAAAAATAATAATAAATTTAAAAAAAAAGCCCAAGCCTTCTTAGCAATCATCCTAGAAAGCAAAAACTGGGCAAGAGTTCATGCTCTTGAACTTTGCCTCTGCCCCCTGCCTGACAAAAAGATGTTTTGCTACTGCTCTCAATACACTCCTTTTACAATCCCAGATCCTTGAGAGACTCCTTAATTACTTCTCCTACATGCTTGGGCTTCAAAATCTAAGTTTAGAAGATAAATTGCAGCACTCACCTATCCTACCCCAAAAATATATATTGATTTAGAAGTAGGCAATATAATTTTCTGAGAAGAGCCTTGAGCCCGAAGTCCTTCTTTGATGTTAGTGGGGTGTAGACAGAAGATGTGCACCCATGTTTCTGAGCAACGGGTTGAGTTACATTGGAGGGCACATAGAGAGATTCTGAGTTGGAGGGGGTTGGGTTGGCATGGTTGACTATGGGGGTGGGGAGAACAGAGTGAATTGGTGAATGAACATATAGGTGAATTGGTAGGGATGAGGTGAGAGAGCATTTGAGAAAAGGACAGTGGTGGGGTCACAGAGGGATAAAAACGGTTTTCTACCATAGTGTGTTTACTATGAAGTATCTCAATGTTTCTACTCTAAACGGAAAAGGGAGAGGGAACAGGTTGCCCCTTTGTTCCAGTTTTCCACTTTGAAAATGTGATCAACCTATAGGTCTACCACTTATTCGAAGCACCAGCTGTCATTATTGGATGGTGGTTATTATTCTGGTCATAGTTTCCTGTTGGGTAAGAAGACAGGTTATCACCATATATCCTATTAGGATTAACTTGGAGGTAAAGTTTAAGAATTCTTATAGTTGTCACATTGTGACTTTAATTAGTTGAGAAAAATAATACAATAACAAATCTGGTGTCACATTTATAGACAACTCAAGATTCAGGAATGTAAATGTTTTGTTATACTTACTAAAATGATTATTAATGGCCAGTGTATGCTCTGTAGGCTTATGTCTGTTCAAGCAGAATGAACCAAGTCATTAATTACAAAACAAATTTTAAAAAATTCTTCACTGAGGCCTGTTGGGGAAAAAACTCCAAATACAGCACCATATACAGTGCTTCAACTGGCCATCAGATCAGATTTCAAAAGATTCAGAATCCCAGTGGCATGGACGATCTTAACATTACAGAATGGGCAATGAACTAAAAGCTATCATGTGACCCATTTAAATATACTGTAGTTGTGGCCCATTTCATCCTCAAATCTTTCATTCTCCTCAAACCTTTACATCAATTTCCAGAATATCTTATTCTTCTCAATAGTATTCTCTCTCTCTCGTTTTGTTTTGTTTACTTTAATCCCATCACATTTTGCAGCATCTTTCTTTTCCATTTGAAAGAATGTCAAATGTCTGGATCAGGGCCCAAGCATAATTTTTTCGGGCCCAGTAAAAACTTTTAACAAGGGTCCCCTCCCGTAATGGGGGTTGCAGCCTGGGCTAGGCCCCCCAGGGCCTCTGGGCCCCAGCAAAGTGTACCCTTCCCTGCCCCCCCCCCATGGGGGCACTGGTCTAGATTACGACGGGGTCATGGATGAGAGCTAGTTGACTAAAACTTAATCAAGATAAGAGTGAGATAATGTTGGCAGAAATAATTGAAAAATACAGCAAGGACCTTACCTGCCCGTTACTAAAGGTGCATGCCCACCATTTGTTATTTGAGTTCATAATCTGCAGATAGTGGAGGGAAGCTGTCATTAGCTGATCATAGATTGGCTTGGGAAGGTTAGAGTTTTAGCAGTAAATGTCGATTCACTGTACACACACAAACCAACAAAACAAATATGTCCATTGATAATAATCAAAATTTACCAACAGGCAAAGTAAGCAAAATGCTCCTTGAGAATTTATGAGAGTTTGATTTTAGGATATTTACTTTGTATATTTTGACGTGATGTTGACAGTTTGTGTTTTAATGATTTTAAGTTTTAAACATTTTCTATCTCAGCATCTGCAGTCACTAAATAATTATTGTTAGGGATACAGTTGTGTCACAGTGGTCACCATTGTCACAGAACTGGGAATTTTGCCATGCCATGCATTCAGAATTAATTAATTTGCTTTGATCGAGCCCTCTTTGCAACAGGATTAGATCAAATCAAATTAACAAAATGTTAATGTGTGGCAGCAGGGTCCATATGAACAGTTCCTTAGTTTGCTTTGATCAGCTGCCTCCACCTCTACCAAGCACTAACCTGTAAATCCCACTGGCCTTTTGCTCCTGCCTCTAACTAGCTTCCCTGCCCCTGCCACTGCCTCCCCTCGCAAGTCTTCTCCGCCACCAAACACCCCCTAGATCTCCTGCTGCCTCCCCAGGCATCTCTCACCCCCTCTGCATCTCCTAGCCTGCTCTAGACTTCCTGCTCCCCTCCTGTCCCAGTGGTGACAGATCACATTCTCTAGGCTTTTCCTCCCTTGTAGTTCCCTTGGCCCTCAAACTCCTTTGGTCCCCTCTGCCTCCAGATCACCCAATCCCCGTGCCCCTTTCCCATCTTTCTCCCTTGTCCATTGGGGGGGCCTGGACCTTTACTGGCAGATCCCAGGCTCTGATGGCCCACTCTCAAGAAGCCCCTTCACCCCAGCAAGAAATGAGAGACCTGGCCCAGTACCCTGGCCTGCTGCTTGGCAGAGATTGGTCCTATCCTGGGCCTGCAGTATCCCATGTGGAGCACTCCTCCTCCATCAACAGGCGGGGAGAGATGGAAAAATGGGTCAGGGAAGATGGGGGTGGGTTGGAAGTCAAGCAAGCCAGTGGGGAGCAGGGATTGGGGGTGGTGGTTGAGGAACAGGGGACCTACAAGGAGAAAAAAGGGCAGAGAATGAGAGCTGTCACTGCAGGGTATCTGGGAGAAGACAGGGGCAAAGACCCATCTCTGCCCCTTGTAGAAGCTCTGCAATGGGAAGAAGGATCTGCAGCATGGGGGTGGGAGTCAGATGGAAGGGGGGACAGATGGGACCCCCTCATAATTTGAGAACTGATTAACAGTTTATTTGCTGTCACTAAATAATTCAAAGTTCCAACCCTGTTTCAAAGAAGGATTAGATCAAAGAGAAAAAAACAGGTTACTAACTGTCTGTAACTGTTCTTCAAGATATGTTGCTCATGTCCATTCCGTACTAGGTGTGTGCATGCTGCGTGCAGTTATTGGAGATTTTTCCTTCAGTGGCATCCATAGGACTAGCTCTAGCGCCCTCTGGAGCCATGAGTATATTTGCCAGTATAAGTGACGCTGCTGACCCAGTGTCCTCTCAGTTCCTTCTTGCCAGTAACTCCGATAATGGGGTAGTAGGGTGGGTCAAGGATGGACATGAGTAACACATCTCGAAGAACAACAGTTATGGAAGTATAGTAACCGTTTATTCTTCTTTGAGTGCTTGGTCATGTCCATTCCATGCTAGGTGACACACAAACAGAGCTCCCAGAGATGGGCTTGGAGTTCATGGACATGCTGATTGCAATACTGCTCTCCCGAAACTGGCATCTTCATGGCCCTGTTGGGTGATGGTGTAATGGGATTCGAAAATTGGAGGGTGTAACCCTTTGTTAACGTGCTGAGTACCCAACAGTCCAATATTATATATAGCCACACTAGGCTGAATGGCGACATGCAGTCCAAAAACGAAAGGGGTGCTGGATCTGGAGTCAAGACTGGTATATCACCCTTGGGCGCACCTATCTGGCCCCGCCGGGATACCTGTGAGAGCCTGACTGGGAGGCGGAGTTGCGAGAGAGGGGTTAGCATTGCTTATAACCCTTCCTTTTTCTTTTGTAGGGCTCCTGCCTGAGAGGTGGTCCAACCCTGGGAGGCTGCTGCTAAAGTGCTTCCTGGAAGCTGGAGGCATGTAAAGGCCCAAGGAGCAAAGGCTAGCCCTTGAGTTCTTGAGAGCATGAAACTTCAAGTCCATCTGTTCAGAAAACAGAGAAGTGCCCTCAAAAGGGAGGTCCTGGACAGACTGCTGAACTTCATGAGGGAGGCCAGAGATTAGAGCCATGAACAGCATCTCATGGTGACTGCCGATGACATAGTTCTGACTGCCAAGTCAGCCGCATCCAGAGCTGCCTGGAGGGAGATCCTGGCCACAGACTTGCCCTCCTCTAGGATGGACATGAACTCCTGTCTTAGGTCCTGCGGCAGGGAGTCTTTAAATTTGGACAATAAGACCACAGATATAAATCGTACCTCCCGAGAAGGCCTGCTGGTGAGAAATATGCAACTGGAGGCTGCCTGTTGAATAAACCTTAAGACCAAACAAGTCCAATCTCTGTGTCTCTTTATTTTTGGGGATGGCACTCAGCTGCCCCATCTGTCCTGATCATTCACCACCAACACTACTAGGGACCCCAGGAGGGGGAGAAGGAGGAGGGATATGAGTCAAGGTACCCAAATTTGCTGGCTGAGACGTATTATTTCTTCTCTGCCCTTTTTGAGATGGGGGCCAAAGAAGAAGGTTCTGCAATAGTGTCCTGATAGGCCCTCATCCCCGCTACATTAATGAGCAGGGTCACTCTGGATGCAGCTGCTGCAGCCAGGATGTTGATCAGGGTGTGCTGACTCCATAAACTTCTCAACTTCCAGGCCCAAGTTCACTGCAACTCCTTTCAGGAGCTCCTAGTGGGCCCTGAAGTCATCTTGTGGGAGTGGGTTACTAGGGCCTGTGACCACCTTGTCTGGGGATGATGAGGGGGAAGCCGTGCCAGAGGTGGGCCCCTCTCCTCTTCCTCTACCTCTGCCACGTCCATTGGAGCCATTTCCTGGGCATCGACACAGGGGTCAGAACCAGAGTCAGGGTTCATTGCCAGACAGGAATAGGTGGTAGCCCACATTTCTGACATGACCACGTATGAGCAATGGGAAAGGGGTGTCCGGTGTCAAGGATTCCAGTACTGCCACTGGATCGGCCAGTGGCTAGGCACCAGCAGAAGGACCAATACAGAAGTCAGGCGTATAGGCTGGATACCAGTAGGTTCTGGGAGAAGAAACGATTCCCTTTCTGACTCTGATGAGGATTCTTCTCCAGGAGACCACAGTGGTGCAGGGGAACCAGTGACCTCTGCATCAAGACCATGTAGGGCTTGCCCCTGGAGGGTGCCACAGCAGTCGGTGCCACAGTGGAGCTCACCGCACCTTACTCCTTTCTGTCCCCAGTCGCCTTGGCTGATGATGGACTGTTAGGGGTTGGCAGGAACAGGAGGGACAGCATATCCTTTGCCACTTGAAAAGTCTTTGGGAATTTCTCTAATACTCAGAGCTCATAGGGTTAATTAGAAGAGGAAGACAAGTTTCAGAGATGGGGTCAAGATCCCGGGCCTCTTGGTGCTCCCATAATAGAAAAGGTATATACATGTACCTGCTGATTGTATGCCATGAGGTGCTCTACAATCCCCACAATGCCAGTCTTTGAAAGACAGTATATATCTAAAATCAAACTTCATCCTACTGGGGGTGGGAAGGCACAAGCTGTACAAAGGGCATGCAGGAGGAGGTTCAAAAATCCAGCAGATGAAAAGAAAAGGAAACAGTGTAAGGTATCAAGAAATGGCAGAAAAATTAGCAGCAACTGAATATTTAAAAAGAGGAGGGGTGCAAGGAAGGAGAAAGCTTCCATGGATCAGAGAAGAGGAAATGTGCAAGTGTGACAGAGGCAGTGCAACTGGCTGACTGTATACTATACCCATGATATTTCCAGTGTAAGTTCTAGCTTAAAAGTGTTTCACAGAACCCTCCAATGAAATATGCCATCACTTCTTTGTGTAGATGGCTGGGTTAAGAGAATGAGGAAAAGATATTTTTAATTTATATTTTTAAAAGATTTCACTATGTTACTATACATGCTTGGATATCACTACCAACAAACCATTATTTAATTTTAGTGGAAGGTTTTGATGTACCAGCTGTACATTTAAAACATCTGCATTAGTGGTGTGGCAAGTGAAATAACTCAGATTGGATCAGAGACCAAACACTCCAGTTTATACAGTGCAGGATTTTATTCTCCTTCTTTAGCATACAAGCTTATTTGAAATGCAACAACCACATGCACTCAAAGTGCTTGGGGCTTGTAACTGCTTCCCAGGGGAGAAAAGGTCTCCCTGCTGTCTGGATTAATAACTAGATGAGGCTCCCATTCAAAGCGCTTTCTGAACCAGTAGTGGCTTCTTGGTGTTAGGCAGTTATGCTGGCTTTATGCCAACTCCTCTACTGCCTCATACAGGTAATTTCCTGATAGACAGACAGGCTGTATGCATTAGTGCATTAGAAATGACACTATACAAAGCAGAAAAAGTAAACATGGAAATTAATCTCTTATATAAAACTTAACTATATACCTGTATGACCATGAAAGATGTCACTCCTATGTATTTACTGCTATTACAAGAGAGAAAGGGCCACACATTATAATGAAAATAAATTACTTTTTTCATCACTATCTAAAAGCCCATAATATAGTGCTTTCACATTTAAATAATTTAGACAGCATTGTAAATTTACACAATATTTTAAACACACAGAAAGAGAAATGTTCCCTGACCTGGAAAGCTTACAATCTAATTAAGACAGCTGAAGGTGACTGGATGACCACCAAGGGAAATTTACTGACTGTAGGGAGGTCAAAGTAGGAGTCCCAAGGTCAAAAGCGGCTGACTAAAATGAAAAATTAATATTTTTCTGTATGTAGTGTAGCAGAATGCCTTCTCTCCCTCAATGGGTCCCATGCTTTCCCCCTAGGGTGGGCCAGGGTACTCCTTCACCCCTCAGAATTTTCCCCCTCTAGCGGTGGGTGAGGGTAACTGTTCTCCAAAATGGCCGTTCTCCTCTGGCTTCAGGTCCCATCTCTGAGCCTACTAGGCCCTCGCATCTTTGTTGGGGCTTTGGCCACTCCATTGAACAGCCAGTGGGGGGCCCCGGTCCCACCCTCTACTCTGGGCCCTAACCCAGGGACCCTGCAAATAGCTGCCTCATGCTGCTGCTTTCAAGAATGCTACCAGCTTCCCTGGGTTACCTCCCCATGGCCCCTAGGCCGACTCTACATACCTTGCTTGGGCAAGCCCCCCAGCTCCTTGCCTGGGGAGTCTCCCTGTCTCTGATAGCACTCTGGACATGGCAACATCAAGCAAACACACAGTTCAGTCACCCTCTGGCAGGCTCTTTTCCCTCAGATCTCCATGCCTGGAAAGGTCCTCAGCCCCACTTAGGCAAGGATTCTCCCCAGCTTCTGTATCTGTGATGTTCTCCACCCCCAGCATATCGCTCCTCCTTCTGTACCTTCCTGGTCCTTACCAGCATCTGCACCACTCAGCTCTCCAGCAGCTCACACAACTCCTATCACCCACACCTGCTGGCTAGAGGAGATGCTTTTAACAAGCTCCAGGCAGGTCCTTGATTTGTCCCATGTGCCCTAATTAACCGGGATAACCCCTGTTCAGCTACCAAGGGAAAAGGGACCTGCTGATCCTGGGGCTGATATATCTGCCTTCCACCACTCTCCTGTAGCTGTCTGACCTGACCCTGTCACATCATATAATCTCTTTCATTAAGTGTCTGAATTAACATATATTCTTTCTTGAACCAAAGTGCATAAAGGCTCTCCCCAGAAACTGTGGAAGTGATAAAATATAGGAAATTAATTTATCACTGAACCACAAGGTTTTGGAAAAAAATATCTTGGCTTTTTTCTAAAACTAGCGATTTTACTGGCATATTTAAATTAATCAAATGTTTTTAAGCACAAGGCAATGATCTAAAATATAAAACACTTTAAAGGGCAAGACGGCAAAAGGTTTGTTTATATTTATTCTCAAGTGCTATAAAAAAAGTTAAGATGGTTCTTTCCTAAAAATATTATCAATTCTTTCTTCATATACCAGTTTATATTTACTACCAGACATCATCAGGCCAGCACGGAACTCTGCTAGCTTCAGCTTTCCAATAACGATGTTGAAGCACACGAAAATTGCTAGACCTTGATTGACCGAAAATAGTGAAAACTGATCCAAACCTGTACTAAGGGAGAAAAAATTACAAATCTGAATAACTTAGTCTTAGAAACTTAGTGTTGGGTAAGTAAATGTAATTTTCCTGTCGGTTACACTATGATTTAAATTATGCTTGACCAATAAAGCTAAGAAACAATGAAGAAGAATTTAATAGGATTTGAATGTGAGATGTAAGCATCTGAGCAGGCTCAAGGTCAGCCTTCCATATGATATTTCATCTGACACAGAAAATCAATGTCCCCAGTATCCCTGTCAGTAACAAATATACTGCTTCCCTTATCAAACCATTACCAATATACTGTACATATAGCTATATAAGTACACTGTATATACTAAAATATACAGCAGAACTCTAGAAATTGAACATATGCCACTTTCTGACAATGTACCAACCCACAACAGCCAACTCCTCCTGGGGTCTCCAAGTTGTGTCAATTCTATCCTAACCCGAAAGGCAATGAAGCTTGTTAAATACATGTTTATTCATAATACGGTATAAAGCTGGTTTGAAGATATTGTACTTATTGTTTTTGGAATTTAGACCCAGACCATATGAACTCAGGGCACTGTTTGCAAAAGTAAAATTACAGCATGTACATTCAGCTTACTTTTCATATTTCTATATTGCCAGTAGATATATAGATTTGTGACTCTGGCCAAATATTTCTGAGATCCTCTGATACTCACAATACTCTGAAAAAGCTGTAATTTTCTCATGCCTGTATTTAAAAACATTGTTCTTGAAGCTAAAGTACAATATGTAGAACAGTATTTCAAATACAATCAAGATTTTATGTTATGCACTTGTGTTAAAACTTTCAAGTTTCTATTTCTAAATCTGACAATTTAAAATATTCAGAAATATGAAGCACTAGAAACAATCTGTCTTATAAATTGGTAGACTCAGAATCAAATTGCTATTTTTTATTTTGGTGACTATTGATGTAAATAGATTGTTTCAAATCCAGCCTATGAAGGCTCATACGTACACTAAAATAGATGCAGTGGTAACATAAATCAGCTTACAGGTATACAGTCATCAAGATATTACCAGTAATCAAAGTTACTGTGTCACTTCAATATTCCCCTATGGGGTTACTAAGAAATATTGTCTTATGTCACAGTAACTACTGTATTTTAGCTTATCAACACTGTATCCTAAATATAATTATGCGTATCAGTGAAATTCTACCAAACTGTCACAAGTAAAACTATCTGAAAAGCTATCCTTGAATCCTGCTTGGTTGAGAAGAGGCAAAAAAAAAAAGGTCTGCAGGTAAACTGGTATAGTCAATGGAGATATGTTGACTAGTTATACCAAATCAGAATGTGGTCCCTTGTATAGCTGGTAATATTGTACTGTTGTTGACCAAGTTGAAAAAAGAAGCACCTGAAGACAGTGCCTTGCATCATTCTTCCTTAAAGCTGGCCTGTAATTTCAGCAGTCCCTCTCCTTAAGACAGAACTCTCCAGCTTTCTTCCTTGGAGCTGAGTTGCGGTTTAGGCCAGCTGGACCTTAACCAGCTTCTCCTTCAGCTGGCTCCTTTCTCCAATCAGTCCCTGGGCTCAGTGGGTTCAGCAAACCTTCGCCTGCTGGTGTGTCTCCTTCTATGAAGGAGGAGGCAGCATATAAAGCTTTAAGGCAGGGGAAATGGCATATCTCCGTTAGTTGGGAAAGAGGGGAGCTTTATTCCCTTCCCCTTCTCCCCCAAGGGTCTTTAAAGAAACAGTGATGGGATTTCCTTCCAAAAAGCACTTATTTCCAGGACCGCTTCCTTTCTACCAATATCTCCCAAGTTCTTGTATATGTCAGTAGCAACTGGGGGCCCTAAGCAGAAATATTTTTGCCCCCTCTGCACAACACATACTAATAATTAATAGGGGACCTGCCTTGAGCTGCTTGGGGTCCTAAGCAATTGCTTAGAATGCTTATGTCTAGCAGTGGCTCTGTATGTCAGACTTTTCGAAACCTAAAGGGCCCAACTCCACATGACAGGGGTGGGCTGACTCTTAGGCACCACTACCCGTAAGGGGGCTGACTAGTCTGACACAGTTTGAGATTCACACTTTCTGTTATTCTGTTGCAAATTTGTGTGTGGAAACTCTTATTTTGGTATAAGAATGTCTTGTATGTTTAGTTTTCAGAAAAGCTGCAACATTGTAGAATTATATTATGACACCCTGTATCTGAAAACAACACCCCAAAAACCCCATATTCATCAATGTCATATAATTATGGTATGTTCTGTACAAAGTACGCCTTGTTTGGTATTATTTTAAAAGTCTTGATCTGCTAAACATTAGTATCCTGTTGGATTGTATATGCTACCATAGTAGGTGAAGTGATAAAATATTATTGTAAATAATAATAGTATAATAATAAATATACATAATAAATAGTAGAGCACATTACAAGATGGGAAACTCTTCCAAAAAGCCTTCAGGTACAACAGTGAAGTGGCCAGGTAGTGTTAATGGCTATCTCTCACCCATTCAAGAATAAATTCCACTATCAGGAATTGTTTACAGTGCAGACTTCACTGTAGGAAGCATGATCCCAATGGGGCTGCTTGACCAATGGGAAGCAGCCACCACCTCACATGCAGGGGCCATTCTAGCAAGTTGAAACAGATTATAAAAGGGGGAGCATGACATCATCACTTGGCTCCACTCTCATTTAACTGAACACCTGAAGGGTCTTCTGGAAGACAAAAGGACTTTGAAAGTGGGGAGGACAGTCCCAGGCAGGGAAGGTTGCCCAGCCTGTGTTTAAGGAACTGCTTGTACCAGCCAACAAGGGTGAGACATTGCTAAATCAAGAGTTCGTTAGTCTGTAGAATTTAGACTGTGATCTTAAATTTATTTCATTTGGTAACTTCTTTTAATCTCTTTACACTTGCCACTTATAATCACTTAATCTATTTTTCTGTAGTTAATAAACTTGTTTAATGTTTTATCTTAACCAGTCTGTCTTTGAGTGAAGTATGTTGACAAACTGCTAAGTAATAAAAGCTGGTGCACGTTCCTTCCACTTTGAGGGAAGGGCGGAGTGAATAATAATCTCTTCTAGTTAGGCTTTTTGACCAGAGTAGATGGTATAGTCCTGTGGTCTGGGCTGAGAAGCCAGCTGGAGTTTTTCTATTGTTAGTTTGTGTCTGGCTGGAAAGCGTACACTGAACTGAGCTGAATGTGGTCCCTGCCTATGGAGGGCTATGTAAATGCAATATCTGCCTGAGGTTTGTGGCTTGTCACAGCATCACAGTGTGAGAGGGAACCAAGATGGTCAGACAGAGGGCTCTGTGGTATCCCAGCTGCCAGGCGGTACCCCAGGGGTTCTGCATGCCGTCACATATATAAACAAAATTTTTTTTTTTGTAAAACAGAGAAACTATCATAGCTTTAAAAAAAACTACAGTCAGGGACAGAAGTTTTAGGATGCCTGCAGTAAATTACAAAGGTGCCACTTATTACTGTTAATTTTGACCAAGCAAATGGTTCTTGTTGACTGGCAGAAATTTGCTGAAGAGGAGTTCTATGCTCCATCAGTTGGATACAGTGGGAAAATTAAAAGCGCCCATAAATCTGCATTTAATACAGACATGGGGTCAGTAAAAGGTAAAAGTAAAAGGTGTAACGGCTTATCTTCAAGAGGTTGGAAATGCGATCAGTGAATCCAGTGTGAAGATTACTTACATAAGAAGAGAGTTAAAGGGTCCTGTCCAAAAGTTGTAGGGAGTGTTAATGCTCTTAAAAATACAATTTTTAACATTTTTACTTAATAAATCTTGCTCTTTTTATTGACAAAAATGTCTGATTTAATTAAATTTATAAATATGTACAGACACATCCATTCTCACCAGATATTCTAACCTCATAATCTGACCATTTTTGCTAACCTTGAAGCAAATACTTATCTCCACAAATATTTGTTCACTGCACAGAAGCAAGTTCCTGTCTGGAGCAGGCAAGCTACTGCTATGACCAGTGGTTGTCAGTATCACCATCTGATCTGCAACAAATTTCAGTAAGCCCTTTATAGTGTGATCATTCTGATTTAAGAAGAAAGTATTATTATCTATAGTACACCACATCAGATGATACTAATTACTATATTTCATGATACTAGCTGCACAGAATTTGGCCCTTAGAAGCTTGCCAATTTTATACAATACAAATAGATAAGGTTACCTGCAGTACCTTGCAATGTTATCCCCTTGTGCTTCCTACACCAAAAGTAAGATATACCTAAATATTGCAAATCCTGAGGTTATCCAACTAGAAATATGTAGTTATCTAAGCCAAATGGCATGTTTTAAAGGGCTTGCAGTGTATAATGCTTGTCTGCAGTAGCAAAGTACTGGACTCAATGTCCCAGGAAGCCCTTTCTTATGTCTTATGTTCCTATATTAGTCACAATTAATCAGACTAATAAAGAATTTTGTACAGATATTAAAGTGAATTAATATATAAAGACAAAATGCCCGAGACTGCTGGGTGACTGTGAACCGGGGATCATCACAGTGATGTTGGGCAAGTCATTGACTCTCTCTCTATGCCTAAGCTCCCCCAGCTGTAAAATAGGAATAATGAAACTGGCCTCCTTTGTAAAGTGCTTTGAGATCTACTGAAAAGTGCTATATAAATACTAGGAATTATTATTATTATTATTGAGCCATATGATGTGGTTTCTCTTGTACAGCAAAACAATGTGTCTTATATACAACTTTAGTACTTACGAGTAAAATGATTAGAAGTGGATGGATTGACACTATCGCCACTGTCAGCACTTTCACTGCTAGAAACATCATCGTCTGATTCCTGCACAGAGGAGCAGGGTGAGGAGCCGTCAACTTCTTCAAATTTCCTCTTTAAAATTCCACTCATAGCTGCAATGCTGTCACATGCACCTGTAACAGGAGCAATGAAACATTGAAACATTTGACCACCAACCATGCAATCAAGGTCTACAATGTAATTTTTATTGGGATTTTTATACATGATATAGGCTATCACTTTTGTTCATGAATGGCTGTTTATTGGGACGTATTATATATAGGAGAGTAAAAAGAAACAAAAAACCAAACCCAGGAGTAATTTGCTATCCACGAAGAAGGGGTATAACAGATTGCTTTTTCATGGATGAAAAGACCAGGGATGGTCTAGATATTACTTAGTCCTGCCATGAGTGCAGGGGACTGGACTAGATGACCCCTTGAGGTCCCTTCCAGCCCTATGATTCTATGATGAGAGTTATCTTTTGTTACAACAAAGCTACCCCTTTCATGGAAAGCCCTGAAATCTAATTTGAAAACAGGCTGTTCTCAGGCCAACAGAGAGAGACAGAAAACTGAAAGCATCTGATTAAGGGCCTTATTCTCAGGTGTTGAGCACCCTCAACTCCCACTGATTTTAGCAGGGATTTTAGGACTGGACCCTGAGATTCTAAAGAACCTTGAGTTTCTCTTCAGAAATCCTCAGGCTGACTGAATGAGTGGTCTTGACAGGCTTTGGAGGGAAATGTAGATAGCCTCTCTTAACAGAGAGAAGATCAATGCAGCACAGTGGGAAGCGATTCAAAAGGGAGGAAATAGTATTTAGCACTCATGTTCTCAAAGTGGTCCATAAACTAACTAATTAACCAACCAATCCTCATATTGCTCCTGTGTGATACAGTAGAGAAATTATTATCATTGCCATTTTACAGGATGTTCAATGACTCTCCAAAGGCCATATAACAAATTAGTGACTAAGCCAGGCTTAGAATTCAGGAATTCTTGGCTCCTAGTCACTTACACTAATTGCTAAAGAACATTGTCTTGTTATTTTTCCAGAGACATACATCACCACGCCACATAGTAAGAAATGGTGGGAAGTCTAATATGTTCCAGTCTCATGAGATAAGATTTTGAACAGAAAATTAGGAAGTTAACTAGTGAAATAGCTTTAACAGGTATTATAACACGAATCAAACACATTTTAGGGGAAAATCTGCCCTTGCTCCTCTGTATTGTACAGTGGGAGGTGGAGAAGCAAGAACACCAAGAGCTTGCTCAAAGGACATGTATGTGCCTTTGCATACCAACAGCACTGGACTCCTTCCTGTCAGGGTGGGGCAAAGGCAGCAAAGCTGGGGGCATATAAATAAATAGTGCCTTTTTAATAGAGTTTTTACATATAATATGAAGACGAGTAGTCTTTAGGTTTATTCAAAGAATTAAGGAAAAAAGAACAAATTCCTTAGGCTTAAAAGAAGGTAGTGGGCAGGAGACCAATACGGCAGATCACCAGGGTAACCGCTAAGGCCTTGATCCTGCAGTATGCTGCACATGGGTAGACCCGCTACATCTGTAGATAACCCCACTGATGTCAATGGTATGCCACACAGGTTCAGTGCATTGCAGAAACAGGGCCTATGAAGCTGATTTAAATGAACCAACGCAACAAAATGGAGTGTTAGACCTGCCTTTCCTCTGCCTTGCTTCAAAGCACCGTACGTTGTGCTCCAACACCTAGGCACAGCAGAAATGATTTATGGACAGATTTTAGCACAGCTGCTCTGCGTAACCTTGCCTTTGTAAGTGTAAAGCAGAAACTATAAGCATGGACATTGTTTTACTGTAAGTTTTTTGTTTTTTGCTTTATTTAACAGTAAGAATTAGGATTTGCTATAATGGATCATTTGCCTACTGAGAATCAGTAGTTTTGAGAGCACCAGGGATACATGATTAGGACAAGTCTAGTGGTCTGTCTCCCACATAGTCAATACATGATGATTTGGAGGAAAGCAGTGAAAACTCCACTAAACCATACCTTTACATAATGCACGTGGCCAACTATGCAATGCTACCTGACACTAGCAATCAGTTTTCACCTGAAGCATGAGACTGGAGAACCTGCTTCTTAGCATACACAGCCAGCCTTTTACAAGTCCAACTAAGCATTTGATTCAATGCCCTCCTAAGGCAGCTAATTCCATAGTACTTTATAAAAGAAAAAACAACCTTTTAATTACAGCATAACATCTCAATGGAGCCTTCAAAACCATTACAATGTCAACCTTTCGCCAGTATTTTACATGATAACCATAATACAGGGGATGCCTAAGACTTCCACTGAAACTGTATTGCATTTAGAAAATCTTTAGAATTGTTACATTATAAAATGTAGGGGTTTAGCTAATTCTTAAGCAGGGATATTCCACATAGCACCAATGAGAGCTATATCCATGACCCCCAATCCTGCAGTTTTATTCAGAACAAAATTATCCCACTGTTTTCAAGGGCTGCAATATCTAGTCCTGAAATAACAAGATGCATCTCGCACAGTCTAAGGGGTTTGTTTAGAGTGCATGTTTTACAATAATCCAAATATATGGCTGTGGAGAACTATCTACTTTTCTCCTAGAGTAAATGGGGTTGCTCAGGTTTTATTCAGAGTAAAATTTAGCCCCAGATCAGAAAAGAAGCTCCAGAAAGGTTCTAATTCTGCCCCTGTTTTGTTGCACAATAGGACCCAGATAAACTCTAGAACAGTTTAAAAGGAAGTTTGAAAACAAGGCAGCTGTATTAAATAAGATCTCCAGTGGAATAATTACTGCCCTGTTCGTTTTATAATACTTTTTCTAAAGCACTAATTTTGTTTTGCTTTGATAAAAGTTGATAGAAATCCCTATATTTATCTTGACCAACCTGAAACAGATGAGTTATCCCTAACTTCCTTAATCAAGTCTTTAGAAGATTAAATTTGTATATAACATATATAGAGATACCATATAGTCAATTATTACAACTTAAAATAATTAGTTGACGCTTTTCCTAGAAGAAAATATATATTTAAGCAAGCCCAGGCTTAATTCAAAGAAATAAACAATTACAAATGTAGGTTCAAGGGCTGCACAATGGTAGATGTGTTACTTGTTTGCTTTTTTTAAAAAATTCAAGCTCTTGTGACTGGAAAGCTAGAGAGAACAAGCAGTTGGTGGGAGCATAGGAGGAGAATATTAAGGAGTAGGTCAGGAGAAATAGAGACAGAAGCAGGCTAAAAGTCAAGCCAAGGGTAAAGATATAAATTACCACTGCCTCTGGCAGGAATCAATTATGCTGGCCATTGTGGACTCTTTAAACATGCTCAACTAGAAAGGAGAACATAGGGAACTTTCTCTTCTATTCTTTCATTCTCTGCATCCCTTTTCCCTCACATCATCCTTGCATAGGTTGCACTCCACAGAAATCTCCTTATACATCTTTAAACCTGATGGCTAAATTCAAGTTAAAAATTCAAGCAGATTACTTCAGTGACAAGGAATGTTTTTATGTTTGCATTTACCTATAATAATACTTAATATTTTCTATTATGAGACTGTGTTTTCAGTTGCTCATTAGTCTGAAAACTGTAAACCATTCAGGTTGAAATTTACTGTGCTGGGTGGCCATCTCAGACTTAATTTTTTTTCAAAGTTAGGAAAAAAGGTGTTTTGCCCATGATGAAAAAAAAAAATCTTACAACTGTTTTATTACAAATCTCTAGCACTCCCAAGCTTTGGAGCAGGTACTTGAAATGTGGCTGAGGTGTCAGGGATGTGTCTTTTGTTGTTCATCTGAATATTTACCCACCTTGACCAAGTGATAAGCCTCTGAAAAACTGCTTACTAGAGACTCGTGAGTTCAGCAGCTAAATTCTCTAAAGATTCTGTCTGCACTGAGAATGATCCATCTCCTCACAGCTCCTAAGTGATGATCCTCACAGAGCTCCATCCTGTGACTGCAGTGTCTGAATAGGACCTTCTCTGCAACTGTTTCTCCTGACTCCTAGGAGACAATGGTGTGAGGTACCAGAACAGTCTCTCCTGTGCTTTCAATGCTCCCACTAATGGCATCTAAGAAGTGAGGAAGAGAAGGATGTGGACTGACTCAAATGCAAAGGGGTGAGAAACAGGGACAGGAAGGGGAAAAAAAGTAAGGGATGAGGAGCAGAGCTCAGAATAGGGGGATGAGTAGGAGCAGAAGTGGGAAGAAGAGGCAATCATAGAGGGAGGTGGACGATGGGGATGCGATAGGAACAAGAAGAGAAAGGGGAGAGAGGAGCAAGATCTGGGACTGGAAGAGGGGAATGATGAGAGCAGCCAAGGAGACAGAATGTAAGACAGTAGCAGTGTTGGGGGCAGAGGAGATAGGAGGGGAAGATAATAGTGGAGTAGGAGGACAAGGGCAGGAGGTAGAGAGAGGGGAATCAGAGCAAAAGGGGACAAGGAGAGGCTTACTGGTTTATGATCACTTGGGAATACTCCCGTACAGATCCTGGAATTCAACACAGGAGTCCCGAGTCTCAACATTCACTGTTTGACAAATAAATGTGAAATTCACTGGCAAAGTGTATCTCCACTCCCTGCTAGAGGCAGGTCCACATAAAAGGTGAATCAGAAAGTGTGTAGTGAATGCAGCATGGAATTGCGGTAAGGGAAATGATAGTTTTATGGTTAAGGGAGTTTAATGTCACCCTGCAGAATTTGACTATATCCCTCCCTCTGCTACAGAGTTCCTGTGTAATAAATCACACCTAAACTTTTCAGATGTTTCTTATTTTTGGAATACTGAATTTGAGATACCTAGGGGCCGAGTTGCAGAAGCGCTCAGCATTCACAACTGGAATATAGGTCAATGGGAGCTAAGCTCAGAACAAATAACGTGCTATACAATGTAAATTTCTCTGAAAAAACAGGCCCTGGAGGTCTCAAATTTAGCTCCCAAAATTAGTCAACACTTTTGATAATTTGGGCTTTAATCTCTGTGTCTCATTCCCCAATGTGTAAAATGTGGATACCATCACCCCACCTTACCGAGGTGTTGTGAAGATAAATGAATTAGTTGTAAAGCACTGAGATGCTATGATGAGAGCACAGTAGAAAAGCTGAGGAAGAAATTAATATTTCTATATTCACTGTAGGTTTTGGACAGTGTGCAGTAAATAATGCATGGGATTACAGGCTGAAAGATGAAGATAAAGAGAAATATGGAATAGCAACCCATTCAGTGAGCACCATCCATCCTGTGGACTTAATGAGGCAAGTGTCCAGTGGAAAAAATAGCATGCGATCATGTAAATAAAGATCGTATCACAATGAATATGCACAAGAGAACTGAATTAAGATAGCACTGGCCACCTTAATTTTGGCATTTCTTAACTTCTGAGAGCTTGACTTTGCAAGACTTTAATAGTCTTTTAATATATTTTGACTGTAATGTTATATAATTTCAGTATATATACATTTAATATATACATTATTTAAAGTGCTTTCACGGATTTTTGTTATGGTAACTTATCGTGTATGTAGCCTGAATACAGAAGAACTTCCCAGTTACAAACACTACAGTTACAAACTGACTGGTCAACCACACACCTCATTTGGAACCGGAAGTACGCAATCAGGCAGCAGAGACCCAAAAAAAAGAAAAGAAAAGAAAATACAGTACAGTACAGTATTGTGTTAAATGTAAACTACTAAAAGAAAAAGGAAAGTTTTAAAAAAAAGAGTTGACCAGATAAGGAAACTGTTTCTGTGCTTTTTTCATTTAAATTAAGATGGTTAAAAGCAGCCTTTTTCTTCTGCATAGTAAAATTTCAAAGCTGTATTAAGTCAATACTCAGTTATAAACTTTTGAAAGAACAACCATAGTGTTTTGTTCAGAGTTACGAACATTTCAGTTACGAACAACATCCTTTCCCAAGGTGTTTGTAATTCCGAGGTTCTACTGTATTCACTTTTGTTTTCTGTGTACTGTATCTTAAAATTTCTAAGAACTGTCTTCTTGCATAGACTGCAGCCATTGTGTGCTCAGAGTTGCTACAATCTGTTAGAGAGGGTATACCAGTGGTTCCCAAACTGTGACCCATGGGCCTTCAAAGTGGCCTGTCGCTCCCCTCCCGCTGCCTTCAGAAGGGCGCCTCTGCCTAAGGACCCAGGCAGACTGCATTGCTGCATGGAATAAGATGGGTGCAGGCTCCTTGCTAAAGCCAAGGGGACAGGAGATCACCGCTCCTCTCCCCCTGGCTGTAGTAGGGAGCACGCCAGCATGGCAAAGTGCTCCACCTGGGTGCCTCGGTGCTGTAGTCCCTGCTGGAACCAAAAGGAGGAAGCAGTGATCTCCTGTCCCCCTGGCTGCAGAAGGGAGCCACTGCCTAGGGACCCAGATGAAGCGCACAGGGCTACAGGACACATGCAGTTTCCATGCTGCAGCCAGGGGGACTGGAAATCAGCGAGGAGGAAGGCAGCCTCCTCCCTAAACTCCTTCCGCAGTGGGAGGAGGAGGGGCAGAAGTGCTGCTGGCAAAGACTGGTGGCCTTTGAGGGTTGCAAAAATGATATATGTGGCTCTTGAGCCAAAAAGGTTGGGAACCACTGGGATACACACGCAGCACTCAGAGTGCTCTCTCATGGAGATTTTGTTTGTTGTTTTTCTTTAATTTAAAATATTATATACTTTAAACCAATAACGTGGCTTTTGCTCTTTGTGTTTTGAAATATAAGGACAATGAAGTTAGAGGTTTTTTTAAACAAAGGAGGTCATTTTCCTCTTAATACCAACACCTTTTAACATTTGTATCTTTGTAAAAATTGTTAAATAGACAAGAACACTGATAACCCAGTTCTCTAGGTTCTCTTTGGGCAAAACTGTATACATTTTTTGGGACAGAAGAAATATTCTGCATAATTGTTATTACATATTTTGTCAGAGGTCACTGTTTCTTTAGCAGCTCTGCAATGACTTGTAGGGTTGTCCTGGACGATGTCTGATACTGGGAAATTATATGGTTAGCCACCAAAAATGGAAAAGATGAAATAGTGGCTCAGAGATATACAAACTATTCTTTTCCTTAGCAGAAATATTTTAGGATGATATCTGAACCAAAAGTAATATATTTAGGTTCCCTATAAATAAATGTAAAATGATCAGTAGGGGCTTAATTTTGTTTGGGTCAGATTACTCAGCAGTTTGCAAAATTGAGGCATGGATCCAGAAATGACCTGTTAGAAGGCTGTTTCCATGCAGGATTCTGGACTACATGTCTCTGAAATGCTAAGCAACTATTGAGGAAAATGATAGGCATGATTTTGTGAACAGAAATAACTGGAAACTGGAGTTCAAAACTGTAGAATGTACACACAAACACATTTCTATCAGAAGGGAAGTATTGCGATTTACCTTTGAATCTGAGAAAGCAGTTATTTTTCCACCTAGAGCTTACCATATTAAACAGCAATCAGTAAAAATATATTTAAATAAATTAGTTTGTCTTCAGAGAATTAATCCAATAAAAACTACTCAACGGAAAAATATAGGTTTTTAAAGTGTACTGGAAGATCATGGGATTTTGGAGGGTTTTTTTTGTTTTGGTTTGGTTTTTTTTGA
The DNA here is from genome assembly GCF_026122565.2 of Emydura macquarii macquarii. Classification (NCBI taxonomy): domain Eukaryota; kingdom Metazoa; phylum Chordata; order Testudines; family Chelidae; genus Emydura; species Emydura macquarii. The sequence goes on from NW_027131390.1 coordinate 78,600,099, forward strand.
GAATGGGTTCAAAATTTAAAACTGGCTTTATGTCCACAAGTTTTCATGATCAAATCAAAGACAATGTACAATCAAAATGCAATATTCTAACTCTCAGTTTTATAGCCAACACAAAATGTTCAAGAATCATGAGTCCAGAACCAAAAAAATCATGAGTGGTGCAAAAATAGGTTTTTTTAATTAATAAATGTTGAGGTTTTTTTATTTGCCTTCTGTTTTTTTCAGTCTTTAGGGTGCACTTACTTCACATGCTTAAACTTTTCTCTGCAACCACGAAGGCTGAAAGGGTTTTTGTTTTTTTTTTAAATAAAGACTGTGATTTTCATGCAATAGCACAATTTCATCAGCTAGGGCTTTAAGAAAAAGAATAAAAAACACAAGAGTTGACAACACTATTTTTATCTGTAATTATTATTGAAGAGAAGGTTCCCTGCCATTGATACAAGTGTATTAAACATATAATCAGTTAATGTCTCTTCTAACTAATACCATTAATAGGTAAAAACCAGCTATACAAAAATCACCACCAGAATTTAAATTTCAAATACTTAAAAAAAAAAAAAAATTATCAGCTACATTAAGGCTTCAAATGGTGACATAATTAATTGTTATATTTAATGACTACACCCTCTTGAGTTGATATGGACTAGGGGATTCACAGATTAATGAGATGACCCTCAGGTTTCAGGGGTAAGATCTAGTGTGTGTATATACTGTAATATCCTATGACTGCCAGAATTTTGAATACCAGAAGTTACAGAATAGAAAGAAGAGTAAGTGTGTGTGGGGGACAGGCTGGAGGGTGCATGGCTGTTGGGTGGTGAAGTTTATGATGAATCAGAGTGAAATCGTGGATGTTCTGAGGAAGTTGAGAGCTTTGCTTACACATACTTTCAACTTGTCCTTAATTGTCTGAGTATTTCTGTTACAAGCAGAGACATATGCATATATGATTCCATGAAAAAACGTGTGGATGATCATCCAAAATGTTTCCCATAAATCTACTTTCTCCTATGTATTCAGATAATAATTGATGAAATAAGAAAGAATATGGATTTTTAATGTTTCATCTGGTTAGGGCCAGTTTTTACATAGTAGCTTCTTTTATTTTTTGCCAGTGCAAGATTCCATAGATCCCATTTCTACAACACACTACAGCATTTGTGTGCGCGAGTTCCATGCATCTGCATCTATAAATAGCTGTGATTGCCTGATGTGCATGTGCAAAGTTAGAGACCAGGATAAGATTGACTTAGAAGTTCAACTTCTTTTAACTTGAATATTGAGGAGATCCTCCTTTTTGCAATAAACACCAAACCAAAATCTTGCATTTGTAGCTCAAATGAGTTGGCAGCATGAAAATAAATGTCTTACAATTTTTTTCTAATTTTAAAATTCAAAGCTGAAATTCTTTTCAGAGGACCTACCGAAGAGGCTCAGTTCTAATAAGAAGTGTGCGTTTACCCAATTCCTAAAAGACAGTGTTTTCACCACGACGGTGATGAATAGAAACTAAATAGCTAAATACCCTACTGTGCTAGCTGACTTATAACTGCCTTATGACCATCCAGTATCATCTTATTCAGAGAACCCCACTGGGACAAAATTAATGATCTACACCATGCCATGGTGAAAAATATTACTGTGGAAGTATATGGGGTAGGATTCAATTTTGTATTGGTAGATGTCGGTAAACATCGATTTCATTATACCTACACAAGAGAAAAAATATTTCCATTGATAATCATTGAAATTTACAAATAGGCAAAGTAAGAAATATGCTGCTTGAGAACTTAGAGTTGATTGAAGGATATTTATTTTCTATGTTTTGACATGTGATGTTGACAATTTGTGTTTTAACAGTTATAAAACTTAAATCTCAAATCTCTGTTGTCATTAAATAATTGTCTGACTTCTCCTTTTGTCTGAACCCCCTCCGTAATTTCTCACAATTGCGAACATTTAAATGGATAAAAAATTTTATAACGCTTAAAACTCATAATTTTGTGCAACTATGAACATTAAAATAAATTATAATAAAAAGGCTTAAAACAACATTGATGTTATCCATTGAAATTATTAAAAATAAATAAAATTCTGCAGTGCCTAGTTATAGAAGCTGTTCTTTTAAGTCTCTGTCTAGACATTTTGTTCATATTTATTTTTCTGTATTTTCTCTCTCAAATTCCCATGTCAACTTTACCTTTAAAGGGCTCAACTTTTGTCATGCATGTTAGACAGTCCGTGATTTTCATTTTTCGTTTTGCAAAGATCTGTGAAAGATCTATGACAGGAAATGTGATTCCCGTATGATTAAATGTGTTTGTGGGAGGATATCATGATAAGCAGTTGAACCAACTTAACTGAAAGCCACAAAGTTAAACCCTAGGCTGATTTGGAAGTTAATAACCAGCAGGAGCTCCACAATGACTCTGGCAACACAAAAGAGCAGATGAATGGAATTTCTGTGAGAATTTTAATTTCCCAAGGGTCAGGAGATTTCCCCCTTTCCCAAGAAAATATTTTGAAAATACAGAGGGTTACTTCGAGATTATAGAGATCAGCTGTCAAACCTCACATTGGATAGGATATCATTGTTCTTTCGTTTGCACTAATAAAATGAAAACGATTTTTTTTTTTAAAAACCTGGTAACAAGATAAAGCTTACTGCTTTGACTTTCTTTTATTATAGTCCATGACTTTTTCCTTTTTCACCATGACTTTCAAGTAACTGTTCCTTGAAAGTCAATCATTACTAAAACTTCTCTGTAGACGTGCAAAGTAAGAAACATAATTATTTCTATTTTTTCTTTACTTGTGTACAAATGGAATTTGCTAAGAAGTGCTACCCCACATCCAAAGAAACCAAAAAATGTTTGCAATCAATCAAACCTATTTTCTTTAAAAAAAATTCATGTTCTTTTAAAAAAGTAGAAAGCACTATTTATTTCTAAAAAGAAAATTAATCTAAAATAATGGTCTAAAATCACAGAACCAAAACAAGATACGTAAACTTCAAGAACTGCTTCTCCTATCAAAGGAATAAGCTCCTTCCACAGGGAAAACCACAGTTGGGCTAGCAAGAATCCACAGAGCTTCCAAGCAAATATCCCTCACATGGGAGAGGTCTTAGGGTCACACAGTGGGCAGTATGTACAGGCTCCCAGTCCCACAGATTCTAGGGATGTGCTCAAAAATGCAACCCCAGTTCCATGATGAACTAGGCAGCAGCATGAAGGCAAGGGCCCTGTGTGCTACTCTTTGGTCCTTTTCCTTCCCCTGGTAACACAACTCATGTTTTACTCCCTCTGTGGCTGCGTGGCAGCAGCAGTAATTGGGCATAGTTGCAAATTCATGCTGCTTCAAGTGGGTAGTACTTTAAGAAGCAACAGCTCAATCAGATTTCCAGAGTCAATGCTCTGTAGCTAGCACGCCCTATTTCACACCAGCCAATAAGGATCATTGACTCCCTAAGCTTCTTGTGGGAAGAAAGTGAATCCCAAATTCAGCCAAGAAACCTAGTTAAAATTTTATGAAACAGTTTGTGAAACCTAGCTAAACAAGTTGTGTATCTTTTGATGGGAACATCCAAATTTCCCTTTTAGATGCTCTCAAATTTCTATTTTAGGCATGTGTCATCACATTTTTATGCTGACCAAGATGTCTTTGTCTCTCTTTTTCTTTTTGCACTGCTTCCTTGTGTAAAACCAATATGAAGTGATATGAAAGAGAGAAGCAGAGGCATTGGAATTACAGCTTTCTTTTGAGAGTAAGAACGGTGGGAAGAGGTGTAGAAAAGAATTACATCCAAGCCTGGAGTAGGAAATCAATTATTATTTTCCAGAGTCTATTACTTACTATTCGTAAGTCATGTAATTATAGCTCTCATTTGTATGATACAGCCATTTTGTGGGAAGTGTGATACTAACAGTATCCCAAGTGCTAGAGGGTAAGGGGTTCAGGTAGTGAATTTCAACTGGCTTGACCAGTTCAATGTACCCCAATCTGTATTTAATGGGTGTCATGTAAGATATCATTGGAAAACCAGTATAGGATAGCTTCCAAGCAGTGATTAAAAAGACTGGAACTGTTCAACTTGGAAAAGAGACAACTAGGGTGGAACATGACAGAGGTTTGTAAAATCATGAATGGTCTGGAGAAAGTGAATAAGGAAGTGTTATTTACCCCCTTTACATAACACATGAACCAGGGGTCAATCCAATTAAATTAATAGGCAGCAAGTTTAAAACTAACATAAAGAAGTACTTCTTCACACAACACACAGTGAACCCGTGGAACAATTTGCCAGGGAATCCTGTAAAGGCCAAAAGTATAACTGGATTCAAAATTAATTAGATAAATTCACAAAGTATAGGACCAGCAATGGCTATTAGCCAAGACGGCCAGGGATGCAACCCTATTTCCTGGGTGTCCCTAGAAGCTGGAACTGGATTCATAGACTCTAAGGTCAGAAGGGACCAATATGATCATTTAGTCTGACCCCCTGCACAACTTAGGCCACAGAACTTCACCTTATCCACTCCTGTAATAGACCCCTAACCTATGACTGAGTTATTAAATTCCTCAAATCATGGTTTAAAGACTTTAAGGTACAGAGAATACACCAGCAAGTGAGCTGTGCCCCATGCTACAGAGAAAGGTGAAAAACTCCCAAAGCCTTTGCCAATCTGCCCTGGGGGAAAATTTCTTCTCAACCCCAAATATGGCAATCAGTTAAACCCTAAACATGTGGGCAAGACTCTCCAGCCAGACACCCAAGAAAAAATTCTCTGTAATAACTCAGAACCTACCCCCATCTAACATCCCGTCACAGGCCATTGGCATATCTACCATCAGAAGTCAAAGATTAGTTGACAGGACAACAGAGGATGGATCACCTGATAAATTGCCCTGTTCTGTTCACTCCCTCTGAAGCATCTAGCACCAGCCAATATCCGAAGACAGGAGACTGGGCTAGACCATTGGTCTGATCCAGTATGGACTTTCTTATGTTCTTATGTATTTGAACCAAACAAGTCTGGGGAGTGGGTAAACAGGTTTTTTCCAGACAAAAGAAAGGTCGATGCTTCCATCCAGGGGCAATCACAGACAACTGGCAATCACAATCAAGAGGACATTCATAGGTATATTGGAGGCTGCAGGGACAAATCAGTTTGCATCATAGAAAGCAACAGCAGGGAAGAAATCAATATGGAACCTTCTGAACGGTCAGATTCCATGGCACCTTCCTAATAGCTGGAACACTGGCCTTTGAGAAGAATACATTTCAAAAGTTCACTGGACCATAAAACAGGGCAGAGAATCCCAAATTATCTGTCACTTAAGAAGACAAAGGAACCAAGCACTTTGGATTTTGTGGGAGATCCTGACCAGAGCAGAGGCCAGTCTTCTTGCTCAAATGTGGTGTTGTAAAAATCTCACCTTGTAGTTTTGTTAAATCTTAGTCGCTAGAAAGTTTTTCACTTTTATTTGTTTGTAACCATTTCTGCCTTTATCCCTTATACTTGAACTCACTTAAAACCTCTCTTTTTGATCAGGTAAATTTGTTTTATTTTCTTCTAAATCAACTCAGTGCTGTATTTAACTGAAAGTGATTATTAATTCCAGTTAAAACAACAAACTGCTGTGCTTTTGTCTCCTTAAAGGAGCAATGGACCATATTACTCCTCTAAATATTCCAGGACAGTGTATAGGAGTTACTTGGCTAGTAGTAACCAAAGGCTGGAGGAGACCAGAGTGTGGCTGTGGTGTAACAAGCAGGCTGCTAGAGTTGGATTTGCTGAATCTGAGTTCTTCAACACACAGATACTCAGTGCACACTTGTATGGTGGCTGAGAGCATCCAGACAGGAAGCTGCATTTTAAGGCACTACGGATAAGTGGTAACACAACCTCTCACACTGGTGTGGGTTGAACAATAAAATATGACAAGAAGCAGGGGAAATAAAAGCCACATTCATTTTGCTTGCTCCGTTTTAACCTGGTAAATCATTTTTGCTTCTTGTGTATGCTTGTAAATAGGTCATTTTTGTCTTCTAGCTATAGTCAATCATCCTTCAGAACCAAGAGCAACACAGCAGAAGTGAGATGATAATAATCTAAACTCACTTAGTAAGACTGTTCAAATGGAAACAAAACGTTATAGATTTGATGGTGTTTCGTGATATTTTGCTGAGAGGATGGCACAGCTAACAGTACACTTTGTCTCAACTTTGTAACTGGTTCAGAGTGATGACAAAGATAGATGGTTGACAGACATTGAGACAATTTATCTTCAAAAAGCTTTACCAATCTCACAAGAGATTATACCTGTCTCACTTCAGCATGATCTGCCATCTGTTCCTTCAAAGGGATAAGTGCTTAAACTTCAAGGTTCAGTTATTAGAAGTATCTTTTGAGAACAAATAAGAGTTTTATAAACAGCAAATTCATTTACTGTTGTGTTCAGGACAACATGTCCATTTTTCAGGGGGTGAGTCTTCCAACAAGTATGGACATTCTCAAGTAAATATTATTTTAAATTAGATGTATTTAAAATATGGAAAAATGTAATTATGATGCACCTTAAAATTTGGCTTTTAGTCTCTGAATTGATCATAAAACTGTAAATTATTTTGTGATTAATCCAACTATCTGACCAAATAAACTAGATATTTCTCAACAATGGTGGTTTCCTCCTTTTGTTAAACAAACCAGGCCAAATTCCTGGACAAAGGAGGCTACTGACAAGATTAAATTATTTTCCTGTTTTATGAATACCCAATCCAAGACATTTTGGACCAGATTCTGATTTCTTATACACACTGGGGTAAATCAGGAGTAATACCACTGAAGTCAGTGGTGTTACAGAGTAAACTGTAACTGCTATTAGAATCAAGCCTCTGTATTCAGACTGAAGTTGTACTATGGTGCAGAAAATATTTCATTTCACATATCAGAGCTCAAAGATAAATTAAAAAGTCATGATACATGTAATTTCATTCTATCATGATTATTTCAAAAGCTTAATAGCTAGAATTCAAAATATAGATAAACTACCTATCTCTTCATTAGGCCCAAACTATTAATGTACGATGTTTTGGAATCAGAGCTTGTCAGCAAAACATGGCACTTCTGTGTGCTCTAGAAGTTACAGAACAAAATCTGAAAACAGTTCTTTCATTTTCTAAGCTAACGTCTGGAAAAGGAATAAAAAACCCAGTCTCATACAGCACAACTATTTCTCTAGATTATATCCAAAGGAACACAGTTTTGCATCTGTTTTTACACACACACACACACACACACACACACACACACACACACACAATTTCATTATAATTGTGGGGATGGTGTTCTACTGTGATGCTCCTCTTGTAATTTTAGAGGAAGCAGTTAAATTTATATGAGTATATGTTTACTGTAAGTACCTAACAACTTCATAAATCTAATCTTAAAATCCATCAGGTTTGTTTTACACTAATATGGTAATTACAAGTATGGTAATTACATGACTAGATATAGCTTTATTTTTTCTGTTACTTCTTACGCAACAGATTCTTTCAATTTTGTACAATTCAATTTGCCAGTTAATAGGACACAACATTGCTATTTGTTTATTAATATTATGCTTCATATAAAGTGATGGTTGAATACACACAATGTATTATAAGAAAGTACTTTAGAGCATTCTTTCTTATTCAGTTCTGTTTATTAAAACATATAAACTACTCCCAAAGATTATTTGAAACATAAGATGTGATACAAAAGAGAAAAAAAATTCAGGGCCTGATTCTGTCTGGGTTCCAAATTGGCTTTGACAGGAGCTCCAGATGTAGATGCTGGGATTTTCAAAGCCACCTCAGGGAGTTAAGTGCCCAACTTCCAATGAAATTTAATGGGAGTTGGGCACCTAGCTTTTTGAAGCATCTTTGAAGATTCCAGTGAGAATGCTTGCAGGATTGGATTCTAAATGATGTATAGCATGTATGTTTTGAGCCGGCAAGGTGCTGATTACTCTGGCCCTGATCTGTGCTTAACTTTAAAAGCATGACTTTCCTCAGGGCCAGAGTGATAAGCACGTTATAGGACTTGGCGCATATTAAGTAAAATATTTTCCTTAGAAAAGTCAGATATTTTATAAAAAGTTACACTTCAGGCAGGATTCTCCTGACTTTACTCAGGCAAGTAGATCCTGATCTTGCAGTGGTTACTCATACAATCACTTTAGGATGGGACCACTGAATAAGGACTACTTGCATGGCTAGAGTTTACAAGACAAGTTTTCTGTCCCATTGAAGCTGACTGAATCAGGACAGCAGGATTTGGCCCTAAATGCTCTGCTAGCATACCATATAAATATAATCATGAGCGTTCTACCTGTTTTTAATCAAAGCAAACATATCAGATCTCAAAGATAAATTAAAAAGTCATGATACATTTAATATATTAAGCTGAAAAAAGGGTCTGTGCTCAGAGAATAAATAAATGGTAATCAGGAAATTACAAACATTCTTTCAAAAGTAAAAAAAGGGTCATGCTAATAAGGTAGACAGTGTAAAAACAAATACAATGGCATTTTTCTCTAAATTGTATAATTAAAAGCAATATACATAGCATGAAAAAAACTTTTCAAAATTAGAATGTTTGGCTAAATAAATTGTTTGAATTAAAAAAACCCTGATTTCTTTGATGACTCCACAGAATCTGCACTTAAATTTAATCAATAATGATGATGTAAACAAGGGAATTCTACATTTTTCAAAGAAATACCAAGAAATTAGAAAAATTATTTCCTAATTTAAAAACAACAGTTTTATTGTTTCCTGCCAAACAAGAAACTTACAAAAGTACTTTGATTTATCTGTCTTATAATTAAAAAAAACTGAACATCCAATTAAGGAAGAGTTTACTTTCCCTCTCCCTCCTACTCCCAAGAGGTTCAAAAGGTAAAGAAATATTTTTACATTATTAAATATCATTAAATCAAATTAGAGTTTATTAGATTTAAAATTTTTAAACTTTAAATGAAGAGAAAAACAGCATATATTCAAGGAAACAAAGTAAAGTATAAGTATTTCACCTGAAAGTGAAGCAGAAGAATTACAACTTCAAACCCAAATCAACAAATACAAACTGATTAAAATGTTTTTAAAAGCTTATGAATGAATCAAAGCATACGCAGAAGCAAATTATGCACAGCATATAATCTTTCAATCCTTACCTGTAGACAGTGCACTACAATTGTTGCAAAAAACTGTAAGAACTTCTTATGACAGAAAACAAAAAATCTGCTTCATTTTATATCAGCTACAAACTGCACTGCTGCAGTACCCAGTATATTTTTTCAGTCAACTGTTACAGCCTTCCACTAGCCCCAAGACCTTTGAACTCATTTCTCCCCCCTCTGCAGTTAAAGCTACTGTGCTTGTCTCATTTACATAAGGCTGGTGAAGGCCTGCCAGCAAGAAAGAAGGGAATGCTGGGTAAGAAATTGTAGAGCTGCAGTTCAGACGGAATACCTGAATCACTGGAGAGCTGGGAGTGGGGGTGGGGTGGGGGTGGAGAAAAAAGCTATTGCCATTACATACTGATAAGTCAAAAGCATATCTCCCATTGTGATTATTAGAAGGCAGATATTTTAATTCTCAAGTATATTAAGCACCCCACCAAAAACAAAATCAATCTGCTGCAGCTAGTTTCCAAGGAGACCAGAATAGTCAAATACTTCATTTAAATACATGTAGAAGGCTGATACGCAATTCTCAGCAACTGTCCCCTGCTTTTTTTAAATATAGCTTGCCCAATATTTTATTAAAAAAGCATCTATTTCAATATTTTATTGTGAAATTCATAAGTTTAATGCCTACTCACCTTGTTTCAGATGCCTTGATATGAATTAGCATCAGTTACAGACACAATACTAAAACTGTATTAATATAAGGTAGTAATACATAGAATGGTTTACATTTATTGATCATTAATATAATTAATAATCATCAATAAAACGAATGCTAATCCTCCCGAATTATAGATCTCAATTAAATACTGTGACAAAACTGTGGATGCATGGATATTAAGTACTTTAAAATTTTAAACCCTTTGAGATGTTACTTTTAGAAATATATATCTCAGTTTAAATAATTAAGATTATATAAAAAAATGTGATAATGCTGATCTGGCTTTAGGAAGGAGATTCAAAGATTCAATGTTGTTTTATTTTTTGCTTTTCATTGTCTTTCTACAGACATCATCCTCTCTATTCAAATGTTCAACTTTCCTATTGCTGAAATGCCCTCTAGAAATTAGCAATTCAAATACTTTCAGGATTTGCCAGAATATGCATTTTGTGCCTTTTCAAGTGCTGAAGCAATGAGAAAAACACTACTGTAAAATCATTTAAAAACAAAGAAGTTTAATGAGGCTAATCCCTAGACCACTAATGTGGTAGAGAAACTCTGTATTTGTACTGTGTATTAAGGTTATCATAGGCCATTAGAATCTTTGGGACCTGTTTTTAAAATAAAAAGTGCATCAACTATACAAATTAGTAACTGAAATTAACACCTGTTTGAAAAATACAAAGTAAAATATAATCCATGTTGTTAACCTGGTCAGAATTTGTTGAATGCAGTTTCATAATGTGTATATATACTTACATTTCTAAAAACACCATTTTCAAGATACTCCTGGAAAAACACTATGAAAAATCTAAGTTCATTGTTATTTATGATCCAAAAGAAATCATTTTAAAAATAAAATAAAAACAAACAACAGTGATGCAACACATTTCCTTTCAAGAAAATATTGAGCTTGAAGATATATCAGAATAATGGATGTTGCTAGTAATTATTTTATAATATTTCTATATTGGCAACAGATCCATTTTAGTATTAATTTTATTTTTCACTGACTATTCAGTTTTTCATGGATAAATGAAGTCTGATGTAGAGTTGTAGTAAAAATATTTGTACAACAAATCCGATTACACTACTTATGCAATTTATTTAGCTAGGTATCAAAATGATGTGCATCACTCAAACCACACCTTTCCAAATGCAAAAAAAATATGCATTTAAAAAAAAAAAAAAGTAAAAGTAGCCAAACCACTATTTAAATTCAAAACACAGAAGCGTGTTAATAATCTATAAAACAACTGACCTGTTCAAATTGTTGTTTTTCCAATCCATGCACTCTTTTTATTAATTAGGAACCAAAATAGATTGATCATCATTTTATAACGTGTGACATATTCACTGTCTTCCTATTTCCAACAGAATCTTCTTAAATTTCCCAGCACTGTGTTTTATTGCTGGTACCATATGCTTTATTGTTCAGCGACAAGAGCTTCACTCTGCACAAAGACTCATTACCTACTGCTTGCTGAGCAGCTTCAGTCTCACTGAGGCTGCCTGTATGATCACATGGGAGTTTTGTCTGAGAAAGCCAGGCATGCCACTGATTTCACTATCTATGGATATTTTTATCAGCTGAGGTCTACCATGAGGAAGGAATAACAAATTATAAAGCCGCTTTAACTCATTAAGGCAGCAAAAATTATGGAAATCCCTTCACAACTTTTTTTTCATTAGAGAAAAGGTGGAATTCAGAGGCATTTTTAAAAGTGAATTATACATTTTTGTGGAGAGTGGGGATAATCTTGCACTATGGTATGCATCATATAACACACATTTATATTAATGTTCTAAAGAGATAATATTCCTGTTAACTATTATTTTGCCAAAACACTTTATTAAACATTTAGGCTGCCAGTATTTATCCCTTTGTGGAAAGCTACTGAATGATTATTTTTCCCCAAAAAAGGGACCATAATTTAAACATGTGTTACCAATAAAGGGCCTGATCCTGTAACTCTTACTCATGCAACTAGTCTGAATGATTTCAATAGGACTACTCAGGTGAGTAAGGATCTAAGTAAAGTTTTCAGAATCAGTCCCTGAATCTAAATGATAAATTGTACTCCACCATAAAGATTTTAATCTACTTTTCATGATGATATCCAGTTATGGTATTTTAGTTATAAACATAATTATAGAAATATAATAATATATATTATAATCTATAATATTTATAGAAATAAAATAAATGTATTTGTATTTGTTAACTACCGTGGCCATTCACCTAAGGCATTTTACATGGGGTTGATAATTTGAAAAAATAATGAAAGCGCATGCATGAAAAAGGATACATGTTAATGACTTTTCTTAACATTATTATTAATGATGATTAATTTCAGAACATTTTGAGACAGCCCAATTTCTACTTCAAAAGGAGTACTCTGTATAATTTAAAATTTTAACATAGTGCTAGTGATAACAGAATTCCTGTCTATTTCCCTGAAAACAACTAACTCATAAATAATTAATCACGATATCTACAGTGCAGAGGTACAGGTTTTCTATAAAAGTAGTTAATTAACTCTAGAATTATTTATTGCACTTTGAAAATATATATGGTAAACTGGAATGCTGTTTAGTCATTAACATTTTACAAATGAAAAATACCTACTTGTTATCCCTTTCGACAACTCCCTCCTTAGAATACATAATACAACTTGTTGCTCATTAAGGGCCTCATCCTGTTCTTACTAAAATCAATGGAAATTTTGTGTCTGACTTCAGTGGAAACAGGTCTGAGCCCCATGAACACTGAGAACCATAGGCCTGATCCTCCTGCCACTCAAATAAATGGTGAAGCTCCCGTTGACTTCACTGGCATCAGGAACAGACTCATCTTGTGACAAACACAAACCTGAAGTAATGCAAGCAAGGGTCAGTCTCTGTTTGCGAATTATAGAAGACTCAATCAGAAGCATGTTTAAAGACGCAAATAAAATAACAACCTGGCTATCTAGTTTAATAAAAACCTTCCACATACAGAAATTTTACTACCATTTACATATTATGTGATTAGCAGTTTAAAAGAGAAAGGTCAAGATTTGACCATCAATCTGGTGATGAATCTTGTCCAGAGTCTAAACATTTATTTTCCCTGAACTCAGAATTCCATTGTCAACAATATTTTTTAAATGCCACCATTTTGATATGGTCACACCAACATACCCAAAGACGGTGGCTGAGCAGATTGCTCGTGGCCAAGGGCCCTTCAAGAGCTCTTAAGCACAAGACTGTATAGCTGTACACATTAGTAAGTAGAAATGAAGACAGACTACACAGGTTGCTAATGAACAGCTGGTTTAGCTACAGCTATGCTTATTTTCCCCCCTGCTAATACAATTGATGATGTCATGATGCTAGTGTAGAGAAAAATAAACAAAAGGCAGACATTTTTGCTGCAGCAGCTGTAGGAAAACAGAAAAATAAAAGGTTTAACAGATGGAAAACAAAATTCAGTGAGGAAAAAGGGATGTTATTGTCACTTTTCCTGGGAAGCATTACACAAAATGGTAAATTAAAAAAAATACTAATAGAAGATTAGAGCAAAAATAGTTTGTTTCTATTTCTGAATTATTTAACAGGAAAATGTTGCTTCTGCAAAGAGACAACAGCAGTCAACCGTCTTAACACCACACAAAATATAAATCATCAGTCAACACTTCCTGTCAGGTTGCAAAAAATGTTTTATCCTTCTGTGCTGAACATTGGAATTTCTCAAAAAATTAAATTACACTCAAGATGCTAAAACTCTCCCTGCTGCAGTCAAACTTATGACAGTGGGTTTGGAGGGAGAAAGTCTCCATGAAGGCCTCACTTGGAGTTTATTCTTGATCATTCCATTGGTGAAGTGGAGTTTGTGCCTCTACAGTAGGCAATGTGGGGCCCACCCAGTGATTCTGCAGGAGGCTAGAGATATCTGTATAGAGAATGTGCATTGGCTTTGGAGTCCTGGCATCCTTTGTCACTCCATGGCAGCACAAGCTCTATGGCAGCAATGCTACCAGAATTCCCTCTGACCATGGCTGCACCCGGAATTCCTCTTAAAAGAATCCTGTCATGGAAGGGGCTCTATCAGAACCCCGCCACCGCCACCACCACCACCACCCACACAGAGTTTTAGACTATATTTACCTTACCTGGGGAATCATTGTGATAGCAGTGGGGCAATGATGTGCCTTCAACTAGCAATGCTGTCACCCAAGGCAGGGTCATTCAGACTCCACAACCTTCCTTCATTTGGATTTTACTCCCACGGAGGGCACTTTGCATGGTCTGTGGGAAAGCAATGGCACACAGTGGTGGTCCACCATTTGCATGCAGGATCAAGGCACAGAGAATCTCCCCTTCTTCTTCTGATCACAGAGGCACAAGCTGATCCACTGTTTTAACCACATCATTAAGGCTAAGATTTTGTCACAGTTATTTTTAGTAAAAGTCATGGACAGGTCATGGACAATACACAAAAATTCACAGAAGCCTGTGACCTGTTTGTGACTTTTACTAAAAATAATAGGGGGTGAGGGCATTACTGAAGCCTGAGGGGAGGATGAGTGCCCTAGACCCACTGCGGGAGGGAGAGGGTCCAGCAATCACTGCCAGCCTGGTCACTCTAGCACTGGAGCTCCAGGCCCCCCTCAGTGGCTTAGGGCTCTGGGGTCCACCCCTACCCACAGCTGGAGGCTGCGGGGTCCACCAGCTAAGGCTGAGAGCTGCGAGGGCTGGCCATCCGCAGTGGCTCAGAGCTCTGGCCTCTCCCCGCTGCCCAGGGCGGCTGACAGCTGCACAGTGCCCCTGCCACAGCTGGGGGTTGCGGGGCCACCCATGGCAGCTGGGGGCTGGAGAGTTCCCCCATGGTGGCTAGGATTTGCGAGGTGCCTGCAGCCTGCAGCAGCTCAGAGCCGGGGGCAGTGGTGTACCGTGGGTCTCTGGCGCCTGGGGGCCAAGCCTGCATTTGCGGCTCCCCCCCCCCCCCCATGCAAGACAGGAGCGGTCCCAGAGCTGCCCCTCAGCTGCCCCAGGAGAGTGCCTGTACCTGTGGGGTGGAGGCGTGGGGGGGGGAGGGGAAGAGAAGGAGGAATGTGCAAATTCAGGCTTGGCTCCACCACTCTCCCCCTCCCCACACTTGCCATGTGATGTCTGCCTCTCCCACTCCAACCCCACAACCCAGTGTTTGGATGGGGCGGCCTCATCCCCTGGCCTGGTGGGGTGGGATGCTGGGCCGGCCCTTCATGACACAGGGGGTGAGGAGCGCTGAAGTGGCCAGTGCCCCCCATCCCCTGAATGTTGTGAAAGACTGGCCTGGTGCCCCCACCTCTGCAGACCAGTGCCTAGGGGCCTGGGCCCCCCTCTCGGTACAATACTGGCCGAGGAATGGGGTGGCTGGGGATTCTGGGGTCCCCATGGCCCACAGCAGCTGACGGGTGCGGGGGCTGGCTGCCAGTGGTGACTCGGGACTCCGGGGAACCTTGCCACCCGCGGTGGTTCGGGACTCCGAGATCCTGGCCGTCCACCCCAGTGGATAGCAGAGGTGTCCCCACCATGGCAGTGGCTCAGAGTCACCAGGTCCCTACCACTGCTAGGTTCTTGCCACCTACAGCGGCTCAGAGCTGGGAGTCCCCTGCTGGCAGCTGCTCGGAGCTGGAGGCACCCCACGGCAGCTGAGGGATGCCCCCACCGCCCCACTGAGAGCTCTGGGACCCTCATCACCTGTGACGGCTGAGAGCTCCCAACTCCCTGTAGCCCCTACAAGCTGACAGCTTTGGTCCAGGTCATGGGGTGGAAGCCAAAGGGCATAACTTCACAGAATTCATGGGAAGTCATGGAACCCGTGACTTCCGTGACCACCATGACAGACTCACAGCCTTACACATAATTGATAGACATGCCACTCGCCACATCAACAGGTGGGGGAAAATGACAGGGCCAGCAGTGCAAAGTGAACCGTCTTAGGGGCAAAGGAGGGATACATTAACCAAGTGACAATAGATAGCTCCTTCCCTGGAAATCTCCCATTGGCCAGTTAGGGAAGAAGGGTGCTGATTGGCCAGCTTTCCCAGCTCCCAGGATTTAGCCCAGTGCAGGGGCTAAAATGTGGAGCCTCTTTCAGCTCTATTCTAGCAGCCCACCCTGCCCCGCTGAACTAGAAATGGGAACCTGGCCTGACAAATGCTGCAGGCTTAGCCAATCACACGTTTAGGGGGTCAGAAAGGAATTTTTTCTCCTATGAGTCAACTGTTGGTGGACCAGGCAGATTTTTGCCTTCCTCGCAGCACCTGTAAGCCATAGTGGGTTAAGTAGGAACATGCATTGCACTTGAAGTACTGGGATGGTATTGCTTACTCATTGCAACTTGTGGACAATTTCCAGTGCAATTAAGAGAATAAAATGAACAGTTCCCAAAGGTAAAAGTCCTACAATTTTGAAGATGGGCCTTTGGCTCATGTTATAGGGTGAGACTTTGTGGCCTTCTTGAGCTGTCTCCACCCTGCTGTCCTCCGTAGCAGGGGGGATGGTGCTAGGACTCAGAGAGCTGAGTCCTGGGATGTAGGCTGTGGAAAGCCTACCCCACGTTAAGGGTTATAAGGAATGATGTAACCCTGGCACCAGCTCCAGGTTATACTGTAAGGAGCCCTGTACCCGCCGCACCAGAACCAATTAAATGTCTGGTGCAGGACAGTATGAATGATGGGTGGGTAGTGCCTTTCCCTTTTATTAAAGTTTAATAAAAGTTGAGGCTTGCTGCTTAATTCCATGCATATGTCTGTCCTCATTTTGACACTGTGTCCACATAAATAAGTACCTGGTGCAAAAGGCAGCTACAGGGCTATCCTATCTTCCAGATTCTAAATTTGCTTTGGAACATTAACACTTCACAGGAACACTGCTCCATTCTTCTTCTGCACAGAAGCTGCAGGAAGGGGTGTCAATAGAGGAATATATTATTTTTATGACTTGTGAGTGGTCAGAAAGGCTTGGATGCGAGGTGATTATTTCCATCATGGGGTGGGAAATGACTGGACACAGATTATTTTATCCTAGTCTATATCTATTGAATATACACATTTCTAAAAAGAGACATTATGTAACAAAAGCATAAGCACAGCTTACAACCCAGCACGTCACTTTCAGAATTATAGAAATCAGCCATATATCAGAATCCAGTCTGTCTGTGTCTAAGTGCTGTAGAGCTCTGTTTTCCACACCTAATACCATTAAATCCTTTGTTAGACATTCAACCCAAGCTATCATTCAATGTTACCCTGCCCCTCAGTCAGGTGGGTCCAGATGCCAATCAGACCCACCTCTAGGTTAGTGCTGACCAACACTGTTAAATAAAAGAAGACCAATTTGCACCTCAGTGGCTCTTTATTCTACTGGCCAGATCCTATACTGGAGGCTGCAATCATTAAAAGCCCAAAATGCACCAGAAATGCCACATTTCCATCCTGTGAGAGAAGCAGAGAGGGTGCACAGTTGAACTCTCTGCAGGAGCATGATAATAGAAGATATAAGCAATCCAGAATTTGTACATATCCAATGGACCACAACTTCTCATGCTGTACTGGGAACTACAACCAACTACTCAGATGGCTCCAAACTTCCTTCCAGGTTGCAAGTTTGGGAGTGGGAAGAAAAATGGCCACCCCTCTTAAAACCCATGTACCTTACCTATGCAATCCCCTTTTATTTGAGCTTTGTGTGGAGGATGGATGAAAATTTCCCCCTGAAATCCTGACATTTCAAAGGAAGCTCTACTATTGAGAAAATAGGCGCTTGGGAGTGCGCTATGTGGGAAGACAATGCAGAACAAAGTATCTACATTTTTCATGTGCAGTGCCTGCCAAAACCACTGGGCTGGGATGGTCTTAAGGTTTAAAGGTTATCTTCTATCTAGATTATTCCTTTTCATATCAAACAATTTATTTCAAGAAAATATATTTAATATTTTTTCTTCCTCTATCTGAAAATGCAGAATTTCTAATTTTCTCTATATCCACAAACTCACAACTAAGCTCTCCTTGAGCAATGTCATGGGATATTAACTACTCCATCCAAACTACTGGTGCTTAGCAGCCATTAATGCCCTGCATAAAGAATGCAGCATTTTAAGTTCTTGTAACATGCAATATGGACAACCATTCATTCTTATATTTATGCAGAGCTGTTGTATCTGTGTTGGTCTCAGGATATTTAAGAGACCTCACCCACTTTGTCATTCTTATATTTAACATTTTCATCAACTAAGTACTACCACAGATTTGAAATTAGTAGTTATTCAGAGAAATGAAGAATGACAACAAAGACCAAAATTAAAAGGGCACCTTCACCTGCATTTTTCATTTTGTTTTTAACATTCAGAAACTTGAAAATACACTTTCTCCACATCTTTTGTCCTCTCCTATCTGGCACAGACTGATTTTTCCAACTTGGTTCTAGCAGAACTCAAACCCACACTGATTTTAGTTTATTTCTTTGGTTAGTTTGTGTATCGGCATGATTGCTGCCACAGAGACAGTAAATAGTAGAGGGGGATGTCATGTAGCTGACAAAAATGGAGTTTACAGTGTAGTCAGCACTCCTTTCCATGACTGCCTAATCTAGGACAGGTTTTAGGGAGACCCTGTGACATGGTTTAAACAGCACAGTGTCAGGACCCGGATGTGGGCAGTCTGAACCTAGTGGTTGGAGCAGGGGGGGGGGGTCAGGTCTAGTAGTCAGAGTGTCTGTGCTGGGGTCAGAATCCAGGAAAGAAACCGAGGATCACAGACAGAATAAGAAACCAGGGACCAAACAAGAGTCAGGTCTGGAGCAGCAGTCAGTCAGGAAGTCTCAGTTCCTCAGACAACTTCCTGTGCCTCCTTCTGGCTTAAACAGTATAGACGGGCCAATGGATGGGACCAGTCATCGTGCTCAGTCAGGATCCGCACGGTTGGTAACTCTGAGAGGGGTCAGTGTGTTCTGCTAGCCCCTTACGTCCAGTAGCTCTGAGTGAGCTCCACAGTGGCATCCAGTATGGAGGGCTGCTTAGGAACCTGCGGGCCTGGATTTGAGACCGAGGAGCTCTTACACATAGATTAGGCGGGATTCATCCCTATACCAGTGCTAGCTCTAAGACAGAAAGAAGGCAGTTTATACCTTCCTTTTTCAGGTGTTGCCAGAGAATGGTGTTGCCCATGACATAGGTTAGCACCTTTCTAACTTGGGCCCCTGCTGCAGTGGCCTCTATGGGCCATAGGCCCTGGCCACTATTCCTACTGCTCAACACTGCCTTGACATGTCCCTAGTGTCATGGCCTCTTACAGGGGGGACCCAGTGGAGCTGCCTCTGTGACTCTTGCAAAGATCTCTTGCACCAGAGATTACTCCCCCAAAGAGACTTGTAGCCCTTTATACCAGTTGTCTGGTGCAAAGGGGCCACAGAGCAAGTGTCGGCTTGTCAGGCTGTGTTCAGTCAATGTGAAAGGTAAAGCGATACACATGGTCTCAGCAAAGTATCCTTCAATATACTCATTACAACTAAGCCCTGCCTCTTTTCTACCATGAAGGATACTGCAGAGACTACTGGAATTGTTAACCTGCTTGGTGACAGAATAGAGATTGACAATAGGTCCAATAAAACAATAGCTATGTAAAGATATTAATTGAATTAAACGTTAAAAATAAGTTATGCACTATCACAGTTTCCTTTCTGTTGTTGTGGTGGTGGTGGGTACTGTGATTCCTGAACACAACACAAATTTTAATTACATTTATTTATCAAAAAGGATGTGCTATTTCTTACTTCAGATCAATTCAGGTACCATAAATCAAAATGAAACTGCTCTTCTCTCCAGTCTAATTTCTGAGACACAAATATAAAAGGAGATATGAACTGCACCCTAATCCAGCAAACTGCAGGGGAACCTGTATGAGCTTGAAGAGCTAGCATACTCGGACAATGAACAGATATTCTTCTGTAAGCATGCGGTTTTCTCTCACATGCTTCCTCAACACAGGTGGTTAGACTGCCAGAATAGTGCACATTAGCTATGTGGCAGATGTACAATTATACTGACTGACATGGAGTAGGTGACAAAGAAGCTACTAAACTGCTGCAGCATCAGATAGTAAAATTAATTACTTAAATGAATAAACAAATTGTGAATGTAATGTGACCTGGACAAAAAATGTGCAGGTTTATTCCTTCTCCAATCATGCAATTACCTGAACAGATTGTCTAAAAATTACATAAATCAGGCATGAAGGAAATAAAAGCTATCACCGTGTTACCACAATGTCCAACCCCCTTCAGAGCCAGGTAGATATGACTCTTGCACCCTAGCTGGCTTCATGAAATGTCTAGAATCCCAAGGAGCATGGCATTGCTCTACAAGGGATCATGTAAGTTCTGTTTTAAAGATAAAATGTTGTTTTGTTTAAAGAGAGACTTTGAAAGAAAGCCAAAAACTTTTAAAAACAGAGACAGCCTGACCCACCCCTATATCCACTTTATAAACCAGTTCCATGCTCCAGCTAGTTTCCATGACAGCTCAGATAACACAGTATGTTGCATGCTGGGAAATCATTCAGAGCTACACAGCAGGGAGGGACACTGCAGGACCTAAAAAGAGGAACTATAAAGGTAGTTTTCTGTTAATAATGTACTGATAGCCCCCTGTTAGCCTGGCTACTGAACAAATCTTGTTCACCAAGTGCCATCCATCTCTTTCAAATCACCCTCTCAAAACTCATTTTTACTATAAATCCTTCTAATACAGAGTTTCTCTCCAATGATCTCTCTGTAACCTGTCTTTCTTGAACTGCTGTCCTGTGTTTTGTCTTGTTTGTATTAGATAATAACTCCTTGACAGGAAACCATGTCCAATTCTATGTTCCTTAAAGTACCACAGACGTTTGTGGTGCAATAGATATGAAACTTTAGTACAGTACAGTATGCAGAGAGAGAGAGAGAGTGAGTGAGTGAGTGTGTTTTAACCACTAAGGCCCTCCTTTTTTTCAACATTTTTCCCTTTTTTACTAATTTCTTCATTTGTTTGTGTGGCTCTATTTTCTGAATCATTGGTTCCAATTTTAGTTCTAGACTTTTAATTTTTATACAGAATCCCAGATGCTTGCAGATTGCTAACAACAGATGTTAATTTATCATTAATGTGGTTTTTAAAGTCAGGTAGCTTTATTCTTCTAGCATGTGTGATTAATAGTGTAAAATAATTTCATTTAACTCATCATCAGCATTATTCTATTCTCTTCTAAATCTGTGAATAACTCTGTGACCTCTTCCCAAGATGCACAGTCTGGTATGTGTTTGTTTTTTGTAATATCTGGTTTTCAGTGTTAATACAAGTCTTTTATTCAATTATAATACCATGAACAGCACTGAAATACGACAGAAAAGACTCCTAATTTCTCACCTTTCCTTTCCTGTACTACTAATAGACTACTCTAAAGTATGCGAATATTTTCTCACCCTATTCCAATTGCACCAGATTAGATTCCAAAAGATTTATTTAACACAGGTGATAACGTGTGTGCACCATCCTTCCTGCTAATGACATTTTCCTATATACACATCACATATTATTGTTGACAAGAAGATTTTTAAAAAATTAAAGGAGGTTGAATTTAGGAATCATAACAACCAGTAGTATTTTTCTTTTTCTCCATACTATGATTAGAAATTATACACAAACATAAGTTGGTTCTGATCTCACTTACACCACAGTAAACCAAAAGCAAATCCTTTGACATCAATGGAGTTACACGGGTATAACTGGTGCAAATGGAATCAAGCCCACAGTCTCTATATCACTGACCTTTATTCCCAATAGGTCTTTTTGAAACTTGCTTCTCTCTATCTCTAGCATAAGCAGCTGTACTGTAACCATTGTCAACATTACAACATAATCTCCTTACTTCACATATCCAAGCACAAAAGTCTAAATACAGATAGAGATAAAGGAACATGCATAAAGGCAGAGCGGAATAACAATCTAGGCTTAATTTTACACAGCAAGGCATTAATTTACTGAAGAGTTCTAGTAATAATGCAAGCAAATTTTCAATGCACTTTTGTATTACAAAGTACACCAAGTGTGGAAGTTTTATTTTACAAGTAAGACAATGTGTCATGTCGAAAATGGTTGGTCTTAAATTAGTTGCTTAAAGTCTGTTTATGATACCATTACACTGGAAAACTATTGACTAGATCACTGTACCTTTCCGTGTCATTGTGTGTCCCACATACCCTGTTAAAAGTAATCACTTAAATTTTAAAAGGACACTGTTCTGTTCCTGTACTTTCAGGTCCTTTATGTCGTTACATTTTCATTGTTTCTAATATCCCCTTAGAATCCTGAAAACAAGATTTCCCTTTAATAATTTTATCCATTTCCATTTGGTTGAGAATGACCGCGCCCTCATGTGTTTTCAACAGAGCTTAACATTAGCATAAGTTTTTATTTACTTCCTTGACTGTGCACCAGCATCATCGATAATGTCAACATAGCTCTAAAACTTATACTGAGCTCTCTTTGCCAACTGAGCACAAAAATCGCTTTTTTGTCATATGCCCAGTAACTGTTGTTTTGCGGTAAGGGGGTTATTTCTCAAAAACAGTAAAGAAGATCCCCTCCTGCCCTGTAAAAATATGGTTATGATCCTGCTCCCATTAGAGTCAATGCAGAGCTTCTATTAACTTCAATGGGAGCAGGATCGTAGTATATGTTTATTTAGAATCTAAAGTAAATTTCACACCTGATTATGTCGGCTTTATAGTAAGTCAAAATTTGAATATAAACAGGCTTACATCATCTCTTGAATGCTCTGCTATTAATAAATATTAATGAAAGATTGCACTGGGAGCATGGTTGCTCTTTACTGAAATCTGTTCAATGTGGCAATGGAAGAAAACTTAAAAAAGATAAGTATTTTAGATTTAGAGATAAGCTCTGGTAGGGTCAGGGGACTGATCATGAATGTAGGTGGCTAACCTGTCTCCTCAGCCTACGAAGGACTGACTGCCACACCGAGAGTACAATTTAATGCTCCAAACATAAAACGTAGGCAAAAAACTCAAACACAAAGCAATTCCTCCAGCCATCCTCAGCTAGAGTTCCAAGGACTTTTTCCCTTTTCAACTCTCAGTCTCTTCTGCTTCAGGACCTACTGACTGCCTCCTGGTGCTCCTCAGTCACCCTCCAGGCCATCAGCCTGGGAACTACCCTTCTCCAGGGCACACCAGAGGAGCCAAATCATCCATCTGCAGCTTCCCCTGATAAATGACCTGTCTTCCTATGTAGGCATCCTATGGGCCCTTCCTAACTAGGTCTAATAACTGAACAGGGCCATCTGATATCTATCAGTCAAAATCAGCTGGGAGGGTAGCTGATTGTCACAAGTAAGGCTGGGCCTGTCTTCCTTTAAGGAGCTAGCCAACCTGCGACAATGAGGTATAGAACCTCTAGAACACTACTTCAAATTCTGTACAAGGGCATGCAGCACAGTCAGTAGCAGTGCAAGCCTCCCACATTTCCCTACCAAATGTGCCTCAGATCTGTTCTGCAGGGCCCCTCAAGCAATCCCCTTGAAAAGTTGACTTCTAGCTGGCCCTTGATGGTTGAGATAAATAAACACTCAACTCTTAGGGCACTTTGTAAAATCCTACTAACAAAAATCAAATGCAATCTAGAAGGAACAAAAGAATGATCACACAATTGGATGGAACTGGGACTTGATGCAGCTGTTCTGAATGCAAACAAACACACAAACAAACAACAGTGTCAGGACTAAAACTAGGGTTAAAAGGATAATCTATTTCCCACCTTCTGTAGCCAGTCTTCAGAATCTTCTGCAACAGGCAAAGGGAAGAAGAATCTAGCTTACTTTGTTTCTGTCCATCTATAATTTACTAGAGGGTCATACAACCACCAAATGAACTGTTCAGGTGGTCATTTTCCTCACTGCAAACCAGTCTACAGCCAGGTAGAAAGATGGAGACAGGCCCAGATGAACTCAATCATAGAATCATAAACATCTGTGTTTCATGCCACTGGCATTAGGTCCTGTCTACTCAGTTAATCAGCCTAGATGTTACCTGTCACCAAAAGGTATTGGTGGAAGCCAGGTACGTTCAAGGGCACAGGGTTTTGCTTTTTCTTGTGTTCTTCTGGAACATGCTTCCTGTTTACATTATAGGCCTTTTCTGCCTTGTTGCACTACAGCAGGCCATAATGTCCCACTAGCACAGGTTTCCAGAGTTCCCAAGATGTTTATAATGTACAAACCTGTTTCAAATGTGGTGTATTGAGAACTGTGTTGGAATTGCAAGCTGTCACTTTAAGATGGGGGAGGGGAACAGAGCGTGTTCCTTGTCATGCTTACAGGTCATGGGCTCTGAAGGAAAGCATGCAATCTAAGTCAGTTTGCAGACAGCTATCTTATAATAAGGTGCGATGAGTTGTGCCTCTCTGTTTTAGGAAGGAGCCTGCTTTGCCTTTCTCTGCTTTTGGGGGGAAAGGAGTAGAATTCTATCAGGTATTCTTTTTGTATGATATCTAGTACCCCTCGATTGGTGGCAATCTTGCTCCAACTGTGGGCAAAGAGAGCAAGATGGCCCCCGAAAATGATTAAGGAAGTCGACTGAGTGGGGCAAGATTCACGGTTCTCTATGTATGAATCAAAAGCGTCTTACGGGTCACTGATGTGAGGTGGATGCCATAGAGGTGGAGACAGTGGAGAACCTTGGCCATTGCGCCCACTGATGCCTTCACAGTAGGTCTTGTTGGCATGATAGGTAAGATTGCTAGGTGGATCGGATGGGATACCACAGGCGAAAAGAAGGCTTGTTCTGGTAGTGGATGAGGTCCGGGGTATATAGGCCTAATGACCTCAGTGTGGCTCGGGAATCCTTGTGTGAGTGCAGATTCTAGTTGGTCTTCTCACTAAACAATTTTTGGTTGTCAAAGGCGAGGCCCTCTAAGGTGATTTGGACCTCTTTAGGGAATCCTGACGTCGGCAGCCAAGGGTCCCTTCATAACACTACTCCTGGGGCCAGGGAATGCACCGTTGTATCGTTGACCATAAGGCCCAAACTGTCGAAGGTAGACCTTATCAGGCTCACGTCTGCCTTTAACTGCACCCTGGGGCATCCCTTGATGAGCAAGTCATCTAGGTAAAGGTATACTTGCACCTTCCTCTTTCTCAGAAATGTGGCAATTACTGCCATACACTTGGTGAATATATGAGGGGCCGCAGATATTCCGAAGGACAGGACCGTGAACTGATAATGGGTTTGATTGACTACAATGTGGAGGAATCTCCTGTGGCTCGAGAAGATGGCCACATGGAAGTATGTGTCCCTTAAGTCAAGGGCAGCATACCAATCACCAAGATCCAGATAGGGGATAATGGAGGCCAAGGAGACCATGTGGAATCTCAGCTTCTTCATGAGTTTGTTGAGGTTTCACAGGTCGAGAATGGGTCTGAGTCTGCCCTTGGCTTCTGGGATTAGAAAGTAACAGGAATAGAATCCCTCGCCCCTTAGCTCCCAAGGAACCTCTTCCACTGCTCCTATTCTTGAGAGATAGCACCTCTTGTAACAGAAGTTGCTCGTGAGAGGGGTCCCTGAAGAGAATGGGGGTTGAGAAGGAAGAGAGAGAAGAAAATCAGAGCTAGTATCCCAGTTCCACTAAGCATAGAACCCAGAGGCCTGATGTAATCTGGGACCAAACGTGGTAGAAATGGGATAGTTGGTTCGAAAATAAAAGGGAGCGTGCATCCAAGACTGATTGGTATGCCATCCTCAAGCACACACTCAAAAGTTTTGCTTCGGACTGGAGGATGGTCTCGCCTGTTCAGAACCCTGGCTGGAGGAGGGCTAGGGAGGCCTCCTTCTGTGATTTCTGCCCCTTCTTTGGTTAGGGTCCTGCCTAGCTTAGCTTTGGTAGAATCCATGCATGGGCTGAGGCTTAAAGAGCCTCCTTTGGAGTGCCGGGGTGTGAAGGCCCAGGGAATTCAGAGTAGCCTGACAGTCCTTTAAGGCTATGCAGCTTAGAGTCAGTCTGTTGAGAAAATAGGGCTGGGCCTTCGAAGGGGAGGTCTTGAATTATCATCTGGACCTCCTGAGAGGGGCATGAGGCCTGTAGCCAGAAGTTTCTCTTCATGGCTACACCAGATGACGTGGTCCGAGCTGTTGTATCTGTCACATCCAGTGCTGCCCGGAGTAAGGCCTTCGCCACGGTCTGTGAATTCAGTCTTGGACTCCGGTGATACGAACTCCATGAATTTGGCCTTGGACTTCCAGAAGTTGAATGCATACCTGCTCAGGATAGTCTGCTAGTTTGCAATGCAAAGTTGGAGCCCCTTGATAGAGAACATCTTTCTACCTTTTAAAAATTATTGGAAGACAGACCAGCCCTAGCCAAGATCTACTCAATAAAGCCCTAGGGTTGACTTATACCACTATGCTCACAGTACTCAAATCTACTCACATTCTAAGAAGTTTCTATTGTTATATAAAACTAGGTGCTGTCTAAAGTGGACAAGCAATCATCCTATCATCTGTAAGGATAAAGACTATGAGGCATCCAGTTCAACTATGCTACAGTTTATACTTGCAAGTATTTTCTGTAGCCCACACAGAGCAACGTTAGATGTCATGATGATTAAAAAACAACTGAACTTTGTCTTTACTACAGCTCTCACTGTTGCTGTATCTGGTGAAGCTGCACTAATGGCAATAAGACATCAGATTTTTGTGAGCATAGATGCAGCCACTGGGAAAAGCTTGAGATCTGAATGTGCACATTGTCCTCCCCATCATTGTTTATCCACTGAGTCTCTGTGAATGCCTGAATCCTTTTGAGCTTTTGTAGTTATTTTTTTATTTTAGCCAAAAGCTGCAATGTGGGTTGGTGGAAAGCTACCTCATGTTTGGCCACGGAAATCAGAAGCAACATTATAATCAGTTAGTAATTACTCCCTCTTATGTGGAGTGAAGACGACACCTGTTTAATCAAAACTGTATTTGGCATCTTTCAAATAAGCAAAACTTTCTATCATGAGTCCCTCCTTGTGAAACTGAAAGAGAAATCCAGATCCGCTTCCTTCAAAATGAGGGAGCCACTCCAATGGAGTTGCCCAATACATCAAAGCATACCTGAGATTACACTTGCTGTTTGATTAACACCCCATTAAGGCAGTGATGACTGTTGACATTTCTGAGGAGGTCTGATCCACAGGGAGAAGTGAAGTGGAGGTTGTTGCTGCACACAGGGGTTCCATACATTGCAGGAAAGAGAGATTACCATCTGATGAGGAAAAAGGGGATTTGAAGGCAGCAAGGAGAGATGCCTGAAAGACAGAGGCCTCTAAAGAGACAGTTCTAGAAGCAATTATTCTAAAACTACTTTAAATAACAATCAGTAAGACAAAAACATTATGCATAATTGGTTTCTAGGAAGTTTGAACAGATCCCAAATTTAGGAGATGAAATTGGGTTTTTTTCAGTTTGTCCTGACTCAGTAGCTTATCTATGATTACAAATGATCCAAAGCAGTAAAATTGCCAAAAAGGCATATAGGAGAAAATCCCTATTGAGAAAAACGAGAGATATGCTCCAAAGATGAGTAGGAAACACTCCACAAAACTGGATAAGGTAGTTCTCTGCACAGAAATAAATTCTGGAGCAGAAAATCCCTCTTCCAGATGATCTCTGATATGGTTAATAAATTTCTCAGTCCCAACTACTAAAAGGACAGAATTATTTTTTCTTCCTCCAAAATAAATCAGGTATCTGTAACACTACAGTGACTAAGGTCCCACAGTACATGACACAGATGACAGATGTAGCAGAAACACACAGCAGGAGATAACTAGCTTTTGGTGCCTTATGACTATCCAGAATTTCTAGGCACATTTATACCAGTTTCTCCATCACAAAGATATGAGAATACTGAAGGCTACTGACATGTTCCATAGGTTCTTTATTAGAAATGATGTCATCATTGAGGCTCTGAAATTATTTTTTTTCTTTGCTTTTGCTCAGAGAGAGGCAGGGACAGCGTGTTACAGGTCATTTAGGGTAAAATTTTCAAAAGCACTTAAGTGACTTAGGACCTTAAGTTCTATTGAAAGGCTTCTAAATCATGTAAGCACTTTGAAAAATTACACCTACTAATTATATTTTCTTTCACTGAGGTACATGTTGAAGAGAGACCATACTGCTAAAAAAGATGGATACCTGTATCAGTTTATTCATCACAAGGATGGGAAATTCTTTGCACACCCTTCATTTCCTTAGAAGGCTGATTTCAAAGCACAGACTAACATTTTTTATGTTAGTATTAAGTGGTCACATGAAATCTTGTAGTACAATATGAATGGCTTTAGCAATGGACAAATAGGCCCAGAAGAAACATTACAATGCTTAGTGCACAGTCTTTTGTGATTTTTGAATTTGCTCTGTAGAAGTGATTAAAAGGATTCCATATATTTGCAACTCTATCAAGTGTACAGTCCTACTGTGGTTCTTCCAATAAAGAGGTGATCTCTCTGCACTCATTTTAGTCAACCTAGCTGGGTTGTACACATGGAACACGATTTTAGCCTCTTTCTTTTGCTGCACAATATGCAACATATGGACATGTATTTCCATATTGTAGTTACAACTTTTTGGCTTTGGAAAATTCTTTTCCCAGATCCCTTTGCCAATACGTAACCAAGTACAGGGTGTCTGTTTATTAGTCCCTTAAGATTTTACACTTTCTAGTCCCTAATGGGTATTTGCCTTTTCATGTCAATAAGCGTACTATTAAATAAATGCTATCTGACATGCCTAATGATTCCAATGAACATACTGTAAGAAAGAAAATGGTTTTAGTTCTTGTATTTGTTGCAGAATAATAAGTCTTAGTAAAGAAGAACACAGATAGGACATTATCTATCCAGCTGCTTTACACAACTCTTTTGGGCAAACCCATATTTCTGAGTTAAAACGAATGGGGAATTTGTCTATTTTAACCTAGTTACATATGTTACACGCAGAGGAAAAAAACTATGTTAAAGTTGCAAAGTCAAACACCCAAAAGTAAGCAAATGCCAGAATTACAGTTGCCTCTGGAACTACTTGCTCCTGGGCTTTTCCTATTGCTCCTGGCTTTTCTATGGTGTTCATCATTATGGTATCTGAGTATTTCACAAACACCAATTAATTTATCTTCGCAACATCCGGTGAAGACAAGAGGAGGTAGTATCCCCATTTTACATATGGGAAACTGAAACACAGAGAGATTAGTGGATAGTTTTGAACACAATCTTGGGTGACCATCTCAGACACCTAGGATCTGATTTTTCCGAGTACTGTGCATTATGCAGCACTTCATATGTTCAAAACACAAACCTCACTGACTTCAATTGCAGCTGTGAATGCTCAGCATTTCTGCAAATCAAACTCTAAGGTCTCTAGTTGGAAAGCCAGAAAATGAGGAACAGATAAGTAGTGTCCACCCATGAAAAATTGGTTTAAGTCAGTTGCCTACATCACATATAAGAACTATACAGCAGAGGCATGGATAAAATCAAATTATCTAGGGAAATATTCAACTACTTTAACCATAAGACAGTCCTTTCTCTTCCTGTAATCCCCTGCCTCATTCACTACTCACCTTCCAACCTGTGCAACCAATGGAGGCATGGGTCTACAGCCAACAGCCTCTTTCCACTACAAAACCCTGATCCGTCCCTAGAGCTGGTCCCATCATGTGCACTCAATAAGGCAACCTTAGCTCTATCATTTCCTAACTTCTGAGTGCTTGACTTTGTAACCTTAACGTTCTTTTGACAGAGTTTCTTTTTGTGTGTAAGTTCCTAATATTTAAAAAAAAAAATTGAAAAAAACGAAATTCTGTCGTTTGGAATCATATTGACACTATTGACATCATGTAGCATCAGTGGTGTGCTGTGGGTCTCCGGCACCCAGGGGCCAATACTGGCATTTGTGCAAACTCTTCTCCCCTCCTCCCGACGCCCATCAGTACCCTGCACTGGAGGTGCCAGATGCGGCTGGAAGCAGGAGTGACAGGGGCAGATGCCCACCGGCCGCCCGGCAGCAAAGGGTGGGGAGAGCGTGATGGGCTCTGGCCCCGTGGCTCCCTCATTGCGCCCAGCATGGGGGTGGAGGGGCCGGGAGAATGCTTGCTCCCTCCTGCAGCAGGAGTCCTCACTGCCAGCAGGCCTGAGCTGGGGTTGGCGTGGGCGCTGGCCGCCTGTGACAGCAGGGGATGGCTCTGAGAAGGAGGGCCCACCCAGCACCACCCCCAGGCTGGTGCCCAGGGACATGGCCCCCTCCTGTCACCCCCCTTCTCAGTACCCCACTGTATAGAATTGTACTGGAATCATAACAGCAGGATTGGAACATTTAGAACCACCGCACAGAGCTCTCACACTCAAGCTAATAGAGTAACTGATAGCAATAATAGATTGCCGCCTGTGTGGACCAGGACTGGGGAGGTGAGAGACATGCTAGAATGCACTTTAGTGGTCACTGATTCTTCTGCCTGTTTTCCCCAAGCCTGCCCACTTCTGCTCCATCCCCTCCAAACTGTCTCTCCCCCAGTGCTCTCTCTTTCCACCCCAGGGCCCTTGTCCCAGTACCATTCTTTGGCCTATGCAGGCCCAGTCTCCACTCTTTAGGATTCCCATCCCTATGCCAGTCTCCTTGCCCTGCCAATCCTACTCTCCCCATCCAGGATCCCCACTGGAATCCCAGTTTCACCACCCCACTTCTAATATTTCCCCACCACTCCCAGTCCCTGCCATGTCAATCCCAGTTCCCTCCACCCTGACTTCTTGTCCTAGTGTCCCATTCCCCCCTCCTGGCTTCTCATCTAATCTGACTTTTCTTTCCCTCCTGCCTTTCAGTCATCCCTCCTCCTGCTTCTGTTTCCCATCTGTCCACTCACTTCCAGTCCCAGCCTGTCTCCTGGGATCCTCGTACAATTTCAATCTCCTCCCACCCCTTTGTCCCAGACCATTTGCTCAGCCAACCCAGTTGTCTTCCAACATCCCAGCTCCTTGTCTCCCCTTCCTCTTTGTCCCCATCCCTGCCACTGGTTCCCAGTCTCCTTGTCCAGTCAGTCCGTCCCCCAGCACTTTGTCCAATCACAGTGCTGCTCCTTGTGCAACCATTTCCAGCATCCCCCCTTCAACCCCAGCTCCCAGTCTCTTTGCCCAGTCAATCATAGCCTCCCCTGTTTGCATCCCCATCTCTCAGTCACAGTCCCCTTGCCCAACTAGTCCCAGTTATTCTCTTCTCCCTTTGAATCCTAGTCTCCCCTGACCCTCTTCTGGTTCTAAGTCCCAGGCTTTTTGGCTGGCCAGCCACAGACTCTCCCTCCTCTGACTCCCAGGCTCTGTCTACCCACCAAATGCTAGTTTATCCTTCCCCTGTCCTAGGCTCACCAGTCGTCTTATCCTAATATAGTCCTTTCCTTCCCACCCAGTCCAAATCTTATCCCCTTTGCATTTGATTCAGATGGCTTCCTCTTCCAGACCTGATAAAACATAAAACCAGGACCCACAGTGCTCCCAGCCACTCAAGAAGACCTATCCAGTATCACTTAATATAATTATAATTTTGACATTTGGCATAATTTGCTAATGAGTCCTAGTCTGAAGATATTTAGACCCTGATTCTGCAGTCTAAAACTCCCACTGAGGTCAATGAGGGAAGGCAAAAGTTACTAGAATCCTAAAAGGAAAATGCTGTGGCCTGAATTGTCATGTATAATCTGATTCTGAAGTCCAAAATGTGACTGAGTAAAGATTTCACAATCATGAGATTGGACTTCACTCTGAAGATGGTAAATTACAGACTCATTATTATTTCAACTCAGTGTAAATTCCATAGTTTGAATCCTCCTACATATTGACCAGCCTCTTAACACAATCAAAACTGACATGTTTAAGATTCAACTTACTGAAACACACTTTTATCTCTTACTCTCTCTTTCACTATATACAGGATCTTACTTTTAATATATGAACATTTAAAATACACATTCTAAATTCTAAACATTCTAAACATACACAATCTTACAGATAGAAATTACATAAAGAAAAATCACTTAGCATGTATGAAGTTGTTTCCTCCCATCGCCCCCATGTGGATCGTATAATCAAAAGCCAAAGAGAATGAGGTACATTTTATTTCTAGTTGAAATCTATATATAGCGTCTTTAAAAGCTACTGCACAGGGGTACTAGAAATGACTACAGTTTTTCCTTATACCTAGAATAAGAGAGCTATGTGGTAGTAATGTGAAAACTACAGCTGAGTAAATAATTTACAACAAATAATTTATCCAGTGAATTTATCCTCTTTTTAAGGTCATGAAATATCTATGAGAAGATCATTACATTCTCTAATTTATTCAATACTTTAAATTATTCAGTGAGATATTTTTACCATGTGAACTGATTTCAAAATAGTTTTCTGTAAGTATTCAATATTTCAGCTGAATTAGTTAATTGTTTTTGGTGAGATAAGTCACAGTTTTATTTCAGTTCTTTGGATGAGCATGCAAGAACTTCAGTATACACGTCTATATATGTCAGTTTATAATACAATTTCTGAAAACACTTCATACAATTTTGAAATTTATTTTCCATGAACACATGTGCCAGCAAAACTAAACTGCTAAAATGTTTGCAGAAAGCTAACACAAAAGGGTGCAGGTATGCAAAACTGAATTCATTTGTAAAGCTGAGTGAACATTCATAGGCTTCTTTTTTCCCCTCAGTATTCATGGAGTTCTAATAAAAGCTGATGGCAAATGTTGACCTTGTAACAGCTTCTACCATGAGCTGTAAACAGCACCAAGCTTACAACTGCAGGTAGGGAGCAGAATAATGTTTGTAACCAGTTTGGTGTTAATCATAAAAACAAACCTTCTACAGACTTTTCAAACAGAACTATATCTTTTATACCAGCAATTGTTTTCATGGTTTTAAACAGTTATACTAAATTTGGGCTATATACACGTATGTATATATGCAATTGAGTAACTACTACTAAACTACTGACCTTGTGATCTCAAAGAACTCCAGTTTCTTTCAAGAGATTTTAGGCCTCTGAAACCATGTTTTCAGTCTGTAGATACTTCCTTAATTTTTCCTTAAAAA
Source organism: Emydura macquarii macquarii (assembly GCF_026122565.2). Lineage (NCBI taxonomy): Eukaryota > Metazoa > Chordata > Testudines > Chelidae > Emydura > Emydura macquarii. The sequence continues at coordinate 78,633,191 of NW_027131390.1, forward strand.
AATGAAATTCATATCTCATTACTCATAAAATGATACAATCAAACATCAACTGGTTAAGAAACATTTAGAATTTCTAAATACTCTTATGAGTAACGTCTCTTATGCTATCACAGGGTACTTATTCAAGCAAGCATACAAATCACCTCATCTGTCCATCAAATCAACTAGCATGTGAGGAAAATAATTGCCAAAAGAGAGGATCAGTCTCATATATTAGTAAGTCATACACATTATTTTTTAATAAAATATTTACCATAATACAGACTTGAATTGCAGTTAACTTAAATTTAAAAATTGTAAATACTTCATTGTAGGAATAATTGACCTGGATCAAGAATAGTTAAACAAATCTTGAATCTTTGAGCACACGACTGTTACTAATCTGACTCTTCCTGCTTATCCTTGCCTTGATATTCCATACATGCTCTTATTTAGCTCATCACAACACTGCATGGAAAAGGGAGTTTCTTGTATCTTCTCCCTGGTGGTCTAGTGATCAGGATTTGGTGACACTCTCACAGCCATGGCCCGGATTGGGAATTTGATTCCCGGAAAGGGAAGGCTTTCCCTTTGCACATATTAACCACTTCTATAACAAAACACACAATCCTGCTTTGGCTGGAAAAACCTAGAACACTCCGGTCAACATATATTAAACAAAGCTCTTCTCTATACTGAGTTTCTCAGAGAGATGTAATGAAAGTCAGTTACCTGAACAACAACAACAATCCAATTGGGGAAGAATATTAAATGCAACTTCTTTTCTTAAGAATCTATTTTAGTAAATCCTTCCCATATTCAAGTTTGCCTGTAAGTGACAGTTCTAAACAAATCACAACAGTTAATTATGACTTTTTTAAAAAGTGTAACCATTAAGGTGCATATACTAGCCAACTATATGACCATGTAACTGCTCATGAAATCTTATTGAATGTGTTTACTCCCTGTACAAAAGGCCAGCACATGTCCCATGCACCATTAAAGTCCCACTTAAGTTTTATTTTGAATTTCACCCATGTCCTCATCTTTTGCCGAACCCTTCCCCAAACATTCCCTGTGTTATCTCTTGACCTGAGGTGCAATCCTGGCCCCACTGAAGTCAATGGCAAAATTCTCATTAATTTCAGTGGGACCAGCATCTCAACCCTGGTGTTTATTTGGGATTCAATACTTCAGACTCTGAATAACTTTATTAACATGAGTGGTCCCAGAGAGTGCATTGGTAGAATTAGTCAAGCACATGTATTTGCAGGATTTGGTCCTTAGATGGTAAGGCCTTATAGGCCATTCACATTTAGCAGGTATATAAATAATACATTGTTATAAAAATCCACATTGTAATTAATGAAATTTGCTTATGGTCTTCCTGCAAATATATTATTAAAAGTGACAGACAGCAAAGATAGCAATTTTTATTATTTTAAGTAACACAATGTTTTAATGGTGCATCAGCTCAAAGATTTTAGTGTCCCCTCCGCTCCTTTCTCTAAAGACAAAAAACACTAAATTAAATGTAATTGCTAGGTATAACTATGCATGTAGGATTAAGAATAACAACTATCAAAATTAATTTTAAAATGTGCATGTCCATAGGGTGCAGGGGAACCCACAACACAGAAACGTTATCACCGTCTTTGGTAAAATGTAGGTCACTTATTTAGTTTCCATAGTAACCATTGCTGAACTATAGCTCCATAGCTGACCATAACCAATGGCTGCTTTCTTTGATAAATAGGTGAGGTTACAAATAATACAGCTGTGTCTCACTTGAAATCACAGAGAGCCAAAACAAGTGCTTTCCCCATCAAATGCAGCTTGTGCACTCAAACAGTCTAAAAATGAGGACATTTTCAAAAGTCTTAACTAATGTTGAGTGCATCAATTAGCCAACATGACACCCCCAAAGGCCTGATTTTCAGAAGTTCTAAAAATCCATTAGTCACCCAGTATCTCAGGTTTGGGCACCTGAAATCCAAGACACTCAGTATTAGAAGTACATTTTGAAAACAAGAGTCTTAATTAATAACTTCTGTTAATCACCTTTACATTCTGCTTCATTACCTTTATACAACACATATGCTGAATCCTAGTTTTAAAATCACTCATAACTTTAAGGATCCTGTGAAATAATGATTCAGCTCTAGCTATCTGATAAATGAGGCTGGTTTTGTTCTGGGAAAACAGCAATTGCACCCCTAGATTTAGAACTGGATGACAATTATTACACACTGTTTCTCAATCAGCAGCAATACATTTATGCAGAGCAATCTGTTGCTGACACCAGATGAACACAATAAAAACTACTTAACTGCTTTGCAGGAAACAAGAGCACATCAGTATCAGGGAGAGAGTTAGTTCATACAGCTTTCACACTAGTTGTCAGTGTCTAGGATGAACAGACACTAACTGCTGTAGTGTTTCTATTGTTAGTTAAACTGGGTGGCGTATGCGTACATGTCCTGGGAGCAGTGGATTTACTAGCAGGTTACATTAGTTTGCACTCAATCCTTCCTCATGATTCTGCACAAAATCTGCACTGGGAGGAGTAGTCCCAGAGTTCCTCAAGCCAAAGAAAGCTGCATAGGGTGGCTAGTGCATCTGCAGGGAGCTCAGCATAGTCCGGTGAAGTTCTTCAACGAGAGCTTACAGCACAGAACCACCCAAGAGTGTGAGGCTGATGCCACCCAAGAACTAACTTAACTGGTGGCACAGCTCTGCCTACAGAACAATGGGAGAACACAAGAAGCTTCCAAGCAGTCAAACTTATCATTTCCAGAGATAAGTTTTCCAACAGTCAAGTGCCATTCAGGAAGAATGGCCTTGTTCACAACTGTCAAGGATGTCACCCTATGCACTATCAGTTGCATTGTCCCTGAGGGTCATCAGTAGAGAATAGCTTCTGATGTAGCTAGATCCCAACCCACTGAGGGTCTTTAAGATTCAGACCAGGGCTTTGTATTAGCATCAGAACAAAAATACTGAAAGCTGGTGGAGGAGGAAGACCATTTGAGAGGAAGCACTATAGTTTTCTGTCAAGATGGTTAAAGAAAATATTTCTCACTTCTGCTGCTGCATAGGTGTCCAGTATTAATGATGAAACCAGTAAAAACCCCAAATTCCATACTACATACAGACTGTAGATGTTTTTCTTCTCCCTCCAATAAACCAACAGGACAAGTCCTGGTGACCTGCTCAACTATTTTCACATTTTCATCTGAATTCTTTGATTTTGCTTGGGTTCAAGTTCAGCCTGCTGCTTGTCATCTAAGTGTTTATTTCTTGCAGGTATTATGATATCTTTAAAGTATAAGTTTTGAGGTTTTGACTCTATCCAAATCCATCAGTATTACTAGAGTCGTATCCATGTCTTGTCCTCGTCTTCCGAAGCCTAGCTGCATGGGTTTCAGATATACACAACTTGGAGAGGTGAGATAGGGAGCATACATACATAGCAAAAACACAGTATTATAGATTCAGTGCACAAGGTAAGGACACTTTATAATGTAGAACATGAGTGGTTCTATTATTTCTGATATTTACCAAGAAAAGTCTACAGGCAAACATTTGTTTAACGCAAAACATTAATGTTGTAAAATGTCCCATTTTGGCATGAAAACTTTATGGCATTTAATACCTTCAATAAATACTCTGCTCTTGCTCTGAAATTTTTCAGCCAATAAACCAAAAGTTGGGTAAAATGTACTGGGTTAAACTAATTTGTATGATTAAAATATTAGGGATGCAATTGGTATTTCTTTGAGCAGACTTGCTCAGGATCAATGAAAATTGTAGCTGAATAAAGAACTCATTGGGATTTTTTTTTCTTGGAATAGAGTGAGACAATGTAGGACATTTGAATTCCCATTTCTTCCTCTTCCTATAGCCCTCAGCTTTTTGCTGCATCAGTGGCTTCTGAAGGAACCGAAAAACTAACAAACCAGACCAACTGTCCAACTAACATGATTTCCTGCCTCTGACAGTGGCCAGTGCCAGAAGATTCAAAGTAAAGCCTACAACTCTTATAATGCAGCTGTTGCAAAAGCAGTAAAGATACAAAACCAATATCTTGATTGAAATAAATAGAGTGAAAATCAAAAGAGAGATTAGCAGCCACTGCAAATAGACTCACCTTAGTAATAAATTAGCTTAATACGGAAGACAAGAAATGCCTTTGAACTTGATGAGCCATAAACAGCAGACACTTCAGCCATTGTGTTAAAGCAGGTTATTGATACCTGAATTTAGGAAGGCTTCTTTCATTTTGAAATACTATCAATGACACACAATGGCACTGATTACGATCAGCCTAGTGTAGAGGTTTACAAACATTTTCATAGTGGACAAAGTCTTAGCAAAAATATCCTACAGAATCATTCAGGGAAAGGTTCCAAAGTGGTAACCTGAAATTAATGATTAACCCTCACAAAAGGTAAATGTGCAGTCTATCCATATTTCAGAAGCATAGAGAAAGAATGGTTACTTTCACTTATTCTTCGAGATGTGTTGCTCATGTCCATTCCAATGTAGGTGTGTGCTTACCCTATGCACTGCCGCTGGAAAATTTTTCCCTCAGTGGTATCCATGAGTTTGGCTCCGGTGCCCCCTGAAGTCGCACGCTTATAGTGCCGGTCTAAAGGGCCCTGCCGACGCGCAGCTCCCTCAGTTCCTTCTTGCCAGCTAATTCCAACAGAGGGGCGGGGAAGGGAGTTGGAATGGACATGAGCAACACATCTTGAAGAACAACAGTTAAGGAAGGTTAGTAACCATTTTTTCTTCTTCAAGTGCTTGCTCATGTCCATTCCAATGTAGGTGATTCTGAAGTAGTTGCATAGATGGAGGATTTCGAGTTTATTGGCATGCTGATTATAATACCACTTGGCCAAACCCAGCATCATCTCTATCCTGTTAGATTATGGTGTAGTGAAATGTGAAAGTGTGAACTGATGACTATGTCGCTGCTCTTCAAATGTCCTGGATCTGAGCCACAAATGCTAATGAAGATGCTTGGGCACTTGTAGAATGTGCTGTCAGGGCAGGAGGAGCAGGGACTTTTGCCAGGCCATAGCATGTGCAGATACAGGAAGTGATCCATGATGAAATTCTCTGGACTGAGACTGGAAGGCCTTTCATAAGAACTTAAGAACGGCCATAGTGGTTCAGACCAATGGTCCATCCAGCCCAGTATCCTGTCTTCCGACAGCGGCCAATGCCAGGTGCTTCAGACGAAATGAACAGAACAGGTAATCATCAAGTGGTCCATCCCTGTTGCCCATTCCCAGCTTCTGGCAAACAGAGGCTAGGGATGCTTCAGAGCATGGTTTTGCATCCCTGCCCATCCTGGCTCATTGATGGACCTATCCTTCATGAACTTTTTTTTAACCCTGTCATAGTGTTGGCCTTCAAAACATTCTCTGGCAAACAGTTCCACAGGTTGATTGTGCACTGTGTGAAGAAATACTTCCTTTTGTTTGTTTTAAACCTGCTGCCTATTAATTTCTTTTGGTGACCCCTAGTTCTTATAAGAAGGTGAAAGTAACATTTCCTTATTTACTTTCTCCACACCAGTCATGATTTAATATGCTTCTATCATATCCCCCCTTATTAGTCTCTTTTCCAAGCTGAAAAGTCCCAGTCTTATTAACTGCTCCTCAAATGGAAGCTGTTCTATGCCCCTCATCATTCTTGTTGTCCTTTTCTGTACCTTTTCCAATGTCAAGATATCTTATTTGCGATTGGGAGGGGGCGGGAACCTTGCTGCTTTAGACAGAGTAAGTAATCTAGGACAGATGGTAACGGTGCTCGAGATGGGGAGAGCTTGTGCTCCCGCACCCAGCTGGAGAAATGTCTCCATTTAGCCAGGTAAGTAGCACTAGGAAAAGGTTTCCTGCTCTCCAACAAGACTCTCTGGACCTGAGTCGAACAAGATCATTCCTCCTGGTTCAACCATGCAGCACCCATGCCATCAGGTGCAGGGTGGTCCTGAGAGATTAAGTCTGGAGAGGAGTGTCCAAGGGGAGGTCACTGCTAGGCTCAGGAATGTGCCGAACCAGTGCTGACGTGGCCATGCTGATGTGATCATTATAACCCACGCTTTGTCCCTCTTGATCTTTAAGAGGACCAGATGGATAAGAGAAAATGGACAAAAAGCATACAAAAGGTCCCCCAACCACTGCAGCAGGAATGCATCAGACAGAGAGCCGCTGTTGAGCATCATCAAGGAGCAGAACCACTGGACTTCCTGTTCTGACTGGTATCGAACAGGTCCACCTGGGGAGTTCCCCACTTCTGGAAGACAACCCTCACCCCCCCCCCCGCCCCTGGGTGCAGGGACCACTCGTAGTGAGAGAAGAAGGACCTGTTGAGGTGATCCGCCAGTGAATTCTTGACCCCCGGTAGGTGAGCAGCTTCCAGGGTGATTGCGTGCCCCACAGAGAAGTCCCAGAGGCTGACAGCATCCTGGCACGGAGATGAAGATCAAGCACCTCCTTGCTTGTTAATGTAGTACATTGCTGCCATGTTGTCCAGCAGCACGCACACTACCCTCCCTCCCATCCCTCGCAGGCAAGGTGAATTGCTCTGAGTTCTCTGACATTTATATGCAGTGACAGATCCTCCACGGACCAGAGGCCCTGCGACCTGCGATGGCCAAGGTGGGTCCCCCAGCTCAGGTCTGAGGCATCCAATACCAAGGTAAGTGAGGGGTGCAGTGCTGCGAAGGGAACCCCTTCTGTCATGTTCACCGGGATCGTCCACCAGGCCAGGGAGGTAAGTACCCGGAGTGGGACTGTGAGGACCATGTCTATGTTGTGTCTTGATGTGAAGTAGACTGATGCCAGCCAGGTTTGGAGGGCTCTGAGGCGGAGCCAAGCATACTGCACCACATAAGTGCATGCCGACATGTGGCCCAACAGTCTGAGTGTATCCCGCTGTGATGGTACTCAAGACCCACTTGTCTGATGTTATCGCCGACCATGCAGGGAGGAAGGAGGAAAGGCAATTTGAGAAAAGAAGCGGGGATGGATCCTGCTCTGAGACTGCTACATTGCCCCTGGGTGTACCCTCAAAAGTTTTGTCTGCCCCCTAATGGGTGGCAGCTCAAGGATGGCTGAGGTATCGAGGAAGTCTGGTCCTGCTGGCATCTATAATTCCTATTCCTCTTTTTATATGGTTTGCTCTCCTGCAATGACTCGCAAACCAATGCAGGTGCTGGGGGCAAAAGTGTCTCCTGGACACCTGTGGAGTGTATAACCCCAGGATGTATAGCCCTGGAGTCTTTGAGCCCATGCAGCTTGGTGTCCATCTGGTCAGAGAAGAGGACAGTGCCATTGAAGGGGAGGTCTTGGATGGAATGCTGAACCTTGGTCGACAGACGATTGAAGCCCCGAAGCCCTCCTCATAGAAACTGCCGACCCCATGGTTCTGGCTGCTGAATCCGCAGCTTCAGATGCTGCCTGGAGAGAAGCCCTTGCTATCATATCCCCTTCCTCCAGAATGGCCTGGAATTCTGGTTTTGATTCCTTGGGCAAGGAGTCTATGAATTTGGACACAGAATGCCATACACTGAAAGCATATCTCCCCAACAATGCCTGTTGGTTTGAACTGCGAAGTTGCAGGTATGCTGTCAAATAAATCTTGCACCCAAAGAAGTCCAGTTTCTTTGCCTCTTTATTCTTTGGGGTAGAGCTTGACTGCCCTTGCCTGTCTCATTCATTGGCGGCTGATACTACCAACTATCCTGGAGAAGGGTGGGACTATAAGTATTCAAACCCCTTTGCAATGACGTAATACTTTTTCTTCGCCCATTTGGAAGTTGGGGGCATTGAGGATGGGTTTTGCAACAGGGCCTTTACTAGCTTTATGACCCCTTTGTGAACCAGGAGGGCCACCTTAGAGGAGGCTACCTCCGCCAGGATGATGAATAGCAAAATCGTCTGGGCCCTTCATTTCTTCCACCTCCAGGTCGGCTGCTCTGCGTTTAAGGAGTTCTTGGTGAGCCCTGAAATCATCCTGTGGCACTGTGTTAGATGGCTCTGTCACTGCCTCATCTGGTGATGAGGAGAAGAATGCTGGCAGCAGATGGTTGTGTGGACGTTCCTCCGTGACCTGCATCTCTTACCTTGGAGGGACTTTGGCGTCCCTTGAGCCTGACTCAGCTCATCATCAGATTCTGGGGAGGCTGCGATATCGTGGCAGAGCGACGTTCTGAAGTCCCCGAGACAGACTGGTGATGAGATCCAGGGACCACGAAAACCCCCCAATTTGCCAAAATTGCCAAGGGCCAGTCCACTGCGTAGGTGGCCAGGGACCAGGTGGAATGGAGGGAGGGAAGCCCACGGTCGCAGATGAACAACCGTGACCTCTGTGGGAAGGACCTTCTTCCAGCTCCAATTCCAAAGTGGACAACCACGGTGGTGCCATTTTCCCCTCTGGCTCCTTACAGCGCTGGGCACAATGCTCCAGTGCCAGGGAGTGGTACTGAGGTTCAGGCCGAGAATTTCCGGAGGGCCGATACTGCGGGGACCTATAACCGCGATCCCTTGAGTGTGATCTTGAGTTTGGGGATTGGGGTCAGGATCTCGATGCCCCATGTCGGTGCTCCGGTCACCGGTGTTGTGGGACTGGTGAGTGGCCCCTAGAGCTCTGATGGCCACTGCGCTTCGGGGAATGTGGTGCCGTTGGTGACATCTGGATAGCTTGAAAGCTTGTACCTTCCACCAACAGAAGTTAGTCCAATGAAAGATAATATCTCACATAACCATGTTCCAAACCTAGTTTCTTGAATACTTAACATGAACAGTGCAAATGTGGTACAGTCTAAGAGTACTCTAGAAAATCTCCCCATTTTGGTGTTTGGTAGAAGAATGTTTCAAACAGTTTTAATTTATCCCCACATTTTATTCTGTCTTCCTTTAATATTACAATGCATCAGTGTCACCTGCAAATGTGTGTGCATTTTCTCTAACCATTACATCATGACAGCAAAATTGTCAAAATATATGCAATTCAAATGGCTGGGGGCTTTCTTCCACATTGCCCTTAATAAAAGGATTGCCCTCCTGGAACTGAAGATTCCCTGAATGCTCAGGCCACAACTTTCTTTACCTAGCATCTCTTCTACCATGATGCCTACAAGAAATCAGATTACAAACAGCTAGTCTATGGAGCATTCAGAGGTATCTGATGTTTATTTAATACAAAACTTGAACTTCATAAAAGTAAATGAGTATTTGTATGTAATATTTTTTCATATATTTTGGTGTCCCCCTTCTCTAACCTTTAACCACCTGATGGGCTGCCCCAGAGCCACACACAGGAAGCCCTGGGTTCCTGGCTCCAGGGCAGTCTGCTTGGTGGACTGTTCACCTGCTCCAGAGCCACAGATGCTGGAAGTCCTAGTTCTGGCTCCAGGGCAGTCTGCTGATGGGCTGCTCCAGAAGCCCTGGGGCTCCCAGCCCTGCAACAGTCTGCATGGCAGGCTGCCCCAGAGCAGCAGACCCTGAAAGGGGTGGGCTGCTGAGGAGCTAGGGAGGTGAGCTATCAGGTACGGTGACAGGGTTCCATCCGAGTTTCAGATAAATCAGACCGAGTCTGTCTAATGTTTCCATTCCACTGAACTAGCAAATTCTGAAACAGTTTTTCTGGTCAGCTCTACTGAAAACCAAACACTTTGCTTCAAAAATGCTGCTGCAATGTCTCGTGAAAATTATAGTCCAGGTTCTTTATGCCTACATTCTCCTGTATGGACTACGCTCACCAAGGGCATCTTCCATGATGCACTGCTTGTTGCCTTATGACTCCCATGATACACCATGGCATCTCAGCAACAGGGGAAATTGTGGTACATTTGGGAAATGGAGACCGGTCCACAGAGCAAAATGGGAGCAGGAAGCACCCCCACTACAACATCCAAAAGACACCATGGTGGCACATCCAGATCAAATATTTGTCTTTTAGCTGAAAATTCAGTTTTCAATTTTTCACTAAAAAGTCAAATATTTTCTGTGGGAAAAAAAACCCTCATTTTTTGGACCAGCTCTACTTCATATGCTTCCTGTATTATTGGACGGTAAATTCTTTGGAACAGTCACTGTGTCTACGTATACTTTTATCCAATGTCTCACAGAGCATGATAGTGATCTTAATCAGGGCTTCGGGACATTAATGCAATAGAAATAATATAATAAAATCATAATGTAAAGGCTTGCATATTGAACATTTATACATACTGAAAATTTAAAAAACACAGTTATTAACCTTTCCATAACTGTTGTTCTTCGAGATGTGTTGCTCATATCCATTTCACGTTAGGTGTGCACACATTGCCAGAGATTTTTCTCAGTGGTATCTATTGGGCTTGCTCTAGTGCCCTCTGGTGCCGCATGCTTATGCATGGTATAAGGGTGCTGCTGCGCACTCTCTCAGTTCCTTCTTGCTAGCTAACTATGACAGAAGGGCTGGAGGGTGAGTCATTGAATGGACATGAGCAAAACATCTCAAAGAACAACAGTTACAGAAAGGTTACTAACCATTTTTTCTTCGAGTGCTTGCTCATGTCCATTCCAAGTTAGGTGACTCACAAGCAGTACCCAAGGAGGTGGACTCAGAGTTCATTGACATGAAGATTGCAACACTGCTCTCCCAAACTTGGTCCATCTCAAGAATGTTGGGTGATGGCGTAGTGGGATGAGAAAACATGCATTGATGACCAGGTTGCGGTGTTTCAGATGTCTTGGATTGGAACCTGGGTCAGAAATGCTGCTAAAGAGGCCTAAGCGCTCATTGAATGAGCGCTCAAAAGATGGCAGGAGGTGGAACGCTTGCCTGCTCATAGCATGCCCAAATACAGGAGGTTATCCAGGAGGAGATTCTCTGGGCTGAAATGGGTAGGCCTTTCATCCTCTCTGCTACTGCCACACAGAATTGCATGGATCTGTTTAGTCCTCTTGATGTAGGAGGCGAGGGCACACCTAATATCCAATGAGTGAAGCTGCTGCTTTTCTGAATTCTTTTGCAGCTTTAGGAAGAAAACTGGCAAGAAAATGGCTTGGTTGCTATGTAACTGTGAGACCACCTTCTGCAGGAAGGCTGGATGGAGGCAGTTGAACCTTGTCCTTGAAAAACACTGTGTATGGTGGTTTTGATGTAAAGGCCTTGATTTCAGAGATCTTTCTGGCTGAAGTAATCACTATGAGGAAGGTGACCCTCTCAGAGAGAAATAGCAGAAGACACGATGCCAGCAGCTCAAAGGGAGGCCCCGTGAGTTTCAAAAAGACCTGGTTTAAATCCCAAAGGGGAATCGGTTCATGAACTTGAAGGTAAAGTCTCTCTACCCCTTTATAAAAGCGGACTGTTAACTCATGAGAGAAAACTGACCTACTCCCTAGTGGCGGGTGGAGGGTTGAAATTGCTGCTAGGTGTACCTTGATAGATGTTTGGGCCAGACCTTGCTATTTTAAGTGGAACAAGTAATCCAGAATAAACTGAAGAGCACACAGAGTTGGAAAGAGACCTTGTTGGGATGACCATATCAAGAAACACTTCCACTTGGCAAGGTAGGCAGCCCTAGTGGATGGCTTCCTACTAACCAGCAAGATCTGGTGAACTTGTTCTGAACAGGTTTGCTCCTTCGGGCTAAGTCATGAAGCTTCCATGCAGTCAGGTGAAAAGACTCAAGGTTCAGGTGGAGTAAATGGCCATGATCTTGTGAATTCAGGTCCAGTTTATGGAAGGGAACGGAGGGGTGGAAGATCTGGCCGTTGTTGAGATAGAAGATTGTTGTGAAGTGGGAGAGTGATCAGTGTGTACATCGACATCTGAAATAGGTAGGAGTACCAGATTTATCTGGGCCACGTTGGCACTATCATTATCACTATCGCCCATCCATACATATTTTGTGGATGACTCTGGATATCATCAGAATGGGTGGCAATGCGTAAAGGAGCTGTTCGCTCCAATTGAGAAGAAATGCATCCCCCGTTAACCTCCTTCCCAGTCCTGCTCTTGAGCAGACCAGGGGGCATTTGTGATTCTGCATTGTAGCGAAGAGGTCAATGGTTTGATGACTCCATTGTCGAAAAACGTTTTTCAGAACCTCATTGTTTAGCTCCCATTCGTGGTTTTGGCCAAATTATCTACTGAGGGCATCTGCAGTGGTGTTCTGGCATCCTGGTAAGTATGCTGCTGATGTACTGATATTGGATGCACCAATTCCAGAGTTTTATGGCTTTGGTGCATAGGGAGTAAGATCTTGCTCCTCCCTGTCAATTTACATAAAACATGCACGTGATGCTGTATATTATTATCTTTATCGTCTTGTTCTTTGTGAGTGGGAGAAAGTGGTAGCATGTGTTGCAAACTGCATGTAACTCTAAGAGGTTTATATATAAACTTATTTAGGTTTTTTGTGCACTGGACCTGTATAATATGTTTCTGTAGATGCGCTCCCCAACCTACCAGGTATGCATCTGTGGTAATCATAACCAAGAATGGTTGCTGTGAAAATGGGATCCCAGTCGTCATGTTGATGAATCGAGCCCATCATTGTAAGGATTCTTTGACCTTGTTTGGCATCATCAGTGTTTTGTTTAAACCAGGCTTGTGTGGTTTGTAGGTGGTTGATAGCCATCCCTGTAGGCAGCACATGTGTAGCAATGCATGTTGGATCATGAAAGTAGTGGCTGCCATTTGTTCTAGCAGTTGTAGACCTGTGCGTGAAATTAAGGTTGGGCTGTTTCTTATCAATAGTGTTAGATCTATTATGGCATGGAAGCTGGTTACTGGTAATGATGCCATGGCTGTTACTGAGTTCAGGTCTGCTCTTATGAATTCCAATTATTGTGTTGGGTTCAAAGTGGATTTTTCGTTGTTTATCCTGAGTACAAGGTTTTGAAACAGTGATCTCGTTCATTGGGTAGCTTGGATAGCTAGCGCTTGACTGTGTGTCTTTAATGGGAAGTCTTCTAGGTACGGGAATATTGTGATCCCTTTCCTGCGCAGATGTGCTGTTACTACGGCTGGGAAGACCCTTGGTGCTGTAGAGAGGCCAAAGGGTAATACCTTGTATTGGTAATGATTGCGTGTCAGTGTAAATCTGAGAAAGCATCTGGGCATTGGGTGGATAGTGACATATAAATAAGTGTCTTGGAGGTCGAGGGCTGAGAAACAGTCCCCCCATTCCAGTGCTGGTGAAATTATGGTGGACAACATGACCATCTTGAATCTTTGTTGTGTTATGAACTTGTTTAGTCTTCGAAGATCTAGTATGGGTCTCCATCCTCCGCTCTTTTTCTGGATCAAAAAATAATGGGAGTAGAAACCCTTCCCTCTGTGTTGTTGTGGAACATGCTCTATTGCCCCTATAAGTAGGAGATGATACTCTTCTTGTAACACATGCATGTGAGATGGTTCCCTGAAGAGGGACGAGGAGGGGGATTGGGTAGGGGGAATAGATGTGAAGGGGATGGTATATCCCAAATGGACAATCTCTAAAACCCATTTGTCTGATGTAATCTCTGCCCACTTGTGATAGAGATTGTAAGTGAAAGTCAAATTGGGTGGGCATTGTTGTTGGAGGTTATTCAGGCCCTCGATGAAAATTTCAAAACTGTTGTTTAGTCGATGCCGGTTGAGAGGTCAACAATGTTTGGTGAGTTTATCAATGTCATTGTGGTGTCTGTCTGTTCCTTTGTGGAGAGATCATTGATGTTCAGTGCGTTTCTCAATGTTTTTGAGGTCTCTGTTCCTTTGCAGATCGTACTGTCTCTGGTGTGAGTACTGTTGGTACCTATGTGTGTATGGCTGAAACCTGCATTGTTTTCTCTTCATTGCAGGTGTATAAATTCTGAGGGTATACAAGGTTGATGGTGAATCCTTCATCATGAGAAGTACCTCATCAGTTTTCTCTGCAAAGAGTTTGATCTTATCAAAAGGGAGACCTTCTACCTTGGCCTGTAATTCCTTGGGAAGGCCAGCAGAATGGAGCCATGATGCCCTATGCATGACAACCACCGTAGCTGTTGTTCTGGCAGCTGTGTCATCCACATTGAGGGAAGCCTGAAAAGTCGTTCTCACAATGACTTCGCCCTCATTTATGAGTGATTTGAATTTTTGTTGTTGTTGTCTGGGATGTCACTAATAAACTCAAAAATTTGGTGTAGTTGTTCTGATTAAAATTTGACAGAGCTGCATAGTTGGCTACTCTTAACTATAGCGTTGCGAAGGAATATACTTTCCTGCCTAATAAATCTAGCCTTTTCCATTTTTCATTATCGTGAGACGCCAACTTAAAGGAGGTTTGTGCGCCTCTCTGGTTTGCGGCATCAATAATCAGAGAGTTTGGGGGAGGATATGAGAATAAAAATCCCATCCCCTTGGCAGGGACATAATATTTTTTATCTGCCCTCTTGCAGGTAGGTGGGATGGTAGCCAGTGTTTGCCAGAGGTTGTTGTCTGGCTCCATCAATGTGTAACACAATCTTTGCTGAGGTTGTGGTATGGAGGATCTGTAGTAGCTTGTGGTGGGATTCTGTGATTTCCTTAAGAGGTATTTCCAGGTTTTCTTCCACTGTTTTGAACAGCTTGTGGCAGTGTTTAAAGTCATCAGTGGCGGTGGGTGGAGGAGGTATTATCGCTTCATCTAGTGAAGAGGAGGAGTCATGTGCTAGAGGTGATGTGTCCTCGTTGATGCTTTCCTCCCTTTCCTCCAAGGTTTCATGTGTTCATTCAAACACAGATGGAGCAGATTGCGTAGAAGACCTGAGTCTGTGTTTGTAGGGACTGGGCAGTCAACCATAAGTCCTAGTATAGTTTGACCACATATCCCAATTTGACCATTATATGGGATAGGGAACGGGTGGTCCGAACCATGGTGAACCATATGTGGAAACAAAGTTGGTCATAAAGACTGTTTGAGCATGTAGCTGAAGGCTAAGAGGAAGTTAGGAATGTGCTGATCGATAAGCGTGGTCAGCTAAGCAGGGAGCGAAGTTTTCTGTGAAGCTAAATAAGATAGCAAACTGTCTCTTTCTTTTGACTGAAGTTGTATTTTTCCAATTTAACAATAAGCTATGTGCATGCCTTCTTTTGTAACCAAATACAGGAATGTAACCAAATACACGAAGTTCCTTGTGCAGCAGTATACGTGACACTGTTTGTGCAACTCACTGTTATTTCTTCTTTGTGTTATGCATACTTAATGTATTTTGCTGTATACCAATGACTTGGTAATAAGTCTGTATAAAAACCCTCACGTGATGCAGATCAGCGGCGCAGTTCAGCTGAAGCTGTTGCCCCAGGTAATTACCTTGTAATAAAGGTCTTTTCCTTGCCCACCCAAACAGAAGTGAAGACTGTGTTTTCTTCTACACATACCATGGATATGTGGGACGTCCAGTACGTGGTGTGTGTCTGGGCACCTCAGAAATTAATTTGGGTGGGGAAGAATACTAGGAGGAGAATTCACTTTCCTCTGCTTTGCTGTCCTCTCCACTAGAAAATGTTTTTAGCGAAAGACCCTCATCATGTGCAAAGTGCACTGGCGATGTATCTGTCTCGAGCAGTGGTGATGATGTTAGTGTCATCTCATTCTGCTGGCAATAGTTTTGTTTCTCCTTACATTTTTGAGTTGGTGCCAATGTTGGTGCCGTGACTCGGGTTGATACTGTATTTGGCTTTGATGCCATTGTCGGTGCCAGTGCTGACCTCGGCGCCGTAGCTGGTGCCAAACAATTGTCAGCACCATGCTAATCATCGGTGCTGTCATCAGAGTTGGTGCCACAGTTGGTGCTGTAAACTCTGTTGGTACCGAAGTTGTTTTAGTTGGCAGTTTGGCCTGTGGTCTCTGTTCCATTTCTTGTGTCGGTGCAGTACTGGAGGAGGTCAGTTTGTTTTTACCTTTCAACTCTGCGCTGGGATGTTTCTTGGGATTGTTACCACCCTAGGGGCAAACTCCTCTTCTTTGGTGGCTCCCCCCTGGGTGAGCTTGAGGCTGTATTTCTTGAGGATTTCTCTGTTGTTTTTTAAGAGGGGTTATCTGGCCCCAGCTCAGAAGAGGGTCTCAGCAACTTTTCCATGAGAATAAATTTTAGTCAGAGATCCCAATCTCTTCTGGCTCTGGCTTTGAGGTTCTTGCAGTGTACACATTTTTGAGATACATGACCCTCACTCAAGCAGCGGACACACTGGGAATGTCCGTCTGATGCTGGGATGGCATCTCTGCAGAACATACACCTTTTAAAACCTGGTGAACCAGAAATGCTGTCAGGTCTTCTGGAAAAACGGAAGCTACTCTACTCTATCAAAGGGGAAAGGAGAGGAAAGGAAAAAAAATATTTTTTTTGAATGCGGAAGACAGGTAAAATTAATTACTGATTGAACTAAAACTAATTATTGACTAAACCATCACTATTTCTAAAGTAAGAGGAAGAGTTAAAGTAAGAGATTGCTGAGGGCTCCATCTCAGAACAGTTGAGAAGGAACTGAAGGGGTCAGGTTGCTTGCACACCAAAAGAGGTGCCAATGGCACCACGAAACGGAGTTGTGCATGTGTCATCTGGAAAAGCACTGCTTTAAAAATCTCGATCAAGGACACAAGGATGCACCAACACCTAGAGAGGAACACTCACAGGGACACCACTGGAAGAAGAAAACAAAGGATACTGCAGTATTTTTCTTTTTAAACCGAAACAGAGTCACACCAAGGAACAGTTTCAGCTCTCGGTAAAATTTCTAGGAGATTAATTTAAACCTGGTCCCAACTGTTTTTTGTCAGGTAATTTTTACAGATAGGTTCCAAAGAAGTTAGAGCGATATAAAGCAGTATTGTACTGAGCATAAAGCATACAACAGGTATGTAAAACAAGGGAAGATAGCTATACAGGATCCCCTACTAAAGTAGAACAAACAGTAAGTGGACATCCACTTTAATGAAGTACAGTTTTTTGTACAGTGGCCTCCCCATCCTGGATTCCTTTTATGGGAAGAGGAAAACACAGGAGCTGTTTTGAAGCTTCATTTGCTCCATAAGAGCTTCTAAAGAAAATAAATCAAATGAAGTGTCTAAAGGGCCACTGGGACTCCCTGTTCTTACTGGAAATAAAAGCTATAGGTTGGGATAGAATAGCCTTGAGATAGTGTGCGCAACTAAGTTTTCAAACAAAAATGAAGCCATTAAATGTTATGAGCTGGCAATGGGAATCCATTCCTATCCCCAGGAGAATCCAACGTGTTCCAATTGAAGTCAATGTAATGAAGTCAGACCACCCATTACTCCCTCTACCTGTTCATGTTCTTATACTGTACCTAAAATGAGACCTGAATACCATCATGGTGTCTCTGCGCTCTGAAAATTAGGCCACTTATTAAAGACCTTACTTATGGATTTAAGTATCTATCTTTAGGAACTCAAGTTTGAAAATTTTGGCCTAAATTTTCCCAAGGTGTTACAGGAAGTCTTCACTGGAAGAAAACCCAGATGTCCCAACACTAAGGCCTATGCCTTAAACACAATACCATTTTTCTTGCAACCAAAACCATATTGAATATTGTTATGGGATATACAAACACCACGGTTAATGAACTAATGGGGGCACATGTGGTTCTGCCCTACCATACCTGTGTGATATCAGAATCAGAGGGAGGAGCTTAAAAGGGAGAAACCTAGCTCAGTTGGTGGCAAACCAGTGAGAACAGATCTCCAGTCCTTAGCTTTGAGAGCAAGGCCTGGCTAATGGCAAGGACTCCTCAGCTGACTGCTGCTCAGAAACCCCTCCTCGAAGGAAGGGAGAACTTGTGCTGGGTCTACTTATCATAGGACTGTTCCTTGACACTACCCTGTGAGCCTAATTGGGGCTCACTGCTTTACAGAGGCACTGTGCGGAAAGAGGACTCTTACCACACACACACTCCCCAGTGGAATATTTTATTTGTGTTTATTGACAAACCCTGGAAGGGGCAATCTATCCAAGGCCCAGCTGCAGAGCCTGATGAGATGAATCACCTGGACAATACAGAGTAGACCCCTGGATGAGTGCTGGGGCCGAGCCCATGGCGCACTCTGGCATTGGACAAACACACACTTAAGTTTCTTAAGGCCAATTAAAAACCAGAAACAAGCTGGACAGTTGGAGACTCTGGAATCATTGTGATCTGTCTGATTAAAGGAAATTACCAGTCTACCAGATGAGTCTGACTTTGTGTTTTTAAATGATGTATATGTCACAGAAACACCCTGTCTATAGGAGGGAAGTACATATCTATTAACTCCATAGCACAACTTTTTTTGTAGACTTTTGGGACAATTTTTCCTGCATGTGTAGTGAATAATTTTGCAAATTCATTCTTATTACTATTTATTATTCATAGTACAGTAACCTCCAAAGGCACAGTCTCAACCCTAAAGAGTTTACAGTGTAAAAAGTGACATTTTGAATCCGACATGTTATTCTTGATTCTGACTTCTAGCTTCTATTCTATATTGCAAATCAAGGGCAAAATCCTGCAATCTGGTTGGTCTGCTGATAGATTTCCCTACTGCCCACACAAGACCAGTTCAGCAAATCTCATTTCATATCCTCCTCTGCCTATCATTCTGACTAGGGACTTTAGATTTGCCTGAAAGAGAGGTTTTCAAATCTGCCGTTCCACAGTACATAGTCAGTGTATAATCAATAGTTAGTCCTAGATTTGGGGATAGATTTATGCATGTGTTAGTTCAAGGTGCTCTTCTCCAACTAATAAACACAAAGCAAAAGACTGATACAGTGGGACATTCCAATCAATACCTCCCAGCAATCTTATATGTCACACATAATAGAGAAAAGATCACACAACTTCTTTATTGGACTTTGTCAAACATTGTTTGCTGTCACCAAAAGGTGAGGTTCCTAAATAAATCACTAAGGAGGTTATTTTGCCATTTTGCAGCATGTTACACATACAATAATGAAGTGAAAAAGAATGAATCACCCTCAATGAACACAAAATTTTCAACACTCCTGGTGGATTAAATTTCTTTGACCTAAGAATTCTCATTTAATTCATTCACCCATCTCTCCTTCATTCTCTCACTAATCAGCTAGCCAACCTCCAGTGCTTTCTGCAGGCAGACATGTTTGCCAAGTGAGATTCTATCATTCCAACCTCCTTAGTCTTACCAAGAAGAGGGAGCCACTGCTTGCCAAGCTCCTCCTCCCACCATGGGAGTGAGAGAGTTTCTACTCTTCTTCTGATCCTTTCCTTCACACACCACAGGTGACCCGACACACGAACAAGCTGTCTTCCCACCTTCCTATTGGCTTCTTCGCTACATCTCCCCAGCACCTACTCCCTGCTCCTCCAGGAACTCCTCCTACACCCTCCTTCCTCTTCCTATCCCAAAAATTCACCTTGCTTTACTACTGCCCGTCACCTAAAGAAACCCATTATTCACCTCTTAATTGCTATATTGCTAATACCTTGTCTGCCTCCAAATTGTCACCTGGGTCTGAAACTGACTTGTTGCATGGCCTTGGGCAAGTCACAATCTTACTCTGCTTTAATTTCTCATTTGTAACATAGGAATGATAATACCTCTGTGATACTCAGAGTGAAGGTGCCCAAGAATCTCTAAGTATTATTATTACTTTACCAGAAAGTTGTTCTGCAATTGTAATAAGGCTTCATTATTTTCCAGTATTTCCCTGTTCTATATGATCTAGAAAATTAGAAGGCATGGTCTGCAGTCTGTCAAAAACAAAGAATTCATGCAGTACTTATACAGTGACTCTATAATTACAATACTGATTAATGAAAACTGCCCTTATGTGTTTACTCTATTCCTCTGATAGAATAACATATTCCAAAAATATTTTATACCTCTTAGCAATACATTATTATTCTTTGCAGATCAAAAATCATGGTTGTCATGGAAACTGCAAAAAGTGGAAAGTCAGTCATGACATAGCATTGGTATAATGGAAACTGTCTGCTGGGAAATCACTCACTGGCCCAGGTTTTCATTTTTGAAATGCTTGGGTGAATTTAACTAGAAAGTCAAATAGTTCTCAAATCTAAAACACTGTAGCATTAATCACAAAATAGTATCTGTTATTGCAATCTTATGGTTAGAGTCTGGGAGGTAAGAAGTATTATCCACGTATTTTACAGATGGGCTACACGAGGCATAGAAAAGCTAATTCCAAAATGGTTAAACATAGCCTCAATTTTTGCATTATTAGGCTGAGAAACGCAGGGCTGATTTTGTGAGTGTTCAGTACCCATTATTCCCAACAGTTCTCAAGTTAGGCACTAAGAAGGAGGAACCCCAAATCAGAAGCCACTTTTGAAAATTTTGGAATTCACTAAGGAATAACAAATTGAGTGGTGTGACAGTGACTGATGAAGGTTTATATGACAAGGGGAAACCAGCAGATTTCCCTACACTTTCATTTCAACACTTTCTAACTTTGGGGATTTTGTAAGAAATGTAACATTTTTTAATTTTTTTTTTAAAAAGAGGAGTCTGGTTAGCTGGCCCCGTCACAGGCGTCGAGTCATGCACACAGGGAAGGTGGGAAAAAGCCGTGGGTTGACATCTCCCCCTCTTCAAGGACGATGCGGCAGGGCGGTCAAAGTCATTGGGGTTGCCCTTTTCTTCCAGGTAGTGTGGCCTAGTGGCCAGAGTCAGCAAAACAGCCCTCCAATCAAGGCAGTGCTGCCTAATGGTCAGTCAGCAAAACAGCCCTCCAATTGGGGCAGTGTGGCCTCATAGCTGGTGTCAATAAATCAGTCCTATAATCAGAACAGTGTGGCCCAATGGTCAGAATCAACAAGGTGGCCCTGTAATCAGGGTAACGTGGCCTAGTAGCCAGTCAGCAAGGCAGCCTCCTCGTTGGGGCAGCGTGGCCTTATGTCCTGTTGGGATAGTGGGGTGCAGCACCCAGGGTAGGAGGGCTCAGGCCTGCCCTGCTCCTCTGAGCCCTGGCCCAGGGCCTTGTTGCTACCGGGGGTGCTTACCACTGAGTCAGCGGAGAATCTCCCAAAACACACTGACTGGCACCTGCGTCACCCCCTTTAACAATGTTCAAGCCCCCTGGGCTACTTACTACCATGGAGGCAGCGGCAATGTTCCACAATTCCGCAGGAACTTCAGAGTCCCCCATCGATACGGTTCCTGGCAGCTCTGTCCCTCTTAGGAGTTTATTTGGCAGCCTGGGATCTGTCCGGGGCTCTGCAAGATCTGGCTCAGTGCTCGGCGTCTGCAGCGGTTGCCTGGAGAGAGTCGGTGGTGTGCTTCCTTCCCGGTCAACAGTCCACCTCGAGTGAGCTGGATTGCTGCCTTTTATATCCCCCTTTCATGCTCAGCATGCCCAGCAAAGGTGGAGGGGCGTGGCCTCTTCAGCCTGCAGTGAGTCCTTAACCCTCTCTACGCCAGGGTGGGGCTGGTATGCCCCATCACACACATGTTCATCCTTAACTAATTGGTAGGAAAGTTTTTTTATTTGGGTATATATATTTAGAACAGACGACTATCTGGTACTGATATACCCTGTGCTTAGAATGAGAATCACAAGCAATATCACAAACTATATTTAAGGATTTCTAGAGATAAATGACAAATTTTTAAGGTGGCCCACACTAAGTGTGTGCATGTAAATCAGCACAGACATATACACACACAGAAAGCACCAGATCTTCAAAGTTCCCTTTATGCTGATGGCACCTGGAGGTTTTTTACTACCTACTCTCCCACTCTGCTTAGGGAGCACAGCAAAGTGGACTGTTTTAGGGCAGGACGTAGCATGCCAGTGCATGTGTTCCAGTGATCCAGGGCCATTCCACCTGGGATAAATTACAGCAGTCCTGGGGCAGGTATGAGCTCTTGCCAGCCTCAGTCCATCTGTGAGATTGGCAACAGAACTGGTATAACATAGAGTGAAATCCTGGTTCCAGTGAAGTCAATGACAAACTCCCATTAACTTCAGTCGTGCCAGGATTTCACCACATCATTTTTACTATTACAGTTTATGCTGCAAAAAAATATAAGGACTTGAAAACAGGGTCTTAAAATGGAACAGCCTTCTTAAATTAAAGACACTATCACTAAGCTATCTTACTGTTTATTCATTTATAATCACATTCATCTACAAAAATATCCATTAAACATTTTAAAACCTGTGGAATGGAAGCTATCTGGATGCATCAATAGTAAGCAAACATTTAAAGGCCAGTTTGTCTCCCAGACAGATTATTTCCATGTATGGAAGAAGAAACTCAGGGAGATCTGTCTGAAACCAGGTCAGAGAGGCTATGTGCTTCTTCTCTGCTTCCTACCTCCATGCTAGCATGGCACCAACACAAATTAGATATTAATTTATACACGGATGCTCTGCAGAGCTTTTGGGGGAGATGACGCTTTGGAGAGTACCCTCCTTATGGTTTTACCCCATCCTGACTCCTTACCCAGCTAAAGGCCATGGGATATCCCAGATTGATTTCTTCGTGAGGCAGGGGGAAAGAAAGGGAGTGCATGGTGCAGAGCTGCATTGTCCATTTCTAGGGCTCCCTCTCCCTTCAAAGTCATGAACTTTATTTATTTGCTCACAACCACACACAGAAACAGAAGGGAGCATTTACCCCTAATGAAGGTTAAATATCTGCTTTAGACAAACACTCCATTATCACAGTATCTAAACAACCAACTAACCAGAAATATAATTAAATCTTGAAATACGGTTCATTTTATTACTTCTTTTATATACAACACTTTACATGAAACTAACAACCTGTTTAAAAATCAGGCCCATTTTGTAGATCCCATAATTTTAGGACTCTTTAAAGATAGTTTTTTAATTTAGACACACATATATATGAGGTATTTTATAATATACTTTTTATCTTTTTTTTGTTGTGATCTCTTTTGATGTAAAAGCTTCTTTTTATTTATAATTTAAAACATAACATTCACTGCCTCATTCTGCTTAGAATTTGGAATTTTATTCATTGAGATGTATCCTTCACCTCTGGTTTAACTAGTTAATTATTTTATCTGTCAAATGCACAGCACATGAAGTGCTAAAAATGTCTGGGGATGTCCCAGAGTTCCATTGATTGCATTAAGATTCACCAGTGAAATGATTAAATTTCTATCCATAAACCAAAAAGTAACACAAACTGGCCCCCATTTACAAAGGCCAGCTTGAAGTTTCTTGTGTTCTGCACATATACTACATGCTCAAGTTGTTGGAAAGCATCAGATTGCTTTATTTGCATGATGAATCTCAAACGCATTGGAGAGATACAAGTGCATTCGCTTCAGGCATTATGATTTTGTGATTTTTGTCAGTGGCAGGTGTAAGAATTCCAGGTTTCCCATCCCTCTCCAGCCCAGTGAAATTCAGACAAAATGTTTTACATTTGAAATGCCAATAGCATTTTAATGGTATATATTCACTTAATTTGCTGCACTTTTACAAATGTAAATTTTTTCACAGAATATTTGAAGTGGCATAGACACTTTAATAGACACTGCCAGACAAATGGAAAATAATTTGATGCTATTTGTATGAATTTGGCAAATAAGAAAATATTTAATATTTATTTCTGAATACATTATATTATCATATGAAAAGAAATATATCACTAGAACTTGGAAATTAATAATTAATATCAATCAATCTTTAATCACTATATGAAATACTATTATAATATTACATTTCACCTTCATGAGGAATGACTAAGTATAGATAGGGATAACTAGAGTGCATAGCACAATATGTTTTTTCTTTACAATGTTCTTCTACATCTCAGCAATCCCTTGGAGAACTGATTGATCTGCATAATAAGAGTGAACTGAATTCCTATGAATTGTTTTGGATTTTTATGAACAGCATTCTAGCTCCAGATGGACAGTGGAAGTCTAAACTTCAGGGAATACAGGTACAGAATAAACATAATATTTCATAAAGCTACGCTGAAAAGGAATGAATTTGACAAGCAACAAGGCTACGTAAGAGCAAACATGTCTCCCATCTCCTCAAAATTGGAATGATTGTTGTGGGGGTAAGTATATGTTATGACAGTGAGGCAATATCCAGATACCTGGTCTATAGTCTACTCATAGGAGACCCAATCCTGAAACTCCCTCACGACTAATCCTTCTAATTCGTCCTATTGACTTCAACGTGACATTCTCCTTACATTTGAAGCTAGACAGTTAATTCATTTTAATCTTCAGGTTTTGCATGAGTGAAGGGCTGACTGCAAAGTAAAATTTACTGAGTGCAGGGAGCACAAAGTGGGAATCCTAAACCAACTAACATGTGATTGAAAAGAAAAATGTTCTTGTGCAATATTAAAAAACCTGTTTCAGTAAATGTCTAAATTATTTTAATTTCTCACTTACGCTAGACTGATTATGAAAGTCTTTTTATAGAAACTACAGAACTAACATAAGTTGGGCAACAAACTTCAACTAATCACACATTTTTAGGAAGAAAAAGCTCAGCTTTCCTCAAACTGCCTACCCTGTGGAGAGCAGGGAACCAGTCAAATGTTTTTCAAATATTTTAAAATAATTTTTACATTTTTACTTCCTTTTAAGATAAAGTCTCTATTCTCTCAGATGTGCAGTCTGATTCAACATTGCTTCTCACCTTATGTAGTCTTTCCGGTCTATGAAAACTAAGTGCAAAGTGAGCGTAAAATGCTACTATTTTGATTTTGTAGCATGTTACAGCCACTGTGCAGAGTAACAAATGATTATGCAAGATGCAAACAAAAAACCAAGCTCCTTCTGTTCAAAACTTATTTATTCTCTTTTGCTTCACATCTCACATGCGATGTACAGCAAGTCATGTAAGTATCACAACACTTAAACTGGTTGATTTTTTCCCTGCAGACTGGACTGTTGCTTTCCGACTGCGAACATGTCTGGGAATTGAGAGAGACTGGGCAGGGGAACCCTAACCCCAGGGTTGTCCATATTCCCCTTTTTATAGATTGGAAGAGGACAAACATTGTGACAGTTCTCTGGAATCTCTCCATCTTCCATGAGTTTTTTAAGTTAATCGCTAATGACTCAGATATGGAGATATGGAGTAAGCGGTGCACTGGACATCAGGTTTACTTTTAAATTAGTATATTTCAAGTAATTGCTGATTTCTTCATACAAAAGTAAACAAATAAATATAAATCTGTTCCTTCAATAGCATTGGAAATCTTTAGAGGGGAAAAAATCTATGTTGCATTCTCTAACAATCAAATAAGACATTATTATGAAATCTGATTGAACTTCTGAATCTCAATTTCTACCGTTGTTAAATTTTGAATATCTAGCAATGGAGGGCTTGGGTAATTTTTTTATCCTCCTAGCATAAACATTTAACTTGATAAAAACAGAAAAATTACTTGAAATAAATATTGATAACAGTTAAAATTCATTTAAAAAAAACCCAGCTGAATCTTTCTAAGCCTGTGCAAAAAGGAACAATGTACCTTACATATGACTTTAGTACTTACGGGTAAAATGATTAGAAGTGGATGGATTGACACTATCAGCACCATCAGCACTTTCACTGCTAGAAACTTCATCATCTGATTCCTGTACAGAAGAGCAGGCTGAGGAGCCGTCAACTTCTTCAAAGTTCCTCTTTAAAATTCCATTCATAGCTGCAATGCTGTCACACAAACCTGTAACAAGAGCCATGAAATATTGAAATATCTGACCACTGACCATGCAATCAAGATGTCCAACATAATTTTTTAATGGACGTTTTTAGACACAAACTTGGCTATTACATCCAGCTGGATGACAGCATACTGGGACTTTTTAAACTGACCAGAAAATATTTTTTTAAATTATTATCAGTCTTAGTAACATCATTACATAAGATTATGTACCCTCTTTAAAGAAAAAATTTAAATTCTATCAGCACAGTCAAAGCTCTAGAAATAAACATTTGCATAGAAAAAGGTAATGCATAATTCTTAAAACATAAAGGGACCTGGAATAAAATGATGTAACCTAGCAGAAGTCAATATTTGAGTATCCTTTTGCACCAGGTTTGAATTTGCCCAGTACACAGAAACATTAAATGAGGGATCAAAAACATCTATTCCAGATAAAACAAAAATTTTAATTAACAAGTACAAGTTCAGAAAGAAATAGGTCACTAATTTAAGACCTGATCTATGAACTGCTCAGCATCCTTGAATGCCAGTGTTTTAGGATGCACTGTGCATCACACAAGGTCAGACCCATGTACATGGAATACTGGCTCATTTTTGGCAATTTAATTTTTGCAGTGGCTCTTTGCTGTAGTACATCTGTGCAACTCGTCAGATGTGACCATGATATTTCCTGTTCATACAAGTAAAGCATTCAGGGTGTGAATTTACCCTTACAAATTTAGATTCCTAGTAATATTATCCAGTAAGCCTAACAGAGCCACATGAAACACATCCTTATCATATTTGACCTTTGTTAGCATCAAATAATGTATACAGCAAGGTGGTATTTCAGCCTCTGTGCATGAGATTCACAAAGGAAAATTTAAAAAGGTTGAGAGAATTTTCCTTATGAGAATCCTAGGATTATTTTTTATATTTTTTAAAAAGCAAAAATATTTAATACCTTGCCTACTCTTTTATTTATAAATGTGCCTTACAGTGGAATTCAGGTTTACTGATCACCACCAGTAGCAATCATTTTATGAAGTGGATCAAAAATGATTTCCCAGAAGCCATTAATTTCAGTGTTGCAGATGTGTTTACCCTTTTCCTACACTGATCAGTGAAAAATCAGCTCTAAGTAGCAGATAAGAAGCAATTTCTTTGATGCTTTAAAAGTAGGAAAGAATTTCACACGTTTGAGTGCCACTTGCTTGTACTGTATAGAGGTTGCCAATTACAGCTAATTTATAACCCATCTGATTTGACTGGTCATTAAAATTCCCTAGTAAATTATTGCAAGAGGGAGATTTTATATCTATGGATATGTCTGATTTGGGAAATTCTTTTTAGTCTGGATCTGGTATCAATGCAATATAATGCTAAAAACAAGGGATTTCCTAAACTGATCCTCATAACAGAACTGCTTTGTACACTAGCCATCCAGATCCCACTAAAGATGGACCTGCCCAAAACTAGGTTTTAATATTGTGAATCATACACTTGTGAACCTGCTTGTCACTGCTCTCCGTTCCCCTTTTGCTGTTTATGAAAGATCTGTTTTCTTCAAAAGGATTTCTCCAGGCTGGACACATGTCCCAAATATGACACACCCTGTTTCAAAAGCCAGATGTAATTCCTCCCTGGTCCGGGAGCAGGCTAGCAGAGAAAGCATTTCATACCCTGGGGGTAGGGGAGATAGCACTTTGCACCATTTTGCAATGACCTCTGCAGCAGATTTAAGAGCAACACGATGGGTCTCAGAGATTCAGTCATTAAGACAATCAGGAGCAAAAAACAGATAAAAATGGGGATACTGGGAGGCACATAGAGGACCTTCTCCACCCTACTTCCCTTCTCCCAAATGTCTCCCTTGCAAACTATCTTTTCCCAGTACCTCCTGCAGTGCTTATAGCACCAAATTTGTGAAATCACAATTATTTCCATAGCAACAGACTGCAATATCAAAACTAAAGGATTATGGCTGTAGGAGAGGGTAAAAAGGAGCAGCTGCAGTGTAAGGAAGAAAACACTCACATTCCACCATCTCTGGGAACAGACAGGAGAATGCCGAGAAAGGCTGACAAAGTAAGCTGTTTATTGTTTCAACTAGACATGGGTCAAACCAACACCCCAGAAACAAACACAACCCCAGGGTATGGGTAGAGGAGGCTTCAAAACCCTAACCCAAAATCAGATTTCTATTATAATCAAGAGAGATGGAGCAAACGAAAACCCCTGTTCTAAATATCCATAAATAGGGAGGGGTTAGAAACCCAGATCTGAATTTTATACAGCCAGGTTTATCTCCAGATAAATACCCTTTTGTCAGACATGCCCTGCTACAATTATACAATATAATGGCTAGATGACTAATACAGGCATCATACACATCAATGGAGCTGTTCCAGATGGTCAGAAGTGGGAATCTGGGATGTTTACAAATGGTAACAGAAATGAGCATTTCTCACTGAGAGGAAGTTTTGAATTTCTCTGCAAAGAAGATTGCTTTAATTTGGACTGAGCATCATGCCTTCATGAAAGCAGAGTCAATTCAAAGAGGGGATACAGTTATTTCAGCATGAATTAAAACTAGTTTTGCTCCATTAGGTTCTAGAGGAGTTTTTAGCAATGATCTGCAAGTTAGATCCATATTCCTCCTCTCTGTTGAAGGCCAGCAAGGAGGTGTTTAGTGCCTTTATTGAAGTTGATTGTCAATTCTTCTCATGAGGAAGGCAAGATGTCTGCTTCTATGAAAGTGACAGCTTTTCATTGTTTTGTCTTAAATCTCTCTTATCTTGGGAAGGTTACTGAAAAGGTTGTCATAGCAATACAATCCAGATTGTGGTACAGAAGCTACATGGATATATGGCAGATGATATTCTTCTGGTGGTGGTGGTGAATGAATATCAGGGGCCATGTTAGAACTGTCAGCTGCTTTCAATACCATTGACCATGAGCTGATGCTGACATGCCTATGAACACTAACAGGGGTAGGAGATATCACCCTTGAAGGTAGCCACTTCTTTCTTTCTAAGAAAACTTGGAAGATAAATTGCCCTGAATATTCCCTCTTGTTCGGCTTCCTCTGGCTTCCATTTTGTCACTCCTCCCATACAATGCATATGTGGAGAATTTAGGTGGGTACTGAGGAGATAGGTGTTCTGGTGTTTCTTGCATGGTGATGACACAACTGTATATTTCCATTTCATCTGACTTAGTGTGACTGAGTGATTTGTCAATTGCCTAACAGAATGGGACCTGAATGAGGGTTAGGGTTCAGTATGGATAAGACTGAGGTGATGTTTGGTAGCTGGGAGAAGGAACTGGGATATTTCAGCTTCCTTGGTTGGTAAAGTATATCTGGCATTTGTGATATAGATTCACAAACTTGGGAGTCCTACAGGATTCTCATCTGAGTTTTGAATAGCCAAACAACAGAAATGGCAAACAACACTTTTTGACGTCTGGGTCTGAGCAAGTCTGGTCCTGGAAAGTTTGGTTCCCAACAGGTGGAGCACACTGGAAAGTGTGGGTAAAGAAGAGATGCTGTCTACCACTCAAGAGCTAAGATGTCACAGTGATAAGATTAAATGGTTTACATATAATGGATAATGAAAAGGAAGATCCCTTGAGGGCAATATCCGTATCAACAATTGCCACCCCGTAAGCCAATACTCCTCACACTCTAGAAAGTTGCACACCTGCACAGTAATAAATAAGGAACGCTCACAAGAAAAAGACTAATATAATTCTGGGGTTTATTAACAGGAGTATTGTATATAAGGCAAAGGTAGGTAACTGTCCCAGTCTACTCGGCATTGGTGAGGCCCCAGATGGAGTACTGTCTAGTTCAGGGCACCGCACTTTAGAAAAGATGTGGACAAACTGGAGAGAGTCCAGGGGAGATCAACAATGATGATAAAAGGTTTAGAAAACCTGATCTCTGAGGAAAAGTTTAAAAAAACTGGACATGTTTAGTTTGGAGAAAAAAAGACTGAAGGAGGACCTGATAGTCTTCAAATATGTTAATGGCTGTTATAACAAGGATTGTGATTAATTGCTCTTCATGTACACTGTAGGTAGGACAAAATGTAATGGGCTTAATCTACGGCAAGGGAGATTCAGGTAAGATATTTGAAAAATTTTCTAGCTATAAAGGAGTTAAGCACTAAATAGGCTTCCAAGGGAGGCTGTGGAATCCCTATCATTGGAGATTTTTAAGAACAGGTAGGACAACGCTTGTTAGGATGGTCTAAATTTACTCGGCTCTGCCTCAGTGCTGGGGGGCTGGAATGGACCACGAGAGATCCCTTCCAGCCCTATATTTCTATGATTCTATGTCCCTCCTAGGCATATCTACCATCCAACATATTGCACCCATATTACTTCTTATAACAATATTTTCTAGCACCTTAACAGGATACAAAGCTTTCAGTGGGAGGAAAGTTATAAAACACATGATAATGCAAGACTATACATCCAACAAAGGGTGACTGACAAGAAACAAGGCCTTTTCCTCTCAAAATGTGATATGCTGTGGCAGGAAATAAGTAGCCAGCGGACTAAGCACAGACAAACACTACATATTCAGCAGTGAAGCCGTAAAGGTTGTGGTATCCATTCGCTTGATATTATGTAACTTAGGGACTGACATCAGGCACTGAAGAACATACACCTGAATGGGGTGGGGACTGCAGGCCTCAAACTCAGACCCACAGGTCCCCAGGCAGTGCTGAGGGCATGACCACCACCCAGCAGCTCATCTGAGCAACCAGAAAAGGGAACCAGTGAAGTGCTAACTCGCAGAGGGCACTGCCCCCAAAGCTCCTGATTGGGGGAAAACATCCAGCACTCCAACTGGCTGAGGAACTCTAGATAAACCAAGTGGCAGAACAGGAAATTGTTTGAGCAACTAGAGGAATCTCTGGCTGGCTGCTACTCTGTATCACTCCAGCTTATCTGACCCCTAATGGCTGTATTTCTGCCTGCTTCTGGTTCCTGACTCTCAATCTGCACCTGGTTCTGTCCTCCTTGTCCCAGATCCTCATCTATTTTCAGTTCCTGCTTTCCTGCCTTACTCCAGTTCCCTGCTCCTATGCCTTACCCCTGATACTCTGACCTTTGGCTTGGCACCTGACCCTGTCTCCAGCTCTAACCTTCAGCTTCGTACCGGATGCTATCTTTGGTTCTGATCTTTGGCTCCAACCACTAGGCTTGTTCATCCACACCCTTGTCATTGCACAGAGCACAGAACAATGAGAGAGAAAATTAGGGTTGCATGGACAGAAAGCAAGATATAGTGAGGTGGAACTCCTGTTAGATAACATGGACCAAAAGGCACAGGAACTACACAATGCTCTGATCATCACTGAAACATGAGCCAGTCATGACATGTGTCATGGATAATAAAGACATGCCTTTAATCACATAACAGGTCACAGAGAACTGTACCACGCAAAGGCGTATCATAGTACACCCTGAAGAAACATAAGCAGGTCTCCACATTTCCTCAAAGCATCCATTGTTACAGAGGGAGAGGCCTGCTCCCAGTAACCTAAAAATATCATAATGCTTGTAGAAAACAGATATGTGGCATGGATTGAGAATAGATACTGAAATCAAAAGACAGTGAGGCTCAACACCCTGACTCCCAGTCAGGCCTCCATTCCATTCTAGCTTCAATTGGCACACACTGGGACAGCTGTGAGCAGCAGCCAGGGAACTGCTGAATCAAATCAGCAGTTTTAGTGGGAGGGGAAAAAAGGGGAGGAAGTTCAATATTTGTTACCGTAGCTGAAGGCAAAGGGGAAAGTTGACCCTTTTGCATAGTTATTAAATAGGTGTCTAATTGTTAAGCTGTTTCCTGGTTTGAGCCAGAAGCCTGCTGACTCCCACTGCTGAACAAGCTGGCACTAGGGGCTTCCACGTTGGTTGATGTATTCCATGCCACTCCTCATCAAAGTGCTCACCGTGCCTGTGTGTCACTTCACTCCTGCCACCAGCATAACACTATTCACCACCTTAACATGGTACTGATACACAGTGGGGAAAAAACAAAGTTAAAAACAGAGGCAGCCATAATTAACACAGGCAATTCTAACCACATGTATTCACTGCTGTGAGTCATAAATCAAACACCAATTGCGGGGCACAGAAAGGGATTCTCAGAGGAACTGATAACTTACTGCAGCAGAAGGGGTTGAGAGAAGAAAAGGTTTTTTTCTTCCCCCCTTTAGTTTTCTTCCACTCTGAAGAAACTAGTCTTGCAGTGATCATTTAGCCAGCTCTCTAGCTGCATGATCACACTGACAGGCAAAGCAAGAGTCCACAGACCTTCACGGAAACAGGCTCATCCTTTCCACCAGTGCCAGAAAACTGTCAGTCACCATAAATAGAGAGTTCAGAGAAAACATTTTTAACACTTCATTCTGTCAACCGAAGTAAAATATCCCCTGTAGACTAGGAGGTATTGAAAATAATCATATAATCAAAGCCCATCTACACCAGGAATCCAAAGAGAAAGATCATGTATAATAGAACCCTGCCTGTACTGACCCCATTCTATACCTGGTAAGACTGGAAAATTTGTTAGACCATAATAACCATTTCGGTGTAGCATTCCTTTGGAAAGCATATATCTCTGAATAACAGTGAAAGGACTGTAAAGCTCTGTGGGAATTACTAAAAAAATTTTGAAGGCGACAAAGTGCTGTACTGAAGGTCCCAAGAGAAGCTTCTTATTCATTATGGTGTTATCTCTGGATGTTACAATGCAAAACTAAGCCTAGAAAAAACAACTCTAAAAAGGCAATCCTCTGGTATTTCACTGGCACCAGAGGGCAGAAATTAAAAAACCACAAAGATCAGCTATGTCAGTTGTGCTGCACAGGGAGAAGTAAAAACATCTCTCCTATCTTCCACTCCAGCCATTGCTTTGAAAGGTGATAAAAGGTACCTAAAATAACAGATAAAAGATTGCAATGTGACAAAAAGAAATCAACAAAATCCTCGTGCAATGACAAAGGCGTGAACTCAAATAATACTTTCTTCCTAATCATAATTTGAAAATAATTGATTACTCTGCAAAACTGAACACTGGAGCACATTGTTCATGCAATATCATATGTAAAATAGACAAATCCCACAGACTGACTGATATGGAATATATTTATGAAAAAATAAACCTCAAGTACACATCATATAAAATAGCTATATCAATAAATATGAAAAGAAATTAGATTCTATGGTGCTTTAGATGAAAATCTCACTATAGGAATCAGTCCTTGACTGAAGCTCAGAAAGAGGAAAAGCTTGGGAAGCTCTCACAATGCTGAGAGAGAGAAAGAAAACCCAATAATTTCCTCCCTCATCCACTTGTTGGATCCTGTTTAGTGTTAATTCCTCTCAGACACCATGAGGATGAGTATCTTAATAAGAACTTCGATAAACAGAGATCCTGACCGTAAAATAAAAACTTTAAAATAGAGGCATTCCACAAAGATTTAATCTATGAGCCAAGAAATTTGGCACTTTACCTTGGTCTCAGTTGTATCACCTGGGATGACTACAAAAGTAGATGATGAAGTATCTAGGAAATATACGTTTTTGTTTCCAGAATAAAAATCAGTTCTTTTTACAAATGAATCCTGTTATTAACAAGAGGATGCAAGAAGTACATGTTACATATAAAACATTACCACAAAGTACCCATCACAAACACCCACCCACCCACTGTCCAGTCAGCATGTGCCATAACAAACTAGGAGACTTGGAGGGTAATTTCACAGTTAAATGATTAATAGTAATGCTCACAAGCAGAGATATTTGGATTATTTATTGTGAATAATATTCATTTTGAATATAGGTCTTTTTCTTATTTGCAAACTAAATTTGATGTTTACAAATCTATTTGTAATGGGTAATGACTTAATGAACTGTTTATGTGAACAGATGTCAGCTGATAGAAGAGCTAGTAAATGATTTACCTTGACTATTCATTAATCAAGGTGCATTATTGGTTACCTAAATCATATTGTTTTGCTTCCTGATTGGGTGACTGAAACCTTGTAAGCAAGAAAGTAGTGAACAATGAATAGGAAGAAAAATACTAACTAACTACACAGATTACATTGTTTGCATGCAAAAAATGAGTATTTATATAAGAGATAAACATCAATGCGAACAAAAATATTTGTATGAATGCTTGCAAATAAATAACTAAGGTGCAAGAACCGGGATTAAACAGCTGTTCAGAATTCAAACAAATGTTGGCTAACACTGTTTGGCTGTAATTGCAGCTCTACTTATCAGTTGTCTGAGTTAGGCCCTGATGGCTTCACCAGTACAATACGTACAGGGCAGGAAAATAGCACTTAGGGACTTTTCTATGCAGATCAAGGGTACAGAATGGGTTATCACTGTGGCAGTGCCAATCATAGAATCATGGAATATAATAATATATTATGAAGTGATCTCAGGAGGTCATCTAATCCAACCTCCTGCTCAAAGCAGGACCAACCCCAATTAAATCATCCCAGCCAGGGTTTATCAAGCCAGGCCTTAAAGACCTCTAAAGACTGAGATTCCACTACCTCCCTAGGTAACCCACTCCAGTGCTTCACCACCCTCCTAGTGAAAAAGTTTTTCCTAATAGCCAACCTAGACCTCGCACATTGCAACTTGAGACCATTGTTCCTTGTTCTCTCATCAGCCAGTGGCCACCACTGAGAACAGCCTAGTTCCATCCTCCCTGGACCCCCCTCACCTTCAGGTAGTTGAAGGCCGCTATCAAATCCCCCCTCATTCTTCTCTTCTGCAGATTAAAAAAGCCTAGTTCCCTCAGCATCTCCTCATAAGTCATGTGCTCCTAATCATTTTCGTTGCCCTCTGGTGGACTCCAATTTGTCCACATCCTTTCTGTTATGGGGGGCCCAAAATTGGACACAATACCCCAAATGCTGGCAATGCTCCTACTAATGCAGCCTAATATGCCATTAGTCTTCTTGGCAATAAGGGCACACTGTTGACTCACATCCAGCTTCTTGTCCACTGTAACTCCAAGGTCCTTTACTGCAGAATTCCTGCCTAGCCAGTCGGTCCTCAGTCTGTAGCAGTGCTTGGGATTCTTCCATCCTAAGTGCAGGGTTCTGCACTTGTCCTTGTTGAACCTCATCAGATGTCTTTTGGCCAAATCCTCCAATTTGTCTAGGTCACACTCTGTATCCTGTCCCTACTCTCCAGAGTATCTGCCACTCCCCCCATCTTAGTGTCATCTGCAAACTTGCTGAGGGTGCAATCCACTCCATCCTCCAGATCATTAAGGTAGATGTTGAACAAAACTGGCCAAGGACTGATCCCTGGGGCATTGTGCTTGTTATCAGCTGCCAACTAAACATAGAGCCATTGATTACTACCCACTGAGCCCAATGATCTAGCCAGCTTTCTATCCACCTTAAAGTCCATTCATCCAACCCATACTACTTCAACTTGCTGGCAAGAAAATTGTGGGAGACCATATCAAAAGCTTTGCTAAAGTCAAGATGTATCACGTCCACGGCTTTTCCCACATCCCCAGAGCTAGTCATCTGATCATAGAAGGCAATCAGGCAAATCACAATGGCTTTCTGATTCTGAAAGAATCCTGTTGCCAAGACTTCCAGGGTGGTGCATATATTAACCAGGGGGGTTGCAACTAACTGCCAAGGATAAACCATGGCTCTGTGTGTCTGACTTGCCAGACTCCCTTGAAACTCCTCAGAGGCACAGTATGAGTGTAAAGCCTCTGTATGTGAAACACTGCCTCCAGAAGCCTGATATGAAAGCTAAGCTTTGGCCTATAATTTCAGAGTGGGCATGTGGTAGGGCAAGGAAATACAGTTGGGGTTTTTGCCAGCCAAGATGCCTGAAGGATGCCTACTTTCTGTGCATCTGTCTTCTGTGCCTCATATTGACCCATATCTACACAGGAATTATCCTGCTGTGAGATTTAGTCTGTATACGTCAGATCTTTGTTAAATGTCCACGGTAAAGAGTCAATGCATAGCAAGTGGTATTGGCTGCTCCCTGGGTGAAGGTACTTACAGACACAATTTCAGGGGCACACTTTAGTCTCCATATACCATTTTCACTCAGGTGGATTCCACTGGGAAATCTACAGAAGATGTATTTTATTGGCCATGTCCTCTCCCCATATACCTCTCAGGCCAGGCACAACTGTGTGTGTCTACATGCTCAGTGGGTGCAAACATCATTTGCGCTTGCTTCTTCATGCTCAGCTGGCCTATTTAACAGCACAAACCCTATCAACATATACCCTGAAATGTATTACTGTGAAAAGTATTATTGGATTTTTCTTAAGTTGCAGAGATTCTATTATTTCTACTTTGGGAGGTTGTGATGGAACTATTTACAATTCCTCTGCCAGACTCTGATGACAGTAACAAGGGCCAGGTTCTGTAAGTCTAGGGGACCCTTTTTAATAAATTAAATGTGTGGCTCAAGCCCTCACACGGGCTATACTTCCATTTACAGCTCTATCCAGCTAAAATTTGACCTCCTGATCATGTATGTTTTCAGGAGTTTCTTCCCCATTCTCAAGCACACTCTTGACATCTGAGATATGAAAGAACAAAAGCCTTTTATTTTGGAAAGCACAAAACCATATATTTAAATAAAATCAATTTCCAAGCAATGTATGAAAGTTATACCCAGCCCTAGTATCTTAGTATACTTGCCCCGCTGGTCAAGGATCAAAAACTCAGTTCCTACCCACCTAATCCTCATCTTCCACTAGGAGGCTCTCTCTGCCTGTATGCTTCAGTCTAGCGATGCTAACAGCACCACATAAGTCCTGCACAGACAAATCTGTGCGACTGTCAGCCCAGTCCTGCAGAATCTGCTCTGCTGGTCAGGTTCTGCAAAGTCTAGTCTACGCAGGGTTCCAATCTCCTGGTTTTTTGACAATGACCCTGGCTTCTCAGAGCCCTTCAGCTCGTACCCTCCATTTCTTGAATTTTGGGATCTTTTCCCAGAATCCTCTATCTTTTAGCACAGGTGGATTGCTCTGCCCCAAATTACATCTCCTATAATTTCTCTCCATTACATGCACCATCAAATATAATTTCAAAATCACAACACAACCAAAATCCAAACAATACAACATAAAGCACTGCACAGAATGGCACTGTGGTGAAGTAACAACATGTAAATCAAGCCTTCCAGAGTTATGTTTCCCTCTTTCACTCATAAGAGGAAGCAGAGAATTCCTTCCCTGCAAGCCTTCTAGTGCTGGAGTTTGCATATACATAGGCCAAATCTTTCTCACCTTCCTTTTCCTGGGATCACTGGCATCAATGGTAGTTGCATGAGATAAATAAGCAGGATATTGGCCATAATTTCTAAGGAGAGAAAAGGGCTATTTTAAGTGACCTTTCCTTTGCACTTATATTTGTTTGGCCTCTATTGCTTAGCAAAAAGGTGTTTTGTCTATGGTGAAGAGAAGGAACATTAAAGAAAGTGACTGAGAGGAACTAGGGCAAAGGTGAATTTAAAATGTAGCCCACAGCTTGAGTTATGGACAGATTTAACTTTATGATAACAATGTTTAAAGGTTAGTTGCACAACTGAAGCATAAACAACCATCAAATTCCTTCCATATTTTAGCCTCCCATTCCTGGATTTTAATTTGGAGACTATTTTTCACATTTCTTCTACAGTAATAAGTAGTTCAAGTTTTTCCTTTCAATATGGATTTCCTTTCAGTGTCTACCCTGTATTTAATCTTCAAAATAGTATAGTTCCAAGGAGTTAAGAGATTAACAGAGGAGCCTAACCTGTAACTACTGAGCAAACTCAAGCTTCAGATATACAAGACCATCATAAATCCTATTGTTTTATATGGATATGAGATCCTGGCACTTACCAAAAAATAAAGAAAGACCACTAAATACTTTTGAAAATAAAGTGTTGAGATGAATTTTTGGGCCATCAAAGAGAATGATGTGTGGAGAAGAAGATCTAATAGGGAACTATGGAAGGACTATGGTAATTAAGTATGAGTTCATAGTGAAATCCCAATGACTTCAGTGGGCAGATCATTTAGTTGGAATGACAGAAGACACTGCAGCTAAACATCTCCTGGCAGGACAGTCTTGTGGTGTCTTATCTCTTGGTTGACCAAGGAGAAGATGGAGGGATAATACTGAGAAAGACCTGAGATCCTTACTAATGTAAATTACCATCAGTGAGAAAAATATGCCTCTGACAGAAAAAGTTGGGGATAAATTGAGAAAGTGGCCAATAACCTGCATGGTCTATAGAATCAGTGAGTAAGTAAGTATATAAACCTTCATGCTTCAGGGCATACAATTACATTCACTGATAGAGATGGAATTTTTCCCTACAGGAGTTTTTTCCATAATTGTCCATGGTGGAGTTTCTTGCACATGGTGGGTAAAGTGGGGACA
Source organism: Emydura macquarii macquarii (assembly GCF_026122565.2). Classification (NCBI taxonomy): domain Eukaryota; kingdom Metazoa; phylum Chordata; order Testudines; family Chelidae; genus Emydura; species Emydura macquarii. The sequence continues at coordinate 78,671,302 of NW_027131390.1, forward strand.
CAATGGGTGCCATTTCCCTGAAGGAAAACTCACATTTCATACGTTGTAATGTTGTAATACTTTAACCACTAAAGAGGAAAAATAAACTGTATATCTGCCAAATAAATTTAGGAGAGCTGAATTGAAAACAATGAGATTAATTAGTTTATTATTTTCTTTTTGAGAATGATACAAAGTAAAAGATTTTGATTTTACATATATGGTTTGATATACTATTAGAAGTTTTTAACAGCTGTTGTTTCACACAGAACAAACAATTAAATTTTCTCCTCTTCAAACTTGAACAGTTAATGCAGAATATTGCTGAAAATTGCTGGCAGCAAGTCACAGCACTTCTGTCTGTTCTGAACTCAATGCATACGGCATTACTTTCGTTTTCTGTGTCTCTACGTTATCATCATTATCCTGCATAACCCAGACATAGTGACAGGCAATGTGAGACAAACACTCTTGTGATTATTTTCAGTAGATAAAATTGTTGCTTCTATTTCTAGAAGTAAAAAGATTCATGCCAAATGGGTACAATTCCATTACAGCTGTAAAGCTGCCTCTTGTTATACAGGAAGCTCTTTCATTTTTCTAAATCTCTTTTGAGATACCCAATAGCCCCATATAAACTCACCTTACAACATATTGTGCTTGTTTTACATAAGTAAAGCATGAAAGCCATTGCATACCATTACCAGACTTGTGTCTTATTTTAAATTGACTTTGCTTTCCATGTATTACTTATGCAACAGATTTTCAATACAAAAGTTTTCTATGATTCATGTTATTGTTCTCATATATAGGAACACAATATGTATGCATTTAATAATCCATTTACTAATCTATGTGCTTTATTAATAATGTTAATATTCTCTTCTATAATGAAATAAATACTGAGATCATCTCCTTATATTCATTTCAATTAATCAAACTAATATGTAGACTCTACCTTAAATCATTCTTGGAACTCACTGTGTTTTCATCCAAAATGAATTTACTATTAAATAATTAATCCCCTGCAAATTATGTCACTAGAACTTGTAATATTTTAATGCTACATATGATGCATATCAAAAAGACAAGACATGCCTCACTCAATACTATAAAATTAATCAAAGAGTCTGATCTCTGGTAAAACAAAGCGCACAGATAACATTTAAAGGTAAAAAAAGACACATTCAGTTTAACACACTGGGCTCAAAAGAGTTCTGTGCCAAGAAAATAGAACAAATGCCAATCAGGGAGACATCAAACAGAAACAGCAAAGGCAAAGAAAGGATAAGAGTAATACAGAAGAGTAGTGGTATTTTGCCTACCCTGAATACCAGCTAACAACAAAAAAACCTGTGTGCCATGGAGACTATAAAACTGTTTTTAAAAATATGACAACAACAGTTTCTTAAATGAACAAATATTCAGCTCTTCTTCCCAAAGATAAAATAAAATGGTGTCTGAGATTTCTTTGTTCTGGCAAAGCGAAGAATTAATTCTTTACAAAATGAAATCTCCTAGTAATGTTAATATATATCTTTCTTATGACAATTGTAGTTACACTAATTATTTAGAAATGATGAAAACACACAAAGGTTTTTTACTGAAATAATAGTATTCACTTATCATGATTTACCAAAACTTCATCAGGGTGAAAAAAATTAAAGTACTGATTTATACAGAACATGTGAATAAAAGTGATTAAACAATAGCTGACTTTTGGAATACATTTTAAACTTTTTTCCTTTTATGACGGAAAAAAGAAGATAACATTTAAGGTAATAGAATACCTGATATCTGACCTGAAAATATCACATACCCTCAACTGCTTTCAACAATCAACATATAAACTATAAAAAAGGAGTGCATTTATTTTACATTTATTACATTTTGTTTATTTTTTCTTGAAAAATGTTTAATCTTTTATTTACAAAAAGTGAACTCATGCAGAGAAGCTAGTAATGAGATCAGGGCTTGATCCTGCTCCCATTGAAGTCAATACCACTGATTTGAGTGGAAGTAGGATTAGAACTCAAAATGCAGCTCTAATGTATTTTTAACTCCCAAACATCAGCTTTATTACCTTCTGCCTATCGCTCCTTCCACACATATACTTCTTTCTCAATAAGATCTGCTGCCAAGGTTATTGGGTTTATATCTTTTCCACAAGACTGCTGAATGCCTGGCAGCATCTAACAGGGAATGCTGGATAAGAAACTATAGAACTATAGTTCTCACAGAATACCCAAATCACTAGGGAACTTTAAAATTAGTCGCAATATACTGTAGTTTTATTCAGCATTTGTCCTATTGTCATTTTTACGGGTAGATATTTTTAGTCAAGAAAAGCCAAATCCATCTGCAGCAGTGGGTTTCCAAGGAGACTGAATAATTTAAATACATGTGGAACTAAGAAAACAAGGTTACTTACCAGTAACTGTTGTTCTTCAAGATGTGTTGCTCATATCCATTCCAACATAGGTGAGTATGCGCCCCCTGCACGAGTCTCCGGAAGCTTTTTTGCCCTAGCACCCCCCGCAGGGTCGGCTCCAGCGCCCCCTGGAGTGCCGCTCTCATACCGCGGTATATATGGCGCCACCGACCCTGCGGGTCCCCAGTCCCTTCTTTCTGCCGACTCTGACAGCGGGGACGGAGGGTGTGTTTGGAATGGATATGAGCAACACATCTCGAAGAACAACAGTTACTGGTAAGTAACCTTGTTTTCTCTCTTCGAGTGATTGCTCATATGCATTCCAACATAGGTGATTAAATAGCCATACCTTGGAGGTGGGTAGGAGTCACTGGCGAGCAGCCCTTCTCAACACGGCTCTGCCGACGCCTGTGTCCTCTCTCGCCTGCTGCATGATGGACGTAAAGGTGTGTACCAATGACCAAGTCACTGCCCTGCAGATGTCCTGCAGGGGCACTCGTTCCAGGAAGGCCGCAGATGAGGCCTGGGCTCTGGTGGAGTGTGCGGTGACAGGTCCTGGGAGTGGCACCTTCGCCTGCTCATAGCAGATCCGTATGCAGGCGGTGATCCAGGTGGAGATGCGCTGGATGGAGACAGGTGAGCCTTTCATCCGTTCCACCACTGCCACAAACAGCTGCGTTGACTTCCGGAACGGCCTGTTCCGCTCTATGTAGAAGGCCAGGGCTTGTCTGACGTCCAGCGAGTGCCATCTCCACTCCTCCTCCGAACCGTGTGGTTTAGGAAAGAACACGGGGAGGAAGATATCCTGGTTATAGTGGAACTGAGACACCACCTTGGGTAGAAAGGCCGAGTGGGGGTCCTAGTCGCACTTTGTCTCTATGGAAGACCGTGTATGGGGGTTCCAAGGTTAATGCTCTTATTTCAGAGACCCTCCTAGATGATGTAATGGCCACCAGGAAGGCTACCTTCCAAGAGAGGACGAGCAATGGGCATGTAGCCATGGGCTCGAAAGGGGGTCCTGTCAGCATGGAGAGGACCAGGTTTAGATCCCAGAGAGGCACCGGGTCACGGACCTGCGGATATAGCCTCTCTACCCCCTTGAGGAACCTAATGGACATAGGGTGTGAAAAGATCGACTCCCCCTCCATCGGTTTGTGGAAGGCCGAAATAGCCACTAGGTGTACCCTCAGGGAGGCCAGTGCCAGGCCCAGCGACTCTAAGTGGAGCAGGTACTCCAGAATCGCCTGTATGGGCGAACAGCTTGGCAGGATACCCCGGGAGGCTGCCCAAACAGTGAAACGCTTCCATTTAGCCTTGTACACCACCTGGGTGGATGGTTTCCTGCTTCCCAGCAAGACTAGCTGGACCTGCGCCGAACAGGCTCAGGCTCCCTCCGTCAACCACAAAGCCTCCATGCTGTCAGATGGAGGGAGTCCAGGTTCGGATGCAGCAGGCGCCCCTGGTCCTGGGAGAGCAGGTCATAGCGTTTCGGGAGCGGTATTGGTGTGGCTATGGAGAGGTCCAGCAGTAAGCTGTACCAGTGCTGCCTCAGCCAAGCTGGTGCAATCAGGATGACATTGGCCTTGTCTCTCTTTATTTTTAAGAGTACTTTGGGGAGCAGCGGGACGGGGGGAAAGGCATACATTAGGGCCCCCATCCACGTTATGGGAAAGGCATTGGAGATGGAGTTCGCGTCGCGCCCCGGAGGGAGCAGAACCTCGGGCATTTCTTGTTCCATGCCGACGCGAATAGATCTAGTAGGGGAACACCCCACTTGCGGAAGAGAAAAGTTGTCACCTCCCAGTGTAGTGACCAGTCGTGGCGGGGTAAGAACAACCTGCTGAGGCGGTCTGACTCGTCGTTCCTGACCCCCGGGAGGTGAGAGGCAGACAAATGGAAGTCATGCCTCACCGCAAGGTCTCACAGTCGCACCGCTTCCTGGCAAAGGGCCGAGGAGCGACCTCCCCCTTGCCTGTTTATATAAAACATGGCTGCTGTATTGTCGGTCATGACCTGGACTACCTTTCCCTTCAGAAATCTGAGGAACACCTGGCAGGCCAGAGGGACTGCTCGGAGCTCCCGTACGTTGATATGGAGCCGCTATTCTTGTGTGGACCACAGCCCCTGTGTGCTGAGGTTGCTGCTCATGTGGGTCCCCCAACCCACATCCGAAGCATCTGTAATCAGAGTTATGGACGGTGTCAAATCTGTAAAGGGGACACCCCTCAATACCTCCGTCGGGTCCGTCCACCAATTGAATGATACCAGTACCTGAGCCGGGACAGTGACTACTCTTCTGAGGGAGTGCCTGGCCGGGGCGTATACAGAGGCCAACCAACCCTGCAGGGGTCTGAGTTTGAGGCGGGAAAGGCTCACCACATAGGTACAAGCCACCATGTGCCCCAACAGCTGAAGGCAGTGCCTGGCTGTCGCCGTGGGGGACCTGTGGAGATTGTCTATTATGGCAGTCATTGCCTTGAAGCGGGGCTGTGGAAGGAAGACCCTGGCTTGAACAGCATCTAGGGTGGCCCCGATGAAGTCTATTCGCTGTACGAGTGTGAGGATGGACTTCTGCTCGTTTATGAGCAGACCCAGCCTGTCACATATTGCGCAAGTCAGCATCAGGCTGTTCTGAACATGGTCTCTGGTCCGGCCCCGGATTAGCCAGTCGTCCAGGTAGGGGAAGATCTGAACCCCCTTGCGGCGGAAGTGGGCAGCCACCACCGTCATACATTTTGTAAAGACCCTGGGTGCTGAAGAGAGGCCAAAGGGCAGGGCTGAAAACTGGTAGTGGCCACCAGCTACCTGAAAGCGCAGAAACCTTCTGTGTCCCGGGAGGATAGAAATATGAAAATAGGCATCCTTGAGGTCGAGGGCGGCAAACCAATCTCCTGGCTCTAGAGCGGGAATGATGGAGGCTAGGGAGACCATGCGGAACTTGAGGCGCCTGACAAACTTGTTTAGACGCCGAAGGTCCAGAATGGGCCTGAGGCCTCCCTTCACCTTGGGGATAAGGAAGTATCGGGAATAAAACCCCCTGCCTCTTTCCTGAGTAGGAACCTCTTCCACTGCCCCCAGGAGGAGGAGGGTGTCTACCTCCTGAATAAGGAGCTGCTCGTGAGAGGGGTCCCTGAAGAGGGAGGGGTAAGGGGATGGTCCGGTGGGAAGGCAGAGAGTTGCAGGGCATAATCTCTCTTTATTATACTAAGTACCCAGCAGTCTGAGGTTATGCTCTGCCACTCGGGGAGGAACAGACGCAGCCTGTTCATGAATGGCCGAGTAATATCCAAGGAGATGGGGGGGTGCCACCCTCGAGCGCCCCATCAAAATTGCCGCTTGGCGCCTTTTTGCGGCCCTTGCTGGGAGCCCCCTGCAGGGCCTTGGCGGTCCCGACGGTTCGACTGTCGGAAGCGGTCTCTACCCCTCTTTGATTGGGGGGGTCTGGGAGGTGGTCTGGGTGGAGGCTGCTGTTGTTGTTGCTGCTACCTCGGGGGGCGCGGTCTGCCTTGCTGCCTTGCTGCTTGTGGCACATATAGGCCAAGAGATTTTAAGGTGGCCCTGGAGTCTTTTAAAGCGTGCAGCTTTTCGTCAGTCCTCTCTGAGGAGAGGCCGGTTCCCGTGAAGGGTAGATCTTGAATGGCCTGCTGTACTTCTGGAGAGAGGCCAGAGGATTGCAATCAAGCCGCCCGGCGCATGGCTATGCCAGAGGCCATAGCCCTCCCTGCAGCGTCCGTAGCATCGCTGGCCGATTGTAGGGCAGCATTTGCAACCAAGGAGCCTTCCTGGACAGCGTGTTGAAGTCTGTCAGCATATCCTGGGGAAGGCCTTGGACAAACCTCTGGAGGGAGGACTATAGATTGAGATTATAGCGTCCTAACAGCGCTTGGTAATTGGCCATGCGGAGCTGCAGCGCTGCTGTGGAATAGACCTTCCTCCCAAAAAGGTCTAGTTTTTTACTGTCCTTATTTTTAGGAGTATTTGCCTGGGCACCCTGTCTGTCCCATTGGTTTACCGCATCCACGACCAAGGTCCCTGGGGCAGGGTGGTTAAAAAGATATTCGAGGCCATGCAGTATTTCCTCTCTGCTGTTTTAGAGGTAGGTGCCACTGAGGCTCGGGTTTCCCAGAGGGGCTTAACAAGTTTAAGTACCCGATCATGGACCGGGAGTGCAATCCTAGAGGGACCCACTGGTCCTACAGTTCCAAAGAGAGGGTCCTCCTCCTCTGATAGCTCCTTGATGTCTAGCTTTAAATTCTCCGCCAGTTGCTTGAGGAGCTCTTGGTGGGTCTTAAAATCTGGCAGAGGGGTCCTCTGATCTCTCGCAGTTGTGTCAGCTGGGGATGAAGAGGAGGACTGAGGAATCGGACCTGTGGATGGGCCCTCCATGGGATCTGACTCTTCCTCCGAAGAGTTCCCTTTATCTAATTGACTTTGGGGGGGGGGGGGGGTGGCGGGTGAGGTCCCATGTACGTTGCTGACCCCGTGCCCTGGGTAGTGTGAGGGGTCCATTGCCAGTATAGCCATTTCCAAGGAACCTGCGGCCATGTCAGCACCGCTCCCGGTGCCGGGTCTGAAGCGGGTGCTTGTGGTACTGGTCCCAGTACCGTGTATGAGGGAGCCCCTTGGGTGGCAGCACTATAGGAGTGGTGCCTCCTGGCTCCGAAGTCTCTGTCTCTCCGCTCCCGAGATGTGCTTCGGGATGACCAGGAGCGGTCCTGGCGATTCTGGCAGCGCCTGCGTGGGGGGGAGCGGCTGGAGGAGGTGGAGGACTGTCTCCTGTGCGCCTTTGATTTAGAATGGCGCTTGTAGACTGGAGACTGGAGCGGTGTCGTTCTGGCGTGCACTCCTTAAGGTGCGGTGCCGGAGCAGTCGGTGCCATGTACTCCGGTGCCGGAGCCCGCACCAGGCTACGTGTTGGGGATCTAGACCTCCTGTGGTCTCGACTACAGCCCCTGGTTGTCTTGCGACCAGAGTCGGGGGCCTCCGCCGGTGCCGAGCTGCACAGTGCTGCAGGCCGCACTGGACTAAGGGTCTCGCGACGCCTTTCCCTTCCAGGCTGTTGCGTCTTGGGCGGGCTGTAGACCAGGGATCTCAACCGGTGCCGAGAGGATTTGGTCCTTTCGGCCACCGGGATCTGCGCCAGACTCCGTGCTGGGGATCGGGAGCGTTGTTCGCGCCTCGGTACCGAGGGTGGCTGTACCGGGAGCGGAGATGGTGACCAGTGCCGGCTGTGCCTCGGGGAACGGGACTGGTGTTGAGAGGCCCTTGGTGAGTGGGACCGGTGCCGGGTGTCTCTAGGCAAAGTGGAGCGCCTGGCGGAGCGGGACCTCCGCTGGGAGGGAGATCGGTGCCGGGTGCGGATGCTCAGCGAGCGCATCGGGCTGCGCCCCAGAGAATGTCCCCTCTCTGCCGTAGTCGCCAGTGCCGAGGTATGGGCAGGCGAGTGGTGCTGGGATTCCAGGGACCGGGAACCCTCAGAGGCAGAGCTGTGATGCCTCTGTCCGGAACCTCGCGACCGCTCACGCTGGCGCGGTGCCGAGGGGCTCAACGACCCTTGGTCGGAGCTAGGAGTGGAGCTGTCGCTGTCCCTCCTCGACCGTCTGGGGGGAGACCTCGGATCCCGTCTCTGCCACCCACCGGGGTAACCCAGTGCGGGTTTACCCCGAGATGCTATTCCCGGAACCCTCGGCTGAGGGGGGGACGGAGGCGTAGGCATGCCCATGAGGGCACGAAAAGCCGCAAACGCCTCAGGCGTTGACAGTCCCTGCAGGGGCACTACCCTACTTCCCGGGGTCGGGGGAGGCTCCCTCCGTGGAGATGCCGGTGCCAGTATGCCCATGGCATGGGACTGGGGCATCTCCTGAATCACCCCCAGCTGTCCCAGTCACTGGGGGGAGTGCATAGATACAGCCTCGGGCCGTTTCTTTCTTTTTGGTGCCGGTTTCGGCGGTGCCTGTTTAGTTGGTGCCGGTGGAGTGCTCTGCACCAACGGCGACCTGGAGGGCTCGGAGTCGGGTCAAAGTGCTGACTCCATTAGCATAGCCTTCAAGCGGGCATCGCGCTCCTTTTGTGTCTGGGGCTTGAAGGCTTTGCAAATTTTGCATCTTTCTTTGCGATGCAGTTCCCCGAGGCATCGAAGCACCTGTCATGTGGATCGCTGACAGGGAAGGCCTTTGCACAAATCACGCAGGCTTTGAAGCCTGTAGAGCCCGGCATGGTCTTGTCCAAGCCCCTAGGGGCTTAATGTCCGTACTTAATACTATGTTTACACTATAACTACTTAACGCTACTTACTTACAAGTACTTAACACTATCTAACAATTGAACAAAGAACAAGGGTTGCCACTTGCTTGTGCTAGCAAGGGGCAAGCGTTCCAGCTACCGTCATGGGCGGAAAGAAGGAACTGGGGACCCACGGGATCGGTGGCGCCATATATACCGCGGTATGAGAGTGGCACTTCAGGGGGTGCCGGAGCCGACCCTGCAGGGTTGCTAGGGCAAAAAAGCTTCCGGAGACTCGTGCACAGGGCGCGCACTCACCTATGTTGGAATGCATATGAGCAATCACTCAAAGAGAGAACTAAGTTTTCATCAACTTGTCTTGGTTATTAGAGTTACATTCAGATGAAATTCTCATGCTAAAAAAATGATGATTATTCTGAATTTGTCTGGGATCAGAATATAGGCTTAAGATTGTATTTTAAATGGTTTGGCAAACTACAACTTTAGATGCATGTAATCATTTGTTGTTTTTTAGTGCTCTCTCTAAATATATTTAGCAAAAAGTACTAAATTCCCCATAATAAACCAAAATAAAGTTCAAAAATACATGGGAAAATTTATTTATTTACAATATGTAGATGCTACACATAGACGCAATAAATTATTATTTCTTTTTTTTATCAGCACTGTTGGTAAATAGTTTATGTATGCAACATTTCTACTCATATTCCGGTATAAAGTGCAGATATAGAAAATGTTGTTTGGTCTTTTGACAGAATGTTTGTTGCTGATTTATTTTTGTTATAAACCTTATACTTTGAGGGATTTTTAATTTTTTTTTGGATAAATATCAACCCTTGCATTAGCTTCCATTCTCTGGAGGGGAATCCTAGAGGCAAGGGCACTAGGTTGGATGCTTGCAGCTGGGAAGAGAGGCATAGAATTGGAGCAAGGCCAAAACCCTCTGCCCACAATGCCCCTTGATGCTCATTGGGAGGGTCACTATCCTTCTACGCTTTTTTTTTCTTTGTAATGTCACCAGTATTTTAAGAATTTGGGGCATGATCCCACTGAACTCAATAGGAACTGGATCAGACCTTTATTTTTTGCTTTTATTTTTCTATTCTATTGCATTTAAACAATTTGTTCACACGTCCATTGCCTTAGCAGGGAAGAAGGAGCTGGGGATGGTTTTATAAATAAAAATTATTATAAACTTTCCCAGGCATTTCTACACTTCAGACAGGAAGCACCTTCCCTATTTCCATAGTTCAGCTTAATTGTTGCATAAGTGGACTGTGGTACTTAGATACTTAATCTCTTTTTTGTATTTACAGTGACCATCCTTTTTTTCTGTTTGATGCAACAGTACTGTACTGTTGTACAAAGATTAAGGGTTATTAAATTAGATCTATTTATTTGATGAAGAAACTTGCAATATTACTTCATATTAATCTAATTTAGAACATTTTGTGTTTAGAACATTTCGTACAATACGTAACAGAAATTAATATGCTTGAGAAATAAAAATATATAATGTATACTGTTAAAACAGATATTGCTTAAAGTAATCTCTTCCAGAAGAGCTGCATACATATATCCACAACAGATCATTAATTTACACGTTGAAGTATTTTCTAATAATATATTAAATTTTGGAAATTTCAGGAATAACATCAAATGAGAAAGTGGTAGCCCTTGAAATACGTCTGTTTCACTCTTAGACAAATACAGTTACATCAGTATCTACACTACTCTCTTCTACTTCCCTATAATTACTATACCCAATACCTTGAATAATGCAAAACTATGATTATCTAACTGCAAACATTAAATTAATTATCTAAGGCAACAGATAAATTAAATTCCACCACTTTAAGTTGCTCTAAAAAATTTAAAATCTTCTAAAACAAACTTTTTAAAAAATAATAATAATCATTACACTGAGCCATCCATATTTTACTAACAATCTTTAGTCACTGCTCATTAATTTTAGTGGAGACTTATGCTTAAAAACTATTAGTAAATATGGTCTTGCAATATCACATATATTGTCTATAGATAAAGTATCATGCTGGAATATGTCAGCAGAAATAGAAGTAGTTACTGGGTGAAATCCTGGCCTTACGGAAGTCAGTGGCAAAACTTCCACTGACTTCAGTAGGGTCAGGATTTCACCCCACAGATTAAACAAATAGAACTATCTAGGTAGGTGTAAGATTCCCATCACTGTAAAATCTAAGCAGAACTGCTGAAGCAGTGGCTGGTTTGCTATAGTCCACCCTAATATTTGTGGATTAGGGATCTCCTGATAAAGTATACGCTTTGTATATTAAATCTCTAACTATTTAAGAATTTTATTCAGCCTGATATACTTTCTTATATAAAAATATAATACTATTTTTCAATAATGGTCCAAAAGACTACAGTACCATTATTGTAAGCTGTGATGTTTTGAACAATTATTGTAGAATACGGTAGGTGTTTTTGTTTTGTAAGGCTAACAGATATGCATCTTATTTCATTTTACAAAAATTTACAAAAAGTTTACTGCACAAGTGCAAATTACATTCAATCATTCAAAATCTACAAGTCCTCCAAATGTCCACAAAAATAACTAACTTGTAAAAGTTGCATTTGGAGTCTATTCGTACTCTATGTACAACTCAAACAGCACACTAAATAAAATGTATATACATTTTAAAAGAGGTATATTTGCTGAAGTCCTTTTCTACCTAGGTCTAAAGAATCTTTTTAGATTTCCCTATGCCATCTTATTGCTCTTTTCATGTACTAAGTAGCCCAGCAATAAGTGCTTCTCATTGCCCAAACACCTCATTATCTACTGCTTACTGAACAGCTTCAGCTGACACTGACTGGCTCATGCATGAGAAAGTTGTCAGAGTCAGGCGTTCAACTGATTTCACTGTCTATGGATTTCTCATCAGCTGAGATCTACCACAAGAGAGAAATATCAAATTGCAAAGCTGCTTCAAAGTCATTAATGCAGCACAAATTACAGAGGTGCTTTCACAAACATTTTTATAGAACAGAAAATATTGCCGTCAGACCTCCAAACTGCTATTTATAAAAGGAATTTTCCCCCCTACCTGTAAATTTGGTTTCTGTATTTCAGCTCTGTCAGTGCAGACTGAAAGGTTTTACTCCTACCTCCACCGTCCATCAGGCAGCGGTCAACCAATAACTGAGATGATGTCCTAGCATCCCCTACAATATGATCTGTCCTTTACTTCCCTCCCTGCCCCCAACTCCATGCTAGCAAAATTATGGGAAAACATAACAAGAGGGGAAAAGACGAGCATATCCAGAAAACAGATTTAATAAGCTAACCAGCTCTGCACTATGGTGCTCTCCACTAGGAAATGATGTCAAAATATAAAGGAAAAAAAAGGCCCCATTAGTAACCTTCAGTTTCACCAGCGAATAGCAATCCCCTCTGCACTTTCGCTCCTTAGTCTGAGTGGAAAAAAGGACAGCAGTATAAATACGCTTATCCACCTTTTTAGAAACCAGCTCAGTTTTCCAGATTTTCAGTGCAAAATACTGCTGCTTTGAATAGAGAAAAAATTGAGAGGCTCTGTGCAGAAAGGATCAGAAATATCCAATCAAATTAGATTAATTAATACTCTGGCAGTAATTTCCAACTACTTTCCAAGGAACAAAAATGAATGCTGGACTAAAAAGACCATGATGGCATGGTGACAGGCGCACTAGAGTGACAGTGGGAAAGTGGGGGTCGGGAAAGGGGGGAAGATGAAAGTGGAGGATGGGCAGTTTCAAATCTGTAGCTCATTTGTGTTTCATATCAAAATGGTAGCTTCCCCAGATTGCAGAGATTCCATGGACACTTTTGCTCATATACTGATTCAGCTGAAGAATATTTAGTCTATCATACTTCGTGAAAGCATCCTAGGTTTTCCAGGTTTCCGTCAGTGCTTGGATGCCACAGTGATAGGCTCCCTAGAAATATGCGGGAGACAGAGAAGAATTGCTGAACATTTCCTGAATGGATCCTTGTCCTTGGAGCCCAAAATGCAGCTGGTGATTTCATATTATTATTACTTATTTGCATTGTAGTAGTGTGTAAGAGTCCCACTGCTGGCCTGGACCCCATTATGTAGGCGTTGTACAAACACAAAATAAAGAGGTCCCTGCCCGAAAGAGCTCACAATCTAAGTAAGAATTCATAAAATGATTGGACAAGGAACTTCTTTTAACCTGCATGCCTTAGTAACCCAGATATATCCATTTGTCGTCTCTCTTAGTAATTTTCAGTTCACAGAAATCTTGGGCCTGGTTCAGATCTTCCTTATACCTGTATAAATCAGGTGTAAACTCAACTGAAGGCAACAGCATTAAACTGGTTTTACAGTAGCACAAATGAGAAGAGAATCAGGTCCAAGTCTTCAGTCTTAGGCCACGTCTACACTACAAAGTTATGTTGACCTAAGTTATGTTGGCAGGCAGCCACCAGTTAATACATTGCTTGTGCGGATGCAAACTTTGGATCCTTGTATCAGCAGTGCATTTACTCACCAGGCTCACTTGTATCGATGCAGAGTGCAGTGCACCATGGATAGGTATCCCACTATTCGCCTTGCCATCATACAGTTCAGGGTCTTTGGGGAAATTTTCGCAATACCTGATATGGCCTAAACAAGTTGCGCAGGAGTGACTGTGAACACGGGGTCAACTTCCTATAATGCACTGTTCTCCATATCATAATTTCATCTGCATCCCATCATTTTTGCACCTTCTTTTCAAAATCCTACAAATCCATACATCCCTCCTCCCTGTCCACCATCTCTGAAAGAAGCATGGGGCCTGCACAGCTCTGCACTTATTGTCATGAGCATTACAAGCACAGGGTGCATGATCCTACAGTATTTGCAAAGCCGCAAGAGTCGCTGCAGGAAACATGATGAATCCTTGGAGGCCAGGCTCCTGTGGGGCATAGAAAGAAACAATTCAAGGTTGTTGGTGGTAGTTCATGGAGCAGCTGGGGATGGTGGTACGCCGGTTCTGGACCTATCTATGCCAAGTAGAAGCCATCCGGACCATGTAGCCAGCTTTGTCAGTTGCACTCAATAATGGAGAGCAGCTTGGTGTGCTTGCCAAGCTGGGCAATAAGGAAGAGGAATTTCAAAAATTCACAGGGCCTTAATGGGGGGTAGGGGAGGGACTTCCAGTTTATCTGACCCCTGGGCAATGGAGTTCACAATGACGACCAGAGAGGTCAGTGTAGGGTGTTGTGGAACAGCTGCAGGAGGCCAGTAATGGTTGACATAAGTAATACAGTGTCTACACACACTACATCGACTGTGACTCTACACTGTCCAGGGAGGTGGTGTTATTAAGCAGGCGTAGAGAGCACTTACATTGGCGAGAGCCAAATGTAAGTGAAGACACATGCATAACTAGGTTGAAGTAAAATACCTTGCGTCAACCTGACCACACTGTGTAGACCAGCCTAGGCTATACCTACACGTAAACCACTGCATCTGTGCCACTGTAGTGCTTCAGTGTAACCACTCACTATGGTGACGGAAGAGTTCTCCTCTCACTGTAGTTAATCCACCTCTCCAAGAGCCAGTACCTAGGTCAACATAAGAATTCTTCTGTTATCCTAGCATTGTCTACATCAGGGATTATATTGGTTTCAACTGTCTCATTCAGGAGTCTGGATTTTTCACAGCACTATGCAGTGTAGCTAGGTCAATCTTACTTTTTAGTGTAGACATGGCCTTAGAGCTTGAATACACAGGGACAGTCAGGAAAAGTTAATACACATTAACTTTTAAAGTGCATCAATTAAATTGCATTAAATCCCTGTGTGAATGTTGTTAATCAGAATTAAAATGGCCTTAATTCAGTTTGGCTTAATTCACTTTGGAAATGATTTAAACTAAACCAAATTGAGGCTACTTTAATTCTGGATGAGGGTGTTCACACAGGGATTTAACTACTCCACTTCAAATTCACACTTTTAGTTAATTCAGATTAATTTTCCTGGATGTCAAGCCCTTAACATTAAAGAGCACTGCTCCATTAAGGCACTTCTAGTCAAAAGATTTTCACTTTAAAAAGGAATATTCAGCAGCTAGCTGAGTTTTAGAATAATCAGTGATGACATTTTCTGTTTACAAGTCTTCAAATATGTATCCTAAATAAAAAGTAAATAAACCAGGAGTATCTTTAAACAAAAGCAGCTATGCTTTCCAATAAATTATTGACTTTTTTAGCCACAAAATGAGATCACAGGGATTACTATACTTCGATCATAAAGCAATGGGGGGTGGGAGGGTAGCTGTTGTAAGAAGTCAGCTATCAATTTTATTATAGTGAACTGTCAGTGGATTCGGCTCATAATCATTAAGGCAAAAAATGGTATTTTTCAACTGAGTTAGTTTAATTTGATTGAAAATCTCTCCTTTTTGCCTATTCTGTCACAATTTTACGTGTTTAAAATTATTTGAACTAGTCATGTTGTAGCTTAGATGGTACCCTAGGTTGTAACACAAAAACTATCTTAAAAGCTTATTAACACCCACATGGGTAGTAAGGAAGGTTTTCAACTGAGTTAAACTTACTTGATTGAAACACACAACTTTTTGTCAAGGTAGATAGACCTTACTATATAGACAAATAAATTATCAGGACAGAACACTGCAAAATTGAGCATCTTAGTTATCAATATCATAAATTTTATTCTACAAGTTAATCTTTTGACATTTCTATACCAAGGGACTGGTCAAAAGCTTATTTTCTTCAAATTGCTCTGACTCAGGACCAGGTGAACAAAATTGCCTCCACTTATTTTATTTTATCAGTTACAATTAGATATGTTCTTATTAAATTTATGGAATTTCTCAGACATATAACATATTACCTGTTAAACTTTAACTGAGTGTGCATGTATACAAACACTTATAGGAGAAAGAGGAGAAATAGAAGAAATAGGAGAAAGGCATCTTTTTCATTTGTTTGGCTTATGTTACAGTGTCAGCCAACGGAGTCAACAAAGAGTGATACAATTGGAAAATAAACTTAATTATTTCCACCGGTCCCCCCTAAATTTGTATCCCCCAGCTACTACATCTTGTATTTAGCTCTGTAAGCTCTCTATGACAGGGCCCATGAAGTACTTCGTGTCTGAACAGCATCTGTCACAATGGCAATCCTACTTGGCTGGTGTCTTTAGTGCTCTGTAATGAAAACAGCAGCAACAGTAATGTAGATAAGTTATATTTGGACTTACATTGTTTGAAAAAAAGTGAAATATTGTCCTGGTAAAGATTTCTGCTGTTAAAGATACCTCTGCATGGTCTCCTCAAACCTTCAACAGAAGGTTATCCCAAAAGTTGTGTCTACTGAAAACATCAATGCCTGTTTTTCAGTACTAGTGCTGCTACACTTGTGCTAGCAATGGTGTAAGTAGTAATTTCAGCACCATCTAATGAAAATCTGTTTTTTTAAATCCATTCCTTCACATTAAATTATGGCAAATGAAAGACGAAAGATAAAAATCAAAACTTGGAGACAAAGAACTAGGACAAGTGGAAAAATTAGTGTACCTTAGAGAATTAGTATCTAAGAATGGAAATTGTGAAGAAGACATAAAAAGAAGAATTGGACTAGCTTTCATTGCATTTGGAAACTGTCAGATCTGAAAGGCTAAAAAGACATTTTGATAAAATGAAAATAGGCATAATGAGATAACTGTGCTGATCCTGTTATACGAGTCAGAATGCTGGAGTACAAGGAAAGCTGACAAATTAAAGCTATTGACTTCAGAAATGAACTGGCTGAGAAGAATATTGAGAGTTTCAATACTGCGGAAAATAAATAATGAAGTGACAAGAAAATGGCTAGGGAAAGAAATGATGCTGTTACAAACGATTCATAGAAGACGACTGTGATGGTTTGGAAACATGTCAAGAATAGTTCCAGAAAGGTTCCAGAAAGGACATGAGTGCAAGGAAATAGAAATAAAGGAAGATCGAGAATGCGCTGGATAGACATGGTGAAGAATGACATCAAACAAAAGGATTAGGAGACGAACAACTACAAAGCGGTACTAGATAGAAAGTGATGGAAAGACTTCATTCAGCCCTATCGTTATTGCTGAGTTGATGGACAGAAATCAAAGAAGTCAAAGATTCCTTCATATAAAAGTATGACATTTGCAAAAATGTCATTTATATACCTTCAATATTTTCAAATACAAAGCAAGTAAAGAAACCCCAACAGCTGATGAGTGTTAAACAAAGCCAGGCTTCATTATAATCCCAAACCGCATTAGGAGTATACATGGAAAACTCCCACAAGCACACAGTATGGTTGGGAGTATGATGGCACCTTCTTGAAAGTACCTTAGCAATGTACAAAAAAAGTCCTCATTAAAATCATCGCACTGGGATTGGGAAAACTATCTTTTTTGGTGACAGGTTTTTGTCCAGTCCCTACCATGTCCCCAATGGCTAGTAAATACATTTGTAATCCTCTGGCTGCTCCATCTCCTTTTAAACCTATTTTTCTCTGTTATTTCTCCCACTATTTGGTGTTTAATCATCTCCACTAAACACTCTTTAAAAATATTTTCCTAAAACGTTATATTTAGGCCAGGAGAGAAGATTCAACAGAAGATACATAATAGATCTGATTGTATAAATGAACATACTACATGCAAGATAGTGGAAAACTATCCCAGTACATCTTTAATGTGACATATGCTAGACAGAGGCTGCCAAAAATGTCCTATAGCTAAAGGCAGTGCCATGCAGTCTTAGAGAGGACAGCAGCAGCCATAATGAAGCAGACAGATGGAACCTGAGTTGCTTTACTTGGCCAGCTTGGTTCATTACAAAAATTTCTTGATCTCACAACTGTTTCAGGTTTCACTCTAGATATTTCTAGATATCTCGTATCTAAGTTATGATCCTAGAGTTAGAATATCCTATTCCATATAATGCAAATCATGATCAGTTATGGCAGAAATTAAGGTGGTGAGCATCTTACAACTTCCTGAGAGATAGAGAATCATGCAGATTAATGTAAGGTCCATTTCTGTGATGTGCTGATGCTAAAACTGTAGAAACTCAACAAAGAGTCCAAAGAGATGATGGAAATCAGAGAAAATGAATGCTTAAATACTCAGAGACAAACCTGCCTTAAAAAGGTTAACTGACATGTTTTAATAAAATACAAGTGATTGTTTAAAATTCTAAAACAACAACAGAATGAATGTGTACAGCTAAAATTACAGATGACCCCTTCCTGGCCAAGTCCTACAGCCTCTCTTCTTCCCTCATCCCCCAATCTCTCTGCTACCTTTACTACAATTGATCGTTCTACTCCTCTCCTCCAGGGCTCTGTCCTTGGCCCTTTCCTCTTCTTCTTCTTTATACTTATCAAGAGGTAATCTCATCCTCATTGACTCACAAGTCTTCAATTGCCAAATTTGGCTGTTGACTCACAAATCTACTTCTCCATTGTCTGATTTACTTTCCTCCTGTCTCACATCTATGTTTCTCCCATTCATGAGCACTTAAGTGTTTTAGGTCTAAGCTACTTTAGTGCATACACAGATGTCCGGAAGAACTATACACTGTCACCCTAACAGCCTTTTTGTACCAACTGGCACAGAATACACTCAACACACCATTGTCAGAATATTTAGCCAAACCAGGCCTTGTAAGGTTGCCACGCTGTCTGGAGGAAAAATTCCCCCAATAATTGATGTTTATTCAGTAACCGGGGGAAATGTAGGTATTTGAGCCTGACAAAGCAGACCTCTCATCAATCAAATCTTTTACTCTGAGTGTTAGGAGACATGCATATGAGGATATTCCAGGCTGTGAACCTTATTCTTTCTAATTCCAAAGGCCCTACCTGCTATTTTTTAAACTAATTATTAACCAAGAATGAAAATTTCTAAGCAAGCTTAGGGCACGTGCAAGCATTTTTTTTTTTTTTATGCACTGCTACCTATGATTGTCATCTTGGTCAAATTTAGGATCAGTTTAAAGACTTGATCAAGTTAGGGCATCACTGGTGGGTAAAAAAGAAAATATACTGCTTCCTTAAGGAAAAAAGAGCTGCATCCAACTTGCTAAATTGATAGGAGAAAACAAAAACTCTAATCAGCCTTTCAGTTACTCACATGTGGGTGACTGAACATTATCTATTATGGGATCTCTCATGTGCATAAAAGGCTGCAGTTCTCCCTGCATTAACTTTTGGGGTGGGGGGAATGTGCAAAGCAGGAAGGTGAAAGAATCTTGAGTTTTACTTAGATAAGCAATGGCATTCCCTTTGGTAAAGCCCTGTTCAGGTGATAATATTTGGTGTTTTGGACTTAACATAAGTTTATTTACCATGAGAAAAATAATGGAATTATTTTGGTGGGGGAAAGTCTTCCCGATGGAGGGCATAAATTACACCTGGTGACTGATAAGTAAGTAATCTGAGTAACTTCCCCTGCTAAGAAGCTGGAAGATAGTGTAAGTTAAAGTTAAGTGTGGCCTATATTAATGTATATCCCCTTATTAACTTGATCTGTTACACCACTTCCTTCTAACTCTTTGTTCTGTATGTTAAACCAGCTTTGACTCTGCTAGATTCAATAGACAAAAATCAGATGGTTGAGGATATGTGAGTTACATGTTGGTAAGTGGGCATGATTCTCAGGGAGTTGAAACGGGTGTAATTTGCACACTGTGGGGAGGGGACAGACAATGGAAGGTGGTGTTTACAAGAATTTAGACTACCTTGGATATATTTCTGAATTTGGCCTTCAGAATTGTTCAGGAGGGTTGGACATTCATCTTCTTACATAGGCTATAATTTCCTGAGGAAACAATTGTCTTGTTCTTTAGAAAAATCACTTAATATGCCAGAGTAGCTGCAGTTTTCTATCTCAGAAAGACAAGAAGTCTTCTGAATTCATTGTACTAAGAACTGTTCTTCTTTATCAACAGCCCAGTAGTGGAGAATACTAACTGCACTTAGTATAGCAATATAAAAGTTACTTTTGTTAACTTGCTTGCAATACTTTCTGCCATCTATCAGAATGCTGTTTCCTACACTCTGAAACATAAAAATGTTTCTTATTTTACATGTATTTAGTCTGTACCAGTAAATAGAAAGTTTTTTGAGTTCATTTTTCCCTTGCACAATTGACTGTCTGAATTTTATAGTGCCTGATTAAAATGTGGAGAATTTTTAGTTTTTCAACAAAAAAATTGGAAATGGGCATCTAGACTGGAGCCATTTGCAGGAATGTTCAGATATGCTAACTATGTAGAGAGATTTTAATTTGGAGAACTGCTACACTGCAGGATTGACTTGGTGTACAAAGGTCTCTCTCTATTCTACAAAAATGGGGGCTGCTGCAAAAGCTTTGGAAATATTTGTGATGGTATTATACAAGCAAACCAAATCAAGGTTATTCCCCTTCAAATGGTTGCTTATTTCTTTCATGCTAATCTGAATTCTCCACTCTCAACAGAACGGCCTCCATTAACCCCTGCCTGTTACTCCATGCTTTCACCGATGTGGGGAGGTCAGTCCCATATGTCATCTGAACCCCTTGCATCCAACAGTAGCATATTGTTTGAGAAAGACCATTCAACCATTAGTGGACTCATCCTCTAACATCTCTACCCACAACAAATGATTCTATCCTTTAACTTTTCTCAGAGAGGCTCTTGTATAGAGACCAGGAGCAGAGACTGGTTTTCATGTTAATTGTTCATGAAGAAATCCATCTTGTTACAATTAAACCAAGAAGCTAAGAACTCTCATTTCCTCCTGCTTCTACCCACTTTGTTTATATAAAGTATCTGGGCTTAGGTGTTCAGGAGTCATTTATCCTTTCGTTCTTCCCTCCCATCCCATTCTTCTGCACTGTATCTCCCCTAATTCTCACTGATAAATTACACATTTCACCGTTCTCAGGGAAGACTGGAAGCATTAGCACCACACACAGTTAATGTCTTTGGTAGCCAGAACAATCATCGTGGCTCAAGTCTTCCCCTTTTCCTTGCTTTATCCTTTTTCATGTGGGGTTGTATTTTCTATTTACTTATTGTGGGAGCAGTAAATAGTTCCTTGTCTTCTCTCTCATTCCTCTTCTGGCACAAATTTTTATGAGGGGAACAATTTCACTTTCTGGAACAACCCTCAGAGGTGCTCCCTGAGAACTCAGCTACCCACCCACTCTCCCTAAGACGTCAGACCAGGAAATTGAAGTTAAAGTACAGGTGCTGTTGGCTGTGTAATGTGTGTCTGCAGGTGGATGCTGCTGTTGAAGGATGGATTGGTGAGTGGGAGATCTGGATTCAGTTCTCCCTTCTACCACAGATCTTAGACTTGAAATTGTCTTGTGATCTTAGACAAATTATGTGCATCCAATTTTCCAAAATAGTCAGTGACTGTGAGTACCTCAAAAATTGGTTGCTCAACTTGTTGACCTATAGAAAGTGACTGAAGTCTTCTTTAATGTTAAAAATTTACTTGAAACCTGCAAGTTATGCACAATGAATCTTTATAGTTAATTACTGTCAAAGGTGTTGCAACACATCCTGTGTTTTGAGAAAATGTTTGCCATCTGCTGTTTTTTATATGTAACTTTTGAAAGCACCATAAAGTATTGCATGTTTAAATGGACAAACAAAAATATTTTTTTCTGTTGAGTCTCCAAAAATTCCAGAGGAATTTCCCATTACAAGTATAAGGAGTAATACTCAAACTAGAAGAACATATTAAACCCACAAAAAATTCATCCGCTGTACCCAAACATCCTGAGCCTGGGTAGATATGTAGGATTTTGTAACCAAGTTCTTAGTTAAGGAAGGGAGAGTGGAGGAACAATCAGAAAGAACAGTGATATGTTACCAAAATGCAGTTAATCTAGATATACAACATTTTTCACATATTTGTGCAAAATCTAATGCCAGATGTCATTACAAAAGGAGCCTCTCCTCTAACCTTTGCCAGGCACAGTTGCAGTCCCTGTGCTCCGCAAGGTCTTTCTACTCCTCCACAAGTGCACAGCTCACTAAAGGGGAAGCAGGACTGGCACAGTTGAGGGAATAATCTGCAGCCATAAGGGGTAAAATAATGGAGATGCTTCCCCTCCCACTCCCTTTGAATACCAGGTTGTTCCGGGAACTATTCTGACTCCCTGAAGCAAAGTTCCTGCTAATGCTTCTCCTGGTGTGGTACAGCCTTGAAGGAACAATTGACTTCTTAACGTGAAACTCACCCATATATGTGGGGCCCAGAGAGTGAGAGTGAGAGACTCTTGGTGGTTAGGACAGTAGAGATGTAGGACAGTCAGGTTCAAGTCCTTACTCCAATGAATATTTAAATATTACAGCATCAACTGAAGAGACTGAGAGAATCCTACCACTATAATACTCCCATAGAGCCCTTGGTTTTCTTAATTCTTTTAACCCACACCATTCCATTTTTTTTCCTTTCTTACTATGGTTGTTTAGTGTGTCCATTTTTCTATAATGACAAAGGGTCAGATTCTGCCCTGAACTTTTAAAAGCTGGTCTTTGGGGTTTGTTTTGCCCTTACAAGACAAGCACAAGATTTATTTGGGATGTACAAGGAGGAGCAGTTGCAAACAATGTATTTCGTGAGAAAAGAGCCTGAACTGAGATGGGCCCCAGGAACGAAGGCCCAGATCCTCTATTTTAGGTTCCTAGTTCCCATCAAAATCAGTGAGAGTTATGGGCCTAGATTCTTTTGAAAAATCAGGCCCATAAGACATAAAAACAGGTTCCTGTCTTCAGTGAGAAAAGAGACTTAGGAAAGGCACACTTTGCTTTCAGGAACAAAAATGAACAAAAATGAGAGATTTGATTTGACCAGAGAAGAAAGTGATTTAGATTCCAATATGTGTTCAGCTACTTTCTTTTACAGGAAGGAATTCAGAGACCATAGTGATAGATATGGCATAAGAACCTGAATAGAAAGGTGTGGATCAGTGCTAAAAATGAATTACTTTAATAACTTATAAGTTGCAGCTGCAGTGTCACCAAATTGATTTCCATAGTTCCTACTGCCTTTTTAATGATCTCCAGCATTGTGCTAGGTGTACAGAAAATGGCAACAAAAAAAAAAAAAAAAAAAACCACCACCACACATTACACAGCAGCATGAACATCACAAGATCCAGTGCAATAAGATACCATGGTTGGCAGCCAAAATAATGAGAGTGAAGTCAATTTAACAACTTTCTCAAGAACAGTAAAACAATGAAAGATTATTCTTGTTGAGTAAAGACGACGACAAGCCTCTTCTCAGTCAGTGGCACAGCTGCACTCAGACTGTTCTCTGACGAAGGGTAAAGAGGGAAAGTCCTGATGTCTCTATCAAAAAGCAGCACCAATATTTAGAAACTTTAAAAATAACAGGCCAGATTTTACTTTGTTACACCGCTATGAGTCCATAATAAGTCCAATGAAGTAAATGAGTAATTGAGACCAGAATTTGGGTGGCAGTTTCTATCGAACGTTGGCATATAGCAACAAATTCAGAGGTTGATTTGCACACTCAACACTCAGTGGCACCCAGAACTACTTACATTGTCATACTGAATATTAGTGAACCTAAGGGAGATGTCAAGAAGCAGGAGAAGGGGAAGAAAGGGTGGCCTATTTTAATTTACACAGTCATATATTGCTTCACAGATTTATACAGCAACCCAAAAAAAGCACCACAGCAGTGAGTCTCACAGTCCAGTTCAACTGACTTGGCCTCCCAAAACTTGTGTTATGGGGCTAAAAATAGCAATGTATGTGTTACTGCTCACACTGGAGCTTGGGCTTGGGGACCCTTTCTCCTCCCTGGGATTCAGCTCCAGCAACAGCAGAAATGTGTACAGTGCTATTTTTAGCCCCACAGTGCAAGCCCTGTGGGGCTAAAAATAGCAATAAGAGTAATAAATTAAAATTGCACAGTTGCATATTCATTATTTTTGGAGGATTAAGAAACAAATTTTTTAATCCTTGTTTGTTACTCAATATAACACAACATGTTTGTTACTCAATATAGCCAAAACTAGTTTAAATGTGTTGAATTTGAGTCAATTACTGTAGTGAATCTTTATTAAAGATCAAAGTGAGCTGACCATTAAAAATAAATTGTAATGAATAATGGAATCTTTTTCATGCTACTGATAGGTAAATACTGCAAAAAATTATTCAAACAAGTGTTCTCAAATAAAACCAACCAATACATTTCAGCTATATTTATTATGCTTTTTAATTCATATTCCACATTCATACAGATGATTCTTAGTTTGCAAGAATGATAGTGAAATATGACAGCTTTGCTAACAATTGTGTGACTGTGTTTGTGCTAAGGATCACATTAGACATGTTGCATTATGAAATCTTTGATCTCTCTCCTCCCATTTATAAAAGGTTCAGAACCAGTATCATGTGTTTTATGTGATCAATTACACATCACACACAACAGACAAAGTGACTAGATGGTGATCAACTAATTTGCTGATATATGTTCAGATACAGTCTTTGTTGAACAATTTAGACTAACAAAGATTTTTATCAAAATAAATTCCTCCCCCCCACATATCGCATGGCAAAATACACTGAATAAGTTATTTGCTCTGAATAGTTATTTCCAGCTTTAATCCATACTGTATTCAGAAGACATGCACTAAAGCAACAATACTTTTCTTTCAGATTCCTCTTTAGAGACGAGACAACATAGTGCCTTTTCTCCAAGAATTGCGCTCTTCATAGAGAGAGTACCAAGCCTGGGTTGATCATAGGAGGACATCTACTGGACAGTTTCAGATACAGAAACACTGCTCTGATCATCTAAATACCCCTCCAGGACAAATGATTTCAATATATCCATTTTGGCTTTAAAAAAAAAACAAAAACGAAGTATGTGAGGTATTATATGGAAGGTGACATTATGATGTGAGTAGTACTTCCTGAAATCATGCAGGAACTTCATTTCGGCTGCATACCAAAGCAGTTAGTCTTAAAAAAACAAAGACACATTTAGCAATAAGCCTGTTTTTAAAGAGATATATACTACACTGAAGCTGTGGTTGAGTATATCATTTGAATTGGTCTAAAAAGTAATGTTATTATAATAAAAGACTCACTTCATTCAGCTATGTACTTCCTTTAATGTGTAATGTTCTGTAAGAGGTAGTAAGCTAGCAGTTTGCATAATGGATGTCATTTAAATTAATCTATTAAACATGTTCTGAGGCAAATCCTCCATCCCCATTCCAGGGCACTAAAAGCTCCCAATGTGCAGGTGCTAGTGACAGAAAAGGATTGGGAGATTCTTAAAGCAGATTCCTGTGTAGCATAACTGATGGAGAATTTACAGCTAGGGGCAAGCTGTTGCTGGTAAATATTCATTAAATGGATCCACCAGTCATCTTGCATGCAGAAACTGCACTGTCTTCTGGAAAATGCCCAGGAAACATCTTGGCAACATCACTAATAGTTATAACATAACACCACAACGCACAGTTAACCAATGAAATTACATTTGGGAATTTTGTGTGTGCTGGTGCAGAATGGAGAAGTCCAAGCGTGTGGCCAATGCATCAAACATTATATAGAAGCACCAGAGCAACATCTTCTGGAAAGGGAGGGCTCCAGCACCTGAAGAAGCTATTTGGCAATCAGTCCTCCCATATAGTCTACTGGCACTCTGAAACTTTGAGTAAAAGATCTCACCTCATCCACTCTTTTGAACGCCCCAGCACAAAGTCCTGAGTCAACAAGCATGCTAACATAGTTTATGTTCCTAGATATGCAATAAACTGCCAGCTGTTATCAGTCAGTTATCTTAGTATGTTTAAAGCCACATGTTTAAAATTCGAATTTTCACATTTTCACTTTTCTTGAATCTCTGAAATTGAGGATGATACATAAAGATTAAAAGCATTCAAAATTAATAGTAAATTGCACCAGGATGTACAGATAAATTGCTATTCAAAATATAAAATTTGTTTAAAGATTAATCTTTTCTGGCCCGATAAGTAATATAAATATGGGGCCCGATGCGTAATATAAATATGGGGCCAAAATCTGTGTCTTCATCCAGTGCATTAGCTTCAATGGGATTGCAAGGAGAATGTAAATTATTACTCCTGGGGAGAATGCTGCCCCAAAAACTTAAAAATTCTGCACACAATATTTTTAAATTCTGCAAAATTGTGTTATTTAATATAATCATGCTAGTTTCAATTATTTTGGTAGTTTATTTCAAAATACCCATGAACAAGTATGTCTGTAACAATACAGACAACAAAAAGGATTCAGGAAATGTTTTTGACAAGTAGATTCCTTACTAGGCATATTAATGCAGAACTTTCAGTAATTCATTTAAACTACAATACAAAAACGTATTTCCCACACCCCTCAGAAGCAGTGCAAAGGCTAGGGGAGTTAGGAGGTAACGGAGAAGCTGAGCAAGAGGGAAGAAGCCTGGGAGTGAACCTGGAAGGTTGTTGGATATGGGTGGGAGAAGTATGGAAGAGTTTTTTGGGGGAGGGAAGGGATTGTTAGGGAGATGGTGAGCATCCCCCATAAAGACCCTGGCTGACCCTTAGCCACTCCTATTCAGTCAAGCACATTTGCCCCTGTCCCCACTTATCCCTGCACTCTCCTCCCCATATGTCCCTGCAACTCCATTCAGTCACTCCTCCTTCTCTGTCCCCATATATCCCTGCACCCCTCCACCCACCAACATGCACCCCCACCCCATACCCCCACTCAGCCATCCCATCCCCATATGTTCCTGCACTCTCCTGCTCCATGTGTCCCTGTACTCCCAATCCCATACAGCCCCTACCCCAGTCTGTTCCCCCTCACTAGACCTTATGAATCCCAATCTATGTGACTCCCCCCAGAAGCCCTGTGTGCCCTGCTCTGTCTGTTCCCCCCTCCATATTCTGTGCCTCAACTGGGCCCATGGGAAGGGTGCTGTAAGGAACACAGCCTCTCCTCCTCCCTATTGGCTACTGGCTGCTATGGCCAGTGAGAGAGCTGCTCTCTGTTCTGGTGACTCAGCAGTCCCTCACAGGTGAAAGGCGTAACTGCAGTGGCTCTCTGGCAAAATGTATTTTCTGCAGAGAGAAAAAATCTGTGAGGGACATGAATTCTGCATGTGCACAGTGGTGCAGAATTCCCCCAGAAGTAAATAACTATGATTCTTACTCAAGCCTGGGGAAGGCCCATGCCGAAATCAGTATTTAGCCCTCCCCTCTGAATTCCATTTATTGTCCGTCCAACCAACCAACCAACTCACAAAAAGAAAAAGCTTCCATCTAGAGCCCCAACTCCCAAAGTTTCCCAGCTAGTTTCCCAGTTCCTCAGGACTACTACAGGAAACTATCCTTTCCTACAACTTCTCTCTGCAGTCTACCATTTTCCTGCAACTCTTTATAGGGAATACCTGTAGTCTTTTCCACTGGGACTGATTAGTGAACAGGGCTGACTTAGCTCCAGGCCTTTGAAGTGGGTGACCACCCTGTTAAGCAAATAAGTAAATCCATTTATTCATGTCTGAATATTGGTGACATCAGATCAGAATCTTTGAAAGCCTTCATGATGCATCACTAACTTTGAGCACCCAGCAGCTGTCCTCCAGTGATCTGTCGCAGAGCATTCATCCATCTTCTCACTAGCTGTCCTCTACTACAATGAACCTCCATCATTCCTTTCATAGTAACTTTCTCAATGTTATTTCTATCCCTGTGCCTAATGCAACCAAAGTACATAAATCTGCGTGTTGATTTCTGAAATCAGTGTCTGCTGCTCTCCAATAATATTTCTAACGTACGAATTTGTCTTTTTTTCCTCCATCCAGGAGATATTCAAGAGGATTTGCCAGCACCACATTTTAAAAGCACCCATTTTCTTCTTGTCAGCAGCATTAATCTCCCAAAACTTGCATACATAAAATGCTATGGAAAATATCAAACTCTTTATCAGCTGTACTTTCATACATTTTAAGATGCCACAGTTTTTCCACACTTTCTTAAGGGAGACCATAGCTGAGTTGGCAGTCCCTCTTACAGGAAGCAATTCATCTCAGAATTTAGGCAATAAATTTCTATATCTTCCAATTTTTCTAGGTCTTCTCTCTAATGTGATGTTAAATATTTTTTGTACAAAGAAGTTTTTCTGCAGATTTAAAAAAAAAAAATCCAAATATCTGGAGAATATTTTTACTTGCATATATGAAAATGTCTTTCAAGACAAAAACTCTTTATGTTGACAACAAAATATGCTTGTTTTTTGGTGAAATTTCTGCCAAATATCTTTATGGAACTGTTATAAAATCACCAAACTACTGCATTTAATATTGAAACCCGTGAATTGCCTTTGCAATTTGAGTCTAGGACAAGGAAAGAGGGAAATGATAAAAAAGGGTCTTATTCCAAAAGAAAGCTCCTGCAATTCCTGTGAAAGTCACTGAAAGTTGTTGCTACTCAGTACTTGTCAGCATCAGGCTCTGATGAGCTCATAAAGCACAGTGCCATCATAGAATGCCAGAATAGCAATCATAAAATGACTTATTTAGTCATAAGTTTGAATTTTTTAAATTCTGCTTGTGTTGTACAATGTAATTAAAGAAGATGTGGAAAAGTTGGTAAAAGAGGCTAAGACCTAAGGAAAATAAAAAACAAAAAGCCTTTTTCCCCTATATGACCTTCTTCTCCATGGAAATGTCTCTGTTGCATCCATTATCATCTATGTTAGTGTCCATTCCTATGCAATCTCTCAAAGTAGAAACCCTAATTATACTCAAAATTAAATATATAAGGAGGACACACTGAAACATTATCATTCAATTTTGTAAAAGTCATGTATTTGTTTTTCATGGTAACCATAGCTGAATTATTATATAGCTCTAAAGCTGCCCATAGCCAAAGTCTGTTTTTTTTTTTTATAAGTAATAGCGAGGCTACAAATTATGTAGATATGGCCAACTTAAAATTACAAAGGATAAAACAAGTGCTTTGCATCACGTTTGGATACATAGAGAGGTAAATTAGACAGACATGTATGGAAAAGTCCAACAGCATTTAAGAAGGAAATTAAATGAAGTTCTACAGAACTCAATCCAAAAACCTATACAGAATTCAATAGAAAAATGAGATCCTTTCTATAGTGTTTTTAAGTCAACATATATAACTCTATAGGAGAATTATATTTCTCTATTAAATTCTATAGGGTTTCTATTCAGGTCTACGGAAGATGAGTAAAATAAAGGCTATTAAGCATGCATCACATACTTTCATTAGAATACAATATATTCTGTTCTTTGGTGTTATAACTTTTTTAAATCTTTAAGTACCTGCTCACATTCACACTCCCTTCCCACCCCCAACTTTCTGGGAGAGCAGGAAGTCCATAGGGCTCTATTCTCAGTCCCCTCATCTTCTCCCTCCAAACCCTGTCTCTGGATAATTTAATCTACTAACTCAAATTCAACTACCATATCTATACAGATGATTCACAGATCCCTCTCTACTCCAGACCTATCTCCTTCTATCCAAACTAAAATTTTGGCGTGTCTCTCTGACATCACTTTGTGGGTGTCTAGCCACCAACTCAAGCGCAACATGACTAAAACATGACTTAATCTTCATCTCCAAGCCCACTTTGCTACCTCTTTTCTTGATCACTGTGGACAACACCATGGTCTGTCACTCATGCCAGTAACCTGGATGTCAATTTCTAACCACCCCTCTTTCTAGGTCCTCAACCCAGTTATATTTAAATCTTGCTGATTCTCTCCATATAATATCTCTAAGATATAGCCTTTTCTATCCATCCACACAGAAAAAACTCTACTCTAAGCTTTCATTACCTCATGTGTGTCTCAGTTACTGCAACATATCGTTCTCTGGCCTTGACAAATACAATCTTGCCCTACTCATATCCATACAGAATGCTGCTGCAATTATCATTGTTCTAACTGTCACTTTAACCACAGCACCCCTCTTTGCATCCCTCCACCTTCTCTAGTGCATCAAACAAAAGCTACTTGTCTTCACTTTCAAAGCCTTTTACAACCTATCCCCATTCTACCCATCTCATTCACTATTAAAAGGTCAACTCAGGATGCTTGCCTCCATCACCCACTTGTTACACTTTCAAACAAACATCTTTGTGCTTTCATGCTCCCCCCACACACATTAGGAGATGTTCCCCATAAAAAATTGCAAAGTTATCACATTATCCTCCTTCAAACTCTCCTCAGTTAAGCCAATGGTATATCGAGGCTAGTGCCTATCACACAGACCAGTACTGTCTCACTGTTTCCTTGTGCTCCCCCATCGGTCCATCTGTATTCATCTCATGTCTTGTTTTATATTTAGATTATAAATTCTTTGGGGCAACAACCATCTTTTTATTCTGTTTGTACAGCATATAAGACAATGGGGTCTTGTTCCATGATTAGGTCTTCTAGGTGCTACAGTAAATCAAATAAATAATAGTAATAGTTATGTCTTTAAAGGCCCGCTCACACTACCACAGAGTAACACCAAAACCCCAGTGCCTCTTTATGGAAACGTCCTACAAAATTTAAAAGAAAATTTTGTTGAATTATCTGCAGAATTGTAGAGGGTGGTTGAAAAATAATTTAGAAAGGCTCAAATTCTATAGATTTTAAAAATAATTTCTACAGAATCTTAGTGTTTCATCTCTAATAAATACAACAAGACTGCCTCAAGACATTTCAGAGGAAGAATGATCAGGCCTCAATATTTTAAGATTAAACTTTCAGACAGCAGGCAACAAGCATTTGATTATTAGTGTAATACATTATATTTTTGTACTGTAGCAATAGAATCAAAGTAATTAGAACTGGGGCTGCAAACAATAAAATCAGTTGAAAATTCAATTTTAAAGTGTTCTAATTATTAAAAAAAGCCTTCCCAATACCTGCTTAAGAATCACAGACAACTCATTCCAAAAATATCACTGAAATGAATGAAGAGACTATAAAAACAGCTAATGAAATGCCAAAGCTACACCATGTGTACCAGTCTTATCTCCCATATAGAACTAACTACCATTTTAATCCAAATTTTCAAGGACACACACAGCAAGAAACAACCTCTTGTAAGAAACAGTAATAAAATAATGCACAAACCTTCCTCAAGGCTCCAAGTATCACTAGCACAAAGTCCAGGCAATTGTTGGGCTCACTTGGCTGAGATCAATGTTCGTCAGAATACACAGACTGGCTTCTCTGGGCAGTTGTTACTCTGAGGATTCATTATTTTTTACTGAGGAAGATAACCCTGGCTATGGTCCAGATTGTGGCTGCCCCTGCACGTGTGTATATGTGGAGTGGTGGTACAAGATCCCTTTCCATACCTTGCACCACTGCGGTGGAGGAGCACCAGTGGTGCTACCTCCAAAGATGTGGAGTGAGGACAGGGCCATCCCTCTGCTCTTTCAACAGCCAGTCATAATTTTCCAGGGATATCATTTTCCTTTCTATTTCACATTTACATTTTGGTCTCTGGAAAAATCATGCAATCCAATTTCATGGATATTTTCAGTTTGATATACAAACAGATGAAGTTCCCAACCTGCACCAAACAGAATATACGCTTACTGGAGTTGGTTCAAACTTATTCATTGGGAGCCTGATCTAAATCCCATTGAAGTCCAAGAAAATACTCTCACTGACTTCCATGGGCAGGCCCTTGCTGGGGTTTGCCTTTCTTGTTAACTTTAACAAACCAAAACAAACAAAACTTCAAGTCTAAATTTTCTCCAGAGTTTGTCTGTTCTTAGTGGTTTTAACTGCAAGACACTTATTTC
Organism: Emydura macquarii macquarii; assembly: GCF_026122565.2. Taxonomy (NCBI): domain Eukaryota; kingdom Metazoa; phylum Chordata; order Testudines; family Chelidae; genus Emydura; species Emydura macquarii. The sequence goes on from NW_027131390.1 coordinate 78,702,817, forward strand.
TGTTTCTCTTGACTCAGAAAGGGGCTCCAACTTCTTTTATATCCTGGTTGGGCGCTAAAAGAAACTATGTGGCAACATAAGTCAACAGAAATAACAGCATACCTTTACAAAGAGTCCTGAGTCTTACAAAGTGTAAGCTGACTCAGCAGAAAGGCCCTGCATTCCTATGCAGGGTTCTAGAACCTAGCAACCTGCTATGATAGTTTAGCAGCTAACACACACCTTCCTGGAGTGGCTTCCAACTCCAAATTGCAATCTGGAAGTAAACACCGATGATCCCTGGAACGTGCATTTCCGGATTGCCTTTAAGATGTCATATGGATTGTCTCTTCAAGTTCTATCACTCCTGACATATCACCACACACAGATGCATGTCCAACTTACAGGCATTGAGCTGATAATGTTGGTGGTCAAGCCACATACCTACTTCTCAGAGTTGTCAGTAAAAAGGGGAAAAGACTAGGGGAAGAGGATACAACCATATTACTTTTCAACTGAAGCACTTTCCCACTATATGAAAGTGGTTTCCTGGGAATTATATATACCTTAAAAGATAATCACCACATAGAAGTTCTTCTATAAATACTTGGTTCAGATTGCCCATGATACAGAAAGGAGATATACAAAAGTTGACAAAGCTTTTTAAAAGGTAAAGCTGAATGCAACTAAAACAAAATCAAAATTCACATAAGTTATTAAAGTCACACCTCATATTTATCTAAAGATATATTTTAATGCATGTTTTTTACAAAACTAAATAATTGGTTTAATTCAGTGGTTCTCAACCAGGGGTATGTGTACCCTAAGGGTACGCAGAGGTCTTTCGGAGGGTACATTATCTCATCTAGATATTTGCCTAATTTTACAACAGGCTACATAAAAAGCAATAGCAAAGTCAGTACAAACTAAAATTTCATACAAACAAGGACTTGTTTATACTGTTCCACATACTATACAATGACATATAAATACAATATTTATATTCCAATTGATTTTATAAATATATAGTAAAAATGAGAAAGTAGGCAATTTTTCAGTAATAGTGTGCTGTGACTTGTGTATTTTTATGTCTGATTTTGTAAGAAAGTTTTTAAGTGAGGTGAAATTTGAGGATATGCAAGACAAATCAGACTCATGAGAGGGGTACAATAGTCTGGAAAGGTTGAGAGCCACTGATTTAATTGGTAGTGGAAAGGGGCAGCTACAGGGAATTGGTTGTGACTCCATGATTCAAAGCTGTCCAGCCCTGATGTAAGTTAACTACTGTTGAAAGGTCCCTCAGGAATTCTGTATGCCCCCCCACATCTCTAATATACCTCTGAAATGCCTCCTCTGTCCCCTTATGCCAGAGGCGTGGGGCAGCTGGCAGAGGAGACAGCAGAACCATCTATGCCAGATATATAACAGTGGACAGATCCCCTGCATAGGAGGAAATCTCTAGTGGCCACCTCTGGTCTTGTGAAGGCCACTTTGTGCCAATTTATGTGATGCAACGTAGCGTTAGTGGACCAAAAAATCTGGTAATTAAACACTACAAGGCCTGACTCTGCAACCTCTGCTTAATCATGTAGTGCTATTACAATCAACAGGACTACCTGCATGAATAAGAACCACTCACAAGAGTAAGAACTGTAGTATTAGGGCCGCAGAAAACATGCTTTCAGAAATGAATGATCTAAAAAAGGAACAACCATTCTGTAAAATAAAACGTATATGAAAATCTGATTTGTGCCTGCATGTCTGCACTTTTCCTCAGGGGTCTTCAGCTACGACAGTAGAAAATATACTAGTGAAAGCAATGGTGTCCAGTTGTCCATGTTATTTGCTGTATTGCTAATGTAATACATTCAAAATTATAACACCTCACACCATGAGAGTGGGAGTTGGTAAGCTTAAATTGTATTCCTGTCTTTACTCACTGATTCACTTGATAATCTACATTGAGAAAATCACTTAACCAGACAGTTTATCCTTCTGAAAAATAAATAGGTGAATATATATCTCAGAGGATCATTGTGAATTTTAATTAAAAAGTCCTAATTTGTGAACATGCTTTGAGATCATTCCATAAAACACAATATAAAATGTTAAATAAAATTAATACATGTATTTTAAAAATTAAAACAAGAATTTAGTCATACGGGCCTGCTACTGAGAGTCTTATTTCACGGTTTAGACTGGCAGGTGTCAAAATACATCCTGGGTGAATTTAATCCACACTATTTGCTATTACATATCACTGTACATTTTATACATGGTCATGTATTTTCCAAGTCTCTACTTTACTAGGAAGCTAACAGTATTAACATATTTCCAGTGCTACAACTGCAATAAGCCTTCACATATTTTCCATTATCCTTTTGTACTCTCTGTAGAATTAGAAGAGGTAGCCTGTTTTCTGTCATAAGCAAAAATTCGTATTTACACAGTGATCTTACAATCAGAATACTGATTATTAATGAAAAATACACCAACATGCCTGATCAGCTCCTTTCATGGCTCAAAGTTTTTCTGTTACAAAGAAAATTTGTACCTCTAAGCCTTATGCAATATTATTCTTTGTGGATCAAAAATCCTGGTTGCCATGGAAACTGTAAAAAGTCAGTCATGACAAAGCAATGGATTGGAATAATGGAAAACATCTGTTGGGAAATCACTCACTGGCCCAGGTTTTCCTATCAGAAACGCTAGGGTGAATTCAACTTAAAGTAAAGCATTTCCTCAAATCTAAATCCCACTACAAATGCATATTGAGTTTTCAAGGCTTTCAGACACGTACTGTCCTATAGATTGGAGGGAGGTAAAATATATATGTATATAAAATATGTTGTTTTTCTTTGTTAGATCTTTTACTAAAGCTGTGTTATGGATGTAAATGTATCTGGCGTAGAATGCTTACTGTGCTTAGGATCTATCTTGCTCAATGCCTCTATACACAGTACAATGAAATAAACCACTCAAAAGAAACAAATGTAAGACCCTTGAAGAGAAATTCCAAAAGGGGATAATTATATTAGTCAGACAACATAAAATAAACTGAGCTCTAGTTTAAAACAGTATATCAAGATGACTGTGATCTGTGGCTCTTTCCTTGGTGATGCTCTACTAACATTTCTCATTCAGAAAAAATGTATACTAAAATTAATATCAAATCAAATCCTAACTGAAAAATAATTTGCCACTTAAAAATAGAATGAAAAATCAGTGTCCAATCCAGAGTCATGCAATTCCTGTTCAAATACCAATGGTTTGTGGCGATCAGGTTGTGAATGACAACTATGGCGGTCAAAAGATCCATATAATAGCCTGAAATTCATGATCCTGTCAAACTTACCCTCTGAGTTATTTCATTATAGGGCTATATACTGAGTAGATCTTGATTTATTCTCATGTATAATAATGTAAAATGCCTTGAAATCGCTGCATTTTGAAAGATACTACACAGAAATGCAGTTAAAAATATTAGGCCTAAGGGCCCTATCCTGAATTTGAAACCCCAGGGCCCAATCCCAAAGTGTCTTCTGCAGGGTACAGGTCATAAACACAGAACAGGATGGATAAAAAACAATATTTTTTTTTAAATGATTTTTATTTAAATCAGATTTTCATAAAATATATTTTATTTTTAAAATAAATCTATTTAAAAACTAATTTGAAATTATGACAGCCTATTAAAATAATTTAAATTAAAATGAAAAAAAATCAAGCAGTATATGCTTGCTGCCAAAATTTTAACAAAAGCCAAACCACGTAAGGTTTCCAGCTCCCTGCCCTCACCTCTCCTGAGTGGAAACATGGATCTCTCATTCCTCTGACTGGCATTTTAAGGCTTTTCAGCTCCCTGATTATCAAACATGCCTATTCTCCTCCATATTTAATCTAGATCACACCCTTTACCAAAGAGTTGTGGAGCAATCATGTAAATCCTCTGCACCGCTGCTCAACCAATTAATTGTGCTCCTGTGGATAAGAGGTAGTTTCCAGTAGAATTTAACCCACTTGAGCACTGAAATGAGACAATTTTTTAATTTCTCAAAGCTATAGGCAGAATAATATCATAGTGCTTAGAGATCATGCTCTGCACTTTTCCTGTTTTGAATAGACTGCAAATGTGGCGACAACTTGCCTCAAAGAGTTAAGAAATATCAATTCACAACAGACCGCAACAGCTGGGTATGCTGTTGGTGACTTTTCAGGGTGTACCTTTATCATTTTACTTGCGTGGTGCTGTAACTGACACTCGTGGAAATCAGTGGAAACAGTTAAGTGCTTTTGTTTCTTCTCCCCCTCCCCTCCCCTCCCCCACCCCCAACCCTTTTTTTTTTTTTTTTGAGGGTGAGCTAGCAAGCAACAGAATAACTAAAAATTATATAAATAAAACTTTATATAGATAAGAAAAAGGCCATAGATAAGTATTTAAATTGATTTCTCAACAACTAGTGTAACATATACTGAGTAGATCTATAAATATTAAGCAGACTATCACCACAGCCTAACAGATGCATCTTTTTCTCTCCTTTGTTCACCATTCTTCCAAATCACCCACTAAATGATTCCCCAGCCCTGTTTATACTTAGTTGTTTAAAAAAGAAAACAAAACACAGCCCAGTGCAACTCACTCCATGCACCACTGTGGGTACAGAACATTCCAATAGCTTTCTAAAGATTCCATGGTTACTAGGTATCCTATACTGATAATCAAGAATGCAACTATTTCTACTAGTTTACTGTCAGCTAATGTCACAAGTGCTAAATTAGGCTGTATTCTACTCTGTATTTAAGAATTTTTGTTTTGAAATGACTAAAATTCATAGTAAAAACAGTATTCTATGCTGTATATAACTAAATATAATATTGTGGTTCACTTGTTTCACACTGCCAGGATCTGAACCACAAAATAGGGATAGCTAACTAATAAAAAAAGAAAATTGACTTTATCAGGACTTGATATTGCCCAACACAAATTATAAAACAATAAATAATGATATATTATACCACATAACTGCATGTATAAAATGTTGTTTTGAAGTGTAATTAGGAACTCAGAGGAAGCGAAGAAGACTGTGTTAAAGTTCTGGGTTCAAGTTCAGGAAGTTTGAAATTTCCCAGACTATTCGAATGCATCCAATTCAAATCAGAGTTCAAATTTCTCTCATGTCAACCAGCATTCCACAAAAACATGTGTAAGCAATTGTTGGATATTCCAATCATTTCATAATATGGAGTAAATTTATTTGAACAGTTCAATTTAACACGTTTAACAGCCAAAGACATTTTAAAATAATTCATGTTCAAACAGTCAAATGCAGGAAATAGGCAGAAAGAATATGTGCAGGTCCTTTAATTTTTCATGCTCTATTCTTTAGCTCACTCCCTAGTCTCTACATGGAGTAACAGACAGCTGAAATCTTTCATAGACATAAAGGAGTGGGATAAGATGCTCAAGTAGTCTGAGGATTCAAACACAAGCCATGAGCAGAACGTATTTTAGTAGAGTTCATAATTCAGAATCTGTATTCAGAATTCTGTATACAGAATAGTCACTCCCAAATGTAAAATTACCTACTTGACAGTCAGTTTAATAATGCTTATTATTTTAATGACCACAATTACTCTAGCTTTTTTGTTTTGACAATACTATTTAAATAGAATTTAGTAATCTGGGAGTCAGATATTGCAGTGATCTGCTGCTGAGCCAACTTGTTCCCTTCTGCTCCCACTTACCACTGACACACTCTTGGTCAAAAATGGTCACAGATTAGTTATTAAAATCACATTAATACAGTTCATTAAACATTACATTCTTTCACATTGGCTGTACAACACTGTCATTCTCAGAATGCCAGACTGGCTAAGTGAACATCTGGACTTTTGAAGTGTTCTTAGTGTCATTACTCCACTGATCACCCAGTAAAACAAACCCCCTCCCCACCAGAGGACATGGGGCACAGTAATCCCCTTTCATAAACTAGGTGGAGCAATTCCTTTTATATAAATAAGGAGAGCAAAGACTTTTGTGTACACAAGATGGAAAATGGGATGACCGCCTCATCCTAACAAACACACCGTTTGCAGCCATGGTACTGTTCACTCAGCTTGTATGTTCCATCCGTTTTCCCCTACTCTCTACCTGTCTTGTAGCTCTTTGAGGTGGGGGCTGATCCTTATTCTACGACTGTAGTGCCTAGCACAGTGGGGTCCCGTTCTTGACAGACTGCCACTACCCTAATAAATATGATTAATAATCCAGCAAGATGGTAAAGTCTGTCTGAGGCAGAGTGATGGGAGTTTTCCATTACCTTTACATTAAGTTTCTTCAGTGTAATTACTACATTTTTTATTTTAAGCCCTTACTATATTAAGGACTACTATATTTACATTGTGCTGCAGGGGCTACCTTATTAAACATTAACTTAAAAAGCAGGGTAAATGAGGTGGAGGAACTTTCTCTCCTTTGCTAAAAGGAGAAGGATGTTTCCACTCTTTTGCCTGGCTGGAATAAGCAGTGCTCCCTCACAGAGCTCCCTATTCTCTTAGGTTGGTGCAATGAGAACTCTCCTGCCTGTTTCAGTCTACCCAAATGTTGGTCCCACCTCATGACCCCTCAGGCCACGCCCACCTGTCACCTTACGGCCTGCCTCCCAGTGTATTATTTCCACGTCAAGATGGACACCTGACTGGAAGTGGGTTGTGTGACCCCTCTGAGAGCTCCTCCCACCGCCCTCTACCAATCAGAGCAGGTTTCTCCCGCTTAGACCATCCCAGAAGGGAAACATGTACCAATCAGAATATGTGTTGTGCGCAGGTCTAGGCTGGAATCCCCGCCCAATCTCTGGGGCTCGACGGTTGGCCGGCTCACAGCACTGTCCCTGGAAGTCTCAGCGCCGAGCAGAAGAGCCCGTCTCGTTTCAAGAACACGTTTCAGAAATTGTGGAAACGCAGAGAGGAAAACATGGACTCTTTCACCACCCCCATGAGAACTTTGGAATTTGTTTTAGCTCCGGAGGCCTTTAACTGCCTATGCAGAAAGCACCACATCAGCGACAGTTCTGAGGAGGGGGCAGCTGAGGTGAGGTGGCCCTTTGGCCCAGCCTTTGTTGGATACACTGGAACCCAAAACCTGATTAATCATGAGGCAGCCCAATGAGCCTGACCGACTGGCACCAGCAGACAAGGCAAATGGACAAGACGCGACACAGGTAAAGGAACAATAAGAAGTGACAGTCAAGCATGGGGGCATGATGGGGTTAGGTACAAACCAAGTAGCAGAGGGCTTAGTTATTTCTTTTCTGAAAATCTCTCGACAGCTCGAGGGTGCCTTCCAGGAGGCCCCAAACAAGGTTGCATCAGACAGTGTAGATGAATCGGGCCCATCTTGTTTTTGCTCAATGCCGATACAAATTGATGAAGAGGATGACACCGAGGATGACACCTATATGGAATTTAAGAGGAGTCTTGGCATGGAACTAATTGAGCCCGTGCCACGTTGTGAGCTTAAAAAAGTCATGCCGTCTATTGTACGTGTTGCGGTTTATGCTGTCCTTAATCACTGTCTCAAGGAAAAGATTGTGAGGGTTGTGTCATAGACGCTCAAGCCCAATGGCACCATGACTGCGTGACTTGGACTTCAGAGGATATAAACTGCAAGCTCTGGGACCTGTGTGCTAAACTATGTTTTGAAAGCTTATTAAACGCTGTTATTGCCATAAGTTATGTTATGCAATGTCTCTGCTTAACTCAAGAACATTTAGCACAAGGGGTGACCTTGGTAAATGCTGTGCAATTCGGTCAAAACCCTGGCCGTGTTTTAAAGAAAATGACCAAACCAGTGGATGCCTGTTTAGAGTGTTATATGGACCGTCTGGTTCACACAAAAAATTACAGAACCCTATTTCGGAAGCAGACTATTTGTAAGAAATCCAAAAGGATTAAGTTAGAGAATGGAGAGGGGACATACACGTGATATAAAGCTTATTAGCTGTAAATAAAAGTATCTATTGAAAAGGGACTTTGTGACTATCTGTGTTTCTGTTAGAATGTCTGTGGGGCCTTAAATGTGATAAATGTTTTGATGGAGCATCTTGGTTTGTTTCAATGTGGCTGCTTCTCTTTTAAATAAAAAATGTTTTTGTGAGAACCCAGCTATTGTGTCTTTATGTATTTACAGCAAAAAGCTGAAGTGTGTGTAGTAGAATCCTGTGGGAAAAACAAACCAAAAAAGTGTTTAAAATAAAGCAAAAAAAAAAAAAAAATCTGTATAAAACAGAAATGTTTGAGACAAGTGTCTGAGTACAATAGTGCTGACTCACCCCATTGAACTGATGGTTTAATCACACCACCCCACTGAACTACAAGGATGACTCTGTTGACTTACTGAGTCTGTAGGTCTAGATGTGATCATCCACGTTTGTTTCCACTAGGGTTAGTTAATGATCAGTAATTAGGTTGGATGAGCGTTCACTCACAGTAAGGGAGGTGGGTGAGTGGGGCTGTTAAACTCTGATTAATAGTAAATTAAATAAAACCTCAGGAGTTCGGAGACACTATTGAACAGTTTAAATATAACCTCAGGAGTTTGCAGAATGCTATTGGACAGTTTAAATATAACCCTGGGAGTTTGTAGAGGGGATTGGACAGTTTAAAAATAAAACCTCAGGAGTTTGCTGAATGCTGTGGGTCAGTTTTTCTATCAACTCAAAGTCATGGCAAGTTTAAAATAATATATTTACAAAAATAAACAGGGGCCTAACCCCGCCCCCAAAAAAAACCCCTGAAATGTTTCAAGGGTTCATGAACCTCCACCATACTTTTATTTTTTTTAAATCATTTGCTGTAAGAACAATCAAACATTTAAAAGCTATGAGTATTTATAGGGTGTTTACTATGGTTGTGGCACAGCCATTTGATTTAAAAATAGCCATTTGATTTAAAAACAGGGTTGTTGTAAAAATGTTTTAAAAGGCTGAAGAGGTGATAAGGAGAAAAAAAAACAAAAAGAGATGACCCCTACTGGAGGCTCTCAAACTGGCGTGTCTGAGAACAGGGAGGCAGAATCCAACCTGCGGGGCGGTGGTGACTCTTACCTAGACTCTTATTTAGAAAATTCCCCAGAAGGCTCTCTTACTGGGTCCCCATCTGCTCCTGATGGCCTTCCCGGTGGCCCTTTGGAGTCTGACTCTCAAATAGCATCTGACGTAGAGGACACACCTGATGGTCCCATAGAGGAACCCTCAAATAAATGCAGATTCAGATCCCCACCCTGATGTGTATATGGAGCGTATATGGAGAAGCCGGCAACGGGAATTACCTAGATTTAGGGGTTTGGTGTATTGTGAGGAATTTTGTTTTGTCAATCTTGAGCGAATCAGTTCAGCTAAGCAGGTCATTGAAGCCGTACACAAGGGAATAGATAGTTCTCAAATTACGTTAATGGTAGGCTAGCACCTGATGATTACTTTCAGTTACGTTTAGAGAGTCATAATTTAACCAACCCTTTGTTTTTGGTCAGAAGAAATAGGGATGACCTGTCTGCTGAAGATTTCTTAAATTAGGCCTCTATTCTGTTACAAAGTAATAGAGAGGCACATGTCTATGGGACGTTATGCCTCGTTGTGATGGTTGTAAATAACGGGCAGAGGTGGCTGTAGAGTTTTAAATTCTATCCTTAACAGTCAAATCATCCATAAAAAGAGACAGTGTTTAGTAGACCTAATTAACACCGGTACCAATCTGTCTTTTGCGGTAGGGCTCTACGCCGTCATGTCCGACCGTAAGCCTACAGACACAGAATTGCTAGACAGGGAGAGAAAGTTGCATGAGAAACTGGGGTAGTCAGATCAAAAAAAGATTACGCTCAGTGACACAGCAGTGTTTGAACAGCATTTGCGAGTCAACATACAAGTGGCACTTCAAAAAAAAAAAAAAAAAAAAAACCTACCTCCCTTTCGTTGTATAAAGGGGGGCCCGGTGTACCCCAAGACATTTTTCATCCTGCTGCACGATGAGCATTACTACGGGGTGTTGGAGGTGAAAAAGTTGTTCAAAGTGTGAAAAATTATTGCAAGTTTCGCCACATGGTGTACATTCACAACCACTCTTGCAGGTACCATTGTCGCCTCTGCTTGAGCACAACATGCTCAGACAGTATGGGCATGCAGAGGAGATGTCTTACCTGCAGGCTGTATTGTCGGTCCAAAGAATGTTTAGGCGGACATGTGGACACTACATCAAAAAAACAAGTCAAATGCCGGTCTAAAACTGTGTGATAAGTCAGTCTTACGTGGACAAGGGGCACAGGGGCAAAGGGAGGCACGGTAAGCAGTGTCAGGGTTTGATCACCGGTGATGTAGACAGCCACCTGTGTTTTATGGACAGCATTAGAAAGTCCGCATCGTCAGAAAACCATATTTTTTACGATTTTGAATGCACGCAGGAGATGGGGTTGCATGTGCCCAATTACATTTTTGCTGTGTCCCTAAAGCCAGAAAAATCCTGGGAATTTAAGGGCGGTGAGTGTCTTTCTACCTTTGTTAAGACCTTGATCGGCAAAAAGTTTCGGGACTACACATTCATAGCGCACAATTCCAAAGGTTATGATGCATACTTCGTCGTTAGACAATTACTGAAGGAAAAGTAATAGAGCTGATAACTCAGGGCAGTAAACTGATGTGTGTGGAAGTTAAGACCCTGGGCATCCGTTTTATAGATTCTTTAAACTTCCAGCCCATGAAGCTTAGCAAGCTCCCGCAGGCTATGGGGACTGACAGTTGCAAAGGGTATTTCCCACATTTTTTTTAACACTTTAGAAAACCGAAATTACGTGGGGCCTGTGCTTGGGGTGGAGCACTATGGCATCAGCATCATGATGCCCGGGGAGGAAGCAGAATTTCTCGACTGGTACCGGGACAACCGAAATGAGACATCTGACTTGCAGAAAGAGCTCACATATTACTGTCAGCAGGATGTCAAAATTTTGAAACGGGCCTGTATCCTGTACAGAGAAGAGATCATGAAAATGACAGAGACTGTAGATATTGTAGAAAAAGGCCCTGATAAATTCATGGAGATTAAATTGTGTATAGATCCTTTCCGGTACATAACGGTCTGTCTGCATGGCTATGTACAGATTTATGTTTTTACAGTCTAACACAGTAGCCCTCCTCTCTCCCGACAACTATCACAGGCAGAAAAAGAGATATTTGACCCCATCTATTCAGTGGCTGTTGCTTACCGCTCACAAAGAAAATATACAGATACGTCATGCGTTACAGGGTGGGGAGGTACAGTCAGGCCCGCCCCTACTTTCTAGATGGTTATGCCGTCGTTGACGGGGTATGCACGGCCTTTGAGTTTAATGGGTGTTTTTTCCACAGCTGCATCACCAGTTACCGTGAAAAAGCACTGAACCTATGACAGGAACGACTTTCAGATTTCTTTATTACAAGACACAGCTCAAGACCAACTATCTGAAAACAGTAGAATATGTAGTCAAGACTCTCTGGGGACAGGGATGGGAGGTGGTGATAGAAACAGATAGGGAGCTTGCGGATTTCTTAAACAAAGCCCAATTGCCTCAGCCTCTGGTCCCTAAGGATGCTCTTTTTGGGGGTAGAACTAACACCATCTGTCTGTATTACAAACCTAACCCCAGTGAAGAAATCCACCATTACAATTTTACCAGCCTGTACCCTTTTGTAAACAAAACAAAAAAGTACCCTATCAGACACCCCGATATGATTCATGACAAAGTTGGACCCCTCACAAATTATTTTGGAATTGTGAAAGTTAAAGGGTAAACACACACCCCCCCCACCAGGTCTCTTTTTCCCATTGTTACCTGTCAGAGTGGGTGGCAAACTTATGTTCCTGCTATGCCGAACGTGTGCAGAAACGGAGCAGCAGGAGACGTGCGCCCACACTGACAAGGAGCGGGACTTCCTGGGGACTTGGTGCACAGTGGAAATGAACGCTGCTGTAGTGAAGGGCTACGCGGTGGCGAAAATCTACAAAATTTGGCATTCTGAAGAAAAGTCTGACAAACGTGTTTCAGAGTACATAAAATTACACCTGCATCAGAAGCAAGAGGCATCGGGGTATCCCAGGTGGTGCATGGACGAAGAAAAACAAAATAAATATGTTAATGATTTCTATCGGAAAGAAGGCATGTGCTTACACCAACACGAGATCACACTGAACCCCGCTAAGCATCAAATCGCTAAACTGTTTTTAAATTCTCTGTGGGTAAATTCAGACAAAGAACAAATCTGCCCAAGACCAGCATCGTGAGAGACCCCAACGAACTCTTTCAGTACCTGTTTTACCCCAATTACAAGGCTTCATCCTGCGAGTTTATCAATGATGAAACAGCATGTATATCTTGGAAGCATGTGAAAGACCACTATTCGGTCTCTGGCAATACCAAAGTCTTCATTGCCTGTTTCACCACCACTTATGCCCGCTTGGAACGATACAACGAGCTATACAGGCTGCAAGAGAGGCATCTGTACCATGACATGGACTTGGTGATGTTTGTGAAAAGGGAGGGTGACAGGAGCACTCCTCTGGGGGATTATTTAAGGGACCTCACAAGCGAGATCCTGCCAGATCAGCACATCACAGAGTTTATGTCAGTTGGTCCGAAAACATATGGGTACAAGCTGTCAGGAGGAAAGGCCTGTATGAAAGTCAAAAGGATTACCCTGAACGTAGCAAACTGTGAAAAGATCAATTTCGACAGTTTGAAAGATCTGGTCCTGGACTATAGTGCGGACCTGGGAGAAAACACCCCAAAAAAGATAGAGGTGCAGCAGCCCTCTATCGTAAGGAATAAAAATCTGGGGCAAATAGAGACAAAGACTCTTAAGAAAATGCAGAAAGCAACAAGAGAGTCCTCAGAGAAGACTTTTGAAAAATGGGTAAGTCGTGGAAACATCTCTTTTCTGTAATTCTCGCAGGGCCTAGCAACTGCGGGAAAAATTACTTCATAAAAATGCGCTGGATAACGCCGAGTGAATGTTGTCTGTTATGCCTGAGAACATTGTGTGGTGTTACCGTTGCTGGCAGCCTCTGTATAAAGAGCTGCTCAGTAAATATCCCTTTATCAATTTCGTGGAGGGGCTGCCCGATGCTTTTGATGATGATCAGTTGTTTCCTATCAATAAAGTAAATAGGATTATCGTAGATGATCTGATGAACTCTGCTTGTGAAAGCGATGAAATTGAAAGAGCCTTTACCAAGTATGTGCATCACAGGAACCTGAGCATTATGTATATAGTTCAGAACATATTTTGTCAGGGTAAAAAGAGTTGCATGATTAATCTAAGCACCAAGTACATGGTTCTGTTCAGAAACCCAGGATAAATTACAAATCACTATGCTCACCCAGCAAATGTACCCCGGTGAGAGGCAATTCTTTCTAGAAGCTTTTGAGGTTGCTACCAAAAGCTTATGGTTACCTGGTGGTTGATTTAAATGCTTCTACACCAGAGGCTTATAGACTAAGAACTGGTCTTTTCCCTCCAGACAGGCCGGTGGTTTATACTTTGAAAAGAACAACAGCCAGATATAAAAAGAGATGAATTAACAGTCGGTCCTTTTTAACAGCAGGGGTTGCCGACTGAAAACATGTCTAGCTGCGTGAAAAGAAACCTGGCCCTTTTAAAATTACTTAGCAAATCATCCCCGCAGAAAAGGAAGGTTATATTATGTTCGGCCTCTGACGATTTAGTAGCAGCCATCTCAGAAATAGCACTAAATACTTTAAAAGGAAACGTACCTTTGACACAGAATAAAGTGTGCATTCTGAAAAAGAGATGAACATTTATAAAAATTCTGTGTAATAAAAGTCTTGTTTAAAAGAAAGAAGCATCTGGTGAAGCAGTCTGGGGGGGTTATCGGACCTCTGTTAAGTTTTGCTATCCCTCTGATAACGGGGCTTTTGACTAATCAATAATGGAGTATGTGGAAAAAATTTACCTGGTGCCCAGCCGCCAGCTGGAGCAATTAAGGGCTCCCCCTCCAACAACGGAAAATATCAGAACGACCGCAACTCGCTTGTTGGACGCTGAAATGAAGTCTGTTTTTCAAAGGACTGACTTAGCCGAATATGAAAAGGCTAAACTATACGTCGCCGTGCTTCAAAGGTACCTAACGTACGGGAAGCAGAGTGATTCGGCTCAAGGGAAAATGTCTGTTTCTATCAGAACAGGAATGGAGCGTGACTGCCAAGGCCCCAGAAACACCAAAGACCTCTGACTCTGTTGCTCAGGAGGTGTTGGATAACGTGCATAAGCGTTATAAGAAAAATGCATTAGTATTGCTAAATAAGCTGGGCCAGGATAAAAATCTCTCTTCGTGGAACGATAAAGGGGCTTTTGTGTACAAAGGCTTGGTGGTTAACGGCTCTAACATGCTCCACTTAGTCAGGGCCATCACCCAGACGTGCTCTGTTCCTAGCAGACATGTACCTAAAGGATGGGGTGTGTTTATGAGCGCCATGACAGAGCTAAATGTGCCATCTTCCATTATGGGCAGCATGGCCAACAGAGATCTTTTGGAGCGCCTAAAAAGCCTCGACCGCCAATACCAGGGTTGATCGTGAAACAACACCGATCCCTTTTTTGCCTTTTTTTGACTAAAAGATCCGAATGGCTCAATGTGTAATATTTTTTCATGCTCTAAAACTAATTTTTAAAATGGTAATGTTTTGCTTTAAATAAAAAACTTTTATACTTTAAAAAAAATGTAATAACTACGTGTATTTTCTCTGAATTGGTCATTTAAAAAACCCCCAAGACATCAACTGTCTTTAAACCCCTCACCTGGGGTGCTTTATTGAGAAACATGGTTATGAAAGTCATTGGAAAGGTAATCACATCCGGGCTTGTTGAAACATGTTTTGAGTGAGCCCAGGCACCCCTGAGAATTTACTTTTTTATGTTTTTTTACAAAATTAATCACTATCTGGTCGTTTTTCACTAAGTCATTAAAATACAATTTGAAAATCTTGTCAAAAGATAAACCCCTGGTACGGTGATGTAAAAAAAACGCAGTGATAGCCACAGGCTACAGAATGGGGGTCTTGTAATTCTCTAGTGTGAAACGCAATGTCAGTGGCATTTTTGTTTAAAAATTTCATAATGCTTCTAGGAAACACCACACTGTTCAGGGGATGCCTGTCTGAATCAGAAAACTCTCCACGGTTACACTCCACCAGGTACAAGGCGAGCCACTGTTCGCCCGGTTGGTTGTGCAGGTGCGTGTTGACCACCAAACCTAAGGGTCTCCGAGACAGCCTGCCGCCAGGGAGCCAATCGCAAGAGAACACATCTAAGAAATTTTCTTTTATGTAAGGGGCTGCCGATAAGACACGATAGCTGCATGGTGTCCATATTCACATGTAGTCAAACAGAACGTTTCTCCTCTGATTTATCTCTATAATGTTGTCAAAAACCCCATACACGATCATATCAACGGTGACCATCAAAGACTTTGCAAAATGTATTTCTGCTCTCAGGTTCCCAGTTTTAATCAGGGAATAGTGATCAGCGCATTCCTGGTCGGGAGATAGGTCAAAGGCAAACAAGGTGTAACCCTGTGCAAACTCCACACGGTGGATTAGCAGCGCAGTATTTACGAGCCTTCTGTACCAGATTAATGTACTCCCTCACGCAGCATCCGGCCTCGAAATCCAGTTGCAGAGGCTTGGTTGGTATCTGTACACCATCAGATTTGCCTGCCTCACTAACCCTAGATTCTCACCATCCAGCTCCATTGCTTCATGTTGTCCAGGGATGTCTTTGTAAAACAGGCTGGTGGAAAATTGTGTGGTGAGAGTGCTGTCGCTGTAATTGAGCACCAATTCTATAAAGCCCCTGTAAGGGTAACAGTTGTTGCTTTGGCTTACGAGGTGGTCTCCCAGCGTGACATCCAACTGATTGAAAATAGACGCTACAGGATAATTCACCCGGCCCAGCTCGGTGTCCCTGGCGAGTGTGGTTCCGTCTCCTTTTACAAGCTTGCAATAGAGGTTCAGAAGTGTGTTGTTTAAATCCATATAATCTATGCCATTCCCTGCTATAAAAAAGTCGAGGGGGCAGCCTCCGTTATGGCCGATAGAAGTGGCACCTTGATGTCGATGCTTTTCTCAATGCTGGTCTGCGTAGGGGCTATTTGCAACAAGTCTAATTCAGATTTGGTGCATTCTTCAGACCCACAGTGAACAAAAGCAATGTTGATTAAAAACTCTCTCTTTTACCAGGTGGAGAGCATTTCCTATTTCTCCTACGCTTCCCCTGGGTCTTTCGCTTATGGCTGGCCCTGCGCATCAAAGACCTACTTTTACAGGTTTTTGGGGGACCCGTGCATCTCCTTTTAATGTACATCAGCCCCGATCCCTCCTGTGTGGGCAGTTCCCCACCTCTCCAGAACAGCATGGGAGATGTGGTAGTCTAGCTATATTCTGAATGGAGATTTTCGCATGGGGTTTAATAATCTCTAGCCCCCTCCTCAAAAGCGGTACAGTTTTTCGAAAGAGGCTATGGAATATTCTGCCCATGCCAGGCCCGTTCATCACAGGGGCCCCATGATAACCAGGAAGGGCATATCCAGCCTGGGCTTTGTAATAGCTGCTATAGACAGTAGGGTCACCATAATTTTTTAGGGTCACCATAGCATTTTGCTTTTTAGAAGCCTCGTTCTCTCTGGGAACACAGGTGCAGTTTGACGATCACCTTGCCAAAGGGAAATGAGACATGTCTGTTCCGGTCTCTCCATTTTAGTGGTGATGGTCTCAATGTGGTGTTTACTGACAGGGACATAATGTGGTTTATTGTAGGTGATGGTGACAAACTCGTCGTTCCTTCCTCGGATGGGGACACAGAGTAACAGGGGAATGAAAAAGGCCAAAGGGTCCCTCTCTGCCTCTCTCCCCTCCTCAGAACTGTTGCTGATGTAGCATTTTCTCCACAAGCAGTTAAAGCCCCCCAGAACCAAAACAAATTCCGAAGCTCTCACAGGGGTGGTGAAGGAGTCCATATTTTCCTCTCAGCGTTTCCACGATTTCTGAAATACGTGTTCTTGAAACAAGAGGGCTCTTCCATTCAGTGCTGAGACTTCCGGGGGTGATGCTATCAGCCGGCCAATCGTCAAGCCCCAGGGTTCTGGCTTAGACCCATGCGCTACACATATTCCGATTGGTACACGTTTCCCTTCTACGATGGACTAAGTGGGTGAAACTCACTCCGATTGGTAGGGCAGTGGGAGGAGTTCTCAGAGGCCCTCTTCCAGGGCGGGTCACTGTGCCCTGCCACGTGCCCTTTTTGGTCAAATCGTCTCTCAGGGGCAGTCCTGTAGGGGTGAAACTCGCTCCTATTGGCAGAGGATGGTGGGAGTTCTCAGAGTGGTCATACGACCCACTTCCAGACGGGTAACCCCACCCCAGAACTTCTCCCAATTGGTCAAACCCGCTCTCAGGTGTGGTCCTGCAGGGGATGAAACTGCTCCTATTGGTGGAGGGCTGTGGGAGGAACTCTCAGAGGAGTCACACAATCCACTTCCGATCAGGTGTCTATCTTGACCCAAAAGTACTACCCCAGAGGGCAGGCCGTAAGGTGACAGGTGGGCGGGGCTTGAGGGGCCAGGACCTGACAGGTCAGGGGGCGTGGCCTGGGGGGGCAGGGCCAACATTTGATTGATGGTTGGGCCCTTGTACTACTTTAACTACTGATGCTTATTTTTACTATATTGATTATGCTTTTTTGTTTTTAAATATTGTGCAATCCAGCTTTGCTGATTATTTAAATATTCAATATCAGTGGCAGAAATTTTTAAAAGACATCAGTTGCACTACAAAATATGCAAGTAGAGTGTACTTAGACCTGCTGCCTGTTATAAATCGTTTATGAAGTGTCTTTTTCTATTTGCTTCAAGTGTTCTTCAAACAACAACCACAAGAGTGCCAACCTGCAACCTCTTGTCTCTTGAGGAAGATGTACCTTAGTTTACTTTCCTTGACTTACTGCACAACATAAACTTTGAGTGTTATATTTTAAGATACTAGCCCAAAACCATCCCTAACATAATTGCACTGATTTCAGGTAAATTATCCCAAAGTTGAATTTGGCTTGTGTGTTCAAGTAGCCTGTGAAATTACTTCCTCGGATACAGTCACTGCTTGAAAAATACGAATTACATAAAAAGGACATAAAATGTTTTCCCCATCAATTTGTCTCAGCCTCACCTGAAATACATCACAGGTAAAGATCTAAGGAACTGTGAATAGAGGAAGGAGTGATACTTGATTTTAATTAGCAGAACATAATGAATTTTGAATTATAACAGCCGATCTGTCTTTGTAAATCTGTGAATAATATGAATTTCTGATGTATTTTCCCTCAACAATCATCCCCACCACCAAGATCAGACTTTTGATATAATAATCAGAATAATAGCATCTTTACTCCATCTTTATTATTTTAGCTCAAAACAAGGTTTCACAGATCATTTACCTGTAATTTGCACAGGAAATTATTACTGCAGCTTGTCATGTGATCAGCTATTAGTTAATCAATGGTACATTAAGTTGTGTAATAAAATCCTGTAGTTTTGCCTATTCATTTTCTAACCTGTTCTTTTTTCCTGGCCTTAAGCCTTGTAAAAGGATTTAGCATAGTCTAAAACTGGGTAGCAGTTTTCATAACCACAATGCCATTTTAATACTGTCCTTCCCAGTAAGGCAAACAATTCTGGCAGGGAGGGAGGGGGAAGAACCCCACACATACACCACCACCACATTCTGATCATACATGCTTCACTACCATCCTAAGAGCCGTGTAAGATGCCCTAGCGATGCTTGGGAATGGAAGTGTGAAGGCCTTAGGCTTGTTTACACTACAGACGCTACTGCAGCACAGCTGTGGCACAGCAACTGCATATACTGTAGCACCATAAAGTAGATACTTGCTACAGAAATAGAAGAGGCAGTAGCTAATGGGTGTCTATACTGGTGTTAGGTCATCTTAATTATTTCTCCCAGTATTGTGATTTTCTCACTCCTCTCAGTGATGTAGCTAGGTCAATCTCTGCTTTAGGGGCAGACCAGGCTTCACAGTCTCATATCCAAATAGTACTTTCAACCACTTGCACTATTCATGGAGTATATTACTACATAACATGTTTCTTTTCCCATTAATGTTAGCAGGCCTAGGAGGATTCAATATGCACTTCCACTTTCATGGAGAAGCTGAGGTTTTGTAGGTTGCAATCCTGTTTGAAAATTAATTCAGACCCCCTGGGGCCATTTGGAAATGGAGAGTCTAATACAGTTGCCTGGGGCCATAGGAGATATGTGCCATGGAAATTTCTACACTACTGCATGGAATTAGCAGCTCCATGGCTTTGGGTGTTTACAACGTTTCCTGAGAAGTTTACCTTTCATTTAAAAGGGAGCGCGAAAACGTCTAGCTCTCCTGCTCAGTGGTGAGAGGAGGCCAAATGCCCACCTGCCAGAGCTCTGGTGGACAAGGCACATGCCACCACGTTCGGCCACTCAGGCCTGAGCTCCCTTTAGTTTTTCGCTGACTTACTGCCCGTCCGCGGCTAACGCTCCTCTGGCAGGGGCCACAGCCAAGGTCCATTTGCTCCCTACCCATCTGAGGCGGCCCCTCCTGCTTCCTCCACCAGTTCACCGGCTCCTCCACGCCAACCGCCCGCCAGAGGGGCCTGCGCTAGCCCCCGCCTCCCACCTGCCCTCACCCCTCCGCCGCTGCTTGTGCAGCTGAGGCTGCCTGCCAGGGCTCGGCGGCGGCTGTCCCTCCTGCGGGGGATCCCCCCATTGCCGCTCCCCGCCGGGGGCTCGCCCTCCGAGCTTTACCTCGCCGCCCATCACTGCGGCACCCGGCGCCTGCCACTCACCGCCAGCAGCACCGTCCGCAGTGCGGCCGCTGGCCGGGCCGGGCCGGGCCGGCACGTCTCCCCTCCCGTCCCATGCCGGCGCTGGCGGCCGCCCCGGCCCTCCCCAGCCCTTTCGGACGGCGGGCTCTCTCCTGCCTCGGGGCCCTGGGAGCTGCGCTGCTGCCCCAGCCCCGCCCAGAGGGCCCTTCCCCGGCAGCGCCGCCAGGGGAAAGGAGGCTGCGGGAGACGAACGGCTGCCCCCACTTCGTCTGTCCCGCGCCGCCCCCGCACCTCGGTCCCCTGTTGTCCCCCGCGCCTTTTAGCCCAAGCTCTCCTTACCTGCCCGGGAGGCTTGAGCCGCGGAGCCCGGCCGGGAGCTCGCCGCTGGGAGGGGCTCAGCCCTGCTCGCCCGCCGCCTCGGAGCGAAGGGAGGCGGGCAGCTGCACGCGGGGGGTGGCCGGACTGGCCGCTTCCCCTCCCCCCCGCTCGTTCTGCTTTACAGGGCGGCAGCGGCACCGGCACCTGCAGCCTCTCGAGGGCGCGGGGACAGACGAGTCAGCAAAGCAGCGCAGAGGGGCTCGAAAGTGGTCGGCGGCCCCGCTGCACTGGGCTGTACTAGCCCCGAGGTGGTGCTGTTGTATGGTCGCTGCTCCACACAGCTGGCCTGCGAGCGCTGCTGCTCTCCAGCCAGTGGCAGAGCAGTGGAGCGGGAGCGGCTCTCTACGGCCAGAAGCGAGAGGAGCGACACGTCTGCTTTTAACAGAGGAGATGGGCCCTGCTGCCCCTTCTGTTTAGGAGGAGATCCTCCCAAATGTGAGCCGGTGCAGCGATGGCTCGTCTAGTCTGAAAAAACACACCAGAGCATCAACTATAACAGGTGTGAATTACCCACCTCATCTCACTAGACAGCTGACTCTAAAATTTAACAGTAACAAGGGGAAAATGCTAACAGTGCTAACTATTTAAATTCTGATCCTTTAGTAGAAGTATCCAGCGAGTTTGGATTCATTTGAAAGGGCATTCCACAAGAGGTAGATTTAAAGATATCAAAATGGAATGCACAATCATATATAATTACAAAGTTAGAAATTAAAAGTGACCTATTAAATCAGCCAGCCTTTCATCCTTCCTTTAGTTAAAATATCTTTTACAGAAGCATCAAAATCAAGATTTAGAAAGATTGTAAACTCTCAGGGGAAGATCTCCCCAGAAAAAATGGAAGATGTCAGGAAAGTGGGGCCGACTTTCCTTAAAAATAAAAATTAAGACTGGGTGCAGTCAGTTTTATTTTAAACTAATGAATAAAGATGCCAATGATTTAGTAAATGTGTTAGTGTTTTCATTTTTTGTGAATAAATACAAAATCTTGCAGATCTTAAAAAACAAATCAACAAACAGGTTTCCAGTGGATCTTGTCTTCAGTTTTTACACCATTCATTTTTTCTTTTGTAACATCCTTTTTTTTTTCTTTACATATGAGTCAAGTCAGTAAAGCTTTGCTTTAGTTTCACAAAAACATTGATCATTTTCTGAATGGGCTAGTTCAGCTCATATCTCAACACAATATATCTCAACACAAAATATCTGTCTTTTATTTATTAAAAAACTTAGTATTTAAATTATTGTAGTTCAGTGTTCTCCATTATTTTCTTAGGCCCTGATCAGGCAACTCATTCTGCACGGGTGGGAGCAAAGGTCTACTGACATGCATCTAGTTGCAGGATTGCGGCCAAAGAGCTTGCATCATGCAGCTACATCACTGTAGTAATACCTGTGCAGAAAAATCTCAAACAAACCCTTAATTTTGGATGCTTTAAAAAAGAAAACACAAAGAAACATATTCTGCAGTCCTTACTCAGGAAAAACTTCCACAGAGGCCATTGGGAGTTTTGTCCAAGGTCCTGAGTTGAATCAGATTGCAAATACATTATTGTGCATCTCTGGTTATCTTTAAATTCTGCAGCTACATATGAGTAAATAAACATACTTTTAGTTCTTTTAAGATATATGGGGCTGCTCATCATGTACATCAGATTTAGAATCAAGAATTTGAAGTGATATTTCAGGGCTCTTCTGGTTTTTTTCTGTCTGACTTTTCAAGCATCGCACTCTTATGGTAGCACTTGAGACTGTTGTTGATGATTTCTTCTTTTAAAGAAATCATATCAATTTTGAGTTTGACTCTAGCTTTGCTCTTCTCACCTCACAATATCAGGTGCTTTCCCTGTCGCTGGGCCAGCATTAGCACTTTTTGGGAGGTTTACAGCCATACCCTGTATTGATGTGAATGAGCAATCTCAGTTGTATTAACAAACAAGATAGCATGTGTCCCTTAAAAAATGGCAGTTTCCCTGTTTTCATGTTGTATCCCTCTGAGTTTTATAGAAATCCATGTTTTGGCCTGAAATTTGTAAACCCCAGCTTAAGAGGGAGGAGGAAGTAGGGAGATGTATTTTGACATAAGATAGTTTTTCAAAATAACTGTCCAAACCATCTAAAATGTATATTGTATGTTGGAAATAAAATGAGATATCATATGATAAGGATGACACACACAAAAATTAATTTTTTCCCCCAAGTAATTTCTCTGGAATGAAGCTAGTGAATGTGTGAATAACAAGGGCCACTTAAGACGATGGAGAAAAAATAAATGAAGATAAATTTATTCACTTATAATATGAGGACCTGTCCCTTGTGCTTGTAATTGTTAAAGATCTCACAGCACTTTTAGTAAGAGCTGGGATTTCCCTCCAGAATTCCCCCTCTTTACTTACTCCTATGAAGCCTGTTTTTCACCTGGCTTCTGCCCTCCACTGCAGATATAGCTGCATTTGCACGGTGCTGTATACATACAGCATGCTAAACACTTGGGATCCTTCAAGGTGAAAAAGTACATATGAAAAGTATATATAATATACCATAAGTGTTTAAATCATATATGTATACAATTTTAATAATGTGCAATACTCTACATTATAGTAATATAACATTCCTCTATGCCTGAATGTAATCTAACGAATGTACAAGATTCCTCTAACAACAAAGGTGATATTTGGTCTTTGAGTACAAAATATCACTGGTAATATAAATTTAATTTTGGTCTGTAGCCCTGATAGCTAGTACTAACACCTTAACAACAGTGTTCTAGTAGTCTAAAATGCCTGAAATGTAAAGAAGTTTTAAGCACTCTACACATGAACATTATCTTATGGTACAGTAATTTTAAACAGGGTTAATCAGCCTGAAAAATCCACCTTGAAATTAAAGTGAAAATCAAGTTCAGGAAACATTGAGTTTTAAAGCAGTATCAGCTACTGCAAAAGATATCAAATATATTTGGAAATATGTAAGTATACAGTACTAACTTTATTTCATTTCATGCACATTTTTAAAATCAGAAAGACTTTTAATTCTTATTCCTGTTTGCAAATATTTATATGTATAGCCTTTTAAAATTTATAGCACCTTTTGACATGCATCACTTTTTAGTGATAAAAACAAAGACAGAACAATTAAATACAATAAAAAAGAAGTCTTTATTCTTTTGGCTCAACTGTAATGTGGTTTACCATTCTTTATGGTAATAGCATTTTCCTGCATGCAGTTCACCAACACACAAGTCAATAGTTTTAGTTAAAGGAGGAGTCAACGTTTAATTTTTGCTTGTGTAAGAAACACAGATGTCCTGATGTGATCAATTATACAAGTTTGCTACTTAGTTCTTGTGAAAAAGACACTGTCTATCCCATAGTATATTTAGAACAGTTCTAGTGCAGCATGAATCAACAAGAATAAGAATAGTCTATGTAAACAAACACTGGTAAAGATCAATGATTCCATGAATAAAAGGACTACCTTGAAACTTCTGGTGCAGGCAGTGCTAGGATTTCAAACAAATCTTTCCCATCACATTTCAATTACAAGTTATATCTATTTGGAAGCAAGTGCATTTTGGACTCAATTTGAAACTTATTTCACATTAAAATGTGTGCAAAAATACAGTACTAATAAAAAAAAAGCAGAAACCTAAAACTACCTCATTCTCTCCTTTACTTCTTATTTTGTGAAGTTCTTTGATTAAAAAGTGCTATGGACAGAAAGTAACAAAAGTGACTGTGACATCAACCTGAAGATACTTTTAATTTCTGATTTTATGTACAAAATGCTGAAAAATAAAATAAAATGATATTTTTACAATATTTATATTTTCTTAGAAAATTCTACCCATGTATTTTCAACAGATTAAGTAGTTTGCAACATGTCCTGTACAGTCTGGCTATACACCGTACAGTATTCACTTAAAATTTAAGAATGCAAAGCAAGAAGCTCTTTAATAGCTGCAAACTATTGCTTGATGACATGAAGGAATGATGTCTGATTGAACAATTTGTTTCACTTTACCACTGACATATGGCTTCCCATATTAGACTTTTGAACAGTGGAAGGAGTAAAATACAGCAGCAAAGGCAAGATAAACATGCATCAGTGATAGCCCCCAAAATATCTATAATGGTATAGAATACATAATATTATCTGTTGAAAGCTTGCAAACTACACTTACTGTGGTACATATTTGATGCAATAAATATTGTGCTCAGGTCATTGTTTGCTCAAACATGCACCACATGGTAAAGTAACTATTTACATAGACGGTATTATTTTATTGACACATACAATGTCAACCTTGCTGAGAGTAGAAGATGGCTAAATGATTCTGCAGGGTGAAGCTGAACAGCTTTATAAATGTTGAAGTTTTTTGGTCAGTTCAATTTTCTAGGTTAGGTTACATGAGTATTTTGTTCTCCACAGAAGAACACTTTAAAAAAATCAAGTTTATATCGCCAAAAATTTCTTAGAGAAGTTTGTATCAACTATAATTTAATGACTTGTGAAAAAATAAAATATCTGTTTTATTATTGTAGGTTCTATGGGACTTTACAGGCACATTAAGATTTATCTAGATGAGACACAAAATGAATACTTTTATTAAGCACCTCAAAATATGGAGCCACCCTGAAACATGGAAGTAATTAAAACTCCGTTGCTTTGTGCCACTGATGTCATGTGTTTTCCATGCATGAACAATGAGTGCAGCATGCCTTCATGCAAATCACTTATGTCTGTACATTGTAGAGAATCAGAGGACAGAACACCTTGTCCTCATATCCCCTTTCCCAACACAAAACCCATTTACAAAAATAGTCACATATAATAGTAAACAACCTGTGAATTAAAAAAAATGATAAAATCACCAACACCAATTTTTTGTAAAAATATGGCAAATATAGCAGTTGAAATGCAGACAGTGGATACAATTACTGTACTCAAGTGTTTTTTGTTAATCACACAGAAATTGTAGGTTTGCACCTTTTTTTAAAAAAACTGGTCCCTACAGTCTGAGTAGCCATTTTGTCTCCTCTTCAGCAGCATCAGCTGGTAATGAAAACAATAACCTCCTGTCAAGGTTGTTACCCTGTTTTACAGAGTCACAGTTTGATGACGAGGGGTCACTGTCTTGTTATAGGCACTGACCTTAAGTGTGTGTATGTATATATGTATATATATATATATATATATATAATCATTTTATATATATATTTATATAAGTAAAAACTGTCAGTTTGGCATAGACCTCATACAGGAGTCCTGTTGACACAAACATGTCACTTTCTCAGGCTGTAAACAATTTGTCACCAATGGAATTCTTTGTTACTTTTTACTTTCCCTGACATCTTTACCTTTGTCTTCTTTTTCTGATTTGTCTTTTTCATATTTCTCTTTGTCTGGCTTTGTTACGCTATCGTAGGAAGGTGGAGAGGTTGTGGAAGGGGTCATATCTGTTTTTTCTGGAGTGGAGTTCTCATTTAGCTTATCAATAATCATGTCTTCTTTGATAGGCAGGTCATCCTCATCTTTGTCTTGATTAAACATACATGAAACTTTTTTAATTTTTTGCTTTAAAAGGTAACGTCTGAAAGCGCGCTGAATAATGACAGCAGATACTTCCTCTTGTTTTCGTTTTAATGTGGTTGTAATCGGTTCATAGGAGACTTTAGAAGGATTAGCTGCCATAAACCGATCTTCCATTTGTATTCGAAGTGTATCCATCTCTCCACTTTCCCCCAAAACACGCTTTGTAAAAGCAAACAAGATGTCAAGGCAGTGAATTCTGTCTCCACTTACCATGGGCAGATCCATTGCAATAAGCTGAACTTTGTTTGGTTTTGCTATAAGAAGAGGAGGATCCAGTGAAGCTGCAAAATCAGACAGTTTACTGAACTCTATGAACTGGGTGGCATCTGGATCAAACTTTTCCCAAACCTCATAGAACATCTCAAAGTCATCTTCACTCAAGGGCTCAGCACTTTCTTCCGTAGCAACACTGAAGTTCTCCAAAATAACAGCAATATACATGTTTACTACAACTAGAAATGATATGATAATGTAACTGACAAAAAAGAAAATCCCAACTGAAGGGTTACCACAGTCTCCTTTAACAGAGCTTCCTGGGTGATCTTTATGAGGGTCACAGTCTGGTTCTCCACTGTTAAGAATTGGTGCTAACAAACCATCCCAACCAGCTGATGTGGTAATCTGAAATAGGCAGATCATGCTGTTGCCAAAAGTTTCAAAGTTGAACATGTCATCAATCCCAACTTCCCTCTTAACATAGGCAAAGTTGGACATTCCAAATATAGCATAGATAAACATGACCAGGAAAAGTAGGAGACCAATGTTAAACAAAGCAGGAAGAGACATCATCAAAGCAAAAAGCAGAGTGCGGATCCCTTTAGCGCCTTTAATAAGACGCAGGATTCGACCTATTCTGGCGAGTCGGATAACTCTGAACAAGGTGGGGGACACAAAATATTTTTCAATCAGGTCAGCTAGAAACATACCTGTTAAAAAATAAGTTAGTTAGTAAAGCGTATAATAAAATGTAACAGTAACTACTAAAGATTTATACTATTTACATATAATGTTGACCAATGAGAATTGAAGCAAACGTATACAAATAGCAGAAGTTTACATTGTGGGCTGTTAGTTCATTTAACCAAACACTCACAGTATGGTATGCTATGCAAATCTGAACAACCCAGCTAGAACTTCTGCAGTGTTTTGCAGGATTTTGTAAATAGCCAGCATGGGCACCAGGTGGACTGCCTGTTAGGGGAGGCTAGCCTATGGTCACTCCTCTTCCGTGTGAGGCCACGTCCCTCTCCCTCACCACCATCCGGAGCTGCCCCCCTGTAGGAGCCCCACCCCACTCCAGAGTTGGGACTGAGCCGCCCTGTCCCCAGTACCAGGTGGTCCAAGCGAGTGGCCCAGACTAATGGCTGGTTCACCCCCCTCCAGCCTCACCGTGTTCGAAGGAGTCGGAGGGCGGGAAGTTGCTGCCTGCTGTGCTGCAGCACCAGCGATGCAGCAGGAGGGAGCGGGGCCAGGACTGGCTGTTTGGGAAGGCTAAGCCTTCCTCAGCCTATACTACCTGGTGCCCATGTTAGCCAATATCATTATATTTTTTTTCCCTGGGAATCTTGTCTAGGAGAGACTAACCCTGAATGAGGATTACAGTGAATTGCTCCCCACTTATACACGTCTGTTGGTGAATAGACAGTGGATATTGAAGTCTGCAGAATATTTGTCTGTTTAATTTTAATAGACATAATCTAGAGTAATGTGAAGGAAGTGCCTCATTTATAGTTTTTGCTAGCGAATTACAATGTAATCCATTAAAATAAAATTATTAAATATGCAAATTTAGTCAGGTACTTAACTTCTTAATCACCAATGAAATAATATGACCACAAATTTAGGGGTAATCCCACAGCAATCCAGTATATAAATAAACCAGCAATGAAAAGGCTTCCTAGAAGGAAAAGGTGGCAGAAAATTTCTTTAGTATGGCATCAGAGAAGCAGAAAAACAATGACCATTTCAGCTGCTCACAATATAGCTATAGGTCAAATCCTGTTCCCAAAATATAGGCCACAAAACCAAATTGTGGACTGGGGAGTCCTGCAAGGCTGGAGAGAAGGAATCCTACCCATTCCATGCAGCCTTTTCTGCTCCTCTGATTTTGGGGGCTTGACTTGTGAATTTTGAATGGGTGGTGATGGGCAATACTGATTAAACCTCCTACCCCAAAAGAGATTCACAGTCACACCACCTGCTGAGATATAGTGAGGAAAAAATCTTTCATCTGTAGATGAGGTCCTTCCTTTTAGCTACAGGAACTAATCCAGTAGTTAGAGATTGGGGTGGGACGGAGAAATAGGCCATTAGAACGACATATTTGTAGATCCACCTGTTCCAGCCCTGCTCTTCCCTTTGCCTCTCCAGAGTTAACATGCAAGGAGCCCTCAGATGCAAGTGGCAGAGGTGGCTCTGCGGCAGGAAGGGGCTGCTCACCTGCTGTGTGGGGTCTTAGCATGCTGTCCACACTAAAAAGAAGAACCACACGGGTTCTTCTGCTGTTAGTGCTGACTGTCACCTCAGGATTGCAGGGCACAAATTCCCCCTGTGAATACCACTAATAAAGTTTGTTAATTTGTGTCTCAAAACAGCCTTTCCATTTATTGGTTTGTTTCTATGCTGGAGTGATATACAATTTCTACTGAACTCAGTCATGATCTAATAGAGATGTTACTTTTGATTGGATGTATTTCTGGAGGTTTCATCACATGACATAATCTTTCATTAAAGATTAATCTTTAATTCTTGGAAACTCCAGGACAATCCTGAAGGACTGGCAACCCTATGGTCTAATTTCTGATACTGAAATCAAATCAAATCTGATTGGTATAAAACTCTTAATATACGATTCCTTTATTTCATGCACAATATGAAATTAGAAAAATGGCAAACTAAAGAGTCTCTTCTAGTAAAATATTAAGGACCTTAAGATTCCTAAAACAAATTTTCAATTTGTACTCTCTTCGACCCCTTCTTGAAAGTGAAATGTACTTACCTACTATGGAGAGAATGACAACCACAAAATCAAAAATGTTCCAGCCTATCGTGAAGTAGTAATAACGGAGTGAAATCAGTTTCAGAATACATTCTCCAGTGAAAAGGACAATGAATACAAGATTAATCCACCATAAATTATCTTGCATCTCATTACTCTGGTCGTCTGTTTCTACCATCATGGTGACCATGTTAAGGCAGATAAGAATCATGATGCTGATGTCAAATACTTGTTTTGTCACAAAATCAAAGACCATGCCTTGGAATTTGTTCTGTGGGTAAAAAAGAACGCATCATGCATACACCTTGTGTATACTTCCTTCCCCAAATTATTACAAATAAATTAACTAAATCTACAGTTTCCCATCTGTAAAATGGGGATAATAATACTGACTTCTTTTGTATTTTGAGATCTACTGATGAAAAGCACTATATATATATTCTTGGCAGAATTCAATTTTTATTTTTTTAATAATTTCAACAGCATTTTTTTAATCAATTTAAATGTTCACAGTCCTGGGAAATAATAGAGGATCAGACAACAGAAGGAATCATTATTTAATGACAGCTGATATTGAGATTCAAACATTAAAGTATGATAACTGTTAAAACACAAATTGTCAACATCACATTGAAATAAACAAAATAATTATCCACAAATCAAACTCTAGTAAATTCTCAAGTACCATTTTGCTTACTTTGCTTATCTGTACATTTTTATTTATTTTTGAAAAATATTGAAATATTTTTTCATTGGTTTATGTGTGTGTAGTGAAGTCAACATTTACACACATTTACCGATACAAATTTAATCTTTCCAAGGAAAACTATCTAGGAGCTAGGTATGAGTATTATTATTAATTATTATTAGTTGTACATTAAGGACCACATTTTAAGAGAACCTCCTTTTTGTGTGCATTCACGTGTTTGTGCATACAAAGACATTTGCACACAAATTAGGTAGTTAGGCTTCTAAAGATTCAACTAATGCACATTAAAGGGAAGGTTTTTAAAAATGTGTACTGAGTTTTTCAAAGCTGTCTAGGAGATTTGGTTCTCTTACTGACATTTATTTTAATATATGCAGTTTAGTGTTACAGCAGACTTAAAAAATGTTCAGCTCTGGCAAAACTGGCAAATAAGTCTTGCTTTTTGCCCTTAGCCATCACTTCTCTTGCCTGAAAACATACAAGTCGCAGAAGCCAAAGAAAATACAGCCTAGTCCAATAAGATCTTCAGCCTCAATTAACTATAAAAAATTCTCATTTGAGCAAATCCTGCTTTCATTTGTGCAGCTGTTGAAGATATGCTGACACCTGAACTAGTATGGTTCCGTTGCACAAGGAGCAGAACAGGAATTGCAAGATCCTTTGCATGGGATTGGTACACACTTTGAGCAGTGCACAGCCATACTCTGTAGTGGCTCCCTAATTGACATTGCACAGCATGGAGCCTGGGGAAGAGAGAGGCCAAGGATCCACCATTGCATGGATACTCCAATTCTGTATATCAAAGAACATGCATGTAAAGCACATGTTGAGTAGCCTCCACAGAACAGCTGCAGAGACAATCTTGGCCTAAGAAGAAGATTCCTTCCTAAGGCTTTGACATATTTGGCACTCACAGTATTCAGGCTGTAAGTTAGTTGTTTTAGGCAGATCAGTGGTTTGAGGGATGCCACCTACAATCCCACTATTCTTCCAACAGATGGAGAGTAAGAATTGAAAGCAAAAAGAAGGGTCCTCCACAAGCAAGAAGGTTAGTGAATATAAAAGAGAAAATTCATTTGGATTTAAAGAGAGAGAAAGTTTGCTTTATGTCAATTATTTTTCCAATTTACAACTTAACCCATATACATTACTGAAACAGTCCAACAAAGAAATAAAGTAAGTAGGGGGAAAACACTTTCATTCTTACCGATGGCCTAGGTATAGGTTTTTGTGGTTTCTTTGAACCCAGCTTTTTCATTGCATTGTAATATTTCTTCTGTTCTTCCGTCATAAAGATATCTTGGCCTCCAAAGTAAAGAAATGAGATCAAAATTGGTTACAACCATGTACCTCCATTGATTACTTACAGCCACCATCACAATTAGTATTATCATTCCTGTTCACAGTCTCACCAGAAACCAAGGACTGAATGGGCATAAAGACTGGCTTGTTCTCTCATCCTTATTATTTTTATTGTCATCAAATGGGGAGTTGGTAGCAACTCCTGAATTTAGATTGCCTAACACTTACCATTCTAAAAGATTTTTGTTTTTTTGTTGTTGTTTTTTTTTTTTTTTTGAGAAGCTCTAACACATCCAGTGTTTGCAGCAGGCCATTGATGTTCCGCAGGGGCAATGCACTCAGACAACATATGTGCCTTGTTTTTGTCCCATGCAATTCCTTCAGCTTTTGCTCAGACATGAAATGCTGAAAAATTCAATTTCCCTTCTCTTGTTTTCGCTCTTTAGGAAAATTCTGGCACAATGCCGAAATAATAAATAAATATGAATATTCTATGGCTATGCTCATGCCACTGCCAAAGCAGCAGGACACTCTGTATGGGGTACACCCAGGAGCTGCCAATGAAGGCATAGTGGAGGGTTGTAGGGGTGAAGAGGGCCAGGCTGGACTCCCTTCCCTCCTAGACCTAGGACAACATGGTCCCAGCAGTCCTTTCTCTCCACCCCACGGGGTCACCACATGGGACAGGAGCAACCCCAACTGGCAGAGGTGGGCCAGCAAAGAAAGCTAAGTCAGACTGAGTTCCCCCAGGCCAACCAACCCTTGGAGTCAGCACTCCTTTCTCCCCATCTCGGATAACAGCCTTTTCCTTATTTGCTAGTATTTAGTTCAGTAATAGCATTTATTCAGCATTGCAGCAAAAATTAAGACTCAATACAGTACAAAGAAGGATAATATGGCGCCTACTACTAAGGGTTATATATCTACATTTGGGAGCTCTCAGACATGGAGGCAATGTAGCCAACATTTTTTATTGCTTGATTTGGCCATTTAAATCTCTAGCCTTTTTTATGATACAACACCTTTAAATAGATTATCTTTTTTCTAAGTTGGCTATATATGCTTATGTTTATTGTTTTCCTAATTCATCCAGCCTGCTACATTGTATGGAATTAATATACTTGTTTACATTACATACTGCATGTTACAGTGAGTGATGATAAATTTTAATCATAAGGAGTAAAAAACTGTAATATTTTTTCTGACCTGAAGTCACTACAGTAATTCATTGTATGGTAGGCACCAAAACAAGCAATATTTTTGTATTTAGCTTTCTTTTCAGAACAGTGATGAAATACTTATCTTCTTTTTTTGCTGGTTGAAATTATCTATGATGACACCAATGAACAGGTTCAAGGTAAAGAATGATCCAAAAATGATAAAGATGACAAAGTAAAGATACATGTACAGGTTGTCCTCATACTTAGGCTGATCCAATACCTACAAAACATGCACAATTGTCAAGCTACATTATCAGGATGAACACTGTGCCATCAAAAGCCTTGTTTGTTATAGAAAGCCTAGGGCTCTGGTATTCTGACTCACGCACCTTATGAACTAGGCTCCATGTACTCTGATTCTGAATCCACAGAATTCACATCCTTGCCACAGAACTCTGTTCCAAAATCTGAGCTTTCATTTAAAAGTTTCTAGCCCTTACTGGTTGTTGAAAAAACCTTAAAAATGTGAAATGACTGTAAACTAACATAGCGTCACCTGTCTGAATTTGTAGACAACCTGAAACAATAGCTCTAAGAGGTAGTCAATAGGCAGACCATTGGCCAAATCCGGACAGCCAGATG
This sequence comes from Emydura macquarii macquarii, assembly GCF_026122565.2. NCBI lineage: Eukaryota > Metazoa > Chordata > Testudines > Chelidae > Emydura > Emydura macquarii. The sequence continues at coordinate 78,735,491 of NW_027131390.1, forward strand.
CTTTCGAACAGATCCTGAAATCTTTTTATGTCATTATTATTATTATTTTTTTATTATTTTCTCCAAGGTCTGGACCTTGACCAAAAAATAATTGATTACCTCTTTAAGAGGTGTGAACTGTTCTATTCTTCTCTGTCACGTTCTTGTGGACACTGCAATTCCAAGGGCATGTAATCTGGCATTTTCCCAAGATATCATGGAGATCACCATTTCTGCCATGGTATTTGGCATTTTGATATAGCTAGGCTCCAGACATTTTGTTTTCTATCTTTCTTTCCTGCCAAGACCTCCCTTCAGCTGCCTCTTTCTTACTACTTTAAACTCCAACAGGGAGTTAATTGGATTATAGGGCATGCTCCCTGCATAGTTTCATGGAGCAAGGTAGCAGATGGTTAGGGAGCCAGCATGGGGCACAACTTGTAGCCTGAGAGCAGAGGGAGCCAGAAGGAGAAGCTGATGAACTATGTGGAGTACAGAACAGTACAGGAACCGAGGCCTGAGGAGTGGAGCCAACCTGCTTGGAGAACAACCTCATCCTCGAAAATAATCATTATTGCAAATAATTGTCCACAAATTTTACATTAATGAATGTTTCCAAGTATGAGTCATAGCTCTGTGTCTGTTTGCTTAGGAGCCAAGGGCATTTCATGGCAAAATAATAAGTTAGTGTTATTGTGGAATTTGGTCCTCCTGTGCTACAGAGTACATGGGATCTTAAAGGACCTACCCCTGATCTCCTTTTCTTTTGTATTTTCATGCTCATTACCACCTTTTTCTGCTTGATGGAACTATATAGCTCCATGCTATCTTATTTCCAGTGTCACTCAAGTAAGATATCAGTTACATTACTGGGATCACAGAGTTCATGAAATCAAAACAGTGACTCAAGGCAATATACTTACATTTCGAGAATCCACAGCTGCATACATTATATCCATCCATCCTTTAAATGTGGCCTATAAACAGAACACATGTGCTTAACTTCTGCTGTTCCTAGGAAATGGCTAATTGGAGACATTGTTTACAAACTGAAGACCAACTACATTCATACACATTTTAAAATACTGGCATGGCACAAGATTAATATTTGGCTGTCACCTTGTATCTTGTTGTTTTATATGTATACAATAATTGTAAACAATTATAATAAAATGCAACCAGCTAAATCTAATACCTAATCTTTTACTACAGGGATAATATATCTATTAAAAATTCTTATCCGAATATGCACAATCAGAATGCATTTGAGGGGGTGTATTATGGTCTATATGATATAGGCACTGCTCTTGATTTCATAGCTACAGCTGAGTTGGCTTTTGTACTGAAATATATATATGTGCACAGAGTGTGTTTACAACCACATGTAGACAGCTGTGACACAAAGAATAACCATGGATATAGTCAGTGTAATAAATATGTCTACATAAGCAAACATATATTTATTTACATATATATATTTAAGTGCAAAAGCCAACTCAGCCGTATCAATTTATCAATCTATCAACTCAAATATTCCAGATTTGAGTTGATAGATTCTCAGGGCTTCTAAAATTGTCAACCAAATAGAAAGCAGACCAAAAGGAGTCTAAGAGGTGATAAGCATATTTGCATGTAATGGTGTGATTCCATGTCTTGTGGAAATGAGCAAGGATTTGTCTAATATTTATAAGTTTACAGAATGTATTTTCAAATTTGTTTTTAAAAAACAAATGGCATCTCTAATAGTGCATCCAGGCCACACTCAGTGCTCCTCATTGAATGTTGGAAACACCACCTCCTCTTATGTGTCCCCGCAAGTTCTGATCATGCAAACTAGGTAACCAATCAGCTCTCCTATTTCCTATCATGTATTCAAGACTCCCACCCTTCCTCAGAGTGATCCCACACCACTGCCACTCAGTTCCAGTACTCCTTTCTACAACACCTCAGTACCCCTCATTTTTGCTTTTTATTCTATTTTTGGATGTGTGATTTTGGCCACATACTTTTAATAGCATATATGCTTGACAGATTTGCTCTCCCTAATACAGGAAGCCAACATAGGCAGTTGAACCGAACTGCAAGCTGGACTTGGGTCCCAGGTATGTAAAAGGAGAGACAATGAGTATTACGAGTATCCGTTTCTGCTTGCTTGAGATCTCTTCCACAGTTAGATATATATGTATCTGTCTTTTTAAAAATTGTGCTCAGCATTCCTACCATAAGTAGGAGTTTTCCTGGCACAATAGTAAATGAGGTATAGTTTTTAAGTGCAGGACAGGGTCACTTAGTGACAAAAAAAAAATGAGAAATTACTTTATACAAGAAGTAAATAATAAGAAATATATTAATATATTCTACTTACTACTTGAAGCAGAGAAAGATAGCCAAGTCCTACATTATCAAAGTTTACTTTCACGTTTTTCCATCGGGCAGTTTCATTATTTTCTATGAGGTCCTCACATTGGCTATAATTATTGATTTGACTGATATCAAACCTCTCATCATTTGTGGTATTAACACAGTAATAAAATTTGCCAGCAAACAGATTTACTCCCATGATGCTGAAGATTAGCCAGAAGATAAGACAAACAAGAAGTACATTCATAATGGATGGAATTGCTCCTAAGAGGGCATTCACAACGACCTATCATATAAATGAAAGGAAAACAGTGGAAAACAGTGTGAGAATATGTATAGCAATAAAATAACTATATATTTTACCAATTTTAATCAACCTTTCTTATCAAAGTAATACTGTATTTTAATTTTGTTTGCACTCTGCTTTTCAACTGGTAAAAGTAATTCATACAATTAATTTAAGAACCAAAAGATGAACTAATTTAAAACCTAGTTAGAAAGCAAAAAAGTGTAAAATAAATAAAAACCTATTAGTGGTAGGATGTTGCCTTATAATTTGAATACTCTAATAAAAGAAAAAAAAGAGAGAGATATGTTGTACACAGACATAAAGGAAAATCGGTAAATAATGTAGCAAATCAGATTTAAAGAAAGAATGATGACATGAAGAAATAATTGATGAAAAGGACTTGGAAAAAAAATAGAAAAAAACCAGGATGGATTTAATTCTTTAAGATGGTTTAATTTATGTAGGCCTAAAATTTATGCACACATTTTTTGTCTTATTTATTCATGCATTATTCTTCTAAAGGCAAGTAGCAGCCTTTACATTAAAAAGAGCAAAATCAAAGTGTATATTATATGTTTAGTTGGTTAAAGCAGTCAATTTCAAATTTCAGTCTAAATAATGTTGTTACTGGGTGTAATTTAGAAGCTTTTGTTTTAAATAATAGGAAATTAGGAGAAGTCAGAATATTAATATGGAAATATTAAGGAAGTATGGTGGTAATTAATACAAATGGAAAAGCAGGTAGGTACCCAAAAAAGAATACTCAGATATAGTTAAGACTTGGAAGAAGAGATTTTATTCTATTCCCACCTGATTTCAGCGGGATCAGTATCAGGCCCAAGAGTAGCAAAATGTAAGAATGTGTTATGGTTATGCTGGGGTGTATGTGGTGGAAACAGCAGGGAGAAAGTAGGTCCATTTAAAAAATTATGAGGTGGATTTAATTAATGATTAAATTAATAGTGATTCAAAAGAGTTAAGATAATTAACAGCTCGTAAAATCTGTCTGAAAAACAGAATAATAAAGAAAAGAAACTTGAACAATTAGAGCCCAACTCAATTACTATAGAAATCAATGGAAAGACTGCCACTGACTGCAATTCCTTAGAAAATAAGGAAGATTTTATAAAATACTTATAGATAAAAGAGCAGGTAAAGAGAGTATCTGATAAATGTGAACATATGCAAATTAGTCAGTCCATCTGATATAGTTCCTAGGACAAATTACTGCTCTGTAAGTCTAACTAATATCCCTGGTGAAATAATGTAATGAAAGAATAAGTAACAATGTATCAACTGGATACATGATGTGTAGTGGGTACTACAGCAATTGATATGAGGTATGATCTTATATTAAACCTTCATTAATAATCCTGAAGAGGAGCATGGTCATCATGCTCACAAAGCTGATAGTTAATTGAGAGCAGATACACATGCTAGTGAGGCCAAAAATAGCAAAATGAGATTTAATTTGAGAAATGCAAGCTAATGTATTTTGGGAAAAATAATATGAAACTCAGATATTTGATGTGGTGGAGAAATTTGGAAAGCCTTATTGCTGAAAGAACTTGGGGTGACTATGGACAGCAGATTAGACATGAGTTAGCACTGTAATATAAAAACACTAAGATAAAAGAGAGAGCAGCAAAATAAAGTATTATTATCAGAAGCTGGACAGCTTGGATCAATATATTGCATGAAGAGACATTTCATATACATTAAAGATGGGGCAGCTGTAATTTGCTCCTTTTTCAGGAAATTTGGTGCAGCCCGTGGGGGTCCTGACAAGCTGCCATTTCAGCCCTCAGTTGAGCAAAATTTGGTACCCTTCTATGCACTGCTGAGTGGCCATATGAACATCAAAGGAGATTTCAGCACACAGGTGCTTTTTGAAGAAAAGGGGGAAATCATGGTAATTTTCTACGAAACAATCTCAGTAAACATTGCTTTTTTCTAATTTTGATAGCATCTCATGGCATTTGTAGCCACTTTCAGTTTTCTTATCACTTACTTAACTGCAAAAATTAGGCTAGAAATAGTGTATAATATTTAATATGGAAGCCTCATTGATATATCTTCTCCACATAGCAATACTACAATGCAGAAAGGAAATCTTTATAGTGTTACAGTTTGAATTACATATAGCATAGGCTCTGTTTGCATCTCAGTAACTAAAACACTTTAATAAACGGGGAAAGGTAAATGAACTAGTTAGAGGTTTTTGAGCAGGAATATGATGGGCCAATTCAAATGAAAGGCTTGTTGTTCAGGTTAAATAAGGTACAAAATAAAAGTCTCCAAGCATTTTTCAGGCTTGATCCTATCAAGTGTACTAAGAGTTTTTAGACTCTTGATTAACAGTCATTTCCAGCAGGGATTCTGGCACTGGGGTAATGACATTTTTCAGTATGTGAGTTCAGTTTGCTGCATTAACAAGGTAATACTAAAGCTGGACCAGTTATTTCTAAAAAATAATTAATTTACATTTTAAAAGTTATGTGTAGGAAATTCATCAGACTTCCCTTTGTAATCCACTTAAGCTAAGTATTTTGCCCTTCTCATATCCTAATTTCCCAGTAGTTTCCTTTAGGAGGCTTATTTATTCCAGTTGTCTTTAAAGATAGGTTCTGCAGTCACATCCAGAGCAAAAAGGCCTAGACTGGGAAGTGTTTGTCTGTTTCCACAATTGGCTTACTATACATGGCAAAGGAAACACAAAACAGATCACAGTTCTGAGGAAAAAGAATTGTTTACATCAATGGACAGAACAAAAGTACTACAGATGTTCTATCAAAAGCAAAATCTATCAATCAGTTGTCATGCTTGCATAAAAGCTGAAATTCTGTTTAATCAATATATGTTTGGATACATTCAGCATTTGTTGTATGAGGTTAATGTTTTTTGCCAAATTACAGCTGAAGTTCTTTTTTTTTTTTGAGCCACACTGCTCAATCCTTTATTGTATGAAAAGAGTCAGCTCCAAATGTAGTCATGTGATTTCAAAGCCTCAGAAGAAAAATGAATTATGCAGCATTAATAAAATAATTATGTTCACTCCAGAAATTATCAGTTGTATCTATAAATTGCTAAAATTACTTAGATGTATATATTCAGTGAGAGAATGTATTTATTGATGTATACAGATTTCATAAATTGTGGATTATTTTCCAGTACTGATAACACTGTGCCTTATTTAATGTCACACATACATTATGATTAATATTATATCCATTATTTATATTGATAGCACAATTTTTTCATTTTTTAGTGTATATAAAATAAAGGGACTTTTGGTATGAGTCCATCTATAATAATTACTGGCATTTATGGGATATTACTTTGCCAACACCAAAAATTATCTAAAACTAAAATAAGAAAATTTAAAAATTCAAAATAATGTCAATATCAGTAACTGTGAAAACTTTTTCTTTTAACATACCTGTGTTATTTGTTTCTCACTGGAATACACAATATGTAGATTAGGTCTATAGTTTAAGGAAATCTGGCCTAAATTTTATTTCATCTGTATAAAAGGGCAAAATGAGAAATGATCTAATTTATTAATTTTACAACTTAATTTAAAACAATTTCTGGGGCCAAAATACTGTCCTTGAATGTTAAGGTAAGGAGAAAACCGCCACCTTCAGAGTATTAAGCCTGTACAAGGCATAATACCTCATGAGCTCGGCGGGAGGAGGGGAAGTATGCTGGGCGATGTCATTTTGCTATGCCTGTCAAACTCATGTTTCATTTGGGGAATTTTTTGCTTATGAGAGAACTAGTTAGCCACACCACTTGCATGCATCCTTGAGCCCTCTCCTCTCTCTAGCACTAATTTGTTCTTTGATGTCAACAAGCTTACACTCATAATAGTACAAAGTACAAATTCTAAGAAAATCAAAGATTTCTATTAGGACATCTGGTAATTTAAGATCAAAATAGTGTCGTAATAAAGAAGAAAAATATACTACAAAAACGTAATTGGAAATTGCTAATGTGAATCATTAATATAAATCAAAATAACAAGGGACTTTGTCATTCACCAGTAGGACATAGAAGATTCTGTACGGACCTCCCCCAACCCCGTCCTGTATAGATAGTCAGCCACTTCTTCAGCCATCCCACAATGTTCCAGCAGAACTCTCCCCTTTGTTGGTGATATGGCTGGGAATGGTGGGGCTTTTTCCACGGGAGGGCGTGACAGTCAACACTATGATGGTCACCACTTTTAAAAAATTATGATAAATGTTGTACAAAGTATGCCTTGTGAGGTATCATTGGAAAAGTCAGAGTCTGCTGAGTATTACTGTCCTGTTAACATGTGTGTATCATCATTGTAAATGGAGTTATGAGATTTTGCTATATATTTGTTACTGAAACATGTTGTGAGTCTGAGGAACAACCACATACTAGCTCTTCAGAAATAACAAAAGAACCATAAAGAAAGGATTGGCATGTCATCCCTGGAGGCACCTCAAGCCACAGTTATACAGAAGGTGCAAGCAAGAATTTGCAATTCATATGAAGGACTGAGAGCAGACCATGTAGGCAACGGGGCTGCTTGACCCCATGACACAGCAAGGATCAGTGGCATACCGAGGGGGGAGGGCAGGTGCCAACCTGGGCAGGGGCACCGGCTGGCCCTTCACGACACATAGGGGCGGAGCCTGCGGTGCAGGAGGCTGAGGGGCAGCTGGATGGAGCCCAGGGGCAGGCGGAGGGTGGGGAGCTGTAGGTGACCAGGAGGAGCTCCCTCACCCCCGCTACCCCCTGGCCAGGGAGTGAGGCCATCCTGCCCGGTAGGGGGAGTCAGTGCCAGGGTGCAGGGCTGGAGCTGGAGAGGCGGGAGCTGCGTGGCAGGTAAGTGCGGGGGATAAGCAGGACAGCGGAGACCAGCCAGAGTTGGTTTCTGCTGCCCCGCACAAGAGGCAAGCGGCATGTTCCCCTCTGGGGCAGCTGGGGGGGTGGTACCATCTTGTGGGAGCCGGGGACCCCTCCTGCCCTGCATGGAGGGCACATGAGGCCGGGGGGGCGGGGGGGCACAAATGCGGGCTTGGCCCCTGGGTGCCGGAGACCCTCAGTACGCCATTGGCAAGGACTATACCAGTAAAATGGGTCAGGATATAAAAAGGGGGAACAAAGGGCCCTGGCCACCTCTCTCCTCCCCTATCTCTACTGGAAAAAAATTGCTTGAAGGACTTGAAACTAGGGAAGATTAGAGAAGAATTGTGAACTGCCTGCAACATCCAGAGGGATGAGAAAAGCTGTTTGCTTCAAAATTAGCCTTGGTAAAGTTTAGTAAACAGTTTGCAGTTTTTATCTTTTATTTCTTTTTGTAACTAGCTCTAATCTTCTACGCCAGAGATCTTCAGTCTGTGCGGCATGCGGGAACATTTGGAGGAGCATGGCCAGGTGTGGGCCTGGGCCTGCCCCCATGGGGGCGGGGAGGGAGTGCCACCCAGCCAGCCCCAGCCGTGGCCTTGGTCCCCACTGCCTGACCCACATTCCCAGTTGCGATGCCTGGCCACAGCCTGGCCTCACCTCACCTCCTGCCCTCCTCCCCCCACCGGAAGCTGCAGTTCCCAACCCCAGGCCTCAGCGGCTGGCCTTGGCACCCGCCCTCAGTCTCAGCACCCAGCCTCCACCTGGCTCTCAGCAGCCAGGGCCCACCGCCAGTCCCAACCACAGCCCCCCAACTGTGACCCAGCTCCCACCCATAGCCCTGGCCCGACTGTAGCCCTACTCCCAGCCTCAGCTGGAGGGAAGTGGGGCGGGGCGGACAGGGATAAGCACAGGAATCAAAAGTTTGAGGACCACTGTTCTATGCCTACCCCATTTATAATCACTTAAAATCTATCTTTCTGTAGTTAATAAACTTATTTTGATGTTTTATCTAAACCAGTGTGTTTTTGGTTGAAGGACTTGGGGAATCTAATTAAGGCTGGTGCATGTTCATTTTCCTGAATAAAATGACAGACTTTATGACCTTCTATTGCTCAGTAAGTAACTGAGCAGTACAAGATGATACATTTCTGGGGTGCAAGGGATACATTGGTGTCACCCTATATATAGTGCAAGAATGGCTGGGCACAGCATTCTGATAGATGTCTGGGGGTGACTTGCATGCTAGAGGCTTGGGTGAGTGGGCAGAGTGGCAGCTCACACAGCAAAGCAGGGCATAGTGTACACCAGAGTGGAGTATTAAGGGGTACAGCAATTCCACAGTCCGCAGTACCCTGGGTGATGTCACAGAGGGATATTCAGACCCATGGAAATTAACCATTCAATGATACTGTAATAATTTAGTATCTGAAATTAGTGGTCTAGATCCTTTAAGCCTCATTGAGGGAAAGCTCCCATTGATTTCTGTGGGCATTTTGACTGTAAAAATAAAGGGCTGAAAGATTTGGCCACATTATAGATATTCTAAATACTTTCCACAATTGTAAGTAATATTTAAAAACCTTTTAAAAAATTAAATATATTCTTAACAGACTCTTTTAGGATCTCATACCCATTGACAGTTTTACATAAAAATAGGACTCTGCCATTTCATAAAGTATAATTCCATGGATCAGGGAGAATAGTAATGAAGATATAAAGGATCTTTTACCTACAGAAGGCATTTGGCCTCTGAGATTGTATCTCATTACACCCAAGGGGTCTGTATCTCTCTCTCTCTTACAGCTGTATGGCCAGTCATGTATTTTCCTTCCATAATTGCTGCATTTCCACAGCTGACCTATTTTTTTCCTTATTCAATCTGAGTCCTGAAGCTGTAGCACCAGCTTATATTATAAATCTTTGATGAAGCACAAAACATAAAACAAAGCATCAAGAAAAACATTGGGCTAGATACATCCTGGCTTCCATGGGTGTAAAAATTGGTGGACAGGTTCCTGGCAACAAAAAGTTCCCCTGCGAAGATAACACAGCAGTGCAGAAAGAGGTCATTGACTTTCCCCCATTGTTAGAAAAAATTAGACAACAGAGGGCCAACATTGACCAATAAATGGTACTGGTCAAGAAGCAGGCATAACCAGATCATGATTCAGCACAACACTTAAGTGCACTGCAGTCTGCCAGATGTCCCATCTGCAAATTAAAATTTCTTTCTTCCATCAAGAACACTGACAGAAAGTGCTAATTGGAAAACCACATGCCCTCCTTCAGGGTGAATCCCTTCTGGACTCAGTGGGTCTTGGTGGTCCACACTGGATCAGGGAGGTGTGGTAAATCTGGCCTATAAAGAATAATTTGGCAGTTTTAAACACAGGTATAGTTTGACTTCTACATTTGGGAAGGCACTTCCAGTCAGGCCAACAAGGCTGCACATGTGGGGGTGGGAGGCAAATTCTGCGCTTGCCCGAGGCTTGCAGTTGGTGGGGGGGCAACTCACCCCTCCCATCACTCCAAACTACACCCATGGTTTTAAAAGGTGTAAAGTGGAATTTCCTGCACATGTATAAATAACACAATATTAATGCTCACTGGAAATAACTATCAGCATCATACTCATTTGTATATAATATTATATTGTAATATTGCTACTTCATAGATTCACAGATTTTAAGGCTAGAAGGGACCATTATGATCATATGAGAGTGTTCAGACTATAATGTAAACCATAGAATCTCACTTGGTAATTTCTGCATCAATCCCATAACTTGAATTTGATCTACATTAAACACTGTGTTGATTTAAAGACTTCAAGTGATGAAGAATCCATAACGTCCCTAGGCAATTTATTCCAGTGGTTAATTACCTTACTGTTAAAAACTACACCTTGCTTCTAATCTGAATTTGTCTAGCTTCAGCCATTGCAACTCATTATGCCATTTTTCTACCGTCAGAAATCTCCCCCCATGTAGATACTGGTAGACAGTGATCAGGTGAGTACACTGTGTTCAAATAACCTTAATCTAGGAAGAATTTACAACAGTATAGATAGTATGGGATTCAGAGTCACACTAAATCCTTCATGAAAGGCAGTGCTTTTTCGCCTTGCTATTCTTACTCTTCTATTGTAGCTCCTTACTGCATATACAGAACATTTTATTATTTAACACTTAATTATTGTACTGATTACCATTTTAGTGGCAATGTCGAGGAGATCTATTAGGTTTGTGATAAACAGTATAAGATCCTTGGGGCGCCTTAGTTCCAGCATATTCCTCCAGAAGTGCAGAGGAATACATTTCTATCAAGAGCAGGTGTATGTCCTAGCCAATCTGAGCAGAGTCAGGTGTTTCAAAACAGCTGGCTGGGAAAGCTTGTGAAAGGTTTGCTGTACAAGACAAACCTCTTCCTGCAACTTTGAAACTGCTTAAAGTTACAACACAAGATACAATATTTTTAAATATTTAAAATATTATATTGTTAGGCGGATGCAAACTTTTTCACAGACAGTTCGGCAGTGAACTATTAAACTTTCTGACCTGTCAACTGTGATGCTTGCAGACCAGGCATCAGTTCATGCCCAGGCCCACAGACCTCACTGAACACTGACAAATACATAACTGGAAACCAGTCTGGATCTGTGTGTTAGCATTGTTAAAATATATGTTAAGTTTATAAGAATGTGTTTAGTGTTTGGACTTTATGAAATGCTTGTGATTTGCTACATGCATTAATCTCATTTATAATATCTATGTCATAAGGTGATATTTAAGTGTTTGCTTTGTAATTGTAAAAGTGTTTACTATGAAACTGGAAATCCCCATACTCAGGAGAGAAGCATTACCAAGTGTGAAATACTAGTTTTTCACAAGAGGTGTCATCTCCTGCACAAGAAAAGAAGGCCTATAGACACCAGATGAACCATTGTGGAATATCAATGGAGAAAAGACTCAACTTTGTTGATTGCTCCCCCCACACACATGAAGAGAGACATACACCAACCCTCACCCCATCACAGTTTGAACTCTGGAGAAAGGAATAAAAATCTCTGACCAGAAGGAGCTGTATCTCTATCCCGCTTGGAATTTGGAGAGGGCAATGTTTCTAAGCATAAGCAAGAGACCCCCAAGACATTTAGCCCTACAGGACATGTAGAGCTTGCACATTACAGCAGCTTCTATTACTTTTTGGACCCTAAGAATGTAATTCATTTGTGTGTGTAGATTTACCTGCTTTAACCTTGTAAATAACTCATTTCTTTTTCCTAGTTAATAAATCTTTAGTTAGTTTATTATAGGATTGGCTATAAGCGTTGTCTCTGGTGTGAGATCTAAGGTACAATTGACCAGGGGTAAGTGACCGGTTCTTTAGGGCTTGGAGTAACCTGAATATTGTTGTGATTTTTGGTGTAAGGGACCATCTATTACAAAGGCAGGTTTAACTGGGTGGCAAGCTAGACCTGAGTGCTCCAGGGGACTGTCTGTGACTCCATGTTAAGGCTGTTATAGTGCTTGAGAAGTTCACACTTGATACTTGGCTGGTAAAATCTAATTATATAACACACAACCAATTTGTGGTTTGTGCCCTGGTTTGTAACAGTCTGCCCTGAAGTTGGCATGCACAGTCGTGAGCCACTCCAGGCAGCCTGACATCAACAAATGTCTTAGAAAATTGATGTCACAGTGCTGTGCTGAAGAAATTAAGTAGCTTCAGAATTAGTTTGATAATTGGTTCAAAGACTGTCAAAGGTGTTAAAGTGTTTTGAACACTGATTTTCAGAGGATCCTAAAGAAGATGAGTCCAATGTTGATAAATACAAAGTAATGCACATTGGAAAACATAATCCCAACTACACATAAAAAATGAGGGGTCTACATTAGCTGTTAGTGCTCAAGAAAGAGATCTTGGAGCCATTGTGGATAGTTCTCTGAAAACATCCGCTTAATGTGCGTGACAGTCAAAAAAGCTAACACAATGTTAGGAACCATTAGGAAACAGATAGATAATAAGGCAGAAAATACCATATTGCCTCTATATAAATCCATGGTACATCCACATCTTGAATACTGCATGCAGTTCTGGTCGCCCCATCTCAAAAAAGATATATTAGAATTGGAAAAGGTGCAGAGAAGGGCAACAAAAATGATTAGGTGTGTGGAACAGCTTTCATATGAGGAAAGATTAATGTAATAAAAAAAACAAAGATCTGAACTTCTAACAAAAACTCATTGCAATTCTCTATTAAAAATATGCTAAAATTCTAAAAATATATTAAAAGAATTAAATTCCTGTAGATGTGCATGAGGTCACACACACACATATAAAACTTGCAGTAAGCATATCAGGAGTGAATTATATGGGATCAGTTCAACTTTAACTTTAACTTAGTACTATAGTTTTAGGAATTCACAATACATCCATGCAGTTGATAATTCCTAGGTCCCTCAGGAAAATTCCAAATCTGGGAGCTAAAATAACCTACACGAGCATATTAATGTGACATATAACATATGAATTTACATAAGCAGATGAAGCCTTATGCTTATTTGTTAGTGATAAATATGCAAGAGAGAAAATAATGGTGCAGCATTTCTGCATGGATTTGTGATTCCTTATTCTGCATGCATGGTTTCTTTTTAGGCATGCATTATTTCAGATTATTTCATTTGGTCTTACCCTCATCCCTTCAAATCTTGACAAGGCTCTTAGAGGTCTCAAAGCTCTTAATGTCCTAAGGGATTTAATCGCACCAAGTTCTGAGTAGCCCAAGGCATTAGCTGTTAAGCTAACCAAAGAGACCTATATAAAAACAGAAAAGCAATAATACTCATTCATCTTATATACCCTCCTATACATACACCAGGAATGGTTTGTGCAATGAACTTCCCAAGAAGAATGAAGGTTGGACCTCTCTCTCCAGGGATCCTTATATAGCCTAGGAGAGTTCTTTTAAATCAGTCAAAGTAGAACAAAAGTGTGTTACAGGACACCTGTCACTTAAATCCTGTTGGCACAAGAGTATATAAATGCTTTATAAGTTCACACATAATGGTCAATATTCAGTGGAAAATGAAGTCATACACATAAAATGAACCTCCAAAAATGTAACTGAATTAATTTGACCCACAATCAATAGTGACTTTCTAGTGTCCAAAGTGTCTCACTCAAGAGCCACAGCATTGTTGAAGACTGATAAATGAAAAATGTCTTACCAGATAATTTTCTGCTACAGTTTCTCCCCAAATTCATTTCTAATGGGCTAATGCCCCCCGCCCTCCACTGTGTAATTCGGAGATGGTCCAATGTAGCTGCTAGAGGCTCCAGAACTAAGTTCTGTCCTTCAGCTCAGGCCACCAGAAGAGTTCTTCCACGACATAATAGCACTCCAATTATTAGTATTAAGCCAATTTGATATTACATATTAAATTAACCTTAAGATTATATATGGCTAACACTCCCTTTAGAGAACAATTTCAATTTATATTCTGGTCATTTACCAGACTACCAATGTGGGTTGAATTCGGGGAGAAGTGGTTAACAGAAAGAAAAACATTTTTCATTCTGTTGCACTTCTTCTCTTTTCATTCATTACTAATGGGAAGTAGTGAGCAATGAATCCCAGAAGTAGAGAGGCAAAGGACCATTATAGTAGAATAATAGCCACCCTAAAAAGCAAGAGCTTTATAAACTAAGGAAATATGTGGGAACCAACCAAGTAGCACCTTCCTACGAAATAATGGCTTTGTGAAGAAACAGAAAATTATTTTGCAAATCTTCCTCAGATGAGGCTCATATATTTCCCCACTAGTGTTTCTAGAGACTTCTGTGAATAGTTTCTCAGATGCCTAGCAAGCCAACTAGTACTGGATATTTACATCTTGCCTGTAGCAACCTTGAGGCCCTAAGGACTTGGCATTCTAGGTAGAATGAGATTAACAGGACACAATTGGCATATGTATTCCATATGCTTGAGAAATATCTTTAGAGCTCTAGCTTTAGAGTCCATTCATGCTACAAACTTCCAAGGATTAGCTGGAGTCAATCGGGTTGTCGACCTCGGTGGGAAAATGTGGCCTATTGGCACATTGGGGTAGCGGGACACTGCCTAGGGATGTGCGGCACCTGGGATGGGGGGCTTAGGCTCTCTCTGCTCTTCTGAGCCCCAGCCCAGGGCCCTGACAGTGGCTGGAGTACTCGCCACCAAATTAGCAGGGATCCTCCCAAAATACGCTGACTGGTTCCCTGATTCTCCCCCCGCAGCACCGTTCAAGTCCCTAGGCTACTTCCTACCATCTCCCATGGTGATGATCCACAGTTCGCCAGGGTCTTCAGCCAGTTCCCCCTTCTGGTGGCTTGGTCAGTCCTGTCTCTGGGTTCATCCACTGGCCTGGAATCTGCCTGGGGCTCAGCATGCCTTAGGTCTGGAATTAGAGTTTGCACCAGCTCCTGGGAGAGAGCTGGCAGTCTGCATTCTCCCTCTCCAGCAGCCAGCCATGTCTGAGTTGCTTGGCTTTCTCTTATACCCAGTTTCCAGCTGGAGCATGCAGAACAGGGTTGAGGGGGCATTTGTTTAATTAAATGTCCTCAATGAATCTTATGATGCCCTCAAAGGAAACATGGAAAGGAATACAAGTACCTAATAATAATCAGAAGGGAAGTTATTTTATTAATAATATTTTATTAATGAGTTCCTTGCAAACCACTAACTGACACCCTCTCTTTTTTTGTTGATGCAGCTGTAGTACTTCTTCCCTGGCTGTTTACAGGGGGAGGTAGAACACTATTCATCCTGGCATGGGGATCACACAACAGAGGGAGGCTACTGCTACACATACCTCAATTGTGGAAGTAGCTGGCTAGATAATGCTGGAAGCATGAAAGGATGCCTGCTTGTTCCCAAAGGCTGGCTAGCACTCAAGAAAGTACTGTAGAAGCAACCTATTACCACTCGAGACTTTACACAGTAAATCAGGAATATCTTTGAACAAGGGAATGGATTTCATATTGTAATCCCATGAAGGTGCAGCTTCCTGGTGAGTGGAATCCTCATATGTCTGGAGCGAGTGTTCCTAAGGCTTTAATGTGGAGCCAGTCTGTGAAGCAGGGGAGGGATAGAGAAAAGAGACCCTTTCCTGCCTTTCAGAGTCTGAACCTCTTTTCCTAGTGGAGCAGGGTTTATATCTGATCCGAAGGCACAATTCCCATTCTACAGCTGCCTGAAATCTGAGCCCCTTTCCCTGGCAGAAGGTCCTTGGGCTGAAAGCCAATCAGGCACATCTTCCATTAGGCTGTAGCCTGAACACAAGCAACAGGCTTCTCCACATGCCCAGACATGCTGCAGGGTGACATGGACAATGAGCATGACAGAACACTGTGAAAAAGACTCTGTGTAGGAGAAAAGCCTCAGCAAACACTCCCTCCAGGGAAGAGGCAAAAAAGAAGGCATTTAAGCCAATTTTTCACCCCCTTTGTTCATTAACAACACCAATTGCTGCCCTGCAAAGGACACACTTCCTTTTGCCTTTTTGGGACCCGAAATTTTGGGTGTTTTCAGGACTTACCCCTGAATATCAGGAGAATCCTACAATTCATAGTTGGAGGAAGGGGAATGGTATAGGACCCCTGCTTCTTTCCCCAGGAAGCTGAGGCCCCACTTCAGTATCTTGGGGGACAAGGCATCTCTGGATTCTTTCAGGGTTTTTTTTCCTCCTCAAGTTCAGGTCTGTTCCAGGACTTACCCTCTGAGCAGGCTGGATAGCTTCCTCCTCACCCTTAGACACTTTCCTAAAGCTCAGAAACTCCTGATTGGGCTTTTCTGTATAGGAACTGCAACTTCTCAGAGAAAGGTGGAGACCAGACATTCGGGACCAACTCTGATCCCTGTACCCTGGCAGTGCAAGGGTTTGGCTGGCTGGGAACAGGCAAGGCATACTTCACTCTCTCTAGAGTCTGTTAGTGCTGCCTCACATAAGGAACATCAATCCTCTGCCCTGACTGAGTGGGTGCAGAGGAGTCCATCAGGGAGGCACTGTAGTGCCAGATCCACCATGTTGTTATTTACATGATCGGGGGGAGGAGAAGGAGGAAGAAGATTATAAATTGCAACTGCACAAAACAAAGTAAAATAAAAGTATTAAAACAAAATGATCCAAAGAAACCGAATTGCCAACTTTTTCCACTGCCACAGGCAGAAAATCTGGTGGTGTAAACTGAAGGGCAGAGCTTAGTCCTGAAGTCTCCAGCAACAACACTGGACTGCCATTGAATTCCTGGGTGGGGGGGATTAGCCCCTTAGCGATGAATAATGAGAGAAGCTGTGCAACAGAATCAACTAGTTTCTTAGTAGAGAGAAGGAACTTAACAGCTAGTCAGATCTACACTTCATTAAATTCCCTGTAGGCTCTTTTAAGCACATTGACTTCCTTCATCAATTCTGGCTTGGACAGCATTGACCTAGTCTGTTGGTAGATAAGTTAAACAGCTAGAAAATTTGACAAATAAACACCGCAATTACTCTTCATCAATATTTCTTCAAAATTCATTAATATTAAAACACGCTGGACAGGACTGGCCATAGCCAAAGGAGGAATTTGGTATCGTCACAATAACAGCTCCTTGTTCAATGTTTCCTTCTTTCCACCTGCCCAACACATCTTAGCAACCTTTATTTTTGTCCTGTCCAAACCCAGTATGGAGAGCAAAAGAGAATATAAAGGGCCAGAGTCTCAGCTATTGTAAATTTGTACAACTCCATCGATGCTGATTTAGATCAGCTGATGCTCTAGCCCACCGGCTGTTAAGATGTCCATAATAGCAAACTCAAAATACTCTGTGCGCATGCAAGCAACTTTTGTATACCATGGGCCACATTCTTATTAGTGCACGTAAACATATTCATATGTCTGAAAAGCTCTCTGAAGCAAATGTTACAAGCTCCATCAGATCATTGCACTTGCCTTGGATCTAGGGAGTAAGACATATATGACAGTTGCTATACAGCTCCACTATTGGTCACTAGAGTGAGTAAACAAGTGATTCAGGACATATTCTGATCTTTGATTCCATAAGCATTGCATACATATAACTGAAAACAGATATTGGCCTGTGGGCAGCATCTTTTCCTCTCAGGGACAAAAAACCATCAGTTTTCCCACATTACAGCATATTGCTCTACTAGCTGAGTCATTTCAATAACTGCAGCATTCACTTTGCCCTCATTAGTCTCTCTCCTGAACAATTTGGCACCTACATGACAGCATTTCACAGGCACAAAAAATATTCACTTGTTTCTTGGTTGACAAGTGAGCTTATTCTTTTTGTAGGTGTAAAAATGTTTGATTTATGGTTAAACATGTTCTTGGTCTCCCGAATACGAGAAGCTGCAGATTAAAACATATATAACCCATTCAATTTTTCATGAATTGTTGGTTTACTCATATAAACAAAAAATGACTGTTTTTCTTGTAATTTTGCCAGTGTTTTATCAAAAACTTTCTTCTTGTTTGATGTGTTCTTATAGATTCCCAAAACTGACCAAAAATTAAGGTTGTGATTTTGTGTTGCACCTCCTGGAGGCCCTGTACAGCAGAGAGGAAAGTGTTGTCAAGCCATCTTTTGCATCCTCCCTATTGAGGTGCAGTCCCCAGGCTGCCTGTCGGCTGATCCATAGTCTGCAACCACTGAAAACCTCCAGAGCTGCTTGTGTTTGGGGATTCCCCTCCAGCTACCAGCATACCACTTCCTGTGCCATCCAGCCCTGCTCCAGGAACATGCCCTAAATTGGGGGTTATGACACCTAGGACACCTCTGGGTCTATATAGTACCTGTGCCAGGAGAATTCTCCTGCAATCCCTAAATGGTTTTTCTGGCCCTGGTATGCTGCTGCAGGAAAAAAAGCAGGGGGCTGTGCCTTACTTTGAGATGATACTGATTAAAGAATATAGTGTTTATCACAACTGTGGTTAGAGTATTAATAAAAAAGCCCTGCAAAATAACCTTGTTAACAAATATTCAAAGTCCACATAATATAAAAAACAAGATGATGAATGACATCATTTCCATACTACAAAGAAAAGAGGAAGAGAAAATCATGTTTGGCTTAAAAATCAATGACAAAATATAACTGAGATGTAATATTGTGAATTACCAAGCATGATGGACTTGTAATACAGTATATAAAAGAGAATACATACATCAACAATCAGGAAGTCCAGCCAGCACCAGGCATTAGTGAAATACATTTGAAAACCATAAGCCACCCATTTTAGAAGCATTTCCAGAATGAAGATATAAGTGAAGACCTTGTCAGCATATTCCAGCATAGTTTTGATAGTCTTGCGCTGTTCGATGTATATATCTTCAAAAGCCTGTGAACAAAATATTTGCATATGAAGCGCTTATACAGCTTAACAGTTTCCTATGTAGGTCACAGGGGCTGAGTAAAATATCCAGTATTCTTTTTTTCGTAAGATGATATGCAGATAACACACCATAGTTCCACCCCGTATCCCTCGCATCCACACATACTTTCTCTTCCCAGTTAGAACAGGAGGCACCATTTCTCCTTCACTTTGTATAACACATTCTCTCCTTTCATGCCTATTATCATATTCAGCCAAGATGAATGATGATCCATAAAGCTCACTCCAATAGATCTCTTTGATCTCTTCCCTTAGATAAAAATCTGTTGAATTTGGGATGTGAACTCTGCTAGCTACAACTATGTCATGGTTGTTGCAAGCAGGATCTAGTCCTGACTATTGTGGACAGGGATTTACTGATAATCATACCAATGAATTAGATTAACTAGCAAAACAGTCTTCAGCATGGTTTTGTAACAGCTCCCAGGCAAAAAACTCTGTTTGCACTTGACAAAGAAACTGTGCAACAACCCTGTCAACAACATATGCATTTAAACACAACTTTAGTTAGTACAGTATGTTCTATACTTATTATGGAGTATTAACTACTGAAGCATTTATGCAGTGCACCTGCTTTCATTCCAGCCTGGAAACTAAACATTTGAATTAATCACTTCTGCACCTGAGATCTCCATATGACATTTCAATCTGCTGATAGTGCACTCCTGGATCTGTTATAGTTCATTTAAATATTACAGAAACACAAGGAAACTAACAATTTGTTCTATTTCTGTTTAAGGAAAACAGAGAAAAAAGTCATTAACAAAGAGTAAGTGAGGATATTTGGATGGTTGGCTGATATAACTAGGCTCCTATTTCAATTTACAACTAATATTCAATCCTCCATGCTTGTTGCATTTATAGCCATCAAGAACTTCCATATATACTACCTTAAATTCCAAATGTTCCTTGAGACAGCTTCTATGGAGATATGATGACATTTCTGAATTGGGATTTTTTTGTCCAGTGGAAGAAAACTATACTAAAGATATCTATATGATTAACCACCATTCTAAAAGCTTAATGTTAACATGTATCTCAGTTGTTTCACATTACAATTACCAGAGCACCACTGCTGAGGAGAATCATGAAGACAATGAAGGTCTCAAACCAGTTGTGTTCAACTATCTTGTAGCAGGTTTTCCTAAGATTCCACCATATTTTTCCTTTCCCATCTTCTATGCTGACTTGACAGCACTTGAACTTCCGTACACATCCTGGCAAATGGGATATTAAGTTGTGAGACATAAAAATAAGGTAACAATATATTCTGAAGCATTAATTAACTGATATCCATTTAAACTAACTCTAGAGTTATTCTAAGGGATGTCTGTAAACAAGTGAACCTCGGTATTCTTCAGCACATTAGTCTCACTTTTTTGCAGGAAAAATAAGATTTGTATAACATATTTTTATGATACCTACTAGGTACCATTGGAACTTCCAGAGCTGTATGCCTGCTGCAACACCTCTGAAGGGGATACTAACATAACACGGAGCTTGCTAGCAATATTGGTGGCATTAATGGGCAGTTCAAGGAAGCAAAACATTCTGCTAAACCGGGGGTTCTCAACCTTTTTCTTTCTGAGGCCACCACAATATGCTATAAAAACTCCACAGCCCACCTGTGTCACAACAACTGTTTTTCAACCCTGCCACGGCAGGGCTCAGGCTTCAGCCCCACCATGGCTTCAGCCCTGCTGAGGTGGGGTTCAGGCTTTAGTTGTAAGGAAAACAAAAAAAGTAATTCATCCAGTCTACTCAGCACTGAGAAGGCCTCAACTGGAGTATTGTGTCCAGTTCTGGGAACCACATTTTGGGAAGGATGTGGACAAATTGGAGAAAGTCCAGAGGAGAGCAAAAAAATTATTAAAGGTCTAGAAAACATGAAGACTGAAAAAACTAGTTTGTTTAGTCTGGATAAGAGAAGACTGAGAAGGGACATAAATCTTCAAGTAGGTAAAGGTTGTTATAAAAAAGAGGGTGAAAAATCGTTCTTCTTATCCAGCAAGGGAGATATAGATTAGACATTTGAAAAAACTTCCTAACTGTAAGGGTAGGAATAAATTACCTTGGGAGACTGTGGAATCTCCATCATTGGAGGTTTTTAAGAACAGGTTAGACACACACTTGTGGTCTGGATCAGGGGTTTTTAACTTTTTTCTTTCTGAGGCCCTGCAACATGCTATAAAAACTCCACAGCCCACCCATGCCACAACTGTTTTTCAGCCCCACCATGGCAGGGCTTGGGTTTTCTGCCCTACACCCCAGCCAATCTAACATGTGCCCTGCATGGCAGACCTCTGAAACCAGATGCCCAGCTGAGAATATCTGTGCTAGACAACAATTTGGTTCACTTACCTTCTGTAAAACAGGCTTCTGGTTCAAGAGCTTCTTCAGGTTCTATCTCTGGTTGTTCTCCTTCTTGAGGAAGTCCAATATCAACTGTACTGCCTTCAGATGAGCTGGATGCATTTAGCTTCTGTAAATAAAAGCCAGCATAACTGTTTTTTTAACCATTACATTTATTTTAAACAGAAAATTAATATTTGTAGTGCATAACAAAACACTCTGCATGTATTTCAGCGCTCTTAAATTAAAAGCGTATTACATAGATAATGACAAACTGCTTTACTACGGGCAAGGTCACAAGATTAGAAGCTACATCACACGTCTTTTTTCCTAGTAAAAGGATTCTAATATCTTCATACAGGGAATCGCCAGAATAATTTGGCTATTTCCTGCACCATTTATGAGAATTTTGAAATAAAATTTTAGTACAGTTAAAATTAGGTGCTTGAGTACATTCTGCTGTTAGGTTATACCAATCATGTTGCTGTATTGTAGACTATACCAGTGATATTCAGACTGAGGCTGACGAGCCACAAGTGGCTTTTTAATGTGTCTCCAACGGCTCTTTACATTGTGTGATTTAATTATTTACCAATCTAAATTATTAACCAATCAGGATGCTTTTACTATATTATTAACCATTTGTAGTTGATAAAATAATATTTGATCAGTCATTTTGCTGGGAAAAAATATATCTATAACATTATATATATATATATAGATAGATATAGACATAGATATATACAAACTAAATATTTCCTTGGTCATACTGTTTAAATATGACTATATAGTACTATAGTAAATGAAACAATGAATTCACATTACTGTGGCTCTTTTGGGGAATGTTGATCGCTAATTTGGCTCTAAACCACTGAGGTCTGATTATCACTAGGTTATACTGTGGATAGCACATACTTTTTCCAACATTATGACCAAACCAATAGAAAACTGCATAGCAGTATTTTCATGTCTAATGTAGATGGCATTCTATCAAATCTAAAAAGTTTACATTTAAACTTGTTCATCTCATTGACATGAAAACACATATTACCAGTTGTTTATAAATACTTCCAAGTTTCTAGATTTTCAGAAAGAAAGAGCAGCACATTAATTTTAGAGCAATAGCCATTATTTTGCATTCTCTTTTGCCAACACACTTATACAGTCTATTGTGCATTCTGAAACTACTTGTTACTCTGGTACAGTATACATACATGTCCAGTTAATATATAAGTAAGCAGAGATGTTCATGTTTTTAGGACAACTGAAATGAAATCAAATCCTTTTTAGAGACAATTGTAATAAAAGAACATTGCATCAATGACCCAAAGTGAGTGATGTAATCCAAATCTTCAACTTTGTTCTTTTACACTAGGATATCATGTTTAGCAATGGACAAATATGAGTACCATACTAAGTAAAAGTAGTTTTGATCACAGCATTCTATGACCTCTTACAATGTTATTACCATGGAATGCATAACATCAGTAAAATTGCTGCATTGATAAATAGCTAATTTTAGAAAGGGAATGATGTAAGCAGATTGAGAGCACATATTTATGTGAAGTTAATGTCAGACAGATGGTTGTTGCACTGCAGCATTAAAGACACCTCCTCTACTTTGCTGACACTTTTGAAGCTTAGGTTAGAGGCATTATTCCTGGGAAGAATGTTCTTATGGAGCTTCAACTATTTTTAATGCTTGTAAAGAAAGTTAGTTAAAAATAAAATCATTTTATCTTCTGTTCATCTTAATTTGTGAACACAGAAAGCAGACAAACTATTTTAATACTGAACATGAAATACAGTATATTCTTTAGGATTAAAGGGAACTGATATGCCTCTCACGTATTCAAGTTTTACCATGTTGTAATTTCATTGATTTCAATAGATTAACACCAGTGTAATTTCAGAGCAGTGTCAGGTTTATAATCTTTAGAGTGTAGCTGTTATATTGGTGAAATCAAATTGTATACTGTGATTATATGAAATTGATTGATTCCCATAATTAAAACTGGTATAATTGACCCATCTAGAATGCCCAAACTTTGGGCCAAATTTTGATCACTTTATTTAAGTAATCCAGTTGAAGTCAATGGTGACTTGTATGAGGTGAATAATATTTGATGCTTTTATTACATAAGCAGACAAATTACTTTTGATTTAATTTTATATTGTCTTATTTATAAATAAATCCTTCCAATCTAGCAAAACTATTTACAGCAAAATATTTAACAATGTTGCATAAAGAAAATATACCAGGAAAACATAAATATACTACAATTTTTGCATTTCTGGAAATCATGTTTTCTTTAGTCAAGATTACCTAATCTTTCTGCAATATACATGATTTACAAAGATCCCTTATATGGAAGGTCTCTGAAAGTGCTATGCAAGTTAGCATCTAACATACCAGGTTTACTACTACCCAGACACTCTAGCCAGGGGGAATTTTGAATGTAAACCCTATATGCAGGTCTGGGCCTTCGTTAGTCGATAAGCTGCAAACTAACAAAAATTGCAGGAACCTCCAAATTACTTAGCAGAGAGTCTAGTGTCCATGATTAAATGCTACAAAATAAAATATTGCAAAATCTCACAGGATACTGACTGTATTGTGGGGACTGTTTTGTACTATGCTCAATGTGAAAATTGTAATAATGATTATAGACTCAAATATTCAGGAATTTTACGTTTGCTGGTGCACTAGCACAGTGGATCTCAACCAGGAGTATGCAGAGGTCTTGCAGGGGGTACATCAACTCATCTAGATATTTGCTTAATTTTACAACAGACTACATAAAAAGCACTAGTGAAATCAGTACAAACTAAAATTTCATACAGACAATGACTTGTTTATACTGCTCTATATACTATAAACTGAAACGTAAGTACAATATTTACATTCCAACTGATTTATTTTATAATTATATGGTAAAAATGAGAAAGTAAGCAATTTTTCAGTAATAGTGTGCTATGACACTTTTGTATTTTTATGTCTGATTTTGTAAGCAAGTAGTTTTTAAGTGAGGTGAAACTTGAGGGTACTCAAGACAAATCAGACTCATGAAGGGGAATAGTAGTCTGGAAAGGTTGAGAGCCACTGCATTAGCATTTTTAGGTATTGTTATAGGAAAGGGGGATGCAAACCACTGGACTACTCTTCATCCAGAAAACTTTAAAGGTAAATGTGTGTGAGTGCTGTAACCCATTCCAGGCAGATATATTAGTGAGAAATGGCCCAGAGTATATGATAGAGTGGATAGTCCTACAGTCTGCTTATTAGGTGCTTTGGCCTGCTTGTGGTGCAAAGTGACCATTTGGAACAGGTCTGTAGAATCTGGGATGCTCATGGAAATTCTGTGAGCAATTTAGGATCAGGATGGAGCCCAGAGTGACTAGTTCTACTCATTTACAATAAATCAGTAGTGTTTGAAATGTCTATTACTAAACTGGACAAGGATAATGAAATCCACAACACTTACAAATATATCATGTTTGCTTTTTTTTACACTTTTCAAATCGCTCAAGGTAATCACTGTAATGGTCATTTTGTCTCATTTTTACCTAAACCTTATTCCTTGGTGAGTTCCCAAAGGAAGACCTACTATATTCCTAGAGATACAGGGATAATCCTTCTCCTATAAATTCTTAATGTTTTCTCTTTCTACGGGTCATTCTTCTATTTCCAAACCCTACAGTTAGCTTAGCATCTCAAAGAAGTGAACAGAGTCTTTTCACATGCGCAATATGAACATACACTGTATGATATAAAAAATTACTTAGCTGATTTTCACTCATTTATGCCCAGTCATAATGGAAGACACACAATTTTCTTCTCAACATTAAAAGTACACAATGTTAACTGCAGCTCCAGCTCATTTGAATGGTACAGAAATAGTTGGATGGAGATAATCTCTGAATTCCTCTCCTTGTCATACCTAGCAGTGCTGACTTTTTCAGGAGCTCCCTGTTGACAGGTCTTAATGCTTAGCAGATACTATATGGAAAGGTTTAGAGTGGTGAGGATTTGACATAGGCTTAACTTCTTTGATTTCCATGACCTATATATACCAGCCTTATGGCCAAGGTTTAGAGAAAGGTCCTGCAAGTTTGAAAAATTAGTTCAGTGTGTACTATGCATGTAATTTCAATGGAATATGGGTGCCTAACTACTTTAGGCTTCTTTGAAAATCCAAACCTACACATATAAGACTAAATTCTGGCCTTCTGTCCATCCATGACCTTCACAGGGGAGTCAGTGGGGGGTCCTATCCACAAATATGAGATCATAAATCACCCAGTGTATTCTTTATGAAGATATCAAATTTGCTGTGTATGGATATTGTGCAACACAAATAATTAAAGTAACAGAATTTAATAATGACATAAATTCAATTAGTATTCTAGTGTAGTATATGTACAATTACAGAAAATGCATTTTTGACACAGCAATTTAGCTGTTTTGGAATACTGCCTCTATAATGGTAAAATTGATAAGTAAAGGGCCAGATTCTGTAGTTCTCAAGTAAGGACCACAGAGCTTGACTTAGTGTGAATACCAATCATTAATTTCAGGAAAAGCCATAAATAAGATAAACATCAAAGTACATTCCAAGTAAATTAATTTATATCACAGCATTAAAATTACCTCTTAATAATACAATAATTAAATAACTTTAAAATCAAGGAAAATACTCTCTTTGCAATAAGATTTTGCTTGCATCATTCCGACCTGGGCAGCATTTATAGCAAAAAATGCTGCAGCATTAGCAGAGCAAACAAAAATTATGACCTGGTTAAAAAAATAAACTGAAATTTGAAAAACCTATTGTTCATTTTTGTAAATAGAAAGTAAAGAGCTTAGAAACTTATCCATTGTGAAATATGTTAATTCAGCAGGAGGTCATTGCAAGAATGAATAATAAGTTCTTATCACTGAAGTTACATTAGATTTATTCAGTAAATATTTTAAAGACTGATAGATAACTCAAAATGGAAGATTAAGAATAACAAGAATGAGAAGAGAATGATCAAGCAGAAACACAGTATAGTATGACAATTAATTATCAAGAATATTAGCAATCAGTCTTTATTAATGCAGGGTCAGTATTTGAATTTTATGGATGGTAAATTGGGTCTTACTAGTCTCTTCTCACTGAAAATCTGGTATGCTTCTTGTAAAGAGCTGTAATTATAATCACATGAGTTAAGGTAGGCAGATTTACAGTCTGCTTACCAAAATAATGAACAGAGCCAATAGCAGTTGGTATTTGAAACAAAACAAAAATATTTTAAACTGTCTTGTCCCACTGAGGGCTCTGTTACTTTTCCACTCTTGATGTCACAGAAAATGTATTTCCTTAGCATGCTGTTCCTGTATGTCTTAGACAAGGTTGCTCTATCAACAATTATATTAAGAAAATTACCCAACTGAAACTTACGAGTCAGTATTATCTGCAGAAGGAAAATTTTAACAACGATATGTTAAACTGAAAAAAAATTATGTGAGGGGGAAAGTTCTAAATATTGTAAAGATTACTCAGTCATTCTGTGTCTCTATGGTTTTTTTCATACTACGTTTATATTGTAGCGTTCTCTATGATTGTTAATAGAACAAAGCATACTTAGAAAGTTGTTTACGAGGCATCATCTGCAGTAATTAAGATGTCAAACCATAGCAACTAAATTCAGTGGGCCAAGAAAAGTTACTTCAACATTTTTAAAACAAGCAGTCATTAAAATGGTTTTATAAAAATGGGATGGTTTAAAATACTGTAAACAAAAATAGCAACTTTTCAGTAACAACCATTTTGCAGCTAGAAAGCTAAATCCTATGAGGCATCTGACACGGGGGTGGGGGAGGAGGAAAAATGTTGCATTACTCTCTCTGCATCCAGCAGAAGAGACATATTAGCACAGGTCAGGCCACTACCACACACTAACACTGGTTTAATATGTGGGTCCTTTTTACTATTACTGTGGTTCCTGCGGATGGCAGCATACATGCAAGCCAAATTGAGAGCTAGACACTGCGCTTGCTAACTATGCTCTTTTAGGAATAGTTAAACCCCCAACTTATTATCTAGGCATACCTCCAACACCTGATAACTTCTTCTCTGAACATCAGTATTCCAAAGAACTACATTTATCCCACATTATTAGGGTGACCATGCATCCCGTTTTGCCTGGAACAGTCCCCTTTTTAAGTATATGTATCTTTAAAATGTCACATTTACCAGTAACACCTCCAGTCACACTTCAATTAGCAGTACGATCAAGTACAATACAGTACGATAGCTAGAAGTTTAGCTTTTTAAATAGAAATGAAAAGTTGAAAGCAATCTGGCCACCAGGGAAGGACTACAAAACATAGCAACCAAGTCTAAGTCAAGAGGTTTTAGATATGATTTCTCTTTTGAACTTCACACACATCTCACGGATTTATATAATTTTGCTTCACTTATATCCAAGCCCCTTGGAACTTTTAGCTTTTATGTTTTAATTAAATGATAAGCTGAAAGCATAAAACAGCTCTCAGTTTAATTTTTTTAATGAATGTCTGAAATTTCATAATTGGCCAGGATGCCATTGAAAAACCTGAAATCAGGGTGAAAGGGACTAAGGAAGCAAAGAGTTGAACAAGAGGGAGTAGGAAAGTGGTGCAGACAAACACCCTGGGGGGTTTTCCAAATAGCTATAGAAAAAATATTTAAAATAACAGAAACAATAGTTTCCTAATTTCTCATTTTTAACCCACCTCACTTAGGTATCTATGCAATACCAACAGGTAAATGAGATGATCTGTGATTAAAATGGTGATGTTATAGCCAAATAGATACAATCAATTTCAATATCAATATATCACCAATTAAAAACACCAAGTGGCTAAAAAGAATTTAACTTTAGACCTTCAGGTCCGGTTTCTAATTTCAGCATACACCATTGCAACTCCACTAATGTAACTAAAAGCAGAATTTGGCTGTCACTCTTTATAGCCTTAACATACCAGGGCATAAGAGTTCACAGAAATGGGAGATCACAGCTAAAGGCAAACTAGTAGTTATTGACTATAGTTGGGTAAATACCATAAAAAAACCCACAATTAATGGGAATTCTTATGCTAAACCCACTGCTATACTTTGCTGATATTCACAACTCATTTGATCTGCCCATTTGTGAACATTTGGGCAACCACCAGATATGAATAGCGGTGCAAATATCTACAAAAGGTACTGGAGGTACTCTAAAGGCTTCTTTAAAAACGGTTTACTTTTGCACAAACCATCATGAATGTTCATGGATAATTCTCTAACAGAGAAAGGAGCTCCTGTTTATAAAGTTTAGGGAGAAAAAACAATAACCTGTGATTAATTGACTCATAATATAGCGTGGAATTACAAAATACCAATATTCTGTGACCAATTTATGAACAATCCACAGGTTAATTTTTTTCACACAAGTATTTATTAAATAATGATAATGAATAATTATAACATCACAGACTGTTGACAGTAAGTTATTTACTGCACAGAATTTCACCACCTCTAATGCAGTCAACGTTGACATTTTCATTCAGCTGATTTACAGTGTGTTTTGTGATGTTACAGATTGAATGCAGCATCATATATTGCTTCATGAAATAAATAGCATGGTAATGTTGAGTAGGTGAGATAGAGGACAGAAGAAAAGAGGAGACCTCTTGGTTCAAAGTCAATGATATCTTGCTGATCAGAATATTTTTCATTGTACTTGTAACTCAGATGAAAATGAAAATATGTTCAGCTTCCTCACTACAGGCAGTTTTATCAGTTTTAGATTTTTTTTTTGCCAATTTTTAGAATAGGCAGCCTACTTGTATAAATTAAAAGGCTCCATGATGATCAAAATGGGCTAGATTTTGCCATCAGCTCCCTCTCTGCACCTCCAGACTTCGATAGGAGTGCGTGTGAAACTGTGAGCAAAACAGGATTCCAAATGTTTGACTGACAGAATATCAGTTTTGTCTTACCAGATGATGGTAACATATTTTGATTGTGCAAATTAAATTAAAATTCATGCTATAGGTGCTTTTGTTACTGCATGATATCGTCAATAATAATTAAATTGCTATACAAGATTTGGAGAACAACAAATATTTCTGAAGATAAAAAGTATAAACAATTAAGGACAAGTGGACAGTTAATTGAATTTGCAAATTACCTTCATGAAAAACTAAAATATGGTAGTATGATAAAATTCCAAAAGATCAAACAGCTTTCTATTATCAATATAACTTACTCATAGGCTGATTAAAAAAAGGTTCCTTTTTTATGATTATGAGAAACAATATTCTACCTGGTCTCTCTTGTACTTAGCTACTTCAAAACTAAATCCCAAAACTTTATAATCAAATATGGAAAATTTACATAGCATTCATTTAAAAAATTAGTTAGAATATAATTAAAAAGTTCTTAGATAAGTCAGCATCTGATTCATAAAAATACTCGGGTTGCCAATCTTGCCTGCTCATGCGGTGATGTGAGTCACATGACTCAGCAAAGAGCAGCTGTGAATGTTTCTACTATATTGCAATGGATGGGCAAGAAACATAGCTGAGTAGCATGCAGGCCAATCAATATCCATTAGAAAAGTGATCATATGTATTTATAACTTGTTTAGATAACCTGTGTAAAAATTGGTGATGCGTTGCTCTGCCTGGTAAAAAAAGCAACAGAGCTGCAGTCTTGACTGATCCAGCTTGATTTTATGCCTGTGAGAAGTAAGAATGGTAGGAAATGAAGTTCAAGATAGCAAGTATCTCTGCTTTTCTGCTCTGGAAGCTGTTATACAAACATACTGACTGATTAAAGAATTCAAACATTTATTTTAAGTACATTCTGAGAAATATAATGAAGTGTAAAAGTGTAAAATAATAAATGCTTTTTAGACCTTTGAATCCTGATTAAAATAAAAAAATACATTATAACATGATTACAATAGCTCTAGAAGATGCTTCCATTTGTATTAAGAATTTAAAAAAAAAATCAGATGAATATTTTTGGTAAAATTATTATCCTGAAACCTACACTTTGGCGGGAAATCTAATAGATTACTATTTTAGAGATTTCTATAGCACCCATTGCCATAGAGTCTAAGGGCCTGAGGCAATGTTCAACAAACGAATGAGAAATTTATTTTGTTTTCATTGGGTGCTAGACTAAGCCAGAGTACCAATATGTTATGTGATAATAAGATGGGGCCCAATTCTGCAAACCCTCATTGATGTGAGTACTTTTTACCCATACTAGTAGCCCCATATATGTTAATTGTCCTATTTGCATGGGGAAAGGATCAGCAAAATCTGTGGCTAAATAACAGAGTAAAAGGCAGTTAGAGACAAAAAGACATCTTTTAAAATTGGAAGTCAAGTCCTACTGAGGAAAATAGGAAGGAGCATAAACTCTGGCAAATCACATGTAAAAGTATAATTAGGCAGACCAAAAAAGAATTTGAAGAACAACTAGAAATAGACACAAAAACAAACAGCAAAAACTATTTAAGTATGTCAGAAGCAGGAACCAACCAATCAGTGGGGTCACTGGATGATCATGTGCTAAAGGAGCACTCAAGGAAGACAAGGCCATTGCAGAGAAGCTAAACTAATTCTTTGCATCAGTCTTCATGGCAGAGGATGTGAGGGGGGAGTTCCACACCTGAGCCATTCTTTTTATGTGACAAATCTGATAAACTGTCCCAGACTGAAGTGTCAGTAGAAGAGGTTTTGAAACAAATGAATAAATTAAGCAGTAATAAGTCCCCAGGACCAGATGATATTCACCCAAGAGTTCTGAAGGAATTCAAAAATGAAATTGCAGAACACTAATTGTGGTATGTACTATTATTTAAATCAGCTTCTATACCAGATGACTGGGGAATAGCTAATGTGATGCTGATTTTTAAAAAAGTCTCCAGAGGTGATCCTGACAACTACAGGCCAGTAAGCCTAACTTCAGTACCAGGCAAATTAGCTGAAACCATAGTATAGAACAGAATTATTAGACACACAGATGAACATAATATGTTGGGGAAGAATCAACACAGCTTTTGCAAAACAAAATCATGCCTCACTAATCTATTATAATTATCTGAGGAGGTCAGCAAACATGTGGACAAGGGTTATCCAGTGGATACAGTATACTTGAACTTTCAGAAAGCCTTTGACAATGTTCCTTATGAAACACTCTTAAGCAAAGTAGGCAGTCATGGGATAAGAGGGAAGGTCTTCTTATGGATCAGTAACTGGTTAAAGGATAGAAAACATAAGATAGAAATAAATGGTCAATTCTCACAGTGGATGGAGGTAAATAGCAGGGTCCTCCCCCCGATCTGCACTGAGACCAGCACTTTTCAATATATTTACAAATGATATGGAAAATGGGTAGACAGTGAGGTGGCAAAGTTTGCAGACAATAAAAAATTACCCAAGGTAGTTAGGTCCAAAGCACACCGTGAAGAGTTACAAAGGAATCTGACAAAATTGTGTGACTGGGCAAGAATGGTAGATGAAATTCCGGGTTGATAAATAATAAATAAATAAATAAATAAATAAATAATGCACGTTGGAATACATAATCCCAAGTATGCATACAAGTTGATGGTGTCTAATTTAGCGGTTGTTATACAAGAAAGAGTTCTTGAAGTCATTGTAGAGAGTTCTCTGAAAATATCTACTTACTGTGCAGCAGTCAAAAAAGCTAACAGAATGTTAGGAACCATTAGGAAAGGAATAGATAAGACAGAAAATATAATGCCACTATATAAATGCTAGCTATGCCCACACCTTGAATACTGCATGCAGTTTCGGTTGCCCCATCTGAAAAACAGTATAACAGCTCACTGCCTGTAGTGTGTACATGTACACACACACACAAACACAAAAACATTGGCTGACTATCTTGTGTACATTAAACACACACAGCAGGGCCTTCTGGAAAGAGGATACATGGCCCAAAACAGGGAGTTCTAAGGGCTTTATATTAATTGCTTTAGGATGCATTACATTTTCTACATATACAGTGTAACTGTAACCAGAAAGTAGACTGTAAAACAGCAGGAGGGAAATCTTGGCCCCACTGAAGTTGATGAGAAGTTTACCCATTGACTTCAATGGAGCCAAGATATACCAGAGATTTTGTCTTGCAGAGCCATTTAGGGGGAAATACAAAAAAAGGGAGTGGGGGGGAGCTTGACCTGAAAATAGAGTGAATGTATTGAACAAAGATGTCATTTGTAGTCACTTTTCTGACCACAAACTCATCTTAACTGTCTCCTTTTACTAAGGATCTTTCATGACAGGGCTCAGTATTGGCCACCTAGCAGAAATGTCCTTATTCTTCCCTATAATAGAGCTTACAGTACAGCAGAATCATCCAGAGAGGAGCACAAACTAGATTTCATAGGATAATTCTTTTCTATCCAAATTGACTGGCAGGGACTACCACAGTATCAGCAACAGTCCTCCCTCTGATGAGAACTAAAAGTATCATCTCTCTAATGTTACCATTCCTACCTGCCCAGGGGGTGAAAGGTTACCAAAACATATGAGCTGCATGGCAGTGTGACTTGTGCCACTGGGAAAGCCTCTGAACAATTATATTTGCAACAATATATCCTTTGCAAAATATCAAAAAAAGATCTGACTTATACCTCAGAACCACATTAATCAAATGAACTGTCAACAGTTTTGAAAATTGCAATCAGGGTTGATTTCTAAGCTACCAGTTTGACACTTGGAAACTGACTACGTCTTGCAACAGAAAATTGAAGATTACTACCAAGTAGGAAAATGCTAGTGGGAAACTTGTGTCCCTTTGTAAACAAAAAAGAAACATTTAGCAATATTTTAGGATAGCACACATTTACTCAGCTCTGAATTATGTTAATTGTTTTATAAATTAGTTTTGTTCCCCCAAAAATGTAAGATAAGTTATGAAACTTCCAAGTTATGTCCAAATAGATACTTACTGCCCTCTAAATACAAAACCCTGAAGAATGAGGATTAGAGGAAAAAGTGTGCAAAATATTATTTTAAAGAATAATTTACACATCTATAATACCTTTCATCTGAGGATCTTAATGTGCTTGTAATTATTAGTAAATAATACCTTATAATACTCTTATGAAACAGCAATCACTATACCCGTTCTACAGATAGAAAACTGGAGCAGAAAATCTGAATGACCTGCCCTGTGCTACAGAGAGACTCAGTAAAAGAACTGGGAATAGAACCTAGAACCCCTGCCCACCAACAATCCCATGATATAAACCCCAAAGAATGTGCCCTCCAGAAATTATACAAAAATGAAGCATTGTTGTAGCCGTGTTGGTCCCAGGATAGTAGAGAGACAAGGTGAGTGTGGTAAGAACTTTTATTGTTCCAACTTCTTTTGGCAAAAGAAACAAGCTTTCAAGTTACACGGAGCTCTTCTGAAGAAGTTGGTCCAAGAAAAGATATTACCTCACCTACCTTGTCTCACAAAAGTTTAAAACCACTTAATGATAAGGATATAGAATTTAATTATCCATAGAAAATAGAGTTAAAAGTGAGAACTTGTAGTTCACTAACCTTCTAGAAGTAGTAATATCAATGACTGAGACAACTATCTTGAATGGGAGCTAATACAAAGAACTTTTCTGCAGAGGCTTACAGATTGCTAAGTATCAGTTTAAGGTAACTCATAAAGGCTGTAGATTTTAAATGAGGAAAATTACCTACTAAATAATTCATGAACACAGAGCAATCTCCTGCCTTACAGGAAGAAGCTGAAATGGCTAACAAGTTTTAAAAAGGAGAAAGACAGTTTAATAAGACTTATAAAACTGAGAAAGATAAAGAGAGGAGACCATGTGAAATTTAAGTGATTAATGAATCCACAAGGGAAACTTTTTACTACTGCATCTTGCCAAGAATCTCTATTACTTTAAAATTCAGAGGAAAATCTTATGTGTGGGTGCCTCTCTTAGTTTAACCAAAACTCATTAGATATGATAAAAGGGAATGCAGGACTTCTGAAGGAAAAATACGGTCTAGATGAAAAGAGAAAAGACTCATGTGTTGATATTAATGTAATAGTTGTGGATGTTTTGGAAGGTTAATGGGCTGAGCTGAAGCTTTCTATAGGAGCTGTCAACAGACAAGCCCAAGAAAAGTATGTTAAGATGATCTGGATCTTGCCCTGTCTTGTCTTGTGTACAGCTCTTGTAATTAAGGGCTTGATCCTGCAAGCTGCTATGAGTACTCTGGTCCTGATCCAGCAAATCACTTAAACAAGTGCTTTAACTTTGTGCTTAAAGATGAGTTCGAGCCTGAGTGCTGAGCACCTGGCAGGCTCAAGCCGTAGAGGAATTTAAAAAAAGTATATATTGATCTAATCACAGACAGGATTTCCCAAGAAAAGATAGATGTTAATGCCTGTTTGTTTAATTCATATTGTAGGAAAAAATCCAGAAAGGAAGGTTAAACAAAGAGAATCTGATGGGTGCCTGAGGAATCTTTAGGGTGCTTGGGAGTACATCTTGGGAACAAAAGACAGACCACAAAAGCAAAAGTGGATACCTGAGATGTGTCCAAAAAAGTGCTTTCAGCAGGAAGCATAAACAGTACAAGGGAAAAGGAAAGCCCCTCCATTAATATGTGGACTGAAATCTGACATTTACACAAAATTACTTGGATTTGGGTGGCAGTTCAGAATAAGTGGAAAGGTTTTTGTTTTTGTTTTTAATTTGTACCACTGAGTACATGGTCCTGGTCTTAGTAAGACTAGTCACCATCTCAGTGTATTGATGTTCACAGAATTCGTCTTTATCATTATTCATACAATAGTATCCCTTAATGCCTCACTGACAATTATAGTCAACACACACAAATCTGGTACAAAAAGATGGTAGTATTTTGATGTCCTATTGAATTCCTTATATGGAAAGTTTTATGTGTTTTACACAAATTAAATTTAGCCTGACAATGCCACTGTAATTTATGTAATTATTATCCCTATTTTACAGATGAAGGAACAGAGACACAGACAGATTAAGTGACTTCACCAGGATAACACGGAAAGTTTGCAAGGAACAAAACCCCTCTGTTCTGACTCTCAGTCGTGAGTTTGAACCATAGAATGATCCTTTCTTCCCATAATTATAGCATATGGATAGCATCTATAGTTGTGTAGGTGTAAGGGAAGAGGATTGTGATAATCTTATTTCAGGGAAAATGACTGGAAACATGGAAAAGCAGAAGGCTCAAGGAGCAGGATTATACCAAGAAACTACATGATTTAGGTCAAAGAAGAGGAAGAAGCTGTGTCACTGCTGTCATCTGACCATTACTGATTCAGTGTTAGAAGGACTTTGATAAGCATGGTAGTAAACTTGCCTGATCCTCTGGTAGCAGTGAAAGCTCTCAAATAGATCATCATGGAATGATGCACTAACCAAACCTGTTGTAAGGTGCTTGAAGGGGAATGTTTCTTTTTCTTCTTTAGTGCAGATTAAAATGGAATAAAAAGTAGTTCAGCAGATACATGTCCTATGTTTGCACTTAGGACATGTAGGATGCTTAGAGGGATAATAACCCTTACAATGTCAAAGGTCTATTAAATCACTTTTTTCCTGCTCTGCTGTATCATGAACCATAATTTCAACAATAAAGTACTAACTAAGTACTCTTCTTAACAATTTTTAAACAAAAATATATTTTTAAAATGTGACAGTAAAGAAACTTCCCTAGAGAAAATGGAAAAAGTGGTTCCAGGTTTGATGTGGGAAAAAGAACTCAGGGTGAGCTATTAAATATTATACATATTTATTCCGTCAGACTCAGATGTGAGGGACTCATCCATGGACACTCGTGTCTTAAATGTTAATCTGTTGCAGGGAAAGCAATTGGTTTCAAATGCCTCAAGACTTGCAGAATAAGAATGGGTGGCTGTGTGAAGGTGATTGATGTTGGGATAAAAAACTTTCATACTTTTGTACCAAAGATCACTGGTTTAGATTTAGCCCTAACTGGTAGTTACCATCAGATGACACTTCAGTGGTGTACACGAAATGGGTTGATGGTCATAGAACAGACTCCAAGTGCTGTATTCTGAAAAAAAGCCTTAGTCACCATTGGCACTCTTTTTGACAATCTCAAAGAGGTCAAGGATTGAAGAGGAATGGAGACTGTTATTTCTATAAGCAGACCCTCCAAAATCCAGTTGAAATATTAAGGCACATTGGTGGGGCAAACATGGGGAAATCTGCACTACTGCAGCACATTCCATATTGGTTCTATGCATAAATAGAGGACTTCAATTTCCAGGGCTAGCAAATTGGCACCTTTTACAATTATTAAATTCTTGATAAAATAAAACTGAAAAGTACAAATTAATCTTACTTTTCAAAGTGTCATAAGTGCCTTTATTGTCACAATAAATAGAATATTCTATTTCTTTCACATTTGAAACTTGCAACTTTCCATCAAGTTTGTTATACACAGTTATAAGGTTGTATATGGTACTATAAAGGAATCAAACTTAGATTTTAAATCAATGCTAAAATGAAAAAGAAATCCCCAACTCATCTTGATAAATATAAAATAGTCCTACCTCTTTGCTTTCCTCTAGATCCGACTCGCTGCTAAATTCTTCTGTATTTAAATTTTCAAAATCTGATTCCCCAACAGCAATTGGTACCGTCACAGTGAGGCTTGGATTGTTTATGAATGACATGTAAT
The DNA here is from genome assembly GCF_026122565.2 of Emydura macquarii macquarii. Taxonomy (NCBI): domain Eukaryota; kingdom Metazoa; phylum Chordata; order Testudines; family Chelidae; genus Emydura; species Emydura macquarii. Next base: position 78,772,548 of record NW_027131390.1, read on the forward strand.
CACTTTCATCAACGATGTACTTTTCCACGCTGCTGCCTACGCCACTGGTAGTTCCATTCCCATCTTTAAGATAGTTAAGATCTTTACCTATTTCTACAACAGTATGGTTGGAAATGCAGCTGTCTTTTTTGTTGTTTAGATCTTCAAGAGGCTTGATTTCATCTAAAGCTTTTTGCTTTCTCACAAAGGCTTTTTGGATGAATTCACGTGTTTTTCTTTTCACATAATCTATTCCCTTCTGAATCCTTGCCACTGCAATTTGGAGATTGTTCATTTCATTATCATCATCTGTAGCAGCAAGGTTGTCTGAACTGAACGAGCTCAACAGCAAGGCCAGAAAGAGGTTGAGTACCTAAAAGACAGTAAGGGGAAAACATAGCTGGATCTCTTATTTTTTTAATGATGACAGTAATTACTTTATGGCTTGTTTAATGACATAATTTTTACTTCACAATTAGTGGTAATATCAAACTACCTAATGGCCATTCTTCCTAGTCTGTTCCTGCTGTATTTTACTATTTCTTGCCAATAGCATTTCAAGTTGCAAATACCACAAAATGCATTTGGCTGGATTACCATTAAGGTGAATACCCAAGTCCCAGAAGTCAAGCCCCACTCTGTCTGAGCTCTTTGCATAGCAGGATACATGGGGCAGGTAAGGGCATGTGTAGAAAGGCGGGGAAACGGGTGGAAGTAGACCCACCCTCTGTCCTGAATGAGGCCTGTATAGCACTCACAGAGGCTACTCCAGCCATTAGGAGGCAATTGTGCAGCCATTCTGCAGCACAGGGATGGGATAATTTCTCCCTCCCCTCCCGCACCTCACATCTACCCAGCTTCTTAGGCTGGGTACTTAGCAAATTGTTGATTTTTACTATTTCAACAAATATGAATATTCAGATAAATATTTCAAGTATTTCAGAAAAATAATATTTAATAAATGCTATAGAAATAAATACTAATACAATGTAACTTATTGTGGTGAGTGTTCTGAGCCTAAATGAGTTATCCCTGAGCCTGAGTGTTCTGAGAGCTCGGAGCCTAATAAGTCATTTGAGATAATTACCTGCAAGACCTAAAGGCCCAGCCAATCCACAAGCAGATGACAATCCTAAACCAGATGACCCCACGGCAGGTATATAGGCTCCTAAAGAAAGTAGCCACTCCAGTCTGCTCAATGTTGCTACCTAGGTGGAGATGCTCCCTGCTACCTGATAGTAGTGACAGAATACTCCTGCTCCAGCCTGTGCCTGCTCCTGCTCAAGCTACAGCCAGTCACCCGGCTGTCCTGACATATATGTACACTACAGATCCCATACAGATGGAGTATTCCTAGTATAGGCTGCAGTTTACAAATCAGTAAGATATGTGTGAAAGTGTTCACAGAGCCATCAATTCACATCCAGGTTCAATCATGATATTAACATGTCTTATTTTGATTAAAATATGGGATGAATTTGGATAGTTTAAATTTTAAAAAGTTGGCTCTTAACCCCTTTTAGTTTACCTCAGTTAAAATTAAAAACATATTATATCGCATTATGAATCATTTGTCACAAAATAAATATGGTACATACCACTAGGTTTCCAATCACCATGACCATCATGAAAACAATAAGGCACATGGCTTGCCCTGCAACCTCCATACAATCCCACATAGTCTCTATCCATTCTCCACATAGTACTCGGAATACAATCAAGAAAGAGTGGAAGAAGTCATGCATGTGCCAGCGTGGAAGTTCACAGTCATTGGAGATCTTACAGACACATTCCTTGTAGCTTTTACCAAACAGCTGCATACCAACCACAGCAAAAATGAAGACAATGATGGCCAGCACCAATGTCAGATTTCCCAAAGCTCCCACTGAGTTACCAATGATCTTTATCAGCATATTTAGTGTTGGCCAAGATTTTGCCAACTTGAAAACTCGAAGCTGAAAAACAAGAGCAAAGGAGCATTGTTATTGATGTTGCTGATTATAATGAAATTATCAGTGCATTTCAGATTTTCAGTTACCTAAAACCCAGAACTGTAAAATGTTTCATTTAATTGTTACAAGCTTTAGTCACCACATTTATGTTTTCAGAGATGCTGGCCATGAGGCTTAGCAGGTTTCTACAATACAGACACCTACAGACTGAAGTCCTAATTCAATTCCCTAACAGCCAAAAAATGTAGCCTATCACTGCAGGCTTCAATTACACCCGAAATGCCAGTGAACATCAGACTGTGCCTTTTTCTGTAACTCTATAAAAAAAGAGAAAACCATTCTGTTGAGATCAATAGCACTACAAAGAACATGGTCACTGTGTTATAGCTGGATATAGCTGCCCTAGACAAAGTGCAGATGACTAGTTGCTAACAAGAGAACAAAAAAGACAATGGGCCAGATTCATCCCTGAGATAATGAGATAAATGAGATAAATCTTTCAGTCCAATGTAAGAGAATACTCATTAATAGCATATATATATATAAAAGTTGAATTTGTCAGCTGGGGAGAATCACCCAGATGTTATTAGAGGAGTGTAGGTAAAATTTTCAAAAGCACCCAAGTGACTTAGGATTCTAGATCCCACTTTCAAAAGCGACTTAGACATATAAGACCGTAAGTATCATTGAAAGTCAATGCGATTAAGGTGTCTAAGTGCTTAAATCACTTTTGAAAATGGGACTTAGGCACTTTGACAATTTTACCCTGTATCATTAAATCCAGCTGAGAGAAAGATTTTATCTCTTTATTCCCCCAAATTCACTTCCTTTTGTCATGGAGATCTTTCTGGTGGAAGAGTACTGAATGTGGTTGCTGCTAGAATGCCTCATTGCTGCTCCTGCAGTTGTTTTACAGTGATGGTTAAGTCTGGGTGGGCCTCACAAGTTTGGAAGGTTTCATTCAAAGAAGGATGATAGAGTTGCGATACTTATCCCAATTGCATGAAATTCCTTTTTGGTTTCAACCAGGCCAGCAACCAATGGTGTATTTTAATATTTTCTCTTTTGACTGAAATGCAGAGGAGCAAATGCATATAAATTAAATAAAAACTTGTTTGATTTTTTAAATAAAACTTCAAAAAAGTTCTGGTTGGGATTGTTTCAGGAATTGGGCTACAGGTATTTGCTATTTCATTTGAATTGGTTCTTACATTTCTAGTGGTACCATAAACAGTATTACCATTCAAAAGCACTCAGCTGAAGCATTCAAAAATCATAACTCAGCTTAAAAAACACGAGATTGGCTTAAAAATCATTGGATTTTCTAAAAAATGGTGGATTGTTTTGGTCTGTCTTCTACTTTCTGATCTGTTAAGATACATTCAGTTCATGTTTTCAAGCTTTTCTCCACAACATTGAGAGCTAGAAAATTACTTTTTAGTATTTAAATCAAAGCTGAGATTCTCAAATGATCACTTGATTCCATGAGCTGGAGTTTTAAGAAAAACATTAAGTCCTAAGAGACTTGTGATGTAATCATGGGAATTGGCAGCAATGCACAAGTTAAACACTGACCAACTCAGCTTCTCTGAGCTGAACTTATTGAACCTTCTTAAGAAGATTCATAGTATCTCTAATTTCACTAGTAATAATGGCAGCATGCAAATATTCATGATGAAAGATGTAATACACAATGAAGGAAATTAATTAATTACATTGTATTTGCTACATGACAACATTCTAATTAAAGTTGTCAAAGTAATTGAATTTGGCAACTTATTTACAAAGCAAGATCTGAGCTCCCCAAATTCTCTCATTGATGGTGATCAGCAAGCAACAGGATCAGCTCAAAGATAATCACCATTAATTATTTTTTTTCAGGAATGATTTTGTTCAACAGACAGTATATGGTAGTTTAGGCCCCAAATATATAATGTATTAATTTTAGAACAAAATGGTTTTGCAAAACTTAATAGCACAGTACCCTAAATCCCTATTCATTCTTTACTGCCATTGGATACTATTAGTTTTACCTAAGTATAAAAATCAGCATTTGGCTCAGTGTTAATAGAAATATTTTCATGATTTAAAAAGTAAATTTAATCATTTTGTCAGGACTAAAGAATTTTCCTGCAAGTTTGCAATCCAAACAGTATAGCATTGTGTTAATGTATGAAAATGAGGATATGAAACTCAGTAGAAACAAAAATTAAACTAACCAGACTATTTTCACTGGTGAAGTACATGAGAAATTTCTTACTCAATCATTTTGTTTCTGTTAGCGGCTTCTCTCCTTATTTATCACTAATGGATAATAACTCCCTCCTGTGGAATATGGAGGCAGTTCAACATTGTTGCTGGAGGCCGGTGAACTCAGGCCACCAGAAGAGTTCTTCTAAAACTGTAGAAATACTCCATCAACTGATTATTAGCATTAAGACAACAATTTGATAGACTAAATAAATAACCTTAGGATAATTATATATCCAACTCTTCATTCAGAGAAAAATTTAAATTCTAATATATTATATTCCATTTACCAGACTGCCAAGGTGGGCTGAATGAGGAGAGAAGCTACTAGCAGAATGAAAATTATCAGGTAAGAAATTTTTCATTCTGCTGCATAGCTTCTCTCCTCATTCATCACTAATGGGATGTAGCAAGCAGTAAATCACAGAAGTAGGAGAAAAAAAGATAAGCACAGTTTTAATTATTTTTAGAGTAGAATAATAGACAGATGTAGAAGTTTTCCCCATACAGAGCAAGATCTTTGTAATTTAAGGAATTATTTGGGAACCAACCCTACAATACCTTTCTAGTAGCAATGGAAATCTGTTTTGCAAATCTTCCTCGGATGAGTCTCATGCACATTTCCCCACAATGCCACTAGAGACTGTGTAGAGGGAACCTTGATTCCTACTCCATAATTAGTGCCCAGATGCCTTATATGCCAATTGGTGCTAAGGACTGGAACAACATTATGAAAGAACTATTTCCCAGGAATTGTGGAAAGAAGAATTTACCTCGAACAGAAATATATCTGGAGCTACAAGAATAACTTTTTCCTCACAACAACAGAATGTTGTTCTTATATGGATACAGGAATGAATTTCGAACACTGTCTTTTGGACATAATAATGACAACGAACTAGAAAGGCCACCACAGGATTGTCTAATCTGTCATTCTAATTTATCTTGACACCTGATGAAACTCAGATGGGGAGTCTGATATGCCTATCTCAAGAATGCCACCAGGGCTGTTACCCACTTTTTGACAGTGCTTAGTTGCAGGACTCACATCAATCATCTTGGAGAATCTCTAGTGTAATTCAGATCACCAGAACTTTGTGGTTCTTTTTATTATTACGTATATTACAGTAGCATCCATAGGTCACAGCCACATTGTGTTGGTCACTGTACAAATAAAGAAACTGTCTGTGCCCCAGAGAGCTTTCTGTTTTCCCTCACATCAAAAATATAATTTGACCAGATCAATTAATAAAATGTCCTGTCTGGATTCCAAAAGATATCATCGAGGTTATGAAGAAACCCTGCTGAACTAGACTTCTCTTCCCAGGCCCAGGCTGTTAATGGCAGGTCAGCCAGGTCTGATTGAAGAAGGAGTTACTGCTTCAAGAGGTCTGGCATTTTCTGCACGTGTAATGGAAGTTCCTTGGCTGTCTGTCAAATCTGAAGTGCCTTCTGGGCCATCAGGGATCCAGGAGGAGGACTTCAGGTCTCCCTTTTCCTCTTTTCTGCATCCATCATGTGAACTGTCTTGAAAACAGTAGATTCCTCTCTGTCCCTGACATTATTTCCACTGCTGCAGAGACGCTTTGACCTCTGGTTACTCCTTGCTTTTGGAAGGGATATAAACACTCATGCATCTATCATAAGCAAACCTCTAATGGGAAGTAGGAAAAAACTTCCACTGTGAGCACCGTAACCACACAGTACGTGTTTTCCTTCACCTTCTTCAGAAGTAACTGGTACTGGCTACTGTCGTAAACAGGAAACTGGATTTGATGGACAACTGGTTTGAACCTATGTGGCCATGTCTGTATGTTTTTGTTCAGACAAGCCACTGATAGAGCTGTCAAAGTGAACTAAAAGGATGTATACTCTTAGTTTCTGGAAATGTGTCTTCCAGATATTCTCTCCCCATTATGAGGTTTGCTGAATGCTAGTCTGGCACAATTTTCATTCCACTGCAGTCTGAAGGTGGGCTTCACAGGAGTAACAGGCTTCTTTGCACACCCTGATATACTTCCGAGTGTGGGAGAGGCAGTGAGTCTGATAAAGAGAACTGTGAACATGCCTCTGTGGGTATGGCTACATAGCAATTAAACACCCACAGCTGGCCCATGTCAGCTGATTCAGGCTTGCAGAGCTTGGGCTACTGGCTGTAAAATTTGGAACATCTTCAGGGAAGGTCCCAGAGCCTGGGCTCCAACCCAAGCCCAAACATCTAATCTGCAATTTTACAGCCAGCAACCTGAGCCCTGCAAACCTGAATCTGTTGACATGAGCCAGCTGTGGGTGCCAGAGTCAACTGACTGCAAGTGTTTAATTGGTGTGTGGAGAAAAGTCTCAACAAACACTCCCTCAGTGTGAGACAGCAAAGAAGAAAGGTTTAAACCATGATTTATACATCACTTGCTCATTAATAGAAAAAATTGCTGCCTTGTGAAGGGGATTCTTGCTTTTGCCTTTTTGGGGCCCAGGGTCTCTGGATTTTGCAAGCCTCACCCCTGAGCAGGCTGTAGGGGATTTGCCTTCTTCTCTGTGGGAATCCTCATGCTCATGATTGAGCTGTAGCTTTGGGTTCAGGTTGAGGCCCTACATACCAGTCCAACTCAAAGCCCCATGCCCTGGCAGTGAAGAGTCAACAAGTTTCTGGATGCCAGGTATAGGTCACCCTCGCAAGTCCATATCTTAGCAGGGTGAGGGTTGGCAGCTTGTGACATCAGGGCATAGCTCACCCTCTGATGTTCCTGAAAAACTACCTATTCTACCCCCAGGACTTGCCTTGATGCTTTCTCAGCTTCTCCGCTGCCACAGTTGGGGGCAAAGGGAGCCCAACTGACAGGTGCTGTACAAGAGAAACCAGCCTCAATACTCTGGTAATTCTCACCTCAGCAGAGCAAGAGAGGAGCTAAAAGCTGAAATGAAGTCACTGCTCACAAAAACTAAAAAAAACTGAAATTATAACACAAAATGGTTGGAAGAAACTGAACTGCCAACTTATTTGCCACGAGAGGCGAAAATCTGGTGGCTTGAGCTGAAAGAAGGAGCTTAGTCCTGGAGCCTCCAACAACCTCAGTGGACCACCTCTGAAATCTAAAGTGGGAAGTAGGAACCGTAAGTGATGAATGAGGAGAGAAAAGAAGCTATGTAGCAGAAAAATGTAATTATGCACTACAAATGGAGAAAGTATATTAAATGTTTAAAATTCTTGCACTTTAAATAACCTAAAGAGTAGCTCAGGTACAGTCATTTTTTTGTATAAAATATATCAACTGGTTTGAAATTCTGTCACTGGAAAGAATTCAATCAGTTTAACAAAATCATAATAAAATTATGGAGACTTTGAAGACTTCTTCATTTCTTTTGGGTTTTCTTCTGATTATGGAAAAGGTTTTATTAGAAAATGAAAAAGTTACAGTCTTGACTGACAGCTACTCACATTCCCTGTAAAAAACCTATAAAAAGGCATTTTTTGTCATTCAAGGAATTAGTGTAATTTATGCCTCTGTTATTATCGATATGTCTACTCTGCAATTGGAGGTGTGATGGCAGGACCATGTGTACACATACACTCAAGCTAGCTTTAATCTAGCTAGGGCAAGTACTTATAGCACTGAAGCTGCAGGCTTCAGAATATGCTAACTGCCTGGGTAAGGACCCCGAGCCCCTGGACAAGGGGTTCATATAGTCCACATTGAACTTCATGCTGTCACACGTTCACAACTACTGGAACTTGCACTAGCTTAATTAAAACTACAACTGCCATATGTTCCTAGAAGGAAATGTCCAAAAGAAAATATGTTACATGACATTGACATAATGCTCAGAACAGACACTGAAAAAAATTGAAAATATGTTAGCAGATATGCTAAGTATTCAGACAACCAAAAAGCTTATTTCAGAAGGAGGAGACTAAGGAAAATCTAATAGATTATTTCAAGGAATGAAACAGACATGTTACAGTGGATAAATGCATAGGAAAAACAGAATTATATTTTTGAAGAAGAATTTGACTCAGTGACAACTTATAGTTGTAAATACGCCACACTGTGAAATTCATTGCAGTGCAGTGCGTCAGCACAAGGCCTATCTACTAATAATGATCCACTTTAAATTTACACTGGGGATTTAAGTGATGCATAGGTCTAGTACTCCATACAGAGGTGAGCTTCAGTCATGGAGAAAAACAGTTTTTTAAAGCCAGATTTACATCAGTATACACAGTTTATTTTTTAAGACTCATTTTTTACTGTTAATAAAACTCAATGGGCGAGAACCTCAGCTGCTGTAAACTATCACAAGTAATTTACATAAGTTGAGGATCTGAACTAGTATATATTTTTTATTTTGTAAATTCTTATACTAGCACATGCCTAATTATATCATAAACTCTATTCTATCCTGCCTGAATTCTAGTTGGTGTCCCAAGCAGCACAAATAGAGAAAAAACAGTTACTTACTTGACCGTGGTCCTTTGAGATATGTCATCTGTATAGATTCCACTCTTGGTGTCCAATGAACAGTTACCAGTGTCAGGAGGTGGGTGAATGGAGGCCTACTTGATGACTGATTTATTATAGGAATACCCTACCAAAACTAAAGTCTGACCTGGTAGCTTACGTCAGGGAATAATGAGTGCTAAAGGTGTTGATGGAATTCACATTGCTGCTCTACATATTTCTGATATGGGAATGTTACAAAGCAGGCCACAGAGGCCACCTGAGCCCTAGGGGAATGAGCAATAACCTGTCCAGATGGATCTTTCTTAGTTAAAATGTAGCAAGTCTTGACACAGTCCAAGACCGACTTAAATAGTCTCTGTGATGATATGGGTTGTCTCTTAACCCTTTCAACAAATGCCACAAAGAGTCTAGGTATACACCTAAATGACTTTGTCCTATTAAAATAAAAGACAATGTTCTCAACATCCAGTGTGTAAAGTCTCATTTCGCTCAGTGTGGAATGTGGTTTCGGGAAGAAAACTGGGAGGTGAACAGACCGATGGATATGGAAGTTGGAAACTGCCTTAGTCAGCAACTTTGGGGAAGGCCTGAGAGTGACTGTCTTTGTGAATGATTGTGTAACAAACAGGGGCCCACCATGAGGACAAAACGGTTACTAACCTTTCTGTAACTGTTGTTCTTCTAAATGTGTTGCACATGTCCATTCCAATGTATTTGTGGGCACAATTGCTGGAATTTTTCCCCTAGCAGTATCTGTTGGGTTGGCTCCAGCACCTCCTGGTGTAGCGCATTCATAACGCTGGGTTAAAGGGCCCTGCCAACCCTGCTCCCCTTCAGTTTCTTCTTGCCAACCACCTCCGAAGAGAGGACAGAGAGTGGGGTTTGGAATGGACATGTGAAACACATCTCAAAGAACAGCAAGGTACAGGAAGATTAGTAACCATTTTTTCTTCTTCAAATGCTTGCACATGACCATTCCAATGTAGGTGACTCACAAGTAGTTGTACAGGAGTGGGTTTGGAGTTCAAGGATAGGCTGATGGCAAGACCACTCAGCCAAAGCCATCATTATCACTTGCTTGCTGTATAATGGCATAGTGCATTGTAAATGTATGAACTGATGACCATGTTGCTGCCTGGCAGATGTCCTGAATTAGGACTTGTGCTAGCAAAGCAGCGGAGGTGGCTTGAGCTCTTGTGGAGTGAGCCATTAGGTTAGCTGGGGGAGAGATGTTTGCGAGTTTGTAACACTCCCGGATACAAGAAGTAATCCATGATGAGATGCTCTGTACAGAGATGGGGAGACCTTTCATTCTTTCCGCTATCGCTATGAACAGCTGAGAAGAACTGCAGAACTGTTTGTCCTTTGTATGTAGAAAGCTAGAGCCTGCTGAACATCGAATGAATGGGGGCGCTGTTCTTCTCTATTTGCATGTGTAGAATTAGGGTAGAATACCGGCAGAAAGATTGCCTGCAATGGAATTATGAGACCACCTTGTGTGGTTGCAACTGGACTTCGTCCTTGAAAAGGACTGTATATGGAGGCTTGAATATGGGGGCTCTTATCTCTGAAACTCTTCTGGCTGAAGTGATAGCCACCAGGAAAGGCCACTTTCAAGGAAAGATGTAGCAACGAATATATTGCTAATGGTTTGAACAGGAGCCCTGTAAGTTTTGACAGGACAATGTTCAGGTCTTGGAGGGGTGGGATCTCTCACCTGGGGGTATGCCCTCTACAGGCCTTTGAGAAACCGGGGGACCATCTCGTGAGAGAAGACGGATCGATTGTCCACCCTGGGATGGAAGCAGAGATGGCTATTAGGTGAACATTGACTGAAGAGAGGGCTAGCTGTTTCATTAGAAGCAGATACTCTGAGATAAGCTGTAGAGATGACTGTGAAGGTGGAATTTGCCATTGTGAGCACCATATGGAGAATCGTTTCCATTTTGCAAGGTAGTTGGCCTGGGTGGTGGGTTTTCTACTGCCCAGTAGGACCTTGCGGACCTATTCCGAGCAAACCTGCCGGTCCCGATTCATCCATGGAGCTTCCAGGTCATCAGATGAAGAGAGCTGAGATTCGGGTGCAGCAACCAAACATGGTCCTGGGAGATGCTTCCTGGGCCATGCCACAGCTATAAGGATAACATTCACTCGATCTTGCTTGATCTTCATCAGAACCTTGTGAATCAGCGGGGCAGGAGTAAATGCATAGTACAGGTGTCTTGTCCCTGGCAACAGGAACATGTCTATGAGGTCTGTGACCTTGCAGGGGGCAGAACTGATGGCACTTTCTGCAAATAGAGCTATAAAGGGGAGACCCCCCCACCATTGGAAGGTATCTCTCACAACATCCGGTTGGAGAGACCACTTGTGGTAAGAGGAGAAAAACCTGCAGAGGTGATTTGCTAGCTGGTTCTGTGTCCCCGGAAGATAGGATGCCTCTAGACTGATGAAATGAGTGATACAGAGCTCTCACAGGTGGATTGCTTCTTGGCATAGGGGAGAAGAATGTATGCTGCCCTGTTTGTTTATGTAGAGTATAGCTGTGGTATTGTCCATTAGAACTGAAACTGTCTTGCCTGCCATGCAAGGTAGAAATGCCTGATGGATGTTGGCTTCAACTTGGGCTCTGGTGCGAACTTTGACTAGCCAATCGTCGAGATATGGAAATACATGGACTCCCTTTTTTCTGAGAAACGCTGCTACCACTGCCATGCATTCAGTGAAAATCATGGGGTGGCTAAGAGGCTGAACTGGAGCACCACAAACTGATAATGACCTTGATTCACTACAAACCTTAGAAAACGTCTGTGGCCATGGAAAATCGAGAAGTAAGCATCTGTTAGATCACGGATAGCATACCAGTCCCCTGGATCCAGTGACGGAATGATGGAAGCCAAGGAGATCGTGCTCTGGAGCCAACTTGCTGGATACTGGTAGGGTAAAAATTCCAGCAACTACGTTCAGGATGCCTACACACCTACGTTGGAATGGACATGTGGAAACACTCAAAGAAGAACTGAATCTCTCCTGTTTCCTAGCTAATGTTAGGGCCACAAAAAAGAGTCTTCATTAGAAGGCCAAAAAGGGGGACCCATCAGTGCAGTCAATATCAAACTGAGATACCAGGAAGGAGGGGGTTTCTGAACTGGTGGGAAAACAAGGAGTGAAAAAAGATGAGAGTTCCTTGAAGAATCTCACCACCATAGTGTGCAATAAAAGAATATAGCTTTATGCCTGGGAATGGCTAGTAGATATCACTACTAGTTGCTCCTGTATCGAACCAAATAACAGGCCATATTGCTTCCGAGAAACCAAATAATAAAGTATAGCAGGAACCAGGTCTCCTACCAGCAAAAGCTGTTGCTGCATTGTGCAGAGAGAAAATCTCTTCTATTGGGTTTTGTCTGTCAGTGTGGTCAAGGGTTTCCTGCTTTCAAGCAAGATGTCTGGAACTATAGCAAAACAGCTTCTTTCTGTAGTCATCAGCCAGATGGCACCCGGCTGTCAGGTGCAAGGATGTCAGATCCAGATGCAGGATCTGGCTTTTGTTCTGTGAGACCAGATCCAGTAGAACCGGTAAGGTGACAAGTCACTGTATTGGCAGGTTCATGAGATCTGAGTAACAAAACTGTCTGGTCTACGCTGGGCCTATCATGATGACCTGACTTGCATCTTGACTCAGTTTTCTCAAGACCCTGGGTATCATGAGAATCAGTGGAAAGGTGTACATCAGACCAGGAGCCCAAGGGATGGGAGAGGCATCTGAGAGGGAGCCTAGACTCCTGCTTCCCCTGGAGTAGAACCGTGGACATGTTGCAAACAGGTCCACCAACAGGAATCCTCATCTGTGAAAAAAGATCAGGAGGACTGAGGTCTTGAGGAACCACTCGTGAGTGTCAGATAAGTCTCTGCTGAGTCAATTTGCCAGTTCTGGAGGCTGAGAGGTGTAGGGCTATCAGAGTAACACAATGACAGATGCTCCAATTCCAGAAATTCATGGCTTCCTGGCACAGGGGAGATCAGGATCCCTTTGTCTGCTGGTGTAGTGCATCACTGTGTTGTTGTCCATAAATACATATACCATCAAATTCTGGATAAGGGGCAGAAAGCTCTGCACACTACCTGGACACTGAATTCCAGAACATTTATGTGTAGGGTAACCTCCTCGGAAAACCACTTCCCTTGGACCTTTGAGTGATTGAAATGCGCTCCCCACCTCTAAGTGAAGAATTAGAAGGGTCCTTGTTGGTAAAGGTCCTGAAAAAAAGGTAGTCCACTGCACACCTGAGTTGGATCCCTCCATAACTCTAATGAGGAGAGGATTTCTCAAGGGATTATGCCCACTCAGTCCATGTACCTATTTGGCAGATACAATAATCTCAACAACCCTTGGAAGCACTGCAAATTAAGTCTGGCATGCTATGTGACATATGTGCATGCAAACATGTGCCCCAAGAGTCTACAGCAGGTCTCCACTGGTGTGCTGGGATGAGTCTAGAGTTGGCTGCTGAAGCTGAGCATAGTCTGACACCTCCGGTGAGGGAGGTATGATTTCACAAACCTGGGGTCTAACAGTGCCTTGATAAATGCTAATCTCTGAGTTGGGGTCACCATCTGTTTTTCTCTATTAATCCTGAATCCCAACATGGCAAAGCGGTTTTGTGTCTTTTAAAGTGAATCAGTCACTTGATGGGGAAATTTCCCCCCTACCAGATATCTAAGTAGAGATACACCCAGATTGCTTGTCTTCTCTGATGGGTGGCCACCAGAGCTAGAACTTTGATGAACATTTCTGGTGCCATGGAGAGGCTGAAGAAACCTCAAATACTTTCTGTGAGCTGGTTTTATTGAGATGTGAGGCCTCTTGAAGGTTGAGAGTCACGAATCAGTCCATGGGATCCAAAGGGAGATTACAGAGGCAAGTGTATAAAAGTATATGGAATTTGAAGCAACAGATGAAGGTGTTGAGGCAACCAAAGCCAAGGACGGGTTTCCAATCCCCTCTCTTCTTTGGGATTAGGAAGTAGTGAGAATAAAATCCGCAGCAAGTCTAACGCCATCCCTGATGCTTTGACCTCTCAACAGCCATATGAACTATAAGTGTACCGGGGGAGGGTGTTGATGGAAATATTTAAACCCTTTAGCAGACACTTTGTATCACCTGTCTGCCCTTTCAATGCCATTGTTACTAAGGCTGGTGTATGCCAGATCAATAGTCCATTATTAAGAAATGGCTAGTCACCCCATTGCAGGATATCCAGATGCTTATGTTATTTCTTCTGGATGGCTTCCAGGGAGAATCCAGCATCTCTGCCATTGTTTTTTACAGGTCCTGGAAGACCTTTGGCTTATTCATGGAAACAGTGAATGGAAGATTAACTGCCTCAACTGAGGAGGAGGATGAGATGGCCAGAGCTGGTGACCGTCTTTGGAGTAATCGTGCCCACTATATTTGTCCTTTCCCCCATTTTTGGCTATTCTGTGTGGGAGGGGAACCCTTGAATAGTGGGTCTTTACCTTGAAAGTGTCCTTAAACAGAGGGAAACCCTGTAACTACTCAGTTTTAAAACTAAGCAATTAAGCCAACTGGCAAAGAAAGCTTATCAAAGCTAAAACTAACAATAAACTTTACAAACTGTTGGAAAACTAAGCTAGCTACACACTAAGAGCAAGGAATGCAGATACTACAGAGTTCTGTCTTGCAGATACTATAAGGTTCCATCTCACAGGTATGGGCAGTAAGAAGGAACGGAGTGAGGTTGTAGCTGACACACCCTTTATGCCCTTGGCTCTGGGAGAGTAAGAGAGGGCACTCAAGGCACAGGTGCAGCCCCAGCAGACACCAGTATTAAAAAGTCTCCAATCTCACACACCAAGTGCAAAATCTGTGTGAACAATCACGTGAAGAAGAAATGTAGATTACCAGTGCATTGTGAATAAGATAGACAACCTACAGTAGATGCATGCATCTATGACTGGGCAACTTAGCAGCTTTTAAAAAATTATGCAATGAATTTCTGACTCAGTAATCAGGATCTATTTTAAAATAGTCCCTTTGGAGAAAATTCATATACATCAGATTTATAATATACGAACAGAAAATTATAAATGAAGCAGTATATTTGTGTGTGTAAAGTAAATATAGAACATAAAAGCCTGCATTGTTTACTAATGTACTTACCAATCTGAATGATCTGAGAACAGATAATCCTTCCACATTTGCAAGACCAAGTTCCATTAAACTAAGGCTCACAATAAAACCATCAAAAATATTCCAGCCTTCTTGGAAATAATAATAAGGATCCTTAGCAATTATCTTGAGAAACATTTCTGCTGTGAAGATCCCAGTAAAGACCTAAAGGTAAAATGTAATCTGTTACTCTAATAATATTGGAAAACAATAGTGATGATTATTGTCCCGTGATTCTTATAAAAATGGAGGGCTTTCTATGATAGATCTACATAGTTTCTAAATATTTCCATGCAATTAGCAATTAAATTCAAAAGTGAAGCCAAAACATGCCTTGCAACATTTGACTGCTAAATGGGAAACAGCAAAGAAGGAAAATATGTCTTCTTTTCAAGCTGCTAATAAGCATGTGTGGAGACTGTCACAAAACCCATTCTAGCTGTTCCTCATACCTACCTCTTCCTTCTCAAATGCCATCTTTGCTCAATTTCTAGGAATAAGGCTAACCTTATATGAGATCAGATTGTTCCATTAAGATATAGACCTATATTGAGGATGTTGTGGAGCAACCTTCTCCCAGGATGACCTCCAGAAGGCACTGTCAACCTACTGTACCATCTTCTTCCAAGATAAAATATGTTCTCCCTTGTGCATCTGTCCACCACTGCTGTCCAGTGCACAGGGGGCAGAGCCATGGCCCTCTTCCTGTCCCATCCTTTGTGATTTCTATCACATCAGGAAGAGTTAGCAGGAAGCAGTATAATATAAGTAATATACTTAGAAAAGTGCAGGGCCTGCAACCGCAACGCAATCATGGTCTATAATTATCTGATAGTAAAGGGCTCTGTAATGAAGCAGACAAAGGTAGGACAAAATCCAATGGCTAGAAGGTGAATGTAGAAAAATTCAAACTAGAAATATGATGAACCTTTTTAACAGTAAGGGGTAATTCACCCACTCAAACATCTTATCCATGGATGTGGTTGATTTTCCATCACATGGAGTCTTTAAATCAAGACTGTCTTTCAAAAAGATATGTTTTAAATCAGCATTAAGTTAGTGCACTAGATGCAGGAAATACCATGGCTGTATTATATAGGAGGTCAGACTAGATCAGCAGTTTCCCAAGTGGGGTCACTTCATCAGCAGATGGGGTCACGGCAATTCCGAGCGTGCAGGGGATGCCATTTTACAAAATGGCCTCCTCCACACTCACACGCAGCGTATGCACAAGGTCACGTCACACGGAGGATGCTGTTTTGATCTGCAAACCAGCGCCCTCCATGCAGCATGACCTCTCACGCCCTGTATGAGTGTGAGATTATGCACAGCATATATATGTAAAGCAAAATGGCATCTTCCTTGCGGCATGACCTTGCATGTACAGTGCGTGTGAGATCACATTTCAGGGAGGACACCATTTTTAAACTGCAACTTCCATACTGTCTGGGGTAGTGGGAAACAACACTTCTGAAAATGGGGTCATGCAGGGAAAATGTTTGGGAACTGCTGGACTAGATTATCATAACTGTCCCTTTGAATTGTGTCTGGCCCTAGTGTGGGAGAGTATGAGGTGGGGAAAGGTTCCTCTCTCCTTCATCACCCCTCACTCACCCACCCACTCAAGGTCAGGCACAATCTGACCCAAAATCTGAGTTACGCTGAACAAGGAAGTACCTCACAAACAAGGCACAGGGTGGGTATTTTGTAACCACATGGCTATTTATCCACAAGGGTAATCCTCGGTACTCTGTCACGCTGATTACCATTTCTGGGAGCATGCCTTTCTGTAAGTCAGATCAATGCCAATTCAGAGAGCCATTCAAAGTATCAGACAATTTTACAGGATTTCCAGTGTCTGCTCATTATTTGTTCTACAATTAGAACATTTTTTTGAAGGGGAGTGAATTAAACTTTTTTACTAGCAGTCCGTATAGCCAAAACTGGAGATATGCTTTTGAGGTCTCTTACAAACACTGCATTAAAGAAAAGACAAGCAACATAGCTTAAATATGTATAGTTAAACAGATCTGCCTGTGAGCATATCACAGACAGTACAAAATTTCTTTGAAACATGTAAGAAGAACACTAAATAATTCTTTTCAAGAGAAAAGTATTTGAATGTCACATTATACATTATGAAACACTTACCAGATTTCCTACTGAAAGCACATGACTAAACTGTTCCGTCATTGGATAATGCTCCATGGCCATAAACAATGTGTTTAAAACAATGCAGATAGTAATTGCAAGATCGACAAATGGATCCATCACAATCAAATTTACAATATGTTTTACTTTTAACCATGGAGTGCAGCAATCCCAGATCAAGCATGTGTTAGCAAATTTATACCAGCATGGTGGGCATTTCTGCCTGGATTCTTCAAGTTCTAGAGGGAAAAGTGTAAAGCAAATTTTAAAACATAGCTCTTTATTATATGTACCAAGTGGGTTTTCTTTCAAGGCCTAAGCATTCTTCTCAATGTTTAGAGGACAGAAATGGGTTGATGAAACAGACCTCCTGAGACGCAGACTGATGTCCAGCCAGAGCAGAAGTTAAATAATTAAAAAAAGGAGCTTGGCCCATTACATTCTAAAACTGGTGTTAAAAGAATCCTGAATATTCAATTAATAAAATAGCCATTCACAAACCAGAATCTACAGGAAGCAAAACATAGTTTTAATTGAAAGGATACCAAAATATAATTCTAATGTAGGTGGAAGGGTAGTATAATTCAAATTGCATCTTGCCCATGAAGCAGTAATAATTTGATATTCTTGTTCCAAACAGTGAGCCAGATGACTCCTAACCCTGAATTATGGTCCAGGGGCACAAAACTCTGGGTCTTGCCCATTTTGGCCTCGGCTATTGCAGTCTCAGTCACCAGACTTACATCTTCAGGCTTGAACCCACTAGTTGGGATTTATTATAATTTATCACTGGAAAGATAAAGTGAATCTTACTTGTACATTTATTTCTTCAAAAACAGCATGCCTGGCAAACCTGTACCTGGAGTTGGGTCCTCTGCCTCAGAAAACACATTAGAGAGACAAGATGTGTGAGGTAAAAGATATTACCTCACCCATCTTGTCTCGCTAATATCCTGGGACCAACACGGCTACAACAACACTGCATACGATGACAGAAAACACATGTAATTCATGGTGATTTACAACAGCTGATGCCAGGACCCACCTACTAGCTCCTTCTGAGAATGTCTTACTTCAGGTGTAGAAACACTGCAAGAACTGGTAATAACCTAAACAGTAATCCTCCTGTGATGTAGACCCAAATAAGTTTTAACTTAACAAAATACATTTCCTTCTCAGACCTGTGATTCTAGACTGTGATTCCAGGGTGGGTAACGATTGCCAGGCATTATGTTTAAAGGAAAAACAAAACAAAACAGGTAAGCACTAATTATTTTCTCTCTCTCTCAAAAGGTATGTCTGACAGTCCTATACATATAAGACATAATAATAACTTGTGAAAGTGAGTTCCTGAACTTACTGCTAGTTGAGATCAGGAGTTTAGCAAGATATTAAAAAAACAGGGTATGGGACCAGATGGCAATTCTTATGTTCCTACCACATTCTGCTTCTTGTAAGCCTTGGATATACAGTTTGTAATCCAATCTGAATGCTGAGGCCTTAGCCACCTTCTTCTATTGTACTTAGTAGGGAAGGCAACATAGATTGTAGGCATTTTGGTGCAAGGAATGTCATTTACTACTAGAAATAATATTAATACATATAAATAATTAATAATAACTAAGTGTAGTGTGGACAATCTAAATGAATTTGTCCTGAAGTTGTATATTTTCACTGCCTTTCATGTGTCCATATTATGCCATAAATTTTCTTGGCTATGATGGGTTTGGAAAAAAAAGAAAGCATCTCTCGTGAGTTCTATTAAATGCTGACGTTATCTTTGGATGAAAATATTCTGGAATTCTCACCTCTTTCCCTGAAAAAACATATAGGGTAATGGGATACATTCATCAGTTCCCCATTTCCTTCTGTAACTTCTAGGGGAAATGCTGCCCACAGGTGATTTACATCTTCTTCCTTGGCGTGAATACCTACTACTTCAATCACATTCTGACACAGTATAAAACTTACCTGGGGGTTTGGACATGGCACATGCTCTCATTTCTTGAGTGAGCTTTTCTCTTGGGTATATGAGATTGTTTTGCATACCTTATAGCTATTTTGGCTCTATCAATGTCAGAATTGGAGAGACTCAGGACCTAGATGGTGCGGAACCATTTCACCCCATCACTGTCCTTGCTACCCACCAATTATCCCAACAGGAATGAGCGGAAGCATCAGAGTACAGGAGTACAAGAGAAGGATACCTGACTGTTTCCCTATAGAGCTCATAAACTAATTAAATCATTCTGAAGGAATTTTATTTGCACTTGAGAGTCAGAGTTAGCTCCTGCTATTACTTTATTTTGTGTCCAATGGCTGCTAATGCTGAGGGTGAGAATCTGCCTGATCACTTCTAGTTGTATTCCTGTGACAAGAGTGGTGACTGTCACTGACTGCATGAGCAGACACCTCATATGCTTGTCTGGTAGTATTCCTTTGGATGAAACTAGGTGGAACCACTTGCTATCAGCATCTGTGTGGGTGGGACTCTTGCCTGTTTATCTTTAGACAAGAACCAAGAGACAAAAATATATCTTTAGTCTTGCCCTCTTGGCACACTAAACTTTCCATTTGCCCCTATGGTCTTCAGGCGCATGAGGGACATGTACTTATGCACTTTACTGTAGGATGGGTGCTGAGGTGCTGTTTTGTTTTAGTTACCATCTTCTCATCTTCAGATGCTATTTTGCACTGCTACGCAAGGGCTGGGTGAAAACTGGTGCCAAGAGCCTCAAGGTGGTAACAAAACTAATAAAAGCAAGCCTATAAAAGACCTCCAAATTATCTGCTAGCCATGAAGCAGTTGTTTTTTTTTAAAATATATCCTATTTTCTAAAGTGGGTTCACTGCACGGAAGGAAACAAAATCCTTGATGGAGCTATTCATGTGCGTAAATTTACTCACATAGATGAATCTTTTCAGGATCAGACCTCAAATTAAGCTCCAATCCTGCAAACATTTAAGAATGTGTATAACTTTACTCATATGAATACTCCTCTCGACTTGAATGATTATGTATGGTCACCTTTATTATGATTTAATTAGAAACGCTATGGCCTTGTCTACACTTACGGCGGCATGTAGGGGACATGTAGTTAACTGCTGCAGTGAAAAGCAGGCTGCATCCACACTGCGGTGTGTAGCTCCACATGGCAATGAAAGGCTCTGGCAGCAGGGAGGCAGTGGGACACTACACTGATAAAAATAGCAGTGTAAATGTGGCAGGCACTGTTTGGGCATGTAGAGAGTATGTAGAGTACATACCATCAAGTTTTGGCATGTCTTTACTCATCTAAGCAATACCTCACCAACTACACTGCTATTTATTCCTGTGCTGAGGGGCCATGCAGGGTCTGTATTCTACATAGCGTCATAAGTGTAGACATAGCCTATATTGCTGGAGTGATACTACCTTGTGTTGTTATCCTATCTGATCTCACATAATAAACATGTATGAGCTGGGTCAGTTTTGGGATCCAAGACCTCTGAAGAACAGAGCTGCTGCTCCTGAAGGCAAGAAGTTTTGAGGACCAGTTGGTGCTATTATCAATGGAGCTCCACCAGAGGTAGCAATGGTGGGAGTGTTCATGTTGGCACTGCAAACAGACCTCATCTGAGTAGCATAGGCCTGGGACTTAACTCACCCCTATATTAAACCAGCCATGGGCGAAACTCAGGGATTTTACCACTAAAATCAAGAAAAAAATGCCCCACTGCTGGTAAAGCACCCCTTCTTCAGGAATGCCCCTAACAAGAGTTATAACACCCAGGACTGTAAAGTAGAGACTCCCAGGCACTGGGAAGTTTAGGGAGGATACAGAAAGACCTAGCAAAGGATACGATAGATAAGATAGGCTCTGACCAGTGAATTTATGCTGACCATCTGCACAAACAAAGAAGATCATAAATAAGTTACAATTTGGGCATAAGAAAAAAATGAAAAAAGACTTAAGCAGGGAGGAGAAAACACAGGTGCCAGTGAGTGATTGGTTTAATTTTGTTACAATATTGGATAATGTGATAGGCATAGTAAAGTTAAAGGAGGTAGCTAATTTTACCTGTATAATGTAAATGAAAAACAGTGCTCTTTGGGAGAACCATCGCTGGATTGTAGTTCAGCATCAAGCTACCAGAACTCTTACCCCTCTGCAAGACCGTGACATGCAGAGGCGTCACCGTCAATCCCAGGCGAGTGGATCCTGACTGGCCATCGGGGGAAGTTTGTCTGTTTATTGGGAGTGGTGAGCATAATAGATTTGCTTGGCATATGTACTCTGTGTGTGTGGCTAATAAATTGATGTCTAGAGCACAGCTTTGTAAGGCTCTTTCACTGGGAAAAGATCCTGCAGACCCATAGGGTCCCAAGTCCTGTGGGTAGGGGTGGGTATGTAAATTGATCAGGTTTTTCCTTGGATAAGGGATTTTTATCCCGTGGATAAGGGTAGGTGACTTACACCAGAAGTCTTAAGTAGGGAAAGGGTGGGGGTACCTAAATTAACTGAGTCATGCCTTGAGCCCTCGGTAGGGTGGACGCAGGGTGCCCTAGATTTATGTGGGTAACAGCAGGGGTGGATTACACCAGTGGCTGATCTAGCTAGCATTCCTATCATTGCTGCCACCCAGTGGAACTGCACTTGTGAGAGTAATGGTGGGAAATTTTATTAAAAAAACAGAGCAATGACACAGCCTTAGGACTCGTTTATACCAGGAGCACTTTACCAGTATAGGAATAATGGAATACTAAAATGGCAATGCACTGCTACTGTGGATACTTTGTATTGATATAATAAAATCACCATCATCAGCAAAACAAGCTATACCAGTCAAAGCACTGCTTTGCTGGTATAGTTACATTTATACTAAGGACTTCTGCCAGCATAACCACTGTATGTCAGTCATGGATCACATGATTCTTCAGGTCTGACTGACATAGTTATGTCGGCAGAAGTCTGTACTGAAGACTCATCCTCAGTCACTTCCCCAAAGTCAAACAGGAAGTCTGTGACAGAGCCAGGAATAGAAGCCTGGTCTCCTAACTCACTGTACTGTGCTTTAGCCACAAGATCACCCTTCCCATTTACACTTCAAGGTGAACAAGTCTACTGTTGCAGAGTTTTTTCTCTGTCCAGCTATTTATGAAAATAATTATTCTTATTGCATCACAAATTCAAAAAAAAAGACTAGGAAACATACTCAGTCATACCAAACATACCATGTTACATACCTTCCATTGTGTTTGTGAGTATGCTGGCTATACTCATTGCTCTTTGTCTTGCGCTGGGATCGGACAGGAAATCCATAGAAACACGGTAAGAACTTGTCCGTCTCTTTCTTAATTCTGTTTCTGTAGTGGTGCCCTGAAAATAAAATGCTGATAAAATAGACTATCAACATGTGTGTTGATTTAATAAGCAAACACTGTATGGATCCTATAAAAACGTAGTGAGTTTCCAGGAAAACGAGGATCGTGCAGGTTCATATCCCCTGTATACTGATTTCATTTAGGTCCCAGTCAGCTAGGAACTTAGGCACATGCCTAACTTTATGTACGTGAATAGCCCCTTTGCTTTCAGTGGGACTACTCGTGTGCTTAAAGTTAGGCATGTGCTTATATACTTTGCTGATTCATGGCCCAGAAATTCAGTTTGCATGTCTTTCTTACATTGGTTTTAATTATTTGAAAATTTGAAAAAAGTTCCACAAAATTTGGCAGAGAGCTTTATCATAAATATCTTTCTAAATATGTGGGCATATCTTTAAATAAATATGTACCCGCACAGCCCACATGGACAGGCAGCTGTGTGCGTGAGTGGGGTGTGCACATTTTCTTGGTTTGAGTCTTCATTTAGATTGAATATCTATACTTTAAGCCTCTACCTAAATTTTCAAACCAAAATCAAAGTACAAGAAATGCCTAATCACATTGAAATTTATATAAAAATTAGTCTATAAGAATCTTGAGCTGACTGAGAGTAATGCTATCACAACCCATTCAAGACAAACACAGTATTGACAGGGTATGTATAGTTAATATAGTTATATACCCTGGTTTGATTTATTCAGTTAATTATATATAACCCATTTATCATTTTTGTAATTTTTAACATCCCATCTGATATAGGAATGAAGAACTTCCTAATTAAATCTTCAGTTAAGACATACTGCCTGCCTGGATGTATAATAAAGCCATATGTTTTGCTTATTGCATTGTTTATTGTTTTATCTTGTTAATTCCTAGTGTATTACCAAGTATTTTTATGTACTTCATTAGAGATTAGGAGACAAACTTCAGTTTTTAGCCTGTGTCATTAATGGAGAATATCAAAGGTATTAAAATATGAAAGATCGTTCACAGCTTGACCAACCAGAGATCATCCCCAAATGATTTCATTTTGTGAAACACAGGCTGGGGCAGTAAGAAGAGGCCACCAGCCCTGAACTATTAGAAACTTCCTTACATGGCCAGCAGTGGCTGTTTTATCAATTATCACCTCTAGGAGAAGCTGTCCAGTAGGTGACGTGAGAGCTGGAGGTCCACCAACTAAAGAAACCACTCCATTGCAATCTACAGTACTGTGCATCTTCCCATTTGCTGGAAGCGCTGGTATGATCCTCGATGACCTACTGGCCTGACTAATATTACTGTTGCGCCGTTCACCATGTCTATGTGGAACAAAGAGTGAACCTCTTCTACTCTCATTGTCTTCAAAAGTGCTATGTTCATCATCGGCAAAGTCATTTTCTGATCCTACATCCTTTGCTCGACCCCTGAAGCTGAAAAGACTTGTTCTGCTGCTGCGCCTTGGGGAAAACAGGGAGCCACGAATGCTCAGCAAAGACTATAGGGAAAGAAAATAATATAACTATCAGCTGAAAATTCTTTAAAAATAATGTTTTCATGAAATGGAAAAATACAAAGTTAATATATCCTAAAGATTTATGTCATAAACAGAGAAATAGACTACTACACACACACACACTTTTAGGTGGCTTGGAAGTAAAATTAATCATCAGGGACCATAGTTATTTTATCACTTAGAAAAATAAAATCAATCAGTTTAATTATAGTAAAAGATGCTGTTTAATGAAATTGCTTCCACTATCTCTCTGCATATTTTATTACAGACTGTTAATGAATTAATAAAACTGAACATAGACTCTTATTTATTCCTGCTTTGTGTTGGTCTGCATGCTTGTGTAAATAATTTTTTTGCAAATTTCTTCGGCCCAAGTTTGTAGTGACAGACAGCCAACAAATATGACTTACTTTAAAAAATATATATATTTTCCTAAATATTATTCCTTAAGGCCCCAATCCTGCCAGGAGTTCTCAGAGGCTTTTAATGTCTGCATTTCTTTAAGCAAGTGCTAACAAGGGTCATCTTGCAAAGACATGTGTATATGGATACATTTATTTGAGTAAATTGACTTTAATGGAGTTATTCATGTGAGTAAATTTACTCATACAGATGAGTCTTTTCAGGATCAGACCTCAAATTAAGCTCCAATTTTGCAAACATTTAAGCATGTGTATAACTTTACTCATATGAATACACCTCTCGACTTGAATGATTATGTATGGTCACCTTTATTATAATTTAATTAGAAACACTATGACCTTGTCTACACTTACAGCGGCATGTAGGGCACATGTAGCTAACCGCTGCAGTGAAAAGCAGGCATCCACACTGCAATGGCATGGCACTCCACATGGCAATGAAAGGCTCTGGCAGCAGGGAGGCAGCGGGACAGTACACTGCTAAAAATAGTGTAGACAAGGCCATAGTGTGGCGGTGTAGATGTGGGAGGCACTTTTGGGTGTGTAGAGAGTATGTAGAGTATTTACTATACAGTTCTGGTATGTCTTTACTCTACTCATCTAACCAATGCCTCACCAACTACACTGCTATTTATACCTGTGCTGAGAGGGCATGCATTGTCTGTACTCTACATGGCACCGTAAGTGTAGATATAGCTTATACTGCTGGAGTGATACCACCTTGTGTTTTTATCCTACCTGATCTCACACACTAAACATGTTTGAGCTGGGTCAGTTTTGGGATCCAAGACCTTTGCAGAAAAGACAGGTGCTGAAGGAAGTGTGTTGCGGATTCTGTAGATGGCATTGTTCTCTCTCAGTCACCACTGTGCCAATGACACAGCAGAGAGGAAAGGGGCACTTTGCTATTGGCACTGCCATCTTTTTTGAGGCGTAAAACCAAGGTCCTGAAACTAAAGAACACTTTTTTGTCAAATTTCACATGAAAAGTTTTGCCATTTGAAGCAACTTTGTGTCCCTCAAATTTAGCTTTTTGTGAAGTTCATCAAATGGCTGCTTTCCCACTGGAAATGTGATATTTCAGATTAAGAACATGCAAAATTTCGAAACCGCTATTCACTCTGAATGCATCCTTTTTCACAAAAAAAGGGCCCATTTTCAAGAAAGAAATATGAGTGAGACATTTTTTATTGAAGTGGGTTCATTTTTTAATTTGCAATGAAAAACAAAATCTCTCTAATTCTAATAGCTTCATATTTAACTGCAAGTGTTTAACATAAAGTCCTGACCATTTGAAATTATATTAAAAATCCAGTGACATCTTCTGCAGAAATAAGGATGTTAACCTTGTGTCCTTATTAAATTATTTCACAGCACTCTCCATGACAAACATATATGATGCGATAAAGACACAGTTTAATGGATAATTCCACTGTACCTGGTGTGGAGAAGAGAACCTCTTTTCATATGTAAGTCTGTTCCCTTCAATGGAGAATCGGAAACCTTTCCTTCTTATGCTATCTTCTGATCCAGATTTGTGAAATTCTTCCTCATCTTTCTCCTCTCCTTCAGACTGCTCCTTTTGTTTTCTCTTCTTCCTTCTGTTCCTTCTCTCTTTAGCACTCTTTGAACTCAACTTTGATGCTTCAGAAGAACTTTCAGAGAATCCTCCCACCCCACCTGCTCCGCTGAACTCTCTTGAATCAGCTGCTGCTGCAGCTGCTGCTGCTGCTGCCTGTTGTGTCACAAAGTTACACACAATTAAAATGTACAACACTAACATTTGAAATGCATTATTATTATTATTATTATTGTTGTTGTTGTTGTTGTTGTTTAAAGTCAGTGAATTTGATGTTCATGAAAGTGAAGCACTGATCCCACTTCATAAAGCATAGCATAATGCAAAAAGCACCTTTTTGGCAATGTGCAAGGAACAATAAATTCACCAGTCCACTGCAATCCAGACCAAAAATGGCCCTGATATTCTAGCCCTTGACCTGACAGAGAGTAGAACAGTCCAGGAGAAAATTGCACTATTGGAGCAATAGGCAAACAATCATGTTTTAGTTGGATTAAAGAAGAGGGAACAATATAGCATTTTTGCAATGAATTCTCCTCCTGAAAATCCTATCTTAACCAACAAACAAACTATGCAAAGTTCAGGGAATGCAGGCTCCGAGCAAAGGAAATATAAGAGAAAAAAATCCTCAGTAACAGGGGATAGAATTTCCTTAAACCACCTTTGCTGGGACCTATATGCATGTATGGATACTCTCCAATTCCTTAATGGACTAGTAACGTTCAGTGACATCACTCCAGTAAACAGTCTTCATAGAATTGAGTTAAACTACATTCCAGAGCAGCCCTGGTGCTGTTTATAGTATCAAACATTTGCAGAGAATTTGACTGAAGGATGTTTTTTTAAAAACTACAGACTGCACCAAACGTTGCTGGAATGCACAGCTCAGCGCATCTTTAGCCAGACATTTAACATGGAAGATACAGATCAGCTCCAGCTTTGGCTAGCAACTGGCCAGGAGTATGATGTCAGTCAACCAACTAGCCGATTTAGAAGTGTGAGGGGCTTCAAAAGGACAAAAGAAGCTTTGAAGTAGGACCCTAAGGTTCACGGATTGTGATCATGTAGTCTGACCTCTTGTATAATACAGGCCATAGAACTTCCCCAAAATAATTTCTAGAAAAACATCGTCTTGATTTAAAATTGTTCCAATGGCTAATTACTCTCACCATTAAATATTTACGTCTTTTTCTCCAGTCTGATTTCAAATGATGCAACACTACTCTAGAGGTGTGTACTGCCCACAAAATAAGTAAGTTTTCTTTAGGCCTGGGACGGTATTGTAATTTTCTGCTCAGTCTGAGGGAAGTGGAGGAAGCAGTCATAAATGCCAAATGTTGCCATTTTCATAGCAAAGTATTTGTCCTGAGTTACATTCAAGAAATGTAATGAAAAGTCATTTAGCTGTAAATAATTAATGTGGCAGAACCAGTGGTTTTTTCATGTCTTCACCTGAAACTTTAATCTCTAGTGTCTCAGCTCAGTGTTCTTTAGCAGATTTGTTACTAATCAACAGACTAAACTGATCATTTAGGCTTAGCCCTGAGTAAGAAGTGGAGCAGAGTTATTATTTCTCTATTGCTCACCTTGTTTAGGGGGTGTGTTTGTGTGGGGAGGAGTAATTTACTACTGTGAAGTGGGGAGGGGTTTATTCTCATGTGTGGCTGCAAAGGACACGTTCACAATCTTGCACTAAGGGAGCAATTTTGGATTACAATGATACCTGAGCTTCTTCTTGTTGTTTTTTCAGCTGTTCAAGCATCTGCTGAAATTCTGCCTCCTTCTGCTCTGCTTCTTCCATGGTTGCTTGATTCTGTTCTTCATAGGCCATGGCAACAACAGCCAGGATCAAGTTAATCAAATAGAAAGAACCCAGGAAAATTACCAGAACGAAAAATATCATATAAGTTTTGCCAGCAGCTCGTAGCGTCTGGGGAAAAAGGAAATAAAGAGCTTTATCAGTTTTTTAAAGTTACTACACAGTCTGGTGGACTCTAGACATTATAATTTAGTAATATGCTATCATTTTATTACAAGAGCACTTGTGTTGACACAACGGATTTTAGATAATTCATATGTTTTTTCCATATAAAAATATTTAGTCACATCCTGCTAGAAGTGTCATATCCTGCTCAGAACTAGAGTTAAATGGGCTTTGCACAAGAACCTCTACTAGGTAAATAAGATTCTGCAGCTCAGCTGCAGCTGCTTCACAACTTCCATTACAAACTAGAGGCTGTAGTAGTGTCTGCTCTCACAGCTGTCCCCTACACTGGGACTTTATCCTATAGATCTACATAACAGTAGGCCCACTGGTCACATCTTATCCTTCCACACCCAAGGAGGTTAGAGATAGTATCTTCCCCTTCGGGATGCAGCATGGTCTAGTAACATACAGAACACTTGACTGGGTGCCAGACATGACTCTGGTATTCACTGACTGTGTTTGTACAAGATACTTTACCAATCTGGGTTCATTTCCCCCTCCATAAAATGAAGATAATACTACTTACCCACCCTAATACAGTTATTCTTGATTATTCACACTTATTCTTATTATTTATGTATATTGCAGTATAACCTAAGAGCCTCAGTCATTTACCAGGACTCCACTGTGTTAGGTAGTATAGAAACACAAAACACAAAGACGGTTCCTGCCCCAAGTGTTCTCAGGGATATATGGATGAAAACCACTACATAAGTGCTATGTTGTAGTAACAGAAGTAGTGGTAGCGGTGTTTATTTTAGTGGATCCTCACCAGCTGATAAAGATTCTCCCAAAAGTCCTGAGTCATCAGTCGAAAGAGTGACAAGAACGCCCAGCTGAATGTGTCAAAGCTCGTGTAGCCATAGTTGGGGTTTCTACCAGCTTTCACACATATATATCCTTCTGGACATTGACTACAAAAGATGAAGAAATGTTATTTTAAATAGGTACTCCAAATCATTACACACTACAGTACATCACAGATACGTTCAGGAGTATGAGTTGCCAACATTCAGTCACTTACTCAAGATGAAATTCAGCTAAAGTTTTACTCTACAAAACAATTCAATAAAGGCTGCTGGAAGATTAAGTAAGAACATTTTTTAACATATTTTTTCTTTTCTGATTTGTTTTATTTTCTAATAACACTTCAATGCTTTAATAATAAAATTTGTAATGAACTATCCTTCCCATTCACTCTCTTGATTCTCACAAGCTTGTCAGCTGTTAGCACATCTCCTGTGGAATTGCAAAAGAGGTTCCACTTCCCTGGCTGATAATAAAGTCACTAGTCAGCCAACTGGCAGCAAATGTTTATGCTTAAAGTATTTTAATGGTTACTTTTAGAAAAAGAGGCTAGCCTGACACACTTGCATAGAACCATTGAAAATTCAAGTCAAGTTGATACTGATACTCAGACATCCAGTATCATACTCCAGAAATTTTGTTGATTTGAAATAACATACTATGGAAGACACTGCAGTGGATTGTCCACTTGAGTTATCCTAAGTTACATCTATACATCTATAACTGTGTTTTCATAAAAGACAATAAAATATAATGAAATATTTTCTTACCCTGCATCTGAGCTGTTGCCACAAAGCAGAGCATCATTTTGTCCTTCCAAAAAGTAAAAATGATCTATTTAAAAAGAGAAAAGGGATGAGGAGGAAGTGAGGTGAATTTACTGAAAAAAACTGTCAGTCACCACATAAAAAAAACATTTAAACCTAAATTTAAGCTTACAAAATAATATAAACCTTTGTGTTTTAAAGGAAATGAGTGTAACCATAACATGGAAACCAAAAACATAACTTGGGTAGAAAATTTTATAATTTTAGAACTAGTGGAAGAAGCAAAAATGTTTTTGACCAAAAAAAGATTTTCTAACAGGTCTAGAAGATGAATTTCTTTAGAAAAAGTGAAAGCAATAATTTAGTAGAATCTTGTTAAACCATACAAATTATTGGAAGGCCTTCTGTGGATTACCAAATTGCACAGATTTGCAAATAACTGAACAAATACTATGAAAAAATTACAAGGATGTTGAATCAACATTTATGTCCATATATTTTTATGTTAATTATTTAAGATACTTCACAAGATACTATTTTATTCAAATATTACACTGCAAGTTGTCAAAGTAATTAAATATCAGTAACATGAGAACTCAGTACAGCATGCTGCTATTAAACCTTAGTTTAGAGAGGTGAAGGAAGACCACCAAGCTGTGTGTGTGTGTGCGCCGATGTGTGTGAGAGAAGATTATTGAGCCAAATTCTCTGGTGAAGTAAATGGGTCCATGTTCTATTGCACTTAAACTTTCACTACTGAATAACAGACATAATCAAGTTAAATCCCAAAGACATAAAAGTTTTTAGATGATTTTTAGATAGGCACAAAGCTGTTCAAAATTCACTCTTTTAAAGAGATAAATTGGTGAAACAGCACATCAGCAAAAGGTTAATTTGTGCAACACTTATTCATACTGACAAGCACTTACTCAACCAAGCAGCCCCATTGTCATAAATAAGATATTTTAAAAAATAAATTAATTTTTAATAAATCAATACTCATCATTGTGAGTAGGGTTATACAATCTAGCCCAATATTAAGGGAAAATCCAAATTCAATCATCAGATGAAGAAATATTTGTTGAAAATTCTAATGGAAGCAAAAGAGATTGGAATGTACTGTTTGGAATTAGCAGAGTTTTCTTCTTTGGTTTCTCCCAAACAATATATCCCAATCTCTGTTTTTGGCCTAAAGGCTGACAGTAAGGGGACCAGAGAATACTCATATCTGTAAGCAAAACAAAAATATCTACTCTATGTGGGCATTCATGGGTAAAATTGCATTTCTGGTGTGCTTCGTACCAGATAGATGTAACTGGTCATTTTTTTGACCTTTTCTCCCACAGTAAATTTACTTGTCATGGAATATTGACTATGCCTCCTGCAGAATAAAACTATGCCGAGGAAAACTGGTAATTGTCTTCTTTGGCCTTGAGGTATAGACACAAAGCTTGCTGCTACGAAATCAGATAATACACCATGTGCAACATATTGGGCCAGCGGAATTACTGCTCTTAAAATGCCAATGGCAGTAAGAATAGGTTTGATTAATAAAAAACAACTCATTTCACTAATGAAGAAATGTCTGGGAACTGCAAACCATGGAAATGTATGCTGGGCTTAGAGAATCTGGCCTGTAGCTTAACTACCATGTTAATAGTAGTGATTGACAACTTAAAAATATTGGCTAACAATGAGAATAAGATGAAGTATACCGGAAGGGATGGAAGTCTTAAAATCCCTAACACAGATTCTTGCCCCCAATCAGTTTCCTTTGTGCCACTTAAGTGGCGCAAAGGGAGCAGCAATTTACCCTCTCTCCCCTGTTTGGAGTCTCCCTGGAATGGGGAATTTCTGATAAGAGAAGCAATGGCAGACCAAGTAGAACTCTTGGTGCAAGTGGCATGTCACGGCAGGGAGGGGGAATGGTCAGAGTGAGATGTTTCCTGGTTATCACAAGAAAGTAGACGGTCCCTTATGTCTACACTGTTTCAAAACTCACGGCAGCGAGTCTCAGAGATCAGGTCTGCAGACTTGGGCGAGGGCTACGGTGCTAAAAACTGCTGCATAGACATTTGGGTTCGGGCTGGAGCTCAGGTTCTGAAGCCCGGAGACAGGGGTGGGTTTTAGAGCCAGAGCTCCAGTCCAAGCCACAATGTATTTTGTGCCTTGGTGTGAGCCCACGTCTATAGATGCAGGCCCTAAGATTCACTGCTGCAGGCTTTAAAATGCAGTGTAGACTTACTCTTATGGATCATGGATAGCTGGGCCATTTCCAACCAGAGAATCAGGGACTGTAACCAGCTTCTTAACCATGTCTCCACTCTACCAGCATCAGCTGGACTCAACAGAGAATCTAATATAAATACAGATAGACATTGTGCAGACCTTATCTCCAAGATGTCATAAAGAAAAATTGCAGTCCCACTATAAGGGATCATCTAATAACTGTATTTAGAAAGGAAGGATGGCACAGTAGTTAGGGCACTAGCCTGGGAGTCAGGAGACTTGGATTCAATTCCCTGCTTTATCACAGACTTGCTGTATAAGCTTAGGACCTGATTTTAAAGGTATTTAGGTACCTAATGTGGATTTTAAAAAGTGGTTAGATGCCTAATTCCCATTTATTTCAATGGGGTTTAGGTGCTTTTGAAAATCCCACTTGGTGCCTATCTGCATCTTTATACACCTAAATATCTTTAAAAATCTGGCCCTTAGTTTTGTGGCTCAGTCCCCCATCTGTAAAATGGAGATAATAATACAGACAGGAGTGTTGAGAGGATAAATATATTACAAGACTGTGAGGCACTCATATACTACAGTAATAGGGGCTGTATAAGTACATAAGACAAGATCTAATTAGAATGTAGGTGAAATCACTAAACATGACCGTAAGTATAATAAAATAGATAGTTAAGAATCAGAAAAGGAACTGACACCTTGACAGTAATAATATAGATTAGGACAAAGGAAATATAAATTCACCATATCAATGCATGACAAAGACTTTTAGATTTGTTCAGGATAGATTCTTATTATTTTTATT